>NC_072892.1:85523791-95523791 GCF_027943255.1 Anastrepha obliqua
GGCCAGTAGTTTAACATTGAAATCGCTCAAGGACTTAGCTTGTGAATTCATCAACACAAAGGTGAGTTCGTATTGTTGTCACTTGAAAAAATAACAAATACAATATAACTGCATAGAATTACAATAATACCTTCAAATTTTCTCAACATTCAAGTATTTATGTGCATACCTATAATCGATAACCTACGGCTGAATGGGCTGGTGTTAGCAATTTTTATTGCTCTATTCTTATGAATGTGTGGGTGGCAAACTTAGGTCCTTGGGCGATGTTGATGGATTATGCGCTGTTCTTGGTACACCTTTTTAATAGCTGTTTGCTTATGTTCTTTAGATTATTAACTGCCACTTGTGGAATTTTATAAATAGACATACATACATACATACATACATTACACATTATACATTTAACTTATCAGTAGGTTAAGTAAATTCAAAGTTTTTCTCTACCTTTATTTATATATATACATCATAAATGAAAGTACATACATACGAGTATATATCCTTCACGTGGCTACACAAGGTTTTCGTTTGTACTTTAAAGGATGATGAAACCGCAGTTGATACAACATTTCATTTCCCAAGTACGCAGTAGCAATATAAATATTATATTTCATAGCCATATGGAGTTTATGGGTGGCCTATAAATTTATCGGTACGTGCTTATATCTCAACATGCTGTAGCAATGTTAATGAGCCGTCATAAATCGCAAATATGTAGGAACAGAAAAGTATATTTTTATAACGAAATATTGCGTACCAAAATAGCAGTTTAGAGATTTTTATAAAAATCTAAGAAGTTATGATAAAATATGTTATCGAATGTAAGAAAAAATTATACGCGCTAATGTCATGAAAGGAATTAGGTAGCCATATAAAGTAGATATATATTTATATATATATACTAGCAAACCCGGCCCCCTTCGCTGGGCACACTAAAATAGAATAGATATGGTTTAGAATAGAAAATATATGATTTTCATATTATTTATTTCTTTATTCTTTATTCAAGCGCTTTGGCATAAACAATATTTTTTGTTTTTCTACTTGTTTTTGAGTAAATATAATATAAAATATAAATTGAAAATCAGGAAAAAAGAAGATTGTGTTTAAATTTCAAATCAACGCATATGAATAAACAATCGTCTTTTTTCCTAATCATCCATGAATTTTTCGTTTCAATTTATATGTTTAAGCATTGGAGCTTTTTTAACCATTATCCATTTATATTTTTCAAAAATAAAACCGAAAAAAATTTATTTTCCACGAACACATAATTTCATTCGAATTTCACATTAAATTCTCAAATTTCGTAAGAAATTATTCACTGTTCCAAAATCCACTCCAAAAAAATTCACAAACAATTTTTACATGTTGCACTTACGTTTTTTCCATATGGCATCCAAATCAGAAAGAAATATTGACACATTGTAACTAACACTGTCAATTTGACAGTTCAGTTCCGCCCCAAGCGTTAAAAAAGTAAACGACATTATGGCTGGTTCAAAAAAACGCTGTACCCGTTGCCAGTGCTCCGAATTACAACCAAACTTTACGAAACCCATTTTCAATACTTACTTAACAATGTGTGTAAGTTTGGTTTAATTCGGTGCAAAGACACGGCGGGTCCACGTTTTGGCATATATTTCGAGACCCTAGTCATCAATAGGTATGAAAATTACCCCGTAATAAAGCACTTATCAACAGATTTCATTTGATACCCATATTGTACATACACAACCAAAGGTTACCCGGGTCCACGTTTTGACCTATATCTCGAGACCCTAGTCACGGAGCGGCATGAAAAATACTCTGGACTAAAGCATTCACCAACAGCTTCCATTTGATACCCATATTGTACATACACATCCGAAGGTTACCCGGGTCCACGTTTTGACCTATATCTCGAGCCCTATTTCCAAAATAAAATATAATCCATGTTACTCGTGGATGATGTAGCTTTCGAATGCTGAAAGAATTTTTAAAATCGGTCCAGTAGTTTTTGAGCCTATTCATTACAAACAAACAAAGTTTTCCTCTTTATAATATTAGTATAGATTTGGCGCTTTTATCCTTTGTTAGTTGTTTCAGCAGTTTTATGCTACCTCCGTACGGCTGATTGTTTTTAAGGAGGAGGATGTTTTCATTTACAGAAATACATTCAGAGGTTTGTCATTGCCTGCCGAGGAGCAGGAGCTATTGCAAAAAACCTTTTCTATCGCTTGATATCGGGGTTTCTAGCACGGACGAAATCGAATGGTATTCACGTACCAGCCCATTCAGCTGCCGTCGCCTTTTGAGATAGAGCAGCGCAAAATAGGTTCAATATGCTATCTCATTATAATATAAATATATATCGAGCAATCATCAGTTTTACAAAAGTAAAGCCGAATGGAGGCCACAAATAATTATTTGATGATATTTGTAAATTAGACAGAAAAAGTATATAAAATGCTAAGCATAACTGAAAGCATAAAGATTATTTTGTATATTTTCAGTGTTTTTCGAGATACAAAATTTGTATTTTTTTTTTCTTTAATATTACTCATTCTGTAACCAAAACCCTATAAATCAAACTTTCAAACTTGGTACAAAATTTAGAAAAATTCAATAAATTGTGCCTATAAATCAAACTTTCAAACTTGGTACAAAATTTAGAAAAATTCAATAAATTGTCACCTAAATTTTGAACTCTTTAATCTAATAATCCGACATACTGAAACCTTTAAGTATGGTATACAATGACATCGCTGCGGACTTGAAAATACGGATAGACAGGAGGTGGAACACTCTAGCCACTTGTAAAACCGCGAAAATCATGTGTACACAGAATGCAAATAAATACGCCAGATTCGTACTAGCCCTGTCTAGAAAGGACAGCAGAACTATCGTAGGTATACTGACAGGCCACAATTTGTTAGCGGCACACGCATACGAGATGAGAATTACAAACAATGATAGCTGCAGATTTTGCAATGAACTAGAAGAGAGGGAAACTCGAGAACACATTCTATGTTCTTGCCCCGCATTAGCTAGAACCCGAATGAAATGTTTAGGAGCTCTACAATATGAGGGGTTAGAATGACTCTCGGGGTTAGGGCTTCAGAGCTTACTTAGATTCGCAAAAGACGCAAGCTTATTACAAGAAGCCTACTACAAGGAAACGCAAGGGTCAAGGAACATCTGGTACCACTAAGGACCAATAGGTCTATGTGATGGCCTTCAGCCAGCCAAGTCAACCTAACCTAACCTAACTCTAATAACCTAATATAATACTTTATTTGGAAAAATTTCGAGTATGCAGTTTCATAGCCTATTGAATTTTATTATAGCGAATTGCAAGTTTTAATTACATAAAGAATTGCATTGATTTTTAATAAAAAATTTTTTATATTATATTATTATAATTTTTTATATTATATTATATTTTATTTTTTATATTATTTTTTATTTTTATATGTAAAAGAATGCAATAATGCAAAAAAATTTGATAGTTTTTATTTATCTGCCATTTAGTCTTTATATTTACTCCTATTTTTTGAATCGAATATATTTGGAAAACGTTAGTCTACTTCGCTTCGACTTTTCTAATTTTTTGCGAGTACCAATTATATACATATATATAAATATATACATATATAATTTGAGCCTACACTCTTTTTGGGTGTTTGGCCGAGCTCCTCCTCCTATTTGTGGTGTGCCTCTGATGTTATTCCACAAATGGAAGGACCTACAGTTTTAAGCCGACTCCGAACGGCAGATATTTTTATGAGGAGCTTTTTCATGACAGAAATACACTCTGAGATTTGCCATTGCCGGCGAGCGCTATTAGAAAAATGTTTTTCTTTTTTTTTAATTTTAGTGTTTCACCGAGGTTTGAACCTAAGTTCTCTCTGTGAATTCCGAATGCTAGTCACGCACCAACCCATTCGGCTGCGGCGGCCGAACATACATATATATATATATATATATGAACAGTTTTTCAAACCCTAGATGTCTGTAGTGAATAATTTTTGCGGCACCTTGTTTTATGTCATCTTTGATATTTGACAAGAAGACAGATGTGCAATTTTTCACGATAGAACAACGCGTTAAAATTATTAAAAATGGTCGATCTTTAAGAACAACATATCGCAAAATTCGTGATCTTTTTGGTGGAAATAATGAGTCCGAATGAGTCAAAAATTCAAAGTCCGGTGAAAAAATGTCATTAAACTTTTGCTGTCGAGGAGAGAAAAAAACTGGGAGACATCGATATCTCGACGTTCTCAACAATTCGATATTCATGAATCGACTGTTTGACGGATTTTACTTGTAGACGGGATCATGGTGGACATTTGCATGATTCATTTGCATTTTTCACATTTAATTGTGAATTGAATAAAAATGGTAAACCCTGAATCTGAATTTTTATATGTGTCATTTTAAAACATCTAGGCGCGTCTTTTGAAAGGTCCTTTATATATGTATATATTGATGTGATTATAGGTCAGACCGAATCTGTCGCCGTACAAAGATGTTAAAAACTCCACTCCTGTTTTTAACAATTATATTGAGAGTACTTCGACACCACAAAAACAATTTTTTTTCTGATTATTCTAAAAACATCTGTAATGAGTTTTCTATAACTTGGTTATTTGTTATCCGATTTGCAAACACAATATGTCATTGTTCCATGAGTGCAGTCTACATTTCGTTCTTATTTTGAGCTACGATGACATTTTCACACGGTTGAATCAGTTACCCAGAGTTGCACCCTAAGATATACTTTTTGCTTCACTTTATTTTAAATTTCATTAAAGAGTTGGTTTTACATTGTTACACTTCAAGGATACACAAATTCTCTTCATCGGTCTGAAACACTCTTAACATAAGCTTTAAATGAAAAGGTGGACGTTTACAGATTTTTTTTCAACCCAGTCCACTGTACTAGTCTACTACACTGGGTGGACCCACAGAAACAAAAGCGTGACCGCCATAACTTGGAAACTATTTAGTTGACCAATTCGATTCAAACATACTGCATTGTCTGGGCTTATAATATTTATGATGTGCATATATTCAATAACATGAATAGTCACATCTGTACCATTTGCTATAATGACTGCACATATACATATAATTGGCGCGTACATCCTTTTTAGTTATTTGGCCGAGCTCCTCCTCCTATTTGTGGCGTGTGTCTTGATGTTCCACAAATGCACAAATGGAGAGGCCTACAGTTTCAAGCCGACTCCGAACGGCAGATATTTGTTATGAGGAGCTTTTTAATGGCAGGAATACACTCGGAGGTTTGCCTTTGCCTGCCGAGCGGCGACAGCTATTAAAAAAAACGTTTTCTTCTTTTTGGTCTTTCACCGTGATTCGAACCTACGTTCTGTCTCAATGGTAGTCACGCACCACCCATCCGGCTACGGCGACCGCCTTTGAGTCATACTTTTTGTTAATTTCTGCACACATTTGCTTTGATCACTATTTGTCCATACATATTTCTTTTCCTTTGCGTTTTTCCTTAACTTTACGGAAACATTTTCAATAGGGTTGACATCAGGCCAAATGTGAAGGCCAATCCAACATCTCAATCCAATTTTGTTGTTTCCACTCTATACACCTTCGACTTCGATGCTTGGGATCGTTGTCCTTGTAAAACCTAAGATTGGCAAGTTCTTCCAAATATCTTCGCAGCTGATAGCAAAGATGCTTTTTGGTAAATTTTACTAATCAATTTTGTATTCAAATTGTCGATTAACACAAATAAACGGCCAAATCCTTTTTCGGATTTGGAGAAGTAGCCCGAAATCATGAACCTTTACCATGGATGCTTAAGCGTTCGTTGAAGTTGTCGATTGTGATGCCAGTATGCAACTATTCGGTCAAAAGGTCGATTCATCTGTGAATATTACGTTTCCCCAATTACGTACTGAATTTGTCTCAATGGGTTAGAGTATTTTTTGAATGTGTAATAATGAGAGCAGCGGTTTTTTCAATGTGCGACAGAATTTGTTCCTTCTGCACGTAAACATCCTCTGATCATACCTTTGGATACATTAGCACAATGTCTCCTTATGATCTTCTGATCTTGCTTTAGAGATGTATATTTTCTGGACCTCGTCCGACGAAATCACCAACGTTTTTAACTTAGGAATACCGTTGCACCCATTTTTTTATGAACGGGTTCGACTACCTCAAATATTATGCTGCAGATACACGTGTAAATTTTGGACTTATAGGGTGTGTACATAGGAGCACTGCTTTAAATCGTTTTTTCATTCGCGGAACTCTTTTTCTAAAACCAAAGTACGCTTTCTAAATTTCTCACAAAACTAAAACAATTGCATAGCTCGTATGGCGAAAAGGATACACCTATTTAGTAGCATTTAACTTTTTTTATAACGGAATTCTAAGTTCGAATGTTGACGGTCACGCTTTTGTTAGATAAACTGTAATATCTGTCAAAAAGGTCACTTTCAACCTTCTTTCATTGTAATATAAACAAACAACCTGCTGTCGTAGGCGACGCGCTCCATTTTTACAGTGTTATTGCGGCAGTTACGTGTATTAATTTGTATTTAATTTTATTGCAGACAATTTTCCGGGCATCCAGGAATATTTCGCTGCTAGAGGCTTTTGCGTTGGGCTTTCCTACTAGTTAATTGCTTTGCTTCACAATTAATTATTTATGACGGCGAAGAAGATAATAAATACTTATGTACGAATACTTGTAGATATGTACTTATATACATGTATGTGTAGTAGACGGGAAAAAGATATTAGTATATAAAAATTAATGCGTAATTATAACATTTATTAGCCAGCTTGGGTGATCATTTCCCGTCTCACATTTATTTTGGTGTTGGTTATCATAGAATGGGTAGTCATTGTTAGTCTTATCGTAGTTGCATAGAAATGGTAAGGAGGTCTGTGGTTTTTTGTACCAAAGCAGCATTCAACAATGAGTTGTTCGCAAGGTTCTTGTGCTGCGTTAGAAAGTTTAGGTATATTTTGTTTATGAGTGAAGTGTGCTGAAAAATAATTATAAAAGGCCATCTGGCTAGAAGATTAACAATAATATTTTATAACAAAGTAAGTAAGGAAGTAAACGAAGTAAATAATTAAGTAAAAAGGACACGGGTATGGATAAAAAAAAGAGGTATAAAGCACTTGGGTCAAAACAGCTTCCTCATATTGACTTATTTTAAGCCGCAAAGTATTAAGATTCAAGTAGATTCATTTCCGAAATTTATAGCCGAGTTTAGTAACTTTAAGATAAATCATCTGCAGGTGGCTGATTAATATCACTTCCTATAAAGTGTCTAGTTTTCTCCCGAGAACAGTCTTTTTAAATATGGTTTCACAAGTACTTATAAAATTGAGCTAGATTACATTATGACATAAAGGGTTTTCCAATAAGAGGTGTTATTTTGATATTCAAAGAAAAATGCTATTTTTTAACATAAATGATCGGATGTTTATTTCATTATAAAGAAGAAGGTATGCCGTTAATAGAGAAAAATAACATCAGGCCACCACGACCACGCTTACAGGACAATATCCTTTTCATGAAATGAATTCCATCTTTGAGGTCTTGAATCGACCCTGGGCTGTTGGCGTAGACCTTGTATTTCACGTGGCCCCAAAGAAAAAAGTCCCAAGGTGTTACATTACAAGATCTCGGTGGCCAATCGTGATCATTTCTTCGAGAGATAACGCGGTCCGGAAACTTTTCCCGTAAAAGATCAATGGTTTCGTTGCTTGTGTGGCACGTAGCGCCGTCTTGTTGAAAATAAACGTTGTCCAGATCGTTAATCATCTCTTGATAGCGCAATCCTATTCAAAATAACACCTGTTATTGGAAAACCCTCTATTTGGCACTAGTTTGATTTAGCTTAGACCTGACACCAAGTTATAAAAAAATCTAGCAAGAAGATTCTCAACATTTTGTCATCACTCCGACTACATTTTTACAAAGTGCACCATGCAAAAAAACGATAGCACATCTATATTTTGACTAGTTTTGGTTATTATTCTGTTTTTTTAACCTTCATCTGCTTAAAAACTTATCTTTAAATTACATAGAAGGGGCGAAAATCTTTGGTATTTTATTTAACCGTTTTGCGAAAACCTTTGATTTTTATAGTTTTAAAGAAGCTTATCTAATTTAAATGTAATTAACGCTTACCTTCATTTTCATTGTGCAAATTTTTCCTTCCACCTTTTATCTTCTTGTTTGGCGCGTTAACCGCTTACTCGATTTTGGCCGGTACAATTTTTTACAAACGCACAAAATATTAATGAAGTTATGGTTTTTGACCTTTTCGGCACATGTGATAAAAACCGACGCCGAACGGCAGATATTTTTTATGAGGAGATTTTCCATAGCAGAAATGCACTCGAAGGTTTGCCGAGGAGCGACCGCTAATAGAAAAAACGTTTTCTTCATTTTAGTGTTTCACGGAGATTCTAACCTACGTTCTCTTCGAATTCCGAATGGTAGTCACGCACCAATCCATTTGGCTACGGGTTGAGCAAATTAAAGAATTGCGCAAACTCTAAAAATGAGATTAATTCGGGGCCAACGGTTATAGAGATTATAAGCCATCTGCCTTTATATATATATATACTCGTATATATAATTTGCGCGTACACTCTTTTTGGGTGTTTGGCCGAGCTCCTCCTCCTATTTGTGGTGTGCCTCTGATGTTGTTCCACAAATGGAGGGACCTACAGTTTCAAGCCAACTCCGAACGGCAAATATTTTTATGAGGAGCTTTTTCATGGCAAAAATACACTCGGAGGTTTGCCATTGCCTGCCGAGGGGCAACCGCTATTAGAAAAATGTTTTTCTTCATTTTGGTGTTTTCACCGAGTTTCGAACCTACGTTCTCTTTGTGAATTCCGAATGGTAGTCACGCACCAACCCATCCGGCTACGGCGTCCACCTGCCATCTGCCTTTTTATACTTCTGCACAAAAGTATAGTTCATTGCGTAATAAAAACTATGTAAATCCAATTTTGAAATTTTATTCAAAAATTAGAACTTGTCAACCCAATTCCAGAGTTTTTATGTACTGCTATCATTTATCGCGAGTTTTATTCTCAGGTGACATAAAACTGAAGAGGCCTCAATTTGGGGGATAACACAAAGAGCACAGGATAAGAAGAGATTATCGAATTTATAGAACATTTTTAGATGCAGTTTTATAGATCAGTACATAGAAGTGCAAGTTTCAAGTAGTTCTAAAATCGTTTTGATTTTTTAAATATTTTTCTGCTGACGGTATTGAGGCTTTTCTTCCATATAAAAAATGTGGATTAGGCGTTAAATGGCGAAAATGCACAAGACCGCGTCCGAAAAAAATTCTCAAAAATCAGCGTGATTTGTGATCTACTTGAAACTTACACTTTATTATCCCAAAATTCAATGTTCTATAAAAGTACACCCTCGAAGTTTTTCTAAAAATTCTGAGTAACAAGTTTAAAGTTTTGATCAGAATTTGCCAATTACAATGTTCGAAACTTTTCTTTATATGGTTCTTGTTGTTGTATGAACAATATTTTTATAACAAAATAATTGAAATTGCAATATAAATAAATAAATATGTGGTGCACAGTTTCTTTTGACTAGATATACAAAAATTTAGCCCTAGGGCCAGTTATCGAGTTTTTCCCACAACAATTTTTTCTTCGGAACTAACATACATAGCAAAAAGAAAAAACAACTATATTATTTCTGGAAATCGTATTAATGATGCGATGTATCAACGCACATAGTTTTCGTTTACATATCCTTCATACACTTACAACTACAACACTTTCGATTTGCCGTTTGAGAAATAAATTGTTTGGAAAATGTCATTACCCGGGTCGGCTAGACGCTATAAAGTTGAACTTTGACAACAATGAAAAATTTTGAGGTAGTTTATTTAATTTAATGAGATAAAAAAGTATAAAAGAGGATTGCGGAGGACATTACTGATATTTTCCAATTTGGGATTTTTCTCGTTCTACTTTCTAAACCGATATGTAACTCCCGGCAGTTCTTCCACCACTACAAACCATACATACATATGTACCATACCTACTTATAACCTTGATTTGCGAGTACATAATAGTTTTCCGGTTCACATGCGATTACCGTAGGCCAATTGTAAGTTCCTGTAGCAACTTATTTGGAATGTTTTCTATACAAATATAATCAATCTCCTTTAGTATTCACTTACGAGTATACGCATTTAATTTTTGTACCCACTAAAAGCTTTTATAGCATTACTTGTCAAAAGATTTTCACCTTGCTTGCTTGTTTTCAGATACCCGACAGCGGCTTGACGCACCTACCGGAGCGTGTACTACTCTTTCGCCATGACTACAATAGTCCAAATGTATTGCACATCATTAACTCGGCAGCGGAAGTGGTTGATGAGACTCTGGTGGAGATTGTACTGACAGCCAGCCGTAAGCATATTTGAATAAACCAAAACTTTCAGCTTTTCCCCGACAACTGATTGACATTTCTCTCCTTTTCTACTTAAACAGCCATCCTGTATCCTACATCGGAAATGCCGACATTAAAACCACATACGCTCAATGTGCATTCGTACAAAGCGCCAACATTTTGTGATTTTTGTGGTGAAATGCTGTTCGGTTTGGTACGTCAAGGACTCAAATGTGATGGTTAGTGTGTGAAAAAGTTTCTAAACTTTTTAATAAATTTTATATTTCATGAAATTTTTTTTTACTTAATAGGTTGCGGACAGAACTACCATAAACGGTGTGTGGTGAAGATACCCAACAATTGCAGTCGCCCCAATGATACTAGCTCGAGACGGTCCTCAGCCTTACAGCCGCCTCGCAGTCCATCAGGTGGTTCAACACAATCACTGATTTCGAATGAAGATCAGGCGCGGAGCGATGGCGGTAGCTCACTGGTAAAGCGAATGTCCGATCTGATGAGTGATATCATTAAGAATTAAAGATGCTAAGCGTTGTGGAGCAAAACGACCGATGATAGAAGAGCTTAAAAAATACTTAAAAGACTAAAGTTAATAATCAAACTAAGCATAAATGGAAAGACTCGAAATTCTGACAAGCATAGTTTGTTATTTTACAAAAAATCTTAGATTTTAATTGGTGTTGGGTAGTTTAAAATACATGTAATCTTACCAACACTATTTCTCGAAAAAGACAATTTAATTTCAATTTAAACAAATTTTTAGATTAGTCATTCGCGATCTGGTTTAGAGTATTTACTTTAACTGTCAACAAATATTCATTATTTTGTAAACTTAATTTGTTCCGCTTTTTATACTGAATTTTCAAACAACATTAATAAAGAAAAAAATAAAATTTTATGTTGCGTTTTTCTTAATTTTGTATTATGATAGTTATAAATACTCTACGCCAGATCACTTAATCAAAATTATAGCACTTCTCATACGAAACGCAGATACGACTCCTTTCCACAGCGCTCGCCTCAATAACAAATCAAGCAACTCGTTTTTTCTGAGAATCTTTCTTTGTTTATGATATTTCGTAGAATGTCCCACATTATCGGAGCCACAGTCGTTCGCCCTCCTCGAGCAGCCGCAATGGCAGCAATCATTGCCTTGGGGCCAATATTTCCATGTACACACCCACGCTCGCTTACGCCGAAAAAATACGCATTCCACACACCTTCATGGTGCACACCTATGGCATACCGACAGTATGTCAACATTGCAAAAAACTACTGAAAGGCCTATTCAAACAGGGTCTACAATGTAAAGATTGCCAATATAATGCGCATAAGAAATGCTTAGATAAAGTGCCACACGACTGTACCGGCGAACGGCAGTCCCATACCAATGACTATGCAGATAATACGCCTACGCATGCGCATATGGGGAAAGGGAGCGATAACTTCTTCCGCGAAGAGTTCGATGATAGCGATTTCGAAGACAATCCGCCGCCTAGTAGTGCTGGCTACACGAGTAACTCGGCGCATAAGTATGGCATTGCCGGTGGAGTAAAATCTACGCGTACTGGCATACCTAAGACGACAACGAATGCACACAATTCACCGCCAGAGTTGGTAAATGGATTAGTTGGAGCTAGCGATGGGCATGCTGGATATACGGATGGGCGCAGTGTCGGTGAGGGTCAATCAATTGATGGACAATCGGAGCAATCGAGCTCCTCTTCTTCGCCCAGTGCCAATATACCTTTAATGCGTATCGTACAATCTGTGAAGCATACAAAGAAGCGAGGGGGTCAAGCGATCAAGGAAGGTTGGTTGGTACATTTTACCAGCTTAGATAAGACGGTGAAGCGCTATTATTGGCGCTTGGACTCGAAGACACTTGCCCTAACGTTGTTCCTCTCCGAGCAGGGCAGCAAATATCACAAAGATATACCACTGTCCGAAATACAGGGAATAGATACGAATCGTGATTTGCGCGTAGACAACAATTATTGCTTCGAACTCAAGACAGCTACCATAAGCTACTATGTGGGACAAGATCCATTGGTAGGAGTACGTGAAGAGCAACCGGTAAGACTGCCGCCGCCAGATAGTGGTATAGGGTCGGATATTGCCAAGAGCTGGGAGACAATCATCAAGCAGGCCTATATGCATGTCACAAATACACGTAAGTGTTGCTGAAAAAATTAAAGGAAATGAGAAAGTAACTCATCATTTCAAATGATTGAATACGATTTTTTTGTTTTTGTTTTTGTTGCAGAATGCTGCGAATCAGAAGAAAACGTTCAGGATATGGGTCAGCTTTATCAGATATTCCCCGACGAAGTGCTTGGTTCGGGTCAATTTGGTGTTGTCTATGGAGGTGTACATAAAAAAACTAAACGAGAAGTGGCCATTAAAGTTATTGATAAGTTGCGCTTCCCCACTAAACAGGAGGCACAGCTCAAGAATGAAGTTGCCATATTACAGGTCAGTTTAGTTGGCACAATATTGCCACATTTCATGATCTAGTTTAAGTTTGGCAATTGTCGTACGGGAAGGGAATTTGGATAACAGATTTTTCTAATTGCTCAAAAATGTGGTTTCTTAAGAAGAAATTTAACCAAAAGCAAATACAGCAACAGGCCTCTTCGATTTATTACATCCGCAATACTTTATTCCAGACCGATCGATTTTACTTAGTGTGTATTTTGGAATATGATCTGGCCGAAATCGAAGTACTTTTCACATTATCATATCGATGGTTTTCGAGAAAAGCGACACAACTCAAAATTAACTCAAATTCGGAGTTTTGCAGTTAAAAGCAAAAATCAACTACAGAGTTTATATATTTTTATCTGGAAACGTGTCATAAGCGAATCTTGAAGCAATTCTGAGAGATGGCGTTAGTGTCGTTTTGTCAGGTGATCGAATTGGCGCGTCACTTATCTAGAAAACTGACCCAACTCAGTATTTTGTATTTTTGAATTGTGTCACTTTTCTCGAAAACCATCGATATGGTTTTACAGCACAGTTTTTTCGAATGCTTGTGAATATGAATACGAATTTGCTCGACATTTTGCCCGTCCCTGAGCCAATATGAGTCAGAGCGTTGTGTTTACTCGCGCACAAAGATATATTTTTAATGAGATATCAAGGCTGGTATTGTTGATGGTGTTCATGGAGACCTCCTAAGTAGGGGCCTCTGTTGGGTCATATGAACTTGCTAGCCTTAGAACAAATAACAAACTCAGCATAAATTAAAGCTAACTCGAAATGCTTACTCAAAGAGGCCATGATGTACATAATGGTCTTACCCGATAAATTGAAAAGTCAAATATTTTTTATGAATTTGTTTTTATGGAAATGGATTGGAATTTCTGCTGGTCATACGAATTAGGTTTTCTTGTAAGGTAGCTTAAGGCAAACTTTGCATGCATCTCACTAAATATTTTTTTTTTTTCAATCAGGAATTAATTAAGAAATGATCTTAAGTAAATTTTGCTTGTATATACTTTATTACACACTAAAAATTACTCTTTTTGCAGAACATTTCACATTGTGGTGTTGTGAATCTCGAGCGCATGTTCGAAACGCCTGAACGCATATTTGTTGTGATGGAAAAGCTTAAGGGTGATATGTTAGAGATGATACTCTCGCACGAGCGCGGACGACTTAGTGAACGAGTGACGAAATTCCTCATTACACAAATACTCATAGCGCTTAAACATTTGCATAGCAAAAATATTGTACATTGTGACTTGAAACCGGAAAATGTGTTGCTCTCATCCGATAACGAATTTCCACAAGTGAAGTTATGCGATTTTGGTTATGCTAGAATTATCGGCGAGAAATCCTTCAGACGATCGGTAGTAGGAACGCCGGCTTACTTAGGTGAGTACAAATATATGTACAAGTGCCAACACAAGGTGGGGTTATTAAATAAGAAGGCTTACGCTCTATAAGCACTCTATATTCACCAATCGCCAAAATTCTGTCTGGATGGTAATATCAATCTGGCGGATTCGCTGGGTTCCTAAAGGTTAACCTATTTGTCAACATTAGTACGTCCTCAATCTAGCTGCATTCTATGACAGAATAAACAATAAAATTACCCAAATTTTTATAAGAATTAGTCATATACTCTCCAACAAGACAATGCGCCGACTCATTCCACATTGGAAATCAATAGGTGTTTATATATGGGCTGAAAAGTCCCGTGCCTAACAAAGAGAACACGTTTTCTTTTGTTCAAAATTAACTTAATTCATTAACATAATTTCCATCAAGAAAAATGCAATCATTCCAGCGCCGCTCTAACATTTCAATACCTCTTTATCTTTTGCATCAAAGTCAGCTTCCGTTTCAGCGAGAACCTCTTAATTTGAGCGAAATTTCTTACCGGCGTGAATATTTTAAGGTCTGCGAACAGACCGGTAGTAGCTGGGATCCAAATCTGGCGAATGCGGTGGATGTGAAAGCAATTCAAAGTTCAATTCATGTAGTTTTGTCATTATTTTGATTGACTTGTGACACGGTGCGTTATCTTGATGAAACAAAACAGTGAGCAAACGTGGCACCCACTTTGAACAGAGCTTTCTCTTAGTTAACTGTCCATGTAATATAAATCCAACACGTTCTTTGAATATCTTTACGATGTCAGCTAACTAACGCAACTTCACTTTTCGATAATTCAAAACGATTTCGAGGTTTTTTTATGTTTTCTGGTGTTACCGCCTCATTTGGACATCCACTGCGTTGTGTAGCATCGGTGTCTCTACGGCCACGTTTGAAGTCAGCAATCCATCGTTTTATTGTTGTTTCTGATGGAGTGGAGTTCCCATAAACCTTTTCAAGCCATTGCTTGGCTCGAACGGTATTATTCCTCTTCAAGGAGCAGTATAAAGTTAAAACACGGAATTCTTTTTTATCCATTATTTTGAAAATAATGGGTTGGTGCGTGACCACCATTCGGAATTCACAGAGAGAACGTAGATTCGAATCTCGGTGAAACACCAAAATTAATTCATCTGTTTCTGAAAATGAAATCTGCAATGAAAGTAAAAGTAAAATTAAAATTAAAATGTACTTAAGCACAATTTTGAAGTGACGTTTTAGGGACAGTAGTGAATCCTATGGTGAAGTTGATGATAAGTAAAGATGTACGAAATCGAAATAAAATGTTTACAGTGGCAGCCTCGTTACCTAATGGCCATGCCTCGTATTTTATTTAGCCTCAGTTAATGGACAATTAGCTTTTAATATTAGTAATTTAATATTTTTTTATTTTGAATAACTTTTATAGCCCCTGAGGTGCTGCGCAATAAGGGCTACAACCGTTCACTGGATATGTGGAGTGTTGGTGTTATTATTTACGTCAGCCTCAGCGGCACATTCCCCTTCAACGAGGAGGAAGACATTAATGATCAGATACAAAATGCCGCTTTTATGTATCCGCCAAACCCATGGAAGGAGATCTCATCAAATGGTATGGCAATAAAGCAAATTATACCTATAAGCTATGTAGATACATACGTACGGGTACATATATGCACGCATAACGTTTCTTTATTTTTTCAGCCATCGACCTAATTAACAATCTGCTGCAGGTGAAGCAACGCAAACGTTACACTGTCGATAAGAGTTTGCAGCACTACTGGCTGCAGGATAAGCAAACCTATCGGGATTTGCGGAATTTAGAAGGTCAGGTTGGTACACGTTATCTAACACATGAGGCGGATGACATACGATGGGCCAGCAGTGGTGACACCTGACCTGTTGTAGTAGAAAGCAAAGCCATTAGCGGACAAGGCGAACAAGAAGGCGAGTTCCAAAAGAAAGAGCAACAGCAAAAGCAACAAATTCTAGAAATGTCAGCCAATGAACAACAGCGGCCCCGCCAACGCCAAAAGTTATCCATACAACAACAATCACAGCAACACCAGCATATCGATGCTGAGGCTTGCGGTTGTCGCAGTTTACCCGGTACACCGAAAGTGGAAGCTATTGGCGATAAGGCTATAAAATGGGTGCGCGGGCATTTGTGTCGAAATGTGAAATGAGATGCATACCAATAAAAAAGCTAAAAATATTACATAAATAAATAATAAAATAGAAAAAAATAGTAAAACAAATACATTAACTCAAGCAACATTTTGGTCAAAATTTCTGAATATTTAAGTGATCTAACTTCTTATAACTACACTAACGTACTTCATACGCATATGTTTACTTAGAAATATATGAAGTACACACTCTCTTAAGTGCCCCAATAGACAAGATAGTTTCTTTACAAATTTTTCTATTACAATACGAACAATATAAGAATGAAGAATCGAAATATACATTGTATGTGTGAGTGATAGGTCATAACTAAAAATGAACTTGTATGAGTATATTTACATGTATTGAAATTTGTTGAATTTTCCTCTAAACAGTACCTTACACGATTTTCGTATGGAATTGTAATTTACAAAGCGTTATATATACATAAATACGTATAACTTTTATGATTACTTATAATAAAGGAATGAGTATAAATTAATAATGAATATGAATCAAATTAAATTAATTATTAATACTTACCAATATACACATGCTGATATGTATGCATGTATGTATATAATTAGATTGCCAAGGCGTACAAATTGCAAATGCTTACAACAACTGAACCAATGTGCTAAATTTTTTCTCCGCTATTCCGTAACTCAGCTCTAGTTCCGTATGAAACTTAAATGTATACATACATAGGTATAACAAATGTTATATTTACATAATTAATTACATAGGGTCTGTGCTATGTATTCTATGTAAAACTTTTAAGGTCGTTAAGATCAGTCTTATGAAATAAAGTGTTATTATTATGATGCTCATCTTTATTTTTGAAATAAATATTAGAAATTTTGCTATTATGCAAAAGATAAAAGTAGATTTTTTTACGAAAATGTATATAAATGCTACATAGTTTAGAGTTGCCCATAAAAGTGCTTTTTAGTTGGCAATTTTTCCGGAGCGTTATTTTATTTATTTGTCTACACAGGTTCTTACCCACTACTAGGTTAATTACAGATTTTAAATAAATTCTACTTAAAGTTAAATACAAACTCGAACAATTTTGGGTCACCATGAAGCACCTTGTCGGACCGCAATACAGAAATTGGTGAAAAAATTCGAGCTGTTGGGACAAGTTAGTGATGTGAAGAATAAAACCCGTGCACGTCGCACACTGGGGATTTTGCGGAAAAAAGTCAAATTTGCAACGTACCACCTGCGCAATGTTTAATGGTATTTCTAAATTCCAGAATAGAACCAACAATAAAATCAAAAAGAATTACTAAACTCCGACTTACAGTTTTTTTTTTTATAGATATGTCAAAAGTATAATTTTTTTATAGTATTGAACTGACCAAGAAAAAACTTCAAAGCCCAAGGTGGTTTTTTTTCTTTTTGCTTGAGCCGACTTCCAATTTTTTATTTTTCATTTAGGGTACGATATTTTTATATATTTTAGCCGGAAGAACAAAGGCTGTAAAGCATTTGATTATCTATTTATAATTAATTTTACGAAAAAAAAAAATCATATTCCTTCATATTCTTGGATCTGCAAGTTGAGCTACATTTACCTACGGTCAGAAACTAGTATCAACGTGTTGCTTAATAACGTCTCTTTCAGTTTTAATCAATTGCAGGTGCCACCAGGCGCCACTGATTTTTGGCAATGATAATAACTAAACGCTTTCTAGTGTGTGCATAATGATAACGAAACACTTTTAATTTTGTTTTGACATTTTGAGGGTAATTCAGAATTATGAACTTACATGTATCCTGTGCGTAAATATTTGCTGGCTTATATTAATAAAAAAAAAAATTAAAATTTATGAATTAAAAAAAAAAAATTTTTTTTTTAATTTTTTTAAAAAATAGTTTTTAGACATGTTCTTTTCATACACAAATATATACAACCTCGTTAGTAGTAAAAATGTAAATATGTTTTGGGATGTATACTTTTTTCCGCATCTCTGTACAAAAATCCCCAGTGTGCGTCGCTCAAGAACAGCCGAAAATATTGCTGTTGTAGCCGAAAGTATCAGAGAAATCTTCGAAGTTCCTGCGAATTGAAAATACTTGAGACACATGCTGCACAAAAGTTAGTTTCGAATCGAAAATCAGACCGCAGTCTTTTATCTTATTATTATTATTATTATTATTTCAATATCTTGCCATCCATATTGTAATTGAAAGTATAACGACTAGACCTCCTAGAATATGGCACAATTGTCTTCGTCCATTTGAAGATTACTGTGGTCAGTAACGTTACGGATTCTCAAAAACAACTTCACATCATCCGCGAACAGTAAACATTTCGCTTTAAGAAAATGAATTGGTAAATCACTAATAGAAATGAGAAACAACAGTGGACAGCCATGTGTCCCCTGAGTTATGCCAGACCACATGTTTATTATTCCGGAGGATTACACGGTACCCGTTTTAACAAAAAACTTCCTCCTTTCTACAAAAAACTATTGAAAATTTTTGAAAGTGATCCGACGACAGAGAGTTTATTCCTAAGAAAAGTAGCATCCACTTTGTCGAAGGATTTTCGAAAACCTGTATAAATAGCATCAAATTGGGCTTGACCTTCAAATGCATTGATAATTTTTGAAAAAGTCGATGAAAAAGTTTTATTTTAAGCACGAATTCAAAAAGCTTCGAAAAAGTACTTTGATGGGTCTGTAATGGCATATATTATTACGACAGCCTGATTTATGAATAGGAAAAATTTAACATAATTTGCAAGGATTCAAAAGAATGCGTTATCTATACATTTATTAAAAAGTTTATTTATTGGGATAGATACATATGAAAGTTGAAAATCGTTTGAAAAAATGGAAGCAAGACCCTCATTATTTTTGTTTCTAAAAAGTGGCTCGTAAGTTAACTCTGCTAAACTTGTTGTTGGATGTGAGCAAATAATGTAAAGGGTTTTTCAAAAGTAGCGCCTAGATGCCGGTAGTGAAAAAATCCTAGGTGGTCACTTTTTTATGTCATCTTGACATTCGTCAATTTTAAACGATAGAACAATGCGATAAAATGATTGAAAATGATGAAAATGGTCGGTCTTTAAAAACAACACTTCGCAAAATCCGTGATTTTTTTTTTGGCAAACAATCGTCCGAATGAGTCGACAATTCAAAGTTTTGTGAAAAAATTCTAAGAAACTGGTTCTGTATAGTATCTAAAAAGGACTGGCAGACCACAATCGGATATTCTGTTCAGAATATTGCTGCTGTAGTACAAAGTGTTGCTGATCTTCAACATCGATATCTCGACATTCTCGATAATTACGCATTTATGAATCGAATGTTTGGCACCAGATTTAAGTCTCCGGTTATACTTCGTAACCCAATTACTACCAGTTGAACTTCCATACAGCTGGAAACTGGTGGTGGTACAATACAATGGATCGTTCGTTCGTTGATTTTCTATAAAGCCGTTGAGACGAAAGATATTTTCACAATTAGAAAACAGCCGGTTCGCGTTGTAGATTGAAAAGCTAATCAGATTGGAGGTACTTTTTCCGATAGGGGTTTTTTGACAGATTACGCGACTACTGTTAAACTGAATACATAATTTTTTTGAGTATTCATTGGCATTTCATCATGGAAAGACTTACGCCTCAACAACGCCAACATTGCCATATTTGGGCTGAAGAGTAATCCGTAGCCATTCAAGAACAGCCATTACATCCATTGAAAACAACCATTTGATGTGACCTATGGGAATCATCGGTCCATATTTCTTTAAAGACGAGGCTGGCGCAAATGCAACACTGAATGGTGAACGCCAAAGCGCTATGATAAACGACTTTTTGATACCGGAAATTGAAGCCCGTGATCTCCACATCATTTAGTTCCAACAAGACGGCGCTATTTTTTGATTTTTTTTTTTTTTTTTTTTTGTATCTGGAAATTACTTCCTTAATAGTTTGATTATGTTCAAAGTATATTTGGTACGCAGTCCGTAAAACAATGGATTTACTGCGTCGTGTTTTTGGTGAGCAATTTATCTCTCGCCTCTGACCAATGAATTAGCCAGCAAGATCGTGTGATATCACACCTTTGGACTTTTATTTGTGGAGGTATGTAAAATTCAAATCCTTCGTGGATAAATCAGCTTCAATTGAGGCATTGGAAGCTAACATTACTAAAGTTATTCTCGAGATACCGACCGAAGTCCTCCAGCGAGTCATTCAAAATTGGTGTTTACGAATGGCCAAATTACGGGGCAGTTGGGGCAAACATTTGAAAGGGATTATCTTTAAATAATAATAAAGATTTCCCTTCAAAAATAATAAAAATTGCCCGATTAAACTTGAATTTTCGTTTTTTTTTTATTTAATGTAAAATCCGATACCTCTAAATTTATCACCCTTTTCATATGTATATGTTTGGCATCTGTATGTGTTTATGAAGCAAGAGTGTTTTTCAGACGAATGTCAACAACTTGATGGCAGTACCAAGTACATATGTATAATACATAACTATAGAGCTCAGATTCAAAATCTATATTAACTAGTGCTGTTTTTCGACTCGCATTCTGTACTAACACACAAATATACATATATACTTATTTAATATACCGTATGTATATTTGAAAAGTCACTGAGCTTTATGAAAATTAATTTATTTTATTTATTTTTATTTTATTTTATTTTTATTTTTTTATTTTTTAAAAGCTTAAATAACAATAGAATTGCTAAATAAACAAAAAGATAACGCAGCGCTAGCAACGGAGGCTTTCAGCTTGAAAATTAATTATTGTTACTGGTGCATTGGCTCGCAACGGTTGACATTCTAGAAACGTGAACGTAAAAACCAAAAGGCGTGAAATGCGCGCAACGCTGGCGCAAAGAGATTTGTATACTTTTTCTTACAAGAGTATGTCACT
This sequence comes from Anastrepha obliqua, assembly GCF_027943255.1. Lineage (NCBI taxonomy): Eukaryota > Metazoa > Arthropoda > Insecta > Diptera > Tephritidae > Anastrepha > Anastrepha obliqua. The sequence goes on from NC_072892.1 coordinate 85,545,171, forward strand.
TGTCTTACCAAATTAAAACTCTTCATTCAACATTTGTATGTAGAATCAAAATTTCTTTCAGTTCTTAAGCAGCTGTGGGCGCACCAAAATGTTGATTCTGCAATTAAGTGTTTTCTTACTTATAATTTCAATAAGAATTCAAGCCAATAGGATAGTGTCTGCCCCTAACATGTCTACCAAGAGTACCTTACAACACTTCGCTACCGAAGATACGACAACACCTAGCCCAGAATGGCTAGAATATCAACGTGAACGCTTCGGCAACACAAAGAACATAGAGAGTTTAAAAAAATTGCTTGATCCTTCTTCACAACTCTTAAAAAATAAGCCTCTGTTAGATAGATCAGACCAGAACGTGATGAAGCAGGAAGCAACAACAAATCAAAAGGATAATGCGCATAGTGCGACAACAGTTGAGCAGGTACCAAATGCGGATGAACCGCAGAAGGCCGAGGAAGTAAGTGACGACGAGAGAGAAGAAGATGAAGAGATAAGATCTAAACAAGAAAGCACGAATATTTTTTCTTATGTGGTAGAAGGCATGCAATATCCATCGTTGCGAGGATTCCTGAATTTTTTAAAAAGTGTACAGCGTAGCTGGGTCAAGCAATCAAGATTGTCGATCGAACAAAAAATTAATAAATTAAAGCGATTGAAAAATAAAATGATGCACTTAATTGGTAAAACTTGAGAAAGCAAGATTTTCTCTACGAAAAAAAATGTTAAATATAAGAATAATATATTTTATTTGTTTTGGCTCTTACAGAAGATCAATTCAATATGATTTGGACGCCAAAGGTACATATGCGCCGCAAACGAGGTTTATTGGATGAATCCAATCTCAACTTTCCTCCAGAGGCAGCCTTAATTAGTATCAACTTTTTGACCTTCGCGGTTTTTTTAATTAAATTGGTGCTAGTGAGTATTCAAACTTAACTATTTTAACGTAAAAAATGTTTTCAAAATAAACTTTTTGTATTAAATAAATACTGAAAATTATTATTCGAATCTATTACAGCAAGTGGTGCACATAATTAAAAGTAAACATTACACTCTGAGTGGATTTGGTTTCAGTAGTGCCGATACGATGACAAAAGCTACATAAATGTAATATTAAATATGGAAAATATTTTAAGAAAAAATAAATAAATTTGTGACTTAACTTACCATTAATCGATATTGTATGTATTTGCGTTTCATATTCACAAATAAATTTTACTTCCAATAGTTTCACAGGATTATCGAGCTAGCACTGTTTTTTATTATTGATCATTGTTATACATATTATTTATATGTATTTAGATTTATCTTCAGTTATTTTAGTTTTTATTTAATACTTTAATTTACTAATTTTCTCAGGCCAACTACTTAATTTCAAGCACACTTTTAATTTAACATATAATATATACTAGGTTGCTCAATAAGTTTTGCGGTTCAGTAAGAAAAACAAAATTGTATGGTTTGAAATACACTTTATTATTCAATATAGTCCCACTGAACATCAAATTTATTAAAACAAAATTCCTTTCACATCCCAAAAAACTGAACACAAACTCGTTTAGGAGACGAAGAACCGGATTCACACTACTCTTTAGCCTCTTGTTTTGATTTAAGATAGTAGTGATAGACCCGAATCTCTTCCGTAGTGATGAATGGACGCACCAAATCCACTTTATCCTTTCGAAAATGCTCTAAGTGTGGCTGAGAAAGTCGCATTCGAATGTGTTTTTGTTCCGTTGTTAGCGAATGCGCCGCCCTACAGCTTTTTGAGCTAAAAGCTTCAGTTAAAATATTGCTTACACTACCCAGTGCGATGCCTAGGGCTACTCCCAACTCTACACGAAACACCTGGCCCCAGCCCCACATCAGCATGGCTTCCGACGAGTGCACAGTGCCACCACAGCACTCTCCGTCATAAGCCGCGGGCTTAACCAAAACCGCCCCTGCGAGAGGACTGTCCTAGTAGCGCTGGACTTGAAGAAGGCTTTCGAGTCTGTCAGCCATTCCACGTCAGGGTTGAAGAAGTGCCCCGCTAATTATCTGAGTGGTCGACACTTCTCAGTAATTTTTCGAAGCCAAGCACCCAAACAGAGTAAGATGAAGCAAAGTTTTCCGCCGGGTGGTGTCCTTTCCCCCTTGCTGTTCAAATTCTGTATATCGAAGATCCCACAGCCCCCAGAAGGAGTTTCTCTGGTCTCCTACGCTGACGATTGCACGATAATGGCGTCGGCCATGACATTGATAGCCTGTGCGCCAAAATGAGCGATTGCCTCATATATCTTTCTGGCTTTTAAATTACGAGGAATCAACAACTTTCCTCCACAAAGTTCACGGCGACCCTCTTCACCCCCTGGATAAAGGAGGTCAAAGTTGATTTTTTTTATAGTCCCCGCCGCCGCACCAAAAGGCGCCAGTCTGATCGCCTGGAACTAGTGACACGCAGTGGATAAAGCTCCAGACTTACCAAAACACTGCTATTCGGACAGCGACGGGCTACCTCCTGATGTCCCCTCTTCAACACCTGCGCAACGAGGCACAGATGCTACCAGTAAAGAAGTACAACAAACTGCTCAGCAAACAGTTTCTGCTAAAGTTCTATCGCAGGTTTAACCCATGTAGACACCTGGGAGGTACCTCTTCAATTACGCCGACGAGATCCAGGACAAAACGAATAGAAAACGACAGTGTTTAGACAGACAATAAAAGGCATTCATCGGCAAACCCTTACTACCTTCTTAAGCTCCTGACCCACGAATGCCGTTATCGAAGTTCAACCACCACCTACAGTAGATGAAGAGCTCCAACTTGCCCGAGAGACCCGCGTAACCTTGGCACAATTACGTTCTGGATATTGTAGCAGATTGAACTTCTACTTATCCAGAATTAACCCCGACATACCAAACATATGTCCAGCATGTGAAGGTATGGGGGCGTCCATAAATTACGTGAGGTGTTTTTTTTTCAATTTTCTGTACCTCCCTCCCCCCCCTGATGAGATGTCGTGAGATTTTATTCAACCCCCTCCCCCATCCGCCAATCTCACGTGAGATTTTTCAAAATGTGGGTTTCTTATGTAAACGCGTTAGATTGTTATTGTAAAAAGAAAAAAAATTGGTTCGTGCTTTTATTTACGACTAGTTAAGACTTCTAATCAATATTGCTGAGAGTTACAGGTGTAATAAAAATTTTACAATACGAGTAGAAGACTTAAATCGTAACTACTGCGATTAAAAAAAGAATATCTACTCTAATTCCTGCTCCTTCAACTTCGTTCTGATCTAGCCACTCTAAGCCGTTGACGCTTGCGCACAGTAACTCATTAGCTCGTCTTGCGACAATCCGTGAGGGTCGCACTTTGCGGTACATACGCGCTTGCTTAGCTGGTGCAATGTGAGACGCTCGTCTGTGCTCTGCAGCTCTTGTGATAGATAGTAAATACCACATGTACTGCAGCATATTTTCTCTAAATCATCACGTATACTTGGGCAATAGAGATCATAAGGCGTGCTGATAAAGGCATTCAGCGGTTGAATCGGTAGGCGTATTAGAAATGGAGCAAATGACTTTCCGTCATTTTCTTTAAAGTCCGGAATTGTCAAACGTCCATCAGCCTAAGTGATAGGGTATGGAGGTGGCAGAAAACGGTCGTGAAGAATCATATGCAGATCACTCCGGCGTGGGCTGCAGCAGTTCTAATCATCGCATTTCACAACCTAAAAAAAAATTAAAAACAATTTCCCTTTGTAACTCTTAATAAAAATTTGTTGACATTCGCGCTTAAAAAACTAAAAAAAAAAAATAGGCACGCATAAAAATTTGATATGAATCAACTGCAATGTACCTGAAGTAAATATTGGCTCTCTCTAAACAAAGAAGGTTGGAACCCATGATTCAATTCTATAATCGAATCATGGTTGGAACCTGTTCGTGTGTCGCTGCCACTCAGCTCGTACGCTCTTGTTCAGCGAGTCGCGCGTTCGGCTGATAGTGGCGCGAAAACAAACGACGGGCTACACTGTACCGTAAATTCAGATTAAATTGAGCTATTTGGTATAAAACAAATATGCTGGTTTGACAGCAGTAATGTATAACGTCGAAGTATGAATGAAATTATTTTCTTTCGAACAAATTAGTGAATGATCTTAATCATACTACGATTACGCTTAAGATTAAATCTTAAGCATGTACAATCTGGATAATGGACCAAAATAGTATAATTTTTTTTTTTTGTTTCAATCAGAAAAAAAAATTGCGTGATATTTGCCGAGACCGCCCCCTCTCTCCAACGTAAGATTAGATGAGATTTGACTCGACCCCCGCCCCCCCTTAAACATCTCTCGTAATTTATGGACGCCCCCTATCCCATACACACTAACCACCTTTCCACATGCCCCGCTAAACCTACTCATCTAAAACACCTCTCCCTCTGGACCGAACCTGCTGAAACAGCAAGTTTCCTTGGTCTACCTTTAGATAAGTTAGGCGAAGACGACTGGTGATTTACACTATACTGGCAGGGTTTAGTATTGCTGCTACAACAACAACAACATGCCAAACCACTCATCTAGCACCCCTCTCCCTCTGGACCCAACCTGTCGAAACAGCAAGTTTCCTTGACCTTCCTCGTCAGACGACGACGACCGGTGATTTATACTATACTGACAGAGTTTAGTGTTGTTGCTACAACAACAACATGCCTAGGGCTTATACTAAATTTCGTTCAGTCGCGACGATAAAGTCCTGCCATTCTGTTCTGATCTTCCTTATATTTATTTTAAGCCTGCATAAAGGTATCAGAATTTTTTTGATTGCGAAAATTAAATAAAAATAATTCCAAAAAACTGTGTGTAATAATTATTACTGAAGATGAAAATGAATATGTTTTCAGTTATGTATATATTATTTATTATATGTATTTGTGTTACAATTTGTTTATGCAATTTTGACTTGTCATCTCTTTTCGTTTTCAATAAGGGCCCTCAGACCGAGTTCAGTAACGTTACAGTTTGGTATTCGATAACTCGATAAATTATCTAAAGAATAACGCACTTATGTCTTTTCCATTCTCGACAATGTGACGAATGAGGTGTTTTAACTTCTCTTGAGCAAACGAAACTAACAAATACGTAAAAAAAGAGGTTGTCTGTAAAGTCGGTTTACTGACGATAGTTTAACGTGATAACGTCATAAGAAAATACTGATTGAATGGTTGCATTTTTCAAAAGAAAATTTTAATTTTATTTGTTTGATAGATATTTTGTATGGATATAGAGAATGAGTTAACATTAACATAACATAATATACTTTAACATAACATAACATAACATAACATAACATAACATAACATAACATAACATAACATAACATAACATAACATAACATAACATAACATAACATAACATAACATAACATAACATAACATAACATAACATAACATAACATAACATAACATAACATGCTGTTCAGCCGGCTACATAGAATTAGTAGACGTTATCACGTCAAAAAATAATAATAACATTAAAACAACAGGTATTATTAACAAACTTGGTTTTATTTTAAGTTCTTCAAGTAAATCAAATTAATAATAATCAATAAGAAGGCATATGCAAATACAAATACGTGAATTTATATATGTACATATGCGCATATACATACACATATACGCTCACTTAAGTAGGAGAGAGCAAGATGTCGAACGTTGCCGTTCGTTTGCTTTGTTTGCTTTGTCGTTCGTTCCGCGCTTTCGCTTGCAGTTCATTCAAGGTAACGGCAATGAGCAAAGTAACACTAATGAGCAAGGTAACGACACATTTTTTCGTGCGTGCAGCCTGTTAAATCGAATTATAAGACGTTATCACGTCAAAAATAAACTAAATTTTATTTTATTTTATTACAAAGGCACCGGTGTTTCAAGGAACAAATAAATAATGAATGCCAACACAAAGCCAAATGCCTTGTGATTCAATGGATACCCACACATTTACATATAATACCCTAAGGATAATTGCGTGATTGACAGGTAGTGAAAAGCTGATCTGAAAACTCGGCCGGCTAAGCACTATTGTCTCTGGCACAGTAAACACTATTGGCTTGGGACGGATTTCAGATAACATTTTATGGTTACAATACGATTAATTTTGTAGTGAAATCTTTTCGTTTGCTATATTTGTGAGTACATGCCAAAATGAGCAATATTGAAATACTGTTGCCATTTATCAAAATTATGTACACAATAAACGCAAAATTAATTTCATAATATAATACTTACAGCTTGCATTTACCACTTTCCAAATATCCTCCCAAATTTGGTCTTTCTCCAGCAAGTTTCGGTATTCCTGCAGAACTAAATCGTAGATACATTTGCATTTTCGCTCTTTCTCTTTCAGTAACTCTCTGAAGCCCATTTTTCCAAAAACAAAAAAACATTTTCTTTTTAAAGTATTAATATTTTACAGGTTTTCTTATACAAATTGAATAAATATTATTTGCTTATTATTTTCCTGCTGCTGCTTGTAAGCAAACAAGTTGTCATCAAGTGATCAGAAAAGCAACCTTGAGTCTTCAAACCGGCGGGGTAAATAGTGAATGAATGGTAATGAATGAATGAATGAAATAATGAATCTTAATATTTTCCCGAGGTAAAAATAACCGAAAGAAATCCTTCCCCGTCGTAATTTTTTGCAATTCTATGCATTTAAATCTGTTCTCCATTTTGAAAGCGGGTACCCGAAACCCGTTACTCGCTGTCTGTTACAATTCTGCTTAGCACATAAGTACCCGTTAAGAGACTGAACCGATTTTCGGAGCACTAATGACATTTGCTTCACGTGTTGCCTCCACGGTCTGTTTTGTTTTACATCTAGTTATTTGTATAGTTTTTACTTAATATAAAGTCATGAAGGAAAAGGCTTCTATTGAAAAAGTGTATACGCGGAGCCGTGCCACATCTTTACCAACATTGCGTAAGAACTTCAAATATGTCTGTACAATTCTTAATTGTCTAACTTCTAACACATAAACTAGTGAAATTTCAAAATGGTCAGTTGGCCGCCGTTAGCAAGGATGCTACACAGTTCAGTCGCTTGGTGCAAAAGAGCGGAAAAGAATCACCGACGAACGTTGCAATGGTCACTGCCAAGGATCAAATCTACCATGGGGTCGTAGATGCCAGTGAAGCAACTGCGCTCACAGATACTTACATCTGCGTGCGCAATAAAATTACAAATAAGGTGATTTAGATAAAGCTCCAGGAGATTGCATCAAATTAAAAGTAATATTTAATTTCAATAGGTGCGCATTATTCCTATCGAACAAGCTACACTAAGCAACCACATCTACAACACTCTTGAACAGAAGCCTATGCTCGCCTTGACAGCTCAACACACTAAAACGATGCTAATGAAACAATTTGGAGGACGGAAAGCAGCGCGCTATGCTCATAATCAAGAAAATAATAAAGTAAATGTCGATGTGCTAAAGAACGATTTGGATAATACTGTGCGCGAGACTGAGTTCACTAATGATACGGATGAAAAACTAAATACGGAACATAACTTCGATATTTTGCGTCCAAAATTCAATAAAGATGCAAAGAAATTAGAAGAAATTTATGACATACGCGACATTGTGCCTGGCGAGCTTCTCGATCGATTGAATGAAGAATCGAAAGTAATATATTCAACCCCCTTGGACAAATTGCCGTGAGTATGATAAACTTTGTGCATACATTTAAATTTAAACTTTTATTTGTGTTGCTTTACAGAATTCAGTCGGATTACTTGTGTAGTTGCGTAAAACGTATTCAAGACAGTTCCCCAACACCTGAGGGTTTCTTACATTTAAAATTGATCATTTACATGGATTGTTTGTTGAATTTGCTTAAAACGCGTGCACGTTCAATTAAATCCGTTGAACTCTCCGGTATCACAGAGAAGGCAGAAAATGATGTGCGGTCACGCTTTTCTGATCCTCATTCCAAGCCTTTGTAAGTTATTAAAAATATAAACTAATTTTCCGATTTATTCACACTTTTTACTTTTTTTTTAGTTCGCGTACGTCACACACTTCGGAGAAGGCTTTATGCTATTTCATAGTTCTATCAGTGATTATTGGCGTCAACTATAGTGTCGATATGAATGTGCTGGCGCAAGAGCTAGGAATTTCAAAGCAAAGATTGATTAAGTTTGCCCACATTGTGAATGTGCATCGATCACCAAAGAGCGATCTGTTTACATTGCGTTTACCCAGCAAAATGTCGGCCCTCCCGACTAGCTTTAGTAAAAAGTCAAGAAAGTAATTTTTCGATGTTTAGCTGTAGAACGACCAAGAATTGCTTTTGACTTTTTATTATTCTTATATGTATGTGTAAAACAAATCACTCCGAAAATATTTTGTTCAATTAAAGTTATGGTTGTATTTTAAACTGAATATATGAAAGTTAAAAATACATATGGTATACATACCGAATAAACACAAAGCGAACGTTCGAAAATAACTTAACCAACGTTCATAGTATGATATATTTCAAATACATTCACGAAATGGGTTAACCAAATTAGAACCATAGCAAGAAGAGAGAAGAGAGGCTTGGTTAAAATTCGAAAATGATTCGGAAACTAGGCCATTCACAACAAAATGAACCCTTTGTTAAGCAATATTTTTTAATTTCGTTGTAAACTCCAATTCAGTTCATTCTCAAACGAAAATAAATCTCATTAAAATTTCAATTCGAGACTAAGCTGGATGCGAATGTAAAAATCATTAGATCACGACGATCCCGTTTTGTTGGAGAATGGCATAATATGTGCAAAACCGTTCGTATAAAGCTTCTTCTATTCTCTTGACGGCCGAAGTGTTTATCAGCCACATCTACATATTTGCAAGATTTATTGTCACTATTCAGTGGACACTAAATCACATGAGCTCTCCATTAAAACAAAATATGTATATATATATACATACGTGTACATATGTATATGGTTTTGTCATATTTACATGCATACATTTCGTAATGCCAAGGTCAATCAAAAAATCGAAGGCAAAGTTAAAAGTAAAACTGTAAGCTACCTCGGTATGATTCATATTCATAGACATAAGACTCATCAAAGCACATACGAAATATGTATGTATATGTCTACTGTTATGTATTATATATTTGTATGCACGAGTATGTGTCTATGGCGATGAGTACGAATTCGTACATTAATGCATATGTAAATAGAAAAAAAGTGTCCTATGATATTTAGCAAAAGTTGCTGCAACGTTTGAAGCCACCACCAATTGAAAGAAATGTACTTATTTAATTAAAAGGAGCAAAGACTAGCATAATTATCTAAAGCTTTATCGCTTAGGTCTTCAATGTTATCTAACCATAAGCCCTCTGAAAAGAGATGAGAGAGCTGAAGGGGTGGGTTTAAGGTATATCGCGTATGCCACTGTGCACTCTGGCAAGGTCACAGTTTAAGCTGCTTAGATATCCAATTCCTTTGCATGCAAGACATACCTTGAGTATGGCACTGTTTATCTGAGCAATTAGCTTTTTAAAATGCTACAATATCTAGAAAGCAATATGCTAAGCTCTCCGTCAAGTTTTTGGAGCTTATAAACTAGTATCCAATTGTACTTGGTGTTGTAGCAGTTCACAAAACTGTGCCCAGTGCAGTGAAGCCATCGGTCGAAATCGGCAGCCTCATCTAAAGGTAGAACCGGGAAACAAGCTCTTCCGACAGCGTGTAAATAAATGGCAAAATACTGTAGATTCACGAGGCAGCTGAATCTCTTCGTCTGCAATGGGTGTTAGACTCCAATTCAAACAAATTAAAAACTATTTCCGTTAGTGCATTATTTAAAATTGAATTTATTGACGCAAATCCCTACGTATTTAGGAATGTTCGTGGAAATAATTAGCTTAATCCAAAACACTAAGATTTTATTTTTTGAACGAGAATTGCATTAACTGAATTTACTTATAGACATTCTTTATTAATTACTCACATATGTATACTCCAAAACTTTCTTAAAAAAATACATTATCTGCGTTTATAAGTCAAATTTTGAATTAAATTACTAGTATGTAATTTAGAATTCCTGCTCTTGAACAGTGCCCCTGAACTCGTACATCAATCAAATAATTTTTCCATTTTCTTTTAATATTTATATTTAACGAATAAGGCCCTATCGACGCTTTTTTATTTAAATATAACTTGGGAAGCTATAAAAATAAACAATTAACACATTTTATTTTGTGATAAGCGGGATATTAATGTAAATTGGTTTGATAATATAATTTATTTAGCTTTATAAAGCACTTTATTGGAAAATCGTTAAAATTGTTGTTGTTGTTTTTTTTTTTTTTTTGTTAGTAGTTACTTCAATATTTATTTCCCTTTTCATCTCCGCAGAAAGCACTTAAAAAGTCTATAACCTCCCCTGGCTGGAGCCCCTTGGGGCAGCTCATCACTTGCGTTCATCATCGTTGTATCTTAAACAGCCAGACCAAACACCGATACTATGCAATACATAGTTTTATTTTCCCAGCGAACGGTGCAGCTGCCATCTGTGTCGTTGTTCCAATAGCATGAGCTGGCTGTATGTAGACCAGCACCAGTTTTCTGCATAATCATAGCTGTAACAATGTATTTGTATGGTTTCTGCTCCTTGGTAAGCACACTTAGGCAATTCTCAACAACTTGTCCAGTCCAGTTGTTTACCTTGTCATGTTGGTAGGCGTTGCCACCGATGGTATTTTCAATTGCATCCTTAATTATTTTGCTTACGTCGTCCACAATAAACTGGCTTTCATCTCGGGCTTCTTCCATTTTCTACTTCTTTGTTGGACGCTTTGCAAAAATTTACTTTTCCGTAATTATTGGAATATCAGTTATAGGTAAATTGCAAAATTTGCCGAAGATTCCGGAATTTAGTGATTGGAAAAAATTAAGGCGACGTACCGATGTAGCGTTTTCCACTTTTGCTTTCTCTAAACTGACGTTTGCTGTATTTTTCATAAGCTTCTTTCAATAACCTTGACGTCTTGTTTAAATGCGATGATTTCTAATCGTACTGTACAAATAAATGCTGCCGGACTAAATTTTCTTTGATTCTGACCATTAAACGATTGGAACTGTTAAAGTATAATATTATATTTTTAAATTAAAGGAACAAAATATATGTTTAAATTAAGTTTTTCAAGCCATTTTGAATTAAACAGATTGAATATCTTACATAATAGTCATAATTATAAAAACTGTTTAGTACCGTACTTGTTTACTAAACATGTGTATGCACCGCCACCCTGGTTGGTGTACTTGAGCATTGAAAAAAAACGACAATATACACACATATGCACCTTCTCAAGATTTGTTAAATCGTGTATTCCAGATAAGAACAAATTAGAAAATTTTAATGAGTACCTCTTCGTTTTATACCTCTGCAGAGGAAGCAATAGAGCGACAAGCTGACATTGAACAGGATGAAGTCACACCACCGCTCGAGCAGGTTTGGAATGGAACGCTATTAAAGATTTGTTGGGGATGGATAAGACAAAATGGTTATAAAAGGGTAAATGTATTTTCAATTATTATTGAAGTAATAAATTGTAGAATTAAGTTGTTCTCCATCAGGTTTGTCTCCAATTTCCTGATCATTATTTGCCACATAGCAATGAGATCAGTGATAGTCTCAAAGCTTTGTTCAAACCGGAGGGAGGTGCCACAGACATAAAATTCTTTGTTCTAGCCGACACATCCTATGGCAGTTGTTGTGTAGATGAGGTAGGTTTTGGGTTTAATGATTCATTGTGCGACAATAAAATATTGCAATAGATCGCCGCCGGACATGTCGAGGCAGACAGCCTAATACATTTCGGAAACGCCTGTCGCAGCAGGGTTTCCCGCCTGCCTGTGCTGTACATGTATCCACAGTATCCCTTTGACATGAAGAATTTTATGGATAATTTGTCTGTTATAACTGATAGTGTCAAGGGTAAAGTTGTATTCATTTACCTAGATATAGGCTATCATCATTTGTTGGACAAACGCGTCGACGAGGCTGAGGAGGATTCTCTTTGTTGTAAGTGTAATCATTTGAAAAAAAAAAAACGAATGTCTTATTCCTAATAAATAACTACAATAAATATAAATAGATAAATTGAAGGAAGTACTACCCTGTAAGGATTTGTTTATTGAAGCCTATCCACCAGCAGAGGATGCGGCGGTAGAGCAAAAACAGCCAAGTGAGCCATTCTGCCTTTTTATAGGTGCAGAAAATGCACGATTTTCCAACCTATCAATCACCACACATGGTAACTGTTAATAAGGTTAACTTAAAATTATAAAAAGTATATATTTTTTTCCGTTTTCTTTTTGGTTTTTGCAGCTTCCCAATGGTTTATTTATAAACCCGCAAGCAACACTATATTAGAGAAGAACCCTCTAACTGCCCAATACATCCGTCGACGTTATTATTACATTGAAAAATGTAAAGATGCTCAAACATTAGGATTAATCGTAGCCACTCTTACTGCCGAGGGTTACCTAAAAATTGTTTCACGTTTGCAAGAAATGGCGAAAGCTCGTGGTATAAAGACGCAAATTATTTCCGTGGGTCGTATAAACCCCGCTAAACTGGCCAACTTTTTGGAAATTGACTGTTTTGTATTGATAGGATGTCCATTCAATAACATATATAACTCCAAAGAATATTATAAACCCATTGTCTCGGTCTTCGAGGCCGAAATGGCACTTAACCCTGCTTGGTATATGAAATATCCCGAGGCATATGTAACCGATTTTAAGAAATTACTCCCGGAAGGAGAGAAATTTTTGGCATTTAACTCTGCGGATTTGCAGGAGCAGGATGTAAGCTTGGTGAGTGGCCGTGTTCGTGCAAATAATGCGGAGAGTGTGGAAGATGAGGGTGCTGGCGCTTTGAGTGAACAGTATCAAACTGTTACTGGGACAGAAAAAATGGGATTGATGATCAATAACACTGGCTTGACATTTGAGGATCGAACTTGGAAGGGACTGGATCCAGCATTGGGTTGTACGGAACCGGCCAAGCTGGAAAAAGGTCTCAGTGGTATACCAACTAATTATACACACGACTAATTGCATTATACAATCTTTACATTTACGAGAATGTTTAGTGTTCTATATAAGTATTCGTTTTATGGGTCTTTATATTAGAATAACGTGTCTCAATAAATTATATTATTAAATTAAATTTATTTCATTATTGAAATTTGATTATGCAACTCTTGGTAATACATTTTCCGATTTTCCGTCAGGGACATATTTCCAAATTTTTTCCTACAGCATTTAACTATACAATTATTTTTCGGATTCACACTAAGGGGCTCGTTCAGCTTTGGATATTATCTTCATGTGGTTTTATTTTAGTTTCTCCCAAATTACACTAAATTGACCGAAGAAGTTTTTCGTCTTCGCAATTCAATTAGACTCTTAACCAGTACATCGATGAGCGGATTCTGTTGTATTCAGGCAGGTTCTCGACGGGGCCGACAGCAGCAACAGCAGGGCATCTGTCATAAATGTACTTCATGGCCACATCACGTACATTGCTAACGCTTACGGCATCAATGCGTTGCTCCAGTTCGTGCAATGGAATACGACGATTGTAGCAGAGCATTTGACGACCAATATCTTCGCAAATAGGTGTGGTACCATCAAGTTGGAGCAACATGTTAGTCTTCAACAAATTCTTGGCGCGTTCGACTTCAGCCTCGGTCACCATTGTGCAGAGGCGCATCCATTCGGTTTGCACATTAAACAACATGTCCTGAGTAAGAAACTTTATTAGTACAGAAATATCGTAAAATGTATGCTAATATTACCTCGCACTGCAAAGGATCACAAACGAAGTAGATACCCCACAAACCAGTGTCCTTGTAGCAGGTGTTGAATGACTGGAAACTGTGGCACAAATCTACAATTTTGTATTAGTTTTAATTATTAGCATTGTATTTTTATGTTGAGAAACTTACTGTCTTCAGCGCTGGCACGTGCCAAATTCGAAGCATTGTTAACTCCACCACCTTGAGAGCGATCCCAAGCCCCGATCAGAGTATTTGCAACCATCAAAGGGATATTATCCTGATCAGTCCAACCGCAGCCTTCTACAGCAATGGCAACATGTGCAAGTGGCAAAGAGTCGTCACGTACACGCACTTCCGAGCCGGTGAAACGACATGGTGTTACTACAGGTGGTTTGCCATTATAAGTGTTTTCCAAGCCACATAAATTCTGTTGCGCCAATTTAACCAGCTCGTCATGTTTAACACCGCCAGCACCAGAAAGCACAATTCGGGAGGCTTTGTAATGAGTTGATATATATTCGGAGAGATCTTGCTTACCGATGCACCTACGCAAAAAAAAATGAATTAAATTCCCCAACACTTTGACTATTAAAATAAATAAATACTCACTTAATATTTTTTGTGGGTCCTAGGATGGTCTGACCTAATGGGGTGCCTTGATAGGCGGTGGCGTGTAAGTGGTCGAACACTACTTCCTGCAAGTTGCTTTCAACTTCTTGCATTTCACGAAGAATAACTGATCGTTCACGTTCGATTTCGGATTCACCCAATTTGGAATTTTGAATGATATCGGCCAAAATTTCAACAGCTTTTGGGACATCTTTCGATAAACATTTAGCATAGAACACGGTCTGCTCGCGAGAGGTGTAAGCATTCAAATGTGCGCCTAAATTCTCAACTTCCAATTCTAAATCGGTTTGAGAACGTTTAGCAGTACCCTAAATATTAAAACAAAAGTATTGATTTTTCAACAGGTTACTAATCGTGAATATAACCTTGAAAGCCATATGTTCCAAAAAATGTGCAACACCATTGTTCTTTTCTGTTTCCGAGCGAGATCCAGCATCGATCCAAAGACCAACAGTAGCAGTAGCGGCACCAGAGTCTTCACTAGCAACACGCAGTCCATTATCCAAACGGGTTACCTGGGTGGCTGGAATATTCACGAGAATCTTCTTAAGGCTGGCAGTTGCCTTATAGCGCTATCGTAAACGAAACGAAAGCAGAAAATTAAAACATAATAGGGACACATACAACACCTAACCTCAAAATAACAGAAATATGTAAAATGTAGGCAAATTTGTAAATATAAAAATTGTGGGAAAATTGAGTGTATCCATTATCTTTTGCGTTAATTATTGATGTTCGATAAATAAATGAAATATAATTAGAAGTATTCAATAGTTTTTCACATTACGTAATGTGAAAAGGATAGATGTGGTGGAATATTAACCCCCTTTATATTCACACCCTTATTTTCCAATAATCACTTACTTTTAAAATCTCAGCTCCTCTCGAGAGCTGGCGTAAATTCTGAGAAACAGAAAGGACTCGCAACGCCATCGTTTCAAATTGTTCTTTTAAAGAATTTGCTTAAAATATATTAAACAATTCGTCTCGACGACTTTACACAAACCAGACAGTAGAACTGGCACTTTAGCGATGTATCGAATTTGTTACGTTTTTGCATTTCTATCGACAGATTTTCTTACTATCGATAGTAGAAATTTCAAATCACTTGTACTAGCGTAAAGAACTTGGCTTAAGACTTAAAGTTTTAGATAATAATACGTTCACATATGCATTAATCCCCCATAAATCCACCAAATTAATCGAGCCGTTCACATATGGTAGATAACATGCAAAATTGACAATCAGCTGTCAATACTGCTTTGAGAGGTTTTTCTTCATATAAATTATTTTGGTGGAATATTTTGGTTTCTTTAATTATTAATAATGATATGAATAAAATTCAAAGAGAAGGAACAGCTAATTTAATTCCGCAATTGGCTACTAGTAATGAACAGTTGGAGGAAATCCGTAAACAACGTGTACTGAAGTTTCAAAAAAATTATGGTACCAATACGCATGCGAAATTCGATATTACATTTTATAGTAAGTAATAAGAGGACAAAACGTTTATGGGCACACGCTTTTTTTTGTAAATGAATCCCTAATTAATAATATTTAACAAAAATTTTAATAGAATTATGTTTACGGACCTGTTTGCTTTGCCGGCATCCATTTTATTTAGTTTTAATAATAATAATTATCGATAACACAGAAAACACAGGGCTGTATGTCAATAAGTACCGTTATTATCTGGGATCATTTTATAATTATATTATTTTATAATCCCAGATTTGGGAGAGAAATTTTTATTTACGGATTTTGAGTTAAGCGCGAAAAAGTAGATCATCTACTTATATGTGAACGTATTGTAAGAAAAATTTAGAGGCAAAGAAATTTCAAAGAACAATCATTAGTAATAGTGGTGGCTACGATGAAAACAAAGAAATACTTAGATCTCGCAATATAATGAGTTGTTATGTGTTGCCCTTACGGAATATTTTTGTTTCAGTTTTTCTTTGTTGATATTGAATTAATTTTTAAAGAAACACTGAAGTCAAAAAATGTGATTGATAATATTGATACTTTTTTCCAAACATCGAAAATATTGAGTGATGCCACTATCGATAGTTTGCCAGCTCAAATAAAGTTAATTATTATTTTTTTTTTTTATTAGTATTAGCAATAATATGCATTTTTATTTTTGATTTTGTGAACTGCCATAAGGGTATTTAGTTCAAATTGTTCTCTAATATTAAACCACTTTGAAGTCTCTAACATGATATGCATCGCATGCCCTTATTCTGTAGTTTTTGCAATCTTTTCATTTGTGTTTGATTGCAGCATGTATGTGTGATTGTACCTATAACAATATTTAAAACAGAAAACGTAATTTAAAATGCGGTTTAATCATGGTATTACATATTTTTATTGAGGTCATTACATCTAAAATAACAACATCCACTAAGGCGCTCATTAAGTATTCACATTATTCATTAAATAAAGTATACCATATATAATACTAAATATTTCTCAATATTATTTTTAAGGGAGGGGTCTAGGGTTTGACTTTCAAAAAATCGATTTTTTGGAAATAGCTTTTTCTTATAGTAAATCATCTCAAAAATATTGTCTCAAAATTTCAGCTCAATCGGAGCAAAACTTTTGGAGTTATAGACGTTTTTGTCCCCACTCCTCTGCGACAGCTGCGAGCGTTTGGAGCGGAGCGTTACGCGTTTTTCTCGAAACCACTTTTTCAAAGTCCGTGACTATTAGAACTTCAACAATATTTAACCGATCCTTTTCAAATTTGGTATACAACTTCTATATATATAATACCTCCCCCCCACTGAGAGATTTTTCACTTTTTTGTTTTACATTAAGGGCGGTTTCCACTTATACAGCAAAAAAATCAGTGAAAATCGCACTTTTTGCTTCAAAAACGCGCTGGCAACGAAAAATGAAAAAAAAAAAAAATCGGAGCCAGTGGGGGGGAGGTTTTGGTGATAATTTAACCAAATAATTCTGTTTTTTTTATTTCAGGTGATCCTACAACTAGATACGATAGTCACCGCAAATCACCTTTTGAAAAAGGCGTTTTCGGAAAAGTTACCTCACCGGCTTATTTCCCGATATTTTCTTACAAAAATTTAGTACAATATTGTTGAAATGATGCTTTATAATGTACAAAAAGTTTAAATACATTTTCACTATTCATATCTCTAAAGCAAACTCTCAAAAATTTATTAAAAAAAATGCTCAAACCCTAGACCCCTCCCTTAAGATACTTTGTCTTTCTGAGTCTTATCGAGACTCTATGCTCCCGAGAGGACTGAACAAGGAAAAACAAAAATATTTTACTAAGTTGGCAGCTTTTAGGGATGTCAAAAACATGATTGTCAAAATATGGTACGTTCAATCATTATTGCTTATGGGCCTTGAAAATTAGCTCCTGTGTTCTTCTTCTTTTCGCAAATTTGTTGGATGACAACAAAACGAGATTAATATTTTAGGAAACAATCGAATCGGATTTTCCAAGCTATCTACAAATATTGTTAATATATATTGGTAGTCTGATAATTTTATACGTTCACAAGTGTTTCAAAACTAAGGTCATTATTATTTTATAGTTCAAAAGAAAAGGACCATTGAAATTAACGTGTTTGGGTGCGATAGCCCGACATGGCTGGAAATTTTTGGCAAAGTTCTCACTCTCAACAATGGATACTAGACCGGCAAGATCTCATACGTGAAAGGCAATATGATCTACAAGTGCTCAGCGAAGATGAGTATCAAAAGATATTTATTTTCTTTGCTAACGTTATTCAAGTACTCGGGGAGCAGTTGAAACTCCGTCAACAGGTCATTGCTACTGCCACAGTTTATTTTAAACGTTTTTATGCTCGAAATTCGCTTAAGAACATTGATCCATTATTACTGGCACCTACCTGCATACTACTAGCGTCTAAAGTGGAGGAATTCGGTGTGATATCTAATTCGCGCCTCATCACCATCTGCCAGTCAGTTATTAAATCGAAATTTAGCTACGCCTACACGCAGGAGTTCCCCTATCGTACTAACCATGTTTTGGAGTGTGAATTCTATTTGCTGGAAAATTTAGATTGCTGTTTGATTGTATATCAACCATATCGACCACTATTGCAGATGGTGCATGACATGGGACAAGAAGAGCAATTGTTGACATTGAGCTGGCGTATAGTTAACGATTCGTTGCGTACTGATGTCTGTTTGCTTTACCCACCTTATCAGGTATTTTCTTATTCAGATCATCATATCAAAAAATATTTTTATATAATACCGATTACTTGGTCGAATTATAGATTGCAATTGCATGCTTACAAATAGCTTGCGTTATACTTCAAAAGGATTCAATGAAAACTTGGTTCGCCGAACTTAACGTGGACCTAGACAAAGTGCAAGAAATTGTGCGGGCAATTGTAAATCTTTATGAACTTTGGAAAGACTGGAAAGAAAAAGACGAAATACAACTGCTGTTAAGTAAAATACCAAAACCTAAGCCGACGCCGCAGCGTTAAGTACAGCTAGACCTTTCGTCTTACTTTTTATAAATATAAGTATTTGTATTTTTGTAAGTAAGAAATGTAATGTTTTTATATTAATTTATATAATACAATACTTTATTATCGGATAGACACACTTCAAAATTAGAGATATTTTGTTTTACCAGTTGCAAATTTCGTATTCAGTATTTTTGCTTTATCAACTATTTGTTTTGTTTGATTCTTATCAATTTTATTTAATTTTAAATCCACGTCACGGCTAAATGGTCGACGCTCGGGTTTAGCGCCCGCCGCAGCTAATTCTTTTTCCTGCAAGAAGTTTAAGGAAATGATGCATAAATGGCTATACATGCGTACTATATACACAATTGGGGAAATAAGTTATAGATGTAATGTCAAACTTACCTTCTTCCTTTGCTCCTTACGCAACTTCTTTTGATGCATTTCAACCAACGATTCATCTCGTTTGTGGTCCTTTTTGTGTTTTTTAGCAATTCGTTCTTGCTCCTCGTCACGTTTTCTCTCATATGCGGCCTCAGCGTTTCGTTTTAATACCTCGACTTTTGTGGCATCCTTCGATGTACTCGGGGTGGGATTCTCTGCATCTTGGGGCGTTTTTGTCCAAGAGGAGCTATATGTGAGTAAAATCATTGTAAATAAATTTCTTGTTAGTTAAATGAATATTCGCTCACCGGTCACTAAAATCGGGCCTTTCCTTGCCCTGATGAAATGTACGCTTCATGTTCGCAAGTGCCGCTAATCCTCCTTTCAATCCAACCGCTGGTAGTTCTAACATCCACTCTTCACGTACTTTGACATCCACCGATTGTCCAGTTCCACTTTCTATGGCTGCAAGCTTTAATTCTAGTGCGCGCTCTTCTAATTCTATTTGGGTGGCGCTCATTGGTATCATGCCCTCGCCGTCAGCAGGTGTAGGCATAGGACCGTAGGAAAACGCCATGTCATGTTCTTCGCCATCCTCATTTAATACCTCCATTTCGCAAGGTTCAGCTACTTTCGTACTATCAGTTAATTGTGAAAATTCACGGGGTAAAACTGGACCTATCAAAGCCTTCTCGACTTTGGGCTCATCTTTGAGCAAATGTGGTGGTAGCGCTGGACCGAAAGCGTCGTCATTGTGCTCAAGTTCTGCTCTTTTCTCAGCTTGCATTGGCAGCGTAATGGCCAGCTTTACTCGGTGCCTTTCTTGACGATTGTGCTTAATATCCTTGTGACGCTTAGCTTTCTTTTCCTTGTGTCTGTGCTTTTTTTTCTCAGATTTGCATTTTATTTTCTTATTTTTTTTATGCTTTTTATACTTCTCAGATGATGAGGATGAGGATGCGGATGAATCAGTGTCGCTGGTCATTTTATGCCGATTTATTTTCGTGAAAGGTTACATGTATCTAACAAACGGAAAAATAATTAAAACTGCATTAGTATATTAGAATTTATGTTTTATGCACTTTATTGCGCTAAATAGTTAAAAATAACTCAAAGAGATAACGAATCTTAGTAAATACAAACATATTGGACAGCCAACAAAATTGTTTAAGATTTACATTGTAAAAATCCCTTGAGAGCCACTCTGTGCAAATTTTTAAATGCTTCTAATCAGAAATATTTAACAACTACACCTTTGTAAGTGTAATTATGTGTAATTTTTCGGTAGCAAGATATTTAAGAAGCAAAGCATAGATACCAAAAAGCGTTTTTCCTTTATATTACTTTGGCATGGTTCTAAAAGCAGTAATTGCCTTATCAACGTACTGTTTCCCCCAATTAGGAAAAAGTCTTAAGCGCCTTACGATAGCTGTAAAGCAGAGATTTGAAAAATCCTGCACTGGCTATATTTTTTATTGACTGAGTAATACTGCTGCGCCACACTATGTCATTTACTGAAGTTTGCACAAGTTCGAGAAGATTGTGTGAATCTGCCAAGTGTGGTACTATATTCATATAATCACCCTTAAATGCTGAATTTCGTACAATCCGTTTTTGCAATTCATTTGGTACGTTGCGTAGATGATGTATCTTAGCTTTCGACGACTTGTCCTGCTCAAACTGAGTAATTGTGTTGCCCGTTCCCACTTCCTTGGCATTAAAATCGGCCCCCACGTAATCAGTCAATTTTTGCAATACTGGAGAATAGAGATTCAAGAAATCTTTCTCTTGTGCCAACACTATATTGCGAACTTTGTGCTTATTCTCGCCGAATATCATTCGGAAATCTCCTTTATAACTGAGGCTCGATATTGTATGGAATAGTTGATAGGCTGTGAACCGTTCTGGTAGTAAAAGTAAGGCTACTTGAAATGCGCTGAGTAAGTTGCACGCTAAAGCCTCCTTTAATTCGTCATCGCCATTTGTTGCTACCAAATCGAATACAGGTTTTTGTAGCCGGCCCGCAAGATACAAGTACCGCCAATTCTGTAAATCATCCAACAAGTGTTCTCGCGATATGACGCCATATTTAATTGTTACATGAATATCGTGCAGCGGCACTAATGTATTGAAGTATACACGTGCACCTAAATGCTCTTGGTAATTCATGATGAAACGCGGGCCCAGTAGGCGTAATAGAGAGTAGTGGCTTTCCTGACGATCGAGATTTTCAGCATGCCAACCTAGTGGATCACGCACACAAAATATTAAGTCAATAATGTTGTTCTTTTGTTTAGCAACTTCTTCATAGCCAATTTGTTGCTTCACACCGCTGCCATAAGCAAATACATACGAAAGACCACCACGAGGAAAACGCGCCAAAATATCTTTGAAAATAGCCATTTCAGAATGTAAATATAATTACTTTTTACTGATGTGAAACGGTTGTTTAATTGAACTTTTATATTTTCATTAAATCGGACACATCCAAATATCCTTCGCTGTTAAATTGTTGTTGTGAGCCCAGCTGTAAAAGAATGTAGCCGGATTGTTAAAAGCCAAAAGGGAACTAAAATTATAAGGTATGTTCATGTAAAAATTATCCAGTAATTTGTCACTAAAAGTATGTTCACATATGGCAAAATTGACAATCAGCAGCTAAGACTGTTTTGAAAGGCTTTTCTTTATAGAAATTGATTTGGTGGAATATGCATTTTGGAGTTTTAGGTTTGTTTAATTCTCATTAACGATATGAAGAAAAGACAAGGAGAGGGAATAGCTAATTTAATTGTGCAATTGGCTACTAGTAATGAACAGTTGGAGGAAATCCGTAAACGTTTACTGAAGTCTCAAAAAAATTATGGTAACAATACTCATGCGAAATTCGATATTAAATTTTATAATAAGTAATAAGAGGTCATACATTTATGGACACAAGCATTTTTCTGTTTTATGACTAGCATGAAAAAGCTCCTCATAAAAATATTTGACGTTCGGAGTCGGCTTGAAACTGTAGGTCGCTCCATTTGTGGAATAACATCAAGACGCATAAGATATATAGAAGGAGGAGCTCGGCCAAACACCCAGAAAGGGTGTACGCGCCAATTATATACATATATAATCTCTCTATTTAATTACGAATTAGGAGTTAAGCACGAAAAAGTAGATAACCTACTTTCATGTGATCGTATTATAACTTATTTATTTAATATACAAATAACAATAAATTATTTTTTTTTTACAATAAAAGGAGCACTAGCTACCACGGACAAGTAACTTAATATACGAGAATTCGCGTACATGAACGCAAAACCAGAAACAATTTGCAATTTTGGTTGGTGGGAAAATCTCGAAAGCTCAGTTGGGCTACCTCGTATTAAGTTAAAAAAAAAGAAAAACAATAAAGCAAATAAAATGCAAAATAACGAGCTCAGCATCACATGATTTTATTTTGTCCACAATTTGTTCCACTTTATCACCGCTGTCCATTAGCAATTGTATTTCTGTGGCATTGCATATTTTTTCATATTTTTCTTGCTTCCGTCTGTGCATGTATGTATATATATTGCCAAATTAGTTAATAACAAACAAGAACACGCATAAAACACAAAATATACCTTAAATACTTTCGATTTGCAGCAATGGAGACTGGAAGCTGTGGTTCAGAAGTACATAGCTTTATATCATTGCTGATTCCTATTTAATGTATGTATGGGTTCAAATAAACTTTATAAATTTTATCTGAAGTATATTTAGTTACATTCTCCATTTTCATCACAATTTTTATTTAAATTTAGAACTTTGACTCAATTCGCAAATTTTAATGCGATTTAATTTTATTTGCGAAAATTATCCAGTAAAAATTTGTAACTTTCCCTCAAAATGAAATGTCATTTTGCACTCTCACTTTCCCCTACTTTGCAATATTTTTGATACATGAAGATAACAATATTTACAAATTATTTGTTTTATGAACCTTGAATCAGTAACGATTGTATTTTCAACATCAATTTTTTTTAACGAATCTCATTATACTTTCTGGTCACTCTGGTAGCTCATCTGATGTGGCAATGTATTTTTTTTTACAAAGAGAATTATGACATTCGATTTTATGTTATGTTTATCAGCTCATTAAGTTCGTGTACTAGCAAAAAAATTTTCTAACGCTTGTCTGTACTTCGTAACTATTACTAAAATATTAAAAAATGTATTTCAAAACAATTTATGTCACAGTGGGGACTACCAAATTTGATGAGCTTATTAACGAAGTCGTGTCTTCTCGATGTTTGCACGCTTTACAGCAGCGGGGTTGTCAAAAGTTGGTCATCCAGCACGGTCATGGGAGACCTGTACAAAATGTAAATCACATTCGCCAAGTATATGGTATCACACTTGAACAATACGACTTCAAGCTTGAAACACCAAGAACTGATATACTGGATGCTGATCTGATAATAGGTCATGCAGGCGCCGGCACTTGTATGGACATATTGAATCACAGTCGACCCGGTATCATAGTGGTCAATGACAGATTAATGGATAATCATCAGAAAGAATTGGCACAGGAACTGAGTAAAGAAGGATACGTATTTTATTCTAATGTGGAAGGACTGGCCAAAATAATAGAGCAAGCGGATGTAACTAAGTTGCAGGCATATGAAAAACGTAATAATATACCACATTTTGTGAATTACTTGAACGAGATGATGATTGCTTCATATTTTTAATTACTACATATATATATATTATACTTATTAAAAGAGGAGTAATGGAAATTCTAATGGGATAAATAAGAATTCATTTAATTTTTATAAGATTTTTAATGTGAAACGCGAAAATAAGTGCGTTGAGTTTCTATAGGTTACAATAAAATTACAAAATGATAAAAAGCATTCCCATTTAGTCTTCTATGTATTCGAATGGCTCTGGAGGCTCGGGTTCCTTAGCGTCTTCGTTCTTTGGGCCATAAGCTGCAACTGGTTCAACCAACTCTTGCTCAGCAGATTTGCCTGTATGTTGCAGTACAATAATACCACCAATTGTCACGTCCTTGAGGGGTATATAAGCCTGAGCTTCAGCAACGCTAACAACTTTAAGTTGTTGGCGCACGACACGAGCGGGATTCTGTAGGATTTCGAAATTGGGTTCAGGTTCTTTTTTGTCCTTCTTTTCTTTCTCTTTTTCCTTTTCTTTTTCTTCTTTCTTTTTATCGACTGTCTCCTTGTCTTCCTCCTTCTTCTTTTCTTTCTCATCTTTCTTTTTCTTTTCGTCTTTTTTCTCGATCTTTTCATCAACATCCATTTTTTTATCGTCCTTCTTTGATTCCTTGCTATCCTCGTCCACATCCATTTTATTATCTTCCTCCTTCTTATCAGCAATTTCTCGACGTCTTTGGCGCGCAGCTATAGAGAGCACAGCTGTAGCCACTTTTTCACGCTCCTCTGATTTCTTTTCTTCCAAGGGCGCCGGGTAGGCATACAGAGATGGTTTTGCCGCAGATTTGAACTCCATCTTAGGCATTTTAAGATCCGAGTTCAAGCCAATAACACAGGTTGGAGTAAATGCCAACGCGAGTGAATGTGCTAATGGGAACCAATACCAGTACTGAGTGAATACCAGCATTCCTACCACAGCTTGCAAATTAGTATGTCCAGTGCGCGATTGCAATGAAAGTGTAGCATTGCGACCGCCTCCATCAATAATGCCTAAAAAATAGATATTTAATTTCTTTGATATCGTCATATGTAATATTTTAATTTTTATTTACCCTGAGCGAGGATGGCACCAAATTTGGCCATGACATCTTCATGCTTGTTGCTGATTACTTCGGCATAAAGCTGACGGAAGAAGGTGTTTTTCGGACAAGTCTGGTCAGTGTGTTGAATCAGAATCATAGCAGAAGCGATGAGAGCGCCCTGACGTACAAAATTTACTGGATCAAATTTAACCATAGGTTCCAAGAGGCCAATTGCTTCGCGCAGACCGGTACCAGCACAAGCAATGCCCAAAGCCATAGCAGCACCGTATCGAACGTGTGGGTTGTAAGACTCCGCTAGTAAACTTACAACAGAGGGGCATTGCTCAGGTGTACGGAAGAGGATGAAACCAATAGCAGTTACCGCAGCTCGTCGTACATCATCATTTACATCAGAAACTGCGACGTGTAATAGGCGGCGAATAGCTTTATTGCTTCCAGTGCCATTGTAAGCCATTGCTATAGTGTACATGCCAGAACGTCGAAGTACGGGGTCTTTGTCAGTGGACAAACTGGTAACCAATGGATCCGCCTCTTCTAGGCGTGCAAACATGGTTAATGAAATACCAACTGATAACCCCCTTAAGATTTTCTCATGCTGTGTTTCTTGGGCATACGAAACCATGTCCTCGATTGCTTGGGCATTTTTAGAGCCCAGCATTACCATACCCATCGCTATACCAGCGGCCTCACCGGTAACAGCATCATCTTGGTACAAATTGAATTTAAGCTGCTCATACAAATCTTGACGATGAGTGCCCATTGCTGCAAGACCTAACCCCAAACAGCCTCCATGACGAACATTTTCATTTTGAGCATCTTTTAATTGCTGTAGAAGGTAGTCGATTATGTTTGCACCATGATTGGCATGAATCATACCCAAAGCATACAGGCCACCACCCTCAGAATAACCGGAGCTGGGTCCAGTCTCCTTTGGCAAGTAGCTTTGCATAAGACCCAAAGAATCCTTTTCGTGTCCACGGTGGATGACACCCAAAGATGCAGTGGCTGTTAATTTTGCCCAATTTGTGGCACGCGCCAGCCAATCTAAGTTATCGCGTAAAAATTGATCGGAGGTTGTGCCAGCATGCATAAAAGCATTGGCGATTACCGTAGCAGTGTGGCAAATTGATACTCGCACAGCTTCTTTTGTGCCTCGAAGGATTTGAAGATCAGCATGATTACTGCGAATTAAGAACTGCAGCTGAAGGTCAATGGTTACTTCGCCAGACAAAATAGAAATAAGCTTCTCAATATTTTTTTGGTGGGCCTTTTCGGAGTCGTTCAGGGAGTCAATTGTCCTCTCAATCTTAGCATCGCCTATTGCAAGAATTAGTAAATTGAATTAAATAAAACAAAAGGTACCGTAAAACTTACCTTCGGCATCTCCGGCAGAATCTTCTGTCGACTTAGGCTTCTCATCGTTAGATGACTTCGATGCATCATCGCTGCCAGCGGCATTTGTGCCCTGAGGCTTAAAAGTTGACGGTAATGCTGTGGGAATTGGTGCTGTTTCCTTAAGTGCCTGAAGTACTTTACCCAAAAATTCTTGAGTTGCCGATTCATACAAGTCGAAAGCAATCTGGTATGCCATTAAATTATTGCCTTCAACTGAGGATCGAGTTAGTTTATCGAGGACTTCTGCCACTGCAAGTGGGTCTTCCAAAAATATTAAACATTGGCACATATTTACGTAGTCTGGTATGCCTAAGTCGCGATATAGGCCCACTAAGCAGCGTAATACTTCATTACGGAAGCCGCGATTCTGAATTAACGACATTGTCACATTGTAGGCATAAGCCAACATGCCACTAACATCATCCGATTTCATAATGGACTGCTCAAAAATATCCATGCGACGGGTTTCCAAAGCGATTCCTAATGCTTGGCGATATTGACCGTCATCCAAGCAACGCTGAATCATGCGGTTGACAATCGCTTCGAGACGTGTGTCAACAGTCTTGGCCTCCTTCGGATTTTCAATGAAAGCAATACGTTGTGCAATGTAAAAGTCGATACACTTGGCTATAATAGTTTCAGTGTATTCGTTGCGTGCATTTACGTCGAACAAATCCCCGGCACCTAGGGCATAAGTTAGTGCGTCTTCAAATGAACCCAAATGATAGAATACTTTCGACGCAACCATGCCAGCCAATTTGTTTTCAGGAAATGATCGATCCTCATGCAACATTTCAATTTTCTCGATAGATTCCGAGATCTCTGGCCAAAACTCGTCTACGATGTTATCGAGTTTTTTCAGAGCAAATACCTTCAAATCGGGCATGGGCTCATCTAGCAGAGAGATGATACCAGCAGCGGACGTCAGCGTCATCGTGGTTATTTGTTACTGAAATAGAGAATTAACATACAACCCCATATTTAGGTTATGTTTATTACAGTCTGAACATTTCTTATATTAAGCCATTTCGTATGTGAGTTTAAGCCAATCAACACAAATTAGAAGGTATATATTTTGCAGAAACAAAACATCTTTGTTTCTTCCTTATACATAATGATATATAATGAACAAGGAGGTATCACAAATAGGGTTCTCAAATTTTTCACGGCGTCCTAGTCAAATTATATATGTACATACCTCAATTACTTCAGACAGAAAATTTACCACGTATATGTTCGTTTTTACTAAAAAATACTAATGATTTAGGTATTTTCGTGAAATATTTTTGATTATATAGCGTTATAAACTTCACTGAAAAAATGGAATTGGTAAACCTAAATCTGCAAATCACTTCTGTCATACTAGTTTACTTCCATGTCATACACACGTTGGGTATGTTCAGTTCTTTATTTTAAACCACATTTCGTGCTGCCATATCAATGAAAAAAAATTGTAAGTTTTTGTGCGATTTTTATTCGTTCCATACATGCATGAACCAAGAATATAATAGTACAAGATTGTGCCTTACGAGGCACCATAAACAAACAAAACGAAGAGGAACAATAAATAAAAGTGAATGGAAAGCCAACAATATAGAATACACATCTGCACTTGCATATAATTGCGCCACCTACTGTATTCTATATAGCCAATGCACATGGTGAAGCGATGTTTAATGGTGTGGCCAATTTCAGGCCGTTAGCCGGTCTCAACGTATTTGAGAGAATCAGCGGTTGGGCTGACGTAGTAGGAGTTATGAATCGGGATGTTTATGAAAAACTAAGAATGGGTTAGTGAAATACGAAAAAAACGACAGATTTGACTAGTGTGTGAATATGTGTGAAATTACCGTGCAGATTTCAGTTGGCGACAATATTGTGTTAGGGTATATGAAAAAAATCAACACAGTCTCGCTCATGTTACGTCGTATGTGTGAAAAAATCGTGCAGATTTCGGGTGGCGAATACTTCCGTGACGAAGCAGCCGAAATTTCCCTCACAATTTTGTTTTTAAACATAGTTAGCCCTTAGCGATAACCGTAACCCTAGTAATCAGCTGTTGTCACCAAACATATGGGTAACTGTAAACGATTATGAATGCCGCACCATAACGCCATAACCATAACCGTAGCCGTATGTAATACTACGTAATGCCACTTCCATTTATAAAGAATGTTGTTACCGGAGCCTGTAGAGAACACGTAGGAAAGAGCTGAGTTCAAATGCTGATATACATATATACATATGTGTACACTAATAATTAACAAGAAAGAATAGTAAAAAATGAACAAATACAAATAGACGCAGATAGTACGGTGTTGCTTCTCACCCATGCCTTTTCAACAACTTATATTACTTACTCACAGTTTTTCGTGCTATAATAGATTGTAGCTAAAAACCTTACGTTCTTGACTAATTTCATTATTATATATAAAATTGGCGCGTACACCCTTTTTGGGTGTTTGGCCGAGCTCCTCCTCCTATTTATGGTGTGCGTCTTGATGTTGTTCCACAAACGGAGGGACCTACAGTTTCAAGTCGACTCCGAACGGCAGATATTTTTTATGAGGAGCTTTTTTCATGGCAGAAATACACTCGGCGGTTTGCCATTGCCTGCCGAGGGGCGACCGCTATTGGAAAAAACTTTTGACGTGATAACGTCTTATAATTCGATTTAGCCGGCTGCACGCACGAAAAATGTGTCGTTACCTTGCTCATTGCCGTTACCTTACTCTTTGCCGTTACCTTGAATGAACTGCAAGCGAAAGCGCGGAAGGAACGACAAAGCAAACAAAGCAAACGAACGGCAACGTTCGACATCTTGCTCTCTCCTACTTAAGTCAGCGTATATATGTATGTATATGTATTTGCATATGCCTTCTTATTGATTATTATTAATTTGATTTACTTGAAGAATTTAAAATAAAACCAAGTTTGTTAATAATACCTGTTGTTTTAATGTTATTATTATTTTTTGACGTGATAACGTCTAATAATTTTATGTAGCCGGCTGCACGCACCAAAAAATGCGTCGTTATCTTGCTCATGCGTCGTTACCTTGCTTGAACAGCAAGCATGTTATGTTATGTTATGATATGTTATGTTATGTTATGTTATGTTATGTTATGTTATGTTATGTTATGATATGTTATGTTATGTTATGTTATGTTATGTTATGTTATGTTATGTTATGTTATGTTATGTTATGTTATGTTATGTTATGTTATGTTATGTTATGTTATGTTATGTTATGTTATGTTATGTTATGTTATGTTATGTTATGTTATGTTATGTTATGTTATGTTATGTTATGTTATGTTATGTTATGTTATGTTATGTTATGTTATGTTATGTTATGTTATGTTATGTTATGTTATGTTATGTTATGTTATGTTATGTTATGTTATGTTATGTTATGTTATGTTATGTTATGTTATGTTATGTTATGTTATGTTATGTTATGTTATGTTATGTTATGTTATGTTATGTTATGTTATGTTAAAGTATATTATGTTATGTTAATGTTACCTCATTCTCTATATCCATACAAAATATCTATCAAAGAAATAAAATTAAAATTTTATTTTGAAAAATGCAACCATTCAATCAGTATTTTCTTATGACGTTATCACGTTAAACTATCGTCAGTAACCCGACTTTACAGACAACCTCTTTTTTTTCTTAATTTTTTTATCTTTCACCGATATTCGAACCGACGTTCTCTCTTTGAATTCCGAATAGTAGTCACGCACCAACCCATTCGGCCACGGCGGTCGTCAATTTAAGAAATTAAAATCTGTAGCTTGTTACATCAAGTAAAGTTTTAACTAACCGCTAAAACATATTCCATATAACAGGTTGGACAAAATATACACATATCCATACATCGAAAGATTGTCAATCAAGCGAAATATTGTATGCCCAACAGCAATATTTACTATATATACAGATGACGGCCCAAATAAATTTCATACATATAAAAGCGTAGATATTCAAACAACATCGGAGAACGTTGTTTTAAGAGTTTTTTGTTTGCTTTGAGATGCAACGTTGTCTCTTTGGCACAATTAATCATATGAAAAACGGTTAAAGGTATCGAGAAAATACATTTTTGTGTCATCTTTTTTTATAAATGTAATTCTAAGGCTAAGTAAATAATTAAATTTTCATTAGTCTCGTTAAACTAGTTTTTGGAGTTCTCTGCCTCTCGGTCACCTATTTATTACAAAAGATTTAATTGGGAATATTTTTTGCTTTTGGCCACCCATCATTTTACCCACATGCTTCTTTTTCTTGCATCAAATATTTTTATTCTCCATATTTCCTTGTTGAATTCAGAGACTTGAATGATGATTTGATAGCATATATGATTGATTGTTTGGCCCCCGACAAGTCAAACCGATACTTTTCCGACGGTCGAACTTGATTTATAATGAGTACAGCACATACATATGTAAGTCTACATTAACTGAGCTCTTATTCGTCTTATTGATTACTGGTCTCAATTATTAAACTAGAAAAATAAAAATTTCGTTAGTGTCCGGCCGCTGTGGCCGAATGGGTTGGTGCGTGACTACCATTCGGAATTCACAGAGAGAACGTAGGTTCGAATCTCGGTGAAATACCAAAAATTAAGAAAAACATTTTTCTAATGCCCCTCGGCAGGCAATGACAAACCTCCGAGTGTATTTCTGCCATGGAAAAGCTTCTCATAAAAATATCTGCCGTTCGGAGTCGGCTTGGCCCTGTAGGTCACTCCATTTGTGGAACAACATCAAGACGCACACCATAAATAGGAGGAAGTACGCGCCAATTATATATATTATATATATATATATATATATATATATATATATATATATATATATATGAAACTTTTACTTTACTTTAACCTATACATACCTAAAATTTACGTATATATACAATAATATGAAAAAAAGCTGCTACACATATACATACATACGTTTCTACTAGGGGTCGGATTATTTTCGAATAATATTCGAATAAACATTATTCGAATAAAACGAATAATACTATTCGTTTCAAATAATTCGAATAGTTCATTATTCGAATACCTTACTATTCGAATACCTCACTATTCGAATAGTTTACTATTCGAATACCTCACTATTCGAATAGTTTACTATTGTTTACTATTCGAATACCTCACTATTCGAATACCTTACTATGCGAATACCTTACTATTCGAATACCTCACTATATATTCATTTACATCAGGGAGAAAATGCTTTTAAAAATATAAAAATTACATTGGCCCTTCTCATGGTGCATGCACTTGTACATAAACCGATTAGTAGTCCGCTAATCTAAATAAATATTTACCAAAAATATTCGAATAGTGAAGTATTCGAATAATGATGTATTCGAATAGTAAGGTATTCGAATAGTAAGGTATTCGAATAGTAAGGTATTCGAATAGTAAGGTATTCGAATAGTGAGGTATTCGAATAGTGAGGTATTCGAATAGCATTATTCGAATAAACGAATAAAAAATTCGAATAAATATTATTCGAATTACGAATACCTCTCGAATAAAAGATTTTATTATATTATTCGAATAATTTTTATTCGAATAGTCCCACCCCTAGTTTCTACTTTCTAAGAATCGTCAAGATCGGATACTTTTAACGTAAGATCCGACCCAAGGCCCATTTTCAAATAAAGTTATCTAGAAAACTTCTACCAATCTGACAAAAGGGAGAACGCCTCTGAATGTAAAGGTTTCAACTAAGTAAAAACCACCTCCCAAATTTTGATTTGGGCAGTGATATCAGCTGAAATGTTGGTCTCAACAAAATCTACTTCTTTGTAATACAATTAAACATATGGGTGAGGTGAAATATTAGAAGGGACATACGAGTACATATGTAAGCTTTCTCCTGATAGGACACTTGCATAATCATTTGGAAAGGCTTAATATCTTCGCGGCCGAAATTACGTCGCATTTTAATTTAGTGTAAAATTTTATTCATGGTTTTAATTAAATATCACACTAAACGTATTTAAATTCTATTCTCTCAAACTACCAAAACCTACAAAATTTATTCTATGTAACATACACTGTAGACAGTTATAATTTTGAGGTTGTAAAAGACTTCGTGTATTTAGGAACCAGCATTAACACCGATAACAATGTCAGCCTTGAAATCCAACGTAGAATCTCTCTTGCCAACAAGTGCTACTTTGGACTAAGTAGGCAATTGGGCAGTAAAGTCCTCTCTCGACGAACAAAATTAACACTCTACAAGACTCTCATCATGCCCGTCCTAACATATGGCGCAGAAGCTTGGACGATGACAACATCCGATGAAGCGACGCTTGGAGTGTTCGAGAGAAAGATTCTGCGTAAGATTTTTGGACCTTTGCACGTTGGCAACGGCGAATATCGCAGACGATGGAACGATGAGCTGTATGAGCTTTACGACGACATAGGCATAGCGCAGCGAATAAAGATCCAGCGGCTTCGTTGGCTGGGTCATGTCGTCCGAATGGATACAAACGCTCCGGCCTTGAAAGTATTCGATGCGGTACCAGCTGGTGGTAGCAGAGGAAGAGGAAGGCCTCCTCTGCGTTGGAAAGATCAGGTGGAGAAGGACTTGGCTTCACTTGGTGTGTCCAATTGGCGCCGGTTAGCACGAGAAAGAAACGACTGGCGCGCTTTGTTAATCTCGGCCAAAATCGCGTAAGCGGTTATCGCGCCAATTAAGAAGAGAAGAACATACAAAGAAGGGAAAATACTTCTTTGGTGGAGAAGTCAAAGGCGGCAACACGGATACTCGGAAATCTTCGAAAAGGTTGTACAATGGACATAGATACAGTCCACACAGGAAGGCGAATTTGAAGGAAACGGATATTAAACTGCAGCTACTACCGTTAGTTTTAGGTCAAAAGGAACAAACAACTGTGATGGTGAAATTGCGCTGGTTTTTTTTATTTACTGCACAAAAAGGAAACAAATGTACGCGAATTCTTTCCACAACAACTTTTCAAGGAAGAGATTAAAAATTCACGACAAGTTAACCTAGTTTCAGCGCAACATCACTCACAAAAATATACTCGTATGCATGCACATACATACATATGCACATAGCCGTCTGCTCGCAGCACGAATGCCGCCGAATTGAAACAAGAAATCAAAATCAAGTTCAATGCACTGATACAAGCCGCAATTAACCGTTCGAATCTTGTTCAACTGCAGCAGCGCCGTCATCGTCATCACCATTCAGGTAAGCCAATTGAAATGTAAAGTTGTAAGTTGTAAGACATAAATGATTTGCTGCGGTGTTGCGTGTGTCAAACCGGCTTTGTGGACACACATTCTCAGCAGCCACCACTTGCACCACTTTTTCCATATACATAACTCAATTTAATCACTTAGCTGTGCCCATTTCGCATGCAAGCTCTTGTGAATATTTATGTGTGTATATATTTAGCCGGCATTACAGACATGGCGCAAAGCCTGCGGCAGTTATCTAGCCGGTGCAGCAGCTAAACTAATGGACAGGCATGTGCTTTTAGAGACCTACACTTGCACATATGAAAGCTTGTTTGTTTTATATATTATTTATTTGATTTTTATCAGTTGAATGCAGCTCACTCCAGTGCACTTCACAAGGCGCTTTTAATTACGCGATTGACGATTGCGTCCATTGTCAAGGTGAGTGCGTTACGTTCACTGTCAGCTGCAATCAATTGGTAGCGGGTTCAACTATTTGCAATGGTGCAATTCACGTTTGCTGTTGTTGTGTGGAGTTTAAACAGTTACAAGAAATTACATCAATTAAATGAATTCGCTGATGAAGGCCTTTAAATTTATTACCACTCTTCATTTCTTCCATGAAATAAGAGTTTCTTGTTGCTAAAGGAGTTTGCGGTTTTGGATTTTTAGTATTACCGGAGCATTTAAAAAATATCACGTTCAACCAGTTAATGTTGATTTACAACGAACGATCTTTCAACATGACTACTGCGAAAAAATGGGATAAACAGTATGAAAATGAAGATAAAAAGGCGTTAAGGAATGTTGATATGTCGTGTGCTCACAGTAAATATTGAAATTAAATAATGTTTTTATAAGCTGCTGTACATGGATTTGGTTTGGTATGGTTGAATCAAGTGATGTGTGGGCTTGAAGTTGGTCATAGGTTGATTGATTTTAGATCATAGTTTTAAGTCACTTCAAACGGCAGAGGTGTTAAGTGATGTAGTCAACGCAACTTAAATCATTGTTGTTGTTGTTGTTGAGGTGGTTGAACATTTCTGAGCTGAAAATGCTCCTAATTAGTGACCAGCACCGTTTTACTACCACTATCACGTGTGAAGATGATGTTGTTGTTGTTTTTTTTTTTTTTTTTTTGTTTTTTTTTTTTTTTTTTGTTTCCAAGTCAGATCCATTTAGTGAGGTCCAAGTATAGCAGCAAATCCTTTATCTCTATGTCTGAGATTTCTTTAATTTGGAAGAAAGGCTTACCGAAGGATCGGAGTCGTGCCCTGGCTAGTCCCGGACATTCACATAAATAGTGGAACAGACTCTCCTTCGCCCCTTCCGATTGACAGCTTCTACAGATAGGGTTGAAGGGTAGATTGAGTCTGGCTGCATGATCCCCTACTTTCCAGTGTCCTGTAAGGGTTGCAGTGATACGTGAAATGTTTGGCCGAGAACATCCTAGGAGGTCATTCGTCCTTTGGATTTTGTATGACGGCCATGTGTTTTTTGTTGTAATACATGTAGGTATTTGCTTCCATCTTCTTTCGGTTAAAGCATGATAGTATGAATCAATGGATGCTTTTAGTGTGTTCAGTGGGGTGGAGACTGCCACCGCCTCTGCTATGTCTAGTGTCGAGCCCTTTCTTGCTAGCTCATCCGCTATCTCATTGCCCCGTATGTTCCTATGACCGGGAACCCATATCAGGGTAATTTCAAGCCAATGGCGGAGCAGTTTCAGTTCCTCTCTACACTGAAAGACCAGTTTGGATGAAATGTAGTTGGAGTCTAAGGCCTTAATAGCTGCTTGACTGTCTGAGAAGATAGCTACTCTTGCACCAACTTCCTTGTAGAGTTCTAGGGATTTGCATGCTTCTCTGATCGCTAAAAGTTCTGCCTAGAACACGGTGGCATAATCAGGAAGACGAATTGATTGAGATAGGTTGAGTGGCTCCGAATGGAAGCCAGCTCCCACACCACAGTTCATCTTAGAACCATCGGTATAAATTTCGATTTCGTGTCTTCCAATCGACTCTCCTTTGCTCCACTCGGCTCTCGGTGGAAAGCGTATCGTAAAGCCTTTCTTGAAGTTGAGGTCGGGGACTGAGGGAGGATCTTACTGTGACCGTACGGCCTTGTTGTCCAGTTTCCTATGTCTCTGAGTCTCACCGCGCTGCAAGTAGCTATTGTTTTAATGTGTAAATCTAATGGCAATAGATGTGTTAGTACATTGAGCGCTTCAGTAGGATACACGCTGTTCTTTGTATCTTGTTCAGCTTTGTTTTGTTGTATTTCCTTTCTGTTGCAGGCCACCAAACTAGTGCCGCATATGTTAATGTAATCATTGCAGTCACATTAACTAAATAACAGCCACTTTCAGTCACTTTCTTTAATAAAGGCTGCACAATTGTAGTCATTAGTCTTTCTTGTTATTCATGACTGGTAAGTTATTTTGCAGTTATAGGGGAATAACGATATTTTTAAACAGCCACTTGTCCACAAAACATACTATTTAATTAATAAAAAAGGAAAAGTCTTACAAAATGATGCTATAACTCAAGTGTTGAGGAGTATTTATTTTACATGTAAATATTAAAAATTCATATATGTATGTATGTACATACAAACAAAGAATGAAGATGAAATTTTTGAAATCGCATTGCAACTAACTTGGTACAGCTACTCCTCAACGGAGAGCAGAAGACTGGTGAAGGGCAAATACACTAAAAAAAAAAATAAAAATAAAAAAAAAAATAATTGGCGCGTACACTTCTGTTAGGTGTTTGGCCGAGCTCCTCCTCCTATTTGTGGTGTGCGTCTTGATGTTGTTCCGCATATGGAGGGACCTACAGTTTCAAGCCGACTCCGAACGGCAGATATTTTTATGAGGAGCTTTTTCCTGGCAGAAATACACTCGGAGGTTTGCCATTGCCTGCCGAGGGGCGACCGCTATTAGAAAAATGTTTTTATTAATTTTGCTTTCACCGAGATTCGAACCAACGACCTCTCTGTGAATTCCGAATGGTTAACACGCACCAACCCATTCGGCTACGGCGGCCACCAAAGTACCTGATAAATTTGGATCGGAAACTACAACCCATAGTGACAGACTCACGCAAGGGAATTCCAAGGTAACTCTGTTTCAACATCCTACCCTATCATGGCTATCCCAAAGCCAAGCATGAGTATTCGACAGGCATCAATTTAAAGTACCAGGAGCTTGAGAAGAATAAATTCTGCGCCAAAAGTTGTGCAGAATACCAATTTAAACTCCCGTAATCCTGGTGCTCGCTATACCACCATTGTTAAGGGTTTAAAACTGGCTGTCCTACCCAAATCTTTCGCTATACAAATATTCTCACGGGATGAGCAGGGATGGGTTGAGAAACTCTTCGTGGAGGAGGTGCGAATCCAAACTTAAATATGCACTTTCGGTCAGGCTTAATACTGTTTGATTGGCGCCAAAACTGTACGTGAAACTGCCCGTACTGTTCTGTACTAAAGCAATATCCTTGGTCTGAATTAGAACATATTTTAACATATTGAATAAAGCTGTACTTTCTCAGACTCCTTTTTTTAAGTATCTTAGTTGATTCAAGTTTTAACTCTATACGCTGATTAAAAAAAATAACTCGGGTTTTAGAGAACTCTAAAAAACGGAAAGGCGCTCCCACGCCGCGATCGGGTGCATCGCGAGCCGTTTGGGATCGCCACCTGGCGTTCACAGAGGAATTTAGAGCAGTTATTTAAATTACACTAGACAATGTGACAACCCAACACAGTACTACAACACCAAATTTATCTTACGCTCAAGTAACAGCCATAAACACTAAAAATGATGCTCAATCTATTGCAGCAACTATAACGGAAAACAAAGAATTGAAAGATATGATGAAACAATTAATCTCACAAATGTCTGCAATGATAAACATGATCACGTTACTTTGCGCTAAATTTAATGAACGAACAAGATAAATTAAGAATTGTCCTTTGGAACGCTAACGGTCTAAGTCAACATGCACTGGAACTAAAAACATTCCTAAAAAACAATAACATAGACGCAGCTGTAATATCTGAAACACATTTCACAGATAGAAATTATTTAAACATTCCTAACTATACTATTTATCACACCAATCACCCTGATGACAAGGCACATGGTGGAACGGCAGTAATTATAAACAAAGACATTAAATGCATTGATGTGAACCACTATAGACAGGACTACTTGCAAGCGACATCTATACAAATTGAGGGCTTCAGTGGTCATTTAACCCTTTCTGCCATATACTGCCCCCCTAAACATAAAAATTCTAAGACACTATACTTTGACTTTCTTAAAACTCTTGAAGGCCGTTTTATTGCAGGCGGAGATTTCAATGCAAAGAATACCTTATGGGGATCCAGAATAACAAACACGAAAGGAAAAAATCTTTACGATGCAATAATAGAAAATAAAAGTGACTTTTTAAGCTCTGGAGAACCAACTTACTGGCCAACTGATATGCGGAAGCGACCTGATTTAATTGACTTTTATATTACGAAAGATATTAAAAGTGAGCAACTGGAAATAAATCCAAGCTTTGACCTCTCATCTGACCATTCTCCAATATTCTTAAGCTATGAAACCAGTCCTATCCTAAACTACAAGACACATAAATTTTACAATAATTATACGAACTGGAACTATTTTCGTGAAATTATGGAGCAAAGCCTTAACATAAAAGTCCCCCTAAAGAGCGAAAAAGAAATAGACTCCGCAATCGCATACTTCAATGACAGTATAGTGTATGCAACAACAACTTCCACACCTATAATCAAGATGAGTAACAACAAACACAAATTACCCCATAAAATCTTGGAAAAAATCAGAGAAAAACAAAAACTAAGGCAACAATGGCAATCTACACGCTCACCAGATATCAAAAAAAGGCTGAATATAGCAGCAAAAGAAATTAAAGATATATTAAAAGTGGACAAGGACGAAAAATTTGAAAAATATATCGCATCACTGGGAGCTACTAGAGCTACAAACTATACACTATGGAAGGCCTGCAAAAAAATCAAAAACGCAGTTATGCACCAACCCCCTCTAAGGACAAGTACAAATTCTTGGGCGAAAACGCCAAAAGAAAAAGCAAAAATACTCGCTGATCATTTAAAAAAAAACATTTACAAATCAACATAACAACCAAGACATTGACAATTCTGAATTTCATGCCCACCTCACAAATAACATAAATATACCAATCAAGAAAATAACTTCAAAAGAAATTCGTATAGCAATTGAGACAAAAATTGACGTAAATAAATCCCCAGGATATGACGGAATCACAGGAAGGATTCTAAAGGAGTTACCTGACAAAGCAGCTCTGTACTTAAGAAATGTATTCAACTCAGCATTACGAATGAAGTATTTTCCACTGCCTTGGAAGGTTGCTGAAATCATCGCAATACCCAAACCTAATAAAGATGCCTCTGAAGCTTCTTCATACAGACCAATTAGTTTATTACCATCATTATCTAAACTTTTTTAGAAGCTTATACTTGACCGCCTTGACCCCATACTACAGGCGCGAAACTTATTTCCCTCACACCAATTTGGATTTCGTAGAAAACACTCAACAATAGAGCAGGTACATAGAGTAACAAATAAAATATTATCAGAAATTGACAAAAGAAATACATGTGTTGCTGTGTATCTTGATGTAGCGAAAGCTTTCGACAGCGTGTGGCACAAGGGTTTAATATTTAAACTAAAAAAGTATCTTCCACTCGACTACTATTTGTTAATGAAAAACTATTTAGCAAACAGATTCTTTTATGTGAAATATAGAGACAAATACTCTAATATTCAACTCATGGAAGCCGGTGTACCTCAGGGCAGTGTACTAGGGCCTTTACTATATGTGCTGTACACAGCTGATATTCCCCTGCCTGCAAGTATCGACATGATAGATGACACTGTCCTATTGGCAACTCATAAAACCTTAGAAGCAGCAACAAACAAGTTACAACAAATTTTGAACAAAACACTAACATGGTGTAATGCTTGGGGTATACAAATCAATAGTGGCAAAACAATTCATGTAGTTTATTCCAACAAGAAAGTAAGACACAAGAATCTGACAATAAACCACTCACAAATCCCAATAGACACCAAAGCAAGATACCTTGGAATGACTATTGACTCCAAACTTCTCTGGAAAGAACATATTACGATGAAAAGAAATGAGGTAAAAAACAGATTCCGACAACTATTTTGGCTACTTGGCAGGCGCTCGAAACTGTCATTGCTGAATAAAATACTTATATACAAAACTGTGATTGTGCCAATCTGGGCATACGGCATAGAAATCTGGGGTACTGCAAGCAAAAGTAACATTAACATTATTCAACGACTACAATGAAAAATACTCAGAACTATAACCAATGCACCTTGGTACATCCCAAACGAAGACATTCATCGCGATCTCAACATCGAAACAGTAGCAGAAATCATCCGCAAACGCAGCACAAATCATATTGTCCGTTTAATGAACCATTCCAATAATGACATGCGACAACTCCCAACAGCAGAAAGGGCAAACTCTAGGCGGCTCAAACGACCAACCCCAACTCAGCTGATAACTAGAATAATTTAAAGCTATGCACATACCTACACTTGTAAACTCACACAAAAACTTAACCCAAATGTAATATTGATAATGATTAATATTATAAAATCCAAGCTGCAGAAAGAATTACTTCGTGTCATACGACAGGTGTAATTAATAAAGGAGGCAAAAAAAAAAAAAATTTAAATTAAGAAATGAGAGGATGCAATATGTGATTGTGAATAGCGTTAGTGAGCGTACAATTGCTGGAGTACGCTGATGATATTTATATCTACAGCAGATTTTTGGATCGTTGTGTAGTTGACAACGGAACAATAAGCTGTAGAGCTTCACGCCGAAATAGCTAGGCTAGATCACAATTTCCAAATGGAAACAAACGCTCCAGCTCTGAAAGTATTCGATGAGATACCTGATGATAGTAGCAGAGGAAGAAGAAGGCTGCCTTTGCGTTGGTGACTTGGCAATAGTCAAACACGTACACGATTGGCGATTAGTTTCTGCCTTCTTATTGTCCCCTAATTTTTTCGTCTTCGATTCTAAAATAAGTGTACTCCGGCGAGAAAATTCTGTGTGCGATTTTAAAACACGATAAATGAGAGCTACTAGTCTTGTAGGGACCTCAATGAAATAAGTATCACAAGCATATTATTTAGCATCAAACTCCTTCCGGCATGTTCTGTTCCCTATCATCCTTCTTACATTCTCGTTATTAACTTAAAAGAACGGCTCCTTCCCGCGTTCACACGATTTGCAAATACATACATACATAAAAATGAAGCAAGTGTTAATACATATGTAAAAACTATCAATCGTTATACTTGCAATTTTGTTTCGAAAAGTCCGTGGGGAACTTTCT
Organism: Anastrepha obliqua; assembly: GCF_027943255.1. NCBI lineage: Eukaryota > Metazoa > Arthropoda > Insecta > Diptera > Tephritidae > Anastrepha > Anastrepha obliqua. Next base: position 85,586,351 of record NC_072892.1, read on the forward strand.
GATATTTCAATGTTTAGAAAACAAAACTTCACAGTTTGACTGACAGGCAAAGCAATTCCTTACACGGTTGTTTGCGTACATCAAATCGAATTTTATTGACTAAATTGTATTAAATATAATTTGCTCTGTTTTGCTTTTATATCTTAGTAACCACAATCGATAGATAACATTTCTCTTTGTGGTTTTTTAAATCGCATTGCAACAAATGCATGCCTTGCTTACAATGTGTACATAACCACACATACTTACGTACAACTACATAATGCATACTTAAGTAGCACATACATACATATTCCCACACAACCACAGATATTTCTATGGCGCGCCGTAGCGGTTTGGTTCTCGAATACTTTATTATCTACGCCCTGCATGATTGGGTGCTCATCGGTTTGATCAATGCAACTGTCAGTGGGTCATAGAATTTTGTTTTCGGCTTCATAAGTTTATAGTAAGAACATGCCAAATCAATTTTTCCCGCACTTATTCTAGAAACCACAACACACAAAGCGAATTTCAAAACGCGTATTTATGTTTATAGATTTGTTACTTTTATACTTGAATGTACATATAACTACTATAGACTAGCTATACCTAGGCTGCATTGATAAAGCTGAAATTTTTTGCTGTTGAAGGCAAATAAAAATTAAAAGATGCAGGGAAGTTGTTTTTGTGAAAAACGCAAATAATCTGCGAAAATACGTAAATACCATATTGTATGGCAATTTCTTCTATATACTCGTATAGATTAAAACTTTAAGGGGTAACACCACTGTATACGCGTAAAATAAACACGATTTTTAAAGAATTTTTTTGTATAGAAGGAAAGGGGAAACAATCACTCTGATTTGGGAAGTTATTACTTATATACTAAAATACAAAACTACAAAGTTTGATCGAAGAATTTTACAAAATGGCGGCATTGGAGACATTTTTGTAATGTGGTTTCTCTTGAAGAAGCTCCGCGGCACGCAGCACAGAGGGTGCAAATTTTAATCTGGAACAAATAAACATTTTTTTTCTTAATCTAGATAAGAATAGCTAGAGAAACACGTAGGGGATTTAAAAAATATTTATTTTTGTGGAATTAGCAAGCATTTGAAGGAAAAAACTCTATTTTGGACTAAAAAAACGGCACTTAAATAATTATAACAATCGTTTAAATTAATCTATCGAAAATCCCCTACGCTCTTCTCTTAAGAAGGTTATTATACAGACGTAGTGAAAAACCTGATTAAAAATATTTAAAATTGTTTGAGTTATGCTGCGTGCCAATTTCAGAAAACGTGTTTTGAGAAAAACGCGTTTAAAGTTTGGAAATTTGGAGAAGTCGTTAGGTAGCAGTCACTAACGCTTGGTTAAAAGCTTAAAATATTTGTGAAATAGACTTCGGTAACGTATAAAACTTTTTGTTCTGTATTTTAAAAGGTTCAAAGAATTTTTTAAGCTTATAAAAAAAAAATCAATTTTTTGAAATTTCTACAGTGGTGTTACCCCTTAATGATTTATTGGAAGACACAGTTGGATTCACAGAAAATTTCATTTACAGGTACCAGTCATATGCTGAGGATAAGTAGAAAAAAGAATTAAGATATCATTTTTCATTGTCAACCGATTTTGTTGAAATGTAGTTTAAATAGTGTCATAAGTTATGCTCAAGTTACTATGAAATTTCGTCTAGCATGTTTAAGAAGACAAACGGACAGACAAGAGTTTCCAGTTTTGAATGCTCCGTTTTACTCCTCTGGTCCTTCAAAGTAAATAAATTATACCATATTTTTAACAGTATAGCTCTTTAGGATTTTATTACTTTCGGTAAAATTGGAAGTCGATTAACACCGCATTCTGTTCCCCTTCATTTTATTAAAGCGTTAACGGGGCTCGGAGGTCTAGAGCTCGAAAATTTAGGGTATTTTCAGGATTTTTTTTTTTCAATAAAAAAAATGAAAAACGATATTTAAATTTGTTCGCTTTTATTTAACTTCTTTTACATACAAAAATGATTTTTTTTTTCATTATTTTAAAAGTGGCGCTGAAGTTGACCCTCCCGAAAAATTGGACCTGGACGGTATTGTCCATTTTGGCTTTTCTATTTATCCGAAACACAAAAACTAAAAAAATTACTGCTACTACTGGAATAAAAAAAAAAAATTGACAAAATGCCGCGGTTTTGAGTTTGACACTCTAAAAATCTAGTTTTTTTCAGTTTTTAATAAAAAAAATAAGAAATAATTGAAATAATAATATGATTCTAGCACGGGCGATAGCTATTGATGTTGTGAACAATATATTAAAATTTCAGACGATTCGGTTGAATAGGTTTTTGTCACTTTGAAGGGAACGGCTTTCTGCTATAAAAGACTGGAACTAACGTATGTTTTAGCCAAAATTTATTCCAGTGAGTGTCGCCCAAAGACATCCATATGTGTTTTCTGAATTGGACCATAAATAGGATTTTTAAAAATATGTATTAGTGCTCGTCTACTGGTTGAAATTCAACTTGATCTTTATTTTTGTCTTTTGAAAAAAAGTTTGAAAGTGAAAAAAATTCATCTGATTTTTCTTAATTTTATTTACTGACAGGATTGTGCACTTTATTTTACATAGAAAAATTGAATAAGCTATACGCCTAAAACGCTTGAAATTCTGATGAAACTTTGTTGATGTTTTTTTTTAATTTTTTAATACTTTTTAGTTCTAAGTTCGCGTTTCACGCGAAATGGCTGTCAAAATCCATATGAATTGCATTGCCGTCAAATATGCGTGGAATTCCATATACATAATCTCACGGCACTGTTGCGTGAGTAGTACTCTGTAGTTCAAAAGACAAAGATAAAAAACAGAAACTGGTTGAATTTCACCCACGAGACGAGCACTAGTATTTTTAAAAATTCTATTTATGGTCCAATTCAGAAAGCCCATATGGAGGTCTTTGGGTGACACTCACTGGAATAAATCTTTGGCTAGTACTTCGTAGTACAGTACTTGGCGAGTGAAGTGCCTGAGTGTGAATACTTCGAAGACATGAAATTTTAAAGCCAAACATCTTCGCAAGGAGTGTAAGTAAATCTGCTTTATATTTTTTGTGTGTCAATATGTACGTGTGCTGATTGAATTAAATACACTTTTCTTAACAAAATTTGCCAATTGCTTCTGGGGCGATGCTCATTTGTTTGTTTGCAGCGCTGACTTTTGTCGGGTTGATTTTTTCAGAGTTGGCTCAAGTAAAATGGAAAATTAGCAAAACGTTAAATGAGCACAAGTATTTCGCAAATTTTTAATAGTTTGATTTTAACAATAAATATTTTAAAAAGTATCAGAATTTTTTTAACGAAACTTGGATTTATATTGTGTTTGTAAGAGAATTAATTTTATTTTAATAAAAAAATTGTTGAAATTGTATGAGAAACAAATAAATTGGCAATAAGTCTCTTTGTATATAAATAAAATAAAAAATAATAATAGTGACGCCTAGATATCAGAATAAAATAATTCTTAGACAGTATCTGTTTTATGTCATTTTTGACATTTGTCAAATAGACAGATGTACAATTTTACATGGCAGAACAACGTGTTAAAATTATTAAAACTTATTATCAAAATATCGCAAAATTCGTTTTTAGGTGGTGACGTGACAATTCAAATGGTGGTGAAAAATGTCCAAGTAACTGATTTTGCCGAGGATAGAAAAAGGACTTTGCCAGTGAACTGACCTCTTGAGAATATTGCTGCTGTAGTGCAAAGTATTGCTGAACAACCACATTGATATCTCGACGTTCTCAACAATTCATGAATCACCTGTTTGGCGGGTCTTACCTGTAGACGTGCTCATGGCGGACATTTAAATGATGTCATTTTTCACATATAATTTTTGTGGAGTAAAAAAGTGAGACCGGACAGAATATAAATTTGTACATGTTTTATTTTAAAACTAAAACGCCTTATTTAAAAGTTTTTGGGCGCGTCTTTTGAAAGATCCTTCATCTTAGTTTTATATTTTTTATTTTTGTCTATATCTAACCTGTCCATAACAATTTATTTAACAGACGTGTACATAAATTATTGCGCATAACTTGTATTTAAGTTATTAGTTAGTAAGAATTAGCGCTGAGCTCAAATCTACTCCATAAGGGGTTTTATGTGACCATTACAACATCGAGCCACTGCATATATACATACATATTTACTTTTATATTCATTCAGTATTACCTTGCTGCTAGGAGTTCCTAATTTTTTCTACTTACAAATGTTATTGATTTCATTGAAATTTTGCATGACGAACAGTAGCCATAATTATGGTGAATTATTTGTACATACCATATGTACTTAGCTGTGCTGTTCAAACAGTTAATACGGATATTTTATAAGCAAACAATGATTTTTGCTCCGTACCTCTTACCTCACAAATTTAATTATTATATATTTTGGTTTGTTTTTAATTAAAATGTTGACTTCGATAATTCGTTTCGCACCACTCATGGAATTCTTCTAGTTGAGCACTACAGCAGTACAGAGAAACCTCGATATAATTAAGTTTAAATAGGTGGACAAGCACTTCTTTATATAAAATACATACGTAGTAATGTTAAATGAATAAATCGTTGCCATAACGAATTCTGAAAAATGTTTAAGAAATTCTTTAATAACTACAGTTTTTTAAATTTATTATGGTTTTTTTTATTTGAATTTGAATTCTAATGAATACGTTATTCAGTGGTTGTTGAACTAAATATATTATAAGTATCTATGAATCATTTTCGTGTGAAAAAAGTAGTAAGAACGAATTTTTTTAGGGCAAAAAATCCGTTGTGTTGAGTTTTTCCTTATAAGGCGTTGGTTATGCCGTGTTTTCCCTGCACATGCAAATTTAAAATGCAAATTATATGCCTATTTGCATATACACAATATTTGTAAATACATATATACATATGTATATATATACTTGTATATATACAATGGTCACAAAATTTATTCGTACACCCTGCGTAATACGTAAACAACTTTAGCTTTGGATCACTGTAAGAATGTTACATTCCTAATGAAATGCTGCAAAACATTTATTCGTAAACGTTTAGCTCATGGTTAGCTCACGTTAATACTGGTAAATTGGAAGCTAATCATCCGGAAGGCGGAAAATCGAAACATAATTTCCACGATACTTCGCCGAAATATTCAAGAGTCTTTGCATAAAGAAGTAAGCCTAAAACAGCCCGCAATTGTATGCTTGACGCTGGTCATCATAGCCGAGTGGCACGCCGCAAGCCCTACATTTCAGATATTAACAGAAAAAAGAGATTGGAGTTCGCCAAACGCTGTATAAATAAGCCAGATTATTTTTAGGGAAACATCATATTTAGTGATGAGTCGAAATTTAATGCTTTCGGATCAGATGGCCCTCCAAGAGTTTGGCAAAAAGAAAATACAAAAATCGTATTTCTACCGTTAAGAATGGCGGAGGAAATGTAACGGTTTGGGACTGAATAGCTGCATCTGGAGTAGGAAAAATGGTTTTTATTGATGGTGAAATGGAAAAACATCTGTATTTAATCATTTTGAAGTATTATTTGCATGAAGGTGCCGTTAAACTTGAACTGGATGCTAAACGTTGCTTGTTTCAACAAGACAATGACCCAAAACACTCATTTTATCTCGTGCAAGAATGGCTTATTTACCACTGAAGCAGCTTAAAACTCCACCTCAACCACCGGGTCTGAACCCAATTGAGCATGTCTGGGAGCTCTTAGAAAGGAGAATCAGAAAGCACAAAATAACATCAAAGGCGTGAGTTGGAGAAAATTGCAGCTAATGAAACCCAGGTATTGGTAAAAAGTATGCATTGACGTTTGGAAGCAGTTATTAATGCTAAAGGCGGCACAACAAAGTACTGAATACTCGGTTTTTTCTATTATTTTTTTTATAAATTTCTTTATATGGCTATGTACGAATAATATATATTTGGAAGTTTTCGTTTCTTCAATATTGAATAAATATGTTATTTTTTACGAATATACTAAAATTTTGTTCTTTTGTATAAATCGTGCTAAGTATCAAGTGTATCTGTTTATAAACTGTGAGTGTACGAATAAATTGTGTAACCACTGTGTGTAAAGAGAGAATTAGAATTCCAAACTAAATATTTGCTATGCTAAATTACCACGTTGTTACTTAAATTTGCATTTTTACTTTTATTACAATCGCAATTTAGAAATTTGTTCCCTTTTCTGCGACGTAATTCGCTATATTATATTATAAGTATATTACATATAGTGCATGTATGTCTGTGAGCTAAGTTTGTAATTTACAATGTACATGAAAGTTCAATTGGCGCTCTTACTTGTATTTTATGCCCAGCGTTTTACAAAGCCCTAGGACTAAATTTGGCTCGTAAAAACCTGACGAACAAATGATGGATATGCAACTACACCATTTTCTGGATTTTCTTCTAGAATGGTGGAACTCGTTTTTTTTTTAAGGAAAAAATTAATTTAGCACTGCAAATTTTTTTCTATCTTTTAATGAACATTTGAAAAGTATAAAAAGTTTTTATACTGGTTAAAATAAGTTGAAAAAAATGTTAAACATAGAAATTAGTAGAGCGCTGCAACGCTGGAGTTTCCAACTGGCTTACAAGATACAGCTCGTAATTATTATCTAAAGCAAAAAATTCAAATGGATTTCTAATTATCATGATTTCTTATTCTAGATGAACTAAGAAAACTGCGAGAAATTCCAAAATTTCAACTTTTTGGAGGTTTTAAAGAAAAAAATGCCTTTCTATAAAAAAAAATTCACTTCAACTTGGTATAAAAATCTGGAAATTTTTTTTTTATCTATTTTGTTAGTTCAAATAGAAGAGAATTTAATACTGAAGGGAACAAGCTATGATTCATTTCAAAAGGTTCATTAGTTTTTTTTCATTCATGTACGCCAATTCAAAGAAATCATAAAAATGAAAAGTCGAGAAAAGAAGATAAAGTTTGTACTATAGCTGTCCGGTCACAGCGTAACTACCTAACGCTCGCCTACCTTTGGCTTTGTATCTACGGAAATATTGAGAATTAGGCTCTGTAACTTTGTGTTAATATTCTGAAATATATTAGGAATCGCTTAAAATGAAAAAAAAAGATTCTTTTGATCTTATAAACCAGGCTCCCCCCTTAAAGCATGACTAGTTTTTTTCGCTGTCGATGGACCTAGTTCACCTGGCAGGCTCTAACATTTTCGACGCTTAGGGTTATAATAATAGATCAATTTTTCATCGCCGGTGACGATGCGATGCCGAAAACCTTTTCAGTTCTGCCGTTCAAGAAGCATCTCACACGACACCAAACATCTCTCGACATCCCTCTCCTTCAATTGATGTGGCACCCGGTTACCTGTTTTCCGGACCATACCATTTAAAAGGTAATAATGAAGCATGACTTCGCGCAAATTCCGTTTTTTCGGAATGAACATATACATTTTTGACGTCAGATAAAAAAGGATCTTTACGCTTCAAACCTCACATACATATACACCTACAAATCTGCAAAATATTACTAGAGCAAACACAAAAATAGTATCAGCAGCGACACCTCTTTTACGAGCGCGTAAACTTATTTCCATAACCAATAGTTTATTCTCCTACAAACACCATATAAATCCTTAAATCCCATTGAAAATCCTCAACATTTTTACACAATTCTACAAATTTTCATCAACATTTCAATCGGAATTCTTATTTTTAATCTATTGAAATTGTTGACATTTTTTATTGTTCGCGGACTTGGGCATTTTCTCCATTTAACTATGTATTACTCGACAAGTTTTTCGTATGAGAGTAAACCACTAAGTAATGTAGTGTAACGCCTTTAAAAAGGGTGTGAAATTTAAGAGTGCTGCCAAATCCAAAACCTCGCATCTGTTCATATCAACTATACCATTAAAAGTATTATATGCCAGATTGAACTTACTTTCAGTAGGGTGAATACAAGTAACTAAGACAAGAAGTGGTCGAACACTAGTTACGGTCACGGTAAGATCCTGATCGATGTTTCAAAGCTTCCTGAATAGTGGAATACGCATTCGGCATTGACGACTCTCCTACCCTCAAGTGAAGAGTGGAAACAAGACGTTGTGAGACAGGGCGAGTCCATCCATGTATACACGGATAACACAAGGCCCTTCGAGATAGTGGGCGGAGGTGTATGTTCCGAAAATTTGGTTATCTGCTTTAGTTTTGGGCTCCTCAACTATTGCAGTGTGATGGCCGTGAAACGATACTGGAAATTGATAGCTATGATACATTTTCGCTGACAGCCAGTCCGCGCAAAGCATTTGATAACCTCTAAGCATAGGCCACGAAATGCGTCACATATTTCAATGCGACAGCTGAGCCATTTCACTAAAATATAACATGGATTCCTGAAGACTCGTCACCATACCTCCTAACGAGAACAAAGAAATTAACATAGATATACTGCTACAAATTGTGAGAAGCTACTTATTTGTGAGAAATTTCTATGAATAGCGAACGAAAGATGGCGTAACGAACCCACCTGTAGAATCACCGGAATTGTGGCCGATTCTTAATGCTACACTCAGCTAAGCGAAAATAATCTTAGTACACTGATTTCCTTCATAACCGGGCACAACATCGTCACATGAATTTTGCAGAAGCTGTTTAAATGAGGCGGAGGAAGATATGATTTTGCACCTTTTGTACCACTGTCCAGAATAATATGGATAGTTTCGTAAACAACTCTTTAAATAACGGGTATTCTAAAGTTGTTGAAAAGTTCACATTGGTTTTATGGAGTTTAGGACAAGTTCGCCATGCGGAATCTCAATGGGCTATGAGACTAAGTGTGTTTCATAGTGGACAACCACTACATCCTAACCTAAACATTCTCAATTTTTTTTTTATTTTAAGCCATTTTAAACTTGGACTTTGTTATACTAAAATCAACAAACTATAAAACTGTAAACTTTTCCAAAAAACTCTGATTAAAAAGTTTTAAATGAACGTTCATATAAGACAATAAACATTTTTGCGTCTGATTTAACAATTCAGTGAAGTCTCATTCAAGCAGTGGAGCGCATCTATTCTGAAATCTATTTTTTTCAAAAACAATAGTTTCCGGGAGAATCAAAACTGAGATCTGTCAAAGCATGACATGATTTTGAAGGGATAAAGGAGATTTTCTAGCTCTGTACTCCTCCCGTAGTAGTCACTTTGGAACAGAAAAGGAGATAAGAGATAAAATAGGTATATCTGCAATTTGGAAAATAATAATTCGCAATTTCTAATCTTGTTTGCGAATGTGTTAAATATTAATTACGTGTAATCATTTTATATCAAAACGGCAATAAAGAAATTGCGTGAATACATTTATAAAAATAATCTGATTTTTAAAAACGTATTTTTTTAATAATTTCGGTTTAATTGAGCAAATTGGAAAAATTCATGCAAATTCACACTCTACAAACAAATTCAAAATTCACACTCTACAAAGATATAAATATATATAATTGACGCTTACTCCCTCCTACCTAATACTTGTGGTGTGTGTCTTGATGTTGTTCCACAAATAGAGAGACCTATAATTTGATGCCTCCTTTGAACGACAGATATTTTTTATGAGGAACTTTTTTATGGCAAAAACAAACTGGGAGGTTTGCATTGCCTACGTGTTTCATGCCCGGAGATTCGAACCTGCGCACTCCCGAAGGTATTCAAACACCAACTCATTCGGTTACGGCGGCCTCTACAGAGATAAAAAAAATTTACCCCACATAAAATTGTAATGAAATTAATGTATTTTTTATTTTTCTTATTGGAAAGGAAAACATTTAAAAAGAGACACAGATAGAAAAACTTCGTTAAATGAAAGAATTGAATTTATTTGCCAAAATAGTATCCTGAAAAATACAGAGTTTTCAGAAAACTTTTAAGTTTAAAGGCTGCAGAAATTGGACAGGTGCACAGTGCGGCCGATTCCCAAAAAGCTGGCCAAAAGTCGAAAAAAAAGTTTCTAGATAGAGTTTTTTTGTCTTTGGGTTGGCTACAGTAATGCCTTGAGTAGTGAAAACCGTTCATAGCAACGTCCTGTACCCTAAGTATCCTCGTATTTTCAGTCGCAACGTGGCCTTCGTTTGAGCATCGTATTATTGTCGATGAATAGTGAAAGTTGTACACATTTGAAAGATTTTGTAATGGAGTAAATTGAACAAAACCAAATGGAATCATCTTCGGAAGGTTAGTAAAATACCAGAAATCTTTAGTACATATCAATACCTCGACACAAAATTTTTAGCTGCAGCAATACGTAGATACATTTTTTGCAATTTTTTTTATAAAATTTGAGTTTTCAAACTGTATAGTAATACAACGCCGCCATATGCTGCTTTGAAACCTATTAAAGGTTACTCAAAAAAGTAATGGTTACTGAATAAAACAAGATTCAGCTGCTACCACTTGCTACCTTGCGACCCCGAAAACATATAAATTTACATGCATCTTGATTATGTTCTTGAATATACGCTATTTCACGTGAGGGGGTGGCCAATAGGGGTGGAAGGGGGTGGATTTTCAAAATTTTAAGATCAAATTCGTAATAAGCGACCCCAACAACCCCCGAGTAAGAAATTTTGAATCAATTACTTAATTTTTTGAGTTTTGGCCAGCTTTTCGGGAATCGACCGCACTGTGAGGTGGTCCTGTATTGATTTGTTCCTGTTAAGAAGAATGATTGATCAATAGTTTTATAACAAATCTGTAGCATTTATTAGAAAAGCATGTACCTCTTTTACCAATCTAAGAAGGACACTTTATTTCAATTTATTTTATTCTTATCTTTTCTGTAACTACACTGTAAATCATTTTATTAATTCAGCCGGTGTGAGTCGTGCTTCTTTTGATATTTTTCGCCGGTACTATTTTTCGCATTTGTTCATTTTGGTGAACTGATAGTCGCTGCACAGGGTCTGGACCTCGAAGTGCACGGGCATCAACTGTCTGACTAAGTGAGTAGTTGGCTAAATGACAGTGCAGAGTATAATTTACAAGCGCGCGCAAGCATTGTGCCGAGAGTAAACGCGAAAAAGGAAATCAGTAATGGCTGAAAGCGGTAAATTTCCGAACATTATGTTTTCTGACGAGAAAATTTTTCAAATTGAGCCAAAATGATAGGATTGATTTGACCGACCGCTCACACGAGAACTTGAGTCATCAATTGGCCAGCAGGAGGCAGCACCCGCCACAGGTGATAGTTTCGGCCGCTGTAACCGCAAATGGGCGCTCTCCAATCGTTTTTATGGAGCCTGGCGTCAAGGTAAATACGAAGTACTATCGTAAAAGTATTCTGAAGATTGCTTTGAAGCCGTGGGCAGACAAACATTTCGGTGGCAGACCATGGACGTTTCAACAGGACTCGGCACCGTCTCACAAAGCTCGAGTGAACCAAAAATGGCAAAAAAACAACGTTCCGAACTCCATAACGCCCACACAATGGCTCTCAATGCGAATCCGATGCATTATTCTCTTTGGGCAATTTTGGAGAGCAAGGTCCGAACTAAAAGATTCACCAGTCTCGAGGCGCTGAAAAAAGCCATTGCCCGCGAGTGGGGCAAATTATCTGCGAGCCTCATTCGGGCAGCTTGCGATTCGTTTCTGGACCGTCTCAAGTCCATAATCAAGCCAAAAGGCGGTAATATCGAGCAAAAGTAAATTGATTCTTAATTTTGTATTATTTTCACACATTTTTTACTTTGAATTGAAAAAAAGTGTGGCTAAATGTATGGCTTTTTTAATTAGTCACACTTCGAGTGCCGGACCGTGTATATGTTTAGTGCCACAATAAACAATCACAAATTTCTTGTATTGCGTCTACATTTAAGTCACGATGAATGGCGTACTTTTAGTGTTTCGCTAAATTCTATGGTGAAGATAGAATCAGCTATAATATGCACAATTTGCTATATATTTCTCAGTGTATTCTCAATATTTCTCGAGCAATATTGTTCAACAACTCAATAACAATTTGAAGGAAATAAATTTCATTCCACGAAGCAAACAATTTTTTTGGAAAAATGTATCATTTTCTTTTAAGTAGCATCGCACTTGACTGATATTTTTTAAACAAGAATTTAATCCTTTTAAAATATGTGGATTTTCGGAAGAAGCTGGAAAATAGATTGTGATTGGGAAATTATTCAGTGATTTCACCATTTCCTTAGAATATCTAAAAGGTTGAATGCGAATACTTTTATTTTGTGCCGTTACTTCACCATTGCCATTAAAAAACCATCTACAGAAATATCTCACCAGCAATAAGCCTTTCACTCATAGTTTTTTAATTTTTGAACGAGTTTCCAAAAAAAAAAATATGGCATATGGAAAAGTAATTAAGATGAAAGTAAAGAGCTTCAATTGGCGACTAGAGCTGCAAGTTATGTTTATTAACACCAGTAACAAAAATATAAGAACAAAAAACACGAGCTTTGGATCAGGTGGCACTAGTTATAAGCAAGTGTTATTGGTAAGCAGAGAAATTTATATACATACATACAAATGAATATGAATTGAATTATTTTCTTTTCTTTTTACACAATTTATTGGTTAGTGCAATCAGTCAACCACGCTCAACTGAATGTTTGTATGATCCATAAACTGAATAAAATATTTATCCACCTACCGATTATGTGCCATCACTTAGCAAATGTTATAATTTACTTACATATTTTAGATTAAAGACACTTTCAGGCCAACAGTTCAAATCCGTTAGGAAGAAGGATAGATGGTACGGTACTAATATGTCCCTCTATAATAAAATATTATAAATTTAATTACACTATGATTTTCGGTGTGCATTTTTTTACTATCGTGTAATTGTGCTCATAATTTTGTTCACATAGCGGTTGTATGTTTCAGGCGATAGATATAGTGATATATACGTACACATATCAAAGTGCTCTGAATTATGAGAGTAGTTAATTTAGCACTGCTTGCTCGCCCGTCCGTGCATATGTTAATTCGAGCAAATATTAATGTTCTTCAAAAAACTTAGTACACAAAAGGGTTATACCTCAAGGTAGTTTGATATTAAAAATGGAAGCAATTAATAAATAACTTCGCCCACCTTCCATATAAAGTAAAAAAAACCTGATATCTCTATTATAAATCAAGAAAAATTATTCAAATTCGGTACAAATGATGAAAAATGGAAAAATTTTGAAAAATGGACGCTGCCATACCCACTTTTGCGTAAATGCATATATTTCAATAATAGATTAATAAAACCCCCTAGATTTGGCACAAGTGTTTTTCTCCGCCTCATTTGGTTCCAATATAAATATTATTTGGACCATCCGTCTCTCTCAACGCCAGAAAAATTTCCTTGCCTAAAATTTGTTTTCCTAAAGCCAGCTTCTCAATTATTTTCAAAAGTTCAGTGGCGGTGAAAACAATTTGTTCATAATAATATTTTTCGTGCACTTAGTCATCAATCATCAACAAAAGTTTAATATATTTTTATTTTTATTTGTTCTATATATAATAAAATAAAACTTTTTACCCTTTTGTTATTACTTGAGTTTTAAAAAATAATGTTGCAACAAAAACCTGTTTATACACAACGAAATATGATATTTGCTTTCACGACAAGAACATCTGTTGATTTTTTATTTATATGCGCCAATACTTTCATTGTGGCACCACGGAACGTTTTACAGGTCACGTCAGTCAATGGCGTTGCCTCAACAGTCGCAAATGACCCATTGTGAACGCTCTATAATTTGATTAAATAACGGCGATGACGACAATCAAAGTCATGTTGTCTAAATATTTAATATTTGAGAGATTCTGACTACCGCCTGACGTCGTCAATACATTATCAAACATGTATACAAACCTATTAGATGCAAATTTGTCTAATTTACTAAGGGAAAATGAAAACTTTGTCGATTTTCTCGACATTTTGGTTTTTGGATTATGCCATTTGCTGCAATGAGCGATATAGATGTGTCTGAATAAGCTGATTTCTGAAGCCAATTTAATCAATATGTACGAGGTGCGTTCAAAAAATAAGGTGAAATTAAATTTTTCTGAAGAAATATTTATTTATTCATCAATTTCTATTTTATCTAGTAGCCCCCTCAGATAACAGGTGGCGCTAAAGTAATCCTTCTATCAGAAAATGCTATAAATTTTGCGATTGGCCCCTAATGTCAGTTCTGTTTTGACATTTGTGTAGTAAACACATGCGAAATACACGTTAATAAACAATGTTACGCTACACTGCTCCAGAACGCGGAATATTGCTGACTATTTATTTGACCAATAATCGGTCGGTGACTTTGGCACAACGTGAATTTCGTCGCAGATTCCTCGCCGTCCAACGCCTACTGGTGAAACACTGCGACGTTTAGCCGCTCGCCTCGAAGAGACTGGCACAACACGAGATGCTGCCAGGCGTGGCAGACCCCGGAGTAGCCGTTCTGCAGAGAATATTGCTGCTGTAGCCGAGGATGTCATGGAAGCGCCGTCGACATCGACCAGACGACTTGCCACGCAAATGGGTATCAGTCGACGGTCTACACAGCGAATTTTGGTACAGGATTTGAAGATACTTCTGTGCAAAGTCCAGACGGTGCATCAGCTGTTAGCTGCTGACCGCCAATCGCGTCTAACATACGCTCAAGCCATCCTTAATCACCACCAAGAGGAAGATGATTTTTCATCAAAAATAATCATGAGTGATGAGGCCCATTTCCATCTTAGCGGGTACGTAAATAAGCAAAATTTACGCTTCTGGGGCATTGAACACCCGCTCAAAGTCACTGTATGGTGTGCTGTTTTCGCTGGAGGAGTCATCGGACCTTTTTTCTTCGAAGACGTCGCGAGCCAAACGGTAACTGTGAATGGTGAGCGCTACAGAGCAATGATCAACGAGTTCTTTTTGCCGCAGCTTGATGAATTGGGATTGGAAAACATGTGGTTCCAACACGGTGCAACGGCACACACTGCACGTGCCACAATCGATATGCTGAAGGATGCATTTCCCGGGCGCCTGATCTCCCGTTTTGGCGATTTGCACTGGCCAGCAAGATCGCCTTATTTGACCGCTCCATACTTCTTTTTGTGGGGCTTTTTGAAGTCGCGGGTTTATGTCAACAAGCCTCAGACTCTTGCAGCTCTTAAAGACAATATCCGTCAAGAATGTGAAGACCTATCGCCGGAAGTTTTGGCCAAAGTGATGGAAAATGCCATAAAAAGGGCTCAAATGGCAATCAACTCAGGCGGCGGCCATTTATATGACATCATATTCTCGACTTGATGTAAAAAAAAATTAAAAGACCAAATAAAAATAATCCACAAGAAGAATCAAAGTTTTTCTTTTTTTTTTAATTACAGCCAAAAAACATGGCAAGGTTACTTTT
Source organism: Anastrepha obliqua (assembly GCF_027943255.1). Lineage (NCBI taxonomy): Eukaryota > Metazoa > Arthropoda > Insecta > Diptera > Tephritidae > Anastrepha > Anastrepha obliqua. The sequence goes on from NC_072892.1 coordinate 85,601,765, forward strand.
GCGCCACCTTGTAAATACACTTGTGTCAGCGTTTTTTCCAATCCTCGAAGCAGATCTGATATTCACTCAATCGTCACAAAACGCCGTCTTTTCACAAGTCTCTTCAATTTTAGGAACAGGAGAAAGTTGCAGAGGGCAAAATCTGGTGAATGCGGTGGTTGAGGCATGATAACGGTGTTGTTTTCGGCCAATAGGTACAATATCATGATACAAAAGCCATGAAGTTATTTTCCACAATTCCGGATGATTTTTCCGCAATCTTCACGCAAGCGGCGCATAACTTCAAGGTAATATTCCTTATATACATATATACCGCCCGACCTTGTGGTAAGTATTCCTGATATACTACGCCATGGTAATCGAAGAAAGCAGTGAGCAAAACCTTGACATTTGATCGAACTTGGCGTCTTGGCTCTCCTGGATTCTTCCATTGGGACGATGGGGCTTTGGTTTCGATGACCATATACCCATGATCCGTCACCAGTTATGAGTCTTTTAAGCAAATCTGGATTATCGTTGTCGTTATTCAACAATTCCTGAGCGATGCTCATGCGACGTTGTTTTTGGTCAAAATTCAGCAATTTTGGAAAGAACTTCGTTGCCACTCTCTTCATGCCCAAAATTTCCGAGTACATTGCATGGAAAGGGCCAACCGATGTGCCGACATCCTCAAAAACTTCTCTACCATAATTGTGAGTCGACGGTTCTACATAACACTTTTCTTCTCTTTCTCAACATTTTCATCGGTTGTTGATGTGCTGGGGCGTCCAGAGCGAGCGTCGTCATTCACATCTGCTCGACCTTCAGTGAAAAGCTTGTTCCAGTTGTAAACATTTTTTTTCCATTTTTTTCGATAGCAGAAAATCTCTGAACACGCCAAACACTTGGCTTATTTATGCCTCTCACAAACATACATAGCTATATTGCTAAGGCCGTGAACATATCTTCGAGACTAGTGTACCAACATAAAAAAAATAATAATCGAAAGTCGAATGTAGGTAGCCCGCGAAATTTGGAAATTCACCTTATTTTTTTAACACATCTCGTATGTATGTACGAATGTACACAATTTCAAGTAAGTTTTCCTGTTTTAATTACTGAGTTCGTCGCGGTAGAAAAGCGTGTATTGTCACTTAAAATTTTTAATTATCAATGGTAATAATGATTTTAAAAAACTTCATAGTCAACTTATTGGCACAATAAAAAATAAATTTTTCATTAAACTTTTAAACAACGATGCATACAAAGTAATAACGTTCGATTCGTATGACTATCGGTCTGTAACAAAATTGTTGTCAAATGAAAATATTCCTTGGCACAGCTATGAGAATAAGCAAAATAGACCTATCAAGGTAATAATTAAAAATCTTCACCATTCCTGCGACAGCGATTTAATAGTGAATGACTTAAAATCACAAGGGCTAAATGCTTTAAGCGCCGTAAACAAACTCAAGTGGAAAACAAAGGAACCACTTGAAATGTTTCTCATCACCTTCGATCCGTCTGAAGATGTGAAAAAAATTTACGGAATTCAAAATATATTGAACACCATAGTCAAAGTTGAACCTGTCAAATCTACAAATCTGATACCGCAGTGTAAAAAATGCCAATCTTTTGGCCATACCAAAAACGTTTGCGGGAAACCCTCACGATGCGTCAAATGTGCAGGTAAGCATGCCACCATTGATTGCAAAAAAACTGAGCTAGAAAGCCCAAAGTGTTGTAACTGCGGAGAGTCCCACCCTGCAAATTACAGAGGCTGTATAGTGGCGAAAGAACTCCAAAAGATTAGAACGAAAAAGCGATCCCAAAATTCAAAACCAGCAAATGGTACAAACAAAGAGCACACAATCCCAAAACGTGCTACAACTACTAAAAGTCTTACAAATAATCCCACAAAAATCCCTATAATAAATAAACCGGCTACATATGCACAAATTACCAAAAATTTATTACCGAACGAACCTATTGTGCAAAATCCCCTTTCAGCTATATTAAGCAAATTAAATGAACAAAGCCAAATCTTCAAATCAATTGAAAAACGCTTGTGTGCCCTTGAACAAAACATGCAATTTTTTGACTATGAATAAAACACTAAAAATAATATTATGGAATGCCAACGGTCTAGCTAAACACCAAACAGAGCTAGAAGTTCTGCTAAACAACGACGAAATTGACGTATGCCTAATAGCTGAAACACACTTCACAAGACATTCATATTTGAATTTTAAACATTATTCCCTATACCATACTATTCACCCCAACAATTGTGCAAGAGGTGGCAGCGCCGTTCTCATAAAAAATAATATTTCCCACCACTTGGAAGACCAACTCAGCGCCGAGGAATTTCAAACAACTTCCGTTTCTGTCGAGGCCTTCGAGCAACAAATACTACTAACAGCTTTATACAGCCCACCCAGACATCAACTAAAATCTGAAGATTACGTATCTCTCATCGAAAGATACAAAGGACGTTTTATTATAGGAGGCGATTTCAACGCTAAGCACGTACATTGGGGGTCTAGGCTTACCACAACGAAAGGGCGCGAAATGTTTAAGGCCATAAGACAAAGAGGTTGCGAAATAATTTCAACTGGCAAGCCAACATATTGGCCTACAGACACTAGCAAAGTACCTGATTTGATTGACCTTTTTGTCTTCAAAAATATTCCCGCAAACCATCTTTCTATTTCCGAAGGCTTCGATCTGAACTCTGACCACTCACCGATCCTTTTAGAAGTATCAGGGAATGCGGTACTAAATAAAACATCTCCTCGTCTATTTAATAACTTCACCGACTGGCATTACTTCCAACTGCAACTACAAGCTGTAGTGGTAGACACCGGCCGTATCGTGACTGTTGATGACCTTGATGATGCCGTGCTTCAGTTCACGCAAATAATTCAAAACGCAGCTTGGAACAGTACGCCCCAGCAAGAAGTCACATCAAACAAGAAAAAATACCCATCATATATCAAGTTGCTAATAAATAAAAAACGAAAACTTAGACGTCGTTGGCAGCAAACCAGATATCCTGAGGACAAATTGAAACTCAACCAAACAACAAAACAACTACACGTTCAAATTCAGTCATTTAAAAATGATAATTTCAATCGATTTCTTAAGAGCCTCACATCTGATAAATCCACAGACTACTCTTTATGGAAGGCAGCAAAGTCATTTAACCGACCGATGAAACACATAGCACCCATCAAGATAAACGACACCCAATGGGCAAAATCCAATGAGCAAAAAGCAAATTTATTTGCAGAGAATCTTTGTAAAACCTTCTGTGCCAATGATGGATCTGAAGATATTGACATCTCGTCAAATTGGATTGAAAGCGATGTCAGCATTGAGCCAGTTAGTAACGAAGAAGTAATGAGCGAAATTTTCAAAATGAAAACGAAAAAAACGCCTGGTTTCGACCTCATAACTGCAGAAATTCTTCAGAGATTGCCCATTAATTGTGTTACTTGTCTGTCTCAATTGATTAATTTGTGTTTTTTGTTAAAATATGTTCCTATGTACTGGAAGACAGCAGAAGTAATTATGATTCTGAAAGCCGGAAAATCGCCAAATGATGTGTCTTCATACCGACCTATTTCTCTGCTACCAATGCTGTCCAAACTTTTTGAACGACTGTTACTGACTCGAATGTTGCCAATTATAGAAAACAAGAGAGTTATTCCAACGCACCAATTTGGCTTTCGGAAAAATCACTCCACTATCGACCAAGTTCACAGGGTTGTTAGAACCATAGAGTGTGCGATAGAGGAAAACAAAGTTTGCGCAGCGGTGTTCCTTGACGTCTCGCAGGCGTTTGACAAAGTTTGGCATACGGGCTTACTCCACAAACTAAAATTGATTTTGCCCAGGAATTATTGCGAAATCCTTTCTTCCTACCTTGATGGCAGATACTTTCGTGTCAGACTTGACAACGCCTATTCATCTTTGCAAAAAGCACGCGCGGGGGTACCTCAAGGAAGCATCCTAGGCCCTCTCTTGTACCTCTTGTATACGTATGACTTACCGGTTCACGAGCAACACGTTACCGCAACCTTTGCAGATGACACGGCTATCCTAGCAGTTGGAGAAGTGATAGAGACTACAACGACGAAATTGCAATCAGCGGTGAGTTCTATTGCAACATGGGCAAAAAAATGGCGTATCAAATTAAATAATTCCAAATCAGTTCACATTGTATTCGGCTTGAAAAAAACAATTTACAAGCCAGTCTACATAAACAGCGTAAATATACCGTACGTCAACGAGGCAAAATATCTTGGTATAACCCTTGATGCTAAACTGCGTTGGAAGGCGCATGTCAAGAAAAAGCGTGAAGAGCTGGAATTAAAAACAAAAAACCTTCTTTATCTTATTGGCAGACACTCTATTCTGTCAACGAACAACAAACTACTGCTATATAATCAAATACTCAAACCGGTCTGGACGTATGGCATTCAGCTATGGGGATGCTCAAGCGAATCTTGCATGACAATTATCCAACGATTCCAAAATAAAGTGTTGCGCAACATCGTCAATGCTCCATACTATGTGAGAAATCTCGACCTCCATCGCGATCTTGGTATCTTACCCATCACTGACGTGGCGAAAAAGTACGCCATGGCTCACAGACAACGTTTAAGTACACATGTCAACGCTGAAGCATTGGCTTTGCTTCAGCCAAATACTCATCGTCGGCGGCTCAAGCGTAAAACAGTTTCAGACCAGATGGGCACACAGTAGCAGCTGTACCTTATATATTTATACATTTATAATGAATTTATGAATATTGGGGCATCTTAGTTTTTTCCTTTTTAATATATATGTTCAATAAAAATTGCTCGTTAGTATCTTTATTTCGTTGTACTAGTTGTAATTTCTAAACGTTATTCTGCTTATATTTTAAGATGCGTTAATAAAAAATAAAAAAAAAAAAAAAAAAAACTTAAAATTTGTTTCTGAATAATTGCCAACATAAGAACAGCTGAAAATTTATTACCTTACAAATAAACCTCTGTCAACTTATTATATAAGTATATTTATCCAATACGGCGGCCGCCGCAGCCGAATGGGTCGGTCGGACGGACAGCTAGCAAGTGCAGCACTCAGACATTAAAAAAGTCCATTGTACTACTCTTGGATTCTCTTTTAATCTTTTAATTTTCTTTAAATCTACCCGATCTCCGAAGAAATCTAAGTAGATCCAAAGACCTCAACCCTGATTCGAGCGAAGGCGGGGCAGACGCACAGGAAGTGGTCCGCCGTTTCATCCTCCTCTTCACAAGCTGGGTAGAGTACACTGTCTGAGATGCCCAACCTTTCCATGTGCTTCGCCCACAGAAAGTGGCCCGTCATCAGTCCAACCAGCCGACAGTTGGTCGGACATGACAGGTAGCATCAGTTTAGCCCATCTTGTGGGTGGTAGTTATCCATTTGCCGACCGTGGCTTTGTTGGCCGCAGAAGAGAGTTGCAAAACGGGCTATGGGCCAAAGAAGGTGGCCTAAGAGCCCATCTTAGCTAAGTAGTCAGAAGTTTCGTTACCCGCGATACCCACGTGTCCCGGGACCCATGTTAGCATTAGGCTATTGATAGTTCATACATCTCTGTTTTCCAATGCCGGACAGGGGCTGTACCAGTTCCCATTGTGTTTCAGTTACAGATGACCTTCAATGCAGATGACCTCCCCTTGGATGAAAGCATCAAGTGGTGGCAAACCAATCAGAGCATCTAATGCCGGACCTGAAGTAGTCGGAAAAGCTCCGGTGCAACAGATGTCCACAAAATGGGTTGGTGCGTGATTACTATTCGGAAACGTTTCTTCTAATAGCGGCTGCCCCTTGGTAGGCAATGGCCAACCTCCGACTGTATTTCTGAGGTAAAACTTCTGTTTTTGTAGTACGAAGAAGAAGAAACATAAATAATTTGTTGCATTTTTCAACAAGAAGACATACTTGGACTCAAGCGTTAAAATAATTATACGTGGATGTATCTTATACAATATTTGCTGTTTGGAACATAACAGCATTGAAGATGAAAAATTTAGAAGATAAAGGATCATTAAGCAATACACATTTTCAACAAAACGATATTTCAATTGAAAATCGGCGTTTGTCAAGAGCTAATTAATTCATATGCTATCAATTGGCTGTAATAATTCATGCCAAATACGGTGGCATACAAATTTTGTGCAAAAAAACTTCATACAACATGAAATTTATCTCCGATATAAAAGATTTCCTAATTTATTGCTTATAACTTCGCCGCCGTAGCCGAATGGGTTGGTGCGTGATCACCATTCGGAATTCACTGAGAGGTCGTTGGTTCGAATCTCGGTGAAAGCAAAATTAATAAAAACATTTTTCTAATAGCGGTCGCCCCTCGGCAGGCAATGGCAAACCTCCGAGTGTATTTCTGCCATGAAAAAGCTCCTCATAAAAATATCTGCCGTTCGGAGTCGGCTTGAAACTGTAGGTCCCTCTATTTGTGGAACAACACCAAGACGCACACCACAAATAGGAGGAGGAGCTCGGCCAAACACCTAACAGAAGTGTACGCGCCAATTATTTATTTTATTTTTTAACTTCGTGTTTTTGTAAATATTTACTTGTCAATGCAACCAATTACAAAAAGCACGACCGTCAAACTAATAACGGAAAACAAAACTAGCAGAACGGATCATAAAATGCACCAGAATTCTGTCAGGATCACTCGTTGTTGTTGCACAATTTTTACCGGATCCCGATCATTGACCATTGCAACACGGCTAATGTAGAGGTCACTATAGAGCTAAAGTCCTTATATTCATCCTCTTTAATATTTATCGATTACGCAGATGAGGCTATACTCGTACATATGTATCTGTATACTTCGAAGAACAGTTATTTTTAAGGCTTGAGGACACTTTACTTTTTTTCGTTTCAGAATTATTTTAATATTTATGTATACTTGGACACTTAGAAGACATTATGTCTATGCAATTGATTTCTTTTTTTCTAAAGGAAATAATAAAAAATGCAATTGTTGTAAAAAACGCTGGGAGTACGTTTTGTTGATTGTGGCAATGCAATAAATATGTGACTTGCATAGTAATTGCGCTACTAAGGCAACTGCGCAAATTTCTGTCAATGTGAATGTATTTATATAAATAAAAAAAAATTGTCTTTAAAATTCAGATGCACGTACACATACATATATAAATACATATCGCCTATACGATTTTGCATGGGTACTTAACGTCAGTGGTCGCGTGGGGCAACAACATGACATGCATGCCACATTCAACCGTTGATACATTCATTCATTCATTCACAAATTAAATTTCAACAGCTTTTGTATAAAAATCTAAACACTTTCAAATTAAGTACTTCCGCCGCGCCGACTGAAATTGAGCTGAGCTGAGCTGAGCCCATTTGTATTGTTGTTATTGTCGCAAGTACAATTGCCGCTGACATGTAGACGCAAAAGGAAATTTTTATTTACATAGGTACATACATACTTATGTAGATGCAAATAAAACTATTACATTCGTGCATATCAAATATATGTATTGTATATAAATATATTTATAAAGGGTGATTTTTTAGCTATTATCTTTTTAACCAGTTAGTTTAAACAGCTGACGCACGTTTCGTGTTTTGTTTCACTGTCAAACATCTGCAGTTTTGTCTATAATTTAACCATGCAATTGCAAATCATTGAATTTTTTATAAAAATGCGTGTTCTGTTAAGAAAGTTTAAAGTCGAAAAATTGTGTTCAGCGACGGTACGTAAATAAGCAGAATTGTCGATTTTGGAGTGAAGATCAGCCAGAAGAATTGCAAGAGCTACCAATGTATCCAGAAAAGGTCACAGTATGGTGCGGTTTATGGGCTGGAGGGATCATTAGACCGTACTTCTTCAAAGATGCTGCGAATCGTAACGTAACTGTGAATGGTGAGCGATACCGTGAAATGATATCCAACTCTTGTTTGCCCAAAATGCAAGAGCTTGACTTGCATGACATGTGGTTTCAGCAAGACGGTGCCACATGCCATACAGCATGCGTAACAATGGACTTGTTGAAAGGCGAGTTCGGTGAACATTTTATTTCACGTTCGGGACCTGTCAATTGGCCACCCAGATCGTGCGATATAACGCCTTTAGATTATTTTTTGTAGGGCTTTGTTAAAGCTCATGTCTATTCAGACAAGCCTGCTTCAATTAACGCATTGGAAGACAACATTAAAGCATTTATATGTGAGATACCGGCCGAAACATTGGAAAGAGTATGCCAAAATTGGACTAAACGGATGGACCAATTGAAGCGCAGTCGCGGTCAACATTTGCATGAAATAATCTTCAAACATTAAATTATATGGACTGTACTATCGATTTAAATAGCTCTTAAAAAATCACCCCTTATATACATTAACGTATGTAAATATATGCATATGAATGTAAATTTGTACGAGACGCACCTTTGATTTATGCTCCGGCATTCTCGCTTTGTACTACGTACACAACTACCATACCTGTACTATATATTGTAATATTAATGATGACGCACAGTGTGTTAAGTCTGGCCAAAATTAAAAAGAAATATGTGCTGAATGATTTCTTGAGGAAAGTAAAATTTACTCGCAAAAGTAAGCATATTGAGAATTTTAAATAGTAACAAATAAAGCTGTGAATAAGAACTTATATGGTAAAAAGCTGTATAAAAACCGGCTTAAAAGTGAGTTCTTATTGTCGCTAATGTCATTCAAGTACAAGTACCTCCGATGATATTGGCATCATCGGCCTTACAACCGCGCTGTTAGTTTTGCCTTCTCCAAACTGGGTAAAGAAGCAAAGCGAATGGGTCTGGTGGTGAACGAGGACAAAACGAAGTACCTCCTGTTATCAAACAAACATTTGGTGCACTCGCGTATCGGCATCCACTGTTGACAGTTATGATTTCGAGGTTGTAAAAGATTTCGTTTATTTAGGAACCACCATTAACACCGATAACATTGTCAGCCTGGAAACCCAACGTAGAATCTCTCTTGCCAACAAGTGCTACTTTGGACTAAGTAGGCAACTGAGTAGGAAAGTCCTCTCTCGACGAATAAAACGTAGAGTGTTAGGCTGTCCTCATGCCCGTCCTAACGTATGGCGCAGAAGCGTGGACGATGACAACATCCGATGAAACGACGCTTGGAGTATTTGAGAGAAAGATTGTGCGCAAGATTTTTGGATCTTTGCACGTTGGCAACGGCGAATATCGCAGACGATGGAACGATGTGCTATATGAGCTTTACAATGACATAGACATAGCGCAGCGAATAAAGTTCCAGCGGCTACGATGGCTGGGTTGTTCTGTCCGAATGGATACAAACGCTCCGTCTCTCTACCAGCTGGTGCTAGCAGAGGAAGACCTCCTTGGCGTTGGAAAGATTAGGTGGAGAAGGACTTGAAGCCAAGTTAGCACGAGAAAGAAACGACTGGCGCGCTTTGTTAAATTCAGCAGAAATCGCTTAAGCGGTTATCGCGCCAATTAAGAAAAATACCTCAAAGTACATCCTCGACCTATTTTTTATACGATTTTGAAATTACGCAGTTCACGCATACCGTTTTTTATACGAAATTTTCTTACTTGGATCAATTTCAAAAAAAAAAAATTGTATGCTAAACAAAACAAATTCATAAGATAATTCTGTATGAAGTAAAAATGTTTCTTGTAATATATAAGCTCTTTCAAAAATGCGTAAAATAACTCTAGCACAGTGACTTATTGACAAGTTGACAATTTATTTGTTCCTTATTTAATTTTAGTAATTTTTTTAATGAAAATATAGTTCATTCTCCATATCCAAAAATATCCATCAAAACTTCAGATTTCCTTAACCAGAATTTTAAGAAAGAGTTTGAGAATACAGTTTTATAGTCCAATGAATTTCGAAATAATAAAGTATAAGTTTGTGGTGGCTCAAGATTCACGTTCGTTTTCCACCGTTTTTTTTGCTGGTCATCGTGCATTAAAAAAAAAATATATATTAAATAAATAATTGCCGCGTACACTTCTGCTAGATGTATGGCCGAGGAGCTCCTATTTGTGGTGTGCGTATTGATGTTGTCCCACAGTTGGAGGGACCTACAGTTTTACGCTTCCTCCGAACAGCAAATCGTTTTTATGAGGAGCTTTTTCATGGCAGAAGACACTCGGAGGTTTGCGTTGCCTGCATAGGGGGGACAGCTATTAGAAAAAAATGTTTTCTATTATTTGATGTTCATTCAATGAGATTCGAACCTACGCATTCCCGAATGGTAGTAATGCACCAATCCATTCGGCTACGACGAATAAGAATGAATTCCTTATTACTTTTTTTGCACGGAGTTTTGGAGAAATATTATATATGTGAAGATATTTAATCTTGCACGATTTTTTAAGTATTGAAACATATCGCCTAATTTACGCTTTGCCGCAAGCACCTTTTTACAAGTTTTGTTTGCACGGTTCTCTAAGGGACGTATCTCAGTTGAAAAAAGGGTTGGGTGTACGTGAAAATAAGCTTTTGCAGACATAGCTTCAGTGTGATTAAAAGCCCAGAAGTAAAAAAGGCTCAAAAATTTGTTTCTGGCTCACTATATGATAAGCTATACCAAAATATCTTTAGAAAATCAACTTTCTCAAAAGTATCAATCTTTTAAACATTTCTTTAATAGTACATCTCGCAATTTTCGCTCAGTTATCCATCATACTTTCTTCAATATCCTATCATTTCTTTAACTTTCCCACAATATTGGATCCATTTCTTTGAATCTCGAAAATCTCAGTTTATTGCGTAATCGAACATAAAAATATAATTATACCATATGATCCTATGAAAATCCGACATGATTAAATAAGTTTTATAACTTTTTGAATTTCAAACCACTGTGCGCCGCTAAAGTTTATCGCCGAACCGGCAATTTTATAATACGAGTATAATACATGAATACTGTTCTCTGCTTTTATTATATTATATTTACCTTTACATATTTATGTATGTACCTATGCATGTCTGACGCTGGTATTTGCACTCTGCACTGTAGTTATTTATATAATTTTTTATATTATTTACTCACTGATAGGGTTTTAACAGCTTGATTTTGAGTAATGCTTTTCTTCGTGTGATGCGTTAGCTGTGCTTTAAATTTGCTAGCCAACCACAGATATGGCACAGCACAGAGCGGCCGGCAAAACTTAAAGTTCCCTGCTTTGTTTAGTAAAGTTGCTACAAAAACAAATAATAATGGTATTAAATTGATATGTTACCAAACTTTCTAGGCATATAAAATGTCACAAAGGACTCTTGATACCTTTATTTTATACTAAACCTAGGATGAACTTTATTTTTCGAGTTTGATATAGAGACTGGCAGCCATAGGCGAATACGTTAAGGCGTAACTACCATTCGGGATACAGAGAGAACGTAGGTTCGAATCTCGGTGAAAGACCAAAATAAAGAACAATTTTTTTCTAATGCGGTCGCCTCTCGGTAGGTAATGGTAAACCTCTGAGTGTATTTCTGCCATGAAAAAGCTCCTCATAAAAAAATCTGCCCTTGGGAGTCGGCTTGTAACTCTAGGTCCCTCCGTTTGTGGAGCAACATCCAGACGCACGCCTCAAATAGGAGGAGGAGCTCAGCCGAATACCCAAAAAGGGTATACGCGCCAATTATAGTTATATATATAGAGAGAGACTTTTGACTAGCAAACGAAATATTCTGAATGCATATACTATATGTACTTATATATACTCTTATATATTCCCATGAACTAAGTTGAATACTTCGCTATTGACCTAATTAAAACTTTTTATAATTTCGCCCCTACCTTTAAAAATTGATTCAAGGTATGCGGGTCTTTAGGTATTGACGAGCATCGCAGCTATCTTCTGCTGATAAAAGGCTTGCATAAAATTCATGGTATAATTTTTAACTTATCTGACATACATACCTATGTATATGTAAGTATGTCAATTCCGGCTTACGGAACCCTCGCTGCTGTTGCATTTCTTGTTTGAAAAAATGTACATAACTAAACATGTAGGGCTAGAGCACCAGTAGTCGGACACTTTCGGGTTTGTATTTTCAAAATTCTTCAAAACTGCTAGTACTAAAACGTAGAATTCATTCGAAATTTAATTTTTGGCAAATTAGAATTAATTCGAGTATTGACATAGCAGTGCTCAGGCTTAGTAATTAAAAGGTTTTGGTTAATGTAGGTTGTGCAGCTGAAGTTTTTTTTTGTTTTTTTTTTTTGGTGGGTGAGCTAGGGTTCAACATGCCTTCGCACTTACAGCGACCGTCGTCTACTGCATCGTGTGCTGTGGCCACTAAAACGATCCCTCCTCTCCTTCTGGGGAGACACCCTTCCCGGAACTGCTTTCTATATTACTTCGGGAGGATCCAGAACGGCATCCATAAAGGAAGAATTTATTCACCCACGTCTGGGTCCACCATATTTGTAGCCAGCATCCATGTTATAGGCTCGTCTTCTTGTATCTCTCTCTGTGGGGCTTCACTTTGTTGCACTGTGTCGAGGTCGATCTTTTTTTCCGTGCTGTGTGAAACTAATGTAGGTTGTGCAGCTGAATTTAATTCTTAGCGATATTTAAATATTAAAAAGTGTATAAGGAGCATTTGATTGGGGCATGCAATCGCTTCCGTACCCGGATCGAGGAGGTTCTTGCAGCTAATGGAAATTTTATTGAATTATTTTATAAATATAATATAGTAAGTGAATGTTGTATAAAAAAATTCGTGTAGTTTTATAAAATTTTGTTCAGAATAAAAGCTAATTATATTTACTCTCAAGTTGTTTTGATATTTCCAATCTACGGCTACTGAAACCGGAGTGTTCGATAACTAAAAAATGTGCCCGATTACTAACGCAAAATGGCACTTTTAAGTTAATATTTTTAATATATTTAAGAATAAAAATTAATTATTATGGTACACCCAACTCTCTTTTTACAGGGTCTTTCTTTACACGATTTGAAATAACATGCTCCCCTAATAAATTTTTTTAACACGAAATTTTCGTTCTTGCACGAGTTTTAAAACAAAAAATGTTTTCCTGAATAAAACATAACTCCTAAAAGGATGCCTTATTAAGTAAAAAAGTTTCGTGTAAGAGCAATAAGTGCATTTAAGAACTAACAAAGTCGAACTGTGCATTAAAATTTCAATGTAATCTTTAGTCGCGACTAGCTGGATAACAAGTATTGTAGAAGGTGGCGCAAAATTAAACATCTAATTATGTTTTTCAATCATTTGACGTAGTACGACGTCATTTGCAAAAATTATAAATTTTCTCATAGGGTCATCAATTTTGTGCCACCCTTGTATAAATAACTCGAGAAAGCAAAAAATAATTGCTAGTAACAGAATTTGTTACAACGAACAAACCAACAAAACTCTTAATAATATGAATAAAAGCCCATCGACAGGACTGGACATTTCTACCATAGTATCTGACACATGGTATCCACTGATGACAGAATTTTTGAACCAGTCCGTAAAAAACGTGCGCGGTTGCTATCAAATAGTGATGAATAGTTGCAAAATTGATTTTTTTCTCATTTAAATTTAAATTTTTATATGTTTTCTACTTATGGATTGAATCTTCACTGTACACTAATTAAATTTCTTTGTTTTAATAAATATAAATTATCTTTGTTTTATAAATAATTATGTAATATGGATTTCATCACTTCTTTTTTTGCACGGTTTTTTGGGAAAATACATTACTTAGATTTTTAAAGTTGTGGAAACTATCATCAAATTTACTATATATATTTTTTTGCACGCATTTCTAACGTATCTACCATATAAAACAGACGTATGTCTAATGGAAAGTGTTATGAGATTTATGATTTTTAAATTCCGAAAAAAGTTTAGTGTCCGCTAACTAGCGTCTTTACGTACGTATATATGTCTTTAAAAATGGGCAGAGGCCCTCGCAAACATATAAATTTATTTATTTCATTTAGTAATCGTGCACTTGCTTGTGAACGAGATACACGATTATATAGACATATTTGCAGTAAATTTGTTACACACATACATAGGCACACTAGTTTGTGTGCAAATAAAATGTATACTCATATTTACTTGCTGAGGCGGAAAATCTCAGATTGCAGTGATATGCAAATTCATGCAGCCGTGCAAAAATTTGAAATACATCCTAAAAAGTATATACAGACGAACTAGGATTACTTGTAACTAATATAGATATATATATGTATGTATATAGGGTATTATATTTTAGAAGTTCCAGTTGCTTATGTCTGGAAAACATACTTACAGAGTAAGTTAAATTCAAGTCTCGTTATGTGTAAGGAAATGTAAGTATTGATATTTGTGGAATTGCCTTTCACATTTCCTCTGTTTTCGACTACAATAGTTTCGCTTACTTGTCACTTCACGAAGCTGGTATTTAATTACGCTCCACAGAATAATCAAATTTACGAAGTCTCTCATCCAACAACACAACACCACACTTTATTGGGTTCCCGGCCACTCTGGGTGTACCTCACAATGACTTCTGCAGGAGCTGTGGAGATGAAGAAGAAATTGAGTCGTCTCAACACCTCCTCTGTGAATGTCCTACACTTCAGGGAAGCCGTGGCAAATATTTTGGCGATTATTTCTTTGGGGACCTGGGAAATTTGCAAAATATCTCACTGGAGGGACTAGTTATCGACATTCTTAAAAAGATCTAAGTGGTTTAAGCAACTTAGTTAGGGGAAGGAAAACAAATGCAGGTATCAATCAGCATGGGCCTTAGGTCCACAGAGTGTCTTGTATTAAGCAAGCAACCTGACTAACCTAACCTAACATCATACAACTTTATACAACCTTTTTAGTTTCTGATTATTTCTTTTCTGTCTTTCCATTTAAATATGGATCATGGAATACTTTCGTAAATACTTTATTTTAGTTAAGTGAAATACAATTCCCAAGGTCACTTGTATCAACTCTCTATCTATATTTGTGAGATATACCGAAATGGTGACTTTCCGATGTTGAATTACTGCGAACACGAGTTATTGAACAATTAACAAAGGGCGCTCGGGTGCTTCGGAGCGTTCGAGAGCAAGTAGCTAGCACCAGCTGCAACTTCTGCACGTATGACAAAACAAATTTCTCTTGACTGATTGATTTTAGATTAATCTCCAAGGACTTGTCATGATCATTGCAAAGGACTTCTGGAGAAACGGGCCCCACACAAACAGCGATAACTTTCACAATTATTAACTTTTTTCGATTTTTTTAAGGTCAAGTCGAAACATGTTGTATTAATGCTATGTTTTTATTATTGAAAATTATAATTTTTTCGGGACTCTGACTACCCCTAACCCCTTAATGCCACTTGCGTATCTATCTCGAAATTATAGCTTTGAACTAGTGAAATGCATTTGTCAGATATGTATAAATATGTATGTTGCAATTTTTGAGGGCGTCGATGATCTAATAATTTCAGCTTGGTTTAATTAACACTGATAGAGATTACGTGGCAGTATGTCTAGAATTATTTTGAAAACCTCACTTGACATACATATGCCATATCATTACTCCCTAGAGTTTTGATTACCGCATTAAGAAATCGTATGGCATTTTTTCCATGGGGAATGTTGATGTCATCTTTATATGACATAGACACAAGTAAGGATGACTAAATTCGATCCTGACTGAACTTTATATACCCGCGTGGGCGTGGTTTTTATCCGATTTCTGTCACATTTATGTCGGAGCAATTTACACCAGATCGTGGAACGATGACTGATATAAGTGCAAGAACTAAAAAGGCCTGGACGGCATTCGCTAGCTTAAAACAGAAAACACTAATTTTTTAACCGTTGTCTCAGAGCAATTCTGCGCATATGGTGGACTAACAACTGGATTTTGAACGAGCAATTCCTCGCAAGAAGGGGCCAAACCTCATTTATATCAAAATATGGTATCGTAAGTGGATAGGCATTGGTAGCTTTTTTGTTGAGGTTTTAGGAGTCGCCGAAAACTTAAAGTGGTACCAGATCATGGCAAAAGCGCATAATCGACAACGTTGCCAATCTTTTGTTTCGGCACCATGCGCCTCTAATTGGCGCGACAGCAATAAATAATAATAATAATAATTTATATGGAGAGCAATACATGTATGCAATTTAGCTAGTTTTATTAAGTCATTATCGAGATTTATACAAGTATTTACCTAAAAGTAGGCGTGTACCGCCTATTTTCCAAATTGAACTTCCGTAGTATTTCTTTTATCACATTTAGCTAATGTGAATAATTTTGCTTCACTTATAGCATATACATATGTATGTATATAAGTAGTATATCAACTATTTTATTTTTTGAAAATTACCATTATATTGACCGATTTCGCTCATTTTCAATACCAACGTACCTTGGGCAAAGAGTAATTTGTGCATTCGTACTAAGTTTCAATTATGTATAATAATTTTTGCTGAAGTAATTGCGCGCACGGATGGGCACGCGGACGGGCAGACAAGACTAAATCGGCTCTTCTCTTCATACTGAGCGTTTTGGCATACTGTGTCTATATCTATCTCGATTCAGTTATGCTGTTTACATACAACCGTTAAGTAAACAAAATTATTATACTTTTTAGCTATAATCTAAAAATAACTCCATAAATAACCCGCAGCTTTTATTTTATGCTGTGTAATAGCGAGACCTATTGGGTGTTGAATATATAGTAGTTAGCTAAAAGCAAGCTTTAATCAAACACATGCGCATATTACATAGTGGAACTAATAAAAATATGCTCCATATAAAGTATAATTTCGACTTTCTTTCAGACGGAATGCTTTCTCTGACGGAATGTTCAACTCTGAAAGTGATCTATTTACACGGAGCGAGAAGGGTTTTGCCACACTGATTATGTACGCTATAGAATTTACTACATACCTTTATTATGCAACAGAAATTATTATTTTTCTATCACCCACAGATTTCTTTTAAAACGATCAACTTGTCAGTTTGGCATCTTTTATACAGACACCTCGAAAGCTTTTTATAGAATCTCACATGAAATTTTATTGCATAAACTCGCATGCATCGTGTTCCACTTTGTGATTTTAGCTTGGCTAAAACTTATCTTTCAAGTAGATTGTGGAAATAGAAAATTGCTATTTTTTCTCTTTTACAGCATCCTGAGATGTTCCACAAGATAGTGTTTTTGGTTCCTCTTTGACAATGGTTCTACTTTCAAAAATTTGAGTTTTCCATTTATTCAGATGATTTGGAGATTTTTCGTAAAACATATTACCTGTGAGACAGATATTTATCACTTACAATAGGACGTAAATAATTTGGTCTATTGGAAACTTAACAAATGTTTTTATATGTCTATTTCCAGATTTATCGATGTTCGGCAAGACCAACTTATTTTGGTAAGAGATTTTGTTGATCTTTGAAAATGGTTTTACCTTCAAAGATCATATATAGTCTTCCAGTAATCTAGCATTTTTGCACCGCCATTCAAAGGATTTCAAGGATCCGTATACCAGGAAGCTTCTCTGCAATTCTTTATTTAGTTCGTTCAAAAGTCGAGTATGCTTCTATTTCATGGAATCCGATCTCGAAATTAAACGTCGAAGAACGGGTTAGGAAGGCAGACATTTCTTTATATGCCTGTAAACGTATGCTTAGGAGAAGATGAGGCCTTCAACCTAAGCATACATTATGGCTGTATAAGGCGGTTGTACGACCTTTTTTATCGTATGGTTCGATAGTTTGGTGGAAAGGAAATTACTCGGCATAATACAAAGATCAGCCTGTGCAATTACGGCCGGTGCAATCAGATCATGCCCTAGAGGGGCTCTCAATGCATTGACACACGTTATTCCAATACACCTACATATTAAGAAGACGGCAACCATTGGTGCATTTAGGTTAAATGAAGTGGGTCGCTGGAAAGAAAAAACTTGTGGCCATGCCAGTCTATTATTGCGGCATATTCAGTTAACCTCGGACCGACTACATCGTCCCGACGGTAGCATTTAATGCCACTCTCTTCCCATCTAAGGAAGAATGGAATAAGGGATTCTCTCCCTTTAAAAAATTTCGACACTAGGTACAGTCCATACAGATGGCAGTAAGATGGACTGTGGTGTTGGGGCTGGTATATATTCTCACAGACTTAAAATTGAGAAATCTGTGCGTCTTCCTAATACCAGCAGTGTCTTCCAGGCGGAAGTACTGGCAATTGGGGAAGCTTGTAGACTACTAAATACAGATTTCTCTTTTAAGGGCAATATCGCTATTCTTTCGGATGGCCAAAGTGCATTCCACGCACTGGGTTCGGGTACAACAACCTCTAAAGTGGTGGAACAAAGTAGGATTAGCCTACCCACCTTGAGTGTAAACTATAAAGTTACCTTAATCTGGGTCCCGGGACATTGGAACATGGAAGGTAACGAAAAAGCAGATGAGGCAAGAGGGGGATCTGCCATGAATAATGCTCATGCAGAATCGGTATTCATACCACTAGGTGCAGTCAAGAATATAATTACTGAAAGGTACCTACCTACAACCTCAAGCAATCGTCGATATTAATAAGCATGAATCGACGGGACGCCTGAGATTAACGGCTGTCATAACTGGCTTTTGGTCTATCGGAGAACAAGCAGCCAAAATGGGTATCCCTCACAATACATACTGCCACAGTTGTAAACAACCGGAGAAAAAGGAAACAATCTTCCATTTCCTGTGTGAATGCCCAGCCCTATGGAAGGACAGAATGATAATCCTAAAGTTTAAATACATCATCATAGTTTTCATCACCAAGATTTGCTTTTAAATCTGACATTAACGCTCTGTACTGTTAGTTTACTGCGTATGTCCACTGCGGCTACTAGTTACATGGTCCACTCGAACAGTCCCATTTTTGTCTACTTTTTCCAATAAATCTGGCCGTATGGCGTATATGGTGGCTTGAATATTGCAACTGATTGGTAATCACTCGATAGCGCTCGCTATTCACCGTAACGACAGCTCCTTCCTTTCGACAGAAAAAAGGGCCGATGATGCCGTAGTGCTTCATGAACTTTGTGAACAAAATATTTTTTTTCTCAAAGTAAATTTCCACAATTTGGAATTGTTAAACGATTGAACAGAAACCTTACTGAACAGAAATGTCAACACAGTTTGACATTCCCAGTTGTGAGACCATAGTTATCGATATCGATAGTTCTCATGTTGCTAAAAAAACATCCCATAAATGAATATATCTCTTCGGTTGTTTCGTCTAGAATTCTCGTAGTTAATCCACATTTATCACTACGAACAGTCCGATGCAAAAACTTTATTTCCTTTGTATTTCAAACTATATTTCCCTAGTAAATTTTTGATTTTCAGTAAATTCGTGTGGTCAAAGCCTTGCGTTTTAATCGATTTACTTTTACACGTTAACAAAATATCAATAGAAAATTGATAGCTTGGTTTTTCCGAATATGACTATCTTTTAGTAAGCGTGTGATGTGCACATATACTTGTATATGCTATGGATGCATGCATATATGTATATATGTACAATTATATGTACGATATATGTAGCTCTAACGATTTGCTTTTTGTTTTTACAGCTTTCTGTAAGACGAGCTGCCCTAACGTACTTATTAGATATAATAAACATATATGCATGTATATACGTATGTATGTATGTACATACGTGTACGGTAATTGTATTAATATCATGAAGTTCTCACGCGACACCGGCAAAGTCAGCGACTTTAAAGCGCCAGCGTAAGTTATACTTTGGCATTTGGCGCGTCGCGGCAACCTGCTTTGCTGAGCGTCCGATTGCATCGCAGCGCGTTAAAATCTACATAAAGAAAAACGAAACTGGTTTTCCGAGGCGTTGAAATGTAAATCCAGCTACAATTGGGAATTGCAGCGGAAAAATCTTTCTATCAGTGACTATGGATTGGCAGCGTGTTTAAACCTCATCATGATTGTTTTTGAGAATTGTTTTAGCTAAAGCGCAGTAGTTACGAGTAGTGTTACCTGTGCAAATCTTTGAAGTTCACAGGAAAAACAATCAGCCAGATGCGATAATGACTTTGATGATGGCGATTCCTTCGGCAATACTATAGTTGCTTATTTACTATATACTATTGTAATTGCATTCTATGAGCTCAACAGACAATGACAGCTCCGCAGCGCATGCGCGCCGGCTGGCCACATAAATTGCTTGCAGCATACATACATATGTATCTGCATGTATGTGCATAAAAGTCCATATACAGTTTTCTTGGTCGTGAGTGTTTAGTCGTTGCATCGTTCGCTTTGAAATGTGCATATGTTGTATGTGTTAGTATCAATGACTGAAATTGCCTTTTATAATTCACGAGTGGAAAAAATGCTGTAATTGAAATGGAAAATACCACAGATTAGTTCTTGTTAAGAGTGACAGCATCAAGAAATTACAGGCGAAAGCAAAATAAAAAATACTACTCAAGCCAGGCGATTTTACTTTTAAGTCGGGATTTCACCTTCGCTCAATATAC
Source organism: Anastrepha obliqua (assembly GCF_027943255.1). Classification (NCBI taxonomy): domain Eukaryota; kingdom Metazoa; phylum Arthropoda; class Insecta; order Diptera; family Tephritidae; genus Anastrepha; species Anastrepha obliqua. The sequence continues at coordinate 85,622,314 of NC_072892.1, forward strand.
ACTGTTGTGATAACTTTTATATTTAAACATTTTTGTTGTTGTTTTTTATTTATCTTTTAGACACAATTTATCTTTTACACACAAAATTTTTTCAGTAAATTGCATGCAGTAAATCGAATTTCTTTCAGACTACTCCAAGTTAGGGCTTTGCCAGTAAGTGCGGAACCTTTAGCATATGATTTTAACTTTTCTGTTGCTGTTATATTAGCAACCCCGTCAGCAAAAAAACAATGTTTTTTTAAATCAGCTCGATTTTAAAGCCACCTGAAATTCGCACTTTATTATGCCAAAATACAAATTTTTTAAAAATTCTAATTAAAAAGTGTGGCATTTTGATGAAAATTTCTTGAATTAAAAAATTACTCTAAATTTAAACTTAGATTTATATTGTTTCTGTAGAAAAATGAATTATATTTTCATAAAAAAAATTATTAAAATTAAATGAAGAAAAAAGATTAAATGAAATAATAAAAAATAAATTGTCGAAACAAAGTCTTCTTGTTTTTGTTTTATTAAAATAAAATATATACAATTTTACATTATTTCAGGTTTCATTATTTTTATTCAAAATACGGCTCTTAATTATTATATGTGAAAAATTATATCATTTAAACGTCCATCAGGCGCACGTCTACAGGCACAATTCGCCAAACAGTCGATTCATGAATGTCTAATTGTTGAGCACGTCGAGATATCGATGTTAAAGCTTGTTCACAGCAACATGCGCTACATCAGCAAATGTTCTCAACAGAAGATTCAGTTTTTGGTCTGCCAGTTTTTTTTCTATTTTCGACAGAACCAGTTTCAAATTTGTTCATCAACCTTTGAAGTGTCGACTCATGCGGACGAATTTAAACATTTACGAATTTTGCGATAAGTTGTTCGTAAAGATCGACCATTTTCATACAAAGTTTTAATAATTTTAACGCGTTGTATCGTGTATCCATGGACAACATTGTGTATTTAAGTACATCTGTTTACTTGATAAATATCAAAAGTATCAAAAATGGCTTTAAATAGCTACCGTCTAGCAATTATTCACTATTGTCATCTAGGCGTCACTTTTGAAAGACCTTTTATAGGTGCTATAGGGGAGATTTTATATTTTTTTCTGAATTTTTGTCTTTAGAACAGACAAAGATCTCACTACGTACACATATACACATTAGCTACCAGTTTGAGTTCAGTCGCAGAATGAGTTTTTATAAAACTAATCTACTTACGATATTGTCTTAATTTTTACTGCAGGTTATTTTTGTTACGTCAGCAAACTGCAAACGCGCTAGTTTTAATCTGTGCACATAATTACATGCAAGTACTTTCATACATACATATGCACATGCACATATGTAAATAAAGAAAATTTCTTCCGTCCCTGATTTTCCTTCTATTGCGCTATCGTTTCATCATTCGCACTTATCGCTCATTATTATCTTTGTGCTTTCACCACACTATTTGAAGTAGACACTTTCATACATATGCATGTATCTATGCATGTATGTAAATACACGGAAAGGCAACTAAGTATCAAATGTATGCTTAGATTACACTGATCGACATAGGTTTTTGCCGCACGGATTCTGTATGCTATTTATTGACTTGCTGCAAACCCTCATTATAGGGCAGAATTCTTTTTTTCTGTCAGTCACAAATTTGATATGAAAGCTACTTATGATTTTACTGTATTTTCCATTAATATCATACTGCTGTACGAAGTGTTGAAAGCCGTCAAGTTTTCCTTTAAAATAGTGTCAAATTGTGAGTTTAGCCTACTTACGTAAGGTAATTGTTGTTAGTTTCTCAACAAGCAAAGGAAGTATATCAATCATCCTAACAGTATTTGCTACGCATGTGGTGAATTGACTTTCAAAAGTCATCGGTGAACTCTCACTGAACTGGTAAAGTAGTCTAATGGTGGTTATTTTGGTTTTTCTGTGGCTCATCAAGATAAGGTTTGGGCACCTCCTATATACTGCACGACTTCTGACCAAATGTTTGATTGCTGCTCTAGTCTGACTAATACTCGTATAAAGGGAATGAATTAGTAAATGAATAAGTTGAATTTTAGTTTCCATTTCTATTTATTGAGGCTTTCTTGAATAAGAAACTAACAATAAGTTTACAAATCTTATGTGCTAGCGTAATATGTTTCCTTGTCTGTGCCAAGAAACTAATTAATTGTTCAAATGAAATATATATGTACATATATGATTAAATCGGATATGATGATGGAAATAAGTGAATGGAGGGGGCCGAAAAGAACTAGTTTCAGTCTCCAATTTTTTGTAGCTGGGAGTCGGAAAGGCCTAGATTCTAGTCTCCTTTAAAGGTCCCGTTGTCCTTCACGACCATTGTTTGCGATTTTTTTTTTTTTTTTTTTGGCATTGGATGGAGGGAGCCGGAAAGGCCTAGTGTCCAGTCTCCTATGAAACTTCCTTTATCGCTCATGACGATGAGGCCGTACTGAAAGCCGGAATGACCGAGATTCCCTTCCCTTTGTGGACGGACCCTTGTGCGAGATGAGATAATTAAGATTGTGCAGACTTGAAGATGTCTTTTTTTCTCAATCGTGTGTAACCTCCATTTAGAAGTAGAATTCGGACTAGTTTATTGGGATGGTCTTCTAGCTTTTGTAGGCATTTTTTGCTCAACGTATTGCTACTATTTCATCCGCTACACGAGGTACGCAAATGTCCATGGCGCTTCCGTAATTATCGGTAAAGAATCTCATTTCCTAACTAATGTTGATACTTCCGATCTTGTCCGCGACTTATAATTGTTAAAAAAACACTCTGAATTATTAAAGTCTCAGTTTTTTATAAAATATATGCACATCTGCATGTATACGAATTTATGATACAAGATGCTAATTTTTAAGTACCATTATCTCTAAAGCTGGAACCAATCTGACAAAACAGAGGACGCCATTGAATTAAGAAGACCGCCGATTAGGGAAGAACAACCATCAAAGTTTTTGTGAAAAATTTGAAAACTCCAGCACAGTGTAGTTTTCATGCTTACTTGACTAAAAAATTGCTCATCATTGTCATCACAAACACCTCGATGTCTAAACTGCTTAGCAGTGTCTTGTAGGGCGCCTACACGTTAATTTGTGTCATAAGTGCTTGTGTAAATGTAAAAAATTTATTATTTTAGTGTTTATGGCTGTTGAGAAGTCGTCTTGTACGAAGATCTTTAATTAAAGCTTTCCCTGTCCGTCTTATAATTTAAAGAAACTTGTCAGTAAACCTACTTGTATTCTCAAGCCTTTTTGTACGATGAGAAAATTACGTACAAACGCTTTGCTTGCTGTTATTTCTTCCCCAATTTTATTAAAAGTACTTTTTAGTACTGCATAGCATGATCCCTATAAATGAAGTGCGCTCTCATTTCATTCCATTGCAATTGAGATTTGAGTGCTGTATGAGAATTATAATTTTCTAGTAGGGCTCTTAAGCGTTAACGTATGCCCACACGTTTTTTCAACCAACACCTAATAAAACAATGCTCTAGGTTGCTTCGAAAACTTTTCTTTTCAGTTGCACATAATTTATTGTATATACTAATTTATGTTCTCACTTTGACGTTTTGCACTGTGGGCATAAACACGTACATATGTTTCAAAGGAGGAAAATCAACACCTGCTTGCACATAAACATATTTTATTTTACCGATGGGAATATTGATAACAATGAATTATTTTTCAAAGATGAAATTCTAAGCATACACATTTGTGGTGTACTACTCGTCTATCAGCTCTAGCAGTTTTTTGCTCTTAAACCTTTCAGTACCAAAAAATCAACCGTTGAAGCTAAAAAACTGAAAATTTGTGAAGCGCCTAATATTGAGGCATTGATTTAATACGATCAATTTGACCGTTATTCAGCGCCAATTTTATTGGAGAATGGTACGCTACGGTGTGTGGAAAAGAGAGATATCTCATGTATGCATGTGTTTGTCAAAGATGATAGATTACCGCTGATTCTGCTGCTACGTCACCAAGTACTCGGCACATTTCACACGTATTCACACATTCGTCCAATCAATCGTTGTTCAGACGGCAAGTAACGGCTCAGTAACATGAGCGTAGACTTTGCTGATTTTTTTCGCATATCATCATCATTTTTCGTAATCTTTGTTTTTTCGTAAACAAACTATTATCATGACTTCGGTTACGTTAGTCAATCAGCTGATTCTTTCAAAATCGTTGAGATTTTCAGTCTGACGTTGGCCACAATTTTTTAGTCTGACGTTGGCCACAACTCTGCACTCTCTACATCGTGTCTGTTTATTACTTCATTGCTTGATTAGCTTTATTAATTTCACTGAACAACTCAACACAAATTTCATTTCACTTTTAATGGAAAAGAGTATAATCTCCTTAGTCTTCAAAAAAGCGGGAAATAATAAAAAGGTAAAACAATAATCTCAATAAAAGAGTAGGTAGGCCGCTGAAGCCGAATGGGGTGTTGCGTGACTACCATTCGGAATTCTGAGAGAACGTTGGTTCGAACCTCAGTGAAACACCAAAATTAAGAAAAAGTGTTTCCTAATAGTGGTAGCCCCTCAGCAGGCAATGCCAGTCCTCCGAGTGTATTTCTGCCATGAAAAAGCTCCTCATAAAAAATATCTGCCGTTCTTAGTCGGCTTGAAACTGTAGGTCCCTCCATGTTTGGAACTACATCAAGACCCACGCCACAAATAGAAGGAGGAGCTCGGCCAAACACCCAAAAAGAGTATACGCGCCAATTATGTATATATCTATATATATGTATAAATGATAAAAGAAAAATTAGAACAATAACAAATTACATTTGTTGCCTTTTAGTAGAAGTTACCAATATAAGGGAAAATCATATCCTGAATCACATTTTTAAAACGGAAAATTATTGTTAGGTTTTTCTTTTGCAAAATATTATATATTTCAAAACTATGAAGAATATTTATAAGTTTGTTCGAAACTCACGTTCACGAAAATTCAGTTAGAAAAATGCGAAAAGAAATAACGATAAATTTTACACAAAATAACTGTTCTATTCTATTTATCAAAAAATGAGCTTTAAGTAAAAAATAAATATGTCAAAACATATGGGACTCTGGTAATAAAAGAGTTAAGTCACGTGGTCTTGGGATGTTGATTCTATTCATTGCAACCCCAATAGTTGAATATAGACTGCAGGATTTTGTTGCATTCTCTAACGAAGCTCTAGTTTATAGTTCTAAGCTATTCAGAAGTTTTGTATTCACATATTATTAGTGGCCTGATCGATTAACCTTTGTCATTATTCTCTAAAAAGGGGATACACAAAAACTTCTCCGATCAGTTACCTCATTTGACGGCAGAATAGAACTTTATTTCTGTTGATCGAATGCTGTTCATAATGTACAATTCCTTTTCAATTTCGCCAAACAGACCCGCTAATATCTCTTGTCATGAATCTCTGCTACTCTTGGAGAAACTTCAGATCTCTTTGGCCACGATACTTTGTGATTCATTTTTCACTAATAGCACATATTTCCATAATTTATTTTTTCACTTTTAATTCATGTGGTACCCACACATGTCCAAGCTTGTATAAATTTAAATAAACTATTTTTTTTACAAGTGTTTAGTTCCCTCAGAAATGCCTTGTCAACATATACCGCAAATATATAATACAATATATACCATATATACATTCAAGACACCATAATATATTGTATGTAAATGGGTTTTCATTAAGGTCTTGGTCTAGAGCTCGAAAATGTAAAAAATTAAAAACGATATTTACATTTTTTAGGCTTTTTATTTAACTTCTTTTACATACAAAAATGAAAATTTTTTTTTTTTAATTTTCATAATTTTAAAAATGGCGCTGAAGTTAATCCTCCCAAAAAATTGGTCCTGTACGGTGTTGTTCATTTGGCTCTTCTATTTATTTGAAACACAAAAACCAAAAAAGTTATTAATTAGTATGACTGTAGCTACTATATGTCCCGTACTAGAATAAAAAAAAAAACCAAAAAATTAACAAAATTGCGCGGTTATGAATTTGACAATCTAAAAATCGGGGTTTTTAATCAATAATAATTGAAATAATAATATGATTTTAGTATGGGCGATAGCGATTAATGTTGCGAACACCATATTAAAATTTCAGACAATTCGGTTGAATAGAAGTTTTTTAACAACACCAGGCCGAAAAAAGTAGTTTTGAGATAATTGAGTTTAATGTTTTGAGAGTGAAAAATACTGAGAATGTCCTTCCAAAAATTTGACAGTATATTCTTAAAAGCCAATACTTTATATCATCGATTTTTTCAAAATTCTAGACCACCGGGGTCCCTTGAGCGTGATATGATACCTTCATGGCCTATAGGCACAATTGGGAGAAGTTCACCTTGAAAACATCTGGTTTCATTAACGGTGTCCATATAGCACGTGCAACAATTGAATTATTACAGTTTAAAGTTTAGCGATTCTCTTATTTGAAGAAATTGTGATATTGAGTGACCTCCACTGAACGCCATTGCACTACTTCTTCTAGGGTTATTTGAATTCATTTATTAGTTATTAATTAATACAGTCATAATTTATGTTATGTTGTGGTCGTGGGTATTATGTTAGCTTTCTACCACAGTTAGGAAAGTCTGACTCTGTTAGGATAACATAAAAAACATGCAGGTTAAATACGCTAAAATTTTAGATGAAATACACTTAATAAATTTAGGATCATTAATCACTTACAGCGTAGCGTTCACCTTAGTCATGGCGTATCTAAAGATGTAAGGCAATATCGATAGAGCAGCTGCTTTGTTTTTCTCTGGTGATTTGGTATTTCGAATGTCTAAGTGAACTGATACTTTGTTATTGATTTGTTTGTATGAATTCGTCTAGGCTTTTCTCTTACTTAATAAATATCTACCGGTAAAAGGATTTTCCTAAGAAAATTACGGTACCGTAACTACAACGTTTGCCGCTGAGAAACTGATACGGCCAGCTGTTAACTTACACATACAAATAAGCTCAGCGCTCGTATTAGCATTTTGCTTTCGTTCAACTTTCAATTTTTCAATTAAACTTCCTTAGTGCAAACCGCAAAATTCGATTAACCAAAACTCCACTGTGAAATGATGCAGTAATATGGGTAGTTTGTTCAATGTGTCTTAAATTATTTACAGCCGAGTGGTCGTTGCACAGCGATATCTAATTTTGACCACTCCTCGAACGGGAGTATGCCACAGTGCAACACAGCAGGCGTTGCAAAGCCTAAAGACTCAATTCGAAGCAACTGGATGGGAGTGGTGTGTGCTTCTTCCGCCGTTGGGTGTTGCGGTTGATGGGTTGGGTGCCTTTGGCAAACGGTAATAGAGCAACAGAGGAATTGCCTCTATTTTGGGGCCGTGGCTGTCGTTTTCATTGCAGTTGTCGCCGTAAGTGACACACAGCCTGTAGCAGTTTCACGGTGGATGAGCATTTCGAACATTTCGAGGCATCAGCAACTCACACAACTGGCGATTATTTTTAGTGGGGCAATCAAAAGTGGTTAACATGACTAAAACAAATCAGTCAACAGTGTAACTACAACAAATTGCATTAAATTTGCTGCAAGTCAATGTGTTGTTTGTTGGCAACACTGTCATTGTGCTGATGTTGCTCGTGGGTGTTCTGCTGTTGGTGCTATTAGTGCTGTTGTTGACGCGCCGACCGACCTAGACCCACATGTGGTATTCACATGTACATATACTCGTACAACTATGTATGTACAGATTGCACATATTGATTGTTTATTTACTTATGTATAAGTGTGGGTCTGCGCGTATGCATGTGTGGTGTCTAAGTATGTAGGGCGTTTATGCACAGAACTAAAATTTGTTTAGCCTGAGGTGATGTGCGCAAAAGTGGCTTAATTGATGAGGTGGAGCCAACTTGCCACAGCATTTTAAAATTTTTCAAATTTAATGCAGGAAATTACCACACTTGTTGCCACTGATGCAATTGCAACGCAGCAATGCAAGAACGATGAGTAATTGGAAAGACGGTGTTGTTGCTAATGTTGCTGACGCATTAGAGACCGAGGCGCAGACCATTGTGTGCTGTTAAGGCGCTGAAGTCAAAATGCAATTAGGTGGCTTTTGTTTATACTTACTATATACTTTTGTATGTACTTGCATATATTCATTGCACACACTTTTAATATAATGCATTTAAAAGCCTTGAGCAAAAAAGTATTTAATGCGTGTGGAGTGGTGTTTCGCACGCTGAGCGGATTAGCGGAAGTATAATGTCCAACAAAGCACTGTAAGCAATATCAAATTAGCAGCGTGCAAGAATCAGTACCAGTATCATAAAATTTAACAAGCCAATAAAAACACAAACAACACATAATATGTCTGCAAATATTAGTGTGTTCCTAAATTGAATGGAAACTCTTTTTTGCTATAGTTCTACAGTTTACCTAAGCCGTTGTAAAGTGAATGTTTATAAATTTATTTTAATGACATCGCGAAATGTTCTCAATATAAAAATGTACTTTTCGGACCCTTTATATGCATCAACAGGGTGGTGCATCAAACTAGTATACATATATTTAAGTGATGCTTCAAACAACTGTTAAGTGCGCGGGGTATGCTGAGCTACTTGAAGGATTGAAAATTATTCAAATATATTTAGTGCAGCACTGCACAGCTTTCCACTTGAAGGAAAAAATCAAGTCAAACACTTTGAAATTTTTTAATTTTTAAATTTTTATTTGGTACTTGATCAAAAAGAAAAATAATTAGAATACATTTTTCCCTGAAAGTGTCGAAATTCAATATTTTCACTCAGAAAAATTGCATATGTGTCGTGTGTTTTTTAAGATCTTCAGAACTTAAAATGACAATACAAAACAGAAATATTTTTGGAACAATTTTTTTTTATTATAATCTTGTAAATAATTTCATGATATTTATGTTTTGAATATGATACTACATTTCCACCGCGGCTACGATCGATCACTCGATCAGTCCAAACAAAGTTCAGTAAGCATTGCTCGATAGTGCACGCTATTCACCATAACAGCAGCTCCTTTCTCATTTCGAAAGAAATAAGGACCGATGATGTTGCCTACGTGAAGCCGCACTTCAAATCACTTCTATAAACTACGCGATCATATTTATTTATTTTTTTTTAATTTACTATTTGTAAGCTTTGTTCTGCCGTTAAACGATTCATGATGACTTGCCAAACCTTACTGAATAGAAATGTCAATGCAGTTTGCCATTAACAGCTGTCAAACCGTATTTATCGATGTCGATAGTTCTCATGAAGCTAAAACAAACACCCTATATAATATTTATATACAGTAGGTTCTGTTTTTATGCGGTAGATACGTTCCGCAAGAAACAGCATAAAAAAAACAGCATAAAAAAAGCTACTAGTTCTATAGTAAAACTATAGATACGTTTCAAAAGTGCTAAAACCGCAAAAATCTGAAATCTATACTAATATTATAAAGAGGAAAACTTTGTTTGTTGTTTGTAATGAATAGGCTCAAAAACTACTGGACCGATTTTAAAAATTCTTTCACCATTCGAAAGCTACATCATCCACGAGTAACATGGATTATATTTTATTTTGGAAATAGGGCTCGAGATATAGGTCAAAACGTGGACCTGGGTAACCTTCGGATGTGTATGTACAATATGGGTATCAAATGGAAGCTGTTGGTGAATGCTTTAATCCAGAGTGTTTTTCATGGCGCTCCGTGACTAGAGTCTCGAGATATAGGTCAAAACGTGGACCCGGGTAACCTTTGGTTGTGTATGTACAATATGGGTATCAAATGAAAGCTGTTGGTGAATGCTTTAGTACAGAGTATTTTTCATGCCACTCCGTGTGTGGGGTCTCGAGATATAGGTCAAAACGTGGACCCGGATAACCTTTGGTTGTGTATGTACAATATGGGTATCAAATGAAAGCTGTTGGTGAATGCTTTAGTACAGAGTATTTTTCATGCCGCTCCGTGACTGGGGTCTCGAGATATAGGTCAAAACGTGGACCCGGATAACCTTTGGTTGTGTGTGTACAATATGGGTATCAAATGAAAGCTGTTGATAAGTGCTTTAATACGGGGTAATTTTCATACCTATTGATGACTAGGGTCTCGAAATATATGCCAAAACGTGGACCCGCCGTGTCTTTGCACCGAATTAAACCAAACTTACGCACATTGTTAAGTAAGTATTGAAAATGGGTTTCGTAAAGTTTGGGTGTAATTCGGAGCAGTGGCAACGGGTACAGCGTTCTTTTGAGCCAGCCATAATGTCGCTTACTTTTTTAACACTTGGGGCGGAACTGAACTGTCAAATTCATAGTGTGAGTTACAATGTGTCAATATTTCTTTCTGATTTGGATGCCATAAGGGAAAAACGTAAGTGCAACATGTAAAAATTGTTTGTGAATTTTTTTGGAGTGGATTTTGGAACAGTGAATAATTTCTTACGAAATTTGAGAATTTAATGTGAAATCCGAATGAAATTATGTGTTCGTGGAAAAAAAATTTTTTTTCGTTTTTTTTTTTTTGAAAAATATAAATGGATAATGGTTAAAAAAGCTCCAATGCTTAAACATATAAATTCATCAAACGAAAAATTCATGGATGATCAGGAAAAAAGACGATTGTTTATTCATATACGTTGATTTGAAATTTAAAAACAATCTTCTTTTTTCCTGATTTTCAATTTATATTTTATATTTACTCAAAAACAAATAGAAAAACAAAAAATATTGTTTATGCCAAAGCGCTTGAATAAAGAATAAATAAATAAATAATATGAAAATCATATATTTTCTGTTCTAAACCATATCTATTATATTTTAGTGTGCCCAGCGAAGGGGGCCGGGTTTGCTAGTAGTGTAATAAAATCGCATAAAAAAGGACACTAGTCCCATATTATAACTATAGATACGTTCCATAGACCGCATGAATCTGAAATAATTAAATAAAATCGCATAAACAAAATATTGTATTTTTGAAAATTATATCTTTATTTAAGAAACGTCAGAATCGAAAAATAAATTTAAGTCAGAAATAAAATCAGACAATACCCACATGTTGCGCGTTCGTTTAGGATTTGGCGTAAAATCACTTTCGTCACTTGAGGAAATGTACACGTCTGATCTAGATAGTTATGCAGGCGATTCCATACTTGTAGGGTTAGCATTTCTGATCTAATCTGTGATGAGTTTTTGCTTAGCTTGCTTAGAATTTGTAATTTTGTAATTTTGTAATATAATTTAAAAAAAAACCCGCACTATTTCAAAACCGCATAAAAAAAAGCCGCATAAAAACAGAACCTACTGCATATATAATATGTGGTTATTAAATGATGAGATTGACTCCAAAAAAGAAGAACAATGTGTACTTTTATCTAAATGTTAGCAGCCGCCTACGGTTTAGCGAGCATTTGACTGGCTTAATCGTTTTGCAATGGCTCAAGAGGCGTTTAATGTGATTTACGCCCGAGTCTACGTTAAAAACGGAGAGTAATATCGAAAAAATGGTAGTCTGGTTCGATCTGACTTTTTAATTAATGAAATTCAGACCATTAATTAATATAATTACTTTCCTTCCTTTCTGCAAGATTTGCTCAGTAAGCACCTTTCTCGGTCCCTCTTGACAAATCGGCTACTTTAGCAAGACATTGGGTTGCTAACTCTAGAAATTTTGAGTAAAAACACGCACATTTCATAATTTTTACAGGACAATCACCTGCTCCTTCCACTACAATCTGGTTTCAAACAAAGTCACAGTTGCTCGACAGTTGTGGTTAAAATACTGGACGGTATTAGAATTAGTTTTGACAACGGAGACTTGACTCTACTTTATTTACTTGATTTTTCTAAAGCATTTGACGCTGTGGATTACAAATTGTTGTTGACAGGTACTAGTTCCCTTACCTTTATGGATAAGGTAACAAATTTGAGGTTTATTCTTAACCCAAAACTAACCTGTGCTGACCATATAAATAGGGTTGTGGGGAATATTTAGGCTACATTGCGTAACTGAGAGTCTCTGCACCATTCACACCAGGGAAAATGAGACCCAAATTAGTTCTCCAGCTAATTATGCCTCTCATTACCTACTCTGAGGTGATATACAGCAAACTTGACTACACATCCTGCCATAAACTTAATGTGGCATTTAAGAATGCCATGCGATATGTATTTGGGATTGGTAGATATGATCATATCTTTGCCTGGCGAACAAGGTTACTGGGTTTTTGCTTTAACAGTTATTTGTCTGCCAGAACTTGCATATTTATGTGCAAACTTAAATTATTACAGCCACATCCCTACCTGACAGAGAAGTTGATACCGTAAGGTCTCGCAGACACAACAAATTCATCGATTCAACATTTAATTACCTAGCCTCATCAAAATGTGGAACTCATTACCCGACATTGTGAAGGCTGGACTAAACAGATTTAACAACAGGACACAAGTCTATAAATACTTTAAAAATGTTTGATTGCATTGAATTAGGGATTTAATTTTCTCTTTATATTCTCTAATTACTACTTTAGTTTTTACTACTATTGAAGTACTATTAAAAGACAGACTAAGGTCTTCTATTCTACTCTGTAGTATTAATATAAATAAAAAAAAATAAATACACATTTCATTTTAAAATCCTACCTCTTTCACACTCTTTCTTGGGTGTTTGGACGAGCTCCTGGTCATATTTGTGGTATGCGTCTTGATATTTTCCACAAATAGAGGGACCAACAGTGTTTTTATCCCGTCTCCGAATGGCAGATGGGTTTTTATGAGGAACTTTTTCATTGCAGAAATACACTCAGAGATTTGCCATTGCCTACCGAGGAGCGACCGCTATTAGAAACAACATTTTCTATCATTTGGTGTTTCGTGTCCGGGTTTTCAAACTCATGCACTTCCGAATGGTACTCACGCACCAATCCAATAATTTAAATAAGCACCTTTAATTAAGAGTTTGTCAATTAGTTACGAATGTAAATATAATTGTGACTTCGGCATTAAAACTTCGGTGTAAAGTAAGGCGTGGGTATATTCAAAGTTTAGTCAACAAAATTTATGATGAATCCGCTTCTTCTACGAAGGAAGCGGACATAATGCTTAGCGTCATATTGACGAAGCTTTGGTTTTAAATTTAGAAATTAATTCACAAAATGCAATTTTTAGATTAAGCTAAACCTTGTTTTGTTTTATTATCACAATTGGCATATATACATATATATAGATACATATATACATATAGGGGAAAATGGGGAGTTGTGAGACATAGGGAGTTGTGAGACATTGTTACCTTTCGGCATTATTTATTTGTTTACATTCGATTTTAAGTGTCAACAAGTGTTCTCGATGCGATCTCACTTTTCAGCTAGCATTGGTCATATTTACACGCATTCGACGCATCTCTCCAGTTACTGTGTTTTGGAATTTCTCGGTAAGTTTTTTTCATCATTTGTTTTGCGATACATTCGATCAGTTGTTGAAGCAAATTGCAAATGTTAATATATACAAATTATTAAATGTCCTATTAGCTTTGAATTTACACCTTCACTTGGGCATGAACGTTCGATGTGTTTATGACTACGCGGCCATTTATAAAAAAAAAACGATTTGGGGAGTTGTAAGACACCGTTTTTTTCGAAGTTTTAACGCATATTTCATAAGTACCTCGCAATATTCATGCATTGTTCATTCAAGTTCATCAGAATTTGAAGAAGATTTTTGCATCATCAGCAAAGGTGCAATGCCGAAAAAGTTAAGCAGAAAAAATTCCATTCATTGCAATGTATGCGATCGAGCTGTGCACCTAAAGTGTGCCAATTTATTATTATACATGTTCTCACTGCGAATCATCAGATTGATGGCATTGCATTTTTTTACACTTTTTTATAACAATTGTCTTTTCTTTTTTATTTTTTATCTTAATAAAGAACTAACAACTAAAATAAGTCATTTTTATTGATTTAAACCATGGTGTCTCACAACTCCCCACATTTTTGTATTTTGTATTATATTTTATATTATTATATACAATTTTAATTTTAAGGAAAATTGTAGTTTTGTTAAATAGGCCATACCAATAGCTTCCAGTATTCATTGACTAAAGATTCCATCGTTGACATATGCAGAATATTAAGATTTTGAGTAATACGGGTCCAAAAACAAAACCCGTCTCACAAAACCCCATTCTCCCCTATATATATATATATTTTATTTTTATATGTACATATATATATAATTGGCGCGTACACCCTTTTTTTGGGTGTTTGGCCGAGTTCCTCCGTCTATTTGTGGTATGCGTCTTGATGTTGTTCCATAAATGGAGGGACCTACAGTTTCAAGCCGCCTCCGGACGGCAGATATTTTTATGAGGAGCTTTTTCATGGCAGAAATACACTCGGAGGTTTGCCATTGCCTGCCGAGGGGCGACCGCTATTAGAAAAATGTTCTTCTTAATTTTGGTGGTTCACCGAGATTCGAACCTACGTTCTCTCTGTGAATTCCGAATAGTAGTCACGCACCAACCCATTCGGCTACGGCGGCCGCCGTACGAAATATATAATATGTCATTGTCCATTGTTATTCATATTCAAATGTTTCAAAACTTTCCAATTAGTTATAAATGACATGCACTTGGAACCCGCAAGGAACGAGAAGAAGAGGCAGACCAGTGATGACTTGGCAAAGGACTATCCGCAATGAAACTGGAAAATCGTTTAATGAACTGAGATTAATGTCTAGAAATAGAAATGTTTGGAATACTTTTGTTGAATCCTTAAGCTCCTAAAGGAGTATGGAATAATAATAATAAATGACATGCAAGTAATTAATACATCTCATAGCTCAGGTTAAGTTTTATAACGGTTCTAATAATTTATAATTTCCACCCCGAGTTGATCCCAGCAAATACAGAGCTGGTCAACAACATCAAAATTATCGCTCTTGAAGCGTTCGTACCTCTCATGAATTACATTCTCGCCGGAAATATTTAAGGGGAGAAACCAGTTGAGACTTATCAAAAAATCGATTTTTTTTTATTGCATAAATCATTAGTATAACTACTCAAGAATGTGTGGTAAAAATTTTAAAGCGAAATTCGCATTATTCCCGATTCTATGAGCACTTAACCCTCCGATGTTCGGTGCCTTATGATGCGGTAAGTGAATCATAAGGGTCTGGCCAGACCCATACAAATAATGTAAGAAATACGGTTTTAAAAATAATTTTATTTATTTATTTGAACGGATTAGTATTAATTACGAAGAGCAATTGGGTTTACAACTATATAGTTGCATGGAATGTTCATTAAGACATATGGGACGATTACATTTGCTGCAGTTATAACGAGTTTTACGTCGCTTTTTCCAAGAAGAAGCAGCACGATGATAGCACGATGACCCTGTTGAAGCAACTTGAGCATATGATTGTTGCTGTGCTGCACCTGATGTCGATGGACAAGATTCCGGTACCTATAAGTAGCGAAATTATTTATTTTAAATTAGTAAATATGAATATATGCATACACATATCTTTATACGCGGAGATATATGTAGGTGTGTATATAATTCATACTCACCTTGATATTGAAAAGATTCATTGCTTGTCTTATATGAGCAAACCTCCTACTAATGGGTTAGTCGCCCGTTTCGTCATATGTGGGATAACTAGCTCCCGTGCCAATTCTACGATAAATGAGCGCCTCTTATCACTCTGCTTTGCCGGATTCAGCTCGTCATAGATGATGAAAGAGGCCAAACCGGCAATATCAAGCATATTATAAAACATTGCCAGTGGCCAACGGTTTGTCGAGCGTTTGCATGAATAGCCAGTCAACATTTGATCCATTGTATCTACCCCCGCTTTAAATTTATTGTAGTCCAACATTTGATCTGGCTTGAATCCTTTCAATGGATCGGTGCTTTGACGGTAATGGGCACTGGATAACATAATTACTGGCTTTTTCGGCTTTGCCATATACGAGCACAGAGCGATATTATTATTGTGATAACAAAATAAAGTGCTTTTAACATCACGCTTCGGGTTAAGCAATTCATGCGGAATGAAGGTCTTATTTTTTCTTACGGTACCGACGAAAGCCACTCTACGATCCACCAACATTTCTGCCAAGTTGTATGTTGAAAAAACATTGTCAGCGTAAACAGTCCCACCGCTTTCCATATAATTTTCCATCAATTTCATGACGACCCGTTCACCTTGATTCGTTTCTCGCGGCCACCTGATGGTTTTCCGGTATAAATTATACCTTTCAAAGGGTAGTTTGAAACAGAGTCACAAATCCAGGTCACAGGAGACAGCAATAGCTTGAAAAGAGCTTTATGACGCGGTGACGCTCCTCGTAGTGGCCCTTTACGAGTAAAAGTTGTAACATTGTGACAACGAGGCCTTCCAGGTGGTGGAGGATTTGAATTCCACATCTTACCATCTTTCGACCTGTATATAAGGCCCTGGGTAATAGATGTGCTGCATGATTCCATTGTGGTTGAAGCCTGAAGGGCGATAGCTTCTCTATACGAATTCTCAATATCATCATGGTTTTCATCCAGAACAGCCTCTAATTCGATTTCCTGTTATATATCTGATGCTTCACCGAAGTCATCTTCATCTGGAAAATATTCATCATCTTCCACGTCGCCACTTGTTTCAAATGGATCAGACTCCTGTCCCATAATTTCTTCAATTTGTGCCTGAAGTCGCTGACGTTCTTCCGGACTCACATTTGCTGCACTTAGCTTACGAAGCAAATGCGTCATCACATCAACTTTATCCATATTTACTTGTTCCATTTTATTAAAAAAAACACTTCCCACTAATTAAAAAACACGTATTCACTTTAATTTTCAAATGTCAACTAAAAAATTATCTCTGTCGCTGCCTCCGCTAACAGTTTAGTTGTTTACACCTAACGGTTAACCAATTTACATGAGAAGCTTATATGGGTCTGCACAGACCCATGTGAGCTTAATTAACGAAATTAGTTTAAAGTTATTATTTTTACAACAAATATAGCAAAAATCTTAATTTTGCTACTTCATTGTGTTTAGCACACTACATTTTAGGAAGTCATGGACTAAGAAGCCTCAGATATTAAAAATAAAAGATCTACATACATTTAAAGATCGAATGGGTCTGGCCAGACCCGTATGAACATCGGAGGGTTAAGGGACTGCCCGTCGGTTCCGAACCGTAGCGGGCGTTAGTTAGAACGACGTTTGTCTCGAAACTACTTTTTCAACTGGTGGGCACTCTAGCTCAAAAAGTTATCGACCAATCGGTATACATTTTTTTTGGATTATTCTTTATTCAATCCTAATTCATATGAACCTAATTCTGGGATTATATTATCTTAAAAAATGTTTTTTTTTAGCAAAATAGATGAAAAAATATGGCATGAAAAAATTACATTGTGCTTAAGCGCCTCAAGGATATGCAATTTTCAATATAATTTTATCAAAATTAGGAAACATGCTGTTAATGAAAAAAAAAATTGTTGTTGATTACTGAGAAAACTTGCAACTTCAGGAATGCCCACCAGAAAGATACTCGGGTGGCGATCGCCCATGGACAAGACGCTCTGGCGTCACTATTTCCAGCGGAAATGGCTTGAAACAATTTT
Source organism: Anastrepha obliqua (assembly GCF_027943255.1). Classification (NCBI taxonomy): domain Eukaryota; kingdom Metazoa; phylum Arthropoda; class Insecta; order Diptera; family Tephritidae; genus Anastrepha; species Anastrepha obliqua. Next base: position 85,639,965 of record NC_072892.1, read on the forward strand.
AAATAGTACTTAAAAATATGAATAAAATACCCTCCAAGTTCAAACAATTTCTGATTATTTCTTCCTTGTTCAAAAAATTCACGAACAACACCAAAATTTCGGCCTCCTAAACCGGTTTCCTCGCTTAAGATCATTCGCTGAGCTCCAGTCGCAGTTTTCTTCGAATGAAAGCTGACATCTTTGGTCGAGAATAAATGTATGAAGACGCACAAGTTCTCTAATGCGATATTGTAGAAGATGTCCAATATTACTGCGTACTATTCCAGATCTCTCTATTTCGACTAGCGCCTTTACCACTGCAGCCATTCAATGAAAAACGGGGGAAACAAAGTTTTGCGACAATAGTATTTATTATTTAAAGTGCAAGTAGAAACAAAAACCACTTCCAATTTCGTAACAAAGAAAAAACACATTAACCATCAAACACCTAGGCGGCGCCTAGACTAATGCATTCGCTTGTGTACTTACATGTAAATGCACGTTGTAAAAATGTACTTGACCAGATTCTTGCTTATGCTATTAGCAAATAATGCAGCATAAAATATTGGGGTTATTGAGCACAATAAGCAAGAATTAGGGGCAGTACTTTACTACCTATACACGTATATATTATACATTTGTTTGTAGTTGCTGATGGTCATGGTGTAATAAGTTGAAGATAAGGTGGCCAGAAAACTAAAAATATTCCAAAAAGCATAAAAAAAATACTCTTGAAAAAAAGAAACAAACGGAGGAACCTACAGGTTTACGTCGCCCCGGCAGATGGTTTTTTATGAGGAACGGCTTTTATGTCAGAAATACACTCGAGGTTTGTCATGGTCTGCCGAGGAGCGACCGACATTATAAACAACTATTTCTATCACCTGTGCACTTTCAAAATGGTAGTCACGCACCCAACCAATCGGCTAGGGCGGGTTGGTGAAATTGGTCGAAGAAAAAATAATCCCCCTTTTCTCCACTTACCTCTTACAACTTTACAGGCCACTTTATAGTGACGATTAACGGATTTTTATTTTTTCAAGCGCTTATTAAACTCATGGGCCGATATCAAGGTGGCGCAAAATTAATCATCAATTTTACTTTTTTACTAAATAAAAAAAATATTTGTGTGAATGAAATCATTAGTTTCCCCTTTACGCTCTCCGTTGTTTGCCTGCTGTCTGCAGCTGTCTCGTTCGCATATGTCAAATATGATTGGCGTACGGCGATATTTGCAGAAATTATAAATCTTCTGATATGGTTATTAATTTTACACCGCCTTGTGTGTTTATATTCCCCTTAACATCATTTATCAAGGTTGAAATTCTCGAGTTTAAATGTAATTTTCAGTTAACTTGCCGTTGTTTCGTAATTGACAAATTTTACTAGACGGATTGCTAAGAAAACGAAAAGAGTCAAAAGGCACTTTAAGATGAGGAAAATTTTTTCGTTTGGTTAGTAAAGCGTACTCTATTGATAAGGTGAGAAAACGCCCCTCAAATAAATGGTTTCGAACACGAAAAATCCCTGAGCGTTTTCCATGAAAAATACAAGAAATATTCGCTTTTTTTAAAGAGTACATTTAAACTTTTCTAACCCACCAGTCTTTTTAGCAGAAAGATCAAATACATGATTTTGCATACACACCTGCATACCATATGTTAGTACATATTTACATTGCAATATGGTTCATCATTATGAAAAAATGGCAAATGATTTAGTTACCTGCGTATAGAGTGTTGCAGACAATAGACAATTATGACTAGAAAAAGTGGGTAAAGTACACATTAAGCGATTAAGTAGAAAATGTAAAAACAGAAGGCAAATTTTTAGAACTTTGAGATATGTACAGGTATGCGTATGTATGTATGATGAAGAAAAAGCAATAATTTATCAGTGACACTTGTCGGTGGAATATGGTACACGAAACTGTGACAGCTAATGTGTCCAATCCAATTAACGGAGCGTCATACCTAAAGTGTTTGATGTGTTTGTTAGAAATAAGCAGAAAACGTACATAGAAATCAAAAGAGAAACGTATTGAAATTTCACCTTTTATTTATTTAATAAATTTAAAGAATTTTCGTTGTCAGTCTACATAATGCGATTCAGTTAATCAGTACACGGCGGCTACATACACAGTAGGGCGGGTCGATTTAAAAATCGCTCATTGCTCTGTGAAAATCGTATTCTAGGGACCAAAATAAGAAACTTTGCCGAAGGAACCATACCTCTAAAACGAATTCTGATGTCCCCCATTTCAAAATATTACCATTTTTGGCCTTTACATGAAAAAATCAGCTAAATGGCTATGTTTTTCTTCTTTATTTTTATTTATTTATAATAATATTTATTATTTATTTATAATAATATCTATTATTGCTCTTAAGAAATTTATTTAGTCAGAACATATGTAAATGAAAAAATTAATTTAAGTGAGTTATAGAAAAGAAACTAAAAAGTTCGACCCAAATTGGGAGACATCAGAATTCGTTTTAAAGGTATGGTTCCTTCGGCAAAGTTTCTTATTTTGATCCCTAGAATATGATTTTCACAGAGCAGTGGGCGATTTTTTTGCCTTCCCACAAAAGACACTAAAAGTTCGACCCAAATAGGGAGACATCAGAATTCGTTTTAGAGGTATGGTTCCTTTGGCAAAGTTTCTTATTTTGATCCCTAGAATATGATTTTCACAGAGCAATGGGCGATTTTTTTGCCTCCCCACAAATCGACCCGGCCTAATACACAGCTAATAGTGATAAGAAGAATGACGACGCATGTTCAGATTCTATTAAATTCACTGTCAGCTAGTAGCCAATTAGGCACATTTTGGGTATAGCGACGAAAGTAGCAATGTTGCAGGTGTGGCCGGAAGATGACACATTTATTATATAAATAGTATTACCACAATTGGCAGCGATCATTTTATTCAACCCATGAAATTAAGCGGTAAATTAAATTGATGTGTCGAATACTCTTACTTGGTAGAGAATTAGGTTACTTTCCAGTGAAGTAATTATTGCAAGACGAATTAATTACACTGCGGTGCATGAAACTGTGATAAAATGTCTCAGTTGGGACAAGATTTTTATATTTTTTATATGGAGAGAGTCCGTAACACCATCAAAGAAAAAATTATTAAAAATCTACGAGATTTTTTAGCGACTTCAAACTTGCACTTTAGTAGACTTAAATAGATAGGCTTTAAAGCTCCACAGATTTCTGTCATATCTTTGTATTAAAAACCTTGAATTAGGAAGAACAGTTTGTGAAATTTTTCTATTGTATAAAATTTGAAAATTGGATTTATATGGTTTTCATTGGACAATTCTTTTTTAGAACATTCCAAAAAAAAAAAAAAAAAAAAAAAAATTTAAAAAAAGTAGCCTAAACTGCTTAAAAAGTTTATGTGCTAACAATTGTTATGTGGAGAGTTGACTTTCAAAAATTAGCGACAAAATTTTACTGAACTGGTAAAGCAGTGTAAGCGGGATAATTTTGGTTTTCCTGTGGCTTATATAAATAAGGATTGGGCACCTCATATTAGCTGTACGAAATGCTTAAAGAACCTTAAAGATTGCGCAAAAGGAACGTATAATATAAAGCTTTCGGAAACTAGTGGCTTTGATACAGTAAAGCCACGTATCTGATTGCTACCTGTTTTTTTTTTGTTACTTTCTGTTTTCTCCCTCCTTGACTTCTTTCCCGGGAAGCTAGGAGAGCGATGTAAATGCAGAATGGCTACATAAGAATATTTCTAGCACGGAAAAATAGTTCCAGGACAAATGGAATCCTGGTATGTAAGGAGAATTTTTTCTGGGCGCTTGCCAGATATCAGTCAAGCCGAATGCTTCAGAAAGAAATAATTCTTGGTTTTAAGAATATATTTTCAAGTTGTAATTCAACTAAAGTTTCAGATTTTTTTCATAAAATATGAAGTTCCTGACTCAAAAAAATATGTGCGCCAATTTTTTTCTACACCTGTTTTTTTTACACTCCCAGAAAAAGTGCAAAAAGCAAAAAATGCCAAAAAAGTGCATGAAACAAACTAAAAATATGTTTTTTCGATTAGTGTAATTATTAAAAATAAGTTAATTTGCCGCTACATTTCCTAATTGCTCACTTGCATCTCGATTTATGAGAAGTGCTACTTATAATTAAATAAACTAGAAACCCATTCTTGTAAAATTCGGATACTGGTTGTAGTAGTAAATGCAGTTTTGTATAAAAATACACTCTATATTTTATTTTCATTCACTTTTGTGAAGTTTATTTATTTCCCATTTTTTCCCGTTTCTTACGTTATTAACGAGAGAAATTTCTTACAAAATTAACGAATATTGGCTTTGTTATAAGCTAACACCATTAATCGACCTAGTAAAAGTGTCTTAATACTTAAAGAAATTTGGGAATGTCTGCAAAGATTACATAAATTGGTGTCTGACGAAAACTTACCACACAACTTATATATGCTAATAATCTGCTAACCCAAAGCCAAAAATAGATTCTCAATTTTGCTCACAAAATTGATGTAGTATTTAATCATGATACTCTCTATAGAGTATCAATTACAGATCATGGTTAAGGTAGGTTAGGTTATATGGTTACCGAAGAGAGGGCCCACTTGGACAAAAAAGTCGTCATCTTTTGCCAATAGCGCCCTTCCACCGATCCAGGACGACTGTTGTAGCTAAAGTTTGTTTTAATAGTGGTAGCTCCTTGGCAGGCAATGCCAAACTTTCGAGTGTACGAGTATTTCTGACATGAAAAAGCTCCTCCTAAAAAACCATCTGTCGTTCGGAGTCGGCTTAAAACTGTAGATGCCTCCATTTGTGGAAAAACATCAAGACGCATACCACCAAATACCCAATAAAGGGTGTAAGCGCCAATTATTTGTAATAATATATAGAAACTATACTCAATTAAAGCTGGAATTTTACAACCAATGTCCAAATATAAACAAAACGGTTTCGTATAAAACAGAAACAACCCGTTAAGGACCTAGGAATATGATCGATATGAAAATTATCATATAACATTAAGATATGCTCATAAAAATAATACTCGGGATTCTTCGGGATTGATGATAACAAACCTGACAACAGTTTTTCAAAATTCAAAATGTCTTATCAAAAAAGAAAAATAATAATAGTAATAATAAATAAAAATCAAAAAATTCAGCTGAAGTTCTGAAAATTACCATTTGGGAGTTTTCGGGTAAATGTCAGTGCCTTTTATGTCCGGGTTTGAGAAAAGTGGTGGTAGAAATTCATAAAATATATGATTGAAAGTGCTTACCACTACTTTTCTTAAATTAAAGCTAGGGTTTACTTTTATTCAAAACTGTTTATTTGTTCAGTGGGGATAAACGGCCGTCTCTATGCCGCTTTATTTCCACTCGCCTTAAAACCATGGCTTGATGGGAAAATTTGACACCAGAATCGTGTTCAGCGCAGAAAACTACACCAAAAACCAGTCTCATATAAAAGAAAAGAAAAAAAAAATTTATATATAGACCAGTGTAGTTATCGTTGTACGATAGGTGGGCGTTGTCATAGAGCGATTGCGTAGAGCTAAATAGTAATTCCCCTGCCAAAGATAATAAGTGCAGCAAGCTAATAGTAAATGAAATATCTAACTTTTTAGTTGTCTGCAAAAGCTGATAAACGAACCAACAGACAAATGTGGACGAACCAGTTCCTGTCAGTATTGTAGATATATGCCCATGTCTATCATCATTCTATTAGGCTTTTACAAAAAATAGTTTTTCTAACAGAGTTATATTGTAATTCTCCATTGTCCTAATGCAGGTCTGTTATGTACAAAAGAAGGCTGAGTTTATCTATAAATATTGGTAGAAATGAAAATGCTATCGCGATGTATTGGTGCAAGTTGATTTTTATATCAGCCGAGTGTATACCTTCCTGTGTATGTACAGCTGCGATTAAAATAGTAGTAGTTCCCTGAAGAGCTCTTTATCTACCATTGTACCATAATTTTACTATTTTGTAGTCTTTTTTTTTTAATTTTTCATTCTGCTAATACCCTTACTAATACAGGTATTTGCTAACAACAATACTTGAATAACGGTAGGTTGGCTTTATATTGCGACATTTTAATGTTTGGAGTGCTAAGCAGTTTGTAAGGTGACAACAATAATTGCAGTTTTTTAGTTTTCTTTGAGCATCATCGAAAATTTGTTATATACTGGTTTCAAATGTCAGAAATGTAGTTATCTACAACATTATAACAATTTAATTGAAGTGTTATCACTGTTGATTTCTTTGAAGTAGAGTTTGTACGACGGCGAAACGTAATTCGATGAAAAGTCTGGTAAGTGAAGGTAAAACTTATAAAGAAGTACACACATTATTAAGTTGCTCGGTAAACATGAAACTCAATGCATTTAAATTCCAAAGCTCGTCTGAAACGGGGGCCCTTAAACCAATTTTATTCGACGCTTGATATAAGATGCATAGTAAGGGCTAATAGCAGGGCCCAACCCTCAGTGCCAGCTGCCAAAATTAAAGTTAGAAGATGTTTAGGTGACAATAAATTGTTTGCTTGGAGCAAAATTCCTCTTACAAAACAATCACATTGATGAAAGACTAAAGTTGGCAAAGAAATACCATGGTGAAAAGATTTTAGAGCTGTGGCCAAGAATAGACCATTAACCGTTTATGAAAAAGAAAATTGTGAAGGGAAGTTTGGTAGATTCAGCCGAATTCTTCACGATCATTTGACATGTATTTGAACACTCGTCCCATCAGTCGTTGTACAGATAGCAATGGAAGAATATGAGCGAAGACTGTGTTGAGTTTTTTTCGTATATCAGTAACACAATCATTTCACACATACCCACACATTCGTCCAATCAGTCGTTGTTCAGACGGTAATGAAGTGTCAATACCTGATTTTTTTCCTATTTGTAAAACACATCCCAAGTTATGTCAGCACATCAGCTGATTTTGTCAAATTCGCTCAGTGCCGAATAACTGTCTGCTAAATAGCACACCTCTAAGAATCTTTTCACTAACAACGATTTGTTAATGGTGAAAAAAATTCTGAAGTCGTGGCTAATATCAGACTGTTAACCAGCTCTTAGTGAATTTGAAAGAATCACCTGATTGGCTGGCATAACATTGAGATTGTGTTGATGATATATGAAAAAAAAGTTACAAGGATGATTGATTATAAGGTTTGCTCGTTAGGTATGGTGAAAGAAAAAATTTTTGAGGTGGACTTTGGATTGCTCGGATGTGTTTCACAAAATTTTTTCTTGTGGTACTGACATACAATAAAAATCATCACAGAAAATGCTCATACCATTGCTTACGAATACGGTGAATACAAATGTGCAAACAATTATAATATAAATATTTCAATCGCAGCATTTTTCCCTTAAGCAAAAACGAACTGTTTTCGTCAGTTATCTTCGGCGCATTTTTTCTGACAGCCTGCCATTTCGCCTATCAGCTCTTCATCATCCCAAGTTGTGTGAATGCTGTCAAGTCTTGAAACGAGCTCACGGCCGCGCTCTAACTCAAAATGATAGAGTTTCGCTTCTTATTATCTATGGTCTGAGCAACGACTGATTGGACGACTGTGTGAATACGTTTGAAATAAGCGGACAGAATTCTGCTACCGAATCCCATGTGACGTGGCAGCCGAAGTTATTATTATTATTAGAAGGCCATTACGCACTGCGACCAGAGCTGATCTATTGTGAAAGGCCTATTTTTGTAACCCTAGAGTTTTAGGCTTTTTAAAAATTTTTAGCACAATTTTGGGTTTGTTGTTCCAAAGAATGCATGGAGATACTACGATACCACCAAGGTGATGAAGTCACTGTCTGCCCAACGCAGGACATTCACAAAGCACATGTTCTGAACTTTCTATGTCCATTTCGCAAAAGCGGCAGACATTGGTCTCAGATAGACCAATATTGTTTAGATGATACCTCAGGCTGCAGTGACCTGTAAGATATCCTGCTAAAAGACGCAGATCTACTCTGCTTAGTGAGAGAAGCTTGTCAGATATTCCTTTGTTGGGACTTAGGAATAGTTTGGCTTGACGCTGACCGGCACAGTTTAGCCAGTGTGCAGCAAATTTTCTTTCTTCCCATGTCCTAAGGAATTCATTAATGTGGTCTTTTTTGAGTCCACAGAAAGGCTCAGGACCAGTAAGTTGCATATTTGCTCCTTGTTTTGCAAGGTCATCAGCCGTTTTATTTCTCTCATGTCCTTCATGTCCCGGAATCCAGCCTAGTGTTACTATGTTGAGGTTCCCTAACGTGTTGAGAAGGTTTAGGCAATCATTTACCAATTTAGAGGTGATATTTGTTGATAGAAGGGCTTTTAGAGCCGCTTGGCTATCTGAAAGTATGTAGATGTGAGTACCTCTCAATTTCCTGCTAAGGCATTCTCTCACACATATTTCAATGGCATGTATTTCTGCCTGGAATATTGTTAGGTAGAATCCCATCGGAATCGATTTTTTGAATTTAGGCCCATTGATTCCTGCCCCTGTTCTACCATTTTCCAATTTGGACCCAGTTACCGAAGTTAATCTCACAATTTTGATTTTCACAATAGCGGATGGCGAATATTGGAGATCTATCATCCTTGAACGAAAACTTCAATATGGAGAAATATTGTATGGACCGATAAGAGGAAAAATGTTATATATGGCGAAAAAGTGTCACGGGAATATGTGAGATGCTAAACTAACACGGAATATGTATTTTTTCATACATTTATTTATATTAATCTACATAACGAGGTACCTTAGAGACTCTTATGCCAAATAGGAAAAGATACTCTTTGGATCCCGCAAAAAGGCAACGATCTAAAACATTCCAGTAAAGTGACAAAAGAATGGCTTCGGGAGAATACGATTGAGGTTAATGAGTGGCTAGCACAAATGCTATATCACATTTCTATTATGCAAATCCGTTTGGAAAGAAAAACCAAGAAATGATAAAGATTTGTGGGAGGTAACTCAAAGAGCGGGTCACAACATTCCATTTTAAAGATGGCGTCGTCTTGTCGACTCCATGAAGACTGTTAGTCATGAAAAATAAAGGTAATACAACTATGAAATGTGAATTCACTTTTATTTTTGCGGGAATTGCCTATAAATTTAATAAAAATCAAATAAAAATACCCCTAATTTTTGCTCAATCATTTCATGCACCTTGTTTTTAGGGAATTATTAAAAAATATATATGTAAATTAAACAAAGTTATTTTGCAACCTGTAAAAAGGTCTTTAGATTGTGATAAAAAAGTTATGAATATAAGAATAGTAATTTCGCAGAAAAAAGAATGTTCATCAACATTTTAAGAAACAAGGGGTAAGCACTACTATTAAAAAGCTCGCAGCTGTTTAAACTTATCCATACATATGTACAATATATAAGTGTGAGACACATGTATCGGATGTTTTTTAAGAGCTTGAGAACTTAAAATGATAATACAAAACATAATATTGTGGGAAGGAATTTTTTGTATTATAATCTGATAAATAATTTCATGGCATTTATTCTTTGAATACGATTACGGCATATGTCCGCCGCCGCCCACTCGATCAGACCAATTTTTGACTACTTACCCATAAATTTGACCATATGGCGACAATGGTGACTTGAATATTGCAAGAAATCGATTGTTACGCGCGCTGTATGGCAAACTGAACCGTCTTGTTCGAAACCAAAAATCAATCAGCATGAATATAAAGCTCTCGCCATTCACCGTAACGGCAGCTCCTTCCTCATTCCGAAAGAAATAAGGCAAAGAGGCTATACTGAATAATAAAGTGTATTTCAAACCATAAAATAGTGTTTTTCTTATCGAACCGCAAAACTTATTGAACAACCTAGTACACAAGCTGCAGATTACTAGAGCAGCTGATTTCTTCTTTTTCTTGCGATTTGGTAGTTTGAATGTTAAAGTGGCATTCCAAGCACCACTCTGTTTTGTGAGCAGATTTATTTCCTCAATTTGGGAGCGTCGTTCTGGCGTTAAACGATTCATGATGACTTGCCAAACTTAACTGAACAGAAATCTCAACACAGTTTGCCATTCATTGCTGTTATCGGTATCGATAGTTCTTATGCAGCTAACAAAACACCCGATACATATACAGAATGGATAACAATGATAAAGCAACGCTTGATGACGCCTTTTTTGACGTGGAATGATAGAAAATATCACCCAATAGGTGCCGTTATAAAAATCAGTTAATAGATTAACAATTCACAGTTTTATCTCTTTATACAAACATCTATGTATGCATGTACAGGTACATATATAGAGCACGTGTGTAACAGTGTTTTATGACAATGAATTTAGTATGTGTCTGCAAATTTAATGCCACCTTCCACTGTTATGCTTAACTCACACACACACTTTGTCATAGGTGGTGTAAGCAGTAGTTTGCATTCCTTTTCTTATTAAATTCATAAGCTCTTGTTTACTATGCTGTTATGGATTTCTGTCGTTTATCCGGTCTCTCCTAACCGCAAAAAATGTGGTCGCGTAAACTTGTTCGATTGTATATACGTAAACACCAAACGTGACTCATTAAGTTGTTAATACCGTCGATGATGTTGACGGTTATTGCCACTGGTTATTAAACTACTTTCCTTGCGGAAGGTACTTGTAAGGTTGTTGCGCACAAAACTATCCTCAAAAATGCCACTAACACTAACAAAAACATATAATTGCTTGAGTTTATATACAAGTTCTTCTTTATTTGGTTATGGTATGTTGCAGTGTTCGATTAACGATTAACCGCACACGTGACTACTTCAGTAGCGATCGTTATACCATTAAAGCAAACTATTATTGCCGTACCGCACGTACAAGTTTATCTGACTCTTGGATGCAGTTATGCATTGCGTTATGAGTGTCGTAATTTCATAAAATAAAACCAATTCATTTCGGTTAACAGTCAATGTGCCACGCGTAAATTTCATATTTAAAAATTGAAGTAAAACTCCTCAAAAAGTAATTTCAATTAGCCGTAAATAACTATATTTTTATCTTTCCGTTACACTTGTCATTTTAGCTTTTCATAATTTATAATTAAATATATTTATGTTCACAAGCCTGTTATAGTATACAAAATAATTGCACTAATATGACACATACGCACACATACATATGTACGTGTACAATAGGAATATTGTTTGATTTCAATTGGTTGCAGCTCCACTGTATGCGAAGCCATTACGAGTTCCATATAAGCAGCGGAGGAATTTCAAGCACTGGTTAGGTTAGGTTTTTGTGGCAGTTAGCTTAGAGTAGCAAGTTGTGGTACCACTGTGTAAGACGGGAACCTTAGTGTTTATTTATCCTGGAACCATTTAGAATCTCTAATGAAGCGTAGGATAGGTTTTATCCCGTTCCGTCAGAGAGTCAAAATTGTATTTTCCCTACAACCTTTCTATACTCCTAGGCTGGACAATCACAGAGGAAGTGTTCTACTGTTTCTTCGTCTTCCTCTGCAACCTACAACTTCTGCACTATTCATGAGCAAATGCTTCTAGCCTAGAAGAGTGCCTACCTAACAGTCAATGACCGGTCACAACCAAAAGTCACGATCCTCGAGATGATCTCTCTTGAGAGGTTGAGAAATTCTCCTGATATTTTCTCATCTATTTGCGGCCAAAAAAGCCTGATTTAAACACGGGTATTTTCATGGAGAATATTATTCTTTATTCTTAATTTGCAATTTGCCCTAAAAATTCCTATTGCCTTTGTTTTCAAGCAGTGTAAGATTAGCTCATCGGCCTTGCAATTTCCTTCAATATCTCTATGTCCAGGAACCCATATCAAACTGAGCTTGAATGGGCATTCCTCTGCAGCCTTTGATCTTAGTACAACTGCCTCCATTGATTTGATGGCTGCCTGGCTGTCCGAGAAGAGTAGTCGTGGATTTTTATACAAACTTAGTGGTCCATACAGTGTTTTTTTATCACATGTTTATTTTCGAGCTTTTCGCCCGCAGATAATCTTAATGGAAAGCAAGTATCATATCTCCGCGGAACGAAGTAAATCACTTTACACTTCAACGACGTTGGAAAATATATCAAAATTATTTCCAAAGTTAATGTTGCGTGTTTTGTTCGAAAAGTCAAATTTTCCAATGAACAACATTTTCAACGCTTCGACTATGTTAACAAGCATAACTGCCGCATCTGGCGACAGGTAAACCCGCATGAGATCGTTGAGAAGCCAAAACTCCGCAGAAAGTGCCAAACTGCCGGATGCTCTATTGCAGAAATGGATTTGGACCATCTTTGATTTCAGCAGAATGGCGCGTCATGGCACACAGCCCGCGCTACAATCGATATTTTGCGCGCCATGTTCGGTAATCATGATATCAGTCGCCTAGGTGATGTCTATTGGCCACCTCGGAACTGCGATTTCTCGCCGTTATAATTTTTTTGTGTGGTGCCGTGAAGGATCGTGTTCTGCGAACGATTTAGTAAAGATTAAGGCGAATATTGAGGGAGTCACGCGAGAGGTAGGTCAAAGAACCGTCACCAAGGTTTTCGAAAACTGGGTGAACACGATGCGCTACTGAGAAGTAATTCCATAAATAATGAGGGTGTTTGCTTTTTCGAATAAATCAATAGTAGTAAAAAAAATTTATTTAATTTTCGTTAGTGATCGTGGTAATCCATTGGCATTTCCACACATAGAGTAACCATTTTATAACTTATTTAAGAAAGTTTTTTTGTAAATCCTTCATTACTTATTTTTGTATAGTCCCGAGCACAGTCTGTGAAATAATATATGTATTATTTAATTTTTTTTAAATTTATTTCCTTTTGTAAAAATAAACCACTATATGGACCACCCTGTATCTAATTGACAACTACATCCTTTGCCAGATGCTTCGCCAAGTTCTTCTTCAACTTATGGTACGCGTCTTACTGTTGTTCCATAAATGGGGAGTTAAACAGTTTTATGCAGCCTCTGAACGGAGATGTTTTTTATGAGGATCTTTCTCATAGCAGATCGAGCTATATATACTCAGAAGTTTGCCATTGCCTTATGAGGGGTGACCGCTCTTACGAAAAACTTATTCTGTCATTTGGTGTTTCACGCTCACAACGGATTTCATACCCGGACTCTACCTAATGCTAGTCACGCACAACTTATTCGTCTATGGTGGCCGGACGATTTTTAAAATCTAATAAAACTGCGTTTCTCAAGATTTCGATATTTTAAAACTTAGGAAGATATATGTATGTATGTACATACATCAACTTTTTTTTTATAAAGGAATTTCGGGGAATCATTATTCTGCGCCTTCTAGATTCTTTTGAAAGCTCTACGTTTGGCATAACAAGTGCGTTTATAATTTACAAGCAAATTGTATAACTCAGTTTAGACTTTTTTGGCACTTCTTTTAAGGGGGGAGCCTGGTTTATAAGGTCAAAAAAATCAATTTTTATTTTTTTCGTTTTAAGCGATTCCTAATATATTTCAGAATATTCACACAAAGTTACAGAGCCTAATTCTCAATATTTCCGTAGATACAAAGTCAAAGGTAGGCGAGCGTTAGGTAGTTACGCTGTGACCGGACAGCTATAGTACAAACTTTATCTTCTTTTCTCGACTTTTCATTTTTATGATTTCTTTGAATTGGCGTACATGAATGAAAAAAAACTAATGAACCTTTTGAAATGAATCATAGCTTGTTCCCTTTGAACTAACAAAATAGATAAAAAAAAATTTTCAAGATTTTTGTACCAAGTTGAAGTGAATTTTTTTTTTTTATAGAAAGGCATTTTTTTCTTTAAAACTTCCAAAAAGTTGAAATTTTGGAATTTCTCTCAGTTTTCTTAGTTCATCTAGAATAAAAAATCATGATAATTAGAAATCCATTTGAATTTTTTGCTTTAGATAATAATTACGAGCTGTATCTTGTACGCCAGTTGGAAACTCCAGCGTTGCAGCGCTCTACTAATTTCTATGTTAAACATTTTTTTCAACCAGTACAAAAATTTTTTATACTTTTTAAATAAAAAATAGAAAAAACTTTGCAGTGCTAAATTAAATTTTTCCTCATAAACCAGGCTGCCCCCTTAAATAAAACTTAGCAATATATCTTGCCCCGTTACCCAGGTCAACAACATTTCTAAACATTTAGTGTACATCAAAATACGAATCGTCACATCCTCGAAGGTACAACTCGTTACTGGAAAATTCGTATTTCGGATTCCGGCATACATACGTGGACGTACTGCTTTTCTCAGGTTTCAGGATTATAACATCCATCGGCTCTTTACGAACCTGCATTCGTTTACAGAATTGACTTTGGGTCCGTGCAAATGTTGACAATTTTAAGATATTGATACTAATAAAAATTAAATAAAATAAAGTTATACACAACAGTTAACTGTCAGCTAATTTTGTAATTATTGTAAATAAATGAAAATTGTAAATGAATTTTGTGATTGCTACTCAGCCTAGCCTCTCAGAAACTATGAGCATTAAATTATATTTTTTCTTCGGCAGTCTAGATCCTGAATAACTTTTGATTGAGCGAAAGATAAGAAATATGATTTCCTTTGGATACTTGCTTTATGGAGAAGAGAGGTCAGGGTTACTGCGAAGCTAATATAATAGCTCACTGGGAATGTTGTGAATTTAGTACGCCCTCAAGGAAGTCGTATAAGCTAAAGTTTTATTCAAATTAATTTATTCTAGTAAGAGAGCTATGAAAACTGAAAACTGTTATATTTTATAGGTCAGCTGCTGAAAAGGGAGTTCTTTGCCAGCTTAGAAAAGAAAGCAAAAGAGGTTGGTCCAGCAGTCAAACCCAAGTACCTTTAACAACATACAAATAGCCCCTTTGCATTGGAATACACGTCACTGCTGGCAGTTACAAGGACTTGGCAGACGAGCGAAACGAGTGAAACGAATTACTTATACACAATAACAATAACAATATAATAAAATACAATAACTTTTTTACTAAATAAATAAAAAACGATTTTGAGTACGAACCTGATAGCACAAAATTATATAAAAATTGCAATTATTTATAACACTGATCGATAGTATTTTTCCTCAATAATAAATGCTGATTATTCTTCTAGGATTTTCGCATGGATTATGAATCAATGACGTCTCAATTCTGAGAAAACCGGTTTTGGATTTATTTAAATCACTATGATCAGGGCGATGTTTTAGAAAGTTCAAATGCAGTTTCAGGAAAGTGTAAACCCTATTATAATAAGAAAAACAACGTGAAAAAGCTGTTGGTAAATGCTTTTCTTTATCGCATGCTTGCACCAAACAGCATTGCTTTTACGATCTTAGACTATATTTTAAAGTTGGTTTTACATTTTAATCTATAAAGGTATACTCTTAATAGAATTTGCTAAATATTTTAGAGGTCGGTGATTATGTATGTGACGCACATACATATATATATATATATATGGTTTTGTTATAGACAAAAAACACCAAAGGCCGCTGTTTCATTGAACTGCATATTTGATTTTCGGTGTTTTTCAAAGAAAAAATTTACCTAAATTTTCATTGACATGTTAAATTTGTGATTCATTTATTTGTTTAAGAAATCAGAACTGAGCAAACAATTGGCCAATATGCGCCAAATATTATTTCAAATAGTGCTTACATCTGCTTAGGTCATAAATTGTGTAAACTTGGGTTATCAAATGCCATTAAGATAACATTCCTTTTTGGCCTTTAATGAGTTATCATATGTCGAATAGAAAATACACATGTTTGCATTATGTCTTTACCTATTTACTAAATTCAATCATTATGAATTTGCCATTTATGTTATTCACAAATCTTTCTAAATGACTTTTTAGAGATGGAATAATTTTCTTCATTTCTATGGCTCTTTCCTTGAGAGCATTAGTTCAATTATCTTGTTAAGTTGCTTGTTCATCTTGTTACGAATAGCTAATTTCGCAGATTCTAGTACTACGGCTGAGCAATGCAGCTTCACAGGACCACAGATCCTTACGAGGCCTTGAGCATGTCTAGTGTTGGCAGGCGCCATCTAATATTTCCATGGGAAAGCTTGACATATTTTATCATGCACACACTAAGAGCGTTTGGATGTGCGAGTCATATTCGAGTTGTTTATACAGGCTTTAAAAATTCATCTCCGCAAAAAAATGCAAATAAATTTGCGACATGGATTTTCAAGATAATAATTCATAGATGAATTAAAATCATTATACGGCGAGTTAGCATATCCTTAGCACTGTAAAAAACTGGTTCAATGAATTTTGTTTTTAAACTATTCACTTATCGACGAATTCCGGGAAAGAAGTTGTTGTGCCTGAAGATATCGATGATCTGCGCGAAATAAATGGGCCACATACCGTGGAATTGAGGCATACTTGGGCATTAGTACGACGGGAATCAAAAAGGTGTTTTCACGTTGGATTCTACACAATTCAATAAAAAAATACTCTGAAAATTGGTTTAACCCTTTCGCTACTGCTGGGACACTGATATCCCACAGCATGTTCACTTCCCCCTTACACTTGCAATTTTCATAAGAAACTCAACCAAAATGTCACAATCAGTAAATGCGAACAGTACTTACAATTTACCGTTATCCGCATTCCACACAGTTTCAATCGTGTTTAGTTTTGATCAGTTGTTTGTGAGCAGTCGCTAATATTGCATCAAATTTACGCGTAATTTTGGTGAAATAATACGTATTTTTATAAGAAGTGTTGATTTTTGTAAAGAAAAATATTGCCCTTTTACTGGTAAGTACAAATATATAAGAGTTTTGTGAAAAATATTCAGCGGAAATTAATTTTGGGATGCATGTGTCCCAGCAGGGTTTTAAATAGGGACATATATGTCCCAGCAGTACGTTGTACATATTGTATCACACAGCTAATTTATTTATTTTTGCAACATCGTAGACAGCAAAAATGTCGAAATTAAATCGCGATCAAATTAGTGCATTACTTCAAGAAGGCGATGATGAATCCATGGAATCAGGAACTGATTTTAGTGACGGAAGTGATGATATTTATAGTCCTGAGTTAGATAAAACCATTGGCAATGACGATTCTTCCAGCGATTCAGAGGAGACCGGATTGAGTGACGAGAATAGTGGCATAGACGATCAACCTGCACGAGGTGAGGAAGCCTCAGGCACGGTTATTTGGAGCACACCGAATGAGTCGTTTGTTTCCAGAAAATCGGTTAGTAACCATCGCGAATGCAAAATTGCAGTAAATATTGGGCGCCACTCAACCCCCTATGAAATTTTTCGAAAATTGTTTCCAAGAAGCATGTCTTTGTACATTGCCCAATGTACTAATGAGAGGCTGAGGAAAATACCCATAACGGAGCGAAACAAAAAAAATTCTTGAGACGGACTCCGGTGAAATTGATATACATATTACTTGGATGCATGTTTATCATGCCGTATAACCATGTGCCGTCGATTAAAAATTACTGGTCGAATCATAACTCATTGAGCAATGAATCTATAAAATCAGCCATATCACGTGATCGTTTTGAGCAGATAATGTCTAAGCTATATTTTGCTCCAGTTGACAAGTCTGCAGATGCAGAAAAAACCTATTACATTGACGATTTCATGAATTGCTTGAAAACAACTTTCAAAGCCTGCCGGGATGATAGTAGCTTCCAAAGTATCGATGAACAAATGACTAAATTCAAAGGGCGTTCATCACTCAAGCAATATATGCCACTCAAGCCAGTGAAACGGGGCATCAAAATGTGGCTTCGCTGCGATTCTTTGACTGGATCCACCTATGACATGAGTATCTATTGTGGAAAAGAAGGATCTGTCCTTGAAGGGACACTCGGCGAACGATTTGTGAATGATCTTGCAGCAACGATTTCTAACCCTGACGTGACACTTTGCTTTGATCGTTTTTTCACCACTGTTAATCTTATTAACAACATACAATATCCAGCTTTGGGAACATGCATGTCCAACCGGAAGAATGTTCCGAAAATACCAGAAAAATTGCAGCGAGGCGAAGCTATTTTCAAAGTTAATTCGGCGGGTACGAAGTCAAACTAAAACCCTTTAATTAATTTTTTAAATAACTTTCTTGATTGCAGGTACCATAGCGGTAAAGTGGCAGGACGTCAAAGAGGTAATGCTGCTCAGTAACTGCCACACTCTGAAATGAGCACTGTTAGACGCAAAATGAAAGATGGAACTGAGGCAGAGTTTCCATGCCCTGACATCGTAAAGACGTACCGCGCAATAATGGGCGGTGTGGACTTGGCAGATCAAATGTCGGGATTGTATGATATAAACAGAAAATCAAATAAATGGTGGAAAAAAGTATTTTATCGTGGCATGATGATGGCTGCTGTAAACACTTGGGTTATATATTCGGAGCTGAATAGGAAGAAACCTGCCTTCTTACCAGTGCTGGTCGAGATTGCAGAGTCGCTAATTGAAAAAGGAAAGGAATCTACCGCATATAAACGATCCCGTCGGTCTGGAAGATCATCGAATAGGTACAAATCAGTGACAAAAGTGGGGGATCGTTTACCCATAGAGCAGTCTAAAAGACGTCGGTGCGTAGCATGCGCCAATCAAAAAGTCGAGAAAAGAACAAAAATTATTTGCCGGGCTTGTAATTTGCCATTCTGTATACAATGTTTCGCTTCATCACATTCATAAAATAAATAAAAGTACAAATCATATGTTATTACCAAAAAAATGTTTCTACTTTCTAGGTGTAGTTTGTACCCTGTTGGGACAAATATATCCCATTTTTAAATACTGTTGGGACACATATGTCCCACCTCAAAATACCGTTATCTACATAAGTTACAAGCTTCATCTTGTTTCTACGCACATAAAGTACCAATGGGTATCCAAAAACTCAAAAATAAAGTTTGAGCAAATCCCCTCTAAAAGTCGGAGCGAAAGGGTTAAACGAATGCGAAAGTGCATTGATCATCGTGGGGAATATTTTGAAAAACAATAAAACCTAGAAACCTTCTCAGTGCTATGAACTTGCCTCTGATTTACAAACGGCTTGAGGCAATAATATAGAATACTACCATAAGTTTTATCAGCCTCTCAAAAGTAGGCTACACTCCGAGGCATAATACACCTGATCAATCGATATGCCCTAATTGTGCCCATAAAGAATAGCCCATCGGCAGCTATTTCCCGCACAAAAAGTGGAAGAAACTCAGTACCATATCTCCATTGAATGTCTTTGAAATATTAAAACCTTTTTCTAAAGTTAGTGCTGGATTGCCGAAACTCTACGAATTAAAAACAAAAAAAATGTTGCTCCAAATAATGCGCAGAAAGCGCGATTAATTAACAATTTATTTAACAACACAAAATATATACATACAAGTATTCGCCCAATCCAGTGTTGCCGATAGTCAGCTCATTATCCCTAGATCAGGAACTGGTTGCAGATTTCAGCAACTCAACATTAGTTGTATCTAACTTAGAAGAATTCTTTACAAAAGCCTCGGCTTATTCGCTCATAAGTATTAAATCAGAACTATTCGCTTCAATATCACTCTTCTATAAGGGCTTTGGAGTAGCTGGAAAATTACGCCGATTTCGCTAAAAAATTATATTTTCAGATTAGGTGCGTTTTCATTTACGTCTTATGTCTGAAATTCTAAGCGTGTGAATTTTTAAGTGATTCCTGAAGCGTTTTTCTAAAAAAGCTCCAGACGACAACTATCTTACGGGGTACGCATTGCTACAGAGACTTATTGGCCAATTGTTTTGAGAGCACATTGTGAAATGAGATGTGACTGACTGACGCTCCGTGCAACACAAGCTGTTCAACAATCAGTTTTTAAATATGTAATATAGGTGCTATCGGAAATATGGATAATATGGACAAGATTGATCACTGCAGCTGCAAACAGAGACAGCCATTTAAATAACTTGTGGATTACTATATATGTAACTCGCAATTATACGGAAGGTTTACTATACTCTTTTTAACAAAGCAAAATTCACTTGAAAACATTTGTACGTATGTATGCACTCATACTTATACTAATAGTTCGAGTTTTCTCCATCAGGATTTGCATGTTTGTATGTAAACTTGTGTGTGCTACTTGTATTCAATTGCCATGCTTAAGTCACGAAAGTGAACTATATTGTGAATTATATAGATAAACAAGAAAAATAGTATCTTTTCGGGTATGGAGCCTCTACTAAAAAGTTACCGCAGCAATTTTTTCATACTGGCTTACAACTTGCAAAAGTGAAAGTATTTTTTGTAGTTACAATAGATATTTCATTTTTTTCCAAATATAAATATGAATATAAATGTCAATACAAATACAACTAATAAAGAAATAATATGTTGCGTACAGCTCAACTTTTTTTCAAAATTAGCAAATGATTATCAAAGCGCTCAATAGGGTATACTCGTAAGCATTCTCTGGTAAATAAGAATATATAAATTTACTTTTAATAATACCTGTATATGCATATTTGCGAGCATAATTTTCTATGAGTTTGATAATGGTTTGCTATGTGCGGGAATATAAAGCTTCTTAGTACTCGTATGTTGAATTCAACCTAAAAACTATTACTAAGTTGGATAGGAACAACCTGCTACATGCTTGCGTACATTAATTTATTTGTAGGCATGTGAATATTAGGGATGCCAAGCCCGCGATTAAGGGATCCCGGAGCTTTTCAGTATCCCGAAAATTATTATGTCACGCGATTTATCTTTTCTAACGAATTCTAATAACTAGGACATCCAAAACAGTAGCACTAACAATTTTTTTATTATGACAGCTTTCACACAATCCTGTAAGATACCAGTAAAATTAAAAAAAAAAATTTTTTTGTCGTAAAATGCTAATATAATTCTTTAAGAATATGTCAAAAAAATTTAGGACGTAAATTTAAGTATTTCTTAAATAATAGATCGTCAACCGTGACGACTCTATTCTTTGCGTTCGAGCGCTGGGAGAGGTATAGTTACGTTGTATTCAAAACAATATTTTTCAAATTGGCGTACACGATAACTCGAAAAGTTATTGCCCGATCTCCCTTGCACACATATTTTTTATGATATTACTTTCTATGTGAATTTACAAGTTTTCGAAAATTGTTTGAAAAAAAAATTTTTTCGAAGCAAAAATAGTAGGAAAATTTGCCCCGAAATTCATTTGTTTTTAAACATTTTATTCCGCGAATTTTTTTTTTTCCATTTTTTTTTTAATTTAGTTAGAAATTATGACATTAATAAACAAAAAAATTGTTGGTGTTTTGTATTCAGGTCACTGACGCTGATGCTACAATGCCCGCCAATTGAGAAGCCCCGCTGCGACCTTCCTGGAAGAATTGAGTATACATCCGCCATTTTAAATGATTAAAAAAAAATTTATATAATGGTCTATGAATAAGTTCGTGCGGGTTTTTTCGAAATTTGAATTTCGGATCATTCCCATGGCTTTTAAACGTTTGGAAATGGTTGATTGATCAACTCCCAAAGTTTTTGCAACCTCTTCTTGCGTTTGAGCCGGATCTTGATCGAGCAATTCCTCCAATTCGGTATCCATGAACTTTGGCGGCGCGGCCAAAATCACCACTTTTAAAGCGGGCAAACCACTTCTGGCACGTTCGCTCAGCTAGAGCATGCTCACCATAAACTTCCACCAAGATACGATGACTTTCGGCTGCTTTTTTCTTCATATTAAAGAATTCCCCGCAAAAACACATTATTTGGCACGAAATTCGACATTTTCAAGTGTGGTAAAAATATTGTTGTTTACGCTTCAAATAAAAAACTTATACTGACGTTTGTGCCTTACGACAGTAGCTCTCCAATGAATGTTTGGAAATGTGGATCGATGGAATAATAATCAAGTTAGGCCATCTGTTGTAAAACCGCACGAACTTATCCATAGACCTATAATTTTAATGTATAAGTAAACTGTACGCCAATTTTGAAAAAAAATATATTGACTTCTTTATTTTAAATAATTTTAATGAAAGTCAGGAAAAATATGGCCGTTTACAGGTATCTGTCCCCTTAAAATGGCAGCGTTTTTAGTTACGGAGAGTAATATTTGTTACTCATTTTATTAGTAAAAATATTTGTTTGTAAATATTTATTGCCAAATTCATAATTAATGCCAATTTATGCTACTATCGTTGAAAATTGAAAATTCAGAAAAAATATTCCTTGATACTGTTACTGATTTGCTGGTTTATTGATTAGTTTAGCATCTTTTCTCCAGTTAGATCACTGGAATGTTAAATAAACAGGCCTTTTAATTTCAGCTCAAGTTTATTGAACTTTCCAACCTCTTGTATACATTTCAACGACTCTTCAACTATTCTCTTTTTACGGTGGATTTCCGTTCGAAAATTTAGCAGAAATATTTGTTGTATATTGCAACAGCAAAATAAATCGATTTTAAATGCTTTTTTTCTGTTGTGCCACAAAACATGGGCAAAAGAGAGCGTTAAGTTTGCTCATGCCCCAGAAGAATGGAAAGCATTGGGTAAAATCGACTGGTCCTTCATTGAAACCAGGCGAAAAACTTTGTGTGTATCACTATTTGGCCACGGATTTCGAGATTGGGCCAGATGGGAAGAGGGCGAAGTTCTCTAGTGGTGCTCTTCCGATGCCTATAAAAATTTTGCATTGCTGGAATGCAAACAGAGTAAATCCTTTTTCATTTAAAGAGTTTTGTTTTATTTAAATGAATTTAGATTTAGATCATATACTGATTGTCGTGTGTTTGTCGTGTGTTTCATATGGAAAAAGAATTGGCCCATCTTAAGGACTAGTGAAACTAAATAAATTCGAAACCTACGCCTGCAAAAAAATACTTTCTGAGGAAAAAGTTGGAAGACCCAATCATAACAATTCATTCGGCTTGGGCCGATATTGCACAGGCATTATCCAAAATTCGTTCATAGATTAACATATGCCTTTTGAGAATGGGGAACATATTTTTTGGGGGGGAATCTTATAGTTTTTAAGATATAATATAGGTTGTCAAAGCTTTTGTGAACGTACTGAACGTGTTGGAAATATGTAGTAAGTTTAGTTGTATTTTATTTCTGCATGGTTTTAGATATTAAAATTGTTTGAATTTAGATTATTAAACTTTATAAAATCGAAAAAAGGTAATAGCAAGGGAAACGGTACTAAATTAAAGCTTTAGAAGCAAAAATACCTAAGCAATGCCAACCACATGCATTGTCAATATATTTGTGACAAGTCCATGGGAATGGTTAAGTTAAAAATATACATAAGTAATTACAATAAGTATAAGTAAAATATAAAAAATACATCGACATTTTTTACTTCCAAATTACTTCAATGGGTTAAGTAGCATCCAAAATCAGTTATCAAACTTTACACAAAAAAAAAAAAACCAAAACACTTAACTCACTTACTCAAGAACTCAAAAAACTCCTTAAAAAAGAACACTCAGAAGAAATAACTATCAGCTTGAGAATTATCTCGGCAAATTAGATGCAACTTCTACCACTGACTTCTTTCTATGGAAAGCAACAAAAAATTTAAAAAGCATAACTCTAGCACAATCATCCATTAAAATGGAAATGAAAAATGGGCTAAAAGAGATCTCCAGAATCCTACACATTTGCTCGTCACTTAACTCGAGTGTTCTGACCCCACGAAATCGAACCCTCTCCAAGCACTGCTCAACAAGAAGTAAAACACACGCTTCAGATGGACCCCCCATTGCAAAGAAATTGCTCGAAATATGATATAAGTGATAAAAAACTTTAAAAACAGAAGGCCTCTGAATATGGCCTCATAACAGGAGCGTTACTGAAACAACTCCCAGAATAAGGACTCACTTTCCTTGCGTATATATATAACTCTATTACAATACATTACCTGGTTTTGTTTCAGCTCAATTGAAAATCAATATTTCTTTGCAAACAAGGCGAAGAACAGTCTGAACTAACCTCAATAATCCAATACAATTATCCCCCAAAAAAACTTCACAAAATATCTCGACATGCATCTTGATAGCAAACTCATATGGAAAACTCATATTTTCACCGAACGGAAGGCTTTAGGAATAAAACTCAGGAACTATTGGTTACTACATCGAAATTTTTATGTTTCTTACGAAAGTAAGCTCTCACTTTACTCAACTTTGAGCCACTACAGCTAACTCCAACAACGAAATACTTCAAAGATTCTAGCCAAAAACCCTCGGAATGATCTCAAACACCCCTTATTATATCATAAATGCAAATGATCTTAAAGTACCCACAATAACTGAAGAAATACGAAAGTATGCCACATCACACAACACACGACTCCAATCACACTCAAATAATTGAAAATCGAATAACTTCACCAGATTCAAGAGCAAATCTACAAAACATCTCATATGGCCTATTTACGGCGAAATTATTATGTATTATAAAATTATTAAATGGTTGCTCCACTGGGTGTATTCCACAAATGGTTTTTTCTCTTAAATGAATTAAATAGCTTTAGTAAAAATATTGTTTATTGTTTAAAAAACAGATCACAATAAAGAAGTGGGTTACAAAACAAAAACTCGTTTTATTATTGAATCAAGTTTTTTTGAATTTCTGTTTTACGAATATTAATTGAAATGAAATAGGAAAACAATCTTCTCTACCAAAAATACTTTTGGAACTAATTTATAGTGCCAACAATTTTTAAGTTTAAGAGCAATTTTTTGGCGTCAGGGATGCATATTTTATACCAATTTTTGGTTTCCCTTCTAATAAAACAAAATTGAAAGTTTTAGAGCGAAGTAACATAATTTAGTAAATAAATTCGCGCAAATTTCTTACCACTTCAGTTGTTGACGCCGAAAGATGTTTTTTGTATCAGCATGTATCTATAATAGGTTCAGGTCAAGAATGAAATACTCCACTTTAAATGCTTTGCTACGTAAGAACACATTTTGAATGCAATGATAATGAATATTTATTTTTGTTTTATGGAGTAGAATATTTATTTAGAGGTTTTGTTTTTAAAACTTTGCGTTTAATGTGTTTCTTATACTAGTTATTACTATCAATAGCAATTTTAATATGCAATCTTATTTGCGATGCATGCAAAAAAAATTACTACTTAATTAATCCAAATAATTTGCATTAACTATCAACTTAAAATGGGCAAACGGGGCTGGTGACGCGAATATATAGCCTATCCCTCCTAAATGCCAACCTCACCTTCACGTGGTAGCTTCCTTTTAAAACGAACGAGGCTCTCACATCCGACCATAGGCGGCATAAACTAAAAGCCTTGCACCGAAGAGGACCTGTAGACATCCAGGCAACTGGATTCCTTTTTGGAGAATCGGCTGAAAGCCCCAGCAACAGAATCGGATTCGTTAGGCCAATTATCTACCAATCCTAAAACAACCTGATTGCATCAACGACATGCGGCTTCTTTTTCCTGTCTGGAATCGTTGGAAATAATAATAATAAATAAATAAGCAATTTTTAAATTCAGTTTATCTTAAATTTCAAAGGAGTTTTTTTCGTGGTATATTTAAATGCTTGATTTTTCATCATATTAAAAACTATGTTTTTTGAATAACTTTTTTTACTAAATAAAAAAAATTGTTTTGAGTGCTGGAACTTTTTATTTTGACATTTGACAAAATTATATATTTTCCGCAAAAATTATAAAACCCTAAGGTGACTTCCGGAATCCAAGCGAATTATGGGTAAAATATTCCGAAATCCCGTGATTCAATATTTCTGCTAATATTGACATCTCTAGTGGGTATACATATTAAATACTAGCTACAATTAAGATGATCAGCTAGTTTGCATCTCAGCTTATTCTAGTTAATTACTTTTTCTCTGAAACGAAGTATGTACATGTTTTTATGTTTATGAAAAAGAAATGCGCAATTAAAATACAGATTATTAAAATATATAACCTGTTGTAGTCAAGCAGGTGAAAAAAACCTTTTAATTTTTACTGGAAAACAACCGAGCTTGGGCTTCGGCCTCGGCTTCGGATTCGGCCATGTCCTGTTACAACTGCTCTGGCCGGTTTGGGTTTAATTTTTATTTCTTTAGAATGATTTACAGTAATAATAATATAGGTTTCCCTATATATAAATATACTTTTTCATTATCACATCGGAATTTATCTTAATTTCAGGTAGAAGTTGTAAAATATAGGAAAGTGTATTAAAGCCCACATTTTTCGTGGAAAAAATTGCTCTTTTTTAATGTTTTGTTTTAAGAAGCATTTTACAATATAATCTCTACTCGCTCTTCGTCTTCGAGAAGAATTCAGCCGAAGTACGCTGGATGTTGAATTTTGAACTTGATTTTTTTGTCGTTGTTTGTGAGCTGTGGCAAATTGCTTCGTTACATCAGTCAAAGTTGGTATGACAATGTGTGCTTAGTAGGCCGGGTCGGTTTGTGCGGAGGCAAAAAAATCGCCCATTGCTCTGTGAAAATCATATTCTAGGGATCAAAATAAGAAACTTTGCCGAAGGAACCATACCTCTAAAACGAATTCTGATGTCCCCCAATTTGGGTCGAACTTTTAGTTTCTTTTGTGGGGAGGCAAAAAAATTGCCCATTGCTCTGTGAAAATCATATTCTAGGGATCAAAATAAGAAACTTTGCCGAAGGTACTATACCTCTAAAACGAATTCTGATGTCCCCCAATTTGGGTCGAACTTTTTAGTTTCTTTTCTATAACTCACTTAAATTAATTTTTTCATTTACATACATATGTTCTGACTAAATAAATTTCTTAAGAGAAAAAATAGATATTATTATAAATAAATAAAAATAAAGAAAAAACATAGCCATTTAGCTGATTTTTTCATGTAAAGGCCAAAAATGGTGATATTTTTAAATTGGGGGACATCAGAATTCGTTTTAGAGATATGGTTCCTTCGGCAAAGTTTCTTATTTTGATCCCTAGAATACGATTTTCACAGAGCAATGAGCGATTTTTAAATCGACCCGCCCTAGTGCTTAGTGAGCAATTTTTCAGTGCAGCATTTAAGCTCCATACTTAGGTTTGGCTTTCGATACCACTAATATTTGCAATACTTGTACTATATAATTGGTAGAAATATACTCGGAGGGACGACCGCTATTAGAAATAATGTTTTCTTCATTTCGGTATTTCGCGGTGATTCGAACCTACGTATTCCGAATGGTAGTCACGCATCAATCCATCCGTATACGGCGGCATCCTTACAAAATTGAATGAACGCAAGAATTGAAGCCAACAGACCATTATCAAGGCAGAAATGTAATACATTGGGTTTTTGAACATGAATCTGCCCTCGAGTAATTTCAGAAAAATCATGAAATCCACTAAAATGTTTAGTGTGGTTCTTGAGCTGGTGGAATAATTTGCCCCTTTTTCTTCGAAGATAAAAATGTACGAGCTGTTACTGTCAATGGACTTCGATATAGACAACTGATTGAAGATTTGTGGTCTGAGCTTGAAGAAATAGACTTAGACGGTCTTTATTTTCAAAAGTATGAAGTCGCAAGTTACACAACATAGAAAAATATTGCACTATTGCTAGATTATGCGATTTAACTCCACTAGACCACTTTTTGTTTGGTTTTTTTTTTTGAAAAGTAAAGTCTATGTGATTAAGCTAACAACGATTCCAGGGTTGGAATATAACATTCGTGTCGTTGCTGAACTCAATGCGATAATGCGTGGGCGAGCCCTTGGAAATTTTAATTGTCATATGACACCCTGCAGACGTTCTCATGGTGGACATTTAAATTATGTAATTTTTTGCATATAATACTTTTGAGTCGTATGTTAAATAAAAATAGTGAAACCTGAAATAATCTAAATTTTGACATGTTTTTTGAATGACCCTTTATAAACCATAATTGAATTTGAATTTTGTACGTTCCAACCAGTTATAAAAGGCTAACAGAAAGTAATGCGATTCACGTTGTTTTTGATTTTTTATTAATAAAAATACTGGCTTTTTAAAAGTTCGTGATCGATTATTATGTGGGAAAATGTTCGGTTCGGCTTCGGCCGAAATTAGGCAAAGTTCGGTTTGCTTTCGGCTCAGCTTTAAAAATCGATGTTCGGTCATTCACTAGTTTTGACACTTTTCACTCGTTTTCCGGAAGAGTGGCATAATTAAAAAAATATTTTTCAGATAAGTCTGCAGAAATGACCGCTACCACCTCCTTTATGTCTTTTCAAAAAAATGCAGGAGCAGCTATTAACACTCTCGTCAGATAAAAACAAGTCTATAGTTTTACTTGAACTGAATACTTTTGTGCTGTTTTTCATGGTATGTATTTTGATTTATCAAATTATGACACTCTTTCAGCAAACGAGCGATTTGATGCCAGTCAATAAATTATTTATTCACAGAACGGGTATTAGCTGTAAAAGGGGACAGGTTGTGTGTGTGCTGTTAGGTTTTATTGGTTTACGATTTCCGAGAGTTTAATTGTGGAGATGCCATATCATTTAATTATTTCTTTGAAACTATCATTTAAGATCATGATTATGGCAATGACTTTTGAATTGTCGACACCATAGTTCATGAATGTCTACACTTATACATACATACATACATATATACACTTGTATCATCTACTCTGTGGATTTTCTTGTTTACTTGCAATTACACTTGGAACGCATACTTATATACATATGTACATACGTATTTATTAACTTTTCTATGAATAAATAAATTTGTAATTTGCATTTGACTTAATTGCATTTCTAAATATAATATACGGCCGAGGTCTGGTAATGCGAATACTTCTTCGTATGAATGCAGTATTTTGTATGCAGATGTTTCTGTATAGGAACAGCGCAAAATTTTGTTCCTCGATAATATGAAAGCCATTTCTTTTCTCTCAGTAGACTTTGCGTTTTCGCTTGCTTTTTTTGAAATAAAAAATTATTTTTCTGGTGATAGCATCAGCTGAAAGTCTTACGACTTTGCTATCAGTGGTAAGCAGACCACCTTGTATACATATAATATGTACACTGACGGACAAAAGTCACCGTCATTTAGTATCTAGAAGATTATAACATCTCCCGCGTCCAGAACATAATGGAAACATAAAAAGTAGTATATATTTAACGAAAACTATTATTTATTTAAATTCTGCATCAGTTTAAACATAAGGCTAATTCAAGAAGTATTTATAAAAAAAATGGCATATAATGGTTGCTGTGTGCATTTCTGGTGGACAAAAGTCACCGTCATTTAATAAAGTACTTACTCAATTTAAGTGCTAATATTATTTTAGTATGATGTGTGTTTGCCGTTATTTTTGATGACAGCTTGCAATCGTTTCTGCATCGAATGAGCCAGTTTTTTGGTAACATCTTGGCTTATTTTCTGCCATTCCTGTAGCAGCGTTTGCTTAAGCATATTTTTTGAGGTAATGTGATGCTCCCGAATGCGCCGATCTAAATGGTCCCATAAATGGATTGGATTCAGGTCGGGTGACTGTGGCGGAGTTTTCAAGGTATGGGGAGTGTTGTACAAGACCCACAAGCGAACTATTTCTGCGGTGTGCTTGGGGTCATTGTCATGTTGAAAATAATAGTCTGATTCAATGCCAAGTTTTTGAGCACTTTTTTGGAGATTTTCTTTAAGGATATTCAAATAAAGTCCTTTGTCCATTATTTCATCGATAAAGACGAGCGACACCAGCCGCCGACAAGTATCCCCATACCATGACTCCAGCACCACCGTGTTTCACAGTTGTTTGTATATGCTTCTCTGCTAATGCATCGCCCTGCTTTCTCCACGTTAAAACACGTCCGTCTGATTTATATATGCAAAATTTACTTTCATCAGAGAAGATAACTTTTTCCCAGAAATCTATTCCCTTGCTTAAATGCTCTTTTGCGAAGGAAAGACGCTTCGTTTGGTTGACCTTGCTGATGTGTGGTTTTTTCTGCATACTCTGGCGTTATAACCAGCGGAATTCAGCGCCCTGCGCACAGTACGTGGGTGAACAACTGTACCAGTGCTTTCCTTTATCGATGCAGCAATTTCTGTTGACGGAGTTTTTGGTTCTTTTTTAACTATTTTTATTATTTCACGCTTTTCACGTTCAGATAGTGTCGGCGGTCGTCCACTCCTTGCCAAATATTTGCACTCTGGTTCATCTTTAAATATTTTTATTATTCCAGTAATAGTGGTGTGTAGACGATTTACTAATGAGCATATCTCCCGAATGGTCTTGCTTTGATTGTACGCATTTAAATAATTTTTCTCTCTTCAATTGTGGTTTCTTTCCTTTTTTGATTCATTTTTAACAATCACGCGGCGTCAGTAAAATTTTTTAATTAAGTACCGTTATAGAATGTATACAGATCAGTCTTAAAGCTCCCATACTAAACGAACTCACTGAAATTTTTGGTAAAATTATTTTAAAAGGCAAGCCGAGCTGACGTGACGGTAAATTTTGTCCTCCAAAAAGATGACAAAAATATTTAATTTTTAATTTTTCCAAAAATGGGCTAGTAAGAGAAAGATATTTAAACTGAAATAGAAATTAAATAAATCATAGTTTCTTTTAAATATGCTACTTTTTATGTTTCCATTATATTCTGGGCACGGGAGATGTTATAATCTGTGTATGTAATCTGTGTATGTATCTACAAACATATGTATATTGCAAGATTTAATAAAAAATGGTTGATTTTAAAAGGCGACGAGATAATGATGTGTATGTATCTGGATAAAATGGGGAAATCAAAGTGATCAAAAATACTATAGGCTTACTAGATCATCTCCAAGGGTAAATAGCTTGGATGCAAGAAAATTTCTCTCTTATATAGTAGAATACCGATAATTTCGATAAGTTGAAAATCGTGATAACTCGAAAATTCAATAAGTTGAAAATCGCGATAACTCGTAACAAAGTTCGGTTCGTTGGATAACGCGTATAAAATGTACGAGTATGTCATTTGGTTAACTCGATCTAGCCATATCAAACTTGTAGCAGTAGTAGAGCAGCTAATTTAACTTTCTTCTTCTTATTTTATTATCTAGTTCGTATCAAAAAATTACAACTCAAAAAAATCATTTATTTAAAGCTTCAAAAATAATGAATATTTCTGATGAAAAATAACAATTCACCAAATAATCATTATTTCAGAGTGAAAAAATAACACTTGTTAATAAGTTTTAGTTTTGTAAAAGAAATTCAAGGTGGCGCAAAATTAATCACCTATCGGAATGTTTATAATTTTTGCCAATGGCATCGTACGTCAATTATATTTGACGCTTGTGAACTAGACAGCTGCTGTAAAGGTCAAAATAAAGATTTCCTCTACTCAAAATAATTTTTTTATTTAGTAAAAAAGTTTTTATTATTATTATTAGGTTACTGCGCACCGCAAAAACAAAAAAAATTATTCGCAAACAAAGCCGATTAATTTTGCACCACCTGATTACTCCATATCTGATTGCTTTTTCTAAGCGAATAGTTGAAAGCTGAAATGTGATACTTAATCAATTTTTTTTACAGATATCGAAGAAAGATATTGAAATCGTAATCGATTCGTAAAGTGCAAAAACAAATATGCACATACTTCTGCTCAAATATGAACGAGACGTTATCAATAAAACGGTCCGCGAATGACATATGGCAAAAATAATTTTTTTGTTTTTTGTAGGACTGTTATAAGCTTATATGGCAAATTTCAGCGTGATATGTCACATATGTAGTTTGTTTTCTGTGCTACTGTAAACAAGTCGAGCTCGAGTGTGTTCTTCGAATTCTCTTTTATGACTTCAATTGTCTCAAAATGTTTTCCACGGAGCGGCAACTTGAGCTTGGGAAACAGGAAAAAGTCACATGGAGCCATATCAGGCGAATACGGTGCTTGCGGAACGATATTAACATTATTTTTGTTCAAATAATCGCGAACAAGACGTGATGTGTGAGCTGGTGCATTATCGTGATGCAAGAACCATGACTTGTTGTCCCACAATTCCTTCCTTTTAAGACGAATGTTCTCGCGCAAACGCTTTAAAACGTCTAAATAATATTCAGCGTTAACCGAATTTGCGATTTTGCGATTTTCAAGCACAATTTCCTTTACTTTTCCGATGTTTTCGTCGTTTACTGATGTTGCTGGACGACGTTCATAAGGCAAGTTTTCAACCGATGTACGGCCCTCTTTGAACGATTTGTACCACTGGAAAACACGTGCACGCGATAGAGCAGAGTCCCCATAGGTTGTCTGCAACATTTTTAAGGCGTCTGAAGCCGAAATTTTGTTGGAATAACAAAATTTCAAACAAATTCTTTGTTCAACTTGAATTTCCATCGTTAAATTTGAAGAACACACTCGAGCTTGACTTGTTTACAGTAGCACAGAAAACAAACTATGTGACATATCACGCTGAAATTTGCCATGTAAGCTTATAACAGTCCTACCAAAAAACCCAAAAAATTTATTTTTGCCATATGTCATCCGCGGATCGTTTTATTGATAACGTCTCGTTCATATTTGAGCAGAAGTTATATAAAAATCTTTTTTTTTTCGAAAATTTTAAAATAATGACTATTTTCGGTTCCTTCTTGTAACATTACCAGGCATACCACAAATTGGTGTACAAGTTCGGCTAAATTCCTAATAAATAACTACTTTTTTTCTCTTTTATCGACGATGAAATTAACATAGTGAGGATTATCCGAATCAGATTAAATATACCTACCATGTTTTGTTTGAATACATTTGCCCATTTTTAAGGAAATTTCATAATTATCCGATCGACTGATTATTTTTTTAATAAGTTTCTCTTGAGAGCTGTATCGTACTACTAAGAAAACCTTGCAAATGCCTCAAGAGGTGGTAATCGCTTGGTGGACTCTACATCGGAATCGATAGAAACTCTCATTTAAAGTCTTTGGTGTTGTGTTAAAGATATTAGCGGATTGGTGTTGCCTTGGTGGTGGAAAATATCCTCCTATTCTCCAACTGGCCCTACTGCTTTTTGCCGATTGCCTGCTTTCATCTGGTCAGTTGTTAAGAGTAGATGTTTGAAGAGCAGCTCATATTAATAATTTCTTTCTAATCCCACCAAACAAGCAGTTTTATTTACGGCAAGTTGCTTTTACGGCCTGCCAATAAACACCGCATACCCAAGATGAGACCGTATAAATAAGGCATGTAGTAACTTAAATGTATACGGATTTGTAAAGTCTGAGGCATTACGTCTTACAAAGCCTAGAACAAAGTGCTTAATTGAGCTTATGTAGCTTATACGCTTTTTAAAGGAAAATCTGGCTTTAAACACTACGCCACAGTCTGTTATCCCATCAACATTCTTCAATTCCTTAAGCGATATGCAATAACTGGTAGGTAGAGAATTAAAAATTTCAGTTTCGATGCATTAGTCTGCCAAAACATGCTTAATCTTTGGACTCCATATTACCAGAACGAAAGCATCAACACAACCGTTTTGCATTCGACCAGATAAAATACATATATCGTGAGATATGGCTTACTAAATGCTCGTACATCCACAAAATCTTCATGCATTATGAAAAAACGACATGTGGCTCGTAAGTTAAAGAAGAAATTTTATATTTAAGTATCATATCTCAAAACACAGAAATGTGTTATCATCATAGTGGTAAATCTATTTTTTAAGGTGAAAGCAACTACAATTTTCTTGTCACTTCTCAATGTAATGGTGATTATACGATTTTATTCATAAATTTCCATTGACTCTAAGGTGACGAATCATAATAATATACTCTGAGCTCAAAAGAAAAATTTTAAATTTGTGCTACTTGCCCTCTATTCTAATAGAAACCGAACTGTGTTACCATATTTTGTCCGAGTAAGCGCAATTCAAGATTTGTGCTACAGAAGCAGGCGAACAACAATAAGAGGTGTGGGTAAATTTCCGAAAAAAGTGTAAATATTTCGTTACACCAATCGCGCGTATAGCTGATTTGGCACCCTGCGAATGTTATCCATTCCTCAAACAGCATTTGGGGATGAAAGAAACGTGTAATCAACGGATTCAAGCCATTCAAGACGATGTGACCAACATTTTAAATAAGATTCATAAAAAGGGCACGGGTAGCTCGTTTGATGAATTCGAGGGCGAATATACAGGGTGTCCGATGGAATAATTAGATTTTAAATTTCAAGTTTCTCTCTAACTACTGAGTGCATGAGCGGGGAGGTATAACCGCGTGATCTTCGTTAAGTAGGAAGGTAGAAGTGGAAGTCAGTCACAGTAACAGTTTAGCTGATAATCCTCGTTTAACCATTTTGGTTTAAGTGCAAACTCATTGATCTGAGTGGCTCTTATATCTCTAAGGGCATCAGTGTAGTTCAAGAATGATAAGTCAAAGTATTCAAACCGAGTCCCGCATAGCATGGGACAATGATAGACAAAATGTCTGACAGACTCTTCTTCCTCCTCAACCTTGCAGCTTATGTAATAGTCGAAACGAATGTGTTGACCTAGGAGACAGTGGCTTGTGGAGATAGTGTCCTGACGTCCCATTTTGGCCAAATTATTTTTGTAGCGTTCAGGCCCGTGCGCAGAAAATTTCCGAGGGGGTGGTTTTAACTCAAGTTACGTAATCAATGAAAAAAGAAGAAAAAAATTTTTTAGAGTACAGAAATTTTATTGTCAAAAGTAACAATTAGCTACATTTAGGTATGTAATAAATCAACTCTTCGAGGTACTGAAAAAAACTCTTTCAAAATTATTTGCGGATCGATTTTGACATCGCGATGTACATTGAGTGAGGCTAAGCCGTTGAGGCGATCTTCAGACATTGTTGATCTCAAATACGTTTTCAGTCGTCGCAAAGTTGAGAAGGATCGTTACTTCGTCGCTGTTGTCACAGGTAAAACTGCCATCACGCGAAGCATCTGGTTAACATTTGGAAACGCATCTTCATTACAAATATCGAGTGCTTCAAGTGAGTTTTTTATTTCCTTTCCGGCAATGAGCTTCCGCCAAAGTTGTACTTCGTTCACCCAGATTTCACGGGAATCGTCGTGCAAAATTGAACAGTATGGTTGGAATAGTTGAGCGCAGGACTCTTCCTCGAAAATTTGCAATTTGTTGAGAAAAAGGCAAGCGAAATTTGATAAAATATTGCGGTGATTTAAGAATCGAGATTGCAATTGTACCAGAAACGAATCAATATACGGTATGTAGATTGTTATGCGGAAATAATCTTCAGCTGAATCAGTTTGAATACATACACCCACCAAAAAATTTGATCCGCATCTAAGGCTGTAAAGAGTATCAGATGGAATGGAATTTGGCCATTTGAAATATATGTAAATGTTTGCTGAAATCTCCCTAAAAGGGGGGGTTTGAACTCCGCGAACAAAAACTGTCTCCTATCACCAAGAATGGAATAATCTACAATAAATAATTTTTTGTTAAAGTTTGAGGAAAATAAATAATTTTGGTAATCCTGTAACGCAAGGTATTTTGAGTACATCGCGCATTTCAAACGGTGATGAGAAAGGGTTAATGGCTAGAATGATTACATAGTTCCTAAGTCACAGTTTGGTGTGCATTGTCAAGCAGTAGAATAATTTTTTCTGTGGGGAATACTAATCATTTCAGCATTAAAAGAAAATATCGTTCGGGAGGGTAACTACAGCTCCACATCACTTTTGCTGCGAGGGGCACGGATTACGGAGGTCAGGTTTCAGAAGTGTATCCGAGGTAACGGGCAAAATTTAGAGGAAATTATTTAAAGAAAATAAAAGCCGCACTTGCCTGTGTGTGGAGAAGTTATTGAAGTTAACTTTCATTATTAGTATTTTTTTATAATTTAACCTTTAAAAAACCTGAAAAAAAAATCTTTATCACTAAATATGCAATGCTTCTTTCAATTTGTAAAAAGTTTGGTTTTTTTTAATAGAAGGTGTACCTACTTCAATAGATTTAATGCCGGATGGCTTAGTAGGAAAGCAGAAAACAAACTAAAAAGTAATTACCGTATCTACTACTCAGTAATTTATAGTGTCAAGATATGATTTCTTCAACTACTAGCACATAAATACTGTGTATACAGTAGGAAATATACATATCTTGATTAAACCGTACAACTTTGAAATTAGCCTACTTATTATTTTATGTTTACTACATAATTTGAAATACCTTTGACATTTCAACATTATTTGATGTTTTCGAGGTCTCGCAATAAACATCAAATTAGCAAGCATCATATTCAGATATATACTATATACATCTGCATGCATTTACTATACAAATAAATGTATGATTGTAAGTAAGTTAGGGTGGCCGATAAAATTCGGTACTGCTTGTTACGCCAAATTTTAGTGATATTGTAACGAGAATTGGGCGTTATAAATATTACCATAGCTCTCGACTAAAAATACTGCAACAGTCAAGAAGCATTTTTGCTTTATTCCTAGAATTTTGTATTCGTTAGCAAGAAAATGTAAGTTCAATGAGGAAAATTGAAGCATTGGCGATAAAATTTTGGTATGAATGTTAGTCACAGATGCCGCAACCTAACAAAAAAAAAAATAACTCAAATCACCTGGTGGTTGCTGTGTTCGAAGTTCAATAATTGGCGCCCATTTCTAAGCGAAAATTCAACAAAATTGGCAACGCCACAGGTTCTATCAATAAAGTGTAGACCAGCAGTTGCTCGTCATTCGGACGTTTAAAACGCATAACTGTAGCAGAGCTTATGGAGAGCGAATAGCGATTACTTTGTAAAATGCTTCTTAAAATAAGTTAAATTATCAAATAAAAATTACTTATTAGTACTTTTTCAGAAAGGGAAATCGGATTGGAGGCACTTTTTCCAACAGCGTTTCTTTTTAACAGATCACGCGTGACTACTGTCAAACTATATACATTTTTTGTTCAGTATTCATTGTCATTTCATCATGGAACAAGAACGTTTTCAAATCGTACAATTGTATTATGAAAATCGACACTCTGTGAAAAGTATTCATCTCGCGCTCAGGCCAACTTATGATTTACAGCGGTGATGCCCATATTTGCCTTAATGGCTGCGTCAATAAGCGAAATCGCCGTATTTGATTAAAAAGGAACCCGAAGCCATATCTCTTCAAAGGTGAGACTGGCGCCAATGTAAAATTGAATGGCGAGCGCGTCGTGTGTCCTCGTCGTTTTGTTGAGCAATTTATCTCTCGTCTTGAACCAGTAGATTGGCCACCGAGATCGTGTGATATCACAACTTTTTACTTTTATTTGTGGGCTATGTTAAGTCTAGTTTGTGGATAAACCAGCTTCGATTGATGCATTGGAAGCCAACATTACTAAAGTTATTTACGTGATACCGACCGAAGTCCTCTAGCGAGTCATTCAAAATTGGTTTTTAAGGATGGTCGAATTACGGCGCAATTGTGGCCAACATTTAAAAAATAATTGTCAATGTTTAATGATTGAATGATTATACTTCTTCTTCTTTTTAATTGGCGCGATAAGCGCTTACGCCGCTTTGGCCGAGTTTAACAAACCGCGCCAGTCGTGTCTTTCTCGTGCTAACCGGCGCCACCAAGACACACCAAGTGAAGCCAAGTCCTTCTTCAACTGACCTTTCCAACACAGAGTAGGCCTTCCTTTTTCTTTGCTACCAAAGGTCCAAAAATCTTGCGCAGAATCTTTCTCTCAAACATTCCAAGCATCGCTTCATCGGATGTTGTCATCGTCCACGTTTCTGCGCCATACGTTAAGACGGGCATGATGAGAGCCTTGTAGAGTGTTAGTTTTGTTCGTCGAGAGGGGACTTTACTGCTCAGTTGCCTACTTGACGTGGGTGCCGATACGCGTGTGCGCCGACTGTTTTTTTGAAGATAGGAGGTACTTCGTTTTGTCCTCGTTCACCATCAGGCCCATTCGCTTTGCTTCTTTATCAAGTTTGTTAAGGCCGATGATGTCAATATCATCGGCATACGCCAATTGTACGCTCTTTTAAAAAATTGTGCCTGAGTGATTAAGTTCTGCGGCCCGTACGATCCTCTCCAACATTAGGTTAAAGAAATCACACGACAGTGAGTCACCCTGTCTGAAGCTTCGTTTAGTATCAAACGGCTCGGAGAGGTCCTTCCCAATTCTGACGGCGCTGCTCGTATTGAGCAACGTTGTCTTACATAGCCGTATTAGTTTTGCGGGGATACCAAATTCAGACACCGCGGCATACAGGCAACTCCTTTCCGTAATGTCGAATGCAGCTTTGAAATCGACGAAAAGGTGATGTGTGTCGATTCTTTTTTCATGGGTATTTTCCAAGATTTGGCGTATTGTGAATATTTGGTCGATGGTAGACTTTCCAGGTCTAAAGCCACACTGATAAGGTCCAATCAGTTGGTTGACAGTGGGTTTCTGCCTTTGACACAATACGCTCGCTAGAGCCTTATAGGCGATATTTAGAAGACTAATCCCGCGGTAATTGGCACAGATTGCAGGATCATCCTTCTTATGGATTGGGCAGAGCACACTTAAATTCCAATCGGCAGGTATGCTTTCATTCGACCATATTTTGCATAGAAGCTGATGCATGCACCTTACCAGCTCCTCGCTCAGTCGGCAGTCCGTCGGCGCACGCGGCTTTGTTTGCTCTTTAGCCGCGTTATCGCTATTCTCACCTCGTCATGGTCGGATAGCGGAACGACAATTCCGTCGTCAACGATTGGGGTATCGGGATCTTCACATTCTCTGTGACATGCGCAGCTTTCACTGTTCGAGAAGTGTTCCCTCCATAAATTAAATATGATCTGGATGTCAGTCACCAGAGCGCTGTCTTTGTTCTTACAGGAAAACGCCCCGGTCTTAAAACCTTCTATAAGCCGCCGAACTTTCTGGTACAATTTTCGGGCATTGTTCCTATTGACCAGCATCTCAAGCTCTTCGCACTTTCGTATTTCGGCCTCTCGTTTCTTCTTTCGGATAATACGCCTATTTTGCTTTCATAGCTCTCTGTAGCGATCCCACATGGTTCGTGTTACGCCCGATCGCAGCGTGGCTCTATAAGCAGCATCTTTTCTTTTTGCGCCAGCATGACATTCCTCGTCGTACCAACTGTTTTTTCGGGCTCGCCGGAATCCGATTTCTTATTCGGCGGCGGTACGTAGAGAACGAGAAATGTTGCTCCATTGTTCGTGCATGACGGTTTGTGGGGCAGTACTCTCTGAGAGCAGGAGTGAGAGTGGATTTGCGAATCTTCTGGCTGTCTGTTGTGATTGCAGCTTTTCGATGTCGAACATTCTTTGCGTAGTTAGATGTACATTTTTTGCTGTACAGAGGCGTGTACGTTGTTTGGGTGCAACAAGGTAATGATCCGAGTCGATGTTGGGTCCTTGGATCGTACATACATCTAAAACATTAGAAGTGTGTCTTCCATCTATCACAACATGATCGATCTGGTATGTATTTTCTTACGCTGGAATCTGGTGCTGCAGACTACCATGTTTCGGGCACCGGCGAAGTCGATCAGCCTCTGTCCGTTACCGGATGTTTCGTTCTGCAGGCTGAATTTTCCGACTGTGGGATCAAAAATCCCCTTTTTGCCCACCCTGGCGTAGAAGTCGCCAAGCACGATTTTTATGTCGTGGTGGGGGCAGCGCTCATAGGAACGTTCCAGGCGCTCATAGAAGAAATCTTTGGTCGCATCGTCCTTCTCTTCCGTCGGGACGTGGGCGCAAATTAGATGTTAGAGATGTTAAAAAACTGGCTTTGATGCGGATTATTGTGAGACGCTCGTCCACCGGAGTGATTTTGCAGTGGCGAAAATTCAGCGATCGTTGAAGCAACGTTACTCGAACTCGAGGCATCGTCCACAAGGAGTTTGTACCTCCAGGAAGCACTGTAAACGCGGCATTTTACAAAGAAGTGCTCCTTCGGCTGAAAAACCGCGTCGCCCGGGTTCGGCCCGACCTCGTCAACAATTGGACTCTTCATTACGAACATGCGCCGGCGCACACCGCCTTCCTCTGCACCTCTGCATTGGCCAAGATGGGGGTTCCGGTGCTTCTTCTTGTCCCCTCCGGACTTCTTCTTGTTCCCGCGCCTGAAAAGTAAGCTGAAGGGGAGGCGATTCGACTCCATCGAGGCGATCCAAAAAACTGTGACAGCCGAAATGAACGCAATTCCAGCGGATGAGTTTAAAAAATGTTTCCTGCAGTGGAGGGACCGCTACCAGCGGTGTTATTTTAATATTCAGCATATTATATTAATTTTTTCAATCGGAAAATGAAGCTTGGCTGGAACCAAGTGGCTGGTGGATTGGGTTTTAAGCGCGATTTTGAATTAAACAAGAAACCGGTTTTTTGGATAAATGAAAATTAATGCATCAGATAGGTTTTTTATTGCTTAGCCCAGCGCAGAACAAATTCTTACTGACTACTTTACCAAAGTTACTTATAAACTAATTAAAACAATTAAACACTGCCTCCATAGCGACGCAAACAAAACAAATTTACTTTTAGTTAGAACACAAATATTTTCCCCAAGCATTTTTCTAATTTTCCTTAAAATTAAATATGCCTGCTTTTCTTTTGCTTCTCACATGTTATTGATAATTTATTTGCAATGCCTTGAGAATATCGGACCACCTTAACGCACATACACAAATACATATGACATATAAATGGAGTGTCAAAGTTCATGATATTCGGTTAATTAGATTATAACGATTTTCAGCAGTTTAATGGATTAATTAAGTTCGCAAAATCCCTTGGAGAAAACACATCTATTTTACAAGTACATGTGTAAGCCTGTCCTAACCATGAATGCAGATATCCACAAACATACTTACATATGTATGTACAATACAAACTGCACAGACATGTGGTTGTATGAATTTGAAATCCCACAGCTCCTGAATGCACCAAAAGTGGCAAATGTGTTGAATTGTTTTGCATCCTAATGGCTTTTGAGCCACTGTGGCTTTGTACCTCTGCTTCGTGTGGATGTTTTAATATTGTTTACATCTGATTGAGATATTCGCACATGCCGTACGATACTTGTGTTGCTGCTTACAAGTGCACTCACACTCTACGTTTTGTTATCTGCTTTCATTTCTATCTCTTCCCCTCTCTCTCTCTCTCTCACTCTCTTCTAGTGTTGCTTATAATTTTGTTTTATATTATTGTGCTGTTATCAGCATAAACTCAGTCACTGATATGTATGAAGTTATTTATTTGTTTATTTGCGTGCACATATAAGTTGCTAAGTGTGTATGCGCAATGCAATGGGGTCATGCATATGTATATGTGCGTCCACAAGACAACTCAATCAGCTGATTATTTTTGACGTCTCTACACAACTATGAAAGTATTAGGATTCATAGAGATTGGATGGGAGCGAGAGTTGGAACGCGAATAAATGTTATAGGCAGTTTAGTGTGGTGTATGAGTATACATATACATCTACTTGTGCACATACACATACAAATACATATATGTATGCGGAGAAAAAGTATCTGTATTCGTTGTTATCAGCAAGAGGTCAATGGGATAGTAGCAATTCTCAGACGCCAGGAATGTGATAACGAATATTTCCTTGATTTAGATGTGCCCTACTTCCAGAATGTTATATGGTATTAATTTATTTGTTATTATTATTAGAAGCATTAATAG
The DNA here is from genome assembly GCF_027943255.1 of Anastrepha obliqua. Taxonomy (NCBI): domain Eukaryota; kingdom Metazoa; phylum Arthropoda; class Insecta; order Diptera; family Tephritidae; genus Anastrepha; species Anastrepha obliqua. The sequence goes on from NC_072892.1 coordinate 85,681,578, forward strand.
AAGCCTTAAAAGGTTTCTTCAGTTACCAATCAATCGCTTGGCTCATTAGCAAAAGTAAAATTTTTATTATTATCGTTGACGGATCTTGAGGCTCAGAAGTCAACGTTTTGTATAAATAACAACATACATTAAACAATATTTAATCCGCTCAAAATACTTACTGATTGCTTTTGTTTTGTTCTCCACAACCACCTTGCAGCATGAACACGGTTCAAAGGAGAAAAGCTTTTCTCTCTTTTAATTTTTTCTCCTAGTATATATGTATGTACGCAACAAATATTTTTCAAAGTATATGTGCTTGAGAGGAAATTAAAATTTGGTTCAAATGATTGAAAGAGTAAAGTGAGCACACGCATACACATAAGAAAGCAAATGTGTAAACAACATTATTGAGCATAGTATAGAAAATGCTTATACGAGCATTTCTTCTGCTTAGTTAAGGTACATTGCCGACACACTGGAAAAAAAGAAAATTTTAATTGATTAAGATTTCACTACAAATACATTTCATTTGGAAATAGTAGTTTTTTCTTCGTCTTCCTCTCTTATCAGCAGCGGTTACCGCACCAAATTCTTTCTGCGATGGACCGTTTACATCCATTCGTACTTTATGACTTAGTACGTTGGAACTTTATTCATTGCACTATATTTATTAACTCATTATATCATAGAGAGACAGTTTCTACTTTGAATTTTTAAGCGAGCTAATTAAAAATTATGACTGTCAATTGTGGCGTGGGTGCTGATACTTGAAATAACTTCTTGATGACATGATAGTGTATCCTGCCCTCGTTCACCTCTAGAGTATATAACCCTGCATACACCAGTAGTAATAAACTATTACAAAAATGGTGTCTGATCCATTCAGTCTTGCAACTGGAGTAACCTTTTTCAATATCAAATTAAAGAAATAGTAAAGTCCAAAACGAGTAATAAACAGTTCGGAGACGTCCTTCAAAATTTTGTCTGACTTGTTGGTATTACATATAGAATATGCAGTTTAGTTTCTCGGATATACAAAAGTCTGGTATTACTGTATGCAGGCAAGTGTGAACTGTTTGCTGAGAGATCAGCCGGGAAAACGTTAGCTCCCGCGACTGTGGCTCTATATTCGTGCTATTACTATCCATATTTCGTCATAGTGGTCAATGATTGGGCGATATGGGGCTTACCATCATTTAAAATGCGGTTCAGAGATGTTCCCTATACAATTTTTTTCTAATAGAAAATCACCCTGTCTTAAAGATATCTGTAAACCAACTAGTGTTACAGTAAAATTTTCAGATGCTGCTATTACGATCAGGGCTATAATTTCCACCGTAAGGATCGCGAGCGATGCAGTCATTGACCGCAAGAAAAACACATTACAATGTCAAGGAAGTTCTGTCCGGTCAGGCGATACCGAGTTCAAAATATTTATCATCTACTCCTCCTGCCACCTACCTGACAATTGATTACTTCGGAAAACTTCTGGCAGAGCAGAGATGCTATTCGAAATTCAGCACGGTAAACGATGGCACCCATAATAGTGGGTAATTGTAGCAGCACGCCTGATCTATTAATAGCGTAGTAGCGTTAGCCTGGTTAATAGCATAACTAGGCGACCAACGCTATATCTGGCCTCAAATCATTTACCCATTATCGTTTCGATCGAAAAACTCGCCGATTTTATTTCCGCGAATCACCACTCCTATTTTAACTTTAATGAAGCTGAGTGAAGCAACCGTTTTTAACAAACAAAGGATCTTAATTGGAGCACCCGAAGATCTGAAACTTGGCCACTAGTATGAGCAGGTTTTAGTCTACCGTAAGGTTCTTGTTGAATCCAACGAAACACTATGACAGAGTAGAATCATTTTGGTGGTTGTGCTTCGTCGGACTCGAAAATATTGGCGAATCATTTTAGAATACAATTTATATTGCATTCTCCGATCGACCGGTTCAAGCGTCGTGCCACCAGACCGTTGCACAAATTACCAAACAATCGTGCACCATTTGCTTGCTCCAGTGATGAAGTATTCGTAGTCATTGGCCCGACGGTATTAACTTGTTGATATTGAAAAATACGCCGGGAATAACATACATCACGAAGCTCTGCAATTTGTCTTCAGGGAAAGTGGTGCCACTGTTGTAGCCTGAGAAACGCGGCAACCAAGAAGAGTCTTATCGACTGAAAACTCAAAAAAAATATCAAAAAATACTGACTAAGACGATAACAGAGCTTGTGAAAATAGCGGCCATAATGACAGTGGTTCATCGCGTCGAAAAATTCTGAAAAAACACTGTAGTACAAAATAAATTTTTGACTAATGCATTTTGCGCTTAAATAATTTTTACAGTGTACTTCTCGTTTGTATAGAAATGAGGCAGACAACCTGCTATCGATGCTGCTGCTATCGCTGCTTCGCCAAAACCAAACGTAGAGCGTACATGTCAACAAGGCAGAGAGCAAAATACTCAGCTGAGACTGGCCTGGTATTTTCCGCAGCCAAGTTAGTTGAGCATACATACGTCCGATGGGCTCACCAACTGCCTGGGTATAAATTGGCATACATGTGTTGCGCGCAACCACATACACACATGTACACACAACAGTGAAACAGGCAAACAAACTTACATACATTTACACAATTCACGTTCCGTATTTACTAAAGGCACATTGCGGTGCTTACTGACCAAGCGAAAAATCATAGGCCAAACAGTTGATATCGGAACTTACTTGCATTTGGTTGTGGAGTGCGCGTTGGTTAAACGTATTTTCGTATGCTACGAAACGCACACGAGTGTTTATAAGTACAATAAATAACTCTCGAAACGAGGAAAACGAATTACAAGTGGATGCGCGCGCGATTTCTCTCTCAATTTTCAGTAAGTGGTTAGTTTGTTAGTTGTGCTACAAAAATACTCGCTGAATACTTCCCAAAAAACTAGTGATTTTTTCGTCTGCTTGGAAAAAGTGAAAAAATAAAATTAAAATCGGCTGAGTGGTAGATGCAAATGTTTTGACCGAAAAATACACACAATTCTGGCAAAACAAATAAATTAGCTTAATATTGCAGAGGATGTGTGCAGGCGGAAAAAAGTTGAGTGGCATAAACCACTAAACCGAAATCGTTTTTTATGCGGTACGTTTGTTGTGAAGACGGTCTCGCAAACGCTATGTGATAAAGTGGCAATGGTAATAAAAACAAAAACATGGAAGTTAAAAACAGCAATAGTGGCGAAAATTCAGCTGGCTACACAGCTGCTTAATCAGCCCATTTTGTTTTCAGCTACATAGATTTTCTCATTAGTTTTCTAATTATTTTTTTTTTTTGGCTGCTTGCAGTTCCACTTATCCTGCACTTTTCTTCTTTACATACATACATATGTAGATGTCTATTGACCCAAAAGTTTTGCCGTTGGTTTTTAGCTACTTCGAGAAAGTGTGCTGCACGTTGAATTGGTGAAAATTGCAGCTCTACAGTGAAGCTCTACAAAATTTAAGAATAAAATTGAAATTGTAGGAAAATACCGCAAACAATAAAAATAATTAGGAACACAATAAAAAAGGCGTAACAATACACTATTTAATGGTTTAAGTAAACCCACGAACGAGCCAGTGAAACCGGCCAAAAATAAACATTTGTTTTGCAAGAATTTTTCGTATCGTTGGTGACAGTCAAAAAACAAAAAAATAAAAAAAAAACAACACAATAAAAATCAAGTAGCAAAGCACAGCAAGAGAAAGCAGCGTATTTGTTGGGCTCGACGAAAACAGAATCAAAATAATCACAAAAAAAAAAAATCTGCTTTAAATTGTAGCGTTTTACTTTGATTCGGGCGCTTTTTTAATTTGCTTTTGAAAATTTTGGTATGTTTACATTCGATGCGTGACATTTGTTAAGTACGAGTACGAGTACGTGTGCCATAGTGAATGGGTGGTGTCGGTGGCGGCGAGCACTTGCCGCAAAGTGTCCGACCACTGCCACTGTCACTGCCACTGTCAACATGATGGCAATAGTGTGACGCCAACACGCCACACACTCTTGCCTTGTGTACCAAACGAGCGTGTGGCTTTTGTTGTTTTGGTTTTCTGCTTTTTCGCCATTCATATACTTAATTGCTGTAAAAGAAATCGATGGCCATTGAGCATTGCTATCGTTGCCATAAATCTAAACAAAGCGGCAACAAATGGCAAAAAAAAAAAAATTATTGTTATCATAAAAGTGCTTGTTGTAATAAAAAACGCGAAAGAAAACTAAGAGTGAAAAGCGAAAGAATTGAAAAGCGAGAGAATTGAAAAGTATTTAGACTAGGAATTTACTTTGAACGAATATAAATACAATTATAAAAAATAATATATGTACATATGCATGTATAGCCAAGAAGCATTCCAAGGTAAATAGAAACATTAACAAGCTTTAGTTGTGTGAGCCATCCACTTTTTGCCTTAAAATTGGTGAAACTTTTACCGTAATATTTCAATTGTTGTATTAAGTTTACAACCGTGGCAGAGTTCGTGAACGGGATACGGTTGCGAGATTTAGTAAATTCATTAGAGATTAGCCAAAATGCCGATTGAAATTCGTGAAATTAAAAATAGTACCTCAGAAGTATCAGCTAAAGCATTTCCAGCGAATGTGAATAGTGAAAAATAGCAACGTAATTTCATAGATTGAAGCTTTTGAGCAATTTTTTACTAAATATTGCATGCAAATAACGTTTTCCATTCTCGTGATAATGATGTGTGTTCTTTTCTCAAGTGTCAAAGTTTTCTAATCTACATAAAAAATGCGGGTGAGCTTTTTCAAGCTGATTTTAGTAAAGGGTTTTCCAATAAGAGGTGTTATTTTGATATTCAAAGAAAAATGTTATTTTTTAATATAAATGATCGGATGTTTATTTCATTATAAAGAGGAAGGTATGCCCTTAATAGTGAAAAATAATATGAGGCCACTACGACCACGCTTACAGGACAATATATGTACTTTTCATGAAATTTTCCATAACAGAATTGCAAAGTGGCTGCCCTATGCCCTTGATAGCCTCACGAATTCCATCTTTGAGGTCTTGAATCGACCCTGGGCTGTTGGCGTAGACCTTCTCTTTCACGTGGCCCCACAGAAAAAAGTCACAAGGTGTTAAATCACAAGATGTCGGTGGCCAATTGTGATCACCTCTTCGAGAGATAACGCGGTCCGGAAACTTTTCCCGTAAATTATCAATGGTTTCGTCGCACACAGCGCCGTCTTCTTGAAAATAAACGTTGTCGAGATCAATACCATCCAATTCCGATCATAAAAAATCGTTAATTATCTATCTATAGCGCATAAAACCTAACAATAACACCTGTTATTGGAAAACCCTTTATATCTGTGTATATAATTTCGTCAAATAAATGTACGAAAGCTCAAATTGTTACAAAAAAATGGACACAAAACGTTAACTTTTACTATTAATTCACTATATTATATTATTTGTGGAAGACTTCAATTTTGTTTTTATTCTTCCCTTGCATAAAATATGCAACATTTTCGTCGGGAGAATGCCGGCATTTTCGTGATGTTGACGTATAGGGTGAAATTTTCTTCAAGAAAAGAAAAATATAATTCTTAATTATATCCTTTATCACTTTATCTGTCACAAGCCGACTTTTACCTTTCAAAAATGAGTTTGCAGTTAAAAATAAAAAAATAAATAATTGGCGCGTACACTTCTGTTAGGTGTTTGGCCTCCTCTTATTTGTGGTATGCATCTTGATATTGCTCCACAAATTGAGGGACTTACAGTTTTAAGCCGATTCCGAACGGCAATTGGTTTTTAATGAGGAGCTTCTTTATGGCAGAAATGCACTCGGAGGTTTACCATTGCGTGCCGCGGGGCGGCCTCTATTTGATGCCCATGTTCGGACATGCGAACCTATGCATTCCCGAGTGGTAATCATGCACCAATCCATTCGGCTACGGCGACCGAATTTGCAGTAGAAGTCATTATATTTTGTGGACTTAACAGCTAGCAAGAGGCGACGATCAAAAACACACATTTCATATCTTTTTTGATGGTGAAAATCACTACTACAGATTGAGCGCAAAGAGAGTCTTTCGAATAGAATAAATCTGTTTTGTTGAAAATCTCGCTTTTTTTCTTGCATTTAAAAAAGTTGAGTCTTTACTTTGGAATGCATCGTGCATGTACGTGTATGTATGTATGTAGAAGCACTTTTCACTATTTTCTTATAGAACTGAATGAATACTACATTTACAAATAATACCGTTACTCGGCTTGTGCTATTTTTAGATACATCCTATAGCTCAAAATTTTTGAAAATAAAAGAAATTCAGTTGGTTTTTGTACGCCTATTATTGATGTAGATGCACACACATACATATATTTACTTGCATACACATATCTACATGCATCGTAGTTACTCCTGTTTAGCTATTCAGGCTCGTCACAACGTCTTATCAATTATCCAATAAATTCCAGTGCCAGTGTCACCGGTCTACGAGACAGCAGGCGTACAAATGATTGGTGCACTTAAACTGTTATACACATACACACATATACATGTGCTTGTGTGCAGGGACGTATAAAATATTCAAATTTATTTGTACGTTCATGCCTTCATTTAGTGGCATAAAACAGACAGATGACAAACTGATTGACAGACAAGTAAGGCGATTTAATAATATTTCAGTTACGCTGCTGATAAACATAATACCGCTTCAGGGTTTCACTAAAAACCGTAACAGTCGCTTGTGCGATAATAAGTATGGGTTTGTGTATGTGGTTGTGGAAAGTTTACCTATGTTACACTTTATCACAACTACAGTGGGTAGTTAAGCTACTAGTACTTTCCCAAATATTATAATTTCAAATATCGTCTGCATAGATTGTACTTATGTATGTATGTACACCCTCCGACATTATTATAAAGGCACCAAATATTGACTGTTTACTTATTTATATAAATTTAATTTAAATTATGTTTTATAAGAAAATAGTTAATTCCATAACAAAGAGCATAATAATTCAAGTTTCAAGCTTTAGACAAGATTTATAAAAATTGCAAAATTTGGGCATAATCTATTAAATTTTAGTATAAATTATAATTGAAAATTTTCGTACATTAAAAAGAAAATTTCCCGGTATTTTGCGTCTTTTTCCGTACAAAAAAAAATCATTCATTAGTTATGTATGTATGTACTCGTATAATAAAATTGTGGTTGAGAATCTCTTAGATTTATACAAAATGTAATTAGTTAACTTATCCTATTTTCATAAAAAACGAGAATTATGTACAAACGGATGTGTTGGAGTTTTTCAAAATAGTGAACGATTCCTTATCTCTGCTGTCTAGTAGTGTTTAAAAACCTTCGAAAGCAAAATAATGGATAATTAAAAAAATATTTTTTCGAAAATTTTGAATAAAAGTTTAGGTAAGGGAACAGGCAATGATCAGAAATTTATATTACTTATTCGGTGATAAAAAAAATTTAATAAATTTTTCAACAGATTCAAGCACTTAATTACAACTTTGACGGAACTGTATTGTTCCTGTTATTAAAATAAATATAATAACACTTTGACTCAAGAGCTGCATACGAGTATCATGTATGCCAGGCGTCAATAAAAAACAACGAAGAAAATAAAAATATTTAAATTGTTAAAAAAATATCTTAAATGAGCATTAAGCTGTTGTATAATTAATAAAAAAGTATTGAAAAAAAAACTGTTAAAAAACTTGGCTGTAATGTTTATCATTCGGAGCTTGCTAATTGCTTGCGTGCCCACTGTATATATTTATTTGTTGTATCAGGTGTGGTTTACTCAGCTTTTAAAATGCCAATTTTTGTATGATATGATTTTGACTTTCTCACTGGTCGAAAAAGAGGATTTACCTAGGATTTTTCGTCGAGGGACCTCACATAATATTTATTATTGTATGTTGCAGTTGCCATAGCCGAATGGGTTTGTGCGTGACTACCATTCGGGAGTGCGTAGGTTTGAATCTGCGTGTATGAAATAGCAAAATGACAGAAAAGTTTTTTTCTAATAGCGATCGCCCCTTGGCAGGCAATGACAAACCTCTGAGAGTATTTCTGCTATGAAAAAGATCTTCATAGAAAAACATCTGCCATTCGCAGTCGGCTTAAAACTGTAGATGCTTTGTGGAACAATGACAACACGCAACACGAAGGAGGAGCTGGGCCAAACATATAAAAAGGCCAATTATTTATTTTTTTATTTTGTTTAAGAATATCAAGACGCACACCCAAATTGGATGAAGATCTCAATCTTATAACTTTTAAATATGATTAGCATAGTTCCATCTACAACAAATTTCATATAAATCAAAGTTGAGGACTTTATACAAGATTTATATAAATTGGAAATGTTTTCAGCATAATTATAAACTTTTTAATTTGAGCTTAAAAAAATTGTGTATGCGCGTTAAATTTTAGGAGAACAAAGCACAAGCTTGAAGTGAGTCAAAATTCTAGTTGATTTTCGGTATTTTGTATTTGACGGTATTTCGTCCATATATCGCAGGCACGAATTTTTTTTTATGGAGAAAAGACAGCTAGGGGACAATATTATCAAAAGTCAATGAGAGTTTTGAACCAATTCAAACTTTCACTTTAATGTATCAAAATTCGTGGCTATAAAAGATTCTGGGTAAAAAGTTTGAAATTTTGATTAGAATTTTTCAAATATCAACAAAACTTAAGAGGTGCTCTAGAAGTCTGACTTAATGATATGCATTTGCTGCAGTTTTTTCTTGTCATATTTTAATGATTTCAATTAAGTGCAAAAATAAATGACAGAAAACATATCAGCATAATTAAATGACCGAAACCTATACACTTATAGGGCATTCACAAGGGCGTCGTATCTATCGTATTGTTGTATGCCATAAACTTTAAACGGCTAAAAATATATTTAGAGGGGTCGCAAGGCACCACACAAGTCGTGTCATCATCAATTTCATGAACGACGTTTCACACTAGTAGTTGTGGTCTCGAGTCTAGTAAGTAAGTAAGTATTTAATCGTTAAACATTGTACGACACATAATAATACGACACTTATGACAGTAACCTAATATATAAAATACATGTGCGAAAACAAATTTCCATAAATTAGAAGCGTTCGTTTGAATCTTAGCTTTGTATGCTTTACTATACACACATACTGACAATACACAACACCCTCACAACTTCTCGTGGGTTGTAAAAATAACTCAGCTGAGACTTTCACAATATTAAGTACCTATATTAGCATTGATTTAACAAGAAAACCCCCGCTATATTTGTTGGAGGAATAAACTGTTTGTGAAGATGTTAACATTGCATATTTTTTGATGCAAAGCAAAAAAACAAAAAACGAAAATTTTATAAAAATTAAAAAAAATATATATATATAAAGCTCTTCTTCCAAATTTTTTATTTCTATTTCCCTTGAAGCCGCAAACCCTTGTTAGGTGCCTCATGCACGTCGCGTTAATCAATTTTCTGTAATATCAATTTAACAGAAGATTTGCTAAAGTCTGCTTAGAGGTGGGACGAGTCGCTAATTTCTCAAAATAGTAATCATGATTTACTACGGTGACCACAAGTCTCTTACAAAAATTCCTCCTGTCGCAAGACCTAAAATTCAATTAATTTTATCTGAATTAAATTATGAATGGCTCGAATTACAGGAAATAAATTAATTTGCAATGAAGTTATAAATGCGTATAGCTATGTTTCACATACGAAATTAGGAATTAAAAAATAAATTAAATTCCTCATTATATACGATCGTATAAAATTAATCACTTTTCGCAACGAATTGTTGTTTTCGCGCTTTTTAGCTTTTTTTGCATTGTTCAAACAGATGCTTTGCGATTTATTAACAGAAACACATTAATGCATTCATAAAATTGTCACTGTTGTCGAGAAATGCGATCAATAAGAGATAACGATTTAATTAAAATTTATTTGTCTCATCCACAAAAACAAAGAAATGTAAATACCTGAAATTTAAATATTTCCTGCTCAAAATGCATTTTATATGAATGTAGCCGTATTTTGTTAACATATGCATGCATTTCATTAAGCTCAGTTATCAGTTAGGTGAGAAAAAATGCTGAATGTTTATGAATAACTGACTGGGTGCAATTAAAAGTTAAAGGAAAAATTTGTTATCACTTCAGTTATTGCTCTCTTCAGGCATATAAACAGTTCAATACTTAATTCCAAAATTAGATTTTCATCGCAAAATTTGCCAATTGCGACTCGTGCAATAACTTATCTTGCTTTATGTGGCAAATGTTAAGAGGAACGAAGAGCGGAAGGCAGTGTGCAGTAGATCACAAGTTAGTAGATATATAGGTATAAGTACCTGCATATTTGAAGATGTGAATGCACCTAGTTTTTATGTAATTTAATTGCTTTTTTATTTTTTCTTGTCAATAAAATCTGCAAAAAATGCTTTGGAATGAATATTTTGCAAATGCAGCTGAATTTTTTGATGCCGTTTTAATAGTAACTTCTATGCTTCATTGTAATTTTAAAAGCAATGAGTTTTTCAATATTTCCATTATATAGTTTTGAAAGTCATGAGTTGAGTTAACTAGAACTGCAATTTATTATTTAAATAGGAATTTCTGAAAATAATGAACCAATTCTAGAAATTCTTCCACCTATACACAGGTACGATATTCCCCAAGTGTTATACGCTGTTTTATTCTAATAAATCAAAAAATGAGATATACCTGAAAAAGTTGTTTTGAGAACTCTGAACCGATACTTTTTGACAGAATTTTAAGGTCCGCCATATAATTTTACGGAATTAAAAATGCTATAAAAAAGAAACTACTCAATATTTTTTCAAATTGTTTTTTTAATTTTGAAGCAAAATCCTTCCGGTTAATGATGGAACACAACTTCATTCATATGTCTGCCTCGGATAGCCATGCACCATCCCATACGATCGGTCCAATTTTTCAACACATTTTCGATTGTATGCGGCTGTATTTCAGCTATGACATCGCGTATGTTGGTCTTCAGTGCATCGATTGTTGCTGGTTTGTTGGCATAGCACTGGTCTTTGACGGCACCCCAAAGATAATAATCCAACGGCGTCAAATCGCAGCTCCGAGGCGCCCAAACGATATCAGAATTTCGGCTGATAATGCGATCTTCGAAGACAGTGCGCAAAAGATTGATCGTAGCATTCACTGTGTGGCAAGTAGCACCATGATTTTCAAAGTAATGTCGCAATATTTCCCAGCGTTCTTTGAGCGTATACACAACCATTTTCGTTCAGCGGAAGAATAAAACTAATTTTCTGTCAAATCAGATGACAGCTAAGTGTTACCATTCTTCAAATAATACCTTGCGGGCCCTGTATAAATAAGTTGGAGCTACTTTATTATGTACTTTCAAATAAAAGGCGTCACACCACAGCGAAACTAAATGGGCTGTAAATCAGCGTGCCTAGAAAAATTCTAAAAATTCTAGTTAAAAAGTTGAACATTTTGATGAAAGTTTTGAACAAAGCATGCCTTTCTTGCCAAAATATTTAGTGATTGTCACGTTTTTAAATATAACGGAGATACGTGGCCAAATACATAGTTCAAGAGTCAAAGAGTCAAACAGTTATCATGTAAGAGCATATTTAGAGTTAATTTTATCAGTGCTGCCACCTAAATTCAATATGAGTTTGCATTTAAACATACCAATATGATATTGAAATGAAAGGTATTTAAAAATTCGCTCCAGATAATTTTTAGGCCAGAGTTGCCACTCTTCCGACAATAAAGTTTTACTTTAGTACTTCGGCTTGTTGTTAAAGGGGAACTGCATAAATTATTTCTCAGGAAAGCGCAGAAAAGGTGGAGCTCCATTTCTTCATGTGCTATTTCGAAAACCCTTTGGCTTCAGTACAATATAGGAAGGATTCAGAAAGTCATGTGTTTCCGGTCACTGGACGATCGCTGTGGAAAAGCTGGGGTTACCCTTTAACATCCATTGGAGAAGATGTGGGGACCTTTCAGTGAAGGAGACTGTTGAGCACATTTTCTGTAAGTGTCCGGCTTTGGCAGCTAGACGACTAAGGTCACTGGGCGCTTTTTTCTTCGACAGCCTGAGGCAATGCGCCAACCTAAATCCAATCAATCTCCTCCATTATATCAACAACTCTGGCTGGCTGTAGATATCTGTCTGTTAGAGGTCTCATAATGGTATCAAAACTGCGCTTCAGTGATAGACCAGCACTTCAACCATTTCACCAATACAGGATTAGCTTCACAGCATAGCTACAAGACTTGGGGTATTACTCGAAAAAAGGCTTTGAAAGCTAAGTAGTATATCTTTGTGTTATTAAAAGCATGCATTTTTGAGTTTGTGAATAAACGAAACGAAGATTGATATACATATGTATGTAGTGATGAGCATCAACATCAGAATTCATAAGCCTGTAACAAAACCTCACCTTGGGTACGGGCGCGTCAAAGATATGTCCTTCGGTATAAACAGTAAGAGCAGAAAAGTCATTCATTATTGAAGTACATCGGTTTTGCATGTCGTTAAAGAGCCTAGAATTGCGCTTAGTCTGTTTTAGACGTTCTCATGTTTCTTTACCGTAATACAAGCGCAGTGCTTTGAAAAGGTGGCACGCAGAGGTTCATCTATGCATATACCATAAAATTTCAGCTATGCAGTTTTATGGCCCATTGAATTCTGGTGCAATAAAGTGCAAGGTTAAAATGCCTTAAAAATCGGGTTGATTTTTAACAATTTTTTCGCTGACGGTATGAAAAATGTGCATTCGACATTCTAAAATTCATGGAAATACTCAACAATTTTTTATTTCACAAAGTTTTTAGCGATGGTTGTCGGGTTCGTTGCCACTTTTTTCTTAACTTTCTTTTTACGGCGATAAGGGAATATATTTCATTTGGATAACGAAGTCCAGCTTGTTTTGCTGTTTGAGTTGGTGTACTATACCATGCGGCATTTTGGATTTGTTGGGTAAGCAATAATACTTCTTAATCAATTTCATTATGTGACGGGAGTGTATTTTGTTTTTGAACGTTTTGATTAAGCGTTGGTCAGAGTAGGCGCTTGTTGTTTAAGTTCAATGCCTTCACTTAGTTTTAAATATTATATAAGGGTGAATGATCTGAATTAAGGTCTGTTCCTTCATATACTAGCAAGGATTTTTTGCAAATTTTTCTTACAATGAAGAAGTCAATTAGATCTGGAGTTTTATTTTGGTCCGTTGGCCAATAAGTAGGTTTGCCGGTGGAGATAAATTCACAGCCAGTTTCTCTTGCAGCTTTATAGAGTTCACGACCTTTAGTTGTTGTGAGTCTCGAGCCCCAATGAACGTGTTTTGCATTGAAGTCTCCTCCTATTATGAGTCTCCCCATATGCTTTTGAAGTAGTTGTTTATACTGCTCTGATTTGATATTATGTCGTGGAGGACTATATACCGCAGTTAAGCATATTTCGTTCGTTTTGACATTTATTGCTATGCTAGTGGATTGAAATTCTTCAATGCAAACTTTTTCTTTTTCAATATGTCGTATACTATTTTTAACCAGAATTGCACTTCCTCCTCTGGCGTTGTTTAAAGGGTGATTTGTATAATAAGTGCTGTAATTTTTCATCTTTGCATATGTATGGGTTGTTAAGTGAGTTTCTGATATAAGACACACATCTACTTTTTCTATTTGAAGAACTAGTTCTAATTCGTTCAAATGTTTTGTTAAACCGTTCGCATTCCATGTCATGAATCGAAGTGATTTCTCCATCCATATAAATTTTTATTTGCGAGCTTTTTGAGTCGATCCAGACGTTTTTCCAGAGATTTATATTATAAAAAGTTTCTTGCAGGTTTAAGAGCGAACGAATTTCGGAAAGTGTATCATTACTATTGTTTCCATTGTTTCGAGATTTGGTTATATTTTCTCTTGCAATATCTGCTGTTTGGACTTCAGTGCTACGTCTATTTTCAGTGTATTTAACAAAAGCATTTCCACGGTTAGCTGAATTAGTTGGAGCTATTTGTCTTATTGTCTCTTATCTTTTGTAGTTCCTTTGCTACCAGGCATCCTCTGTAGTTTGCCGGATGTTCCTCCCCACAATTACAGCCCTTGGGCATTTGTGTATCTGGTTTCGTGCAACTAACAGTAGCATGTTTGCCTGCACATTTTACACATCGAGGTGGCTTGCAACAATAGTTCTTTGTGTGGCCGTAATACTGGCAAGTTTTGCAGTGGGGTATCATTCTAGATGGCTTAAGAGGCTGAATTTTGACAATCGAACCCAAGATTTTTGTAATTTCGTAAATTTTTTTAATATCCTCCTCACATTTAAAGGATAGTATAAACATGTTTAATTGCTCTTTGGTTTTTCACTTCAGTTTATTTATTGCATTTGTTATTTCAAACCCCTGTTCTTTAAGATCTGATATTATAGATACTGGGTCACATGTGTGATGTAGGTTGTTTACTATAACTTTTATTTCTCTTGTTTGTTTATTTTCATAGGAGTGCCACGGCATATTTGACGTAGTTAAAAAACGACGTTACTTTTCGATAATCCAAGCTGTTAGTTAGACAGTGCAAATGACTTCCGGGTAATTCTGGACTCCAAACATAGCTAGAAATTTAACATTGAAGAACGGATAAAGAAAGCCGAAAACGCTTTACATGCCTGTAAACGAATGCTTAGAAGAAGATGGGGTCTTCAACCTAAGCATACATTATGGTTGTAAAAAGCTGGTATACAACCAATTTTATCGTATGGCTCGGTGGTTAAGTGGAAAGCTATAGAGAGAGAAAACAACATCAAATTACTTGGCAGAATACAAAGATCAGCCTGTGCAATAACGGTCGGTACAATCAGATTATGTCCTAGGGAGGCTCTAAATGCACTGACACACGTTATTCCGGTAGATCTACATATCAAGAAGATGCAACCATGAGTGTATTTAGGTTAAATCAAGCGGGTCGTTGGAAGAAAAAATCGTGTGGCCATGCCAGTCTATTACTGCGACAAACTCAGTTAACCTCGGTGAGGACTGATTATATCATCCGCACGGTAACAGTCAATAGAAACTTTGCCACTCTCATTCCATCTCAGGAGGAATGGAGTAAGGGATTCTCACTTAACAGGAGCAGAAGATTGAAAAATATGTGCGTCTTCCTAATGCTTGCAGAGTCTTTCAGG
This sequence comes from Anastrepha obliqua, assembly GCF_027943255.1. Taxonomy (NCBI): domain Eukaryota; kingdom Metazoa; phylum Arthropoda; class Insecta; order Diptera; family Tephritidae; genus Anastrepha; species Anastrepha obliqua. Next base: position 85,696,782 of record NC_072892.1, read on the forward strand.
CGGAAGTGCTGGCAATTGGGGAAGCTTGTAGGTTACTAATCGCATATTTCTCTTTAAGGGCTATATCGCTATTCTTTCGGATAGTCAAGCTGCAGTCCAGGCACTGAACTGGCACATGTAGTGGCAAAAGGGGGATCTGCCGTGAATAACGATCTTGCAGAATCGGTATTCACACCATTAGGTGCAGTTAAGAATACAATTTATCTAAATGGAGAGACCAGACGACATGCAACATTAGAAGAGCGTTATGACCCACCTACAATCTCAAGCAATCGTGACGTGGGAAACGACGGGACGAGAAAAAGGAAACAATCTTCCATTTCCTTTGTGAATGTCCTTGCCCTATGGAAGGGCAGAATATTAACCCTGGGCAAACCGCCGTTCGAGGGTCTCGAACAACTGGACAACCTAATAAGGTTCTTGAACCGCACAGACTGGATGTAGTCATCCTGTAAATAACCGGTAAGCAAGTTGGTAACGAGGATGTGACAACAAAATGATGCGGATGGATTCTGGACGCATCACCCCTTAAATCAAGAAAGAAAGATGTCTTTACCCAAAATACTATACATCTGTAAAGCAGTGGCTTCATCACCTTTGACTTATCTTATTTTTCTTTTCCTTGCTATGCATTATACGAGTACTACCTTAATCAGCTCATACTGGCAACCTCTATGACCGTCACATTCAATAGGTATGCATTTGCTGTACATAGAAATGTAGTAGGTAATTAGCCGGGTCTTCAAGTTAATATCATGTGCTAAATCAGAGAGGAAGAATAGGGTATATTTTTGTGTGCATGCAATTGTGTGTTATAACGTCCATACACAAAGTTTACGTACGGCGTATATCATTTCCGTGTAGTTTTTCTATATAAATAAACTCGCTATTGTGATCGTTACCGTCAATTGCTGTTGTTGAACATGCAAACATACATATCTACATACATATGTACGGAGGCTGTTGTTATAAGTATTTTTATTAAATGCATTTTTTGCTTTGCCGTCGTAATCATTGTTGTTGCTTTACTGCCATTTGCATGCACTACATGCACATGCGGTATACTCGTACACATACATCCGCATGTACACATGCGGCTAATTTCTTGATAATTTAATGCGAGATTAAATGGCTTTGATTGTGTGTGTTTGCTACATACATACATACTTCTAATATTTTTCTTATCAACACAGCGACCAAACGATCGACCTTTACTGTGCTTCATCTCGCGCTCAACCAGCGGCTTATTGTTATTTCTAGATATCTCATTGCTGCGACTGTTATTTTGTTTTTTATTTCTCGTAAATTCATTATCAAATCCATTGCTAGGTGATGATTGTTATTTGAGATTCTACGTTGCGTTGCGTTGTTGTTTTGCGGCATTTTTCTACGATTATTTGGCGTTTAGCTGTGAAATGTCAAAAGCTTATTCGGCGGGGCTCCGCTGAATTTGTGATGAGAAAATCAAGAGAAGAGATAATAATAACCAAAATAATATCTAAAGTAAACGAGTAATTTAAACTGTTGGGTATCTATTTAGACGTCGCCGCGTGGGCAATAAACGTTAATCAGAAAAAAACACGTATGTTGTATTCTCACGCCACTCCTTTTTTCTGAATGCATGATTATTCTGCGGCTTAAATGTACTATACAAATGTAAGTAAATACATTATGTTTGTAGTATGTTTATTCGCAGTAAATAAATAAACACATAAATATGTATGTACATATGTATGTAAGAGAAGGAATAAGTACGAGGAATTAACAAGTGCAATATTTTTAGCGATAAATTGTGTATACAAATACTTACATCTGTGTGCAAATACGCGCGTGAGTGTATTTGATACGGCAGCATTATTTGCGATTTTAATTCGCGTACAGCAGCCGTAATTAAATTAGCAGCAGCAGTAATGTGAATGAGTGCCCCTGAACGCATATGAATTGATTGTGCAAAAATAGCGAATAATACTAAAAAAATAAATAAATTATTTGCATATACATATACATATACATATGTACGTTCTGCATTATCAGTGTTCGTCAGAAGTTGAAGCGTCAATACATTCCCGAAGCAGTGAAAATTGGAATTATCCAACAAGTGCTAATCAAATTAGCTGCAAATAGAAATTCAGCGAAATGTCCAGTTGGAGGCTTATGGCACAAGAATAAAATTGAAACACATACATAAGTGATGGTGAGTAGTTTTACACTTTTTACACTACAAAGTATAAGTGATACATAATATTTATTTAGCAATAGAGTAAAGTGCAATACAAATACTAAGGCCGAATTTATACCACCTTCTAAAGAGGTTTCCAACAGGAATACGAGAAAATTCTAATTTCATGACAGTTTTGAAATCTGATTTTTTGACATTTACGTAGTAAAAGTTTTGAAAATTGTTACAATCAATTAAATTTTGCTTGAAAATCGGATTAAAATCATAAAAATTAAGTTTTTTAAAATCCAAAAGCGATTAATGCGAAGCCTTCGCTTGCTCAACGTGACACTGTTTGGTACTGGTCTGGAGGCGTGAAAATTCTGCTAGACATGCGGGAACGGTCAATAAATTACGTTATTGAGAGATATTAATCTTGTCCTATTATTGACGTTATGGATATCTCTGATATGTAGCTCCAACCATGTGGCAATTTTGCTTAAAAGTTATTGAAAATTTTGATGAAAAATGAACACCTGTAAATGAGGCTGCCTAATATCAGTTTTCATTTATAATTGCTAAACTTACTCTTTCTATGTAATACAATAACAATTTGAATAATTTTCAATAAAAGCTTTAGTTTTATTTTGCTTTGAAAAATTAAAGATCTTGTTGTGACACCTTGTATAAAGTAGGATTTTCAAAAACTGAGTAACAGATGAACAGAAATTCATTTAGAATATCGAGTATTGTATAGTTTTAAGAACGGTACCGGGTTATCGATCAATACTTAAAAATATCTGCTCAGCCTATCTCTGCTGAGCAACGACTGATTCGAAGAAGAGTGTAAAGATAGGGCAGATGCTTAAAACCCGTGTGACGAGCGCTCTGCTCTTAGAAGTAAAATGAATAGACCTGAAGATTGCGCCCACCATGCGTGACCTCACATTGATCTAATTGTGTAGTGTTGCCAACTCTTTGCTCTTCGCAATAAATTTAGCGCTTTTTTATACCCAAAATGCAAACATTTTTGAGTTTGACGTTTGTTTCTTTTTTTAATTTAAAGCTACCAAAACTTGTAAGTTAAAAAAAATTGTGTAATTGAAAAAAAGCTAAATAAGGCCACCTTTTAATTAAAGCTTATGTTGAGAAGATTTCAGTGCTATTGAAAATTTATTGATTCCTATAAAATGTGAAGTTTTGAAGGTACAAATCGGGTTTTTTACTCCTTTTGCGGTTATGCAAAAAAATTGGATCTTCTTCTCTCAACTCTTCTTAACATTTAAAACCTTTTTATAAATTCTAAAACGACTTGGAGTTTACTGAATACAAATTAAAGCCAAAGAGATGTATTCATATTAAAAAAAAAAAAACAATTCCAGATGCCACTGAAGAAACCATAACGAGCTTTTTGTAAAAGTAATACCTTATCTTTTTACATAGCCTCAAATATAGCCAACAAGTATTTGTCGGCTTTTTTTAAAAGAATTTCTCTCAACATAAATTTTAAATACAAGCGTAGATTTTAAAGCTACATTTTTTCAATACAGTCTATTGTCCATAACCATAACAAATTTATTTTAAAAAACGCACACAGTAAAGATAATTTGTCACGCGTACAAAGTTCTTTAAGTAACCGAAAAAAATTGGTAAAACAAATTCATGAACAAACTTGTCTTGTTTGCAGCAATCGTTTGTACCGGTGTGACGTCGCACATACAGCGATTCTATCAAATTCACTTAGAGCGGAACAGCGATGGGTGCCACCCTCGTATTCTACACATTGTGATCAGTATCCTCTGTACTACGAAATCATTGAGAGTTCGTAAAATGCCTTCATGTGCATACTTCATATAATAACTATGAATTAGTTTCTAATATCTTATGTTTTCCTAACCCTGAGCGTCTGATACTCATTTTTATTTTATAAGGATGAAGAAAACAGCCATTGGGGGATCATTTAGATTGGTCCACATAGCCAATTCTGAGAGATTTTTTGCATGGCTCGTCACCCTACTACGAGGGTCGCTTGAAAAGTCTGTGGAAAAAATAAAAACTACTTAATTGTTTGGGGCAAGCTTTATTATTCTTCGACATATACTCCTATAAACTTCGTCCAACGCTAGTTGTTGATCTCCTCCGAATAATAGTAAGTCTGAAAAATAGCCATTCGTTTCTGCAATCAACCCCTTGTTTGAATAAAATTTTTTCAGCCCATTTCCTCAAATTGGGGGACAGATAGTAGTTCGAGGGATTAAAGTCTTAGAACAGGATGGGAAAAATGAAATGATTTGAAACCAAATTTTCATTAACTTTGAACCCTATTTTAAATTTGAGGCGTGAGCTGGTGATGGAAAAGTAAAATCACTCGACTTCATCGATTCAAACGAATGTCCAATTCAAAGAAATATACCGAAGAAACTTTGTGTGTGCTCTTCCAAGAGATGCTACTAACTAAACATAACCTCGATACGCGTCAGTAGTGCCATCTCTGACTTTCCACAGACTTTTCAAACGACCCTCGTTTATACTTATACTTATGTACGAATAATGTTCATATAAGTGATAAAAATTAAGATAATGATTTATATGTAAAAAAATGGCAGATTAAGTACAGCTTTAATCTCTTATGAATTGTGGTGACTTTTTCTACCACTAATCAAATCACCAGTTTTATAGCACGACTAAGTGGCATTTGGACTTCATGTAAATTTTTCTCGTTGCAGAAATGCATTCTAAGTATAACCTTTGTGAGTAAAAGCATTTCCATTTTTTCTAATGTTTCATGCGGGCAAAGCTAGAATTGAAACAAAAATTTTGCTACCAGAAACGTTATAAAAAAATTAGAATTCCAATCGCAATATATACTTAATACTTAAGCAATTATATTAATATTTAAAGATAATCTAGTTACAAATGATATATGTATATACAAATGATTTATTTATTTGTTCCCAAAAAGCAGATTATTGATTCTATGAAACAGAATTACGATTTTATATTTTAAGCATTAAGTTGAATTCGAGTCAAGTCAAAGATATACATATTCGGCTAATAACTAGGGGCATATTCGGGGTTTTATCCATTTACTATATACAGATATCAACGCCGAAAAACTCGACCGATTTTCATAAGTATACCAGAGGTGGTTTATAAATTTATTTTTACCCGATAGGTGGCGATAGAGTCGAGGTATTTATAAAAATTGCCTTCATGGTCCGATTTAATTTAGGGATTGTGTTAGGTACCTTAGAACCCATATTTTTGAGGAAAATTAACCCACTAAGTGGCATCAGTGTGCAGATATAAAAATAAATACTTATATACGTGCCACTTCAAATTGATCCCCTACTGTTGCTATTAAGATTTGATCCATAAAAAGAAAATCAAAAATTGTGCTGAGAATTATTTTCATTATTATTAAATTATTTCCATTTTTTCTTACACACAACTTTCATAAATGCAAAACTTACTTTAAATACATACATACATATAAATCCATATATGTATACGGTTATGTATGCGGATGAAATAGTTAACTATTTCTATCGATTTCTTGTATTGCTTGGTCTTACGACGAATGCCACTACATATTCATAAATATTTTCATTCAGAGTTGTCCTTGCCTATCCGCAACATAAATTCATGTAATAAAACAAGAAGTGCTTTTAAAAACTTTTATTCAATATTATCGAAGTAACAAATCGCTTTTAAAGGAGATCACGTTTTTTTAATCATTCTATGGTTGCCAAAATGTCATTCGAATTCAGCCTCCCGTCTGTCATGCTTTCTCTTTAACAATAGACAAGGCGCAAGCAGAATCACTAGAAGTTTGTGGAGCGGGTCTCTAAAATCCATGATCAGTCTTGCTCTTGAGTAGGAAATCCATTTTTTTATTGTTTACGATGGCAGAGCAAAAAATGTATTCTATCCCAAAATAAAATACTTTGCCTTAACTTAACGTCAGAGCGGCGCATGCCGAGTGTTTGCTAATGTTTAAGCGATTCCTGCTTAATTTTCTTCCCGCCTGTAAGTATGCAGTATGTTTTGCTTTTGCTTATCCTGTATTGTAAAATTATAATGCGAACTACGCGCTTACTAAGTCATCCACATGGACCATCCACATGGTCGCGTGGAAAAGCTCTTTCAGCAAGAGCTATTTATTCTCAGCTTTCCCCGATCCACGCCATAAGGATCAAATAATGCGTTGCACTTCAACGTTTGCATCACGCTCTACCCCTGGGAGCGAAACCCATTACGAAAGTCCCCTCTAATAATACTTTCAACAAGAGCTCATACCGAAGCTAGCGTTCACCACCCCTAGCACTAACATATCTCATCAAGAAGCTCTTCTAAATAAAATCTACTCTTCCAAAGCCTCTCCGAGCCACAAGGCTTAATAAATTTATCAAAAAGTGCTTAACCGCACCACACAAGTGTGCGCTAACAAACATTACGAGGTATAAAACCTAAAGAAATAAGCACATTAAGGAGCTCATCCAGCAGCTCAGGTTGCACTCCCGCTATACTTGGTTCTCCCACTCTCCCTAAGCTAAACAGCTCGTAGCTTAAAATTCGAAAGATTAAAAAATAGAAATTTCTAATAAAACAGCCATGTATATTTCTGTATACATTTCACTGAAAACGAGCATACAAATACGTACATACCTTTGTATATCATTGCCGTAAATGACTTAATTACATTTGCTTACTCAACACATTATCATTAGAATGGGGCAAAATTGTCTCGCAGTGAATGGCGTGCACTCGTATGTTGTTGCTTTCTTCTTTTTCTTTTTTACTCTGTCTCTGCATAACTGAAGTGGATCTCAACACTTTGGTCTTTACTCTCTACACACGTTGTATTGTTGTATTTGTTTTGATTGAGTTGAAGGCTTGAGAAAACCCATTATTGCGCTATTGTCCTCCGAAAGGTGAGTGTGGGGTATGCACACATATGCAAGGTATATTGTACATAAGCTCACATAGAAGTATTGTATAATTATGAGTTCATTAGGTGCTTACTGCTTTTGGTTCTTTAATAGGTTAGATAGGTAGTAGACAGACGTCTGATGCTGAATCTTCAGTAAATACTCAGTGTTAGTTTAATTACATGCATACCTACTTATATAGCCTATTACGAGTATTCAAAAATATTTAATATTTATTTTCTATGCTTTGCCCTCGCTTTATTTATTATCATCACGATGCACGTGCCACAAAGCATGACATTTGCCCACTAAACCAGTGGAGTAACAAACGTATAAAGCCGCGCCCTCACTCGTTTTCACTACGTTGCTTTTTTACTTTATTTTTCGTACCAACTCTTAGAAGCCCCACGCATTATGCTCAATAGTGTGTTTCAATTTTCATGGCTGTTAAAGTTATTGTTTTCCACTGCAGCTGTCTAAGTGTTTCCATCATTCATTCCTCCCATCCGGCTAAATGTGCCCATGGGCCTTCTCTTGTCGTGTCGGCACGCTAGTTAGCAACACCCGAAATTTTTGTACCTTCCGTCAATATTTTTTTTGTGCCGCCTAACAATGCTGAATATAACAAAAAAGTCTGCGCTTGAGATTTGCTTGCTAGCCTCGTGCCTAATGCTGTTACCAGCTTTTAATTGCAATGTTTCTTCGATTGCCATCTACTCTTACTTCTTGGGGTTTGCTCTTGACTTTTCTGCTACTTTATTTATTTCTTTTGCTAACTGTTCTTTCCGCACTTATGCGTGCATGTAGTTGAAACTTAGGTATAAGCAGATACATAGCTATGTAATCGTATGTATGCCATCTACTGCCCCATAACTGTTTGCCTGATGATTGCATCTATTTCAGTGCGTGCTTTCCTTACTGTTTGCTTAAAAAATATTGAAACCATTCGTTTTTGTTGTATTGTATTTTTGTGTGACTAACTGACAGCGGAAAAGGGCGTACAAGTACAAGTAATGAAGAAGTAGAAGAAAAAATGATGAAAATGAAAATGTGTCTTATTAATGATGACTTTTCTTGCTGCATACATAAATACAAATACAAATACAAATATGTCCAAATAAGTGCATACCCAGTTGAACTTGAGGTGAGAATAAAAGAAAAGCGGTGAATAAAAGAGTAATCCCTTTGACATGATTTTGGAGCCATAGAAGAGACTTCTCCGTTAACTTTTTAATTCATTAATAGAAGACGAAATTTCGTTCATTGTAAAAAATAATTACAGGGTTTGATTGAAAAGTAATGAGCCTTATTTTTTTAAGCAGTTTTATTAAACCTTTTGGCTTATACAACTAATATTCTTCAAAATAGGACCCTTGAGCGTCAATACACCGCTGGTAGCGGTCCTTCCACTGCAGGAAACATTTTTTAAACTCATCCGCCGGAATCGCGTTCAATTCGGCTGTCACAGTTTTTTGGATCGACTCGATGGAGTCGAAACGCCTCCCCTTCAGCTTTCTTTTCAGGTGCGGGAACAAGAAGAAGTCCGGAGGGGACAAGAAGAAGCACCGGAACCCCCATCTTGGCCAATGCAGAGGTGCAGAGGAAGGCGGTGTGCGCCGGCGCATTGTCGTGATGAAGGGTCCAATTGTTGACGAGGTCGGGCCGAACCCGGGCGACGCAGTTTTTCAGCCAAAGGAGCACTTCTTTGTAAAATGCGGCGTTTACAGTGATTCCTGGAGGTATAAACTCCTTGTGGACGATGCCTCGAGATCGAGTAACGTTGCTTCAACGATCGCTGAATTTTCGTCACTGCAAATTCCTAACATACTTTCAAAACAGCTTTCACGCGCGGAGCGATGTTGACTGCACCGCTGTTGCCAGCGAACTGGGATCCATTTTTAGTGGATGGGGAACGTCCAATGATCATTTTCCCCCACCAGCCGATTCGGTTGATCGCTTGCCAGACGCTCCGCGCGGGAAGACTCATTACTTTCAATCACACCCTGTATGATCTGAATTAAACTGACAAGTATCAGTCGTGATCGAAATCCTGACCACTAAGAATTGCCACTGTAAGTAGTAGATTTTATCCAATTTTAATTTAATGTGAAAAAAATATGGTAATTTCATTTCACAAAAATTGTTTTAAGATTTTGAAATTTCGATTGAATCATTTATTGTGTACACACGATATGTGATTTAAGTTTGCATGGGAGGACCCACGTCCTCTTTTCCAATACCTAAAGCTTTTCGCCTTACCTAATTTATGTAACTGTACGAATTTTCAGAACCTTAGCATAAGCTATTCCAGAAAAAAGTTATATCAAGGTTTCAGTTTGCATAGGAGGTGCTGCCTTTTTCACCGTAAGGCATGTGTTGAAAATTTGTGGAACTGTATCAGATTTCATTATTTCCGCTTCTGTAGTTGCAGTGAAAAGCGATTTGAAAATTTCAGTTTATATAAGGGATGCAGCGCCCCCCTTTTCCACTACTTTCCACTTTTAACCATAAGAAATGTATTGGTAATTTGTGTAACTGTATCAAATTTCATTATCTTAGCTTTTGTGGTTCCGGAAAAAAGCGATTTGAAAATTTGAGTTTATATGAGTGGTGTTATGCTCCTTTTTCCAATACCTTCCACTTTCCGCCATACGGCATATATTGGCAATTTGTGTAACTGTATCAAATTTCATTATCTTAGCTTTTGAGGTTCCAGAATCACGCTCCAATTTCCAATTGCTTCTATTTGTTCTCACATGAAAGACGCCAAGCCTTATTTCCTTCAAATTGGTCCATATTCCATTGAAGCGAACGGTCGTATTTATATACAAAATGTATAAGTATAATGATGTTGAATTAAACGGAATATATAATTTTTCTCCTGTGCTAAGTTAATGTCTTATTGACCATTTATGAGGTGTTTACTCATACTCTTCAAATGTAAACATCCAAGGTTTCAAAATTACTATTTCTCATTTGCTTATATAGGAGGCTTGAGGGATTGCTCTCAACTTATGGTATGCAAAAATTAAAAAAAAAACATCCTTGTACACAGAAGTATAGGGACTAAAGAGGAGTAATGCCGCACTCACTAGCGAATACTCCCGCGCTAGACAAACCGCGATCCCTAGTTCTACTGGGTGCATGCTTAGTTCTACTGGGTGCCACATGTGCGCGGCTGTTTACACGAAATTGCTTGTAATGTAACTTTGCTCGTTCCTTTGACGTTGCCGTTTGCATTTAAGACTCATGCTAAGTGGGTTAAGTGGGTGGATTAAGTGTTTGGGTGGCTGATCAATGTGGGTGTGTTACTGACTAAATACATGCATAAAAGTATTAGATATTGAATGTCGATGTATGCAAGTAACTATAAATGTAGGTGTGAGCCGGCAAGCGATGTTGTTGCTGTTACTGCTTAAATGGGGTGTGCTCTTCCGTGATATATATCTATATGTATGCATGTTTACTTTAATGCGTGCATCATTATGTACATTTATGCATACATACACATGTATATAAAACATTCCGCTGTATTGAGTTCCGCGAATTTCTTGAAGGGGTTAAGGGCCGGCTCGATATAATTTTTCGCATGCGTCAGCCATCAGCTGGTGTAAAGTAGATAAATAAAATTCTTTGAAAAAGTGGGAACGCTTGTAAATTAATGATCAGTATAGATTTAAGAAATACTTTTAGTATTATCAGTTTTATAATATAAAATGCAGCTTAAGGGGGGAAGCTGGTCTAGAATTTTGAAAAAATCGAAAAATTTTTTTTTGTCTTAAAAGGTGCTTTAGGGTCTTAGAAATAATATACCAAATGAGGGATGCCAGCAAAAATGTCTAAATGCCCAAATTTTTCATTCGACGGCAGTGCCTCGCAGGTATGCCCCGAACGCTATTTACAACTTTAAACGCGTTTTTCTCGAAATCACTTTTTTTAAACTGGCCGAAGACATAACTCGAACAAATCTTTACCGATTCTTACGAGTCAAAATAAATTCATAAAATATGCCCATTTTTTGCGCTCTAGACCAGCTTCCCCCCTTAAACGAATAATGGTGACAGGACGTTAATCGCGTTGCTGAAAAGTGAAGTGAGCCCAAGCGCAGCGTGAAAGTTGTATCTGTGCAAATTACTCTTTAATAACTTGATGAGGAAACCTTAAATGGGTAAATATAATTAAATGGACAATTTTTGTTCTGCATCGCCAAGTTTTTATGAAAGCAACCAATCTTGTAACTTTCAATTGATGACACAGGTTTACAAAATTCGTTTGTTTTGTTTTGAATGGGACTGCCCTCTGAAGTATTTTGGTGCGCTGAACACGATTCAGCGATAAAGCTTAAACCCTTAATAATGTATTTTTTGGGATTTTACTTCCACTTTTCTAAAAAAATACTTTTTGAAACTCATAGCTACATCGAATTAAAGTCTAAATCTTATAAAAGGTGGCGCAAAATTAATCACCCCATTTGTTTTTGAATAACTTGAAAAAAATTTTAAAATAAAAAACATATTTCTAGCGATGGAAATTTTTATTCTGCCCTTTACTGTTTGATGTACGACGGCATTGGCAAAAATTATAAATTTTGCGCTTTTTCCGGCACCTTGAATTATATAAACCATAAATGCAGGTTCCCTAAAAATTAAAAAAAATTAAATAACCTTTTACGGTCCAGTCATCCCAATCGAATTGCGAACTATTACAGAGCAAGTTCTGTTCGTCTAAGAACATATAACCAATCATATAACTTAAAGTTTCAAATTTTATATAGAATTAAAAAAATCAACAAATTTAAATCAAAACTTTAAACTTTTCACTAAGAATTTTTAAAAAAGTTTCGAGTACGCAGATTTATAGACCTGTGAATTAGTATGGGAAGTGCAAGTTTGAAGTGACCTTAAAATTGTGTTGTTTTTTCCATTTTATTTTTATTGCTGGCGGTCTTGTGCATTTTCCCCGTACAAAAAAAAATTCGGGTGTTTGGTATGTGAAAGAAAATGTGTGAAATCAACGCAAATGCTGAGCTACTTTAAACTGGCACAATTTTATACCGGAATGAAATGGGCTCCAAAACTGCATACCTGCATACTAAAAGTTTTGAAATTTTAATAGACATTTTTCAATTTTTTTCAATTTTTTTTATACGGTTTTTGTTGCAGTATGAGCTATATTTTTTTATAAAAAAAAATTAAAAAAACTGAATAAATAGTCAAAACTTTGCACCAAGTCACGCTGCTATTATTGTGAACACAGGTGGATGCATTGTGTGGCAAAAAATAAATTTATGTAAATATGTACATATCTACATACGCTTTAGATATAATTTAATGAGGTTAGAGCAATAGCACTTGGCTTTAATTTAATTAGCAAATAAAGCGCGGTGATGATTGCAAAGCACAAGAAGCTGTGGAGAAAAAGAGTTTTTAATTCAAACTGAGTTTTAATTGAAAATCAATCTAAAAATATTAGAAATAAATTTAAAAATAATAGATTTATAACTTCTGAAGAAGGGAGTGTATCAGTTGTTACTTGAAACTCAGGACAGTACTTTGCTTGCCGCTCCTGCATATTTGAATTATTGTAGGAGAGGGCTGGATGCACACCAAATCTCAATGTTTACATACAATGGCTGGCGAGTTTTGACAGTTCGCCAACATGCGCCGTGCAAACATCAATTTGGGAACTATAACTACGGAGTTAATTTTTTATACGATAGCAAAACGAGTGTGAGTTCTTCATTTGCTACGGAGTTTGGTAACATTTATTTATGTTTGAAATTAAAATTTAATAAATAAAAGTGAAATAGCTGAGCTTTAGACAGAAAAAGTAATTTCCCGTACTACCCACACTATATTACCTGCTCTCTCATTTTGGGATGACAAAAATTAGCCGCCTCGTGTAAAATCGTTAGTTTTTTACACTCTCTAAAAGCTCCGCTAGAGAGAGCAAGCACTTAGAGCTTGCACGCGTTTGTGCTTAGAATTTCTTCTCAGAGTAAATTTGAATTTCTTCTCCTTTCAATCAGTGAATTCTCTTTAGTTCATCCTTTCGTGGTTATTTGCCTTTATTTTTCGTTTTCACTTTTCTTTCAATATATTCTTCTAACATGCCATTAAAAGCTCCCCTTTTCAAAGCTTTTCATTTTCCATATTCGATATATACGCATCCCTTTCGTTGCCCTTACACACATATACCCACACAAACTCATGCCCACACATACATCCAAATTGTCACATATGACGCTCTAAGTCAGTGGGAGCTTTCAAGGCTAATTACTTCTACCAAACGTTTGACATTTGAACTTTAATCAAAATAGCCGGAAGGCAGTGAGTCGGAAGAAGAAAAAAATTCGTTCAAGGCAAAAGTTGTCGTTTAACTAAGGCGAAGTGGGGTAAATGAGTGCGCTCACAGTATGCCATTGGGAAATGCTTAAATTGAATTTTTCGTTTTGCGTTTTAGGGTTGGCTTTTATATGTATTAGTATATGTAAATATGCATACATTATACTCGTATTATTATTGTTTTGTGACTGCTGATGATGAAGACAACTTGTTGATGTCATTGGTTGCCCATTTTTATCTTATTCTAAGCTTCCTACTCATGTTTACTGATACTTTCTTTGATTATTTGATACTTTGCGCGCAGTGTATGCTCCATTCGGTGTTGACTCACTAACTTTTGGCAAGGAATTTTAGTTTGTGAATATCATTGCGCATTTCGCTTGTGTAGTGTGGTTTGTTTGTAATTATTGTACATTCATTGATTGCTAAATTTTTCCGCTGGAGTCTTTGAAATTGATTCGTACGTGTTTTAATAGTGGAATACCAAAAATGTGTTGTCGTTTAAAAATTTTAACAAAGTATTTGAAGGTAACATTTTACAGTTTCTAGCAAATAGTTCTTTTAATTTTAAAAGTGTTAATATATTAAGTTTACACAACAATTCGTACATGAGTTTGATTCTAAACGTAGTATAATGCTTTTATTATTGATTTAGAGTACTAAATTCAGTTCGAGGTAATTTAATAGGTAATTAGATTTAAATTATAATTTTATTATATGAGTGAAGTCTGATAAATTATTTCAAACTTCCAGTGCTTAGAGGCGTAAACTTGAGTATTTTCGTGGAATTGAAATATATAGGGGTTGCTCTAAATATGACACTGGGATATTAAACTCACGTTGAGCTAGAGGTACATTGTGCCATGAAAGTTTTTGGTTTTTAGTGTCGTAGAACCTTTTGTAAGACATGGGCTCTGGCCCGGTTATAGAATTCTCAATGATAAGGTGGCACAAAATTAATCACCCTACGGGAAGATTTATAATTTTTGCAAATGGTGTTGTGCGTCAATTATATTCGACATTTGTGAACTAGACAGCTGTAGTATACAAATAGACAAGCCATGGAGCACGTAAAGATCAAAATACAAATTTCATTCAGTCAAAACCATTTTTTTTTGTATTTAGTAAGCAAGTTATTAAAAACAAAATTGCGCCATCTTGTACATAGTTTTGGCCAATCGTCATGTATTCCGTTGTAGTATTGTGGCAAATAACCATTACCACCTCGAGTTCCACGTTAAACGGGCTACAAAGAGGTACAAATAAGTAAATAAAGGGTGATTTTTTAAGAACTATAGGAAAGTTTTTCAAAAACACACACGTAAACTTCAGAAAAATGCATGAAATTTTTATTTAAATCGATAGTACAGTCCATATAATTTAATGTTTGAAGATTATTTCATGCAAATGTTGACCGCGACTGCGCTTCAAATGGTCTAAGTGGACTTAGTCCAATTTTGGCATCCTCTTTCCAATGTTTCGGCCGGTATCTCACATATAAATGCTTTAATGTTGTCTTCCAATGCGTTAATTGAAGCAGGCTTGTCTGAATAGACATGAGCTTTAACATAGCCCCACAAAAAATAATCTAAAGGCGTTATATCGCACGATCTGAGTGGCCAATTGACAGGTCCCGAACGTGAAATAAAATGTTCACCGAACTCGCCTCTCAACAAGTCCATTGTTACGCGTGCTATGTGGCATGTGGCAGCATCTTGCTGAAACCACATATCATGCAAGTCAAGCTCTTGCATTTTAGGCAAACAAAAGTTGGATATCATTTCACGGTAGCGCTCACCATTCACGTTACGTTAGGATTCGCAGCATCTTTGAAGAAGTACGGTCCAATGATACCTCCAGCCCATAAACCGCACCAGACTGTAAACTTTTCTGGATGCACTGGTAGCTCTTGCAATTCTTCTGGCTGATCTTCACTCCAAAATCGACAATTTTTCGAAAAAAGGTGGATCTTCGGCTAACTTTCCAAGAGCCCATTCACCGAAAATCCTGCGTTACGGTAGGTCGTTCGGCTTCATTTCTTGCACCAGCTGTATTTTGAAAGTCCTCACACCTAAATCCTTTCGCAAAATTTTCCACGTTGTTGAGTAACTGACTAATAGAGGCCCAATTGCTGCGAACGGCGATGAATCGATAATTGATGGTCATCCTTAACACTGGCCGATACAGCTGCGATATTTTCTTCAGTTCGCACTCTACGTAAGCGTGTTGGTTCTAAATTTAGTCACAATAGCTCGAATAGCCGCTTCAGTGGGTCGATTAAACTGACTGAATAAAATGGAAGAAGCGTGCGATAAACTTTCTTAACAGAACACACATTTTTATAATAAAATTCAATGATTTGCAAGCGTTGTTCGTTTGTAAGACGATTCATGCTTAAATTATAGACCAAACTGAAGATGTTTGACAGTGAAACAAAACACGAAACGTGTGTTAGCTGTTTAAACTAACTCTTTAAAAAGATAATAGCTAAAAAATCACCCTTTACATGGCCACAACGTCAGGATTCGTCTCCATGAGGAGGCAATGAAAATGAAGTGTCAGCTCTATTCTTATGGATTATGGCACGACGATTGGAGTTCCTCTGCTTTGGGCGCTTAATGACAAACTGATACCTGGAATATCTTTTTGAACGAAGTTCGTTAGCTTTACTACAAAAAGTTATGGGTAAATCCAAACACTCTTTTTGGAAAGCTCGGTAAGAACTTTATACAGCGACGGCTTCAAGACTAAAAATTGTACCGCAGTGGAATGGCATTTGGACCGTCACTTCAAATGCTTTACTGGTTTAAGGTATGAGGACAACGATTTTTCAATCGGAAGCCTTTGCATTGCTTAAAGTATATATAGAGGGTAATTGGCGAAAGGTGGCAATGATTTCAAATCAGGGTTCGTAGTGATACCCAAGCAGCTCAAAAGGGCTTAGAATTACTCACATCTATTAAAAATAGTTTAGGAATATAAAATATTGATGCTATAGAGTCAAATGCAGGGTGGAATGAGTTTGCTCTTGTGTAGGTGCAGGGACACTGCGATGTTGAAAACAACGAACTGGAGCCAACTATAGAATCTACCATAGCGGGAGCACTTCGGTGCATCAAGGCTCTTTCTAATAAATCTCATGAGAATAGTTGGTGCAATACTGATGCCTGCAAAACAAGCATGTGTTTTCATAAAATGTCTCACAGTGTGGTAGTAAAATTCCTTATCAGGCAGAGGAGAAGTCAGTTATGATCCCTGATAGAATTAGTTACATAGCTCAATCCCTTGGGACGATCTACTAGGGTTACCTTTTGAATTTTAAACTTAATAATGAAAACACTGTAAAATAATAATGAAAATGGATTTATTGTGTTTCAAAATATTCTCCTTGGTAGTAAACATGAAGTCTGAATTCGTTTGAACCAATTTTCAAAGCACTTATGCCATTCGGAAGAGAATTCCTGCGAAACGTGCTATTTAAAGGCTTTATAAGTGCTCAAAAATTATCTTGTGTGAGCCAATACGTGAGAGCGTGCATTGTCTTGTTGAAGGACTTTTCATCTTCTTCAAGCTTCTGGCAAACAAATGTTTGTTTAGCTCTTTGATTGATTTATTTGACGTGAACAGATTTTCCAAAAACAAAGGAAAATTTCCTTTAGAGTGCCTCTTCCGCGGACTACTTTTGTTAGATTAAGTTCATCTTCGAACATCCATGCTGTAGAATTGCTGTTTTCTTTTTGACTCATATGCATAGAACCAATATTCGCTACCTGCCACGTACTTTGAACCACCGCAGCCGAAATTCGGGCAACTGTCAAGCCACACAGTAGCCAACTAGGACAAATCGTCTTGGTGACCAAATGAATGCATGGTGGTCCTACTAATGCCCAAGGATGTCTCTATCTCATGATATGTCACATGACAATCTTGTTTTATCGATTGAATAACAAAATCCATTGTTTCTGGGACAACAATTTACCTGGATACCCTACAGATGCCCAGATAAGCTACTGTTAGCTGTTCTGGTTTCTATAATTTTCATCTACTTCATCGTTTTCTGAGATACCAATAGAACCTGGTACGTAATGCTGTGCTGTTGGAGCACAATTTTGGTCATCTTCGCCAATTTAGCGACATTCATTGCAGTCAACTAATGAGTACTTTAAAGAGGGGTAGAATTGCATCATACTTACCACATCTGCTGTCATATCAATTGAAAATGTTCAGATTTGAAAAACTCTGCAATTTAAAGTCTGAAAGCTGCTTTCGCTGAGAATTTTTGAGAGATGCCGCCAAATACTCTTTAAATAACCACTTTTCAAGCGTCAGTGATGATTGGAATCATGCCATGAATTAAAATGATATCAAATTCCCATACATTTATGTCAGGACAGTCTATGTTGAAGTTATGGCCAAAATCACTGATAGTCGATGATTAAAATTGAGAATGAGAAAAATGAGAATACATACGTATTTATGATCAGAAATGTCTGCGACTGATAGCGATAGCTATTACACGAAAATTTCCATGTTAAAGTGCTTACTTTTCATATTGATATTTTTGAGTGAATCTAAAAATTTTACGAGTTCTCAGCTGCTTTTTTTTCTACATATATTTCCATATATACTATATGCATTATGGTAAATAAATTTATACATATATTCACATTAACCGCGGCTGTTTTACTAATTGAGGCCAGCCGAAGGGCGTATTCGTATTAGTGTTAGCGGACAAAAGATTAAATTAAATAGATACACAATACATGTATACATATAGATCTAATCACTTGGAATTCTTGCTTGAAATGAAAAACAAATATAACAGCAGAAATTCATTGGCTTTTACTAAAACAGTTTTGTAGAACTAAAGGCTATTGTTTGTAGTTAAAATTTTCTCTTACATAAAATAGAACTCGTACAATGGCTATACGAGTATGCAGTGACAGCCGCATGCTTGCTATGGACGTAAACAAAAAGTGCAGCCAAAACAACAACACAATAGCCTCGGCACTCTGATTGGATTATCGATTTGATTGACCCATTTCACTAAATGCCTTTATCTCTTTTCTTCATTTAATTCCACTAGACTTACCCTCTCAGCTTACATCACCGCCTACATACAAACGACGTTAGCACCATTGTTCATTTGTTATTTAACACCCAGCGGCGCTCGGTGAGTGCAGCAAGTATTTGTCGTCGCATTCGCTTGCATTTGCCACTTTAATTGGCTCTTTTCGTAACGTTGACCTTTTCTTCCTTTTACTGTTTGTCTCTTTGCCATATTGACCTTTCGTAACATGCGCCAGGCCACGTGCAGAGCTCTCCTCTCTTTCCCTACCGTTTCCACTTTTCTTTTCATTGTTAAAAACACTTTCAGGTAGCCGGCTTGTCAGCTTTGTTTATGCAATAATTTTTTTTCTGCTGCTTACAGTCAGACGAATAAATCCATTATTATCCCGCACTGGATACTGAACACTGACCTATGCCAATCGTGCTGGAGTTATTGGTGGATAAAGAAAATTGACGTCGATATTTATAAATCAGTTGTGGCTATGATGCAAGAAAAGATAAACAAAAACAGCAAAACTCTACAGCCACAATAGTAGGGATAAAGAGAGAACTTAGTGTTGTAAAAGGGCGGGGGCAAGTGGTAAATTGGAGGTGGGCTGTCGTGCAGCATCTGCGTCTTTATGAGTACTTTATGTGTACGTGTGTATGTGCATATATATATAATTTTATATGCGACCGCAAGACGAATTGAATTGCCACTGCCGTTGGCACTTGGAGGAACAGCTGCTTGCGCACGCTTCATGGCTGAGAGAGCAATTCGACTGCTTTAGTTGTTTTTGTTGTTCTTTAGCTATTGGTGTTTGAGCGCCTCTATTTGCCTTTTATTTGTTTTCGTGGCCTCTGGCATGTTTACTAACTACGTCTACATATGAACGCCCCCGAAAAAGTTGCGCAGCCCAATACCATATAGTGTTGTTGTTTTTTCGATTTATTTTTGAATACTTTTTTGTTGCGATTTGAGTTGCTATGAATATTTTTCGGCCAGTAGTGCCTGATTTTTGGGCAAGGCATATATAAGTGTGTAAGTAGTATTTTTATATTTTACTAGTAGTTTTTGGGTGTGCTTGTTTTGTTGGTAGGCGCAATACACCCATATTTTACATACTATATTTTATTATGTCTCGTATACATGCGTGAGACCATATGTTTTCGTGTCAATCCTCTATTCATTATTCTGTAGTGCGGTATTTCGCAATTTCACTTTCGTTCTTGTGCTTATGTTGTAATGTCTATACCCATACATATGTATGTACAGAAATTTCGCTGATGGCGGGCATGCTGCAACCTTGACGAGCTCCTGGAGCAACTATTGTGCTTGTGCAAGACGCAGAATGCTATGAAACATGATTGAAATATATTTAGGTGTTCGCATACATGCATAAACACCTTTTTTTAAATAAGATAATCGAAAAGCAAGCGCATACACACTCTTACTTCCTCCTTAATTTAGAAATAGTGGGTGTGAAATGATTTAAAAATTTGATCTTGAAAGCTGAGAGGTCTAAAAAACCTGTACGTAAATATTTTATCTCTACCTTCCCGAATGTTACAAATACCGAATGGTATTGTACCAGTATACATTTTTTAATAAAAATCAGTTTTTCGAAGCCACTGTTGGCAGTGGTTTCAATCATGTGCAAAATTCTGTCTTAGCCAGTTACTCCACCTTTTCTATATTGGATAAAGCAACGGAACGAATGTATTTGTTTGCGTTTGCATCCTTTATTAGGTGTTTGGCCTACTCCTTTTTGCGGTACGCGTCTCGCTGTTGTTCTACAAATGGAGGGACCTGCAGTTTTAAGCCGACTTCGAACGGCAGATGAATTTTGTTTGTGAGACACGTTTTAATGGCAGAAATATACGCGGGATGGGTCGATAGGAACGATCGCTATTAAGAACTACCATTTTGGTGTTTCATGCCCGGTGATTCGAACCCGTGCACTGCCGAATGGTAGTGACGCATCCACCCATTCGGCTACGACGGCCACCAATAAGACTAAATATCCCCCGTTTCGTGGCTTGAAAATCTCGGTACTGTCGACTGCTTTAATTTTTGCGGTAGTAGTACTTGCTAGAAGGAGCATGAACCCCGTGGATAACATCCATCTTAATATCTCGCTTGGGGCACTTTGGACTATGTAGATAATTCCATATTAGCATCTTCTTTTGGCAAACAAAAACAACTATTTATTAGGCTCTCTACATTTGCTGTAAAGCTCCGAGACCTTGATCTATGCGGGAGGAAACTGAAGGAGCGTATAGAAAGGATTTTCTGTTCTTATTCGTTAGAGTTTACTTTTTATCCGCTATTAGAGTTCTTCTTCTATTGAAATTTAATTCAGATGAGGGATTGGGTCAAGTGTTGAGTTGAGGCCGATGCTTTACCAGACCATCTGATAGTATGAAGGTCTTATCTTCGGTTGATTCTATGCTTTAGACGAATGATGCAGCACTTGATTTTACTTTTGCCGGCTATCACCTGCAAGCAGAAAAGACAAATTTTCTTTCTTGAATTCGGTCAAAATGACATAGGCTTTTATAGTGCCAATCAAGAAGAAGTAGAAAGCGTCATTCGTAATGACGTGTTGAACTTGATTTGGGTAGTTGTCTAGCAGAAATCGCGTGTAAACTTTTTAGAAGGCTTAAAGGCTAACCTGCCAAATCGCTATTCGTGTCTAGCGCACGCTTGGTGTCGGGCGCGATGCACACTCCATATACAGTGGTGGACACTAAAATCGGGACATTTGTGTAGTGGTCAATTACAGTTGAATTTAGACGGAATCTATTTGTATAGGCTTGAATTTAGTTTAATACCAGACAATGATGAAAATTAATGGATGAAAAATCATCAGTCATTCGGTGATGGAAAAAAATTGTGAAGCCCTTTATTTGTAGGGCCCAAGCTCCAAATACTTACATGTATTAATTTTTATATATATATAAGAGTTTGACAAATTGTTCGGAATTAAAAGATCTTAAAAAACGTGCCTAGATTGTGTTTTAAAATAATACATCAATAAATTTAGATTCTTTCGGGTTTCAATATTTTTATTCAAATTACTGCGTGAAAAATTAGATCATTTAAATGTCCACCAAGAGCACGTCTAGAAGAAAAATCCGTCAAACAGTCGATTCACGTATGCTTAAGTTTTGAGAACGTCGAGATATCGATGTTGTTGGGTGTAGGTTGTTCAGCAACATATTGCGCTACAACAGCAATATTCTCAATAGAACGTCCAGTTATTAATCGGTCAGTCCTTTTCTTATTCTCGACTGAACCAGTTTCTTGAAATTTTTTCACCAACCTTTGAATTGTCGACTCATTCGTCTAATTATTCCACCAAGAAAATCACGAATTTTGCGAAATATTTTTCTTAAAGATCGACCATTTTCGTAATAAATCTCAATAAATTTAACGCGTTGTTCTATCGTGTAAAATTGTACATCTGTCTACTTGACAAATGTCAAAAATGACATATAAAGCGGTCCCGTCTAAAAATTATTCCCTACTGAAATCTAGACGTCACTTTTGGAAGACCCTATGTATATAGAATAAACCGTAGATTTTTAGTATCTCATAGTTTAGGAAAAGATGAATTATTTTTAAAAACTTTAAGTAAAGAAATAAAATTCAGTGCAAAGCTGAATTTTTAGTTTAAAAATACGCGTCCTCGGGACACATTTCCTATCAATATTTTCTTCTACACTTTTACTTAGAAATATCTATAAAAACGGAAACTACCATACGATATGGAAGAAATATAATTTCTCGGTTCTCCAGAGAGTTGCAGCGTGTATCTCTGTTCCGGACAAGTCATCTAGTTTGCTTGCGTGTATGTTTTGGGAGTTCCAATTCTGTATTAATCTTTAAAATCTGTGTAAAGGTTTCATCACTTCGAAATTCCATACATTTTCACCAGACGTCAATCCTGTCTCATATTCTCATTTTTTATAACTTCTTTAAATTACGTAGCTTTCGATTCTAATACGCTCGTACACACCAAATGGTTTTGATTGTTCGCCAAATTCTTAACATACGCAAATTAACCAGATCATGAATAACCCTATAGCTTATAAGGCTATACACATACATATATTTATATAAATATATATGTAAATGTATATGTGATGCGACTTGCGTATGCAGGCAGAGTGTTTGATTGGCGTATATACATAAATAGTTTTTTTTATATAAAATACTGAGTGGCAATTTATAGTAGAGTACGCTGTCAACATAATAAACGAACATAAGGAGATGAGTACATTTATCTGTATTTTATTATGCCATATATATTATATACAAGTGTAGTATTCAAAAAACGTCTGGGACGCTTGAAACTATTTCTGATCAAGTAAATTGTTGTTGAAGTCTAAAAGCCAATGTGTCAAAAATTGTAAGCCACTTCCTAGTCATGAAGGCTCTTTCACACTAAGGTCAACTCAAATATGTACTTGTAAATGAATGCACACATACATTTTTTCATATACGTCGAGGTATTTGTAGATTCTATGTACTAAACCTGCTCAGAATCATTTACTTTTGGCACATTCGACCTAAACTGTTTGAATCAATAATTTTCTACTATAAGAAGAAATATCACAGTTTACTCTCAAAACCATCAACGTCTCGAACGAAAATACCAATTTTCTATTATTATTTTTACCAAGTAAGTGTTTGTGTACCTCCCTACTTTTCTTGCAAAGATTACGTATAGCTGCGTCTCCTTCTGAATCTCTCATGTCTAGAAAGAAGTGCCAAATGTGCTGCAAACTGCTAGTATTTCGTTTGGTATACGTACCAAATTCATGAAACATAAATGCCTTTACGTGAAGATATTTCTAAATAAAGCTTATATTTGACAGTTTTGTTAATAGTTTTGGGTTATCAATTAATCACTCGCTCCCTAGTTCGTATTTGGTGAAATAATATAATGCTACTCACATATAATAGTGAACCAGACAGTAATTTGGAGTAGTGCTCGCCGGCATAAATCTAGTTACACAAGGACAGTACTGGTCCTGATGCGATGCTTTTCACTGACTACTGACTACTACTACGTCGTCACTCTCTCCACAACTTTGAGTGCATACATAGAATTTCCTAAGGAAAAGCAGATTCTGACTTAGCTCACGTTCGATATTTATTTTACATTTATTAATGTTTGGACAAAAAATGCACCTGAAAATTTAGTTATTTATACATACTTGTATTTTAGAATATCTTTTTGTTAAAAAACAAAAAATAAAAAAACATAAATAAATCTATATGCTAGGATTGTAAAGTGATGGGAACTCTGTCGCCATTACAGGGTTCGGCACTCGAAGTGTAATCAATTAAAAAGGCCATCAATTTAGTTTGGAAAATTACTTTTATTCAATTCAATGTAAAAAATGTGTGAAAATAATACAAAATTAAGAATCAATTTACTTTTGCTCGATATGACCACCTCTTGCCTTGACTATGGACTTGAGGCGGTCCAGAAACGAATCGCAAGCGGCCCGAATCTGACTTGCAGGTATTTTGGCCCCCTCGCGGACAATGGATTTGGTGAATATTTTATTTCAGACCTTGCTCTCCAAAATGGTTCAAAGAATATAATCCATCGGATTCGCGTCAAGTGAATTTCAGAACTATTGTGTGGACGTCATGAAGTTTGGAACGTTGCTTTTTTGCCATTCTTGGTTCACTCGAGCTTTGTGAGACGGTGCCGAGTCCTGTTGAAAGGTCCATGGTCTGCCACCGAAATGCTTATCTGTCCATGGTTTCAAAGCAATCTTCGGAGTTGTTTTCCGATAAGATTGGAGAGCGCCCATCTGCGGTTACAGCGGCTCAAACCATTACCTGTGGCGGGTGTTGCCTCCTGGTGGCCAATCGATGACTCAAATTCTCGACTGAACGGCCGTTCAAATAAACCCTATCGTTTTGGTAGCTCGATTCGCCACATCTCTGCTCGCTACGTTTGGGATCGTACATTTGACGAAAAATGTGTTTGCCAAAGCGACAACAAAGTTAGCGAACAAGATTTGCCGCTAGTGAGTGTGGTTATATCTCATAAAACTATTTTTAATGCTGCCAACTCTCGTTTTTGATATTTAGAAAAGTTCATTAGACCGCGTTCATACAGAGCAAATTTTGTTGCTTCAACTGTGCGAATTCTCCTTTGGTGTTGCTCGACATGTTTATTTATCTTACAATTGTTAGTTTTTAGTCTAAGGTCAAAGACAACATTGAATAGAATGAGAACAAAGAGGGTGTTGACAGAGCACGAATACCACAAGTAACGAGTTGAAGCAATAAAAGTTGTCCTACATAAATGCGGTCCTACTAATACGCACACATTGAGTGTTTACAAACAAATGTAATTTTTGACAGCTCCTTTAAAGTGCTGTAAACATATCCGCTTAAATTATGAGAATTAATTAGTTTTTAGTAGCTAACAAAAAACTACCCTACAATTGTAATCAGCATTAACTGCGCCGGTAATCCCGATTAACACCACCGTCTGCTTAGACTATAAGGCGCCTTATATAAAGAGTATATTTTTTCTTTAATAGGAATCCCTATATAGAGATGCTTATACAACCAGACATACAACCGCCGCTTTCCAGACCCAGTTTCTTATTTGAGATGTTGCTTAAATCGAGCGTTGCAATGAATGAGCGTTGTATAAAATATATTGGATTCGAAATACCAAATGATACTCCATCGAGTTTTGACTAGAGAGATGAGAAGCTATGGTAATTTCGCGGCTTTACTTTTCCACCTATAAAATAATGTATGGCCGTCGTGCGAGCGCCAAACAGACCACTCCGTCTTTGCAACTCTTTTGCACTAGTTAGGCGGTAGTGTTGAACCTCACAGTACAGAGTAAGCTCTAAATAGGGCTTCCCGTATTTTTTACTGTCGGGTGGCATTGCCAGCAGTGTATGTGTCTTTAAAATGTCTTGAATATATTTAATATTATGCTGACATGTCGTTAAAAGTATTAACCTTACACTAATTAGGCGGTTGCGGGTTGAAAATTGTTAACGTTTGCATTTATTATGTCCGAGCTTTCAATACGTATTCTACATAAATGCGAGTGTATGCATGGTGCAAAAAATATCAAATAAGCTGTAAATAGCAAAACAAAACGAAAGTCTGAAAAAAACTGGAAATAAATTAAATTCAATATTACAAAGTCAGCTAAACAAAAAGCGAAACTATAAATGCATAGTAATGTAAAATGTTGGGTATCAAGAAAGGAAAAGTGCGCATGTGTTTTTTATTTGGTACATTCTCACATACACATCAAAATAAGCACTTTTTGTTTCGTTTGCATTTATTTTGTGAGGCACGTTGGAATTCTGTTATTTGAGCCGCTTGTTGTTCTGTAAATTATGCAGATCTCGTTGTGCTGCCTTGGCCCTCTATGCTAAGTATACCATACATGCAAACTAATGTATTATATGTATGTATGAGCAAAGTTTCTAGTTCGTAAGCCTATGCACATACATATATGGACATAAGTTATGCCGTCAGACTGACTGTCTGCCGCCAAACTTTTAATTATTCACCAATTCACACTATGAGTATGCCACAATTCGTAGCACAAACACGTCTTTTTCGACGCGACGATCTTCCAATGAATGGGTATTGAGGCGCTTAATTTATTGTGTGTGTATTTGATAAATTTGTTCATCTCAGAAGATATTCAACTAAATGCTTACCACTTTATCGTTAATATTTATGCACACACAATTTGTCTCATAAATCTTTTCATATGAGAATATTTGAAAATGTTTGAAGTGTTCGAAAGTAATTCACGTATTTATTTATTTATTTTTATAACAAAACAAACTTATTCTATTTTTCGACATTTATAAAAAAAATTCAATTATTTAATTAAAGTGATTTAGAAAAAAAACATTAAATAAAAGTTGTTATATTCGACCCTGTCTAAAAACTCTTTTTACATATCAACAAAATGAATTTTCAAATAAATATATTTTTATCGTAACCTCCTGGGCATTGGTGAAATTAGAGTTTTAGGTCATACTCCTGGAGAATTTAAATTCCGTTAAACTTATTTACCGAACAAGCAGTAAAAAATGCTGAAAGCCTCACTAGTTTAAGTTGCCCTTACTAAATTCTTTCAGTTAAATTGACATATCTCCGTAAGTAAGAGCAACTTGAAACTAATGACGCTTTCAGCACATTTTGGAATTTTTCCATTCCTCTTTGATCCGCTGTAACAAGTTGTTTTTGTTTGTGGACAGCTTTTTGTCACTTTCTTTATCAAATGCGACCATAAATTTTCAATTCGGTCATATTTGGGCTTTTGACAGGCCTATCTAGGACTTTTGAGCAATTACTATATACGAGGTGAACACACGCGAATTTTGAATTTTCGCAGGTTACGTATATTCGAATTTCGATTTTTTTGTGGCGATATGTTGGTACTCATATCTCTGACTCATACCGACGTGTTCGGCTATTTTGAATGTTCAGCTAATTGTTGACAACTGCTTTGCTTGCACGTGTTTCGGCTCGTCTTCGATTTTTACCTATTCAAAAATATGGATCAAAGAACCTGTATCAAATTTTGTGTGAAAAACGAAATTAAGTGCGCGGATGCATTCTGCATGTTGACTGTTTCATACGGAGAAGCTACTTTGGACCAAAGCAACATTTATCGGTGGTGCAAAATGTTCCCAGAAGGCCGAGAAGATGTGAACGACGAAAAGAGTGTCGGACGCCCGAGCACTTCAACAACAGACGAAAACATTGATGAAGTGAAGAAAGTGGTATTGGCCAATCGCGAATCACCGTTAGAGAAGTTGCTGAGGACCTAGACATATCGATTGGCTCGTGCGATTCGATATTTTCAATGCAAAGTCCGTACCAAAACTGCTCATTTTCGACCAAAAGCAGCACGTGGAAACAAAAGTTCCATCATCTCAATGGAAGCTGCCGCACGAACCAAGACCGAAAAAACGCGCCAAGTTCGGTCGGATTTAAAAGTTTTGCTTATCGCTTCTTCGATTACAGAGGTGTTGTGCATCACGAGGCCTTTGCCACAGGGTAAAACGGTTAATAAGGAATATTACCTGCAAGTTATGTGCAATTTGCGTGAATCAATCCGCCAGAAACGCCCGGATTTGTGGAAGAACAAAAATTTGCTCTTGCATCACGATAACGCCCCTGCTCACACATCGTTGCTTGTGCGCGACTTTTTGGCCAAAAGTAACACACTAATGATGCCACAGCCACCGTATTCCCCAGATCTGGCCCCTATGACTTTTCTTGTTCCCAAAACTGAAGAGGCCCATGAAAGGACGACGCTACGCTACGATTGACGAGATAAAGATGGCAAGAAGATAAAAAGGAATGATTTTTGTAGTACTTTGAAGATTGGAAAACACGTTGGCACAAGTGCATAATATCTCATGAGGATTACTTTGAAGGGGACGAAATAGATATTAATGAATAAATGAATAATTTTTGAAAAAACTCAAAATTCGCGATACTTTTTGAACACACCTCGTACATACATATGTAATACTCGTGCTCGGGATCATTATCTTGGCTTAAGTTGAATAAATTTATTTGGATTTTATGGATCAGTGAGTCCAAATTTTTGCACACATCATTTCAAAAATGTTACGTAAAATGTCTAAATAGATTTTTTTTTCATGCTGTCTTGAATAATATTAATTTCATCAACACCCCTGATACAAATATAACAGCACATCATTACACTTAGCTTCCGAAATTTCACTGTGGGAATAGTGTTCCTGTTTTCTTTTTGTGCTATTAGCGGTTTCTCTAAACGCTTTTGGGTTCATCGAGGTTATATGGCATTATTTTTGTCTCATCATAAAAAAAGAAATATTATCCTAATATTCCACTAAGTGCGAAAAGTGAGTTAGACCAAAAGAAAGTAGTTTATGAACGTTAGCATGCGATAGATAGTAATGACTTTTTTCTTGCATTTCTTGATGAAAATTTGCTTTTTAAGAGAACTCTTCGGACTGTTTCGTGACCTACTTCTACACCTTGGCAGTCTTCCGAATCAGCGATTAACAGGTTGCACTGCATTTTTTTGTCAATTTGTTTCACCATTGAACTTTTTACCCTTGGTGTGAGCTTTTTTGGCTTTCGATTCGCCACTTCTCTGCTCGCTATCTCTGGGCTCTGCTCACTTGACGAAAAATTTGCATGTGAAAGTAACAACTAAATGATTGAGCAAGATTCTCCGCTAGCGAGTGCGGTTATGTCTCATAAAACTGGCATAACTTTCTATTTTACAAACAGGGGTAATTTTAGGCCCCGCTATTCCAGCGCTGCCAAGATATTTTGGTTTATACCAGTTGCTTCATCTGGTACTCGCTAATGCTTGACGAAAGGAAGACGCCTAATATGAATCACTTGTAACCACCTGACCCATCAACTCTAAGTACAGCAGAAGGCAAAAATATACAATAAAAAATCATAGTTAAGTTCTGGTGTTGGTTTATGTTTTTTCGAGCTGTGAAAACAATCTTGAGACAACGCAAAATACGACGCATTTCGATTTTCGTTGGCGTTCTTGCATATTGCGCATTCAAATACCTATTTTTGTTTACACAGAAGGAGTTAGCAAAGTGTTTTGGTAAAAAAAATGAAATTCAAAGTAATATGCCATAATCGAGTTTACTAAGAAAATAATAATGCTATACATATATTACATAGAGAAAAAAAATATATAAGACAAACTGTATGTACATACTTACATAACAAAAGTATTTTTATGCAAATATTTTTTAATATTTTGCGTGACAATTATTTGGTTAGTTATGGGCCTGGGCAAACGCATCATACTATTGTACATACATATACATTAGGGCGGGTCGATTTAAAAATCGCTCATTGCTCTGTGAAAATCGTATTCTAGGGATCAAAAT
This sequence comes from Anastrepha obliqua, assembly GCF_027943255.1. NCBI lineage: Eukaryota > Metazoa > Arthropoda > Insecta > Diptera > Tephritidae > Anastrepha > Anastrepha obliqua. Next base: position 85,726,211 of record NC_072892.1, read on the forward strand.
AAGAAACTTTGCCGAAGGAACCATACCTCTAAAACGAATTCTGATGTCCCCCAATTTGGGTCGAACGAAAAATCCCACTTTGACCCATTTAGAGTGCTCCAATCGAGTCCAAATGTATGACCGACCCCCACTAACTTTGGACGGCCGATCCACCCATACCAGTGGCATACCCCCTGGAACTCCTCTGGGGGGTTCCCCATACAATAATTTCAAAATATCACCATTTTTGGCCTTTACATGAGAAAAGAAACTAAAAAGTTCGACCCAAATTGGGGGACATCAGAACTCGTTTTAGAGGTATGGTTCCTTCGGCAAAGTTTCTTATTTTGATCCCTAGAATATGATTTTCACAGAGCAATGGGCGATTTTTTTGCCTCCCCACAAAATACACTAAAAGTTCGACTCAAATTGGGGGACATCAGAATTCATTTTAGAGGTATGGTTCCTTCGGCAAAGTTTCTTATTTTGATCCCTAGAATATTTTTTCGCCTCCCCACAAATCGACCCGGCCTAATATAAATAGTATACGCCAAATATAAATGGTATAAAGATGAACTCACTTGAAACCCGTTCCAACTTTGAAAGGCGTGTTTTTTTTTTATTGAAAACTATTTATTAAAATTTCTTAAAATGAAAATGGGCTTAGGAACTGTTAAATGAACCAGTTCAAGGAAAGATCAGCCAATGGAGCGCAATACCTAAAATTGGCATTTAATCAACAGCTAGTGCAGTAAATCTAGCCCAAAAAAAGCCAATCGTGAATTTAATGTCGAGCGTAAGTTTATTATTGTTTTTATTATATCAAACCAGCGTGAACGTAAAATTTAGTTTTCGGGGTGAGAAGTGGTGTACTTTTAACAGTAAGTCATGTTTACCGTAAATTGGGATTAGCTTTCTTTGGACTTATCTCATGGACTGTGAGGAAGATGAAAATTTATTAAGATTTTTTTTGTGTAGTTAAAAATTTTATCTACAACACTTTCGCATTTTTTGTGGTGGCCCGGAAAGCATAATTTACGAATTGTTGATTTGGTGATTTTCGTAGTTTTACTTTTTCAAAAGATCCTGGCTGTGGCTCATTTCACATATACTCTTACATACTTATTTATTGATTGTTTTCTAGCAGAATTGTTCAGGATGTTTCTCTCAGCATGACTTTGGGCAGCTGGTTCTAAGGAATGCGACAATAAACGTAGTAAGGCATCACAAGTTACTTTCCACATTTAATTTCTTTCAATTAAAGCAAATTTTTCACGACTTTAGAAATTCTTATTTGTTATCCACAAACTACGACATTCGGGTGACTACCTAATACTTCTAATCTAAGTCGGATGGAAAGCTTGCGGCACAACATTAAGACCTCCGTAGAAAGAAAGTGGACACAATCTCTAACTGAGTTAGACCAGTCTCTCTATATAAATACTAAATGTACAAAATTAATCATCCAATTTTGTTTTGAATAACTTTTTATGAAATAAAAAATCGATTTTAAGTGATGAACATCTCTATTCCGACCTTTAGCCACTCCACTGCTTGTACTTATGTACTGCAGCTGTCTCGTTTACAAGCCAAAATTATAATTGACGCGCGATGTCATTTACAAATATTATAAATCTTCTTATAGAGTGATTAATTTTGCACCTTGTACTTGTATATTGCAGATTTTTCTAGTCAAAGGTACAGCGAAATAGTTCATTCTCCTACAAAAACATTAAATATCTAAGTTTCAAACTTTATCGAAACTTAAAAAAAAAGAAACAAATTTTCATCATAATATTAAATTTTCTAACAAGAATCTGTGAATCTAGTATGTACAGGGTGAACGATATGAAGTGTTACCTATTCAAAACACCATAACTTTTTTGTGTGAAATTAGTTTTTATTGATTTCAAAGACAAAATTGTTCAAAAATCATTACAATTTTAACATATATTCACTTTAGCTCGATATGAGCCCCTTTTGCGTTGACTATAGCCTTCAAGCGTTCATAAAATGAGTTGCATGCTGCACGAATGTGATCTTGAGGTATTTTCGCCCATTCTTGTATAATCGCTTTTTTCAACGCATCCATACTGGCATATTTTTTAGTCCTCAGCTTGCTCTCCGAAATGGACCAGATGCGTCTGGCGAATTCGAAAGCCATTGTGTGGATGAAATGAAGTGTGGAACATGATTTTTTAACCATTCTTGGTTCACACGAGCTTTACGAGTATGAGACGGTGCCGAGTCCTGTTGGAACGTCCATTGTCTACGACCAAAATGTTTGGGTGTCCACGGCTCTAAAGCAGATTCTAAAACATTTTCCCGATAATAAGTCGCATTCACTTTGACACCAGGCTCGATAAAAACGATTGGAGAGCGTCCATCAGCGGTCACTGCGGCCTAAACCATTACTTGCGATGGGAAATTGCTTCGAGTGGCCATACGTAGGTTTAAATTCTCGTATGAGCGTTCGGTCAATCGTGTGCTTTTTAGAACTTGTAAGCCTTGACCTTAAGCTCATTTTTCAAAATGCGTCGAATGCTGTCCTGCGATATTTTCAGTTCTTTGGCCATTTTTCTTCCACTTCGACGTGGATTTCGTTCAAGTCGAGTCTTCACTTTCTGAACCATTTCTGGCGCTGTTGCGGTTTGTTTGGTCCACCTCCATAGCGTTTTGCAATGTTACCAGTATCATTGTAACGTTTTATAGTGCAATGCACCAAAATTTTATTCACTTTGAGGTGACTGAGCTCACGAACAATGGCTGGTTGTGATTTTCCAACCAAATATAACGCAATTACACTATTGCATTTGAATTCCATCACAGAGAAAAAAATCAACAAAACTGAGACGCAAATGCTTTTGATGGCTTACGAGTATAAACAATATATTGAACTGTCATTAGAACAATTTTGACGTTGATGTCAAGAGCTGTTTTACAGATACAAGCAGTGTGAAGTTGGAATTGAATTTTGGTGCTGCATACCTTAAAGTTTTCTAAAGATTGTAAGTAAGAAATAGGAAATATATTGGCAATTTATTGGCAATTTATTTAAATTTATTAAATTTTTTTTAATTTTGTACAAAATCTGCAGCTTTGAGTTACATGGTTTTTGTTGTAGTAGTGCATTCTTTTGTAAAAACATGGAAAAAATTAATTCAATCCAAAAAATAGTTATATACCGAAAAAATAATATAAAAAAAATTATAATTATTGCAACTTGATAATGCGTCGTCCTCTTATTAAATAAAATAAATAAATGTAAATTAAATAACAAATAAAGCAAATCTCAAAATCTCGGCAGAAAATGATTTAATATCTGGATTTCAATGCAACTGTATGCAACTGTGTGTATGAGCAGTTATAAACTAAAAAAACATGTGCTTTTCATATTTAAAATAATTTAATATTTTTATTGTTTTCATAAAAGAAATATTGAAAATGTCATGTACTTGCACAATTCAATACCGCCTTAATGCTCATTATGATCGGATTAATGCTTAAACATTAAAAACAAATTATATGAAGAAATTTAACCTTCCCATTGAAAAAAAACGAGCACCAGTAATTTTCTATACTGTATATAATTATATATAATATTACCCGCAACTTGATGATTTTATTTCGATTGTCACAAAACTGATAATAGCAATTTAGAACATTAAATAATGCATACAAATTTTAGCTAGAGCAATTCACAATTCAAATTATGCCAGATTTTAAATTTTAAACAAAATTTTCATTTTTTTTTTTTTAATTTGAAATTTTGATATATAACCGTTTCGCGCGTTAACTTTTAAAGGCTTTACATTAGCGATTTCCAAAGCTTTACAACAGATGCCGCTCTTGCATAACCGCCTTTTGAGGCTTCTCCTTCACCATAACATGTCCTTGTAATATAAGGGTTACAAAGCTATGCTCTAAATTTATGTAAGTGTATGCGTAAATGTATTACAAAAAGGGTTATAAAGAGAGGGAGATAAAGCACAACCCAAAAAGCTCAAACAACACGAAATGCTAATATTTTTTACAGAAGTATGTAAGTTTATTTTCTACTTGGCTTGAGTAAAAGGAATTTATTAACAGCAAGAAATGTTAGTTAACATATTTCACTGAAAACTAAATGGATACATATACATATGCATGTATGTAATATATGTATATGGGAATTATGAATTATAAATAACTAAAGCAGCATATATGCTCTAAATATCTCCGATATAACACATCGGCTGAGAAGTCCCGTGCCTAACACTCACCTTTTTTCAGTTAGTACTAACCCTTAAAAGACAGCTGTTAAAATTTTACGATATTCTATTTATTAGTTCGTGAGTTATTGTGCTACTTTTATTATTGGATCAACTAGAACTTCGTGTTTTAATTTTATACTACTTCTTGATGGGGAAAAATAACGTTCAAACGAAGCAATGGCTTAAAAAGTGTTATGGGGACTTCGCTGCATCAGAAACAACAATAAAACGATGTTCCGCTAACTTCAACAGACAAATCGTTCTACAAAAGTGGTATTGAAATGTTAAAGCGGAGCTGGAACGATTGCAGTGCTCTTGATGGAAATTTGAACAAAAAAATTCAGCTGTCCGTTAATTGGTTAGATGACAGTCCGGAGTATTGTTTATAAGCGCGCGGCAGCATTTTGCCAAAAATAAACGCGAAAAAAGAAAATCAGTATTGGAATTCAAATGTAATAGTGTGATTGCATTATATTTGGCTGGAAAATTACAACTAGCGATTGTTCGTGAGCTCGAGCACCTTAAAGTAAGTAAAGTTTTTGTTTATCGCACCATTACTCGTTACAATGATACTGGTAGCATCGCGAAACGTCATAGAGATAGTCATCAAAGACTGTAACGTCACGTGAAATGGTTCAAAAAGTAAAGAAGTGAATTGAGCGAAATCCCCGACGAAGTGCCAATCAAAAATAGTGCCAAATTGAAAATATCTGATCATTACATCCGCCGCATACTGAAATATAAGTCAAACCTTACAAGATCCAAAAGGCGCATGATGTCACAGCAAAGCAGCAACAAGTCAGACTTTAGAGTGCGAAGAAGTTGCTTCGCTTGGCCGAAAGCGGTAAATTTCCGAACATTGTGTTTTCTGACGAGACATTTTTTTAAATTGAGCAATTCATAAACTCTCAAAACGATAGGGTTTATTTGACCGGCCGTTCAATCGAGAATTTGAGTCATTGATTGGCCACCAGGAGGCAGCACCGGCCACAGGTTATAGTTTGGGCCACTGTAATCGTAGATGGGCGCTCTCCAATCGATTGCATCGAGCCTGGCGTCAAGGTAAATACGAAGTACTATCGTAAAAGTATTCTGAAGATTGCTTTGAAGCCATGGGCAGCCAAACTTTTCCGTGGCAGACCATGGACCTTTCAACAGGACTCGGCACCGTGGCACCGTCTCACAAAGCTCAAGTGAACCAAGAGTGGCTAAAAAACAACGTTTCGAACTTCATAACGTCCACATAATGGCTCTTAAATTCACCAGACGCGATTCTGATGGATTATTCTCTTTGGGCCATTTTGGAGAGCAAGGTACGAACTAAACGATTAACCAGACTCGAGATGCCGAAAAAAGCCATTGCCCACGAGTAGGCCAAAATACCTGCAAGTCCCATTCGGGCAGCTTGCGATTTGCTTCTGGATCGTAAATTGATTCTTCTTTAACTTTGTATTATTTTCACACATTTTTTGCATTGAATTGAATAAAAGTAATTTTCCAACCTAAATTTATGGCCTTTTTAATTGGTTACACTTGGAGAGCCGGTCCCTGTAAAATATATTATCGGATGGCCACTTCATATCTAAATAATCAGTTGTTTGGGAGCTATACTAATGTGGGCAAAAAGTAAGATGAATTTGGTTGTAAAATGAAAAATCTTTATTTATTCTTGTAAATCAATTTCATCCGCTTCAAAATAATCCCCTCTCGATAAAATACACTTATGCCAACGATTTTTCCAGTCCCCGAAACATGCCAAATAGTCCATTTAAGGTATAGTCATCAGCAACTTCTTCGATTCAGCTTTTATCTCCTCAATCGACTCGAAACGCGCTCCCTGTAGTGGTCTCTTGAGTTTTGGGAATAGCCAGAAGTCACACGGAGCCAAATCAGGCGAATACGGTGGTTGCGGAACGATATGCGTGGAATTTTTGGCGAAATGGTCACGAAGAACGAGTGCAGTGTGAGACGGTGCATTATCGTGATGATGGCCCATAATTCTGGTCTTTTTAGAAGAATTGCTTCACGTAAACGCATAACGCTCAAATAATATTCCTTATTAACAGTTTGGCCAGGTGGAAGGAATTCATAGTGCACCACACCACGAAAATCGAAAAAAACTGTCATCATGACCTTTATTTTTGAACGACTTTGACGTGCTCTTTTCGGTCTGGCCTCGCCTTTAGCACGATATTCGCTTGATTGGTCGGTTGTTTCAGGGTCGTAAGCATAAATCCAAGTCTCATCTCCCGTAATGATGCATTTGAGCTTGTCCTGATAGTCTGAAAGCATTGTTTCACACACATCAACGCGACGACTTTTTTCCAAGAAATTGAGAGTTTTCGGTACCAAACGAGATTTGATTTTTCGTAGGCCCAAATGGTCTTTCAAAATTGTTTTCACAGATCCTTCTGATATTCCGATCATATCAGTAAGGTCTTTAACAGTCAACCGACGATTTTTGAGCACTAACTCCTTCACTTTATTGACGTGTTGGTCATCTATTGACGTCGATGGTCGTCCGGAGCGCTCCAAGTCATCAAAACGTTCTCGACCCTCTTTGAAGTCTTTGTACCACTTATAAACATTTTTCTGTTAATTGCATGAGTTATAACGCAAAACCACTTTTGGAAGAACCAGGTGTATGTATTTTAGTAAAATAACTTGAAAACTGAGAGAGTTATTTTCAAAAAAGGTATAACTTAAACAAACTTTTAAGTACCGTTAACTCGAAAACTGAATCTCTTCTGGCATTGAATTTAGAATTTTTATGTAAAATCACAAACTATATTTTTGAAGTTTGGATTCCGATTTAATAACGTATATTGACAAAGGAACAACTTTAAAGAAAATGAAGAGTAAAGGAAGTCTATTTTTTTCTAGTAAATATAAATATTGCGCATAACCTTCCGCAAATCTACCACACAACAAAAATTGTGTTAGTAAACTGCAGCAGGCACTGTCGTACACCCGGTTCTAAATCAACATTCAGTTTATGCCGTGATTTTAATAATTTATTCATTGAGTTAAATGTGTTTGATTTTTAGATTAAGATCACTTGCTGATGCAGGAATATATAATATACATATGTACAAATGTATGTACAAACAATAATATTTACTTCCTTATGCTCCACAAGTATTGATTTGAAAATGAAATATACACGTTTGGTTGAACCATTGCAAAAATGACTGAATGATAAACTGGCAACAGAAAAGAATTTAAATTCAAACGGCACTTCCACCTAATTTTTTATTTTACTTTCTTACGTCGCACTCGGTATTAAAAAATGATTGTTTTTATAGCCACGAGTAGTCAAATCCGCAAAAGATATAAAAAGTCGGAATTTGGCTTTTTCGCAGTTCAACATTAAAAAAGTGTGAGTAACAACAACATAAACATATTGAAAAGTTTGCTGCACTATCTAAATGTTGTGCTGACATGTATATGTATGTACGTATGTATATTTAAATATAGTATAAACTTATGAGAATATATGGATGCATCTAACTTCATATGTAGCCTTTTGTTTGCATAGATTTATACTCATACATACTCGTATATCTACATATCCATGTAAATGCAGAACCAATCACTTGTGGAATTTGCATTTTGTCGCAATATTTATTGTTGTTAAACCAATTTAGAATACATTAACCGACAAAAGTGAGAACTCACTAACACGAAAAAAGCAAGAAGTTATGAAAAAAAATTAATGAAAAAAAAACAATCAATAATTTTAAGCAAAGACAAACAAAAAAATAAAACAGATTATTTTAAATCTAAATATGCAGCGTCATATTTAAATTTGCTGAGTGAGTAAGCACGAAAGCCAGGCTGAACAGGAAGAAATAAAACCGTGCCTTACGGGGTTAAATTTCATACGAAAACAAATTATATAATTTATAATTATACGGAATAAAATTGAAGTCGCATAAAAAATGTTTCATATAACAACAACAACAAAAAATTTAAAATGAAGCCAATTAAATAAGCACTAAATTTTGTTGAAGCAGCCAAGGACCACACCATGCCTGAAATGTTTATGTAAAACGCGTGCAATTGAAATATAACCCAATTTAAAATTAAATTTATTTTCCAATCAAATGTGTTGTTTTACAGCTCAAACTTTAAATAGACGGGGTGCAAGTCTGATTTGCGAAAATTTGCAAGTAGCATGAACAGTGAGTGGTAAAAATTTTCGGTAACAATTGAGTTTCGAGAGAATGAATGTTTATTTAGAAAAAGTTGGCCTTATTTTTTATACATGGGGCTTGATTTTGCATAATTCATCGCAAAATTCAATTTCTCGCTAAGTGTATTGATATGTCTCAGAGTTTCTTTCCACCACCAGATTTACTATCTTCTAATCTTTACCACCAGATTTACTACTGTTTTCCGTACTTATCTACTCATAAACCAGATCAGTCGCCCTTGCAGTAAACCTGACTGGGAAACCTGGGACACAGATGGGTCGAAACTTGGTGATGGTGGGCCTGGTGTGAGTGTTCTTAGGCCGAATATTGGAGTATCGATACTCATGGTATTCTCTCAGTATTTTAAGCGGAAACCGACGGCATATCAATTTGTGGATGACAACGTCTTGGAAGCAGTGTGGGGTATTTTGCACTACTATTAATTTTACTACTACTTTGAGTAGTAGTTAAAGTAAGGGTTTCTTTATCACTAACTCTTCAGTTTTTCCGTGTTTTAATTATCTGCTTATTGCATTAATTATTTAGTGTTCTCCATGGACCAGAACTATTTTGTGGGCTGCGCATATAAAGAAATTTATCACTTGACACTGGTTGGAGAGTCATGAAAATCCACAGCACATTTTTTGTAAATATGCGGCGCTCGCAAGACAAAGGCTCGTACACCTAAGTATCGCGACTTTAAATCCATCAGCGATTGGGCCCGACGTCAAGTACAAAAGATCAAATCAGTGGCCGCAGTGCATTATGGCTCAATAATAATAATAATTATCGTAATAGTTGGGCAATAAAGGTTGCGTCTAAATGTCACGAAAGTTCACAAAATATGCAAGGGTTTACCTTTTAAATTGGCTAACAACTGATATCCATTAATCCCAGCTTATTTCCATTCGCTTTTGAATTAAGCAAAACAGTTTCAGATGCAAATGTATTTACATAAAATTAGCAACATTTTGCATTTTCATTTATTTGTGCCACCGAGGGCAAACTTTTTTAAGTTGCAAACTTTTCATCAGCACTGTATGTTTGTGTGTATTTATAATGTCAATTTACGACGGGAGATAAAAGTGAGAAAGGTTAAGAGCGGCTACGACGGAGTGTGACAATAGCTGACAGGCGTAAGGTGAAACAAAAGAAAGCAACGGTGGCAATGATATAAAAGTAAAACAAATTAGAAGATGGAAAAGTACAAAAAACTTTTATATCTGCACAAAAGTGTATTTAAGCTACGACGAAAGAGTTCATTGAACTAAAACATTAACAAAAAAGTTCAAACAGCCAACTATTTGCGGGGTAAATGAATTTAAACCGGGAAAAAAGAAAACTAAATAATCGTTATTAAGTTGAAATTAAACTTAAAAAGCACCTGAAATGAGCTTACGAAATGCAAGGTTTGCTCTTTCGTATGAAAAGGTAAAGGTGCAGCGGTTGATTTAAGGTTGCAGTTGCCTCTCAGCCATTAGTGGCTTTAGTAATGGCGAAGGAACGAAAATAATGAAAAATAATGGAAACTAAAAGAAAACAACATTTCGCCAGCCAACTCAAAAATATCAAAAGGTATCTGTATAAGCAGTATTTCGAAAAAAAATCAGGTTATAAGTGAATGTACGCGCACACATCCATACATATGCAGACAGTTAAGAACTTACAAAAGGCAACGGAGACAGTGGCATGGGTTTGACTGCACATTTATAGGAGGAATAAATAAAACCGCTTAACAGTGACAGTAACATAAAAATAAGAAGAGCAGTACGAAAATTTAGTAGTGGAAAAAGTAAAGCAGCGGTAGTTGGTCGCAAAAGAGATTTTCGAGCCATCATACATACGTACCTCTATATACGTATGTGCTAGCATATTGTGTGTGCATGCAAGTTTTTATTCCTCACATACATAAATATGAATATGTACATAAACGGTTGCATGGACATACATATGTACGCGAGTATGGATATGTGAACATAGCTACCTGATATAAGACAGTAGAAACTGGAGTGCAGAAGATTTCCGCTTTCGGCAATTTCACTGAATACGTGTATGTTATATGCACATACATAATCACATAAATACACTTATACATATGCACATGAGTATCTTAACAATTTTCACTTTTCTACTTTTCACTGCTGACAGTGCGCAGCATAATCGCATATTCACACACACGTTCGTAAGTATGTTTATAATTTATATGTGCAATATGTGTGAATGCTTGCAACTGCAAAGGCAGGTTCTACTTGCTACGAGTATTAACGGTTAAGAAAGTTTTCATCATTTATAGCTGTACACGTTTTGATTTGAGCAAAGGAAAAAACATTTGCAGAATATTGCTGAAAGTATTAAAAGTGGTGCAATGAATGGCAAAAGTGTGGTTGTTGAAGAAATTAAAAACTATTGAAAAAAATAATAAAATAAGTGAATTGAAATATAATAAAATATGGAATATAATAAAATGAATTGAAATTAGATTATATATAAAATAAATTAATTAAGTAAAATAAAATTGGACGAAATTAAATTAAACTTTATACAAAACCCTGAAATAAAATATAAAAAATTGAAATAAAATGAATTAAAAACAAAAAATGAAATAAAATAAAATCAAACCAAATATAAAAAAGTTAAATAAAATATAAAATCAATTAAAATAAAATAATATAAAGTTAAATGAAATAAAGTAAAACATAAAATAAGTTAACACAAAACAAAAAAAAGATGAAATAAAATAAAATTAAGATAAATAATATAAAATTATATAAAAAATAAATAATAAAAAATGATATATAAAAATTAAATAAAACAAAATAAAGCGAAGTAAAATTAAAAAAAATTAATTTTTTCGCTTATGACGGGGCTTAAAATGCATTACGCATCATCAAAGCCTTCGTGACGTTCAAAGTGACGTTCCGTATTTTCACTAATAATATTAGTTCAAATAATAACAATCTAATCAAATAGAATAAAATAAACAAAAATAAAAAAATTAAATTAAATAAATAAAGACCGAATAAATTAAAATTAAAAAAAAAACGAAATAAAATAAAATATAGCAAAATACGGCGGCCACCATTCACAGAGAACGTAGGTTCGAATATCGGTGAAAGACTGTCGGTCCCTCCATTTGTGGAACAACATCAAGACACACGCCACAAATAGGAGGAGGACCTGGGCCAAACGTCCAAAAAGGGTGGCTGCAATTATTATATATTACTAGCGGACCCGACAGACTTCGTTCTGTCAAATAGATTTTGAATGTGGCAGTTTATATTTCGGCCTTGAGGCGTTTTTACTCTGCTGACCCTCACACACCGCCCTATCATCTTGGTGATGGTTCTGTTCAGGAGAATTAAAGAAAAGGGTCAGCTCGGGTGACCTAAGTATCTTCGCTTCCACGAACTTTGGCCTCCCTCTTAAGGTTCAAACCTGATTGAAAAATAATCTAAAGGGGTGTACTAAAGGGGAACCTAAAGGTGACAAATATTTATAAAGTGGGTGCTTCAATAACAAAACATAGAGATAATTAATTATTTATTATTATTATTATTAAATAGGGTTAATAACCGATATAATAAAGAATGATGAAATAAAACGTACATAAGTATTTTAAGTAATCGCTTTATTGTGAATCAAGTGAATCATAATTATTAAAAAAAATCTGTTTTATTTTTATTGTAGTGCTTTATGATATACAATGTTTTTTGTTTAATTACCTGGTGAATATACAAACAAATCTGATGGTTTTCTAACACGGAACACGGGTTTTCTAGATTAATTAATAATATTTGTCTTTTTTATTCTTAACATATGGTTGCCTTTTGCTCTCCTTAAAATATGTTTATCTTTTGGTATTCTTAAAATATGTTTGTATTATTTCAGCCCTGCATGACTATTCTTAGAATTTACTTACCTATTTTTATTTATTATTTGTGAATGAACGAGTTAAAGTTCTGCAACTAAAACAAAAGACAGAATAATGCGAGGCCAATCAAATCTATAGCACTTACATTTTTTGACTTTCAATGATTGAACCCGACACGATATTATCACTTTTGTGTGAACGCATTAGATCCTCCAACGCGAACACGCACAAACACGAACGCACACAAACACACGAACGCGCAATATTTGCATGGGGAAAAAGAAAAGAGCGGTTTTAGGGGTTTCCCGGAAATTATTTGAATTTTTCTCGCGGTACAAACCATCCTTGGACTTCAAGTAACATTTCAAAAAAATAATTGTTAAGATTGGTCCATGCGTTGTTGACTTATGCGCTTACCAACACATTTTACGATTCATTTTTATATTATAGATTATAATTAATATAAAAAATAATTATTTCAAATATAATAAAATAGCATAAGATTAACATAAAAGAAAATTATTTTAATAAAATAAACTAAAATGACATGAAATAAATTAAATTACGTAAACTAAATAAATTAAAATAAAATAAAATAAGCTAAAATTAGTATTATTGTAATTAATATTAAAAAAATTAAAATTTTATATACAAATAAATTATAAAAATATATTGTAATAAAATAAAATGAAATGAAATAAAGCAACACAAAAAAATGTAATACAAAATAAAAAAAAATAAATTAAAATAAAATTAACTTAAATACAATATAGCAAAATAAAATGAAATAGAAAAAAAAGTAGTAAAAAAATAAAATATTATTAAGTAAAAGTATAAAAAAATAAAACAAAATGAAATAAAATAAAGTAAAAAGAATAAATACATAAAGTAGAATGAAGTTCAGTAAAATAAAATACAGCAAAATGAAATGAATAAATAAAATAAAATAAAGTAAAGTGAAATAGAATAAAATAAATTAATAAAAAATAAAAGGAGTAAATTGCCATAATAAATTACGAAAATAAAAATTACCTACCATCTACAACTATGACTTTTTAATCAATCAAAGTTGTCATCTCTGCTGATCGCGCTTAAATTTTTTTGCCAAGCCAAATCTACATGTTCTGTTTTTTTTTCAATTCAGATATTGTTTTCTTTAATATTTGTGAGGTTGCCGTTGTGAATCAGCTGTCTCCTTGAATAATTGAAATTATGAAACAAGAAACAAAATACAAAAACAAATTCCAAGAATACATTAAAACCTTATAATATTAAAATTGTTTGTGAAAATCCCGCAATGCAAGACAAAATTAGTCCGGCGTATGCCATTTGAAAGGGGGACCACCAGAAATAGGAATTATTATTGATAACAAGAATTTATTACATTCGCCTATCAGTAGTATTACAAGGGTGGTAAATGTTTTTTATTATTACATCGATGTAATTATAAAATTATGTGCGCAAAGGCTCAAAGTTTTCATTTTTGATTATGAAGTTTTCATTTAACCTTCGAACAGATAAAATTTTAACGAGAAAGAGGCAAGATAAACTTTTACAATAGGCTCTTGGGGAGAAGGATCGTGATTTGAAAATATGTATGTATCAATAAATTCTCATATGGAATATATGGAAGCGCAAAGCAGTAGGTGCAAAATAATATAATATAATATAATTAAATATATATATATATATCTATATGTGCAATATATTTACGCAAATTGTGATATTACTTATATTATAGATATTCTTATAAGAAATAATTGCATTACTCTACTTGTTTCAGCTGGTTGTGCAATTCTGTGAATTCATGTGAATGTACATATTTACATCTATACAAATGTTTAAATGTTGGAAGGAAATGGTTGAACTCCGCTTTTATAATCATTTAATTAGCAAGTAATCATTTGCCCGGGCTCTTTAATAAGGCTTCGTTCAATTTTGTCATACATTTCCGTGGTGCCTTCTTTTGACGCTCTAACGAAGCCCCTTCTATAATACATACCTTTTGAGCATCACTCAATGTTTAATCATCATGGAGCTAATATCTGGAACAGATTACGATTTGATAAATAGTTTGTGACCGAGCTATTATATTTGAATGCCACTCATTCCCTCTTGACTCGAACGAAAGGAGCGTGGCGATGGCTATCTTAATATAAAGTAATAATATTTATGCGAGTACGTTTTTAACAATAATTTCACACTGGTTTACAATTATCGTTTATTTTTTTAATTGCATGGGAATTTACGAAATCCAAATAGGTATATGTATTTGTATTGAAATAACCTTGATTTTTGATTGTGCTCGAAATATATTTAACAAATTTTAAGATAGCAAAGTAATTTTAGACGGCTTTGTTATTTATGTAAGCATCCATATCAGTAATTATTTATCAATTATTTATATCAATCATTTCGATATGGTCTCACCCTAATCCACAATTTTTACTGTGCTCAAAATAAAAATTTATTTTACAAGTTAATTTCAGTGCTCTGACAGAGTTGACCTAGCAAAAATTTACTTTGAACTTGAACATGATTTGATTGATAACAACTTTAATATTTTGGGATATAACAAATGTGGGAATCACACTGAAAAATAATACTTTTAAACAATTAAAATACAATAGTTGGTAGTGGGAAATTATAACGGTGAGTTTGTTACCTTGTAGCTAAACAAACATAACATAAATTAAAAACTGCTAACATAAATGTTTTCTGAGGAGAAACAAGTTTTGAGTAGAGGTCAAAAACACCGCCGCATAACGGAACCTCTGATCATATAAGGTTTTATTTGACCGAAAACGCAGAATAATTCCGATACCTGGCTGAAATTTATTACAGATGACAAGTTTATGTTTGGTATATCGCTCATATAGGCACCGCAAGCAGCACTGACACTTTCTTGCTCGATATTATTATTGTGCTCCACTAATGAAGTTTCAGTGCTTCAAATGATCAAGCGGTTTCGCTTTCAAGTGTTTGATAACGGTTCCGCTATGTACTCAAAAGTATAGAAGCTTAGAGAAGACTTTCAGCTGAAGCTAGCTGCGATTCTATGTTCCTTATTTTCAATACTCATGGTGAAAAGATTTTTAATGGTGTGATCAATATCAGATCGTTAGCCGGCTCTCAGTGAACTTGACAGAGTCAGCTTATGGGCTGACACAACAGGGGTAATGAATTGGTTTGTTCACGCAAAAACTAAAAATGTGTTAGTCTATGACCGGTTGAACAACGACTGATTGGACGAGTGTGTGAATACATATGAAATGATCGTGCAGAGTAACGCTCGTGACGTGACAACTGAATTGATCAGTATCCATCATCGGTCTGTATAAGAGCTTCAAATACTCAGTATCTAGCAGCTCGATACTCTCTCGAAACTGTCCATTGCTCAACTAGTCAAATGTTTGTCCGAAATGTGCGAACATTTGAATGATTTGATTTTAATATTTTATTTATCAGGAATTTTACTGTTTTGCAATGACGTTAACATTGTGTATAAACAATCTCTAATACTTAAAAAAATATGCTGACAAAAAACTTGCTCAAATTCCCCGAAACAGCTCCATATACTCGAGCTCATGCATGAAAATTTTCGAGTACTAAGCACCGAACAATGAGTGATTACGTATTGTTCTTTGTTGTCGAGAGCTCTGGTTTGTTTCACGTAATTTTTTTATAGCATTCCTAACTTGTTTTCATCAAAAGAACGAAAATATGGTTTAAGCTTTACGAGTTAAGGGTAGCAAATGAAATTTAAAGAAAATTAAGTTTCAAAATTTATCCGAAATATCACTAAAGAAAAACCAGATATTTTCGGCAAGAATTTGATTTGGCCGATTAGTATTTTTGTGTAAAACATAGATAAGATAAGATAGATTTAAGTTAACTTCTTTATAAAAAGTCATACAGTTTCTTAGGGTCATTCCATTTTAAGAGAAACAAAGAAGTGTGCAATTTATTCAATGATTGATTGGTGATGATTTCAAAAATCCGAAATTGTGAATACCAAACAATTCAGTAGGCTTTCACATAACCAACAGAATTTAAGGGAACGTTGATACAAACATTTCCTGTCAAATACTAAAATAGTGTAACTATCAATAATTCGAAAAGCGCTCGAAATCTCGTAAATTTTATTTGAAATGACAAATGCTAAAATACATGTAATATAGATTTTCGGGTTTTATACCCTCCATATACTCGAACAATGGCCACACACGCTACATAGGATTATTGAAACGCATAATTTTTCTGTTGAGTTTTTGAATGCGTCACTCAGGTATAATTTTACTCAGCGTATGAAGTAATCACAAAAACTGTCCATCGCACACTTTTGTCTCACTGCTAAAAACTCTTTTCCATCTAAGGTCTCTAAATTCTTTCTCTTATTTGCGAACACAAGTATGTGTATATGTGTGAATATGCCAACTTTACCGCTGTTCTACCAAAAGCTAACCGCTAAAGGCAACTGTTTATTCATACTAAAATGTTTCGTTCCTTTTTCATATACCATATGTATGTACTCGTATATGACAGGTGATCAGCACTTTGACCGTTTAATGCTCAAAATTTATTCGTTTGATATGCATAAAGCATGGATTTTTTTGTGCATATGTTAATATGTTTATATTTAAATGGCAAAGTGACGTGTTCACGTTTTGAGCCGGTTTTATAGACAAGCCACATACTAACATATTCGACTAAAGTAACAATAAAATTGAAAAACTATAAGTTGCACTTAACAGTTCACGTTTCTCCATAAGCGTATGCAAAGCGAAATGGCATAATCAAGGAAGAGGTCATTTAGAGCGGTAGATTTTTTAGTGAAACATAAACAAAATCAGTGGGTCAGTTTTGGTTAGAATACAGAACATGTTCTACATATAAATATATGCATATGAGGAAATGCGTAGCTTATTGGAAAATACTTAAAACGTTATTTATTTACAATTAGTATAAACTTATTTTTTGCATGCGAGTTTATTTAATAGCTGCACGGCAAAACTTCCGAATAAGGTGGTTGACCCAAAGAGGATAACCATATAATAACTTTGGTGCAAGGTTTTGTGCTAGAAGCAAATATCTGAATTAAAGTCAATTGGATCACCTTCGAAATTTTTAATGGTTAATTATGTATTATTGAAGTAAAGAGATACGGGCACTAAAGTTGTTTGCCGGGAAGTTTCTTCGCGATAGAAGTACATTCACAAGCCAGATACTGCATTGATAATGTATTTTGAGATATTATGTTTGTAATTTTTTTCAAGTTCGTAGTAGAAAAAGCACGTGGGATATACATTTTCGGCTCTACGTCGACTTAGATTTCAATACAGATACGAAAAAGGCTTTTATGTGTTTAGTGGAATCAATTTACATATTTGATTTACGATTTTTCTTAACCTTCCAATAAACATAATATAGTTTGCGTAAGTACTTAGTTTGGAAATTGTTACTACTTGCGTTAATTCATACAGCAGTTGGCCGTAAACCCTAATTCCGCGACTATACACTACAATTTCAAGAGGAGAAAACGCAATTTTACAAGTATTCCATAATTTGTCAATTTCTTCTGAATTTGTATTTTTTAGATAGATTTTAAATTTGAATTTGTGTACATAAAGCATTCTTTGCTGCAAAAACAGCTATGGAAAAATTATGCCACTTTTTAAAATCACCAAAAAAAGAGTATTTAAATGAAAAAGAAAATTTGATTATTTTGAAGTTCAATTTATATATGTAGCTTAAAAACATGCCTTAAATAAAATTAAATAATAAAATGAGAACTTTATTGATTTGAAATGAAAACTTCCTCTTCTCACGGCCACTTCTCGTTAGATGGCAGCGGATGTTTACTGTATTTTTTAATTATTATATACGAGGTGTGTTCAAAAAGTGAGATCCCTTTTTGTTTTTCTTTTAATTTTTTTATTTCTTCACCAATATCTACACCTGCACCAACGCTGTTTCAAACATCTCTGACGAAAAAGCGTCATGGTATGGCCTGTGCTCTTCTAAGGAAGTGAACTTTATCTTCACATTTGTGGGATATCTCAAACTTTTCAAACAAATAAAAAAAGTCACAGGGGGCCAAGTTCGGTGAGAACGGTAGTTCAGGCAATATTACGGTGCTATTTTTGGCTAAACCTTTCAGATTTTTTATGCATATTTTTAGATAGCAATAAATCGGCCAGGATACAAAAAATAACTAACTGCCATATACTTCAGAACATATCGCTAGTTTGCAATATTATCATAATCCCAAAAACAAAATGTTGGGAGAAACACCTTTAAAGCTTTCAATTGCAGAAAATGAGGGGAAAAAATAAAAATCGAATGTACGTGTCTCGTTAAATTTGAAAAATTAACTTGCTTTTTGAACATATCTCGTGTGTTTGTATGTATAAAATATACCTCAATAAATATATATACTAAAATTAAAAAAATAAACTAACTAAAATTTCAGTGAAAATCGTTAGAATAATTTTTTTTTATTCTGTAGCCCCACAGGTTAGTTGAAAAGTAAGACGGAAATAATAGCTTTTCCATAAGTACTTCTTGTTGTAATATATAATGTAGAATACTCAATCGTCAGAGCTACCTGTGTTACAAGAAATTTCACACTTAGTGAAACCTGGATGTTCAAAAATATGAATATGAATTTCGGCTGGTTTGTCAGAAATACACTTGTCAACTTGAAGTGGCTTGTAAATAAAGAATCAATCGATCAAATAAAAGACAAAATTTCGAAACGATGTATAAATATTCTATTCTACTGGTTAATACATAATTATCATTTTCATTACTTTTCAACTAATTGCATAGAATAAGTTTTGTCAGTCCGCCAACCTCAACAAGTATTGTACACACACACAACAAAAAAAAAAAAAAAGAAAAAAAGGAAATAAAAAAAAAACATTTGACACTTTATTATTCTTACATATTTATATATTTATTCACAATTAATCATTGCTAAGCCATTAGTCACACCTACATATGCGGCAGTTGAGCTAATTTTAAATACTAGTTTGAGTGCTGTATTGCCGAATTGAGCAGTCTCACATATAATTTTCAAGATTTGGCGTAAAAAGAACAATCATCATAATTTTGGTATTATATTTAATCTAATGTTGAATAATTCTTTTACGGAACTTGTATGCCAGGAATTAAATGAATTGTTGATGGGCAGGTATTTCTATTCCACAGCATCAGACACACAGAATGTAATTTTGTAGTTAATAAAAAGTTGTTGATTGAGTTGAATATCATAACAGTCAGACTAAATAATTGGCGTAATTATCCGTAGTTTTTGTACAGTTACAAAATAAGTGGGAAACTTCACTTAAACCGGCCACATTCATACATAGAAGGTGGCGCAAAATTAATTCAACTTTGTGTATGTATAATTGGCGCGTACATTGTTTTTGGGTGTTTGGCCGAGCTACTCCCCCTATTTTAGGTGTGCGTCTTGATGTTGTTCCGCAAATGGAGGGACAGTTCAAGCCGACGCCGAACGGCATATAGTTTTTTTATGAGGAGCTTTTCCATGGCAGATATACACTCGGAGGTTTGCCTTTGCCTGCCGAGAGGGCACCGATATTAGAAAACACTTTTTCTTCATTTTGGTGTTTCACCGAGATTTTAACCTGCGTTCTCTGGATTCCGAATGATAGTCACGCACCTACCCATTCGGTTAAGGCCAATTTTTTACTAAATAAAAAAAAATATTTTGAGCTATGGAAATCTTTATTTTGACCCTTACGCCCTCCATTGCTTTTCTGTTTTTACTGCAGTTCACAAGTGTCAAATATGAGTGACGTACGACGCCATTCGCAAAAATTATAAATCTTCCGAATTTTGCACCACTTTCTATATTCATACATACAAATATGCATACTTACACACTCATACCATTCGATTAACCAAATAAATTGCTTTTTGATTAATCTAGAGTTTAATTACTTGAGGAAATTTACTTCTCGATAAACCAAAAAATTTAATTAAATTATGATTATTATATATTGAAATTACGATTAACAAAATTTGAGTAACGGAAATTACGATTAACTAAAATTTAGAGTAATCAATGAATCGCAAATTAAGGCACGATTTTAGTCGTTATTACCAAAGCTTCCAAAATCCGAATATTCTCACCGAATCATTGTGAAATACTTCACATCTCTTAGTCTTTTTGGTGCGCTTGAAAATTCAGTAGTTGCAGCAATGTGAACTGGAAGGTATTAAACAAGATTTGGAAAGGGTGTAACACACACACATGCATGCAGTAAATATGTATGTATGTATGTATGTATTTATGCATGTCATGCATCACATTAATGATGCATGCGCCCATTCTACTTAGCTTCCTCGTACGTAAATATTTGTAAGTAGATTAAGTCCCATAAAAAATAAATCCATAAGACATCATAAAAATTGATGAAAAATAGTTATTCCAGAGGTGTGAAAGCTAAGCGAGAAACGCTAAGCAAGAAAAGCTAAGAAAGCACAAAAAATAACAACAGAAAACGAAATTTACCTGTAAAAGAGAGGGAAAATAAAAGAAGTGTAGAGCTGAAAATGAGTTAACAATTACGTTTTTATTTACATAAAGACTATAAATATCTTACATATACCACAAAATCCGCAACAGCTACTTCAAGTGGTTTGTTTGATGTTCGGCAACAAAAATAAATCACTAGCTTTTAAATCAAGGCTGTAAGGTAGTTTACCCATTAAGTCGATCTTTAGAGTGCTGATAAATCCTATTGGACTAACCGATACGTAAAAGCTTTCATTGGCTTAGTGAAGTGCAATTCGTCTTCGGTGGTTGGTTTTCTTTAAAATAGGCGACTATTTGTTTTGTGATGCTTCTTCTGCGAACAATTTTTGTTAGATGAAGCTCATCTTGGAACACCCATACTGTCGATTGCTGTTTTGTTTCCAGCTCATATGCATAGATCAAAAATTAGTCATCTTTTACCATGCCATAGACTTGCCTTGAACCACTTCAACATTTCTTTACACCACGAAACGAGTACTTTTTGGGTAATTGTCAAACTATGCGGTATTCAACTAGAGCAAATCTTCTGGACGACCAAATGAATATATGACGGTTCCACTAATGCTCATAGAGGCCTCTATTTCGCAATTCACGTACAGCATCCATTGCTTCCGGCACAACAAACGTTTTTGGATGACCATCTCGAAATTCATTCTGCAAGGATCCGCGTCCGCTTTTGAAATTCGTTGTGCTAGCGTTTGACAGTGGTTAAGTTTGGTGCTTCAACGCCAAGACTCAGAGTAAGTTGATCAATGCGCCCTTGTCTCGAAAATCCACTTCAAAAATCATACTTAATTATCGTACGAAAATATTTACGAGCTAATCCCATTTTGTGGGCGGGAGGAATTCACTGAAAATGCTAACAAATAGAGCTCTTTTGTGAAATCGTTATGTAATATGTATATTATATGCTAAAAAGTACCACACTTTTCGATAAAAGTGTCGAATTGCAGCTCATCAACGTAGTAAAGGCGGAAAATATAAAAGACTAACGCTATAAGAGTAAAAAGAACAAAACGAAGAGTCAGGCAACACTAGTTTATAGCCAAAACAAAAATCAAAAACAAAAACAAACAATCATAACATCAAATTTCTATGTAAAATTGGCCGGTGAGTTTGAAAATGCACCAAATAACAGTTTTGGCTTATAGAAAAAAATGAGGATCATACAAGTTTCTAATATCTCAGAATCAGTTAACGATTCGAAATAAAATATATGTCATATATAATATTAGTTTCTATCAACAAATAGTCGTTATGATAATTGAACAAATAAACACATTAGCTGAAGAAAAAAATATTGTTTCGTTATGTGTCTTTTCAGCACACTTCAATGTCTTTGACTTTGTTTTTGTTTTTCCTCGGACTTCATATTACTAATTATTTCATAGCATAGATTTAATTATATCTGAACTTTCTGAAAATCAACCCTAAGTCATCATTATAAATGTAAGAATTTTTTATAAATTTTGTATAGCATTATCTTCAGAGCTTGAGGTGTTATCAGGAAAAATTGTTGGAAAGTTCAGGAGTATACATATTATATAATAGAACCGGCTGTTGTGAGAACCAGAAACCTCAAGCTGCTTCCAAGCATTATTGTATATGTTTTCAAATTTTACTTCGGCATTATATCTTAGAAGCAAAATCATTAAATCGTGCTTATGCATCGCTATCGTTGGCCAAAAACTCGAGAAATATCATCGAACAACCACCGTATTCACCGGATTTAGCCCCCTGTGACTTTTTCCTTTTCTCAAAACTTAAATTGCCACTCCGCGGGCGCCGCTTTGAGCCGGTAGAGGCTATTAAGCAGAATTTGCTGAAAGAGTTGAAGAATATCTCTTCAAACGTATTAAGAAGGTGCCGTGATGACTGGACTAATCGTTGGTATATACAGGATGCGCCATCTTTTATGTCGGTATGAAAACATTGAATAACTTTGGAAAAAACAACTGATTTGTACAAGTGAGGTATTTTTATTTGGTGTGGTTATTTACAATTTATTAAAACTATTTTTTGAATACAATACATTTGATTGAGGTCACCTTTATTAGCAATCACAAAGTGCGATCTTTTTTCACCGTTTGTCGTCGGGATTTATAGCGTCGATTTCGGTTGTTTCGGTGTAAAGCGATCCATGGTTGGACTTGTACAGAATTGACGTACCGTATGTTGAAGTTAATCGGTTGGTAAATGACAAAGTTATTCAGCGTTTACAGAACGACATAAAAGATGGCGCACCTTGTATGTATTGCTGCGAATGGAGCCTATTTGAAGGCGACAAAATATTTTTGATGATTAAACAATTATTGAACAATTCCCGGTACTTTTTGACAGAATGTATGTGAAATTTTGAATTGATTTGAATTTATTAATATAATATACTTTCTCTAGCAAATTTTGCTATTATATATATACGATTGCACGTGCATGCACACATACATTTACGACAATGAAGTATAATATTTAGTGGAATAAACTCCAGACTTTAATTGCTTTAATAAGTCCCTCTCTTCTTTATGCGCTTTACGTTTAATGGTTTTGTGATTATTGTGAATATACTTTATTTACTTTAAGGGATTAATTATAGTTTTTTATTAAATCAGAATCTATTCAAGTCGTATTTGCAGCTAAAAGGCAAAATTTCGGTTACTAGATATTCAGTAGTTTAATTAGTGCGTGGTATACAAAAATTGAACAGTGCAACATTTTATCGTACCTAAATGTTTTTGCTCATTTTAATGCGAAAAAATAATCAATACGTTCTAGTAAGTAATTTGAATAGTGTTAAAATTTTTATCGCTAATAATCGTATAATTGGATGAATTTTTAATTATGCCTAAGTAAAAAAATATGAATAATAGAATAAATGTTTGGAATAAATTATTTATTATTGAGTTATTTACTATTCCGAAACTCGTACTATTAAACTCTTTAGGACTAGAAGTGATTCACAATGAGCTTAATTCTTTTTTTAACATAGGCATTGCAACCCCAATAGCTCTGAAGTGCATACCGTCATAAAAAAGTTGATTTATATTTTACAACACAGAAATAAAGCCCGTGATTTTTAAGCAAATTCAAAATGTTAAAACCCAACTTTGTTTTGTAACCGGTCATATGCATTTGCCTATATTAGCAGTTAGCATTTACAATATTATTAAGCACGCCATAGTCATAAACATACATACATATATAATTACTTACCATATGTATATTGACAAATTAGTCAGCCGATTGGAAATGACATTGTTTTAGAAATGAAATGCACACAAAAATAAACTTTAATAACAACATTTTATGCTGGTATTTAGAACAAACAAGAATTGCTGGGTACAAAAATGTTCAAAATCAATCATTTACATGCAAAATAAAATTATATATAATTATAATCGGCACGTACATCCTTGGTTAGGTTTTTGGCCGCGATTCTCCTCCAATTTTTGGTGTGCTCCTTGATGTTGTTCCACGAATGGAGAGGCCCATAGGTCAACACCAATTCTGAACGGCAAATGTTTTTTGAGCGCAATGCACTCGGGGATTTGCCTTAACCAGAGGGGTGACCGCTATTAAAAAAATGATTTCTATAATCAAATATTTCACATCCACAGTGGGTTTCGAACCCTGAAAGTAACGCATGGCAGTTATACAATAACCCTTTGGCTACGCCAGCCGCTTTAAGTTATTGTTGTTCAGCAAGCTTGTGCCTAGCTTGCCATTTACCATACAGTCAAATCAACTACAACTGTAGTTCCTAACCGATGCGTTTTGAATGAGTTGTCATCCCTATTACTTCGCCTTGCTTTTATAATCTGCTCATAAATTAGAGAACACCAAATGATTGGTTACTGCTGTTAGGATATATAAATAACGGAACTGTATAGTAGTCCGGATAGTATATTATAAATCTGAGTGAATTGGGTCCCTTCAAACCCGGAAGAGACTGGCCAGCGTTGATGTAACTCAGCTTAGTGTAAATATTACATTAGTTAGCAGACCCTCTTAATGATGCTACAGCGAATTTTTACAAAAATTTGCGTTTTAATGCTTACAGGATTCAGTTGATACAGGGCATAAACAGCCCAAGAACACAAAAAAAAAAAAAAAAAAAAATGGCGAAATAAACTGTATAAGTACTTTGTTATTGTTTATTGTTATTTTTATTTTCTCTTATTTTTGAACAAAACAATTGATAACTCAACTTGACAGCTTTCAAAAACTCGGCCGGATCAAGGCACATTAACATAGTACTAGCAGTAGAGTAGCTGATTCGACTTTTTTTCTAGAGTATCTGCTCTCTAAATAGCTAATTTTCGTATCTTTTATTTCGTCGGTTATGCCCTGCCGGTCACTGAATATTCTCAAACACGTTACTTGTAAACAAACGTTTGTCTATTTCCTGTACAGACTTCACTCAACTGCCACCAATTCGCCAAAAATAAAGTAGTACATTCTGTATTCTCTATTCGTGACCATTCACTGGTCTATTTATTATAGAATTCAACAAAATACACGCCACTGACAAATTTGGCATTGTAGAGTTTCCAAGCAACATCAAAATATCCGCTAATTGCTCCACTACACTAAATACCTTGTATGTAGATTCCCCTTGGTCGGGAATTTTTTCTGCATGATTCTGGGCTAGTGAAAAACCCAAATTACTCTCTCGGGCTCTTAATAGCCCGACAACTCGAAAAAGAAACTTAGAATAATCAGCTTCAAAGAAACATATTGAATACAAAAATGTTGATGTTCGAACATCATGGGTATATCAGCAAATCGTGTTCTATGCCTCCATCATAACCACCATCAATAGCACTCTTATGTTTAATCATTTGCTCTATTTGTTCCAACTGTTTTTGTGGGGCCGACCCGATACTGATAAAGTTATCTTGTGAATATTTGGTTGCCGTAGTTTAGGAACATTCTTGGAACCACCAAGTTCTATAAAGCTTTTTAAATCAATTTCCTTTCGGTCAGTGTATGCACATTTCGGGATCCCGTGTTCCCTTCGAATTATTGAAATAGTGATTCAAATGAGACGAAATAACAGCACTTATTCTCTAATAGGTTTTGAACCATTTCAACGACTTAGTGTTATTAAGGACTACTGCAATCTCAATTGAAATCCGTGCTTTCATTCCACTACGATTAGTTCGGATTCTGGACTTAGTAGCTACATATTAAAAAAAAAAAAAGATTTGTAGCGGATTTTGAGTCTTGGAACCATTTTATTGATTAACGGTATACCTACATAAGTAGACTAAGTGTACATTTAAAGCGAGACAATGCAAATCACTTCTAGTCACGCCAGTGTCACATGTTGTGGAA
Organism: Anastrepha obliqua; assembly: GCF_027943255.1. Lineage (NCBI taxonomy): Eukaryota > Metazoa > Arthropoda > Insecta > Diptera > Tephritidae > Anastrepha > Anastrepha obliqua. Next base: position 85,752,410 of record NC_072892.1, read on the forward strand.
CTATACTTTTTTCGCGTTCTTCATACATCTTCTGCGGGGTGAATTCCCTCAAACACATTTGGCTATAGTTTGTAAACACTTGCTTATTATTTATAAGCTCAAAATCGTGTACAAATTAGCATTTTACTGACTTGATTAGGCCTGCCGGCGAGCTTTACAGCTTTATTGCCGTATAATGACTAAACTCACCACAGTTGTTATAAGAACGACAAATGTCATAATTAGGTATGCTCAAGTAAATGCGAAAGCCCTAACGTCGACAATTGCCAATATTCTGGTTAAGAAGTGTTCAGTATGCGAAAACGCTGAAAAATATTTAAATTCTGCATTTCTTTTGCCTTTTGTTTGCATTTATTGCTGTTTGTGTGCAAAATATACAACTGCGTTAACCCATTGGAACCCCGATTCCGAATTTTTTTAAGCTTCTAATATAACGAGATTACTTGGTAAAAATTCCGGGGTTTCTGAAATTTATAATTTCTTACGAAGAATATAAAATGGAGTACCCCAGCGGGTTAGGGGGTTAGAATTAGCGCGGAATAAGGGGTGCCTGTCATAACAGGCGACTAAAGTCCACACTTTAGCCAGTTAGTTATGAGTTTTGACTAAACGTTGATAGGCTGAGCGAAATAGATAGAAATGTCTTTTTGGCTATGTGAACACTGTCGTCAAGGGGGCGTCAGTTTATTGAGTAAGTTGAGCTCAGGGAAATTCCCTCATAACAGTAATAGTATCAAATGGATAGGGAAAAATCCCATTTTATTGGGTTTCGCGTTCTCTTCAAATTACTGAAATATTAATATTCGTGTTGCATCAAATATTATTAAAATAATATGAGTGAACATAATAATCTTGTAAATAATAAAATACAGTTCTAACTTTGTCATTTCAAGTTCAAATTATAATACACAAGTTTTGTCTCGCAAAAAACTTGGTCAGAAGACTTTTCATTCCGAATGGTGATATTTTTTAGTATTTACTGTATTAAGTTAGGTTAGGTTAGCCAGCTTGCTTGTCTTATAAGACACTCGATGGCCCTAACGCCCATTGTGATTTCTGCTTTTGATTTTCATTCCCTAACTAAGTTGCTTAAGTCACTTAGATCATTTTATTGTAAGAAGATTACTAGTCGCTCCGGTTAGACATTTCTTAGGCCTTCAAAGAAATATCAGGCCAATCCATAAATTCGTGCGTATTTTACCCATAATTTCTTTTTTCTACAATTTTTGCATACAAAAAATTATTCGCGGAAATAACGGAACTATTTATATTTTCTTTGATATATTGTGCATTCAACAAGTGATTTTAATCGCGGATAGAAGCACGTGTTGTTAAAAAATAAAATGGAATCTTCGAACGCGTATAAGAGGCATATTTTGTATTTTTTTTATAAAAGTGGTAAAAATGCAACAACTGCTGCTGCAGAAATAAACTCTGTTCCCGGAGAGGATACCGTGAGTGTAAGGACTGCGCAAAAGTGGTTTTCAAAATTCCGAAGTGGTAGCTGCGACGTGGAGGATGCCCCGCGCGCTGGTCGTCCTGACGTTTTTAACTCCGACGCCTTGCTCGAACTCGTGGGAGCTGAGCCAAATATGACAGTCGATATGATATCTCAGAGGTTAAATTCCTCGCATGGAACAGTTCACAAGCACCTGGTTCAGTTGGGAAAGTTTTCAAAGCTGCTAAAATGGGTTCCGCATAGACTTTCCGTCGCGAACCTTCAGCAGAGAGTGAATGCAACGGGTTGAAAATGAAAGTTTTTTGAACCGTGTCGTTACTGGTGAAGAAAAATGGGTCCTTTGCAAGGACCAAACACCAGAACCGACCCTTAGAGATGGCCTTCACCCCAAGAAGATTCTCCTCTCTATTTGGTGGGATATGGCCGGTATTGTTTATTATGAACTTCTGGAACCAAACTAGAGAATAACTGCTGATTATTATTCCCATCAGCTATCAAACTTGAATGAGGCACTTAACAAAAATCGACCGTCTTTAGTGAATAGGCGCAAGGTTTTGTTTCACCACGACAACGCAAGACCTCATACCGCAAGGCAAACATTAGGCAAGCTGAACGAGCTTGGATGGGAGCTAACGCCGCATCCACCATACTCTCCGGATATTGCATTTTGTAATTATCACATTTTCCGTGGACTTCAATCCCATATGAGTAAGAAGAACTACTCCACAAAAGAAGGGACACAAGTTTTTTGAGCAGGGAATTAAAAATTTGCCTAAACGTTGGGAAGACATTGTAAATAATGAAAGAAAATATATTATTGTTTAATAAATACTTTAAACATTTTTGTTATTAATTTTAAAACCACCTTTAAAAAACGCACGAACTTATGGACTGACCTCATATTTGCCAAGATATTTGGCACGTCTTCTTTGAAGTTCAAGACATTAACAGAGGCAATGTTGTACCGATTCAATTTCTTCCGCATCTCTATAACTCCTGCAGAAGTCATTGTGAGGTACACCCATTCTACTGGCTAGAGTGCCAATAGCACAGTGACCTGTTATAATAGCTATGAGGACGCTGGTAGTTGATCTGTTTGATCTGCCCTTTAAGATTCAGTCACTCTGGGCGTGCTTTGGAGTGCAGCAGCTAGTAATCAGAGGAATTCTTATGTCTTCTACCACCAGCTGAAGGTCAAGGTCAGAGCCTTTCCTTGAACCCTCAACCAATCTTTCATTTCATTTCATTCCACTCCAGAATGGCCGAGTACCCAAGAACAGATCTTGAATTGATGCGCGCTGAGGTCAGGACCTTGATTGCTGCTTGGCTATCAACAAAAAGGGTAAGGTTTTCCGGAAGTAAGTCAATTAGTCGTATCGTTTTTGCAGCTTTATCTATAGCGTAGATCTCAGCTTGGAAGACGTTGCACGAGTCTGGGAGTCAAAAGGAACAATTAAAGAATAATTGTTCCGAGTACGTGTTTGACTCGTCAGTATAAATATGGTCACCACTATCATCTGATTTGATTCTGGTTTGCCAATCTTTTCTATTCGTATTAGTATTCGTATTTTGTAGCCTTTGTTCAGATCTACCTTGGGGACTAGATAGTCTGCTTCGATGGGTCTCGGAAGTGTTTCACAGATAGTAGAACTAATGCATGCTTTATATTAAATTTACTACAATACAAGACAGGAATTTACTAAATAGGTTTACTTTGCTGTATCCATACTTACGTATGTATAAATATATATAACAGAGTGTGTGTAGACGCATATTAATATTAATATTTGTATATATTAAAATTGACATATTAAATATTGATTCACATGCACCTCTATGCAATGCTATTTAAATTGTATAGAATTTTTCACCATGAATGGTGAATGAACTGAGCTTCTTTCTGGTCATTTTTGACTATGTCTGCCTATGACTACTGCCCATACAATACTTATATGCTGACTATTGAATTATAACAACTGACGATTATAACAAAACTGGAATAGGGTTGTAAGCCTCTTTAGAAAATGTTCTCTCTTTCCCTAAGCAGCACAGCATTTTAAAACGCTCGTGCTGTCAACTTGGCCGGTAAATATCGTATAAAATGCTATTAAAGGAATTCAAATAATTGTTAGATGTCATGACAATTGAATTTAATTGAAAATCGCATGGCTTTTTATGGTTTGCGTGTGACTAATTTGATTATAAATGCATGAATCAGCGATTTGATTCTAATCGTAAGTATGTAAATGGTGCATATTTCTATACCCACTTCCCATAAAGGTACTACATATGTACATTCAAATATATTCAATAAATTTTTGAACACTACAATTACATTATAATAGGCATTCGCTAAAATATGTAATGACAACACAATTTGATGAAGATTTGAAGATAAAGAGTGCAAGTAATTTTATGTTTTACTTTTCAATGAAATTTTAAAATATAAATTTAAAACAATCTTTAAACGAGTGGGTCATAAATATTTAAATAAGTGTAAAAAGGCAATTAAAAAGCCATAAACACAGGCAGTAAATCGAGATTTTTACAGTTGTGAAATTTGTGAAGTGTAGCGGCATTAAGTTTGTACACGTGTCATTACGAAACAATTGCATACATATCTATATATATATATATTATATATTATAAATAAAAAAAAAAAATAAATAATTGGCGCGTACACTTCTGTCAGGTGTTTGGCCGAGCTCCTCCTCCTATTTGTGGTGTGCGTCTTGATGTTGTTCCACAAATGGAGGGACCTACAGTTTCAAGCCGACTCCGAACGGCAGATATTTTTATGAGGAGCTTTTTCATGGCAGAAATACACTCGGAGGTTTGCCATTGCCTGCCGAGGGGCGACCGCTATTAGAAAAATGTTTTTTATTATATATTATATATATATATATAATTGGCGCACACTATTTCTGGCTGTTTGGCCGAGCTTCTCCTCCCATTTGTGGCGTGCGTCTTGATGTCGTTCCACAAATGGAGGGACCTACAATTTCAAGCCGACTCTGAACGGCAGATATTTTTTATGAGGAGCTTTTTCATGGCATAAATACACTCGAAGGTTTGCCATTGCTTGACGAAGGGCGACCGCTTTAGAAACTACTTTTTCTTCATTTTGCTGTTTCATCGAGATTGGAACCTACGTTTTCTCTGAATTCCGAATGGTAATGACGTACCAACCGATTCGGCTACGGCGCCTGCTTACATATATATAATATATATACAGTACCAATGCTTATAATAATTATATATAATTGCTCGTGTGTTTTAAAATATCTCACTTTAGTTATTTTCACCAAACACATCACCGCGAAACAGAAATAAATCTGCGAAAAACAAATCAAAGAAGTATTTAAATGTGATATCCATTGCTTGTGAGTTATTTAGATAAATTCGACAGCAGGGACATATTTAACATACGGAGTGAAGAAATAAAACGAGGGTATTAGGATATGATTTTCATACGCGCATTTTGCGAAAAAATTCATTGTTAGAAAACATTCGGGCAACCGCTTTAACTTGAAGACAGATCTCTTTCAATAATATAATATTTTTTTTTCGTAATTATTCATTTCTTGGAAGCATTGTAAAATTGCAACTAGTATATAAAGGAATACTAATAAGCAATTTTTATTTGATAATTGAATTTGTTTTAAGAAAGCATTTTAGAATCAAATCTCTACTCGCTCTCCGTAAGGTCTGTTACCGATGTGCGTTTTAATCGTCTTCGAGAAGAATTCAGCCGAAGTAAGCTGATTTTTTAGTCGCTATTTGTGAGCAAAGTGAAAAAGTGAAGTAGTTTTTAATAAATAGTTTTATATAATTAATAAACGCTTGTACCTAAGAAATTCTGCATATTCTAGTGTTGTGAGAGGCAAATTTTTTCTTAAAAAAAAAAAAACTTACCCTTAAATGTTCAATTAGTAAAAACTTTTTTGTCCTACGACTAAATCTCAAGTTGAAGTGCATCATTCAATTTTGTTTGGCGGCTTAAAATTAATCAAACCAGTAATAACACCGAGTTGATCAAATTAATAATAAACAATTTTGTTTTTAATAACATTTTTACTAATTTAAAAAATTCACTCCGTTGCTTATCTGTTTGTATATGCAGTTTAGTCTAGTTCACAAGTGTCAAATATGATTCAAGTACGACACCATTCGCAAAATTTATAAATCTCCCAATAGGGTGATTCGTTTTGTGCCACCTTGTATTTATGATGGAAAATCTTTAACGTTACTTTGAGTATTACATAAGAGTTTTTAGAGAAAGTTTTCATAAATCACCTCCTTCGATTAGAGGAAATTTTACTGACTTAGAATCAAGAACAAGATTGAAACTGAACTAATATTAGATAAATCTTTACCGTCTTTTCACCAAAATGCTCTAAACGGAAATTTTTCTATACATTGGGCAGATGCCTGACGTGTTGGATGTTTTCAAGTATGCCCAAGTTACAAACTGTCCAGGCGGTAGAAAGCATAAGTACATTCTGAAAAGGTCTCGCATTTAGGTTAAGAAGATTTCCTCTTCCGCGAAAAAACTAAGCTAATAGCGTAGGCAGAAATATCATCACTGAAATATCATTAATATCTCTTAATGTTAAGTTAGCATACAAATCGTGGGATTTTGATTTAGCGGCAGAGCCGAAAGTTTTTTATTCTTTAGACTGTCTAAAAACGAAGATATGAACAAAGACTAGGACTCAGAAGTAAAAGCGTTAAGAGGCTCCATATTAACGTTAGAGAGATATCCTTCCACTTTATACCTAATGAGCGCCGAGGCGCACAGTTTCCTTAGCAAAGCCTGTAACTTGACAGAATAAAACACGGCTAGACAAAGTGCATACGGGTAATGGCTTGGAGTGTATGCAGGTTAATTACTTATATATAAAATTAATTATAAAGAACCAGATTTCTTGCAAAATACTTTGTTTAAAAATTGTTTAATATTGGTTTTTTAAATTAAATGCTAAAAAGAAAAAAAAACAATTTTTAACGAGCAATTTTCGTATAAATATTATAAATAATTTATTTATTTTTATGTACGTCTATTAAATAAGTATTTTATATTTATTTTGAGAGAAATGCTCTACTTTAAAAGCCTACTAAATTTATTTTAATTGTTTATGAGTCAACGAATAATATATTTTTGATAAATATCTGTTTTAACCTATTATGACATTTCTTTTCTTTTTTCCAGGTAAGTTTTTCACTAAAAGTTTGCAAAGTTCATTCGTTCATTCATCTGATGTCTATGTGATTATGGATATATGAGAAGGTTGCTCGAGGGGTAGATGTTAAAAAGTAAGTTAACATAAGATCTAAATACATACCCACACAAGGATATATAATATATGTATATAATATTTGCATTTGGAGACATGGATTTTTAGCCTTCGCCTGTTAACTGATCGACAATATGACTGGCTTTATTTACATAGGAGAATATTTGTATGTACGCTGTACGTATGTTAAATCGTGAGTGCGGCTAGAATTTAATTGAAATATTATCCTAACTGCTACTAAATTACAGATTTTCTCATAGATATCGCATATTTTTACAAGATTTTGGTGAAATTGTTAAGTACCAGTTTTGACTATTTTTCTTCTTCTTCTTCTTGAATATTTATATTTTTTTTTTGTAAAAGTATATCTCATTGTTTAACAAAACCCGTATACCCCAAGTTTCAAATTTTATACAAATATAGGTTGTCAAAAAAGTCTTGCGGTATTTTTATTGAATTTTCAGTTGTTCATAAAATTGGTTATAATAATGCGATTTAATATACGCCGTTTTGTTCGATGACGAGTTCCCAACGAGATGCCAACTTCATAATGCCCCTCTTATAGAAGCTCGCTTCCCTATTGTCAAAAAACTCGGAGAGCCAATTTTCACAGGACTCTCTTGTGGACAACTTCCGACTACCAAGCTCGTTCGCCATGGACAGAAATAGGTGGTAATCACTTGGTGCGAGATCCGGACTATACGGTGGATGCAAAAGAACCTCCCATCTGAGCTCCCGGAGCTTCTGGCGCGTCACCAAAGATGTGTGTGGCCTGGCGTTGTCCTGATGGAAGACAATTCGGCCTCTATTGATCAAAGATGGCCTCTTCTGCATGAGTGCTGCATTCAAGCGGTCCAGTTGTTGGCAGTACAGGTCCGAATTGAGCGTTTGGCTATAGGGGAGCAGCTCATAGTGGATGATTCCCTGCCAATCCCACCAAACACACAGAAGAACCTTCCTGGCCGTCAATCCAGGCTTGGCCACCGTCTGGGCAGCTTCACCGCTTTTCAACCACGACCGTTTGCGCTTCACGTTGTCGTAAGTGACCCACTTTTCATCGCCAGTCACCATCCGCTTCAAAAACGGGTCGATTTTGTTCCGATTCAGAAGCGATTCGCATGCATCCATACGGGCAAAAATGTTTTTTTGCGTCAAGTCGTGTGGCACCCATACATCGAGCTTCTTTTTGAATCCAAGCTTCTTCAAATGGTTTATAACGGTTTGATGACTCATGCCGAGCTCTTGGCCGATGCTACGGCTGCTACTATGCCGGTCTCTTTCGATCAATTCAGCGATTTTATCGTAATTTTCGACGACACGCCTTCCGGACCGTGGCGCATCTTCGATTACCTCTGCACCAGAACGAAAACGTTGAAACCATCGTTGTGCGGTGGAAATGGAAACTGTATCGGGTCCATAAACTGTACAAATTTTATTGGCAGCATGAGATGCATTTTTGCCTTTATCGTAGTAGTACTGTAAAATATGCCGTATTTTCTCTTTATTTTGCTCCATGTTTGCGACGCTATAACTCACGAACGACTAAAAACAAACAATAATTAATCAAACACGTGTTAGCACGTGAAAAGAGCTTTCCAAAAAGCTCTAGCGTGAACCGATGCGACGAATACAACTAAAACTATGCGCTTGCAAAGACAAGAAAAAATCCACAAATTTTTCCTTATAGTTTCGTGGTTTTTAATTAGACTTTTCTAGAAAAAATTGTGTTATGCGTTTTTAAAGATTATTCAATTTGGGTATCGAAAGTTTGAAGTTCCGGTGAAGAATCCAGTTAATTATTGATATATTATATATTGTATAAGTATATGTATATGCTAGGGCTAGAATAGCTGGAGTTGTTTCATAAATTCCAACGATATGCACTTTTCGTTTATCTATTGAAGACGATCATTCAAAAATTAATTCATGTTTCACGAATAGTTCACAATAAACAATCAACAGGAAAATTTTGCAATAAAAGCGCAATAATCGCCAAAATACAAAAGCTGTATAAACATTCGCTTATTATTTATTTTGGCTTAAAAGTTAAACCCAGCCATTAATTTTCCTAAAGTATTAATATATAGTATTATTAATATTAGTATATTTAGTAAATATTAAATGAAAAAATGAAAAAATTCCAAAAAAAATAGCGAAAATAGTTAAAATTTGATTCTTTGTTTTTATTTCCGAAAACAAAACAAAATTTTGGTCACTGAACTGACCATGGATCAAAACTTTGAATGTTATAGCTATCTGAAAACATAAATCTTCACATATGTAAGTAGTGCCAAGATGGAGCTCAAACTAAATCCAATATCGTAAGAAGTTGTCTCCGAAATCAATCGATCTCAATAAGAATTTCGTGAAATTAACGTAAAAAATTCACTACATTTTAAATGGGCCCAGAAATATTTATGTTAAAAATTTTGATAGCAGAAATTTTAATTAGTTTACTACAAGGTGGCGCAGAATTAATCAGAATTCTTAATTTTACTAAATAAAGAAAACAAAAAAATTTGTTTTGAATGATGGAAATCTTTATTTTTATGTTTTTTTGTTTGTGTGTTTGTATAGTGCAACTGTTTAGTTTATGAGTGTCAAATATTATTCACGTACGTCATTCCGATAGGGTGATTAATTTTGTGCCATATCCAAGTACTTTTCACATTTGCTGCTTGCTTCTTTCCATATCCTTAGCGGCGGCAGCCTTCCCCAGCAGTTAATGGCAAGAACTTTGGCGATTGTCTGAACAAATATTCATAAAACTGTTTGCCATGTTTTAGTGAGAATTTCCGCCTTAACATGTTTCAAAGATGTATGTAGATATGTGCTTATCACAATGGATTGGCAACGGTCTAAGTGAGTTGGTTTAGATATCCATTACCACTCCTACTTCATGTATGTGTAACCTGTTATTATTATACAGGGTAGGCCATTTAAAGCGGGCCCATTTGTTTCTGAAAAAAAACATTGAAAAAAACATTTTTTTTTTGTGTTGATATGAAAAATCATTTATTTTGATTCAAGGAGATTTCCAGCTAGTTTTTGAAAATGATATCCTTCAAATGTTTGCCTCTGGCCTTGATGGCCAAATGTGTCCTTTTTTCGGCGTTTTCCATCGTTTTGGCCAATATTTCGGCCGGTATGGCGGCGATTTCGCGTCGGATATTGTTTTTAAGTTGAGTTAGAGTCCTTGGCTTGTTGATGTATACCTTGGATTTCAGATAACCCCACAAATAAAAGTCCGGTGGCGTCAAATCTGGTGATCTCGGTGGCCACGGAAAATCACCATTTTTCGAAATCAACCTTCCAGGGAACAATGGCTTCAAAAAATCGATTGTAGCGCGTGAATTTGAATTTTGTACGGAAACATTTTCAAATCGATGCGAATTATGCGCCTGAGTGTTGTCCTGGCGATGCCTAATTCCTGAGAACGACGATAACTCGATGTTCGCGGAGCCTCCTCAACACTGGCTCGTACAGCCTCGATATTTTCAGCAGAACGTCGTGTACGTTGTCTGGATGCGTGGCTGGTATTGCTGAGACTACCGTGGTTAATAAATTTTGCGTATAAACGCTGTAAAGTGCTTTTGGATGGCGCACTTTTAACTTTATTTTTTTTTTTAAACGCACGTTGAGTTTTCACAATTGAGAAGTTATTTTGGATGTAAAGCTGAATTATTTCAGCGCGTTCTTTTGGAGTGTACTGCTCCATGGTAAAAATTGTCTGGGACTGACGCTTCCAACGCGCTATGTCATTAGTCGATCTGACGTTCCTGTCAAAAGTTATAGGGTTGCCCGATGGGCCCGCTTTAAATGGCCTACCCTGTAATAGTTCAAGGTGCCTTGCTCGAAGTTTTGAAATGATCAATATTAAATTTACTTGGCGTTTGAGTTTATATATCATTTTTCATTCATTAGAATTACCTACTTTACCAAGATATTATCCTAACTTGCTACCACACGAGACATCATTTCTTACTTCATTTTGGAAGTATGGAAAGTATGGTTAATTCAGTTTCTCTAAGTTGCTGCCATGAGTTTTGTCTAATTAGATCCCTATTAAGATTTTCCAAGGAATAATTTTTTGGGACATTTTATTTCTCTAGCGACTTTCCAAAGTTGTATTTTAGGAGTGTCTTGATATAAGGATTCAAGCGACCTTTTTGGGTTGGAGATAATGGCTTGAAATGTTCTGCGAAAATAAAATATTATATAATTCGAACTAACTTTTGCAAATGCATCGGGAATTGTATTACTGGATAGCTATACTTTCAGAAAATATTATTTATTTAGCCTCGTGAACAATAGGTTCAGATAGAATTGGGCCAAAATTGAGTTTAATTCCGATAGAGTTCTTATCAAGGAAACATAATTTACGTAGTTTGATTTTGAAAAAAAAAAAACTAACATTGAAAGCATTTTTTCAAGAGGTTAAGGCAGTCAACTGCTCCACTCAAGAGGTTGGCAGCAAGAAAACAAACAAAATAGGCAATTCTGCTGCTTAGAGCTTTAACTTCAGAAGGGCACAACCTGATTCGTATGAGGAAAAGAATCACTAAAATTCCATCAACTGAGAGTGAATTTTATATCTTGTTTGCGCATTCATTCTAAACGTTTAATACGAAAGTTGTGGTATGGTCCCTAAATAAAAGATGCATAATCCAACCAACAAAACATGATCCTACGGCGGCCGCCGTAGCCGAAAGGGTTGGTAAGGTGGAGGCTCGGTCAAACACCCAATAAAGCTTGTAAATCTTATTAGAGTAACATAAAGCAAATCCAAAATGTACGGATCAGAAAAAATACATAGGTATTAGCAGGACAAACGCCAACATGGCATTGATAGAGAAAACAAAACAAGTTATTAAAGTGCATTGCAAAGTTGATATGTATCTATAGGAAATTTGGTGGTATTGAACTGAAAAGTGACAGCAGATTTCACTGAAAGTAGTAGGATGACAATGCAGTGAAAATAATTGATTTTTATTTGAAATCGTTGAATCATAATTGCATGTTTCCCAACTCCTAGAAATGAAATTAAAGACATGAGCTTTCATTACTTAAAGTGAAAATTGTGAAACAGAAAAATTTTAAATAAAATATAGTTAATTAACCGTTAAATACCAACTAAACAAAAACAAAAACAACAAACAAATATGTTAAACTGCTGACTAACCGATTTACAATTTTCATAAGCTCTGCTGATGGCCATTAGATACCTCGTTAAATAATGTACTCTACTTGCTCTACATCAATTCAAAATAGCCCTCAAGTTTACTCACTCATTCTCATCAGAAATTGTTGAGTCATGCAATTCCAGGCGATTTCGGAAATAAAAACCTAAACCATAAAACTTAAGTGCTAAGCGGTATTTAAATGTTTAAATAGTAAAATTGAAATTAAAATTAAATGCACCAAACAAACCAGCTGTAATCGCGTTAACTAGCAGAACAAAAAAGAAAGAAAAAATAATGAATACGACTAAACAAAACTATCTGCTTTTAAGTAAAAATGCATCAAAACATTACAACATCAGCTTTTAAATGAAATATTTATAACGGGAAAAAATTTTAAGTCAGCTTAAACTAAGTAAACAAAAACAATACATTTAGCTAGAATCAACAAGAAACAGTAAAGTAAAGCTAAATAATAAAGACTTCAGATGACCCAGTTCTGCTGTACTAAGCCTAAAGTATATTTGTATGTATAGCAACTAGTCATCGGCGCCATTACCAACACCCTCCACAACGGAACGATTGGTTGGTTGTCTTGCTTTTTTTGTTTTGAGGGGCACACAAACAGCTGCCAGCTGTGCCGTGGCATTGGCTCGCTTTAGTTTGGCTTGCCTTGCCTTGTTTTGCCTTGTTTTGCCTTGTCTTGTCGTGCTGCTATTCAAAACAAAACCAAACGCCAATCCCCCAACTATGTATGTATGTAAGCAAGCTAGTCAGTTAGTTAGTCGGTGAGACTGTTAGTTAACCAAGCGTAGAATCAATCTACGCTCGTCCATCCAAATGTTAGCAGTATTTATCACCAAAAATAAACCAACAAGAAAACCGACCGACCCACCTACCACCCCAGTTGCCGTTTCGTTGCTGGTTGGCCATTCGAGCGCATCGCCGGCATTCCCTACACAGCGTTTGTTGTCTGGCGCTTTCCCTAGGTATTTTGACAACTTTTCAGTCACAAATTAAGTGAACACTTCAACAGATTTGGCTTATTCCAGCTTGGGGGAGTGCTTAGATGCGTCAAAATAAAATTAAATATAAATTTAGCAGAGCTAAGCTATTTACAAAACAGAAGCAGCAAATAAATCTGAAATGTATGTTTGCTATTCTAAGCAAAAAATAAAAAATAAATAAATAAATAACAAATAAGTGAAATGAAAATATGTGGAACAGTTGCAGAAATTGTAATGAGCTAACCCACTAAAGTCGAGCTGAGACAAACCAAAAAGCAGCCGCATCCGCTAAAAAATTAAAACGCTGAGTGAAAAACGAAAATTAAATGTTTGAATTTTCTCAAGCGTAACAAACTCTCCGCTTGCCCCTACGTTGCTCCTCAGGCATTGCAGCAAATGCGGTTGTGGACAGCTTAAGAGCCAAATTTTCGTATTAAAACCGAGTATTTTTGATACTTTTGTGAAGAGACAGTATTGTTAAAGTGATAAAATTGTAATGAAATTTTATATGTTAGAAATTTTCGCAGTAAATGGAACTAATTTCAAAGGGCTTATTGCACCAAAGCAACTTTTGGAAATGGCAGTGAAACTGATGAAGAGGATTAAATTGTCGTATAACAATAGCCTATGTGCTCATAGGCTATTATTTTTTTATTGAATTTTTGGATTATCCATCGTCGATTTTATATGTGGTCAAAATTTTGTCAAATTCTTGTTCCACAAAGTGAGTCAAAACGTCATTCAAAAAATAATAAATATTTACAGACATAACGAGATTTGAGTGAGAGCTACTTTCGACAAAAAGTTTGAAATTCATTTTCTCAAAACATCAAAAAATTTATAGGCTATTTTAATACTAAGGGGACGAAATGTCCACAAAAAGTAAATGCACTAGAAATTTATTTTAAAAATTGTATCTACATTACTTGTTCCTTGCTCATTTCACAAATACTAGAACTTCCAGCTGTTCAATAAATAAGCCCTTTCATATTTCTCACTCTATCTTACAGCCATCATTACTTCGGTATAGTCTCTACTGCAATATCTATGATTCTATTGTCAAAGGAGGTTGCTAGTAATTTGTAAGCGCTATGTACAATAAATAAAAAATAAAAATAAATAATTGGCGCGTACACTTTTGGCCGAGCTCCTCCTCTTATTTGTGGTGTGCGTCTTGATGTTGTTCAACAAATGAAGGGACCTACAGTTTCAAGCCGACTCCGAACGGCAGATATTTTTATGAGGAGCTTTTTCGCGCTATGTATGTATTGATAAAATAGAGTATCACATTTGCTTTCTGATGCATAACTTCTAACCAACCCATAGCTTTTTCTCCAATTCTTAATAGCAGTTTTCGCTTAAGTATAGCGAAACATCGCATAATACCAAAATTCCCAAGCAATTGGTATTTTTATCATAGTTCGCAAATTCTCTTTCAGAGCGGAATTGATGTAATTATACAGAAAATGTTATTTTAACAGTCGTATTTCTATTACAAATGGAAAGATTTTTCAACAAATACTTTGAGACATCTGCAGAGCTGTGACAATGCAAATAAAAATGAAATGGTGAATTAAGTTTTATGCGACAGAATTTTTCTACATTACTTGCTATTTCAGTTTGAGCATAAATATTTATGTATTTTTGGTAATAACAGTAATAACTAAACGCGCCTCCTCTGTGGAAATAAAAAATGCTAAAAATAAAACTTGCAGAGGCAAGTGAAAATTTAAAAGTCTCTGCTAACCCTTTTTAAAGGCGCTTAGTAGCTTTTGGTTCACCAACCACCCAGCGCGTAGTGAATAAGGCAAAAAATGACCTTTAATCCAACATTACATGGTAGTTCGTAAAGAAAAAAATTAATGCAATTTGTTGTAATTAAAGGAAAGCAAAATACAATAGAAAAGAGGACATTTAAAAATATACGAATGAACAATGAACGATTAAATTTGGTAAGAATAAGCATAATCTATAAAACATACTTACTTTTACAAGTATGTACTTGGAAGCGCTAGTGTAGTTTATGAGTTAAGAGGCTAAAAACTAACTTGCTTAAATATCGCTAACCCGCTGCTGTTTTCGCAGGCTTTTTCACTTGGTGAACAGCGGAATTCTCTAGATAGGAGAGACGTGGTGAATCAGTTGCATAACTTCATTAGTTTTATCTAATTTATGCACTCACCTTAATATTTACGAATATTTTCTCTTTATATTTCACACCACTTTCTTATTGTTTGCTTTTTAGAAATTATTTAAAGCTACACGTAAATTATTCCGCTTTTCTTCACTCGTCAACTTCTTTTTTTTCTGTATGCAATTGCGGCTGGTTGAGATCAGAAATATTGATGATTCTTAATAAATAGGCTAATACATATTTTCTTTAGTTAAATATCAAAGAGAGGATCTATTTATTCCTGGAAATAATGCATATGACGGCTGATTATAAATATAGTATTAAAAACAACCCAACAGATGAGCCGTTTTTAGTTTTCAAGTATCAAATTTTTATGTCCAAGCTTCCCATATTGAATATTATAGTAAATTCTATTTAAAGATCGATCATGTTTTATACGGCAGGCGGCATTGCTTTTAAGTTTCGTTGCTTGTAACACAAGCCGAATTACTAAGAAATTGACAAAATTTTGAAAGGTTACACGTATTTCATGGTGGATTTCCTTAAAAAATAACGAGATAGTTGAGATGTTAATGGCGTTTGACTTACTGCTTCAAAGTTTTCAATTTACTAAGCCTCCCTCTGTAAAAGAGGGAGTTCGTCTAATGAAAACTGTTAATTGATACCGCCATACACTTTTTACATATAAGAAGATCTGGTAATAATTTATGCACCTTCTTTAAAAAATTTCGTTCTTGAATTATGGCACTTCTCACTCTCGCAGCAAATGAGCGATAATGCTTTTGGGAGCCGAATTCTAAGAGCTTCTTTTTTGTACTCCTTATATAGTTTCCAAAGTATCTTAATTGGTTTTGTTTTAAGTTAAAGATTATTTAAAAATAATTTTTTTTGTGGGCACATAAAATAAGCTTACGACACTGTCGTCTATCAATGATAGCTTTACTTTGTTACCATTTCTCCGAAATTTGCAAGTGTTCCTTTTTCGCTAAGTAGTTTTTTCGCCGTTCTGTGCCGCACATCTGCAAAGATTTAATTACTATTTAGATGCTTCCACGTTTGAGCTGCTGCTTTTTCATTTGGATTTTTGAAAGTAAAATAGAAAGAAAATAATGCTGCTACTCGGCTTTGCCGCATGACTTTTAATTGTTGTTTGGAATCTGGCTTTTTTTCTTTTGATAATTTCGACCATATTTAGCATACATACTTATGGTACGTGTACGAGTATTTGTGACTTGCTTCGACCTTAAGCAGCTTTCGTTTTATACACCGTATAGCTACATATTTACATACATTCACGTTCTAATGTGCCGTACACGTTTTTGTTGTAATGCTCTATAATTTAAGCACTTTGACACAGTTTCTAAGATCGAGGCAGCCTTTGCTGCGCTCTTGTCATTCTCATTTATCTGCCATCTGTTCTTTGCTGCCTTGGTTGTCACACTTTTACACTTTTTTTTCCTTCTAACGATAAGAGTTTTGTATTCTAAGAAAATAATTTGCATAACTTCACGTATGTATATAAATACAAATTTGCGTACCAACTGGAAGCTTTATTTAGTGGGGAAGTGTCAATATCAACGCCCATAAAGTGCTTATATGCTATGCAGCCTGTTTAATAGAAGTGTGATCGCCATAACCTAGAAACTAATATATTGGACCAATTCGATTCTAATAAACTGTATTGTATGAGCTTAAAATATTTAATAAACGCAATATATTTAGGCAAAATGTATAGCCACTACAATTAGGTATACTGGCTTCACATATTCGAGCTATACTTTGTATTTATTTCTGCACTAGTTGTAGAGGTAATCGGCTCTCATCAGCCAATTTGCCTTGATAACTACTTGACTGTCCACATTTGTTTTTCTTTGAGTTTTTGCTTAACTACTGCGCAAAAATGTTCAATGGTCTCAGGTGATTGTAAAGGCCACTCCAATATTTTAATCCCATTTTACTGTTTCCACTCTACACACCTTCGGCTTCGAAGCTTGGGATCGTTGTCTTCTTATGAAAATCAAGGTTGGCTAGTTCTTGTAAACATCTTTGCAGCTGACTGTAAATTTTATAGATCAAAACTATATTGAAATTGTTGGTAAGCGCTTAACGCCCAGTTCGTTGAAATTGTCGATTATCAGCAGAAAATGAGGACCGACATATGCAACGATTCGCCCTAAAGTAGGATTTATCCATGAATACTACTTTTGCCCACTTCCATTCTGAATTTGCCTTAGTCCATGCAAGTCTCTTTTAAATGCAAATATCGCCAAATCGTGTTTTTAGATGCTTACATGGAAAATAGCTTCAGATTCACCCAACGATAACTTTGAGTAAGTATATTATGTTTTTTGGGCCTCATCCGGGGAAGTCGTCAGCATTTCTTACTTCGGTATACTGTTCTTTGTGTAGAAGTCTTCGATTTCTTCAAATATTTTGCTGCAGATGCACATGACATTTTTGGACCTTTAGGGTGTGTACATAGGAACACTGCTTCAAAATGTTTTTCATAAGTGGAACTCATTTTGAAAAACAACTAAACTAAACTTATCACAAATCTAACACTTTTGCGAAAACAGCATTTAAATTCTTTTTATAACGGAACTCTAAGTTTGAATTTCTGCGGTCATCCTTCTATTAGATAGCCGCCATTCCGAAGTGTTCAGTATCGAATCTCCGTGCACAAAACAGCAAATGATAGTGGTTGTCTAATAGCGGTCGCCCCTCAACAGGCAATGGCGAATCTTCGAGTGTATTTCAGCCATGAAAAAGCTCCTCATAAAAACGATTTACTGCTTGGAGTCGACTTAAAATTGTAGATGCCTCCTTTTGTGGAACAACATCAAGACGCACATCACAAATAGGAGGAGGTGCTCGACTAAACACTCAACAGAAGTGTACGTGCCAATTATTAATTTCTTTAAATTTAAAGTTACATTTACATGACTAGCTCTTGTTTTCGGAAAGTTAATTAACCACTGATCTGGGTACCAGGCCACAGGAACATCGCAGGAAATTGCAAGGCGGATGAACTTGCAAGAACCGGTACAACGCTCGATCTCGAACCGGATAAGGCGCTGATACCCATGCCCATAGCCACTTGTAAATTACTTATAGACAGGGAAACCATCAAAAAGGTAAATACAATCTGGCAAAACCTCAGAACATGCGAACTAAGCAGACAGACATGGCCGAACTGGAACAGCGGTCGATCGAAGATCTTGCTAAGATTCAATAGAGAATCTATAAGAAAAATGATAGGTGTTTTAACTGGTCATTGTTTAATAGGCAGCCATGCTAGAAGGTTAGGACTCCCTTACTTCGATTTCTGTAGAAGCTGTCTTAATACAGAAGAAGAGGAAACAGTCAGACACCTTTTATGTGAGTGTGAAAGCCTAGCTATGAGAAGGCTGCGCACTCTCGATACAGCATTTCTAACCGATGTAGCGGATATAGCCCATCTAAAACTAACGAAGCTCTGCTCGTTTATTAAAGCAACCGGATGGTTTGAAAAGGAACACGTAGAGTAAGGATAAGCTCCAGTGGTATCACAATGGACCTGCCGAAGGTCTAAGTGTGTCTTACGACAACCACCCTACCTACCTACCTACCTACCACTGATTTCGTGATGATGGTGGGAGGTAGAGGCGTATGCCATCTAAAATCCTATCCATTGGAAAAGGGATGGTCAAAGTTCCCTATCTCCGCACTAACCATCTATAGAGGAGCCGTGTGAATATGGTGTAAAAATGCCATTGTTTTTTTTTTCTTTGGAAAATTTTCCAATACTTACATATATAAAAATATTGCTTTTAAGATGGTTAAATGAAGATAAACTTATCTTTCATTTAATATATAATTTGCTATAAGAAACGCCACACACATCAACAAGACGCATAATGCCGTTATCTAATATTAATAAAGCTTACTGGGATTTCGCTTGTTTTCTTTTATCTCTTGTTTTTCGATCATATTTTAGAGTTTGATAGCCAAACTCCGCCATTTAATTTGCATATGATTTTCATAGTGATTTTTTTAATGAATTGCGAATAATTAGTTTAAACTAAAGCAGTAAAAAAGTAACAAGAAATGTGTTAAATGGATTGATTAACTGGCTGCCGGCAGAATAGGATTGATTAATGTATTTAATGTAAGCTTATTTTTGAAATTTTGCAAAAAAAAAATGCCTATCGCAAACCGAGTTATTTAATAAATTAGTGTACAGAATAAATTTTTCAACTAAAATGTAGAGTATTGACCACAACTTTTTGCATCGTGTCACTGATTTTGTCACAATAATCTAAAATCATTTGGTAATTCACTAAACCGCTCCCCTTTTCTCAGTATTCCCATTTGTATTTCCTTATAAGTAGTCTGAAAATTTGAAATTATCATTCCTTAATAACTGAACACAAAACCACCCAAATGTTATCACATTGCTCTGCCATATCGATTATTACAACAGTGAACGGCTAGAACTAGATTACAGTTTTGATTCTCATATAAATTTGCTCGAATACAATGGTTCAAATTCAGCATTGGCTCGGAACAATTGCGAAAAGGATGCAAAGTGTGTAAGATCTCACCTAGAGAATTTAGCCTACGTAGGCCTGTTTTTTTCATTCTCTGGAAAGTTTTGGCCAAATGAACATATGAACGAAATGCTCTCTGAACAGAGCGTAAACAGCCCAGAAGCATTGAAATAGAGAAACACCATTACTAGTTTTGGTATTACGTATTAGTATTTTTAATTTCATTTCTCCTTTCATAAAAGATTTGACTCAACAGTTGACTCAATTTGACAGTTTTCACAAACTTGCCCAAACTTTTTTCTGGACGACTTCCGGCTAGTGTGAAACATATATTACCCTCAATGGCTCACTCAATGCGACTCTCAAAATAGCGTGAGAACCGGCAAAAGAAACTTAAAACAAGCAGTTTCTGGAACCAGCGAGTGAGCAAAGAAATGTACTGCATATTTATTATACTTAGTTTCAAACTATCAAGTGACAAGTGACAGGTGACATTTCTTTGACATTGCCATTAAGTAGTTGTTTCCATATGACAATGGAGGCCGACTTGAGCGAAGAAACATTCTGCATATTTACTTAGTTCCAAATTATCAACTATCAATGCCATCGCCATTCAGTAGTTGCTTCAATATCACAAAGTGATGGAAAGCGGGTTAGCTCTAAATTCATAGTTCCGCATTCACTAAGATTACACCAGCTAGTTAACGCTGATTAACGCTAAGGGTTGTATGCAAATTTATGTTATATAAAAACATTGGTTTTAACACTGCACAAGCATTGAATATAACTTTTTTTGTATTTTTCTTTTTTTTTCTTCAAAAAAGACAACGTATTATCGCTTCTTAATGGCTACTTTTATTTATTTTCTGGCCCGCTAAGTTGCTGGTGCTCTTTGTGTGCGTATTAGCGTCATTTAATGAAATTTTATGCACTTGTGCACAACGGTAAAACGCCTCATCAAATTCTCTTTTAATTTCTAACTACCTTTTTATTTAGCTTTTTTTCCCCATTTTTTAAGCAACATCAACATTTTTCGTCACCGACTTGTTTTTGGGTCAATGCGCTGCCATTGTTTCCGCTACTCGGCACTTGGCTTTAACAACTTGTTGAATGTTTGTTTTACGTTTTACCAATTTAACAGTATTTTTAGTGCAAAGCTAAGCTGGCACAAAAGCAGGGGAATGACTTATCGCTGGAAGGTAATGTTTAGCTGAATCCAAAAAAAAAGATATAAATAAGTAAAGGTTGAAAAGTTCTGCTTTGCCAGTCACTTTATTAAAACTTCTCAAATCTCATGAAGATCTGTGCTTCGCATTGGGAGTTGCGACTTCTGGTTGGTATTTAACAATTTCCTGCTAACTCAGCTGCTATTAACGATTTTTTGCTTTCACTAAATTTGAAGTAGCTCTCTGTAATTATAGGTATTACCTAATTTACCGTTTTCCGTTAGAAAGTATACTGTTCTACACAAAGAAAATTAATTGCGGGTTTAGTATGCTCCAGGTATGCATGTGAAGTAGGTCAAAAATTTAACATTTTACGCTTGAGTGGCCAAAGATTGATCAAATTGACTTAATATGCAATAAAATTGAAGTGTCAGCATTTAAAGCATTATTATTTTTATTATTATTATTTGGTCATTAACATAATTCGCAACAGAGGTGAGATACCCGATGCGAAAATGGCAAAATGTGATGGGGAAGAAGACATATGCTAACGTTTAATTTTATATTCCAATAAATCTTTTCACATTAACTTCGTCTCGAGTTTATTGTCTATTTGCAGTAAATTAAATTTAAAATAATCATTGGGTTTTTATTTTCGCACTATCTCTGTTAGGTATCACATTCAAAGTGATACTTATGAGCTCACACATACATACAAGTGTGCCTGCAGTTGGAGAAATGTAAAGAAATAGAAATATGTATATACAACTGTGTTCAAAATAAGACAAAACAAAATTCAAAACAAGTTAAAAATAAAGAAATAAAGGGGTTTCCAGTAAGAGGTTTTATTTTGATATTCAAAGAAAAACGCTATTTTTTAATATAAATGACCGGATGTTTATTTCATTATAAAGAGGAAGGTATGCCATTAATAGTGGAAAATAACATCAGGCAAATGACCACCACGACCACGCTTACAGGACAATATACTTTTCATGAAATTTTCCATCAACCGAATTGCAAAGTGGCTGCCCTATGTCCTCGATAACCTCACGAATTCTATCAAGTACAAATTCTAATTAAAAAGTTGTATTTTTTTAATTTTTTAAGTTTTGCGAATTTTTTACAAAGTTTAGGGACTTAATTTGTATCTTTTTTGCTGCAGAAAGCACTATACTTTTATAAAAACGTAAAAAAGTTAAATACAAAAATAATTGCTAAATCTTGGTAATTCGTCGCGCTCCTTTTATTTTGTACACAAGTGTACCTGCCAGAAACTTTCTTCCAGCAATGCTCTTTGAAATGGCTAAATATTTATTCACTGACTATTTTTGACGTTAAAATAATGAAAGAAGACAGCTGAGATAATGATTAAGCTAACCTGTTAAGATTAAGATTATTGTTATAAATATAACTGCTGCTAGTTGTTTCAGCTTAAGTCTACATGAATCATCAAATTGCTTAGTTCGCGAAAATAAAGTACTATTTAATTTTACTATTTACTGTATTCTTTGTATTCCTCCTTCCTTCCAGTATCCGAAATAAACCTTATTAGTTCCAATAGATTTTTGCTCTTGATGGGTTATTACTATTATTATGAGGTGACCTAGCACTACGACCTGAAAGATCTGTTGTGCTCTTTCATGCACTCTGAGTTTTTCGCTGAGCCCGACTTCCTAAATAAATTTAGAACCATCAAGTGGCATAGGGGTATATAAGTAGGTTAGTAAGATGATGATTCAATACACAATGCCCTGCTAGAATTCCTTTGATGATTCTAAAATTATTTCTTCAAATTCTGCACAGTATTTTAATCGGTTTATCGTTGATTTTGATTGCGTTAAAGCAGGTGGATTGTATTCTCCCTCTTGTATAAGGGCCACATAAAAGGGGAAGCCGCCGTTTCCTGACTTATTTACCTTACATTTCGTTCTCAGTAATTCCTCTGTGTCCTGGAACACATGGGATACGTACCTGACTGCTTAGGCCTAAGATATTCAATTTATCAAGATACTCTGGAACCGGTTTTTTACTATATGACATTTCAGTACAAAATACATTTTTTATAATGTAATTTTTTAGATTTAAAAACAATTAACCAATGAACTCAGTAAAGAACAAAACTTTTCTCACAGCTTGAATGATCGGATTTAAAAAAAAAACATTTGTATTTTATTAGCGCACTCATCTCAGCTATTATGAGCATTTATAAATGAAATTCCCACGACCTATTGAATCAGATTCCAAAGTTTTCAATATCTTTTTGCAAACTATTGCTGTCTGTTAGACATTTGTAATTCCAATAGGTAAAATCAATATTTAACAACCGTTGACATTGTAACAGTTGTCTTGGGCTAAAACAACACCTATTATACGTGGTAAATTACCCAAGTGTGTAGATCTGTATGCGGTCTGAAGTATGTGTTTGTAAATAAATTTACAGATGAGTACACATACCTGTGGGCTTTTGAGCAAACTGCTCATTTGACTTTAGCAGTTTTTGCCTCTACGTCTATAAGCAAATGAAAAATCAACACTTTAAGACAACTTTTATTACAATGGATTTTTAAGCTCCAGCTATCAGTGCAAGTAGCAAAAGTATTGCCTTAGTAATCAGTAATTCATTGATTTATTGAGGAAAATGATAAGTCGAGTTAAATTGTTTTGTAAAAAATGCATGGAAGTGTATGTGCATACGCTCTGCAAGCGAGAATAACAGAGATGATGCAAACATACAAACATACAAGCACGCGTTGCTACCTGCATGAATGCCTATTGTTGTTGGATATTGAAAATAAACAAGTAAACAAGATCTGCTTTAGTTAGCTGGCAAGCGGAGTGAGCAATGCAAACTTTATGAAATAGCGGCCGGCGGCAAAAGGCAATATTGACTGTTGTTAATGACTTTAGGCCGCAAAGAATGAGGGACACAGCATGATAATGACACGTGCTAGGTGTACAAAGCAATGAAAAGAATATGTAAAACACAATACAAATGTACGTACATATGTAGATAATGAAAGTGTAGATGGAAAACGAGTAGAAAAAGGTATTAGGAAAGAAAACGCAAAACCAAGAACAAAAAATGAAAGAAAAATTAAATGAAAGGGCACTTTCTGTTAATGATAGCAGCTCGCTCTGTTTACCAATACAGTTTTCTAATGTTTAAGGAAATTAAGATAACAGACAATAACCTAATCGATTTTCATGTGCCGCTCTGAAATTTTCATTAACGTAAACAACAAACGATCAATCAAGTGTGCAAAATGCATAGTTTGGAAAGTTTCTAAATTGAAAACCAAAACGTATACATATACAAATACTTCCCTGCCGAGACTTTTGTTATTTTGTTTTATATTCATATTTTTATTTTTTGTATATTCTAAAAAAGTAAAAAATAAATAATTAAAAGCATTTTTTTGTTATGGGGCTTACTGCTTATTTATTGAATACTTTTTAGAATTATGAATGCTGTGCAACTTTTCGTGATATTATTGGTAGTAACATGTTGCACATATACATTCTGTTTATAATCTGTACTCATGTAAAAAAATAATCACACAAATACCCCTCACGAAGTTATTATAAAGGTGCCACTTATTGAGAAGTTTCAACTATTCACTTTTTTTACTTTTTTTTATAAAAATACAATGCATTCTATGACAAAGACCATAATAATCTAAACAAATTTTCCTTAAAATTTAAGAAATTTTAATCAGCACTTAAAAAAAATTTAGTGCGCAATTTTATAATGCATTTAGCCCAATAAAGTGTAAGTTTAAAGTCGTTCAAAATTCTCTTGGATTTTTTATAATATTTTTCCCCGAAAGTCCTGTGCATATTCCCATATAACGAATGAAACACATTTATGCGGAGAACATGCGTTATGAGAAAAAAATATTACACAAAAAAAAAAAAACAACTGCTTACCACATTTTTTTTTTAAATTCTGATTACGATTTAAAATTATTTTTAAAGCTTTATAAATGATCGAAACACAAGAAAAATGGCGCAAATTGACCATCAAAAGGCATATCATTTTTGTATATGAATGATTGGATGGTAGTTTTGCACCATTGTAAATTTTCAGAATTTTATTGATCCCCGAGATCGCGGTGAAATCCAGAAATGAAATGGTATTTAGAGCTTGTTGTATTTAAAATATGTTTGCAAATTACTTTCTGAGATTAAATTGCCGTTTAATACAAAAAAACCTGATCTTAAAAAAATGAAAGCATTGAGAGTGCTTTTCTCCAGCGTGATTTAAATTTATTGCCTACAAAGTCAGATGATGAGAAACACTCCTCTACTTCCACGCTTGTTCGCTTGATAATTAATGTAAGCTGAAATATTTTCTATTACTAACTACTTCAGGTTAACTGTTCCTTCAGGCAAACCGCAATGTGGTCAGTAATTTTTGGCTGTTATGTTTCGCACTCTAAAAACACACCTCTCCGTTAAATACAAACTCAGCTGTTTTATAAAAAAATGTGTTGCAAACGCTTAATGCACGTCCAATGTTGCAAACAAAGCATTTCCTTTCTCGTAAAGGGTATTTTTGTGACGAAAATTTTCTAATTGCATCTGATGGAAAATTAATTATATTCGAAAGCCGCGCGATTTAAAACAACTGGTCTCGGGATTTCCAGGATCCAAAAAAAACTGTATAAAAATTGCACCACTAGTGGCCTCATAAAAACTTAAAAGCTTAGAGACTTAAAGGAATCGATAGCGGCATAAATATTCCGTCCTTATTGATCAACCTGCTGAAATAGGTGAAAATAATTGATTTTTTATAAAGTAGAGATTGCAAGTTAGTAATTGGGAAATAATGCACTAAAATTGTATTGATTTCCCTACAGGGTTCCGTATGTATACATATGTAAGTGTGTATACCATATGTACATATGCGTGGTGGCATATTTTCTGATTGCGCAATTTTCCTAAATTACTATTCTCTGCTATTTTCCAAAAATGCACAATTTATATTTTTCACTTTGAAGCTTTCACCGGCATAGTAAATTAAGTGCATGGTAGGGCTCAACTTATCCAGACGTCTATTGGTCATGCCTTTTATTTACGCACGATTGGGCAAATATTTCCAATAATGTGTACAGTGAGAAACTTTTCGGAAGGAAGCGGATAAAAAGTCGTAATAAATTTTATGGTATAGTTTTAAGTATTTATATGAGTAATTTTATAGAATTTGAAAAATACTACACTAATACCAACACATAAATCTGACATACAAATAAGAATATAACCGGTTATATAACTTAAAGGCAAATACGAGTAATGATCATTTTCGCGAGTTTGCCCTTCTTGTGTTCTATTATTTAACATTGACTCACAGGCAAAGGCTGTAAGCTATTCTGCTATATTATGTTATCACAGCACGTAATTCCCAATCGTAATTCACTCTTTAATTCGTAATTCACTTCCCAATTACTCTTGGAATTACCTAATTCGCCATAAAAAGTTTTGAGCGCGAATTACCTCAATTGTAAGCAATTCAGTCTCAAATACCTCGCGCGTTACGAACAAATTGTTGTCTTCCCTAATTTTGATCGGAAATTTATCGAAATTAGCTGTCAAACCAAAACAAAATTAACAAACGTTGAGTAATTTTTTTAATCCATTCCTTTGTTGCGATTTGTTTTTAAACATTAAGCAATATTTTTACTTAAAGCTATTTAATTAATTTAAGAGGCATTTATGGAATGAGTCCAGTGATGCAACGATTTATTAATTTTATGACAAATAATAATATAGACTAATTTATTATGATATTAGGCCTATTGTAGACTTTCTCTTGAGTCTGGTGGAGGCTATGAAATTTGCAATTATTTCTGTGACAAGAGGGTTTGAGTGCTGTTGGAGTCGAGTGTATGTTGTGGCATATTTTCTTATTGCTTCAACTATTATGGACACTTTGAGATCACGATGAATTTGTACATTTCTGATATAATAAGGGCCATTTGAGATCATTCTGATGGTTTTCGACTGGAATCTTTTAAGTATTTCGATATTAGTGAGCTGCAGAACCCCAAAGTTGAATGACATATGTCCGTTGAATAATAACCAGAAAAAGTAAAAAAATTCCAAAACAGAAAGGAAACTAAAACAAATGGCAAATCTTCATCACCGATGACAAGAATAAGAAGGGTCCAAATTTTCTGGAATATTCCAATTTATTTACGGCATTATAAAAATTTAAAAAAATAAATGATGAAATAAAATCTCTTAATTCCGCTCTATTTCCAGTCAACTTTTTCCTCTGCATTCATAAACCTTGAAAAAAAAAATATAGAAATATAATTCATATATATAAGTACATTTTATATGAATATACGCATACATTAGTATATATTTATCTCCAAAAATATTTAAAAATATTTTACTTCCCATTTAGGCGAAGT
Source organism: Anastrepha obliqua (assembly GCF_027943255.1). NCBI lineage: Eukaryota > Metazoa > Arthropoda > Insecta > Diptera > Tephritidae > Anastrepha > Anastrepha obliqua. Next base: position 85,779,601 of record NC_072892.1, read on the forward strand.
TCCATAAAAGATAGTTCCAATCTAGGCTTTGCAAGAAGAGCATTCAATTCATTACAAAGAACATTCCACCATAGCAAGTGAAATTTTAAGAATTTACCTGATTTTTGGGTGCAATTCTGCTTTCTTATAGGCACAAACTAGATATGTATTTTTTTTTTTTTTAATTTCTTTCATTCTCTCTCCTTTCAAATTATAAAAAAAAGTCATTGAATCGAAAATTTTGGTTTCAGATCACTAAACATCTTTTTTGCAACGAGAACTTTGGATGTAAATGCACCAAAGAAAATGCTAGATAGTTTTGCTCCGAACGCCTGCCACTTAATGATAACATTAAGGAATCCGAGTAAGGCTAAGAAATGGCTCGCTGATAATATGCGGAGATATGGTTGTGAAAGGAATATTTGCTATGTTTTTTGGTTTTTCCACGACTCTTACTTCCACAACTCTTTTCAATTGCGTCCTTATGTTGGTTACGGGCTCAATCACAGCTTTATAAAAGGTCCTTCAAAATATGTGCCTAAATGTTTTTTTAAAATAAACCATGTAAAAATTTCGATTACTTCAGGTTTCACTATTTGTATTCAAAACACGCCTCTCAACTATTATATGCAAATATTACTTTATTTAAGGGGTTATATACCTTGTGAGCCCGAAAAAATCGACGATTGTCATAAGTTTTTTAAATATGTTTTAGAACTTTTATTCAAATGAGGCATATATCATACTGAAGGGTAACTCCCGAAGAATACATATTGGTGTTTTTATTTTTAAAAATGTTATTATTTATGGTTGATATCGTCCCTCCCGCGAAACGCCGTTTTTTAGAAGAGGCTTGCCGTGATAAGGGTAGCGCATGAGCAGCTCAACTGAAATCAAAAAAATTAAATGATTATTGTAGAAAAATGTTTTTTAGTGAATCTGAATGGTTTATTTACCCAAAAAAAAATTTTCTGGATATGAAAACCGCCTTGCACCAAAAAAAAAAAACGATTTTTGAGGGGTTGAAAAATTAAAAAAAAATTAATTCCAGCGAACTATGCATATATTTATAAAAAGTGAACCGTTCAGATACACGAGGTTGTAACTTTGAATAATTAAAAAAGTTTATGCAAATCGGTGAAATAGTTTTTGATAAATAATGATCACCGCAATAATCGCGTCTAAAGTTTCACGAGCATTTCATTTATGGATAATTTGCGCGCTTCCACGGTCCGTAACTTTCGTTCTAGTGCTCCGATCTTTATGATTTTTTGAATTTATATTTTTAAGATGATGTACTTTTAGAATATGCCATAAAAAATTTTCGATTTTTTAGTGCAATACAAGGAATATAACCCCTTAAATATCCACCACGAGCTCTTCCATGGATAAAACCCACCAAACACTCTCCACTCTCGAATGCCTTGTTGTTGAGAGCGTCGAGATATCGATATTGTAGGTTGTTCAGCAACACTTTGCGCTACAGCAGCAATATTTTCAAATTTTTTGACCAACCCTTAAATTGTCGACACATTCGCACGAATGTTTCCACCAAAAAAATTATTACCTTTTCTATACGTTTTTCTTAAATATCGGCTATTTTCCTAATAAGTTTCAATAGTTTTAATGCGTTGTTCTACTCTAGAATACCAAAGTTTACATAAAAAGAATTCCAGGAATTATTTTTAACTCGCATCTAGGCGTTACTTCTGAAATACCCTTTGTTTCGAAATATTAATAAAGAAACAGAACGCACTGTGGAATTGCTTTAAATTTAAGATAGATTTTATTATATCCTCCCCTGTTATATCATTTAAGAACCCAATTGATTATTCTAAAATTCAATTGACGCTTTCTAAAATTCAGTTTTCAGATTTCAGATTTCCTAAGATTTAATTCTATGGCCGAAGCACATGGAAAAGGTAGGCATCTCAGACAGTGCACTCTGACAAGTTTGTGAAGAGGAGGATGAGACCAACCTTCACTCGAATCAGGCTTGAGGTCTTTGGCACTGATGTGTTAAGAAGCGACTACCTTGCCTCCTTGGCACCACAATATCTACTCAGATTTTTTCGGAGATCGAGTAGACTTAAAGAAAATTAAAAAAAGGAATCCGAGTGCAGTAAAATGGACTTAATGTTGTCTGAGTGCTGTACTTGCTAGTCTGTCCTGACAAAAAACAAAAAAAAAAAGATTCAATTGACACTTTTTAAAATTCAGTGGAGAATTCAATTGACTATTCTGAATTTAGTTTTATTCTTTCTAACTTCCAGCTGTTAAGTTTTTTGTGTTCAGCTTTCCGGTATAGAAATTATTTGATAGCGAAGTTTAATTAATTACTTTATTTATATTTAAATAAGGAAGATGACAGACGACAAATCATCATGTCTTACGAACTTACATATTTATATTGAAATATATATAAGTGTATATTACTACTACACCTACTTCACCTACTTCACAATTCAACGAAAATGGTGTAGTGGAAGCTATGCATCTTTTTCCAATGTCACTACTACTTCAATAAACTTTCTTTTTTTAATCGTAATGTTTCTGAATATTGCGTTTCATAAAACGATTGATTATCTGGAATATATGTAATAATTACAATTATAGCTTTTGCTGCTGGAATTTTGCTACTGATTTCCGTTTCGTTATTTAAGTTATTGACAACCAAATTAAGCCGTTGAGTGACGCAATAAAGACTTTTTGGAAACGACTGCTGCAAGACTTTCTGCGCACCATTAATTTTATCAGCTCTTGAAGCACATTTTCTTGATTTTAATAATTAAAATATTTTACTAATGAGAATACCTGTTATTATCGACACAAAGTTTATAAAGATAATCAAATACATAGATAGAAATTTTTCCAATACACGCTAATGAAATTACAAAAAAAAGTCAATATACTTGTAGGTACATATGTAGGTACGTAATTTAAGTTTGAGCCTCGGTATACTAAAATATTTATTTTAGATTTATGTGGTAAATATTTTTGCGGCACATTTTAACCCGTCATATCACTCTATTATGAGTATTTTTTGCCCTTTCACTAGCCACTACATCACCCTTAGTATACCACTAGCCGACTTGAGTATTGTATGGATGTATCAAACACATGTCCGAATTCCGTCCACAAAGAAAAAATCCCATAACTTGACGGTATTTTGTAGTCACTTGAAATTTGGACTTTGTCAATGGGCTGTAGAACTGCATGCCTAGAAAATATTTGAAAAATCTAGTAAAAAAGTTGAAAGATTGGATGAAATTTTGAAAACTTGTGAAAGATTTTCAACAAAATTTGAAACTTTCCGTTACATGGTGTGTTTATAATTTTGCAACAGGGTATGCATGAGAATAAATCGTAGGGGTACGAATTAGTTGCGATAAGGCCAAGTACAAACTACAAAGAATGCGAGAGATAGTAAAATCGGGTCGACTATCAAATGCATTTTATAAAATAGATTTCTCAGTAAAAACGAGTTAGGATTTCACAAATGAAGCTAAATGATGAAGCTAAAAAGACGATTTTACAGAAACAAATTTTGAGAAATGAGCTATGAAATTTTAGCCATTTTGTTTTATAAGTACATGATTTTATTGACTGGTTCACTTGGAAGTAAACTTAAGTAAGTAACTTAATTGGCGCGTACACCCTTTTTGGGTATTTGGCTGAGTTCCTCCTTCTATTTGTGGTGTGCGTCTTGATGTTGTTCCACAAATGGAGGGACCTACAGTTTCAAGCCGACTCCGAGCGGCAGATATTTTTATGAGGAACTTTTTTATGGCAGAAATACACTCGGAGGTTTGCCATTGCCTGCCGAGGGGCGACCGCCATTAGAAAAATGGTTTTATTAATTTTGGTGTTTCACCGATATTCGAACCTACGTTCTCTCTGTGATTTCCGAATGGTAGTCACGCACCACCCCATTCAGCTACGGCGGCCGCCCAAGCCAAATAGTATTCTTTTAAAGCTTCTAATATGTACGAGTATGTAACTTTTTAGTTTGTTACCCCTTTGGCTTTCATGAGAAAATATTTTTTTAGAAACATTTTGAGTTATTGCGCTTGTTTGTTGTTTTTTTGTTGCACTTGCTTTGGTTTCTTTTTCGCATTTTCCAATTTAAATTTTGTGCCAAAAAATCTGAAGATCTGCCATTTCCTCAAACATTCTATTTTTTCAGTGGCAAGGCGTAAGTTTTTTTGAGCAATTTTTCATTGTCACAGGTTTTGGTGCAGCTACATAACGGTAAGTATAAGCAAACTGTCAAACGGCTAAAGCAACTGTTAAATAGTAGCATTATCGTCCATGTCTTCTTAATGTTTTATTCCAATGTCTGCTTGAATTTTTCCCAACCAACTCTTTTCGATGTTTTTTGATGTTAAGGATGGCAATTCTTCAGTTAAATAAGGCTGCTCAGTATTGTATTGTTGACTAATGAGTGATCCGAAGGCAGGTCCCTATAAGTTCTAGCGAAAATGAGAATCCAATAAATGCTTTTAGTAATCGCAATCTCAATTAAATCTGCAATTTTTTTAGGTCAGCCGGTCAAAAGGCGTTTAGGAGTTGCAAATATGTTTGATAACATTCTAAAAATGGTATAAAATTTATAAGTGTTTTTATTTTTAGTGTTTCTTAAAATCCAAGAACTCGGTAGCTATAAAATTTTGATGTCCAAATCTTCACTAGAAAACCACTGTGTTCCACATATGCGTTTCCTTGCAATGCGTAGATGCTTTCATTTACTCTGATTGCCTATCTGACGTTACTGTGGACATTTTTTGGCCATTGGCCAAAAACTAAAATTGTATGTACCAATAATAGATTTTATGAGATTGGGTGAAAATCGAAACACAACTTCGAGCTGAGGCGCCGTGAGGGGAAGAGTGAGATAATGCCATTTGAGTCCAAAAACTAATATGCGTGCTGGGAATATGAAATTTATGGCAAAATTCCCTCACTTGGCTAGAGGTAATAAGAAAGTTTATGCTTGTTTTTAAAAGCACACAATATTAAATGCACTGATACAAGTAAACGTTAGTGGTGCAGCATTTTAGAATGCATTTTATCGCCACAATCGTAGACTATGCAATAAACTTCTTAGCGCAAATGCATGAAGTTTTTGCCAGACATTTGAAACGTTTTGCATAAAAAATACATCGCGCATCGCAATTATTCCAACAATGCACTGCGCTTCATGCCCCACGTCATTAGTTGCTGCTATTACGGCTTCTCATTAGTGCGGCGCAGGCTTGCTGCTGCGGCTATATTCGTATCCGTAGAAGTCAATGACTGGCACGTCAGATTCGCTATTGTTTATCAGTCGAGCAAGCCATTAGTTGACTCGTCTAATTTTGCCGCATTACACTTTGCCAGTGCGCAACTTGAACCGCCGGCTGCTGCTGCTGTTGTGTTGCATGCGCCATTTGTTATGCGCCACATTTGACACACATTTCTTCACGAATTTTTAATGCTCTAGTCATTCTCTAATTAGCATGCTATGATTCTTTCCAGTCGAAAGTATGAAACAGGATAGCAGTAGCAAAGGCCTAGAATAAATAAAAAATAAAAATAGAAATTGCACACCACTTAAAAGTGCAAATAAATCACACACAAAAGAGGCAGTAAGAAAGGAAAAAAATTGTGCTAAATAGACAAGGCTGTGAAGCGGAAGCTTTTATGTGCAAAAAACAGAGATGCTATTCATATTTGGCATTCACACCACGAACGGATGCCACACGTCACTTTTATCTAGCTTTGCATCTCAGTAGATTTATTTTCATTAGAGTTTCCTCGATTGAACTGAATTTTTTTTTCTTGCACATTGCAATGCACTAAGTGAATGTTATTAGAGCTTCAGTAAAATAGCGAGAAAAATATTACCACTCGGCCGCTTACGGTGCACTTGGCTGAATAATACTTAAACTTTTGTTGCCTTCATTTTTCTACATATGAAGTGATGTGTCTGCATTTGTTACATGATAAAGATTGTTTTGAAAATAAATGGAAAAACGCTGTAACAATGTTTTATCACTTCGGCAACTCACTAAATTGAAAATTAAAATTTATGTATAATTTTATTTGAAAAATATGCTGCTTAGCATTGTTTTGGCCTCAATAAGTAAATACACCTTCATACAAATATACATGTGTGCATAATTATGCAGCCATTGTCCGGTCATTAGCTACGCGGTCAACAGGGCGTATGAGTGCGCGTTGCCTTGCTACACTTCCATCCTTACATGACTAAATACTTAGCACCGCAGCATTAAGTTGCTTCAATTTGCACACTAAGACCTTTTTAAGTTTCGAAAATGCCGGGACTAAACTATTCAGATTCCGGGATTGTTGAGTATAATTTTTTTAATTTATTGCCTTAATAAAAATATGAATTGCTAAATATGACGCCATATGCCATCTATACCTAGCACGGCTTTCACGCAAATTGTTTGAAATGTTTTGAAATTATAATCCATAAAAAAAACTACACAAACGTCATATCATCCGTCACACGATTGCCGACGATTTGCTAGAGCAAGACTCATTCAAAAGGTGGTACTGAATTTGACAATTTCTTTGCGGGCGGTGTTGAGTGTTTTCTTCCATATAAAAGAAATTAATTTTTTCTTCTATATATTGTCTTAAAACGGCTCAACAGAGGATCTGAAGTCAAAAGTAACCAATTCAAAATAGTTTAAAAAAAAAAAAAAAAATTTCATGAGAAATATTAGGTGCGCAACTAAGTTCCCGCTGTTTGTCAATAGATGCCGCCGGCAGTGTGTGCTAGTCGATTCTAACATAACCTAAACGTCATAAACCAAGCTTAGATATATAGGAAACAAACTGCTTCGACACATTAGTAATTTTGTTTTGGTATCATATACTTTTGGTTTTGTGAAAATGTCTGATTTTGTGCCGAATAATCGTCATTTGCGGGAAGCGTTGATTTCCCTCTTCCAATCGAAAAAAAACGGCTGCTGAAGCGTGTCGAGAACTACAAAAAGTTTAGGGAGTAACTGCTTTAAGTGACACAACGTGCCGAGATTGGTTCCGTCGCTTCAAAGACGGTGATTTTAATGTTGACGAATGTTCGTATGAAGGAAGGCCAAAAACCTTCGAAGACGCCAATCCATTTCCAAGCGATTGCACGCTTTGCGAGTGATTCAGAAACAGGGGACTTGGGTTCCTTATGAGTTAAAACCAAAAGGTGTTGAACGTTGGTTTTTCGCTCCAGCGGCAAAAAAAGAAGGGGTTTCTTCATCGCATCACGACGTGTGATGAAAAATGGATTCATTACAGCAATCCAAAGAATAGAAAGTCATGGGGACTGCCCGGTCATGCTTCTACGTCTTCGCCTCGGCTGAATATTCAAGCTGCGAAGGTTATTTGGTGGGACCAAGTTAGTGTTATTTATTATGAACTGTTAAAACCAAGCGAAACCATCACTGAGGATTGGTATCGACTTCAATTGATGCGATTGAGCCGAGCACTACGCGAGAAGCGGCCGCAATACGCGTTAAAACTTACCTGGAAACACTGAAATGGGAAATCCTACCCCACACGCCATATTCTCCAGATATTGCGCCGTCCGATTATCACCTGTTCCGATCGATGGCATATAGTCTAGCTGATCAGCAGTTCCATTCATATGAAGACATCAAAAAATGGCTTGATCCGTGGATAGCCTCAGTTTTACCACGACGGTATACAAGATCTACCATAAAGGTGAGAAAAAGTAGTAGCCAGCGATGGGCAATACTTTCAATGATTCTCAATTTAAGCATTTTTTCAGAATAAAGTTGTATTTTTATCAAAAAAACAGCGATAACTTAGTTGTGCACCTAATAACAATATCACTACCATGCCCGAATTTAAGATCTGTTGGTTATTTTAAAGACTTCTTCCAGCCACAAGCGCTTATATTTCAGAAATGCTTCCTCCTTCTTACGAGTTTTCTTTAATGTTTTTTAACTTAGTCGTAAAATTGCATAAACGTAAAACGGACTGTGATCCTCGTGTTGAGTGGGCTGGCGAAGTAAATCATTGGGCTTAATAATAAGCAACTACACAATTTATTTCCCTTGCTACCTTCTATATAGCTGATATTACTTAAACTCATCGTTCATCTTTACTCCCTAAACTAGATTCCTTGAAATTATTGTGTATGTTAATGCATAAGTGCTCCCTCCTTTATTGGGTGGAGGGAAGTAAAGTCTTACTATTGCAGGTAACAGCATCTTTTGCATCTACTGTTTTATTAGTCTCTTAACCAAGTGTTAAAGACTTTGAGTCAATGAGAGTGCATTTCTCTTTGGCTACCTTAATTGCTTCAATTGAATGCAAATGTATCAGTATTTCTATACGACTTAGTATTTCAAAGTATTTTTGATAAATCGAAGTCCTACCACTAAATTGATTGAATGTTTATGGCATCGTTTTCTTGTGAAAATTGAAAACTTAAATTAATATTTGTAAATTCAAAAAAAAAAAAAAAAAAGAAAAGAACAACACAAGACTAGTTTCAATTTATTTCAAAAAAATAGCTCAGTATATACAGTTTACTTCTAATGATTTTTAAAGACTTTAATTGGCTTAACTGTATCCAAACAAACAAAGAGCAGCCCGAACATCATACAACCGCACATACAATAACCTTTTGATTATTTATATTTTTTAAATAGCACAAAACATTTTATGACAATGCAATAACAATAGAAAGTGCAATTAAAATTTACGAGCTTTCAATGCACATATGCAGGTATGTAAATCGTTAACTTTATAATTACTACGATATCTTTGATCAAAATATGTCACTGCATATGCAACCCATGACACACATACCATACATTTTGCATATTTAGCTTTCATTTCGTGCATAGCTGCTTGTGAACTCTCATTTTTTAAATGATTTTATTTTGTAAACAGCTTAAATTGTATCTACAATTCATACATCTCCACGCAACAGTTATTTTGTACTCGTATTTTGTGATGCACGATACAACTCTTCATTGTTGCATAAAAGTTTGTATTTCTAAAACTAACAAATAGAGGAATTTCCAACAATAAAATATAACGATTTGAATGAAAAGTTCAAAAATCTGATATTTAATGATTTCAGTTAGTTTTGTGAAATATATCAGGAAAAATACAAATATGTACCTACGAATAATTTTTATGCAAATAAAATTGTTATTTGTTTTGTTATTCGCTTAAAGTGTTTGCAATTTCAAACGTAATATATCAGTGATATCTCTGATTCTTTTCCTACATTTTTGTATTGATTCAGTTTGATGAGTATTACTAAAAGTGTTTTAATGAGTATTACTAAAAGTGTAAAAAACGTTTAGTAAACATAACATTGACCTCGCCTACATATTGAATTGAACGAAACATTTGTGGTTGTAGAGAAATTGCCAAATTAAAAACCAAATAAAAAATACTTTTAGTAACATTTATTTTACTTAGCTAAATTTCAAGAGACAAACTAAAATATTGCGCATAATTTTGTTCTAATATTGGTGAAAGAAAAGCGAATAAAAATTGTCATGAATAAGAATGCAGAATCATCCCACAATTGTGGCCGACTCTAAATGCTAAAAGCACAGATTCCCTGTTAAACCAAAATAAGCACATTCTTAGCCCACGGATTTCTGTTATAACGTGGCACTGTTTTATAGGCAGACACACGCAGTGGTTAGGCGTGCAGGCACATGACTTTTGCAGAAGCTGTGCAAACGAAGAAGTGGAGGAGACAATCTCGCACTTTCTATACACTGTCCTGTCCTTTCAAGACATAGATTCACCACTTGAGATACACAATTTTTGTAATGAGTTGGATAGTCTCAGTACTGTGCAAATCAGAAATCTTCTAAAATTTTTGAAAATTTCTGCTGTGTCACAATTGGCCATGGGAGTGTCGCATAGTGGACAGCCGCTAAAACCTAACGTAACCTAACTTAGTATTCGTGAAGTAAGTATTGGTGGAAAGATTAGGCGGAGCAGGACTTGGCTTCACTTGGTGTGTCCGACTGGCGCCGGTTAGCATGAAGAAACGACTGACACTCTTTGTTAAACTCCGGCTAAATATCGTAAGCGGTTATCGCTCCAATCAATAATAAGGGAAATAATTCTAATAATTTTTCGCTAGATATTCTAAGTGAGCAATACCTCACGATGTATAACGGATGTTTCAAAAGTAACGCTTAAAGTGTGTCCTAGACGGTGACCTTTTTGTATCACATCCTTCACATTTGTAAAGTATACAATTTTAGAACAACGCATTAAGATTATTGAAACTTATTATGAAAATGGTCGATCTTTAACAAAAAACATATGGTACAATTTGTGAAGGTAAATAATCGTCCCATTCAAGCGATTATTTACCTTCAATTGAAAATTGAAAGGTTAGTGAAAAATTTGAAGAAACTGATTCTGTCGAGGATAGAAAAGGGACTAGCAGAACAAAAACTGTACGTTCTGTTGAGAATATTGCTACTTCAGCGCACAGTCTTGCTGAACAACTTTCAACATGGATATCTTGACATTCTCAACAATAAGGCATTCATGAATCGACTGTAAATTTTACTGGTGAATTTTACCTGTGGTCGTGCGCATGACGGGCATTTAAATGATCTAATTTTTCACAAATAGTTGTTAAGAGCCGTATTTTGAATAAAAATAGGGAAACCTGAAGGAAACTAATTTTTTACATGTTTTTTTTTAAAACAACTTTTTACATCTTTTCAAAACTAATTTATATTGCGCCAAGTGATATTACGTTTCAAAAAAGTTCTTTGATATCCTTGTGTTTGGTGGCTAGTTGAGATTTACGGTGGTCATATATGTTTTATATTAGTTACGGCCTTTTTTCAGTATCGAAAGCCATAATGAAGTAGTGGTTACAATAATTTCCATTCGCTCCAAGAACGTCGAAGATGAGGCCCACTCTGGTAGGACAATCGTCGAAGTTGTTGATAAAACCATAGAAATCGGCAAGTCAGACCCGCCGGTGAGCGTTTAATCTAGTCCAGTAACTGAATACTAACCAGAAACTAGTTTGGAACCATTTATCTATCATCCATGGTGACGAAAAAGTGATCAAATTAAGAATACAACCCAAAAAATTGTAATGAAATTGCGGCGAGCCAGCCAGCCGAAATGATTACCAAGCCCGGCTTAAGCAACAAGAAACTTTTGCTGTTATGGGATTGCAAGGGAACCGCCTACTAATAGCGGTTTCGAATGTACCAAACACACAATTTTGACCTCTTCTGTAAGCGAACGTTCATATTGAGATAGGCGATAGATTAGCAACGCTAGAATTGGGAATAGAAAAAGCAGTTTTAAAGCAAGTAATTGTTAAATTTTGTTGATGGTACAAATACTGCTTTTAAAATGGGTTGCTCAAATTCTTTGACATGAAATTTTTCATGTGCAATAAATTATTTTTGAACATACGCATATTTCGATCCTTATTTACCTTTTATTATTTTTGATAAAAATATTTATTCTTTCTAATCAACATATTTCATATTCTGCAAACTTCATATTTGGGAGTTCATTTGCCAATATATGTACTACGAAAAAAAAAAAAAATAAAAAACACACCACGATTGAATGTAGAGCTATTCTAAATGAGCTAGCTAAGCGGTGCACCAAGAACTTTGGTTGAGTTCCTGGGCATAGAGGCATTCCTGGAAATTGTGTTAGGTGGATAGGAGAGAACTGATCTGAAATCAGTACATTCCGCCCAAAGAGTGGCCCATCCCTTTATCCTCAAGAAAGCTCTGGAGCACGACAAAACGAGGAGGCACTTCTTCCTTGAGCGTTGAGTATCGCTGTTTAAGCTTTTACTTCTTCAGATGTCTAGCAGACTTGGAATCGCAAACCAACCACAGTATTTCATCATTTAGTTGCTCACAATGAGCCTTCTGGCCTCTATATCCTTATGGAGTGTGGTAAGCACCGTTACCTTATATAACAAATTCAGGTTATAGGGAGTGTGCACCTCAGACTTTGCTCTTGATGGCTGTTTTAGTAATTTGTACATTTTCAATTGCGCGGGAAGTAGGAGTGCCAAGTATATTTTTGTATGACAATCTTAATAATTAAAAGTTCTACATGCGAGGACTTATTTCCGAACCACAAAGTGTTCGCAATGGTTGGAAATTACAATAGTATTGCTTTAATTTTGTGTCTCTTATTATTCGGTAGAGCTACTGTAGATTTGAAGGCTTTTGATAAATTGGAGCACTACTTCTGGATTTTCGTTCCATATTACTTCCATATATTGGACAGGGAAATTATTTTAAGACTAGATTCTGTAGTGCCAAAATCAACTTTTACATAACCAAAGGTACTGCATATTTTTGCCCAACTTAAGTCCACTTACTAAAGTTTCTATCACTAAATTTTCTATCAAAGTTTATAGACCTTAAAGCAAAACCTGTTAAAGGCACATTAGTTGTTATGATAAATGCCCACAGATAGATTTTTAATATTATTATAGATAAATGTAAGTATGAATTCTAGATTTTTCTCGCAATTTTTTCAAAAGTTCTTCTCACACGAGTACAATTTTTTCATTTTTTCAATTGATGTTTTTTAGTACTTCCATAAGTAAATAAAGTAAAATAAACATACCAACAAATTCTGTATTTGATTATATGTACGTGTATGCAATCATGTATGTGCCAGATTTTACATCGAATGCCAATATCCGGTCCTCTTACTGCCAATTTACTCATATAAACAGACAGACGCTTCCAGAGTTCTGAGTGGTGCACTTACAACATACACATCTATGTTCATGCTGCAATAACTGTTATTACATTTTTCCACGCCCGAGGAACATGTTGAAAGAATTCTTGCTATGTAGATAACGTATCTGTATGTGTGTCTATGCATGTTAATATATTAAAAATTCTTTCATGTTAGCGATGACAGTACATTCCGGCAATAAAATAAGCATTTAGTAAAAAATTTGGATATGCATAAACAAATTTAAAAAATAAACGAAAAATATAAGTACATTTTTGAATAGTGCATTCATTTCAGGCGCTTGCCGTTGCCAAGTGGGAGTGGGAGGGAACACCATTCGGTTGATCATGGCCTCGATGTACAGTAGAGATGACGATACTAATTGAAATCATTTTATCGGCAATTCATATTCAACTTCCACTCCAATTTTCAAATGTGGGATTAGCGATGACATTCCTAGCAAGTCCTTTGAGTCCATTCTTTTCCGAAATAGTACCGATTCACTTGAATGTGACTGCCACGCTTTGAATATTATACTGAATAGCACAGTTAAATTCGTTAACGTATTTGTTCTATCCGGCACCAGCATTTTTCCGTTTGCAATTTGCAGCAATAGTTGTGAGAAGATTTCATCCGATCAGTCGGGCAAATACTGAATAGTTTGTCCTTTGGTATCGATCGTGGAATGATAGGTAATTTTTGTTTAAAATTTCCAACAATTAATATTAAATTACTTCCTTCCTAAAAGAATTAATGTTTCCCTGTGTTATGCATTCATCTCAAGCAAAAAGTTTTTTCTCGGTAGTATTCCTCCATTCCGTATGCTTTGAGACTATTTAGAATTATTTTTATTTCAAACAACGTTTGTGATTTTGTAAGAGACGATTGTTGATATTATTGAAAGAGTGCGAAAGTATCTGAATTACGTAAAGTACCGTAAGGTCTCGTTTTATGCGGTGGATACGTTCTACAGAAAAACGCATATAAAAAATTCGCATAAAAAAAGACTTCACTTGTTTTGAAAAAGTAGGGATGCATTCTGTATTTTCTAAAATCACATAAAACCAAAACTTAAAATCACATAAAAAAGTTTGCAGAAATGAAAAGAAATAGGCTGCTTAATAAATTACTTCGAATGTCCGAAAGAAATTCATATAAAAGTTAAAAAAAAATGTATTCGAACTTAATTACTTTTATTTCATTGAAAACCAATGTAGCTTTAAATTTTTTAATTATTATCGCTATCTGATAATGTTTTGCACTGCTTACGAAGTGGTTCCAAATCATTTTCAACGTCAGAAAATACTGTCTCTGCAATAGATATTTGCAGTAAAGGCATTGGATTAATGGATGAATGAATGATAAATAGTGTGAGCTTTTAGCGTTCGAAGATATTTGGAGATGCGGACTTTCTAAACAAGCCTACAAGTAAAGGGTGATATTTTAAGAGCTATAGGAAAGTTGTTCAAAAAAGCGCACGTAAAATTTAGAAAAATGCATACAATTTTTATTTAAATCGATAGTACAGTCCATATACTTTAATGTTTGAGGATTATTTCATGCAAATGTTGACCGCGACTGCGCTTCAAATGGTCCATCCGCTTAGTCCAATTTTGGCATACTATTTCCAATGTTTCGGCCGGTATCTCACATATAAATGTTTTAATGTTGTCTTCCAATGCCTTAATTGAAGCAGGCTTGTCTGAATAGACATGAGCTTTAACATAGTCCCACAAAAAATAATCTAAAGGCGTTATATCGCACGATCTGAGTGGCCAATTGACAGGTCCCGAACGTGAAATAAAATGTTCACCGAACTCGCCTCTCAACAAGTCCATTGTTACGCGTGCTATGTGGCATGTGACACCGTCTTGCTGAAACCACATATCATGCAAGTCAAGCTCTTGCATTTTGGGCAAAACAAAATTGGATATAATTTCATGGTAGCGCTCACCATTCACAGTTACGTTACGATTCGCAACATCTTTGAAGAAGTACGGTCCAATGATACCTCCAGCCCATAAACCGCACCAAACTGTGACCTTTTCTGGATACATTGGTAGCTCTTGCAATTCTTCTGGCTGATCTTCACCCCAAAATCGGCAATTCTGCTGAACGCAAATTTTCGACTTTAAACTTTCTTAACAGAACACGCATTTTTATAATAAAATTCAATGATTTGCAAGCGTTGTTCGTTTGTAAGACGATTCATGGTTAAATTATAGACCAAACTGAAGATGTTTGACAGTGAAACAAAACACGAAACGTGCGTCAGCTGTTTAAACTAACTGTATAAAAAGATAATAGCTAAAAAATCACCCTGTAAAATATATTTGTCCAAGAAACTTTTGGAAAAAATACGAACCGCTTCTTCAAAATCACATAAAAATAATACGCATAAAACGATACCTTACAGTGGTTCTAATCACTTTTGCTTTGAAGATCAGTGAATATGAATTTTGTCCCAAATTAAATGCTAAACCAATAATGTTCTTAGTTATTGGCTCCACGAAGTCAATTTCCGATTAAGTTAAAAACTAATATGCTCTGTTGCATTACCGTCGAAACAGGAGAACAATTGACGAGTTGGTACTTCATTTGCATGTGACAAGCACATATCCATTTTAAAGATCGTTTCACGTGATTTCGCTTTCCCGAATCAGTATTAATATAACGCATTTTCCCAGAACCTGGTTCTTGAGTTATGATTACCAGTAATAGTCTTTCGATATAATTCCTTGTCAGATTTCGGGGAACACCAACATACCCTGGTAGGCTTATTGCTACCAACAAATATATCTGCACACTTTCTTCAGCTAGACTAAAAACAGTAGATCGGTCATAAACTGCAGTCCTATAATATGCGACTGCTATATTTGGCAGCATACCTTCTTCATTTATATCCTCATGGTTATCATTAATCTCGCCTTGATCTCTATCTCCATCTTCATTCACTCAAACTTACTTTTTCGCTCTTCCAAAATTTTGAACATTACAAAGCGTTAAGAATTATATAAGTTTTGTAAGTATATAAAGGGTTTTCCATTAAGAAGTGTTATTCTCGTAAACGATCAATGGTTTCGTTGCTTGTGTGGCACGTAGCGCCGTCTTGTTGAAAATAAACATTGTCCAGATCAATACCATCCAATTCCGACAATAAAAAATCGTTAATCATCTCTCGATAGCGCAATCCATTCAGAGTAATTGTTGCCCCAGCTTCATTTTCGAAAAAGTAAGGTCCAATGACTCCGCTGGACCATAAACCGCACCAAACACTCGCACCAAACACTTGAGGATAGAGAGGCTTTTCAAAAATAGCTCTTGGATTTTCTGAGGCCCAGTTCTGACAATTTTGTTTGTTGATGAAGCCATCGAGGTGGAAATGGACCTTATCACTCAAGTTAATTTTTCGATGGAATTCCGGATCATTTTCATGCATTTCAACGACCCAATCAGCAAATACACGACGTTGTTGATGATTGGCCAGCTTGAGTTCTTGTGTTAATTGGACTTTATAAACCTTTATAAGACCAAAATCTTTAAGCAAAATACGGTGCAATGACGTTTGTGGAATGCCTAATTCCAAAGAACGACGAGAAATCGACAAAGGTGGGTTTTCTATAACACTTTCGGCTACAGCAGCCATATTTTCAGCTGTTCTTGAGCGACGTGCACGGGTTTTATTCTTCACATCACTGACTTCTCCCAACAGTTCGAATTTGTTCACCAATTTCTGTATTGCTGTCCGACAAGGTGGTTCCCGATGATCCAAAAATGTTCGAGTTTTACGAATCATCTCTGCCAAATTTTCACCATTTTTTTAAGTGAAATTTAATAATTTCAATGCGTTGTTTAAGCGTGTATCGTTCCATTTTTATTAATGGCATAGTTTCTACAAGTCTTCTAGTTTCAAAAAGCAAAAACTAACAGCTTCAAAAGTGACATCTATCGAAACAGCGGGCTATTCGAAGCGGCTATTGTTATTGGAAAACCCTATGTATACGATTTTATAGAAGTAAGTATTATATAAGTATTTGCCAACCAAGTGTGTGCTTTCATTGTGCGACACCTGAAAATAAATAAGTAGACTTGTGATTATTTTTACAGCTGAATCTTTCCGATCGAGGAGTCGACTAATTGTAGAGGAGAGTAGAAAAAATAATAACAACTTTTTCTAGTTTTGTATACTCCACCCTAATGATAATACATCCCTTTTAAGAGGCTTAAAGCGATTTATTTTATCACCACACATGCGTGTACCATAAATAAAGTTTAATTTGTCTGGCAAAAATATTAATAACGCCATAAAATTTTCCCTTAAGTTTTTCATTTGCTTTTGCTGAGTTAACATGTACTTTCATACAAGGTGGCACGTGTGTGCCTGCTAGTATACTACAGCTGTCTAGTTCACAAGTATCAAATATATTTGACGTACAACGCTATTTGCAAAAATTATAAATCTTCCCTTAAGTTGATTAATTTTGCGCCACCTTGTTTAATATGCTTGTTTTTGTGTTTGAATTTTCCATTTTCGCTTCAAATATGCAAATTTCATAGTTTTTCGTTTTGGTTGACATGCGTAAATGTGCAGTCATTAATCCATTGTACAGCCGCATTGTTTGTCCCCTAAACGGCCAATCAATTATGCAATGAATAATGCACACACACCTTAACGAGCATGTTTGTCACTGTATGTGCGCTTAATCATGAATTATAATAAACAATCCATTAGCATCATCAGTTTTTTGTGATTGACATATTTTAGTACTCATTTCATTATAATATCCATACGTACTTATATTTAATACATTTCATTCGTAGGTAAGTGTGTTTTTGTGTGTGGATAGTGAGCGTAATTAATTTCTTTTAAACCTTATTATATATAAATATAAACATACATCGTCGCTTAAAGTGCAAAATCGCGTAACTGTTATTTATACAAAAATTAGGATTTTCTCACCGGAAGCCCATTTCTCATTAAAAAATAGCACACAGTTTGATTAAGAAGCCATTTTATAAGACTAGCCCTAATGGATTTTCTTTATAAAAGAAATATGAATTGAAATGTGCAAATTTTTACTCTCTGATGTAAAATTTGGGTTAGCTTGCATTACCTTGATACGCTGTTTTCTACTTTATTCAATCTGATTAAGTTTTTTCTTAGCTTTTTTTCAGTTTATTATGCAATCTGTTTACATGTTTTCATCTTTAATGCATTACAATAGTCTATTAGCACAAATGAAGGTTTTTCACTCACCACCACAAAATTGATTTTTTTTTTATCCATTCCCACCAAATCACTAGGGCATTATAATTGTGTATACAGTACATAACGGGTGTTTGTAATCGCTTAACAGTGTGCAGACTTAAAGATATATGTGAACATATATAGGTATATACCAAAGTTCACGAACAATAGGTTGAGTGCTGCATGTCGGCGCATCCATGCATCTTTCTTGCAAAAGTGCAAAATATCCAGTATTCAAGCAGCTTATATATTAGATAAAAAAATGCTTAAATTGGGCAATACGGCTGATTTCATAGAAGTAAATACAATTGTTTAAAAAAGTTAGAAAATGTATTTGGCCACTTAAGTAACTCTCTAAAAGTTTATAAAACTTTATTAAAATTGGTACATGAATTTCATGTTAATACTCGTATCAAAACAGGCAAATCTGAAAGCAACGTCGCCAATCAGTTATGCGAAAAAAATAAAAAAAAATGCTGTCTATCCGCTCAGCTATGTAAGTAAGGTATGTGCAAAAAGATAATTCAGATATGTTTCTAAAAGAGACTTGGTGCAAATGTTTGTTCTGTTATGAGTGAGACCTCTATCGGCTCCATATCAAGTGATCAAAGTATTTTGCAACTTGCTGTAATTTTCTTTTAAATTTGTGAAAATTCGCTTATATGTTTATTGAGTATAATAAAAAATAAACTGAAAACAATTTTTAAATTTTAAGACTTATTTAATTTCAAAATTTTGGGATAGAATTTCTTATATTCGGTTCTTTACACAATTTTTTTAATATTTCAGGAAAATATATATTTCTATACAAACTTTTTAAATTTTTTTGTGCAAAATTCTTCGGGAACATATTTTTTTTGCCATTTTTTGAGTATAATAAAAAAGAAACTGAAAGAATTTTTGAAATTTTAAGATGTTGAAAATTTTGATATGGAGTGTTTTTAAAGTGAAATATATTCAGTTATTTCAACATAAACTTCCTTCTTTTAAGTTTTTAGGATAAAATATGTTTTTATACAAAATTTGTTTCAAAAAAAATTTATTTTTGGTTCAAATTTTCGGTCAAAATTTAATTTTGGTTCAAATTTTTTAGGAAAATATTTTTTGTTGTCATTTCTAAAAACACCCCTTCTCAGATTTTTTCATTTCATTGTTGTACAAAATTTGTTTGAAAAAAAAAAAATTTATTTTTGGTTAAAATTTTTTTAGGAAAATATTTTTCGTTATCATTTCTAAAAACACCCCTTCTCAGTTTTTTTCATTTCATTGTTGAAACTTGGGTCAGTAATACCTGAAAGTTTCATAGTTCGCTTTCCGAATATTTTCAAATACGTACAATGAGCCACTGAAAAATCAGGCCAAAGTAATGGTCTAGAGAAGCGCTAGCTTACGTCCTCGTACGAGTATACTATGATACTTATACTCGTATATTGCATCCGTTTGCAAATCGATCGAAGCATCGCTACCTATATTAGTAAGTATATAGACGGGGTTTTTCTAGTTCGCTGTAAGTATTTGGAAAAAAATCTAAGATTTATAATAATCTCATCATAAAACGGTAGGCCAAGGAAAAATGCTGTTTGGAAGGGTTGGGTTCGAAGGGAGGGATGTGTTAGCGAGTGGGTTCAAAGGGCATATGAATTGATGGTTAGTATAGTGCGGGTTACCTTCACATGCCAGACATATGTTGAGTATGTCGGGGTCGATTCTGGATAAGTAGGAGTTTACCTGCTACAATATCCAGAACGTAATTGAGCCAAAATACTTAGCATACATAGTCTCCGCTATTAATGAAAACAAAGAGATACAAATTTGAGATGTGTTTTTGAAAAATTAAAATAAAATCTTATTCCATAAATTCTGAACAAAATTATAAAATTTTTTTGCGAACAAAATTAAAAAAGAAAGTATATTTTACCAAAAAAAAAAAAAAAAAAAAAACTATAAAAAATGTTCAAATGTTAAAAAGAACCAAATATTAGCAAACAATAAGGAAAAACTGTACAAATTGTTGTATGAGACAGTTTTATGCGCGTTTGGATCATACATACTCGTATGTGAAGGACTCAAAATATTATATTTGAAGGCACCCGAAGGAAGTGCCTACGTTTTCTTTGTACGTTTACTTCTTATTCCTAATACACTTGACACCTTTCGCATAATCGCAGCTGGCGGTTAATTTGCATTTGACGCTCACAATGCTGCTGTCAAGTGGCATTAGGGATTTCGGCATTGATACCAATTTGGTATGACAACGACAGCTTCTCGCAATTTATGCGTTGATTGCGTTTGTACATTCATACATATACAATAATAAAATATTGATTGCCATAAGCAATTTCCCAAAACTACTCAAAATTTGTGAAATGTTATTATAAGTTCTAACTATGTGCGTTTAATATTGTATATTTGACTCGATAAATTTCGATGAAATTAACTAATGCATAATTGTAATTATGTGATTTGTAATTTTATGTAAACAAACAGTGCTGGAATTATCGTACAAATTTCATCAATATTATATAAGTAAATAGGATTTGAATTACTATTTCCACATCCATTATAGCCAAGTGTGAAAATTTCTACTAAGAGCGGAATACAAATTTTACATTAGGATCTGAAAAACGGCAAGCAATTAGGTTCAATAAGGCATACTTTCATTAAGGTTCAAACCAGGGTGAGAGCCAAGTTTTAAAAATTTCTCGATTTCAAATGTGGCGTTTTGGCACATCGTACTTAAAGTATAATTAATGATGTATAGTCTTGTGCGTGCCTACTATATTCAGAAGGCCTCAAGTTTGAGACCCTTTATAGGCTTGAAATGTCACATGATAAGAAACATTTTTTCCATTAGCGGTCACTCTTCAGAAGGCAAAGGCAATCCTGCGAATTCTTTTTATACTCAAGAAAACAAATAAAACAATTTTCAGAAGTATAATATTTATGAAGATAATAAAAAACTATTAGCTGCGCAACTAAGTTCCCGCTGTTTGTCAATAGATGCCGCCAGCAGTGTGTGCTAGTCTATTCTAACATAACCTAAGCGTCATAAACCAAGCTTAGACATATGGTAAACAAACTGCTTCGACACATTAGTAATTTTGTTTTGGTATCATATACTTTTGGTTTTGTGAAAATGTCTCATTTTGTGCCGAATAATCATCATTTGTGGGAAGTGTTGATTTTCCTCTTTCATTCAAAAAAATGGCGGCTAAAGCGCGTCGAGAGCTACAAAAAGTTTATGGAGATACTGCTTTAAGTGAAACAACGTGCCGAGATTGGTTCGGTTGCTTCACAGACGGTGATTTTAATGTTGACGACCCTCGCGTGAAGGAAGCCCAAAAACCTTGGAAGGCGCTGAATTGGAGGTATTGCTCAATAAGAATCCGTGTCAAACACAAGAAGTGCTTGCTTCAGTATTAGGGGTTACCCGCCAATCCATTTCCAAGCGGTTGCATGCTTTGGGAATGATTCAGAAACAGGGGACTTGGGTTCCTTATGAGTTAAAACCAAGGGATGTTGAACGTTGTTTTTTCCCTTGTGAATAACGGCTTCAGCGGCAAAAAAGGAAAGGTTTTCTTCATCGCATCGTGACGGGTGATGAAAAATGGATTCATTACAGCAATCCAAAGGAAAGAAAGTCATGGGGACTGCCCGGTCATGCTTCTACGTCGTCGCCTCGGCCGAATATTCACGCTGTGAAGGTTGTGCTATGTATTTGGTGGGACCAAGTTGGTGTTATTTATTATGCACTTTTAACACCAAGCGAAACCATCACTGGGGATCGGTGTCGACTTCAATTGATGCGATTGAGCTGAGCACTACGCGAGAAGCGGCCGCAATACGCGGAGAGGCATGAAAAAGTGATTCTACAGCATGACAACGCTCGGCCTTACGTTGCCAAACCCGTTAAAACCTACCTAGAAACACTCAAATGGGAAATCCTACCCCACACGCGACATCAAAAAATGGCTTGATCCGTGGATACCCTCAGTTTTACCACGACGGTATACAAGATCTACCAGAAAGATGGGAAAAAGTAGTAGCCAGCTATAGGCAAAACTTTCACTGATTCACTTGTGACCATTTTTTCAGAATAAAGTTGTATTTCCAACTCTTAATTGCACACCTAATATTATTTTTATTTTTTGGGTCCAAAACAATATTTTTACGCCCAATATTGTGGGGCAATACAAATAACTTTCTGATATTAGGCGCTCACCGTTTTAGAAAGAGATGTTTCATGTATTTTGTTTTAGTATGAGAATTTGTGACAATGTGAAATTTCATTCCAACTGGAACAAATTACTCGGACCATAAAAACTCGAACCTAGCTGTTCTATTGGAGCATGTAATATGTCCTAAAGAGTACTCAATCTGTAAAAAAAGGCCCAACTAAACGGATAGCCCGGAAGAAAACGTTGATAGATACTTTTCAAAAATGACCAAAAAAAAAATTTTCCCAAAAATTTTGAATGAAAAAAAAAAACTATTTTCCAAAAGGAAAGAAGAATTTTAAACTTTGAATAAATCTAAAAATTATTAAACCAAATTACTAGGATCCCCTGACACGCAATCGTTCATAGTAATAAGTTAGTGTGGCACATCCGGCATTGACAGGTTCCAAGAGCTTTACAATTTTAGGGTGTTTCTGGCTTTTGATTTTGTTGGAAAACTTCTTAACCTGCCCTTAAGCTGCAATTAGTGGTGTCATAGCATACCCCTAATCGTAACCATAGCAATCAGCTATTCTGATCAAATATGTGGGCATCACTGTAAAGGATTATAGGTGCCGCACCATAATGCCATAACCATAACCGTAGTCGAATGTGCCTATTGAATTTTATTTTTCTCCCGTAACCGTAAGTAGCAGTGCAATTTCAATATGAGAAATGAATGACGAAAAATTAATTGACTCAGTGGAAAATTATCCGTGTTTTTATGACAAAATGCAAATGCAAATGCCATTAATTCTGCTTCATTATCAGCTGTTTATGGTTACGGCATGACTCATCGACAAATGCTGTTTTATTGCGGCTATGGTTATAGTTACGCCTATGGCGTTATGGCTACGGCACCACTAATTGCATCTTTACTCGTGTCGGCTATAAATTGCACTTTGAATTGCTCTTGAAAAAATTCATACATATTTTTTTTCCAAAATGTCTGCATACCTCCCCCGTTCTATTATATTAACTGAGCGCATTAAACCGCTTTATCAGTTTATGTATACTGATTTTTTAGACTTGCGTCGTTGCAGTAGAAAATCACTTGAAAATTAAATGGAGTGTCTGAGGAAATTAACATTTTTGCACGGCGTGCTAAAAGAAAAATATTCTCATAGTGCTATATTAATATATTTAATTCTACAATAAATTTTAGAGTGGCGTATGGGTTGTCAGAACAAGCGCCAGTTTTTGTGACACAAAACATCAACAATGATAGCGTCAGCTGATTTGTGAGACATAAATAACAACTTACCCACTTTGGCCAAAGTACTAATATTTTAATATTATCATAAACACTTCATGTTGTATTTTAGTGCAATTAAATACACGAAAAGCTCATTAAATGATATAAAGTTTGCTGATTATGCCTAAGTACTTATACTCGTATTATAATTTCTCTTAAGTGCTGCCATTAAAATTGCAACAAACAATATTTTAATCAATATTTTATCAATTTTTTAAATTTGTACTTTTACAATTGTACGTTTAATTTTCAATAAAAATTTATGTGGAATTACTTATAGTTATTAATGTGCATATGTAGACAAATATATTAAAAGTTTCGTAGAACGTCCCTATGATTTATAAATACTAACAGAATAAACTGTGACCACTTAACTGTAGATATGTCTGGAAATATATTATATATAAAGTTGGAATGCACATTTTTTTAAATTTATATCATTTGGATTTTAATAAATAATTGTATGAAAATATTAATTAGATAAGAATATGAAAATCCAATAAACTTATTACTCGCAGATGGAGAGTTTAACTTCTTAAGGCTGGCAGTTCCTTATTATACATACTTGTATATAACTACATAAGGTACATTCATCTAGAGTGACAATCCGTTGGTAGTTATGAGATGGGCATTTATGTTTTGTTTTATATAATGAAATCTTAGACCATTTTCGAAAATATTTGGTATATTAACTGATATCTGCTATCTATCAGAGCTCCTGGTACCCGATATGGAGCAACGCGCGTGGCTTCATACTCGCTAAATTCGTTCATTGCTCAAATATTGGCTCGACATTTTTGAGCTTGTAAATAGTTTGAGTAGCTGAACAAAAATTTTAAATTGTATTTGCCAGCATTTCTCGACTTTTCGAATGACGTAGCACTGTTTGTAAATAATTTGTATAATGAATGAATTATTCTAAAAAACTTGATATACACGAAATCACTCTGATGTGCGTCGACTTTGCTGGTGTAAATTTAGAATGTTGAATTTTCTATATCAAGATGAAAGAAAGGGTCTTTTAAAAGTTGCGCCTAGCTGTTGTTGTAAAATAATATATGTAAATATTTAGATTATTGCAGGTTTCACTAATTTTATTCAAAACACGGCTCTTAGCAATTATACGTGAAAAATTACATTATTTGAATGCCCACCATGGGCACCGTCGATTCAAATGTTGCGTTTCACCTTTGCAATCGTTGTTGGCGTTGTTAGTTATTTACACAGACTTTTCAAAAAATCCCACAAAAAAGTGGTCTAGTGGAGTTGGATCTTAAATCTTAGTCATGGCCAGTTTATGCCACCATTACGTGAAATTAATCGGCCGGAAAACTTAGATTGCAATAATACAATATTTTTCCGTATTGAATGTCTTTTGGCTCCATACTGTTTAAAATAAAGATCCTCTATGCCCTTCAAGCTCAGATCACAAAAAATCTTCAATCAGTTGTCTATAGCGATGTCCATTGGCAGTAACAGCTAGTTAATTTTCATCTTCAAAGAAAAGTAGGCCAAATATTCCACCAGCCCGAAAGCCACACCAAAAAGTACATTTTAGTGAATGTGGGAAATATCCATCCCAGATGCGATATTTTATTTGTTGACAAATCCATCCTGTGTGAAATAATTTTCATCACTAAAGATGATTTTGCATGAAAAACCTGTATCTTGTTCGAAGAACTAATTTACGAAAGTGCTACGTTGATAATGAACTGTTGGATATCTGAAGATAGATATTTAGTGCGTAGTTCTTTCGTCGAACGATACCAAGTGATCCTGCAGAGTGATATTCAGTTTAAAGTACCAGTTATTGGCCCGTGTGGAGTTGCCTGATCTCCCATCGGGCGCGTCCCAGGTGGTGGATAGGGAGCCCTGGCATCACAAGAGTGGCCTTCCCTGATGGGGTGGGTTCAACACTCGTGTGATGACTCAAAGTTGGCATAGAATCAGGGTGCCAGCCGCGAACCAAACTGGCTAGGGAGGAGTCCTGAACAAAAACCAAAAAGGTAATGGAAAACGATGGATTAACTACTCCAGGTGGAATCCACACAAGTGGCAATCCACCCGCTTCGGCGGCAGGGGCATGGATTCTGGAGGCCCCAACCATTACCCAAGTCTCTCAGCTCTACGAGCGAGAGCGCATCCTGGAGGAGACGGGGGTTGCTATCGCAATCTCCTCTCCTTCAGAGTCTGAAAAACGTTTCCCTGCTTCTGAGGGCCTGAGTTGTGAGGTCTCTTCGGTGGCTGCACGACCTCCCAAAGAAGCAGGGAAATCGAAGAGCGCGGCAAGGAGGAAGAGAAGAAAGCGGCGGGCTGAGCTCATGCGGGAGAAATCCTCATGTGGCTCTGCCGGCCCTTCTGCGTCTGTGTCTTCCAAACGACCTCGGTCAGCGGAAGTGACACCCACGGAAGCTACCGGGTCTTCGGTGGGCACAGGCACTCCCAAGTTGTCTCGCTCTCGAGGCAAGCGGAGAAGGACGGCGGCTGAAAGCAGCACACCTCCCTGCCCTGCGGTTGCCGCCAATGGCCGAGCCACGACCCCCCAAGGTACGAGCGCGGTCTTGGCGCCAGTCAATGTGGCGGGAAAAGGTTCTACTGAGCCACGTCTCTATCGGCGCCTCGACAAAAAGTCCAGCACAGCTGTCTGCCCGGCGAAATCTTCGTCAGTGGAGGATCGGGAGCTGGACCTTCGCCCAAGCACATCCAAGGGTGCGGCCAAGCCATCCTATAGCGAGAAGGCTGCTGGCCCACGACCTGTGGCTGTGATTGGAAAACTGGGGCCTGACCATCAGCTGACGGATGCAGAAATCAAACACTGCAAAAGCCAGCTGATGCGTCGGGTTATTGCCTCCGGTCCGGAAGCCAACGCGAAGGGCTATGAGACAAAGGACAGCACCATAAAGGTGACGTGCGCGTCTCTGGCCAACTTCGAGTGGATCAGGACCGTGGTCAATAACGTGCCCCCCATGGGGACCACCCGCTTCGCTGTCTACAGCGAGGAGAGTGTACCCCTCAGGAAGGCCATCTGCTGGATTCCGGATCCAGACCTGTCTACGGCGGATGTCCTATCCTGTCTACGTGCCCAGAATCCGGGCATCAACACGAGGCTTTGGCGAGTCGTCTCGTTCACCAAGAGTAAAAACCGGGACGGGAAGGAAGGTGCTACTCTTGTGGTGCGAGTGGACGAGGCCAGTGTTGATGTCATGGGCTCACGGTACGGGAACCGTCTGAGTCTCTTCTTTGGGACGGCCAGCTTCCATGTCTTTCCCAAATGATTGACTCGGACGATTCCTGTAGCTATCGTCCCTTGACGGTGACGCAAATTAACTTGCAGCATTCCAAAGCCGCTACTGCACTACTAAGTAGAAGGCTTTCCCAGCTGCACACATTACCCCACATAACAGCAGTGCAAGAGCCCTGGGTCTTTAGGGGCCGTCTCTGTGGCTTAAGTGCGCTGAAAGGGGCCACGTTACTATATGACAGGAGTTCTAGCAGACCTAGGACCGGTCTTATAGTATCATCCCATCTCACTGTGACGGGTCTTGAGCAATTCTGTTGCCAAGACCTGGTAGCGGCTGAGGTGTGTTATAGAGGTAGACGCGGATGGTCGAAGTTTGTGATTGCATCTGCTTACTTTCCTTACGATGCTCTGGAAGGGCCACCACCCGGGAAGGCCACTAGTCTCGTGAGGTTCTGTGAGCGGCGCAGTCTGGGCCTCATCCTATGTTGCGATGCTAATGCCCAGCATACAATCTGGGGCAGCAGCAAGTGCAATGGACGGGGCTCTCGACTATTCGAATTTATCGCGTCCTCCTGCCTAGACATACAAAACAAGGGCTCACAGCCAACGTTTGTAACGTCTAGAAGACAGGAGGTGATTGATCTAACCCTATCAAACTCAAAACTTGGGTGGTCAATCAAGAACTGGAGAGTCCTTGCCGAAGATTCGTGCTCGGACCACAGGTACATTGAGTTTCAGTGTGGCGAGGAGGCACATATGCCATTGCCCTCTAGAAACCCAAGAAAAACAGACTGGCAGAAGTTTAGGGAGGCGTTGCGGGACCTTGACGTTGCGCCACCAAGACTTCGAAAAGAACAGGCCATTGAGGCGGCTGTTGAGAAACTTAACGCTGCCCTAACCGACTGTTTTGAGTCAGCCTGTCCAACTCGACCTCTCCCGAGCCGGACTCCCGTTCCGTGGTGGAACCAAGAGCTCCAGATGTTGAGGCGTGAGTCGAGAAAACTTCTAAACCGGGCCCTCAAGACTAACCTTGCAGAGGACTGGGAGCGATACCGTGATGTTCAGAAGAACTACAAGAGGCTTATTCGGGAATCGAAAAAAGCCTCATATAGGGAATTCTGCAGCGGTATTGAATCTCTGAGTGACACGGCGAAGTTGGTTAGGATCCTGAAAAGGGACCCAACGGCAAAGCTGGGGTCACTTAGGAAATCTGATGGCTCCTTCACGGAGCGGAAAAGTGAGACACTCAGCTTGCTGATGGAGTCTCACTTTCCTGGTAATCAGATAAGCATCAGCCGGCAACAGCCCTTATTGATAGAGGCAGTTGTCAGAGCTGCTACACCTTCTCGGCATGACTGGTTCGTTGCCAGATCTGTGGTGAATGAGGCCGCCATTCGATTTGCCATCAAATCTTTTGACGACTACAAGTCGCCCGGGCCAGATGGCATATTTCCTGCCATGCTGAAGGAGGGTGCAGAGTTCGTGACAGCAGCCCTGAAGAAAATCTTCTCGGCATGCCTGGCACTGGCTTACATACCACGCTCTTGGAGGATGGTGAGGGTCGCTTTCATCCCAAAGGTTGGAAAAGACGACTACACCAGCCCCAAAAGCTTTAGACCAATCAGCATGACCTCTTTCATGCTGAAAAGTCTCGAACGACTGGTGGAACTGCGCATACGTCAGAAGTCGCTGAAGGCTCACCCTCTGTCTCTATTTCAGCATGCCTATCAGAGTGGAAAATCCTGCGAGTCGGCACTGCAAAACCTTGTTGCTAGGATAGAGCTGGCCATCGACAGGAGGGACTACGCTATGGGTATCTTTTTAGACATAGAGGGGGCGTTTGATAATGCCACTTTTGATAGTATGTGTAACTCTGCTAGTAGGCACGGCGTAGACCGGGTGCTAGTAAATTGGATTCGTTCGATGCTGGCCCAAAGAATCGTTTCGGTGCGAGCAGAGGAAGATCTGCTGGTGTCATCTGGGGTTAACAGAGGCTGCCCCCAAGGCGGCGTGCTGTCTCCGTTACTCTGGTGCATGGTAATCGATCCTCTGCTCACCACCTTAAACGATTCGGGAGTCTACGCACAAGCATATGCGGACGACGTTGCTTGTTTAGTAACAGGCTCTTCGCTTATGAACATCTGCAGGAAAGTGCAGAAAACTCTGGATCGGATTGACACTTGGTGCTGTGCGAACGGGCTGTCGGCAAATCCCGCCAAGACTGGTATTGTCCTCTTTACCAGAAGGAGGAAGCTTGACGGAATAGTTCTGCCAAAGCTAAAAGGAGTCACAATCCAGCTATCCAAGGAAATTAAATATCTAGGAGTAATCCTCGATAGTAAGCTCCTATGGAAATCACACGTTGAGACAAAGGCATCCAAAGCGCTGACAGCCTTCTGGCAGTGCAAAGGTGTCTTTGGGAAAACGTGGGGTCTCTCTCCTAGCAAGGTCCTATGGATCTACACAGCTATGATAAGACCCATTATCACCTATGCATCAGTGGTCTGGATGAGTAGACTATCCCTAGTGGGAGTCAGGAGGACCTTATCGAGACTACAACGCACTGTGGCCATCTGTTGCACCGGAGCTTTTCCGACTACTTCAGGCCCGGCACTAGATGCTCTGATTGGTTTACCACCACTTGATGCTTTCATCCGAGGAGAGGCCCTGAAGGCCATCTGCAGACTGAAACACAGTGGGAACTGGTACGGCCCTTGTCCAGCATTGGAACACAGAGAAGGCATGGACATCGATACAACGATTCTCTCCATGCCCCTTGACTCAATGCCATCAAGAGTCGTACTTGAAAAGAGATACAGTGTAGTGTTACCAGAGGCTCAGTTGTGGGGAGACTCAGAAAATGAGCCCGGCAAACACTGTTTTCGCATTTTTACGGATGGCTCCAGGACCGAGCATGGCTCCGGCTCTGGGGTCTACGTGGAATCCAGCGGGACAAAACTGCACTTTGCTCTTGGAATGCATGCATCTGTGTTTCAAGCGGAGGTGTATGCAGTTCAAGAAGCGATGAACTTTGTTGTGGAAAAACGATGGAGAGGCAGATCTATTTGTGTCTGCAGCGACAGCCAAGCAGCGCTTATGGCCTTAGACAGCCCTCAAACCACATCAGGGGTAGTGAAGTCCTGTAAATCCAGGCTGAACTATGTCGGCAGACATAACAGCCTGATGCTAACATGGGTCCCGGGACACGTGGGTATCGCGGGTAATGAGACCTCTGACTCCTTAGCTAAGATGGGCTCTGAAGCCAACTTCTTTGGCCCAGAGCCCGCTTTGCCACTCCCCTCTGCGGCCATCACGGCCACGGTTAGCAAATGGGTAACTACTACCCACAAGCGAGCTTGGCAGGCTGAGAGAGGCTGCAGATGGACAAAACTGATGTTACCTGTCATGTCCGATCAACTGTCGCAAACCCTTCTGTCATTAAGCAGAGGGGAGTGCAGACGGCTGGTTGGACTAATGACGGGCCACTTTCTGTGGGCAAAGCACATGGAAAGGTTGGGCATCTCAGACAGTGTACTCTGCCCAGCTTGTGAAGAGGAGGATGAGACGGCGGACCACTTCCTGTGTGTCTGCCCCGCCTTCGCCCGAATCAGGTTTGAGGTCTTTGGCACTGATGTGTTAAGAAGCGACCATCTTGGCTCCTTGGCACCACAAGATCTACTCAGATTTCTTCGGAGATCGGGTAGATTTAAAGAAAATTAAAAGGGAATCCAAGTGTAGTACAATGGACTCAATTAATGTCTGAGTGCTGCACTTGCTAGTTGTCCCGACAAAAAAAAAAAAAAAAAAAAAAAAACCAGTTATTGGCAGTTGCTCTAACTTTCTTTTCGCCCTGTGAAAGCAGGAATCGTAAAGCGGTTTGTATACGTGAACTCGATTACTCAAGCTCTGGCTCAGAATATTGCCTTGTGCACTTGTCGGCTTCTCATGCTTTGTACTACGTGCTGTCGAAGAGCCTGTAGGCACCTTTGACATTTTTGAATAGACATCGTGTTCGTCGTTGTTGATTTGATGGCCTCGATGTAACTCGGCAACCTACAAATACCCCGAAGATAAGTTTTGAAAGCGTGAAATTCAGTTCATAACAATTTTTGCTGTCATATGAGCTGCAGATCTCAGCGTCATGAACACTACAGCAGTCTGCAAGTTGGTAAGTTTCGTTATTGAAAGTTGCTGAGGGAAGTTGCTACACTCCGCTTCGATGTCTACCGTCTGATATCTCGTCAAGTAAACATTGTAGTTGTGGCCAAAGTGCACCTCAGTGTGCTGACAGTCACAGCTTCTATGTGCCATACCATAAGTCTTAGAGCACACAGCTATAATAAGGTTTACTCAAATTGTTATTCAGGAACAATTCACGCCATTCTCTGCTGCAATTTGATTGAAATTCGTTGCTTTTTTAAATTTCTTCACACCTATTTATTTACAGTTACTCGTACCATAGACTCAAAAATAAGGTTTCTTGTGTAAAGTGAGACCATTACGGTGGCTCATATTTGCGTCGTATTATATACCTATTTGTAAATTTGTAAATCTCGAAAGTCAGCGTGAACGACCGCAATGCTGGAAACTTATTAAATGAATATTGAAAAGTAGTAGGGACCCACCAACAGGGGAAATGTAAGTAAGTAGTGATTTCATTACGAAATGCCGCAATATGATTTCACTTAAATGAGAGCGGATCTGAACAAAACAACAGACAGACATAAGCAGTCATACGTACAAATATAAAAATACATACCTACTTAGAGATATTGAATTGAAGCATACCCACGCGTGCGTGCAACAAGTGCATCTGTTCACCGTGTGGCTAGCTGATGCTTATTTCGCTTTCAACACTTGGAGAATATTTATGTTTATTACATTTTAATGGCGCATAATTACATATGTACCATACATAATATACTTACAGAAACACACACACACACATAAACACGCTAGTATACTACATCACACGCACATTTTTCAAGCGCAATTCGCTCAAAAGAGGGGCACGTCAAGTTCAATTGCATAATTGGTCTTTAAGGGGGAGGTAGGGTTTAGCGCTAAAAAAAAAACACTTTTTTTGTGAATTTTTTACAGAAATATGGCTTAAGATACTTTAATAAAATCAGTTACATGTTATTGTACACCTTTTCAATAAGTTCTTAAAAAATATTAATAATAAAATATTGACAAATAAGCCCATGACAGAGTTTTTTTGGAGATATGTTTTTCGAGAGGTGCTCTGCGGTGCCAATCGGCATTCGTCGTAGAATCATCTGAAACTAAAAAAGTCGAATTTTTCAGTTAAAGTATGACGTAATGCTCCCCCCTACATTAATAAAATTTTTTTTTTTTCATTTTTGTAGTTTTGGTGGCAAAAAAACGTAAAACGAGCATTTTTGGCGAAAAATTTCGCCATATTTGTAAGTGAAAAACAACCTTAAAAAACAAAAAATAAAAAAAAAACAGTGTAGGGGGGAGGTATTTTTGATTTAGAAAACGTGTGCCAAATTTGAAAAGAATCGGTTGAATAGTTTCGGAGTTGTGATTGGCACCGACTTTTAAGAAGCCATTTCGGGAAAAACGCGTTTGAAAAAATGACTCTGAGAAATTATCGATGCTCCGCATTCGAGGTAGAGTGCCTACAAAGGCTATAACATTGAGAGTACTGCTCCGATCCACTTAAAATTTTGACACAACATTCTTGAAATGATTTACTATAAGATGAGTGAAGAAAAAAAATTTCGATTTTGTGACCCTACCCCCCCCTTAAGTATTTAAGTGCTTAAGAGTGTGTGTGTGTGTGTGTAATTAAAATGGCATTAGGTGCACACAAATTGAATAATGAAAGCAATGCAGTAAAAATTAAATAATGAGAAATGGCGAGGAAAAAATGTGCATAAATATTTATTATGTTGAAATTGGAGTAAAAGAAAGAAAATGAAAACTAAAGCAACAGCACAGATATATTTTCACATAAGCCGTAAACAAAAAATTGCATTGTTACTGGATTATTGGCTTGGGAGTCTGAACGGAAAAAATGCTAAAGAAAAAATCTAATTGTTTATTGACAACTATTAGTCGGTAGCTTTGTGGTGCAGGCATGCGCGAACAAAAATGCAAAACTATTCATAGCCATCGGCAATAAATAAAGCCATTAATTGTACATAAAACTAGAATGCATTTGCTTGCTAGACCGCGGCAGTCTCAATGGCAACGCAGCAATACCCAATGTGCAAATCAATGAAATGCTAAGTGCTGTGGTTGGTGCATACTCAGAGGCACAAATGCGCATACTTATGTACATATACATAGGTGTATGAACAAATGAGTACAGTGTTCCATAGAACTTATGGCACTGTGATAATTTAGCTGAACTTTATATCACGTTTATTAGATGTTATCCAAGGTGGCGCAAAATTAATCACCCTATCGGAAGATTTTTAATTTCGTAAGTCAAAGTTCCTTTGGCACTTGTGAACTAGACTGCTGCAATATACAAACAGACAAGCAATGGAGCGCGTAAAGGTCAAAATATAGATTTCCACCATTCAAAATCATTTTTTTATTTAGTACAAAAATAATTAAAAAAAAAAAGTTGGATGATTAATTTTGCGCCACATTGTATAACGTAGTAAATGCTTATATAAAAAATATATTTTTCTAACTATTATTACCAAAGTTTATACTCACAAGATCTAATTATATGAAAATTTACGAAATTCCTATCGATGTATTTAATGAACATTAACAGCTGATAGTGGAAAATACTTGCAAAATATGAAGAAAACCCTTCTGCTTGCATACTCTTTGCGTAGAGAGATATCCTTCCCCTCATATAACAGTAAATGGGTACCCATAAACTGGACCTTTTGTATACACATTTTTTTTGGGTATGTGACTGAGCTCCTTCTCCTATTTGTGATGTGCGTGTGATGCGATGTTTTCCACAAATGGAGTGACCTGCAGTTTAATGCCGCCAGAAATACACTCGGACTCTCGTCATTATCTGCCGAGGAGTGACCGCTATTAAAAAAACTTTCTGTAACATTTTATATTTCGTCTTTCGCTGCCTTGATTGTTTAAATAAAAGTCAAAAAGCTAAGGCAGAAAGATTCAGGCTCATCTCTCTAGTGAAATGGTGTGTTATCCGATTCTCAGCTGGATCACCTGACAAAACAGGATGCTTGTAATTTTTTTATACTTTTATAGATTTATACCATTTTGATAAGAGAAATGTATGTTAAGATTTCTTCCGCACAGATATTTAGGTACGAATAAAGAAACTGGTGAAGGTGCCTCGCGGTCAGTCCATATAATGAAGTTATGCCTGCGTAATCTGGGTGATCCTGGATATCGGAAGGGTATCGGTAAATAATTTGGTGTTAATCATGCCATGGTATCTGAGATTTTGAATACAATAGTTAGCAGCATAATTGTGCATGCAAGTTTTCAACTACAAGGTGAAATAAGAGAATTAAGCGAGTTGTGGTAAATTTCAGAGAGATTTTGGTGTAACCAATTGTACTTCCATGGAGATACGGAAACTAAGATTCTATGCAGAAAAGTATATTAATCAAAAAGGTAAAACTGCTCTGAATGTTTTAGTCACTTGTGATGCCAAAGAAGCATTCACAAGTGTTAGTGACGTTAGTTGCCCTGGATTATACTCGATGATGTGGAGGACTCGCAAGTGTGGCTAAAATTAAGAAATTGAAGCAATATTTTGCTAATTGTGGGCAGCGGATATAGCATAGAGGCATGCCTCATGATTTCATTTGTAACTTCTTCTTCTGATACGAAAGAAAAATATTAGAAGCTTTCTGAAAAAGAAAGAGCAGTGATTTCTTTCGACAACTGAAACGCCGCGCAACGTCGCCTTAGAGGGCAAAAATTGAAACATTTATTCTTGAAACCATGTATTAGTACCTAAAAGAAAGCCAGCCAGTTTTGAATAAATATGCATCATAAAATATGTCAGGTCATAACACCTGATGAAGCGGAGCGTGAAAGTACCCTGGATTACTAAACATTCATCTAATAGACGACGCATGCCCGCAGTTTTGCAAATTCTATATATTCCCGTCACACCACATCTCTAACAGAACCATCATGAACAGTTGAATAGAAAAATTGTAATACTTGTCTTAATTTACACTCATTTGCTTGAAATAAAAAAGGAAATATAAAAATATACTTGTTATTAATAACGCAAACTAGCGAGACGTATTGGTGGCTGAGTAAGAGTGATTTAAGTTAAGTAATCTAGGCATAAAAACTTTTATATAAAGGTGAATTTAGTGATATCGATTTTTTAATACAATATTCTTAATAAGTTTGTTTTTATTAAAAATAGGGTCAATGCCACAACAATACAAGTTTTCAACTTCAATTAGCACTTACAATGAAAATATAAAAGTTATCAAATGGTATTTCTTCATTTCATTTAAATGCGCGCATAATTATATTTTTGACCACGTTTTATATGAAAGGAAATCACTGTGCGCGCTTACCTATTTATAGTACGTTTATTGCACGAAATTAGAACGTATACTCTTTATTTTGGAATTTCCTCCCAAGTATAAGATAATCAATTTGAATTTGAAAAGAAGCAAATGCTTATATTTCTTTTTAATCAAAAAATGTCGCCAATGCTTAAAAAAAAAAGCTGATATTATATAAAAAACAACAAATAAGGATGAAAATCTAACTAAAGCAAGGAAGATAGTTGTAGAGAATATAAAATATCTATCTACTTCTCCTATTAGTGTGGCTAGTGAGAGAGTTTTTGGTATTACAGGCCGGGTGTATACCGACCCATATGCTATGTTTTTAATTACAATAAAAAACGATTTAACTGTGAGTATTCGTAACTGTTATTTGGTATAGAAAGAGTTTTTTGTAATAGTGCAAACCTTCGAGTGCATTTCTGTCATGTAAGCCCCTCATAAAAAACCATCTGCCATTCCGAGGCGACATAAAACTCCACCGCAAATAGGAGCAGAAGCAAGGCCAAACACCCAACAGATCTTGTGTCTCTGTGGTGTTATGATTTTTATACATGAGAACGTGTATATCGGAAATATATTAGTAGGCACGCATTTTTGTGAAACACTGTATGTTCCTATACAACATACATACTTACATACATACATGTGTGTGAATGCCGTTTATTTTACACTTGTACTTGTGCATTTCTTAATAGCCTAATTTAATTAATATGTAGTAAGTATTTGCGTACAATGCGTGCAACCACAAAGGCAAGAGCAAATGTACATACATATGCGAACGTACTTACATACTCGTACAGCCGATGTACGAGTAGACCAACTGTGAGCTAATAACAAGTCGACAGACTGCTAAGTCAATAGCATTGTATGCGCGGACATTATCAATAACATAAGTGCGGCGGCATACTGACTCTTCGACGTGTTGGCCACAGATGCCGCATTTGATTATGGGTGAAGCCGCATGCATTTCATAGTTGTGGTAGTAGTTGTTGTCGACCACTTGATTAATCTACACTGCAGACCGTATGGTTATTTGACTTTGTGCGGATATCCAATGAAGTAGATAGGTACTTATGCATATATAGATGTGTACGTGTGTGTGTGTTGATGTGCACTTAGCATAAAAGTGTCCCACTCGATAGACTGGGTTAATGGCTTAATTTAATTAGAAGTTAATTGCTTATAACCTGCTCTGCGGATTCGCTTATGGCGTGTTAAAAGTTCACAGCGCGTTTCGGTGCATCATAGCGGCAATACTGAAATGTTGGGGAAATGGCAATGATCACCTCTGAAATTGTAAAGCATTGAGCAAAAGAGAGCTACTTTTTGTTTGAATTCGATTGTGGGAAAATCTTTTGTGAGTACATTTGAATGCTAAATACATAGTATATGATTGAAGAAAAAAATTAATTTGTTACTTAGAAGTGAAGGGATGATATATGTTTCGGTTGCGCCGAGAATTTAACACTTGTTAAGAGATCGAAAGGAAGCGTTACATTTAAACTGTAAACTGCCATAAATCGAATTTTGCCAAAACTGACGTGCTTTATTTGACCATCACGAGCTAATAGCTTAATTTTGGGCAAATAAAACGAATTTAGCTTACTCCCTCTCTTGGCTTAAATTACAATTTTGTAGAAAATGCCGAAATGTTGAATATACTGGCACAAAACGTTAAAAAGCGAGTGATGGTGCATAAGGAAAAAAGATCACTTTCAGAAAGGGTAGTTATGGAAAGATTAGACGGATAGGAGCGGTTCATATCAAGTGATCCAGTTATTTTGTATATTGTCGTCGTCGTCGTCAAATAATCTAAATATTGGCTAATTTTTAGGCTTGAGTATAATAAAAAGTAAAGTGGCGGCCGCCGTAGCCGAATGGTTTGGTGCGTGATTACCATTCGGAATTCACAGAGAGAACGTAGGTTCGAATCTCGGTGAAACACCAAAATTAAGAAAAACATTTTTCTAATAGCGGTCGCCCCTCGGCAGGCAATGGCAAAAACCCGAGTGTAATGAAAAAGCTCCTCATAAAAATATCTGCCGTTCGGAGTCGGTTTGAAACTGTAGGTCCCTCCATTTGTGGAACGACATCAAGACGCACACCACAAATAGGAGGAGGAGCTCGGCTAAACACCTAAAAGGGGTGTACGCCCCAATTATATATATGTATATATAATAAGAAGTAAACTGGAAAAATGATGAAACTAATCATATAGAGATTTATCGATGTTGAAAATAGAGTTTTTTAAAGGGAAATATCCACGGCACTTTTTAATATTTTTATAAGTTTTTCTTCATTCTTTAGGATAACATATTTTTGTAAAAAGAGTTTCTTTTTGGAAATATTTTATATATTTTTGCTAAACATTTTTGGGAAAATAAATTTGTTTTTGTTATTTTTGAAAAACACCCACCCTCCGATTCTTTTCTTATTTGTTTGCATCAATAGCTAAG
The DNA here is from genome assembly GCF_027943255.1 of Anastrepha obliqua. Taxonomy (NCBI): domain Eukaryota; kingdom Metazoa; phylum Arthropoda; class Insecta; order Diptera; family Tephritidae; genus Anastrepha; species Anastrepha obliqua. Next base: position 85,817,272 of record NC_072892.1, read on the forward strand.
TTTATGTCCAGTAATCTCTGCAAGTTTCCTAATGGGAATCCCAGCACTTGTCTATATTCGAATATGCACAGCAAACCAGCGAGCAACCGTATTCGTATTTTACGCTCATTTGCAAATCGATCGAAGCGTCGCTACGTACATTAGTGAGCAGACACATGGATTAGGTATACTCGTAATACTTGCGGCATCGTTTTTTAAAATGTGCCATGTTGCTTCCATCAGCAGGCACAAATTGTGAAAAGTAAGTCTATTATGAACATGGCCTCATTTTTTTTGTTTTTGGTTTTTCAAAAACTGGTATCACTGTGGGTAGAGAACGACCGCATATCGATTTTTAAAGGCAAAGAAAACCAAACATTTTCTATGGCCCAAGTAATATAAAGGGTTTTCCAATAACAGGTGTTATGAATGAACGGATTGCGCTATTGAGAGATGATTAACAATTTTTTTTATAGCCGGAATTAGATGGTATTAATCTGGACAACGTTTATTTTCAACAAGACGGCGCTACGTGCCACATAAGCAACGAAACCATTGATATTTTACGGGAAAAGTTTCCGGACCGTGTTTTTTCTCGAATAGGTGATCCCAATTGGCTACCGAGATCTTGTGATTGAACACCTTGTGACTTTTTTCTTTTGGGCCACGTGAAAGAGAAGGTCTACGCCAATAGCCCAGGGTTGATTCAAGACCTCAAAGAAGGAATTCATGAGGCTATTGAGGACATAGGGCAGCCATTTTGCAATTCGGTTATGGAAAATTTCATGAAAAGGATATTTTTCTGTGAACGTGGTCGTGGTGGTCATTTGCCTGATGTTATTTTCCACTATTAACGGCATACCTTTCTCTTTATAATGAAATAAACATCCGATCATTTATATGTATTAAGAATGGCATTTTTCTTTGAATATCAAAATAAAACCTCTTAATGGAAAAGTCCAGTATTTTTTATAAAAAAGTCACACAAATTTCAATTACATGAATTTTTTATGTTTTCGTAAAAACTATATTTTTATATGTATGAGAAAAATTTATATTCTTATATGAGTAAAAACTTTATTCTTACATGGGTACAAGCAATATTAATCACTCTATCGAAAGATTTATAAATTTTACAAATGACGTCGTACGTCAATCTTATTTGACACTTGTAAATTAGACCGCTGCTGTATAGGTATATACAAAAAGACAAGCATTGGAGCGCGTAAAGGCCAAAATAAAAGTTTCCATTACTCGAAATCATTTTTTTATTTAGTGAATATGTTACTCAAAAACCAAATTGGATGATTAAATTTGCGCCACTTGGTAGTACAATATTATTATATTAATAATCGTAGTATAATTTTAAATGCTCTGCATGTTATTCCATCCTCTTATATTTTAGCAAATGTTTTTTCGCTAAAGTTAAACAGTTTTCGGATCTAGGCGTGACATTTGACTCTGGTTTTACCTTCGTTGTCAGATATTCCCGCAGGCTTATCTTAATTTAACATTTTCTAAGGTGCTATGCAAGGGATTTTGAGACCCCTACTCAAGAAAAATTGTATTTAACTCCTTACTTCGTTCTAAGCTTGAGTATGCATCTTTGGTTTGGAGTCTAATTTATGTCTCCCATTAACACAGAATTTAAAGGGTACAACGAAATTTTATTCAATTCGCTCGGCAACCTCTTCTTTCCCCTGATCCACTGCCACCCTACAGTGCTCGGTGCATGCTAATGCATCCAATAGGCGTACCCTTCAGCGCTGCATGCTTGTTTTTGATGTTATTTGTAGTTCTGGAAAATATTAGCTGCCATGTTCCTCACAAGACTTTACGATTTTGCTATCCATTTAATGTCAAAATAGAAAAATCAAACTTCTTTCCCCTGTTTGTAGGCAGACCAAGAGTTTTGAGCCCAGAAAATGGTTTAAGCTTTATAAAATTTTTTTTTGGTAATAAAATTGATTGTGAAGAAGGAGATATGTCAAAATCTTGCAGTAACGAAATTATAAATTTAATTGAACTAATGCTTAAACAGCCCCTATTACGCGTGCTCTTACTGAGTTAAATATAGGGTGATTTTTTAAGTTCTTCAAAAAAAAAACACACAAATTCAGAAAAATGCATACAATTTTTATTTAAATCGATAGTACAGTCCATATACTTTAATGTTTGAGGATTATTTCATGCAAATGGTGACCGCGACTGCGCTTCAAATGGTCCATCCGCTTAGTCGAATTTTGGCATACTATTTCCAATGTTTCGGCCGGTATCTCACATATAAATGCTTTAATGTTGTCTTCCAATGCGTTAATTGAAGCGGGCTTGTCTGAATAGACATGAGCTTTAACATAGCCCTACAAAAAATAATCTAAAGGCGTTATATCGCACGATCTGGGTGACCAATTGACAGGTCCCGAACGTGAAATAAAATGTTCACCGAACTCGCCTCTCAACAAATCCATTGCTAAGGGTGCTGTGTGGCATGTGACACCATCTTACTGAAACCACATGTCATGCAAGTCAAGCTCTTGCATTTAGGGCAAAAAAAAGTTGTATATCATTTCACGGTAGCGCTCACCATTCACAGTTACGTTACGATTCGCAGCATCTTTGAAGAAGTACGGTTCAATGATACCTCCAGCCCATAAACCGCACCAAACTGTAACCTTTTCTGGATGCATTGGTAGCTCTTGCAATTTTTCTGGCTGATCTTCACTCCAAAATCGACAATTCTGCTTATTTACGTACCCAATGATCCAAAAATGAGCTTCGTCGGTGAACACAATTTTTCAATAAAAAAGTGGATCTTCGGCCAACTTTCCATGAGCCCATTCACCAAAAATTCTGCGATGCGGTAGATCGTTCGGCTTCAATTTTTGCACCAGCTGTATTTTGAAAGGCTTCACACCTAAATACTTTCTCAAAATTTTCCACGTTGTTGAGTAACAGAGGCCCAATTGCTGAGAACGGCGACGAATCGATAATTGATGGTCATCATTAACACTGGCCGATACAGCTGCGATATTTTCTTCAGTTCGCACTCTACGTAAGCGTGTTGGTGATCTGATGTCCAATAATGTAAATTTGGTTCTAAATTTAGTCACAATAGCTCGAATAGCTGCTTCAGTGGGTCGATTAAACTGACCATAAAATGGAAGAAGAGCGCGATAAGCTTTCTTAACAGAACACGCATTTTTATAATAATATTCAATGATTTGCATGCGTTGTTCGTTTGTAAGACGATTCATGGTTAAATTATAGACCAAACTGAAGATGTTTGACAGTGAAACAAAACACGAAACGTGCGTTAGCTGTTTAAGTCAACTGTTTAAAAAAATAATAGCTAAAAAATCACCCGCTGGTATTTACAGACTACTCGACCTTGATTGCTATGCTACGTCAAGATTTATTTTCTATTGGAAAATTGCATCTCATTATTCAATAATAGCTCTCTTTTGTTCTAGAATGTAAAAATTACTTTGAAGTAATTAGATGTATCTAGTCTGTAAGGTTTTTGTAATCATAGACGTAAAAAAATTAATGAAATGGATTTTTCTGAAGGAATAAAAATAAGAAAATGTTCGGCTTTGTTATATAGCCTATATAGATTTTCACAAGCCAATATACATATGTAATTTGTTAGCTAGACCTCCCATACAAAATAGACTGGTAGCTTAGAATTGTAATGGTGTAATGGTTAATAGTAGTGGTGTAAAATAGAATATAAAATATAGCTTATTTATTTTATTGTTCTTGCTTTACTATTTTACAGTGCCATTTTTTTAAATATTTGTAATCTATTAAAACAGTCATAATGCGCCATGAGATTACGATTGCATATTCATTATGGGGGTTCTTTTTGTGAAGTACCGAGCGTGAGAATATAACGATAATGAGAGCTTTAGTAAAAAATCCCCACCAGTAATCTGCACAGACATGTTTTAATAAAGTATTTAGTACTTGATTAATTTTGCTTATGTATGGATAAGGTGAATTGAAGTGACTTGAGTTGAGAATTCTTGAACTGAGTGTAGATAAGGTGTGGCGTTTTGAGTTACTCGATCTACCAAAAAAAACATATAAAAAATAAAGCTCTAAAATAACCATTATTTAAATATTTTAAAACTCAAATAACGAGGCAATAACTCACAAAATAATCAGTATTTCAGAGCGAAAAAATAATACCCAGACAGAATACTTATTTTGTTACTCTGTTTGAGCAAAAAAATACAACTCGATATAATATGATTGCATTTTCAGAGCGATTTATTAAAAATCGAAATATGGTTCATAGCAATATTTTTTATAGATATCATTTAATAATTAGGAATTATAAACGATTGCACATTTGCTCCACATAAAAAAAAGTAAAAAAATTATCAAAAAGAAACAGGAATTTTGAGCCACTTCCAACTTGCACTTTATTATAGTGAAATTGAATAAGCTCTAAAACTGCGTACCCTAATTTCTTTGATTAATTCTGATAAAAAGATTTGAAATTTTGAAGAAAATTCGTCGAATTATTTTTGGTAAAGATTTGTTATGTGATATTTATTGTAGAACGAGCTATATTTTTATTAAAAATTTATAAACTCAAAACAAAAAAAGAAAAGAAAAGTGGTCAAAACTGATCAAAACAATGCGATTCTATTATTTTGACCGTGGCTGTGTATTCCCAATTGACAAAACTAAAATAAATAAATCGCGGGTAGTACGCGAGGAATTCGACAGCTCTGGTTTATAAATAAAAATTTGCGAAGTACTAAAAAATAGTTTTTTCTCTTTTTTTTGCAATTTAATTTTCGATTAAATAAATTGTTTTGCAATGTTACATGTTTAGTAGCATTACTCAATACTTTCCTATTCATATTTTCAATAGAAATGAAGCTATGCGTGCTTGCCCGCGGGTTTATTTCACTTACTCCACTTATGTACAATACATACAGACATACATACCTGGTAATATTTTGCATGTCACGCATGCGCAGCAATTTCATTAATGATCATTCATCTTTCACACATCGTGTATACGTTTTAACTCTTCATTTTATCATTTGTTGTCTTTCGTTTTCTTCGACTATTCAAGGCTACTGGTAAATGCTGAAGTAATGGTAATTTTGCATGGTTTGCCATTATTTTATGCTCTAGCATTTTATGACAACACGTTTCGTAGCGGAAGACAGAAACTGGGCTTGAAAGAGTTTGGAAAAATCGATCATGAAATTAGTGGGCGTCAAATTTGGTATTGAGGTCATTTACGTAACGGTAAAAATAGATGAATGGAATAAATCGTATATGGTGAGGGACGTATAGGGTTCTCTAGCAGGGACAAATCTATGCTGATATTCTTTGGACGTGTACATCGAATCTATTGTGTGTTATTCAGTCTTATTTTTCTGATTGGCGCGATAACAGCCAGTCATTTCATGCTCATGCTAACTGATGCCAGCTGGACACACTAAGTGAAGCGAAGTCCTTCGGCACTTGATCTTTCTCCTCCTACCATCAGCAGGTATCAGCAGGCATCGAATACTTTCAGAGTCGGAGCGTTGGAATCCCTGCGGACGGCATGACCTGCCTAGCGGAGCCTCAGGATCTTTATTCGCTGCACTTTGCCTATGTCACCGTAAACTCTTACAAATAATTCCATCGTCTCCGATGCTCATTGTCGTCAAAGGTCCAAAAATCTTCCTCAGAATCTTTCTCTCAAACATTCCAAGGGGCATCCCATGGGATATCTCATAGGATATTGTCGAAGCTATAATGGAGCATGAGGGATTTATGGAGTGTTAGTTTTGTTCGTCGAGAGAGGACTTTACTACTCAATTGTCTACTTAGTCTAAAGTAGCATTTGTTGGCAAGCGAAATTCTCTGTTGGATTTCAAATTTGGCATTATTATCAGTTCGTAAACAAGCGGGGTCTCTTACAACTTAAACTTTACTGTTTCTTCTATTCCAATTCGATTCGCCCTTATTGGAAAACCCTGTATTAAATAAACTAGTTTTTAAATTAGTGCTTAAAAACATATATATACATATCCATATAAAATAAATAGCGTAGCATCATTAATATTTTATTTCTTTCTCGTTTTAGGTAAGTTGAAATCGTAACTACTTTGGGAAGTTTCAAACTTAAGAGAACTCAGCTAATGTAACTGAAGTAAGGTAATTAAAAGAAAAACGACAAAAGCAAACATTTCTCCATCACATTTTTAAGCCAAATTGCTACCAATATAGGTAAAATCAAAATTTGTATGAACATTTGCATAAATCCCACCATTTTAATTATAAAAGTGCGAATTTCCCAAAACAAAAAAAAAAAAATGTAATTACGCACTTACATGCATAACTAATTATGTTCAGTTACATTTTTCTCTGCTATTTAATCCAATTCAACGCTCTTCCAACAATACACCTCCATTTCCCAGACAAGCAGACGACCAACCAACCAACTTCACCAACGAGGGAGTTAAATAATTGGAGTATTTTTTATGACCTGCAATTTTTTCGTATCCATATTTCGCCATACTCTTATCGTCATGAAAATATTATTTTATTTTATGATGCCTCCGATTTTGATAGCTCTATTACCGAAGCTGTTGCTATTGTGAGTTAATGTTGGTTGAAATTTTTTTCCAGGTTTTGCTCTGATCATATCTTCGCAGCAGGGCAATGCATGCGATTTTTTCCCATCCAATGAGTCAGCCTTTGTTTTGTTAGAAGTTTTTTGTTTATCTTTTGACGCGAAGACGTTTGAATGGGTGTAAAAGTGCAGACAAACGTTTTATGCTTGCTTGTTTTTATGATATTTTCATAGCGAAATATAGTGGTTTGGAATGAATTTAATGAAGTAACGTGTTGATTCCACTTGTTGCTAATGTTCGTAATGTGGAGACGAGGCGTTAAGAAATGAGTAAAAAGGGTGCAAGTTTGAGTGTAACTGATCTTTGTTCTTATATCTAATATATGCATATATTTTTGAATCTAGATCATATTTAGAATTCTAAGATTATTCGAAATTCATCCTGCACTATTTTTTTTAAATAAAAGAATTATTGTTTTGGAATTTAGTTCAAGTTTTTTTAAGTTTTCCGTCTCGCCGCTTATTTGTTAAAACTTAAGACATTGCTTTTTAAAAGGGGTCTAGATTACAATGCTCTACAACTTTGTTTTGAAAATATTTTTTTTACACAGGTCCCAAAAAGTTGTGGATGTGATAACGTTAAGTACCTTGATCCAGGGTAAGTGGCTATCTTTCGTTTAATTTTATTAAATCTATGGTTATCGAATCTTACAGACTACAGATACAAAATGAAGAATACTTATGGATAAGACTTAAAAGTAATCATTCATTTTATTTTAAATTCGATTGCAGTTTCGATAGTATGTCCAACTCTGCTGGTAGGCACGGCGTAGACCGGGTGCCAGAGAATTTGATTCGTTCGATGCTGACCCAAAGAATCGTCACAATGCCAGCAGAGGAAGATCTGCAGGTGTCATCCGGGGTTATTAGAGGCTGTCCCTAAGGTGGTGTAATGTCTCCATGCTCTGGTGCATGGTGATCAATCCTCTGCCCACGACCTTAACCGATGTGAGAGTCTACACAAAAGCATGTGCGGGCGACGTTGTCCGTGTGGTAACAGTCCCTTCGTTTATGAACATCTGTAGGAAAGTGCAGAAAACTCTGGATATGATTTACGTTTGGTGCTTTGTACATAGGCTATCAGCAAACCCTACCAAGACTGGTATTATCCTCTTCACCAGAAGGAGGAAGCTTGGTGGACTCGTTCTGCCTAAGCTAAAAGGAGTCACAATCCAGCTATCCAAAGAAATCAAATATCTTGGAGCAATCCTCGATAGAAAACTACTTTGGAAGTCACACGTTGAAATAAAAACATTTTTGTACTGCCAGAAGGCCTTCAGTGCTTTGGATGTCTTTCTCCTAGCAAGATCTTATGGATCTACACTGCTATAATAGGACCTATTATGCATAGTGGTCTGGATGCGTAGACTCTCTCTCTCATGGGAGTCAGGAGAACCTTATCGAGACTACAACGCACTGTGACCATCTATCTCAGACCCGGCATTGGATGTTCTGGTTAGTCTACCACCACTTGATGTTTTCATCCAAGGAGAGGCCTTGAAGGCCATCTGTAGGCTATAACACAATAGGAATTGGAACGGTCTCTGTCCGGCACTGGACAACAGAGTAGGCATGGACTTCGATCCAACGATCCTCGCCATGCTCCTTAACTCCATGCCATCCGAAGTCGTGCTTGACAAGAGATACAGTGTGGTGCTGCCAGAGGCCCAACTGTGGTCAAACTCAGAAAATGAGCCCGGCAAACACTGTTCTCGCATTTTCAAGGATGGCTTCAGAACCGATCACGGTTCCGGCTCTGGTGTCTACGTGGAATGAATTGGGTTTACGTGGAATTAATGTCTTTTGAGCTGAGCTAGTGGGTTAAAAACTTGTCAATTGCAGTCCAACTGCGTCCTACAGTGCTAAAATACTTCATCCAAGGTAACAATCGTATGCAAAGCTATTCAAACTGAGCTGCCTAAGCGGTGCACCAAGAACGTTACCTGGGTCCCTGGATAATGAGATATTCATGGAAACTCTATCGCTGATGAGCTAGCTTGGAGAGGAACTGATCTTAAATCAGTTAATTCGGCCCAATATGTGGGTATACCTTTATCTTCTACCAATCTCATCGTTTATTAGAAAGACGAAGTGTTTTCGTCATATTGAGAATTAGGTGTACCATAATAGCAATCTAGGGCTAAGTGAGCCCCTCTAAACCATATTTGAGTGTGGTAACCACCAAATAGTAGTTGGAATGATTAATATATGGAACGCACGGTGGTTGAAATAAGACCTCTGATTTACGTTTGTCGAAGTATGTTTGCACCTATTTTAAGATTATTAAGAAACTGAATTAAATTTATACAGATGATGCAGCGAATTTGCCACTTATTTATTACAGCGAACACATTTTATTTGGGTCTGGGTTAAGAGCACAGCTAAGTTTGAGGAGAATTACATATGTGTGTGAGATGTGATTGATATAGAAAAAAAAATGTACGTACAGCTCAAATTAAATGAAGCTTTTTCGTAACTTTTCAACGAGGGATACAAAAAGTTGCTTGCTTCTTCTTGATAAAAAAAAGTGTCAACGTATTTTTCATTTTATTGGGCGCGCAACCAATTTATAAATAAAGCAGTCCAATTATTTCACCTTATTCAAACTATTACCCTTCTTGCAAGAATCAATTGATACCCGAGGTAATTCATGAAGCGGGTGAGTTCTTTGAAGGAACTCAAGTGGCCACTTATGCGTTTAATACATTCTTAAATGCACTACTTAGTCTCCAAACTAAATAGAAATCTAAAGTGCGTGTAAGTCCTTTGCTTTAAATATTTTAATATTTTGCTATCGAAACTTTTTCCAATGTCTTCGTTACTGACTGAAACCTGCTTATGTTCCACATTAAAATTTTATTTAGCTTTTTAAAATAATTATTCATCACTTTGATAATTTCATTATGAGGAATTAACATATCTCACTGTCTACTAGCACTAAAGCGCAACGCATTAAATGAAAAATATTGATAATTAAAACACAACAAAAAAAAGAAACAAAAGCATAAAAAAATAATATATTAGAAGTATGTAACTATGAAAACGATCTTCATATAAGCCGCTTTTCAATTAGTTGCTTTAGTTCCGCTTCAGGTTGCAAATAAATACAAAATAGATTGCGAAAGAGTGACGTTTATAAAACTACAATAAAGGTGGAAAGCATTTAAAAATCTCGCAGCTTTGATATATAACCTCTTTCATTTATGAACATATTATTGCATAGGTAATAAGTGCGAGTGGTTGAAGCTATATTTTACAGACAAATCAATTCAAAAATATACATATGTACATATCTCACTTTAAGTGGTTATACGTGAGGCTTTACATTTATACTCACATCTTAGGTACATGTCATATTTTCAAAATTTTACTGAAATGTAATACAGAATGTTATGTGTGACAGATTGTATTTAACAAACGGAGTTAAAAAAAGTCGCAGATATGATCTTACACTTAGGAGATTTCTGTTGACGTTATCACTAAATGCGCGAGAAACAAATGTTGACAACAGACTAGAAATAGTTTAAGATAACATCAGAAATAAAAGATCATAACGACTAAAAGCAGTTATCAGCCCGGAGTACCTACAATTGTTGTTATTATGTGAAATTTTTAGACAGCAAGAAGAACGTCATTCGAAATGTTCCACGACTTAATGGATAAGCAGATATGTGACTGGATGCTTGCGAAATTGTTTATCAAAATATATATTTTCATAAAATTAAATATATTAAATAACATAAAAAAGAAATACATAGGTATTTACGAGGGTGGAATAAAAACGGTGGAGCTTTGGTGAATGTATTCTATCTAAGCCACTTTGAAACTATTTAATATTACACGGAATTAAAATTACATCTAAATTGAACTTACGTCTTTCTCCTAATGCTTGAGGTTTCATAAAGGGAAATCTAAATATTCATTTCTATGCTATATTTTTAAACTCGGGTTGTTTCTGTCCGCTCGCGAACGGCTGGTTGTAGACTTTGAATGCTCTGTGAATGAAGTTTTAAATGTTTCTTAAAAATAAAGCTCCAGGTCTTTGAAAATCATATAGAATCTAACACACATTCTATCAAAAAAATATCGGGAATTGTTCATTTAAAAAGCGCGCGTTGCACATGTGTCTATGAGTAAATAAAAATATCGACAAAGAATTTGTCTTATATTTTGTGTTTTGCTCGGGATTTCATGTGCCGAATCGTTGGAATTTTGCAGAAAGCCTATGACGAGTGTGCTTTATCAAAATCACGGGTATAGGGCCACGAGTGGTATAAGGCTTTTGCTAACCATAATTTATGTTTGAGAGAGGTAGCTCGTGACCCTCGTATCAATTCGCAACATTTTACACCATCAATTGGGGATGAGACGCGTGGCTGCTCGACTCGTTCCAAAATACTTGAACTTCTTTCAAAAAATTCCTCGAATGAAGGTGGCTAAAGACATGCGCATCATAACAGGTGATGAAATGTGGGTATATGAGTTTGACATGCAAACAAGTCAACAGGCGGCTGAATGGCGCTATCCACATGAGTCGAGTCCCAAAAACCACGTCAAAGTCGGTCAAAAGTGAAAGTCATGCTACTCGTTTTCTTTGATTATCATGGTGTTGTGCACTTAGAATTCGTTCCAAACGGTTCTACGGTAAATAAAGTGTATTATTTGGAAGTTATCGATGTTTGTGAGAGAATGTGCGTAGGAAACGGCCCAATTTGTGGAAAAAAATTCATGGATCTTGCACCATGATAACGCACCGCCGCACAAGGCTCATATTGTGAACACTTTTTTGACCAAAAACTCGAGAAACATCATCGAATAACCAACGTATTCTCTGTGACTTTTTCCTCTTCCCAAAACTTAAATTGCCAGTCCGCGGACGCCGCTTTGAGTCGAAATTCACTGAAGGTGCTGAACAAGATCTCTTCAAACGTATTAAGAAGGTGCCGTGATGACTGGACTAATCGTTGGTATATACAGGGTGCACCATCTTTTATGTCGGTATGGAAACATTGAATAACTTTGAAAAAAAAAACGATTTGTACAAGTAAGATATTTTAATTTGTTTTGGTTATTTACAATTTATTAAAACTATCTTTTGAATATAATACACTTGATTGAGGCCACCTTTAATAGCAATCACAAACTGCCATCTCTTTTTTTCTGCTTTTGTCATCACCTTGTCAAGCATTTCGGGATTTATAGCTTCGATTTCGGTTGTTTCGGTGTAAAGCGATCCATGGTTAGAATTGTATAGAATTGACGTGTCGAAATCATGTATGTTGAAGTTGATTGGTTGGTAAATCACAAAGTTATTCAGCGTTTACATACCGACATAAAAGATGGTGCACCTTGTATGTATTGCTTCGAATGGAGCCTATTTTGAAGGCGACAAAATAAATGGTGATGATGAAACAATTATTTGCATTTTATTGAACAATTCGCGGTACTTTTTTAATGCTTAATTAATGGAGCTGCTCACCTTCAAACCACAAATAAGAGCGCTCTACTGTTCATAATATATGCGGAATACAGCAAAAGCAGGTATTACGCAGATATAACTACATACGAGTATAAGCAGAGAATGTTAATATTAGTCTTTATTCTTATGTTAAATCAGTAACATGTACAGAACATAAGAAAACAATCTAGGAAATTATGTTAAGTCGCTCATGTTAGCACAAATGAATTTTTACATACAACAACTAACATTGCTGTTAGCCTGTACCTGCTTGTATAATTACGCGCAAAACCGCTGCTGCTGCATTTCTATTTTATTTTTTTGTTTTTCGTGTTTTAAGAATAGCATAGATGAATTAACATTCATTGAGAAATAAGAAAAAAAGAAATAAAATAATGTAAATTTTTAAATGAAATAATTTTATACCACCCATGTATTGTGTTACTGGAAGTTCTCTAAAATACTGTTTTACAACTTTTTGTTGACTTCTTAACATAAACACTTGCTCTAATTTTTGGTAAAAGTATCGTGTTAATACGTTGCAGCCAAAATTGTCTAGTATTAATACTAAATTTCATAAAATGTTTCGTGCTTTCCCAATTCGTTTGACAAATTTTGACAATATGTTTATTTATTTTCGAATTTCTATAATTTTTTCTTTTGTAAAAATAAGGCTCATTATACCATAAGGATTTATACAAATTGATCAAAAGCTAAGCATTTTTAGTCAAGTAAGGTTAGTTAGTTAAGCAATTGAATAGCCCATTAAATTTTAGTACAATAAAGAATAACTTTGAAGTTACTTGAAATAATTGGGAATGAAAATATATCCTGTGATGTCCTTAGGTCTGTATTAAATGCAGATGCGCCAGACATTTCAAATACATGGTGCCCGTGTGAAGCCGTTGCAGCGAAAGGGGTAACAGTCAAATATAAATGCGTGCACCTATTACACAATAGAATGAACTCCGCACTTGGTAAGAGCCAATAGTTGCCAAAAAAACACTAAAGTACAATAAAATTTCCTCACATGTGTTTACTTACTTTAATCACTCATAGATTTATTTAGATTTTGTATTTATGTGAGTACAAAAGTTATTTTATCGTTATATTAGCCATCATTCATACATTCATACAAACTCATATTGATTATTCTGAGAATTTTTATCTACGAAAATTCGACGTACGTCAATTTGGCATTCAGCAAATTTACTCAAAATAGTTTATTGATTACTTTTCGCCGCAAGTCTCATAGAAAAAAAATTTACCTACACATATATACAATAGGTATGTAGGGAGCTAATTTTAGAAACAACAATTAAACGTTTATAGCTTCAATTCAAAAAAATGCAAAAAAATCCAATGTTATTTTTTATGCTTTACCTTAGAATATATTTATTGAAGTGTATAGCCGGTTATTATTTATAAAAGTTTATAATTGAAAACATTTGTAAATCACATTTTGTGAAGAACAAAATTTGAGATTTGTGAGATGTAAATTTCTAAAACAGCTTTGCTTTTGCCAAAATAGCGTCAACTACGCTTTACCATTTCTTTCGCTGTTGGGTAATACCATAATTATCAATCCTACAATTATCTCTAATGAGCCGTTTAAGTATCAGTATTAAATCCAATTAAAATTCTACAGTCTTCCCTCGAAAGTGGCAACAGAATTTTATAATTTTTATATCGCTTGACTGCCAAAACGGGGCTCGATACTTTGTAGTTGCTTCCAACTATTATACAAGTACACTGATTGGTGCTTCATTTCATTAAATTCTCTTTATTTGAACCAAAACCTAAAATGTTTCTTTACAGTCAAAAAGTCAACTTCCATGAGATTCCAAAAAAGAAAAAAGGGAATTTTAATTTTGCTTGTACTATTATCGAAGTAGAAATTTGATCTTTGAATAGAAGTTAATTTTTTATCGCAATTTAATTATTTGCAGAAGTTTTCCCGCGGGGATGGTAATAAAATTACCCCACCTACGGGCATGCTACTTGAGCTCATAGTACTGTAGATCATACTTCTATAGACAGACATTGTTGACAGTAGTTTTAAAGAGCTAAGAAAATAGGTTTCTTTTTGTGTGTTTCTACTTCTTCAAAGATTATTCTCCTTCCAGTTGATTAATTCTTTGTTTTTTTCAATTTAATTGAACCCTAAAAGCTTCTGAAAATACGCAAACAGAGATATATTTTAGCGAAAAAATTGGTTTATTGTTTTTCAAAATATTCTTCTTGAAAATGTATACACTTTTGTGTCCACACAAACTTGTTATTGAATATATCCTGAAGAAGATATCGCCAAAATATGATTTTTGAATACTTCAACAGCCGCATTTTGTTTTTGAAGAAAGGAAAAAGAAAGAAGTCATTTGGCGATACATCAAGTGAATACGGACAATAAGTACCTAATTAATTCGATATTTTTCGCCTTCAATAATGAATTACTTTGAGTTGCTTGAGTTGCAATGGTGGAGAGTGATGTTACGGATTTTGATTTTTCTGATTTTAACGAAGACTTGCGGCAAAAAAGTTCTCATGGTCTTTGAGCAACTATAGCCACTGGCCCAGTTTTACTGAGTACATTTAATTTTTTTTTTTTAATTGACTTCGGCATAAAAAATCAAGTTTTACTCTTTAAAATGACACCGCCAGCAAATAACATCTAGTGACATAAGGAACTCTTAGGGTAACCCACGTGTCTTTATAATTTTTTTTTGAATATATTTTTAATATTACTTTAAGATATTTATGAATGAAAACGTGTATCATTCGATTTTAAAAAATTAATCAAGCCACGTTAGGGGCCTTTAATCAGATGATGTTGATGGTTGATACTTTCAGTGAGAACTATAAATTAAAATAAAATCATTAAAAGAGTTCATGTATTTATTATAATATCTCTTTTCTCAAAGAAATGAAAGACCACTTTTTAATAATTGAAAATAAATAAGAATAAATAATAAGGAGTAAATAAAATGAAAAAGAATAATTTAACGTAATGTCCTTAATATCATAATTTATTTATTTATAAGTATGAAAATATCATATATTGCCACCATATTTCCCGTAAGTTAAACATTTATTTAACTAACTGGAAGGTTCCCAAAATTTAAAATATTACAATTAAGTCTATTATTTAACTTTATATAAAACTAAAGCATGGCTGAGCAAGTTAATTAATTGCACAATTCAAATATTTGCCTTCAAATGCATAATTTAATAAATTTCACGTGATTTCTGGTGCAAAATATATGTAATTAAAACACACACACATATACATACAGATCAAATGTAATTGCCATCCATTGGAATTCCCAAAAGGGCGATAATGAAATAACCTCAACAATCTCAATTGTACACGTACACCTACATATATGTGTATCACATGAGTCCATACAAACACACGCAGACTCGGCTATAATTATCTAATTATAAAATGTAGATAAACATTCCAGCGAAATGTAAAATTAACGTTAGTTTCTGCATATCACCCAATAATTGATTATATTGCGTTTGGGAGATATTACAAAGTTTGTCATGTGGGCAATTCCGAAGTCACTTATACGCCATGGGTATGCGACATTTCAATATGCATTACTTATGCAATATTTGTGCATTTACAAGTGTAAGGCTTCGAAGATATTGCTTTATAATACAATAAATAAATATGTAAATATATAAATAGATAAATAAATAAATCAATTTTACATTTTGCGCATATTAAATGTGCACAAATAAGGCAAGATTTTCGAGTCAATAACTCCTGATATATTAATTACATATTTAGTGAGAAGCAATAATTGTTTGTGAACTATTGTCGTTATATTTCGGTTTTTGGTCTAACCGCTAAAAGATGAAAGAGTGGAGGACATTTTTTTGTATATCCTCTAAAACTCTAAACGAGTATGGTAGACGAATTTCCGTCCATCGACCATCGTGGGTTTGTGCGTGAGTACTTTTTGGTTTGCTCGATACCATCTGCGAACATGCAACATCAAAAAATTGGAATTTTCTTGTATTCCTCATATGAATAAGTCCATCGTAACGACTCATCTACAATGCGGAGTTGGGCATCATTAAGACGCATATCATAAATTGGAAGAAAAGCTCGACCAACAGTGGCTGTTAGTTTTTATATATTGTATAAGTATTTTCATATAATATATAGCTACACAATCAGACTATATCAAACATATGCGCTTGGTGCAAACCAAATTTGCGTCATCACTATGCAATAAAGTTGTGAAAGGTGCTCTATCTATATATATATATATATATATATATATATATACAATATATATATTTATATATATTTATATATATTTACTAACACTGGAGTATTTAATTTTTCGAAATCATATGAACACTTCCTTACTAACTATTATATTTTATACAAAGGTAGTGTATTTACCATTACTTACAAAGCCAATAAAATTCACGCTCCTGTTTTGTCTTGTCAAACACAATAATTAATCGGATCGAAACCGAAAAACATGTATAGTTTCTCGACCACATTTGTTGGTTAATTGAAAGCTGCTGGTGTTTGTGGCTTTCTGGCAATTATCGGTCATGAAAAATTGCAATTTGTCAGTCTGCCCATTGGTTGCTGTGGGATGTGCTCAGTGATTGAGCAGGCATTATTGTTGTGTGTAATTTGGGTGTTGTACATTTTATTGATTTTCAATTAGCTCAAACTACTCACTTTCATATATATGTAAACACACAAGTGCGGAAATTATAAATTTGGAATAATATTTGAGGATATATTGCGTTGCTGCTGAATATCATAAAAGTGTGAGGAAAAGGAAAGTCAAATTTTGAAACGAGAAGAGAACAGAATATATGAAATAGTGATTGGGAGTGGTAGCGATATTTAATTATTATATCTATATAGATATATATGGATGGGTATTAGGCCGGGTGAATTTGTGGGGAGGCAAAAAAATCACTCATTGCTCTGTGAAAATCATATTCTAGGGATCAAAATAAGAAACTTTGCCGAAGGAACAATACCTCTAAAACGAATTCTGATGCCCCCCAATTTGGGTCGGATTTGCTGATTCTGTAGAGTCTGTAGAGAGTGTACTCACAATTCGATCAGAAGTTTTTCCGTTGGTTTGCGAAATGCCTTCTGACTGCATTTGCGAAACAGAGACAATTTCGGTTGCGCCAAAACTACTTGTAAGCGGGGAGATTGTACGCCCGTTTTTGTTCCCTTTGATGGAAGCTGCTGCATCGCCGTTCTCATCAATGCTGGCTGAGCGAACGCGCACTGGCGGCGGAGAACGTCGGACACTCATCTGTTTGCACTTTTGGTTTTTTGGTGTTTTATTTTCGTTGATTTGGTTATTATTTAATTTATTTTGTTAATCCCGGAGTTAACCAATTTCACTTGGGGGAAACACGGTTTAATTAGGGATCTTGGTTTTAAATACTTTGTATATGCGGTTGTAAGCGATTTTTTAGAGAGCGTTTTAAAAACACGTCCGTTCTGTACAACGTACACACACACATTTTTTGAAAGTAAACTTCCACAATTTGGAGGCGTTGTTCTGACGATGAACAATAATTTGCCAATTTAACACAGTTTGCCATTCTCAGCTGTCGACTCATAGTTATCAACATAGATAGATCTCATTCAGCTATCTCTTTTGCAAATACTCAGCGGCCTGTTCCGCTTTAAGGCTCAGAGCGAGCTCACAATGGAAGACTGTCACAGATGGACATTCAACCATCTTAGACTTCTATACGGATATACCCAGTTATTGGGATTATAACCCTCCTATTCTCTGCTTCGAAAGGAATTTCCTAATGAAAATCCCTTCTAGACTGGAATGGCTTGAAGAAGATATAACACCCAACACACCCATTAAGATTGACACGGACTGATCTAAAACAGACACCGGTTTATGGTCAGGGTTATATTACGAAGAGTAGTGTTCACGTAGTGTTTTTCAAGCGGAAATGAGCGCTATTCATGAAGTCTTAAAATGGTTAAAGATCAACAGAATATCATCAACAGATATCTGCATTCTATCAGACAGCCAAGCTGCCCTACGAGCCTTGGATACATTCCAAACAACATCAAGGACTGTCTTACGTTGTCGCCAATCTCTTAATGAGATGGTCAAACAATATCGTATAATCTTATGCTGGGTGCCAGACCACAGAGATATACCAGGGAACTGTAGGGCAGACCAACTTGCAAGATAAGGTACCGGTATGCCAGACATAAGTAATTTTATGGAGGTACCTCTCACACCATGTAAGATTCTTATTAAGGACGCACTAATCAGTTCGAAAAATCAAAGATGCTATTCAAACATGGCTAAGGCTAAATCTAAATATTAAAATTAGGACCTTAGTAGGGGCCCTCACAGGACATTGTCTCATAGGAAATTATGTAAGGAGATTAGGCGTTTACATGCATGATTTCAGTTGTAGCTGGAGGAATGAGGAGCAGTTGGAAAAAATTCAACACCTTTTGTGCACATGCTCGGCTCTAGCCAGAAGCAGGAACCGATATTTAAGGTCCTATTTCTTAATAAATATAGATAATCTATACACTTTAGGTATCAACAACCTTTTACACTTTGCTTTACAAAAGCTCAAGATGGTTAAATATGGAAGGGGAAATGTAGCCCAGCCCCTGCGGCTCACAGCGGACCCATTTCGTGGTATAAGTGGTATCGCTGACTCTATGTGCGATGCGGCTGCCAAACCTTACCCAACCTAGTACTGCGACCTGAAAGATTCATTAACCATTTTCCATAACAATTTGCGACAGTGTTTAAAATACTTGGATCAATTGGCATGCAATCGGATGTAATATTTCTGTATATGTAATTTAGATCACAAATAAAATGTCTGCTTCTCTTTCTGATAAGTCATTTATTCTAAATTCTTAAACTATTTTAATTATCTTTGCTCAGCTATTTCGGGTACATGAAAGCGAATTTCCCTTTTAAAACAGGAAATGTACAAACTTTATAAGTGAAATTCAATTTCATTCAAATAATCGGTCGGCTTTCATGCAACACACGTTGTGCATACGTACTGCAATTTCAATTTTACATATGTATGTACATAAATAGACATTCCGCCTTATTTGTACAACGTGCCTGCCTCGTTCTATGAGTGACATTGGCGGTCGCAATCATTTTAATTGAATCATCAGCACTCAGCGGCAGCAATTTCGAATATTTTGGTACAGTTAACTATCCCCACTAAACTATTGAATGCGGATGCATTTGTATATACGTAAAATTCGTGTGTCCCTTCTTATTTGCTCTTGTGTCTGCGTTCACAGCCTAAAAGCACCTCGTTGAGCTGGGTTGAATGAATGACTGCATTCCTAAATTGCATTTAAAATTTTAATTTTATTTGAAAATTCTAACATTGCAAATGCGAGTGACGCAACCACAAACTTTATGTAGACAAATGTCTATAGGTATGTTTGTATTTAGTTTTTTAATTAAACCAAATATATAAATTATGTACTTGTGAATGTTTGTATTTCTATTCATTATATTTGGTGCTTTGGTTTAGGTAGTGGTGGCGTCTGTCTACATTCTAATGAGTTTATGCAAATATAAAATGCGAAGCGCTGACTGTTAAATTTTAATTGTGTTCTAAATTTGGAGCACAAATTCTAGTAATCAAGGCACTCCCAATGTAGCAACGCTTGCAATAGTAATTTCTGCAGCTGATATTAAATTTGTCCCAATTCTTTTATTGATTCACGCCAAATTAAATATTAAAAAAGTTTTGCTTGGTATTTGTGCTTGCGAATTTCCGCAACTGCTGTTCTGCTGGTCTTGACACTTTTTTTGCATGTTTGCGGAGGTATTTAAAGAATTGAGGTCCCAAACTAGATTGTAGGTACACAGAACGTTAACAGCTGACAGGTAAATATTTGTACATTATGGGTGAACGAAAGTATATGGAAACTTTTTAATATTTTTTTTATATTTCTTGTATTGACATATCAATGAAAGTTTTCCCTTATAGGAGCTGGTAAAAATTGGAAAATATTATATTCTGAGAAGGTGCCCCCAGACTAATAAATTGTGGGAAAATCGAAATTTTACACAGCTCTTAATGAATTTCATATATCCAAGATTTAAGTTTTATATTTGTAACTTGTTTTTAATTTTAAGTAATAATTTTAGTATTAATAATATAATAATTTATGACAATCCCTACTAATATTATAAATGTGAATGTAAGTTTGTTTGTTACGCTTTCACGCCAAAACTACTTAACCGATTATTACGAAACTTTGTACACATGTTTTTGGAGGTTATAGAAGTAATATAGGGTACCTATTGGTGGATAGGGTTTGAGATATATGTAGGTCAAAACGTGGACCCAGGTAACCTTCGGATGTGTATGTACAATATGGGTATCAAATGGAAGCTGTTGGTGAATCCTTTAGTTCAGAGTATTTTTCATGCCGCTCCGTTACTAGGGTCTCGAGATAGTAAATAATATTTTTAAAATAATAAATACTAAAAGCCGAAACAATTTATAGCCCCAATGCAAGCTCATCATTGAGAGCCAAAACATAATATAGAACTTGATGAAAACACGTTAAAATCAATTTAAATACTAAAACGAAAAATAGTAAAAACAAGGGGGCACAAAATTAATCATCAGATCGAAATATTTATAATTTTTGGAATGGCGTCGTACATCAATCGTATTTTTCACTTGTGAACCACACAGTTGTAATATACAAATAGACAAGCATTCGAGCGCATAAGGGTCAAAATAAAGATTTTTATCACTTAAAATCAGTTTGTTTTTTAGCAAAAAATTAATAAAAAAAAAGTGAGACGATTTTGTATGCAAAAATATTTGCACTCATGTGCTTATATACTTATGACATTGATAAGTGAAAATGAAAATGTTTTTTTTGTTTTTCAATTAATTATTTTGGGCACTTCTTAACATACAATGAGGCAAATTATATTTTGTTACCTTATAGCTTGAGTATAAAGCAATCTTTCTGCAGGTCTGCCAAAAGCGATTAACAAAAGTCAGTTCGCGTTAATGCACATACAAGCCCCCATCCGAGTATATACCTATATGGACCGACTAATAGAGCTGCTGCCTTAGCCGAATGGGTTGTATGTGAGTAACATTTGGAAGTGTACAGGTTTGAATATGAAACACCAAAATGATAGAAAAAGTTTTTTCTAATAGCGATCGCACCTTGACAGGCAGTGACAAACCTCCGAGTGTATTTCTGCCATGAAAAAGCTCTTCATAGGTTCAAGTTCATTCTTCAAGCCATTTAAAATCATTCGTACAAGTTTTATTCAATTAACTAATTTTCGCCACCGACGAACGGTGTCAGGTAGTTCGATCTGTGCCTACATTTTGTCCTGTCTGTGGGAAGGAGTTCCATTGCAACGTCCATTATTCGAAGTTTTCTAATAATGGTCGCCCCTCGGCAGACAATGCCAAACCTGCGAGTGTATTTCTACCATAAACAAGCTTCCCGTTTTAAAAACACCTGTCGTTAGAAGTGGGCTTAAAGCCGTTAGTCCGTCCCTCCATTTGTGGGATACCATCAAGACGCATGCCACCAATAGGAGGCCGCCAAACAGCATAGCCGCCAATATATAAATAAGGCAGAAGTAAATTGTCAAAGATTGTGAAATATGCTTGTGCATATGAAATTTAAAATTTTAAGGCTTTTAAAGATTTATTTTAGGTTTTCAATTGTTATTTTTTTGTTTTCTTTTTATGCATAATTTATATTTAATATTTTTTATTTTCACTTATTTATTTTTTTTTGTTTTTTATTTTACTTCTTTCATAGTTTTAAATTTAATGAGGTAGTGTAAACGCTAGGGCATTTTAAGAGCATATGTTTGGTTGTCCTAATATCTGAATTTTCTGTCTTTTATTCCCGCCAAAATTTTAGTTAAAATTTAACATTTTAAAGGTATTTAAAAAATTAAAAAAAAATTGAAGATTTTGCAAAAATAAGAAAATTTCGGACTTCTATTCTCAGCAACCGTTTTTCGAAAAATTTTCGTTTTACTTATTTCTTAAACCTAATATAGCTAGAGAAAATGTAATGAAAAGAATCGTCAAATATATATAATAATTTTTCGCATTAGAATAATTTTCGCATGGATCATACTTCAATAAAGTTTAGATAGTGGCCAACATGAAATCGATTTTTATGATATAATTGGTTGGTTCGTTCCTAGTAACGACATTGTAAAAAATAGGTAAATAAATAATAGAAAGTTTACACAATTTTGTCAAGAACTTGGTAAATACTAATAACATTTCATAGCTCTCAATTTCATACATTTAACATAGTTTTAAAATGGACTTTGATTTACTAAATATTTTAAATTGATGTTACTGGCGAGGCATTCCAAAACAAAATAAAATTGTGTAAGAGTAGTACTAAAAAGAAAAAAGCCTTCAGAAAGAAAATGAGTAGTGCAAAGAAACTGCTTCTAAATTTATTTGGATGGTACCCTTTGTGTAATATCGATGTTAGTATAATAAGAGATGGTTTTTAGATGAAGAAGAGGTAGAGCTCTATAGTTGAACACCACGCATTCATATTGGCTTTGAAGTGGCATAATGTTTTGCATATTGCATGAATTTAGGCCATTGCGACATTGCAGGTGTTGGGTTCGGCTTATCTGAACCCACTATAAACGAATATATTATATATACATTAGAGCACAATATTGCAAACCTTTAATCAAATATAAGATTTCTGTGATTGTGCAGTAACGGTGACTTATAAAGTTGTGTAGAAACTTTGATCGGTAGTGAATACACCAAGTACGAAACCCCTTCCCAACCACTTTATTCAAGGCATTCACCGCCTTACTGGATATTGCCTGACTGGCTTAAAAAAATGCCCAATCTGCTCTGGAGTGATTTATTTAGGGTTTGCCAGTATTTAAGCAAATTCTGAATTAAAATTTTGTAAATATTAGGAATCTGACATAAATCTAATTTGTGTACGAATATCTTTAAGGGGCAGTGCTAGTTTAACTCTCGTGCAGCAGATCAAGAAAAGAGCCAGTGCTTAAATACGTTACATTAGGGACAATCTAACCAATCTAACCTCCCTTAAATGTGAGTATTTCGTATATGAAAGAATTTCAATAAATATCCTTATGAATTTAGTATAATTTCTCCTACATTCAGCCAAAAATCGCTTACTCTAATTTGTAGATTTTAGAAAAGCCCAGCATATAGGAGCATAAGTATGCAATTTCTCTGCCCATAGCTGCATACATAAACGTATACTATAAAGACGCACGCCTGCTTCTGCATATATTTTAGTAGCATTTACAGAACTTTGTCTGCATAGCTTACGTGAGACTAAATAATAAACAAATATATTCAACTTAAACATTTGTACTCATGAATCATATTGCACTGCTGCAGGAGCACAGTTTACATATGCTTGTGTTCTTGCAGCCATATGCTTTGCGCCTGGTAAAATATTTTATGTACGAGTAAATTACTATTACATACATGCTGACACTAACAAGCCTTTCAGATAAGATAAATAAATTAAATAAATGAGGTTCAAAAAGGATAACAAGTTGCGTAATGTTCTATATTTTATTTACATTCATCAACCTTTTGGCTTATTTTTAATACAACCTGCAATATTTTTAACACTGAGCATTAAAACCTTCGGTTTGGATGTATGTAAATATTTCAATGAAAATGGAATTTACTTATTTATGTATTGCAAATGTAGGTATTTAATCGATAAAGCTGCAGGAGACATCAAACTGCCGAAAATTTCCAATAAAATAGTTTCAATAAATAAGTTCTGCTATCTGATCCGAAAAGCGTTTCACTGATTGATGGGCTTATTTATTTATTTATACCTTTACCACATAAAGGAAAATAATCGAATTAGTTCAAAAATTTATTTGTGAGTAGATAAAAATGTGAGTGTTGATTGAATTGTCATTAGTTATGAAGTGGGGATGTGTGTACTCATATACGTAAAGATCCTAGGTAAACTCCTTTTATATTTTTGAAAATTTCTGCATTTAAGTTTCAAGGTTGCCATACTTAATTTATTGTAGGGAAGATTTCGAAAATTCATGTCAGGTGGTGCTTTGAAACAACAAATTTCTTTTTTTTCGCTTTGATGGTTTGTTTTTTATAGTTTTTTTATAAGTTTCAAATTTGTGTAAGTGAAAAAAGGTTCATAAATTTCCTACAGAATTTTACAATTTTCAATCAATATTTGTAAGCAAACTTTATGTACAGAGTTTTATAGCCTATTAAATTTTGGTGTATTAAAGAGAGAGAGATCAGTTTAGAGCTATCGGATTTTAAATTGAAATAAATGAAATTAAATGAAATAACGAAAATTCAAATTGATTGGACAATCTTTATTATTTTATAGGATGTATAGGACTATTCATGACATTCATTTTTTAAAGATAACCTTTTCAAATATTGGCCGCAACTGCGCCGTAATTCGGCCATCCGTAAACACCAATTTTGAATGACTCGTTAGAGAGCTTCGGTCGGTATCTAGTGAATAACTTGAGTAATGTTGTCGTCCAATGCCTCACTCGAAGCTGGGTTGTCTTTAGACTTTACATACGCGCACAAATAAACGTCCAAAGGTGTGATATCGCACGTCCGAAACGAGAGATAAATTGGTTACCGAAACGATGACGCAGTAAATCCATTGTTTCACGGGCTATATGGCAAGTAGCCGCAATGACCGTCTTATTCCAACCAAATGTTCTGGAGATCATGAACTTCAATTTTCCAGCCATTTCGCCATTCACTGTTACATTGGCGCATGCCTCGTCTTTGAAGAAATATGGGCCGATGATTCTTCCAACCCATCGGCTGCACCAAACGGTTGTTTTGAATGGATGTAATGGTTGTTATTGAATAGTTACAGTTCGCGCTACAGCCCCGTTATGGCAATTTTGCAACCATATTGACGTAGCCATTAAGCCACAAATGAGCCTCATCGCTGAATGTTTATGTATACCATAAGTTGACCTAAGTTCGCAATGAACACTTTTCACAGAGCGTTGATTTTCGTAAAACTTGTACAATTAACTGTTCGATTTGTTAATGTTTTTGTGGCGTAAGCCTTTTCATGATGAAATGTCAATCAGTACTGAAAAAATTTTGTATGATCTGTCAACAAACCCAATTGGAAAAAATACCTCCAATCTGATCACCCAAAAATCGCATTGAATATTCTTTTTACCGATGGTACTGTGCATTTTCTGCATAAAATTAGTGCCAATTTTTTATTTTATTTAGATGGAAGAAAACACCCAAGTCCGTTTTTTGCAAACAATTCTAAAAAATTGGTGTGAAATTTTGATGGGAATTTGCTTAATTTTTTTTTTTAATTTGCACAAACTGAAACTTTAGTCTACATATGTGATGTTGGTAGGAGAATGAACTATATTATAAAAAAATATTAAAATTAGCAAAAAGAAAATATTGTCCAAGCGAAATAAAGGCATATCTCACGCTAGAGAACGTAGTTACTCTGAAATATCAGAGCGAGAAACTATATTTTTCTATTCTGACTTATATTAGATAAGACGCCCTACTAGCTCTATGTGAAATTATCCTTCACAAGATTGGAGGTCCTGAATGATCTCATTGTAAGTAAATACAATTACTTAAATTCTGAGAGATTATTGGTGATCAATGTGTGATGAAAACTTTGTTTCGGCGTCTATCCAATAAACTTAAGTAAGAGCAAATTCTAGGATGTTCTTAGCTCAGTTTTATATTCTACATACAGAAAATTGCAGTATGAGTATCTGAATCTTCACCCATCCTACCCTAGTACGCAATCATGTTGCCTTATTTTCTTTCCACTTGTTTTGTGGTTATTCATTTCTTCTTCTTCTCTTCTTAATTGGCGCTATAACCGCTTACGCGATTTTGGCCGAGTTTAACAAAGCGCGCCAGTCGTTTCTTTCTCGTGCTAACCGGCGCCAGTTGGACACACCAAGTGAAGCCAAGTCCTTCTCCACCTGATCTTTCCAACGCAGAGGAGGCCGCCCTCTTCCTCTGCTACCACCAGCTGGTACCGCATCGAATACTTTCAAAGCCGGAGCGTTTGTATCCATTCGGATGACATGACCCAGCCAACGTAGCCGCTGGATCTTTATTCGCTGCGCTATGTCTATGTCGTCGTAAAGCTCATACAGCTCATCGTTCCATCGTCTGCGATATTCGCCGTTGCCAACGTGCAAAGGTCCAAAAATCTTACGCAGAATCTTTCTCTCGAACACTCCAAGCGTCGCTTCATCGGATGTTGTCATCGTCCAAGCTTCTGCGCCATACGTTAGGACGGGTATGATGAGAGTCTTGTAGAGTGTTAGTTTTGTTCGTCGAGAGAGGACTTTACTGCTCAGTTGCCTACTTAGTCCAAAGTAGCACTTGTTGGCAAGAGAGATTCTACGTTGGATTTCAAGGCTGACATTGTTATCGGTGTTAATGCTGGTTCCTAAATAGACGAAGTCCTTTACAACCTCGAAATAATAACTGTCTACAGTGACGTGGGTTCCGATACGCGAGTGCGCCGACTGTTTGTTTGAAGACAGGAGGTACTTCGTTTTGTCCTCGTTCACCACCAGACCCATTCGCTTTGCCTCTTTATCCAGTTTGGAGAAGGCAGAACTAACAGCGCGGTTGTTAAGGCCAATGATGTCAATATCATCGGCATACGCCAACAATTGTACGCTCTTATAAAATATTGTGCCTGAGCGATTAAGTTCTGCGGCTCGTACGATGCTCTCCAACATCAGGTTAAAGAAGTCACACGACAGCGAGTCACCCTGTCTGAAGCCTCGTTTGGTATCAAACGGCTCGGAGAGGTCCTTCCCAATTCTGACGGCGCTGCTGGTGTTGAGCAACGTCATCTTGCATAGCCGTATTAGTTTTGCGGGGATACCAAATTCAGACATCGCGGCATACAGGTAACTCCTTTCCGTACTGTCGAATGCAGCTTTGAAGTCGACGAAAAGATGGTGTGTGTCGATTCTCCTTTCGTGGGTCTTTTCCAAGATTTGGCGTATTGAGAATATTTGGTCGATGGTGGACTTTCCAGGTCTGAAGCCACACTGATAAGGTCCAATCAGTTGGTTGACGGTGGGCTTCAGCCTTTCACACAATACGCTCGCTAGAACCTTATAGGCGATATTTAGAAGACTAATCCCACGGTAATTGGCACAAATTGTTCACAATTATTCATTTACGTCTCCTTATTTGTATTCTTATGAATAGTTGAATAAATTAGATAAATGAAATTAAAAGCCAATGCCATTTTGCTAGCGAAAAATACGCTAAAATGTGCTAAATTAAAACTTTACAACCCAATCAGTGCAACTCTTCACTCTCATAAATCACAATGACAGTGATAAATCGCTAAATAATTTGTTGAAGAAAGTCATTAAATTTTGGCGCAATATTTTTTATTGCCACAGGAAACCATCCCAAAACCGTAATATTAAAAAGTTCTTTATTTATTTATCACTTACTTCAGAAAATGGCACAAAAAAATTTTGATAATAATCAGTGCAAAATCAACAAAAACACGAATAGTAGCATAAATAAGTAGAAAGTAATAAATAATGAATCATTGCTTCAGCTAAATGATGAGTGAGAAGTCCCAGATTTTCAGAATGGCAGCGAAAAAGGATTTATGCGAATTTATGAATTCGAATTGGAATAGTTACAAAATACGATTCCACAGTTGTTATGACCTCGTCATTTGTTGAAAAACGCTTTACAGACATGCAGATGGAAGTCGTCTGGTGCATACGAGGGGTGCCTTTTATATGTCGGGATTAGAGAACTAAAACAAATTTTAATCATCGTAAATCACTTTATTGTTTTTCAAAATATTCTCCATGAAGATCTATACACTTTTGCATGCGTTTGAACCAATCGTCGAAGCACTTTTGCCACTCTGAATGAGGTACCTCCAAAACATGCATTCTGAATGCCGCAACCGCTTCTTCAGGTGTCGAAAAACGTTGACCTCTCAGTTTGTTTTTTACGTACGGGAATAAAAATAAGTCATTCGGTGCCAAGTCAGCACTATACGGCGGATGACCCATTAATTCGATATTTTGGGAGCTCAAAAATGCAGTTGTTTGAGCCGATGTGTGAGAGCTCGAATTGTCCTGGTGAAGAGTGATCCGTCTTTGGCGATTGGTTTTCCTAATTTCTTGGAAGACAACTGGCAAACAAATGGTTGTGTACCACTCAGAATTTACTGTTCTGCGTTGTTCTAGTGGTACGGTTGCGACCATTTGCTTGGAAGTGCTTCGTGCGCGAATAACTTTTGTTGGATTTGGCTCATCTTGAAACACCCATACAGTCGACTGCAGTTTACTTTCGGGCTCATACGCGTAAATCCATGATCCATCACCTGCCACGATATCATAGACGTGTTTCGAAGCCCCGCGATCGGTTTTTTTGAGCATTTCCTTCGACCAATCGACACGAGCCTTTTTTTGAGCGATTGACAAATTGTGTGGGATCCAACGCGAAAAAATATTTTTGGCAGTCAAATGTGTATGCAATATTGAATGTATGCTGGTCCCACTAATGCCTAAGATTGTCTCAATCTCACGATAGGTCACATGACGATCTTGCAATATCAGTTCGCGCACAGCATCAATGGTTTTCGGAACAACAATTGATTTTGGACGACCTTCACGAAATTCGTCTTGGAGTGAACTACGACCACGATTGAATTCACCATACCATCGATAAACACTGGTCCTTCATGGCGCTTCATCGCCAAAAAATGAATTAAGTTCATCCATGCAATGTTGCTGAGTTAATCCACGTCGAAAGTCGTAAAAAATAATCGCACGAAAATGTTCACGATTTAATTCCATTTTTGGACCGAGATGAATCTTTTCAGTTACTGTAAAGAACACAAATAGCGCCGGTATTTCAAAACGTTCTGAGTACGTAAAAGCCAAAAATGTCAAACTTTGCGATACAGCTGTCAATTGCCAGATTGCAACACCAGGGTTGCCAAATCCCGAAATATAAAAGGCACCGCTCTTATATGATGAAGACATATTTTTCATTTGCAAACTTGGTCTTTTCTCAAGAACTTTTTCCTTCCGCTGATCTAAAAGTGTACGACAATATTCAGAAGTCATTGTTTTGCAAGTAGTCTATAAACAAAATTTCTTTCGCGTCCCAAAAAACTGATGCTAGCATTTCGATTTGTGGACTCGAACTCGATTCGGAGCCGAACAACCAGATTCGTACCACTTTTAGCCTTATGGTGATAGACCCAAGTCTTATCCGTAGTGATGATTCGATGCTTAAAATCCACTAGCTGATATGAAATTGAGTTTGAATAAGAAAAAATTTTTTCACCTCTTACACGCGGCGACAAAATGGTAGCTCATCAGCTTTTTACCAGTTTTGACACTTGTCTTTCTTTTATTGTCTAACAAAAACCATATAAATTGAGTTTTAAAATTGTATATAAAAGTTAAAAAAATCCCACAAATATTCCATTCTAATTTCACGGTTTTTGGTTCAAACTTCTAGAAAGATTTTTGGTGCACAGTTTTATAGCTCAGAGTATAACTTCGAAGTTGCTGAAAAACCTCGTTGATTTTTTATATTTTTTTCCTTGCCGGTATTTCGCATTCTCTCCATATAAAAATGTACAATATTTTTCAAGAAAATTTTTTATGAAAAATCAAAGGGATTTTTCAGCAACTCTTTATATGGACTTCATTTGAATAAAATTTAAGAATCTATGAAAAAGCATGCCCCAAATTTTTCTAGAAATTCCACACCAAAATATGGTAAGTTGCTTTATCAAAAAACATTTGACTTTTACATATTGCATATTATTTCCGATTACATTTACTAAGCAACAACAAGTACTTGTATTTAAATAATTTCAATAAGAGGAAATTTGCGAAATAAAGTTCAAAAAGTCAGTCCAGATAACACAAGAAAACACAAGAAAGGATTATCGAAATTAGTACTGAACAGTGACAGAAAATATACTACTAAATTCTCTTGTTTTTTTATTTAATGGTAATGCCTTCTAACAGATGCCGTAGATTGAGATTTAGTTCCTCGAATAAATCTTTTAGTTATAAAGATGGCTTATATTGCCATGAATATACCAGGCTTACCTTTCTCGTATCGCACTGAAAGTACCTGCTTTCGTTCACACTTGTCACTTGAAATTTATTAAACAGAAAAAAATATGCAATTTAATCTCCCTACGTCAAATTAAATTTTTGTTATAATCAAATAAAATTTTCATACGCACCTCAAACTACTGATTTCATATACGTAGTAAAGCTGCATAATCACTTTTTCAGTTTCTTATCAATTTAAAATTTTCAAAGAGTGTAAAGTTTCAGAGTACTAAATTTTCAATAAATAGTTTTAAATATGTACTTATAATCATCCTGCGGTATTAACATGGCGATAGCGCGCTCCATATCACTTTCTCTCAAAAAGTACCATACTTGACTAATAAATATGTTTATTTATATTCCACACAGTGTATATTTTCACTTTAAGCAGAAATTCCGCAAATTATCTTACCACTTAAAGCGCCTCAATTTCTATTTTCTACTACAAAATCGGAAATTAGTAAAACGCCTTTCTATACTGGCAATCAATATTTGCTTGTATGTTACCTCCGTATATTCCAATCATCCGTTTGCTTGTAATTTTGTAATTGCCGCTAATAGCAATTTCATATCACCCACTTGCCTGAGCAATGACTCCCAGCGTTTGTATGTTGGTTATTTATCCAGTTAGCGCGTTGGTGTTGCGATTATTTTGGGTGTTGGCACACCACATCAATTGGGCGATTCAATTATTTATAATTTCCACCACTAAGAAATTGCAGTGCTATGTTGGCGATTTAGACAGTGTTGCACTTCCCATCACAGACACTACCCAAATTCGCTCACACATGAACAGGTGTACGATCATATCGAACGAAGCACTGAGTTCATATGAGCTTATACTGGTGTTGGGGGATTTTCACTGTAATTGCTTTCACTGTTTATGTATTATGCAATAATACTCAGCACCGATTTTGGTTGAATATTACATGCAATTATTTATTATAAGTACATAATTACATTTAATATACTCGTACTTCTGCTTTGATTGGCAAGCGCTCACCGTTGCGTATACGTAACTATCGGTGTATGCTAGTGCGTTAGTGAGTATAAAGTTGTCCATCCACTCAAATGAATTAAATCCATAAATTAGTTACAATAATATCATCACATCACCCTTATATTGTGGTCTAAATATTTGCAATAACACCTGTGCACAGAGTTATAATGAAAATCAACTAAATGTAGGTTAATCTGGCTGTTGCTAGAAAAGCTTATAATAATATAAATATATTTATACATATATATATATATATATGCCCAAAAATTAAATGTAATTAAACCATCTAACCGATCATTGAGTTTTATGTGGAGTGATACGAAATGGGTCAAAGTTTGATTTGCTAGGTGAATAATGGATATAAGCGCATTTTTTCAATTTGAAAATGATTTATTAGTAAATAGTTTTTGCACGTAGTAGATAGTTTGAATGGACGGCCTCTTTCAAATAAATTTGAAAATGTAAAATTTTTTCGTGGCTAAAGGCTCAACTATTTGTAACAATTTTATGTATTAACAAAAAACCTGCATACTTTAAAGGTATACAACAAATGCATACATCCCCTCTGGGATTATTCGTGCAGTTAATAATTCTTGAGTAAAGACCTCTGTAAGGTACTATAATGGCTTGAGTCTTATTAAAGCAGCTACTTAATCTAATAGCACCTTGTTCGAAAAGTTCACGGAATATATTCCGAAAATTCACAATATAAGTTTATTTCTCAAAGATGATATTATCGTCTTCAAAGTACTCCCCATCAACTGCATCGAAGTTATGCCAGCGACTGATCCAGCTCTCAAAATATTTCCGGAACTTTATTTTGCATATAGTCACCAGACGCGTCTTCCATTTTCCCATTTCTTCTTTTCGACTTAAAACTTAAAACTTAAAACCCATTCACCGTAGTAGTTTTTTGACTCGATCAAACAGAAGAAATTCGAAGGGGAACCATATCAGGTAGATGGTATTTGTTTCATTCTTTGAGTTCACAGATAATGATGGAACTGGGCGACGGTGTGTTATTATGTTGGAAATCCACAAGTTGTTTGCCACAAATATTTTATTTTTAGGTGAATTGCTTCACACAAACTTCTTATAATTAATATATATTCCTTATAAATAATTATTCCTTATTACTTATCTGACCTTCTGGGAAAAATGGGTGATGTAAAATACCGTTATAAGCCTTAAAAACCGTGAGCATCGCATTTCTTTTTTGACTGAAAACGACGTGGTCATTTGGTGCTCTCCACTCACTCGCCTGATGTCTGGCTTGCAGGTGATGATCATAAACCCATGTCATGCCTCCAGTATTGATTCTACGTTTGATGTAAGTTGAGCCAGATTTAGTCTTAGAAGTCATGTCTGTGGCGATATTAATGCAGTTACTTTTATACATGAAATTCAGGTGCATTTGCGATTGTTGATCAACTTTTCTTTCACTTTACGGATGTTTTCATCAGTTTTCGATGTCGACGGCCAGCCACTACATTCGTCGTCCTTGATGGACTTTACAAGCTTAATAGTCTTAGCTTCTCAAAATATTCGGCTACCGTCTGTGTCAGTGGGTATAGAAATCAGAAAGCATACATTTTTCGTCTTTTACTTTCCTGATTACTTACGTTTATTCCACTTATTAGAGTTAGGCCAACAGCGAATATAAACGCAAATAGCAATCCTGTTTTTTGCGCTCCTTATGTTTCTAAATTTTAATAATGTACAAGGAAATAATTGATGAATTTTATTAAAGTGGAGTTTTAGTAAATATTTTAAAGTTTTATAGTAACAGAATAGTTCCCCATCGGTTGAGTCATTTTTAATTTTCTGCAGTTAGAAAATTACGTTTATGATTTTCTAATACATTTTGTTAGGAATACAGGTTTCTCTTGTAATTATATGTCGTTTATGTCAAAGGCAACCTTCCAGGAAAGATCCCTTCTAAAATATAGAAAACCGTATG
Organism: Anastrepha obliqua; assembly: GCF_027943255.1. Taxonomy (NCBI): domain Eukaryota; kingdom Metazoa; phylum Arthropoda; class Insecta; order Diptera; family Tephritidae; genus Anastrepha; species Anastrepha obliqua. Next base: position 85,850,530 of record NC_072892.1, read on the forward strand.
GAAACATATTTTTGAGCTTTATTTTATAAGACGCAGGTATAACTATATATAAATTACTAAACACTAAACTCATTCTTCTATTTAAGAGTGTGTAAAACAGAGGGTACATAAGCAACGATACCGCCTGAGCCTGGATAAGTATAATACTGCTATACAAGTTTTGTAATATTATTTTTCATCTATTTTTACATAAATTTTATTTTCCAATTTATGATGAAAAAAAAGTAATAATGCACGCCATTCATCGTGCGCCTTTTATAACATTTTGCTAGATTTGTTTCATAAATTGCTCAGATTTATTGCTTAATTGCATTTTTAACTTTCATTCAGTTACTCCTTTGTTCATCTTCTTAATTGCTTATGGTAAGTTATAAAACGGTAGTATGAATGTATGTATGTATATATGAAGGAATTACGCAACAAATAACTTACTGGCAGTCCAAGAGGATTGCGAATATAATTATAAAAAAACGTAAAGCTGCGAAGAGCAAAGAGAATGAAGTACAGCATTTTTAAGAATAAGAAGTGTGGAGTAAAATTTTTTGAATGGGATGGAGGTCGTAGTAGGTTAAACACGGGTTCCACTGTGTTGGCGAACTGGCGTTTTAACGTCACTAAGCGCTTTTATTTTTGATTGAATTATATTACCATATAATTTTTTTAAATACATACGCTTCTTTTGGAGAAAAATTTACCAACTTTAAAATTCACTACTAGAAAAAATAGTTGTTTCTAGTGAGTAGTAATAAAACACTTATCTCGAAACCAAGGCTGCATATGACTGGGCAGCACTGCATTATATTTGTTTTGACAAAATGTTATGTTATTTCAGTACTTTTCAAACAATCCAAAGTGTAGCATGCAAAATGCCTTGACTCCGTCGTAGGACGGACATTCGACTAGTAAAAAATATATTAAAAAATATCCCTACATAAGCAGAGTACTAAAATCGCGTGTTACATGAAATGGCTGTCAAAATCCATACAATTGCCATGAAATATGCTTGAAATCTCGTATGTATCTCACGCCTAAGTAGTATTCAGTTTGCGCCGAGCAAATACTGCGCACATGTCGGGAACATTTTTAACGCCATTTTTAACACCTACCTGCATTTTAGCACATGTCATTTGCGAGTGCAAGTGCCTGAGTTATAATGCTCTGAAGATGTGGCATTTTTAAGGGAACGTCTTCGCAAGAAGATTAAGAAAAGCTTCTTTATATTTTTTTAAATGTGTATTAATTTGTTTAAAAAAACTTTTTTTCTACCAAAATTTGCCAATTGCTTCTGGGGCGATGCTCATAAATTTGACCTTTTTTTTTGACAAACAATATTGCCAGTTACACTTCATGACAATCCAAATGCATGTTGATGGAGAAATTTCATGTCTGTGAAGTTAGCCTAGCCTTTATACAATACTTAGAAGCACTGGAAGCTAAGAAGCACTAAGCGAAGCAATAAGAAGCTAGCTTAGTTGAGCATCGGTAATCGTTTACTCGCGAATGTAAATATCCAATAGAAATATTTTACATACAAATTTTGCGCTCGGCGCAATTCGAAATTCTCTAATGAGCAGAAAAATTGTAATATTTGGGCACGCTACCCTTGTAAAACTCACCGAATGTCCAAGTCTACATGCGCCAAGCACATTAAAAGCAAGAGTACATAGAAAATTCAAGTCTGCAACAAACGGAAAATGTATTATTTCTTAAGCATTTTATTTCATTGTTTTCTTGGTTTTTAGTGAATTTTGCAATTGAAACCTTTTTTATTTATGTATTTATTTCATCATGCTTCTCTACCAATGGCTATAACATTCAGGCCTGGTTGCACAAAACCCTTTTATCAGAGCTTCTACTTCTCGGTTTCAAACTTTTAGCGATAAGAAATTTACTTGGGTTTACGTATTCGAAATTTAGACCTCAAACACTTCGAAGGCGGCCCTTATTTGGTTTCAGTGTTTGCTTCACTAATAACATATTTTGTATTAATGAACGCTAAGGCAAAATACCCCATAATCTCAGTAAGTAATTTTGTTATTTTTTTACGAAAGAGAGATTCCATGTCAAGTGAGTAGAGTATTTTGGGCAATGTCGTTCCTTCGTCTAAAAATTTGTTTATTTGTAGTCTTTAGTATAACAAGAAATAAACTCAAAAAATTAAGAAAACAAAATATTAATTAATAATTTTTATTTATTTAATGGTGAAAATTTTAGTACAGAGTGCTTTGAAATGAAATATTTACATAAAAACATTTTAACTAAAATAAAATATTTTTTCTTATTTTTTCGGTAATAACTACAGAAATGCTCAGTAATCCCTGAATGTTTCACAATGGGATTCCAATAACTTTTCGAGTAGAGAATAGCACTCTGTTCACAGCCCAGAAATTTCACTGGCAACCTCATTTGTTTCATGCGCTCTTGTCAAAAACAAGAAAACTTTAAGTTAAAAAAAAAATATTGCTATTGGAAGCAGATGCTGGCATAGTCGATGCGGAAATAGTGGCATGGTTGATTGATTAAATGAAAAGAACCTCCTTTTTCTTATTAAAGATTTAGAATTTCCATTATTTACACATTCCACTATTGCCAGCTTACATTTTAGGTAGATTTTTCTGAATTTCAATTTAAAATCAATTTTTAAATTCGACGAACTGTCACTTTTTACTAAATTTTAAATAGCAAATGCAACTTAAACAATGGTGAGAGGATGTTGTTAGCATCATGTTGGCGACATGTTGACCGGAGCCTGGCCGGAGTAGACTTTCGTCGTGAAGTTATTGTGAAATCTCACGCACAATTCCCGACATCGGGTTTTATATGGATTCTGACAGCTATTTCACGGGAAATGGGAACAAAGTATATGCTTTATATTATTTTTATAAAGTAAATTTCATCATAAAAATTAAAAGCATTAAATTTGTTTAAATATCACTTTAAAACCTCGTGACCAAGTTTCTAACATGGAGTAAATCTGAAAATCGTAATATTTTTGTTTAAAATTTTTATTTTTTTTTTGTGTTTTTTTAAGTGTTTTTTAATACTTTTGATTTTTATACTTTATTTATTATACTCAATTTAATTCTTATATCTACTCAAACCGGCTAATAAAACAATTTTCAGAAAAATTGACGAGAATGTCCAAAAAGCTTTGATCAGTGGGCAGTGAATCTCTCAATAAAACACTTACAATTGCTATGTAACCGGTCCCTAAAAATATGCAACATTTTAAATATGTATGAGGCATTACATTTAGAGAAATTAGCCCTCATTCTCAAAAATGCTGATGCACCTTTATGTGGGTCACTGGGCTGACATCGTGGTTACTGTGTATATAATTTGAGATCTCACTCTTCTAATTATAATTAAATATATAAATTGAACTGCGCGAAACTCAAGCTATATATTTATAATTTTTCAGTTTAATAAAGTAATTACTTTTTGGTCTAGCTACATACTTATATGTATATGCAATATATTTAAATGCAATAAATAAGACAAAAACGTAACATTTACACAGTTTGCAAGAAAATTGAACTCAGCATGCAACACCTGTGCACAGAGTGAGCAATCAGCACTGGCTAGCCATAAAACTATATATATAGACATACATATCTCTGTATCTATGTATATGTATGTATGTGCTTGTGTATACAAAATGTACAAGTTTTCATTGTGTCAGCCCTGACAGCTGTGATTGCAATTCTCTAACCGCGCGTTCATCTTCGTGGCTTCATTTAACACATTTTTTTATTTTCCTATTTTTCCTATTCTGTATTTTCCTACATTTATTTAATTCCACTGCCAATCAGTGCAATTATTTAGTTGAGCTGTGAATTTTCGTAGCTGGATGTGCGAGGAAACTTACATTCAGCCATACATACACACGCACATGCATATATGTATATGTACATGTACATGTATATGTATGAAAACAAATTATTGGCACAAAGTCTGATAGAGCGAGCGATGGGGCAAAGAATGAAACAACGCAGCAAAGTCATTAAGTCTGCCAAATATGGTGTGGCGGCCAGGCGAACGGTTGAACAGTGAGAGGGCAGTGATGATTCAGTGTACGGTGCACGCAAGTAATTTGGCGCTTTTGTTTGTTTTCACTGACAGACAGATGTCAGACGCTGATGTGAGGCAGAACGATGCGAGGAGAGCTGACATTGGGGGAAGTGTGGATGTGGGATGGTGAGATTACTGTGATGCGGTGGACAGCTGTGAATGAGGTAGCGTGGATGAGTGAGCGTTGGAAGAGAGGCAGTTTCATGAATTGGCATCGAAGATTTGAGCAGCATAGATGCAATAGCTGTATATGTATGTTGCGTGCGCATAGTTAGGGAGTGTGAAAAACGAAAGTGCCAATTCGGCGCGCGATTGCGAACAAAGTACCGTATCATTTTACCAACACGAGCATGTAGCGTATGATGTAACATTTTCAATTTATCGAAGGTACTGCATTGGTGGTAAATTAATTTTCCATCCTCAGTGCAAAAGAATCTTGATTTACATATTTTTCTTCTAAAAGCAATGTGATGTAAGGGATTTCTCGCAGTAAATTGATTCGATTGTCCGTGTGTTTGTGCTATCCAATGACGGTTTTTGCGCCCAGCGGTACGAACTATGGTAATCAGGGAATTTGCATTTGCACGATTTGCAACAAAGCAGATACGTGTTATTAGTACTATTTTTTTCCTTTTTTACGCTTTTAAAATCTTTGCTTGTTGGCACCTGAAGTGACTCGCCACAGCAACGTCAAGCGACAAAAGGCGCTTGCGCGCAACATTGTTACAGTCTGCTAAATTGGAAAACAGTAACGTGAAGCCCCTTGGCGCCGGCGACAAAGCGCGCTGCAGCGTAGCAATAAGTGACAGAGACATAAGAATACACGTATCTATGTATATACACATACATACATTGTTGCGAACAAAAGGTTTTGCTTTCAGCCGGCAACCGGCGCTTACTGCGCACATGTCATACAGTATACTATATAAGTTTACTATTACATAGGTATCGTGTGCATTGTTGCACTTGCGGCATCTCATATTTCATAGGTGGCGAAAAAATTGTTGATTTGCAAAAGTCAGTGTGCAAATGTGCCACAAACAGTGTAAAACGCCTGTGAGAATGCGCAAATGTTAGAGGCTGAATTCGCTAGTTTGGCTCAGGTAAAAACACAGTGAGCTTTTTTGTGTCTATTGACTTTTGCCGCTTTGCCATACTCGCATCAGCCCAATTTTCTACTTCCATGCTTTCCAAACCACCTGCGCTTCACTTCTTTTGTTCGTCTCTATAATTTCTTCTTTTGATTTCGTTTATTTTTTAGTCTGTTTGTCCAGCTCCTTTCAACGAGCAGCGCATCTGTTGCCTGCCTGCCTGCCTGCAATGCAGCACGTCTGCCACGAACAAATCGTGATTGTAGCAAGCGGCCCTCTGTTATGCAGTACCGCATTCACAATTGGTTTGTAATTAAGCGTTAACCAATGGCTCACGCTTTACTGCCCACTCTCCACCCACTTTTTGGTGGTCGCTTTTAGCTGCTGTTGGCGTTCCTTTTATGTACAAGTCACCTTTAGTTTTTGGCTTATTACACAATTTCAAATTTGTATTCCACTGGCTGGTTGTTTGGTTAGTTCGTAGTTTTTTAAATTGCATTCCACCAACTCGGTAGTGTTGTTTGGAATCCATCGTATAAGAGGCATGAGCGCACAGTAAGCCATTTTGTTACATAATATCCGTCGTGCGTTAAAATTATTTTTTACAATGGCGTTAAATGAAAGCAAGAAAGGAGTAAATTATAATACGAGTAACTATTCCCTCTGCGAATATCTAGATTAGATTAGGTTGACTGCCCCAAGAATACGAGCGCACTCCTACTTGACTTTGTTGGTAGTTACCCAGCATAATTAAAAAGTTATGTCATTATGTCTGAATTTCCATGCCGAGAAAGCAGAGAACTGGGTGCTAAGATTCCACGTTTTCATCCCTAGTAAAAGACACTTGCAGTTATGTTGGGACTCACCACACAGATATTTCACAGAAAATATCCTATTAGGATTACAACCTCTATCGAAATTGGCGGTTTGTATTTTATCCTGCTCTGGGTTTGCTGCCCACTAGTATCAGTTTTTGCAATATAAGATGTAACCTAGTACCTATACGAACTTAATAGCGGAATATTCAGATGACACCAAATAGGAAGCCAGTCAGCTTCAGGATTCTTTAACGACAGCTACCGCCACTCGCAGAACACAAAACTTTTCCGAATATATAACTAAGTTACTATATTCTATTACAGTTTGTGCATTTAGCGAAATTTTTCCAGATTATCATTTACCCTTTACCATTCAGTGTGTTTAAGCCTATAAATATGCATCAATTAGCGTTTCTGGTTCATAATTTCTTTCGTCTAACTCGCATATGAAGCATTTATGTTCCCAAAGCAAGGTTCTGCACAGCGTCCCAGAGAATTAAGGCTTTATACACCATATTATGCTAGTAAGCTTTTATTTTAGAGAGAGAGATTTTTTTCGTTTTTTTTCTATGCTCCTCAAGTTTTCTGACTTGATGCCATCCTGCAATTCTCGCTGCTGTATTATCAACAATTTAACTTCATTATCACATATGTGAACTCTCTTGCCAGTTTCGCTTATTTTTGACCTTGTCCCCAGTAAGATTGATTACCCTTTTCTTCTTGAGTAAATAAATCTTATTTCTCCATTATTTTCGTATTTTGTAGTTAGAGCCATATGTGGAGAGGCGCACGACGCTTGTCTTTTAACATAGTAGATTTTCGTAAGTCCGAAGTGTTTCTCCCTATCATTAGACTTAAATAAGTAAACATTTAGTTATCAAAAAAAAAAATTTTTTTAAGTATTCATATTCAACCTACTATATAGTAGTAATTTTCAAAAAAGGAAAATAAGTGATATTTCAGAAGTTACTAAAGCAAATTTGGTATATGAAATCCGTTGATTCAGTTGAATCAAACAGTTCTTCACTTGGTGGAATTACGCAGGATAGTTTGGCCTTCTTCTCTTTACACTTCATAAAATAACTATAGCAAGATTTGCTTTGATTTATTTGCTTCTCAATTAATTTTAGTACTTTTTTTTAATAAAAATATAGCTCATTCTCCCATCACCGCCATATAGATTCATGTCCCGATTTTATGTCCCAAAACCCCTTTAAGGTTGACCTTGAAGTCGGTGCTAATATCATTTAGTTAATTATTAATTAATTTTGTTCCTGACGGCGTTGGGTGTTTTCTTCCATAAGGCATAAATGTCCACTATTCGTTATTTGGAGAAAATGCATAAGATCGTTTGCAAAACCAAAAAAAAAAAAAACTCTCATAAGTTAATACAATTTTCAACCCAATTATAACTTGCATTTTGTTATATTTAAATTAATTGGGCTTTAGAACTGCATTTTCCTAAAAATTCTTACTAAACAGTATAAAATTTTAATGGAATTTTTAGAATTCTTTAAATTTGAACAAAGCTTCAAAATTGGATTTGTTTTTGGTATGATTTTTACCAAAAAAGGAACAATATTTTCATTAAAAAATTATTCAAATTCAATAATAAGCAAATAATTTGTCAAAACTTGTCTCTAAGCCTTAGTACTGGAGTTATATAATGTAGTATATAATCAATAGTAACACTAACGGAAACATAGTTAATTTCAATTTTATATTTCTCAAATCAGTTAAACTTCATAATTTACTGTCGACTGTTTTAGATATGTGTGTATGTACTTCGGATGAAAACATTAAATATTCTAGGAAAACAACTCCAACGGCGGCGCTGGAAATAATTCTCAGCATGCCACCTATTAACATTATGGCGGAAAACCTGGTAGCGAAATCAGCAAGGAGGTTGGTGGCTGCTGGATTATTCACCTGCAGAACCGTCGGTCACAGCTTAATAGGAAAGTGGAGCTCAGGTGGCACAGACTACATGATTCCATACTTTAGTTGGGAGAGAAGGTTTCGTACAACAATTGAAGAAGGGGGATGGCACAAAGGCATGCAGCCTGGCCATAGAACTTTTCACATCCATACAGACAGCTCTAAAACTTCAGATGGAGTGGGAGTGGGTATTTACTGCTCAAAACTAGTGAAGGCAGCTTATCAAGCTGCCAGACCACAGCAGTATTTTCCAAGCGGAAGTTTTTGCTGTGAGGAAAGCCGCGGAGTTAGCCTACACTAGAACAAGAAAGAACTCAACAATAAATAAATAAATAAATTTTTATACGTTGACAGTCAAGCAACAATAAAAGCAATAAGCTCATATTGTATAAAGTCCAAAAATGTTCGACGTCACAGGGAGGTCATAGAAAGGCTAGCGACAAACAGTAGGCTGCATATCTATTGGGTGCCTGGTCACAAAGGAATTATGGAGAAGGAAATATAGGGTGGGCCATGTAAAATTTGCTTCTTGAATCGGCTATAAAAAAAAACTAATCAATATTTTTTCAAACTTTTTTTTTTATCTTGAAGATTGAACATTGTCATTTATGAATGAAAAAAAAAAAATATCGTTCAAATGACTGCCACGACTGGCTTTACAGTGGGCCATTCGATCAACCCAATTTTTAAGCACATTTTCCATTGTTTGGGCTCCAATTTCATGAATGGCAACTTCGATTTCGTGTTTTAAAACATCAATCGTCTCTGGATGGTTCCTTAACGGCTCCCCACAAAAAATAGTCCAACGGGCTTAAATCACAGCTCCGAGGTGGCCAATTGATATCGGAATTTCGGCTAATTATTCGGTTTTCAAAAACGGTAGCCAAAAGTTCGGGTGTAACTTTGGCAGTGTGACAAGTTGCACCGTCCTGTTGAAACCAAATGTCGTCCATGTCATCCTCTTCAATTTTTGGAAACAAAAACTCGTTCAGCATGTCACGGTAACGCTCGCCATTTACTGTAACCGCGGAAGAAGAAGAAGACTCACTGTTCAAGCGTATAGCGTCCCATTTCGTAAATGTCAAACCTTCAAGTAAATTGTGAACACATTTGACATGTCATTTGTGTTACCATTCTCAAAAAAATAGGTGGTTCAAAAAGCAAACGCTATATGGCCCACCCTGTAGTAGATGAGATAGCAATAAGTGCTGTTAGACTACCTTTTGAACAAGAGAACGACATACCAAAAACGCTAAATACAATATACAATGAAACGGACGACTACATGAAAAGGCGAGTGGAAGCTAGGTTGACTAATCTAACCACATGCAAAACAGAAAAAGTCATGTGTAGAACTAGCGACAAACGAAAGGAAAGGACTTGCGAAAGGACTGCAGAACCATCATAGGTATGCTAGCAGGTCATAATCTATTGGTTGCACATGCGAACAAGATAGGGATTGCTAACACGGACAAATGCAGGAAATTCAGAGAAGATGTTGAGGAAACTTTAGAACACCTTCTGTGGGTTTGTCCGGCATTATCAAAAACGCGTTTGAAGTGAATGGGAGCCCCATTGTTTGAGGGTCTGGAGGACGTCTCAAAAGCGGATCCCCCAGCGCTGCTTAGATTCGCCAAAAGCGCTGACATCCTACATGATGTATTGTATGTATTCATAGAGGTCGGTCTCCATCTGGTATCGCTAGGGACCAAAAGGCCTATGCGTGGCTGGTTGCCAACCAGGCTAACCTAACCTAACGTAGGAAAACGCTTTAGCTTTGACATTCCCGCATATAACCAGAAGTTCTTATTTGTGAAAAATCTTTCTGAGTACATCTATGATACCCAAGCCTTGTAGCACATTATATATTTTTGACTTTTTGCCACGTTGTCTCCCTTTCGGGCCATTGTGCAGCGCGGTCTTCACTGGCACTGCCCCTATTAGCCAATGTCGACAGCATCACTTTTAGTTTGTTTATAGCAAGTAATTATTTGTTGTTGTCAAAAGTGGCAAACCAAACAGCTGTGCACAACAAAATTACAAAGCTAAATAATGTGTACAAAAATAACAAAAAAGCAGACAAAAGGATAAATAAGTTATATAAACAAGAAAAATACTATTGTTAAAATAATAAAAATGGTGCAACATTCGTTTGGCCCTTTGTGTGCCAGGTTTTCCATGCTCTCTGTTTGTGTTTTTGTTGTTTTTTGTTTTTTTTTAAGCTTATAAGCATAAGCTTTGTTTGTTGTTTTGTCGCGTTCGCTTTTATTTTGCTCACTTACCACGTACTTAAAATCATGTTGCACGCTGTTGCACCACGGCTGACTGCAGCGAAAACAGCAACAATAACAAAAGACGGAGGCTGTTGCAACTAGCAATAATGAAGCGAACGATGGGAAAAAATGAGTAAAAACAATATAGAAAATAAAATTATAAAAAGTGAATTGCAGCCGAGAAAAATCTCACAGAGCAGCAAAAGCAAAAAAAAAAAAAAAACAAAAAAAAAAGACACCGAAACAAACCAAACAGAAACAAAAAAAAGAACAAAGCAAAGCATATGCCCACTGAAAACAAAATAAAAAAGTATACAAAAACATCACGAATTGGTGTTGCAGTAACGCAGCAGCCGACGCTTGTAACTGTGCCACAGCCGCGGTTGCATTTGATTTTGCTATAGCTTGAGATGTATATTAGTTGTGTGCTAAAAGTCTTCGCGCACCGTGCCCCCTTCTCATGCACTCACTTCCTAAGTGTGTGGCAATGTGGCATGGTTTGTTTTGTCAATTTCTGTTGCTGCTTGGCTTGTTAGGTTGAGTTGATTCCTACTTCAATAGTGTTGCGCAAATAAGTGTGGCAGATTTTGACATTTTTAGACCAATTTTCTTCTCCAGCTTGTGATATAGACCTATGCACATTTTTCCTTCTAAATACGGGTGACTACAATTTTGCCTACATGCCAAAGTCAAATGAAAGATGGCCTTATTAAATAATTTTCGGACGATTGTTTCGGGGCAAGAATAGATTTACACTTTTTTATGTTTCAACTTTTAAAAGTTAAGATCGAGTCTTAAAATTGTGGGCCAATAATCAATATGCCACTTAAACTTCGCCAAAGCACCGCTCCAGGGACTAAGACTTAGCCATGGAGGAAAATAATTTTACTCAACGTCAGTATTTTAAACTCGACAAAGCCATACACGAAAACTTTTATAAAGAAAACGTATTTTGTGATATTTTAGCTGTCGTATATGAATTGAAATTACGGGAACCGCCCCCCGTAATAAGTTTCAGAAATAGCATATAAGTTTGCTTTGAAATAACTCTAAATAGTCCGGCTCCAAGAATTTTAAACGTAAAATTTTCCGGATTATGAAAATTCAATGGAATATTAAATTAAAATAAATATTACGCCAAACTAGGTCTTCAAAGATTTCATTATATTATTGTAGTTTCATACCAATTTTGTGACGAAACTCAAATTTTCTTTTTATCCTGGAAAATAAACTATAGTTAGTGGCATTTCTTGGAAGAACATACACCAAGCTTCAGCCAGTTCGGTATCTTCCTTTTTGCCTGGTATTCGCTTGAATTGTGAAAGCTGAGTGATTTTCCTTTTCCATCAGGACAACGCACCAGCTTACGCCTCAGAAAATTGTGGTTAAAAATTAATGGAAATAGGGTTTCAACTCATTTCACATCGCTCCTATGAGTGGAGCACTTGGCTCTCTGGGATCCCTTGGACTACTATTTGTTCCCCAATTTGAAGGAATGGCTAGCGAGAAAAATATTTTATTTAAACAACGAGGTAATTGCAAAAACGAATGGCTCGTTTATTTAAGAACCAGCATAAACACCGATAACAAAGTCAGCCTTGAAATCCAACGTAGAATCTCTCTTGCCAACAAGTGCTACTTTAGACTAAGTAGATAATTGAGTAGTAAAGTCCTCTCTCGAAGAACAAAATTAACACTCTACAAGGCTCTCATCATGCCCGACCTAACGTATGGCGCAGAAGCGTGGACGATGACAACATCCGATATAGCGACTCTTGGAGTGTTTGAGAGAAAGATTCTGCGGAAGAGTTTTGGTCCTTTGCAATGGCGAATATCGCAGACGATGGAACGGTAAGCTGTGTGAGCCTTACGACGACATAGACATAGCGCAGCGAATAAAGATCCAGCGGCTACGTTGGCTGGGTCATGTCGTCCGAATGGATACAAACGCTCCGGCTTTGATTGTATTCGATGCGGTACCAGCTGGTGGTAATAGAGGAAGAGGAAGGCCTCCTGTGTATAACATAATTTCTGTTTATTAAAAATATAATATGGTATTTTTTTGTTTATATAATATAAAAATTGATTAAAGAAGTAATGAACATTTTCCATAAAGTCTATCACACAGGGCGCTCCTAACATATAGAGCCATATGTATGTAGTTGTCATTCGGTTTTTTTTAATAGGGCTTTTGTTGGGATTACTATCAAAGCCAACCGTCTACTGACTCTCGATTTCTCATGTAGATAATGAACGAAGATATATAAGTAAATAAAGCATTGTCGAACCGACATAGCGATAGCGAATAATATAAAAAAAAGAGGTTGTCTGTAAAGTCGGTTTACTGACGATAGTTTAACGTGATAACGTCATAAGAAAATACCGATTGAATGGTTGCATTTTTCAAAAGAAAATTTTAATTTTATTTGTTTGATTGATATTTTGTATGGATATAGAGAATGAGGTAACATTAACATAACATAATATACTTGAACATAACATAACATAACATAACATAACATAACATAACATAACATAACATAACATAACATAACATAACACAACATAACATAACATAACATAACATAACATAACATAACATAACATAATATAACATAACATAACATAACATAACACAACATAACATAACATAACATAACATAACATAACATAACATAACATAACATAACATAACATAACATAACATAACATAACATAACATAACATAACATAACATAACATAACATAACATAACATAACATAACATAACATAACATAACATAACATAACATAACATAACATAACATAACATAACATAACAAATTACCCCGTATTAAAGCACTTATCAACAGCTTTCATTTGATACCCATATTGTACATACACAACCAAAGGTTACCCGGGTCCACGTTTTGACCTATATCTCGAGACCATATCTACCAATATGTACCCAAACAATACGGAAACCATCTTCAATACCTCCTTAACAATGTGTGTAAGTTTGGTTTAATTCGGTGTACATACACATCCGAAGGTTACCCGGGTCCACGTTTTGACCTATATCTCGAGACCATATCTACCAATATGTACCCAAACAATACGGAAACCATCTTCAATACCTCCTTAACAATGTGTGTAAGTTTGGTTTAATTCGGTTCAAAGACACGGCGGGTCCACGTTTTGGCATATATTTCCAGACCCTAGTCATCAATAGGTATGAAAATTACCCCCTATTAAAGCACTTATCAACAGCTTTCATTTGATATCCATATTGTACAAACACATTCTAGGGTCCACGTTTTGGTCTCTATCTCGAGACCCTAGTCACGGAGCGGATGGAAATACTCTGAACTAAAGCATTCACCAACAGCTTCCATTTGATACCCATATTGTACATACACATCCGAAGGTTACCCGGGTCCACGTTTTGACCTATATCTCGAGCCCTATTTCCAAAATAAAATATAATCCTTGTTACTCGTGATGTAGCTTTCGAATGGTGAAAGAATTTTTAAAATCGGTCCAGTAGTTTTTGAGCCTATTCATTACAACCAAACAAACAAAGTTTTCCTCTTTATAATATTAGTATAGATATGGTAAATATTACCATACATTTTTTCCTTCAGATATAATAAAAAAATAATAATAATAACATTAAAACAACAGGTATTATTAACAAACTTGGTTTTATTTGAAATTCTTCAAGTAAATCAAAATAATTAATAATAATCAATAAGAAGGCATATGCCAATACAAATACGTGAATTTATATATGTACATATGCGCATATACATACATACATATATACGCTCACTTAAGTAGGGGAGAGCAAGATGTCGAACGTTGCCGTTCGTTTGCTTTGTTTGCTTTGTCGTTCCTTCCGCTCTTTCGCTTGCAGTTCATTCAATGCAATGAGCAAGGTAACTACATATGAGCAAGGTAACACTAATATGAGCAAGGTAACTACATATGAACAGTAATGAGCAAGGTAACTACATATGAACAGTAATGAGCAAGGTAACGACACATTTTTTCGTGCGTGCAGCCTGTTAAATCGAATTATAAGACGTTATCACGTCAAAAGTAAGAGTGATTTCTATGCAGCGTACATAGAAAATTTACATATCTTGTGATTCTAGTGTTTATTGAATGCAGGATATTAAACATTTTACAACTAAATGTATTCAAAAAGGATTAGCATACGATTCTCTGACCACAAATCTAAATCAATGGAGTCATCAACAGCTGGCACATTAGAGTTTCTCACGAGAATATCATTCATATGAAAAGCAAATTTCATTCATTTAGTCAATGGTAACATTAGAAAGCTACGACTCCCAACAAATTCTAAGTACATCTTTAGTAGGCCCCAACATTTCTCAATAAATGCGCATGCCTGCATCTTTTGTCGGAGTAACACTATTGGTTGTTGTCCGCTGGTTTGTGCTAAAAATGTTTTGTCATTCCTACATGAATAGAGTTATATTTGCAAATTAAGACATTTTTTCTTCGAAACTTGTGGTTTAGAAACGGTTTTTTGAACTCTATTACATTAATAAAAACACATTGCTTTGTTGCTTTATGTGCTACCGAAATCAGGAGTGCATATTTTTTCAAAGACGATGCAGACAATAACGTGCAGTCAGTAGAATCGATGAATATTTTAATATATCAAGTGGTGCTCATGCTTTTTGACAACGCACCTGTGTATTATTTTCTGCAGGAATATGTAAGGTTGCTAGTATACGCCAATAAACCTACTATACTGAACTATCTAAGTGCCAACATTCAAAAAGTGGCTGAGTCAGCCGCAGGTCCATATGCTCTAAATAGTTTTTAAAGTGTCCCTAGTTGCACAGAATTTTCAATAAAGATGCAATGGGTGAATGTAAGATGTTTATTTCATTAGCTTTGTAATTGAATTATTTCAATTTCATTGTATTATGATTACCTCCCAGACTTCATAGGGACATTGTCAACTGTGAAAAACTAACCCATGGAAAAAGTCATGCAAATTTTTTGTAAACTATCCGGAAATTGAGGTACTTTGGTACATTCGAATCTGCTAGCAGCACCACAAACCACAACTATAGAAAAAAATCAAAGCATGCTTCCCCTGCAGTTCGTGTCGTGCATGTTTCCACATCAATTTCGATTTCATCGTTTGAAAGTAAATTTGCCACAAAAATAGCAGCACAAAAATATTTTCATTTGCAGCACCTACATTCTCTTACAACCGAGCACTTTACACATTGTTTGGCGAAGTAACTTATTTTTTTTTGTTTTCGTTGTTGTGCAGTATGTATATGTATTTGGTTGTTGTTGTGGTTATCGCTCTATTACCCTGTACCAACCATCTTTGTTGCATTGCATTGTCGTGTACCGTAGGGCGACAATGCGCTTGAACTTTCCACACAGCGAATGGGATATCAGTGAGCTTATACGACCATACGAATGTACACACAAATATACTCGCATGACTGCATAAGAGTTTACTACAGATTATGGGTTGCAACATTAAAAGTTCTTTAATGCATTGTTTCATTCGAGCAAAGGTTCATATGTGCGCATGTAAATGTGCGCCACTAGCTTTTCAATTCATATAACTTCACTTTCGTACAGTTGTCTTCTGTTTGCTTTCATTTTCATTTGCAGTTTTTTTGCTGCGTTGTGCGACAAGTGTAACTTTGTAACACAATTAACTGCACATATGTATGTATGTGTGCATGTACGCATATGCAAGTGAATGGCTTTTGATGTCGAAAGTATTGTTTTACATAAGAAAGTATGCAATTCGATCGGGAAAATAGATAATCCAAAATAATGTTGCAAACTTTAGAGATGAACAATGAAATTATTATTTCCAGAAAAAAAGAGTCTTTGTTTATAATTTAAAAATGTATTACAAAATTTAGGGGGCATGCAGTAATCTTAACAAATTTGTTTTGTATTAAGGGGGGGGTAGGGTCACAAAATCGAAATTTTTTTTCTTCACTCATCTTATAGTAAATCATTTCAAAAATGTTGTGTCAAAATTTTAAGTGGATCGGAGCAGAACTCTCAAAGTTATAGCCTTTGTAGGCATTCTACCTCGAATGCGGAGCATCGATAATTTCTCAGAGTCATTTTTTCAAACGCGTTTTTCCCGAAACGACTTCTTAAAAGTGGGTGCCAATCACAACTCCGAAACTATTCAACCGATTCTTTTCAAATTTGGCACACGTTTTCTAAATCAAAAATACCTCCCCCCTACACTGTTTTTTTTTTTTATTTTTTGTTTTTTAAGGTTGTTTTTCACTTACAAATATGGCGAAATTTTTCGCCAAAAATGCTCGTTTTACGTTTTTTTGCCACCAAAACTACAAAAATGAAAAAAAAAAATTTTATTAATGTAGGGGGGAGCATTACGTCATACTTTAACTGAAAAATTCGACTTTTTTAGTTTCAGATGATTCTACGACGAATGCCGATTGGCACCGCAGAGCACCTCTCGAAAAACATATCTCCAAAAAAACTCTGTCATGGGCTTATTTGTCAATATTTTATTATTAATATTTTTTAAAAACTTATTGAAAAGATGTACAATAACATGCAACTGATTTTATTAAAATATCTTAAGCCATATTTCTGTAAAAAATTCACAAAAAAAGTGTTTTTTTTTTAGCGCTAAACCCTACCTCCCCCTTAATTTGAGTTTTGTTAGAGTTTTAATAAATAAGGCCCGCCTTAATCAAATGAGATTTTCCTTGTTTACCTCTCAGTTAATCTCGGATTCGATGCCTACTATAGAGAGGATACATAAAATGAAATAAAAACACTATCTACAGGGTGATTCAATAAGATTGCACAAATTTAATAGTGTCGTTGTTTCGTGGAGCTTCGTACGCTGTGTGGCATGTGTAACCGTCGTGTTGAAATCACATATTGTCCAAATCACTGCCGCTCCTTAACAAGTAAAAACCAACGTTGCTTAAGGGCTATCCGATGTATATTATCCAGTTTATGCAGTTGTAACAGTCCACATCAATTAATTTCGCCACCACTTAGTATCCCAACGAGGCTAAGCACCAGAACTGGAACCATTATATAAGCAATGAAAGAACCAGAAACAAGCCTCAGAGAGGATCGTGTAAACGCTATGTCTCTAAGGGACTTAAAAAATATCAGCCCAGTTAGTAAGTATACTCTGTAGAAGATAACATTTCTATGAGCTCCTAGAGAAAGCCTCTGAATAAGATACTCTTCGAGTATGCTTTATGTACATTTAAATTAGGATAAGCTACCCCAAACTCATATCACTTCTTGGTTGCAACTAAGATACGCATACGACTCAATGAACCTGCAATCATAGTGAACACCCAATAATAAATATTGAAATCCGATTACAAATGACTACAGCCCCCTTCAAATATGAAGGGAGTACTTCAGTTAGTACAACAGCACCGATCTGAAGACAACGAAGCCCTACCAAAATTTAGGATCGGAATTCAACCGACTAAGACTAGTTTATAGTAGCAATAACACAAATTAGAAATACCTAATCACATACATGCTCAAAACCACCTCAATACTGAGTGAAAGAGTGAAGGCGACTTCAACCAACTTAGGGAAACACACCGACACCATATTTTCGCTGACTTTAAGACCCGTTTGAAAGCACGAAAAGTATACCTTCCTATTTGGAACTATATTTACTAATGAATTTAGTATATCTGGAAAACTTATATGCCTCGTTCATCAGCTTAAATAAAAAACGTGACAATCTTTTCTGGAATCGTATACCATATATGTATGTATATGTATATGTACATATGAATACAAGGTTTAGCAAATCAAGATTATACGAAATTTACACTATAAGCTCACATACCAGCATCATATTAGCTAACGAATTGTCGGCCTCCGCGCATAGTGAACTAAGAATCAAGTGATTAACCCTACTAAAATTTATTTTCATCTCATCCACATTTCATGCATCCCTAACGTTTGAATTCTTCGTATTTATTGTAATAACAGAATATTTTTTTACTGACATATAATAGATTATTTGACAATTAATACAAATCTAGTAATTTTTGAATTGGTTTGACTTTTTCCAACAAATATATATACGCGTACTCCCTTTTTGGGTGTACGAGCTCCTCCTCCTATTTGTGGTGTGCTTCTTGATGTTGTTCTACAAATTGAGGGACCTACACTTTCCAGCTGATTCCGAACGGCAGATATTTTTAGGAAGAGCTTCTTTATGGTAGAAATACACTCGGAGGCTTGCTATTACCTGCCAAGGGGCGACCGCTATTAGAAAAAACTTTTTCGTCATTTGGGTCTTTCACCGAGATTAAACCAACGTTCTCTCTGTGAAATCCATATGGTAGTCACGCACCAACCCATTCGGCTACGGCGGCCGAAAAATACTCCAATATAAGGTAGAATGGTTGCTCAACAGTTTATCGGAATGTTTACCTTTTAACGGCCGGGTAGTGATTGAAGCTGTATACCCATATTTTTATTATTATGTACATGGGAGTAGGTTAGGCTAGGTAAGCCAGGTTGCTTTTCTAAGACAAGACACTCGGTGCCCCTGAAGCCGATACCTGCCTTTGAATTCCATCTCCTAACTAAGTTGCTTAAACCACTTAGATATTTTTAAGAAGCTAACTAGTCACCCCAGTGAGACATTTCTCAAAATTTCTCAGGTCTTCAAAGAAATTTTCGCCAATATATAGAGCACGGCTTCTTTGAAGTGCGGGACACTCACAGAGGAGGTTTGTACCGATTGAATTTATTTTTCATCTGCACAACTTCTGCAGAAGTCATTGCGAGGTGCACTCATTCTGCTGGCTAGAGTGCCAATAGTGCAGTAACCCTTTATAACATCTGTCAGGGCGCTGGTAGTTGATCTTTTGAATCCAAGTAGACATTTTACCCTTTTAAGATTCAGTTTTGGCCAGGGTGCTTTGAATACCCCACAGTTAATAGTAAGATACCACCTTCTATTGGTTTTCGCAACTACGCTCAAGTCAATCGCGCCGTACAGTTCATTTAGATTCCTTGTACACTCATCCGTTCATTCATTTCCCTCCACTCGTGACCGGGGATGTAACAAAATGTGGTGTTGTATTGTTGGATCATCACGACACATCTTGAATTGATGCGCGCTGAGGCCAGGACCTTGATTGCTGCTTGACTATCAACAAAAATGATAAGGTTTGCCGATCGTCAGATCCTTGATCGCTGCTTGACTTTCACCATAAATGGTAAGGTTTGCTGGACATAATTCCATTAGTCTAATCGCTTTTTCTGCTGTGTTTATAGTGTCGATCTCAGCTGGGAAAACGCTACAACGGTTTGAGAGTCACATTTGAGTATTTGATATATAAAAATATATTTTCTTGAACTAAGTAGTCGAATTGGATACCACCTACTCAGCTATACTCTCATTTAATATAGTCCCATCATTGATTTTAATTTCAGATGTAGTTATATTTTGAGTTTTTCGAGTCCACTCTCTTTAGAGAGACTCTAACTCTGGCTAATTAGTGAGTTCTCTATTTACCGGGACTCTAGGAGGATGTCTATTGATTCAGTTGCGGAACTTAATGTCGAGCAGCAAGTTTTAGGTGTTGTGCACTCTGTCGTTGGTATTGTCTGATGTCAGTGAGAGGAGGACTTGGAAAGATGGAAAATAGAAATGCTTTTCGTGCGTGTTATCTCTTACAGTTTAGTACCTATAGGAACTATTAATCTCCACTACTTCTACTGAAAATATCAGGGCAGTTTGGGAGGTTAAATGAGAGATAGAGACAATAAGTAATCTCAGGCTCATTGTGAGTCTATAGCTTCACGTGAATGTGAAGCCCTCCTCACTGAATACATCTATTGTTAGGCCCTCCTTCTTTTTCTAACATTTTTATATTTTATTTTCTTTTATTCATGTCTATTCTCTGCAGATTTAAAGAAACTTTCAGTCAATCGTGTCACAGTGCCAATTGCCCTTACTATCTATTCGCCGCAATCAATTGAAAAACATTTTGCTTACTAGCTTTTAATTTTCTTATGCTGCACTTTACTTTCACAATGACCGCCATTTGTTATATGTATATGGATTTGTGTATGTGTGTATATATCTCAGCGCACCAAACAATGTCTTTACTCGATACAAGGACGCATGCTGCAAAAAGAATGCCATTTAAAAGAAAAAACAATCAAATTATATTTTACGCTGGGATGTGTTATTATCCGACATGAAATAATTGTTTTCTCATTATCCTTTAAAATGTCGGCGAATTTCTCAATCCTTGTAATGAGGAAAACTCTTTTCTCAATTCTCTTTTGCCAAGTATATTTTTCGGCAGTACCTCTCAAATAGCCGAGTGCAAAAAGTGCAAAAAAGGAAGAATTAAAACATTTACTCTTACCGCTTACATTGGGAGATCAATATTTTTCAGTGATATTTCTGTGTGTGTTTATGCTCGTGTCTTTGCATCTTACCAGAGTAGAATCAATTATATTTTGCTTAAATTAAAATTACGTTTTGCGGACAGCACTTTTAATATTGAATCATCGTTTATTGCTTGTTGGCCTGACCGCAGAAGCGACAGAGAAAATGCAGAAATAATGAAATTAAAAAAATAAGCTTTCAATCGACGCTCGTATGTGGTATGCAGGTGACCATTAATTATTCAAAAAGTTTGTCTTTTATTTGTAAAATTCAAAAGAACTGATTCAAACGTGCCAATTCCAGGCTACTTTTTGGTTTTGACAAACTGCATTTAATTAAATTTAAATCGCTGGTTATAAATTGTAATTAATTGAAGCGCAAATGCAATTGTGGTAACCACAATGACTCTGAGTAGTGTTATAAATAAATAGATCATTTAAAATTTTATATATATAAATGAATACATACTTATATGTATATTTATGTATGTATGCCGATTGTTTGTCTCAAAAAAGTAATCGATATGTGTCAAAGAGTAATTTAAACCAACCATATAGGTGTTGGTATGTGGAAAGTAGAACAATCTGTGAGTGTGAAATGTAAACAGTTTATTTTTAACTGAAAATTTTAATGGGTGGGAAATTTATGAGAAATATGAATATCTCATATATTTAAATAATTTTGAGTAATTAAATTCTCACATCTGTATCACTTGATCTGTTCACATTTCATCCTATTAAATTAGTGCTGACAAAATTTTGATTTATCATATTTTATTCATATTTTTATTTATATAATATATATACCCGTTAAATAAAATGAAATACATTAAATAAAACATCGTTTTTATTGAAGTGCTTCTCTGCACATCATATTTTTAATTTCATAAACGGTAGCGTAATTACTCGGGAACAACCAACCGTGGACACCAACAACTGAGCGTGGAGACCGCGCCGCAATCAGCATGCACATCAATAGCTGCTTCCTTAATAATGCGCTTTAATAATTGGCATTGAAAAACATTAACTTAACGGAACTGAATTTAAACAGCTAATTTGTTGGGATAATTCAAGGTAGTTTTTAACTATGGAACTCTCAAATCTGTGACATTGCACAACTTTATATGTAGGTTTTAAATTTCTTAAAAGAAATATTATAACTCCGATTTTTGTTGTAATTTGTGCTGACAGTCCTAAAGCATAAATTATTTCAAAATTTGACTGCATTAGCATTTTATTTATATTCAAATATGGATGAAATCAGATTTTCAAGGAATTTCACTTGTTTACATTAATAAATAAACATTCAGTGAAATATTGCCACCTGAAACCAGTTTTCCTTCATCGAGTTCTAAAAGAAAGACCGCGAATTACCCGGTGAAGGGATTTTCGTTTCGAATCCTTGACTTAAGCCATCTGTACTTTTTCACCATTTTCGCTTTAAGAGATAAGTGGCTACGCCATACACACATCATTTTTATCAAACGTATTTTGATGTCTATATCTTCACATTTGATTGAATTTCGTTGCTAATTTAAATTTGTTCTTTAAAATTAGATGGCTACACCATTTAAAAGTATTCATTATGGGATTAAAGCTACCTTTACCCCTGAATTGATGTTAGTGCATATATAATTACATTTATTGGACAACATCAAGACGCACGCCACAAATAGGACGAGAAGCTCGCGCGCATGATGTGTACGCACGTATGACGAAGTGATAACTGAACTAGATTTACAGAGGGAGATATGGAAATACGTACTAATATTGGATTTTTACACTCAAGTACATTATTGAGATGCAATTGGATCTCTAAATTACTAAAATCTAAATTACTAGTACCTCAATGCATATTTTCACATTTTTCTCGAGCCTGACTATCCACAATGCTTGATGGCCAAACAAAATTTATTTATAAACACTCAAGTCCATATACTCATGAACAGCAAAAAAAAGTCTGTGAACAAAAAAAATATTGCACAGCGTCTTTCTCGATATATCTCAAGCCTTGGCATGCAGGTTACTTTATAAAATAAAATACACTCTTCCAATAAATTATTATATATTTATTAAGTCCTACCTCGAAAATCGATATTTCTTTGCCAAGCAAGGCGAATATCTATGTGGAAGTTCAGCTGGTGTACCCCAAGGCAGTATTATAGGCCCTATCCTATACTTACTTACACATGTGATCTACCAGCTTCTGTCGTACTCACAATTGACTTCCAGCCCCATGTGACCTCCCAAAAATTACAGAAAGGACTTGATAAAATAACTCACTTGAAAGAGTGGCGCATTAAGACAAATGATACCAAATCTTCCCAAGCCACTTTTACACTAAATCGAAAAACTTGTCGTTAAGCTCAATAATACAATACAATTATCCCCCAAACTAACTTCACAAAATATCTCGGCATGCAAAATATCTTGATAGCAAATTTACATGGAAAACCCATATTTTCACCAAACGGAAGATTTAAAGAAAAATAAAACGCTCAGAAGCTTCTATTGGTTACTACATGGAAATTCTCATGCTTCTCTCGAAAGTAAGCTTATCTCTTACTCAGCTATCTTGAGACCGATATGGACAAATCACATTCAACTTTGGGGCACTACAGCTAACTCCAACATCGAAATACTTCCAATATACCAGTCAAAGACCCTCAGAAGGATCTCAAACGTCCCTTATTATATCACAAATGCACAGATTCATCGTGATCTAAAGTACCCATAATAACTGAAGAAATACGAAAGTATGCTACATCACATAACACACGTCTCCAATAGCATTCAAACCCTCTTGCCACAGAAATAATTGCAAATCCCATAACATTTACCAGATCAAGAGAAAATCTACAAAAGAGTGTGGAGGGACCATCAGTTTAAAACCGGCTTTCCAAATCATTTTTTATGAGGACCTTTTTTATGGTAGAAATACACTCGGAAGTTTCCCATTGTCTGCCGAGGAGCGACCAGTATTAGAAAAAAATACTTTCTATCATTCGGTACTTTGTGCTCGTTGTTTGGAACCTGTGCACTTCTGAATGGTAATCACGCACCATTCCATGATTTTCTCAAAACGCCTAATATCGATAACTTTGCCACTATCAATAAATTTCTTAATAAAATAAATAATTCCTGGTAATAAAAATATTTAAACTTTATTTACTGTAATTCAAGGAAGGCCCTGGTAGACGCGCTTTTTCTCATAAGTGGATTAGTTATTTATAAAATAAAAAAAATAAAAAAAAGAATCAAACTTGAATAAGCTTTTCATAAAAATAACGCAACTGGGTAATACTTGGATGCTCTCGTTGATGCTGAGCTCTGATCTAAGCTGCAGTAAAAATTCTGCCTATTTTAACGAAATTCTGTGCCTACTACATTGGAACAACAACTTTGTATGTATATTTCGCATCCTTCCTCTTTGTATACCTATGAGTAATTGACTGATGGCGTCCATTAGCTTACTAGCTCTTCTCGAGTTACTAGAAGCTTCACTCCTGACCATTTAGACGGCTGCACGCGGGAAAGTTCTTCAAACACTTCTGCCGGAAAATTGAATGACTTTAAAATGATGAACGCAGTCACTAGAATAATAGAATAATATGTCGGTGCATGCAAATGAGTATCCTGGAAAATATAAAAAATATTCCATGTTCTGATAACGCAAAAATTAAGCCGCCAAATGAAAGCATTTAAGCAGCTTTTATTCATTAAAATGTGAAGCATACTTCTGCCACATACCTAAATGAAGTTGAGTGCGCCAACAATTCAGCACTACGAACAAGGCGCTTCACAGCTGCGGAAGCGGAAACATAATAAGCGTATATGGAGACCTATAGTTCACTATGGTAGTCCATAACCGAAGGATACATACCTTACTCGTACATACATACAGTGGCTCACATCCAAAATGATACAGTCATTTCTTTAAATCAAATAATGGGATTAATATAAAATAAAACATATTTTCCTCAAAATTTGTTTGTCTGTTGGTAATACTCGTACATGGTTTTATTTAAAATCTGCAAAAAACAAAAATCGTTTGAATGTTCACGAACTAAAAAAGACAAAATGATGCAGTTCTTATCTGTCATCGAAAATAATGATTATTTTTGAATGTTGAATAAAAAAATTCAAATGCTTCCAAATATCGCAGAACGAACGGTTTCGAATATATGTACACATACATTTGTGCTACTATTTGTCGCTCTTGGCGAATCTTTTACGATTTGAAAAATGTTGAGCGATATCTATAAAAATTATTATTAGGAATCACATTTCGGTTTTCCAATAATTGCTCACATCATACAATCATACTCGAATCATATTTCTTTGATCAAAAATAAAATTAATTTTTCTTGTAATTTTTTGGCTCTGAAATAATTATTATTTTGTCAGTGTAAATTGCTTGATCCAAAATAATCGTTATTTTATGAGTTTATTTTCATATATGCTTTTATTCGTTTTTAATGCTTATTTTTCGGGTTTTAGTTTTTGATTGAAATTAAAACTCATTTCTTTAGCGATATTTTTTCTCTCAGAAATAAAACAAATATTTTTTGAGTTTATTTTTTTTTTGGGAGATAGAAAAACTCAAAACGCCACACCTCAACTAAGCTCACCAGAACTCATCTCAATTCACCTTAATTTCCCTGATCTCACCACACCCGACTTCAACTCGAGTCAGCTTAAGTCACGTCATCTCAGCTCAGCGAAGTGGTGAGATTGGTTACGAATTTCATGTTTTGAATCTCTTGATTTTCTCACATCAACACTTTTGCCGTCTCATCTGAAAAGGTTTAACTTGCTTTTGTCGGCAAAATTTATACTGTTCCAGTATTTCTTGTCCTTCGTTATATGCACGATGTACAGAATGCACAGGTGTGGTCAACATCATATCGTTAACCGATTCTCACCAATTTTGAAAGAATCAGCTGATTATTGACGTAACTGGGGATTGGGATTGCGTTGGTGATGTATGAAAAAAATTAATGCAGTCTTCACTTATGCTACTTCGTTTTCATGTGAACAACGACTGATTGGACGAATTTGTAAATATCTGTGAAATGAGCGGGCAGAATTCTCACAATTTTGGTTCGGAGAGTCAAATCTGGTAACTTATCACCCTCGACATGGTTTTTTGCAAACTTCAATCCGGCAGTAAGGTTTTTGACACCTTCCGGGTATTGTTGTTTTTTTGTTGTGGACTGTCTGTTCATGAGAATTAGCTTTTCTTAGGACTGTGATGAGTGTTGGAGTGCTCTTATGTAGATTTTAACGTAACCTTCGCGCCATCTATTTAGCATTACTGTCATTGAAAATAATGTTAGGCGCAGTTTTAGCCTTGCTTTGTACACTTTAAATATTTGTTTGACGAGCCATTTTAATTTTCCGCGCGACCAAGATTGTTTGGTAAAAATATGATTTTTTTCTTCTTAGGCACTAATATCGCTAGTTGCGCTTAAAATTTCGTGCCGCCTTTCACAACTAACAGAAAATGCGTGTGCATTATTTTGGCTGTGAATACATATTCGCACATAAGAATTTACAAGTATTTCATCCAAAGGAAGCACGGATACGTATAGACAATATTTTTTGTCTTCAAATATGTAAATATATGAATTTGAATAAAAATAGAAAAAGAATTGCTGGAGTAGTATGTTTTCAAGATTTGTGCGTAATATTGCCAAAAGTGGTTGCTGCATTATATTGACTCTGCGCCACTGTACATGCAACGTACGCAAGTAAATGAAGCACAAGCAAGTAGTAAACACGCACACGTGTAAGTGCTTGAATTTATGTAAACGTAATATGATGATGCATGCACTGTGTAAGTAAGGAAAATCTTAAATGACCACACCAACCTTTGTCTTACCAAGCATTAATACAATTTTGTGCCCGAACATCCGAATTTACACCGTATCGTAATAATTATCCCTTTGGATGCAATGGTATCACTGGCATGCATATTTTTGCTTGAGTAATATTTATTATTTTCCCTTTCTCACTGGCAACCACAATAGCCAGTCAATTATCAGAAGATTGTGGCCGCTTTTTACATTTATTCATTCTTTTTAATTTCCCTGCATGTAATTTCTTTTTCTTTCCACCGCAATAATTTACAATGAAAAATGGTTAACATTCAGCCGCATTAATTTTTTTTCATTATAAAAGATTTTTAAATGTCATCATTTGTCTTATCGTTTAATTGCTGTGGATGCTCTGAGAAATTGCGAAGCAAAAAGCAGTGTAAAAGAGACTTAAGAAGAGTTAAAGCAGCAGGCATTGCATACGTACATATATATACATATACAGGATGTTCCACGTGCGAGCAATGAATACTATAGTGAAAATTGGACCAATTTCCATTTCTTGTCGTTTGGTGTTTTTTTTTATTAAATAAGATTTTATGTCAGTGACCATAAGCAGCATCGATAAAATGGTTATTATTTTCCAGAGCGCACATTAGGGCTGTTTTTCTGCATTTTTCATAATATTTCGGATAATTTCTGGGATTATTATCTCAGTTTCCTCGATATTAACCTTCAGAGTGTTGAGTGTTTGAAACTTACACTTTAACAAGAGGCTAGCCGAAATCATTAGTTTTGGAGATGAGCTGCCGAGGAAGCATTGTATTGAGTAAATTCATCAGCTACCGCGGCGTGTGGCGATTGTGTTGGGCCTCCAACTGCTTTTCTTTCTTCATAATTATCCATAAAGCGGTTTTCGGGACTTATATTTGTGACGGGCAATAGTGAAAAGAGGTCCCAGCGTTCTTACGGACATCTTCAACCCTCATGTTCTCTAGAGTCTGCGATGCATACATTTGTCAGACACGAATTTTCGCACTTTATTGAGAATTTATTGTAGTCATTGAAGGTGATGTGCGATTGCGTTATTTTCGCCAGTATGCACGCTGAGTTAAGATATTTTCAAAATAATTTCTGCGGCTGTGGCTCAAATTGTACTGCACAGACTAAAAAAAAAAAGGAAGTCAAGGAATGACTGTCAAAATTATTCAAAGTTCTCATGTGTCAAGTGTAGTTAGCACACCCTGTATATTGTTTATTATTTGTATTTTATTAATTTTTTTGGCAGTAAATTTGGCGATTTAAAATGTTGCAAGCGATGATAGTGTTTTTTCTGCTGCCATTTTTGTTGTTGCCAGTGCTTTCTGGACTTTGTTTCTTTTATTATTGGCCCGTTCGATTTCAATTGCATAGATACATCTTAGATGCAGAGGAACTAAAACACCATTGGCTGACTTTAAGTTTTGCAATTCATTCTGAATAGCTGAGAATAGTCTTCGTATTTTTCTATGACAAGTATTGATTATTACATTTATATATTAATTTGAAATATCGCAAAGAAAATGTTATGGAAAAGTTTGCTCATGAAATTATCATACATGCAGCTTTTTGTGGGATTGAAACGTTGAAGGCCAGTGAAGGACAGTGAATTAGACGAATTGATGCATTGCTAAATATTTTTTACAGGCGCTTGCGTTTTCCCTCTGTGGTAAGTGAAGACTCTTAAAAATGTAAAACGCAGATTTTTTCAAGGGTGGGAGTTCTCTTTCATATGAATTTTATCACACGCGAAAATTCTTCAACCTTTGGCACTAAAACATTGGTACAAATAGAACAACTTTTTCCGGACATGTTATTGGATTTAGTGTGTAATTGATTTTTAAAATATCAATAATTTAGATTTTTAATATTGTAATAGGAGAAGTGACTGAAATTAATTTTGTTTTATAGATGAATAAAAGTAAAGCTTGCAAAAAAAATCTTTTCTTAAACTGAACACCATCTTGCGGCTTCTTAAGTGAAAAAAGAGATACCAAAAATGAGTTTCTCCTAAATCTCCAAATCTTTCTAAATATTTTCCAGGTACAAGTTTGGGTTAAAAAAGAAAGAAAAATTGGGCTTTTGTATGGACAACCTAACCTAACTTAACTTAACCTTAACTTTCTCATTTTGATTTACATTCACTCATTTTCGAACTTTTATTTGTCATTTTTATTTTAGGCATACTAATTTCAATTTACACCTACTCAATATTTTATTACATTTCTCAATGTGAACTCATTTGAACTCACTCGTTCTGAAAAGGTATACTACACCACTTATCCTATTATCCCGACAACGTTAGTGCGCCACTTTTGTTAAATGTAGTAAAATTTCTCACGCTTTCATGCAGTTAATATTTACTTATTAAGTCTAAGACCATCTGCAGTCCATTCAGTGACACTTAGTTACTTACGAATGTAACATACATAATGATCAAAACTTGTATGCATATATCTAAGTACTTATACGTGCAGAATTAACAAAGACAAATCATAAACTTTTATAATGAAATATGATATTATTGTTGTGACTACATAAATGCATGCGAATATGTATGTATGTAAATAGTTACCCCAGCAAAGTTGCGCATGCGGGTTTTAGCTAACAACAATAAAACTTTGTTGCTGCTGTTTATCTGCTTGCATTGTTATTGTTTTGCGAAATTTCGGCAACACATTTAATCGCTGTTAACGCGCTTAGTTTTCTACGCTGTCGCTGTGGTACTTTGTTGCTGTTGGTCAGCCGCAAAGTACCATCAAATGAGCAACGAGAGTTTAGTGATGCTTAAAATGACCCCCAGGGATGAAATAAAAGAAAACAACAGCAATAGAACAATACAGCCATGAAACTATATGCTAATAACTATAGCCGAAATATGCATTAACATTATGTAGCAATTGTTCGACCAGCCAGCAATCGTCTCACCCGCCGATGAGGGGTTTTGTTTTTTGGTTTGTTTGGACATGTGAGCGCCATATTAGCACATACAATTCTAGCTGTTTTTGATGCTTTGCCAGTCGGAAAATTGTTGGTAATTTTCCGGTAGAGTGACTATAAATGTTTCACACAGCGTTTCAGAAGGCGCTGTTTGAGCTAATACTAAATAGCGGTAATCGCTGTGGTGGCAACAACTGATAATAATAATTGCGTGGACACAAAATGTTTAGTAATTGCTGTAGTTAACTTGATTTTGTATAGTTTAAGCTGGTAATTTTTTCATTAAATTTTTGTTTGGTTGGAGTTTGGAAACTAGTTAAAACTTAAAACTTGGAATATGGATTCGATGGGTTTGAGTTCTGCAACGCAATAAGATTCTGTTAACATTAGTAAAGCGCTAATTCTATTCGTTTGTGTTCAAAATAGTAGTAGCGCGACGAGTTCCCATTATTATTCTTATTATCAATAGTGGATTTGCCCATGTGGCTTGAATTATTTATTGCGCCCCTTTCATGGTTTCGGAGTAGATATTTCTCAAAGTGACGAGTAGAGCTGTGATAGTCATGCAAAATAAATCGCCAAAATATGCATGCAAAAATTTATGAAAAACTGTGGAATAACCACGAAAAAATGCAAAAAAGACAAAATATGCACGAAAATATGTATGAAAACATGCAAAAAAAGCCCAAAATAATATTCGAAAATCTCTCAAGAAATACCGAAAATGCAACACAGGTAGTTTTTTCTCCTGGGCTAGTAAACATTTTTATTTCAGTTAGCCAGATACTTACAGTAATTCATTGTTGCAAGTCAAAACAAGATGTTGCTTCAGAATATCGAACGAGAAACACCGCCGTTTTTCAATTAAAATTGACTTGTAGGTTGAGAAGGAACGTTCTACATCCACCGATGTAGCAACAGCAAATTTTAAAAATGTTATTTCACATGGTATCAATGCTGTGATATACCTATTCATTTGAAGCGCTAGCTCTTGAATCTCCATTCAAAATATCACTAATTTCAAGCAAAGAACTATATCTAACATTCCGAGATAACACTTCTTCGAACTTCTTCAAAAAACGGTCGATGGTGACGATTGGTTCGGGTGGCAGTGGAATGTTCGGATTTGCTTGCTTAAACAGCTGTCGTTGAGCTGCTGACTGTGAAGGAATTTAATGGTTTTTTCAATATAAGAGTTTGAACTATAGATAAAAATAGCAATACGTACTTTGACGAAGGTAGCCTTTACTTTTGATATCAACAAATTTACTTCATGGAACTCTGAACGAATAAATTCTACCAATCGATGCAATCCATGGGCAAAACATGAAACGTGTAGCATTTTTGGGAAAAAAACTTGAAGAGACTTCATTGCCGAAATCATATATGCAGCAGCATCGGTAGTAACGAGCATAACATTTTCATATTGAATTCAATATAAAAGAAACACAAAGAAAAAATTCAAAATTGAGTCGTTTTTCGAGTGTTTAGGTAAAGACTTACCTTTAGGCCATAAAAATAACAATGATTCAGTAAAAAAATGTTGCGATCGTGTTAGCGTTGCGCTTGTCTAATTCTTTAGCGTTCAACAAATAAGATTTTCCGCGCTCATTTTCATCATCCAATATGCAAAAAACAAAATTCGCAACTGATCTTTTTTTAATATCCGTTGTTTCATCCAGAGCAACCCGAATATGTTTTCCATCAGATTTTAAACGCAATTTTCAATCGATCGATCGAATCGATTTCATACAAATGTGGCACATAATTACGACGAAGGTACACTTCGTTTGATCTGGAACTGATTGTGAAGTGTATTTTTCTATGAATTATACTACACTCGGTTGATTCACTTTATTTAATGGAATATTGGCTTCGATTAAAGTTTTACATAAATCCATATTGAATTCCGAAAGATTTGGCCTATGCTTCTGTTGATAATTTGATATTAACAATTGGCTCATTTCACGTCCAGAATTCTGTTTTTTTCTTTCTTGAGCATCCTTGTGTTTCACTGAATCAATGTGCTGTTTGACTTGAAATAATATATATTTTTCGCAGAAACCAAACAATTGCAATGTGAACAAAATAAAACTGATTTGTCCGACCGAAAAACATTAGGAAATTGGTTTTTCATACGCACAATAAATTCACCCGGCGCTTGTCGTTGTGCTCTCTTCACAAATCATAGTAACCAATAACTGCGCCAAACTCATTTCATGGAAATTTTCGAGTCTCATTTTTATAGACAAATTTGTCGCCTCATTGGAGAAAGCAAATAAAAAAATTTTGAAACAGATGGGCGCATAAAATGTTATAGAAAATAAATGTTAACGAAAGTTTAGCTTTGAATTGTTTTTCTTTATGTTTTGGTTAGAAGAATGATTTGAATTTCTTAAAATTATTCAAAAAAAGCATTTTAAATCGAAATATGCTTTTATGGACGAAACATGCAAAATATGCATGCAATATGCATTTGCATGACTCTCACAGCTCTAGTGACGAGTTACCAAGATTTAACTCTGTTTTTGGTATTTTTGTTTTTGTGTTCTTTTTTTTACTTAAGCATATTGCAATAAAAACGCACTTGTAATTTCCAGGGTTTTCCAGAAGGCATTTCTATCATAAGGTCTGCACAGTTACTGCTTAGCTGTGAAGAGGAATCCTCAGTTATCTGTTACCATCTTCTCTTGGCTGTGAAGAAGAATTCTTAATTACGCTTTTTAAGAATTCAAAATGTCAGTTGTTGTTTCTACGGCAATAAAGTAGGCTGTGTTGACTTTTTTTCTATATCACCAACACAATCGGTCGTAATCAAACCGCTGTTACGTCAGAAAACCAGTTGATTCCTTTAAAATTACTGATAACCGGTCTCTACATTCTATGCATCGTGGGTGGGAGGTGGGAGGTGTAAATCTCCCGAACTCTGTTCTATCAGAAAAAAATATTACAAGTAAGTACAACGAGAAAAGTATCAAAGCTGAATAAGCAATGACATTATAACTGCTGTTTCTAACTCTATATTGCTTATCTTTACGAAGAAGTCAATCATCGATCGATTATTTTTATGGCATAGCTTGAACGTGAGTTAGAGCAGCATTTTTACCAGTTTTTAATGATTTTAAAGTTGCTATGAAAGACTAGCCTGGGAAATGAATTCGATTCTGTACATACATACTCGTAGAAGTATGCCAGTATATATGTCCTTATATCCTTACCGATGAAGCGCGATGCTTAATAATTTACTTAAAATGATTGCCGAACAGGAGAATAATCTTATCTTTGCCTTTCATTTTCGATTCGATCCGTGGTGCCGTTGACTGTTCTTCGTAGCTCGGAGTTTTTCCATGTGGGTCTCTCAAAATCTCTTTATGCTCGAAATGCTCCTATTAATAGAAACTTAATGGAGTTTAATAAAATTTCTAAATTTGTTGAGACAGAAATTATCAAAATAACCCCTTTGATATTTTTAAATATTTATTATAAAGAATATAATTGTACTCTTTTTTTTAATGCCTATTAAGAATCTATTAAGAAAAACGCTCGAAGGTGTGTCATTGCCTATCGAGGGATAGTGTGTGTACTCTCATTTCATGCTTCACGTGAAGAGAGCTCATTAAATCTCAAACCAAATGTGAGTAATGCAACAACGACATAGATAACCAGAGAAGGTCCAAAAAGGACTATTCCATATCAGCTTTAAGCCAGTGTGATTTGCTGTAGATATAAATAAATTTCGGAGCAAAACTAACTCCCAAACGAAGAATTAACAAATTGCGAAGAAAGAACTAATGGTACTTCCAGTTTCTGAGCAAATCATAAATAAAATATTCAAAAACACAAAATAATTGAGATCGGAAACTAGGCTCCGTTATCTTTGAAACAAATATTAATGGTTGAAGTTGACTGTCAGACTAATAAATTGATCGTAATTCCGTTTTTGTTCTATTTATATGGAAAACTTTTGGTTTTTTACTCGCAATACTTTTATTATAAATTATTTAAATTTAAATAAAAATTTTATGTGGAGAATTATAATTCACAGAGATATACTTTCCTATTGTAAATATCATACACCCACTCAACTTTGGCACAGCGAGTTAGAGTTTAAATTTCTGCGGAAACACTTAGCATGCAGTAATTACTAATTTATAGTAAGCAAAAAACCAGCTTAGCACAAATTAAAAGGACATTTATGAAGAAAAACTAAAAGCTTGAATATGAATTTCTTTTTAATCAAAATGCATGACTATTAAAAAGAAATGCGCAATAATTTCCTTACGAGGGTTGTTACTTAAATTTTGAGCAAAGACAATAGCAGCGTGAGCTTGTCAAATGTGGCACCGTCATCGTAAAGCGTTGTCATCGTAGAACTGGAAGTTTTTAGTTGTAATCGTAATCAGAAATTTTTGTCCCACGAGTGATATCTGTGCTGTTTGCAGGTATTTGAAACATTTAAGTTGATAAAAAAGTTCAATTAGCTTGTGAACATTTCCGTTCGATGATTTTCCATGAATTTTCACGTTGACTAAACCGAAAATAATGTGGTGATTAATTCGCTTTGATTTTTAGTGACAGTGTCGTCATGTAGTAGGAAGGGAAGAATGAGGACGTATGCGCAGTAGTTTCACTCAAAATTCAATATTTCATTCTTTTTTATTTCAAAATTAAACAACAAACATGTGGCCTGTTTCTTCAAGAGCTTGAGAACTTAAAATGATAATACAAAACACAAATATTGTTGTCTAACAATGAATTTTGTTTTATTAAAATATGGTAGATAATTTCAGTATATAACTAGTGTAACTTTGATAAAATTATGCTCATCTGTGCATAATTGTAAAAAAACTTCATTGCGATACTGAAAGCTCAAGTTCTCTGGAATTAATGTTTCATTTAATTACGATGAGAACGAACAATCGCGTTCATTTTCTTCTGGAGCTCCTTAAAGGCTCGTGTCGAGTGATATCAAGAAGTCTTGAATAAACTCTCTTGTGGTTTATTAAGAGACGTCGTTACAGACGATAAACTATAGATCTGTTTGTAAGAACCCGAGACTCGGCAAAAAGGGGGGCATGGGTCCTTCAAGTTGAGATAAGAAAAGTTGTTCGCTCACGAAGCTCTTCATAGCAAATATACTTGTTGCCAGTTTGCCTAGAAATTTACATAAAATCTTTTGTTTTAAATGGTACACAACCAAAAGGTTTGCCAAGAAAGTTCAGAAAGTAACAGAGACCAATCACAAAGATGAGGTGGGTACTTAAATAATTGCAATAATGAGATCCATTACTTAACTGTACAAATAGAAAATTTCTCATAGTTACGATCAATGGTTATTTAGTAATCCTGGGCGAAGGGAGTGCTATCTAGTAATGACCACAATGTGGAACAATCAAATGCCGCGTTATGATTGAATTCCTTTCACGGAAAAAGTCGAAAACTATTTTCGAAGAAATGGTGGCTGTTTGTCGTGATTTTTCAGTAGCTACAATTCAAAAGTAGTTAAGAGAATTTGAAAGGTGAAGGGAAGACTATTGAAAATGGCCCTCGCCCTCCACGCTACTTCCGCTACAGGTGAAAAAATATTGAGAACCCTTTTGTCGAGCACCACCCAATGAAGACTAGCCTATTCACTCGCACCATGCACGTTATCCTCCATGATCATTTTAATTTTTTCAAAGCGAGTGCAAAATAGGTACCGCTAGCGCTACACCTCAAAACCAAGCACGAGTAGAGTGCCGTGAAGAGTTTTTAAGGGTCGGTGGGGAAAATTCATTTATTATTTTCGAGCTGTCTCGAAGACTGCTGTACAAAATTGTGGTTCGAAGAAATCGTGGCTCGAAGAAATCAATCAATCACTGTATAGGCCAAGCGTGGCCCTTAGTGATTACTTTTTGTTTCCACATTATAAAAAGGATTTTCGTAGAAAAAATTGTTTGAAAATTTAGAGTTCAAACATTTAAAAACAAATTTCAAAAAATGAAAACTGTATTGAAGTTGTGGAGCTTATTAGTGAAAAATAAAAATGGATTGAATTTAATTCGTATGGTTTTTTTGTTATGTTACCCGCGCCAGCTTTCACTCAACGTCTCAAACAATTGAGGTATTAAGCATTCAAAACATCGAATTCATGCGTCATTCACCGTACAGTTCTGGTTTGGCTGATATCTCTTATTCTCGGAGCTCAAAAATAAAATGTGAGATCTTTGATTTTAGATGCCTGCAAAAGCAGTTGAGGTCTTAAAATTACGTGCTTTGGAGTTACTTCAATTGGAGTGGAGAAAATGACATGAAAGCTGATCCTCTTTGACAATACACGTAATTTAAAAAACAATAAATACTTATGACATTATAAATATTATTTGTACTTATATTTTTATTTATCTTAAAACTTGTGTAGTAGCCCTCGTAACACTTGTATATACGCATGCTGCACTTGCTTGCTGCGCAATCATAATTTATTTATATTATTCTCTTTTTTGTATTATCTTTTCGAAAAGTGATACCAATTTTAATTTTCCTGTCTACACTTTCCGCATAATTTTCCTTTCATCTCAGTACTGAGCTTTGTGAAATTGAGCTACACGTTGCTTGCCGCACGAACCAACTCACTGGAAATACGAAAAATATGTGGGTTGCTTTTCGTACAGTAGATGAAGCGGAAAAGTAGGGAGAAATGTGGCTTTGATAGAGCAGCATGCAAATTCTTGCAAATAAAAAATCAGCAAAGCCAAAGCTAACAAAAAAAGAGGCAGGAACCGCAACTGCACAGCAAGCGCAGCTTCTTCTCTTGAGCAGCCAAGTAGTTATAATCGATTGAATGTTTGAACTTTGCTTGCATCACGTTTTCGTAATAACAATTTAAAAGTCTGTTGTATATCGAATTATTAATAAGAAAAACAAAAATGTTTTTTTTTATTATTGGATAGATGGGAATGTTGTTTTGTTGATTTAACGGAGTTTGGTATTTCAGCAGCTGGCGGGTAAACGCTCTTGCTTACGCGGCTGTTGCTTCCAACTCTTGGTGGTATAAAGATTTCTTATTTTTCAATGAGTCAACTCTTATTGTTAATTGGTTTCTTTTTTTTTGTTTTGGTTTTATAGATTTTATATTTGCCTGCGCTATTTTGTTGGATATAATCGTTTCATGATTATTCGGTTCAGCACTTCGATGACTTTATCGTATGCCATAACTTGACTTCTGCACTGTAGTGTGTGCGGTCACTTTGGACGTAGCTAGAATTTCGTTTAGAGGCCAAAAGTCACTAATAAAATTGTGTCTTATATTTCAGAAGAATCTTATGTGTGGGTGAATATGATTTAGCAGTATTTTGTCACTGAAAAATTTTCTGTACTTAAAATCTTGACCCACAGTCAGTGCCATACTTCCGTCCAAGCAAATTAATCTTCTAGCGCCTAAACATCGTTGAGAAATATTGTATCCTACTGCTGCTTTTGTACGATCGATATTATTAAGGAAGCACTACAGAGTACAATGGAAACTTTGTACATTTAGGGTGAATATCGTCTGAGTCATTCGTAAGATAGACCCAAAAGCTCTCAAAAGCGTATTTGAAAATTGAATTGGCTGGATGCGCTATTGCAAAGCCATTCGTGACAGCCACGTTAGTAAAAACGTGTTCCCTGAATATTAGACATATTTGCTTTATTTAATAAACCATAACAAAGTGTTTTTTTTAATTTTTTTTCAGTCTTTTTAAAAATTCTCATACTATTAAAAATAAGGCGCAGTTGAAAAAGCCGCTTTCGGAATATTCGATTTTAAATAATATTAACAATAATATTGTTTTTTTTTGTTTGTACATCGATTTTTTTTTATTTTTACTAATTATTTCCTACTAAAAATTAAGAAAAAAATAATAATTTTGTATGAAAACTATTCTGCAAATTAATTCAAAACTAGCATGTCCTTTCAGCTATCCAAAGTGGGATAATATTGTAAGAATAATGTATGGTAATTACAGAGTCTGGCCCTCGAAGTGTACCCAATTAAAAAGGACATAAATTTAGTTTGGAAAATTACTTTTATTCAATTAAAAAAAAAAAAAATTGTGAAAATAATACAAAACTAAGAATCAATTTACTTTTGCTCGATATGACCACCTTCCGCCTTGTCTATGGTCCTGAGAAACGAATCGCAAGCTGCTCGAATGTGACTTACAGGTATTTTGGTCCACTCGCTTGGTTCAGCGCCTCGAGACTGGTGAATCTTTTAGTTCGGACCCTGCTCTTCAAAATGACTCAAAGAGAAATGGCTCACTGAGAGTCATTGCGTCGACGTTATGAAGTTCGGAATGTGTTTTTTAGTCATTCTTGGTTCACTCGAGCTTTGTGAGACAGTGCCACGGTGCCAAGTCCTGTTGAAACGTCCATGGTCTGCCACCGAAATGTTTGTCTGCCCACGGCTTCAAAGCAACCTCCAGAATACTTTCCCGATAATATTTCGCATTTACCTTGACGCCAGGCTCGATAAAAACGATTCGAGAGCGCCCATCTGCGGTTACAGCGGCCCACACACCTACCTGTGGCGGGTGCTGCCTCCTGATGGCCAATCGATGACTCAAATTCTGGTATGAACGATCGCTCAAATAAATTATATCATTTTGGGAGTTTACGAAATGCTTAATTTGAAAAATTTTCTCGCCAGAACACACAATATTCGGATTTTGACCGCTTTCGGCCAAGCGAAGCAACACCTTTGCTCTCTCAAGTCTGACTTGTGGTTGTTTTGGTGTGAAACCATGCACCTTTCGGATCTTGGCTTGGTGTGAAATCATGCACCTTTCGGATCTTGGCTAAGGCTTGACTTTGAGCCCATTTTTCAGTATGCGGCGGATGCTACGATCAGATATTTTCCGTTCTTTCGCTATTTGATTGGCACTTCGTCGGGATTTCGCTTCATCACTTTTTGAAGCATTTCACGTGACGTTACAACCTTTGGATGACCACCTCTATGACGTTTCGCGATGCTAGCAGTATCATTGTAACGAGTAATGGTGCGATAAACAAAAATTTTATTTACTTTAAGGTGTTCGAGCTCACAAACAATCACTGGTTGTGATTTTCCAGCCAAATATAATGCAATCAACCTATTACGTTTGAAATCCATTACTGATTTCCTTTTTTCGCGTTTACTCTCAGTAAAATGCTTCCGCGCGCATGCCCGTACATCAGCTACGCGAGCGGTCTGAAGTTGGTTACACTTCGAGTGCCAGACCCTCTAAATAGACTAAGCAGATAGTCTACCATTACAAAACATGGATTTCAAACAATATCTGTTGAGCATATGGCATAAAATAAACTGTCGTAAAATGTCGAGAGATAATTTTTTTGCGGCGCGAGACTCTCTATATCGTCCCCTTAGTATTAAAATAGCCTATACATTTTTTGATGTTTTGAGAAAATGAATTTCAAACTTTTTGTCGAAAGTAGCTCTGACTCAAATCTCGTTATGTCTGTAAATATTTATTATTTTTTGACTGACGTTTTGACCCACTTTGTGGAACTAGAGTTTGACAAAATTTTGACCACATGTAAAATCGACGATGGAGAATCCAAAAATTCAATAAAAAAATAATAGCCTATGAGCACATAGGCTATTGTTATACTAAGGGGACGATATGTGCATGCTATACTGTTAAGCATTTTTTTTTCTTGAGTCTGCATATGCAGTTTGCCCGAGGTAGAAGTGCTATGCTTATCTTGGCTTTCTCTAAAAAGAGAATAAGAAGATTTACAATGCAGAAGAATGCACAGAGAAGATTTAGCGTCAATGTGTAAGATATAAGTACTCTCTTTGTGTTCCTCAGGGATCAAAATCCAATGCATGATCCAAAGTTGGAAGAAGAAATTATGAATTTTTGAAATGGATGAATCCTTGAATGTTGGTGAGAGGGATCATCAAAGATGAGCAAAGCGTATAAAAACTCAGCATGCCATACAAATAAATACGATTTTATTCCTGAAAGTAGGGTTCTCGTGCTAATAAAGGAGGGAATCCGCTACTTTCCGTAGACAGAGTCAGCTCATAAGAAATAATAATAAAAATAATAATAATAAAATAATAAGAACATACCTCTTAAATGTTGTTAGTTCGGGTTGAGTTGTGTTGGTCCCTCTTATGAAAGCGAGAATTGAACGAGTAGCAAACATTAAAAAAAAGGTTGTACGAGTTCACTGCAACATTGATTAAAATGTACAAAGATTTCGAAAGCATTAATAATGACACTTTAACTGAGTTAGCTTTAATGTCTTAGTTTAATGTAGTAGTTTTATTTAGTTATAATTTTTGTTGTAGTAAAGCTAAATATAAATTATCAGTTAAATGAAACGTTAAAGAACTTGGGGGTGAAGTGGGTGTTTATATCTTTTCGTGCCTCGTACCCCCGTGAATATTCGTAAGGAACTAAGCCCCAAACATTTCATTCACAGTATTTTTTTCTAGATCTATAATTAAACAATTTTTTTAGTACAAGGTGGCGCAAAATTAATTACCCTATCGGTTAATTTTTGCAAATGCCATCTTAGGTCAATCATATTTAAGACTTGTCAACTACACAGCTGCAATATATGTACGAACCAAAAAAATAATTTAAAAAAAAAAAAAAAATCGGATGACTAATATTACGCCAACTTGTTTTGAAAAGGGATGCCTAGATGTCAGTAATGAATACCTTTTTTGCCATTTTCTTTGACATTTGTCAAATAGACAGATGTACAATTTTCAAGCTGGTTCTTTCAAGTATATAAATAGGAGGATGGGCCCAAAAGCAAGACGTTCGGTTGATTATTTTGCTGCTTTGTCGAAAAGTGTTGCTAAACAACATTCAACATCGATATTTCAACTCTTTGACAGATTTTACCTTAGGACGTAGTCAAGGTTGATATTTAAATGATGCCATTTTTCACATACAATTGTTAAGAGCCGAATTTCGAACACGAATAGAGAATGCTGAAAGAATCAAAATGTTTAAATGTTTGATTGCAAAGCATCATCTTGGCGCGTCGTTTGAAAGATCCTTTGTAAGTGGATAATACAAGTTTAGTACATAAGTGGTTGAATACAGATTTCTTTTGAATAAAGTAATTAGTGCGATAACAGTTTTAATATGGAAGTACGGTTTAGTCGGTAATACTCACATTTGGTCTAGGATTGTTGTAGTATTTAAATGTCACCCCCCTCGTAAAGTTCTTATTTCTTTGAATATCTCGGACACTTAGAATCTGCAGTTATCCACAATATTTCATAATTTGCTAGATAGACGAAATGGTTTCACAACATTAAGAATTAAATGGGTGCTTGAACCCAGACTAGTGGTACCACAATAGGCCTCCTGACCTAAGTGGGCTCCGTCTACATCCTCGTGGAGAGTCGCCATCACTGTAACTTAACCTAATCGTATGTACATCTCATATTATTTTGATTATTTTAAGCGTATAACATTCCCAGATCAGAAGTCAGTTTTTTCTCAATTATACAACTAAATCGATCCAGTGTTGGATGGTGATATCAGCGCATATCATTACGCACTTAAATGCATAACTCTAGCGGAAAACTCCAAAATATTTTAAAAACACGTCTAATTTCAAATAAAATTTGCGGCAATGCAAAGTACTTTTATCTCATTATTCGAATTTTCATTAAACATCTGACATTTTGAAATATCCTGTCTCCCATATTTTCGTACATGCGCACATTAAAAACATATTTACATGCATGTATGTATGTATGCATTACATACACACTCAAACGCTTTTCGCTTACGGCAACATTTTCTAATTACAAATGCATCGCAACGAATGTGGCATTAAACGCACGAATACAGCGAAGAGAACACGTACGCGGGCGATTATTTGTAATTGGGAGCGTGTGAGTAGGTACGGTATTTGTACGACTAACGTGTTTTTGTATTGAAAATGGTTTAATGAAATGTTTTGCCATGTTAATTGAATAGTCACACTCACACACATAGATATACGCATACACAAATACATTCTGCGCTGACACCTCTCCAAGCATTCACACACTTTAGAATGCCGCAAAGTGTTTTCCCTACATAAACTACGCACTATAGCGCGTCCTTTCATCAACGTAATCAGAAATTTCGTTTCAATTTGATTTACATTTCGTTTTTGTAGATGTAATATTGAAACAAAATTTCCTGCAAATACATTCGCAATCGGATATTCAAGCATCCGTCATGAAATGTAATTAAAGCTTGCTAAAATTTGATATCGTAATGATTTGAAGTGTAAAGTAATAGAATGCGTGCGCAAGTTTGTTTGTGTTCCATTGGTATTTTTGTATGGGTGTATGTGCTAAAATACACAATCAATCCATATTAGTGTGCAAAGACAATTATTTCTTGTTCTCTTCTTAAGAGATCTCTAGAGATTTACTTGTTGTTGCGAGTTTATATTATATTTTATCGATTTAGTAATTTAATTATGGAAAAACAAAAACGATTCACGTTCACATAAGCAATGGGGCGCTTAAAAGTCAAAATCATTGTTTTTTTATTTAGTGAAAAAGTGATTCAAAAAGAAAATTTGGATTATTAGTTTTGCGTCAAGAATAAAGAAAACCTTAATTTAGTACCTCACTGCAATGATTTTGGAATAGAATGCAAAAAATGTTTGTGATGGATTCTGTGGAACAGTGAGAAAGTTAATTAGACATGACAGCCTACGAAGACTAGATTATATACAAAATTTTACTCGTAAAGCTTTTTTTGATTTAGTGACAAAAACTTATACCCGTTGACTTTTGTTCGATGCGGAAAGTGGTAATAAACTGCGTAGAAAATATTTTTTTGAACTTAAATACAAAATTACATCTGAAAATCAATAGAGCTGATAGTCTTTTGTAAAAAAGTTTCGAGAGCTTCGCAGGCCATGTTGAGCGAGCTGTACACAGAAAACTTTGAGACAACAAAACACGTTTTTTATACTTCTAGCATTTCTTCAGCGCACTTTAAGAAATAATAAAAATATGGTTTTATAACTTTTGGTTATTCGCTAACATATAAATTATTAAGCACTAATTCATTCCCTACAACTCTTGTTAATAATATTTTTTTCTCAGGCCGATGGCCTCTGCTGCTGATTGCCTGGATTTTGTAATATGAATGTTTATAATTATATTTCAAGCAAACAAATATAATAATTTATTTAAATATTTTATTATAAATATTTTTTTATTAAAATATTTTTCTATAAATATTAAATCACGAGATAAAAACAAAAACTCAAAAAAACTTAAAACTTTGATAAGCAAAAACTTAAAAAAAATTAAAGTTTTTGTAATTCAAATACGCTCCAAATACAACAAAATTACAAAGTAGTAAACAAACCTGAAATCAAAAGTTCAGGTTATATGGAACGTCCCATATAAAATGCTGTAGACTAGTTAATTTCTGAAAGCTCACATTTAGAGTTTACAAGTGGTCTGAAATAATTATTTAAGCGCATCAATCAACTTCACTTTCATTATTCAATTCGTATCCTCTTACCAATTGCATTTGCTGCAAATGCACGATAGTTCAATTTTATCGAATCGATTGCAAGATTATGCAATCGAGCGTGACTCGTCACAACGTCTTCGAATGGCCAATTACATGACTTTATGATTATTGGTGGGAAATACTAAATAATGCCATGCCGACATTGGGTGGTTGTTTATGTAGCAACTGATTGGCATGAAGGCAAATAAATATTTTTTGCTGCATTCCTGCTAACATTAAATTACTTAGCTCATAAACAATAATCTTCAATACTTATAAATTGTTGGCATTTCACTTTTCAACCGCTAGTTAATGGCTGACTAGAAACGGGGGAAAATTGAAATGCTTCAATGGGCAGCTATTTTTACATGCACATACTCTAGTAAATATATTAATGTATATATTAAAATAGTACATAGAGTATGTTTATATTGGTATGTATGTGAATATGTCTGTATCAGGAAATTGCCATTGTACTGCGATTGCGATTTGCTACTTGGTTGGGTAATTGACCGCAGTGGTGCCTATGATGGGAGGAATGGGAATTATTTGTGAAAAGAAAGCATGAAACATGCCATAATGATAAAAGTAATTGCGCTACTGCTGTCTTTGATTAAGGGGAACTCATATATAAGGAAGATTCTATATAATTACTAACTTTTCAACCTTTGGTGGGAGGTGCATATTGGGAGTCTAAATAGCGCAGTTTTTAATTGGCAATATGAGTCCCTTAAGCTCTAACTTCGCATCAAACAAATTTTATACCTGAATAAACCCGCTGAAAAACACAACACCAGAAAAGTAGGG
This sequence comes from Anastrepha obliqua, assembly GCF_027943255.1. Lineage (NCBI taxonomy): Eukaryota > Metazoa > Arthropoda > Insecta > Diptera > Tephritidae > Anastrepha > Anastrepha obliqua. The sequence continues at coordinate 85,894,286 of NC_072892.1, forward strand.
TATTTAGTTCCTGTTTAAACTCGAATATTTAATTTGTGCTTAACATGACTTAATGCCGGTATTCAGAGAGCAGCCTCTAGTCACAAGTAGAGACTTTCAGCTATGAAATCTTATTTTCAGACCAGTTGCTATTCAGTCAGCAGTCTCTAGTTTCAAGAGTCCGCCAATTTCTCAGCGAACTTTTAGCTGACCACAAAGAGGAAAAATGGTGAGAGAGATGTTTGCAATTTGTTTGTGAAAAAATGAAATGAAATAAAGCGAGATATTGTTTTCTTGACTATAATATTTACTGACTACAAATAAAAATAATGTTTTTTTCATTTTCTAAAAATATAATATATATAGAATATATAGAATATTTACTTTTGTAAAAAAATAAGTTCAGGAGTCTATTTAGATTTTCGAAATCATTACTTTATCCTAAACTTGGAAATATAGAACTCCATTTGAACTTCGGATTAGCTAAATATTCATACACAGAAAAATACACGTCGCGAAATATTTTCCCTTTTTAGTTTTTTCACTATCATACTTCCTTTCGAATTGTTTATAAAAAAACAATATAGGTAATGGTAATTTCTCTGCAAGCAGCCAGCCTAGCGTTTCGAGAAATATGAGCTATAATTGCAAGTTAGTAGTCGAGCATAAACATAATGAAATTAGCTTTCCGGATGCTGCTAATCTTTGCAAGTGCTCAAAGGTGAAAAGGGCTTTATACACAATAAAAAAGATACACTTAACAAAATCATTTTCATATTGACTGCATCCATGTTACCATGTTACTGCATCCAAGCACAAGTTCTCCCTGCAATTTCACAATAACGTATGAGCCTGAGCGTATCCCATGGTGGACCACCGCTATAACCTGACCTAAGAGACACACAATAGTATGAGTGTTAATCGATTGCACACGTCTTCATCTTTTTCGCAAATGCATTTGTAATACCCGATAAACATAACATAACATTGTATGCTGCGGCTGTTTGGTTCACAAGAGTCAAATAATATTGACGTACGAAACTATTTGCAAAAATTATAAATCTTTCGAAAGGGAGATACATTTTGCGCCATCTGGTATTTCGGAACTACAAATACCAAATTATTTAGTGAAAATTTTTCGTGTTTAAACATGTGTGAGAGTTCTAATCGAAGTCGTACAGCATAGGCAATCGAAGAAAACTGTCAACATCACCTTCCCGGTACTCTCTGATCATAGGGTATATTCTATAAATTCGGGTATGAAGTTTACGCAGCGAATGCGAAAAACAGCAACAAAAACATTTACATTAAGAGATGTTCTTGGGAAGATTTCGATGTTGTAGATAAAAGTAGCTTTGATCATTAAAAAAAGCGAATAAATCATTCAAAATATCATTGGCACAAAAATATTATATAAAAAAAATTATTATATAATTACTAAGCAGTTTTGAACCATTTCAATAAGTTTAGAAAAGAACTCGATGAGGGCCACATTGTTTAAAAGTGAAAAGTTTGAAGGGCCGGATATCCATCTGGGAAACTGCTGAAATGGAATAAACTGGAACTGTTTTTAAAGTTAATGAATACTGTCCCTAAAAAAATGATTACAAAGGAAAATAATGTATAAAAAATTTCGCTAACGATAGGAGTGGAAGTTTCTGGTAGCAAAGGCTGGCTTGAAACTAAAAACGTTTTCAATTCTCTGAAAGAATGTCAGATCGTTATATGTCGATATTATGAAAATATTGTCATAGGCCCTGCGACACGGTTGGGTATTTCATATGAAAATAGAGCAAGCAATGATATATTTAATATATTTAAGTCTATAGTTAGTAAAATAAAATACCTGTGTACTCAGCTGAACAACGCTGACTCTCACATTATATGTATGCAACGGGTGATTTTTTAGCTAAATTTAGAACCAAATTTACATTATTTCACATCAAACCACCAACACGCTTACGTAAAGTGCGATCTGAAGAAAATATCGCAGCTGTATCGGCCAGTGTTAATGATGACCATCAATTATCGATTCGTCGCCGTTCGCAGCAATTCGGCCTCTGTTACTTAACAACGTGGAAAATTTTGCGAAAGGATTTAGGTGTGAAGCCTTTCAAAATACAGCTGGTGCAAGAATTGAAGCCGAACGACCTACCGCAACGCAGAATTTTTGGTGAATGGGATTGGAAAGTTGGCCGAAGATCCACTCTTTTATCGAAAAATTGTGTTCAAGCTCATTTTGGATCATACGTAAATAAGCAGAATTGTCGATTTTGGAGTGAAGATCAACCAGAAGAATTGCAAGAGCTACCAATGTATCCAGAAAAGGTCACAGTATGGTGCGGTTTATGGGCTGGAGGTATCATTGAACCGTACTTCTTCAAAGATGCTGCGAATAGTAACGTAACTGTGAATGGTGAGCGCTACCGTGAAATGATATCCAACTTTTGTTTGCCCAAAATGCAAGAGCTTGACTTGCATGACATGTGGTTTCAGTAAGACGGTGCCATATGCCACACGGCACGCGTAACAATGGACTTGTTGAGAGGCGAGTTCGGTGAACATTTTATTTCACGATCGGGAGCTGTCAATTGGTCACCCAGATCGTGCGATATAACGCCTTTAGATTATTTTTTGTAGGGCTTTGTTAAAGCTCATGTCTATTCAGACAAGTCTGCTTCAATTAACGTATTGGAAGACAACATTAAAGCATTTATATGTGAGATACCGGCCGAAGCATTGGAAAGAGTATGCCAAAATTGGACTAAGCGGATGGACCATTTGAAGCGCAGTCGCGGTCAACATTTGCATGAAATAAACATTATATAGACTGTATGTACTATCGATTTAAATAAAAATTGCATGCATTGTTCTGAATTTTACGTCTGCTTTTTTGAAAAACTTTCCTATAGCTCTTAAAAACTCACCCTAGAAAATTTCTCACATTCGCCTGGTCAGAGTATATTAGTTTGAGAAAAGAGTCCGAAGATTTATCGATTGGGGCGCAGAGCGGAATGAATGCGGCATTATTGCGTGAAAAAAATACCACAAGAAAATCTATTTGGTGCGATTGGAAGAGAAAATAATAACAATAGTACATTAGGCAGGAGCTGTTGCCTGACCAAAGTATTAACTCTGAACTCTTTCGTCAACCATTGATGAGGCTTGTGAAATGCACTTAGACCAGTGTATCGCTTGAAAAATTTCAATGTTCTATTCTGGAATAACGGATTTACAAAGAAAACCGATCAAAGTTACACATATTCCCTTTAGTCGAATTCCTTTGAAAGTAAAAGGCTTTAGCTTTCCCACATTACAATATTATTGCATTGAAAATTATTCAGTTAATATCAACAAATAAAAAATTTATCTCAGCCGTGCTGCAGAGGTTTGGATTATCGTTCTTACAACGCAATGAAAAAATTTTTCCATTGCATCGCACTTCTGTGCTTCTGTAGCACAGGTCACAACTGGAATGCCCAATCACTGTAACAGTTCGTGCACTGCAGTTTGCTTTTGTCAGCACGGAACTATAAATATACTTATAAGTACCCGGTTGGAAAGCGTTTGCAGGTACAAGTGCGATCATTGACTTTTTGCATAAAGACATAAATAGTTTTTTCAAAAAATTTTCGGTTCTATAGTGCTTGTCAACATGAACCTTATTTGTCATGCCTACTAAGTTCCCCTCTATAGTTTCTGATTAATGTCGCTCTCAACAACTTAGTTTGATGATGACATAATCTTCCAATTTATTTGAATGACTTATCATGTATGACTCTAAACAAGACATGCCCTTTATGCTGTCATTTTTATCGCTCATGCATTGATTTGCTATGACAACTAATTTCACATACCTTCAACCAGGAAAGTGGAGCACTTCTTGGACACATAAACGTAACAAAACATAAGAAAATAAATGTAGCAATATTACATCAATATTTTAGTATGTATGTATGTATGTGAAAACTTTAATAGCTGAGAAAATACTTATACATAATTATGAGTTATTATTTATGAGTTCATATTTTATGTACATATAAAGGGTGCAGGTATTTTTTCCAATAGGGGTTTTTTGACAGATTACAGGTGAGTACTGTCAAACTGAAAACATAATTTTTTTTAGTATTTATTGGCATTTCATCATCGAAAAACTGACGCCTCAACAAAGTTTATAAATCGTAAAATTATATTACGAAAAACGACGCTTTGTTAAAAGTGTTCCTTGCACGCTCAGGCCAACTTATGGTGTTCAGCAAAGAGGCATATTTTTGGCTTAATGGCTACACTAATAAGCAAAATTGCCATATTTGGGCTGAAGAGCGACCCGAAGCCATTCAATAACAACCATTACGTCCATTCAAAGCAAGCGCTTAGTGCAGCCGATGGGTTGGAAGGATCATCGGCCCATATATCTTTAAAGACGAGGCATGCGCCAATGTCACAGTGAACGGCGAACGCGATCGCGCAGTGATAAACCACTTTTTGATGCCGGAAATTGAAGTCCATGATCTCCACAACATTTGGTTCCAACAAGACGACCATTGCGGCTACTTGCCATATATCCTCTGAAACAATGGACTTACTGCGTCGTCATTTCGGTAAGCATTTTATCTCTCGTCACGGACCAGTGGATTGGCCACCATGATCGTGTGATATCACACATTTGGACTTTTATTTGTGCGGGTATGTAAAGTCTAAAGATAAACCAACTTCGATTGAGGCATTGGACGCCAACAGTACTAAAGTTCTCCTCGAGATACCGACTCAAGTCCTCCGACGAGTCCTTAAAATTTAGTGCTTACGAATGGTCTAATTACGGCGCTGTAGCGGCCAACATTTGAAAGGGATAATATCTAAAATATAGGGTTTTCCAAACAGAGGTTTATTTTTATATTTTTTTTATATTTTTACTTTTTACTTTCTCCTTGTTTTATATAAACATTTTCTGAAGCATTAGCTAAGCTTCAGGAAAATCCGTTTCTTTTACTATTTTTTTTTTGCAAAATTTATATTCAAATGCTATTTTGTGCATAATTGTAAAAATTCAAAGCTTATTAGAACGTACCTAAATATGTCGCGCTTCATGGCATATCATAATGGAAATCAACTATTTTTTATTTTAAGTTGTATTTCATACCTTATTGGTTTAGACGGCGCACAGTGGTTCTAAATCGACGAAAAGCGGAAACAATTCAATATCTTGCAAACGGATAGTCCGAATGAGCTGAAAATTGGTACACTGAAAATTCATAAAATGTCTAAGCTAAAACTAGAAAAAATTTTGGAAATTCTAAATAGTTTTGAAAAACTACGGAATTGAAAATAATATTTTACAAAAACTTGTTCTTTTTCTATTATGAATAAGAATAAAAACGGATTTCAAACTCGTAAAAATAAATTGTTAACCTTTCTAACTGCTTATTTGTCAGGGTTGAAGTGACCCGAAGGTCGTTTAATTGCTAAAAATAAATAAAACTCAATTGCATTATTGTTTTTTATGTTTTAACTTATGTACTAAATCTAGTCGCAGTAGAAAAGTTTAAAGAAAATCATAATTTCAAAAATTAAGTTTAATTTCAAATGGTTTTAGTAAATATGGCGTTAATTAGCACTACTAATATTTTTTTGTTTTTGTGTTTTATTTTAAAAAGATTTTTCTATAAAGATAATAAAAAATCATTATGAAAAGTTATTATTATTCCTTAAGAAAAGAACGAATATTAAAATAAGAAATTTCTTTTTTGGAGTCGGTCTTAATTTGTTGATAAAAGGGTCAGATGATAGCAGCATCATGTGCATAACATCTTCATTTGTTGAAACCCTATCACACTTTCTTGTATGCAGATTCCGATAGCGTTTATAATCCTTGTTTCTACATTCTTAAGCTTCTTCAGAAAGCGCGCCAACAGAAAATGTACAGTTTTCAATTATTTGCTTACCATGCAATAATACTTTATGTACTGATGATGGCATGTTATACCATCCATAGTTGGCGACTAACATTTTTGCAGTATCATATGCATAATTATCAAATTTACAACTATCCACCGGTTCTGTGCAGGTTATTGCGTCTAAAATCACAACACATCTATTAATTATTTCTTCTTAAACACCTGTTATTTCAGAAGCTAACGCAGGATTGGCAAAAAATCTCCTGGATGTGTTGCCATCATTGGTAGTTCCCTTACCTTGCTTTACCATATCTAATCTAAGTCCAGTTTTCTCCGCAAATTCATTCTGAATTTGTGCTTTTCGCTTTTCTTTTATTGGACGCGTTTCGGCATACGTTTTCCAGCACATTATTGGTAAGTTATATGCTATATGTAAAATGTATTCCATAAATTTGATACGCGCGTGTAAAGGAGACATACCAAATTTGATAGCTTCAGGATTTATAGGCCGAGCTTTAATTTTTTCTAAGCAATTCATTTGAGATGTGGTTGCGAGACATATGAAGCAAGAAGAAGATGCAGGAGTTTCGGTTACAGCTTGAGCCGTTTTGCCATCCAACATTGTAAAGAAAAACTCATGCCGAACTTTAAAAACTCGATTTCGTATATCAACAACTGAATCTTGTATTTGTGCGATTTCCGCATCTACTCTATTTTTTTCAGCTCGAATCTTTTCAGGGGTTTCCTTTGCGAATTGAAATTGGATACATCGACAATATCTCGTAGAAGAAGGACGTTCGTTTTTCCATACTACGTTGTTGTTTATTCGACAGGACAAATTTAATGGCACTATTGATGTCATAAATAGATTAGAATCACATAACTCTTTATCACCAAGTTTTTGGCTGTATTCGCATTGTCCAGACGCACCATCACAACCCCATTTAGAATACATTATTAATGATTCATCGTCAATTTCAGCGATTTCATCCTCAGTCATCGAATGAAGCAGCCGCTTTGCTGTGTGGTCTATAAGTTCTTGTAAATCAATAGACGCTGAAGTATCCGTAATTGTCATGCTTTCAGGATAACACCTTTTCTTCGCATCCAAAATCTTACTATAAGGAGGAAGAATGTCGTGGCCCTCTTTTTTTAAACCTTGTCTCAAAACTTGGTATTGGTATTTCGACATTTCCGTTTGTATAAATATAGCAAGTGCTTTGTCAGCGTCGATATGGTGCATTTTTGGAGCCTTTGTGCGTGATTTAGCAGCACTTTTAATTTGCTCATCGGAATATAATGAACGAACTTGACTTATTTTATATCGTTTAGCACGCGTACAGCAATTCTCAAACTTTTTTTGAGGTCTACCGACTCTTTTTGTAATTTTTTTTGAAACAGAAGCACACTCTACATCTAAATTGAAGTGAAAAACTCCTTCAAGCCAACTACTATACTTAGCTTCAAATTTGGCTTTTGTCCTGCTACAAGTATTCCATTTTTTATTGAAGTGTGGTAAAAATCGCTGTTTTATTTGAAATAAAACTTTTTGATTTTGAGAATCGCTGACGTTAGGGTAAGTATTTTTAAAGAATAACTGTAATTTATCAAGATCGCGATTATTATCAATGATCTTTTTATACAAAATTTTATAGGAAATCGAAAAATTTTCCATTTCAATAAAGTAATTCAATAAATTCTAATTATTCAAATAAGTATACTCGTATAGAATCTACGGAATGTTTGGTTTGTAAGAAGGAGCGAGTATTTTCCTAGTAAGTGCAGTATGTCAATGAACTTACACAAAAAAAGATGGCATCAAAGTAAATCCAACTGCATTAATCAGAGACTGAACCCATTACAAAATGTTGTCTAAAAAGCTAAAAATTAATGTCAGGGTTGAAACTTTGATAAGATAGAAAAAACTTATTCATTAACCAGTACACAATATACTTGTAAAACAAATTATTTAAATGAAATATGAAATTAAGCAAAATGCAATTAGAAGAATGTTTTCTTGCTAATTTCGAATAAAGGCAGCTAAATTATATTTGTCGAACTCTCCAAGATAACGCTGCGATTCGCCGGTGGCTACACTTTTTAATGACATTTATTTCAACTCCTTGACTTTATTCTCAAAAACATTTTTTTATTATTCCAAATGCTACTTCGACCAGTATTTGTATTTCATCAACAAGTGCTTTTACACAGTACATAACACAATTGATTTCATTAAGATTTTGAGCTAATACGAACATTTAAAGACCTCAAACGGCCAAGGTGGCAGCTGGTGGCAGCTGATTTTACATCTATCTGATTGCGCAGAATGTACTTAATACTAAAATATAGTACTCAGCTTGGAGAAGAGTGGAGCTTTTTTTATAGACCTCCTAATCGCATACTCTTTTACATATTTTCTTTCGATTAACTGATTTATGTTCTACTAATACCATGATAACTGGAGGAACGATATTATATATTCTATCTAAGGTACTATCCATACCTAATATAAAAATCATAAAAGATTTTAAATATTGTTCATCCAGCTAAGGAACTTATTAATCAACCTTTTATGAAAAATATTCAGAAAAACCTGCTGCCAGCAATAGTACAACTTTGGCGATTTTACCTGCGCAGCACATATCATATAAATAAATGAATTTCTTTTTTTCAGAAACCTCATTAAATTAGCTATTCAGAAAAAATTTTTTTAAATATTTTTGTTAATTTTCATCATTTGGAATTTTTTCCGCCCAGAAACCACTGTGCGGCGGTGGCTGTAGATTTCGGCTTGATATTGTCAAATTATTCTTGCTCTCCGTTTTTGGCTATCGATGACTTTATGCATGACTTAACAACAAAAGCTTTTTGCAAGAGAGTTAATGTGGGTGTTCGCGCCAATTGAGCTCAAAAATTAAGTCGCTTTATATTTTTGCAATATTCGCAATATTTTTCGCTAATTTTAAACAAAAATACAGCTTATGAGGATTTGCAACTTTTTAATCAGAATTTTTAGCAAATTTCTGGGAATTCACTTTCACAAATCGATCAAAGGTCGCGTGATTTGTGACAATATTTTTACATATTTAAAACACTTCCCAATATGTGCTTTGCAAATTTTTTACAAAGTATAGGAATTTGATTTATAAAATTTTCGTTATATAATTAACTAAATTGCGAATATTGTGAATGTATAAACCCGCAGTAGCCGAATGGGTTGGAGCATGACTACCATTCGGGAGTGCGTTGCTTCGAGTCTCCAGCTTTAAATACCAACACTATAGAACAATTTTTTTTCTAATAGCCCGATTTCGGCAGGCAAACTATTGCGTGTATTTCTATCACAAAACAAAGCTCCTCATCATAAACATTTGCCGTTCGGAGTTGCCTTAAAACTGTAAGTCTCTCTATTTGTGGAACAACATCAAGACGCATGCTACAAATATGAGGAGGAGCTCGGTCAAATAGCAAAAAGGGTGGTAGCGCCAATTATTTATTTTTATTTTTATTGTAAAACTATAAAGTGACTTAATTGTGTGAGCACAAGTTCGTATATAAGGTGGCGCAATATTAATCATGCATTTTGTTTCTAAATAACCTTTTTACTAAATAAAAAAAAAAAATAATTTCGAGTGATGGAAATATTTATTTTTGGCTCCTTTGCTAGTTTGTTTGTATACTGCAGCGGATTAGTTCACAAGTGCCAAATATGATTGACGTACGATGCCATTTGCAAAAATTATAAATCTTCCAACATGGTGAGTAATTTTGCGCCACCTTATATCATGTGATGAAGTCATTCAATTTGCCAGCGTCCTACTAAAACTTATTTCAATGGCCTTGCAATCGTGCATTTATATTCCTGCTGGGTACATATAGTTAGGTTTACATGTATTTATATTTTTTTATGCAGGCTTGTGTGTATTTTCCCTTTACTTGCGTATTTTTTGTATTCATGCACATCTACGTGTGAATAATTGGCGTAGTCATCAGTTTGATTGCGTCCGAAGTTGTAATTGCACTTGCAGTATTGGACTGCTACCCCTCGACTGTTTTCACTTTTAATCTGTAGTGGAAGTGCGAACGCTGCGTAATTAAATTTTCCAATTGGTCATCAACGGTAATAATGATGGCAAAGCTAATTGGATATGCGTTGCCTTCGTAGTACTTGTAAAACTTTTGAAGGAAAACGTGAAATTTGTAGTGAAAACCTGCTTATCAATATGTTTATAGGATGCTCTGATATGAGCATTTTTATACGAGTAGATTGATTATTTGATTTGTAAAGATATTTCCATAGAAATTCATTTTCAAAAGTTTTCTCATATCGTAACGCTGTGATGTATTTTTTGTTAGATTAGAAACTTGTGGGTGAGTGAACGTTTTTTTGAGCTATAATATAAAAGGAAAATAGTCCATTATATGCCAACATTTATTCAAGGACAAATGCATGCATCCATGAAAAGTGCTTAGAGTGCAAAGCTTATTGTGTAACTTGTGTGTGCTAAACACGACAAATGGAGGGTCCTAAAGTAGTATGCCTCGCGCATGTGAATAATAATTGGTTGTATAAACTGTCGTTAGGTAAGCCATTCCCAAAAGCATTCACCAAATGCTTTTAGGTGCGATTATAAACAATTTTTCTGACTGCTTTTCGAAAGATTTTTGTATTTTACAGTCTAATAAAATCAGGGTGATATATCGGACTTCTTTATTTTCCATTAACGGAGTCTGCTACTCCTTGAGGTTGGATAAACTTAAACTTTACATTTGCTTAATTTATTATTTATATAACATTTTAAAATGATCTAATATTAAATGCAATGAGATCTAATACAATTTCTGTAATCCTTTTACTTGCAGCTTCATCTCAAATATTTAATATTATAGACGACACAATTCCCACCGCCACTAAGTGAGGTAAGTGCAAAGTTTCCATAAAAAATGCATGCAAATCGATTTTAATGCAAATACTAAAAGTGAAGGATAACCCAAAAATTTATATCTCCATTCACTCATATTCATGTAAGCTGCTTTTTTAGAGTGTGTGTGTGCTGCAGTGGTATATGTATCGGTGTTAATAAATATTGCATAACAAATGAATGTGAAAATGTAGTTCTAACTAATTAAACAATTGTGTTAATTTTTTTTTTTTTGTAGAAAATAAGATATAAAGAACCGAATAAGTCATCAGAAATACTTTATCGTTTAGTACCTTCCAAAGATCTCATATTTTACGTGTATGTGTATGTATGCACATCAGAGAAAAAAATCAAAGACAAAAAATATTTTATTTCATTTGAAAGGCATCACCATTTAATGTATACAAAATACTTGAAGTAGAGCTCGCTGTTTTTTTGGCAGCCAAGTTTCGATTCTTTATATCTATTTTAATATTGCAAGTAGCATATATCAGGGAGTATATCATGGACAATACACCGGCTCAGTCGCCATACAAAAAAAAGTTTGAAAAGTCGATCAGTGTTAGAGCTTATTTTTAGAGTATTTCGGGTACATAAAAAATTATTTCTTAGCTTTCGCGAAGTTAAATTATAACAACTATAGGGAGGAAGTAAGTATTATTATTATTATTATTATTATTAGGCTACTGCGCACTGCAACCAAAAGAGGTCTATTGTGCAAAACCTGCTGAGGCACCACATACATATGTTAAGGCTTTTTAAAAATTTTGAGGTTTATTGTTCCATAATTTGTATCAATGCGCCGACAATACTACCAAGGTGGTGTAGCCTAGTGCAGCACATTTACGAAGAATGTGTTTTGGATTTTCATTTCACAGAATCGGCAAAAAGACCAATTTTGTTTGAGTAATATCTCAGGCTACAGTAAAACTCAGGATACGGTGAATTTCTCTCAGAAAAATTGGTTAATGTGGCCTTTTATAAGCACACAGAAAGGCTTAGGATCAATTAGAGACTTGTTTGTCTCTCTTCATTTCCTTCATATTCCTCAAGTCGAGTAATCCAACCAACTATACTGCGTTGAGGTCTCCACAATTTTCATAAGTGGTGATGAAACTGAATTCGCGCAAGTAACTTCGTCAAAAACTGTTTCTAAACACTGATATTTTCGAACCTTTTGTGGTATTTTATTACTATTTTCCATTGTTGTCCTTACCACTTTCCGCCTACCCCAAAAATGGCCAAGTGACTTTTCTATTATTATTGCTTTACCAAATAAATGTCTTAGATAAGAAAATATTTTTTTTTTAACAAAAAGAAAAAAAATTGGGCATTTAATTATTTCGTCTGACATTTTAAATGTTTGAAGGATTATATAATTTTTTATGAATTTGGCAATAAATTCCAAAAGCCAACTTTTAATGATTACTTGAAACTTATGAAGCAAAAAAGGTTCCTTAGAGGGGTACAACTCTGTGTAACTGTCTCAACTATGTGAAAATGACTTCGAAGCTCAAAAGGACATGAGAACGAAATGTAGAACTCCCCAAGATTGGAAATACGGCTGTAGAAAATCTGATAACAAATGACCAATTTAAAATAAAAAAACCGTTCCGACGGTTTTTAGAAGGATAAAAAAAAGAGATGAGGTTTCAGCATTGATGTGTTGATCAATCCCTTTGGCATGCTTAGCAACGCAACCCTTTCTGTACATATGTATATCTACAATGTACATCAACACAATGTAAATTTAATTATGAAATCTACAAATAATTCACGGTACAGAATTATGGGGACATAAAATCGCATAATATGAAATCGCGTTATAAAAGTATCACTTTATAGAGCAATTATTGTATGTTTTCCTCCTTAGTGACTTAAACCACTTTCAAAGTGGAATTCTTTGCTGAAAATATTATAATCATCCGAATGTGTCGACATTTCAATGGGTAGTAAAAACATTTTAAGAAACTGGTTCTGTCGAGGACAGAAAAAGGGCTGGCCGATCAATAACTGGACGTTCTCTTGAGAATATTGCTGCTGTAGCGCAAAGTGTTGCTGAACAACCTGCAAAGTGGATATCTCGACGTTCTCAACAATTAGGCATTCATGAATCGACTGTTTGGCAGATTTTACCTGTGGACGTGCGCATGGTGGATAGCTAAATGATATCATTTTTCACAAATGATATAATTTTTCACGTATTTTGAATAAATATAATGAAACATGAAACATGAAATCTAAACTTTTACATGTTTCATTTTAAAACAACATCTGGGCGCGTCTTTTGAAAATTCCTTTGGTATTTCATCTTCGTCACCTTCCTTTCAAAGCTATAGTTTCGATTAAAATGAGATGAAGTATATGAGCGAAACCAGAATATTGAATACTCATATGCACAGTTTCGGTTCAAGAGCCAAGTAATGTCTAAACGCACAGTTTTCACATAGTAAACAATTACGCATTTTTTTCATTAGGAACATCAAGTAATTTTAGCTCGTCTATAAACTACCCGTAGGTAAGAAAGACTGCATGTGCCTTTGAAACTTTTACACGCAGAAGTAACTCGAGCTGAGTAAATGTTTTCCACATACAAATTTGTATACGTAGCTGCATTTTTATGTAGCTCTTATTTGTTTTATTTTTCATTTTTTGCGTTATGCAAATTTAATCAATCAGCACATTGCGCCTGTAGGCATGTGTCAACGTGAAATAGCAATTATAAAGCGCAAAAAATTTAAACTTAAAAAAGTCGACCATTTGCGGTTCAGCTGTGAAAGTGCATCAACTTCTTTCGCTTTTCAACGGTGTGATTCGGAAACCGCAGAACTTTTTACAAACTCGAACCAATTTAACTATAAAAATAATAAAAGGGATAAATAGACCGAAGGCAATATATAAGTTGGTATATTTCATCTATATATTTGCAATGTAATAGTGAAGTTAAGTACTATGGCCCCTCACTATATGCTACACTTTTGTTTTGTACTCGTTGCTACCTACTGCATTTGTATAATTTATTTTCAAAAGTTTTTAATGCCACATTTTTTCAATTACATAAATGTACGTTCTAGGCTTATTTGTCCATAGCTTATTATTATTCATTCAACCAAAAATTTCAGCATATTTTGCGGTTGCATATTTTACACCTATCGGAAGCAAATTTTTCATTAAAAATAGAATGCGAAAAAGTTGAAAGTTGCGCACACAAATTTGCAAGAAAAAATTGTTTATAAAAATATATCTAAGAACTTATGTATATTTTTAGGTTAAAGTTTCCGACAGTTTTTATATTTATGCAATTTGTAATTGGCAATTGGTTAGTTTATTCTGTATGAATTTACACTGCATCAAATAATTATAGCACAGGCACATATTGACAAGTTATGACATTTATTTGTATTTTATTTAATTTTAATATTTTTTTATAAATATATATAAAAGTCCTGTATGTACATCCAAATTTAAAAAAATGAGTTTGGGGGTAACAAAATTCGTTATTTTTGAGTAAAATTTTTAAAACTGGTTTTTGACTTAAAACTGTTTTATGCTCATCCTTTACCTCCTGGGCGATGCTATGACTTTTGACATGCCGGTGATCTTCGATTATTTCTAATTAATAATTTAATGTTATACCTGAAAGACGTTTAATTCAATTCCAAGAAAAAAACAGAATATCACTTTTAATATGTAATGCAAGGGGGTGCAAAATTATACATCTAATTTTGTTTTTGAATAATTTTTTTTACTAAGTATAAAAAAAATATTTTGTGTGGTGAAAATCTGTATGCACTATTTTGCTTGTCTTTTTGTATACTGCATATGTCTAGTTCACAAGTGTCAAATAGGATTGACTACACGATTTGCAAACAATATTGTGAAACTTCCGGTAGGGTGATTAATTTTGTGCCACCTTGTTGAACAAAATATGTTTTGTTTACATTTTACTAGGTTTAAAACTGATTACTTTAGAGACATATTAGAGTAGAATATTTCTTGTTAAAAATAGTTCTTGCTAACATGGAAGAATGATAGCACACGAACTGGTTGTGCTGAAAAGTGAACAGGTAGTATTCTACTTCAGAACTCGTATTTTTCCCTGCCGGGTAATGTCTGCTATCATACATGCACATCCATACCATGTAGATTTGTGTGTTTATTTCCGTGAGCGCTTGCTTTTTAATCGCATATAATGTATTCATAAATGCATACATACAAGGCGGCGCAAAATTAATCGAACCAATAATCAGATCAAATTAATAAAAATAAAATTTTTTGTTTTTTAATAACTTTTTTATAAAATAAAAAAAAAGTGATTTCGTGCGATGGAAATCTTTATTTTGACCTTTGTGCGTTCCATTTCTTCTTTATTTGTATACTGTAGCTGTATAGTTCACAAGTGTCAAATATGATTGAAATACGACACCACTTCCAAAAATTATAAATTTTCTCACAGGTTGACTAATTCCGCGCCACTTTGTATGTGTAATATCTTATGAAGCGCACCACAGAGTTCTTACTTTCATTTCTGTTTGTTCGTTATTTGACTCATAATATTTTTTTTCTTTAGAAATCGCTGAAAATTATATCATAACTTATTTTTACTTTCCTTTCTCCCATTTTTACACTCACAGCCTCCCATAAATCTCCTCGCAAAACAAAAACAAATATTAGAAAGCAAATAAAAAACAAAGCTAAAACTAAAAGCATCAAAAAAATGCAAAATAAAGTATAACTGCAATAAAAATACGTGCGCGCTAAGTCTCTCAACGTTCCAGCAATTGCTACGCTTTTATGTACATCCAGTTAGCTTTGTGCTTTTTAATCGCACAAAAGTAATCTGAACTCTTTCTCCAAACACTCCACTCACTCACGCCCACCGATCGCTCGTACGCTTCCCGCCGGGTCCCATACTTATTTGTTGTTTTTTCCATCGCAGCTGTGTATTCCATTCTCGCTGTAATGGCTGCACAGAGGTCCCATGTAAGTAAAACTAAGTTGCTTTGGCTTTGTGCTGCCCCTTTGTATGACCTTTTAAACCAAAAAGCAAGTACATAATAAATGCTCTCGCCCATCCCAATATGTATGCATAGACTCCAATTCGAAGCATGCCCGGCATGTAATCAATCTGGTGTCCAGAATTTGATTTACATACATTACAATTTCCTCCGATTTTATTTTCATGTATTTTTTTATTTGAGTTGGGTTGTGTTTTCCGTTTAACGTTTTTTATGAGTTTCGCTTCGTTCGATGTTTTTTGCGAACTTAAATTTGATTTGATGTTGAGCTAATTGATTTTTGCATGCAAAGTTTATTTCACTGTTATGTACTACATATTATAAAACTAACTACAATGATTGAAGAAGCGGTTTTAAATAAGATCTGAAAGATCTACTTTAATTAGATGTGATAAATTTTACTTTTCACATATCATTCATGTTTTCTTTAGTTCAGATTGAATTTCATTTGATTTGAAGATTAAATACCAATTAAACAAAAATCATTCATAAAGTCTTCGATATTAACACAATTTGCAATGTTGAAAAATGTATAATTTGTTGTATAGGATTTTCAAATTATTTAATAAAATATAGAAATAAAATGTATCCGCACTCGTATGTTGCTGAAAATGAAAGCTTTGATTTTTTGGTTTCGAATTTTTATTCTTATTATCAAAGTTTTCACAGCTAGCTTTACAATTTCATTCAACTTTTTGAAATACGCAAACGTTTTCAGTCGAAAATCAAATTCTATATGAACTAAGCATATAAGTATTTAGTGATGATTGCATAACACCGTGCTACAAAATCTAATTATTTTTGCCACACATGAGGAGATCAATAGATGTGAAACTAGAGCTGTAATATAATAAACTTGCAGGCACTAAAAACCTTCTCAGAACATCGGAATTTATTTCTTAATAATATTTCGACAAAATACATAGGCTACCTAAATATGAGTAACAAATGGAACATGGAACAGTGTATATAATCCCAGTTCATAGTTATCCAATGGCAAAACAGCTCAAAAATGCCTATAATATTTGTATCCTTGAATATCCTTGAGGATTTTCATTCAAATCGTATAGCAATAATGTATTTTTTGGTTTGTTATATGCACTATCAGCAACCAAAATTCTACCACTAAACGTTCAATATTTCAGGATAGATAGAGGTTAGGATCTTCCCTACAAATATTAGCAAACTTAATATTTTGGTTTTGAGAATCTTACTAAAGGGAAATCTTCAACGTATGAAAATGTGGGTATCAAATGAAAAGGACAGTATACATAAACCTAAGCATTTTTTTCATAGTTATTCTATGGTACAATAGCTCAAAAATGAATCCTTGGATACCCTTGTACAATATTTTGTGAAATGTTATATACATATATTATCAGCAACCAAAATTTCATTCCTCTATCTTCAGAACTCCGTGCAAATAATAGCGAACTTTACAATTTAATTTTTGTTTGTCATATAATATGTCTGACGAAATATGTCAACAGGTCAAAAATAAAATAATTTGGGAGTTTAGTTTCAATAACAATAATGGTTTGAAAAAAGTTCATAAGCTAGAACTGTTTGGGTGTTTGGGTATCCATTGAGAGAACGATTTTCGTACGCAGTCATTCTGGGGTAAAACACCTCAAAAATGCCCTCAAAAGTTGTTATCTTTTAATATCCTTGACGATTTTCATTCAACTCTTTTAACGAAAATACATATATCATGTGAATTGTTGTATGCACTAACACCAGCTGAAATTTAATACTCTATACGTTACATTGTGCAGCAGCCAAAACAAAAGTTAGTATAGAAGTTTGAAACGGGTAGGTCTACAGAATTTGTGCTTAAACATCGCAATTTGTTTTAAATGTATTGAAATTTTCCTCATATAAATTATTAAAAAAAAAAATCGTATAAAACTACATTAACCATTAAGATTATCTTTAGGTTCTAAAAAAAAGTTCATGATGAATATTTTTGTGGAGCATTTACTCCAATATTTCTAACATCTGTGGGTCTTTTTGACCAATACTTTTAAGAATCTGAAAAATTTTCAGTTTCCAGTGTTGATGGGGAGTTAAAATGTTCCACAGAAATATTTCTCGAAAAATTTTGTTAGGGGACTTCTTAGGCAAAAATATCTAGTGAACGATAAGGGAAAAAAGTACACTACTACAATATTTTTTTTTCTGAAAATATAATTTTAAACCTTTCGGTACTCGCTAACTTTTCAATGAATTACATGTAAGGTATATATACATACTTACGTAAATCTGTAAAAAAGGAGCAACCATTTGTGTATATATATATTCATACTTAGAAACTTGCACTAACAGGACATATCGCAGCTCTTTTAAACAACGCTACTCTTTTTCTGTTGGCAATTTGTAACATTTTGCACAGTAATCCTAATTTATTTGCTGATTTACTAAAACTTGTAGGAAGAATTTATTGTACAATAGAATATCAATGCCCTCTTTTGAAGCTGGGAACATTTCAAGACCTTTATTGGGCTTCACTTATTTGAAATGCAGAGCTTCGAACGCTTTAGACTGCCAAAACACCGTTTTGGGTTTGTTATACCAACTATGGAAGCCTTTATTTCACTATGTCGAGATAAATCATTTTTAGTTTTCTGGAATTTCAGAGTTTTACAGCATTGATGAAGGCAATTAGGAATCTTTGTAAACTTTAAAAGTAAAAAAAATAAAATAAAAAAAATAAAAAGTATTTAACTCTAAAATAAAAGTAATTAACTATAGAAAGTAGTTTAATTAATAAAAGAAATTAATATTTTTTAAATAAAACATAGGGTTCCAGTTTTTGAACATTTATGAAGCCAAAGTTCGGCTTTTGTTTTGTCGAAGCTGAACCAAAACCGAACTGAACTTCTATGTGATCGAACATGGCCGCACCCGAGGTCGAAGTTCGGTCGAAGACCCCCATTTGCTTGTATTTTCTAAAGAATTATTGCTATTACAATCCTATTTATTTAATTAGAAAACAAGAAGTTAGGTATTCGAGTTTACTTAAGTATTTAAAATTAATTACAAATTTTAGCTAGATGAATTTGAGAATCCTTACACACATATATGTGGGAGTGAAGCGACAAAACTACTGTCACTTGACTTCACGAGAAGAGAAAAATGAGAGTTGGAGTTAGTGGAAGACGAGCGCGCATAACGTAAAGACGACCAAGCGACGTGTTGTTCCTTTTGAAAAATTTCATACAATACTTTGTAATTTAACTTCCGTATTTCTTTGTAATGTAATTTCCATATTTCCGTGTAAATTCCACTTAAACAATTATTAAACTTTTCATTCAATCTAATCGTAATAATAAAACTTTAAACATGTATTTAATTCTCTTTAAAAGCAGCGCAAGTAAAGCCAAGTAATACAACATCCTACATCCATAATTGGTGGGTACACCCTTTTTGGGAGCTTGGCCGAGATCCCCCTCCTATTAGTGGCGTACGTGTTGTTATTGTTCCTCAAAGGGATCTACAGTTTTAAGTCGATTACGAACGGCAGATGGTTTTTTATGAGAAGATTTTTCATCACAGAAATACACTCGCACATTCGCCGTTGTCGACCGAGGGGCGACCGCTATTAGAAATTTTTTTTCTTCATTTTGGCCTTTCACCGAGATTCCAACCTACGTTCTGTCTGAATTCCGAATGGTAGTCACGCAGCTAGTTCGGTTACGGCGGCCGCCGTGAGACTCCTCACATAGCTTCCCTTTATTTCATTTTGCTTAAAGAGAAGATACCCATCATTTAAATATTTTAACGGATTTGTATATTTATTTAGTTATAAGTTCATCTTAATTGCTGTTATTTTCAGTTGCGCCGTTCCATTATATTAATGTTGCAGATACAAGAATATGATTTTAGGCTTATTTTTATATACTAACAAAAAATGTATACTCCTTTTCAAGGTCCGTGCATTTGTCGGGAGACATCTTTTCTTATGCTCAGAATAAATTTTAATTCAAAGATGGAACTCTGTCTTGGTTATTGCAATTGAATTGTGTTCCTCATTAAAATTTCTCTTTGTTAAACTAACTGAAATTAATGAATAATTTTTACATTGTTATGTGTTGATTTCTTTACGGTTGGATAGATAAATTTTCCAGCTTTGTTCCAAACTAACAAATGCTAAAAGAATGAAAAATATTTTCATACATTAGTACAAACACAAATGAATTTCCTTTTGCAATTTGGAATAAACTCAAAAGAAATCATGTAATACAAACATTTAGGTTAACCAAAATGGCGGAAATAGTTTGGACGATGCCACAGCAAAGCGTAACGAAAATTTACGAAAACTTTTTCAAACGAACAAAAAGACAACGAAAGCAGCAAAGCTGCAACGAGGACAAAGTGAAGAAGGACCTGGCAAGTTTTACTACAGCAATACATCCTGCAATAGCAATAAGGATGCGGTTAGCTGCGATGGCTACGATGATAATAATGTTCACTTTGATAACAATGAAGTTTATGGCACTGCTTTTGGTGATGTCAGAGCCGACACTGCTGCATGCAGGTGGAGACAAAGCAACGGTCAAACTGCCAGTAGTACTGCCGCATCTACAACTGTTGCCAACGTTGATTACGACAATTGCAAAATGCGCCGGGGGTGCGGAAACAATCGTATACGGCGCTGGAGCGTGAGGAGCGGCAGTGTATCGGAA
Source organism: Anastrepha obliqua (assembly GCF_027943255.1). Classification (NCBI taxonomy): domain Eukaryota; kingdom Metazoa; phylum Arthropoda; class Insecta; order Diptera; family Tephritidae; genus Anastrepha; species Anastrepha obliqua. Next base: position 85,914,784 of record NC_072892.1, read on the forward strand.
GATGGGAGCAGACTCGAAGGAAATCTTTCAACGGACAAGCGACAATTGGGGAAAAGTGTTGTGGACACAGATCAATTGGCAATGTCAAGCAATCAATCGCAATTGAAACAAAGCGGACAAGCACTGAAAAGTTACTACAACAATCATTACACCAGCAGAAACTATTACAACACTAACAAAGTTGAATGTTCAAAAAGCAATACAAGTGAAAAAAGGAAAGACTACAGTGGACACTATGATATCAGCAATAACGGCGCCATCGTCAATTGGCCTGGTCAAACTGTTAGCGGCGCTGAGGCAGTCGGTCATGCAAATGCAGAGAGAACTGCAGAGTCCGATTTGGACTTTGATGATGATGTTACAGCAGATGTCACTGGCGCAGAAGGTGAGCTGCGGTGTAGTAAATATAGTGCGGGAAATGAAAGCACTGGCGCGTATGCTGGTAGACAGGCGCAGAGAGTGAATGCATGTTCTGCCGAAACATCTTTGAATGCGCACAGAAATTGGCAGCAACAGCAGCCGCAATTGCGTACAGCGCAGTTGACTCCAACAAGGCGCGCCAATTCAGTAGCAATGATTGCAAATTCAACTTCAACCACTTGGAACAGCAACGAGCAGGCAATGAACAGTGCCGGGGTTAGCTGGGACATAAATGAATTTGGAAGAGTAGGACGTCCAGCACTCGAGTGGATGTCTCGCAGAGCTAGAAGTAATTCAGTAGCACCTGGTGATAGCTGGCAACAAAGTGATGACTACAGCAGTTGGAATGACCAAACTATGTACGCTGAAGAACAAGCGGCCGCAGGACAAGCAACTGATTTCATTGGAAATAATGAAGCTTCAACGTGTAATGTAATGCGGCAGTCACATGAGTTCCCGCAAAACATCAATGGAAAAATTGTAACAGGAAACTTGCCACTACGGCAATCACAGCTAGAATTGCAGCCGCTGCTCCAGTCAAGGCAAACTCATCCCACCCCAACTCATGTCAGCCACATTTCAGCGTTTTTTAAAACACCGCTTATGAGACGTGAGCGTGGGCAGAGTGTGGACCGCTGTGGAACAGGTGGGCATACCACAAATGAACGTTGGAAATCTGAAAAGAACATCCACATGAAAAACGAAACCGAGTTTGGGAGAGTTGTGACGGCGGCCGCTAAACCACAAGCGACAGTGTCAACAGCAGACGAAATGATACAAGGCAATAACAAAAACAACAAAAGTTGCGGTAATAATTTTACTGCGCTTGACGAATTGCGGTGGCGGCACAAGCCACTGCAACAGCACATTTCGACCGACAATGTGCAACGTTACTATGGTGGGGGAGGTTGGAGTGCTGATGAGGCTACGTCAGCCGAAGTGGAACAACCAAGGTAAATGTGCTGGGAAAATTGGTAAAATAACATTTTTTTGGCGTTAATTTGTTAGGAATGCAATTAATTCTGTCATTTATTTTTCATGTTAAAGCGCCGTTCGTGTGATAGAGGATGTGATTGATAGGGGGAATTTAAGCGAACTAAAATGAAGAATAAATTAAATTAAAGAATGCTTTCGAACTTTAAAAAATAAAATGCATGCTACATTTAACAAACTAACGGTCTATGTATGTATGCAGTTTAAGCTCGTGATGTTTTTTTAGCATTTTTCAGGGATTGTCTTTACGGGTATATAAAAACTCACATTTAAATAATTGGGTTTTCCGCGAAATTTTAAATAAAAAATAACATCAAATAAGTGCTATGCGCTGTCAAATTATTGTCATTTATCTCTGCTCGTCTGCAGTAAAAAATAATTGAATTCAAACTAAGGTGGTCCTTAAGCAGTTTGGTTCTACAGAAATAATTGGCCTACAAAGGAAATAGATTCAAAAATGGCAAATTATGTATGACAAAAGCTTTGAGAGCGGTAAGAGTGCATCCCAAAAATTATCGGTTCGCAGATATCTTAATATCAAACCATCAGAAAAGCTAAATGAAAGAGAAATTTCGTGGAATCGCTTCTCCTTAACGCCTCTTTTTGTGTAGTATAACGTAAAGTAGGTATACCCATATCCGTGTAATATCAGGAGCTTGGAGTTGCTTGCTGATTAGTGCATCATTCTATGGTGCATCGAAGTTCACAGAGTTACAGACGGCCGGCCAAGTCATAATATCAGGCAGATTTCTAAAATCGAAGGAAAGACTAAACAATCATTACAATGAGGAAAAGAGATTCTGTAGAATGTGATTTAAAAGAGGTGAGGACTTGGTACCCTCACTAAAATATGCAAGATTCCGATTTTATCGCGCTTACACTATAGCATATCTCAGCTATCTTGGAACCAAGCTACAAATGTTATCGAATTTGGATGATGTTAGCATTTATATGCTACAGGACGGTGAAAATCGTACTGCCGCTTAAAATAAAAAAAACAAGCAACTAATTCTAAGTCTCCTAAGTTGATCAGCTGAGATAGCAAAATCAAATTCATTAATAAGTCATAAAATAGGTATAACGGTAAAAACTTAGTCAGAAAATCAAAATGTTACTTTAGTAAAGCAGCACTTTTGGGGCGGAACTTTCAACTTTCACCCTAAGTTTCATAGACTTATGCATATAGAAAAACCTCATATAAATCTTTCTGAATTCTCAAGACAAACCTTTTTCTGTTTCCATATTAAATTTACAGTTTTTTGCCCGAGTGTGCGTAGAATAATGGAGAAAAAAGGCTCTGGATCTGTTTTGAATAAATAAATCTAAACAAAACCTACAGCTACTAGTATACTCGTACAGTTAAGTCTAAGGCTGTCAACTGCACTCAGTACCTCACTCAATTTACCAAGATCTGTTCAACTATCCATCCAATCCATCACACAGCTTCGTTCTACGCCAGATGGGACAGCCTGGAAATTCCATTAGAGGTAAATGCCACACACAATTAATATCAAGTGTATACAAAACAAAGGCGTTCACCAAATGATATTTGTTCACCGGAGTCATCAGACTAGTATGATATTTATCGACGCAAGCGGCTGGAGAGCGAAGTGCGAGCTCTTAAAAGCAATTTGGATTGATGAACATGTTCGGTTATTGGATAATAAATAGCTTATATTCTCCACGGCGGTCGCCGTGGCCGAATGGGTTGGTGTGTGACTACCATTCGGATTTCAGAGAGAGAACATAGGTTCAAATCTCGGCGAAAGACCAAAAATGAAGAAACAAGTTTTTCTAATAGCGGTCGCCTCTCGGCAGGCAATGGCAAACGTCCGAGTGTGTTTCTTCCATGAAAAAGCTCCTCATAAAAAATATCTCCCGCTCGGAGTCGGCTTAAAACTGTAAGTCTCTCCATTTTGTGGAACAACATCAAGTCGCACGCCATAAATAGGAGGAGGGGCTCGGCCAAACACCCAAAAAGAGAGTATGCACCAATTATATATATATGATACATTCTCCACTTAAGAAGGGGTTGGTCATTCAGATTGCCCGATTATTGCTTATAATGTAATGATTATGTACCTGGAAAATTTTAAGAAACAAATTTCAACAGGCCGCCCTAATACGGATAGATGTATATTGGGGATAAAATCTCACTTGTCTCTATTGCTCCTTTGAGCTTGTACGACGCGTATATGCATATGCGATCACATTTTGAAATTATACGTGTAACACGTCTATCACAGAAGTAGTTACCTGCAGTTATTTCTCGCATTTATTTTCCCGAGATAAAAAGTTGTTGCATACTAAATAACTCTTGCTTATGCAAACAAATTTACTCACTCTCATATAGATAAGTATTACCTCATGAATGTGCCAGAGCCCACTTTGAACACAACGAACGGAATTAGTGTCGAAAAGTAACCGCTAGATAATGAAATTGTCATCAAAAACATGCCAGGCGACACGAAGTTCAATTGAACAACAAAGGTAATGACGCTTAAACAGTTTGTGAGTGTGGAAAGCGCATCAATTCATTTTTTTCTTTAAAATGTGGTTGCTCTACTGCCTTTAATTCTAGATACGCTTTTAATGATAGATCAGAAGTATTGCTTTTGATTTTGAACTGGAAGGACGGGCCAGCTTCTAAGCGACCAATGGTTTTATACGCGAAACTTGTTTAGGACAGAAATTAATTCAGAACGACAGTATGCTTCGAACTTGGAACCAACCGAATGATGGTTAGGCACAAACCCCTAAGTGAACGGCGACCGCCAGGATTATAAGTCGGAATAAAAACACAAGAGTTTGAAAAATGTTGTTTTTTTTTATTAGCCGCTTGAAAAATATTTTTTTTCTGACGAAGCGCATTTTCATCTCAGTGGCTAGTTAACGAACAAAACTGCCATATCTGGCGATCGACAACACTGTAAATGATCGTAAGTACATCCTCAAAACGTGAATGTTTGATACGGATTTAGGAGGATGAATCAGGAGGAGGATGGATCATCACTGACCCATTTTTATTTCAAAATGTTGCCTCAAATACTGTTTTGATTAACGGTGAGGGCAACGGATAAACAATTTTTTGGTTCCGAAAATTATATGCCCTTTCGTTTCAGAGAAATGAAGCGCCATGTCACAATAGATCTTTTACGCGATGCTAATTGGCTACCTCAACGTTGATCTTTGACACCGTTAAACTTTTTTGTAGCACGTCGTGAAAAACTGAAGTTATGAGAAAAAGCCATTAGCGATTCAGGCTCTCAAGGCAAATACCGGGGAAGTCATTTGTGAGATAGGGCCGGAAACCGTCGCCAAGGTCTTGGAAAGCTGGGTTAACAGGATGCGCTATCGCGAAGCCAGTGTCGGTAGTCCCATGAATGAAATCGTATTTCATGCATAATGAAAATGTTTGCTCTTTCAAATAGAAAAAGGAAAAAAAAGAATATTTTAAAAGATTTACATAATTTGTACATTATTCATCACTGTATGTGATACTCCATTTACAGGAAAAATTTCGAAAGAACAACTTTCAATCATCACTATGTTCCGCAGTGGTTCACGGTAACTCACAATAACTGTTTACTCAATAAATATCCGCTTAATCTCATCATGCTCCCCTTTCTGCCAGCCAACTTTTCGAAAGATTTTTACTGGAATTTGCATTACCATCTCTGCCTGTGATATGTAATTCGCCTACAGAACTGAACTAACTAATATTTTTAACATCACAATGCCCTGTGAAGAGTTAATGGTCAACGTATCTATCAGCATCATAGCTGCTTATACATTAGTGTTATACCTGTAATGAACTTCTTTAGAGTGGATAAAAAGAAGCAAATGTTTGGCTTCATCTACATTTAGCTTCCTCGAATCCTTAATGTTTCAAGCAGTCTTATTTAAAGTAAGAGATGAAATTTGTTTTGTATTTGTCATTTTGCATCTAGTACATTTCTACTCACTCTCGAACTAGTATGACTTCTTCCATTAAATACTTATTATGAACTAGAATATTTGCGGAGCACATGAGCTTTTCACTGCCAGGTTGTATTTCATACCAGAAATTCATTGAAAAGACAATGCAACAAAATGAAAAAAAAAATTAACCTCTGGAGTTATATTATTTTATATTATTTATAGTATTTTTCTAAGAGGTTAATAGAAATAGAAAAGAAAATATCTTAAATATTTATAAATCTTATATTGAAGTTTATGCTTGATGCCTTAATTTGAGTGATAGAACTTCAAAATTCGCTAAATAGTTTTATTTTATAAGAAAAACTGTAAAAATGTTGATTTTCCATGCATAAAATTGTACTAATTATGATGCGTTGACAAGTTTTGATAATTTAGTTCATTCTTTTAATAAAATAAAAACCATAAAATTCTATGTTTTAAGCTCGGTGCAAATAAAAAAAAAATGGTCAAAATTCCAAAATTTCGCTTTTTGAGTTTTGGTATAATAAAGTGCAAGCTTTAGGAGACTCAAATTTTGTTGATTTTTTACACCTATTTCGCTGGAGGTCTTGCCCATCTTCGCCGTATAACAAAAGCTATATATTTTTTATATAGAAGAAAACATCTCACGCCGTCAGCAAAAAACACAAGCAAACCAAATATCAAAAATCTGTACGAACCAGTTGAAACTTGAACTCTTTTGCACCAAACCACAAAGAGCTATGTGTAATCTTTTTGAATGGTTCTAAAAATTCTGATTAAAAATTGTGAAAGTTTTATGACAACTTTTTATTTTTTTCCAATTTGCATAAAAGTTGGAGCATACATTTATATGCTTTTTGTAAGAGAATGCACTGTATTTTAATAAAGAACTAGTAAAATTGAAAATGAAAGAAATAAATTTAGAAAACTTGGCAATTAGTCCCTGTGATTTAGTAATTTAGCACAGTTTATTAATTCTTCTTCGTAATCTATAATTTTAAAGGCAAGTCTTTAAATTTTATTTATTGTGTTATTTGAAAATATTTAAAGTATAATAAAAATGGGCTTTTTGCCAACAGTAATCCACTGGTATGCGATTTTTAATTTTGCTCAGATATCGTTGTTCCATCTTTCTTATGTCTAAGTTAAGCCTCTCAGCGCTAACTTTTAGCTTTTCTTTCTTTTCTTTTTCTGTAAGGAAAGTGAAGCGAAGTTTTAAAGATATGTTACATATCAAGACTCGATAGGAATCTTTCATATTTCGAATTATTTCGATATGTTAGTAGCTTCCTTGTTTCCTAAGAAATTTTCTATTATTTATCCATTACAATTATTAACAACATTTTTAGAGTTTTTCTAATAGTTGTGTAGCTCAAATTCTTACGTATATGTATTTATAGTAGTGTTGGATGATTTCAGGTGTGATTTTCGCTATAACATCTTTAAATGCCATTAAAATAAGAACTCTAAACATTAAGGTAGCATAAAATGAGAAAAATCACTCATAAAAATATTTTATGTACAATATTTTCTTATTTTCGGTAACTTATTAAAAAAATATTAAGATACCCCATTTTTTCATTTTTTGGCACTGTATTATTTAATGTAAATATAATCAAAAATATGTGGTTGGCTCAAAGTAATAAAAAACAATTATGTTGTAGCAAAAGTTCTTTATTAGGAAAACAAATTATGCGCCGATGCAAATCGAGACCACTCTCAAATTCTTTACGATTATCCCTTTTATAAAATCTTTCTGCACCGTTATCCATTTCCAATACTAGGTGGAGGGTAAATCACGCGAAAACACACAGTGTTGTTTATGTATTTTATTGTTGCATAAACTGTGTGCATAACAGTGACGATGAACAAAGTGATAATAACAAAAACTACGAATAAGCGAAAGGCGGGATAACGAGGATCTTCGTATGGATGACGACGAAATGAAAGGGAATAGGGTGAGAACGCAGAATGTGGGTGATGCGATATTAATTAAGCTTTCAGACAATATGTTTAATCGAAAAATATATAAAAGTAAACAATAGGCAGTTTCCTCAATTAAATTTTCGATTTCATTATTCCCTTAAACATATTTTGAAGCCTTTTAAGCCATTTGAAAAGCTTTAACTTTTAATTAATATTAATATTTTGCTATTTCTCTAATCAACTGTGTGCCTTTGCCAGCCTTGAAGCTATTGTCCATTTATGCTAATTGCATGCATTTTTAATTGATTTGTTTTATTCAACAGTATTTACAACTTAAAAACTTACCAAATATCTTAACTCTTTTTTCAGCTCAATAACTACATTACATTTGCAAAATACCAATTTACGAGCTTACAACAGCAATAACAGTTTCGCGAATTTCGGTCAGACATTACCAAAATTATCTACAACAACAACGAAGTTAGAATGGACAGCTTCTCAAGCATCTTTAGCTGAGCGTTTAACAAAATTTCGACACAAACAACAGCAGCAAGGTCGACAAGAGCTGAAGTCGGCCGAAAACGAATTATTGACACGAGAAGGGTATTATCAGCTACATAACAGTTCCAACGACTGCAACAACAACAGAAACAATAATCATCCGTACAACAGCAGTGACTCCAGTAGTGGCAATAGGCTTCTGACATTCAAAAGCGTAGAGCAAGCACCCGCTGCTGATGTACACAATACATCAGCCCAGCATAGTCCATCACTGTTCAAAGCTAAACTTGCTAATAGTAAGAGCAATTACAACACAGAACAACATCATTATTACTCAAGTCAACAAAGTGCGAACGTTGCAACCCTCGATGCAACTGAGCCATCATCAGCTCCGTTAGATTGCTACTCCAAATCGGTGAGGCAACGACGTATATTAGTGCGCAGGCGCAACAATACAAGGGAACCAGTAAATTCCGTAGTAACCGAGACAACAAAGCCGTCACGTGTAACATCAACCATCGTTGTGACTGAGAGACAAGAGGCAGCCCATCAGTTTTGGTTCCTTTCACTTTTGTACTGTATCGGCCTAACAAGATTTGCTGATTATGCTGCCTTGCAGTTAGGCGCATGCAACACTAAGAACTTAAGCAACGAACAGTTGCATACACGTAGGTGTTCGACGCCACCTACTACAACTTCCGTCGGGAACATTCCAAAAGGACGCTCAATCGACATAATGGGTTTCATACGCAGCATGAAGCTTAAAGATCGCCTCGCTATTAGTTTGGGTGCGACTCTAATACTGCTGACATTGTTGTTAGTGGTTGATGTGCAGATGGATTTCGGTGTGACGAATCGACATTTATTACAACAGCATTCACGTGTCCGTTATGTAAATGAAAATGATGGTGGGGGCGGTACGGGAGCATTCAGAGATTTCAAAAGGAAATTCCTGCAAAAGAGGTGAGTACCTGAAAAGGACGTTATTAAAATGTGTTTGCATTTGTGTGTATGTGTATGCGTGCATGCATATTTGTAGTATTAAGTGAATGATGGATTTGTGCAGTGGGAAAACTGCAAGTTATTTACCAGGGCTAAGTTAACTTTGAATTTTTTAAGGTTGTGGGATTGTTGAACGACTGAAGTGAAGGTTGAATTAAAATACTAAAACTTCAGTTCAATGGAATTTTGGCTTAAATAGGTTACTAAATAACAATAATAATGGCACAGGTTGATCTGATAGCAATACTAGCTCTTCAGCGACGGTCAAAGTTGTCAATGACATCCAGCTGTCAAGGTATTCAATAAGATTTGCTAATCGTGTAGAGATTCGTATTTTTATCAGAAAGTTATCGTCTCGAGGATATCCGTTTTTGGCTCTGTGGCTCTGTCAACATCAAACCTTTTTTTGTTTTAGTTTGTTTCCAAAATTTATTACATCTGCCAACTTTTGACACTTAGTAAGTTTTATAACAATTCTGGAAATATAAGATGGAAATTAAGAGGGATAATGCAACTAAGAATTATATGACATAAAACGTAGAACAGGTTGATGTTTATTTTAGTGATGAAGTATCTGCTAGGGCTGTCGGAGTTTTTCGTTTTAGTCTTCATTTTTGCAGTTTTCAATGTGCAATTTTCAGCATATCTTCGTTTGTGTGTGCTAGTAATCTGTGAATATGCTTTGTGTTGCATTCTCGAATGATGTCTTCCATAAATTTAATTTTGAGGTCCCTGTGTATATCGTCATTGGTTATGTACCCGGCTGCGTTTGTGATAGTCCTTAGGATTATTGATTGTAGTCGTTGCATTATTTTAATGTTTGATTTGCTTGCTGTTCGCCATATTTCCAGATCGGAGTTATACGAGTTTTGTAGATTAACAATTTATTACCAAGTGAAAGTCGCGAGCCGTTTCGTAGTAGCCAGTAGAGTTGTCTGAATCTGTTTTTAACTTCGTTTCTCTTTTGAAGTATATGCTCCTTCCAGGTCAGTTTTGCATCAATTATTATGTCTAAATATTTGGCTTTTGTAAAGTTGCAATCATACTATCGTCACTTGGGCAGGGTATATTATGTGCATATATAATGTATAAGAGTGTTGCCAAAACGCTTCCTTGTGGAGCACCTGCTTCCATACGTAGTACATCAGAGCATTCGTCCTGATATTTAACATAAAAATATCTTTCATTAAGGTAACTCCGTAAGAGTAGATAATAGTCAGTTGGAAGTATTTTTTTTTTTATATTAATTTGTGTAATAGTCCGGGATGCCATATATGTACTGTCAAAAGCCTTAGCCACGTCAAGATAGACTGCGACGCAATAATTTTTGTTGTCAATTTCCTGTTGTATTTTGTTTATTACTCTGTGTACCTGTTGTATCGTTGAATTTTTTCGCCGAAAGCCAAATTGATGAGAAGGAATGATGTCATTCGATTGTATTGATCCCCTAAGGCGGTCATAAATCAGATGTTCTAATAGCTTCGACAAAATAGGCAAGAGGCTTATCAGCCTGTATGATGAAGGCTTGTTGGCATCTTTATTTGGTTTTGGCAGAGCATTTATTTCAGAAACTTTCCAAGGAAAAGGGAAATATTTGAGTCTTATTGACGAGTTAAATATATTCCTTAGATACTTAATTCCATTGCTGGGTAGGTTCTTTATAATTTGTTCATTATTTCTGTCGTAGCCTGGAGGTTTTTTATTGTTTATATTTTTAATTTTTGTCAGTATTTCTTTATGGTCACCTTTCTGATTTTTCTGAATTCGAAAGTTTCAGGTAAGTTATTTTGTGTCCTATTTTTTGTATTGTAGAAGGTATTTTTGAAGTGTTTCACTAGTGTGCAAGCTTTATCCAAATGCGTTTTAGCCCATGTATTATTTTCGGTCAGAATTGCATGTTGGTGAAGTGCTGTTTTGTTAATGTTCTTCGTCACTTTCCATAGAGAGAATTTGTCATTTTTTGTAAGGTCTAAATTTGCCAGATAAGATTGTTGCTTTTTATTTTCAAATTCCTTTAACATCTGTTTAATATCTTTAGTCTATCTTTGTTTAAGATTGCTTTGTCGTCTGGATGTCTTGTTGTTTGCCATTGTTTCCTTAGTTTTTTTTTTAGTTTTATCTTCTGTCTAATATAGGCCGGAATATATTTTCTTTTGGTTGTGTGTTTGACTGTTGGTGTTGATAAGGTCATTCCGTCAATGATTGCATTGGTGAAAAACGCAATGGCGCCGTCGATTTGCCCTTCAGTTTTAAGTAGTACATTGCAGTCAATTGCGCTTATAATAGTTTCTCGGAAAATTTCCCAGTCTGTGTTTTTATTGTATAATTTTGAGAAATGTACTTGGGACTCAATAGTTGTTTGATACCATACAAATATTGGCGAATGATCTGATGACATGTCGAAGTTAGGTTTAATTGTGAATTGATTTCTATATACACTTTTGTACATGAAAAAGTCGAATCGTGGCACTTATTTCTTTAACAATGAGGAAGGATACCGTTTCTGGCATTAATCCTTGGTATTGAACGGAGCTAACCGATTTATATGGCCAGTTCTCGACAACAGCGATATATTTCGGCTCATTTGGAAATGCAAAATCCTTATTTCAAATGTCTCAGACGAAGCCTATTATTGGCTCACCGGCTATACTACTAAGGAAAATTTAATCCTGTAAAATCCCCGGCATAGAGCGCTGTTAACCGACTATCTCCATCGATTGCTTAGCAACATCGTCATTTCCGAGCTATGGTTCCAGCAAAATGGCATTAAGTGGCGTATAAGCGACGTAACGTTTGGAGTGGTGGGGGCCATCTCACGATTAGTACCCTTAACACCCCTTGATTATTTTATTCGGAATAACATTCTTACTCTTAGGTATTATTCTACTCTAACAAGCCAAACATTTTAAATTAGCGTGAGACCAACATTCGGACGATATTATATAATCAGTTAGATTCTTAAATCGTTATTGGTTTATTTAAACTGATCCTTTTATCGTGTTCGTATGTGGTCATCTCATATTAGTTTTGACTTCATAACTCGACGTAAGAGTAAGACGAATTTTCATTTAGTTTTAGGTGTGGTACTACTGCTAAATCCTCTTCCAAAGAGTGCTAGTTTTTTTGAGACATTTTTCCACGGATTAAAATGCATTTGAAGTTTTAAATTTTTTTAGAGCTTTTGTTTTTAATTCCCTTCTTTGGATTTAAAATCGATATACTACAAAGTTTTGTATGCCCACTTGTAAAAGTATAATGATGATCGAGTATATTCGCCTCATTAGTCGAGGTTTGGTAAGACCTAACAGGTTATATTAGGCGAGCTGTTTTTGAAAACTAGTTCAGTCTAGTACAGTCCAGAGTGCAGTTGTCGAGAGTTTCTCACTTTTTACAGGATATTTTCTATATACTCTACATCTTCCTCATACAGGTATCTATAGTAATCACATAATCCTACGACTAGTAATCAAAATCCCCGTTTGTATTCTTGTAGGAAGCCGTGAAATAATGTTTGAAACGATCAGTAAGTGCGTCCTTTTCGCTCATTATACTCAGCAGATATACAGATAATTACTGCTCTCATAGCCTTATACACAACTTGCAAGAACTGGAGATCCAAGGATTGGGGAAATTCATTATAATAATTAAAATAATTAAATCCATAAGTTAATCAATTATATATTCGCCGTTGGTGTTTACAAGCTTTTCTCACCTCCCGACCAATTTGTTGATGCCGTTCCGCCAAAAATCGCCTGGTCTGGTGTCAAAGAAGTTGTTGAGCCAGTTTTTAAGGACCTCTTTATTATCGAAGGTAATATGGCTGGACAAATCTTCACTCGAACTTTATCTTCTCTTGCCAGCACCAGAAGGTGTCGCATCGAATACTTTCAGAGCTGAAGTGTTTGTGGTCAATCGTACGACAAGACCTACTCAGTGAAACCGCTAAATATTATATTTATTCGCTGCATAATGCCTACGTTCCTGTAAAGCTCGCGTCCTGCGATATTCGCTGTCGCTAAAGCGCAATGGTCCATAAATCTTCTGCAGACTCGCTTTAGCTTATACTTTGCCTTAAATGTGGGGTATACATACATACTCATCACCAAATTTAATAAAGTTTCATTTAAGTAATGTTGTCATTAAAATAAGTCCACTGTAAACTCTACAATGTAACGTGCAACTATGAGCGCAACAGATACACAAAAAACTACATTTTGTACATCCTTCAATCCATCTAACTAGCCGCATACAAAAATACAATAAAGCACCGAAAGTTATTGCTTTACAGAAATCATTAAAGTTCAGCCATTTCCCCCAGTTACACAAAGGGAAGACTGACATACATACTCGTATGTGTGCATGTGGGTAGTTAATATTAGTACCTCTGTGCTCTGCTGGACAGACCTGCTTTCTATACCAAATGTCGGAATACTTATGGGTTATGGACTGGCAGCGAAAACAGGATATACGAATTGACGTAGAGCAAAGCGACGGTGCCAACCTTTTTAAACATCAACGGCACGAAAATCGACATAGTAAGCGTGGTCTTTATGTTATTGCTGTTGGTGTTGCTTGCATGAAATGCCATAAGCTGCCTACTTACTTGCCGCCTTAACAGCATTTGTTGGCTTCGCTCCGCTCTTTGCTGTCTTCTACAGCTGTGTGGCGGCGTGGTTGCTTTGCCTTCAAGGCTGCCTGATTGCATGCACGCCAGCCTGGTTGGATTGTTGGCTGGTTTATGTTGTGCCTTTAATGCGGTTGCGGAAACCAAGTAATAAAACATCAAAATGGCGTAAATTGCGGAAGAAGCAAACGTAAAGGAAATGCACCGGCCGGTGTAACTACAGAAAAGCAACAGCAAAAAGTAAAAGCAACAATAACTACTGGCGTTATGGCAATAGGTTAAGAGATAAACAATATTGCTGTGTAATGTACCTACTTATACACATATACCACCTTGATAAAAAAGTTCGCGGAATACATGCAGAAAATTCCAAATAGAAATTTTTCATCAGAAGTGAAATCATCGCTTTCCAAGTCTCTACTGCACATCAACTGCAACGCACTTATGTCAGCATTTGATCCAGCTCTCGAAGCATATCTGGAACTCTATTTTCGGTATAACCATCAGAGCCGTTTTCGTTTTCGCTTTTTCCATTACTTCATTTCTGCTGTTAAAACGCCAAAGTGGTCTTTTGATTCGATCAAACAGAAAAAAATCGGAGCCGGGCAGGGAGCCATATGCGGTGAATTCGGTGGCTGTTGGATGGTATTCGTTTCGTTCTTGGTCAAATATTCACGGATAATAATGACACTGTGCGGCGGTGCATTGGGACTGTTCATGCAGCATAATCCATAAGTAGTTTTCTCATAAAAAACCCTTTTTTTTGGGCAAATTGTCTCACAAATAATATACCTCATTCTGGAAAAAATTCGAGGCTAACTGAAAATGACGTGTGTTTTATGGTATGGGTTCACTCGGAGCTCTCCACGCACTCGCCTGATGTCGAGATTACGCGTCGTACTGAAAAACCCCCGTCTCGTCTCCAGATTCTCCGATTCCGCCTTGCAAATCATGCCTTTGGCGATATCAACGTGCTTCCTTTTTGGCATGAAATTGCAAAAGCAACGTTCAAATTCTCTTCCAGCTCTTTGATAGTTAATTTGCGGTTGTTAATCTATTTACTTTTTTTTCACTTTATTGATGTTTTTATCAGTTTTCGATGTCGACAGCCTGCCACTACGTTTGTCATCCTCCTTTTGAAGCGTTCATGCCATTCGTAAGCAGTTATTTCCTTTAGAATATCATTACCAAAGAATTTTTACAACATTTCTACGATTTTCGCACTATTGAACCCATTTTAACTCAAAATTTAATGCGAACTCGTTGTTGTAAATTTTAATTCATTTTTTCAATTATAAAAATCGAAAATACGCGCAGAGATAGATTTGCTCAAGGCGGCTAAAGTTCACGTTAATCGAACGTTAATCACAGAAGTGGCAATCTAACAAAAATAAACATAATCCAAATCAGTTGACTTCGAGCGTCACATAGCGGTTGTTCCGGGAACTTTTTGATCAAGGTGCTACATACATACATACTTGTATGCAGCCGCCTATGCTTAGCAGTCACTGCTGCTGTGACACCGCCAGCATTAAAAGCTACCAATGCCCGGCCAGTTAGGCGTAGTGGAACGGGCAGCCAGTAAAGTTATTGCAGCTGCAGCAAAGCCCGCTGACTGTTAGCGGCTTTTTAGAGGCGAAAGTGAGAAATAGGAAGGAAGTAAGGCTTTAAGAGGGATGCCAAATATGCTGTCAAGCTTCGGCTTATTGCTGGCAGGCAACCTACCCTTCTACATCACCTTTAAGTAATCCCTTTAATGCGGTGCGCACGCTTTGCACGTGCCGCTTGCACCCAACTGTTGGTTTACCAGCAAAGTGCAGCTAAAACAAAGTATGGTATTGAGAGTGTCGAATAAGGGGGGGAAGACGGCAATCGGTGTTGTTTTGAACAACAATTTAAACTGTAAAACATTTAATTAATTCATAACTTATCTGCTTCTAAATATCCATACCAGGCCTTTACATGCCTTAACTGGCTTTAAGAGGCTTTAGAGATTTTTTTCATTTCTTAGCCACCCAGGGCAGTGTGGTAATACGAACCTAGAAGTTAGCTGAGTGTAATGAAACAAAGTGGATTTTAAAAGCCTCTTGATCTTATTGTAGTAGTGCTTAATTATTGCCTTAGGCTTTGGTTCAGATTTCTTGGTTGAAAGTGGTTGCAATTCAACCAGTTCGGAAGTTAAAAGTTCAAATTGAAGAATTAAAGTGTTTTGCTTGTATGTACAGTGTACACTTGTGTTCACAATTTTCGAAAGTAGTGCAAATTTAGAAAAATTCCACAAATTTTCCATTCGCCGTAGCCGAATGGGTTGGTGCGCGACTACCATTCGGAATTCATAGAGAAAACGTCGGTTCGAGTCTCGGTGAAAACACCAAAATTAAGAAAAACATTTTTTCTAATAGCGGTCGCCCCTCGGCAGGCAATGGCAAACCTCCTAGTGTATTTCTGCCATGGAAAAGCTCCTCACAAAAATATCTGCCGTTCGGAGTCGGCTTGAAACTGTAGGTCCCTCCATTTGAGGAGCAACATCAAGACGCACGCTATAAACAGGAGAAGGAGCTCGGCCAAACACCCAAAAGGGGTGTACGCGCCAATTATATATATATATAAATTTGAAATAGCCTAAAAATTTTGTTAATTTTTCCTTATAATTTTCGCCATGTAAGAAATAATAGAATTTTTTTATATGGAGCAATTCTTCCAAGTATAAAAAAACTGTCAAAAATAAAGCGATTTTTGAATAATTTTAAATTAAATTAAATTAAACTCATATATTACGAGTATATGTTGTGGTATGAGGTATATTTAAAAAAAAAAGCAAATTTTAATTAGAAATAAATAAATAGTCAAAACTTGCAATATATTGCGATGCTATTACAGAGAACACAGGTGTGCGTCGATGCACGTTTACAAAGTCTTCTTTTACAACATTTAAAATGCTTTTATAGTACATACGTACGTTTTATATATTGCATAAAAGAAGAATTAAAGAACTTTGACAAACCTCTCTTCCTCAATCTTAACAAATTTATTTCTAATAAAACTTTATATTTTATAATAACTTTGAAAATAGTTTTAATTGCCAAGTGTACACTAGAATTTTTTTTACCAATTCTTAAACCATTTTGCTTTTTATTTACATTTCCCTTATTTAAATGGCTTCAGTTCATAGTTTCACAAGTAACATTTTCATCGTGTTCAAGAAAGTTAGCAGGTGTCAAGTTTTTTCGATCAATTTGTGTTTGGAAACTATAAGGAACTGAAAAGTTTAATCTGGCTTTGCTACTCTGCTTGGGGTGAACTAACCTTGAACTAATTGTTTATTTTGTTATCCAGGAGAAAATTACTTGGTAAATGTGTGATATGTTTGTATGTATATAAAAAAATGTATTTTGGATGTAATGGATAAGTGTTCGTATTTAGTATGGGCATGTCACTGTTGCTTTCATAATGCAATAATGCTTTCATGCTTAGGAAAATTGAAATGAATGAATGAAACAGAATCATTAAATTTTTTTCCCATGTTAAATATAAGCGAACGTATAGAAAATGTTTTGCATTAATGCAAAATTCTGCTCTAAGTTAATTTCTAAGCCACAAAGAAATATAAAATTGTTAACACTTTTCAACCAGATTAGTGAATTTTGGTTTTCTATTAGTAATTGCTGATTCTTTCCATTTCAATTCAACCGGGCATTCGGGACATGTTCTTCGATTTCGATGTAACTCATATGTTGCTCTCTTGTCAAAATAATGAGACACGTATTTTTTTGTTCACCCGAAAATTTTTTTTCAAGATTTATCGGCACTTTTGTTCTTCGGCTCAAAATCGATTTTTTTTTTCATTATATAAGAATTTTTTTTTTAAATACTCATAACTTAGTCAAAAATGAACCGATTTTAATGATTCTGGGTTCAAAATGATCGTCATTATATCGTCATTAGATTGTCAATATATAAATAATAAACTAAAAATATGAAGAAGTAAACTTAAAAAAATCTTAATTTTTAACTCTTTAAAGTCTGCAAAAACTTGAAAATAGTTTGGTTTAATATAGTTTACTTTTCAAATAACTCGTCATGACCTGCCAGTCCCTTTTCTATCCTCCACAGAACCAGTTTATTTAATTGTCGATTCATTCGGACGATTATTTGCTCCAAACCAAAAAATAAAGACATTTTGCGACTTGTTGTTATTAAAGATCGATCGTTTTCATAATAAGTTTCAATAATTTTAACGTGCAAAATTGTGCACTTGTCAAATGTCAAAGATGACATAAACAAAAAAAGTATCGCCTAGGTATTACTCACTACTGACCTCCAGTAAGACCCTTCACCTTAGAAATATAGCTTAGACGTGAAAGGAAAGTAAAGAAAACATGTTTGCGTAGCAAACTTAAAGCCAGCCAAATTAAATTTTACCAAAATGTGCGCTTTCATATAAAGTTTGATGCGTTAGTTTCGCCATCATCCTCAGTCAACCAAAAATAAATGGCGAATAATATTTTGACAACTTAAGTGCTCTTAAGAAAAATATTCTCTTCTTGAAAGCAGTATTAAAACAATGTACGTATGTATTTAGTTTAATTTGTTTCCTTCAAGTAATGCTGCCATTCTCTTTTCCATCTTAAGGCATGCAAGAATTCAGCTATGGAAACTGTTGGGCTCATATGGGATGAACTCTTCCTTTTTCAAGCATATTGTTCCGTAATTTTTATTATCACTTAACTGTGGCAAGACATTTTACACAAACAATTACCTGTTGAAGTGGACTATCAACGTAAGCGTATTCCACTTCAACTTATACCACTTTCAGGGAAAATGCCATTCGCCTTACTTGCCAATGACACTTTGCGCGAGGAAATGTTTAAAATATGCAAAAGAAAATGTGCCCTGATATGCAGGAAAGTGGCGAAGTTTGACATAATATACTTCACACATACACATTTATACACGCGTGTGTATGCTATTTTGAGTTTGAGCAATATTATATGCAAATGAACTGAAATTAGTGCAGTTGAGCAGGCAACCAGGAAAACAAATTTCAAAGTTCTGATCCAACCAGCAGCCAGTTTAAAGAATATCTTTTGAGTAAAATTACAAATAACTACGTGCTAAGCAAACTGCAAGCAAGCATTTTTTTGGTAGTAAAAATTACCATAAATATACGTACGAGCATTGAGTATCTCTATGAGAGGACAATTGTGTTTAATTTCGAATGCTCTAAAGTTCCGCCCGCCCATTGACATTCTCCATGTCATTTAGTCAAGCTGTCTCATCACGCATGCATTTAATGGAGCCGGGGCTATATTTGTAACGTATCTACAACAAAAATTACTGTAGTAAAAGTGAGATCTAAAGTAGTTGCTAAAACAAGAAACTCGATACTGCTTTTCAATCTTTGTTTGTTGGCAAAAGTTCACGCGCATCTTCTTCGCCCCATTTTGTGGCGGCTAACAACTTTCAACGTTAAAACTTGATTCCGCTATTTGGTTAGCCGAAAACTTTGTGGACATAAGTGGAGGATGCGACAAAGTTAAGCTGATACCGTGGCTTAGAAGTTTAACTTCCTTCATTGATTGAGGCTTAAAGAGAAATGCGCAGTAAAAGGCTCTCTCCCTAAAAGGATTATACTTGGTAAAATTCTTGTTGTATTGGAAGCAAAAGTTAGAAATTCGACTTAAAATATTCATTAGATAAGAGTGCGCATAATTCAGTTATTCAGATCTATCTTTACTAATGTACATCACTACTAGTGTACATATCTCAAGTAGTTTCTGAATACTTATGCAAAAAGGAAATCGAAGATGGAATATCGTTCGAATATGTTTCGTCTTAGCTTCTTGCATATATGTATATACATATGTACATACACATTGGGTTTCGAACGCGGACCCTGTGGACCCATTCCTTCCTAGGTACCTTCAACTCCTATTTGGGGCATAGGGCGTCTAATCATCAGTCGCACCGTCCACTAGAGTATAGCATTGGATGATGTAGATGTTCCTCACATTTGATTTGAAGCGGTCCCAAAGAACTCTATGCCACAACGAACTTCACGATGATTGCCACTTCAGCAGCATACCCCTTATATGTATGCACGTTTATGCTGCTACAACAACAATAACAACAACAACATGACTGCTTATGCTTTCTATTCAATTCTCAACTCCAGCATATCAGCTGCAGGTGTATCTACTCCCAGCATTGGTTTCACCCAGCAGCTCATAATTAGTGACATTAGCTGTATCCCTTACTTTCGAATTATTTGTATCAATTTAAGTAGCTTCGAAATGATTTGCTCTGTAACTGCCAATTAACTACTCTATTCTACAGTCTGTGTGGTTTACAGTTTTAAGTCCGCGAATTTCAAAGAATGTATAGTTCGAGAAAATGGTAACACTGCGTAATTCGTTGCTGACATATCTGGTAAAAGAGCATCATTTTTACTTACTTCTTAATTTCCTTATAGTGAGAGGTTGAAGTAGGTGTCAGATCTATCTTCTGGTTTATGCCTACTTTTTATTGCAAAATTAGCCCGACCCTTGTTTTCTGTATCTTAATGACCTAAGTGACAGTATACAGTGCCGAATTAAAGTTGCTGATGTTGAGGTACAATTGCACGATATTGTTTTGCTTGCAGATTCTGGAATAGATCTTCAAAAAATGATCGATAATCCTTTGACTTATTTTACGCAGTGGAGTCTAAATATAAACCTGTTTAAATCTAAAGTTATGATTTTCAGAAAACTCCTGCTGGCTGTGATTAGACGTACGGCAGTATTCCAATTGAAATAGTCAATGAGTATAAATATCTCAGTTTATGTTAAACTATAAACTTAGTTACTTAAAGCATTTGGATAAAAAACTTTTTGAGGCAAAAATTGCAATAAATGCCACGTAGCTGAAATACGCAAACAACTCGAGGATAAATATTTCCAAAAAAATTGAAAATTTTCTACACTGCGTCCAGGACGATAATGTTTTACGGTGCTCAGATATGGGGTATTGACAGATATGAGCCGGTAGAGAAACTTCTCAAATTATTTCTAAAAAAGTTGATCTTTCTACCGTGAAGCACGCCAAACTATATGGCCCACCTAGAAATAGGAATGTTACCACAGTATTTCGATATTCTCTATACCCATAAGGCAAACAGACTCACCCGCATCTTGTTTGACGAAGCATTAAGAAGTGGACTGAAATATAAATAGTGTATATATGGAGCCTATCCTCAATTTTTGTCCTTCGTCGATTAAGATTAGCTTGTCCTTATTATTAGGTAAATTGATTCAGAAGGAGCTGTTAGCTTTTGCTGAATATGCCCAAAAGACATCAACACATGCTTTCTATCTATGGTACATTTGACGTCGCTAGAACCAATTTATTTTAATGATGAGCTCGCGGCGTATGTTATAAGCTCGATCTTTGGAGCTAGAAGCGGCTTACTAAAGTTTAACGCTACATCGTCAACTTATACTGTTTGCCATTTAAATGTTGTTGAAGATACAATCCATTTTATGGGTGTGTGTCCTATTTGTTGAAATAATCGTGTAAAGTGTTTTGGTAAGAAAGTTTTGGATCTACCTCAGGTATTAAATATCTTTATAAATACATTAGTAATTGTTTAAAGTATAAAGAACTAATTCTGAATGAATTTACTTAGTTTTGAATTCAAGCACTATGCAGACATACAACATCAAATGTTAAATGTTTATGATCTTATTAAATAAATAAAAATAAAATGATACACCAAAATGCTCAGAATGATGAGGGATGCCGATTTTGCTAAGTCTGTCACTCCGTCCCTCTGTTTATGCGCCGATAATTCAAGAAAAATTTAATGTATTCCAATAAAACTATCAGTGTAGTTGTGTACCAGTACGCTTCATATAGGGTGAATTGATATTGAAAATCGGCGAAATCGGTTAATAACTACGCTCACGTTTCATACAACAGTAATTTTCAAAAAAGAAAAAACTAATATCTCTGTTATAGATGAAGAAAAATGTATTAAATTTGGAACAAATAATAAGGAAATTTGTATTTATTTGCCTGGTTCCAACTAAAATTTTGAAAAATGACCACTGCCTTTTTAAGTTCCGATTGGGAGCAGTTCTAAATGGTTACGTTAGTTTATTTCCACGATTTTAGCCCGAAAAAGAAATTCCATTGTATAAACAATTCGAATTTCTTGTATGAATGGTTTTGAGCATTAAGAGCAGACCTCTGATTTTGAGTAAATCATTCAAATGAGAACAACGGTGGACCCAAAGTGTAGACTTGCGGAGCGCTAAGTTTTATAGAAAAAAAGTCTAAAAAGATGTTACTTGACATCGTTCAGTTAGATAAGAACTTAATAGTTTTGTGGAGTGGTACGGGAAATTGAAATTCTTGATATGTTCTGCATGAAATTCTGTTATTTTCAGTGTCAAAAGCTTTAGAATTATCTGAAAGATTCAAAAACACAATCTTTTTCGAATCAAGTTCAATCACATCGGTTGTAGCGGTAATGAATCCACGATTATTTGAAAATCCTGATGGTTTAACTGTTAATAGATTTCTGGATGTTAAAAGGTTATTATATTTTTTTGTTTATATATAAAGTGTTTATGTCTGATTTTCTGTGTAGCAAATAATCCTGACTATTTTTCATAACGTCATCTTAATTAGCAATCATTCGTAATTGAAATATAATAAATTTATAATTATTGAATCGTTGCGAATGTAAAAAATAATGTAAATATAAAAAAATGTAAAAATGAAAAAAAATATAAAGAAATAAAACAAAGCACAAAAAAATATATATTTGTGTACTTACCTGTGTCCTGGACCCCCGATCCTATATTCCTCCAAGGCAAACTGTCACTCCTGTTCAGACATAATCGCCTACGGGTGGAAGTACACCCACAAGCACGAGCTGTGTTTCATTAATTTAACAAAAAAAGCTTGTAAAAATGATTTTACCCATGAAACGGACATGTTTACTACTGCATTACAATATCGCGCGATACGTATGACTTCACGCTCTGGGCGATATACGAGCTACATATATGTGATGCTACAGTGCCACTGTGGTGCAATTGTACACTGTTTATATCGCTTCCACTCAATTGCTCCGCGCTCAGCAGGTCAATGTCGCTTTGATTTCATATCGCGTATTGCATAGCTCCAATATGCACTGCGGCTTACATTTACGCGACAAATTAGTATTACCAAAATTTTTGTAGCATACTTTTAGGCTCGGCATAGAATTGCAAGAGTATTGCGAGGTTTCATCATCTAACTTTTAATATGTTATATGAGGGGCGACTTAGAGAACTTAAAGGTGGCATCATCCACAAAACGATACTTTGTTTTTGGTGAATTCGACATTTGAGTGAAGGTGGAGCAAATAAAAAACCTTTGTGTAGAAATGTATGCATTTGCAAATGTACATATGTATATGTGCGCGACTTATTCTATCATTATTGGCCTTCCGCTTACCTTCGCTTATTCTTCCCCTTTTTACATTTGTTTCTTTTATGTACTGAATGCCTGGGATGACTCCATCTGGTTTTCTATCATTGTCATTCTTGTGCGTGACGAGTATCAAATCATGGTTAAACCTTCTGCAAAACTAGTTAAAAAATAATAATATTACCTAATTATATCATTCTCAAACTTTAACTTGCTAATTTCAAGTGAATATTCAGTTGAATATCCTTCATGCCTAGGCATTTTATTTGCCTTTCTGTCAAGTGCTTATAAAATTCGAGATATTCATTTTCGAATGTGAAAATTAATTGCAAAAACATTTAAAGTGCTTTCAGCGCGAATTGCTTTTGAAGTGGCAGTGCGATATAAACTTTTAGCATTTGCCTCGAGCGCCGACAGGAGCTGCGCATATATACGAACATAATTGCACATATGTTCGCAACACAGGCACACAAACAAACAAGCATGCATGCTTGCACATATACAGGCATGACTCCAAATGAAAACACTCTAAATGTACTTGCCAAAACTCAGTTGAGGGCATTCAAAGACAACTAGTTATATTCACTCAGAACTTACCAATGCCTGTCGCGCTCTTATGCTTCACTCCTCACTCGCACTCACACCAACATACTCCTACACCATTTTCTATGGCGCATTGCCATTCGCTCACTTTTAGCAAACCATAATTATTTTCTACAAACTTTTATTCCAACTAAACTAATTTCCAAACAAGCAGCAATAGCACAACAACTTGAAATTTTCAGTAATTACAAATTTTGCGTAATCTCGTGCTTATGGCGTCGTAATGCTCAACGTTGTCCATGCTCTATATCCTCTAGTCATATGTAGAAGTTCTACTTTCTGTCGCATATATGTATGCATGGATATGTAACTCTGCCATTAAAGTGTTTAATTTTGTTTCGCTTTTCTTTTTTCTGTACTTGGCAGCAATTCATCCGGTTCAAAGGAGACAGCCACACCGACAACCACACAAGCTCGATCAGGTGGCAGTGCGGCAGGTGGTAGTTCTGCAGGTGGTACGGCAGCTGCAGCGGCGGCGGCTGGTGCTGGCGGAATTCAGCAAGATGCAGCAGCCAGGGAGGATATGCTGGCAATTAAAAAGCTGCAGAAGGAGCCACATGATCCATTCGATGATTTAGTGCGCCTATTGACTGGTCTGGACAAGGCGGACTACTCACATGTGTTGGTTGATGATGACGGCTCAGAGATAACGGATAATCCAACATTCTCGGATGTGACTGGCCTGAAACCAAGGTGAGTGTTATAATAGTTAAGAAAATTGTAAAATTTATTTATGAAGTGGAATGAGCTGCGAAAGTTTACCACGACAAAAAGAAGGCATAGCCCCTACGGCGCAGTACCGGGGAATCTCTTCCTGCAATGCTTTTGAACTAAGTTTCAACTGAAGTTTAAGTAAATGTAATGAATAGAAAATTTCAAATTCAATGATTCAAAAAAATTGGCTTTCAGTGCAGCGTTTTTTAAGTTCAATTTAACACATATTTTCAAAGGAAATCCTTTATCTGTTTTTTGTAGTAGACGGCCTGTAATTTAGGAATGAAAAGTAAAATTTTAAGGTGTATCTCGTATGCACGCTCACAGATGGCGAAGATTCTGATATTCTTTTTTCGTTTGTTCTAGTTTTGTCAATACCGGATTTTTGTGATCCCCACTTTGTAAAATAACGAAAATGCCAACATTATTTGCCAACAATATTGAGATTTTCGAGATTTGCAATTTCTTACGAGGCATATGAAATGAAGACAGAAAAATACTCTTTTATAGCAAAAAAAAAAAAAAAGCCACACTGACTTTAACTTTTTAGCAGACGTGGGCATGTTGAAAAGTTTTTTTTTTTTTTGGTTGCCATTTACTGAGTTTCCTTCCTACTAAGCACTCCATTTAACTGGATCACCAGAGTATTGTTTACCTACCCGCTTGTGTGCCATGTTATCAAATGCACCTTCAATGTCTGAGAAAGCACATCTGCCTGCCTCCTTCACTTCCCGACTATTCCGGAATACACTTATCTACCCCTAGAAAGCAATTTTAATAGGCAGTTCAATAAAGCTGCTGGTACATATGTAGGTGTCACAATTTTCTCTAGTGCTCTTTAGACTAAGTGTGTCTTTTTCTACCTCTTTCAAAATATCAGCTATTAGGA
Organism: Anastrepha obliqua; assembly: GCF_027943255.1. NCBI lineage: Eukaryota > Metazoa > Arthropoda > Insecta > Diptera > Tephritidae > Anastrepha > Anastrepha obliqua. The sequence goes on from NC_072892.1 coordinate 85,939,857, forward strand.
TCGCTGATAAGACAATTCGCCAGGAAGGCGGAGAATACCAAAACCAAATAAATTTAAATACCTTCTTTTATAAGTCACCAATCAAGACGTGCATCATAATAGAGAGGAGAGGCTCGACCAAAAGATTAATAAACAATGTGCCGCGGATAAAACATTTTAAGTCGACTTAACACGCTTTTCTGTTGTGCACTGAAATGCCTACTTTTCCCAATATATTTAATCAATTAATCATATAAGACCGTAGCTTAAGTGAATAAAAGTGAATATCATTCAAAATTTTCTACAATAAGTCAGAAGAGTTCTCTTGTCAAAAACCCACAAATATATATATAACCTATAAGTGGGCACTAAAGTCTATGAGGTCGAAGTGCAAACTTTCATTAAATCTAAATCTAAATAACCTCTAATTGAGTCTCGATTTTTTCATTAATTTCTACCTATTAATAAAAAAATTGCTCACACAATGTACATAATGTCATCTTATTGTTATACAATTTTCCTAGAAGCTATCTTGCGTTCCTTTACAGAATTATTGTACGAAACGCATCCATCCATCTTTACTTACACTTTTAGAAAATAAGAATAAAAAATAATAATGCAGATAAAACTTCACCTACACTACTTTTATACATACATTTTTCCAGCACTGTTTCTAACACCTGCTCTTCAGATGCTTGACAGCTTTCTTAATGGCAATTTGAACAAATTCTGTCAAAAATTTCTCATATACGCCTATAAGTTTGCCTATATTTAAAGTAATCGTGTGTAGCTCTGAGTTAAATAGAAGAGCGACGACGGCATAACAATAAATCCATTTCTAAAAAAACCAAATCCGTCTTTATGTGATTCTTTTGCCACTCTGCAACCCTGATACTTAGTCATTTGTACTTTCATCTTGTTGTATGTAACTTACTCTGAATGTCAGCATCTCCGTAAGATCACATTTCCCCAGGTAATCTGAATGCATTAAAGTGCAACAATGTGCATACACCCATGATGAAAATAAAAGATATGCACTATTTTAACCAGTTTTGACTTTCTTTTGCTTTTTAATTATTATTTTTTTAGAAAAATATGTATATGAAAATTATCCTGTGCGTAGTTTTAGTAAGTCCATTAATTTTAATATATGAATGCAAGAATTTTTTATAAGGAGTAAATGCATTACACCGCCAGGGTAATATTATCAAATTTATATACATAAGTTATAAATAAATTTATGTAAGATATAAATTTTTTAATAGAAAATTAGTTTGTCCTAAAACAAAAGTTTCATAAATTCACAAAAATTTAAGGAGTTCCAAAATATTGTCATCAAAATTTTCAAACTGTTAATCAGAATTTTTAAAAGACTTCTGGGTATGCAGTTTTATAGCCCATTGAATTCTAGTACAATAAAGAACAAGTTTGAAGTAGCTCAAAAAACGCGTTGATTTTTGAATTTTGTTTTTTGTTTCGCATACAATCTTGAGAATTTTCGTGCATGTTCGGAAATCTTTTATATGGTCAATACCTCGCAAAAAAAAAAAAATTAATTAAATTAAAAAAAAATCGATACGATTAAGTGACTTGATTAGGTAAACACAAATATAAATTTTTATAAAATATTAATAAAAATTAAAGAAAGTAGTCCACATTTCACGGTTACATTGACGCTTATACTTTTTATTGGGTATTTGGCCAAGCTCCTCCTTCTAAAGGGTTTTTCAATAAGGGCGGGTAGATGTTGAAATGGAATAAAATGGCGTTTGCTGAGTGGCACGTAGCGCCGTCCTGCTGGAACCACATGTGCTCTAGGTCCATATGGTTCAATATGGGCCATAAGAGATTGGAAGGGCCACCACGTCTACCGAAAAATGGGCGCAATGCGCGCAACGTTTGCGTTAATGAACACTCATTTTGATAATAAAGTTTTATCATTTAAACGTGCTGTTCAATCGTATAACTTGCCATGATGATTTGGCATAAACAACTGAATAATAAACAAAAGATTTGACAGATGTCACCAAAACAAACTGGCTGCCACAGGGCGCCAAAATCGACCCGCGCCAATTGAAAAACGCTTTATTTAGGGAGCGCGTCTTGATGCTTTTCACAAATGGAAATACTTACATGCCGGCACAGAGGGGCAGTTAATAGTTAAGAGGAGCTTTTCATAGCAGAAAAACCCTCGAAGGTTTTGCTATTGCCTGCCGAAGGGCACGTTTTCTATCAATTGGTGTTTCGTGCTCGGGTTTTTAAACTTTTTTAAACCCGAATAGTAGTCGCGCTCTGTCCTGCTCAAAATATTGCGTATCTATTACTTTGATCATGGATGTATTTATTTATGTGCATACATATACAGATATGTAAAATGTAGCGACATTTATCCGGATATTCTTAACGCATGCTAGTTCGTACATACGAGTATATTTAGAGGTCTTTGTAACACATGCAACAGATTTTTCATTTTTCTTCAATGTATGCTGCAAATCTTATCCTACAGTAATTCCTTTCAAAAAATGTCGACTTGCAGAATGTTGGAGTCGGGTGTAGGTAATCGCAGTAGCGGTAGCGGCAAAATTGCTGCTTTGCAATTCATTCATTCACCGCTCTGTACTGCGATAAGTGAGTGACATCCTACAAGGCGTTGCGGCTTAAACTGAATATAATGCACATATTAGGTGAAATAAAATGTTCTCAACGTTTCTCGCTTTATTTTGACGATGCAATTAGCAAATGTAGGTGAATAGTTTTAATTATCTTATGCAAATGGTTCAAGATAATAATCTTCAGTTTCTGATATTTCCACGACTTTCATTTCGTTTCATTTATTCCAAGTCGAAAGCACAGTAATGGTTTTTACATCCCTCTTATAGGTAATGTGAGCTTAAATTACTAAAGACAGCTCAATAAATTAAAGCAAATAGTTTAAAAATGAATAAAACTCCTTCTTTGATCGACAAATTAAGCGGAATACAACTTGAGATCTCATTGAATTATTTTAGTTCTCGGGCGATATAGGCATTATGCGCAGAACACGTATTATTTTTAAATGAAATGGGTAAGTGTTGCGTACAGTTCAAGTTGGGATATGAACATGAAATCAATTTCTTCTTTAATTACACTAAAAACTAGAGACAGTGAGAGTAAAGACCTTCTACTCTCTAGAGATAGGATAGGATTCGAGAACTTTAACGACCTGAGAGCATATTTAAGAACTCCTTCTACACATGCCCGATTCCCTCGATTGCAAAGACCTCCAGATAAATGTTGCATATTATAATCTAAAGCAAACAAAAGAAGTGAAAAGTTATTTGAGAGAGTTTTTCAACATCTTCAACATTTGTTGTTGCATTCGATACTACAATATACATATTGGGTCTATAAGGGGCTAACATTTTTTTGGACGTATGCTTTGATTTGTCCTCTTGGCCGTAGTGATATCTTTATTTTGGAACGTTGTTGCGACCAACTAACTACACCAAACTCCAAGCAGAGTCGCAAAGAATTTTTTGTGAAGCGTAGTCTCTCTCTAATACGTCCCAGCACGGCAGATATCGGGAGATGTGGTTCACTAAAGTTATCTAGGGAAGAACATTCAGCGCTTTTTACTTCACCTACTATGCAGTATTCATAGTATGTGTGTATTGGTGTAATTTTGCTTGCTGTATTTTACAAAATGCATGGTATTATAATTACTTCGGTATTATGCCGACCTGCGCAATGTCATTCATTTATACGTAAAAGCCTGCAACGAGGCTAATGGCATAATGCCACATTGTGGCGGTGCTGATGACTGTGTCTGTATGTGAAACAGTGTATGACATAGTTATGCGCTGGCTTAACATGGCATGACATGACCTCACGACATAATATAGGAAATGACATTGCATTAATTTTTTACACGCGCAGTTCTTGTAATTAAGCGGATTTTTAAGCCCAAGCGTACTAGTGCGCAGGGGTATTATTGGGTGTGCAACGGTTCTTTGTAATAAGCTAATACATTGTAAATATATACAACTAGGCTCAGATTGATTTAGTAGATTAAGCCATTATGTCTGTTTGTATGTACAGTCAGTCAGTGCATGTGACAACTTGGGTGAAAATTGAGGCATCCTAATGAAAATTCATACACCTGTTACTCTTAGCACAAGTTAGGTTGGCAATGAAGACAGGAAAATTGTACTTTCACAACCCAACTGTAATTTTCAAGAATTTAAAAACAACGATTTTCAGCAAATATCAGGTCAGTCCATAAATTCGTGCGTATTTTGCCCATAATTTCACTTTTGTACAATTTTTGCATACACAAAATTATTCGCGGAGTATAACGGAACTATTTCTATTTTCTTTGATATATTGTGCATTCAACAAGTGATTTTAATCGTGGATAGAAGCACGTGTTGTTAAAAAATAAAATGGAATCTTCGAACGCGTATAAGAGGTATATTTTGTATTTTTTTTATAAAAGTGGCAAAAATACAACAACTGCTGCTGCAGAAATAAACTCTGTTCCCGGAGAGGATACAGTGTGTGTAAGGACTGGGCAAAATTGGTTTTCAAAATTCCGAAGTGGTAACTGCGACGTGGAGGATGCCCCGCGCGCTGGGCGTCCTGAAGTCTTTAACTCGGACGCCTTGCTCGAACTCATGGATGCTGAGCCAAATTTGACAGTCGATATGATAGCTCAGAGGTTAAATTCATCGCATGGAACAGTTCACAGGCAACTGGTTCAGTTGAGAAAGGTTTCAAAGCTGGGAAGATGGGCTCCGCATAGACTTTCCCCCGGCAGCCTTCAGCAGAGAGTGAACGTGTGTTCTCAGCTGCTGCAACGGCTTGAAAATGAAAGTTTTTTGAACCGTATTTTTACTGGTGATGAAAAATGGGTACTTTACAATAATCCTGTTCGCAAAAGCCAATGGTTAGATAAAGATGAAACATCAGAACCGACCCCCAGAGATGGCCTTCACCACAAGAAGATTCTCCTGTCTATTTGTGGCGATATGGCCGGTATTGTTTTTTATGAACTTCTGGAGTCAAACCAGACTATAACTGCTGATTATTATTCCCATCAGCTATAAAAGTCGAATGTACGTAACCTGCGAAGTTTGAAAATTCGCCTTATGTTTTTAATAAGCCTCGTAGACTTGCAGACTACACGACTATGGGAGCAGTTTGTTTTTGAGTAGTTTAAGATGTCAAAAGTAACTTCTGTTGGCAGCTTAGATTCTATCGCTTACGCTGATTAGGGGGTCCGCTGCTAAGGTTTATACCCAGGCATTTGAAGATTTCCACTTTTTGGAAAAATATATGGACCAACTTCCAGGTTGCTGTAGCGAATAGTATTGGTTGACCTTATGAGGTATTTCATATTATCGGCGTTAACTTCCAGACCCACTGGATTTGATTTATTATTGAGTTTTAACGCGCGGTCGGCAAATGCGCGTGGCTTTCTTACAACAATGACAAGATGGTCAGCATACAGGTAGTCACAGATCTGAATGCTCTTCGTGGAGAAAGTTACATCAGGTTCGCTTTTGCAGATGACAGAGTTTAAAACCAAATTAAAAATTATGGTAGATAGGTTATTTAAAAATGTCTTATATATGTAAATTTGGACATCTTTGCAAACTCGACCATGTTTGAAAATTTTTGCAAACGGCTATTAATTACGCGAAAGAATAACTGGAGTAAAATTAAAATTTTCCCACACAAATTAAAAACTTGAATTTATACGCCCATATTGTCGTTTATCCACAAACCTATAGTTTTATGTCGCCTCCGAAAGGCAGATGGCTTTTTATAAGGAGCTTATCCACGGCTGAAACGCCCGGGGGGCTTGCTACCGCTATTGGAAAACACGTTTTCTAACAATTAGTGCATCGAGACCGGGGTTTTTAATACTCGGACAATAATTTTGCTCAAGAATGACAGGAGGGGTCGGTTGAAGAATTTTCCAAATAGGCAGAGAAAAATTACTTGACTGAAAATTAAAAAGAGCATAAAACGGTATTTTTGAATATTTTTGGTTTAAGAAAACCTTGAATAACTCAGCCAGGTGCTGACGGATTTAGACTTCAAAGTTATCATTGGAAAGGAGAACTTTCCATGAAAAATTATGCCATTCATGCAGCATTTACTACTGTGGGCAAAAAGTAAGGTGAATTTATTTGTCAAACTTCGCGGGATTAAGATTTCGCTCTAGTTATTTTTTTCATGAGTTGGCAGCACTGTTAATAACATCTGGGCCAACTTTCATGTGAATGTCATTATCAGTGATATATTTACGCTTGTGTTTACCAAACGACCAAGAGTGCATTTTTCGATTTTTACAATGTCTGATTTGATTGAGCAGAGAAGTGCCATCAAATTTTGTTTGCGGAATGAAATTTCGGCTGCGGAAACGTTTAGCATGTTGCAAAAGGCATTTGGTGATTCGACCATGTCGCAGAAAAATGTTTATATGTGGTACAAAGACTTCAAAGAGGGTCGAGAACGTGTTGAGGACTTGGAGCGCTCCGGACGACCATCGACGTCAACTGATGACCAACACGTCAATAAAGTGAAGGAGTTAGTGCTCAAAAATCGTCGGTTTACTGTTAAAGACCTTACTGATATGATCGGAATATCAGAAGGATCTGTGAAAACCATTTTGAAAGACCATTTGGGCCTACGAAAAGTCAAATCTCGTTTGGTACCGAAAACTCTCAATTTCTTGGGAAAAAGTCGTCGCGTTGATGTATGTGAAACAATGCTTTCGGAGTATCAGGACAAGCTCAAATGCATCATTACGGGAGATGAGACTAGGATTTATGCTTACGACCCTGAAACAACCGACCAATCAAGCGAATATCGTGCTAAAGGCGAGGCCAGACCGAAAAGAGCACGTCAAAGTCGTTCAAAAATAAAGGTCATGATGACAGTTTTTTTTCGATTTTCGTGGTGTGGTGCACTATGAATTCCTTCCACCTGGCCAAACTGTTAATAAGGAATATTATTTGAGCGTTATGTGTCGTTTTCGTGAAGCAATTCGTCTAAAAGGACCAGAATTATGGGCCAACAACTCTTGGTTTTTGCATCACGATAATGCACCGTCTCACACGGCGCTCGTTCTTCGTGGCCATTTCGCCAAAAATTCCACGCATATCGTTCCGCAACCACCGTATTCGCCTGATTTGGCTCCGTGTGACTTCTGGCTATTCCCAAAGCTCAAGAGACCACTCCGGGGAACGCGTTTCGAGTCGATTGAGGAGATAAAATCTGAATCGAAGAAGGTGCTGATGGCTATACCGGAAATGGACTATTTGGCATGCTTCGGAGATTGGAAAAATCATTGGCATAAGTGTATTTCATCGAGAGGGGACTATTTTGAAGGGGATAAAATTGATTTACAAGAATAAATAAAGATTTTGCATTTTACAACCAAATTCACCTTACTTTTTGCTCACAGTAGTATTTGGCAATGAGCATAGAACTTGCCATCAACCGATTCACTCAGCTAAGACAGCCACCACGTTTTATTCCCAGGCAAAAATTTTACATCACAGTATAAAAGTGCTAAAAAGAAATGGATAGCAGCATATCTTACTTGTAGAGTTTTGTTCTTAATCAAGTTCTCGATAGCAAAAAACCAACAAGAATTTCTTTGCTCTTGTAGTCTCTCTCTCCATTAGTTCTAGAATGTCACACAGCGTTCAGTTTAAGCGTCGGTTTTTATTATTCACCACATCAAATGGTTGCTTTCATCGCTTTTGTTATAATCCCGTCACTAGCTGTAAAATGTCCTTTACTTGGAAGAAAATAGCGACATTTCTGTACTCTGTACTCTAATCTTCGAGTAGTTGTTGCTGTAGTACATACTTTAGTTGACTGCTTATTGCTTGAAATTTGATGACTCTTTTGTTATCTTCGCAACTATTTAATGACTCTCCAACTAACTATCTCACATTATTTGAGTTGTTTCTTGATAATTGTACAAAGTGTTGTTGGCTATTTTCTAGTTATTTTTATTGTTTTGTTGTCATTATATTTTGTTACTTATATTTTTCTTGCCGTTGTATTAAATATTCCCTTTTTGTCGGCGGACTAAAAAAAATCTTTCGAGTGTATATTTGCCATGAAAAATCGGCTTAGAAAAATCACTTGCTGCCTTAAAACTGTTGGAAGCCCCATTTGTTTTAGATAATGGATATAAATCAACTGATTGATTGACTGAAATTAAAAATACTAATAACAATTTAAACCGATCATACTGAGCCTAGTAAAAAGTTTTTCTACATGAATCCACAAATGAAAGTAAATAAAAATTGTATTGTATTACAAATACTACTGTTTAGTAAGTACTTGTGAAAGAAAAATGATATCGGATAGATGGCCACCACTACCATGGTTTCGAATGTCGATACTTTTATCAAAGTTTTCAAACACTTTTTTGTCTATTTCGTTAACTACGGCAAGAATTTTGAGTTTTAAGGTTGCAATCGTTTCGATTGACTCTGTATAAACTTTCTATTTAATATGGCTCCTCAAAAGATAATCCAGTGGTGCTAAGCCGCATGATCGGGGTGGCCATACAACAGCTGAACTTCATGAAATTATGCGGTCGAGAGAATTGGTTTGCAGTGAATTGATTATTTCGGCGACTGTGTGACATATGGCATCGTCCAGATGAAACCACATCTCAGTGAAATCCAAACACTCGTACAGACATACATACCCACCACATACTCACTTATATACTTATTTATCACATTTCATAACGTTAAATGTGGGAAAGAATGCAGGCGGTATTCCCACAGCTGCAAAATGTATACATTTAAGTCACGCTCATGTACTAGAATAATAACAAAAGAGTATTTTTGGAAATAAATATCAAATCTGAGTTTTGAGCATATCATCAATAATTACGTAAAATTCGCCATGTGGTATTTCTGGATATCTTCAGTTGTTGAAAATTTCAAGGTCCACAGCTGCGATATTTTCACTTTAACGACTCGGTCGAACACGCATTGGTGTTGGCACATTATGTACCGAGATAGTCTTCTCAAATTTATCAACCAGATTCTTAATATCTGTAGTAGCGGGACGTTATGTTGACCGAAAATATCATGAGTTTTGTAAAGAAATGAAATGAAATTTGTTTGAAATGTAACTTTTACGCATACACCATTTTCATAGCAGATTTTTATTATTTCAACAGCTGCCAAAGCTTTTACTGTGTGTAGGTATATATAAAAAAATCAAATGCGAAAACTGTTGTGATATTAGACTTTGCCTCTTCTGAAAAACGAAATTCTTCTTGTTGAACTTAGTATAACTACCACTGAAGTGGATACCATGGAAATAGCAGCTTTGCCGTTGTTGTTGTTGCAACATCAGAAGTCACATTTCAAATATTTTTTGAAGCTTTTTCAAAGTTTGCGGTCACCTGCCCAGAGCTGAGTAGTATTCAAAAAGTGTTCTATAATTTTAGGATAACTCATTTTTGGAAATAGTTGTATCCACGGCTTTCTGATTGCTATCCAATGAGATGCAGTGGCAGTAAAATATATTTTTTTATGTAAATTACTTCATCGAGTATGTATGCAGCCGTAGCCGTATAGATTGGTACGTGACTCGATTGCAAATGCCAAGCCTGAAGCACCAAAGGCTAGAAAAAGTTGTTTCAAATAGCGGTCGGTCTTCGGATGGCAATGGCAAAACTCCCAGCGTATTTCTGCCATGAAGTAGACTCCTTATAAGAAACCATCTTCCTGGCGCTCGGAGTCGTATTAAAATTTATGGATAAGCATAAAGATGCACCTTACAAATAGAAGGAAAAGCTGGCCAAACACGCCAAACGGGGGTTAGAGCTTATTATATACATATAATATATGTACTATATATTAGACCGGAGTGAAATACGTAAATTTTTTCAAATCATATCGTAATAGCAGGGAAAAGTTGCTACATATCAATACAAATTCAGGAAAAAAAAGAAATTTCAAATCGGTTAATATCTTCCGTTCGCGCATTGCAATTAAAATTTACAAATTTTATCCCAAATCTAGCTGATTTACGAAAACTTGTAGAAGTGGTAAATGATTAAAGATCGAGCTCCCTTTTTATACATAGCACTTTCAGCATTGAGTAGTAGATTTTTAATTTACTAATCTATCCATTTCTGTGGTTCTGAGCGATTAACTTTTACCAATTTTACACCAAATCTACTAAGGAAGCCTATGCCAAATGAGGCTTGCGTGAAAGCGGCTTACGGCTACTACAACACGTCTGTGCTTTAGATCGTCTTCCACTTGGTTACTTGTATTCCATCGTCTTTCTTTTCATTTTGCTTTTGATTCTGGCATACCGATAAACGAAGTGCACGGAAGAGCTAGTACTCTCTGGTCATTACCAGTTCTGCTTTCACTCTTGTCGAACAGCGCTGTTTGGTCAAAAAAAATTCTATTCGATGTTCTTTTGAATTACATAGTTTACACAATTACTTAACATTAAATCTCTTGAAACATTTTATTCATGTCTCTTACTCGTAAGGACATACACTGCCCATTTTTTGGTGCACCTAAACCACTGCTGTCATCGGTCCTTCCCACTAATACCGAATTATACAATGTTGGCAAGAAGTGAGGTACAAAATGTCAGTAGAATCTTCTGCTGCCAGTTCTGGTCAGAAGTTAAGCTTCACAGTTGTAGCAGATACTGTAGCTCATCAGACTGAGTCCCTTTATTCCAAGGCTTCGATTCCAATAGTTTCCCACACAAGAGTTGTACAAAAGATTAAACATCTACATGATCGATACTACACTCTTCGTAAATCTTATTCAAGGGACAAAGACACACCTGAGAAACAAAAGAAGTACAATGATTTTATTGAACAATCTTCAAGTACATTATTTGACATTTCGTCCTGCAAGTGCGAGATGACACTCAATTGCTTTTGTCAAAGAAGCTTTGACAAGTGTATTTGTCCCAGGCCGGTAACTATCAACTGCACATGCCCTAAAGATAGAAAGATACCGCCATTAGAAATCAAATTTCTATATGCTCAAAGATATCTCGGACAAGGAAAGATTGGGACAGTAGATACCAAAGAAACTCAAAAGCTTACATTAAAATTGCAGAGAAAAGCTCGTCACTTAAGTCAGACCAACTTACCTGGACCTTCTTGTAGTAGTATTGATTCTGAAACAGAGATAACTCCTAAAGTTGACAATGATAAGAATGATCCCGATTTTCAGACCCCACGCTCTATTTCCTCTCAGTCAGCAAGTTCCAAAAATGCACAGATGCGCTTATCACTTCCAGCAACGGCCTTAACAAGTGATCGTTTTGGAGTATCTGATAGAGCAGCAGCAGCTATTGTGTCTAGTGCATTTAAAGACGTTGGTCTTATAACGGATAAAGATACTTCTTTTGGTGTTGATCGAAGCAAAATGAGAAGAGAAAAAGAAAAATGTAGACTAAAACTTATCGAATCGGGGAATGCAATAGAGCAATTAAACGATCCGATGTGTGTGTATTTTGATGGCAGGATGGATGACACTTTAGTTTTAGTTGAAAAAGGAAACAAACGTTATCAATCTATAAAAAAAGAAGAGCACATTTCAGTAATAGCAGAACCAGGCTCAAAGTACCTTTGTCATTTAGTACCTACTTCAAAAAGTGGAAAGGACACAGCATACAGCATTGTAAATTATTTTGAAGAAAATGGTATAAATAAATCTAATGTTGTAGTGATTGGATGTGATGGTACGTCAACAAATACTGGGTGGAAGAATGGTGCAATAAAATTCATTGAAACGCGTTTAAAAAGACCAGTACAATGGGCTATCTGTCTCCTCCATTTTAATGAATTACCTATGAGGCATCTTCTGAAGATATCTTGCAATTAATTTCTGATAAAGAAAAACCTAAATTAACCATAGATTTAACAAATATTCCATGCCATACGCAAGCTGTGGAGAGTTGCGTAAAACTAGTAACTCAAGCGTCCTCAAAAGTGTATGGGAACGAGAGACGTGATGGGTTTATAAGAGCAGCACTCACTTCTCGTACAGTTATGCCTCAATTTGACACTAAAGCAGACTTTGCCACTCCCGAATAAATAATTTTTCATCTTTGGTTGGTTGGTTGGGAAGGGAGTGGGTGGAACTCGTCGTACAGTAACCTTCACGCGGTGAGTTCTGAGTCGTCCAAAAAGGGCAGGCCAAGAGCTGTACAAAACTTCTTTAAGATAGTGTGGTCAGTGGGCGCGCTAAGAGGGGAATAATTTATTCTACTTATATACTCAAGAAGACTTATACAAAAATTAAAATAGAGAAACTAACCACCCGCAATTACGTAAATTTATACAAAAAATGACATTTTCCACTTCTTTTCAGGGGCTGTAGGGGCTTTGATAGAGCGGTGGACGTTTTTCTTTTCAAACTATACCTGATGTTGTAATAGTCTACAAAAAATGAACTTTATCTAACATCATTTCCACCTCTTACAATTTTTCGAATATTTGTTCAATTTATTATAAAATTTGTAAATTTTAAATGCAATGCGCGAACGGAAGATATTAACCGATTTGAAATTTCTTTTTTTTCCTGAATTTGTATTGATATGTAGCAACTTTTCCCTGCTATTACGATATGATTTGAAAAAAATTACGTATTTCACTCCGGTCTACTATATATGTATAAAAATGCATGACTAAGGATACATATATTGAAGCATTGAATGCATATTAAAAGCTTTAATCTTGGGAAAATCTACTGCTACTGAATAGTATAGGCTTCTGAATATTCTGCTGGATTCAATAAGAGCTCCTTCAATTGGATCAAAATAAAGAAAATGAGCTTAATTAGCTTGCCATGAAGTGAATACTCAAACAGTGGTGTACAATGTGAGGCATTGAAACTTATCAGCTTAAGTAATTCCGCGCAATCAATGAGACTAGTAATCATATGATATCATAATGAACAGATCTTTCCGTTTCAAGTCATTTCATCCCTGAAAGCATTTCATCACTATAGGATGGCAAAGGATTAGAGAGTAAAGTGGCTTGAGAGCAAAATGAATAAAAGTCCGTTGTGCTATTTTAATTCGGATTGCAGACTAAAGACATATATTCCAATTTAGATAACACCCAAGGGTTAAGTACGACTTTTCTAGTATATGGATATACTTATACAAAGTGCTTTCCGTAGGGCCGAAGAAAAGCTAGATTAGAGTAGTTTTAGGAATATCGTTAATGTCATTCACAAGTGCCAGAGTCGAAAATCACTCCAAGATCCATAAATTCCTGAACGGTAGAAAAGCTAGCAGCCAAAATACACTTCTAAATATAAGTATATCGTGAAATTAAGAGCTAACTTATTATTTGAACTCCACTTAGATGTTCAACTTTTGATATTCAAACTACAGGGTATTAAGATCATCTTTTAAAACAGAACATCTGACATACAAGTAATGCTTGAAGAAATTGTTAAGACATTGCCATAGAGAAAATATTGAGTGAGTACTGTGTGGAACCTGTAACAGTATAAATACATCAACTGAGGAGTGAAATACGAAATTACAGAAAAGAAGCGAGAAGCGAGATGCATGCATATTAGACGACACCCTCAAATGCATGATGGCGAGGGTCTATTATTTCTTTAAGAGCAAAGAATAATTTTTCTTTGACAATTTCTTCGTATACTTTCGAGCCATTAGAAAGTTTTTGTGAGATTCATTACGCATATCATACAGCATCTATCAGGTACCTAATCATCATTCTGATGAACCATAGAGAAACCAAAATAATCAGGACAGCACTGCTTGACCTGTTCAGTGAAAGCATATGCCTTTACAAAATCTTTGAAAATTGCCACATAGCAGATTTTGCTGAAGGTGCTGCACACAATATTCCGCGGTCTCATCCAACTCAATGCAAATATTTGCAACTTGCATTTCACGTAAATCTATGTTTACCCTAATATAATATGTTTATGAGCATTCTCCCTAAAATTATTTTCTCCGCAGTTTGTTACGGTCTGTGGTTCGAGCTGAGAACTCATTTCGAAAGGAAAACTTAGTTACTTACTTTCCAAACATGAGATTTAGCAACAAAACCGTCAAAAACCGATTTCAAAAATTTATTTACGAGAGATTGAAACTATCCATGCAATTTGTCATTCCTGATGGGGTGTATAACTATTTAAATGTTATAAATTCAATTATTTATAACTTTTGCGGCCGCCGTAGCCGAATGGGTTGGTGCGTGATTACCATTCGGAATTCACAGAGTGCTCGTTGGTTCGAATCTTGGTGAAAGCAAAATTAATAAAAAAACATTTTTCTAATAGCGATCGCCCCGCGGCAGGCAATGACAAACCTCCGAGTGTATTTCTGCCATGAAAAAGCTCCTCATAAAAATATCTGCCGTTCGGAGTCGGCTTGAAACTGTAGGTCCCTCCATTTGTGGAACAACATCGAGACGCACACCACAAATAGGAGGAGGAGCTCGGCCAAACACCTAACAGAAGTGTACGCGCCAATTATTTATTTTATAACTTTTTAAAGGGTATCGTAAAATAAATTTAGGTTTGAAAGCTAGGGATGCGCACCATATGAAAACATTTCATACACAAACAAATGTTGGACCCATAAAAAAAAAAAAAAAGGAAAAAAATAACAAAAAATGGCACAAACAGTAATTTTTAAGGCTTTATATTCAGAATTGCTCAAGATCCTGATGAGATGGTCCATTTTAAAGACCAGATTCATATTCAGCGCGAAAAAATACACAAGAAATACCTCCCATTGTTCTTAGAACTGAAAACATGCTAAATTTCGCAGGCGTGTGCAATTATTTAACAGAAATTGTTGTAGCCTACAAAATGTTGCTTATTTCAATTACGTTAACACCTGAACAACGTCACATTAGAATTTATAATTTATACAAATAATAAATTTAATTTGCACACCTGTTAATCTCCAGCTTCATCTCTGACACTTCTAAAAAACATCGCCATATTTTCCACAGCATGCAATGAATTAATTTTTCTACAACTCACTGCTGTTTCTCTTGTAATGCTGATGTTACTCCTACTAACCTAATCCGCATCCACAACAATTTGCTGGTATTTGTTATGCCTCTTCTTTTGTTACTATTTCTCCTATGCTCCCAGCGAGAGAGTAAACATATAGCAGCAGGCAAAAGGCACGCAGCAGGTTATTTCAAACCGCTTTATGCACCAAGCTAATCTGGTTTTGCCCATTTTTACTTGGCGCGTGCTCTTATCTGATATCCGCCATCACCACTGCTGTCACCTTGCAGGCTTCATGCTGACACACTCAGCGGTGGGGGTGAATTTAAAGTGAAAATTACAAAAAGAAACCTGCAATTTTTTTTATAAGTATTTTGACGTGTATTTGCCGGCAGAAATGGTAACGCTGATGCTTCTAACGTTTCTGATCTACAAGAATGTTGCACATTTCATTTACGTGACTCAATTATAAAAGGATTTATTTTTCATATCGTTCCTGTGTTTAAATTAGAAAAATATTTACCATGTCAACGTGTCCGATTTACTTTACTCACGCGCTTCCTGCGTTCATAAGCTGACATCAAATTGCTTAGAGTTCGTACGCAATTATTTCGGAATATATATTTCAAAAAAAAACGACCACAAATTTTAATAAAGCACACCAGAGCTGACAAAAAAAGAGAGCTGTTAATCAAAATTGTAATTTTAGATTTAAATATTTTACTAAGATTTATGTAGACAGGGGCATAAGGATTATTTTAGATCCAAAAGGTTGGTGGTGAAAAACGAAGGCAAATTCTATGCCTACAGAAAAAATAAAAGTATCGTCTAGGATTTTGAAAGAAATAGTTTATTATGTTTTCTAACAACTGTACGTTGGTCAATGGCACTACGCCGTAGCAGTGGAGAAATTTCGTTTCTTCCTAAAATGTAAGATGCCATTTTAAAGAAAAAATCCAGGCTTGATTTTGAGCATAACCAAAAAGTAATCAAAAATGATCAGATGTTACAAAAAATTACCAATAATTTTTTAGACTCTTTTTTACATTTTCTATCGCAAAGTAGGAAAAAAATCGTACAGGAAACAGTTGTTTTTATTTAACCGTCAACTATCTAACTTACAATTCAAAGAAAAAATACCTGCACAAAAAACTAACATTTTAAACTTCTATAGCCAGGCCAAAGTGTATTAATAAGTTGTCCAGATACTGACATGTACCTTTAACCATTTGTATGGAAAAGTGTGACTTGGTACGTACATTTTTTTTTTAATTCGTTAACCCTATGTATTACAAATATTTAATTTTAATTTTTTTGTGAAAAAAGCGTAAAAAATGTCAGCTCGGAAAAAAATAAAACAAAAATTCCAGGCAAATCGTGTTCCATATGCAGAACAAGTTTAAACAGCGGAATGCGGATGCTATTCAAAAACAAAATTAGGTGATTAATTTTGCACCATCTTGTTGACGGGCGAACTTATATTTCTTTAATTGGTAGCAAATTTATATATCCGTGTGAAACGGCAGATTTGGGTAGGTTTTTCGTGTGGTTTGTTTTGTGTTGTGAGACGCGAATCCGATGGATTGTTCTCTTTGGGACATTTTGGCCCGTTGGAACCCATTTGGGGCAATGTCCGAACTAAAAGATTCACCAGTCTCGAGGCGCTGAAAAAAGCCATTGCCCGCGAGTGGTCCAAAATATCTGCAAGTCACATTCGGGCAGCTTGCGATTCGTTTTTAGACCGTCTCAACGCTAAAGTAAAAGCAAAAGGTGGTCATAACGAGCAAAAGTAAATTGATTCTTAATTTTGTATTATTTTCACACACAGTAATATTTTAAACTAAATTTATGGCCTTTTGATTGTTACACTTCGCGTGCCGGACCCTCTATTAAGTTTGCGATTATGGCACTCCACTGTTCTATTGTGATAATCTTCATTAGTATAGGAATGAAATGATATACATAATTATATTGTAATTTTTTCTCATAACTATGCTCAATTAAAATTAATGAGCTTTCGCCAATAATCTTCTCTATGCCACATTCATGCCATTTTCTCCATTTTTGCTTTAAGTATTAAATAACACATGGGATAACAAGTCCCGGGCCTAGCACATATATGGTACTAGTTGTAGTGCATTCACCTCTTTTTCAGTTAGTACTAACCTTAAACAGACAGTTCTAAAAATTCCATGATATTCTATTCAATAGTTCGTGAGTTATTGTGTTAAAAGTGATGCTACTTCTGTTATTTTCGAAACAATGGATCAAAAAAAATTTCGTGTTTTAATTTTACACTGCTTCTTGATGGGGAAAAATGCCGTTCAAACGAAACAATGGCTTGAAAAGTGTTATGAGCGTTTTGTATGATCGAACAGTGAATTTACGTGAGTTATCTGACATCGTAAGGATATCAAAAGAACGTATCGGCCTTACATTGCATAAGCATTTGATCCGAAAGCTCTGTTCAAAAATATGAGCGTATTGCTGATGGCAAAACAACGGAAAAAATGCATGACTTGGACTTCGATTTGCTCCCACTTCCACCATGTGCGCCAGATTTGGTTACCAGCGACTACTGGGTGTTCGCAGACCAAAAAAAAAAATGGCTCCGTTGGCTTATTACTCATGCTTTTAAGAATTTACCTATTTATACTATACTACTCTTTTACATATAAGGTTATATATGCATATGTACATAAACTCTCGTGCTTCAAAGATACAAGGACTTAATAATTTTCATTCCATTTATTTACACTCAAACGCAATCCCGTTATTCTAATGCATTTGCTGTGTTAAAATTTCCTCTTTTACTTTTTGCCCCCCTTTCCTTTCACTTCCGATTCATTCCACAGCATACAGCTCAAATGAAAAGAATAGTTGACAGCCATTGGCCTGTAGAAATCGGAAGTTACTAGCTACTTTATAAATATTTTATCTCAGTTTCTTTTGTTTTTATTTCGCTGTGGAGGCCAAATGACCAGCTTACTGCTGAAAAAAATTGTGAAAGTAACAGCATATAAAGGCACATAATAGGATTGAAGATGAAGGTCAGTGGACAGGAGGAAAATCTGAATGAATTAAACAGGAATTTACTTAATTATGATTGCCAATTTAATTTGCTAAGGCGTAGGTGCATCGACAGATATTTACGAGTTTAATACTGAAAAAGCTCAACTTAAAATTACAACAAATCTAAAAATAAAAAGTAGAATATTGGTAAGTTGAGGCCTATACGTGCATACGTTCCTATAACTTTATTCATGATTAATTGGTAAGTGAGTTTTGTATTTTATTGAAAGAAGATCTATGTAGTATTTAAATTGTCAAAGACATAAAAAGATAAAGTAGAAATTTAAAATCTGTCAAGCAGAGATCAAAATCCAGTTCGCGAACCAAGTAACACAGGCAGAAGAAAATACACGCACAGTGTAGCACATCTACCATGGACGAATGGCATAACAGACTAACAAAGAAAGTAGCGATTAAGAAACTGTGAGGCATGCGCACATAGAGAGTCTCTCGACCGCAAAAAAAAAAAAATCCACCCGAACTTTTTCTATTCCTTAAATTATGATAGGAGTCGATGTTTCATTGAGGTGGACTATCTACTGAGTATTTTAAAATACATTTTTCTTATAATTTTATACCAAATTTATTTATTTTATGATGTAAAGAGGGATAAGGTTGAGGAGCTACCTTCACTGACGGCTCAGATTTAAATAATAAGGCCGGAAGGGACATCCGCTCAGAAGTGCTGCAAGTGGCTAGCTACTGCATCGTCTTTTAAACTGAAGTTAAACTATTAGGAGGCTAAGTTGTGGGTCAGGAGTGCACCATATAATATACCATATAGTTCTTTCGAAGTACCAATGGAATGGAGAGCTATTTTAATTGAGCTGGCTAAGCGGTGCACCAATAACGTTGTCTGGGTTCTATTTGTGGAAATTGCATCACATATTATCTGGAAAGGGACTGATCTTAAATCAATCAATTTTGCCCAATATGTGGGCATCCCTTTATCCTCAAGCAAGCTCTAAGACAAGTCGGTCTACACCGCGCAAGCCAACCGTAAATGGGTCACGGAGCTTACTTGCAAAATAACTAGATAGGTTTGCCCTAGAAGGAAGGCGCACTGAACTTTTAGAAGCCTCATGAATTTGGAACGGATATTAGTACGGAGTACATAACATCACCAGACTCAGCCTTTCTTTATTAAGAACTCTACGGGCTCTCTTTAATAAGGAAAATATCTACGAGTATTTTACTTAGAACCGAAATTTGGCAACCTCTTTAAAATATCAGGCAACCTCTTTAGGATATATGGGCGAAATTTGTGTAGATACTGAAAAATGCATCAAACCAATTGTTCTCGGAGTAAAGAAAACTAAGATAAAATATCTAAATATGTTTTTTTTCTTTTTGCTTAAAGAGATAAAAAGACTGCTCATTAGACCGTACCTCGGTATAAGAAAAAAAGTTCGGTATATTTTAGCAGGGCAATTCGAAAAAAAAAATTTTTTCTTTGGCCAAATGCAGAGCTCGTTTCATAAACTTTATATATTCGATATTCATAGCCGGATTTTAAAGTAGCATTGCCTATAAAAGAAATATCGAATACAGTTTCAAAAGGCATACCCTTTATATGCTGTGGTCGAGCTCTTCCTCCCGTTTTTGGCATGCGTTTCGATGTTTTTCAACAAAGCTAGCAGAAATACGTTCAGAGCTCTGCTGCTGTTTGCTGATAGGCGACCGCTATTATAAAATACTTTTTATATCATTTGGTGTTTCGTACCCGGTGTTTCGATCTCGGGGATTATCAAATGGTACCAATTCATTCGTCTTCGGTGGCCCTCTGTCAATTAATTCCAAAACAAAATTCCTTGGTAGTGTCGAGCATTCGTTAAAGAAGAAATATAAAAGGCTGCCAGCAAAGAAAAATAAAAATTTCAAAAATCAACTCGAATTTTTAGCCCCTACAAACAGCACTTTTTACCAAATTTAGTCGGACTTGAAAATTTTCTAAAACTCCTGACTAAAAAGTTTGAAATTTTTATGAAAATTTGTAAAATTTTTTTAAATTTATACAAGGGTAAAAAAGTTAATTTATGTTGCTTTTCTATTGCAATGAAGCGAATTAATTGGCCAATTTCCTTTCGCTCCGATAAACTTTTACTGTGTAATCGACTTATAAGGGTGATTTTTTAAGAGCTATAGTTTTTTAAGAGCTAAGGTTTTCAAAAAAACACGTAAAATTCAGAAACATGCATGAGATTTTTATTTAAATCGATAGTACAGTCCATATAATTTAATGTTTGAAGATTATTTCATGCAAATGTTGACCGCGACTGCGCTTCAAATGGTCCATCCGCTTAGTCCAATTTTGGCATACTCTTTCTAATGTTTCGGCCGGTATCTCACATGTAAATGCTTTAATGTTGTCTTCCAATGCGTTAATTGAAGCAGGCTTGTCTGAATAGACATGAACTTTAACATAGCCCTACAAAAAATAATCTAAAGGCGTTATATCGCACGATCTGGGTGGCCAGTTGACAGGTCTAAAAATTTGGCGGGGAATAAAACTATTTTTTTTTGAAAATTACTCTAATTTTTGAAAATCAATATATAAATGTGCGTACGGTATAACAGTAATGCAAATATTTTACTAGATAGCTTTTTATTTGGATGCGGAAATTCTAAGAATATAAATATGAAAAGGTATTTGCATAAAACGGTGTAGAGGGGAACACAAAAGTATTGGAGAAAAATGTAAGAAGAAAAAAGATGAAAGTCATATGCAAATCAGATCATTCTGAATTTCTTCTTCATTAGCTAGCAAATATTCTAAATAGAATAAGGGTCTTATTACCTTATTACAAAAGAGTAGCTCATTACTGTAAAATGCATTGGCAATCAATCATTTTGCATTTAATCAATTCCTTCAATCAGCTGCGAAAAGCTTCGAAAAGCTAAAGCACATCAGCTACAATTTTTAAGCCTCAAAGCGAGCAGCACTCATACGCCATGACGAGCCAACCCAAGCGCACTAATGACAGACAAGATACTAAGCGAATCGATTGCTGACAAAAGCGCGCACGCTACATTTAACTATTGAATGGCAAAAGGAAGCGCGTAATTCACATTTGCATGTACGAACACAAAAAATTTTCATTTTTCATAACACATACACATTCATGCTTGCACTATTCGTGCTCATAAGTATACCCCAAGGAGGCTCTTATTGCGATTGCAACTTATCCATATTCTTATTTATCCAATTCACTAGCTACAGATGAAACCTTTTTGCGCAAATTTCGAAGAAACTGTAAAACTTTTCACCGCATATTCGCCCTCTTGCTATTTTGTGCGTTTTGCTTCAACTACACAAGCGTCACGTCAGGGCGCCCGTTTACTCTACGAATATTTCCGCATTCACATTTTGACTTCCTATTCAGTTCTACTTTGCCTTGTGGCATTGTTAGTGCCACTGCTGTTGCAGCTGCTTGTTTGCATATCATTACCGGCAAATTGCAGGAAAACTATGCCAAAATGTATTTGGCTGGAATGCAGCCAACACTGAAGGAATCTGCATATATACATACTGTACATGCATACGTACTTACATACATACATGATAATCGGTGGACAAACTACGAAGTAACCTTGTAGGAAATATTGCTAAATCCGAGAAAAGGAAATCAAACTTTTACAAAACTAAAAGTTATTTTTCAGAAAATTATTCCCTTTGGTCGGCAGCTCACATTAATACAAGGAAAAACCAAAGATCAGTCAGATGGCATATCATAGGTTTTACTCCTTTCTTGCACTCTTATCATACCGAGAAAAAACTAGAGTATCAAAACATTTTGAGCAGTTTTTACTAGTTTTAGTTAGTTTTTTAATTTTCATTACTTTTTTTTCTAATAGCGGTCGCCCCTCAACAGGCAATGGCAAACCTCCGAGTGTATTTCTGCCATGAAAATGCTCCTTATAAAAAATACCTGCCGTTCGGAGTCGGCTTGAAACTGTAGGTCCCTCCATTTGTGGAACAGCATCAAGACGCACACCACAAATAGGAGGAGGAGCTCGGCCAAACACCCAAAGGGTGTACGCGCCAATTAAATATATATAGGGCAGGTTATGTAAAATTTGCTTTTTGAATCGGCTATAAAAAAAAGAATTAATCAATATTTTTTCAAAGTTTTTTTTTTTATTTTGAAGATTGAACATTGTCATTTATGAATAAAAAATAATATCGTTTAAATGACTGCAACGACTGGCTTTACAGTAGGTCATTCGATCAACCCAATTTTTAAGCCCATTTTTGATTATTTGGGCTCCAATTTCATGAATAGCAACTTCGGTTTCGTGTTTTAAAGCATCAATCGTCTCTGAATGGTTCGCATAGCATTTTTTCTTAACCGCTCCCCACAAAAAATAGTCCAACGGGCTTAAATCACAGCTCCGAGGCGGCCAATTGATATCGGAATTCAAAAACTCGTTGAGCATGTCACGGTAACGCTCGCCATTTACTGTAACCGCGGAAGAAGAAAAAGACTTACCACTTTGGAAAAAGGTTTTCAATGTTTCCCAATTTTGTTCAAGCGTATAGCGTCCCATTTTGTAAATGTCAAACCTTTAAGTAAATTATGAGCACATTTGATGCCATTTGTTTTACCATTGTCAAAAAAATAGGTGGTTCAAAAAGCAAACGCTATATGGCCCACCCGTTATATATTAAAAGCGGTTACCATATATGCGGGTCGCATTCAGGTATTTTATCCATGGAAATTTAAAACTCAAGAATTCTTCATTTTATCTGCAGAAATCTGTAAAATTATTCCAGATACCTTCTATGAGCTAACGTTAAGCTTCACCACGTGGTTTGCAACGTAGGCTCCCGATCACAAGTTAGAGATACTGCAATGCTAGAATGGTACTACAGTACGTAGGTCCAGGTTCCGTAGCTTGATAGTCAGGCGGCAACTTCTCTATACTTATATAAATATATTGTTGGAGCTTCCTTCAGAGTCGGTCAGCGCTTCGGCCAGCTTGGCAACAAATCAGCCTTTTTAAAATCCTACGAAGAAAGACTAAACGCTTCTGATCTTTTTAACAATACTGATAAAGCGATAACTGGTCTATATGACACTGCAAATATAAAAAGAGTTATATATCTTGAGGATGACAAGAGTTCAGATTTGGATTACTTGCAAATACGAAACATTGCTGTTTTTTCGAATGATCATGATATATTATATTCATTTACTATATTTTCTCAGGGTTATGTTGCATTTGCTCATGTAGTATTTTTATGTGTACTGCAAAAATAATTTTTTCTTTACCTTTATTGGCCCTTATTGGTTCAAATATTTCCCACCTAACAGCACATTCACGGTTGGTAGAAAATTATAGCTACACATTTATTCATCTTTTGGAAACTCAATTCGAAAGTTATAAGTTCACAGAATCATTCATAAATGCATTTCTTAGGTTTTAAGCTTTCAGTATCACAAATTGATAAACGTTGTAATAAAAATAATAGAAAAGACAATGTTTAGAAGATTCACAGATTAGTATATTCATCGACTCAAAAATTTGTAGACTCATAGACTCGTAGATTCATATACCCATGTACCCATAGATTTATAGATTCATGGATCCATAAGCTTACAGCCATAGCCACAGATTCATATATGTATTTATATATTCATAGATTCATAGGAGTCTTAGCTTCATACACTATTAGATTTATATATTTATAAATTCATAGATTCATAGTTTCTTTGATTTACAGATAAAATATGTAATTATATATATCGGGTGCCTTTTAGCTGTATCAGAACTAACGATATCGATAACTATGGTCTTACAGCTAGGAATGGCAAATTAGGTCGACATTTCTGTTCAGTAAGGTTTGGCAAGTTATCATGAATTACTTAACGCCAGAACCAGTCTACTAAATTGTGGAAATTTACTTAAAAAAAAATCTGTTCGCGAAATTCATAGTGCACGGGCGGCATCATCGGTCCTTATTTGTTTAGATATGCGAAAAGAGCTGATTTTACGGTGAATGGTGTGCGCTATCGAGCCATTCTGGCTGAATTTTTGTTTCCAAAAATTAATCAGTCAAACATCGGCGACAAGATGGCGCGATTTGCCATACAGCGTGCTAAGCTATCAGAGTATTTCAAGTGGACGTACATATGTCGGATATCATATTCAGAAAATAAACGCCATGAAATTACTTACTAAATTATAATAAAACAAAATTCATTCTAACAATATTTCGGTTTCGTGTTATCATTTTAAGTTATCATGCTCTTAAAAAAACACCCTCCATATATTACTAAGATACTACGAAGAACGTATATAATGCATGAAGCAACACATTACCTCAAAGTGCATTTTTCGAAATTCTCGGTATTAAAATCAATGCACGATATTATTAGCATCTTCCTTGAATTCCTTAGCGGAACTGCAGTTTTTTGTCAAAAGGATATATGAATTATAAAAAGCAAAATTGCAACAAATTCTCTGGCATTGAACTGGTGAAGAATGTAAGCACTCAATGAGGAATGAAAGTAGCATAAAATTGAAAAATAAAGCAAGACGCTATGTTGGGAGTGTAAATCTGATTTCACTTTTCGTTTAACAGCTGAAAGAGAATTTGGTAAAAAATACTAAATGACTGGCCTTAAAAGGAATGCAAATATTGGAGGAGCACAGGAGATAGAAGAGGCATAGAACAAAAATATTTGTTATATGATACCAAACGTCAACTGATATCAAGCTGCGGCAGCTGTCGTGTGTTGGCAAGGATACGGACTTTTTGATTTCTGATGTAAAATTTTGGTGGTATAGGAATTTTGTTTAGCCAATTTTGAATTTTTATTATTTTCTGTTTACTTAATTTTTATTTTTGAATTTTTCTTTGCAGTAAAAATGCAACAAATTTGGAACGCTTCCAGTGGCACATCTCCAAGCGTGAGTTGTACAAAGAGAATGACACTATTGTGGATGCGGTGATACGTGACATGATGAAGCTGCCGGTGCAGCATGTCGGTGAGTGTTTATAATAACCACAAAGGAGATGCTTTCCATTTCAATTCAACCGGGCTATTCGGGTCATGTTCTTCGATTTCGATGTAACTCAAATATGTTGCTCTCTGGTCAAAATAATGAGACACGTATTTTTTTTTTTCGCCCGAAAAACATTTTTTTCAAGAGTTATCGGCAATTTTGTTTTTCGGCTCAAATTCGATTTTTTTTAATTATGTAAGAAAATTTTTTTTTTAAACGCCCATAACTTAGTCAAAAATGAACCGATTTTAATAATTCTGGGTTCAAAATGATCGTAATTACTTACACGAGCGACTTCATGTAGAAACAATTGCAAAAAAGTAGTTGAAAATTTTTTATTTAGCAAAAAAGAAAAAAAATTTAAATTTTTTCGAAATTCAATATTTCAAAAAGTGTATTTTTGTTTTTTTTATAACTTTTTTTAAATCAAAAGGACATCTCAAACTTTAACTGAGCTGAATGCCTAGTAGCTAAAATGCGTTGTTTTTGAGTAATGAATTTTTGAGTAAAAAACCTGTTTCACCCTTTTTGCTTTTTGCAAAATAAAAAATTTTCAACTACCTTTATGCAACTGTTTCTACATGAAATCGCTCGTATAAGTAATGACGATCATTTTTAACCCAAAATTATTAAAACCGGTTCATTTTTGACTAAGTTATGAGCATTTAAAAAAAAATTTTCTTATATTATTAAAAAAAAATCGATTTTGAGCCGAAAAACAAAATTGCCAATAAAGCTTGAAAAAAAAATTTTTCGGGCGAACAAAAAAATACGTGTCTCATTATTTTGACCAGAGAGCAACATATTTGAGTTACATCGAAATCGAAGAACATGTCCCGAATAGCCCTTTTGAATTGAAATGGAAAGAATCTATATAAGAAATTTTTTTTTAATTTCTCATAACTTAGTCAAAAATAAGCCGACTTGAATGATTCTGGGTTCAAAATAATCGTAATTACTTACACAAGCGACTTCATGCAGAAACAATTGCAATAAAGAAGTTGAAAATGTTTTATTTTGCAAAAAACAAAAAGTGCGAAACAGGTTTTTTACTCAAAAATTCATTACTCAAAAACAACGCATTTTAGCTACTAGGCATTCAGCTCAGTTAAAGTTTGAGATGTCCTTTTGATTTAAAAAAAGTTATAAAAAAAACAAAAATACACTTTTTGAAATATTGAATTTCGAAAAAATTTAATTTTTTTTTCTTTTTTGCTAAATAAAAAATTTTCAACTACTTTTTTGCAATTGTTTCTACATGAAGTCGCTCGTGTAAGTAATTACGATCATTTTGAACCCAGAATTATTAAAATCGGTTCATTTTTGACTAAGTTATGGGCATTTAAAAAAAAATTTTTCTTACATAATTAAAAAAAATCGAATTTGAGCCGAAAAACAAAATTGCCGATAACTCTTGAAAAAAATGTTTTTCGGGCGAAAAAAAAAATACGTGTCTCATTATTTTGACCAGAGAGCAACATATTTGAGTTACATCGAAATCGCAGAACATGACCCGAATAGCCCGGTTGAATTGAAATGGAAAGCATCAGGAGTAAATGTATACATATGTATGTATGCATAAAAAATATCTACACAAACATCGATAGCTTGAGTTTGTAATGTTTTAGGAGTTTTTCTGGAAATTTCAAACGAGGGTACGTGGCCTTGGGCGGGTAAATTTTTTTTTCAACAACGTTGCTAGCAGATTCGAATTCCACACAGAATTATAGAAAAAAAGTTTAACAGAGCATAGCTTTAAGCTTAATTTCGAGCTCTCAGAATTTTAAAGGAAACTGTCATTAATTAATACGAAGCTAATGCGGAGTTTAGTATTCACTTAAGTAGTTTGAATGCTACAATATTATTTTAATACAAACTTTTGCTTAGGTATTTCTTGGTAGGAATAGTTTATTTTTCTAGTATACATACTAATGTAACGTTGAGCGACCAAATTTAAAACTCTTGTTATTGTAAAAAAGAATCAAATTGAGAAGAAACTCAAAGTCCATATAGATCAGTTCTTCTAAATTGCTGCAATTATTTTCTGACCGAAATGTGAGTACAGAATAATCCGGTACTATATTTATAGGGTTATCCAATAGGTGCGCTTCAACTTTTTTCCGATAGGGAGGGCGAATGACGCAATATTTTTTATTTTTCGCTTGTCATTTGTAAACTTCATTAGTATACATTTCATCATGGAACGCTACACACTTGAGCAACGATTGCAAATCGTGCAAATTTTTTTTAATGAAAATAATCGTTCTGTTGCTGCTACTTTAAGGGCATTACGGCCATTTTACGGTCCATTTAACAAGCCGTCCCGTTTTGGGGTTATGTGAAGTCATTGGTCTACAGTAACAAGCCGGCGACGATTTGTGAGCTCAGAGCCAATATTGAACGCGAAAGAGTGGTCGAAAATTGGGTTCAACGATTGGACTTCGTAAAACGTGCACGCGGTGGTCATGCAAAAGAAATCGAATTTCATACTTAAATGTATATGTTCAAACTCGATAATAAAAAAAAAATTAGTTAAAAAAGTCAAACCGTTTGTGTTTTATTCAAAAAAGTTCAAAAGTTTAAGCGCTCTTACTGAAAAACCCTATACTTGTCTCGAGCCTCCATTTGTTAGCTATTTTTCTATTATACTTTTCATGAGAAGCAGATAATACTTAAATCGAAACCGCTGTCACCTTTCTTTGTGAAATTTTCACGAATCCTATTCATAATTGAGCCTATTAGAAATTTTTATTTAAAGGTTAGTACCATTCTGGCAAGGTCTTCGAAGGTTAAAAGCTTTCGAAGATTCCAAATAAATTTGTTCACTAGTTTGAGGTGAAAGTCGAATAGAGTGGAATCTAAGAGAAGAAGACATTGCGCACACTACACTTTTACCGTATACTATTTTTCAGAAAGTTTAGCATAACATATTTTCCGACAGCCTTGATTAAATTTTCCAATCTTCCGATTTCTTTTCATAACAATAGTGAATGTTCATTTCGGTTCGCCTTTATTTTTCTTTATTATACAGCTACAATTATGTTTTTTTGCAACGAATTTTGCTTGGCTTAAAACAAGTCTTGCTCTTAGATAAAATCTCAAGCGAGTGTGCCAGTGGTTCTGTTGTTTATTTATTGGCAAACTTTTATCATGATTTCCCATTTGTTTGTCTAACACTCCGTTGAACTTTTGCGTAAATGCTTACACGCATATGCATGTATAAAGATGTGGAATTCTCTGTTTAGTTTGTGTTTTTTGCTGCAGTTAAAACGTACTTTAGAGAGTCAATGGAAAATATAAAAACCACTTCATAAATTAACACAACATTCATACAAACAGAAAAAGAAAGGAAAAGGAATATTTATACAGGGTTACCGGGTAAGTCGTCTTAGATACTTAAGGACATTATTATTTAGAAATTTCTGAATAGTTCGGTTATATGAGATGACGCCCAAAACTTAAACGTTTACTTAAAATGTTTTCTTTTTATTCTTGAAAGTCCATAGTGCGACATGCACACATAGAGGGTCGGACCGCATAAAAATGGTCTCCATACCTTTTTCGATTGCTTAAATTATGATAGCTACTAAGCAGGGAGAGTTTTGTAGTCAAAGAAATGGTGCTGGAAAACGATAATTTAAGGTTGAGGGAGGAAGATCGTGACCGTAGCGTGTCTCACGAATCAATTCGCAACATTTTTCACTATCAATTGGGCATGAAGAAGGTGGCTGAAGATATGCTTGAGCAAGTGAATTCGGACTCAACGATTATAATTTCATGAATGGCAACTTGGATTAGGTGTTTAAAAGCATCAATTATCTCTGGATGGTTCGCATAGCATTTGTCCTTAACGGCTTCCCACAAAAAATAGTCCAACGGGCTTAAATCACAGCTCCGAGGCGGCCAATTGATATCGGAATTTCGGCTGATTATTCGGTTTTCAAAAACGGTAGCCAAAAGTTCGAGTGTAACTTTGGCAGTGTGACAAGTTGCACCGTCCTGTTGAAACCAAATGTCGTCCATGTCATCCTCTTCAATTTTTGGAAACAACTCGTTGAGCATGTCACGGTAACGCTCGCCATTTACTGTAACCGCGGCTCCTCGCTCATTTTCGAAAAAAATGGCCCAATGATGCCGCCAGTCCAAAAACCGCACCAAACAGTGAGCCGTTGTGGATGCATTTGCTCTTCTACAGTAACGTGTGGATTTTCTGAGCCCCAAATCCGACAATTTTGCTTATTGACGTAGCCACCGATGTGAAAATCAGAAAAGAAGAAGAAGACTCACTACTTTGGAAATAGGTTTTCAATATTTCCCAATTTTGTTCAAACGTATAGCGTCCCATTTCGTAAATGTCAAGCCTTTAAGTAGATTATGAACACATTTGACATGTCATTTGTGTTACCATTCTTAAAAAAATAGGTGGTTCAAAAAGCAAACGCTATATGGCCCACCCTGTATATATTCCTGCCCTTCTTCATCTTGTCAGCTACTACAGAGACATACTTCATCTTTGCGTTGTTGTTATCAGACATTCATTAAGGCTATGGTATATTAGTAAATTTTCTTTAAGACTAAAGACTAACCTCTAAGGACTACCTCTGAAGTATTGCCACGAAGTAGATTCTACGCTACCGAAATGAGCCGGATTTATATCCGGGGAAAGACTGTCACTCCAGCAGTACTCCCCGTACATGTATGGATAATGATTATGCTGATACAACAAGAATAATTACCCCTAAAAAAATACCTCTAGCTATTACGCGCGGTATCCAGTATCCGCAGTTGCTTCCTACAATTTTCAATTTCTCTTCTGAATTCAATTGATTTTAGATTGTCTGCTAACGAAGATAATCACATTTCGAACTGAAAACTTGCAATATTAGAAGGTTTAGTACTGTGTTGAGCTGGTATTGAGATGCGTGTCAGTTGTGTCAGTCTAGTGCATATGAGTCTTTCTATCTTTCTGGACATCTTTTGAAGCGTTGCGCTAGGTGTAATGCACATATCGCAGATGAAATATTTCCAAGTAGCCATATTCCATGATTAATAGGCTTCTAAGTATTTTCGTTCATTCGGTGGCAATATTTCTCTACTTTTGCTTACAGTCAAAAGTAGTGCAAAGGGAATTTTCAAAGTTATCTCCTCCAATTTCGTTAAAGAAAACTCAGAGAAATGTCACACAAAGCTGCTTCTTTTAACTCAATGGTTGAGGTAGAAGGGTAGCAGAGATTAAAATGTAGCAGAGGTAAGAAAGATGTACGAGGGGCCTTTCTACTTGAGACCTAAGACAGTAGGTTTAATGGGGAAAACGCATAAAGGGATAAGCAATATTATAAAGTTAATTCTTCTTCAAATCTCTTGGACTACTATACTTATTGGATTCGAAAATTATGTTTATTGTTCCGATCCCTTCCTAATATATCTCGCCCAAAAATGTACCTTAGTTTTTTTAGAATTTCGGGCGCGCGGTTAAAGGTGGTAGCATATGCCGATGACTTGGTCCTGATGGTCTCAGGTCCTCATCTGGGTTCCTGGGCACAGGAATATAGAGGGAAATGAAATTGCCGATGAGCTTGCCAGGAAGGGGGCGGCAGAACCGAATCCAGCTGCCCTCTTCTCAGACATCGGTATCCCCTTGGCCGTCGTTAAAGGGAAACTACACAACTTCTTTCTAAGAAAAGCGCAAGACAGATGGAGGTCTGTTTCAACGTGTGCCATTTCAAAAGCACTATGGCCTCAATACGACTTAAACAGAACGCTTAAGGTGATGGGAACCCCCCGCCATTCAATTTCCAAACTCATCGCGGTGATCACTGGCCACTGGGTGATCGGCACTCACGCGGAGAAGCTTGGAATTCCGTACAACCCCCATTGCAGAAGCTGTGGGGATCCTGCAGAGAAAGAGACTGTGGAACACTTTCTCTGCAGATGTCCGGCTTTGGCGGCTAGGCGCTTGAGATTCCTCAGCGTCCCCTTTGGGGATGACTTGATGAAATTCTCCAGCCTAGATCCCTTTTCTCTCCTCCGATACATCAACAGCACTGGATGGCTGTAGACGGTCTTATCTCCTCCCTTAATCCTTTCACAGGTAGTGGTCCACTTTATGGTATCAAAATGGCATGTAAGTGCTACTTGCAGTGTACCTGGGGTACTCTTGCCATCTTACCTACCTACCTACCTACCTTCTCTCAGCAGAATACACCTAAAAAGTTGCCGACGATTCTTACGACGATACTCGTAATCAGTCCAAGCAGTAATCGTAACTCATTTCTGCTCAGATTGCTAATAAATTCCATTAATACTCTGTTTTGCTTCTTCAAGAAGCCCCTAGTTGTGAAGTAATGAAATGACATATTTATATTTCCTGGAAACGCTGAGTCACTAGTTGCCTCTGTACTCGATTAGTAAGCTCAAAAACGAAGGTTTGCCATTTCCTTATCCGTTACTAAATACTAAAGTCTAAAAAATGTAGCTTCAATTTTCTATCTTGGATAATTCTTGAAAGGATTTCAATGCCCTTCGGGTTGCTTGTCAGTCATTATAAAGGCTGATCAACTAACTACCTACTTTCATTTATCCATTTCATTTCACTGATTAAAAACTTGCTGTTAAACAAATCTTCAGAAAGAAATGCCTAACCGAATTTGAATTTTTTTTCAAATGGAATCTGGCATCAGTTCACTATTCGGTCGTGCAGAAGTGGATTCCGGATCACTCCCAGGTGGATTGTCGCTGTATCTTCTTTCAAAGGATACTTCTGGCAAAAGTCTATGTATCATTTGGAGTCAGCATAATTGGTATTACTTTGACATCCGATAGTGCACGCGACTGTGTTGTAGATACCGTAAACCTCGGAGGATTGTGTTAAAACAAAACAGTTGACAAATTTGGGATTGTTAAGAGCTTTGGTTGGCCATATTCTTATTTATTTATTTATTTATTATATATTATTGTTCGACTTTTTTAAAATAAACATTACATTTCATTTTTAATCATTAACATTAGAACGTACGACAGTGACACTAGGTCGTTTGTCGGAAGAAAAAAGAAAAAAACAAAATCTTACATTTTACATATGTTACTATGGTACTATGTATTGAATTCGCTTAAAATTAATTTTCTATATTCTATAGCACCAGTGATGAACTTAAATAAATTATTATATCCAGAAGGGCCAACACCATTTAAAATGTCTATGATTTCATCTCGGTTTAAACTATATTTTCCAAAAAATCTTTGACGAATTCTTTTAAGTATCGGGCATTTTCCTAAGAAATGTGTGATGTCTTCTAATTCATTTAAGTTACATAAAGTGCAATTTAAATCCCTTTGGCTTCCCAAGTATATTAAATCACATCTGGCTTTCATAATCCACATAATTTTATAGATTCCAGTATTATCGTTTAAATAACTTCTGGCGTTGTTATGGTCTAATTCGTTATATAATCGGGTGCTTTGGTGTGCCCTTTCCCATAAAGTTCGAATATTCGAATCATGAAGATTTTCTATTATTGAAATTATATTTCTATTCCACTCTCTTTTATTTGAAGTGCCCCAGTTACATGTTATATTTAACTTTTGTGCTAGATTACTAATTTCTTCAACCCAAAATATCTATTTTTCTAAAATCTTTTTTGATAGTATATGAGGCAATCTATTATCATCATATTCAAAAAACGTTTTGAATATATATTTTAAGTGAAGCTCCAGTGTATACAAATGAAAACTTGGAACATTTGTCTCCAAGAGAATGCAATAAGATGGCGTATTACTCGGGAGATGAAGTACCCTTTTTAAAAAATAAAGTTGAATTTTGTCTACTTCTTCAAACAACGAGTTTCCCCATACCTGAGCAGCATAACTCTGGATTGCTCTAGGTTGGCCATATCCTGCTGGGAGTTGTGCTTAAATTTGCAAAATTTGTTTCACAAAATCTTCTACCGGGATATTGACGTGAGCTTAATGTATTTATGTTCTTGTATCATTCATTTTAAATGATCTCACTCCCTGGTACTTTTATTCTTCCACATATTTTTCCCATGTTATACAATGTACGTAATACATATCTGGGTACATACATACATTGTATTACTTGCAAATTGCTGGCAAGTGTATGTGCATAGATGCAACAATATTCGCATAGTTACAACAACTTGTATTTCAAGCAGCAACATCCAAGTTGTTTCAGTTGAGTTGAATAAAGTTTTACTTCCAACTTAGCGGCAAATGCTGAAGTGCATACCCACTCGCCCGAATATAATACCAAACAAATGGATGCACCCGTACCTCAAAACACAAGTAACAATTGTAGTGTATACAAGCAGCTAAAACAACAACAAATTAGTGCAATTAACTTACCTGGATCTACAAATATATTCATTGTTGAAATTGTTGCAACGTACTTGTGGTTTGGTTGACTTTTATACAGGGATGATGCCGGTTTATACAATGCAGAGAGGCGAGGGAATATGTCAAATTAAACTACGTTTTTATGTTTTTGAGTTCAAGCAAAAAAAAGTGAACTACGAAGCATCGCAGCTTGTTTTGCTAATTATTGAAGTTACGTGACTTCCGTCTGCTTCCTACTGCTTAAGTAACTTCTCAGCATACCACACACACATTTTTATAAACATAATAGCAATACGTGGCTTGTTTCTACAGAGTAGTATCGGAATTGAAAAAATTGTTTTTTCTTCATTCACTTCCAAAATTCATCCCGACCTAATTCTTTGTTTTATTTAAAAAAACTTGTGTAGTGTTTTGCATACGAAGGTCATTTGGAAAGTCCATTCAAAAATACTTAATTGTTTGGGGTATACCTTTTTTCGACCTAGTCGCCTTTTGGGCTCACAATTTCGTCCAACGCTATTCTATGGTAGTTTTTTGATCCCTGAAAAATAGCCATTCGTTTCTGCAATCCTTGTTTTGATTAAATTTTTTTTCAAATTGTGTAACAAATAGTGGTCCACAGGGTCAGAGAGAGACAAGCCTACAGAATATGGGGATGTGAAACGAGTTGAAACCCTATTTACATTAATAATGCGCCCATAACTGCTGAGGGCGCATTGTCTTGATGAAAAAGGAAAATCAAGCGATTTCCTCAATTCAAACCCAATGCCAAACACAAAGGAATAAACCGATCTCGCTGAAACTTGGTGTGTGTTCTTCCAAGAGATGCTACTAACTAAAGATAATCTCTATCTGCGCCAGTAGTGCCGTTCTAATTACTTAGAACTTAACAATTGATTCATACATTCAAGAAAAGCTTATGTTTATGTTAGCTCAGTTCGACAAATATACAAAAATTTTGGCCATTGTAATACTATTGCGAGAGTAAAAGAGAGAAAGACTGGAAATAAATGATAGGAGAGCCGAAGTTATATTTGGGGACTATGAAGAAGAAGACCGAACGATGACAACTCAGGGTTGTGCTAACTGGTTCATACAACCGATGAAATTCATCAGGTGTGTGATACTTAAACCAGCTATATGCGTAGGTGTAGCAAAAATGGGAGAGCCAAGACGGCTGAATTTCAGTCCGACGATAAAAAGACGGCTGAGAGAAAGATTCTGACATGATTCCACCTCATCCTCCAGACACTTCATCCACCTCTGCTGCAGAATGGACTACAGAGCGATAGGACTACGGAAAAGAACAGTCTCACCGCGTGGACACCTATCGGACAATGTCCAGGAAGGGCACCGACAAAATTCGAGAGCTGCCACTTTATAAGTCTTAAAAATTGCCACCTCGAAGGCCTCCTGTCTAGTTAACTCATTCCCCCAGCAGTTTTCCGCAATATTCCCGTGATCAGAGACCCAAATAAATAGAGAGAGAAGCCAGGCATTACCCGACTAATATCAAACGAACCAACAATGAGCCCAGGAGTCTTATTGCCGCATGGCTGTCAGAGTAAATGTTATCATCTTAACAGTAGTTAACTAAATAAACAACTGATCAACTGCTTTTTTTATTGCAGCTACCTCTGAATATGAAACACTGTAGTCTTGCTTTTGATATGGAGCTCCCCACAAATATTCCTCCAGCAACCTTTCCGTCCAACTTCGAGCCTTCCGAGAAAAGGCTTACCAGGTCCTGTTTCCAAATGGCACACAACGTGCACTTTTTCTTTGAGAGAATATGGGAGGAATCCAGAGACGGTGTACATTGATCAGTAACCATAATCTGTAGCTTAAGTCTAAAGTGTAGTCCGCGCACCTCAGTCTTATTGCGGCACGTGCTTCCGGACGATTATGCCTAGGCGGGGCTTCGAGTGATACACATATAAACTTCGATTTTTTATTATCTCTCTACCCTGTTTTACATTTTAACATTAATATTTCCTAAAACACACTGCCTTTGCAAAACTGGCACGTAAGCTTTGATTTGCGATCATTTTTTCTTGAACAATGTGGACAACGTCGTTGTTTTGAGTCTAATACGCAATATTCTTACTCAAACGTTAGAAAAAAGCTGAGAAAATATTCCTAACACGAAATTGCGCTATTCAACTCTAGATGTCTCGGGTGACCCCACATGGGATTCTGCCACGAACTTGAATTTGATGAAGCAAATTGTTTTTAACGTAAAATAGAAATATGGTGCTATAAATTAGAATTCTAAAACCGAGTGCTCAGTGGAAAAATACGTTTCTGACTGGGGTCTGATTGACCTCACACGGGCATCCAGGGGTTAATAAACCACATACAATTTTGATTACTAATCAGAATTGAACAGCTAAAATCCTAGATATAATATTACTCTTTCCTTTGTAGAAAATTGTAATAGTAATGAAAAGCTTTACTGAATTAACCTTGTAAGCAAAAAAAACACAATTTTTTTAGGCGGGCATAGTGTATGGCAAATTTTGAAGCTGTATGGTTGGTTTTTTGGATTTTGAAGATATATTTTCTTTACTTTTGGATAGGAAAAATATAGCACAATAGTGCCCTTTGAAAAGTTCATCCTTAAATATCCTTGAAATTTCGAGATAAATTGTTTTGAAAACGATATATGTCAAAGGTAGATATACTTACATCGTCGTATGTAGTAATTCGTACCGCAGCTTCGTTCTTATTGTCGTTTCAGGGAAACTTAAAAAAACTAGTTGAACTTTCCCCCCATGAAATAAAGTATACGCAATATACAAACTTGGTATATTTGTTCATAAGTTAAATATACATACTAATATCATAGAGTAAGTATAAGTATTGAAGATCCTTTCTTGAAAATATAGTTCTTTGAAACTTTAAAGTACCTTAAAACATTTAATTGATGAGACTATCCGGCATTACTATACGAGGTTTTTTTTTATATTTTGCACCCAATAATGAAACCACAGTAAAAATGAAAATGGCTTCTCCTAACAAGGCAATATACGTCTGGATTTGCTTGAACCAATTTTCAAAGCGCTGTTGACACTCAAAAGCGGATAACTCCAAAACGAGTCGTTTAAACGTTTTAACTGCTTCTTCAGGAGTTGAAAAACGATAGCTTTGCATTTTATTTGTGATGTTCGGGAACAAAAAGAAAGCATTAGATGCTACATTAGGACTGATAGGCGAATTACTCATTAATTCGATTTTTTGGATGCACAAAACCTATCTAGTATGAGCTCTCATGAGAGAGAGTTTTGGTGAAGGATGATTCCTTTTTGGAGGTTGATTTTT
Organism: Anastrepha obliqua; assembly: GCF_027943255.1. Taxonomy (NCBI): domain Eukaryota; kingdom Metazoa; phylum Arthropoda; class Insecta; order Diptera; family Tephritidae; genus Anastrepha; species Anastrepha obliqua. The sequence continues at coordinate 85,976,612 of NC_072892.1, forward strand.
CTTAGCTCTCCGGAAACTTCTTGCAAACAAATAGTTATGTACCAATCAGAATTGGCTGTTTTAAGCTTCTCTAGCGATACAGTTGCGGCATAAGCAGATTTTCTGCAAAAACAGACGACCATTTGCATTGAGGTGTTTTTTCAGCCAGCAACTTCTGTAGAATTCAGCTCGTCTTAGAACACTCATATAGCCGACTGCAGTTTTGTCTCCAGCTCATATGTATAGAGCAAAGATTCGTCACCTGCTATGATGCAGGCAGACGCGCTTTGAACCACCGCGTCTGAATTTCTTTAACATTTCTTTATACCCATCGATACGAGTCCTTTTTTTGGGGGATACTCAAATTATCCGGTAATTAACCAAATGTTAATGCAATATGGAATATTTGAATATAATAAGGCCCAAGGATGCCTCTATCTCCCGATATGTCCTATGGGGATCTTGCGTTATCTACTGACGCGCAGCATCGATTGTTTCTGGCACTGCAACCTCTTTGAAGTACTTTATTTCAGATACTCAAGTCGCATCGAAAAATGTGCTATTTATGACTTCACTTTCAATCAGAATTAAGCATAATTCGGACATACAGAATTCAAACGAAAGAATCGGTAATTTTTTTGCATAACTGTAAAATTCATTGCAGAAATAAATGTAAGCATTCATGAGCGATTATATTGATTTAAAGCATCAGCTAGTTTTCATGAAAAACTGTTCATGGCATAAATGTGTTTGAAATTTTGCCAAGAGGCAACCGCTTTCAACAAAAGTAGTGCCATTTGATGTTTCATATCTGCAGTCGAGTGCTGGAACCTGGAATGAAGGGTAATATGCAATGGACTCTTGAATTTGCAACTTTTAAATCACTTTACTCAGTCATAATTGAAACGAACTCAAAATATAAAATATACGTATGCTCTCACACTTATGCTCACAGCTGTACTCATGTGTAAGGTTATCCCTTTACACAATTATCACTTCTATGCTTTTGATTAAAACAATTTTTTATTATCTACAACAGTAATTGTGGCTTTTAAAAACAAAACAAAAAAATCGACGACGGCTGTAAACATAACCGACGACAGTAAGTTGCTAGAGTATTTGAGAGAGTAGTGTAAATTTTGGCTGCCAAGCAAATAGCAAAGCTGCCTGAATTTTGTGGCTGTATTTCCCTTACTCCACTCTCATTGTCTCTCAGCTTGAACTCTGTGGGTAAAATTGCGGTTCTGCATGTTGTTCTTGCCTATTTGTTGTTTGTGTTACAATTTGTGATAGATTTTTTTTTCCAGTTTTGTTAGCAACACATGATCTGAATAATTGTTTATTTCCTCATACACGCAAAAAAAAAAAAACACGAAAGCACACATAGGAAGATAAGCTTGCGTGAGCGAATCGCATGCCAGTATTTATTACATATGTAAGTACTCTATGCAACAGTTGTAACAGTATGTGTGTGTGTGTGCACACTTAATGCAAGCAAGTACTAGTTTTGCTTTATCACACAAACTTGCAATTTGCACAGGCCAGAAAAGGGAAATGCACTTACACGAGTGACTTTGTTCGGTGGAATTGTTATTTTGCTGGAGAACCTTTCAACACAGCCCGACCTTTGTTTCAGCTGCTTGCTGTTTTGGTGTTAGAATACGTGCATGCGCATGTGCGTTCAGTGTCTTTCGCTTCTCGGAAAGAACAACACACACACATACACACTCAGTTGTGTCTGTTTGCGCAAAAGTCACACAAAAATAATAATAACCTTTCTGCATGTGCGAAATGTTTCCTGTGTACTTGCGGCCCAGGTTTCTTCCTTTAGTGCGTTGTTGCTACTTTCAAATAACTGCCACACAGTGAATCCTAATGGTTTATTTGAGTGCTACTAGCGTTCCTGCGCATCTGCGAGTTATTTTTGTACACTCTCACTGGGTTAATAGCAACAAAGTTGGCTGTAAACAATTTTAAAATTTTTTTGTTTTTGCAATTTTCCTTCCATATTCGCCACTTTTTATGCTTTGTCGGTTAGCTTAAACTACGCGCTCCGGAAACGGATGCATACATAAATTGTTAGAATGCTAAAGCTTAGAAAAGTTTAATTGTACATATATTGGCGTGAGTTACGATGTGGTTCTGCTGCTGTCTAACTTTTTCATGTTTTTTATGTTTTAATTATTTATTTATTTTAAATACAATTTTTCAGTTACGTGGCTCCTGTGGTTTACAACGTAACTTTATGTAGGCTTAGCGGGAAACGGCGTGAACATATAATAAATTGGGTGCAGGTAGTGGTAAACTAGTTTGTTTTTTTGTTGAGTTTGTTTAATGAAATGGAAAATAAAAACAAAAAATTGGTGAAACAGAGAAGTGTATAATATAAGTCGGCAATATTATTTTCCACTATGTAAAAGATTTTCATTGCGGCAGCCGTAACCGAATCGGTTGGTGCGTGAGTACCCTTCGGTAGTGCCAACCGTCGAAGTATCAGGTATAAAACCTCTTTCTAATAACGGTCACCCGCAGCAGGCAATGACAAACCACCGAATGTATTTATGCAACGAAAAAGTTCCTCACAAAAACGCAAATGTCATTCGGAGTCGGCTTAAAACGGTATGTCCTTACATTTGTAGAAAACCATCTCAAAATGGGGAAAAAGAAATACCTTATTTTCTCTGATAGATATCTCGTAAGCCATCGATCAAACAATTATCAAAGTTTATGCTTGTTGCCCAGGTGACATTTCAGACTAAAAACATTATTTTGCTGTTTTTTGTTTGTTCCATTCAGTTGTGGGGTACAGGGTGTTAGCAATGGAGGTTAACAAAGAGAAAACTCGATACATTTTATAGCTTCCCTCTAACAAGGGCGAAAATGCAAGCTGAAATTGTGAATGGTGCTTATGTCGGCATCACTGGAGCAACTAATTACGTGCAATTTTGGTTTCCTCGATTCAGTCCAGGAATTTTTAATGGTAATGAAAATGTCGCTAAAATCCCAGTAATAATTAAACTTGACCGGCATGTTAGTATAATTAATTTTGCGCCACCTTGTATAATGATTTTCATTATTAATTGTCTGACTATGGAGTATTTGTTTTTAACCTTTTTTTACACAACGACAATTCACTTTTTTCTCTTCTGTGTTGCATAAATTCGTAATAATAACAGCATTCTGCCTGTTAGCTGTGGAAGTATACGTCATATACTGCGATTTCCTCGTCATATGTTACGTATATGCGTGTGTTAGTAAGGGTAGATATAGTGTGTTTTGTTTTGGGAGAAATACCAAATCTAAATATCATTTTTCGTAAGGGTTGTAGGCTTTAATAAATCTTAGCATACGATACAAATTTTGAGTTAGCAAATTTCCTAGCTCCAAAACCGTGCTAGTGAGGCCAAATTCAAGCGGAAGCTCTGCGGTAGGGAGTGTTGAAGCTTTTTGATCACTTTCCTTTACGGAATATCATGTGAAGATTAGCTGTAAAATCTATGAGTGGCAGGTTAGCAGATGCTAGCTAAATAACTAGAGACATACCACCCGCCAATCCCTTAATAATTTAGTTGCTCCCGAATTTTTTACCTAACACATAACCACCCCAAATTATGTTCAGATCAGAAGTATGCGGCTCTCATTACCCCCTAACTGATGTTATTTCATAGAGGAATAATTTTTTAATTGAAAATCTTTATTTTTCCTTGCTCATGGATTTAATATAATAAGGCAAGTGGAGACTTTATGGTTTTTCAGGTCGTACACAGAATCGTACCACATGGTTTACATTCCACCTAAGAAGCGTACGAGATTTGATAGTTTGTTGCAACAAATCTTTTTCCTTTTGCAGTAAATAAGTTACTTGATTACTTACGCATTTCTGAATAATAGTAACGCACCAAGTCATTCGGCTGGTAAAGGTAAATTAGGTAAATTAAAGCTTAATAATGTAATTTAAAGAAAGGCCAGTCTTAATTTAGAAAAATGAATATTGGTTGGTATTTTTTATGCGAAGGAACTGAAGACATAAAAACGTATTTTTTAATTTTGGAACTGTCCCTTAGAAATGATATAAGTATAAGAAATTGGTTTTTTTGATTTCTCGAGAAATGCATTTTGAATTTTTGATTATATGGCGCTGTCAACATTGATTGAATGACTGGTTATAGATGATCAAAATCCCTAAATAAAGATGGCTCGAAAGTCTTAGTAGCATTACCTTGTAAAAAATTTTAAAATTTGCAAACCCATTAAGCACGCGTGAAATACACACCAAAGGCAACAACATTTCCAAGTAACAACAAAATATGAAATTACAAAGTTCACGGATAACAAATTACAATCCAATTTTTAAATATTCGTATTAAAATATATTCTTATTTGCTTTTTTTCCTGTTACAGTGCAAAAGGAGGGCGGCACACAATTGAAATTAATCATCGAATTTCCGAACGATATTAAGGCGCTAATGAAGCCAATGAGGTAATTTTACTATTTATTACTCGTATATAAGAGAACAGCCTTGCATTAATCTTTACCTTAATTACCTGGAATGATTATATAATTGTTAACAGTGTTCTTGAAAGATTTTCCACTTTTACTAGCGCAGTATGGTAGAGTCGCACAGCATTTAACTTTGTGCGTATGTGACTTGTGAATAATTGAGTATGCAGTGAAGGAAAGTATTTCCTATGAAACACTTGCACACATTCGCAAGCTCAAACAGGGTGAGTTTATGTTGTAAGTGGATTTTATTTGTCCGCTGGATTGATTTTGATGATGTTTGTCAGAGAGAAGAGCCAAATATTATTTATTATGCAGTATTGGACTATTCAAAATAAATAAATAATTAATTGGCGCGTATAACTCTGTTAGGTGTTTGGCCGAGCTCCTTCTCCTATTTGTGGCATGCATCTTGATGTTGTTCCACAAATGGCTATTATTTTGAAATTCAAAACATTTGATTTAAGTCATTTACCGGGTAAATTTTCAAATTGCTTTTAATTTTTATATTAAAAAGTAGCCGACAATTAAGCCAAAGTATCTCTGCAAAGATTGTTGAAGTAAGACAGACGACGTATTTAAGAATCTAGAATCAGAGAGGAGTTGCAAAAATGTGCGTCATAGGGTTCTTTGTGCCACATTCAGAGGTGGCCTATAACCAATACCATTTTTCATATTGTTCTAGCGCTAAAGCCTTTTTGAGCAATCAATAAAAGATGAATTACATACGGATATTTCATTTAAAGGTTTTTAAATGAATATCAAGTTGCAGCATAAAACGCACCCTATATAGAGGAATTTCCAGAATCCACAATAACACACGTTATTGGTCATAATTGTAGAGCTTTATGTCATCTCCGACTTTTCCCACCGTTTCGCAATGCATTAATTCCACGTGTGCACGAGCACACACACACACACACTCACCTCGGCATCTCAAATAACGCATGCTAGTAATTGTTGGTGTTGTTGGCAATAACAACAAAAACATTTTTAATCGCAGCTGATAGTAATTTATTGCAACTCCCGTTTGCCATGCAATCAGCGTAAATAATAAAAGTCGAATTGACTGCGGATGTGGACAGATTGCCAAGCGGGAATGGCAATACAGCGGCTGATGCCTGATATCTTGATTGGCAATGTCAAGGTGCGTAAAATGGCTATCGGAAGGAAATGTAATGAATACGTACGCGTATGAATGCGATTGACAATTTTGGTCGAATAGTGGTCGAGCAAAGCATGTATGCACATTAGGGTGCATCACTCTACATAAAATAAAAATATCGGTATTGTTTTTTTTTGCCTAAATATTTCGAAATAATTTTAAGATTTACATGAGCTGAACCGATTTGAAAGTACATAAAAAAATCGAGTTTACTTCAAAGAAAAGTGGAGTAAATAAAAAGTTGAAGCTTAAGAGGTCAGAAAAAAAGTGTTTCAAAATCTTATCGAAGGAATAGAAACAGTCAGATTTTTTATGCCACTTTTACTTTTAGGTAATGGTTGGTTAGGTTGATAAGAAGCACTTGAACAAGTCAGCTGATCTAGGCTTCTAAAATGTCACAAATATATTTTCTCACTAATTTTTCTATCACTTTCCATTTCATGGAAATTTAATCCATCCACAACCCAATTTTTTTTTTCGTTCTTTCTATTGATACAATTTTTACCATTTTTTATGTATGTAGAACTTTTAAGCTTCAGCTATTCTATAATCTGAGCAGATTTTTTGAGGAAACAAAATTTTAGAAAGCAGTTTTATTTAAGGAAATTCTCAAGGTACTTTCCATTCAGTCTAGCTCATGTGAACCTGTTTCGGAAATAGTCTGCAAAATTCTTAATATATAAAAAAAATACATCCATTGAAAAACCACTACCGATGAGGCACCCTAATGTGCGTATGTATGTACATATATAAGTACAGCATTGCGTCAGAGTTGACCACAACTTTATTGGTTCAATGATTGCCAATTGAGCATATGTAAATATGCATGCCATTGCTTGATAAATGCATATACACAGGCGTAGGTGTATTTTTATGTGCTTAAATCAAAATTATTGTTGAGACCTATTTTTCGAAAATCACCTTTCGAGAAAATGGTAATTAAAGTTAAGAAGTTGATGTCCATTTTTCTGTGACCCGAGAGTTTTCGGAGTCCCTTGTCTGCTACAAATTCTTAAATTCAAAATAACGGTTTCAATATGCGAATCAAATTAAAAAAATATTGGATTCTCTCGCCAGTTGGTGGTTGCCGCGGCCGAATCTGTTAAAACTAGTTAGGATGAACATTTTTTAATATTAAATTTAGTTAAAATTTAGTATCGAAGTCGATAAGTGAAAAAAAAATTTATTTAATTTTTCGACTTATTGAACCTAAATTTGTAGAATCTGACGGCATCCGTTTTGAATGAAGAAAAAAACACACAATAGTGTTTCGCCTGATATTCAAGTGAAAAAAGGGTAATAAAATTATGCCCAAATTAAAGAAATATTATAATATTAATACATATTTTATTTGTTCAGAGAACTTACATTCGTATGCTAAACTTTCCTGAACTAATCCAATTAACTATCAAATAACATATTTCCATCTTCGTCGACTTCATCGTTACGGTCTTCAGCGTTGACATAATTTTTGGTGAAATATTTGACCTTTGCAGTAATTTGCTGGAGTGGTTCTCGACTAATCTACAAAAAGTAGGAGCACTCTACGCAGTCGTAGTCATTCTAAGTGTGACTTTTCGTTTTATAGCTAATATTTGTTGACGCTTTAAAAAGCCCATTACACTGTGGAACAAATTCAGGTTAGCAAAAGTTAGGTCCATTCTGAGAGTGGCGGGTGAAAATAGAGGCGAAATTAGAAGACCCGTATCGCGGCGTTTGTTTATGTTAGTTCGAATTTTTTTTTAATCGGCCTTCGAAGTTTGCAGTCAAATGCCGATTTTCAGTATATTGTTTATATGGTTTTTTGGCTATAACTCGTCGACTAATTGATATTTTTTCAATCTGTAAAAGCCAAATTATTGCTAGAGACCTGTGCAATAATTACAATTTTTGAAAAAATTGATTTCGAAAATTTTTATGGTACTTATGAGGCAAAATGTTGGAAAAATTATTTTTTTTTCATGTTTTTTGAAAATATTTTCAACAAAACTAAGTCTTTTTTACATTTTGTGTGGTCTATAATATGCTTCTCAGTTTCTTAAATAAATGTAATTTGAAAAAAAATTGTCTTAGTCGACAATTTGCGCTTTAGGCATACAGTCATAATACAAAACTTGCGTTTTTTGAGCTTAATATTAATTTATTTCTCATTTTTTATTTACCAATTTTGTTCAGTGTTGGTTTTGAAGAAACATAGAAAAAGAAAATATAAAAATATGGAAAAAAATATAATTTTGAAATGTTAATAATGAAAAGTTTTAAGTAGAAAAATAAAATAAATTAAATTAATAATTTGGCCAGCTGCCGTTTAGCAGGCGGCTGTGGATCAACATCACTGCTCTCTCTAATGTCTTGGTCATCGTCATCATCATCAGAGAGATCGATTATTTCGTCCAACAGATATTCTGGATTTTCATCTGTGTCTTCCCCTTCTTCCTCTGTTTCCTCGTCTTCCTCTTCTTCAAAGGTGTTTTTATACCACCAACAAATTTCAGCGAGTATCGCATCTGGAGATTTCTTTCCTCTGTACCTGAAACGAAAATAGTTTTCAATCGTTAACATGTTTAAATTGTGCACTCTGACCAAGATATTAGAAAAATCTAGGAATTCAAAATATGCACACTCTATAGTTATCTTATTTCAAATGGAAGCGCAGTTTGGTGATGACGTTCGCCTTGCTCATCAGATTCAGTTGGCAACTGTTGAGCGAGTTTTTCAAGATGCTGATGCAAGAGATGAATTTTGTATGACATATTAACCCCAATTTCAGCGAAAGCTGCCAACATGTTTGCAACAGATTGCCTGTAGTTTTCTTCACGTTCTTTACCCAAAAGTCCTTTGATGACTGCTTTCAATGCGATCCATCCATTTAATTCTCGGTCTGTCAGAACTTGCTCAAAATCTTGACGACTCATTAGTTTCCGTATGTCGGGACCATTAACAACCCCTTCCTGAATTTTGGCCTTACTTAGTCTTGGGAAAATATCTTTCAAGCGGTTGAATACTGCTGGTCTTTTTGCGATACATTTCAAAAAATTTTTAGCAATGCCAAGTTTAATGTGGAGCAACGGCAACAAAATTTTCATTTCAGGAACAAGACTTTCGTGTAGCCTATTGTCATTAGGCCATTTTCGCCCAATTCGACTACTCCAGTTATGTTGTTTGTACTGGTGTCTTCCTTTAATACCTTCTCCGTATCGTGAATCCCAATCACACAAAAAACACGGATATTTTGGACGGCCAGATGCTGTTAAGCCTGTAATCAAGGAAACTACTTTGAGGTCGCAGCAAATGCGCCATTGGTGTTCGTTATATTCGACTACTTCCAGAATGTCTTTCAATTTATCGAAAGTTTCACTAGTGTCAGTGCTATACGCAATCGGAACAGAAGGCATTCTATTTGTCTTGTGCAAAAGCACAACTTTTAAGCTGATTAGTGAACTATCGATAAAGAGACGCCAATCATCTTTTTTATAGGTTAACCCTATCGCCTCCATTAATTTTTCAATATCGTTGCAATAAGCGAAATTTTTTGCATCATTGACATTGAAGAACTTTTGTAACTCTTTTTGGCGTTTTCGATATGCTGTTACTTTTGTACCTTTCGTCAGCAAATTATTTCCTTTCAAAAATGACGCCAGTCGTTCTGATTTTTTCTGAGTCAAACACAAATTTGCAACAATTCCATCCAATTGGTTTTGTGTTATTAGGATTGGGTCCTTTGATGTTTTATTTGATGTACCTTCACCAGGGTTGAATTCTGAGGAGAAATCCATGGGTGTGGCAGGGGTGGTTGTAGTACTGATACCTGTTTGAAGATCAGTACTTCGGTATGTTGGTACTGGAACGAATTCTGAGTGCGGTAATGGTAATTGGACACTTGACACTGCTACATAAGTTTTATTCTTTGTTTTCCTTCTATTCAAAGTTTTATTGTAGTTGGTACATCCATAGCAATTTTCTTCTTGATGTGGGCTATTATCTGACCAAATCATTGGTACACCAAAACTTCTTTTCACTTTTCCATTGCATAAGAATTGAATAGCAATTAAAGCAAACTTTTTTAGGGGCATTGATAAACTCTTGCGAGAAATATTGTCTATAGATTTCCAAAAAAGAATCAGTCACATTGCCGCATTTTTCATCGCTTACTATGAAACGTCCACAAATATTACAAAAATGGTTCATTTTACATGTTGGTTCCGACATTTTTAATACAATATATATTATAGAATGTTTTTTTTTGTTAATTTTGTGAAACTGATACACTTAACTTAAATCACTCAATAAATGAAATAGGTTCCAAAAGAATGAATAGCAAATTTTATCACGACCGAGCGAAAATTAAAAGACATCAGCTTCGACTGAGTTTCGAGTCTTAACTGAATCTTTATTTTTAAAATTAGTTCGCATGCAACACAAATGTTTACAAATATTATTTTAATAGCTATTGATTGTTCCTGGAAATTCCCTTTCTTAATTGTATTCTGGGAATTTCCTTTTCCTTAATTATTTTTGGAACATGCATTCTTCTCGGAAAATCCCTTTTTTAATCCATACTTAGCATTTCCTTTTCTTTAATTGTTTTTGGAATGTTCCTAATTCTTGAAACATCCCTTTTTAACTACTTCTACCGAAATCGATATTTATTTAATGGTTTCGGGAATTTTTAATTACTATGTGTTTACTAGGAATTTTGAATTTGAATTTTTTACATTAGTTTTATGTAATGAATGTGTGTATATCGCACAAATTTTCGACTGATACTATATTTTTTTCCATGATATTTATGTCATGGATTGAAAACTATATTTTAGATAAGAAAAAAAGCGAAAAAAATGAGTTGCTTGCCAGATATTAAGAAATAATAAGGAAAACGTTAATTTTTCGAACATTTTGTGACTTTCGTCAAAGTAGCCAAAGTATTTAATCCCGTAATTTTCTTTTCAAATTACATTTATTTAAGAAACTGAGAAGCATATTATAGACCACACAAAATGTAAAAAAGACTTAGTTTTGTTGAAAATATTTTCAAAAAACATGAAAAAAAAATAATTTTTCCAACATTTTGCCTCATAAGTACCATAAAAATTTTCGAAATCAATTTTTTCAAAAATTGTAATTATTGCACAGGTCTCTAGCAATAATTTGGCTTTTACAGATTGAAAAAATATCAATTAGTCGACGAGTTATAGCCAAAAAACCATATAAACAATATACTGAAAATCGGCATTTGACTGCAAACTTCGAAGGCCGATTAAAAAAAAATTCGAACTAACATAAACAAACGCCGCGATACGGGTCTTCTAATTTCGCCTCTATTTTCACCCGCCACTCTCAGAATGGACCTAACTTTTGCTAACCTGAATTTGTTCCACAGTGTTACACTGAAGAAACCACTAGTCAACAGCAAATACAAAATATAGTCAACTAAACTTTCTAAGTGTTCACAGTTATCGCACTGCAAATATTTAAATTTAATCAGTCATCGGCTTGGAACTGAAACATAATTTTTTTTTTAACTTTGTCGTCGCAGATGTAATTCTCAAGGCACCCACACTGCGCGTACAATTTCAACACAATTGCAACACTTAAAACTACGCAGTGCCGCATCCATATTATTTCTTTTTCACCAGTATGTGTAAAAAATCGTATGTAAAAAAAGGAAAAGTATTATAGTGCAGAACATAATTTATAGAATTTTTACATTTTTTAAAGTTTTCTCCAGTCAATTATATCCCCCTTTAAAATATATACTATCTTCGTTTTCTTTATTATGAGGGGTGCCTTTTATATGTCGAGATTAGAGAACAAAAACAAATTTTAATCATCGAAAATCACTTTATTGTTTTTCAATATACTCTCCATGAAGATCTATACACTTTTGCTTGCGTTTCAACCAATTGTCGAAGCACTTTTGCCACTCTGAAAGAGGTACCTCCAAAACATGCATTCTGAATGCCGCAACCGCTTCTTCAGGTGTCGAAAAACGTTGACCTCTCAGTTTGTTTTTTACGTACGGGAATAAAAAGAAGTCATTCGGTGCCAAGTCAGAACTATACGGCGGATGACCCATTAATATGATGTTTTGGGTGATCAAAAATGCAGTTGTTTGAGCCGATGTGCGAGAGCTCGAATTGTCCTGGTAAAGAGTGATCCGTCTTTGGCGATTGGTTTTCCTAATTTCTTGGAAGACAACTGGCAAAAAAATGGTTATGTACCACTCAGAATTTACTGTTCTGCGTTGTTCTAGTGGTACGGTTGCGACATGTCCAGTTTTTCCGAAAAAACAGGCGACCATTTGCTTGGAAGTGCTTCGTGCGCGAACAACTTTTGTTGGATTTGGCTCATCTTGAAACACCCATACAGTCGACTGCTGTTTACTTTCGGGCTCATACGCATAAATCCATGATTCATCACCTGTCACGATGTCATAGACGTGTTTCGAAGCCCCGCGATCGTATTTTCTGAGCATTTCCCTCGACCAATCGACACGAGCCTTTTTTTGAGCGATTGACAAATTGTGTGGGATCCAACGCGAACAAATTTTTTTGACAGTCAAATGTTTATGCAATATTGAATGTATGCTGGTCCCACTAATGCCTAAGATTGTCTCAATCTCACGATAGGTCACATGACGATCTTGCAATATCAGTTCGCGCACAGCATCAATGGTTTTCGGAACAACAACTGATTTTGGACGACCTTCACGAAATTCGTCTTGGAGTGAACTACGACCACGATTGAATTCACCATACCATCGATAAACACTGGTCCTTGATGGAGCTTCATCGCCAAAAAATTAATTAAGTTCATTCATGCAATGTTGCTGAGTTAATCCACGTCGAAAGTTGTGAAAAATAATCGCACGAAAATGTTCACGATTCCAAGATGAATCTTTTAAGTTACTGTAAACAACACAAATAGCGCTGGTACTTTAAAACGTTCTGAGTACGTAAAAGCCAAAAAATGTCAAACTTTGCGATACAGCTGTCAGTTGCCAGATTGCAACACCAGGGTTGCCAAATCCCGACATATAAAAGGCACTCTTCATATAGGATTAAATCCTGTTATTCAATATTTAACTATCCACTTACATACTTACTTACATATGTGTAAATTAATTCACTTAGCTGAAAATTTTGAATAAATTCAGCCTATCTCGGAGCAGTAACACTTTTCTGTCTTTTTTTTTTGCAAGCATAATTTGAAAGCTTTTGCCTCTTTTTCCAAACTCTGAGCATTTATACGCATTAAATAAGAGTTTGAACTAGTCATTTGTTCAGCGTAGCGAAAATTGTCTTCCACATCTCGACTCTTTAGGTACACGTTACTCAATCGCATCAGTTATTCGCATTGGTCAAGCCAAACTCCCACATTATAATATTTCAAGATTCCATAAAACAAATTATTTAGTTTTTATTGCTTGATTTAATTTTAAAAATCTGCCGGAAACTTCACTGAAAACGACTGATTTAAACTTTCGACTGAACAAAAATAAATGTTTGATACATTTTAAGAAAAAAGGTAAGAATCCAAACCGAGCAACCTTCTCTCCTATGCATACTCAAACATATTTTAGAATAACGAAACTTTTTCTTAACAAAAAAATTCTCAGTTATTTTTTCTCATTTCCTTACTACAAATCTTCCTTAATTTCTATTACAGATTCCCGCGCGACCAGCAAACGTTGCCAAATCATTTCTATTTTACGGATTATGAGCGACATAATGCCGAAATTGCGGCTTTTCATTTGGATCGGTAAGTAAAAAACAAATTTCTGTTCATGAAATATCCTTAAGTTGATTTGCACGTAATTACTCATTCACCATCAGAGCCCATTTTTTAATAAATAATAATATATATATATAGCACTTATATACAATATGCCTATGTAAATAACCTAAAGGATACTCCTTAGGATCAAACACAACATACTTTACCCACTTTAAGCAATTTATTTGATAAAAAATATCAGGAAAAATATCAATAAATGAGCATGACAACATTTCTTTCTGGAGTGGCACTATTGAAAAATGTTCGAAAAATGCAAAGCAGAGAAATAGTTCTCAAGTTAGGCTAAAATTACTCATCATACGTATAGTCTAGCAGTTTCCACAAAAAAAAACCGCTTGTAGCGTGGTGAATTTATTACGTTATGGTCTAAGTTTACTTTCGCTTATGTTTCAAAAATTAGAGTACTTAGAGATTTTATCCTAAAAAACATTCCTGCTCTGAAAACAGTGTGTTTTATATTTTGCCTAAGGCTTGCTTTCTTTAAATGCTATTCTAAATGCTTTTCTGTTAAAATATTATTTTCAATACAAGGTAGCGCAAAAATAGTTATACAATTTTGTTTTTGAATAACTCTTTTACTAAGGATATTTCCACTTTCAAGGACTAATTTAAATGTCCGTTGCAAAATCATATTCCGTGCTTGCCTTTATTCATCGCTTTAGTTCGGATTTAGCTGTTATAACTGTTAAAGCTGTTATACTCGTAAACCACTCTTGTGCGAACACGGTATATGCCGTACTTACTCGTATTTGAACAACATTAGTCTTTTCATATTACTAGGCTTGAACCTGACCAGAAAATGTTTGGTTTACTTTTTTTACATTCCTATCCTATAAAAGTCGGGGCTTGTTCATTAACCTATAATCACTTTTAAAAGTAGACGAACTGTTATCTCCCTCACTTTCGTTTCCGATTAGGTAAGTGGGGCGATTGAATCGCCATCGTTACTTGCGAAAATTAACTCCAATATTTTCCCCGAAGCTTATGAAGTCTTGATATTTTTTGGTTAGGGATGGTTACTACTAATTGTGATTCCAACGCTCCGATTTCTAGAACTAGGAGAGAATTAAACTCGCTTTCAAGCCATATAGGCCTAAATTTTTCTTCCACAAAGTGTAACCTCACAAAGCAAAACCTCTACAAATGAATTGTTAATTAGATTCGATTTTTTCTCTAAAATTTTTTCTTTGTAAACTTTAAGGAATGTTACATTTTCTTCATTAAAATAAAATGGCGGCCACCGTAGCCAAATGGATTGGTGCGAGACTACCATTCGGGAAGCGTAAGTTCGAATCTTCGTGATACACCAAAACGAAAAAAAAGTTTTTTTCTAGTAGCGGTCGCCCCTCGGCAGCCGTGAAGAAGCTCCTCGTAAAAAATATCTGCCATTCGTAGCCGGCTTAAAATTGTAGGCCCCTCCATTTATGGAACAACATCAAGGCGCACGCCACAAGTAGGAGGAGGAGCTCGGCCCAACACCCAAAAGGGTGTGAGCGTCAAATTTACATATATATAAATTAATTAAATTTTGAAACATTTTGTATTTTAAACTAACTCGTTGTCCGATTTGCTCAAGATACTCAAGAAATTTATTATTTCTGATTAATTTCGTTGCGCGACATGATGTCCAGTACTTAACTGTTTTCACTATTCGGATTTAGAGATTATTTAAAAAAATATAATTTTTTTCTTTGTTCGTCCACTTTGTTTTAGTTGTCAGTTCAAGGTTTTGTTGTCAGTTCAATTTGGTTTGGAGGGATTTTTCATTAAAGTTTTAGATCAATAAAATTTGAACTAAACCCTTACAGTTAAAAATTGCTGCTTGGTAAAGTTTTGCAAAATAAAATTTTGTATGGAAACTGTTCATCAAATTATTTTAGAAACTGGTACGTTTTTTTTATTCATAAATTCTTTTTCGAAAATGGTTAGGTCTTAGACATCATACCATATAACCAAATTAATCAGAAATTAGATATTTCTTGAGTATCTTGAAAAACTTGGACAAGGAGTTAGTTCAAAATATAAAACGCTTTCAAGTTTTAATTTAATTTTTCAGGAAAAGCATGTCATAATTTTCATATAAAATATATATAATGACTTTCCCGTTAATCTTATATTGTAATAGTCCGGGAGCCAGGGGTCGATTTTGGATTGCGTTTTTATACTGTTAAATTCTTGACTATACTTGTGATTTAGCTTTCATAAATAACGAAAGTGAACGTCAGCTGGCGGCACCCGCGGTGGGTGTGTTTGTGGGAGGGAACGAAACGTGTCAAAAAAAAATGTCTACCAACTCATTTTATACCGGCTGAAATTGTTTTTATGTTTTGTTGACATTTAGTAGAATAAAAAGAATGTAGTCAGCCGCGCGGTAGAGGGGGGAAAACACGTCAGCTGAACTTGGAGAATAAATTAAAAAGTAAAACTACTTTATGCCGATTGAAATTTGTTTACATAATTTTGGACACATATGAAAATATAATAATGATGGCCAGCTGCGTTTAAAGCGGTGGGAAGACCGTCAGCCGAAGTAAGATGTAAAGGGTGTTTTTTTTAGAGGTTATGTTTTCAAAATGAAATAAAACGTATATAATTTAATGTTATGGCCAAGAATTTAGCTTTATTAATATATAAAGATAAGGGTTTGCCATTATGTTTTAAAAATGATTTCGGGCAAGTGGCCCAATTTTCGACCACTTTTTGTAGCAATAACGCGCCGAATATTCTCTTCCAAGACGTCAATCGTCTCGGGCTTATCTGCGTAGACAAGCGACTTCACATAGCCCCACAAGAAATAGTCCAGCGGTGTTATATCGCACGATCTTGGAGGCCACGCCACAGGTCCACGGCGCGAGATAATTTGCTCACCAAAAGTTTCCTTCAATAAATCGATTGTTGCGTTGGCTGTATGGCATGTAGCGCCGTCTTGTTGGAACCAAAGGTCGTCCACATCAACATCGTCCAATTCAGGCACGAAAAAGTCATTAATCAATGGCTCTATAGCGCTCTCCATTGACTGTGACGTTATGGCCGGCTTCATTTTTAAAGAAATATGGGCCAATGATTCCCTCTGCCCATAGAGCACACCAAACAGTGACTTTTTGAGGATGTAACGGCGTCTCAGCAATGGCTTGTGGATTATGTTCACTCCAAATGCGACAATTTTGCTTATTGACACACCCATTCAACCAAAAGTGAGCTTCATCGCTGAACAAAATTTTCTTCGATGCGCCGCGCGAACCGAACCATTATTTTCGTAATAAATTTGCACGATTTGCAAACGTTGTTCAGGTGTAAGTCTATTCATTATGAAATGGCAAACCAAACTGAGCATAAATCAAGTGGCAGCTGTCAAAAAGACAATCTACGAAAAAAGTAGTGCCAACTTGAAAACCTAACCTCTAAAAAAACGCCCTTTATAATTGCGTTCATATATCCGGCTTGAAATGATGAGGTCAAAATGACTGACCCCTGGCTCCCAGACTATAAGTTGCCCGTGAAAGTGAAACAAAAACTTACCAAGTAGGGTTTCAAATATAATCTAAGACGTTTACGAAAACTTTAGTTGCCTCGGTGTTTGTGCTTGACGTTTTTATTCAAATTTTTAATCAATATAAATCGAGAGGTTTTACAAATTAACTCCCGTTCCGCAAAAGTGAGTCCAAACCGTCCGCAGTTTAAGGTCTCTGGGGAATAATAAAAAATGGACCGCGTTTTTGCAACTTTTTTAATTCACTGATTATTTACCTGCAATTTATTTACACTTCTATATACATTTAATGCGTTTTTCTTACTTTTTGGTCTTTCACCGTGATTCGAACCTACGTTCTCTCTGAATTCCGAATGGTAGTCACCAACGCATTCGGCTACGGCGGCCGCCTAAACGACTTTTTATTAGTTTATATTATATTTAATGTGCGCTTATTTCCCTTACTTTATAAGGGTTATATTTTAATATATTACGTTGCTAATAAAATGGTCATTGAAAGAGAAATAAAGACATTGAATTTCGATTCGCCAGTGTGGGAAGGGGCGTATACGTAACCGAATTGCGTGCGCAAAGTTTAATGCATGTGAATGTAGACATACTGTTTCTACTTATTTTAGGAGCATAAAAATAAGTATGTAAGTCAATACAGCTGCTAATGTAGGTTCAACTGGATACTACATTCCGAGCTACTTGTTAATAAATACATAATGTACATTTGTTAGAAAGCTCAACGCTAAACCGTATAATAAAAAACGGATCATAATTTGAATTGCACTACTTTTTACAATGCAAAAAAATGAGTAGCAAATGAAACAAACAGTCATTCTATATATAACCTAATTGGCTTCTCTATTTTTTTCTCTTGAATTTATTCGTTTAAAATTTAAACACTTAAAGAAGCAAAATTCAGTGCGAGCTGCACTTTAAACAACTGCGCACACTTTAGTAAAATTTAAATTTTAAATGGGGCTGGCTGTTAAGTTTTGCAATTAAGCAAATTCAGAGACGATGAAAGGAATTACTTGTAATTGTAATTATATGCAAGGAAACACGGCTTTATCACATAAAAAGTGGGCGTGGCCAGTTTCAATAATATTTATGTCGAATCTAAATAGGGGCGTACCAATCTTTGGTGAATTTTATTAAGGGGGGAGCCTGGTTTATAAGGTCAAAAAAATCAATTTTTTTTTTTTTCGTTTTAAGTGATTCCTAATATATTTCAGAATATTCACACAAAGTTACGGAGCCTAATTCTCAATATTTCCGTAGATATAAAGCCAAAGGTAGGCGAGCGTTAGGTAGTTACGCTGTGACCGGACAGCTATAGTACAAACTTTATGTTCTTTTCTCGACTTTTCATTTTTATGATTTCTTTGAAATGGCGTACATGAATGAAAAAAAAACTAATGAACTTCTATTTGAACTAACAAAATAGATAAAAAAAATTTCTCAAGATTTTTATACCAAGTTGAAGGCATTTTTTTCTTTAAAACCTC
The DNA here is from genome assembly GCF_027943255.1 of Anastrepha obliqua. Taxonomy (NCBI): domain Eukaryota; kingdom Metazoa; phylum Arthropoda; class Insecta; order Diptera; family Tephritidae; genus Anastrepha; species Anastrepha obliqua. Next base: position 85,995,040 of record NC_072892.1, read on the forward strand.
CAAAAAGTTGAAATTTTGGAACTTCTCTCAGTTTTTTTAGTTCATCTAGAATAAAAAAATCATGATAATTAGAAATCCATTTGAATTTTTTGCTTTAGATAATAATTACGAGCTGTATCTTGTACGCCAGTTGGAAACTCTAGCGTTGCAGCGCTCTACTAATTTCTATGTGAAACATTTTTTTCAACTTATTTTAACCAGTACAAAAATTGTTTATACTTTTTAAATGTTCATTAAAAGATAGAAAAAACTTTGCAGTGCTAAATTAATTTTTTCCTTAAAAAAAAATCGCAAAGAGATGCAATTTGTAGACCACATAAACCAGGCTCCCCCCTTAAGTAGTTATCGGGATATACTTATTTGCTCAAGAAAAGTGTGTAGAACCTCATATTTTTAAAAATGCTTCCTTCATAGAGTTATTTTTATTTGGGTTCATCACCTGTACCAAATTTAGGTAGTTTTGCTTCGTCTATAACAGAGATATAATGTGTCGCATTTTGAAAAATAACCCTTTTTATTTACCATTTTCCAAAACACCTTTGTCAACTAATATAAATGCTTCAAGGTGCCGTGGACCATGACATCTATATATAAACATATTGACTACTTTCATCATTCCGAGCATTTTAGTACATATATCACTCAGTTCTTTTAAGCTGTTATATGCAACCAAAAGCGAAATGATACAAAGTGTGAGCATTAACATATATTTTGTGTTTGTAATTTAGTATTCAAACCACTCAAATTTCTTTATGCTTGGCATTCAAACAGCCAATCGCAAGAAGCTAAACAAATCAGCTGACCTACAGCTATCAGCTTGTATGAATGCGCTTTGATATAGAAGTTATGTAAACAAAATTAAAATACCTTTGGAAGCATTTCAACCCTAAGAAATTTAGAATTGACAAACCGAATATTGTGTTACTGAAGGAAAAATAGCTCTTCTCTGAAAATACTCTAAAAATAAGGGGTATTTCAAAAGATGCGCCTAGAAATTGTTTTAAAATGGAACATGCAAAAATTTAGATTCCTTCAGGCTTCACTATTTTTATTTAAATTATATATATACAATTACGTTATTAGCATGCCCACCATGAGCATCGCGACAGGTAAAAACCGTCAAACAGTCAGTTCATGAATACCTAATTGTTGACAACGTCGAAATATCAATGTTGAAAGTTGTTAAGCAAGACTTTGCGCTCAGTTTTTGGTTCGCCAGTTCTTTTGCTATCCTCGACCGAACCAATTTCTTTAAACTTTCCATCAATCTTTGAATTGTGGACTCATTTATTCACACTAAAACATCAAGCATTTTTCGATATGCTGCTCTTAAAAATCGACCATTTTTAAAATTTCGTCTACTTGAAAAATGTCAAATATACTGTTCAGGAATTATTCACTACTGGCATGTGGGCGTCACTTTAGAAAGGCGCTTAGTTATTAAGCAGAGTAAGCATTAACAACATTTTATAGGTCGTCAAAATAGCTATCTTGAAAGTTTTATCTAACGCAATCGAAAATATATTCGCCTTATAAGCTCTGCTCCATCAGAAATTGTACCTTTATTCTCTATCATCTTTATTTTATACCATTAATCTGCAGGGTTTTGTTACCATTGGTTAGCTGGTTTGAGTGGTGATTCTTCCAGAATCCAACTAGAGCTACCGCACCATTTTGTTGCCACATCCTCGTTACCAACTTGTTTACCATTTATTTACGGCATGACTACATCCAGTCTGTGTGGTTTAAGATCCTTATTAGATTGTTGATATCTGAGCCAGTCGTTGTTCGAGACTCTCGAATGTTTGCCCAGGGTTAACATTCTGTCCTTCCATAGGGCAAGATTGTTTCCTTTTTCTTCGGTTGTTTACAACTGTGGCAGTATGTGTTGTGAGGGATGCCCATTTTGGCTGCTTGTTCTCGGATAGACCAAAAGCCAGTTATGACTGCCGTTAGTCTCCAGGCGACGTCCCGTCGTTTCATGTTTAACAATATTGACGATTGTTTGAGGTTGTAGGTGGGCCATAACGTTCTGCTGATTTTGCACTTCGTTTGGTCTCTCCATCTGCTCACTTATGAATATTATTTACACGGAAAAGTACTCAAGGTACGCGTAATTACGCAAAAGGAGAGAAATTAAGCTATTGGACAGAGGCGTTCATTTTTAAGTGCTGCGCATATAGGAACGGTAATTTCGTAATAATGGAGCGCAACAAGTTGAACTAAAATGAACTTGCTACTTTATTCAACAATGCGTTTTTGTAAAAAAAATGCTTAGATACTAATTCGAGCTACTAAATTCATGAAATTACATTAATGCTTGCATTATTTGTCCTTAATTCAGGGGTTATTCACTTATTGTTCTGCTTAATTGCACTTTTTTATTGAGCATAATTTTTAATTATTTTTCTGTTTGATTGCAATTCTCGTTTATTGGACAATACGATTGTTCGGTGTGTGTTGTTTTTGCAACATAGTATGTGGATTATTTGCTGAAAATGTAGACGATATCGCGTATTATGTTTCATGCGTAGTTGGTAAATAGGCAGCGTGCTAGCTTGCATTTAACCGCGAATATTAACAGCTTTCGACTCGCCACTTCGTTGCTTAATCAGGGTCGGGTTTCTTTGTTAAAATTTTGATGAGAAAGCAAGAAGAAACTAAGTATGTAAAAACGACAAAAAGTGAGCTTGTTTATAGTGGAATATTTTGTAAGTAACTCGTTTAGGTCAGGGCTTCTAAGTATATACGGAAATAGTATTATAAATTATATAAATATTCTAGATTTCGTTATAGCAAAAAAGAATAACCTGATTACTTACCAATTTTTGTTTTTTTTTAATTTCTATACATATTATATTTCATTAATTTATGCTTTCCGAGTTATTTTCTAACTCTATTTATTGCCAACTGTCCACAACATAGTTCAGTGCCACCAAATAACATACATGTGGAACGAGCGATATCTTGCTTTTTTCGAACGTTGCTAAGTGCTTGTCGAATCGGTAACATTTACAAGTATGACTTACTTAGAAAGTTGGTTTAGAAGTGCATTTTTTACTTATACTTTCTAGATGATTTTGCTTCATTTCTCAAGATATTGGGATATAAATTTAAGATTCGTCCTCTATAGTTTCTCAATGCAGCTGGTTTCTTAACCTGTAAGAAGTTTTCAAGGTCTCTGATCTGTTTGACATACCCTTGAATTTCGTGAATGGTTTTCTTGTGGCCCTTTGCCCCCTATCGGAACAATTTTTTAAGAAATCCTTAATGGGTAACACCACTAGGCTAAAAAAACTCCATCTATAAAAATTTATTTGAGAGTGCGAATATAGGCTTGGGTATATTCTCAGAAGATTATTATTTTTAAATTTCATCATATTGAATATTTCGCTAAAGCTGTGGATAAAAAAAAAATATTAATAATTTAATTTAACTGTGATAACAAGGAGCATTTTTTGAAAAGTTGTATTCAAAGAAATCTACGTAAAACGTTATAGCATGACAAAGGTTTTGGATGGGCACACTCAACAATAGTGTTGAATATTCAATAGGGCCAGCACAAATACTGATCACAAAGCTGCTAGCTGAAAAAGCACTTCTTTTATTTAAATAATTTAAATGTAGGAGCTATCAGTGAGACTAATATCGATATATGAACAATAAAATTCCGCGGACCCTAACGTAATGAACATTTTTTTAATTCACTTAGTAGATAAATTTGATGGCAGGGTGATGAGTCAGCATGGATAAGTTTCGACGTACTTTTTTCTTTTTTTGATAAATTTGAGTAATTTGTTTTATTTATATACATATATGTATGTATATTTTTTGTTTTTTTTCGTTTTCAATATATTTTATTCTATAACAAAAACTCAACTGAAATCCGAGTTGGAAATTGTTTGCAAAATTGTTAAACATTCATCGGATTTTCATCAAAACTTCTAACTTTTTTATGAAAATTTTGAGAAAATTGCTGTTTACGCAGTTTTATCGCCCATTAAGTGTTAATATGTATAACCCAGTGTAAATTTGAAGTGACTCGAAATTTTTGTTGACTTTTAATAATTTTTCCCGTGATCGAGAAAAAAGAGAAAATGCGCAAAATATCAAAAATTAGCGCGATTTTAGAACCGCTTCAATTTTGTATTTTCTTATTTGAGATGAGCCATAAACTGCATACTCAAAAATTTTCTAAAAGCTCTTATTCAAAAGTTTGGAATTTTGATGGAGATAGGTTATACTATATATCATATACATTTTTGGACATTTCGATAAAAAAACTTCCCAATATGTGGTGCCATTATAATTCTGTCTTTAGCCGGGAGTTTTTAGATTTTCACCTCTATATACTACTACCTTCGGAAAAACATAAAGTTACTTAATTGAAATTCTGTAGAAATGGTACACTTATGAAAATATTGTTGATGTTTTGGTCTAAAAAAATGGTAGAAAATGGTTTTAAAACTAAAAGTTTATAAAAAAAGTTCTGAAACGCTTATGTAATGTAATAAACTCCCACAGGATGTTCCGTATTATAAAGGTTGTTTTGCATTTGAAAGCTGAGTAGCTATCCAGCAATGGTAGTGTTAACATGAATAACTTGAACGAGTATATACAATGCAATAACTTGAAGGAGTATATACATGGGACATGGCAATTTCCAACAATTTGGTAAAAAATGATAAATTTTTCCTATTACATCAAAATCATCATTCGATTGAAACATTTCTTCATTGAGGTTAAACTTCGAAATTTTTATTTGCATTTTGCATGAATAAAATTTGTTAATGTAACCAAAATTTTTAAAATAAAATTTGTTTGTGATATATGCGCCAAATGTGCCGAGTTGCATTCAGTACGAATAAGTAATCAAAGCAAAGATGAGAAAATGTGTGCCCACGTGTCTGGTCATTTGTTTTGTTGCTTACAGCCTTTTCGTTTTTTGCGTTTGACTATGCCATGCAATATTGCTTTTGCATTCCTATTCTTTTAGGCCGGGGTCACACTGTGCGTTTTCACCGGAGCGGTTGAAATGCATGCGTTTTCACCGCATCGGATCGACCGGTCACACTGTACGGTCTGTAAGCACAACAAGATGTCCCGGAAAATTTTGAGAAAAAAAATAATTGCAATTTCGCTATTGGAAGCGGAAGGATTATTGAGAGAGCCAGTGAATCGCCAACACTGGGTCCATCCATTCTTTTCTCATCGTGAATCAACTGAGAAATTTCGACGGTTTTTCGAAAATATTCGCCCACTCTTGATAAAAATTTTCGCCAACTTCTATCCACGCTTTTTCTCTTGCATTCTTATCACTATATTCTTTTGCACTTTTATCCCAAAGGGCCGGCTTTTCTTGAATGCAAGTTATAAATTTATCCGTATCGAACATGATTGCAAAACGCTGCGTTTGAACTGCACAGTGTGACGGTATACATAAGAATACTTGTGTCGTCGATGTCTTCCGGTCTTACGGTCAAGCCGGATCGCCGCAGCAAGTTGCGGCAACCGTCCGGTAGGTGCGGCGACAACGCATAGTGTGACAACTGTCATACAAACGCGTACGTCATTGCCAACCTTTCGCGCCGGAGCGTTTTCAACGCAGCGGTGCAAACGCATAGTGTGACTCCGGCCTTAATTGTGTTTTGCGTTTTAGCATTATTATGGCTGACTTATTGTTGAGTTGCTACAGAAAAACATATTTCTCCATAAAACGAAGTTAGGTTCAATGAAATCAAATTGGCGAAAAAGTATTTTTAGAGGAACAAAGCGAAACTTATCGTACTTGGTTTTCAACGTTTTTTCTCTTGAATACAGTGTTCTTTTGGTTTCTTCCTTCTATTTCATTTTGATTTTGGCTTTATGCGTGTTGTCATGCTAATGCAGCGAAGCCAAGTAAGAATGCATCACAAAATTTAGTCGTACTTTTTTGAAACAACTTTTAAACAAAAGCTTTATTTGTACATAGGAATGTATGTTTGTTTATGCTAAAAATACCAAACTTTTTCTAATTTTTTCATTACTAAATAGCATAGCAACTAGTTATACATGTTTTAACTGACGAGCAACGTGCGTTGTGTTTTGTTTAATGCAAATGGGTGCAGAATTTACTCCAGGAGATTATGGGGCTTCTTTCGCTTAAGCTTTGTCTTCCAATTGCTTTGGTCAGATAGTACGAAGCTTCGCTGTTGGCATGCTGTTGAAGTCTATCCATGTGTGACTTTATCCATACTTTTGTATTGTGGTGGCGACTGATTCGCCAAGATCGCGTTTGAGGTCGTTATAGCGAATATACCAAGAAGCATTTACGACGCACATTAATACTTTATTTTGAAATCTTTAAATCTGCATTACATCGCTGGAATTTGAGCAACCCCAAAGTTGTATTCCATATGTCCACACAGGTTTCGGAATTTGCTTCTACAGCGAAGCTTTGTTGGGTATTGATAACTTGGACCTTTTACCCATGAGCCAATAGAGTTTTTTTATTTGATTTCGTGATCTTCTCCTTGTCACTTAAAGTTTTCATTCCACTTAAGCTTAGCAGCTAGAACCCTACCTAAAAAATAAAAATATCGAATTTCGGCGCAAAATATAAAAGACTTTCTTGACTGCATGTGTTTGGTGAAGCCCGTTTCGTGTTAGCGCATTCGAAGATATGTAAGAAAATTTGCCACATTCCTCAGTACCGCTACGACCGAGGTGAAAATATTAGTGCACAATAAAGTAAAATTTCGAATGACCTATAGCAAATATGCGTTATTTAAAACCGGTATTCTGTGAATTCATAATTATTTGCACCACTGTTCCTTAAATTCATTGCCGAATACATTTATGCTTCATCTTTTGCTGTAATACCTTTGTTGCTTTCAGACACCATTAAATTCTCGCTGTCACATAAATGAACATCTCAATGTACGTATACCAGAATTCACAAATATTTCATTGTAGAGGAAGTAGGTGTCTTCATTTTGTAAATATGAATTACGTTTTTAATTCATACAAACACTCTTCTGAAGGACTTGTATACACACGGGGGAGGTATTGCCTCACAAACTGTTTATTTGCTATGCTAGTATTTTGTTTGCTTCAACTACTAACTGCGGAAGTGCACCACACTGCATTCGTGCAACAATGTTCGACGTTGTGTCGACAAAGAACAACAATTGACATCCCTGTTGGTCGCTGAACACCCTCAGTGGCATGAAAATAGGAGGTGTTGGTGTGTAACGTCATTGCTTCCCAAAGTTCTTGTACTTTCCTTGCGCTGTATTTCTGAATTTCTGCTAGAAATTACATTGTACAATTACATGTACATACTAAATTTAACAAGCGCTCCAGACGTTCGGGAGCATTTAATTCATTTCATTTTTTATATGATTCTTTAGCGCAATCGCTTATGTTGGAATTTTTTTTGTTAATCCTTCAGCAAGTGAGGACTTCTTGAACTAGCCCTTCCTTGCTAGTACTCCAAATAAGTAGCTTTCTGTGTTTTCATTTTTTCATGCGTTCATTCAACCAGCCATTTGTCATTACAAACGCTCATTCATACATTACCTTTTTATTGCCATTACAACGTCGCTTAATGTATTTCTTGCACTTTGCTTATTTATTTATTTGTTTATATTGTTCTCACATGTATTCATTTTTGTTTATTTCTTTCCTTTGCTTACAGCCTTTTGGGTTTTCGTCGCGCAATGCCCGTCACCGGTCGTCTGCTGAACATTACAACAGAAATTTATCAAGTTGCTGACGACAATTTATTAAGGACCTTCTTCGTTTCACCATCGTCGAATTTATGCTTCCACGGCAAGTGCTCCTATTACTGTGACACAGGCCACGCCGTCTGCGGTAATCCGGATATGCTGGAAGGCTCATTCGCCGCCTTCCTACCAAGTTACGAGCAGACAGGACGTAAGGTGAGTTTGTATGTATGAGAATAGACATTTTTAGCCAAAAATAAAGAAAAAATAATAACAATAAATACAAGCATTTGGGCGGTACGGGTGTGTAGCGCGAATTCTTTTGTTAAAAGGGAGTCGCTGTTCTCCTCACTAATTCCAATGTTACTTTTGTTTAGGCGAGAGTTAGTCTGCCTTATTTTGGATGTGTTAAAAGTAATAACAGTTAAACGAATTATAGAAATTTGAAATATTGTTCTTATATATTTATACTCGCACATATATATAATTGGTTCTTACACCCATTTTGGGAGTTTGGCCAAGCTCCTCCTCCTATCCTCCTATTTGTGGCGTACGTCTTGCGGCTGTTTCACAAATGGAGCGATCTATAGTTTCAAGCCGACTCCGAAAGGTAGATGAGTTTTTATGAAGAGCTGTTTCCTTAACAGAAAATACGCTCGTATGTTTGCCCATGTCTGCCAAGGGGCGACCGCTATTAGAAACAACTTTTTCTATCATTTGGTGTTTGATGCAGAGCGATTCGAACTTACGCACTTCCACCGCCGTCATATTACCTGTTGTCATACGTGGATTTTGAGGCCATAGATTTTGAAGCCACAGCTACAAATCGTTTGCCAAATCATTCCTTTTTTAGCAAACTCATTAACGTTCTTACAATTATATTTTGCGAAGACCTCACCACGCTCCAAAACAATATAAAACTTTTGTCCTGAAATTTGTTTAAAATCAAGTTTAACATCTCAAAATGTTATTATAAAGTAAACGTGATTAGATTAACTAATATATTCTGCTTTAGCTTTACTTATATATTCTGTTTTAACTCGTATTCGCTTAACTGAGGGTATGCTACTTATAGCTCGACATTTTTTTTGCACGATCGTTATCAGATAAGTTGGGATTTCTTTTGTTTGTGGTTAAGACATTTGATTTTAAGTTTGAGTCGCTTGATGTTATTTTAATCAGTTTGTTATTTCCTCCGAAGTTTGAGCTTCTTTTATAACGCTTTATACTGTACGAACATTAATTTCTGGCAACATGAATATTTGAGCGATTTTTGATCCCGGCCATGTCGAATTTTCTATAAAAAATTTCCAATTTTCGTGCAGCCATTTTAGCGCGATAATAGCGAGTGAATAAAAAGCCAAGTTCAAGTCTCATAAGAGTCATTGTTGTCATAAAAGTCATTGTTGCACTAAAAGTTTTTGTTGTACTTTTAAAATTGCCTTCCTGTGATTGCTAAAATGGGTGCGAATTCTGCATGAACAGTTACGCAGTATTGTGCTGGTCTTAGATTCGATAATGCATTAGAATATAAAAATATTTTTTTTGTTATCAATTACTACTAAAAATGGAACAAATTTAAAACTACATTCATTCAAATGGCAGCTTCTTTGTCACAAATAATGTTAATAGTTCTTTTGTAAATAAGACATTTTATTTATTTTCAACAGTGTTATTCTCCGATCACTTTTTACACCATAACAAATTCGAGCTTCTTTGGACCCATTCAACTATTCAATAAGTTTCGCCCACAGCTCTTCAAGGCTTTATGTAGATACAAGTATAATTGGTAATACACTGCGGCAGTCGTGGTATTGTTTTTTGTGCATTCTCCCCAGCAAAAATACCTCGTGAAAAAGTTGTTTCTAACTGCTTTTGTACGTCAGCACGCATGAAATGCATAAACGTCTCATAAAAACTAGCTGATGTTCGGAGGCGACATAAATCTGTAGATACCTCCAGTTGTGGACTAACATCAAAGCACACACCACAAGTTGAACGGAGAGTTTCCCTTATTCACCTTGAAATTCTATTCCTATTTCAAGATGTACTCAAGGGGATTTCCTGGGATAGAAATGGAGTCGTGAATCGGCTTTGTTTTTTTTCAAAGTACTCAGGAAATCTTTGTACTATTTTAATACTAACCGAGCTACCTTAATGCTTATATATGTAAGTAGAATGAAAAGCGCTTATACATATAAAAACAACTATTGCCAAGAAGGTAATTAATCCCGCACTGTTGTACGTACTTTACAAATGCATAAACATAGTAATCAAGTAATGAATTAGCTGCATTGAATTTTGTATATATTCCGTACACATATGCGGTTCTTCTTGGTATGAAAACACACAACTAATTTTGTTTCTAAAATGATTAATGAGTACTGAGGTGCAATTAGTACCACAAAATTATTCACGAGTTGAAAGTTTATATTGGAACTTTTATTACTATTTTCCTTGTGATGAAAGAGGTTTTACTTAATTTCATTTAGAACGAAGTACGAGAGTATAAATTCAGGTACAACTATAATAGATATGCAAGCAAAAAGCATAAACTAACCGGGGATTTCTGATACATAGCGATTTATCAATAAGAAAAAAAAATCGTTACCTTTTACCAATTTTTTAAGTCTTGCATGTGCCTTGGATATTCAAAACGGTTGCCGGCCAGAGTTGGCTCTACTACACAATTACTCTCTACAATTGTTGCTCTACTTTTATACGATCTCCTTTAACATGGCCTTTTGGCTGTAACTGGATCACGCATTTTTTGTGTTTTTTCGTTCATATAAAAAATTGCATTATTTATAAATAATATAGGGAAACATGCTATACAGTATATATAAATATATAATTAGCGATTACACCCTTTCTTAGTTGTTTGGCCGAGCTCCTACAGGGATCTACAGTTTCATTCCACCTTCGAACGGAGCTTTTTCATGGCAGAAATATACTTGGAGATTTTAACTTTATAGCCAACCATTTATTTATTTTTTATATACAAATACAGTTTATGCTACAAAAAAAGCTTTGCTACTTAAACTTATTACACTCATTAGCATAATGGATAAGGTTACCAAAATATGTTTTGCATAACCGCAATTTACTGCCTTCTTCGTTTAATGACTTATTTGATCGAATTTTTCCTTCATTACTACTAGTAGATGTCAAATCAAATATTTGCTTTTAAGTTTGAAAGATTTCGGTCATTGAGAGTAATTCGCTTCTGAGACACGGTAGGCAATTTGTCTAAAATATATTGTAAATTAGATGTCTTATCACATATTTTTAATGAGATATAGCAGAAGTGAACTTAACAACTTTAGCTTTGCACTCACAAATTTCTATACAGTAGAAGCCCGATAAGTACAATTGGAAAATTTTAGCAATGATTGCACTTAGCGAAAAATTGCACTTTTGCGAATTTCTCCTGTGGATCGAGGAATACCTAGGGAAAAATATTTTAACGCTATTCAATGCAATTAATGAGCTGAAAAGGTCGATATTCAAGAAAAATTAACACATATTTATTGAAATTAATACAAAGAGATCAATAAGGACATATGAGTGTGTTCTCCAAAATTCAATTTTTTTTTTTTTGGAAAAACTTTGTTATTTTCGATTGCGTTTTCTCGTAACACTTTTCAAGTGCTTTTGATCGGATATCATGCAAACAAGCCATCTGATTGAATGACAGTACATCGTTCTGTTCACCCCATTTCAAAATTGTATTGACACAGCCAAAAATCGATTCATGCTGGACTTTTTCGGTTGTTTCTTCTTGAGTAGTATCTTCGGGTTCATTGGCTTCACTATCACCTTCATCTATTCCTAATTCCAAAACCCAATTGCGGATGTCATCTGTGTCTGCTTCACCCACATAGTTTTCGACCATCTCATTTAACCGTTGTAATCCTCCAACAAGAAGGGGGTCGTCAATTTCGATATCCAATGGCATATCGTCTGGATTAGATTCAATAATCGCGTCAACTGTTGGGCTTGTACCCAATACGCTTTTCCAGCATTTAGCGATCGTTTCAGGGAGCAATTTCCCCCATGCTTGGCTCAACATGATCACGGCGGTTTTCAAATCAATTTTCTTCAATAGTTCATGTAATGAAGAATCTTTTTCACTAATTATGGTTTCCATTAGCAATGTTTTGTATTGAATTTTTGTCAAGTTAATAACACCTTGATCCATTGGCTGTAAAATCGCTGTGCAATTGGCCAGAAAATACATCACTTCGATCTCACCACAAACTAATTCTTCTTCGGGCGGATGAGATGGGGCTTGATCCAGCAAGAGTAATGCTTTGGGTGGAACATCATTTTCTTTGGCGAATTTTTTCACTTCTTCGACAAAATTATCAAAGAACCACTTTTTGAAAATATCCCGCGTCATCCAAGCAGTCTTGTTGCTAGCATAATTCACTGGTAGACGAAAATTTTTAAAGCAACGCGGATTCATAGATTTGTCGATCGTTAATGGTTTTATTTTGTGGCTGCCATCACCATTTGCACACAAAAGAACACTGATTCGATCTTTTGAAACTTTGTTGCCTGGAGCACTCTTTTCATCTTTCGAAATGTAGGTTTTATTTGGCAAAAGTTTCCAAAAGAGCCCCGTTTCATCAGCATTATATATTTGTGATGTTACATATCCTTTTTCAGCGATTTTCGCCGTCAATTTTCCCTTAAATGGCTCAATGGTTTCTGGATCACAAGATAATGATTCACCAGTCACAGTCAAATAGCGAAGTCCGAAGCGTTTCTTGAATCGCGAAAACCATCCATCACTTGCATTGAATTGTTCTCCATCCTTTTTTATTTCATCAAATATTTTTAATGCTTTGCTTTTCAATATCAAGCTAGAAACAGGACCATTTCGTCGCCGCTGATTCATGAAAAACTGGTACAAACGCTTCTCGAGCTCTGGATGATTGCCAAACCGCAAAGTTTTCCGTTTATTTCCAAGTGAAAATGAATTGTATGCATTTTCTTTTATTGAACGGGATTGTTTTTTTTATTCGGCAAATCGTTGCGCAATCAACTTTGTATTCGAATGCAAGATCTCGTTGTTTAACGCCTTTTTCAATTTTTTGGAGAATCTCATCTCTTTCTTTCAATGTAAGAAAATGTAGATTCTTTTTCACTTTTCCCATGATTTTATTTGATGAAAGCAAAAAAAAATGATTCAAACTCCGAACGATTGTTTTACTCTCAAGAACCAGCTTGAAACTAACGAGTGTTGAATGTCACTAACGATTCGATGCCATATTTTATGATATCAGCGCTACAATTTTACAGTTATTTGTAAAAATCAAAAATCACAAAGCGTGAGAACAGTTTTTTTGGTCGCAATAATTCCGAGAACCATTACTGTGCATAGCTATAAAGCTGTGTCTTCGCGCGTGATGAACGCAAATACATTGCCGTATTAAGTAAAAAATTTCTTCGAACAAGAATTCTTTTGCGCCCGAAAATTATAATTTTTTATTGTTTTTTTCGAGTTTTCTATGGACTCAAAATCGAATTGTACTTTCCGCGAAATTGCAGTTATCGGTATTGCACTTATCGGGCTTCTACTGTAATTAAATAGCGGAGAGAAAAAAGTGATGTTGAAAGAGAAAAAAAATTTCACAAAAAAACCTTATATACATATATATGTTAAAAAAATTATATAATTAGTTATTAAAAAAAACTATACCATATATAAATATAAACATAAAGGTTTATATAAATAAGGACACATTACTAAGAGGTAGCTAATGAATTAATAAGAGGGTTTTCTGAGCTAATGAATCTGTTATTCATTTCAAAGATTTGATTGGAAGCATTTTCAATTTTATTGTCAGCATGGAAACAATTTATACAGTAGTGCCTGGTCAGGTTCAGCATCATTTTTATAATTTTATTTCGACAAACTTGTAATTAGTTTTTATGGGTTTTGGCACTGGTTCCCCAAACTGAACACCCATATAAAATCATGGATTGATGTTGGAAGTAGACTTATTACTTCGTGATCGTTACCTTTTGTTAACACACAGTTGGAAACCAAATAAAAAGCTTCCAGAGAGTTCTTTTAATACAAGAATATAAAATGATGTTTATTCAACGAAAGTCAAAAAACAAGTCATTACAGCAATAGAAAATTAGTGTTGTATGTTGTTTCAACACAAAAAAACAGAGTTTCATGAATATGTGAGTTGATAACAGAGTTGCATTTTCAACAATTGAAAAATTACTTTGGCTATTATAATTTTGTTAGCATCGCTAAACTTTGATTTCCTTTTGATAAGTGGGTGTTATATTATTTTTATGCCAAGCTAAATTTTCCCAATAATATTTTGAATGCAGTCCTTGGAAATTAACTTAAGCTCAAGGATTACGTCTAAATAATGAACTTCGTCAGACATGGTGATTGTAGAGCTGTTGATTTAGAGAGTGGTAATTGGAAGCTATAAGGACTTTCTTTCTCTTCAAGTGAATAAGATTGCTTGTGTTTTTCAAGCGTTAATTTGTGCTTTCCTTTATGAAAGTAATCATATTTGATAGCACATTGCCATTCGATCACCGTTTGCTTACAGAATTTATATGAGTACCATACCGCTACAACGCCCACGTAAAAAGTATACCATAATTGTAAGTGCCGAGTTTTTCTACATATATCGAAGTATATAATATTTAAAGTGGACGTACAACTAAGACTTAAGGAACTCCAGCAGGTACTTGTAGGAGATCTGGAAAAGAGTCGCCGATTTCTATGCAAATAATTAGATTGGTCAGAAATTGTTTGATCGTTTTTGTAAGACGATTAGGTAAGCTTATTAGTTTGCAGATCAAACCGTTATGCCAGACTTGCTAAGCCATTAATCAAGAATTTTTATGTATGCTTCGTATACAATATATAATAATTTAACAATAAATTGATATGTATCAACATCTTACATACCTGTACATTGAAGAACCTTATGTGAGTATCTCTTTCTTATAAAGTACGGCCCTTATAGAGCCAAAATATTTTCCTGGACATTTTTTCCAATAACAATTGGAAATCCGGCTATTTAATGCAATTAATTTTTGATTTAATTCAGCTCATTTATGTGGCAATAATGCGATCCCTTTGGAAATGTATTTCATAATCTTTCAATAAATTTAAACTATTTTCTTCAATATATAAATTATTACTTATTATTATTTGGTTAACATTTCTTTCGCGAAAGCTCAAAGTGCAAAAGACCTGTGTGCTTATCGATATAGTAAGCCCTCTATTATTTGGCGGCTTTTCAATATTTAATATTTCTATAAATAATGTGGCTTGGTCGAATCTGTGCCGTAAATGAAAATCACCTATTTTGAGCGAATTAAATCTCTCCCTACATGATTTAATCATAATAATAATTACCTAAATAATTTTTTATCGCTTATTATTGTATATGAAAATTACTTTCAATATCTTGAAAATGAAAAATTTTAATTCGCTTTGCACATTTAGGTCCACAGTCAATCGTAATTGTTTCAATTTAATTCGTTTGAAATCAACTTTAGTACCCTCAGGGCTGGGTCTAAATTAAAGTACGAGGTACTAATCAGACTATGATTAAAATAATATACAGGTTTTCTTAAATTTCAGTTTAACAAATTTATGCGCGAATATATTTTGACCTTTATTAAACGGTGAAGGGTTTAGTCAGCATAAGCCCACATATTTTGCAAAGAGCTAACTTAGGCCAGATTATTGAAGTAGATGTGCAGACAGTTAGAGTGGAGAAATATAAAAATAAATTTTACCTTTAGACTGATATAGAAAGTTTATTTTTATATAAACAAAAATGTAAACTATTTTTTGGATCAGGTACTAAACTAGGCAAATACAAAGGAATTAAAACATAAATAACAGAAAAGAAGCGAATTGTATGGGATAAATAAAATGAAAGCAAAACGCAGATAGTAATGAAAGTATTAAACAAAATTCTGCAGAATTATAAGCATACATACCTACATATACCTATAAAGGTGTATAATACTCGTACCAGTGCAACAATAATATTAATACTCCTAGACATTCAGAAGAGAAAAGCACCAGTCACAGCTTTGTGCCAAACAAAAGACTAGTATTTTTGTAAACAAAACTGCGTAGTGTTCAAAACAATAATAATAATCCTTGGAGGACTACTTCCGCTGGCGTTGTCGTTGCAGTCCTATTCTCCCTTGTTTCCGTTGGCGGCTTTCGCGGCATTGCCGTTGCTGACTGCCGTTTGCTTTATGAACATTTCCTGCGTGTTGGCTTTTCTCGCTGCACTTCTCGTAAAGCTGCTGAAAAAATAACTGAGAATCGCAGCCAAAAAGTTTTGAAATAAGCCGAATTTCACTTAAAATGAAAAAAGTAGTTGCTGCTGCTTGCGCAAAATTATGTGATAAAAATATTTTAAAACAAAAGAAAACGAAATAAAATGAAATGAATAATAAAGAACAATGCCTTTAAATAAAATTATTTTAGTAGATGAAGCAAACAAAGAGGCACACAACATTTAAAAAATAATGCTATAAATAGACGCTTGCAGCAGCTAAGAAAACAAAAACAAAACAAAAGCAATAGTTATGTGAGTGAAAAAGTCTGGAGCATTGTTTACTTAATTTTTTTTATCCTTTTTGTCCTTCCTTTAAGTATCTTTCTTTCCCGCACCCTTTTTTCATTCTTCGTTTTCCTAAAAGCCAAAGCTTTAATCTACGTATTCTTAAGGGCATAAAAGTTCAAACGAATAGTCAAAGGCGAATCGCCGAAATGCATTCAAGTTGCCTCTCAAGTATTTTGAGTTATTTTTATTATTATTTTTACAAAGTTCTCTTCTATAGCGATGCTTGTTGGTTTGTTTGCATTTACTTTTCCCTTTTCTTCACTTCTTCTCACTTTCCGCATAAGTGCCATGTAATTGAAATAAAACATTTACTTAAAGTAAATCTTAAGTCAAGTCCATTTGAGGTTACCGCAAAAAAAAAAAACCAACACTTGAAATAATTAAGGCAGAAAAAGGAGTCATTAATTTGATGTGGTAAAGGTTATTTAATTTATTATTTCAGTGAGGAATTATTCTCTTCACTTCGGGCAAATAAATTGAGAGGAAACATAAACCCTTTCTTTTGGCCAGTTAACTCTTTCCGAAAATTTGTGCAACTTTGGCTGCTTCTACTTCTAAAACAGTTATTTTCATATAAAAATTGCAATATCATAATAAAATCGGGTATTTTGGCAATAAAAAGCATACAGCTTACTTTTACACAGCTATTTTTGTGAATAGTAATTTTTTTTAAATTCCACTGTAGGGCAAGTGGCATGATTGTGAGCAAGAAGAACCACGTAGTAAACGCTCCTTCTTGAAGTGGGAAATGTCAAGACTCAATCTTAATTTGTTCTTTTAAATTCACTTAATAAAAAGGGGTTCCAAGTATTTTTCCCGAAAAAGAATATTTTCTGGGCGGCATTTTCCAGAATAGGACAATAAAAATCAACGCACCTTCATATCATATTTTATGCGCTTCAAGTGGCATATCCATCTACGCATCTCTCGTAAAACAATTGCTTCCCGTGTTTTGATAAAGTATGGTAGATAGGAAAATTGGTTAAAGTTCCACTCTGGGACTCGCAAAGTAGCACCATTTTGCCACCTTCCACGGGAATATATCAATAGCCCAACAAAGCTGTTGATGTAATAGAGAAGGTTGTCGAAGAAAGGAGCACCCTGTTACCTTAATCGTCTAGAGAAAGTGCTTAATAGTCTCCTTCTCTGAAAGGACCCCACAGTTTCTGCAATGGAGATTCTTTATTTATTAATATATGTGCGTTTATCCCCCGTGGTCGACAATTTCACCAAGAATAAATATCACCGTAAGTAGTAGGTTTTATCCAATCTTGACGTCAATTGACCTCAACAGTGTGATAAATTATGCCAATTTTTATTTCAAATCCTTGTAGCTATCCAAAAGATTATTGTAAGATTTTGAAACTTCGTTGATTCATTTATTTGGTACACACGGTATTTGAGGTACTACGTCCCTTTCTCCAATACCTAATGATTTTCGACTAAAATACATCACTTGTTGTTTATACGAGTATTAGTTTGGGGGAAAAAGAAACCCATTACTTTCTACGTAACATTTTTGCGCAAGTGGTCTAAAACTGTTTTTTGGTCGATCTTTAGGTCTAGAGCGATGCTACGACTGCTAGCATGCCGGTCAACTTCGATTATCTCTGTGATTTTATCGACATTTTCCTTCTTCTTCTTCATCAAAAATGACTGAACAGAATCAACGAAACCAAAAGTGAACGTAATTAGTTGTTACAGTATCGGTACTATAAACACAATTCACAATTTCAGTAGCCTGGCTTACATTTTTGCCTTTATCAAAGAAAAACTGTAAAATGTACCGAACTTTTCTTTGCTGACTTCCATTGTTAACAACCTGTAACTCACAACCGATTGGAACAAACCAAGAACAACAAAATACTTTTTTAATATGAAATGTCACCTTGACAACGAGCATAAACTTTAAATAGTTTGATCGATGCTTTAAGAGATATCGATCACTACATCCATCTACGGAGAAAATAATGCATTTGATTTTTGCCTAAATTAATAAAAAGTAACTGTATGAAAGCCTAGTACCTTAGCATGAGCGGTTCCAGAAAAAAAGCTATGGTTTGACAATTTGTGTAAATTTCATTATCTTAGCTTTTGTGGTTCCGGAAAATACCGATTGGAAATTTCAGTTTATATTTAAGGTGCCATGCCCCCCCTTTTTAAATACTTGCCACTTTTCACCATAAGTACGGAATAAACAATTTATGCATTTGTGTTTCAGTTCCCTAGCGATTTCACAGTTTGGGCGATTTATCAAATGCGAAATGTCAGACCAATTTTAATAATACTCGTATATATTTAATTTTGTTTCAAATTCTGACACCTTTCCTGATCATTTTACAATATATTGTGCAAATAAATGTTAAGAAGTCTGTATTTTTCATTGTAAACCAATTTTTTTTATATTTATCCTTAGCAAGCCTTGGTACTGATGGGTTTTCAAAGAAAATTATTTTACATTCATGTAGGGCGATATTAATCGGAATAAATGAATGAATAAATGCTAACTTTCAGTCAAACATCGCCAAATAAACCAGTCGATTATTGGGAAAACTTTAGATACGGGGAAAATTGAGTTTCCTAATTAATTTTCGTACCATAGACAATTACGGAAAATACTCGTATATCCTTTATTTTCGACGGCTTTTATCCGGGAAAAACTATAATTTATGGAGTATATTCAATGAGATGGTATCAATTGGAGTCAAACCAATTGAACTATAAACCTCGGTCCAAGTAGAAAAATATGTAACTTAATATCCTTATAAAAATTCGAGTTGGACCTTCGGTTTCAATGTCAATCTTTATTCTGATCTTTAACTAAAATGCTTCGCTCAATCAAACCCCAGCTCGATGGAATTTCACCAACGTTTTCTGCTAGGCCATGCAACTCATAATTCATTAGTTTTTCCTCAAAACTGGTTTTGAGTAAAGTGTGAGAGCAATGGTTGTTACTGCGCGTACCCCATCAAAAAATCACTCGATCTTGGTCACGTAGGCAAAAGTAGTGTTGTAAAGCGTAAGCTGAGCTTTAACAAAAAATATAACATCAGCTAATTGTACATAGTTAGCGAATTTGTGCGGGTGGTCTTAACTACTCTCCTTGTCGAGTTCGAAACGTCCCCGTTTCAGCTACTAAGAAGCTGTGGCTCAGAGGTTCGAATAGTTAGGTTCAAAATACGACTTGTTGGCTTTGTAGACCGGATCGTCATTCGCAGCACGTTAAAGTTGTAAATGGGTAGTTAAAAGCGTTATTAATGTTGAAGCTTGATTGAGCTTAAATTCCATACTTTTGAACAATAAATTTGTTTGATTCTTATACTATGATTACATGATTATACTATGATTACGTTTCTTAAAATTAAAATGAATGTAACTCATCAAAGGATGGTGAAAATTAAACTTAGTTTAAAGAGTCTATTTACAATTCTAATTTTATCAGGAAGTTGTAAATAATCAGAACTGATAATATATTTCATTTTCAGATAAATTTTTTTTACGCTTACGAACTTTTTCGCGTCATTGTAGCAAAATAACTTCCACCACTTAAACTCTCATACGAAACAAAAAAGGCTCAACAACACTTATCGTAAGTTGCTTTTATGAATGATTTTTCCATCGATCAAGACCGTGCTGCCTAGATCCTTTTCCACAACTTTTTCAACAAATATCTTGTTAAATTTATTTCCTAGACGTCTATTTCTCTTCAAAAATACTTTTTCACCAGGCTCATAGGTTTTCATTTTATTATTTTTATTCCGTCTACCTAAAACGTTCCCCTGCTCTTGGCACAATCTATCGCGTATCATTTCCAAATCCTCATTCGAAGAGTTATGAAGAATGTCGATAGGTTTAGCATTTGTAATAGAATGAATGGTGTTATTGTACTTATGAGTAGCCAGTAGCACCAATTCAATAGTCTCACTCAGCTGTTGTTGTTCTCTTATGCATCGGGCAATTTCCATTAAGGTTGAATGGAATCTTTCAACCTGCCCATTACTTTGGCTATGTAACGTCGGAATGAAAAATTGTTCGATTGAAAAGTTGTCCCTAAGAAAAGTTTTAATTGTCATCGAATGAAAGGCTTTCTCATTGTCTGAAACAATAGTTTTGGTGTTTTTAAATATTAGGAGTATTTCTAGCAAGGCTTCCTTGATATCTAATGTAGAGCGCGATTGAATTGGTTTTACTACAGCGTATTTCGAAAACTTATCCATACAGGTTAGGAAATGTTGCTTGTCTGTAAAAAAAAAATGTCCATGTGTAAGATCTCGCCAGGTGTCTTTGGAATAGGAGTTTTGCCTATTTCGAGATTTACTGGTTTACGCTGGTATTTATTTTCTAGACATATCTTACAGTTTGCAATGATAGCCTTTAACATTTTTTTGATATTTGGGAAATAATATTCTCGAGAAATTTGTTTAAAGTTCTCTTGCAGACAACGGTGTGCGCGGTTATGCTCTGCAATTACTGTTTCTAATTGATCCGTTTTATTTGTCAAATCTATCACAAAAATTTCTGTGTGGAGAAATTTCACTCCCGGGAAGAGTGAAACTAAATCGTTTTGTATTCCGGAAAGTGTTGGTAGGTCACAATGAATCGCGTTCGTATTATTAGGATTTATTACGGTTTTAAGACATTCAAACAAGTTTTCGAGCGAATCGAAGGAAATTGTATGGCGGACATGTTTCTGAAAAATAATTTTTGTCACTTTATTTAGGTATGACGCTTTTGTTAGTATTAGTTGGTTTTTAAATTGATTTATGGGGCATTTGACCGTTTTTACAACATTACTCAATGATTCCTCACTATGAGCCGTATCTATTGATTCACTCATGTTATTTATGAACTGTCTGGAGAGCGCGTCTGCCACCTTGTTTTCACTTCCTGGCTTATAATGAAACGTAGGAGCAAACTCTTCGACGAAAGCACGCCACCTTTTCATTTTAGTGTTAGGATTTTTATCCGAAATTGAAAAGATAAGCGGCTGGTGGTCAGTGAAAATATGGATGTTTTTGACGCCATATAGATAGTGCCGAAGGGCCTTCAATGCCCAAACTATAGCTAATAGCTCACGCTCATTGGTAGCATAATTTTGTTCTGTTTGAGATAGCGTTCGGGAAATCATTGTTATAGGCCTATTTTTCTGGGACAAAACCGCGCCCAAAGCATTTGAAGACGCATCTGTGGTCAGATCGAAAGGGCAGCTAAAATCCGGGTATTGGAGCAAAACATCTTCAGAAGCAAGAATTTTCTTAACTCTGTTAAAGGCGGACATGGCTTCGGGGTCCAATTTTATTTGGATTTTTTTTGACTTGTTAGCTTCTACGTGTCCATTCTCCCCTCGCAAATATTTCGTTAGCGGTTTTACGATGGCTGCATAATCTTTCACGAACCTGCGGTAATATCCCGCAAGACCAAGGAAGGATCGTAGAGAGCGTAAAGTTTCTGGAACTTTGTAATTTAAAATATCGGTTATTTTATTTGGACAAGTTCTTAAACCGTTCTGCGACACTACAAATCCTAAAAACTCCACTTCTTTTTGGAAAAACTTGGACTTTTCGGGCGAAACTCTCATACCGGCAGTTTCTAATTTGTTTAAAATTCTTTTAATGTCATTCAGATGCAAATGCTCATTTGGTGAAAAGATAATTATATCATCGATATAAACATGGCAGGTCTTACCAATTTCATCACGCAGGATATCGTCTATCGCTCGTTGAAAAATGCTTGGAGCATTTTTCAAACCAAATGGCAAGCGGCAAAATTCGTACTTGCCATTATTTACACTGAATGCTGTTTTTGGTCTATCTTTCTCGCGCAAGTTGATTTGGTGGAATCCTGACTTCAAATCTAGCGTGGAGAAGAACTTTGATTTTCCTAAATTGGACAGGATGACAGAAGTGTCCGGTATGGGATATCGATCAGAGATGGTGTTTTCGTTAATTTTCCGAAAGTCTATCACCATACGCAGTTTTTGTTTGCCATTTTCGTCAATGCCCTTTTTTGTTACTACGTGGACGGGCGAATTATAGGGTGAACACGACTTGCGAATTATGCCATCTCCTAAGAGTGATTTTATTTCGGAGTTTATGAACTCTGCTGCTGAAATCGGGTACGGGTAGCTTTTGCTAAAAATTGGGTTTTCTGTAGTGGTACGAATTGTAGCCTCGACATTGGTATTGTAGGGTAGGGAACGATTTGGGTGAGCAAATGCATTAGTGTTTTTATTAATTAATTGACGAAAGTCATTTTGAACACTTGCAGGCACGGAATCATCGTTAATTGTAATCAAGTTGACTTGATTGCAACAAAGGTGCTGAAGTTTTACCTTACCATCCCGATAATATAAATACCCTGCATTAATATCAATTTTTGAGTCAATTTCTTTTAGGAAGTCATAACCAATTATGCCATCGAACGTTTTTAGATTATCAAGTAAATAAAAAGTCGAGGTGTGGTTGAGAACATTAACCAAACATTTTTTGTCTATAAAATTTTGCCCATTTATTGATTTTAGCGTAAATGGGGTTTTCATCTCCTTAATTCCGTCGAGAAATTGAAAATGTTTAATAAAATTTTTTGAAGTGCCTGTATCTATTAATATTTTTAGCTCCTGACCATTCGCAGTAGTTTTAGTGATGAAAGGTAGGAGCGACTTTAGTTTAAAAAATTTATTTCGGAATCATTTTTAGAGTCGCATGTATGGTAAGGCTCTTCGGAATAACTTTTAAAATTCGAGCTATCATAGTCGTCGTAGTGTTCTTCGTTTTCAGATTCATCAGAAACTATTCCAATATTGTCTGGCATATAATTAACTCGCTGTGTCTTTCCACCAGGTCTCTGGGAAGAACCGGATGGCTCACGAGAACGTTTAAATACAACAACTGCTTGATTGGGGGTTTTAGAAATGATTGCACTATTTTGAGTGGCATTAATTTTTCGATAGATAGATGTGCCATGGTCAACGTCCATTGGACTCGGTCTATTGTTGTGATTTGGTAAACGATTTGGTTCATTTTGTGAATTAAAATTATATTGCGGCATTGTCGCTCTTACTTTGTTTGGTTTAACTGAACTACCCATTGCAAAGGTTTGGGCGAAATCATAGCGCTTGTGATTCATCTCAAGCTCCTGTGCAACGGCCAAGGCAGTGGGCAGATCCTTTGGTGACGAGGAAAATAATATGTCACATAGTGGACGGCGAAGACCTGAAATGAATACTCGTAGAGCGTTTGCTCTTGCACGATCGTTTAGAGCCTTTATAACCTCGTCGTTGCCACTATTCGTCATTATTTGCTTATTTATGATAAGCGTCAAATGTTTGTCCACCGAGTCATAGTAGTCTGCAATTGACAAATGACCTTGCCTAAGAATACTTAGTTCAGTTTCCAGAACATGAACTGGTCTTTTATCTGCATAGGTTTGGTCTAACCTGGCGATTATTGCCTTAAAATTTAGCACCGTATTGAAGGACGACAGTGTTGAATTCGCCGCACCAGTAATTTTATTCCGGAAAATGCCCATTGCCACGTAATATTTTTCGGAACCTTCAGGGTAGTAATTAATGGCAAAGGCGGCAGCGGAGCGCCAGGCTGGGTAACACGAGGCATCGCCACTAAATTCGGGTAAAGACTTTACTAAGTCCAAACTAGCATTTCCTGACTCTGTTAAAGGGTTAATTGCAACGGGTTGGTAGGGCTCAACACATGGTGGTTTAAGGCGATTTAAGGCTAGAGTAAGTTCTTGAATTTGGGCCGTGAACTCTGCCCTAGCACGCTCGGTTGAGACTCTTACGATATCTAAAACTAGCTCTCTTGTGATTTCCATTCTGCAGAAACTACAGATATCACGATGATTTCTGGTGGCTGTAAACAACTATGTGTAAACTGAACAATCTATGGTTCGTTTTCCGCACTATGGAAAATGTGTATTTTTACAGCCGTAAAAGTTAAAAGACTGGGTATACCATTTGTTTTAACTGTTTTAAACGAGATTATGTTATGTAATCTGACAAATTATATTACTATGTTTCAAAATAATTCACGGAAATCTATGTTTCTTTTCGCCTGATACAGCAATTTTTTAATATGGAAAACTTTGTAGTTTTTGTTTTTAATTGAAATGAAAAATTCTATGCGAAATTTTCCAGAAAGAAAATATTTAGCTAATGTTACTATAGAACACGTGTATGTTACGTAAGTTGGGAACTAAGTTTCAATAACTTTGCACAAATGCAGTGAAATCTTGTTATCGCCTGATATAGCAATTTTTAATTTTTCAAGTTTGCCGTTTTTAAGATGGAAAAACCAATTGATGAAAAAATAACTTTTTATTGTTTCTTACGCAAGTATATTGAACCTTTTTTAGTTTTGAACACGTGTATGTTACGCAATTGGGAAAAAATTTCACCTCAATACGACACGAAAAGGGACTATTAACACTTTAGTCTCAAATTTTATATTTTATTTCTCACATGAAATAATTATCAAATCTAATTATTACTTACATATGTATGTAATTACGAAAAGATAAAGATAAGATAAAGGCTTCACAGTATCCCAACTGTCCAAGTGTGTCCAATGTATGATTCACTGCTCCGGTAGATAATGGTCCTGGTTCTTTTGAGTCCTGTCGTTTTGTCCGGCCTTCCTTATAGGAATTATTATCCGAAATATTTATTTGACAGGCCCCACGTTGGGCGCCACTTAATATCCTTATAAAAATTCGAGTTGGACCTTCGGTTTCAATGTCAATCTTTATTCTGATCTTTAACTAAAATGCTTCGCTCAATCAAACCCCAGCTCGATGGAATTTCACCAACGTTTTCCGCTAGGCCATGCAACTCATAATTCATTAGTTTTTCCTCAAAACTGGTTTTGAGTAAAGTGTGAGAGCAATGGTTGTTACTGCGCGTACCCCATCAAAAAATCACTCGATCTTGGTCACGTAGGCAAAAGTAGTGTTGTAAAGCGTAAGCTGAGCTTTAACAAAAAATATAACATCAGCTAATTGTACATAGTTAGCGAATTTGTGCGGGTGGTCTTAACTTGTATAAGCACTAAAAAGGTACAACAGCTCGAAAAAAGTTCAGCGCTCGTTCTCAAATTTAGGTGAACCGTTGCACCTAAACGTAATTTTGAGATGATCATTTGCATCGTTTCTTCTCAAATAATTCAGCAATTTTGTTTTCAGTTATAAAAAATTAAAAGCCATTAAAAAATCCAAACCAGAATCATTCAAAATTTGTATATGAGTACAACAGTAATGTTTTCTACTTCATGGTTGCATTATCGATTCCTATCCAAAGTCTATCTAAAAATAGTAGTTTCCTCTCAATAATTCAAAAAATAAACAAATAAAAATTTTTGTTTGGTTATGATTGGTTTATTCGAAAGAGCAAATACTCCCAGTATCTATGGAATTGGATTTCATTCGTGTGCCTACTTCGGTTGGCTTCGCAGTAGCGCATCTCGTTAACCAAGTTCCAGACCTTAGTGATTTTTGCTCCGTGACACATCGAGCTACGAGGTAGCCAGTGGCATCGCTGAAACGACTGATAACTCGATTGCCGGACATGGGCTCTGTAGCATGGCGGGTCATCCTGCTGGAACCAAAGATCGTCCAAGTCCATATTTGCATTTTCCAATCACAAAAGATCTTTTAACATGCGTCTGTAGCGCACGTCATTGACCGAAATTTTGTTTCGAACAGCATTTTCGAGGAAAATGCTTGAAATTTCTAAAAAAATCTGAAAAAAACAACATCTTTCCGCTTTTCTGGCTACATTTTCTATAATAAGTCAACTTATTCGGATTCTAATTTGATCCACAGTTCAAATATTCATTACTGGTTAGCAAGTTAATATGGTAAGTGTTTACATCTCAAATTAACATTAAAAATTCATCGTTTTAATATCGAAACTCGCAATAGAACCTAAAGACTGCACCGATAAAAGCAGTTGTACGTGAATTCCTAGGGGAAAAAATCGTCTCATTAAACTTAACACCTAAGAAAATTTAGCTCTTTTCTACCAGTTATCAAATAATGATTTGCTCAAAATCATTGTTCTAGACCTGCATATTGCTAAGAGAAGCTCCACCGAGCGAAGTACCCAATAATCTGTGAAGACAGCTGCAAAGCCAAACTAATGGTTAAATTTTTCCTTCGGAAGCTTTCATTTCGCCTTTAACAATTACATCAGATATTTAGCCATAGCAGCGATGTAAAGAATTTTTGTATTTGTTTTTTTTTTTTTGAAACACTTCTCTTACACATTTTCTCCACTTATGCCGTGCATCTATTTCTAACTATTTATTTTTACTTACACACAAGACAGCGCAGTGCGCATCCTTCTTTTTCTCATTTACTTCACCTCCAGCATTTAGATTGGAAAAGTGATTTACAATGCGCCAGTAGTCAGCAAAGTTATTTTACAAAACTCAGCCCGCAGCAGCCAAACAAGTTTTGCGCAGCGTTTTGACCAACTTTACTAGCTATCGTTTCCGCACTCGAAAAAAAGGATCTGCGGAGAGTTGCTTTAATAGACGTCGTGCATATAAAACTGTACTGAAATGTCCTGCAGTTGTGCAATATACATATACAGTGTGAGTGTATGTATGTGTGTTTGGTGGTATAACTTTTTAGGAGATTTAATGCATCACCGCTTGACTGCTCTTACCTGTCGGCGTTGAGGGCAATAGAATATTTTTTTCTTCTAAATTGTTGTACTTACATCTCCTAGAAACTTATCTTCTGTATTAATTTTTCTATAATTCATTTTGACTTTAATTAATTTTCTTTTGGTCGGCGATTTAATAATTCCATTTCAGTGGCTTCTTTCGCATTCTGGTTATTAAGTAATTTAATATTTTTAATCGCTGACCGACCTCGTTATTCTGCACAACTTTGTACGTTTCCTGCCACCGCACAAGGAGTAGACTTATGTACCAAGCCAGCGCTGGCTTTCCGTTTCTCTGCTTTGACAGAATTCTTCTTATTTATAATTTTTTTTTTTTTGAAACTGACTGCTCTTAAAAGAAAGTTCAAAGTAAATGACTGACTGACGAATATTCTGCTGCGTTTACTGCTGTGTCGCCGTCCTTTTGATAAGTACATATTTACACCCTTTCGCTTATTTCGACTTGCCTTCTGTTTTCTGCTCCGCGGACTATTAGATATTTAATACTTTTACTCTTCTTAATTTGTGAAAATCCTTCAGTGTCTATTTGCTCTAGCAAGGAATGGCCACAACTGTTTCTGTTGCTGCTGAATTTATTGTTGTTGTACAGTAGCACTGAACATAATAACAAAGGAGTAACCAAAGCTTACCATTGTCATTCGCCTAGCGTAGAGCTTAAGTGCCTAAGCCGCTCATTTCTGCAATGCTGATCAGCTTTTCTACTTTACTACTAACCATTAGCGTAGTTTAGTATTTTCGCTGACACAGTGGGTGGAGTGTGGGTGGACCCTGTATAATTTTCACTTACCACATTTTACCAATTTGCGCTTCTTCTTCTTTAAGTAATTCACCAAAACTTAATTATGCACAAAAATTGAAATTTTACCTTCCGTTTTTTAACTTTTCTTGTTTCTCTGACTTTCTACTTGTACTTTGCAGGTTTGGCGACATCCTTGGCGTCGGTCGTATCACAAACGCAGGAAGGCTCAATGGGAAACAGATTCCAATTACTGCTCGATTGTAAGTAAAAAGAAACGCTCAAGCGCATTCCTTCCAAAGTATCATTTGCTTTAGATATTATTTTTAAGTTATTACAATAGAATAAAATGAGATTGAGTTAACTTTTATAAAAATTACTGAACATATTTTGGTGGTTGGTTTTTAAAAAGATGACTGGTTTTTAAAAACAAAAGGCGCTATTTTATTACAATGTAGGTGAAATTGGCAGCCGCTGGAGCCGACGGTGCATTTCTGCTACGAAAAAGCCTCTGTTACTCAGAGTCAGCATAAAACAGTAGGTTCCTTAATTTGTGGGCCAACTTCCACACCCACATATCACAAATTGAAGAATCAGCTTGACCAAATATTCCATTTGAATATATAAGTAAATTAACAGGAATTTATGGGCCCACTATATGTGTACGTTTACCTCAGGGCGCCTATTTATATAAGACTTAAGCCAAATTATTTCAGAAAAATATTAAGTTTTGTATGATTTCACGATTTTAAAATGCCTCAAAAAATCTAGCTTCTTATAAATAGCATTAATTTTTAAAAATTATTTTTTTCAAAAATATAACCTGAGGTAATAGAAGAGTTTCAGCTTAAAAGCCTTGCATAGAAATGTGTGAAACTTTTAAGAAAATAATGAACATTTTATGCCATGTTTGATTTGCTATTTGTGGAAGATAAGTTTGCGGAAATCTGGAAAAAGTTGAATTTCTGAGATATCATTGGAACGATATTTTCTCAATCTTCTTGGAGATTGGAAATTCCTATCCCATTTATTATTTTTTCTACATACTTATATCACTCTTTTAATTCCGTTGATGAAGTTTTGATTTTCGAAGGTATTTTGAAATGGGTTCAGCTCGCGTAAGTATTAATAGGTATATAATATAATATATAATATATTGCCTAATTAATGTAAAATCTCCAAATCTTCGAAGATGGAACATCTTAACATCTAAAACATCTATAGAAATCATTATGCAAGCCTTAGTCTCCCCTGTAGGGAGGCATATATTCGTTTTTGAGTACCTCGTTAAGTTTTCCATTTTTCATTCGTCAAAGTGAACATCATGCTCTGCAGGTGCCAATATTAGTCCAACTCTTGTTCTCTCCTTAACTTGCGGAGGTAGGAAACCCAGTGGGGCTTGCACAATTATGTTCCGCATCTATTTTCCCGAAAACGTTGTTGGGTCCATGGTTAGTCCTCAACTTATTCCTAGTTACCCGTGACCGACTTAAGCACCTTAATTGCAGCTTGACTGCCTATAGGGAAGGAGAGAAGTTAGTCATACCAACCAGCTTTTCCGACATGCCAATTGCATAGATCTCGGTTTAGAAAGCACTACCGAGGAATTCCATGTCAAGTGATCTAAATATTTTTGACATGATCTTGAATTTCATTAAACATTGTTTTATTTGTTAATTGTAGTCTTGTCTTGAGTATAGTAAGAAGTAAGCTGGAATAATTCTGAAAAAGAAAGATCCTTTTGAATCACTCGACATTTAATCGTTAAACAGAGGCCTAGAAATATGAAAGTTTTTTGCCAACAGTTTGAAGTTTGCCAATATTTTCTGTTTCGAACTCAGTAAAAAAGTAATTGGTTGCAGATTCATTAATTGTTACTCTCTTATACTATAAAGTCATTTTATGTTTTGGTGGTTCTAACGAATCATAATCGACCTACATACTAAAACTGCGTTAAGGGTGTTTATGATAAACCTCAAATAGCTCAAATAAGAATCAAATATTTCATTTGTTCAATAATATTGACGAATTTAAGTTTTTTCCAGTTTTTTAACGGGCTTTTGTTGTTGCTGCTTTCTTCTGGTTTCGCGTACTAACCAAGCAATTATATAACATAACTATTATCGCAAAAAATAGATAAATAAGAAATAAAAATAATAACTTGTGTTTCCTAGATGACACTCGTTAGTTTTTATACGCTAACATCCATCTTCGCCGATTATATAATTTGATGTGCAGTGCTTCAGATGTTAATTGTTTGCAGAGTTTGAAATGCATTCCATTAAATGCTTTTTTATGTAATACTTAAACAAACAAACCATTTTTTTACAATAGTTAACTTAAGAAACGTTAGAAATTCGCGTCAAAGAAGCGCCACATAGAGTTTGTAGTCTGTGCTGCGTTAATTTAATAAATCTTTCCGATAAAATTTGTGTTAAAAAATTGTTTGGGTAAGCAAAGCACTTAATATTCGATCAAACTTTTTAAGATTCGTAACTTTTACTTTCTGTTTTATTTGATTTTTACTTTCTGTTTTATTTTACAAAAATTTATAAAAATACATTGTTGTTGTAAAATTAATGCTTTTTATGAAAATAAAAGTGCGCGACTTATGGCTACCTCAAACGAAAGCCTTACAGGAACCAGCGGTTTGTCGAATCTAAATGAAAACTATTCGAAAACGATTTCGATTTTTTCCATCCCACTCGAAAATGAGAACACCACCACGAAAGCGAGTCGGAATTCATATCGTTTTACATTTTAAATTGAGTTGGAATGCAGAGCAGCCGTTTTTAGTGAATTCTTATAAGAGTAGTTTTTACGCGAGGAATAATACCTTTTATTAAAGTATATTATTATTATACTATATTATTATTTAAGAAATTAGATTATTTCAAAATAAGATAATTGTAATACTAATATTAAGAATTCTACAATTTTATTTCAATACGAGTAGTTAAAAAAACCTATACAAAATAATGCTTAAAAAAGAAATAATTAAAAAATAATATTTTTACCAAGGTTCGTGAAATACCTCCTTATGACGAAGGCAGACGCCTGTTGGACTTAATGGATATGTCAGTATTTGACTTTCTTACTGGAAATATGGACCGACATCATTATGAGACTTTCAAGTGAGTAATTTAATTTTCATAACCAGAAATTTACAAGATTGAGGCCTTTATCGAAAGCCCAAACAAATTAGGAAATACTATAGTTCTGACTTTTACACCATAAATTTGATAAACGTAATCCCATAATCACAAACAATAATAATCTAAAGAGAGCCACAGACATATGAACATCTCTTAACAGTCGGCTTAAAACCGTTTCGCCACACACTGTGGCACGGTTGACGATTTTAGTTTCACGTTGTTCGACGCCGAGTAAACATGGAACGCGGAGAGAAAACAATTATCATGGCACTACACACCAATTGCGAAAAAAAAACAAAAAAAACATGTTTGTCAATTTTTAACCACACACTTCACCCACATCGATCTGAGTTATCGATATCGAGTTATCTGTCTACTACATTTGACAAAACGTAAAATTCAAAAGAAAGCTTTTTTCGAAAGATACTAAAAAAAGAATGGATAAACGTATTGACTTCTGTATAATATAGAAATCCTATATGAAAAGTAATTTTTCTCGAAAGCAATACGAGCACGTCTACAGGCCGTCATACGAGAATTAAAATTTTCAAGAACTCTGCTCTAGAATCGTTGTAGCACTTTTTGCTATCTCATCTACTATTTCGTTCCCCATAACGCCTTTGTGACCAGTCACCCAATAGATATGCAGCCTACTGTTTGCGGCTAGCCTTTCTATGGCCTCCCTGCCTGGTCGAACATTTTTGGACTTACTACAATATGAGCTTATTGCTTTTATTGCTGCTTGACTGTCCACGTATATAAATTTATTTATTTATTAATTGTTGAGTTCTTTCTTGTTCTAGTGTAGGCTAACTCCGCGGCTTTCCCCACAGCAAAAACTTCCGTTTGGAAAATACTGCTGTGGTCTGGCAGCTTGATAGGTTACCTTATCCCTAGTTTTGAGCAGTAAATACCCGCTCCCGCTCCATCTAAAGTTTTAGAGCCATCTGTATAAATGTGAAAAGTTCTATGGCCAGACTTCATGCCTTTGTGCAATCCCTCCTCTTCAATTGTAGTGCGAAACCTTCTCTCCCAATTAAAGTGCGGAGTCAGTGGCTTGTCGACTCGATCGGATGATTATTTCGACCAAACAAATCACATAGTATAGTTTGCGACACAGAACGCGTAAAATGCATTAACACGTTTTGGAATTTTTACGTGACAGATGACAAGGCGGCCGCCGTAGCGGAATGGATTGGTGCGTGACTACTATTCGGAAAACCGGAGAACGTATGTTCGAATCTTCGTGAAATGCGAAAATTATATTAACAAAAAGTTTTTTCTAATAGCGGGTATCTATATTTCTGCCAAGAAAAAACTCCTCTTAAAAATAACTAAAAAAATCTGACTTTCGCAGTCAACTTGAAGCTGTATGTCCCTCCATTTGTAAAACAACATCAAGACGCACACCCAATTAGGAGGAGCAGCTCGGCCAAACACCCAAATAGGGTGTAAGCGCCAATTGTACATATATATGTATACATAGATGACAATGTCATGAAGTTAGTAACCAGCTGATTGGCTCTCATTCTTTGATGTTGTACTATACAGCTTTAACCTTTTGGGTAAACATGTTGCGTACAATAAGGCGCATGATAAAAAAATATATTTTTTAAAGTATACGAGCAAGGCGAATTGAGTATCGAAGGCACCATTAAAAAAACAGCTCTTTGCGGTTTTCACAAGTCTGATGTCAGCTCCCTTCGTAATACAAAGCAAACATGTTTGTGAAAATTCAGTCAATGGCTTGGTAGTATTGAGATTTGAACTAATTTAACTAATAATTTTAAGATTTAAACGAAACAAACTAATGAAAACGAAGTGCCGCGTATTAAGTTTTTAAAGCACAAATAAATATAAAGCCTCCAAATGCAGTTTGTTTTCGTTTTTATGCGGAAGACGCCGTGGCAAGAAAGTGTGCGTGGGTGCGTGTACTTCGTTATGTTTTGTTGTTTCCATTACTTTTGCCTACGCATGACTTAAGGAATGACTCTATCTTGGAGAATAAAAAAGTTGAAAGATCCGCCTTTTCGTTGACAGCTCCACACCATTTTCCACCCACTACTGACATTGTTTGTATCCTTTATAGCTTATTTCTAAGAAGATTTCCGGGACTTGTGCTAATATAACCAGCGACTTCTAGAAAAACTTGCCAATTCGGCAAGCTGATCCCTTTGTCATATTTGCTTTATTTATGCTTTGTCACTTTTTAATACATGATTGGCATTCGAGTTAATAAAATGTATAATAACATATTCGCCTTTATCCACTTTCCCTGCTCTCAACTTCATACACACACATACATATGTATATAAAAATATTTTTCTTGATAGGTAGCCTGAACTAAGAAAATCTCTATGCTCGCTATCAGTCGTTACAAAACGATTTCAAACTAGCGAAAAAGGGTACAGTGACCGCTTACAAAAGTTCGCATTGTGATACGCACACTATGTAAATGCTATCTATGGCTCCAGATTGACTAGAAAACCGCCAGTTAGCATCCAATCGTTTTCTCTACAATGTGCGGTTTGCTTGCTGTCTCTCAAACGTCGTAATAATTTTTAATTAACTTTTAATGAGCTACACTGAGATCCCGCAAAATTTCCATTTAGCTCTACCACCACCGCTACCACTCTGCTGCGTATCGTACAAATTGAAGGAAAGTTTTCTTCGTATGTCTTCGTCCGTGAGGAGGAGAGCGAAACTGAATGAGGACTTTTTAGTTCGTTTGGACTTGTTTGGCAACAAAATATCGCGAAGTGACGTTGCGTTCTATTGCGCTGTGGTCTGTCTCTTTTCTGCGACGGTTTGGCTCCTGAGAACTGGAACTCGTCCTTTTGCTGTTCAATTAAAATTGTAAAAATTGCATTTCCTAATTTTTCTTTTCGACAATTTGACGCATTTTAATTGTAGTTTACAGAGCAGCTGCGTCAGTGAATTTTGCAACGTGATCTTTTGTGGATTTTTATTCATTTTCACAGCTTTTCAAGTGGGAGCTGCGAGAGTGCTAATACTTTAGTTGGCTATAAGTTTTCGTAAGTTGACTTTTGCGTGCGTGCGAATGTATGCAAGTATGCGAAAAAGTTCAAAAGATTTCAGTTAGTTTCGGTGACAGCACATAAATGTTTGTGGCTGGTTAGGAATGAAAACTTACGTGCTGGATAAGTAAAGTTGGGCTCACCAAAGCGTGGCTGCAATATGCCAGTTTGTTTACTTAAATTGTGGACGGGCATAAGAAAGTTGGACGTAGAAAGTACTGTCACATGATAGCACATTTTGGGAAAAACAAATTTATAACAATGAAAGTAAAGAGCAAACTCTTCAGCGAATTGTGTTAAGAGACGTTACAAATTTTAAGACTAATCAATTGAATAAACGCTAACCGGGATCCATTCGCGAGTATTATTCAAAAATATCAAATGCAATAACTAAAATTTGCATTTAAAATGTATCGTTACAGCCTCGTCAATAGACATGCATACATACATATACGCTTTGCTGTCCTTCTGGCTTCTCTTAAGCGTTCTTAGTTAATCCATAGCTCATATCATCAACCACTTATTAAATATGTCTGTGCACAATTCATGTATGTATGTAAATATTTTCTATTGAATTTGCATACACTCTGATGTGCCCACATCCACAGGCGTATATAGTATGTATATGAACACATACATATGTATGTAAACATTGTTGCTGATAGCTTTACTTATATGCCTTGCGTTATATGTTTAATGCGATTGGATTACTTCCACTTACTTACTTACTTGGCCTTGTTTGCTTTTACAGCATACCCAAAATGCATTTCGTGCATTTGCAATGCAAACAAATTCCGAGAGGCTTGCTTGTGTATATGATGCATAGTGGAACAATTCGTATTAAAAATTTTATAAAATCTTCGATCGTTAACACAGTCACAAAAAAATTTTTTTTCTGGCCTGAGAGTTTGATGCGCTCGGACATCAATTGTTGAGTGTTTGGATGTATGCAGTTTTATGTGTCTTCCGAATATCAGATTGTTTTCTATGAGGAGCCTTTTCATGCCAGAAATACACTCGGAGATTTGCTATTGCCTACTGAGGGGTGGCCGCTGACTATGACTGCTGTACGTTTTTGGAGTCCTCAAAAAATACTCCAAAATAAACTGAATCTCAAACAATTCCCAGCAGCTGATAATAGACGCCAGAAGCAGCTCGCATAAATAAACAAATGTTTGCAGTACTGGAAAGCAACTGCCAAAAATTACAATTGTTTGGAAGCACTTAAGGCGGGAGGGGTAGAGAGAGGCCCGAAAAAATGATGATGATTTTCAATAATTTTTTTTTTGCTAGTCAATATCTTTATTTTACAAGAAAAATACCATAGCATTAGTACATAATGTTTCGACTTGACTTTAACAAAATTAAAAAAATAAAATAAAATAATTGTTGTAAAAGTTGTCGCTGTTTGTGTGGAGCCCGTTTCTTCGGAAGTGTCTTGCGGGGATCATTACAAGTCCTTGAAGATTCATCTAAAATCAATCGGGCAAGAGAAATTATAACAACATAATATAACATATTTTTCAGATTTTCGAGAAAAAACCGACCTTTAATTATTTAAAAAAAAACCAAAATTAAAAAAAAAACACACGAATTTGTATGTTTTTCAAAAGCCGTATAAATTTTATTGAAATCGACCAAGCGATTTTTAAATTACAGCGATCACCAGTTCAAAAAACATAGTTTTCAGAAAAACGCATTCAAAGTTTTGCCATCGACTTATGTAGAGCCTGAGCGCCCTATGTTAATTGTTGAATAACTCGAAATGCATTTGTCGGATTCACTTCAAAATTTCACTGAATACTGCTAAGATATTATACTTTAAGAAAGCGCAAAAAAACTTCAACCCCTTAGTGAATATGTGGGAGTAACACCGCATTCATACAAGGCAACTTTTGATGTTTCAGCTCGTAACTTGTGAAGCTCGTACTCTGTCAACACCCTTTGTGTTCTCGTTCTCCAGATTATTCTTGTTCACTGTAGATCGAAAACTAACAATTGCAAAGTTCCGTTCCACAAAAGGTTCCGTGTATGAACGTGGTCTAATGAAACTTGCCAAATACCAGAAAAGAGAGTTGGCAGCTTTGAAAATAGTTAGTTGTACCAGTTTTATGAGGTATACACTTGCGGTGAATCTGGTTTGATAACTTTGTTGCTGCTGTCAGATGTGAATTTTTACACAAGCAAGCAGAGCCTAAACATAGGGAGTAGAAAACTGGCGAATCAAAGGTGCCCAATAATTGTTTAAGCAAAAAACTATTTGTAAGCACATGGTATAAAATACGAGTTTTGGCTATGCAATAACAAGACTGATGCTGTAGCATATTTTGTTTTAGTTCCTTATACATTGAGTTATTATCATCTTCAACTTACATTTCTCCTGTATACCTGCAGCGTACCATTCGAACCTTCCTTTTAATGCAGATATGATTTTAGAAAAGAGATGGAAGTCACACAGCACAAGATCAGAAAAATAAAATCGATGGCCACAGGTATACTATATTTGGCTAGAAACCTTTGACAGACAATGCCAAATAAGCTGGTGGGTTGCCTTGGTAGAAGTTCCATGACTGGGCCTTCAATCATTTTGGTCAGTTTTTTCTCATTCTCTCACAGAGCTCGGTAGATAGCTCGGTGGGTAGCTCAATATCCGTAAAACATCTGTGTTTGTCGTAGGAGAGCAACCCGGGCTTTGATTATCTCGGCCAGCTTGAAATTGTTTTACTCATTCAGAAACATGTTCTCGCGACATACAGATGTACATAAATTTATTGAATTAACTATTCTTTCAATTAATACGCGTTTCAGTTATGAGGTTTTCAAATTTTATGTGAAATTTCACAACAATTAAATTTACTGCTCTATTTTTGAAATCAAAATTTTTTCAGCGAAAAAAAAAACCTTGATTAAAAGTGTGAAACAGTAATGGCTCTGTACAGCACTCGGCTGCACCAAACCAAGAAATTGATTCACAAGTAAAAAGAATATTTTTCCGGCTTTCGGATATATTCCCGAAATCGGGATATGGGCTTTTGAAGTTCTAAATCGGAACTTTAGTAACAAATTATTTTTAATTATTGTAAATAAATAACTCAAAAATAAGAATAGGTGCATGGTTCGCTTAAATGGTATATAACTTTTTTCAAACTTTTATTTTTATTTTATTACATGCGTTATAAGCGGTTAAAGGTGAGGTCTTTGAAAAATTAAATGTTTTGATTATTTTTAAAATTTAGTATTAAATATAAGTGCTAATGAAAATATTTTAAAGTGATAAATATATTTGTTATGAATATAAATTCGTTGGGACATCTTAAAAAGGTTTAAAAATTTTAATAAATAAATTAAAAAAGCCAATTCTATAGTGTTGACTTTGAAGGACAATTTGACGAAGTCTAGATGGAATTAAATCTTAGTCATAAAATTAATAATAATAAAATATTTTGGAATACAAAGTTTGGGGAAAGTTCAGAAATAAACAACTCTTCCCGTAATAAGCTGCTGTAATGAAAAGAAAAGTGTATGAGAATGAAAATCAACTTCAAAAGATATATTTTCATTACTTCATACGATTAAAGCAGACAGATGCCCGATTTCTTTAAATTGCCTTTAATTAGTTTTCGCAATCGCATTTTTGAAATAGCTCTCTAAAGGTTGGTGTTCACTTGGTATGCATTATTAAAACATCTTAATATTTTCCTCTGCGGCCTTAATCAATTGAATCAAAAATTATTTCTTGTCCAGAGAATGGTGATTTTCTGACGATCAGTTTTTTTTTTAAATTATTAAGTTTTTGGTAAAAACAATTTTTTTGACGATTCTGAAAAGAAATTGGAAAATATGTTGTTAGGTGGACGGAAAGTATATTTAAGAAATATTGTGTTACAACAGCGATTAAATGAACCAACATATTTTTATACGCGTACCTATAGAGACTCGAAATCCCTCAATGGAAAGAATTTTAGAAAAATGTGTGGAAAACAAGTGATGAGTCGAATTCATATAACTTATACATATGTACACGTACAAGCGCTCTTTAGGTGCATATGCATTTGCATATACAGTCACTCATACGTTTTTTGATACAGATACGATTTTTTATGTGTATTATAGCTCACAATATTTTGCGAAAATGGTAAAACGTAGTATGCAGTTATTTAACTTATTTTGTCTTATTTAATTTCTCAACATAACATACAAAAATCGGCTCACTAATTTTATTATAATGTATAAAAATAAAAACAGAAGTAATGCCGCAGTTTAAATGATACAGTTAAAAAAGAGCAATTATTTATTTATAATTTTAAAAAAATTTAAGGAATTTAGTACTTTATTGGGTATCTTTTATTATCAATTAGAGCTTGGAGTCTAAGTGGCATGGAGTCAACTAATTTTTGAACTATGATGACTCTGCCACGCATTCTTCTCTTCACAAAAATATCTAGATACACAATTTTTTTTTATTTTGGGTAAATCAAAGAAAACCACAATTTTTTTTGATGTTGGCGATAAAAATCATTTTATTTGGTCCAAATAGATTTGTTGACATCACTTTTTGAATATGATATGTATCTCTTAAATGGCCGCCTTGAGCCTGTAAGGCGTATTGTGCCCGTTTTGCAGCATTTTCCATAGTTTTAGCTAACATTTCGGCTGGAATAGTAGCTATTTCCTCCGTTGTTCTTGAGCTCTTCTATGGTCTTTGGCTTATTAATATAAACCTTTGATTTTAAATATCCCCACAAGAAGAAGTCAGGTGGCATTAAATCGGGCGAAGGCGGTGGCCAGTCAAAATCGCAATTTTTTGACATCAAACGACGAGGATTCAATTTCTTCAAAAAATCGATTGTGGTGCGAGCTGTGAGTGGTGGAGCGCCGTCTTGTTGAAACCAGAACTGTGGTTATCATATCGCGATAACGCTCCTGTTTCTTCTTGATTTGACTTCTTTTGTTGAATGTAAATTTCAACAATTTGGGAGCGCTCGCATGGCGTGTACTGTTCCATGGTAAAAGTCTGCTTGGACTGACGCTTCCAACGCGGTATGCTATTAAGCGATTTGACGTCTCTGTCAAAAGATACAGGGTTGCCAGATGGGCCCGTCGCATATAGGCAATCCTGTATACTGTAGGTTCTGTTCGCTCTGCTTGTTGTGGTCGAATAGAGAATGTTAACGGTACGTACTTAAAAAAGTTGTCAAAAAATTGAAATCAAATTAAGAAGTGATAGCTTTCAGATACATATTTTTGGTATTCTTAATACAATT
Source organism: Anastrepha obliqua (assembly GCF_027943255.1). Lineage (NCBI taxonomy): Eukaryota > Metazoa > Arthropoda > Insecta > Diptera > Tephritidae > Anastrepha > Anastrepha obliqua. The sequence continues at coordinate 86,034,280 of NC_072892.1, forward strand.
TGTGCCATCAAAACAGCTCACTTAAGCCAACCAGTCATATTTTTATAAGAAATAATATAACAGGGGCAGGAAACGGTCCAATTCGATTAATCATTGTCGATACTATTTTCACGCATCAATTTTACCCGAATTGAAAATCTCATACTAGATTACCATAACCAGATCAAAAAACACGGAACACTGTGTAGAACAAAAAACTAGCTCCGAAATTTTGATACAAATTTGCATAAAATTCAGCACATGGAAAAACGGATGTTTGCGACACGCAACTGCATTTGTTACATAAAGTAAATTTCAAAATTTGTATCTCAATAACATAATTACACCTATATTAGGGCGGGTCGATTTAAAAATCGCTCATTGTTCTGTGAAAATCGTATTCTAGGGATCAAAATAAGAAACTTTGCCGAAGGAACCATACCTCTAAATGAAATTCTGATGTCCCCCAATTTGAAAATATCACCATTTTTGGCCTTTACGTGAAAAAATCAGCTAAATGGCTATGTTTTTTCTTTATTTTTATTTATTTATAATAATATTTATTATTTATTTATAATATCTATTTTTTCTCTTAAGAAATTTAGTTAGTCAGAACATATGTAAATGAAAAAATTAATTTAAGTGAGTTATAGAAAAGAAACTAAAAAGTTCGATCCAAATTGGGGGAGTTTCTTATTTTGATCCCTAGAATATGATTTTCACAGAGCAATGGGCGATTTTTTTGCCTCCCCACAAATCGACCCGGCCTAACCTATATCCAATAAAAATAGCTCTCGTTCATGAACTAAATAAAAAAATCTTTCAAATAAATCTACCCTTTTAAATTTTAGTATTATGCTGATATATCGCAGCTCACTTCACTGTATTCTGTTAAAATTATCATCTCAAGTGCATTTGCGAGTCCAATAAGCTACATAAGCTTACACATGTACATATCTACATCTTTTCTAATATATGCACACAACAATGACAAGGGGAGCAAATATGTATATGCATAGAGATATATATAAATATGTATATTATGTATAATATTAACCACAAACCGCGCAAATTACTTAAACAGTCAAATATATATGTTCGCGGCTCACACAAGGATTCACATTGATCCCATTCAACTAAGTGAAAATTATTCATAATTCATACCCTACATAAAAGTGCGAGAGTCATACTAATCGCATTGCAATGCTTTTGTAATGATGCATGCGGATTACAAACTCCAGTTATTTGCATAGCCCGTAGTCATATTGAAGTAAATTGATGCCAGTACCAGAAGTTGAGAGAGAGACGGCATATATTAAGTTAGCTTGTGTCAGTTCATTGCACATGTTCACCCATTGTGCACCACCAGTTAATGGACAGCGCTGATGGCAGGCAACCTACCTTTATCAACCTATTTGAGTGTAAAATGCGTTGCTGCCTTCAAACGCCTTTAAACACTATCCAACTATTCGGTTTCATACTGTTCCCGTTGTCTCTATTCACAGTTTGGAATAATACCATTTTGACAGTGCTTAGGTACCTTTGTTTACTTATCAAATTGTCTGCTGTGTTATAAAATAACGTAGTAAGCTTAAAGCATTGTAATGCATTCAACTGTGCAACAATTACATAAGTATAGCGGCTAATCGTACTATTATACGCAAGAGTTGCTCATACGCCACGTATTGCTATGGAGCTTAAAAGGCGGCATAAGCCGATAATACAGCGAAAAGTTCAAAAGCAGCCAGTGTGCTCAATTGCCGAATTCGGCAATAGGTAAAGCATGAATGAGTGTAATTTTCAAAAATGCTGCAATAAAAATATAGAGTGCTTCTTAATCCTCTAACTTTTGTGGAGTACAAAGTCTGTGGTAATTTCCTATAAAAAAGCCTACAATTGGCGGAAATTATGCATTTACTCAGACAAAGTTTAAATTACAAAAGAGAATAAATAACAAAAACACAATCGACTGCAAAAAGCTTGAATTAGCTCAAGTATGTTAAATTGCACGCTATAACAATTATTGCTTTCTCCGTCTGCTTCCAAACCACGGCCCTGACCAAATATACGGAGAATAAATGTGGAACCCAACGAACATTTACCGAGATATAACTAATAAATATGTGTAAATTGTTTTGTTGTCGCTTTTATTCTAAGTATTATATCACTACGCAGCTTTTTTGCGTTAATCTGAAAATTTTAAAGGGTGCACCTTTTACATCGGTATATAAACATTGAATACGTTTGACATTTATTAATGGACTGACTTGTGTAGAGATAATTTTGAAATGCCATTTCTGTAAATTTTTTCGCCTTGAATAAAATGAAAAGTCCAACTGCTGGATGCACAAACAAAGCAAAATGGAGGTACTTTAAGCGGCCTCGTTTCGCCACTTCTCTGCTCGCTATCTCACTTGACCTACAATATGCATGTAATTTGTGACAACAACAACAAAATTATCGAGCAAGATCCGCCGCTAGCGCGTATGGTTATACGGCATAAAGTTCGGAACCGAATTGCAGCGAGGCAGTAGGTAACGGGTTAAAGGACGGTGATCAGCTGAGCAAATTCCGTCGGAGAACTCAGTCTATTACAATAAAAACAATTGTGACGAAAACGGAAAACACTATTGCGATGGGACGGTTTTCAGCTGATATTTAGGCGTTACAATAAAATTAATTTTTGACGTGATAACGTCGTATAATTCGATGTAGCCGGCTGCATGCACCAAAAAATGCGGCGTTATCTTGCTCATGCGCCGTTACCTTGGTTGAACTGCAACCGAGAGCGCGGAACGAACGACAAAGAGCACAATGGGCCCCGCGTTCGGCAACGTTCGACATCTGGCGCTCTCCTACTTGAGTGATCATATAAATGTATGTATATGCGCATGTGTATATAAATTAACATATTTGTATTTGCATATGCCTTCTTCCTGTGTGCATGGTAATGAACCATTTCTCTGTTGAGAATAGGACGATGATAGGAAAAGCATAAAATGAAAGGGTGTGCTTCTAGTATAATGTGTCTCGAAAAAGTCAAATCGATAATGGTGCCTCTTAGTGTTCTTGACTTATTAACGTCTGATGCATAATCGAAATTGAACATATCTTTCATGAATTTGATAAATGTTTCGTTATTTTTCACGTTTGTCTAAATGTTACTTGATCAATTTCAAACCGATTCCATTCAACTCCTCCTCTATATCCATACAAAATATCTATCAAACAAATAAAATTAAAATTTTCTTTTGAAAAAACGCAACCATTCCATCAGTATTTCCTTATGACGTTGTCACGTTAAACTGTCTTCAGTAAACCGACTTTACAGACAACGTCTTTTTTTAGAATAAAAAAAACATAAAAAATAATAATTTTTTTGTTAAAAATTTTGGAGATACAATTTTTTTTCGTCATTTATGAAATAAACTTTTCTTAAATTTTTCTCAGTTTTTTTTTTAATTTTCGCTAACAGATGCGTATTCAATTAACTTTTCGAGGTATATTGAAGTACGTGTTCACTACATTGAAAAATGAGTGCAAAATACTGCATTCCACGTCTGTTTTCACACCGATCGCAGTGCCACTCGTGCATTAGTAAGCATTTTAGATAGAAGTCAAAGATGTCGTACCGATTTTCCGCAAAAAGTCATTTGTTCACAAATTTATATAACTGAAAGTATAACCAATTTTCAGAATTCCACATTTCAGATACCTCTCAGTATAAGACGAGTTTCTTAAATATACATACGTACATAAATGTGAAGATAGTTAGTTTGTTGTTTCTGGATTTCTAACTCGTCCAATCGATTGCAATTAAGTTAGAGTGAGTTGTTACGTTCAAATTGCCCTCTTGATAATTTTATGCGCCGAAACTTCTACGATTGAGCCCTTCAAAAGTTATGTTGGTTTTTCAATACTGAAAACTCCCGTTCGTTCCGCGCTCTCGGTTGCAGTTCAACCAAGGTAACGGCGCATGAGCAAGATAACGCTGCATTTTTTGGTGCATGCAGCCGGCTACATCGAATTATACGACGTTATCACGTCAAAAATTAATTTTATTGCGTGCACAACAGAGTGAAATAACAATCAAATTTACTATAATAAGGATGAAATATAAGCACGCTTCCAACTTGAGATTAAAATCTTTTAAATCCATGTCTACTGGGGTACTCTGAAAATAAATAAATTCAACAAAAATGAGCATTGCTGCTGATACTCACCGCTAAACCATCTGTGCCATTTGCTGCACAAAGCACAGAGGTTAATTGTATTCAAATTATTTCACTTAAACCTTCTTTATAACTGAAAGTAATGGAAAAGTAAAAGCTTAATTCACAATAGACCAACTATAAAAATTCAATAGATTATGTAAATGCAAATGATGCAGCAAATGGTAGGGAAAACGCAACTTATTTTACAAATGTTCTTTGAACCTCTCTTTTGTCTGTTTAAAATTGCAAAACCAAAACTTTCGCTTCAGTTCAGTTGCGGTGCACTAATAGTTTAATTAAAATATCAAAGGAAAACAATGAAAAAGGAATTGTGAGAAAAACAAACTCAACGTTGAAGCATGAAGGGAAATGGTGCAGGGCAGTGTTTGGTTTTTAAATGGACGCTTATTTTAGATAATTTTTAATATATACTTCTGCTCAAATATGAACGAGACTTTATCAATAAATATTTATAAATATATATATATATAAAATAAATTTTTGTTGGATGGTAGGACTGTTATAAGCTTACATGGCAAATTTCAGCGTGATATGTCACATAGTTTGTTTTCTGTGCTACTGTAAACAAGTCAAGCTCGAGTGTCTTCTTCGAATTTAACGGTGGAAATTCAAGTTGGACAAAGAATTTGTTTGAAATTTTGTTATTCCAACAAAATTTCGGCTTCAGACGCCTTAAAAATGTTTCAGACAAACTATGGGGACTCTGCTCTATCGCGTGCACGTGTTTTCCAGTGGTACAAATCGTTCAAAGAGGGCTGTACATCGGTTGAAAACTTGCCTCATGAACGTCGTCCAGCAACATCAGTAAAAGAGGAAAACATCGGAAAAGTAAAGGAAATTGTGCTTGAAAATCGCCGTGTGACCGAAAGAGAGATAGCTAGTGAGCTGAGCATATCAAATGGATTCGTTCATACTATTATTCATGATGTCTTGGGCATGAGACGAGTGTCCGCACGTCTTGTTCCAAAATTGTTGAATTTTCTTCATAAAGAACAACGCAAAACTGTCGCTAAGGAAATGCTCGCCATGACTGATACGGACATCCGGCACCGTTTGTGTCTTATTGAATCAGTCTCGTTTATATTTGAGCAGAAGATATGTAGAAAAATAAAAAAACGGTTTTCGTTAATAAAATTTTATTCAAATGTATTCTATTTCTTCTTACATACACCCCGTTACAAAATTATGAACCGGTCATTATGTTTTTATAAAAATATAGCAAATAAATCGTATAATGCAAAATTTTAAACATTTTATTGTATACAATTTTTGAATTTTTTCGAAACTTAATATACAAAAAAAATTTTGGATTTTCGTTATGTGGAAGAAAATGAACAACAAAAATTTTCAACAATCAACAGCTATCAGCAAAAACCTTTTCTAACATTGGATGTTTCATGCCCATAGCGGAATCAAAACCGGACACTACCCAGTTACGGCGGTATTATTAAGGAAATTAACAAAATATTTATTTTATTTCAATTTCCTTTTATAAAACTGCTAATTGCCAGCGTAGCATAGCCAACAAATGCGTAAGTTAATGTAAATATTTAGAGGTTGGCAAATTTGACAAACGTAATTAGTAGTTCTACAGATTGCTTGAAGGCTAAGTAGTAAAAATGTCGATATTTCTGTTGGCTTTAGACGGGGAAAGGCAGTCCGGACTATACTGAGAGATTCTCTTTCTAAAATACGTTTACAGCTCCGAATTTAATTTTTAATGAAAGAACTGTTTTTGTTATGAGTATAAAGCCGTGCGGCACAAATTATAGACTCACTTTCAGCTACAATTGCACGTTCAACAAATAAGCGACATCAGGTATAAAGGTAAAGCTATTATTCCAGCTTCCATGTATCATTCAGATAAAGTTGCGTTTTATATATTAAATAAAGCCATTGATATTTGTGCAGCCACTCTAGCCGAATGGGTGTGTGACTACCACTTGGTTGTGCCCGGATTCGAAACACCTGGCATGAAACAGCAAATGATAGGAACAGTTATTTCTAATAGCGGTCAAGTCTTGGCACACAATGTCAACTTCTGCCATGAAAAAGCTGCCATAAAAAACCGTGAGCCGCTCGGAGGTGGCAAAAAAAGCCTCAATTTGAAGAAAAATATCAAGACTAACACCACAAATAGAATCAGAAGTTCGGCTAACACCTCAAATCAGATTATATTATCAATATTTTTTCTGCACTATTTTTCAATAGTCGGTAAAAAATATTTTTACAGCAATAGTTTTCAGTTATCATTAAAAAATATTTTTACTGCAATTGTTTCAGTAATCAATTAAAAAAAGGTCTGTATGTATTGCCCAACAATTTATTTGTACAATACATTTTGGTAGAATAATTCACTCCCAACGAAGTATGAGAAATTTTACATTTTTTTCTTAGATTAACATCAAAAAAGGATGTATTTATAAAATAGGAAGTCGCATGATAATGGAAATGCGTGTAAAAGAAAACTCGAGTTCGGATGGCAATGGCCTCAATTCAAGCAAATTCATGCTAATATAAAAAATTTAACTGTGGGTTGATCACCACAATCGGAACGTAAATTATGCAAAATCTTCTATTGGGAAATGCCGCACAGTTATGTGAAATATTAAATGACCAAAGGAAAATGATATCATCACTTTCTGAAAATCAGTCAGTACTTGTTAAACATACACTCTACCCCATTTTCCAGGATTTATTCGGTTTAAGTTCTTCTTTCATTTCACTTGTGTAAAGGCCGAAAAAAATCTGGTTTAGCTGAATTTGCTTTGTGTGCATCAAAAAATGCTTTCCTGTCCTTAAGAATTTCATTAATAATAGTCAAAAGAATGACAAAACAATAACTAATAACTAGAATAAGTTTCTGCTCATTTGGCCAAAGCAATCATTACAATACATACCTATATTTTATGCCCCTTGCGATTGGCAAATTTCTCTTATGGGAGTGCCTGCTAATCGGATCAAATTTATCTTTTCGGAGTTATTTCTCCCTTAGTGATTTACACAATTCGTTGAAACTCATTTGTTGTGTTTAATTTTAAAGTAACTCACGCGACATGCATAGTGGCTAGGTTTCTATTGATCTCAATTCTACTGCTTCCGAAAATTCTTCCTTTTCTTTTAATAATACGCATGCCGCACCGATCGCAAAGGGTTATAACATTATTTTATCCTGTGTGTGCTGCTACTATGGATGATCCTATTGGCAGAATATCTTGACATGTACATGGAATAACATTTTTTTACTGGTTTTTGTATTCCTTCGTGTATGCTGTACGTGTATGCAGCGTAGTAAGATTTTCGCAGATTCTAACGAAAAAGTTATTACTGAGTTGAAATGGTTCGTTTCGTAGAGTAGAATCACTGCATTCGCCGATCGTAGCGCCATTTCGAAGATTTTTCATAGAATTAGAGATATTTTTAAAATTTGGAAAAACTAAAAATAATAAAAAAAATTTCGTAGTTAAATTATTTAAAACGACCACCAGCTTTTATTCTATGCTATGTAGAAAATTTATGGCGAAATCTGTGAAAGGAGCTCATTAGAAGGAAATGTCTTAAATTAAGTAACTTTAAGCCAATTTTCATATGCAGCAAATGAGCGATGTTAGTATTTTAATAAGTCCACCGTGTGCCAGCTAATTTTTGTTTGTAAGTTCATTTTATATTTGGCGATAGAACGGGAAAAAGTAAGCAAAAGCTAAACATTTGGCGAATTTACTGTATAGGAGACCAGCTGGCGTCGGAAGTATCCCCCTGTTATCAATGTTAACATTAATCGGATATTATTGGAACAGGATGTGACCCACTTTTACTTGTTTGCCATTCAAGTAAAAGTATTTTTTAACACTTAAATATAAATATAATAAATAATAAAATAATTTTTTTTTCTTATTCCAGAGCTTTCGGCAATAACACATTTACGCTGCATGTAGATCATGGGCGTGGTTTTGGAAAAGCCTTCCATGACGAATTAACAATTTTGGCTCCCCTACTGCAGTGCTGCATGATACGCACATCGACGCTGAAAAGGATATTGGAGTAAGTGGAAAACAAAACAAACACAAACTTATAATAAGTTTTTTGACTTTTTAGGATAAATATTTACTACTTCTTAAGCAATTTTTTTTTTTGGCAGACAATTTTATTTTTAAATTAAAAATGTCTAGGAATCAAAAGTTGCTTGTAATATTTGAAATCAGAGTTTTTCTTAATATTTTTTTTTCATTACACCTGAGACTATGCTCAGTAATTCAAATACGTTTAGTGAAACAGTAAAAATATTGTGTATTTGGTGCGTTTACCCACGGTTCCCCACTATTCCTGAGTGAAAAGAAAACAACAATCATTCTCAGCAAGACAATGATCGTATTTGCCATATTTGACTTCCAGCGATTACTGGATCATCATCATCATTATCATTAGCACTATAATTTCGGGCAGACCGTTGTTTCCACATCTACGATTGTCCAATCCAATGATCCTCTACTATGCCCCTCTAGTTATTGATCACCATTTTCCTCATGTCGGCTTTGGCCTGATCAATCCAGCATTTATTTGGTATCCCTCAACCTCTTCGTCCAATTGGTTATTTATGGAACGTTATACTGGCAGTTCTCCATTTGGGCATTCTGTACATGTGCCCCAACCAACTGAATCATTGACTTTTTATAAAGCGTATTGCGTTTTCATTATGCATCAATGCGTTGAGCTCGTGATTGTATTTTATCTGATATGTTCTATCATCTAACCGAAATGAACCATATATTGCCCGCAGTATCTTTCTTCCTTAGTGTTTGGTCGATGTCTGTTGTTTTAAGTACCCATACCTCGGTGTGGTATGTTGTACGGGTCTTACAAGCATTTTATACATTGTCATCTTTTGAGCAAAGTAATCGAGATTTGAATAATTTTATGTGTGCAAATAATGCTTCATTTGCCGCGCTTACTCGATCATTTATTGCCACGGAAGGGTCAGAATTACTGCTGATGAAGAGACCTAAACATCTTAATTTGTCCAATCTCTGTATACATTCACCATCCATTTCAATGTGCGCATGATCACACGTTTTCTTTGCGTATATTTTCGTTTTCTCTGTATTTACACGTAGACCCATTTGTAATACATTCTTAAGGGGGAACGATGTATGGGAATTTTTTTTTGTAAGTAGGAATGATTAATCGAGGTTCAGACAAAAGGCAATTTATTATAAATGTATTAAACTATCTCGATGTAAATTTTTATTAAAAAATATTGAAAATTGACAAATTTATGTAAATAAACGTAACGAGTTAAAAAAAAAATGTCGTCATTTGGTGGCAGCGATACAGCAATGAATAATCATCTGAAATCAAAACACCAAACATTTTATTAATCTACACAATAGTGGCTATCGTTGTGCGTAGCTGTTGTTTTTTTTTTTTTTTTTTTTTTTTTTTTGTTTTTTGTTTTTTTTTTTTTTTTTGTTTTTTGTTTTTTGAGAAAATGGTGGTGATTTGAATTTCGATGTGTGTTTTTCACCGTTTTTTTGATTTTCAAGAGGCCCAAAAAAATAGTTATTTTCCAAATTTTGAAAATCGGCTGCGTACAACGATAGCCAATGCGATAACAAAAATTTTGAAAAAAAAATATTAAAATCGGTTCATTAGTCTTCAAGAATACGTTGCCACCGTATAAAAAAAGTCGTTTCAAGAAAAACGCGTTTGAAATAAAGCATCGTATCGTTAGCGCTACGGGGCCGAACCGACGGGCGCTCACTTAAGTGCACATAGAATCGGGAATAAAGCGAATTCGCTTTAAAATTTTTACCACATCTTCTTGAGTAGTTGTACTAACAATTTATGTGGCGTTCCCCTTAAGTTTTCTTAAATCATGACAATGTCACCGGCAGAAGCCAACACTTACGAAGTGAAGCTAATAATCGATTACGACCTCTTCAGAAACTTGAAAAATTCTTTCATGGCATTTTTCCTCGAATGAACTGTGGAACAATATTTTGCAGAGCTGAAAAAAAAAATTTTGCACAACTAATACTATTGGTCGAGAACTGAAGTAAAGGGAAACTATATTGCATAAAAACTAGTTTCATTTCAAAATTCCCTTTTTGTTCCTTTTTTGTTAATTTCAATACTTTTCCACCAACCGTATTAAAATAGCAAATTTTTCATGGACAACTCAATTAAGTTAAGATTGCAAAAGTGACAAATGTTCGAAGGCAAACGATTGATGGATATATAAATGTGGTTTTAAGATGTGCATTTGCAAGCTTACTGAAGTAAAAGAGAATTGTACCAATTACCTACAAATGTATTCAATTGCTATGATTTAAAAAGAAAGAAATATAATGCTTTGTGTTGAGGACATGAACCCCAATCTCATAGATATGTAACTAATTAATTTAATTCTATGTATTAAAATTTACTCACCCTCTCATAGTCACCTTTACCCTTTCACATCGCAGTTAAATACCCTAAACTGCCACCAGACAGATTATAACTGTTACTCACCCGCGCATACGAATTGAGCACGGCATAAAAGTTAATATAAGAAAAGTACAATAACTACACTCTGATACTATCGATGATATGTTTAATAATCCAGTAGATAATTTTATGACATATATCTTCTAACTATGATGCCCGGCATACGCACTCCACGGCTACGAGTTACAGCGTCCATTTGATCAGTTTAATTTTTGCCTATTTCTTCCAATAACTCTCACCTAATGACGTTTTTGCGTCCACCGTTGCGTCATTGCGAAAAAAATAAAGACCGACTAAATCAAGAAATAGTTTTTTCTAATAGCGGTCGCCCCTCGGCACCTCCATGAAAAAGCTCATATTAAAAAATATCTGCCATTCGGAGTTGGCTTGAAAATGTAGGTCCCTTCATTTGTAGAACAACATCAAGACGTAGCCCTCAAATAGGAGGAGGAGATCGGCCAGCACCCAAAAAAGGTGCACGCGTCCTGAAAGAAAATGTCACAACAGTTTGCAATTCTCAGTTCACGAACCATAGCTATCGATATCCATAGCTCTCATGCAGTTAAAAAAACACCCTATATAAACTAAGCAATCGAAATTATTTCCAAATAAATAAGAAAATCGCATCCACACAAACGAATTTCTCAGACGAAGGCTAACAAGTGAAACTTTACCCAAAGCGAGAAATAGCACACTTTGTGGTAAGGCTTTCCGTAATTGCGTTTTAATTTGTACTTAAATTAATTCTTCTAAATGTTTACTAGATAATGCAGCTTTTTATGTATCATTATATAACTTTTTATACTTTTCTTGTACTTTATTGCTTCACAGATTCCACAATGGGCCCAAACCGCTGTCTGAATTAATGCGCGAGTCCATGGCCGTCGATCCGATACGGCCTATTCTATGGGAACCCCACTTAGCGGCGCTCGATCGACGTGTGACTCTGATTTTGAATGGCGTACGCGATTGCATAAAGAAGAATCCGCCAGAGGAGGGCTTAGATTCGGAGGACTTCCTTTCGTAGCAACTAAAGCAACACAGGCGGCTCAAATTTACCGAGGGCCAAATTCAGTTCTTATTGCGACGTAAAAATCGTCAAACAAGAATGACAGTTTAGCATTCGAATTTAGGAGACTTAATGTTGTAGTAAAATAAGAAAAGAGAACATGTAAAAATAGAATGGGAAATATGTAATATTTGTTAGTGGTTGACTAGTTGAATTTAGAAAAAAAGCGTACGAAATTAGGAAATGCATTGCATTAGAATTTACGATAAGCAAAAAACAAAACGAATAAAGCGTTAGTGTATCAATGCACTAATGAAATATTAAGTAAAGGGCATGGGCAATGACTTGTTGAAGGATAGGAGCTTTTAAAAACCCACGGCTCGCCCAATAAGCTAAGCCTTTGCCAAATTTTGGAAAAATATGTGACAATTCATTCGTAGGCTTAAAGTGATAACAAACGTAATTAAAAAAATAAACTAAAAACATAATCTCTAATAATTTAACCAAATTAGTAAATAATTAAGAAAGAAGTAAGAATATGAAAGATTTGCAAATTCAAATCCCATACATTTTGCGGTAGTTGAAGTTTTTGAAAAATTTTTGCGCAAATTGGAAATGTACCTTTTATAAATAATTTATTAAATTATTTACTAAACAAAAAAATTAGTGGGAAAACAATAAGAATTAAAAAAAACAAAACTGATTGGCAGCTATGTATGCTTTAAAAGAAAAACGAAAAAATCATTTTATAAGTACAGTAGTAGTCAAAAGTGCGTAACTCTATGCAGTGTAGTAAAAATAACAACGAAGTGAGCAGCCACTAAAAAGTGTAAAAAAAAGTAAAATGGTTTGACGATGACTCCTTCGAAACAACTAAATGAAAGACTAAATAACTAACATTTTATCATAAATTTGCTCTTTAATTTATTATTAGGATTGGTGTCTTTTAGGTTCTCAATTTAATTTATACAGTTTTTAGGTACTAAACGTAAAAGGGATTTTACTTAAAACTTTATTTATTTTTGGGAAAAAACATTTATACCATAAATATAATAATATAAATTCATATTTAGAAAAGTATTAAATATATTTTTTTCAATTATCAACAACTCCAAAAAAAAGATATATATATATTATATATACATATATATTAGAGTTACAAAATTTTGTTTTAAGTTCGAAATCAAAAATGTCTATAATTAGCAGACTTTCTTATAATAATTTAATCTGTAAATACATGTAATTAAAATAATTTCAGACAGGAATGGTCACAATTATAAATTGAGGGAAAACGAAAAGAAAAATGTGTGCAATATGTTATAGTCCATACTAATTTCTATTTTTATTATTATTTTTATTTTTGCAAATCATTGATCAAAAGTACAAATTCATATCAGTTTTCTGTTTTTTTTTTTGTCTAAAAGTTTCATAAATTTTTATATTTATTTTCTGCTCAAGTATAATAAATATTCCCTGATCTTAATTTTATTAGTTTTTTTTTTAATAAATTTTTGAACAAAAGAACATATTTTGCTTACATACTTGATAAAAAATCTCAATCTTAATTTTCATTTAACTTTAAATTTTTTTTTAAAACCTATATATTTGTTGAAGTAAATATTCATACTAATTTCCTAGTTTTGTTGGTTTTTTTTGTCGAACATTTTAATAAATTTTGATTTTTATTATTTACTCAAAGTCTTTGATTCAAGTTCTTGATCTTAATTATTTTTTTTTTTTTGAAAAATGTTTGATCAAAAATAAAGTTTCATTTTTAATTTATGTTTTTTTCTTTTTTTTTCAAAAATTTTAATCAATTTTTATGCTTATTTTTTACCAAAAATAATAAATAGTCCTTGATATTAATTATATTTTTCTTTTGGAAAATAAAAATTTTTGATCAAAAGTAAATATTCATATTTACTTCTATTTTTTCTTCTTTTGCCCGAAATTTTAACACATTTTTATGTTTATTTTCTATATAATAAATAGTACTTGATCTTATTTTTTGTTTTTGTTTCAAAATACATATTTTTGGTCGAATGTTTTTTTGTGCAAAATGTTAATAAATTTTAATATTTTTTCCTATTTAAAAATAATAAATAGTTCTTGGTCGTTATTTTACTTTTTTTTCAAAATTAGTATTTGAAATATTCATATATATTTTCTTTATTTTTTAATAAATTTTAATTAATTATAATTAATTTTCCTCGATTTTAATTTTTTTTTTTCTAAATAAATATTTTTGGGCATTTTCTCTTTTTCCTCGTAATTTTCATAATTTTAATTTAAATTTGTTTTTTTTTCGAAATACATATTTCTGATCAAAAGTATATATTTTGCTAATATTCTTGATAGATAATCTTCATATAAATTTTCCCAAAATGTAAATAAATTTTAATTTTTTTTTACTCAAAATCAATAAATAGTCCTTGAGCTTAATTTAATGAAAATTGTTTCAGTTTTTAAATTTTTAACATAATTTTCATTAAATGTAAATATTTTAGTTGAAAGTAGTTTGATGAAAAGAGTCTGCATCCAATTTTTTTTTTTATGTAACTTAATCTGATTTGTATTTTTTACAAACATAATTTTTAAATATTAATTTGTTGTATTCTTGCAACCAACTGTTTGCCTTTATTTGTATTCTTTTTTTCAGTTTATTTATATTCATTTGCTGCTCTTTATTTATTTTTTTTTCTTGCCTTGTGTTGTGAGTCTCAGTTTTAGTAATCTAAATTGTGTAAAGTCTTATTGCAATATTCCGCAATCCATATTTTTTATTAACAGTATTTTTTAGCCAACATTTCATGCACTCTCTCTTCACATATTAACAAGTATTTACTATTTACTTATTTATTTTCTAATACACGACCTTCTATAGCAAATACTATAATAAGCCATATTGGAAACTTGGTAGAGGATTTATAAAAATTTGATAAATTATCATAAAAATTTCAAAATATTTAACCAGAAGAAAAATTTAGCAAGCATTTTTATAGACCACTAAATTTTAGTATACAATAATAAAATGAAAATCTGAAGTAGCTTAAAATTCTCGTTGGTTTTGGATAATTTTTTTCACTGATTTTCCGCATTTTCTCCAATTTTTTAATACCTTGTAATAATTTCGAGGAGTGTGTTTTAATAATTTTTTCTGAAACCCTTTTAAATATAATATATTTTTATAATTTCGTGTTGAATCTAAGTAATTTTTTAAATGAATAATAATTAATAAATCATTTTTTAAATTATATTATTTTTCATAAATTTTGTAATCAACAATTGGCTCAGCAACAATAATCATGTTTTTAGTTTTAATAATTTAAATTTTTTACCAAATTTTTGAGCTATAATGCAAAATATTTAAAAACATTTGTAGATTTACTTTATTTGTTTATTTATTATTATTTTTTTGTTTGTTTTTTGGTTGGTTAACAGTTGCTCCTTGATCTTGTTTTTTTTTTGTTTTTTGATATTTTTGTTTTTGTATTCGAAAATATAAAGACTTTTTGGGTATATCGTTTTGTCAATACTTTTTTGTCTTGTTTGTGTGACATTTCTTTGGTGCTCAGTAATTAAAAAGCATTCTAATTTTGGTTCTCAAATTTAGTTAGAAACTTATCTCACATTTATTTCAAATATTTTTATTTCCAAAATACTTTTGATTTGCACAATTTGACGTTTTTAGTTTCTTTGCTGATATTAATATATTAAAATAAAATACATAAGAAGCATCAATATTCCTGTGCGATAAAATAAAAATAAAACTGATTGAGCTTAGAATAAAATTAATAGATATCAACAGCCTTCAGCTTTACCAAAATTAAATTTAATTGATATTCGTAACAAAAACCAAAAACAAATAGAAAAAATTTTCATACATAATTTACATTGATAAAAACTGATATCAGAATATGGAACAAAATATGAATATAAAAATAGAGACAGATAACCTTTTATGCTTGGGAAAAACATTATTTTTAAATTTTACTAAAAGGTCCTTCAAGTGAAAACGTTGCGGATTACATTTTGCATACATATAAAAGCAAAATATAAATAAATGTTTTTGAACAATTAGAACATATTTTTTACACAGTTTTTCATTGCATTTAAAAACAAGTAATCATTGTTTTCCATTTCTGTCTTGAATTGAAATTATTTAGTTTCATGTATTTACAAAATATTTTTACATACCCTGTAAATTTGTCTAATAGTTTGAAATTAATTATAATTTTGTTTATACTATTTACTTTCGTTTTGAGCACATATACACACATATCTCATTAGTTGGTTAAAATGTTGTGCATACCTGTACTTGGAGTGTTTCTAAAACACATGCATGCACACATTAATAAATTTACCTATGTTATGCATTCATCTACGTTATACAAAATATATTATATTATAATATATATCCATATAAATGTTTGTTAATTTAGCTCAGTTATCTAATGAAATGTTATGCAATTACGCCGTTCAACTTTTAGTGAAACTAACAAAACTAAAATTAATTGTGAACCTTGTAGTTAGTACCTATATATATAATTACGTATGAAAAAGAAAGAATACCAAAGAATTGTGAAAAAAAATTCTTATAACAGTTTTTCCTCACACCTGACTATACATACATACATATGTACATTTATGCTTGGCTACAGCAAAGCTCATTGAAAATAAAGCATTACAATTTAAATGATGAGGAAAAAATGTAGCTTTAAAATCCAATAAAAACATGAAAAATTAATTGTTTAGTTTAACTGTTTAATTTACATAACCGTCTCTAAGAAATATCAAATCGAAATTTCCATTAAAGTTAATTTTTGAAGAACTTATGTTTCCCAAATCTCTGCAGTAAATTGGAACAGTGTGAGACTTACTATATGCGGGCGGTACTGCATCCTCCTGCAAAAGTGTGCTACCAAAACCCTCTATACATGGTATTGAGCTAAAAAAATTCTCCCACTTCCCTTTCCATTGGTTAGTTGGCTTCACCATATCCAAAATAGCCACATAAGTGTTTATTAGCGTCTGTCCATGCATTATTTCTAAGGTATGCGATTAATCAATTCTCTTTACCGCTTCCATCTGGTTACGCTTGTCGTCTGTTGTGACTCTCCCACTGCATTCTCTTTATCGTATGCCTTATGGACGCAAGCTAAAGAGATTCGCTAAAGATACAGAATAACGAGAAATTTCATAGCATACATTCAGGCGGCAACTTTTTTTCGTAGCCACATGGCCTTAGTGTATTCGATAGCTGAGCAACTCATGTTCTGCAATAATGGGACCAAATATTTGCTAACTTACACGCTAGCACCTGCGCTTAGTCAATGCAAAAAGTGCAGCTGAATTTCTTTTGGGCTAAGTCTGTAAAAGTGACCCTAGACTAGGACAATTATTGATTTTCAAATACTTTCATTTTGATAGTGGTCTACTTTTTAGTAGAAAGTCACCGCGAATTTTCTCAGAAAATATTGTACAACTTATACCATAGAGGAATGGGTTATTACATTACGTATTTCGAATTTTCTGAATGAAATTTAGCCTAACTACCATATATTTAACATTAACTAACAAAAGCTCGAAGTCGGTGGTGAGACCCTTCAGCCCATCCCATAACCGTGCAAGGTTTTCGGAAGACGTCCATATTCAGTACGTTAAATTACTACAGCTTAGGGAAGTTATTAACAAGTTTTAACCATTTATTTGCTCTTATTTAATTTTAGTAATTTTTTTATGAAAATTTAATTCATTCTCCTACGAAAACCATATAAATACAGATTTCACACTTTGTGCAAATTAAAAAAAAAAAATTCAACAAATTTTCATAAAAATTTCAAAATTTTTAAACAGAATTTTTAGAAAAATTTGGAGTATGCCGTTTTGTTTTTGAATTGAATTTTAGTGTAATAAAGTGTAAGTTTAAAGTGGCTCAATCACTCCGTTGATGTCAATTTTTGATTGCTGGTATTTTTGTGCATTTCCTACATACATACCTACATATATGGGATGCTTGAAATTTGTTTGTTTTATAACACTCAAGTCAGCAAAAAAACAAAATTGCCAAAAATTAAAGCGACTTTTGAACGACTTCAAATTTATAATTACTTTATTGCATCAAAATTCATTGGTCTATAAAACTTCATACTGGAAATTTTTCTGAAAATTATGTTTTGAGATTTTGAAATTTTGCTGAACATTTATTGATTTATTTTTAATTTGGTCAAAGTTTCAAACATGGATTTGCTTAACTTTTTTTTCGTGAAGAAAATATATTTTCATAAAAAAATTATTAAAAAATATGTAAGAAGCAAACAAGTTGTCAAAACTTGTCAATAAGTTTCTGGGCTGAGTTGCATATATGTACGGCTAATGTTGTTTTTATGTACGAATATAGTATACATCTCCGATCACCCCCCTAGCAACATTTTGTGAATTGTCATATTTCACATAAGTTCCAAGACCTTTTTTTAATTTATGTAGGTATCTTTTAATAAAAAAATATTGCTATTGCCCGTATTCTATATAATGCATGTATAATAAAATTGTATTTAATGTTATTTAATTGTAATAAAACTTAAAGTTAATAAATTTTATTGACAATTTTATGCTAAATGAAATTCTGGATATATGAAAAAATTTAACATATGAAACCAAAATAATTGTAAATAATACTAAAGCAACGTGTGAGACATTTAAAGAATTTAAATAAAGAAAATACAACAATTCAAATTAACTGTACTTTATCATTCATAGTAGAGTTGCTTGTGACTGCCACTAGCTTGGATTTGCCCGTAAGCGATTTTACCGCGATTTTCATGGCGACAGTAACAGTATTTATTCTACTAGTAAACTTTGAACTCTGACAATGGGATTAAAACAGCCCTTTTATCAGCATTTATTTGATTAACCAGCTATCTTGTTCGCTCGGTGTCTACGTGTCTATCTGTCAGACTGCCTCTGTTTGTAAAGGAGATAATTTTTTGAAGTGTAAATTTGAATACTTTCTTTCTGTTTGGAACGTTGAAGTTAATATATAAAAAATATGGTTCGATTTGGGTAACGGTTGCTCGCTTTAAACGTTTTATATTTGGCCTTCTGTGAAACAGAAATAGTTGTTCAAGTAAAATATAGTAACATTTTTATACTTCCATTTATTATAATTTCTACGTAAACTGCATCTGCAAATCGTAGATATTTACATCTGAAGAGACAAGAAAAAATATGAGTAAAGCGCCTTGGCAAAAGCTGAGTATTTATTGATGAAACTCACTTCTCGCTCAGTAGTGCATAAATAAAGTTGTAGCACCCAAGTGACGCATCACACAGGGCACAGGGCCAAAACGATCTATTAAAATACAGCAAAAGTTGGAGTATATTTAATATGATATATATAATATATATTTAAGACCTTTCCTCAAACAGAAAGTCTTCTTATTTTCAGAAATATTTTTGAAGTGAAAACTTCTTTAGAATCGTTGGGAGTGATTTGAGAAAAAGTGAAACGAAGAAACGACCCTCTTGGCTACGAAGCGTTATATTATATGTTGATATAAACGTAGCGACGAACTAAATAACTTTTAGGCCAGCGCCGACAGCATGGCGCGGTAGCCGAGCGACTAGCAATGTGAGCTTCCGATCCAAAATCCTTGGTTCGAATCACAAGAAAAAAACTTTTTTTATACAGTTATTTTATTTTATTTTATGATATGTTTATGAGGAGCTTTTTTTCATGGCAGAAATACACTCGGTGTTTTACCATTGCCTGCTGAGGGGTGAGCGCTATTAGAAAAATAGTTTTCCTTAATTTTGGTGTTTTCACCGAGATTCGAACTGACGTTCTCTCTGTGAATTCTGAATAGTAGTCACGTACCAACCCATTCGGCTACGGCGTTTGTTTAATTTTACTGATGCAAAAATGAGGGAAAATATTTGAATAAAGTTTGCTTACTGTTTACATATTTTCCAAAGGTGACGGAGAACCAAAAAAAAAAGTCGATTTTCAAACAAATACGAGTGCATATGTGTAATTGTGTTAGAGTTTCGGTCACGCCCCAGCAAAACCTGCGTGCATATGTGTTTGTAACATTCAAAAAAATGTAATTGTGTTAGAGTTTCGGTCACGCAGGTTTTGCTGGGGACGCTCATAATAGCAACCGCGTGTGTATTTTTATATTCGTAAATATTTTCATTTTTAAATATTTACCGCAATTATGCCGAAAAATAATGCAGAAAAGTGTCGTGAATATCGACAGAAAAAAAAATCAATAAATAGCATCACGGAATTCATTCACGAAAATTTAATAAAGTATACACCAGAAGTATCGCGGATACTTAGAAAAGATTACGATAAAGTTCCAATGATTTTAAGTGGCGATTTTAACGTAAATTTTGCATTGGACACAGCGGTTCCTTCAATTGACTTTCTCAATACAACATTCAATTTAAAAATGTGTAACAATCGCACTGAATCGACAACACGATCAAAAACAACAACTGACGCGGTATTTCAAAGATATGTTGACAACATCGAAACCAAAGCATTTGTATCATATTTTAGCTATCATAAGCCACTCGTATCATTTGTTGAAATTGAAAACATTGAGGATGAATAATAATAAAATGAAGAAAATAAAATATGAACTTTATAGCAATATTATAATGAACCTATAATTATCCCGCCCCTAATGCTGCTTTCGTCTCATTCTCTCTCAGTTTGTTTTACGGAAGGTTTCACTTCTATCGCGTCTAACCGTTAGACTGGTGTTTTTTTTTTCTTTAAATTTAGTAAGTATTGAAAAATTTAAGACTATTATAGAATTATACCTAAAAGCCTAACCTCGTATAACTAAGCACATCTCAGTCTATAAAAAATTATCCATTTGTATCTAACGACGATAATTCGTTGCTATTATTATTTTTTATTTCTCATTGAAAAGAAATTTGTTATACCCATTGGTGTGGAAACTTATCTCATCTGGGAAAATGTGCCCATCACGTTATGCTTTTGAGGGAATTGAGGGAGAACCCATAAGAACGCGGTTTTGGATGCTTTTACCCATACTTTTCTAAAAAACCTGATATGTTAGAGATTTATGCACAAATTAAAGCTTGAATCTTACACTACAATAGCCAAGTATGCAAATAAAAAAAAATGTAATGCCATGGGATAAATCTTTTAAGGCCCAGTAAGTATAATTTTTGTGAGCTCATGTAATAAAAATACTCGGGCGTTTGGGGGTCACTAATAACCACGTCCGGCAGTGGATACCCCGTACTTTTTTGCCCTAAAAATGACACTTTCAGATAGTGGGAATCAAAGATGTCAAACTGTAAGGATGTCAAACTGCCATGTGATTTAAACTATTTTGTAACATTTTTGGCCTCAGATACGTACGTCTTAAATCGCGAAAAAAAACTTATTTCATTCAAGTTAGGTTCAAATACGTTCTCTCTGTGAATTACGAATGGTAGTCACGCACCAACCCATTCGGCTACGGCGGTCGCCTTATTACAAATTCATAAATCCAGCGCTAAATGCCATCTACTCTTTAAATCAGGGCTATAATTGTATAATATATAATTAAAAACAAAAAAAATGTTTGGATCAGAAATTATTTTCCTTTGTTCGAAATTCTTGGGAAATTCTGTAAAATTAACCGAATTTACTCTTTGTTGACATCCATTGTCACCACCCTGTAACTCACAGCCGATTGAAACAAACCAAGAACAACAAAATACTTTTTTTAATGTGAAATGTCACCTTGACAACGAGTATACACTTTAAATGCTTTAAGTGATATCGATCACTACATCCATCCACCGAGAAAATAATGGACTTCTTTTTTCCCAAACTAATATAATATAATGTAAGATTGTAACTTAAGAATATAAGACTGCAGGCTTTTAAATTTCTAACGTAAGATAAAAATTTAGTTAAAGAAATCAAGTTTAGACTAATTAAGTCTTAAGTTGTGGTAATCCTAAAAGTATCGGACGTATTTTTAGCTGCATGAGAGCTATGGATATCGATAACCTTGGTTTGAGAGCTGAGAAGGGCAAACTGTGTTGATATTTCAGTTTAGTGAAGTTTGGCAAGCCATCATGAAACATTTAGCTCCAGAATGACGCTTTCAAATTGTGAAAAATAATTTTGAAAAAAATAAAATAAAAATATAAAAAAAAAGAATCTGTAAGAGGGAGAAGCTGCCGTTACTGTGAGTGACGAGTGCTGATTGAATTTTTCTTCCCCCATACTAATCAGCAAACTTCGACGACATTTGGTTCATAAAAAGCGATTTATTGCAAAATTCAAGCCACCATTGATGCCATTCGGCCAGATTTATAGAAAGAAGTAGTCACAAATTAGACTGATCGAATGGATCATGTAAGCCGTGGCCGCGGCGGGCATACGCCAGATTTAATATTCATAAAAAATTATCTACCAGATTAAACTAAAAAACAAAAGTTCGTTTCAATAATATTTCTGTTCTATATTATTATTTTAGGTTCCCAACTCTTAAAAAAACACCCCATACAATAATTTACTAATGCAGAATATAATACAATTATAATCCTCACAAGTTTAAGCTAAGCCTCTCTTTTAGTTTGACGAGAGCGTTGAGTATTTGCAATGAATAGTTGTATGCAGCACTTGGTAGATAGCAAAAACTTGTCAAATAGTTTTGTCTTAACTTGACGAGGGGCGATCGCTAAAATATTAAACGTTTTACGGATACCAAATCAATTTATTTCGATTGTACACTCAAATTTCGCACAAGCAGCCAATACGTCGCGCACAAGCGCATTCACTTGCAGCGCCCGAAAATATTCGCTTAATATTACATTTATAAATAAATAATATGTGTGCAAATAAATATATATGTGTATATATATATATACATATGTGTGTGTGTGTGTGCATCAGGGCTCTCAAGTAGCACATCGTTAACACTTGCTGGGTCGCTTTCGATTTCTCTCTCTCACACTGCCATTTCCGCTCATACATTTACATATTTTGCTCAAAAACTTTATACATGGAGCATATTATCGCAGTAGGGCTTTGGATTGGCTGCTGCGTATTTTGAATGGACAATATTGACAAATAAGAATTTTTTCTTTCCAATTTTTTTAACCGCGGTAAAATATACATCAGAAACCAGAGAGAAACAATTGTCCACACTTGTTGTTAGTCGATGTTTTTTTTTAATATTGTAATTTTTAATATCATAATAAACAAACATTGGTAATCGCAAGTATTTTACGCTGTTCTAAACATGAATAAAAAGTACTGGACTTTCCCAATTGGACGCGACTCGCGACGCACTGGCGCTCTCATAATTTGAGGAACTGACAATAAAGAGCACTATACAAAGCATTAGATAAATTAGTATTCGCTGTGAAGTCAAGTTGATTGGTTTAGTTGATTGGTGTGCGGTCAATTTACATCTCGCAGATCGCACGTTGTCGTAGACAAAATCTATAGTGAATTTATTGGTTGTATGTAGTAAATGTGATAAGGGTTTAATTGCAAGCATTCATGTTTGATTATATTGAAACTGCTCTAATGTTCTCGCTTTACTTTAAACTGCTGTTTTTTATACTTATATCAATTAGTCTTCGCGTGGAGTCCGATAATGCCTCATATTAAGAAAATGATTGCGTAAATCCAGCATAATTAATACCGATCGAATTCAATGAATTTAAAGTTTTCGTGCATTAATTGCAATACAAAGCCATTTTTATGAACTTCTTAACAAGCGCAGTAACAGCTTAGCTTTTAAAACGTGTTTGTAACAGATTTTTTCAAATTTTAATAAGTAATAAATTTAAATAAATTTTGCAAATCGGTATTTAAAAACTCAGCGTATTATGCAATATCTACTTTCTACTAATATTATATGTATTGTCAAACAGACAAAATGACTGCATTCTGCGAGAATAACTAATGTGTGAAAGAAAATTTGTTTATAATATAATAAAAGTTTAATGCTTTTTAGAAAAACAATTATGTATACGAGTATAATGGCACAGCTTCCTATAATTTTGTGATTTTTTGTACGACATACATATAAACGCATTTATTAATTATTGTAGTTGTCGTCCCTCCTTCATTTCTGGTATGTACATATGTATGTACTTATGCATATGTGCTATACCTGTATTACCTAAAAGCAGTCAATTCGACTTCTTTTAACATTTTAAATAATCAAATGAATTTTAATGTTGCATTGAGTAAATTTCTTATATGACTAGTTCGGCTCTGGATTGGAATAAGATTTTATATATTTTTTTGATTGCCATCACATGATGACATATAAGTAGATCATAAATTATACTGAAAAGTTGCAGTTGTTCATTGACTAAAGTAGTACTTGTTATTCGAATCCTTATGCCAGGCATGGCCATGCGAAGGAGAATCACTGACTGTAATCCTACGACTACACGCTTTGACAGAGTGGGAGAGCCGCGAGCAGCGCACGTGCCGACTTTAGACAGGCTTGCTTTATGCACTGCCAGTCGTTCAAACACATTGTTCAATTGATATCTTTTTCGCCCTGAATTAAAGAAAGAAATGTTAAATAGATGAGAGTTATTGAAGGCGGAGCCTACGGGGCAAAAAATTTAAAACTTAGTTATTTATGGTCAGCAAAATGGGGCCCCGAATTTTTGAGAAAAAATATGCCCAGAGATAGGTTCAAGCGAATCCTGTGATTTATTCGTTTTGGCAAAAAACCCGAAGAAGGTTGACGCCACCAAACAAATAAATTTGTTTTCGTTACCGAAATATGGGACAAGTTCATGGAGATAGTCAAGCTTGCTATAAACCAGGGAAAAATATAACAGTTGACGAGCAATTATTTCCGACAAAATCCGGTTGCAAGTTTACACAGTCTATGCTTAATAAACCTAACAATTTTGGCATACAGCTTGCATCAGAAGTTAGTAGAAAAAACGATTTGAATGGTTTCCCTTACTTGGGGAAAGATAAACAACGA
Source organism: Anastrepha obliqua (assembly GCF_027943255.1). Classification (NCBI taxonomy): domain Eukaryota; kingdom Metazoa; phylum Arthropoda; class Insecta; order Diptera; family Tephritidae; genus Anastrepha; species Anastrepha obliqua. Next base: position 86,058,987 of record NC_072892.1, read on the forward strand.
CCATCGTCAATGCTTTGCAGTGAACACATTGTTCTAAAATTTGTCGAGCCATATAAAAACTGCGGAAGAAATATTCCGACCGATAACTTTCTCACTAGCTCCAAACACTAGTTGGAACTATTAGAGGAATTAAAAGACAACTACACAAAGCAGCCAAAGAAACGTAGGATAACAGCTTCGTTTTTCGACTTTTTTATATAAATCAGAAAACTGTGTCCTCACAATATATAAAAGCAAACTGAATAAAGTAGTAGCTGTTCTAAGTTACAGGCATACATTTGAAAAAATTGATAAAAGTTACAATATAAAAAAAATGTTGCCGGATATGTTTCTATGTAATTTTATAACAAAACAAAATTTTGAGTTGATATGACAGATCAAATGGCTAAAAAATACACAGTTAAATCTAGTTCTCGTAGATGGTCCCTCAAAACATTTTTCGATATTCTAGATTTGAATGCTAGAAATACTTGGATCCTTTACAAAGAAACGCCAGGAATACAAATACAACGAAAACAGTTCTTGTTCCAATTAGAAGATCAGCTTTCTACAGATTACAAAGTTGCTAAACAGAAAAATTCATCGAAACAGTCACCGACTAACATTCGTTGTGTACGGTCACTATCTCTTCCGTGTGTAGTAGTTGTACTCGCTTTGCATTCATATTCGTTTACCTACGTAAACACATTAATAAATCAACTTAAATTGTCCATGTACAGTTGCTTACGAGAGTGATCTCCGACGGTTAAGTGTTATTATATAGGTGTGAAACAATGCCCCTTGGGGCATCCCCACCTAGGGAAAGTAGGTTCGCCCTATTTTCTCCTGGTGTTCATAGCAAGCGAAAATCCCCAACAAAACTCGAGAATCATATCCCGAACTACCTCCAGTTTTTGCGAATACAGACGATCCTAAATTTATTGTGAAGAAACAAAATCCATATCCAATTATTCCTGCTTTGCAGCTACAAAGCTACATATATTAGCTATCAGCAAGGACATAATTTCCATTTCTGCGTTGCGTGATGGAAGCCTTTTAGTGCTTAATAAGAATAAAAAAATCGCTGGGAAATTCATGTCTTCAAAACTTCTTCCAGGTATATGTTTAATTAATGTAATTTATCAAACAAATTTAAACTGTGGGAAAGGCACTTTTGCCCCTTTCTTTAACAACCTAACCGACGCAGAAATCGTTATGGCTTAAAAATGCATGGCGTAATCGCTGCATACAAACTCCAAAAGAAGTAATATACTGCAAATTTCTAAAAGCCAACAACTTGTTAAGACGGATCTAAAATGTTAGCTTACATTTACCTCTGCTTATTTTATTTAGTTAGAAGTATTTAAATAATTACTTAACGTTAGGCCTTATTTAAAGTACATTTACATTTTTTGGCATCAGACAGCCGATGGCCCATATTGTGCTGCTGCCTGCTTATATTTGTATAACTTGTTATTATACAAATTTAATAATAATAATAATTCATCGGAACATGAAGACCGATATAACTGCAACATCATCACATACTACATAATCTGACAAACGAAATATTTGTCAAGTACAACTTTGCCACAATAACAAAACAAAAAATTGACCAAAAAAAAAAAAATTATGAAAAATGTCAAAAGTATGTCTGTGGAAGATGTACACATAAGACGTTTTCCACTTTCACTTGCTTAACCCTCCGTTGGACACTTTTTTCTAAACCTTCGGTTAGGCATAAGGGTCTGGCCTTTTTTCGTCCTACTTGAGGATCCTTTATAACCTTTTAAATATCCATAAATCGATAACAAATTAAAATTTAGGCCGCCGTAGCCGAATGGGTTGGTGCGTGACTACCATTCGGAATTCACAGAAAGAACGTAGGTTACAATTTCGGTGGAACACCAAAATTAAGAAAAACATTTTTCTAATAGCGGTCGCCCCTCGACAGGCAATGTCAAACTTAGGTCCCTCCATTTGTGGAACAACATCAAGATGCACACCACAAATAGGAGGAGGAGCTCGGCCAAACACCCAAAAAGGGTATTTGGGAAGCTACCTGCAAGCTCAAGTCGATAGCTTTCATGTTCAAAATCGAACATTTTTTCGTTTGTCAGAATATGTTGTATTTGATGATGTTGCAGTTAATCTCTGTGGGTCTTCATGTTCTTCTAACTGAAACAAAAACTGTTTTCGTAGTATTTGTACTCCTGGCGCTTCTTTGTGAAGGATCCAGGCATGCATAGCATTCAAATCTAAAATATTGAAAAATATTTGTAGGAGCCATCTACGAAAACTATATTTCACTTTAAATTTATTATTTATTTATTAGTAGATTTATTATTAATAGTTATTAAATTTTTTACCTCTAAGTTCCACGAGCTTATAAAATTCCAATGAATGCACTTATTTCCAGTAAAGATGTTGTCCAATCGTACCCCAAAATTCGGCGGTCTTCTTCTTCTTTGTACTTTCTAATATGTTTGCTAATATAGTTATTAGGCCGGGTCGATTTGTGGGGAGGCAAAAAAATCGCCCATTGCTCTGTGAAAATCATATTCTAGGGATCAAAATAAGAAACTTTGCCGAAGGAACCATACCTCTAAAACGAATTCTGATGTCCCCCAATTTGGGTCGAACTTTTTAGTTTCTTTTCTATAACTCACTTAAATTAATTTTTTCATTTACATATGTTCTGACTAAATAAATTTCTTAAGAGAAAAAATAGATGTTATTATAAATAAAGAATAAATATTATTATACTATAAATAAATAAAAATAAAGAAAAAACATAGCCATTTACCTGATTTTTTCATGTAAAGGCCAAAAATGGTGATATTTTGAAATTGGGGGACATGAGAATTCGTTTTAGAGGTATGGTTCCTTCGGCAAAGTTTCTTATTTTGATCCCTAGAATATGGTTTTCACAGAACAATGAGCGATTTTTAAATCGACCCGCCCTAATATATATATATATATATATATTGTATATATGTAGGAAATGAAGGAGGGTAGAGGCAGCTACTATGATTAATAAACGGTTGTATATGTTGTACAAAAAGTCACAAAATTATAAGAAGCTGTGTCATTATATATGTACAAAATTTTTTTTTTAATTGAAATTTAAAAACAGTCAAAATGACTTCATTAGGCAATCTAATGTTAAGGACATAGTTTTTCCCATACAAACTGAAATTTTCATACTACATATTTTTTAGATGTGGTATTTCATCACGACCACGTTACTGAATCTCAGTTGGAAATACACCTAACTCTTTCTTTACACGGTAGATACATGCTTTAGAAAAGCGTGTAAAAACAAATCCTGTAAACAAATACATGCGGCACGTGGTAAATTTCGAGACCGGTAACTCGTAATTAATGAATTATTTATCATTGTTTATTGACTCTTGTGAGCTAGACAGCTCCAATATACTCAAATTAGCACCAAATCAATTTTTAATTGTATTTCCTAAAAATATTGAGTACTTGCACTTGAATTTTCCTGTTATCTACTCTATGTCAACGTGTAATCTCAGCGATCTTGTGATTGTATAAATACGAAAAAATAGAAATACAAAACTTCACAGAGAATGTTTCGTAGTATTATAGACATGATCTTAACCTTTCAGTAGCATTAATATTAAGTAGCACAGTTGGATCACTGTTCACTAATCATTTATCAATCAGTAGTACTGACAAAGAACGGCGTCTTAGGGTAGCAGGTGTTTAATAGAAAAATTTTGTTATCTCGACATATATGTATGTAGTATTTATTTTTGAAGTTTGCGTATTTTGCTGTGACAACAATATTGGTTGCATAACACCGTGCGACAGTGAAATTTATCCAGGAACATTTTCATATGCGGATGAAATTATAGATTTTATGTCTCAATGCTGCACACTAAGTTCTTAATTTTTTCACCAGCTTTATTTTTAAAGAACTTTTAAGGGCCAAAGAAGTAAGTTTTTCAAGAAATGATAATAAAATACTTGTGCTGGATATTCAAAAACAAGTTAATTTTTGTAGTAAGGTGTAATAATAATTAGATTAGAGCAGTGATAATTCTTTGCCATAAATGGCAGGCTTGTTTACTCAAATATGAACGAGACGGTATCAATAAAACGGTCCGCGGATGACATATGGCAAAAATAAATTTTTTGTTTTTTGGTAGGACTGTTATAAGCTTACATGGCAAATTTCAGCGTGATATGTCACATAGTTTGTTTTCTGTGCTACTGTAAACAAGTCAAGCTCGAGTGTGTTCTTCGAATTTAACGATGGAAATTCAAGTTGAACAAAGAATTTGTTTGAAATTTTGTTATTCCAACAAAATTTCGGCTTCAGACGTCTTAAAAATGTTGCAGACAACTTATGGGGACTTTGCTCTATCGCGTGCACATGTTTTCCAGTGGTACAAATCGTTCAAAGAGGGCCGTACATCAACCCAAAAAACCACGCCAAAGTCGCTCAAAAATTAAGGTTATGCTGACTGTTTTTTTCGATTACGAAGGTGTGGTGCACTCGGAGTTTCTTCCGCAAGGCCGATCGGTTAACGCTGAATATTATTTAGACGTTTTAAAGCGTTTGCGCGAGAACATTCGTCTTAAAAGGAAGGAATTGTGGGACAACAAGTCATGGTTCTTGCATCACGATAATGCACCAGCTCACACATCACGTCTTGTTCGCGATTATTTGAACAAAAATAATGTTAATATCGTTCCGCAATATTCGCCTGATATGGCTCCATGTGACTTTTTCCTGTTTCCCAAGCTGAAGTTGCCGCTCCGTGGAAAACATTTTGAGACAATTGAAGTCATAAAAGAGAATTCGAAGAACACACTCGAGCTGGACTTGTTTACAGTAGCACAGAAAACAAACTATGTGACATATCACGCTGAAATTCGTCACGTAAGCTTATAACAGTCCTACCAAAAAACAAAAAAATTATTTTTGCCATATGTCATCCGCGGACCGTTTTATTGATACCGTCTCGTTCATATTTGAGTAGAAGATATATATAGACGTACATATTTATGTATATGGATATCATATACGATATTTACACTTGAAATAGTTGAAGTCAAATAAGAGTTATTCGCTGGGAAGTGTTTTTGTTGTTGAATTCAATTAAAAAGGCGCGTGGCCACTGATATTTATGGTGAGTCTAATGCTAGCAAACCACTAAAGAGTTTCGTGGATCGCGCTGATATTTCTATGCGGAAGCCATTTGGTATCAGAAAGATTAGAAAAAATGATTGGAAAGATTAGAAAATATATAATAATTAATATTTTCAAGACTATGGTTCAACGATTTCTCGACCATAAAGATTAAGTCATTTGATTTTATATTTGCATACTTAACATATGTATATAGTATATGTATGATTTGTTTGATTTGTACTTTTAATTTATTTTATATCTACGATGTGTCGTGAAAGAGTAAGTAACTTTTCTAATTTCGCGATCAACGTACATTTTATTTTAAGTTTTATTTTTGTTTTGCTTGTACGCATGCCCATATTTCCACACGACATATGATTGCTGTTTCACCTATATGAGATATTTAATTTATTTTCGACAACTTAACAACGACTAACTTTTGAACGGTTTATTTCGCTAGGAAAGAATTGGATAAAATATCCGAATTGTGTGGCCAAAAAACTGCAGAGACTGTGAACTCACCAGATTTTAAAAGGTAAAATGGCTATGAAAAATCGGAGATTCGCATGAATTGGGGAGATAAAGTCCATATCGTTGGAAGAGTTCAGGCCATGCCAAAGCGCTTTTTGATTAGAGGTGGTTTGAGAAATGGCAAATGAGTAGGACTACTTGGAAGGGGACAAATTAGATGTTGATGTAAATTCGAGAAACTTAAAATTTTCGAAAAAACCACCTTATTTTTTGAATGCACCTTGCACATTGTGCACTACTACATGGTTCCAAACCAATGTGTTTCTAGTGTATACACATGGCTGGGATGCGTACTATATCATTTTTCATAGTTAGTTTAACCCCGCGATATCCTAGGAAATTATAGTTATCAGAGCACATTTTTTTTTTTAATTTTTTTGGTGTCTCTGCAGAATAAAGGGTACAGTTAATCTATATCTAATTTTTGCATGAAACTTATTCAAAATGTTTTTTCAACATGCTATACGAAAAGCTGCACAAGCGCTTACTCTCGTACTGTGCTGCATTTGAACATTTATCTGGGCACTCAATAGCAGGTACATTGTTGAAATGTGGCTGTGGTTCTATTATTGATGGCACACGGGTATAAAAATTCCTTGTTTCGACCTTTAAGAAACGTTTTCAGGGCCTTCAGGTTTTATGCCGCCTCCAAATGGCAAACATTTTTCGGAATCCACAGTACTCACTGAGTTCAGTTGGTAGTTAGATAGATAGAAGTAGCTGCCACCAAAAACAGAAACAACTTTTTTTGTACATTTTGCATTTTAAATCTTTGCATTAATTCATTTCAATTGGCTACTTAGCCTAAGTAGCACTTTGAATAATTAACAGTCAATTTTTTAAATATATTTCTATGGAGATACTACAGCCGACTGGGTACTTGTACTTGAGTTCTCCTGTTATCTAATCTCAGCATCTTTGGATTGTACAAAAAATATAAAAACAAAGCTGCACATGAAATGTTTTGTAGGATTATCGATAGGATCTTAACCTTTGAGTACCATTAATATTAGGTAGCACAGGTCAATCACTATTCACTACTAATTGATTAATCAGCAGTTCGGCATTTTAGCTTGGCAGATTTTCAATATAACTATATTATTATATCGACATCTAATACTTATTTTTGATGAAACTATACTATATATTTTATGTCTCAATGCTGCACACTGAGTTCTTCATTTTTTCATCAATTTAAGTTTTTAAAGGACTTTTAACTACCAAAGTACTAAATTTGTCAAAAAATCATATAAAATACTTGTGTTTAATATTAAACAAAAATTTAATTTTTGTCGAAGGTGTAATAGATTAGAGCAGTGCTAATTCTTTGCCATACATGGCCCGCTTGCTTGTATACAGACGTACATATTTATGTATCAGACTTGAATACTTGCGATTTTTTGTTGTTCCTAAAACTGAAAATACATATGAAAAAGCGGAGATTTTTAAATTTTTTTTTAAGGTTTTTCTTCCTTTTCTTTCAATTTGCTCTTACACAAAGTGGTTTATAGTATCTAATCCGTTCCTTATTCTCGGGCTAAACCCAGGTTGTCATATACCAAAATTACCGATGGAATCTTTAGTCAATGAATACTGGAAGCTATTGGTATGGCCTATTTAACAAAATTACAATTTTCCTTAAAATTAAAATTGTATGTAATAATATAAAAAATAATACAAAATACAAAAATGTGGGGAGTTGTGAGACACCATGGTTTAAATCAATAAAAATGACTTATTTTAGTTGTTAGTTCTTTATTAAGATGAAAAATAAAAAAGAAAAGACAATTGTTATAAAAAAGTGTATAAAAAATGCAATGCCATCAATCTGATGATTCGCAGTGAGAACATGTATAATAACCAGTTCGTAACACTTTAGGTGCACAGCTCGATCGCAATGGATGGAGTTGTAAAAACTCAAATTTAACCAAAAATTTCATGATATATATAGGTATATACAAACAGTGCATGAATATTGCGAGGTACTTATGAAAGATGCGGTAAAACCTCGAAAAAAACGGTGTCTCACAACTCCCCACATTTGTTGTCTTACAACTCCCCAAATCGTTTTTTTTTTATAAATGGCCGCGTAGTCATAAACACATCGAACGTTCATGCCCAAGTGAATGTGTAAATTCAAAGCTAATAGGACAATTAATAATTTGTATATATTAACGTTTGCAATTTGCTTCAACAACTGATCGAATGTATCGCAAAACAAATGATGAAAAAAACTTACCGAGAAATTGCAAAACACAGTAACTGGAGAGACGTCGAATGCGTGTAAATATGACCAATGCTAGCTGAAAAGTGAGATCGCATCGAGAACACTTGTTGACACTTAAAATCGAATGTAAACAAATGATTAATGCCGAAAGGTAACAATGTCTCACAACTCCCCATTTTCCCCTACAAAATTTCTTATACTTTTGTAGTTTGTCTTATTCAGAGGTACCAAGATCATTCCAGCCACAGCTGGTCATATTGAAAAATAATTTGGATCAACGAGTAACGTGCTTCCAAAAAACTAATTAATCTACCATATGTGCATATGTATGTGTATATGTACATAGTTTTGATATTTACTTAAATTTTGAGAATTAAAATGCCTAGTAGAGTTGAATATTTTTATGTATTTTCATTCACAATTATTGGTTTTTTGCTAATGTGATATATAAGTAATGACTTTCGATTTACAAGTGGTTTTTTCGCATTTTAAAGCCCAGCTATGCGGGATTGTTAGTTTCAGCATAGCTTGAAGGAATCTATAAAAGAGGCCTAGCAATAGGCAAATTTAGGGTAAAAAAGTAGTTTGTGTATAAGTTCGCTGTGTGCAAAATGTGCCGACCTACGTTCAATGGCAATGAGCAGGCACAAATGAGAAAATGTGCGCACACGTGTCCGGTGATTTGTTCTGTGCTTACTGGTTTTTCGTTTGACTATGCCGCGCGTTATTACTTTTGCTTTTAGCATTATTAGGACAACATTTTTCGAAAACATTCTACTGCTGATCTATCCGTTGCGTTGAATTGCGTTGTTGCATTGAGTAAGTAATAACATGGAGTCACAATCAATCACTCAATTTTTGGCAAATCGTCATGTGTAGGCGGCAGGTCGAGTGAAAAGAAGAAGGTAAATAATCGCAATAAGTTGTATATGGGAGTAAGAAAAAGAAGTTGACACGAAGCACATGTCGTGCCAATTTGTTTTCACCCAAGCACTGAGCTAGCGTACGGTAAACCTATATATTTGTGTGTACGCATAAATGAAGCATACATATAGCTTCTGCCCAATAAGGAATAGACTTTACCAATAAAACGGTCCGCGGATGACATATGACAAAAATTAATTTTTTGTTGGATGGTAGGACGGTTATAAGTTTACATGGCAAATTTCAGCGTGATATGTCACATAGTTTGTTTTCTGTGCTACTGTAAACAAGTCAAGCTCGAGTGTGTTTTTCGAATTTAACGATGGAAATTCAAGTTGAACAAAGAATTTGTTTGAAATTTTGTTATTCCAACAAAATTTCGGCTTCAGACGCCTTAAAAATTTTGCAGACAACCTATGGGGACTCTGCTCTATCGCGTGCACGTGTTTTCCAGTGGTACAAATCGTTCAAAGAGGGTCGTACATCAACCCAAAAAACCACGCCAAAGTCGCTCAAAAATTAAGGTTATGCTGACTGTTTTTTTTGATTACGAAGGTGTGGTGCACTCGGAGTTCCTTCCGCAAGGCCGATCGGTTAACGCTGAATATTATTTAGACGTTTTAAAGCGGCCGCCGTAGCCGAATGGGTTGGTGCGTGATCAGAGGTCGTTGGTTCGAATCTCGGTGAAAGCAAAATTAATAAAAGCATTTTTCTAATAGCGGTCGCCCCTCGGCAGGCAATGGCAAACCTCCGAGTGTATTTCTGCCATGAAAAAGCTCCTCATAAAAATATCTGCCGTTCGGAGTCGGCTTGAAACTGTAGGTCCCTGCATTTGTGGAACAACACAAAGACGCACACCACAAATAGGAGGAGGAGCTCGGCCAAACACCTAACAGAAGTGTACGCGCCAATTATTTATTTTTATTTTTTTTTAAAGCGTTTGCGCGAGAACATTCGTCTTAAAAGGAAGGAATTGTGGGACAACAAGTCATGGTTCTTGCATCACGATAATGCACCAGCTCACACATCACGTCTTGTTCGCGATTATTTGAACAAAAATAATGTTAATATCGTTCCGCAAGCACCGTATTCGCCTGATATGGCTCCATGTGACTTTTTCCTGTTTCCCAAGTTCAAGTTGCCGCTCCGTGGAAAACATTTTGAGACAATTGAGGTCATAAAAGAGAATTTGAAGAAGGAACTGAAATCCATACCGAAATCGGCCTTCCAGAAATGCTATGATGATTGGAAAAAACGTTGGCATATGCGTATCGCCTCCAATGGTGATTACTTTGAAGGTGATAAAATAAAAATTGAACAATAATTAACCGTTTGTGTTTTATTAAATCAGTCTCGTTCATATTTGAGCAGAAGGTATATGTATCAACAAAAATTATTTCTTCATATAACATAAATTGTTTGATTCTCCTCTTTGTATTTTTGGAGAATTGTTAAATAAAATATGTACTTTATAATTATTTTATATTAATATTTATATCTTATCGATTTTAAAGGAATCTACTGAATTGCTGACGTAACTTCGTTGCCCTCTGATCAAGGACTGATTAGAGAGTGTAAAGGTTTGATTATGCAACTCGCATAAACTATAAACTATGAGATAAAAATCTGTCGAATACACTTTGCATATGTCTGATTACCCAGAACTAAGTGCAACTTGCGAAATGTTATCAGTCTGTTGAATTTAGATTTGCTGAAACTTTTGCTTAAGGGCCACTTCAAATCAGCGTATTTTTTTACATATTTGCATTTTTTTTTTGTTTTTAAACTAATTGATATAGGCAAATTGTTAATGTAATACGACTATTTTTTCTAATACTACGTTTTTTCTATATGTATATGAATATATGCGAAGCATAATAAGCCTTAAGTTTTCTAAATTTATGCCATGTTGCAAGTACATACTTATACATTTACTTTCAAAAAAATGTAACAAAATAAGGAAGACTTCTTTGGGATTAATAACTAAAATAAAAATGAGAACGCTCGTAATTAACTTTTTATTCAGTATTGCCAGTAAAATACTTTAGTTGCCGAAACAAAGTCGGTTTTATTTTTATGAACAAATTGACCCGCCCTAATGTACATACATTGCACCAGATCATACTATACATAAGTTTCAAGGTGACATTGTGCTTACATTTTTTTTGGTTTTTGTGGTGAAGCCAATGGTATGTTAGAGAGATTCAAAATGGACGTAAAAGAAAATTCGATACATTCTGCAGTCCACTACGACCAGTGTGAACAGTTGAAGCAAAACGGCCAATACAACGTGGGCTAATTATATATGGACCTAATACAATAAAAAGTGCCTAGTCGAGCCTAGTCACATTATTCCTTTACTCAGGAGTTGATGATTATAAAGAAATTTTCTTTTATTAAAAACGAGTCATTATAATTAATTTCAACATCGAATTAAAGGCAAAATACAATCGGCACTTTTTCCCTCACATACCACTAGTTTACACCAAAAATGGTCCTCGACCAAAAGACGTTTTTTACACTAATTTGAGGTCGCTGAAACCAAATATGAATTTTATTTCTTTTTTTCAAAGAACGGTTTCCGAGATATTCCCAATGGGCAATAGTGCAGTTATTACCTGCAATCTCGAAAACAGGGCGCGCCATTTCTTTGAAGTGCATAAATTTCGAAAGGCACACATATAACCTACATGGTAATATATATTATAATTCGTGTCAATGGAAGTCGTAGTTTTCGCAAAACAGCTGTTGAAAGTAAAAAAAAGGAATTTTTGACGTTTTTTACTAAATTATCAAAATTTATTAACTTTTTCTGGAACAACAAATTTTTCTATATATTTTTTTCTGAAAGACAATTTTGTCACATTTTAAGTCTAAGTTTGTCTGAATCGACGAAAAATTGTAGAAGTTATGACCCATAAAGTCAACACGTGTGATTTTGCAGCTTTTGACTTGGCTATGTTTGAGGTCGAAAGTACGCTTTTACTCTCAAACTTCTTCTTTTATGTTGCACGGAATCTTCACAAAGTTGCATCCAGCAGTAGTCGCTCATCATTCCTTGATCCCAAAAGCCCTCATAACGCTTTTCAATTGTAGCAATGTCTTGATGAAATCGCTCGCCTTGTTCATCACTTTCAGCCCCCAAATTCGGAGGAAAAAAATCCAAATGGCTGTGAAGTAGGTGCATTTTCTACGACTTGAGAGCACCTGTTAACAAAAACAAAGTTAATTGTAAATTTTCCAATAATTTTCCAATCAATTTATATGATAAATATATTTTGGAGTATGTACGTTTTACAATACTAACCAATAGTTTTAAAGTATTTCATCATTGTATGAATCAATTGACGGCCGTTGTTGCTCCTGTTGTTTCCCAAGAATCCATGAACAACTTTTTGGAAAGCTTTAAAAGCTTTAGCTTCGGAACTGTCAAGGCATTGTTGAAATTCTGTGTCCGTAAACAATTTCTTTATCTGTGGACCGACGAATATACCGGCTTTGATTTTCTCTGTTAACAACCTTGGGAACTTGGGTTTCAGGTATTTAAGGGCTGTGTTTACCGGTTTTTTTGCCAAAGTTTTTCAAAATTCTTCATTAGCCCTCTGTCGTCGTGCACAAATTTATACTTGCAGAAATATGGCGCCACCGAAAAATATACACAGACGTACAATGTTCATACCTAGCTCTTATTTAGCTGGAATTGGTAGAATGGGCAATTAGCTGGAATTGGTACAATGGGCAAATAAGCCTATTCTGCGACAATTATATATGTATATTTATTTGTATGAAATAATTATTATTTTTAATTATACTCGTAGTGAGCCTAAGAACAGTTATTTTGCGTGACTCAATACGCAGGCTGGCATGATTTATTCACTTTTGTTCGAAACCGTATTGTATACATCAAAAGGATATACGATGAAATTGTCTTAATTCACATAATATGTTATAACTTCTACAATTTTTCGTCGATTCAAACAAACTTAGGCTTAAACGTAGGTGACAAAATTGTCTTTCAGAAAACTTGTCTTATGTCGATATAAAAAAATTTTTTGTTCCAGAAAAAAGTTAATAAACTTTGATAATTTAGTAAAAAACGTCAAAAATGCCTTTTTTTACTTTTAACAGCTGTTTTGCGAAAACTACGACTTCCATTGACTCGAATTATATATTGCCATGTGTGCCATATGTGTGCCTTTCGAAATTTATGCACTTCACAGAAATGGCGCGCACTGTTTTCGAGATTGCAGGTAATAACTGTACTATTGCCCAAAAAACAGATTTTTTGGGAATATCTCGGAAACCGTTCTTTGAAAAAAAAAATTTTAATTCATTTTTGGTTTCAGCGACCTCAAGTTAGTCTAAAAAACGCTTTTTGGTCGAGGACCATTTTTAAAAGTAAAAATTCCTAAACTAGTGTAATTTAATATAAGTAAATGTCATCCGCTCGACAGACTTGCCAATGTCCTCCGAGTGTATTTTCGCTATGAAAAGGCTCCTCATAAAACATCATCTGCCGTTCGGAGGCGGCATAAAACTGAACAACATCAAGACACACCCCACAAATTAAATAAGGAACTCGGTCAAACAACATGCAAAGAATACACGATCCAATTATTTTATATGCACATACGGGGTTACCGAGAAAGTCGTAATTACTTGTATACAATAAAGATAATAATAATTTCTAAATTAAATAAGCACCCCGTAAGCGGATTACGGGCTCAATTAGTACCGTTTACAATTTGTTTTTTGTTTGCTTCCATAAAATATTACACGTGTCGTGAGACAATAAGTAATTTGACTAAAAAGAAAAAAAATGAAAGAAAGAGTAGTATTGAAGAACCACTGCTCACAAGATCATTTAACAAAATTAATGCCACTAGTAAATAAAAGTGAATACAAAAAATTTCGCATCAAAACTTTACAATTTGACTACATATTTTATGCCAGATCCTTTGGTGTCTTTCTTTTAAGATGTCTTTGACAATATTTCACTACATTTGGGAGCCTTCTCATCATAGAATTTATGTGCGTCAGTAACCTGCTTATGTGTCTTCTGTATTAGTAATGGTCCTAAGTATTTTAGATTGTACTCGCTGCAGGAAACTTAAGTTTGATTTGGAAGCAGTGCCCCAAATCTGTATCCCATATTTCCAAATAGGTGTAATTGTTATTTCATAAATGCGGAATTTATTTTTCAATGATAATTTGAACTGAGGTCAGTCGGTGTGGATTTCGAGAGTAACTTTTGATTTAATTTCGCCTTTTCTTTATATTTTCCTACCAGTTTAATTTGGAGTTGTTTGTTATGCCCAGGTATTAGGCTTTGTTGTAAATATGTCGTCAGAATTACCAATCCTAATCGGTTCCATGGTTACCCTTTTAAATATTTGTGTACTTTCTTGTATTATTTTACCTGCATCAATTTCGATTTTCCATTTTTTTATAACTTCGGTGTCATACTAAAAATAGACAATTATATATCAAATATAATGGCGCCTGTCCTGACATCCAAGCAATAACCGCAAGCATTCCCCAAACATTTCTTAAGAAGAAACAATTTGCAAATATACGTGGCTAGAAATTTAACAATGTAAACTTTCTTATTTATTATAATTCAAGGCCGTACCTATTCCTGTTACGAGTTTTCATTATTTTCCTTTAATTTTTTTTGATGGTTTAAATTATGTCAGATACTAAATACGATGTGCTTGGAATCGATGTTTCGTCATGTTTGACTGCCTGCTGAGTCAACTTATATTCGTCAAAAATTAGTCCGTTTTGAATAGCTGAGCGGGTCATACTAGTTTTTGAAAAAAAAAAAATTACAAAGTAGTTGCCATACAAAAATTGTTTTGTTTAGTAAAGCATCGTAAATTCAAAAGCTTTTTAAGCAGCCATGTCAGAATAAGCTGTTGGTTCAAATTTTATTTACTCTTTTTATTAACTGACATACCCTTTAGTCACACGTATAAACTGAAAAAATTCGGATCTTTCAACTAAAATTAAGTGGACGTACCGCGAAAAACAATATATAATATATATATAATATAATATTTTTAAAAGCCTCTTTTGAACTGAATATCTCCCCAAATTAACCAGAAATAATCTAAATAGTAATGTGCTTAAGTATCCAGGACGACTTTTCCTTTGCATATATATAAATTGCATCCGAGAGTGAGCGAAAGGCTGTTATCGCAATTTAATTTTTGATTAGTTAATTAAATAATTTTTCTTATAAAACCGCGTACATAATTAACAATATTGAATATTATGAAACGCACGCTCATGCATACATAAATAGTATTTATTTGCTCTATAACACTTGACTGATAATTAAAATTAGAGGGCACTGTATGTAAGGAATATAAATACGTAAATAATTGAGTGAGCGAAAGGCGATTGACTTTCATAATTGAGTCTCGTGGAATGAATGTGCAAGCATGCATGTTTATCTATTACAAGCAAATTTATATGTGTATGTTTTGGCATAATAAAGCGGGTCGTATACAGGCCATAATCATTATGCAAATATATACACTGAATGAATAATTAAATTTATTCGTTTACAATAATACAAATTTGAATAAATTTTGCTATAAAATTTCCATTTGTTATATTAATTTCCGTTGCAGTAAGAAACTAAGGGAATAATAACTTTGTTCTAAATAAATATGTCGGAATACGTAGTCGATGTACGTTCAGACACCGTGAGCTTACCATCTCCGGAAATGCGTCAAGCTATGTTCGATGCAGTCGTGGGTGATGATGTTTACGGTGAGGATCCGACAATAAATGCGCTGCAAGAAAAAGCGGCCAAGTTATTTGGGAAAGAGGCGGCTCTTTTTGTACCCAGCGGCACCATGGGCAATTTGCTGGCATGTAAGTACCTATTCAAACACTTTTAATTATAAGTATACCAGGTGGCGCAAAATTAGATATATAACTTTGCACATTCCGCCGTACGTCAATCATATTTGACACTTATACAGCTGCAGTAAAGAAACAGACAAACAATGGAGCGCATAAAGGTCAAAATAAAGATGTTCATCACGCAAAACCATTTTTTTCTAATTAGTAAGAAAGTTATTCGAAAATAAAATTGGATGATAAATTTTGCGCCACCATATATTGGATCTAATAAATAGAGGAAAGCATGGATTGGATTTTCACACCCACTTAGAAAATCATTCAGATTTATGGTGAAAATGGTTTATTTGTTTTTATAAGGCCATAATGCACTAATATCTCTAATGACGGCAGGTTTTTAATGGCACTTCCTCAGACTTTTTGTTCAATATCACCAATCAATTAGAGTCACACCACCTAGGTGCATGAACGATCATCTTACGAGAAGTATCATATAATTTCGCAGAGGAAATGCTCTTGCGTTTCATTAGCCAGCTCGCAAAAACGCCAGACGCTTATTTCTACCAATCCTAGTTTCCTGAAATAACAAGGTGAACTGTACAACATTCTAAATCAGGTTTGCGAGCTTACTTGACATTTTTCAAAATGGAAAGGTAAATTGTTTTCAGTGTACGTAATCAAAGCTGAATCAATATAAAGTAAATTTCCTTTAACTGCTTTAAGCAATGTGTGGATACGAGATTAGACCACTGAATAATGCGACTAACATTACTATAGGATTAGTCCTTCAGTATAGATATGGGTATAACCCTCACACGGGGTTTTTCTCACTTTGCCTTGTTTCGCAGGAAATATGTAGAGTTTAAGAATAGAGCAAATTATTTTAAAATTTATATTTTATAAAACTTTTACAAACTTAAACTCAAACTTATAATTAATTAAAATGATTAGACGATGAAGATGAAGATGATTCACAATCTGTTCACGTCACGCATGGAGAACCAAAAAAAAAAAAAAAACAAAAAATAGAGTACATCTTTGCTGAGCTGCTTAAGAAAGTTTGGTAAAAGCAATCTGGATTGTGGGCGTACAAGTCATAACCTATCCACCAAGTCTGTGGACCAGCCAGAGATTTCTAGCAAGTTCAGCATCCCAGTGTCAGATCCTGGGTCTTTTATGACTGTTTTTCCCCGTGTGTCTTGAAATAGCACTTTTAGCATTAATGTACTTGCATTAAAATTAAAATAATAGAAAACGTTTTTTCTGTAATAGTTTTAGTCCATGAAAGTGCATGGATTGAAACCGCGGGTACAAAGAAAAGTAATAGAAAAAGTTTATAATAGCGTTTGCTCCTGGACAGGGGATGACAAAAAACTCAGAGAATTTATGGCATGAAAAAGCTCCTCATAAAAATTCATCTACCATTTGGATACGGCACAATACTGTAGATCCGTCCATTTGTGGAACAACATCAAGACGCACACCTTAAATAGGAGGAGGAGCTCGACACATGTCACTTACAAATATTGTAAACTCTGTATTGGATTCAGCCCTTTTTACATAGCCACATTGTCGCGTTTTACATTATCACCAGCATTTAAAAGAGCTGTAATGGAATTTCTATAACCGAATGAGTCGATACGTGGCTCTAATTCGGCATAGCACGGGTTTTGAACCCATGAAACAACAAATGATAGAAATGTGTTTTTTCTCATAAAATACTATCTTCCGTTAAGAGGCGACATAAAAGTGTAGATAAGCCAATTTGTGGAACAACAGGAAGACGCACACCTACAAGGAGGAAGAATAGCTCGACCAAACACCCAACAAAGGAAAGGAAGATATCATAATAGTGGTCTTAAAATTCGACAACATGTTACCCATTCTTATTATGTAAGTCAGCCAGGAAAGGTACTAGTCTTCAACTGCTCAGTGATACAAATACCATTGGAATACCTATGGTCACGAGCAAATTAATAATTAAGAACAATATTATCCAAGAGGCCAATATAGCATGGAGAGATGAAGGCAAATGCGTAACAGGTTACTACCTGCTACTACCACAAATAAATAAGAAAAGTGTAAAGGAATTACCTCGAATTCCAAGAGAATATCCTGAAGGTCGTGGCTTGTATAATCGATCATGGGCTATTTGGTCGGCATTTCTTGAGACTAGGAGTTTTCTTCCATGAATATTGTAGAAGTTTTAGAGATGAGGAAGAAAGAGTTGGGCATTTCCTTTGCAATTGTTCAAGCTTAGCTAAAATCAGAGCAGGTTTTCTAAGTAAATATTTTTTTTCAATTCTGTTCCGAAACTGTCTGGCGGTTTTTTTCAATTCTGTTACGGAACTATCTGACCAATCTTCCGCTTTATAAGAGCCACAGAATGGTTCTACGAAGAAAAATAAATGAGGTTTCTATGTCACAGTGGTATCGCAACAGACCTGTGTTCTAAGTGAGCTGGTCGTACAGACCGACTACCATCATAATCTTGCCTAACCAACTTAATCTAACCATCATGTTTTCAAATACCTCAGTAAAGATGAAAATAACTTTAAAAAACAAATTCCCTGTAGTTGAAATGCCATTCGTACAATATTTTAACGGTTTTTATAATGTCTGCTCAAACATGTTTTCATAAATCAAGAAAACTTATTTTAATAGTATATTCTATTACGAAACCCAATAGTTACTCTTCTCCCACCAAACCTATACGAGGGGCGCAGTCCATATGACGTACGGATCATTTTTATTTTGGTCGCAGGCCAAGAAAAGAAGGCGTTTGTTAAAGGTCGAAATGAAAAAATTGTTCTGTTAAAGAAAAAACTCATCAGCTGAATAAAAAGCTAGAGTTATACCATTGCCAATCAGTTATTGAGGGAGGAGAGTATCGTTTTCTGTATGGTGAAAAGCGGATCCGATAAATAGAAAATGCTGGAATAAGAATTAAAATGTTGGCGCACGGATTGAAATAGTTTATTAAGTACGTTTTTTATTGTACAATACAAGGTTTAAAAAAAGGTTTAAATTATCTTGATATTTGGGAGGGAATGTGTATTAGGGCTAACTTCTACTGGTATCGAATATTTTTTTGTGGTACAATAAACGCTTACGAGATTTAGACCGAGTTTAACAAAGCTCGACTAGTCATTTACTTCTGGTGCTAACCGGTGTCAGTAGGACACACTAAGTGGAGCCAAGTCCTTTTCCACCAGATCTTTCCAACGCAGAGCAGCATCTCTCTTATTCTGCTATTACCAGCTGATACCGCATCGTATACTTTCAGAGCTGGAGCGTGAGTATCCATTCAAACTTTGTAAACAGTTTAATCATAAGTATTAGCGCTAGCATTTTCCTGCATCTAAAATCTAGCTGGTACTCTTGGGAATGCAGTTCATTGTGATCTATTATTAACTTAACTGGTAACAGTAAGTAACTTAGCTAACTTACAAACTAAGTAACTTCTTGCGAGGTCCAAGATACTCAGCAGGCTCGAATAAAGTGTAATTTTTTTTATGGAGAGCATTTTTTTTAAATTAAAAGTATGGAAATATTTTACTTATTAGATGAGGCAAGGCAAAATTTGAACTAGTAGTAGTAGTAGAAATTCTTTATTGAATTTGTAAAAATCATGGTTAACAATTGATTTAATTCATACGTTAACTTATTTAATATACGAGTACTAGGGTAAATAAATAAATAAATAAAAAATTGAACTGTTGGCCATAAAATATGACTATATTGCACACTGTGGTCTAACAAAATATTGTCGTCGTCAAGTGAGTAATCAAAGTTATTTCTTAAAGTTGCCATTGCGCTCTAATTCCATAAGCACTTAAGACCACACACCATATATGTACCTATAAATATTTTCAAGCTTGGAATTTTAACACCTTACTCTAAAGTGAAATTCCTTTATAAATGCAATGGTTTTGTTGGAATTGCTGGCTGCTACTGCTGCTAGTACCAAGGAATGTAATTCACTTTCATGGTTTCCACACCTTCATGCTGAGCTTGTGTGCTTACCATTTGCCACTAAGTGCATAGAGTTGAACACTTTTGTATATGTATATGCATAAGGTATTGTAAGGATATGTATGTATATATGAATTTTTAAATGTATCCTCCTAGTGCATGCTTACCTCTAAGTTTTGGCGAAAAATCAACAAATTTATGTTCCCTTCGAAAATTTTATATACATATATCATATTCTTATCTTGCCACTTTTACACTTTTCAGGTATGGTGCACTGTCATCGGCGTGGCACGGAAGCAATTGTGGGTGATTTATCTCATGTATACCTCTATGAGCAAGGTGAGTTTCATTTCCAAAAAAAAGAGTCAAAATGAAATTAAAAATGTTCAAATAACAAAAAACAAAAATGAGAGAAGCTGGAGAAATGCTAAAAAATGTGAAAATTCAGAAATCGAGCGCGTCCCCTGGTATTCATTCCAGTGGATATGAATAAGGGATGGGTTGTTAGTGAAGGCGGGTAAACGATGGAAGAGCAGTCGAAGACCCGCATAATGTTCCATGTATTAGAGTGTGTATGTGAATGTATGTGCATACGCCAGTATTGCTGGGTATCAGCGTGCCAAACATTACTCCGGATATGCGCGTATAAGTGCCATGCTATGTTGGCCATATCCGGTAGCATCCGCACAGAACAATGCGCATATACACCCATACACTTACAGATAAATTTATGATTTACATATCTACATAACTACCTGTACGGGCACGACGTTGAACTTTTGACTAGGAACATTTCCAGTTTTGTTGCAGTCATTAAAATGCGCACAATAATGCAATTTGCAGCAGAAAAAATGAATAAAGCAGAAAGTAATAGTAAATGGTAAAAAATTGAAAGGAAAGTGGAAAAAAATTTACTCATCCGACATAAAACAGATAAACACACACGTACTATGAACATTATAGCCTGGTCGAAACAAATATACATTCATTCATATTTATTTAGCTGACAAGTCCATGTAGCGCGGTTTGGCAAAAAATTAAGGCAATAACAAAACTTTTTTGATGTACTGCAGCTCGGTACACTTTGGCTTTTCTCGATTCACCATAGTCTCGACTGATTTGAAAGTGGGTGGTGTTCATAAATGCAATGAAGCACCGTCAGCACAGGTACGCTGCAAATGGTGAAAAAATATTTAAAGCAACTGATACCCATAAGAATGGTAAATAGAAAAAGTTAGCTACAGTTTTGGGAAACTTTCATTTGTGTATTGAAAGCGGCTTTCATAACCAAATGACTTGAGCGTGGGTGTCTAACATACCTTTGGGTTCGGTACCTTTGCATACAAAATAAGTGATAGCAAAAGTTTTTTCCAATACAGTAGAATCCGTGTAGAGCGAACTAATTCGTGCTAGACCTAGATTGAACCAAGATTGCTCATAGAACTCAAATCAGGAATTAAAGACCCTTTAAATAAATTGATTAATTAAATAAAAACTTTGCATTTGAAATTCTAAATCATATGCAATTCACACATTTTTATAATTAAAAGCTTTTTTTCCTAAGCAGTGTACAAATATACTGCTGGTTTATATCTTTTCCTACTGCTTTACAGTTTGATCTCTAAAATTTCGAAGGGCAATTATATAATCAAGAAAACTCGAGTTTTCTTCGCCCACTCGATTGCTTTTTCAAAGACTCTAACAGTTTGTGATGCCGTTTTAACTTGATTTTCATTCAATTCTTAATGTTGTTCATTCTACCCAATACCCAAGGAATTACGTGTTTAGTTTACCTTATCTTACTTATATCTCTTTATAAAAAAAAACACGGTGTTCACAGTGGCGAGGAGTTCAGTTAAGCTATGGACCCTGGAACCCTGATGATACTGTATTTGTTGCTCCTCGGTGGACAATGACATTACTCTGAGGGAACTGCCGCTGCAAAGAACTTTTCCCACTCGGAGATCAGCATAAAAATTTGAGAAGAAGATTTGCCAAATCACTACGGTTAGAAACAGGCTTCAGAAAGCTCAATATATGGCGCTTATACAATATATAGCAGCTGATCAGAAAAAAATTGTCCGCGATGAAAGCAGAAGTTATTAGTGTTATACCGTCGGCCCCTCAATCTCGTTTCTTATTTCGTGTCGTGTAGTATAGCACATCATAACCCCATTGGCTTCTGGAAATTATTGCACCAGCAGTGGAAAGCGTAGAAGGTAAAGATTGCATCAGGTATGTAATAAATATTTGGAAGCAAGCTCACAATGCCTTACAATTTTTTAGATATGTTCTCAAGTTCTAATTTTCCAAATCAGAAAAAGTTCTCGATTAAGCCATTTGTAAATAAGGAAATTATGGAGTATACATATCCTATGATGGCCAAACAAGCTCATAGACGGAAATTCTGTGTTAACAAATAAAAAGTGGGGGTGATTTTTAACCGATTTCAATAATATTTATCTATTTCGGATCGAAAAGAGGTAGGGAGCAATACATGTACATACAAAGTTTTGGTGCATTTTACTAAGTCGCTATCGATACGCAAAAGTAGGCGTAGCACTACCCATTCTTCAAAGTTCTACTTGCGTCGTATTGTTTTCTTGGCTTTATCATTTTTGTCAAATTTGAGTAATTTTCATTTATAAGAGATATGTGTATAACCTTTCTTTGTTTTGAAAATTACCGTTATATTGACGGACGGACAGATAAACATGGCTAGATAACAGATAAATATGACTAGACCGACTTCTCACTTTGAGCAATTTCGCACAACATTAATGGAATCACCAACAAGAAGACTGTATTCGACTGCGCTCCTAGTCCTATCATCGGTTCTAAACGGAACCAAGTAGCAACAACAAAACTTATAGTACTAAATCAAAATAATGGTATAAATATTTTATAATCACCAGCATCAAAATGTTGTGTGGTGGGTAATAGAAAAAAATAGCAACTACAAGCACATACTTACCCAGTCCAAAGAACATAAATAGTATTACTTTCTAAATTTTAACTCTCAAATTTTAATAATAGTATTATTCATTAATAATTTCCCCCGAGCCGAAGGTGTTTACACTAGTGCTCCATTCCAATGTAAAGTAGTGGATCAGTAGTGGATAATAATAATAATAATAATTTCCCTGTTCTCCCGTTTTTAATTATGTATATGAGCTTGCGCTTAATTGACCTTTGGGCCAGTGAACTCGGCTAGGCCTGCGCTTAAAGCATAGCACACATACACGAATATTCATATATACATTCCATGGTGAAGCGATTTTCAGAAGTGTACTCCTAGCAGACTGTTATTCGGCTCTAAGCGAATTTGACAGAAATGCCGACGTCATTCGTTTTGTGTTTCGGCAAAATTTAGGTTTAGCCTAGTAAAGCATAAAACGAATGACGTAGAATCCAAAGTTCCCCTCAAAAAAAATTTTTTTTCAACATAGCGAGCAAGCCTGGTATCTATCATCCTTATATCCATCCCATATGAATTTACCTATTCCTCGATTCTCTTAGCTATTCACAAACGAAAGTGGGTTTTCGAGTAAACTCACCGCGGACTCCCACGCACAGATATCTGATATGTGCATATGTACATACATATATGCATAACCGCATACGCGCACTGTACTCACTGATCGGTCCTCTCCGATCTACTCTCAGCCGCTGACCGATCTTCTCAGTTATTGAATATATATGTACATAAGTTTATACGCTCTTTCCTTATTTCTTATCGTCGTTTATTTGTTATTTAAATAATTTAAGCTCTCCGTACATGCAAAATACATGCATGTAATATAGAGGCTGTTTATTTTTATTCCGATAGTTTTTTGCTAATGCCCTTTTGTCAAGTGAAGCTAGCGTATGTATGCATGTGCAGGCATGTATCTCACTGTGATACTTAGATTTAGGATTTTATTTAATATTGCTTAAGTGCGCTGTTATACCGAGAACGTTATAGACGGAGAGCTGGCGGCCGCGGAGGTACTACGATAACACCTCCGGCTAGAATTTTGAGAAGTGGTTGGGAGAACCATGAAGCAGTGCCATTTGCAAGGATTTTGCTCAAAACCCCTGCAAAAAAGACGTCAGACAACTTAAAGTTGCAAAAAAAAGTTGCTAAAAAAATGTTCGTACCTCCGGCTGAAAATTTGTAGGCTTACTGTTTGAAGGTCACAAATGCTGTATATAAATCGTCAGACATCTAGATCGCTGCAAAAGTAGTGTCAGACGACCCCAAATTTGTAAATTTTTTTCGAAATTTTTTTTTTTTACCTCCGTCTGACATTTTTACATACTATTGCAAAAAGCATTTCAAGTACACATTTAAATTGTCAGACGAAAATACCGTTGCAAAATACTTATCTCAAGCTACATACAGTGCTACATATTCGTTTAAACGCATTGCATTTTTTTCGTTTACTTTAGAACTGTTTTAACACTTTGGTGACCGGTGACGAGTTAACTCGTCTTTTCATGCCCAAACGTTGTTGACCGGTGACGAGTTAACTCGTCATTGCACTTGCATTATCTATTTCACTTTTTGACACCCAGGGCGATATAGAATATTGCAAACACTTGGCGTATCGGGTTTAGTCGTGTCCGCTCTATAACAAAAAAATTACTTTTCTTAGTATTTCGATTTCTATCACAATTTGAGTAAAATTTCAAGAATTTCAACCATGACGGAACGTATCGGCGAAGAACTTTTTAATGAATTATACGCGGTAGTTTATCTGATTGTCCGAGTGATTTCGAAATAAATTGTAGTGATTCCGAAAGTGATGAATCTGACATTATACCACCAAAACGACAAAAAAGAAATGCTATAGAATCCGATAGTGAAAGAATGTTTTACTTTCATATTCAATTACAAAAAAATAGGCGGTGACATGGCATAGTTTCTGCGTAAAATTACCTGTCAGCAAAGTGTTAAGATTACAATAATAACAACAACAAATATTCTTCCAAACTATTCGTTTAGGTCACAGTAAACCATCGTTGCATTTGTTTATTATCTATTGCTTTTTGTTGTAAAATAACGGGTGTCTATTTAAAATTGTGCTTAGAAATGCTATATATTCGTATAAACGCATAGTTTGTTAAAGAGTGCAGTAGTGAAATTAAAAGTGATTAACTTGTGAATATTGTTTGTAACTGAATATTTTGGTAAATTCTTACAATTTTTTTACACATTCATTCAAATTTCTTAGCTAAATTAAATTTTTTAACCTAAATTTCTAAAATGCCTAAGGCAATATACTTAAATGATGAGTGTTTACCATGAGGAGGGCTATTCCAATCGTGAAATTGGACAAAAAATTGGAAGATCGGAAGGAGTTGTGCGTGCTTTCTTAAAGAAAGCAGACATTTATGGAATAAAGAAAGCAACAAGAGGCAACACAAAATTGTCACAGCGTGACAAAAACAAAATAAAGCATGAGGCTACGAAAAATTTTTTGAATTGCAAATAAAAAATAAATTGGGTCTTCCTGGGTGTTCCTCATCATTTAAGGGGGTATTCTGGTCTAGAAAATTGAAAAAATCAATTTTTTTTTTTTGCATATTTTCAAAGCCTAGACTTTCAAAAATATGCTCTTAAAAGGATTTTTCAAAATTCGAATTATTTTCGAAGCTACAACTATTTTAGTGACGTGGCAGCTAAACTGGTTTGAGGGGACGGCCGTAACTTTAAACGCGTGTTTCTCAAAACTCCTTTTGCTGAGGTGGTTGACACGATATCTGAAGTTCTATTTGACCGATCCCTTTGAAATTTGGTGAGAATCTTTTTCATACATCTCTTTATCACTGGAGCCTTGGATTTTGAAAAATTTTAATTTGAAGTATTTTTAAAAAATTCGTAAAGGTCAAAAAACAGGGGTAAAAAAAAATTTTTTTTTTCAAGTAGGCGCCATTTTGTGAATTTTTATTTTTTTTTTTCGGCCGAGGCTCAAGATGTAGCGACATCGTTACTAATTAAGAATTTTCTTTGTTTGTTCGATTTAGATCACTACAAGGGTTGGAATCATGTCAACCAGGGAGCACTGTTTGACTAGCAACCCCTACTTCACCGACCTGTCACTGGATGAATTTTTGACTTTTTTTTTTTTTAATTTTTTTTATATACCTTAAACATCAATAAATATTATATAAAAAAATGGATAGTAAAAATGTTTTTAATTTTTCTTTTATCCTAGTTTGAAAAATACCCAAAAAGTAGGGCTCTAGACCAGAATACCCCCTTAAGTATTTTGCCTTAGGCACTTTAGAAAATCTGAAGAAATTAGGTTAAAAAATTTAATTTAGCTAAGAAATTTGAATGAATGTGTAAAAAAATTGTAAGAATTTACCAAAATATTCAGTTACAAACAATATTCACAAGTTAATCACTTTTAATTTCACTACTGCACTCTTTAACAAACTATGCGTTTATACGAATATATAGCATTTCTAAGCACAATTTTAAATAGACACCCGTTATTTTACAACAAAAAGCAATAGATAATAAACAAATGCAACGATGGTTTACTGTGACCTAAACGAATAGTTTGGAAGAATATTTGTTGTTGTTATTATTGTAATCTTAAAACAGTTCTAAAGTAAACGAAAAAAATGCAATGCGTTTAAACGAATATGTAGCACGTATATACTTGATATAGAATGCCGGAAAAAAACAGGAAAATAGGTTTGGGCACGCTTAGTGTAGAAATGTCGGGAAAAGAGAACGTTTGTGTGAAAATGGCGTCTAATAAAAAGTGTGTGATTTGTCAACTTAGTGACGAAAGTGATTCAATACCGTTACTAAATTCGAATAAACTGCAGAAGTGTCTAGAAGTGCGTCAAGTTCGGGAAAAATTGAAATTGAAGTATAGTGAGGTTTTTTTGCCTGCGGAAATAAATGAAAAACATAGCTGCCACTTTCAATGCTATAAGAATTTCACGGCTGTACCAAAAAAATATATTACTAAATATATGGAACTGATGGGATCTCGTACACTCACAGACATACCGTCCACATCATCCACATCAACTTCAACGGATTCTGTTGCAGTGGAAACCAGTGGTGGGGAAGAACAAGCCAATGCATCAACATCCACGCAACAAGAGGTAACGAATGATAATATCGAAATTACTGATAACGTTGAAAAACAACCTGTAGAAGAGAGTAATAACGAAAGTGTAGAGAAAATCCACCCAGGCTGCATTTATTGTGAAAAAATAAGGAAGACAGTTAAGGGTCGTTGCGTAACATTACGTACCTATGGCCGAGAGACAATTGAAAATGTTATTATACCTAGAGCACATACCTCAAACGATGTAAGGCTGCTACAAATTCTAAATGATAAAAGTTACAATAGCAATCAATTTCGCAGATCTGGGAGAGAATAATGTTGATCCTGCAACATACCAAATAATAGAGGAGTTCGTCTGCACCATACACAATATAAAAGGAGTGCAGAAAGTGAATGAGGCTCGTCTGGTAATGTTCGAAGCCAACTACAAACACCATGACCAATCCGAGTTATTCAAGAAAAAAATTAGCACCACTGACGCGTCGAATTTTCCACTGTGTGCCGATGAATTAAATCAACACTTGCTACGGACAAGTTACATTGCGCAATTATGGTTAAATGCGGACCAAAATATTCCATCAACTAAACATCCCGAGGAACATGGATGGTTTATTAACGAGGATGGAAAATATGATTTTACATGGTTTAAAGGTGATCAGTTGCCGTCAGCAATTGATGATATTATTCTCGATGACACACAGCAACAGCCAACAAATTTAGGTATGTTAATATTATTAGTCATTATCATCGATATCACATGAATTCTAATGATAATCTAATTATTTAATTTTTTCGATCATGTTGCAGAGGCAGAAAGACAATACGCATCCGATGAGGATGAAGAACAGGATATAATCATCGAAGACGACGAGTTCGATGATGAATGCAACGACTCCGATACCAGCAACATTCACAGTGATAATGACGAGAACTGAAAAAAAATTACTATATAAAAATTCTTTTTAAATATAATTAAAATGAAATTACATTTTTCAAAATAAGATTGAAATGAAATTATTTTTTTTTACAAATAAAATAGAAAAAAAATTACTTTTCTTCAAATAAGATTGGGATGAAATTATTTTTTTTTTGTGTCATGTACCTAGTCATAATATTTTTTTTTTCTTAAACAAACTTACTAAGCGCACAAACTATTCAATAATAATTCTCTACAATACACTGAAATCAGCATTTTTATTTTATTCAGACGAAGAATCTTTTACTTTTTATATGTACGACACATGCGTAAAATTTTCCCTTCAATTGATATTCTTTTATTGCGTATAGTAACTCAACAAAGTATTTCAATAAGTTAAATAAATGATGAAACTGTATTCAGCAATCTGGACTGGAAGTTCGCGATATCGCAGAGGTATTTTGCAACGGTATTTTCGTCTGACAATTTAAATGTGTACTTGAAATGCTTTTTGCAAAAATATGTAAAAATGTCAGACGGAGGTAACAAAAATAAATTAAATTAAATAAAAAAAAAAAATTCAGGCAGACCGGAACTTCACGGATATTGTAGGATGACTTAGCAGCGGTATTTCCGTCTGACGATTTAAATATACACTTAAAATAGTGCCCACTATAATATGTGAGAACGTCAGACGGAGGTAAAAAAAAAAAATTTTCGAAAAAAATTTACAAATTTGGGGTCGTCTGACACTACTTTTGCAGCGATCTAGATGTCTGACGATTTATATACAGCATTTGTGACCTTCAAACAGTAAGCCTACAAATTTTCAGCCGGAGGTACGAACATTTTTTTAGCAACTTTTTTTTGCAACTTTAAGTTGTCTGACGTCTTTTTTGCAGGGGTTTTGAGCAAAATCCTTGCAAATGGCACTGCTTCATGGTTCTCCCAACCACTTCTCAAAATTCTAGCCGGAGGTGTTATCGTAGTACCTCCGCGGCCGCCAGCTCTTAGTCTATTAAGATGAAAGTTTGAGCGAGCTTTAAAAATCTTAGAAATATTTACAAATTCAATTTACACTTTTAGTTACTACATTTAAATTGAGTTTAAGTTTTTTTACATATATTTACCCTTGTTCTTTTTTAAGATTTTATAAATTTTTCTACCATTTAGTTCAATAGGTAAAATTACTGTGCCAAAGAAGCAACGAAAGAACACGAAAATTTAAAGGAAGAAAATAAATTTAATGATCACGCAGGGTTGTGTTTTAGGGGATTTAAGGACTCTACGCAGTTTGCTTTATCGGCAACATTATATATGTACATACATATATACATACATGTACTACGTATGCTAGATACGTATATTAGTATATATATGTATATATATACCTATATGGTATATGTATACAAAATACCGGCAAGTATTTCCACGAAAAGAAGCTCTCAGCCGCCCACATCCTTTGAGAACTATTTCATGCGACTTTAACCCGCCATGGTACATTTTCCACAAAATCTATCTTTTCACAAAATACCTCCTGAAAAAAACTTCCTATTTTAGCTATTGCATTCCAAACGTTATAATTTTCTAATTACCAAAAAAAACCATATTTATTGCGGCACATTCTGAATTTAATTTCTGCACGCCATTATTCATGCTTAACCTATCACTTTGCTTGCAGGAGCACTAATAATTTTACCTACACACACCCAAACACATATATGTATGTATAAGTACATCAGTCTAATTCTTTAACTCTTCCTCCTTAAGGTGGCTCTGCTCACATCGCCGGCGTGCATTTATCGCCACTCCACAATAACGAGGATGGCACCTTTTGCCTCGAAGAGTTGCGTCGCAAAGTACGCCTGGAGGATGACCACGAGCCAATTACTTCGCTGGTAATAGTCGAGAATACACATAATATATGTGGTGGCAAGGTGATACCGCTGGAGTGGCTCGATAAGCTGGCTGCAATGTTGAATGGCGACAAACGACTACAGCCGTACGGCAATCGAATTGCTTTGCACATGGATGGGGCGCGAATCTTTAATGCCGCAGAAGCGTTACAAGTGCCTGTGGCGCGAATAGCGCGCGATTTCGATTCGGTTAGTTTTTGTTTGAGCAAAGGACTATCGGCGCCGGTGGGCTCAATACTTGTGGGACCAAAAGCCTTTATTAGAGAGTGAGTAGAGCGTGTAAGAGGAAAGCAATAATGAAATAAGAGGTATGCGAGGGAAGTATTTTGAAGCATTAGAAGGTTTGCTTTGAGTGTTTGCGAGGCAATTACTATTGCCAGCCAAGTGATTATTTGATTGCGTTAAAATGGAAAAGGATGAGAGAAGTGGACTATGTCACAATTTTATTTTGCTAGTTTGCCATTTTGTTCTTTCATTAACACCACAGTAAGATTCAGCACTGTCTTTTCGCACCTTTTGCTTCCAAATTGTTCTAATCTTCTTAATTTGTTTTTTTTTTGTATCCGTTTGATTGCCATTATTAATTTTTCTTTTCTTCTTTTAAATTACGTTTTAGAGCACGACGTCTGCGCAAGGCTTTGGGTGGGGGCATGCGCCAGGCAGGCGTTCTAGCCGCTGCCGGCATCGTAGCATTGGATAAGATAGTGCCGCTGCTGGGAAAAGATCACGAAAGGACTCGGCGCATTGCGGAAGGTAATATGGCTTGCACACCACATTTAGCAATATACTTGAGTATTGATGACAGTTAGGCAAGAAGTGAAGTGGAAAATGACGATGCTTTCCTTGATAAATGCCCTTGATTTGGGCGCACAGTAGGCGGTATTAACTTAAGTCTAGACGCTTGCCATTTTTCAGCTATATTTCAATTGACACTAAATAATTGATTCTTATAAAATGAAAACTAATCAATTCATTTTCGTTACCTCATTCTTTTTTCCCACTTTTTTTATTATCAGCAATACACAACGCCCACAGTCCCAATGTCTCAGTCGATTTAGACAGAGTTCATTCAAATATTTTGCTCATCTGCTTATCGAATCCGAAATTTACTGCCAATGACTTTGCGGAACGTTGTCTTAAAGTGACGCCCGACGAATTGGCTGCCGGCGTGTGTGGCACAAACAAAGAGCAGGGTATTGTGGTGAAAGTGAGTGCACGCGATTGGAAATTTTCACGAATTGTGTTGTATCATCAGATTAGCGACGTGGACGTCGAATTGACAATTAAGAAATTCAATTATGTAATAAAAGAAGCCGATAGCCAATGGCCTGCTTAATATTTGTACGACTTTTTATATATTCACAATAAATGTGGCACATGCATACATATATCGTTTTTTTTTTGCGTTACAAATTCATATTTTAATCTTAAAGTTAAATCGCTTAAGTCTTTTTCAAATTCTTAAACATTTCTATATCATTTATAGAGAAAATCGCTTTTCAGCCTTCAGGCAACATCGAATTGTTACGTATCCAAAAGGTTCTGAAATATTATCGGAATTTATTTCGCATAGATTTCGATGTTTGACTCGGGATCGGAAAGGTGTTCGACAATGCAAAAGTTTATTAATAATTTACGACACATACTAGCAATTACCCTAAAGCAAGCCACATTCAACAGGGTAGCAGTGACTTCGGGACTTCTCTATTTTGAGCTGCGACTGGAATGTCAATTCTTAACCTTTTACAGATCGTAATTTCAATTGTTTCATTTCAATTTCAAATCGAGAGTTGCACAACTAATTTTAAATAATAAAATGAAACGTAATTACGAACATTGTCCTGTGTGGTCCTCAATGGATAGTTGGGTTTTTATATGAAAATTATCCAATACGGAATACACAATTTTTCATTCCTGAGTTTAAGATCATTCTAAATATTTTCTTACTTTACTGTTTAAAGAGATTTAAAACGATATTGGGCATTCACAGAAATGGTGCATGTAACACAAAGAGTTAATCCCTCGTTGTTGTCTGGCCAGATTTTTGTGATTTTGGACATGAATTTAACATATTTATATCATAGCTAACGACGTGAGCTTCCTACACTTTAATTTTCTATCGATTTATGGATATAACTTCGAACAGGGCGAAAAAACACCAGACCCGGGTGCTCAACCGAAGGTTTTAAAAACTGTGTCCAACGGAGGGTTAAGTTGCACATTTATACTTTTTTGGCACAATGGTCTGGTGTGAAAAAGTCCGATTGTGTTATTAATTTTATCTTGTTAAATGACGAGTATGCAAAAATGAAAGTAACTTTTTTTATTATATTGTATATATTCAAAAACAAAACAGATACATTTATTTGTTTAAAAAACAAAAACAAAACATATATTTTTTTTAATTCCTTCAACTATTTGTTTATGAACTTTTTTTGATTTTTCGAGTTGACAAAAAAATTGCAAGTATTGCCTTTCTTATCAGAAGTAAAAGAGGGGGTCATGCGAATCTGGTACAATTCTTACATACACTTCAGGTAGTTCTATCGGAATTGAGAAGTACGAATGGAATACAAATTGTAATGGAACTATCAAAATAAGTCGTTAATTTTAGCTGGTGAATTAACCAGCCAACTACGGAAACTTACTTTTAAAAGTTACTCAAGCGACGACGAGTACTCGCATCTAAGGCACTAAGATGGTCCCATTCTTTATCCTCTCAAAGTGTTGTGCTCGTATTCAGTTCGGATCCGGTTGGAATACGCAGTTTTTTTTTTTTGAGATCGTTTCCTGCAGTCTATGGTAAAATATTGGATCCCCTGTTCAGAGGGTCTTTATACGCGTTGCCTTGTGATCGATTAAATTCGCTGACTCTATCCCAACTTATTGTTCTCGTTGCTTATTGATAAATCGCATGCCTTAGATGCCCGGACAGCTGATATACAATAATACAAGACTAATTCAAAGCCAATGGGGAACTACATATACACATACACATGCACATATGTACGTATGTGTATAACGAACTTTGTTCCAAGAGCCAAATGCGTGTGCGCTTTAACTCACTTAAAAATGTGTAAACAAATTAACAACAAACATGCCAACTATCGCTTTTAATGCATCATTCCATTCATTGACTGGCACATTTAAAATTTTATAGTATTCAGTAGTTGAACGCGAATCGGCAACAGGTTAGGAAGTGAGCAAAGTTTTATTAAAAGAAACAGAGAGCATAACTGAGTTTAATGTACACAACTCTTTTTACAACAAATTACAATTAAATTTGCAAAAATAATTAAGTAACTAATTGAACAACAACTTTTATTCAGTTTACTTACTGAAAAAAATAATGTCAATACAAAATGAATTATTATAAAATAATAAAATCAAAAATTAAATTTTAACAGTCGAGTAGAAATTGAAACAATAAATTTTATTCAAGCATTTTGTATTGTAAATTTGAAATGATTTTCTGAACAAAGAATTTTATGAAAAGTTTTTCTAAATTGTTTCGAAGGACGACTCATTTTGCAGAACCGCTATGTACATTGTAAAAAAAATTTACATAATTAATATATATTTATGTGTACAAATAAATGTAACTTGATCAATTCCATTGCGATTCCATTTACCTCCTTATCTATATCCATACAAAATATCTATCAAACAAATGAAATTAAAATTTTCTTTGTAAAATGCAACCATTCCATCAGTATTTTCTTATGACGTTGTCACGGTCAACTATCGTCAGTAAACCGATTTTACAGACAACCTCTTTTTTACTGTAGGGTAAACTAATCCCTGCAATCCCTCTTTAGTATGTAATTTATGTATGTACTATATATTAGGTACCTATTTGGAAATCGGTCCCCTACGTCAACATGACCTGACGTGGTAAGCAGTGCTCGCTAACTTAACCAAAGTGTCACTAATAACTTCTATGGCTCACAACACAAGTTACGCTCCCCATTTTTTTTTTGTGGGTGTTGCAAAAATTGTTTATGGGTGGTACTGGACATAATTTTGCCAAGTTTTAGATTTTAACGTTTTTATATTTTTATATTTTTATAAAAATAAATTTTATATACATAAACATTCAAAGTTTGTACAAAATTGAAAGCATTTAATCAAATTTCAATAAAAACTTGAATTTTTTTTAAATAAATTTCAGTAAAGTGAGAATTTTGGGATAATGTAGCTTAAAGTACCTCAAAATTTGCGTCGAGTTTTGCTAATTTTTTTTTTTCGTCTGTATTTTCTTCTTCTACGTTGTGTTAACACTCATATACCATAATTATTATAAACTCCACTAACATTCTATACACTCACTCAGTGGAAGACTTATTCTTTAAATAGATAGATTTCCTAATGTTAATACTTATCTTTCTTACATACTCACCTCTGTTAATTTCGCGGAGAGAACTGTCCGTATAAAAAAGCGGGAGCTGGACGCATATATATGTATATATAATCATAGATCTTTGTAATGAAGGAGGTGGAACGCTACTCTGAAGTAATTTATTCCCCGGGCATACCATTGCAGCGACGGCTGCTTTGATGATGCATTAGGCATTTTAAACCTCTTCATTAGCAAAAACACCAAAGCAAAAAAAAAAATAAACCTCTGTTAATCTTGTGCTATTCCACTTCTTCTTTATTTTGTTAATATTATCAATTCCTGCTTTACATAGATACTTACCTTTGTTAAGGCTAATATTTATTTACACCCACATACACACTTACGCACTTCTGTTTACTCTAACGTTAATCAACACTTACACTCCTGCATCTGTAGTTCCGTTTTCTCTGAGACCTCGTTTAATTAAAATTGTTGTTAGCTTTTAAGTGAAAATTTGTGTTTGGTGCTGACGAATAAAATATTTTCATGCAAAATTCCTCCCACATCGATATTATATGGAGAAAATGCACAGGACGACCGATAAGAGGAAACTGTCAGAAATCTACACGATGTTAAACCTACTGTTAAGTTTCACTTTATTGCATCAAAATGCAATGGACTAGAAAACTGCATAATTTGACTAAAAATTCTGATTAAAAAGTTCGAAAGTTTTATGAAAATATATGAGTTTTTAAAATTTTTTTTTAAGCTTTAGGTTCTATAGTTTTTGTTGTACTATAAGCTTTGTTTTTATGAAAAAAAATAAAATAAAATAAAAATTAATAAATAATCCAAACTTGTCAATTCATATGTATGTCGGTCTACTCTCATTGCGAACATAGCTGTATATCTGGTAGCACCGCAATAAAAACGAATTTAATCAATTAAAAATGAATTTATGCATGGAGCTTATTTCACAAACAAATTTATGCACATAAAAAATAAATGCATATAAATGAAATAAATAAATTTATGTACTTAAGTTTTCATTTTTTTAGAGCTTTGGCTTGCCGTTCATACGCGTCGAATGCAGTTAACTGATTAAGACGGCTACTGACAGAAACACGAAATGAACAAAAATAAAAATATTTCATTTTATTTGAAAAATTTCGTGAATTTTTTCATTTCCCTTTCTCTTTTAATTATGAAATAGCGGAAGATTTATTTCGAAAGAAATTATATTTGGATCAATGTGATACGTGATTTAATAATTTACGGCTATGAATTAGCACGTAGTAAAAAATATGAATTTCGGTCATACATATATCATAATTTTGGTTGAAATTATTTTTATTTTCTAAGATAATATTAGAACCATAGAAATTTCGCTTCAAGCGAGCTACTTACATACATACTTATATACATACATACTTTGCACGATTTAATTCCATTTTTTGTGGACATAATTTTTTAAAGTCACTGTAAACAACATTAATATGGCTCACTTATCAAAATGTTCGGAGTGCTTTTATAATAAAATATGTCAAACTTTTCAATGGAAACGTCGGAAGGTGCCTGACAACACTAGAAGTGCCCAAGGTCAGAAATATTAATTACAACCCTGGGAAGGACTAATAGTTGCAATAATCGATTCCAAATTATCAACCGCTCCGAGATCTCAGTTCAGGTTTTAGACCTTTTCGACGAAGCGCATTTTCATTTCGGCGGCTATGTTTAAAAATTAAGTTGCTCCTACTGAGGATAGAAAATCCTGCATGTAATTGTCAAGATATCAATGCAGCCATGGTGAGTAGTGCTTTGGTGTGGATTTTACATTAGTGGTAGCGTGAGCACTACCGGGCCATGATTATCTACTTTTTGTTGACTAAAACTATGTAAAGACAATCTAAATAATGTTTGGCTTGAATAATGTATGGCTTCAGCAAGTAAGAATGCCATGCTGCACAGCTCATCGAATAAATAATTGTTTTGCGCGTAATCGGTACTAGTGTGTCAATAGCTCATCAGTTAACATGCTAAGCCTCTTGACATGGCACAAACGATTCAGGCCCTTGAGGCATGCATTATAATTAATAATTTCAAAACTTAGCAACATTAATTTCATGTATATATATATATATATTTACGTATGCATACACTTATCAATATGTATATAGCAAATGAGCTTATAATTAATATATGAGTGCATATGTTTAGTTCGACAGTCAGTAATCCCCTTGAGGGATGCTTTGCCTATCATCTGCCAAATGCTGGCTGGGTTAAGTCAAACAGCATTGAAAGCAATATACCTACATACATATGTGCAGATTTATGTGGACACTTATGTATTTATGTATATAGCGCCGTAACTGAAGGCATATTTCTTTGGTCAACATAGAAGGCATTAACTTTCATGAACACTGACGTTTGGACGCAATGATTGTAAGCGTTGTCATTTTCAAATTTGTAGCGCTTAGGCGGCAATGGCATGGGCGAATAACGAAAATAGACAGACTGCCTAAAAGTATGTGACAATGGAATTCTTATTCATTGCATAGCTGATTTATAGCAGAATGGCACTGATACACTGGTACATTTCTGAAGGCAACTAAGCAAATATTTCTTTACAGTTCTCCGCCAAATACAAATTCAGCTGCTTTATAAAGTTGCTTCCTGCTCGACTAATTTCGCAAATAAAGTTTTTTGCGATTGCATCTGATGAAAGTAAATTATACTCAACAGTACAGGGATTTAAGTCGGATAGTCTCGGGGGGTCTTCGGAATACTTGGAATTAAAAAAAAAACAGGATCCCGGGATTGACATGTCTAGTATATACTCAGCACATCTAAAAACCCATATCTTTTTACTAATTGCCGCGTATTGTAATTTAATATTTCCTGCAAATGTAGTTTTTATTACAGATGATTTGTCAAATGCACTTCTGCTGATCGCTTTGACACATTTAGAAAAATTTCTCGGACTAAAACAGTTAAATTCTGCCAAAGAAAGAACATTGTTTACTCTCTCAACTGCGTTCTTTTTTCCAACATTTCGAGTACGGGATCGCGTTCCAGTATATTCTGGTAAACAAATTAAGTTTCGATCAGTAAGGAATTGCAACTTTTATTGCCGTTAGATAAAACCACGCCCACTTTTTCGTCCATCGTTCCATCAGTCCGTCTGATGTTGCGCGCAGTAATTCGCATTTTCTAAGAGCTTATTTTATTAAGAAAAATTAACAGCCAGTGCAAGTTAAATTTGATTTTTTCTAGTTTTTGGTGCTTGGTTTTTTTACAATAATCCACTGTATAAACTTACTTGTACAAGGGTTGTTTGAACAGTCCATGCAAAGTCAAGGAAATGTCCCTGTTGGCGCGTACTGAGGTTCTGAAAGAATACACTACAACTTTGAGCCGGTCTATCTCTTTGTGTGGGGCATTCGTTGAAATTAAGAAAGTCAAGTGATTTTTCTTTTGCATCAGGTGGGTCGCAAACTTATTGGAAATATTGTTCCAACTCGTTTAACATCCCCATCCTATTCTACAGGCTTTGATTCCTCGAACTACTATTTGTTCCCCAATCCGAAGAAATGGTGATTGCAGATACGAATGGCTATTTTTACGACTTGGACAAATTCTATTATTCGGAAGGAATCAAACAACTAGAACAGAGTTGCATTCGCTCCTAAAAGGAGATTATGTCGAAAAAAAATGGTTAACCCCAAACAATTAAGTAGTTTGTAGTTTTGCATGGATTTTCCAAACGACCCTGATTTCGCTCTCTCACAATTACATTTTTTAAATTGTATTTCAGAAATAGCATCTTTGCGTGTGCACTTGTACTGTACAAATGTATGTATGGTACATGCACATGCGGATAAAGTAAAGTTGTCGAATTTGAAACGTTGTGTGGAACTAAGTAACATTCAATACAATGCAGACCGTTCACTCTCGTTAGACTCTTTTCACGTTTAAAGTACATTTCCTTTTTTGCCTTCGCATTTGTGGTTCTTAACTCGCCAGAAAAAATGCGAGCCTTGACCGATGGCGATTAATGGAAATTAAATTCGTATTGGCAAATGGAAAATCAATTCACTTAAGTGTTGAAATGCAGCAGGGGAAGCAACAGAAGTGAAGCTTCACGTACCGCTAACAATTTCAGCAAAATGAGCGAGCCTTTCGAGTGCCATCATAAAGTTAAAACTTTATCTAAACCACACCATATAAAAATTTTTGGGATACACACAAACCTATAAAGGGCACATATATATGTATGTGTATACAGGGTCCGGCACTCGAAGTGTAACCAACTTCAGACCGCTCGCGCAGCTGATGCACGGGCTTCAGCTGTCTGTTAGTTGGCTAAATGACAATCCAGAGTATTGTTTACAAGCGCGCGAAGCGAGGTAAACGCGAGTAATGGATTTAAATAGAGTGATTTCATAATATTTGGCTGATCTCAACCAGCGATTGTTTGTGAGTTCGAGCACCTTAAAGTAAATAAAGTTTTTGTTTATCGCAGCATTACTCGTTACAATGATACTGCTAGTATCGCGAAACGTCATGGAGGTGGTCATCAAAAGACTGCAACGTCACGCGAAATGGTTCAAAAATGAAAAATGATCTCAAAGTCAGGCCTTACAAGGTCCAAAAGTCTCATAATCTCACACCAAAGCAGCAATAAGTCAGACTTGAGAGAGCGAAGGAGTTGCTTCGCTTGGCCGTAAGCGGCTAATTTCCGAATATTGTGTTTTCTGACGAGAAAATTTTTCAAATTGAGCAATTCGTAAACTCCCAAAACGATAGGGTTTATTAGACGGACCGTTCATACGAGAATTTGAGTAATCGACTGGCCACCAGGAGTCAGCACCCGCCACAGGTAATGGTTTGGGCCGCTGTAACCGCAGATGGGCACTCTCCAATCGTTTTCATCGAGCCTGGCGTCAAGGTAAATGTGAAATATTATCGGCAAAGTATTCTGGAGTTTACTTTGAAGCCGTGGGCAGTCAAACATTTCGGTGGCAGACCATGGACATTTCAACAGGCCACGGCACCGTCTCACAAAGCTCGAGTGCACCAAGAAAGGCTAAAAAACAATGTTCCGAACTTCATAACGTCCACACAATGGCTCTCAAATTCACCAGACACGAATCCGATGGATTATTCTCTTTGGGCCATTTTGGAGAGCAAGGTCTGAAACTAACCGGTATCGAGGAGCTGAAAAAAGCCATTGTCCACGAGCAGGCCACAACACCTGCAAGTCACATTCGGGCAGCTTGCGGTTTGTTACTGGACCGTTTCAAGGTCACAGTCAAGGGAAAAGGTGGTCATATCGAGCAAAAGTAATTTGATTCTTAGTTTTGTATTTTTTTTACACATTTTATATTTTGAATTGAATGAAAGTAATTTTCCAAACTAAATTTATGACCTTTTTGATTGGTTTCACTTCGTGTGCCGGACCCTGTATATACCTATATATTTAACATTTATCTGTGGGCATTTTGGCTTTTTCGCCTTGTACAAAAAGCACCAACACAATGCTGATTACCACCACCTAAAAATTGCTGCGCGCATCACTTCGGAAGTCCATGTGCCATGAAGCAGGCCAGCAGGCTTTGGCTTACTCCCAATTTCTAATAGAATTGTTAAGCGCTAAAATTATTCAAATCTCGTTTTTAGTTACCCAACCACGCTCACAGATTTTAGTTCAAATTTAATATAACAAATTTGTTCCTTGGCAAAACTTTCGCATGTTCGAGTGTAGTAATTATGCGATAGCAATTTGGAGCTTTCCTTCTGTGGCCTATCATCCTTCTCGTCTGTTTATAACATGCCTCCTTTTGCTTGCTTCAAGCACTTGTGCAGCGAAATTATTTGCATATTAAGCGGCGCTTCAGCACTTTAGGGTGTTGCTGCTGCTGTATGGAGTAAAATTTCACTGCCTCTTTCGCGTGGAATGCGCTTGCGCAACGCAGCTGTTGTTGCCGAAAGTTTTTACGCAAAAAGTCGTTACCCAAAAAAAACCCAAATGTTTTAAATTTGTGCAATACATTTCGCCTAGAGGCTCTACGCTTTCACTGAGCAGTGTGATTCGAAGATCAAAAAAAGGAAATTTATTTTAAACGAAAAGTTTAGAAAATGTGAGTTATATTGAGAAAGTTAACTAAATAAAGGTTAGAAATTTTCGTACAAAGTCTACTTAGCTTTATTTAAGTTCATTAGCAAATTAAAAAAAAAAATCAAATGAAAGGTATGATACGAAATATCAGGCTCATATTTCATGACCAGGATAAAGAAAGCTGTAAGCATTCATCAAATACGTAAATCACCATATAATTTCATATCCAACAGATGAATAGGAAGAGCTTGAATCAGCACATAAGTTATTTGACGCATAGATAATTTCGAATTGGCTTCACCATTTGGATAAATGTTTCAATTAATACTTGCGCATTGAAACACAATCTTGTTGACATTATAGTTGTATGTAACAGAAAAATATTAATAAATTCGTATAGAAGGATGATAGATTTACCATTCACCCCGTACTCGGCAACCGAATTCTGCGCGCTCATTTCACACGTATTCTCGCACTCCTCACTTGCGAAGCGAATGAAAATATTTATAAGCGAATCGCTAGCAAATTCGGCGCAAAAAGGCGACCGAGTATCGAAAATGAATTTTCTGTATTGCCATTGGCGGAAAAACAACATTCGCTTATTCTTTTCGCATTAAAATAATAGAAAGGACCTAAGTACACTTTAGTCTTATGTATATAATCTATTTAATAATTCCAAAGGCTATAGAACAAGAAACTGCAAAAATAGCTAAATATACTAGAAAAATGTACGAGTTAAAAAATCAGGAACTAAAATTATTGGAAATAAAAGAAGAAAGAATAAGGAAGAAAATTTAGAAAGAAAGATTACACAAAGAAAAGATGGATATGAAGCAAAAGAAGCTGGACCTCAAATACAGAACATAAGATTAGAATTTAGAACCACAGCTAATGAAAATGAAATCAAAAGTGGCTGAATATGTGAAGTAATTTTTAGTTTAATATTTTATGAAGTGAATGAATTTCATGCGTGATATTTATTTATTTTTTATGAACCTAGAATAATTTTTATAAACAAACACAATGAAATAAGGTGAATGATTTTGAATTTATTCAATAATTCGTCCTACAGCAAAGCATCAGCTGTTTGTCTTCTAGTGACACTAGGAGCATTAATCGCAGTCGCAGCGGAGCCAATCATATTTGTTATTCCTGATCTAGAGAAATATTTGTTCCTTGCTTGTTGTTCCTCTTGTTTGGTCATTTCTGTGCTTATCGAGCCACTGCAAATTTCCCTTTTCGGAATGGTGTACTTTCACTATTTCTTCAAAATATGCGAAACTATGAATTGAAATTCATTCCCCACAGTTTGTTGGCAACAGCCATGAACAAATAATCTTAGAACACGACACAATTTTAGCATTGGCGTTTTGAATTATGACTGGCGACAATGAAATTTATCCTTACAAATATAAATGTGTCCCTACTTGGCCGAAAGTTCGTTACGAATCTGCAAATGCAAATATGTAAAAAATATAACTTGCGTTCTTGTTTCTTCGAATCGATTATCTGCACTAAATACTTACATTGCGGTTGGCAGCTCCATAAGATTGGAGCAATTTCATATGAAACGCCGCTGACGAAGAAGGTTAACTCCCAGCTCCACATTGTAACTATCCTCCACACACTGTTCAAATTTCAATTCTTATGGGTACACAAATTTTTGAACTTAAATGACATAAATGTCAAAAGTAGATGAACTAATTTATTTGTCTTAATTGGCAACGACATAATCTCGGCGAATAAGTTCATTCGTCACTCGCAATGCAAATTTTAGGTGTGTTCGCCAAACCATTCGCTTCGCAAGTGACAATACCAGCTTTAATTAGTCGTTGCTCAGACGGCAACAAAGTAATATATAAATAACACAATCTCAATTTTTCCATAAATAAACCCTTGCCATGACCCATGTGACGTTAGTCAGTCAGCTGAGTCTTTCAAATTCGATGAGAGAGGGTTAACGGTCTGATAATGGCCACATCTTTTGAATTTTTTTTCACCGTGCACATATTACTCTTTATCCGAGGTGGGTTGATATTGAAAATAGGCGAAATCGGTCAATTTGCCTATTGTATTATTATACGCAATTTGTAAATAAGTTACTGTTATTTTACTTAGACTCTACTTTTTTTTTGTATTATGACGAAATTTGTATAGTCTTGTAACATTCAACAACTTTTAAACAGAAG
The DNA here is from genome assembly GCF_027943255.1 of Anastrepha obliqua. Lineage (NCBI taxonomy): Eukaryota > Metazoa > Arthropoda > Insecta > Diptera > Tephritidae > Anastrepha > Anastrepha obliqua. The sequence continues at coordinate 86,101,217 of NC_072892.1, forward strand.
CAATAAATCTTTTGTAAAAATCTCATTATAATCCTTTCGGGAAGTTGTCTCAACTTTCTGAAAATTATTTTCTGCATATTCAGAAAATCTAAAATGGTCCTTTTATCCTAGGGCATATACCAATTGAGTGCTCGGTGCATACTAATAAATCTTACTTAGTTAAATAGTATCTACAGACTATTCGATCTAGAGTTTGCTATACCAATATTTCTTTTCCATTCGAGAATTTCGTCCCGCTATTCATTAGCTCTCTTTTTTTTCTAGCACCCATAGAATACACAAGTATCTCGTTATTTCGTTACAAGTCGTTAAATTTAAAATAAATAAAATGACTTTTTAAATAAAATTACTTATAACGAATTTTATCGTGACTAAAATAAATAATTATTGAATAACACCTAAAGCATTTTATTAGGTAAAAGTATCAAGACTGGACTTAATTTTATTTCCTAATATTTGTACATCGACATCTTTAAAGGAACTTCTTAGCGCTTGAGAAAAACTTTAAAATTTGTTTATTGATTGCATAAATTTACCATTTTAGGTATGCAAACTTTATTCTTGTATTAAGTCCCAAACATTTAATAAAAAATCTCTCTTCTCTAAAAATTCGCAAAAGTGTATCAAAGCTAAGCTTAATTTTTACATCTAATGACATTTCAAAAATCTGCTTTATAATAAAAACGAGTAGTAATGAAAGTAGCTTCTTCTTTGTATCTTGATTAATATCAGCTTAATTATGGCTTGAATTAAAATCATACGATAAATTTGGAGTTAAAGCCTAAACTACAGTTAACATAGAAAACATAGAGGTTTTAGATTCCTAAGGGTGGTGGCCCAATGTAGGCTGGCTTTGCTTGGCTTTGCTTGGCTTTGAAAACTTGTATGGCCAAATGGGCGCTTTGAACGCTGTCAAAACAATTATATGACTCGTGAAAGGAAACAGGGATGTAAGCCATATTCAATAATATTGGATTGGGGAGTGAGTTCGTAGCATATTTACCGAAGACTTTTATTTAATAAAAAAAACATTTATTATATCAATAAGTTAGTTAGATGTTGCTGTTACAACCTCTACCCACCTCTCGACCAATTTGTTGATGCCGTTCCGCCAAGAATATAAGAACCTCTTTATTATCGAAGGTTACGAACGCCCTTCATATGGTTTGACAGGTAACGGAAAAGGTGGTAATCGGTCTTTGCAACGTCCGGAGAATACGGCGGATGCTGAAGGACCTCCCGCTCGAGCTCTTGGAGTGCAGCTTTGACGACCTGTGCAACATGGGGCCTGGCGTTATGGTAAAGGAGTGTGGTTAGACCATGTCAACCAGTTCTTTTCAGTCGCATAGCCTCATTCACGTGGTGTAGCTGCGCAATGTAGAGCTGCTGGTTGACCGTGCCATTCTTTTCGAGGATTTCCCAGTGCACCATGTCCTCCCAGTCCCACCAAAAACATTTCATGATCTTCTTTCGATGAAGATCCGGCTTGACTCTCGGCTTTGGCGTATCTCCTGAAGCTACCCAGTCCTTTCTTTCACATAGGCACCATTTCTCACCTCCCGTGACGATTCGGTACAAAAAGCACTGTTTATGACCGCGTGTTGCTCGATGGCGGGCGACATGCTGAGAAGGAATTTGAAGGCGAGTTTCCTTGTTCTTTTCGCTGAGCTCGTAACTCCCAATGTTTTGGTAAAAACCATTGACCGTGCTGTAGACTCGCCTATGACACCTTGTTGATTTTTGCCTTCTGGGTATTACACTTCTAAGCTTAAAAACTAATAAAAAATTAAATAATTGGAAAATGCAATTAACATAGTTTTGTAGACCAGAAAGAGTTTTGTCGAATGAAAACTTACCTTTTCCAAACAGCAACCAAATCGTTGTAAAATAAAAGGAAATACAATATAAAAACGCTATGAACTTATTCCCCAACCCATTGCATTATACATTTTTGAATCATGATATTGACTAGAAGCTGTGAAAACATGTGGGACATTTTTCTTTTAATCTTAAAAATGTACAGGATAAGACGCCAATCAGTTTAATGACGAAAGTTTTAGGTGCGCCAATTCAAGAAATCACTGCGAATGCCCCTGCCATTGTTCAACGTGTTGCACGGATTGCTAAAGAATTCTTCAAAAAAGTATTCAACCAGGACTCCAATATCTTCTCGATGCAGATTATTTATAACACTAGATAGTCATAGTTCTATGTCGTTTTTGTTAGCCACTACTTAGTCATACGGCGACAACAAAATTGCAGAAAAAGAGCCGTTTAATAAGCAAAACGACAAAATCTATGCTAGAACTTCTAAAAATGCAAAAAATGTGCCAAGGGTTCGACATGGCCACCATTTAGCCTCCGTAATGGTTTGGTGAAAAGTGTCTTGTAAAGGCGTTACATCTCTTCATTTCTATTAAAAAAGGGTTAAGACCGGGGCAAAAATGTACCAGGAGGATGTCTTAGAAGGCGTGTTGAAAGCAGTTAAGCAGTACTTTCTTCAATGGAGAGCTTTGGATCTTCCAGCAAGAATCCGCCCCAGCCCATAAGGAAAAAACCACCTGGCAGTGGTTAAAAACCAATATTCTTGGGTTGTTAGACACAAAAGATTGGTCGTCTGGAAGTCCAGATCTATGGATTCAGTACCGTTTACGGTCAGAATTGGCGAAAAAGACCTGTTGAATAGCTCACAGAAATTTGGAGAGTCTCAAAGAATCTTTGGTTCGACTTCAATATAAATAGAAACTGTGCGTGCTGAAATAACTGAATAATATAAATACAATAACAATACAAATACGATAAAAATGCTTTACACAGTCAATTTTTTTATAGCGCTGCCATCTGAATTTTATTGTGAAAATAGCAGCCTTTCACATATTTCAGCTGAATATTAATATACAGGTATCAAATTCAACGTGTTTAAACAGTCTTTGATAAACTACTACTCTAATAAATACTACTGGCCAATGTTGCCACCTATTTTCTTCTTTTTGGAAATTAATAAATGAGTTGGAAAAATATTTTAATTGTAAAAAAGAGATATATCATTGTAAAAGTAAATATACAATAATATTTGGAGAAATAATATTTTGGAAGACGTTGCCATATAATTTTAAATAAAAATTAAAAATTAATAAACGAATTTAGTTGGATGGTAGGTAATAATTAAACAAAATGTTTTCACGAGAATTAATGAAGACTTAATTACAATTATTTGTGTATGGCGTTGCCACCTAGCTTTTAAGGTGCAAATGTTAAATAGTAGTAAAATCGAATTAAGTAGTAGGATGCATGTATCGAGTTAGTTATGATTGAGAGCATTTTAAGTGAAAATCATTCTTGATCGGGGATGCCACTTTATTTCTATTTTAATTTTTTTCGAAATTTGGCTTATAATGCAAACAAAGTATGTACACCTACTTTTTGAAGCTGCGATAAACGAAAACTGTATTGAAAAGAGGAGCCCATAGCCACGGCGAAAGAATTCAATAGGCTCTCAGCGAATTTGAAGGCATCCCTGATTTTATGACGTCACTGAGTTTGTGTTGTTGATAACTCAAAATATTATGTAAAATTGGAACTAAAATTCCGTTGATAAAAATAAAAAAAAAATTAACCTCGAATAGATCGACCTGGTCACACTGCCTCTGAGTTGAATTATACGCCTCTATAATAATGGCTGATGTAGATATTCTTATTTCGCGCCTTTAAATATGCCTCCAGGCGGTATATACTTTACAAAAGTATACACGTGTGCCCGTGTGTGCGCAGGCGCGTGTGTTTACTTGGCATGAGATGACTGTTGATGTTGCAAACTTCAAGAATTTCAACAACGCCTTCAACTATTTGCATATGCATGAGCGTGTGTTAGTGTGTACGGCTATGTATGGAATTTGTATTCGATATTGAGTAACGGGAATAACGGTACTTACGCCGTTCGCTTTATGAGCATTTGAGTCGCGTGCGGTGGTTAGCTGCAGAAATTTAAGAGGAGTGCAATTTACAGATAATTTTGTGAAACAATTTGTTAAAGTGGTATGTAGAAATAGCCATTGCAGCCGGTACATACATGCATATATATATAATTCAAAATATTCAAAATTGTAATAAAGAGGTACACTATGATCGTTTTATTTCCATTTTTTCAAGGACATGGCCGGAGAGGATGGTGACAAGCTATTTCAGATATGGGGAATCGAACTTCATCAATAGTTTTTTGAGTTTTCTGGACGCCTTCATAACATTTTTTTTTTTTTAATTGTGCCGCTAACATGTCACTAAAACTTGATATTTTCAATCTTATACCTGCACCTAAATATTTATTTATTATTTATTTAGTCCATAAACACAAGTTTCCTACATATATACAAGTTTCATACAATAAATTACAACGAAAAGTAGAACATGACTTACATTACTAAATAAAAAATCACATAAAAAGTAATTAAAAATACACTTTCCGGAGATGAAAAATCTCGAAATAAAAGCGAGAGGACCGATCTTCGTACTTCCAAAGAGTATAGGTTAACCAAAAGTAAACGAGATGTGGTGAGATAAATTTGTGGAAATTGGTCAACAAAGCCCTATGAAGGCAGAGCGTATTTAAGAAAATTTGTTTGGACCCGTTCAATGCTTTTTATATAAATCTTATGGCTTGGTATCCAATAGAAAATAGCGTATTTCAAATTGGATCGAACGAAAGACGTACAGTGACTCAATAAAGAACTCGGACACCCAAGTGATGATTTTAATTCAAGAAATATATTATATATTTAAATGCAAATCTAATGCGCTTATGTGTCTCATTTACATTCGTTCTTCTAGCGCTTTTTTCGAAACTACAAGAAACATAGACAAAAATCAACTTATTCCTACATAGAAAATACAAGCATAAAAACTTAGCAAAATACATGACAAAAAAGACCTCGGACATATATATAGAGTTAGGCCAATAATATTTAAGAAAAAACAATATAATTAATATTTAGTCGGCAAGCCTTTATTTTTTCTCACAGCATTCAGTCTTCTTGGCATGGATTCGATCAGCTTCTTGCACATTAAAGGATCTATTTTCTTTCACTAGGTCTTTCTTGTTTCTAACAACATCCTTTTTCAGTTGGTTTTCCAAATAAGCAGCCATATGTTCAATTAAATTGATGTCTGGAGATTGCGAAGCTGTTTCAAGTACTTTAGGGCAGTCGTACAGAAGCCACAGACAGGCATCGAGTGCTTTATGCTTGGAATTGTTGTCTTGATAATACTGGAAATTATCCTTAATTCTTTTCAGTTCTTTCGACCACATTTTCTTTCGGTATGGTTTGTAATCCACATTGCCGTTGATGAAGCATAAATTTCCAGTACCAGCAGCGGACATACAACCTCATACCATTACCAACCCATCCCCATGTTTAACTGTCGGACGTAAGTTTTTTTTTCAGCAACTCTTCATTAGGTCTCCTCCACACATATGATTGTCCACCTGGCCTAAATATATTAAACTTGCGTTCATCTGCAAATAAAACGAGCTGCCAGAATTCGAAATCCTTGACGCCATGACGCTTTGCGAATTTTATTCTCTTGTGTCGGTTAATCTCGTTGATGAAAGGTTTTTTTCATGCAACTCTTCCATTATAATAATTCTTTTGCAACCCTTTACGTATACCTTCGGGGTTGCAGTTAATATTAATGTGTTGGGTGACTTCTGTTGCGAGCTTAGGAGTGCTCACATTAGGACTTTTCTTAATTTGTTGAACTATCCACCGTACATCTGTAGCCGAAAACACTTCTGGTTGTCTCGATTTCTTCTTATTTTCCAAGGATTTTGTTTCTTTGAAACGTTTTATTACGTCGTATACAGTCGAACGGGATCTATCCGCCATTTGTGTGATTTTCCGAACGGTTTTACCCTTTTCATGCTGAATCAAAATTAGGTTTCTCACTTCAATTGAGCTTTGTCCACGCTTGTCTACCCAAGTTTATAATTAGGACTTTTATTCAACAGAACGTGACTAAAGTTTTATTGTAATTCATTACGTTTGGTTCTGCCTTTGCACTGTTCTACCGAGAGCAAATTAATTGTGGGATTCCCCGTTTTAAAGTGCTAAACAACCCCAATAATGCCAGGCACCAAATTTGCGAATGCTGCATGATAAATTTTGTATAACAAGGAGGTGGTAAAGGATTTGTAAATTAATATTTACTATTTTTAAAATCCTATTTGAATATCCAATAGAAAAAATGAAAATAAAAAAATTCAACTTGCATTTCCTACAAAAATTTTAAATTTGAAGCTGTATGCTATGCGAGTTCTTTATTGAGTCACTGTATAAGTTTGTGCAATAGAAGAAGCGGATCCACTGTGGCGGTTATACGTTTACAGATTTGTGCTCGTTGCCAAAAAAAAAACAAATTTCAAAAAAATGTTGAGCTCCGAAGTACAAGGAGAGAAGACTTAGCGTCAAGGTGGAAGATCCCGGGATGCCAGCGAATTCGTCATTCGTATACGTCGCCATGTTCACAAAAAGAGATCAAAACCCAGTCCACGAGACAAGTCACACAGTCAAAAGAAGAAACAGACACATGTAGCACATCTATCATAGACGAATCGAGTAAGCAGAAAGCAAAGAAAAAGGGAACGATTAAAAACTTTACTGCATGCATGGAAGGTCTCTCAATTGCAAAAAAAAATTTCAACCAACCTTTTTAAATTTTTTAAATTATAGCAGATACTAAGCAGGTACTGCTTGGAGTCTATGTTCATAATGATTGACTATTTGCTGAGCATATTCAATTATTTTCTTATTTGAATCTTATACCTTTTTGAATAGCTTAAAAGACATACTTATTTAAAAAAAAAATGCAGAATACTTTCTATACAATTCTTTTAAATGATGTGAAGTAGGAGGGAATTAAAGAAAAATCGGAAATTCAAAACCTCAATGAGCAGCCCTTTTCAATCTAATTTTACTTATGATTTCTAAGGGTTTTTCAATAAGGGCGGGTAGATGTTGAAGTGGAATTAAATGGCGTTTGCTGTGTGGCACGTAGTGCCGTCGTGCTTGAACCACATGTCGTCTAGGTCCATATGGTTCAACACTCATTTTGATAATAAAGTTTTATAGTTTGAACGTGCTGTTCAATCGTGTGACTTGCCATGATGATTTGGCATAAGCAACTGAATAATAAACAAAAGATTTGACAGATGTCACCAAAACAAAATGGCTGCCACAGTGCGCCAAAATCGACCCGCGCCAATTGAAAATCCCTTTATTAGCTCGCATACAAAGTTTATGGCAAGTTCACATTATAACATAATATTTGCCCCACCCTGTAATATGTGTAATTAATTTATGTGTAAGTGCTTCTGCTAGAAAAAGATATGAATTGATCTGTATGGCGCCTAAAAGTATGCAACAGCTTACTTCAATATTCACTCCAATAGATTTGAAGCGTCATATATACATATATTCTTGTTTATACATACTTACATACAGCCATATATACATTCAGTCATACATAAATTAATACATGCCATATAACACAGCTGAAGAACACAACTTAATGCAACAACAACGCATTATATTTATCAACTTTGTAGGCAAAAAGTGGCATGACTCACCCATCTATTTTTATATTTACTTATTTGTTTGCTTCGCTAGGTTTTTGTTTCTGTTTCCCATTCTACATTTGTTTGGTATTTGACAACACATTTCACATGTCAGGATGGCCGAGCGGTCTAAGGCGCCAGACTCAAGAGCGATTCTTGCTCACAAAATGTGCTCCCATAAGAGCCCATTAGATTTGTGAGTTTCAAACTGAGCGTTCTGGTCCTCTCTGAGGGCGTGGGTTCGAATCCCACTTCTGACAAATACTTTTTTTATAAAATTATATAATAAATTCATATAATAAATTTTTATATTATATATGTAATAAATTTTTTTTTAATAAATTATATAAATTTTTATTTATTTTAATGATTTCATTTGCGGAGGCGTAGTAAAATATTAATATGTAATATATACATATGTTTGTGTGAATAGGTATAATAGTGTGGTAGGATTTTGGATTGAACTGTAAACACAAAATTTACGATATCGAATTCGTAACTAAAATTATTTTAATAAAAAAAACAAACAAAAAATTGCTTCACTTTAAACTTTTGACATAAACTGTGTTTGTTGTCAAGGGTGCAATTTAGAAGTAAGTTAAAAGGGGCATAAGTTTATCCCCTTTCTGAGAAGGTAGCAAAAATTGAAAAGGCTCGATGTAAACTACACAATAATTGTATGCTATTTCGTGAATGGTACTTAATTATTTATATTTTTAACTTAACCATTCCCGTATATTTGTCATGTACTTGGCATCTACTTTAACAATTTCTGCAACTTTCGTTACTTTTCACATAAGTTTTGACAACTTATATTTTAAAAGCTAGAAGTTTCACATAAAAAATATATGTTTGCCATTCTCAGAAGACCTGTGTTAAGCCGTGTACGAGTTTTGGATATTAGCTGTGCCATATCCAACCAAGCCCAATGAATTTGATTGGTTGGCTCTTCCAACTTTTAAATCTGCCGCACAGAAAGTATTTGACTGTCGTTGGATTTCAATTTATTCGGTTTCGTTCCAGTTCGTTCCTTGAGATGGGCTAATTATTTTTCCAGGAGAAACGTAAGATAATCAGAATTTGATCTAAATAAAATTTATTTAAATAAAATAACACTCTTTAGATAACAAATTATTTATTTTGTTTGCGTAGAAGCGTCTACCAAAGGATTGGACGTATCAGACTCGTTCCAGCAATGCCCTCTTGCGATCTGGCCCGACCTCGAAATCCGTTGCGGAAAAGTGACACACTCAAACTCTTTCACCTGTTTTCAATGAAGAGTCACACCATTTTACCCAATCTTTTCTTCTCATTTTGTCTTTTGGGACATGAAAAAACAGAATGCCCTGTTTTGCCCACGTTTTGTGCTACAACAAAAACAGTTGTTTAAAATCATTTATTGATTTTATTTAAAATTATTGTATTACATGTGTTTAATTTTTTAGTAAATAAATAAATTTAATAAAGGTGCTTGCTAATGCTCACCACCTTTTAAGCTGCTAGCTTGCTGAGCACCATCTTCAGTACTTTTACTTTTGCTTCGTAGTTTTCGTAATGGTCACGATTACCGCGCAAGAGAGCGTCCCGTTGCCCTTTTGGCTGCCAGTTAGGCTTGTATTTAGAGTGGTAAGTAGTAAATACTTAATTGACGTTTACATAAAAGTTCGACTGCAGTATTCCTTCTTAATAACAGTATTCCCTTTTAATTTTTTTAGCAAAAGTTTTCATTCTATGATTTTAAGTACCTTTTCTTTGCTTGAAATAAAAAGTAGCTTTTCCAAGAGGACATCACGAATTTATTAAGTCGCTCAAGATGGCTAACACAGAGTAAAAATAAGACTTCTTACATCATTGTTAATTATTGCTTCATGCTCAATTTGAAAATCTATTGCTTTGGAAATTTTAATGTTCTTTTAGCGGAATTATTTATTAAAAAAAAACAGAAGGTATTTCTTTAATCGTAATTTCAGCGCTCTTAAAATGTGTGTTAATTTATAATACTATAAAAGAAAGACACTACAAAAAAAATATTACATTACCGGTGATGTTGCATGAGCGTCTAGTAGATCCTCGTCAGTCAAAGCTCTATGGGAAGCATTAACTAAAACGACATATTCATCAAAATATTTCGCATCTTCTATGTGTATTTTGGTTCGATGTCTGAAAGTAGTTTTTGCATTTTAGATCAAGTAATACAATAAATTTCGCACACTAAATACAACAGATAAGGTGCTCACTATACTCCTGCTGTGATACCGCGCTACGCTCCACTCGGTCACATCCATTCCGAGGGTTAAAACTAGGATTAAGTAATAACATAGTTAAAATCTCGAAAAAAAAAATTATTTTGTGCGTGCGGTGCAAGTGCTGTCACTGCATTTCCACTCAAATATGTTGTGCGCCTAATTTTTGTGAAATAAGAAGTGCCTAATAAGAAAGCCTCTATATATTTCCACAATATTAAAATTAAACGTTTTTTTCAACAAAATTTATTTAAAAGTATAAAACTATCAACGTATATATATAAACGTATATATGATATATATTATTTTTAGTGACCGTCCCCGTTTGCATTCTGAGCGACTCTCCTCGATTTGTCAGGAGATATCTTCGTCGACCGACGCTGCAATTCGGATATGGCGATGTAACATTGCACACTACCTAGTTGCAGGGCTACCAGCTCGCTGACAGAAGTATGAAAAGAAGAGGAGAGGCAAATGATGACGACGAGTTATAGAGATATGCAAAGATGCTCGTAAATAACACGGACTCCAGGTGAAAATAAGAATATGGGTTATGCTAAACAAAATTTTCTTATTGACCTAGAGCACTCTGAACTCAAATAAACACTAAGATGAATATTAAAAATTTATCTTTCCGAATTATTGGAACTACAACTAAAACAAAATGGTATATTGGGAACAACAACATTTTCGGTTTCTGCCCTCTCAGATAGCATTGCACGACGCAGCGAAGCAAATGTCGGGCGCACAAAATATAACGATTCGTAAAAAATTCGCAGGAATTCGCACTCGTTGTCATGAGCAAAATGTATTGGGTGTTTTTTTAGCTGCATGAGCTACCGATATCGACAACTATGGTTTGACAGCTGGTAATGGCTAACTGCGTTGGCATTTCTGAATTGTTTCACGTCAGAACAACAAAACGCTTCCAGATTGGGGAAATTTACTTTGAACAAAATAAATTTGTTCGCGAAGTACATAGATCAAAGTGAAGAAAAAGTTGTCGAAATGTCGATTTGTCTTTGTTCCCAACTTGCTTCGACTGCGTGAAAAATTTTATGTAAGAATCTTGGTTTACGGGCCTATAAAATACAGCTCGTACAAGAATTCAAGCCAAATAGACATCCTTTGCGTCGCAGTTCGCTGGACGTATTTAGATTTATAAGAAAAAGTAGTCAAAAATTGGACTGGTCGCATGGGCCATGGAACTCGGAGCCACGGCTGACATGTGCCGGATATCATATTCAGTAATAAATGCCAACTATCTCTTAGATTATAATAAAAATATTCATTTCAATAATATTTCTGTTTTGTATCTGAAGCTCTTAAAAACCCTAATTATACTAGCTAGGATAAATACAATAAATAAAAGTAAAGTTGAGCTCGCAGAATATGTAAAATGGTGGCAATGGCGGCCAAGAAGAAGAAGAAGTCAAACTACCTTTAAATTATTGTATGTATTTGTTTCTAAATTGAAAACGGAAGTTTTCATAACCTTTAATTAGCTTGCCTCATTCACATGTTTGCTTTATGGAACGAGCCATACTAGGTGTGTTCAAAAAATATCGCGAATTTTTAATTTTCGCAGGTCACGTATATTCGAATTTCGATTTTTTTCTGGCGATATGTTGGTACTCAAGTCTCTCACTCATGCCGACGAGTTCGGCCATTTTGAATGTTCAGTTAATTGTTGACAGCTGCTTTGCTTGCACGTGTTTTGGCTCGTCTTCGATTTTTTACCTATTCAAAAAGATGGATCAAAGAACCTGTATCAATTTTTGTGTGAAAAACGAAATTAAGTGCGCGGATGCATTCCGAATGTTGACTGTGTCATACGGAGAAGCTAGTTTGCACCAAAGCAACGTTTATCGGTGGTACAAAATGTTCTCAGAAGGCCGAGAAGATGTGAACGACGAAAAGCGTGCCGGACGCATGAGCACTTCAACAACAGACGAAAAAATTGATGAAGTGAAGAAAATGGTATTGGCCAATCGTCGAATCACCGTTAGAGAAGTTTCTGACGACCTAGACATATCGATTGGCTCGTGCCATTCGATTTTTTGCAATGATATGATATCGACCAAAAGCAGCATCGCATGAACATTGCTAATGAGATGTTAGACTCTGTCCGCGACCACCCAAATTTGCTGCAGAGGGTCATAACTGGTGACGAATCGTTGGTTTATGGTTATAACGTGGAAACAAAAGCTCAATCATCTCAATGGAAGCTGCCGCACGAACCAAGACCGAAAAAGGCGCGCCAAGTTCGGTCGAATGTAAAAGTTTTGCTTACTGTTTTCTTCGATTGCAGGGGCGTTGTGCATCATGAGTTCTTGTCACAGGGTAAAACGGTCAATAAGGAATATTACCTGCAAGTACTTTGCGCAATTTGCGCGAAGCAATCCGCCAGAAACGCCCGGATTTGTGGAAGAACAAAAATTGGCTCTTGGATCACGATAACGCCCCTGCTCACACATCGTTGCTGGTGCGCGACTTTTTGGCCAAAAACGACACACTAATGATGCCACAGCTTTTCCTTATTCCTGAAACTGAAGAGGCCCATGAAAGGACGACGCTACCCTACAATCGACGAGATATAGATGGCATCGAAGGAGGAGTTGAACAAGATAAAAAAATGATTTTTTGAAGTGCTTCGAAGATTGGAAAAAACTTTGGCACAAGTGCATAATATCTCATTGGGATTACTTGAAGGGGACAAAATTGATATTGATGAATAAATAAATAATTAAAAAAAACACAAAATTTGCGATACCTTTTGAACAATCCTTGTATATGGACCGGAAATTAAAGCCATTTTCCCTTCAGAAAACCTATTACCGTCACAACAACCACTGCATTGGAAAATTCTGGAGCAAAAATTATTTGTTTTTGTGCAGCAGGGACACAGCTATGTAGGTAAATAACTAAAGCTTTTTAAAGGGTAACTAGAATTTGAAGTATCGTGTGCCCGCAAATATAGTATTGTGCGCGCATATAAAAGTCGAAAAATTTAAGTTTCTTGAAATTTTTGAACGAATTTTGAAATTTGTTGCTCTTTCATGCATGAGTTAATTTTGTGTTTTATGTTCATTTTGATCATATTTTACTTTTGTTTATTTAGCGTCTATTCATTTTTTCTTAAGTTTAACTCATTATACAAAACAAAAAAACATATATTAACAATAAATCGTTCTTGCAAACTTTGCGCAAAACTTCTAAATATTTTGCCAGTTTTCAATAAACTTTAATTTTTTATCAGAATTTCATTTTGATTCAAATTTAGCAAAGTAAAGTATAAGTTCCAAGTGGCTACAAAATACTGTGGAATTTTACCTTTTTTTGTCGACAGTGTCATGCATTTCCATTTTTTCCATACCTACTTTCTACAATTTTTTATATGGAAGCAAATGGCCGAAAATAACAATCAACCTGTTCACTTCAGGCTGAAAAGCACTATTAAATTGCATAAAATGCCAAAAGCGCTTGCTTTCATTTACTTTTTCAAAATTATATTGTTGACGATATGCCATAATGTCTTAAGAGAAATCTTTCAGTATTCAAACAACGATTGGATTTCATGAAAAAGCTTAAAATAGAGGAATTGCAGTGTCAAAAACAGAAAGAAGGAATATAAAATTGCTTGCAACAATGCATATGTGTGGGTACATACACTTTGGTATATGTACAATATACAGTCAGTCACAGCTAATTTGATACAGATACGATTTTTTGTAAAGTGCTCTATATTTCATTATATTTTGTATAAAGTCTCCACTCATTGCAATTAAAAAAGAGAGAATTTACACCGCAGCTTAAATGATACAGTTAAAAAAGAGCAACTGTTTGTTTTTAATTTTTTAAATTTGAAGGTATTTCATTCTTTTTTTGGTATCCTTTATTATCAATTACAGCTTGAAGTCTACACCGCATGGAGTCAGCCAATTTTTTTGTGTATTCTGGACTAATTTGGTTTCATTCTTCAAGTACCGCCTTTCAGATCGCCCAAGATTAGATTTATTATGGATGTCATATTTTCTTACATTTGTCTTCAAAACCGACCATAAATTTTCAATGATGGATGCTCAAATCCGATTGTGTCAGAGTTTCAACAATATGGGAACATTTTTATATTAACAAAGTTTGTATTATTTGTGGCTTGTATTTAGGGGCATTATCTTGATAAAAGCGAAAGTCATCTTTAATTTATTTCTTCATCATCAAAGCCATCACAAAGTTTCTTGTAGAAGTTTTAAATAAACATATTTGTTCATTGTTTTTTCGAAAAAGTTCAAATGTCCAACTCCATTGTGATGACACTCATGCCCAAACCATAACGTTGCCACCCCGTGTTTTATAGAAGGTCGCAAATTTTGGGGTTTGAGCTCCGTATTGGTCTCGTGCTATGTGAAAGGTCTACCAGCTTTGGAGCTCTTACTGCCAGATTTTTCTGCACTTAGCGGACTAACCATTGACTCTCTTTCTCTGTGAAAGTTTTATTTGAAGCCTGTTGTCCATTATTTCCCATACGATTTTCATTCATAAAGTGTTCAATACTATGCTGAACTAATGACGAACTTAAATATACAGATAATTTACGATACGGCTTTCTTTGAAATGCTCCAAAACTAGCTCACGGTTTTCTGTTAAAAAAAAACAAGCGTATATAAAATATTAGCGGCACTTTTAACTGTATCACTTAAGAATGCTCTGTATATATATTCTTTTTGTTTTTGCATTACAATGAAATCAGTGGGCGCTTTGTTGTATTTTATGTTGAAAAATGAAATAAAAAAAAAATAAGATGTCATACTCTGTTTTCCCATTTTCGCAAAATATTCCGAAATATAGAACATTTTACGAAAAAAATGAATTTGTATCAAATAAGCAGTGAGTGACTGTATATGCACATGTATACATACATATGTACACATGTGTTTGTACGCATTCACTTTGGAAAGCAATTATTGCTGTAGAACGCCTTTCAAGAGAATGACAGTGAGTGAAGGCAACGGCGGTTGAAGAATTGCAATTGTTCTTTTTCATATTTTTTGATTTGTTGGTGGTCAGTTTTTATCTAGTTTTTAGTAAAGAAAGTAGCGGAACAATCTTGTTTCTTGTCATTTGATTTAGTTTTGGCGTACAGGTGCGACAGCTTGGTTAAATTGCGTATGCAAGGGGATTAGAGTGACTCGCCTTTGCCAAGAATATTTTTTTAAATAAAATGTTTACAGAAGAGGTCTATAGGCCAATTACAGTTATGTTAGTGCAAAGATTTGATATATCCATAGCAACATTTGACCAATGCAATCGAAATATATAATTTTTTGCGCAAATACTATGTTGTTCAATAAGTTTTGCTACTATCCAACATTTTTTTTTGTTATATTGGTACACTCTTCATATGAACGTATGTGGAGTTTCATTTCAATCTGTTAATTCGTTCTTTGTTTACAAGCCATTTAGTATTGACGTGTCGCAGTATTTTCAACAATGGAAAAAATCAAGTATTGTGCGGTGATTGAATTTTTATTTTTGGAAGGTTTAAAAGCAAAGGAAATTTATGAACGAATGTTGACAGTGTATAGGAACTCTTCGCCATCAATTAGTACAATAGAAATATGGGTTGCTGCATTTAAACGTGGTCGTACAAGTCTTGAAGATTGTCCACGTCAAGGACGACCAAAAACAGGGTATCTTATTTAAAAATAGTCGAGTGATTGAAAAAGAATTAATAGAAGACATAGGCATCTCACCGGGCAGTGCAAGCATAATTTCGATTAAAGTATTGGGTTTTAGAAAGCCGTGTGCATAATAGGTGCCGGATTCGCTAACAATGGAAAAAAACACATTCGAATTCGACTCAGCAACATTTTGAGCGTTTTTGAAAGGATAAGGTAGATTTTGTGCGTCGATTCATCACTGTGGATCTATCACCTGGGTCTATAATCATGATCCTGAATTAAAACAAATTCATCAATTGCTTGGGATGCGAAAGGAATTTTTCAAACCAGAAAATAGTGTTTTTCTTATCGAACCGCAAAACTTATTCAACAACCTAGTATATTGGCGTTATTCACACTTCGCATACACAGCAAACTCTTGTTTTGTACTTTTTTGGGCGGTAGATACCGTGCGAAAAAACATTGCGCACGAAATAAATGCAATGTGTGGTGAATTAGAGGATATGCTCCGTAACTTAAACAATCTTGTGAGAGGAAGTATGAGGGGGCACAAAATAGAGTTTTTGGTTTTTTTTAATAACTTGTTTACTAATTAAAAAAATTGATTTTGAGCGATGGAAACCTCTATTTTGTTTGTCTGTTTGCACTCCAATGCACCTTCTTCTGTAATGCAGCGCTATAGCGTGGAAAAGGTCGAGACAATATGGCCAATTGCACCCACAGCGCACATACGCTCAATCCAACCCAGCTCTATTCTGAGTTTAATGAGGGAACAGGGCTTGGATGAAGTACTGTGATGAGTAGAGAGCATAAAAGACCATAAGGTTGAAGTGCAAACCTCATAAAGAATCTAAATCTTGTATGTTTGCATCCTTAAGTTGGTAAGGTTAGTTATTTAATGTACTGGCAAGCAAAATTTTTGCTTCATCAGAAACTATGGTCGGAATTACGTTTTGTTTAGAATTAAATTTCAGATGTATAGATGTATAATTTTTCAGCGAATATGCAGAAAGCTTTTGTAGGGTGAAATCAACAATGGAACAATGTTTAGTTCTTAGCCAAATGTTTGAAAAACATCACGAATATGAGCAAGGTGTTCACTACCTCTTCCTTGATTTCAAACAGAGAAAGAGTATTTATTAAAAAAGAAAGGATTCACCATGTATTGCTATTTAGTCTAGGAATACCAGCCTAAATAATAGAACTCAAAATGGTAATTCGAGGAATGCTCATAGAGTCATTATCTATTGAAAGGAAGTCAACAAAGGTGGTAAAGTAACCCAAATATGTGCTTACGCTGATGACATCGCTACCCTCGCCAGGAATACGAACAATTTAAATGAAACTGTTGAGAAATATTTTTGGCCCAACGGGAATGGATGGCAGTACTTATAGAATTCGGTATAACTCGGGACAGTTGTGGGATATGTTACGGCACAGTGCATAAGAGGTAAGGTCACATTACCTGTATGCCTGCTGACTGCACCTTGAAGAAAGCCACGACGGAGAAGCTGCCGGGCATTAAGGCCAAAGGTATACCGAAGAATCGATGGATAGATGCAGTAGAAACCGATCTCAAAGATTTGGGAATTCGTAACTATGAAGCAAAAGTTCAAGATCGACCGCTTTGGAAGATTATTGTGAAGGAAACTTTAAGATGATGATGAAGCTATGAATGCTGAATAGTTTTTAATTAATGGTCGTCTTTCTCTGGGTGCTAGGATGTTCTCGGCCAAACATTTCACGCATCACTGCAATCCTTACAGGACATTGGAAAGTAGGGGATCATGCAGATAGACTCAATCTACCCTTCAATCCTATCTGTTGAAGCTGTCAAGCGGAAGGGGCGAAGGGAAGTCTTTTCCACTATTTATGTGAATGTCCGGGACTAGCCCGGGCACGACTCCGATCCTTCGGTAAGCCTTTCCTACAGCAAATTAAGGAGATCTCAGTCGTCGAGATAAAGGATTTGCTCCTATACTTGGACCTCACTAAATGGATCTGACTTGGAAACAAAAAAAAAAAAAAAAAAAAAAAAAAAAACACTAATGGTCACTAATTAGGAGCATTTCAGCTAAGAAATGGTCAACCACCTCAACAGCAACAACAACAACAACATGGGAAGGAAATATGGAAAGCTCTTATTCAATCAGTGACTTAACTAAACGTTCGTTTGGAGCCGAAATACACCTCCTACCGTCTAAGTACCGATCACTTCCCGGTTACCGCTGAGTAATACTATCCTACGTCAGTTACTCGTCACATGCAAAAGGTCTAAAGTTGCATGTACTTTACAGCTTCGTACAGTTTTGCTTATTCTAGAAAGAAACCACCCCAGTTAGTACTGTCCGCCCCCTCCCACCATACTTGTCTCACTTCAAGTCTGTCGGCTTCAAAGGCCTTTTCTTTTTCTGGTATCTACGTGACTGCGTAGAAAGTTGCTTCACTTATTTTGCGTGCTTGAACGCATAATGAATGTTACTGATTGTTATTCTCACACGTTTTTCCGCCAACATATCAATGAACGTCACGCTTGCGATCACAATTGCAGCATTATCCGAAATGATGTTTTTTCTTTGGCCTATTGCGGTGAGTATGGCTAACGATGTGGTGAGCCCAGGGGTTTTTCCTTTTTTTAAATAAAAATTCTTACTAGCCGGGCGCCGTAGCCGAGTGTGTTTGCGCATTGATCGATAATTGCGACTCAATCGACATAAAACACTAGGTAGTAAACAACTTTTTTCCAAAAGCTTTCGCCAGGGAATAGCAAATCTCCGAGTGGATTTATGCAATTTTCAATTCAAATCCTGCACTTCTGTTTCTTGAATACTTTTTTACTAAATAAAAAAATGATTTTGAGTGATGGAAATCTTTATTGATCTTTTACGCGCTCCATTGCCTGTTTGAATGCCGCAACTGTCTAGTTGACATAAGTTGGAGGGAGGTAGCTCATGACCTTATCATGTCTCACGTATCAATTCGCAACATTTGACACCATCAATTGGGCATGAGACGCATGGCTGCTCGACTCGTTCCAAGAGAGTTGAATTTCTTTTAGAAAATTCATCGGAAGAAGGTGACTAAAGGCATTCTTGAGCAAGTGAATTCAGACCCAACGTTTATCCAGCGCATCATAACAGGTGATGAGATGTGAGTATATGAGTTTGACATGCAAACCAGTCAACAGGCGGGTGAATGGCGCTATCCACATGAGCCGCAACCCTAAAAAAACGTCAAAGTCAGTCAAAAGTGAAAGTTATGCTACTCGTTTTCTTTGATTATCATGGTGCTGTGCACTCGCAATTCATTCCAAATAGTTCTACGATAAATAAAGAGTATTACTTGAAAGTTATCAATATATGAGAAAGAATGTGCGCAGGACACGGCCTAATTTGTGAAAAGAAAATTCATGGATCTTGCACCATGCTAACGCACCGTCTCACAAGGTTCATATTGTGAACACTTTTTTGACCAAAAACTCGACAAATATCGATCATCGAACAACCAGCGAATTCACCGGATTGAGCCCCCTGGGACTTTTTCCTTTTCCCCAAACTTAAATTGCCACTCCGCGGACTCGGCTTTGAGTCGATAGACGCCATTAACGGGAATTCGCTGAAGGAGCTGAAAAAGATCTCTTCAAACGCGTTTAACTGATGACTGATGCTTTGATGACTGGAATAATCGTTGGCAAATGTGTTTTGCTTCCAATGGAGCCTATTTTGAAGGCGACAAAATAAATGTTGATGATTAAACAATTATTTTGCGTTTTATTGAACAATTCTCGGTACTTTTTTGACGGAATGTATAACTAACTTATTGATATAATGAATGTTTTTTTTTTGTTTAAATAAAAGTCTTCGGTAAAAACGCTACGAACTTACTCCCCAACCCAATAGTGGAAATGAGCGGGGTGTTTTGCGTTCCATGTTCCTCTCTCCAAATATTAATATTCCTTTTGTATCAAATAATAAAAAATAATATTGGTAATCTGACCATTCACTTCATATATAAAAAATTGAATTCTAACTTTAGTATTTCAATTTCAAATCATATTACATAGGGTTTGTGCCGCAGAAAACAAACTCAAAAGACTCCTCCTCTGGTTTTAAGTTTTTGTACATCCATCTTTTCTTGAAATAACTTAAGTTACTTTGTGAGATATGGACACACTAAAGTAAAATTAAATGCATATAAATTTACCTATTGTCTTTTGTTTTGTTATTATTGGAATAATTTTTCCTTTAAATAAAAAGTATAAGTTGATTTAAGAACTATTTATTTACAACTTATTATATAGTAGAAGGGCTTTTCAAAATATATTGACACAATTTTTTTCAAGTTAAGCTGGTCGAAAATAATCAAAATCTAAGTCCCAGTCCCACATTCCGGGATTGTAGTAACGGTGTCCTGAAAATTCCGGGATTATACAAATCTTAAAAAATTTATCTATCTACATATCTAAGGATATAAAATAAACTTAAAAAAAAAATGTTCGCATATTTTTCCGACAGATTGTAAATTTATTTGCACGCATGCCAAACGCAGTCTATGAAAGAAGGTTTCCTTAATAAAAATTTAAGCAAAAGGGGCAATAAGAATGATGTGTAATACGAGCCCACGCAATGGCACGCATCGGCTAACGCAAATAGGCCACAAACGATGCGATATGCATTCGGAATTTCAATTTTATCGCATCCTACAGTCATCGCGTACGGGGCGAAATTTAAAACAGTATCGGCCATCTGACTGTATGCAGCGTCGTTCACCTTAAAGAGGAGGAAGAAATGGGTTTTTAATGTATTATTGTAATGAATTTATGTTAAGCGAGCCCCATCCATGTGCTCTATTCGACATGTAATTCAGTTCAAACTGTTCGTGACCTCATGCGTGTGCCTTTCCATGCGTGAATATAAAGTTTGAATAATCAACATAAATTTGCATACTGTTTCACGCATTCTACGAACTAATGATATATTCAACCATAGCTTTAGAATTAAGGGCTTTTACCAAAATATGGTTTTAATTCAATTACTCATAAATGAAAAATCAATACATTGACCGAGGCAAGGTAAAATTAGAAAATACGCACTTGTGTCCCAACCGTTGACTCCGCTCCAATTATGAATTTTTCCACTAGATCTCTGGGAAAATGTTCGTGTACAAAAAATGTATTTTGACTTGAGAAAACGACATATAATCCGCTTATTATAGTGCTGCTGATAATTAAAGCAGGCGATTTTAAAAGCTATTTCATATCAGATGCATCTGAAGAAAAAGCTTGTTGGGTCTATCAGTATTAACACATTCCTAAATATGTATGGTATGTAGCTGTATGTGTGAGTATAATAAATGTCAACTATTTTTTCGTCAGATAATTAAGCATTACATTTTGTTTTGTAGGGTATTTGATCTGTTAACCCTTAAAAAGACGTTTTTAAATATGGGGAAATTATTAGTCCTTTGTTCTTTAATACTTTCGAAAAGTAAAAACATTAAATTTCCTTGTAGCTCTGCATCAGTAAGACAAACATATCAACCAATTGTTCTATACACAACACTCATGCACTCCGACTCCTTAACATTAACCAAACCAAATCATTAACATAACACGAATTTTGACAGCGAAAAGTTCTATTTTAATTACATTTGCATTGGTTTGAGTAAGCATTTCATTTAACAACTATAAAGCTATGCAAATTACAAAATTTAATAACTGTATGACTATTTGGGGCTAATAAACTGTCGTAGTTGAACATGTGGCACGAACGAGCAATTAGTTGCGATATAACTGCTAATTGCTGCATGCGATGAATAATTAAATTAAGACGCAATTGCTATGTTGTAATTATGAGTCACCAAATTTGTACTAATTGTGTAAATCAAAGACTGAAAAAATTTGTTTTCAAAAAATGAGAGTCGAGGAAAAATGCTCTCAGAGAGCATGGTGAAAAATAAACAGAATGTGTGGCTAACATCAGACCGGTAATCGATTATCAGTGAATTTGAATGAATCACCTCATTTGCTGATGAAACAGGGGATGTGACGCAGGGTTATTTACGACAAAACTGAGATTTTATTGCTGATATAAATAAGATAAAATCAACGCAGCCAGCGCTGATATTACTTTGTTACCGTATTAACCACGACTGATTAGAGGAGTTCAATTGTATAAACCCTTTGACAATGGCAGACGACAGGCAGCATCTGTTAAATATTAAAAAGTACGCAATTATTTCGGCGACAGCACGACTTCAAGCCGCAAAACTGCAAATTATTGGTTACTAGCGACAACTTGCAAAGGAAGTGCAACTGAATCTCGCGTTATTAAATCAAAAAAGAATAAAATTACTATATGCACTTAAATGTGGTAATGACTAATAATTCTAAACATATACAACAATCGAATTTTTCTAATGACGATGTTAGAGACGTGTGCCCTTCTTTTCACAATAACCAACCATCATCACTAAACTTTGGCTCGTTAAGTCTTACCTCTGATGACATAATTCGGGGCATTAATACTTTAAAACACTCTGCGCAAACTGACATTGATGGTATTTGCCCTACCTCCTAAAAACTCCCAGCGCTAACATTACCGCTGAAATTTCATACATTCAATTTTCAACACATCTTTAAGGACAGTTGCCTTTTTGGATACCTGGAAATTAAAATTAACTACCCCAATTTTCAATAGTGGCAAAAATAATGATGTTTCGAGCTATAGGCCAATCTGAAGCTATCTACAATTTCTAAACTGTCCGAGAGTTTAGTAAAAGGGAAAATGTATTTCGTCGTTAAAAGTTTAATCTCATCTCATCAGCATGGCTTTGTCGCTGCTGTAGCGAATAGTGCATGGACACGTTTTTATTAGAGCTTAGGATTGTTGGTAATTGCACTGATTTTGCAAAAGAATTCGACAAAGTATCCCATTGCATTGCGCAAGCTAGCCATGTTTGGTTTCCCGTCTATATTTCTGAAGTGGCTGAATTCCTGTTTAAGTAATGGGTGCTGTGTGGCCTTAATCGCGCGGGTTTCTTCTATCACCTTTATTACATCATCTGGCGTACTTCAGGGAAGTATCTTAGGATCTTTACGCTTTGTTCTTTTTATTAACTTTTACCTTACGCGGACGACCTAAAAGTTTTGCTTTCGCTTAGGAGTTCTGAAGAAGCTTCTAGGATTCAATTAGAGGTGAACAGATTGTACTTATGATGTTGCCGGTCTCCCCTCAATATGAATAATTGCTATCCCGTTACGTTCTCCAAACTAGGTAACGTAGTACGAACTTCATACAGCATCTCTCGTACACCGCTTCAGTCTGTTGACGAGACCAAATATCTTGGTGTAATAATAAAATAAACAAAAAAATAATAAAATGAAATAAAACAAAAAATGAGTGAAAATAGTAACCAAATCAATTTTATCATATCTAAATCATATGCTCCCAACACTCTAAAATTACTCTATACATCTTTTGTTCGTCCATAGTTTGAATATGTTGCATTCATCTGGATACCTCATCACAAATTGCCTATTGATAGAATTGAATCTTCCTTAAATTTCTTCATTCCTATTCTTCCATACCATTCTGGCCGCCTCTCGATTAACTTCCCCTCAGTACAAATTACGCAACAAATTCCCCATTAGTGCGAGAACACAAGAAGGTTTGGAATTCTATTTTGCTTGATTTTCCTTTGCCCAAGAATGTGTTTTCTAAATTATTAAATTCAGTTTTATTTTAGTGCTTCCTTTACTTTGTTCTACAGGGTCCAGCACTCGAAGTGTAACCAATTAAAAAGGCTATAAATTTCGTTTTGAAAATTACTTTTATTCAATTCAAAGTAAAAAATGTATGAAAATAATTTAATTAATTAATATTAATAATTAAAAAGCAATTTACTTTTGCTCGATATGAAAACCTTTTCCCTTGACTTTGGCCTTGAGACGGTCCAGAAACGAATCGCAAGCTGCCCTATATAGGGATAGGATAGGATTTCCTAGTTATTCATGTTTAATTTCCTCTTATCCAAACACATACAGTGCACATCATAAATCTTGATGGATGGTTGTTCTAATATTTTTTAGATTCTGAAAAACTTTACTAGTATATGAATAATACACTTTGTACTCTTTCGTAATCGAAAAAAAGAATCAACTTCGTCTGCTGCGTCAACAATGGCAAGCATAAATGTAACTGTAAGTAAGAAGTAGCCAATGCTCAAAATAACGGTAGTTTTGATTTGCGATGCTGCGAAATAATATTTGTTCAATTATTCACATCTGTGTTTACTTGTTTACGTGTAGAGGAGAGAAAAATCGTTCTACGTATGTATAAAGATGAAAAATACTCAGAAATCGGGAAACCATCAGCAGGAGTAAAGCAATACTGCAAAAGATAACACAAAGATTCAAAACGGAGGAAAGGATCGAAAATAGGCAAATAAGCACAATAGAAAAAATCCTTTCGAAAGTGCTCCGAGTATATGTAACTACTGTATTGCAAACATCTCTAAACACCGCTGTTTCATCAGATACAGTGTGAAGGTCTATCAAGAGAAATGGATATAAGACGAAAAACGTCCTTTGTCAGTAATACTAATAGAAATAAAATGCTCGAATTTGCTAGAACTTATAAACTTAAAGAATTTGACTTCAGGGACAAAGTAATTTTCTCCGATGAATCAAAATATAATATTTGCGGATATGATGGGCGACTTAAGGTGTGAAGGAAGCGAATCAAGCATGGAGGTGCAGGTGTCATGGTTTGGGGATGCATGTCCACATTAGATGTTGGCAATCTTGTTTTTAGTAATGAAATAATGAAAGCAGACGTATATTTAAAAATCCTTGAAGAAAACTTGTTTCAAAGCGCTGAGAACATGGGATTGTCTGGTGGATTTTATTTCCAGCAGAACAACGATCCCAAACACATTGCACACATAGTGAAGATGTGGCTAATACATAAAGTACCACATTTGTTATCAACGCCTCCACAGAGCTCACATAGGAACCTTATAGAGCATTTATGGGATCATTTGCAAAAATGTTTAAGGAAACGCCATATAATTTCCAAAAATCAACTTAAAAACTTGCTCGAAGTCGAATGGTAAAATATAAATTTGGATAGTACAAAAACCTTGATTCACTCAATACCTGACCGACTAAAAGGGACTATTCGATTACGAGGATATCCTACTAAATGTAATTTTTCTCAAATTGTTATTAAACTTTTTCATACATAAATACTTAATTGCAAGAGCATCGACACTTTTCCTCTTTGAAAATGAGATAGTTTATATAATATTTTATAGTTTCTTATATTTCCCGCGGGAGCAATTGGATGTATTTAATTTCTAATAGAATATTAAAATACTCAAAACCTTTCGTAATATTTTTTATTAAATATATTGGAAGTTGTAGGGTATCAGGAATTCTGCTGTACACTGTATGCTAGCCACACAAATTTTACTTTGTAGAGAAGAAAAATTTGGTCGCTATGTCGTGAAGTCGCGCGGTGAATGTATTTATGCTAAAAGAATGCGTCTGAAATGGGCGGGCACAATTTTGCTACTGAATTTCTTATTTCTCTTCGGGTGGCCAAACATCGTTGCTCGGAGAGGCTAAGAGCGCTAAACTGCAAGTACACGGTAATCAGCGCTAATGTACACTACACCTGATGAAGAATTCAACGACTGAGGATGGATATTTGGCCATGATATATGTATGGTATATGTCAAGCGCTCAGTGCTAAGTTAAACATGTATTTTAACTGAAACATTATCCCTCCGCTATTTTCAAAACCATTGAACCCATTTCGATGAAACGTAGTTTTCTGCCGATTTAATAAAAAGGGTTGCCTCTTATTTGAAAAATTAACGTGTAATTTAACGAAATAGAATGTTACAAAATTGGTATCAAATAAAAGTTGCTTCAGGAAACTTTAACCCAAGCGTTTATTTGAAAAGGCCCAGCTATTACTCAATGGTGGTAAATCTACGTTTTTCGTTTTCCACAATCCATTAGAAATTTTTGAAGGGCCTCAAGGTTTCAGTTAGCGCCCGGCAATGCGAAAATTATCTTAGTTTTATAAAATTATATGATCTAGAGATTTGGACATCAAATAAAAAAAGACTGTCAAAAAAATTTAAATACATATTTTTTCATAAAAGTTCCTGTCAAAAAGATGGAAAATATGTTTTTAATATAGAAATTTTTCGTCTTTCAAAATCCATGGGACTCATGAAAAAAAATTTTGATATAGTCCTTTATGTATTCACAGTCATTAATTAACTAATAGATTTATGTTAATGTACCACTTTTCATTTCGAAATACCAACTGACTATTGATGACTGATTAATGACTGACAAAATAAGCAAGACTGGCGTCATAAAAATGTGACTTGACGGAAAATTGCTTTTGGCCATGAAAAGACAACGTTTTGCGTCCGTAGAGGCCACCCAAAAGGCTTGTACCGACATCCTGAAAGACATTCCGGTCAATGATCTGAAACACTCTTTCGAAAAGCTTTTAGATCACGCGAAACAGTGTATTGAGGCCAGAGGGGACTATTTTGAATAAATAACCTCGAAATTATCAGAACAAAGCTCCTGTCGTTTCTATTTTGTCTCAGTGTTATTTATTTTGGACTCCATCGTGTATATGTACATCCATAAAATCAGCAAGAAATTGAAGAATGAAAAAAATGTTAATTCCCTTGATATTCTCCTTTCCTTCCCATATGTGTCTTAGGAAAATTACAAGAAATATTTTTCCAATTTTTGGTAAGGATTGTGGTAAAAAATAAAAAAAATTGAATTCTATTGATACCTATGCGATCTAAGTCAAATAATTTTATAAAATTAAGATATTTTTTAGTTCTACATTTCACTGTGTCATTACGCCAGAACTGATAATAAATTTTTAATTTTTAATTTAAAATTTTACTGACAAAGAACAGATTTGTCCAAAGAAATATATTGGTAAATTGCAGATTTTTAGATAAAAAAGGAGTGATGAAAAACATTTTTCTCGCTATTTTAATGAAAGCAGATTTAGAATTCGCAGCCATTCATAGCTGCTCATCGTTTATTCAAGAGACGAAAAGATTTCAATATATTGGAGGAAGATCTTGAGCCCTAACTAGTGGTATCACAATGGGCCTCCGCGCCTAAGTGGGACCCTTCGTGTCCTATATGGACTTGTGGAGAGCAGTAACCAGCGTAACCTAACCTATGTGATCAACTTTGAAGGTGTTGAATCAGCAACGACAACTTGGGAAAGCGGCAAAGTTGTGATATTCTTATTATTATTGTATTAAAGCTCAACCAGTGTCTCAAATTGAAGGAAGACTTATTGCGGAAAACAGAAAAGGTTTTTTCCAGCAAACAAGCGGTGAGGACTAACGCAGTATGTTCCATTAAAGGAACAAGTATTATAGAACATTGGCCCTAAAAGTGCTCTCGTGGAAGATGAATAGGGCCTAGATGTACGGTATAAATACAAAATAGTTGTGAGAAGAGTGGAGCCTCGCCTTGCTTGAATAAGACACTCAACTGTTTTACGAAATTATTATTGTACCTACATATATACTCGTCTAAATAATTTTGAAATAAAATCTGAAAACTCTGTTTTAGTATTTTCTGAAATTTTGTGGGCATAAATAGATGCAAAATCGAAAAAAATCATGTATTAATAGTTTAATAAATTCAAAATCCATGTAATATATATATATGTAAGTGTTTTTAATATTAGAAAATGCCAAAGTTTGAAAGCCGTCCAAAAATCTTGAGCAGTTCGAAATCTTAATGGGCTGATGAACAGCTGATAGACAAAATGACGAGTTGCCAGAAATAAGGCACCAAAATAACTGAAAACAGTTCGTTTTTACGTAAATGGAAAAATTACGCGGTTTAAATATTTGCAATTATTTATTATACAAAAAGTCAATTGAAAAGAAGTAACTTAAATTAAAGTTTGTAGTTAGAATTTTCACAAGGCCTCTTATATTCTTTTCGGCTTCTACTTTGTATTCATTTTGTGTGCATACTTATATACGTTTTCAAATTCAATCATGCTTTGCAGAATGCAATTTGTATAAAAGATTGAAAACTAGGTGTTGGTTTTTGTGTTTTTTATTTTTATACTGTTTTTTCCCCCTTTTTGTTTGTATATGTTTTATGATTTAAAAGCATAGCTAAGGGAATTGAATTTACTGGGGAACCACGCACTAAATACTAACCTCAAGTGTGGAGTGGAAACTGAAAATGTCCAATTTTTGTTTAAAAAATACTCAATAAATGTTTCTTCTGGTGTGGCATTTCTGACGAATGTTATAAAAAATTCACATTTTGATAGCGCTCTCACGAGAAAAAGACTTTCGTCTATGTTCCAAATTCAACTATGTTCGTCTATGTTCCAAATTCAACTGAACTGTCCATTTTCCCATGATGCAATTACTAATGAGAAGCCGCCTATCGTGGTCTCGTTACTTTGCTCTCAACGAATTTGACAATGAGTGACGTCTTATTAGCACAATTGGGGACGAGTATGGTCAGATTACCACTTCCGTAACTTGATTTAGCATTTTTTTGCGTTATTTAGTCTCGGAGTTTTAGTTCTTTCTTTATGAAATTTTTATAGCCCGTTCCAATGAAAATGTAATGTTTATAATTTTGTAAAATAGCTATTCAGCTTTGCTTTTTTTTAAGATCTGGTCGCATTGCCCGCGATTGCGGTTATTGCTGATGTTCTTCTACTTCTAACAGTCAAATCTCTCTCTCGCTATGCAGTGTTGCCTAGCTTTAGATATACAATAAAAACGCACTAAAATTCCCATTTAAAGAAAATAAAATACCAAATTGAATTACATAAAGCACTTTGTATGCGTTTTTTTTTAATTAATGTGTTATGGTTATGTACAATGAGTTTTTTGTTAAGAGAACGTGTCTTTCACTATATTTCAGGTTATGTAACAAGAGGGGGGTACTTTTTTTTGTAAAGATGTCGTTATGGTTTCTTCAGTATTTTCTGGTATTTTTTTGTTTTTCTTTTTACTATGAATACACTTCTTGATGCCCACTAAGGACTGAGGACTGGAAGAAACGATTGTACATCTCTGGTTTTAATTCGCATTCAGTAAATTTAAACGCTTTTTAAAATATGTAAAATGGTTTTCAATGTTAAGTAGAGTTGAGAGAAGAAGATTTATTATTTTTGCATAACCTGAAAGAAAGAAATTAGCAAGAAATTAAATTTTCACTTTGAAAATATCAAATTTTATAAGAAGCAACAAATTTTCATTAACACTAAAATATTTTCAGAGTGACCTTTTTTAACATTCTTTTGTTTATTAATACAGTTTTTCAACTTAACAGTTTCGGTAGTTTTTAATTAAAAAAAGAAACAAACGCCAAACTTAAAAATTTCCGCATTTTGGGTATAAAAAACACTAAATTTATTGCGAAGAGCAAATGGTTGGTAATACTACACAACTCAGCTAATGTGACGTCACGCACTCTCTGATGGGTGCAATTTTGTTTCTATCAATCTTACGTTTTCCTGTCTCGTGATTTGAGCGTCCCTTCTGTTCGAATAGTGTTACCCATTTGAGTAAAATTCGTACAGTGTACAGAGATGTACTAGAAGGTACTGTCTTTTACAGTTAAATATAACGTTCATTTCTATTTCGCCGTCGGTGTATATATACATATAATTGGTACAAACGTACATATATGCCACACTTCTTAAAAATTTCATTCATCACATCATTTGACCTTTCATTCTCTCAGTGGTTTCCAAGCCCGACTAACCTAATGATAGTCCCACATCTGCAGGTTTTTAACGAAACAAGTTTTCAAATAATTTGACTAATAGTCCAATAAATAGCGGTCTTTAATAGAAAGTTGTAAAATTTTAATTAAACATTTATTCAAGATAGAGTTTTAAGCTGTAGCTTTAAAATTCTTCATAGTAAATTAACTACTGTATTAAAAGTCAGTAATGTAGTGACTCAGACTTGAAAAATCTAAGTCAACTTAAGTTTCTCTCTTCAGTAAAATGTCTGTTTAGTATAAATAAACACGTTTGTGCATCTGTAGGCACATTTACTTCAGCCTGGTTTGGTGTTCGTAATCATTTTGATTTTTCCATTCATTATGTTGCCACTAAACACGAAGGTGCAACTGGAATTGCACATATAAACAGCCCAGCTACCATAATTTTATGCTGAATCCAACACACACACATAAATACTTAATAGGTAGGTACGGTAACAGCATAAGTACTGTACTAGTGTATAAAGCCTACTTTAGCAAAGGATCACTTAGCAGTGCAAGCGTAGGTTACTTTTGCTTTTTTTTTTGACGAATTTTGTTTCACCTGCTGCTGAACACTAAATTAGCCTGCTGACGTTCACAGCCAAGCACAGCCAAACATATATTAATTTAAAGTATACTACTACTACTAAATATATATACCCTGGCCACAGAAGTGCACTTTTATTGTAGAATGGCAGGCCAAGCGCGCTTCTGTTCGCTCCTTATAGTAAGCTGAACAGTACCTCCAGATTTGAATGCCAGCAGAACATGCAAATGCCGACGAGTGGCATATGGCGTGCCGGCTGGTACAATGTTATATGCACACACATACACTTACATATATGTACGTGAAAAAGGACTTGCACCAGCTGCATGTTTTATAAGAGTTGGTGCAATGCATGAAATGTCTTATTTATCTACTTTCCGTTTGGGTTTTGTTTTGTATTTTTCTCCGTAGTTTTTGCTGTTTCATGTTATTTCACTATTTTATTGTTACACCTATCGGTGTCGACTTTAATGTATGGCTCATAAACAAAATACAAGCATACCAACGGTGAGCATTTAGTGGATTGCGAACTTGATTGGAATTCTAATTAAGTTGTATTTGAATAGTTTTTCCCTTAAATACTCGATTTATCTATAGGGGGATATTGAATATGTAGCCGTAATTGTATTTCTTATTCATCGTGCAAGTGGTACCGACTTAAACGTTTAAGACCGTATGCAGAGACGATAGTCTTGCTGTTTAGAAATAGTTCGGGATATAGCAGCAATCGATAGTTGCCAGTAGTAGTAAAGAAATATTCTGTCGCGTTAGTATAAAGTGAAATCGTGAAATTCAACTTCTCATATTAACATTTCGATTTAATTTAAATTACGGGTTTTTCTAATACCTTTCTTATATACATACATATGAATTTGAGGACTTGGCTTCACTTGGTGTGTCCAACTGGCGCCGGTTAGCACGAGAAAGAAACGACTGGCGCGCTTTGTTAAACTCGGCCAAAATCGCGTAAGCGGTTATAGCGCCAATTAAGAAGAAGAATTTGAGTGAATTTGTGAGTTCTTAAATTTCGCGGGTTACTTGCATTCGACTTTCGATTATTATTATTTTTTGTTGGTGCAATCGTCTCGAAGATATGTGCACGGCTTTGGCAACATATCATGTTAAGTTTGTTTTGTGCTATCGAAAAAAAAAAAATTAATGAAAGAAGTTTCATCAAATCATTTGTGTAAAAATGGAATTAGGTGCTCAGAAACACTTGAAATGTTGACAGTGGCATACGGCGAGAGTACTCTGAGTTAAAAAATGTTTACAAGTGGCACAAGCTTTTCACAGCAGGCCGAGAAGATGTGAATAACAACGCTCGCTCTGAACGTCCCAGCACAACAACACCCGATTAAAATGTTGAAAAAGTGAAAAAAAATTATTATGGAGAATCGTCGAATTACAATTAGAGAAATTGCTGAAGATGTCGGCATATCGGTTGGCTCATGCTATGCGATCTTTTCGGAAATGTTGAACATGAAGCGTGTGGCAGCGAAGTTCGTTCCGAAATTGCTGAATTTTGAACAAAAATCACTTCGCATGGGCATCGCTCAAGAATTGTTGAATGACGTCAACGATGATCCAGATTTGCTTCAAAGGGTCATAAGTATGACGAATCACGGGTATTTGGTTATGACATCGAAAGCAAAGCACAATCGTACCAATGGAAGAATCCATGCTCGATCAAATGTCAAAGTTTTGCTCACTGTTTTCTTCAACTATCAGGGTGTAGTGCATCAGGAGTTCTTACCACAAAGTCGTATGGTAAATAAGGAGTATTACCTAGAAGTTATGCGCTTTTTGCGTAAAGCAATATGAAAAAACAGCCGGCATTGTGGAAAAAAATTCATTATTTTTGCATCATGATAATGCATCTGCTCACTCATCTTTGCTTGTGAGAGATTATTTGGCCGAAAACAACACCGTTATCATGCCTCGGCCCCCATATTCACCATATCTGGCCCCCTGCGACTTTTTCTTGTTCTCAAGATTGAAGAGGCCTATGAAAGGACGGCGTTTTGCAACAATTGAGCAAATAAAAACCGAGTCGCTGAGAGAGCTCAAGGACATACCAAAAAGTTCATATCAGAATTGATTTTGAGTGATGGAAGTCTTTATTTGACGTTTACGCGCTCCGATGCTTGTCGGTTTGTATATTGCAGCGGTCTATTTCACAAGTCCCAAATATGATTAACGCACGACGTCATTTGCAAATTACATATATGTTTTCCAATAGGGTGATACATTTTGCGCCATATTGTGTAAACAGCTCAGGAAAGTAAAAAGAGTCGCTAATAACATACTTTGTTATAACGAAAACACCAACAGAAGCCGTTAATAGTTTGAGTAAAACTCGACAGTTGGGCTGGATAAATCTGATGTATCCACTGTTGGTAACATTTTTATTCAAGGTCGTAATAAACGTGGACGCTTGTTATCAAGTAGCAATGAATAATTGCAAAATTCATTTTTAGTCCTAATTTCAATTTGAATTTGTATATGTTTTAGTAAGGCGGTGATTAGGCGCAAATAAGGCAGACCGCATTCCAAATTTGCGCCTCATAAGGCAGCCAAACTAGGCCCAAGTCCCGAAAGGTATCGCCACACATCTGCCTCATTAGGCGCAGGTTCGAAAAGCAGAACTTCGGTAATACTTCGGATGCCCTTCTACAAATCAGTTAAGGATTCCAATTTATGCCTAAGTGAGGCACTGCCACAGATTTTTGTGACCACAACCAAATTTGGTATTGTTCTGGCATGCCAATCTTTGCCTTGCCTAACGTGGGTTTGGTAAAGTAATAGTGAAGCATGCCGCAGTACGGCCTGCCTGATTCTTCGGCATGCCTCACTGTAATTCTAGTCGGGTATTTGCTTTTTTTTTGTAATAAAAATTAGTTGCTTTTGTTTTATAAATACTGAAGTAATATGCATTTAGAGTTTACCATATGTCCCATGTAATTTTTACACAATTTTTTTTCACGCTTTTCTAAGGGACGTATCTACTGTGTATAATTGGGTGTAAGTAGTTATGACATTAGGATGCAAATAGGTTTAGTTATTGCGCCATATTTGTTACTATGTTTTGTACTGTGGTCAGTATAGTAAAAGAGAACCTTGAAGGTAAAATGTTCAAAATAATTAAAGATTTGCTCTAATTCAAAGAAAATCTCAACTTCAGGTACCATAAGCTGAGATTGTATACTTATATACCTATACATTTAAAAAGAGTATGAAAAGAAGCGGGCCAAGGGAACTGCTTTGTAGTACTCCAGAAGAAGCAACGAAAGATTTCAAGGTCAGTCCATTTATTGTAACAACACAAAGTCTACTAAACAAACATTAGTTAATCTAATGCAGAAATACCGGGTGAAAGTCCAAGCATGCAAGTTTATTACTTAAGATAATATTTCTTACTTTCTCGAGAGCTTTCGAGAAGTCTGTGTAAAAGCAGTCGACTTGAAAATTAGTCGAAAAAAACTCGCAAAAATATTCACTGAATACAAAAAGATTGGAAGCTAACGATCTACCGGCGACAAACCCACGCTGGTATGGACGGTTGGTTCGATCAGCAGATTTATGTGGATATGGTTGTGGCACCTCTAATTCAACCTTAAGGCAAAATTCAACTTTAAATTAACGGCGTCCTCAAGAATATTTGAAATGTTCGATTCGTCTGTAATTTCGAATATCGTTCATATTGGTAATAATTTTCTACCACATATCTAAACTAAAATGTGACGTGAACGGTTTCAATCGCGTACTTACGATGAAATAACAGATCGTCCACAGCGTCGTAGATTTTTTTAAATATTAAGAAAGCATTTATGAAAATAATTTTAGTATAATAAGTAATTAGGTATAGGCTTTTAACCGAGACTTCTAGTGTTTGGAAGCCTAAGAGTTAAAACATTTATGCCACAAATTTGCCATACAACCAAAAAATCTATCGATGGCTAAAAGGAACTAGTTTGATATGCAGAAATTTAAATAGTCGAAATTAAAAACAGCGATGCATATGGAACAAATAATTGAAATAATGTATTGAGTGTGGGCAAAATTCCAGCGATTTTTTTGATAGTCTTCCAACTTTCATAAGCAAAATAGTTGTAAAATTTCTGCCACACAAAAAAATTCGTCGGTCGATCAAAAATCTGGTAGGACATGTAGAAATTTAAAAAGTTAAAACCAAAAATTGCAAGAAATATTTGGAAAAAAAATCAATTTCGCGATTTATTCGATAATATATTAGATTCGTAGACCATTTTCTGGTGTTTGGTCGAGCTCCTTTTCTTATTTGTGGTGTACGTCTTGATGTTGTTCCACAAATGGAGCCGACTCAAGCCGACTCCGAAAGCAAATATTTTTTATGAGAAGCATGGCAAAAATACACTCGGAGGTTTGCCATTGCCCGCCGAGGGGCGATCGCTATAAGAAAAGACGTTTTCTTCATTGTGATGTTTCACCGAGATTCGAACCTATGTTCTCTCTGTGAATCCCGAATGGTAGTCACCCACCAACCCATTCGGCTACGGCGGCCGCGATTGATTAACTCTATTAAATTTCATTTTCCAAAACCACTTCGTTATATGAAGCAATCTGATCTGTGAGGAATGGGTGCGTACGGGCTAAAATGCCTATTCCCGAAACTTCATTTGACAAAAACAAAGCAGTGCGTCACAAATCGATTGCAACTTTTCAAGCCGCTAAAGACATATAATATGTATGCACGAACAAAGGGTCTTTCAAAAGTGACGCCTAGATTTCAATAAAGAATAACTCCTAGACGGACGCGTTTTTATGAAATTATTGATATTTGTTAAGTAGATACGAGTTAATTATTGAAACTTGTTCTGAAAATGATCGATCTTTAAGATAAATCTATCGCAAAATTCGTTTTTCTAAATAATCTTTCGAATGAGTCGACAATTCAAGGGTTTGTGAAAAAATGTAAAGAAACTGGTTCGAGCATAGAAAAAGGACTGGCAGACCAAAAACTGGACGTTCTGTTGAGCTTATTGCTGCTGTAGCGCAAAGTGTTGTTGAACAGTCGTCAACATGGATATATCGACGTTCTCAACAATTAGGCATTCATGTTTGGCGAATTTTACCTGTGGACGTGCGCATGGCGAACATTTAAATTATGTCTGTTTTCACACATAATTGTTAAGAGTCGAATTTTGAATAAAAATTAGGAGACTTGAGGGAATCTAAATGCTTACATGCTTTGTTTTAAAACAACATCTAGGCACGCCTTTTTAAAGACTCTTTATAAAACTCACTTGATAACTTCCAGAAGCGTGCAAACCCGTGTATCGAAGCAAAGGATAAATACATTTTCTAATTATAAAGACTTTTTTTTAGAATAGAAAGTACAAATCCCCAGTTTTTATTTCTCTTAAGTCTCGAGATATTAAGTAATTATTATTATTTTGTTACCACCAGTTGGAAACAGAATTTGGCGCGCACGCAGCTCTTCCTTCGACTAATTGTTAAAGTGAAATGCTCAACGCAAATTGAAGAATTTAATAAAATACTTCGCGAAAAACCCATCTAGCTCTGGAAAAAAATTATAGCTAGCATTAAAAATGGAACGTAATTGCATGAGAGCGGTCGTAAGTTAAGACCTGACAATGCCATAATAGCAATTTTTTGTAAGAAATGAAAATTTATAAAGCACTAGAGCAACAGGAGGTCATAGAAGAAAGTTTACAATACGTTAATTACGAGCAATAATTGCAGAAGTAAACAACTCTACTAACTGCTTCAGGCAAAATATTAGTGGAGCGGCGAGCAAAGCATTGGTAGAAACGTGTATACATACATACTTATATATTTCGAAATGAGCGCACATAGTGAAAAGTCTTGATAGCGGAAAGGAATAATAGCTTTGAATTGTAATTATTTTGTTTTTCTCGATGTGACCAAAGCCGTGTTTTTGTTTGTATTTTTTTTTTCATTTTACTTATAATTGACAATGTAATTAAATTGTTAGCAAAAGTTTGAATTTTAATGCGAAAAAATCTGGCATTTTGCAAAATTTCTAATTACCTGGTGTTTTTTTAGCTGCATGAGAACTATCGATATCGATAACATAGGGTTGGCAACTAAAACAAAACAGTGTTGACATTTCTATTCAGTAAGGTTTAGCAATTCATCATGAATCATTTAACGCCAGAACAACGCTTTAAATTGTAGAAATTTACTTAGAAAAAAATAAATCTGTTCCGGAAATCCATAGAGCGAAGTGTTGATGAAGATGCCTTAATGTCGATTCTTCGTCGTTCTCAACTTCTTGGGCTTCGTTCTTCGCCTACGTAGAAAATTTTAATCAAGAATCCTGACTTACGTGCTTATACAGTTTGTACAAGAACTGAAGCTAAGTGACGATCGTTTGCATCAAATTTTTTGCTGATTGGGCTCATCGTAGATGTATTATTCAGATTTATTGAAAAAGTAGTCAACAATTAGACTGATTGAATGGACCATGTACATTCCGTCAAAAAAAAGAGGTTGTCTGTAAAGTCGGTTTACTGACGATAGTTTAACGTGACAACATCATAAGAAAATATTGATGGAATGGTTGCATTTTTCAAAAGAAAATTTTAATTTTATTTGTTTGATAGATATTTTGTATGGATATAGAGAAGGAGGTAAATGGAATCGCAATGAAATTGATCAAGTTACATTTAAACAAATGTGAAAAATTACGAAACATTTATCAAATTCATGAAAGATATGTTCAATTTCGATTGTGCATCACACGTTAATAAGTCAACAACACTAAGAGGCAACATCATCGATTTGACTTTTTCAAGACACATTACACTCGAAACATGCACACAGGTAGAAGGCATACGCAAATACAAATTTGTGAATTTATATACATATGCGCTTATACATACATATAAATGCTCACTCAAGTAGGAGAGAGCCAGATGTCAAACTTTGTCGAACGCAGGGGCCGATTGTGCCTCTTTGTCGTTCGTTCCGCGCTCTCGCTTGCAGTTCAAGCAAGGTAACGCCGCATGAGCAAGGTAACGTCGCATTTTCTGGTGCGTGCAGCCGGCTCCATCGAATTATAAAACGTTATTACGTCAAAAAGTACCAGGAATTTTTCAATAAAACGCAAAATAATTGTTTCATTATCAAAATTTACTTTGTTGCCTTAGTGCAGATTGGTCCAGTCATCAAAACACCTTTTAAACGCGTTTGAAGAGATCTTCATCAGCTCCTTCAGCGAATTCGGCTTAATGACCTCTGTCGACTCAAAGCGGTGTCCGGAGAGTGGCATTTTAAGTTTTGGGAAAAGGAAAAAGTCACAGGAGACTAAGTCCGGTGAATACGGTGGTTGTTCGATGATATTTGTGGAGCTTTTGGTCAAAAAAGTCTTCACAATATGAGCCTTGTGAGACGGTGCGTTAGCATGGTGCAAGATCCATGAGTTTTCTTTTCACAAATTAGGCCGTGTCCTACGTACATTTTCTCTCAAATGTTGATAACTTCCAAGTAATACGCTCCATTTATCGTAGAACCATTTGGAATGAATTCCGAGTGCACAACACCATGATAATCAGAGAAAACGAGTAGTATGACTTTCACTTTTGACCGACTTTGACATGGTTTTTTGTTTGCATATCTTCAGCCATCTTCTTCCGATGAATTTTTTGAAAGAAATTCGACTCTTGGAATGAGTCGAGCAGCCACGCATCTCATGCCCAATTGATGGTGTAAAATGTTGTGAATTGAATCGTGATACACGCTAAGATCACGAGCTACCTCTCTCAAACTCAAGTGATGGTTTTCCAGCACCATTTCCTTGATTTTGCCGACGTTTTCATCCGTCGAAGACGTTGATGGGCGACCAGATCGCGGCAAATATTCCACGACTTCTCGGCCCTCTGCAAAAGCCTCATACCACTCGTAGATAAGGCACGTGTTTTTGATAAATCACACTCGCCATAGGTTTTCTGCAACATTTTCAACGATTCGGCACACGAAATCCGGTTCAAAATTCAAAATTTAAGAAAAATTCTTTGTTCGATATTTTTATCCATAGTGAAAATCGAGGAGCACATCTGCGGTTGGCTGATATAATTAAATGCCAAAAAAAGCTAATTGACAGTCACGCTCAAGCTCTGCCACACTATAGAGTATCTTATATTGAGACTGAGTATCTTATATTGAGACTAGAAGGCGTCACTTCTGTAGTATTTCCATTTATGATATGCGCCATTCCTATCAGCGCTTAATTTTCGTATATCTCTATTGCACCAATCTATCTCAAATGCGTTAATACTCCTTTATAAAGACACTAATGCTGCAAGAGGATTTATCTCATAAAAAGCATCAAAAGATATTAAGTTTTACGTCGCGAGGTGCGTGGCTTTCTACAAACGCCATGAGCCATTAAATAAAACTGAATTAGCACAATTTATGTAAATGCGCCTATAGGTAAATTTTCATTTCTCTTTCCGTTTTCGCCACATCATTTTGAAATATGTGGTATGTATGTACCAGAGTAAATTGCACATAATCGTCATCTATTCTAATACATACACACGTGTATATGTGGCAATGCCTTTGTTACCATTAGACACCTACTAATAAAAACATGCTTACAAGCATGTAAGTATGTGTATACTTACATATTAGTGTATTCGTGAAATACTGAACATTTGGCATTGGTGCACCAATTGTGGCAAATATCATTCAAGCAAAGGGCTTAATATCCGTCAGTGGAATATAAATGTGCCGCATCTATCTACATACATACGTTTACAGTGCATGCAGACACGACAGCTATCACCGCCGCAAACTATCGCTAATGTGCACATTTTG
This sequence comes from Anastrepha obliqua, assembly GCF_027943255.1. Taxonomy (NCBI): domain Eukaryota; kingdom Metazoa; phylum Arthropoda; class Insecta; order Diptera; family Tephritidae; genus Anastrepha; species Anastrepha obliqua. The sequence goes on from NC_072892.1 coordinate 86,139,954, forward strand.
CATCTGTCAGCATAGCCAACAGCTGCGCATTATTGAGCGACGGTACTCTAATAAATATGTGTGTACATACATACATAGATATATATATATATATATATGTACATATCTGTTATGCCATAGGCTATTTTGCTTAGGTTAATGGTCATGTGCACGCGCGCTTCTAACAAAGCATGACACACACATATATACAACAACGGGCGTGTAGGTGTAGGATAACAACGCCATCATCACCAATGACCATCAATAAAAGCTGCATGCCATTCGATAGTCACTGCGAGGGCTTTCAAATATGTATGTATATTTTGAAGAGCATGATTTGAGAATAGCAGAAATTGTATTCAATAAAATTTTATTTTTTGAACTCATTCACTAAGCAATTTAGCAGCTTTATCAAAGATTGAAAGTAAAAGTCGAATTGTATCACGTCTACATGGAATTCGGTTCTATTCAATATAAGAACAGTTGTGTGAAACCTGCACCCGAATTCAATGCTCTTGAAATAATACTATAAAAGAAATGCTAAAAAGGTATCCAAAGCGTCAAATTCTCTAAGCATTATGATATTCCCCATATTCATATTTTTTAGATGAATAGAAAATCACACTCATCGCTTCTGTTCATGAGCGGTTGTAAAACGGTGGTCTACAACTACAGCCCAATTCCGAGATTCCCTTAGATTCCAAAGCTTTTTCGGGTTGTCATGTCAAAGTTATCATTTACTATTAAACAGTTTATTTCTTCTACTCAACATGGTTTCATTCAATTTTGCTATATGGATGTTATGTCGATGGTATTAACACAGGATTATCGAATTTTTTAATAAAGTTTCTCATGATACGCGTCTGTATAAGCCTTAGCTAATGGTGTTTTTGTTTCTACGAAAAAATGTTGTCCTTTGCGGTGTATACATTTTTCAGCGCCCTTTAAAATGGTATGTTTTTTGTCTACTCAGAAAATAGCATAAAATACTACTAGTATCTATCTATCTTTGACTAGCACACATAATATTAATGTTCTAAATAGTCAGCTTATTTTCAAAACAACCAGCTCTCCTTACTAAGCTTCTCTAGGCACAAACAATGTGTTCTTTGCCTACGTTGAGTTTGGCATTTATAGCATTGACCACAGAATTTTCTCGCCGAATTACATTCATTTTAGAATCGAGCACGAAAACAGTAGAGGACAATGAAGAGGTAACATTTTTTGGGGGAAACGAAACCGCCATAAGTTTCCACTCCGCATTTTTGCACTTAATTACGCCATAAGTACGTTGTGATTTGCAATGTTCAATCACTTGCCTACATTGAAACTTCGAGAGTTTTATCAATGTAATTTTCTTTTGTACGCCGATGACTCAAAACCTTTTTCTTGCAAAGTATCTCTGATGTTTTTATTCTCTCCACTGAGTCAAATAATTTCATTATCTGATGTCGAAGAAATGTTTTTTTTTCGTAACTTACTCTACCTGTAAGATGCAGAAATAGCTATGTATCTCTATCTTGTCTTATTTCTGTTACACAGTTGTCTCCTTTTGATAAAATACAGGAGATTTAGTTATAATATTTGACTCAACTTTTACGTTTGTAGACCATCTTGATTATATAGTCTTCTGGGACTTTTTTGCGACTCTCGCCTTTAATAAAAGAAATAGTCGTGAGTTTAAAAATCCATACACAAAAACGTTTTTGTATTCTTGTGAGGTCTAAGGTAAGCTTTCGAAATTCTCATTAGAAAAGGAGAGTGTGGGCAAAAATTATTCTTAAACTATTGTCTACCGCAAAGTTCCTTTGACCCTATATAAGTAAAGGGTGAATTTTTAAGAGCTATAGGAAAGTTTTTCAAAAAACACACGTAAAATTCAGAAAAATGCATGAAATTTTTATTTAAATCGATAGTACAGTCCATATAATTTAATGTTTGAAGATTATTTCATGCAAATGTTGACCACGACTGCGCTTCAAATGGTCCATCCGCTTAGTCCAATTTTGGCAATCGGCCAATTATTCGGCCGGTATCTCACATATAAATGCTTTAATGTTTTCTTCCAATGCATTAATTGAAGCAGGCTTGTCTGAATAGACATGAACTTTAACATAGCCCCACAAAAAATAATCTAAAGGCGTTATATCGCACGATCTGGGTGGCCAATTGACAGGTTCCGAACGTGAAATAAAATGTTCACCGAACTCGACTCTCAACAAATCCATTGTTACGCGAGCTGTGTGGTATGTGGCACCGTCTTGCTGAAACCACATGTCATGCAAGTCAAGCCAAAGTCTTGCACTTTGGGCAAAAAAAAATTGGATATCATTTCACCATTCACAGTTAATGATACCTCCAGTCCATAAACCGCACCAAACTGTGACTTTTCTGGATATATTGGTAGCTCTTGCTATTATTCTGGCTGATATTCACTCCAAAATCAACAATTCTGCTTATTTACGTACCCATTGATCCAAAAATGAGCCTCGTCGCTGAACACAATTTTTCGACAAAAAAGTGGATCTTCGGCCAACTTTCCAAGAGACCATTCACCAAAAATTCTACATTGCGGTAGGTCGTTCGGCTTCAATTCTTGCACCAACTGTATTTTGAAAGGCTTCACACCTAAATCCTTTCGCAAAATTTTCCACGTTGTTGAGTAACAGTAAAACGTTGACTGTCATTTATTATTGGAGTCTATAAAAGTTATTGTACCGAAAGAATCTAAGGCAACGTAATATGTTTTTGTTGACACGTAGAGAACCAAATATGTTATAAATGGGCCTATACACGGATCCTCATTGAGTTTAATAACTTTGATAAACAAAACTGTAATGCTTTTTCTATAAGCCGGTCTTCCATTAAGAATATATTAACATCTTGCTGCGGATAATTTTTCGTTTTTTGTTTATTTATTTGATGAGGTTTTGCTTTGTGTGTTTAATCTGTAGGTGTCACACACCTTTATGTGGCTACTGTCTATTAATTCAATAAATTTAAATTGAATTTCAAGTATTAGTGTGGCTCATGATTCAATTATAAGTCATTGGGTAAGTAGTGAAAAGAGAGTTTTGAAACTTCGCTGTAGGGCTGCATTTACGGAGGATGGATAAAACGTGGAAAAGTGTTCCCCTTCCTACCTAAAGGTAGTAAAAGCATTTGCAGAGTAGTTAATTGGTGCTTTAATAAAAAATGAAAGAAAAACTAAGTATATTGGATATTTACTCTAAATTAAAAGAAGGCGGCGGCCTTAATCGAATAGGTTGGTGCATGAGTCCCATTGGGAAAATAAAAAAACTTCTAAATACAATTTATTAACAAATATCCCAACAGAATATACTAATTGGTATATACATATGTTAGGTTGCAGGTATTTGTGGAAACGCTGTACTAAAATCCTTTAAATGCAAGGGTTTAATAGGAACTTTAAATATTAATTTTTACATAGTATATATATATAGATTTTATTGGCGCCTACACCCTTTTTTTACTGCACCAGATAGTTTTTTATGAGGAACCTTTCCATGGCAGAAATACACTCGGAGGTTTCCCAATGCCTACCGAGGGGCAACCGGCGTTAGACACAACTTTTTCTGCTATTAAATTTTTCATACCCGAAAATTCGAACCCGGGCACTACCCAATCGCAGTCGCGCACCAACGCTTTCGGCTACGGCGGCCGCAAACTCATTTTAATAGTAAATATTTGAACAAAAACCACAGAAATTTTCCCAAAACATGTTCATTAATTTTGTGTGTCTTCTTCTTCTTCTTAATTGGCGCTATAACCGCTTACGCGATTTTGGCCGAGTTTAACAAAGCGCGCCAGTCGTTTCTTTCTCGTGCTAACCGGCGCCAATTGGACACACCAAGTGAAGCCAAGTCCTTCTCCACCTGATCTTTCCAACGCAGTGGAGGCCGCCCTCTTCCTCTGCTACCACCAGCTGGTACCGCATCGAATACTTTCAGTGCCGGAGCGTTTGTATCCATTCGGACGACATGACCCAGCCAACGTAGCCGCTGGATCTTTATTCGCTGTGCTATGTCTATGTCGTCGTAAAGCTCATACAGCTCATCGTTCCATCGTCTGCGATATTCGCCGTTGCCAACGTGCAAAGGTCCAAAAATCTTGCGCAGAATCTTTCTCTCAAACACTCCAAGCGTCGCTTCATCGGATGTTGTCATCGTCCAAGCTTCTGCGCCATACGTAAGGACGGATGTGTGTCTTACAGCTCTCAATTTAGATTTTTGTTTATTATTTATAATTGCAGCTGCGTAAGCGATGTTCGTGATGTTCGCATATTCATCACTTTTGCAGATGTTGTGTGCAGAGTCTCTCCACCGTCATTCGCCTCCTTTCGGTACTTTAACAGCTTATCAGGAAAACGTTTTTCAACTCAAAATAAACCTAATAATGACAATGATTTTTGTATTGAAAACATTTAACTTTATTCAGTATCTTTTTTTAATACATGTTTTTTTTTAAATATTGCAGCAAGCCGAAAGCCCTGGCGGCTGGTGTTCCCTCTCTTAACGTAAAGTAATACTTTATAATTATTTTTCATTTAATAAATAAATAAACAAAATGTATTATGTAAGTATGTATTTTATAAATTGCTAAGTTCTCTTGTATATTTATATGCACTACATATTATTGTTACCCTGTTTTTTAATCACCGCAGCATTTGCAGCGATATTTTGTTGTATACATATTTTATATAATTGGTTAGCACCAGTCTTTCAATTATTATTCCTGTTGTTGCAACAGAATTTTAGAAGCTGTCATTAGATACCCCTGCAACTCAAATATTTGGTGTTTTGGCTGCCATTTTGCAAAAAGTTGGTGACGATTTACCTATGTGCGTTCTGAGCTCACCCTCTACCTGAATTAATAGGTAAACGAGTGCAGCTACTAATGCATGATTGACCACATGAGCGGCAAATAAACAGGTGATGCTTTCCATTTAAATTCAACCGGGCTATTCGGGTCATGTTCTTCGATTTCGATGTAACTTAAATATGTTGCTCTCTGGTCAAAATAATGAGACACGTATTTTTTTGTTCGCCCGAAAAAATTTTTTTTCAAGAGTTATCGGCAATTTTGTTTTTCGCCTCAAACTCGATTTTTTTTAATTATATAAGAAAATTTTTTTTTTAAATGCCCATAACTTAGTCAAAAATGAACCGATTTTAATAATTTTGGGTTCAAAATGATCGTAATTATATACACAAGCGACTTCATGTAGAAACAATTGCAAAAAAGTAGTTGAAATTTTTTTATTTAGCAAAAAAGAAAAAAAAATGAAATTTTTTCGAAATTCAATATTTCAAAAAGTGTATTTTTTTTTTTTATAACTTTTTCCAAATCAAAAGGACATCTCAAACTTTAATTGAGCTGCATGCCTAGTTGCTAAAATGAGTTGTTTTTGAGTAATGAATTTTTGAGTAAACACCCTGTTTCGCACTTTTTGTTTTTCGCAAAATAAAAAATTTTCAACTACTTTTTTGCAACTATTTCTATATGAAATCGCTCGTGTAAGTAATGACGATCATTTTGAACCCAAAATTATTAAAATCGGTTCATTTTTGACTAAGTTATGAGCATTTAAAAAAAAAAAATCTTATATTATTAAAAAAAATCGATTTTGAGCCGAAAAACAAAATTGCCGATAAAGCTAGAAAAAAATTTTTTTTGGGCGAAAAAAAAAATATGTGTCTCATTATTTTGACCAGAGAGCAACATATTTGAGTTACATCGAAATCGAAGAACATGTCCCGAAAAGCCCTTTTGAATTGAAATGGAAAGAAGAAATTTTTTTTTAATTGCTCATAGCTTAGTCAAAAATAAGCCGATTTGAATGATTCTGGGTTCAAAATAATCGTAATTACTTACATAAGCGATTTCATGGAGAAATAGTTGCAAAAAGTAGTTGAAAATTTTTTCTTTTGCAAAAAACAAAAACTGCGAAACAGGGTGTTTACTCAAAAATTCATTACTCAAAAACAACTCATTTTAGCTACTAGGCATGCAGCTCAATTAAAGTTTGAGATGTCCTTTTGATTTGGAAAAAGTTATAAAAAAAAAAAATACACTTTTTGAAATATTGAATTTCGAAAAAATTTCAATTTTTTTTTTTTTTGCTAAATAAAAAAATTTCAACTACTTTTTTGCAATTGTTTCTACATGAAGTCGCTTGTGTATATAATTACGATCATTTTGAACCCGAAATTATTAAAATCGGTTCATTTTTGACTAAGTTATGGGCATTTAAAAAAAAAATTTTCTTATATAATTAAAAAAAATCGAGTTTGAGGCGAAAAACAAAATTGCCGATAACTCTTGAAAAAAAATTTTTTCGGGCGAACAAAAAAATACGTGTCTCATTATTTTGACCAGAGAGCAACATATTTAAGTTACATCGAAATCGAAGAACATGACCCGAATAGCCCGGTTGAATTTAAATGGAAAGCATCAGGTGTATTCGCTTATGTGGCTAGTGAAAGCGTTACTAGGGAGGGGAATATTTTGAGGTAGATGCAGCTGGTGCTACTATTTAAATACAAGAGTACAGAAAAGTACTTAATTGTAACAAAGGTACTGCAGAGCTACATTATTTTCTTGTGATCGAAGTTGGGAGAAACCGAGCATGTTTTTAGGTCTGCGAACATTCAATAGTCGCTGGGAGCCAAATCTAGCGCATACGGTGGGTGTAAAAGCAATTTCAAGTTCAATTCAGAAAGTTTTGTAATTGTTTTGATTGACTTGTGACACGGTGCGTTGTCTTGCAATTTCCTAAACGCAGCACCTACTTTGAACAGAGCTTTTGAATAGTCAAATGCTCATGCAATGTAAAGCCAACACTTCTTTTGATATCCGTACGATATCAAATAACTAACTTCACTTTTCGATCATTTAAAACGATTTTGTTGATTCTTTTGATGTTTTCTGGTGTTATCGCCTCATTTGGCGGTCCACTGCATTGCGCGTCATCGGTGTCACTACAACCACGTCTGAAGTCACCAAACCATCGTTTTATTGTAGTTTCTGATGGAGTGTAGTTCCCATAACTCTCAGGCCATTACTTCGCTTGAACCGTATTTTTTCCCACCAAGAAGAAGTGTAAAATTAAAGCATGAAATTCCTTTTTAATCCCTTGTTTTAAAAATAACAAAAGTAGTGTCACCCTTATACTCACCCAACTCATATACGATGCTGTTCTAACACCACATCTACAACTTCTAAATGGAGAAATGTCAAGGGAATAAGTGACTTACCGAATTATTAAACAATGATTTACCGAATTTCTGGTTACCACTGTCTTAACATCAACTGTCATATCGCAGGTTCGCAACTCAACTTCATATTAGAGCGCCATTTGCATGCGCGAATACAGCAATCTGATTGATTGACTAGATGCCGTTCGGAAAATGTAATACTAAGACAGCAAGTTTCCCACCTGAGAAAACGGGATGAAGTCACAAATAAAAATGTGACAGATGCTAGGACTTTTGTAGAAGGTGTAGATGCGAGGTAAAGCAAACTTGGATGGCCAGAGTTACTAACATGGATTAAATGCAGAAGCTTCAGTCCAAAGTACTTAGGACCTTTGAACAAATTTAAGAAAAATTATAAAATTCAATAGAATTCAACATCGCCATCTTGCGTAGAAGTAATAAAAAATCTACCTCGGAAATGAATTCTTCGTACCAAAAAATTTTCCGAGAATATTTTTCAAAAACTTGAAAAGTGCGCGCCAGGAATCAAATGAGATACACTTTCTTATTTGAGATAAACTTCAAAACGGCTTCTAATCTAGTATTATTGACACCTAAAACTATCACTTATAATTTGCTTCACGCAATATCGCTACCGGCGAGGAGCTGGTAAGGTGCATGCATCAGCTTCTATGCAAAATATGGTCGGATGAAAGCATGTCCGTCGATTGGAATTTAAGTGCGCTCTGCCCAAGTCATAAGAAAGGCGATCCTGCAATCTGTGCCAATTACCGCGGGATTAGTCTTCTAAATATCGCCTATAAGGTTCTAGCGAGCGTATTGTGTGAAAGGGTGAAGCCCACCATCAACCAACTGAGTGGACCTTATCAGTGTGGCTTTAGACCTGGAAAGTCTACCATCGCCCAAATATTCATAATACGGCAAATTTTGGAAAAGTCCCATGAAAGGAGAATCGACACGCACCATCTTTTCGTCGATTTCAAAGCTGCATTCGACAGTACGGAATGGAGTTACTTCTATGCATTCTTTTTGTAGACCTTTTTGCCAAAAAAAGTCGAATCTCTAAAGTTTTTATATTTTATTTATTTAATTATAATGTACTATTTACATAGTAAGTATCATGAAATAAAGGGATATCAAAACGCCTATTATCAATTTCAACGTGATCACGAAATTCTCCCGCAACCATTTACTCCGAATGAAACACAGTTTCGACAGTTTTTCGTAGCAAATTTATACGAATACTCACTTGTTCATGGGAAGGCACAAAATAAATGAGATTAATTGAAATCTGTTATTAAATTATTTCAAGTGGTCAAACATGTAAGTAAAATTATTTCTTGGTGAGTGATGTATAATTTTGATGCAAGAGTCTCGCCCATCCACATACCGCAGTTATAATTTAAAATTAGTTTAGTTACACATTACGCTAGAAATCGGAAAGTTTGGTGAGGTCTGGTGATGTCACTCTACTTTTATGGCTTGGACCAAATGCATCCTACACCACTTCAAGCACGTAATTAAACTGACATTTTTTCAATCGAAGGTTTTTAATGCAATAAAAAAAATAATTTGGTTTTTTATTTTTGTAAATTGAAATACACATTTTTTTCATAACGACTTACGCTTGATCCTCCAAATTGAAAGGATTTGAAGCATCACTTAACATTTCAAGTCTGCAGGTAAGCATCTGCTTTATCTAGCTTCTTCTTCTGCTAATAAGATTGATTGTTGTAGTAATGGAATCCATTTGAACTTAATAATCGTTGTTTGATTAGTTGTCTTTTTAAAATAGTGCTTTCTATGGCAATAATTATCAACGATGTAAACAAAAAGTTGGTATTACTAATTCGAGCATAGTTCAAGTGGTTAGCAACACTAACTACAAAAACGTCGGAATTATAAATAGGATTTTTCCCGAATTCGTTATGGGAGTTCCGTTTACCACGGAATGTATAATAGGGCTGAAAATCTCAGTCTGGCACACCGTGCGCGAGCTCATATATTTGCTATACTGTGAGACGCGAGTACAGGAAGGCTAAACACAAGTACGAGTATAAATACTGGCACAATAAATACACAGTCATATGCTATGTGTTTACATATTTTGCTCCACTTTTCCAACTGCTAGGCCAGCGTGAAACAGTTTCTTCATAAACAAATCAAACAAAGAAAAAAGAACCTAACTAAATCTAAACCAGTTATAAAGCTTAGTGAATAAATTCTAACCCTTTAGAAAAAAGTGTTAAATGTAACTAAAACGTTGTTGCAAAGTGTTTCGCCGCGTCAAAGGCATCAAAAACTTCAAAGCTCAAGCAGTAGTACAAAACACTTTTAGTGTTCCCGTGGTCGCATGGTTGGTCGGTGAGGCTTAAGTATAACTAAATACGTAAAAACCCACATGTCAGCCTATAGGAAAAATCTGCGCTAGTGAGAAAAACATTCAGTTTATGACTAGTATGTAGATGGTCAATTATAGGAAAGAGTCAAAAGAAGTGAAAATTAATATCATTTAAGTAGCCAATGCTGCTCTTTCCAGTAGGCCAATTGGAGAGTTGAAGTCAAAGTTGGTACTTCTTCTTTATTTGTAATTCGTTACCGAATGTAAACGAAAATATATGAAATTAAATGGATAAAATGCAATGTGTAAAAATAAAATGCATGAAAGAATATTTACGATAAAACGTGTAAATACAATTCTATAAATTTTTTACAATATATGAACAAGTAGCTTTGCTTCTGGCTAAGAGCTAAGCAATAGTTTGAACTCTAATCTATTGACGTGCATATATTGATGATAATTGATAATTTCTTTTCTCCGATGCCTTGACTTTCTTAAATCATTCCTTATGGAATAAGTTGAAGGGGATTTTACTTATAATTTCGGCATAGATGGCCGAGGCAGCCGATTTTTCTACGTTTAATGCATCATAGAACCTCCCTTTTGCTATTAACTTTTCGAAGTACTTCAGAGGTAGAGTTTCGGTCGATCCAGGAAATTTTAAATAGTCTTCTTAGTATCCGCATTTCGTAGGTCTCTATCCAATTCGTATCAGAAACTTTCATCGTCCCAGTTTTTATGCCACACAACAAAACTGATAAAACATAACATCTCACAAAGTGTATTTTTAGACTTAAATTAAAATTATAGTTCCTTAGTGCTAGTACATACATGTAGAGAAAAATCGCTCCTGTAGTAATATAGTGAAAAAAATTGAGCATGGTCAAAAAAAGGACAGATTTTTATAAATTAAAATAAATGTAGAAATGTTTCGATAAAGCGAAATTGGAAAAAAAATTAACAAAGAAAGTCATGTGCTTAAAATGTATATTAAATAAGCAGGCAACTTCATCTAGCCATTAGCACGAATTTAATGCTTTCAAACTAATGTCGCTTATGTGTATATGTCTACATATATATATACATATGTCTCATGTATGGAGTAGCTCATTTAAGTATTTTACATGTGAAGATTGAAGATTGAAATATTGAAATTTTTGTATTTTTTAAATTATTTCCATTAAAATTTCAATAATTCAGCAATACTAAAACTAGCTAAATTTAATTGGAAATAAGTTAGAGATTTAAGAAGTAAAGACACAAAGCTTAATAAAGCACCAGTGTTTAAGTATTGAAATTAAAAAAAGCAAGCAAATTGTGTTGACATTGGTTTATCAGTTTTATTTAACAATCCTGTGATCGTCCTCTGGGGAATTACAAAGAGATGTTTTATTTAAGAAACAAGCGCAGCCTACTGAAGTACCATCCGATATGGCATTATAACGAATAAAGTTCGAAAAGAATTACCCTTATGCGGCCGCAAATGTATCACCTATGTTCTCAATGCAGTTTTAAGAACTGAGTATTTTTTCGTGCAATAGAAAATATCCCAAATTGTCCTCATATTAAAGTCAGGTAAGGCTCCAGATATGATTTCCTCCTATCGGCCAATAAATCTACCACCTGTGTTATCAAAAACTTTTCTTAACCAGGCTCAATCCGATTATTGCACAGAAAAACTAATTCCTACACATCAAAATTTCGCCAACACCAGTCGGCCATTGAGCAGTCAATTCTTTCCATAACTTCGCTAGAGGAGCGCTTGAAAAGAGAGAATAATGCGCAGCTGTCTTTTTACACATAACACAAGCATTTCACAAAGTCTAGCATGCAGGCCTGCTATCTTCTTCTTAATTGGCGCGATAGCCGTTTACGCGATTTTGGCCGAGATTAACAAAGCGCGCCAGTCGATTCTTTCTCGTGCTAACCGACACCAGCTGGACACATCAAGTGAAGCCAAGTCCTTCTCCACCTGATCGGTCCAACTCATAGGAGGTCTACCTCTTCCTCTGCTACCACCAGCTGGTACCGCATCGAATACTTTCAGAGCAGGAGCGTTTTTATCCATTCGGATGACATGACCCAGCTAACGTAGTCCCTGGAACTTTATTCGCTGTGCTATGTCTATGCCGTCGAAAAGCTCACACAGCTTATCCTGCCACCGCCTGCGATACTCGCCGTCGCCAACGTGCAAAGGTCCAAAAATCTTCCGTAAAATCTTTCTCTCAAGCACCCCAAGCAACGCTTCATCGGATGTTGTCATCGTCCAAGCTTCTGTGCCATACGTTAGAACGGGCATGATGAGAGCCTTGTATAGTGTTAGTTTTGTCGTAGAGAGAGAACTTTCCTACTCAGTTGCCTACTTAGTCCAAAGTAGCACTTGTTGGCAAGAGAGATTATACGTTGGATTTCGAGGCTGACATTGTTATCGGTGTTAATGCTGGTTCCTAAATAAAGGAAGTATTTTACAACCTTGAAATGATGACAGTTAACAGTGAGTGGGTGCCGATACGCGAGTACGGCGACTGTTTGTTTGATGACAAGAGGTACTTCGTTTTTCCCCGTTCAGCACCACACCCATTCGCTTTGTCTCTTTATCCAGTTTGGAGAAGGCAAAACTAACAGCGTGGTTGTTAAGGCCGATGATGTCAATCTCATCAGCATACGCCAACAATTATACGCTCTTATAAAATATTGTGCCTGAGCGATTAAGTTCTGCGGCTCGTACGATGCTCTCCAACATCAAGTTAAAGAAGTCACACGACAGCGAGTCCCCCTGTCTGAACCTCGTTTGGTATCAGCTATGAAGTTACTAGTCTTCTCGAATTTAAAGCAGACGTGCCGCAAAGTAGTATTCTAGGATCAGTCCCATATTTACTGCTGATCTACACTTGAGGTTGTAATAGTCAAAAATGGTATTGTCTCCGCTGCTTCATCTCTACTGCAGCACAACCTTGTCAAAGTCAGTATCTGGTTGAACAAGTTTCGTATAAAAGCCAATCAAACCAAATCAGTACAGATAACTTGCACTGCAGAGTGCAGATACTCATGTTCTCCAGCAACTTTAAATCACTGGCAAATACTTTAAGCTGATCAGGTAAAATACTTGGATATTCAACTCGATAGATAAACACATGGTTTCCACATACTATTTATATTCTTCAAACGTAAGCAACCAGGTTTAAACCTTCGCTCACTTTACTGGCTACTCAATCAAAATGCATTATTAGTGGATATCAAAATTTTCATCTACAAATCTGTACTCAAGCCAATATGGACATATGGGATTCAAATATCAGGCTGAGCCTCGAAATCAAACATAGAAATTCGTCGAAGGTTTGAAGTACTACGCATAGTTATAAATAAAAGGTTTTCCAATAACAGGTGTTAGGTGTTAAACAGGAGAGACGATTAAAGATTTTTTATGGCCGGAATTGGATGGTATTGATCTGGACAACGATTATTTTCAAGAGGCCACACAAGCAACGAAACCATTGATCTTTTACGGGAAAAGATTCCGGACCGTGTTATCTCTTGAAGGGCTGATCACAATTGGCCACCGAGATCTTGTGATTTAACACCTTGTGACTTTTTTTTTTTGGAGCCACGTAGAAGAGAAGGTCTACGCCAACAGCCCAGGGTCGATTCAAGATCTCAAAGATGGAATTCGTGAGGCTATCGAGGACATAGAGCAGCCACTTTCCAATTCGGTTATGGACAATTTCATGAAAAGGTTATTGTCCTGTAAGCGTGGTCGTGGTGGTCATTTGCCTGATGTTATTTTCCACTATTAACGGCATACCTTTCTCTTTATAATGAAATAAACATCCGATTATTTATATTATATTAATTAAAAAATAGCATTTTTCTTTGAATATCAAAATAACACCTCTTAAAGGTGAAAAGAAGAAAGAAAAAGAAAAAAAAAACTCTAAAACAAATGAATGCCTGAAATTTCTATTGTTGTTAAGTATGTACCATATGTAAAAGCAGGGGTGCCTGCGCACAAGGCATTCAGTCTTAAGTTGAATGTGTGGACGTTTCAACAGTGAACGGAGAAAGTGATATCAAGTGATTAAGTATTGAAATTAAATAAGGCAAGCAAGTTGTGTTGCCATTAGCTTATGGGTTTTATTTAGCAATCCTATGCTCGAACTCTGGGGAATCACAGAGAGATTTTTTATTTAAGAAATAAGCGCAGCATACTGAAGTACCATCCGAAATGGCATTATTGCGAAACGTGTGGCTTTTTCTGCATGGGAGGCATTTAAACTATGCGGGAAAAAGTGATGAATAGGAGTACATCTTGTAAGTATGTTTTCAAGTTACTACGTACTCTTGTGTGCATAAATATACTCACCTATGCGGTTATTTATAAAGTTATATAAAAAATATTTCCATAAATACTCGTTTACATGCAATCATGTTCACATACATACATACATATATACTTATGCATCTGTAAAGCTCATTTTTTGCAAATATCCTACATTTACCCGCCACTCCCATGAACTTATAACTTACTTGTGGAATTGTTAGTTCTACAACTTCTTTATGTGCGACTGCTTTTGTTCCAGCATTTTCACTCCCACTATATTCACATAACTTCATTTGCAACGCCAGTGCATTATATTGTTTCTGTAACACATAACAGCGCATATGCATGCTTATGCGTATTCCTTTGGATGAGGAACTTCTCGTATAAGTAGTTCACCTGATATTTTTATTTTCTAGCTGCTGTGTTTTATTTGTTTGCTTTAATTTTTACTTGATTCTTTTGTTGCGGTTTCGACGTAAAAGACTTTGTGGCATGCATACTGTAAAAAGGGGTGCAATTTAACATGGAAATATTCAGGTAGTGGCATAATTCATACGTACATATTTACGTAAACGTAGATATGTTTTATTGATTTTAATTTTATACGGTAGGAAGCGAATTTTCACTTAAGTTGATTACATTTTCGATTATGAGTTTGAGAAAATGGATTTCCAACAAATTAATACTTTATGATCTACCTTAACGACTTTTGTAGAAATACCCTCTATGCCACAAAGCAACTGAATTTTCACAAATAGAAACCAGTGACCTATATTTTATAACAACTATTTTTTCGACCTCTGCTTAAATACATAATTTAGCATGCCTTTATTAAACGAGCTATGTATTTTTTTTTTTTGAATATTAATTATAAATTTCAAAACCTTCAAAACTTTTCCAACCAAAGCTGCTTAACAGATCCTGCAAAATTACGATGTATAAATCTGTAATCCAACCAGTTCTGTGCTATTGATCAGAGTCATGGACATTAAGTGAAAATACCAAGACCAGACACCAAATATTTGAAAGAAAAGTTTTAAAAAATCTTCGGAGCAGTCAAAGACAACAGCGATGAATGGCACATAAGATGGAACCATGAACTGGACCAACTAATAACAGGAGAATATGTTGTGCGTTTCATCAAAGCCCCAAGAATCAGGTTTATGACGAAAGATGGATAGACAAAGTGAAGGATGACATGAGGAAGCTGAATGTAAGAAACTGCCAGGACTTAACCATAGATCGGGTTAAATAAAATGAAAATAAAGATGGATTTCCGAACTGGAGGATGACATGAGGAAGCTCAAAGTGAACCACTAAACGGAATCAACAAAAAATTGGATCAAATGAAGATATTTTATTCAGCAGATCAAAGCTTACACAGAGTTGTAGCGCCAAACGATGAAGATGATTAATTATGAATGGCTTCAAACAATTCATGGCACATGGCATAGATGAAAGACACAGAGTACCAACTAAGGTGTATACTGTAAAAGGTTCAACAAAATAATTTTCCTTTTGTCAGAATTTTTCTACCTGACTGGCACTTTGAGTTCATTGAGCCATATGTTTATATTTATTCGCAATATATAGTATAAAGAAAATCCATCTGCTTGTATTCATTAAAATTTCCAGCAGAACCTTATACAAGGTAGCGCAAAATTAATCATATTTTTTGCTTTTGAATGATTGTTTCACTAAATAAAAAAAACCTTCCAAAAGAGTGATTAATTTTGCGTCAACTTTTCGAGTAGAAGCATATCCCTCCTTTCTACTCATGTAAAACTTAAAGGGTATGCAACTTGTACTTTACTGATTCTTGTTTTCAACGCGGTGGCAGATGTTATGGTTGCGAGCGACGTTAAATACATATTAGGAGCCCTATTTATCTGCACTTTTTCTTAATTTTATACCTTTTTAAAAAACCAAAAAATTTACAGCGGCTCGCGGATAATATTTAAGTTCGAATGAAGAAATTCATAACTCTGACTGCTTATCTGTGCATACTACTGTGGGCAAAAAGTAAGGTGAATTTGGTTGTAAAATGAAAAATCTTTATTTATTCTTGTAAATCAATTTCATCCCCTTCAAAATAATCCCCTCTCGATAAAATACACTTATGCCAACGATTTTTTCAATCCCCGAAACATGCCAAATAGTCCATTTCCGGTATAGCCATCAGCACCTTCTTCGATTCAACTTTTATCTCCTAAATCGACTCGAAACGCGTTCCCCGGAGTGGTCTCTTGAGTTTTGGGAATAGTCAGAAGTCACACGGAGCCAAATCAGGCGAATACGGAGGTTGCGGAACGATATGCGTTGAATTTTTGGAGAAATGGTCACAAAGAACGAGTGCAGTGTGAGACGGTGCATTATCGTGATGCAAAGCCAAGAGTTGTTGGCCCATATTTCTGGTCTTTTTAGACGAATTGCTTCACGTAAACGAAGCATAACACTCAAATAATATTCCTTATTAACAGTTTGGCCAGGTGGAAGGAATTCATAGTGCACCACACCACGAAAATCGAAAAAACCTGTCATCATGACCTTTATTTTTGAACGACTTTGACGTGCTATTTTCGGTCTGGCCTCGCCTTTAGCACGATATTCGCTTGATTGGTCGGTTGTTTCAGGGTCGTAAGCATAAATCCAAGTCTCATCTCCCGTAATGATGCATTTGGGCTTGTCCTGATAGTCTGAAAGCATTGTTTCACACACATCAACGCGACGACTTTTTTCCAAGAAATTGAGAGTTTTCGGTACCAAACGAGATTTGACTTTCGTAGGCCCAAATGGTCTTTCAAAATTGTTTTCACAGATCCTTCTGATATTCCGATCAAATCAGTAAGGTCTTTAACAGTCAACCGACGATTTTTGAGCACTAACTCCTTCACTTTATTCACGTGTCGGTCATCTGTTGACGTCGATGGTCGTCCGGAGCGCTCCAAGTCATCAACACGTTCTCGATCCTCTTTGAAGTCTTTGTACCACTTATATACATTTTTCTGCGACATGGTCGAATCACCAAATGCCTTCTGCAACATGCTAAACGTTTCTGCAGCCAAAATTTCATTCCGCAAACAAAACGGAAGCTAATAATTGCACAAATTATCGTTTATGTGGAGCTTGTCCAGAAACCCCTTGAGGTGATCATCACAAGTCCTTGGAGATTCATTTAAAATCAATCGGACAAGAGAAATTAGTTTTATTAAGAGATAATCTTGTGCCGGGTCGAACCTTTTCAGATTTTCGAGAAAAAAACCGACAATTGATTGTTTAAAAAAATTCGATCGATCAGGCACGAGTTTTTTATGTTTTTCAATTTATTATAAATTATAATTATTATTGTATAAATTATAATTAATTTATAATTTTCAATTTATTTAAATTTTATTGAAATCTACCAAGCGGTTTTTAAGTTACAGTGAGCACCAGTTCAAAAAACATAGTTTTGAGAAAAACGCATTTAAAGTTTTCTTATCGATGTATGTTGAGTTATACGAATTACTTACACTGTGTCATCTATTCCTGGGCCATATAATAGTTCTTCAGCCGTCAATGCAGCTTCCATAATATTGATTTGTTGTTGCCTACGTAGCATTCTACCTTCTCGAGTGTTATCGTTAGCGCGCTTATCAGCCACTCAGGACAAAGTTCTTCAGTGCCGCTAAAGTAAATGACTCACCGATATCTTTGGCGTTATTGAGTTCATTTAAGGTTCCCGCAATGGGTGCATGTGTTCAATTGCACATGACATACGCCAAAGTGCCACACATTTCTAACAGGTATATTAAAAGTATCAGAACAATCAGAGCTCACTTGTTAACACATTTGGCACAAAGGAACACGACGAAAGTGTTCTTCTACTGTAAAATGATGTTAAATTCACCAGCTGACATCGAATTGTATGGGGGCAATGGCCCGGAAAAGTTCAGCGGAGCATAATGTTAAAACCTTTTTTATTTGAGTGGCTTGAAGAGGAAGCCAGATAAAATATTCTGTTTTCTTTCTAAACCGGGTTTAACAAATGCTATATACAACGTTCTGAGAGTTTAAGGATCTGAGACAATCTGTATACAATTACGCCGTATCAAGGCTAACATAGCGTTACCTATAAATTTACTAGTACTAGTATATATATGGTTGCTGAATGTGAGTTTAGCTTGGTCTTTAATTTGGCTCTGAAATGTGATAGGTATTTATTTTTCTTGAAAAAAAAGACTTGAAAGAAGTGTTCGCAAGTGCGTCTGAATTTAAAAAAAATCGATGCATTTTTGTGCTCATTGGTGACACCGGATACTGAATTGAGGCATGCTTCAACACCTCATTTGAAAACTCCAAATTCTGGTAAGAAAGGACAGCATATTTTTTTTTCGACAACTGGAAAGTGCGCCGTCCCAAGCATAAGGTAATCAATTTGCACACTTATTCAAACTTGAACTCGTACTTGGTAGAATAGCCTTCGTTTTAATGAAGTAATTTGCTATTCCATGTCTTCCAATGTCTAGCTATATTTAGAGACCTATATAAGCGATCTGGCTACAGTAGAAGATCATTTGAAGCTAATATTTTGTTAATTGCCATTATTAATAGTTTCGTTGTTAATTTAATTTTTACGGAACAAAGGAACACTTAAAAAAGAATGTTGTTCTCTCATCATTTTTCGGCTGCATGTAAATTTATGCTTCAAATCTTGCGTGATGTTATCTTAACGAATAATAGTGGCCAATAATAATAAAATTAAATTCAAATTTGATATTCAATATGCAATTCACCACTAAGACAGACATTTAAGATTTAAATAATAGTAGTATATTAGTACAAAATTAAGCTAATTTCACAGAATTGCTAATTTTTCTAGCAATTTGTGTCTATCCGACCATCCATCCGACCGACCGTGGGCACAACAGCTCGATTAAATGATGAAATTAACATATTTCATATCTGAAGCATAGAAAGCTAAATTAGAATTTTAGTTAATTCTGATATACGTCAAAGTAGCAGTGGGTGTGGCTGATTTTTACAATCTTCATTAACGATGTATATAGTAGACGTTTTCAATATTGGCGAGTGCTTACTATACGACAACGATCTAAATATATACCATCCTATAAGAACTTTTGACGATGGCGTAAATTTACGACTTGTTATTAACCCCCTTACTTCCAGCAATCAGGGTAGCAACTAGAGATCTCGATTTTGGTCGCACTTTTTCGAACAACCACGAAAACCACGATAATTTCGGACAAATATTTGTGTACTTGACCAATGAACTAGTTTGATGCGAGCTCTAGTAGAGTTTTGGTAGCAACGATGGGTTATCGTTAACCTTTTGTAAACCCAAAATTGTAGTGTTTTCACATTCCTAAGTTAAATTTTGATTACCATCGGAAATGCGACATTTTCGCTGCCAACTCTAAATACGGATTTATTAAAAAGAACTCGGAAAAATTCATTAGCCCGCTGAACCCAAAAAGTAGTTTTTCATGTCCACTAATATCTATTCGTAAGTACCCAATGATCACCGCAAATTCCAATCGATTGGAGGGAATTAAAAAAAGAAAAATTAAAAACCGCTGATTCTTTTCGCGAAATTTTTAAACATAATTCCATCACACGCCCAGTTTGAGGGAAACGGGTGAATCTCGATATATATATATATATATATACAATATATAATTGGCGCGTTCACCCGTTTTGGGTGTTTGGCCGAGCTCCTTCTCCTATTTGTAGCGTGCGTCTTGATGTTGTTCCTCAAATGGAAGGACCTACAGTTTCAAGCCGACTCCGAATGGCAGATATCTTTTATGAAAAACATTTTCATGACAGAAATACACTCCGAAGTTTGCCATCGCCGGCCGAGGGGCGACCGCTATTAGAAAACACTTTTTCTTCATCTTGGTCTTTCACCAAGATTCAAATTTACGTTCTCGCTGAATTCCGAATGGTATTCGCATCCAATGTGGTAATGGCAATGCACCAACCGATTTGGCTACGGCGGCCGCAGTGGATCTCGTTAACAACTCATTAAAAATCTCCAAAATATGGTACAGATATTCCTACACACCTCATTTACATCCGACATTATTGAGATCGGAGGAAAAATACACCCACTTTTTATATGGCAAGTCTAAATTCGCAAGTCTGATGTTACAAGCTCTAACTCGCATTCTCTATGGGATTTTTTGATTGCAGCCAGTCTTAATAAAAACACACTAAACACGCGGGTGTATAAAGTTCTTTCCAAACTGAATTTATCAATTCCTTACTTATTATAGGTCTTATATATAGGTTATCATAAAGCCTAATTGATCGCATTAACACCAGCACGTTGCATGACACGTTTAGAGTCGCTTTGGGATGGCAATAGAATATGAGATTTTACAAACAATTTGCCGCGATGAGAAGTTCTATACATATATTAATATTACCTATATTAATACATATGGAAGTATGTATATACGTAGGGATGCTTACGTACCGGATTAGTGTACAATATCTGAATGTTGCACGGTACAACGTCGAAAGCACGGGCAGGCGTGATGTCAAGTGCAAAGGGAATATGCAAGTTGTGCTTTAGTGTAGGTTGTTGTTACTATGTTGAATTTGCTAAATTGCAGCTGCTACCAGTGTTGCTGATGTCATTGGGAGAGTGGCTATAAAATGATTGGAGTATGCATCAAAATAAAGTTATTACAGACATTAAGCAGCACCTGCACACACATGCACATATGTGGCAACTTATGCCATAACAAACTAAAGCAATCAACACTAACTTGTGGCAGAAGTGGCAATAAGGCGGTGGTAGTTGAATGGATTTGAATGACTGGTGCAATGACTGCATTTCCTTAGTGTGTTTAGAGACCGTTAACAGGTGGAGTGGCAGTGCCAAAATAGCCATCAAGCGTACCGAGTGCGGTTATAAAACACTTGCCTTATCCAGGTGCAAAATCGTAATTACACATACAAACATTTATCTTGAAACATAAATTTTGTGCGCCTTCAAGTATGCTATGTTCTACTACAATTCATGCAAACAATGACTTGGGAAAGCAATAAATTTAACAGAACGCATACGCCTATTTTAAATAGAGAATATAGACAGCTAAATACAAATCATAAGGGAGGTGACCGGGGTCTTCTGTATCCAGTAACGTACACTAAAGAAGAGCTGAGTGAAGTAAATGGAAAACAGCAGTGCCAGTGGACACGGCGTGTCGGTTAAGCAAAGTAGCAAAACGGAAGTAGCCACCAAATCAATTGTACTTGCTGCGTGGTTTTGAATTGAAACACTGATTGCGCAGAGCCATATGGTGCCTAAAATACCAAACGCAGATATGCAAAGCTATACTTTAAAGCCAGTTAAAGACATAAACGAAAACTATACAACTCAACTTCATTTGCATTAGTTTTTATTTTATTTATTTAAGGGGAGTAGCGATGAGTGAATACGCAATGGAGGAGTAGTAGTGTGGATTGAAAATTTTTAGTATTACTGATATATTTGGTAATATCCGCCGTATGGAGTCGGCTTGAAACTGTAGGTCCCTCTATTTGTGGAATAACAGCAAGACACGCACCACAAATATATATATATATATATATGGTGGTGTCAAATAACTTACAGGGACGGGTTTGCATAGTGGGCGATAAGTAGTGCCGGTTTTCATTATTTAAGATCACAAAATTATTATTTATTATTACTAATTATTATTACCAAGACAATTACTATTTTACTTTAGTACTGCAGCCGAAGCAAGTTATAAACACAAATATTAAACTCTTTGATATACGAAGTGAACAGCTGTGTTTACTTTTCCAAATTGGGTAAGGCTGGCGGCATCTCAAGACGTTGTTCTTGAGAGGCAATATTTTCCGATTTTATCTACTCTAATAAAAAATCCTGGCTGGCACTTTGGGGCTTTATGCAATCCCGCCTACAATTTCCATTACAGCGGTTACGACCCTCCTACCTTCAAGGGAAGAGTGGGAACATCTGGGGATCTTTTTCAGTTTTCGGCTCCCCGACTACTGTAGTGTCTTTCAGGCTGAACTTATGGCAACAATGAAAGCCGCGACACTGATACAGTGTGATATACGGAAATGATATCTGCGTTTTCACTGATAGCCAAGCTGTGACAGTCGACAACCTCCACGGTAGCCATGAAATGCCGCACATATCTTAACGAGATAGCTGAGCCATTTCTCCTAAAAGTAACATGGGCTCCTGGCAATCGCGACATTGAGGGCGATAGAGCCAATGTCCTAGCGAGACTCGGCACCAAGTTCACCGCTGAGTTCATAGACAATGAAATAGGCATACCCTTACAAACATGTAAGCTACTCATCCTTAAAGAAAGTAAACGAAAGATGGCGTAATGAAGCCACCTACAAAATCGCCAGGCAACTGTGGCCGACTCGAAATGCTAAACGTACAGAATCCCTGCTAAGCCAAAATAAACACAGTCTTAGCACACTGATATCAGCCATAACGGGGCCCTGCCTAATAGGTAGACACGCCCAAAGGATAGGTGTGCAAATACATAACTTCTGTAGAAGTTGTCTAGATGAGGACGAGGAAGATACAATCTGGCACCTACTGTGCCACTATCCTGCTCTATCCAGACGCAGGTTTATTATTCCAGACAAACAATTTTTTAATGAGTTTGAAGATCTCAGTTCTGCAGAAATCGGAGATATTCTAAAATTTTTCAAAATCACACACTGGTTTTAGGAGAGATAGAGACAAGCTCCCCACGCGGCATCACAATGGGCTATGAGCCCGAGTGTTTCCCACAGGACAACGGTTTCGACCTAACCTACAATAATAAAGAAGGAAACAAAAAAATCATATAAAAAAATTTTTATATTCTATGCCTCACCTCAGCGTGTAGCCGTAGCCTCCATTTGATATGAACTTGCAATCTCTCCTTTCTTCTTAATTTTCTTATTTGCTTAACTGTTGCAATTCTATATATCCGTTTTCAAGTACCTGAAATTCCAAATTAAACGTAACAAGTAAACAACAAAAGTAATGATTTCCAACCACATCTTCGATTTCGTTAAAATTTTGCCCATTGACTTTATTCATGTTGGTGATAGGTGAAAGAAATGGTCTTCAAAAATGGTTTAAGTTAGTTTCTATTATTTAATAAGGGTTAATTAAATTCAAATTAACGGCGGCCGCCGTAGCCGAATGGGTTGGTGCGTGATTACCATTCGGAATTCACAAAGAGGTCGTTGGTTCGAATCTCGGTAAAAGCAAAATTAATAAAAACATTTTTCTAATAGCGGTCGCCCCTCGGCAGGCAATGGCAAACCTCCGAGTGTATTTCTGCCATGAAAAAGCTCCTCATAAAAATATCTGCCGTTCGGAGTCGGCTTGAAACTGTAGGTCCCTCCATTTGAGGAACAACATCAAGACGCACACCACAAATAGGAGGAGGAGCTCGGCCAAACACCTAACAGAAGTGTACGCGCCAATTATTTATTTTATTTATTTTATTTTATTAAATTCAGAACAGATATTTATGATATTAATTCAAAACAAAAATACAAATTTTACTATATTTAAGATTAAAAAGTGTAGTTAAATTAGGTGATCAACCTAAGAAACCATTATATTCCTAAAAATATATATGAGTTAAAATTGAATTTTAAAAATATTAATAATTATGAAACTAAAATAACAAATGCTTAAGAAGTATTATTTGGTTTTCTTATATATATAGAAAGCAAAATCTTAAAGAAAAATTTTTAAACGACAAAATTTTCTGCAGCGAAGCTTAAACTGTATTCTTTCAAGAAGAACCGAGCAGACAATTTCGCCAAAATATCTCTGCCACTTAATGGGAAAATATTAATCATTTGACTTCGAGATTCGAATGTTGGTTTCCGGTCTGAGAAAATTAGTGAATGTTGTGCGAAGATTTTCCCAAAAGTTTACGAGCTGACAACAACCAAAAAGGTTCCCAACAAGATGTACTAAGACCTTATATGTATAAGTCAAAACTTTCTGATCCAGTTAGCATAAAAGGGGTATCGTTGAAAAGATTATTAGTCGGTCACTATTTTTCAGAAACTTTTTTTTAAAAGGCTCTACTTTTTAATATTCAAAGTTTCGTTCCATAATTTCAGAATTTTTTGAACTAAACAATAATCATTAAAAATACTGAGAAATTCTCTTTTAAATAAGATATTTTTCGAGGTAGAGTCTCAAAAGCTTCAGAAGTTGTAACTGTTTGAAAATACATAACCAAATCAAAAAATAAAACTGCCAACTATGTGTATGAACTCTGCCAGTTTGAAAGTATGAAGTTATATCTCCTTCAATTTATGACCCCGCGAGCAAACACTCTCATATCTCATATATAAATGCGTATGCCGGTCCTAAAATTAATTATCCACTTTTTTTTAAATAAAAAAAATTGTTTGATTAATGGAAATCTTTATTTTTACCTTTACGCGCTCCATTACATACTTGTCTGTCTGTATACTGCAGCTGTCTAAGTTCACAAATGTCAAATACGATTGACGAACGAAGCTATTTGAAAATTATAACTTTTTGGATGGGATGATGAATTTTGAACCTTGTATATCTATGCGAATCTTTCATTGTTCGACAAGATCCTGGAAATCTTTTTCTTTTTTTTCTACAGCTGATGTGGTGAACTTTCCCTTTCATGACTTCTACGAAGTAATTTTTTTCTTTAATACAGATCTTTTCCAAAGAAATATGTGGAAGCTGAACTTCTACTGAGGTGGATAAGCTATTGCCAGAATGAACCGATGGTCTTTGAAACTTTGATGTCCTTTAAAAAATTGTGTTCAGGAGGAAATTAAATAATTAGTATGCGCCATTACTACAAAAAATTACTAAAATTAATCACCCTTCTGGAACATTTTTAATATTTGCACATGGCATTGTACGCCAATCATATTTGACACTTGTGAACTACACTGCCGCAGTTACAAACATACAAACGATTGAGCGTGTAAAGATAAAAGGAAAGATATCCATCACTCGATTTATAATTTCTTTTTTTTTAGAAAAATGCTATACAAAAACAAAACTGGATGAATAATCTTTACATACTCTATTGTTTCACGTGCTTAAATCATTATTCCAAGATAGCTTTCATTATCGCACGATGTTTTACCATAAATTCTCTTGAATCAAGGCAGCTGAAATTTTAAAGGATCCTCAAAAAAAAAAAAGACAAAAAAACTTAAACTTTTCAAATTAATTCAGATTATAAGTAAATATGTGGAGCTTGGTAGTTTAAACGTGTATGTATATCTGCATAAATACATTTTTTTATATACAGAATTTACCACCCCTGCTGAACCGCCTACGCAGAGGACAAAAACATAACTGCATTCCAAGAAATAATGCCGCGAAATATAAAGGAAATGAAATGCAATAACAATAAAGGCAAAGGACAAATAATACAATGCATGAATAAAAAAAGAATAAATTGAGAAGAAAAATGTACCGTCATAATAGCAAAGGCTGTGCCAAGTGTTAACCAGACAACAGCCCCTACAATAACTCAGCGCAGACCAAACAATTACCTCCAGAACAATTCTGCCAACTGCCACCATCCACAGCTCGCATTTTTTGGTTTTTTGGTTTTTTGTTTTTTGTTTGCATCACCGCAATTTCACTCCATTTCACTGTTATTGTGCTGCCGTAACGTTGCTGCACCGTTACATGTAATCCTAGGCAGCCGATGCCGACAGCAATGCGAAAATCGATTGGATTCCCAGTTGCGCCACGGCTTTATTTCATCGTTCCTGTTCCATTTCTTTTTCCTCGCTTGATTGTTGTTGTTTTGGTTGTTGTTGCAGACCTTTGAACAAAATAAACTCCATGAAATTATGTGCTTGCACTATTTTTCAGAGCGTATGCGAATGAAGTGCACTGCAGGAACACTTGCATACTTTGCCACACTCACAGCACTTGCAACACTTGCACTCGTTCTCACTTTGCGTGCCAGTTTTGTTACATTTAAACCATGCGATTATTTGCAGCCGTCAAGTGGATTGTGTGCACTCAATGTGCTCAGCTCTGTGCGGAGTTGTTTGACGTTTCCTTTAATTTCTGTGTTGCAATTGTGATTGATCGCTGACACGCTTTACTGCTGTTGCAGAACAACAACAACGAAGACGGCCGTGTCAAGATAATTATTATTATTTGCGTCATTCTTGTGCACCGTAAATTATTCAGCAGGGAACTTAATATGAAATTACGTTGTAGGATTCAAGGAAAGCTTGAGCTAAGATATTTTTTGTTACATACGAATCTTGAAAATTTAAATTTGTACTATAATTATAATTTTTTATACTTATCCAAAAAATCGTTTCTGGCTACATTGCGATTTTATAGCATTTTTTTACTATCAATCTAGAAATTTCATAGAATAAGATACGTCTAAAAGATACAAACCGGTACTCAAATTCTCTTAATGCATCAGATTAAAAAGAGATTGTTCTGACAGTGACTACTGGTATGTCAAAAAGTAATGTGCCTCGACAGCAAAGACACATGCAGCGCTTAGAGGCAACTTTCGGGCACTGGGTAGAAGTTAAAAATATCTTCGAAACGCACAGCTTTTTACAGCGTGACGATCAAAAGGTCCTCAGCGCCGTTCAAGTTTGAGGAACCACTCTTACTATAGCTGTTCACAACCAGGTAGTTTGGGCAAGACCAGTCACTTTCGCCTAATATTTTCAGCTTGAAATGAAGTGACCGAACAAGTTCTGCCAATTCAATCTTTGCCTGCTCCCGCATAAAAAAATACGTCAAAAGAACTTTTTTTTTAATTTTTCACGAAAACTTGTTGCCTTTTTAAGAAGGAAGACATGGTTGGACGGGACGGTTTTGCCCTATTTCGGGTATAGGAAATCAATCTGTATCACTAGTTCTTAAGATTTCTGCACACATTCATATAAACAAATTTTGTCTCTTAACTTTTCGCAGTTTTTGGTAACTGTCCAAGTGACGTCAATTGGACACCAAATAAGATTTACACATCCTGCAATAACAACTTTGTAAATTGATGAAAAAATGTATACGAAACTCAGATAGAGAAGAAACGAAAAATAAAGTAATTAGTAAATATTGTCAAGTATGACAGCATGGATTGCATGTCGTACCCATAAACTTACGCTTGTTAGGTCGGATTCAGCCTACGAAATTATGCCTTTGACGAAATCGACGCGGCCCCGTTTTTGCAAGACTAAATTTGCAACAACTCGGCGCAAATCTAAATCATTAACAACAATATCCTGAACGAATCCACAAACAATATTTAAATCCACTGCAAGTTCTCTGATGGTTAATTTTAGATTATTGAATAAATTTTCTTTCACTTTATTGATGTTTGCTTTAGTTTTCGATGTTGACCACCTGACACTACGTTCGTCATCCTAGATGGTCTCACGAACTCTTCTGAAGCATTTGTACCACTCGTGAGCGGCTGTTTTCTTAAGATTATCATTACCGAAACTGTTTCCCAACAAGTCTAAGGTTTTCGCACCATTGAATCCACTTTTGATGCAAATTTTAATAAAAACTCGTTGTTGCAAATTGAAATCCAATTACAAAAGCTGTGAAAATCGAAAACTCCTGCAGAGACAGATTTACTGAATAGAGCGTAGCAAATGTCAAGCAACTGCGATAACAAAAAAAAACCACTCAAATCAATTGATTCTTCTGGTGGTTGTTCCGAGGACTATTTTATAAAGGTGATATCTAAAATTTAAGCATCACATAATTTCTTATGTTAATTTACCATAAGAATGTGTCAAAGGGTGAGCACTTTAACTCCCAAAAAAAAAAAGTTCTGACGTAGGCGCATATACATATAAATTTCTTATTTGTCATCGCTACTATTTTTGGTATTTTTTGTGCAACACAACATAATTTAAAGGAAATGGTTTTTATAACCGAAGATAGCCACACCATTTTTAGTATTGAAATAAAAACAACCTTTTGTAGTTTAACACAGATTTTTTTCTTTTTAATTTATATTAATTATTTTCGTTCATATAGGATTTGAAATCAGCTCTTCCAAATCATAATAGAAACTATCAAAATTACTTAAACTATTTATGGTTTAACTTAAAAATTAGTTTTTCTATAAAGTTAGTTTTACCATAAATGAAAATGTAACTATTTAAATGCACTGATGGCGCAGATGGTAGTACAAACACATACATACATACACATTACTTATGACAAGAACTCTCATTTTGTTGCCCATAGAGAAATATAATATTGTTCTTATGAAGGAAATGCCTTTAGCTCACTCTCATTTCACTTAAATACTAAAAATAATTAACATATTATTAATTAACTGGAATAATTTCATTTAAATATAATCGACATAATTGTACGCGAAAAGGCAAAAAACGTGTACACTTACATAACTACAAACAAATGCTCATTATTTGAATTCATATTCATATTTGTGTGTGTATAAGCGAGTGTTCAATTGTTTCAATACAATTTTACGGCCCTTGGTTTTGTTGCTTTTGTGTTTCATATATTTAACAATAGTTTGCTTGCAATAATAATCATATTTACCTACGACCGCTTTTATCTTTTATTGACCATTTGAAGTTTAAATTACATTCATATTTACAACACTGAGTAATCAATTATTTTCAGTTAATAAATGTTTTTTACAACTTTAATTAATTTTTATTTTTTTTCATTTCATTATTATTATTGTTTTTTTTTTTGTTTTTTTGGTTAAAGCAGATCAGAATAGAGTTCAGGTTAATGATTCTGAGAATATCACATGTCAGTGAAAGGTAAAAAAATGTTCGTATGAAAGACACTCAGTTTGTTAGTCGGAAAGATTGTTGATGAAATTATATGCATGCACATGTGAAGACTAGCATGAAAGACTATCAGGTTTGGCCATCCGGAGCAAAATTGTGAGAGTAACTTCGACTGCTACGGCACCGGGTACTCGGCAGCATAATTCTGCTCATTTATTTCTCACGTTGACACTTATACGTCAACGAAGTAATTTGACTGTGTTGATTTACTTGTATTTCGTATGTCACCAACAGAGTCTCAGTTTTTTTCGTAAACAAACCGTGACCCCGGTTACGTCAGCCAATCAGCTGATCCCTTAAAATTGCCGTTTAGCGGTCTGCTGGTGGCTACATTTCTGCGTTCTGTACATCGTGAATACTATGGCAACGTTCCATTCATAACTCACATTCCAATTACTGTTGAATTTCGTAATTCCCCATACGAAATTTTGAGAGGAAATTACCTCATTTGTATGTAATTCAGTCTCAGTTGCCTTACGAGCTACGAACAAATCGTTGTCTTCACTAATTTTTATCAAAAAAAAAAAAAAACCAAAACGAAAAAGTAAACAAAAATAGAGAATCAAAGTGACTAAAAGTTGATAAATAACCGGAAAATCGTTTTATAACAATGGAAGCAAATTGAGAAATTAAAATTAATTAAAAAAAATTATCATGTCGAGGAGGTTGCTGAACATCTTATGAATATAGAGTCTTAAGAAAATAAAGCAAAATCTTAATTTCAACTCACCTTTTTCTGTATCACCAAAATTCACAGCAAATAACAGTAATAAAAAGAATATAACAAGCACAAGAAAGACATTTTTGTACTAAAATTTAAGCCACAAAACCTCTGGTTTTATGTGATTTTTGTCACATAATGAAGTATGCCTTTATACAACACAGCTGAATATTCAAAACAAGACAAAGACAAAACTGGTCAAAATATTGATGTGCTATCGTGGGATGTGCCATATGTAAAGGGTTTTTCAAAAATGACGCCTGGGTGTCAGTAACGAATAACTGCTAGACGATAGTTTCTTATATCATCTTTGACATTTCTTAAGTATACTGATGTAGAATTTTTGTTAAAATTATTGAAACTATAGTAATTACTTGAAATCGTTGACCTTTAAGAAATAAGGACATAAGGAAATAATCATCTGAATCAATGCAATAATGTGTGAGCGAGCCGTTGAAAAGGTTAATTCTCATATCCCAGCTGGTAGGCTCATGCTCATGGTGGAAATTTAAATGATGTCGTTTTTCACATACAATTTTTAAGGGCCATATTTTGAATAAAAATAGTAAAACCATAAAGAATCTAAATTTTTACATGTTTTATTTTAAAACAGCATCTAGGCGCGTCTTTCGAAAGACCCTATAAATATTTATGTGTGCGAAACAAATTAACAATCGCATCAGCCACTTGTTAATTTGATTGCCGCACAATAGTCGAAGATTACCGAATTTTTGCGCGAAAAAGCATTGTTTATTTTTCAAGGTTGTATAACTTTCAAAAATGAAAGTTAGTTTAAGAAAAAATTGTAAGTTTGAGCAAGTACAAAAACTTAACTCCACAAATGAGTAGCAAAAATTAAAAATTAAATTTGACCTCAAATTCATGATCACTGAGTGCTAAAGCTTATAGTAAATTATGTAAATTTTAGGAATTCGACAGCTGTCCGTTTGGCAGCTCTTACAAGTTAGGGTCGGATTATGCACGCTTCGCACAATTTTACGCCCAACAAATCCAAATTCAACAGACTATTAATTTTTCTGAAGTTTTGCTAATTTCCAGATAATCAAGCATACATATGCAAAATGCATTCAACATATTTTTATCTGACAGTTTAAAATGTAGGTTACATCCTGTGTTGGAATGTTCGTACCAAACTCCGGTATAACCTCATTCGTTTTCTTTCCACAGAGTGCAATTCAGGGAAGTTGTCGCAGCAAATGCTAGCAAGAGTTAAATGGCAATGAAGTTCAGTCTTATCTTTTAAATCATGAATGACTGGTCTTACAACTACTTGCATTGACTGTCAAGTACAGAACGAGTTAACAGATACCACACGAGAAAAGGAAATAAATGGGAAGTAATAGAAATTGGAACGGCGCTAAATATGAAGTAGACATAAGGTTGCTTTGTTAAATGAAAATAATAATTTTAGTTAAGTATTTACATACATATACACATATTAAATATATGAAATAATTTATAATTATTATCTTGGCATAGCTCAATATGACTGAGCGATGGTCAAAATAGTGAGGAAATAAAATCAAAAGTTTTAAGTAAATAATATCAAAAATGCAATAAAAAAATATGTAGCACTGTTTGAAGTATTGTATTTTTGGTAAAGTTAAGAAGCGGCCGATTTCCCCTATAACTCATTTGAAAGAGCATATTTTGACTTTGTGCATTACGATTTTTCAAAAACTTCCGCAAGCAATTTGTATTCGTGTTCCCTTCTCTTCCTTTCGAAAAGACTTGGTCGCATATATTTGACAGGGACAAGCTTGAAATTTGCAGGGCTTTGTAATTTATGCACTTAACATTACGTATACGTATAAGAAATACCGTTAAACATAATGTACTTTAACTATACACAATAGGGCACAATGGATTTTTCAGGCCGCAGTGCTTAATTTCGTCATAACATTATTAATATACAAAATAAAAGATTTCTAATAAAGTAAACTCTGTTTTAATTACATTGTTTATATTTTTCAGTTGTTGTACCCTTCACATGTAAGTTTATTGTTGTATTCAATGTGATTGCCTTTCGAATCAGCTGTGTTTCAAATCGATTGCGTTTCGAGTCATAAGTACAATGAACTACAAAAGCAAACATGTCTCTCTCATCAGTGCAGTGTAGTGAGGTGTGCTCTCGCTCAATCCCTTTCGCTCAGATGCTGATTTAGTATTGTGCGTGGTATGTAGCGGAGTTCTATGTTAGTGGCTTAAAACCCGAAGTGAATGAACTGCTGCAGAACTGAGCTGGTATATTTCCAACTCACGAGATAGCTGTCGATGTCATTGAGAATTTTAAAGCAAAAAAAGGTAATAACCTATCTAACTATCCGAAGGGATCTCTCGATTTTGCACGCACAGTTTCGAACAACCCGGGCCTATGAGCAGCGCGTACTCCCACACTTGCTCGATGTTCACTACTCTAAAATTTAGAACATAAGGCTCGAGTATATCGACTTCCTTTGAGTAATTAGAAATACACATATGGTTATTACATATTTGTCAGCACTTTTTTTAAGTTATACAAATCATTCAAACACAGTGCTGACATCGACGGGAAGATAAAGAAATATTCACAAATAAAAGGAACGATTGTTCAACAGCTCGAAAATTTCGAACAAGGAGTGAACAGTTAAGCAACAAATTGATTCAAGTGAGTATAAAAAATTGTTCTCTATACCCGGGTATCTATATCTCTAGTGACAATTTCTTTGCCCAAATCAAAAGTATTTGCTATTTATCCTTTTAAAAAGAAAGCTTTTTTTTTTTGAGACATTAAGAAAATTATTCCTTGAGTTAAGTAAAGGGCTTTAAACAACATAAGAATTATTCGGGGAATAAATTATAACGAATGGCAACCCTCTGACCAACACTATTAAAAGTTCCAAGAATATCATTGACTTTCATAAAACGGCAACAGGTCACTCTCCCTTGCTACTCGTATTTATGAGAATTTATGGCGCATTTCTTAAGTATTGTGTGGCTCGTCATCATTTCACCTTAAAACTACCAACCCTAGTTCTAACAGATTACTCTAATATTAGTAACTTCTTCAAAATCTATCAATTAATATCACTTAATTCAAAATACAGTATCATTCCCGTAAACACGTAAATATTACGTAAAGAACTAAAGCACTTACATAAACGTCTATTTGTTAAGTATCATAAATGAACACATTATTTTTACTTATTATTATATAAAATTTAGTAATAGTGTGGCATAACGCCTCAGTAGCAAACATTTTTTTAATTAGTTAAAATATTTTTTAACCAATTTATTTTAATTAATTTTTATAAATATTATAAGAGACTATGTAAAAATATTTGCAATCTTCTTTTAAATGGGTTAGACCAATTTGAGTCGCTTTAGATCCAGCCTTTTCATAATCGAAAGCCACCAAGGTCCCCCGTATCGTCGCCTCGTTTGCCCTTTCGTAGTCCAGCCTCGTAATTCACACAACCATTGAATACAAGTTTTTTTACAAGTATTATAATGAATATTTTGCAGTCAATCTCGATTGGGGCTTTACAAGTTTATCATATAATCGAATATGTAACAAAAATCTTCCAAAGTACGAACTTAAAAAAAATATAGCTTAGTACAAATGTAGCTAAATTTTCATCTGAATGAATTTCATCAGCAACGATAATCGCCTTCAAATGATTGACGCCATGCGACATGGCGATTTATGTACATGCCTTAGATATTTCAGAGGTTAGACCACTGGAGCGGTGGAAATAAGAAATATAGTTTCGAAATTTTTCTCAACGAGGCAGTAAACTAAATAAAAGTTCTAAATAACTACATAAGTTATTTTTTTTTGTTTTTTGAAAAGTACTTTCATATAAATGTCAAAGGCGGCAGCACAGTTTTTCCTTGAAGTACTCTTCGATTTTTAAAGGATTGCAATATTTAATTAACGACGAGCAATTAATTTACATATGAATAGCAATTACAAAATAGTGTTACGAAAAATTAGTCTAAAATTTTACGCACATTTTTTATAAAATATGAATGGGTAAATATCAACTACGAACGGAGTAATTATGAATACAGTATTTCACATGTTACATAAGCATGCATTACTCGTTCTTGGTAACCGTGGAGTGTAACCATTCTCGGGTTTCAAGTATCTCATCCCAAGATCAGAATCAATGTTCACAATTACCCCAAAAACACATTGGGGTAAATACGAGCATACGGTGTAATTTTGAACAGGCATTTTAAGGTCACTTAACTGCAACTTAAACACGAAATAAACTCACTCAATGAATGGAAAATTAATTTTTGGTGACTTTTCAGAGTTTATGCATGGATGAAAGACTTCTAATAGCTGGTAGTACTTGAAATTTAGAAAATGTGTTCACAATTATCCAATGCTGACTCTAATCTGTCAAAAAACAAAAAAAAATCCATCCGTGTTTGAGTGCAGAATGTAATTATGTTGCAAAATTATAAGCAAACTACTCCTTTTTATAAAAATGTAGCTCATACTACAAGTACAAAAACAAAAAAAAAATAAATAAATTCAACTTTTTAGCCAGCATTTTGTAGACTTGCTCGGTAGGCAGTTTTATGGCATATTCGATTATTTTTGCATAGAACAAAAAACCTAGCACTGTCAACAAGCCAATTTGCCAAAAATCAATAATATTTTATAATTACTTAAAACTTTGAATTTGTTATACTAAAATTCGAGGGGTTATAAAACTGCATTTTTAGAAAAATTCTAAAAATTCAAGTTAAATAGTTGAACGTTTTGATGAAATTTTGAGAACTTTAGTATGAAGTTTGAAACTTTGTAATAAATGGTTTTTATTATTCTGAACTATATTTTTATAAAAAACTAGTAGTGTGTTTATAAATTTACAATTGGGTGTAAACTACTAAAATTTTAAATAAATTACACCGGATTTGTTCGAGGCGAAAAGCTGATGCCTGAAGTTAAAAAAAAGGATTATAGGGAATTTCTCTAAGAAGCTCAAATTTGCTATTTCAAAAAATGTTTGCAATTGTGTAATATGCTTGCAGATATAAAATAATCGGCGCTGTCACCCTACTTTACTTTAACAATAAAATGTGTAACCCTTTATATAAATACAGAATTGTGGGTATTGCAGTGCAATAATCTATACCACCTTTGAGATTTATACTATTCGCACCCACAAGAATGGTATACGTGGCATTACGTTAATCTTCACTATATTCCATATTTCTCCTTCCCTTAGTGAAAATAAAGTCTATACTAATTTGCAGAGGAATCGGATCACATTTAATATTTTTGGCCACAAATCATATATCGACCTGACACTGTGGCTTGCAACTGACTGTGTGGTGATGCGTACCAATTTAAAATAGAAGCAAAGGGTGTTTTTTAAAAGCTTAATAACTTGAAATGTTAATCTAAAGCAGACATTTTGTTTTTATTATGGTGTTTCTGTTTTGAATATGATATCGGGCATATTTCCGCTGCGACTACGATTCCCATAGTACATTCGACTGGTTTATTGTTTGACTACTAAAATATAATGTAATGTAGTTAAAGGCGTAAATAGGATGAAGTGCTCTATGCACTTCACGAACGGATTTATTTTTTTTTTCAAAGTGAATTTCCAAAATTTGGAGGAGTTGTTCTGGCGTTAAATGATTCATGAAAACTTCACAAGCCTTACTGAACAGAAAAGTCAACACAGTTTGCCATTTTCAGCTTTCAGAACCCGGTTATCGATATAGGTAGCTCTCATACAGCTAAAAATACCCTATACTTCGACTTTTTTCACATCCTGATCCTTTCAGTAAGCCAGTTTGAGGGCACTAGTAGGGCGTCCGTTAATCAAAAAAAGATTTTCTGAAACTTCTATAGTGACCTAATCCCTCATTATTCATATCTATAATTACATTACATATTGTAATTTGAATAATTTAAAAGATTCGCTCGTATTTTCTTTGGTTTTTCCTTACATTAATGCTTGAGTATATTTACTTTTTTCGTGGTATTTACAAAATTTGCTGCCAAACCATTTTTTTCTGCGCTCCCTTTCTAAAAGTTGTAAACAAATTCTATTAAACGCATGGATTCATTGTTTTATTTTCGCATGCTTCACAAATCATTCCATAAATGTTAAGTGTTGCTCATACGCCTAGGTGGAATTTTACTTTTACTGTAATAACATTGTGTACTTTCTTGCACATGCATGCGTGTTGAAAAACGAATGTATACACCAGTTTTCAATTAATATAAATCATTTTGAACTCGCATCAGTGCCTGGCAAAAATTCCACTTTGACTCAACATTGAAAAATTAAATCCAAGCAATAAGACACACAAGAAAGGAAGCAGAAAAAGTAAGAAAAGTCTTTATATTTGTATAAAACAAATCAAAATTCATTGAAAAATAAGAAATAAAAAAAATCATCGTGCTTCACATTTTCACACAAAAAAGAAGAGATGTTGTAGTCAAATTGATATAAGGAACTGATGCGTGAACGAATAACAAATACTGAAAAAAAGGAATTACTAATAATTGCAAAAGTAATTAAATAGTCGCTTTTCGCATGAATGTGCTCTTTCAAATGCTTCATTAAATTTTTCGCAGCTCGCCTACAGCTAGTATACCCTGTTTCTGGTACCGCGCTTGCTTAAAGTTGTCCAAGTTTTTATGTCGCATAACTGTAATCTAGAGGATTAAGATCGAGGAATATGATGGTCATCATCCTGATGAATTAAAGTTAGAAAAGCGAGTTCTGTATCATTCCGTTCTAATTTTAATCTTATGGACTACTACTGGATATTTTGCCAATATTTTACTCTGACAGGGCTTCAGTTAACCATTTGTTCTCCGCGGAGTAATTTTTCATCTGAGAACACGAATTTTTCCCATCACCTACCAGCTAGCCTTCAAACCAGAAGGTGTTATCTGTAAAGCCGATCCTTTTTTCTTATTCTGTAAGTAGCTGTGTATTTTCGATTTTGTAAGGCTTTAGTCCGAGTTCTTTTTTTTGCTATAAGGGTCACTAATTCGCGATAAAAAAATTAAAAATAAGAGATAAATATTTTGCTATAGAAATCCTTGAATTTCGCTGAACTAGCTTTTATAAAATTATTTTGTCTGATTCCACTCATTTTTTTGAACCAAGCGCATAGCCTTCTTTACCCAGCTCCTTAAATCGTTTAACCGTACGAGAAATCAACTAACGGGCTATGAAAATTTTATTTGCCACACTTGTGCAAAGATATAATGTCGGTGCTCTGAGTAGACATTGTGAAATAAACTTTTTAGTTCAAGGTTAAAAGGATTGAAGATTTATATTAATGTTTTTTGAAAATGTGCGTACCTTGAGCTATTACCCATACATTCACAATACTTTTTGAAAGTTTGCATACATTTAATTTTTGTTACCCTGCATAGATATTTTGGAGATCAGCTTTTTATGTTTACTACTTATGTGTAATTATTTTTCCTACATTAAATTCAACATATATAATATATTGTTGTTGATTTTTGTTTTGCTTTACTTGAAATTGCACTAAGTTAAACTTATAGATTTTATTTGTTGTGTTAGCGTGCGTTCATAATTATTTTATCGCCTGTTTAGGTTAGTTCGGTGCGCAATAGTAATTGACATATTATTGTTAGTATAGTAACGCTGGCGAGTAGACGTAAGCTGCGAAGAAAATTGCCCAAAGGATGCAGGCGAGCAGCTGCACCACGTACTGTAACGAGAAAAGTAAGAAAGGAAATTCAAAAGAAGGATTAATGAAAATCGAATTATTATACATATTACATATACATATACATATTAGGGATGGTAATCCCGGGATTTTCGGGGGCAAAAAATGAATTTTTGTAGCATAAAATCAGCATTAAAAGCAATTTGCGTTTCCAACTCTTTCGTGGTAGAAATCTGTTGGGTTTTTTATGTTCAATGTTCCACTCTTATAATGACTGATGTGTTAATAATATTTCAGTTGTAGCAAATAATATTGAACTACATATATGTATCAATAAGCACTTCAGGTACGTATATGAATAATAAGTTCTGACTTTATTATTTCAATATCAAAAAATGTTGCACAGACTTTGCTCCGCATAAAATGAAGTCACAAGACTATTACTCCGTTCTAAAGATGCCTTCCATTTCAATTCATCCGGGCTATTCGGGTCATGTTCTTCGATTTCGATGTAACTCAAATATGTTGCTCTCTGGTCAAAATAATGAGACACGTATTTTTTTGTTCGCCCGAAACAATTTTTTTTCAAGAGTTATCGTCAATCCGAAAAACAAGATCAAAATCGATTTTTTTTTATTTCTATAAGCAAATTTTTTTTTTGGATGCCCATAACTTAGTCAAAAATGAACCGATTTTAATAATTCTGGGTTCAAAATGATCGTCATTACTTACACGAGCGACTTAAATGCTCATAACTTAGTCAAAAATCAACCGATTTTAATAATTTTGGGTTCAAAATGATCGTCATTACTTACACAAGCGACTTCATGTAGAAACACTTGCAAAAAAGGAGTTGAACATTTTTATTTTGCAAAAAACAAAAAGTGCAAAACAGGTTTTTTACTCAAAAATTCATTACTCAAAAACAACTCATTTTAGCTACTGGGCATTCAGCTTAATTGAAGTTTGAGGTGTCTTCTTGATTTGGAAAAAGTTATAAAAAAAACAAAAATACACTTTTTGAAATATTGAATTTCGAAAAAATTTCAATTTTTTTTCTTTTTTGCTAAATAAAAAATTTTACTACTTTTTTGCAATTGTTTCTACATGACGTCGCGTGTGTAAGTAACGACGATCATTTTGAACCCAGAATTATTAAAATCGGTTCATTTTTGACTAAGTTATGGGCATTTAAAAAAAAAATTTGCTTATAGAAATAAAAAAAAAATCTATTTTGATCCGAAAAACAAAATTGCCGATAACTCTTAAAAAAATTTTTTTTCGGGCGAACAAAAAAATACGTGTCTCATTATTTTGGCCAGAGAGCAACATATTTGAGTTACATCGAAATCGAAGAACATGACCCGAATAGCCCGGTTGAATTGAAATGGAAAGCATCTAAATCCTTTTCCACTGTGATTTTTTTCGACATTAACTTAAGTTACATTATCGGTTATATACACGCTAAAGCTTTATTAAATAGTTAAATTTAACTGATGGTGTTTGTTTTGTTACCAATGAAATAGTTTTCAATTTACATAAAAAAGTAGCTTTGAAACCTATTTATTTATTACTGATTATATAAGTATAATAGAAGGGCTTCTTAAAAAGTTTTGATGTAAGTAATGTTTTTTTTTTTTTGAGTTAAGTTGTTGTAAAATAATGAAAATCTAAATCTCGGGACTCATCCCAGAATCCCGAAATTGTAATTGAGACATCCCTAAAATCCCGAGATTCCAAAAATCAAAAAACTCGCATACCTAGCGCATATTTGTACATCCATACATTTCTTAGCTGCATTGCTTAAAAATTGATTGCGAAAGGAAGTGATAGCGTAAAGAAGATTTAGCTGACTTTCATAAGAAGCTCAAATAGATAGTGCTTCTGAGATCCGGACGTACATCAAACAGAGACTACGTCAGCATATCAAGTGCTGAGCAATCAACTACGGTTTTGCCAACCAGCTGCTTCCAACACCACCAACAAAAACAAGAAAACCTACAATTTTTGTAGGACAATAAATGTAACCACTGGACGTAGCGGTCAACTGTAAGAGCGCATTGAATTGGTAAGCAAATGTCTACGTTGATCTGAAATGCAGTTCACGTACCAGCGACGTTGGCGTAGTGCTCACAGGATAGACCACCACACCATGAATGTTTGCAAGGCCGATCAATGGTGACACTATTGAAATTCAAGTCAACTCAGCCAACGAGGAGAAGGAAGAGCAATTGAAGAGAATTGCAAAAAAGAATTGAATGCATGCATCGGTGGTGGAAAAGTGCATGTACGCGTACATACATACACATACATACCTTTTATGCATCAGCTCGTATGTGCGCACAATGCAATTTCGTTGAAATTGTGGTGCATTAAATTGAATTTTGCGGGCGCGAAGAGTTAATGCATTTTTGCTGCAACTCCAAATTAAATTGGAATGGGAACGAATGATGGCTTTCTGAAGCTGCTGAAGTTACATACTTTGTTCAAAGAGGAAATCGCGAATGTTGACCGTTAAAAGTACTTTAATATGAATTTTTGATAAAACCATATAAAGTCATTTGGCTTAAAATGTATGATGGACATATGCACTCCACAGTGGGTTTTGGACTTATAGGTAACACTGAAAGCAAATGGTGTATGTATGGCACTTTTATCCTACGTTTATATGAGCTTCTTGAAATGAAATTTATGAAGTTGAATCAAATTTGGTTAAAAATTACTAAAGTGCGTCACCCAAAAATATTTGGACCCAGGGTTTGGTTGCACATTTGCTATTTCGGTAGATTTTCAGTGTCTACTTTCACATATCAAAGGATTTTTATTAAAGCAAGTACAGAAGGGCTGAATTCAGTAGGGATGGAATTTATATACCAGTGCATGTTTTAGCAAAATTTAATCTTTGCTTGCTAATATGTGTACCAAGCCTCGGTGTAATATATTAATTTTCACTAGAGATACCGTACGCGCGGTTAAATGGGCAGACAGGCAATGCTAAATAGACACCTCTCATCATTCGGAGCATTTTGGTACATATGTATATGTATGTATCTATCGCGCTTCCTTCATCCAGTTGTTCCAGTTCCACCCTTGTGCATAAGTGCGCGCGGGTGTAAATACAGTATAGTAAATTTACCACATCTAATATTCATTTCAATTCAACTAAAATACGACTGATAATAAAATACCGATTTATAAGAGCCATAGTACAAAGTGTGCCAAGTATGAGTGACATTCGTTTTCCGTACACAGACTTGCCGGTTAAACAGTAATTTTTTTCTATTCTACCTCATTTCTCAAAAAATATTTTAAAAATGAAAATAAGGAAACCGCCAACTGGCTGGCGTACTTAGCATTATTACACTAGGGTTTAAACGAACCTTATCTTGATGCGAGAGTATCAAGGACGATGAAATTCCAACTGCCTGTCAAGCATTTTACATATGCCCAAAAAAAAGTGCTGACATAGAACCGCTTCAAAAGCAGTACCCGCTACCGGCCTTTTAGGCTTCATGCAAATAATTTTGCATAGTCACCTTTGAGGGACATACCCTATCACCACTCTAAAATTGTCAATTAACTAATGTAGTATTAGTTAGGTCTTTTTACGTCGCCTATATTGTCACTCTTCCCCTACTTCTTTTACCAATTACGCTTCACTTACTCTGCATATTTTCGTGTTAGGAGTTTGTCCTCAAATTTTACTTTCACAAACATGTTTCATTATTCACCACTCACCTAACAACATTGCCTCCCGATTGTCGATGATGCCACGCCGTCGCTGCAGCACGCTCTCCTTGTCGCCACTCCACAGCACCGGCGATATGCTAGCCAAGCATTTAACACGCATCGTACCATCCTGAAAGTGACGTCCGTCAACTGCCAACTCAAGGCCAAGCATTGACGTTATGAGGCCATGTTTGTGTACGGTGTCATTGTAGGCTATCAGATAGCTATCGTCGACCACCTGAAATGCACAAAAAATACATGCACATAAGCACAAGTACACGAATACACTTTCCCTTATAAGTATGAAGTATAACTACATATGTATGTATGTATACAGGGCTACCAAGAAAGTCGTTCTAGATAATTAAGGACACACGTTATTTACTGTTTAATGTGGCTATATGGCAAAATATCGAAATTTTAACCATTTTCGACATATTAGATTTTTTAAATTATTTATTCTTTTAAATATTTGTTCAAAGGTCCATTTGAGTATTTCAGTATTTTCCATTTCAGTATTTAAAGAAAATAATGAATGATAATGAGTAAAAAGATTAAATTGCTAAGTTTTTTGCTTTAATCGAAGATTTTTTAAATTTTTTTCTTCTTGTCAAATTTTACCCTCCATTAGTTGAGTCCGCATCAGCCTTACTTTAAATATTGTACTTTCATGAGTAGCTAAAAAGGCATACTAGATTCTAAAATAATTTGCAGAATCGTTTCCAAGCACTTGTTTCAATTTCATTGATAGTTTTTATTAATTGACATACTCTTTAACTTATCACAGAAAAAAAATCAGACCTTTCAACTAACATTTAAAAAAAGAGAATGTACAGTAAAAAAAGGAAGATTTCTTTGAAATCGAATATGTTGAAAACGGTTATCTTTTGGACGTCATGCCGCCTATAAAATAAGAAACAGACCACTTTCGTAGTAACCCTGTATATGTATTTTAACATGAAAATGTGAATTCGTGTGTTTTTTCATATCCCGCATATTCGCCTTTAGTTGAATATCGACCAGCAATCGCTCGTTAGGCCAATATAACGAGTATACCTATGATTTAGTGATAGGAGAGATAGTTGTGTATGTACTATATGTACGTGTGTTGTTACTGTTGGCTTACAAATTATTTGTATTTTCAATTAAACACTGCTCGCCAACTTATGGCCTTGCAAAAGTATGCTTTTAAAAAGTATGTCATGAGACTCGTATGTGGCATGCGGTAGATAATTGATGAAGCACTTATTTCCATGTTATTTCTGTTCTTAAATTTTATGGAATAATTTGGTGAGGACCAAATATAATTAAGAAAAAAAGTGCAAACACTTATAAGAAATTGACTTCATTTTTGGTTTTTTTTAGGTATAATCTTTTTACGAATTTATTTTATGAATAATTCAGAAATATGTAACTTTCGGCTATGTAAAACGTTTAGTATTGGGTTGGGGAAAAAGAAATGTCGTATTTGTGATGGAAATTTGACGCTTTATTTAACGTACTTAGAATTATCCGATTCAAGTTAAATATGCCCCGTTTTGTTCGCAAACTTCTCGCCATTTAGAAGGCAACTTCATTATCCCCCCTTTATAAAACCCCCCTTGCTTATTTGCAGAAAACTCAGACAACCAGTTTTCGCAAGCCTCTTTTGAGGCCAACTTGGTATCACCAAGGGGGTTGTGCATGGACCGGAAGAGATGATAGTCACTTGGTGCCAGGTCCGGACTATATGGTAGGTGCGATAGGACATCCCATCCGAGCTCCTGTAGCTTCTGGCGGGTCATCAAAGATGTGTGAGGACGAGCGTTGTCCTGGTGGAACACAACACCATTCCTATTGAGCAATTCTGGCCGCTTCTGGTCAATCGCCTGCTTCAAACGGCCAAGTTGCTCACAGTAGAGTACCGAATTAAGGGCCTGGCCATAGTCGAGCAGTTCATAGTGGATAATTCCCTTCCGATCCCACCAAACACACAGCAAAACCTTCCTGGCGGTCAATCCCGGCATGTCGATGGTTTGGGCCGGCTCGCCGCTTCTCGACCACGATCTTTTTCGCTTGGTGTTGTGGTACGTGCTCCACTTTTCATCGCCAGTCACCATCCACTTCAAAAATGGGTCAAGTTCGTTCCGTCGTAGCAGAGAATCACAAGCGTTGATTCGGTCCAAGAGATTTTTTTATGTCAACACGTGTGGCACCCAAACATCCAGCTTTTTTTGGAATCCAATCTTCTGCAAATGGTTCCGAACGGTTTTGTGTTCTACACCTACAGGGTAGGCCATTTAAAGCGGGCCCATCTGGCAACCCTATAACTTTTGACAGGAACGTCAGATCGACTAATGACATAGCGCGTTGGAAGCGTCAGTCCAAGACAATTTTTACCATGGAGCAGTACACTCCAAAAGAACGCGCTGAAATAATTCAGCTTTACATCCAAAATAACTTCTCAATTGTGAAAACTCAACGTGCGTTTAAAAAAAAAAATAAAGTTAAAAGTGCGCCATCCAAAAGCACTTTACAGCGTTTATACGCAAAATTTATTAACCACGGTAGTCTCAGCAATACCAGCCACGCATCCAGACAACGTACACGACGTTCTGCTGAAAATATCGAGGCTGTACGAGCCAGTGTTGAGGAGGCTCCGCGAACATCGAGTTATCGTCGTTCTCAGGAATTAGGCATCGCCAGGACAACACTCAGGCGCATAATTCGCATCGATTTGAAAATGTGTCCGTACAAAATTCAAATGGCACAAAAATTAAACCCGGCTGATTACCCGAAACGGCTTGATTATGCCAAATGGGCCGTCGAAACCGTTGATTTCGAAAAATGGTGATTTTCCGTGGCCACCGAGATCACCAGATTTGACGCCACCGGACTTTTATTTGTGGGGTTATCTGAAATCCAAGGTATACATC
Organism: Anastrepha obliqua; assembly: GCF_027943255.1. Classification (NCBI taxonomy): domain Eukaryota; kingdom Metazoa; phylum Arthropoda; class Insecta; order Diptera; family Tephritidae; genus Anastrepha; species Anastrepha obliqua. Next base: position 86,183,734 of record NC_072892.1, read on the forward strand.
AACAAGCCAAGGACTCTAACTCAACTTAAAAACAATATCCGACGCGAAATCGCCGCCATACCGGCCGAAATATTGGCCAAAACGATGGAAAACGCCGAAAAAAGGACACATTTGGCCATCAAGGCCAGAGGCAAACATTTGAAGGATATCATTTTCAAAAACTAGCTGGAACAAATCTCCTTGAATCAAAATAAATGATTTTTCATATCAACACAAAAAAAAATGTTTTTTTCAATGTTTTTTTTTCAGAAACAAATGGGCCCGCTTTAAATGGCCTACCCTGTAGTTCCTGACTAATCGAACGAATGCTCCCATGCCGGTCTCTTTGGATAATTTCAACGATTTTATCAGTCTCTACGACGATTGGCCTACCAGTACGGGGTGCATCTTCGACTCTACTACACCAGAACGAAATCGATCGAACCAACGCTGTGCTTTGCGAATCGTTACACTATCAGGCCCAAAAACTTCACAAATTTTTGCCGCCGCCTTCGTTGCATTTTTACCTCTAAGGTAGTAAAAACATACAATATGACGAATTTCTTGCTTGGTGGACTCCATCTTTGACGTGCTATAACTTAAGACTGAAACGTAAGATCACAACACTGTCAAAGAAACACTTGTAGTACAGATTGTCGTCTTCAAATCGCCGTTTAGTGTGACCCGATGCAATAAGTACAACGCAAGATATGTTTAAATGTCGCACTCAATTGACAAAATACGACATTACTTTTTCCCCAACCCAATATTTTAAAAGGAATATTGCGGAATTGTTCTTTCAGGAGTATCTAAGCTTGCAAAGCTGCATAAAATATATAATATATTGAAATATACCACTTTACAAGAAACGAAGGTTATTCCATTGCAAGTTATTTTCGAACAAAAAATGCATTGTTTGGTTTCCGAAAATAATAGTTGGCGTTTTTCGTCATATATGTGGTGTTTACATTAGGATCTTAGAGTATGATATCTCGACGTTTTTGTCTAAAGGGCACAATTTTTTTTTCGTTCCAAAGATACTGACCTCAAATGCCCTATTCTAGTATGTACTTCAATATCCTCAACAGCTACTGCATGAATTAAAAAATAAAAAAATAAAAGTGAAAACGGTTCTGACGGAAATTTTTATTGATCAAATTTTGGCATATTTCACGTTGGTAGCGATATTTCTGGTAGCGCTCGAGTTTAACAAAAATGTGCTTCATGTGTCGCTTAACAATGGCCGCCATGGCTGATCCATGAATTACATCAATAAAATGGACAAGCTAGGCATTTAAGTTTAGCAAAAAAACTATCAAAGCAAGGATTTTCTCTTATTCTAACATAGTAATTCGACAATTTCTTTTCTTTTGAATATTGTAAAACTTCATTTAAATATTTTAAGATCTTGGATCAAGAGCACGAACTTCGAATATGTCAATTTGTAGTTGGTAAAATCGATAGTTTTCAAATAAGATTTACACTCGAAGTTTATACACGAAAAAAATCTAAAAGATTTTCGAATCGAAAAAGTTCCTTAGCAAATGTTTAATGACTTTTGGCGAGTTTTAATTTACCGACATTAGGAATATCAATGGGTTAAGTTGATTTCTTTAATAAGCAAAATTGAAATTATTATGTTTTTGTTATTATAATTATTAACAAATGGGCTACCCAAACCCTACCTGTTGAGCCTAATTTGTGTAGTAACTCGTTGCCGTAAAATATGCTCTCGAGGATGATTCGTTGAGGTTAGGTTATATGGTTGTCTATAAGGCGTAAAATCAATGTTTCCCTTTGTGATACCATTGCAAGAGAAAAAGAGAGAAGAAACAAGAAGAAAGAGGGGAAAAAAGGAGATAAGAGTTGGTGCGTTAACTGCTTCCTATAACTAACGGAATCCAACAGGGAGGCATTATCTTAACCTGCTTTAGGTAAGTAGGTGAAATGGTTGAAGTTCCAGTCTGGCACTCTCCAAGCACTGCAGCGCCGTTTTGATACCATTATAAGACCTTCAGGCTGTCGACGAAAGGAGTACACCTTAATCGGCTAGCTGCCAAATCCGGACATATACAGAGAAAGTACTCTATTGCTCACTTCTCTGAAAGGAGCTCGTCCTACAATGAAGATTAAATGCTAAACGTAGATTTTCTGAATGTGTGCCGATCCTCCAATGGCCTGGTTATGAGCTTGGAAATTGAATGGCGAGGAGTAGCCAGAACTTTCTGTGACCGCGTCTATTGTACTAGGGCCAAAGGATTTTCAACATAGCACACGAAGAAATGGAGCTTCATCGATCATGCGCCTTTCTGAGAAATAAAATGTGCAATTCCTCTTTAACAACAGTTAAAGGGATACCGATGTCTGAAATTGAAATAAATAAATAAATAAAACCCCAGTTTGTGGATAGAGAGCTCTGTACGAAGTTCAGAGAAATGAGGTGTTAACTGCCTGAAATTGCTACCTCGAGTGATTGCGTCCAAAGGCCAACCCCTTTCAACTCAGGCCAGTGCGAGCTTGAGAAAGGTGTTTGATAAGGATTAGTACAAAGGTATGTTTCAAAAAATATGGGTGTTTCTAAAAATCGCTTGGGTTTTTATATTTTGGTAATTATTTTTTTCCGCCACCACCGTAGTTGAATGGGTTGGTGCCTCACTACCATGAATAATGCCAAACCTCCGAGTGTATTAATGCCATGGAAAAGGTGCTCATAAAAAATATCTGCCATCTGGCCTCGGCGGCACACCTCTGTCCGATGGTCCAAATTTTCGTTGACGCTGAGGCATAATTGAGGTTCTATGCCGTTAATGTGCCGAACTATCTCATCCTTTAGCTCTTGAATTGTTGCTGGCTTTCGACGTACACCTTTTCTTTCAAATAACTCCAAAGAAAGAAGTCCAACGGTGTCAAATCACATGATCTTGGCGGCCAATTGGCATCGCCACGAAGGGGTATTATTCGGCCATCAAATTTTTCGAGCATTGTTTTGCTAGCTGTGTGACAAGTGGTACCGTCCTGGTGAAACCACATATCGTTCACATCCATATCTTCCAATTCGGGCCATAAAAAGTTCGTTATCAGCTCACAACGATGCCGCCGACCCATAAACCGCACCAAACAGTCACTCTTTGTGGGTGCATTGGTTTTTCGGCAATCACTCTTGGACTATCATTCGCCCAAATGCGGCAATTCTGCTTATTGACGAATCCACTAAGGTGAAAATGTGCCTCATCACTGAAGATGATTTTCTTCACGAAGTGCGCGATATGCATTTTGATTTGAATGCCCGTTTTCATAATAAGCCTGAATAACTTTTACGCGTTGCTTGATTGTGTATCTTTCCATGGTTCAAATTGAGTTAGCTTGAGATTGAAAAATGTTAAATAAAATGCAGAAGAAATTTTGACGTTTATGTGTGGTTCCCATTCAGCATCGGCTTTTGAAATTTAACCACTATATCTTATCAATTTATATCTATTACTTCTGCTTCATTTAGCTTCGCTGTATTAGGTATCTTGTTCTAAACTCCTTCAGTACCGGACATCTTCCTAAGAAGAGTTGCATATCTTCTTCCTCGTGGCACAGGGTGCAAATTTTCTAGGTATTTCCATGCTTGATTGCATTTAGCTTTAGTAAACTACATCTTGCTTTGAAAATTGTTGTAATGTCAACTAGACGCATATCTTCTTTAATATTTGATTCCCCTTTTGAGTAGTCTAAATGTTTATAAATTCGCGTCGCGCTTGACTGTGATTTTCGCCTTGCCATGTTGAGCTCTTTTATTTTCATTTTAGTAGGAAGTTACACACAGCGATCTTGGCATTCTGTAGCGGTGATGTTTTCTTCAAACTTCAGACCGAACTCCATTCCCATGTCGTTCAGTTGCTTAAGCCAAAACCCATTTTTACTGAAGACGCCTTGTGTTAATTTGTGTGGGAGTTTGTTGCAATTGTATTTATAAATTGTTTTCCAGATATACTTCTTAATTAGTTTCAAGTGTTATTGCATAATTCGAAGTGAACTCGAGTAGTTTGAGGATTATTTTAATGAAGCAACGTTGAAGTTTATTTACTTCATCGAATAAGGCATACTCCCAAACTTGCGCTGCGTAAGTTGGTTTCACTCTGCATACCGCTTGGAACAGCTTCCATTTTGATTTTATGAAGTGAATGGCTTCGCTAAAAAATCGTATAACAAGTATACTTACACCTGTTCAGAATAATAGTATCGCGATACACTACCAAGTTTCGAATATTTCTTTTTCTATTTTTGTACTTCATTTTCCTTATAGAAATAAGTATAAGAATATAGTTTATTATAAGATAAGAACTATATAAATCAAAATCCAAAGTTGAACATAATTTGCAAAATCTTAATAAAGTATGAGGACGCTCAAAAATCTGTTGTTTTTTAACGATTTTTTATTCTTCCATGAGATATTGAGAATTTCTGTTCCATATAAAATACTTTTTCAGAAGTATTTTGCATGGAATAGTATGCTCAACAACTTACTAAAGTTGAAACTTCGTAATAAATCGCACTACTAGTATTTTGAGCATGGCTATATTATTAAAAAGAGATTAGTTTAGCCCGGTATCGATGTCTTTAGATTTTGATAGTACTATTTTCGATCGCCGTAGCCGAATGGGTTGGTGCGTGATTACCTTTCGGAATTCACAGAGAGGTCGTTGGTTCGAATCTCGGTGAAAGCAGAATTAATAAATAAAAAACATTTTTCTAATAGCGGTCGCCCCTCGGCAGGCAATGGCAAACCTCCGAGTGTATTTCTGCCATGAAAAAGCTTCTCATAAAAATATTTGCCGTTCGGAGTCGGCTTGAAACTGTAGGTCTCTCCATTTGTGGAACAACATCGAGACGCACACCACAAATAGGAGGAGGAGCTCGGCCAAACACCTAACAGAAGTGTTCGCGCCAATTATTTATTTTTTATTTTCGTTTTTTTCGGTAAACCGAAAATACTAGATTTTTAAAATAAAATCGAAACTTGAATTTGAAAAACAGGGTCCATCCCTAATATAAACCTTTACTTGGCACATAATATGCACACTCCTTCGCCCGATAGCCATTCAAGGCATAGAATGCGGTATTTTGTGTCCGAAATATCCTCTCAATGCAGTTTAAACAAACGCGAACATTCATGCATATTTAAGTATCCATTCGATGAAAAAATGTTTGCACAGCAAAACGTAATAATTTCAACACAACCATGACCTGTAACAGACCACTCACCATTCCCTTTCGCTTAAGCCATTGAGCACCAATTCTTACTCAGCTCGCTCAACTTAGCATAGTGGCAACACTATAGTTTCACTTTCCATTAAAGTGCACATACCCGAATACCACATTCCAGCTTATTCCACTACAGCTTTTCATTCATATAAAGCGCCCCACTTTGTCAACATAGCAAACCAGCACAAAGAAATCTTTTGCTAAATCTGAGTTCTGTGTGTCACTTTAACATTGACATTGGCGTCACCACAAGCCACAACAACATTTTTCAACAGCTCACAAAATCTGGTAACATACCTTCATTCAATAGTCAACTGTTGCACTGAACTGTGAGCAGTTGGTCGATTTAGTTACTGAGTCCATTTTATATTTCTTGTTTTATAAAATTTGCTTTGGCTTTGTGCGGTATTTTCCATGGGGTGATGGAGCAACAAAAGCAATAAGTACTGCCAGCATACGGATAAAGTAAAATAGCAAAAAAATTGTTGAAATTCAATTTTTTATGGTTGCATCAAAGTGTTCACACTCCACAGGTTCGGTCGAGTGTTGAATGCTGTTTGTGAATTTATTTATAATACTTGTGCAGTAGAGTGTGCTGCTAGGTAAGCCTGCAACAGCCCTTCGGATGCTTGACTTAAGCTACTTATGTCGTGTATGTACATATTTTAGGTCTCTTGCAATTTATACTTGAATGTAGATTATTTTTGAAATCTCATACATCCGAACTAAACAATGCACCTCTACGTTGAAATTTGTTGTTTGTCAGTGCGTATGAGTAATGCAATTGCGCTGAAGCAGCATAATATGCGTTCGTATGTTATAAATGAATAATAAAAATGCACATGCAGAGTCGACCAAACGTAGTACTTGGGCACATGCCGAATTTTCGGGAAACAAAAAAAAATTTCACAAACGCTGCTTAAATAATTTTCACATACTGCCGAGTCAAGTGGATTGTCCGTTTGAATTGCATTATACAAATTTTTCGTAATATTTTTTTAGCCGCTCTGCTGCCAATGCTTATTAAAAATTTAGGTTCTTGTAGAAAATGTTAATTAATGCTGATTTGCATTGTTCCCAAAGCGTTTTTTATTGATGTGAAATTTAGGCCGATCGAAGAGATTTAGAGGTTCCGACTAAAGTCTCTAATTTGGAAAATGTTTTTTTTATAGATTTTTGAAAACCACTCTCCTCCTTTAATTTTTTTTTAATGCTTTTATTAATAGCTGAGATCCGATAATAACTTTAAGACCCAACTAGCCGGTCTTGAGGCGGACAGCCCTGAGCATTTTCTCTGTGTGTGTCCTGCATTTGCCAGAGCAAGGCTGCGAATTTTGCGTTCCGTTGTCATGAAAAGGAGTAAAATTCGTTCTCCCAAACTGGAGGATATTTTGCAAATTTGCCAAAAAATCTGGAAAATTGTCAAAGGACTAACTTGCTCTATTTCCTTATTCTATCTTTTTCCTTCTGTTACTTTTCTTCTTCCCTTCTTGACTGTAAGGTTATGTTGCCTTTATAGGTATATCCGGAAAAAGGAAACGCACGTGTAAATGCTACGGTTGATTTATTTCAACTAACTATACATATGAAAACTAAGAAAAACGATTGAACAAAATGTAGATGGCCTGCTATGATTCTTACAATCGTGGATTGCTATGATTCCTACAATTCTCCCTCTCAACCCAGTTATTTTATAAATTACATTTTTCAAAATTTTCCGTATTTTAATATTTTCATTACGACAAAATTGTAATAATAATATTGCTACTTTTGAGTACATTTTAATTATATTACATTGTAAGCTTTAGCAATTTACATCCATTGTTATGTTTCAATTTCTTTAAAAATTTAGTCATTATATTGTATCTTCTGCATTTGCATCAGAATTTACAAAATGCACCTCGATTTCGCCCTTTTCAAACAACTCACGGACGTAATGAAATCTTAAATCTATGTGTTTACTGCGCTTGTGCACCATCGGGTTCTTCAGCAAAAATTGTGCATTTTGATTATCGCAATATATGTTCGTAGTTTCATTTACGTACCCGTCATACCCCATTTCACGCAACAACACTCTGAGAAAAACAACATCTTTTGCGCCTTGACATACAGCTATATATTCTGCCTCCATTGTACTGAGGGCAACGATAGACTGATTTTTTGATTCCCAAGAGACCAGACCATCACACATCAATACTACGTAACCGCTGTTTGATTTGCGATCAGATACGTCACCAGCCCAGTCGGAATCTGTGTAGAGCAACAAATTTTCACCTGTAGATGAATAAGTAATTTTCGCTGCTGAACTCTGCTTCAAATATCGTAACACCTGCTTCGCGGCTTTAAAATGTTCTTCATGTGGATGATTATTAAATTCTGATAATTTAGATACAACATGGGCGATATCTGGCCTAGATATTACCGCTAGGTACATCAACCCTCCGATTAAACTTTGGTATCGCATCGCGTCAATATCGTTACACTGCTTCTCACACTTCTTGAGTACCGTGCCATTAACCCAAGGTGTAGTTGCCGATTTGCATGAGTCCATTCCCCATGTTTTAGGAAGTTGATTCACATAATGTTCTTGATGAATTGATATTGTGCCAGTAGATGCATCTCTCTCTATTTACATACCTAAATAAAACGATACCGACCCTTTATCTACAGCTTCAACAAACTCATTTAGCTGCTTTAAAATAATTTTCGTCTGCCTTGCATTAGAGCAAGCTAACAGCATATCATCCACGTACAAACCAATAAGACACATGGAACCATACTCCCTCTTAAAGTATACACAACTATCCGCTTGACATCTTTTGAAGCCCATAGTCGTGAGGATTTCGGAGATCTTTTTGTTCCACTCGCGGCCTGCCTGTTTAAGACCGTAGAGGGGTTTAATTAATTTGCACACCTTATTGAGGTATCTTGAACTTTCAAACGCTAATGGTTGTACCATGAAGACGCCTTCGTTTAAATCACCATTTAAATAAGCTGATACCACATCGACATGATTAACCACTTCGCTGCTAAAGCCAACAACAATCGAATGGTCGAATGTCGTACAACAGGTGCGTAAGTCTCGGTGTAATCAATGTTGCGCCTTTGGGACCACCCCTGAGCTACCAATCTCGCTTTGTACTTTTCGATACGACTATATGGTTTTCGCTTCTTGGTGAACATCCACCTACAACCAATGACGTGTTTATGTTTTGGTCGGTCCACAAACACCCACGTATTATTTTCAGTAAGCGAATCGAACTCTATTTCCATAGCTTCCTCCCAATATTCGCGTTCTGGCGAAGACAAAGCTTCTTCTACAGTTTCAGGACTCTCAGCAATGTAATTTAAAACCTCTACCTCATTATATCGTCTTTTTGGTCTACCAACAGTACCTGTTCGTAATAATTTTGGTCTTCCTCGACCTCTTTTTCGCGTAACTACCGGGTCGTTTTCTTCATCTAAAGAATACCCCTCATCATCATCATCGCCATTGTCTTCGAGTTGCTCTTCGACAACACTTTCATTCTGAATTTCACCTCACTTGCCATCATCCGATTGAGATGACTCTTTTATTTCATGGTAGCAAGGTACTTCTTCACTAACGTCTTCTTGTATTAAAATTGGTTCAAAAGACGTTTCAAAAAATATACAATCACGAGCTATAACAATACTTCGCTTGTTTTGATTATAAAGTCTATAGCCTTTAGCACTTCCGGCATATTGACTTTAAGTTTTTCGCAAATATGAAATTTTTTGAACGTAGGTTTTAATATTAACAGCAATACATAAATTGTCCAGCTCTGTTGACAAAAGTTGCTCAGACTTACTTGATTTTCATATTATTATTATTAACATAAAAGAATATTATTAAAGCCTACTCGACTAATTCCGCTTAATTTGTTCGATATTGAAAAATGTGTGTCTGAACTTCTGTCAACCACAAAATATGTACAATTGTTTACTTTTACAGTTTTTTTGCATATATATTTATTTGACATACCTAAAGTTACTTTATCAAATATGTACAAGAAGAGTTTATTAAATGTTTTCTTCCTAATCAAATAATTTTCACCCATTTATTATTTATTATATGAGAGAAGGCTTCTCGAACAATACAGGACAATCGCAATATGTGGGTATTGTGACAACAAGATCTCGAAAATTTCCGGATCGGAAACATCGATCATTTATGAGTCCGCCACCAGTATACTACAGTATATGCTTGTTCCAGCGTAATCCACTTCCCTCAATGCTTGATTCTTGCCTGATCCTGACCATCAGTAGAATTTTGACAATATTAAGATCTAACGCATTGCCTACAATTTTGCGTGGAAAATAATTTGGATAATAATTTAGAAAATAAAGAAAAATTGTAATTCCGAAAAATCTAAAGTGTTCGAACTTCAGGCTCAAGTTGGAACTTCTAAATCTTATTCAATTGACTTAATATTTCATACAATATTTAGTAGTTTTTTGGGAAAGTTCATATTTTTGGCGAGTGCCTCGATTAATAGCGGCAAATTGATATAGCACCTGCTAACCTACGCACAAATGTGTGACCTGATATATCTTTTGAAGTCCTGTATATTGTGGCTTATGAGTTATAAAATATTTATTCTTGGCGACATTGGTCACTGGTGATCTCTTGGAAAGAAAAATTTTATATTGCGGTTTTCTCTCTTTAATACTATAATAATACAGCGTAGTACCATGTCTGTACATTGAGGATATCATAGGAAATATGGAATAATAATAAGACCATTGTGAAAGCTTCTTTCACCTACTTGTTTGCTTGAACGCTCTAATATCCAGAGCGGATAGTCTAAATTCGACGTGACTTTTATTAAGTGGCAAACATTTTTTTTTTTCATATTTGTATTGTTACTGTTTTCAGAAAAATTTTGGCACACATGACTTGCTTGGTGACTATTCGAAGTTTCATTAATCTACAAAAGGAAAAACTCTCGACTAAAACAGTCGGCTAGCATCAAAAGTAGAAAGCGAATGCACTAATTGAGAGTATAGAAGTCTTGCGAAACTTCATTCATAATCTAATGAAAGTTCTCTCTAAGTGCCGACAGCACTAATAATAATAATAGTCACTTAATGCGAGATTTACATTCTCGAAGCTTAGGGCACGTCGGTAAAAATGTTTGCGCTCTAACACTACCTCGATGGAGCATATCACCCTCCCTATTAACCAATTTTTTCTCCTTCTGTTCGATAACTTGTTTCAATCTTGCTGGCTGTTGACAAATTGAGTATTTGACCAGATAAGAGCAGACCATAGTGAATGATTTCCTCTCAATCCCAACAAATATACGAAACCATGTTTTTGCATCTGACATATTTTTCTTTAGTAACTAAAAATTGTTTCAGCAAAGAATCTCAAGCTCCAATTCGGTCCAAAAAGTATATTTGGGTCGATTGGTTAAGCCCATACATGGAGCTTCCTGAGACCAGTTTTGTACCAAAATTGTCAGTCTCTTGACAATGAAATAGACGCGTAAATGTCTCTAGGACTCTAAGCTTTCATTGATTTTACTGACGATTATTCGATCATTGGCTTAGCAGTGCATATCTCTTCATCGACATACATATTACTAGAATAGAACCGTTGGATTCCATCGCTATGCTGTTCCATTCGGTACTCCATTGAGTTCACAAATAGGACAAATTTATGATGACCGCCTGCTCCTACGATTTTTTTTATTCTTATAATTGGCTTCACCAAAACACAATGTGTAATTTCACTTTTCTAAAAGTGTATCACAATGCAGAATAGTTAAAATACTTTATTTTGACGTTTATTCGAGCGAAAAGTTGACGAAAAACTCAAGATAAAAACTATTTAGTTTAAATTCTTCTCTATACCTTTCACTTCAATGATCACCACCTCATGAAATACCAAAAGCAGGTAGCATCGGAGAAAGATTTAAGAAACAAGATCCTGGCATATGCCAAATAAATTAGTCAGGTTGGGGCCCATTGACCTCTGATATTTTTCCACGAGCTGTGTTGTGCATCATAGTCAGTAAAAAAATGGTTGATCAGCGGGTATTTTAAGCTAATTCCAACTAAATTTTTATTATAGTCAAATTAAATGGAGTATAATATAGAAGCTAATTAAAAAAACAAATAAATTTTCCAAGCTGCTTAATGAGTCTTTGTGCTATGGTTATGAAACGCATATACGTATGTACAAGGTGGCGCTAAATTTATCACCCTATCACAATATTTATAACTTTTGCAAATAGCCCCATTCGTCAATTTGACACATGTAAACCAGATAGCTGCAGTATACAAACAGACAAACAAAGGAGAACGTAAAAGTAAAAGCAAGATGTCTATCAATTAGAATTTTTTTTTTATTTAGTAAAAATTTTAGTTGCGTTGGACTAAGGTTAGTTGAAATGAATTGTACAATCCGGTTTACTTATTTAAAGGCAATAATTTTTATGGAAGAAAATGAATACTAAACCATCCGTATTAGATCTAGTAATCCAAGGTTTTCTGACAACTGAAATGAAGGCTGTACTTTCCTCGAAAATAAACATGCATCAAAATATTATTATACTGAAATGAAGGCTGTACTTTCCTCGAAAATAAACATGCATCAAAATATTATTCCATCTAACCATATTTCGCAGAAGTAAAACTTTAGCAGCTGTATTGATTTATTGGTTCACTTGAATAGAGGCACTAACCAAATAAAATAAAAAAATAACAAATAAGGCAAATCTATTTTTTTTTTTTACATTTACTATTTTAAGTTTAAAAGTTTGTGCTGCCACATTTTTTACAAATTACTTCGTACGTTGATAAATGGATTTGTACAAATTCTCCAGACAGCCTAATAAAATTTCAATACAGGCCGTTTTAATGATTCGAATTAATTAATGCATTATTGGCTTCAAAATGTTTCCCTTTCTCATAAACCTTACGAGCAAACCATCCCCATAGACTTTCGAGAATGTTCATATCTGGGAAATACGTGGCCGTGCTAAAGTTTCAATGTTTTGGTGCGCAATTCAAATTTTGACCACATTTGAAGTGTGTACAGGTTCATTCTCTTGTGGAAAGATCCAATTAATAGGCTTAAACGTTTGACGGATCTCGAGCAAAGTTGATTCCAATAGAGCTTTATAGCTGTTTCCCGACATTTTTGATTGTTTGACTTTGATAGTATTTTTTGAGCGCGTAATTAAAAATCGAAATATGATTTTAATAATATTTTTTATAAATTTTGGCCCAAAATTTTTAAGTGTAAAAAATTCATAAAGAACATCAAATAACAGCACATATGCTTCTGTATATTCGAAAGTGTTCTACGATATTTGGAAGCTTCAGATTTGTTTCACTGAAAATCTTAAATTATTAAGTGCGCAACTAAGTTCCTGCTGTTTGTCAAGAGATGCCGCCAGCAGTGTGTGCTAGACTACTCTAACATAACCTAGTAAACAAACTGCTTCGACACATTAGTGATTTTGTTTTGGTATCATATACTTTTGGTTTTGTGAAAATGTCTGATTTTGTGCCGAATTATCGTTATTTGTCGGAAGTGTTGATTTTCCTCTATCATTCGAAAAAAACGGCGGCTGAGGCGCATCGAGAGCTACACAAAGTTTATGGAGATGCTGCTTTAAGTGAAACAACGTGCCGAGATTGGTTCCGTCGCTTCAAAGACGGTGATTTTAATGTTGACGACCGTCCGCGTGAAGGACGGCCAAAAACATTTAAAGACGCTAAATTGGAGGCATTGGTCAATGAGGATCCGTGTCAAACGCAAGAAGAGCTTGCTTCAGTATTAGGAGTTACCCGCCAATCGATTTCCAAGCGATTGCATTCTTTGGGAATGATTTAGAAACAGAGGACTTGGGTTCCTTTAGAGTCGTTTTTTCGCCTCTGAACAACTGCTCCAGCGGCAAAAAGGGAAGGGTTTTCTTCATCGCATCGTGACGGGTGATGAAAAATAGATTCATTACAGCAATCCAAAGAAAAAAAGTCATGGGGACTGCCCGGTTATGCTTCTACGTCGTCGCCTCGGCCGAATATTCACGCTGCGAAGGTTATGCTATGTATTTGGTGGGACCAAATTGGTGTTATTTATTGTGAACTGTTAAAACCAAGCGAAACCATCACTGGGGATCGGTATCGACTTTAGTTGATGCGATTGAGCCGACCGCTGCGCGAGAAGCGGCCGCAATACGTGGAGAGGCATGAAAAAGTGATTTTACAACAGCATGACAATGCTCGGCCTCACGTTGCCAAACCCGCTAAAACCTATCTGGAAACACTGAAATGGGAAATCCTACACCCACTCGCCATACTCTTCAGATATTGCGCCGTCCGATTATCACCTGTTCCGATGAATGGTACATGGTCTAGCTGACCAGCAGTTCCATTCATATGAGGACATCAAAAAATGACCATTTTTTCAGAATAAAGTTGTATTTTCACCAAAAAACCAGCGAGAACTTAGTTGCGCACTTAATAATTTAATTGTTTAGTTCTTGGAGTACATATCTGCTCCACAGAATTCCTAAAATTTCTTTATAACAATAGACATTTTATACGATTCTTACCTCATGTCACGATGGCCCACCTTACAGTTGTTTTACTCATTTTCGGCCATACTAATCCCAGATTAAATTTACAAATCCAGAAGTAACCAAGGTATGTATTTCATGGTTTTATTATTATTTTTTAATTACAATCACTTGTAAGGTAAAGGAACAATTTTTATTTTTATTTGTATCATTATTTTTTGAAAAGCTATAATAGAGAATTTGTTGTTCTTTTTTCGCCGTATTTATACAATTTTTTAAGTCTACTTGCGTACTTTTTGAAGCACTCGATCATATTTTTCCAAGAATATTAATATTTTTTGTAAAGCATGGTCTTTAAAGTTAGTCTTCGAATAATCTCTAAAGTTTAGTAAAAACTCGCAAGTATTACAATAACAGAATAGTTATTTCATTGTTCACTCGTGTCTTTCTATTCCAAACCCATTTCCTATATTTTTTAAATACTTTTTTAACTCTTTCTTATATACCTTATAAATATCTTTTATGTGACCAACATGTCTTCCTCGGCAATTTCTTACTATCATCAGCATTTCAAAATTGGCTTGAGCATACACACGCACACAAACACAGAAAACAAACCAGCCTTAGTAGCAGCGGCATACAAACAATTTTGTTTCATAAATATTTAAACAGTAAAGTACCGCAATGGGTTTTCACCAATTTTCCAGACATTTTAGCATCACGGCAAGATGATAGCAGACACGTGGCCGCAACAGAGCTCAACGAGACCAACGAAGTCAACAGCAAGGAACGCGGTGATAATCTTCAACAACTAACTTATTCTTGTTGGTTTCTTGTCAGCAACATTTGGTTTGGTTTCTACGAAGCCAGTTTAGTTGTTGTTGCCTTGTATGTTGGCAAGCCATGGAGCAATGTTGTGAAAGGCGCAAATTAATGGTGCATTTGCAGAATTTATTTGCATTTCCACCAAAATGCTCACCAGAATGCCTCAAGCTTTCTATTTAAAGTATGCAAGTACGTATAAATATCTTTAAAAAGAATTAAATACTGCACGTCTTCGAGTATAAAATTAAGTATATGAAAATATATTGAGTGTGTAAAGTACTCGTTTGAGTATTTATAGCTGTGCACTAAGGCAATTCGCTACTGTCATTACTTCCGAATGCCAGACACCTACATACACGCACACACACACATAGAGCATACTAGTATATTTTTATGTCACTGAAATGTTGCTAAGCAGCAAATATGGCTGCAAGATGCACTCAGCGAAATTAAACTTTGAGCCTCATTTCGTGCTTGCTTGTTTGTTTTTGCTATATACAGATATTTGTACGCCGTAGCCGAATGGGTTGGTGCGTGATTACCATTCGGAATTCACAGAGAGATCGGTGGTTCGAATCTCGGTGAAACCAAAATTAATAAAAACATTTTTCTAATAGCGGTCGCCCCTCGGCAGGCAATGGCAAACCTCCGAGTGTATTTCTGCCATGAAAAAGTTCCTCATAAAAATATCTGCCGTTCGGAGTCGGCTTGAAACTGTAGATCCCTCCATTTGTGGAACAACATCAAGACGCACGCCACAAATAGGAGGAGGAGCTCGGCCAAACACCTAACAGAAGTGTACGCGCCAATTATTTATTATTTTTTTTTTTTTTAGATATTTGTACGAAAATATGGACTTACGTGTGGTAAATAAAAAGTACATAGTTGAAGGAGGAACAATGCGAAAGCATTCCCTCAAGCAGTGCAAAATTTTCAGCGCAAATAAAGCCTTGCAATATGGCTGCACACATATACGAGTACAAATAAATTTAAAATGTCTGTTTACCGGAAAACTGGTGCGTTGCTGTGCCATTTGCAGCATGCCTTCACTAGACATTAAAAGCCAACATGTAGCATAAAATGAAGTCATTCGATGTGAATGGCGAGTAGCACTATTCAATATGTGCAAAGCCGATTAATACATCTAAAAACTTTTATTACACTAAATCGCATTTTTATTGAGCAAAATGAAAAGATTTTTGGAAAACATTTACGGATTTTTAATCGAAATTTCTAATGGCCGCCGGAGGCGTCAACTTGTGGTATGAGCTAGTCGACAAGCAGGTCTCACACAGAATGAATCTTACTTTCCGATTCGCTTTCCCTGCAAATACAGTTGTATGTGACTGCAGTTTTTCCCATAAACATTAACGTTACTGCAGACGTGGAAAAATTAAAAGCAACTCTCATTGTGAAAAATATGATATTTGATAAATAGTCATTGAAAAACAAAATTGAATTAATAATTTTGATAATTTCGATAATTTTGATAATTCCACGCAGTTAGGAAATTTTTTTCTGGGTAGCAAAAAAGACGATTTTTGTTGCATGGTGTTATACTTCAATTCCATAAGAAAATATTGAAAGTTCAAATTTTCTATTTGCATTTTGTAAATAGTTTTTGATTAGGGTTTTTGATTCAATCCCCATAGAAGTAGTGGCTACTACACAGTCATATTTCCTCATGTCCATCACATGCGGGTGAGGTCCCAAAATACAATAAGAAACTACATTTTGCTCTCCTTCCTAGTTTTTGAGGGCATGCAAATAGCTAACCGGCAGCCTGTATGATTATCTGCCTATCAAGAGGTGGCTCAAATTCGTATGCACCTTAGAGCTGGGGGGTTAGTGAAGGGACCAGGAATAAGCAAATTAATTGACTTCCATTTTGGGTTAGTATATTTAGTTTTCAGACATGCAAATGGGCGGCCGTCAGTGGGAATTCAAATGAAAAACGAACGCTGTAAGAGAAATATCATTCACGAGTGTGTGTGTGTGTCTGTGTGCGTAGGCATGCGATTTGCAAATATGTAGTTCTAAATGGATTTCTAGGCTCCAAAACCAACGGGTGACGACAGAAAAACAAATGAAGAATCGTGCTTAATGGCAGTCATTGATTCTTTGTATTGAAGTGCATATGCAAATTTGTGTGCGAAATTCACGTGAGACCCATTTAAGATCGTAATAGAAGTTGGCGCCTACAGCCTGGACAATGGCAGGTTAAAGAGAAATATTACTTTTTTACGCAAAACAGAGTCAGTTCAATTCTCGTCGAGATAAGGAGTGTGGAGTTTGCTTTTATGCTGCTTGAATTTCTACACAGAAGAACCCTAAACCAATTATACCCATATATCTACGAGTGTCCAATATGCATGCAAGTGACTATGTACTTTAAACAAGTAATATTAGTAAATTTGTGTGTATTTCAGCTCGATTAAGTTCGGAAATTAGTCACTACAGCTTCATATTGCACTTGTGTTTACAAATATGAAATTCTATTTGTGTTTATATAACTCAGTAGGATGGCCACTTGAGACAAGATGAAACTCTATGACCAAATACACTGACACGTATTGGCGACAACACTCTACGGCATGCGCAGTAGCATTTGAATATATATCCATGTGTCGCATTTCATATACAAATCAGCAATTATGCTTTTGGCAAAATTCCAGAAATTTGCTTCATTACAACCCATTGGCGTCATGTTACGTATCCGACCTGTCGTACGCAGTCAACCTTTCGGAGTACACACCACGTCCACAGCCTATATTACAGCTTGACTGTTGTTGGTGTGCAAGCAGACTTAACCACTAAATGCTTATTTAAATTGTTAGCAAACTCTCAACTGCCCTTTATAGAACAGATAAAGGCTAAAGTCTCACAAATGTAAATGCAAATGCGAGGCAACAACTGCAGCAGTGGCAGAATGAGCACCAGTAGGAGAGTCATTTGCATAGAAATACCAATTTTTTGTTTTCAGAGAAAAGGTATAAATGTAAAGAGTCCAGTTAAGCCACTAACAATGATTTGGAGTATTCCACGCATAATCATTTTTTTTTTTTTCAATTTGTTTAGATATAATGTCTATATTAGAAAGACCAAACATATATACATAGTAGTAAAATCGTCGTCAAGAGAACACCATAACGAAGTAGAGCACAACAAGTTGAAGACTCCATGGGTTGTGCTATACAGTGGGTAGCCCTGCTGAAATTAAAGAACCTCCCAGTTCACGTACTCAATTTTCCTCCAAGGAAAAGTCAAAAAGCATACAGAGTTATGCAGATTATCATTTGCAGGAGCACATAGGAGCACATTAAGGGTCCTCACAGCGAGCTCGTTGCTTCGTTACTTGGCAGTTTTGCATATTTGGTTTTGTAAATTTAATGAAAGTACCTAAGCGGGGAGACCGCCGTAGCCGAATGGGTTGGTGCGTGACTACCATTCGGATTTCATAGAGAAATAGTTGGTTCGAATTTCGGTGAAAGTACAAAATGCAGGAACAATTTTTTCTAATAGCGGTCGCCCTTTGGCAGGCAAAGGCAAACCTCCGAGTGTATTTCTGCCATGAGAAAGCTCCTTATAAAAATATCTGCCGTTCGGAATCGGCTTGAAACTGTAGGTCCCTCCATTTGTGGAACAACATCAAGACGCACACCCTATATAGGAGGAGGAGCTCGGCCAAACACCCAAAAAGGGTATACGCGCCAATTATATATATATATCTAAGCGCGAAGCAGGGAGGCGCCGCCGTGGCACGCAAGGAAATTTGATCCATAGCTGGCAAAATAAGCATCAATTGTTTGATAAATTGCATTTGCTTGTCAGGTACGAAGTTTAAGTTTAAAATATCAAAATGTTAAAGAAGAAAGAGTAAAAAAGTTATTTTTATAGTCAAAGATTTAATATTTGTAGGAAATTTGCTACAAGTGGATGAAATGCAGCTAATTTTCAAGCGTCAGAAAGCCCGAAAAGTTCACCAGAGCAAAGTCATATTTTAAATATTATGTTTTTTTCTAAGCATATAGCAGCGCTTTTTATAAATTTATTAATAATTTTTCTCCCTTGAGCTCGGTCTTTTTAGGTTATTGTTCTAAATTGCACTTATACGTGATAAAATTGCTGGTACAAAAGAGCGTTACCAAATTAACAGAAATAAGTCAAAAAGGTCGTTTAAGGCTAAACACATTTGCCAAAGTGCCAACTAACAAAACGCTAATGTAATAAAGTGACGAAATTGGCGTGAGCACCCTATTTTTCATTTACTGAAAGAGGGTCATAATCCAAAAAATATTACTAAATAACTTTGCTGCTCTTCTTTTGTGTTTTGTAAAAAATTCGTGGCGATATCTGTTAATAGGAGGCCGAGCTGCTTCTCCTATTTGTGGTGTGCGTCTTTATGTTGTTCCACAAATGGAGAAACCTACAGTTTCAAGGCGACTCCGAATGGCAGATATTTTTTTTATGAGGAGCTTCTTCATGGCAGAAATACAATCGAAGGCTTGCCACTGCCTGCGGATGGGCGACCGCTATTAGAAAAAACTATTTGTTCATTTTGATGTTTTAAGTAGTTTCGGACTCACGTCTTCCGAATTCCGAATGGTAGTCACGCACCAACCCATCAGGCTTCGGTGGCTGATGTTATATATGCATATATAAATATTAATAGGAGCTCATTAGCTGGAAATATCTTTACCTACTTAGGAAAGTATTATAAATTTAAAACCTTCGAGCTTATTTTCTCCACATTTTAATTTTTGTGATTATGGCCGTCATGCCAGAAATAAAATTAATATACTTATATATAAGGGGCTATGAAGCTAGCCCTAATATCAATTTCTTATACCGTAATGTACTTACAGATAGGTTTATGTGTGTGTGTGTAAGTGTGTATTTATAATATAATAAAATTCGATACATTCATAATTAATTTTCATAAGAATATGTTTAGTGCCGACACTTCCGATTCAAATGCTAGCCGAGACACAATTCATAGCAACCACACACTTATGTACGAGTACTTGTGAGACTTAAATAAGAAAATTACTACAATAAATTTATATGAAAAACATATTTCAATAGTTAAATTGTTTTTAGTGGAATAAAGAACACATTCAGATATCATAATTCATTAAGATGAGGTGCATCCATTGGGAATACTTCAAGACATTGTAATAAATGATTTCATATGGCTTAGCTCCATTTATATACACACGTGTGCATGTATATGTATCCCGTGTATGTAAGTACATCAAATAAACAAAATTATCTAAACGAATAGTCGAAAACACCTCCATTCATAATTACATTCTTCATAGGTATATAAACGTACTTATATACTGGGTGTCAAAAATGCCCCAAAAGATATTTAGTTTAGTGCGCAACATTCGTTTAAAATCGTTTCCCCTTTTTGAATTTCTTTGTCAAATTTTACTTTTCGTGCAAAATGACACAAAATGCGACACTAGCTTCAGAAAGTCTTATTTAAAGTGCAGTATATATATCTAATGTAAATAAAATATAATTTAAAAACGAATACTTGTTTGTCTGTCCGGTATACATTCTAATACTTTTCACCCGATATCTAATTTCTTGTGTCAGCCATCTTGAGCTACTTAATAAGTCCACGATGTCCTCTTGGAAAAGTTGATTTTTATTACGGAGCAAATTTGAAATAAAAACAACTCCAGAGCTCTGTGCTAAAAAACATTTCCGGCAGTATTTTTTTTGTTTTGCCACAAAACGTGGGCAAAAGAGGACGTTAAGTTTTCTCATGCCCTAAAAGACCAACGCAGGGAATACATATATTGGGTAAAATCACGCGGTACTTCATGAAGCCAGAGCAAAAAGGTTGCGTGTATCGGAAGAGCGCGAAGTTTCCTAGTGAGATATAATAAAATAACTCATTGGGTCTAAGACGATCTGACGCAGGCAATATCAAAAATTCGTGTATAGATATGTAGGCCTTCTGAGAATAGGATAAGTATCTTTTTTGGTAAACTGATAGTTTTTATAATATAATTCGTCAAAGCTTTTGTGGAACGTACCAAGAGTTGCAGAAATTGTTAAAACAAATGCGCATCACATGCATTGCCAATATACATATACAATTGTGGCGAATGGTTAAGTTAAAAATATAATAATTAAGTATCATTCATAAAAATATTCAAAAAATGAAAATATTATTGAATTTTTAAAAAATAAAATAAAAAAATGCCTTTATTAAATGAACAGTAAATTATTAAGTAAAAACTAATACAATGCCAAACAATGTGTCTTCATCAAAGCTCTTCTATAGGCATTGGCCATGTGTTACATGTAGATATGTATTTACACTGTTGGAAAATATAATAAAAACAAAAATTTTTGTTTTTAGAAAACTTATTACAATCATAGAGAAATTATTACAATCAAGAAAAAACCATAGAAAAATAGAAATGTATATTAGAACAAAATGAATGTTTAAAAAATGCTTACATATGGAGAATTAACTTAATATTTCGTAGTATCTCCTACTTGTTTGTCATTTATCCGGGAAAATAAAGTATCACGAATTTGTAAATTGATTTTACATTTCCTCTCTATTTAGGGCTTGGAAAGGCCAAATTATCTTTTGCTGATATACTCAAAGACGCTTAACTGCATTTAAGTCAGGAGACTGCGAAGGCCACGCTTAAACATTCACTTTGTCTGTTTTAAGCCACTCCTTTGCAAATTTAGATGATGCTAAAACTTCCATCTTAAGGACATTTATTCTCTTGCATGGGGAAGCATAACCATTTACAATATTCTAATATTCTCACGGGGAGCCGAGCACATTTTACCTTCTATCCAAAATATTGGACCCACTTCTTTCTCCTACGTGCTCTATTTTTTTTTTTCATACATGTGAGATGTAATGGCGTACTTCCCGAACATAGGTATTGTTTCCCGTCATCCAAATATATATATGTATTTTATATTAATACGTCAATAGCACATTTTTCCAGTTTCAAAGATGACGAGGTGTTTTCTTGCGAATTGAAACCCTTTGGTTTCGTTCTGTAAACTCAACAACAGTACTCTACTGGGTGGCTTGCTCTTAATATACTTGCAATTAATATTATTCTTTGAAGACATCTTATTTTATCTCTACCTGTTGAGGCGAAGTTCATTTTTACTAGTCAAATATATAATTTTAAAATCTTTTGCTATATTTGTCAGGTGCAACAGTACAGAACTTAGGTATAAATCCGTATACTCTTATTTTGCTTTCACACCTTTGGCTCGTTTTAAAATGGAATAAGTATCTTTCATGTGAAGACTTGATTCTGTTCGTCAGATAACTCTGGCTAAACGTGTCTAAAAAGTTCTCATTGGCTTTGCTGCTTCGTAGTATTACCCTCATATTATTCTAGGTGCCGATTTATCAATTTGAAATCTTTTGAGTATTTGATGTGTGGATTGCCAAGTGTTGTGTATTACCGCTCCTATCTAGAGCGAATCTACACTGTATACTTGAAATGCACCTGTCATGGGAGCGCTGATAGAATTCAATACTATTTACAAATCTTCTGAGATTGACTCTTCTTCTTCTAAATACTCTTTTATTAAACTTCTTAATTATGCCTGTAAATTCATTTAGTAATATAATAATAAGTTTTAAATGATTCAGTATGTTTTACCATATCTTTTTCTGGCGAATTAAGTTTATAATTATGTTATTGATTACAGCATGTGTAAGACAATTTGTTTTTCTTGACTAAAAAAAAGTAAAATAAATTCGGGTATCTACCAACCTGCACCGAGCTATCCGACTTGCAACTTTCAAATTTAGCACAGTTTTATGCTTGTTTGATGGCAAACAAGGCTTAATTATAACGTATGAGCATCTTGTTTGCTTTTCCCAGAATTTTGCATTTTCTTCCCCGAATTTGAGCTTGTGGTACATTATGAATAGCAATAAAAACCTCTTTTCTTTAAACATTTCATTCATTCTTCTATTTGATCCATCGGATTTCCATGTTTTATTAAATTTTTCTGTACTCTGGCTTCTTCCTACAATGATTAGCGCTGCCCATTTTGCTTACTTCATTCAATACTAAGTGGCTTATACAGAAAATTTAGCTAATTAATTTTACCTTTAAATTTGTTGCTATCACCACTTCTATTATTATTTTTTAGTTACCGCTTCTATTATTTCTTTCAAGCACAAAACCAATTTGCTTACTCAAGTGTGTCCAAAATAAGAATGAGGCGAAATAGAAAATGAAATGTAATACAGAACAAATAACCGTTGACCACTGATCACCTATTGTAAACAATCTTAGTAAAAACAATTTGCTTTCTGACAAGGTGAAGTACCTAAGTATTGTCATTGACAGTAACCGCACATGGTCCACCAATATTGTGGAGAGAGTAAGCAAGACAAAAATCGTCTTATATGTATGCAAAGTTTTGTATTGGCTATATAATACCATTATAAAGCCAATCTTGTTATATGGAGTCATAGTCAGGTGGAACTCCCTACAGAGGACGACATTGGTGAATAAGCTGGAGAGAGTTTAAGGGCACTCATTGGAGGCGTCCCCTTGGAACGACTCCTACTTTGGCGCTAAATCCAATGTTAAATGTGATACACTTGGAGACAGGGTCTGGTGAACTTGTTCGCCGATGGATCGAAGCTGGAAGGAAAGGTTGGCGGAGGAGTTTTTTTGCGAAGAGCTCCCCATCAGACTCAAATTCAGGCTACCGGACCACTGCAGTATGTTCCAGGTAGAGGAAGCAGGAATCAAGGAAGCAGCTGATTGGATACTCACATTCGTACTGACAGTCAAGAAAGTAAATATTTACTCCGACCGCCAAGCGGCAATTAGGACCCTCGGGTCAGTAACTGGTCACAGCGATATTGCAGGAAATTGTGAGGTGGATGAGCTGGCCAGACAAGGGACATGTGAGGTGATTTCCCCGCAAAGTGAGAGAATTGGGATCCCTCTGACTACTTGCGGTCTGCTTCTGAACAAATGGGCTTCCCGCCAACTCAGCGAGCGTTGGGTAAGTACACAAACTTGTAAGGTCGCGAAATCCTTTTGGCCACATGTGGATTGGGAACGCTCGGGCGAGCTTCTGAGGTTGACAAAATCTCAGCTCTCGAACCTCGTGAATTTTCTCACAGGACACTATGCGCGAAGAATGCATGCTGTGAAATTTGAAATTACCTCATCCCTTTTTGCGTCGGATATATGGAAGATAAGGTGAAATAATCTCAGCCCCTTCTCCTTAGCTGCCCTGTTCTGGCCGGGCTAAGATCTAGGCATCTTGGCTCTTACTTCTTTGCTACGCCTGCTGATATAGCTGGCGTTGACATTTAAAATCTGATGAACTTCATCAGCAGCATAGAGCGGTTGACGCAAAGGCAGCACACACATCGTTCACAATCGACTCCCTCTAAACCCATCCTCCTAACCATCCCACCCTACCTGTCCACTCCTTTGGTAATCATTCTAACCTAACATAACCTTGTATTATATTTTCCAACAGTGTGTATTTATAATATAATTCGATGCATTGATTCCCAATACGCTCTGCCGTAATATAAAATATGAGACTTCAGCTACTTAAACCCATTGACCACATTGATCACAGAATTCCTTAAAGTAACTAATCTATAGAACATAATTTAAAATGTAAATCTACCGTTATTATGTATGTATTATATTAAGCGTAAAGCCTAGATAGTAGTCCATCCCTTCTACAAATTGAATTTACTCATAAAGTCAGTTTTGAAAAAAATAGGAAAAAAATATAAGCTTTTGAACGAACCTATTTTTTAGACAGACACCTTTTTAGACACACTTTCGTGGAGACACACATTCGTACTAAATGAAAATTTTTAGCCCATTTTCGTCATGAATTTAACACCAGAATGTAATGTGTGAATGGTCGATAACAAAACACCCTGCATATAATTGTTTGCTCAAACGTACGTATATCCCACTGCTGCAGACAAGTTATTATTTAAGAATAACTCATTTCATAGCAAATAGTTTTACAAATTTTGATAAATGATGTGCAAACCAATAGTTAAAGTTCCATTTGAATTCTCGCAAGAATAATTTGTTATATATTTTTGTTTGTTTGCAATAAATTCATCACCTGACTAGACAAACTCAACATACCATTATTTCGTTTTCCCGCAAGAGGAAGTGACAATTTAATTAAAATGCACAAAGCTGCAATATTTTCTAACTCGATATGAAATGCTTGATTGTGCTGAATATGAGGGGAACTACTGTCCCGGCTGTCTGTTGCCAATTCATTTGAAGGCGAAGCAAGGCAACTGACAGCATTGTTGAGGTACATAGGTGCTTCGTCGTTTATTTGTTACGTCATATGCAGACATGCAACTATAAAGGAATTAGCACTGGTGTTTCGTGCAAACTTATATGTATATGGCATATACACACGTACACACAATCGCTGATAATACTTAACAACGACATCCAAAACTCACAGCTCTTCATAATATTTCCCAATAAAATCACAAAAAATATCCGAGTTCTGAACTTAGCATATTGGTAGCCTGGCAATCAGTTTTTTTTAAATAACACACAAAGATTAATAGCTGAGAATAAAAAAATGAAGCTTAATATAGAAGATTATATATTAATTAAAAAAAATGAAACTAGTACACTGCGTTTCAATAAATGAAGTAGATGAACAGGATTTTTCCTAAACTCTTAGAACTAGAATTGATAAGTTTTGAGTATAAATTTTAGTAACAGCCATTATAAGGAACTACGGACATTTAAATTGAAAGAAAGGGAAGCATATAACTAAATTGAGTTGAATAGTGTATAATTATATATCTACTCAACACCGATCTCAAATCGAGAATTCCGCACTAGAAATTCTACGTCCAAATAGAGGATATTTGTTAAATTTGCAGAAGGCATTTTGTGTACAATTTAAATCTTGAATGAGAGAATTCATATTATAGTGCGATATGTGGAATTATTTTCAATTAAATCTAATGGAACTGTTACTGAATTATATCAACTCAAATATTACGAAATCTTTTTTATTTGATTTTTATTTTTTAACTTTTTTAGGGAAGATCTACGTCTTGGTGTTGTTTTCAATTAAAACATGTAAAAATTTAAATTCTTTCAAGTTTCACTATATTTATTCAAAACACGACTCTATATGTGAAAAATGGCATTACTTAAATGTCCACCATGAGTACATCTACAGGATGTTGTAGGTAGGTAGGTAGTTAGGTAGGTGGAATGGTTGAAGTGCCGGTCTGACACTCCTCAAGTAGCACTAAAGCGCCTGGCTGTCGAAGAAAGGAGCGCCCAGTGACCTTAATCGTCAACCTGACAAATCCAGACATTTACAGAGAAAATGCTCTACAGTCTCCTTCTCTGAAAGGTCCCCACAGCTTCTGCAATGGGGGTTAAATGGTAACCCTAGCTTTTCGGCGTCTGTGCCGATCGTCCAGTGACCGGTAAACACAGCTACGAGTTTAGAAATTGAATGGCAAGGAGTCTGGGCCCTTCATGTATCGTATTGGGGCCAAAGGGTTTTCGAAACAGCACATGAAGAAATGGAGCTTCATCTTTTCTGCGCTTTCCTAAGAAATCATTTGTGCAGCTCCCCTTTAAAAACCGTCAGGGGGATGCCGATGACCGGGTAGGAAGTCTCGAGGCCAATTCAGTCCCCTTCCTGACAAGCTCATCAGCAATTTCATTTCCCTCTATGTTTCTATGTCCTGGAACCCAGGCTGTTATACGAGGATTAAAATTATCAAGGACTCGTTCATAAATTATCGCATTGAGTTCAGAAATATCGAACCGAATGTTGTGTTTCAGTTCTAGAATTGTTGTAGGTTGATTCACATAGATTTTAATTTTCAAACTACCCTAGTTTTGCCAGTCCTTTTTCTATCCTCAACAGAACCCGTTTCTTCAAATTTCTTCACCAACCGTGGAATTTTCTATTCATTTGGACAATTTCTTCTAAAATACAATATTATATATTTTGCGTAAAATTAATTTTAAGGATTGATCACTTTCGTTCTTCTGTCGTATAAAATTGTACATCCATCTATTTTACAAATGTCAAAGATGACATAAAAAAAGTTGTAGTCTAGGAATTACTCACTCACTACTAATTCAAATATAATTTGAGTAAAAAGCTGTTTGCCTTTTAAAAACTACATTCAATTATTTACCACTTTAAATATTTTAATTTTGAAAAATCTACATCTCCATCAGAAACAACTTCTGAACTAACATAACAAGAGAATCTTAAAATTGGTAAAAAAAAACGAACCAAACAGTTATTTTAGGCAGTATCGGTAAGTTTCGAATTAGTTGAAGCTACCACCAGCGGAATTTTATACGCAACTCCAATCTATTTCATTTCTTTCTATTTGTATTAAGATTCTCCAACTGATTCGCTAGACATAGGTGATTAAGTTGAACCACTTTTCTTATTGAATGACATTAGTATGACCCATCTCTTAAACTTTTCTCCAAAAAAAAGTTATTCTAAATAGTTTCGGAATTAGCGATCAGCTCCGAATAGGAATAAGGATAGGATACTTGCAAAAATATAATACAAAATGCATTAATTAAAAATGTTTGTCAAGTGGGAAAAAGGAGCTATTATTGAAATAGCCGTTTATGCCATACTGAGGCTAACATTTCTGTCATTCATAGACGAGTAGATGAACTAAATTATTTCTTTATAATTCTTAGATAAAACTAGAAGTAATTGAATTGAAAGATTTAAAGCAAGTTCGTGCCTAGCCAGCTTTAAAAAATGTTATAAGCGCTTTCTGGTTTTTAAGAACATCCACAATACTAATGCAATTCTTATTTCAACGGATGCTCTAGAAAGGTATCCGGATTAGACTTTTTAACATTGCTTTTACGAGTATATGAAAAGTAGGCGTGATTATTACCCTTTTTTTTTTTTACTTGTAAGTAAATGCATTTCTCTTAGTTATATCATTTCAAAAAACATTAGAAGTTACTGAGACATTTTTCCTCCTATTCGGAAAAAGATTTATTTCATGTTAATTATAGTTTAGCAATTTTAATTCAAAAATTGCTGTAAAATATGAAATCACGAACGGGCCCTTATACTCTCTGCCTGCTGAACACAATTCTTTTGTTCAGCTCTAGCACATTCACTATTTTAATGTCATCACAATCATAAAGCATATAAATAAGTTTAATTATTCGAGTGCCGTGCATCACCATATGCGCATTTCACACGACTTTTTTCATATAAGGCTCATGCTGAGAAACTTAATAGTACTTCGAAAAATTAAATTGTCTCTGCTGCCAAGGGCAATTGTCAACGCCGCGGAAATGCTACGAAATACGAAAAACGAAAAATGTTGACAACTGACGAGTGGCAACCGACGACCGACGACCACCGAAGTGCCAATTATTTATGCAGATTCATTGTTGCACTGCATTGCCGTGGCTCCCGAAATAAAGACGAAATTTATCGCATTAGCAGACAGCGTAGTATAGTTTGTGGCGCAAATGCATACCAACATACACAAACTCATAGTTAGACTTTACATGGCCGCTAAGTGAGTGAATACAAGGGCGCATTCGCTGCATGGGGGTTTAGCCTTGTGTGGTTTGTTGGCGACCAGAATTGTAAAACTTCCAATAAAATTAAATTTGTGTATTTAACAACGCACACAAATTAATGCTAATTTTTAACTAACATATTAGTGGTACAAACTCTATTACTAAAGCTTTAATCAGTTTAAGAGCTAATTAGAAATTGCAAATAATAAAAAATACAATAAATAAATTTTGTCAGTCAAAAACTTTTAGTTAGATTTACCACAAAAAAAAACACATTTCCATTTATATTCCTTCAAGAGAAGAGTGGGCGGGGTGCAGTATTTTGAAGCAGGGCATGGCAAACATGTGTACGGATGGCTCAAAATTGGACTGAAGAGTTGGTGGGGGAGTAATCTGCAAGGAACTCGCCATCAAGCTCAAATTTAGGTTTTCGGGCCCCTGTAGTGTTTTTCAAGCCGAAGTAGTCGCAATTAAAGAAGCTGTGGATTGGTTTCTCGCTTCAGAAATTACAGTAAAGGAGGTAAATATCTACTCCGACAGCCAAGCCCCAATTACGGCCTTGGGCTTGTTGTTTGTGCGTTCGAATGTAGTCGGGGAATGCCTGACTTCCCTCTCGATTGCATCGGAATATTTCTATACTAGGCTCATCTAGGTTCCCGATCACACCCGCATAGAGGAAAACTGATGGGCCGATGTGTTTCCTAGACAGTGGACCCTTGAGACGGTTTTATCGCAATATGAAAGAATTGGAGTTCCCTTGAGAACCTGTGGTCTGCTACTGGAAAGATGCAGTATATTTTTGTGATGCACACCTGACCTCACTGTGGTGAGGTTTGGGATCGCTTCAAGCCCTTTCTGCAGAAGCTGTCTGGAGAACAAGGTGGAATCGCCTCAACTGCCCTGCTCTCGTCGGGGTAAGATTTAAACATCTGGGCTCTCACTTTTTCGCTACACCGGCGGATTTTGCGGGTTTAAATATCACACTGAAATTCATCATTAGCTTGAAGCGGTTAACACAAACGTAAATCGCCACTGTTGGTCGTCATCCTCTAATCCAAGACCTGGATTCTGTCTGGTTCCTACCCTCTCCTGTTCCCCTCCCTCACTCTGTTTGGTATCACAACGGACTAATCTTAGATTTTTGACCAAGTGCACCCCTCGCAAGGGCAGTCATTTAACCTAACCTAACCTATCCACAAACCATTAATTAGTAATACCCTCCTGATCAAAAAGTTCCCGGAACAACCGTAAGGTGACGCTCTGATTCTGACGCAGAGTTCTGTTTTTTTGGAAAAATCGGAGACCGCTCCGATAACTATACCGAAAATAGACATTATGACTTGAAAACATATTAAATTCTAATAGCATAATTATTTCTAACCATATCTAACCAGAAAATATCATGACTTCGTAAGCTTGGCTGAGGAATATTGAAATTATTTTCGCAAGGAACGAACGCAAGCATAAACTTTATAGGATGGAATTGGATCAGTGAAATTCAAAGAACGCCAAGCATAACGGGCAAACACTATCTGAACAGGCTCAAGCCTGCTCATACGGCATACATAATATGGTATCCAAATAAAGACGATATATTCTAGCTCCGAAGGTATAACATAGCTATATACTTTAGAGTATATATACAGGTCAACGAAGTCTAAACTGAAACGTCGAGTAAAAGTAAGTACAGAAAATGAGCAATGGTGAAATTTAAATGTCTTTGAAAACAGGGTCTAGAGTTGAATACCACAGCTAGATCCATAACTGCACTTGTTAGGAAGCATAGATGGGCACACTGCATTATATATTATTTTGTTTTGATATTTTGTTTGTTGTATCGTACACGAAATGCAAAGAGTCACAACTCAAGATTTTCAACCTCGGTTTTCTGTGTATTATATTTATATCTAATAAATCACAGTCTTAGTAAAAATCTGTTTTGGGATTATATTTCAGGCAAGGTGGACTTTCTTTATTAATGATCTCAATCCGTTCATAATACTAAACATATTTTCACATCATTTTTATTTGAATCTTTGCTGAATATTTTCGGTTTCAAGTTCTGGCTCGTTTATATTTAGTGCCCCATATGTTCCTTTACTCTTTTTGAGGAAAAGAAGATAAGCCAAAACTAAAAATATTTATTGAGTACATAAATGATTTAAATTCCTTGATGAGAAGGCATTACATTTTGACTACCAATAAACAGCAAATATTTTACTGATAATGCAAATCAAATTATATCATCAATAATTTTACTGCAATTTCGTTTAGTACTCAATAAAAAGTATTTTTACTGAAATTTTTTTGCAGTAATCAATAAAAAAATATTTTTAATGCAATTTTTTCCAATAATCAGTAAAATATTAAATTTACTAAATTTTTACTGCTACTGCAAAGTGCCCGTCTATGGTAGGAAGTAGATTTGAAAGAACAAGATTTAAAACATATAAATTTAACTAATTTCTTGGTTGAAAATTTATGGAGTCTGCTATACTTACAATCACCGATTATATCTTTGAATCATCAGCATACGCACAATGGTTGCCTTACAAAAACAACTGGAAATGGCATAGCAAAATTATAAAAAATGGAGGAACCAGCTTGGTGACAGCAGAAGTCGCAATAAGAAAAATAGATAATAATTCATTTTGATAGAGTGGAGTGAAATCCTAAGGCTCTCGCTTGAGAAATTAAAACTGTGTTTTGATTTGATTTTTTTATTTACTATGGCTGCAGTGGCAAGTATATATAAAGGGTGGTTAAGTTTCAAAAGCCGATGTTGATTTTGAATAAAATACAATTTTTTTAAGAAATTATTCTCATTTCTCTTTATTATGATAATATTGGTATGACTCAATTACGTATAGAACAAAATATCGGCCAAATGGCCGGCAGTGGCACACCTCCATCCGGTGGTCCAAATTTTCGATGACGCTGAGGCATAATTGAGGTTCTATGTCGTTAATGTGCCGAATTATCGCATCCTTTAGCTCTTTAATTGTTACTGGCTCATCGACGTACACCTTTTCGTTCAAATAACCTCAAAGAAAGAACTCCAACGGTGTCAAATCACATGATCTTGGCGGCCAATTGACATCGCCGCGACGTGAGATTATTCGGTCATCAAATTTTTCGCGCAAAAGAGCCATTGTTTGGTTAGCTGTGTGACAAGTCGCACCGTCCTGTTGAAACCACATATCGTTCACATCCATATCTTCCAATTCGGGCCAAAAAAAGTTCGTTATCATCTCACAATAGCGAACACTATTCACAGTAACTGCCTGACCGGCCTCATTTTGGAAAAAATACGGCCCAATGATGCCGCCGGCCCATAAACCGCACCAAACAGTCACTCTTTGTAATCACTCTTGGATTATCATTCGCCCAAATGCGGCAATTCTGTTTATTGACGAATCCCCTGAGGTGGAAATGTGCCTCATCACTGAAGATGAAGTGCGCGACCTGCATTTTGATTTGAACGCCCGTTTTCATAATAAGCCTGAATAACTTTAACGCGTTTGTTGAGTTTGTCTGAAATTGAAAATGTCAAAAGAATTGCAGAAAAAGCTTGACGTTTAGGTGGGGTCTACATTCGACATCGGCCCTTGAAATTTAACCACCCTTTATATATAATTGGCGCGTACATCCTTTTTGTGTGTTTGGTCGAAGCTCCTCCTCCTATTTGTGGTGTGCATCTTGATGTTGTTCCACAAATGGAGGAACCTACAGTTTCAAGCCGATTCCGAACGGCAGATATTTTTATGAGAAGCTTTTTCATGGCAGAAATACACTCGGAGGTTTGCCATTGCCTGCCGAGGGGCGACCGCTATTAGAAAAAACTTTTCCTGCATTTTGTTCTTTCACCGAGATTCGAACCAACGTTCTCTCTCTGAAATCCGAATGGTAGTCACGCACCAACCCATTCGGCTACGGCGGCAAGTGCTAGTCGAAATAAACAGATCTTAAATATTACACAGCATGCTTCGACATCTATGAATATAACCATAACACCTAATGCATGAAGTGAAAGATATCAGTTATAGTTGATGAAGCCTCATAATTTGCAGAAAGTTTTGATTTTGGGGCTGTAATTAATAAAAGAACGCGTCGTGGGTGGTATGAATGCTTCACGTGGGTCCATGCTTTTGATGTCTAGGACTGGTATAGGGTATGCTTACGAACTATTGAAACCTTCACAGGAGATCCTTATAGGGTGATATTAATGCGTTTGAGCAGAGCACTGAAGGAAAGGCGACCGAAGTAAGAAGAGAAGCTAAAAAGTTATCCTTTAGTTCAGGCTCATGTCGCAAAATGGGAAAAGATATACCAAGTATATATCTCCTACCCCTCTGACCATCATTTATTTCAACCGATGGCATATTTTATGGCTGATCGGAATCTTCAGATTTATGAAGATGAGAAAAAATCGCTTATTTCTTGGGTCGCCTTAACCGGCGAGGAATTTTCCGGTGAATATGTGAGCTACTCGAAAGCTGAGAAAAATACTGACATACGAAATTACAATACTTTGAATCGTTTATACAAGTAATAACTTTTTTTAAATAACAGCTTACATTTTCGTAAACAAAAACGTTAAAAACAGGAGTACACAGCAAATATCGTCATCAGCAGTTGTCGCCATAGTTCCTTCTTCTTATCTTACACAGTATCTGTATATACTTTTATACAATCGGACCTTGCGACCTTCATAAATTATAAAATCAGGCCCCTCTGCAAAAATTGTCAGCATCCGTCACTGCGTGTGTGTGTATGTTGAAGTTAATCTAAAATTATTACATTCACTCTCCCAACGTCTCGCGGGAGTAATATTATAGCTGTGCGCCAACAACGGCAGCACTGCCGAAAGGCATATTTCTTTGTTGCTCCACTTTATGCCTTCCTCTGTTCTGTTTTCGGTTGAATTTTCGGCAATTAAATGAATTCGGTGACGCGGCTCATATGGTATAGTCCGGCTGCAGAGAAACAAAGGAGTTGTAAGGATATACGGTAATTTGTCTTTCCATTAATTACTATAAATATTCAAGCACAGGTATATTCAGCTATTTTACAGCATCTACCATAAATCACTTGATTCACGAAGAAGGTATGAGATTCGTGCCAAACATGTCTACGCACATACTCCAATTTTGGAAAATCATATGACATAACTGAATCTACTCCCAACAACACGTCTTAAACTTTCGTACGACAAGTTTTAGCCAAGCTCGAATTAAAGCGAAAACTAACATTAAGGAAGTATCTTATAACAAATTGGAAGGAACCAATTCTTGCATACCTGCTTCATGCTTTTAGTGGCAATTTATTAGTTAGTTAGAGGCAATAAAATTGAGTTAAATATTTTTACTTAGAGATGGACAGCGCTACGCTTACTTACGCTAAATTTTGTACACACGTATTTCTGTATCTAAAATCCCATGCAGCAATTTTAAATATTTTTTCTTCTAATTAATAAAATATCGCACTTTGCGAGTACACCTGACTACTTAAGTATCTTTCAAGCTGAGCTAATAGCTATAAAAGGGGCTGTGGGTTAGGGACTCGTTCTGCTGCCATAAAAACTCTGCAATGAAATGGCTAAGCGACGCTCCACAAACACTGTTTCGGCCCTTGAACGCAGTGACATCGCATTACCGGAGAGCCCACTTGTGAGATAGCTAGAAGGAATGAAGACTAGGACTAGAAGGAATTAATACAGAACTAGGACCTTCATCAATAATAGTTGGTATGACAGCTGCTTAATGCCTATTGGGAGCATGTGGGAAACGTGTGGTATTTCCCACTAATCTGTCACATCTGCAGAAACATGGAGGAGATGGGGAGAATTGAACACTATCTCTGCCACTGTCCTACTACTGTCAGAACGTAACATCGCTGCCTAACCTCTTAGCTCTTTAGATTTCTGACTGACCTACAGGGTTCGCCATCTTTTATGCCAGTATGTAAACGCTAAATAACTTTGCCATTTACCAACCGATCGACTTCAAATACATGTTTTCGATACGTCAATTCAGTACAATTTCAACCATGGATCGTTTTACCCCGAAACAACCGAAATCGACGCTATAAAACCGGAAATGCTTGACAAGGTGATGACAAACGCAGAAAAAAGATCGCAGTTTGTGTTTGCTTATAAAGGTGGCCACTTGATTGATATTGCATTCAAAAAATAGTTTTAATAAATTGTAAGTAACCAAACCAAATAAAAATACCTCACTTATACAAATCAGTTTTTTTTTTTTCAAAGTTATCCAATGTTCACATACCGACGTAAAAGATGGCGCACCCTGTAGAATCCGTCGCCATCATCAATATATTTATTATAGTTTGTTTCACCACATTAAGGACTAGAGGTTAACTTGAGCACAAACAAATGGTATCCCAATGAGTATCCAGGCCTAAGTAGGCCCCTAACCTTTTCAAAGCGCAGTCAGTCGAACGGAAATGCATTGCGAATACAACTTATGACCTTTTTGTGTATGTAAAAGTACTGTTAGGGAGCTATATTTTTTGTTTGAAAACATTCGGCTAAAGTGCACAAATCTTTTGAAAACGTGCAAAAAGTGCAAAAATTGTTGAAGTAAAGGCAAAAGCTTTTGCAGCAGATATTTAAAAGTGCGTATACCGTATCTAAAATCCCAAGAGCCAGAAGTATAATGCTTAATCTCTCCAAATATTCACGAAATGATATGGTTATGATCTGCATTTGGTTACATCAAAGCAATATAATTTATTATGAGCTGCTAAAACCAGAATGGTGCCCACCTCAAATTAAGCGCTTCAGATGAGCTATTAAAGAAAAAGAAATCGATTGATATTCGAAACTAACAACCTTTGGTTACATGTACATAAGTATGTTGCAAACGTAGTTGTTGAGTCACAAACGGCATGGGAAAGTAGGAATGTCGTCACTGTGATAATTCAGTTAATCTGGTTAACTTATGCCCAGTACTAATCTTGAAAGCCCAACACTGTTCGTGAAAATCCAACAGTGTTTCTCTCTTCATCCATTCCTCCTCCATTCTCGTATACAGCTGTCACACATTTGCGCTCACAACTCAATTTTATCTTTTTTGGAATTTTATATACACGTCCAAACACAGATGTAAGAATTAAAATTACTTAGCTAACATATTGGAATGTATATATTAAAGTTTAATTCAATGTTATGTTTCTTCATTTAACTAAATCTGAAAACGAAATAGCTGAAATACTTTTTAACTGCCCGCCGCCACAGTAGTCGAATTATATTCGAAGCCAATCAAAAGACAATCTCTACCCACCTACTTCATGGACCAAACATAGTACCTTCCGATATAGGTTATTTCGCCCACATAGAAATATTTCACTTGAAAATTGGTTCACTTTATGGAATATCAAAAAAACGCTCACAAGATAAGATATGTGAGCTGGTGCATTGTTATAGTGACAAAATTATGCTTTCAGACTATTCTGTAAGCTCATATATGTAATATGATATTATATATATAATTGGCGCTCTATTTGTGACGCTCGTCTTGGTGTTGTTCTTCAAATAGAGGGACCTATGCCGACTCTGAACGGCAGATATTATTTTATGAGGAGCTTTTTCATAACAGAAATACACTTGGAGTTTTGCCATTGCCTGCCGAGGGGAGGCCGCTGTTAGAAAATACTTTTTACTCATTTTGGAATTTCTCGTAAATTCAAACCTACGTCTTCCGACTAATAGCCACACACCAACCCATTTGGCTACGGCGACCATATAATATTACGGGTACTGATTTACTGCCGGGCCTCACGGATGGAACCATAAAAGTCTCATGAAAAATCAACCAAATTTTAATTTAGGATCGACTTTAAAGGAGTTTTTGGATATCAGTTCGTTTAAGCAACGTTATTTCGATTAGATATTCTTGATTTACTTCTATGTCATATTCGTAAACCCATATCTCTTAGCCTATAGTAATAGCTACAGTAATATAATATTTTGCGCAGAAAAAGGAACTTAATTAGGAGCAAGCATGGGTTGGTGGGACACTAACATTCGGCAGTGTACAGTTGCGAAACCCAATGTGGGAGTGACACACAAAAGGAGCTTGGCCAAGCCCCCAAGAAAGCAGGTAAGCGTCAGCAGCAAATCAGTAAAAGCCGTACTTCATCTCCTATCATTCGCGAAATATCGTGCACCAATATTGGCTGCTTTGTCCCTAGTGCTCGCACAACGATCTTTGAGCGCTACTCTCTTCATTTGTTCTTAGATGCTTTCCATGGTCACGGAGGTAGATGTACGAACGGAAAAAGGATAATCTTAAAAAATAAAATTTGTATAACGCTTGAACCCTTTCTTTTCAATATTGTTGGTTCCTTCTTGGCAATCATTATGGATTTTAATGGCACCGCGTATTATATTTTATTAGAAACTCCAAATACTGAATTTTCAAATTTATAAGCTGCACATAGCGAATTTTGCAGAATACACCCATCACGGGCTTTTTATAAAGAGTACCTTATCTGACAGAATGTGTTTAAAAAATGGCATATACTGTAAGCGATAAAAGAAAGTGCCCGCCGCGTATTGCCGAGTGTTGACTATATACATATATATATTTTTTTAACTTCAGTTATTTTTATATTAAACCAAAACTCATTATATAACAAAAAACATACAACGCATGATTTTCAGCTTCGTAAAAAATTTACAAAAATTCCGAAAATTTGCCTTAAATTTCATACTGCTTACTCAGAATCTTTAGATAAAATTCCGGTACACATTTTATAGTTCTTTGAATTTTTGTATTGTAAAATGCAAGATTCAAGTGGGTGAAAATTCGCAATTTTTTGTTTTTTTTGCTGAAGATGTTGGGTATTTTCTTTGAGATAAAAAATGTCGAGCCTGCGTTTAAGCAGAAAATGCATAAGATCACCAGCAAAAAAAAAATTGTCAAAAATCAATTTTGATTTTCATAATAAAATTTATATATATTTAATATTTTGAAACTTAATTCTTGAGACACTTCAGACTTGAACTTTATTGAATTTGAATTTAATGAGCTATAAAACTGAACACTCAGAATTGTTCTAAAAAGTCTGATTAAAGAGTTTTATATATTGAACTCAACTCAATTATGTAATCATTCCCATGCATCTCGACATGGAAAACGCATATTTTCACCAAACGCAAAGCACTTGAAAACAAACTGCGAAATCTATACGGCCTACTTAATCGAAATTCTCATATTTCTCTCAAAAGCAGGTTCTTACTTTGATCAGCTATTTTAAAACCAGTATGGACCTATGGTATACAACTCTAGGGCATTGCAGTTAACTCTAATTTCGAAATACTTCAAAGATTCACAAATCCCCAAATACATCATGATATCAAATTTCTCACAATAGCTGAAGAAATAAAAAAAACTTGCCACATCTCACAATAAAAGACTTCAATCACACCAAACCCCTACTATTTACTCTAAAAGAGTCTATTGTATGAGCTGATTTGGAAACATCAAATGTTGGCATATGCATTTTCGTAGACTGATGATAAATTCGTCATATTCTATGATTTTCTACAATGAATTTGGTAATTAATTTGATTGTGAAACGAGAATATTACATTGCAGGGTCCCAACGAACTGCACTTCACAAATCAGAAAGATCACTCTGTGCATGCATCTATTTTTAAAATACTATTATTTGAAGTTAAAATTATCTCTAGTACTTATTTAAAATGACATTTTATACTTGGTTGAGAAATTAGTTAGTTTCATATATAAATCTAAAAAGAAGTGGTTTCTCTACTCAGCTCTGTGAAATATAATACGTTCCCTTCCCAAGTAACTGCATACCAAAGATAAGCGATCAAATTTAAATACATTACATCCTTACGGCTTCTATTCATCTGCTATGCCATTTATAATGAATTGTTGCTGAAAATTTACTTGTGCATGCACTCACTTCGTTATACATACACACACATGTGTCCTAAATTACCGCGATTCATTGCAAGTTGGATGCGTGTTTCACGCAAATGACGCTCATTAGACTCCAGCAGTAATGACATGAGAGAGTACCCACATTGTACAGAGTCCTCGAAATGCCTAAGCTGACGTATGCGCCAATGTGTGTACATATTAATGCATAAACATAAATAAACATAAATATGTTTCTGAGGCGGTACATAAATACGGATATGCAGATTTTCTCAATTTGGAAGGATTGTATCTTTTGGCAAGGTGGAAGTATACCATCTTCGGAGATCATGACAGTAAATCTGTTCGGCTATATGAAGAATGAATTATGAAGCAAAAAAAATAAACTGGAAGTATAAAAAAATGCGTCACATCCCAGATTAAACACATTTGTTCTGGCAGAACTAGCTGAGAATTTTTAGATGCCATAGACAATTGTGGTAGTTTCTTCTACAAAGTGGGGCAAAATTAAGCAGCCTATCGGAAGATTTATTAGTTTTGCAAATGGCGTAGTACGTGAATCATATTTGATACTTGTGAACCAGGCAGCTACAGTATACAAAGGGGCCAGCAATGAGCTGCGTAAAGGTAAAAGTAAAGATTTCCATCGGCCAAAATCATGTTCTTTTCTAAAAGTTGCAACTGCATTACTTAATTTGATGTTGTTAAACTGAGAGGTACTTAATTAGAACCTGGCGCCATTTGAACACCACCATCCTCTGCTGTTTTGGTGATTAAATTTTCAAAGTGCCACTTCCTATAGCAACTTCGTTCTGTCTAGAAAAAAAAGGAGATGCCTCAATTCTAAACTTGAACCCAGGACAATTGTAAAGACAAACGCTACCGAATTGTAGTCATGCACCAACCTATTTAGCTATGACAGCCACCTTATCATACATATCTTACTTGTAGTTAGCTTTACTAAGATTTAATTTTATTGTGGGGCAAGCGATTGGTTCATCTGGAAATTAACGAAGCTACTATAGGGTGGGCCATGTAAAATTTGCTTTTTGAATCGGCTATAAAAAAACTAATCAATATTTTTTCAAACTTTTTTCTTATTTTGAAGATTGAACATTGTCGTTTATGAATGAAAAATAATATCATTCAAATGACTGCCACGACTGGCTTTACAGTAGGCCATTCGATCAACCCAATTTTTAATCACATTTTCGATTGTTTGAGCTCCAATTTCATGAATGGCAACTTCGATTTCGTGTTTTAAAGTATCAATCGTATCTGGATGGTTCGCATAGCATTTGTCCTTAACGGCTTCCCACAAAAAATAGTCCAACGGGCTTAAATCACAGCTCCGAGGTGGCCAATTGATATCGGAATTTCGGTTTTCAAAAACGGCAGCCAAAAGTTCGAGTGTAACTTTGGCAATGTGACAAGTTGCACCATCCTGTTGAAACCAAATGTCGTCCATGGCATCCTCTTCAATTTTTGGAAACAACTCGTTGAGCATGTCACGGTAACGCTCGCTATTTACTGTAACCGCGGCTCCTCGCTCATTTTCGAAAAAAATGGCCCAATGACGCCGCCAGACCAAAAACCGCACCAAACAGTGACTCGTTGTGGATGCATTTGCTTCTCTACAGTAACGTGTGGATTTTTTGAGCCCCAAATCCTACAATTTTGCTTATTGACGTAGCCACCGATGTGAAAATGAGCTTCATCAGAAAAGAAGAAGAAGACTCACCACTTTGGAAATAGGTTTTCAATATTTCCCAATTTTCTTTAAGCGTATAGCATCCCATTTCGTAAATGCCAAACCTTTAAATAAATTATGCACGCATTTGACATGCCATTTGTGTTACCATTCTCAAAAAAATAGGTGATTCAAAAAGCAAACGCTATATGACCCACCCTGTATATGCTCCTAAGTTCTTTTTGGAAGGCTAATGTGGTATGAAGCTTGACGCAGACTATTACGTGAATGCTTTTTTCGTAATAATTCAGTATAAATTAATTATAAGAAATAAAGCTTGCTATATTTTAAATATCTAAATAAAATTAGAAAAAAAAATAGAAATCAAATAAAATAAAGTGGGACGTTGAAAAT
The DNA here is from genome assembly GCF_027943255.1 of Anastrepha obliqua. NCBI lineage: Eukaryota > Metazoa > Arthropoda > Insecta > Diptera > Tephritidae > Anastrepha > Anastrepha obliqua. The sequence goes on from NC_072892.1 coordinate 86,223,974, forward strand.
TATTGAATATTTTGCAATTTTAGGGGTCTCGGTGGTTTAGAGCTAGAAAATTTAGGGTATTTCCAGGAAATTTTTTTTAAATAAAAAAATTAAATACGAAATTTTAAATTTTTTAGGCTTTTTATTAAACGTCTTATACATACAACAATGAAAAAAAACTGTTTTTAATGTTAATAACTTTAAAAATGGCATTGAAGTTGACGCTCCCGAAAAATTAGACCTGGACAGTGTTGTCCATTTTGGCTCAGATGAATGGAATCTGAAACACAAAAACCAAAAAAATTATTAATGAATATAACTGACCCATGTCCCGTACTATTATAGAATACAAAAAAGACAAAATGGCGCGGTTTTGAATTTTACACTGGAGGACAAGGGTTTTTTCAGTGTTTTTAATAAAAAATAAATACGAAATAATTGAAATAATAATATGATTCTACTACGGGCGATAGCCATTAATCTTGTGAAAAACATATTAAAATTTCAGACGATTCGGCTGAATATTTTTTTTTTTGACAACACCAGACCGAGAAAAGTAGTTTTGAAATAATTGAGTATAAAGTTTTGAGAGTGGACGACGCGTGACGAATCTAACTCTACCTGCTAAAACTATTGTAGAATCGAAAATTCTTGGAATATCCTTCCAAAAATTTAACAGTATATTCTTAAAAGTCTGTGCTTCCGAAATATCAAAAAACCAAATCGATTTTTTGAAGATTCTAGACCACCGGGACTTCTTAAATTATTTTTCCGAATTTTCCATTTTGTGTGCTGAGAGCGCGCATTTTAAGGGTATGCACTAATGTTTTGAAGAAATCTAAAAAAAATGTACTGTTCTCTGATGTACGGAAAAAATGGATAAATAATTTCACAAATTTTTTTGATACCGTTTTTTGAGGAAAATTTGACAAATCTGTACAAAGTCAGAGAGATGGCACTACTGGCATGTATTGAGGCCAACTAACGGTAGCGGAATTGCAGAAACGAATGGCTTTTTTTCAGACTTGGACCAATCCTATTATTCGGAAGGTATTAACAAACTAGAACAGCGTTGGATGAAGTGTATAAGCCTAAACGGAGACTATGTCGAAAAATAAAAAGGTTTACCCCAAACAATTAAATAGTTTTTACTTTTGCACGGACTTGCCAAGCACTTCTCCTTTTACCCATTTCTATGCCAAACATCTTTATATCAAAGAACGGACTTTCATTAAAATGTAGTTATTCGCTGCAAAGGCAGAACCGACAGACACATAATGTTTATTCACTCAACTAATCAGCCGCCGTAGCTGAATGGATTGCGGTGTGACTATCATTCGGAATTCGGAGAGAACGTAGGTTTGAAATTCTGTGAAAGACCGAAATGAAGAAAAAGATTTTTCTAATAGCGGTCACCCCTCGGCAGGCAGTTGCAAACTTCCGAGTGTATTTCTGCCGTGAAAGAGCTCCTTATAAAAATATCTGCAGTTCAGAGTCGGCTAGGTCCTTCCATTTGTGGAACAACATCAAGACGTACACCACAAATAAGACGAGGAGCTCGGCCAAACATCCACAAAGGGTGTACACGCCCTTTATATATATACATATAATCATTTTCTACCGATTAGTATCTATTTGAATTCCGCTGGGCTCTTAAAAACGCGTTATGTAAACCAGTCACAATGACATTTTGCACGAATATAATCAATGGAGTCGCTTTTAGAAGCAAAAATGGAGTAAAATTATCATATTAAGTTCAATATTGAAAGTATAGATAAAAAGTATAAAAGGAATTGCTCTGAAATAAATATAAAAAAGTTAACAATAAAGTTAATGGAAAAGAAACGAAGGTATGCTGCACAAATTGCCTAAGAGAAAAGGGGGTAAAAAACAATAGAAAAGACAAAAACCAAATGAAAACCCAATGAAGCGTAAAGCACTAAAGAGCAACAAATGAGTGAACAAGCATTGATCAAAAGAAAAGTGGCGCATATTAATGGCCAAAGTAAAGGCAAATTGAAAAATGAGAACAAAGAGGAAAACGAAGTAAACAAAAAGTAAAGACAAAGCACGCAATTCAAGAGAACAAGCGAAGATAATAGCAGCAGCTATTCTCAATTTAAGTGTAACAATTGTAAAAATTGTTTTGTTTGGCTCAGAAGTTTGATTGGTCGCCATAAAGTATACTTTATATTCTGTCGTTACGTTAACAAAAAATTGAAAAGTGAAAAGTGCGAAAGTAGGAAGAAGAATGATAAAAAAGCACGAGCGCACACAAAACAAGCAACCAACTTTCGCTGCATTATAAGTAACGACCAAACTTTTCAGAACACAACCAGAAGCTATGTAAATGGAAATTGTTTTATGCACGCTAGCAACGCCAGTAGTTGTCTTTAGAGGTTTACTGTAAGCCAAAGGTGAGTACTTATACTTGTAGTTGTGTTGCGTACGAAAATAAAAGTCAAAAGCGAAAACAAGTACTTAATTTCCTGGAAAAATCAGTCAGTGGTGAAGAAGATGGTGAAGTTAGGAGATGATGCTACCGACGGCAACGACGTTAGCGATGATCACCATCATCGTAATATTACTTTGCTAGTTACGCAGGAGTGACTTGAGCAGGTCTAATAATAACATTCTGCCTTAAGATAACATTTAACCGGATGCATACGAGTATTTTGCCAAGTGCTGAGTACATAACACTTCAGTTTACATAATCTTTTCACTTCTAACCGGTAAAAATGTTTTCACAATTTCAATAATAATATCTGGGTGGATAGACAGGTGCGATTAATTGCTCAGCAGCACTTAGGCTCATCGTGGAGAGTGGTCCTCAATTCTGCACTACAGCATTCGTTTAGGTAACAATTCTGAAAGAATGTAAATAAAATTCTAAACAGTCTAAACTCCTTTGGGTAATAAATTTATATTTTAAAAATTCTGTAAAGACCAAATAATGCAAACAATTATTAGTATTCTTTATACAGGGCGGCCGCCGTTGCCGAATGGGTTGGTGCGTGAATAGCATTCGGAATTCACAGAGAGAACGTTGGTTCGAATCTCGGTGAGAGACCTAAATTAATAAAAACATTTTTCTTATAGCGGTCGCCCCTCGGCAGGCAATGGCAAACCTCCGAGTGTATTTCTGGCATTAAAAAGCTCCTCATAAAAATATCTGCCGTTCGGAGTCGGCTTGAAAATGGAGGGATTTGTGGAACATCATCAAGACGCACACCACAAATAGGAGGAGGAGCTCGGCCAAACACCCAAAAAGGGTGTATGCGCCAATTATATATATATATACAGGGTGCACGATAACATAATTAGCAATTAACAGATAAATTAAGAAATATTAACCAACTACTTGCATTAACTATTACGAAGAAGTCAAGTGCGGAGTTTGTTTTTAATTGTTCCCTTTAAATATTGACGATTTCATCGGGTACACTCGGGTACACTCCATGCCACTCGGTAGAAAAGAGATATCGGGATGTCGTTTACCGAATTGGAATTGAAGTTAGAAATTAAGAGCTAAATTAAAAAGAAAATAACTAGCTAACTTCAATAATTATGACAAAAAATACAAGTAAGGATTTGTTTTTTAATCATGACATCTAACTGCTGACTTTTACGTTGGGTACACTTTTAGAACCTGGGCTCCGTACTCCATGCCACTCGCTGGGGAAGTGATATCAGGAAGCAATTAACGATATTTTCTTTCAGTGCTGAGATGGTCGCTTCGCTTGTTGCATACACTTTCTTTTTGATATACTCCCACAGAAAAAAGTTGAAAGGCAGAAGATTGGACAACCAGAATGGCTCGGATATGTCACCAAAATGCCCACTCAATTTGTTAGGGAAGAAATCACGCAGCATCACTATGGTTTCTCCGCTGTGTGCGACAGCAACCATGTGCGTGTACTGAGGAAAAGATTTTATCTCCTTATTGGCTGAAAATAATCACTTAGTATGCCCCAATGAGAGACATCGTTCACAGAAATTAATTGTCCTCGACGGCTTACACAAAATATGTTCAAATTGATTTTAATGGTGTCTTATGTGCTTCAAGTAACCACCATGGAACAATTTGGTTATTTACACTTCCATTTAAATAAAAATTGGCTTCATCACTCCAAACGATAGTGTTTATTGTACAAAATCGGCCCAACATTGCCTCGCAGACATTGTTATGCAAATTGTAATCGTTAGGCTTAAGCGCTTCTAAGATTTGAATTTTGAAGGGGTGAAGCCTAAGATCCATCCTTAATATTTCAAGCACAATCACTTTTTGAAGTTCCATGGCAGCCGCTCTCTTACGCATGGACTAATGAGGATTATCGTGCAGACTTGTAGCGACGAGTTCAATATTTTCATGTGTTTTCGATGTCCCACTGGGTGGGATATTTGCCACCGAACTTATTGCCTGAAACTTTCGCACCCATGAACGAATCAAATCCTCACTTTAGGCATCACGTAAGCATCAAATATTGTAACGTGAACAAAATCTAAAACGACGTCGCAAATAATTTGTTGGCCTTGAAATATGCTTTGACTGCGAGTATACGTTGTTTAGCCGTCTACTACGACTTCGTGACTAAATAACGCGCACGAAAAACGAAAACAAAACTTTAAATTTAAAACCTATTCTTCCACCGGGTACCCTGTTGCTCTTTCCCATGACAGACAGCCCATTCCAGGATCGAAAATTTGCGTGCTGTATTCGGTAATCGTGTTAGAAGACGCCTGGGCAATGTCAATTGGCCACCTTGGAGCTGAAATTTGACACCCTTAAACTTTTTTTGTGGGATACAGTGAAGGACCTATGTTATGTAATAAATCCATTAACGATTTGGAAACTTAAAGCGAATGGCTAATTGTGAGATAAAGAAAAAACCGTCCTCAAGGTATTAGAAAACTGAGTTAACATACAAAGCCAGCTGACGCAGCAAAATAAATTAAATGGTCTTCCATAATTAAAGGGCATTTGCTTTAAAATAAGCTAATAATACATTGAAGAATTTTTTTTACATTTTTAGAATTTTTTTTAAAAGAAACCTCTACAATGGCCTCCTTGTATATGCTAAAAAATTTAACATTTTTAGGATTAGTCTGAACAAAATTAAGACGTCTTGCTTTATTGTGGCACAATGATTAATAATTTGTTTAGTATCCCAATCAAATCTGCGATGAATACTCAAGCATTTCTTCGTCGTTTAAAGACGCTTCATAGTAGAAAAAGAACATTGTACATTGCATAGGGTGGCAGGCAATGCCACTAAACCCCTCGTAAATAGATGGAATTTTGGAAATGTTGATGTTGATACTCATTACAAGCTTTCAATCCGCCTTTGGCCATCTTGCGGGTTTTTCGTGACCCCATTTCCATTTCCCTTTCCACAACTACAAATTCTGTGAATATATTCCCGTGTAAATAGCTTTATAAATTTCTAGCTCGTACGCTTCTAAAGGGGTAGGGTAGTCAGAATTTTCACAAAATTGTTTTTTTTTTGCATTTTCTTAAAGTATAATATCTTAATATCAATATGTTGTGAAAACTTGAAGTAAATCCGACAAACACTTTTCCAGTTGTTCAACAATAAATAAAGGGTGCTCGGGTGCTACATAAATCGATAGCAAAACTTTAAATGGGTTTTTCTCAAAACTATGTTTCTTTAACTGGTGATCAATGTAACTTAAAAACTCTTAGTAGATGTCAATAAAATGTCTACTGCTTTTAAAAAACATAAAAAACTCGAGCCTGATCGAGCGATTTTTTCTTCAAAAATTTCTATTTTTTTTAAACAATTAATTCTCAGTTTTTTTATCGAAAATCTGAAAATATTTCCTGAGGTCGCCATATTGTTAATTTTGAAAAAAAAAAGGTTCGATCAGGCACAATATTATTTATCAATAAAACTTATTTCTCTTGTCCGATTGATTTTAGATGAATCTCCAAGGACTTGTGATGATCGCCGCAAGGGGTTTCTGGAGAAACGGGCTCCACAAAAACAGCGATAACTTTTACAATTATTAGTTTTTTTTTCTTTTTTTGAAAAGTCAAGTCGAAACATGATGTATTAATGGTATGTTTTTATTTTTGTAAAATTAAGCAATTGACTAGCATAAAAAATTCAAAATCATAATTTTTACGGACCTCTGACAACGCTTAACCCCTTAAGTCATTTGAATATTTACTCGTATGTGCTGGACTGTTTCAAAAAAACGTTATGTTTTTTTTTAACTACAACTACTATCTATTCATAATTCCTAATTCCCCCTTCATAATTTTAAAAATTATGTAATAACAAATTTCCACACATCTCTTACTTGTAAACTTAAAAAAATAAGGATAATAAAAAAGTCAATACGATATGAAAATTATGTTTACATAAATTTTGTTCATGTCATATGAAATTAAAGCCATTTTATCAACCCGAGGGGCATATCAAACACCTGATTTTTTTATTTAATACTACGAAAAGCATGTTTTTTTAAGAAGGATAAGAATTTGCTACAAAGTTTGAATTCAATAATTTAACGTTCATCATACGCCCTGTCAGTGCAATTTGTGCTCTGACCAAAAAGTGTTCTACAATTTTGTTTACGCTATTTAAAATATTTAGCCACCATACACAGAAATAGCTTATATTGCATACAATGAAGCAGCATTATACTATTGACGTTGTTTTTCGGATACAATTTTTAAACCAACATTACCAAAAATAATATTTTACTTTTAATTTTTCCAGAGAGGAAGTTATTTATTTACTTAGTTTGCTAATTCCAGTTTACGCAAAGAATTTATATTTTTATTTCTATAAGAAATTAATATTTTAAGAGATGTTAACTTTTAGGCGCCTAGATTACAGTTTGCTAAGAAAAAAATAATTATTTATTTTTCGTTCACGGTCGTAAAAAACCGTAGAAATCAAATCAGCAATGCGTCGGATAAAAAGCACATTAAATACACTGTGCGACAGTGAAATTATACTTTTATAGAGACCTAGTACAACTTGTAGGTATAGTAAAACTAAGAAACATGGTATAGGAGAAATTTCCAATACACCCCCAAAATCTCATTTTATGGCCATAAAACCGTTTTTCAGTAGGTTGATGTGAACAATCCCTCCTAACTTCGCCAATTTCCATCCGATTTCGAATTTGTTTTTTTAGTTCGAAAGAAGAAAAACAAGCCTTTTTGACAGTGTGTTGACAATTTTTCTATTTTTTCAACTTTGACATCATTTTTGCGATATTATCCGATATTGAGGATATTTTTTAGTAGACTACTGTTATAGTAAATTTAATTCTGCGTCGAATGAGCTATATTTGACTGTAATTGAATTAAAATTCATAGAGTTGTGCGAGTTGTGCGAGTTTTAAGATTTTATTTTTTTTACTAATTTTATAGCAAGTGTCAGTATAAACACATCATCAGTACGAACCAGTACAGGTTTAAAATTTTAAAAGATGTTGGGAAAAACTAAACTTCATTTCAAAAATGTTTGCTAGACCTTGCTCCCATCGCTAAAATGATGTCAAAGTTGAAAAAATAGAGAAAAAATAAAAAAATTCCGAATACTTCCGTCTACAGTCTCGTCAGTTGTCATTTCAGAAAAATTGTCAACACACTGTCAAAAAGGCTTGTTTTTCTTCTTTCGAACTAAAAAAACAAATTCGAAATCGGATGGAAATTGGCGAAGTTAGGAGGGATTGTTCACATCAACCTACTGAAAAACGGTTTTATGGCCATAAAATGAGATTTTGGGGGTGTATTGGAAATTTCTCCTATACCATTTTTTTAGTTTTTCTATAGCCACAAATCGTGCTAGGTCTCCATAAAACTATATTTAATTTTTTTTTTTTGTCGCACCGTGATATTCTTTTGAGCAACAACATAAAGCTTATTTAAGGGGTTATATACCTTGTGTTGCACTAAAAAATCGCACAATTTTTTATGGCATATTCTACAAGTACATCAACTTAAAAATGTAATTAAAAAAATCATAAAGATCGAAGCACTAAAACGAAAGTTACAGACCGTGGAAGCGCCCGACCTTATCCATAAATGAAGTGCACGCAAAATTTTAGATGCGATTATCGCGAAGTCGTGTGTTTTGAAAATTACCGTCGGGGTGATCGTTATTTATCAAAAACTATTAGACCGATTTGCATAAACTTTTTTTTTAAATATTCGAAGTTACAACCTCGTGAATCTGAACAGTTCACTTTTGATAAATATTTCGCTGGAATTAATTTTTTAATTTTTCAACCCCTCAAATATCGTTTTTTGGTGCAAAGCGATGAAAGCGATGAAAGCCGAGACAATTTTTTTTTGGGTAAATAAACTGTTCAGATTCACTTAAAAAAATTTTTCTACAATAATCATTTAATTTTTTTGATTTCAGTTGAGCTGCTCATGCGCAAGCCTCTTCTAAAAAACGGCCTTTCGGGAGAGGGGCGATATCAAGAATATATAATAACATTTTTTAAAATAAAAACACCAAAATGTATTCTTCGAGAGTTACCCTTCAGTATGGTATATGCCTCATTTGAATAAAAGTTCTAAAACATATTTAAAAGAAATTATGAAAATCGTCCATTTTATCGGGCCCCAAGGTACATAACCCCTTAATTCAGTATTTTTTAAGTATCATATTCGCAGCTAAAAATAGAATAATTTTTAAAAACTTTAATTTGACCTTTTAAGGTCAAAAGCCTTACATAACCAAAATTTTACACAAAAATGCTTAGAGTGTTATTTTTTCACAAAATATTACTTTAGGATTTATTAGTCGATTAAGCCATAGAGCATTTTTTGATCAATTTTTGTGTTTTAAGTCCGAACGAACTGCGTTCCTCATACTAGAGCTATTCACAAAATGCTTTAGGGTTGACAGAAATAAATACTTTGCAACTCCCACGTAACTCGTGGGGGGTTCTAATTCTCTTATTACAGCTTAATGAAAAATGCAAGTTATATAATAATAGTGGGAGCTTCTACGCAAATTTTAATTATATAGTGCGACTTAATAAGTAATTAATTTTTATCTATTCCATGGTTTCACAAATGATGCGTCTGCTGCTTCTTTTAACACGAAATTTATGTGTAGTAGGTCCACTACACTGAGTACTCATGAGTTAAATGGATATGCTACTTTTAAGTGAAAGCGTTTTTCTATATTTTTACCTTAATTCCTTTTATTTGATCATACTTAAATGCTCAGTTGCGGTAAGTAGGACTCTATTGAGTCCTTATATGGAAGGATTTGATTAGCTGCACTTTAACCTGCATAGAAATCCCATTTAATCGTTCACAAATCAATATTTCTGTGTCACTGAAGTGATTAATTAAATTCAAATATTCAATTTATGAACATTAGGGGCATGTGTTTTAAGTTCCGCTTGACTGTCCAAGTTATTATTTGTTTTGGGCACAAGAGTGCACTATCACTAATTCATATTGTTGGGCTTAATTTAACAATACATTTATGTATACAGTTCCTATTTAGGGCTTCAAGGATATTATTCATTTTCTGTGAAAGCTACCATCGCCGTAGATGCTCATTTTCGGGTCTTATATGTGGTGAGAACAATCTTCACGAAACCCTAGGAGCCACACAACATATCAAAATAGTCCACATATTAATAGACATATACTTTGACACAAACTATTACCATCTCGAAATTATTGTGAGGGCTTCAGACTTCAGATATGATAATTTGATTTGTTAATAAAGCCGCTGATATTGGCCCGTTGCTTATTTTTCGTTAAGTTAAAAAGGGGATGGTCGTGCCAAAGGAACTTAGTCTGTGAACTCAGTGAGGAAACGCTAAGGATTTATTTATTTACAGCAGTTAGAAAAGTTTTCAAAACTTAAATCTAACTGTAGAAGGAGATGGCAATGACCTCTAAGGCCTTAAGCTATGCTATGTGCTTAAAATTAACTAGTTAGACTTAGTTTAGGGTTATACTAGATTTAACGTCTGTAAAAAGTAATATTAAATTTTTATATATAGGCGTATACACTTGAGAATTTGTTTATAAGATGATACAGTTTGGGAAGTTTTTGGAAAGTAAGGATTTTGTGCATATTTTCTAAGTTGGGATTAGAGAGGAGGTGAAAGGGTTTGTGTTAATTGAAAATTTGTGCTCGCAGTTGTGCTACAGAAGGACAAGTTTCGAGGATATGTTCAGGGGATTGCGTTGATTTAGTCTGGTATATAAGTTACAGGGTCCGGGACTCGAAGTGAAACCAATTTCAGACCGATCGCGTGGCCCATTACTGAAATCCATTACTGATTTTCTTTTTTCACGTTTAGTCTCAGCAAAATGGGTCCGCGCACTTGTAAACAATACTTTGGATTTTCATTTAACCAAGTAACAGAGAGCTGATGCCCGTGCATCAGCTGCGTGAACGGTCTGAAGTTGCTTTCACTTCGAGTGCCGCACCCTGTGAATTAATTTTATTATAAAACTCAAAACAACAACACTATCGTGATCATCATTTTATTATTTTATTTTATGTATCTATTTTCATTTTCTTTTATATTAGAAACTAATCTAACATGGACAGGATTATTTGTTTGGTCAATGACTTACCACTTGCTCATTGATGAACCATTGTAGCCGTGATGCCGGATGAGATTTACCCGAGGTACAATTCAAACTTAATGTATCGCCGATTTGATATTGAGCTTGTTGGCCTCGAATGTGGGGTCCATCGCGTGGTAAAACTGAAAGAGAATATTTGAATGTCTTAAAGCTTATGAAAACTACTCGATTAGATTAATTAGTATTAAGAATACAACTAAGTACATACAATATTAAAAAAAAAAATATATTTTAAAATTTTGGGGTCCAAACTAGAATTCTCTCAAAGATTTCCTTTTGAATCTTTAACCCGCAAATATGTATTTCCTCATGAAATATCAAATGATAATTATGAAATGAAAATTATTTTCTAATAGCGGTCGCCTTTCGCCAGGCAATTACAAACCTCCGAGTGTATTTCTGATATGAAAAAGTACCTCATTAAACAAAAAACTACCTACCGTCAGAGTCGGCTTAAAACAACATGAAGACGCCCCCCACATGTATGAAGTACATAAATTGATTAGCCAGAAATGATAGGAGAAATTTCGTTGAAGACCTTGCTGGCGATGCCGAAGCGGCAGCAGGTGTAAACAACACGAGACAGCTGTACCACATAGTTGACCGCCTAACCAACCAGCGGAGTAACAGCAACCAGCCGATCAGAGAGCAGATCTGAATGGTGCTTTGCTGACTTCCAATGATGACCATATCCGCAGATGGAAGCAACACTTTGAAGCAACTCGCAACATTGCTCTTAGCAGTGTACCTAGCTTAGAAGTGGGCAGCAAAACAACAGCTCGCCCTAGCCTAGTGGAGATTAAGGATGCAATTAAGAAGCTGAAGCTCAAAAAAGCGGCGGGCGCAGATGGCATACTGCTTGAACTAATAACAACCGACCCGCAAATATCAGCTGAAATTCTTTATCCCCACATCACTGCCATTTAGAGCATTGAAAAGCTGCGTCCGTCTTGGAAAAATGGCATCATAGTGGAGCTGCCCAAGAAAGACGACCTGTGTGACTACGGCAACTAGCGAGGAATAACCCTACTTAAGACCATCTACAAAATTGTAGCCGTAATCATACAAAGCAGGCTCAAAGATATCGAACACTCCTTAAGAGACGAGCAAGCTGGTTTTCGTCCTCACCGAGGCTGTGTTGAGCAAGCCAACACACTTCGGATTATAGTGGAACAATCTGTTGAGTCGCGCTCCCCACTCTACATGCTGTTCATAGACTTTAAGAAGGCGTTCGACACTATCAAACGAGACGCAATATGGCTGGCACTGAGTAGAAAGGGAGTTCCCGCCAAGATAATCCACCTCACCAAAGCCCTCTACCAGAACTCCGAACTGGCAGTGCTTCACAAAGGCGATATCAGCGATCCATTCAGTACCAACGCACGTTTAAGGCAAGGTTGTCGCCCTTTCTCTTTGCCGTCGTCCTTGATGACGTAATGAGCTAACTGACAAAAACGGCATCGTATGGAGCTTCACCAGACGTCTTGAGGGCCTGGACTTCGCCGATGACATCTACCTCCTCTCTTACAAACTCTTTGACATGCAAGAGAAGGCGGACAAACTAGTCGCGCTGGCACGCACTGTCGGACTGGAGGTCAGAGAGTTAACCAAGGCCATGAGAGTTAACCACAATAACGCAAGGCAGATATTGGTTGACGGATGCCCGGTGGAATTCGTTGAAAGCTGCAGCTCGGCTGCATCATCACGGCCGATGGTGGCGCAGATGAAAACGCCAATTACAGGCATTCAGGCGAATGCATACGGTATGGGAGAGTTCGCAAACCTCCAGGCGCACTAAACTACGAATATTCGGCTCATGCGTAAAAGCAGTATTGTTGTGCGGAACCGAAACATGGCTGGTTTCTAACACCATCACTCAGAGGATACAATCATTCATCAACAAATGCCTCCGCATCATCTGCAGAATATTCTGGCCAAACACCATCAGTAACGACGCACTGTGGAGATAAGCGAACGAAGAACCCATTTTAGGTAAATCAAACGCAGAAAGTGGCAATGGATAGGTGACACATTGAGAAAAACCGCCAGATAGCATCACGAGGATGTCACTGGACTGGAATCTGCAAGGGAGCAGAGGTCGCAGTCAACCAAAAAACACTTAGGGAAGTTCGATACTGCGCGAACGAGCATATGCCGACATCGCATGGGACGGTGCAAAACCGTGTACGATGGAAGAGTCTTTTCGAGACCCTATGCTCCCGAGAGGAGTCAACAAGGCAAAAAAAAAAAAAAATTATGGTTAACATTTTTTTTAGTAAACTCAGCAGAAGTATCAAAAGCACGTATTAATTGGACAGCTGCCTTGAATGTTGCATACATTTAGAAGAAAAACCCGATATTCATGAAATTTTCGATGTCGTTTTAAACACAAATGTTTGTAACTTGTGGCTTATTTTGCAATTATTTATCCCAGCTTTTTCGTGTTTGCCTTATAATTTTTTGCTGAAGTGATGAAAATTATACTTTTTCTTCTGAATTGGCGCGATAATCGCTTACGCGATTTTGGCCGAGTTTAACAAAGCGCGCCAGTCGTTTCTTTCTCGTGCTAACCGGCGCCAATTGGACACACCAAGTGAAGCCAAGTCCTTCTCCACCTGATCTTTCCAACGCAGAGGAGGCCTTCCTCTTCCTCTGCTACCACCAGCTGGTACCGCATCGAATACTTTCAAAGCCGGAGCGTTTGTATCCATTCGGACGACATGACCCAGCCAACGAAGCCGCTGGATCTTTATTCGCTGCGATATGTCTATGTCATCGTAAAGCTCATACAGCTCATCGTTCCATCGTCTGCGATATTCGCCGTTGCCAACGTACAAAGGTCCAAAAATCTTAAGCAGAATCTTTCTCTCGAACACTCCAAGCGTCGCTTCATCGGATGTTGTCATCGTCCAAGCTTCTGCGCCATACGTTAGGACGGGCATGATGAGAGTCTTGTAGAGTGTTAGTTTTGTTCGTCGAGAGAGGACTTTACTGCTCAGTTGCCTACTTAGTCCAAAGGTGCACTTGTTGGCAAGAGAGATTCTACGTTGGATTTCAAGGCTGGCATTGTTTTCGGTGTTAATGCCTGGTTCCTAAATAAACGAAGTCTTTTACAACCTCGAAATCATAACTGTCTACAGTGACGTGGGTGCCGATACGCGAGTGCGCCGACTGTTTGTTTGAAGACAGGAGGTACTTCGTTTTGTCCTCGTTCACCACCAAACCCATTCGCTTTGCCTCTTTATCCAGTTTGGAGAAGGCAGAACTAACAGCGCGATTGTTAAGGCCGATGATATCGATATGATCGACATACGCCAACAATTGTACGCTGTTATAAAATATTGTGCCTGAGCGATTAAGTTCTGCGGCTCGTACGATGCCGCACGATACTTAGCTTCTCCAAAAAAATTATAGATAGTTTTAGTATTTGAATAGTTTATAGTATTGACTGATTTGTACACATTTTAGAATAAAAATATTACATCTCTCTATACTGTTTATATAAAAAATCACTTCTTGCCACACACCTGTTAGATTGGAATTTGAAAATTGTTTGGTTGTAGCTTGGCATGCAATCACATTAAACTTTTGAACTGCCTTGTGGCTTCATTCTAGGTCATACGATTTACGTATATTTTATTTTGACAGCCTGCATGCCACACAAAACGAAATGTATGCGCTTAATGTATTTGTGACATGACTATGGGGTTTTTGGCAGCTGAGCAGCTTTTGCTCGCCAGCGCGTCTGACAGAGTTGCTTTAGCTAATGCTTTTAGTTTGCAAGCGCAAAGCATTTATAAAAATTATTTCACAGACACATTCAAAATTGGTATACTCATATATATATGTGTATATTTATTTACATCTTTATATTTATTAGAAAGCTAATTCCATTTTGCTGTGCTAGAAAAAATTGAAATAAAAAAATCACTTTCGTATATATATATTATCTTTCCGCATACATTGAATGTACAACAGAAAAACCAAAAGTATGCACACCCCTTAAAAATGAATATTTTATGTTTATTGGAATGAAAAGAGAAGTTATAAAAATTCGGGTATACATTTTGTATGGAAAGCATGAAACCTCAGCGAAAAAATTCCCAAAAATCAAAGGTGTTTTGTAGTCTGTTGAATCTTACGGTTATGGTGTTATTTTTGTCCAAAAACTTAGATGTGTTTTACTTTTTTTTTTTGATAGCTGAAAATTTCCGTGCATACCTAATTCGTCTAACTTTTGTATATGTCTAAAACTATAATTTTTAGTTGAAACTGTAAACATATGTTTAGGACTTGCATATTAATACAACATTACAAAAAAACGAAAATCGAATGTATGTTAACCACGAGATTAAAAAATAACCTTTTGAAGTTTTTGAACTCTCGTCGAATTTATTAAAAAAAATAGTAATAATTGGCTTACACCTTTTTTGGGCATTTAGCCGAGCTCCTCTCCTATTTATAGCGCGCTTCACAATGTTGTTCCACAAATGGAGAGACTTACAGTTTTAAGCCGACTCCGACTATTTTTTATGATGAGCCTTTTCATTACAGAGATATTATACAATCTTTCAACCACTTAAAACTTGCACTTTATTACGACAAAATGAATTCGGCTAAATAACTTTTCACTCCAAATATTGTTACAAATTCTAATTAAATTTTTGAAAGAAAAGATTTTGTGAACACAAGTTTCAAAACTTGGACTTATACGGTTTTTTGTGGAAGAATGAATTATATTTGCAAAAAAAACTTAATAAAATCATATAATAAACTAATAAATTACCAAAACTTGGCAATAGTCACTAGTCCTAGTTCTAGTCATTCAACGCAGTCTAGATAGTTTAACTGGTTTTCGTGTCATTTAAGCTAAAACAGAAGCCAATTTGTATCAAAAAAATTTAATTGTTGTTAAAAAGGTCACGTGAATGTTTTTATGTGTAAGGAGAAAAAAACTATAAAAATCAAAAGCATTATTAATCAGTTTTTCCGATCAGTTTATTGTCAACCCACTCACATCTAGCTGGAGTTCTTGTACTAAATAACCTATTAATGTATGGGTCATTTAAAAAATAGTCAACAGGGTTGTTTCGATCCAGACCGAGTATTATGGCCGAGTGTCCACCACCTAATTCGCGCCATTGATTAGTTGCGGGAAGCCGAGCAGCGGTGTTGCCTGCATTTTATGTACCAACTAAGAGAAAGTAAGAAGAAACGAGTATTCAGAGCTTTAGCGGGTGTGGTTCTAAGAGCGCCGCTGACACATATAAGCGCTATACGTTGAACCCTATGATGCAGCCTATACCTGCGTCTCATTGACATTTTGCACGAGAATAAAGCTACGGCAGCTTTCCTTACCCTGTCCTCTACATTCATGTTCCGAGTTAGTTTCTTGTCGAGAATTGCATCTAAATATTTGACGCTATCTCCTATTTCTAGCCTTACACCATTTAATGTTGGCTTCGCAAATTGTGGTATTGTGGGCGGAACGCTCGCACTATTTTTATTACTACTACAATAAATGTTATCATTTGCCCATTCTGGTCAACGGTGTAACTTACCAGAGTTATTTAACATTTGTAAGTGACTGAATAACAAACAGCAAATGTGACAGTTACAACCAAAACCACTTAGCTGTTACAGCCTTTCAACATACCCTCGTCCCTGAAGTTGGAGAGCTTTTATCATTCAAATTGTTTTCTAAATATAAATAATTTTTGCCATTTTACATCAATATATAAAGCCAAGATAACTCCTGCAAATAGGAAACTAAATTTTTTAAATCAGATATATAGCAGAATCTAGTTTGAAATTTACAATATTGCAAGCCTCTGCCAGAGAAAGTAAGCACTTGAGTGTATTAAGTCTTACTTACATATATTAATTTGAAATAATTTTATTACACTTTAAATCCTATTACAATAACCAAAATTTGACACTTGTGAGGTGTTTTCACAAATTTCGTTCGAAATTACAAAAATTTCATGAAATACGAGGATTGTTTTTCAATTTCTGGACAAACATGGAAAAAGAAATTTTGGGGGTTGAAAACGTTTCATTATTTTTCAAAATATTCTCCATGATGGTCAATATACGTTTTCATTCGTTTGAACCACCTTTCGAGGCACTTTCTCCAGTCGTGCCTCCAGGGCGTTTTTTCAACGCGAGCACTACTTTTAACCATAAGCAGCTTATGTTTTTTTATTTTTATCTTATAAAATCTTATTGATTTCTCATACTAAGGATGCCTCAATCTCACAGTATGTGACACGGCGATATTTTCTGGCATAAAAACTGATTTTGAATAGGATCAATCTTTACGGTGCTTGCTTGCCGTGAAAAGAATTCAGTTCACCGATGCATTCTTGTCTTGTTAATCAACCCCGATAACATTTCTCTAATCTGGGTTCCAGAACATAGAGGGAAATGAAATTGCTGATGAGCTTGCCGGAAGGCGACTGAGTTGGCCTCAGAGACCTCCTTCCCGGTCATCGGAATCCAACTGACAGTTGTTAGAGGGGAACTATACAAATTATTTCTCAGGAAAGCGCAGAAAAGATGGAGCGCCATTTCTTCATGTGCTATTTTGAAAACCTTTTGGCCCCAGTACAATATACGGAGGACTCAGAAAGTATTTTGGACTCCTCGCCATTCAATTTCCAAACTCGTAGCTGTGTTTACCGGTCACGGTCGATCGGCACACACGCGGAAAAGCTAGGGTTACCATTTAACCCCCTATTGCAGAAGCTGTGGGGACCTTTCTGAGAAAGAGACTGTAGAACACTTTCTCTGTTAATGTCCGGGTTTGGCAGCTACACGATTAAGATCAATGGGTGATCAGTGCCCCAACCTAAATCCCATCAATCTTGTCCATTATATCAACAGCTCTAGCTGGCTGTTGCAGGTGGTATCGAAACGGCGCTTTAGTGATACTTGGGGGTGCCAGACTGGCTCTTCAACCATTTCACCTACCTACCAAATCCACGCCGAAAATTGTGAAAAAGAATCGTAAGAAAATATTCACAGTTTAATTCCATTTTTTGCCGAGACGAATTTTAAACCCACTGTGTACTACACAAATTTGGCTCACATATCAAACGTTCTAAGTCCCAGAAGTATGAATGGAAGTATCTGCCTGACAACACGAGAAGTGTCCAAGGCCAGAAATATAAATAGCAACCCTCGTATTAGTGTATACAAACTTCTAAACATTTTATGTATAAATCTCTAAAAGTGATACCAAGCAAATGGATTAAAGTGCTTAGAATTTTAACATATCCATATATACATACATATCTACAAATTTACAAAGTTTCGCACATACAAATGTGTATAAGTGCTTATGGGAAAACAAATTGTAAACTTGAAGTTTTGAGAATTAGTAATTGGAAATAAATTTAATTACAATCGCCTTTATTTAGAGATAACACTTAAGTTGTTCAGAAATATATGTTTACGAGTATATATTTGTATAAAGAAAATTGTGTTTATCAAAGTAATGGTTATTTTATTTATTCAAAAGAACAACAATAATGAATAATTGTAACACTTACAAACTAAAGCCTTGTCGACTTCGTATTTATTTAACTAGAGTAAAATTACATAAATAGGTACAATTTAAGCTTGAGCAGATAAAACTAGTTTTGACAAATTTAAAAATTGTTCGTTATTTATATTGATATTATAAATTGCTCGCCTTTTTCTATGAAAATTATATTTTAAGATATGTAAACCTTCGATATATACAAACAAGTGTACGCATTAGCCATTTGCATTATTTTCAATTCGCATGGTGTCACTTTCTATCACTCCTGCTGCAACTGTATACCAATTCACAAGCATGCGTAACTTAGCATGCAATTAAATTATTACACAGCGGCATCTCGACATTATTTTTGCTCCAAATAAATATTTAGCATCGAGATATGACAGCACTCCCAACAGCCAAGTGCTAGGTTAGAATTATAGCGCGCACGCCTCGACACGGTGTAGACAAATTTCAAACTTTGGCGGCAATATAAATGATTTTTGAATGCAGTCGCGTGTACTCTTACAGTGGTAACCAAATTATAGAAAACTAGTTCAGTCAATACAGCATTTTTTGTTTGTTTGATTTTTGTTATTTTTATTTTTTTATTATATATAAAATGTGTAATTTACATTAATTGGCGACAGCTTAGCTGCAAAGCTAAGCGCAAACCACTGGAGGATGTGCAACGAACAGCGGCTCAGAGTTGCCTCAGCCTAGCGCAGTTTCTTAGGCGCAGGAGTTTTTGTGATCAGCGGGCAGATACCCGTCGACCTCATGGTCCGAGAACGAATGGATGCGTGGGACTCCAAGAAGAAACACGTCATCCATAGCTTTTCAGACCGGAGATGTTAAATCATGCTACAGTGGCAAAGCCGATGGGATACTGAACCGAGTGGCAGGTGGACGGCGAAACTTATTCCATCAATTGACAAATGGGTCCAAAGGAACTTCGGGGAAGTAAATTACTTCTTAACTCAGTTCCTCTCGGGCCACCGATACTTCTGGAGATACCTATATCGCATGGGCAAGGTAACCGATTCCAAGTGCCTATACTGCGAAGCGATGAGTGATGACGCTGAACACACGTTTTTTAGTTGTAACAGATGGCTAGCAGAGAGAAATACTCTGAAGGAGCAGATTGGCGGCATCACGCTGAACAACATAATCAGCAAAATGCTCGAACGCGAGGACAGCTGGAACGCAGTAAAGAAATTCATCACGAACGTACTACGAAAAAAAAAAATTTAACTCGACACAGTACAACTAAGCGATAGAGAAAGCTGGTTACAAATATGGAGGACCCAGACGTGGATGAATACAATTGGTCCTTTATGGATGCCGTTCTGGGCCCTCCCGAAGTAATATAGAAAGCAGTCCCGGAAAGGATGTCTCCCCAGAAGGAGAGGAGGGATCGGTTTAGGGGCCACACCACACGACGGTCGCTGTAAGTGCGAAGATATTTTGAACCCTACCTCACCCACCAAAAAAACGAAAATGTTTTTAATATTTTATTTTATTTTTGTTTTTTGATATTTTAAAGTACAAAGTCTATTTAATAATCTTCCGTTCAGTAAGAAATGCGTAGCTAATTCTTAGCACTAGCTAATTCCAAATATCAAGAGATTAATAACTTCTCCACCACTCTAACAACTAAAATGTTGTATCTTTTAGGCAATAAACGCTCAAGGTTAAGCGAAAATAAACTAGTAATTCACAAGTAAACTTTTAATGAATAATATTATATGCCTGCCCAGCCTAGATTAACATTGCAAAAATCGTGTGCTAGAAAATTGCAAAATAAAATCCTCAAAATGATGCGGCGACTCCCATGGGATTTCTCCACCAAAAAGCTTCACGTTGAGTCAAAAATTAAAATTGTATAACAAAATGAAATAGCAAATTTGGCTAAAAGCTTTTAAATTAATAAACATATTAATATCTGGTAGTTTTAGTATTTAACCGATAGTGGTACTTAAATGCATACATAACACCAGCTTGTAAATTTCTTTTATTTATTTACTTAAGTCTTATGTAACAATAGTCCACCTCCAGGCTATTGACAATTATGTACTTGAACTACGAAAGGGAATTAGTTGTTTGGGAAGAGGAAGAGTAGGCGAAAGCAATAGAAACCACCAAACACAAGAAATCATATACACTCTTCCTTGTGACGGCATCATCTGCATAAAAATGCAGGAAACTACATTTGGAGACTATATTTTCATTTGCGCTTTCACAATTTAGCACGCGGCACTTCGTTTTTATTAGTTTATTTATCCTTTTCTTGCATATTACCTATGTTTACACCGATAGCTATAAAAGCGACAATACCATTTGTAATAGACTAGAACCTCGATTCTTGCACGTAATGAAAAACAGGCTTGGTGCAAGTTTCGAAGTGGTTGCAAGTAGAAGGTTTTTCTCCATACAAATCGAAATAGTTCTTTTCTGATGGCAATTCTGGTTTAAATGTTTTATTACATTAATTAAGTACACTTAAAAACGATGTTCAATTTTTTTTTGTACACACTCGCTTGCTCAGTACCACCCAGTTGCTGAGCTTTTTGCTCTACGCTGCCCTATATATTAAATGCGGATATTGGCTCCTCCGACATAATTTTATTTGTATTTACCATCATATCTTAGTTCCTTCAAAGACTTTTTTGTCCTCTTCACTACAGAATTTTTTATTTAAAGCTTTGGGTCCCAAATGAGGTTTAACAATCCATTGCTTGATTTCAAATAGGAAGACTTTCTGCGTTGGTTCTACTTCCCGAAGCAAAGTTGCAATGAGTTGACTATTGGCTATCTGTATTCGTAACTCCGAAAGAGCTATAATATCGTCACCCAGTCAGACGCTTTTTCAAACAGTTTTTGAATCGGTGACTGAATTGAAGTTGCAGAAAGAGCATCACATGCACGAGCTAAAAAGCATATTGCATTTTTCAGGTCGATATTTCAATAGAGTATCCTAATGAAAACCGCATATATGTATACTAAAAGCGGGCAATAAAATTCTGAAGAAGCACTAAAGATCCAATAATGCCTTATACTCACAAGTACGTTCTGCAAAAGTGATGAGGACGCGATTAAATCGGATTAACATTTTCTGTAAAGAAAACTAGAATTTCGTAGTAGTCCGAGCTGTGTAATGCGCCACCTCTTGATACACTTATATAACATTACTGGATGCCTGTGGAAGCGCAATTTCCACTACTAGACCATATTATAAAAATCCCATACAGTTGGTAACATATTTTTTAAATACTTGTGGACACAATAACCTCTCTTATAGAATATGTGTGATTAAAAATAACCACAGCTGAACTTAAATGCCCTTTTTCACTGATTTTGGGGCTCTTGGACCTTGTTCTGGTTTTGTTAAGTACAAAGGCAATACTTTTAAAGTCGATCCTAATCACAAAAGTTCATATTTTTACTCCATTTCGGAGACCGGTAGTGTGCGACAAAAATCAAAGCAAAAAAAAACTACAGGCACTTTTATAGCAAAAAATGCTTTGGGAGGAATTTTTCACACGCCCCCAAAATGTCATTTTATAAACGAAAACATGATTTCATGTAGGATTACGTAAAATCACTCATAGCTTCAATCACTTCAATTTCTGCTTCCGCTTTTCAAACCCCAAAAGCAGGTTTCTCTGAACATATCGTATGTTGCTGATTTTGTTTAAATGGAAATAGGCGGGACTAGAATTAAAAGTGCTTGCAATTTTCCATTTTATTTTTTCCCTTTTTCAACTTGGGTCATATATATTCGTGATATACAATTAAAAAAATATTCTTAATACAATATTTTCATTGGTTATCCAGTTCTAATAAATATTAGCTTGAGTTAGCTAATGCCAACCAAAGGCGAACTCTTCACTATTAGTGTGGAGTAAAATAAAATTATAAATGAATTAAAAATCATAGTTTTCTTTAATCATCATCATTATTTCAATCTTTTATCAGAGGCTTCGTAATATTGCGATTTAGACATATATTTTTCTCCACTCAATGGAAAAATCAGATTTTCGAAGACGCTATGGCAGGTTTACATGACCGGTTGCTGGGCTGTTACTTCTGAACTTAAAGATTTGATGATAATACAGGGTGGCTGATGAATTTTGCTACATTAAGAAACTCAAATAACTTTTTTTTTAGTGTATGGAATTCATTTATTTTTTTTCAAGTTGAAGGTCATTAAATTTTATTAAATGTAGCTTAACTAGTTTTAAAAATAATTGAATTTAAATGCCCCCCATGCTCGTTGACACAAGTGCGGCATCTTAGTAAAAAGTTGTTCATTGCTGCTTTGAGAGTTGCGGCAGGAATAGCCGCAATTGTTGCCCGAATGGATTGTTTTAGTTCATCCAAATTTGTTGGCTTTGTTTTATAAACTTCTTGTTTACATAAACCCCACAAGAAAAAGTCAGGTGCAGTAAGGTCAGGCGACCTGGGAGGCCAACGAAATTCGGAGTTTCTTGAAATCAGTTTATTGGGAAATTTTCGTCGCAACTCTGTCATAACAGTCTGGGCTATGTGAGACGTTGCCTCATCTTGTTGAAACCACACAGAGTTGAAAGGAATTCTCTTTCGGTGTAGTTCTGGATAGAAAAATTCTTTCAGCATTTTCAAATAACGGTCTCCAGTAACCGTAACGGTGTGATTATTTTCTTCAAAAAAATAAGGCCCGACAATACAGCGTGAAGAAACCGCACACCACACTGTCACGCGAAGAGGATGCAATTCCGTCTCGTGGAGTATCTGTGGGTTAGAAGTACTCCATATTCGACAATTTTGTTTGTTCACATTGCCGTCGAAATCGAAATGGGCCTCATCAGACATGAAAAGGCAGTTTAACATGTTTTGGTCTTCTTCCACCATTTGCAGGATCTTCTGGCAAAATTCCAAGCGAATCGGCAAGTCTGCTGCATTCAGTTTGTTAACCATTTGAATTTTGTAGGGAAATAAGTCTAAATCTTTGTGCATTATTGTTTGCAAAGACTGCCGGCTGACACCAAGTTGAGCAGATAAGCTTCTTGTTGAAACCCTTGGATTGCTTTGTATAGCTGCAGCTACAGCAGCGATCGTTTCCTCCGTCCGAACTGGTGGGTTTCGATGATAAGGCCTTCTTGCGACTGTTCCTTGCTCAGCAAAATTATTCACCAGTCTCATTATGGTCCATCTGCTCGGGGGATCGCCGCCAAACATCCGCCTGTACTCTCTCTGTACCAAAACTACGGACTCCAGTGCGTGATAGCGGCGGACTATCCAAATTCTTGTTTGCGTGTCCCAGTTATCCATTTTAATAAATTTTAAAGATCAATCTGCAAATTAAAACAAAAATGGAACAGATAACTTAAAAAGAAAAAAAGTTATTCAATTTTTTTTTGGTCGCGGCTTTCATCAGCCACCCTGTATTTTGGATATAAATTCATAGCAATAAATCAAATTACTTTCGAGTAGCGCTTCCTCCTCAAACGGCTGGGGCAAGGCTTCGATTGTGTTTCTGCCAAGCTTCCACATTGAGAAGCATCCGTCTTTCGGAGGAAAACCGTG
Organism: Anastrepha obliqua; assembly: GCF_027943255.1. Classification (NCBI taxonomy): domain Eukaryota; kingdom Metazoa; phylum Arthropoda; class Insecta; order Diptera; family Tephritidae; genus Anastrepha; species Anastrepha obliqua. The sequence goes on from NC_072892.1 coordinate 86,247,658, forward strand.
TATTTTTTGATAAGGATAAATCTTGTAGGGTTTATTATTAAATTTTTTTTATATTAGGTGCGCAACTAAGCCAATACTTGCCGCCAGCAGTGTGCGCTAGTCGATTCTAACATAACCTAATCGTCATAAACCAAGCTTAGACATATGGTAAACAAACTGCTTCGACACATTAGTGATTTAGTTTTGGTATCATATACTTTTGGTTTTGTGAAAATGTCTCATTTTGTGCCGAATAATCGTCATTTGCGAGAAGTGTTGCTTGTCCTCTTTCATTCGAAAAAAACGGCGGCTGAGGCGCATCGAGGGCTACAAAAAGTTTACGTAGATGCTGCTTTAAGTGAAACAACGTGCCGAGATTGATTCCGTTGCTTCAAAGACGGTAATTTTGATGTTGACGACCGTCCGCGTGAAGGAAGGCCAAACACCTTCGAAGGCGCTGAATTTGAGGCATTGGTCAATGAGGATCCGTGGTGTCAAATACAAGAAGAGCTTGCTTCAGTATTACGAGTTGTCCGCCAATCGATTTCCAAGCGATTGCATGCTTTGGGAATGATTCAGAAACAGTGAACTTGGGTTCCATATGAGTTAAAACCAAGGAATGTTGAACGTCGTTTTTTCGCCTCTGAACAACTGCTCCAGCGGCAAAAAAGGAAGGGTTTTCTTCATCGTATCGTGACGGGTGATGAAAAATGAATTCATTACAGCAATCCAAAGAAAAGAAAGTCATGGGGACTGCCCTGTCATGCTTCTACGTCGTCGCCTCGGCCGAATATTCACGCTGCTAAAGTTATTGTATTTGGTGGGACCAAATTGGTGTTATTTATTGTGAACTGTTAAAACTAAGCAAAACCATCACAGGGGATCGGTATCGACTTCAATTGATGCGATTGAGCCGAGCACTACGCGAGAAGCGGCCGCAATACGCGGAGAGGCATGAAAAAGTGATTCTACAGCATGACAACGCTCGGCCTGACGTTTCCAAACCCGTTACAACCTACCTGGAAACACTGAAATGGGAAATCCTACCCCACCCGCCATATTCTCCAGATATTGCGTCGTCCGATTATCACCTGTTCCGATCGATGGCGCATGGTCTAGCTGACCAGCAGTTCCATTCATATAAAGACATCAAAAAATGGCTTGATCCATGGATAGCCTCAAAAGATGAACAGTTTTACCACGACGGTATACGAGATCTACCAGAAAGATGGGAGAAAGTAGTAGCCAGCGATGGGTAATACTTTCAATGATTCACTTGCAACCATTTTTTCAGAATAAAGTTGTATAAATAAATAAAAAACAATAATAATTAATTATTTCAGCGAAAGCAAAAAAGTGATTTTCCACCAAAAAAACGTACCGTGTAATTGAACTTGTTTAGAAAATATTGCCTTTATAATATGACCGCCGCTGTACATAAACCAACTGTGATTGCACCTACGCTCATGAATAAGTGATTTTACGTATGTACGTGTGAATTGTTTCACTCGGTTTATGAGCAGAGTTGAGTAAATACACTACGTACATACAATTCATTTGCTAAGTCTTTGATATTTTATTTATTCACATATTGCGCCTGCTAACATAACTGACGTGCTGGTGTTCGCGTGTAAAATTGCGACAAATTGACTCTGAAATGTGCAACATGACGGGCATATTCGTTTCAGATACCTATGATACCAACATACAAAACATGAAAACCTCGCACATACTCGTATTACATTTGTTATGATTTAGTTTATCCAGGATGGGGCACAAATCAAATATAAACGCCGGTCAATTATTCTGACGATTCCCTGCTGGAAAAACCTGTACCTGAACCAATGTGATTAGGTTAACTCTTTTACGGTAAATTTAGCATTTAGTTTCATTCAAAGGCTTTCGAATTTAAGTTCAATAAATTTTACAAACAAAATTAATCAATCTATTGGAAGATGTATAATTTTTGCTTATGTCGCACGTCAATCGTATTTGACATTAGTGAACCAGACATATGCAGTATGCAAACAGGCACCAATTGTGAAAATATTCCGGCGCTTAGCTGCTCGACTCGAACAGAATCGAATCACACGAGACCTTGCAGCGCGCGGCCGCCACTGTACTGGTTATTTAGCTGAGAACATGTTTAGTGAAAAACTTAGTGGAAAACCACAGTTGGCAATCCTGGCAGCGGATGACGGCCGAACGAGGTTGAGAGCGTGAGCCAAGAAAAGGACAGGCAGTTGTTGATTGGCAGCGGTAACACATGGTTCAGTCACCAGTTTAGAGTTCTGCTATTGAGTCTAATATAATACTACGTTTACTTTAATATTCAATAAATCTAACTTACGATTATTTCGGCAATTCTGATAAGTGCTACCGTTAATGCCTACTGACCATAAGTCGCGTGTCAATTACTGACTAGCCAACTTCAATCTCAACAACGAAGAGGACGATTTTTTGTCGAAAATAATCAAGAGCGATAAGGCGCACGAAAAACCATTACATCCACCCAAAGCCACTGTGTGGTGTGGTGTTCACGTTTTGGTAAACACGTGGTTTTAACAAAACCGTGTAACCGTGCGCACAGCACGGACCACAATGGATATTGGGAAGGATCGCGTTTCCTGATCGCGTAATCTTCCATTTTAGCGATTTGGAATGGCCAGCAAGATCGCCCGATTTAACCATTCCAGTATTTTTTCTACTTGAAGTCGCAGATTTATGCCAACAAGATTCAGACAAATATTGGCCAGTTAATAGCAAAATTGTAGAGGCCCAAACAAATATTTCCATCACTTTCCGTTCGGGGACACTAAAAATTTCAAGGAGCTGCAAAAATAGACAGGCAATTATTTTTGAAACTAATTGTAATATCCAGAATCTGATTATACATGTTCATATTATAAGAGTAGTCAGAACATCGTACTATAACTGTTATATGAAAGTACCTAATGAATTCATTACTTTGAAATGTATATTAATTACAAAAACTTAAATTAAATGAACAAAACTTGACTTTAAAATTTGAATGCTGTAGCATTCACGTCATTTTGCATCACTATAAAAATGAATGCTATAGCATTCACGTCCGCGAACGTGTTAAAGACATTTGCTTTAGCAACAAAGTTATTAATTTTGTACGTCATCGTGTTTTTTTACCTCTTTTATTTAAATTACTCATTCTACGTGAAATATAGAATTCTCAATACGAGTCAAATGCTTTGTATGTACATATACAAAAATGAAAAAAATCCTTACTGCAATTTAATTTACCTTAAGTAATTATAGTCGCCCCTCGACAGACAATGGCAAACCTCCGAAGGTATTTCTGTCATGAAAAAGGTCCTCATAAAAAACATATGCCATTCGGAGTCGGCTTGAAACTGTAGGTACCTCCAGTTGTGGAACAACATCAAAGTATGTAGGTAGGTGAAATGGTTAAGTGCCAATCTGGCACTCCTCAAGTAGCACTGAAGCGCCATTTTGATACCATTAAGAGAGCTCCAACAGGCAGATATCTAAATCCAGCCACAGCTGTTGATTCCTTGAGAAGATTGATGGGATTTAGATAGGTGCACTGCCCCAGAATGTCAAAGAAAGGATCACACAGTGACCTGAATCGTCAAGCTGCCAAGCCCGAACATTTACAGAGAAAGTGCTCAAGAGTCTTCTTCTCTGAAAGGTCCCCACAGCTTCTTCAATGGGGGTTAAATGGTAACCCTAGCTTTTTCGCGTGTGTGCCGATCGTCCAGTAACCGGTAAACACTGCTACGAGTTTGGAAATTGAATGGCGAGAAGTCCAAAGGGCTTGCTGAGTCCTTCGTATATTGTACTGGGGCCCTCGTTCCCTCATTCCCTAAGTATTTTGCATGCCTGCAGGAAAGCAGAAAGAGTTCAGCTTAAAAACACTAGCAGTATTCGACCGGTTCAAAAGCAGTTAAAATTGGCTGAACCGTCAATGAAGACAGAAGTGCAAGCTCCGATACTGATTTTCGCCTCGATCCAATCCTGCCTATTTATAAAAAGTGGGCGTGGCTTTTGCGCGATTTCAGTAATATTTATATGGGATTTAAATGCGGCGGGTTTGGGCAAGTTTTATTAAATCGTCATCCGGATACATACCTTTACTTACGAGTATGACACTGACCAATTTGCGAAATGTTTCTTACGCCGCGGCTGCAAAAGTGATTAAAAAATCAAAAAAGTTTTTTCTGATGTGGAATCAGCAGTATTAGGTGTACAAAAATGTTGATGACTTTTCCGAGCGCGGCTTGAAGCGAGTGACGACAAAACAGCAGGATAAAAAGATTGTCCAACTTTTTAAGCGGGACCTTTCTTTGCGACTGCACTAAGCACATATAATTCTTACTAAAAAGGGAACAGATATGAGTATCAACACCATCGAATGACGACTGAAGGAGGCGAACATATCCCACCGTCCCACATCATCAAAACAACTTCTCTCAGAAAAACCTATTGAGAAAAAACACAACAAGAAAATGGCGTCACAGTATTGGACTGGCCTTCCCAGTCTCCACACGCCAACCCCATTGAAAATGTGTGGGGAGCTATGAAAACGCATCATGCCGGAAGGCCAGTCCTAGATTTAAAGTAACTCGTACGTCAAGTTCGCGGAATCTAGTCCGCCATATATTTTATAGATTTATCAACTTTAAAATATTTAGTAACCCTGTCCGCCAGATAATATTTATAATTGAAAACAGTTTTTGATAAAACCTCACCAAGCGGCGACTAATTTCAATAGCTTTTACTAACTACTAAGTGCTAACCGACCGCTGGCGAAATACAGGTACCGGCGTCATGAATTCGTCATTTTAAAATAAACCTCTACACATATCTGTTTTTTTATAGCAAACTATTTATTCACATTCTCACACGAACCTTACAAATGCTGCAAATTAAGAACCGTAAAAAATTATTTTTAATTTAACAAAAAAAAATATGTCGCTTTTAATTTACACTCACTTCCATTAGCCAGCTGTTGAATGAGAAAAAATCGCATGGCTAAAATCTGTTATAAAATCTGATAATATTGACTTTTGAAGCACTCGCATATCTGCGAAAGTGCACTTTAACGTTAACCACAAATCCTTGCTGCCAACAACGCAACGCATCACTTGCCGTCCCAGTTCAGCACCGAACATTGCCATAGATTTGCGCGACTTAAACAAGCAAGTATTGTTGTTGACCAATCATGGGTCGCTGCCTGCCAGCATTCAGACAGGATTCTGGCAGCAATCGTTGGAATTATGTGAAAAGTCACTCAAAATGCGCAAAAAATCTGCTTGCAAATATATGAAGTGATGTTAAAAAATAAAATGAAGTGATGTTAAATAAATAAAAACCAAGTGATGTTAAAAGAGAGAAAGTAAAAAGCATAGTTTGGTCAAACGTAAATGCCAAAAAATATTGAAAAAACATTAAAATTCGTCATTAAATGGTAAGAAACGAAAGGAAGCAAACTTTAAAAATCGTTTAAAAATACATGTGCTAATGGATTTTAGTTTTACAAAAGTTAATATGTTCATATAAGTATAAAACTTTAATTGAAATTGACATCGAAGATGTGAAATTTTACTCTTAAGCCAAGTTGAGAAGGCTTGCGAGTTTTCTCTTCAAAATATTTCAAATGATTATTTTGCGTCGAAGTTAATCTAAGCTACATTGAATTAAGCTAGCAGGCCTGTGTTATAGGCCGAGTACTACCAGTCAATCTCAGTTTTGTCGTAAATAAACCGCTGCCATGGCTCCGGTTGCGTCAGCCAATCAGCTGGTTATCGTTTGATGTTGTTCTGACTGGACTTGTTCCGCCATAGAATACAGTCACTCACACCTTTATTTGCATTTATTGCATCCATATGCAATTTTTTTATTAGTGTTCTCTATTTCACAATATTTTGCGCAAATGGAAAAACATAGTATGCGCACATTGTATTTATTTTGCTTTATTGCATTTCTCAAGATTAAATACAAAAAAGTTTCCACTCATTTGATTGGAATGCAAAAAACATAGATACATAGAGTTCTCGCAGCAGATTAAATGATACAGTTAAAGGTACCGCTATTTCCGGAGCAAATATCAACAAACGAAATTGTATTTTTATTATGCGAGAATTTATAGAGTGAATGTGGCATAAAGCAATATCAAATTTTATGCACACTTGTCTTTTTTTTAACAGAACAGCGCTAGTTAGTTAGGGGACATTTCAAAAAAGAAATGTCGTATCGTAAAATTTCCGAAATTGTACATTTATTGAACACTTTATGCTTGAAATCGTGTGGTAAATAAGGGACGACAGATTTAAAAAAAACTTTCACAGAGAAAGAGTGTTAGTGGTTAGTGCGCCAAGTGAACAAAAATCCAGCAACAAATGCTCGAAAGTTAACTAAAATGGCCAAAATGGATTTAGGTAAGACTTGCCATCAAGAAACTGTTCGAATTCTGAGGGAGCAAATATAAACGGCAGCATAGCCCGTATTAAACCTTTCGTAAGTTCCAAGAATAGAAGTAAGAGATTGCAGTTTGCACAGGACCATCCAAATAAAACCCCAACATTTTGAAGGACCGTAATTTTTCAGACAATATAAAAATAAATTTGTTTGACACGAAGCCAATACGAGCTCAACCTCCTAGATTTGCGATTTATAAAACATGGCGATGATAGCGCTATGGTTTGAGCATGATTGTCATCAAAATGGAATTGGACATTTGAAATTTATCGAAGAAACAATGAACAAATATGTTTATTTAAAACTTCTGTAAGAAAATTTGGGTCAAAGCACTAAAAAATTACAAACTGAAGATCTCTTTCGCTTTTACCAAGATAATGACTCCAAGCACAAGTCACAAATAATACAACAAATAAAATATAAATGTATCCACATTGTTGAAACTCCACAATCACCGGATTTGAGCGTCATCGAAAATTTGTGGTCGTTTTTGAAGACAAAACTAAATCTATTTAGCATCCATAACCAAACTGATCTTAAAAAGGCAATACTTAAAGAGTGGAACCAAACTGGTCCAGAATGCTCAAAAAAATTGGTTGTTTCCATGTCACCTATACTTCAATCTGTAATTGATAATAAAGGATACCCAACAAACTTAAGTCAACTGTGTCATAAGCTGTTAAGCTGCGGCGTGAATTATCTGTATATTTTTATTTTTTGCATTAAAATGTAATGAGTGAACACTGTTTTGTATTTTATGTTGAAAAATGAAAAAAAAAAACGAATATAAATAGGTTGTCTGCTTACTCTCTTTCTCCATTTTCGCAAAATATTATAAAACATAGAACACTTTACAAAAAAATCGTATCTGTATCAAATAAATTGCGAGTGACTGTATGTGTAAAATGAACAGACCGAATACTGCTGCCGAGTCCCGTGTGACGCTGCAACCGAAGTTGCTCTCACAATTTTGTTTTTTTACCATAGTTGATGGTCAAACCTGGTACTCTATCAACCCAGAGTGCAGACATGACTGCGTAACCGCATCAACAAGCGTGTCATTATAGACTCGTCCTTTGTCATACGAAAATGTAGAAAATAAAGGTCTTGATTCTGTTGGACTGCCAGTAAAATGCATGAGTATTGATTTAATAAAAATCGGTAATAGCTTCGGAAAGCACCCCATTTTGCTGTGCTTATATGGCGGGAAAGCGCTAAAAACTAGCTTTGGGCCATAACTACACCAATCTTTCATAACGGAATGTCTCACAGTTTTAAAATTTTTTTATAATTTTGAGATTTATTCAATGTTAAAAATCCTGCCATGGAGATTTTAATTGAAACGTCTTTGGTTTTTTTTTTTTTGAATTTTCAAATTTTTTTTCAAATGGTTAAGAAAAAAAATATTTTTTTTTTAATGTTTATTGAAAAAGAAAACAAATTTTCAGAAAAAAAGTTATATTTATCATTTTCGAAAAACACAAACATGCAAAATACATACATCCGTGGCATACAGTCGAGGCGTCAGTACTCAGGATTGTCGAAGATCGCCACAATATTTCAATAAGGTCAATCTACATATACTGGGTCCCAGTACACAGTGGTGTTCTGGGTTTGGAAATCTGAGCGTTCAAGCCTCTCTCGGTTTCTTGCTATCACAAGTTGTGGAAAATACTATGTTATAGTAGCCACCAGGGCCGTGGAGAGAGTATTCGGGCCCCGGGGGAAACTTGAGATGCGGGCCCCTTCAAATTTTTTTTATTTATCAAAATGCGTATTATGTTATAGTGATATAACATTTAAACATTGAAAAACTCATTGATAAAATTTTTTATAGAATTGATTATGAAATATTGATTAAAATGAATTTTAGAAAACTCTTCAGCAGATCTGAAATAAAAAAAAAAATTTTTATTCATTTTGTGAGCCTTATAAATATTTGAAAATGACTGCCACAAAGTTGCCAATCCTGTTACTCGACTCTGAGTTCAACAAGAACGATGGTAGTCTTTGATCCTTGATAAAGCGCTGAACGATCTTTCGGCGCCGGCAACCGATACTGGCAGGGTGCAGAATATTCGCAAAGCAATGCAGATGTTCGGGAACAGAGTATCCAAGTTTTTAGCTGTGATGGCATTCAACAAGTCGAACGGAGGCATACAACATTCCGATTTTCCAGTAAAATTCGCCTTGTACACACTCTTCAAGTGACACATCTCAATTGAGATTTCTTCCGACACATCAGAAGGGCATTTTTTAGCAAAATTAAGAGCTGCTGTCTGAAGTTCTGCTTTTTCAATTTTAGGAAATAGCCACAGGAATGAGAAAATGTTGTTTATGTTTTTAATTGCAGTAAACCGATTTTCAATACTAGTGATAACTGAGTCCATGATGACGAGAAATGTGTTCCTCTTGAAATCAATTTCTTCGGCGGTCATATTTTCCGCTGAATTCTCAGGTTCTTCATCATTACGTTTCTTCTTTCGGCTTGCTGGCAATGTTGACGAAGTGTTTGGCAAACCTTTTGCAACAGTTTGACATTCTTTTAAAGTCGAAAATAAAAAAATAAAATAAAAGTGTGAAATTGACTGGGGAAACCAATTTAAAAAATTATTTACATAATAACATACCCAGTGAAAAATCAAAAATTTCTAGTCTATAAGTAAAGTATTATTGCTATCTCTACATTTAATTCTTTATCAACGTAAGGACAAATTGCTTTAAAGAATAACTACGTTTCAAAATTGGTCTTCATTGAAAATACAACTATCTAAATTTAATCTAATCATCACTATAATTATTAATTACCTTTTAAATCAGTAGCATAAAATGTTCCATTTTAATAAGAGCTCAATAATATACACTTTTGTATCACCATATTATATTTATTCTTCGTAATCGTGATCATAACATTCGATATGGTGACACCAAAAAAAGTCTGTGACGGAACTCTGGTAGAAGTATTATTTACTATATTTTTTCAAGCAGGAAATTTCTTGGAATTACCCTCGAGTCCGGGCCCCTCTGAAAACTCCGGGCCCGGGGGAAAAAGTACCCGATCCCCCCCCCCCCTCTCGTCGGGCCTGGCAGCCACTAGCATTGGTGTAGGACTCTGAAAATCTCCAAAGTCTCGATTTTTACGTTCGAAGACACCCTCTGAATGAAGAACCTGAAGCTCAAAGCTGCTTCGTATTTTTTTTTTATTAACGCATCTTAAAGTATAAGCAGAATAACGTTTAGAAATTACAACTAGTACTACGAAATAAAGATACTAACGAGCAATTTTTATTGAACATATATATTGAAAAAGGAAAAAATTAAGATGCCTCAATATTAATTAATTCATTATGAATGTATAAATGTATAAGGTGCTTCATATAAGCTGCTTCGTATGAAGATACTAACAAAGCACTGAACTGCTGAAGATATGAACATCAAAAATCGGAGCTGTACAGATGAGGAAGACAATAAGTTAACTCAGCACTTTCTGGGTGAATCCGCCGTATTTCAAAGAATGAGCGTTCGATTTCTATGGTTTTCATTCTGTAAGCATTTTTCTTTTTGTATTTAGGTAAGTGTGTGCGTGTCTCAGAAACATAATTAATTAATGAATTTTGCAAACAATTTCACTAAAAACAGGTTGAGCAAAAAAATCTGAAATTGTTCATTTATTTAAAATTCCTACCAAAATGGCAGCAACCATCTAAATTGAATTCAATAGAAAAAGAAAAGCAAAATAAAAAATATACAAAATTGTAAAACCAAAAAAATAAACAAATCGCTCTATCTACGTGTGTACATATATTTTATGTTTATATATACATAGAAGTCATATGCAGCAGCTGCATAAATTTCGAAGTAAACTTTGGTGCAATCAACAAAATGTCCTGCAGCACAGATTACTTCTGCTCCTTTCTTAAACTCTTGCTTTCTTTTCTCTACTTTGCATTTCTATATTTGTCTTGCAAATTGTTTGGCATATTTTTTCTTTATTTTTCGTTGGAAAATTTTCTAAAATCGCATTGATTCTGCTGGTTAGTTTGTTGTAACTTGGAGTGAATAAACTAAAGTATGCCACAGTTACTGCTCAAACACACTCATGGACTCCAATACATATCCGTGCATACATACATATAAATTTGGCCAAAAGTGAGAGCGAGCTGCAGCTCTATAGATCTGCAATCTGTGCCGAAATGTGCACTGAAATCTTTTGTATTTTACACTTTGTAAATTTCATATATGTATAATGGATATATATGTATGTGCATATTTGGGTCCCTTTGTGTATGTTTTCTATGCTTTTTCTTATGAAAATTCTCACTGTGGTTAAATAGTATGCTTAGTTTGGTAGTTATTTATGTATGGTAATATTGCAAAATATTTACAATTCACTTTTTAGATTTCTTGAATAATGTATCTGAAAATTGGATTTGGAAATACTGGCAAAATCATTACATTTGTGGGTACGTACATATGTAAATATGGTTAGAATGCAGCAATTATTTTGATTGTTCCACGCTTGAAAGAGACTCCCTCCTGTAGGAAGGACACTTTTAGACAACGCGAAAAATATACTTCATTAATTCTTTCGCCATTTCCGCCTCATGCATTTAATGTGCGAATACGCGAAATTGAAAAAACAACACTAGAGCTTCTCTGCATTTGCATCAGTTGAAAATTGAATGCGCATTTACAAATTCAATTTTTTTTACATACTCAAGCACAGTCGCAAAAACAACAGCCCAGAACCGTGTACGATGGAAAAGTCTTGCAGAGACTCTATGCTCCCGAGCGGAGTGAACAAGGATATAAAAAAACCACAGTACACAAAGAAGGTAGGACCGTGGTCACTTTTCAATCGCCATATTAACCATGACAAATTTTGACCTTTGGTGCTACTATCGCGAATTTCGAACAAAAATTTCGTACGAAATGCAATCAAAACCTGTTGCCAATAAATCCGCATATTCGCGAAAAGTGGCTGCAATCATAAAATGTTGTGACAGGCGATTTGCCTTATAATTCCTTCAAATTATATGTTGAGTTCGATGGGTCGGAAAATTTTGCTGCCTACATATAGGGTTTTCCTATAACAGGTGTTATTGGTGAATGGATCGCGCTATTGAGAGATGATTCACGATTTTTTATCGCCGGAATTGGATGATATTGATCTGGACAACGTTTATTTTCAACAAGACGGCGCACACTAGGGATTTTTGTACAGAGATGCGGAAAAAAGTATACATCCCAAAAAATATTTACATTTTTACTACTAACGAAGTTGTGTATATTTGTGTATGAAAAGAACATGCTTAAAAACTATTTTTAAAAAAAATTTTAAAAAACAATTTTTTTTTTAATTCATAAATTTTAATTATTTTTTTTTTTTTTATTAATATAAGCCAGCAAATATTTACGCACAGGATACATGTAAGTTCATAATTCTGAATTACCCTCAAAATGTCAAAACAAAATTAAAAGTGTTTCGTTATCATTATGCACACACTAGAAAGCGTTTAGTTATTATCATTGCCAAAAAATAATCAATGGCGCCTGGTGGCACCTGGTGGCACCTGCAATTGATTAAAACTGAAAGAGACGCTATTAAGCAACACGTTGATACTAGTTTCTGACCGTAGGTAAATGTAGCTCAACTTGCAGATCCAAGAATATGAAGGAATATGATTTTTTTTTTTGCGTAAAATTAATTATAAATAGATAATCAAATGCTTCACAGCCTTTGTTCTTCCGGCTAAAATATATAAAAATATCGTACCCTAAACGAAAAATAAAAAATTGGAAGTCGGCTCAAGCAAAAGGAAAAAAAACCACCCTGGGCTTTGAAGTTTTTTCTTAGTCAGTTCAATACTATACAAAAATTATACTTTTGACATATCTAATATATAAAAAAAAAACTGTAAGTCGGAGTTTAGTAGTTCTTTTTGATTTTATTGTTGGTGCTATTCTGGAATTTAGAAATACCATTAAACAATGCGCCCAGTGTGCGGCGCTACGTGCCACACAAACAACGAAGCCATTGATCTTTTACGGGAAAAGTTTCCGGACCGTGTTATCTCTCGAATAGGTGATCACAATTGGCCACCGAGATCTGTGATTTAACACCTTGTGACTTTTTTATTTGGAATACGTAAAAGATAAGGTCTACGCCAACAGCCCAGGGTCGTTTCAAGACCTCAAAGATCGAAGAAAGGAGTTCCCAGTGACCTTAGTCTTCTAGCTGACAAATCCAGACATTTACAGAGAAAATGCTCTACAGTCTTCTTCTCTGAAAGGTCCCCACAGCTTCTGCAATGGGAGTTAAATGGTAACCCTAGCTTTTCCGCGTGTGTGCATCGTCCAGTGACCGGTAAACACAGCTACGAGTTTGAAAATTGAATGGCGAGGAGTCCAAAGAACTTTCTGAGTCCTTAATATATGGTATTGGGCTACCGTCGGAACAAGAATCATAATTTTATTTAAATAATTTCCTATTTTTTACACTAAAAAACTAGACCCTATTTTACAAAGTTTTTTTCAAAAGCGCTCCATTTTGTCCACTTTTAATTTTTTCGATTTTTTCTAATTCCGAACATAGCTGAACTCCTTCTGATTAAGAATCTTCTAGAATTTTGTGTTACAGATGAATAGAAGTATCGAAATCACCAATACCGCCGGGGTCCGATTTTTCGAGAGAGTCACCTTCAACGGCATTTTTTATAATAATAAATATTGTTTTTAAAATAAAAATAAAATTTTTATATATTCAATAGATGCAGTAATAACCACGAAAAGTTGAAGTATCGTTTTTTTTTAATTTCTAATGCAAAGAAAATCGTGAAAATAAGTGAAATTTTAGTGCTCAAGACCACTAGGTCCCCTTAAGTGTATATAAAACACAGCTGGTGCAAGAATTGAAACCAAATGACTATTGTTTGCGTTGTAGTTTTGCTGATTGTGCTCATTTGGATTTATAATTCAGATTTATAGGAAAAAGTAGTAAACAATTGGACTGATCGAGTTGACCAAGTAATTCGTATCCACGGCGGGTATATGCCAGATTTAATATTCAAAAAGTAAATGCCATGAAAGTATCTACCACAATATAATAAAACAAAAGAAAATTATTCCAAAAATATTCTGTTCTGAATTATCATTTAAAGTTTTCAACCTCTAAAAAACAACCTTACAAATATCAAACCGTCATTATAAGTATATGTAAGAAGTTTTTACATCGTCCAACAACATTTTTAATTAGAAAAGCGGTCAAATAATTCTACAAGTTGATTTATATTTTTCCACAATCGGTGTGACCTACAATTTTATACCGTATCCGAAAAGCAAATGTTTTTGTGAAGAACATGTTCATGATAAAATATACTCAGAAGTTGGTCATTTACTGCTGAGGGGTGACCACAGTTAGAAAAAACGTTTTCTATCATTTTGGTGTTTCGTGCCCACAGCGAACACTGGTAGTCACGCACAGACCCATTCGGCTATGGTTTATGGCTAAGGGTTTTCATTCCTATTAAGTACTGTTGTGTTATTAATTAAAAATTTTGGTATTTTAATATTTTTGTTGTATAAAAGACAAACTGTAATTTTAATTAAATTACGACATATGTAGATATTTCGTGCAGCAATGGGGTATAATATAATGCACCCATTTTCAAATAATGTTCGATGGATGGTCAAAAACCATTAGTAAAACAGCCTATGGATGGGCTCAAGGAGGACTTTTAAATGATGTCATTTTTTACATATAATTGTTAGGATCCGCATTTTAAATAAAAAATGTAAAATTCGCCAAACAGTCGATTCATGAATACCTAATTGTTGAGAACGTCGAGATATCGATGTTGGATATTAGGTTAGACTTTTGTGGCAGTCGGCTTAAAGTAGCCAACTTACTTAGACCATTTAAATCCGTTATGGTACCACTGTATAATACGGGAACCTTACTGTTTACTATTCATGGAACCAGTTAGACTCTCTTATGAAGCGTAAGATAGGTTTTATCCCAACACCGGATGGTTCCGTAAGAAAGTCAAAATCTTATTTTGATGTTGAAGGTTGTTCAGTAACACTTTGTGCTACAGCAGTAATATTCCCAACAGAACGTCCAGTTTTTAGTAGCTAGTTCTTTCCATATCTTCGACAAAGCCAGTTTCTTGAAATTTTTTTCACCAGTTTTTTATTTGGAGGATTATTTCCACCAAAAAAATACGAATTTTGCATTACATTGTTCTTAAAGATCAACCATTTTCATAATAAATTTCAATAATTTTAGTTAGTTCAGCTGTCGGAATTATTAATTTCGAACAGAGCAATATGGAGATATGTCTATATGTGTATGTGTGATATGTAAATGTCAACTCTCAAAGCTAATGCTAGGCAAAGCTCCGAACGGTTGGATATATTACACAATTTTGTGTTCTATCAGGACAGCCTGCAGGACTGCCAAGATGTGATTTATCTTCAACTGCTCTAAACTACTCTAAGCCCCCGTTCAATCGTCTGTTCTCAATATAATCGGTAAGGATTGTTCAAAAAACTGAAACATAAAGTTTTCCGGAATAAAAATGAACTAAAGGAAGCTCTGAAAAGCGAAAGGTTGCAATATTTCAGTAATAAAGGTCAAATGATCAGCCACTAAATACTGTTAAGGTAGTTTTTTATAATACTTTAAAGACATGCGATTTTCTACGATTATTCGCCTGCAAATGGTTTTGTGGTTTTTTTTTTATTTTCTAATATAAAAATACTGAATGTAAATATATTTTTTTCTAAGTAATTAGGTCAAGTAGACTCTACATAAATGAAAACATTCTATTTGTGCAATAAAATAAATTTATCATTTTATCTGTCGAAAATTTGTTTTAAAGTTGAACACTGAGTATGTACAATTAAGCGTTTAAGCCTCTGTATGTTTTTGTTTGCATTAAAATTGGATAAAATAATAGCATAATTGAAAGAAAATATTACAGCAACATGGGTATTCAAATAAACAAATTTTACGCGGTTTCTGCTTCAATTGCTTTCGAAATTCCTAGTGAGATGGGAGAAATGAACTTAGCTCAGCAAAGAAATAAAAATGTCTCACCGCAAAACCCGCATAGCAATGAAAATGTTTTTCTCTCACCAACCACTTGAACGAAACCGCAGCTTGCATATGTAAGTAGTATGTGTGGATATGTATGTTTACAAGTTTGAGAGCTGATCATGGATAGCAAAAAAGGATTCAAAAAGTATGTACGTAGAATATCAAATGTTGGAATTTATTTATTCATGCATTTATTTATTTATTTATTCAAAAATTATCTTAAAATTAAAGCTCTAAACTAATGGCGATTCCCAGCTTTGGGAGATCAGGCCTTGAGCTCATTCCAAATAGAGTTATCAGTTGCGTTGAAATAAGTTTTTCATAATACGAGTAATAACAACGTTTTAAATGTACTGATTTATGGTAGATAAGTGATTTTCGGAATTTAATAATTTTTTCAATATTGCTTTGATTGGAGAAGGAGAGGATGGTTAGGTGATCAACGTTTTGAAATATCCGCATTCTGGTAGATAGAAATCTTAGGCAGTGAAGTGATTTGTGCTGATGAGGGCAGGTAGCTTACAAAAAAAGATAATAAGGAGGTTCGAAACTTTTCATTAATGCTACATTGCTCGAGGAAGTCACTCTGACTGCTTTTTAATTTCAAATAAAAAAATGATTTAGTTTAGTATGTGTTATGCCTATTTTTTTCAAAATGCTATCATTTTTACTGCTTTTGGGCATAAAGTTGTATACTAAGTTTCAGTCTTTCTAGTGTTAAATGGCATTTTATATTCATTTCCCCAAGTCTAAAGCGTTTGAGTCTTAAGCGTGCGAACTTTATGAAGTCGAGCTTAGACAGATTGCGTTGTATATCATTGTGAGATGTTTAACTGCTGTTATTTGATTGAGCCAGTAGAAGTGAATTAATATTAGTAAATATTGTTGCGCTGTAGAACTGTTTAATATATTGTGTTATATCTAAAATTATTGGTTATTTCTCTCGTTCTGTTCTGTTGTTGGAATTCGGATGCTTCTTTAGTAAATTTGTAATGATTATTATTGTTTTCTATATTTGCTATGGCATTCAGTGCTGACAAAGAGTCTATGCAAATTATGAAGTTTGTATTTTTATTTTAAGTATGATTGATAGCCTCATGTATCGCGATGATTTCTGCTGAAACTTCGGAGGTATTCATAGGTAAGTCTGAGATTTTGATGTTTCATTTACAGTAGTAATACTTAGATAAATTTTGCTGCCTATTTTTGAACCATCGGTGTAGATAAAAATATAGTTTTTGTGTTCTTCTTCTATTTTTAAAGACAAGCTGACATTTTTTTGGGTTTGTGTCAGTTTTGCATATCTACATATGCATCGAGGTACTAATTGCGAAGGGATTAAGTGTCCATGGAAGGCCAGCATCGGGTATAGGAGTAAGTACTAGAGTTAGTTTGTATGATTTTGTAGAGAGAAGCAGTCAGATTTTTCGCGTTGATTATGCATTGTTTGTATCTAGTAATGTTTTCTAGTAGGCTGTTGTGGAACATCAAAAGTGTTTTAAATAGTTAAAGATGAAACCTTGTAATCTATCATCCTTGATAACAATAGTTTACAATTTTTCACTTCCAAAAATGGTCCTCGACCAAAAAGCGTTTTTTAAACCAATTTGAGGTCGCTGAAACCAAAAATGAATTATTTTTTTTTTTTCAAAGAACGGTTTCCGAGAATTCCCAAAAAACATTTTTTTTTTTTTGGCAATAGTGCAGTTATTACCTGCAATCTCGAAAACAGTGTGCGCCATTTCTTTGAAGTGCATAAATTTCGAAAGGCACACATATAACCTACATGGCAATATATAATTCGTGTCAATGGAAGTAGGAGTTTTCGCAAAACAGCTGTTGAAAGTAAAAAAAAGGCATTTTTGACGTTTTTTACTAAATTATCAAAGTTTATAAACTTTTTTCTGCAGAAATATGACGCCACCGAAAAAAATATGCAGACGTACAATGGTCATACCTACAAGGTCATACCTCTTATTCAGCTGGAATTGGTACAATGGGCAAATAAGCCTATTCTGCGACATATATATATATATATATAATATATATAAATATATATATCTATTTGTATGAAATAAATATGGTTTTTAATTATAGTGAGCCTAAGAACAATTATTTTGCGTGACTCAATACGCAGGCTGGTATGATTTACTTTTGTTCGAAACCGTATTGTATACATCAAAAGTATATACGACAGACGATGAAATTGTCTTCACTCACATAATATATTATAACTTCTACAATTTTTCGTCTATTCAGACAAACTTAGGCTTAAAATGTAGGTGAGAAAAGTGTCTTTCAGAAAACTTATGTCGATATAAAAAAAATTTTTGTTTCAGAAAAAAGTTAATAAACTTTGATAATTTAGTAAAAAACGTCAAAAATGCCTTTTTTTAACTTTCAACAGCTGTTTTGCGAAAACTTCTATTTCCATTGACGCGAATTATATATTGCCATGTAGGTTATATGTGTGTCTTCCGAAATTTATGCACTTCAAAGAAATGGCACGCACTGCTTTCGAGATTGCAGGTAATAACTACACTATTGCCCAAAAAACAGGCTTTTTGGGAATACCTCGGAAACCGTTCTTTGAAAAAAAAAAAATCATTTTTGGTTTCAGCGACTTCACATTAGTTTAAAAATCGCCTTTTGGCCGAGGACCATTTTTGGTGTAAACTAGTGTAATCTACCAAGGCGAGTTGAATACAGAAGGTGGCGTCTTCCCAAACCGATACAGTATTTTTTGCGATTGTGACAAGTGTGATGTCAGGCATACATAATAATACAAAACAAACAAAAGGAGGAGAAATTAAATGCTCTTAAAATTCAGTGATTTGTGGCATTTAAACTAAACAAACTAATTAAAACAAAGTGCCGCGGATTAAATTGTGAAAGCACGAAGCCAAATGCGTTTTTATGCGCACGACGGCGTGGCAAAAAAATGTGTGTATGGTATGTGTGCATAATTTCATGTGTCTGGTAGTTTCTATTGCTTTTTCCTACTTCCTCTTCACAAGCAAGGAATTGCACGGTTCGAGTTTGTTGCTGCTCTGGGCGATGCATGAGTGTGGTTGGCCAGTATTCTGATTTCGCTCGTTATGCCTATGGAGCATGGAATGTAAATTATTGGTGCTGTTACGAAAGACTACTGAATAACTTGGGCCGTTATATTGATTGCGCTCTTTGTAGGAGGCGAATGCTGTTTCTCTGTCTACTGTGTTAACCCTTAACTATCCCGTATGCTTTTGTAACGTACCTGACCAGTAGTGTTCGACAGACTCATAATCTAAATCTAGGGCATATGAAGGAAAACAAATTTTGAAAATTTTGAATGCATGGAAAGTATTTATCGTTTAATATTAATCTTTTATTACGTGATTTTTCATTTTTTAACGTTTATTTAATCCTTAATTGCTTACAGGTATAACAGATAGTTTGCTTTTCAGAGTGTTCACGGCACACTTTTCTCTTGCATTTATTTACATATTCTGGATATTATGGAAGGACAAATTTGGCAACGTTTCTTTCTTTTTGCCACAGTTTCGGATGATTGATTTGATCTTGCAACATCCTATCCTGTCGCGATAGTCCTTTCTTGTTTCGTCTATATACATGAGGAGTTATCAATTCGGTTGCAATTTCCCTTAGACAACATCTACAATATTTTGAAAAAAATGCAATCGGCCATCTATTTGTATTTCACCGAACTGAATATTCATGAACCACTTGGTCGAGGATATCAACACCCCCTTAGTGGAATTATAGTAAAAAATTTACTTCAGATATTTTTATTTTTGTTGTTCACATCTGTTTCTTTCGCTTGATGCATGGTAGACAAGAAAATTACTACACGATTTTTTTTCGGTACATCCGAAACCAATGTCATATTTTTATAACATAAAAGCCAAAGACATTAGATTCGATATCACCATTTCTGTTGGATTCAAAATTTGATAGTATAAAAGCTTTAATTTTTCTCAATATTCCTACAACTTTGAGTCTATTTTGTGGCAAAGATTTTGCTACTTCAAGACTAGTAAAATAACTATTGCATCAAAAGTAATATTTCTGTTCCATATACCTGATTGACTATATTATAGGTATGCTAAATCTTTTGCTCTGTTCCTCCACTATCTCTCTTTTCCAAGATATGGTATATATGGTTTAAATCATACCCGTCCTTGAAAAGGTGAAAACTGTTCACCAATAGTGAGATTTTCTTCAGGTTAATACAATTTTTTTTAGATTTTGGTTTATGTCCTCCCATAACTCTCTAGCAGGTGCAAGTTTATCTTTTCACTTCCTCAGAAAACTAGTATTTTTATCATCAAATCTTAAAAAACGTAGGAAGCAAAAAAGTAAGTAAGCTAATCTATTTTTACCCATCACAGCTCGAAATGTCATATTGCCGAAAATTTGGTCCCAATATTCTCTAAAATGTACAGCTCCCTGTGGATTGACGCTTGTGGTCAATAAAATATCAATAAGTGCTTATGCTTCTATTTCATCGTTATGTTTCCATTGATTTTGCAACACTTGAAACGCTTGTGACGTATTATTGTGGTGGTGCATCGTCACTTTCATTCCATATTTATTCATCATTGTTCTAATATGCTAGTTCTGTCTCGTCACTTTCAATCTAAGAACCACTGTCAAAAGTACAATTATTTCCATCACTTTCCAGCTTACGCACAAAAAGTAAAAAGAAAACTAAGCGGAAGAGCGTTCAAGACAGACAACATGCAAAATTTCCTAATTACATAAATGGGAAATTCGCAAGTTTTGTTGAATTCCCCTATTGTGTCTATCATACACTTATGAGTTAGTGTTGTACTTTAGTTTATTCTCAATAAATATTAAACTATATTTGTAAGAAATATTTTATTTGCATTTTTAGATGTATGAAACTCTATGGTTAGAGTAAACAAAAAATGAATTTTCAATCAAAAGCGTGTCCCGTAGACTCTACTGGGTAGTTAAGGGTTAAGAGTGATGATCGATTTCATTTTTTTTTTGCTCTTAAGAAACTGAGACGTCAATAATCAATCTCTTTTTTTATCAAAAACGGTGGCACATTTGCGAGTGCGTTAGCAGTATTGATTTTGGTCATTGCCAAATATTTAAGTCCACATGCGTTAATTTTAAGTTGTTTATTATTGTCAAATTCGTTTATGGGTTGAGTTGAAAATTTTAGCCTAAGTGGCAGGCCTAGTAGATCGGGCATTATTTGTAGAGTATGGCAGCGCTCCCCGGTTAAAAAATAGTTAATAAAGATTGCCTTCGAAAGCTTGAACTTTAAAAATCAGAAATAAAAATGAGTTATAGATATGTGTGTATAGATATAGTGCGATACACAAACATTTTATTCACTTTGAGGTGACTGAGCTCACGAACAATGGCTGGTTGTGATTTTAAAGCCAAATATAAAGCAATCACACTATTACGTTTGAATTCCATCACAGAAAAAATAAAAAATTCAACAAAACTGAGACGCAAATTTAATTTATATAATAACGAAGTGAAACACGTCTTCTTATTCCAAGAACTTTATTTCAACTCTCAGTTTAACAAAAACTTTTCTTAACCTAAAGCTTAACTAATATTTAACATTTATGAGAATGGGAGAAAGTATGTTGAGTGTATGTTGAGTGCGTGAGTAAGCGTGTGGGTGTAGAGTGTGAGAAAGTATGTAAAACAGTTGTTGGTTTAAATAACAGTTAGCATAAGTAATTAAATATAAGAGTAAGATTAAGTTAGAATTAAGAGTAGGTATAATATAGGAATAGGGTGATCATGTAACTAAGTATAGTATGTAACATTATAATATAACTCCTCCACCCTTAAGTTATTTGCTTCCACGCAAATAAGTACCTAATAGATTTACAAAACTAGAGTTATTTTGAAGTGCATATTTGTTTTTGTTTACGCACGTAATTTCTGTCTTTTTTTTCTTATTTTTATTTTTATTTTTATTTCTTTAGGTGAATACATGCAATATCAATTTGAACTATCATTGGTAAACCTGTATTTTCTTTTCCATTGACTCTTATAATATTTAGTTTTTCGGTTATTGGAAGTATCGACAACATAATTGCCTTGACGATCATGACTTTCAAGTTTCTTATACTTAGGCTGAGCTTTCTCTATTTGCCTATTGACGACTATGTTTTCCAACTGTTTCAGGCCATGAATATTCTGCGCCGACGTCGATGTTGAAGCATGGCCAGGGTATCCATACGTTGCCCGACGTTTTGGATTGTCGTAATGGACCCACTTTTCATCGCCAGTCACAATTCGATGCAAAAAACCCTTTCTTTTGTGCCGTTGAAGCAGTTGTTCGCATGCCATAAAACGGCGTTCAACGTCTCTTGGCTTCAATTCATACGGCACCCAATGGCCTACCTTTCGGATCATTCCCATGGCTTTTAAACGTTTGGAAATGGTTGATTGATCAACTCCCAAAGTTTTTGCAACCTCTTCTTGCGTTTGAGCCGGATCTTGATCGAGCAATTCCTCCAATTCGGTATCCATGAACTTTGGCGGCGCACCCTCGCGTTCTTCGTCTTCCAAGCCAAAATCACCACTTTTAAAGCGTGCAAACCACTTCTGGCACGTTCGCTCAGCTAGAGCATGCTCACCATAAACTTCCACCAAGATACGAGGACTTTCGGCTGCTTTTTTCTTCATATTAAAATAATGAAGAAGAATTCCCCGCAAAAACACATTATTTGGCACGAAATTCGACATTTTCAAGTGTGGTAAAAATATTGTTGTTTACGCTTCAAATAAAAAACTTATACTGACGTTTGTGCCTTACGACAGTAGCTCTCCAATGAATGTTTGGAAATGTGGATCGATGGAATAATAATCAAGTTACGCCATCTGTTGTAAAACCGCACGAACTTATTTTTCTCAAAAAAATTTACGTATATATACTGGAACTTTATAAATAGTTCACTATCATCACAAAAAATGCACATAATTCCCTTGTTTATCAAAACTTTTTCCATGATATCTTTTAAATTCGAGTTTTTCGTTACTACTATATGAGTTTGACACTTTTTGTTAACGATTTTTATAAAAAACTGTTCACTTTGACCGTAACTGAGATATATCTGATTTTTGTAATAATTAATGCTTTTTTCTGTTATAAATATATATTTTGAATTATCCTCAAGAGCACTGTGTGCTGTTTCTATAGACATTGAATCTAAATTATCACACTTTTCATCATCAATTTCCATTTTACTGCCTTCAATATTATTGTACAAATTAGCTACTTCACTATTTTTATTACACTGCTCAAAATATCTGGTTAATGTATCTGCAACGTTATTATCTCTTCCCTTAATATACGTTATTTCAAAATCGTATTCATTTAGAAGTATTTTCCATCTTTGTAATTTCATATTAGGCTCCTTTAGATTGTGAAGCCAAATAAGCGGTTTATGATCCGTTTGGATGATGAACTTTCGTCCATATAAATAAGTTCTAAAATGCTTTACAGCCCATACCATAGCCAGAGCTTCTTTCTCTATAGTGGAATATCTTATCTCATGATCACATAAAGTGCGAGATGCATAGCATATAGGGTGATTTTTTTGGCTTAGTACCGCGCCAATAGCGAACTGAGATGCATCAGTTGTAAGTACAAATTTTTTACCAAAGTCTGGTGGCTGTAAGACAGGTTCATTGGTAATTAGAGTTTTTAATGTATTAAAAGCTTTTAAAAAATCTATATTTTTAAAATCCAATATTGCGTTTGCCTTCAGAAATCGAACCATTGGGTAAGCTACTTTTGCGTAGTCCCGTATAAATTTTCTATAATATCCTGTCATACCAAGGAATTGTTTTATTTCTTTTACACTAGTTGGGGGTTTCATATTATTAATCGCCGTTATTTTCGAAGGATCCGGTTTTATACCGTCTTCAGATATAATGTGTCCCAGAAATTTTGTTGTGAAGTCAGCAAATTGACATTTGTTAAATTGAATTTTTAAATTCGACGCTCGTAGAGTATTAAATATTTTCTTAATTGAGACTATATGCTCGTCAAAACTTGTTGAAAATATAAGTATGTCGTCTAAGTAAACAACACAAATTTTATTTATATATACCCTTAAAACATAATTAATTAACCTCTGAAAGGTGGCAGGTGCTGTCTTAAGGCCAAAGGGCATACGGGTGAATTCATAATGGCCATCTGCCGTTGAGAAAGCCGTTTTTGCTCTATCATTAGGGTGTACTTCAATTTGGTGAAATCCCTTTGCTAGGTCAATTGTGCTGAAGTAGCAACATTTTCCCAATTTGTCGAATATGTCTTGCATATTCGGAATTGGGAACTTATCATCGACTGTTTGATCATTGAGCTTCCGGTAATCAATGACAACTCGCCATTGCGGTGCCCCATCTCTATTCGCCTTTTTGGGTACAACCCATAAAGGTGAATTATATGGGCTATTACTTGGTACAATTATTTTTTGAGCTAGCATATCACGAATTTGCCGATCTACTTCCGATCGATGTATTACCGGATACCTATAAAGTTTACTGTACACTGGGATATCAGTTTTTGTTATTATTCTGTGTTGAATTTCTTTGGTAAAGGGCAAGCTTTCTCCTTCTTTGTAAAATATATCCTGATATTCGTTTAAAAGTGTACTTAGTATTTCCTTGTCTCTTATATTTAAATGTTTAGCAAAAATATCATTGGAGGATTTATCTATTCTATCTTCATAAGTAAGTATTTCTAAGTTTCCATTTTTTAAATATTCATTTTCTAAAATCTCTTCTTCTTTATTAAAATATATAGGTATAGTTGCTTCATCGGTTTTTAGTTTTCTATTTTGATAATCGATTATTGTATTTAAAAAAAGTAAAATATTGTTTCCTATAATACCATCGAAATATTTATGAAATGAGTATTCCAGAAAGCTCACACAAGTATTGGGTTTTTTAAATTCTTTAAATAAAGGTATAGAATATTGCTTACTCGTATAGACAGTTCTTCCCAAAACTTTTAATACGCGAATGATTGGCTTAACAGCATACTTAGGGTTGCATACTTCAGGATTTATTATGCTATACTCTGCCCCTGTATCAATTATAAACCTAAGCTTTCTAATATGCGTATCAATCACTATATAGGGTAATATCTTTTCCCGGGATATTGAAAATTTTGAAAACTCTCGTTAACACCTAACTCCATTGGTTCAACTGATGTATTTTTATAATTTTGGTTACTGTAAGGAATCCTATTTGTATCAATATAATTTGTTGTTTGGAAATTGTTTTCAGGTTGCCGGCCTGTTTGTCTGCTATACCTATTACTAAACATCGGCTGTGATGAAAAATTTTGACTATCGTTTGCATGACGCTGCTGGAATGTTGTATTGTTGTTGTAAGGTTGTCCACTGTTGTTCTTGTTAACATTTTGTCCATTATATTTGTTATAGTAAGATTTACTGTCATTACTGTTGTAGTTTTGCCTACTACTATTACGAAATTGTCTATCATTATTGTTATTGAAATTTTGTCTAATACTATTTTTATTATTATTTTGTTGAAAATTTGAATGGCTGCATGTTATATGTGTAACATGATCACAATATTTTTTATTGTTATATTTCAGATACCCATTGGATTTTATTATGTCATACTCGTCTTTTAAATTTTTCGGATTCCTGCTCACAATAATACTCCTAACAGGCTCCGGTAATCCATATTTGAAAGAATTGAGAGCAATTCTGCCATTACTTTCACAATTAATTTCTAAGGAATTGTTATTACTAAAATACAGAGCATTATTTAAGCGACATAATAAAGCATTTAGATTATTATAAAAATTTTCTATAGTTGAATCACACCGACAAGATCTTATTTTATCAATTAACTCATCAACAGATTTTTGTTCGCCGTGATTATCAACTAAAATTTTCTTTATTTCTGGCCAGGTATCTACATTGCCATTAATTAGAATTGATCTTCTTGCACTTCCAATGACTTTGTCTTTAATATTACCCATAAGCAAAATTTTAAACTCTATAGGGAATGATTCTAATATGGGTATCATTAAATCAATTCTTTGTACAAAACTTAAAAGAGCATCTGCATTTCCATCATAGCTTGGTATACTACTTAAATTTGTAGAAATAATCTTAAATTTAGTGTTTACATCTAAGTTATCCATTTTATATTTATACTTATTTTATATACGATTGTCCCTTATTTATTTCCTTTTTTTAATCTTAATGTTTTTTTTTTCTTCTCAAAAGTATATGTGTAAGTAAGTAAGTAAGTATATGTACGTATATTTATTTATACGAGTATGTACATATATATGTAGGTATGCACCTTTCTAATTTTTTTTTTTTTTTTTCACTATAGCACAACTTACTTTATGGTATATCTGCGAATATGTACATATGTATATATGTAACTCTGTTGATTTGACAATCTACGCCGAATGACACCTGTTGCTTTCCTTTTTCTTCAACCACTGCTCTCGCTGATATGTTCTCCGATGCCGCCGCTGCTGCTTTCTCGCTGCTGTTGTGTTTGATGTTGTTGCTGTTGATGGTGCTGCTGCTGCTGTTTTTGTTGTTGAAAGTGTTGCTGCTGCTGCTGTTGATTTGGCTTTATTTTATTCCAGTCTCTCACTTTGAATTGACTTCAAGGTGACCTTTAATTGACTTCAAGGTTTTATTTTCCAGCATTTCAATAATAGGAACTTGAAACCGTTTTAATAAAAAGTAAGTTCAGAACTGAAATTGTTTCTGAATTTGTTTTTTTTTTTTAAATACGCAATAAATAAACTCTTTTATCAATATTTTTTTTTAAGCTCAGATTATTTAGTGGTTTTAGAATTATTTTCCACCAATTTTTATTAATTTATTTTTTTGTACCGAATTTTTATGAAACTGTTTTTTTATAAATATTTTGAATTAATATTTTTTATTGCGAAGTAAGTTCAGAATAAGTTCGTAATTGAAATGGTTTTTTAAAAATTTTCTTTTAAACTTTAATTTGTTGACCGCGGCACAAATTCTACTTTTAATAATTTTTTAATTTTTGCCGTGCCTTTTAGGCTTTTAACCGACTGCGCCAATAACGAAGTGAAACACGTCTTCTTATTCCAAGAACTTTATTTCAACTCTCAGTTTAACAAAAACTTTTCTTAACCTAAAGCTTAACTAATATTTAACATTTATGAGAATGGGAGAAAGTATGTTGAGTGTATGTTGAGTGCGTGAGTAAGCGTGTGGGTGTAGAGTGTGAGAAAGTATGTAAAACAGTTGTTGGTTTAAATAACAGTTAGCATAAGTAATTAAATATAAGAGTAAGATTAAGTTAGAATTAAGAGTAGGTATAATATAGGAATAGGGTGATCATGTAACTAAGTATAGTATGTAACATTATAATATAACTATATTTATAAATTTAGAACAATTTTGACGTTGGTGTCATGAGCTGTTTTACAGATACAAGCAGTGTGAAGTTGGTAACACTTCATATCATTCACCCTGTGTACATATTTTTATCTTCGGCATAGAAAAAGTATCCGCTCTGTTTACTAACAGCCATCAAACAGTGCGGCTAGTAATCGTGAGAGTAAGTTCGAAACTGTGTGTGGAAATTTAAACGCCGTGGATATGTGTGGCCTTACCCAATTTCGCCAAAATCTCTTCTAAACCACTGATTTTACTGATACTGATTTTCAAGACTTGATTGGACTTACGAAATAACTTTTTTCGGTACTGCGTCTGGACTTTAACGCAATCGTTGCACGCCTGAAGCAGAAACATCAGCTGCAATAAAATTATTCGCAATTTCCTAATATTTTCTTTATAAATTCGTCATGTGGTGCACAAAGCATTGGAACAGAGCATCTATTGATTTTATGCAAAAACATAGAAAGAAAACTAATTTCATGCAAACAACGGATTTGTATAGTTTCGATTGTAAAATAACGCAAGTGTGTTTTGCATACATTGTGGAGGTAGCTATGCTTTGCAAAATTCCCATTCATTGGTCAAAGCAATGAAAATAAAACCTTTGTCCATCGAAAATATGTACTTAACACACATATTTGAATATATTTACATTGGCTTACTCTATGCCCTGTGACACGTACGAAATATCAAAACTTTTTTACTAGGAAATTTCATTTTCAAGATGCCGTCAACAAACAACCAATTGAAACTTATTGATTCGCTATAGTGTTGCTTATCAAAGTTGTGTTCGGTTGACGTATGAGAGAAAAATTGTGTGCAATCTGAGGAGCAAATTGCAAAAGTGTGAGTGCATGGGAAATTGAAGGACAAATTGCTCGAAAACGTGCGCGTGTAAAACTTACGTTAAAAAGGGTAGATTAGTAAATGCTTGTTCGTTTCACGCATCGGCTGGTTTCTTTTAAATCAAATGTAATTTCGGTACCGACATCCATTTCGCACACAAAAAGGTATCAAGTGCCATGGAAAAAATGCATCATTTTATGCTTGAGCAATAAGTGGAACGAATGTACGGGAATATCCCCAAATCTAAACGAATGATACGTCGTAGAGTGGTCCGAGGGATGTCCAACTGAGCAGAACGACGATTACCTGACGTTCACGGCGATGACTCGATACTGGCTCGTACGGCCGCGATATTTTCGTTAGATCGTCTTGGCCGCTTTTATTTGGACGTCGGGTATTAGCCACAGTGCCGGAAGACAAAAATCTTTTGTGCATTTGCTTGATTGCGTTCTTTGACGGCGCACTTTTCACTTTATTTTTTTTTCTCCACGCACGTTGCGTTTTTACAATCGAGAAGGAATTTTGAATGTACAGCTGAACAATTTCAGCGCGTTCTATTGGGGTGTACTGTTTCATGGTATAAATCTCCTTCGACTGACGCTTCCAACGCGGTATGTCATTAGCTGATCTGAAGTTACAGTAAAAAGTTATAGGGTTACTCAAAGGGTCAGTTTAATATGGCCAACCCTGTATTCTGAGCTTAATTCATTAGTGAATAATACAGGTTGGTTGAGAAGTAAGCAAGCAAAAATCAAATAATTTCAATTTTTAAATAAAATTAGTTTTCAGTTACAAACAAGAGATCCCTAAGATATCTTCTAATTGAGGGCGAAATATTGAAAGCCAAAAAAAATAAAAGCAACAATTTAATTTATTGCTTCATTGCTAAACTGGTATTGGGCTAACAAAATAAGAATACGCAAAAAAAAATTTGGAGGCCATTAAAACCAGTCTAAGTCATTATTTTTTTATTAAATATAATTAATATCCCTAAATATTAATGCAGATATTCTAACGACACTCTAATAGCACTGTCCAATACTGGTAATACGAGCAAAGTAAAAATAGGATATCTCTAGGATCAACTGCGCCAGATACAGTACTATCCCAGTGTCCGCATTTGTTTGCGCAAAGCTAATATATATATGATTTTAAAATTGTTGGAGACATTGTAAATAGCTTCAAAATTAGTATGTATCGGGTGTTCTTTTAAGAGCTTAAGCACTTAAAATGGTAATGTAAATGAATGATTTTTTTTTATTATTATATAATCTGGCAGATAATTTAATGGAATTTATTTTTTTTTTAATAGGATAACCGGTAAATGCCCGACAACCTTATAAGGGATTACGGTAAGACAAACTGGAAGGTTCATAGCTCCTCATTAAAATAATCGCAATGAACTTTGTCAACCAATCTTGATTTAATTCAGTATCACCGCACCACTGAGGAAATCTGCAGGATATGATGACATAAAAAATATTATGCTCAGACACCTATCTAAAGATGTCGTGATATATTTCACATTTTTGATGAATTCTTGCTTCAAGTTACAATTTTTCCAATTTAATGTATGGAAAATATCAAAAATAATTCCAATTCGCAAGCCGGGCAAACCAGTAAACAAAGCAAACAATAGCTACCGCTCTATTACACTTCTAAGCAGCTTAAGGAAGATTTTTGAAAAAAATATTAGAAATAAAATATCTGTATTTTTATGCACCCACGAGATTATACTAAACGAGCGATTTGGATTTAGGCAACACTATACCACGACTAATTAGATCAAACGAATCTATAATCACGCCAAGTCTAATTTTGAACACGAGAAATCAACTGATTTAAGCTACTTGGCGTGGGAAAGCTTTTGATTCGATATGCATGATGGACTTATTTAAAAATTAGTAAGTTTACAATTTCCGTTACTTCTAGTAAAAATCGTAAATTGATTTTTAAAAAATCCTTACTTTTGGGTATCTCTGAATGGCAAGTAATCTGACATGATCGAACTATCCGCTGCAGTTCCCCAGACATTTTGTCAGATCGAATACAAAATTTGACTGAAATATTTAGAATTCGTTGCGGTTTTTCGGACAATCTGCTAGTATCTGATCTTGCGTAGTGTTCATCTAGACTTTCGTACTTAAATGCTTACAGATTAACACCAACTTGTAAAATGTAAGGCGGTGGTTTCTCATAGTAGTGTTTTCCTACGAAAAAATCTTTGATGAATATATAAACATAATGATTATAATTTAAATGGATCCAGGCTAATAAAGTTCACAAAACGGCACGTCGCAGTGGCTACAAAAAAAATTTAAAGTTTGTTGATTTGTTGATTTGTTTGGCAATGTTATTCTATCAATTAATTGTAGTGGCTTAAACTCACTGCTCGTACCCCAATATATCTATAAATTGCAGAAGCTGGAATAACGATTTTACCAAGTTTGAAGAGTTCTTATCGAAGTCGCGTATTTCATTATTCTTCATAATGGGTAATTTTAATGCACGTATTGGGCTAGAGCAGACTGTGGAAAACCATTGTTTTGAAGGGCTTCCCCAATTTTCGCCTGATAGAAAATCAAAAGAATTTATTCTCGATCAAAAAGCTAAACAACTTTTAAACCTAATTGACAAAGTGGGTGCTGTTGTTCTATATGATAGAGTCCCTGGAGACACGAAGGGAGAATATACTTTCTGTGGCGCCGTAGGTAGCTCTCTTATCGACTACGGTTTGTTCTTTCGACTTATTATCTTTTGTTCGGAGCCGAGATCAAAGCCTTTTCAAGCTGTCGTACACGCCTCCCGGAGAAAGAAATTTGTTTCCTCCAAAGTTAAAAAGGTATGCATATCGCGCCGTGAAATACTTTGATTTCTTAAACGTAACTCCAAACCTCCCCGACCCCTGCAAACGAAATAAGGAATACTACTGTGGGCAAAAAGTAAGGTGAATTTATTTGTCAAACTTCGCGGGATTAAAATTTCGCTCTAGTTATTTTTTTCATGAGTTGGCAGCACTGTTAATAATATCTGGGCCAACTTTCATGTGAATGTCATTATCAGTAATATATTTACGCTTGTGTTTACCAAACGACCAAGAGTGCATTTTTCGATTTTTACAATGTCTGATTTGATTGAGCAGAGAAGTGCCTTCAAATTTTGTTTGCGGAATGAAATTTAGGCTGCGGAAACGGAAACGTTGCAGAAGGCATTTGGTGATTCGACCATGTCGCAGAAAAATGTTTATAAGTGGTACAAAGACTTCAAAGAGGGTCGAGAACGTGTTGATGCCTTGGAGCGCTCCGGACGACTATCGACGTCAACAGATGACCAACACGTCAATAAAATGAAGGAGTTAGTGCTCAAAAATCGTCGGTTGACTGTTAAAGACCTTACTGATATGATCGGAATATCAGAAGGATCTATGAAAACCATTTTGAAAGACCATTTGGGCCTACGAAAACTCAATTCTCGCTTGGTACCGAAAACTCTCAATTTCTTGGAAAAAGTCGTCGCGTTGATGTGTGTGAAACAATGCTTTCAGACTATCAGGACGAACTCAAATGCATCATTACGGGAGATGAGACTTGGATTTATGCTTACGACCCTGAAATAACCGACCAATCAAGCGAATATCGTGCTAAAGGCGAGGCCAGGCCGAAAAGAACACGTCAAAGTCGTTCAAAACATGATGACAGTTTTTTTTCGATTTTCGTGGTATGGTGCACTATGAATTCCTTCCACCTGGCCAAACTGTTAATAAGGAATATTATTTGAGCGTTATGCGTCGTTTACGTGAAGCAATTCGTCTAAAAAGACCAGAATTATGGGCCAGCAACTCTTGGTTTTTGCATCACGATAATGCACCGTCTCACACTGCACTCGTTCTTCGTGACCATTTCGCCAAAAATTCCACGCATATCGTTCCGCAACCACCGTATTCACCTGATTTGGCTCCGTGTGACTTCTGGCTATTCCCAAATCTCAAGAGACCACTCCGGGGAACGTGGAAATGGACTATTTGGCATGTTTCGGGGATTGGAAAAATCGTTGGCATAAGTGTATTTCATCGAGAGGGGATTATTTTGAAGGGGATGAAATTAATTTACAATAATAAATAAAGATTTTTCATTTTACAACCAAATTCACCTTACTTTCTGCCCACATGATTTGAGGGCATGCACCTGAAATGTCCCGTCCCTCAATGTTGAAGGTGCCTCTGCCCGGCTGGTTGATGTCCTCGTGAAAGTAAAGGCTGACATCACTGCCATTCCAGAAATGCGATGGACGGGGCAAGGCAAGAAAAACATAGGACCTTGCGGCGTCTACTACAGCTACCATGTAAAGGAGTGCGAATTCGGTGTCGGATTTGTTGTGGGAGAGACAGTAAGGCGGTAGATGTCCTGAAAGCTATATCCAAAATAAAGTCTAATGCTGTAGGCGATGATGACATCTCGCTAAAATTCCTCCGTTTAGTCATCCAATATATAAGAGGACCCCTTACCCATATAACAAACCATTGCTTGAGTAGTTAATGTTTCCCAGCAGTATGGAACAAAGCTATAGTTTTTCCAGTCGCAAAAAAGACAAATGATATTTATGCTGGTGACTATAGACCTATCAGCATACTGCCCACGTTTTCCAAAGTTTGCGAAAATTTGATGGCCACGCAAATTTCGTTGTGATTGTACAGGACAATCGCCTACCCTCTGCACTAAAATCTGACTTCGAACAAAGTCACAGTTGCTCGACAGCAATGGTTAAAATACTGGACGATATTAAGATTAGTTTTGACAACGGATACTTGACTCTACTTTGTTTATTTGATTTTTCTAAAGCATTTAACTCAGTGGATCACAAATTGTTATGTTTGAAGCTTAAACACTTTTTCGGCTTCAAAGACAGTGCGGTGAAGTTCATGGCCAGCTACCTTGGTGGCAGAACGCAGAAGGTTAAGACCAGAAAATTAACATATCAGTCTAGATATGTACACACTGGTGTTCCGCAAGGGTCTATCCTTGGTCCACTTCTATTTAGTCTTTTGGTCAATGATGTTTTACCGTTTGTCAGTATGTGAATGTCCATACGTATGCTGATGATGTACAATTGTACTTGTCCTGTCGTATTGGTCTCGTTGAAGATTTATGCTTCAAAATAAACAGTGATTTGTCTGCTATTTCTGTTTAGGCTTGTGATAACTCTTCATGTTTGAACGCGTCAAAGTCATATGCCTTACCTATGGTATATGTAGCAGTGTGGTGTATGTTGACAATATCCCTAAATTGTGGATAGGTACTAGTTCCCTTACCTTTTCGGATAAGATAAAAATTTGGGGTTTATTCTTAACACAAGACTTACCTGTGCTGACCATATAAATATGGTTGTGGGGAATATTTATGCTACATTGCGTAAGTTGAGAGTCTTTGCAACATTCACGCCAGAGAAAACGAGGCGCAAATTAGTTCTCCAGCTAATTATGCCTCTCATTACCTACTCTGAGGTGGTATACAGCAAACTTGACTCCACATCCTGCCATAAACTTAAGGTACTTGACCACCTTATAAGTTTCAAAAAATTAAATTTTTTTTTTTACATTTTTTCAATCCTTATACTTTTAAAAATCATCACCTGAAACTGTTTTTTTAAATTCGAATTCTAACAAAGTGAAATCAGTGAAAATGTGCAGGCGCATCCTGCACTCATTACTTGCTGACTCAGCGGAAAGAAAATAGCAAGTTTTAACTTTAAACGCGTTTTTCCAGAAATTACTTTTTTTCGAATGGCGGACACTTTATCTCCGAAACTGCTTAGCCGATTTTAATGATTTTGGTCTTGTTTTATTTGTTAAGATGTTTTGTATGCCAATTTACCACATTTTGCAAAAAAAAAGTTAATAAAGTATTGCTTTTTAAGCATAACATTGTGAAAAACAGGGGTGTTTTCTTAACTTTTTTTCAAACATCCGCCATTTTTTTATTATTTTTTTTTTTTGTCAGTTTGTGGTAAATTCTCACGCAAGGAACCTTCCTTTTGAAAATTTTGTTTCTCTCTTTTGTTTTAGAATTACCATTTCTAAGATTAACTGTCCGCCGCAAGACATGATTTTCTTCAGGCCTCGACTTTGGCGCCTCCTGGATATATGTTAAAAAAAGAAATTTTAATAAATCAATTTTTTTTTGTATTATATAAGCTCTAAATAAAAATTAAAAAAAAAATTTATTTTAATATATTATACAGAACATGAAAAAAAAACTATTGAATATGTTGTACTTTTTAGCTTTCCAAGGTGGTCAAGTACCTTAATGTCACGAGGTATGTATATGGGATTGGTAGATATGGTCATATCTCTGCCTGGAAAACAAGGTTACTGGGCTGTTGCCTTAACAGCTATTTGTCTGCTAGAAATTGCATATTTATGTGAAAACTCACATTACTCAAGTCACCTCCCTATCTGACAGAGAAGTTGAGGCCTTACTGGTATTGTCTCGCTGGCACAACAAATTTATCGTCAGCATCATCAAGCTTATTCTTTATTAACGCTGTTAAAGTGTGGAACTCATTTACTGACACTGTGAGGCCTGGACTTAACAGATTTAACTACAGGTCACAAGTCTATAATTACCTTAAACGTGTTCGATTGTATTGAATTAATGCATTAAATTTCTCTCTACACTTTCTAAATACTTCTTTTGGTTTTTCTGTTCTAAATCCTTCTTTTCTTTTCCTACTACCAAAGCCTTATCTTCTTATTATTATAGATATATTGGATCTATTTATTAATGAACTGGTGTAAAAAATTAGAAACTTTCATGTTAAAATCATTCTAGTTTTACGAGAATATACTAATGTTGTACTATTGATATAAATAAATAAATAAATAAACATATAAATGTTATAGTCGTACGGTCTACTAGTCATAAGTACCCATTGTATATGTATAATTATCTTTTTAAAATAAAAAACATAGCATGCATACATATATACATATATAATTATGAAGAATTAAGAACATTGTAACGTTTTGTAAACTTTTCTCTGCACTCATGTTGTGCGAGTATTTCGTCCTCGGTGACCCCACTCAAATTGTCTACTTAAAATCTCTGTGGACCAACCTTCCAACTTCCCGTTTGAATGAACTTTTTTAATATCTGCTTTGAGAATGAGTCAAATATATATATTTAGGTAGTTTGTAAAGGACTAAAATGTACTACCAAACTAATTCTAGTCATATTGTTTCATAGAAGTCTGACATAACCTTTGAAGTAGTTTTATGTATACCGTTTTCGATAAATTATTCACAATTTGGCACAAACTTTTACCCCCCGCAAAACAAAGCTCAAATCCTCACGACTAGTACGTCTACGGCTGGCGGCCGCCGTAGCCGAATGGGTTGGTGCGTGATCACCATTCGGAATTCACTGAGAGGTCGTTGGTTCGAATCTCGGTGAAAGCAAAATTAATAAAAATATTTTTCTAATAGCGGTCGCCCCTCGGCAGGCAATGGCAAACCTCCGAGTGTATTTCTGCCATGAAAAAGCTCCTCATAAAAATATCTGCCGTTCGGAGTCGGCTTGAAACTGTAGGTCCCTCCATTTGTGGAACAACACCAAGACGCACACCACAAATAGGAGGAGGAGCTCGGCCAAACACCTAACAGAAGTGTACGCGCCAATTATTTATTTTTTTTTTTTTAGTACGTCTACGGCAATGTTCAATCAAAACGGGTCCTCTTCAATAATTTAAAAAAAATTTCGTGATGAGTAACATTTTTGTAAAATTGTTACACTCTGTAATTTTGTACCAACCATATAATATTATTTCACAGCTTTTTGCTTCCCGAGTATCGAGGGTTTGTTATAAAATTCAATAAAATTTACAAA
Organism: Anastrepha obliqua; assembly: GCF_027943255.1. NCBI lineage: Eukaryota > Metazoa > Arthropoda > Insecta > Diptera > Tephritidae > Anastrepha > Anastrepha obliqua. Next base: position 86,283,387 of record NC_072892.1, read on the forward strand.
AAATTGCAAATACTTACATACAATATCCATACGCCCCTCCCCCTGTACTGATGAAAAATTGGGCGCCTCAGCTGAAATTTCGCAACGATACAGACCCGACGAGTTTATCGTTAAACCGCGCAAAAATACTCGCCAACTATCCGAGTGTTCTTCCTGGGGATATAAAAAATTACAAATGTACATATTCCTACATGCACACGAATAAACAATTTTTTTTCGATTTATAAAGTGTATTTGGTATATATGGTAAGAGCTTGAAGAGTGTACATTCATGCAAGCAGATGGGAATATGTATACGCATGTGTAGTACAACACTTCTACTACCGCATTTACGTTTTGCACTTATCCATTCATCATGTCCCAATTTCCTTTTCCATTCTAGTTTTTCATTTTCATACTTACACCAACGCGTATGCCGTCAAAGCGATAACTTGTCTTCTGCGGGCGCGCCTTGGGCACAAAGCGATAGAACTCCTCATTGTCCTTGTACCATTTTATGGCATACAATGCCTCACCTTCCTCCTCCTCGTCTTCTTCGTCCTCTTCGTTGTCTTCCTCATCGTCATCGTCAATATCATCAGTGCCATCGGCAAAATTGTGACGTCCGGACGAGACCCCCGACGTCGTACCGCGTGAACCGCTGCTGGTGAAGGTGCTTGCGCCAACATGAGCCCCGCTGTTGCTGGTACTCACGCCGCTATTACTAAACCCGGGAATGCCAAGCGCTTGACTGAAGGCAGCGCCCCGATAAACGCTATGCCCGTAGGGGGAACGTTGTGTTTGATATGGATAGTGCTGCTGCTCATCTTCTTCCTGCTGCTTTTGCTGCTGTTGTTGTTGTTGCTGATGATAATAGCTACCATCGCTATGTATGTCGCTACTGCTAACGCTGCTACTGCTACTGCCATAGCTTTGGGATGGCTGAAATTGATAGGTTTGGTAATGTTGCTGATACTGTTGTTGTTGCTGCTGCTGCTGCTGTTGTGTTTGCAGTTGCCCCGATTGATAGGAAAATTGACGTTTGTTGCGCCTATATTTCGGCCTCATTTGTACGAGGTGATGTGCGTCAAAAAATTGCATGCTGCTGCCATAGCGATTCCTTGCATGTGTGCGCGTTCGTGCGCGTGTGTAGCTGCGATGTCGGTTACTAGAACTACTAACTAAAAATTCTCTTCCACCACTGCTACCGGCACCACCGTAATATGGTGGGCCATCTGTGCGATTTAACTCATATTGGCATTCCAGCATGGCAGACTCCCCGCGAAATTTATAGGTGGGTATAGAGACCTTTATTAGGCGCAGACCGGCTAAACCTGGAATGGAAATGGGAAATTTATGAAATTAGCATTCAAGTAATTGCAGCATGGAGAAATTAGATTTAAATATGAAGCTGAATTTGTTAAATAATATTAAGTAAACTGTGAAACTCATCGGTAGTCAAAGTCTAAGTCGAAGATCGCGAAAAAAGTTTTAAATGTTGCAACCAAGAAAATAGATAAGATTTGTGATATGCCGAAAAAATATATTGATTTCTAAAGCACTCAGGTATAGTTGGACATCATATTTGAAGACTAAGCAAAAGCAATAAATAGAAACGGCTAGGGATGAGAGGAATCTTCATTAAAATGCTTTACAATTGTCAGCGCTCATAGTAAACCTGAAATTTATCATGGCAAATTTACCAGAGGAAATATATGGATAGTCTCTAAATATACAGTGAAATAATTTCAGAGTCATTATCTGGGGTCGAATTGAAACCAATTTAGGATTTTTTTACGGTGTCCATATTGGAAAACTCCCAAAGTATTTCTCATTCTCGGGTAATTTTTTTGCGTAGCCCAATTTTTAAGTTTTGAGTTATGTTTGATTTAGCGAAAATCTTTGTTTAGACATATACAGAGTTCATAAGCAGTTGGAGGCATGTATATATGTGGCTATAACTTTCGGATATAATTATTTTTCTTTTTGCTCTATTTAAGATAAGACACGGGACTACAAGTTAACTCAAGAAATGAAGAGACATGCAGTTATCGTCGCTATATGTGCAAATCACACCGACTTAGAAATCTCTAATTTTCTGAAGCGCGCCGTTCGTTAGTGCATAAGGTTCGCAGTGAATTGGATGGCATAAAGGCATGAGGCATCGATGCAGAATCTGTTGAAAAACGCAAAAAGCACGTTCTGGCACGGCCTGATCTGCAGAATTTATTCAACAAATGAAAACGATCATTGACGACGAACCTTTAAAATAAATGAAGACCTGAGGGTCTTATCCATCGAGTTGTGTATGAAAATCTTCGTTATACGCAGAAGACAGTTTATGCCAAAATATACGCGAGAACAGCGAGTTATCCGATCAAAACGCCTTTAAAACAAAAGCGCCTTAGATGGGATTTTTTTGAGGAAAACAAAATGTTGACCAAGACCAAAAGACCAACCGCAGAAATTACCAGAATGACAGATGGCTATGTTACAATCCTACAGAGGTTCATGTTGTCATGCACACAAAATTTCCAACCATTCTTATGGTTTAGATGTTGGGAGCAATCAAGGACATGTCATGCCACCACACTTTTTTACTCAAGCATTTCGAAGTAATTCTGCTGCATATATCGAAGTTCTAGATACTGTAGTGAAACTCTGGATTGATGGTGTACGCTATGCCAGCCTACACATCTTTCGGCAAGACTGTGCTCCTTCACACAAAGCGAAGACAACACAAGATTGCATGGCTGAAAATGTCCATGACTACATAACACCGAATTTACGGCCGCCTAACTCCCCAGGCCTTAATCCCCTGGAGTAGTACGTATGGACGTAGTTGATCGTGAAACCAATAAGCGTCCTCATAACATCGTTTCTTCTGTGAAAGCTGCAATTAATACGAAATTAATTAGGTTAGGTTATACTGGCAGGCCAAAGCCACGCAGAGATCATTTTGGGCCATAGCAATACCAGATCAGGGTCCTATATAGCGAAAATACGCATCACTCAAGATGCGCGTGCTATTTGCGAGTTTTAGGAGTCGCTCAATCTCAATTTCAGGGATAGGTTCTAGACTTTCAAAGCTGAGAGCGCCCAGGTAGCATAGTCTAGTTTTCGAGAGAACCGGTAAGTAGCATAGGAGATGCTGCAGGGTTTCTCTTGTACCCGCTCATTGCATTTCCTGCAAACGTCGTTAAAGATTAAATTTAGCTTGTAAGCGTGTGCTGCAACTAGGCAGTACCCTGTTAGTATACCAACTAAAGTTCTACAGTTCCTTCTATAGAACTATATAACCGATTTAATATACTTGTCATCATATGCGTATTTACACGTGATTCTGACAACTTTGCGATTGGTTAAACTAAGCCATCTGCCTTTCGCGTTTCTTAGCATGCATTTCTTAGTTCTTTTTTAATTTGCGCAAGGGGTTTAAGTATCTGACTTGTTGATTCCTTGCAAGTCTCACGTCTTCTTTAGCTATTCCTTCCCCTGTCTCGTTTCCCTCTATGCCTTTATGCCCAGGAACCCAATAAATACTGTGACCTTCCCAGTAATAGGACTATGTGCGAAGGTTTTAGAAGTATGCTGTTCGGTTGCTTGTAGCCTCACAGCTGAGTTTGTAACCCTATTTTCTGCAAAGAGATCAATCGGTATTTGGTTGAGGATAGCCTCGAGAGCTGCCGTTGGAGTTGAATTCATAGCTCTCGTAATGTAAAACGCGGAGAGTCGTTGAACTTTTGCCAATGGCCTGAGAAATGTTTTCTTCCTTACCGCTTTCCACCACAGCAATATGCCATATAGTAATATAGGTCTAACAATTGCAGTGTATCACCAATGCATAAGAGTGGGTGGGAGCCGCCATGTGATTCTAAGCATCCTTTTACATGCGTATAAAGCATTCGTGGCCTTCTTCACCCTTTCCTCAGCATTGGATTTTCGCGTAAATTTATTGAAATTAATTAATTATGCATTATATGTTAATTCCATAGTTGAAATATAGCGAAAAATACATTGAGAACTTTTTACTGCACCAAATATTTATACTAAATGATGCACACAGCAAAGAATGATTAAAATAACTGATATAAAATTAATGCTAAAAAATAGGCTTTCAGCAATATTTTTTCGTTCCTGCGCAGAGTATGGGGGCGTATGAGTTTATATTTCCTTTGAGTAAGCGTAAGATTAAAAAATAATAAGTCCACTCTCTAATGAGGAAAAAAGCGCACGTAATTAGTGAATTCGCTCTACAAACAATTTCATACTTTTACAGTTCTGATATTGAATCACATAAAAACCGAAGCTAAAAAAAAGCAATTTATAAAATCATCATCATAAATAAAGTAAAGTACGAAAATTATTAATGAACCGCAAGTTTTGTCACAACGTAATTTTAAATGATACCTCTCACATAACTAGACGAAAGTTATCAATAAAGTACTGCTTTGAGTACAAAAATGAAAAGCAGGGTTAAAGCAGGGGCGACTGCAACTAGTTTGGAAGTCCTCCTTTTTCCGACACGCATCAAAATAAAAATCGTCAACTCCAATGCAAAGTCAATACTCCTGTACGACTGTGAGTCGTGGCACATGACTGCCAGCGATGAAAAAAGTGTTTGACATTGAAATTAGGAGGAGGAAATTGCGTGGATTGGCTACGCAATTGATAGACCAACGGTCGACGTAGCGGAAATGACCATCGACTCGAAAGATAAAAGCTGGAGAGAGATAAAATCCCTAGCTTTAGGTAAAGAAAATTCGAATATTTTTATAACGGTCCTATGTTCCTTGCAGGAATAATGCGATAATATACCGAAAATTGCTTTTTGTAATTTTTTTGTTTGATATTTTAAATAGAAACCACTACATATGTTTGGCAAAGTTATTGGTTCATTACCCAGAAAAAAAGTTTATTTTGCTTTACAGTGTATCTAATATGTCGAAAAAATGTATTTGTATGATTTATTTTTTAATAAACTACTTTACGGACCACTTTGTGTATCAAAATGCTCAGAATGGTGAGATTATTATTATTATTGGCGTGTTTTAATTACATATAATTTACATTTTAAAATTTGGAACTTAGCCTATCTACAAAGCATTTTCATCTCTCCCTCTCGTAATTCGCTAAACGATTTGGATGTTTCATTATAAGCTGTACGCCTCTTTCTGGTCACCCTTTGCTTCTAGTGCCGATCAGGTTCCATTCCAAATCTGAATGTGCAATGTTGTTTGCATCTTTTCAGCAAGTGTGTCCGATCCACCCGTATTTCTTGAGCTTACTGTCGCTACCCATGATTTTTTACTTCGTGATTTCCCTTTGGTTAGAAACATTGCAATTTATTTATTCGATTGTGGGTGATTTCGAAAGGAGAAGCGCAAGCCCACTTTGCCTTGTTCGGGCAATTATTTACATCCGTTAAAGTGCCCCCCTCGTAAGAGGCGTAAGAACGCTGCCTAGATACTAGAAGTACTCCACATCATCAACAGTGTCGTTATCAATTTGGAAAGGTGGTACATTTTGTGTGTTAGAGCGCATTGTTTTCGTTTTTCGTATATTGATTTTTAGGCCAAGTTTGTGGGAAACAGTGGATATGGTGCTTAACTTGCTTTGCATTTCGTTGTGGTTACGCGACAACTAAGTTTAAGAGCTTCTCATTTTGTTTCCACTGTAAACCACGTTTGGCGAAATCGCAACTTTCGAAGATCATGGCGAGAGTGATAATAAATAAACGCGGAGAGAGAGCGCAGCCCTGCTTAGCACCGGAAACTCTCTGAAAAGGTTGGCTCAGCTGTCCGGCGTGGATTATCTACTGATTGCGCCACTGCATGAGCTTTTTATTATGTTAGTGAATGAGATACCGCGAGCAACCCACATCGCAAGAGCGGCCCATTCGTGTATCTCCTAAGCGCATCAAACCTCATGTAAAGCGTAGCGTTGATCTCGACTTATTGTTCGATGATGATTCGCATTGTACAGATATGATCTATACTCGAGTGATTTCAACGAAAGCCGGCTTGATTTTATGCAATAGGAGCATCAAGTGTGTCTACTACTCAAGTAAGTATGATAAGATTAAAAATTTTTATCAGATAAAGGGTGTTTTTTTTAGAGGTTAGGTTTTCAAGATGAAATAAAACGTATATAATTTAATGTTATGGCCAAGAGTTTAGCTTTATTATAAAGATAAGGGTTTGCCATTTTGTTTTAAAAATGATTTCGGGCAAGTGGGCGCCGCGGCTGGCTCGAATAAATTCCAGCCGAGAGGCCCAATTTTCGACCACTTTTTGCAGCAATTGGGGCCGTATGTCAGCAATAACGCGCCGAATATTCTCTTCCAAGACGTCAATCGTCTCGGGCTTATCTGCGTAGACAAACGACTCCACATAGCCCCACAAGAAATAGTCCAGCGGTGTTATATCGCACGATCTTGGAGGCCACGCCACAGGTCCACGGCGCGAGATAATGCGCTCACCAAAAGTTTCCTTCAATAAATCGATTGTTGCGTTGGCTGTACGGCATGTAGCGCCGTCTTGTTGGAAACAAAGGTCGTCCACATCAACATCGTCCAATTCAGGCACGAAAAAGTCATTAATCATGGCTCTATAGCGCTCTCCATTGACTGTAACATTATGGCCGGCTTCATTTTTAAAGAAATATGGACCAATGATTCCCTCTGCCCATAGAGCACACCAAACAGTGACTTTTTGAGGATGTAACGGCGTCTCAGCAATGGCTTGTGGATTATGTTCACTCCAAATGCGACAATTTTGCTTATTGACATACCCATTCAACCAAAAGTGAGCTTCATCGCTGAACAAAAACCATTATTTTCGAACCGCGCGAACCGAACCATTACTTTCGTAATAAATTTGCACGATTTGCAAACGTTGTTCAGGTGTAAGTCTATTCATTATGAAATGGCAAACCAAACTGAGCATAAATCAAGTGACAGCTGTCAAAAAGACCATCTACGAAAAAAGTAGTGCCAACTTGAAAACCTAACCTCTAAAAAAACACCCTTTAGAATCAGTCAATAAGCATACCCACCTCAACTGATAAAACCAAAAAGATATATACGACGCAAGTAAAATTAAAAACAGGGCAGTACCACGACCACTCAATAAAAACCGTATTGCACCCCACCATGTATGGAAAAATGAATCCAATAAAATACATGCCCACTTGTTATATGTAAAGACTGGAATACCGTCCATCCATCTGATGAATTTGTACGATTCCAAAAATAAGCAGCCAATCCAGATCGAATCAAGCACTTCCTTGCTTATCATATTTTAATATTACTTATTCGGTTTAATCAGAGTTCTAGCAATATGATTTGTTTTTTAATGAAACTTTTCCGCTAATGAAGCTGTTCTGCAAATTAAGGTAAATATTGAAATAACCCATACATATGTACACAGAGCATACGTGTATAAGTAACGAAGCATATCTTAAATTAAAAAAAAATCCTAGTTGACTTCACCGGCACTTATTTCCCAGCTTACACGCTCTTATTTTTAAAAGTTAAACTGCCTTACAGGTATCCACTTCAGTTACTGCCACGCGCAGCTGGTTCTTGCAGTATCATAATTTTCCAAAAGAATCTGTGTAGTTGAAAATGGAAATAAAACTTTGTTAATTTAAGATTTTCGTTACTTAAACCGTACCTTTTTCTTGGTTTTACGTAAACTAGGCCATCCCTGCAATAAAACGTGCCTGCCTATAAGATTACAAACGGCAAATGGCGAATAATGTAATTGCACATGAATTCCTATTTTATGGAAATTATGCACGAGCCATCTTCAACTACACTTATGTACATAGGTATGTATGTACATGCATATACACATTATTGTAAAGAGTGCGAGCAGAACAAAGTTTCTTTGCTGCAGTAACTCTAATTTATATTATAAATAAATGGGCAGTAACAAAAGATATAAATAACATTGGATGTACCTAAAAAATTCTTACTAATAGCAAAGGAATAGCTTTTTAATAAGTTACAATTTAGAAAAATATGCAGACGGGGAACGTCTAAGCAATTGGGAGCAAAATATTGCAATACGCGAAGAAGATGTCGAGTACAGAATCAGGCACAATAAGGAGCTGCTAAGTCTGCGCAATGGCGCAGATATTGTAAGATTTATCAAGTCGCAACGCATCAGATGGGCTGGTCACATCATTGGCATGGATGACGGTAGGCCAGAAAAACTTCTGTTGGACTACAATCCTTTTTGCTCAAGACCTCGTGGTAGACCAAAAACAATTTGGCTACATGTCGTAACCGAAGATCTGAAAAATTGGGCGTGAAAAACTAGAAATCTCTTGCGCTGGATCGTGTTGAATGGAGGAAGATGGCTGGGGCAGCTAAAGCCCACCCCGAGCTGTAACGCTAATAAATGATGATGGTGATGCAGACTTAAAGAGCATTGATTCAATCAAATTACAATGGTATATATTTGTATGATAAGCAACATCTGTTACCATATACGAGGTGTGTTCCAGAAATCAGGTGAGTTTTCAATTTTCTCAAAAAATATTTATTTATTCATCAATTTCTATTTTATCTCCTTCAAAATAGTACCCCTCAGACATAATGCGCTATTGCGAGAGCTTTTTCAAATCCTCCAAGCAGTTCTGATATGCATTTTTGGTATGTCTTTAAGGGGGAGGTAGGGTTTAGCGCTAAAAAAAAAACACTTTTTTTGTGAATTTTTTACAGAAATATGGCTTAAGATACTTTAATAAAATCAGTTACATGTTATTGTACATCTTTTCAATAAGTTTTTAAAAAATATTAATAATAAAATATTGACAAATAAGCCCATGACAGAGTTTTTTTGGAGATATGTTTTTCGAGAGGTGCTCTGCGGTGCCAATCGGCATTCGTCGTAGAATCATCTGAAACTAAAAAAGTCGAATTTTTCAGTTAAAGTATGACGTAATGCTCCCCCCTACATTAATAAAAAATTTTTTTTTTCAGTTTTGTAGTTTTGGTGGCAAAAAAACGTAAAACGAGCATTTTTGGCGAAAAATTTCGCCATATTTGTAAGTGAAAAACAACCTTAAAAAACAAAAAATAAAAAAAAAAACAGTGTAGGGGGGAGGTATTTTTGATTTAGAAAACGTGTGCCAAATTTGAAAAGAATCGGTTGAATAGTTTCGGAGTTGTGATTGGCACCGACTTTTAAGAAGTCGTTTCGGGAAAAACGCGTTTGAAAAAATGACTCTGAGAAATTATCGATGCTCCGCATTCGAGGTAGAGTGCCTACAAAGGCTATAACTTTGAGAGTTCTGCTCCGATCGTCGCAAAACGCCATTCCTTTCATGGGTCTCTTCAATCTTAGGAACAGTAGAAAGTCGCATGGTGGCAAATCTGGTGAATACGGTAGCTTAGGCATAATAACGATGTTATTTTTGGCCAAATAATCTCTCACAAGCAAAGATGAGTGAGCAGATGCATTATCATAATGCAAAAGTCATGAATTCTTTCCACAATTCCGGGCGTTTTTTTCGTATTGCTTCACGCTAATGGCTTATAACTTCACAATAATATTCCTTACTTAGCGCACAGCCTTGTGGTAAGAACTCCTGACTCCATGATAATTGAAGAAAACAGTGAACAAGACCTTGACATTTGATCGAAATTGGCGTGCTTTGTTTGGTTTTGGCTCTCCTGGACTCTTCCAATTGGGACAATTTGGCTTTAGATTCGATGTCATACCTATAATTCCCATGATTCATCACCAGTTATGACCCTTTAAGCAAATCTGGATCATCGGTGACGTCATTGAACAATTGCTGAGCGATGCTCATGCGACTTTGGTTTTGGATAAAATTCATCAATTTTGGAACGAACTTCACGCCCAAAATTTCCAAATTGATAAAAAAATTGCATGGCATTGGCCAACCGATATGCCGATGGGTCGACGTCCTCAGCGATTTCTCTAATTGTGATTCTCCCTTTTGCATGCTCCCTTGCAGTTTCCAGTCCAGTGCCATTCTTGTGATGCTATCTGGTGGTTTCCTCAATGTGTGACCTATCCATCGCCACTTTCTGCGTTTGATTTGCCTAAGGATGGGTTCCTAATGAAATTACTTATTCAAATGATTTTGAAAACTAGCATACCTTTTAAGTTTTTAAAATTTTTAACAGGTAGTGGTCCACTTTATGGTATCAAACTGCACGTAAGTGCTGGCCTGTGGTACTCTTGCCATCTAATCTACCTACCTAAATTAGAGAAGTCACGCATAGGCGGATTGTGTGGCTAAATAAAAAAACCTTGACAGTTTAAACTTTTTTGGTCACTATAATTCGTTCTATTACTCATGGCCGCCCCTATTATCAATACAAATTCTTATTCTTTCAAGACGCTTTTTCTTAGATGCTGATCCGTTATTTGGGAAAAGTATTGTCAACCCATGCTCAAGTACTTCTCTAATGAGCTGCATAGCCATATGCTTAAGTATCTGGTCTGGCATCGTGAATACCCATGAAAGAATAAATGGCGTTGCTTATCTGAAACGAAATAGGAAACAATTTATTATTTTAGCTTCTGTTCACTTTACCCTCTTTTGTCGCATATTGCATATTCTAGAACAATTTAGTGCTCTAGCAGCCTTATAGATTCATTGTTTGTCAAAAAAAAGGTCAAAATGAACCTATTTTGAGAAAGCTAATAAATTTGAATATTGTACAAATATATTCCTTGTTAAATTATATCGGTTGTAAGAGCTTGAGAACTTAACACTGTAATGCAAAATAGAAATATTGGTGGAATAAGGTTTTTTTTTTTGATAGAAAATTTCACGGTATTTATATTTTGAATCTGATCTCCGGCATATGTCCGCCGCAGCTACAAGTTTCATAGCCAATTCGATCAGTCCAATAAATGGATTTTTAAACGCGCTGTGGGAACTTGTGCCGTTTTGTTGGAACCATATGTCGTTGATATTTAGCTGATCAATTTTTGGAAACAAAAATTCAGTCACCATTGCTCGTTAGCGGTCGCCATTCACCGTAACAGCAGCCCCTTGTTCATTTCGAAAAAAATAATGGCCGATTATGCCGCCAGCATGTAAACTGCACTTATAATGGGCGAAGTGCTCAATGAACTTCATGAACAGATTTGTTTTTGTTGCAAAGTAAATTTCCTCGATTTCGAAGCGTTGATCTGACTTAAACGACTCGTATTGACTTGCCAAATCTTACTGAACAGAAATGTCAACACAGTTTGTTATTCTCAGCTAACAAACCAAAGTAATCGCTATGGAGTCAAGTTCCCATGCAGCTAAAAAAAGCACCCTATACTTTATATATCCACACCAGATATTTCGGTTAAATAAGAAAGTTGACTTTATGAGAGAAATTCACATTTGCAATGCTATTAAAGCTCTCAAGCCATTTGCAAACATTATAAAGGTTCCAGTAGGGTGAGTAATTTTGCGCCTCCTTGTATAAATATAACTAGCACGTAATTAACCGTACGTCTTCAATATTTGGTGGTGGTCCTAATATTATCCTCCACACCTTAGAATCACCACCAAATGTCAGATAGTTTTTATGAGACGCTTTTTCCGTACTGCAATACAGTTAAAGGCTGGAAAGGTTTATAGCAGAGAAGCGAGGGCGATCATTTGCTGATTCATGCAGGTTTTAAACACAGAGCCAACTGAATATTAGCCATGCCGTATATACCAGTAAAGAAGTTTTAACTTGGCCAACTATTATTTGTTCAACGAATGCATGAATTGCATAAGTCTCAGGCTAGAAAAAAAAAATGATGGAAGTTTTTCATTAATGTTTACCAAAGCATAAAGTGTGAAACACCAACATTATAAGCCACTTGCCACTTATTTTCTGATTTTATTCTATGAGCCATATTTGAAAAGCTGGTATTTTATTTTTATAACAGGAAAGCAAATATGGGAAAGAGGTATGAAAAGCGCAAAATTGGCGAGGAAAATACAATAAAAACGTAGGCCTGCTGACCTCGCTCCCAACTTTTCACTGAAGTGATGCAAAAGTTTACATAAGTGCCAATTGGTAGTCCTGATGTTTGTTGCTGCATTGAATTGTGACAACAAATTGATGAGTGTCAAGAATGAAAGCAAAAACTTTAAGCTGTATAAGAAATGTCGAACGAGGAAGAGGGAATAAGGCAAAAATCATATCCAAGTAAGTAGAAAAAAACTCTCGAAAAGTTGTTGAGCAGTGATTGAAATGATTTGTAAAAGCACTGAATACAAAAGCGAAGCCAACCAAGGAATAGCATATGTGAGTGCTGCCACTGTAGAAGAGCCAATAAATTACTTAAGTATAATTCGTGCAGCAGCAGCAGCAACACAAGTAGGTAAAATGCGTTGGGCTGAATCATTTCGAAAGTATCGGGCAGAATAGCAAAAATGAAGTCATTGAAGCGGCAATAAAGACGAAAGTGATCGATATGTGAGCGCTTGGCAGCTGTCGGCTGGTAGTGGCTGCTTGGCAAGCTCTGCATAGCCACTTAAGTCAACGTGTTTTCGCTCGGCAGATTCATATGAATTTGTGCATGAAAGCACTTTTGAATTATCGAAAATTATATACTTATATGTATGTACACATGTACATTTAAAAGGCACGCTGGGTTGTTAGCCCTCCAATCAATTTGTTTGTAGTCGTTAAAAAGGGTTTACTCAAAAGCCATTTTACGTGTTGTTATCGGTTTCAGAGCTGTTTCAAATCAAATTACTTTTAGTATAAAATTGGCCCGGAATGTTTACGATAAAATGCTTTCTCATCTTTTGCATTTCTTTTTGGCCTAATTGAATTAAGTGGTGTGATTTTTGTTAATTTGAATAAGCCACAAAGGCAAATATGTTCTGCCATATTGTGATACCCAATATTTTTATTTTTTTCACATTAGTATAACTTTGTTTGAAACCCGTTACGCTTTTCGTTAACCTTAGGATTTCGATAGGCGATGCTGCGGTCGAAATATCGCTAGAAATCGTATTTATTGTCCAATTTAGCTAAAATTCAAAACATATATTAGCTACAGCAGCTGAATTGAGCAGCAGCGAAGCATGACCAGGAGTTCTCGTTTATTATAAGGTAACTAGCGGTCACTGTACTTCCTAAAAATCAATATATTTGAATCAGAACTCAGTTTTCTAGCTGAACTGAATAAGCAACAAAAGACAATTCTCGCAATATTGTTTTCAATAAAACTAGATTTTTAAAATAAAAATCCTCTCAACCCTTGATAAGCGGGATAAACAAAGTTAAGTCTCGTTCGGTAATGTTTTCATTTCCGATCAAAGCCTCAAAAGAAGAAGTGCTTAAATCCGGGTATTACGGTGGGATACTATTCACCCCTATAATAGTGACATAGCTAGGGAAGCTAGTATATATTTTTGTTTGTAGTGGTTGTTGTTCTTATTTATCTTATTAAGAATTCGAAAATTTAATTTTGGTGTTCGAAACGTCTTCAACAGGCAATATCAAACCTCCGAGTGTATTTCTCCTATTAAAAAATTAAAACCGTTCGAAAGCGGCATAAAACAGTGTAGGTCATTCCATTTTTGGAAAATATTAAGTCCCACACCACAATAGGGGGGTGGCTTTGCAATTTGTTTTATTGTCAATCTATACTGAATTGGTGATAAAGGTTTTCACCCAATGATGGTTATAGGCATGTTTTTATGATGGAACTCCCTTCCCACAGGTATTGTAATATTATGGTTATTAATAAAAAATTATTTTCTATGAAATTATTGTTTGTAATTCTTTTATATACATATCCTAAATCCCTCAGAACTACTCCTACGCGAGCGGGGCCGCGGGTTAAAGCTAGTTATGTATAAATGAAGGCAGATGATTTTTTTCCGCAGCCTTTCTTGCCTATTCGAGTTCTATATAAAATGCTAGGAAAAAGTCCACTAGAGCATAACTCAATCAAATTTCGCACCCTCCAAATTTTAAGGGAAGCTATTTTTAGTAAATGCGAAGTTAATGTGAAGATTAATATTAATTAAGGAATTATGAATGTTTGTTTTCTTTAATACAAATTTATGCATGGGATTTTTTGCGACGAAGAATGTTTTCTTTATACCTATTTTTTAATTAAAGAACGCCAAGATGGCGCTATAAATCAAATTATTGTAATTGTTTCATGTTATGATATGAAAAAAAAGTGCCTGTATTTTTTTAAATGCAAAAAACCCGAAAGAATTAGCTTTCCAATATATAAAAAAATTATTTAAAAATTTTTTTTTCTCATCATAAATTTTTGTTTACAATTAGCAACATATATATTTACAAAAATTTTGGTTTCAGATCCTTTTTACTTTCCACAAGAGGTGTATTTTTTTTTTTATCTTCCTAGTCATAATTGCCTTATTATTTTCTTATTTATTAAAACTAGCTTCGTTCAAAATTTGGGAGTTAGAAATTGACTTTAGAACTATGCACGAAGGTATTCTTAGGATCATATATAGAATCCGAATCAGTAAGTAGCGGTGTCGGAAAAATTCGTTCCATATAAATTGACCAACCCTAATAAGATAATGGGACTATAAAATACATAATAACCATTCACCTTTACACCCTTTATTGGGTGGGCGCCTCTAATTTGTGGTGTGTGTCTTGATGTTTTTCCACAAATGGAGGACCTTCAATTTTATGCCGCCTTCGAACGGCAGATGATTTTTTAAGATAATATTTTTTTATGGTAGAGGTCTGCCATTCACTGCCGAGAGGCGACCGCTATTAGAAAAAACTGCTTCTATCATTTTGTAATTCATGCACGGGGCTTCGAATGACAGTCTCGCATCAACCAAATTTATCGTATAGTAACGGAAGTAATTCAAAGTATTTGAAAAGTAATTAAAAATTTCTATTAGATACTAATTAGGAAGAATTAAGAAGTAATCGCGCTAAGTATTTCTCTTTTTTTAATTACTAAGTAATTGTAATTAACTGATATTTAATTACAAATTAAATGAATACTTTCCAGCTCCGAAACTCAATGTCTCTACGTTTATATAGAGAACAAGGTAGATATTCAATAAAGTAATACAAAATATGGTTCCGGAATTCTGGCCACCGTATTAAGCTCAAAAGTTCAGCAAACAGCAATGAAAGAAATAGCAATAAAAGAAATCAACCAAAAAGTGTTATGCCATACAGGTGCAAAATAGCTTGGGCTTTCAATCAGCTAACTTTCATAGTATCTGCGTAATAGCAATGAAACAACTTCTCGCATTTCACATTACTATTCCATTAAGAATAACCAAAGTATGCATGCCCAAAAGTAGAGCAACGAAATAAACATACAAATTCTCCCATATTTTTCTTTTCCACATACGCACAAAACGCAAACGCCGCCACTATCACTGATGGCCTTACAGTTGTCGAAGTGAGCTCAATTCACTTGTACGCATACTTTTATGAAACACTCTGCCGAGGACAACATTATTTTCAAAAAGTTTAAAATCTTCACCCTCTCAAGCCTTCTTTACCTCTAAAAACGATCAGTGGCATGTAAAGGATACTTTAGCACAAAAGACAACAAGATATAGCTTCACGTATATAACCGATCGGCATTGTATTGCAATTTCGCAGGGCACTGTAATTTTTTTATTTGTTTTCGTTACTCTGTGCTTTCGAATTTTGCAAACTGCATTTGCATACGCATTTGCATGATTTGTGTACTTGTGTGCCTTGTAAGAAACGTACTAAGCTACGATACTGCAGCTGATGCATAATTCACAGCTGTGGGCTTCTTGCAAAATGTTGTGTGTTTACTGGCAGCTAAGTTTAGCTTGTCGAATATACCTACCTATGTATCGAAACATGCATGCAGCTACACCTACATGTGACGTAATGTATGCGGCTGTGTGTTGCCGCTATAAAATTGTATCATGGCACTTTGGCTCTTGCAGCTATGGCAAATAAAAGTGTTTTAAGTATAGCGACAAAACAATGGAATATTGTAATGCAAACGATTTGTATTTGGTATACATGGATTTCGACGGGTGTGGTTTTATATTCGCCGAAATTTTTGAAGCAAGTAGATGACATTATATTCATTGAGAAGTAAATGCAGAAAATTATGGATCATAAAAGTAATAAACTTGGTCGCGATACCAACGGAATGTGATTATTTACTTACCAATTGCATATGCGGCCGCCGTAGATGAATGGATTGGTGCGTGACTGCCATTCGGAAATTACAGAGAGAACGTTGGTTCGAATCTCGGCGAAAACACCAAAGTTAGAAAAAACCTTTTTCTAATAGCGATCGCCCCTCGGCAGGCAATGGCAAACCTCCGAGTGTATTTCTGCCATGAAAAAGCTCGTCATAAAAAATATCTGCCGTTCGGAATCGGCTTAAAACTGTAGGTCCCTCAAGACGCACGCCACAAATACGAGGAGGAGCTCGGCCAAACACCCAAAAAGGGTGTACGCGCCAATTATTTTAAATATATATATATTAGGGCGGGTCGATTTAAAAATCGCTAATTGCTCTGTGAAAATCGTATTCTAGGGATCAAAATAATATATATATAAACTTTGCCATACCTCTAAAACGAATTCTGATGTCCCCCAATTTGGGTCGAACGAAAAATCCCACTTTGACCCATTTAGAGTGCTCCAATTGAGTCCAAATGTATGACTAACTTTGGACGGCCGATCCACCCATGCCAGTGGCACACCCCCTGGAACTCCCTTGGGGGGTTCCCCATACAATCATTTCAAAATATCACCATTTTTGGCCTTTACATCAGAAAAGAAACTAAAAAGTTCGACCCAAATTGGTGGACATCAGAATTCGTTTTAGAGGTATGGTTCCTTCGGCAAAGTCTCTTATTTTGATCCCTAGAATATGATTTTCACAGAGCAATGGGCGATTTTTTTACCTCCCCACAAATCGACACGGACTAATATATATATATATATATATATATGACTGTAGAGCACAAAATAAAGTAGTAATAAGTAATTTGCAGACAATGGCTTGGTTAAAGGGACAAGATATAATATCAGCGACACGCCGTTCTTACAGTATTGATCGGAATTATGTTAAGGGCGGCGAGGTCAAAGTTGAATGCCTCTTAGTATAAAATGGACTCCGAGATCACTTGTTCAATAACTTTGTGGGATATATTACGACCATAATTTTTTCAAGCATACAAGGTGAAGTCCAAAATAAACAAGACTGAGCCAAAATAGAAACGACAGAAGCTTTGTTCTGATAACTTCGAGGTTATTTATTCAAAATAGTCCCCTCTGGCCTCAATACCCTGTTTTGCGTGACCTAAAAGCTTTTCGAAAGAGTGTTTCAGGTCATTGACCGGAATGTCTTTCAGGATGTCGGTACAAGCTTTTTGGATGGCATCCACGGATGCAAAACGTTTTCCTATCATGGCCAAATGCAATTTTCCGAATAGGCAGAAGTCACAGGGAGCCATACAAGGCGAATATGGTAAGTCATTAATGGTTAAAATCGATTTCTAGTCAAAAAATCAGTCACAAGAGTGGATCGATGAGATGGTGCATTATCATGCAATAAGCGCCAGTTTCCGCCTTCACGGTATTCAAGGCGAGTTCGATACAATAAACGCTTCAAAACGTCAAGATAGAAAATTGCATTGACGAGTTTGCCCATTCGCACGAACTCCTTGTGGACAATTCCCTTGGAAGCGTAAAAGCAAATGGGCAACGACTTGATTTTTGACTTCTCCTAACCCAATTTTTTGGGCGATGGCTCGCCTTGGGGCCTTCTATTCGGCACTTTAACTCTTAATTTCACTACGTTTTATCATCAATTACAATGCGGTAAAAGAAGTTCTCGCCTCTTTAATGAGGTCTTTCGAATGTTGAATTCTGAGCAATTTTGTATTCCTCAGTTAACTGTTGCAGAAAGAAATCAACGAATTTCAACGATGATTCCGGTTCATTTTTGATAAATTTACGAACAATTTCGATGGAGTTTTCGGTGATTACTGATTTTGAGCGGTTCATTGTCATTTATGTCCTCACAACCATCTCTGAAACGTGTAAACCACTCAGAAACTCTGAAACGAGATAGACAATCATCGCCATAAACTTTTTTCATCAATTCAAATTTTTCGGTAAATGTTTTACCGATTTTAAAACAAAATTTGATATTAGCTCTGTTCGAAACTCATTTTTGTACCGATGACACAAACAGACTGACACTTTAGACTTCTTCCATTGAATCGAATGTCACCAAGCTCTCACTAGAAGTCAGCTAGAGATGTAACTTCCAACGTACGCAACTCATTAAAAAGATAACGCCAGTCGTATTTATTTTGGACTTCATTTTGTATTACCCTTCTAGCTCATGCATGAGACCTTTTTGCCCTTTCATTGAAAATACGGTGTTTGACAAATGCTAGTATTTCGGACATTTTTATCTTTAACTAAAACCACTAATAATAACTGACATATGAATTTAAAGGTTGTTATATACTCATACGTATGTATATGGAATTTTTTAATGAGAATCTTTTTTTGAAAAAAAGTATTCTTTCAGCCTCCCAGTAACCGGCGGGAAATAAATAAAGATGCTTATACCTATAGGCCTTTTTATAGGGGTTTTGCCAAATCTGAGAAAAAATTGCTTAGAACCTGGTCTTTGGGACTCTTATGGTGGCAAAAATTTTAACAGATATAGTTCTGTTTCGCTATACCTTAATATATTCCCAATAAGGAGCCTAGCAAATGATAAGCAAACTATGTGAATTCTTTCGAACCGACCTCTTTAACCATAAGTAGTATATTCTTTCTTTAAGCTTAAATACTCGGAAAAGCTCTTAAGCCAGACTGTTCTTAACTCTATCGATGCTGAATTTCTTTGAACTTTTAAATTCAAACCTCACTTTGAACGTTGCAGACATCCGTTTTCTAGCGCTCGATTTCGCGCAGATTCAAAATTACCATTAAAATAGAACAGAAGTTGAACTAGGAGAAATTGCAACAAACTTGAAAACTGAAGCAACCGCACACGAAAAGATCATTAATTCACTGACATTTGTAACCACTACGATGAGTGCCAGTGCTCTTGCCTTTGCTGCACAACGAAGTCGCGCGTGACTCGCCTGCAATTGATGTGAAAGCAACAGGAAAATGCTGCCAGCAAACCGTAGTTATGACAGCTTCACATCAAGTCTGCGGTCGGACGCGTTAGCACTGAGTAACAGCCCGCACAGCGGATGCTTGAATGGTGGCGGCACTTTAGTATTTTCGATTCGCTGCTCACAGTACTCGTTTTCAGTTGCTACAGAACGCCTTGAAATAGCAGGATGCGAAAAAAATGCAAGCTATAGATGGAATTCGTAGTAAAAACACAGAAACGAGCACAAGTGTTCGTATTTAGAGGTGCAAGTGAGGGCAAATTCATTCACGCTGCTCATTTGTAAGCATTTTTATGCACCTTGTTATTGCTGGGCAACGTTCTTTCGACAAAACGTGTCAACCTGTTGTTGTCACGCCAACACCTTTCAATTCATTCAAGTCACTCATAAGCCATGTTGTGCAACCACCTTAAACGATTATGGGTCGCCTAACAATATGAGTGGGGTTGGATGCTACCACATGTTATTTATTTATCATAGATATTTTGTGCTTACACTAAAGTTAAGTTGTGCAAACTCGCGGTTATGGTTATCGTTTGAGCTTGAGAAAATAAGAATGATAAACGAACAACGAAAGTTACATTGCTGATTCATTTTTCTTTTCAGACCATTTTACGGGGAAATTATGGACGATTAAATATGATATATTATGTCGCTTATGGAAGTAGATAGATATGTGGATATCTATTTAACACAGCAGCGTACAAATTGACGATTGATTACTCGACAAACACACGGGCAGGCAGACGTATTTGTAGAAGTTGTTATTTGTATATGCATTGTATGTGAACTGTTTTGGTATGAAAGTCGCCTTTGCTAGTAATTAAATTGTATGGAACTTGCGATGAAAGTATCGAATATCGAATTAATTTAACTATTTCTCAACTAACGATATTTACAAGAGGTCTAGCAGCAAGAAATTTGTTGTGTTCCATCAAAATAACACCGGAGCACACACACATTTTTAACGACGTGCCAGAAGCTTCGAGAACTTTGCTAGGATGTTATAGGTATGGCATTTGCCGTATAGTCCAGACCGCGTACCTGAGCTATTCGATTTCGAGCGACTTGATTTTATTGGACATAGTAGTCATTATTTCTGAAAATTTCCTTTATTTGTAAGCTTCAGTACAATGAGAATTAAATTGACAAAATAAAATAAAAAATTAATAAAATTGAGATTTATTTAATGTTGAAATTCCTGGGACGGAATTTTTTAAAGTCAAACCACTTCGGTTCTATTGACAAATTTATTATTTTTTTTTTTGTTTTTAGTTCTATGAATAAATTATACGTTGTAAAACGTTCTCTTTTTTTGGAAAAAATTTAATTTTTTATTAAAACATTTTGCGAAAAAATTTGATTTTGTCAGACTCGAAATTTTAAATAATCGCGAGAAAATTCATGTTAATGATTTTAGTTCAGGGATTGTCTTGTAAACCCACGTCGAAAATTGTGAAAAATTATCGCACAAAATATTTACGGTTTATTCCATTTTTTGTCGAGAAGGATTTTTAAAGCCACTGTAAAGAACACTAATATGGCTCGCCCATGAAAATATTCTGAAGGTGTTTATGGTCAAATACCTCTAATTTTCTAATGTGAATTACAAATAGCGCCTGACACATTAGAAGTAGCCAAAGCCAGAAATTTCAAGAGCAACTTTCGTATATCCGGGTATCATTTAAGCCATGGTGTCGTTTCTATTCTTTTTGTAGTTGTAGCAACATGTTATACTTTTTTAGTAATTATTGTCGCTTGACCAACTTCAAAGATTTGGGCTCTTAGATCCCTCTTCCTAATTATGAAAAAGTAGTTAAGAATCCAGAAATGTCTTATTTAACCAAGAAAAAAGTACGAAATCAACGCGTTCCTAATACATCATATAAATAATTAAGTTAATTTAAAAAGTTTCGTGCGTAAGTGAGACCAAAACATTTATGTACCTCTTCAATGCACATGTTTTTTTTTTTTTTTTTTTTTTTTTTTTTTTTTTTTTTTTTTTTTTTTTTTTTGTGGTTTAGCGGATTAGAGGATTTAAAAATTTAAAATTCCTAATGCATGATCAAAGCTGCCGTCGCAGTAATGGTGTGTCCGGAGGATAAAAAACTCGCCCTCGTTTGGAACCGTCGCCCAACCCTGTAATCGCGTTCGCATTACATCAGAGTGGCATTACATCTTCCTCAATACAAGGTCTATGCTTGTATGCCTGCGTCCAGGTGCCACTTTTTTATCGGGAGAATTTTTTCTGCGAGACCACCTCCCTGCTTAGCATCTTGTCGGTTATATTTGGAGTGGTTATGTGACCGATTGCATTTTCTAACGTTCGACGTTCTTGTTCCCAACGCATGCATTGGAAAAAGGTGTGTTCAGCATCATCTTAGGCTGCATCACCGTGTATGCATGTATTCAATACAAATAAGTATAAACCAAAACAATTGCTTAATCGCATTTGGCAAGCCATGCTGCGGTAAGATTATTGGAAATGTGAATTATACCATCACACTTTTAGTAAAGTGTGCACCCACTAACAAAAGAAATATGCAACCAAGTACTTTTTTCCCACTGTCATGAGCGAAATTAAGAAAACAAGGAGGGGAGTTTTGTTTTTGGTTTCATTCTCTGGCCGATAATGATTACGTTCAATTTTTTTCTTCATTTCATATTAGTATTAGAAGGTCCGCCGTTTGATTTACACGTTCCATTCGTGAAGCGCTGTTTGCAATTTTATGCTGCTTTCTTGATTTTTTTAATTTACTCAACGTTTAAAACTTGAATTCATATAGTTTTTGCAAACGAATCAACTATGTTTTCATACAAAAACTATTAATACTAAAAAAAAAATTTCTCTCCACTGCTATTGTTAAGTTTCACATGGGAAGCTCTTTATATTAGGTGGGGGTGAATCGAAAGCAGCTAATATCAGTAGAGTAGCTACAATTATGTGTCCACCGTGTTGGAAAGTAGTAATACCAGTAAAAGTGTGAATTAAAACCATATATATGTGTGTGTATGTGCTTACCACTCGTGAATGACATGGCAGTTTTTAGTCTTATGTGTTACGTGATTATCTGTTCCAGCTTTTATTGCCCAAAAATATTCACCTCCAACTAAAAGGAGGCTCAGTCCACAGTCGCCAAACCTATCTACCACACATATGCACCTGCTTCCGACAACAAACAGGTAATATCTCATGTTTCATTCCCCTCTTACTAACGCTGAAGCAGCAAAATAATGAAATAAGAAAGAACTGCCCGCAAGATGATGTTGCACTCAACCTCAATTTTGGCTTTGGTGGAAGTATTTTTATTAAATTTAAAATGAAGATGAGTGGTGTTCACGAAAAAAGGAGTAGAAGAAAAACTCATCAAGGAAGATACTCACAGAATCATAAGAAATTAGAAAAATTTTATTTAAACAAAAAAAATGTGACTCTGTTACTTTATCAATGCCCCTTAGCAGAGGCTAGGTGAGCATTAAAAACAATAGAGTGTGCGAAATAAAATGGAGAGTAATTGTACGTGTGACAATAAAAGCACCAAGAAAACAAATTAAGAGGAGAATAAGGCTATTTTATTCCAGCTATCATTCGGTTGATGATCAGTTTAATGTATTAAACGTAGTCGTAAATATTTCACCAAGAGCGCTGGCTCTATATTTACACTTTTTGTGAAAATAATTCGCTCCCAAATACATTTATGTGTTTTTAAGATATGTGTATTTTCTCCTGAACACTGCTGTATTTGTGTATATTATTGTTTATAAGTAATTGGTGACGTAATAAAATGTCGTCAGTCCTTCCAACTTTTTATTAGAAACTGCTGATGAAATAAAAGATCTAGACATTCTTTTTTCATCTAACTTTATACTAATAGTCATATTATTCAACTTTAAGCTTTGCTAGGCGGACTTGTGGACAATTTTCTTATTTCTTTACCCTTAAGCTGCTAATATACAGAGTCCGGCACTCGGAGTGTAACCAATTAAAAAGGCCATACATTTAGTTTGGAAAATTACGTTTATTCAATTGAAAGTAAAACTAGTGTGAAAATAATACAAAATTAAGAATCAATTTACTTTTGCTCGATATGGCCACCTTTTGCTTTGACTATAGCCTTGAACCCCACTCCCGGACAATAGCTTTTTTCAGCGCCTCGAGACTGGTGAAGCTCTTAGTTGGGGCCTTTCTCTCTGGCCCAAAGAGAATAATCCACCGGATTCGCGTCTGGGGATTTTGAGAGCCATGGTGTGGACGTTATGAAGTTCGGAACATTGGTTTTTAGCCATTCTTGGTTCACTCGAGCTTCGTGAGACGGTGTCGAGTCCTGTTGAAACGCCCACCAACGTAGCCACCAACGCGTTTGTCTGTCCACGGCTTCCAAGCAAACTCCAGAATACTTTTCCGATAATATCTCGCATTTATCTTGACGCCAGGCTCGAGGAAAACGATTGGAGAGCGCCCATCTGCGGTTGCAGCGGCCCAAGCCATTGCCTGGACCGGGTGCTGCATCCTGGTGGTGAATCGATGACTCAAATTCTCGTATGAGCGGTCAAATAAACCCTATCGTTTTGGGAGCTTACGAATTGCTTAATTTGCAAAAAATGTCTCGTAAAAAAACATAATGTTCACATATTGACCACTTTCGGCCAAGCGAAGCAGCTCCTGCGCTCTCTCAAGTCTGACTTGTTGCTGCTTTGGTGTGAGATCATGTGCCTTTTGGATCTTGCAAGGCTTGACTTTGAGATCATTTTTCAGTACGCGGCGGATGCTACGGTCAGATATTTTCAGTTCTTTCGCCATTTGATTGGCACTTCGTCGGGGATTTCGCTCAAGTCGCTTCTTCACTTTTTGAACAATTGACTGACATGACGCTGCAGTCTTTTGATGACCACCTCCATGACGTTTCGCGATGCTACCAGAATCATATGTAACATTTAACAAGAAGCTTTATTTACTGTAAGGTGCTCGAGCTCACGGAAATATAAAACAATCACACTATTATGTTTGAAATCCATTACTGATTTTCTTTTTTCGCCTTAACTCTCGGCGTAATGCTTCCGGACTGTCATTTAGCTCACTAACAGACAGCTGATGCATCATTCTAATTTCGTACATTCGAAAATTTTGATTTTTGCCTCCTGAGTATTCCATTTCTATGCCTCAAAACTAATAAAAAATTAAATAAGGGTAAGACTCCGTCAGAAAATATGAGATTTGGTTTTTCGATTTCTTTGAAACTTTGGGAAATATTAGTTCTAGGTAAGATACATTCGAGCCTAAAAGGATTTTGAAAAATTTTCAAAATTGAGTCATCTACGCCATGTTGAAAATCGGGACCATGTTTTTTTCAAAAATCAATATTTCTTGAACCGTTGGATGGATTTCAATGCAATTTGCAGACAATATAGAAACAAATAAGTAGTTTAAATTAGTATTATGTTAAAAAAAAAATTTCGAAATTTTGACCAAAAAAAAATCAAAAAAATTGTTTGAATCAATTTTTAGTTGATTTGGCCAGTTTTTTAGATTTTCTGTTATACACGTAACGATTCCTTATGATTTAACCTTTAAACCTTTGGGGAATAGGTAGGTAGGTAGGTGAAATGGTTGAACTAATAAAAAATTAAATAACTCAAAAATACAATTAACATAGTTTTGTAGAGCAGAAAGACTTATATCGAATTAATTTTGACCCTTTGCCAAACAGCAATCAAACTGTTGTAAAATAAGAGAAAATATATGTAAATACCCTATGAACTTATTCTCCAGCAATATATTTTTACCAGAGGGAATATTTTCCCCTTTTCGTGTTCAATAATTTTCGGTAAAGAATAAATGAATTAACTTAAATTATGTATTTTTTAACTAGGTCGCTTAAAGAAATTAAATGCGTTTCCGCCAGTCGCCACGGCCATTGTCGCCGGCGGTAAACAATTTGTTGTGATGAAGATATAAATACTGTATAAAACTTACTAAGCTTTTTGCGACAAACCATTGCCCTTGGACTATAAAGCGATGGGAAATTGAATCAGCAACTGTCTACAGTCCGATGAGTAACAGCAAAGCTAGCATAAGAGCATTGAGAAATGACAATGTAAAAAATATACACTAAATGAGAGACCACTACAGATATACTTACATAACGCATATGCAAACAAAAGCAAAGATGTGCAGGAAATGCAAATGGCAGAAAGAGCGGAAGGAGTTGTTCCTCGGTTGTTCACAAAACGAGCGTCAAACCGCTAGTATATACATATGTCTGTACATGGGTTTTCAAGTCAGCAGTGCCATGGAAATGATATCTATCGTATGCAATTGCATCGTGTGCGCAAATATTTGTATGTGTTAGTGCTGAATAAACAACAACCAGCAGAAATGGAAGCAGCAAATAGAACGACGCAACAGTTTAAACACACAACAGTGCTTACATATCTAACCGCAAAAGCTATGGAAAGCCAAAGGGTTTGTCCGATGTGCGTGCAAAGAGTGAATACTTATTTAGGAGCGTAAACGGGCACACTGTAGATATATATGTACCTATACAAGTATATATTATACATAAACAAGCTCAAATGGAGAACTAAACAATATGTTCCTGTAAGAATTTGCAACGAAAGCTTGGTATTTAATTTAGAGGAATAAATCTAGCGATTTGAAAATAATTTAATAAGTTTGTTTTCTCATTGTTTTTCTTTTTACTGTTATTAGTATACTGAGATTCTTACAGGCTACTAGATTAATTACACATTTTAATAAATTCAGTTTGAAGTTGTGTACTTGTACACTTAAATTAAAGTCAATAACTTCAAAATACTTATTCCATGGCACAACTTTTGTATATGATAAGTTTATTATGAGTAGAGACAGATTTGTGCAAGGCGATCAAAACAGTTTTAACATATCTAAATTTGCGATTATATGCATAAGTATATAATTGGCTCTGGCGACCGCCGTTGAGATGGTGCGTGACCACCATTCGGAGTCATTCGGAGGGCGCAGGTTCGAATCTCCATAAAACACCATTATTAAGAATAACAAAAAAATCAAGAAATGTTTGCCTTGTGGCAATAAAATATTCTTTCAGCGTTAAAAAATACTAGCAAACAGTTTGACATGCTAGTAAGAGAATTGGAGGCTAAGCCAAGGCTGGAGCTGAAAAAGCTCTTATCTGATGTCCAGCGAGGCGAAGGGGCCAATAGATTAATAACGTTCGGACTTCCGCAAAGAAGTGGGTATAAATGCAAGAGTATGAGCGCGATATGAGCTCGATTACCTATTTGTCATTTATTAATGTACATGAAGATATACATAGAGATGAAATATGAAATTCTTTGTACAATTTTATCCATAGACTTGGGCTGACCTTAAAAGTCAGACTAAACTAAGAGAATTCAATCGACTGTATCCTACTGATGGCCCCAAGTGGAACGGTACTTGGAATAGCTATATCTACAACACAATCTGTAACAGCAGCAGCAACTACACAACAAACAACTACACCATCAACAACAGCAACAAATCTACATTATCAACAATAACTTCCATAAAAAAACACCAATGATGAAAAAAGCAAACGCGTACGTTCACAAACGATTATACGTATAAAGAAATAAGTATGCAGACGAGCGCTGCCAGATATTAAAAAGTTAGCTTAAAATATATAAAAAATACTTTTTGTATAAACGCTGTTATTTGTTATATTTTTGAGACTGTTACAATACTATTTTGAAGTTTTCAAAATTCTCGTTGATTTTTGATAAAACGTCTTTCAAGCAAGTTTCCGTGGCCAACAATTGGCCACCGAGATCTTGTGATTTAAGTCCTAGAGACTTTTTTCTTAGGGGCCACGTGAAAAAGAAGGTATACGCCAATGGCCCAGGGTCAATTTAAGACCTCAAAGATGGAATTCGAGAACATAGGGCAGCCACTTTGCAATTCGGTTATGGAAAATTTCATGAAAAGGATATTGTTCTGTAAACGTGGTCGTGGTGGTCATTTGCCTGATGTTATTTTCCACAATTAACGGCATACCTTCCTCTTTACAATGAAATAAACATCCGATCATTTATATAAAAAAATAAAATTTTTCTTTGAATATCAAAATAACACCCCTTATTGGAAAACCCGTTTTATATAAAATGGTGTACATTTTTGGCTGTTTAGCCGAGTTTCTCCTCCTAAAAGCAAAATACAAGTAGTGCTTAGATTTAGATGGTTTTTGAAACTTTAGGAAATAATAGTCTTATATGAGCTACTTTCCAACCCGAAAGGAATTTGAAAAGTGTTCAAGCTATTTTCAGCTATGCCACTTGTAAAATCTACTCATATTTTACTTTTCGAATGTACTAGTTCCGAAGCTGTCCAGCGAATTTTAATCAATTAAGCAGTTTAATATAATATTATCAAAAAAAGTTTAACATTTTGTCCAAAAACTAAATTTTGTTTTGTAATTTTTCCACTTATGTAGCAAACAATTTTAGTCAGATAGATAGACTATGAAATTTCGATCGTGTTAGTGCAAACTAGCACTGCACCCAAAAGTTTCATTATTTTTCATTCACAAGAGATATGAACTGTCATTTTTCGGCAATGTTACCAT
Organism: Anastrepha obliqua; assembly: GCF_027943255.1. Lineage (NCBI taxonomy): Eukaryota > Metazoa > Arthropoda > Insecta > Diptera > Tephritidae > Anastrepha > Anastrepha obliqua. Next base: position 86,311,118 of record NC_072892.1, read on the forward strand.
GGGCAATTCCTCTAATCCGCTTAAATTATGAGAATTAAGTCAAGTTGGTTATCCGCAATTGTTGCCCTTAATTCCTGAGTTAATTCCGTATTAAGTCGTTAACCCCAATTGACTATTAGGGACAAGAGGTTCCAGTGAGAAGAAGCTCAGAAAATAAGTCGATAATTGGGAATCTTTATTTGTATACCTCAGAGCCACTTAAGGGGTAATAGGAACGAAATAAAAAGGTCATGTTTTCAGCACGCCTTCAAAACTCCTATTTTGTTTTGATTTTAATCACATTCTTCTTGAAAATACCCTTTAAAATAAACTTTTCAAGCAAATTGGTGTAATATAAATATATTTTTTAATAAAAATAAAGTCTCGAAAGCAAAATTAGTACAATTTATTGAAAATATGTTATATAATGTTGGGCAAAAATAATCAACCGATCGGCAGATGTACATATAAATTTTTCAAATGGCGTCCTAAGTCAACCCTATTTGACATTTGCGAAATAAACAGCCGAAGTATACAAATAAAACTTTCCCTCACCTACTTATAAAACAATTGTTTGCTTTAGTAAAAAAGTGATAAAAAAATAATATCGATTAATTTGGCGCCAGATTTTATATGTATATTTATATGCAATTTGCTGAAAACTCTTGTTATAAAAACAACTCAGTCGATCTAGGGCCCTCTTACTTTAAAGGCGTTGATTGTGCAGTTATTTTCTCCCTGCAGGGACTTTGCACATGCATTTACGTAAATGCAGGACTTTTAACCAAGCGTCATAGTAACACCTACAACAACAAGTGATAAAGGTGAAGTTTGTTTTTTATACCGCGCGCTAGCCCAAGCAATCTTGGTCCAGGGAAATATTTGGCCAAAAACCGTGCCGGTCGCTTTCAAGCAAATACAAGGATAAATTCATGTGCATATGTGTGTATAATATGTGTGTGTGTTTATGTGATTGTGCCTTTTCCGCAAACATCACGATGCGAATGCTTTGGCAGAGTCAATTCGCGGTTGAGAAAAACTGCAATGCTGCGAAAGCAAAATCCCACTCAAGCGAAAAAACCGCACACATACCGAAACACACAAGTAGAGGAAGGCGAAATTAAAATCTGAAGTTGAAAAGTGCAAAAAATACAAACATCTCGGTGGTAAGGCTGTGATGCACATACATATGTACATAATTCTGCTCAGAATTAAAAAACCGATGCCATCTATATACGTGTATATATAATATGTATGCACACATGCATGCATGTTTGCAAAGAGCAGGCCAATCCACAATTATAAGCCCTTTTTTACAAACCAAAAAGCCACAGCAGCACGCATTGCGAGTGTCAGAAGCACTTCAAAGTTATATAAGTGCATTTATAAGTACACAAGACGAAACAGGTGATGAATCTTATATCTATGGTACATAAGCATATGAGCCGAAAACAAAAGAGCAATCATCAGTATGGGTGTTCCAAGACGAGCCTAATCTAACAAATTCTAACTAAAATCATAGGGGTTTGGGAAAATCTGGTCACGTCGCAACTGCGCCACTAGAGAAATTTAAAAGTGTCAATTCTGAATGGTACACAACCATTTGTTTGCCAAAAGTTTTCAAAGAAATAAAAAAAACCCGATCGCCGAATCCAACATACGAATTATCCTTCACAAAGGCAATGCGAGCTCCCACGTATCGGCTCACACAAGGGTTTGAGTACTCAAAAAATCGAATTAATGGATCATTCGCCTTACAGCCTTGTCTTAGAACCCAATGATTTCTTTTGGTTCCAGAAAATCTAAAATTAAATGCGAGGTCAACGTTTTTCAAAGCCTAAAGAAGCTGTTGAAACCTTTAAACAACTCGTTTTGGAGGTATCCACTTCTAAGTAGCAAAAGTGCTTCGCAAAATTTTTTAAACATACTGTTTACACCGCACTACGGCGTGATTTAAATAAAAGTTTTGTAAAAGATCACAGTTGCCACTTCATCGACCATAGTCATGCATAAGTATTTGGGGAATAAGTTCGTAGCGTTTTTAACGAAAACTTTTATTTAAACAAGAAACAAAAATTATATCAATGAGTTAATTAATTAATCCCATCTCACGACCAGTTTATTGATGCCGCTCCGCCAAAAATTGCCTGAGCTGCCATTCAAGCTGGAGTGCAGCTTTAACGACTTGTGCAACATGCGACCTGGCGTTCGCGTGAAGGAGTATGGTTTCACCATGTCGATCAGATTTTTTCAGTCGAAAAGCCTCATTCACGCGGTGTAGTTGGGCAATGTAGAACTTCTGGTTGACCGTGGCATACTTTTTGAGCATTTCCCAGTGCACCATCCCCTCCCAGTCTCCCAAACACATATCATGATCTTCTTTCAATGAAGAATTCTAATTCAGAAGGCCTTCCGCTACGGAACGTATCATCGACGTCAAAGTAGCCATTTTTGCTGTCTCCGTGGTGTAGAGTTGCTTATAACACCTTCTCCATACACGTTGCAAATGTCCCGAGCTGCTTCGGCAGTGTTTTGGCCTCGATTAAAAGCAAAGAAGAGCAGGTGCCGAAAATGTTGATTTTTGCCTCCTGGGTATTCCATTTCTAAGCCTCAAAACTATTAATAAAAAATTAAATAACTCAAAAATGCAATTAACATAGTTTTGTAGAGCAGAAAGAGTTCTATCGAATGAATTTTGACCCTTTGCCAAACAGCAAACCAATCGTTGTAAAATAAAAGAAAATATAAAAACGCTAAGAACTTATTCCCCAACGTAATACTTAAGGTATGTAGAGGATTGGCTTTGGACCTGGCGAACTAAAATGAAGTAAGTGCCTGGACAAACGCTTTATCTGGGAAATACAGGTCCTTGCATAAACGTTTAAATAAGTTTGAAAACTTCAACCTACATTTGCTAATGAACCAGAAATCTGATTAAAGCTAATCTACAAACTCAAATTACACGATCTGCTCAGCTAATATCGATATCATACAAAAGGGACAACATCAGTTTCACCGTGATATGTCAAAAACTCAAGTATTCAGAGAGATATTCAAATATCTATGGTTGATAACGAAATTGATAGTAGCAGAGAAAAATATCTCAAAAATTGCTGACCCACCCGAAACCTCTCATTGTAGCTCTCGGACACACAATCACCATCAGCACATCACTTCTGGAGATACGTGGATCAAAAAGAGTCCACACAACGAGCTAACCAGCAGGTAAATAAGATTAGGCCATAAACAAGTAATTAATTTTAACTGCGAATCACTTGAAAAAAATTCAGAATGGGATTCAAAATGCGAGCAGCTGTCCCGTAGCGCACCGTGTCATTGCTTCTTCATTATACAAAATACCATCAAAAGCAGGGTTCGCATTCACTACTTCGTAGCAGCAATATTACCGAAAACATTACTCTACTCTCGCTAAAACTCTGAACTTGAACAGATAAGTAGTGGAGCAGGTAGCGCAATCTCTTGATGTCTTCCTGGAAATATCCTGCCTGTAAGTGCATATGATATATGATTTGCCATAGAATGTGATATAGTGCCATATTCCAAATAATAGACCTATATAAATAATAAGTCATTTAAAAAATAGTTAAGGTATCAATAGGGTTCAGGAACTATAAAAAAATATTATTTTAAGTTGTATTCAACCATACTTGCAACTTGGAGAATGTGGGCACAAATAATTTGTCGGTTATATTTGCAGTGTAACACCGCAAAACCGCATACAAAATGCACTAACCAAACAAAAACGAACTCTGCTGAAGTACAGCTACTACTCCCATAGCTACAACAAAAGTGAGGGTAGTAGCATTAGCTGAAGTACACATAAATAATCTCGCACTCCGGCCGATTCTACGTTTTCTGCTACTACTCCAACTACAGAGAGTACTGAACATTTTTTTTTGACTAATTTTGCTACTAGATCAGAGCACTAACGAAACGTAGATTGAAGCGAAGTGAAGCAATTGATCGCGCGTTTTGCGCTCCCTGCTCCACTACTTAAACACTAGGTTAAATATGACAGTAGAGAGCGTGTCCTTGTTTCCCACCTGTGATAACAACAAATGAGTCCGAAATGGCAAAAAAACAACCCAGCTGTAAAATTTATAAGAACTACGTAAATGGTCGTTTAAGGAAATTCAAAAGATCCAATTCCACTATAAATTCATCACTCACTTTCCCAACATTGGGATTGCATAAAAATGTACAACAGGTCAATTTGTCACTGCTGCAGATGTATACATGCCTCGAGGAAGTTAGAAATGGATTAAGGAGCCCAGCAATTGGCACAAAATCTATCAGATTGGACAAAATGACATAGCAGCAAACACAACTCATGGTGTGTGCTTTTTGTACTCGGAAAATATCAGTGGTATATGCGGTTTAAAAAATGGGCCCTCTGTACAGCGTTCGGCACACGAAGTGTAACCAACTTCAGACCGCTCGCGCAGCTAATGCACACGACTTGAGCGAAATTCTCGACGAAGTGCCAATCAAATGGCAAAAGAACTGAAAATATCTGACCGTAGCATCGGCCGCGTATCGAAAAATGATCTCAATGTCAAGATCCTTAGGAACATGATCTCACACCAAAGAAGCAACAAGTCAGACATGAGAGAGCGAAGGAGTTGCTTCGCTTAACCGAAAGCGGTCAATTTCCGAAAATTCTGTTTTTTGACGAGAAGATTTTTCAAATTAAGCAATTCGTAAACTCCCAAAACGATAGGGTTTATTTGACCGACGTTCATACAAGAATTTGAGTCATTGATTGGCCACCAAAAGGCAGTACCCGCCACAGATAATGGTTTGGACCGCTGTAATCGCAGATAAATGCTCCCCAATTTTTTTTATCGAACTTGGCGTCAAGATAAATGCGAAATATTGTCGAGAAAGAATTTAGGAAATTGTCTTGAAGCCGTGGGCAGACAAATATTCTGCAAGTCACAGTCGGGCAGCTTGCGATTTGTTACTGGACCGTCTCAAGGCCACAGTCAAGGGAAAAGGTGGTCATATCGAGCAAAAGTAAATTGATTCTTAATTTTGTATTATTTTCACACATTTTTTACTTTGAATTGAAATTTATGGGTGTCATTTTTCAAACGGTCAAAAGAATGTGAAAATGTTTAATGTTAAAGAGTTCCTCACGTAAAGCACTAGGTGCGTTGCCTACCTACACATATCCTTATGTTTGTATGTGCATATGCAAATAAGCAATACTTCCTATCCACTCGGGGTAGAAAGGAAGCAGCTTGGTGCGCTGGCAGTTAGCCCACTCGTGACTGTCACTCAAGTGTCGGTCGCATCAGACCCGTTGATGCTGAGTTTGAGATTTGCATGTGACAACATTGAATATGTGCCACGTCGTGTCATACCATCCAAAAGCGCCTGGAGGTCGCATGCATCAAATGTACTACGAGTATAAGCACTAACACCCATGGACACAATAATAGATACGCAATATTTGAAAGAGTTTTGACCACTTTTTTTTTATTTTCTTAATTTCAACTATTTTTTACAAAAGTAGAGTTCATTTGGCGGCCGCCGTAGCCGAATGGGTTGGTGCGTGATACCATTCGGAATTCACAGAGAGGTCGTTGGTTCGAATCTCGGTGAAAGCAAAAATTAATAAAAACATTTTTCAATAGCGGTCGCCCCTCGGCAGGCAATGGCAAACCTAGTGCAAACCGAGTGTATTTCTGCCATGAAAAATCTCCTCATAAAAATATCTGCCGTTCGGAGTCGGCTTGAAACTGTAGGTCCCTCCATTTGTGGAACAACATCAAGACGCACACCACAAATAGGAGGAGGAGCTCGGCCAAACACCTAACAGAAGTGTACGCGCCAATTATTTAATTTTTTTTAATTTAATAATATAGTTCATTCGATAGGAAAAACTATATGAACAAAAATTTTAAATTTGTACCAAAATTTAAACAAATTCGACAAATTTTCAGAATTTTTAATTATAACTAAAAAAATAATATGTACCTATCTATGTATAGGAATGCAATTTTATAACTCATTAAATTTTAGTAATGGGTGTTGCTTTTAGCGGCATGCGAAGTATCGATGTTTATAACTGTGGTTTGACAACTGGAAATCGCAAACTGTGTTGATATTTCTGTTCAGTAAGGTTTGGCACGATGACTTGAATGAATTTAAAGCCAGAACAACGCATGCAAGTTGTGGAAATTTATTTCGAAAAAAAAAAATAAATCTGTTCGCGGAGTTCATAGCGCGAAGTGTTGATAAAGACCCCGAAATGACGATTTGTCATTGTTCTCAACTTCTTGGCCTTTGTCCGTTGACTGTGTGGAAAATCATACTTAACTTATATATATATATAGAATCAGCGCAAACGCCCTTTCTGGGTGTTTGGCCGAGCCCTTCCTAGTATTTGTGGCAAGCTCTTGATGTTTTGCCACAAATGGAGGGGCCTACAGTTTCAAGCCGACTCCGAATGACAGATATTTTTTATGAGGAGCTTTTTCATGTCAGAAATAAACTCAGCGGTTTGCCTTTGCCTGCTGAGGGGCGACCGCTATTAGAAAAAACTTTTTCTTAATTTTGGTGTTCCACGGACACTCGAACCTGCGTCCTCCGAATGGCAGTCACGTACTAATCCAATCAGCTGCGGTGACCGAATAGGTACTTCCGTACCTATAAAACACCGCTCGTGCAAGGATTAAAGCCAAATAATTATCGTTTGTGCCGCATTTTTGCTGATTGGCTCATTCACATTTACTGTTCAGATTTATAGGAAATAGTAGTAAAAAATGTAATGAGCGAATGGAGCATGTAACTAATTTCTATGGCGGGCATCGTCGTATATCGTATAAAAAAATACCATGAAATTGTGTAACCGATTATAATAAACAAAACTTAATTCCAGCCATAGTTTTCAAGCTCTTATAGAAGCACCTAATATGAAAAGTGCCAGTTTGAAGTCCCTCAAAATTTTCGTCGATTTTTTCTCTGGAGGTATTACTCATTTTCTCCATAAAACGAATGCACATTTTTATCATACGCAGGAAATGTTCAACGCCGTAAAGGAAAAAAGTTTAAAAAATGTCAACCAAATGTTGTGAGCCAGTTAAACTTGCACTTTATTTTAAAATAAAATAATATATAATAATAGTATATTAAAATAATAATAAAAAATTAAAAAATAATAATTAATTTTGTCAAATTCTGATTAAAGCTTGAAATTTTAATCAAAATAAAACACACGGAACATCTCTATTCGATTGAATTACTTCTCTTCTGTTTTTTTAACTTTCATTCCTTCTTTACGAAAGTTTAAAATTTTTATGAAAATCTATCGAATTTTTATAGCTTTTGCAGCAAGTTTGAAAATTTGATTTATAAAATATGTGTTTTAGAAATATCTATATTTTTATATCCCGTATCTATTATTTTGATCATGGCTGTATACTTTCTATGTATTGTACGTGCATGCTGTTGCTAAAGCTGTTGGTAGTGTTGAGCAAACTTGATTTTTTTCATTTTTTTTTCTTGATATTTTAGCGTTTAAAGAAAGCTGACGCGCGCATGTCACAGTTGATTTGTTTACTGATGAATTCGTGAACGTGCAGTAAATGGGCTTGAGTGTATGTAGGTGTGAGAGATTGTGCCACTTTATGGTTATGCAGCAAAGGCAGAATTTAATACACTTTCTTTTTGATACTTCACTTTAATAGGTAATGTGAGATACAAATGTAAATTTTAATTACCACCTTTGAGAAATTATGCACAGGCAACGAATTCTAGCAAAAATATCTACATAAGTAATTTACATAAAGTAAAGCATACCTTTGAATGAGCATCATTTTTTGCATATAATATATATGAATGCACATATGAAGGTATATATACAAACATACATAAGTGGTACTAATTCATCTTAAAATAAGATTGGATTACATTTTAGAGTAGTTTTTCTTTCAGTTAATGGTGTCAGTACTGCTCTCGGAATAAATGTAAAGAAAAAGCGTGTTTTTTTAGAAGTTTAAATGCAATTAAAACTCAAAGAAAAGTTTTAAATATCAATGAGTTTTACTTCATTTGGCATTTGTGGCTTGAGCATTTGAATATCATTTCGATCACGTAGCCGCTACGGCTGGTGCTCTCATGGCTTCCAAGTGCTCAATTCTATCCAATTTATTGGCGTAAGTAAAGGAGTCAAAAGTAAAGAAGTCCAACCCATCCAAAGCGGCAATTATTTTTGTTCAATATAAGATATGTGCAGGTGAAGTTTTGAATCAATAACGTTAGGCGTCTTTGCTTCGCAAGTGTTACCAAGCTGCAAATAGATGAAGCAACCACATATATATGTTGGTAGCACTAAAAAAATAGCAGTGGTTTGTTGGTGGATGATCTACTGTCACATATTTAGCTGTTCTTTCTCAGTTTTGAGTCTATAAATTAAGGAGTAGGTCTCAAATTGATACCATATACACCGATTTTTCGAAAGCATTCGACACGGTTTCGCACAAAATACTCAAAACTTTTGTGTAAACTTCTGGAGTACCACAAGGTAGCATTCTTGGCCCTATCTTGGATATACTTTTCCCCAATGAAGCTGATCGTTGCTTCAAGTATTCTTAATATTTACTCTATGCAGACTATTTGAAACTTTTTCGCAGAATCTCCTGCCTATCAGATACATTGTTACTACAGAAAGACTTGAATGCTCTGAGAGATTGGGCTCTGCAAAACAAACTATGTTTTAATATCATACTAGTAAGTGTTATTATATGTCATTTTCCAATTCTAATCCCATTTCCTCAATTTATTATGTTTCAAATGTAACTCTTGCCTCAGTCAATGCAATTCGTAATCGTGGCGTTATTTTTTTCTCGTCTCTTAGGTTCGTTTTCCATATTAACTGTATTATTCCGAAAGCCTATGCCAACTTAGCTTTTTGGCGACGCTTTCTTAGTGATTTTAAAGACCCATGCTTAGTGATTTTAAAGACCCATGCTCCTTTAGTCCGTTCGAAATTGGAGTATGCCTCCGTCATCTGGAATTTGATGTGCAAGATGAAGTCCAAAATAAACAAAACTGAGCTAAAATAGAAACAACAGAAGCTTTGTTCCGATAACTTCGAGTTTTTATTCTGGCCTCGATACACTGTTTTGCACGATCTAAAAGCTTTTCGAAAGAGTGTTTCAGGTCATTGAGCGGACTGTCCTTCAGGATATCGGTACAAGCCTGGATGGCCTCTACGGACGCAAAACGTTTTCCTATCATGGCCAAATGCAATTTTCCGAATAGATAGAAGTGACAGGCCATATCAAGCGAATATGGTAAGTGATTGATGATTAAAATCGATTTCTAGTCAAAAAATCAGTCACAAGAATGGATCAATGAGATGATGCATTATCATGCAAACAACGCCAGCTTCCTCTTTTTGAGTAATTTTTTTATTTTCATCTCGAAATCTATTGATTAAAGAAGTAAAGATGATTTTCAGTAAAAGTCTACAAAGACAAGATGCCATTTAGTGAAAAACAGGTTAAGTAAAAAAATGAAATACCACAATATTTCACTTTTTCCAAAACATTCTATTTTAGTCTAAATTTTTTAAGTTTAGGACACGTGGAATAGGCCTACTGGGAATATGGTACTACGTCCCAAAATAAAGCACAACGTATATACCCCTTCTACTGGGTGGCCGAAAGGCTAGATAGATCGATAGATTTGAGGTTTACACTTCGACCTCATGGCCTTTTGTACCCTCTACATATCACAGTACCTCATCTAAACCCAGTTCCCTCGTTTAACGATTTTTTTTTTTTGACATTTCGAAAGCATAGGCTTTTAACAAGGATATTCCCAGTATTTTCGATTCCACAGCCGTTTTAGCAGGTAGAGTCAGATTCGTCACGCGGCCACCCTCAAAACTTTAAACTCAATTATCTCAAAACTACTTTTTTTGGGCCTGGTGTTGTCAAAAAAAAAAAAAAACTATTTAACCGAATCGTCTAAAATTTTAATATTTTGTTCACAACATCAATGGCTATCGCCCGAATAAAAATGAAAAAAACCCGATTTTTAGAGTGTGAAATTCAAAACCGCGCCATTTTGTCAATTTTTATTCTAGTACAGGAAAGAGCTGCAGTCATACTGATTAATGACTTTTTTGGTTTTTGTGTTTCATATAAATAGAAGAGCCAAAATGGATAACAGCGTTCAGATCCAAAGCAGCGCCATTTTTTTAATTAAATTTTTTTTTTCATTTTTGTATGTAAAAGACGGTAAATAAAGCCTAAAAAATTCAAATTTCGTTTTTAACTTTTTTTATTGTAAAAAAAAATCCTGAAAATACCCTAAATTTTCGAGCTCTAGACCACCGGGAGTCTAAAAGAGAGAGTTAAGTGTATATTATATGCCTTTATTTTGGCTGCAATTGGTCGAGATGACTTTACTTTATCCGCGCCATAGCGCTGCACTCAAGGTGTATTGGAGTCCCGGGGGACTAGTCGCAGAAACCACAAGAGTCGCAGAAACCAGTCGACCATATCCCGATCCTGTGCAGATGACTGGGCAACCTGCAATGGCCTGTGGGAATACCCGTGAGCATTCTCAGTTTAGCAGTATGAGTTTCCTAAACCTCTTTTGATTGTGTCGATAATGTTTTGTAAAAACAGTTTTAATAATCTGTGGACATTAGGGATACTTATACATATCTTAGGGATACATCCGTCTTTGATAAAAATATGTTTTTATAAGGTATGATCATTCCGTTGGGAAAAAACATCAAATAATATTATTTGAGGTAATTTGGAGATACCAACATTTAAATTTCGCCTTCGATCGAATAAATAAGATCCTTTTTTTCAAAAGTTTGCCATTGCCTACTGAGGGGCGAGCTCTTTAAGAAAACTACTTTTTCTACGATTTGATGCTTCATGTCCAAAGGTGAGTAGGTGAATGGCATGGAGGAGGTAAATAGAATGATCATATAAAACTTTTTACACTTACCATCCAATAAACTGATGCTGAGTAAGAACACGTGTGGACCCAATGTGAATTTCATTTTTATTCCACTTCACTCAGTTGTTCATATGTCGCACATACTGTGAACGGCCTCGACCTTTAGGAGTTTTCTATTTTTCACCTGTCCTTCACTTTCTTACTATTATTAGCTGACGCTCATCTCAAATTAGTTAGATTGTTTTGTATTCTTGGCGGCTTCAGATTAGTTTCCAGATAATTTTTACTACTTCATACTCGGCTAAAACTGAAACATTAAAGAAAGATGTAAGTTAGAAAACTTTAGTTTTAATTGTACACATAAAAGAATTAGTTTGAGAAGCATAATTATGTAATATTATCGTTCTAAAAAAATTAGTTATTGCTTAGAAAATGTTTACATTACTTCCGTTTATGAATTCGCTTATTTGAACAAGAATTTTATTCTTTTAGGGAGGCAAAATAGGTTTAAGTGACTCAGTTTTAGACCAGTGACCCAGTGTTGTTTTATACCCACGCGGACAGCATACAGCAATCAATATAGATAGACATTAATGAGAAAATCATCTTAGATACTTAAGGACATTATTATTCTATATCTAATTTGTTATTCTATAATATTCTAAGAATAATGTAATTGAATAGCCTCAGCAGGTAGTACCTGGCATAATTGAAACAATAAAAATATATACATTTTTTTTAATTAAAGGAAAAGGATGAGAATTTTTATTAGGAATAGAGACGAAAATTCGTAAGAAACCTAGTTTTTGGTTAAAATTTTAATAATAGTTAAAAAAACAATCAAGTGCCCGAACTAACATTTACAAAAAGGTGGGCATACAAGCAAAACATGTTTTTCTTAAATAATCGAAAATAATAAGATCTACTATCTCAAAAACGGCTAAGTTCAGGACATCATACCATTAACCAAATTAATTATTGTAGAAGTTAGTTAAATAATAACATCCTCAAGTATCTGGGTGACTGCCTTCGGCAGGCAATTGCAAACCTCCGAGTGTTTCTTCCATGAAAAGCTCCTCATAAAAAATATCTTCTGTTCAGAGTCGGCTTAAAACTGTAGGTCACTCCATTTATATCTAGGGCGTCTTTCTCAGTAACACCCTATACATACATACACACATCTGTAAATAGAAAAGTGATTGAGCACCTGTGTATTTCTTCCAGTAATTTCTACAGTCATTAATAAATTGTGATTTTGATGGGCTTCTTTCAGGCGCTACTTAAGAAATGTAGTCTAGTGTTTCTATTAGTTTTATTTTATTTGTTTATTAAGCTAACGAATATAGGGTTTTTTAATAGGTGCGTTTCAATTTTTTTCCGATAGGGAGGGCGAACGACGGAATATTTTTTTATTTTTCGCTTGTCCTTTGTAAACTTCATTAGTATACATTTCATCATGGAACGCTACACACTTGAGCAACGATTGCAAATTGTGCAAATTTTTTATGAATATAATCGTTCTGTTGCTGATACTTTAAGAGCATTACGGCCATTTTACGGTCCATTTAAAAAGCCGTCCCGTTTTGGGGTTATGTGAAGTCATTGGTCTACAGTAACAAGCCGGCGACGATTTGTGAGCTCAGAGCCAATATTGAACCCGAAATTGCTGGAATTTCGGCCGATTTATGCAAAAGTGTGGTCGAAAATTGGGTTCAACGATTGGACTTCGTAAAACGTGCACGCGGTGGTCATGCAAAAGAAATCGAATTTCATACTTAAATGTATATGTTCAAACTCGATAATAAAAAAAAAATTAGTTAAAAAAGTCAAACCGTTTGTGTTTTATTCAGAAAAGTTCAGTAGTTGAAGCGCTCTTACTGAAAAACCCTGTATAATAGATTCTTATAGATTAAATAAATTTATTTTAAGGTTAATGGGCATTAAAAACAGGAAGTACACTTAAACTCTTTCTAATAAATATGGAAAAATTTTAATAGTTGATCTTTTGAAAAACAAAAATCTAACTCAACAAGTTTAGAGATTTTATTAAACTCAATTAAGGCTCTAGTAATAGGAGCATTTTGAGCATAAGGAGATTTTGAAAGACCAACATAGAAGAACTCCGAACTACGCAGAGCTCTGGCCGGAATATTAAAGAAAATCCTCTCAAGAAGCACTGGACAGTCAACAGCACCTCGGATTAAGTCAAAAATGAAAGATAAAGATAGGATTATTATCCTGTTCTGCAATGATTTTAAGTTGATCAATAAGCATCGCGCGTAAATTACGCAACGCAAAATGTAAAAATACTTTCTGGATTTGCCCAATTCTAGCGGCATGGCACATATGATACGTATACTAAATGAAGAATGCAGACTCCAGTTTGGAACGCACAAACGCCGTATATAAAAATTTCAACGTATAAGGGTCGGAGAAATTGGATCTATGACGCCTAACAAAAACAAGCATGGCGTAAGATTTGGTAATAAAAAAATTTATAAGACTAGCAAAAGCAAGTTTCGATTCACATATTATACCTAAGTCTTTAATTTCACGTGAGTGTGAGTGTGCTAGATATGCGATAAGATGCGTCAATAACAGTGGCACGCTTAGAAAAGATAATTTGGTATGAAAATGCTCAATGTTTAAGAACAACATATCGCAAAATTTGTGATTTTTTGTGGGACTTAACCTTCCGAATGAGTCGTCAATTCAAGAAACTGGTTCTGTCGAGGATAAAAAAGGACTGGCAGACCAAAAACTCGACGTTCTGCCGCTGTAGCGTAAAGTTTTGCTGAACAACCTTCAACATCGCAATCTAGACATTCTCAACCAATAGGCCTCCTGTTCGGTGGATTTTATCTGTTCATAGTGGGCATTTAAATGATGTAATTTTTCACATATAACTGTCAAGAGCCGTATTTTAAATAAAAATAGTGTAACCTGAAGCAATCTAAATTTGTACACGTTTTATTTTAAGACAAGATCTAGGCGGACCTTTTACTTAAGACGACAAAAATGAGCAAATAAACTAATTTTCAGAAAAATTGGGCATTGCCGTAGTCCAATGAAATAAAACATTGCAGGACATTTTTCAAGTCCCATAAAAGCCACTGTTTAAGAATAGAACTTCATATTATTGCTATAAATACTGCAGCATACTTTTTAAATTATTTAAAATAAATAGCCTTACGATTACAAGATTAAAATTCAATTAAAAATGCATCAAGCAAAGTTTATTTTTATATGTAATTTATATCGATGCAAAAACTACTAAAAAATTTGCATAAAAATTTAAAATGCATTGCCTGACCCTTTTGCTAAGTTCATAAAATATGATGATAATGCATATATAAGGAGCATTAAATTTTAAAATGCACTTCCATGAATAAAATACAACAACAAATTTGGTAGAAGTCAAAAATTTGTACTTGCCTAGTGATGAGGCGATTATTACCATGGCAAGTTATGCATGGCGTGCTTTAGGGGAGAAGAGAAAAAGGAGAGTGAAAGTTTCGTAAAAATAGAAAAAAAGTAAGCATAGCAAAGGCATACGGCGTACGCTAACTAATAAATTATGCATATACATTTGCGTAAATGTATAAGCTACTAGCAGTTGCTTATATGGCGTCGTGTGACATTATTATCATCATAAAAAAGACATAAATCAGGTGTGCACATTTTTCTTCATAAACGCGACTGACGATGACGACAAACATATTGTACGAAATTGCGATGCTTTGCCGCTCAACTACCATAAAATATGGCCACACACAGAATGGCGAAAGGAAATGAAAAGCGCCAAAAAGTAGTACCTCGAAACAATGATGGGGAAATATAATAAAATAATGGAAGCGGCGACACCATCAAGGCGACAAGTACAAGGCACGCTCGATGGCTATTAAAGCCAGAGTAGAAGAATAGAAGAGGACGAAGATGAGAGAGTAACAATAACAGTAGAATAATGGAATGGTAGTGGGAGATTCAAGGCTGTGAACTTTGTTGAATCTGTTCTGCGCTTCGTTTTTTATGTGTCGGTGGTCTTAAATAATTTTCCTATTTCTTTACAGTTCCGCACTCTGGCATTTTCGAGAATTGATAGCATACCATGACTTTTTTTTATTTTTATTTATTTTTTTCGGTTATCTTAGAATTGTAACGCGAACAACAACGCGACTGTCAACGTATCTCAGAGTGATGAATGTCCCAGCGGATCACTGCTTTTGACTGCAAGATTTTTAGTGCAGTGAAGCGGCGAAATACTTGTCATCACCGAAAAAGTTTTTATTTGCTGGCGAAGTTGTTAAAAAAAGATTGCAGCCGTTGTATTTTGATTAACACTATGCACATTTTTTTGAATGCAGTAAAAGTACAAACAGCAACGAATGATATTTTTTTACAATTTAGTGAGCAAAAATCTTTCATATTTTGATTAATGTATTTTAACCTATTTCCATCAAGAACTTATATGCAAGAATCGCAACAGAACATATCCACTGTGATGAAAAGTGAGTTATCTATGAAAACGTCAAGTGAAAACAGTCATAGCTAAATCGTTGTGAACTTGCACAAATGTTGTCCAAGCCAGAATAGATGGACGGGAAGGTGTTTCTACTATGAACACTTAAATTAAGTCTACACTGTCAACAATTGGGTAGTCTGAAGGAACAAAACGTCCAGAATTGGCCAGCCTATGGGCCAATAGGTAAGAAACTGTGTTCCATTAAAGCCACGCCAGGCCACAAACATCGATAGTGACTCGCCAGATGCTCCTGGAGCTTGGTTAGAAGAACCACCAGCCTGTGGCAAATGATTTTGCCAGTGAAAAATTCTGTTCAAGGAAAACTTATGAAGAACGATTGTCCGAATTTTTTTCCAATAGGGACGACGGTTTCAATGCACAGACATAATGGAATTATCATGAAAGTGGCGACAATTTATCAAACAAAGCGGTGCATGTATGACTCAGTTCGCACTTTGCTATATGAAGGCTCCAAATATATGCAAAAATAATATATTTATCTTTACTGCACTTCTTATTATGCATCAAATAGCTTATAAACGCGCCGATTAACGATAGTTAAACTGCATAAACTGCAGTTAAGGAGTGGTGGAAAGAAGCTATCATATTGGAAAATCATATGGACTGAGATTTAAAGCATTTGTCAGGGTAATACCCACCCAAAAATTTTCGTTCGTACGTCTGATAGCTATATCGACAAGCTATTACTCTCATTACCAATAAGATTGTTTGATTCCAAAAATTTTCTAAAATGCACGCGGGTATATAAAGCTCGGTCCGGACCGAATTTAACCTTTCTTACTTGTTTTCTCGCTGATCCTAAAAAGTTTTTTATTTTTTCTGCAATAATTTTTACTGACAATAAAACAAAAAATATAGCTGCTACTACTGCTACAATTATGGTTCTACTTCTTCTTGACAGGCGCAATAACCGTAAACGGGATTTTGGCAGAGTTTAACAAAGCGCGCTAGTCGTTTCTTTCTCGTACTAACCGGCACCAGTTGGACACAAAAGAATCCTAGAGCTTCTCCACCTGATCTTTCCAACGAAGTGGAGGTCTTCCTCTCACTCTGCTACCACCAGCTGGTACCACGTCAAGTAATTTCAGAGCCGGAGTGTTTAAGCTTTTGCGCCATACGTTAGGACGGACATGATGAGAGCCTTCGTCGAGAGAGGACTTTACTATTCAATCGCGTACTTATTCCAAAGTAGCACTTGTTGGCAAGAGAGATTTTCCTATAAAAACACTGGATTTTTTAAAAATCATTACGTGTTTAATACTTGGAACCTTTAAAATGTTCGGATCGGCTCCAGTTTCGGCTGAAATCGGCCGGAGTCCGGATCAGTTCACTTTCGTGGTAAAAATCGATTTTCGGTCGTTCTCTAGTTATGATTCAAGCTGCCGTTGGAATGTCCGAATTTCTTACCATCAAACTCTTTTTAGTCTCAGTAGTTGATACCTTCAATGCCTTCCCCTTTTGCCCAAGGGTATCTCTATCGTGCGATATGTCACATGACGATCCTGTATTATGAATTGACACATTCTGGCACAGCAGCCGTTCTTGGATGGCCTTCTCGAAATTCATTCTGCCAGAATTACCGGACAAGCTTGGCGCTTCAATGTCACAAGTCAAAGTAAGTTGACCAATGCACACCTGTCTCAATAATCTACGTCGAAATAAATCGTAATAAATCATCGCACGAACATTTTCACAAGTTCATTCCATCTTTTGGGTGGGATAAATGTTTCAACTCACTACAAGAAAGATCAAATAAAGCTCGGAATTAAAACGTTACTAAAAAATACTATACTTTTCGATAAAAATATCGAATTACAGTACCTAGTGTTGCAAAGGCACAAAATATAAACATTTTCTAAGAAAAACGTTTCATCTATAAATATTACAGAACTTTTAAGACCCCATTCTTAAAATAAAGAATGTATTAATTTGTATTAACACAGCATCAGCCTACACGCTTTACACATTCCACAGAAAAGCGCCAGCCGCCACTAAATTCTTGCTTCTACAACAATCTAATTTAATTAACTCATACATTATGCAACTTGCAACTACATCACGATAATTAGTTTAGCAATAACAACTGCAACTTAATTTCGCTGAAATTGCTGACTCGTAAAGATAATATTAGGGCTATCCAGTTTATTTAATATTTCTGAATGAAAAATGTTGCAAATTAAATGAAAACAAATTTTTTACGCGGTTCTCACCACCTGTGTGTTGAATTTCCTGAAACTCTCCCCATCTTTTTGAGGATTTATTAAGCGGTACTAGCACAACTTTTATAATTCTCCTTGAAAGGCTATGGTATCGGAAATTTCACGCTTATTCAAACAAAAATACATTTTCTGGTGTTATTACTCTTTTTAGATGTCCACTGCGTAGTTGATCTGCAATGCTTGTTCAACTACGTTTAGTCTCTAAAACCCTCAGTGCACAATTGAGAATGAAGTGGCGGATCTCTTAATCGCTTTCACTATTTCCTTATAAATTTTTATTGCTGATAGGGCTTCCAAAACAAAAAATTTGATCAGTGCCGATACCATTTTAAAAAATAAATCCTCAACACAACTTCGAACTTTGCAAATAACGAATAAATTGACAGAGCGAATTTAATATTTCTAATTTGTTGAGATAAAAGTTTAAATATTAAAACCGCATATAAATTTTGATTTCTCTACTGGCTAAGGAAGTAACTATATTAAGGCTAAGGAAGTAACTATATTAATTTGAGCTGGATATTCCACATTTGCAATCTCGTAATCAGAATACACTTTATTTTGAATAATTCTATTCCCACGATAGTTAATGAAAACTCAATAGATTTAGAAGCACTCTATTTGTATTTCTCACGCCAACAAAAGCCACTGTTAATCCAAATACTGTTCCATTTGCTGTCTATTTGGAGGTCTTATTTCCGAATAAGAAGTAAGATAGATACTGTTGTATTTAACATATTCTAAAGATATTTCCAAAATTTGAGATTTTCTAATCTTGTTTTGCTATAATTCTCGCTTGTTTTTAATAAGCTCTGGTTATATGTAGTTATATACCATACATGAAAAAGCTCCTAAAAGAATCTCCCGTTCGGAGTCGGCTTAAAACTGTAGGTCCCTCCAGTTGTGGAGCAAGCAGCCAATTTTAACTGACAATTGGTTCAAATTTTATTAATTCTAATTAAATAATTCTTTATTAAGACACACTCTTTAACTATAGGCCTACCCCGACAATATATATTTAACGATTCCAAGTAGATGAAAAATATACAGTTACTGTTTAATTTCATATGTTTGCATATTACGTGATTTGGTTTGGGTAGCGATTGCTGTTGTTGCGAGTTCTTGGATGCTTGCTTGTGGGAAGATGATTTTTCCAAACTGAAACACTTATAGTGAAGTTGGTACGACGAATCATTCCTGCATTGTCTTTTTCACCTTTCAGAATTTAACAATACAACGCAGACAATGTTTCGAATAAGCACCCTTGAACAGAAAAAAATGTGGCCCTAGAATTAACATTTAAAAAAGGTCAATGCATAGCAAGAAATAATATTAAAAAAAAAATCAAATATATCGACGCCACATAACTGAACAAATTAATCATAAATGAAATGAAATTGAAATTTGAAAAAAGTAAGCCAAAAAGCAATGAGAGAATGGTAACTCCTAAAACACTCTAGCGAAAAAGCCCATTCCATTCGTAACTCTAGAAAGTAAACGGGTAGATAGACAAGGAGGAAAGGAGAGAAGTGGTAGAGAGATAGAGGTAGGATAGAAAGAGGCAGAGACAGAGACAGCTAGTACTGTGAGAATTTTCCAGATTCATTGGCAAATCTGAAAATATACTCCAGTTTGAGAGAACAAATTTTACTCATTCTCATGACATCAGGAACCCATTCGTAGCCTTCCTCTAATAAAGGTAGGACACACACAGCGAAAATACTCAGTGTTATACCCCTCCTCCTATAAGGCAAGCAAATAGGGTCCTCAATGGTTCCAATGGTGGTCATATGCTGACCCCATGGATTAGGTTTTGTAATAATACCGACCATAAACCGAACGTCTTTTCTACCAAGTTTTAGAAGAAAGCTCGACAGTTTTCTATTCGGGTTTGTCACTTATGTAAATTGCATACATAATTGCAGATTCTATTCATGATTCCTGTAGAACTGATTTCGATTATTGGTTTCGGTCGCTGTGGGGTAACCGCTGATCCGCAGTTGGCCAACTCATCGCCAATTTGATTTTTTTGAACACCACGGCGTCCTGGAACCCATTATAAATACAGCTTATGTCGTCTTGAAACCGAATTAAACTTATTTTTACATAAACTGAAACTTACTTAAACATTCTTTAAGGATTGATTTGCGTCACTAAAGACCCCAATCTGTCTGTAAAAAAAATCATAAATGACTTAAAAATCTAAAACGACTTTCCCAGCTTTCTTAATATATAAATTAAAAAGTTTCATATTTTCGCAAAAACAAATAGTTGTTTTTGACTTTGTAATTATCTTGAAAACATTTGTTTTTAATGACAAATGAATTAGAAAATTCAATTACCTTTAATTTGATGTATCACTTATTTGGTCAGGAAGCGAATTCTCTAGATATTTGGCATTTTCTCAACTACTTTTTTCTTTAAACGGAAACCGTTATTTGGCTTTGTCTGAAAAAGTACACGACAGAAAAAAAGTTATGTGAATTTGCAGACTCAGCGACCGACTCTACATTTTACTGGCCGTAAACTAATGTTTTGCAAGAAATGCCGCTTTGGCTCCTGCTTTGCGTGAATTTAACAAATCGAGGTCTACCTCGTTAGATTTCTATTTGTCTAAAGTCGACTTTCTCTCTTCGTTGGGGAAATATTTAGTATAATGTCTATTGCTTTAAAAAAAACAGGTCAAAAGAGGGCGATAGAGGAGTGTATCCCCATCTTAAAACTGAAAACCGCACCCTTCGGAGGATTATAGTTTTTAAGTAATTTAATGTTAAAGTTCTGTAATTTAGTTGGTGTTGCCATACACCATAAAATAAAAAAAAGTTCGTATGCAGAGATGTTCAGTGAAGGGTTGATTGTAAAATTGCAGTATTTTTTGCTGTAATTTAAAATTGAGAAATATTTTTGAAAATAAAAACATACAACTCATCGAAACTTAAAGTAATTAAAAGCCAAAACGGTTTATAATTACGGTTTATAATTAAATATATTGTATTGCTTCAATCAGTTTTAAAAACGGGTCCTCATGCCTTTTATAAACATATTTTCTCCACAAAATTTCGATTATCATGTCTGCAATACAAATAGGGTGGTCGTAGTTGTCTTTCTTAAAAAACTCGTTTCCTTTCAAAAAAATAACCCTAATCAGCCCAACTCCGGCTACGCAATCCACAGTATTTTTGCGTAGAACTCCTTTCCGTGTTAAAACCATTGAACCCAAAATTAAGACGTCATATGTCTGTGTGTAGTAAGGAGGCACAATAACCCCCATCCCCATCATTAACACTAAACTCAAATACTTCATTTTTGTTCATATTCTTGTTTTCATTTGCAGGCATCCGGCAACACCATGCTGTTGTCATTCCAATCATCTTCTTATTCGCGTTTAAATTTGGAAAGTGATTGTATGGACAAATGCATTTACATTTAATTTTAATGAAAATAATTCGAATATAAAGATAAAAATAAGTAAAAACACGCGTGTGAGTGTATATTTAGTGAATTTTAGTGAAGTGTTAAAAAATATATTATATAGTGTAATGTGCCAACTATAGTGAAGTTCCCGAGGGCACTTTGAAGGCAAATAATTACGAAATTATTATTTCCCAAATAATTTGGAATTATAAAGATTGTTCCTTAACACCTCCCTAACATCTCCACCAAGTTTCATTAATAAAGACATTATAGTTTGCCAAAAATTGTCCAATATACATTATTGCAAATCCCAGCCCTTTGTTGTATTGTTTTTTATAAATTGTTATTTTTGTTTTATTTTTAACTTGTCGTTACGTATTTCTTAATTCACAAGAAATTTAAATTTTGTTGACTTCGTGCAATAAATTAACAGTATTTGTGTGCCCCTTTGCTGCGCTTCTACTAGCACCCAACATTGTGTTGCATTTGTGTTAGAATTTGAACCTCTTTCTGCTTCTTTTGGAAAATGTAGCTCTCTTCCTTTTTAAACTTCTAATACCTCCACTCACCGTCTACTGGCGCAAAAAGTTTTCTGACGTCCATCATGAAATTAAAGAAAAGTAAAAACCATGCGGCGGATTTATGTGTAAGTGCAATTTATAAGTCGAATTTGTGTTGCCTACTTTGACCTGCTTAATGAAATTTTGTGTGTATGTATGTACATATAATTGTTTTCTCTGATATATGTGCACACACATGGATATGTTCGCAGCGTTGTCCCATATTTTAGCACTTTCACTTGCAGCGCTTTTCACTTTCACGAATATACTGCTATTATAATCGGCTACACGTGAAATAGTGATTTGCCAAGCTAATGGGAACGAAATGGGGTAACTATCGCAAAACTACTGAAATATTTCATAAATAAGTGAGAAGTGTGAATAATACATACATATGCATTAATAAGTCCGCATTAAATGAATTTCCGAGGCAAGGTGCGAAAAATACAATACACAAATTTACACCCCTAAAAATTTAGTAGCTCTGAAGCAGATGTTCTTATTATCTGCATTAAAAGAATAAAATGATAATAACATAATACTTTATTTTACACATTTTACCACTTATAATCAGCATGTATATATAAATATGCCCATAACTTTGAAAGTGGCCCAAGTCATATACATATTTCTTGGTACGAGATAATTAAGGGTTCTGTGAGTAAACTAAAATATATGTTTCTATTGTGGCATATGTTTTCTCGGCTCTTCAAAGTCTTGAATAATGGACATTTTTTGAGGGTGCTTTACTATTTATTATTTAAAGGGGCTGTATCTGTAAGCCTTTTTCATCGTTTAAAACACATCATTTTTGGAAGTTACAAAGTTCATAACAAACAAACAAATTGTTATATTTTACAGCTTGAAATTACTTAGACCAGTTTTGAAGTCAACTAAATAACCAGCATACAAATAATTCTGACTAAATCTGACTGTTTCTGATAACACAATTTTTTTATTTTTTATTATTCTTTCCCCTACAAGTGAAGAGCCATGATTGTAATATATTGTAGGTGAACATCAAAGAAAAGTAAGACCTCCTGTCCAGTACACTTTGCAAACCCAAGCCGTTCGGCCTATGAAGTTTGTGTATAGTAAACAATATTCAAGGAGGCTCCGTACCAGCAATATATAAAACGCCTTTAAAGTCAATTTATTGGTTAACTGTTATAAGGTCCTACGAATGCACCTAACACATGGTCCGAAAAGTCCCGTGCCTAACACATAGATGGGTACTAATTTTATTGCATTCACCTCTTTTCGAGTTAGTACTAAGCATAAAAAGACAGCTGCCAAAATTTCATGATATTCTATTCAGTGACGCTACATTTGTCATTTTCAAAAAATGGATCAAAAAGAATTTCATGCTTAAATTTACACTGCTTCTTGATGGGAAAACATACCGCTCAAGCGAAGCAGTGGATTGAAAGGTGTTATGTGGACTCCGCTCCATCAGAAAAAACAATAAAATGATGATTTGCTGACTTTAAACGTGGTCGTAGAGACATCGATGGTACGCAGTGGGCATCCAAATGAAGCGCGGTAAAACCAAAATTGAAGTTGCGCGACTTAGATGACATCGTAAAAATAACAAAAGAACGTGTCGGCTTTATATTGCATGATCATTTGACTATGGGAAAGCTCAGCTCCAAGTGGGTGCCGCGTTTGCTCACTGTTTTGTTTCATCAAGACAACGCACCATGTCACAAGTCAATCAAAATAATAGCAAAACCACATGAATTGAACTTCGAATTGCGCCCACATCTACCGTATTCACCACATTTGGCTCCCAGCGACTACTGGCTGTTCGCAGACCTAAACAAAATGCTCGCCGGTAAGAAATTACGCTCGAATGAAGAGGTTATCGCTGAAACTGAAGCCCTTTTTGAAGTAGAAGGTGAATCGTTCAACAAAAGTGGTATTGAAATGTTAAAGCGGCGGTGGAATGATTGCGTTGTTCTTAATGGAAATTATATTACGTTGAAGAATAAAGCTAATTGTGAACAAAAAACCGTATTTTCTTTGTTAGGCACGGGACATTTCAGCCCATACGCCACATACTCGTATATTTCGAATTCACTTTCAACTTTTGCTGTCACCGCTGTTGTTTTATTCCTTTTTGCAGTCGGACATTAAAAAGAAATTAAATATTCGCATGCAATTTTTTTTGCGATGTATATATTTCACTTTTATGCGCCCAGATAGACACACGAAAGTCTGAAGTGCATATGTATGTGCTTGTATAACTCGCAGGCATGCGAACATTAAAAGGGAGAAGTAATCTCACGTATTAACATTCAGCAATCTGCGGTCAGCTATCGAATTGATGTTTTCGCATTCCATTTTTGTTCAAACGAGTATTTGCAATATTTTCGGTTTTTGCATCGTCACCACTGCATGGACCCACACAAGTAGTTGTAATGAATCTCGATTCTCTTTGTCACTGCAATGCTCCTGCCGCAAGTTGATACAAAACAGAATACATACATTTACTCGAATAGATATATGTAGATCCTATATAGATGCATGTGTAGGCAGCCACTTAACAAAATGTATCGAAATCGAAAAAAATAACCAATAGTTAGTAGGACGCTTTCCGAACATATATTGCACTGCGCTATCGTTTCAGAATTAAATAAATAAGTAAGTTTAAAAATATAAAAAATATAAGCTCAGGATGAAAGCCATAAGCCCAAATAGTAAAACCACCAAATCTTTTTGCATTCTCAGGTAAAATTTTCTTTTATGGCCATATTAAGTTTGCGAATCTTAACAAATCGCATCAAAGTGTAGGAGTGATCATTGTAACAACTTCGTATGACACCTATATTTTAATCAAGTTATTTGCTTCCAAAATCTCACTGTGATTAAAACCTACCTCTTGATTTAAAAAACATAGTACATATTTGTAATATATTTTAACTGTAATTTAAATTAAAAAGGAAAGGTTGGAAAGTTATTACTTATATACTAAAATACAAAACTACAAAGTTTGATCGAAAAATTTTACAAAATGGCGGCATTGGAGACATTTTTGTAATGTGGTTTCTCTTGAAGGAGCTCCGCGACACGCAGCACAGAGGGTGCAAATTTTAATCTGGAACAAAGAAACATTTTTTTTCTTAATCTAGATAAGAATAGCTAGAGAAGCATGTAGGGGATTTAAAAAATATTTATTTTTGTGGAATTTGAAGGAAAAAACTCTATTTTGGACTAAAAAAACGGCACTTAAATAATTATAACAATCGTTTAAATTAATCCATCGAAAATCCCCTACACTCTTCTCTTAAGAAGGTTATTATACGGACGTAGTGAAAAACCTGATTAAAAATATTTAAAATTGTTTGAGTTATGCTGCGTGCCAATTTCAGAAAACGTGTTTTGAGAAAAACGCGTTTAAAGTTTGGAAATTTGGAGAAGTCGTTAGGTAGAAGTCACTAGCGCTTGGTTAAAAGCTTAAAATAATAAATTAAAAAAAACTTTTTGTTCTGTATTTTAAAAGGTTCAAAGAAATTTTTAAGCTTATAAAAAAAAATCAATTTTTTGAAATTTCTACAGTGGTGTTACCCCTTAATGGAACATTAAAACATTCGAGTGAGAATGGCGGATCGCACCACGTATGATGTTCAAAAACAAATGTCAAAGAAATAATACTTCTTGTAGTATTAAGAGATCATAAATTAATTAGCAGACACTTAGTATTATAAGAAGGTATTGGATTTTGAAAACGTAGCAACCGAAGAACAAAGCTCATAAAAGTCAATCACGTTTTATGTGATGGACATAATATGGTCGCCATATGTAGAAGCCATATTCTTATCACTGAAATCTAAACTTAAGTGAAAAATGAAAGCCAACATGGAGTAAGACCTTGTGATAGCGTAATTTAACTGACTATGAAAACGGAATTTGATATCAGAAAACAATCCAAAATGGGGTATATCATTAACCGTACTAAGCAAAGAGTCACTAATCTGATGGCAGGTAGGAGTAAGAGATCGAGGTTTAGAAACTGCGTTTTTAACATTCCCATGCAAACGGAACAAGCAGTTACATTATCAAAATCCAATTGGAGTTTGATAAAATCAGAGAGACCCGTGATGCAGTCAACCGGATACAACAAAAAATTTAGAGTACCTGAAGCAATAACGTATGAAATTCTTACAAATAAATTCTTTGTAGAATCACAGATGATGCAATAGAAGAGCGTGAACAAACACCATCCACAACAACAACACATTTCCTTCGCACCAAGATAGCAAGCCAAAATGGAAGCTAAGAACTGCTAGTTTAGGCACTCAGATGATTCACTAAGTGATTCACTATGTCAAAAGCCTTGGTAAAAGCCTCAATAAAAGCGGTAACGACTTGAGCTTAATTAATAAAGGCAGAAGACAAAATTCAGAAAAATCGCGTACTTGGTTACGGTTGACCTACCAGGCACAGCGTCGTGCGAATTAGTTGAAATTAAACCCTTAACTGTGAAACCATTTTTTTTTTAACTATAATTGCGAACAATTTTTTAAAGTGTGAAAAGTGCGGAAATTGATCGATAGTTACCGACATTGTTTTTATTCCCACATTTAATGTAATAATGGAAGTGGTAGAGGTTACTTCCTACGTCACAAAGAACTTAGAAATATTTAGAAATGTGCTGAATATTAGTAAAATTGGGTAAGAAATTTGAAGATATTCTTGAGAAAGGAAGAGCGAAATCTATCTACACCTATTGGAGATGATGATTTGATCGTTGAAATACCTTTAATGTTGGTTTCTAAGTGGCCTATCGCGGCTGAGTCGTCAGCATACCACGACATGATTAGAAGTAATCATATGACCATGGTTGTCAATTAAGAGACCCCCTCCGTTCCAATAAATTACATTTTGTCAAAAAAGCACCGGAAATTTTTCAATAAAACGCAAAATAATTGTTTAACCATCAAAATTTATTTTGTCGACTTCAAAATAGACTCCATTCGAAGCAATGTACGGCAAATGGCTGAGCCATTTCGGCTACGTATAAGATGGGTTCCTATCCATTCCGACATCGCGGGGAAATGTGGGGCCGATAAACTTGCAATACTCCGCAATCACCCGACAACTGTGGCATGGAACCTTTGCTAAACCAAAATAAGCATAATCATAACATACTGCTTTCTATTGCAACGTTGCACTTTCTTATTGGGAGATCTCAGAATCAGAGGATCTTATAAATCTTCTAAACGGTTCACATTGGTTTTAGGAAAGCTAAGGACAGAGTGCCAGAGTAAACAATGACTACAACCTAACTTAATCTAAGATAAGAGTCAACTTTTTTGAAGATATTTTAACGGCCGCCGTAGCCGAATGGATTGGTGCGTGATCACCATTCGGGTGTGCGTAGATTCGAAGATTCGAATCTCCGTACATGAACATCAAATAATAGAAAAAGTGTTTTCCAATAAATCGTCGCTCTTCGGCAGACAACGGTAAACCTCCGAGTGTATTTCTGCCATGAAAAAGCTCCTCATAAAAAAATATCTGCCGCTCGGAGTGGGCTTGAAACTGTAAATCCCTCCATTTGTGGAACAACATCAAGACGCACACCATAAATAGAAGGAAAAGCTCAGCCAAACCTCTAACAGAAGTGTAAGTACCAATTATTTATTTATTTTTAGGTAGCTGTAACATAGTTAAAGTTTTTTCAGAAGTTTGTTTTTGATAAATTAAAGAAATTTGTTTTATGGAAAATTTGATTAAAGAGAAAGTACCCAGTGCAACATTGTATGCTCGATACTATGTTGTAAATTGGTAAGTTCCCCCACACACAAAAACCGAAAAATTTTGATTTATTATTTAGGTATATGTATTTTTATAATATAGCCGGAAGTGTCGGATAATTTTTCATTCCAGAGTATTTGTTAAGTAGCTAAAAATAAGGATGGCAATGAAGAGTTAACTTTTCAATAGGTGCGTACTTCTTGAAGTCGAAATTTTGTATTGTTAGTAACTTTTAAAAACATATTTCTATACTTTTTTCACTAGTATTTAAAACAGTCTTTGAGATGTTTAAAGAGAAAAGGAAAAATATTTCTTAATTACTGCCAAATTGCTTATATTTGTTCCATTGCTAATTTCTTTTAATTTAAAGGAATGAAGATTATTAATTGTTTTTCTGTGCCAGAACACAATTATATGGGAATATAATTACATATAATGAAAAAATATTTAATTATACAATTCTGAATAAAACCTCAGCTTAAGGACATGATTACAACTACGAAACAATTTTTTATTGCCACCGCATAATTTATGTTGTCATTCAAATATCAGAAAAAATTAGGTAGTTGACATTTACCTCAAAAATTTAATATTTACAGTATGAGTATACTAATTTCATAGATTCAAGTGTATTTGTTTTACCATTGAGTTGATTATGTACCCTGCAGGGAAAAATACTGGTGGGGAACTATGTAGAATATTACCAGTTCACTTTTCGGCGCAATCAGTTCGTGTGCTATATTTTTTCATGTTAGCAATTGATATTTTTAACACTGCGATGTTCTTCGAAATATGTAGTGTCCGGTCTCGCATCAGGTTTTTTTTTTTAATTTTCATGCTTTTATCTCTGAGTCTATGTTAATTTTCAAGTTAACGCTTTCATCGGGAACATTTTAAACGATTGGAAAAAGGCAAATATTACTCCAATTTTCAAAAGTGAAATCAAAAATGTTGTTGGAAATTATATTCCCAATGCCAAATTGTCAACGGTTGCTAAGTTGTTTGAAGCCAATGTTAAAGATAAAAGGACTTTTGCCGTTCGAGTCCGCATGGCTTTACCAAAGGAAGCTCAACTGTGCTAATCTTGTCACTTCTATCGAGGAATGTGTTGCAAGTTTTGCGGCAGGGTATCCAATAGATGCAATTTACACTGTTTTCGCTGAGGCTTTTGACAGAGTTTCTCATAAAATTCTGCTAAAAAAACTAGCTTGTCTGAGGCTTCACTCTAATTCTCCAGTACGCAGCTTTCCAGTTAGTAAGACAGCGCACATACAGGACAACTTTTATTGCTTCGTTACTTGTGTTGGTCGTGCTTTGTGTTGGTTGTGCTCGTTATTCTCAATGTTGGTTTTGAATGCAGACTAAAAACCAGAACAATTGCAAGCAGAAGAGTTACCTTGGGGCAACATCAAAACAGAATAGCAAAGTTGAAGCAACAAAAGTTTCCCTGTATGAACGAAGTCTAAGAAAGCATGCCAAATATCAGAAAAAAGAGTTGGCAGAGTTGATAATGATGAGTTATACCAGTTTTATGAGGCGCAACCATACTCGCTATTGGTAAATCTTGCTCGGTAACTTTGTTGTTGCTACCACATGCAAATTTTTTTTCAAGAGAGCAGAGCACAAACATAGCGAGCAGAGAAGTGGCGAATTGAAGAAGCGTTAATGTTCTTTTTGCACTTTTTCCAGAAAGTTTAATAAGTTCAATAGGCTTTTATTGACATGGTTAAAGATTTAGGAGTATATTTTGATTCAAACCCCAAGTTTGCAACCCAGATATATTATATAGCGGCAAACTTCTACTCCATGTTAGCATCTGTGCGTCGGAGCAGTTCAGATTTTATGCGTCCGTATGCACATAAAAAATTATTTTTCCTTTCGTTAGGTCTCGTTTGGAGTATGTTTTATGCTGCAATGCGTCATATTTAAATTGAATGAACTGTATCCAATAAATTTCTCATAGCTTAATTTTTTTTGTACTCCTTTAATATATGAAATCAGCTCTTTTTCCTAAAGTGTTAAATGATGTATAGAATAATAATACCTATTTGAAATGCTCTGCATATATGCGTCTCTTCTTTCTATATCAAAATTTGTTTTGCGAATGTCAATTATGCGAAGAAAATAACAACAGATGTAGACCCCTAAATGGTTAAAATAAAATCGTCTAACAAGCGTTTCCTTATAAATCACTTGTTAATTCACATCAAAAACTATTTCACGTACAAAAAAATCAAGACACAAAATATTTGCTTAAGGAAGTCTAGAAATTTCGCAAACTCGATTTTTTGTTTTCTCGATACTTCAAAAGTATAATATCTTCAGAATATACTGTGAAATTTTCATGCGGAAATTCCCAATATTATAGCTTCTACAGGCCATTAACTAGGTAGAGTGCGGCCCGCGCGCTCCTGTACCGCAAACTTTACACTCATTTATCTCGAAACCGCTTTTTTGGCCTGGTGTTGTCAAAGAAAAAGCCCTATTCAACCGAATTATCTGAAATTTTAATATGTTGTTCACAACATCAATAGCTATGGCCCGTACTAGAATCGTATTATTATTTCAATTATTTCGTATCTTTTGATTAAAAAACTAAAAAAAAACCGATGTTGAGAGTGTCAAATTCAAAACCGCGCCATTTTGCCAATCTTTTTTTTTTGTTATTATTTAGCTACAGTCATATTGATCAATATTTTTTTTTAGTTTTTGTGTGTCATATAAATAGAAGAGCCAAAATGGACTACACCGTCGAGGTCCAATTTATCGGGAGCGTCAACTTCAGCGCCATTTTTTAAAATTATTAAAATTAAAAATTTGTTGTTCTTTTAATTTTTGTATGTAAAAGAAGTTAAATAAAAGCCTAAAAGCGGCCGCCGTAGCCGGATGGGTTGGAGCATGATTACCATTCGGGATTCACAGAGAGAACGTTGGTTCGAAAATCGGCGAAACACCAAAATTAAGAAAAACATTTTTCTAATAGCGGTCGTCCCTCGGCAGGCAATGGCAAACCTCCGAGTGTATTTCTGCCTTGAAAAAACTCCTCATAAAAAATATCTGACGTTCGGAGTCGGCTTGAAACTGCTCCATTTGTGAAACAACATCAAGACGCACACCACAAATAGGAGGAGGAGCTCGGCCAAACACCCAAAAAAGAGTGTACGCGCCAATTATATATATATATATATAAAATGTAAATATCGTTTTTCATTTTTTTTTATTGTCTTGGCCAACGAGACCCCTTAAGCGTTGGATTCTCTGCATATTTTTTTGTTTTTGTTTTTTATGTTTAAGTGTTGTAAAAATATGCCAGGAATGAAATCCAAGAGCAAAAATTTCTTTTGTAGTAGCTTCAGTAGTATAAAATTCCATTTGTGTAATGTGCCAACTATTTGCATGTTGTAACGTCATAAATCGGCTGCTGAAATCACGATGGGCCATTCTTGCAAGGTAAAAACAGCATTTTTTTGTTTTCAACTCCGACTATGTAAACTTTCGTGCGCACAAATCTCCATTCGCGGGAAGCCCAGCCAATACTAACGTATCGACTCCTAAGCGGAATACTCACATTTCGAAGTTGATCCTGTGTGATATTTGATGAGATCAGAAATATGTAGTGTGTTATGAGCCGCAAAAACTGGGTGAAAACATTAAAGAGAATGCTACACACCACAACTAATCAGATTGAAGCGAACATTGAACTAAAAATGACTGAAATGGGCAACCAGATCCTAAGCATTACTTTACCATCATGACAATACTCGGCCGTATTAGAATTGTATACTTGTAATATCTTTTTTTTGTACCTTGTAATAACTTTTTTCTTAAAATTAAATGAAACTTTTTTCTAGTACAGTAATTGGTTAAAGAATCGAAATTGGTGTTCAAACTTACACAATAAGAAAATCATAAAAAATTAAAGCAGCTTATTTGAAAAAAAAATAATGAAGAAATAAAATTTAATCTACTAACTTTAAGAACATAAATAAAATCAATGCTTATTAAATTTCGGATTAATATTTTCTGTGTCTTGTAGCTGGAAATATTTTTCGGCGAATAAGTAATTAAAAAAAATTGGTGCGGCTGTTTCCAAAAAACAACTTTAGTTATGGCATAAGTATGGGAATATTACATTGATGAAAACAGTTCATACGTAACTGATGTGAAATAATTATTTCTTTTGACACTTCGAAGCTTAAACTGAGCTAGTTTAAAATTATTATACATAAGTCCTTCCTCTAATACTATCAACTTGTGGTGCTAGGCTATATATAAAGTGAATAAATTGCATGCAAATATTAATCAATTGTTGTCTTTACTAGATAGACTTTATTTGATAGAAAGTATTTTTCAAATGAATTCATTCATCAGTATCTATTCATAATCCCATTAGCATTACTATTTGATATCTAAAAACCTATTAACTAACTTGCAGGCAAATTGATCATTTTACTACTGATAAACGAACTGACGAATTGGAGGATCTTTCCAAAGTGACGCCTAGATGTCAGTAGTGAATAATTCCTAGACGATAACTTTTTTATGTCATCTTTGACATTTGTCAAGTAGGCAGAAAGTCACATTTACACGATAGAACAACGCATTAGAGTTATTGAGACGGATTCTGAAGGGTCGATCTTTATAAACAGCAAGTTGCAAAACTCTTGATTTTGTTAGTGAAAATAATCATCCAAATGAATCGACAGTTCAAAGGTTGGTGAAAAAATTTCAATAAACTGGTTCTGTCAAGCAAAGTCTTTAGTGACAAAGCTCTTTTGATACTGAATGGAATTGTCAACAAACAAAATTGCCGTATTGGGGGAGAAGAAAACCAACTATTAATTTCAGAAAAATTATTACATCCACTAAAATTTATTGTTTGGTGTGCTTTTTGTAGTGCGGTTTTTCGGCTGGATATCATTCTAGACAAGTATAAATGGCTCTCGAGATGAGTATTCGGATACAGTCGAGAGAAGTCAGGCATTCCCC
Source organism: Anastrepha obliqua (assembly GCF_027943255.1). NCBI lineage: Eukaryota > Metazoa > Arthropoda > Insecta > Diptera > Tephritidae > Anastrepha > Anastrepha obliqua. Next base: position 86,343,535 of record NC_072892.1, read on the forward strand.
GATTAATTTTGCACAGACATCGAGCCCAAGGCTCTAATTGCCGCTTAGCTGTTGGAGTAGATATTTACGTCCTTTACAATAATTACAGATATAAGCAACCAATCCACTGTTTCCTTAATTACATCTACCTCCTCTTGGAAAGTACTACAATGGTCCGGAAGCCTAAATTTAACTTGATCAAGGACTCGATCTATCAGTAACCATGTTTTCCATGCCCTCCAAATAGTGCCCACTCCCCACTCCTCCCCTGAGGGAATATGAAGGGTGTACATTGATCCAGCACCATTAGAATGGTGTTTATAGCTTATGGTCCGAATAAATTTGTGCATGTTTTATTTTGAAACAACTCCTATGCTCTATGCTTTTAAAAGGCTCTTTATAATTTCTTGTATTAAACACCAGTATTTGTACTAGAATATTTCTATATCTGTTTGTATTTTCCCTGCAAGGTACATACACATACATATGTACATCGATGAATGCATACGTATTTCTGAGCGTATATTATTTCGATTACATAAATGCCCTCCCACTTCGTTTCCGATTGCCTATAATTTTCAATTTACTAAGCAAATTCCAGGTAAAAGAATCTGAAGTATTGTTCAAGTAAATTGATTTTGGATAATTGCTAAATTACTGAAATTGCTTTAGTCGTAATTGTGCGATGTGCTGGGTGCAAACAATAACTGAGGTGCTTACATGCCAAGGCGACTCCACGTGTTTGTAAATTTCAGAATTAATTTTAATGGCTTGGCGCATAGAATGCCGTTGCTACTATGCCTGCTTACTGTAACTTAACTTTCGAAATATCAACCGATAGGTAATAGGTATTCATATGATATAACGCAATATGCTGCCAATGTAAATAATCTAAAATACCAGAATATGCATCAGATTCTTATTTAAAGTTTTTGAATGCTTTTATGTTGGTCTGGAAATCTCCATATATACAAGTGAACATAATCATAGCTATAATAAAATAGTCTGTTTTGCTAGAAATAAATATTTCAAAAGATCAAATGTCCCGGTTAAAAGTTGAAAATAAGTTTAGTAAACAAGCGAAATTTGTTCCATTCTTATCTCTCGCTCGAAAAACCAAAATTAAACATGAAGACGAATTAAACGCAAAACGTTAAAGTAAACAAAAATTAACAGTATCAGCAATAATAAAATATAAAGTGAGTATTTAGTGTAGAAGATATGGAAAAGAAAAGTTCGTTAGTCTTGCTGCAAGACAATTTAAAAGGTAATGGAAATAAAACTGCATTTATATGAACAGAGATTAATATTTAATTTTATTTAATTATTATAAAACACGTCTTCATGCAATCTCTGCTAGATGCTATGTTTGACGAAGGTGAAAACTAGGAAAGCGAAGAAAATATTAGATTGAAGATGAAGTATCCTTGGCGGGGGATAGAGCCACAGCGAATAATACAAGTAATGAGATCGATTTTGGAGATGATGATGATGATGAAGAATCCGAAAGCGTTCCTACAAATCAGCAAAAGGATATATTTGTTGCGTGGGAGGTGCAGAATGGAAAACACAACCGAGTACCCTACATTAGCTATAACGCAAACTATTGTAATATAAATACAAGGATATGGTCCCGCTACGAGTATAATAACATTAATGATGTCCATAGGTCATGCAGTTAAATAGTTAATAATTTTGGATACGGTCGATAGTAATGTATGCACCACCAACAAAAAGCAGGAAGCATATTTGTATGTACATATAAATGTTTTGTCCAGAAACTGAATTCCTAGTAAAAATATTGTAGCGAAAGCCTTTGGTTTGAAAAAATTTTACAAAGTTAATTTCTCACATATTTTTAATGTTGTGTTAAATAATTTCCACTTAGATTCTTAAATCTGCAAGCACTGTTTTTTTTTTAATTAAATTTAAAAATTTAATGATTTTCTTATCTGCAAGACATTTTGCTTTATTAGTATCCATTATTCGTTTTGGGCAAGCTTCTTTTCTAAAAAAAATAAAAATCTCAGCTCAAAATGGCAAATGTTTCAAGCCATATTCCGTGCAACTCAAAGCTAAACTTCTCTAGTATGGGGCTACACTCTATTTGAAGATGTAGAAAACCTGAAATTTACTTTGTTAAAAAAATCTTAAGACTTCCGGAATGCTCGCCTACTTATTCCATAATGGTGGAAACGAATATGGAAAGTGGGCACGTCTATGCTCTTGCACTACATCTAAATTATATACTTATACAAAGAACACTTTTTGAGTACAGCAACAAAAAGCTACCACATAATCTGACATTGAAAGTATTGTGCGTAGAGATCTAAACCCAAATGTTTGCACAGGGAGACAAGAAACGCTCATAATGATGAGGAATAATAAAATTCGAGATAGAACGTGGGAACATATTAAAATGTACTTTGTGGCGCTCATACGACAAAAACTATTGATTTTACAAAAAAATCGTAATATCATACATAACATTTTATATGTAGAAAATTATCTCTAGTTTAATTTTGTGTGCATATGTTTTTCTGATAAAATGCGTCGGAATGGAGATATTGTAAAAAACTATTTTTAGGCGCCATTTTTTCAATATGGCGGTGCTAGCGTCGCAGATACGAGGTGGCAAAGTTGAAATTCGAAAAGAGCATCCCAAAATCTATAAAAATTATCCAGTTTCAAAACTCCCGCAAATCTTTCCAGGTCAAACTACCAGATGACTGGACTAAACATAGTATGAAAATTGTTTGCTTTAGGCTCAACCAATACACATCAAACGTACATGCATGACCTCGGTTTTTTAAAGTAAACCTCATACATCTACCTATTTTGCAGTTTGTCAATTTTACTCCCTGGAATTAAATGTATAAGTAAATAAGATGGATGAGCAGTAAATAATATAAGATTCTGTAACAGACTTACAAACAAGAATTTCGAATTATTTTTTTAAATATTTAGAATGAAATACATATTCGAATTCAATTTTGCTAGTAATTTCTAAAATATAATTTATAAATTCATCAAATTTATGTTTGTGACACAAAATTTTGAACGTGAAATGAAAGTAATATTATGCCCAAATATTTTATACTTTCTACCATTTTTAAATCTTTATTATTTATTTTTAATTCCAGATCAGTTACGAGTATATTTGTTGTGAGTTTTGCCACTATCATACATTTGGATTTCTCAGTATTCGGTTGAAGTATATTTTTATGCAACCATTTATGTACATAAATTATTCAGAGCTTGTTGCATTTTTGTTTTACAGTTTTACTAGCAACAATCGACATGCCACAAACTAGGCAAAGAACTGCAAGAATAAATTAAGTAAATGCTACGACTGGTATGCGTCGACATAATTGTGGCAGTGAGCACATGTCCCACTGATGCACTCAGCGCACTTCTAGGAATGTCTCCCTTCCTCATCATAATAGAAAAGGAGGCTACCTTAGGAGCACTAAAACTTAATAATATTTGTGACAAAAGAAATCGGAAGTTTCACATCGCATACGGAAATTAGCAAAGCAAATGAGATGCAATCCTGAAGTGTAATTGCGCGATGCAATAATTTTTGCACTACGGATCGTTAAAATCACTATTTTAGACTAGTAACTCACATATTCAACCTGACTCGGAAATCTGACACACAAATGAAACGAATGCGCGAACCCATCGCATAGAAATATTTGGCAGAGAATTAATTCCAAACGTCCAACATTGAAGCGCATCTGCATTTCGCAAAAATCTCGACAGTCAAGCAGCCTTATATGCACTGCAGTCTCACATAACAACATTCACACTTCTACTGTGGAATACTTTACGGTCCTCAATACCTTTTGAGCTGCGTAGCAGTACATAAAAGTTATGATGCCAATGAACAGCTGAACTGCCTACCTAAACTAGGCGCTATCTCAAATTCGCACAGACCGAAAGTCTTTTGTGCGCACACCAAATCATACATAAAGGAGTCCAGGACCGAGGCAAACTAAGCAGTTTATCCTTCGCTTCAGAAGATTATCAAATAGATTGTTACACCTGGATAGAGAGTTCTAGCGAGCATCCACTGGATACTATACGGGACTTTGTAGTCTTCCTTATCATTTCATTCACCAACTTTAATTAGTAGAAACAAGCGGGTGCCGTTTGTGTGAACCGGATGATGAAACTCCAGAGCATATCCTCTGCGCAAGTGCAACTCTCACATAGCGAAAACTCATCTACCCAGGCGGTGCGACTCGAAAGCCATTAGCAATATAGAACGAAAAACTTTAGGAGGTACTTAAATTCATTACACGTCTCCGACATTCTTTTAGGTTTGCTGTGATTCCAATTAGACGCATTCTCATTACATTTTTATTACTCAATTCTTCTTTCATTTCAGAAATCACGATAATGAGCGCTGTTTCCAAAAATTGTTTTTTTCTAAAGCCAGATTGCCTCTGTGTAAACAATTTCTTACCTCAGAGGTATTGCACTAGTTGGTACTTTGTAAGTACTTTTTCGTCCACTAACAATGTATTTATTGGTATTAACTCTTCCGACTTAATTGTATTTTTTATTTACTTTTTCAACAGACACAATCACAGATATAACTATAACCATTTATGAGTGGCATGAACGCTTTAGAAGAGATCGTGAGTGGCAGGCTGTCGACATCGAAAACTCATGAAAATATGAAAAAATTGATTAAGAAAAAGAAATAACCTCAAATTAACCTTCAGACAGCATACTTGAATATTGCTTATGGACCCGTTGGTCCTAAAAGACCTGTATTTAATATAAAATAGGAACCGCATTGATGTTGCCAAAGACAAGATTTCCAAGGCTGAATCCGACCCAATCATCAAACGCATTCTTACTGGAGCTGAGACGTGGCTTACTATATGAGTATGAATAAGATCTGGCGCGAGTGAATGGAGAGCTCCGAATGAACTAAGACCAAAAAGACCACACCATTGTCAGTCATAACAAAAAAACGATGCTCACGACTTTTATGCATTACAACGGTATTGTGCACCACGAATTTTTGCTAGAAGTTCAGACAGTTAAAAGGACTATTATTAGACTAAAACGGACTATTAAAAGGAGTACCTATTATATTTTGGTGGATTTTGCACCATAATAACGGTCCGTTGCACAGTGCCACCATTATCCATGAATTTTCGACTAAGAACAAAACGAATACCACCGCCCATCGAATTCCCCTCGCTGACATTTTTTTCTGTTTGATTGAGTCAAAAAAGAACTCGGGGGAACGTGTTTTAACAGCCGAAAGGAAGTGATGGAAAATTTTAAGAGGGCTTTAATGCCTATACCGAAAATATAGTTCCAGAAATATTTCGAAAACTGGATCAGACGCCGGCATAAGTGTGCAGGGGAGTTCATTGAAGCCGATAATATCACTTTTGACGAATCTACTAATTTTTTCAGTTTTCTGACTACATTCCCGTGTATAGCTTAGTGTACATTCAAATTCAAGGATTCAGCGAAAACGAGATCTCGGAAAAACAGTTTAAATTCAATATTATTCAGAATATTACATCTTTAAAGTACAACTAATTGATCAATGTTCTTTGCATACTCGTTGTCGCGGCTACGATGAGATGAAAGGGGTTTGCTACTAACTCAATTGCAAAAATGGTTTATTCTGAAATTCAATTTAATATTGTACATTCTGTAATTTAATAAAATATAGAAACTTACCGCAGTTTTGCACCCCTTCTTCTTCGACTGATCGTATGCGAATGAAAAATAGAATAGAACGAAGAAGAATGAGTGCGCAACTTTGGTTCACAAGCAGGGTTGTAATTCTACTTATTACAAATTATAAATATCATTTGTCAACACCCCCACCCCCGTGGAGCGATCAGCTTCACCACTTTCCAGATCCAGGACTGCCAATTTAGATACCGCTCGTTGCAGAAGTCCACCAACCGTACGCACATCCGCACGCCGAGCCACACCATCTGCGCCAGTGTACACACGCTCAACAATACCACGTCGCCACTGAATCCTTGGCACATTCGGATCGCAAATAAATACTACATCACCCTCTTTAAGAGGCACGGTTCGTTCACACCACTTAACTCTTCGGGTTAGCGTTGGTAGATACTCCAGTACCCATCGCTTCCAAAATGCATCTCTTAGGCTTCGTGCAATGAGCCATTGCTTGCGTAACAAAGGTATCTTTTCATCAGGAGAGTTGGCCGTTGGAGTTTTAGGGATATTACCCACGCCAATCAGGAAGTGGTTAGGCGTTAATGGTTCGTCGTCGTCGGGAGAGATGGGCAGATGCGTCAATGGACGTGAGTTTACTATGTTTTCCGCTTCTATCAGAAAGCTTTGTAAGACATGCTCACGTGGCGCCTTTTCTTTTAATGAATGTCGAAGAACCCTTTTAACGCTCTGCACCATTCTTTCCCAAATTCCTCCTTCAGATGGATTGGCGGGGCTGTTGAAGAACCATTCAACTCCCTTGGTTGACAATTCATTTTGTATTCGCTCAGTGTCAAAAACATCAGGAAAACGTTTCGCTTCTTCGTTGGCCCCGATGAAGTTTTTCCCATTGTCAGATCGTAGACGTGTTGGAACCCCTCTCCGATTCATGAAGTTGCGCATAACTATTATACAGGAATCCGTTGATAAGTCGTGGGCGATTTCCAGGTGGATTGCGCGCACGGTGAGGCACGTAAACAACGCGACCCAACGCTTTTCAGTTCGCCGCCCGATAGTAACCGAAATAGGCCCAAAATAGTCCAGTCCCGTATAAGTAAATGGTCGTACATAGGGCTTCAAACGATCCTCTGGTAGAGGACCCATCATAGGCGCGTGAGGTTCTGTCTTCCTGACTTGACAATATTTACATCCGGCTATTACACGTCGTAGCATTTGCCTTATTCGGGGAATCCAGTATTTCTGACGTATATTGCTTATAGTCGCCTCGTGATTCTGGTGCTTCATTGTGCAATGGTGATAATTAACGACCAGATGCGTAAATATATGTCCATACGGCAGTATGATCGGTCTTCTGACGTTATACGGTAAGAAGCTAGCTGCATCTATGCGCCCTTGTACACGAAGTAGCCCCCTGTCGTCCAGATATGGCGAAAGTTGCTTTAATGCGCTGTCATTTGGAATGGCTTTACCAATTTCGATACTGTTGCGTTCTGAAGTAAATGATTCCGATTGAACGCGTAGGCATAATAGGTGCTCCGCGGCTTCCAGTTCAACAGCAGTAAGTCCATATTCCAGATATTTTAGCTCCCGTTTACGGCAGCGGTTTATGAATCGAAGCACCCACGCTACTGCTCTTTTTAATCTAAGTAAATTTGAGAAACGATTGTAATCTATAAAAATATAGTTGTTGGCAATTAAAGAAAATTTAGAACGGAGCTCTTCATCTGCTTCCACAAAGATCTTGCTGATGTTTTCTTCAGCAGGCCACGTCTCTTCATCGCGTCTCAGAAAATTCGGTCCCTGTAGCCAGCGAGATTTTAGTGAGAAATCAACACTCCCATGGCTTCTTGTCGCATCATCGGCTGCATTGTCTTTCGTTGGCACCCATCGCCATTCGCGAACTTCACTCCCATCTAAAATCTCTGCAACGCGGTGTGCCACATACGGTTTGTAGCATCGATGTTCGCTTCCAATCCACTTCAAGATAGTTCTGGAGTCGCTCCATAAGAAGCATCGTTCAGGGCGTATTTGGTGATTTTCCAATATCAATTTCCGTAAACGTACACCCAAGACGGCTGCTTGCAATTCCAGGCGTGGAATGGTTACGGCCTTTAGTGGAGCGCACTTCGTCTTCGCACAAACTAACGTAACACCAACTTCACCAGTCGACTTTCTTGATCTCCAGTAGGCGACAGCAGCGAAGGCCTCTTCGCTAGCGTCAACGAACACATGCAGCTCCAAATCCGAAGGCGCACCATGTGGGAAGTAGAATCTCGGCACACGAAATCCCGTTACTTTGTGCATCTGCTGGCGCCACCTTTCCCATATTATATTCACATCATTTGGGATGGGCTCATCCCAACGGACATCACGACGCCATACTTCACGCATAAGAGATTTGGCTGCAACAGTAAAGTGACTTAAAAATCCCAACGGATCGAATATTGACATAATAATACTAAGAAGTTCCCTTTTTGTGGGACTCCTTTCGCCTGTGATTACTGCTTGTTCAATGCGATGGAACTTCAGGTTGAATTTAAAATTATCAGTTGCTGACTCCCAATATAACCCAAGAACCTTCTCTGTGCTCTCACCGACTGCGATCTGTTTCGTTGCCGTACTACCATTTAATTCTTTAACTACCTTCTCTGAGTTCGATACGAATCCACGTAACTCGAATCCACCATCGCTGTGAATGTCACGAACCTGCTTTGAGATATCTACGGCCTCTTCAATTCCATCGAAACTGTCAACAAAATCATCAATATAATGATGATCAAAAATAGCTTTAATTGCACGAGGATGACTTTCGTGGTGCTCCTTGGCGTTCAGCCTCATGACATATTGCGCCGAGCAAGGCGAGCACGCGGCGCCGAAAATCATCACTCGCATCTCGTACTCCTCAGGTGGCTTAGTATTTTCGCCATCACGCCAAAGAAAACGCTGTGCACACCTGTCTACTGGCTGTATAGCTACCTGGTGGAACATCTCTTTAATATCTCCGCAAACTGCAACTGCACGTGTTCTAAAATTAAATAAAATCGAAGGTAGTGATATGTAGAGCTGTGGTCCCTTCAATAACTTGGAGTTCAGAGATACTCCTTCAAATCGAGACGCTGCGTCAAAAACAAGGCGTAATTTTTGAGGTTTATTTGGGTTGACGACACCAAAGTGTGGGAGGTACCATTTCCTGGATGAAGTTACTCTCGATTTCTTGGGCGTAAGCTTTCGAGCGTAGCCTTTACTTAGGTACCCATCAATGATCTCTTTGTACGCGGTTGCGAACGTTTCGTCGCGTTTCATCTTTCTCTCAATCCCTTCAAGCCTATGTAGAGCAGCCGTATAATTATCGGGCAGTTGTGTGCTGTCGTCCTTCCATAATAGCCCTGTTTGAAATCGACCTCCCACTCGTTTAGTTGTGCCTTCAAGTAACATCTTAGCTCTGACGTCATCATTACTTTCGACAGGTGGCGAAGATCTAACGCCAAGACTTTCAATATTGAAATAGTCGATCACAAGTTGTCGCATGTCTTCTTCTTCTTGCATTTCTTGGGTACGTAAAAAAAGACAAGAGCGGGTTGCTAACGACGCACGACTGGTTGGACCAAAAACTACCCACCCTAGTTTAGTGTTGCAAGCGTACGGACCTTGCTCACTAACCCCCTTTATGTCAATCGGCAAGCCTAAGTGTGCATGATCGATTCCAATTAAAAGTTGAGGCACAGCATCAAAATATGGCTGAAGAGGCAGAGACGAAATTGATTTGTCACTGCTCTTTAAATCATCACGACTTAAACTCTGCATGGGCAAACCTAGATTAGCTACGGCATAAACGTCGCGCAGTAGGTAGCGCTTATTTTTACCAACACCGCTAATTTCAATATTGAAAACCTCAGTCGACTCTTGGGCTGTTCTTCCTCCAAACCATTGTATATCTAACGAATGTCGACGGCCGCGTATTCCCAACTCCTTGGCCAAATCACTGTCTAACATCGTAATTGAAGAACCTTCATCCAATAGGGCGTACGTATCGATGCGCTTATTATCGCCATACAAGGTTACCGGCAGCACACGAAAGAGCAGCTTGGGTTTAGTGCTGCTAACGTTTGCGCAGCTCAACACGTTTCCTCGTACGTCACCTTGTTCTTCCTTTAATAAACTTAGGGTCGGCGTAATAGCATTGGCCTCGTGCAATAAACTGTGGTGTCTACGCTGGGATCCTTCTTCTAAACAAAGCTTTTTACGGCGACAGTTACGCGTGTTATGGCCCACGTTCAAGCATGAAAAACAAGCGCGATGTTTCTTCGCGAACTCCCATCTATTAGACACTGCAGCATTTAAAAAACGACGGCAATCTTGCAGTTTATGTTGCTCCTGGCATAATGGACACTTAACGGGAGTTACACCTGCATAACCTGGACACTGTTTTTCGGATGTATGTAACACCGCACGACGCTTTTGATCCTTATTATCGATGTCTTGCACTGTACATATCAGATTAGCAAGTTCACTTACCCAAGCGCTAAAATGTACAATTGTCGGATACGGCTGTATTGAGGCGGCGACTCTGGCCCACTCCAGTTTCTTACTCATAGGAAGCTTAGCTAATAGTTCCTCTAATAGCGTAGGATTGGCGATGTGTTGTTGTCCATTCGCTGACTGTAAGAATGTTGCTAGGTTTCTCACTTTAGTGGCAAAGGGTACCAGTTTGGACAATGCATTCTCCGAAATATTAGGCAAATCCCTCGCTTGACGTAGCTGACTCTGAATTAATTGTTCGGGTCGGCCAAAGCGAAAACGGAGTTGCTCTATGGCGGCGCTGGCATTGTCTGGATGAATTAAAAGCGATTTAATCACCTCCCGCGCTTCTCCTTTAACAGCTTTCTGCAACCGTTGATTGTTTTCCAGATTAGTGTAGTTGTACATTGAAGTCGATTGGACGTAGGCTGTATAAAAAATTGGCCAGTCTTCTGGCTCGCTGCTAAATTCGGGTAAATCTTGCAACTTCCGTGGTACTGTTGCAGAATTGTTTAAAAATGAAAAATTGTTTAAGTCATTTGTTGGCATAGGACCATGAACAATACTGTTATAATTATTAAAAACAGGGGGCGAAATTATCGACGACGATGTAAACGGCACGCCAGAATTACCTAGTGTAGCGTGTGTTTGGCCCTTTATTGAATACGTTGGCGCAAAGACGGCGCTCGCAGTTAACGACGGCAGCGAAAAAAAACTACCACCGTTTTCAGCGGTTTGCTGGCCTGGCAGCGTGGCAGCGCTGCTCGTGATAGTCGACGTCGCAAAATGTGCATAACTGTTTATGGTCGATGGCGTGATGTTATTTGTTGTTGCGTTAACCGACAATTTTTGCATACGTGAAGTACATGAAAAATTTGGGAATTCATATAACGGAGCACCTATAGCGGGTGCTAACGATGGCGCAACGACGGGTATTGTTGTTGTCGTGGCTATGGATGTAGCACTATCTAAATGACCTGAGCTACGCAAAGCAATCTCTAGCCTTTGGCAGTGGCGGTTTTGTTCACTTAATCTTACCTGTGCTTCTTCTAGTTGTCTTTGAAGAGTGGCGATTTGATTCTGCATTTCCATTTTTAAACTTACGGATTCTGATGTGGCGTTGGTATGCGTGGTGGCGGCGGAGGCGGCGTCGTTTATGATGGCGGTGGAATTAGGCTGAACTTCACCTGACTCTGGTTCTAATTTGTTGAGCCGAGGACTGCGGCGTTTCTCTATGGTTTCCTCCGGATCATTCATTTAAACGGCCCCAAACTTTCACTCTTTTACGGCAGGGAAAAATACGCAGTTAATCGCAAATAATCAAAATTGCGAATAAAGATGTCGCGGCTACGATGAGATGAAAGGGGTTTGCTACTAACTCAATTGCAAAAATGGTTTATTCTGAAATTCAATTTAATATTGTACATTCTGTAATTTAATAAAATATAGAAACTTACCGCAGTTTTGCACCCCTTCTTCTTCGACTGATCGTATGCGAATGAAAAATAGAATAGAACGAAGAAGAATGAGTGCGCAACTTTGGTTCACAAGCAGGGTTGTAATTCTACTTATTACAAATTATAAATATCATTTGTCAACACTCGTATTTATCTATTCTTTTAGTCAAAAAGTAAACGTAATGCATTTACCTACCGCCCAAGCAGCCCACCTGTACATCACTTGCTATCCCATATTTTGTGGTTAGTAATTTTAAACTCGTGTTCTTCGATTAAAAAAGAGAACGAATGAAATAAAAATGGTTCATGCACGTAACCATGGGTTGACACCTGTCAAAAACACACAAACGCAAATTACCGCAAAACGTAATATCCATGCGTCATTCGAATAAAAACTCTTCTGAAACATCATCCAATACATAAAAAAGAAATTGCCGCACGAGCCTCGAAACAAATGGGTAAGAGTGAAGTATTTTTTTTTTTTTTTTGTTTTTTTGACTTAGCCATAGCACGAAAACGTCGCCACATACAAATGACATTCGCCTTCTATCGTTTGTGTGCGTTTGAGTAATTGTGGCTATGCATGCGTTTGGCTGGACTGAACATGAAAAATATCCTTTCGAAGAAATAACATTTCAACTGGTGCGAACAAAAAAGCAAGTCGGAGCGTAACGAATCTGTATGTGAGCTTATAAATGCCTCTGAATTGAATTTCTAGAATTTGTTAAATATTTGTTCAAATAAATAATTGACAGCATCCACGAAATAATGTCCGCCCGTTCATCTATCGCATACGATGACTCACTACAAATTGAGGTACATCAGTGGTTGTATTGAGAATGGTAACTACACTGTGTGACAAAGTGGCACGAAAAAATACGAGAATGCGGGGTACCAGGTGTGATAAATTATGAACTTCTAAAACCTTACCAGCCGCCGCTATTAAAAAAATTTTTTTTGTATCATTTGATGTTTCATGTCTACTGTGAACTTCGTACCAATCGTTGTCGTTATTTTTACACATGGGAGTATTTAAGTAAATATGTACAGTAATTTGTTTGAGTAGTTAACTCGGAAAGTATTGACAGCCACCGAAGTCCACTCAGGTGTTGTCAAAAGTTTTTGTTTTACAAATTACTTTCAAGACATGAATTTTTTCCACATGGGTTTAACTTCCCCCAAGCAATTGAAAACATTGAAACATATCTCGGCAATGCGTGAAGAGAGCTACCTTAAATTGCATGTGTTTGTAAGTTAATCATACCACTTTAGCTCGCTAGAGGCGAATCTTACTCGATAACTTTGTCGTTGCTTTCGCATGCAAATTTTTCTTAAAGTTAATCGAGCATGTTAGCCCCGGCTTAGGTTCAGAATGTAATTGCAATCACATGGAGAATACTTGGCTTAGAACGTTTTGAGCTATGCGGCACCTAGCAACTTCTCGTAACTAAAGAACAAATTAAAATATTTATTTCCAACTTTCGGGTATATTTTGTATAGAATTCTTTCAATGTTCCAGGAAAACAATTAATAATTGACAAAACAAAAGATGAAAAGAAATTAAATCCAAATCAGAATGGAACAGATAAAGACATTTAGCTGGATGAAAATAAAAAAATTATCTATAATTTGATTTCGACTTGTTTTTTTTTTTTTTTGTTTTTGGTCGCGACAGACTAGCAAGTACAGAACTCAGACACAATAAATCCGAAGAAATCTGAGAAGATCTTGTGGAGCTGAGGTGGTCGTTTCTTAGCACTTCAGTGCCAAAGATCACAAGTCCGATTCGAGTAAAAGCCGGGCAGATTCACAGAAAGTAGCCCGCCCTCTCATCCTCTTCTCCACATGCTGAGATGCCTACATTTTCCATGAACCGTTTTCTGCTGGTGTCATCCAGGGTTAATAGAAGCTGCCCCCCAAGGGTGGAAGGGTGTCTCCACTGCCATAAGGCTCTCAATGCTTTGGATGTCTTTGTTTTAACGTGTGACTTCCAAAGAAGTTTACTATCGAAGATTACTTCAAAATATTTGATTTCATTAGATAGCTGGATTGTGACTCCTTTTAGCTTAGGCAGAACGAGTCCATCAAGCTTCCTCCTTCTGGTAAAGAGGACAATGCCAGTCTTGGTAGGATTTACCTATAGTCCATTCGCACAGCACCATGTGTCAATCATATCTAGAGTTTTCTGCGCTTTTCTACAGATGTTCATAAACATATGTTACCAAACAAGCAACGTCCTCCACATGTGGTTGTGCGTAGACTCCCGCATCATTTTAGGGTGGTGAGTACAGGATCGATCAACATGTACCAGAGCATTGGAGACAGCACACCACCTTGGGGGGTAGCCTCTATTAACCCTGGATGACACCAGCAGAACTTTCTCTGCTCGCACCGTGACGATTCTTTGGGCCAGCATCAGACGAATCCAATTCACTAGCACCCGGTCTACACCGTGCCTGCACATACTATCGAAAGTCGCATTATCATACGCCCCCTCTATGTCTAAAAAGATGCCCATAGCGTAGTCCCTCCTGTCGATGGCCTGCTCTACCCTATCAATAAGGTTTTGCAATGCCGACTTGCCGGATTTTCCACTTTGATAGGCATACTGGAATGGAGAAAGAGGGTAACCCTTCAGCTATATACTTCTGACGTATACGCAATTCCACTAGTCATTCGAGACTTTTCAGCATGAAAGAAGTTATGCTGATGGGTCTAAAGCTTTTGGGGCTGGTGTAGTCAAGAGCGTGTTGTATAGGCCAGTGCCACGCATGCAGTGAAGATTTTCTTCAAGACTGCAGTCACGGACTTGTTGTTTGTTTTCAGTTTTTCTACAATTATTTCCCCATAGATCTCTCCAAATTCGAAGTGGCGCAAAATTAGTCCCCCTATCGCAAGATATTATCATTTTTACGAATAGCGTTGTACGTCAATCATATTTGCTACTGGTGAACTAAACAGGAGCGTGGAATAATTTAGTTGATTTTTGTATGCATTTCCCCAGTCCCGAGATCTCCCGTTCATTCGATTTAACCATCCCCGACTTGTTTCTTTGGAGCTACTTGAAATTGTGAGCTTACACAAATAAGTTTCAGACAATTGCAGCTTTTAAGGTGAATGTTTGATAGAGATGGCCATAAAAATAGACTCAAACTCACAGCGCAAATCTTGCGGAACGTAATGGAAAATTCGAAACTGGCGGCTGCTACTTGGCGAATAACATATTTTTACTTAACAGAAAAAATTTCAAAGGTCAAAATAAAGATTTCCATCATTCAAAGCCACTTCTTTTTTTGTTTAGTAAACAAACTATTTAAAATTGGATGCTTAAAGATGTGCCATTAAGCTGTGCTGCCCGTCTAGTATCCTTTAAAACACATGCCCTCTCACTTGATCAGAAGCTAACTATTTTATTTTTCTTTTACTTCGGTGTCAAAAAGTGTTTTAAGAAAAGTGATTGTTACAAAATTCCCTTGTATCGATGGTAGTTCAAAATTAAAACCAACTTTGACTGGACAAGTGATTTTTTTTTCCTTTCACTTAATTAAGGCGACAGCGGAATATGTTAACATAAATTTTTGATTTGAATTTGTATTTTGTTTTATTTAGTAATTTGTATTGCAACCATTCGTCATAATTACCCAAAAAAAAGACCCAAGACCCTGTTCCCCTTTTTTTCGCGCATGGTGTATATTTATGTCCCCTTGCCAGCCACAAACTCACCCTAAATGTAGGCGAGCACCTGAATAGACAAACTTTAGGAAGAGGAATTGCGCAAAAATCCAACATTAATCGTAGCTGTACACTCAGCACATACTAATACCAGTACATAGGTGTAAATGCACTTTTGGTTGCGGCATGCCAGTCTATTATGCAAAGTCTACATATAAAATGAAAAGGATGCGGTAAACGACGCCACGGCATTTATGGGTTCTGGTGTGACTTGGCATATTTTCCACTGTATTCAGCACACGTTTTTATACTCGTATTGACATAAAACAGTTGGAATAAGTGGAACGAAATGGTTTCCGTTTTTTATTTATCTTCTGCGGGCAATAGCTTTTGAATCTGGCTTTTACCTTCCGAGTGCTATAATTTTAGGTGTTATCAATATCAAAGTGGTAGGCACTTTTTCATTGGAGTACAAGAAAACAGCCGCATCTGGATTTAAATGCTGGAAGAATCTGTAGAATTAGGTAGGAGAATTATGTAGCTAAGTAGTGTTACACTGGAAAATAATACGAATGCTACATACACATAAGGACACAGAATATTTTTTTGACTGCCTAATAACTTGATAGTGAAGTAAAACCAAGTAGTCCAAGGTAGCACAAAGTCCTATTATAAACTACACTTTACGATAAATTCCAACTAAAAAAATGGGTTGGGTACAAAATTTGTAGGGTACCTACAATATTCTGTACTCATAAATCTGGCAGTTAAAATTCTATGCTGCAATATTTTGCCTTAAAAACTCTTAGAACCATACGAATAATTAGAAGAAGAGCTCACTTTCTGCTCCAAACGGTTCTCAGAATCTGTAATACAGAAAGTTATACGAAGCAGTATTCATAAAATAACAAGTGCTAATTTGAGAAACGGTTTGAGCCACAGGGCAAAAAGTAAGGTGAATTTGGTTGTTAAATGAAAAATCTTTATTTATTCTTGTAAATCAATTTCATCCCCTTCAAAATAATCCCCTCCCGATGAAATACACTTATGCCAACGATTTTTCCAATCCCCGAAACATTTCCCCCGATAGTCCATTTCCGGTACAGCCATCAGCACCTTCTTCGATTCAGCTTTTATCTCCTCAATCGACTCGAAACGCGTTTCCCGGAGTGGTCTCTTGAGTTTTGGGAATAGCCAGAAGTCACACGGAGCCAAATCAGGCGAATACGGTGGTTGCGGAGCGATATGCGTTGAATTTTTGACGAAATGGTAGCGAAGAACGAGTGCAGTGTGAGACGGTGCATTATCGTGATGCAAAAACCAAGAGTTGTTGGCCCATAATTCTGATCTTTTTAGACGACTTGTTTCACGTAAACGACGCATAACGCTCAAATTATATTTCTTATTAACAGTTTGGCCAGGTGGAAGGAATTCATAGTGAACCACACCACGAAAATCGAAAAAAACTGTCATCATGACCTTTATTTTTGAACGACTCTTTCGGTCTGGCCTCGCCTTCAGTCTGGCCTCGCCTTCAGCACGATATTCGCTTCATTGGTCGGTTGTTTCTCATCTCCCGTAATGATGCATTTGAGCTTGTTCTGATAGTCTGAAAGCATTGTTTCACACACATCAACGCGACGACTTTTTTCCAAGAAATTGAGAGTTTTCGGTACCAAACGAGATTTGACTTTTCGTAGGCCCAAATGGTCTTTCAAAATGGGTTTCACAGATCCTTCTGATATTCCAATCATATCAGTAAGGTCTTTAACAGTCATCCGACGATTTTTGAGCACTAACTCCTTCACTTTATTGACGTGTTGGTCATCTGTTGATGTCGATGGTCGTCCGGATCGCTCCAAGTCATCAACAAGTTCTCGACCCTCTTTGAAGTCTTTGTACCACTTATAAACATTTTTCTGCGTCATATGCCTTCTTCAACATGCTAAAGGTTTCCGCAGCCGAAATTTCATTCCGCAAACAAAATTTGATGGCACTTCTCTGCTCAATCAAATCAGAAATTGTAAAAATCGAAAAATGCACTCTTGGTCGTTTGGTAAACACAAGCGTAAATATATTACTGATAATGACATTCACATGAAAGTTGGCCCAGATGTTATTAACAGTGCTGCCAACTCATGAAAAAAATAACTAGAGCGAAATTTTAGTCCCGCGAAGTTTGACAAATAAATTCACCTTACTTTTTGCCCACAGGAGTATATATCATATTTCTTAATTGTAAGAGATATCTGCATATCGATATGAAAGCGTTTACACCTCGTATATGCCTCGATTGGCAAACGTTAGTCGCGCTTGATTGCAATGTAGTATATGGGGCAGTGTGACTTTGGCTTAAAGCAATGAAAGCAGTCACAGGAGCACATATGTGCATGTAAATATAATGACGATGTGGGAGATATTTTGTATGAAAGTGGGTCAGAATCCGAATACAAACTCGCACTTAAAAGCTAAGAACAACTTTAGCATTAACAAAAGTAAGTATTTTTAAGTCTTAAGACGCAAACTTTCAAATCATTTATACAGGTATATTTTTTTTGTTTCTTTTTGATCCTTTCTATCAGAATCCATTGTCGAAAATTTATTTTATTTTTTTCTGTATTTTTTTTGTTGTGTTGAACAGTGTAACGTTAGACGCATAAACGAAAATGTTTAGTTACAACATCGAGGCAATATTCATAGGTTTAAAGGAACTTAACCTATTTTAAACCTCTTCTTTACTTTTTTTGATAGATTTCTTGCAAATTTTTCCTATACTATAATTGTAAATTTAGAAAAGTCTTTGGAACCTTCAGAGTGACGAATTTGTGATACAATTGAAATAGAGCACTTAAATGCTCAAGTTTTCTTATATTTGTGTCGTCAATAAAGGGCGCACCTACATTTGGAATTTGCAGTGTTCTATTTCACTAAAAGCGCCTCTATCAACGACTTGCATTTGTTTTTTTGGCATTTAATTTCATAAGTTTTCTCACCACAAATTAGTAGCTACACTTTACATAGTTATACAGGGAATAACTTACTTAATAGTTATAGTAGTGTGTGGTGCCTTTTGTCTGACTCCCGGCTATCGAATATAGAGTTTTTGAGACTTTTGAGTGACAGAAAGTTTCCAATTGGAAAAAAAAATTTACTTAAATTTTTTTATTTTATAATTGTTTAAATATCAATGCAATTGCAAAGTCAAATGTATAAGCCTAGAAATGTAATTAATTACCTTGATGATATTTAGTGATATTAACCGCTTGTTTGTGTGTAGTAAGTTGATTAATAGCGATGTGCAAAATCAATGCATATGTTTGTAGTCCAAAATGAAAATCATTATTTTATATATAATATATTTTTTAATTTAAATATATTCGCATATACATGCGCAGCTCATTAACATTGACTCATTATGAACACTGTTGTTAATTCACTTGTCACTATTCCACACAAAAATGTCATTAAGGTTAATATACAAAGCCTCTGTCAAGATCAAAATTGCAGTGTTAATAAAATACACCTGAAAAGTTGCATTCCTTTAGTATAGCCTTGATGCTAGAAGTGCTGAACGACATTTTTTTGTAATTATATATTATAAGCAGAAATGATATTGATTTCACTAAAATTTTAGATTAAATCTATTCATACCGAAGTATTCCATACAAATAGTTTCCTTTGCTGTTCTCACAATTATGCCAACACTTTAGAAGCTAAAATGTTTTCCGTTGCTTAGCACTTCAACGTCAGGTGCTGAATATTTTATTCTATGACATTTTGGTTTATGAATATTTACATCCAGCACTGCACTTGTAATTTTCACAGCAACAACACTAATGAAAATCGCTGGGTTTCTCAAACCCTGCTAAATCCACATTGTCGTACATTAATGTCATTTTCTAAGCTGATAAATTTACCAAAGGTATGCTAACTATACTTCTTCCCAGATTGCCGCAAGAACTGTTTTAATGTATTGCATATTTTTTGCGCGCATGTAACAATTTTCAATTTTCTAATGATGTTCTAATCAACTCAATTTCACGATAAAAAAGTATAAAAACAAATTTATATTATAATAGCCTTGAATACAAGTGCGCCATAGAAAATGGGATTATTTGGATTTACGAATAAATCAATAATATATAAAAAAGTAATAAAATTTTCAAGTTTTAATAACAAACACCTAATCTAAGTAAATGTACTATATGTAGAGTTTGCGAAAATTTGTCGTTCGTATGTGACATAAAATTGTAGTAAAATCTTATTTACAAAGCAGTAGCATTAGAGTTTTCTATATTTCTTCAAACATGATGAATCATGTGATGTTTCATTGGACTACAGTATTTCCCGGATATAAACACCATCTAAAATGCAGGATATTCGAGGCTTATGTGAAAATCCCTCTTATAAGCACTGACTGTGCATATGTATGTATATTCAAATCCTCGGTTATAGCATTTCCGCTTAATCTAACTCAACGAAACGAAAGACTAACTCTATTACATAAATTAAATGCCCCCTTATAAGAAGTACACATTGAGTTTTCATTTATTTAAAATAATTATATGCTTGTTGCACATGTCCACAGAGTTCATTCATAACGTTCTGCATATTTATATAATACTATGTACGAACCCGTTATTTAATAGTTTTAAACAGCCTGTAATTTTTAACTGAATGCTCGTTGTAGCGAGCCCGAAAAGATTATTTATCTGAAGCATACATATATTTATTTGTAAGAATAAGTGAAAATTAAAATTTCAGTATTGTATACGGGAGGATCAATTCTTTTGATGCTTGTAAGTGGGAAATGCTTATAACCGTGGGAGTTCTTACTCCAACTTATTCTTCTTCTTCTATTGTTATTGTTATGACAGAATGTATGAAATAAATGGAGATCTAAAAAAATTATCATATTATAATAACGTCCACTCCTTGTCAGACAATGGCCAATATCACAGTACATTTCTGCCCATGCACAGTGCGGCCGATTCCCGAAAAGCTGGCCAAAACTAAAAAAATTAAGTAATTGATTCAAAATTTCTTACTCGGGGGTTGTCGGGGTCGCTGATTACGAATTTGATCTTAAAATTTTGAAAATCCGCCCCCTTCCACCCCTATTGGCCACCCCTTCACGTGAAATAGCGTATATTCTAGAACATAATCAAGATGCATGTAAATTTATATGTTTTCGGGGTCGCCAAGGTAGCAAGTGGTAGCAGCTGAATCTTGTTTTATTCAGTAACCATAACTTTTTTGAGTAACCTTTAATAGGTTTCAAAGCAGCATATGACGGCGTTGTATTACTATACAGTTTGAAAACTCAAATTTTATAAAAAAAATTGCAAAAAATGTATCTACGTATTGCTGCAGCTAAAAATTTTGTGTCGAGGTATTGATATGTACTAAAGATTTCTCGTATTTTACTAACCTTCGGAAGATGATTCCATTTGGTTTTGTTCAATTTACTCCATTACAAAATCTTTCAAATGTGTACAACTTTCACTATTCATCGACAGTAATACAATGCTCAAAATAAGGCCACGTTGCGACTGAAAATACGAGGATACTTAGGGTACAGGACGTTGCTATGAACGGTTTTCACTACTCAAGGCATTACTGTAGCCAACCCAAAGACAAAAAAACTCTATCTAGAAACTTTTTTTTTCGACTTTTGGAGAGCTTTTTGGGAATCGGCCGCACTGTGCCATGGTAAAAGAGGTGCGATATATAGAAATAGGCAAGAATTTCTGGTTTTATTGAGACAAATTTTTTTCCACCCAACTCTGTTGATGAAGGGTTTTCCAATAACAGGTGTTTTTTTGGAATGGATTGCGCAATCGAGAGATAATTAACGATGTTTTATGGCCGGAATTGGATGGTATTAATGTTGTTTTCAACAAGACGGCGCTACGTGGCACACAAGCAACGAAAGCATTGATCTTTTACGGGAAATGTTTCCGGACCGTGTTATCTCTCGAATAGGTGATCACAATTCACCACCGAAATCTTGTGAATTTTTTCTGTGGGACCACGTGAAAGAGAAGGTCTACGCCTATAGCCGAGGGTCGATTCAAGACCTCAAAGATAGAACTCGTGAGGCTATCGAGGACATAGGGCTGCCACTTTGCAATTCGGTTTTGGAAAATTTCCTGAAAAGGATATTGTCCTGTAAGCGTAGTCGTGGTGGTCATTTGCCTGATGTTATTTTCCACTATTAACGGCATACCATCCTCTTTATAATGAAATAAACATCCGATCATTTATTTAAAAAAAATTGCCTTTTTCTTTGAATATCAAAATAACATATATATATATATATCGCCGAGGGCCGACCGCCATTTGAAAACATTGTTTCTTCATTTTGTATGCCGAGTGTATTTCTGCCATTAAAGAGCACCCCATAAAGAATATCTGCCGTTCGGGGTCGGCCTAAAACTGTATGTCCCTCCTTTGGGGAATAACATCAACACGTATGCCACAAAGAGAAGGAGGAGCTCGGCCACACATCCAAATAGGGTGTAAAAGTCAATATATTTTTTTCGATAGTAGAAAATCACCGAACACGCAAGACACTTGTCTTATTTATACATCTCACAAGCAAACTAAACCTGTTAAATTGCTAAAACCGTGAACATATCTTCGGACCAGTGTACCAACATAAAAAAAATAATAATCGAAAGTCGAATGTATGTAGCCCGCAAAATTTGAAAATTCACCTAATTTTTTTAACAAAAAAATTTATAATTTTTTGGAAATTGTGTCGCACCAACGTACATATTTCACAATTGTGAACAAGATAGCTGCAATATACAAAGTAGAAAGCAATGGAGTGTGTAAAGGTCAAGTAAAGATTTCCATTGATCAAAATAATTTTTTTTTTTTACTAGTTTTACGTTGAAATTTTAATGCACAGTTGGGCTTTGTTAGTTCCAAATTGTACATATTGCTCTTATCTTACACGAAAAATTTCTACTTAATAAAACATTCTTTTGGGAATTATATTTTGTTTAAAAAAAAACATTTTTTGTTTTGAGATTAGTGCGAGAAAGGAAATTTCGTTTAAAAACATGTATTAGTAACAGTGTTATTTCAAAAGTATGTAAAAAAGATAGTCTCAAAAGAGTGTTGAGTGTTTCTATGTATTTACTTATATATATTTTTCCCCTCCCATGTATGAACATTTTTAGGAATAAATCTTTCGTCTGAATTTAGAGCTAAATTGGCAAGAAAAAGTAGACTAGTAGGCGTATACAAAGAACACATTTTTATTTTGATACTAATAAAACACTTTTTCGCATACGGCTCTCACCTAATTTTCCTAACCGATTTATTTGTTCAATATAAGAGAAACACTCCTCTGAATAGACATAAAAAAATACAACTACGTGAGTCAGACCAAAGTTTGCATGGTGGGATGGTATTTTCAATTACAGTAATTAATTTTTCTTTTTAATATAGAGTGGTGCGGATCTTCCTTAGCAATTATTTGTAATATGTAGGCTTTTTTTATTTTTCAGACAAGTGGTAATACAGGCTTTGGCAAACTCAATCATGGCGCGTTAATGAATTCAACATTGGTCATTAAATTTTTATAACTATGCGCACACAACGCACTATTTCGTGTAGTTTTTGGTCTGGTGGAGTCATCGGACCGTACTTCTTCGAAAATGATACCGTTAATGTGGCGAATCACGAACGTTATCAAGACATCATAATAAACTTTGTATTCGTATAGCCTGAATTAAATGTCATTGACTTGGACACTATGTATTAGGGTGGGGAATAAGGGCATAGCGTTTTTATTTTTCTTTTATTTTACAATGCTTTGGTTGCTGTTCTGCTCTACAAAACCATCTTAATAGTATTTTTAAGTTATTTAATTTTTTCTTGGTTTTGAGGCTTAGAATTGGAATACCAAAGAGGCAAAAATTAACATTTTCGACACTTGCTCTTCTTTGCTTTCATTAAATTCGAAAAGCTGTCGAAGCAGCCCGGAATATTTGCGGCATGTATGGAGAAGGTGTCATAAGCGAGTCTACAGCACGGAAATGATTTGCAAAGTTAAAAAATGGCGTCTTCGACGTCGATGACACGTCCCATAGCGCAAGGGTGCCTTCAAATTGCTTCTCAGCATCTCGTCCATCATCGAGCAACACGCGGTCATAAACAACGCTTCTGTACCGACTCAGGGATAAAATTAAGTGCCTCCTGTTAACAAACAAACAGTCGGAAAATTTGCGTATGCGCACTATTGACACTAAGGACTTCATTTATGTAGGAACCAGCATTAACACCGATAATAATATCAGTTTTGAAATTCAGCGTAGAAACTTTCTTGCGTAGTAAAATCCCCTTTCGGCGAACAAAAGTAACACTCTATAAGGCTCTCATCATGCCCGTCCTAATGTAGGCGCATAAGCTTAGACCCTGACAACATCCGATAAGGCGTCCCTTTAAATATTTGGAAGAAATATTGCAAAAAAAATTCTGCAGAAGGTTTTTGGACCTTTGCACGTTGGCGAAGGCATATACCGCAAGCCATGGAATCATAAACTGCATACGATTTACGAAGGCATAGACATAGTGCAGCTAGTAAAGATCCAGCGGTTCCGCCGGACAGATAATATCTTCCGAATGGATTCAAATGCTCCGCCACTGAAAGTACTCGATACAGTATCAATTTGTGGTCGGAGAGGAAGAGGAGAGGACTGCTTTGCGTTGGAAATATCAGGTGGATTTGCATAATGTGTCCAACTGGTGCCGATTAGCGCGATAAAGAAATGACTAGCGCACTTTGATAAGCCTAGCATAAATCCCTTAAGCGGTTATCGCACTAATCAAGAAAAAGATGAATATCAACAACGGGAGAAGAATTACTTTCGATGTAGTCCTTCATAACCCTACATGCCCTACACTACCCTTTGCCCACACGTACACTCTACTCCGAGAAATATCCTAGTTAAGCAATTATATTACACTAAACAACGAAATTCAACTTTTTTATTGTCCATGAAAAATGTTATATACCTTCTACTCAAATATGAACGAGGCGGTATCAATAAAACGGTCCGCGGATGACATATGGCAAAAATAAATTTTTTGTTTTTTGGTAGGACTGTTATAAGCTTACATGGCAAATTTCAGCGTGATATGTCACATAGTTTGTTTTCTGTGCTACTGTAAACAAGTCAATCTCGAGTGTGTTCTTCGAATTCTCTTTTATGACTTCAATTGTCTCAAAATGTTTTCCACGAAGCGGCAACTTGAGCTTGGGAAACAGGAAAAAGTCACATGGAGCCATATCAGGCGAATACGGTGCTTGCGGAACGATATTAACATTATTTTTGTTCAAATAATCGCGAACAAGATATGATGTGTTAGCTGGTGCATTATCGTGATGCAAGAACCATAACTTGTTGTCCCACAATTCCTTCCTTTTAAGACGAATGTTCTCGCGCAAACGCTTTAAAACGTCTAAATAGTATTCAGCGTTAACCGATCGGCCTTGCGGAAGGAACTCCGAGTGCACCACACCTTCGTAATCGAAAAAAACAGTCAGCATAACCCTTATTTTGAGCGACTTTGGCGTGGTTTTTTGGATTGATGTACGGCCCTCTTTGAACGATTTGTACCACTGGAGAACACGTGCACGCGATAGAGCAGAGTCCCCATAGGTTGTCTGCAACTGTTTTAAGGCGTCTGAAGCCGAAATTTTGTTGGAATAATAAAATTTCAAACAAATTCTTTGAATTTCCATCGTTAAATTCGAAGAACACACTCGAGCTTGACTTGTTTACAGTAGCACAGAAAACAAACTATGTGACAATCACGCTGAAATTTGCCATGTAAGCTTATAACAGTCCTACCAAAAAACAAAAAATTTATTTTTGCCATATGTCATCCGCGGACCGTTTTATTGATACCGTCTCGTTCATATTTGAGCAGAAGTACAATAGTATACTGAGTTTTTTTTTTTAATTTTCTCATCAGTTTAATTTTATACAGCGTTTTGAGTTTTCAAAAGGAAAATTTAACAGAGCTATCTACTGCGTATACTTTATTTCACAAAAACAAAGTTGAACTTTTTTTTTTATAACTATGTTTTTAATATTGTAAATTAATAAATAACTGGCGCGTTCTGTTAGGTGTTTGGCCGAACTCCTCCTCCTACTAGTGGCGTGCATTTTGATGTTGTTCCACAAATGGAGGGACATAGAGTTTTAAGACCCCGAACGGCATACATTCCTTTGTGAGTAGCTTTTTCATGGCAGAAATACATTCCGAGGTTTGCCATTGGTATTGCCATATATTTTTTCAAAACAATTTATTAGGAAATTTCAATGATATCTAAGGCACAATTTTTTAAAGACCATTTATGCACTAAATTTGTGCTGGCAAAATGTAAACAAACAACTTTTTATAATAGCTGGATATTTTTGTTTTGTATTCGTATTGTATTGTATTTCGTTTGATATTCACGAGTCAGTTGCAAAGATAAAACAATTTTTTTGAAAAATTAAGCATTTGAATACTTTAAAGAAATAAATTGTTGAGAAAATAAAAACTGAGTGGGCGTCATGAAGTCTGTAGTTTCACGTGCTCATCAAAAATTTTCCTTGGATAACTTTTACTGTCACACGGTGTTATATATACGTACAAATGTATATAAATCCTGTGCTGAATTTTTTCCTGTGCTTCTCATCTCAACTGCATCTGTATATCCTCCTACCAAATGGAGTATCCTGCAAATTAATGCCACCTTCCAAGGGTAGTTGGATTTTATGATAACCTTTTTCATGACAGAAATGCACGTGAAGGTTTATCATTGCTTGCCCAGGTGTGACTGATTTCTGTCATTTTGATGCTTCATGACCGTAGTGGGCATTACGCTCTGAACCAACCGAATGATAGGCACGCACGAATTCATCCAGCATTTAAACAAAAATTGCTCTTTGTTTTATTGAAATTTTATAAAGGCTTACATACATAACATTCTATTACACCTAGTTTACACTGTCCGGTAATATTTTTCTATTAAATGAACAAAATTGCTGTTGATTCAATTTATGAATATAGATGTATCTATTCACTTGAAATATTTCATTTTCACAATATTTAAGTTAATATTGAATCGCCAAGCTTGCAGTTATTATCATAAAGGACCACTTTGCATACTCTAAGAATTAAAGAATTTTTTTTTATTCGGTTAATATTGGGGTAATTCACAATTAATTGCAGTTGGCCTGGCAACCTGGCATTTTTAAATTATGACGACGAATACATACGTTTTTTTATTATTGTTTGCTTGGTATTTTTCAAATACTTCGATGTTCACGTAATTATGTACCAACCTAATGTATTGAGTGGAATATTAGATTAGATTGTAGTATTTTCATAAATAGCAACTAAAAGTTTATTTCGACACAACTAAGCTTTTTCGGAATTAGTTTCAGCTCCTATATTGTTTGTTCACTTTTGAAGCTTATACGAGTAAAGCACGTACAATAAGTTTCAAAACTAATTTACTTCTTTTGTATCACCTAGTTTTTTGCTCCACTGTACACTTTTTGAGTTTTTTATAATAATTTATATTATATATTTTTTTAATATTTTTAACCACTTTTCACTTATTTTTACATGCTTTTAATATAATTTCAATTAATTAATATATTATTTTATTTCGGTAAATTTTCTGTTATTTTTCCACTAAAATAAATATTTGCGTAATCCATAGCGAGTATTTTGAATCGCGCGCCCGCATATCCTTTGAAACACTCGCATTCGCCTTTAACGCCGGACTAGAACTGCCGCCGTTAGCACACTGTTATCGACTGAATAAAGCTACACTTTATTTGTAAAAATTTAAACACCTTACAGGCATTCAACTAATATTTCACCACAACAAAGAATATTCACTCTTCAGCTCAATACTGCCGGCCAAACAACTTCACATAGCGTATGAGTCTCATTGCTAGCAAAAAGGGTTTTGAGTGAGAGAGTCCTTGAGTGGCAACAAGTTCATTCGCCGGCACAAACAAACATGACATATTCACACAAACAAGCTTATTCGCTTCCTAAATATATTCACTCTCCCGGAACCCACTTTAGAGCGTGAATTTTTTGAATTGTTTACTCGTGTCGAGCGTATACATACTTATATATTATTTGCATGTAAATGTGGGTGCATGTATGACTTTCCTGCAATAAAAAAATTTAGTTAATAAAACAAGTTTCTGACAAGTCTGAGCTAGTCTTATTTCGCCTGTTGCGGACCACTTCGTAATTAATTCGTGGTTAGCAATATTTTTCTACAGCGAGTAAGAGTATTCGCCGAGCGATAATCAACAAAATAATGCAAAACAATGTTTAATCCTTGCCATAATATTATATATCGCCACTGGAAAATTTTTAACAGAGCACACATTGAAACAAATATTCACATTATTTATGGAACACAGTTTCCTTCAGGTAGCTCTCTCGGCTTAGCGCATCCTGTTCATTTACAGTTTAATAACCATTATTATGAGTTTAAATTTCCGATGGCTCATATCCATAATACTCAGTTAGAGCAAACTTTAATTAGATTAATACCAAAAAGTTAAGGCCTGCTTTGTCTTTAAGTACAGGATTAGTGTCTTGCGGTGCCAAGATCCTACTTTGATTCGATTCCTTAATATGTATATATAATTGGCGCATACACCCTTTTCTAGGTATTTGGCCGAGCTCCTCCTCCTATTTGTGGTGTGCGTCGTGATGTTTCACAAGTGGAGGGAGCTATTGTTTCGAGCCGACTCCGAACGGTAGATTTTTTTTATAAGGAGCTTTTTCATAGCAGAAATACACTCGGACGTTTGCCATTGCCTACCGAGGGGCGACCGCTATTAGAAAAAACTTTTTTTTTTATTTTGATCTTTCACCGAGAATCGAACCTACGTTCTCTCTGAACTCCGAATGGTAGTCACACACCAACCCATTTGGCTACGGCGACCGCCGTATTCCTTTACAAAAATGTATTACCCAATGCTGTCAAATACACATTTTGACATTTGCCCATTTTTTACTTCGAACTATTTACTTGTTGTGCTTGGTGGCTAGCATATGAGCTAAAGGGTCTTTCAAAAAACGCGGCTACATGTTATTTGAAATAAAACACGTAAAGCTTTGGCTTCTTTCGGAGTTCACTCTTTTCATTCAAAATACGGCTATTAACAATTACATGTGAAAAATAGCATCACTTAAATGGCCACCATGACCACGTTCCAAGTGTTCCAAGTAACATCTGCAAACCACTCGATTCAGAAATGCCTCATTGTTGAGAACGGCGAGGTTGAAGGTTGTTCAGCAACACTTTACGCTCCAGCGGCAATATTTTCGACAGAACGTCCAGATTTTGGTCTGTAAAACCTTTTTCAATCCTCCAAAGCACCAGTTTATAGAAATTTTGACTTGTCTACTTATTCGGACGATTATTTCCACCAAAAAACACGAATTTTGTGTTATGTTTTTTTCTTAAAGATCGATCATTTTGATAATAAGTTTCAATAATTTTAACACCTCGTTCTGTCGTGCAAAACTTTAAATCTGTCAAATGTCAAAGATACATAAAAAAGGTACCATCTAGGAATTATTCACTTCTGACATCTAGTCGTCACTTCTGAAATACCTTTACATTAGCTGAAAATACTGTAGAGTAGCTAAGAGCGCAAAAAGGGCAAGAGACGCGGATGCAAAAAGGGTAAAAGGGTTGATAGGCAATTCGACGAATAGCATGCCTTGAAGATGAAACCTCCTTTATTGCAAGAAGAATTGAACAAATGTAAACAATGTATAAAACAAATCATGGCACATTTATTTAAAGCAACTCATTAGCATAAAAATGTAACCTTTAATTAAATAATCGAACTTATTTAGAATCAGTTTTAACTTGACTATAACTATGTGCCAACATTTTTGAAATCTTTTTACTTTACACTCTGTTTTGTTGTTACAATAAAGTCACTTTTGCTTCTCATACTTGTCTGTATGAATTGAATACTAATTCTAAGCCATCGTAAAAATAAATACTTCTCAGGACATCAAAACTTAATCTAAATCACCTACAGAAAAATATGAGAAACGTGAACTACTCTTGGTCTAAAATTAACTAGAAGCATATCAGTTTAGTAGTGGTACATTTCCCTGCAGGTTATTTCTCTTCGGCTCTGTCATACATAGATTGATGTCATTATAACCCTCATAAGTTTGCCATTGCTCCAAAGAGGCATTAAATATTACATTCATACACACGCTACCCCAACTCCACATTTTACTCGTGCACGTATGTATGTATGCATGCGTGCTTGTTGTATGTTTGCAACTAATATGTATTTCCACACATTTTTGGCGGGAAAATTTAGTTGTGCGCGCTTTGACTTTGGCTGTTCTCATTACGTGCCTCGTTATTGTAAATAATTCACGAACATTTCACTTATTGCATTAAATTTTTAGCTGTTTGTTTTTATTCAAACAAATACATACAAGGAACTCCGTTAGCATGCAACATGCATGCAATGTTTATAATTTGCGGCAACTTATGAGACATGCTCATCACGGTTAGTTAATTTATGTCACAAAGCGCTCATCAGAGTGTCAGAAGTAAAAGAAAACTATTTTTGCAATAACTAAGTCAATTAATTTCTTTTAAAATGTATCACAGAAAACAAGCTTTTTTCCTAGCAATAGTAAATGAAATTATGAAAAAGTATGCAGGCGGCCGCCGTAGCCGAATGGGTTGGTGCGTGATTACCATTCGGAATTCACAGAGAGAACGTTGGTTCGAATCTCGGTGAAACACCAAAATTAAGAAACAGTTTTTTCCAATAACGGTCGTCCCTCGGCAGGCGATGGCAAACCTTCGAGTGTATTTCTACCATGAAAAAGCTTCTCATAAAAAATATCTACCGTTCGGAGTCGGCTTGAAACTGTAGGTCCCTCCATTTGTGGAACAACTTCAAGATGCACGCCACAAATAAGAGAAGGAGCTCGGCCAAACACCGAGAAAGGGTATACGCGGCAATTATATATATTATATATAGGCAGTATTTTCAAATTTTTTATGAAAAGGTATGCAGTCATTTCCATAAGAGAAAAGGAATATTTACTACAAATGTACAATTGCGGTGGCGCAAAATTAATCATCCAATTCTGTTTCATAATAACATTTTTACTTAATAAGAAATAATAATTTTGAGTGATGCACTCCATTGCTTCTCTGTTTGTATGCTGCAGCTGTTTAGTTACCAAGTCTCAATTGCCATTGACGTCAACGCCATTTATAAAACTCATAAATCTTCCGTAGGGTGATTAATTTTGCGCTACCTTGTATATAGCTGCGTACGTTTGGATACAAAAAAGTTAAGATTTTGGTATCACGTTAATTTTAGATAGTGAAGTAGATATTTGATACGTTACTTAAAAAAATACTACTAAACACTTTGTTCCTTATAGAAGGAACAAGTACCAACTCCACATGTAAATGTTTCGTTGTTCCCATCCGAAAAGGTGTATTCTTGTACCTGCAAGCACTTGTGCACAATTTCTGTGAAGCTTGGTACATATTTACATATTACCCATAATACCCTTTATCCAAATAAGTTTGGTATTAAAATTGAGCGAAATCAGTTTGTAAGTTCATGTGAAAGTTCGGTTCCATATGAAAAAAAATTCTTATATAGGATTATATAGCATTCGTTATAAGGAGAAAATGCACAAGACTGCCAGCAAAAAAAATTGTCAAAAATTAACGCGATTTTGCGCCACTATAAACCTACAATCTAATCTACCAAAATTCTGATGAACATTTTTGGTTTTTTCCTTTAATTTGCATATAACATAGTTTGAAACCGGAATTTGTGTAGCTGTTATAGAAGAATGAATTATATTTTCATTAAAAAATGGTTACTCTTAAATACGAAACGAATAAATTGTCCAAACTTGTCAATAAGTCCTTGACCCCTAAGAAATTTTTTCACAGAGAGGCACTTCTTTGACAATCTCTATATTTTCAGTGACAGAATAACCAAACTTTGTTTATTTGCTGTTTTCCTTAACGAGAAAAGCACGGCATCATTCATGATGATATTCTATTTCAACTCTATTTTAAGAAAAAACTTTCAAATTTCAAACGACGGAGCCTGCCTACAAAAGTTTTGTCGATTGAGTTATACATGAAAATATTCTTAAATAAACGCGCGTTATGTACCGACTTTTGTTTGCTCAATAACATGGCAAAAATTTCGTAGACTGAATTTTAATTAACATGGTTTATGGTAACTCTTACACCAAAGGCATACAAGTCATAGTGTCTTGTTTTTTTATAAGATTTTTATACTTTAATTTTAACTTAAAATTATTTTTTAATTTACAACTGCATCTGTACTGAGAAACTTTTTAATGATGTCTCACCCAAGTTATTTCACCAACGGAGTTACCAACCGAGAAAGCACTTCTTCTATGGCCTTAAAAATTATCCACTTGAATTCTATATTCCTCCAATATTTACTTATACTATGACATACATACATATGTATACATGTGAAAACTATTGAGGTAGGACCACCGAACAGATGTGCAAAGCAACTTAAAGGCCACTCACTCAAATTGAGTTACTTTATATCAAAAAATATTAGACATGCGCATTGAAAATCCCACAGCCAAAGAGAAACCAACCAAACACGCTCTTTAACTTACAAGTATAAGAGCAGTTGAAATAACATGCACTTGGATGTGTATGTTTATACGAGTATGCATGTTTATTATTTATTTAGCATTGTGGTTATGCTTTACGTTAGGCATGAGTGTTAAATCTTTGAGTGGCGGGAAAATTTAAAAACATTTGTCCAAAAACAAAGTTTAGAATACAAGCACAGTGTTGCCTATCATCTACGCCTACGAAGCTAGTTTCGAATACACTGCAGTGAATTCTCGCAGAACTATTTGCCTAGGGGTTAGTACTGGTTTAGCACTTCAACGATTTGCTTGCTGTTTGGCAAAGGGCCACAATTCGTTCGATAGAACTCTTTCTGCTCTACAAAACTATCTTAATTGTATTTTTGAGTTATTTAATTTTTTATTAGTTTTGAGGCTTAGAATTGGAATACCCAGGAGGCAAAAATTAACATTTTCGACACTTGCTCTTCTTTGCTTTTCATCAAATTCGAAAAGCTGTCGAAGCAGCCCGGAATATTTGCGGCATGTATGGAGAAGGTGTCATAGGCGAGTCTACAGCACGAAAATCATTTACAAAGTTCAAACATGGCGACTTTGACGTCCATGACACGTACCGCTGTGGAATTCGCTGAAGAACGTCTCAAATCACTTTTGAAGGAGAACGGTCGTCAAACTACTCGTGAATTGGCGGAAAAAATTAACTGCTATATAAAACAATTCTCAATCCCCTTCATTCAATGGGATGCCATTGAGCAACACGCGGTCATAAACAACGCTTTTTGTACCGAATCGTCATGGGAGACGATCAATGTTGCCTACACATCAATATGAAGCAAAGAAAGAAGTGAGTGGCTTCAGGAGATACGCCAAAGCCCAGAGTCAAGTGTTTGGTGGGACTGGGAGGGCATGGTGCACTGGGAAATGCTCGAAAAGAACTCCACGGTCAACCAGGAGCTCTACATTGCCCAGCTATACCACATGGATGAGTCTATTCGACAAAAATGACCTGATTGACCTGGTTAAACCATACTCCTTCACGACAACGCCAGGCCCCATGTGGTACTAGTCGTCAAAGCTATATTCCAAGAGCTCGAATGAGAGGGCTTTCAGCATTCGCCGTATTCTCCGGACCTTGCACCCACCGATTCCCATCTCTTTTGCTCCCTGTCAAGCCATATGAAGGGCGTCACCTTCGATAACAAAGAAGTCCTTAAAAACTGACTCAACCACTTCTTTGACACCACACCAGAAGATTTTTGGCGGAACGGCATCAACGAATTGGTCGAGAGGTGGGAAGAGGTTGTAAACAGCAACGACGAAAATATAATTGATTAACTGATTGATATAATTATTATTTTTTGTTCAAATAAACGTCTTCGGTAAAAACGCTACGAACTTATTCCCCAAAGATGGTATCAAAACGGCGCTTTAGTGCCAGAGGAGTGCGAGACCGGCACTTCACCCATTTCACCTACCTACCTACCTATTCCCCAAAGGTTTATGCACGACGATGATCTATGAAGTGGTAACTGCCCTCTTTTGCGGAACACTTATTTAAATAACGCCGTAGTGCGGTGTGAACAGTATATACAGACAATTTTTATATTCCATGGTTGCCCCTTTTATTTTGCGTCCAATAATGAAAACACAGTAAAATGATTTTGAAAATGGCTTCATTGTTTTTTTTTTTTTTTAAATATTCTCCTTGGAAGTCAATACACTTCTGCATTTGCTTCAAACAATTGACAAAGCTCTTTTGGCACTCAGAAGTGGATACCTCTATAACGAATTGTTTAAAGAAGTCAATAGCTTCTTCGGGAGTTGAAAAACGTTAACCTCGAATTTTACTTTTATTGTTCGGGACCAAAAGAAAAGATCCCCTCTAGGGTTTAATGACCCATGATAACCCACGACCCATTAATTCGATCTTTTGGGTGCTCAAAAACTCTCGTGTATGAACCGATACGTGGAGCTCGCATTGTATGGCTGAAGGATTATTCCCCTTCGGTGATCGACGTTCCATAACCGCCTTTCGAAAACTTCTAAGAAATAAATGGGTGTATAGTACACAGAATTGACTGCTTCTTCCGCGAACAATTTTTGTTCAATTAAACTCTTCTTGGAACACCTTTACTGTGTGATTACTGTTTATTGTCACCGGTTACAATGTCATAGGCATGCTTTTAAGCGCCGCGGCTGAATTTCTTCAACATTTCTTTACACTAACAGACACGAGTCCTTTTTTTTTTTTTGGCAATTGCCAAATTATGCGGTGTCCAACGGGAACACATCTTCTTGGCAACCAAATGTGCATGGAATATTGCATGCGTGCTAGTTCCACAAGACCCACGATATGTCACATGACGGTCAATTGACGACCAGCATCGATTGTTTCTGGCACAACAACCTTTCTTGGACAGCTTACACGAAATTCATCCTTCAAGGATTGACAGCCACGTTGGAACTCGTTCTGTGTTAGTTTCACAGTGTATAAGAATGGTGCTTCAACGCCAAAAGTGGTACTCCTCTCTCGATAACCCACGTCAAATATGTTAAAAAATCATCGCACGAAACTCATTGAAAAAAAACAAATAAAGCTCGTAAGGGAAAACGTTGCTGAAAAATAGTAAACTTTTTAATATAACTATCCAACTGCATTTTATCACATGCAATGTTGTAAAGAAGCAAAATAAATATAATAGGCAACCCCTCTTACCTCTTACCAACCTCTCTCTTACTTGTCGTTTAATTGAAAATATCGTTAGAGTAAGGGTGGATAAGGATAAAAAATATTCAATTGAAGCACATTCAATTAGGTGGGCATCAATCTATGGTAAACATGATTCCGTAAAGAATTCTTTCACGATGCTCTTTAGCAAATTGGCTATTTAGACGCTAGGATTGGTAATCTTTAACGCTTTTAAGATAAGTTCTTCAACTAACATCAAACTTTATATACCACTTTATAAAGGCGGGAAAGCAATTTTGTAGCTAGATTAAAATTGATTGAGTTCAAGTTGTAATGTTCAAATATATCCCGCATTCTCGTAGTGATTGGTTCAATTGACAAATTTCTGTGTGGCGGATTGCTGAGAAAACGAAAAGACTTAAAGGTATTTTAAGGTGAGGAATAAATTTATCGTCTAATAACCAAAGTCTCCTCTGTTGATAAGATGAGAAAACGACCTTTTCTATAAGGTAATCTCAAAAATAGAGTTTAGATAATCCAAAAACTGTTAATATTTTTGAAATTTGTAATCGAAAATTTCGCGGAAATTTTTTTGAGGGATTCAGAATGAACAATTCTGACCAATATCACATTTTGAGTGATCAAGTGATTTAAGTATTGTATTTTTTACTTTGTTGCTAGTTCTTCTAAAAGTATAATAAGAAGTAACTGAACGAAACCTTAAATGTTTTGATATTTATTCAATGTTTTGTTTTTATCACTCATATAAATTTTCTAAGAATAAAATATATTCTTGAAAAAAAAAAACAATTTGGGAAAAAATCACAGTTTTTTTTTTTGAATTTTTCAGGAAAAATTCGTTTTTATCATTTTTGAAAAACATCGCCTCTCAGATTTTCTATTACTTTTTCTTATCTGCCTACTGATGTATGTAGCGACGTCTCCATTGATTTGCAAAGTGGCTTAGTGCAAGTGTAAGTGAAAAAATAAGTTCATAATTTTGGAATTTATTTTCTATTATTTGGGGTTGGGATGTAAGAATGATATATATTTGGTTCTTTTTAGTACCTTTAACGATTTTTATTATATTACATTTTTTTGTCATATTAGAAAAAACACTCTACTATTAAACTGTTAAATTTCATAAATGGGTCCCCATAACTCTTCGAATTATATTCAAATATAATGCAAATCCCATAAAATTCCTTTAAAGTTTGTAAAACAAATATGTAATTTTGGAATTCATTTTTTTATTATTCGGGGTTTTTTGGAGTGGTAAATATATATTTCGTTTTCTTTAATACCTTTATAAAACTTTCTTTTAATTTCAATTTAAAATAAAAAATATTTAGATCCTTTGAAATCGCTCACAGGCGTACATGCATTTGTGCAGTCCCTGGCCAGCGAATTACGATTGTACAATTGTTGATATTGCTTTTTTAATGTTTTATTTAAAAAATAAGATTACAAATTATTATTTTATTTAATTTTTTTTTGTATAATTATAAATTATTATTTAATTTAATTTTTCCTTTTGTATAAAAAAGGAAAGTAATTGTGTATTCTTGTTTATAATATAATATGTTAGGTGAAAAACAAAATAAAAAATAAAGGATTCACCAAAATTGGAAAACATTTTAAGTTAATTCAAGTTAAACGCAGAAGTTTCATTTAAATGTTTCCTTTGTTAGTTTTTTTTTCACAAGCGCTTGTTTTTATATACAGGGCCGTCGAGGTAAATCCGGAAAACATTTCGAAAGCTCTGGAGCAGTAGCGTTAAGTCTAAAACCGCTGATAAAGGGGCATATTTTTAGTGTATTGTTTCCTGATTGACATTGGAGTGCCGGAGTAAATGCTAGTGAAACGATGAGTCGAGAGCAGCACAGAAGAGCTGCGATACTAGAGTCACTTCGCGCCGGAAAAAGCCCTAAAGAGATAATTGAGTGGTTTAAAAACAGTTGTTAAACCCTGGATGGACCGCGTGGCTGCTGGAAGAGAATATGTGTTTCAGCAGGACTCCGCACCTGCTCACAAGGCAAAGAACACCTTGGCTCCAGAACACCCTACCCTACCACTGGTCACCAGATTTTTGGCCACCTTCAAGCCCAGACTGCAATCCTCTTGATTATTACGTGTGGGGCACAGTTGAAGCAAAAGTTAACACTAAGGACGCTCTGAAGACAACCATCGAGGAAGTGATGACCACAATGGACAAAGAGGAGCGCATGTGGGCGCTTCAGGTCCCGGCTGGAGCAGGTAATTGCACGAGATGGAGGTTATATTGAATAATTTTCAACTGTGATATGTGTACTCACATTATGCAAAGTTAAGTGCAAATAAAATTTTTTTTGAGTAAATATCCAATAGTTTTGTTTTTAAGTTCAACATTCCGGATTTACCTCGACGGCCCTGTACTTGTGTAGATTTTCTTATAAAAAACGTATGTCCATACTGCAAATACAGTTTAACTTCCTCTCTTCCACTATGACGACGACTGCTTAACGAATGGAATTTTTTTGCCAAACTGGTTGGCGCGTGCTACAGTCAGTTCCATTCTCGTGTGGTGAGTAGGGTAGTAGGGGTGGTTGCTCATGTCATCAACAACAATCGATGACTGTTTCTCGTAAGTTTTTTTTTCTTTCTTTAAAAGCATCGAATTTGTTTGCTAAATTTATTTATCAAGGTTAGTAATCCTGGAGCATCCTAAGGAGAAATATGCCTCCATGTAGAACGGCGCTCTAAATTCATTGAATGTCAATGCGCTATCATATATTTAATCCATTGAAGATTACTGAGCTTATCTTAAAAGAACAATGGAACACTTCAAAAATCTATTGATTAGTAGCTCTGAGCTTAATAATCGAATATATAAAATACAATCGTCCTGCTTCTCACCGCATATCATTCACACTGTTATGGGATTACATTGCATTGAGAAATTATAATAAACCTCTGGCATTTTATTTTACACAATATTATGAATTTATTTACGAATTAGTTTTCCCTGCCACTGACCAGGAGTTTCATAAGGAGTTTTATTAAAAATGGGAGTGTCGACTTATATATTATAATTTTGCTGAAATTGCATCAAAAGTATATCAGCAAGTATTATAGTTATTTATCTTATAATATTTTAGAAACTGTGAAATGGTGTTGTACTTACTACAATCACATACATCTTCTTTTTTTCTATTTTAAGATAACAAGTTTAGTTTTTTCCGTATTTACAGTCAAAGTTCTTCAGCTGAAAGGATCGGTCCTAATTCGCTGGCCAGGGACTAACTGGGTATATGTACTGATTTCTGGCACTCAACCGCATTGATGCGTAAATATTTTAAGTACCTGCATATTATTTGCTGCATGCTGCTCGGCATTTCCAACACATTTCATTTGAACTATCGCCTCACCGTACAGTGGTGCAATTCTTGAACAAGCTAAACAAAATAACAAGAGTTTACTGAAATTGCACAATTTTTAGTAAATAAGTACTTACATTTTCGAAGGTTTCCAAAATTAAAAATGTGAAATGCTAAAATAATGTTAAAATAATTAATATGAAAGAATCGCCATCCACTTCATATGTGTATATCTATAAGTAATAAAATTAAGCTCGGCAAAAAAACGCTTCTCCTTTTTTGTTTTGCATCGGGTATTTTTTCGACATATTTTAAGTTTTTGTATCAGATATGTACACGCGGAAGTATAAAAATAAATAAAAAATTGTTTTCTTGTCTTATTACTGATAAAATAACTTTCACTTTAAATATACTTTAAATCTTGATCTCTTATACTTACATATTTTCTATCACATTAGTGGTGCCAGATTATCCAAGCCAAGTGAACTTATCAAATCCAAGTGGCGTTGGACTCTAGAATCTCTTTTTAAAGACATTTAAATTACACCAATGTAAAGTCATATTCTGTATTTGCTTTTATTTGACAATTTAGGTCAAACTTCGTTATATATATCTGTTATACCTATACCCATCCCTCGTGTTTTGGAATCTAGAATATCCTTTCTTTCTTTCACAAATGCCAAATTCATAGGCATGAAGGTATTCTGAAAGTATTTTTCCAGTATTCTTTGCATTCTTTGCATTTCGCTGATTAAATTCCATCTTATAAAAGTCGGTTCTTGCTCAATACTTTAAAATCACTAGAACTCTTACTCCTTTTCGTTTTTGATTTGATAAGTGAGGTGAATGACTCTCATCATTATACAAGGTATTCAACAGTCTCTTAAAACTCACATGTGCAAAAGTTTCAGAATGACTGCAAAAGAGGCTAAACCAGAAACTTACCGACCTAGATTACGATGACGATATCTGCTTTATGACTCACAAATTATCTTAGGCCACTGCAAAAGAAAGAATGCGCCCGCAGTCGGTCTTAAAATAAACTTAGAATCCGCAAGGAAGTCGACGCAATTTTCAACAAAAGTCCTTTCATCGCCATTTGGAACCAAACCAGCATCATAGCAGCTGACAGAAATCGTTGTAGAACATTTGTTTTCGCCCTATGTTCCGACTAGTAGCAGAAATCATAACATTTTCTGGCAAGGGATAGTTAGAACTCTTTATGCTCCGATTTCTAGAGCTTTGAGGGAATTTCAAACCATGTTAGTCTAGATTTTTCTTCCACAAAATTCTACTTTAAAATGTTAATAGATGATTTGTTTAACTAACTTCTAAGTATTATTCGTTTTCTATAAACTGTAAGAAATTTTATAGTTTTTACATTAAAATGAAAAAAGTAAAGCATAAGTTTAATTTATTGTTTATTGAATTGCTAAAATAAAACAGCATTTAGCATTAATCTTTTTTTCATAGTCTGTAAGAATATCTGTGTTCCTAGATTATTAATAATAAATATAGCGAAATAAGAAAAGTGTAATTAGAACCCATTAATTTATTATTTATTAAATCCTAGGAGAGTTTCTCAAACATTATTAAACTTAATATTGTTTTCGAGACGAAAAAATGCGGGTCAAACTTTGTCGCAGAAGAACGTTATAAATATTCCTGACCTCCTCTACAAGACTCCTGAATCCTTTTTATTTTTCGTACTTATTGCCAAAAACATCCAGCAATAGCACACATATTTCTCTGATTCAATATATATATATATTATTGTATAATTATATTATATATATATATATAATTGGCGCGTACACCCTTTTCACAAATGGAGGGGCCTACAGTTTGAAGCCGACTCCGAACGGCAGATATTTTTTATGAGGAGCTTTATCATAGCATAAATACGCTCGGAGCTTTGCCTTTGCCTACCGCTATTGGAACAAACATTTTCGTCTTTATGGAGTTTCCCCGAGATTCAAACCTACGTTCTCTCTGAATTTCGAATGGTAGTCACGCACCAGACCATTCGGATACGGCCGTCTGATTCAATAACATCACTTGAAACTGGGCTGACGCTGATTTGCGCTCATGATTTGCAGCGCAATATTTTTATCAGTTTCGACTACTTCCCCCTCTTTTCATTTTCATTAATTTCTGATAAATATATAATTTCAAACTTTATAAAGGATTAAAAAACAAAATTCAAACTTTTTAATTAGAATTTTAAAAAAATATGTGGAATTTTACAACCCATTAAACTTTAGTAAACCGTAAATCTGAAGAGGATCAAAATTCTTGTAGAGCTATACTTTTACTGAATTATTTTTCTTCGAGTTAATCTGAAAGCTTTCTATGAATTGTGAGGCACCTTTTTCATATACAAGGTGGCGTAGAATTAGTGACACTATCGTTAGATTTATACTTTTTGTATATCCAAGCAATGCAGCTCGTAAAGGTCAAAATAAAGATTTCCGTTGCTTAAAATAATGTTTTTATTAGTATGATTAATATTTTAATATTAATTGTATGATAAACTTTGCACCCCCTTCGATGTGCACTTAATTATATATATATATATATATATATAAATACTTATAATATGTATATATAAATGTGTTAAAGTTTGACTTATGAAACTATGTCTAATGACTTTTACCCAAGATCTTATGATGTTTGCACCACTGTGCACCGCAGCGAATTGATGAAATCAAGACTAACTCTTAACACAGTTTTAGCTGTTCTAATTAATCAAATCGTTTAAATGGTTTTCCATTTGTTAAGGTGAAATGGGTTGTAAAAGTGCTCAAAGGTTACATGTGACGGCAAATTCTGTGAGGAGTAGGCGTTGAAATGAAATTTATTTGCGGTTATAATTTCTATATGAACAGCCACGTGCGCTCACTTTGATATTTTATGTACACATGTCAGTTTTTATAATGCATTGTGTTGATTGCATTGCACATAGAAAAACACTTATGGGTATTTACTCATATACCTGTAAACAAACTGGCGCAACGTTGACACAGATTTATTGAATAATTATGTTGCGTATACGCTTAGTTGAGCAATAACAAGCCTTGCCATATTGACTTAATTTACAAAAAAAATGCGCTGTGATTACTTAAATTAATAATACTAGCTATGTTATAGGGTGATAGAGGTATTTTGCTCTCAAATTCACTGTAGAGATTTTAACAATCTTTTTTCTTAAACCTTTATTATGGTTTTTTAGAAAACTTTGTAAACAATTTTGGTTACAAGGACATCCGTTGCAAATGAGAAATCAAATCAATTTAATTATAAATTAAAGGAAATCTTGTAAGGAATAATTACACTGGCTTGTAAAAAAACTCTTCTTCTTTAAAATTCAAGTTTCTAAATAATATTGATTGTGATTTCGTTAAAAGCGACTCTGTCTTTTGCCACATTCCACAACTGTCTGATGCCTCCTATGTTTCTCCAGTGTCTAATATTACGCAACCATGATATCATGTTTGTTCTCTTCCAATATTTCGTCTCCCTTCAATTTTTTCTTGCAGGATGAGTTGCAAAAAAGAACCTGATTTACTAGTTGGCTCGAAAAAAGTACTACATTAAAAAAATGTCTTTTACCCTAAGTTTGACTTGGTTTTTAGAGTAGCGATTTTGAAATTTAGACAAAAAATCTGTTTTCAATGTCCTTTTGCAGCAACAGCCAAAACGTACTTTGGCATAAAACTAAATTTTTCGAATGTTAATATATATTCCTCTTCTTCGCGTTAATATATTTCTTATGTTTATCAAATTGATATTTTTTGAGTTACCGTTGTTGAAATTAAAAAACTAAGGACATTTTTAAGCTTTTTCGAAAATTGTTAAATTTAATCATTCTGCTTGATTCAAAAACTTTGTGAAATAATAATTGAAAATGTTAGGATGAAAAACAATTTGATTATAAAAATTATAAGTCTAAGTGCACCAAAATCAGGTAGAAAATGTATAAGTTATGGCACTTTAAATAAAAGGAAGCCATCTTGAAGTTTTGCTCTGACATTCCTTAAAATATTTTAAAATTTTATATGCTATTGCAAGCAGTTACTTATTGTTATTAGATATTTATTATGATTGACATGCAAAACTTTTTCATGGAATAAATAAATATTAAGTTACGGCTAAGTTTATGATTCAACCTATGATAAAACTGTTTTGAGAACTCATTCAAAATTCGGAGTCTGCACTTTTTTTCAGTTTGGCTAAACCTATACAACCTTCCAACCTTGAAAAACGCATATTCAAAAAATGTTCTTCATAAGCACACCAGCTTTGGGAAAAGCATATGTCGTGGCAGTCCTGCTAAGGAAAACGAATTTCAAAATTCGACTGGATAGGTGAGAGTTTCATACACATTCACAATATTATCTATCGATTCCTGAATACACGGTAGACTATATCGCAACTGGTCCCTATGTAATATTATTGACTGGATGGATGTCTTTATTTTATTTTTTTTTGGACGGCCCAGAAAAATACCGACCACACATAAAATACAATACCAGCTCAATATGCAATCGCATATGTGGTGGGAAAAAAACGTGCAGTTAGTTCTTTAAAACAAGAAAGTCGAAGTATACTCAGAGGTCGTGTACACTACGTAGTACCAGATCATCGTAACATTCAAAATTAACGAAGTTAGGAGATCCTCTTGAGCTTCTGAGTTGTGGACTGCTCAAAACATTACTCAACTCCCATTAGAATTAGTAAAAATAATAAGTCCATTCCAATCACTGTTTTTAAAGCCCACCGGACCCAGATGCTCCTGTTGCAAGACTGTGGCTTACCCTTTTATGGATAATATTTATTCAATACGACTAACGAAACAGTTACCGTTTTAAACCTAAGTGCGGCTAAGGACGTAGTTTGCTTATCACAAAGCAGGAACGTTGGAACTTCTCTAAATACTCCCTACTTATTCACTGCGTTATAAACATATGAAAACTCTAAATGATTATAAGTTTTTCCGGATTTTTTGGGAACCCATCCAAAACATGATCTTATAATTCCGGCCCATTTTCAGTAACTAGCTTTCGGTGGGCACCCAGCGTACATATGTAGACCTTGAAAAAGAATATATGTACATATTTATAATAGCTGTTACCTTTGAAAACAAATTTATTTATAATTATATTTCCAGATTCCATCATAGTAGTATTTGCTCTAATCAGCGAAGTATTTGCTTTTCATTGAGTACCAAATTATTCTTTAAAATTCAGTTTATTCTTTGACACGAACCGAATCCATATTTTCCTGTTCTAATAACCATTATAAAAGTACTGTTGTTTTCTATTTCAATCTCCATACCCTCCAAATAATACAAAACAAAAACTTCGGTATCGTAAATTTTGGTTTTAGACTTAACATTTTACAATGATATTAAGAAATCCATATAGGACAAAAAATTGATTACCTAATAAAAGTATATGGATACAGTTGTGAAAGGAAACTTTTTTTCCACAACTCTCAATAATAGCAATTTTTGCCGACTTAGCTAAAATAATAATAATTTAGTACACTGTGCGGCAGTGAAATTATACTTTTATAGAGACCTAGTACAACTTGTAGGTATAGTAAAACTAAGAAACATGGTATAGGAGAAATTTCCAATACACTCCCAAAATCTCATTTTATGGCCATAAAACCGTTTTTCAGTGGGTTGATGTGAACAATCCCTCCTAACTTCGCCAATTTCCATCCGATTTCGAATTTGTTTTTTTAGTTCGAAAGAACAAAAACAAGCCTTTTTGACAGTGTGTTGACAATTTTTCTGAAATGACAACTGACGAGACTGTAGACGGAAGTATTCGGATTTTTTTTATTTTTTCTCTATTTTTTCAACTTTGACATCATTTTTGCGATATTATCCGATATTGAGGATGTTTTTTTAGTACACTACTGTTATAGTGAATTTAATTCTGCGTCGATTGAGCTATATTTGACTGTAATTGAATTAAAATTCATAAAGTTGTGCGACTTGTGCGAGTTTTAAGATTTTATTTTTTTTACTAATTTTATAGCAAGTGTCAATATAAACACATCATCAGTACGAAACAGTACAGATTTAAAATTTTAAAAGATGTCGGGAAAAACTAATCTTCATTTCAAAAATGTTTGCTAGACCTGCTCCGTTTATGAGAGTCATCACTTGTTTTACGTTTCAAGGACCAGCAGTAATCAGCAAGCATGTTGATGGAGTTCT
The DNA here is from genome assembly GCF_027943255.1 of Anastrepha obliqua. Lineage (NCBI taxonomy): Eukaryota > Metazoa > Arthropoda > Insecta > Diptera > Tephritidae > Anastrepha > Anastrepha obliqua. The sequence goes on from NC_072892.1 coordinate 86,387,836, forward strand.
TCCCTTGAAAACGTTTTTCAATTACTCCTATCTCCTGGTGAAATCGTTCACCCTGTTCATCGCTCATCTGGCCCAGGTTTTCCGGGAAAAAAATCAAATGTGAGTGCAGGAAGTGTATCTTGATGGACATATTGCATTCCATTTTTTCGTACGCACTCAAAAACTCATTGACGACTTCAACATAATCAGAGCTCTTTTTATTTCCAGGGAACTTCTCACACAATGATTTAAAACTTTCCCATGCCCGTCTTTCCACTGCACTGAGCTTACTCGTAAATTTCTCATCTCGCATGAGTTTTCGAATCTGAGGCCCGACAAGGATCCCTAAAATTGTAATAAACTGTAAACTACTATTAACAAATATGAGAATAATGTGTTACCTCCTTTTAGCTTTGCATCGCTGACTTTAGGGAATGCAACTTCTTTCAGGTGACGGAACGCTTCGCCATCGACTTTTAGTTTTTTCAAAAACTGCTTCGCATACCCAAGTTTCAGGTGCAGTGGTGGCAAGATAACATTTTCTGGTCGGACAAGTGGAGGGTTCAAAACATTTTTTTGACCAATTTTGTAGAGTTGACGTGTTGGCCATTCAGATTTTGCATAGCGATTCGGGGCACGGCTATCCCACTCACAAAGATAGCAAGGGTACTGTTTCGTACTGATGATGTGTTTATACTGACACTTGCTATAAAATTAGTAAAAAAAATAAAATCTTAAAACTCGCACAACTCGCACAACTTTATGAATTTTAATTCAATTACAGTCAAATATAGCTCAATCGACGCAGAATTAAATTCACTATAACAGTAGTGTACTAAAAAAACATCCTCAATATCGGATAATATCGCAAAAATGATGTCAAAGTTGAAAAAATAGAGAAAAAATAAAAAAAATCCGAATACTTCCGTCTACAGTCTCGTCAGTTGTCATTTCAGAAAAATTGTCAACACACTGTCAAAAAGGCTTGTTTTTGTTCTTTCGAACTAAAAAAACAAATTCGAAATCGGATGGAAATTGGCGAAGTTAGGAGTGATTCTTCACATCAACCCACTGAAAAACGGTTTTATGGCCATAAAATGATTTTTTGGGGGTGTATTGGAAATTTCTCCTATACCATTTTTTTAGTTTTTCTATAGCCACAAATCGTGCTAGGTCTCCATAAAAGTGTATTTAATTTTTTTTTTTTTGTCACACCGTGGTATCTGTAATGTGGCCAATGGACGACACTTCGATCTAAAAGATCTTTTGTGTCCTATGACATGATTTAGAAGTAGTTAATACTAGTCCTATTGACTGGCAAAGGGTATATGTATAAGTTTTTTGGCTTGACGGAGTTGTTGTGTGCCTTCCCAATGGGTAATTCTTTGAGTATTCCCATAACTATTTATTCTGCTTGTGCCCAGTTGTTACCACAATATGGCTACGGACTATGGAAATCTGCTGTCGACCCCACCCTAGTGAGTTCATCAGCAGTTTCCTTACTTTTTATTTTAAGTGTGACCCGGAATACAGCAAAGTACAACTTTATTTGTTGCACTAAGTTGGTTTTATTTGTTGCACTAGTTTCGATTCCAGAGAATATAAAGCTAGTGATTTTAATGCAGCTTCACTGTCCGAGTGTATAGTTACATAACTATAGCAACCTTCCTGCCCTCCATATGATTTATTCTCGTAAATGTGTGAAGAGAGATATTATATTTGCCGTGGTTATATATATATATAATATAAGTGGCATAATATTTCTATTCGCACTTTTGTCCAAAAATATAGAAATTTAATCTAACTTAAAAAACTCAAATTCACTGGTCAAATATATAGTTTTTTGCACACCATTTATTAAATTCAATCTGTAATGCACAACACTCAGTACTATATTTTATTAAAATTTTTAGAAGATGACAAGTTTAAGAACCCCCAATAGAGTCTATTACTTAAAGTTTACATTTTATATAATATATTTATGGCAGATCAGTAGGCATAAAAATTGGTTTGGTGTGAAAGGTTTGACGCCCTAGCGTTTGGATGATTAGCAAGCCGGTTATTATATCTTATTCAAATGTTGGTATTTCTTCATGTACTGATAGCACTGCAAGATCACGATGAATTATATCATTGCAGACAATCCATGGCGCGTTGACTGGAACCTCTGTATGATGTCAAGATTTGATTTTCAAGCTGAGTCCAGATTTGCACTCCGTATGTACAATATTAGTTTCAGTATTGATTTATATGGCGGCCGCCGTAGCCGGGTTGGTGCGTGACTACCATTCGGATTTCTGAGAGAGAACGTGGGTTCGAATCTCGGTGAAAGACCAAAATTAAGAACAATATTTTTCTAATAGCGGTCGCCCCTCGGTAGGCAATGGCAAACCTCCGAGTGTATTTCTGCCATGAAAAAGCTCCTCATAAAAATATCTGCCGTCCGGAATCGGCTTGAAACTGTACGACCCTCCATTTGTGGAACAACGTCAAGGCGCACACCACAAATAGGAGAAGGAGCTCGGCCAAACACCCAAAAAGGGTGTACGCGCCATTTATGTATATGTATTGATTTATATATGAGCAGCTCATTGTTCATCGAAAGCTCTGATTTATGGCCAAGTATGCAATAAGGGGAGCGAGGCTTTATTCCAAGCTGTTTCCGCTTTGAGAATATATGATATCGCCAAGTAAGACGTCGATCAAAATTAGTGTCTAAGTTTTTAGCAATGCTCGCTTGGGTTATCTCGCGGTTGTTAAGACGCACTGTGGGATAAGTATCCTGGCGGTGTGTGAAAGTTGTTTGCGCTGATTTTGCTTCATTGGTTTTTATACGCCATTTGTTTAGTCATGTGTTAAGGCTGTCACGGTTTTGCTGAAGTTAATTAGAAGCGATAGATGCATGACTATTTCCAGCCATTACTACAGTATCATCTGCGTATGTAGCTGTATGTGGGCTGACTGTTAAATATACTGGTTCCAGCACACTTCTCTGCGTCACACCTACATTGATTTCATAGAGATTGGTAATTTCTTCATTTCTTTTAACTCGATAATGTTTGCTTAGTAAGTATAATTTTAGTAGCGTAGAGAAATTATGAGGCCCTCGTGCCATACCTTGTCAGACGCTTGAGTTATGACTTGAAAGACGCAACACAGTATTCTCTATATTCGAATGCTTCTCTGGCAAAATTATATGCAGAGTTAACCTGCTCGATAGTGAAGTGATGTTTCCTGAATCCAAACTGCTGCGTAGGTATAAGAATTTGTGCAATTATAGGATTGAGCCGATTTAGAAAACGTTTTTCGAAGGCTTTCGATAAAAGAGGAAGTAGATTTATTGAACTATAGGATGACACCATATCCAAGTGACTAACAATGTCTTCAGAAAAGTTGATCCCGGACCATTCTCTTTCATAACCATTTCTTCGTGTTGATTAATGCTTATTAGAAAAAACATTTTCTAAATTATTGGTATTTCGTGCACACAGCAGGTTTCGAGCACTGTCGAATGATAGTCCCGCAGAAATTTATTCAGCTATAGCGATAGGGCCATCTTATAAATTGTAAAAAATTCTCAAAAATTTAATAAATTTCAAAAATATTTTTTTTTTTTTTCTTACTTTAACTGCTGGTCGGCAAAACCCCTCCACTGAACCCTCCCCGAGGGTGCCGACTGGAAATAGGTACCACAGTTCTCATCCTGCACTCAGTTGAGAGGTAGCTAGCTAAGGTAAGACTCCACGGATAAGTGTTCGTTACTCCTTAATAGTACAGCATTTGTAAATGGAGTTTTACCATGGTGTGAGGTAAAGGGCCGGATCAAGGTGTCATGCGACCCGTGCCGAGGATCAGCCTGGCTGGGGGCCCTTTTCAAAAATAGCCCAGTCACTAACGTGAGCTTACGGATACCTGGCGCCCTCCGTAATAACTAGCCTTGCCTGTGTAGTTCGGAGCTATGCACAGGTGGACATCTCTTCTCCGACACTCGTGGGACCAACATATGAACAATTTAAACTCAAAACAACATAAGCAAACAAAAGAAACTAACAAATCAGAAGGGGCAGCAAGCTCCGAGAAGCGAGCAGCGTTCAAAACGAGCTCTCAATCTGCCACCACGATGACTGTAGTCAAACTTAGTCAGAGTGGACCGGCGGCAAGCGCTGACACTGGGACTGAGGTTAAGCCTAGCCCCAGGACATCGGCACCTCCTGCGGTGGTTATCGGAACCAGACCAATTAGTCGACGTCCTGTGGCTATGCGGAGAGCTGGTGAAGAGACTGCCACAGGTAGCACCGAGGCCAGTGCTCCTGCCGGAAAATGGCCGACAGTAAGGATCACTGATCCAACTAAAGCAGGGTACCTGGAGAGGCGTAATGCCGCCAGGATACTCAAAAGGCTGCACGATTCTCCACCAACAACGGAGGAGCTGACGAAGGAGGTAAGTGAGTCGATAGAGTGGGCGAAGAAGGTTCTTCCTAACTTCACCCTCGAAAGGCCAACCACATCGTCAGCTGCCACCAAAAGACAGAGGTCTACTGAAGAGGTTAAACCGTCAGCGAAAAGACCGAAAAATCGAGGCATAGCGCCTAATAAATCGTTTGCGGAAGTGGCCCGCAATCGCATCATCATTGGTGTCCTGGATGAGGGTGATCCCGAAGGAAGAATTCCCAGAGCCCAATGGAAATGGGTGCAGGCCGCTCTGACCAACGTAACGCTGGAAGTGCTACTAAGCAATCCAGGTCCGCCCCCATCATGTACTGATGCTGGCTGGTACCAAGGCCAGATCAAAATTATAGCCTGCGATGACGAAAGATCGGTGGAGCTATACAAGACTGCAATAGCGAAGATCGGGGAAGTCTACCCTGGAGCGAAGCTCGTGGTAGTAGACAAAAAAGACATCCCGTCTCGACCGAGGGCACGAGTTTGGGTCCCTACACCCTCTGACCCACAGCAAGTCATGCAGATAATAAGTGCATGCAACCCAGGCCTTCCTACGGGGAGCTGGAAATTTGTCAAGGCCTTTGACAATACCGTAACAGTAGACGGTGTGGTGACGAAACGTGCCACAACGCAAGTAATGCTGTTACTAACAAACGATTCTCTAGAACCTTTGGCGAAAAGCGAAGGTATGATAAATTATGGTTTTGGCAAGGTTAAGATCAGAACCTATAAAACAGATGCTGATGCCATCGACCAATTGGCCTCAGAAATTGAGGCCAATGACGCTGAGGAAGATCCTATGGAGTCCTCAAGCGATGTCGAAAGCATCGACATAGAAGGATACTGCTCGTCAGGGTCTGAGCTCACAGCTAGACTCAAGAAAATGAGTACAAGTACGACGACTGAGCTTAAAGCTGGTTTGAGTACAACATACTCAGAAAAAGAGCTCTTGAGCGACTCACAAGAAGATACAGAGAGTGTTAACCATGCGTCTTCTACAAATAAATTTACATCATAGTAAACTAGCATCGCAAGCCCTAATTGATCGCATGGCAGCAGACAACCCTGATTTTGTCCTCATTCAGGAGCCATGGATCAATGGAGGGCGCATCTGCGGGTTGAGGACACCGAAATATAAGCTGTATACAGCAGACTGTGAAGGTAAATCAAGGTCTTGTATTATGGCAAAAACAGAACTAACCACATTTATGATTTATAAATATAGCAATAAAGACACAACTACGATAAGCTGGGAGACAGATGGTAACAAGTACCGGCTATCGTCCTTCTATATGGCACACGGGGATCCAGTCCCATCGCAGCTGTTAAAAGAGCTAATACTGGACAGCGAAGCCTGCGGCAAGATACTACTTATGGGAGGCGACGCAAACGCCCATCACACTACCTGGGGTAGTTCAGATATTAACGAGCGGGGTGAGTCACTCTTTAATTTTATTATGAGTACCAAATTACTGCTCTGCAATCGCGGTAATGAGCCTACCTTTATTGTACGTAATCGTCGGGAAGTCCTTGACATTACGTTAGTCTCAGACTCAATTATAGATAGAATAGTGAATTGGAGGGTGCTTAATGCACATTCATTCTCTGATCACAGATATATAGAATGCACGCTCCAAGAAGAGGTCATTCATCCTAAAGCACAAAAATTTAGGAACCATAGGAAAACAAACTGGCTAAGATATTCCCAAGAACTAGCAGAACGTTTGCCCATGGATCCTCCCTTTAACCCCTCTAGCACAGAGGCATTAGATAACATGGTCAATAGACTGACTAATTGCTGCAACCAAGCCCTGCATAAGGCTTGTCCGGCAGCCAGGTATAGAGGGAAGAATAAGCCACCCTGGTGGACACCCGAACTGAAAAAGCTACAAAAGAATTGCAGGAAACAATTCAACAGAGCCAAACTCTCCCAAAGCGAATGTGAATGGGACCTATACTATGACAAATTAAAAATATATAAGAAAGAAATAAGGAAAGCAAAAAGGTCTTCATGGAGAACTTTTTGTGGGGAGATCGAGACTACGGTGGAGGCATCTCGACTGAGGAAAATCCTAACCAAGTCTGCTCAACCCATAGGGTATCTTCAGAAGCCAGACTCCAGCTGGACAGAATCCAGCGAAGAATCACTAGACCTATTACTAAATACCCACTTCCCAGGTAACTTAGAGGAAGCGATAACCACCAATACTCCAACTTCGGATGCGGTACTAGGTACCGACATCCCCAACATTGTCACAGAAGCCAAGATAACTTGGGCTGTAGAAAATTTCCATCCATATAAAACACCGGGACCAGACGGGATAATCCCTGCGCAACTACAACAAACATTGGACAACATTATGCAATGGCTGATAACCATATTCAGAGCAGTATTACGACTAAACTACGTCCCCCTAAGATGGAGGGAAGTCAAAGTAGTTTTCATACCAAAGGCTGGTAGGAGCTCGCATACAAAGCCTAAAGACTTCAGACCTATTAGCCTTTCCTCATTCCTATTAAAGACGCTAGAGCGATTAATAGACGCCTTTATAAGGGAAAACTTGACCCCGTCGCTACTGGCGAGATCACAACACGCTTACTGTAAAGGTAGATCCACAGAGACAGCATTAAATTCACTAGTTTCAGAGATAGAGAAATCAATAGAGGACAAAGAGTATTCTCTGGTAGCCTTCCTAGACATAGAAGGCGCTTTCAACAACATCCTACCGGAGGCCATAACAAGCGCAATGACTGACTTGGGTGTCGCCGAGGGCCTTGTGAAATTTACTAAACAGTTGCTACTAGGCAGGTTAGTAATTTCGACGTTGGGCCCCTCGACGATACGCAGATCCGTCAGGAGGGGCACCCCTCAGGGCGGTGTACTTTCTCCTCTGCTGTGGATTCTGGCAATGAATCAATTGTTGAAGAATCTAGAGGAAAGGAGAATACACGTAGTGGCCTACGCAGACGATGTTGCAATATTAATAAGAGGGAAATTCCCAGATACCCTCCGCAATATAATGCAAAATGCTTTGAACGATGTAAGCCGGTGGGCTGCATCGAGTGGTCTTGGGGTAAATCCCAGCAAAACAGAACTAATTATGTTCACCAGAAAATACAGGTTACCTGTCCTAAACCCCCCTACTCTTGAGGGTATCACACTATCAATTGGGGAAGAGGCGAGCTACCTAGGACTGATATTAGATAGGAAGCTGTCGTGGAAACAAACGATTAATGATAGAGTAAAAAAAGCAGCCACAGCACTCTATACATGCAAAAGAATTGTAGGGGCAAAATGGGGCCTAACCCCAAAAATAGTACACTGGCTATATACAGCAGTGGTACGGCCTATCATGACATACGGTGCATTGGTCTGGTGGCCAATACTCGAGAAAAGAACAACAGTAAAACGCCTAGAAAGTATTCAAAGAGGTGCTAGTCTCTGCATAAGCGGGGCACTAAAGACTACACCCACGGCAGCGATGAATGTCATGCTGCATTTATTACCGATTGAGGCCTACAGCAAGCAGCTGGCGGCGAAATCGGCACTTAGGCTAAGAGAATCTTCTAACTTGGCCACTAACAGAAGGGGTCACGCTAGAATACTAGACGAATATCCCTTCCTACATCAAGCGACAGACTTTTGTAGCTCAGTAGAGTTGCACTTAAACACATCCTTCACCATAACTTTCCCAACGAGGGAAGATTGGGACAATGGGATAATAGACAATAAAAGCGGAATCAGCATCTATACAGACGGTTCCAAGCTAAATGATCAAGTAGGCGGAGGCATTTATTCTAAAGGAATGTATGCCAACACCTCATTCCGGTTACCGGATCACTGCAGTGTATTTCAAGCTGAAATTTTGGCTATCAGGGAGGGCCTGCTAGCCCTAAATAAAAGAGTCCTCACCACAAGGGATATAAACATATTTTCAGATAGCCAATCGGCCCTGAAAGCTTTAAAATCGCCCGCGACGTTTTGACAGAACTATCACAGTACTTTGCAATAAACCTGCTCTGGGTGCCGGGTCATAGAGACATAGAAGGCAACTGCAAAGCAGACGAATTAGCGAGATTGGGGACCACGTTACCGATCCAACCAGACAAAGCGGACATTCCTATACCCTTAGCAACTTGTAAGATGCTTATAGATAAACACACTATCAGTGCTGCCAACAGGCTGTGGTCTCAGACCTTGACCTGTAAAACTAGTAAAATGACGTGGCCGGAATGGAACATGGGCCGCACAAACCGACTGTTAAAACTAAACAGGAAAAATATGAGAAATCTACTAGGGGTCCTAACAGGGCATTGTCTGATTGGCAGACATGCCAGTAGACTGGGAGCGCCCTATAACGACTACTGCAGAAGCTGTAACGATATTGAAGAAGAAGAGACTATAGAACACTTTCTATGCGGGTGCATGGCTCTGGATGGAAGAAGGTTCAATATTTTAGGAAAAAGTTCCCTGAATAACTTGGCAGAAGTAGCCAATGTAAAAATAACAAGTCTTGTTAAATATATTAAAGCCACAGGTTGGTTCAATGAGGACGATGTAGAGTGAGGAGAGGGGACAGCCCTGGTGGTATCACAATGGGCCTACAGCAGGCCTAGGTGTGTCAACCGACAACCACTATACCTACCCTACCCTACTTTAACTGCTAAGGGATGCTATTAAAAAGCATTTTTATGTGGCATTTAATGGTAGTCACGCACAAACTGATTCGGCTGCCGCAGTGGTCACTCGTATACACTCGTGTAAAATTCGGCTAGTAAAGGAATTATGTAGATTACTTGCATAGTACGTTTGCGAAGTGAACTGAAAATCCACTGCAAGCTGAACCAGAATTTACCATAAAATACTATACTACAAAAAGCTGTGATGCTAATTTCAGACTTAATGTGTTGAAAAATAAGCCCAATTACCATAACATAAAAGGAGTATACTTCACTTTTGCACGACGGAGATGTGCACTAACCCACAGGGACAGAAATATGGTATTTTAAAGTGGAAATTGAAAATATTACATGATGCTAAAGATGTAATGTGCAACACTGACTGCATGTCAAGCCATTTACAATGCAATTTTTAATTAGTTCGCTACATCAGAGACATCAAATAATCAAATATCTATCTTTGCATGCATTCCGTAAAAGCACGATTGGGATCAAATCTGCGGTCGGATTTTCATAACTAAATTAAACTTCAGTGATGTAAGAGTAGATATGCATATACGCACATATGTACGTTTAACTGTATGAAGCAGCCTTCAATAAGTATTGCAAAATATGCATTGAATTTCGTAGAAAGCGAAACTTGAAACAAATTTGTTAATAATTGTTATTTGAAGTAATTGTAAGTTAAGCACACATACATATACCTACATATAAATATTACTTGAATAAATATACAGAGTGTGCCAAACGCAGATGCATTTTAATAAATTAAATTAAGTACTATAAGCAAAATAAAACTCAATTTTACTCGCCAAGAGCTAAAATTCTCTTATTTCTCGAAAACGATTTCATTCATGCGTCTATCTCTGCAGACTTCGTTAACAAGAAATGATGTCTCAATTGTCTCTTATGCTATAAATAATTACTTTCTGGCTTTAACTCACGAATATCTTAGGCGATGTTTGGCTTAAGTATCTGGATTGATTCCACATTATTTGCTTGTTTCACCTCTCCAACAAGACTCCACAAAAAATAGTCCATCGCAATGGCATGTGAAAACAGTTCATAAGTTCGACAAACATAGCCTTGTAACGCTGTAGCATTTCTTACAGTATATCTGAAAATTGGACAACCCCTAACCCACACTCTCTGTAGATACACTGGTTTTTACATAACCACGTACGGGAATGAGTTCGTAATATTTCCCACGTTATTCAAGCTTGTTTCATTCCTAGGAAGTTCCATATTGACTGGCAGTCAAGATTTCGATCGGTGAGTGAAATATGAAGTAATAAATGGTATAAACAATTTTTTGGTAGATACGCAATGGCAAACTTGCATCGGCATTTTTGTGTGTATAGGTAATATTCATGCAGTTGCCATTGTCGTGTGTTTTTGGGCAAGAATACCGATTCGAGGGTCGTAATGAAGAATCGGCAAAATGGCAAAATTCGGAATGCATTTCTGCCATGATAAATATATACTCGTGCCTAAATATAATTGCGGATTACACCCTTTATTGGATGACTGATGGAGCTTTTCCTTTTATTTGTGTTGTATAACTTGATGTTTTCCAAATAGAGGGGCGCACAGCAGATGATTTTTCATGAAGAAAATTTTTCATGGCAGAAGTACAAGTGTTGTCAGTGCATGTCGCTGTTGCCTGTATGCAATATATTTTTTTTTTTTAACAAAAAGTATCAAGAAAACGGCTGTTAACTGTCCGGCACTCGAAGTGTAACCAACTTCAGACCGCTCGCACGGGCATCAGCTGTTGGCTAAATGACAGTCCGGAGTATTGTTTACAAGCGCGCGGAAGCATTTTGCCGAGAGTAAACGCGAAAAATTAAAATTGGTAAGGGGTTTCAAACGTAATAGTCTGATTGCATTATATTTGGCTGGAAAATTACAACCAGTGATTGTTCGTGAGCTCGAGCAAATAAAGCAAATAAATTTTTGTTTATCGCACCATTACTCGTTACCATGATACTGGTAGCATCGCGAAATGTTATGGAAATGGTCATCAAAAGACTGCAACGTCACGTGAAATGGTTCAAAAAGTAAAGAAGCGACTTGAGCGAAATGCCCAACGAATCCCCAATCAAATGGCGAAAGAACTGAAAATATCTGACCATAGCAACCGCCGCGTATCGAAAAATGATCTCAAAGTCAAGCCTTACAAGATCCAAAAGGCGCATGATCTCACACCAAAGCAGCAATAAGTCAGACTTGGGAGAGCGAAGGAGTTGCTTCCCTTTGCCGAAAGCGGTCACTTTCCGAACATTATGTTTTCTGGTGAGAAAATTTTTCAAATTGAGCAATGTAAACTCCCAAAACGATAGGGTTTATTTGACCGACCTTTCATACCAGAATTTGAGTCATCGATTGGCCATCACGAGGCAGCACTCCAAACAGGTTTTAATCGCAAGTGGACGTTTTGAAACTGTGTGCAGATAAAAATTTTGGTGGCAGACCATGCACGTTTCAACAGTACTCGACACCGTTTCACAAAGCTCGAGTGAACCAAGAATGGGTAAAAAACGGAGCAAGGTCCGAACTAAAAGATTCACCAATCTCGAGGCGTTAAAAAAAATCGTAAAGACTTCTGCTTGAAAAATACTGCAGTGGTCAGGGAGCTTAATTAACGGCCTGATGTCTAGTTCTGTGTAATAAATCCCTGCACCCACTCCGTCTAACATTTTCGAGCCGTCAGTAAATATACCAGGCATATTGGGACTAAATTTCATATCTCTTTTCCTCCCTTCTTCTTCTATTGTTATTCGGAATCTCTTCACCCAATTATATTTCGGAGTCATATAATCCGTATTGGTCCGGAATCTCTTCACCCGATTGTCCAAATATTTTACAGGTAAATTCACCCGTTGCGTTAAGTCTCGGGGCAGATCTAGCTGCTAGGCCTTCTGCCGTCAATCGGTAGTAGGTTTAGTATTATTTCAAGTGCCCTGTAGTGCAAAGTGCAACAAGGCGTTAAATACTTTCCATATGTATTTTGTATGTTGCTTTCCTCTCCAATATATTGTGTATCATGGAGTTCGCTATCCAAAATTACTCCAAGGTACTTTGCGTGGTCTTTAAGAGTCAGTTCTAAGCCGGGGGATGCCAATTTGCTAGTAAAAAGTATCATCTAAGTTGCCCATTGGTGCACTGTTGCGAGTGGTAACTGTGGCAACCACCCTGTATATACATTTGCAAAAGTTTTCAATGCCCATAAAATTACTTAGCATGAAATCCTATTGCAGCAATTATGCTAAGCCCTAATTAAATTCAGCAACAATTTTAATTAAGATTTAGATAATAATTAAACAAACCAATTTGCAGAGCTCATTTGCTTTTTGCCAGTATGTCAATGAGACATACTCACTGCCGATGCATATGTAGGCAATATGAGGGTGACTATTTATATTGCGAACTTTATAAGTGAAATAAATAATTGCCTTGGAAAATGGTTTTCATAAGCAGAAAACGAAGGCATCATTAGGGCCAAATTCGGGTGGCACAACTGGATTCTCTTTAATTCGAAGCATGAGCCACATTGTGTGAGCTCTCATTGTGGTAATGTTGATTATTATTTAAAGCAAAAACCAAAAAAAAACGATGTATGTATGCGAACCATTAGTTTTTTATTTGGCTCTTCTTGAGAAATACTTACAGTGTGTTGGTGTTCAGTTTCAGAATCACTTGTATAAATCCAAGTAAAGTTATCCTTCAAAATTATATATATAATATAAATTTATATGCATGTAATAAATAAGAGTTGGCCTCCACGCCTCCGCTATATTCTCATGAAGTGTGGCAACCACCGTAACCTAACCTAACCCAACACTTTGCAATCTTATGTGCAGGTTTTGGGGGACCTACAGTAACCAAGATTAACTCAAACACTTGGTATGTCTCGAGATGTTCTTGGAATGAAATTTGAATTGGTCGAGCCAAGAAACAGCAGGAGTTTTGGTGTATCATAGAAAGAGATAGGAAAGAATAGAGGCAGAGATAGAGACAGTTAGTCCTGTGAGATTTTTCCAGATTCTTTGGAAAATTTGTAAATATCCTCCAGTTTTAGTGAACGAATATTACTGATTCTCACGTCATCGGAACCCAAAATTCGTAGTCTTGATCTAGCAAAGGCAGGGCACTCGCAGAGAAAGTGTTCAGTGCTTTCCACATCCTCCAAGCAACACAGGCAAGTTCTTGCACTATCAATTTTTTACAATAGAAAATTCTTCTGCCAAAGCAACTATTCTTGAATAATCTGCGCAAATTTCTTGACTTAATGACTGACGCTTACAATCAAACTCGTTATTCTAGCATTTCACATTTATTTTGGCCTTGATAAACCACGCCAAAAATTTTAGTAAATAATTGCACAAAAATGTTCACATGTAAGTATGATGCGCACAAATCTCACGTTTAATATTTCAATGGCCATCCTCTAACAACAATATTAAAATAGTAACCCTAGTATTCTTGTATACTATGATTTGTTGCTTTTAGATTCGAAACTAGTTACTTTCATGCAACTTTGCTTATAAAACGACCACAACTACATTCACTGTGCACTAATGCTATACAACCAAATATTGAACTAACCAAGACATGTAGTTATTTGTACGGCTTCACGTGCACTTTAGATTAATCTACTATAATCACACGACAGGGAAGAAATCTTGCTAAATTAATTCAATAAGGAATACAGCATCACCCATTGTATGGATCCTTTGTTTCTCAAAAAATTCCCGATCTTATAGATTTCCGTCTAACAAATGGTATTGCCCGACACCAAGAAAATACAAAAGCATTATTTAATCTCTCTTTAAATCACTCCATTCTTTGTGACTTACTAGAGTTTCAATGTTTTTAGTAAATACGTTTATTATTTTGCATATAAGGAATGCACATGTTTACTTTATACGAAGAAAATACGAAACATCGTCTGCAGAAAAAATTATAAGAAATCAACGAAATGATTTCAAACATGCACTTTATTATATTAAAATTAATTGGAGTGTAAAGGTGCCGCCGTCGTAGCGGAACAGGTTGGTGCATGACTACCATTCGGCAGTACGTGGGTTCGAATCTCCGTGCATGAAACACCAAATGATAGAACAAGTTTTTTTCTCGCAGCGGTCGCCCCTCGGCAGGCCATGACAAACCTTCAAGTGTATTTCTGCCATGAAAAAACTCCTCATAAAAAACCATCAGTCATTCGAAGTCGGCTTAAAACTGTAAGTCCCTCCATTTGTTTGATGTCAAATTTTCATCTAATTTCTAAAATTTCATTTTATTATTTATTTTTTTATTTTAAACCTCTTTAAGTTTTATAATTTCGTTTTTATGCTTGGCCTAGCAAAAAAAAAAAATTATAAAATTCAAAGAGGTTTGAAATAAGAAAATAAAATTTTAGAAATTCGATGAAGATTTGTCGAATTTTTATAAAACTTGGATTATTATAGTTTTTTTTTTGTAGAATATTTCGCTATATTGAGCTACATACTTAGTCTATGAATAGAACGAATATTCTTAGAACGAGTATTATACCTTTTTTCTAAGAAGGCATAATAAGTCAAAATAATTTGGCGTATAGATCCTATACAAAAAACAAAAAATTTAAGGATTCAAAAAGAAAGAACTTTTTGAAAAATCATAAGTTCGAAAACTTATTAAACAACCAATTTTAATTATCAAGGCTTGACAGTAATTTATTTACTGATCTTTTTTAATTGACCTACGTACCAATTACCTATAAACAGAAAAACAAATCGATTATTTGAACTAACATTGAAAACAGCTGGACATACAGTACGAAAAAAAATGTGTTTTAAATACTGTAATCTTTAAGATCGAATATATCGAAAACGGTTAAGTTTTGGGCATAAAGTCATATGGGCAAATTAATCAGAAATTACCTTAAATAATACTGTCCTTAAATATATTAAGACATTCCTGGTAAGCCTGTGTACCTGATTTCAATCTACAATTTTAACCAGCAACTACCTACTGCAGCACTCATTCTTTGATTTTTTATTGTTGTTCTCAGAAGAACTTAACAAACCAAGTATTTATACATAACTACATACATAAATTCCGTTTTAAAATTTGATTGCTTCACTTCGAAAGTAATTGCACTCTATTTAGTTTATTTAGTCTATTTTGCTTTTTATGTAGCTTTGTCATCAGTGGAATGGCATCAGTTGGAGGGAATCATATTTTTTATGCCCCCTTTACATGATTAATTGAAAAATAAAGTGGCTTACTGCTTAGCCAAATATCCAAATATCCAAAGAATGATTTGATAATTATTAAATAATTTTTTTTTATTTTATTCTTATACAGCAAATATTATATTTATTGATTCATGTATACCTATATTTGTAGGTATAGCAGGGTATAGGAAGAAAACAAAAATGTGTAATGTAAATATGTTTCTGTTTCAGGTATTAGAAAGTAGTATTGTAGCTATCATTTTTCAAGTCTGCAAAAGTAGAAAGTTATGTTTTGATAATATAACTATTTTAGACTACCCATACCCGATGAGCGTTGCTTCAAATATTTTGTATTGCTTTTTGCATTTAAAGTTG
Source organism: Anastrepha obliqua (assembly GCF_027943255.1). Classification (NCBI taxonomy): domain Eukaryota; kingdom Metazoa; phylum Arthropoda; class Insecta; order Diptera; family Tephritidae; genus Anastrepha; species Anastrepha obliqua. The sequence goes on from NC_072892.1 coordinate 86,403,534, forward strand.
CTTCTACTTTTAATTTAAATAGATGCAGCACAGAAAAGTTTTTGTATGAAATGCTTTCACATTGTAAATGCAAATGGAATAAATCAAAATATCATATTTTTTAGCACTGTCATACTGATGCCGTTGTATTTTCGCGAAGGTCATACATATGTAAATATCATCAGCTGTGTTCAAAGTAATAACAGCGCAACATATTGCAAATTCGTACCTATTTATTTATTTTGTATTTAATTTGTTTTATTTATTTATAAAAATATTTTTCGCACTACAACAAAAACCATATAACTCAGAGTTATACGGCGGCCGACGTAGCCGAATGGGTTGGTGCATGACTACCATTCGCAATTCACAGAGAGAACGTCGGTTCGAATCTCGGTGCAACACCAAAATTAAGAAAAACGTTTTTATAATAGCGGTCACCCCTCGGCAGGCAATGGCAAACCTCCGAGTGTATTTCTACCATGAAAAAGCTCCTCATAAAAATATTTGCCGTTCACAGTCGCCTTAAAATTGTAGGTCCCTCCATTTGTGGAACAACATCAAGACGCACACCACAAATAGGAGGAGGAGCTCGGCCAAACACCCAAAAAGGGTGTAAGGGTGTATATATATATAAGTTTTGCAAAGCCACCAAGCAATGTGAACTAACGCAGGTTTAAACACAAGGCAATCTAGTTTTTTAAATAATTTGTGAATAGATTTCATAGACAAATTTTTTGATGAGAAGTAGGAAAAACATATTTAAAAAATCGTTAATTCAAAATTGTATCAACCAGCCATTTCTAACTGTCAGGGCGTTAAAATTTTATTAGTAATTTTTATTAATTGGCATACCCTTCAACTAAACCACAGAAAAAAACTGATCCTTGAGCTAACATTGAAAAAAGTGGGCGTACAAGCAAAAAAAAAATTCAGATATATTATATTATATTTATTAATTTAAATATAAATATACATACATAAAAATATGTTTATATATTTAAATTTATATTGCATATTTTTTAAAATAATCTTTAAAATCGAATAGCTCGAGAACGGGCTAGTTTTGGACATCATGTCGTATAACAAAATTATTCAGAAATGACTTGATTAATCATGGTTTGAGTCTATAACACGACTTTTCCGGTAACCCTGTACGAGTAACACTTATTCTGTAACAAAAATACGACTTTGCAAAATATTTCAGCCCGAGCGCCATTATATTTCGAAAGACATTTTTTTACCTATCCAAAATATTTGTTTAATAAAATCCGAATCGGACATAAGTAAATTGAAAATATGTCGTCACTAACACAGGGGAGTGATAGTTTCAGAATAAAAAGCTCAGAAAATTCCTTTACTTATCAGTGAAAGTGCATCCTTTACGGATATTACAGCGCTGAAACAAGCAAACAGACAGGCAATGGTTTTATAAATGCTCATATTATATATTGTTATACTCGCTCGTCCTACAATTCGATTATATTATATTTTTAGAGTAGATAATTATAATATTATCGGTTGAAAATACTATATTATTTATGTAACTTTTATGGAAAAACATATTAATATAGCACAATTGTAAAAATTTTTACTATCCCATTTAATGCTTGTCAAGCGCTAAAAACTTACAATCAAAAATAATTTAGGTAGTGGTTCCAATAAGCATCTATTAATATAAATAAATATATTTATATTAAACAGATATTGCCCAGCCAGAATTTGGTATTCACTACTTTTTAAACATCTGTGACAACGCGGTTAACTAACTTGGCGCGTAAAATATCAATTAGGTAGTGTGGCATGGTCCGACCACAAAAATTCGCTAATCATGCCTCTGTAGCGCTCACCGTTGACTGAAGTCGTGTTTACAACAGCATTTTCAACGAAAAAAGGGCGTCGATGGCACCAGGCTTTAAGGATGCAACACTGCTGGATTTTTGATCACCAAATGTGTACATCTTGCTTGTTAGCATAGTCACCGAGAAGAAAATGTACTTCAACAGGGAATGTAATTTTTCGAACTAACTCCTAGTCTTATTTCGAGGAAATGAGTTTGTAATATTTAACCACGTTTCTCATGCGCGAAGCGATTCATTTCGTTCCGCAAAGATACGATACCGATACCTGTCTAGATTTCCAGTGGGAAGAGGTTGTTACTGCGAAAATAGCATATCACTAAAAAAAACACTATATAAACTATCAAACTAAGGTAATTATTTTACAGCGGCGCGCTCGTTCTTTTATGCCACACTTCCATTGACGATATACAAATAATTTAAAATTTGAAGTAGAGTGCAAAATACACAAGAATGGTGATTACTTGATACAACAGATTTCATAAAATTTATTATATGTATATTTATTCCTTCTACTCTATAGTTACAATTTACTTTTCGTTTTAAGTCCTTGTGAGGTCAAACCTAATGTACATCGCAGCTATAGCCGACTTAAGAGATACAAGCACTCCAAAAAATAAGCCAAAATTGTAGGCATGGAACAGTCTCCTCTGTGGCAACCGCTTACAATGTCCGCAGCAGAATGCAAAACAAATATTTTTGCACATTCAGGACAGGCCAAGGACGCCCACCGAACATTAGAAACAAATTGACAATGCTCTCGTGACCTTACTCTGTGCCACTGCTGGAGTGTCCTTCATTATTTTAATTACATTTTTGGTGAAATGCAAGTCTAACACATATGTACGAGTATGTAAGCACTTAGTTGACGGTGGGATTCAGATTCAACGTGTTCGTAAGATTAGATTAAACTTATATTTAATTATTTTTATACTTCGCTCATTTCGTCTATGCGTAATAGTCACAGTTTTTTTGGAATCCTTAAAACCATTACAGAAAGTAGTAAATGAAATGTTAACAAAAATATTAAAATATTCTAGACTATTACTAGAATACTTGTATACGAGATGTGGCTGATAGTATGACGAGTTAAGGGACTTTAATGCGGAACAATTACAAAACACACAAAACAATTTGGAGGAGGAATTCGGCCTAACAATTTAGTTATAAACAGTTGCCTCTGGACCAAGCACCAACACCAAGTAAAGGAAAACTGGAAATTCCTGAAATTTCCTGTAGCTCAGTGGGATTAAATTCGGTGTTATATAAAGGAAATACGTTGAAACAAACTTAAAAACAAAATTTCATCGGTTATTGAGAACGCTGCACCTTCATATACCACATTCACCAACAACTCCTCGCAATATAAGGTATTCAGAAAGTTGCTAATTAGAAATTTTGTTCTCAAATGTGATATTATCGGCTTCAAAGTACTCATACCAGCGTTTGATCCACCTCTTGAAACATTTCTGGAACTCTATTTTCGGTGTAGCCATCGATGCCGTTTTTAACTTTTCCATTACTTCCTTTCGGCTGTTAAAACGAGTTCCCTGTAGTAGTTTTTGACACGATTAAATAAAAAAAATTAAAGGCAGATCAATCAGGTGAATTCAATGGCTGTTCGATGGTATTCATTTCGTTCTTGATCGAAAGTTCATGGATAACAATGGCATTGTACGACAATGCTAGTTTTTTCCCATTATTTTTTGGTGATTTGCTTTACGTAAACGTCTCATAATGCTCAATTCATAATCCTCATTAATTGTCTGAACTTCTGTCAAACATTCGTGCTGTACAATCCCGTTGTAGTCCATAAAAACCGTGAGCATCGCTTTCTTTTTTTACTGAAAACGACCTAGGTGTTTCGGTCTGCGTTCATTCGCAGCTCTCCACTCACTCGTCTAATGTCGTGCTCATATGGCATTGTACTCATATTGTAAACCCCTCTAGCAGCTCTCTGATGGTTAATTTGAAGTTATTAATAAACTTTTCTTTCACTTTATTGATGCGTTCATCAATTTTCGATGTCGACGACCTGCCACTAGGTTCGTCATCCTCGAAGGACTCGCGATCTCTTCTGAAGTGATCATCCCGCTCGTAACCGGCTGCTTTCCTTGGAGTATCGCACCAATCCATTTTCAACCCAAAATTTATTAAAAACTCGGTGTTGCAAATTCAAATCCATTTTTAAAACTGTAAAAAATCGAACGCACGTGCAGAGATAGATTTATTCAAGATGGCGTGACCCTTATAAATATACCATGGTGATAAAATTTTGGTAGGAATGTAAATCACAGATATGGACACCTAACAAAAAAAAACAGATCTCAAATGAGTTGACTTAGAGCGTCACGTGCCGACTGTTCCGGTACAATGGTAAAAAAAAGGGTCGTTATTTATTTAAAGAAGAGAAACCTGTGAAGGTGATACAAGCCTGCATCGCCCCGTAATATTAGTGCATGGCAGATTATAAAGTAATAAATTGGAAATAGTTTACATTAACATTAACTTTTGCTGAACGCTCAAGCCGATCAGTAACGATTAAAAAAATATTATATATATATGTAGCTTGGTAGTTACGCAGAGTGATATAAACTAAAATTGCAACTGCATTGTGACCAAGGTTTCATCAAGCTTGGCGCATCAGTATGATTTGGTGTCCATGAAAGCATCGATACAATGGATCAAAAGGGAAGAAAATCCACCAAATAAATTCAAAGTAGAAAAATCGGTGTCGAAGAAAGTGAAATGATATGATATGATGAAGAGCGAGTAAGGGTTAACCTCAATTTTCGCAAGTGGGAATAAAACTGTATATATTTTTGTACGTAATTTCATGAAAATATGTATATTTTATTACAAAAGAGTTCTAATTTGATTACGTAATGACCTTTTGAGTTACATTATTTGGTTACCAGAGGGACCCGGATATAGGTATATCCGGCTAAGGTCTGTCAATAGCGGCCGCCGTAGCCGAATGGCAAACCTCCGAGTCTATATCTGCCATGAAAAAGCTCCTCATAAAAATATTTGCCGTTCGGAGTCGGCTTGAAACTGTAGGTCCCTCCATTTGTGGAACAACGTCTAGACGCATACCACAAATAGGAGGAGGAGCTCGGCCAAACACCCAAACAGGGTCAATTATATATATGTATATATATTAGGCCGGGTCGATTTGTGGGGAGGCAAAAAAATCGCCCATTGCTCTGTGAAAATCATATTCTAGGGATCAAAATAAGAAACTTTGCCGAAGGAACCATACCTCTAAAACGAATTCTGATGTCCCCCAATTTGGGTAGAACTTTTAGTGTCTTTTGTGGGGAGGCAAAAAAATTGCCCATTGCTCTGTGAAAATCATATTCTAGGGATCAAAATAAGAAACTTTGCCGAAGGAACCATACCTCTAAAACGAATTCTGATGTCCTTCAATTTAGGTCGAACTTTTTAGTTTCTTTTCTCATGTAAAGGCCAAAAATGGTGATATTTTGAAATGATTGTATGGGAAACCCCCCAGGAGAGTTCCAGGGGGTATGCCACTGGCATGGGTGGATCGGCCGTCCAAAGTTAGTGGGGGTCGGTCATACATTTGGACTCGATTGGAGCACTTTAAATGGGTCAAAGTGGGATTTTTCGTTCGACCCAAATTGGGGGGCATCAGAATTCGTTTTAAAGGGTATGGTTCCTTCGGCAAAGTTTCTTATTTTGATCCCTAGAATACGATTTTCACAGAGCAATGAGCGATTTTTAAATCGACCCACCCTAATATGTATATATAAGGTCTGTCATTCCACCAGCAGAGATTGTTGATGCTATTAATATACAATAACACTTAAAAGGTAATCTTTATCCTACTCTGATTAAATTTGTTCTAACACCATTTAAAGCGTGCATTTGTTCTTTCTCGATTCGAATGCTACGTATTGAGTGGAACAATTTCTCGCATGGTTGGTTGGTTGGTTGATATTATGACTTACCAGGAAACCAATTGCCGATCCGCACCATTTAGTTGCCACATCTTAGCTACCAACAAGTTGTACGGTTATTCCTTACCGACTATAACCAGTCTGTGCGATTGAGACACTTCATATGATTTTTTACGTCTATACCAGCTCTTAGAGGTTTTCAAAAAGCGGTTTGCCAATGTCAGAATTCTACATTTAAACAGATTCCGCTGGTTTTTATAGTAATGTTGTTCAGATTTCTGGGTAACTGCTTCAGCAAGGGCCTGCTTAGTCTAGACATAGTCTCGTTGACACGAACTCTTTAGAGCAGATTTGCGAAAATGTATTAGACGTCCAGAAAAACACAGTAATGTGAAACAAGTACTCTAATGGAACTGAGTTATGTTTATTTTATGAAAGTTCGTGCAGGAATATTTAAAATGTGTTCAGACAATTTTCACTTAGTTGGAACTAGTTAAGTTGCTAACGTGAAAAGCAAAGTATATACCTTCCATCAAAACGAAATAAGGAATTTTAAGAAGATTTCTTAAATTCAATAACATGAATCTAAGTGTATTGGATTTCATATAGTGGAACAAAAAAAATTTTAAGTTAGGATTAAAAAATTTCTGAAATAATGAATATTTTTAAATTTATTCTCACATTACAGTGCAAAGACTTAAACTTAAACCATATTTACAAATATTGGAAATTTATTTCCAAACCAATTGATACAGACACCAAATTGACCTTGCATATCGTTGGCAGTACGAATCGCATATTTGTTCATCTGAGCAGCAATGGGTATCGCAGCATGATAGATAATAGTAAACACACACAATATTCAAGCAACGCTCAGGGGTTGGCGAATTGAAAGCAACTATAATTGAAAACTGAACAGAAGTTTGTTTATAGGCATTTAACTCATAAGCAATTTGCGTAAATCGATATTACCAAGTTGATGGGCATGAGGTACTACATGAATTTTCCTTTTTGTGAACAGTCCATTATTCACAATTATTCTCTAATCGCTTAATGAGTGGTGAGTGCCAAGAACGTAGTAACGAGCTCTTACTGTGCGGACCGAACAAGGCATCCTCCCTGTAGCAGTGAGTATGACTGAAGGCTCAAGTTTTATTTATTTCATTCAGTTTGTAGAAGAATATCTGACAGATGAATTTTTAAAACTAAATATAGTGAAAATATTAATGTCACCGCTGAAATTGATAAACATGGCAATATATATTATAAGTATAACGCTTGGGCTTAAATGTCGCGGGCCTAACATATAGATGGCACTAGTTTTATTGCATTCACCTCTTTATCAATACTAAACCGTAAAAAGACAGCTGGTAAACGTTCATGATATTCTATTCGTTAGCTCGAGAGTTGTTATGTTATTATTCTCAATTCAATGGATCAAAAAGATTTATTTTTTTGTTTTAATTTTACACTGCTTCTTGATGTGGTAAAATACCGTTCAAGCAAAGCAATGGCTTGTAAAGTGTTATCGGGATTCCGCCAAAGCATAAACAACAAAAAACGATTTCTGGTCGTAGAGACACCGACGGTGCACAACGCAATGAACGTCCAAATGAGGCGAAATACACTCGGAGACTTGACATTGCCAGCCAAGGCACGACCACTATTAAAAAAACACTTACTATAATTTCTGTGCTTCGTGCCCACAACTGGTTTTGAACCCGGGTTTCGAACGCATTCAGCTACGGTTGCTGCCATGTCAATTCATATTAAATAATCAAATATATTGAGTAAGAGGTTCATTCAACCAATAAATGGTTTTGCTAATGGGTCGAAAATTAGCAGCTCATTCCAATTAACGTTTCCATTGATTGTTCTGTAAACGAAATTTATGGGAAGCGTCTTACAAACGAAAAACGATTGCAATTCATTGAATTTTATTATAAAAATGCGTGTTCGGTTAAGAAAGTTTATCGCGCGCTTCTTCCATTTTAAGGTCAGCGTAATCGACCCACTGAAGAGGCTATTCGAGCTATTGTGACTAAATTTAGAACCAAATTTACATTATTGGACATCAAACCACCAACACGCTTACGTAGAGTGCGAACTGAAGAAAATATCGCAGCTGTATCGGCCAGTGTTAATGATGACCATCAATTATCAATTCGTCGCCATTCGCAGCTATTGGGCCTCTGTTACTCAACAACGTGGAAAATTTTGCGAAAGGATTTAGGTTTGAAGCCTTTCAAAATACAGCTGGTGCAAGAATTGAAGCCGAACGACTTGCGACCGCTTTTTTTATTGAAAAATTGTGTTCACTTTTTGGATCAATGTGTACGTCAATAAACAGAATTGTCGGTTTTGGAATGATCAGCCAGAAGAATTGCAAGAGCTACCAATGTATCCAGAAAAGGTCACAGTCTGGTGAAGTTTATGGGCTGGAGGTATCATTGGACCGTTAAATGATATCCAAATATTTTTTGCCCAAAATGCAAGAGCTTGACTTGCATGACACGTTTGTTTTTTTAAAAACTTTCCTATAGCTCTTAAAAAATCACTCTTTATAATTGGCACGTACACCCTCCTCCTATTTGTGGCGTGCGTCTTGATGTTGTTCCACAAATAGAGGGAACTGCAGTTCAAGCCGACTCCGAATGGCATATATTTTTTATGAGGAGCTTTTTCATGGCACAAATACACGCGGAGGCTTACTACTGCCTCCGAGAGGCGACCGCTATTAGAAAAAACTTTTTCTTATTTTTGGTCTTTCACCGAGATTCGAACCTACGTTCTCTCTGAATTCCGAATGGTAGTCACCAACCCATTCAGCTACGGCGGCCGCCATATATGAACAAAATTGCTTTGCAAGATTTATATTACTTTCTGTAAAATTTGAAAAACTGGACTTAGTAACTTTTCAGTCTAAGCCCGCGGTATGATAATCTATAAAAAATGTTGCTTTGCGAGTAATGTGAACACCAAAACAAGACAACAAATTCTTCAGAAAAAACACAACTTCTTTGTCAGCGTTAAAATATGTCGTAAGGCTCAATAGAAGTACATACTCCCTTATCCCGTCCATCGTATTCAGCTACATTCGGCAGCAAATTAAAAATACCAGGTATGGTAAACAACAATTCACCTTTTTTCTTACGCAACTATCAACTTCTACTCATGTTGCATTCCACTTCAAAATTTGTACACAGCGCGAATATTGCTTACAATTTCCTGAGCAAATACACAGTATTTTCACTTACCACCAAAAAAACTTTGTCTGCATCGCCACTAGTAAGATTTATGCTTTTTTGACAGTAAAACATTTATGGGTACCATCACAGGGAGAATTATCAAAATACAAAAATTATCCCAGAGCTGCTGCTAAACTAAATAAATACTACAAGTATATACAATACATCTTCTACTATTTTTTAAGTCTGTTCATTTTTAAGTGACTAACATTCCGTTTATCCTGGTTCGATAGCGACTATGTAAGACCGTATAAGAGGAAATGTGAGCGAATTTCTTCCAATAAAACACCAGCGTATTCAATGTGGCGGACGCAAAATGAGATAGTTGAGCTAAGGGCATTAAGCTGCACACTCTGAGATTTCAAAGTTGATGATTACCGCCATTTTGAATTTTGAAAAACTGTCATCGAGTTTTTAATCAGCGACCCTAAACCCCAAAAGCATACATTTGTATGTGTCTAGCGCATAATTCGATCGTAATTCCTGGACCTTAAAGAGTTAACACCGTTTCCCTCAAAGTTGTGTAGTTTTTTTTGAAACTGGTGATTTTACTATGCTTATTATAGTGGTTGATGCTTCATGATTCTGAGCCTAAGGTGAAGTCTTCATCATGTTAGACTTTTGAAAAAATGGGAATAAAAACACTCTGATAAGTACTTTAATAAGCACTTTTGGACCCCAATCGTGTAAAACGCACAAAAATACATCGCAAGTCAGTCTGCTTACAATACTAATAAAACAAAATCTCTTTCTCAAATGTTTTTTGCTGGGTTAGGTTAGGTTAAATGGGTGTAGCGAAAAAGTGAGAGCCCAGATGTTTAAACCTTACCCCAACGAGAGCAGAGCAGCTGAGAAGAAGGTGCTGCCTTGGAGCGGCCGACGCCTTGGGCAGGCAAATGGCAAACCACCGAGAGTAAATAAAAAACCAACTGCCAACTGCTAGAGGCGGCATAAAATAGGAGTTACCACGTTTGTGGAACAACATTAACACGGAAGAAGAGTTCGGCCACCCAACAAAGGATGTATTCGCCAATTATATATATAATATATATTAATATAAATTATATTATATATATAATGTCTGAATTGTAACCCTATTTCGCGTCTTCAAATGTACTTCCGGCTGTAAACCTCATCTAACACTCAGACTGAGCTGGTTTGCTCTCAAAGGCCAATTTCTTTTCAGCGCCACTTTGCCCAATGGCTCACATTGGTACTATAACTTTATTCACAGTTGCTTGTAATAGTATATTTATTCAGGTTTAGTCATGTATACCTGTTCTATCTGTCCGCTTGATCCTAATATGACTATGACAACGGCTTTACACTAAAACATGCACCGGTTATAAAATGTTGGTTTCCTAAGACACCACTTCACTTACTGGTTTTGTTTCCATTTTCTTTTTTTGCAAATATTGATGTAGAGTTTTCGCTGAGATGTGAATATTTTTTCGCATACTAAAGAAAAGCAGACAATTTTCAATAGAGCGCACGTCCAGCATTAGACAGCTGTATGTTAGTAAGCAGCATGCCTCGCATACAATATGTGTGGGTATGCGTAAAAACATATTTTATAAAGTCATTGCATAGTTTATACTGACTTAGACTTTGAGTTCGACTAAATGTTAGTTACGCGCTTTAGTACTAAAAAAGCTCACACAGTCCAGCTCGGTTATTTAGGATTCTCCCAAAGCTGAGGGTTAAATAACTGTACAAATTTTCACTTAAGCTGAGCGAATAGACTGAAATTAATTTAAATTTTATTTTAAAATAATATATTTTTCTATATTTTCATTTATTCATTTTCTTGCTAAGTTTTGCAGGGGAATTATTTCATTTTATTTCCATTTTTCAAAAGCACAAGTAGACCTCAGTGGTCATAATCAGGCATCAATAGTCATACCATCTATCCCTTTTTTCGCGAGATACTCCATTGTTTGCGTCCATAAGCCTATAGTATTACGCGAAAATAATATGAATTCTGTATTTTACTACGAGCAATCCTATGGCGGCCGTCATAGCCGAATGGGTTGGTGCGTGACTACCATTCGGAATTCACAGAGAGAACGTAGGTCCGAACCTCGGTGAAACACGAAAATTAAGAAAAACATTTTTCTAATAGCGGTCGCCCCTCGGTAGGCAATGGTAAACCTCCGAGTGGATTTCTGCTATGAAAAAGCTCCTCATAAAAATATCTGCCGTTCGGAATCGGCTTGAAACTGTAGGTCCCTCCATTTGTGGAACAACATCAAGACGCACACCACAAATAGGAGGAGGAGCTCGGCCAAACACCTAACAGAAGTGTACGCGCCAATTATTTTTTTGTTTTTTTTTTTAGTCATCAATAGTTGAATGCGTGAAGATTTTTGCAGTTATTCGTCGTTAAGTTAATAAAGGAGTGCAATTTTTGAAAATTTAAGAGAGATCAAAAGCAATTTTGTTTCTTCTGGAATTAAATTAGTTTCAATGAAGAGAGTTTGACTGTAAATAATTCCAGTTCATACATAGATAAGTACGTATGTATATTCCGCTATTTTCTGAATTATTACAATTTCTAACATTCTTTTACGCTGTCCTTTCTTTTGTGTGTCTGTCAAGTATCGAATGAGTTCCCGGGAACGGAATTTCTTTCAGTCACTTTTTTACATGCACGTCCGAGGATCTGTTTTCAAAAGCTTTGCTATTATTAAAAAAATAAAAGCAAAAAAATGCCAGTGCATGTATTAAATTTTATTTTGATGGAAATTCAAACAAATGGAAAATTATTTGAGCATTGCATAAATCCAATTTCCATGCAAGAGGTGCAACATTTATGGATTTATTGCATTATTAATATGAATAAAATAGTGATTTAACGCTTTGTAGATATTGGTTTGCAGAATTCGGGGAAAAGAACTATAGTGGCGTGGAGCACTGTGAATGAAGTTACCAGATTTAATTGAATTTTTAATACTTCTAATTTTATTTATTTAAATATTGGGTATGGGCATAAGTTTCCGCCCTCATAAAAGAGGTGTCACTGTTGATACTATTTTTGTGTTCGCTCCAGTAATATACTGGTGATTTGAAGGTGTATATGTGAGGTCTCGATTGCAGTAGTTGACATTCGTTTGAAGCTTATAGATACTTTTTTATCTGATGTCAAAAATGTCCAAGCTCGTCCCGAAAAAAAGCTTTTGCGAGAAGTCATGCTTCATTATTACCTTTTAAAGAAGAGTGCAGCTGAAACGTGTCATATATCGATTAACATTTACGGTAATCACGCTCCATCAAACACAACTGGTAAAGAGTGCAAGAGTGCTTTCAACGCTTCCTAAGTGGCAATTTCGACATGATTGATAAAGATCGCGAAGAGGCACCGAAAGAATTCGAAGATACTCCACCACAACAATTATTGGTTGAAGACACATGTCGAACTCTTGATGATATGTCTAGAGAGTTGGATGTTGACAAATCAACCGTCGGTAAACGCGTGCACGCATTGGGAATGGTCCAGAAAGCAGGTAACTGGTGGCAGGTGCCACATCAATTGAAGAAGAGGGATATCGAGAGACTTTTGGTGACGTATGAGATGCTTCTTGAACGGCAGAAAGGAAAAGGTTTTCTGCATCACGTCGTCACTGGCGATGAAAAACGGATCTATTATGATAGCCCAAAGCGTCGAAAACATTGGAGCCTGCCAGGTGAATCAGGTCCATCGACAGCGAAAATAAGATCCATGTTTCAAAGATTATGCTCTGCATCTGGTGGCATCCATCCTGGAGGACGGAGCGCCCATGGCAGCGAAAAAATTAGTCGGTATTTTGAGCACTGCCAATCTTTGTTTATAGATTTTGACATTATTGGGACCCAACTGAAAAAGAAAATACATTACTCTAACTGTTTTTGCTTTGCTGATAATATCTGTTGAATATGATTTGATTCGAAGTTACGATTGGATTCTCTCACATTCCTTTTTGTGAAGTTTCGCTGGAAATCATTGTTGTGCGGCTGGGTCAAAAAAGATCTGCTTTAGAATACTAAGAATAGTCATTTGTGAAATGAAAACAGAAACCTTTAATATATAAGTGGAAAATTGGGTCGACAGAATGGATTATTTCTTCTCAGACGAGGAAACTATCTGAATTAAGTGGCATATGTAAGTTAACTCGAACCAATCGCATTTGCTGCGACGCTCCTTCGGTTGCCCGTTACACGTGTCGCAGTGGCAGCACATTCTAAGTTCATCGTATAGCGTAACGGGAGTCATTTAAATTCATTACATAATGCAATAAGAGATATTGCCAATTGCATTCTATAATGCACCCGAAGGAAGTCAAGGTCAAACTCGGTCTTAGACAGTAGGTCATGCAAGAACTGCGCCACTGCCGGCGAACGAAGGTGGCAGCCAAGCAAAGGTCACAACGATCACTCAGTCAAGTTCGGGACGGATTGCTGGCAAGCAGAATTAGATTTAAGACTAACATTCTACATGGGATTTAAGAGTGGATCCTTAATAAGTTGTGCTTTCTTTCGGGCGACTGGCCGATTAATTTTTTAAGAGAATCGGAAATCCTTAACTTATACATGCCACAATTAATCAAAAGCTTTGCTTGTGGCGATAAAATAAAAATCATTGAAAAGTAATGAACTTCTTATTTACTTTTCAGCTGTTTCTGCTCTGAGGCATTACAATCATAAAGTATTAAAGGTCATAGCAAATACAAATTCAAAACATCAATTAAAAGAGCTAATATTAAAGAGCTCAAAATATACTTTATACATATATTTACCAAATAAATACTTTGAAGTCGTTTTTTCATTTTCTTTCCACAATCATATGTGCATATGTGCACACAAGTATAACTATTAGTTAGCCGCGCTCAGAATACTCGTGCGACCTCATCTGCATATTGTCGCATACGAAGCTAACCAAATAAATGCGGTAGCATTAATAATTTTCTAACGTTTTAGAATGATTTAAAAAGCAGAATGTTTGTTGTTATAAGTGCGGTAGTTTTGTTTATGTCTTTGTCCACACTGCCGCATTTAACTCATTGCAATCCCCCGGCGCGCTTAAACTCCTGGCTAGTCGCTTTGCCATGCGACAAATGTTTGCGCAACTACATACGCGCATACGTGCATATGTCCATTAAAGCATTTAGAGGATTGTATGCCTTATATATATACTCACACATCTGCATGCTCATATGCATGTATATTATAGTAATAAGGATGGCGCTAGTTCATTAATTATAATAAATAGTCAACCATAGTTGGGACACCAGACCAGCTTAAATTAGAGTAAAAACTTCAGTGTAAATGTGTGTAAAAAACAAAAGTTTGTTGTTAGTTACGCCATAGTAATTTATAATTTTTAGCAGCAAATGCCATGTACGCATACATAGAATAATGTAACCTCAATTAAATGTTTGAAAGCCCTTTAATTGCAACTAAATTGCTGGTAAATACATCAATGACAACTTTAGGCCAACTGGGCGTATGAGTGTTATTTATGGAGAGAATTTTTGTAAGTAAAGTATATTTTTGTTACAACAAGGCATTAAGTTAAATTCTTAAACTGGCGTTTTATCAAAATAAACTACAGGGTGTGCCATCTTTTATGTCGGTATGTAAACGCTGAATAACTTTGTCATTTACCAACCGATCGAGTTCAACATACATGTTTTCGATACATCAATTCAGTACAATTTCAACTACTTGATTGATATTGTACTCAAAAACTAGTTTTAATAAATTGTAAATAACCAAACCAAATAAAAATACCTCATGAATCAGTTGTTTGTTTTTTTCAAAGTTATTCAATGTTTTCATACCGACATAAAAGATGGCGCACCCTGTACTAGTTAAGGTACATAGTTATAGAACTTAATAAAGGAATTTTAAGAAAACTTACTAAAAAACTATGAGTATTTTAAAATGTTCATGTATACATGAAACACCAAAATTAAGAAAATTTTTTTTCTAATAGCGGTCGCTCCTCGGCAGGCAAAGGCAAACCGCCGAGTTTATATCTGACATTGAAAAGTTCCTCGGATCTCGGCCTAACACCCAAAGAAAGGGTGTACGCGCCAATTATATATATATATATAATTATATATTAGCGCGGGTCGATTTAAAAATCGCTCATTGCTCTGTGAAAATCGTATTCTAGGGATCCAAATAATATATATACAATTTAAACTTTGCCATACCTCTAAAACGAATTCTGATGTACCCCAATTTAAAAATATCACCATTTTTGGCCTTTACATGAAAAAATCAGCTTAATGACTATGTTTTTTCTTTATTTTTATTTATTTATAATAATATCCATTTTTTCTCTTAAGAAATTTATTTAGTCAGAACATATGTAAATGAAAAAATTAATTTAAGTGAGTTATAGAAAAGAAACTAAAAAGATCGACCCAAATTGGGGGACATCAGAATTCGTTTTAGAGGTATGGTTCCTTCGGCAAAGTTTCTTATTTTGATCCCTAGAGTACGATTTTTACAGAGCAATGGGCGATTTTTTTGCCTCCCCACAAATCGACCCGGCCTAATATATATATATATATATATACATATATATATGTAAATAATAATTATTTTTACATATTTAAACCAAATAAAAAAAAATATTGTCGCAAGCCTCATTGGAATCAAATCATATAGAAACAGTTGAGTTAAATGCTATGCTCCATGCAGCGTCAATTTTCAGCGGTAGTATTTACTTTAGCTTCTACATCGCCAAAAAACAACACCTTTGTCTATTCCTAAAAAGGCATTTCGAGTACTAATATCGCTTGTATGGCTTTCTTCTTCTGATAGTAAACTCAAAATCACCGTTTTCTAAATTCAATAATTAGATGAAGAAAAAAGTATGCATGTTGTCCATTCGGTGTCTTACTATAAAATTATTTAAAGGTGACATTACGATACAAAAAGGGGCTTAGCACTGAAAAGAGCTGTGTAGCATCTTTAAAATAGAGATAAAAAAACATTGAGAACTTTTCACTTCTCCTAATATTAAATGTTTTCCTAAATTTTAGGTTTTATGAATTTTTTGAATTCACTTTTTTAAATGATTTTATATATGTATCATTAGCTATAGGCATTTATTTGAAATACCTAAGTATTTGTGAGTTTCATGTGATTTATCTCTTTTCAGACAAAGCGAGAAAAATTTAACGTTTGCTGACTTTCTAAAATTCCAAGCTCCCTTAGGAGGTGAAATCATCCCTCAACTCACAAAAAACTGAAAAACTAATTTTTTCAAGGACAAACCTAGAATATTCACCGGAAAAACAGAAATTCACTCTAATTTAGTAAATTTGACTCCAAAAGCGTATATATTAATTTTTGAAATTTTTCTTGTGAATATTCTATGTTTGACCTTGAACTAACCTTTGAATCCACAAGGACAAACTGATACTAAATTCGGACTCAGCAATTCGAAAAATGTTTACATTTATTTTTTAATTTTCTGATTGATATTCTGTGTTTGACCTTGAACTGACCTTTAATTTGATTCCCTAAGGACAAATGGATACCGAATTCGGTCTCAGCAACTCCAAAAGTGAATACACCAATTTTAAGAAATTTTTCCGGTGAATATTGTAGGCTTGTCCTTGAAAAAAATTCGCTTTTAAGTTTTTAGGTAGTTAAGGTAGCGGGATGATGATTAGAACTACAATAAAAAACGCCAAACCGAATTTGATACATACAATTTTTAATTTTTAACGTGTTTCCGAATTTTTCACAAGGATGCCCCTATTCAAAGGTTTGTTTTAATATTATAAAAAAACATTCAAGTTCGGGCCTAGACAATCTCTTCCAAAATCATTTACGAGCATTTTAACAAAAAAAAATTAAATCGATCAGTAATTGCCTTCTCTAGGATTTATGAACAAAATTTGTCGAAAAATCCCCATTGTGCAGCTGAAGTCCCAAAACTCTGAACTACAATAAATGCTTTAAATTGTTTAGTGTATTTCTGATTTTACATTTGATTTCAGAAAAAATCACTAAAAAGGACACTAGGCTCTAAGCCATCTAGCACTAAATCTAGTAATTATAGCACCAAGTTGGTAACTACGCTGCTGATCTATAAGAAGAACAGACAACTGGCACAAAGCCGCATTTGTCATTTGTAGCAATGCGTAAAGATAACGCAAGCAATAATATGTAATTAATAAGCATTCAATGGATAAGCATTCAAGAATTGTATCATTTTCAACAAAGAGAATACAAATACATTTTTTTAATATTTTTATCATCCAAATTTCGCACATTTATTATCTGTGTTTGTATAGAAAGGGCCGGAGTGGACAAAAACTGTTAATTTTTTACTTTTGCCGTACATTATGCCTGCATAAAAACAATGGTGGCAAGATATGGTAAAGGACATGCAACAAGTCTCTGCAATTAAAGCCAGAAACAAACAGGCTCTGCTAGAAACATTTATGTATGTGTCTAGAATGATGTGCTAGGATAGTAGGACTTATCACGAACGAAGATAAAACCAAATATGTGGAAGGTGCAGCGCGCTACGCAACACATATATTACAACATCAACAACACTTACAAATCGGCAGCTGTAGCTTTGAAATAGTCAATGGATTTAGGTTCCTTGGAGTTGTGCTGAGCGCACAGAAAGATACGTCTCTTGTCATACAAGACAGGATATAAGCTTCAAATGGGTCTTACTTCGCGCAAACCAAGTTGATAAAGCCAAGATTACTTTCTAGAAACCAGAAACTACGAAAATGCTGAAAGTGCTGAAATCCCATGAAACCTAACCGATCTCTTTGAAATAAAGATTTTAAGAAAATATATGTATCTGTACAACTTGTAGACGATATTTACCCCATGCGGTACAACGACGAGTTAGACAAACTCATCAGGCGTGCAAATGTAAAGAAGTACATCAAGTGCAAAATGAGGAAAACTTAAAGAGAAGCGAAAACTATTCTTACTGTATTTAAACTCTTTGCGAAACTACGTGACTTCTTCCGTCAGAAAAGTCTTCAACATACTTAACTCATACCATTTCCGTTCTGTGCATTTTAACAAAACCAACAAGTTTAGTGTACATAATACTTCTTGAATAAAAATTTTTTTATCAACTTTTTCTGAAATTGTGAAGGTACTATATTTCACCTTTTCCATGCGTGTTGTGAAATCTGACGGGATTAAATATCAGGCAAAGCTACTAATGAAGTTGATCTCACCTTACCGGTTCCATTCATCATACGAGTATATAGTTTTGAGAGGGACCATTCAAGTTCTCGCAGGAAATTTTTTCTTATGGTAGATATTTGAGATATTTGTCAATTTGAGTTAATCGCTTTGAAAATAATTAACACAATCAAGGAAGGTATGTCGAAAATATCGTTATTGTCTTATTCACTAGCAAGTCAAAAATAGCTTCATCGCTCAGAAAAATCAGATTAAAGTAATTTTTCAAATTCACTGAAAATATTTGTATGCAACCTAATATACCCAAAATTCAACAAATTAAAGGT
The DNA here is from genome assembly GCF_027943255.1 of Anastrepha obliqua. Taxonomy (NCBI): domain Eukaryota; kingdom Metazoa; phylum Arthropoda; class Insecta; order Diptera; family Tephritidae; genus Anastrepha; species Anastrepha obliqua. The sequence continues at coordinate 86,422,049 of NC_072892.1, forward strand.
TTTCACAAAATCAAGGATTTTTCAGCCAAAGGCTTCTATAAGAGTTTAAAAGGATTATTGGTCATCCGTTGTTTTCGGCGCAAAGAGCAGATAAAGGTTAAGTTAATTTGCCAAGCTTTATCATTTCTTTCATCATCCCCACATTTGTGTGGTGTGAATTTTTTGAAACCTCTAGCATGAATTGAAATTTGTGCACCAAGCATTGAGAATAACTATTCAATATGAGCTATCGGAAACTCATTGAATATATGTACTTGTATAATAACATACTAAATATGATTCACATTGTTCGCGGTCCACTATGTGAATTCGATTCATACTAAATTTCCAGCCAGTATATATTTATATGCACGTTAGGTCCAAGTGCGAACTTGTAGAACAGAAGTTGGAATTACAACATATTCATATTTACACTTAGACGCATATTTATAGTACATTTAATGCATTCAATACGTATAAACCTAGGTAGTAATAAAACACACGGCAGATTATGTGTCAACACTGCAAATACACAAATTTGATTTTCTCTTGCCTGAGCAAAACTCAACTACGTTTGCCAAGCATAGCATACCGAAGCGTTGCGGTTGAGTGTATGTATGTGTATAAGTGTAGATTTAACTGATATTTATGTTCCTCTAGATAGTTCCACCAGTGTCATCGTCACCAACTCGGCGGAGCATAGCAGTCAAACTTCAAATTGCAAGCAAATGGCCTCCACGAAATGTGGTCGAAAGTGTTCACAGAATGCGAATGGGCACATATGGGTATATGTTATATTATGTTTGCATGCGGTGGCGGATTCAGGAAATCCTGTAGGTGCCAACTTTTTTCTGTTAACATTAAACTAATTCTATCTTTCATACTCTCACTTGAGTTCGGTAGATAAGACTTGAGTATTCTTGTGAAGCAGTGAAGCATAAACGGATCTATAACTATAATGGCAGGGTGGTGAGAATACAGAAGGTATGGCCAACATCAGATCGTTAACCGGCTTTCCGAGATTGTGAAGGAATCAGCTATTTTGCTGACGTATAAGGGGATGTGGCAGCGGTTTGTTTACGACACAGACCCGCAAAAACTGAGATTTGTGTTAGTGTTATACGAATTAAGGCAAAATGAACAACACCGTCCAGGTCCAATTTTTCGGGAGGGTCAACTTCAGCGCCGTTTTTTTTAACTATTAAAATTAAAAAAATTTTTTCATTTTCTTATGTAAAAGAAGTACAATAAAAAGCCTAAGAAATTTATATATCGTTTTTCATAAAACAACGTCTCATTGTAAAAAACAAACTACTGAAAATACCCTAAATTTTCAGGCTCTAGACCACCGAGGCCCCTTAACTGTAAAATAATGTTTTACTCGTCAGTGCTTACAGTTTTAGCCTCAACATATAACTGATGCTTACAGTGCGAATGAAACATTTCAAACTTCTATCTTTGGTTATATTCCGCTGAGTCAGCCCCAAAGTTATTTATGATATGATATATACGAGTATATTATCATATGTACAGCGTCATACAATAAAAACTTTTGATTTATTACATTTGTTCAAAAAAAGTAAAACTTTTTGCATTTAAAGTGCGAAACTTTCACACACACAAATTTGTTTGCACTGCGCCAATTTTTATTAAAAGCTGGAAAAACCACTTCAGCGCTATTCAACAACAAGCAAATTTACCTGTAGCAACATTAATTACAAATAAAATTTGTAAGTTAGTGGAGTCTTTGGAACTTCTTTATGTATTTTATTAGTAACAAATTCATGGAACAAATTTTAAATTTAAATTCAATCGAAAACGTTGAGGGATGCAAGCAATCCTCGCGACAAGAAAGTGAAGGTAAATTAAAATGATTTTTTAAATAGGTTTCGTTAATGTCCATCTTATATAAAAATTTTAATTTAATGACTTATAAATATTTACCAAAATTTAACTTATCACTTTCGTAGGCTCCATTGAATAGTTGAATTTCATAATAAAGAAACCCCATCAGCCATTTTCTTAGGTTGTCAAATCTTGGAAAATACCTTAGACAAATCAATTGACACCCTAAGAGAATATTGATATAAAAATAACTTAGCGATGTCATGTCAAGTGATCCAAGTACTCTGCACATGGTCTGCAATTTTTCCAATCTTTTGTATTTTTATTTGTAGGCCTGAGTATTGTAAGAACGAAACTAAAGAAATTTTGAAAACAATTTAGTAATTTTGGGACTTATTTATTGCTGAGTAATGAAGTTCTTTGAAGTGTACTTTTTAATGTTTTTATAAGTAAAAATTCTTTTAATTTTGAAAAAAATATAGTAATTTTTAATAATTATTATCGTGGAGTAATGAAGTTCTTTAAAGTGTAATATATGTGGTTCTTTGTAATGTTTTTATAAGTATTTTTTTGCTTAATTTTTTAGGATGAAATATTCATTTTTAAAAAAGTTTAATATTTTTTTGTAAAATTTTTTGGGGAGCATTTTTTCTTTGTCTTTTAGGACAAACTTAGATATTTGGACATGGAATCGCTCCTTTGCAAAACTCTACTAGCTGTGTATATGAGACTATGACAGCTATCAGCTTCATCGAATTTGAAAATTCACTGGTACATTCTTCAAGACCGCAGGCATACAGTGCACAATATTTGCTTAGCAGACTATGTTCAATTTATCAACTATTTACAAACAACAAGTCAAATTTTTGTGCTAAGCTGCAAGAGACTGCTTGAAATACTTTGACTAACCAAATTTTTTAAAATATTTTTGCTAAATACGGCTTAAGTTGTAAATCGTTGTATACAACTAAGCAATATGCATTAGGGGTTTCCCTGATTCAACGAATTTTGTTGCTTTTATAGTTTATATAAAGGGTTATATACAGTTAGAATTAACAAAAAATCGATTTTTTTTCCTTAATATACATATATTTAAGAATACACACAGAAAATTCAATATCGTTCCGGTGAATATTTTCGAAATTACAGGGAAATTTGAAAAGGTGTTTTTATCCAATGTAAAGTGCTTTTCAAAATTTAAACGCGTTTTTCTCAAAATGGTGCTTTCAAAGTCGGTGACCAACATTACTTGAAACGGCTAAGCGGCTAATTTTAACACGAGCTTCTTAAATATATTTTTAGTAATTAATCGAAGATTTTTTCTCACCTATAAATATTTTTTTATAAACAATTTAAGGCCGAATTTTTGGTCAAAAATCGATTTTTTTTTTTGAGGAACCGCCATTTTGTAAAAAAAATTATTTTGCTTATTCCTTCGATTATTTACTAGATGTAACATTACTTTAATGAAATCTGTTTTTTTTTTAATTTCAGAGGATCCAGTTCAGAGATATAGTGGTCACCGGACCGAGCTCCCGGAGATCAGTTGTAGCTTCTTTCCAAATAAATATTTTTACTAATACTAAATCTTAAAATACAATTAAAAGATAACACAATATGTGTACAAATTTTTAGATCAATAAATTTAAAAGTTTTCTTAGAAAAAATTCTGGAAAATTCGCTTTTTTCCGGCCTTCTAACTGTGTGTAACCCCTTACTATAAGAAAACCACTACCTAGACAAAATCTATTATTAGAAGATAGGCACAGATACCAAAAATATTATATTGTGCGAGTTTTTTGGTTGCAAAAGCGTTTTGGAAAAAATAAATAAAACGTGACGTAGCTAAATTTCAACAGAAGATGCGTTATGAAACTTTATGTGAAATGAGTAGTATTACACAAAGTATTAATTATTTATTCAGATTTATATTCTTTCAGTATTGAAAATATAATATTTCTTCCACTCATCCTGCATAAGTTTGCTCACGTGTATAATTAACTACTCTGTCACTCCTTCTTGCTTTCTCTATGCTTAAACGGATACTATTGTGCTACCTATTGCTAAAAATAACTCTACTTGCCTGATGTCTCTAAGGTTTTCGAGCCTTTAATGTTTGAGCAAATATCTTCGCACATTGATAAATTAAGTTTGCTTTCTCCATTCCTGACTGATTTTAGAGCACAGCATGATTAGACTTCTTGAAGACATTCGGATACCCTTTGAAAAATCTAATCGAGCATTATTATGCCTACTTTACTTTTCTAAAATTTACAACTTCAGGGTAGCAATGGTTTTTCAGTCTGTCTGCATGCAGGTGTGCATGTTTTTTATGACAGCATTTGCTGTTTCTATATCCAAACTTCTATGTTGGTCAGAGTTTCTTATACCCTATTGCGTCTTTAGGCAGCGTCTTTATTTACTTTTACTTTATTCTGAAAGCGTTGGATAACATCGACATTTTGTTTATGAGTGCAATCCCAGAGCTGAATCCCGCAGGTTCACATTGGTACTTGTACTTGCTTGTATAATAGCAGCTTATTGTTTGTCCCAAGTATCGAACATTTTCCTAGAAACCAACTTTTTCCAGGTATTCCGTCATACCGTCAAACAACCGGAGAAAAAGGAAACAATCTTCCATTTGCTCTGTGAATGCCCTGCTCTATGGAAGGACGGAATGTTAACCCTGGACCAACCAGTGTTCGAGAGTCTCCAACAACTGTCTGGTTTAGATATCAACAACCAAAAATCAAAAAAGGCGCTAGTTGGATTCTGGATGAATCACCACTTTAACCAACCAACCAACCAGCGTCATGCCTAGATACATCGCTCAAGTTATTTGGGATTGGGAAATGTAGAGTTTGTGGTGCGTGTAAAGTCTACATGTACTGTTTTTGTGTTATTAAGCTCAAGATGCCATTTTGTTGTCAAATATTATACTTATTGATCACAGATTGCAAAGCAAGTGTAGATTCAGCAGCAAAAGTTCTGATGGGGATTAGCGGCGTACCAGCTACAAAAGTTGCGCTACAGCAGTTGTTGCTGATGGGCGCATTGTTGGTGAACAGCAGAAAAGTCCAAGCCCACTGCGCTGTGATACTCCACCACTTATGGATGATGTCAATTCAGAGAAGCAGTTTTCTTGTTTTATCGCTCAAGTAGGATTTTATAAAGCTACAAAATTGTTGTTGTAAGTTAGCCATTAATTTGTTTCGAAGTCTTTGGGCTTGTTGGACCAGTTGTATTTAACAGAAATTCTTACCCCAAGCGATGGCTATGCGTTAGTTTCAATAGCGAGTTATCATCTATAAACTCTTGGGCTTTAAAAAATTGCCTTAACAGTCGTTAATCGAGTTATTTTTTTTTTTAATATTTCAATTTAATATCCGAAGTAACACAAATTGGCTTTGTTATTAACCTGTGCTAACCATGCAAACTCCATTAAATCCTAAATATATAATATTTTAAATAGTCCGAAATTATGTGCTACGTTTACACTAATTGGTATCAGGCGAAAAGTTGTCATCCAGCTTGTCAAACTGCTTTTAATGCCAATAATCTTACTAACTAGTCTACAATCGATTACTGTAGATCGCGGCTACTGGTATGTGAAATATCTGAATGTATCAAAGCAAGAAACTATACATTTCTAATCCAACTTATTTTCGATAAGACAGCTAACTATCTTTATGAGAAAATCTCTTTCACAATATCGGTATCCCGGAATGATCTTTATACACCTAAGTACAGTTATCGAATTTCTCGAAGACTGGTTTTCCTCGATGAGCCCCGTAACTGGAACTCAATTCCAGCTTCAATTCGCAAAAACTTCAGTAAGAGCAATGAGAAGAATATTCTGTATTCATTCTGCCGTTAACTCTGGTATTGTAAATATGTATTGTACTATGAGTATTGCTATCAACATATATCCTAGCCTTGTATATCCCAGTCTAATATATCCTAGTCAAGTATACTCTTGTTTTGCGGATATTCATGTACATCTTGTTATTGTTATTCTACGAATACTCTTTTTTGTACCATAAAAGTTCGGTTCATGGTTTTATTGTACTAATAAATTGCTAAACAAATAAATGAAAATCTGAAATGAAATTTATTAAATCCCTTCAAACTAATATAATTCCGAAATAGTATACTTCTGCCAAAATAGTCCAATTCTCCAAACACATCTCCGTATTTTCCAGATTCAAAAATTCGTTCCTGGTGAAATTTATATATTTTATCTTCTATCGACAAATAACGGGTGCCTCGAAGTAGTAAGGGGTCTTCCATAAGTGACGCCTAGATGCCAGTAGTGAATAATTCCAAGACGTCAACTGTTTTTATGTAATATTTAACATTTGGCAAGTGGACAAATATACAATTTTACACGATAAACAGTCTTTTTCGCAATGATGGTGTGTTATCCTGGTGAAAATCCAAGAATGATTGAATACAGGAGTCGTCATTTGCCAAGTGCCGTCAGTACAGAAAACAAATAAACAAAAAAAAACAAAAAAAGAGGTACTCGAAAGGCGCCACTTTCTATTTTCTCTCTTACGAACTACTCTAAATTACATTTATAAATTCTTTACGTAGTCTGAATTGTGTTTTTTTTTTAGTTTTTTAATTGACAATCTTTAAAACGAGCTTTTTAGATCATAAAATCCTGCTAGTTTTTTAATAAAATGTTTACATAAATAATTTTGTTTATTCATATAAAATAAGGGCATCCCTATCATACACACGACCTCTTAAGAGAAGTGTGAAACATTCAACATGGCCACTTCAATCAAACAACTCAGTAAGAAACTAAATATTTCTCGAAATACTTTTGTCATCTGCCACCGCTTACCAAAAGTAGGTACTTGCCTTAGGATGCGGAAAATTGAAACTTTAACTTTGCATCTAAAGCTCTCACTCAAATTATTATAATATGAAATAAATTTTGGTAACCTACTCGCATTATTAAAATATGCGGAGAATTGAAGTGCAAAACTTGATAAGATATGTGTAAAAAATTTAAAAAAATTATGCGACTGAAAAAAGCGCATCAATATGCATCAGGAAGTGAAAAGGGAAGTAAAAAGGGGAGCAATGTGAATGTTAAGCAACTATAAATTTAGAAAGGAAATAATTATTTCTAATATGGAGGAGAATAAGTGCAAGTTTAGATAAATTTATAAATAAATTAACACCCCTATTTTATGGACTTGATAAATTCAACGTCTTGCATTTCTATCGAGATTGTTTATTTGTCAAGATTTTCTTGATAAATTGTCAAGATGTCAAAAGCTCTTAGCAAACAATACTTTTATATACTTTTATAGTTAGATGAGGAGGAAAATTACTGAAATACCATACATAACCTTCCCATCTGAATTTGAAAAAAGAGAAATATAGTTATGTGGTAGCAATGAAAATGTGTAACGGAACGTTGTTTGTTTGCTGTTCGCTTATCGCTGCCGCTTTATATTAAATATTTATGAAGCCGGCTTTACAACGATATTTGCAGACAAGAAAAATGTGTGTGTGTGTGTGGTTACGTCGTGAAGTACCGACGTCGTTATGTAGGCCTCTTCCATTCGCCACTTCTCCGCTTGCTATGTCTATGCTATATTAACTTGACGAAAAATTTGCATGTGAAGGCAGCAACAAAGTTTTCGAGTAAGATTCGCCGCTAGCGAGCTAAACTAGTATAACACACTGTCTTACAATCACATGTAATTTAAGGCAGCTCTATTCCACCGTTGCCAATATATGTTCAGTTATACCAGTTGTTTCATCTTGGGGGAAAAAAGAGGCCTACTATTAAGAAGTTTGGAGATGCCAGTGATCCATTTTCGTTAAGTCTTTAAGCAAAAATTTTGTTCGACGCGACGGATAATATAACGTTTCCAACGCAGCTTACTTTTGAGTTTACTTCCTTCAGCAATCACCAGCCAAAACTCGAATATTAAATATCAACCCCATTTTAAGCCAATCTTTCGTAACGTATTTTTGTTGGGTTTGCATGCACTTTTTTAGTATTACTAAATGGTTAATTTGCGTGATTTTTATCCTATGACCCCGAAATAAAATTGGGTGAAGAGACTCCGACCAACAATAGAAGAAGAGGGGTGGAAAAGAGGTATGAAATTTAGCCCCAATATGCTTCATATATTTACTGACGGATCGAAAATGATGGGCGGAGTAGGTGTAGGGATTTATTGCGCAGAGCTAGACATCAGCCCGCCAATTAAGCTCCCTGACCACTTCAGTATTTTTCAAGCAGAAGCGGTAGGAAAGGCTGCAGAAATAGCACTAGCAAAGACATCGAGCAATTCTAACATAAATATATATGTTGGCAGTTAAACGGCAATAAAGGCAATAAACTCATATGAAATTTCATCTAAAAACGTTCGGTTACACATCTATTGAGTGCCCGGACGTAAGGGCACGAATTTGTAGATGAATTGCCTAAAGCGCTGTTTACATACAATTCGAACAAGAAAACAACATACTGAAACCTTTAAATGCGGTATACAATGACATCGCTACGGATAGATAGGAGGTGGAATAATCTAGCGACTTGCAAAACCGCGAAAATCATGTGTACACAGAATTTAGATAAATACGCCAGATTCGTACTAGACCTGACTAGAAAGGAAAGCAGAACTATCGTAGGTATACTGACAAGCCACAATTTGTTAGTGGCATACGCATACAAGATGGGAATTGCAAACAATGATAGCTGCAGATTTTGCAATGAACTAGAAGAGGGGGAAACTCTAGAGCACCTTCTTTGTTCTTACCCCTAGAAATCGAATGAAATGTTTAGGAGCTCTACAGTATGAGAGGTTAGAATGTCTCTCGGGGTTAGAGCTTCAGAGCTTACTTAGATTCGCAAACGACGCAGACTTATTAAAATAAGCCTACTACAAGGAAACGTAAGGGTCAAGCTCCATCTGGTACCACTAAGGACCGATAGGTATATATGATGGCTTTCAGACAACAGGTCAACCTAATCTAACCTAACCTGTCTCCTTGTCATTGAATTGTCAATATGGAAAGATGTTTAAAGCTTTAAGAAAGTTTATTATTCATATGATATAATAATTGGCTCAGTTCAAGTTGATAGAATCTTGAGTAGGTATGGGCCTTTGATCGTATTCGTGCGTATAGCGGCGAGATCTTGACAATACTTACGTACGACTTTTGCTGAAGGTGCATGTGGGTTGAGGACTACTTATTAACTGATATTCATGTGGAAGGAGAAAATGTCTTCTCCTTAGAGGGACAAAACATCTATTCACCCGTGTTGTAGTAGTGGTCGGTAGTTTTATTGCGATGCCACAAGGGTTCGCTTCTTTATATTCATTTTGAAGATGTTGCCTGTTCAGGTAAGGTAAGGTAAGTAAGGTTTCAAAGCGCTAGAGTATGTCATTTGGATTGATGTACAGTGAAACCTCTCTTGGGGGGACAAAAGTTGAATGAAGGTGTGTGAGCAAATTTTATTAATGTGCATAAGTGTAATATCGAAAACAAAAATAAATATTAACTGTCGGTGACTATACTATATAAAACTGGATATATTATCATAGAATGGCTTTGGCTTTTTTAACAATAGTAAGCCTTTCCGTTGGTAATTCGGCAATGCCCTGAAGTATGGCAATGCCCTGAAGTAAAGGCCTATCTCATCAGTATTATACAGCAGTGATGGCATTATACTAAATGTACTGAATTAATTGTTTTTTATCTGGAGAAATTATGTTTGCAGGATTTAATTAGTAATACTAACTACTCGCTACCCCCCGGATAGATAAATTGTTTTCTTCGTAAGCGTTAATAATTTCAATTTTATCCTTCAGACTAAGGTCTCTTCTCCATATCGTGTTAGGTATATCCGCTATAACCGAGCACAAATCACTGTGCAAATTAAACTAATTGTGTGCATGAAAAAACAACACATGTTTTCCCATTTTTTATGTTTTTATCCGCCTAAAAGGAGCTAACGGCCTCTTAAAAGCGGGTTTTGTTTGATTTGTTATGAGAAAAAGTCTTAATGTCTTTTGATGAGAAGTTCGCTTCCACTTCAATTTTATGAAAAATAACTGTCAGTGTCCGGCCAAAAAATGTCCGCTTAAGATAGAGTAATTTGATACTAAATTTATCTTAAAACTTTGTATAGGAAAAAATGTCCGCCCAAGGGAGATGTTTGTCTAATAGAGGTGTCCGTTAGGATAGGTTTCACTACACTCCCAAATGGATTATAGGTATGTAAACAAGACTTTAAAGCACGTATACATAGGGGAACAGGACTTCACATTAACTTTGTATAAGGTGATTTAAAATTAAAAAATGCAATTTCTGCAAATGGCGTCGATGGTAGATCATATGTGACACTTTTGAGCTGACAAACTATGGAGCGCGTAAAGGTCAAAATAAAGATAAAGATTTTTATTTAGTGAAAAAGTTATTCAAAAACAAAATTGGATGATTAATTTTCTTTCGAGTTATCGTGTACGCCAATTCGAAAAATATTGTTTTAAGAAAAACCCGTCCAAAGTTTGAATACATGAAAATTCAATCTCTCCCAGCGCTCGAACGCAAAGAATAGAGTCGTCACCGTTGACGATCTATAATATTTATAAGAAATACTTAAATTTACGTTCTAAAAATTTTTTTACAAATTCTTAACATTTTATAAAAAAATAATGTTTTTTTTTCGAAATTTTATATTACAAGTATCTGTCCCCTTAATTGAAAGTAAAAATTTGATCAAGGCAGCAGAAAACAAAATGGATGCAATAATGGGAGTTGCTAAGTCTATAGGAGGGGAATGTTTTGACGATATAACTGCACAAGATATCCAGAATTAAATTGATAAAGCAGGTTTGGTAAAAATGATATCAGGAATCCATGATAAGTGAGAGAATGATAGCATAGGTGAAGACGAAGAAGTTAAAAAGTTTACGTTACAAAGCACGAAAAAGGCCTATGCTTAGCCGAATAGTTAGAGTCATATCTCTTAAATGAAGATCTCTCAAATGGAAGGAGCACACAGTTTAAAAGAGAACTTTATAAGTGCTTAGCACCATATACGGAAATTTATGAAGATCTTTTAACTAAAAGCAAGCAATCTAAAATAAGAAATTTTTTGCGAAAGGTAAAGCATGTATCTGAAGATAATACAGAAAAATGCTGGGGGATGAGGATATCTTGCTAAAAAAAGGCGGCGGTTAATACATTGACTCTTTGACTGTTAAATACATTATTTAATTCATATAATATAACTATGTATTACTTCTTAAAAAAATGTGGGTAATGATTAATATCTTTATTATGAAAATGTAATAACATGTTTTTTAAATTTATGAAACCTAACGCCTCTTTTCGTACTAGGCTTTTGTTTCGTATAACACGAATTCCCATAAAACAGCAATTTTTTGGAATGTAATTCCCATATCATACGGGGGTTACCTGTATATATATTATATACATATATTGTATACATATATGATTGTCGCTTACACCCTTTTTAGGTAAAGTTTAAGCCGACTCTGAATGGCACATATTGTGAATAAAGAGCCTTTGCATGACTTTTCCTTGAATCCGGTCTGGAATGGAGAGATATTATTATCTGAAATGGAGGGAGATTATTATTGTTCGTATCGGAGTGCAGTTATTATTATTATTATGTTAATCTCTGGGATATAATTTTTTTTCTATTAACTCGGTGTTGCACAGTGTCGGGAAGTTTGGCCGATAGATTTCTATTTCTAAAGCGTGGTTCTGTGGTTTAAGATAAGGACAACCACGGTTGTATTGAAACTTTTAGTTGTAGAGCTAAATGAGTAAATTTTTCAATAGAACTGGGATATGACGCAGAACTCTGTAGTTAACTTGGTCAAGACCTGGTGTGCTGCCCTTGGCTGTCTTTAAAGCATAGTCTATTTCATTAAAGCTAATATCTGTTACTGGTAACTTCATAGTGCTTAACAGGAGTTAGTACTCTACTACAATAACAACCAAAACAAGACAAAGTTTTGAAAAACTATGCACATGAGTTCACATAAAATAGTTAAGGTACCTTAAATATTTGTCAGATTTAATATAGTTTTTGTTACTTTTATTTTAAATTTCGAAACAAACTTGTATCTACATAACCCTTTAAGAAGCATCTCCGTACAATTTTCGCCTTGTATATACTCGCAAATTACACTTTTAATTGAGTTTCACTGATTTTAATCTGAATGTTTGTCGAGTTAAGTATATTTATTTCGATCATTTTATAAGTATAATACGATAGTACCTAGTTGAAGCTGCGAGAATCTACAACAGTTATGCTTAATTACTATTTTACCAAAATCCATCATAGTAGTCATATTCGTTATAGTCCGTATCGCCTAGGTATATGGCTTCCTTGACTTCACGGCTCTCTAAATCTAAGATAGTTTGTTGCAAAGGTTTTTCAAGATTTATAATAAAAACTTTATCAATGTGAAAGCGAAGTTTCGTCCCGTTGTCTGCTGAGTTGGAGTGTTGAATAGAATCATGCGATTCTTTTGACGTATTCGTATCTTTGCTCAAATCCGGTGGACAGTGATTTGAATTAGAGACAATCTCTTTGCTAAAAGTCTCAATTTTAATTCGCTTTCCATCATTGCTGTCATTATGTACGCGCTTCAAGCATTTCACCAATTCGTTTAAACCCTTTTGGTCAGCCTTTGATATGAGTTCGTTTATTTTGTCGTCTAGTTGGCGTCTTGTCTTTAGATAAACTTCAAACCCTTCTTTTGCAGCAAGCTTTTCGTTGTACAAGGCTTGATTTTCCTCGCCATTTGCTTTACAATTCAACTTAAGATCTCTGGCATAATGCACTTTTTCTCTTTCCGCATTGAATTCCCGTTCATTTTCTGTTAAACTAGGGCCGCCAATATTCTTATGTTGCTTGAGAACTTCATCCAAGTCATGGTTTATTTGCATCAATGAGGAACTGGTGGCCTAAAATTAGGAAATTTTTATTTTTTTATTGTATAAAAACTAACATCACCAATATTTTCACAAATACCCTTGCTTGCACGTAAAGCCACAGCAACGCAAAGTAAAGAAATGCATAGATTATCCCTTTAAAAATCATAGTACACGAGCGAATAAAATTGACAACTAAAATGTTTCGCTTATTTCTACTTCATTTTATACACCAATGCAAAACTATAAAAAGAGAATTTTATTAACTTCGCGACCCATTTCAAATATTTTACTCAAGATTAGTAGATTTATTACTCATTTACATTTGAGCTACTTTAAATTGGAAAAAAGTTAAGGGGCCCCGGTGGTGTAGAGCTCGAAAATTTACGGTATTTACAGAATTTTTTTTTTTTACAATCAAAAAAATTAAAAACGATATTTAAATTTTTTAGGCTTTTTATTTAACTTCTTATACACACAAATTTTTTTTTTTTTCAATTTTAATAATTTTAAAAATAGCGCTGAAATTTACCCTCCCGAAAAATTGAACCTGGATATTGTTGTCCATTTCGGCTCTTCTATTTATCTAAAATACAAAAAACAAAAAATTTGTTAATCAGTATGGATGTAAAGGGTGTTTTTTTAGAGGTTAGGTTTTCAAGTTGGCACTACTTTTTTCGTAGATGGTCTTTTTGACAGCTGTCACTTGATTTATGCTCAGTTTGGTTTGCCATTTCATAATGAATAGACTTACACCTAAACAACGTTTGCAAATCGTGCAAATTTATTACGAAAATAATGGTTCGGTTCGCGCGACGCATCGAAGAAAATTTTGTTCAGCGATGAAGCTCACTTTTGGTTGAATGGATATGTCAATAAGCAAAATTGTCGCATTTGGAGTGAACATAATCCACAAGCCATTGCTGAGACGCCGTTACATCCTCAAAAAGTCATTGTTTGGTGTGCTCTATGGGCAGAGGGAATCATTGGTCCATATTTCTTTAAAAATGAAGCCGGCCATAATGTTACAGTCAATGGAGAGCGCTATAGAGCCATGATTAATGACTTTTTCGTGCCTGAATTGGACGATGTTGATGTGGACGACCTTTGGTTCCAACAAGACGGCGCTACATGCCATACAGCCAAGGCAACAATCGATTTCTTGAAGGAAACTTTTGGTGAGCGCATTATCTCGCGCCGTGGACCTGTGGCGTGGCCTCCAAGATCGTGCGATATAACACCGCTGGACTATTTCTTGTGGGGCTATGTGAAGTCGCTTGTCTACGCAGATAAGCCCGAGACGCTTGACGTCTTGGAAGAGAATATTCTGCGCGTTATTGCTGACATACGGCCCCAATTGCTGCAAAAAGTGGTCGAAAATTGGGCCTCTCGGCTGGAATTTATTCGAGCCAGCCGCGGCGGCCACTTGCCCGAAATCATTTTTAAAACATAATGGCAAACCCTTATCTTTATAATAAAGCTAAATTCTTCACCATAACATTAAATTATATACGTTTTATTTCATCTTGAAAACCTAACCTCTAAAAAAAACATTTCACACTCTAAAAATCGGGTTTTTTTCATTTTTTTTCATGCGATAGCCATTGATGTTGTAAACAACAACAACATTTCAGACGATTCGGTTGAATAGTTTTTTTTTCACAACACCAGGCTGAAAAAAGTAGTTTGGAGATAATTGAGTTTAAAGTTTTGAGAGTGGATATTTTCCATTGATGCGGCCGCGTGGCGAATCTGACTCTACCTGCTAAAACGGCTGTAGAATCGAGAATACTGGGAATGTCCTTTCAAAAATGTTACAGTATATTCTTAAAAGCCTATACTTTCGAAATATCACAAAAAAACGATTTTTTGAAAATTTTAAGGTGGGTAAATTTTTTCTTTTTCTTTTTTTTTTTGACCATATTCAGATTCCACATAAATATTTTTTTTCTTTCTTTATATAGAATTGGCTCGTAAACAGAGGTCGCAAATTATTCATAAAATAATAAAAATAATAATAATAATTTTTCAATTCATCAATTATTTAGTGCTAGTGAAATTAAGTTTTAAAATTTTGGACCTAACAAAAACATAGTTTGATTTGCAAGCGTTCATACAATGTGGCATGAAATTAATCATCCAATTTTGTTTTTGAATAAATTTTTTGCTACGTAAAAAAGTATTTTGGGTGATGATTTTTACCTTTACGCACCCCATTGCTCCAGTGTCCTATTGTAAGATTTATAATTTTTGCAAATGGTGGCGTACGTCAATCATATTATATTTGACAATTGTGAACTAGACAACTCAGTATACAACGAGAAAAGCTATGGGATGCGTAAAGATCAAAATAAATATTTCCGTCATTCAAAATATTTTTTATTTACCTAAAGTTATTCAAAATCAAAATTGGATGATTAAATTTGTACCACCTTGTAAAAGCTTCTTATACCCGTTTACTGCTACTCTCTTTCCGTTTTTTCATCCAAACAATAATTTACCTACAGGTGTGTTTTTGAAGAGATTCTATGCCTACGATATTTCCAAAGTGTGATTTTCTTCAATTGGCAATCATACAAACAAATCTCACAATTGCTTTACAAAATATGCAGCAGAGCTTTTGCAGCAGCAATCTAAACACACGAAAAGTATTAATCTTCCATTGTGTTCACATGTAGATATGTAGATATGTGCATGTGCATATATGTATGTAGATATGCGGGAGTGCTTTGATATAGTTGACCAACTGCAATGCACTACAATTTATTTAGCACATTTTTCAACACAGCTGCAACAACAATTGCGATGAGAAACACGCTGCTCCAGCCGTTCTGCCGTCAATCCATCCTGCCGTCTAAATGGCGGAGAGCTCAATGGACCCGTAAAATTGGCGGTTGGCGATGAACATTTTCCGGCCACTTACTGCCTGTTGCAGTTATGTACGCAATAAATTTGATTTATGAAACAACAAAGTACAATAAAAAAAGTGAATAAATAATAATAGCAGAAGTTCAACCTACACCCATCCACTATCTGTCCGCTGCTATTTCATGCTTTATTGCTCGGCTATTTTTTGCGAGCACAACTTTTAGTTATTCATAGCCACCGCAGTGTGATGATATACTTATACACATCTATTTATACTGACTTATGTTTTTGTATGCACGTAAAAATTCTTGTTGCATGCACGTGTTTAGAAGGTGTGGCTATTAAGTAACTAGACTGACGCTGTAAAATAGTCTATTTTGGCTATATGTATTATTGCCTTCAATATACACCTGACCGTTTTGTTTATTACATTCTCTACAAGCCCAAAACATGTTGCTCCTACTTAGGTCGTACCTTAGAAAACATATGGGTGTCATAGGACACTAGACTCTGCGTATGAAATGAATCATCTAGCACCAAGATGCTGCATTGCTCCATAAATATCTTAGCCAGTTCTGGGGGCTTTGCCTTAGTCGAGAACCCGTGACTTGTTCTTCCAC
This sequence comes from Anastrepha obliqua, assembly GCF_027943255.1. NCBI lineage: Eukaryota > Metazoa > Arthropoda > Insecta > Diptera > Tephritidae > Anastrepha > Anastrepha obliqua. The sequence continues at coordinate 86,438,311 of NC_072892.1, forward strand.
AATTCGAGTCGGTCTTTCCTTACGCTATACAAGAGCGGCCTCCGTACCCGAATGAGTTGACGCGTGGCTACCATTTGTACTAATCAAGCCATTATAAAATGGATATATTCCATGCTCTCTGAGAGGCTGTTAACCGCTGGTGGGAGCAGTGACGAACAAATCACAGTCAGGGCCAAGCAAGGATGTCCCCAAGGGGGTGTTCTTTCTCCGCTGCTATGGTGCTTCGTCGAAGACTCTCTATTAGTGGAGATGCAGGAGCTCGGTTTTCACGTCCAAGCATATGCGGACGACGTCTGTGCGCTAACATCGGATAAATCCTTAAGGAGGCTTTGCTCGAAAGTGCAGAGGATTCTTGACAAAATCGATGACTGGTGCATGAGACAAGGTCTTCCCGTTAATCCGAACAAAACAACCATAGTCTTGTTTACGAGAAAACGGAAATTGGATGGACTTAGCCTTCCAACACTGAAAGGTGTGACACTTGGTCTTTCCAACGAAGTTAAATATCTAGGAGTGATCTTGGATAAAAAACTGACTTGGGAGACACACGTTTCACTGAAGGTGAATCGCGCATTGAAGATTTTTCAGCAATGCCGTAGAGCCTTTGGCAAAACCTGGGGTCTGAAACCTGCTGTGGTCCTATGGATATACACAGCACTTATCAGACCAATCATCACTAACGCTTCTGTGGTCTGGTGGCGACGGAGCATGGTTAAGTTCACAATCCGGGAACTATACAGGCTGCAAAGAAGTGTATGTTTATGCATCACGGGTGCCATGAGTACAACCTCTGGTGATGCCCTAAATGCTATGCTTGATTTGCTCTCCCTGGATCTTAAGATACAACAGGAAGCAATAAAAGCAATGTGTAGACTCCATAAATATGGTTTCTGGCACGAAGATGGAACTTCGGGACACAGAGAAATCTTTAAGTTGCTGTTTTTGCCACCTAAAGATGACCTGATACCCACAGTTTCATTTGGAAGGAAATTTGATGTCAGATTTCCATTGCGTGAGCAATGGAGCAATCCAGAATGCATTCAGGGAGGTTTGACGGATATTTTCTTTACCGATGGGTCCAAGAATGAAATAGGGTCTGGAGCCGGATGGTACTTAAACGATAGTAATAAGTATCACTATGATATGGGGGGAATGGCAACTGTTTTCCAAACAGAAGTTTTTGCCATCCTAAAAGTAGCCGAATGGATAATCGAGAGGAGATGGAGCGGGAAACAAATTGGAGTCTTCAGTGACAGTCAGGCTGCATTGAAGGCCCTGGAGAACGCGGAGCAAACCTCAAAGATTGTTCAAGAATGTAAGAAGAAGCTTAATTTTGTCGCAAGACAAAACAGGCTTGTACTTATATGGGTTCCAGGACACTCCGATGTTCAAGGAAACGAAATTGCCGGCGAATTGGCCAACCGTGGATCAGCGGTGCCCCCACAGGGGCCAGAGCCAATAATCGTAATCAGTCCCGCAGGAATCAAGAATTGGATCAGCGATTATGTAGGCAATCTTTATAAAGAGCGATGGTCCGGTCTGGAACGCTGCAGAACTTCAAAGTGTTTTGTGGCAAGTCCGAACAGAAAACAGTCAAACTTTCTACTAAAACTTAGAAGGAAAGATATTCGGTTGATGGTCGGCATCATTACAGGACACAGCCTGCGACACTGCAAAGTGTTTTGTGACAAGTCCGAACAGAAAACAGTCAAACTTTCTACTAAAACTTAGAAAGAAAGATATTCGGTTGATGGTCGGCATCATTACAGGACACAGCCCATGGGGTCAGCATATGACCACCATTGGAATCATCGAGAACCCGGTATGCCTGTCATGCTTGGAGGAGGCGGATAGCACTGAGCACTTCCTCTGTGAGTGTCCTGCCTTTGCTAGAGCAAGGCTACGAGTATTGGGTTCCGATGTCATGAGAATGAGTAATATTCGTTCTCTAAAACTGAAGGAGATTTACAGATTTGCCAAAGAATCTGGAAAATTTTCACAGGACTAACTATCTCTATCTCTGTCTCTATTCTTTCATATCTCTTTCTCTGACACTTTTCTCCTTCCCTCCTTGACTATCCGCCCCCTTTCCAGAGCTTTAAATACAATGAGCTTTTAGCCTGAGCCAAATCTCCTGGTGCTCCTTGGCTCGACCTTTTCAAATTCAATTCACCATTTGGACGTGCGTAGACCACCAAAGTGATAGAGAAATAATTTTCTAATAGCGGTCGACTCTCGGTAGGCAAAACTACTCATAAAATATTCATCCGCCGTTCGGAGGCGGCATGAACCTGTAGATTCCAAATAGGATGAGAAGCTTAGGCGGGTTTCGATTAATAATAAAACGAAAATTTGTGAAAGCTATGCTTTATAAAATTTTATAAAATTTATTATATTCTGCCATTTAATGATACTTTCCCAGGTGTTACCCTATGGGCTAGAATATAGATTTATCATACAGGGTGCGTACGGTAGTTAAGGTAATGTACACATGTGTATATAACTTCCCGAAACCATTATTATTATTTTTTCTCTTTTTCAGATAAGACGTGGACTACTACAACTTACCTCAAGAAATAAAGAGACATGCAGCTTCATCGCTTTATGTGGAAATAACACCGATTTAGAAATCTCTCTATTTTTGAAGAGTGCCTGACCATTCGTTCATAAGCTTCGCAGTGAATTAGAAGTATGAGGCATCATTGCAGAATCTGTTGAAAAACGCAAAACACACAAGGAACATTCTGACACTGTCCGATCTGCAGAATCAACAAGTGAAACCCATCATTAACGGTTGAATTAGTGATCGCCCTTGCGACGGAGCCTAATGTTTCCGATGAACTTATCCGTCGAGTTGTTCATAAGGATCTCCGGTATTAATCCTACGTTATGTCAGAGCAAACACCAGAACAGCGAATTATCCGATCAAAACGTCTTCTAAACAAAATTAAACATCCTGCACCGCCTGAGGTGTTATGATTTTTTTCTGACGAAAAAAATGTTTACCAAAACCAAAAGATCAACGGCAACAATGACAGATGGTTATGTTCCAATTGTACTGACGTTCCTGTTGCCACGCACACCAAGTTTTCAGCAACTGTTATGATTTAGGTGTTGTGAGCAACAAAGGAGATGTCATGCCACCACTCTGCTTTGCTCAAGCATTTCTCATGAATTCTGTTGCATATACCGGGGTTCTAGAGACAGTAGTAAAACCCTGGATTGATAGCCCTGATTCTTCACACAAGGCAATGGCGACATAAAATTACATGAATACAAATTTCCATGACCACATTACGCTGTTGAGCGCGAAACCAATAAGCATCCTTATAACATCATTACTTCTCTTAAAGCTGCAACTAATACTGTTATAGTCAATATGAATAAGGAGCATTTGATTCGGGCATACAATCGTTTCCGTGTCCGATTCGACGAGGTTATTGCAGCTAATGGAAATTGTAGCAAATGATTTTATAGATATATGATGAGTTAATGTCGTGGAAAAAATTTGTGAAGTTTCATTAATTTTTTTTCTAAATAAAATCAATTAGTTTTACTCTCAAGATGCCCTCCAATATCGTGCGCACCCTATATATAATATGTATGCATACGTTCTATACAACATAGCGCAAAATTAATCACCCTATCGAAATATTTTTAATTTTTGCAAGTGCATTGTACATCAACCATATTTAACACTTGTGAACGAAATAGTTGCAGTACACAAACATACAAGCAATGGGGCTGATAAAGGTTAAAATAAAGATAATTTTTTATTTTTATTCAGGAATATTACCTCATATTCAGAAATTACCTCGTATTCAGACTAACGCAACCATATAACGAGTATCATAAGCCAATTTAAGAAAAGTGCTAGAACAAATGGATGATATCAAAATGATCCCTATGCTTGTAAGAAGGACCCTGTAAAAAATTATGAGTTCTGATAAAAAAACTTATATTTAATCATTACTTTAAGAATTTAAAATTAGCGATGAACAATTATAATAAATGGCTGAGAGAGAAATGGATTTTCAGAAGATGTAACCATATAACGGGTTATATTTTCTGATCAAAAATAAAACTTATTTTTCGAGTGTACTTTTTCGCTGATATAATAACTTTTCCCTCTATAATAACTTTTTCTGATATAATAACTATTTTACGACTTGTTATTTTTTTTATCAGAAAGAGTTATTAATGTTAACAATTATTTTTTGGACTTATTGTTAATTTTTTGTTTTTTTTTTTTGCTATTTCCGCTACATCAGAAATAAAAAAAAATTCTTTTAAAAATTTATAGTGTTTTGTTTTTGTTTATTGATTGTTCAAGAATATAAGAAGCTTGTGTTGCAAGACAGAATAAGCTTGTACTTAGCATGAATGTGTTCAAGGGAATTAAATTGACGATGAATTGGCCAACTGTGGATCAGCGGTTACCCCACGGGGACCGGAGCCAATAATCGAAATCAGTTCTGTAGGAATCATGAAGTGGATCATACGCCATTTACATAAAGAGCAGTGGATCGGTCTAGAATGCTGCAGAACTGCAAATTAGCTCGAACAGAAAACTTGGAAGAAAAGGCGTTCGGTTGATGGTCGGTATTATTACAGAACACAATCTATAGAGTCAACATATGGCCACCGTTGGAATCATTGAGAACCCAATTTGCCTGTCTTGCTTAGAGGAAGCGGATAACACTGAGCATTTTCCCTGTGCATATGCTAGACCAATGCTGCAATTTTTAGGTTCCGATGTATTGAAAACGAGTGAATTCGTTCTGACAAACTGGAGGATGTTTTCAGATTTACCGAAGAATCTGGAAAATTCTCACAGGCCTAACTACCCGTATTTCGCTATCCTCTCCTAACTTTTTCCTTCTGTTACTTCTCTCCTTTCGTCTTTGACTATCTACCTTTCACTATCCAGAGTTTTAAATAAAAGTTTTTTTATTAAGAGGCGTTATTTTGATATTCAAAGAAAAATGCTATTCTTTAATACAAATGATAGGATGTTTATTTCATTATAAAAAAGAAGGTATGCCCTTAATAGTGGAAAATAACATCAGAGAAATGACCACCACGACCAGGACAATATCCTTTTCATGAAGTATTCCATAACCGAATTGAAAAGTGGTTGACCTATGTCATCGATAGCCTCACAAATTCCATCTTTGAGGTCTTGAATCAACCCTGCTGCTGTTGGCGTAGACCTTCTCTTTCACGTGGCCCCATAGAAAAAAGTGACAAGGTGTTAAATCAAATCACAAGATCTCGTTGGCCAATTGTGATCACCTCTTCGAGAGGTAACACGGTCCGGAAACTTTTCCCGTAAAAGATCAATAGCTTCGTTGCTTGTGTTGCACGTAGCGCCATCTTGTTGAAAATAAACGTTGTCCGGATTAATACCATCCAACTCAGGGCCATAAAAAGTCATTAATCATCTCTCGATAGCGCAATCCACTCACCTGTAACACCTGTTATTGGAAATCCCTTTACAATGGGATTTTTGGCCTGATTGTTTTAGGAGTTACCGAACCTCTCGGTATTTCTAGGCTCGCCTTTTAAATTTCAATTTTATATTTTTTATTTAGTTTAGTTTATTTTATTTTAGTTTAGGTGAGGTGTGGCGCTTTGAGTTTTATTTATTTGCAAAAAATTAGGAATTAGAGAATCATTTTATTTAAGAGAGAAAAAATAACGCTCGAGAAATAAAAAATGAATTATAGAAAAAAAATTTTATTTATGGAAAATGTAAATCAGATATATTTAAAAAATTATCCTAATTTTGATGAAAATTGAAACTTAAAAAATAATATTTATTTCTGATTAAAAATCGATTAAACATCAAAATGTGATATTTTTTTTTATGGATGACGCGTAAAAATTTACAAATCGTAAAAGATTCATACAGAGCATCAAAAAATATGCCCGTAAATATGATATTTATTGATATATGATACTTAAGTAAGCTTTTGCTTTTCTTATTGAAAATTTGATAATGATAAGTTAAGTAAAAACTTCTTGTTCTTCAGAGGTGAACAGTTGAGGCGTCATTTTGCCCCCCACACCTAAGTTCTTCCAATAGCAGCTTCAGTATTGTTATTTAATATCCTCCCCTCGTACTTATATTGCATTGCTGTGTTGCTGGAGCAATAACTTTTAATCACATCAATGATGGTATCGGAGTTGTATGCAACATCGTTATCATGTAACAATAACGACCACAAATGTGTGTAGTAATGAGTACAGACACAACACTGAAAGCATTGAAAGTAAAGACGAGGCTTAAAAAAATAAGAATGAAAATTACAGCAATTTATAAAAGACATAATTCATTCGGTGGCAACCACAGTACATCTAGCATAGGTTATATTTATTTACTCCTATGTAAATTCAGGTACATACTCGTACACATGCAGAATAGCAAATTGAATACTAAAGGAGCATATGGGAATTGGCCAATTATTTATGAAATTTTTTCATTCACTCTCAAATTTTCAAGACATGAAGACATTTTAGTACATGGAGAAATTAGTTATTTTATTTCAAAATAAAATTATGAAGTATATTACAGTTCTTATGTACATCCAATTCTTACTCTTTTGGATGAGTAGGGATTCATTCATTGACTGGATTTGTGATTAACAGCAGAGTTCAAATCGAGTTCAATTTATTCAGAGATGGCATAGGGCAACTGAATAAGCTCTATGGCATATGCCCTGAATTTTAGGTTGTTTTAAACAGACTCAAGTAGATCCCGTGTTCTTGTATATATAAAATCGCGTTCAAAAAATCGAACAATTCAAACACCACCACAAAACTTCCGCTGGCGAGCAGTCGAAGCATAGAAATTTTTAACAAAAAATTCGTTAAAAAAAATGCGTTAGTGTAAGTAAGAAATCTTCCATTGTAACAATGTGAGCGCTATTTTAAATGCGTTTCTGGACTATTACCTTACAACCGCATATGCTTTCGTGCGATTTTATGCTGGCCTCTGGATATGCAAGGTAACGTAGCAACTTTGATTGATCGACTTTGCTCTCCACCTGTGTAGGTTGGGTTACATTACATTTAGCGTGTCAGTTCGGATTCTATACTGGTTTAAGGTATTCAAATTAATTAATGCTGTCTGTAACGGCATATCAATAATATCAACACTACTGACAGCATTACAATTCGATGAGAACCTATTGATGCTTAAAGTTCTCAGCGCACTAAGCAACAGCGAGAAATCAATTGATAATAATTGTCAAAGGCAGTCATAAAATAATAGATGTAACGCATAACTTCGGCCAGAGCGAAGATACTTACTAATATTAAGTCATTATGCAAGGCGGCACAAAATTAATCAGCCTATCGGAAGATGTACATATAGTTTTTGCAAATGTCGTCGTACAGCAATCATATTGGCATTTGTGAAGTGGTCATTTGCAGCTTACAAAAAGACATGCAATGGAGGGCCTAACGTTCAAAATAAAGATTACCATCACTAAAAATCATTTTTTTATTTAGTAAATTCAATAAATTAAATAATTAAAACTAATTAATTAAAATTATTCAGTGTGAAAAAATATTTTCTGGAATTGGTTGTCACCTGTTTGAAAGGCTTGTTAATTTAATTTAATAAGCAAGTTAACTGAAATATGGATGTCAAACGAAAGAGGTATCAGAAATCTTTATTTTTAATACATTTTTTATTGGAGTTAAGAAACGACATTGACTGACATGAGTATACTAATAAACACTAATATAGTTCATGAGTATACTAATAAATCGGAGACCCACAAAATTACTAAAGCCATGTATTATATAGAGAAAAAAGGCATTTTAATAATATATATAAAGCAATTCTTCTTCTTCTTTTTGAATGGCGCGAAAATCGAGCGCCAGTTGGAAACACCACGTGAAGCCAGGTCCTTCTCCGCCGGATACTTCTAACGCTGAGGAGGCCTTCCTCTCACTCTTCCTCTTCCTCTGCTCCCACCAGATGATACCGCATCGAACACTTTCAGATAAAGATAAAATAAAGCAATAGGGCAATTATTAAGTTGCCATATTCCCGGATAGCAATTTGATCAGTAACGCATTACAAAATAAATTTGGGTGAAATTAAACTTTTTTCTATGTTTTGCTTAAATTTTTTATTCGTTCGATATTCTACAAACTTTAGACTACCCAACCATTAAAAACTCCTCTCACATTTACATGGAACGTCATTCGAAGTAAAAACAAAAATCCAAAAAACGACATTATATTTTTTCTTCTGTTTGTTTGACTTATTTTGAGATTTGTCTAAAATGTAGTTTTACATGAGCCATATGATTTCATAGAAAAACAAACAAATACAAATTACAATTCCTTTTATTGCTTTTGTTCAGTATGTTGGGCAGAGAAGCCCAGAATTGCCATTCTACATAGCTTAAAAATGCATTTTTAAAGGTTGTGGAAAGGATAATATAGGCTGATTCCACGTATTCCAATTATATATACAGAAAAAAAAATTAAGTCCACGAACGATCGTTAAATAAGGGTTAAATAGGATTGGGTTGATCTCAAAAGATCTTTATTTTTCTTTTGGCCAACTACTTACAGCTGGACTTTGCACTCTGGATAATTTGTTCATCTATCTCTCAAATGGGAAGGCCAAACATGTTGTGTATCTGCTGAGTTGTGATAAAGAACTAACAAAAATAATTTTAATATTTTTCAAATAGCTTTAATCTTAATATTTTTCTAATAGCTTTATTTTTAAAGTGTCTACGCCCATTTGGTTGAGCGCTTTAAAAAGTTGGTTGTGAGCAAATTTGAGCACTTGTTGTAGAAACATTTGCTGCAAACAGTACTTCTATGAATAAATATTTAATTCAAGGTTTGCTAAAACTGATTCATCTACACATTTATCTTTTTTTTTGAATTACTGGAAAAATTTTTACATTTAACGTATTGGTAAATTTAAAAAAAATGTTTACCAAGACTGTTTCAGGGTTTTTAAACTACTTTGCTAAATGTTATTATTTGACCGCAGGGATGGATCTAGCAGCCACTGAACTATCAATTCTAGATTTCAATATATAATCTTGAAAATACTTTCATAGCCATGGAGGAGTGCCGGCCAACGCGTATGTTGTTCATCCGCCAACTACTTAGTTACAGTGTAGTGAATCTGAAGTTTCAAGTCAGCTACCGTACCCCGAATAGGGCATCGATAATTGGATTGAGATGCGTACAACAGATTGAGAAATTTGTTATCTTTACAAGGGAATACAGCTGCCATCAGTCACTCCATCGGATGTAACAAAAATATTTTTTTTTCGATATGGTTTCATGGACATGGTTTCATTCATTCACTGTAGCGTATTCTGCTAGCTCAGTTTTTCAAAGCCTTGGGGACGGTTTCTGGCTCTATTTCATGAATAGCTTACTCGATATTCGCCTTAGGAATCGATTGGCAACACCGAAACGGCTGATAACACGACTATCGAACTTGCGACAAAAGCTGATTGACATGACACTTCATCTTGCTGAAGCCAAAGCCATATAAGTAAATACTTTGTTTGACAGGGTTTTACAGAGCTTTTTCACAGTCTTATGCCGACTTCGAACGGTAGATGGTTTTTATGAGAAGTTTTTCCATGGCAGAAATACAGGAAATAGGTTTACTTTTTTAGCTGAGGAGGAAAAAGCTTTTCTATCACTTAGTGTTTCAAGTCCGCAGAAGCCCGGTTTAGAACTAGTATGATATTATATTATTTTAGATAAAAATCTGTGCTGAAAGAAAAACACAACTCAGCGAAACAAGAATGCCTATATAACACTTTATACAGGCTAGACCTACACAAGCTCGACGGGTTACATGATAGCCACCATGGGATAGGTCGGCTAACTTCAATCCACTTTCTAGGGTACACAGGCTTTCTAAGGTACCACCCCACTACATTTAATGAAGCCTTAGGCGTAATTTTAAACATCCGACCTTTGCAGGAAATCAGTTAGCCGATCGACACTTGAGCAAAGAATACAAATGAAGCCATGACACCCTAGTTGAATATAAATATAATTTTGAATATCTTTTAGGTTCTTTATTTCTATGTAATAATAAAACAATAATATAATCTATGTAATAATAAAACAATTATAATAACGAGATATGCCTCTGCAAAGACATGAGTTCCATCGAGTTGTTAAGGAGCAATAAATTACCAATACGGTGCAAATAGTCCGCAAGGCGTACAAATAAAACATGTGGCTATAGGACTTGATAATATAAACAAAATTCTAGAAGAAAGCAAAACTTTGCTATCGTTGAATGTTACGACCTTTTGAAGCACAAAAGGGGTGTTGAGATATCGCAAGATATTTTTTTTTTTTTGTGCAAATTTGCAATTATTTCACAAACTGTGTTGGCCCAGATGGAATTTTTGTTCTAGTTTTGTATAGTATACTTTTTCCTCCTACTCAACTTGCTTTGTTGTTGTGCCCCAGTTTAAAATAACTGAACAAATGTTTATCAAGTGCAAAACAGAAAACTCAAGTATTTCTTTGTGGCTTATCTGTGAGCAAATTCTATTTCTAATTGCATTATTGAGGCTAACGGCATTGTAACTGCATTCGTATGATTTATTTTATGAAAAGCAATGACGCTTTTATGATTTTACTTAAAACGATATACAAATAGTGTATTTAAAAGAAGTATTATATATACACGTGCACATATTTATGAGTATGTAAAGAATTTTCGGTTTAAACTGGCCCAAATAGAGTGATCATTTTGTATTATGATTTTTGATTTAGGAGACCTACTGTTGAACGTATTTATTTCATGTTATCACCAGGGACGGAATTATCCCAAGTACATACTAGCCGAGAACAGCATTGAAAATGTCACTACATCACCTAAAGTTGGCATAAAATACTAAAAAATAGTTCATTTCACAATTTTCAAAAATATTAAATGTTTGAATTACAATGAAAATATTTTTATGATACCCACAAATGTGCAATTAAAAAAAGTAAATCAAATAAATTATTTGATAAGCACTTTTAATTTGCACACTGGCCAATTAAAAAAAATCCACACGAAATTCAATTATTTTTAAATCACAAGATTTGGGACTATAAGCTTCGCACTACAATATTTTGAAATGTTTTTTATATTTATATGAAAGTATTATTAATTAAATTAAAGATACCACTAATTTTTCATTCCAATTCCACTGTATCTAATGGCAATTTCTAGAAATTTTTTTGGTTTTATACACAGCTTATTAAATGTTTGTATAAAAATTGTTATTATAAAATTTCTAAAAAATCGCATTAATTTTTTATGATTTTTTACTCTGACACTGTTGCGCATTTTCTCCATACTAAAAAAATGTCCGTCAGTCTCTATGTTTGCAAGAGCAGGACTAGCTAGAGTTGTTTCAAACCTTCATACACAAAGTCCTATGAAATGCTAGGCTAAATACAACCAATCAGAATTTGAAGAAGTTTCCTCCATTGAAGTCTATCATGGGTGTTTAAAAATTAAATGATGATTTAATTTCTTAGAATAAAATATACTTGAAAAACATTATATTTTTAAATTAAACATTTTTGTAAAAAAAAATGTTTTTGTCATTTTTGAAAAACATTCCACTTAAAAACCTAATGCAAGAATTTTTTTAAACTTAACTTCAAGTCTTTAAAAAGCGCTGTCTATACCAAAGTTATCAACATTAAATAAATCTCAAAATTATTAAAAAATTGTCTGTTTATTTTCCAATTTTAAGAAAAGCTTCCGACCATGTCCAAAGTATTTCGATCCCATGACATGCTCACATATTAATCGAATAGACTAAGGATTAACATATGTAAATAATTAGTACTCTGAGGTTAATTCACTTATTCTTGCAAATGAGTTAATAATATATATTTTCTATAAAAGTATTAGATAATTAGAAAAGTTATTATGATTTGAAGATAATACTGCCGGAGAGCGCAAAGGATTATTTTATATTCCTTCACGCGTTTTTTTAAGCCACACTTTTCAAATCAATGAGCCACCGATTATTTAATTTCCACCCGGCTTATCAAAAATTAATAAAATTCTTTTTTGTCGATTGGCTTTATGCAAATTTTTATTAAATTAACGCGCACAATGAAGGAAAATTTTGGGCACACTGACTGACGCGAAGCCATGCATAGTGTGATTATTTGAGTTGTGTTGTTTATTTAATTAAATTTTTTCATAAAATGCGTTCTATAGACTTTGCCAAACTTAGTTATAGAGCGATCGTCTTATGAAAGTGGTCCTTCTGCAAGAAGTGCATTCCTATGAGATGACATCCACTTGCCACATAGCGAATAAAACAATGATCCTATTACGAACTAAGTTCCCAGAAAGTAGTATCTCCCGAGACAACGAAGTCAAATGTCTGGCGGGAGCTTGCCGTTTGTCACTATGGGACTCCTTTTTCTAGGTATACGAAAAAAAGATGATACCTGCTAATAAGCCCGAGGCAATTCCATAGATTAAGTATGAAATAATACGCGTTGTAAATGATATGTACAGCCAAAAAGCTTTGGACAGTTTTTATATTCGCATTCCGTGTTGTCAAAAAAGTCGTGGTGTCAATTTAATGGATATTTGGTTTAATTCATAAATGCCATAGACTAAAAGGACATAGTGAAATAGAATAAAAATAATATCAATATATTTGTTTGTCTTTTATGCATAAAGAAAATCTGCGTTCTGATTGAATCACCCTGTATCTTCGCCCTTTAAAAATTGCTCATTTTTTTAATAAATGCGCCTTAATGAACTTCACACGCACTAAATGCAAATAAATGTGAAAAGGTTCCAGTCTAATAGTTTCGTCTAATAAAATTATTTGCAACCGTCTAATTTTCACCTTTTAATTTAAATGTTTTCAATAAAGTAACTTTGCATAGAAAAGTTCGCGAGCGTGCTAGAACAGTCTTTCGACCTCGACATACACAACTTACTTTTTATGTAGTATTTTAAGGTTTATAGATAAAGTCTATCTCTCTGAAAATAATAAACAGCACTCGCTAATAAACTTGTAAGTAAGTTCACGCCTTTGGTGAGCACATTCAGCGCAGAAACAAATAAATCTGATTTATTACATTTACATATGTACATCTAGTTTGATTCGCAGAGGGTATTGGGGTAGCAGAGCTACTGCATTTTTAGCGCTTACTGCACATAAACATGTGTATGTATTTAAGTTTGCCGATACGTTGGAACAACTTACATTTTGAAGCAATCGGCCTATTTTTACACGCAACGCGAAAAACTGTGTTTGATCATTTTATATAAATGCCACAAAAGGCGCAAACTCCTTCAGTTTTCAAGTTGACTTGCTATATCTTACATCTCAGTACAAATCGTCAAACATCGGTGGCAGCGAAATGCTTTTGAAGGAGATTGCTAACTTCATATTTTTAAATTCATTATTGTGGTTGCTTGTTAAAGGGGTAAACAATTTTCTATATGATATTATATGGAAATGTGTCTTACAAAATAAACTTTCTTACTTAAATATATTATTCATAGGATACCAATGAAGATATAGATGTGCTTCTTAAAGCAAATAAAGAAATTTCTAATCCTTCTACAAATGACGAAATTGAATTTAATCAGCAAAGAAAAAAGTTAGAAGATGCCAAACAACTAAACACGGACGCGAGAAAAGAAGATGCTATTAAAGAATTTAATGCTTACCAAAGTGAGAGAGATTTTTTAAAGGAACAAATTAGTGCACTTATACCAAAGGCTGGGAACGTAGTTGACCTTACAAATATTTTGCAGCACGCTTTAGATGGAAGTAATAGAGTGAAAGAATTTGCTGTAGAATTTGTTGAAGAACAATTAAGTAAGGCTGGGCAGGCCAGTAGTGCATCAAATACTACTTCCTTTACTTCCATTGATAGCCTCCTTGACGCCATATCAAAATGGGCACAATCAGGAGGTATTACATTTTCGCCGAATTTACACAATCAAATAAATACCTACAATCCAATTTCATCGCAAGCCAACGATAATGCCAATTACAATGAAGAACTAAAAAAACTACTGATAATGCTGCTCAAAAAATGGGAATCTCTTAATAACGACACAGATGACGACTGGTTCAATTTGTTCGAGTGGTTTTAGAAGTCAGCAGAAACTACTTCAAAATTGTCTATATATACAGCTACTATATTGTTTTTTTATTTACAATAATTTGCTTTATGGTGCTTTTATAACTTGCATCATATTATAATTTCACTGCTTTTACATGATTTACACATTTTAAATAACTCAAATAAATTTGGGAGTTCCAAAATATTGGAATTGGAAGCAGACATAACTTTTTAATCAAGAAGCAAACTACACGTATGCGAAGATTTGTAACCTATTAAAATGGAATCTGAGTTCAGTACAACCCAGCAATGAAAGTTTTTCAAATATTTTGGCTATTTACTCCTTCAGCCTATATTTGAGCTTATATGTATAGCATTGTGAAATAATTTAATTTTTTACTGAAATAATAATCCAAAGTACAAGTCTTCAACTTTTAAACCCTTTTTGATTTGTACAAAATCATAATTGGACTTTGAGATTTCGTCTGCTGATAGTCACGTTCCAATCCTATTGGCTACAGAAGCCGCCTGCTAAATGATAAAGGCACATTTTATGTCTCAACAGAGCAGATTTCAAAAAGTTTTCATACTTATCACGTGATCAAACAGGTCCCAGAATATGTTCATACAATCTAAAACACAAATTTATTCCTCAAAAGTGTTTTTTATCGCCTTCAAAGTACTCCTCATCAACGACAACGCACTTATGTCAGCGTTTGAGCCAGCTTTCGAAAAATTTCTGGAACTCTATTTTCGGTATAGCCATTAGAGCCATTTTTGCTCTTTCCATTACCTCTTTTTGGCTGCTAAAACGCGTTCCCCGTAGTCGTGTTTTTAGACTAGATCAAACAGCAAAAATCATGGATGGTATTTGGAATTCAAGGATAACGATGGCACTGTGGGACGAAGCGTTATCGTGGCCACGAGCTATTTTTTCAAAAATCCTTTCTTTTTTGGTGAATTGCTTTACGTAAACGACTCACAGTGGCCAAATAATAGACCTTATTAACCTTCTGAAAAAAATTCGTGGAGTACAATACCGCTTTTTTTACTAAAAGCGACTTGATTTTTGGGTCTTGGTTCATTCGGAAATCTCCACTCACTCATCTGATGTCTGGATGACTGGTCGTACTCATAAATCCTTGTCTCGCCTCCAATAATGATGCGTTTGATGAATGTTGGGTCGGATTTAGCCTTGAGAATCATGTCATTAGTGATATAAACGAAGTCCTTTTTTGGCATGAAATTTAGATCCTTTGAGACCAACTTTACAGCAAACCGAAATCATTAACTACAATGTCCTACAATTCATAAGCAATGTTCAGTTCTCTGGCAGCTTTCGAATAGTTAATTTGCGGTTATGGACAGCCTGTCACTGAAGCGTTCATGCCCTTCGTAAATGTCCGTTTTCTTTAAACTATCATCACCGAAACAGTTTCCCATCATTTTCGCATCATTGAATTCATTTTCAACGCAAAACTTAATACAAACTCGTTGTAAATTCAAATCAATTTTAAAACTGTAAAAAATCGAAATATGTAGATAGATTAGAATAGACTTACTCGAGACGGCGTAACTGTTACAAATGTCAAGCAATGGCGATACAATTTTGGCAGGAATGTTAATCTCAGTTGAGGCAACCTAAATCACAAAGAAAAACATAGAGCTCTGCTGCTCTGGAAACTTTTTGATCAGGATGGTATACGAGTACATAATGACCCTGAAGACAGATTTAATAAATCCCTATAGTTTAATTCGCTAGTGGTAGGTTAGAAACTCCGTGAAACACCAAAATGATGAAAAAGTTTTCGCGACAGTGAAAATTCCATCAAATATGCTTGAGCGCTATAGATGCATGGTCGTAACGTTTATATTACATTTGAAAAATGTAAGCACCTGCATGTGTTCCAAAAACACAACTGCTCACAGTTCAGTAAAACTTGAGTGCAACAACAAACTAACAAAAATAGCTAACGCAAATTGTATGAAAATATTGGGTATACTTTTTAACAATAGAAATAGTTTGGGGATCACTGTATTCAACTGAGAAGTGACCTAGCTACTAGACTTAGCATAGTAAAATATAGGGTTTTCCAAACAGAGGTGTTATTTTGATATCCAAAGGTGCGCAACCCCCCGCAAGGGCATCTCCCATAAGGAGGTGACGGGTACGACGACCCCGCGGACCCTAGTCAAGATGTCCCCCGCTTCAGCGACTCTGTAAGAGTTAGCTAGAAAGTTAGGAGACAAAATCCAGCACATGTCTGTTCCCATATTGGGCGGTGTGCTGGTCAGTGTCTGTTCACCATGTTAGGTGCGACTGTATAAAAAGTATGCAACGGGGCGCACTGGGAGTCCCTGGATAGGACGTTATGGCTTTCCACCTGCGACCTCAAAGGGGTGATGTGAGTTCGCTCTGCCGATGTGTTAGCCTCGTTGTATATCAGTAACCAGCCGCCTTGGACCCTGGTCAGGAAGTGTTCATTGGGCGAAAGAGTAGTAGCTTTCGTTGCTCCGGGCGAGCGCCGGTCCGTCCGTGTTTTCCGGGATCGGTAAAGCGTAGGTCAGGCCTCAGGGAACTGGGGTAGGAGCATTGCCTCCGAGGGTACACCCGCTCTTGACTATTTCGGCCCGCCCCCCTGCACACGATGCGCTGGTTAAATAAAAAAGAATGGAAAAAATTATGGAAAAGAAACAAAAAGAAGAAAAACAGCAGAAGGCCATCACTGATGGAGATATAGAGCAGAGCCCTTTCGTAAGGAAACCTCGATTGCTTCGCTCGCCACCACAAAAAGGGAATTCGCCCCTTACGAGTGGAACATTGCCGACTATAGGGAAATCAAAGACGGTCAATGAAGGAGCTGAAATGACGCCTCAGGATGTAAGAGTAACGTCAAAAGAGGTTAAAAATACTGCAAATGCGCCCAATGCGCCGTCGCATACCCCTGTAACTGCAAAGGATGCAAACACAGAACGGGAAACCACTGCATCTCCGCGACAAGAGTTTATTCTCAAAATGCGAGCTGAAGAAGAGGAAGCCGTAGAGAAATGTTTGAGAGTGCTTAGGAAGATGAAAGCAGTTATATTGAAGAGTAGAAATACTTCCACGGAAATAAAGACCGGAGTCTCAGAGCTTGACGAACTATTTGACGTCATGAAAAACTGCAGAAGAGGTTGGATTCGAGCTGAGAAAGCCGGTAAAAGTCGTCTCTTGCCGGAAACATCCACTAAAGAAGTCGGAGGTGACACCCCCGCAACTGCCCGAAAAACAGGTGTTGCTCAGGAGAGCACTCCTTTAACCGCAAAACGGAATGCACCAAGCCCTGCCGCACCCGACTCTTCGAAGAAACTAAGAGTTCGAGAGCCTGAGAAATGGCAAGTGGTAAGCCGGCAAAAATCTAGGCCCAATACCGTGCCAAAAGGAAGTGATGAAGCGCAAAACGATGGCGCAAGGAAGACTAAAGCCAAACAAAAGAAGACTGAACGAATATCAAAACCAAAATCGGAGGCTGTGTTGGTAAAGCCGGTAGAGGGCCACAGTTATGCTGAAATCCTCAAAAACATACGCAAAAATACCATGCCAGACGAAAACACAACGGTGAAAGGCATAAGAAGAACCAAAACTGGCGCTCTTCTACTTGAATTCGAAAAGGGGAAAACAGTTAACGCTGATTTTTTGAAACAACTAGAGGAAACCGTAAAAGCGGTCGGTTCCATTACAACTCTCAGACCAACTTCAACTGTAGAGATCAAAGACTTGGATGCCGTCACGGAGAAGAAGGAAGTTGATGACGCTGTGAGAAAAATGCTAGCTGGCACTAATGAAAATATCGATGTTAGGATCACAAAACCTAATCAACGACAACAAGTACGGGCTTATGTTACTCTCGCTATTGAAAGCGCAGAAAAGCTGCTTAAGCAAACTAATATCAAAATCGGATGGGTTAGTGCAAGGATGAGAGCTAGCACATCTCTGAAGCGCTGCTACCGGTGCTTTGGTGTCGGACACCTTCAATCAAACTGTAAAGGACCAGACAGAAGCGGAAAAGGTATATGCATCCGATGTGGAGAAGCTGGGCATAAAATGAAAGAGTGCACCAAAGAACCCAAATGCTGCCTATGCACTGATGCCAATCGCAGCGAGACAAAGCATATGCCAGGCTCGGGCAAATGCCCGATGACAAAAGAACATGCCAAGACAAGATAAAATATGATTATACTTCAAGCAAATATGCACAGAAGTAGAAACGCAGACCTGCTAATGGAGCAGATGGTCTTAGAAAAAGGAGTTCAAGCAGTATTGATAAGCGAACAATACGCTCAATCCGAGAAAGCTTGGATCGAAGACGAGTCGGGAACTGCCGCTATCTGGCTGCCTAGGGGCACCAATTTCGCAATAACCGCGAAAGGATCAGGCGATGGTTTCGTCTACGTTCAAAACAGCCAATTCACAATGATAAGCTGTTATCTCACACCGAACGACAATATAGTTGAATTCACCCGGAAACTGGAAAGTATTGAAGACAAAGCCCTTAGTTTAGAGGGACGGCTAATAATAGCGGGAGACTTCAACTCAAAAGCAACCGAATGGGGCTCGGCGACAACGAACTCAAGAGGTAGACGAGTGCTGGACATGGCAGCCAGACTAGGTTTAGTGGTACTCAACACAGGAACGACTACGTACCGAAAGCCAGGTTGTGAAGGCACAACACCCGACATAACCCTAGCATCGGAAAGCATAGTCACCTTTACTAAAGACTGGAGAGTCCTGGAAGATTACAATGGGAGTGACCATCAATACATCACGTTTTGCATTGAAATGGAAAACCAAAGAGTACGTGAAAATCGAAATAGAAGTACACGCAAATGGAACATTAACAAACTAAACCCAGCGACGCTCCTTGCAACTATTGACGAAAATAAGACGACGATCTGTACGAATAGTACAGCAAAAACACTAGTCAAGACAACAATGCAATGCATTAAGATAGGTTGCAACGCATCTATGCCTAAAATAGATAAGAACAAAAAAAGAAATGCTGTATACTGGTGGACACATGAGATCGCAGAACTTAGAAATATGTGCATCCATAAGCGTAGAAAGTATACTAGAGCCAGAAGATTGGGCCCGGCGATAACAGAATCCGAAGAATATAAAAAGAGCAGAAAAGAATTGAGGAAAGCTATAAACCAAAGCAAAAAAGACAAATGGGAAGAGCTACGAAACGATCTTAACAATAACCCATGGGGGTTGGGCTACAAAATCGTTATGAAAAAGCTAGGGGCCAAATCCCCTGCTGCTGATATGGAAACCGAAACGGTAAGCAAAATAGTCGCCACACTCTTCCCAACACACTGTGCCGAGAGGGAGGAACTCGAGCACGAAACAACGGAACCTGTCCCATTCACAGAAGAAGAACTTATGGATCCTGCAAAAGCAATGAAATGCAATAAAGCGCCAGGACCTGATGGCATAGTTGCAGAAATATTGAAACTATTGGCAATCGAACGACCTTTTTTGCTGCTAAACATGTACAACGCATGCCTAAAAGAAGGAATTTTTCCAGAAATATGGAAAAAACAAAAACTAGTACTAATCAGTAAGGGAAAGGGAGACCCAACATTAGCGTCTACTTATAGACCGTTATGTATGCTGGATAGCGCAGGAAAACTCTTTGAGAAATTGATAAAGCATAGGCTTAGCGAAGCCGTAGAGAACAGCGGCGGCCTCTCCGACAGGCAGCATGGTTTCAGAAGTGGCAGATCTACCTTAGGAGCCATCCAAGATGTAATAACTAGCGTAGAACATGCCCAGGCAGGTAATCGATACTCCAAACGTTTAGTATTACTAGCCACACTGGATATCAGAAATGCTTTCAACAGTTTAAGTTGGGACGACGTAATTAAAGCCTTAAAGGTAAAATTCAAGACCCCGAGTAATCTATTGAAGATTATTCGCAGCTATCTAAGCAATCGCGTGCTCTTATACGAAACGCGAGAAGGGTGTAAGACCAAACAAATAACAGCAGGTGCGGCCCAAGGATCAATACTCGGACCTGAACTTTGGAATATAAGCTACGATGAAATCCTTCGAATAGAGATGCCCGAGGATGTGCATTTGGTGGGATACGCAGATGACATTGCGGCTGTAATAATCGCCCGGAACACTGACGAAGCCAAAAGAAAGTTAAATCAGGTAATGATCCGAGTTCAGACATGGCTAGAAGACCATGGATTAAAGCTGGACACAGAGAAAACAGAGCTAATCCTTCTAACGAACAGACGTATCCCATTAGAAGTAGACATACAGGTACTCGATGCCACTTTATCGACAAAAAGAGTGGTCAAGTACTTAGGAGTGCAATTAGACACAAGGCTAACCTACTGGGCGCATATAAACCATGCTGCCACAAGAGCTGCCAAAGTAAGTGGCATGTTAAGTAAGCTCATGGCAAACCTTGGAGGTCCAACGCAGAACAAGCGAAAACTTTTAATGGACACGACGAACTCTATTCTCTTATACGGATGCGAAATATGGGCAGATTCGCTAAGGGTGCAATGCCGGCGGAAAACTCTGCAATCTGTGCAACGCACCTGCGCTCTCAGAGTGGCTTCGTCATATAGAACAGTATCTGAAGCAGCGGTGTTAGTTATCAGCGGAACCATCCCTATAAATATTCTAGCACAAGAGCGCAAACGGAGATGGGAGGCAAAAAACGCAGGAACCCCAGTACTACGCCTCTCCGATATTAGAGTCCAAACACTTACACTTTGGCAAGCAAGATGGAACTCTGAACGGTATGGTAGATGGACAGCGAGACTAATACCCGATCTAAAAAAGTGGGTAGAAAGAAAGCACGGTGAGGTTAACTATTACCTCACACAGTTTTTGTCCGGACATGGGTCCTTTCGCAAGTATTTGTGGCGAATGGGTAAAGTGAGCCAACCAAACTGCATATATGGAGATACTGAGTATGATGATGCGGAGCACACCTTCTTTGAATGCGAGAGGTGGAACGTAGAGAGAACAGGTCTACAACGAGCTATTGGTGTATTTACACCTGAAGAAATTATCGACAAAATGATGATAGACGAAGAAAAATGGAATGCCGTCACAAATTTTGTAGAGGATATTATCCGAAAAAAGAAGCGAGAAATGGAAAGTCATGCTGAAGAGCATTGAGCATAGGTTTCTCAAAACAGGCGACCCTGGACGCAGGATGAGTAAGTAAGTGTCCTTCTTAGGACGCCGTCTTGGCCCTCTACCTCGAAGCAATGCGGAAGCAGTCCCAGGGTGGAGGGAAAACTCCAAGAGAAGAGGGGGGATATTTTTAGTGGATTCACCACACACGTAGTAGCGACGGTTACTATATGGTGCGAAGGCATGTTTAACCCAACCTCACCGCCAAAAAAAAAAAAAAAAAAAAAAAAAAAAAAAAAAAAAAAGGTGCGCACCCAAGTTCCCACTGTTTGTCAATAGACTGCTTCAATACATTAGTGATTTTGTTTTGGTATCATATACTTTTGGTTTTGTAGAAATGTCTGATTTTGTGCCGAATAATCGTCATTTGCGGGAAGTGTTGATTTTCCTCTTTCATTCGAAAAAAACGGCGGCTGAGGCACATCGGGGGCTACAAAAAGTTTATGGAGATGCTGCTTTAAGTGAAACAACGTGCCGAGATTGATTCCGTCGCTTCAAAGACGGTGATTTTAATGTTGTCGACCGTCCGCGTAAAAGAAAGCCAAAAACCTTCGAAGATGGTGAATTGGAGGCATTGGTCAATGAGGATCCATGTCAAACACAAGAAGAGCTTGTTTCAGTATTAGGAGTTACCCGTCATTCCATTTCCAAGCGATTTCATTCTTTGGGAATGATTTAGAAACAGAGGACTGCTTTGTATTTGGTGGGACCAAATTGGTGTTATTTATTATGAACAGTTAAAACCAAGCGAAACTATCACTGGGGATCGGTATCGACTTCAATTAATGCGATTCAGCCGAACATTGCGCAAGAAGCGGCCGCATTACGTGGAGAGGGATGAAAAATTGATTCTACAGCACGACAATGCTCGGTGTCACGTTGCCAAACCCGTTAAAATCTATCTGAAAACACTGAAATGGGAAATCCTACCCCGCCCGCCATATTCTCCAGATATTGCGCCGTCCGATTATCACCTGTTCCGATCGACGGCACATGGTCTAGCTGACCAGCAGTTCCATTCATATGAAGACATCAAAAAATGGCTTGATCCGTGGATAGCCTCAAAAGATGAAAAGTTTTACCGCTACGGTATACGAGATCTACCAGAAAGATGAGAAAAAGTAGTAGCCAGCGATGGGCAATACTTTCAATGATTCACTTGAAACCATTTTTTCAGAATAAAGTTGTATTTTCATCAAAAGAAACAGCGCACCTAATAAATGATCGAATGTTTATTTCATTAATAGTGGAAAATAACATAAGGCAAATGACCACCACGACCACGCTTACAGGACAATATCATTTTCATAAAATGTTCCATAACCGAATTGCAAAGTGGCTGCCCTATGTGGTCTTGAGGTCTTTGAGGTCTTGAATCGACCATGGGCTGTTGGTGTAGACCTTCTTTTTCACATAGCCTCAAAGAAAAAAGTCACAAGGTGTTCAATCACAAGATCTCGGTGGCCAATTGTGATCACCTCTTCGAGAAAAATCACGGTCCGAAGACTTTTCCCGTAAAATATCAACGGTTTCGTTGCTTTTGTTGCACGCCATCCAAATAAATACCATCCAATTCCAGCCATAAAAAATCGTTAATCATCTCTCGATAGCGCAATCCATTCACCAATAACACCTGTTATTGGAAAACCCTTTACTTATCTTCAAACCGACCTGATCAGATTTATCTATAAAATGCTTAGCGACAGAACTGTCGCGGCAGAATGGGGCGGCATCTCCATGGTGTAGACCTTCTTTTTCACATAGCCTCAAAGAAAAAAGTCACAAGGTGTTCAATCACAAGATCTCGGTGGCCAATTGTGATCACCTCTTCGAGAAAAATCACGGTCCGAAGACTTTTCCCGTAAAATATCAACGGTTTCGTTGCTTTTGTTGCACGCCATCCAAATAAATACCATCCAATTCCAGCCATAAAAAATCGTTAATCATCTCTCGATAGCGCAATCCATTCACCAATAACACCTGTTATTGGAAAACCCTTTACTTATCTCCAAAACGACCTGATCAGATTTATCTATAAAATGCTTAGCGACAGAGCTGTCGCGGCAGAATGGGGCGGCATCTCCATTCACCGGCAGGTGAGTAGGGGCACTCCGCAAGGTGGTGTTCTCTCGCCTTTCCTCTGGGTCATTGTTGTAAATGACTTGCTGGAGGAGCTGGTGAAAGGGGGCTGCAGGGTGGTTGCCTACGCGGATGACGTCGCATTAATCGTCAGAGGAAAATTTGTGGATACTCTGTATAACCTGATGCAGGGATATCTTAACGATGGGCAACGGACTGCGGCCTATAGGTGAATCCTCTTAAGACGGAGCTCGTCTTATTTACGAGGAAACATAAGATACCCAGAGCTCAACTTCCCTCACTAGGGGGCGCTCCGCTGATGCTTTCTGACAAGGTTAAGTACCTAGGTATTATCCTTGACAGCAAGCTTACATGGAAGCCCAATATTGAGGAAAGAGTGAGGAAAGCAACAATCGCCTTGTATGGATGCAAGGGCGCAATTGGTAAAAGGTGGGGCCTCTCGCCTAGAGTTGTTTTCTGGCTATACAATACTATTGTAAAGCCTATCTTGTTATATGGAGTCATAGTCTGGTGGAACTCACTAGAGAAGACGACATTGGTGAAGAAGCTGGAGAGAGTCCAGAGGTCGGCACTCATTGGAATCAGTGGGGCGCTTCCAACGACTCCTACTCTGGCGCTCAACGCAATGTTAAATGTGGCACCCGTAGACATCGCAGGCAGAATTGCCGCCTCGCGTACTGCAATCAGACTGAGGGGCTGGAGCTATAAGCTTAACCTCACTTACGGGCACTCAAGCATTCTCAAAAACTTCAAGTTCATCCCTCTGTCAACGGATCAGTGTATACCCTCGTTTAGTCCAACCGGAACCTTCTCTACTCTTATTCCGTCAAGGGAAGAGTGGAGGGAGGGCTACACTTGGGGACAGGGCCTGGTGAACTTGTTCACGGATGGATCGAAGTTGGAAGGTAAGGTTGGCGGAGGAGTCTTTTGCGAGGAGCTCCCCATCAGACTCAAATTCAGGAGGTAGCCGCAATCAAGGAGGCAGCCGATTGGCTGCTCAAATGCGTATTAACGGTCAAGAAAGTAAATATTTACTCCGACAGCCAAGCGGCAATAAGGGCCCTCGGGTCTACGACGGTGCATTCGGAATTGGTCAAGGAATGCTTCACCTCACTTTCGACTGCGTCCGAATTCTTTAACATCAGCCTCATCTGGGTTCCTGGTCACAGCGACATTGCTGGAAACTGTGAGGCAGATGAGCTGGCCAGACAAGGGACATGCGAGGTGATTTCCCCGCGAAGGGAGAGAATTGGGATCCCCCTGACCACCTGCGGTCTGCTCCTGGAAAGATGGGCATCGCACCAACTCAGCGAGCGCTGGGCAAGTACACAAACGTGTAAGGTCGCGAAATCCTTCTGGCCACGGGTGGACCGGAGGCGCTCGGGCGAGCTTCTGAGGCTGACAAAATATCAGCTCTCAAATCTCGTTGGTTTTCTCACAGGACACAATGCGCGAGGAATGCATGCTGTGAGACTTGGAATCACCTCGAGTCCTTTTTGCGCTGGATGTATGGAGGATGAAGTGGAATCATCTCAGCACCTTCTCCTTAGCTGCCCTGCTCTGGCGGGGCTAAGATCTAGGCATCTTGGCTCCTACTTCTTTGTCACGCCTGCTGATATAGCTGGCGCTGACATTAAAAATCTGATGAATTTCATCAGCAGCATGAAGCGGTTGACGCAAACATAGTCATCGTTCGTAATCCGCACGCTCCCCAACTATCCCAGCACCACCTCTCCCCTCCCTCTCCCTGTATCCCATCGGTCTTTCTCTCCCGCTTCACCCCTCCACAATGGCATCACAAAGGACGAATTCTTCTTCGTCCAAGTGTGCCCATTCCCTGGGCACCCATATCAACCTAACCTATCTTCAAGGTTCTTTTGTACATACAAATACCTTACTTGACATAACTAAGTCGATTAGACAAATTAACATAAATTAGGACTTCTTCATTGGCGCGACCACCGCTTATGCGATTTTGGCGAATTTAACAAAGCAGTTACCTACACAGTCCAAAGTAGTACTTATTGGCGAGAGATTCTACGTTGGATTTCAAGGCTGACATTGTTATCGGTGTTAATGCTGGTTCCTAAATATACGAAGTCTTTTACAACCACGATATCATAACTGTCAACAGTGACGTTGGTGCCGATATACGAGTGCGCCGACTGTTTGTTTGATGACAGGAGGTACTTCGTTTTGCCCTCGTTCACCACCAGACCCATTCGCTTTGCTTCCTTATCCAGTTTGGAGAAGGCAGAACTAACAGCGCGGTTGTTAAGACGGATGATGTCAACATCATCAAAATATTGTGCCTGAGCGATTAAGTTCTGCGGCTTGTACGATCCTTTGCAACATAAGGTTAAAGAAGTCACACAACAACAAGTTAGCCTGTCTGAAACCTCGTTTGATATCAAACGGCTCAGATAGGTCCGTCCTAATTCTGATGACGCTGCTGGTATTGAGCAGCATATAGGTAACTTCTTTTCGTACTGTCAAATGCAGCTTTGAAGTCCACGAAAAGATAGTGAGTATTGATTCTCCTTTCATGGGTTTTTTTCCAAGATTTGGCGTGTTGTGAATATTTGGTCTATTGTGGATTTTCCAGGTCTAAAGCCACACTGATAAGGTCCAATCAGTTGGGTGATGGTGGGTTTCAGCCTCTCACACAATACGCTCGTAAAACCTTCACTCAGTGAAATAAAGGCGCCATTCGACGCTATGGTACGGAGAAGCTTAAAGGCGTTTAGGATAACGTCAATTAAAAACAAACTTGGGGAAAATGATTTTCGATCTATTGAAAAGCGATTCCGGGTACTGAAATATTGAAAGAAACCATTTGCATACAAATCAGCGCTGAGTGAAGGAAAGGAACTCACAGACTGCTTAGACAGGGCATAGGGCGGCCACCGTAACCGAATGGGTTGGTGCGTGACCACCATTTGGAATTCACAGAGAGAACGTAGGTTCGAATCTCGGTGAAACACGAAAATTAAGAAAAACATTTCTCTAATAGCGGTCGCCCCTCGGCAAGCAATGGCAAACCTCCGAGTGTATTTCTGCCATGAAAAAGTTCCTCATAAAAAATATCTGCCCTTCGGAGTCGGCTTGAAACTGTAGGTCTCTCCATTTGTGGAACAACATCTAGACACACACCACAAATAGGAGGAGGAGCTCGGCCAAACACCCAAAAAGGGTATACGCGCCAAGTACCATATATATATATGTATACATATATATAAAAGGGCATTGGTTTTAAAAAGTTTTTAAGCGAGTCGACAATACTTCGAAAAAATATCACCCGTAACGTCACTTACCCATAAAACTACTAGAGTATTGCTAGCACAAATTTTACTGGATGGAATTTTATATAAACAGATGGTTTTATATATACTTAGTCCTACCATAAGTTCTGTTACAAGTTAAGTCTGTTATATTGTAGATATAAAAGTGTAGTAATGTTTTCTAATGAAATTAGTTTTATTTAATCATTTAAATATTATACACAAAATTTAAGTTTTTGTTCGAAATGGTCACGCACGATTTCCATGGATATTGACGTCGCTGCTCGAACCAAAGATTGTTTGAAACTCTCTAAATTAATGTGAGGTATTCAACAGGCAACTTTCTCCAATTCTGACTACAAACTGTAGTCCAATAGATTCAGACCAGGACTTGCAGACGGCCAATCTTCTGCAGCTATATACCCACGATTATTGGTTTTTAGCCACTGTTGTGTGGTTTGTGCCTTATGGACTGGGGCGGATTCTTGCTGAAAGATGCACCGCTCTTCATTGAAGAGAGTATTGCTCAACTGCTACACCACGCCTTCTAAGACGTTCCTCCTGGTACACTTTCGCCCGGTCTTAAACCGTTTTCGCAGAAATGTACATCTACCACCTTTAAATGGCCACGCTGAACCCTTGGAACAACATTTTTTGCGAAGTTTTCATTTTGCCGTTTTGCTCATACTAATTTTTTGAACAGTCACAATTTTCTCAGCTATGGAAAGAATATTTTCATGGCCGTTGACCGCGTGCCACCAAAGAAGCTTGCATCTCTCGAGCCTAATTTTCATCGCGTTGTTAAAAGATCAGCTCTAATTAGTTTTGACATGGATCTCGTCTATACATTCATTTCCCTGGACATGATTTTCTGCTTTCTAAAGGGATTTTTGCAACTTCTTTCTCGAACGGCTTTTATGGCTGCACTGGTTCGAGTCACGCAAGGACGACACTTCTTTTTCTGCCTGCCACTTCAGACGTTTGGGAAAAACAATTGATCGCGCTTTCAGCAATTCGTAAATCTCACTTGCACTTTTGCTACATTTATATAATACAATCACTGCAATACGATTTTCCTTAGATCTCCACTCCATTGCTAACAAGCGAATTTGCCACGAAACTCAGTATAATTTATGAGTACAAAATGCATACGAACAAAAGCAAAAATAACAACTTTTTCTGCGAATTTGTTCTCGCTGTATGCATTGTAAAATTTGTCACAGAATTTATGGGAAGACTAAGTATAATAGGCACTTAGAAGCTATATTGGGCGTGGTGTTTCTCTGAATATATTTCATAGCAGAAATGAACTCGGAGGTTTGCCATTACCTGATCGCTATAAGAATATTTTCTATTAGTTGATGTTCTGACCTGTTCACTTCAGAATGGTGGTCATGCTATGGCGGCCGCATTTCACTAACACTCTTACAATGAAAAAGTCATTATAGTGTCATTATATTGAAGTTAAAGTTAAAGTTTTTAAATTCGGTGTTAATTCTGAGGTTGTTAAAGATCAACTGTTTTATATTTCAATTCAAAATGCTGTGACATTATATTTCCAATCACCTTTCGTGTATCGATTTGGGCTCCTGTTTACCTTTTCAATGAATTTTAGAAGGTTTGTCGCATATCCGCTTACTTTTCTGACATTAAAAAAACGACGAAAGCCGCTTAAATGTGTTTTTTGAAATATGATGAGCTGGATAACGATTTAAATGAAATTGAATAATAAAAACAAACTTTTCTAAAATAAACAAACACAATTCCTGAATAAACGCCACTGCGTATACACAAACCTACAAATGTACCTACTACTATATATAAAATACTATATAGTATATTGTATAAGCGTACAAATATACAATTAGACAAATTTTTGTGTCAGGGTATTTGAGCAAAAACAGACAGATACAAATTTTACCACATAAAAACTCGGCTAAATCAACAAGAAAAGCATCACTACTAAAAAGTAGTAGGAATAAAGAAAACAGCTAAATTTTTCAGCTGCAATAAATCGCATTTCCACACAAACTATGGGGCAGGCCCAAACACAAAAACTCTGTACTCGTTTAGTAAAAATATCGATGTTGAATGTGAAATATCGATGAAAATGTTGAACATTTAAGCCTGCTGCATATTCATTCAGCCAGATGTATTTACTTGTATATACAGAATAGGCCAAATAAAGCCAACCAATGTTAAACATGAATAACTTTTTTGTTTTCACATTTTATTTTCTTCTGTTTAAATCTTAGACTTGAATTTTGGGAAATTTATAATATTAAAATGAAATTTAAAATTCATCGGCGTTTTCTATGCTTGTCAACTATCGACTGCTATGACGTAGAAAAATTATCGCTAATATTTCAATTCAAGATCAGCTGCTGCATTAATTATATTATATTAGTACTAAAATTTCGTGTAAAAAAATTAAATGGTCAACCGTGCTATTTAAAAATCGTGTGATAAAAGACCGTGTAGAAAAAAGTTGGATGTATTGGAGAATGATTTTCTTACTGATTACTTCTGAACGCGCTTATACTAGAATAAGGTACATCCTTTAATATCAAAAAGTGCTAGGTACTGGGAAAAGCAGGTGCATCTCACTTATGAAGTAATATCTTCATATAATTCATGTACGACCAATGACTTTTTTCTTGAGCTTGGCTTCAGTGACGTCACGATCTGAGCTAAATGAAAGCTTACTCAAGTGAAGAAAAAAGCTCTACTCTCTTATTGATATTTTCTAACTCTCTGCACAGAAAAGTAAGCTGAAACTCCATTCGTAATAAATAAAGTTTATTCTTGTACATTATTCAATTAAAAATAAATATATGATGTTTTGGCACATCCCGAAAGCGGAAAGTGGCAAACATTCACAAAAAGTGTAAGAACAATCCGTTTTGTAGCATTTACGGCGAATTCATTAAAATAAGAGCCAACGAATTTCATTTGTTATCATTTATCATTTATTATAACTCAGTCGTACGAAGTCATGATAAAATATGGACACCTCATTTCACATGTAGTAACTGCAAAAATACTTTAGAAGGTAAGAAAATAGAAATAAAAAATAAAACTTAATAGAGTTGGGGTAAAAGTAGTGGCGTACGCTAATGATGTGGTGTTAACAGCATCAGAATTGTGTCCTAATACCATCAGCGGGATCATTCAAAGGGCGTCAGGCGAGCTTAACTCTTGGGCCACAGGCTCTGGCCTAAGTTTACACCCGCATAAAACAGAACTTATGCTATTTACCACCAAATATAAAGTATCAATTTTTAACCTACCAAACATTAATGGACAAACTCTCTCACTTTCACCCAGTGCAAAGTAAATACTTAGGGATAATTCTGGACTTGAAAGCTTAGCTGGAAATTAAACGTCGAAAAACAGGTAAGCAATACAGAAATTGCTTAATATGTCTGTAAACGAATGCTAGGAAGAAGATGGGGTCTTCAACCTAAGTATACTTTATGGTTGTATATGGCGGTTATACGGCCTATTTAATCATATGGTTCGGTAGTCTGAAGAAAAGTTCAGCCTGTGCAATAACGGTCGGTGCAATCAGACCATGACCTATGGAGGTTCTTAATGCATTAATTCACGCTATTCCGATAGATCTACATATCAAGAAGATGGCAACCATGCGTGCATTTAGGTTAAACGAAGCGAAGGAAAAATGTTATGGTCATACCAGTCTATTATTGTGCCAAACCTAGTATACCTCGGTGAGGACTAACAATATCGTCCCGACGGTAATATTCAATAGCAATTTTGCCACTCTCTTTCAATCTAGGAAGGAATGGAATAGGAAAGAAGGGGTTCTCACTAAACAACTTCAGCACTACAGTCTATACAGATGGCAGTAAAATGGTTTGTGGTGTTGGAGCTGGTATATATTCTAATAGACTTAAAATTGAAAATTCTGTGTGTCTTCCTAAATCCTGCAGTGTCTTCCAGGCGGTACTGGCAATTGGGGAAGCTTCTAGGTTACTAATCGTAAATTTCTCTTTTAAGAGCAATATCGGTATTCTTTTGGATAGCCAAGCTGCAATCCAGGCACTAAATTCAGCTACAACAGCTACCACCTTGAGTGAATAACTTTATGGTATTTTGGATCCCGGGACATCGGAGCATTGAAGGTAATGGAAAAGCAGATGAACCGGCCAGAGGGGAATCTGCCATGAATAACGGTGTTCACACCACTGGGTGCAATCAAGAATACAATTTCCTCAAAATACCTTCCAATCGTGCATCGTATCAGTAGATCGTATAAGTAGAGGCCAGAAGGCATGCAAACTTAGCAAAACGTTCTGGCCTACAACCTCAAAAAAACATCAATATTGAGAGTCTCGAACAATTATTTGGCTTAGACGTCAACAACCTAACAATGTTCTTAAACCTCACATACTGGATATAGTCACGCTTTAAATAACCTTTAAACGAATTGGTAGCGAGGATATGGAAACAAAATGGTGCGGAAGCGTTAGTTGGATTCCGGATGAATCACCATTTTAACCAACCAAGAAAATAGAGCATACATTTAAGGAAAATTTGTATGCCTCCACTTTATATAGCAAATGTATAAAAATGAATGTGCCGTTTGCTAATGAATTATGTGCCTGCATGATTCCTTTTTTTTAGCTGGTACCGAGGAGAAAAAAAGTATGAAGTTTGCTGTACCAAGAATTTGGAAAGAGCCTATTAAGCACAGGTTCGAATCCCCGTGCATGAACATCAACTCATAGAAAAATTTTTTTCTAATAACGGTCGCCCCTCGGCAGGCAATGGTTAACCTCCGAGTGTATTTCTGCTATGAAAAAGCTCCTCATAAAAATATCTGCCGTTCGAAGTCGGTTTAAAACGGTAGGTCCCTCCATTTGTGGAAAAATATACATATAAAATAAATACACACACTATAAATTAGAGGAGGAGCTCGTTGAAACACCCAATAAAGAGTTTAAGCACCAATTAGATATACCTATATAGGGCAAATTACATATTCCGGAAATTAGTCAGCACATCTTAACAATTTATTTTTTTGGAAAAAAAAATTTGGAAAAAAAATTTGGGAGCACAGTTTTATCGGCCATTATATTTTATTTTAGTATAACACCTTTAAAATTTGAAGTCGGTCGAAACTTTCGCTGGTTTTTGATATTTTTTTCTTTGAAAGAAAATTCAATTTTTTACGTATGTAAGTGTGTTCGTACGTATGCACATATGTATGTACATAAGAGTAATTTTCTTTGAACGAGGTGTAAGTTCATTTGTACAAAAAAATGGTTATTGATAAAAATGAATACAATTTACTGGGAACTCTTTATTTTTTCCTCAAAAATTTTATTTTCCGAAGAAACCTGTTAAAATTTATATTTTTTATCATTACAAATTTTCGTAGTTGTTGAAGTTGCAAATATACAATATTTGCTTTGAATGTGGTGTAATTCAACATTTCTACTATTTGGTGTTTATTTGTGTACATTTCATATTAAATAATTATTAAAATGGAAATTGCAATTTAGAATCGGATACATGTCATTCTACATTTTAATTAATTTTAATAGTGATTAATACACTCCTATCCTACTTAGAAATCATCCCAATGATTATAAACAAAGAAGGAATCCTAAAATCAGACACTGAAGCATTTCTTATGAATATGGTCATTATTTAAATAAATATTTTAAACGAAAGATAATCGTACATGTTGAGTTCAGATGACAATGCTTCTTCAGATAACCACGCATCAGATTCAACGAAAGAGTACAACGAGTACATTCCGGGCCAATTAGATTCGAAAAATTTATTACCATAATCCCTCCAATACATCATGAATATTTTCAAAAGCTTGATGGTAATGTAAAAAGGTTAAAATATATTGATATTAAGAGTAGGTATAAAAAAAATGGTTGAATGGTAAATGTTGAAATAAAGCCTTTTTACTTTGTTTTTTATTTTTTATAGTTGAAGTATTTAATAAAAATTTCATAAAAAGGAATTGATTTATTTCAATTGAGATCCCGTATTTAATATTTTGAAAATGTAAGATTTTTCCTTTTTGCTGGCCTTGAAAGTGTAAGTCCTTTTTAAGTCATTAAAAACATAAATTTTTATTAATCACTTAAAAAAATTATTAAATTATAAGATGATTTAAATTGATGTTTAAAATATATAAAACTAGTGTAATAACATATATCCATATTTTACAAACTATTCAAGTGCAAAACCTTAAATATCTTTATATAAAATAAAATACGCTTACACCACTTTCAAAGGAAATGGCCCTTATGTTGTATTAACCAACAGAAGCAGGAATAACAACCACTTTAATCACGCAATGAAACAAATCGAGCGATATCAAATAGTGCAAGTGAGCATGTTGGCGCACTAAGAAGCGATTAAAACCACACGAATAGGAAAGTTAAAGCACAACAAAGAAAATGAATGCAAAGCAAAACATAGAAATCGAGCAGGTGTGGCGCAAAGCTGTTGGTCGGGTTAAGTTCGTTGGCAGGCTTGGTAGACACATTTCAATTTATTTGAATTAATTCGACAAAGGCACAAGC
Source organism: Anastrepha obliqua (assembly GCF_027943255.1). NCBI lineage: Eukaryota > Metazoa > Arthropoda > Insecta > Diptera > Tephritidae > Anastrepha > Anastrepha obliqua. Next base: position 86,471,592 of record NC_072892.1, read on the forward strand.
GCTGCAGAAGGCAACCTGGAATAGTAGATTGTGGAGGGCTGCTATTGTGCAAATATTTGTTAGTCAATTTATTTGCTAAGCAACGCCTGGCGAAATCCACAAAAGCCAAAAGCAAACCATGTAACTTTATCCTCGGAGCCACTGAGCGTATACGTAACGTATAAATAGATAGTAAGAATAATACGTCTATATGTATGTATGTGCACACATATCTGTGCACATGCACACTGTGTAACACGCTATGCCCACAATTTTTAGCAAGCTATAATTTATTTTGTTTATTTACAACAAATACGAATGACTTTATGTCATAAATAAAAATCCAAGTAATCTACAGTACTCGAAAAAAATATAGCACCACAATATTTTCACCAGTTCTGATGACTTTTTTCCTTTTCTTTTTTAATTTTCATTCATTTTTTTATAAAACCATAATTCATTGTACAACAAATGTCATATAAATAAAAGTTCAAAATTTTGTACAAGATTTATATAATACAAAATCGACAAATTTTCATTAAAAAAATGTGGTGCATTCGTTATATGGAGAAAATGCGAAGGAGAATTTTGAGTCACTTCATGATTGCTCCTTTTTATTTTGAATTGTGTTGTAAAAGTGAGTACACATAATTTTTTAATTCTGATTTAAGTGTTTGAAATTTTTTTTGAAAATTTATCGAATTCTTATAAATTTTGCACAAAGTTTTAAACTTTGATTGTTATATTCGACATTTGTTGCAAAAGAAATTAATTCTTGAAAAGAAAAGGAAATCAAAATCAGTAATAATATTGTGGTACTATAGGCTTTCCGCGAGCTGTATACATATTTTCAACCGAAAAGTCTAAAACCAAATATTTTCCCAGAAATCAGACCAAATGCTAAGCCAGAGATTACAGATTTTCCAGTTCTTTTGGGAATACGAAAAATTCTGGGTTGCTAAATTGGCTAAGGCAAGCTTTTGTTTTGCCAACCAGCCGCAAAGGGATCAACAGACGAATGCCAAAAGTGTTGGCTTATGTGTTACTGTAAATAAATGTTTGAGTATGCATGTAGATGTATTTGCAATGAATGATGGTCATTATTATTATGATATTTCTATTATGCAAAGCCTACTGAGTCACCCTATATTTTAAGGCTTTTTAAAAATTGTAGCACATTCTGGAGTTTATTGTTCCATAATTTATACGAATGCACGGCAATACCACCAAGGTGGTGTAGCTTTTTCTCTTGGTGCAGGATATTCATAAAGAATGTGTGCTAAATTTTCAGTGTCCGCTTCACGGAATAGGCAGATGTTGGTCTGTTTGAGACTTTTTGTTTAAGTGATATTTCAGGCTACATTGAACTGTAAAGTAACCAATTAAAAGTCTTAAGTCAACTTTATCCTTAAAGTCTACTCTATCCTTAAATCTTCTTCTATCCGGCGTTAGAAATTGTTTTGCGTGTCACTGTCCGATAGAATTTCGACGGTCTTCAATGAATTTCTTCTCCTCCCACTTTCTGAGAAATTCGTTAATGTGGCCTTTTGTTAATCTACATTAAGCCTTAGATAATTGGATGCATATTTGCCGGCTTATTAACTAGATGACCAGTCATTTAATTTCCCTCATATCCCTCAAGTCCAGGAAGTCATTCCAATAATGCTGTGTTGAAGTTTCCTAATGTGTTAAAAAGGTTCGGGCAGTCATTTATAATTTTTGAAGTGATTGCAGTTGATTGAAGGGCTTTCAAAACCGCCTGACTATCTGAAAGTATGTAAATGTGGATGCCTTTCTTGCCTTTGGGTCCCAGGTATGTAGGAATCGATTTTTTTTTTTCAATTTAGACCCATTGGCTTCTGTCTCTGTTCTATCGTTTTCTAATTTCAACGCATCAGTAAATCATATCTGGAGAAAGTTTTAAAAGTGATTTATTTCTCTAAGTCGTACATCTATTTCTACAAACTTGGAAGTTCTTGAAGAGAATAGATTTAGGCTATAATATATCAGCCCTGAAAGAATAGAATTATGTCACATCCCTTTCATATCCCTATTTTTTAGATCGGAGTTGCCTTTTAGTCTTAAAGCGGTCAAACGGGTTTGTTTTTCAATTCAAATGGGAAATGGGTGGTATGCATAAGAGCCCACCTAAAGTGTCAGTTGAGCATGTTTTCATTGATCCTGTAGCACAGACACATACGAGGTGGTACAATTTGTTGAGTTCATTTACCGAAGATTGATACCAAGATAGTTCGCTTCTGTGGAGATTTGAAGAGGTGATTCATTCAGGAGAGGACATTTAAGGTTGATGTTCCTCTTCCCAGTGAATAGGCTAGTAGGGAGCCATTTGTTAGTGCAACATTTGTTTATTAAGCTAAGGGCTTGTTAGATGCGATTTGAAATGATTGAAATGGACTCGAATTAAAAACAAATTTTAGCATAGAAAAATCTAGGTCCAGTAGTCGGTAGATACTCAAGGGCTCTTACTGCCCTACATAGTAATAGGGGCAAAATTATAGAAATTTAATTTGACTGGATAGCAAAATCGTAAAGTTTTGTGAGAACACTGAAACCAATCTGTTCAAGAACTTTTGGACAAGCAACAGAATCACAAATAACATCAAAAACGAACTACAAAGACTCACAGTTACGTCTATGGGCAATATCTGATAAATATGATTTACGAATGTAAAAACGTAAATCGGAAAACTCTTTAACTTTAGACAGCACAACATTTATAATAGGAAGGGAATACATTTCAGAGTTTTTTCAATGGTGGCATGAAAACATATCTTTATATTAAATTGAAAGCTTATTTTGGACACTCCCAGCGACAAAGTTGCTTAAATCATGCTGTACTAAAGAAGTGTATTACTACACATTTTTAGATCATCAGTATAGAATAAAAACTTACAGTGGTTAAAACAGATCCCAAGGACGTTAATAAAAACGGAAAATAAAATATGGCCAAGAATACTGCTCTGTGGGACACCCGAGGAGACAACAAAAGTGTAGGATTTAGTGTTTTCTATTTATATAAACGACTCTCTTACGGAAAGATAAGATCTCAACCTTGACATGAAAGCTAAGTAAAACTCAAGCATCCAAGTTTCCGCGATAAAATATTGTGCAAAACTGTGTCAAAGGCTTTTGAAAAGTCTGTGTATGTAGTGTCGACTTGACAACCATTCATGAGCTCCTGATATGCCAATAAATGCGCAAAATGCGATTTGTTTAGACTCAATAGTTTTTTCAATAATAGTTGCGAAACTGTATTGATGTCTCATTAGATGTGCCTTGTTGGTAGGCAAATTGAAGTTGATGCAGTGGGAAACTAACTAAGCTGCTCTCACTTATGTGCCGACCTAATATTATTCCCAATGGTTAGAGGAAAAATGAGCTAACACTATGATTTTGTCAATTTTTCGGGTTTTTTCCTAACTCTGGAATAAATAAAACCTTTACTGCTGCCCATTTCGTAGGTATAAATCCTAGCAATAAGCTTGCTTTATATAGCCTATAATTATGGTCACATGCAGTAAAGAGCGAATTTATAACTTTCGATTGCTAAAAACATTTTTACTTTTATTCTTTCCAGCTTAAAGAACTTTTCAAATTCCATAGAAGCAAAAACGAAACTTTTCAAATTCCATAGAAGCAATAACGAAACCATTCCTTATATACTGGAAAGTTAATATGGAGTGTAATTAAAATTTGATACGTCATATAAATCTGCTGTAACTATTCCACGAGCTACTCACTTCCCTACGCTATCTACGTCAGAGTACATAAGTTTTCTACCTTTTTAAAATTCCGTGGGTTCTTATCGGCAAAAAGCACAGTACAGTAGGTTCTGTTTTTATGCGGATTTTTTTTATGCGGTTTTGAAATAGTGCGGTTTTTTCTTAAATTACAAAATGCATGTCGACCTATCGGGAATTGTACATATAAACAAGATTCTAAACCAGCTAAGCAAAAACTCATCACAGATTACATCAGAAATGCTAACCCTGCAAGTATGGAACCGCCTGCATAACCATCTAGATCAGACGTGTACATTTCCTAAAGTGACGAAAGTGATTTAACGCCAAATCCTAAACGAACGCGCAACATGTGGGTATTGTCTGATTCTATTTCTTACGTAAATTTATTTTTCGATTCTGACATTTCTTAAATAAAGATATAATTTTCAAAAATACAATATTTTGTTTATGCGATTTTATTTAATTATTTCAGATTCATGCGGTCTATGGAACGTATCTATAGTTATAATATGGGACTAGTGCCCTTTTTTATGCGATTTTATTACATTATTTCAGATTTATGCGGTTTTAGCATTTGAAACGTATCTATAGTTTTACTATAGAACTAGTAGCTTTTTTTATGCTGTTTTTTTTTATGCTGTTTCTTGCGGAACGTATCTACCGCATAAAAACAGAACCTACTGTATTGCCTTATACGATATTTTTAACTTTTGGTGTCATAACATAAATAAACACCCTTATTTGTGTATATATATTAGTAACTTCAACATTTTGCTTATTTATCAAGACTGATTATTTATTAAGAATATTCGGTATTCGGTGTCACAAATAAATGGCTCCTTTTTTGATAAATTGTCCAAATGCCAAATGCTCTTGACAAATAAGAAATCAGTTTTACTAGTTCATTATTTCACAAAGTTAGACTAGACAAAGTGAGTGGAGAAGTTGGGAACTTTTGTTTGGGTGAGAGAAACGAAAGAGGAGATAGAGTAGTTGAATTCTACCAAGAATATAACATGGTTATAACAAACACATGCTTCTGTTTGCCTCCAATACGACTTTGTATTTGGAAATCGCCAGTAGATAAGAGATGAAATGTTGTGCTCAATCAAGTAGACTATGCCTTAATAAACAAGCGTTTTGCAACTTCAAACTTCACTTCTGATCACTACCTGCTGCTAGCTCAAATGAGCATAAAACTCGCTTCAGTACCAAAAAAGAAAAATATAAAACCCAGATTTGACTTGGAAAAATTAATGAATCCAAATATTAAAATTGACTTGGAGTCGCAAATAAATATTAATCTACGGCATATCAACTCAACAATAGCAACAAATATTTGGGAGCCATTCAAACCTATGCTCAACTCATTGGCGAAAAGCAAGTTAGGTACATGCAAGAAACGAGCGAAGAATGATTGGATGACAGATGAAGTCTTACAATTTGTGGATGAACGTCGCAAACGGAAAAATAAAAACAGAGAAATTTACAAAAGATTGCAAAATGATATACGCCGCAAAATTCACTCAGCAAAAAAAAATGATTGGTTAAATAACCAATGTCAAGAAATCGAAAGACTACAAGACTTACTCGAGGACTTCAATATGCATAAAAAATTTAAAGAAATAATAACGATACGTCGAAATACAAACCGGTCAGTCCTTGTAAACTCACACAACGAAATTTTTTTAAAAACAGATGAGAAAAAAGCTATTTGGGAAGATTTTATAAAAAACCATTTTCATTGATAATAGCAGATCAAACTACAGTACTTCTTCACAATTGCTCTCTGGTGTTCCGATATGTAAAAATTAAATCGAAAGTGCTATTAAAGATATCAAATCAAATAAAGCTACAAGACCTAATCAAATTCCATCTGAAATTCAGAAACTTATTATATAAACGACGGGAATCTACAACTCCTTGTTATACTTTTCAATCATATATATAATATAGGCGTATAGCCTGCAGATTGCCTGAAATCAACGTTTATTACCCTTCCGAATATATCCAATGCAAAGTACTGCTGAGTCTAATGAGGCACGCCCTAAAAACTTTTCTTAAAGTTCTACGCAACAGAATTTACAAAAAACGCGAAGAAGCAATGGGAAAAATGAAATTTGGTTTCCGTGGAGGAATGGGTACAAGAGAATCTTTATTCTGTGTCCAGGTGTTCGACAAGGTTGCATACTCTCTCCACTACTCTTTATTATTAACTCCTAATGAATATTTCAGGAAGCATTTGAAAACATTGAGGATGGTATCAAAGTAAATGGTGTCATTATAAATAACATCAGGTACGCCGACGATACAACTCTACTATGTGGCAACTTGGCTGTCCTCCAAAAACTAGTCGACAAAGTTGCAATGCACAGTCAACAATACGGCCTCAAAATCAATATCCGCAACTCGAAATGCATGGTTGTTAGCAGAAAAAAATACACAACAACAACATTTATTTAACAATCAACAATTCTCTTGTAGAAAGAGTAAATAAACTTAGATACCTTGATTGCCATCTCAACGAAAACTGGTAGGTCTCAACAGAAATAAGATGTCGCATCAAAAAGGCAAAATCTTAAATATGGCAAAGTCTTAAATTTCGTAACTTCAATCTTCAAATAAAAATGCGCTTCATAAAATGCTACGTATGGTCAGTTTTGCTATACGGCACGAAAATATGGCCCATAAAACTCTCCGACATGAATAGACTGGAAGCATTTGAAATGTGGCTTCTCCGGAGATTGCTCAATATGCCATGGACCGATCTCGTTTCTAATGAAAAAGTGCTGCGAAGAGTTCACGGCGACAGACAAATTATCAAGTGCATTAAACGACGAAAAACTTCATATTTTGACATATTCCACGGAACCCGAAATATGAACTGTTGCAACTCATATCGCAGGGCAAGATTGAAGGAAGAAGAGATATCGTGCTTACGTTTTCTGAAATCTCATTCCACTAAGTGGTGTCGTCAGAGCCTTGATCGCAGGTTGATTATCGGAGAAAATGTTCATATCCCCCTTGTTCCCACGTTCCCTAAGCATTTTACATGCCTGCAAGATCATAAAGACTTCTGACTTAAATAGACTAGTAGTATTTGGCAATTTTATGGAGATAGATAAATTGGCTGATTTAGGGAAAATCTCTGTTCCGACTCCCGATTCTATCTTGGAGCCGTCAGTTAAGACAGAGTTGCAAGCTTCTGTGCGGATTTTCCCCTCGATCCAATCCTGCCTATTTGAAATATTGCCCTAGCACGGCCCTCAAACTTCAGTTTATGGATGGAGAGATCTGTTCGAAGTTCGTAGAAATACGGTGTTAACTGCAGAGACAAACCTCTTTTAACCTGATTGCACTTTGAGCTGCGATGGAAATAACGTAAAAGTCGATGGAAAGTAAGTACAAAACGATATTCAGGGCGGCACTGGGACAAATTTTACATGCTCCAATGATGCTAGTGTATGCGGTCCCTTGCACCCTTCCTGGTCTAGTGATATTATAGCCCTTCCGAAGAGCTTCCCACCAAACCAGGCATCCATTCGTTAAAATTAGCAGAACCACTACATTTACATACATCCACTGCACGACCTGTGGCTTGAGACCCTTGAGTGTATAATATGAAATATAGACTCTATTTTTTCGATTTTGTTCATTACTAATTTATCATCCAAAATATAGATGGCTCAATCATTAGACATCCATTTTGAATAAGACGCGTTGAATAAAGACGCATTTATACAAAGTATTTCTAGCTTTACTACTTCAAAACCCCCTATTTCTCAGATTTTTTGCCGTTTCACAACAATTTTTTTTTTTCACTTTTACTTTGGCGCAATAAGACATTTGAGGCGCAGTATATGCATTTATAAGCACAATATGTACTTACATGAGAGATTAATAAGCAGCTCAATAGGGCCACATATCACTTATTTATGTCGACAAGGACTTACCATTTCACAGAATAACTAGCAAGAACAGCACCAAGAAGACAATAAACCCAAAATGGCATAATTCAAAGTAATTCTCATAAATTAGTTTACATGTGTATGTATGTATAAGCTCATATGTACATATACATACTTATGCATTTGCATAAACACAAAATAATGAACTCAAATTCAAATCAGAACACAAGTTGATATAAAATCACGCTCACAGTCATATACATATATACAATAAGTTAAGCTGTGTCGGCTACAATTGTTCAACATTTCAGTCATTATTCGTTTTGTTTACGTATTTGAGGTCAGTTTAATTAGATGTTGGGTCACTGAGGTTATTGAATGTACACAACTACATTCGTAGGTTGGACAACGTAATAGACTGTTCAATCGACTTTGGGTATTAATTGAATAGAATGGGAAATGCACTAAGCACAACGAAGTCAATTTAAGGAAATTGAAAGGAATAGGAGAGTAAATAGTTTATTCTTGTTATGACGGCCAAGAACTGGAAAAAATATATGTAAGTAGAGCGCAAGTTAATATATAACATATTGTCCCATAACATTAGGGACCGAAGATACGATTTATGTTTGTATTGCTTATGCTTTGTGGGTTTATAAGTGGGGGCAGAGAGGCATCTACATGGAATACTCGAATGGGAATATCTCTCGATTGTAAGGGGTGTCCCAACTGTCAAGTGTCGGCTAGGCACCCATATGGCGAGCGTTGATGTAACTTCGAGTCGCTTTTGCGATAACTTCTTTTGTCATTTAAAAATTCGAAAAGAAAATTTAAAATAAAAAAATGAAACAAATTAATTTGTGCACTTATTCGTTTCAAGCACGTATATTAACCCGAAAAAGCTCTTGATTTGTGGTAATGCAAATTATGCTGCTACATTTACACGGATAAATTCAAAACTGATTAACAAAACCTCAAAAGAAAAACACTATTTAAAGCAAAATATTTGTAGCTGCCAAAAAACAATTGCGTTATTCTGAGTTGAGTTAAATTGTAGCTTGACAAATTCATTTAACAAAAAGATTAAAAACTCCCGTTTTCCGCTTCTGAAATCCATTTTATTAAACTATTATTTTTTTTAATTTTTCTCATATGGTAATCGTGAATGGCCTAGGGTGCACGTTTGTTTCGTATTTCATGCGATTTTCTATGCTTTTTGCAAGTTTATCTAATGTATTAATTTTTAGTTTTTGGCCTTTTATACATTTTAAAGCTTTCAGAAACTTAGCGTTGTAACAAACGCTTGGTTGCATTCAAAAGCTCGATGAAGCAGAATATCAAAATCAACTAACTGATATACCCACTGCCATTTAGATTGGGCCTCCATATCGATGGCAACATATCTGGCGAAGATTACTATGAGGGCAAATGTGGGTGCATCCCAGATAATTTATGTCCAGTCTGGCTTAAAGTTGGCTGTGAAGTTGTAGCAATTGTTGGACTAATGGACGACAAGTTGGAAAACAATATCAAATTATTAAAAATTTTAACTACTCCTAATGTTAAATTCTTTTATGTTTATTATTATTGAAGGCATAAATCAAGGAATAGAGGGTCGATCAACAGCATCCAGTCGTTCAAACCACCAGACAGAAAGCGATTACGTAAAGTGCAGCCAAAATCTTCGAATGATGCGCTACCGCCAAGGAGCAAACATTTTTACCTGACTGAAAGGTGCTTGTGTTTAAAATGCTTGGCAGTTTTATCGCTAAGTGCAAACAACAATGACTCAACTTAACATTTGGCTTTTGAATCACCTGGTCCGATGTCCTCGCACAGATATGCACAATAGCCAAATTGAGTTAAAGACACTCTCCGCTGCGTTCAGACTGAGCCTTTTGTGGTAGGCATATTTCCGGTGAGCGATGCAAAGTTAATGGACGTGGAGCATGTTCCAAGTTCAATGTACGACTAAAGTGTTTTACCAAACCCAACCATGATTTATTTATATTTTATCAAACATCTTTCTTTTTTATATTCAAATTTATTTATTTTTTCCTTGCTTATGAATGCTTGAATAAAAATATATTAAAACAGTCATTTATTTCAAATCGCAAAATCATTTCCTCTTTCATAAAATTTGTATGCTAAAGATTTTATGGACTGACTGTGTTACAAACGTAGAAGTCCTCAGAAGATGCAGAAAAGAGCGAGAATTGCTGCAAAATGTTAAACGCCGCAAACTAGCCTACCTGGGACACCTTGTTCGTGGAGCGAAATTTGAATTACCCCAACTAATAATCGAGGGAAAAATAGAAGGAAAAAGGGGCAAAGACGAGAACAGATGTCCTGATTGAAAAATATTCGCGAATTCACAGGATTGAGGACGATTGGGGAACTCATACATACGGCCCAAGACAGAAAAGCATATTCTATTTTATTGGCAATATAATTAAAATAGAATAGTGTAATGTAAATAAGTTTGTAATAAGAAATAATTATTATTAATAAATTTGACCGCCAACATCCATCAATGGATAAGCCGTTGACGAAGAAAAAAATTTGTACCCTAGGCGGCGACCCTAAGTTACCATATGATAACGCTAGTTTTCCGCATTTTCAGGAAAGGTGTACCAATGTATAAAAAAATGGACTCCATTTTTGTGCTAAAGAGGTCGAAATATATACATACATATATTCGTACATATTTCCAACAAAGTTTAAGACAAAAAAAATTTTGTTTCAAACATGTTCTTTCTTCAATCATATATTTTGCTGTTAAGTGGCTAGTACTAAAGAAAGTTTTCAAAATATCGATTTTCTAAAAAGTTCAAAAGTTTATAATAAAAATTTGTAGATTTGTAACGGCAAACGTCATTTTTCAAAAAAGATTGAGAAAAGTTGGAAAAAGGCGAGGCAACATAAGCGTCGCAGACTTTAAACACTTTTTCTCGAAAAAACGTTTTATGAATTGGTTAACTTGATTCAGAAAACTTATTGGTTAGCTCGGACTAAAAGTTTTACAGCTTATTCTTCACGTAATTATGTCTTTTTACCTGAATTTTGATCATAGTTATTAATTAATAGTTAAAACTTTTTTTTAACAATCTATCGATAAAAAAAATTCAGAATTTTAAAACCCACCATTTAAAATTTTTTCGGGTTTGATTTATAGTAATTCATGCCAAACTGTACTCTTTACTAGTAAATTTTTTGATTTTGTTTTAGATCCTCCAAACTTGAGATATGATGTTATCCAATTCTTAATAAAGGTAACATTCTAATAGGGGTAAAATAAAACAAAATTTTTTCTAATAGTATTTGAAGAAAATACTCAAGTGTAAAAAGCTTAAATTAACAAATTAAATTGCAGAATGGCTAAGTTCACAATATCTCTTACTACAGGGTCCAGCAATCGAAGTGTAACCAACTCCGCGCAGCTGATGTACGGGCACGTCCTGTCTTTTAGTTGGCTAAATGACAGTCCAAAGTATTGTTTACAAGCAAGCGGAAGCATTTTGCCGAGAGTAAACGTGAACAGAGAAAATCAGTAATGGATTTCAAACGCAATAGTGCGATTGCATTATATTTGGCTGGAAAATTACAACCAGCGATTGTTCGTGAGCTCGAGTAAATAAAGTAAATAAATTTTTGTTCATCGCACCATTACTCGTTACAATGGTATCTAATGGTAGCATCGCGAAACGTTATGGAGTCATTAAAAGACTGCAACGTCACGTGAAATGGTTCAAAAACTCACGTTTTCAAATTGAACAATTCGTAAACTCCCAAAGCGATAAGGTTTATTTGGCCGACCGTTCATACGAGAATTTGAGTCATCGATTGGCCACCAGGAGGCAGCAGCCGCCACATGTAATGGTTTGGGCAGCTGTAACCGGGCGCTCTCCAAACGTTTTCATCGATCCAGACGTCAAGGTAAATTAGAAATATTTTCGGGCGAGTATTCTGGAGGTTGACTTGAAGCCGTAGACAGACAAACATTTCGGTGGCAGACTATGGACGTTTCAACAAGACTCGGCACCGTGGCACCATCTCTCAAAGCTCGAGTAAACCAAGAATGGCTAAAAAACAGCGTTGTGAACTTCATAACGTCCACACAATAGCTCTCAAATTCACCAAACACGAATCTGATTGATGGATTATTGTCTTTGGGACATTTTGGAGAGCAAAATCCGAACTAAAAGATTCACAAGTTCGAAGAGCTGAAAATAGCAATTGTCCGCGAGTGGGCCAAAATACCTGTAAGTTACATTCAGGCAACTTGCGATTCGTTTCTGGGCCGTCCCAAGGCCATAGTCAAGACAAAAGGTGGTCATATCGAGCAAAAGTAAATTGATTCCTAATTTTGGATTATTTTCACATAGTTTTTACTTTGAATTGAATAAAAGTAGTTTTCCAAACTAAATGTATGGCCTTTTTAATTGGTTACACTTCGAGTGCCAGACCCTGTAAAAAAACAGAGGCTCATCTTAAACGTCATCTTGATTCCTGGCAAATGGAAGACTTTGAATGCTGCTTAGCTTCTTAAAATCGAAGGCGCCTTAAACAAATCGCTTTTATCACAAAGAAAAAAACTAGCCAATAAGTGGACTCATTCCAAAGGAAAAAGCAAGTGTTTTACGTACCAAGTTGAATGAAGAAAACTATGAATTTTTTTACCAAATTATTTTGAACATAATAAACAACCGAGGAGATGAATGGATTGTTGCATGACTACCATTCGGATTTGCAAGAGGTTGGAACCTTCGAGTGTGTTTCTGTCGTGAAAAAAGGTCCTTGTAAAAAACCACCTACCGCTCGGAGTCGGCTAAAAACTGTAGGTCTCTCTATTTATGAGCTCGGTCAAACCCCCAATATTATGTATAATTTTTTTATTTCTTTATTTACCTTACGGTATCGCAAGCAAAACTGGTATTAATTAGTTCGAATTATCGCGACTGCACTGTAGTCGATAAATTTACGCGATTTTTGATGACCAGAACAATTAGGCAAAACTGTATTCGGAAAATGTTCTGGAAATCGAAAGCCAAAAATAAAGTACTGCCATTTTGAATTATTTGAACATTTTTTGGATTTAAGAGCTTAAAATTCATTCAGCAACGGAAACATATCAGATCGCATTGCTCACTGCAAATTTACAACAGTGCGGACAGGCTGGTTGTTAAACATAAATATATATACTAATATATGTGCATATCTGCAACTAGAATGCAAATACAAACTGCCATGAAATTTTTTGGCACAATGTAACTGGATAGCAATAAGTGTCAATTTCACTGTTGACGTAGTATTTTTGTGGCCATGAAAATTCCACCAAAATCTAACCATTTACATGAGTACCTATACGAGTACACAGAAATATATGTATATTTGTTATGTATATGCACAAGAAAATACATCTTTGATTATTTAAACGCTTATTTGTTTCGAATGTCACATCGTAACTGATGCTTGGCTCACTAAATTATTTCACAAATACCAAGTATGGTGGCCGCCTTAGCCGAATGGGTTGGTGCGTGACTAGCATTCGGGACGCAGAGAAAACGTAGGTTCGAATCTCGGCGGAACATCAAAATTAAGGAAACTTTCTTCTAATAGCGGTCGGCATTTGGTAGGCAATGGCAAACCTCATAGTGTATTTCTGCCATGAAAAAGCTCCTCAAGAAAAATATCTGCCATGCGGATTAGGGTTGAAAATTTAAGTCCCTCCATTCGTGAAACAACGTGATGACGCACTCCAAAAATAGGAGGAGAAGCTCGGCAAACACCCAAAAAGAGCGTAAGCGCCAAGTATATATATATAAGTGTGCAACAAAAACAAATACTAATAGATTTTTACGTATTATAGGCATAAAACTGAAGCTTAAAAATTATACTTAAATTTTTCATAGAAACAAAATATAGCAAAAAGAAGAGAAGTTTAAGACAAGCCAAAAAAGTCAAGGTAGTTTAAAAAGGAAGCAATCGGAAGGATGGCTCAAAAAATGGCTCAAACCAAGGAATAGTGCTTAGTCTAGCTAAGGCTTGAGAGGACTCGCTGTTTTTTACCTCACTATTACCATAACTCGTAACAATGTAACTCAATCGTGTATGCCAATGACGGCTTAATAAAACTATTGCGCATAGTCTACAATCGTAGTTCGATTCTTTTTAAAATCTTGCGAAAGAGAAATCCAAAAGTATGGCAGAGTATGATTTAAAGAACTGTCGAGTGCGGAAGAAAGCGCTTTCGATGAAGAAAATGAGTTGATGTACAGTCTATCTAATGGAAGCGTGCCCGCCAAATTCAAACTTAAAGTTCCGTTACCAAAATGTTGCATCGTTCAATTTGTTAGTTTTGTGGTAAATCTATTTTTGGTAAATTTAGAAAGGTTATTTTTATAAAATGAGTTGCGCTTATGAAAAACAATTTGAAATAGGGTCCCTATGTACACACCCTAAAGGTTCAAAAATATCACCTACATCTGCAGCAAAATATTTGAATACAATCATAAGTAAATGGGTGCAACGGCATTCCGAAATTAAAAATGTTAACGAAATTATCGGACGAGGCCAAAAAAAAAAATAATACATCACCAAAGCCAGATCAAAAGCGCATTGATATGTTTCCGTTGGAGTCCGTTTTAAGTAAAAGTAGTTTTAATGTATCCAAAAACATGTTTCGAGGATGTTTGCGTTCAAAAGACCACATCTTCCTTTTTGGCAAATATTTGCACTCATCGGCCTTGGTGTACTGTTGATAATCGAAAATCAAAAACTCATGTTTCACGCTGGTTTTCTGAAAAAGGATATGGAAGTTTGCTTGTGTTCACCGTGAGTTTTAATATAGTTTTGATTAATACAACTTACCAAAAAGCATTAATACCGTCAGCGGCGAATATTTAAAGCTAATCTTACTTTTTAAAAGAATATAACGATCTCAGGTATCGAAAGGATTGGCCTTCACAGTTACTCTAGAGAAGAACTCAAGTATTCTCATATCATGCCACACGATAAGTTTACTCTCGGTTATCTCCAAAGTGGAAATCTTATTTCTTCAAACATTATCCCCCGTAAGAGACCAAAGTCAGTTGATTCCCAAACATCAATTTGGTTTCCGTAAGTGGCCTACTTTATAAAGTAAAAATATCTCTGCCAATAAATTTCTATAACTTTATAATCTCGTAGCTTGCCCATATTCATTTGTTTGTCGAACAAGGTGATGAAGTAAGCAGTCTCCAGCCGGTGTACTTCAAGGCTCCCTCCTAAGTCCCATATTATATACCTGCTATTCACGTCTTATCTGCTTGTCTCATCTGGTGTCCTAATCGAAACTCTAAAATTGCAAAAAATGCCTCGATGACATTACCCAACTGCAAAATTGGTGAATTAAAACGAATGACACTAAATCGGTTGAAGTAATATTTACAAGCCGACGTGAACACTGTCCTCCAGTAAAGCCCAATAGCATCGAGATCCCTTTATCCAACTAAACTAATTATTTAGGCATCCATATGGACTCAACACTCACTTGAAAAACTCACATCCTCACTAAAAGAAAAGCTTCGGGTTTATAACTTACTTACCTCCACTGGTTACTAAACAGAGAATACCAATTAGCGAAGACTTAACAAAAATCTCTTGTATAAAGCCATTCTTAAACCCATTTGGATATACAATATACTGGTACGGGGTGCTGCAGCCACCTCAAATGACAAAATGCTACAGAGATTTCAGTCGAAAGTACTCAGGATGTTAATAAATTGTCCGTGGTATGTCTCCAATGCCTAAGTTCACAGGAATCTCAAAATACCGACAGTTAAAGAAGAAATAGAAAACACAACAACTCGCTATAAAAAGATATTATTCTTGCACCAAATACTTTGGCATCATGTCTAATGAGAATAGGCAGTTGTCATAAGAGGTTCAAAAGAAAAATCCCGCTCGAATTACTCCATTAAGCTTATATTTTTGTTCGAGGAGGTCGCATCACTGAATTCTTCTGCACAAGCTAATCATACGAAATTTAGTGCTATATACTTATACGAGTATATGTTTTCTTTAATGTGTTTCGTTTCAATTAATATTTTTTTTAAAGTCACTTATAAAATATTGAAAATTTTAATTAACAGAAGTAATAATAAATAATGGAATCAATTAAAAAAAATATAAAAATTATAGCTAATGGTGGTGACTACAGCGTCCGGCACTCGAAGTAAAACCAATTAAAAAGGACATACATTTTTTTTGGAAAATTACTTTTACTCAATTCAAAGTAAAAAATCTGTGAAAATAATACAAAATTAAGAATCAATTTACTTTTGCCGATATCCAGAAACGCATCGCAAGCTGCCCGAATGTGACTTGCAGGTATTTTGGCCCACTCAAGGGCACAGGCTCTTTTCAGCGCCTCGATACTGGTGAATCTTTTAGTACGGGCCTTGCTCTCCAAAATGACCCAAAGAGAATAATCCATCGGATTCGCGTCTGGTGAATTGAAAAGCTATTGTGTGGACGTTATGAAATTCGGAGCGTTGATTTTTAGCCATTCTTGGTTCACTCGAGCTTTGTGAGACGGTGCCATGGCCTGTTGAAACGTCCATGGTCTGTGACCAAAATTTTTGTCTTCCCGCGGCTTCAAAGCAACTTCCAAAATACTTTCCCGATAATATTTCGCATATTATAATATTTCAAAATAATATTTACCTTAGCACCAGGCTCGATGAAAACGTTTGAAGAGCGACCATGTGCGGTTACAGCGGCCCAAACCATTACCTGTGGCGGGTGCTGCCTCTTGGTGGCCAATCGATAACTTAAATTCTTGTATGAATGGTCGGTCAAATAAACTCTATTGTTTTTGGAGTTTACGAATTGCTCAATTTGAAAAATTTTCTCGTCAGAAAACACAATGTTCGGAAATTGACCACTTTCGGCCAAGCAAAGCAACGCCTTCGCTCTCTTAAGCCTGACTTGTTGCTGCTTTGGTGTGAGATCATGACACTTTTGGATTTTGTAAGGCTTGACTTTAAGATCATTTTTCAGTATGCGGCGGACATTTTCAGTTCTTTTGCCATTTGATTGGCACTTCGTCGGAGATTTCGCTCAAGTCGCTTCTTCACTTTTTGAACCATTTCAAGCGACGTCGCAGTCTTTTGATGAGCACCTCTATGACGGTAACGAGAAATGGTGCAATAAACAAAAACTTTATTTACTTTAAGGTGCTCGAGCTCCCGCATCAGCTGCGCGAGCGGTCTGAAGTTGGTTATACTTCGAGTGACGCACCTTGTAAACATTTTATTGAATATATAACACAAGTTTGTTAGATTCGAATTGGTGAAATAATTTATATTTTATGTAGGTCACCTTCAATTAGAAATACTGTAGATATCGAAAGAAAGCGTACACCACATATTGAAAAGTTTTGACTGATTGTTAATTTTTTTTTCATAAAAATATATTTGACACTACAATAAAACCCAAATAACTCAAAGCTTCAAATTTTGTAAAAAATTTGTCGGCAAATTTGCATCAAATCTTCAAACTTTTTAATCAGAATTTGTGAAAAGCTATCGGGTATACAGTTTTTTAGTCCATCGAATTTTGATGAATAATAAAGTTCAAGTTTCAAGAGGCTCAAAAATCGCGTTGAGTTTTCACAATTTTTTCTGCTGACGGTATTGAGTATTTTCTTCTTTCGGGCATTCGTTCTTCGCATTCAGAACACGTTGCGCATTTAAATAATTCATTTCTAGTAAGTCGTCAATTATGGCGTTTAGGCATTAAGATTGGTTAATGCGAAAATATTTTGCTCTTTTAATTTGACACTCAGGAAATAGGAAATCAGACGGATGGTCCATACAAATTTTTTGAAATACCACGTAAGAGATAACTCTTGAAATAGTACAGTCAATTGCAGGTACTAATCGCAATATTACTGGTGAATAGGTGATCGTCGCATTAGGTGATCAGCGAAAGCAAGAAAGGGTTCCGCGCATCAAGACGTAACATGTCACAAGAACGATTGAATTGAGCAGCACATCTTTTTATATGTGTTAAGAGTTAACTCCCACGGTTTAAAGAATTTTAGAAAAATTTGCCGACAAGTCGAAGTCGAATAGTAGAATTATTTTTTATACCACGAAATGTCTTTATTTGTTCCACTATGGTTGCGGTTCGGACTTAATAAGAAATTTTGAAATTTTTTTTAGGACATTGAACATGTTTTTTATATAAAGGGTTTTCCAATAACAGGTGTTGTTTTGAATAGCCCGCTATTTCGGTAGATGTTATTTTTGCAGCTGTCGGGTTTTGATATTTGACAAGTAAAAATCACGCCATTAATAAAAATGGAACGATGCACGCTCAAACAACGCATTGAAATTATTAAACTTCACTATAAAAATGGTGGAAATTTGGCAGAGACGGTTCGTAAAACTTGAACATTTTTGGGTAATCGTGAAGCACCTTGTCGGACCGCAATACAGAAATTGGTGAAAAAGATTCGAGCTGCTGGGACAAGTTAGTGATGTGAAGAATAAAACCCGTGCACGTCGCTCAAGAACAGGCGAAAATATTGCTGTTGTAGCCGAAAGTGTTGAAGAAAACCCAGGTTTGTCTATTCCTCGACGTTCTTTGGAGTTAGGGATTCCACAAACGTCATTACACCGTATTTGGCATAAAGATTTGGATCTTAAGAATTATAAAGTCCAGTTAACACAAGAACTCAAGCCGGCCGATCATCAGCAACGTCGTATCTTTGCTGATTGGGTTGTTGAAATGCATGAAAATGATCCAGAATTCCATCGAAAAATTATCTTGAGTGATGAAGCCCATTTCCACCTCGGTGACTTCGCCTCTCTATCCTCAACGTGTGACTGTTTTGTGCGATTTATGGTCCGGCAGAGTCATTGGACCTTATTTTTTCGAAAATGAAGCTGGAACAACAGTTACAGTGCATGGATTGCGCTATCGAGAGATGATTAACGATTTTTTAAGGCCAGAATTTGATGGACAACGTTTATTTTCGACAAAACGGCGCTACATGACACACAAACAACGAAACCATTAAACTTTTATCAAAATAACACTTCTTATTGGAAAACCCTTTAGTTATGCAGCTGAAGTTCTTTCAATTTTATAAATAAAGAAGGAGAAAACCTATAAATATTTACTTATTTTATATGTTATAGTTTTTTACAACAATTAAAAAAAATCCACAAACTTTAAATTCACTTCCACGGTTTTTAATTAGAATTTCTAGAAAGATTTTTGATATAAAGTTTGGTACACTAGTTTGCGATTACTACAGATTCTCCCGTTCTTCCGTTCGCAAATGCATAACAATTTTTTTCTTGCTCGCGACTAGATCTATCCTGTACAAGCAAATTAGAATTATTAGAAAACTCATTAATTTCACTTAGGGAATGAAGTATTGTAAAATCTTCACTCCAATCTTCACTTGAATGCCTTCAATTTGATTGTTCTACATACCCATATAATCAAACTTAAAAGTGAAATCAGCTAAGAAAAGCATAATAAGCACGTGCATAAATATTTTGGTGAATTGGAAGTAGTTTTACACAGAAGAAAGCACAAATTTAAATTTTGCCCCTTTGTTTTTTCTTTTTCCTCTTATTCTTAATGGATTTGAAGTTCATAATGAGCGAATTTTGCCAAGCTTCACTCTATTGTGAATGTCCTCTTCTTAACATTGCTGACTTAACATTTCTTTATGTTGAAATATAATAAATATTTGTCATTGCTTGACAAAATTATTCTTATTATGTTAGTGTGTTTTCAGATAGTAGAAAGAGGAGTTGACTGCAAATGACTACTTAAATATGCAAATGAAAGACAAAAGCTATTTCGTCTATAAGATGGCTGTTATTTTGCGTAGTGCATAGTATTTTACAATCGCTGCAATTGTTGTATTGGCATGGATGGGAAAAAAGTCAACAGGAAGTGACTTGATAGAGAACAATGTAGCAGGATACGATCTCAGCAAAGAGTACGATTATCATAGAAATGAGTATGGAGTCGAAGACACTATGTATGGCTGATCACCAGGTGAACCCAAAATATAATATTAAAATCTTATTTTCTTCTTCTTCTTCTTTATTGACGTGCCAGCCGTTTCTTTCTCGGAGGTCTTCCTTTTCCTCTGCTACCACCAGCTGGTAGCGCATCGAATTCTTTCAGAGCCGGAGCGTTTGTATCCATTCGGAAGCCATGATCCAGCCAGCGTAGCCGCTGGATCCTTATTAGCTGCACTATGTCGACAAGTATGTCATCGTAAAGCCCATACAGCTAATCAGTCCTGCGCTACTCGCCATTGCTAACATACAAAGGTCTAAAAATCTTGCGCAGAACCTTTCTCTCAAACACTCAATGAGGCGCCTCATCGGATGTTGTCATTGTTCAAGCTTCTGCGCCATGATGAGAGCCTTATAACGTGTTAGTTTGGTTCGTCTAGAGAGGATTTTATTACTCAATTGAGCAAAACTTGTCATATTGTGAATATCTGGTCGATGACAGATTTTTCAGGTCTAAAGCCATACTGATAAAGTCTAATCAGTTGGTTGCTGGTGAGCTTCATGCTTTCACACAATACGCTCGTGAGGACCTTATACGCGATATTTAGAAGTATATTTCAGCAGTAATTGGCACATTTTGTAGTATCACCCTTCTTATGGATTGAACAGAGCATACTTTAATTCGGCAGACATACTTTCATTTGACCATATTTTGCATAGAAGCTGATGCATGCACCTTACCAGCTCCTCGCCTCCATGTCTGAATAGCTCAGCCTGCATGTCCTCATGTCCGTCAGTCCGTCAGCTCCCGCGGCTCTGTTGCTATTTAGCCGCATTATCGCTATTCTTTCCTCGTCAAGGTCGGGTAGCGGAACGACAATTCCGTCGTCGACGATTGGGGTATCGGGATCTTGACATGCTCTGCGACATACGCAGTTGTCCCTCTATAATCTAAGGATACTTTGGATGTCAGTCAACAGATCGGCGGCTTTGTTTTTACAGAAAACTGCCCGGTCTTGAAACCTTTCCTATTGGTGAGCATCTCAAGCTCCTCGCACTCAGGTATTTCGGACTCTTGTTTCTTCATTCTGATAATAGGTAGCTCTTCCTTTTTCAGCTCCCGGTAGCGATCCCACATGGATCGCGTTACACCCATTCATTCCTCATTGTACCTATAGTTTTTTCAAGCTCAACGAAATCCAATTTCTTCTCCGGCAGCGGTACGAAAAGGAGGAGAGATGCTGCTCCATTGCTCTTCCATGCCGGATTGGTGAGCAGTACTCTCTGAGAGCAGGAGTGAGAATCGAGCGTCCAATCTACTAACTGTCTGTTGTGATTGCATCTTTCCTATGTCGAACATTCTTTGTGTAGTTAAATGTGCTTTTTTTGCTGCACAGAGGCGTGTGCGTAATTTGGCTGCAATGAGGTAATGATCCGCGTCGTTGTTGGGTCCTCGGAACGTACGCACACCTAAAACACTAGAAGCCTGTCTTCCATCAATTACAACATAGTCGATCTGTTTTCGCGTTTTTCAATCAAGAGACAGTCACGTTGCTTGCTGCAATTTCTTATGTTGGAATCTGGTACTGCAAATTACCATGTTTTGAGCTTCGGCGAAGTCGATCAGCCTCTGTCCGTTACCGGATGTTTCGTTATGCAGGCTGAATTATCCGACTGTAGGTTCAAAAATTCCCCTTGTCCGCCTTGCATTGAAGTCAAAGGAACCTTCTAGGCGCTCTTAGAAGGAATATTTTGCTGCATCGTCCTTCCCTTCCGTGGGGCATGGGCGCCAATGAGCCCGCTTTCATGTGGATTATGGCGAAACACTCGTCCACCGGAGAGAACAAACGTACTTGGCGGCGAATTTTCTCTCCCGTTATAAAGCCAACACCGAATTTGCGCTCTTTTACAGTGCAGCTGTAGTAGACGTCGCAAGGTCCAATGCTCTTCTTGCCTTGCACATTTTTATTTAGGGGGAATAATCTTTTAATTAATTTTTAAATCATTTACATATATCTGGCAAATAATACATTGCAAATCTTGACAATGCCTTCAAACAGATATTCAAAGCGAAGCTATACAAGGTTATATCAGGGTAACAGCTGATTTGATTTTTTCTATTTGTCTTGGAATGGGGATTGTCCAAATTAGATATTTCTTTGTCTACATTTTAATTCGAAAATTGTGTATAAATATATTGCGAAAATTAATTTTCAATAGAATGAGAAAAATATAGTTTAAGCATGGACACATATGTTTTGGTTCGGGAATTTGCCGTTTTTCCTAGTCTCGGTTGATTCCACTGGTCCATTGCGTGTTAAATTCCAACGAAACGGCGTTTGTAAGTAATTCTGGGAATAGTTTTTCATCCAGCCATACAAAGTACTGGCGGCCGCCGTAGCCGAATGGGTTGGTGCGTGATTACCATTCGGAATTCACAGAGAGGTCGTTGATTCGAATCTCGGTGAAACCAAAATTAATAAAAAAAAAAACATTTTTCTAATAGCGGTCGCCCCTCGGCAGGCAATGGCAAACCTCCGAGTGTATTTCTGCCATGAAAAAGCTCCTCATAAAAATATCTGCCGTTCGGAGTCGGCTTGAAACTGTAGGTCCCTCCATTTGTGTAACAACATCAAGACGCACACCACAAATAGGAAGAGGAGCTCGGCCAAACACCTAACAGAAGTTTACGCGCCAATTATTTTTTTTTATACAAAGTACTCGTATGCATGGCTATGTATCCCTGCACCTAACCCAATTTCTCAGTAATTTTGCATAAAAATGCGACTTGTATTTATAAAAAAACATGAATTAATGTAATTAAAGCAGAATCATGATTTTTCTTTGTATTTGTCAACCCAATATTCTACAGTGCTCTGAAAATAAATGATTTCTGTCAAACTGAATTCATCCGCCTTAGAAATAATCAGCTTGTATCGACAACTTGAATGCCAATAGCAAAAACAAAATACATGTAAATTTTGTTTTTGTACTACTATCATACTAAATGTATTCGCCTTGCATGCATTTAGAATATTTTCCTATGATTTCATTCAATCATCAATACTTACTTTTAGGCGCACAACCTTTGCTCAAAACCCAGCATTAACGGATTGACAGCAAAAGGAATTTATTGAAAGCTACAACCCGCATAGAAAATAGCAGCCTTAGTGAGACGAGTGCATGTTTATGTGTCTATGCGAATGAATTGTACATATGTATGTCTGTGCGTGTGTAAAACTATTATGTTTCCATGTAAGAAGACATAGCAGTGGCAATTTCCATAACAATACAACAAATCAAAATCTGAAAATCAAATACAAATTACATATCGTAATTTCCGAACGAGAGAATTAATTTTCAGCAAGCTGCAGCAAGCAATACGTGTACACGTTAGGTTAAACTTGCAATTGCTCCTACATCCATAAACTGACTAAGCGATAAGTTACAACAAATGACGATCGGACAGGTTGGATGATACCTTTATTGCTTATACGAGTACACATATTTATCTAATATGTATGTATGTACTAAATGTAGTTAAAATGAATATTCGTTATTGTTACTGTTGCTTTCGCTTATGTAGAAATATATTGGTAAGCTTTAAATATAAATACGTGCCGTTTTCAATATTCTACTTTGCCACTGACTTGTGCAACTTTATTTTAATTATTATGCGAGAGATAACATTTTATATAAATGGTCTGAACAGCACAGAATTCATGAGGATTTTAAAACACATTGTTAGAGATTGAGAAAAACATGAATGGACCGGTTATATACAAATTGGCGCAAAATTAATGATTCAATTTTGTTTTCGATTAACTTCTTTACTAAATATGAGTAATGGAAACCTTTGCTTTGGCCTTTAGGCGTTCCATTGCTTCGTTTTTTTTTTTTTGTATACTGCAACAGCCATAAGTGTCAAATATAATATGATGCCATTTACAACAATTAAAAATCTTCCTATACCATACATTTATTATATTGGGGCATAAGTTCGTAGCGTTTTTACCGAAGACTTAATTTAAATAAAAAACAATAAGTATATAAATAAGTTAATGAATTATATATTGGTCGTTACTGTTTATAACCTCTTCCCACCTCTCGATCAATTTGTTGATGCTGTTACGCCAAAACTTGCCTAGTCTGGTGTCAAAGAAGTTGTTGAGCCAGTTTTTAAGGACTCCTTTGTTATCATTTGTTTTGTCTGTGTGTTTGACAGGGATTGATGGTAATCGATCGGTGCAAGGTCCGGAAAATATGAGGGCAACTTTCTTTGGTTTTTTCATTGAGCTCGTCAGGCACCAAGACTCTCAATTTTTTGGTAAATCCCATTGAATCAAGGTGATTGATAGTCCTTTTATGATTGACGTTAATTTTTTCCGCTAATACTTGACTGGTTTGCCGACCCTTCTCCTTCAAAAGTGATTAGAGATGTTCTTCATCGAATTCTGAAGGACATCCACAGGGGAACGTGTCGTAGACGTCAAAGTCACCATTTTCGTGCTGTAGACTCGCCTATAACACCTTCTCCACACATATCGCAAATGTTCCGGGCTGCTTCGGCAGCTTTTTGACCTCGATCAAAAGCAAAGAAGAGCAGGTGGCGAAAATGTTGATTTTTGCCTCCTAGGTATTCCATTTCTATGCCTCAAAACTAATAAAAAATTAAATAACTCAAAAATATTATTAACATTTTATAGATTTTTAGAGCATAAAGAGTTCTATAGAACGAATTTTGACCCTTTGCCAAACAGCAAACAAACCGTTGTAAAATAAAAGGAATCGAAAAACGCTATAAACTTATTTCCCAAACCAACATAATTTTCAGTTACACCCTTTGTTGGTGTTGTAAGCGAGCTTTTTCTCCCATTTATGGTGTGCATCTTAACGTTTTTCCATAATTGGCGGCACCGACGGAGCGGCAAATGGTTTTTTATACTTTTCACTACAGAAATACACTCGGCTTACCATTGCCTGCCGAGCGGCGACCACAATTAAAAATTGTTAGATTTTCATTACATATTTACGTAGAACAGCACGGGGTCACGATTTTTTATGAGGGTGGTATAATTTCTTCTCAATGTTCTAACAAAATACAAAACTAATAAAATATTTTTTCAGCAAATTTTTCGAAAACTCTTTCTTACGCTCAATTTTAATGCGAATTATATTATATAAAATGCCTTGCATAAGCAATAACAAAAACCCATCGCTCATATTTTTTACCAAATATCAAAGTTATGACGAAATAAGTGAGCTGACCTAAAAATATGGGTAATATTGACGTTAGACATGACAAAAATAAGAAAATTATTCATAAGCAAATTTCGCAAAAAAGTAAGTCCCTCGAAGGCGAATGTGCATTTCATTATTTGCTTTTATTGGTTTATGTACTTTACCTTTACAAGAAAACAAGGGAATTTTACGTTATTTTTTTACCCTACACCTCATTGAAAAGCAATGCTGAAGCAGAATATGAATCACCGATGCAGGGATCCTGAAATTAACACAATTATCAACACTAATTAATTGAAATATTTATATTTAAATTATTACATTAACCTGCTGTTATATTACTTTCCTTTCTTTTCCTTTCATGTCATGAACTTTTTGAATGATTTCCTGGTCGTTCCTCATGAAAAATGGATGTTCGCCGTGCTTAAGTAAATGGCGAAGCGCCCCCATAGACAGCATCCAACTTTGCTTTTATCTCCTCACATTTTTTGCCATCCAAAAACAAAAAGCGAATTACCGAACGATACTGCTCTTTTTCCATCTCTGCGAAAATCACGAAACACAGCTTACTCGAATAGCTGGAAAATCCAAACCAACCTATCAATCTGTCTGAAATTTGTTTTGTCGTCGTTTGATAGATGGTAGCACACGATGCTACCAACCTCAGAAACGACCTCTGTCTGGAAATATGGGTACTTATTGAAAACCCCTCGTATTTACCAAAAAATTTCGAGATTCAATTTTGGGCGCATAACTAATAAATATTTGTGTCAGTACATATGTCCGCCGTAGTCAATTGAGTTGTGAGCGTAACTACAATTTATTTTGGCTGGGGTGCTATGCATACCCAATGTGGGCATGAAACACCAACTTATAGCAATGATTTTCCTAATAGCCAACACTCCTTGGGGAACAAGAGTAAATCCCTTTAAAAAATGTTCTCGTGCCATTAAAAAATTACTTATAAAAACCTTCTGCTATTCCGAGTCGGCATTAAGGTTCAGATTTATGATTTATTTTCATATTCAACTTAATGATTATATTCTTATAAATGCACTTATTCCTAACAAGCAGCACGCTTGAGAAGGTAGAATTAGGTAGAATTTCTAACTTGGCAATAATTATAATATATATAATAGGTCTATTAATTAGTTCGTGCGGTTTTTTTTCGAAATTTGAAACTTTATTGACGTAAAATGGTTACAAATTTAATATTCAAAGTATTGTCCATCGCTTACTACTACTTTTTCCCATCTTTCTGGCAATTCACGGATTCCCTTTGTGAAAAATTCGGTCGGTTTTGCCGCAATCCACGAATCGATCCATTTTTTGACTTCATCGTAATTACGGAAGTGCTGGTCAGCCAGGCCATGTTGCATCGATCGGAAGAGATAGTAATCGGATGGCGCAAGGTCTGGACTATACGGCGGGTGGGGTAGGACATCCCATTTGAGCGTTTCTAAGTATGTTTTGACCACTTGTGCAACATGTGGCCGAGCATTGTCATGTTGCAAAATAACTTTGTCGTGTCTATCGGCGTATTGCGGCCGTTTTTCTCGCAGTGCTCGGCTCAATCGCATCAATTGTCGTCGGTAGACATCCCCCGTAATCGTTTCATTCGGTTTCAGTAGCTCATAATACACAACACCCAGCTGGTCCCACCAGATACACAGCATAACCTTCAGGCCATGAATATTCTGCGCCGACGTCGATGTTGAAGCATGGCCAGGGTATCCATACGTTGCCCGACGTTTTGGATTGTCGTAATGGACCCACTTTTCATCGCCAGTCACAATTCGATGCAAAAAACCCTTTCTTTTGTGCCGTTGAAGCAGTTGTTCGCATGCCATAAAACGGCGTTCAACATCTCTTGGCTTCAATTCATACGGCACCCAATGGCCTACCTTTCGGATCATTCCCAGGGCTTTTAAACGTTTGGAAATTGTTGATTGATCAACTCCCAAAGTTTTTGCAACCTCTTCTTGCGTTTGAGCCGGATCTTGATCGAGCAATTCCTCCAATTCGGTATCCATGAACTTTGGCGGCGCACCCTCGCGTTCTTCGTCTTCCAAGCCAAAATCACCACTTTTAAAGCGTGCAAACCACTTCTGGCACGTTCGCTCAGCTAGAGCATGCTCACCATAAACTTCCACCAAGATACGATGACTTTCGGCTGCTTTTTTCTTCATATTAAAATAATGAAGAAGAATTCCCCGCAAAAACACATTATTTGGCACGAAATTCGACATTTTCAAGTGTGGTAAAAATATTGTTGTTTACGCTTCAAATAAAAAACTTATACTGACGTTTGTGCCTTACGACAGTAGCTCTCCAATGAATGTTTGGAAATGTGGATCGATGGAATAATAATCAAGTTACGCCATCTGTTGTAAAACCGCACGAACTAATTAATAGACCTATTATATATATTTTTATGTATACATATATATATATATATATATATATATAAAAGGCAGAAAAAGATATTACATGGGATGCTTAAAAGAAAGCTAATAAACATGATAATAAATAATTGATTGGAGCAGATGCTCAGTTTAACAATCCAACAATAACGAAAGAAAATACGTGCACATGTGCCCATTAAGTGTTGAATATACACAAAGAGGCTTACCACGTCCTCAATTGAAATTCAATATACTTAAATAAATTTAATTACTTGAATTCATGTTTACTTAGTTAAGTCCACGGATTACAATCCTGTATGTAAGATATGTACATACATAGGTATATTTAATAACAGCTGTAAAATAGAATTCAAGGGATTTAAAAAAGCAACTCATTATTAATGGTATTTAATTCACGTAAA
Organism: Anastrepha obliqua; assembly: GCF_027943255.1. NCBI lineage: Eukaryota > Metazoa > Arthropoda > Insecta > Diptera > Tephritidae > Anastrepha > Anastrepha obliqua. Next base: position 86,499,343 of record NC_072892.1, read on the forward strand.
GCACGAGAAATGGGAGCATTACTGGCATAGTTAGTGTTAAAGTTTTCTCCATGAAAAGTGTACAAGTTCCAAGTAGGGACAATCAATGACTCCAGTAAAAATATTATGAGTAAAGGACTGGCACAGTGAAGACCTACATATTTCTAAGTACTTGAGACTTATAAGCATGAGACTATCCGAATACGATGACATGAGATCAATAAAGTTCAGAGATCGAAGGGCATATATGAGAAAAATTGTTTGCACACGCTGAATTCGATTGATTGCTTGCTGACAACATGGTCTTCAAATAAAGATAACATATCCTAAGTGAGCCCTAATTAATGATGAGTAGAGTAACTTAACGGTATAGGGATAAGTGAACTTAGTGGCATTTCGTCTGACGAAGGCCAACATGGAGAAAGATTTTCAAGTATAAAAATATAATTTATATGATTATCAAAAGAAAATTTGTTATTAAAGACAGCGCTAAGGTCCTTATACTCACTAACACACTACACTAACAGCAGCAGACAAGTCGAGATCCTGTACTTAGTACACACAATGCTAGATATTTTCGAGTAAAACATTTGAAAGCACTTGGACAAGTTCAGCGAAAGACGTGAATTCTGGTATATACAACAAGTAAAGTTTACCCATATCGGCTTGAAGATTAAGATTGAGTCTTGCTCGCTGAGAAGATCTCAAGGTCATCAGCATGAGCAAAAACTTATGAACAGAGGTGCGAGAGGAGGGTAGTTGAAATACCATCAATTATTACAACACAGCATCTATTGTACCAATAAGAGTAGAAAAGCAGAATGGAGGCCAAAACAAGCTAAATTTTTAATTGAGATTCTATGAGAAACTTTGCGAAGGCTTTCGGAATGTCAGTGTAAATACATTCGACCTGGAAACCAGCCGAGAAAGAATCAATGCAGTATTCACTAAAAAGAGCCAGATTAGATACTGTAAATGCTATTGTTAATAAATATTTAATATTTGCTAGGCACGAGTATTGTGTTTGTTAGTTGCGAAGACCCCAAAGCACGATACAAGAGGAAAAAAATTATTCACAATCAGCATGCTTTTCTACTGCAGTTTTATTCTCGACGTCAGGGTTATATTGCATGCAATTGGTAACTTCAGAGCGGGCGCATGTTTACTTAAGGAACGTGCTTTATTTGCTTGAGAGAGGTTTTAGTTTTTCCCATTTTTGTTGATCAATGTCAAGCAGTAAACCAAATTTCTGCAAAATCATTTATTTTTTGTTAATTAATTATAAATTAAAGTGAAATGAAATATATTAAAATAAACTCATGTAGAATAGAAAAAATTAAGTTAAATAAATTAAGTAGATTAAATTAAAATAAAATGAATTTCAAATGCACATTGAATTAAAAAAAACACACTTATATAAATAAGATGAAATAAAATAAAATAAATGGAAGGAATTTATTATTATTATATTAAATTGAATTTAATTAAATAAAGGAAAACAAAATGGAATGAATATGATAAAAAAATCAAATGTATTGACATAAAATTACATGAAATCAAATGAAACTAAATAAAAAAAGATTTGAAATATTTGTTTAAATTCTACGCATATTTTCCATCAATATTAAAAAAGCTTAAATGATTCTTCAATGTTTATTTATTTATTTATATTTTTATTTAGAAACTCATCCACACAATGCTTGACCTTTACGAGTACGAACACAGTTACGCACAACTGCCATCTACAAACCACCTTCTAAAAAATTATTATACATAAATATAGGTGTGTGAATTCCAAAGCTTAGAATCATCAGTTTCAGTAACGGTACATTTAAAGACACATATTTTGCCATTGAGAATGGGTTTTATTCTGTTCTCCTACATGGGAATACTCACACCCACATGATTTCTTCTAAATGATAGAGGCCACAACAAGGCGCAACCACAGTTATCGACCAAGCCTTTTGAAAGCACGTACAAGTAGCAAAAAGGAGACAAGTAAAAACACATAAAAATACGCTAACACAAAGACATGAAAATATGTGTATTTAAGTAGAAAATTTATCTCCACCTTCTAATGCTATGAATCTGTGCAGCTGCGTCATAATGTCAACAACTTTACGTCTTTATAACAGCAATAATGCTCTGGAGATGAAGAAATAACTAATAGAAACAAAATGAAAAAATGTTTTTGTAAAAAGTTTAGAAACTGAAAATAATATAAAAATCACTTACAGACACATTTTCATACAATTCCAAGCACAAATAATATTATTGCCTACTGTTTGTATGCTAACAATAGAAATGGGCGTTTTTTACAAGTGACTTACCCTTTACATGTTAACAACTGCTTGACAGTAGTAAAGTTTTAAAGTTGTAAGTTTTCAATGCAAAAGCTTTTCTTGAGTGAATTCTAGTTTGCAAAGTTTCAGCGCACTTTTTGACCTAATCAATAAGGCATTGAAATGATTTATGCAGAAAATGCGAAAGCTTACTTATGGCCATTCGTATTTTTTTTAATAAAAAGTTTTCAAATAAACCTATTTTTAGTTATAATGGAATACTCTTCCTTTTTCATACTTCTTTTAAATAATAAAATACTTACCAACTACTTTGCAGCGCAAAAATTAATTTTGCAAATTGCCTACAAAAGCAGCATTCATTCAATTAAAAGCTACATAAATCAAAGACTGTGGCAGCGATGCCACGCCAAGTAAGCAGCCAGTTCAGCAAAAAGTGACGGCTGAAATGAACGCAAAAAATAATAAAAGAAGAGAGACCTACAGCATATTTATAATGTAATTCCCATGATAAAGTTACTTTTGGCGCCCAGAAAGAATTGCCTTCAAATCATTTGAATATAAGAAGCACAACAGCAATAATTAAATTTGCATATGCTTCACTTTTTGAACAGAGCGGAGCATATTTACGATTTTATATTGAATTTAATACAACCATTTGGCAATAAATTTAATATAATATCGTGTAAAAATTTTAAGTTATTTACAAATTAATTTGTGAACTGCTTTCTTTTCTCAAATATTACGAACCAATAGTCGACAGTGCGTATGAGTAACTTGAATAACTAGGCTGCACAAAATATTGATGGCTTAGTGGTACGGTAATAAAGGGTTTTCCATATAAATTATCCGATGTTTATTTCATTATAAAGGGTAAGGTATGCCGTAAATAGTGGAAAATAACATCAGGCAAATGACCACCATGACCACGTTAACAGGACAATATCCTTTCCATGAAATTTTCCATAACCGAATTGCAAAGTAGCTGCCCTATGTCCACGATAGCCTCACGAATTCCATCTTTGAGGTCGTGAATTGACCCTGGGCCGTTGGCGTAGACCTTCTCTTTCACATGGTCCCAAAGAAAAAAGTCACAAGGTGTTAAATCAAAAGGTCTTGCCGGCCAATTGTGATCACCTCTTCGAGAGATAACACGGTCCGGAAACTTTTCCCGTAAAAGATCAATTGCTTCGTTGCTTGTGTGGCACGTAGCGCCGTATTGTTGAAAATAAACGTTGTCCAGATCAATACCACCTTTTATTGGAAAACCCTTTATTTAAATAAATAATATTATAGAACCGTCATATATTTTGCACATCTTCATTTTTGTCAGTATTCCAAGTCAATTGCATTTATACCGATGCTTCAAAGGCTTTTAATAGAATATCCGACAAGATCCTATTAAATAAGTTATTTTGTCTAGCTTTTCATTCATCGCTCATCGTATTAAACGCTCATAAATGCTCTATTGTGACTATTGGTGGTAGGTCTACGGACTCTTTTGTGGCTGCTTCAGGTGATTCTCAGGGTAGCGTTTAAAGACCTCTATTATTTGTCATCTTTATCAATGGTATGGCTATTGTTTCTCTTTTACAAATTATTTGCTTTCCGCCAACGGTTTGAAGGTTTTTAGAATTATCAAAAACTCTTTTATTTTGCCTAGTCTATAAGGCGCATTGTTGAATTTAAAAGAATTCACGATATATTTTCTTTAAAAATTTTATACAAATTTCCAACATTGAATAAATCTCAAAATTATTAAATTTTTGCAACATTTTTTCAGTTTACTTTTTATTATACTCAAGCCTAGAAATTAACCAATTTTCGGACAAATTTAAGTACAAATCCAAACACCTGGATCACTAGGAATGGAAAATCTCAAGTATCCGAGAATTTCGAATTCGGAATAAGTGTACAACGATGAATGGTTTAAAATTATTCTGTGGTCAATCTTTAGTTCCTGGGCGGTACTACAACTGCTAACATGCCGGTCAACTTCGATTATCTCTGTGTTTTTAGCGACGTTTTCGACATTATCGACATTTTCTTTAACATCAAAAGTGCCCGAACGGAATCGACGAAACCAAAATTGCACTTGATTAGCTGTTACAGTATCGGCACCATTCACAATTTCAGCGGCATAGCTGTCGTCTTTATCAAAGACAAACTGTCAAATGTACGGAACCTTCTGTTTGATTACTTCGATTGTTAACACCCTGTAACTCATAACTAAATGGAATGAACAAAAATCAGCAACATAATTTTATTAGTATGAAATGTGTCTTTGATAACGAGCATAAACTTTAAATTTTTTGATCGATACTTTACGAGAAATCGATCACTACAGCGATCCACCGAGAAAATAGTAGACTTAATTTACCCAAACTAATATTTCATTCATGAAGTCCTTTCAGCAATCGAAAATGATTTGTGTCTTTTGCTCCTTTTCGGGACGACAATGTGACGCTTTCGCTGAGCAAACTTGTTAGTTTCAAAGATATGCATTACTGCTCTCGCTGAGACTTTTATATCATATCGAGCGGATTTTTTCCAGTAAGTGGGAATATACTCGTACCAATGAAAGAAATACTGTACTCACATGGATTATAAAGCGTTTAAATGGGTTTGCCCAAATATCAACAACGTTTCGAATCGGAGCGAGCTTGTCACGTATTCTTCGTTCTTCCTTTGTGTTTTTATCATCACATTTCATGCACGAAGTCATAAATTCAAAGTCTAATTGCGAGAATAGGTCGACCAGTCAATTCGATTTAATTTCGATTGAACCCTTTTTCAATCTAAGTCGCTCATTTCAGCTGATTCGTGGGTGGTGATTTTATCTGTAGTTGGTTTATGTATATGAAACATCATCTAGCTCGAAAGCCTCTTTATCACCCTCACCACACTTTTGCTTTTCCTCAAAAAATTTCAGAAAGTTAATTTCTTTCGAAATTCTCACAACACAAAAAACACTCATGTTAAGGGGACCCGGTAGTCTAGAAATTTCAAAAAATCGATTTTCTGTTTTTTAATATTTTTTTTTTTTTGGTTTTTGTATTTCAGATAAATAGAAGAGCCAAAATGGACAACACCATCCAGGTTCCATTTTTCGAGAGGGTCAACTTAAGCACCATTTTTGAAATTGAATTTCTTTTTTTAATTTTTGTATGTAAAAGAAGTAAATAAAAAGCCTAAAAATTTAAAATATCGCTTTTCATTTTTTTTAATGTAAACAAAATTCCTAAAAATACCCTAAATTTTCGAGGTCTAGACCAACGGGACCCCTCAACGATCTGAAATAAACCTTCGTTCGGCGCGCATGTAACAGCGCAAGCTATTATTCCCGCTCACCGGCAATAACCTGTCGAAAATTCCTATGCACACCTCTTCATCGGGGGTAACCCGAAACTCTAAATTCTCAAGCAACTTTTCTTTATGAATAACTTGAGTCTACTTTACCTTTGATTTACCTGCACGGCTGTGGGAAGAGAAAATAAAATAAAACGAAAATTTTTCACTACGAAAAATCTCCACTGCTAAACTATTTACGAATCTAAATATAGTATATTCATATGAGTCAGTCTGTCTGCCTACTGACAGGTCAAAATAAAAGCTCCAAACTGTAGAATATACAGTATATCTACCGGTATTTCTTAAGTTGCTACGGTAACAGTAAATTTTTAAAACTCTCCACATACCTAACTATTTAAAGCCCGAAGCATCCGAAGAGAAAATTGTGAAAAAATGAATTTCAGATTTAATTTTAGATATGAATTATGAGCAGCATTCCATAACCACACTCATACAAAGACCTCTTGCACATTGGCTGAGCATGCCAAAGATAACAAGTCGTCGTATCCGCTAACAAACAGTGTACATATGTACGAGATGTAGGTAAATAGGTGTGTTCTAATAGTCATTACAAGGAAGTGTTGGTGCAAACTATCCCTCAGACACGTAAAGAAAGCTACATATGTGTGTGTGTGTGTTTCGGTGGAAAAATTGCGCAATCGTGCGTCTTTTAATGAAACTGCCTGCATAGAGGAGTACTGACTATAAAGGGTTTGTCATGACTTTCAAATGCATACACAAACACTTGTACTATATAGTAAATATGTGCATATGAACATCAGAGTGATCACAAATAAGGATAATGCGTTACATATACTTACACGTATAATAAAATGCTTAGATAAACTGAGCTAGCAGTAGATTTGCGTATACATACATACTCAGATGTATATGTGCTTACTTAAAAAGCAGTTGAGAAGTGCTGATAAGCCACCCGAGTGTTTGCCCAAGCTAAATGCATGGGCGAAGGGTAATTGCTGTAGGTAGCTAACGTTATCAATATGTTCAACTTATTATGCATTTACTAACCGCTGAGAATAGTTTGCAGTTGTTTGTTCTTTTTTTTATATATATTGTCTTCCTGTGAAACTGTTGTTGTACATGCAACCTCGCTCCAAATGAGCTTCAGAAGATTTGAATAGTACTCCCTTTAACGCAATCACTCTACGCGTGTCAATGTAAATTTTCTAAATTGGATGCTACATAAATTGAAGTCAAGGCGATAAAAACAAAAGTGCATCCAAGGTAGTGCAAAAAGTAAGATGGCTTTTCAAATTTCGCGGGTAACGTACACCCAATCTTTCAATTTTTTTTTCTTTTTGAGTTAGTACACATTAGGGGTAATTCTGGACTCCAACCTTTGCTGGACATTAAATATTGAAGAATGGGTAAGGAAGGCAGAAATTACTTTATATGGCTGTAAACGTGTGCTATGAAGAAGATGGGGTCTTCAACCAATTTTATCATATGGCTCGGTGATTTGATGGAAAGTTCTAAGTAGAGAGTACAACATCAAATTAATTTGCAGAATACAAAGATCAGCCTGCGCAATAACAGTGCGGCTCAAGGGCAGAAGTATACAAAACACCAAATAAACCAATAAAATAAATTTGTTTGTTTACAAAAACGACCGATCGCATGCCTTAAAATTATATGTTTTTGTGATGGATAATTTTTGCTAGGTAAAATTTCGCCAGAAGAACATAAACGTCTACCTTGCATCGAACGTATCTTTTGCTCTCTCAATTTGCTCTGAATAATTTTTTGGCGTTATTGAGGAAAAACTTTTGCAAAATGATTGTGTTAGCAAACGTAGCTTTACGTAGTTTTACGATAAACTGATGATGATGTAAGCCTCTAAGATATCAAAGCGCGCCAATAACACTGGTTTACAAATAGTTAATGATTTTTTTTTACCAAAGCACCAAACCAGCGATATCTTCCAAAAAAGAGAAAAAAATGGATTTACGAGCTCGTCTACGGATTTTACATAGGAATTAGACACTCTGATTCTCGGTTTTTTTTTCTGCTGTAGACGCACACACATTGTTACATGGGGAACTTTCATTCTATTTCTGAATTCCGTATCCCTAATAGTAATTATACGACTTTTTAAATTTAGTAGACCTATTACGAAATTGACAACAATTTTAAAATTATTTGAGTCTGCGGTTTCAAACCTTGCAATATTTTCTGAGACCTGTATCGATAGCTTTAATTTTGGCTATCATGTATCATAGGTGCCATCTACACTGACTTTTCGAAGGCTTTTGATAGCGTCTTTCATAAAATTTTGCTAAGTAAATTAGCTTATTTCGGATTCTATTCTACCTTCCTTTATCTGATAAAACAAAACTTCCTGTTCTTTCCAGGTATCGTTTGGTGTTCCTCAAGCTAGTATTCCCGACCCACTTACCTTTATAGTTTTTATTAATGGTAGAATTCATGTTCTCAGTTTTCGAAATTTCTCTTTTATACTGATCAACTTAAAATTTACTCCGCCATATCGAGTATTGAGATTTCAGTTTTATTGCAATCTTACATAGACAGAATTTATTCTTGGTGTGAGTAAAAAAATATATCTCTAAAACCGGTAAATGCCTTCAAGTATCTATTTTCAGGAAAAATCAAATACCATAGACTATACCTATAATATTTCTGGGTCTCAGTTGAACATTGTAAACCAAATTAAATATGTAGGGGTATTCTTCGACTCTAAACTGGATTTCAGTACCCATATATACAAGTATACATATATATAGTATGTATATAATCAGCCTTTACACCCTTTTTGGGTATTTGGCCGAGCTCCTGCTCCAATTTATGGTGTGTGTCTTGATATTTTTCCATTAATGGAGGGACCTACAGTTTTAAGTCTACTCCGAACGGCAGATCTTTTTTTGAGGAGCTTTTTCATGGCAGAAATACACTCGGAGGTTTGTCATTACCTGACGAGGAGGTTTGTCATTGCCGACCGCTAGTAGAAAAAACCGTTTCTTCATTTTGGTGTTTTGCGGAGAGTACCCATATAGAATATTTAACTTAGAATGCTTACGCTTTGTTAGTCTTTGTCCAGCGTAATTATACACATTTCTCATATACACATTTTCTCATTCCCTCAAACAGTATGTAGCGTTTGTTAAGGCCCATTTGGAATATGTCGCTTTTATTTGGCGGCGTTTTCAGAACCTTGCCATCATACGATTCTCAATGTCAGCTTTTTGAATTCAACATCACTTCACAGTAGAATAACTCTTTTGTTGCATTCCTCTGTAATAATTGAGCTAACAAGTGAAATCGCTTGTACTAACATCTTAAGAAGATTAGCTCTTGTGCCACTGGTACTTGCGCCATTTCGACATGTTTCATGTGCAATTGAACAAATTCAACTATGCCATGAATGCCACCATTGCCCGAAAGATATCGCTTTGCCATTTACTGGAGCGGCATTGAAAAACTTTATACTACAAGGTGGCGCAAAAGTAACCTTGCTATGTTTTTTGGCTGTAATTAAAAAAAAAATGAAAAACTTTGATTCTTCTTATGGATTATTTTTATTTGGTCTTTTAATTTTTTTACATCAAGTCGAGAATATGATGTCATGTAAATGGCCGCCGCCGCAGTTGATTGCCATTTGAGCCCTTTTTATGGCATTTTCCATCACTTTGGCCAAAACTTCCGGCGATACGTCCTCACATTCTTGACGGATATTGTCTTTAAGAGCTGCAAGAGTCTGAGGCTTGTTGACATAAACCCGCGACTTCAAAAAGCCCTACAAAAAGAAGTCTGGAGCGGTCAAATCAGGCGATCTTGCTGGCCAGTGCAAATGGCCAAAACGGGAGATTAGGCGCCCGGGAAATGCATCCTTCAGCATATCGGTTGTGGCACGTGCAGTGTGGTCGTTGCACCGTCCTGTTAGAACCACATGTTTTCCAATCCCAATTCATCAAGTTGCGGCAAAAAGAACTCGTTGATCATTGCTCTGTAGCGCTCACCATTCACAGTAACCGTTTGGCCCGCGATGTCTTCGAAGAAAAAAGGTCCGATGACTCCTCCAGCGAAAACAGCACACCATACAGTGACTTTGAGCGGGTGTAATGGCTCTTCGTGGTTTACACGCGGATTTTCAGTGCCCCAGAAGCGTAAATTTTGCTTATTTACGTACCCGCCAAGATAGAAATGGGCCTCATCACTCAAGATTATTTTTGATGAAAAATCATCTTCCTCTTGGTGGTGATTAAGGATGGCTTGAGCGTATGTTAGACGTGATTGGCGGTCAGCAGCTAACAGCTGATGCACCGGCTGGACTTTGTACGAAAACATCTTCAAATCTTGTACCAAAATTCGCTGTAACGACCGTCGACTGATACCCATTTGCGTGGCACGTCGTCTAGTCGATGTCGACGGCGCTTCCATGACATCCTCGGCTTCTTCTCTTCTTCTTAATTGGCGCGATAACCGCTTACGCGATTTTGGCCGAGTTTAACAAAGCGCGCCAGTCGTTTCTTTCTCGTGCTAACCGTCGCCAATTGGACACACCAAGTGAAGCCAAGTCCTTCTCCACCTGATCTTTCCAACGCAGAGGAGGCCTTCCTCTTCCTCTACTACCACCAGTTGGTACCGCATCGAATACTTTCAGTGCCGGAGCGTTTGTATCCATTCGGACGACATGACCCAGCCAACTTAGCCGCTGGATCTTTATTCCTCGGCTACAGCAACAATATTCTCTGCAGAACGGCTACTCCGGGGTCTGCCACGCCTGGCAGCATCTCGTGTTGTGCCAGTCTCTTCGAGGCGAGCGGCTAAACGTCTCAGTGTTTCACCAGTAGGCGTTGGACGGCGAGGAAATCTGCGACGAAATTCACATTGTGCCAAAGTCACCGACCGATTATTGGTCAAATAAATAGTCAGCAATATTCTGGAGCAGTTTAGCGTAACATTGTTAATTAACGTGTATTTTGCATGTGTTTACTACACAAATGTCAAAACAGATCTGAGATTAGGGGCCAATCGCAAAATTTATAGCATTTTCTGATAGGAGGATTACTTTAGCGCCACCTGTTATAGGTATATATTATATAACAGTAAAACCAACACACTCGGAAACACGTCCATTCCGAACCCTTATTACTTCAATTATTAACTTAAAACATCCACTGAAGAGCAATGAAGACATTGTAAACGATGTAGAGCATTTCAATGATTGTGTCCAACATGCAGCATGGAACTCAACACCCTGTCTCATCAAGCGACAGCACACACAGATATCTCTTGATGTAAAAGAAAAATTGAAAGAAATCCGTAAACCAGGAAAAATATGGCAAAGAAGCAGACGCCCTGAAGACAAAGAAACACTTAACTCACTTACTCAAGAACTCAAAAGACTTCTTAAAAAAGAACACAACTCTCAGCTAGAGAACTACCTCAGCAAACTTGAAGCAACCTCTGCCACTGACTACTCTCTTTGGAAAGTAATACAAAATTTCAACTCAAAAGGTCAACTCTAGCACTATCATCCACTAAAATGGAAATTAACAAATCGGCTAAAACAGATCTCGAGAAGGCAAACACGTTGGTCGTCATTTAATACGAGTGTTCTGTCCCAACGAGAAGAAAAGAAAAGTACTGAAACAACTCCCAGAAAAATACTCACTTTCCTTACGTATATATAAAATTCTTTTACAGTATCTGGTTTTGTTCCACTTCAAAGGAATTTCTCGAGTAAAAATGATCCTCAAACCTGAAAAAAACGCTGAATAAGCTGAATCATATCGGCCCATCAGCCTATTGCCTATTGTCTCTAAATTAATGAAATCCCTTTTCCTCAAAAGAATGATGCCTATAATTGAAGAACGAAAAATGATCCCAATTCACCAATTGGGTTCCCGGAAAAAACCACAGTACCAATACAAAGCATTTGAACAAAAAAATATTGCACAGCAGCTTTTCTCCATATATCTCAAGCCTTTGACCGCGTTTGGCATGATGACTTACTCCTTAAAAAAATAAACTATTACATATTTAATGAGTCCTTCCTCGAAAATCGATATTTCTTGGCAAACAAGGCGAAGAACAGTCTGAACTTTATGAAAGCTCAGCTGGTGTACCCCAAGGGAGTATTATTGGGCTCATTCTATACTTTCTTTACACAATAGTTGAAACGTTCGCGGATGACACTGCCGCGGATCCCACAATTGGCCCCCACCCCCATGTGGCCTCCCAAAAGCTCCAGAAAGGACTTGATAAAATAACTCATTGGTTGAAAGAGTGGCGTATTACACTAAACAGAAAAACTTACCCATCTGATAAAAAAAAAATCTGCCGTTCGGAGTCGGCTTGAAACTGTAGATCCCTCAATTTGTGGAATAACATCAAGACGCACACCACAAATAGGAGCAGGAGCTCGGCCAAACACCCAAGAAGGGTGTACGCGCCAATTATATTTATATATATTATATATATGTATATATATTATGGCAGAAGTACAATCGGAGGTTAGCCATTGCCTACCGAGGGGCGACCGCTATTAGAAAAAACTTTTTTTTCATTTTATTGTTTCACCGAGATTCGAACCTACGTTCTCTCTTGATTCGGTTATTCTAAATAATATAAATGCACAAATTGATCGTGATCTCAAAGTACCTACAATAATTGAAGAAATAAGAAAGTATCATATGCCACATCACACAATACACGACTCCAATCGCACTCAAATCTTCTTGTCACAGGAATAATTGCAAAACCCATCATAACCTTCACCAAACTCAAGAGAAAATCTTTAAACACCTCCTATTTTAATAAATTTGTCTAAATCATTATTTATCATAAAATTAGTAAATGGTTGCACCACTGGGCGTATTCCATAAGTAACTCTGAAATTAATTAAATAGTTTTAAGTAAAATATTGCTTAATGTATGATCTTAAAACAGATCGCAATAAAGAAATGAATTAAAAAAAAAACATACACAAACCCATAGATCCTACTTATAAATGCATAAATAGTAAGAATGTAATTCTTTATTTAAATAAATACATAAATAAGTTGAGATCTCTACATTTTGATTATATTTAATGTTACAGGTCGGTATTAAATGTCAATATATCGATTTGGTGTCGTATTGTCTCTTGTTTCGTGTCCCTAATGGCAGTTATACGAGTTTTTCAAGGTCTCTTTATTTTTATTATTTTTTACTGGGTACCATAATTACATCATCGAAAGAATTAACAGCCGAAGTAAATAACCGTATGAATAAACCAGTACGAATTTCTGTATGCTTACGCGATGTAATATGTCGAAATAAGCATCTAAGCTTGAGAGACAAAACCCGTATTGATAAAACATGCGTTCGACCAGTACTCACCTATGCCATTGAAACTCGAGCAGATACAGCTGCAACACAACAAGCAATGACCAAGTTTGAGATGGCAGCATTGCGTTCAATCACAAGACATACTCGCAGAGATCGTATGCGAAACGAAGAGATTAGAGGGATATATGACACGCAAGGCATTGTCAAGTGGGGCCGAAGACGAAGAAGGGAGTGGAAAAATGCCTGACAATAGGTTGGCCAAATCTGCAATGACGGAAAACCGAGGACTACGAGGCCAACCGAACACCCTCCCCAACGCTGGAAAAGGTATTGGACATTTAACTCTATCGATAATTGATATTTAGTTACTTAATTTTATTTATTGTGTTTCTTGTATAAAATTTTTGATGAACAGGACTCAATCCTATAATAGAGAAGAAAAAGAAGAAGGCGTCATTGTAAGCAAAAAAGCATTTATGGAACTACAAATATTAATATACAGGGCATACATATATAACTCAATATATTTATAATACCACTTTGCTAGTGAAGCGCTATGGATAATTGCTACGTATTTGTTATTTATAGTGTTCGGTCTTCACACCTTTTTCCAACTTCAATTAAAGTTATTCCATTTTCACGAGACCCATAAACAACTAACAGAGACGTCAACCGTTCAACGCCTAGTGTTCTCTAAGTCATTCTATCGCTCTTTGCCACTACGCCATCTGCCACCTGCAACATTCTTTACAGCGGACGGGCTTCTCTAAGCAAATGAGGCTATACTACCGTGCTATTATATACTTTTTTCAACTCTAACCTATCAAAATTTCCACAAATTTTACCACTTCCTCTTAAGCGGCACTGAGTGTGTGCGATGGTGTGCATTTACTTATCGAAAAGTGTTGCCGACTTATACTCGTATGGTCAGTCAGCTGTGTCGCTAAAACCGGTTTGACTCCCCTCTGTGTACAAAACTTCGTTGGGTTTGAAACTTCCTTTGCTCCGGCAGTTGCATGTCCAAACGCCATTAGTGCAATGTTGCACGACAAAGCGAGTGATGCGCACATACACATACTACGCTCTGCATACACCAGGTGGGTATCATGTAGCTATGTAAAGAGTTTAAAAGTTGTTCTACATATTTTCACATAACCACATTTTTTTGGTAAAAGATTAAGTATGTAATCCTTTCTCACCTCCTTTCAATTTTGTTTTATTTTTCGCACTATTTTTCTACTTCTATATATACTTTTGGCCTGCATAGTTCAAATGTATGTTTATGTGTACGGTTATCCCCTGCACCAACAATGTTCTCGGTGTTCTCGGTTTGTGCATGCTCGGGTTGTTACGAAAAATGATGTATTACATATGATAAAAATCGTTGGTTAACGTGTTATTTGCGAATTAGTGGCGGCTCCTATCAACCATTATGTAACTTTGCTTACTCTTGTGTCAGTTTATTTAATTCACTCGGGAGAGGAGAGGTTTGCATGTAGTGGTATGAAAGCGAGAGTTCGGTTAATCAAATTGGCCTAAAATATTTATAGTCCTACTGAATTATAAATTGCGTGTTTCTTTCCATTTACTTTATGAATTTTTTTGGGAACTATATTTAGACATACACATGCATATACATATGTATATATACATACATATATTTGAAATTGGCGATTACATCCCTTGTTGTGTTTGGCAAAATGCTCCTCCAATTTGTGGTGTGTGTCTCGATGTTCGGTTCCTATTTGAGAATCATATTTATATTATATATACAGGAGCAGGTTCAACATGAAAGATTGAGCTCATCTTCACGCGGCGAAAACTATTAAACTTCATGCTGATTCCAATAAATCGTTTTCTACCACATCTGGGAAGATTTAAAAAAATGGGAACTTAGTACTTGCGCAGTACATTTTTTTGGAGGAATAGTACCCATTTTTACTCAATATAATATTTTTAATTTTCATTGTATTGAAGACTAATTTTTAAAATATATTGAACTACATTCAATAAACCAAATATTTAACTAAATCTTGAAGGTCTCCGGATGCATATGTTTATGGCAAGGCTAATATGTGTTTGTAAAAAATTTTCTAATAGCGCAGTGGGCATTCTTATGTATTGCTGGCATCATATACTTTCCTTCGTGGAAGCATTTCGTGGCTCTTATGAAACGTAGAATTAATCCAACCCCACGCTCTGTAAGAGAATTAAAAAAGGTATTTACCTACACGACCTGCTCTGATTTTAGCTAGGGCTGGACAAGTGGCGAGGAAGTGCTCAACTGTTTCTTCCTCTTCCTCATCTCTGCAACTTCTGCAATTTCATGGGAGAAAACTCCTAGTCTCGAGGAATGCCTGCCAAATAGCCAATGACCGGTTATACAAGATACGACCTTCGAGATATCATCTCTTGAGAGACTAACCAATTTCTTTGCCTTTTTCTTGTTTATTTGCGACCATAGTAGCCTAGCTGTTAGACACGTACCTTCATCTCTCCATGACCTATTGGCCTCTTGGATAATGCTGTTTTTTATTATTAGTTTACTCGTGGCCAAAGGTATTCCAATGATACTTTTATTACTTTTGTCAAATAAGGCTGACCTTGAGTATGACATAAATATCATTTAGGGCTGCCCGGCATTCCTGTACAACCTTTGATCTTAGGTTAGCCGCATTCATTGATTTAAAGACCACCTTGCTATCCGAGAATATATTTATAGTCGTTTTTGTTACGTCATACGTATTTAGATATGTAGCCACTTCTTTTATAGCTAGAACCTCTGCCTGATTTTGTGTGGGAGGTGAGGATAAAAATGTCAGAAACATTCAATTGATGCCGTCGCGCCAATGATATGTGGGGCACGCTCCCACTAAAACAGACCTCCCCTCTTCGGCTGACTTCCACCCCGGGACCGCATTTGCATTACATCGAGGGTGGAGCCGTGATTGTGGATAACAACCACAAAAGTAACCTGCGTCTACCTATTACTCTATTAAGAAGTAAATGGAACTTCGAAAGTGTGCGGCAATGTCGTGTGCATTGCCGTCTTGTCTGCGTATGATATGGTCGTGAGTCATTAACTCAAGCGTCCGTAATTGTTCTCGGGATGTCTGAGTCGACCTCCTCTGGACCACCGTTTCATGTTAGCTTTAGCACTTGTCGGGAAGTTCGGTGTGATCAGACGCGGCAGAGGTCGTTAATACTATTTTGCTCTAGCTGCCGGTACTGAAGCACCTCTATTTTTCGCCTTTCTGCGTCCTGATAGTGTAGCGTACGCAATACTTGCTTGGAAAACTTGCATGCAGCATCCCAGAAATGTTTTGAAATGCACATACTGCCAGTTAAATTAGTCTCACTTGGCTGTCATCCAAGGATAGTGGCTAACTCCTCATGTTCTCTTTCGAATCTTGGACAGTAGAAGAGTACTTGTCCTGCGTCTTCAACATTCTCTGGGCAAGCAGGACAAAGCGGTGAAGCGGAGAGACCAAACCTATGCAGATAATATCGAAGGCACCCATACCCGCTCAGCATCTGGGAGAGGAAGTAATCCACTTCTCCGTGCCTTCGCCGTAACCACGTGTTAAGGTTAGGTATAAGTTCGTGCGTCCAGCGGCCTCTAGGAGAATGATCCCATCTTCGCTGCCATTCGTCAAGTGACGTCATTCGCTGTGCCAACTTTTGGTCCCTTGTAGGTTTTGCACCTTGCCTTGGATAGAGACGGTTTAGCTCACGTGCTCGGATATCCGGTGCAATTTTTCCCGCAATCACGCTAATTGCATCATCAGATACTGTCCGGTATGCACAGGCTACTCGCAAAGCACTCCCTCTATAAACCTGCCTGGCCCCTCGTAGGTCTATTTCTCAGGCTTGGGAGCAAATGGGAGCGGCATATAACAGGATGGAGTCTGTCACAGTAGATAGAAGTCTCCTTCTTGCACCTTGGGCTCCCCGGCAGCAAACGTGTTAGAGCATTTGCAACTACGGCGCCTTTCGTACTGACTTTCACCGCGTGCTCTCTGAAGGTCATGCGCATGTCAATCATAACGCCTAAATACTGTATAGCCGGCTTGGGCTGGATGTTGAGACCCCCGCATTCACCGTCAATCTGCCTTTGCCTGATAGTCTAACGTCCTAATTCCTTCCATAGCCAACCTTATTGTCTAGCTTAGAACCATCTGTATAAAAATTGAATTCCCCCTTCTCCATGACCTTAGTTTCTGGCACTCCCTTCTTGACGGTATACTCGTCTTGAAGAGCCTTTCGAAGGTGAGTCTAGGAATAGATGATACTGTCAGCCTGATACCATTCAGCGTCGTGAAGTTAAAGCTTGGTACCTTGACCTCTAGTCGTAAAAAATTTTGTTGGTACTGCATTAGATATTTATTTTGAAGAAAATACTATTAATCAGCAAGAAGCTTGTGAATTTCAGGAACTTGTAAATCAGTTTTATATAGCATTTGAAATCTGCACAAAAAACGCAATTTTAGTGAAAAGGTTTTAAATTGGGTGTCCAGGCTTACTTTAGAAAATATCATAAATACGAGTAGCAAAACAAATGCATAGTTCCGAAACAAAAACATAATACTGCAACGCTGAAAGGCTAACTACTCGATTCGTATCCCGCCTCAAAATCTTATCGAAATTTAAATATACCAAATTTGTGCAGTAAAAAGAAACTAATTAAAGGGCCAAATGTTTTCTAGCATACATAAAATAGTGCAGGGTGCGCCTTCAGCAAATGTTCCAGAGGTGTTTTCTGCTCAAATTCTAGTAAAAACAAGATATATGGTAAAAATCTGCTTGGACTGACACTTCCAACGCAATATGTCATTAAGCGATCTGACGTCTCTGTCGAATATTGGCAACCCTGTACTAGAGGTAGGCATTGTTTGTTCTCTAATACATGTTCCTTGAAAATAAAATGGTCCGTAATATCTCAATGTGGAGAGATCAACATAAAGTTTCGGATCAGTTTTAAAACCTGTTAACAGCTGATTTCAGCATAAAATTAACAATATTTTCTCCATTTAAGATGTTAAACATTTCGGTTAAAAACTTCAACCAAATCAGAGGAAAAGTGAGGGAATTATAAAACTTTGGGCATTAGGCTTGTTGCACCGATTTTTGAGCTTTTCATATTTTTAAAAAGGCTAACGCTTCCGCAATCTCGTGTGAAAATTTCAAGCAAATCAAAGAAAAATTGAGGAAGCCTTTATCCTGCTTACCTATTCGCTAGCGATCCATTCAATTTATAGGATATGTTTTACCACCATCAGCACGTCGATATCATCGGTGAATCCAGTGACTTTAATTCCATGTGGCATATCCAGTCTTAAGACCCCGTCGTGCATTATGTTATACAGTAGTGGGCTCAAAACTGGTCCTTGATGCGCCCCTGCTGATACGAAGTACTACTCAATGCCTTTGCCTTTGTCCTCAATAAATAAAAGTAAATAAATAAATAAATCTCAGTTTACGGTCCGTGAAATAGCGCCTAATAATTCCGATAATATAAATAGGCACTCTTCACTTGGAGCATCACGCAAACGTCAAGTGTTGTAACGTAAATCTAAATAACCCGCTCAAATAGCGAAGGTAATGCGGTCCCCACCTCGCCACATTCCTGTAGTGTATTTCAGGCACAGACGTTAGCACGTTGATATTATGACAAATATCCATTCTTATAGTCAAGCAGCCATCAAGTGCGGAGTTTTTCTCATTATCCATACAGTTCTCAGAAGTTGCGCAGGATTTTAAATTACATCACTTCGCAATAAAGAATTTTATCAAGCGGAATTTTTGAGTATAGAATATTGAACCATAAGAATTTCATACCGCAGAAGATTATATAACTCAAGAGTCTAAAATCTGTTTTCAATACTTTTCAGCAAATCTGTGCATAAATATTGGGTATGGGAATACTGGTACTATTTTTGTGTTCGCTCTAGTAATATACTGGTGATTCGAAGGTATTTATGTGAGGTCTCGACCGCAGTAGTTTACATTCGTTTGAAGCGTAAAGATTCGTTTTTATCTAACGTCAAAAATGTTTACGCTCGTTCCGAAAAATAGCACTTGCGGGAAGTCATGCTTCATCATTACCTTTTAAAGAAAAATGCAGCTGAAACGGGGCGTACATTTATCAACATTTACGGCAATCACGTTCCATCAAATACAACTTGTGAAGAGTGGTAGAGTGGTTTCGACGCTTCCAAAGTTGCAATTTCGACGTGAGTGATAAAGAGCGCGCAGGGGCACCGAAAAGATACTCAACTACAACAATTATTGGATGAAGACGCATGTCAAACTCTTAATGATATGTCTAAAGAGTTGGATTTTGACAGATCAACCGTCGGTAAACGTTTGCACTCGATGGGAATGGTCCAGAAAGTAGGTAACTGAGTGCCACATCAATTGAAGGGGAAGGATATCGAGAGACATTTGGTGACGTGTGAGATGCTTTTTGAACGACAGAAAAGAAAAGGTTTTTTGCATCGCATCGTCACTGGAGATGAAATTGGATATATTTTGATAACCCTCAGCGTCGAAAATGTTGGAGCCTGCCATGTGAACCAGGTCCATCGACAGCGAAAAAAAATATTCATGCTTCAAAAGTTATGTTGTGCATCTGGTCGGATCAGGATCAGAAGGGTGTGATGTATTATGAACTCGTTAAACCATCTGAAACCATCACTGGCGATCGTTAAAGACTGCAGCTAATGCGTTTGAATCGAGCTCTCAAAGAAAAGCGGCAGGAAAGGGACGGTAGACATGACAAACTGATTTTGATGCACGACAACGCCAGTATTCTCCAGACATTGTGCCTTCGGATTACCATTTGTTCCGATCAATGCAGTCAGCCCTTATTGGAGAGCGGTTCACTTCTTACGAGAGCATAGCAGACTGGCTCAATAAATGGGTCAAGTCTTAAGAACTCGAATTTTCCGTAAGAGGTGTCCGTATGCTGCCTGAAAGATGGAGTAAAGTTGAAGCTTCCAATAGCACATAATGGGTTCCTCAAACAGAAGTGTTATTTTGATATTCAAAGAAAAATGCTATTTTTTAATATAAATGATCGGATGTTTATTTCATTATAAAGAGGAAGGTATGCTGTTAATAGTGGAAAACAACATCAGACCAATGACCACCACGACCACGCTTACAGGACAATATCTTTTTCATGAAATTTTCCATAACCGAATTGCAAAGTGGATGCCCTATGTCCTCTATAGCCTCGCCAATTCCATCTTTGAGATCTTGAATCGGCCCTGGGCTATTGGCGTAGACTTTCTTTTTCACGTGGCCTCAAAGAAAAAAGTCACAAGGTGTTAAATGACAAGATGTCGGTGGCCAATTGTGATCACCTCTTCGAGAGATAAAACGGTCCGAAAACTTTTCCCGTAAAAGATCAATGGTTTCTTGCTTGTGTGGCACGTAGCGCCGTCTTGTTGAAAATAAACGCTGTCCAGATCATAAGCAGAATCCATTCACCAATAACACCTGTTATTGGAAAACCCTATACTTCACCTTCATCATTTAATTGTTTAAATAATTCGTAACTTTGGCTAAGAAAGAACGGAAACTTATTCCCATACCCAATATATTTTAAAATTTAATCAGAATTAAATTTTTCAAATTTAGAATTCAATCTAGTCGTCCCAGAGATCCCAGTGAGATTTCACTTTTCACCATGAACACGTCTGCACGTAAAATCCGCCTAATAGGCAATTCACGAATGCCTAATTGTTGAGAACGTCAAGATATCGATGTTGAAGGTTGTTCAGCAACACTTTGCACTACAGCAGCAATATTCTCAACAGAATGTCTAGCTATTGGTGTGCCAGTCCTTTTTCTATCCTCTTTCTCCAGTTTATTGGAATTTTTTCATCAACCTTTCATTTGTCTCCTCATTCGGACTAAACAAAAAATCTCGAATTTTGCTATAAGTTGTTCCTTAAGGTCGACCATTTCCATAATAAGTTTGAATTATTTTAACGCGTTGTTCTACTGTGTAAAATTTTACATCTGTCTACTAGGAATTATTCACTACTCACATCTAGGCGTCACTTTTGAATGGCCCTGTATACAGAATGCACAAGACAGATTTAACTAAAAATTCTGATTGAAAAGTTTAAAATTTTAAACAAAATTTGTTTAATTTTTTAATTTCTAATTTTTGAAACTCTAAGTTTCATGGTTTCCTCTGTAATATAAACTATATTTTTATGAAAAAAAAATTAATTACAACTAAATAAGGAGTCAAAACTTTGTAATATGTCGCGTTGCTATTATTATTAAAAACACAGAACACAGTTTCATATCCTCTTCAGCTGCTCTATTATCATAAGGCTTAGATATAAGAATCCACTTGATCAAAATTGAAAATCTAACGAATTTTAATATTAGTTAACTGAGAAAATATTTCTTACCGACGCACAGCGCTTCCCTGCTTAATATTTTGAATAGTTAACATTTAAGTTCTGCTTTGCACTTTTTAGTGGGATTACAATCTCCTATTACTTTTTTTATGCAGTTGTACATCTCTTCTAGGAGATAATCTAATCAAACCTGATTTTTCTTAAACAGTTCAGGAAGCAAAGCAATTTCCCCCCTTTTTCATAGTTTGAATTCAGCCTAATATAAGTTCCAACACTTATAAGAAAAAATATCTCTTTGAATTTCATATCATGTACTGCTTAAACAAATACTTTTATGTATGTGAGTCCTGCAGAAAGTCCTACGAGATTTCTAGTCACGCTTCCGTTTTATAACATAAAAAAGCTGCCCCAAAATGTGGAACCATTTAAGCTTGCTTATTAGGTTTTAATAAATGCGGTACCGGAAGTGAACTTTTGTATTGAAGGAAGTATTCAGGCAGAAAGCATCACAAAGCAGAATTGAATCAACATTTTCGGCTACAGAGTAAAATTCCTGCATGCAATATATAAACCACGCGAATTAAACAAGTGTCTCTCATACTGTTATTTATTTATTCAATGCTAGCAGTGACACAAACCTATAGCACAGTTAAGCATCTCCATTGTGAACGAGTACAACAAATACAAAAATACAACTCGGGTTGTCTTGCTCTCATACAGCAGAACCTCTCTGTTAGTACTAAATGAACCACTTCGTTGATGGAGCAGACTGCATTGCACACACACATATACATGCCTGCGGAAGCATTCACACAGAGCGCCCGCAGCATTGTGCAATTAGAAACAGATGGTCATTGCAGTGAAACAGTAACATAACGGTCACAGACGTGAGAATAGCAAGTAGCCGGCGAGCGTGAACGCGTATGTGTAAAATAAGTGAAAATGTAACTGCAATTAAGAGTAAATATGAAGCAAAGTAATTCTTTCGAGTTAGAATGTAGAAATAAATAGGGATGCTCTCGAGCGGAAAATATTTACAAAGTGATACGCCATACACTTGAAGAGGTATGTGTTGGTTGCAAGTGCATTTTTTACCTTGCAGATACTTTTAGAAGATCGTTTTCAGTGTACTCTATCGCACTGCATTACGCATGCAGCCACCTATAACCCATACGCACACTCACACACTCTCTCATATACCATTGCAAACAGCTGTGACGCGCTACCGTCGAACTCATTCACAATAAATCAAATACAAATGTCAAATGTGATAAAAGGGAGTTCAGACCAATCGGTGCACACTAGTTGGCTCTTTCACACACATTCACATTGCCGAGTGCTGAAGTAGCAAACAAATAGCTGAACGATAGCATTGACGCCAGCGACTGCTTGTTTGCATTTGGTAGAGTTCGATTAACTGCAGCGTTCGCCAAGTCTGCGAGTGAGTGAGCGAACGAGGCACGAAAAAGTTGTATCGAAAGTGGTTGAACGCGGTGCTGAAGTAAGTGAAAGAACTGCGTTTGAAACGCTGAGTCAAGTGGTAATACAGCAATTTTTGCTGAGTGAAATAAATTAAATGTTATAGTGGATTAAGTGAACGCAAAAGTGTAATAAAAATAACGAAAGAAAAGGTGTTTATAAAAGAGAATATTGTTATTACTACGATTTGTGCCCCCAAACAGCGCAGCACATATACACAAACACAACATATAAGCAAACAAAGCGTCAGCGTTCACACAACAGAAGCACGAAAAAAATTCAAGTGCAGACGTAAATGCGATTTTTTCTCATTTTCTTTGAACCACCATTACGCCGTTTGCGTCATCCTTTTTGCTGCCAACTTCGCTGGTTGACTCCTAATTTACCGTACTTCGTTCAACGTTTGACGCCCAGTATATGCTGCCCGGCACAATCGGAAAACGTAGGACGCTGTCGCATATATATGTATATTATTTATATATGAATATGTATGTAGGCATGTAAATAAATGTGACTATGTGTGTGTGTGTGTTTGAATTCAGGTTGGAAATCTGGCAATCAGTGAGGCATTTATCCTTGTGTGAGCAGGATGGCAGGATAGTAATTCGACCAAGTGTGGTTGTGTTCATAGACACCAACGTTCATACGGAATAAAAAAGTATGAAGAATTGGCGAAAAGTAATGGAAATGGCAAATGTGAAAATGAAAATAGCCAAGTGAAGTTTAGTGATTTTTATGGTGTTTACATTTCAGTATAGTCGTTAGAAGGAGCTGCGAATTCGAATTCGAATACAAAATAAATTTAATATTTTTTAAGTGTCCTCGCAAAAATAATCGATTAAAAAATCATAACAAGAAAAGAAAAATCAGCATAAGCAAACGCGTGTCTGCCTACGCCGTTTTAACTCCCGCGAACGCCCTGAACGCATCACGCGTGACGCTCTGCTGTTCTTTGACAATTACGTTTATACCCGCACATCCGCCCGCCCACTTCCGTTGCAATTTGCAACCCATTGAATTTGCTAGCGTCCAAACCGCAAAAACGCGTCTGCTCATTTATGTGTATATGTATGGAAGCCTGCAAGTGTAGGAGGCGAAAAGCCACATACACATATGTATGTGTGTTTACGCTTGTGGGTGTGTTTACATATACAGATTTGTGAGCAGCAGAGTCTCGCGTAAAATAATCGTGTATATTATTATGGTTCAATTTCAAAGATATCTTGTGATTGCTTTGCAATAAAGTTAAAAATAAGAACAAAAGATTTTTAAAAACAAATAAGCTTTACGCTTTACTCTCTCTACTGGCAAAGAATCAATAAATAAGTGTTATTTTATGAAAAACAAGGCATTGGAAATTTAGGAGATTTTAGGAAGCTTCAAGAGTGAATTACTTTTCAAATGTAAAAACAACAACGGATGAGTCCAATACGATTTTACAAAGGTAAGTGTGAGAAGAGAAGCTTAAATAACTCTTTACATTTAGGGAAAATACAACTTAAAATTTATTTTACATGCAACCATTTAACATTGAAGCTCCACTATCTTCGCCCGTGGTCAAATTTTCAAATATGGTGGGGGTTCCTTGAGCCACATACCTGTGATCTGCTTATAAGTGGGTGACACATAGACGCGTTGTGAAAATAAGAGATATGCTGTATTTTGACCAGTTTAAAGATAACTATTTTTCTGTTCCTTTAATTTTCATTCATGTTTTATAAAAATTCCAAACACTTTAATAAAAATTGAGAAAAAAAATTAGAAGTCAGTTTTATATTCCAAACTCTTTAAGGGGGGAAGCTGGTCTAGAATTTTGAAAAAATCGAAAAATTTTTTTTT
Organism: Anastrepha obliqua; assembly: GCF_027943255.1. Taxonomy (NCBI): domain Eukaryota; kingdom Metazoa; phylum Arthropoda; class Insecta; order Diptera; family Tephritidae; genus Anastrepha; species Anastrepha obliqua. The sequence continues at coordinate 86,523,983 of NC_072892.1, forward strand.
TGTCTTAAAAGGTGCTTTAGGGTCTTAGAAATAATATACCAAATGAGGGATGCCAGCAAAAATGTCTAAATGCCCAAATTTTTCATTCGACGGCAGTGCTTCGCAGGTATGCCCCGAACTTACTTACAACTTTAAACGCGTTTTTCTCGAAATCACTTTTTTTAAACTGGCCGAAGACATAACTCGAACAAATCTTTACCGATTCTTACGAAATTTTGACAATACATTCGAAATACCTTTCTCCGGAGACGTACGTAGGATTTTTTATTTATATTACATAGTTTTTTTTTTAATCAACAATTTTATGTCGTTCTTTATAGTGAAAATTGTAACTTTTTGTTCAAACGTGCACCATTTCGCGAAAAAACAAAATATCGAAAAAATCCTACGTACGTCTCTTTCTGTTGTTATATAGAAACTAAAAAAATTTTATTTTTTGATTCAGGACAAAAATTAAGGAGTTTACGTCTTCGGCAATGGACCCACTAGAAAAAAAGGCGCCTTAGGAGAACTGCTGGACAGCGGCCATTTTGAAATTAATTCAGACGAAAAATTTTGTATTTGTACCATGAAAGTTATATTATTAAACCTATTTCACAGATTTTCGATTGATTCCTTTGTTGAGTCAAAATAAATTCATAAAATATGCCCATTTTTTGCGCTCTAGACCAGCTTCCCCCCTTAATAAACATTGAAAAAAAAAAACAATGAATAAATATGAACTAATGAGTATATGTAATATACTTTTATTCTTCAATGTGACCGCCTTCGTTAGATTCATTCCAGCAATTTTCAATTCAATTAGCCCCGTCTCTTAAGTGATTTTCGGATACGTAAAATATTAATCTTTTAATTAAATTAATAATTTGTGGTTTGTGAAAAACTAAAGTCAGTGGCAGTTAAATCTAGTGAGTAAGGCGGAATTCTAATTGTAATTACTTCAATTTAACCATTGCCAAAAGACTTCTATAAACCGGCGCATTGTTTTGAAGACGTTCTGCCAACCTTTTCTTTTCCAAAATATACCCAAACACGTGAACGCCGAACAGCTGTACGAAAATATTTCTCAAATACCCTCTCTTCTCTCTTAGCTTCACAGTCTGTGGTGGATCATAGCTTCATCAACAATCCTCCTCCAATTCAGTCTATATTTTGTCTCATTTCCCCAATTACGAACGTTCATCGCTTTTAAGTCTGTTTCGACGTCATCAAGTCATCTCTTTCTTGGGCGGCCTCTCTTTATTCCTCCAATTGGACGTAAAGTAAACATCCTTTTTTGGATTCTTTCGTTGGGCATTCTTATGATGTGGCAAATCCATTTAATCCGCTGCGCTTTAATAAAACGTATTACATTTTCACCACCAATAAGGTTTTCAATTTCGTTGTTATAACGGATGCGATACGTACCGTTTTCAAGCCGAATAAGGCCGTAGTTTTTTCTCATTATGGTTCTTTCAAATCGCAATAGCTGCTTTATGTCATTAACTTTCAGTGTCCAGATTACAGCACCATAAGTAAGAACCGGACATATCAAAGTTTTATACATCTTGATTTTCAGCATTTGTGATAAAACCTTTGATCTGAAAATATCGGCCTATAATTTCTGCTGATGAAATTTCGGGTTTAAGGTAGTAAAAATAGTGGAAAATAAGTGTCGGAATATCAATGCAGAAAATCACCTGGTGTGCAAGCCTTTGCATTATGAAACGTGAAACAATATTACGTATTATTAGGCTTGTCAAAATAATGCCAGAGTTTTTAGTAAAAGCTCTTAAAAACACCCTGTGCGAAGAGGGACGTACAAGTCGTATTAATAACCAATACAGGTTTTAAAGAGCAAGACGGGAAAGACAGGTGTATTATCTATGTAAGTTAAGCATAAGCAGAACACTATGTATTCATATATAATACAAATTATGTACTTATGTACAAATTATGACTTAATATGATATACATATATACATACATACAGGCACACATAAGTAACTTAAGTGTCAATATATTGTAATAATTGTATGCTACAACATTTTACAAAAGATATATAGTATATATGAATATATGTATGTATGTATATAGGGTATATATGTATTGTATGTTTATGTAGACTTTTAATTGTAAAAGAAAATTGTTTATACCAAAGCTATAGTAGCAATGCTTTATCGTTTGTTATAAAAAATTTAAAATTATAATTTAAATACAAATCAGCAAAAAAACAAATGTGGATTGCAAAATCTATAAAAACGTAGACAGTTTCTTCAAAAGACCATGACTCTGAGACTACGGAACTTTATAAATTGTTTACACCGGGGAAAAGTCGATGTGATGTGTATAACTCATTTTAGCTGGGTGTTGCCCCTTGCTTGTGTTTTAAAAAACGTTGTTCAATAATAATATTGTTATTTTAATACTTTTAAGAAAATTATATTCCAAAACCAAATGTGGGATGGCGTTACCACCTGAATTTTTATGCAAAAATAGCAATTTATCACACTTTTCAGTTGAATATTAAGATATAGGAGGTACTAGATGAAAGGCGTTGAAACAACTTTTAATAAAAGCAGTTTTAGCTGGTGTTGCCATTTGTTAGCATTAATCAATGTTGTTTGTTTTCTTCGTCGTTATCAAGTAAAATATTTGTAAGAAAAATCTATTCCACGAAAAAAATTTGATAGCGTTGCCACCTAAATTTTATTACAATAATAGCAATTTATCTTACATTTCAGTTGAACATTAAAATATAGGTATGAGTTGAAAAATGTCGAAATAGGCTTTAATAACTTTAGTTTTAACTGGTGTTGCCATTTGTTTGTTAAAAAAAATTTGTTTATTTAGGTCGTGGTTGTCAAGTAAAATATTTGTAAGAAGAATCTATTTAAAAAAATTTCTGTTAGAGTTGCCACCTAAATTTTATTAAAATAATAGCAATTTATCTTACATTTCAGTTGAATATTAAAATATAGGTATCAGTTGAAAAGTGGTTGTTAAGTAAATATTTGTAAGAAAATTCTATTAAAAAAATTTCTGATAGCGTTGCCACCTAAATTTTACTACAATAAAGCAATTTATCACACATTTCAGTTTAATATTAAAACATAGGTATCAGTTGAAAGGTGTCGAAATAAGCGTTGATATAAAAATAGTTTTAGCTGGTGTTGCCATTTGTTTGTATTTAAAAAAAAAGTTATTTATTGAAACAGTAAGTTATTTCTTTACACCATAGCTATCAAAGAAAATATTTTTAAGAAATGTCCATTCCAAAAAAAAAATTATTTTTGAAATAGTTGCCACCTAAGTTTTATTACAACTTAGCAATTTATCAATCATTTGAGTTTAATATTATTTTATGATATAGGTATCAGATGTGAAACAAACTTTTAACAGATATTTTTAGCTGAAGTTACCACCTACAAAGTTCCAGCATCGGCATTACCCTCGCGCGACGGGGTCTCTATCGCTGAAATCCTGCGCCAAGTACCTAGGAGTACCAACACACGCTTACAAGCTAAATTTAACCATTAACGATGTTTGCAGGAAATGTAATGGGCTGGGTACAAGAGAAACCTTGGAGCATCTTCTATGTCCGGCTCTCTCGAAAACTAGACTATGCTACCTGGGTGCTCACAGCTTTGAAAGGCTAGAATATATCCCTGAGCTGGAGCTCAAGCGAACAGTACGCGCACCTTGAGTAATGCATAGTTTCGCTAAATATGACTCTAATCTGGTACAGATATGGACCAAAATGGTCTCTGCGTGGCTTCGTCCAGCCAGTATAACCTAAACCTACCATCTACTTTTTTTTAAAGTAGTTTATTCCAAATAATAATATGTTTCCAAAATATATTTATATAAGTATATCTTTAATATAATAAGGCAGTGTCACTTTATTATAAAGAAAAGTTTTAATGAATAACAAACTTAAATTAGATGTTAGGTTATACAGTTATCATAAAATTCTGCTTCACAAGAATGAACAAAGTTTTAATTAGACCTATTGGCGTGTGGCATTGCCATCTAATTCTTAAGCCGCAAATGATAAATAACAATACAGCTGAACTAAGTAAATTATGATTGAGAACGTTTTATTTAAGATGTATATTTTGAATAGCGTTGCACATAATTTTTCAATTCAAAAAGTATTGGAATCACCTTGTAATATGATATATAAAGCATGTAATCGTAAATTTTCCTAAAAATTAAGTTGAGCTTAGGGATAAACTATCGCCTTATATACTCGTATACCTTTTTAGATAAACTACACCATTTCTTTTAGTGCTTAATTTATTTATAGCGTTATAAAATTGTGTTTTTTATGTAAAATGCGGTTTTGAGCTCAACTTAATTCCAATATTTATAAATTAAAATTAAATAAAAAAAAGTACAACTAAAACAGAAATTGTTTGCCTTTTCCTCTAAAGAGTTTAAGGATTTTATTATTATTATAAGTGTTAAATATATTAAAATTCTCATGTTAAACCCAAACGAAGCATCACCAGTTACCATAGCACCAGTTGTTGTACATTTTGTATGTAGATATGCACCCTTTGTTCTTCTTTAACTACTAAATTCAAAAGAATCTCTGTATTTTATTAGAAAAAATGTTGTGAACTAATTTTCCACTTCATTGCCAGTTACCTGGTTACAAGTTTATTAAAATGGTCTACTCGTGTCTACTCCTTTGTACGAGTCATAACTTTCATATTTTTGTATGAATGCTTTGATTTGTGATATTCCTTTTTTGAGCACTCTTCGCCATTAGTGTACAAGTTTTCCCACTGCATCACCTTTGATTCTGGCACTTAATTAACGAAAGCTTGCAGCGCTTCATCGATACAAGCGAAAGAAAAAAGTCAATTTGAATGAAAAGTTAACCTCGACCTCAACTTTATAACGAAAGCATGGTGTCAGCGAGAAGCAAAGGGTAAAAAAAGATATAGTTGTTGTTGCTGTTGATGTGACGGTAATTGGGGTTATGACGGTGTAAGAGTAAATGAATATAATGTTATGTTCACATATGAAGAATTACCGCAGCTAGTTTGAGCTAATCGATCTGCCTGTTTACAAAGTCGGATTGAATTCGGGATTAGCCTCACTCAATTTTCTCTTTCTAAAAATTAAGAAAAGTTTTTACTACTTATACTCCTTTTTCTTAACAAGCAGCCATAACATAAGTGTATATTAATATTTACTAAATAGAGATAAGATAAGAGTTTATTAAGTAGAAAACGTTACAAAATTTATGTTATCGCACAATTTACAGAATATGATATAAATCTTAATTCTAAATATAAATAAATTTACTAAATATTTTTGTCGAAATACGTTTTGCAACTTCTTTTCTTACTTGAATATTTACTTTAGACGTTTCTAATTTGCAACAAAATTATCGTTAAAAGCAGAGTAGTCTCATCGAAGGAACAGTTTTGTATGATTAATCTACTTTTTAATGACGATGTCGGTTACCAAGCTCGAAACGCCCATAATAGGTCCGATGTAAGCCAACTTTAAGTGTGCATTCGAATTAAAATTTTGTAGTAAAATACATTGTTATAACCAGAGTTGCCGATTTGATCCAAAAGGATCACAATGATATGTTGTTCAACGAAATTTTCATGAAACTTTTATTTTTAGTTTAATAAAAATTATTCAACAAAATGTTTTTATTTTTGTATGGAGCTGTGTGGGCATAGTGAAACGTACTTTGTTTTCAAAAATTAAACTTTGCAAAAATGTATATTGCTAAGTTCCGCTTTACTAAAACAAGAGTGCAGATTCTTTTTTTCTTACATATATGGCAACTGTTGATGCTGGATAGCAATTAAAGTTGTAGAAAATGTTGAAAGCTTTTGAGGAGAAATAAATTTAATGTAAAATGCTTTAAATAAACTTTCGTATGATGCATATTTTCCTTAGAATTGCGATTGACTATCTCCAGTATTTAATGTGATTAATACAAATTGCCTCACCTTACCACAGCGAGCATAATCGGTTAAAACACTTATTTAATTTAGAAGAAAATTCTTCTAACTGATACCTAATTTAAAGCCAGCACAAACTACTTCTACACATTTTCCTATTTACCACTTTACTTTGCCTGCCTCTTCCACTTACCGTTGCCATCAGCTTTTGTTTACTGTCAAAGTGCAAAGAGAAAGAGCTGCTGATAGTCTCCTCATTCTTCCCAAAACGCCTCTAAGGCAGCATCCAGGCAGTCAACCAACAGTCAGCCACTCAACCATCCAACCCATCAAGCTACCAACAAACCAGCCACCATTCATCCAACTGCGAAAAACAAAAACTTGCATGCAAGCGAAACTGACGCGTCGACTCTGTCGCAAAGTATAAGCACATAAAGGTGCTGGGCGCCTCTACAACAACAACAACTGCACTCTAGCCACATTTCATAGTCAGCATATTCTCCGTACATGTGTAGTTTTTACTTAAATTGTATGTATATACATACATACACTGCGCCAAATAACTATAGCACTAGAACTTATTGACGGATTTTGACAGTTTATTTGTGTGTTATTTAATTGTTTTTGTTTATGAAAATATAGTTTATTCTAATACAAAAACCGCAACATCTGAGTTTCAAACTTTGTGTAAATTTAAAAAAACTAAGCAAAATGTCACCTATTTTTAATCAGAATTTTAAAAACAATTTTGAGTATGCCCATTTAGCCCATCAAGTTCTACTGTTGGTTTTACTTGTAGAATTTTTTTTCTTTTATTGATAACATTTTAAGAAATGTTCGACAAGAAAACACTCAACACGATGAGCGAAAAAAATTGTAAAAAAACAAATCGATTTTTGAGGCACTTGAAGCTTGCATTCTATTATATCAAAATTAAATGGGCTAAAACTATTTATGTACATACTGAAAGTATGAAATTTTGTCAACATTTTTTTATTTTTTATTTTTCTTTATATAAAGCTTGAAACCTGGATTTATACCCTATGATCAGAAAGTACCGGTACCAGCTCCTCTATCGACTGAAATCTCCTTCCACGAAGTGGTAATTTCAACTTGGGAAACAAAAAGAAGTCGCACGGGGTCATATCATTTGAATACGGTGCTTGCACGATGGTAATTACTTGGTGTTTGGTCAAATAATCCAGCACAATTTTCATCATTTAAAATCCAAGAATTGTTTGCCCACATTTCTTGCTGGCCATGCAGACACTAATGATCCGACGGCGCTAAAAAGTGACGGATGTGTGTCTTACAGTCCTACCAACGTAAGAAAAAAATACGGACCGGTTCCACGTGCGCGGTTCGTTTAAATTAAACATACCCGGTACTTTTTGATCATAGGGTATAGTTTTTGTAAAAGAATCAACTACATTTTTATAAAAACAAATATAAAAATTAAGTGAGAAACAAATAAATTATTAAAATGTGTCAATAAGTCTCTGTGTTATAGTTATTTAACGTAGTGTATATACAGTAGAAACTCGATACTTGTAACACAATTTTTTTTTTTTTTTTCATTGCGTACACGATACTTGCGACATTAGAAAATTTTTACCACGATACTTGTAACATTTTTTCTTTTGTCTTCCCCTTTTATTCTTTTAAAGTTGTATTTTCGAGAACAAAGCTCGGCGAAGTACCGTCGATATCATTAAGGTAATGACATTTTTTGAATTGAATCAGTGAATTAATTTAGGAGAAGTACTGTCTAATTCATTTGCTGACGAAATGACAGTTTTGCGTTAACTTTTGTATGCTGTGGTCTCATAGTCGCATATGGCATAGAGAAAATTTGCGCTGCTTACAATAAAAAAAAATAGCTGAACAAATGAAATGCGGGAATTTCCAGTAATGCATTAGCTAAACACTTTCACGTGCATAGAGCGACAATAACTCGTATTAAAAAAATGAACAAACTATACAGAAGTTTGTTACGCGAAGAATGGTTTCACAGAATATTTATTTCAGAGGTGTGTTCGTTTTTTGTATTTTTTTTTTTTGTTGAAATCAAAAATTGCTTAAATATGCACTGATAAAAAAGTTCCTTCGTACAAAAAATCTTCCGGAAAAAGCACGTCTTCTTATAGATAACACTCCCAAGAAGGCGCATCAAAGTACTACGAGGGCCAAATATCGGTAATGGGTGTTCCTTCAAACTGGACGTCTCTAATACAGCCCATGGATCAAAACGTTATAAGGCTTACTAAATTGAACTACAAAAAATCTCTCTTAAGACACGTTGTTGCTCGTGGAGAAACTATCGATGAGTCACTGCGAAATATCGACCTGAAAAATGCAATATGCTTGCCTTTTAGCTCGTTCATGGGATAATCTACTGCAACTTCATCGTTTCAAAAGCTGTTTGAAAAGGCGTCTGACTGGGATTGTGACGATACTCGTATCGTTCCTGTTTCAGAGTTACAATTACAGATAGTTGATGATGCATCTAATATTCAATTCATTGCAACTTTGCTTTGGCAAGTAGAACCATTGCTCCAAGTCTCCCAATTTGAAATCAAGCCATAGATTGTTGAACCTCACTTGGAACCCACAGCTTGAAATGAAGAATACTGTATTGAAGACGACAAAACAGTCCGTGAATGAACTAACGACGACGTAATGATAAACGCGAATAAAATTACGTCGGAGGTGGCAATATCAGCAGTCAATATTATACTACTGTGGGCAAAAAGTAAGGTGAATTTGGTTGTAAAATGAAAAATCTTTATTTATTCTTCTAAATCAATTTCGTCCCTTTCAAAATAATCCCCTCTTTCGTGAAATACATTTATGCTAACGATTTTTCCAATCCCCGAAACATGCCAAATAGTCCATTTCCGGTATAGCCATCAGCACCTTCTTCGATTCAGCTTTTATCTCCTCAATCGACTCGAAACGCGTTACCCGGAGTGGTCTCTTGAGTTTTGGGAATAGCCAGAAGTCACACGAAGCCAAATCAGGCGAATACGGTGGTTGCGGAACGATATGCGTGGAATTTTTGGCGAAATGGTCACGAAGAACGAGTGCAGTGTGAGACGGTGCATTATCGTGATGCAAAAACCAAGAGTTGTTGGCCCATAATTCTGGTCTTTTTAGACGAATTGCTTCACGTAAACGACGCATAACGCTCCAATAATATTCCTTATTAACAGTTTGGCCAGGTGGAAGGAATTCATAGTGCACCACACCACAAAAATCGAAAAAAACTGTCATCATGACCTTTATTTTTGAACGACTTTAACGTGCTCTTTTCGGTCTGGCCTCGCCTTTAGCACGATATTCGCTTGATTGATCGGTTGTTTCAGGGTCGTAAGCATAAATCCAAGTCTCATCTCCCGTAATGATGCATTTGAGCTTGTCCTGATAGTCTGAAAGCATTGTTTCACACACATCAATGCGACGACTTTTTTCCAAGAAATTGAGAGTTTTCGGTACCAAACGAGATTTGAGTTTTCGTAGGCCCAAATGGTCTTTCAAAATGGTTTTCACAGATCCTTCTGATATTCCGATCATATCAGTAAGGTCTTTAACAGTCAACCGACGATTTTTCAGCACTAACTCCTTCACTTTATTGACGTGTTGGTCATCTGTTGACGTCGATGGTCGCCCGGAGCGCTCCAAGTCATCAACACGTTCTCGACCCTCTTTGAAGTCTTTGTACCACTTATAAACATTTTTCTGCGACATGTTCGAATCACCAAATGCCTTCTTCAACATGCTAAACGTTTCCGCAGCCGAAATTTCATTCCGCAAACAAAATTTTATGGCACTTCTCTGCTCAATCAAATCAGACATTGTAAAAATCGAAAAATGCACTCTTGGTTGTTTGGTAAACACAAGCATAAATATATTACTGATAATGACATTCACGTGAAAGTTGGCCCAGATGTTATTAACAGTGCTGCCAACTCATGACAAAAATAACTAGAGCGAAGTTTGACAAATAAATTCACCTTACTTTTTGCCCACAGTAGTATATGGTTGGATTGGCAGTGAAAAACAATGCGTGCTCAAACGATGTTATGACCCTGCAGAGGCTCTGAAACAGTGTGGTACTGAACAAACTTGCATCGACCCCGGTTTTCATTGCGTGCAAGAAACGAGTTTCTACTGTAAATATATATGTACATACGTATGTAGGTATGCTTGCACACACATAATATATATATTAAAATTTACGTATTTTATCGTTGCGCACTTCAAAAGCTCCAACATCTCATCGCCAGGAAGTAATGAAGAAAAAAATCAATAATAAATATTAAAGCAGGTACAAGAGAATAAAAAAGCAGGGTATAGTATAAGTTTTGAAAAACATTGTGAAAAGTACACAACGGGGCCTGATTGAGTTAGTTACCTTTTATTACTGACGTAACGACTTGTTGTAACTGCTGCCGGTGTGGATAAACATTATTATTTAAAGTTGGGTATATGGGAGTACGAGTATGTATGTATACGCGTGTATGTGTACCTTTTAATCAACTTTTTGTGCGAGATATTTGCTAAGTAAGCATTTTTTATGCATACATGTTTTAGTAAGGGTATTAAATAATTGAATGCACAGAGTTTCATGACGCCACTTGAACGATGTTTAAATGGTATGATTTATAAAATGATGTGTATGTATGTATGTGCATCTAATATGCCATTTATAACATGAAAATACTTGAAGATAGAGGTTCATGGTCCTCATCAGTCTGGATGATATTCAGTAATTTTTCTTGTGAAATTTTTTATAATAACTCACAGGTCTATGTACAATAAGTAAGCCGCAATCGACGGATGCTCTGAAAGTCAGAATAATTAAGACCATTCCTCCAATTCAGGAACCTGTTGGATCCTTGCCACGATGCGAAGCCGCAGCGTTACTTGGCCAATGTTATTTTGCGCACGAAATACCTGTCATGCATTGACCTTTCAAATAAAATTAAAAATAATTTCGAACCGCAAAATGCAAAAAACGCAGTGCCACTGAAATCTAAAAGCCACTTTATTCTTCGAACTACCAAATTGCTGCATCAAATTCCTTAGGGTTTTGGGGCTTAACTTTTCGTCTTTAGCAGTCGTAAGAAAATAGTTGGGGGAATGTATCACAAGGCAAAGGTTTCTTTAAGAAAAAAAATGAAAACGAAATATTTCCTTGTGAATATTTTACAAAACTCAGTTTATATCTACATCCAAATGTGACATCCAATAGTGATCTAGAGCGAGAATAGAGCTCTTCCTCCTGTTCGTGTTGTAAGTCTTAAGAATTTCCATAAATGGAGGGACCTACAGTTTTAAGCCGTCGCGAAAGACAGATGTATTTTTATGAGGAGGTTTTTCATGGCATACACGCGGACGTTTGCCATTGCCCGCCGAGGTGCGACCGCCATTAGAAAAACGTTTACTATTGTTTGGTGTTTCATGCATGGGTTTCGAACTTACGCACTTCCAAATGGTATACATGCACCAACCTATTCGACTACGGTGGCCGCCGTAAATCTAAATCTTCCAATAGGATGTTTAAGTTTGCGCCACTTTGTACTTGAATTCATCAAGAGCCACGTATGTCCGTCAGCATCGACTAACTCGGGGCAGGCACTTGTGTTCACAAAAATAGCAGCGTGATACGGGTATATAAAAGAAAAAGTGTATGTGACAGTAATTTATGAATCGAATCCAAGTGTTCAAAACCGCCGAAGATTCCTATTCTCCCATTCCCACTTGTAGAATATCGTCTTCACTTTGAAAAATTAACGAGGCATTGAATCTTTGGCTATTTGGCCGCCCTGCGTAAACAATACTCTGAACTGTCATTCAGCCAACTAACAGACAGCTGTGGCCCGTGTATCAGCTACGCCAGTGGTCTGAAATTGGTTACACTTCGAGTGCCGGACGCTGTAGATTGGCCAGAGCATAACTTGCTACCGAATTAAATTACGTTTTACTTTTTGGCCTGTGATGAAAATCTATAAAGTGTTTTTATTTTATTTAATTCATTTACTCGATCTTTTTTATTTAACTTGCATATACTCCATAATTCAAAGCTTTAACATTGAATATTTCGATACCGGACCCCTTAGCTCCAATCTTCAAATTTTCCACGTTTTCCATTTCCTCACTGAGACTGAAATTTAAATATTATGACGGCTAAGTTGGCAATGAAATGTGTATTCATTTGCTACATCGCAGCTGATAACAACAAAGATCATAGACTATGAATGAGCTAAAAATCCAATAGCAACAACAACAACTGCAACAAGGAGAATGTTACAAAAACAAGCTACGTAAAAATCGCAACGGGCCACACTACAAAAATGAAAATAAAATCATAATAGTAGCAAATTGTAGAAGAGGGGCACAATAACTTTACAGCAGACGTAATACGAATCCAGAGTAGAAATCAGCAACAACACCAATAAACGGCGGAGCCATGTAGCACCAGCCCAACCGGCTCCAGTCAGTGAACCGAACAACTCACCAGGCAGTCAAGCACAGCGAACTAGCCGCCCATGGTGAAGGTTGGTGCCGCGGAAGAGGGTAAAAGGCAGCCAGCGACAGTTGAGGCTGAGTGTTGTCGACTGGAGATGTATTTCCTAGAATTTGCCGTGATTCAGCCACATTTGGTACTTCAAAAAACGTTGTGCGAGCTTTTGGTTGAGGCGGTTGCCCTTCTGTTCTTTCACTTTTTGTTTTTTTGCAATAGTTGCTGGCTCTATAATATTTAGTTGTTGAGTTCTTTTCGTTGCAGTTGCTATTATTATTTTTTTATTATTATTATTTTTTTTTTTTTTTGGTATAATATAGATGTAATGCCTGGCGTGCTGCGAATTCATTTCTGATTTGCATGAGGTATCTTTTTCAGCATATAATTTTTGTTTTTTACTATTTGTAAAGAAAACGCGAAAAAAACATATCAGACAGTTGCAGACACTCCAAATGGACAGTTGAGGCTACACAGACATTCGTAGCATAACCGTTATGTACAGCAAAGAGCAAATAGCTATAAAGCAAACTGTAAAGTATCTCGTAAATAAGATTTTCGAAAATTACCCCGTAGTAAAATCAACTGGTTCTGCACTACCTTCCCGCCAATTTGATGTGTAGTTGAAGTAGTTCGTCGTATTTATAATATTTTTATTTATTTATTTATATAAAATATAATTATAAACAATATAATATAATTACAGGGTGGGCCATATAGCGTTTTTGAACCACCTATTTTTTTGAGAATGGTAACACAAATGACATGTCAAATGTGTTCATAATTTACTTAAAGGTTTGACATTTACGAAATGGGACGCTATACGCTTGAACAAAATTGGGGAAATATTGAAAACCTATTTCCAAAGTGGTGAGTCTTCTTTTCTGATTTTCACATCGGTGGCTACGTCAATAAGCAAAATTGTCGGATTTGGGGCTCAGATAATCCACACGTTACTGTAGAGAAGCAAATGCATCCACAACGAGTCACTGTTTGGTGCGGTTTTTGGTCTGGCGGCATCATCCGGCCATTTTTTTTTTTTGAAAATGAGCGAGGAGCCGCGGTTACAGTGAATGGCGAGCGTTCCCGTGACGAGTTGTTTCCAAAAATTGAAGAGGATGACGGGGACGATATTTGGTTTCAACAGGATGGTGCAACTTGTCACACTGCCAAAGTTACACTCGAACTTTTGGCTACCGTTTTTGAAAATCGAAAACCAACCGAAATTCCGATATCAATTGGCCGTCTCGGAGCTGTGATTTAAGCCCGTTGGACTATTTTTGTGGGGAGCCGTTAAGGTCAAATGCTATGCGAACCATCCAGAGACGATTGATGCTTTAAAACACGAAATCGAAGTTGCCATTCATGAAATTGGAGCCCAAACAATCGAAAATGTGCTTAAAAATTGGGTTGATCGAATGGTCTACTATAAAGCCAGTCATGGCAGTCATTTAAACGATATTATTTTTCATTCATAAATGACAATGTTCAATCTTCAAAATAAAAAAAAAAATTTGAAAAAATATTGATTAGTTTATTTTGTATAGCCGATTCAAAAAGCACATTTTACATGACCCACCCTGTATAAATAGCAAGGCAACTAATATCTGGAGCTAAAAGGCTTATGTATAATATAATTTTTTCTTTCAATGCTAGCAACTGATATTTTTAACCCTTTGCGATCGGTAAATTTCTCTGATGGGAATACCAATCGGAACAAATTTAGCTTTTCGGAGTTATTTCTCCCTTAGTGATCTATAAATGTAAAAGTTTAATTTTATTTATTTCTTTCCAAAAATAAGAACCCCTCTTTTTGTAAAACTTAGATTTTGTAAGCGTTTAGTATGTTATGGTTGGTGTGTTGAAAACTCAATTTCTCTTACTGACATCTTGCCGCCAGACTTTTACGACAATTAGCGAATACCGCCACGGCGCCGGCATCGACCGCAAAGGGTTAATATAATGTTAATGTATTTGTTCAAAATGGACGAAAGCAAAAAACAGAAAGTATTTGTTTTGCACACTCCTCTAATTTGTAATTTTGCTACTGGTACAATTCTGGTCGCTCTGGAGCTAATATGAGTTCTTCCATCAAGTACTAGTCGATGAACTAGAATGTTTCCTGAGTAGTTTGGCTTTCCACTACAGGGTGAATACTAATACGCACAGAAACGTTACATGCAATTATATAAAAAGTAAATGGGAGCAACAACGTATTGCCAACAACAGAACCTGCCTGTGCATTGTCGAATAATCCGAAAGTCCTAAGTTCGATTAGAAATGAGTCTTCAGTAAAAAAGTTGATCATCACTTTCGTGTCAGACTTTTGTTGTCTGACTTTAGGTTTTAACAGGTGGATGGATTTGCTCCTTTTAAGCTCCATCCGATTGACTGTTGTGTAGTTTCCGGGTAATACTTATAAAACCCAGTCTCGCCGCCTATTGGAAGCATATTAAAGGTGCTATACTGGCAATTTTCGATCCTTCATAGAAAATATTGAGCACAAAGAACTCGATATTTTTTCGGACTCTCATTCAAAATATGCGGATTTCTTCGCGATAGTGCCAATTCACTAGCTATAATTTCTTGTGTGATTCATGGATTTTCGAAAATTTTGGCTCACATTTATCTCGTCGGTCAAAAATTTTTTCCGTCCTTTCCGAGTCTCTTCCTCCACGGAGATATGCCCAGTCTGGAGTCCTGAGTATTACTTACAAATGGTACTAAGAGATGCCGCGTTTATTTTATATGCAGTTTAGAATTCGTTCAAAATTTTCACAGGTTAAAGTTAAATATCGTAAGCCGTAAAGAATCGCAAGACCTTTCACCAGTAATTTCACGTTTCTGCATTTCAATTCTTACCGATTATTCTCAGACTGAAATGAATGAATGAAATATCATAAGATTATTACAAAATGAATGCCGTTTTTGGATTTTTCAAAAACTTATAAGAAGAAGATCTTAGAAACACGGTTTCGGTCATAGAGTAGTAATTACCAGCTTTAAGACACAACTGCTCAAATAATAGATTTTTTTATAGGATGTCGTTCAATGTCGATATTACGCAAATAATTGAAAAAAGATTCAACCCTTTAAGATGAATATCGGCCGAGCCATTCGGGAGATACAGACGGCAGCCGTCAATATGGTACCGACAAATTTATGTGACAAGATGGCAGTCCGATTGCACTAACCGGAAAGTTTACTCTTATAAAGCAAAAGCTTATTTAGAGAAAGAAACTAGGCGAGGGCCAAATCGCATCAAATTACGCACCAAAAATGTTCCCCTATTCGCGTGTCTAGAGGTGTTAACCAGAGTTAAAAAGATGTGGTTTTAAACTCTCCGGTGTCGAATAAACCCTTTTTTTCGTTTTGACGGCTCCACTCAACAATTCCATAACACTTAGCCAACCAAGTAAATGCCTCCAAAATCTTTCACCACATCTCGCACAAATCAACCAAGACTCCTCTATTATTTCCATATTTTTACTGTTACTTGATGCGTATAATTTCGAATAATTAATGATGTGTTTAAAATAAATATCAAAAACTTGTCTCCCAAGTGATGGGTGCACTTGACTCGTCGACGTCAGAGCAAGTGGTGCCAAGATATTTTGTTTCACAGTAAAACCAAAAAGTGCATACGATTTAAGGCGGCAGCAACACTTGAGTGATACACAAATGGTTGGTGAATTAAAGAGTGAAAGAGAGAGAGAGACCAGAAGTAACGTGATTTGATATTTTACCCAACCAGTAGTCATTCGAAGTTTGTACAAACCTCTTGTGCAAAATTCAAAATTGATTGCTCGAGGTGAAGTGTTTCATTTATGTTTTCAACGAGTTTGTCTGCAGATGGTTGTTTGTATGTACAAATAATTATTTTCTTGCTTATATGAATTTTATTCATATACAGATGATTGTATGAAGATGCCCAGCGGAAAAGTTTATTAGTTTCCAACGCATGGTCTTTTAAACCATTTTTGCATGGCAGCAAGTAATGAATTTTAAACAGTAACGCCGTTTTTAAGTTATTGGAGATGCGTACGTGAAAGTGGAATAACGCGAAACTTCTCTATGAAGCTTACATGTTTCTCTCACTGTGCCCCCCCTTCAGTGATTTGAACTACTTTGAGCGAAGTGGATAATGTGAATAAAGTGGAGTGAAGTCCTCTTTCGACGTACAAAAACAACACTTAATTCTTTTGTATGGCGCGATAGAAAGACTGCGAAAGTTATAAGGACAAAATATCAAGCCATAGGTCCATTTTAATGAAACTTCACACAGGGAGGTTTTTAGGAGCGCTGATTTCAAATCTGTAGTCAGTTTCTCAAAATTCGAAATGGCGATTCCAATGTGGCTAACGACTTTTGAAAATAATCAACCGATTTTAATAAAACTTTGCACAGAGGGGTTCCTGAGGTTGGGGATTATGAATTCGTAATAAACATTTCAAAATTAAAAGTGGCGCATCCCATAGCGGACGATCATTTAAAATAATCGTACAATTTGAATTAAACTCCATATAAGGGGGCTTTTGGGGTCGCTAATTACGAATCTGAAGTTAGTTTTTCAAAATTCAAAATAGCGGACGATTTATAACCATGCTTTCGGAACCAAATTCCGACTAGAAAGACGGAAAAAATGAAAAATGAGAAAAGGCAAAAAAGAAATCCATCATTTTCTCGGTAGATGGTTGTAGTGTTCGATGTGTCGTAAAGTAACGATCAACTAACAAAAATTCTTTTGCTGTGTTTTGTTTGTGCTATTCAGTTGAGAGTTACAGGGCGTTAGCAATGGAAGTCAACGAAGAGAAAATTCGGTACATTTTACAGTTTATAAAGGCAAAAATGCAAGCTAGACCGCTGAAATTGTGAATGGTGTTTTGTGGTGCCGATATTGTAACAGCTAATTACGTGGAATTTTGCTTTCGTCGATTCCGTTGAGCACTTTTTGATGTCAAAGAAAATGTAGATAATGTCGATAAAATCACAGAAATAATGGAAGTTGACCGGCATGTAATGGTTAATGGTAGTAAAAGGTTAAGGTATGGGCCTTTAGCACTGCGACCATATTGATCTATTGTGCACCCTATGCTGTCTATTGATTGTTAAGTATGCTTATGAATTGTACCAGCTCCTTCTGAGGGAGTGATTGAAGGTCTTCATCTGTAAGCATGAACTTGTTTAAAAACCTTTTCCTTCTATGCGTCAACCCCGGACATTCGATGATGAAATGTTCTATAGACTCCTCATCTTCGCAGCAAAATCTGCAGGTGCTGGTGTTAGTTATGCCTAATTTATGTAGGTGTTTGTTGCGGGTGAAGTGACCCGTGAGGGCGCCAGTGAGAGTGCGAATGCTCTTTTTGTTTAACGTGAGGGCCATGTTGGCTCTTTTAGTGTTGAAACTTAGGAACTTTTTGGAGTGTGTAAGACCCTCTACGTTGTTCCAATGCTGATTTAATAAAGTTTTGGCCCAGTATTTTACTTTTTGTTTTAGGCTGTGTTTGTTAAATCCAAACATGGGACTAGGTCCGATGAAATTTACATCTGCCCCTTTTTTGGCTTGAAAGTCTGCCTTTTCGTTGCCGTCATATCCCTCATATCCTGGTACCCAAATTAATGAGGCATTGTTTTTGGATGCCAGGTTATTAAGTGCCTTGTGGCATTCTAAGAGAGTTTTTGAGTTGTAGGTATAGCCATCTAAAACCGGCATGTAAGTACGTCATACTTTAACTGAAAAATTCGACTTTTTTAGTTTCAGATGATTCTACGACGAATGCCGATTGGCACCGCAGAGCACCTCTCGAAAAACATATCTCCAAAAAAACTCTGTCATGGGCTTATTTATCAATATTTTATTATTAATATTTTTTAAAAACTTATTGAAAAGATGTACAATAACATGCAACTGATTTTATTAAAGTATCTTAAGCCATATTTATGTAAAAAATTAAAAAAAAAAAGTGTTTTTTTAGCGCTAAACCCTACCACCCCCTTAAGCCGGCTCCAAACGGCAAATGATTTTTTTTATTAGGAGCTTTTTCGTGGAAGAAATACACTCGGAGGCATGACATCACCTGCCAAGGGACGACCGCTATTAGAAAACACTTTTTCTTTTATATACTTTGGTGTTTCATGCACGGAGTTTCGAACCTGTGCACTTTCGACTGGCAGTCACGCACCAACCCATTCGATTACTGCGGCCGTCTTCTGGCAACAGTATACGCAGTGGAAAAATGCACTTCGCCATAAAACCGCTCTTCAGAATCCCCATCTGTCATTTGGGGGCGGCATGAACTCTTTAAGCTTATGCCTTAAAAAAAGGGCAAAAATAATTTTTTTTTTAAATTAGGGTGATTCCGATGAGATGTATCAAGTATTTCCTACCTGGTACGCTTTGTATGTGGCTTGGCTTTCGGCACTTTTCTCTGCTTCGAAGTAAAAGCTGTTGAAACTTTAACATTGATTTTTAAATAAATAAATTATACTCGAATTCTCTGTAATTGGTTAGATGGCCACTTTGGTTGTGGATGCTTCCTGCTTGCCATTCAGCAACCATCTTCTGAACAAGTACATGCATACACGTACCTACTTGTCATACTTTCTGCCGCCTCTTACGTGTTACGTGTGGGAGCCCGAGAGTGTGTGGGTTTATCAATTTGAATTAATTGAAACCACTTGCTGCGGTGCTCTGCTACCGCCCTCAGCTTCTACTTTAAGCGCCAAAAACCAATCTATAAATAGGTGTGGCACTGTGAAACAGAAATTTTTAATTTTGCAACCACTGCATTCGCAACTAAATTAAATTAACTATCTCCACGCCCACACGCGCGCCTCCAACCGCAACCACTTCACAGGGCTGAGGTTGAGCATTGTATGGTAATGTAAGTGAAGCATTCATTCTTTCAGGTTGTCAATTAGTCCGATCCGTGAGTGAGTGTCAACGCATCGCATATACATATACATAATTTGTAAGGAATGCAGCGACTTACCTGTCGAATAAGATTATGCTCCTCGCATATACATACATACACGTTTACTCTCGCAGCCACAGCACAAATGCTCAAACTGCCACCAATCTTAAGTTTAAGCAACCACTGCCTGGACACTTAACTAGACACAATTACATGGATTGAGTTGTGGTATTTTAGTGTAGTCGCCCAACTGCTGTGTCAATGCCAATGCCCATCCTCAAGATTACCTTTCCGCTTCGGGCGCCTGCCAGCTACCGTCATTCGTAATTTTATTTCTCCACTCAAAACGCCGCCACTCGAGAAGGTCGTAGGCAAAATTTTATGAGTTAAAAGGACACACTTGCGCTAAGATTCAACGGCCGTTACTGGCTCGCGTTAGAACAACTAGCAATGCTGAAAAGTGCGTTGAAAGGATAGAGCCCAGAGTATGTCAAGCAATGAAATCAACTACTTGTGCAAATACCAAAACTTCAAAATAATGTTGGCTTGAGATGTGCGAATATCCTTGGAAGAAACGTACTTTTCTAGGCAGAAGCCATAGCCAGCCACAGTGCCTACATTTAGGCACTTCACGGTTTGTACATACAAAGATACCTGTGTATATTACAGTTAGTACGATATTATCGTGTATTTAGGCTATTCAAAATGTAAAGTACTTGAACTTGGCAGAAGTGCTTAACTACACACTTAACGCACACAAAAGCAAGAAAGAGGAATAGCTTAATAACAACGAATAAAATTGTGTTGATAATGGAGATACAGTGGCACATATTCATTTAACTGATGCACTGGCTATATTTCGGATTTTATTAAATTTAAAAGAAAAGCTTTTGCAATATTTAATCTTTTTTTTTGCAGGTGGATTGTTATTAGTCTATAAATACAGGGTGGCTGATGAATTTTGCTATAATAAGAAACTCAAATAACTTTTTTTTTTAGTGTATGGAATTCATTTATTTTTTTTTTTTTTTTCAAGTTGAAGGTCATTAAATTTTATTAAATGTAGCTTAACTAGTTTTAAAAATAATTGAATTTAAATGCCCCCCACGCTCGTTGACACAAGTGCGGCATCTTAGTAAAAAGTTGTTCATTGCTGCTTTGAGAGTTGCGACAGGAATAGCCGCAATTATTGCCCGAATGGATTGTTTTAGTTCATCTAAATTTGTTGGCTTTGTTTTATAAACTTCTTGTTTACATAAACCCCACAAGAAAAAGTCAGGTGCAGTAAGGTCAGGCGACCTGGGGGGCCAACGAAATTCGGAGTTTCTTGAAATCAGTTTATTGGGAAATTTTCGTCGCAACTCTGTCATAACAGTCTGGGCTATGTGAGACGTTGCCCCATCTTGTTGAAACCACACAGAGTTGAAAGGAATTCTCTTTCGGCGTAGTTCTGGATAGAAAAATTCTTTCAGCATTTTCAAATAACGGTCTCCAGTAACCGTAACGGTGTGACCATTTTCTTCAAAAAAAATAAGGCCCGACAATACAGCGTGAAGAAACCGCACACCACACTGCCACGCGAAGAGGATGCAATTCCGTCTCGTGGAGTATCTGTGGGTTAGAAGTACTCCATATTCGACAATTTTGTTTGTTCACATTGCCGTTTAAATCGAAATGGGCCTCATCAGACATGAAAAGGCAGTTTAACATGTTTTGGTCTTCTTCCACCATTTGCAGGCAAAATTCTTCTGGCAAAATTCCAAGCGAATCGGCAAGTCTGCTGCATTCATTTTTTTAACCATTTGAATTTTGTAGGGAAATAAGTCTAAATCTTTGTGCATTATTGTTTGCAAAGACTGTCGGCTGACACGAAGTTGAGCAGATAAGCTTCTTGTTGAAACCCTTGGATTGCTTTGTATAGCTGCAGCTACAGCAGCGATCGTTTCCTCCGTCCGAACTGGTGAGTTTCGATGATAAGGCCTTCTTGCGACTGTTCCTTGCTCAGCAAAATTATTCACCAGTCTCATTATGGTCCATCTGCTCGGGGGATCGCCGCCAAACATCCGCCTGTACTCTCTCTGTACCAAAACTACGGACTCCAGTGCGTGATAGCGGCGGACTATCCAAATTCTTGTTTGCGTGTCCCAGTTATCCATTTTAATAAATTTTAAAGATCAATCTGCAAATTAAAACAAAAATGGAACAGATAACTTAAAAAGAAAAAAAGTTATTCAATTTTTTTTGGTAGCGGCTTTCATCAGCCACCCTGTATTTTGCCAGAAGATAAGAAAAAAACCTAAAGGAAGATACTTTTCAAACTGAGTTTTATCATACAACTATTGGCTATGGGAATAAGTTTCCGTCTCGATAAAGTCCTCCTGACTCCCACGAGAGAGAGTCTACTCATCCAGGCCACTGATGCATAGGTGATAATAGGTTTTATCACAGCCATTTAGATCCATAAGATCTTACTAGGAGAAATACCCTACGTTTTCCCAAAGAAACCCTTGCACTGCCAGAAGGCTGTCAGTGCTGCGGATGTCTTTGTTTCAACGTGTGACTTCCAAAGGAGTTTACTATTGAGGATTACCCCAAGGGGTTTAATTTCTTTAGATAGTTGGAATTTGACTCCTTTTAGCTTTGGCAGAACGAATCCATCAAGCTTCTGGTAAAGAGAACCACACCAGTCTTGGTATTGGTTTGCCGATAGCCCATTCGCACAGCACCAAAGGTCAATCATATGTTGGTTACTATATTATTACATTGAATTTCGAAAAAAATGTGTATGCGAATGTGTTTTCCTTCCAAATTGGATAAAAGCAGCTATGCATTTAAATGACTTTGTGCCACTGTAGCTGCCGCTGCTGCTGCTACTGTGGAGTCAAAGGTGACTTTGTATGTATTAAAGAAAAGATAAAGGCGACTGCACTCAACCCTTGTCACACGCCGCAAAAACGCAAATTCGTGCATGCTCACATTTGCACACACACAAAGCATACAAACTTACGGCGCAAAGGTAAATTGCATTCCTATTTAGAAGCTGGTAGTGACAGGTGGTCCCAACAATCGACAAGCAAATATCAAATAAGTAAAGGAATGCAATGAAAATTCGAAAGAAGCGTAAAACTATGAAGTAAGTTTATTTTGTATTCTGTTTTCCTTGTTATTTTCCACCTGCTCCTCTCAGTGTATCACAAGGTAACTAGCGAGCAGAGGTAGCGCACAAAGAAGATAAGACAGGAGCGAGAAGGAATAAGAAAATAAGCTGAATGTTCAAGCAGACAAGCAGCGAAGATATTTGAAAAGCAAAAGGACATGCAATTACCTCACCAGCTGAATGCAGGCAGATGTTAAAAGGTGTGACAAGCGCGGTGTATAAAAAATTGTATCCATCCAAGTGACAAGCAATTTTTGCTGCAACGACTTGCAATTTCCGCACACTATGTCCTTTGCTTCGCTCGTCATGCAACCAACTTGCCACTGTCAATAAGAGTTTCTATATTAAATAAATTTATATATCTAAAATACGACTAAGTGGATGTAAAAAACGAAATCATCACCAGCCGCTGTCGCACTCTCGAAATGGTGATTGCTGTTGTTCAAGCAGTAAGCAAGTAGGCAGACGCATGCGAGAAGGGGCACTCAAAAACAACGCAGTTAAACGTGTAGCGTTGAGAAGGTTTAAGGTCAAATGGATATCGTCATGTTACGAATAAAAATAATTTCCTATAGTTTGCGAATTGTAACATAGGATTTCCACATGCTGAAAATAAATTTGAAGATGTTCTCTGCTCTTCTCAAACTTGCATAAGAAGAAATATTTTCACAGAAGCTAAGTTGCTACAGAAATCGTAATTATGGTCCGATCTATCAAAGTGCAAGGTTTTTGTTTATATGTTCGCTATATTTCCTTATAGAGTTACCGATTTCGTCGACATGCAGACACATAAGGATATATTCCATGGCGGCTAGTTGAGGAAACCTGATGCCTCGCACTCTAGAACGTAACGATTTAATAAAATGACCACCAGCACAGCCTTACTTTAATACTCAAAAGTAGAGCACTTGATCTTCAATTTAAAGGAAATATCTGGGAGAAGAAATTCGGTTCCCATTTCATTTAAAGCCGCCCAGAGTAATTGAAATGTGCTTAGAG
This sequence comes from Anastrepha obliqua, assembly GCF_027943255.1. Classification (NCBI taxonomy): domain Eukaryota; kingdom Metazoa; phylum Arthropoda; class Insecta; order Diptera; family Tephritidae; genus Anastrepha; species Anastrepha obliqua. Next base: position 86,547,491 of record NC_072892.1, read on the forward strand.
AGGCGAACAAAAAGGCTTGGCTTATTTGAGATTTATATATTAAATTTTTCTAGATAAAACCACTCGGTAAACGGAATATCATCAAAATCGGATAACATTTAAAATTCCCGCCCACAAGAGGAAAGTGTAGGCACTACCGCAATCTTTGCCGTATTTCATAATTTTTATTTCCATTCGGAGCGCGTTTACTATTTTTGGTTTGTATAGTGACGTTGTTGCACTGTCACTGGCTGTCACGATCCGTATCTTATACACAAAGGGAGGATTGTGAATTCAGAAATCACCTTATTAGTTATATTGTTTACTTCTAGAAGCTTGAACTCTCTCTCTAACCTGTAGAATATGAAAAAGGTTTGCATTGCACACCGAAACCTGGCAAATTATAAAGCAATCCCTTCATGGTTTCTCTTTTCCTTCGGATTTCCAGCTATATTTTGCACAGCTTATCAACTTATTGCACCCATTCGGTCCATCTATAACGTGTGTCCACTGTTAGCATAATTACTTCGAGGCCATCCATTGATTCTGCTGAAACGATAACGAGGAATAAGTTTTGATTCTTGAAAACTATCTATACAAGGCCGAGCCTGTTCAGAAATATCCTTTTTACAACATATCTCCGCTCAGCGATAACAGTCATCTGCGTGAGATCTTTGGCAGCCACTACAGCTCGCCCTAATTTTAAAACATAATGGGACAGAACAATACCAAAATTTAGTATCCATACTTTAGACTCATCAGCCATCAATTCCTGAACTCATAGCTGCAATCAATTTTCATAGTTTATATTCCGGAGAACCCCCAAGCACTTGTCAGATATTTCGGAGCTGAAGTAAAAAAATTTTGAATGGGCATGAAGTGGCATGTGGAAGACACTCCTCGTTTTTTCATAATAAAAATAAAGAAAAATCAAATTCTGAAAACTCAATAAGAGCCCAGGGTCAATCTTCACCGTAGCGCATTTTCCTCATAAGAGCTCATGAAAAAGAGAAAGTGTTGAGAAAATTAGACTAGAACGATGATAAAAAGGGGAGAAAGCCAGTCAAATGTAGAAAGGACTACCGTGATAATTGAAAGTCGGCGTCGAAAAGTCTTGCCACAAATCTGGAGTAGCGAGAATTTTTGCTTACTGCTCTCAAGGGATTACAATAAACGGCCAGTGTTACGGTAATTTTCTTGGTTAAACCCTACAGTCCCAACCTAAAATCCCAGTGACTTTTTATTGTTTTGAAATTTGTAAGAGGAGTTCTGAGAACGAAAATTTTCAAGCGCACCCGAAGAGAAACATAAATAATATTTTTTCAGTGGTATAAAAGCATTGTATTCACGATGTGAAAAGAGTTTAAAAAGTTAGGTTAAGATGGTTTGCCGGTACGCGTTCTAAATGTGCCAGATATCGAAAGAAGTAAGAGTTTAAACAGCGATTTCGCGTTCTGACAACCCGTTTTTGCTTACCTCTCTCCACTTCCGTCTCGTTCCTGCAACTGCGATAGAAGTCGTTAGAAGGTAACCCACGACGTTTCCCTGGTGTTCTTATTAGGTAGTGCCCAGTGACAATACCAACAACTGTACTAATGGAAGGTCGGTCTAGCTTGTTGAGAAACCTAGTTCTGCATTCTTTCCACTATTTTAGTACCTTGGGCCGCGAATTTGTCAGCCGCTTCTCGTACACCATAAATATTTCAACTACTCAGCATATTCAACATAATAAAATTGTAAATGGCTCGCATGCAGACAAATTGAGTAGTACATTTTGGCTCTAATTCTAATCTTCTAGAAAATAGTCAATAAAATTATACGTGACAGCATTAGGCCTTTTATCACATATAACGCACCGAGCTTCTCTTCCAATTTGAGTAAAGAGTTTCACCTCCGAGCCTGTCGACAAGTAAAAACTTTTAAGATAAAAATTTGGCTACCGTTTAATATTACCTAAGAGCATCGATTTCAGGAGGTAGACACGCCCCAATCCACTCAGATATGGCGGTCATCGTGTAGATACAACCTAAATTATGATGTTGACCATCATGTAACAATTTACATTTCTATAATACGCCCTTTGTGGTTAGAGTAATTTCTGCTCCTGCGACATAAAAGGTGCACTAATGCTACAAAAAGAACGACGCAAAAGAACCAAGTAAGTATTACAAGCAAAAAAAAGAGTGATAATAATAAGAACTTACATAAGTCGAAATAACTAGCTTCTAATCCGACAAAACAGACACGAACGCAAAAGGATGTACACTCCTTCACAGCACAAAACGAAAGGATTGCAAAGCACAAACATGTAGGGTGTAAGACAGGCAACGCCTTACACACAAAATGTTAGCAGTAATCGAAAAGACACGAAAATATTGTAACACAAATACGATAAGAAGAAAAAACGGGGCTTCAGTTGGCGCACAAACTGATATTGCAGGCGACCAGTGGAAAGTAAAAGCACTTTGACATTCCGAGGGCGATCTGCTATTCCGAATTGAAAGTAACAAAACAAATTTTCGAAGTTTTTGCTAGTTAAAATAGTTGTGGCAAAAATTGCAAAATTCTCTCAAAAACTTTCTTTTCTAAATGGTAGAAATTAAGAATAGTTCAACGCGTCTTTCTCTTGCAGGGCTAAAATCAACGTCCTTGGTGCAACTCGGTAAGCAGTGTTATAGTTTTTTAGATTTTAGTATAATAAAGTGCAAGTTTGAGCTGGCTTGAGATCCTCGTTAGTTTTTGAAAATTTTGTTCTAGTCCGGGAGCCAGGGGTCATTTGGACCTCATCATTTCATGCCGACTGATTTTAATACTGAAGGCAGACGCTATCGAATGGATAACGAAACCGACCGTCAGCTGGTCCAGTAGAGGTGGATACGTGCGTGGGATGCTGCGAAACGTGTCGAAATTTTTTTTGTATATTGTTGCCATTTAGTAGAATAAAAAAAATAGTCAGCTACGCCGTAGAGGGGGGAAAATATGTCAGCGGGTGCGCTAAATTACAAGTATAGTCAAGAGTTTAACGGTATAAAAACGCAGTCCAAAATCGACTCCTGGCTCCCGGATTATTCCTCCACTGTGTTCCCTACTTTCTATATATAAAATGTGCAACACCGTCACCGAAAATCTTTCTATGTAGGAATTCTTAACGGTTCTTAAGTACCGTGAAATTTCGATGAAATGTTTTTGTTTTTAATTTGTTTATAGGGCTTGAAAATTGTATTTATATGGCTTTTGTTAGACAATGAACTATACTTTCATACAAAAATAATGAATCTACTAAAAAACCAAAACAAGAAAAATAGCCATAACTGGGCAAAATATTTATGTGCGTTGAGTAGTCGCTTCACTTAAATCCTGCGCTGCAATACTTGTTTGACATTTTTTGTCTGCCAAAAGCATTGTATCTTTTTTTCCAATATTATTGCTGCCAGCAAGTTTCCAACTGGCTATAAACTACTTATAAATATTTTGCTTGGTAAATCCCCATATGAAAAGTAAACAAGATAGTTGGCTGAAAGAGCCGCAAATGTGGGGGAACGCGAGTGTGCTTTTGTGTTTAGCTGCCTGTATATGTTTGCATGTTTGTGTATGTCCTTGCATGGGTATGGATTTTGTGTGCGTTTGCATCTGCAAAAGAACATCGAATGTGCCAAAGCAAATAAAAATCCTTTCAACTGCTAGAGGATTGTGAAAAGTATCTCAATTGTATATGTGCGTCTATGAATTTTAGATATGCAGCTGCGTGTGAACTAAGAGCAGTGAATAATCGAATATATTCTGCAGAGTTGTAAAAACATTTTGTTCAAATAAAGCTCAAATATCGTGCCCCATAGTTCCAAGATCTGTCAGACATAGCAAACGAAAGCGATTGCATTTGTATCGACCTATTTTAGAGAACTAATTTTTAAGATAAAATCGTTCAATTCGTTGACTGTGTTCACATTTAATTTAAAGCTCGACATTTAATATTTCTCAAATATTTTCAAATTTTCTAAGCAAAAAATTTGATTACAATTTCTTAGCTGAAAAAGCTTTCATTGACTCTTTCGCGCACTCAGCTGTACAATAACAATATCCTTTCTACATTACTCTCTTTGCCTTAGACACGAAAAGCTTAGGTTTTTTTATTTTTGTTACTTAATAATATTTTGCCATTTCCCAATTGTTAGATATCGAAAACAACTTTGACAAGTTGCTGGAAAATAGTAACTGAAATTATTTATAGAACAATAGAAGGATGTGGAAATGCAAGTAGATGAGGGACAAAATAAAAAGCGTCGGAAGAAGGAGCAGAATGTGAATGTCAGTGATAACTCTGTAAAGGGTGATCAATTTAGAGGTATCGGATTTTAAATTGAAATAAAGCAACAAAAATTCAAATTGATTGGGCACTTAGAACCATTCATAACATTTATTTTTTAATTATAATCCCTTTCAAATATTGGTCGCAACTGCGCCGTAATTCGTAGCGTAAATAGCAAGTAGTGCCGTCTTGTTGGAACCAAATGTTGCGAAGATCACGGGCTTCAATTTTGGCATGAAAAAATCGTTTATCATGGCGAGATATCGTCGTTTTTGATGAAATATGGTTCAGTGATTCTCTAGCTCATAGGCCTCACCAAACAATTGTTTTCATTACATTTAATGGCTGTTCCTGAATGGCCGCGGATTGAACCTAAACTCTGGACACCTATAACAGCCGTCGATGTTCTCCTTTTTTCGGCCTCAGGAGCACGCTTTTCCGGCTATTTTGGCAGTCTTTTACGAAGTGGCCATATACCACATTTTATGCATTGTTTTAATCCAAGGAAGAGTTAAGCAACATGTGGCCATACTGTAAGAATCTACAGTATTTTTGTAACCAGACACGTTCTCTTAAAGAAAGACAACGGCGCCTTAACGATATACAGACTACTTACATATACATATGTATATGCACGAGAACAAGTGTTAGGAGTAACAGCAAGATTGACTAATCAATAACAACAATAAGAATAAACATTGAGGCAAACAATAGCAATTATTTCTACGGGTAGTTTGAGCAAAAGGAAAGCGAATTAAGACGGAGAAGCGATTATCCAACGCGCTTTTTTCCGACTTGTGATTTATTTTTCACTGTTTATTTTCACCTTCTTTCTCGGCACTGGGAGGTTTCACGAAGGCTGTGCCAAATTGAAATAGAAAAAACATTTCAAATTTAAAAACTTACCGTCAAATAATAAATTATCCAATACCATTTCGAAGCCGACATTAAAGCTAATTCTTTAAAGTTGTATACTGCGCCGTGGCAGAATCAAATCAAAAACAACAAACACACCACAGGCAACGGGTATTCTTCGGGCAGATCACCCACGAATATTCTCTTATTGAATATTGAGACTGCCGCAAACCTCACAAGGTGGATAGTGTCGTCGCTGACGGTCATGGGATTGAACTCAACCTGCCTACAGGCGTATCTGACTGGTTCGGGCATGTCCAGGAGATCCCAGACGCAATCGACATCCTACGCGTCATTGCCGTCGTCCTACTCGGAATCATTGGAAAGCGCCAACAACGCAGACTTCAAATAGCTCCGACAAGTGGGTGGAAGCATAGCCACCCCAGAACAGCTAAAAGAAGTGAGTGCTGATATTCGGACCACATACTTGTTGGGCGAGGTGGGGTTCGCCACCGCGGATGGCTTCATGAGCCGAGGAGCCTTTCAAAGAAAGATCGCTCAGATCCAGAAATCAGTAGTGGCTCCAACCATCACATTTTCGAGTACAGTGGACTTAATAGACACAGAATCAGAAAAGGCAACCCAAACGTTAGCAGGGACCCTCTGGATCTAGCATCAAACACGACAAGCGTGTCTTCTGAGACTCAAGACAATATATCCGTGTCTGGAGCAGAAACCGTTGATTATGTTCCCTTCCGCTATGCCGTTTCTACTGCTCTGGCTACGGTACGCGAATTCGAAAAGATGCCATTGCCCCACCTATTTAACACCTTAGCCGATTCGCACTGGTCCGAACAGGATACGACTATCCGCGCCACAATAAACAATGCAGCCATACGCGATTCTGCCACATGGTATGCGCTGACTCAAAGAATAGGAAGCCAACCAGGATTATACCATGACGTAGCACCAACGGCAAGAAACTCCCTGATCGCTCGACCATTTTCACAAGATACAGCTAGATTCGATATAATGCCGTTTAAGTCCGTCCGCAACATAACGCCAACGTTCCATCACATCGACATCCAACGTTCTGAAATAAGAAAAAACCAAACGCACATGATGGCAATGCCAGTTGACATCTTCGAGCAATTCTTAACTCAGAACGATTTCCAGGTGCCGCCTCCTAAACTTTTTGTTCCATCCAAGGTGAACTAACGCTGAATAGGAGTACTAATGAGCAACCAAACCATGAACTCAAAATTTGTGCGTAAATATCCAGCGGATTTTTACTCATCGGAACTGACGTAGGGCACAGTATCGTACAATTGGACTTACTCCACCAGTGGTAGCCCCGGAGAAGTGGTCGCAATGTCCGCCGCCACAACCGCCTTTATAAAGGGTCATTCCAATATCATCCTAATACTCACGGACCAAACATCTTTACGGGTAGCCCTTCAATCATGGTGGGTGACTTATCTGTCCCAGTCTTCGTGGGCAGTGCTCCACTTGCCCTCACAGAGGAGAACCACCGGTCCCTCTAATAAAAAAAAATAAAATAAATAAATAATTGGCGCGTACACTTCTGTTAGGTGTTTGGCCGAGCTCCTCCTCCTATTTGTGGTGTGCGTCTTGATGTTGTTCCACAAATGGAGGGACCTACAGTTTCAAGCCGACTCCGAACGGCAGATATTTTTATGAGGAGCTTTTTCATGGCAGAAATACACTCGGAAGTTTGCCATTTCCTGCCGAGGGGCGACCACTATTAGAAAAATGTTTTTATTAATTTTGCTTTCACCGAGATTCGAACCAACGACCTCTCAGTGAATTCCGAATGGTGATCACGCACCAACCCATTCGGCTACGGCGGCCGCCCTCTAATAAAGCCAGACGTATTCCCAAACATGTGGGATGCATATTTTAATATGGCAAACATCTTCTAAATAAGATACAACCTGCTCTTATGCTAGAACACAATGTGAAAGAACTTGGCCACGGAGACGACTTGTGGGAGAGCATTGTCGTTAAGTGCAGAACTTTGTGCAGTGCTCACTCCAGGGTCGTACCGGTACCCGCACTGGCAGTCTCTACGCTACGATACTGAAAGGTCACTTGGCGCTTTTTTCATCACAATAGACACTGTCAGGGCAACCGACCCTCGTTCTCCCGCTTCTCCTCACTTGCTGTCCACAGTTTGTGTCACTTCAGACACAGTGGAAAATGAGATAAAAAGCAGATTGAATGGGCTCAACCTGTCAACTCTGTCAGCCCTCCACATCCCGCCATCTGGTCGGGCAAAAATTGATTGCAATGACGAATCTACGTTCACCATGTCACCCAGACCACAAAGAAAAACGTCGCCACGATATACTCGGGCCAGCAGAGTAATAGCTTAAAGGGATCGGCTGTTTTTCTTGGGCTAATAAAAAAGTGTGGAGGTTCGTACACCTTCTTCACCGCAGACACATACGCAACCTTTTGGTTGCAATTTTATAGGCACGTAAGCCAACATCCTTACGTTAATTTTTCCATGTTTCTTCAACATTTCGCTCGTCGAACTTCGCATACAATTTTTTTTTTTTTTTTTTTTTCAAAATATATTTCAACAATTTCATAATGACATGCCAAATCTTATTGAATAGAAATGTCAACACACTTTACCATTCTCAGCTGTCAAACCATAGTTATCAATAACGAGAGTTCTCATACAGCTAAAATCACCCATATTTGACGGTCCATGTGTTTTTTTTAATCCTCAGGCAACAATCTTTGCGTCAATTGAATCTTATACGGGAATAAATGCAAATCAATGCGGGTAATTCGTTGTAAAGCGGTCCGAGCAATGCCCAACTGCTGAGAACGGCGATTTTGGGATGTCCTTGGCGACGTCTCAACACTGGCTCGTACAAAAGCAATATTCTCATCCGATCGCCTTGGTCGGTTTTGATTTGGCCTTTTTGGATTAGAAAGAGCATCACCAGTCGAAAACCTTTCGTACAAACGTTTAATGGTATTCTTAGAAGGCGCACTTTTCACATTATTTAATTTTTTATACGCACGTTAAGTTTTCACAATTGACTTCTTTTGTTGAATGTAAATTTCAACAATTTGGGAGCGCTCGCTTGGCGTGTACTGTTCCATGGTAAAAATCTGCTTGGACTGACGCTTCCAACGCGGTATATCATTAAGCGATCTGACGTCTCTATCAAAAGATACAGGGTTGCCAGATGGGTCCGTCGAATATGGGCAACCCTGTACATATGTTTAATTATTTATTATCGGTTGCGTCCCTCTAAAGAGGGGGTATCCCTCTATAGCATTGCAATAAAGTCTATATGGCACTTACCTTTCATGGAATTCATGAATCTTTCTCTAATTGAAACATAGCTAAACGTTGGGAATAAATTTAGAGAATCTTAAGATATTCATTGAATATATTTGCTCTGCAACTTGTGCAAATGATAACTAAATAAAAATTAGTACTTCATCGAAACATTTTTGTCATAAGTGATTTTTTTGAGCCGCTGCAAGAAAATGCGCTAAAATAACTCGAAATTCTGCGCTAATAAATCTTAATGAACAACCAGTACAGCGAATAGACTGTAAGTAATAAAATGTAAACGTCAACATAAACAACAACAACGTGAGCCGTAATGCATGGGCATATAAAACGTGCATAAACGACAGTGACAGCCGGCAAAACGACCGTCACTGTAGTCATACGCCAAAACACAGTGAGCACAACGAAAATATTAGACTCCACTCACCCACCTCTTTAGACAACACAGCCAGCAGCCTGCCAACAAATCGCAGACACAATTCCCACCTTCCTCGCCAATACCCTGCGGTCATATATGTAGATGTATATGTACATATTCATTCACACATTCAAATATATGTATGTACTTAGGAACTTATGTATGACGGATAAATCCATTTCAACTTTTCCCAACTGCAGCCCACAATATTGATCACACATACTTGCTCACACACATAAATAAATATTTGAACCACCCAAAAACGCAATGCCGCGCACTCCTAAAAATAACGATCAGACTGCGTCTGCGTTTGCGCCTAAAGTGAACTCAAAATTTCCATTGAAAAAGTCAAGAAGCCACTGACCGCATAAATTTCGTATTCAAATCGGCCAAGCCTAACCAAAAAGTAGAAAAGTATCAGTAAGAAAAAAATTGCAACAAATGTGACTGCTTTCCTATGTGCCTACGTCACATGCTGCCTGAGTGTGTGCTGTTGCATTTGTGTATATGTAAATATTAGGCAAGGGGACACATTTTATTCATGTATGTTTTTACGTGGGCTTGTGCAGCTGCGATTTATGTTTTGGATATTGCCTTTCACATTTCGCCGGCGGGCTCAGCCTCCGTTTCAATCACCTCTACCTCAATTTAATTCACTTCACATCGCTAAATTTCACTCCATTTGATTTTGCCTCATTGCTCACTTTTTCCATGCTTTTTTTCATTTTTTTTTTTTTTTTTTTTTTTCAATTTGTTTACAACGAAAAATCGCACACTGTAAAAGAAGAATAGTACTTTGATTGACATATTTGCACGAAAGACAGTCGAAAAACATTGCAATATTTTACTTACGAAAGATGCAGGAAGATGTGAAAATAAATAAATATTCGTGATTTATTTTGTGCCAATTTTGAGAGTAAAATATGAAACTTACGAATTTCAAATATGAATATACATACGTACATATGTGTACATACGTATATAAATCCTTCAGCTGGCAAGACCTTCTACAAAGAAGCCCTTTCACAGTGAAGCGTAGTAATTTTGGAAAAATAAACTTTATTCTTCGAATATCAGCTTAAGAGATTCTACTGCACATCAATCAATCAATAACTTTTTACCTGATACTCGTAATATCAATTCTAATAATTTACAGTATTTTAAGTATCAGGACATCACAACATTCCAATGGCATCACAACATTATTACTAACTTGGTGTTAGAAACTGTTTCAACATTATTAAATTAACAGCCTGTTACTTACAATAGATTGCCACTATACCTAACCTGTGTACCTCTGACAGATGCGGTGACTAATTAATGATCATATTGCGTAGAGATTTATCGATGATCTAACAAGTCACTAAGTCCATACTCTATAAGGTAATTCTAAACCCTGTGAGCATTTTTATAACTGGCATTTGTAGAGGTTTCCTCCGAAAATCTCTCAAAAGTACGAAGAGTACTTGAAGAGAATAAAACAATTCTAAGATATTGTAAATTTACGTATAGTAACAAGACTCTCGAAATTATTTAGTAAAAAATCTCATCTAGTGATCTTAAATTCACTGCAAATAGCCCCAGCTTCTAGCAGCACTAAGAACTTAATTCGTCAGCGTTAATCTGGATTACCGTTAATTATGATTAAAATTATAGTGCGGCAGAGGTTTAGTGAACAGCTTATGTGTTTATTCGATAGTTTTGTCAGTAAAAGATGTGCCGCAGGCAACAGATTCGGGTATTAACTGCCCATATACTAAAAAAAAAATAATAATAATAAATAAATAAAAAAAATATTTTTTTTTAAATCTAAATTGCAATTTCCCAGACTGCTTCGAAATATCCAAACAATTAAGGAACGAAACTTGCCCTGCAGTTACAATTAATGGTCAGAATATACCACAAAAAATGAAATAAAATATCTTGGAATTCTCCAAGATAGAAGACATGTCGGAATCATATTGAAAGGAAAGTGACTAATATCAATTAAAGTGAAAACCCTATATTGGATGCTTAATTCGAAATCAGCATTACCTGTAGTGTGCAAAGTGCTAATAAACGATGAAAGATTGTTAACGTTCAGTAGACACACCAATTTTTGTCACGAACAGAGTTAAAAATTTTTTTTTATACATTTTTTGTAAGTATTTAGCGAGATAGAAAATTAATCCTTGAATTTAATTTAGATAATTGATAATATAGTAACATGCTTTTAGTCACATAAAGAAAATTTTTATCAGAAATAGGTTTCGCTAAAGAGAAAAAATATATCGGACTTCAGAAAACTATATAAACTAAAAATAAAATAGTACGAACACGCAAAAATAGCAAATAAACAAGTCAAGCTCGAGTGTGTTCTTCGAATTTAACGATGGAAATTCAAGTTGAACAAAGAATTTGTTTGAAATTTTGTTATTCCAACAAAATTTCGGCTTCAAACGCCTTAAAAATGTTGCAGACAACCTATGGGAACTCTGCTCTATCACGTGCACGTGTTTTCCAGTGGTAAAAATCGCCAAAGTCGCTCAAAAATTAAGGTTATGCTGACTGTTTTTTTCGATTACGAAGGTGTGGTGCACTCGGAGTTCCTTCCGCAAGGCCGATCGGTTAACGCTGAATATTATTTAGACGTTTTAAAGCGTTTGCGCGAGAACATTCGTCTTAAAAGGAAGGAATTGTAGGACAAAAAGTCATGGTTCTTGCATCACGATAATGCACCAGCTCACACATCACGTCTTGTTCGCGATTATTTGAACAAAAATAATGTTAATATCGTTCCGCAAGCACCGTATTCGCCTGATATGGCTCCATGTGACTTTTTCCTGTTTCCCAAGCTCAAGTTGCCGCTCCGTGGAAAACATTTTGAGACAATTGAAGTCATAAAAGAGAATTCGAAGAACACACTCGAGCTTGACTTGTTTACAGTAGCACAGAAAACAAACTATGTGACATATCACGCTGAAATTTGCCATGTAAGCTTATAACAGTCCTACCAAAAAACAAAAAATTTATTTTTGCCATATGTCATCCGCGGACCGTTTTATTGATAACGTCTCGTTCATATTTGAGTAGAAGGTATTTCCATTTTTATAAGGAGTGATTTTCTTTTAGAGCAATAATGGTAATGTGTTGTAGATGTCGGCTTCTAAAAGAAAGCGAGATAGAAATTTTCTTTGAATGATGTAATAATTGATTTTGATAACGAGGATAGTGTCCTAGACTTGTCAATATATGGTGTATACTTTCTTTTGACGTTGACTGCTTATGCAAAACGCGACTACACACTGGGGTAAATTTCGCCCAACCATTTTTTTAGATCTGCATAAATTCGGTGCGCACCAACTACTGAGGACTTACTGCATGAATTCGAATAGTAAAATCGGCGTTGCTAAAATATAGCTAACGGTATATTTCCAGATGTTAGAAATAAACAAACCACAACCGCTCAAACTATTTTGTGTGGTGACTTACACCTCGAAGGTTAAGACATCCAAGTCCATTTAAGTTAGTTTTTTTTTTTTTTTTTTTTAACTTTTTATTTGTTTATTGAATCTGCCTTTTCAAAGGCCTCACAATAAGTATTCAAATCTTAGAACTAAAAAGAAAAAATTTATTTTATCTCATTTTCTACAATAAATAATTATCAAATGGCCCTCTACTCATCGGGGTGGTAGGTCATTTCTTCGAAGCCTGGTCGTATGTTGCGTACTCAGGAGTTGACGTGCGAACGGGTTCGGATGATCTTGCAATTTCAACTGATAGTTTTCACGAACTTTTTTGAATACTTCCTTCTCCATCGGTACATCTAGGTCCCTATGGATGTTGTCGTTTCTTATATACCACGGCGCTCCAGTTATGGTTCTTAAAATTTTTGACTGTGCTCTCTGTATAAGATCGATACTGGAACTGCTGGCCGTTCCCCACAATTGGATTCCATAAGTCCAAATTGGTTTCAAAATTGCCTTGTACAAGAGGACTTTACAGTCAAGGCTCAATCTTGATTGCTCATTAATTAGCCAGTGAAGGTTTGAAGCTTTGATTCTCATATTAAGCCGCTTTGCCTCGATGTGGCGTCTCCATGTTAAACGCCTATCTAGGTGAACGCCAAGGTATGTGACGTGATCAGACTGTGGTATGCGTACGTTGTTAAGGGTAACCGAGGGACAGTCTCCTCTTCTAAGCGAAAATGTGACATGTTTACTTTTTATTTCGTTCACTTTTATTCTCCATTTTTTCAGCCACTTTTCTAAAAGTCTGAGATATTTATTTAGCTCTCTAGATGCCAGAGACGGATCATTTTGAGAACTAAGCACAGCGGTGTCGTCAGCGAATGTAGATATAGTCAAACTAACGCACTCGGGCAGATCAGAAGTATAAATTAAATACAAAATTGGGCCTAGTACACTGCCTTGAGGGACACCAGCTTCAATTTCATTTTCATGAGTCACATAATCGTTGCATTTTACTCTGAATTGTCTGTTTGTTAAGTACGATTCCAGAACTTTGTGTGTAATAGGTGGCAAACAGCGTTTTATTTTATGTATGAGACCCTCATGCCAAACTTTGTCAAATGCCTGTGCCACATCTATAAAAATTGCTGAACAGTATTTTTTAAGTTCAAAACATTTTCTTATTTAAGTTAGTGAAAATGCTTTTTGTCCACAAAGCAATCATGAAAAGTCAACGGGAATTTTGAGCCACTTTAAACTGGCACTTTATTATGCCTATACAAATTCAATAGGCCACGAAACTGGATATTTTAAATTTACCCCAAAACTCTGATTAAAATGTAAGAAATTTTAATCAACTTTTATGGAATTTTATTTGACTTTTCTGCAAAGTGTGAAACTTTATGTGTTTTTGTTGTAGTATGAGCTATATGTTTATAAAAAATTAATCAAATAAAAAGTAAATAAATAGTCAAAACTTTTGAATATGTCGCATTGCTATTATTTTGAGTACAGGTGTTTATCGATATATTATTAAATGCATAACTTTACTTACTTGTTGCTTTTCTGCCGTTTTGAATTTTCAAAGTTAACAGGAAAATAAAATTGAATTAAAACTATTATGTAAACTATTAAATTTTTCGAATGGCATTAAAATAGTAGAATAAATCACGATTAAATATTCGCGAAACTACTAGCAATACCGAGCGAATGAGATACTAAAATAAAAAGATGAATGTCAGATGATCACAAAAAAGTACGAGTTATTATCTAGAAATTACAGCTGCATATGCGCAAAAAATTCAGTTTTAAGTTGAGCGTGTAAACGTAAATTGTAAAGTAAAGTAATTGAAATTATAGTAAATAATGAAGCAGGTTGTGATTTTTATTTAGCAATTCGGTAATCGACCTCTGAGAAAAACGTAACATTATAATTGATTTATAGCTGATTCCTACTGAAAAATAGTATTAAATTGACTAGTAGTAGTAGATAAGAAAATAAACCTCGGCTTAACACGAGACTATAATTATGCGCCAATAAAGTTAGCAGGGATTCACCACCGCTGCCTGCAACCCCCGTTCCGCAGCACCAGTGCTAGAATGCGCAGTCGATTTCCGTTTAAAAAAAATCTAATACTAAGGGGCCCCGGTTGTCTAGAGCTTAAAAATTTAGGATATTTTCAGGAATTTTTTTTTGCAATAAAAAAAAGATATTTAAATTTTTTAGTCATTTTATTTAACTTTTTTTAATTTTAATTATTTTAAAAATGGCGCTGAAGTTGACCCTCCCGCAAAATTGGACCTGGACGGTGTTGTCCATTTTTGGTCTTCTATTTATCAGAAACACAAAAACCAAAAAAAAATTATTAATCAGTATGACTGTAGTTATGTCCCGCTACTAGAATAAAAAAAAACTAAAAAAATGGCGCGGTTTCGAATTTGACACTCTAAAAATCGGTTTTTTTTTTTAATTTTTCCAATCAAACAAACTCGAAATAATTAAAATAATAATATGATTCTAGTACAAGCGATAGCCATTGATGTTGTGAACAAGATATTAAAATTTCAGACGATTCGGTTGGACAGTTTTGAATATACCAGGCCGAAAGAATTAGTTTTGAGATAACTGAGTTTAAAGTTTTGAGAGTGGCCGCGTTACAAATGTGACTCTACCTGCTAAAACGTCTG
The DNA here is from genome assembly GCF_027943255.1 of Anastrepha obliqua. Classification (NCBI taxonomy): domain Eukaryota; kingdom Metazoa; phylum Arthropoda; class Insecta; order Diptera; family Tephritidae; genus Anastrepha; species Anastrepha obliqua. The sequence goes on from NC_072892.1 coordinate 86,562,526, forward strand.
TACAGTCGAAAATACTGGGAATATCCGTCCAAAAATTTGGCAGTATATTCTTAAAAGCCTATACTTTCGAAATATCGAAAAAACAAAAAATCGATTATTTGAAAATTCTATGCCACCGGGACCCCTTAAGGCTAAACATGCTTTTATGAAGAATTAGACCATTTTAGAAGTAATAGCCAAAGTCTGTTTAAAACATGCAATTGTTCTATGAACTAATTTTTGCTTAGCTCATTTGCTAGTACTTCAGAATACTTGAAGTAAGTCTATAAGCCAACAAATGATTCTAATGCTTCTATTTGCAAAATGTCAATACAGAATCAATATTCAGTTAACTCCCTGCAGATATGCTGTGGCTATCGCTCCACAGCTGGCGTTCCAATCAGATATGTCGACTTTTCTATCAAAACCGGCAGCATTCGCAATTGCCATAGGCATCAGGTAGTTGATTTTGACCGATCAAAGAAGCACAAACACTCATTCACCCGCACACATATACATATATGCAACGCGCTAGTATGAATGCGGTTTTGTGGTTTATTGATTAGTCGATTGCCAAAGAGCATTCCAAAAGGAATAAACAAGAAATTACCAAAGTGAAAGGTAATGCATAGGTAAATAAAGCATTACTATTGCGCTAATGAAGAAACGAAGCAAACGACTATACAAAAGGGAAATTCATTTCCTCGTGCAAAAGTTTAAAGGAATAACGAAGGTGCGAGAAGCTATAGCAAAAGAGTCTTTAATGCGGGAACGAAATGTATTCTTATATGTGTGTATTGTACACAAGCGCTGGTATAAATGTGCATAAATATATTACAACATTCAACTGCTAGCCTACGATCTCAACACTTCTTGCGCTTATTTATTAGAAAATAATGCATTTTAATTTCCTATGTAAAGCAAAATAAAAATTAAAATTAAAAATTAAAAAACGTGCGGCGTTGCATGCATCAGCTCTGTGGGGGTTTTCTTTGCTGTTGCTATTGCTTTTATGTTGCTCTACACATCAAGAAAAAATTATGTCACACCAACTGCACATATACGAGTATATGGTATTGCGTGTGTACGAGTACGCCGCCACCATTTTCGGTTTCCAGCTTTACTATGTGATTTCCTGTGCTTTATCGCAGCAATGCGCTCGTTTCTGCTGTTGATCTTCTTTCAGTAAGTATTATGAGCAGTCTGACTTACGGGCTATTCACATACAAACAAACATATATATATATATATATATGTATGAAGGAACGCCAACCACAAATCGCATTGGTGAATTGATCTACTTCCATACCCATTTGGGCCGGTGTCGCATTGCAGCGTGCCACAGGCTATTTGTTGATGAGAATCTCGTTCAACTGTTTTAAGTATTGAATACGACGAATAATCATATACATATACGACGACGTAGTGAAAAATATTTGCCCAGCGTATTGGTATTCGAAATCTGAATCTCTAAAAATGCGTAGTTAACCGAAAATATCTAGATTTTTATCGAAGATCTAAAGAATATCCGAAAAAGGATCTAGAAAATAGTTATTTGCCCCTTTATCAAGCAGGCGAAAAGGTGTACATGGACTCACAAGTTCAATACGTCTGATCCACAAAGGATTAGAGAACTGGAACACTTTTATCACACTGGACTGGTACAAAGAGACACAATTGTATGGTAGAGCTTATTCTGCGTCGAGATCCCGCATTCTGCCGATCGCGTCGAATTATCTCGTTTGTTAGTGCCACTCCTCATTGAAAGGTTCAACGGAGCAGATTACTAGCAGTTTATTAAACATTTTTTCTGAGGATCTGATGCCTTCATACATTCCATTATCTTGACAACACATGGGACCGTGTCAGATCATCGCTTATCAATTAAATTTACATGCTTATATACACATCTTTATACCCTTTTTGAGTTTTTGGCTAAGCTGCTCCCCAATTTATGGTGTGCGTGTGTGGTGTTGTTCCACAAATGGAGGGACTAGGCCTACAGTATTGTGCCGCCTCCGAACGGTAGATCGTTTTTTGTGAAGAGCTTTTCTATAGCAGAAATATACACGGATGGTTACCATTGCCAGCTCTGGGACGACCGCTATTAGATGTTTATAACCTGGACCTGGGTGGCCCGGATATGTCACCGAAACGGCTTATCAGAAATCATGCATTATCGCTATGGTCTCTCTGGTAGTGTGTGGCGTAGCGGCATCTTGTTGAAAGCATGTGTGTGTACTGAAAGAAGGATGTTCTCTCATTATTGGCAGAAAATAATCATATGTCGTTCACAGATATTGCTTTTCCTTCACTGCCCGCTAATGCACACCAAAGCATCACTTAGCTGTTGAAGTTTTAATTGTAAGTACTGTCCTTTAGATGACCAATAACAGTAATTTCGCTTATTTACACTTTCACTTAAAGGAAAATGGGCTTCATCACTCCAAAAGATAGTATTTACTGTACGAAATCACACGCAGAATTTATAGTATAATCGTTAGATTTAAGCGCTTACAGGATTTGAATTTTGAAGGGGTGAAGCCTAAGTTCCTTCCTCAATATTTCATGTACAATAGTCTCAGAGCAGCCGGTCTCTTACGCACGGACCGACGCGGATTATCGTGCAAATTTGTAGCAACAAGTTCAGCATTTTCCTTTGTTCTCTGTCTCCGGCCGTCGGTGGTTTGCCACCAAACTTGTTACCGTACAATTCGCACCGATGAACGAATCAAACCTTCACTTGTGGCATCATGTAAATGTCGAATATTGTAACATGAACAAAATAATACGACTAGCAATTGAACACGAATCATTGGGCTGGAAGTGCGCTTGAATTGCGAACGCAACAACGTGCGTCCACTGCAATATCGACTAAATAACCCTCGCGAATAACGTAGCTAACGGGATTTCCTCCCCGCTTAACGATTAGGGAGAAATTTTAAACTTAAACCTAATTCTGCCACCGAACACCCTGTGCTATATTATATATAACAAAAAAAAAAGTTTTAGAAACCAACGCAAATTTTGAGCCACTTTAAGCTTGCACTTTGTTTTACCTGAATTGAATGAGTTATAAAACTTCGTCCACATATTTATCTAATATTCTGACTAAAATGTTTGAAAATTTTGCAATTTTTTATAAATTTTGTACAAGGTTTCAAAATATGAATTATGTTTTGTTGTAGCATGAACTGTATTTTTATATGAAATAGGGGAAAAAATAAATATAAATAATATAACAAAGCAGAACTCATTTTTTTTTAATGGGAGTGCTGCTTAAAAGATTTCGTTGTTTTCAAAACATATACAATTATTAAAAATACTTTCCGTCGCTAACCATAACTTTCTTTCGATTTTTTTGTTTTCTAAAAAAACAACTGCTTAGCAATCCTGAAAGTAATTCAAGTTACAATTTTAAGTATTGGCCAGCAAACACCTCTTGCATGTACGGGGACAAGGTGCGACGTCTGGTGGATATGACGAATGCGATAGATGACCCAAGAAATATAGAATAGAATAGTGCACCTTGGTAGTTGATCTGGCGTCAGAATCGAAACCGAACGAATAGGATAAGGGTAAAAAAAGTGGCAAAATCACATGCAAATGCAAAAATGATAACAAATTATAAACAGGTCGCCTTCGATTCGTCAAGCGTTAGCGAGTGCCTAGAGCGCGGCTAAAGAACAGCGTTATCGCTATTCTCACCTCAGCTTGGTCGGGTAGTCCCGCCGTCAACGATTAATCACCCAATCTTCACATTCTCTGTGACCTGCGCAATTGTCACTATTTAGCAAGTTCGAGAGGTGTTCCTTCCATAACGTAAGTATGATCTGGACGTCAGTCATCAGATCGCCGACTTTCTTCTAACAGGAAAACAGTCGGTCTTATAAAATTCTGGGAACCACCGAACTTTCTGATAGAATTTCTTCCAGCAGCGTTTCTTTTCACGGCACCGTGAAAGTCCCCGTCATACCAATTATTTTTTCAGGTTCGCCGAAATCGGATTTCTTCTTTGGCGGCGGTACGCAGAGAACGACAAATGTGGGTCCGCTGCTCGTGCATCAAGAGTTGAGTGGCGATTTCCATGATTTTACTAACGATTTTCCTTCCTCAATGGAATCGTTGAAGTCACCACTTTACTGCTGCCTGCTCTGACTTTTTACCTTGGCTGTAGTGATACTAAACTTATCAAACATAAAATATTTTTTGAAGTGTTATGACACTTTTTTAAATTGCCTAAACTATGGCCTGATGTAATGTATACAAGAAGTATGTCGTGAATTGTGGCTCACTAAATACATTTAGCGGAAAACGTTAAGAACTTTTTACTCCACTTAATATAAATAATAAGAGTTGTTGTCGTCATTTATAAACTCCAAAAGGAAACAAATCTGTAGACAGTAGACATATAAAAGTCATATTGACCTATTAAGTCAGACTGACTGACTGCTCAGTTACTTGAAATTGCATATATTTGCATAGCTCACGTAATGGACGCACGAATTCTTCAGCCATTACGTCTATGTACGTGTTGAAATATCTGAATTGTTGAGCGTGTGTGTGTGTACCAATATATGCGAATATGCATTGGGTGCATGCCACATATGCACAATAAGATGTGGCACTTTGCGCATACTAATTTATCGATATTATCAGCTCATTGTTAGCGAAGTATATTTCTTTTCAATTTTTCCGTCACATTTAATTGGAAAAATAATTAATGTAAAATAAAAAACAAATCAATTTAGTAATCGAAGACGTTTTCTTGAATATTCAATTGGCGAGTGAGCAAATCATAAGTGCCGCACACAATGGTTTCGTATAGATTTTATTTTGTTTTTACATTTTTTTTTACGGCCTAAGCAATTTTACATAAATTCAGTGACAGTGGTTTCATTCTCTCGTTTTATAAATCAGAGTGTAGCCAAGTTATTCTTTGCCAAAACCAACAGAGCGGGGAAATAATCCTTACATGTTCGGCTTGACTAACGCCCAATATTTCATAAATGTTCTCTCGAACACATCAAGGGCCGCTATATCAAAAGTTTTAATTGTTCACGCTTCTGCGCCATACAAAATACGCGAAAAATAAGTGTGTATAGTTCATCGAGAGAGATCTTTACTACTTATTAACTCAAGCCAAAGAGCCGATTCGTCGGCAAAGCTTTCATACTCGTATTTCGGAATAACGGGAAACCAATTGTTTATTATATGTATGATAGGAGAACTTCTCAAACAATGTTGGTGCAATTTTTTTAGCAGCACCAAACAAATCCTATTATGCTCACATGAACCTCTTTGAATCATGGTGCATGGAAAATTTAGGAGAAAAGTTGCTAAAAGTATTTGAAAGGTAAATACTGCGCAAAATCTTCGGCCCGAAGCGAAATGATAAAGGCGAGTACATGCTGCAAAGCAACTCGGAACTGATCAGTCTAATAGACGGAGAAGATATAGTTAAATTCATGAAATCGCAGAGGGTAAGATGGTTGGCACACATCATAAGAATGAAGACCACTCGCGAACAAAGAACCATTTATACGCCAATAGCGGTGAGAAAAAGGGGGAAGACCACTTAAAATATGGCTACACTGCGTCGAAAATGGTCTGAAAACAATAGAGAATAATGGAGCAAGCCAAAACCCACCCCAGGTTCAAGTGCTGACTGATGATGATATCAATCAGTTATCGTAACAGATGGAATTTTAATATATTGTTCAAAGAAGAAATGTACAATATATGAGACTACCTCAATCATTTATCAATATGTACTATTTTTTCGACACAAATTGTACTAGAATAGAATCAAACGTGGTAGCTAAATATAATGCACAAGTAAGATTTTTTTAACGGCATATTTCGGAAAAGGGGCTTATGTCGGTATGGGTGGTTTTATGTTATATTATTTTATTACCTAATGCCCCCGTAGCCAAATGGGTTGGTGCGTGACTACCATTCGGAATTCAGAGAGTGTAGGTTCGAATCTCGGTAAGACACCAAAATTAAGAAAGCGGTCGCCCCTCGGCAGGCAATGGCAAACCTCCGAGTGTATTTCTGCCATGAAAAAGCTCCTCATAAAAAATATCTGCCGTTCGGAATCGGCTTGAAACTGTAGGTAAACAGAGATTTTCACTGCTTTGAATGCCAAATTTTACCTAAACCGATTTTTCCATTTAATTTTCCTGTGCCAACAGAAATAAGTTAAAAAACGAGAAGTGCCAAGGACAATATATTGCTAAGGAAAAAAAATATGAGCAAGAGGTATTCTAATAATTTATCTAGAACAATAATTTAATTTTTAATATTATAATTTATTAAGTTGACTTGTTTTAAAATATAAACCTCAACCCTTATGGGATCAAATCGAAAACTTGTCTTACAGTTAGCATGAATGAAAACTTTATCTGAGAACGTAAAGTCACCACCTTTTTTTTGTGGGTGAGGTAGCAACCGTCGTCAACTGCATCTAATGGTGTAGCCTCTAAAACAATCCCTCCTCCTCTTTTGGGGACACTCTCCTCCGGAACGACTTTATGCATTACTTCGGGCCCGGAACAATTCACCCACGTCTGGGTCCACCATATTTGTGGCCAGCTTCCTGCTATAGGCTCGTCTTCTAATGTCTCTGTGCTGTCAAAAAGCATCCGTGACTGCTCAATATTTGGGTATGTTAGCAGATGAGTCCCATCTGCTTTGCCATTTTTCTAACGAATGCAGACGTTCTGCAGTTTTCTCTTCAGTTGTCGACCTTAAAGGTGTCCCACAACACGGGTCCAAGCAACCTAAAAAATAGCCTTATTTAAATTATTTAAGCCATATTTTTAGTTTTCTTTGTGTGCTACAATTTTTTTATTTCTTTCGCTTTTTGTTCACTCCAAACCTATGCACCGACACAAGTTCTGGCCCTTGTTTTTTCATTAGCCTCATAAATGTTATCAATGAATTCATTTCATATCATTCATATTTTTGCCATTTGGCAAGCTATGGGGCATTAGTAGAACATTCATGTGTGAATTGAATTGGAAATAAATAAAATAAATATTGTTGAAACAATTTTTCATACAAATAAAATACAGCTTTTTCAGATCACTCAAATTGGTTCTCCAACTGTTCACAAATATTTGTATAAGTTATCTACATATGTATGTGTGTGCATTTCATCTATGCAATACCTATGACTTGCGAGGGTGGGTCATAAAGCCGCGGAAAATTATAGCAAATTTTTCCTAAAACTGGACAAAGAAAAAAGCTCGTGTGCTCATATATAAGAAGTAAATGCTAGTTTTCGCACTAAACTCGCATCACTCAAACCACACAAGAGACGTCTAATGCTGATCGCTCAATTACACCATAAATACTCTATTAAATACTCCACTATTATTTTACTTTCACAAAAACATTAATATTGATCTTATAACAAATCACCGTGTAAACTGCCGCTTTAATCTGAAGTGTCTTATCACATGGATCATAGCTTTCACCTTTCATGAAAACTTGAATATTCGCAAAATGTTTACCACTTATTTGCTCACGATGAATAACACACGTCATCTTTTAATGCTCCGCGTTTGGCGCAGCTCAATCACCATCCGAACAAGTTTTTTCCACTTAACATAACAAAGGCTACGGACTAATCGAGACAGTGAACCTCTCGGGGTGAATAAAAGCCAAAGTAAGTCTAGGCAATCAGTGCGTTTGAAACTCAGTAAAGTCACAATAGTTTTTTTATAATTTTGAAACCGGAAGGCTCTGTTGGGTACATTGAAATATATCTGTTCAGTGGATTGAATAGTTCTTCTATTTTGAAGTGATTTGAAATCGATAATCTCCCTACGAGCGATATAAACAGGTGGACTAGAATTTTCAAAAAATCGATTTTTTTTATATTTCGAAAGTACAGGCTTTTAAGAATATACTATCAAATTTTTGGAAGGATATTCCCAGAATTTTCGATTCTACAGCAGTTTTAGCAGGTAGAGTCAGATTCGTCTCGCGGCAGCATCAATGGAAAATATCCACTCTCAAAACTTTAAACTGAATTATCTCAAAACTACTTTTTTCGGCCTGGTGTTGTAAAAACAAACTATTCAACCGAATCGTCTGAAATTTTTAAGTTGTTTTTCACAACATCAATGGCTATCATGCGTACTAGAATCGTATTATTATTTCAATTATTTCGTTTTTTCCTAATTAAAAAACTGAAAAAAACGGCTTTTTAGAGTGTCAAATTCAAAACCGCCAAAATGGGCAACACAGTCCAGGTCCAATTTTTCGGGAGGGTCGACTTCAACGCCATTTTTAGAATTATTATATTAAAAAAAAACATTTTTTTTTTTTCATTTTTGTGTGTAAAAGATTTTAATGTCCGCTTAAGAGAGTGTAATTTGTTCCGAAATGTATACTTAAAACTTGATATAGGAAAAAATGTCCGCCCAAGGAAGATGTCCGTCTAATAGAGGTGTCCGTTGGGAGAGGTTTCACTATATATATAAAATTGGCACTTACAACCCTTTGTTCTGTGTTTGACCGAGATGTAAGAGATATTCCTACTACTATCGAAGTCCAAGAAATTATATGGATTGGAAGCAGAAACGGTGACATATGGTCGGAATTAAAGATCTCTTTCAGCAGGACAAAGTACTGGGGCACAAGTCGGCAGTTGCAGTGGCAGACTGGCATGAATTATATTACATATTGATTTTTAAGCCGGTATATACAGACGAAGTCCCTTTGAATATTATCTGTGTTCAAATGGGAGGAAATACATTGGCGGTAAATATTTAGGTGGAATAAAGAGATTGTCAATAAAATAACCGCCTATTTTAGTAGCCCAGAGGAAACGTATTATTAACCTACAGAGGGCACGAGATCTGCATATGTATTGCACTCAAGGAAAATCTTAAAGGTCATTGCAAAGAAGTTATACTTTCTATAGATTTTTCTCGAGACAAAAAAAGACGTTTCTATAACTGCTAATTATTTCGTGATATAAAATATATGGATACACAAATTTATAAAAACAATACTGAAATTTGTAAAATTCGTGTATTTAATTTTTTGGTTTTAAAGCGGCAAACAAATGCTTTTTAAATTTTTTCATTCCTTATTTCAATTTCCAGAACGTATGGGCGCACCCTCGTGCTTGTGCATCTATCATTGCTTGTACATTTTACGCCTCATGAAGTCCTTTTATTTTATTACTAGCTTTTCTGTAATTTTTTTTTTTTGTAGTGGTTGTAGCAATTGCAGCGTTGTGCATTTTGCCACATGCAGCGTTGCATTGCAATTTCAATTTATACTTGTTAATTGCGGCGATTGCGTCGCCAAGCATAAAAATACATATAAGTAATTCACTCAACGCTGCCATACTAGCATACATTCACACATTCTCGCATGCATATACTACTAAAGTGCTAAATATATGTACACACATACAAATGTATGTATGGCATATGAGTGTTGCATGTTCCTGCTTTTGGAATACTTACCATAGCCCCTGGCTTTGACTTTGTCTCGGCTGGATGTGACTGCGACAAATGCATTACAGTTCCATATCATTGTTGTTTTTCATATTTCCACTCCTATTGCAATTGTTGTTACATATAGTATGTACTTTGTACACGACTTGCTCTTGGCCAGTTTCCTGGTCCACGCGCTCAATATTCATTAATATTGCTCGGCTTTGAGTTTGAACTTGGAATTTAATTTTAATTAAAAATACCCACACATACAAGCAAGTAGTTACTGCGAGTTTACTGCGCACACATGCATACATACAAACTAACACACATACAACATAGAAGAGCATGCGAGTGAGTAGCTTGCCATTTTTATTGATTGTTTACTTACATAGTTTTGTGCATTTTCTTGTCACTTGTTTCGTTAGCTTCCAATAAAATTGATTTATAACAAAACATGATGATCCAATTGCATGCGACATCACTCTGACAGCTGTCGAATTAATGGAAACAATGAGAGCTGGTTCGAATGGGGCGTTATGCGCTTTCAAATCCCATGTTTACTTACTACTTTAGTAGAAACTTAGACAGGGTGTGATAGAAGTAAAGAAGGGTGTGACAGAAGTAAAGTGTTGCAATAGGTTTAACAAAGTGTGGGAGTAAGTTAACCTCGTTAGGCAATCAGTAGGCAGCAATTGGTGCGCAGTTTGCATTGTGTAACAGAATATCTTCAGCTCTTGCACCAAAATTAAATGCAATGAATGCATACATACTTGCAGTGGTCCGCAGGCCCTCGGCCACAGCAGCGATACTTTAGAAGAAATCTCAATTTTTAGCACACATTTTACAGGGCAGCGGAATTCAGGCTGTGTTAAAACAACACAGCTGAACATAGTCAAATTAATTTAAACTAATTAGCTGCCTATGAAAAGTCTATGTATAATGCTATAAATTTATAGTGAATACTCCTTAGTTGATCTGTGCTAATTTTCTAAAAGTTCTCCATTATTTGCTACCAGGTTTTCAACTAACACTTCTTGTTCTTCCTTTCCTCGATTGGCGCAGCAACACCTCAAGCAATTTTGGTGAAACTCATTAACGCGGTCCAGTTGCTTTTCTCGTGCAAGCAAGACCATTAGAAATATCAAATTAACACAAGTTCTTCTCCACTTGGCCTTTCCTAGGTGAAGGAGATATACCTTTTCATCTATAAACATCTCATCCAATAACTGAAATATACTGATAAGTTGGGCGCGTATTTCTTTAGCCTTTCCAGAGCTGCCAGGCAGGCTTTATGTAGCATAGTTAAATTTTATATAATTTAAGCCAGACACACAACATTGGCACAAATATTTAGCTGAAGTATGCACCATATAACTACTACTTGCTTCATCTTCACTTACAGAAACCCTCATCCCTTTTGACAAAAAACAACTGGGACAGTAAATTTGCACAAACTTCTCTTGAGAGAACAATTTTTCGACAGCAAAATAATTGGCTATAGTTAGGAACAAATGGCAACACTTTGAGCTGGCTGTAAACTATAAGATTAATGCATAATGAGTGACAATAAATGTGTGTTGCTTGGCATTGTCCAATTTCTCGCCTTTTGGCCAAAGCTGTTCACTTCTGTGCTATTGCTACCTTCACACCATCCAATTCTTGAAATCATTAGTCCGAATTAAGAATTTTGTAGTGTGGGAACAATTACAACAATAATAGACGAATTCCTGCCAAACCCGCCAAACATGCACCAAAATCTCTCTTACCTTCAATCCTGGCGTGATCATCGATTACGCCGGCTCACTTCGATTTGACCACGTCCTTATATTGTTGACATAGTACCAAATTTCATAAAATAAAACTATAGTTATTATAGTAATTATTTCAAGTGATTCAAGTATTTTGGACATTGATGTACATTTTTCTGAAAATTGGTTTATTTGTTGGCTTGAGCATAGTAAAAAGTAAAACAAAAATAAAAAACTTTAAAAGTTATTTAAATTGAAATATACCGCGTATTAATGCACGTAACGACGCTCCGATCGGACGGGTGACATAAATTTACGAGTTGGGTGCTAGTGCTACAGCAGTTTTTTGCAGAATCTTCAAAATTTTGACAAAAAAACAATATTTTTTTTAAACACGTTTTATCCACAAATATTAGAAAAAAAATTACAAAAACATTAAACTCTCAGCATAGAATTAATATCAAAATTATCTAATTTGTTCTCCAAATTTTTTTAGTTAACTTTTTATTATACTGAAACCTAAAAATAAAGCAATTTTCAAAACAACATTTTTTTTCCAAGCCCTTCTCAACTTATTGTGAAGCTCTTCCCAATCTTTGATGAAGAGAGGACTGATATTGAAAATCAAACTCAAATTGCAATTTTCATCCTTCGGCCCTTCATAGATTCATATGTGTTAACCCAATTAATAATTGAGATTTCCTAAGGAAGCTTGTTAGCACTGTTGCGCTTAATACATCCCCTGGAATTATTATAATGGCATCAGATATTGACAAGTTGTGACTTCTTTTAAATTCAATATTTTTTTTTCTTTTATAAAAATCTAATTTACCCTATAACGAAGACCAAGTTGGTCCAAATTTCATACTTTGTGCAAGATTTAAAAATATTAGCATCAAAATTTCATAATTTTTAATCGGCATTAAAATAAGAAAGGGTATGAATTTTTTTAGCTCATTAAAATTTAGTATAAATGCAAGTTTGAAGCCGCGGAAAATTCCGTATTAAAAGAAAATTTCGGGCATTCGTTAGTGGACAAAATGCAAAAACTTCAAAACTCCGGATTGAAAAATTTGAGATTTTGGTTAAAGTTTGTCGAATTTTATAATTATTTTGCTTGAATTACTGTTCAAAATCTGGGTATCTGGTAAAAATATATAAAGACATGTATGTATGTATGTATATATGTATGTCTATGCATAGACTGAAATGGATGATCATCTTCCTATTTTTGTTCTTGATTTTTTTTGTGTTTGAAATTCGAGTCTGCATTCGAGCGCACAAAAATACAAAATTTGCAAATGCTCATTGAAATAAAATTAAGATTGAAAAAACTATAAAAAATATTGACAAAATTAACTGAAAAAATCGACTAGGCAGAATGTTACCAATATCGATGATCGCAATTAATCGATGGAGCATCGTTCTTAGTAAAAAACTTGAAATTTAGAATTGTTTCAAGCGTGACCTGCAAATAATTAACTTGGTGGGTCCTGTTCTTTTATTATTACACGTAAATATGTAGATTCACTTACTCGTATATTTACCTCTGTCTGTACACTCCGCTAGCGATAATGAATTATGCACTGAGTTTTAAGCTCATCACTGCATAATAAGGAAACAATTAATATTAAAAAAATTAAACTAACTTACACATACATACATACCTACATACCTGAAAGTGTTTGCACATGTTCGCCATGATCTTCTTTAATTTCGGTTTTTTTTAATGATTTTTTTATAAATGTTTTATTCGAAAGAGTGTAAACAATCGGCAAAGTGCCAGCGGGCTGGCTTCGGCGTCAGTCTGGCTGTCGTAATGACACCTCCACTTTATCGCACTTTTATTTTTCCTCATTTCATGAAGAGCGGTGCTCTTCACTTCTCACATTAAGCTGTGCTGACTTGTGTATTGGCTCGCCTGCCCGCCTGTCCGCCTGTCTGCCTGCATGGGGGACGGTTTATTATTTGCCTTTCTACTAAGATTGCCTGCCACACTTAACACTTGCAAGGCAACCACTCCTCATCTTCTTCCTACAAACTTTGCTCATTACCGCTTTGCAAAACTCGCGTTACGCCAGCTTCAATATATCAGCTGTCGCAGTTACTTGCTGCATATCATAGCTTTCTCGCATTCTCTTCTAGAACAACTGCTATTACCAGCAATTTCTTTAGCTAACTACAATAACTAACTGACTACCAGGTTCATCGACTGTTTAGTTTGTTTCTTCATTGGCTGCTTGGTTAGTTGGTTGGTCTATTGTATGGGCGCTCTCGCTTCTTCTCAGGCTGCTGCGAGAAAATTACGTTCATATACATAACTATGCACAAGCCTGCCTTCGCAAACCTATAGTATATAAGTGCATATGTACGTGTATGTGCGTAACTACGGGCACTTTCATAGTGTGTCTCTGTGGACTGGCTGTTATGTTCATGGTCAATGGCCGCATAAGGCATTACACTCGGTATTATGATATAATCTTGCAACGCGCGCGCGCCATCTCTCATATTCTTGTTTGTGGCAGTCACATTACTTCACTTCCTCATACACACTCGCTCAGCCGCTACGACTTTGTATTTTATATTCCACTTTTCTTTTTTCGCTCTTTGCCATTCTATCAAGTTTTTCAACTTTGTTCTGTATAATCCAGCTTCATCTACTTTCTTGCTAAATGTTTTTCTTATTTTGTGGGTAATATTTGTATACACAAAAGCTTTTGCAGACAGGCTGCATTGCAGTGTGAAAATGATTTCTTCAAAAATTACAAAATGACGACAGGCAGTTAGATTGCTGAGAAGATGAATGGGCCGAAGGGCCGATTAGAGCGCAAAGTGACTGGGTACAGAAATTAAAGAATGATAATACCATAGTTGAGGGCTGAAATGAGAGGGAAGTGGGGCAATGGCAAACGTACATATTTCCGTCACATATTTATGAAATAGTAATGTAAGATTTCACTATATACGTATTTATATTGTATGTAGGTATATTATACTGTATATTAGCATGGTAAAGCATAAACTTTTTTTGAAATTTTTTACACAATCCATATGCTTAAAAAGCCTTGGAGATATTGGCACATGCACTTAGGTACAATAAATAAACATAATATTTTGGAAGAAAAAGGAAAAAAATTAAAAATGTGTCTGCATAGAAAGAACAGAAAATATCGGCGTTGTAATTATTATAAGAAAAATTAATAACAAAAAATACAAAAATAAATTATAACTGGCGCTTACACCTCTGTTAGGTGTTTGGCTATTTGTGGTGGCCGTCTGGATGTTGTTCCACAAATGGACGCACTTACAGTTTTAAACCGACTCGGAACGGAAAATGATTTTTTATGAGGAGTTTTTTCATGGCAGAAATACCCTCGGAGGGTTGCCATTGACTGCCGAGGGGCGACCGCTATTAGTAAAGCTTTTTATCTTATTTGATGTTCATGCACGGAGTATCGAACTTACGCACTCCCGAATGGCAATAACGCACCAACCCATTCGGTTACGGCGGCCGCCAAAAATTAATAATAGTAAATCCATAATTATTATAGTATGATAAAAAAAAGTAAGTCATCGTTAACTATTGCGTTGAGTCTTCAAATGCTTTCTTGTTGAGACTTAAATTATGAAGTATCTTTAGAACAATTATGAGTAACAAAATTTTTCTAAATAATCAATAGCTACAATATTATTTTGAGTCTTAAATTATAAAATGCTTTGGAAAGTAGTTATCAGTGGCATACATTTGTATAAGTCTTCAGATACTTTTATTTTGAGACTTAAATTATAAAAATCTTTCCCCACGTCATCACTCTGAATAAGTGGTTTTTTCTATATTAAAATTTTTCGGATTTTTTAATCTATGTAGTCCAGACCTGTTTTAAGTCAGAAAAGAATAAAAATAACAAACATTTTTTCATGTAAACAAAAAAATATTGCAGACTTACATAAACAAATTTTACTCAGTGATCACACTGGTTCAGGTATTTTTTTTTTTTTGCTTCGCATCCCTCTCACCAATTCATATGTAGAGTCGCTCGCTGATTCCCAAAATCTGGTAAATTTTTTCCTTTGTTGAAATTAAAATTTTGTTTGTTGCATTTTTTTTTTTTTCATAAAACAAAAGGAAATCTGAAATAATTAATCAAGTTCTCAGAAACTAAAGGCATTTATTATTAATGTAGAAAATGAAAAAATTATGAAAAAAATGTATGTTTTTAAAAATTCCGTTAACTTTTTCTCAGCCATCAAATAATTATTATTCTGTGTCTCTGGAGGGTAGAAATAGTTCCAAATTCCCTAGCTCTACAATCTTAAGCTTCGGCTTTCGTTCTTTCTAATTCTGCAATAAAAAGAAGATCAGTCCACTCGGTGGCATTGGCTGCCCCTTTCTTTTGGAGAAAATTAACTTCAAGATATTCGCTTAATATTCGCCTTCTAACCTTAAGTAAATTCAATTTCGTTTTGAGTTCTATCCATTTTCGAATGTGCCGTTTGATATTTGACGTAGTATTACCAAACTTTTGTCATTACAGAAATTTGTATTATTAGTTCGAATCTTGACGAAATATTCATTTTTTACAAAGTGCATATTTTGTGTTGCCCTGTTCACTACTCTTTCATACATACTTATATATAATATGTTCTTACTTCGCATTATCGGCAGAGTAGCCCAAGGTGGGTATTTGCTATTTATACTTACACCTAACCTTTTGAGTTTAATACCTGATAAACCCTAAAGCCCTTTAACTAAAAACTTGCTACTCGTCCTTAGTCTTATGCACGCAACTGTATGTAACTGTTTGGTTTTGCAAACATTGTAATACGGGCATGACATTAAGCATTCTTTATGGATTGATGTGTTGGGTATAACAACAAGTATATGTGTATTTGTATTTAATTGTCTACAGCTCCATCCAATTGCTGCTGGATTGCACTTACTTTTCTTTCACCAGCTCGCAACTTAAATTTTTCTCAAGCACATTTTTTTTAGGTTTTTATGCTCATTTAACTTTTTTGTTTTTCTTATTTTCGCTCCTCTTTGTCTCCGTTTTATTCCCATTACCAAACTCTACCCAACTTGTGCGTGATGGCTCGTCTCCAAAGTGCTCTTCGAAAATGTAAACAAAATTTCGTAATTTCGTGGCTGTTGCTGCGCGGCGCCGCTTTGTGGCGTTGTATTTCTTAGTATTAGTTATGTATGTAGCCTGCTCAAGCCAAAATCTTCTGTTGAATTCGGTCAAGATTTTGTGTGTGCGATGGTTTTTATTGCTTGTGTTGTGGGAGATAAAAGTTTTCAAAGTAAATAAGATCAGTATGCACAAAGTGGTGAGTGTTTGTGTTGTCGTCCATGTGTTTGTATAAGCATATTTCTTGTCCGCCATATGGTATTTTAATATGCAACTTTTTTGAAACGTGACGCTATTTTTTCATCGTCAAAAGAGATGTTCCATTTTTGAACGCAAGTCATAAACATTTTTCAAAATACTCTATCCTATCGATTTATTTCGATTTTCCATCCCACGCAAGTAATTTTTGGTCTGACCTACATTTTGGGTTTTCCATTGGAAAGGAAAATCTTGTCAAACTCCTTTTGCAATGCGTGGAAAGCCCTACATCATATATTTGTCCATATAGCCTCCTCTTCCCATTACTCAACCATCAACAATATAATTAATCATTGCCTATGCATACATATTTTATTTTTACTCTATGCTTTCGTAGTAAATATACTGGGTGTATTTGTATGTATGTATATTTAAGTAGTTGGTTGATTGGATTTAAAGCTCACTCCTTTCGCGCACAGATCTGGCACATTCGAGATATGAATTGCTCACTAGATTTATTTATAAGCGTTGTAAAGTGTGTCAGGCGTTGTGCCATAAATTGATAAATGACTTTTGCATGCGCGAATGCTACACTGCAAATGGCGATTCGTTGTTCACTGCTTATTCGATGAACAACACACGAACGTCCCAGGCCATACGGGTGGATAATTTTGAAAACAATGAAGAAATAATTTTCAAAAGAACAATCGAGAGAGAGAAAATGTACGGTTGTGAGAGCAATTGTTGTGAAGGATTCAAGTGAGGTAAATAAAGAAAGAGTAAGAGTTTTTCGATAAAAAGTTTTCTACATACGTACATATAAACCAAAATACAGTATGCAACTTTCATGTACAAACTGAAGGTATTAAAAAATCGGCAACGCAAACTTTTCGCCTGCCAACTAGCCCAATTAGTACAACAGTAATTCTCGCACCACACGCAGGCAGCTGAAATTACTTAAGCAAGCTCAATAAATGTAAAAATAAAACAGTGAAACCTCGATATAACGTGACTTCATACCACGAGAATCGCAATATAACAAAACTTTAATTGAAGCCCCTGAAAAAACCTCGTTGTTGGGAAATTGTCCATCTAAAAATGCTCCATAGATATAAGATGGCGCAAAATGATTCACCTTATCGCAAGATTTACAATTTTTGCATGGCGTCGTACGTCAATCATATTTAACACTTGTGAACAGCAAGCAATGGAGCGCGTAAAGGCCATTAAAGGCCATAATAACGATTTCGATCGCTCAGAATCATTTCTTTGTTTTGTTTTTTTCTTTATTAAAAAAGTTATTCAAAAACGAGATTAAATGATTAATTTCGCGCTACTGTGAAACGAAGACATTTTAAACAGTAAAGCCTTCGGAATATATTGGCTGTTAATCTCTCTGGCAAAAGCCTCTATATAACAAAATGTTGATTCGAAAGTTTCTGCATAACGAATTCTGAATATGTTCACGGTTAGAGTCCCGTTAGGAAAAACATCAACATAACGACTACACTTCGTTGCGTGCACATCTTTAGTCTTGGTTTAACTTTGTCAAAATGACTAATCCTAAATCCTAAACTACTACTAAATCCTATAATTGATAATAAAAAAATTAAGCAATGCATGTTTTTCTTTGTTGTTTAATATGGAAATTGAAAGCTTGTTTGGGAGAAATTGTCTAGTACAGTAAGAAACAAAGACTTTCGGGGCACAAACCGGCAGAATGAAGCTCTGAAGCCCGAATGGCACAATATTTTTTCAGGCATATGTAATAACTTGGTGAATTTGGATACATTAATAAAGGACAAAGAATCAGCCACTAAATACAGATAAGGGAGTTTTGTATAATATTTGAAGGGCATTCAAATTTGTACGATTATTAGTTTGGACATGAATTTCCCGAATTGATAAATTTTTATTTCCCAATGTACAGGGTTGGCCATATTAAACTGACCCATTGAGTAACCCTATAACTTTTTACTGTAATTTGAAATCTAAGGTTTACGTCAACAAGCCAAAGACACTAGGCGCACTTAAGGCCAATATCCGACGGAAATAGCCGCCATATCGGCCGAGACGCTGGCCAAAACTATGGAAAACGCCGAAAAACGGGCACATTACGCTATACGAGCTAAGGGCGACCACTTGCGCGATATCATATTCAAAAAAGAAAAAATGTTTCTTTTTCCATATTTTTTTAATAATCACATGGGTCAGTTTAATATGGCCAACCATGTATATACATATAAATAATTGGCGCGTACACTCTTCCGTCTTGATGTTATTCCACAAATAGATAGACCTATAATATAATCCATTATTTTTGAGTAAACTTATTGTGCAAATAGTTTGAAACTGTTCTATGGCCGATCTTTAGCTCCTGGGCAATGCGACGACTACTTACATGCCGGTCAACTTCGATTTTTTCTATGATTTTATCGACATTTTCTTTCACATCAAAAATCTCTGAACGAAAATTTACACGCAATTAGCTGTTAATGCATCGGCACCATAAACACCATTCACAATTTCAGTGACCTTGCTTGCATTTTCGTCTTTATGAAAGGAAAACTGTCAAATGTACCAAATCTTCTCTTTGTTTACTTCGATTGTTAACACCCTATAACTCACAACTGAATGGAACAAACAAAAAACAGCAGAAGAAATTTAGTGTAGAATGTCACCTTGACAACGAGAATAAACTTAAAATTGTTCGATCGATACTTCACGCGATATCAATCACTACAACCATCTACCGAGAAAATACTGGAGTTGCCCAAATATAATACAATTTTTATACGTCATTAAATTGAGTGGACTATAAAATTAATTTATCGCTTCGCAAAACTGTTTTAAGTTGAATACTGGGTATACTGGAAATTTAACTCTGTTTTGTTTTATTTAAACATTCCCGGCACTTTCTGATCATAGGATATACTATTAAACGTTTGAGCCACTGCATACAAACTTATTCGTTCAACTTATTCATATCCAGATTTCACTGTAGTACATACTCAATAACTAAGCTCTGTTTGTAAGGATGGCTAAACCAGAGAATATTAATAAAACATTCACTCTCTGGCTAAACCAGCCCGAAAAGCCTAAGACCTATTAACATACCAATATAAAAATATATGTAGAGACTAGTTGAAGTCAGTAAATTCGTTATACGGTTTTTAAAAATCAGGGAGTTATTGGATGGAGAAGAAATATGTGGATGCAAAACTAGGATAGTAACACTTTTCGCTGTCACCGTTTATTACGACGACTTTTTTAAATTTTTCAACGTTAGCCCTACCAAGCATATAAGCCGAATGACACCTGTCAAAATGCTTACTACCAGTATTGCCAAGTTTGAAAGACAAATATTTAAAAATAGTCTATATTTAGTTTCATAGGTACCATCGAAGTGAAGCTTTTCTGTAACATGTAAGCATCAAGAAACTGAGATTTTTAATATTTAGCGCATTTTTAAAGTGGAATCACACTCGTACACGCTTTGTATGTAGACACAACGTATCGCGAAAAAAACTCTTTGAGGGATTTGTGGGCACATACACCGTATATCTTTCATATTTTCCACACGTACAATGACCTCCATTACACGCGTACTTGCCATGTTCTTCAGCATACATACACACATACCTAGTTCTTCGACAGTTATATACTTATATACGAGCATATATCGACAAAAATCTATATATGTAACATATATCTATATGAAGCGCACACACACACATACACAATTTTCAAGCCATAATACTGTAAGATTCAGCGTCCATGAAATACTGAGGATAAGGTTGAGTTTGGGTATAGTTTTTTTTCTACACAATTTTCTACACTTTACACATATTTAAGCTGCTTTACGGTGAAAAGCAATCACTTGAACCAAAGCTTTTCTATGCCACTTTATACATATATGAGCTCAAATCTTTTATTTATACATATGAGAAATTGTAGAAATATGAAGAAAAAGATTTCTATTATGCTGTAGGGCATTTTTAAGTAAGCTCGCAACTGTGAAATGTACAGTATTGTGAAAAATAATAAAAGTAAGGAGAATAGCTGTCGGTCAAAAAGCCTGTTAAGATTAAACAGAGAGGCTTCAAGAAAAAGTATAGGGGTATTAACTAGTCATTGTTTAATAGGTAACTACGACAGAAGGTTAGGGCTCCCATATTATGATTTCTGTAGAAGCTGTATTAGCACAGAAGAAGAGGAAGCAGTCAGACAGACACCTTCTATGTGAGTGTGAAAACTTAGCTATAAAGAGGTTCCACACTCTTGGTTCGACAATTTTACTGATGTAGCGGTCATAGCGCATCTAAAACTAACGCAATATTGGACAATTATTTCCGTCTACTTGTCAATTGCCAAAGATGACATAAAAAAGGTACTATAGGAACTATTCACTATCTAGACGTCAATTTTGAAATACCTTTTGTATTATTATTAAAAAGTTAGCCTGAAATCTGAAGATTGGTTTTCTTTGCTGTTTTTTTTTTTTTACTTTTTAGTCACATACTCATGTATTTTATAGCTGCGTTTATATAATAAAATTTTTTCAAATAAACTTACGTGAATAGAAAAAAGTTAAAAACATAAAACCACTCGGGTATAACAGTAATTTTTTCTTTTGCTTGTGTATTGTCGCGTTCTTGTCACTGAATCATAATTCTTGATAAGTCCTTTGCGAGCGTTCTAAGCACGTGTCTGCTAATTACGATTTTAAATAAATTTAATGGTTTCCACTTAGAAGATAAAACCTTTGTACAATTAGCTTACGAAACATTTTGGTTTTCAAAATTTGGCGCCCGTTATCATAAGTGTGTCTTTTTTATAAAATTCATCTTCATTATTTTAATATGAAATGGGTAAAACAAAAGCCGAAACTAGAAGATAAGTATCTAAACGGTACATAGAAAAATAAAATATCTAAGGGGATGGCGCCGTGCAGAGCTATCGAAACTGATAAAAGAGAAGAACAAAATGTTGAAAGGGCAGCAAAAACTGACAAAATGCATTGCCCAAAACTTAAGCAGGCCACACACTATGGACGTTGTTCGCCGCCAAGTAAACATGGAACGCGGAAAAATAATAATTACCAATTTATTGTGTTTATTTTTGCGCAAAAAGAAGTAGAAGAAATAAATTAAAATTTGTTTCTACCTTTACTTTCATCACTCATAATTTTCCACAAAGATGACTGGATTTTAAATAATTCTATTAGTTCTCCAACAAATGTGTTGCTTAATATTCAAAATCTCAACAAAAAAAAATTACAAAAATCGTCAACTTCGCCACACACCTGCAACCCATTGCAAGAAAAATAAAAATTTTGTAAACTTTCAATCAACTTTCGTCGATTTGTTAAAACTTCTAATGATTCTTATAATTTCTTGCTTCTTTGTGGCCTTCTTTAGCGCAAACAAAAGATTAAGTCATTGAAGCTTTATATATTATAAAAAGTATGTCGTACCAGCAAACCCCACAGGTAAGACCCCTTTACTGTCTTTCTGAATGGAAACAAAATGAAAAATGTTGAAAGACTTTTAACTACGTGAAGATATTAGCGTTCAGTCTGCAGACAGAGATCATAATTGATCAAGAACCTATCGGCAACCGCTTTATGCTGACAATTTTATCAGGTTTATAAAAATGCTTTTAATGTTGAATGTCTTAGCAAATGCGCCTTTTTCCCATATTTTACTTCTTCCAATAAATTACTTTAACAATTTAGTTTTTTTTAATGGACTTCAAAGTTGCAAAAAAAAAGAATTATGGTGTCAGTGGTATTTACTTCATAGGAAAAACTTCAACTATTTTCTTTTTACGTTTTTAGAGCAAGAAGAACATACATATATATTATATGCAAGGGAGTTTCAATAAGTACCCGTGTTAGACATGAATACACCATTTTTTCAAAACATTTCTTTTTTACTTTTCAACATAGTCCCCTTTTAGAAAGAGACGCTTCTCCCAACGCTCCCGGCTATTTTTTAACCCCTCCAAAAAATAGGATCTGTCGAACTCTCCAAAATGCGCCTATGTCTGGGCGATGACAATTCCAGATCGGGTGAATACGGAGGGTTCGGCAGCAATTCATAACGCTAATTATGCAGTTTGGCGCCGACAACTCCGTTATCGTGGTGAAACATCACGTGTATTGTTCAATTTTTTGTGAAAGCGGGACAATAACCCACTATAGTATTGTCCAGTAATCGTTCTTTCTTTTTCTAAAAAATCCCTGAGGATGACGCCATCCGCTCTTTGAAGCAGATTCACCGGGAGAAATCCATTGTTTTGATTGTTGCTTAGTTTCTCGTGTGTGTATTGATGAATCCAGTTCTCATCAATGGTGACAACTCGATGCCAAAATTCCTTTGGATCTCGCGGCACCTATTGGGCCAACAACTTTTTCATCGCCAACTTATCATGTAAAATATTAATTGCCGATCCGGTCGGCACACCTATGACCACGAAACACGTCTTATTCGAATAGCTGCCAAAACCAAACGAACCCATCAACCAGTCTGAAATTTGTTTTGTCGTCGTTCGATAGAAATTTGAATAAGCGGTGCATGAAGCTATATTAAAATAGTTCTACCAAAACAACTTTGATCAACCAAAAGGAGTTGAGAGAGACAAAATATAATGTACTTTATAGTATTTGAGTGTTTGAGAATTGTATGTATGTAATTATGTATGCGTGTAGTTTGCAACTTCAAAGTCGTGACTTCAATTCTATAAGAAGTGGGAATAATTTCAGTTTGATTTAAAGTTATTTTCTCCCGTAAGGACACGTATTTAATAGTACTGATGGTCTCACAGCAAAAAAAATACTGCCAAAATCAGCTGTTTAGAAAAATCTAAATCATGGTGGCTTGAAAATTGCAATAAATCGATAAATCGGCACTGTAGGACAAGTTGCGCCATTTCGTTGAAAGAAATTTAGAAACGCTCCTTCATTTTTAATCGGTATTTTCTAGTTCTCAGATTTACGACCATGAAGATTCTTAAGTTCCTCAGTATATTTCCAGCAAATTCTTCTCTGTAGTTCCTAGTTTAGGTTCAGCACATGTTGCTCATGCAACAATAAGGAAATTTTCTCCAATTGGGAATTGTTTCCAACCAAATAATTTTCATTGGTCCTATAAATTATGTACAGTCTGTGTAAAAATTTTTGCCACAGTAATGTTTTTTTACAAGATTCACAATGTTTTTCATGACAAATTTTTTTAATTAGTTGATTTTAGTGTAATAAACTTTGTTCAAAATTCAAAAAAAGAAATATTGTAAATGTTCCTCAAAATTCCTTACTTTTTACTGAACATTTTATAATTTTTTTCTAGTAGTCAGTTTCATATCTCATTCAATTCTAGTGTAACAAAGTGAATGTTTAAAATTGCAGAAAGTTCCTGTTGATTTGTTTTTGTTGTTGAATGTATTTGTTTCTGCTTGCCGTCCCTCTCTGCATTTCCCTTCAAGTGTTTATCGTTGTACGGAAAATTATGTATAAGACCGCGAAAAAAAACAACAAAGTATTAAAAATGAACGAAAATTTTCAGTAACTTTAAACTTGCACTTTGATGTACTAGAATTAAATAAGCTATAAAACTGCAACCGGAAATAAAATAAAATTTCTGAGTAAAAAGTTCAATTTTTTCTTAAAGTTGTAAAAAGTTTGTAAAAAGTGCAAGATCAACAAAAAAAAAATGGCTTGGAAAACATTGCGAATATTATAAAAACACACCATGCCGAAATTTTTTTGATTTACTGTATGTGCATAAAACTACTCAGGAGCTTCCGAATAGCCTAACCAAGCATGCCAAGTAAACAAGTAAACAAGCAAAAGTATAGTCAGCATTTTTAACATCAACCAATACTACAGTGCTCAAGCTGAAGTTACCCTTCCATGTAGTTGTATATGTACATATGTATACATACCCATGGACAACTCCTTAGGTTATATGTACATTGCATTTGCCCTTTTGCTTGATCGCAAGCCCTGTTGCAAAGGAGCTCATTCCCTTAGTTGCTGACATTTCTACATCAATGCACTGTTATAAATCGATTGTCAAGTGTTCATTTTCCACTTATTACGTTTTAACACAATTCCACATCCTGTCACGCCCTTAGCAAACTGACAAATGAACATACATATGAAGCCATAAGCAAATACTCGTAGTTGGTGGGAATTTCTAGAGGCTGGGATGTGATGCCTTTGCAGCAACTAAAGTTGTTAGCAAATAAGGAAAAGCCTAATAAATTGGCTCATTAGTTATTAGTTTGGCACAAATGCAAGTATGCAGAACATATGTGCGTACATGAAAAAAGAGGTAAATGAAAGAGGAATTCAGAACTGATAGGGTACTAATAGGGCATAAGTAAGACAAAAGCATGTTCTAGTAAAGCTTCTGATTGGAGGCAAATGGTTTGCCATTGCCAGTAGAGGGCCGACCGCTATTAGAAATTGCAGATAATGGGCATAAAATTAGGACCGAACAAAGAATTAAAGCCTATTAGAAGGTGTATATGAAGTGAGGACTAGTTTAAGAAAGTAACTGGCAAAACAAGCAGGAGTAATATTGATATTTAGTAATGGCAACGCTACTCAGATGTTACGCCCCAGACGACTTCGAAGTTGCCGCAACTATTCAATTGAAATGTGGACACACGATTTTGTAATGGGTTTTTCGATGTAATATGTACTGGGATAGAATTATCTTGCTTCTTAGCTATCCAACCATTGTTGCCAGCAAGCTTACAGTTTTTTTAAATTACTTCATAGTACAAATTACAGATTTTCAGGAATTTCAGATTTGAACGATTGAATTAAGATATGTTAATTTTTTTTAACTCTTGGAATAAATAAAAGTAAAAATAAAAAAATGCTAGAAATTGCTGTGTTATAAATTTTCAAGTCGTCTGCATACAAACAAAATCGGAAGAGCGAAAAGATTCAGTTGCTCTTACTTTCAGGAGGAATACCGGGGTAGTCATAAAAGAGTGGGAACAACGACTACACATTTAAGGCGGGAAAAGGTACGTCTTCCTGTATGGCGTTTTATTAAAAGTAAATATATAAACAAAAATAAAATGGCGAAAAAAATTGTTTTTGATGTCGAGAATTTGTTCATGATTTTTGTGTTTCATGAGGGAGATTCGAACCTGTGTACCCCGAATTCCGAATGGAAGTCACGCCATTCGGCTACGCCGGCCGCCAAAGCCATAGTTACCATTATAAAATATCTCCCACGGATTCCTAGAGCAGGACTTTCTCAATTTAAGATATCTCCTGAATGCCTTTGGGATAGATTTAATTTCAGGCGCTAATTTACGAACATCTCGCTGATGAACTTTAGTTAATGACTTAAACTTTTTAGAATATTGGATATATAGCTGCTTTCGATTCACGACTGCTCTGCTTTTCAGAAAACTCCGCTCCGCTTGTTACGTAAAAACAACAACAGTTTAACGATGTTCAAGCGACTTTGCATCTGATTGCTTAGTTCGCCACCGACATGCTTAGTCTAGTGCTTCCAAATATAAGTAGAGATATTTATTAATATATTTTTCATAGGTACTTTAGACGGGATACTTTGAAAAGTAATCGAATTACAATATATAACCATTTGTCGAAACGAAAATAGTGCAGTGCTGTCAAATCATATGCAAAGTTAAATTCGAAGAAAATATTTTGTTTCATTCACTACTCGCTAGAATGTTAGTGAATCGAAAGCAACTATGGGTTTTGTAAATTTGGGCATCGTATACTTTAAAATGTCTCAAACTCTTTGACCTTTTTAATTTTTTCTATACCAGAGAATTTTAAAGCACTCCTTACATTCTTACAACATATCTCACAAGCATTCGTTTTAAAAGTATCGAGACAATTAAATCTATTTTCTCCAGTATAAAGATAATTCCAATCTAATAATTCCAATTTCGTTATCTGCACCATTAATTATCTGCAACATAAAAATTATAAAGTTAAAAAAAGCCTATTGATTTCATAATCAATCCGACAGCTGTTAAAACTACAATATACATAAATTCTATAAAACTTATGGAAAATTGTTGTGCTTTTTTGAATTATTACAATACTAGCGGACCCGACAGACTTCGTTCTGTCAAATAGATTGTGAATGTGGCAGTTTATATTTCGACCTTAAGACGTTTTTACTCTGCTGACTCTCACACAGAATGGTGACGGCTCGGGAGGTCAATCAAATCTATAGCTCTTACATTTTTTGACTTTTCAATTTGGTCGGGTTCACGATATTATCACTTTTGTGTGAACGCATTAGATCCTCCAACCAATATATATTGACCAATATTTGTATGGGTAAAAACCATCCTTGGACTTCAGGGAACATTTAAAAAAAAGAATTTTTAAAATTGGTCAATGCGTTGTTGAGTTATGCGTTTACCAACACATTTTGCGATTCATTTTTATATTATAGATTTAAGAGTAAAAAATAGAGTAATCAGTAATAAAAGGAAACGCCAAAAGCTAACTGGTGGACTTCTATAAATAGAAAAAAGCTCCAATATCTAAAAGCAATTAAAAGTCGATATCATCTGCATGCAGAAACAACAAACATAAGTACAGTGTGGGCCATATAGCGTTTGCTTTTTGAACCACCTAGTTTTTTGAGAATGGTAACACAAATGGCAAATGTGTTCATAATTTACTTAAAGGTTTGGCATTTACGAAATGGGACGCTATACGCTTCAACAAAATTGGGAAATATTGAAAGCCTTCTTTTCTGATTTTCACATCGATGGCTACGTCAATAAGCAAAATTGTCGGCTTTGGGGCTCAGAAAATCCACACTTTACTGTATAGAAGCAAATGCATCCACAACGAGTCACTGTTTGGTGCGGTTTTTGGTCTGGCGGCATCATCGGGCCATTTTTTTTTTGAAAATGAGCGAGGAGCCGCGGTTACAGTGAATGGCGAGCGTTCCCGTGACGAGTTGTTTCCAAAAATTGAAGAGGATGACATGGACGACATTTGGTTTCAACAGGACGGTGCAACTTGTCACACTGCCAAAGTTACACTCGAACTTTTGGCTACTGTTTTTGAAAATCGAATAATCAGCCGAAATTCCGATATCAATTGGCCGTCTCGGAGCTGTGATTTAAGCCCGTTGGACTATTTTTGTGGGGAGCCGTTAAGGTCAAATGCTATGCGAACCATCCAGAGACGATTGATGCTTTAAAACACGAAATCGAAGTTGCCATTCATGAAATTGGAGCCCAAACAATCGAAAATGTGCTTAAAAATTGGGTTGATCGAATGGCCTACTGTAAAGCCAGTCGTGGCAGTCATTTGAACGATATTATTTTTCATTCATAAATGACAATGTTCAATCTTCAAAATAAAAAAAAAGTTTGAAAAAATATTGATCAGTTTTTTTTTATAACCGATTCAAAAAGCAAATTTTACATGGCCCACCCTGTAGCTTAAAATATTTATAATTTTAATTTATTTGAGAACAAATGCGTTTGCCGTTAAGAAGGAATAAACTTTGAATGGTCTAAGTAATTGAGCGTGGCCAAGTAAAAAGCCAAGTAATTTATAGCAAAGTGCACTCAAAATTGGTCTACACAAACACACACCCATACTAGCATACAAAACTGCTGGAAATAACACATACAATTCACATGCAAAGTTGAACGAAAGTGCACACACCTCCACGACACTCGTCTCCTTCGACCGCGTTCGTATGGACCTTTTATTTCCAACATTTTTCACTCTCTTAACTCTTTGAAACTTTGTCCTGATATGACGAAATTTTCGAGCTCTTTTGTCTAAAGAAGTTGCTTGGCAACAACTTTGACCATTTCTTCAGCGTCAAGCAGCTACAGCAATGATAAATATCCATTGTTGTTGATTTTAAACAACAATTTCTTTGGGCCGTAAAATGGAAAATTTGCTTACTTATTCTATAGCACGCCGCATTATTTGGCTTTGGGTTTGATTTTCCGCAAAAGCGCAAAGGCAATATAAATCAGAAAAGACTAAAAAGTTTATGTATGTTTGTATTTGAGTTGAAAATATTATTGTTTGTTGTTGCAGCTGCAATTTACCATAAACATGATAAACATTACGAATTTTGAAATTGAAGCTAAGTTAAATTTTATTTGATTACTTAAAAGCTTTGTTTGCTTGAGTGCGTATATGTGTCTGTGTATATAAATTTTCTAAAGCGTAGCGTGTGTGACCAGGGAGGCACATACATACATTTATACAAGGTGGCGCAAAATTAATTATCCAATTTTTTTAATAACTTTTACTAAATAAAAAATAATAATTTTGAGTGATGGAAATCTTTTTTTTAACTTTTACGCGCTTGTCTGTTTGAACTCGTATACGCAGCTGTTTAGCCTACAAGAGTCAAATATGATTGAATCTTCCAATATTGTGATTAGTTTTGCGCTATCTTATACTTACTGATACCGAGAGGTACATGTAGACTTTGGAACTCCGTTCGCATTTAAATAAACAAAATTAATCATTTTCATTTATCTCACCAGTCCTGACTTCAATTTTATGTTTCATCTCGTATAAAAATAAAAAATAAACTCAACGGTTGCCTTCTTGCCGACGCAAGGGACGCAGTCCCTGCTCAGTAAGAATGGGAAACGATCTGTCTGAGCCGTTTAAAAAGAAATGGTTTCGAACAAGTTTCATAAGTCTCCATTATTTGATTTATTTAATCTAAAGTTTTAAAATATTGTCGACATTACTTGTGTTCGATAAAAAAATTAGCCATCGATCCACATCAGGAACGTAAATTAAAATTCTCTACCAAAGAGAGAAAACAAAATTGTGCGAGCAACTTCGGGTACTTGGCAGCCGAGATGAGCGGGCCGAATCATTTCAAACGTATTCATACACTTGCCTAATTAGTCAGACGGCAACAATACAACATAAGCGAAGACTCCGTTGTTTTTTTTTTTTTGTATATCACCAGAACAATCTCAGTTTTTTCGTAATCAAACCGCTGTCATGACCCCGGTGACGACATCTAAAGCCAATCAGCTGATTCTTTCAAATTCGCTAAAAGCCGGTTAACGGTCTGATCTTGGACACATCTTCTGAATTCTTTTCATCATGAACGGAATATCTATTACAAATGTTTGTATTGTATTATCGAGCACGACTTTTATTAACTTCCTTTAATCGTGTTATTTTTTCACAATTTTCTGCGTAATCGTATATTGGCACCCACGTTAGTTTTATCACCTATACATTTAGAATGACAAAGTAAGCTTTGTTTACTTAGACACCTGTTTCTTGCCTGGACTATACAGGATACAGCGGATGCGATATCATCTCCCATCCTAGCTGTCGAAGCTTCTGGATAATGGTCGTTGAAACTGCCTGGTGTTGTCCTTTTTTAATTACATTAACACAACCCCGCTATGCAAAGAAAGCCTGGAGTTTGTTAAGAACAGATTCAGATTATGAACAGACTCATCAGGTGAACAAAATGTTAGAGGTATGCCATCGTCAATCGTTTGTTAAGAGAGAATAATATCGTTTTCTTGATAGTGGAAAAGCTGGTCCGATATATCAAAAGTGATGGAATAGAGGTAGAATCGAAATGGTTTATTATATTGTAATTTCTGATAGAAGAAATGGACTAGAAATCGACCCTGTTGTGAGCAATCTGACTATATGTCAATATTATTCCTAGTAGTTTTCCAAAACTAGCAAGATTTTGATGATTATTCTGTGCGACAGCGTGTTCCATAAAAAATCTGTTAAGGCATAAAGGAAAAACCTTTGAATAGATTCTAGCTTGTCTATGTAAGATTTAATATCATATTCCACTATCCCTCTTACTGGGGTTGTAAAACCCGCCTTAGTAATATATGGATCATTGATTCGTTTTGGTTATTGCTTTAGCCACTTTGGATTTATTAACGGTGCTAGTAATAATAAAAATTAAAATTAAGTTTGATATCCACTGTTAACAAAGTCAACAAAGTTATATATGTGATACTTCTTCCAGACTGTAATCACGTATTTTACAAAAAGCAAACCTCTTCGTGAAATGCACTTAATTTTGCATTTCTAAAGATTTAATTTCTTCCATTTGGATTACACCAACTGACCATATTAGTTATTTAAATATCTTTGTACTGAAGACCGACCTTTCCTCGATCGAAGCATAAGACTTAAAAAGTTTTATGATAAATATCATGAACAGAATCGGCTCGCGATGGCTGTCGTGGGGAACTCCTGAAAAATGGTTTTCCACCAAAAGTTGTCTAGTGGAATCAAATCGTAGCTCTTCTACATAATAAACTGTTTGGCATCGCCGCTTTGGCTGATAATTCCATTTTCATTTCATTCCTTATCCATCCTCATTTAATCTTTCCTGCTTTTTTTCAAGCGAAAAGTGTTTTATAAATTTTTATATTTTATAAATTTCTAACCATAAACTAATTTTTTGACTGATATCGGTCAAAGTTAAAACAATATATAGTGCAAATTCCAGTCTGAAGGTTGGTCACCCTGTATTTAATATGCTCGCAGTAATATACGCATGTTTAAATTTCTTGTGCCTAGTAATTGATTTACGATTTATTTGCTGCCAACAGCGATGCTATTCAGTTGCGGAAAGCAACATCAAATATTAGGAAAAACATTGCTGTGCCGCTTGTTAATATTAAACTGCCAGAGTTTGCTAAATTTGTAGGCTATCATCAGGAGTGGCTGCAATAGCGAATATTTAGCAATGGTTGTATTGTAAATAATTTTGAACATTTGAGTACCTCAACCAAATCGAATGATCAGTGACTTTTCATACCTCCAGAAGAGTAGTGAACTAGTCTTATATTTTAGCTGATAAGGGAACTTACCTATAAGCGCGTTGGGAAAACAAATACTCTGCACGTTAAGTATGTGAGAACAGCTTCTACTCTCAGCAAATTTCAAACTTTATACGAACAATATTAAACAATTAAATAATAACATTAGGCAAACTTTAATCAAAATGTTAATCTTATTAATCAGAACTAAAAAGAAACAAATTAGCTACTCAGTTTTGCAGCACATTCAATTTCAGTAAAGTGCAAGTTTTATGTTGTAAGACAATCCCGTTGATTTCATATAACATCACCGATTTTTTTATATGGAAGAGTGTCAAATGCAAAACCGTGCCATTTTGTCAATTTTTTTGTTAATCTAGTACAGTGACATAGTTACAGTCATACTTATTAATGAGTTTTTTGGTTTTTGTGTTTCAGATAAATAGAAAAGCCAATATAGACAACACCGTCCAGGCAACTTCAGCGCCATTTTAAAATTATAAAAATTAAAAAAAAAAATTCATTTTTGTATGTAAAAGAAGTTAAATAAAAATCCTAAAAAATGTATACATCGGTTTTCATTACTTTTGTTGTAAAAAAACTCCTGAAAATACCCTACATTTTCGAGCTCTAGACCACCGGGACCCCTTAAATCCCATTTATTTATTATACCGTGGGTTTTCTCAAGTAATACCTTTGCAATTTTTTCGAGTTAGGTTTACATCCGGAAATAGCGGGATTGTAATATCGGGACCCTGAAAATCCCGGGATCGTAAAAATCGAAAAACTTGGCATCCTTAGTACTAAAACATGCTTATGTCAAATTTTCTCTAATTACCATTGCTATAACGACTTGGTAAATTTTAAAAGTGAAGTTACTAGTTTTTAATTATTTTTCTAATGCCCCAAATATAATGTTATCTTTTTCTTGTATTTCAGAATTCCGCTTGGTAAGTGTTTTAATGATACTGGAAAATAAATGGTTATAATCTTATCAAGGTAATTTATTTTTAAATTGATGAAAAAAAATTTCAAGAAACAGAAGTATTTGATTTCATTCGCATTAAACCATAACTAAAGCTGTCGTGACATCACTTAGTTTAGACAGAAAACATGACTAACTATCTACTTATACACTATGTTAAAAAAATGCTGTAAACTTATTTGTGTTGAATTCAAAGAATTCAAATTATGGGTTGTCAACTTTTCCCTAGAAGACTCTCTCGAGCCATCGAGAGTAATTGACGTACCAACCATTGTAGGTGACAGGTGTTTTTATTCGAGGTCTTGTTCTTTTGACTAATCAATTAATAGGCGCTACTTACCTAAAGTTTTTTAGATCACAGGAGTTGATTTTTTCGTCGACATACCTTTGTATCAATGGCAACAATAGTGGTCCCAGCATCAAGGTGATCTAGCTCCCTTTTCAATCGCCGTTAGAGAACATTTACATTATGGAGATGGGTAGCAAGAGGCGGACCTGTCTTAAACTCTCTAGTCTATGGTAACCCTCTATAGACATATCTCGTAAAAGCTGTAGCTACGAATCAAAAATGCCAACAGGCAATTCACTATAAAATTATTCGAATATATCCTTGAAGGTGTTTAAATGACGATTGATTTTATATCATACACATGCCCAGTCTTTTGAAGAGCGACATGTAAATTAAAGAGTTCAATCTCAAATATCAATCGGAATTATATAATAGTGGATGGTAGATGCTACATAGGTTGTTCAATAAGTTTTGCGGCTCGATAAGAAAAACACTATTTAATGGTTTCAAATGCACTTTATTATTCAGTATAGTCTCCCTCAACATCAAAACATTTGTTCCAACGAGATTCCAATTAATGAATTCCATCCCTGAAGGGCTGCAAAATATGCTTCCACAGGTGTTATGGCCTCATCATTTGATGAAAAACGCTTTCCACGCATGGATTTTTTTAAAGTCTGAAAACAGATGGAAGTCGCTCGACGCCAAATGTGGCGAATACGTTAGATGCTCCAAAAATTAGAACTTTAATTCATGGATTTTAGACATAGTCGAAATGCTCTTGGGACATGGTGCATTGTCCTGATGAAAAATATTTTTTTCTTTTGCAAACTGGATTTTTTTAACGATTTTTTTTCTTCAGCTGTTCTAACAAGTTACAATAATAATTATTGATTTACCAATTTCCAAGTAATTGACAAAGATGCTAACACCTTCTTGACCGATTTCTGCATCCGATCTCGTTTCGAGGCCGAAGAACCAGGTTCACTCCACTTGTTTTTATTTAAGATCATGACACTTCAGTCAAAATATTGCTTCTACTAAATCTCGTCCAGTCACTCGACGATTTTTCAATACGAAATCCTATATTTTTTCTGTTCTTATACGCTTTCAACATTCGTTCATAAATTTCCTTTGCTTTTAAACCTTCCAAAAATAAAAATTCATCCATTGCTCGATCTTGATTTTTTCCATTGTAGAAAATACTATCACACTTCGATACTAAATGGCTTGCAAACAAAACATGAATTGACAGATCGAAATGAAATTTCACATACGTTCATATGAAATTTAGGCTAGTAGCAAAGCCCTCTCTTATGGAATCGCAAAACTTATGGAGCAACCTTTAATACTATGTAATTGTAGTATAGCAGATAGTAGATTCACCCTTCTATTAACTGCGTACCTAAATTCTAATCAGTAGACAATAAATCGTCTGACCTCATTCGGCAGAAAAGTTTTACATCGGTCGCTTGATTTTGACATTAAAATCTTTTGTTAGCCACCGAACTTTGCTATTTTGGTGATTTTCCTATCGGATAACATTTCAAACACAGCCAACTAATTGGGTGCTCTCTTTTTTCTTACTTGAATAAGACGACTCTCGTCTTTTCGTTCAGACTCGCTGTACATAGTTGTATATGACTGGGCCAATTCAAGTAAAAATTTATCCTACAATATTTAAACTACAACGTCTAGATCGTACCAAATCTGTCAGTTGTTAGCTATGATTGCAGCCTTACGAAGTAAAGCTTCCGTAGTGATCGATGTAAGCATTCAGAATATCTATCGCGACTGGTTCTACGAAAAGAACTGGAATCTAAAGTTTTGAAACCAAAGCTAAACTTTAATATTCTTCTACGCAGTATTTGCTTTGAAAAGATCAATATTTTTAAAAATCGCGTTTTATCAAAAACCGCGCATAATTCATTAATTTCGCTACTAAAAGCTATTTGTGTGCTAATTCATTCATTTCCGCAAAATAATATCAGCATCTGTAAATTGAGCCAATGAAAGTGCTTGCCACACATTTTAAGTATTATCGACTGTGCAACCACATACGGGCTCAAGCAATGAGAGCGTGCATTTACTGATTAAGCAACAAATGAGCCGCATAATTGACATATGCATATCCACGTAAACATACATAAAGCACACACACGTTTAAGCATTAACCAATGGCCAAACAGTCAATAGAGAAGCTATTGCCGAGGCGTGGGCGAATTTGTTAACAATTAACTGGAGGCACAATAACAGTAAATTTCCAAATAGGCGCTTAACCGCTTATCACGCAATCACACGCGGACGTACAACAATGGCGATTGTCACAACAAACATTCCGCTAACGATTAATTGCGACATAATGTAATTAAATGCATAAAATGCTGATGATTTATCTCATTAGTAATATTACCTTATCAGTCGCCAGGATCCAGGCAAAGTTATAAGCTGCGTATTCGTTCGACCACCAAACTTTACGCTTTGATAAGCCTTATTCATTTGCGTAGGTATTTCCCCACTCACATTTGCTAACGCATGTCCATTCATACATACATATACAGAGACGGGCAAAATGAAAGCAGCGTGACATATTCCCTAGCTTTAAAAATTTGTAGCAAAATTCTGAGTATTTTAGACTAGATTAGATTTGTGAGGTGTTGGACAAGTCCAAGCACTCAATCAGGAAGACCATTGGGCCCAGTGGTGTGCTTGCAGAGCCTTCATTAGCCAGTATAACAACCAACTCGTTCTTTGTAATATCGCAGTGTCCTGGCACCCAAATAAGACAAACTTTGTTGTGTTTTACAACACTTTTCAGTTTTATCTTACATTCACTGACTAATTTCGAAGAGCAGCAAGGGCTTAATGCAACTTGACTGTCACTGCTACCCCGCCACTTTTTTTCAATTAGCCAATATGCTACATTCAAGATGTCATAGACTTCCGTTAAGAATACCAGATTCGCAGATTCACTAGTTTGGGATCCTTCGGCGCAGAAAGTGTGCCGAAAGCCCGTTAATAGGTTATCTGGACTTAACGATTAATCTCTATATGCGATCAAAACGTCACACTCCCTGCCGAAACTAACAAAAGGCACCCGATTGTCTGCTTTCATCGAGAACAGGGTGCACCGCTCCGACAATGGTGGCATATTTCATAGTGTGTTTTATTCGTTTCCCCAGACTCCGTTTAACTTGAGCCCGCCTTCCTCGCTTCCTTCCGGATTTGATGATCTAGACGTTGCAAGAAGACTTTTAGTGTTCGAGAAACCTTCTGGTCGACGTGTGTTTTCCAGGTCATCTTACAGGCTAGAATTACCCCTTAATATTTGACCTCACAGTGGGCAGTAACAGGCTCTTCGAATTGCGTTTCCTAGTGCGTAGTAAGTACCTTGGTATGCTTTTTATAGAATTCACCTGCATTTTATTGCATAAAGTTTCTAGTGACCGTCCTGATATTAGCACGCACACATCATCAGCATAAGCTTGGACGTATCCAATTTCCTGTAGATTATTCAGAAGACAGTCCACAATGCTGCCTTGCCTCTTCATCGTTTCCTCTGCGATAAACAATATTTTGGATAGTATAGAGTGGATCCATCGGACAATGGTTCCTTCTACCCCATGCCTTCTGATAGAAGAGCACATAGAATCAAAGGTAGCATTGTCGAAAATTCTTTCAATGTCCAAAGGCACACCCAGAGTGTACTCGCTTGTTTCCAACCCTTTTTTTAAGTATGCCTTTTTCTGTGTATGCTAAGATTTTTTGTTTTTTATACGGAGGAAAATGCATGGCACCGTCCACAATTAATTTTTTTTTTAATCAACGCGAATTTTGAGCCTCTTTAAACTTGACTTTTGTTACACTATAATTAAATGGTCTAGAAAACTGTTTGTCCAGAATTGTTCTACAATTTCTGACTAAACAGAAATTATTCGAAGCTGTGCCAGCTGGTGGTAGCAGAAGAAGAGGAGTTCTCCTCTGCGTTGGAAAGATCAGGTGGAGAAGGACTTGGCTTCACTTGGTGTGTCCAACGGGCGCCCGATAGCACGAGAAAGAAACGACTGGCGCGCTATGTTAAACTCATCCAAAATCGCGTATGCGGTTATCACGCCAATTAAGAAGAAGAAGAATTTTCTTGTGCTTTATTTATTGTCATTGAGGAACGAACGGAAAACTGCAAGCGTTTGAAATTAAATGGCATATCATTTCAGGGATTCTTGGAATTAGAACATCTTCTCATATTCAATTTTGTTTATAAGATACAGAAAATTAAATAAATAGTAAAAACTCTTAAATATATCACGCTGCTATTACTTTGGCCGCCACTGTATGTAGGCCGAATTGCCCCTCATTTGTTTTTCCCCATTCAGAATTGCATACTAGTGCCGCCCTTGTTGCTGCGGCCAGCTGTTGTCGGATGATATGGTTTGATTGTATTTCACATTTAATTTGTGATTCGCCAGCGGGTCAATGGTAGCGTTTATTCATTATAAGCGTGTGAAGCGCACGCGACACAAACGCCAAAGGATTGCGCACATTAGCAACGACGACTGAAGATTGATGGAGAAACATTTTCGTATTTATTAGGCGCATGCCATAATAAAAGCTAAAATTAGGTTGTGAGGCGATAAGCAAATGAAGTCAAATAAAATCGTGCTTAGTGAACAGTAATCAAACGAAATATAAAAAAATTACCTTATTCTCACTAATAAATTTTTTCACTGCAAGTCTTCTACAAGAATTGGAAAAGAAAATTTGAAATTTTGTTTTAAAAGTATTTTGGGTAACTGGATTGATGAATAAAGCGTATAACTCGTTTAATAATCAATTTGTTTATACATTTATTGTACATATTATATATATATACATATACATTTTATGGAAATTAAAGAACTGTGTATGAAACCTCGCATTAGAAAAATGTCCACCCTTTTGCTCAATACAAATATTGGTATGGTGTGGTTGCAGGCCTTGTAATCTCGAATATTCCACTTCAGCTGTCTAATAGTGTCTGGTTTATTAACATACTCTTTGCATTTTTAATATCCTCATTCAAAAAAGTCGTTGGCCAAGGTATAGCATTAATCTGTAAGAAGTCCCGGAGATCGCTTTTGGCGTTTCATCCTCAATCTTGAGTAAATATTGGCCAAAAATTGCTTCGGCTATAACACCGCGCGCTTATTCTTTTGGATGGGTGTAACAGGCGCTGGGGACTCGCGCACACATTTCCGCATTGAGTTCAGCAATATCGATCCGAAAGCTCTGGAATCATTGCGGGCTTCTTCACATAGACTTTGCTCTTCAAAAAACGCCACAAAAGATATTCTAGTGGAGTTAGATGGCCATGATCTAGGAGGCCAGTTTTCGTCGCTATTACGTGAAATTAATCGGTGGAGAAAATTAGATCACAACAATGCAATGTTTTCCCGTGTTGTGTGACTTGTGGCTCTATCCTGTTGAAAATAGAGATCGTCTATGTCAATTTATTCAAGCTCAGACCAAAAAAAGTCTTCAAATAGTTGTCCATAGCGATGTCCATTGACAGTAGCAGCTCTTTCATTTCCGTCTTCGAAGAAAAACAGGCCAATTATTCCACCAACCCAAAGATTTTTCTGAAAATACTCGAAGCATTTCTTCTCCTCAGATGCGGCAATTTGTTTGTTGACAATTCCATCCTGTATGAAATGAGCTTCATCACTAAGGACTTGCCTCCACAATCGCTTACGCGATTTTCACCGAATTCAACAAAGCGCGCCAGTCGGACGTCAAGCTAAGTCGGAACTGAAGCTAGGTCCTTCTCCATCTGATCTTTCCAATGTAGAGGAGGCCTTCCTCTTCCTCTGCTACCACCAGTTGGCACCGCATCGAATACTTTCAGAGCCTGAGCGTTAGTATCCATTCGGACGACATGACCCAGCCAACGAAGCCACTGGATCTTTATTCACTGCACCATGTCTGTGTCGGCGGTAAGCTCATGTGGGCAACTTGCTGTCTCAACATTTCATTTTCAAAATGATAGCCACCCAATCATATCTCTGCATCCTCCCGCATGAAAATGGCGCAGTAAAATGAAAATTGAGTTGTCAAACTAAGAAATGACATTTCTGTTTTAACAGATCTTTTTAGCACAATCTATAGAGGTTGTAAATTTGGAGTTAAAAACCGTGTAATTATGCCGAAAAGTTTGTGAGGTTTTTCCTAATTTTTGTATAAAGTTGAAACTTGAATTTATATGGTTTTTGTTCGGCAATGAGCTATGGCTTTATATTAAAATAATACGTATCAAAAAAAACGGAAGAGTCAAAACTGAGACTACTGGTCTAAATGTTGATGTGCTATCACTTGTCACGGACCGTATGTTGAGTAAAAGGCTTACAACTATTTTTCGCTTTATTTATAAAACTTTATTTATAGTTATCCCCATGCCACTGGTTCCAAACAGTTTTTCGATCAACCATCAATATTGAGCAATGGAAAAAATGCTCGCATACAAGTCCGACTCGACGATTTTCATGAGTACCTCTACATTTTCGCATGCCGGAATGGAAATGTTTGAATAAACATCTTTCCACTGCTCTCGATACTAGCTTTGGGTGCATAAATGGCACGAATTTTTTAGGTCGCCTGTTTCGACTATTCACCTCGGTCGTAGAATGTATCGATTTTTTTCATATTTTTACTTAAACTTTGGAAGCCTATAAGACACAACTGGCTTCACTAAACAAAAAAATGTTAAAAAAATTTTTCTAGAAAGGTTCCATGAAATGTACCTATTCATTGTGTGATATGGCTAACTAAAGGCATCTAGCAAAAAACATTTAGAAGTGTTTGCATCACTTAGTAGGAAGTGTTTTTACGTATGGCTTCTTTAATTTTTACATTGAAAAACTTACTTGGCAAATAAATTGCTTACGGGTTGCTTTTTATCCTTTTCATACTAATGAGCTGAAATTCTATAGATAATTCTATTATTAAATTATTTTATAATGATTATTGTATAATTTGTGAAATCATTTAAATTGGTCGATATTGGCATATAGACAATTCATTCTACCTAATCAGCTTTTAATTTGGTATCGGAAATTTACTCCGCCCATATTAAGTATATATTCCTCGTAAACTAATTAGTATGTCATTGTCACCTTCTCTCACTCACTTCTTTCACAGTGCAAGAGTTTTCTCTGCGCCTCTTCTTCTCTCTTCCTTTCAACTTGCAGCCAAGACACTACACAGAATATTCCCTACGGAATTATTACATAATAATGAAATAAAGTAAAGTGACAGGCGCGCTGCGTGAAACGTAGCGACAGACAATCAAAATCTATTGTAGTGGCATACGGAAAAATGTGTAAATGATAACCGAGGCAGAGAGAGGAGAAATGTGAGAATGCAAACGATGAGCGCTTCATTTGAACAGTAAATGTCTGTTTGTGTATGACTATACTAATCAGTATGCGCGCAATGCTTGTCAACACTGTTATCATAATTGGAGTGGTGTGGTGCCTGGCAGTGGTGGGGAGAGCCAAAGTTAGCAACTTATTACCTTTGTCTGCCCTTCCATCAAGGCACCGTTGGTGGCGTAAGTTTGCTACTTCAGTATGCTATTTATACAGCGGAGCTCTGAAGCGTTCGACGTGGTTCATTGACGGCTGGCCTGTAGGTGTAGATATACAAATATATGTAACGAATATTTTGTGTCACTTCATTATCACTTTTATTTGTAAGTACTTGTTACTGTTGCTTTAGTTGTGACTGCTTGAGTGCCTGTTTATATTTTTTAACTGTTTTTTTGTTGTTTAGCTGTCTTAATTGAGAGAGGCGCTTCACAAGTGCAAGGGAATGACAAGAAAATACAAATAGGAAAGAGCCCATTTAGAGTGGCTCTTTTGTGACGAAGGATATTCAAGTTGAAATAATTTGCATGGAACGTGAAACAATTTTTAGAATCTTTCAATGCTTGCAAAATCCACAAACGCACACAAGCACACGCCGTCATTAGACGCGCGTGCTTGCATAAACACGAACATGGAGTGAAGTGGATTGGATTGGAGTGGCGCGAGACAATCGCCCCTGCTAGCTTTGATGAAGACACAACACCATAATGAGCTCGACTAGCCGCCAACTATGGCAGTGGTAGTAGGGGCAATAAAAATAACAGCAGGAGTGTCGCCAACACTACCATTCAAAGGTGGAGCAACAAAAGCTAAATAAAAAAAATAGAAAGCCACAACAGTCTTTGCCGCTCCAATTGCGGTAGCACACCTTTTCCGTTCCACCGCACACAAGAGCACTGCTAAAATATAAAGTAGTAACTCCCTTTTATGCAGTCGAGGCGTTTGCCACTTACTCAAATGACAAACTAAAGCAGAAAATAAATATGGGAAAAGCAACAAAAGCAAAGCAATGGCAAGTTGTCTCGCTACAGCAAGTAATATTTCAAATTTGTCGTTTATCAGTGCCATCATAACTAGTCAACGAACTTGAAAATTCAAATATGTGCCGAATATAAAATGGCTGCATAATTTTTCGTTATATCCAATAGTACAGCGTATTTGATTGAAGCAAACACAACATGGTCCGTCTAGTGGTTTCTTTTTAAAAAATAAAAAAAAAATGAACGAAAATCAAGTATTTTTTGTACATTATTGATTTTTTCAAAACCGCAAATATTCCAATTATTTATGGAACACGATTTCATTGATGATTCGCAGTAGCACATCCTCTTAACCAAGTTTCACGGTTTCTAGCTCTATCTCACGAATGACCTGCTCAATATTCGCTTTGAGAGACCGAACCGTTAAAGGATTTTTCAGTATTTCACTCCATCCAACAAAAAAGTCTAACGTCGCCGAATCGCGATTTTGACGTCTGGTAACACGATCACCGAACTTCGCGTGCAAAATATCGATTGTGGCATGGACTGTGTGGTATACGTGGTACACGTCATCCTGATTAAACCTCAGATGGTCCAAGTCCTTGTCTGCCATTTCTGACCACAAAAAATCATTTTTCGTGTCTCTGTGGTGCTCACCGTTGACCGAAATGGCGTTTCCAGCAGCATTTTCAAAAAGAGAAAACTGACCAATAACGCCACCGCTCTGAAATTTGCACCAAAATGTCACTCACTGAGGATGCACTGCCTTCTTCACAATTACGTGCGGGTTTTCCCCCCTCCTATATGTGGCAGATTTGCTTCTTAACATAACCATTAAGATGATAATGCGGTTCGTCAGAGATGTTGAT
This sequence comes from Anastrepha obliqua, assembly GCF_027943255.1. NCBI lineage: Eukaryota > Metazoa > Arthropoda > Insecta > Diptera > Tephritidae > Anastrepha > Anastrepha obliqua. Next base: position 86,604,393 of record NC_072892.1, read on the forward strand.
TTTTCGAGAAAATCGTGAAGTGATTCAATTTTTTCCGCGGAGGTATGGCACTCACTTTCTGTTTAGACATCAGCCGTCACTGACAAAATAACGTTTGATTACAAATACCATATGGGCCACCCTGTGTACATACAAATTTGAGAGACTATTGAAAATCTATTCATAAATTCACAACGCATTTTTATTGAATTTATAATAATTTTCTTCCTTAATAATTTCATGCAAATTTATCAGTTCACTGCACACTTTACAAACAATTTGTGTGCGTACATATATTTGTTTATACATATATAAGTAAAACGTACACGATGTGTGAATATAAATGAAATATAAGCTTTGATAAGAAAAAATCATTACAAAATATATACGCACAAAAAAAACAGATACCTCTTAAATTAAGTATGACAGTTGCACACAAATTCTCACATACATACGAAGGTTAGCCGATTAAGTTTTGCGTGGGCAGCCACTAGAAAAAAATGTTTCCCTACCAAGATTTTTACCAACATTTTCCAAACATTTAAAATCATAACGAAAGCTTTATTGTTAATCGTTTTAACGCGAATGAAATATATTTCTGAATAACAATAAAAAAAGCGTATAAAGTGCTTATAATTGAGATTATTTCAATAACATGTAATACAGTTGCGGAGAAAATTAAAAGTACATAGAAGTTAATTGGAAATAAATGATAATACCAAACTTATGTATTGAGTCGATAATATTTTTTTTTGGTTATTATATTATTACCTTAAAACTTATTATATATGTAGAAAAATATTAAAATTAATTTTATAAACTTTATGGTGCAATGTTATTAATAATTAAAACACAGCGAAATTCGTAACACAAAATTGAAGTAAAAAAAATTAAAATCAGTAGTTCGTAAGGGGCAGCGCGCACATCTATTACAGCTTGCATCAGTCGCATAATCTCCTCTCACGCCTTACTTATTTCTCGTTTCAAGTCTTCCTTGCTGCTCGACTGAACATTTCGTAGTTTGGTCTTATTTTCTGCACACAGATTCTCTGCTGGATTCATATCCGGAATACCACCGTAATTTTCAGTTGTTTAAGGACAGTACAGCAGCCATTCCCGAACTGCATACGCATTATGCTTGGGATTATTATGTTGTTGGAACCACAATATGGGTGTAAGCTTTTATTTTGCGGTGCTCCAATGTAAATTGCGCACGAAATTATCGCGCTCTTATGTCATATTATCTTCAATGTTCTCTACCGGATCCACACAGCATAACGCAACCTCCACCTTGTTTTATGACAATGAGAATTTAATTTCCAATTTTAATTTTAATTTTAACAATTTGCCTTCCGTCAGATTTATTTTTGTTTCATTCGTAAATAAAACACCATCCCAAAGACTTGCTAGCTCATTTATTTATTTAGATGAGTCCGAGCGAGCTCCAAATGCTTAGTTTGGTTCACAGGTGCACGACGGACAGTTACGGTAAACAGTGATTTATTGGGTTATATCAAGATTTATCTCTACTTTTCGGACTATATTGCGTTGATCACAAGCCCGTGGAATTTTTTCCGGCCTCTTCCATCACTTATTAATAATTTTTGAACAGTGCGACATTCCCACGACAGTGAGTCCTATGTTGCCGGAAAGACCCAAATATTTATGCTGATACAACAACAACAATAACCTTCACAGCAAAATTTTACCATCATCTATAGAAGTTTGTTTTCCTTTTACTCGCCACGCCGATAATGAAGTGAATATTATTTTATTGTAACTTAATTTAAATTATTATATTCAGTGTCTGTTTCGTTAAATAAAATTTATAATGCGTTGTCTTTTTAAGGGGGGGTGTAAGGGATAAACGCTAAAAAAACACTTTTTTTATGAATTTATTGTAGCGAAACGGTTCAAGTCAGTTTATTAAAAGTTGTTGCATATTATAAAGTAACATTTCAAAAATATTTGATAAAATTTTCATGTAAAAATATTGCAAAATGAGCGAATGAGAGCACATTTACGTAGACGTCTTTTCAAAAATACATTTTGCAGTAGTCAGCATATCTCAGCGTAGAATCATCTGAAATCAAAAAAATCGAATAATTTAGTTAAAGTATGAGTTAAACTTCCCCCCAACGTTTATTTTGACGATTTATTTTCATTTTCAGCCATTTGGTAGTCGTTTGAAGTAAAAAGTGATTTTTGACGAAAAAATGCCGCCATTTTGTAGGTGTAAAACCACCTTAATATAAAAAAAAAAATGGCGAAAAAAAAACGTTGGGGGGAGGTCTTTTATATGTAAAATATGTGTGCAAAATTTCAAAAGGATCGGTTAAGTAGTTTTTAAATGCCAATGACTACGCACTTTAAAAAAAAAGGTTCGAGAAAACAGCGTTTAAAGTTTTAAGTTATCTCGGCAGATGTTTGAGGCGGCTCGGCTTTATGCTCTATAACTTAAAAAGTTTTGCTCGGATTGACTTAAAATTTTAACACGGTATTTTTGAAATGTTTTACTACAATAACATGCAAAAAAAAAAATCGATTTTTATCCCTTACTATCTTCTTCTTAATTGGCGCTATAACTGCTTACGCGATTTTGGCCGAGTTTAACAAAGCGCGCCAGTCGTTTCTTTCTCGTGCTAACCGGCGCCAGTTGGACACACCAAGTGAAGTCAAGTCCTTCTCCACCTGATCTTTCCAACGTAGAGGAGGCCTTCCTCTTCCTCTGCTACCACCAGCTGGTACCGCATCGAATACTTTCAAGGCCGGAGCGTTTGTATCCATTCGGACGACATGATTCAGCCAACGTAGCCACTGGATCTTTATTCGCGGCGCTATGTCTATGTCGTCGTAAAGCTCATACAGCTCATCATTCCATCGCCTGCGATATTCGCCGTTGCCAACGTGCAAAGGTCCAAAAATCTTACGCAGAAGCTTTCTCTCGAACACTCCAGGCGTCGCTTCATCGGATGTTGTCATCGTCCAAGCTTCAGCGCCATACGTTAGGACGGGCATGATGAGAGTCTCGTAGAGTGTTATATTAGTTTTGTTCGTCGAGAGAGGACTTTACTGCTCAGTTGTCTACTTAGTCCAAAGTAGCACTTGTTGGCAAGAGAGATTGTACGTTGGATTTCAAGGCTGACATTGTTATCGGTGTTAGTGCTGGTTCCTAGATAAACGAAGTCTTTTACAACCTCGAAATTATAACTGTCAACAGTGACATGGGTGCCGATACGCGAGTGCGCCGACTGTTTGTTTGAAGGGAGGTACTTCGTTTTGTCCTCGTTCACCACCAGACCCATTCGCTTTGCCTCTTTATCCAGTTTGGAGAAGGCAGAACTAACAGCGCGGTTGTTAATGCCGATGATGTCAATATCATCCGCATACGCCAGCAATTGTACGCTCTTATAAAAAATTGTGCCTGAGCGATTAAGTTCTGCGGCTCGTACGATGCTCTCCAACATTAGATTAAAGAAGTCACACGACAGCGAGTCACCCTGTCTGAAATCTCGTTTGGTATCAAACGGCTCGGAGAGGTCCTTCCCAATTCTGACGGCGCTGCTGGTGTTGAGCAACGTCATCTTACATAGCCGTCGGATGAGAGCATGCCTGCCGTATTGTAATTTGGTATTATATTAGTGGTAAAAAATAATTAGCCTTTTTTTATCAGTTTCAAACTTTAACTCGAATATTGTAAACAAATACGAAATTTAATACATTTTGGTGTGTATTATTAGGTATGCGAATAAGTTTCCGTCCTTTCTTAGCCACAGTTACGAATTATTTAAACATCCATGATATTATGTGACGCTACAACTTTACTCCATCTTTCAGACAGCATACGGATTCCTCTGACGAAAAGTTAGAGTAATCCGAAGGTGCAATGTCTGAGGACTACGGCGGATGGGGCAAGATTTTTCACTTGCGCCCCTCTAAATATTTCTGGACCGATATATCAACGAGTGGCATGGCGTTGTCATGCAGCAAAATAAGTTTGTCATGTCTACCGTCCCATTCTGGCCGTTTTTCTTTGAGAGCTCGATTCAAACGCATTAGCTGCAGTCTTTAACGATCGCCAGTGATGGTTTCAGATGGTTTAACGAGTTCATAATAGGTCACACCCTTCTGATCCTACCAGACGCACAACTTAATCTCTGAAGCATGAATATTTTGTTTCGCTGTCGATGGACCTGGTTCACCTGGCAGGCTCCAACATTTTCGACGCTTAGGGTTATCAAGGGTAGGTAGGTAGGTAAGATGGCAAGAGTACCCCAGGTACGCTACAAGTAGCACTTACGTGCCGTTTTGATACCATAAAGTGGACCACTACATGTGAAAGGATTAAGGGAGGAGATAAAACCGTCTACAGCCATCCAGTGCTGTTGATGTAGCGGAGGAGAGAAAAGGGATCTAGGCTGGAGAATTTCATCAAGTCATCCCCAAAAGGGACGCCGAGGAATCTCAAGCGTAGCATCCCCACAGCTTCTGCAATGGGGGTTGTATGGAATTCCAAGCTTCTCCGGGTTATCAAAATACATCCAAATTTCATCTCCAGTGACGATGCGATGCAAAAAACCTTTTCTTTTCTGTCGTTCAAAAAGCATCTCACACGTCACCATACGTCTCTCGATATCCCTCTCCTTCAATTGATGTTCGACCCAGTTACCTACTTTCTGGACAATTCCCGTCGCGAGCAAACGTTTGCCGACGGTTGATCTGTCAACAGCGACATTTTTACGAGGGCGGAAACTTATTCCCATACCCAATAATTATTTACAAATGGCGATACAAAGAACAGATCTCAGCCTCTCAGTTGCAGTGCAGATGTGCCTAAGCCTTTACAACATTGCCATGAATTTTAAATTCGATGCAACAATTTTATTGATGATGCAAAGTGTGTTTATTTAGATATTGGTGGCGCAGAACCACATTGTGGACTCGCTTAGCACGCACTTAAAATAATATCGACGACAAAAAGGAACACTGAAAATACACTATTGTCCTATCAGTTCTGACTCATTAGTCACAAATTTATTGCACTATTTTGCCCATTTCCAGAACCGTTCCTTTTCTATATTTATAAAATTATTCAATAAAATTTTAATTTCAGTCCTGTCGTTCTGAGCATTTTTGGTATATTTGTAAATGTCTTTATTGATTTCAATTATTTTATGCTGTCACATAATGGCTGTATTATGTGAACAAAATTATAATACCCTACGCCACAAGAGTGCGGATATAAAGCACATTCAAACAGGGAAAAAAAGCAGTTGAAATTAAAATTAAATCAAAAGCAGTTTGAAATACAGTCAAAAGACTAGTGAATTTTCCCACAGGGTTTGTGCTTTATACTCGTACGCCTATGCGTACATATGTAGGTTTACGTGTATATCCTGTAGTAGGGGGAAAGGTGAATTTTTTCCAGCTACTGCCGTGTGAAAATGAAAATTAATTAAATAAAAACATGCAAAGACGCATAGATGCGGTCAAATGGCTATAAATAAATGTATGTGTGTATGTATACTCAGATTCATATGTATTTTTAAATGCATTTTCTACATGTACGAATATGACTATGCATAAAAGCAATAATCTTTGGCTAAAAAAATTCATATTACCGATTCCATTCATACGCATGCAACAAAAACGAAAGCGTGGATTTATTTATGTACAAATTTAGTTATGTCCAATGTAGACTGAATTTCAATACATTCAGTGGTTAAAATGTTTTGAATTAATGAAGCACTAATACTTAGGTTTGCGGTAATTAATAGACATTTTGGCGGATTAGGGTTATTAAATATAACGGGTTGAAGTGTATGTAGTCAATTGTAAATTTTAATCAAAGTTTGTTTGTAATTTATGAGCCAACACATTTGATAAAATGTAACTAAATAATAATAAATATTTACTTTACAATATCTCATTTACACAGACTAGTTGTTAGTTACTGCTGGTAAATAATTTATATTTAAAAAACATCAGAACTTTGGCAATAAAACGGACACGATTCAATGATAGCCTTTTATTATTAGATGAAATAAAAAACGTTAACAATCGAACGCAAGGTGTCCTTGCACTTACATTTCACTTCAAGAAAAAGGTATATGACAGTTTCGCGTATGGTGAAGCCAATTTGGGTGCTACAGCGTTGCAAAATAAAAGTAAAAAAATAGTATTGTTAATTCGATACATTCATCAGTACCACCATGACCAAGGCAGAAAGACGGAACAAGCAGCCAAAAATATGTATGTGTGCTGTTTATGGACCTACAACAGTATCGAGTGCAACAGCAACACGAGCGCTAGTTCCCACCATTCCGTTGTAGTAATATGGACCTTAAGGATAAGGCGCACTCTTGTGAGCTTCAGCATCATCATTAGCACTACAGCCTTGTGCAGATCATTGCTTCCACTTGTAGATTCGCGACAATGAACTCTGATATAAAGTTGTCAGCCTCAGGACCAGTTCCCTCTAGTAAAGCCAGGTCCCACACTTCTTTTGTTCCTTTCCTTCCATTTGGGTCGAGAGATTGGCAATAAGATATGATAACATCATGAATCATCATGATAATCGTTGAGTGGGACCGTTGTGGAAGCGCTTTTGGGAAAGAACTTAAAATTATTAAAAAAAAACATTATCTAAAACGGATGACTGTTACTATGTTATTTTAAGCGACGAAGTGCAGAATTAACTTTAAGAAATTTTTACTTTACCTAATATTTCGCTTCCTTCAAAGTAATCTCCATGATGGCCAGTACCCATATTCAGAAGGTTCTTTCGATCTTTTTACGAAAAGTGGCTCCGGAAACACCTTCAGCAAGCATGAATACCTCTACACCTGAATACTGAGCTTGCCGAATGGCTTACCTTCGGTAAATTAGTCCCATTCAATATGATATGTCTGAGCCGGTGCATTGTCCTGGTGAAGACACCACGAGCTGTTTCCCCACAATTTTTGCGACGCTCACATAGTACTCTTTATTCAGAGGCGAATCTGGCGGAAATAATTCCGATTAGACCTACGGCAATAAAAAAACAAACGATTAACAAAACTTTGATTTTGAATCGACTCTTTCGAATTTTGTTACGTTTTGGCTCGTAGGAGAAGCTTCATTCCGATGAATGTTGATTTCTTTCGATGCCATCAGTTAAAATAAAATTTTTGAACAAAGTAAGCTTTCATTAAATCACATCAATTCGATACTGTTTTTGCAAAACTTTCACCAATCTCTACACACGCCGCGCGTTAGCTCGTTGCATACTCAAAATATCGTGAAAAATCTTTGCATTGATCCCAGCGAGGCACCCACCACTAACGGCTGCGAGAGAGATGTTAATATCTCACATTATTTGTTAATCACCATGTCTTGAACGGACAACCGCATTTGCTAGCAATGATGGAATTAGTGACTACCCCAACAAGAGATTTAATCGCCGCTTGACTATCAGAGTAAATATAGATTTCTCATTTTTACCTAAAGGCAGCTACCTCATTAATCGCTAGAATTTCAACCTGAAAAACGCTACAGTGATTAGGAAGCCGAGCCGAAACGCTTACTTTTCGCTTCCAACTTTATTGTCAACCCAATCGCATCTACCTGGAGTTCTATGTAGTTTTAAATAACCTATTATAGTATGGTTCATGCAAACAATAGTAAATAGGGTTATTTGGACCCAAACCGAGTATTATTATGGCCGAACGTCCAACCCCTAAATTGCGCCATTGATTAGTTGTGGCAAGTCGAGCAGCAGTGTTACCTGTTGGGGAGATAATAAGTCAAGAGTATTCAGAGCATCAAAGGGTGTAGCTCTAAGACGCTACTAATGTATGTGCATTTTTTTCGAAATTAGTTGTTCACATCGCTGAATTTGTCTTGAAAATACGAACTTAATCATGGAATGCTTTTCAAATTACAAGTATGTATGAAGTTATTACTGGCCATAGTGCACTGCAACTTCTGACGTAGTCTATAGTGGTTAACGGCAAACCCTAAATTGAATTTGAATACCTCTTCAAAATTTTTTTAAAGGTATTATTGAATATGTGTGGCGTTTGTTACATATCTGAATTGTAAGTTCATCGACAGGCACAATTTACTCTCAGCATAAAACTCTCAATGGCGCCCTTTAATAAGTGTAGAAAGTTTTTATTGAACGATTTTTAATAACTTAATGCTGTAGTTTCCTCTGTCCAGTTATATGATCGCATTATTTCACACGCACTTTTTTATTATAAACTTACAGCAACTTATACAACAGTAAATTGCTCTTTCTTAAATTATAGCTACTTATTTGCATTGCCAAAGTTCATTTAGCAGGAGTAATCTGATTTCATTAGATATTTGATTAATAGTTCAAATTAGTCTGTAGCGCATTTCATGTTTTCTCACCACAACTGTGAAAGCCAATTTAAGAAGTATCTAACCGATAAAATGTCACGTTAAAAGATTCTTGCGCAATTGCATAGTAAGTAAAGCACATTAAGCGAAAAAGTGCAAACGAAATTGTTTTGCCAGGTAAAATTCTACACCATACAAGTCAACTTACGGAGACGGTGCAGCAGTAGGGATGTCAATCTCAGAGTTGCGGTCTTTTTTAAGTCCCGAAAATCCTGAACTTGTTTTCTACAATACAACCCCGGGTTTTGTAACTTTTACGAAGCATATGAAATGGAGACAGAAAAATCCCGCTTTAGAGCAGAAACAGCAACATTGACTTTAACTTTTTAGTAAATGTGTATGTAAGGCATGATGAGAGTCTTGTAGAGTGTTAGTTTTGTTCGACGAGAGAGGACTTTACTGCTCAGTTGCCTACTTAGTCCAAAGTAGCACTTGTTGGCAAGAGAGATTCTACGTTGGATTTCAAGGCTGACATTGTTATCGGTGTTAATGCTGGTTCCTAAATAGACGAAGTCTTTTACAACCTCGAAATTATAGCTGTCTACAGTGACGTGGGTGCCGATACGCGAGTGCGCCGACTGTTTGTTTGAAGACAGGAGGTACTTCGTTTTGTCCTCGTTCACCACCAAACCCATTCGCTTTGCCTCTTTATCCAGTTTGGAGAAGGCAGAACTAACAGCGCGGTTGTTAAGGCCGATGATGTCAATATCATCGGCATACGCCAACAATTGTACGCTCTTATAAAAAATTGTGCCTGAGCGATTAAGTTCTGCGGCTCGTACGATGCTCTCCAACATCAGGTTAAAGAAGTCACACGACAGCGAGTCACCCTGTCTGAAACCTCGTTTGGTATCAAACGGCTCGGAGAGGTCCTTCCCAATTCTGACGGCGCTGCTGGTGTTGAGCAACGTCATCCTACATAGCCGTATTAGTTTTGCGGGGATACCAAATTCAGACATCGCGGCATACAGGTAACTCCTTTCCGTACTGTCGAATGCAGCTTTGAAGTCGACGAAAAGATGGTGCGTGTCGATTCTTCTTTCATGGGTCTTTTCCAAGATTTGGCGTATTGTGAATATTTGGTCGATGGTAGACTTTCCAGGTCTGAAGCCACACTGATAAGGTCCAATCAGTTGGTTGACGGTGGGCTTCAGCCTTTCACACAATACGCTCGCTAGAACCTTATAGGCGATATTTAGAAGACTAATCCCGCGGTAATTGGCACAAATTGCAGGATCGCCCTTCTTATGGATTGGGCAGAGCACACTTAAATTCCAATCGGCAGGCATGCTTTCATCCGACCATATTTTGCATAGGAGCTGATGCATGCACCTTACCAGCTCCTCGCCGCCATGTTTGAATAGCTCAGCCGGCAGTCCGTCGGCGCCCGCGGCTTTGTTGTTCTTTAGCCGCGTTATCGCTATTCTCACCTCGTCATGATCGGGTAGCGGAACGACAATTCCGTCGTCAACGATTGGGGTATCGGGATCTTCACTTTCTCGGTGACATGCGCAGCTGTCACTGTTTAATAGGTTCGAGAAGTGTTCCCTCCATAATCTAAGATTGCTCTGTACGTCAGTCACCAGTTCGCCGTCTTTGTTCTTACAGGAAAACGCCCCGGTCTTGAAACCTTCTGTAAGCCGCCGAACTTTCTGGTAGAATTTTCGGGCGTTGTTCCTGTTGGCCAGCATCTCAAGCTCTTCGCACTCACGTATTTCGGCCTCTCGTTTCTTCTTTCGGATAATACGTCTCTCTTCCTTTTTCAGCTCTCTGTAGCGATCCCACATGGCTCGCGTTGCGCCCGATCGCAGCGTGGCTCTATAGGCGGCATCCTTTCTTTCTGCGGCAGCATGACATTCCTCGTCGTACCAATTGTTTTTTCGGGCTCGCCGGAATCCGATTTCTTCTTCGGCGGCGGTACGTAGGGAACGAGAAATGTTGCTCCATTGCTCGCGCATGCCGGGTTGTTGGGCAGTGCTCTCCGAGAGCAGGAGTGAGAGTCGAGTGGCGAATCTTCTGGCTGTCTGTTGTGATTGCAGCTTTTCGATGTCGAACATTCTTTGCGTAGGTAGATGTACGTTTTTTGCTGCACAGAGGCGGGTGCGCAGTTTGGCTGCAACAAGGTAATGATCCGAGTCGATGTTGGGTCCTCGGATCGTACGTACATCTAATACACTAGAAGCGTGTCTTCCATCTATCACAACATGATCGATCTGGTTTCGCGTTTTTCGATCAGGAGACAGCCAGGTGGCTTGGTGAATCTTCTTATGCTGGAATCTGGTGCTGCAGACTACCATGTTTCGGGCCCCGGCGAAGTCGATCAGCCTCTGTCCGTTACCGGATGTTTCGTTGTGCAGGCTGAATTTTCCGACTGTGGGACCAAAAATTCCCTCCTTGCCCACCCTGGCGTTGAAGTCGCCAAGCACGATTTTTATGTCGTGGCGGGGGCAGCGCTCATAGGAACGTTCCAGGCGCTCATAGAAGGAATCTTTGGTCGCATCGTCCTTCTCTTCCGTCGGGGCGTGGGCGCAAATTAGCGATATGTTGAAGAAACGGGCTTTGATGCGGATTGTTGCGAGACGCTCGTCCACCGGAGTGAACGACAGTACTTGGCGACGAAGTCTCTCTCCCACAACAAATCCGACACCGAATTTGCGCTCCTTTACATGGCAGCTGTAGTAGACGTCGCAAGGTCCCATGGTTTTCTTTCCTTGCCCCGTCCATCGCATCTCTTGGATGGCAGTGATGTCAGCCTTTACTCTCACGAGGACATCAACCAGCCGGGCAGAGGCACCTTCCCCATTAAGGGACCGGACATTCCAGGTGCATGCCCTCAAATCATAATCCTTAGTTCGTTTGCAGGGGTCGTCATCAGTATAGGGAGGTCTCATCCGAGGCTTTTTAAAACTTTTCATTGGGGGCGATTTTTAAGTGGCGGGTCCCAAACCCAACGCACAACCAGCTATCCTGGAATGTTTCGCCTTCTCACGTTAGCTCACTCCCGAACGGATGTTCGGAAGCTACCCAGAGGATACGTGGGCTAATCCCGGCCGTTGTGAGCTGCTTGAACCATATGCAGAAGAATCGTCCTGGCCATTCCCAAGTGAATGGCGATCAGTAACTTTCCCCACTTGCGTGGACTTCTACACATGGAACCATCCTCCTATGTAGTCAATTGTAAATTTTAATCAAAGTTTGTTTGTAATTTATGAGCCAACACATTTGATAAAATGTAACTAAATAATAATAAATATTTACTTTACAATATCTCATTTACACAGACTAGTTGTTAGTTACTGCTGGTAAATAATTTATATTTAAAAAACATCAGAACTTTGGCAATAAAACGGACACGATTCAATGATAGCCTTTTATTATTAGATGAAATAAAAAACGTTAACAATCGAACGCAAGGTGTCCTTGCACTTACATTTCACTTCAAGAAAAAGGTATATGACAGTTTCGCGTATGGTGAAGCCAATTTGGGTGCTACAGCGTTGCAAAATAAAAGTAAAAAAATAGTATTGTTAATTCGATACATTCATCAGTACCACCATGACCAAGGCAGAAAGACGGAACAAGCAGCCAAAAATATGTATGTGTGCTGTTTATGGACCTACAACAGTATCGAGTGCAACAGCAACACGAGCGCTAGTTCCCACCATTCCGTTGTAGTAATATGGACCTTAAGGATAAGGCGCACTCTTGTGAGCTTCAGCATCATCATTAGCACTACAGCCTTGTGCAGATCATTGCTTCCACTTGTAGATTCGCGACAATGAACTCTGATATAAAGTTGTCAGCCTCAGGACCAGTTCCCTCTAGTAAAGCCAGGTCCCACACTTCTTTTGTTCCTTTCCTTCCATTTGGGTCGAGAGATTGGCAATAAGATATGATAACATCATGAATCATCATGATAATCGTTGAGTGGGACCGTTGTGGAAGCGCTTTTGGGAAAGAACTTAAAATTATTAAAAAAAAACATTATCTAAAACGGATGACTGTTACTATGTTATTTTAAGCGACGAAGTGCAGAATTAACTTTAAGAAATTTTTACTTTACCTAATATTTCGCTTCCTTCAAAGTAATCTCCATGATGGCCAGTACCCATATTCAGAAGGTTCTTTCGATCTTTTTACGAAAAGTGGCTCCGGAAACACCTTCAGCAAGCATGAATACCTCTACACCTGAATACTGAGCTTGCCGAATGGCTTACCTTCGGTAAATTAGTCCCATTCAATATGATATGTCTGAGCCGGTGCATTGTCCTGGTGAAGACACCACGAGCTGTTTCCCCACAATTTTTGCGACGCTCACATAGTACTCTTTATTCAGAGGCGAATCTGGCGGAAATAATTCCGATTAGACCTACGGCAATAAAAAAACAAACGATTAACAAAACTTTGATTTTGAATCGACTCTTTCGAATTTTGTTACGTTTTGGCTCGTAGGAGAAGCTTCATTCCGATGAATGTTGATTTCTTTCGATGCCATCAGTTAAAATAAAATTTTTGAACAAAGTAAGCTTTCATTAAATCACATCAATTCGATACTGTTTTTGCAAAACTTTCACCAATCTCTACACACGCCGCGCGTTAGCTCGTTGCATACTCAAAATATCGTGAAAAATCTTTGCATTGATCCCAGCGAGGCACCCACCACTAACGGCTGCGAGAGAGATGTTAATATCTCACATTATTTGTTAATCACCATGTCTTGAACGGACAACCGCATTTGCTAGCAATGATGGAATTAGTGACTACCCCAACAAGAGATTTAATCGCCGCTTGACTATCAGAGTAAATATAGATTTCTCATTTTTACCTAAAGGCAGCTACCTCATTAATCGCTAGAATTTCAACCTGAAAAACGCTACAGTGATTAGGAAGCCGAGCCGAAACGCTTACTTTTCGCTTCCAACTTTATTGTCAACCCAATCGCATCTACCTGGAGTTCTATGTAGTTTTAAATAACCTATTATAGTATGGTTCATGCAAACAATAGTAAATAGGGTTATTTGGACCCAAACCGAGTATTATTATGGCCGAACGTCCAACCCCTAAATTGCGCCATTGATTAGTTGTGGCAAGTCGAGCAGCAGTGTTACCTGTTGGGGAGATAATAAGTCAAGAGTATTCAGAGCATCAAAGGGTGTAGCTCTAAGACGCTACTAATGTATGTGCATTTTTTTCGAAATTAGTTGTTCACATCGCTGAATTTGTCTTGAAAATACGAACTTAATCATGGAATGCTTTTCAAATTACAAGTATGTATGAAGTTATTACTGGCCATAGTGCACTGCAACTTCTGACGTAGTCTATAGTGGTTAACGGCAAACCCTAAATTGAATTTGAATACCTCTTCAAAATTTTTTTAAAGGTATTATTGAATATGTGTGGCGTTTGTTACATATCTGAATTGTAAGTTCATCGACAGGCACAATTTACTCTCAGCATAAAACTCTCAATGGCGCCCTTTAATAAGTGTAGAAAGTTTTTATTGAACGATTTTTAATAACTTAATGCTGTAGTTTCCTCTGTCCAGTTATATGATCGCATTATTTCACACGCACTTTTTTATTATAAACTTACAGCAACTTATACAACAGTAAATTGCTCTTTCTTAAATTATAGCTACTTATTTGCATTGCCAAAGTTCATTTAGCAGGAGTAATCTGATTTCATTAGATATTTGATTAATAGTTCAAATTAGTCTGTAGCGCATTTCATGTTTTCTCACCACAACTGTGAAAGCCAATTTAAGAAGTATCTAACCGATAAAATGTCACGTTAAAAGATTCTTGCGCAATTGCATAGTAAGTAAAGCACATTAAGCGAAAAAGTGCAAACGAAATTGTTTTGCCAGGTAAAATTCTACACCATACAAGTCAACTTACGGAGACGGTGCAGCAGTAGGGATGTCAATCTCAGAGTTGCGGTCTTTTTTAAGTCCCGAAAATCCTGAACTTGTTTTCTACAATACAACCCCGGGTTTTGTAACTTTTACGAAGCATATGAAATGGAGACAGAAAAATCCCGCTTTAGAGCAGAAACAGCAACATTGACTTTAACTTTTTAGTAAATGTGTATGTAAGGAATCTATGAAAAGGCATTGGACTCATTCGAATTCAAATTTCTGGCAAAGTAGTGCTTTTATCACAGCTTTTAGGGTACCGTTTGAAAGTATGAATAATTTTTTTTTCATTACTTGTGTGGTTTCTCATATTATTGTTTAACAGGACTATGCATACCTTCTTCTTCTTCTTAATTGGCGCGATAACCGCTTACGCGATTTTGGCCGAGCTTAACAAAGCGCGCCAGTCGTTTCTTTTTCGTGCTAACCGGCGCCAATTGGAGCACACCAAGTGAAGTCAAGTCCTTCTCCGCCTGATCTTTCCAATGCAAAGGAGGCATTCCCCTTCCTCTGCTACCACCTGCTGGTGCCGCATCGAATACTTTCAGAGCCGGAGTGCTTGTATCCATTCGGACGACATGACCCAGCCAACGTAGCCGCTGGATCTTTATTCGCTGCGCTATGTCTATATCGTCGTAAATCTATGCATACCTACTGCACTGAAAAAGGAATTTCTCGGAGGCAACTAGCCAAAGTTATAAATTCAGGATAAAAGGTGCCAAAATATTAGTATCAAGTTTTGAGATACCTATTTGCTGTAAAAGAAGCCGATAAGTTGTAAAAAAAAGGTGCTAGAAATCTTGAAGGAAAGTTACTGGCTTCAATGAAACAAATTAAAACAATGCCGCTGTAGAAATTTGGCGAAAAAAGCAATACGCATTGACTTCAATAATACAAAGAGTGAAAAACGGATTATTTAATTTATAAAAGGTTACAGAAATCAGAAAATCCAAAAAACAAAACAAAAAATTAAAGACTAATACAAGTTGGAAAAACAAGAATGGGGATATTTTATGACCGATTGCTTCGAGACTCTGTGGAGTATATTGCGTTTATTAGGTCCGCAGTACTACGTAAAAAGAAAGCTGATGCAATGAATGAGTCGGTAGCGTGCAAAAAAGTGGGAAAATTTTACGAAAAAATCCTAATATGGCAGGCTATCTATACTTCTGTACTTAAAACCACCCCATTGCATAAGACGGATGCTATATCGGCTGAAGTTTAAGTTGAAAAGTTTAAGTTTGAAAGAAATGCCGCCTTATAATATGTTATAAAAATACAATATTTTAACTATATTTTTTACCAAATTTGTGTACTACGCATTACGTCAATTCCACTTTAACTTTATTGTAAAATAACATCGTCAGTATATTTAAAACCCATTTTTCTATTCTTTTTTATATTGTAGGAGAACTTCGGGTGAAGTGCTGGTGAAATAATAAATATCCAAATTCCAGAACTAATCTCGGGATCCCACGAAACTAATAATGGCACCCCGAAGATCCCAGAATGATAAGATTCGAAAACATGTACATCCTTAGGGTAGAGTGTAGTTGCAACAATTTGATGAAAGTAGGTCACTTGTTAATTTAAAATCTCAAGGCGAACGCTAACGAAATCTTCCAGCATGTCAGCGAAAACTCATGGCAAGGCAGAGCAAAAAGTGTCGACGTTTGTGCAGCTTTTATCCCGCACACTCTCCCGCTGATAGCGCAAAGCGCCCATTACCGAGCACATTGGAAGCATTTTCATTAAAAAATTTCTGGCAAAACTAAACCGTGTACGATATGCAACATTTGCTGACGTATGACGCGCGCGCTGATGTGCGTTCAGGTGCGAAGTTCAGACACTTTAGCGCCATCTAAGGTATGGCAAGTGACGTGTAATACGCACAAAAATATGCTGATTAAGTTTTTGTGAGCATGCCGCATGCCTGTCGGTGCTCATCTCAGCTTCAACACTTTGTGTTTCTTTTAGTTGGAGTTGCTTTCAGAATCAGACTTGAGTGGTTTTCCATGAAACTACGCTTGTTGGCATTTAGCATTATCGAGCGTGTGCGTTGTGCCGCTCCTGCAAATTTGCACAAAAGTGTGGTTAATATATCTTGGGTTTTTTTTTAACAGCCGGTAATTCGATGCCTGGCGGAGCGTTCTTAGCTGCCAATGCTTGCGCGCGTCACTTCCTGCAGTCAAAGCCAAAAGACATGCATACCTACCTATACCCATTGGCGGCTCTGCTTGGCTTCCTTAATTTCCTGTCACTTTAACCTTGACAAATGACGCATTATCAACGCGAAAAAGACGATATCAAAATGTAGTGAATGCCAAAGAAAAAAGTCAATTTGCATGTAAATGAAATGATGTCAGCGAGCAGGTAGTGAGTAGGCACGCACCCATTCTAACGTCATATGGCGTCAACAAAAACGAAACCAACAACCAAAATGTATTGGCTATGCATAAAAAGCGATCACCATAAGTGCAGCAGCGGCGCAATGGTATCGCTGCAATTCGTTGCCACTCTGAGCCACTACTGTTGTTGCTGCAACACAACCACACACTTACACGCAAATGTTAACGCGGCACATAACAGGCTTGTGACAGCACGCCACAGGCAACCATGTCGCCATGTAACCAATTTGTTGCCAACAGCAGGCGAATGTGTCAACAAAGTGCGACAAAGGAAATCCAAAGAAAAGGAACAAAACCAAAAAAATGAAAACAACTTGATAAATAAAATGAAAATTGAAATAAAAATGGAGTAAAACTGCGAAGCATCAAACAAACGTCAGAATGACAAAAATGTGTGAAAAATTCAATTTGTGCGCCATAAACAATACCGACACAGCAGTAACAACAACTGCAGTAGCCTTAGTTTGTAACAGTGCCGAATTTCTACACCCAACGTTCATTACGAACATAACTTCCAAATACTTATTGAAAAATTTAAAACTGTACAAAATTTTGTTAGGTAAAAAGGTGTTAGATAAAAAATTTAAATTTAAATTTTAAAAAATTTTAATTTTAAAAATTTAATTTTTAAATTAATTTTAAAAATTTAATTTTTTAAAATTTCCAATTTAAAAAATTTTAAAATTTATTAAGCCCATTCTCAAAATGAGGAGTTGTGGCGGAAAGTAAATGCACTATGCAAGAAAAGTACTTTTCGAAAGTAGTTTTTTATTTCGAAAAAGTAGGTTAAACCTTCTGAGATTAATTTCTTGCTCTTCGTAAAGCGATTGCCAACACCTATCTGTAATAAATTATTATGATGTAAACTGCTTCCTACTACGAATGAGATTCAGCAAAAGGGGCTCCAAATATATAGGGGGGCCATGTAAAATTTGCTTTTTGAATCGACTATAAAAACAAAAACTAATCAATATTTTTTCAAACTTTTTTTTTTATTTTGAAGATTGAACATTGTCATTTATGAATGAAAAATAATATCGTTCAAATGACTGCCACGACTGGCTTTACAGTAGGCCATTCGATCAACCCAATTTTTAAACACATTTTCGATTGTTTGGGCTCCAATTTCATGAATGGCAATTTCGATTTCGTGTTTTAATCGTCTCTGCATGGTTCGCATAGCATTTGTCCTTAACGGCTCCCCACAAAAAATAGTCCAACGGGCTTAAATCACAGCTCCGAGGCGGCCAATTGATATCGGAATTCAAAAACAATAGCCAAAAGTTGCACCGTCCTGTTGAAAACAAATGTCGTCCATCCTCTTCAATTTTTGGAAACAAAAACTCGTTGAGCATATCACGGTAATGCTCGCCATTTACTGTAACCGCGGAAGAAATAGGTTGGAAATAGGTTTTCAATATTTCCATATTTTATACAAGCGTATAGCGTCAAACCTTTAAGTAAATTATGAACACATTTGACATGTAATTTGTGTTACCATTCTCAAAAAACTAGGTGGTTCAAAAAGCAAACGCTATATGGCCCACCCTGTACATAGTAATGCGAAGCCTCACCGCATGGATGGCTAACGGACAATTTCCGAATAGGCCACCAACAATATTTAAGAGTTGAAGCTTTGTTAGCCTTAGAAGATCCTTTGAGCGCATCCGATCTATGCGTGGACTAAAGTGTCTCGCTTACATTTCAAGCAAGCAAACCAAGGATAATCTAGTAAATCGTAGCACTGTCATTGCGAAGAGAAACCATCTCACGGGTTCTCTGTCTAGTTATTTCTTTTTTTGCAATGTCCCTCCGACCCGGTAACCAAGTAGGTTTAACTTCAAAGCATTCGGTTGCAGTCGAAAGGCACTTGCCGTACAGCAAAAGTAGAAAGTTGCCAGCTTTTGTGCATTCCGGCATGGCGAGCGGCACTTATGTGGCACCTTCGGCTCAAATACACATAATCTATTTTGCTATCACTCAAACTCATTGGACACATTGTGACGGGCCTTTAATTCGCTCTTCCGTTCGTAATTTACCCATTCACTTAATTACCCTTCGAATCCCGCAATTCGCCATACTAAATTGTAAGTAATTCAGCCTTAATTACCTTGCGAATACCTCAATAATTGTGGAGGAGACTAGTTCCTTCAAGTCCTCTACCATCGGATGTTTCTTTAAAAACTTGAGAACTTAGAATTATGATACAAAACAGAAATACTGGTGGAATGAATTTTTTTAATCTCATAGATAATTTCATGACATTTATTTTGTGAATACGATATGCAGCACATGTCCACCGCGGCTACGAGTTTCATTCTATCAGTCTAATTTTTTACTACTTTTTCCAATAAATCAATTGTTAAGCGTACTGAATGCCAAGATGCGTTGGATTGAAATGTCGCCGATATTTGGCTGATTAATAATTGAGAAAAAGAATTAAAGCAGCATGACCTGATAGCGCTCGCAGGCAGGTCCTTTCTCAATTTGAAAGAAATAATGGTCGATAATGCCGCCAGTGCTCTATGAACTTCGCGAATAAATTTATTTTTTTTTTAAGTAAATTTCCAAAATATATACGAGCTTAGTGCCGACGTTAAACGATTCATGATGGCATGCCAATCGGTATCGATACTTCTCATGCAGCCGATATTTCGAATAGTATGTAGCTATTTTCTTGGCAGCCACGTAACTCATTTATCTTCTCGCTCCATATTTCGATTAGGGCCCTTTCGCCGGCCTGCTGCCAGTTGCTGACACTTTTTCTTATGGTTAGAAAACGGAAGGATTAAATTAACGAAAATCTTAGCTTTAAATTCCTTTTTTCTCCATCACCGATGTTCACAACAAATAATAATAATAAAAAGCAAAGGACAAGAGGAAGAAAAAATTTCAATGCGGCTGACGAAGGGAAGTTATTGCGTCTAAAGTGTCAATATGTTTGTGTTATCGGGACAAAAATGAGAGACAAAGAGCTAACATCAATTTTTTTTTATTTTAGATCTTTCCAAAAGCTTTTAGATTGTGCAAAACAGTACATAGAGGCCAAAGGGGACTATTTTAAATAAGTAAACTCGAAGTTATCAGAACAAAGCTCCTGTCGTTTCTATTTTAGTTCAGTCTTGTTTATTTTAGACTTCACCTTGTATATGATTTGAATAGCTCTCGCTCTATTCCAATATTCCAATTTTTCCAAACAAAAAGTATTATGTAATACAAGTCGTTTTTTGGTACATTCTTATGCATTGGGTATAAAAAGAAATAATCGTCAAGCACATACAAGTGACAATGAACGAAAATTATGTCAGCAGTGTGACGAGACATTTGAGTTCATTTGCGGCTTTTATCTACAACCACATGCCACGTTTTATTGCAAATTGTTTTATTGTTAGCATTTACTTCTTACTACAATTTGTTGCCTTCGCCAAATTAATTGTAAGGTTTCTACATTGAAGCAAGTAAATTAAAAATGTATCTATATTATTCAGGATTAGCGATGAGGCGAGTTCTGAAATAAACTCTAAAGAAAACTGACAAAATTTTTAACCGAAAAACTGCTGCACCTTTTTACTAAACAACTTTCTATAAAAATTTATTCTCATTACTCACTTCCGCTTGCATTGGCTGTTGGCATTTCCTCAAACGAAAGGAATTCTATGTATTACTCATACGCCGCTGTAGACAAGCACCAAAAATAGTACGAGAAGAACATTGCAGCCAACTTGTTGATGGCACTTGGAAACAAAATAAGTGCATTCATTTTTTTCTCCCCGCCTTTCATTAGCTGTTCCAATTTTTCTCTCCGAACCCATTCACTTCTTATCAATTGACTTAGTCAGCAACTTTAAATGCTTGCGCTTAGAAAAATCTATTTTTATGCAGAAGCAGAGAAACATTTAGAAATTGGCTTAGCTCATCAGCTATTTTTTGTCGCGCTGCCAGGTAGCGATTAACGGGAGAAAAATGGTAGTATTTTGCTGCACTTGCACACAACAAAAATAAAATAAAAAAATAAAATGTCGTTCTAATATACCTGTGCCATGTGCCACCAACTCACCGTCTAACTTGCGGCACCCCTGCACAGTGTGCTGGAGGTCGGTTTACTTTACTAGTTTTGATCTTTCTCAAATTGGAATACTGGAATACTAGAAATTTTTGCTGAGCTTAAAAGGCTTACAGGTTTTTAAAATAATTTGCAGAATAGCTTCTAACATTTTTTTTAAGGTGTGAAGCTGGAAAAACGCGAAAGTAAATCCAACTTCATAAAGCAGCCATTTTTACCTATCTTGGCTTGGTGCAAATTGAAATATTGATGATTATTATTAAGTGGCATACTTCTTCACTAAAAACGGAAAAAATATCAGCTTTGAAACAACAAAAAACTAACTAGGCGTACAGCGAAACAGAAATATATTTTTTTTAAATAATCCTTAATATCGAATGACTCGAAAACGGTTATGGTTTGGACATCATTTTATTTAACCAAATTAATCAGAAGTTAGCCAAATAATAATGGCCTTAAACATTTAGAATGACTTTCCCATTAATCATATAATATTTTAACAAAACATAAGAGTACAAGTGAATGGTTTTAAGTTTTTTTAAAACACATTTCCCAAATTCATTTAAGGGCAGTTATGTCATTAAGCGGTTATATAACAGATACGAGGGACGTTCAACGTTTTTTTCGGTATCGTATTTTATTATTGCAATAAATATTACATTACTTGATGGTATAAATACAAAATTTCTATTATTACGGTCATTGGTTATCTAGTAATCCTCGGTGAAAGAAGAGCGTAGTGACTGGCGTCATATCAAAATTTTGCACCTCCTTAATCTACAATTCAAAAGCAATCAAGTGAACTTTAAAGGGGAGAGGAGAGTATTGACCGTTGGTACCATATACCCTACTCTCCATGGCAATAAACGTGCGTTTTTCGGACGAGGAAAGATATTTTTAAACGGCAGTGAAAAATTAATTCCAAGATATAAAAAGTGTACTAAAATTATGGATGAAAAGAAAAATTGAATTAAATTTAATTAGAGTTGTTTTTCATAACACCGATTTTCCGAAATGCTGGTTTCTCATAGTAACTCTCAGGCAGAATTATCATAATATTGGCATTACAGACCGGGGTGGAGTATTGCATCTTCTACAATACGCCGCCATTTATCTCTACATTCCGCTGTCGCTCTAAGGTATGGGATTCTCATCTCTCGTATATCATCACCTTGTAGCCATCTTCGCCGCCGTCCCCCCGCTTTCTCGCCACTTCACGCTTCGCATCAAAACCTTTGTTTGTCGTTCTTTCGCTACTTATACTTATGACGTAACCATACCAAAGTAATATTTGCGAATTTATAAACCGCGTTACATTTCGCTCCGCAAGTAAAACACTGAGTTCGTGGTTATACCGTATAGGGCATGTACCGTCTTCTGATCGTATAGGGCCGAATATCTTCCCGAGACTTTTGTTTTCAAATAGCATCAATATATTCACGTTTTTACGTAGGTGGTCATAATACTTTCTTTTTAAAATCACCTATTAACTTTATTGAAGAAAACAATCTTAAGTTGAGTTATTTATCTCACGTAGTCCACAGAATTGCGCCCTTGTGTTTTCAAGAGTATGGAAGATTTTGAAGTGTAGGCCACAAAATTTGAATGAAGGTACAACTATTAAATAGCAACTTTGGAAATATTAGCAGGTAGTGGTTTTGTATAACATTTTTTTCTCGGAGATGCTCGTTGTCAAGATGATATTTAATTTAAAAAATGTGTCACACAATTTTGTGAATTAAAAGAGGAGACTAGTAGCCGAATAAAACATATGGAATAATACAAACAGTTAAGGGCAGTGGCACATTTGCTTAAATCTGCTTATTTGTGCTTCATATAGAATTTTTAATGTAAAAAACTCGGTTTTTTTTATTTTATTGTTTTATAGCTGGCTAATATTTTGTGCTGTGCCTTTTGTTTTTAATAACAGCGGAGTTTTTAGCACTTGATTTTGGATCTAGCATTCCAAGCTTCCTGATCAGTAGACCAAAAGTCAGATAATTTTTATAATTTTTCTTTGTGATTTCAGTCTTGACTTTATTCCATAAGTTTTCAATAGGATTTAAGTAGCTTAAGCATAAATTTACATTTAGTTTACACGCTGTCAAAGGCATGTGCCTCTTCCATATGCAGACCCCCTTATGTCATGCCAAGAAAATTCACCCCAAATCATAATGTATCGGTCTGCGTGTTTGACCGCCTCTAGGGTGAGCCTTACATTATATTCTTGGCATTTGGTTTTTTTGATCTGCCTTTCGGCACTCGGCGAATTTTTTTGCGAAAATTGTTGCCTCTTTCTTGATAAGTTGAGGGGAAGTTTTACCGCTTTGAAATACCTTTTTTGGACTGTAGTGAAAAGCGCCCACACAAGTGCTTAATACAGTATACAAAAATGTTTAGGAAGTAGAGTTAAACCCTTATATCCAATGCTTTTTCACACAGCTTATCGTTTTTAAGTGTTTTGAAAAATTGCAGGCTAAAGATCAATGACTTGAAAGTAAAGAGAGTTAGTGGAGCAAAAGAGCTAACACTTCTCAGTTATTAAGTACCATAATTTTATTATTGTACTTAATTATAATAAATAAATAAAAATATATATAAGAGCATAGACATTCAATTGATGTATAGTTCCTATGTACCTCGAGGGCGTATCTTTAAATTGGAAAGTTCCAATAGAAAACTATTTGTACTGTCAGTAAGCAATGACAAACATCCAAAAAGTTTATGCTACAAAAAAGTATGTCATAATTGTCAGAAGAAGTATGTCCGTTGGAAGACGTCATAAAACTGTTACTATCGGACGAAATTATAAACTCAAGACGCACAACAAGGTGAACAAGCTCATATAGCCCTCTAAAAGTTTAATGTAGTGCAAAATCTATTTAAGAAATATAATAATGAAGAAGTAGAAGTAATGTCCAAATTCATTGATTAACCGCCTAACTGAAAAAAGTACCCTGCTAAATTTTTCGATGCGAATTATCGAAAAATTATGCATCTCTATAAAAATAGATAAGCTAAAAGTATTTGTAGGTATAAGTATTAGTAAGCCCTGACAGCTAATATTTTTGGTTTGTATTTATATTTTATATCTCTATTGAATAATAATAATAATCAGCTATAATATGCTTAACTTAGGCAAAATACAAAAATTCCATTACTTAAATATTGTATTGCTTATCATTGGCAATCGAAATCCCTCCACTGTGCGCCGTGCTCTGTGCACAGAAAGTGTGTTAAGCGCCTTGGAAACAAAACTAATACTTGCGACTCAATGCAGGCTGGTCGCATACCCGATAAACTGCTTGCAAATACACTCAACTACATACTCTTTTCCACCCACTACCCCTTCTAGCATTTTTGTGCTGGCTAATCTGATAGTTAACTTTCATTCATTCCATTGCCTCGCTTGACCACTCTCAAACATTCTCCACTACCACATGCTTCTGGCTGCTGCAAACCACTTAATAACGCATTCAAATTTTTTCACTCTAACAGCACTCTTTCCCAATTTCCCCACTTAGCTTGCGCTAAAAACTATTTCAATTACCGCCAATTAAAAATGAAAAATCCAGCATAGAGCAAAATTCCGCCAAAAATGAAATTTCCACCAGAAATAGAAATGTGCAAAAACAAAAAATTCAAAGCGAATTGTAGTGAAACCTCTGTGTTGTTTAATGTGGGAATCAAAAATAGGAAAGTTAAATCCGCCATAAATATTAATAAAATAACTTTTGAATAATATTTTGCTATTAACTTTCGCCTGGGCGAGAAAATATTTATTTATGTGCAAAGCAATATTGTTTTTTTTTTTACTAAAGAAAGGCAAGTCATATATATTTTTACTTAAATTTTCGTAAACAATTTTGTTGAGTTCTTATGTAATACATTGAATGAAATGAATGAAACATCCATGGAGGTTTAAAACAAATTTTAAAAATAAGAAATAAAAAGTAGTTAACATTTCATTAACAAGACCCAATGTCTCTTGCTAGAGCATCATTGTAATTCACATAAATAAACCTCATTGTCTTCTTTTTTGTTTTTGAATATTTGTATTGTTCTTTACTTTATTGAAGGAAAAGAAAATCCGAAATTCAACTGAAAGATTTATAATATAATAACCATTTCTGTATTCGGTTTTTACTGAAGATTTGAAAAGTTTCTGAACCTATGATAGTTTTCCCTTAATTTCTAAACAATACGAATTTCGAAGTTCAATATAAGTATATACAGTCAACACCAAATGAAAGTGACAACTCGTGACTATTTATTTATTTATTTACATTTTAATTTCAATTATACTTTTATAAAAATACTGGGTTTACTGGGTACCAGACCACAAGGGAATAGAGGGAAATTAGGGAGTAGTCGAGCTTGCTAAAGCAGGCACTCACTTACGTAGGATGAGTACGTTTAACACATACCCTTCACTCTAAGTTTTGACAACGGAACTAGACGAGGAACTAACTCCGGAAACACAGCCTCTATGGGAATCCTCAACCTCCCACATGATTGCCAAAATAATGCTACGAACTTGCAACAGGAAAACAACCATCTTTATTTTGTCACTTCTAAGGAAGGAATGTAAAATATTGATGGGAATACTGACGGGAGATTGGCTCACTCCAAATCACGCAGCTAGCATGTCCGCGTGTATCTTATGCGAAGAAGAAAGGTGAGCATTAGAACCCCTCCTTTGCCGCTGTCCTGCTCTAACCAGAACTCGTTACAACTGCCTGAGATCGGTATGCTTTTCATCTCTGAAGGATATTGCTAACAAAAGTTTAAACTGTTTATTAAAACTCGCCAAAATACGTATCATGAACTGAGTTAGTCATTACGCACCCTTGTAGTCTATGTGAGATCTATTCAAGTCAGAATGATATACCTAACCTTTATAAAAACACGATTCATGTTACAACAAAAACGATATAAAGCAAAGTTTTAACTTTGTATAAAATTTGTAAAAATTCGGCGAATTCAGAAAATCGTCATCAAGATTTCAAACTTTTTACAAGAGTTTGTGGAAAAATTTCAGGTATACCGTTATAAAGATCATTAAATTTTTGTATAATAAAATGTAAATTTCAAGTGGATCAAAAATCACACTGATATTTGAATTTTTTTTTTTTTTTTTGGTCGCAGTCTTGTGCATTTTTCCCCATTTAAGCCAACTTCACATTTTTTAAACGGAAGAAAACACCCAACACCGTCAGCAGAAAAATTTGTCAAAATCAAGGCAAGTTTTTGATAAACTTAGACGCTGTTGATGTCGAAAAATCGTGCGAAGTTTGCAAATATTGGGTGGGATGTGATTAACTGTTGTGTTGGTTATTATTATTAAACTTTTCATCTCTACAAATGGGTACCTCATCGAATAATTTGGCTAGAATGTATATTGGGTAGAAGCAGCTTGCGTAAATGCCGCCTTCGACCCCTACATTGAAGCAGGGATCAAATGAGACACCGCACATGCGTGGCTGCTGCGGGTTGAATGGAGGCGTAAAGCAAGCAGTAAATATATGGATTTAAACCAGTGCATGAGTCACTTAAAGCAATTTTCTGATTTACATAATTGAGCGAATTTAATGAGCTTTAAAGACGAAAATAAAATAAAAAGATGGAAAATGTAATAGTGATCAAATTCATCAACATTTCTAAGATTGGTCACACCATGTAATTGCCCTGACAAAAGCGGTTCTTAATTAAGTCGACAACAACGAATTGGGCATGTAACGCTAATGAGACTTTACACCGGAACGCAGGCGGCACGCCCAATAAAGAAGTATTGTTGGCTTACCTATTATTATTTATGTGTGATACTCTGTAGGAAAAACCACCAGAATCGAACTGTGTAACCAGTGAATTAGAGCGTATGGCTTGTTTTGGTTCCTGCTATCTTCCGTTAAGTTATTGTTGTTGAGTTTAGCACAACGGCGTCCCAGGGCATTCATCTTTCAATATTTAGGAACCGATAAATAGTGGCCTTTTCCAGTACCCAAGTCCAAAACGGAGTAAAATTTGACAAAATATATATAGCTTCTACTCAAATATGAACGAGACGTTATCAATAAAACGGTCCGCGGATGACATATGGCAAAAATAAATTTTTTGTTTTTTGGTAGGACTGTTATAAGCTTACATGGCAAATTTCAGCGTGATATGTCACATAGTTTGTTTTCTGTGCTACTGTAAACAAGTCAAGCTCGAGTGTGTTCTTCGAATTCTCTTTTAAGACTTCAATTGTCTCAAAATGTTTTGCACGGAGCGGCAACTTGAGCTTGGGAAACAGGAAAAAGTCACATAGAGCCATATCAGGCGAATACGGTGCTTGCGGAACGATATTAACATTATTTTTGTTCAAATAATCGCGAACAAGACGTGATGTGTGAGCTGGTGCATTATCGTGATGCAAGAACCATGACTTGTTGTCCCACAATTCCTTCCTTTTAAGACGAATGTTCTCGCGCAAACGCTTTAAAACGTCTAAATAATATTCAGCGTTAACCGATTTTGCGATTTGTGCAATTTTCAAGCACAATTTCCTTTACTTTTCCGATGTTTTCGTCGTTTACTGATGTTGCTGGACGATGTTCATGAGGCAAGTTTTCAACCGATGTACGGCCCTCTTTGAACGATTTTTATCACTGGAAAACACGTCCCCATAGGTTGTCTGCAACATTTTTAAGGCGTCTGAAGCCGAAATTTTGTTGGAATAACAAAATTTCAAACAAATTCTTTGTTCAACTTGTATTTCCATCGTTAAATTCGAAGAACACACTCGAGCTTGACTTGTTTACAGTAGCACAGAAAACAAACTATGTGACATATCACGCTGAAATTTGCCATGTAAGCTTATAACAGTCCTACCATCCAACAAAAATTTATTTTTGCCATATGTCATCCGCGGACCGTTTTATTGATAACGTCTCGTTCATATTTGAGCAGAAGCTACATATCTATTTCACTAAAAATGGAAACAAAAGTGTAAAATTGCTCATGCTTATATCGTTGTAGCTAGAGTCGATAGTGTGGGACCAAAATTCCAGAGGCATTAGGTTCGATTCTTTGAAAACGAAAAACACAGAAATCTGGTTTTTACCTGAAACTATGCTCAGTACTCTAATAATTCTAAATACATTCTGTTCACATTTTTTTTTTTTTTTTTTTTTTTTTTTTTTTTGATTATTTAATTTTATACTAATTTTACATATACAGGGTCCGGCATTCGAAGTGTAACCAATTAAAAGGGCCATAAATTTAGTTTGGAAAATTACTCTTGCTCAATTCAATGAAAAAAATGTAATTAATAATCAAGATGGCGCAAAATTAGTCACCCTTTCAGACGATTTAAAATGTTCGCCATATTTGACACTTGAGAACTAAACAGCTTCAATACACAAACAGACAAGCAATGGAGCGAGTGCAGGTCAAATACAGATTTCCATCACTGAAAATCATGATTTTGTTTGTTTGTTTTTCATTTAATAAAAAAGTTATTCAAAAGTTATTAAGGGTGGTTAAGTTTCAGGGGCCGGTGTTGATTTTGAATAAAGTACAATTTTTTTTGGAAATTATTGTCATTTCACTTTATTATGATAATATTGGTATGGCTCAGTTACGTATGGAACAAAATATCGGCCAAATGGCCGCCGCGGCCTCGGAGGCACACCTCCATCCGATGGTCAAAATTTCCGATGACGCTGAGCATCATTGAGGTTCTATGACGTTAATGTGCCGAATTATCTCATTACTTAGCTGTTGAATTGTTGCTGGCTTATCGACGCACACTTCTTCTTTCAAATAACTCCAAAGAAAGAAGTTTAACGATGTCAAATCACATGATATTGGCGGCCAATTGGCATCGCCGCGACGTGAGATTATTCGGTCATAAAATTTTTCGCGCAAAAGAGTCATTGTTTCGTTAGCTGTGTGACAAGTGGCACCATCCTGTTGAAACCACATATCGTCCACATCCATATCTTCCAATTCGGGCCATAAAAATTTCGTTATCATCTCACGATAGCGAACACTATTCACAGTAACTGCCTAACCGGCCTCATTTTTAAAAAAATGCGGCCCAATGATGTCGTCGGCCCATAAACCGCACCAAACAGTTACTGTTTGTGGATGCAATCACTCTTGGATTATCATTCGCCCAAATGCGGCAATTCTGCTTATTGACGAATCCACTGAGGTGAAAATGTGCCTCGACACTGAAGATGATTTTCTTAGCAATTCGAACGCCCGTCTTCATAATAAGCCTGAATAACTTAAATGCGTTGCTCGATTGTGTATCTTTCCATGGTTCAAATTGAGTTAGTCTGAAGTAGAAAAATATCAAATGAAATGCAGAAAAAAACTTGATGTTTAGGTGTGGTTTACATTTAGCATCGGCCCTTAAAATTTAACCACCCTTTATAATTGACGCGTATATTTTTTATTAGGAATATGGTTGAGCTCCTTACTCAAACTGTGATACGGATCTTCGTGTTCTGCCCCAAATGGAGTGACCTACAAACTTATACCAACTTCAAGCAGTAGATAGTTTAAAAAAAAGAAAATTAAGAGAAAAGCACTACAGTTTAGCATTGCAGGCGGAGAAATTTGTTTACATTATGAATGGTAGTTAGGTACAAGCCCACTCGTCCGCGGTGGTGGGTATGTGTGCTATTATACGTGGAATAAATTTCAGCCTGATACCTTAATTTTTCTATTTCTTTTTTAGGTGCTAAATTGTTATGTGCCTGTTGAAACTAGTATTGGACTAGCAGCTTCTGTTACTATTTAGCTTACATTTTCCCTGCAGGGTAGTTGCTATACTTGAAATACAAAATCTAGGCAGGCATAATAATAGGCATAGAGCGTGTGCTTACATTTGAGTTAGTATATTTGTATGCATGTCCATATGTATGTTATGTCGTAATGCAGCTCATTTATCAAATACTGATTAATAGCTGCTCATAGACATTAGCAGCTAACAATACATATATATTGTGGGTAGGTATGTATATATTTAGTTTACACGCAGTCATTACATTGCAATTAAGATTTTGTTGTTGTGAGATTTTTGCTCTTGAACACATTTGTATGTGTAACTAACGAGCGATATTTGATAAATGTAATTATGTATCTCAATGCACACGCACCTTAGTTTTTGATATTTACTTTGTGCCTAGTGTTTCTTGGATTTATTAACAGCATGAAACTAACTAACTGCTAAGCCATTACGAGGAAATTAAACTAATTTTGGTTCATGCATAAAATATGTACTTTACTTACATTTGAAGCTTCAATCGCTTCAATAACCCTAAATCATTCTTCATTAGGCCGAATTATTGCAGATTATTTATTTACCTTAAAATTAAGTGTAATTATTCGCCATAAATGCATTTGATCTCCCTCATATGGCATTACGCATACGCCGTGTTACACCCTCAGGCGCATTTTAAATTAATTTGACTGTAAACAAACAACAACAAATGACCAGGTGACACATTAAAGTGATACACACAGGATATGTTAAGCGCATCTTTTATTCATGTTAACTTCCGAAATTTCTACATAAAGTGTTACCATCCTTTGTGACCGGAATATAAAAGTCACTGAAATATTTATGTGCAAATATGGGAAATTAATTTCTGTAAGCACAAATCATTGTAGGTATTATTTGATCAGCTGTACGCTGGATTGTAAATAAATGCGGTAACACATTTTGTGAGAGTGTATGTATTTGGCATGGTTGAGTGCGAGCTCGTTTTGCTGTACATACGCATATTTGAAAGAGTATTTCAATTAATAATTTACGTATCAAATGTCAGGCATAATAAAGCATGACAAACTAAAATGGGGATGACTGACATCATATCAGTCATTGATGTGGAAAGTCATAGCAGGGAAAGTTGGTTTGTTGTTGATTTGCTACTTTCCAATTCACACTTTTCTGCTATGCCGTTTATTTGCCTCATTCCACGCAATTTTTTACATTTATGCCAATTTTGTATTTGAGCTGATATTTTTGAAATGAAATAATTTTTCTTTTTTTGCGTGTAATAAAGTTTTTGTCATTGCTGCATATTTTCTATTACTAAGTGTTGGGAATCACCTTTTTGAGTCAACTGAGAAACATGCATGCAAATCTTGCACATATGTCTTTAGGCCATGACGAGCTCATCATAAATATGAACCAAAGTCATACAATTTTATATTCCTAATAAAGATGTTAACTTTCTCAATTTTTACGATTCCGGAATCCCGATATTAAGTCATTCGTTATTTTGCAAAAACCTAACTCGAAAATAATAAAGTTATAAATAATGGGTTTTAAATTTACTTTTATTTTTAAAAGGAAAAGCATTTCATTATTAACAAAACAAGAGATAATAGTTAAATTTCTACGCATTTACTAATACTTTAGTGTGTAAATGATAAAGTAACTTAAGAGGTGTCTAAAAACGCTTGGTGGAAAGAACTTAAAAACGGAGGAGGAGTATTTCGCCTCTGTTTTGTGAGAGACAACATCTTTGGAATATGAAAATAATTCGGAAGATGGGGCCAACATTGAACCGTTAATGGGCTTTCAGAGATTTTAAAGGAATCAGTTGAGATTATGGCAGCGGTTTGTGTGGGAAAAAACTGAGGTTGTGTGGGTGGTATAAGAAATAGTCAGCACAGTCTTCGCTCATATTACTTCACGAATATGAAAATACGTTGGAAATAAACGAACACAATTCTACTATCGAAACCCTATGGCATAGCAGCCGGATTGCCAAATCTTGTAACATAAAATTCTAAAGTTTTTAATTTAAATGAGAAATTTAGAACTTAATTTTTTTATTTAAATACACACCAGAAGTGGTTGAAAAGTTGTACATTGAACAGAAAAACGCGGAAAAACGAAAATGTTGTAAACGGGAAGTGCTTTTCAAATTTGCTTTTTTGAGAACTTTTCTGTTTCCATTTCATATGTTTCGCACTTTCGAAAATTTCGGCATTGTTGGTAAATAATCGCTAGATTTTTGAGACTTAAAACATATATCTACCACTCTTATCAGGTTCCGTCGATACCAAAAAAACTTCGCTTGTCGCCATCCACCTTTGCGAAATTGTGTCAGCTCTTCATGCCAAATGGGTATACTGCTTATATGTAAGTTCGTCTGAGCTTGGTCCTTGGTCCACCCATAGGTGTCAACTCAAGGACTGTACCATTATCGCATATACTATATGTAGGACACATACAAGCCAACTAAAGCTCGCACAGTGAGTGGGTACCTTAACTTCATTTCCTTCGGTATACTACCATAGATTCCATAGATTTTTCGGAGAATAATTTCCCCAAATGCTGGTATATTCGCTATCTTGAAAAACTCCTAAACTTTAATTTCTGTTCCTCTAAAACTTTCTAGTTTTTAATTATATCATCTATTTTCGAGAGGGGCTCTTTACCTGATCCAAGCTAGCATATTCGGTTGTGTTTTTGTCAGTTTCTTAGCAGGTTTACTACTGTGATCTTATAATAGTTTTATAATTTTTCTTGCCTCATTAGTTACTCTACAAAGCTGACCGCAGGTACTGGTGTTGAGACCAGCGATATCACTATCGTAAGTCTATTTTTGATATATATGAAGTTACTAGGGCTCTAACTGATATATTTCTGCCTCCGAATAGCAGACATGCAATCAGAGATTTGTCATTGCCTGCAGAGGAGCGACCGCTATTAAATGGTTCCATGTCAAATGATTCAAGTACAATATTTTGGACACTGGCGTAAATTCTTCTAAAAGAAATCGAAATTAAACTGAAAAAATCTTTGTTATTCTGAGAAAATATTATTGAAAATTTTGGTATAGAGTTATTAAAGTGAAATATTTTCAGTTTCTTTTTTTAATCTTAATTATTAACAATATTCTTCACTTTTTTAGACTGAAATAAATTTTTTTGTTGGACATATTTCTGAAAAAAAAATTCTACAAATTTTAAAAAATATAACCGCACGGATTTTTCTCTTTTTTTTACTGAGGCTCTGCTCATCAAACTCTGCAAGTTTCTCAAGGGAATTTCCATAACTTTTATTTATATTTCAAATACGTACTGTGAAAAATACTGTTCTATCACAGCGCCAGCATACGTTTTCGTATATTACGCCCGTTTAAAAATCGGTATATAGGATTATATAACGAATGGTTTACCATTAAATCAGGCAACTGAAATTGGCAGGTGAAAATGTAAGTATGATTCAAATATGAAAAAGTAATGGGGTTCGGTTTCGGTTAAACAGGCCATCACCTCAGTCAGCTTATACACGGATTCTTACTATGTTACTGGTGATTAAAATCAAGACTTACAAGTTTTATAGTTGATGAAGAGCCATTTTCCCAATTTCTGTTTGATTATGTATTTAACCCGAAGTTAATTAACCGTCTGAGATAGCTGAAAATGACAGTTTCGTTTTCACAAAGCCCTGATGAACCGTCGCGTTAGTGCGATCAATGTGAGTATTTTACAAAACAATTTACAAAAATCCACAATGAATACACACACGCATTCTGTGAAAGCTGCGTAAAAGTATGATTTATTATTATTTAATTAGATGATTTCTGTTTTCAATTATTTTCTACCTGTTACTGTGTGGTATGTGTTCTTTGTTTACACTAATAATTTAATTTGAATAATGAAAGTAACAACAATTCAGCTTTTAAGTTTCGGTTACCCCAAGAAGATTTCTTATTAGCAATGGGCTAGAAAATATTATTAAAAATAAGTGGACGGTACGCAGTTTTCTTGGTGAAAACAATTTGTTTTTACTCAAAGTGCTTGTTGGTTTTCAATATGTCTCTGATTCATCCCAGATGGAAGTGCATTCGCCGAAATTTTTCATTATTTTGAAAATATTTTCCTCTAAACATACAACAATTTTGCACACAACACTATTTTGTTTATATTTTCACTGCAATCAGCAGTCAATTTGTTTTCGGTTTACAGGTAACTGACGGTTCATCATCTGATTAACTTTATCAGAAATTAACTGGCATTGATAAATGACTTTTTTACTCATCTACTGCCGATTAACTTCTGAGTAAGAACTCAAGCAGACATTGACAAAACGGTTATCAAACGGCAAGAGTTCACCAAAATCATTCAAAATCAAATGTGGGAGTTGTGAGCTTATTTAATTATTTTTTTAGCAACTTTGAACTCGCATTTTATTGTATCAAACTAAAATTTGAAAAGCTGTAAAACTGTATATCCAATTTTTTTCTAAAAATTCTTAAAGAAACATTTAAAAATTTGTTGAATTTTTCTACATTTTATACAAAGTTTGAAAGTTTGATTTTTATTGTTTTTGTTGTACAATGAGCTTATCAAAAATTTAGGAAAATCAACAACTAAATTTTGATTTTTGACGTGATAACGTCTTATAATTCGATTTAGCCGGCTGCACGCACGAAAAAATGTGTCGTTACCTTGCTCATTAGTGTTACCTTGCTCATTAGTGTTACCTTGCTCATTTGTCGTTACCTTGCTCATTGCCGTTACCTTGAATGAACTGCAAGCGAAAGCGCGGAACGAACAAAGCGAACGAACGGCAACGTTCGACATCTTGCTCTCTCCTACTTAAGTGAGCGTATATATGTATGTATATGCGCATTTGTATATAAATTCACATACTTGTATTTGCATATGCCTTCTTCCTGTGTGCATGGTAATGAACCATTTCTCTGTTGAGAATAGGACGATGATAGAAATAGTAGGAAATGAAATGGAGTGTTTCGAGTGTAAAGTGTCTTGAAAAAGGCAGTTCGATGATGATGCCTCTTAGTGTTGTTGACTTATTAGCGTCTGATGCACAATCGAAATTGAAGATATCTTTCATGAATTTGATAAATGTTTCGTCATTTTTCACGTTTGTGTAAATGTAACTTGACCTATTCCATTGCAATTCCATTTACCTCCTCCTCTATATCCATACAAAATATCTATCAAACAAATAAAATTAAAATTTTGTTTTGAAAATTGCAACCATTCCATCAATATTTTCTTATGACGTTGTCACGTTAAACTATCGTCAGTAAACCGACTTTACAGACAACCTCTTTTTTTCATCTGAATTTTTACAAAATTTTACTCTAACATGAAACTCTGGTAAAATAAGTGCAAACTTTGGATTGGATTTTTAATCATTTGAAGGCTTTCTGCCATATAAAAAAATGTCTTTCGAAAAAAAATGCGCAAGACCGTTTGCAAAAAAATTAAAAAAAAATAATCCAGTGTTTATAAATTGCAATTATTATATGAAAAAAACCGCAAGAGTTGCCACCAAAAAAATATTTTAAATCAAGGCTATCGGATTTCGAAATTCAATGCGCTATAAAACTCTATACTAATTAACTCGCAAAACAGTTAAAATATTTTGGGTATAAAAAAAATCAGCATGCATGCTCTCAGCAATGCTCGCCACTCTATGGATCCCACAAATAGTAGTAGAAGAGATAAATAATTATTTTCAATTATCTCGAGATGCTACAACTCATTCATTTAGTTGGCATCAGCCATCAGTTATTGGACAATTAATAACAACACAGTGCAACAAATTTTAACCTTTTTTCTCACGCATGAGATAATCGTTGCATGCGCAATTCTGTGGTTCAATGAAATCAAATTTTACTTTTTAGTCCTTCACCATCAGGACAGAATTTTTAACAGTACCTCAAAACTCCAATTACTGATTATTTGATACAGTATCTGATGCAAATCGCAGTATTTTCTAAACTAAAAGGAATATTGACAAAATTAAAACACCACTTTTAGAGTGACGAATTCAATATAAATAAGGGGCATTTCGTTATTTGACGAACTTTATATTTTTTAACAGAAATACTGAAAACTATAAATTGCGGCTTGTTTGGTGCAATTTAAATTATTCTTAAAGAATTTTAGAAGTCCGTATTAGAGTTTAAAATCTAGTATTTTGAGTGATAGCGTTTGTCTTATAAAAAAACTGGAACCTGATTGGCATTGAATCGACCGACCAACTTTTGTCCGGTTTCTGAAGAAGAGATTTTCTGCCGTTCCTCTAGTAGTCCCCTCTTTGGATCATTATCTTGGTAAAATCGGAACGGTTCGCTTAGCTTCTAAAAACTTTGGACCAAATTATTTACTTTTAGGGGTTTCAAGATATGTACATAGTTTTGTTTACCGTCCCTTAAATAAATACAAAGTTGCCTACACCGTTTGCGAACAAACAGCCCAAAAGCATTACCACTACCCTCGCCATAATCAACATTAGCGCTAAAGTTCTATTTATTAAGCGCATGAAGTAAAATATGCCGTCGGAGCCAAAAAAGTTGCATTTAGATTGCCTGGTTGTGTTCCAAACGCCCGAGACCTCGCAAACATACTCCTCCTTAGCGAACTTTAATCGGCATTCTCGGTGTTTTTTTTTTCTTGTTTTTTTGGTAATAAGTGACTTTTTACAAACCACTCAGCCACTCAAGTCAGCAAATCACGCGGCGGATAGTTTCAGCGCTGCATGTTTTACCTAATTCCTGCTGCACAACTACAACTTTGGGGTCCATATTCACTTTCCGAACACTATAACGCTCATTAGAGCCACGCTAGATATTTAGTTATCCTTATTTTCCACTCAAATTCACATATGAATCACTCAATGATGCGTTGCACAGTAGAAGCACTAAGATTCACTATTCCACCATCTATCATGTTTTTATAAAGATTCTCATTACTCTATTGTTGTACAGCGACCCATTTTTTTATTAACGTAATGGGGATCATCATCATTGATTTATTATAATATATTATGAATTATTTGAATGTAAGCATAGAAGCTACTAAGATACAAAGGTCGATCTTTAAAAACAATATATCACAAAATTTTTTTGGTGGAAATAATCGTCCGAATGAGTCGACAATTCAGAGGTTGGAGAAAAAAGAAAAAAGAATTTCAAGAAACTGGTCCTGTTGAGAATAGAAAAAGGACTGGTATACCAAAAACTGGACGATCTGTAGCGCAATGTAGCAACATAGATATTTTGACCTTCTCAACTATTAGGTATTCATGAATCGACTGTTTGACAGATTTTAACCGTGGACGTGCTTGTGGTGGACATTTAAATGATGTAATGTTTCATATCGCAAATCTCCAGGCGCACTAAACTACGAATATTCGGCTCATGCGTGTAGTTCGTATTGTTGTACGGTAGCGACACATGGCTGTCTCTAAAACCATCACATAGAGGCTACAATCTTTCGTCAACAAATGGCTCCGCATCATCTGCAGAATATTCTAGCCAAATACCATCAGTAACCACGCACTGTGGAGATTAACGAATGAGGAACCCATCCTTAGGCAAATCAGACGAAGAAAGTGGCGATGGATAGGTCACACGTTGAGAAAACCACCAGATAGCATCACGAAAATGGCACTGGTCTGGAACCCGCAAGGGATCAGAGGTCGGGGTCGACCAAAAAACACTTGGTGAAGGTCGATATTGCGTGAACTAGCAGATGCCGACATCTCATGGGACGGTGCAAAAACAACAGCATAGAACCGTGTACGGAGAGTCTTGTCGGGGCCCTATACTCCCGACAGGAGGGAAAGAAAAAAACAAAATTTTCTCAAACATAATTGTTAAGACCCGGTTAGTTGGTTAGGTTGGTTAGAGTGGTGATTCATCCAGAATCCAACTAGCGCTTCCGCACCATTTTGTTGCCACATCCTCGTTACCAAATTGTTTAACAGCTATTTACAGCAGGACTATATCCAGTCTGTGCGGTTTAAGAACCTTATTAGGTTGTTGACGTCTAAGCCAGACAGCTGCTCGAGACTCTCGAACAGCGGTTTGCCCAGGGTTGACATTCTGTCCTTCCATAGAGCAGGGCATTCACAGAGAAAATGGAAGATTGTTTCTTTTTTCTCCGGTTGTTTACAACTATGACAGTAGTGACTATGACCCGGTAGTTAACATGAATTTCTTAAATAAAGAATTAAGTAAGTGAATAAACTTATGGCTGCGGAAACTCTCCATAATGGTTTTTATCTCAAGTTCTTTTGGAACATATCCTTAAAAAACGTCAAGGATATTAAAGGTCAGAAACTTGAAGAAACATGTTTCACATTTCTTGGAAACAAATTTTATTTCACTTCATTTTTTTTTTTGTTTGATACCCATTCATTTCAAAAAAACATTTACCACATTTTTTGACAAGGATTGTTATAAAAAAATAAATTTTTCAATTCTCTTGGTATTCTTCTTTCATTTGATGCCAGTATGACAATAACACATACTGTGGCAGAATCAGCATATTTTTTTAATACTGGATCCTAGCTGAAACTTTGAGGTCCTTTAGAAAAAATCTGAAGTTATGGTGAGAAACTAAAAACGGAGATTTACCGCCATTGAGATTTTTTCATGTGTGAGAAGCACTGTTGCACGGTGTAATATGAAGCAATTGAAAGATATGTACATACATATATATGTATAATTCTTTATACTTGTACATATTTAGTAGCTAATTCATAAAATATTGCTGCAGAATGGCAATAAAATGGTTGTCATTCATGAAATGAAATGTACGTACAAGAAAAATTGTATGACTCTTGTGTTTTTTTTTTTTTTTCTTTTTTGTTGTTTTAGCAATAAAAAAATTAATTAGTGCAAACATATTTCTATAGTTTTCAAAATTCACTGAACAGCGTACAAGTGTTGGTAATTTGTTTCTATTTCATAATTATCAGCACTGAACGTTTCTTTGCCATGCGTCATTCACTTCGCCACTTTCTTTGATTTTTTGTTTTTACTATACTTTTATACGATTTTTTGTTCTGTTTGGGTGTAGGTCAAGCTATCAAATTGCAAAACATGCCGGCATTACATCATCAACGACAATCGGCAGTAATTAGCCGTTCAATATTCACATGAATTACGCTACTTGCTTTGTGCGTTACTCTTCTTGCCTTATCGTTTAGAGTGAACTCTTAAATTAAGTTTAGGGGACAAATAGTGAGTTTGTTCTTGACACGATTTTGTACATAAAAAGTCGTACTTTCCACGAGTAATGCATTGAGATTAAAAATAGTGATTGAAATAAATATTTAATCAGAATGTTTACGTGCACATACATACATATATATATATATAGCTTGATTCAATATGACCGCAGGTTTTATTTTATAAATAAAACAATAAAAATTTCAAAAAGATATATCATTTATCCATTTAATGCCTACCACGACTCCTCTGACAACACAGGATGTGCATATCAAAATTTTCCGTAAGTTTTTGGCGGTATATCAATGTAACACGGATGATTTCGTTCTACAGTTCTAGACGCATCTGGGGTTTACTCGCATGGGCCATTCTTTCTTCACAGAGAAAGAGGTCCAATGGAGTCATATGATAAGATCTTGGCGGTCATTTAATTTCGTTAGGTAACACGTCTTGGAAACCTCCTTCGCAATAGGACCATTCATTCATGCGAGGTAAGACAAGTGGCAGCGTCTTGTGGAAACCACATATTGTCAAAGTCCACGTCATCTAGTTCAAGCCGGAAAAAGTTGGTTAGCATATCTCGCTGGCGTTTGCAAACAGCGTTACTGGCATAGTTTTCAAAAAAGTACGATGCCTGCGCCAACCCAAAAAGCAGTGACTCGATATGAGTGCAAATTTTCAGTAACCTTTATGTGGCAGTTTTACTTCTTAGCGTATCGGTTTAGGGGCATCATTGCACATAAGGAAAAAATCCCGCAAATTCACTTGTTGCAGAACGACTACACGTTTGGATCACGTCTACGCATTTTTCAATTGAGTGTCGTTCAATGTCTAAATTTGCAAAGGCCTTTAAGGGCAATTATCTGGAAAATAAAAAAATTACATATCACAAATAATTGCTGTCAAGGATAATCTTCGCCCTTGAATCACCCTATAGTACAAGTATGTACTTCTAACCACGAATGGCCCAAAAAAAATGTTTAATGCTACCAGCGAAATTTTGTCGATAGCAAAAAGAAATGTGGTTTTTTTATTTCTTTCTTTTTTTTATATTTCTCCTCTTTTACATAATGTCCAGATAATTACACCCTATGCTTTATTTAAAAAATAATAATTTCAAGCATTTTTTATAGAGATTGGGCAACCATAAGTACTTAGTAAGTACTGTTTTTCCATCGGAGTTATAAAATTGATAATATTTTAAAACTTCCGCTAAGTCCTTACTGCGAAGATATAACCAAAAGAGACTTAAACCTTCTTAAGACATCCGAAGGACAAACTGACAATATGCACTGGGCACTGCAGATTGCGCAACCATCTACACAGACTCGGAATATGGTCCATCGGTTTCTGTCATTCATGTGACCAATCCCCAGAACCCCAGCGCACTGCCTTCTCGAATACCATAGCGAGAAGTAGAAATAGACATCTCTGCTGGTATAGCTAGAAGAAAGACATATACGCTCAGCCCAACTCAGCTCTATCCTGGGTTTGTGAAGAGAAATGGCACTATGAATACGACTTCATTAGTTCATTAAAAAACGGTTTTTTTTACTTTGCTCAAACTTTTTAGACCACCCAACATTTCAATTTTAATTAAACGGCTTAATTGGTTTAGCCTTTCACCACGTTTTATACTTGAGTTTGAAGTAAAACTAACCCGTAAGTTCTTTATGCCCTTAACTTTGCAATCTTAAAAACGCAAGTAAACATTGTTGACAATATTTTATTCACATTCCCTACAGGAAAATTTACTAGTACCGAATTGGTGCGTTTTGGGGAATTCAGAACCATAATGAGTGCGCATTCATTCAATAACCAACTCTTCCCATATAAATCATAGGTAGATTTGACATAGTAATGTCCTACATATATACATAAATTCCCAGTTATACCCCGTCACATCCCTTTTAAAATATTTAGTGGTATGAACATTCTACAGTTGCGATTTAATAGGTTCTATATACTTTTTCAAATGATTCCGAAAGAGTATTAAACTTAACATCTATGAGAAATCAGACTGTAGATAGCTTTCAAGCGATCCAAGGATTTCGGACATGGTCTTCGAGAAAAGAAGAAGAATTTTATAAAGAATTTTTTAATTTTTGATATTTAGAAAATAATTTTATAATTTTGATGTTTATTCAATGTTTTTGAAGTTAAATACCATAAAATTTGTATAAACTTTTGATTTTTAGGATAAAATATTTAAATAAAAAAATTTTAAATTTTACTTTTTGTTAAAAATTATTGGGAATATTTTTTTGTGTATTTTCTGAAAAACTCGCGTCAGATTTTTTACTAATTTTTCCCATTAACAGCTGAGCTATGCTCGAATAATGTTCACAATGTTTTTTCAGAAATTACAAAAAAAATCCTGCAAAAATTTTCAAAGAAAAGTAAACTTATTTCGCTAAAAAAAAATTTTTTAAAGAATTTTTAACCTAAAACAAAAACAAATTTATAATAAGGTCAAAAAGAACGAAAGTCACTTTAAAGAACTCCGTACTAAAATTTTCAACATTGAATAAATTTCAGAGTTATAACATTTTTCCCAAAATTATATATATTTTTTTTTTTTTTCAAAATTATAACATTTTTTCAAAAAATATTGATCTTACTTCTTATTATACTCAAGTCTGAAACGAAACCCATTTTCAGAAAAATTTAAGACCACATCCAAAATACCTGGATTTCCTTAGTGGAATCGCTCAATAGCTAAAAAGATATCAACTTACTATTCAAGTCTAGTTTCGAAGCTAGAAATAAAATAAAATTTATTTTTATATCTCTTTTTTTAAATAAGTGCACCTTAATTTATAATTTTGATCATTTAATTCTGTTAAAACTCAAATATGTCGCAATAACATGAATTTAGTAGCTTCGAAACAATCCTCCTCACTTTCCAGCCCTGACCCGTACCAGAAACCTTATTGCATTACAGCGAACGTAGTTATCATAATACACGACAGTCGTATTATGCGTTAAAGGTGATTGTTTGCGTTTACCTTTCATCTTTGACCCTATCGAACTCTGCTGTTAAGATTTTGCTATCAGGGCCTTGAGTAACGCAATTATTCGAAATTCCCGAAATCGTTTTAGTTCTGAGCTAGAAACTTCTGTCGCGAGTGAAGGTTTTTCTTGCGAGGTAACAAACTCATAGTATTCATGTATGCACTGACACATATGTACATGCGTATACAGTTACTTACGTTTCTTTTCAATTATGTTAGCTGCTAAACTTAATTGGACTTCGCGCTTTGCATGCAACCGCATTCAAATAGCAGTGTTTGTTATTGTTTTTGTAACTTAAATTGCATTCATATTTGCATTTCTACATGTTGTTCTATGCCCCATGCCTCAGCAACAAAGTAGAACTGCCACATCAACAAAAAATTCTTAAAAAAAAACAATTCTTCTATGCCACTAATGAAAGTGTTGCGTCGATTGCAGTCTTCACTGCTTCAGCTAGCCAGCTGGCGCCGTAGGTGTGACGCGCCATATATGAACGGAAACGAATCGTAGCTTTATTAGCAAGTTAATCACTGCATAGAGACAAAAATTTAAAAATAAAAAAATTCAAAATAACACGTGAACAACACAAAATAAGGAAACTTCGTTAGCCAACTTTAATATGCAAATATTATACAAATTAAACTATAAAAGTTTATTTTTCTGCAACTGCTTTTGTTTCACTTAACCACTTTTTATGAGTTGCTATGTATCGAGCTTGTTTTAGTTTTTGTATTTTTTTATTTTTTATTATTATTGCGCTACTTTGTCAGTCGATGACTCATTGCCCCCGTCCTGCAATTTGCACAATAGTGCGCTGGTGTATTTGAAACGATTTGCGCAATTTAATAAACATACCATATGTACATAAATATGTATGTGAGTATGTTGTTCTTATTTTGCACTCGCTTGGGAGAATTTTTTTCTTTTTGTTTTGCTATGATGAACGGATGAATTTCAGAATCCAGCATATTTATCGGCATTGCGCATCATAAAAATTGTTTGCTTACTTTAAGTTCTATATTTGAACTATTTAGTATAAATTCCTTAATTATTTTTGTGTATTTATTTGAAAGTATTTTGCGTTCAAAGTGGTAGGAAAATATTTACGTTAAATGGTTCAATACCTTTGTGTGCAATGAATTACAATAAAGTTTCCGATAAGGTAAGGTTCAAGGGGTCAAATCTTGTTTGCGCTCATTCCAGGAATAAATGCACTAAGTGTCATAATTCTACGCTGAAAAATCGTAATAAAATTGTGGAAAGAAGGTCAAAACTAATGGCAAATAGGAAGATGTCCAGGCAAGGCATGGATATCAGTTCAGTTCGGACAGTAATTCATTCGAAAATACCGAAATTATAACTCCAAGGCCAAAGCGATGATGATACTTACGTTGATATTTTAAAATAAAATTTAAAGCAAGCCGGTGGAACTCAGCATATATTAAATACGGCCTGATTTAACCCCTATTCAACACTTATGGGCGTTTAAGAGCACTTCTGGAAAGAAGTTGATTTTATAGCTATTATCTTTTTAAACAGTTGGTTTAAACAGCTGACGCCCGTTTCGTGTTTTGTTTCACTGTCAAACGTCTTCAGTTTGGTCTATAATTTAACCATGAATCGTCTTACAAACGAACAACGCTTACAAGTCATTGAATTTTATTTAAAGTCGAAAAATTGTGTTCAGCGACGAAGCTCCTTTTTGGATCAATGCGTACGTAAATAAGCAGAATTGTCGATTTTGGAGTGATGGTCAGGCAGAAGAATTGCAAGAGGTACCAATGTATCCAGAAAAGGTCACAGTTTAGTGCGGTTTATGGGCCGGAGATATCATTGGACCGTACTTCTTCAAAGATGCTGCGAATCGTAATGTAACTGTGAATGGTGAGCGCTACCGTGAAATAATATCCAACTTTTTTTTGCCCAAAATGCAAGAGCTTGACTTGCATGACATGTGGTTTCAGCAAGACGGTGCCACATGCCACACAGCACGCGTAACAATGGACT
This sequence comes from Anastrepha obliqua, assembly GCF_027943255.1. Lineage (NCBI taxonomy): Eukaryota > Metazoa > Arthropoda > Insecta > Diptera > Tephritidae > Anastrepha > Anastrepha obliqua. The sequence goes on from NC_072892.1 coordinate 86,648,196, forward strand.
TGTTGAGAGGCGAGTTCGGTGAACATTTTATTTCACGTTCGGGACCTGTCAATTGGCCTCCCAGATCGTGCGATATAAAGCCTTTAGATTATGTTTTGTGGGGCTATGTTAAAGCTCATGTCTATTCAGACAAGCCTGCTTCAATTAACGCATTGGAAGACAACATTAAAACATTTATATGTGAGATACCGGCCGAAACATTGGAAAGAGTATGCCAAAATTGGACTAAGTGGATGGACCATTTGAAGCGCAGTCGCGGTCAACATTTGCATGAAATAATCTTCAAACATTAAATTATATGGACTGTACTATCGATTTAAATAAAAATTTCATGAATTTTTCTGAATTTTACGTGTGCTTTTTGAAAAACTTTTCTATAGCTCTTAAAAAATCACCCTTTATAAAGAAACACTAAATTACAAGCAATGAGGTCTAGAAAGATGCCATGTATGTGGGAGGGGTGAGCGAAGATTACTGTCGGAGAAACTACCAAATTGGTAAATTCTACATTCAATAGCCTATTGGAAGGAAGTGTTGAAATATCGTGCATTAAAAAATGCATGTAGTATTTTCCGAGTTTGTGATATATTTTGAGTTTATATGAGAGATCTTAGAATATTTTAGATTTTTGAATGTTTCGAATAGTTTATATGTAGTTTTTGGAGTATGACATTTTTGTGTTTCAAATCTACTATTTATTGGTTAAATGGTTTTGTCTAAAAAAACATTTTCATTTAATAAGCTTAATGAATATAATAATTTCAAAAATTTATTTAATTTCAATATAATAATTTCAAAAAAAGACTTTTTTCGTGTTACTTTTCTACTTCCCACAAAGAAAACTACCTTCTCAAATGCACTAAATTTTTTTGTATGTGGAGAAAGAAAAAAAAAGTATAAAAATTCAACCATATTTTCGAGCAAATTTACACTTGCACTTTATGCACTAAAATTTAATAAGCTGTGAAACTGCGCACAAAAATTTTGAACAGTAATTCTGCCAGACGAATCGTCCTTGTGTTGGTACTGTGTATTTTTACACAAAAACAGATGATCGCTACATAGTTAACGTCCAAATTGGGAAATCCTACCACGAATGTAAGCCGAATGAAAAATCATAAATGTTAAAAATAGAGGAAGGGTTATTGGTGGTTGTTAAGATGGAGAATACAGTCAGAAGGTGTGAGTTAACGTCTATGCTGCAAGTACCTCATACAAATGATTTACTTTCACACATTTTTCCGCACTAGAAAAGACCTTTTGTTTAGATAGACAGAATTTCTTCTTGAAATGACCAGTAATAAATAATTACACTGGTCTACAAAATGTCTAAGCCTAGCTTAAATGGGATTTACGGCAACACAGATTTCCCCAGCATACAATAATAGGATATCAAGAATGTACTGAAGTCACGTCCGAAGAAATAATGAATGTTGTGAAATCTATGTCAAAATGTTAACAAGAGCAAATGCAATATGCAAAGTGTATCCAATTTCAGAATATTATTTGTTGCACACAAGCAAAATGTATTTTTATTGTGGCTGTTATGAATTGTATGCAGACTCTTGCAGATGCCACTATTGAAGTAGTTTTAGTTTTGTAGTTCTGCTCTACTTTCCCGGGACTAAAATTTGGGTTAAGCAGGTATCGAAGAAAATAGCGAGTTTTGATATCATTCACCTATTGACTCTTCTCCTTGCGATGCTTAACAATAAACATAATTTTTCGTCGAAGTGGTTCCTCTTTGGAGAACCATATAACCTGACCTAGGCGTTGTGCTGAACTCTGAGCTGTACTGCAAGATTTATGTACGACAAGAAAGGGATGAAGAGACCTTTCACTGCCTATTAGACTATTTCGTGTAGGCTTCTTCAGCAGAAACTAAGACTTGTGGTGTGCATGCTTACCGCCACTCTTGTACCAATTCGCATCTATAGCACCTTAGTGGTATTTGTTGGTCTACCTTAAGCCTTAAATGCGCGGTTTTTCACTTTTTTGTTAAAAAAAGATATATTTTTATTTAATACAACATTTTTCCATTTTTAGAGTAATCGGAAGTACAACAATGAAAAATAATAATGAAATACCTCGAAAAGTTAGTATATCTGTGAAATTATCAGTGCGTTATTAAATAAGAGTGATTGCAGAAAAGTTTTTGTTCTTTTCTGGAATTTACCTGCATACTTATAGTTTTATCACAATTTGCGAAAATTGAGGTTAACACTTACTCACTTTTTATTATTGTTATCATTTCACTTAGATTTGTTTTACTTATTTCTTTCCATGTAAAATCGGTAAAACATTTACCGAAACACTTGAATTGATGAAAAAAGTTTATTTCAATGATTGTCTATCTCGTGCCAGAGTTGATGAGTGGTTTACACGTTTCAGAGATGTTTGGACAAAAATGGCAATGAACATACGGGCCGCCCAAAATCAGTAGTCACCGAAAGCTCTATCGAAATTGTTCGTAAATTTAACAAAAATGAACCGATATCATCGAAATTTTCCACTTTTTAATCAGAATATTTAGAAAATATCTAAATATACAATTTTAAAAGACTGCAAGTTTGAAGTCGCTCAAGCATCGCGCTGGTTTTTGTCCATTTTTTTTTTTTTTTGCTCACCATATTGGGAATTTTGTTCCGTATGAAACACATGTTCGGTAGTGTGAAATTTGTTATTTGTTTTTTAAATTCCTACAAAGTTTCGAACTTTTATTTTTGATGTTTTTGATAAACAATGAACTATCATTTTCTAAAGAATTTACGAAAAATATTTAACATGAACAAATTCACAATTATTGTAAAAGGATAAAGTGGCTTATTTTTTAAGAATACATTAGAAATTTTACATTGGATATTATTGCACTAAATTGAATTCATTCTACCGCAACCATGTAGCCTTAAACCAGATAAAAAATTTCTGCTATATCCTGATTTTCAATGTATGCAAATTTTACCAAGGCAATCTCTCCAGATTTTCATATATCGTATGTTTTTTCATATGTCGTATATTTTTCATATTTCCACTATCAATATCACATGTTAATTTACTAATGGACGACAAAATCAATTAACGAAAAACGAAAAGTACAAATAAAATGCCAAAGTGCATTAAGTGTGCCACTAGCGTTTCTACCGACGTTGACATTTTTCATTTCCGGCGCAATATTATTCCAATTTTCTTTACAAATACACACGAAATATTTCGAAAATCCTACAATTTAGAGCAACAAAAATATAAACCATTTTGATTCAATTCAATTTGTGTGACTTATTGATGTCGATGTGTGGTTCTCGACATTTTCAGCAGTCAGCCAACCCCCTTCAATGCACAGAATGCTGCATGAAGGACAAACAGGAATCGGGAATTGGGCATTGGGCAACGGTAACTGACAGCCAACAACCTACAGCAGGCAAATAACATGCGAACAAAGTACTTTTTTTTTGTTTGTGCATGTTTGTATATTTATTGTTATATAGCAGTGGGTATTTCTTGTTTCCCGATTGCATTATTGTTTGCGCCATTTCGCAACGTGGGAATTTGCCAAGTATTGATTTTTGATCGCACGATTTTCCCATTACTGCCAGCAAGCTACGGATATGCGATTACGAGACGAATGCCACAAAAAACGCAAAAACAACACTAAAAAATTCTACACAAAAAGGATATGACTTCATTTTCGACGCTGGTTATTGATTTTTGCTGCGATTGCGCTGGCAGTTGACAGCCCAAAACAGGCCATACAAAAATAGCAGCAGCACTGCAAAATAACACGGCAGCGAATTACCTTGGCAATCTATATCTCCAATGTACGTTGGATTTTGATAATTTGGCAAATGTCAAAATATGTATATATGTAGTTGCACTGTTACATTTTTAAGCCGCAATGCGCTAGCAAATGCAAAAGAGTGAAGCAAAATAGTAGTGCATTTGCCTCACCACCTTTCACAGTTGCAGTTACAGTCAATTTGTCAAATTACCAGCACAATTTTAACTCTATTAGAATCCAGTACAATTTCTCACATTCACTGGCAGCTTTTTGTTGAAAGAGAATATTAAGATAAATTGAACTTCTTACTGTCTGAAAAGTTTTTGCTTGATTGAATTAAACGCAATTTTGTAAGTAAATAACTGAAGCGAATGAAGTTGAAATTTTGCCATATAGTAAAGAACAAACGCACTTACAGTCATGGTGGTACTTGTACATAGTATGTACTTCATACAGGTGTATATATATATATATACCTGTGTATAAAAGTTGGTAACCCTGTATGGAAAAGCTGAACAGTTGAGATATAATATAATATTTATATTTTGATATAATACAGAGAATACTTTAATACGCTAAATCTGATCTACCCACACCGTAAGTCGCTCCTACGGAGCTGCGAGTCCTAAAATCGTAAGAGTCTCTCATTAATTAAGTCTGCTTAGTAACACGGCCCAAGTTGATAATTTTCTACTGTTTACTGTTAGTCTGGGTTTTTGTATTATTACTAGTGGAACCCTTGCAAGCGAGAGCATGCCCACTTGATCCAAAAATTCGCTAAATATATTCATAAAATTGAAAATGCTTCTTTTCGGCTGTTAAACCGCGAACAGAAAAAATTCACAGGGAGCCATATGAGATGAAAGGATGGCTGTTAGATGGTATTCGTTTCGTTCTTGACCAAAAACTCACAGATAATGATGGCACTCGCGGTGCGTTATCATGGTGCAAAATCCACTAGTTGTTTTCCCACAAATCCTTTCTCTTTTAGCGAATTGCTTCACGTAAACGTGCCATAATGCTCAAATAATAGTCCCTTATTAACATACTAATTGTCGGTCCTTCTGGTAAAAATTCGGGGTGTATAGTACACCGTTGTAATCCATAAAAACCATGAGCATCGCTTTCTTTTTTGACTCAAAACTGTCTCGTCTTCAGTAACGATATGTTTGATGAATGTTGGGTCGGATTCAGCCTTGGACGCCTTCGTTGGCGTCCCTTTGTTTACATAAAATTCTGGCCCTTTGGCACCAACTTTGCAGCAACATGACGCAAGCCCAAATCATTAACTATCATATAATGTCCTGAACAGACTCATAATCAACTTCAAGTGCTCTGCCAGCTCTTTGATAGTTAATTTGCGGTTATTGATCAACTTTTCTTTCACTTTATTGAAGTTTTCATTAGTAGTCCAGTAATCCAGAAAATTACTTGTTAAAATTACAAATAACGGAATTGTGAAACTCATTCCCAAAAGAAAATTAAAGATTTAGAAAAAAAAAATTAAGAGAATGGAAATAAATTTAGGTCCGCAATAGGTATTCCGGAACAAGAATATGAGAACACAAGCGTCAAGCGATTTTTTCTATGAATCCTGAAAACTCAGTAGAAAACAATTATAGTGATAAGAAATTACATTTCTGGAATCAGTGACACAAATTCATTTAGAAACGATCTTTATCTCTGTAAATTTGTTCTTTTAAATTAAATTATTAATTTAGTTCCCCTAAATTCCGAAAATCAGATACTGTGGGTCGCATGCTTCTATCAATTTTGCCTGACAATAGAAAGCATGAGAAAGTTAGAAAACGACACTGGCATCCTTGCACTAGTGTCTCGTATGTTTGCAGCTCGCAAAATGGAAAATGTTCCAGTACCAACAAAGGTCAAAAGTTATTAAGTGGCTCAACGAAGTCCGAACTAAAACGTCAAATAAAAGCAAGTACGGAATGTGACTTTAAAATTGTGTAATTTAAATGTCTTTTTAAAAAGAGATGGGACGGAACGCCCACCTTTCGCACCACAATTTTTCAAGTCAACCATAATCCTCTAATTTTGCCAAGAAACCGTCACGAGGATCCCCTGTCTCTTCTCCGCCCAACAGTTTCCCACTGTGACCCATAGCCTAATATCAAAATATTCGGATGCATGTGGGAGAGAGGCCAGGTAATACCCAAATAATTTAGACACACCAACAACAAGCCTAGGGCCTGAATTGCCACTTGGCTGTTGTAATGAGGGTTTACCTCCCTCATAGTAGTTATAGAAGTAAGCAGCCCATCCGCGCTTAGAAAACACTATAGTGGTCCGGTAGTCTGAATTTCAGTTTGACGCTAAGCTCCTCGCAGAATACTCTCCACTAACCCTTCCGTCCAACTTCGAGTCATCCAAAAACATGCTTACCAATGAGAGATGAAAAGTGCTATTCTTGCTTTGCGGACGGTTTTTATTCCCGAAATCATTAATGTCATTTAAGTACGAGTATCTACCTAATTAAATAGCTAATTTTCGTAATAATTCCGTTTCTCTTAAAAAACATCCTTCCTATTCAGAATCGTTCATCCAACATAAATGAAAATAATTGTTAAAGTGCCATACACTTATTCGTGTTAAAGTAGCTTATCAAACTAAGCGGTAAAATAAAACTCAGGCAGTGATTAAAAATTCATTTTCATATATTTTTATGTATAAATATTTAAACTGCATCCATAAATATGTAAATATTTTTAATTGCAAAACTTTTCCTTTATATTCCAGAAATAATTTCAAAATTACAATTCACAACTGGGAATACATTTAACCAACACAAAAGGCAAGTACCGCAAACTAACTTTACGAATGCTTAAACAGCTTTCAGACACGACGCAAAAATTCGCTGCATACATAAAGGCGGTCAAGGGTGGAAATTATAATTCATAAACTATTTATGTGTTTATTTGTAAGCGAAAAATGTTTCTACTTCGAGCGCGCCAAATGCGAGAACTTTAACGCAAATAAGCTACACTTTTACCATTAACATAATTCGTTATTTTTTCGCAAAGAGATGCAAACAAACATTAAAGTACATACACATACATACATATTAGAATTAGAAAATTGTAATCCGCTTATGAACGGCGCCATCACCACATTATGGACAACAAGCGCACAGGCCCCTCACCTGCTCACCACCACCGACATTTCTGGCTCGGATTCATCGGTGTGTCGCGTGCACACTGAAATGCGACCGCAAAATGCTCTAAATTCGCCCAATTACGTCGAACGCGCACATCATGCATGTCATGGCCGAGGTGCACCGCTTGTACGTCCAGCGCCTGAATGCGCGGCATGTTGGCGCACAAAAATTGCACAGAGTTGATGAAGAACAGTTGAGGACGAGTGAAATTGCCAAGCGGCTGTAATGGGGATGAGGCTGCCGATGGTGAGGTGTTTGTGAAATTATCAGTGATTTCATTATTATCCATGGCAAGCAGCTGACTGGTTGTTGAAGTCACATTTCCAACATGCCCAGCTGATGACGGCCGTGGTTCAGCTTCAACATCAACTTTAGTAATGTTGTTTGATTCTTTTGCAACATCAACTTTAGTAATGTTGTTTGATTCTTTTGCAACAGCGCTACTCTCGGCCACGCCGAAATACGTTTGGTATGCCAGGCGCAAACCAGCTACATCGGCCATATTCTCGGAAAGCACATCATTCAGCTGCGTCTGGCGCGTACAGTTGATGAAATCCCAATAATGCTCAGCAACGTCCAAGCCCAACGCATTGAAGTTGCCGTGTTGATCGTAAATGATGTGAAACAGATCGTAAGCGTGCATTATCTCATGCGCGAGTATGAAACCGAAAAGCGAATACTGCAACAGCGCGTCCAGGCGGTGATCGTACAGCGGCAGCTGCAGGTAGCCGTATGGCACAAGCACAACATTATCGAAGATTTTCACCGGCGATGAGGAACTCGCAGTTTCGAAATCGTGCTCGTAAATCAACTGCTGCGACGCATTTGACGCGCGTGGTAAATTTAACAGCTTCGCCTGCGAACGGCGCACATTGCTGCGTATCAGCTGTATATGGTTGACATAAAAGTCGCTGCCGTTCATGCGTACATCCGCATAGTATTCTTCAACAAAACGTGTCAAATTCTGCGCCGCATGCGGCACATTGCCTACGCGTAGCTGCATGCCGGCCAGCTCGTCGCGTATGTAAGCGCGTGCGGTGGAGTTCAGCTGCATAGTATTGACGGCGACTATTTGCGCGAAGTTGCCACGTAATTTGTTGAACATGCGCTGCAGCGCTGCGTCACTAGCCACGCGTCGCTGTTTATAGTAATATTCTTCGTACAAGTAATTAGCTGCTAGTGGCATATAACCGCGTAACAGGCGCACGCAGTGGTTTGACTTATCCGCTCCGGGCACAACGGCAGGCAAATCGGCACTTAATTGATACATAAATTTCAGCATTATGTAGTAGGCAATAGTTTCATTTGAGTGCGCGGCAAGCAGAGCTGGCAATTGGCGGAAGTAGGTCAAATCGTAGGAGTATGTTTGCACCAAAGTTCTCTCTAAGTCCACTACCTGGCCGAGCGCATTTTCCAAGTACTTCCGCCAATCAATTTGCGGCACTAACTCCGTTAAATCCGCGATATTCATCTCGAAGCTCGTCAAGTTTGCGCGCGTCACATTTGTATCGCTTGCATTTAAAGTGTTCGCATTTAGTAGTGCAAAAGCACCGGATGCGTTATCCATAGCCTGCTCCAACGCAATAACAGCGGTGCTCACATTATGCGCCTCCTCCAGTGTCAAACCAAAATTAATAAATATGTCTTCAATATCCTTGTAGCGCAAGGCAAGTGACCACGTCACCGCAGTTATTGGTTGTTGCGCATGTAACTCCAACAGATAATGTGAACCGTTGGTGAGACGCACATTTACATGTTGTGTAATAAATACGCCATTCAGTGCATAAGCGCGCAAGCCGCCAATTACCCTCAACCAATCAAATTGTGTTTCATTCCGCCAAGGCTGCTGCCAATCAGCGCGAAATATGGGCCACTCCAAATGCAATGCCTGTTGCACATAGCGCAGGAATGAATTTAGTGCGGGCGCCTCAAGATTCACACACGACTCATAGTAGCGCCAGGCTTGTTGTATCACACCATTTTCAGTTAGTTTCGCCTTGGCCGCCAACAACGCGCTCAACAGTTGTTTATTCACTTTATGGTCCATATAACCGGGCACATCAACATACGCGGCAGCGTCATAGTTTTGCGCCCAGTTACCACAGGCGTATGCATAAAAATCCTCACAAGGATCAACGCTGGTATTAAGATTGCTCAGAAGTTGTTGCACATAAAGCGCATTTATATCCTCCGCGTTCGTATTGGTAGCGGGGGCTGCAAATGCGTATTTTGCTATAAACAAGCCATAAATTACAACGAAAATATGCGCGCGCATCATCTTATGGCAGAGGAGTGCGAATTGGAATACAGCACAACGAGATTATTTCAACGATTTTTAAATATCAGCGCACAACCGGGATGCCTTATTTTCTTTTAATGGCACACACAGCAACACTTCGTGTCAATGCCACTCTTTGTTCTCAACTGAATGGAATGATTTCTGTGATGCGCTGCAACAGCGGCCATACCTGGAAGTGGTCCACAAGCAGCAGTAGCAACATCGGCATTGTGCTCATTTCAAAACGTTCTGACTCTTCTACATATGGTTTTTTTCTTCAGTGAGTTCGCATGCAACCATCGGCTTTCTTACGTGCATACATGTACATACATACATATGCCCCGAAATGTTTTTGCTTTTTCTCGTGGTGAAAGCAACAGCTGCACGTTTGTTTAATATATCATGCGCGCGCGCCTTAGTTGATAATGTCAGCCCGTCACCTCGCTATCACATCAGTCCGCCAATTCGTCTACTCTTCTTCACTCATCGCTGCCATTCAACGTTGATCTGATTATCTGGCATGTGTTGTTTCTGCGTTTGACGCGACACGAAAGTGTTTACAGCTTTTTGCAATCACTTTAATGTCGTCTGGCGCTTTCTTCGTTTTTTTCTTTATGGATTAAAATCTCTTTGCCTGGTGTATTTATGTATGGCTGTGTGTGTGCCATTTCTTAACGCAGCTCAGTGTGAATCACTTTTCATGAATTTGATTGCTGCACGGCACAGCTCCTGAGTGTTTACAAAATGTTGATTAACGATGTGTCAATGAAATTATGCATTTTTGAAGGGTCTTGGTTTATTCAACTTGGAATTTGTTATGATTTGCAGATAATAATGTTTAAGAGTAATATAAGCTCCTTTACATTTGAGATGCTTTCGGAGAAATAAGGATGTGCATCGCAACTCAGTTTTATGTTGATTTTTGTATTTTTTTTTTTGCGGCTTAATAAGAAAGACTCTATTGTTCCGTTTCATAATATGTTCGAAGACCTTTATGCAATATTCCGACGGGTAGATAATATAATATTAGCCGCTTTCGATTCGCCACTTCGCTGCTCGCCAAACAAGCGAAAGCAACAACAGCTCAGCGATGGTCAAGCGACATGCTTAAGCCAGATTAAAAATGGACGTCTACACTGACTAGAGATGGAAATTTTCGGGATTTTATTTTGTAACCCGGAGTCCAGATACTTCAACGAAGTATAGCCGCCGTAGCCGAATGGGTTGGTGCGTGACTACCATTCGGTAGGGCCTGGGTTCAAAACTTACTGATGCCATGAAAAACCAAATTATAAAAAAAAATGTTTCTTAATAGCGGCCGTACCTCGGCAGACAGTGGCGAACCTTCGAGTGAATTTGTAAAAGCTCCTCATAAAAAGCCATCTGACGTTTGGAGGCCGTATAAAATTGTAGGTCCCAACAACATGAACGCGTGTACCACAAGTTGAAGGAGGAACTCGGTCAAATATCCAACAAGAGATGTACGCGACATATATAATATACATATATATTTTATTATTCTTTTAGATAATATTCCCAAGGAGTTTTAAAACATTCATCCAATTTCCACCAAAATTGTACAGTTTTTATTTTATTCGAACCAAAATATAAAAAGAAAGAAGCTTTTAAAAAACCCCCAAATTACGTCATGACATAAAAGAGCAACTGCAATATTATTTTTTCAGATGAAGAAAAGTTTAATTTAGTGACCCCGAAGATTTCAGTTGCTACTGGCGTGATCTTCGTCAAAATGACCCACAAAAGTTTGCATTTCGACAGTACCAAAGTCAAAGAAATTGTTTTCTTCCCAATCGGAACCACTGCTTGGTTGGCCAAACTGGACCAGTGACTTTTAGTGTGGACCTGAATCCCAATAAAAATGTTTCGGCCAATTTCAAGGGCTGTGTTTCTAAATGGTCGTCTGGTCGTCAGTATTCAACGATGCTGGACCTAAAAGTGCCAATTTTGCTGACTTGGCTGGATCTGGGCATAAATATATTCACTAAACGTTTTTTTTTTTTTGTTATAAACAATTAGTAGATGAAGTTTTTTCTATATTCGAGTTTTTTCTATATTTTGAGTGACTAAGTCATTAAATCTTAGCACTAAAAGCAAGTACATATATTCGGTTTTTATATTAATGGAAGTTGATGAAGACTGTTTTTCGTCAATCCCTCAGCTGTATAGGTATATGAATAAACTGGACTCCAGCGGCTAGCGGTTAAATTTCCTGCAAAATTATTTTTGTTATTCTTACCAATACGTATTCCTATATATATGAGTCGACTTCTTTTTGTAGCGATATTCTCAATGTACAGGGTTTGATTGAAAAGTAATGAGCCTTTTTTTTTAAGCAGTTTTATTAAACCTTTTGGCTTATACAACTAATATTCTTCAAAATAGGGCCCTAGAGCGTCAATACACCGCTGGTAGCGGTCCTACCACTGCAGGAAACATTTTTTAAACTCACCCGCGTGAATCGCGTTCAATTCGACTGTCACAGTTTTTTGGATCGCCTGGATGGAGTAGAAACGCCTACCCTTCAGCTTTCTTTTCAGGCGCGGGAACAAGAAGAAGTCCGGAGGAACAGGTCTGGGCTGTAGGGAGGGTGGGAAAGCACCGGAACCCCCATCTTGGCCAATGCAGAGGTGCAGAGGAAGGCGGTGTGCGCCGGCGCATTGTCGTGATGAAGGGTCCAATTGTTGACGAGGTCGGGCCGAACCCGGGCGACGCGGTTTTTCAGCCGAAGGAGCACTTCTTTGTAAAATGCCGCGTTTACAGTGCTTCCTGGAGGTACAAACTGTTTAGCTTTACGCAAAATTTGATCGAGTAACGTTGATCCAACGATCGCTGCATTTTCGCCACTGCAAAATCCTAACACACTTTTAAAACAGCATTCACGCGCGGAGCGATGTTGACTGCACCGCTGTTGCCAGCGAACTGGGACCGGTTTTTAGTGGAAGGGGAAGGTCCAACGATCATTTTCCCCCACCAGCCGATCCGGTTGATCGCTTGGCAGACGCTCCGCGCGGGAAGACTCATTACTTTTCAAACCCTGTAATCTTAGGTCGGCCCCTTTTGTTGCTTCCTTGGGAATTCCAATCAAGAGCTTGTCGACAAACTTCCGTTGCATCTTATCGTAGTTAGTGGCCTATCCACCTCCACTTTCGTAATTGTACATATGTATATGGGCGGCCGCCGTAGCCGAAAGAGTTGGTGCGCGACTACCATTCGGAATTCACAGAGAGAATCTCGGTGAAAACACCAAAATTAAGAAAAACATTCTTCTAATAGCGGTCGCCCCTCGGCAGGCAATGGCAAACCTCCGAGTGTATTTCTGCCATGGAAAAGCTCCTCATAAAAAAATATCTGCCGTTCGGAGTCGGCTTGAAACTGTAGGTCCCTCTATTTGTGGAACAACATCAAGGCGCACACCACAAATAGAAGGAGGAGCTCGGCCAAAAACCCAAAAAGGGTGTACGCGCCAATAATACATATATATATACATATATGGTGGCCATTGGCTGCAAATTGCACTTTTCATATCATCGTTGACGTTTGGCCACACGTTTGAGAATACACCGGAGACATCTGTTTACAAAACTTTGAAATTTTCCGGTTAGATGGTCAGTTACAAGCCAGTTCTCGCATTCATAGAGCAGTACTGAGATGACATTCCATTTAAATAAAGTCATTTTTGTTTGGAATGATATTTGTGATGAGTTCCAGATTTGGCGTAGCTGGGTATATGCGCCAGTTGCTTTATTTATTCTGGCTAAGATATCCTTTTCCGCACTATTCTCAGCAGATAATACACTGCCTAGGAAGGTAAAATCTTCGACTTCTTGAAATTTGTTCCCATAAAGCATAAAATTGTTGTAATTTTTGGTGTTCATTTTTATTGATTTCATTTTGTCGATATTGATTTTAAGGCCAAATTTACCCGACTCGGCGCCCAGAGCGTAGAGTTTTGCTTGCATGTAAGAACGCTTTACTGATAATAGGCAAATGCCCCACCTAACGGGTCCAAATATGAATGTAAACGATCTACGGACCAGCACACACGCAAAATTTCATCAAACTCGGTCCAGCCGATTATGACGAGTTCAGTGAAAATGACTCGCACAGAAGAATTTTATAGAGATAGATGGGCATAAATATAATGCGGAAATGTATTGTCCCATACCTGAGTGAACTTGTCCAAACTATAAATAGGAACATAAGCTCTACATCATATTAAAAGTCCAAGATGCACATGCGGCTAAGGAAAATTTCGCGTAAAATTATGAAATATTTCTGTTTTTTTTCGTATATTTGTCTTAAATTTATTTGAGTTGTTAAGAGGTTTATTTATTTGCGTTGTAAATACAAATATATTGAAAAAATTTAATTCTCCTTACTTCTATTATTATACGTCCTTCCAAAATGCTGTGAAGTAATGAGCTTCACTGTATACATACACATGTGCGTATGTTTAAGTGCCACCGAGCACTCAATTAAACTATTGCAACTCTCAAGTTTAAATTACACTCAACAACTTCAAGAGCCTCGTCATGCAAAAGTGCACTTGAGTGCTTTTACATTTTTTATTTTGTGTATTTTTTACTCTTTGCTTGCGGCACACAGTGCAAAATAAATACGAGTTAAATATAATTAAAAGGAACTTTCCTAACGTCAACACACACTTCTGTGCAATTTGAATTGAGCGCACTTCAAACTCAACAAACCTAATCCAATCAGTGTCAATAACACCGGCAGCAGCATCGTCAACGCCACAGAAACATACAGAGATAACAAACACAAAATCACAACTCTGCTTTTAAGTTCAAGGCAGCACACAAAACACCAACGCATCACTTCAGCCAACAGCAGAGATCATCACCACGACGGCAACAACAAAATCGACAACAGCTCCAACAGTAGTAGTGGCAATAGTGTCCAAGAGCGCTTGAATTGAGAAGATTGGCAAGCTTTGTTTGTTATTGTTGTTTGTCAGGGTTAGCATCCAATATCTCCTGGGAAGTCTATGTGGTATCAATGCGTAAATTGATTGCAAAAAAAGAAAGTCGAAAAAATGTATAGAATTGATATGAAGTATCAAGTATAAAATGAAAATATACATATATTTTTTGCGCTTATGAAAATAAATTAAATCAAAAAGCACTTGCATCGACAACCGCCCAGCGGCTGCAATTGTGCGCGTAGTGAAATGGCCGATAGCGGCTAGGCGTAATCGTATACGAGTATCTGTAAGGCGTCTTCTCTATGGAGTGGTTATGCGTTTGTAGGCTGAGAGTGAGCTGTCATCATCGCTGTCAGATTTGCATATTTTATTGCTCATAAATCTATTTCACATTCTATTTTATTTTACACTTTATTCTTCTTTTAAAAGCTCTCTGTCGTCTAGTTCGATTTCATATTTTTATTTCATCTCATTTCCATTTGCATATCGGAAAGCTGCAACAAAAGCCAGATAATTGCACTTTGACAGCAAACTGTCGAAGTTCACACTCAGCGGTGCATTGATTTGGTGTCTGTTGCATGCCTTCGATATGTGCACTGTGTCCTGATACTGAGGTCGATCGTCCGTCAACCACTAAAAATAGCGGGTGCCTTCTATACTTGAGACATGAGGGATATGAATAATTTGGTGAAAAATGCACCAACCTCGATTTCGCCCCTTTAAAATTTCGATGTATAATAATATAATTTATTGGGTCAATGACCGTTAACAATATCGATAAGATGACCACCATTTACAGTGGTGCACATTTGTGCTCTTTTTTTGCATTTTTCATAACATTTTGGAGCACTTCTGCGATTGTGACGTCGATTTCCCCACGAATATTGGCTTTCAAAGAGTCGACTGTTTGAGGACACACGGGAAAAAGCCTAGTGTCGTCAAAACGGGCGAGCGTGGAGGCTACCCAAAATCGCCGATTTTTGAAGATGAGCGTCAGAGGGAACATTATCTTGGATAAATTCATCGCCTACCGCGCCATAATAAGTCGATTCCAAAATTATTGTTCATTTTTTTCAAATTCAAACGTATTTCTGTTATGCTCCATGCAAAACAAAAGTTGAACTAATTGTCTTGCTTAATGGAGGGTTAAGCCATTAAAATTCGGGATGTTCAATCACGTCGAACGATGGATCACGGTGAATTAGAATATAGAGGCAATTCTCTTTTAGAAAGATCAGGCGAAGAAGGACTTGGCTTCCTTGCGCGTCCAACTGGCACCGGTTAGCATGAAGAAGCCTACATATGAGGTAACTAAAGAGTTATTGCCTAGATGGTGTGAACACAGAACTAGGGCCCTCATCAATCTAGATCGGTATTCCATTAGTAAAATGGTTGAAATCACTCCGGGCACTGCCTAATGGCAATGTATGGGAAGAATATGATGTTTCCCTCTAATCGCTTCGGCGTTTTGCGCTGAGCAGGATATCTCTAGGTTACATCATATAAAAAATTTTAATAAATGTGTATGTATCACAGTTTGAATCGAAGTCAAAAAATGAGTTTTCTAGATCAGCAGCAACTTTATTTTCAGATTCTTTCACGTCTGTGGATAATTTCGTTTCGAATTCATGTTTTGAAGTGAAAACTTCTTTAGAATCGTTGGGAGTGATTTCAGACTCGATGAAACGAAAAAAGCGACACTCTTGGCTACGAAGCGTTATATTATATGCTGATATAAACGTAGCGACGAACTAAATAACTTTTAGGCCAGCGCCGACAGCATGGCGTCGTTTACGTTTTACAGCTACCTTTATCAGACTACAGCACGTTCAAATTTTGACAGGAGTCAACTGACAGATGCCTGTTGACAGGAGCAGTATTTCTTTTTCAGTAAAGAGGTCAGAAAAGCAAAAAGTCAAGGACTTATTGACCCGCCCTCGTAATTAATATTTAGTCGTCAAGCCTTTATTTTTTACATTTCCTTTAATAGCATTTTCTATTTTTTTCTTTTTCTGTTGGCTTTCCGAATAAGCCCACAGATGCTCAATTACATTGATGTCTGGAGATTGTGGAGGTGTTGCAAGTACTTTAAGGCAGTGTGCATAAGCCACAACAGATATCAAGTGCCTTATTCTTTGGATTGTTGTATCGATAGTACTGGAAATTGTCCTTAATTCCCAACTTGTCAGCACTTCGGACCAAATTTTCTTTCATAATTGTTAGGTATTGTTTGTGTGCCTTATGCTTGGGATTGTTGTCTCGATAGTACTGGAAATTGTCCTTAATTCCCAACTATATTTTCTTTCATAATTGTTAGGTATTGTTTATGGTCCATATTGGCTTTAATGAAGCGTAAATTTTGAGTACCAGCAGCGGACATACATCCTCATACTATTACCGACCCACCCCATGTTTAACTGTCGGACGTAAGTTTTTTTTTCCAGCAACTCTTCATTAGGCTTTCTCCGCACATACATATGTACATATGATTGTCTATCTGACCTAAATATTAAACTTGCTTTCATCTGCAAATAAAATGTGCTTCCAGAACTCGAAATCCTTATCTCCATGACGCTTTGCGAATTTTATTCTCTTGCGTCAGTTAATCTCGTTGATGAAAGGTTTTTCTCGTGCAACTCTTCCATTATAATAATTCTTTTGCAACACTATATGTATACTTTCGGGGTTACAGTTAATATTAAGGTGTTGGGAGACTTCTGTTGCGAGCTTAGGAGCGCTACAATTTGGATTTTTCTCAAATTGTTGCACTATCCATAGACAATCTGCTTCCGAAAGCAGTTTTGGTGGTCCGGATTTCTTCTCGACGGGATTTTATCACCTCGTATGCAGTGGAACCGGGTCTATCCACTAGATCTGCGATTTCCCGAACGATTTTACCTTTCTCATGATGACTAACAGTTAAATTTCTGACTTGAAATGACCTTTGTCCACGCTGTCTACCCATGTTTATAATTTAGACTTTTATTCAACAAAAAACGACTAAAATTTTATTTTAATTCGTTACGTTTGGTTCTTTCTTTGCACTATTCTACCGAGCGCAAATCAATTGTGGGATTTCCCATTTGCCAAGTGCCAAACAATCCCAATAATGCCAGATGTCCGACTTCTTTTTTTACATGCTGCATGATAAATTGTTCATAACAAGTAGGTAATGGATTTGTAAATTATTATTACTATTTTTAAAATCCTATTTGAATGACCAAAAGAAAAATAGAAAAATTAAAAAAAAATATTTAACTTGAATTTCTTACAAAAAAGTTGAATTTGAAGCTACATGCCATGTATGTCCTAGTTCTTTATTGAGCTACTGTATATTATATTGTAGATTCATATTCGTTATAGCTGATCTAATTTGTAAGGCTTAACGCTTTATGCAGTTGAATTATTTTGTCCTTGACAGAATAAATTTACTGCACTGCGTGATTCAGATTGAAATCAGCTTGAATTTCGTCCACTGTCAATGCAACTGCAAGCTAGTGTTTGGTATTGTCGGCCTAAGTCTGCATACTTCAAGAAAACTTCTATTACGACTCAATCATACATCAACAACACTATACCATATATGGTATATATTGCACAAACTCTTATATCAGTTTGATCTCTGACGTTTGCAGCGCGAGTGATCTTACGTTTATGAAATTTAACGTCTGATTTTGCAAGCTCTAATTATTTAATAAACCGGCTTAGTTTTTTAATAATAATAGTAATAATAATAGGCGCTTAAAGGTATACCTTTCATTGAGTTGATGTTTTCTTCCAAATGGAGGATGCCGCCTCCGAACGGTAGATGAGTGTTTTATGACTTTCATTGCCGTTTATTAATGTGAGAGAAGAAAATTTGATTGAAGCCAATTTAAAAAATACCGTTTCGCGTATTTTCACAAAAGTGAGCTTAAATACGTACATATTAGCATACATCTACATACAGACATACCTTGGATAGGAGCGTTATTTTCAATTCGCAGTTTTCCCGCTTAATTTACACTTCGAATGTGGTGAAATTTGTTAAAAGTTACTAAGATGTTTTTGGTATAAAAACTGAGCAGCTAAACTGGATCGGAAGAGCTAAACAGGCCAGAATAGAATCATTAAAACTATGTTTTGTAATTTTAATGCTAAGGTGATTAAATTTTTCAATACATCACTCAAAACTGAACTTTTTTAAACCCTGTAGAACTTGGATCAAAACAAAAACTCAGGAAATAATTTTTGTTTTTTTATATTTGCCTGCCGAGGTACAAAAACTGTTCTATCAGTTTGAGACTTTGAGGTTCTTAAAAAGTCCTTCACAAAGTAAAATTTGTATAATATAAAGGGTGGTTAAATTTTAAGGGCCGATGTTGAATGTGAACCACACCTAAACGTCAAGTTTTTTTATGCATTTCATTTGGCATTTTTCAATTTCAGACTAACTCAATTTGAACCATGGAAAGATACCCAATCGAGCAACGCGTTAAAGTTATTCAGGCTTATTATGAAAACGGGCGCTCGAATTTCGAAGAAAATCATCTTCAGTGTTGAGGCACATTTTCACCTCAGTGGATTGGTTAATAAGCAGGATTGCCGCATTTGGGCGAATGATAATCCAAGAGTGATTGTCGAAAAACCAATGCACCCAGAAAGAGTGACTGTTTGGTGCGGTTTATGGGCCGGCGGCATCATTGGGCCATATTTTTTCCAAAATGAGGCCGGTTAGGCAGTTACTGTGAATAGTGTTCGCTATCGTGAGATGATAACGAACTTTTTATGGCCCGAATTGGAAGATTGGATGTAGACGATATGTGGTTTCAACAGGACGGTGCCACGCAGCTAACGAAACAATGACTCTTTTGCGCGAAAAATTTGATGGCCGAATAATCTCACGTCGTGGCGATGTCAATTGGCCGCCAAGATCATGTGATTTGACATCGTTAAACTTCTTTCTTTGGAGTTATTTGAAAGAAAAGGTATGCGTCGATAATCCAGCAACAATTCAAGAGCTAAGGATGAGATAATTCGGCACATTAACAGCATAGAACCTCAATTATGCCTCAACGTCATCGAAAATTTTGACCATCGGATGGAGGTGTGCCTCCGAAGCCGCGGCAGCCATTTTGCCCATATTTTATTGCATACGTAATTGAGCCATACCAATATTATCATAATAAAGTGAAATGACAATAATTTCCTAAAAAAATTGTATTTTATTCAAAATCAACACAGGCCCTTGAAACTTAACCACCCTTTATGTAGTATAAAACATCTACTTTTTCGAAATGTTTTGAACAGAAAATACAGAACAATACTCATATTTTATGATTTAAAAAATTTGAATTATTTTTGTAAGAAACAAAATTCGCGAATATGAATTATGAAGAGTAATTTTAGGAAGAAATAATGGCAATTTCAAATCCATTTTTGGCTGTTGTAGCTTTGCCGATGTGCCGTCTATCCACAGTCACAAGTTCAAGCGCATCTTATAAATACTCCTATATACATAACCGAACTCCTAAGCTTTAGGGATTTGTCTACCAGGCACTTTTTTGCATTCCGACTTCTGGAAAAAAAGTGGTTATGAACGTATTACCGGAACATATACAACAGACCTCCTTTCTGTTGCACCAAAATTATTATCTATTTCTGAAAATAAATTGGTTTGAAGCTCCATTGACTAATTTGCTAAATCTATTTAAATATGCACTTGAGAGTAGCAAAAATTACCACATTTTGCATTTTAGTTTAGAAACTATTTCCACATAACCTTGATGGGTGGATGCTTGAGTCTTCAAAGCAGCCCTCCTTGTAAATCCATTCTGAGGCTTGCTATTCATAAGCGCTAGGTGGTTTGCATTTGCAACTTCATACAGTGTTGCGAGTCAGATAGAAAAATTTTGAAAAAAAAAAAAAAATTATTATATAAATTTCCTCCACATACCGCAAATTTACTATTTCTAATAATTACTTACATTTTAATGTTTTAAAAGTGGAGGACTTAAAATCAAAAATATCTTCTGAAAAAATTTAAATATTTTGATTTGATTTCAAACTAAGGTAATTCTTGATTTATTTGTATATCCTGAGAGTTTGCAACTTTTCTGAAAGCTTGAAGAATTTCCGAAATTATCCTATGTTGAACAGGTCAAAAATACAGCTACTTAAAAGAAAAACGCAATAGAAAATAAGCAAAAAAACTCAATCGTAAAGTTTCAGCAGATAAACAAAAATTTGTCCGCAAAATTTGCTTATACAGTTTAACAAGAAACTGTTTGTATATTGCAAAGTAAAAAGTTTTTTTTTTTTTGCACAAATTTTCTCCTCTGCAAGTTCATTTTTATAGTGGCACCTTCATTACGAATTGATTTAATTCTCAAAGCGTGGGGTGCAGCCGGCTCCGCAAATAACCACTGGGCTTGGCAGTGGACCAAACTATTTGTATTTTTCTAAGTAAAATCAATATGTAAACCGAATTTCATCAAATTCGGATAACATTTGAAATTCCATCTCACAAGAAAGGTGGCCATATTGCATTTTACAAAGTGTAAGTAAAGTAAGTTTCAGCGAAATTGGAGCACGTTTACTATTTTCGGCCACGCTACACTGAGCTCCACCTTTTGTTGTAATTACGACTATTCAGATTTTACAATACTAAGTCTTTGCACGGCGGGCACATCGACTTGGAATACTTTCATCAAAGTAAATTAACTGCTTACGCTCGTATGTATGTATGTACTATATGCATATATGCATTAGGAGGGTTCACTCTCCATGCAACAGTAAAATCTCTACGGTTTTTTTTAAATTTTTAAGGCTTCCGCTTAAATATTTCGGAAAAATATTTAGATTTACGTTAGCTTGGCTGATTTTAAATTGAGTTTTTTATAAATCAAATTAGTTTTTAAAAATATTTATATGGGCTTTGAGCTTAAAAGATTTGCATAAAAATGCTTAGAAATTTTATCAAAGGAATCGAAACTGATAGTTGTAAAAATATTTGGACGTGAATGGTTTAGTGAGGGTTAAACTATGCCTTCCTAATGATACCTAAGAAGTCTAAATCGATCAAGATTTGGCTGAGCTATCCAAATTCACCTTAAACATGTCTTCAAAAACAAAGCCAAAAATAGCATCAACAACTTCTTCTATTATGTATATATAATATAAAGTGTGATCAGATTGGAGGTACCTTTTCCAATAGATCACGGGTTTTTTTGACAGATCACGCGTGGCGACTGTCAAGTTAACTACATAATTTCTTATTTATTGACTTTTCATCATAGAAAGAGGAAAATCGACGCTCTATCAACTTATAGTGTTCAGGGATGAGGTCCATTTTTGGCTTAATGGCTACGTCAATAAGCAAAAATGCCATTCAAAGAACAGCCATTACATCCATTGAAAAGAACCGTTTGGTGATCTCCAACAAAAAGGCGCTACTTGCCATACAGCCCGTGAAACAATGAAATTACTGCGTCGTCGTTTCTGTGAGCAATTTATCTCTCGTCTCGGACCAGTGGATGGGACACCAAGATCATGTGATACCACACCTTTGGTCTTTTATTTGCAGGGGTATGTAAGACCTAAATGCTTTGTGGATAAACTAGCTTCGATTGAGGCATTGAAAGCCTACATTGCTAAAGTTATTCACGAGTTACCGACCGAAGTCCTCCAGCGAGTCATTCAAAATTGGGGTTTACGGATGGCGGAATTACGGCGCAGTTGCGGCCAACATTCGAATGGAATTATCTTTGAAAAATAAATGTCATGAATAGTTCTATACAAAAATAATAAAGATTGCTCAATAAATTTGAATTTTTAAACTACGATATTCCTAAATTGATCACCCTTTATAAGTGGTGGTTACATCCTTTCTGAGTGTTTAGCCGAGGTTCTCCTCTTAAACGTGGTATGTGTCTTGATGAAGAAGCTTCCGAATAGCAGAAAGTTTTTATGAGGAGCTTTTTCTAGGCAGAAATACACCATCGTCTGCCGAGGAGCGACCACTATTAGTGTTTCATGCCCGCGGTGTTTATTGCCTGAGGTTAGTTTTTGGAAAAAATACTTTTAAAAACTAATTTTATTTATAAAGAAACTCGATTTTCAGAAATACTTTCCAATCGGTTCAACTTACGTAAATCTAAATATTTTTCCGTAAGACTATAGTCTTGAACTATAGTACATTTTTATAATTCCGGTGAGAAAAACGCAACGTTTTTTGGTGGGACATCCTAATGTACCTATGCATATGGATACCCACACACATTTTAAATTTCGTTTCACTAGCTATTAGTGCTACATATTTAACTGCCCACTTAATTGTCTGGTGCTAATTAATTTTACTACTCTAGTGAAGGAGCTGCTGTAGGCTAACCAGTGGTCAGCCCACATATTGGTGGTAGCAATTATTGCTGCAAAAATATGCAATAATATGCAGCATTATATGGTTAGTTTGTAGACCTAAAAATAACAATGTTAAACAAACAAGGCATTCACTTAAATTGAGTATTTTATCTTTGGTGAAAGCTGAAGGGCAAACAATTGAAATGTTGCTATGATAATGGATTGGCGAGTATCTTCACTGAATCTACTACGCACAAAGGGGATCAGCTGCAGGTATATTTTTTAGTAATGTTTGTACAATAAAGTTAAAAAAAGTTAAGACATCGTCAAAAAATAAGCAAAATGCAATTAGTATTTTGAATGACATTTGTTCACTCTCTGATGAATGGTCTTATGATGCTAGCAAGCTTCAAAAAAAAAACAAATCATTGGCAACAAATTGAGAGAACTGTTTTATCTTCTACAATAAATATCAAATAAGTCAAATTTTCAATCTTTGTACAAAATTTAGAAATATTCGAAAAATCTTAATCAAAATGTCAAACTTTTTAGGCTAGGCTAGCTTGAAATGGTTGTCCCTTATGGAACACACTCAAGCTCAGAACCCATTGTGATGTTGCATAGGGTATTTCTGATTATATATATATATGTATATATTGGGTAGTCGAAAAAGTCTTTTCGTATTTTTTCAATAGATGTCGTTGGAGTCATCTATCTCCCGTGCTACCAATCACATTGTGTGATATTATATGGTGTTAGAAAGGTGACATTTTAAGCTTCATTTAACCAAAACCAAAAAAAAGTTATAGCTGTTCAAAAATTAGTGAAAATAATGAAGAAATTCGCTATATTTTGAAATTTTTGTATAAAAAAGGGAAGAATGCCACGCAAGTCACCAATGAAATTTGTGAAGTTTACGGAGACGATGCTGTATCAGTTCGTGTAGCACAACAATGGTTAGCTCGCTTCCGTTCTGGAAATTTCGGTGTGAAAGATGCACCTCGCTCCGGTCGACCTATCTGGGAGAGCTTGGCTGGGAAGTTTTGATGCATCCGCCATATAGCCCTGACCTTGCACCATCGGACTACCATTTGTTTCGGTTAATGCAGAACTCCCTTAATGGAGTAAAGTTGGCTTCAAGAGAAGCCTGTGAAAAATACTTGTCGCAGTTTTTCGCCGAGAAACCACAAAAGTTTTACACTGATAGAATAATGTCTCTAGAAGAAAAATGGCAAAAGGTGGTCGACCAAAATGGTACATATTTGGTTTAATAAAGTTCATTATAAATATAAAAAAAAATGAGTTGAAGTTTGATTAGAAATACGAAAAGACTTTTTCGACTACCCAATATAATTGGCCCTTTTTGGGTGTTTGGCCGAGCTCCTCCTCCTATTTGTGGTGTGCGTCTTGATGTTGCTCCTTAAATGGAGGGACCTACAGTTTCAAGCCGTCACCGAACGGCAGATGTTTTTATGCGGAGCTTTTTCATGGCAGAAATACACTCGGAGGTTTGTCATTGCCTGTCGCGGGGCGACCGCTATTAGAAAAATGTTTTTTTTAATTTTGGTGTTTCACCGAGATTCGAACCTACGTTCTCTCTGTAAATTCCGAATGGTAATCACGCACCAACCCATTCGGCTACGGCGGCCGCCTTCCAATTTATTAAAAGAATTTCTACTTAAAATCCATGTCTGGATAGATCAGGACCATGGTACAGGAGGTACGAAATCTAGACAGCTTCTGTAAAAGACATGTGTGTCCATACCCATCCTCTACGCGTGCCTTCCTATTAGGTAGTGCCCCGTTATAACAGAAATCAATGTGCTAAGACTATAATTATTTTAGCATAGCAGAGCTTCTGTGCGTCTAGCATTGAGAGTCGGCCACAATTGTCGGGCGATTCCGCAGGTGGTTTCATTACGGCATCTTTCGTTAGCTACTCTTACAATTTACTAGTCCGTAAGGGTAGTTCTACGTCATTGTCTGTATTCTTATCTATCAGCTTGGTGCCGAGTATCGCTAGTTCATCGGCCCTACAGTTACCCTCAATGCCACAATGGTCAGGAACCCATCTTATCTTTAAGTGAAATTACTCAGCATTACCTTGGAGACTGTCGACTGCTTTGGGAGAGTTTATGTCGCCGCCTGGCTATTAGCTAAAATGTAGATATCATCTCCCGGTATCGCATCACACTGTATCAGTGTCACGGCTTTTATTATTGCCATCAGTTCAGCCTGAAAAACACTGCAGTAGTCGGGAAGCCGAAAACTAAAGGAGATCCCTAATTTTCGACATATAGACCCCCACCCTCCTTGCCCTCGAGCTTTGAGCCATCTGTGTATATTATACATGGATGGACTCGTACTGTCTTACATCGGCCCGTTCCTACTCTTTCCTTGATGGTAGGAGGGTCGTGAAAGTTGTAACGGCAATTGTAGGCGGGAGTGCATAATATTTACACCAATCTAAGAAGCTCCGAAATGCCCGAATGCGTGTTTGGCCAGTTACTTAAGGTGTTCAACCTTATCGCTGCATTGCGAGCGATATATTTTGCCTACAGATCCACTGGAAGGATGTTTAAAAGAATTTTAAAAAGAAATTTGGGCTTGGGTTGTGTAGCCCATTCAATTTTAGTATAATTAAAGTGCATGTTCAAAGGGAGAAAACTGTGTAAAAGAGTAAGAGAGAAAAATGAACAAAAATAATATTTAGGATGACATCCACTAGTATCCCTCTGTTATGATTTAAACTGTCGGCTCTAGTATATTAATTTTAATGAATAAAGCCCCGCACCAATTTTGCATCCGTTTCGAGTTTCGTAATGGGTAGAACCAGTATTTTATGCTCGCCGTATAAGTGCAGCCAATCCAACACATCGATTACATATCCACACAGCAACTTGACGCTTTCCTTACCATCTTACCTTTTCTATGTATAAGTATAATGGTCGCTAATAATCCTTGCGTTTTCATGTGGCCAATTAATTAATTACAACCAACGTCGTAGTGAGCTGTAACTAGCCTTGTGGCCTGCGTTTGAATGTATATATAGTACAGCTGGCAGTGACAAAAATTTTCCTAGATGTATGCGAGAGCATAAAGGAATGTCTAATGGGCATAGCAACTAATTTGAGTAGTTAAATAATATAATAGCCAAGAAATATAGCTAATCAGTAGCCAGAGGCTGCATGTAGAGATTTTGATTAAAATTTATATGCAAAATTAAGTAAGCTTTCCGAAATGACTGCATTGCTTTAAAATGTGTGCATGTGTGTGAACATTCATTGAGCCTTTTATTAAAGGAAATGACGCTTTTGTTTCAGCTTGCATTATTTTCTGATTTGCAATAGAGAGAATCTGAAACATAGAAACGTATTTTATAGAATTTGTCAACGCTCAAGGCATCAAAAGGAGTAGATTTTTATGGTTCGCGAACGCGTCCGCTTTGTTATTTTTGATATATTTGTTTAGTTCATAATTGAATTCCACAAATGTGAGGGAAAGCAGATCCGCTATGCCGTGGCCCGCTATTTCTCAATGAGTACTGCAAACCAATGGTATAGCTCATCCCTTCATCGATGTAAGCAAGCCCATCCATCAATATGAAGGTTTAGGAAGCAAAGAAAACATGTAATAATATACAAATAGCTTATAATTGCATTAAAAACATTGTATTTATCTGAGCTAAAATTCAGGCATTATAAAGCACTTGTTCCGCGACTTAGATGATCGATTTTTACAGTAAATTTGTCTGAAGGGTCTCCACACAGCCAAATTTTTCGCACTTCTCTTGTCTTGCTCATAATATCATTTCTTCGTAGCTTTCCCGAATGACTCAGACAGGCGTGATGAATATTACTGTACGTAGCCAAATCATAGTATATTATGCTTCCACAAGAACCTTCTAACTTATAGATATCACGTTTGAGCGGCACACTCAACAAGAGTTGTAAAAGTGGAAGCTTCACTGCTGTATCTATGTCGCACTCTAAAAGGGACGAAGAACTTGAGTTCTTCGTAACGACTGAAGCTAATGAATTCAAACCAGAATCCTACTTCAGTTAAAAGGGAATACCAATATCCTCTGGGTTCCCAAACATAGTTCTATTTACATACACACATACATTCGCTGTACTCATTATGGACATTATTGGACCAGCATTCATTCAATTTTGCATGAGCGTTTGGTCATCAAGAAGATTTGTTCTCGTTGCATACCGCCCGCACAATTTGACAATTGCTCAAAAAAGGACTGTGACGCAACATGTGACGAATATTGAATCTATGCATATGAAGCAAAAACAAAACAGTAATCGACAGTATGGGTGTTCCGACACGAGCTTCATACAACAAAAGTTGTTCACGGAAGAAGCATCTGAAACAAATGGTCACCTGTTTTTTCGGAAAATCTGATCATGTCGCAACTGTATCACTAGAGAAACTTGAAACAGTCAATTCTGAGTGGTACACAACTATTTTTTTGCCAGAAGTTGTCGGAGAATTAAGGAAAACCAACCGCGGAAAACGAATCATCCTTCACCAAGATAATGCGAGCTCTCTCGTATCGGTTCATACAAGAAAATTTTTGAGCACTTCAAAGATTGAATTAATGAGTCATCCCGTACATCAAATATAAAATGCGACCTAAACGTTTATCAACGCCTGAAGAAGCTGTTGAAGCTTTTAAACAGCTCATTTTGTAGGTATCCACTTCAGGGCAGAGAAATTGCTTCGGAAATTGGTGCGCAGTGAATGTAAAAGTATATGGATTTTCGAGAAGAATATTTTGGAAAACAATAATCATTTTCTTTACCACTCAAATGAAAGAAGAACTTGAAACAAAAAAAAAAATCTTGGAAAGGGTGCATAGTCTATGTTTGATAAGTACTAACTGCTTTTCAGAAACTGATGGTATTCTTTGCATACTTCATATTTCACATAACCGGGATTTACTTTTTAATAGACTCACCGTTGAGATTATAGATACAGACTAATTTACGATACGATTTTTCGTTTAACCCATAATTTCCTTTTTTTATTTAATTTAGCATGAACTGGAGGGATTTCCCTCCAAACGCGAGTTTTTTTACGAATTTAAACTCTGGCAACTCTTACTTATTCTATAAATAAGTCTCTTTGAAGTTCGTATAAGGAAAAATGGTAAAATTTCTAATATTCGTTGGGAGTGAATTATTTGCAGTGTCTCTCCCGGAGGAATATTTACGACTAGAATAACCTTTTTTTATCTTAATTTGTTTCCTTGTGCTTTTTTCTTTGTTGGACGTAGAATTATAGGTTAAAATAGTGAGTGTATATTTTCTTTTACTTTATTTTATTTACTTGTTTTGTTCCGCTTTAGTCATAATGCTTTTTACAGCTCTGGAATATACATATAAACTTTGGCGCCTTTTTTACTTTCGAAAAAGCTACTTTTTTGTTGGAAAAGGTACAATTTTCATGTCAGTTAGACTCCCTTTAAAATGGGCAAATTTCAACTGTACCTTGAACTGAAAAACGAACATGAGAACTGATTTTTTCTTTCAAAACTTTTGGTGTGTATAAATGTTGACTTTCTCAATTATACGAAAATGAATATTAATAAAACCTGGGATACAAAATCTATAGAAAATTACAAAACTGCTCAAGGCATCCAAAAGCAGTTGCGTCAAGGAAACTCGGCGTACTTGTGTAGCCATCCGGAGGTTTGCATATTTTATATTTATAGTGAACTGCATTTATTTAACGCCATTTATTTAGATTCAAGCTATAATCCGCGTACTCATTCATGAGCTAATAAATGAGAACCCCGCGAATTTTTACAATTTTGTGTCCACTTTTTTTACCTGTAGTAATACACCTCGTTTGACAATATTGGTACGTAAAGAAAAATATCCAACAGATGCATGCATACAAAAAAATTTCATACAATTAAATATTATCATATGAAAATAGATAAATCAGCAATTAAAGCTAATGAATAAACAGCGTAAGAAAAGTCGTTATGCCGGATTTGATCCTGACGTGATTCTGAAAGGAAGACGGTCCACCGACTCTTTAATTTCGAAAATTTCCATACCTGAGAACGTCAACTTAATTTTGAGATATGCTTTAGTTAAAACTTCAAAAACTAACTTACCATCAAGTTTTTGTGATTAAAATTTCTAATATGCATACAATAAATATAAATCTAAACCTTTAGCGATATATTTATAATGCCTTCAGTTTTGGTATGCAAAAATGGAGCTCTAAATAAAAGTAAGAAAGGACATTTGTTTATCTTCTTTGTCTTTGTCTTCGTATTCTAAGTGACTTAAATTAAGGGGTTAGGCCACTCTAGAATTTTCAAAATATCGAAATTTTTTTTTTTTGCTTAAAAGATGCTTTAAACTCTTTAGAATATAAAACAAAAAGTCCTATGCGTGAAAAAAATGTTTATCTCTAATATTTCGCACTTTTGCGCGAGCGCCTCTGACGTCTCTGAACCGACTATTCAAATTTAAAGCGTGTTTATCTCAAAACGTGATTTTTCAAAACGGCAAGCAGCATAACACAAACAATTTTTAATATTTTCACTTGTAATTGTACAAGGATCTTTAGAACATTATTCCGCACTGAAATACGTACGGATTTTTTTATTAATTAATTAGAAAAATTTTTATAAACAATTAACGGTTCCATTTTAGACGAAAAATTCTACTTTTGACTTCAAACATCTGCAAAATACACAAATTTCAATATTTCTAAAATCCCGTACGTATTTCTACAGCTATACTCACGTCGATTGAGAAGAATGTTTTTAATTTGGTTTAGGTGGACATTTACGTCAGTTGTACTGCTTGCCGTGAAGTGCCTTTTTCGCAGGGCGCGTTCAGAGATTCACTCCAAAGGCGCCATTTTGTAATATTTTTCAATAAAAATATTTGTAATTACACTTAAATACATGCTTAATAATATACTTAAAAAGTTTTTTCCTGGCACCTTTCTTTCAATGTAAAAAAAATCCTTAAAAAACTGCTTTTTTACAGTAGCTAGAGTGGCGTAACCCCTTAAGGCATGTTGAAATATATATGAGGTGTGTTAAAAAAGTATCGCTTTTGGTTTTTTTTTTAGAAAAATTATTTATTCATTAATATCTCTTTTGTCCCCTTCAAAGTAATCCCCATGAGATATTATGCACTTGTGCCAACGTTTTTTCCAATCTCCGAAGCACTTAAAAAAATCATTTTTTTTATCTTGTTCAGCTCCTCCTTCGATGCCGTCTTTATCTCGTCAATCGTAGCGTAGCGTTTCATGGGCCTCTTCAGTTTCGGGAACAAGAAAAAGTCACAGTGCGCAAGATATGGGGAATACGGTGGCTGTGGCATCATTAGTGTGTTGTTTTTGGCCAAAAGTCGCGCACAACGACAAGTGAGCAGGGGCGTTATCGTTATGCTAGAGCCAATTTTTGTTCTTCCACAAATCCGGGCGTTTCTGACAGATTGCTTCTCGCAAATTGCGCATAACTTGCAGACAATATTCCTTATTGACCGTTTCACCCTGTGGCAAGAACTCATGATGCACAACGCCCCTACAATCGAAGAAAACGGTACGCAAAACTTTTATATTCGAACCGAACTTGGCGCGCTTTTTTCGGTCTTGGCTCGTGCGGCAGCTTCATATCCATATACCCACGATTCGTCACCAGTTATGACACTCTGTAGCAAATTAGAGTCGTCGCGGACAGAGTCCAACATCTCATTAGCAATGTCCATGCGATGTTACTTTTGGTCGAAATTGAGCAATTTTGGTACGAATTTTGCGGCGACCCGTCTCATGCCCAAATCATTGAAAAACATCGAATGGCATGAGCCAATCGATATGTCTAGGTCCTCAGTAACTGCTCTAACGGTGATTCGACGATTGGCCAATACCATTTTCTTCCCTTCATCAATTTTTTCGCCTGTTGTTGAAGTGCTCGGGCGTCCGGCACGCTTTTCGTCGTTCACATCTTCTCGGCCTTCTGAGAACAGTTTGTCCCACCGATAAACGTTGCTTAGGTCCAAAATAGCTTCTCCGTATGACACAGTGAACATTCGGAATGCATCCGCGCACTTAATTTCGTTTTTCACACAAAATTTGATACAGGTTCTTTGATCCATCTTTTTGAATAGGTAAAAATCGAAGACGAGCCGAAACACGTGCAAGCAAAGCAGCTGCCAACAATGAACTGAACATTCAAAATGGCCGAACTCGTCGGCATGAGTGAGAGACTTGAGTACCAACATATCGCCAGAAAAAAATCGAAATTCGAATATACATACGTAACCTGCGAAAATTCATACTATGTTCGCGATACTTTTTGAACACACGTCATATTTGATTCTGAATTTTGTAACTTCTAATCAGTTGATGTATTGTAAAAGCCTAAAACGTCCTACAGATACAGCATAGATACAACAAATAAATATATAAATAAATAAATCTACTTTTATTAACCATCCTTTATTTATAGAAGAAGAAAAAACCAACAAAAAAACCGAGGTATGAAATACCATTCAATCGTATCAAGTTCTAGTGTCTCCTCACACAATTCTCACATGTTATATTAAGTTTTATAATCATTGCAAATGGAATACATGTGAGATTGAAGCAGTATGTGTTTGCGTTTATATGTATGTATTTATATTTATACATATACCTACACATGTTCGTAAGTAAACACATTGCACGCCAATTAGTATACTCGTACAAATTGTGTCACACAGAAGTTGCAATGCTGCACCATTTCGCCTTTAACTACCATTTTGTTTGTTTAACCACCCTTTGAAAGTAAGAATGCTGAAAGGAAAACGTAAATAACCACTCCAGCTGCGCATGAGGCAGAAGACTGCGGCTTCCGATTCTGAAGGTGATGGTTCTAATCCACTCTCGAGCATGTAGATGTTTCAAATTAAATAAATATAAAATTACCTTGATTTTTGGTTCTGAAAAAATTTTAAATCAATTTGTTTGTTTTTTTTTTTTCCTGTGCCAAGATTTGAGCTCCAGAACTCATGTGTGATACGTCAATGCTCTTATCAGCTCGTTCGTTGGTATGTCTCAGTTTTGTTTTGCATAGATATGAGTTTCGAGTTTCGAAAACAACTTATCTCCCTTCATATCCATTTTTCGTAAGTCTATTGATAGGGCATGCCGAAATAAAAGGGAACAATTCATTATATATAAAGTGATCAAAAGTGGCAGTAGTCACATGCTCCTTTTCGTCTAAACCCGGATATATCTCGGGCTAAACGCATTTTTTGCAGGGTGTCACTCGCATACTTACAAGCCTTGCATGTTCTGCCCCGTAATGCCCATCTTATGTTCGTTCGTCATTCGTGTCGCTGCTTCCGACATGATTTTCTAACATGCAGCGGGACAAGTAACAAAAAAATAACAACACAAATGCACCGTAAGCCTTTAGTGTTTATGTATGCATTGTCACGGCAAGTTGATGACAATGACGGCAAAGCTGATGCTGATGTTGATACTGCTACTGATGGTGATGGTGATGGTGCTGGTGATGGTGATGGTAATGATGTTGGTGATGCTGATGGCAACACAAAAGCAAATGCGACTCTACCGACATACAAATTCATAAGAATAAACCTAGAAATAGTTATGCTGTTGCTGATAATATACACATATCGTGATGATTATGATCACATAATAACGATAAAAATGGCTATGAGATGAGGCTACCAATAAAGGTGCAGGTGGCTGGCTTTAATGGGTACAACGTAGTCGCAAGTGGGTGTAAATACGTAAAGATTTCTACGCTATAAGCGACCAATCCGGCAGGATACGTTTGAATGCACGTGCCACTATATGATATGCATGCGATTTATTTCGTAGTTACTTTGTTGTAGTGTTTTCTGTAAAACAAAACTATTGTATATATACATTTTTTGTAGAATGAGTAACTAAAAATGGCAGCAGATGAGCGTTAAGAAATATGAGTTTTGGTCCGACAGTTTAATTCAATATTTTTTGGCTTATGTGTCATCGAGTGGCACTTCAGTTTAACTGCAGATATGATAATAAAATATGTACTTGAAATATAAATAAACTTAATTTTTTGGTATATTTTTTCGAAATCACCCTCTGGTCGACACAGCCAAGAGTTCCTGAAAATACTTCTAATCGAGATCGACAAATAAATAAAAGCAATTTATTTGTTTTGTTTTATTATTAATCCGATCTTGAGACCACAAAATAAAAGTAGGAAAATATATATTTGGAGGCTAATACTTGTTCTTCTTAATTGGCGCGATAACCGCTAACGCGATTTTGGCCGTAGGCAGTTTTAATAACGAAGTTTTATATTTAACAACAGTAACATAAACATTTCATTTTAGTTTCTGTACTTTAGGAAAATATTTTTCCATACACAGTTAGATACATAGAAATCCATTTCTGTAATAACGTAATCAACTGGGCGTATACGTAACATCTGCGACTCGTGAGCCTTCGCCTGTGACTATTGTGTTGCGTATACGCCATGTATCATTTATATCAATTTTATCATGTGTGTCCAATCTGACTTCTTTAAAAACTTCTCAGAATATAATGAATATTCTGTAAAAAAAATTGTTTATTTATTTTAGTAAAAACTCACGAAATATACGGTACTTTCTTCGAATTCATTTTTATAGCTGTGGTATATTATTTCTTCTAAATAGTAGCAAATTCTTTTACAATTTTAAACACCTTTTTATTCATTCATTTTTCAGCACTAATATAAAATTATATTTTCACAAATCTATTTTTGTGGTCATTGCCATTATTTTATTACATTTTACATTTCATCGTAAAAGTCTTTTTACGCCGTAGCAGCTTGCATGTCTCGGATTTGTGCATTTTAAAATTTTAAATTATCATATTTTTAATAATAAATCAAATTGACCGTTCAAACGTTGGCGTTGCTGTCGTGAAAGAGAATATCAGTATATAGTTAAAATTCAAATATATATATAAGTTACACATTTTTTTAGGTGATTGTCTAAGCTCCTCTTCCAATTTATGGCGTGCGTCTCGATGTTTTCCATAATAAGAGGCCTACAGTTTTATGACGAAACTTTTTTCAAGGTAGAAATTAGAAAGAACTTTTTCTTCGGCTTCACCCCAGTTCGTCTAGAAAATTTCAGTTCGGTTTCGATTCGGATTCAGCAAAAAGTACCAAATTTTGGCCGAACACTTCATTCAATATTTTTTATTCATAAATTATATAAACTTTTAGTATCGTAACATTTTTTTAATACAGGGATCAAAGTCCACAATTTTTTTAAGATTTCGAAATATCATCTGCTTGCTCCTCCATCGAGTATGACTAGTGGGCAATTGTTCTGTGGTACAAGTCACTTTGATTAGTGAATCTATTACAAAAATATTGCTTGTTTGATAATAATAGTGAACTTTAAAATATATATTGCTTGTTTATTGCGTGCTCCGTTTAAAATATTCGGCTCGGTTCGGCCTTAAAAATCAGTATTCGGTCTTTCTCTACTTAAAACTATCATATGTATACTTTTGCTGCCAAAGAAACAATGAATACTGCCTTAACTGCTGGTTTCATTTAATATCATAAATTTGGATTTTTGGTACAAATATTGTAGGTGCATGGGCTTCGTTTACCATTGGTAATAGTATGTCTTAGGGTAAAGGATTCATTTTAAAAAATATAGTTTATAGTTTTTATTTCATTCCACTTCTGAGTCGATTAAGTAGCATAGTCTTTGATTCTACTTGAACTTTTTTTGTGCCCAGCATCAATTCTGATAACATTTTATTAGCTTATTTTCATGCGTCTAAGAACATTCATGCACTGTATAGCACAAAGTATTATAAAAATTCAAATCAAATCTCACGAGAAATCAAGCAAGTAATAGTGTCGTAATGAGTGCACTGAAACTACGTCCGATGTCAACACATGTGCATACATATAAATATACTTTTGTCACTCACATGCATTTGAAAGCACACACTACACATATTTGCATATATATGTTTACGCATAGTTATTGTTGTTTTATTGCACGCGTTGACATTTTACTATGCATAGTTCTATTTGCATTTCCGAGAATATTTGCATTTAGTTCGCACTCTGCACCCTTCGCTGCACACCGCCTGCAGCCTGGCGCTTGCTACTCGCACTAAGCTGTACCCAATACGGGTTTTACGCAGAGCATTCGGGCATACTGAATTACGTACACGCATACATACATACATGCACAGAAGTGAATAGCGTCCGTAAATTTTGCATTGCGAGCGAAATAAATGTGCCTAATGTAGATAAACAACTGTGGTGACTTACACAAACTTGAACAGTAATACGCATACTTGTGCATTTATATGCGAGTAAGCTTATGTAGTGGTGTTTATGTGCATATCTGTCTTCTCTTCCCGACAGTTGTTGTCTGTTGTGTCTTTTTATGGGGTTTCCACATGTCAAGTTGTTACCCTACATTTCATTCATTCATTCATTCGCTTATTTACACAATCACGCATACGCTTAGACATTCATTCGGATGTATGTATGTTGGTGTGAACCGTTTTAAGTGACGCGTCAAACTCCTTGTGTGTGCGCCCTTTGTTTTGCTATCTCCTCTCCGTTCTTAGCCTATCTACTGCGAATTCTTTATTCTATAGCTGGTATTTGTGTTCGTACTTTTGCGTTTGCTTTCCTTTTCATTCGTTTTTCTGGCATTTTGTATACTCGTAGTTGCCTTTTATGCGACAAGCATATATTGACATTCTTTAACAAACAACGGCCCAAGGATGAGACGAAGCTGGAACATGGATGTTAGGAGACAGCGCTTCTCTAAAACCATATGCCATTATTCGGCACTTTACTGCAACATCCTGTGACCGAAACACTCACACACATGTGTATTTGCACCCACATACACTTAGCTACACATCTACGCAAATTATGTACGCTTATGTAGCCACACCCATACATTTAACATCGAACACAAACCTCTCACTGTTTCATGGTTCAGTGAGATTGCTGTATGACGCATTTGAAGAACCACCAAATACGTACGTAGGTGCCTATGTGCATGCTCAACACATACTCAACATGTGCACACCCATACAATTATACACTGGCATCCGCATCCGCTTACGCTTTCCGCTTTTAATACTTCTCCCTTTCCATCATACACGTTTTCAGCGCTTATTGTTAGTTTTCCGATATGTCAACACAGACGCTGTCGCTCGTTGGCATCTGCGCTTTTGGTAATAAAATGCGAAAATATGGGTTATGTTTGTGTTTACATATACCTACAATACAAAAGCTTCTGCTCAAATTCCTGTTGTCGCATTTTACTTTATTTTATTTATTTTTTTACTCTATATTTAATCTGGATTCTATGTATGATAGTTTGGAGCATCCCTTCAGTGCTGATTGTCTGTGGATTACCTATTTTATTTTACTGTTATAGTTTAACATGTATTCTTACATATGCATATTTATGCTTAGTGTTGTCTGATATAACATTTGCCGAGTTACAAGTGCGCTCAATGAATTGAATGATTGATGAGGAAATTGCCAATGCATAAAACATTGATGGGTACACTAAACTGACACAACTGAAGCAAATCAACTTACGAACATGCAAGAGATGGCTTATTTCATTAAATATAATAGCTGTACCGTTAGTGATACTATAGAAAGTTTGTTCAATAAAGGGGTGACTTTTTATTTTTCTCAAAAAAATTGTATTAATTTTTCAATATCTAGTTTATTTCCCTTTCAAGGGAATTCCACTTGTGTCGGAGCTTTTTCCTATACTTGAAGTGCTTCTGACAAGCGCTTTTTAAAATTGCCTTGAAGTCGTCTAGTAATGCAGCCTTTATGGCTGCTATTGTGTCAGATCTCCATCCATCAGTTTTAGGAACAAGCAAAAGTCAGAGTGGATCCAATGAATACGAAGGCTGATGGGTTTGTTTTTTGCCAAAAAGTCACAAACAAGCTTGACGCATCAGTTGGTGGAATATCCACGGCTGGTTGTTAGGCAATTCGGAGCGCTTTTTTTCATACTACTTCACTACTTCACGCACGCGGTGCAATTCTCTTCGCTACTTCAAAGTTTTCATTGGTTGTTGGGCGAACGTCCAGAGCTTTGTTAACATCTTCTCTGGCTTCTATGAAGAACTTATAACACTTAAAGGAATTTTTGGTTTATTTTTTGCTCCAAGGGATAGCTTAGAAAAAAAAATTGAAAAAAAACATATTTGTTTGTCCTTTTTTGGATAGCAGGTCGTAAAAAATTAACAAATTATGTTGCTAGGAAGCGTACAATAGCGACACAAACTTTCGAAGTTATACGAATATGACATTGGCGTCTACATACTACTTATTTGTGGACTTTAAACAAGCATTTGACAGCATAGACAGAAGGCATATTAATTTTTTGCTGCAGTCAAAAGGCATGCCGCTAAAGCTAATTGAGCTTTCTATTTTTTTTTTTTTGTTTTTTTTTATTTCTTTCATAAAATATTACACCTGTCGTTAGACAATAAGTAATTTGATTTACAAAACGATGGAATGAGAGTGATATTGAAGGGCCAATGCCCCCAAGCTCAATTAGAAGAAATATATACATATTATTTAAAAACTAACCACTAACAATGACATATACGATTAGTTGACAATTGATTACATGGATTTTGCAAGATCTGTTGGTGTTTGACGGTTAAGCCGATTTTGGGTAGATTTTTCTTTATTTGGTAGTCTTCTCATCATAGGATTTGTGTGCGTTAATAATCTATTTATGTGTCTTCTGCTAGCGCTTTGTATTGTTTCATCAATAGTATCGATGTCAAGGTCGCGATGGATATCTGTTTTAGGTATGTACCAAGGTGCATTAGTTAAGGTCCTAAGTATTTTAGACTGGACTCGTTGAAGTATACTTATATTACTTTTTGCAGCAGTGCCCCAAATCTCAATTCCATATTTCCAGATTGGAGCAATTATCGTTCGATAAATAAGTACTTTATTTTGCAATGATAGATTGGACTGAGGTCCAAGTAGCCAGTACAATTTCTTAAAACGATTTTTAACTTCATTTCGCTTTTTCTTTATATGCTCCTGCCAGTTTAATTTCGAGTCGATCGTAATACCCAGGTATTTCGCTTTGGTGTCAATATTCACGTCAGTATTACCAACGCTAACTGGTTCAATGGTTGTCTTTCGGTTTGTGTAGTTTACTTGTATTGTTTTGTCAGCGTTAATTTCGATGTTCCATTTTTTGAACCAGTTTAATATCACATTTAATTCGTTTTGTAAATTTTGTTTTGCGACTTTTGTATCTTTATGAGATACCATGAGGACTGTGTCATCCGCAAATATTGCAATCATGCTGTTTTCTGACTTCGGTTCCGGTAGATCAGCCGTGTACAATAGATACAATGTTGGTCCTAAGACACTGCCTTGGGGAATGCCTGCGTTCATAGGTTGAATGTCTGAACACGCATCGTTATATTTAACATAGAATTTCCTGCCTTGGATGTAACTCTTAAGCATAAGGTAAAAGTCATTAGGTAGTTGTGTTTTTAATTTATGGAGTAACCCAGGGTGCCACACTTTGTCAAAAGCTTTAGCTACATGCACACTCTTTTTTTATTCAGGTCATCATTAATTTTGTGAACTACTCTATGAATCTGTTGGATTGTTGAATGGTTTTTCCTAAATCCAAATTGGTGTTGAGGTATCAGATTCATGCTTGTTATTATAGGATTTATCTGGTCAAATAATATTTTTCGAAAATTTTTGATATTGTCGGTAGTAGGCTGATTGGTCGATATGATGTCGCTAGTGTAGCGTTTTTGTTAGGTTTCGGGATCGCTATAATTTCCGCTACTTTCCAGGTACTAGGGAAATATTTGAGACTTATAGCAGCGTTGAAAATATTTCTTAGATAAATTATTGCCTTGTCAGGCATATGCTTCATAATTGTTCCCGAAATTTGATCGTATCCAGGCGATTTATTGTTCTTTAGAGTTTTTATTAATTGTTTTATCTCCGTAAGTGTGATTTTTTTAATTTGCTGCTTATTCTCGTTTGCTGCATAAGTAAGATTTATGTCGTTATTATTATTTTCAAAAGTATCTTTAAAATGTTGAGCTAAGACCGTTGCTTTTTCTGAAGAGGTTCGGGCCCATTTCTCTTTAGTTGTTTTTATTGGTGGTAAATGTATTGTGGCGCCCACCACATTTTTCGTCGCCTTCCAAAGTGTGTAGTTTGAGGATTTTGTTGCGTCAATATTTTTGAGATAATTGCTAAGTTGTTTGTCTTTTTCCTTTTGAAGTAGGTCTCTTATATCTTTTCCCAATATGTTTAGCTTTTTCTTGTCGTCTGGAAATCTTGTTGTCTGCCATTTCTTCCTTAGCTTTCTCTTTTGTTTTAGTTTCTTTTTTATCGTATCAGGTATGTAGTCATTTTTTACTTTAGTTGGTGAGGAGGGTGTAGAGTTACTAACTGCCTTAATAGTTTTGTCGTTAAAAAAAGCTATAGCTGTCTCAATTTCATCGCCTGTTTTCAAAGATACTTTTGTGTCTAAATATGATTCCAAAAGCTCAGTAAACGCATTCCAGTCTGTATGATGATTGTAAAGTGGTGGATTTAAGTTTTGTTGCGGTGGTTGTTGGGTTCTTAGTATAATTGGCGAGTGATCAGAAGAGAGCTCAAGACAAGATTCAATTGTCAGTACGTTTGGATTAATTGATTTCATGATAAAAAAGTCAAGTAAGTCAGGTACTTTCTTAATGTCAGAGGGCCAATAAGTGGGTTCTCCGGTACTTATATAATTACAATTACGCGCTCTGATGGCGTCAAGTAATGATTTTCCTTTCGTGTTTGTTAATCTTGAACCCCACATCATATTCTTTGCGTTATAATCTCCTCCGGCAATAAATCTACTTCCAAGTGTTTCAAGGTAGTTAGCGTATTGTGTTGTTTTGTTGTTGTGTTTCGGAGGGCAGTAAGCAACTGATATGGTAAGCTGGCCTAGAGTGTCATTTATTTGTATCGTCGTTGCTTGCAGATGGTCCATTTGATATTCTTCCATTTTGTTAAACATAATATTTTGTCTCAGCTTTCTATTATGACGCTTACAAATACCACGGCGAAGGTCATTGTGCAAGGAGAGAGTTCTGAATCATTTCCCATTATATCGGGAGTTAAACAGGGAGACGCTTTATCAAAATTGATATTCAACCTGGCTCTGCACGCCGTAATTACCGAACTAAATCCAAATGGGACTTTGTACAACAAGCCGTTCCAGCTTTGTGCATATGCGGATGATATACTTTTCATGGCGAAATGCAGGAATGAATTACAGAGTGCATTTAAAAAACTAGCAAAAAAAAGTACGAACTACCGGGCTAAGAATTCATACAGAAAAAACGAAGTTTGGGGTCCGGTCCAGCTTCGGTTTAAAACATGTTGACCTGCTGAACGGAGACTATGCATTCTAGAATGAGCTGAATTTACCTATTTGGATATCAAAATATCAGCCAATAAGGATATGTCATTGACAATAAATGACAGATTTGAAACTGTTTAAGTCAAAATTCTTATCTCGCGACCAAAAGTAAGTTAAGGATATATAAAATCTCGATCCGCCCTGTGCTTATCTATGGACGCTAAAAACCACTGACATTAATCAGCTAATGGTATTCGAAAGAAAAATTTTACGAAACATTTATGGGCCAATAAGACTGCAGGACGGTACTTATCGAAGAAGATATAATCATGAGCTGAAACTTTTAGCAAAACACGAAACTGTGATAAGATTTATAAAATCTCAGAGGATAAGATTTCTTGGACAAGAATGCCCAAGGAGAGAACAACTCGAAAGGCAGTTGAATTACGCCCCTGTTGGAGAGGACGTCCCAGAAAGAGAGAAGACGTTGAAGATGACCTAGCAAAGCGGAACGTGCGGCGGTGGAAGCAAGTAGCCTCCGATAGAGACGGGTGGCGAAAGGTTGTGAATGAAGCAATGGTTTACCAAGGACTGCGATGCTAAGAAGAGAGGAAGCGCACAATGAACAGGCAGTTGAACTCATTAGCATTATGGCAGATAAAATTAATAAAAACAAAAGAATCGTGGCTTTCTTTTGCAATCAATAAAAAACGATAGAATACATGTCTAATCTATATTATTTTTATTTTTTTTTTATTTTATAAATAACATAAACATTTTATAAATGCATAACAATAAAATTATTTTATAAACTAAAACTAACACTCAAGAAAAATATGGAAAAATCATATCGAACTCCATTCAAGTCGCGTTATTCACTCATATCGAAGGTTCATTCAGTGCGAAGGCTTTGACATTCTTTCAAAGGGTGGATTTGCTGTCGGACGTAGACGGACAATAACAAGCTCCCCATACCATGGTCTATCATATTGATGTGGCAAAGATGGAAGCAAGGCTTTGTGGAAGCGAAGAAAGACCGCAACTCATATTTTTAACTAATCAAGCTTTTAACGGATCACCGAACTCTTCAAATAATACGTGAATTCACCTCATATTGAAAAAAGCAAAATGTGTTAACTCAAGCGAAATTAAGTCATTAAATAAGAGTTCTGGAACTAGCGAAATAAAAAGTGAATTACTTGCATCTCGATTGATATTACACATTTTTATGATCTGCCATCTTTCATAAATCCAAACCAATTATTTCGCGATATCTTGAAAACCACATGACAGAAAAAAATGATCTGAATTTTTTGACTCGGCGACTGATTTTCCCTAGAAATTAGATGGTCTCGTTTTTGGGGTTTCTTTTTATTTTTGACTGCAAACTAGTGTTATTAGATGTGAGTTATGTATTAAATCACAGGAGAAAATTATGTAAATAAAAAGATTACAATTTTTTTTTTAATCCTGAATTGCAATGATATACATTCTAATTTAAATTAGCCCCGTTCGCAATCACCTAATTATACTGGCACATAACTATAAATACAACCATGTTTCGTTTTTCTTGCTTCAGCTTTTCCTACACCCAAGTCAATTCTGTTTAGCTTACTAGCTCAAATTACGCTCATTACCATCGTCTACATCATCGTAAATATTATCGTCATTATTACTTAACACCTTCTTAGCCATTAAGAGCGAACGTCTAACATCTTAAGTGCTTTTTCACGCTAATGTCCCCAATTTGTTATGTCAGTTTATGTGAGTCACTACAGTAGTGGTAAGCTACTCCCCGTATTGTAGCTGTATTGGGTATTAGTGGTTTTTAATGTGCTTGGCAATCTATATAACTAATATCGCCAAAACTCCACCCACTCACGCCTGACACAGTTTTCCCTAATTTTCGTTTGGTGTCAGTTCATTGGCGCAGAAGTGAGAACAAAAATCAAATTAGCTGGTCAAGGCCGCTGCTTTTGGGAATTAATGAAGAAAAATATAGGTAAAGTGTAATGTATGTATATTTGTAAGTGGCGTAAATGATTACCTTCAACCAATGGATTGGTTTGTCAATTAGTGGCATTCAATTAGAAATTGAGACGACAACAGAAAATCAGATAATTTTGCCAAATTATAGTGGTAGTGTACTACACATGTGGAGAGACGAAGGCATAATTATTATGGTTTTATATCAGTTTATCAAAGTCATATAATCTTGCTCTAAAAAATTGACAGATTTACTGAACTGCTTGTTTTGCTGAATTCAAATTTAATTAGATGGTGTCTATAAATAAAAGCATGTAGATAGTCCATAGTAGGTGCAAGGATGATAGATTTACAAGGTTTGGCATTTGTGTGAACTATAGTGAAAAATAGAATTGTGAGAGGAGCTTCAGCTGCCATGTCACGTGGGACTCGTCCAATCAGTCCTTGTTCAGACGGCAACAAGGTAACATTGTGTTGATTTTTTTCATATATCGCTAGCACATTCTTATTCGGTTATGGAAAATATGTTTTCATCTTACTTTCGCCAAAACTCAAATTGTTTTTCAATCATTCTATAGTATTGCTAGTATTTTAGTTCAATTTGCTCATGAGTTCAAAGATTTAGGACTCCCATTTTTCACTCAATAGTCACATTAATTTTTAAAAATTACTTTTAACTTCCTTTATTCGCTCTAGATTAGAATATGTAACATTTATCTGGAGGCCTTGCCATAAATTTGCAATTGAGGGAATTGAAGGTGTACAGAAGGTGTTCCTTAAATATGCTCTCAGGTCATTAAAATTCGCAAATCTTATCCCTTCCAATAATTCCCGTTTGATTTTAATTAACTTAAAGTCTCTAGAGAGTCGAAGGTCTATAGTCTCACTGTC
Source organism: Anastrepha obliqua (assembly GCF_027943255.1). Lineage (NCBI taxonomy): Eukaryota > Metazoa > Arthropoda > Insecta > Diptera > Tephritidae > Anastrepha > Anastrepha obliqua. The sequence goes on from NC_072892.1 coordinate 86,691,048, forward strand.
CTACTTTGCATGTAATTAAAGGAGAAATTTATTGTTCATCATATAGGGGCGTAACAATGTTGGATGTATTTTATCTTTAATAATCGACGTTGGCAGTCATAACATGAACTGTGTACCCAAATGGCTGTGTTGTTATCACAAAACCGAGCACCGACTGTTTCGCTCGCATCGCTTTTGCAGTAGTTGGAAGACAGCCATAGCATAGAAGACAGAAATGTGTTGTACGAAATTAGCTTTCTAAAATGCTGTTCCAATTTTTTAATGGCGGTGTTGTACATATTTCGCTCTCGTATGTAGTTATATGATGCTCTGTGCAAGACAAACTGTAACATAGCCTGTAGGCAAAATATAAAAAAGGCAAGCTTACCCAGGTACTTTTGTTTACATACAAACTTTAGATGGAATAATATTGCGCACACTGTGTATGTGCATGTGTGTGGTGCCTTTACATATCTACATTAAGTTGCATGGATTTATACGCACCCATGTCTGATTTTGTTACGTGCATGTAGTCGCATACTATGTATCTGTGCTGGAAATTAACGAACTTTAAACTGCTAAGAGAGGCAAGCTAAACTACCGGCGAGCAGAATCTCAGCTATTAATGAAAAAATATGAAAAAACTGAGATGGTGTGTTTTTTACAAATAACCAAAGAAACATTTTTTACCAACAAATAAATGGTTTTTCTAAGACTTTTTTTCCTGTAAAACAAAAAATGTCCTACAATTTTCAAAAGAACCCAAGTGTTTCACTAAAAAAACCCGAAACCAAACCTCTGTCTTCCCGGAAATCTTAACCTAGCAGCTTAACATGAACTGTAATATGCCTTTTGCATAGGAACTCAACGAAGTTGTATGATACTTAGTGACAGTACGAAATGTTAAGCTAAAGAACGAAGAGAAAATATTAGCTTAAACATAATAGAAATGACGTAAACCTAATTTGGGTGAGCCCAATTTTTAATAAATTGAAAGGATTTAAATAGAGGGAACGTAAGTCGAAGATTTGCTGTATTAAAGTGGATGAAAATGGCACCTCTTAAAAATAATAAAAACGACAATTCTTCACTACAAGGATGCTCATAAGCAAGCAGACGTGCATACATACATGTAACGGTTTTTGCATATTTATGTATACTCATATGAGACATGTAGATTGCCCACTTCAAAGGACTTGCACTGTGAATATTTTTACAGAAAAATATCTAAACTCTTTGCGTACAATATAAGTATAATAAAGTTGTTAAACGGGATCATTTTCGGGCTCTGGCTTCATCCTGTCCAATTTACTTATATTCATACATATAAGGGACTAAAAACTGTTCCACCGCTGACTCGGATGAAAAAACTCATAACCAAAGCGTTCACTTTGAGAAACTCGAAAGCCATCCTTAGTTTAAAAATCAGTAAAAAAACAACGACTTTTCATTTCCCCTCCTCTTCGAGCGTAGAATTAATTAGATATCTCAAACTATTAAAAATACCATCGTTAATGGTCATCGATAAGGTGTATAAACTTAACTGGATTAATATAATTGGGAAAATGCTCTTGCTATCAGGAGAAAAAACTGCATTTTTATTCCCATAAAAAACGAGCCATATTTCTTCAGATTAAAAAAAATAAATATAATGAAAATGTATTTAATAACATTAAATTTTTTCCTTGGTTTATATTATGAAAATACTGCACTGTGCATTATTCTGAATTCATGTAGGTGCTTGTATGTGTGTGTTTCTTTACCATGTAACGTGTCCTTACGCAGCCTTGCAGTAGATACTAAGGCGTATGTGTTTTTGAGTGAGCGTAACATTCTAAACCACTACATTCATTTTTCATTCATAAAAAGTCTAAAAGGAAAATGTAACATAAAGGCTTTGAGAATGTATTCCACGCCAGGAAAAATTAAATTCAATTACAAGGAGTAAAAGGTTATAAAGTTGTTAACTTAAGATGAAAGGAAATCGAGTAAATATATTACGTAAATAAAAAAATATTATAATAAAAATAAAAATGTTTATAATTTTATTGTAGTAGTTTTTTGCCCTATTCCATACAAGGAAGAGCTGTCCTTGAAAGTATCTATTTACAATCCTTTTTGGATCATTAGTGACTAGTGGTAAATTTGGTAGTTGGAGTCTGGTACGGCCTCCATCTCCTTTAAAAGTATATCGTTTGTAAAATTATTGCTGGAAGAAACAAAATTTTAATTTAAACAAAACCGAGTAGAACAATTTTTTTTTTGTTACATTGCTTGTATAGATTTTTTTAAGAGCTTTATAATCTGGTAGATATTTTCATGGAATTTGTTATTTGAATATGATATTCGGGTTATGTCCGTCACGGCTACAAGTTACATGGTCCATTCGATCAATCCAATTTTGGTCTACTTTTTCCAATAAATCTGAATAACAAATCTAAATGAGCCCAATCAGCAAAACGATGACGCACACTATAGTCATTTGGCTTCAATTCTTGCACGAGCTGTATTTTATAGGAACGTAAGCATAGATCCTTAAATTGAATTTTCCACGTGGTCGAGGGACAAAGGCCAACAAGTTGAGCACAACGGCGAATCGACATTTCGGCGTCTTCTTTAACACTTCGCTCTATGAACTTCACTAACAGATTTATTTATTTTTTTAAAAGTAAATTTTCAAAATTTCGAAGCGTTAAACGATTCATAATGACTTGTCAAACCTTACTGAACAGAAATGTCAACGCAGTTTGCCATTCTCAGCTGTCAAACCATAGTTATAGATATCGATAGTTCCCATACAGCTAAAAACACACCCGATATATTTAAATTTGATAGCAAAAAGTAAATAAATAATATTTTTTTCCATATTTTTTATATGGAACAAAAAAGGTGCATCGTTCACAAAAAAAAAAATGAATGCAAATTTCAAGACCTTTACTCGCACAAGATAACTGTATGGGCTATAAAACTGCATACCCGTATTTTTTGAAAATTCTAACTGAGAAGTTTGAAATGTGGATACAATTTCTTAGATTTTTTAGAATTTTGTGCAAAGGGTAAAATTTGTAATATAGTTACATGTTTTTATTGTAGTATAACCTATATAAAGGAGGATGGTTCCATGTGTAGAAGTCCACACAAGTGGGGAAAGTTATTGATCGCCATTCACTTGGGAGTGGCCAAGACGATTCTTCTGGGAGGATGGTTCCGTGTGTAGAAGTTCACGCAAGTGGGGAAAATTACTAATTGCCATTCACTTGAGAATGGCCAGGACGATTCTTCTGCATATGGTTCAAGCAGCATACAATGTCTGGGATTAGCCCACGTATCCTCTGGGTAGCTTTCGAACACCCGTTCGGGAGTGAGCTAACGTGAGAAGGCGAAGCATTCCAGGATAGCTGGTTGTGCGATGGGTTTGAGTCCCGCCACTTAAAAATCCCCCCCAATGAAAATATATACAAAGCTTCGGATGAGAACTACCTTTACTGATGACGACCCCTGCAAACGAAATGAGGAATACGATTTGAGGGCATGCACCTGAAATGTCCGGTACCTTAATGGAGAAGGTGCCTCTGTCCGGCTGGTTGATGTCCTCGTGAGAGTAAAGGCTGACATCACTGCCATTCAAGAAATGTGATGGACGGGGCAAGCCAAAAAAAACATAGGACCTTGCGACGTCTACTACAGCTGCCATGTAAAGGAGCGCAAATTCGGTGTCGGATTTGTTGTGGGAGAGAGACTTCGTCGCCAAGTACTGTCGTTCACTCCGGTGGACGAGCGTCTCGCAACAATCCGCATCAAAGCCCGTTTTTTCAACATATCGCTAATTTGCGCCCACGCCCCGACGGAAGAGAAGGACGATGCGACCAAAGATTCCTTCTATGAGCACTTCCTATGAGCGCTGCCCCCGCCACGACATAAAAATCGTGCTTGGCGACTTCAACGCCAGGGTGGGCAAGGAGGGTATTTTTGGTCCCACAGTCGGAGAATTCAGCCTGCACAACAAAACATCCGGTAACGGACAGAGGCTGATCGACTTCGCCGGGGCCTGAAACATGGTAGTCTGCAGCTCTAGATTCCGGCATAAAAAGATACACCAAGGTACCTGACTGTCCCCTGATCGAAACCAAATCGATCATGTTGTGATAGATGGAAGACACGCTTCTAGTGTATTAGATGTACGTACGATCCGAGGACCCAACGTCGACTCGGATCATTACCTTGTTGCAGCCAAACTACGTACACGCCTCTGTGCGGATTCCGGCGAGCCCGAAAAAACCGTTGGTACGACGAGGAATGTCATGCTGCCGCAGAACGAAAGGATGTCGCCTATAGAGCCACGCTGCGATCGGGCGCAAGGCGAGACATGTGGGATCGCTACAGAGAGCTAAAAAAGGAAGAGAGACGAATTATCCTAAAAAAGAAACGAGAGGCCGAAATACGTGAGTGCGAGGAGCTTCAGATGGTGGCCAACAGGAACAACGCCTGAAAATTCTACCAGAAAGTTCGGCGGCTTACAGAAGGTTTTAAGACCGGGCCGTTTTCCTGTAAGAACAAAGACGACGAGCTGGTGACTGATATCCATAGCAATCTTAAATTATGGAGGGAACACTTCTCCTGCTAAACGGTGCATGTCACAGAGAATGTGAAGAACCAATCGTCGACGACGGAATTGACGTTCGGCTACCCGACCATGACGAGGTGAGAATAGCGATAACGCGGCTAAAGAACAACAAAGCCGCGGGCGCGAGGAGCTGATAAGGTGCATGCATCAGCTTCTGTGCAGAATATGGTCAGATGAAAGCGTGCCTGCCGATTGGAATTTAAGTGTGCTCTGCCCAATCCATAAGAAGGGCGATCCTGCAATCTGTGCCTATCACCGCGGGATTAATCTTCTAAATATCGCCTATAAGGTTCTAGCGAGCGTATTGTGTGAAAGACTGAAGCCCACCGTCAACCAACTGATTGGACCTTATCAGTGTGGCTTTAGACCTAGAAAGTCTACCATCGGCCAAATATTCAAACACGCCAAATCTTGGAAAAGACCCATGGAAAGAGAATCGACGCACACCATCTTTTCGTCGATTTCAAAGCTGCATTCCACAGTACGAAAAGGAGTTATCTGTATGCCGCGATGTCTGAATTTGGTATCCCCACAAAACTTATACGGCTATACAAGATAACGTTGCTCAACACCAGCAGCGCCGTCAGAATTGGGAAGGACCTCTCCGAGCCGTTTGATACCAAACGAGGTTTCAGACAGGGTGACTCGCTGTCGTGTGACTTCTTTAACCTGAGCTAAGAGCGTACAATTGCTGGCGTATGCCGATGATATTGACATCATCGGCCTTAACAACCGCGCTGTTAGTTCTGCCTTCTCCAAAGTGGATAAGAGGCAAAGCGAATGGGTCTGGTGGTGAATGAATACAAACGAAGTACCAACTGTCTTCAAACAAACAGTCGGCGCACTCGCGTATCGGCACCCACATCACTGTTGACAGTTATAATTTCGAGGTTGTAAAAGACTTCGTTTATTTAGGAACCAGCATTAACACCGAAAACAATGTCAGCCTTGAAATCCAACGTAGAATCTCTCTTGCCAACAAGTGCTACTTTTGACTAAGTAGGCAACTCAGCAGTAAAGTCCTCTCTCGACGAACAAAAAAACTAACACTCTACAAGGCTCTCACCATGCCCGTCCTAACGTATGGCGCAGAAGTTTGGACGATGACAACATCCGATGAAGCGACGCTTGGAGTGTTTGAGAGAAAGATTTTTGGACCTTCGCACGTTGGCAACGGCGAATATCGCAGGCGATGGAGCGATGAGCTGTATGAGCTTTACGACGACATAGCGCAGCGAATAAAGATCCAGCGGCTACGTTGGTTGGGTCATGTCGTCCAAATGGATAGAAACGCTCCGGCTCTGAAAGTATTCGATGCGGTACCAGCTGGTCGTAGCAGAGGAAGAGGAAGGCCTCCTTTGCATTGGAAAGGTCAGGCGAAGAAGGACTTGACTTCACTTGGTGTGTCCAACTGGCGCTGGTTACCACGAAAAATAAACTCGGCCAATATCGCGTAAGCGGTAATCGCGCCAATTCAGAAGAAGAATAACCTATATAAATTTTTTTGAGCACTTTTCCATAATCAAACACAAAGTTATATCTTTCTATTTTTGGCCTCGAAGAATCTTTATGTTTAAAGTTACCTAAAACTTACGTTAGATGGCGCTGTTGTACAATTTTTGCTAATTTTTATGATGCTTCACTGAAAGAATTGTAATTACAGTTTTTAAGCATGGGAAATCCATTTTTTGATATGTATTTCATTGTAAAACTTGTGCTAGACGATATTACAAAGATTATTTCATTATTTCTGCGTTATCATGAGAAAAAGTGTTTATGTTAAATGTTTGGTAGAAAAAATAGCACTTTTATAAGGAAAATAACTTTTTAATTAACAGAAAAAGACTTACCTGAAAATACAATCCATACGGTTTCCAGAAAAAACATTATTCAATATAATTTTACTAAATTTTCTATGTAGGCAGGTATTTCAAGAATTAACAACTGTAAGCACGCGCAATCTGTTAACGTACCACAAGGGTCTTTCAAAAGACGCGCCTAGATGTTGTATTATAATAAAACATATAAAAATTTAGATTCTTTCAGGTTCACTATTTTTATTTAAAATGCGACTCTGAACAACTAAATGTAACAATCAGGTACAATCCGCCAAACAGTCGACTCGGGAATGCCAACACTTTGCGTTACAGCAGCAACATTCTAAACAGAACGTCTAGTTTTTGGTGTGCCAGTCCTTGCCTATCCTCGGCAGAACCAGTTTCTTGAAATTTTTTCACCAACCTTTGAATTGTCGATTTATTCGGACGATTATTTCCACCACAAAAAATCTCAAATTTTGCGATATGTTCTTCTTAAATATTGACCATTTTGACTTTGGTGATAATGACTTTCAATAATTTGCACGCGTTGGTTAAAATTGAACATCTGTCTACTCGACAAATGTCAAAGATGGCATAAAAAGGTACCGTCTAGGAATTATTTACCACTGACATCTAGGCGTCACTTTTGAAATACCCTTTATATATTTTTTGCTGGCTCTGTACCATTCCCACTTAACGGAAGGATACAATTCGCTCTGTTAGCATCCATCAGAGATGTCACTCAATTATGTATTTGTAAATTTTCACATTGTTCGGACATATTTCAATTTTGTCTAACCCCAAGAGAAGCGCTCACAATTCAAAGCGCTCCACACACAAACAAATTACCTTGAACGCCCTCCACTATTTCAAATGCCTACCTTTGAAGTTATGGCTACCTTTATTTGGCATTTCAAAAACTATGCCAAAACTATGTACCATCCAAGTAATACGAGAATAACAACAAAAAATGGCAAAAGCAAACGCAGCCGATGTGCAAGTGTGTAAGGAAAGTATGCTAGGAGAAAAACTTTTCCATTCCTAACGCTTGGTATCCCATTCACACCGACAGTGAAAAAGAACTGCATTGCCAACAAATTTTCTGTTTTCTGTTCTTTTTTTTTTTGCTATCATTTGATGCTCATACTTCCCCCTTTGTGTGATGGCTATTGCTTTTGTAACATATCTCGGTTGGTTGGTGGCTAATGGCACTGCTGCAACCACGCTTACAGTAACAATAATTACATTATCATAACTTTCCAGCATTCCGACACATTTTATGTTGGCTTTACTTACCACCTTTCTAATGCACATGACATAACCGCTTCGGACGCAATGACACACGGCACACACACATACCGGAAGTGCGCTTGCCACCGTTCGTTCCACTTTTCCGCTTGTGCAGCAAAAGCCAAAGTGGCCAACAGTGCGGTATGCAGATAACCTAACAGCGGCAAGACTTTCATTCAGAGCTACTTTGACTGGAGCATGCATGAGTATACATATATTTGGTACATACATATACTTTTTTCTCTTTTTTTACTTTTTTCGTTTATTTCTTCTTTTAGTTGAGTTGACGTCAACTCAGTTGGATTTCCTTTTCCTAGGTTGTTTGCCTGCCACATAATCAAAAGATTTCACGTCTGACTTGCACATTATGGTAATTTATCAAGCGCCGTACGCAAAAAAGCCAACATGAAATACTCACACACACACATACGCACATATATCCTACAAAGAAAAATTTAAATAGTAAAAAAATTTATTTTAAAAATTTTATTTCCGCAAATATTTAAGTGTCTAAATTACCAACTAAAGAATAAGGGCCAAATTATGGTTTAATTACAAAGTAAGTTGTTTGTTTTTGTTTTTTATAATTAACTTTAGACGATGATAAAAAAACTTACTTTCTTCTGGTTCCGTATAAACCAAAAGGGCAACAATCGAGAACAGTATTTTCTTGAGCAATGCGAAAGCAAACATTTATGCCTCACTTTTCATACAATTTTTAAAAAATTCAAGGTTTTTGCACACGACGGGAACACCCAAAGGGAATTCGCAAAGTTGAAGTAACAAAAGTGTCCCTGTATGGAAGCGATCTAATGAAATTTGCTTGATATTATATCGGAAAAGAGATTTGGCAGCACTGAAAATAGTGAGTTATAACAGTTTTATGAGGTATTATCCCTCTTCTTTTCAATCCCATTCCCATACAAACTGAATGGAACCTCGTGAGCTTCATTTATTCGCCACTGGCGTAAATAATCATACCATATGTTGTCTGCACCAGCGGCCGCCGTAGCCGAATGGCTGACTACCATTCGGAAGTGCGTAGGTTCAAATCTCTGTGCACTGAGAAAGAGTTGACATAAATACATTTAGGTATTTGGAAGCGCTTAGTGAGTATTAGACCGCATTCATACAGAGAAACATTTGTTGCTTGAACTCAATACTTATGATGCTCATGCTCTACCAACACCCGTTGTGTTATCGTTGTTCTCAATGTTTTTGTTGACTGCAGATCAAAAACTAAGCAATTTCAAGCAATGGAGTTGCCATGTGCGATCTCAGCGGTTAACATCAAAAGAGAATTCGCAAAGTTGATGCATCTAAAGTCGCTCTGTATAAACGGGATCTAATGAAATTCTCTTGAAAGAGTTTTGACAGCATTGAAAATAATAATTTATAACAGTTTTATGAGGTATTACCATACTAGTTAACGGCGAATCTTACTCGATAACTTTATGGTTGTTTTCATATGCAAGTTTTTCGTCAAGTGAGCAGAGCCCAAAGATAGCAAGCAGAAAGGTGGTGAATCGAAAGCGGCTTATATTAGTGTAATTAACGCCATCGCAAACGAAAGTAGAGGAAACCCCATAAGAAATACTTGAATCGTTGCATGATTTGGATTCACTGAGACTACATATTTTAGGCAGCTGGTTTTTCTCCTAGGCATGAGAAGATGAGATCTATTTTTTAGTACGCAAGCGTTATATGTATGGCCAGGGTTTTTCTGATCAATTGGAGAGAATTGAAAAAAAGAATCACCAAATATACTCTTCGGCGAATTTTTCCTGATTAATTCATGCCAACGTATAATTTCCGTCGTCGAATTTTGAACTTACAGAGGTTTTTAAACAGCAGAAAAAGGCATGGTAGTACTTTTATAAAGGGCATTATGAAACTATTATCCCTTTTGTTTTCTAACATTCCTTCAGACTTTTAAGATATAAAATAATATTGTATATATGTAAGTAAGATAATATAAGTCCGTATTTTATGTAAAATATGATAGAAGAACTTACGGCTGGAATGAACCGGTTCATAAGTTTACGTAGCTGTTTTATGCTATTTTGGTACACAGAGGTGTTGAGTTAAATTATAATATTTCACAAAATTACCTAGTAAATATTTCAACAATTAAATTCCATATGTAAGCGTAGACGTTAGGTGTGTATGTGTATATGGATTTTTTAAATTTGATAGGCTTAATTCAAATCTGTGAGGGCCAAGCGCTGTAGATTAACTTAATTGAATAAAAAAATAAATAATTAGCTGAATTTTATTGCCTTCCAGAGAAATCGGTGCTTTTTGAATTTCAAACAAGACATTGATACAGGTATTCAAATTTGATCGCTAATTAAACTGGTGCACAGTTAGTTGGCAGGATGCAGAGCACATTTTAGTTACAGATCATCATCCGACCACCTTGCCAGATTCTCGCTACGTGCTGTGCATAGTTTAAAGCTTGGCTGTGTTGCAGCAATGTTGAATTTGCAGCAAAAACAAATGGCCGTATTCACCTTTCGACGCCGCCACTGATTGCTGTCGGAAAATGTTTGCAAACACTTAAGTATGAGTACATAAGTTAATCAATCTATAGTTAAGTATCTACATATGTACATATGTGTTTTCAAACAGAGTGCACTATTTTCTAAACTTATGGTGGTGGATAAGCCGAGCAAACAGTTTCCTTTTGTAATATTACGAAACCACTATAAATCATTGTCTCCTTCGCGTTTCGCTTCAGAGCTGTTATATTTGTACAACATACGAGTATGTATGTACATTAGGGTGCGAAAAAAGTTAATATCACATTTTAAGACGTTTTCTACGGTGTTTTTTTTTTTGTTTGCCAAATAATCTCTCACAAGCAAAGATGAATGAGCAGGTGCATTATCATGATGCAAAAGCCATGATTTTTTTTCCACAATTCCGGGCGTTTATTTTCGTATTGCTTCATGCAAACGGTGCATAACTTCTAGATAATACTCCTTATTTACCGTTCGACCTTGTAGTAAGAACTCCTGATGCACTACGCCATGGTGATCGAAGAAAACAGTGAGCAAAACCTTGACATTTGATAGAACTTGGCTCTCTTAGACTCTTCCATTGGGACGATTTGGCTTTGGTTTCGATGTTATAATCATATACCCATGATTAGTCACCAGTTATGACCTTTTTAAGCAAATCTGGAATATCGTTGACGTCATTCAACAATTCCTGAGCGATGCTCATGGGACATTGGTTTTGGTAAAAATTCAGCAATTTTAGAACTAACTTCGCTACCACACGCTTCATGCCCAAATTTTCCGAAAAGATTGCTTGGCATAAGCCAACTGATATGCCGACATCCTAAGCAACTTCTCTAATTGTGATTCGACTATTTTCATAACAATTTTCTTCACTCTCGCAACATTTTCATCTGTTGTAGATGTGCTGAAGCGTCCAGAGCGAGCGTCGTCATTCACATCTTCTCGACCTTTTTAAGCTTAGAAGGTCTACATAAAAATGTTTAAAAATTTTACCAACGAAACCAAGATAGTAAGATTTTTAGAAGTCCTTTGAATTCGATCCTGCTTTCGTAAATTTGAATATTTCTCCGAAATATTTTGGCGACAGTCTTAAATTATTCTACATTTTATTGTTTCGGAGGTCTTAGAAAATATTAGAATAAAATAATAGGAGGTTTGCTCTTCAAACTTAAGATCTTTTTTGTCCTCTACTCATCACGATAACTTACCTAAATCCAGTTACCTCAGTAAACCTAAGATGGAGCTAACACATGGGCCGAAAAGTCCCGGACCTAACACATAGATGGCACTAGTTGTACTGCATTCAACTAGTTTTCACTACTTTTGTTATTTTTGAAATAACGGATCAAAAAGAATTTCGTGTTTTAATTGTACACTTCTTCTTGATGGCCTGAAAAGTGTTATGGGGACTCCGCTTGATCAGAAACTGCAATAAAACGATGGTTTGCTGATTTCGAACGTGGTCGTAAAGGCGCTGATGATACATAACGCAGTGGACATACAAATGAGGCGGTAACACCAGAAAACATCAAAAAAATCCACAAAATCGTTTTCAATGATCGCAAAGTGAAGTTGCGCGACTTAGCTGACATCGTAAAGATATCAAAAGAACGTGCTGGCTTTATATTGAATGAGCATTTGTATATGAGAAAGCTGTGTTCAAAATGGGTGCCACATTTGCTCAGTGTTGGGCAAAATCAAGAACGGGTTGATGAATGACATGAAAGGCAAAACTACATGAATTGAACTTCAAATTGCTATCACATCCACCGTATTCGCCAGATTTGGCTCCCAGCGACTACTGACTGTTCGCAGACCTAAAAAAATTGCTCGTCGGTAGGAAATATCGCTCGAATAAAGAGGTTATCGCTGAAACTGAGTCCTATTTTGAGGCAAAAGATAAATCGTTGTATAAAAGTGATATTGAAATGTTAGAGCGGTACTGGAATGATTGCATTGTTCTTAATGGAAATTACGTTGATGAGAAAAGCTAATTTTGAACAAACAAAAACGTGTTTTCTTTGTTAGGCCCGGAACTTTACAGCTAATGTGTTAGGTTGGACTGAATGTCTGTTCTATTCTTCTGGCCGTACGAGGCCAATATGTCTCGCTATGGCTTCGCATTGAAGTAGAAGGTGTGTAGGAATTTCTGGAAAGTATCGCAGTATCGACAGAAGTCGGTGGATATCCCAAACCCGTGTAAATGGTTGCTCAATCGTCAGTGGGCTGTGAAAATGCTAATAAGGATTCTCAGTTAGTCCTTACGGAGACTTATAAAAAGACTTTTGGTTATATCCTCCCAATGAGGGCTGAGCGAAAATCTTAAAATATAATCATTTTTATAATTCGGATGAAAAAAGTACTTATTTTCTTGTACGGAGAGCGATACACCCTAATGTACATTTATACATATATGTATAAACGCCTACAGTACATGTACTTGCATGTATTATACAAGAATGGACGTGTGTATGCTTGTATACTGAAAAGCAGTTAACTCTCTAGCAACTTAAAGTGGTCCACGGTCAAAGAGCCAATAATAAAGGGAAGCAATAAAGAAATAGTTTTTACTTAAAAACTTTAAAAAGCAGCAGATAGAGAAAAATAATTTGTAAATTTATGTTCCACAAAATTGGAAAATATTGAAATTGAGTATAGAATACCCAAAATAACCAAACCGGTTATAACCTGTGAAGCCAGATTTAAATTAGGATCATTCTGGTAACGTAGAACCGACTGTGTTCTTAACTATCGGTGAAAAACTGATATTGATAATTGAATGAATGCCAGCTGAAATTTCTATCAGGAAAAATGCTTCTGTATTGTACCGTTGAAGCAATAAGTTGCATGTCGCAGATCGGTTAGCTCTGTTTTCTTCAGACACATTATGCGTAACCCAAACCACCTGTTTTACCAATTTGTTGCAAATGTTCTTGTATGGTCGACCAATGTTGGTTAAGAGGATTTGACAGTTCCTCGATTGTCTGACACAGATTTGCTTCCACTAAAGTTGTTGGTCTTCCTGACTGATGTGAATCGGAAAGATCGAAGTTACCGAAAATTTCGTGAAAGACGTCCAAAAACAGTTATTGTGCCAGAAACAATCGAAGTTGTGCGGCAGTTGATTACGCTAGATAGTCCTGTGACATATCGCGATGTAGAGGCATCCTTGGGCATTAGTGGAACCAGCATACATTTAATATTACATCAACATTTGGTTGTCAGGAAGATTTGTTCTCGCTGGACAATTGGTATAAAGAAATGTTGAAGAAGTTCAGCCACTGTGGTTGAACTAGGTATGTCTACGACATCGTAACAGGTGGCGAAACTTGGATCTATGCTTATGAGCCAGAAACAAAACAGAAATCGTCAGTATGGGTGTTTTAAGACAAGCTTAATCAAATAAAATTTATTCGCGGAAAAAGAACTTCAAAGTAAATGGTCGCCTATATTTTCGCATAAATTGGAAAGATTGGATTAATGGTTCATCCGCTCTACAACACCTACAACCGATGTAACACGTAATGATTTCTTTTTGTTCCCGAACTCTCATCGTTTTCCAACGCCTGAAGAAGCTGTTGAAGCCTTTAAACAGTTCATTTTGAAGATATCCAATTCTGAGTTGCAAAAGTACTTTGAAAATTGGGTCAAGTGAATGTAGGAGTATATTGACCTGCAAGGAGGATCTTTTGAAAAACAATAAAGCCATTTTTATTATTATTTTACTGTGTTTTCATTATCGGGCACAAAATATAAAAAGGCAAACCTCGTAACTCCAAAAGTTATGGGAGTGCCACTATGAATCTTTCAGGTATTACTGAGCATAGTTTCAGGTACAATATTAATAAAAAAATATAAAGATAATCTTAAGGGAGTGCTTTTCAAAAATGTAAAACAAAATTCCGCAAACATTTTAAGCAAAAAAAAAACAAGTTTTTCGAGACAAAAATTTCTTTCAAAAGTAAATTTTATCATAAAAAAATTAAGAAATGTTTTTTAATATTAAAAAGAACCGAACATATTTCACTTTAGAAAACACTATACCGAAATGTTCAACACTCAATATTATTGTTTTTTTTTTAGTTTACTTCTTATTAAATTAAAGCTACGAATAAACCAACTTTGAGAAGAATTTACGACAATCTCCAAAATATTCACTTGACTTGTAATCGCTCAAGTGTATTTCATAGGACTTTGCCAGTAATAATAAAATAATATTTGGATCAGAAATTACTTTAATCAAAAGTAACTTTATAAATACTCCAACAACAAGCAAGATATACTTGTAATTTTTTTATGTTCTACCAATTGCACCATTGTCCCGATATTTCTTTTTATCGAGAAAAATTGTTATTGACCTTCCTCAACACCAACCATTAGTACAAATTCCATCCTACAGAAATGCACGGAAACAAAAAAATGATAAATTTTATGACTGTGGGCAATCCCAGAGTGAATTGAACTGTTGTTATACGATGGGCTTTTTTACTGGTATTTGAAACCGGTAAAAAAGGAAACGAGAAGAGAATGAAAGGTGTAAGGACATCCGCAGGTGCATACACGCACATACATACATGCTTATGTATGGGAATAAAATATTCAAAGAAAGTTGAAAAAGTGTTTACAGTTTGATGTTATTTCGCTTAAGGCCAGTAGTAGCCACGCGACAGCTTGCACAAAATTCAGGTCGATGGATGTCACGCGAACAAAGTTTATTCACAGTTGTATTGCTGCAGAACTCAAACAAAAACTAAAGCGGCGTCAGTAAATATACGAAATACAGCGTGCGTAATGTATTTGGGGACAACTTGAGAGTAAAACTAATTAGCTTTGAGGACCTTTATTCCTCGTTGGGACCACGGGAAATATATATATAATTATATATATATATATATACTACCGTTTTTGGTATTTGGCCGAGCTTCTCCTGCTATTTGTGGTGTGCGTCTTAATGTTGTTCCACGAATGAAGGGACCTACAGTTTCAAGCCGACTCCGAACATCAGATATTTTTATGTGGAGCTTTTTCATGGCAGAAATACATTCGGAGGTTTGCCTTTGCCAGTCGAGGGGCGACCACTATTAGAAAACAAAAGATGACCAGTTGAGGGAAAGAAGGCTTTCATGTGGAGATCATCTGTAATTACAAACATGATTTTCTGCTTTTTAAAGGTAAACAAACATTCTCGAAATATTAAGTTTTTTCAGAAAGTCGTAAATCTCACTTGCACTTCTGCAATATTTATTTAATGCAATCACTGCAATGCGATTTTCCTTAGCTCACCACTCCATTGTTAACAAGCGAAATTTGCACGAAACTGAGTATAATTTATGAGTAGCTAATACATACGAACAAAAGCAAAAGTAACGGAACTGTTTTCTGCGAATTTGTTCTCGCTTATATAAAATGAATCAATCAAAATTTCCATTAGCTGCAATAACCTCCTCTATGAGAGTCCGAGAACGATAGCATGTCCGAATCAAATGCTCCTTATTCTTATAGACCATAACGGTATTAATTGAAGTCTTCAGTGTTATGAGGTTGCTTAGTAATCTAGGGAATTAAGGCTTAGTAATCCAGGGAATTAAGGTCTGGCGAGTTAGGCGACGATAAGGTCGGTGTTATGTGGTCATGGAAATTTTCAGCCATCCAATCTTGTGTCGCCATCGCTTTGTGTGAAGACGCAAAGTCTTGCTGAAAGATCTATGAACTATCACCGCGTACACTATCAATCCAGGGTTTTACTCCTGTCTCTAAAACCTCGATATATGTAACAGAATTCACTAGAAATTCTTCAGTAAAGAAGTGTGGAGACATGACCTTATCCTTTGTTGCTCACAACACCTAAAACCATAACAATGGCTGGAAACTTCGTGAGCATGGAACCTCTGTAGGGTTGGAACATATGGTAGCCGGTTGGTCTTTTGGTCCTGTTCCAAAATTTGTTTCGTCAAAAAAACAATCACACCTCAAGCGCTTCAGGCTTTTACATATACTCGTATGCATGTCCTCACTTACCGCGTGTACCCTGTATTGATTAATTTATGTATTGTACATACATAGTAACATAAATATCTTAATTTTTGCTAAACAAAAAACAAACATATGCACTATTTTCAGCAACAAAATATAATAACGAGCTTTTTTTTTACTTTACTTTCAGACCATAAAAATTGCTTCAAATTGTGGTAAACGGAAATGCATACCCCCGCATACAAGAATGTACGTCTACGTTTTGGCTGACTTGCCTGCATTGAGCTACATTTTTGCGCATAATCGTTAAACTTTCTTACGAGTTTTCCTTCCATCGCGTCACCAAAAATGTCGAAACATTCTGATAATGACAACTTACGCAACGACATCTACGAAAATCTGCCCTGCCAGGCTATGTATAATGACGCCGTACGTAAGATACAACAACAGAAATCTGCCCAATCCAATACAAATAATGCGGTCGCTGCAGCAGTTGCTAATAATCCGCTCTCTCAACAGCTACTGCTAAATAATATCAGCAATCAGAATGCAGCCAACTCCAATCCGAACACCAACGCCACTAACTTGGCCAGCAACAAGCAACAACAACTGCAACTACAGCATCAACATTCTTCGCCGTTATCTCTACAACAGCAATCAAACAATAAACACTATGCAAGTAACGATATCCCCAAAGAAATGCTCTACGCTACACCATTACGCAAATCGGATCGCTACAAAAGCGGCGAACGCATACGCTTTAACAGTTCGGGAACTCGTGCACATACGGGTGGGAGCAATCACGATGCGCACGACACCAAATTGTCCAATTTAATGGAATACAAACAAATCAATTCGAAAGATCTAACGCGGCTATGCGGTCGTAATGGCAATACCATACCAGTAACTGATCTTGATGATGACACGGCTTTGGACGGCTGTTCGTCGAGTGCGCTGGTCGGCGGTTCGCATTACTCGAATCAGCCCGCCTCATTGCCGCCGCTGCCCAATTCCAATACACCCAGTCATCAACTCGAGGATCGCCGCATACTCAATTTCCTAAAGGACACCACACAGCTGCAAAAAAAGCTGGAAGTTTCAGGACGTGATTGTCCCAACGCCAGCTTCTCGAATTTGGCACGTGAAGAACACTTTGCTAATTTAATGCAACAGAATTTTCCCATCGAAACGGCGCGCAGCAATGGTGGTGCTGCGGCAGATGTGAGCGAAGAACGTAGCATTAGTACCAGTGTTGATACGAGCGCGTCGGTGTTAACAGAAACTGCTGACAATTTGGAAATACTAATGCAGAAAAAGATTTCGCCTGACAAAGAAGTTAATGGTATTGTGTCGGCATGCGGTTCAAAAAGTCAAACACTGACTACGCGGCGCTGTCAACCAGTGTATATACATCGAGAATGGGTATTAAAAAAGATAGCACTATGCTTGGAGCAACGTACTGCAGGTAAAAAGAACATGCCTGGTCTATTAAGCACTAGCTCCGCTGGTAAATCTGAAGCTGTTGGCGGTTTTATGGCAGCACGTGCAAAGGCTGCCGCCATATCCAGTTCAACTTACAATGGTTGCCTGGTGTTGGGATCCAATGGCTCAGGTAAGACTTCCATTTGCCAAGCTATCATGAATGGCAACTCTGGCACGAAAGGTATACTAAATCGCAAACTACTCGCCTGTTATCTAATTGAGTCGCAAAACCCAGAATGTCACAGCCTATCGCTATTTATACGTAAAGTAATTCTACAAATACTGAGCCATTCCTCGCTTATTACAAAGGACGAATGTCAACGCGTTATCGATGAGGGGTTCTCCTTTCTAAAAGAGGAGGCACAACAACAAGAATCAAAACTCGACGAAGCTATGAACAATATAACATTGAATGAGAACGTTGAAGACATATTAATTGCCGAGCTGAGACGTGGCGCAAGTGATTGTGATGCCGACACACCAACGCATTTCCAGCAACGACGCACATCGACTAGCAACAAAAAGTCATCCAATGCATGTATCATGCGCCAGAAATCTGAACCGACACCAGTAGATGCCAATGGCGCTACAGCCGAAGGCAAAAAGTATAATAATTATGGCACGCATCCACCAACAACGGCCACCAGAGGCAATGTCAAAGAGCGCAACGAAGATAAAGACAACGAAACTGAAAAGGAGAAGCGTAACGAAACAGAAAAGGAGAAAAGTTCACCGTCGACTTCGTCGAAGTGCAGTCCAGGCAAGAAATCTAAGATTCCAGTAAAACTCGGGCGTTCAACCGCCGCTGCTTCACCGGTCAAGGTGACTGCCAATATTACTCCCAACAACGGCAGTGCTGCTATACAGCACGGTGGTGGTGAAGACATTGCTGATATGGTAAGTGAAGAACTAAAAAGCGAGATAGAAGCAGCTATAAATGCGGATGACGTTGAGGGAAACAGTACCACTGAGGCGAAACCAAAATCCGATAATGACGATGACGAAGATAAACCAGAGGCAGATAAAAATTTTGAAACAGATACTAAAGAATGTAAAGCAACGAATGAAAAAGAAGACATCGATGAGGAGGATAAGGAAAATTGTGAAAACCTCATAGATTTTGAACAGCGTAGCAATCGGGATGCAACGGATAGTTATATGCACCCTAGTATCGCAGGTTCTAGTATGAATACGCTGCCTCCACCACTTCCTAAGCCAAAAAGTTGTCGCACCGTAATTGCAGATGGTTACTATGACATGTTACTCTCCAATCCGGAAATACTAGAGTGCTTAAGCGTTGACAACATAGAAAAGAATCCAGATGAATGCTTCAAGAAGGCGCTACTATTTCCACTGCTCGAGCTTACACCACCAAAGACGGCACTACTGCTGCTCATCGACTCTATAGACGAGAACTACATCAACGAAGGGAATTTGATTACTACCCTGAAAGGCGGACGCGGTACGACAACCAATCATAAAAGTCGTAACGTCGCGGAATTGTTGTCCAATCACATACACCTCTTCCCGAAATGGCTCTTCCTTGTGTGCACAACCAAAAAACAGACTAAGCAAATTACACGAATGTTTACGGGTTTCAAAAAGATCACATTAGATGATTTGCGGAAGTCACATGTAGTTAAGGATGTACAGGAGTACATCATTAATAGATTGAATTCGGACTTTAAGGATAGTATTATGCTCACAAAGGAGATAATTGAATCACTACATCAATTATATATCAAGTCAAATGGTTGCATACTCTATTTGGAGAAAGTTTTAAATGGCATCAAGGAGAATTTTTTTAGCTTTCGCGAGATCAAATTGATACCATGTACACTGAATGGCTTATATTTATACATTTGTCAGAAGTCCTTCAATAAAAAGCAATACATGAAAATACGTCCACTTCTGAATGTACTGCTCGCTTCATCGGGATATGTGGACAAACTCTTCCTTTTCAATTGTCTACGGACACACAACTATGTAATCGACGCAGAAGAATTCGAAAAACGTTTACATCTCATGAAGAACATTGTTTCCTACGATACCGATCAACAACGGTTGAAGATTTTCCACAACTCCTTTTCCGACTGGCTGGTTGACGTGAAGTTCGCAACCAAGAAATTCATATGTGACGTCAACGAAGGTCACGTGATGGTCTCAATGTACTACTTGCTGGTCGCGGACACTCTATGTGCCAATAATGTACGAAAGTTCGTATACCATCTTATCAAATCGGGCGAATATCTCACCAGTCGTAATGTTAATTTGGATATTATACTCATGTTACTCGAATCTCGACTCAATTTGAATGACGCATTCTATACGAACCATTTGAACTGCTGCTCGCAGTGCGAAAACGATTTCAAACACGATCCAAATTTTCTACCCAAGACTCGTAATATGATTGAGAAATTCCTGGGCAGCGAGTTGACCGACGAATTTTCGCAATTTTTGTGTGACTTCTTCAAGCCGAGCTTACCAACAGATGCAAAGATACTAAAGCTGTTAATCGAGACGGGTATTAATAACGCCGAGGCGCAGGTAGGTTTGACTATGTTTATTATTTATTGAGAAGTAGTTTACTATAAAGAGAGTTCAAGTTTCTATTTAAAAATTAAAGCAAAAAATAACTGACAAACATTACCATAACACTAGGTGACTAGATTCGGCAAATTTTTGGCATTTTTTAACATAAGCGCCGATATGGAAACACATCTGGTCATAAAGTATGATTTTCGGTGAAATTCAACTCCAATTCCCACTAATAGGGGATTCATTGCCGACCAAAATGTTGTTTTGTTTGAATGGCTTCCTGGCCTGGGATACACCTTATTAGCGTCGAGCTGCGTTTTAATACCACAATCCTCTGTTATTTTGGTAATTGAGTTTCCAAGACTGTTATTTCCTATAATGTTGTTGAGGAATGGTTTGTCAAAAGTTCGTAATCCCGCTCTTGATAAACCCGGACAATTACAGAGTTAGTGAACAGGCGATTCCTTCTCCCCCACATCTCTCCAACTGTGGCATGTATTGTTGCACAGGTTGGTAGTCCCTCCCATCGTCTACTGCCAACCATAGCGATATCAACCAACATAGAGCGATATCGAGCCATTGACTGAACGAATTGAGTTCCTTTATATAGTGCATTATTAGCCCGGAAATTATATTGTTTGAGTTTTCCACCTTAATAGTAGGCTGACTTTCCGTGATGCATGCATGATATCGAAGATGCCTTTGCAGGCTTCCCAGTTTGCCAGCGATTTTGGCTTTCCCCACGCCAGCATTGTGGGAAGGCGCATTGATTTGGATAGTTGTCGGGACTCAGAGTTAAAATCTACCACAAAGCCACAGTTTGTCTTGGACCAGTCCGTGTAAATTTCTGTATCAATATCTCTGAAGATTCGCCTCCTCCAATCTGCTCTAGATGAAAATCTACACAGAAGTTTTGAATAGAGTGAGGGCTGCGGATAGGTCGACGGTGGTGTTTGCAAATGATGGTATTTGCAGAAGGATCTTACTGTGACCATACATTCTAATAGTTCAGCTTCCTAACCGCGCTAGTTCCAAATGTGTATTTAATGTGGAAATCTATTGGTAATTAATGGATGAGTAAATTGAATGCATCGCTTGGATACGAGCGTAATGCCCCTTTTACTAGAAAATACACTAATCTTTGTATCCTCCCGGTTGGATTGCTTGTGGCGCATAGCTAGTGCAAGCCACCAAACGAATAGCTCATATGTAAGAATAGGCCGAAAGATTAATCTGACCACCTTTTGACTGGTACTTATTTATCATACTACATAATTATAACTTATTGTACGCCCATTCACTATCAACTATCTATTACTCCAGTTAGGTCGTCTCAAACACCCGCCCCCAGTTTTTGTTGAGTTTATACTCATGTTTGAATAACTCTCTCAGTTCTTCTAATTAAATATACATTTTTCTTTTTGCCAGAATTCTTGCGAATCTTCACTCATGTCTCCTGAACTCTCGGAAAAATCTCAAAACATAGATTTTGAACTGGCTGATCTGCTGATCTCAAGTGAGAAATCGTGCATATTGGAAACTCAACGACCCACAAGTCCATCTGAGAAGAGTGAACCACATCAGGAAAGTCAAGATGAGAATGCTTCCAGCACGCTACACCAGCTCTCTGACTCCAATCGTATTGAATTACACAAAGGCAAAGCACTCATACACATCCTAGCCAATGATGGTAATCACCAACTGCTCGAGCGTGCGCTGAACGCCTGCAAAGGACCCATTGATCTCGAAATTGAAGACTACAATGGACAAACTGCATTGAATATTGCTGCACGCAATGGTCATTTAGAAGTTGTTAAATTATTATTGAGTTTTTCACAACCCTGCAATGATGGCACCGGCCGAATGAAACGTGTCGATGTCAATCATGCCGACCGCGATGGTTGGACGCCATTACGTTCCGCCTCTTGGGGTGGTCATACGGAGGTCGTCAAGCTATTAATCTCACATCCTGCATGTAAAATTGATCTGGCTGATAAAGAGGGACGAACCGCCTTGCGTGCAGCCGCTTGGAGTGGACACGAAGACATACTAAAAATACTCATCGAATCCGGCGCCGATGTGAATTCTGTAGATAGGCAGGGTCGTACCTCCTTGATCGCTGCCTCATATATGGGTCATTACGATATTGTTGAGATTCTTCTGGAGAATGGTGCCAACGTTAATCATTTAGATTTGGATGGGCGAAGTGCCCTTTGCGTGGCTGCACTCTGCGGTTCGTCAGGCTATAGCAAAGTTATATCGACGCTTTTAGAGCATGGCGCCAATACTGATCAGCTCGACAATGACGGCATGTCGCCACTGTTAGTGAGTTCTTTCGAAGGTAATGCCGAGGTTTGTGAGTTGTTACTGGAAAATGGCGCAGATCCGGATTTGGCAGACTTCATGGGTCGCACACCGTTATGGGCCGCCTGTACCGCCGGCCATGCAAATGTCGTAAAATTGCTTCTTTTTTGGGGCTGCGGCATCGATTGCATGGACTCGGAGGGACGTACTGTACTTAGCATTGCAGCAGCGCAAGGTAATGTAGAGACTGTGAGGCAACTACTCGATCGCGGACTAGACGAAACACATCGCGATAATGCCGGCTGGACGCCATTGCATTACTCGGCATTCGAAGGCTTCCACGAAGTATGTCTGCAGTTGTTGGAGTCGGGCGCCAAAATCGACGAGTGCGACAACGAAGGAAAGACTGCGCTGCACCTGGCGGCACAAGAGGGCCGAACCAAGTGTGTACAAGTGCTACTCGAAATACATCCAACATTTGTCGATCAAAAGGCGCATGATGGCAAAACAGCATTCCGCCTGGCCTGCTTGGAGGGCCACTTGGAAACTCTGCAGTATTTGCTGAAATTCTGTTGCGATGTGAACGCCAAGGATGCGGACTCACGCACTACACTTTACATACTAGCCCTGGAGAATAAACTAGATATAGTTAAGTACCTGTTAGAAGTGACCAATGTCGATGTTAATATACCGGATAGCGAGGGACGCACGGCCCTGCATGTGGCCGCTTGGCAGGGACATGCCGAGATGGTCAAGATGCTTATCACAATGGGTTAGAGTGTATAAATTAAGTTAGAATAGAAAAATATTCAAACTGTTTTGTGTACTTTCAGGTAACGCGGATGTGAATGCTATGGACTTGGAGGCTCGGACGCCGTTGCATTCATGCGCCTGGCAAGGTAATCATGATGTCATGAGTATATTGTTATACTTTGGCGCAGTGGCGGATCATGCATGCAAACAAGGCGCGACGGCGTTGGGCATTTCAGCGCAGGAAGGACATGAGAAATGTGTAATCGCTTTATTGAAGTACGGGGCTAATCCATACAAGTCAGATCATTGCGGACGAACACCAATCAAATTGGCCGCCAAGTCGAACCGCACTAACATATTGAAGATTTTTGACAATTTCGCAAAAAGTAAAGAAACAATTGTATTTTTATCACTTTTTCTTAAATTAATTATTTTTATGCGCCACTCTTTATTAGGCGATTCCAACAATCTAGTCGAACCAGCAAAATTCCACCCGAGCATGCTTCGTTCACCTGATCAGCCACCAGCGCTACCTGCTCATCAAAGCCTCGGTCTGGGGGCACCATCATATCCACCACTTGCTTCTGCTCCATCGATCTGCTCGGCAGCCACCACAGCCACTGTGAATAACAGCATGAATAACAACAACATGCAGGTGCCATCAAATATCCTGAATGCATCAACATCAACGCATAGCTCAAACAATTTCTATCAAAACACAATGCAATCGGACACAAGCAGTTTGCATAAGCGAAAAAGCGTCATCTCTAGTCAGTCCACAGGTAGCAGCAATGATGTGAGTAAACTTTGAAGCAAAAACAACATTTCCAAATTTACAAATAATTCCATTACTCCTAACAGCAAGCACCGCTCACTTTCACCCAGCAACTGCAGCGTCAAACAAAACTTAATTCGCGCAATAATCCCTTCGTACAAAATGCGCCCATCATTAATTCGAAACATGGTGGCGCCTCAGCATCTAGCGCCGCCGCAGGTTCTATGCAACAGCAGCAGAAAGTGCATCACTCGCAGCGGCATTCTCAATTGCTGCCTGATCTCAATGAACATCAATTTGGTACGTTTTAAATAAATATATTTCTATGTATGTAAAGGGTGTTTTTTTAGAGGTTAGGTTTTCAAGTTGGCACTACTTTTTTCGTAGATGGTCTTTTTGACAGCTGTCACTTGATTTATGCTCAGTTTGGTTTGCCATTTCATAATGAATAGACTTACACCTGAACAACGTTTGCAAATCGTGCAAATTTATTACGAAAATATTGGTTCGGTTCGCGCGGTTCGAAAATAATGGTTTTTGTTCAGCGATTAAGCTCACTTTTGGTTGAATGGGTATGTCAATAAGCAAAATTGTCGCATTTGGAGTGAACATAATCCACAAGCCATTGCTGAGACGCCGTTACATCCTCAAAAAGTCACTGTTTGGTGTGCTCTATGAAGCCGGCCATAATGTTACAGTCAATGGAGAGCGCTATAGAGCCATGATTAATGACTTTTTCGTGCCTGAATTGGACGATGTTGATGTGGACGACCTTTGGTTCCAACAAGACGGCGCTACATGCCATACAGCCAACGCAACAATCGATTTATTGAAGGAAACTTTTGGTGAGCGCATTATCTCGCGCCGTGGACCTGTGGCGTGGCCTCCAAGATCGTGCGATATAACACCGCTGGACTATTTCTTGTGGGGCTATGTGAAGTCGCTTGTCTACGCAGATAAGCCCGAGACGATTGACGTCTTGGAAGAGAATATTCGGCGCGTTATTGCTGACATACGGCCCCAATTGCTGCAAAAAGTGGTCGAAAATTGGGCCTCTCGGCTGGAATTTATTCGAGCCAGCCGCGGCGGCCACTTGCCCGAAATCATTTTTAAAACATAATGGCAAACCCTTATCTTTATAATAAAGCTAAACTCTTGGCCATAACATTAAATTATATACGTTTTATTTCATCTTGAAAACCTAACCTCTAAAAAAAACACCCTTTATATATGTAATGCATAGCCCTTTACAAGTATCTTTCCTTTTCTTAACACTTCTGCAGTTTCTGGCATCGGTGCCAACGAGGCTGATCTCTATGATATGGAATGCATGTCACCACTATACGCTACGCCACCACACTCACCAAGTAGTGAACTAAGTTCTCCGGGTCAACTACCCTCACTGAATGCGTTCGATGAAATTGCCGGTGCGTCAAGCAATGCCGGTGCAAATAATACAAATGGCAGCAGTTCTTGCGGGAAGTCAGTACTGCCAGATAACCACTTTGCACGAGACACTCATATGCGCATAATTTTGGGTAATTTAAAGGAGAGCCAGCCGAGTTCTTCGAGGTAAGAATTGTACAAATCAAACTTAGCGAAGCAATAAAATATAGTTATAAATCCCCTTAGAAAGCAGAGAATCATGTATAGAAATCCTTAGAAAGAAAAATCATGTATAGGGAAATGAATGTATAAAATGTATTTTTAAAGTAGTTGTGCTTCTTTAAAAAACTGTGAACTAAATTATGAGCGTTGTGGTGCCTGGGAATTTCTAATAGTCTAAGATCCGGCTGCAGATTTGGTGTAGTCATCGAGTACATGCTGAAATCCACATTTTTACCCACATTTATGATTAGGAGAATAAAAATTCACCAAGTTGCCAGTAGAAATGTGGCCGCAAGTATTTTTAATTAATTTATTGTTAATTGATTTTGCGGGAAAAATTTCACTAACCAAGTTTTGAGATAAAATATCGTTCGGTTTACTGCAATAGGTGTAAAGACTTAAAAAAACCGTAGTTGCCGTTGCGCGCTTGGCCGCACCTCTCCGCAGCCAGGTATAAACAGGTATGATTTCGATATATTTATACATCCATAACGTATATTGATCTGTTATAGATCAAAATATAGCTAATTTTTTTCTCATTATTATGATATATGGCAACCTAATTAAATCTGGCCGCAAGTTAGGGTTGCCAGCAGTTAAAGATGGGAAAAATTGAAGGTTGAGTGAGAGGAAGCTAGCGCGTAACATCACTAGTCTAACAAGGATAGCGACATTTTAAGGCTATTGCGCATTCGTCAGATGCTGGTGTTCTCAATCACCAGTTCAAACAATAGCAAGATCGACCAAAGAAATAAGTACTCCAAAAGAATAATCATTCTTTCAAAACTACAAATTTTATAAATACAACAAAAAATTAATATTGATCAAAAGTAAAGCCAAGGTTACTATGTAAAAAAAAAATTAGAAAAGAGGTTGACCCACACACACATCCACACATCCACATTTTTAATTTTTTTAACGGGAAGTTAAAAATTCTATTGTGCAAGTACTGTATGAAATAATTTTTGATTTTATTCAAGAAATCAATTGTTTGGTACATATAGATTAAACATTCTAGTATATGGAAAATTAAAAAAATATATCTTGTAATTCCGTGAGTTATTTTTAAAAATCTGAATCATCGGAGCTTTCATTTATACTATCATCGCTGCTATCACTTTCATCGCTGCAAATATCAGAATTTCAAATTCTTCTTTATATTTTTGTTTTAAAACTGTAATTTTTTTAAGGCACTCTGTATGATATCCAAAATCCTCGGTAGATTCAATTGTTAATAAAGTGTCGTGATACTAATAGTTTTTCTTATGACGAAACAATAACATTTGTAAGCACTTTTTGAATGAGGCATCTTCAAAATCCAGTACATTGCCTTTTTCTTTGCACAGAATACACGACTTCATCTTTATCAAATTTAATTTACATTAATTTATTTGATAGTTTTAGACACACAAAGGGAATAAACAGAAAATATATCAGACGTTATATATTACGAACTCCAAAACAACGTGGTTTGTAGGTTAGGATAAAAATGTCGCGGGCTGCTTAGTTGAGAACACCAGCATCTGACGAATGCGCAATAGCCTTAAAATGTCGCTATCCTTGTTAGACTAGTGATGTTACGCGCTAGCTTCCTCTCACTCAACCTTCAATTTTTCCCATCTTTAACTGCTGGCAACCCTAACTTGCGGCCAGATTTAATTAGGTTGCCATATATCATAATAATGAGAAAAAAATTAGCTATATTTTGATCTATAACAGATCAATATACGTTATGGATGTATAAATATATCGAAATCATACCTGTTTATACCTGGCTGCGGAGAGGTGCGGCCAAGCGCGCAACGGCAACTACGGTTTTTTTAAGTCTTTACACCTATTGCAGTAAACCGAACGATATTTTATCTCAAAACTTGGTTAGTGAAATTTTTCCCGCAAAATCAATTAACAATAAATTAATTAAAAATACTTGCGGCCACATTTCTACTGGCAACTTGGTGAATTTTTATTCTCCTAATCAGAAATGTGGGTAAAAATGTGGATTTCAGCATGTACTCGATGACTACACCAAATCTGCAGCCGGATCCCGTACTATAAGAAATCATCATCATCAATCATTCAAATAAAATTTGTACTTGCTTAACATTTCGTCACTTCCAATTCAATTATATCACTTCCAATCCATATATCCTACTGCATAACGAAAAAAATTTGGAGGCGTTGGAAAAGGGGGCGTTGCTTCTGAGTACTACCCATCAACTGTAATCACTTATGCTAGCGTTTTATCCAGCTCTCGAAACATTTCGTTAACTCTTTTTTTCGGTATAAACAACAGACCCGTCTTGACCTGTCTCATTACTTTCTTTCGACTGTTAAAACGCGTTCGCCGTAGTGGTTTTTTCACTTAATGGAACAGAAAAAATCGCTGGGAGCCATATGAGGTGAATGGATGGCTTTTGGATGGTATTCGTTTCGTTCTTGGCCAAACGCTCCCGGATAATGATGACACTGTGCCTTATCATGGTGCAAAATACACGATTTGTTTTCCCACAAAACTTTTTTTTTTTGGTTCATTCAGAACTCTCCACTCACTCACCTCCTATCTAGATAAATTGACGTACTCATAAACCTTCGTCTGGTCTCCAGTAATGAAGCGTTTGATGAATGTCGGTTCGGATTCAGCCTTGGAATTCATGTCTTTGGTGATATCAATGCGGTCCCTTTTTTTGCATGAAATTCAAGTCCTTTGGGATAAACTTTTCAGCAACACTGCGCGAACCCAAATCATTAACTACAATGTCCTTAATGGATCCATTCGTCATCCTCGATGGACTCACGATCTCTTGTGAAGCGTTCATGCCACTCGTAAATGGCTGTTTTTTTTTTTTTTTGAAGTATCATTACCGAAACTGTGTCCCAACATTTTTAAGGTTTTCGCACCACTGAATCCATTTTAACGCAAAATTTAATACAATCTTGTTGATAATTCAAATTCATTTTTAAAACTGTATAAAATCGAAAACACGTGCAAAGGTAGATTTACTCAAGACAGCGTAATTTTTATAAATCTCTAGCAATGGTGATAAACTTTTGGTGGGAATGTTTACCACAGATGTAGCAACATAACAAAAAAAAACAGAACTGAAATCAGTCGACTAAGAGCGTGGCGGTTTTTTCGTGAACTTTTTACCCAAGATGGTATGCCTCACAAATGAATACTTTAAGCGGGTCGGGCCATCTGGAACGCCGAAAAAAGGTGTTTTTTGTGGTATTTTTTTTAAAGAAAGAAAAACAACTCAGCTTATTAATATTTTGCGTATATTTGGACAACATATAAGCTGTATTTCGATTTTTTTTCACTTCAAAAACTAGCTAAATGACGAAGTTATCCCGGGTACCATGTAGCGCGCTCGGACAGGAGTATCCAGTTGGCGGACATGATAGCGTCCACGAGTCTCGTGTAAAACATGCAATTAAGTCTTTTACTTAATTGTTAGTGTTTTTTGTCGTCAATGAACCTCGAAAACAACAAAAAAACTTTTGAAAAAAAATTTTTTTTTCTTGTAAAAGCTGAAAGTCGATTTTTGGAGGTAATTTTCGCGATAATCTATTATTGAAACAGTTAGTTTGGACTATTTTTGGAGGTTCACCTAGAATGTTAGGTACCAAAGCTACAAAAAAAGCCATGAATCCCGTCGATAGGTTGAATATTGCTTTGTTAATCCTGCCCGCCAGTTTCAAAAACATGGTTTTGAGATAAAGCGCTTTGAAGTTTTCGGAAGACGATAAGTTATGTACAGAGCACTTACAACAATGAATGGCTAATCGGCTACTCCTGGACCATAAAGACATCATTCCGCTTTCTCGAGAACCTCATTCTGTTGAGTTTTTTTCTGCCCTTCGAGCAATTCGAGCTTCTTTAGTGCAATCGCTGTAACGTTGCTCTGCGCGTTCGATTCGGCTTTCATCCGTTTTGTGGGCAAAAATTTTGCACTGTTGTCCGATTTTCAAGTCAAGTAGTCTCATCAACGTCAAAACAGCCGTGTAACCTTCATTAATAATGCCTGCAGCAATAAACGCAGCAATTTGGACAACTTTCGGGCCCGATTTCAAATGTTTTGGAGCTATACGCCACACTGTGGCGTTAAAAAATTCATTGGCATTTTGAGTGTGTCCGCCCATACACCGTACCAGGAGATCGTCTTTCGAAAGATCTTCATAGATCGGAAGAATGTGCTTTTCCACATCTGGTCTTATAACGCACGGCAAGTGGGTGAAAGTTGCTAGCTTTCGCATAGCTTTAGCTTCATTCACACCAGCTTTCAGCGCCCGCAGGACAACTTCCATGTTTAGGATTCTTGTCTGTCGAAGTGAAATGGTGCAGAGTTGCCATAATTGCCTTTTTCATATCTCTGACAGAGTTGACATTCTTCCTAATGGCTAATCCGTAATATATTGTCAGTTTTTTGATGAGCACATCTGTGAATCTTCCTTTCCCGCCGAGTTTTTCTTTCTTCTTAATGTTGCGAAAACGAGTGCCCATTCTTTTTTGAAAGTGACCCACACATTCGCTTTTAACAACAGGTGATTCATCACCATAAGGATTATTCTTTACGATACTTGAAAAAGTTTTAGAATCACCGTCACCAATGTAGTTGACGTATTTCACTCCGAATTTCTCTATCGAACTCGCAAACATTTCATTAATAGAATATACTTCCCTTTTGCCTGCTGTTCCTTGGTGATTTGAAGTGCAGTTTTCTTTGTGCTGTTCATGCCATTCTTGATACTCGTCAGTTCCTTCTCTGGATTTCCAATTCAAACAAACTTAACAAAACTTTTCACTATCAGGTCTATGACTTTACCACTGTAGTAACCAATTAGCGTTGTAACACCGTATAATGACGTAAATCTTCGTTTATTCCACGATCCATCTCCAGACCCTTTAAAATCTGTAGCAGGCCTTCCATATTCTTTATTCTTTTTCTTATCTTCTTGGGCCGCTTTTTTGCTGAATTTCTCAAACAATGTTGTTGCCGCTGAGTGTACATGATCTACTATTTTTTTATACGCGTGATCTGAAAGTCCTTGACAAAGATCCATGAGACCGCAAAATAAATTTATACCTTCATGACCTATCCCAAGAAGCCGCATGACAAACACATTTCATCTGTTGATTTCAAATCCTGTGTGAATTAGAGGTCCCGAAAAGATGTAATTTGTTCCGCACGAACAGGTGATGCCAATTTTGAAACCCAAACCTTGATGTCCACTTTCTGCAAATTTCACTTTGCTCTTGCAACTTTTGCAAACGAGAAACTCTGCGATGGCGCCAAAAACCGACAGAAATTCGATAACTCGATACACATGAGTTACATCGACGATCACATCTTTCGAGTTCGAATTGCATATTCAACTTTTTGGAGGTTGAGCTTTCACGTAATACCTTTTCATCATTTTAGTGCTGATTACCGTTAAATTTCCTTTTACGTGGCCTCGCAAAACGCTCATTTTCCGATTTTCCGCGTTTAGGATACGTGCTTCCGTACGAGATATACTACAGCAATAAATATCAAATGTTTATAAACCGACTGA
Source organism: Anastrepha obliqua (assembly GCF_027943255.1). Lineage (NCBI taxonomy): Eukaryota > Metazoa > Arthropoda > Insecta > Diptera > Tephritidae > Anastrepha > Anastrepha obliqua. Next base: position 86,722,272 of record NC_072892.1, read on the forward strand.
ATATGCATGCTTCAAAAGCTGTACAAATGAATCGCGAAACAGCAACATTCGAAAAAGCATCGCAATGTTCTTTTCTTGTTTTTTCGAAAAAGTGACACGACTATCCCTACACCTGCGGCAGAACTCGCTACCACTCCACTAGAGCAAATTCGAAACACCATAACTTCTACAATTTTGGAGCTTTGTCGCTAAAATTTTGTACACATCTTCTACAATAGTTAACTGATTAAAGAAAATAATAAAAAAAATCGTTTTTTTAGAGATAGAGATAGAGATAGAGATAGAGATAGAGATAGAGATAGAGATAGAGATAGAGATAGAGATAGAGATGGAGATAGAGATGGAGATAGAGATAGAGATAGAGATAGAGATAGAGATAGAGATAGAGATAGAGATAGAGATAGAGATAGAGATAGAGATAGAGATAGAGATAGAGATAGAGATAGAGATAGAGATAGAGATAGAGATAGAGATAGAGATAGAGATAGAGATAGAGATAGAGATAGAGATAGAGATAGAGATAGAGATAGAGATAGAGATAGAGATAGAGATAGAGATAGAGATAGAGATAGAGATAGAGATAGAGATAGAGATAGAGATAGAGATAGAGATAGAGATAGAGATAGAGATAGAGATAGAGATAGAGATAGAGATAGAGATAGAGATAGAGATAGAAATAGAAATAGAAATAGAAATAGAAATAGAAATAGAAATAGAAATAGAAATAGGAATAGAAATAGAAATAGAAATAGAAATAGAAATAGAAATAGAAATAGAAATAGAAATAGAAATAGAAATAGAAATAGAAATAGAAATAGAAATAGAAATAGAAATAGAAATAGAAATAGAAATAGAAATAGAAATAGAAATAGAAATAGAAATAGAAATAGAAATAGAAATAGAAATAGAAATAGAAATAGAAATAGAAATAGAAATAGAAATAGAAATAGAAATAGAAATAGAAATAGAAATAGAAATAGAAATAGAAATAGAAATAGAAATAGAAATAGAAATAGAAATAGAAATAGAAATAGAAATTGAAATTGAAATTGAAATAGAAATAGAAATAGAAATAGAAATAGAGATAGAGATAGAGATAGAGGCAGAGACAGAGATAGAGATAGAGATAGAGATAGAGATAGAGATAGAGATAGAGATAGAGATAGAGATAGAGATAGAGATAGAGATAGAGATAGAGATAGAGATAGAGATAGAGATAGAGATAGAGATAGAGATAGAGATAGAGATAGAGATAGAGATAGAGATAGAGATAGAGATAGAGATAGAGATAGAGATAGAGATAGAGATAGAGATAGAGATAGAGATAGAGATAGAGATAGAGATAGAGATAGAGATAGAGATAGAGATAGAGATAGAGATAGAGATAGAGATAGAGATAGAGATAGAGATAGAGATAGAGATAGAGATAGAGATAGAGATAGAGATAGAGATAGAGATAGAGATAGAGATAGAGATAGAGATAGAGATAGAGATAGAGATAGAGATAGAGATAGAGATAGAGATAGAGATAGAGATAGAAATAGAAATAGAAATAGAAATAGAAATAGAAATAGAAATAGGAATAGAAATAGAAATAGAAATAGAAATAGAAATAGAAATAGAAATAGAAATAGAAATAGAAATAGAAATAGAAATAGAAATAGAAATAGAAATAGAAATAGAAATAGAAATAGAAATAGAAATAGAAATAGAAATAGAAATTGAAATTGAAATTGAAATTGAAATTGAAATAGAAATAGAAATAGAGATAGAGATAGAGATAGAGGCAGAGACAGAGATAGAGATAGAGATAGAGATAGAGATAGAGATAGAGATAGAGATAGAGATAGAGATAGAGATAGAGATAGAGATAGAGATAGAGATAGAGATAGAGATAGAGATAGAGATAGAGATAGAGATAGAGATAGAGATAGAGATAGAGATAGAGATAGAGATAGAGATAGAGATAGAGATAGAGATAGAGATAGAGATAGAGATAGAGATAGAGATAGAGATAGAGATAGAGATAGAGATAGAGATAGAGATAGAGATAGAGATAGAGATAGAGATAGAGATAGAGATAGAGATAGAGATAGAGATAGAGATAGAGATAGAGATAGAGATAGAGATAGAGATAGAGATAGAGATAGAGATAGAGATAGAGATAGAGATAGAGATAGAGATAGAGATAGAGATAGAGATAGAGATAGAGATAGAGATAGAGATAGAAATATAAATAGAGATAGAGATAGAGATAGAGATAGAGATAGAGATAGAGATAGAGATAGAGATAGAGATAGAGATAGAGATAGAGATAGAGATAGAGATACAGATACAGATACAGATACAGATACAGATAGAGATAGAGATAGAGATAGAGATAGAGATAGAGATAGAGATACAGATACAGATACAGATAGAGATAGAGATAGAGACAGAGACAGAGATAGAGATAGAGATAGAGATAGAGATAGAGATAGAGATAGAGATAGAGATAGAGATAGAGATAGAGATAGAGATAGAGATAGAGATAGAGATAGAGATAGAGACAGAGATAGAGATAGAGATAGAGATAGAGATAGAGATAGAGATAGAGATAGAGATAGAGATAGAGATAGAGATAGAGATAGAGATAGAGATAGAGATAGAGATAGAAATATAAATAGAAATAGAAATACAGATACAGATACAGATAGATATAGAAATAGAGATTAAAATAAAGATAAAACTGAAATTGAATAAAAAACAATAACTTGGAATTTTTTATTGATCGGACTTCCGACCACGAGCGATACTAATTATTATATATATATATATTTCTATATCTTTTACATATTTTACAGTAAGAGCAAACGTAGCGGCATTACAACAAATCCTGCAATGCGTCTAATACGTAGCCGCTTCGATTCCGCTGCACAACTGATACGCCGCACCAACAATATGCTTTCTTCAAACAGCAATCAGGGATCCTCAAGTATTGGAGTGAAATCGGGCACGTTTCAATGGCGAAAGGAAAGTCAAATGTAAAATAAAATGTGCGATTACTCGTATAAAAAACTGCAATAGTTATATTTATGAGCGTATATATTTATGAACAGTAAAATTAATAATAATTAAATTGTGGTTGCATCCTCAAACTTATACATACAGACATATAAATAATTTTTAATCGATGATTAGTCATAAATATATGTATTTCCTTTGGTTAAGTAAAAATGATTACGATTTTGTTTGTGATAATTAATTATTTAATTTGGTGTTTAGTTGTAATTTATTTGTTTTTATGTTTGTGCTTTTAAATTACAACTTAACTTTACAATTTATTACTTATCTATAAGTATATGCAATTTAAATTAAATTCATAATTTAAGTCGTAATTAACTGAAATATACGGTATGTAGATCATTACGAAAATTAGATTCCGAAATTGTAGCGAGAGCACATGAAATTAGAAAACCACATACCATACTCGTATACTTATTGGAAAATGTAAAACGGTATGAATACATGAAATGAAGTTTACTATTATAAGCACATATTTAAAAAGAGCTCACAGCATATTTGGATGTAGTAAGCAATAATACGAGACAAAATTAAACATATTACAAAGGAACGAAGATTGAATGCGAAAACGAAATAAAGTTGCACCCAAGAAATTATAAGATTTAAAAGTGTATTTTGAAAAACAGAAACACTAATAAAAAACTAACTAAAAAAAAAACTAATACAAAGCCAAAACGAACAAAATCTTAAAACTTGAATATTACACAGTTAGTGAACCAAATAAAAAAATTTAACTGAATAATAAATATTACATATATGAGAATGATGAAGAATTTAGAGGCCTACATAACATAACTGAATTTCTGTTTTGAAGCAATACACGCAAATTATATTATATTTGTACATATGTACACAAATATACATACTCGTATACTTACCACATATGCATGCACCAGAATGAAATAAAGTAGAATTATGCATTCCGATAGTAATTTTGTTGATAAATTCCCATCACGCCTTTGTTTACCTTTTTCACATACTCGCGATTTCGCATAACTTAAATTAGAATTTGCAACTTTAAAAATCAAATAAAATATACATTTTGTTGGAGCGAGTGGCCGAGAAAGAGGAATTAAAAATGTAAACAAAATTTAGACAAACCATTTCCAATGGCTCAGAATAATAGAAAAGGACATAAGTGATGCCAGCTAAGCTAGGTTGAAGTTGTTCTTCGAAAATTGCTGGTCAAACGCAAAATCTTCACCTTGGCTTAAGTTTAAAGTCATTCCTGTGCATTTTCAATGGCGCGTGCCACTTAATACTGATTTAACACTGCCCCATAGTTGCATTACACAAATTATTTGCACGACTAAACACTTTCTGATGATCAGTTGTGGTAATCAATAAATCTCGAATACACTCCATATTTCTGCCAATTATTTATCCCACATTCATTATATCTCTCTTAATTTCATTGATTTGCTGTGAAAACAGCCAGTCAGTAAAACATTACCCTAACTACTTTCAATTCAAGTGCTCTGAGTCATTAACATTTTGGCAAAAAATGTATCGTTTCAATATAAATTTCCAAAATTGACGACAACCAAACGTTTGGAAATTCTTAAACTACTGCGGTTTCTTTTTCGTAAATTTAAGAAAATTTGTAGTAATATATTTATCTATTTAAGTCCAACTTTTTATTGATTATTGGAATTATTCGCTTTTCCATGCGTAAATTATATTAATTCAGCGTAGTTGAAATGATTTAAATTATATTTAAATACTTAAGAAAAAATCACAAATAAATTTCGAATATGCATACACATATACATACATACATACATATAATACAAATGCATAAGGAAACTAAGAGAGCGAAAATACATAAATAGTTACAATTAAAAATGCAGATATGAGATATACCATACATACATAGTTTTGTTTTGCATTTATTTCATTTGTTTTTAGTATGGGCTACTATTATTTACTATAGATTGGATGCTAGAGTTTTAACACATCAATTTGAATTTTCCTACCTAACATTAGGCCTTTTTTATGCGCCACTTCTCTGCTCGCTATCTCTCTCGTCGGCTAACTTGACGAAAAATTACCATGTGAAAGCAAGCATGTGTAATTTTAAGCAGCTCTATTCCAGCGCTGCCAAGATATGTTTATTTATACCGGTTGCGCTATTCGCTGGCGAAAAGAAGAGGACTTATCTATAGTAGATATATGGGCTTGTTCGTGGTACGTAATAAAACCGGCAGTATTGCAACCCTGATGCAAATGCTGAGCTGATACTTTTGCGATATTCGACACTTATTTTTCATAGGCAGTTGAAGGGAAATACCTAAATAAAACTATTATAATAAGTAGGAGATTAATATGATATTTTTCTTCATGGCAAATATTTTGCTCAATAGCAAAGAAAAATGAAACAAACGTACATACAAAATTTATATTTCTTGTAAAAGACTTTGCGCCCACCAAAAGCCAAATTTTTGACAGTTAAAACGATATACTTTTGGCAAAGTTACCAGCATTCCACATAGAGCGTGATACTTTAAAAAATTCCACAACACAGCGACTGTGAGTACAACTCGGATAAGCACTGCATTTGAAGGTAGTCGGTCGACTAGAAAATGAGTGCATGTATTCGATTCTTATTTGCAACTTACATCACAATGTAGAAAATGTTTTTTGTAATAAGGAACGTTCCTCGACAACCAATAACAAAAAGCTCTTCATAAAAGTCTTCTACCATTCGAAAGTTATATTAAAGTGAAGTTCCCACCGTATGTGGGATCCATCATAAGACGCACCCCACAAATTGGAGGCGAAAGATGATAGAATTATCAGACTTGCTCTTTAACTATAGTGAAAAAGAAAACTGTGACTGCTACGTCTTTTGAGGATTCGGCAGCCGAATTCTGCATGATCATTTCACACATACCCACCCACTCGTCCAATCATTGTCCAGTGACAATGGTCGATTTGTTTCGTATACTCGTATCACCAACACAATTTCAGTTTTTGTAAACACACCCCAAGGGACGTCGGCTCATCAGCTGATTCTGTCATACTCGCTGAGAGCCGAATAATGGTGTGCTAAGTAGCACACCTCAGAACACCGTCTCACCATGTTGGAGGAGAAGCTCGCCCAAACACCTAACAAAAGATGTAGATAATCCAATTAAATTGTCTGAGAAAAATTTACAAGAAAAAGAACTATCTATATGGCGTGAGAGATGGTCTTAAAGATAATAAAAAAAAATAAATAAATAATTGGCGCGTACACTTCTGTTAGGTGTTTGGCCGAGCTCCTCCTCCTATTTGTGGTGTGCGTCTTGAACTTGTTCCACAAATGGAAGGACCTACAGTTTCAAGCCGACTCCGAACGGCAGATATTTTTATGATGAGCTTTTTCATGGCAGAAATACACTCGGAGGTTTGCCATTGCCTGCCGAGGGGCGACCGCTATTAGAAAAATGTTTTTTATTAATTTTGCTTTCACCGAGATTCGAACTAACGACCTCTCTGTGAATTCCGAATGGTAATCACGCACCAACCCATTCGGCTACAGCGGCCACCGTAATAATATATAATCAGTTTTCTAGATCAGTGCACAACTGCCAACTTGACTTATGATTCAGCTGATACAAATATTTATATTGTACTTATACTTTCGTTAAATTTTAGACCGCGCTCGTTACTGTAGTAAGTCAAATGGAAGTGTTGTTGAATTTAATAGTTGACGGTATTTGAGAGATTAGAAGAGATCATTTTTTGTTTGATGTAAAAAAAAGACACATTTACGGTCAAACGAATTTATTTTTAAAAATGTTCCCAAAAAATTAAAAATTCCTTAAAACAAATAATTTTTTTGGAAAATTAGAAACATATCCAAATCATATTTTTAATTCTCATTTCGGGATGAACCGTTCCTCTTTTAACCCTAGAAAGTTAAACCCCTTAGAAGTTAAGTTATAAGTAAATCCGGCATATTCTACAACTTCTCACTTTAATATCTAAATAAACAAAAATATAATCACGTTTGAAGTTCCAAGTATGCCATTCTGGTTGCAATAACTTCCATGCTTGTCAAGAGGCACATCTTCAACTACACGGACGAGATCCAGTACAAAGCACAATTACAACTACTGGACCAGACAGTATACCAACAGACATTAATCGACATTCCTCGAGAGATCCTTATCAGCTTCCTAAACTACTGACCTCGGAATACGTTTATCGGAGGCTAACCACAACCCATTGCAGACGAAGTGATTCATCTGCCTCGTGAGAGCCGCGTAACTTTGACTCAATTACAATTTGGATATTTTAATAAAACTCCTCCGACTCACAATCGATCCCGACATACCCAACATATGTATGTCCAGCATATGAAGGCACACCGCACGCCACTAACCACCTGTTCTCATGCCCCATCAAACCAACTCACCTATCACCCCTTTCCCTCTGGACCCTACCTGTCGAAAGAGTTTGATGAATTAGACGAAGACGATCGGTCACTACACCGCACTGGCTATGTTGTAAACTGCTACAACAACAACAACCATATCTCTTTTAATTAATTGAATTGAAAAAAGTTTAGAAAAGCGCGAAATTATTAATACAGATTACACTAGTTCAGCACGATGTCAGTCAATATGGTTGCTGTGGTTAAAATGAACTTGTAAAATTTACGAGGCTTACCTTCCCAGGTGTTACATTCGAAACTCAAAATTTTTTCCGCTAACTTTTCTACCGACATTTTTCAAGTGTCAAAAGCGCAGCTAGAAATGATATTTCAGAATATTTCAAAAGCAGTGTGTACATCATGATGCGTTTACCAAGATACCCAATGCTTTGTTAAATTAAAAAAAAAATTAAGACGAAATATTCAACCATAAGATTTAAAAAAGGATATTCGATGATCATAGGCTGATATTACCAGTATTTTAATCTACAGGAATTTTCATCGTCTGATTTCACTTATGCTCAACTGAAGCATTTACGGCTGCAATATTTGGAATCTTCTACCGGTGCTTTATCTCACTGGCATAGAAGCACTTGACTTCATCCATCTGATGGGACAATTATTGTGATTGCCTTATATGACTTCAAGTCAAATGAGGAGTATCGGTAGCAATTTTGTAGCGATTTCCAAACGTTACTCGTTTGTTGATGGGTTCGTATTTAAATACTAATTATTACCATGACCTTAATGAAGACCCATTTATAGAAAATGAACTTGACTATATCCGGACGTATAACTTCTGACGAAAACATTAAAATCGACCGTCAATGTCTTCTTAACTTTTGGAATATGGGCTATATAAACCAGTTCAATTGTGAAACTAAATCGGAACAAAGAACACGTAAAGACAAGAGGGTGCAGTTCCCGACCCGTTCCGCTGACAAAATATTAATAGGAGATTCACCATTCCATCTAAGTCTTACAGCCTTTTGTAAGTCGCCGAACATTCTTTTGAAATTCTGGTATAATTTTTGGTAATTGTCGGGCGTCCAGATATATTATATGCCTAGTGGCGTTAAGAAGAGAACTGGAAAATTGATTTTTTTTTTTTTTTGTATATTTTCGCCTTCGGCGCGATCACTCAATCGATAAATTTTACCCTATTTCGGAAACTGAATTTTTCGACTGTTGAACTAAAGGTTTTTCCTTCCTGGTGTTGAAGTCATAAGCGTAATTTAGATATTGTGAAAATTGTACCGTTTGTATGTGCGCTCCAAGCTATTATTGCTTGTGTTGACTTCCTCTACTTTTTTGGTTGGAGCTCAAATAAGCGCCCGTACATCCGAGGAATGCCCAGTGCCACTAAATGACGGCCTGGTCAACATAACTTCGATCAAATAAAAAGATTATCATTCCCTAAAAATGTAAGAATATTTTTAAAATATCATCATAATTTACCGCTGCAGCTGCAGCGAGTAGTAATCGAAAAGGTGTTTCTTAATTTTACCCGCCCCTTTCGAAATGGTATAGAAACCTAAAATGTTTTTCGTGGTCGTCACAGTCCTATGAATTGTTGTTGTGACATCCAAGTAACATTTTTGAACAATTTAACTTAAATATCAGCCCATGATCGGATTCAAATCCGTGTCGCTCCGGTGGTATAGGACCGAACACTGAAACTTCGTATGCTCGATTTTGGTAAACTCTACGAAAGAGCTACGAATTCGCATAGCTCAAATTCGAAGAGTAGCTTCATTGAATCCCTTGGTAATGCGAAAGCGTATATTAGTTTACATATGCTACCTGAGTAACAATTTTGAAATTTGAGTTTCTTTCCCAAATCGCAAAAATCGTACTAAAACCGAAGTTATGACTCTTTACTGACGACGTTCTCCTTGATTGGCACGATATTCGCTTAGGCGATTTTATTACGATTTAAATACAACTACATTCATGAGCTAACATTTGTTTCATTCTTGCATATTTGTAGGTCTAAAATAATATAGTAAATGGCTACATATTGACACTCAATAAATATAAATATATAAATTTCCTCAATATGTTTGAGTTTAATTAAGAGGTAAGGGCATCTAAGAGTCTGATTTTTTTTTTTTTTTTTTTTTTTTTAACGAAGCTATTTTTAAGAGTTTAATAAATATTCTATGCAGGCCGACGTAGCCGTGTGTGAAAGAAAAAAATTTGTGCAAATAGGAAAACTTAAAATACTTTGTTTTACTAAAAAAGTTAGTTAAACATTATTTTGAATTAACCAATCGGAAAATCCTAAGTCACCCGGTGCAAAATAGTTATGTTCTGTTAACCAACTAGTCGATATGTAACCGTTCGCATGGAAATTAACCGTTTAATGATATTTGATTAGTCGTTCTGATTCGAATACCCGACTATTGCCTTATAATATGTTCACATATGCATTAATCACCTATAAATCGACCAAATTAATCTACCCGTTCACATATGGCAGATTACCTGCAAAATTGACAATCTGCTTTCAGAGGATTTTCTTCATAGAAATTATTTTGGTAGAATATTTCGGAATTCTTGGTTTCTTTAATTATTAACCTTAGGGTGTTTCCTTGGGTTATCCAGCTCAGTATCACGATCAATTCCCACTGGAACGATCCGGATCATTTTTATGTGTCAAGAATTGTCAAAACTGCATACGGAAAGCTTAAAACAAGATTCAGGTGATTACTTCATTCCAAGGAAAATATAGACTTGGACTCAATCGTTAAAGTAATTATATGTGGATGTATTATACACAACATCTGTTTGGAACATGACAGTATTCAAGGTGAAACATTAATAGAAGAAAAAGGACCTGTAAATAACACATGTTTTCAATAACTCATTATTTCAACTGAAAATCGGGTTTTTTCAGAAGTTATTCACTTCGCACTTTATCAATTTACCGTTATAGTTTATAACTAATAGCGTGGCATTAAAAATTTATTCAGAAAACCTTCTTCAACATAAAATTTAGCTCTGAAATAAAAGCTACTTATTTATTTATTTTATTTTATTTTATTTTATAAAGGTTTACATAACAATAAAATTATTATACAAACTGAAAGTAGTGCAGCGCCAGCATCGGAAGCTTTCGGCTGGAAAAAATAAAAAAATAAAAGCCATTCTAATTCACTTCATACAACTTCATGCTTCTGTATACATTCACTTGTAGACTTATTAGACAATGAATGAACTATATTTCTACAGAAGTTGAACTAAAAAAATGTTCCGTCAAAAATATTGCGAATATTGCAAAAATATGACGTGACTTAATTATGGAGCACCAGCGCATGTTCCATAACACTAAGCAAGATAACACTGTAACACTGAATACAAATTCGGCCACAAAAGGCTTTTTCCCTCACTTCAGAGTTTTCAGCGAAAATTTTTTCACCACTTCGTGCGATTGCTATTTGTTGACAATCGCGGTTAAATACATACTTATCGGGTGAACAAATTTTATCTGATTGAAAGCAGCTGAGCAAAATAAAGAGCCTTTCAAAAGACACGCCTACATGTTGTTTTAAAATAAAACATATAAAAATGTAGATTCTTTCAGGTTTCACCATTTTTTTTCAAAATGCGGCTCTTAACAGTTATATGTGAAAAATGGCATCATTTAAATTTCCATCATGACCCCGTATACAGGTAAAATCCGCCAAAAATTCGATTCATGGATGCCTAGCTGTTGAGAACGTCGAGATATCGATGTTGAAGATTGTTCAGCAACATTTTGTGATACAGCAGCAATATTTTCAACAGAACGTTCAGTTTTTGGTATGCCAGTCCTTTTTTCTATCTTCGACAGAACCAGTTTTTTGAAATTTTTTCACCAACCCCTCGCTCTATTCGGACGATTATTTCCACCAAAAAAATCACGAATTTGGGCGATATGTTCCTTTTAAAGAACGTCCATTGTCATAATGAGTGACTCAATGGCTTGACTATGATGCCAACATACAAAAATGTTAAAAAAAAACTAAAAGTTTGCACAGTTTTTTTATGCAAAAATGTTTAAAAAAATTAAATGTTTGTAGTTTTTTTTTATACCAAAGAAGTTAAGAATTGCTCGACCATTTTCACACGAGGCCGACTGAAACCGAACCGAACCTTTGTAGCAGAAAATGATCGAAGTTCGGTCGATCTCTAATTATTTCCCATAAAAACAAATGTTCAACTCAGCTTTATTATGTTTTTAACAATCATTTTATTTATTAAAAGTAGCAATTTCACCGAGCAACATAAAGAAAATCTTCAATTCAAAAAAATTCTTTTGTGATCACTTTTGTTTCTTTGCAACAACGGTAGAAATTCTCCATCGGCGGTCGCTAAGATTTACATTTGCCCCCCTAGCTTTTGATACTTTGCTATACGACTTCGTTCCTTTTACTGGAGATTATTAATTATATAATAAGTGCTATACATACTTACATAAATACGTAGACGCGTATATTAAACATAAAAGACGAAACTATTTTTCGAGTAACACATTTTCTGGAACAAACAAATATATGCAACTGCAAAATACAATAGCCAGTATAAAAAGGCAAAACACACAAACAAAATAGTCGTACATACCTACATATACATATGTAACAATTTTTATTTTATTTTCTATTTTTCTTACGAATGTTGAAAACTCTAAAAACTGATATTTTCCGATGATATTACTAGCGTAGGCACCCCTCATACACAACGTACATGCATACTTATAAAAGTATTTACATACATACAAATGAATATTAACGCAATTATAGAGCACACATGCATGCATGCATGCAGAAACTATGTAGGTTGCAAGAAGTTGGATTGAATTGAAAACGTTACGCAAATTAGATATTGTTAACATAAAACATCAAAGAAATGAAAAAAAATTAGAAAAAAATGCAAAGCTTGCAAAAAACACTGCGACGATATTACGTATTGAAAGCGTTGAATTGCATTGTATATTTAATGCCTATTTACAAAGGTTAAATATGATATAAAAAAGTTAAATGCGTTAAATACAAAGGATAATGCATCTTATACAACTGATTTCAAATCGAGTCAAACTTTTAAGTAGTTCGGATTAAGAATTTAATTGCATTGTGGGATTTGTGGCGTAATAAATACAGGAAATTTTACAATTCTATGTGTAAAGTGTACAACGTTTTTGAATTGTTAGTACAGCAATTTTGAAATTAAATACAAAAATTATATAAACAGAACTCTGTACATTCAAATTTTTCGAGTTTGATTAAATAAAGCGTAAATACAAACATGTTTATGATTAATATACGAATAATATAAAAAGTGGAACATTTGTTTTTATGTAGTTTAGCAATACAAGCACACTACCACCCGATTATCATTTTATGCGATACACGCCTTACATTTCGTTATAGTTTAATTTTAGCGTAATGAATTAAGGATGTTACTTCAGCGTTTAGCGTTTCGAGTCTCATTTCAAATATAGAATATATAAGAATATCGTGCATAATAATCAATAAAATATAGTTCGACTATTATTTACGAACAAAAATCACCTTAACTTCACGCTTTTTCGTTTCACTTATTTCTATCTACAAGAATTTTAGGGTTGGCTACCCGAAATACATTTGGTACCATGCCCGCTAATGTGGTAAACAGCTCTTCAGAGATATCATGTGGTAGGAGCAATTGTAAAGTGCTGTAAATATAAGCGAGAATGTACTAATTCAGTTAACAACTAAAAGTTTGTAGTTATAAATTCTACCTCAATTCCGCACCACCCCATGATGCCGATTCAATCATGAATCCTTTGGCGCATTTAAAAACCAACTCTGCACGTCGCATACACCATTGCACCGTCATATCCTCAGACATTTCATGCCGCATCAACGCCGGTATTGTGAGTGTAGTAACATCATGCCGGCTGGCTGTCTTTAAAATGTTACGCAATCCTAGTATAACCGGATGACGAGAGTTAATCTCACTCGGACTATTAATAGGTTCATCTGATATTAAATGAAAAATAACATGGGATTGCGAAAGATTCGAGTGTTTGGTAATAAAAAAGTCGCCAGTCTTTAGTTTCGCAGTTGGCATTCTAGTAGGTGAACCACCAGCGCTGCCACTGCCACTACCGCCGATAGGATTTTTAGGCAATAATATATCAGCATTGCTACTGCCATTGCCTGTGCTGTTACTGCTGTGAATACTTGGAGTATTGGAGTCATTAATGTTGAGTGTGCAGATGTGTTTTTCAATTTTCTCCAATTGATCCCCTATCTATAAAAATTGTGTAAGTACCTATAATAATAACATAATTAGTCGTTTTATTTTTACCTGCTCAAAGTGAAACTCGGTTGACATGTTGGCATTCTTTATAATACTCTTATTAGCCTGTGCTTGTATAGACGGCGTTAGTACAACTACACCACATAAGGAACTTGAATACAGGCCCAACGCCATATTTAGTCCATTTAAACTAAAAAAATGTGTTTAATATTTATGTAGCAAACCTGGCCTTAATCGCACTACTAAAATATTATCTACCTCTCGTCCACATGCAGAGGACTGCAGAGATCTGTAACATCCGCACTTAATATACGTATGTTGTGCATATGTTTAAGTTGAGATCCCAAGTGTATTGTAAAACTTTCCTCCATTGAAGGTTGCTGTGATATAAACATAGATGATCGATTTCCCAAGGGTGTAGCCACCGGAGAGGCTTCAAATATTCTGCCTACTTGGCTGGTAATCCAATCACGGTACTCATTACGCTGATGCCCACGCTTGGCTTGTAATTCCGACTCGTAACGTTGGCGTATATAATTTTGGGTGCTATATTGTTGCGCCAGCAGATTATTGATATCCTACAAAAATGAATATAGTATTTGGTAGCATTTTAAAATTGCCATTCTTACTTCGGATGTAGTTGTGATATCCAATTGTTTGATTTTCAAATCCATCTCCTGTTGTTGTGTGGAGTTCAACGTCTCTACCTCCTGATCCATTTGTTTGTTTATATCCGATACAACTTTCGCGTATGCTCTTTCACGCTTTAGTATATCTTCTAGTGAAGACGAATGTACCAGCCTTTGAATATGTCATTGTATTGATCGGATAATAAATATTATTTACTCTAAACATTCTCACCGATGAAAACTCTGTGCAAATATATCCTCATCGCTTGGACCAATGCGATCAGCAAATTGTATTATCTCGTCTTTATAATGCCGCTCAGTTTTTCTTATAACCGCTTCTAAATCGAGCTCATTATTGTGTGCTTGTTCCAATAGTCCTTCTGCGAATTTGTCCAGAAATTTTTGATTCTCCACTTGTATAAACTCACGCAGGGCCAACTTCAGTGCTAAGTAAATATAAGAAGTCAAATAAAAAAAAATCAATTACAATTATACGTAATATATTACGTATATTCTCGTCCAAGTATCGTTGCATTGGATCCATGCCACTTAATATCCGTGTAACTAACTCGTCCAAAGATGCCTGCTCACCCTCGAAAGGCAGCTCGATCTCAATGCTCGCTGCACTGTCCTTTCCCTCATAATTTTTATATTTATATATAAACTCGACTGTGGTTTTATCCATTTTACTTATTTGATAAAGCAAATACACAATAGCTCACAAAGATGAAAATTGTTTAACAACAAAACAACACCCACAAATAGCATAAATAATCAGCTGATATCAGACAACATTAATCCTTGTACAGATCCATAAGTAAAAACACTCTTAGCTGGTTGTCAAAAAATGCACACAGCTGAGATCACCAATTCACTCTCTTATGTACAGGGCCCGCCATCTAACGTTACGGATTTGAACTAGGTATTATTTGAAGAATGGTAACACTTAGCTGTCATCTGATTTGACAGAAAATTAGTTTTATTCTTCCGCTGAACGAAAATGGTTGTGTATACGCTCAAAGAACGCTGGGACATATTGCGACATTACTTTGAAAAACATGGTAATGTTGCAGAATGTGTACGAAAATTACGTACGGCAATGGGAAGAAGAAAAACACCGAATGAAGCGTATATGCGTTACTTTGCGAAAAAAGTAAGAGAAATTGGGTTGCTTATTGACAAACCAACGCGTGACCGACCAAAAACCGTGCGTACGCCCGAAAATATTGCTGCTGTGGCCGAGCAGAGTGTTCGTGAATCACCAGGAACATCAGTTCACCGTCGTTCTCAACAATTGGTCATTTCGGAGACATCATTGAGACGAGTTTTGCGTAAAGACCTTGGTATGACGCCGAGGCAGCCATATGAATGAAGTTGTGTTCCACCATTAATCGGAAGAATTGTACTTCAAAATAAAAAAAAACACTTTGGAAAAATATTGAGTAGTTTCTTTTTTATAGCATTTTTAATTCCGTAAAGTTAAATGGCGGACCCTTTAACATGGTTGCATAAAAAAGTATTAAAATTCATAGAAAATCGTATCAAAAAGTCTAAAAATGGTGTAAAAATGCAGTTATTTCTCATAAAACAGCATTAATATAGCTAAGAAATATATTAAAAATATTTCTTACATAAATTTTCCAAGTCGAAAATATTGTTTTGTATTTTATGTGTCGATATTTTATCGTTTTTAATGCTACCACAAAAATGTTAATGCGGCATAGCAACCCCAATACGCAAAGCCAATACGCTGAAGCAAAAAGACCAAGCTCTCACACCATCCCGAGCTCGCCGTGTCATAAGTATATATGCATATATATATATAATTGGCGCATAAACCCTTTTTTGGTGTTTGGCCGAGATCCTCCTCCTATTTGTGGTGTGCGTCTTGATGTTGTTCCACAAATGGAGGGACCTAAAGTTTCAAGCCGACTCCGAACGGCAGATATTTTTATGAGGAGCTTTTTCATGGCAGAAATACACTCGGAGGTTTGCCATTGCGTGCCGAGTGGCAACCGCTATTAGAAAAATGTTTTTCTTAATTTGGTGTTTCACCGAGATTCGAACCTACATTCTCTCTGTGAATTCCGAATGGTAGTCACGCACCAACCATTCGGCTACGGCGGCCGCAATAAGTGGCCGCCGTGCCGTAAGTGCCCATCAATAAACAAGCAAAAGGAACGGGAATCTCTTGTTTGTGAAGAAGAAGAGTAAACGAAAGCAATGGAAACAGCCAAACACAAGAAATTATACGTACACACACATCTTTCTTACCACGGCGTCTTCCGCATATAAACGCAAAAAACTGCATTTGGGGGCTTTAGATTCACTTGTCCTTTAACATTTAATGTCTGGCACTTCGTTTCCATTAATTTGTTTTGGTTTAATCTCACAAATCACAATATTATCAAACCTTTTACTGAGTTTTCGCAAAACCTTTATTTTCTCCTACTTTTGTTTGTTTAGTTCGCTTGTTTTGTATTGGGAAGGAAGCTGACGTCAGACTTGTCAAAATCGCGAAAAATAAAGTAACTTTTTTTATTTGGCGCCACCGTAGATACTCAATTCGCCTTGATTACATACAGTATTTCTTGTTGTGGTGGTAAATCAGTTGATTTTTGTTTTTTTCTTTCGCGTGTCCATGTGGCTGTCATCCCCGCATGAAACAAGGCGAATTTTTTCTTTGTTTTCCATTTTCCCCCAATACTGCGCTTTGCAAAACATTGTTGTTGGTCTAGTGCCCACATCTTTAATATTATCTATGCCTTTAATGAACGCGCCTTGTCTTGATCTCTTTAAAAGGTCAATAATTTTTCATTCACAATAGATATTAACTATCGTTTTTCGGCAATGTTCCGCATCGAAAATTTTCCTAATCCGCTTAAATCATGAGAATTAAGCCTAGTAGTTAATCGACATCAGTTACCCCCTTAATCATTGTACAAATACATTTTTTTGGACAAGGGCTCTTAATTTCTGAAATATTTCCGAATTAAACCGTTAGCCTCGATTAACGCGGCCATCTGTATAGGATGCCAAAGTTAAGGATCTAAAAATACATCACACCTACGCTCGTTTCACAAGTTACAAAAAAAAAAAAAGCCGCAAAATTTTGCGCGCTCTGACAATACCCCTACGCTCCATTGTACCCACCTAAATCACAACTGTACACTCTTTCAACTCAAGGAATTCACCCACCAGTCATTAATAAAATGCAATTCTTTTTTTTTAAGTTTATTTTAAAAAAAGATAAAAGGAAATATATGAAAACACGTACAAATTTAAATAAGCGCAAGACAAGTATGCTTTACCATGAGCAGCTCAACTGTAACCTGCAATAAATCTTAAGACTTACCGTACCCCAGTGGTTCGCTGCATTTGCGCTTTGATAAAATGTGAAGCATCCATCCGTTACTCCAATCTCTAGCTTATTTTTCTCTGGCAGAGAGTTAACTGCAAATGTGCACTCACAGCTCTTGGCAGCGATCTTGCAACAAAAATTTTTTTTAATTACTTTGCTGCAAACATTAGAATTGATTAAGTATTTAAAAAAACATTCGTCATTTAATACTACACAGGTCTCGACAAGGCGTATCTTCACCATCTAACTCACAAATTCAAAAGGCTCTTCGTCTACAAAATAGTGAACTCCTTAAAGAGAACCAACTTAAATTTAACCCCATTACTCCCTAAACCACTTTATTTGCATCTGCATCTCAACGAAATGCTACACCATATGTATCTACTTTGAAATGTGTAAAGTATATATTTATCTATATGTATAAATTTACAATTATGAAGGATTGTATTCTTTAGTAAAAAAAATGATTCCAGCGAAAACTTAATTGAAGTGTTTAAGACATAGATTATCAGTATCAGGTAAATTTTTAATGATAAAAATTAACTAAATCTCAAGGGTTAGAAATGAAATTCCAACATCCTGTCCATCATTGATATTTTTTTTTTTTTTGGTTACTGTGACTGCATATAATCTATTTTTAAAATTCCAACTGGTTGATTTGTAAGACAATTTTCCTTATAGACATTCTGACATCAAATCCAACCTTACGGGATTGACAGATATTTGACAATAAATACAATAAAACTAAACTTATTCTAAAAACTTATTAGAATTATTTTACAGAAAATCTAAAACATTAAACCACTTGATGAGAATCGAGGGACATATGCGCATGACATGATTTCAAGGATTTGATTCATCATATTTTAACACTTCACAAATATTTTTAAATTTTACCGCACAGGACTGAAACATTTTGAAATAAAAAAAATATGTATCGCTAAAGCCGTTTTTTTTTTGTCAAAAATACTTTCTGCTACAGTTCAATCCAGGAAAGTGTGAAGTACTATTAATTTTAAAGTTGTATTTTTCCTGTTATGATTTCACTTTCTATTTTGTTCATCCTCTTCATCAAAATATCTGTTTGGTTCAAATGTGTGTGGGGGTTTGTTTTAAATTTTTGTTAAAATATTTAATACTCGTCTTTTTGCAATCCTCTTTAAAATTTTCACCTTTAAAACTACGTACGATAGGTACTTATTTTGCTGACGTGGTAAAATGCCTACACATGATTAACTTCTTAGTATCTGTGTATAAGTATGCATATTGTAACTGTTGCTTATATTTTCATCATCGCCACATCCTTTCTCTTCCTCTTGACCACCTGCTCTTCAAATAGTTCCTGGGAATCTCTCATCACTTTCTGCTTTAATTTTTCTGACTTTTTATTTTGAACTGAAACTGTAATTCTGCTGCTTTCGTGGCTGTTTAAGTTTTCTTATCTGTAACTTTTGGATTGCTTGCTTGAATCTGAGTTCGAATGTGACCTGGCTCAATTTTACGACCTATAAATGTTTGTAAATAAGAAATCATTTATTGGTATTCAAAAATTATTTTGAATCTTTTAGTTCTATAATTATAGATTAGTGAAAATAAAATTTTATATTAAATTGCACCACTCATCCGAACTAACCAATTAAGAAGAAATGAAATTAAAAGAGGAATAATCTACGCTTGTTGCTAAGAAAATATTGTATATAAAATCTATCACAATTCAAATGCGATGAGTCCTTAAAGATTTCGTCTGTCAAAACACTAGTTTGCCAAAAATTTAAATAAATTCTATCTACAAATCATAGTTAAAACTTAAGCCTAGAAATTAGGTCTGAACGTAAAACATGTTAGTAAAAATGTTAGAAAAAATCGTTTGGAAATTTTATATTGATCTGGTTTATAATACAAAGCTCACCTCAGTATCTCCTGTTGCCGCCCCCGCCGCCCATTGCATTTGGACCACCAAAGTTACCCTGATTACCAAAACTACCGCCTTGATTGCCTAAAATGCAAGAACCGCAAAATAGCAGGAATTTAATGGTCATATACTTATATATGTGTGCATTTCCCTATCAAATAATCAATTGCTTTACAGTATTTATATCTAAGTCAGTCATTTGATTTCAATTTTTGTTGCAAATACATTTTCATCAACCTATGAAACCCGAGGGACATAAGTTAACATATATATTATATTAGCAAGTTTTTATTTTACAGCCTCGTAACGCCGTATGAAATCATGAAAGTGGTTTATACGGAGCTGGGACTGTGTACAGATGTTAGTGCTAAATGTTTTATGTGTACATACCCATTTTGTTGCCGAAATTCCCTTGGTTATAGGGCTGCATGCGATTATTGCCACCATAGTTTCCGCGTTGAGGGCCACCGCTGTAGCCCTGCTGATAGCCATCACCGAAATCGTTACCCCAGTTGCCATTGTTAGCAGGCCCATTGTTGCCCTGACCACCGAAGTTTCCAGGACCATTATTCCAGTTACCTCCATTATTGCCATTATCCCATGGACCAACATTGTTGCTGTTCCAACCACTACCTCCACCACCACTATTATTGAAACCTCCACCAAAGCCATTATTTCCACCCCAATTATCATTGCCTCTGCTGTTACCACCCCAACTATTTTGGTTTCCCATCATTCCTCCACCCATATTCCCACCGCGGCCCATGTTGCCACCACGACCACCGCCACCGCCGCTGCCACCCCCTTGTTGACGGTTCATATCCTGCTTGGGTAGGGCCTTCTTCACGTCTAGTGCTTTGCCCTTAATATTGTGAGTTTTTTGCACTGAAAATGGTATACACAAGTTTATCAGTCAAAAGTTTAGAAATTGCTTAAGTGATCAAAATTTAATTTATTTTTTTGTAACGAGGCTGCGTGTTACACAGAATTTCAATAATAATACATTCGCATAACATAGCGTAAGCCGACGCTAATATTTATCTTACAGTTATATTTTATAAACTAGCTAGACAAAGAAAAGCCAGGCCAGTTGTCAGAAAACTGTGTAAATAATAACAATATGTTAAATTTTTGTAACGAGACTGCGTGTTACACAGAATTTGAAATAATAATACATTCGCATAACATAGCGTAAGTCAACGCTTTTATTTATCTCACAGTTTTGTTCTATCAGCAAACCAAACATAGCTAAAATAGTTGTAGCAGCTGTGTCAGGGAACTGTGTTTAATTCTTATTCACGTACGTTTTTGTTAGTATTGGAGACTGTGAGGTAATTTCGACTATCGACAGTTACTGGATGATTTTCATTTATTACACGCTTAAAATATTCGCATTCAATTAAATTTGGCAGTTGTTATGACAATGCTTGCAATATGACTTAAAACATTTCATAAAATGAATTACCAATTTCATCCAATTTGCTGTCTCGATTGGCAATTTCAATGAAATTGACCATTGAAAATCATCAAAACTTTAGTGCTGAGAGAGTGATTTCTTGATAACTGTCAAATGAAACAAAATTCCTGAAGTAAATGTTTTTTTTTTAGGTAAAGTCCTACCAATTCGTCAGTTAAAAAAAAAAAACTGTTTACAAATATGCTCTCACTCAATAAGGAACTGAAACTTGAAAAGATTGAATAAAAACCAAGTATGGAACTATACTTGGCATATACCACAATTTGAAATTCTTTTTTTTTTAATTTCTTTTATTGGCGCACCATAAAAGTCGGCAATTTTGAGTTTTACTCTTTTTTTACAATTTCTTCTTTAAAAGAGAATGATCTAAACATCTCAGAAATTTACTTATACTGGAAACGAACATGAACAGAACTATTATCACTAATATATTACTTGTGACATATACATTTTCATCGATCCATTATTAAATGCAAAACAAATCAACTAATATATAATATATGTCTGGACTTAGTCTCACAGTCATGAAACGCCGCATCATGTTATTAAAAATACATATGCGGAGCTGGGACTGTACACCGTAACCCAAAATAACAAGTATACACACACATCGCAGAAGTTAGTATACATTTTTAATATACTTACACACAATTTTATCAACTGGGTCATAGTCATCGTACTCAATAAAAGCAAAACCGCGCTTTTTGCCAGTCTCTTTATCAATAACAATATTTACATCTGTAATTTTGCCATATTGTCCAAAATAATCACGAAGACATTGATCATCGTGTTCGTCCTTGAGTCCACCAACAAATAATTTTTTAACCGTAGCACCCGCATGTGGATTATCAATATCTTGACGTGGCACAGCACGTTTTGGTTCTACCACGCGCCCATCAATTTTATGAGGGCGAGCATTTTGAGCGTCATCAACCATGGTAGACCGTGAATAAGTAATGAATCCAAAACCACGTGATCGCTTAGTCCGTGGATCTTTCATTACCACTACATCAACTATTTTACCCCATTTCTCAAAATGAGATTTCAGGCCATCATCAGTTGTGCGATAATCTAGCCCACCAATAAATAATTTTCTTAAACATTCAGGCTCATTGATTTCCTCCTATAAAATAATAAAAAAAAAAAAAAGAAAATTATTAGTGGTTTGGAAATCGATATTTTTCATGCTACATTTTGGAAACAAAATGGCGGACGAATACCGTCGCCTTCTAGAAATTTACAATTATTATAAATATTTTACTCACATCATTATAATCTCCATTTTGATTGGAATTATCTTTTTGATTACTCATTTTCACCATTTATTTTAATATATTTATATCAATATTTGCAATAATAAGTTTATTTAAATTATATAAGCGCAGCTGTGTACGAGTGAACAACTCAAAACGAAAAATCCGAATGAACTTCCGTTTGCGGCACACGAAAGTTAAAGAATCAAATAAACAGAGTTGCCTTCCCACAAAACGCGAAATTGAACTTGTGTTTACTGAGGTGTGAACCCACCATAAAGTAACTCTATGTCTCGACATATGGAAGCTGATCACATGCAATTCATCGCATCCGATACAATACAAGTGAAAACTTCTCGTCACACACCTCATGCGATAAATAGCAGAACTTACGGTATTTGCTTTATCACATGCAATGAACTGCGAGTTTTAAAAGTTAAATTTTATTTTATTTTATAAGAAATCTTTGTAATGGCAGCATTATAACATCAAAAGACAAATTTAAAAACGAGGTGTTTCTTCTAATTTCTATATACTATTTAACATTTTTAGCGCATAACATCAACGAATAGATTAATTTACCGACATTTTTAAAGTTACTACATTTTTCTACACAAATCTAAGGAAGTCATATGTGAATGAGAACCTCAGCTGTATATTATGCACCTGCTACCAAATATGTTTCCATATTTAACAAATTTCTATTTGACTTTGTCCTGTTTCTTCTTGCGGGCACCTTGGCAATTTTCAAAATGGCAAAAAGCAAACCGGATCCCTGTTTAAGTCCATGTAAACGGCGCGGTAAAATGAATATTGTTTTGTCAAACTACGAGATGACAGCTGACGTTTAGACAGTGATGACTGGAAATTGAGTAAGACAGATATGTTTTGCCAGTGAATTTCGCGTTCCCCACCTGATATTCACGTCAGGGTTTTTAACATTATCTATGGAAAGTGCAGATTTGGGTTAGTCTGCCATGTGCGCGCCCACCGCTCGTATTTATATGCGTTTGGGCCACCTATATTGATTGTTTTATCCTAATAATTTAAATTTACGAGAAGGCAATATAAGAAACCGCAAACTAATTTTTTTAGCTCCGTTTCCAAAAATTATTTCCACTGTCCGATGGGATAACATCTTTAGAAAGCCTTACACTAACAGTAGATATTTTGTCATTTCATAAGCATTAGTCGTGAGTTATTAAATATTTTGACACTTTCCGACCACAATTTTAATAAAACAAAATAGCTGAAAGATGTAACGTACAATCGACTATTTTGGAGACAATCCATTATTATTTGAATACTTATTAGCAAACTATCCAAAATGTAATCTCCATATTAGCAAAAGTCTTCAAATTTAAGAATAAATTCAAAGCGTTTGGTAGCACCAAGAAATATTTTGAATACATACACATTTGATGAACGCACACGACCCACCATTTTATTTCATTCTAAACCAGTGCTCGCCTTTTAATAGTTCGTTTTTGTGAAATTAGCGGTAAGCGTTTTTATTTATCAAGAGGAAAAATACCTGGTTAATTTAATTAAAGACATTAACTTTTGCACCAAAATGATCAAAGCACCAGAAAATATTTATCCAGCGGGTATTAAGCTAGAGGTAAATAATTTTAAAGTAATACATTTCATCCATGTTTTGCAATATCGATTTTAGAAAGTGGAACTTTTATTTGTTTTAAAGAAATAAAATGAAAATGGCATAAACGAACTTTAATTTGTTGCCTAAATATTAATCGGTAATATCTTGGGTAATTTAGGAACATCAGAATGGAGGAGAAGTGGAAATTGATCATCTTCGCAAAATGTTCATTGGCGGTTTGTCGGCAGTAACAACCGAAGAGTCACTTCGCGCTTTCTATAAGCAATGGGGCGATGTAGTTGACGCGATAGTAATGCGTGATCCAGCAACAAAGCGTTCCCGGGGATTTGGATTTATTACATACTCTGACACTTATATGGTTGATCGCGCACAAGCTGCACGTCCACATGTAATTGACGGAAAGTGAGTTCATTGCATATAGATATTTCACGCATATTTATAACATGAGTCATTAAATTTTTCCTTTTTTTCTACTAAAAATTCACAGGCAGGTAGATTCAAAGCGTGCTTTGCCCAAGCCTGAACTTGGAAAGCCAGAAGCTAGTACTACAGTAAAAAAAATCTTTGTTGGTGGCTTAAAAGAAAATCACGATGAACAGACTTTAACCGAACACTTTTCACAATTCGGTAATGTAGTTGGAGTTAAAATTCTAACGGATAAAACAACTGGTCGCAAACGGGGTTTTGCATTTGTAGAGTTTGATGACTATGATGCAGTGGACAAAGCAGTGTGTAAGTTTTTGTTCTACAGATGCATATATTTTGTTTAAGTATTAATACATTTGTGGCATTTTTGTTTTTAGTGCACAAAAATCACACAATTAAATATGTTCTGGTAGATGTGAAAAAATCAGTTTACAAACAAGAGTTGGCTAAGAAACGCGCCACGCAGGCACAACAGGCAGGCGTTCCCCCAGGCGGAGCACCGCCAGCAAACGGCTACCAACAACCTGCCGCGCCCTATGCCCAACAGCCAGCTTATGGATATCCACCACAAATGGGTCCACCGGCATACAATGGATGGGGAGGATATCCCCAAGCTGCGCCACCAGCTGCGTACCAACAACCACCTCCAGCTGCACCTGTCGCGGGCTATGGCGCTTATACAGCTCCACCTCAAAACGGTGGTGCTCCCGGCTGGGGTGCGCCTGCCGCTTATGCAGCACCTGCAGCTTGGCCGCAAAATGGTTACGCAGCAGCCCCACCCGCTGCTGCACCTGTGCCACCACCAGCTGCCGCACCTGCAGCTGCACCTGCCGTAAATAGTTGGAATGGTGCTGCTGCTGCTCCAACTCCAGCCGCTCCTCAAAATTTTGGTGATTACCAACAATCATACAACGGTGGCCCACAAAAAGCAGGCAGCTTACAAGGAAACAGAATGAACCCATATAGTGTGTCGTCAGCGCCTAGTTATGGTAAGCAATAAATGCTGTAGACGTTTATATATGTTTCAAACCAATTCAAACGATCATCTGCCCTTTTCCTACTTTCCTTATTCTCATTTTAAAGAAGTTTAGTTCAGTATATTAATTTTCGTGCTCTAGAAAAGTAATATTTTTGTATGAAATATAAGCTAGCTGTTTGAATGTAAACAATATTTTGATAAAAATTCTGACTGCCCACAAAGAGAAATATAAACAATTCGTCTTATCCCTCGTGGTATTCCAATGTGTATGTTGCACATAATTGATACTTATACGAATAACACATGGACAGTATTTCCGTTTTAGCATATATTGTATATTTGTATTTTAATTGCAGTATTAATATTCCAGAAAACATAGTTCCTTATTTGTTTTGGATATGCATATACTTAATTATCACGATTTCAATTCATTCATATTTTCTGTATAAAATTGCAAGGGAGTAGTAGTTCCCTTTAAAACTAATTAACAGTTGAATGCTAATACTAGCATTTTTTGTGCCATCAGTTGTGTGTATCTATGACAAAATTTTCTCGGTCATAAATTCTATAAATATTGAAAAAAAGAAACGTTCTTCACAGGGTCAGCCGCTTATGCCGGTTACCTGAATACGTCAAAATCGACGGGCATATGTTCATCTGTAAACTCTGCTTATAAAACACAGACAAAGCACTTATACTAGACTATAGAAATAAAGCGGATTAAAACTACCATTATGTACAATATAAAGCTATTCAGTAAGAAAATTGTCTTAAAAAACGGAAGGGGGAAATACTTCGAAATTATATATGAATGCGTGTTGCCACAGGTACGTTGCTATGTAGTATTTAGACATTCGATTTGCTTATCTCACATTAGTAGGAAGCTAGTTGATTTTAAAGTGCGTTAAAGTATATATATGTCTGTATTACATGTGAACTTATAAAAATGACAAACAAGTAATTCTAAATTAAATAAATTAATAATTGGCGCGTACACTTCTGTTAGGTGTTTCGCTAAGCTCCTACTCCTATTTGTGGTGTACGTCTTGATGTTGTTCCACAAATGGAGGGACCTACAGTTTTAAGCCGTCTTCGAACGGCAAATGGTTTTTTATGAGAAGCTTTTTCATGGCAGATATACTATACACTCGGAGGTTTGCCATTGCCTGTCGAGGGGCGACCGCAATTATAAAAAACGTTTTCTATCACTTGGTGTTTCAAGCACGGAGACTCGAACCTGTGTACTTCTGAATTTTAAATTAAGTCGCAGAAATAAATGAACTCAAACTTGCTGTTCAAATACAACATTAATTGAATGACTCGGACCCACTTGCCCTGATTTAGTTGTGGTTATGTGGTTGTATCAGCATAAACATTCCCCATCCTTCGTGGGAACGATTTAGCTGAAATATTTGCTATTGCTTGAACTCAATGCTTTCGGTACTATATTTTAAATAAATTGATGAGCGCAAAGGTTTGCAGGAGGTTTCCGAAAAATATTTTGAATATAACTCATTTCAATAATAAGAATTAAATATTCGATTAAAAGCAGAGTTATATATATTGCAGTCCGAAAATAATTTAATGGGGCAGGATTGAAACTAAAATATTGTTTACTACTAATTTTTTGTTTTATAGAGTTGTTTAAATATAAAATACATCTTTTGAGGCAGACAATTGTGTGAACGTGTTTATTGAACATAATACTTATTGTTTGTTATTATTATATACTATGTTCCTGTTGGTAATTTGGCTTATTATTATTTCCATATTTGTTTTATATGTCTTGTAATCCTTGACCTTCAAAAATTAAAACATCTATTTATGCATATGAATATCAATATTTACTACTACTATAAATTATACAATATATCTTTCTTTATTTCCCATATAGGCATTTAAGATGTATGCTTATACATAAAATTAAAGTACTACTACATAAATAACCAGAATTATTTTAAGAGAAACAAGTAAAAAAATTCAAACCAACCCAAATCCAACCCCATGAAAGAAAGATTTACATAAAATGCACTACGTACATTACATAGAGCAATACAAGAACAAAACGTAAAAACGCACTTCATTAAGGATGAATATCGATATTTATAGTATCAATATATGTATGAATCTATGTATTTTTAAACTATAATTTAAATAATCCATATGCTGGTATATACACATTAATATGTAGCGTACAGCAATAATATAGTAGATCACTTAATTAGATGATGATTCTTAATATCGGATAAAGTTTTGCCCATACACATTACCAGCGTGCTTACATTTTGACATAACAAATAACAAAACAAAAATGTGAAATAGCGCAGTGCAAAGAAAAAACCAAATTAGATTCCCAGCGAAACACGGATCAAAAATGCCTGCTGCAATAAGAAACTCACCAGCATTCAATCACATATACAGACATTGATCAATATGATAAGAAGCTTAACATATATAAATTATCGGCACAGCTGCAAAAGCGCTTCAGAGCTAGCATGAAACTCTAAAAAGAACGGCAATGGTTATTGCTATTTGTTATATTTATCTTTGCAATTGAAAATTGAAGGATTTTGTTTTATTTAATTTTGCTTTTGTTTTTCTTTCTTTTTATATAAAACAAGAGAAGTGAACTGTTTGCTTAACATCCATGACATTAAACTTTTTGTTTAAAAGAACACCAAATTCCTTCTATTTTGTGGCACTTAACTCATAGAACAGCTGAGTGTGTGTTTTTTTCTTTTGAATTAGAACTTAAAATATTGAAAATTATTAAATGTTTCTAAACGTTGCAAAATTAAACAAAAACAAAAAAATTCAAACAAAAAATAAAAACAAACATTTTTTACTATAATGATAATTAAATAAGTGTGTTACAATATATATTGTATTTAGTAGTAATATGTATAAATACATTTATAATACTTGCGATTAAAAGCTGAATTACAAATAAAGTATACTATGCAATTCATTTATATGGTATATAAGTTTTATTGCATTTTTTACTTAACTCCTTATTTTCTCTTTAAGTACAGATATGGATATCTAACAACTATGTATACGATATTATTGATATATAAATTCGTATAACATATTGGTATTGCAGCCCTCTTATTTCTACTTATGAACTTGTATAACAATGTATGTTGCAATGAAGTATTAAAAAAAAAGCATGAGAGCTGAGGCATTGAGTTATGTACAGTTATTAATATGTAATATTTTGAAAGTACGAACTTTAATTTGCCATTTCATCAAATTAGTTTGTTAAAATTCCGGTGTTTAAATATAAATTTTGTTCTGCACGAGTAGCAAATTTAGGAATTGCGCACGTTTCCTGGAGGTTACCAATACAACAAGAGAGTTTTTACTCGATTCCGTGGAGATGTTAAAATATTGTTTGTTCCGCTACCTTTATAAAATGAAAGAAAAGAAGCATATGGCATTCAGATGTCAGTGTGACTATATGAAGATTATTTTGACCGCTGCCTGTCTATATACGAAAATAGTCGTAGGTGTTAAGATTAAACAGTTGCTGTGAGTCGGGTTTTTTTTTTTTTGTTTTGTAGATATACATAAATCCGTGTTGTACCGGTTTCTTCGAAGAGACACGAGTGCGCAGGCTCTGGAAATCTAATAAAATTTAATGTGTTCTATCAGATATCGTTACATATAGTTCGTATGTTTTTAACATTAAAGCAATTCCTCGTTTAATAATCGTTACCCTGTATTATTTCGGTTTGTGAAAATATGTATAATTTGGACTTCCTTTCACAATATGCATACATTTTTTGAGAAATCCTACTGATACCAACTTCGGTTCAAGGAAAACGTATTTAACAGTGTCATTGAATTTGAAAACGATCTCAAACGAAACATATGACACTGTAACCTATATGGAATAACGTCAAGTGAAATACAATTCTTACGCATTTAATTCGTTTGTTTATGTTTTTTATATTATTGTCCATTTAAAAAGACCGCACTAAGTTTTCATTCATTCTTTGGGTTCCTTACTGTTAATATAATAAGGTAGAATATGCATATAATATAGTAACAGAGGGACTATACAAATTATATTTTGTTTAATATATTTTACATCGATGTGTAGCGATTTTTGCCTTATTTTACGTTTAAATTTCTTTTATCTTAAATTACACCCATAAATGTGTTGGGGTGTATATAATATATTGTAACATTTTATTATCGGTGCAACACTACGTTAACTTTTGTCCTTTCAGGTATTTGAGGTATACAACTTAGCGTGTATGTTACTGAAACAATATATTCTCTACAATACTTTTATTCGCACTGCTACTGATATGCCGCTATAACATACTCGTACTACCAAATCTATGTTGTGTATATATTGCTTTGTATCTTGCTACTATATACTACATACCTACATATGTATATTCATTATAACATATCGCATATACACCTATGTACATATATATGACTAAGTATGTACGTACTTGATCTACTAAGTAAGTAAAATAAAGCGTAAGTAAGTGTACATATTTATTGTAAAGTTTATGCCCATACGCCAATAGACGTTATACCCAACGTATACGTAACTGAAACTGTTAATTTCAAAATGTCATAACTTTTTTTTAAAAAATCGTACAATAATTTAAAAAAATGGGTTTTAAAGCTAAAGAGTTGTACTATGCAACCTTTTCGTCGAAATTGAAAAAAAAAAATTTCTATCCCAAAAAAAATTATCAAAAATGGCTAAAATGGCCATTTTTTGACCTTTTAGGCTTCATTTACCAAAAATCCTGACGTGATGGAGCATTTTGAAGGTCAGATGCGTTTTCAGCGCATAAAAAACTACAAGAAACAAATACAGCCATTCTAGAAACTCACCCTCGCAGGACTGTGTAATTTTTGGCGCGAATGAACGCTTGCAAAAATTAAGAATACTTGAAGAATTAAGAATTATCGAAAACGATTTATTATGAACAAGTGGAAACAGCAAATTAACTCTTTGTAATGCATGCACCATTTTTGCTAAAGCTCAACATCTTTTGCAATGAAAGTGTCGTAAATACGAAAATATTTAAAACTATCTGAAAATCGGATTTGTTTTAGTAATTATTGTATTATTAATATATACATCTATATGTGGCTATGCTTTCTTAAGGAAAATTACATACTAATTAAAATGAATCACATTCATTTATAAAACCGGTTTGGTAAAATTCTAGTTTTTATTTGCCCAATGTTTTTAAGCATTTAATTCGTTTTTCGAATTCTTAATTCTAAAGTATCGAGTATATTTATAAAAAAAAATGTTTGAATTCTTTTTTCATAAATTTTACTTTTTTTTAGTGCTGTATCATGATTCAATTTATAAAGGTTTGCTCACTTCTGACATTTCCTTACAAGAGGTTGCATTTAAGGTGAAGAAAATGGAAAAAATTAAATCTTTTTTTTAGCAAAAATGGTAGGAAAAAAGTATTTTTTTACTTACATGGAAACAAACTGGGAACGGTGTAAAAATAAATTTTAATTAATTTTGAATGTAGGTATGTAGCATATCACTGTGTGACAAAAAAAAAAAATTAAATATACTATTATGGAGACCTAGCACAACTTATGGCTATAGAAAAACTAAACAAAATGGTATAGGAGAAATTTCCAATACACCCCCAAAATCTCATTTTATGGCCATAAAACCATTTTTCAGTAGGTTGATGTGAAGAATCACTCCTAACTTCGCCAATTTCCATCCGATTTCGAATTTGTTTTTTTAGTTCGAAAGAACAAAAACAAGCCTTTTTGACAGTGTGTTGACAATTTTTCTGAAATGACAACTGACGAGACTGTAGACGGAAGTATTTGGAATTTTTTTATTTTTTCTCTATTTTTTCAACTTTGATATAATTTTTACGATATTATCCGATATTGAGGATTTTTTTTAGTACACTACTGTTATAGTAAATTTAATTTTGCGTCGAATGAGCTATATTTGACTGTAATTGAATTAAAATTAATAGAGTTGTGTGAGTTTTAAGATTTTATTTTTTTTTTTTACTAATTTGGTATGTACGTATAACTTACGCTAAATGGGAATAAGGACGTGTTTTGATGCGTTATTATAGATACGTAATATTTATTGGAGTATATATGTATACATAAGAGTACACTGTACTGCATACAACAGAACTGGTTAGAACTTACGAAAATATTTGACATATTATAGCACATTTTTTTTTAGTAGAAATATGGAAAGCTCCCAAGTGTACCAAAGTTCACACTGTACATTGATTAACAAAATAAGTTTGTTATTATAATTTAACCTTATTAAAACGTCAAAGTTTTATTGTTTGTTTCATTGAAATTCAAGAGATATAAATCAAAACGTTGCCAGAAAAGTCGAATTTCTCAATATTCTCCGATGATGTGGCATCATCAGCCTTATTATAAACCAGATGATTGTTATTTTTATAAAACGGACGTAAACGGTCATCATTATAAAGCTCGAAAGCACATAAAGTATGCTGATGTTGCAACTGTTAAGAACCCCGTAGTCTTGGACGATATGATTGACTCAACTGCAGGCACTGAAGGAAGTTCAACTCATTGCTGATGATGATCAAACTGATAACAATAAACCTGATGATGAAGAGTACTTTCCGTCTGGTTCTAAGTCTTCAGAACGACACATTGTATAAAATTCAGATTTTCAGGATCTTTCTCGTGATTTACTTCTATCGGGAAGACAATCTGAAACGCTCGCTTCTCGATTTAAACAATGGAATTTAGTTGATGACAACTTCAGATGAATGATGATGATCAAATTTCTTACAGAGAAGTATTCAAAACTGATGAAGAGAATGGCAAATGTACCATACCATACTAAACTCCAAAGGGCCGTTTCCAATGCATTTTTAAGTTTGGAACCAGTTCCGTACCATACCGTACAATGCTGCACTGCACAATACTCCAATAAATATTATGTGTTTATAATGACACTTGTTATCATTTTCATGCTTCGATGCCTACATACCAAATTAGTAAAAAAAAAAATAAAATCTTAAAACTCACACAACTCTATTAATTTTAATTCAATTACAGTCAAATATAGCTCATTCGACGCAAAATTAAATTTACTATAACAGTAGTGTACTAAAAAAATCCTCAATATCGGATAATATCGTAAAAATTATGTCAAAGTTGAAAAAATAGAGAAAAAATAAAAAAATTCCAAATACTTCCGCCTACAGTCTCGTCAGTTGTCATTTCAGAAAAATTGTCAACACACTGTCAAAAAGGCTTATTTTTGTTCTTTCGAACTAAAAAAACAATTTCGAAATCGGATGGAAATTGGCGAAGTTAGGAGTGATTCTTCACATCAACCTACTGAAAAACGGTTTTATGGCCATAAAACGAGATTTTGGGGGTGTATTGGAGATTTCTCCTATACCATTTTTCTTAGTTTTACTATACCTACAAGTTGTACTAGGTCTCCATAAAAGTATAAAATCACTGTCGCACAGTGTATTTTATGGACAATATAAATATATGTATTTCGTATATAAATAAATACATATATGGGACAAGTAGAAACTATTAGCGAAAAATTCCAAGCCTGATATTAAAATAAAAAATTGCTTTACATAATTCAAGATTATATTTTGTGAATTATTTTTTTTAAATTTAAAATGCGAAGTTTCGCCAATATGAAGCTGTTATGTTACCTAAGCAAAATAGGATCATAATGAATTATTTCATGGATGAAATGAATTCATCATAAATTTAATTGACGAAAACTATTTATACCTTACTTTACTACGCTGTGCCCACACAAGTTTGGAGTTTTGACATCTAAGTCGCGATTATTCTTACTTTACTAACTACGGGGGGGATAAACGCTAAAAAAAAACACTTTTTTCATGAATTTATTGTAGCGAAACGGTTCAAGTCAGTTTATTAAAAGTTGTTGCATATTATAAAGTTACATTTCAAGAATATTTGATAAAATTTTCATGTAAAAATATTGAAAAATGAGCGAATGAGAGCACATTTACGTAGACGTCTTTTCAAAAATACATTTTGCAGTAGTCAGCATATCTCAGCGTAGAATCATCTGAAATCAAAAAAATCGAATAATTTAGTTAAAGTCTAAGTTAAACTTCCCCCCAACGTTTATTTTGACGATTTATTTTCATTTTCAGCCATTTGGTAGTCGTTTGAAGTAAAAAGTGATTTTTGACGAAAAAATGCCGCCATTTTGTAGGTGTAAAACCACCTTAATATAAAAAAAAAAATGGCGAAAAAAAACGTTGGGGGGGAGGTTTTTTATATGTAAAATATGTGTGCAAAATTTCAAAAGGATCGGTTGAGTAGTTTTCAAATGCCAATGACTACGCACTTAAAAAAAAAAAGGTTCGAGAAAACCGCGTTTAAAGTCTGCTGCGTCTCGGCAGATGTTTGAGGCGGCTCGGCTTTATGCTCTATAACTTAAAAAGTTTTGCTCGGATTGACTTAGAATTTTAACACGGTATTTTTGAAATGTTTTACTACAATAACATGCAAAAAAAAAAAATCGATTTTTATCCCTTACCCCCCCTTAAAACTTACCTTTCTTCGTTTTCCGCCATTTTCTCCTTTGTAGTTGAACATATATTGCATATTGCTTTTTTAGTGATGCCTTGGTTGTTGCATATCGAGAACATCAACGATACTTTTAGTAACACGAGACATCGTCAAAGATTTCAAGGTTGCGTATAGGAACATGATACTTTGTTCCAACACAAAGCAACAGGCGTTTTGTAAAACGCCCCTTCTTGTCGCCGGCGCTGGCATTAACGTGTTCTAATCACGCAATAAGCATTTCCAAGTAGCTGCTGCATGCCGAATATTTGTACCGTTAAAACTTTTGAATACTAGCTCCAATTAACAATACTCAGAAAGCTGGTACTGGGATTTGCTAAGCCTCCTATAAACACATCATTCACCCAAACAAGATCCGTCAATCCCAACTTTCTTATAATGAAGCCTCCAATGTTATCGATAGCGTCGGGACTATCTAATTATTCTTTCTGTTTTAACTGTTTTAGGAAATGCTAACTCTTTGCAAAACATGAGCTCCTTCAAAATCACATCATAAGAAATAAAGTTTTTTAAATTCTCCATTAAGGGGGTAGTATGGTATTTTTTTTTTTTTTTCATTTTTTTTTTTTTTTTTTTTTTTTTTTTTTTTTTAAATTATTCTATAACATCTTAAGATTATTGTGTGAAAGTTTGAAGTGCATTAGAGTAAAATTGACAAAGACACAAAGGATTAAGTATCTACCTCTCCAACCGGATTTCACGCTGCCGAAAATAGCTACCTACGTTTTTCTCACACTTGCCTTTTTTACGGTCGGTGTCCACTGTAGATTCATATCTACTGCACCGATTCTTTTCAAATTTGGTTTTTTTGTTTCTTTACTTTATTCACGAGGTAATGACGTCGAGTTTTTTTTTTTTTTTTTTTTAAATTTTGTCATATTTTAAAACAACAAAGTTTTCAAGTTTTTTTTATGAAAAATCGGTGTTTTGACTTCAAAGCGCTTTAAAAAATTAAAAAAAAAAAAAAAAAAAAAATTCGACGTTGTTACCTGCGAAACTTTATTAGCTGATGAAATCAATTTGGTTTTTTGATTTTAGTTGATCCAGTAATGAGTTCTGAGGGACACCGCAATAAAGCTTTTTTATGAGACGTCCGCGAAGATTCGCTGCCACCAACTCATTTCTTCATAAAAATCAATGAAAATTTCACACAATATTCTTTAAATATGACTTTATAATGAAGTAATTTTAAAATTTTGAATAAATCAACTGTGTCCAAAAAAAATTTCGATAAATATGCTTGTTTTACACCGAATTAACCATACTACCCCCTTAATGTATCGATCTCGGACTGTATCATATTCTGACTTAAACGGCATGTCAGGATGTATTCCATGTCATTGATAGTCGTGGACAAACCGATACAAACTCTTGAGGGAGTTATTGCTCGCAAGCACACCCTTTTTAAAAATGAAAAGTTTTTTCTACAAAGTTTATTTTTTTACACTTTTATTAAACATTTCCAGTGTTTTGCTAAGGGAACTGATTTGTCAAGAGGGAACGAGAAAGCTGCTTACTGAGCACACCTTTATTATTGAATTATGGTGCGGTATTTCCTTTCCATTAAAGGGCGTGTTTAGTATACTTTTTACAATAATTTTTTAACGAAAGTTATATAAATGAGTACTTATACAAGAATGTGCGTTATACCTAAGGTGTGAGAAGAGGATTTATTTTAAAGAAAAACGGTAAGATTTTTTTACAAACATCTTCCTTTGAATGCTTACACTTACAAAGAGAGAACAAATTTAAGGCTGGTGCATTCCAGTTAAATATATAATATTATTATTATTATACTATGTATTTTTACTACTGAACAAAAGAAAAAGTTTACATATCTCTTTGGTTGAAATACTAAATTTTCTAATTTAGAGATGCAAATTTCATATTTCATAAAAAAAAGATGTGTTCGTCGCAACCAATAAGCCATTATTGTGTTCATATTAGTTTTTTGATGGCTTTTTGCTGATACTAGGCTAATTAGCTACCGCAATATTGCAGAAATTATATCTCGCCGAACGCATTGTTTCAAAATATGGAAATAAGGACCAAAAACTTCGCTTCCGCAGTGTAAACTTTTATATTGTGCTTGATTAGCCAGTGATGAACCTCAGATTGTCAACATTTTACTGACGTGGCGTTGTTATTGTTGCAGTCATTATACATGCATATATGTACATACAGAGCGTGATGCTGTCTCATAAAAAGTAACACTGCCACAATTATTACATTTCGAACACCCTGAAAATAAATCCGTTCGGTATCCTTTTCGTTTTTAAACAGAATTTAGACGCCGAAGCCTGTCTCTTACAAGTTCCCTCATAAGGTTTATGAATATTTTCATTCATTCTTTATGTCGTTAATTTTAAGATAGTTTAAAAATTGCTCAAAAGTTCCAATAGGATAAATATCACGACTTTCAGGTTTTCAAATATTTTGTGCAGATACGAGTATACAATATCCAAAGCCTTGTTTCGCTTTTGAAAATTAACTTTATATGGCTGGTCGACGTGGTTATTTGCCGATTTCGCCACATTTAACAAAGAGTTTCATTGAAGTGTACTAATTTTTGCACACGCTAAATCGACTCCTTTCGTCATTGCGAGCATTTTGGTATATATAAATCTATATGTTTATATCAATCTGGATGTCCTTTATGCTCTTACATAAAACCGTTATGTGAACAATATGAAGTAAAAATATTGCTGGTATTCTTTTTTTTATTATACTGTAAGAACGACAACTCCACTTCAGTCTTTGGTCATATAGAAATCTGGATCTTCCCATAATGTTGACGTGGATATCGTGGAATCATGTGAACGAGAGAGTTAGCCGGATTCCATATAAACTAATAACTGTAACTAAAAACTCGGTAAAAATATATAAATTAAAAAGAGCCGTCTAGATAGGTATAGTGTATAGTTTTTCTTTGTCGGTTGTAAAAAGATTCAAATAAAATTTGAATATTCATACATTGTGAAGAAGCTAGTCTTGATTTGAGTCAATCATGCTTTATAGTAAAATCATTGCATAGCTGAACATTATAAATACATATATAAATTTACATCTACGTACCGCTATACATCGATTTTATTCTTATTTATAAATATATTACATACTATTAATTACTATAACCAAGATTTCATTAAAAAAAATCATGATTATCTACATTTGTGTTTTTATATGTATAACCGCCTTAATGGATCATCTAAATTACGGTGAACTAATTAGAAATGTTTTATTGGAAAAATACCATTACTGTTTAACAATAAAACATTGACAGGGAGATTTCACAATAAAGTTATGCATTGTAAGGAAGTGACTGTGATTTGATAAACTTTTAAGTAAAATATCTTAAATTAAATTAAATTTAGTACAAGCTAAAACGATTTTGGTATACGTAACTCATTCATTAAGGAATCTCCCTGCGGTGAAACCTCTATATGGCAAAGTTCAAGGGCCAATTCAATTATTTTGTTATATTCGTAGGTAAATATGTACATATGCCATCAAAAACGCAATACAGCGAAATAAAAAAGTAAAAAAAAAAAACACTAAATTTTTATTTATTTTTTAATAAAGGATTTGTGAATCCATTCATAATTCCTTATATAGGGGCTTTGCTGCTGCGTACAGTGTTTTTTTTTTCATTTATTTGTTTCTCATTTAATTAAATTCTTTTTAATGAAAGTATAGTTCATTCTCTTATAAAAACCATATAATTCCAGGTTTAAACTTGGTGCAAATTACAAAAAAATATGAATTTTTAGTTGCTTAAAAATCGCGCTTATTTAAAAACAATTTTTTTTTTTTGGCGGTTTTGTGCATGTTTTCCATATTACGAATGCTCGGCATTTCTTTTATTTGAGGGGGGAAAAACATCAACCAGAGTTTTTCATTATAATGGCATCATTCATATAGAGGTTTCGCCATATATTAGTTACGTAGAAATCCATCCAACTCATTTTTATGGATATACATACATTTTTATGCTCACCAAGGCAGCTTGTGTGTTATCCCAAATTTAAATGTTACATTACATCGTAATTTTTAAACCAATAAACATATTTATTTTAATGTTTCTCTTTAAGCGTCCCACGCGCCAAGTAATGAAACACATCAATCGTAGTTTTCGGTAGGAAAATCTTGTTCGACTGAAAGCACGTAGCCTGCAAGGGTCATTGAGGATTTGCGTTATTAAAAGATTGCCTGGAACGCAAGGGTATATTTTCCATCAAGGTGCATCAAGGCTTTTCGAATGAATTCTGCCAAGTTGTACGTTACGACGAGGTTTGTTAAAGCGGTGATATGTTACTGCCAACAGAGAATATGGTAAGTAGAGAGTAATTTTCATTGGGCTTTCAGCGGCATCTATCTAATCAATTGGCCTAAGATGGTTTACAAAATAGAAATACAGTTGTAAAAAATTTGATTAAATAAATCATATAATTATGCTTACAGCACAACTATACCGTGTTTTCTTGTGTTTGTGGAAGTAAAAATTGTAACTAGGTTTTACAGCAAAGCTTTACTTAAAAAATGTACTATCAGTATTATTATTAATATTAAGCATTCAAAACTTTTCCCAAAGCAGGTCAATCCAAGTGCGGCCGCTGTAGCCGAATGGGTTGGTGCGTGATTACCATTCGGAATTCACAGAGAGAACGTTGGTTCGAATCTCGGTGAAAGTAAAATTAATAAAAAAAAATCATTTTTCTAATAGCGGTCGCCCCTCGGCAGGCTCGGCCAAACACCCAAAAAGGGTGTACGCGCCAATTATATATATATATATATATATATATATATATATATATATATATATATATATATATATATATATATATATATATATATATATATATATATATATAGGTCAAGTCCAAAGTAAAGCAAGTTTGTGAGTAAGATTATGGCAGAGTCGCTTTAAGAGGCATAAGGTGCTCTAGTCAAATCAATCCCCATTACATTCATTTAGCTCGGAGTATGTTCTCAACAAAAATATCTAACTGCGGACATTTTATGGAGTTGTAGTAGGAAAGTGGCTACAGAGCCGGGTACCACAGATTTATGAATGCATTCGTTTCAAAGTTGTATTTGCAAATCTTTTCTTATTATTTTGTACGTCTGTTCCGTTCTTGTCAATATTATAAATCACTTCCGAATCGCAGTCACGCACCCACCATTCGGTCAATAATCTATAGGGAGGGTATATTTAGGTAAGTAACAAAAAAATAATGAAATAAAGCCGTGCTCTGCAATTTTTCGCATGAAAATGGATGGGGTGTAAATACATGCGAGCGGAGTTAACCTTGCTAGATGTTTTTGAAAATAATAAAATATTATTCGATTACTCATCGCTATGATACCTGAATACAATTAAGACAATGGCGGAAGATTGTTCTTCTCACTTTTTTCTTATACGTTAAGCAATCAAGACACATGCTCCACATCGCGACGTGTTTCTCCGCCGTAGAAAAAATTTGTCGATCAAGAAATCATCATTCCATAAGTAGCTTCACTTCAAAATAATTTTCTAATTTTTTCCTCGTAAATATTTATATACATACATATGTATGTAGTATTTAGTACAAGTACATTTATTTAACCAACGTTACTGTAACAGCTCAAAACAACAGAAATGTTTTTTGATGAGCGCCAGCCATAAATGTTGCCATTTATGATCGCACGGCAATTGATGCCTCGAGAGAATCAAATAAAACCATAGTAAGTTGTACGATACAGGGTTCACCGATTCAAACAAGGTTTCTTCGCTGAGGCGTTAGCCCTCGATCGGGGAAAATCCAAGTAGGCAGAACCGATTGTCATATGGATGGAAATTATAATGATAATTCAAAATTACCGACGAGATGTAGACATAGTGTGCTCAAGCTCCAATAATTGTGGCAGCGTTACTTTTTATGAGATAACATCACGTTCTGTTACATAAATTCTGCAATAATGATCATGTCACGCGTTTTGTCAGTAAAATGTTGCTCGGATGCTCATCATGCGCAATAAAAAAGTTTTCACAACGGAGTTGCAATGGAGTTCTCCGTGAATTGGAAGCAACAGGCGGCGATGCAAAATCTGTTGCAAAACTCAAAAAACACGAGAAA
This sequence comes from Anastrepha obliqua, assembly GCF_027943255.1. Classification (NCBI taxonomy): domain Eukaryota; kingdom Metazoa; phylum Arthropoda; class Insecta; order Diptera; family Tephritidae; genus Anastrepha; species Anastrepha obliqua. The sequence continues at coordinate 86,762,430 of NC_072892.1, forward strand.
ACTTCAGGAAGCGCTCATTGACCAGGACCCTTCAAAATCAAAGAGAACCCTTGCGAGTGAGCTTAATGTTTCTTATTCATAAAGATCTTCGGTATAAATCCAATTCGGTTACAGTGGCCGCCATATTCCCTCAGTAAATCCAAAAGATTTGTTTGGTAAAATGCATTTATGTGTTTTTAGTTTATATTTTTCCCTTGGGCTATACTAATCCGAGAACTTTATCTTGTTTGCTGCAGTTAGCTGGTACAGGGAGTGTACATAGATCTGTGTGCATGCTGGCTAGGGTGGAGAGGCTAAACTAACCTCAAATGAGTTCATGAGTCGCCCGACGGAGAGCTATGCAAACAAGTAATTAGTCAGCTTTGTATCGGATTAAAACAGCCTCGCTCATTTGCCTGGTATTTGTAAAGCTTTGCCGCAATAGGGATGGAGATAATATCATCACAGAAGCTTCCGTAGATTGTTTTATGGTCGTGTATTCCTTTCTGCACCCAGTTTGTGGTTTTATTAAATTGTCGCCTGCGTACAGCTTTTCGAAACACTGAGAGTTACTTCGCCCACCTCATGGTTTGGCCCACGGGCACATGCAGCCGAAGGTCTTACTATTGTCTCTGATGAGCATTAATTTAAATTTTTTCCAATACTTTTCCCCAAAGAATCGATTTGTTTTTCGTAGTGCAGGTATGTAAATCTATCTACCGCGCTTGCGCCACTTGTCAAAATTCCATATTACAGGGATGATAACCCTTAGAATACTTTCGGTGCAGATAAAACACAGGGGACACCGACAAATCACGGCTTTACACATTTTATCACATTAAAACCCAGTTATGTCGTCTTGCTCCTTACCATATATTGCACATGTATAGCCTGAAAGTATGCATTGAAAAATTAGAAAACACATAGCTTACCTATAACGTCCTATTTTTTACGTGACATACTTATTCAATATTTTTTTGGTAGAACATTTTTCTCAAAACGGTTTGATCACGTCATAAGGTGGGCGCTTCGACTAGTACTTCATAAACCTCACAACAAACGGCTCAAAAACATAGAGAATGACAATATCTATTGGTAAATGCAATTGAAGGAAAGATAAATCGGGTGCGAATGGCGACACTATGTATATAGAAATGGATTAAAAAAGGCATACTAGATTACGATTCCATAACTTATTTTTAGTTTAAGTAATACGTCCGCCGTAGCCGAATGGGTTGGTGCATAACTACCATTCGGAATTCGGAGAGAACAGAGGTTCGAATCTTCGTGAAACACCAAAATGAAGAAACAGTTGTTTCTAATAGCGGTCGCTCCTTGGCAGGCAATGGCTTACTCCCGAGAGTAAGTCTGCCTTGAAAAAGCTCCTTATAAAAAATATCTGCCCTTCGGAGTCGGCTCGCACGTCACAAATAGGAGGAAGAGCTCGGCCAAATACCGAAAAAGGGTGTAAGTGCCAGTTATATCTATATACAGTCGAACTTCCATATAGTGAATTCGCACGGGACCTGAAAATCACTTCACTATATAGAAACTTCATTATAAAGAAACATTGATTTTTTATGTAATTTTATTTAAAATAATCAGTGAGTTTGGTTTGAATTACAGTCTTCCATTTTTCATTTTCAATAAAAGCTTCCAAATCATGTAGAGAGTTGAAAACATTAATCGGCACGTCACTCCTCATTTCCACAAAGGTTCTAATTACGCTAATGGATGAAGCAGCTTGTATCAACGTAGGTAATGCCTCCTCAGTTTCTGCTAATTCTTCAACGGTCAAATCGTGTTCATCGTTATCTGAAATAATATTTACATATTAAATTTTTGTTTGACTATAAAAAGATAAATGCTTACCAGGTTCAGCTGGAACTCCGCGACTTTCAAAAATGCTGTTGAGAATATCTTCTTCGGATGGGTTGTCCCAAGTCTGCACACCATTATCAACATTTACGTAGTCATCAAACGATGCTTCGATATTTGCTACTTTTTTAAATGAAGACTGTAAAGCAGCCAAATCCGATATTGAAAGAAGGTCCTCTTCATTCCAATGCTCAAATGGAATCTGCATAGCATCTTTTGAAAATCCAGCCTTTTTAAAACAGTTGGCAATTGTTTCTGGTTTAACATAGACATTCCATACATTGCTAAGATTTCGAACTGCTTGCAGCAAGTCTATGGCTATAACAGAATTTCCCTCATCCACTTGAGTCAATATATTCGTTAAAATTCGTTTTCTGTAATGTTGTTTCATGTTGTAGATAATGCCTTGGTCCATTGGTTGCAGTAACGAAGTCATGTTGGGAGGAAAATAAGCGAGATGAATGTTTCTCAACTTGCCTCTTACATCTTTAGGGTGGGCAGTGCAGTTATCAACAAAAAACAACACCTTTCTGTTTTGATCACAAAATTTTTTGTCGGGTTTTACAATTCATTTCGTAAAAATCTCACTGGTCATCCATGCTTTTTTGTTAAACTCATAATCGACACCTAAAGATTTTATTCCCTTGAAGCACCTCGGATTTTTGGCCTTTCCGATTACCAGTAATTTTAGCTTTTCTGATCCAGTCATATTGCTTCCCACCAGGACAGTTATTCTCTCCTTGCTTTGCTTCCCACCAAAGCATTTTTCATTTTTGAATGCCAGTGTTTTAGTTGGCAAGCATTTGAAAAACAAAGCAGTCTCGTCGGCATTAAAAATGTCGTTAATGTTGTAATTTTCAATTAATTTCGGTAAGACGTTCGTTACCCATTCATCACGGTTTTCTTTGTTGTTGGCGTCAGCACTTTCCCCACATAATGTCTTTTGAATAACGCCATGCCGACTTTTGAACTTGTCTAACCAACCTGTACTTGCCTCAAATTCGTGGTGTCCTAGTGCTTCCGCAAAATCTTTGGCCTTTTGCTTCAATAATGGTCCAGATAAAGGGAGATTCTTACCACGTGCAGCGAGTAACCATTTCAGCATTGCTTCGTCAATATCCTCAAAATGACAAGGTCGAAGTCTTTTGCGTTTGGTATTTACTGCCAAATCCTCCGCATTTTTTTAAATCACTTCCTTATTTTTTTAAATATTTGATAAAGTGCTGGGAAGAACTCCGAATTCATTGGCAATATCTTTTTTTTTTCTTTCCTTCATTAACTTTGTTAATCTGAATAACTTTTTTTCAAGCGAAATGCTGCTTCGATGCGTCATTTTAACTTAAATCACTGAATAAAACTGTAATAGCTCAGCTCTTTCTGTTTTAAGTTTGGGATTCCCCTCATTACAGTTTGTCCACATCTAACTGTAATTTTTTGTAACAGAAAACTTTTGAAAAAATTCACTACATGGAGACAAAAACTTAGGGCGCTTGAATTTCCAGATGTAAAATTTGTTCATGATATAGAAAACTTCACTATATAGAAATTCATTATAAGGAGACAAAAATACACCGAAAGTAGAACGAAAAAGCAGTGTCTTCGAAACCAGTTCATTATAAGGAGAGCTTCATTATATGGAAGTTCACTGTAGATAAGTTCGACTGTATATGTATTAGGGCGGGTCGATTTAAAAATCGCTCATTGCTCTGTGAAAATCGTATTCTAGGGATCAAAATAAAAAAAACTTGCCGGAAGGAACCATACCTCTAAAACGAATTCTGATGTCCCCCAATTTGGGTCGAACGAAAAATCCCACTTTTACCCATTTAGAGTGCTCCAATCGAGTCCAAATGTATGACCGACCCCCACTAACTTTGGCCGGCCGATCCACCCATGCCAGTGGCACACCCCCTGGAACTCCCCTGGGGCGTTCCCCATACAATCATTTTAAAATATCACCATTTTTGGCCTTTACATGAGAAAAAAACTAAAAAGTTCGACCCAAATTGGGAGACATCAGAATTCGTTTTAGAGGTATGGTTCCTTCGGCAAAGTTTCTTATTTTGATCCCTAGAATATGATTTTCATAGAGCAATGGACGATTTTTTTGCCTCCCCACAAATCGACCCGGCCTAATATGTATAATACAATATTCAATAATATCATAAGTGAACGTATTACAAAAAAAGCTTCAGTAAACGGTTCTGTCATTATAAGACTGCCTTTAAATTCATTTTGGTAGAATTGAAACTTCGAGGGAATTTATCAATATCAATTTATGTAAACCAGCAAACCATCGTTTTATTGTTATTTCTGAAGAAGCGGAGTATCCATAACACTTTTCAAGCCCTGTATTTTTCCCCATTAAGAAGCACTGTAAAATTAAAACACTAAATTCTTTTTGATCCATTGTTTTGAAAATAACAAAAGTAGCGTCACTCTTTGCACAATGACTAACGAACTAATGAATAAAATATCGTGAAACTTTAACAGCTGCCTTTGTAAGGTTAGGACTAACTAAAAAGGAGGTGAATGCTATAAAACTAGTGCCATCTATGTGTTAGGCCCGGGACTTTTGTGAATTGAAAACTGTGAAGCCGGTTTTCGCAACATTTTGGTTTCTTGGATTATGACACTATTGAAGTAAATATGTGAAGCGATATGTCAAACGGATAAAGGCTGCTTACAAAGCCGCCTTTTCCATGGGTACTAATAAAACATCATTTATCTTTGTTTTTGAGATTCAAACATATATTTTTAAATATTAATCAGACGCACCTTAAAAGTTATAATTTTATTATACTTCTTTTTTCTTGTATTTACTCTTCGTTAGTTTATGTATTTATACTTATTAAATCGTAAACTCTCCTAAATTTATCTTATAATTTTTCAGTGTGTGTTAAGCACTAAGCTCTAAATTTTAATTAGTTTTCATTAATCTTATTTTAAAAAATACATTACCATACGCGTTGAGAAATACATATGTATTTACGTTACTTCGCTTTATAACTGAAACGTTATAAAACGATGCATGTGTAATGGTTGTTGTTCAGTTTACTACTTTAGTTCCGTTTAATTTTCTTTTTGCATTTATAATTTTTTATAATTACTTTTACGAGAAGTTTTCGTTTTGTGCGATTCAAATTTTGTAGTATTTACTAATTATTGTTAGCACTTGTAAGTTTTTTGTTGTTTGTCTTATGCATATGAACAAGTTGAAAGGGTACAGAGAAATGAACGTTTACGTTAGTTTTTTATAGTTATGGAAATTTTATTTTCATTACGAGAAGTGGATATCAAATGTTGGAAGATATATATATGTATATATGAGCTGCACGAAAAAGAGTACAAAAAATATACCTTTTATTTTGCCTAAACTCTTAAATTCATCCTTAATATGCTATGCTGTTTTTAATTTTGGTTTTAGTGGTTAGTATTTGTTGAGCAAAAATGAAACAACGGGTTTATTTAAAAAATTTTATTTTTTAACAATTTCTTCGGGATATATGTACTCATATATGTACTGTTTTTGTTATAAATGATGCTTTGTTTTTATTATTTATGTATAAATAAGTTTAAATAATTAAGTTGGTATGCTATGGTTAAGATCTTACAACTTTTACGACCTGAAAAAATATATTTTTTATGCTTAAATGCTGATGTGATATTAACGATTTTAATTCTTTTTATTAAATAAGTGTCAAATGGTATAAAAAGTTAAATAAGAAATAATAATGAGGATGTAAAAAGAACACGTCAGATTATCAATTTATTCAAGTGTGAGTCAAAACCACAGCAACGTTTTGTTCTTGTTTATATACCCTTTTCAATTCTATCAATCCAAGGTGGATATTCTGGAGGATTTCGGTCTATCTATTGGCGTGAAAGGTATTTTTTATTCTACACGGCAGAAAATGTAAGCAGATTATACATATATAGAATATAATTACTTATTCTTAACATTTTGTAAAAGTTAGGATACTCGAATTAAAAATGATAGTGCGAATTCAAAAATGCAGTAAAGAGGCATCAGTCCCTTTTAAGTTTAAACCAAAAATATTATACCATATATGCACAACTAATGTGACATGCTTATTTATTAATAATTAAGTTGGGCATATTCAAAATTTGCATCTCTTAATGTCTAGAAATAAAAGGAACTAATGCATTTGGCACTCTTGAATCTAAAAAAATAAGCATTTTTTGGCAAAATAAGTCGTCCAAAACTAATAAAACACTATTACATTATCTGTAAATATGAATCAAGATTTCTGCATACATTAAATAATAGAATTATTCATCCAGCCTAGAGCCCGACTAAGAAATTCTCTCGAGTCGAGTAAATACTAAAAATCAGGCTTGTTGTGTAAAAGCAAATCAGCAATCAATTTCTTTTTTTTTTAGCTCCAATTAAATTTTAATATATTCTTTTCCTTTTGCCGAATCGGAAAGAGTACGGGCTTGTTCGAGTTGCAATCACAACCGCTGTTACACGATTTTTTAAAGTACCACGTTTGAAGTGAAATTTCAACAACTTTGGTAAAAGTGTAGCATTTTAAGTCAGCAATCGCAAAGCCTTTTTAATCGGCATCATACAAATTTTGCAAGCACAATTGTTTCATTATTTTCTTCGAAATTTGTATATAGTAAATTACCGTCAGTATCGAAATTACCAAGGAAAATATTTGTAGGAAACTCCATTACTTTTATTTACGTATTCACATTCACCTATCTATGCGAAATAAGTGCCGAAAATCTAAAAAGTATGAGCCTAGCATTTGCAACAGGGTTGCAATACTGCTGCTTTTTTACGTCCCTCGAACAAACCCTACTTTCGAAGCCAGAAAATGTGATCAACGTAACTGCATAGTCTACTACTAACGAATTACATAATCGGCTCTTCTCTGACATTATTCGTACACTCAATAACAAACAAGTAATGCATTTTGATATTATATTAAAAGTTATTACGAAAGAGGGAAGAAAATTATCTAAGTAAAATGAAAAATAGTACCTTTGAAACAACATATTCTTTTACAGCAACATTATAGCACATAAGAAGCTTTTGCCTTAAACTAATAATAAATTTGCTGAATCTATATCCACCATTTCCCAGTTTTCACCCTCGTTCATATTCAGTAATTTGATTTCGGGGTTTTTACAGACCTTGGTTTTTTTCTGGTTTTTTGTTGCATTTTTCGATTTTTTCAGATTTTATTTTTAAACGTACGAACATTACTTTTTTTCATTATAGTTTTCAAATTATTTTAACGCTTCTATTCGGTTTTACAAGTCTTTCTTTTGCTTTTTATTGCATGTTTTCATTTTTTAATATTTTTTCTTTATAACGGTGATTCTTTATAAATCCGTTAAATTTTAGTTTATATTATTTGAATCTACGATTTGTTTATCCCTATGATTGGGACGTTTTTTTTTATTATATAATTAAAATATCAAAACTAAAATACACACATGATAATGAAGTTTTTATTTATTTGTGAGAGAGAGAATGTTTTGTTTTGCTGTTCTTTAGTTAGTATAAATTAAAAAATAAAAATTTACTTCAATATATAAATCAATAAACTAAATTTTGTGAGCTATGTATTACAAGAGAAAATGTTCTATGGTCATGTGAGAAAACTGATGAGTAAAAATAATTGAGAGATAAATTGGTATAAAGAAAGAGTTTTTCAGAAAACGACAAATTCAACAAACAATAATAATTTAAGTGTTGCATATAAATAGCAGTAGTGTCATGTGTCCATTTGCTTGTTTTTGTCGAGGTTTTCAGATTTGGGCTTGGTTTGATTTCCTGCTTTCCGTTACGGGTACTTCGCAAGCAAATTCAAACATTTCTACTAATACAAAAATTATAAAAATTTACTGCTTCCTTTAATCATCGCGCAAACCAGATTACTGCTGTTGTTTCTGAACTGGTGGTGTTGTTGTTGTTGGTGTTGTCGCAACTGCAGCCGTTACTGTGTTATACCGCGAAGACTGCTGTGGGTGATAAAAGAATATTAATGGTTAGCGACGTGTACTGTAGTTGCTGCTGCCGCCGCCTCCAGATGATTGTGCGCTGTTTTGATTGCCACCGCGCACTTGTGAGCCACCACCATTCGTTGGACCACTCCGATTCTCACTGCGACTGAAGCCGCCACCGAGGCGTGGCCCTCCACCGCTGGATTGACCCCGCGACATACTGTTACTATTAGCACCACTGCTACCAGTGCTACGCATCATACCACTTGTTCCACCACCAGCTGAATTGGATAGCGATCGGGTTGGAGGACCACCACTCATGTTGCGTTGCGAATTGTTTATGTTTCCTCCAATACTGCTACCACCCATCGACTGCCGTGGTGGCATCTCGTTGTTTTGACGTTGCATACGTGATTTTTTCTCTTCTATGTTAAGTTTTTGTCCATCCGGAGAGTTTTCAGGAAAGTATAGGGGCTGCAGGAAAATAATAAAAGTTTAATTTATAAGTAAGATTTTAACTTATTGCATAGCGCATCTTAAAATAAAAAAATACAAGTTTGCGGCTCTTGGACTTACGCAATGGGCTAAACAATTGTGAGCAGATTCTGGATCTTCAAAAGTAATGAAGCCAAAATTTTGTGGATTTCTCACGCCGGGTGGCAACTTGCCATTCGCCTTGGACATGACTCGCAGTTCAAGTACTTGACCAAAGCGACTAAACAAAGCCTTTAACTCCTCCTCTGAAGCGTGGTGGGGTATATTACCAAGGAACAGCTGTTGGTTGTCAGGTTGCTGGGCATTGCTGGTGCGACGCGGCTCATAGTCTAATCAAAGTTAAATAGTTAATTCTAAATGTGGTTCTTTTTTTCAATTCAACTCATTTCTGGCATACCTTTATTGATGCGGGATGTATTAGTGCGCTGGGGTAATGGACCACCTTGTGTAACCGAACCTACAGTGTTATTGTCGATGCGCAATGAGGAAGAATCACTACTGCGATTGTTATATCCCGAAAGCGATGAAGTCGTATTTGAGTTGGACTGTGAATACGTAGTAGTGGAAATCGTGGTCGCGGACTGAAAGGCGTTATTGCATGGTTGCTGTTGTTGTTGTTGTTGTTGCAATTGCTGTTGCTGTTGCATGGCTGCAGTGACAAAACCACTGGGCGAAGAAGAAGTCGATTTAAATAGGTTCGCATACGTCTTTGGCTCATTTTGTAGTTGCTGTTGCTGTTTAGTGGCCTCATATTTCTCTTGCTGCTGCTGTTCGTTAATTGTCTTAAAGTCCTCAGTGACGTTAGAGTTATCTGCAGCTGCTGCTAATATACCAGCCGAGCCCGTGCGAGTCACCGATTCCGCAACGCTGGTCAAATTAGGGTTAATGACACCCTCTTCCAAATCTACTGTAGTAGATTGTTGCGACACCTGTGTCTGTGTTAGTAATGGTTGCGGCATTGGTTGTTGTAAAACATGCGGCTGCAGCAGAGATTGTTGGAAGCCGGGTAAATTTGCAGCTGCACTTTGGGGAACAGCAGCTGATGTGGTAACGGGCACAGTAGCGACACCGACAGCAGGGCCAGCTTGAGCGCCAATCACTGGGGTTGCTATGTTAACACCACTTCCCGCAGACTGCTGAACTACAGGGGAAGAAGCCGGTGCGATCAGTGGTTGTTGTTGTCCGGCTCCTGACTGCTGCTGCTGTTGATTCGCGGCAGACAATAGATCCTCATGGCTAACACCATTCAGCTGAACTTGTTGTGGTGGTATACTGGTCGTGGATGCGGCAGCTGGAAATTGTGCAGCCAATGGCACGGTGGCGGCTCCTTGTGGTGGGGCTGCGGCTGCGGCTGCCAATAAAGGCACGGGACGACCTCCAGCAGTCGGCACCGAATAATAAATTGTTTGTTGTTGTGGTGAACCACCTGCAGCCTGTGCGCCTGGTTGCTGCTGGGGCAACACACCAGCGCCTGTACCTGTAGACACAACTTGCGCTTGAGATGGTTGCTGTTGCTGCGGTTCGATAGTTACAGCCCCTGTACCAGCACCCACCTGTATTCCGACTTGTTGCTCACTTGCAGCGGTAGAAGCGGAAACCACAGCCGGTTGCTGCTGCTGATCATGTTCCTCGTCGTTCTCCGAACGTGCTTCTCCATCATTATCCTCATCCGAATATATATCCTGATAACGGAAGATGTCGTTGTGAACGTAGTACTTCTTCGGCGATTGCGAAGCCAACACAAATGTCTGCGTAAAGCGACGCATCGGTTGGCCATCATTCGACAATTCGCCTGTCACTTGCACAACAACACCATTACCTAACGTTGCCTGAGCATCCACCTGACTTATCTTGGCATGGCAATCATGAAAGTTTAATTGCTGAATGCGATTGTGAATATTACGCTGGCCCACCACCAAAGTTGATTCGCCGTGTATAAACGATGAATGGTTGTTATAAAAACGATGTAAATGATTTGGTGCACGATTCAGTAGAGTATAGTATTGGCGCACAAATTCGCGGCCAACAGATTGTGGAGATGGCTGCTGAGGTTGAGTTGCATCCATTACCATTGCGTTTTACTTTTTATTTTTCGCTGTCTTGCAATTTACGGGATTTGCGCTGTTCAATTACTCAATAAATGCTACCAGTGCCAAAGAAATTAGGCGTTTAGCAGTTAATACAAGAAATGGGGGAGGGGGAATATGCGTGCGATGTTTAAACTATGATTTTGTGATTCGATGATAACGTTAAATATCACCGGCGGTGTTCACAGCAGATGTAGACGATTTCAATTATGGGTTTGAACAGGTTGTGCTAAAACAAAAAGCAAATATTATTTTTGAGTTTCGAGTTTCTTTTTCGTTTTAACAAAAAAATTTTGATAAACTAAGACAGTTCAATTGCATTTTTTTCAGGCGCTACTTTACACAACAGTGTGTATAGAGCATGATTCAATAATAAAAGGTTTGCTCAGTAAGCAGCTTTCTCATTCCTTCTTGACAAATCGGCTCCCTTAGCAAGATACTGGGTTGCTAACTCTAGAATTTTTTAGCAAAAGTGGAAGAAAAGTAAAATTTGTAGGAAAAACATTTCGTTTTCAAAAGGGTGTGTAAGCACTTCCTCGGTATGTCCGTAACCAAACCGAAAAACATCCTAACATACAGCTTAAATCAGGATATCCTAGAGCATATTTTTGGGGCAATGAACGTGAAAGATGGACGCTTTGACAATTTGAATCCGATGTCTTCCAAATACAGGTTGGGGGAGTATTTACTAGGTTACACTAAAGATACATAAGTTACCAATAAGAGTCCATTTAACAATATGTAATTAATCACAGCCTCCTGATGGCAGATGGAGAGTGGTTATGAGGAGAGATTATGAGGAGTTCCTTTCATTGCAGAAGTGCACTCGGAAGGGTGCCATTGCCTGTCGAGGAGCCTCCGCTAATAAAAACAACATTTTCTATCATTTGGTGTTTCATGCCCGGAATAGTTTTTCAATAGTTAGGAATGTAAAAATAATCTCGACTTGGGGGTCAAAACTCCACACTTACGTGAGTATGTTCACTGCTTGTTGTTAGTCAACTACATTTATGATGAGTTTGCTTCTCCTATGAAAAGAAAGGGCCATAATGCTTAGGTAATATAATAGCGTCATATTGGCAAAACTTCCCAACTTCGTGAGCGGTTTTCAATTTAAAAATTAATTCACAAAATATCAACCTGGGTTTTACTTAATAACCTTTTTTTTAATATCATTCCCGGCAATTTTCGTTTGTACCATTTATAATTAAAGTAAAAGCAAAACATTTTTGCTACCATTTTTAAAAAAAGGAATTTAATTTTTCCACTTTCTTCGCCCTTCTTAAATGCGACCTTTTGTAGGGGAGTGTCAAAATTCTAATGTCACAAGTGAGCAAACCTTTAATAATTGAATCATGCTTGTGGGTAATGCTCATGATTCAATTATACAAGGTTAAGTAAAGTTTGACAACTGATTTCGGATGCTACTTAATCCATTGATGCAATTTGGAAGCAAGGGAAAAAAGGGAATAAGTTTATCCCCTTTCTGAAAATGTAGTAAAAAATTGAAAAAGGTCGTTGTAAGCCATAGAATAATGTTGTTATTTTATAACTGGTACTTAATTATTTATATTTTTAACTTAACTATTCCCATGGATTTGTGTCATATATATATATGTATTTTGACCATGCATCGGATTGGAATCTATATGTGCCACTTGTAAACCTACACTGAAGTAATAAATAAAACAAATAGTGGAAACTCTTAACAAGGAAAAACCACTTTTATTTCGTCACGTCCGCTAATCATACATTTAATTTTTTAACGAGATTACCTGCAAAGTTACAAGTATAAAATCTGTGTTAAAAAAGATAAATTTATATATACGCAGAAACACAAGTAGACGCCCAAACAATAAAAGCGTAGCTCCAATTATAATCAAATTGAGCTCTGCTGCAGATCGCTCTCAACTGCTGAAAGCTGTAGCTAAATTCTGCAAAGACGAGCACTTTCTCTTAGTGATGTCGGCGTCAGTATTGAAGGGAAGCTATTTATCCACGAATGTCTTACAAGAAAAAATCGCGAACTAATGCGTTTGGCTATGCAGTATAAACAGCAAAAGCGTCTAACGTCAGTTTTCTCTGTTCGTGGGCTTGACCCCAAACTGATGCTGATGCTTTCCATTTCAATTCAACCGGGCTATTCGGGTCATGTTCTTCGATTTCGATGTAACTGAAATATGTTGCTCTCTGCTCAAAATAATGAGACACTTTTTTTTTTGTTCGCCCGAAAAAATTTTTTTTCAAGATTTATCGGCAATTTTGTTTTTCGGCTCAAACTCGATTTTTTTTCATTATATAAGATTTTTTTTTTTTAAATGCTCATAACTTAATCAAAAATTAACCGATTTTAATGATTCTGGGTTCAAAATGATCGTCATTACTTACACGAACGACTTCATGCAGAAACAATTGCAAAAAAGTAATTGAAAATTTTTTTTTTTGCAAAAAACAAAAAGTGCGAAACAGGTTTTTTACTCAAAAATTCATTACTCAAAAACAACTCATTTTAGCTACTGGGCATTCAGCTTAATTGAAGTTTGAGGTGTCCTCTTGATTTGGAAAAAGTTATAAAAAAAAAATAGAAATGACCTCTCAGTGATATTTGATAAATTAGCGGAATTCCACATCTCCTATGAACATATTATTGTGTGTGGTGATTTAAATGTAGACCTTCTTTGTGATAATTTTTCTTCCAGGAATTTGATAGATAGTTTCCAATCATTAGGAATTTTCTTAATCAATGAATATGCTACTCGCTTTGCACCCCACTGCAAACCAAGTCTTTTGGATGTATTTTGCGTCAGTGACAGAGATTACGTCAGTCATATTGATCAGCTTCCTATGGCTGGAGTTTCCGACCACGAGTTGATATTCTTATCTTACAACATCCAGTTCAACAGACGCAATCAAGTAAAGTAGATATTTTTTAGAGACTTTAAGCTTATTCAGCATGATCTCTTAAATAAGGAGGCTGCCGAGCTTAATTGGAATATGTGTCGGTTATTCACAACAGTGGATGAAAAACTGCAACATTTCAATGCTTCAGTCAGCTATCTATTTGATAGGTTTGTTCCGATGCGTAAAGTTGAATTAAAACTTGTTAGATTACTCATTGTTCCTCATGTATCATACGCTGAATTAGTATATTGCAGGCTTGATAATAATTCGAAGCAAAAATTGCAAATCGCTTTAAATAATGCAGCGCGTTTCGTGTTTGAAAAAAAAAAAATCAAATAAATTGAAATTGAAATTGAAAGATGCGAAAGTCTAAGCAAAATGGAATACGCAAAACAGTATTGCCTGCTAACTTTTTCAGCAAAAGTTTTAATTTCTACGCTTTTGAGTACTTTTTCTTTAGAATTTGCTCTGAAATAAAAAGTAGCTTTTCCAAGAGGACAACACGGATTTATTAAGTAGCTTCAAGATGGCTAACACAGGGTGAAATTAGGCTACTTACATCACCTTTAATTATTGCTTCATGGGTAATGCTCATGATTCAATAATAAAAGGTTTGCTCAGTAAGCAGCTTTCTCATTCCCTCTTGACAAATCGGCTCCCTTAGCAAGACACTGGGTTGCTAGCTCTAGAAACTTTGACTAAAAGTGGAGGAAAAGTAAAATTTGTAGAAAAAAACATTTCATTTTCAAAATGGACTGCTTACGAGCAACAACGCGCTCAAGAGTTTTCATCGGTATGTTCAGGACTATGATAGTATGACATGGAATATATACCGCTTAATGATAGAGTATTTGACGCAATCCGAGATCGATATGGAGAATTTACAAAGCTTTATTTCTTATGATGTGGTGATTTAAACGGAACTCATGTTTTGCAAAGAGCTAGCGTTTGCTAAAGAGTTACAGCAGGGAGAATTATTGAATAGTCAGAAAGTTGGCAGAACTTGTTTCCAATGAGCCCACCTTCCTATGGATGGATAAAGTGTTCAGAGGAGGTTTAGAAAAGCACAGTACCAGTATTAAAGAGCTTCTCATAAAAAACCATCTACCGGAATCGGCTTAAAACTGTAGGGCCTTCGAATTGTGAAACGCGCACTCCAAATAGGAGGATCTCGGCGAAACACCTAACAGAATTGTACGTGCCAATTATTTATTTATTTTTAACAAAATAGTTTCATATTGGCGAAACTTCGCGACTGGTTTTAAATTTAAAAATTAATTCACAAAATAAAATTTTGGAAATAATTTCTTGTTTTAATATTAGACTTGGCAATTTTCGCTAATCACTTCTATCTTTACCGTTATTTACATTCAAATATTAATTAAAATTTATTTTTTAAACCGTTCGCAGTTTGTTTCCATTTAAGTAACAAAATACTATTTTGCTACCATTTTTCCCAAAAAGGATTTAATTTTTTCCTTTTTATGCACTTTCTTAAATACAACCTTTTGTAAGGGAGTGTCAAAAGTCGAATGTCACTAGTGAGCAAACCTTTAATAATTGAATCGTGTGTATAGAGTATGTTTAATACCGTTTGGTTGTTTTTTAATTAAAATTATGGCCGATCAATACATTACAAAGGTCATAAAAAGATCTTAGAAAACTAAATTAAGGAAATTGCTTCGTCATACTCCAAAAAAACAGATTTTTGTATTCATCAGTTCTTCGTTAAATAATACCAATTAAAGGGATGCGCAAATAGATGCTGTTCAGTACATGGCGCTATAATCCCTTACGATAAGTGGCATCTAATAAAAGTTCTTTCCAAAGTCAGATGTCAGTAGTGAATAATTCTTAGACAGTACCTTTTTTATGTCGTTTTTTACATTTACCAAGTAGACAGATATAAAATTTTATACGATAGAACAACACGTTCAAAATATTGAAACTTATTATGCAAAATTGGCGATCTTCAAGAACATATCGCAAGATTCGGGATTTTTTTGGTGGAAACATTTGTCCGGATAAGGCGATAATTCAAAGGTTAGTTAAAAAAGTTGAAGAAACCGTTTTTGTCAAGGGTAGTAAAGGACTGGCAGAACAAAAACTGGACGTCCTGTTGAGAATATTGTAGCTGTAGCTCAAAGTGTTGCTGACCAACCTTCTAGATCGATATATCGACGTTCTCAACAATTAGGCATTCATGAATCGATAGTTTGGCGGATTTTACCGGGAGACGTGCAAACGGTGGACATTTAGATTATGTCCCTTTTCAATGTCACATAAAATTGTTAAGAACCGTATTTTAAATAAATATAGTGAAAACTGAAAGAATCTAAACTTTTACGTGTTTTATTTGAAAACAACATTTAGACGCGCATACACAGGTGGCCGGGTGACATAAGCGGATATATCGTAAGCAATGTTGTAATTTAGAGCTAAAGTTCCATCACTTATTTTATTTATCAAGTGTTAGCTTATAATTACACCTTTTATAAGGAAACGTGAATTTAACAATGCTAGAAACCACAGGTAGTCGTAAATCTTACTTAACGGTTGGCCCAGAAAACATGCTGTTTCGACAGTTTGGGTACAAAAGGTATACGAGATGTTTTTTTTTTTTAATTTGGTTCTCACAACCTCACTGTGCGTTTACAACTGGCAATGTTTTCTTGACAATAAAGAATACGTATTAGTTGTAAAAAATGCTGTTAATTGTCTTGGAGAGGTAGCATCCTGACAATTCATTTTGCTCATCGCGCAATATTCCCCAAAACAATTATGGGGAATCTTTTATGCATTTATAACCGCACTAAAGCGGGTTGAATAAATCCGTTGCAATGAAAAGAACAGATCGGCCAACATAAAAAGAAGGAGGCTTATGGTTTTTCTTCCCAAACGAAATCGAAAATCAGAAATATGCCTGAATACAAAAAAACTTCACAAACATTAAATAATCACTTTGATGGTGAAAGTACTTTAGATGATTTTTATTAACACATCAAATTTATTAATTTGCCTAAAA
Source organism: Anastrepha obliqua (assembly GCF_027943255.1). Taxonomy (NCBI): domain Eukaryota; kingdom Metazoa; phylum Arthropoda; class Insecta; order Diptera; family Tephritidae; genus Anastrepha; species Anastrepha obliqua. Next base: position 86,778,777 of record NC_072892.1, read on the forward strand.
CTGTTACTTGCTGGACAAAATTTTTTTTATTGCAAAAATGCAGTCAGCAACAAAAATCTCATTTAATTTAGTTGCATTTATAATAAAAAACAAAAAAAAAAGTTGTACAGAAAAATTTGCTGACAATTGTACAGTACCCATCTGTTTTTAATAAGCGATTCTAATTTCAAACCGTTTCAAAATGAATTAGAAATTAAAATATTGGTGATATAAATTGTGCATCATTTGTGATTAACATTTTTGCTGTAGAAACATTTTCCTGAAATTTCAGGGAACACAGCTGAAATGATAGTCTTTGGATAAGTCCAAAAACGTTGGTAGAAATTATCATTAGTGAATTCTTGAACTCCTGCGGCATTTTTTAAACGAATGAGTATAAAACAGGAAATTACACTACATATTTTGTCAAAATCAATATTCCAACGTTTTTTCACTCTAACTACTTAATCGGGAATCTCATCCACTTATGCAAACAACCGTTTATCCACACATTGATAAGATTTGACTATTGTTTTTGTAATTTCAATTATTTTTTTATAAACATATATGTAGTTCATTCTACAAAAAGTTTCCAACTTTGGATAAAATTTGGCGAATTTTTACCAAAATATCAAACTTCATACTCATTATTTCTGGAAACATTTCAAGTATGCAACTCATACCTCAATAGATTTTGGTAAAGTAAAGTGCAAGCTTCAAGTAAGTCTAAAATCTGGGCAATTAGGAGGGTTAAAATGTCGCACAAGTTTATTATCCTTTTAATTTTATTTAAAATTAGCTCACAACTTCAAATTGAAATGAAAAAACTCAAATTACGAATTGTAAAGAGTTCAGAATGGACATTTTAGTCGTAGTTCTAAAGAGAGAAATGTCGAAATCATGTAGAATCATGATGAAGCCATAGTAAAGAAACGTTTACTCAATTGACCCAATTCGTCAACCATAATAAACAAATGTGATATAAAAGCAAAGTTCCTAAATATACATAAATATAAAATGTTAGTTTCAAATATTTGTGTGAGACTGATTTGAATCTATCCCCTTAACGAAATTGCTACATATGTATTTTCTTTCAATAAGTAGAAATAATCAATTTTGTGGTTTGTTCGAAGCAACAAACTTTTCCATAACAATCAGCTTGGATTCAAGCGGGGAAAGTCAGTAACAGATACTCTATTATATGTAGACCATCATGTTGCAGAATCTTTATCCGCAAGAAAACATCTGTCAATAATATCACTCGACTTCGCAAAAGCATTTGATAAAATTGGCATCCACGCTATAATAGATCAACTGCTCGAGTGGAAACTCGGGCCGCGAATTCGCAACTATATAAGAAACTTTATGACCCATAGGAAAATTAAAGTCAGATTAGACAATGTTTTTTCCGAAACTTACCCACTTCAAAACGGAATACCGCAAGGCTCACCCCTTTCAGTAATTATATTCCTAATAGCATACAACAAGCTTTGTGCCACAATTTCCTTTTATAAAGAAGCCTCGTTCTGCGATACTATAATTTCAATTCACACATAGCACTTCTACAACAAGACCATTCACAGCGCCTTAATATCATCAAGTGCCTCTCTAGCTACAAATTCAATTGGAACTCAGTAACACTTATACAAGTAACGAAAGCGCTCTTGATATCAAGAATTGATTTCGGTCTCTTTCTATATGGTCTCGCACCTAAATCTGCTCTAAATAAGTTAAGAACTATTCTGAATGCGGCTATAAGACCCGCACTAGGAGCATTTAGAATGTCCCCGATTAAGAATATGCTTTTTGAAGCTAACATTCCCTCAATAGAAGCGGAAAGGGACTATATCACAAATAAATTAAATAAAGTGCTTATGAACAGCTGTGATGCCCCTCTCTTCAAAATTGCTCAAACCCACAAAAAAATAGGCCATCTAAAAGAGTCCCCTCAGCAATTAGTAGAGCAGTCCTCAACAGCAAAAAACTTAACCTTCCATATCTACCACTAAAACCTATTCTAACCCACATCCCCCCATGGCGTTTCCAGAAAGCAATAGTTAACACCTTAACACTGAGCTCCGAAAGTATAAAAAATTCGAAACACCAGCTAAAATATATGAACAAGCTTTTGCACACATACAAAATGAACTCAGGGATTACACCTTCATATACACAGACGGCTCCCAAAGCAATAATATGATCGGATTTGGCGTAACTACCGAAAATGAAAACTTAATAGTATCCAACCTAGCTGCATACAGTACAGTCTACTCTGCTGAATTAATTGCTATCATGTCGGCTGTTAATATAATATAAATAGAAATAAAAAAGGTAAATTTGCAATTTGCTCCGATTTACTTTCATCTCTCGATGCCATATCCAATATCGAAAACAATGATTACTATCCCAGTTCTATTCGTAGTATTTTACAAACAAAATACCCAGATATTTTACTGATATGGTCCCCGGTCCATGCCCTTATAAAGGGTAACGAATTTGCTGATAGCACAGCTAAATACGCCACCATAGCTCCTGTATTAACAACTACTAATCTAAATGTTAATGATATAGCTGAATTTCTCAAGAAAAAATTCATAAAACAATATAAATCTGAGACTTGGCAAAAATGCTGAACTTGATACAAAGAGCAAAATGTTAAAAAGCTTGATTTACCAACCTCCTAAAACACGCTAACCTTTCACTTTCTAGAATGGACCTTGTTAAACTCACACGAGTACGTCTGGGATATTCAAAATTTACCCATAATCACCTTATCGACAGCAATACCCCCAGAACATGTCAGTTTTGTAACTCCACCCCGATATCCATCAAGCATGTCCGAATGTTATCCCTTCAACTCACTAAGAAACCATGGCCCCTATTATGAGTTAGATTCGATCTTCGATATTCGTTGGCTGTCGAAGATCGAAAATCGAATGTCAATTTGGTATTATGAGCGGTGCAGCCCTGTCGAAATTTTCGTTGAATACCGAATTTAGAGTCGAATGCAATTTTGCTTTCGATTGTGTTGCGTATTGTGGGTAAACTTGTTAAAATGTAAGTTGTCTGCGATTATTTATGGTTTTATAGTAACCAAATAATAAATATATACTAATTTTGTTAATTTTATGCAGGTCGAAATTCGTGAGTACCAAACAGCAATTAGAAAGGCTAGTTTCATTAATGGAAGAGAATCCACAATTCGCAAAAGAGATTTGCACCAAAGTTCAAGCAGCAAAAAAATGGGAAGAATTTACAACGGAGCTGAATTGCTTGGGACCACGGCAGCAAAATGGATTAAGGTTAATAATGGTTTTTTTTTTGTGATGTTTATAGAAATACATTTTTATTTTCCCTTGGCAGGTATGGGCTGAAATACGTAAAGGAACTGAAATACATATTTTTTTCGAATGACGAATAATTGAATAAAGAAAATTTATAACAAAAATAAAACAGAAACTGTGGCGTAAAGGTTTCTATTTAATACTTTTTAGATTTTTCTATAATATTCAAGAGATTTCATCTCTTATGCTGTATTTGCTATAAAAATGTGCTTTTCTTTGTTGTAGATCAGCCTCTGTACTATTGAATTGTATCCATCTTTGGCAAATATAATTTTCCAGGACATCTATTATTTCCGATAGCACAACAGACACAGTGGATTGAGCAAGTCCTAGCATACCTTCATTACCAATACTCAATTGGTACGATCCCTGATCATAAAATCGCAGAACTGTGGCTAGCTTTAAAATATTTGGAATGGATTTGGCTCGGGTGCACTGCTGCAACTGGTTTTCTGTACTGGACAGTAGGTTCATAAACGCCTCTTTAAATAATCTAAAGTTCTTTAAAAATCTGTAAGGAAATTTCTGTAATATTAAGTACGTCAACACATTTTGAAAATTCTAAACGTGCTCAGTGGAAGCCATTTCTAGGGGGTTAGATGCGCCCCTCAACTGTTTTCTACTTCTAGCTAGTTCCGCTAATCTTTCATCGTCCGATAAATCGTCGAACCACAAATCCGTTGTACTCATTTTCACAAAAAATACTTTTTTTAACTTTTAAAAATGTTGTTAGCAAAGAATTTCAACACAATCGGTTTTTCTTTTATTTTGATTTGCTGTATCACCTAAGAAAAAATTATCTATTGTAAATGCGTCGAGCGATCGAAATTCACAATAGTCCTATTCTTCAACGAATGAGCACCATAATACCAAATGAAAATTCGTTCGATCAGCACTTTCGACTACAGTCGAAGATCGAATGTTGCTCATAATAAGGGCCCATATATTCCATAACACCGATCCCATTCAATGCATTTCCAAACCCCCAATCGATATTAAAAAAATTATAGCCTCCTTAAAAATATCAAAATTATATTGCGAAATTTAAACAAACATGTCGAATAAATATATTATATCTCCTAATTTATAATGAAATTCTAAACGACACATAAGCACTTAGTATTAAGCATTAATTAAGCACTAATTTTACATAATAATAAGAAGCTGAAGGCCTTAGCAGCCATAGCTTTCCTAACTAGGCTTATAATTTTAATTATAAGCTTCAGTTTGTAATAATAATAATAATAATCAGTTTTGAAAATTCCATTACCCAAAACTTCAAAAAAACAAAAACAGCTCCTTTAATCAGACATAATGCGTGTCAAAGACAAAACCCTTTAGTGGAGAAGTTTTTGTTTTGGTTCACTATAATAATTATTATTATTACTACATTGTATATTAGTATACAAATAATCCGGATCGATCCCATGGGAATCGATCGAGATACCGATCAGGATAACCTAAGAAAACACGCTAAAATATACTCGCACGCGTGTTTTAATTTTGTAAAACTCGTTTACCTTAATTTTCCAGAACTATTGCTGGCTTCACTAACCAACAATTATTTTACACAGATGGGTATAGGTGGGCATAGAAACATAAAATTTCAATTGAATTACATAAAATATTTTTCTAACCGTCAATTCTAACAGTCCTACCTGCTATTGTCTTACTTTAGTTTTACAAGAGAGCCGCAGATGTTGTGTTGTTAAGGTAGGAGCAGGTAGTAAACTTTATAGTTTTAAAAGGGCTGTTGAAACATCCCAAGTTCTTACATATTGTCTTCGTTTTCAATGGAAATTGTACATCCAAACATACGTATATCCGCCGAAATATACACTTTTTTTCAAAGAGACCAGCTTATCTATAAGAAAATTTTGGACATAACTGGTTTAGAGTAATTTAGCCGTCTTCGATTCGGCATGACTTAGCGAGTGTTACATACATACATATATTGCAATGGAAAAGAACTGACAAAAATGGTATTTACTTGAAAGCACTTACAAAGTACAGTGCACTCGCGAAAACTCGAACACACGATAACTCGAACATTCGGAAACTTGAACATTTTTTTTTCTCCATTGACTACTTTAAAACTCGAACAAAATGTAGCTACTCTAAAACTCGAACAAGTATTTTCTTTTTTCATGGAAAAACATATGAGAAACTGTCGTTTTGCATGTGCTGTAACGGCCAGTATTCAAATTTTTGTCGTTATGTGCGTCTTTTGTTTCATTCTAAGGCGCCGCACTGGGTAGGTTTCTTGCTAATTACGGAACTTTTCTTTTAAATTGATTGATATTTGTCAGTGATACACGGGATTTTGCGCGGTTAAGATCAAATTTATTTGCGTTTTATAATGGGACGAAAACTAAATGTTTTGAGTTTATCAAAAAGGGCTGAAATAATTAACGAGGCCAAGAATGGCCAAGTCCACAATTTGTGGAATTGTGAAAAATGAAAACAAAATTTTGGAATGCGTTAATAACACGCTATCGGGCCCTGGAGAACGTTAAACGCTTCGCGCTTCAGAATTGCCAAAAATGGGAAAAAAGCTTTACATGTGGTTTTTATTACAACGCAGCAAGAATTATCCTATAAATGGATTAATTTTGAAAGAGAAAGCTAAGAAGTTACATGCCAAATATGGTGAGAATGGCTCAACCTTCTTTGCCAGCGATGGATGGCTACAAAATTAAAAAAAAAACGGCATGGCATACGATTGATTTCAATCTCAGCTTGAACTATGCCCAGAACAAATTTACAACGCAGATGAATCCGGGTTATATTGGAAGCTCCTTCCGGGAAAATCATACGTTTCTAGAATGGACAAGCAGGCACCGGGAAACAAATCTGAAAAACAGCGCATCACATTTCTGGCGTGTGCGAATGCTACTGGGAAACACAAGGTTAAAATGCTTGTCATTGGAAAAGCCGAAAATCCGCGTGCATTTAGGCATTTCAACTGCCCAGCCTCAAAATCAGCCTGGATGACACCAACTCTGTTCCAAAATTGGTTTCACTTTTCGTTTCTACCACAGGCAAGTTCATATTTGACTACAAATTAAACACCCTTTAAAAAACCTATTTTTTTATTACATAGGTGAAAACTTCTTTAAAAAATATAGGAAAAGGCATTACTTTTGCTTGACAATGCACCTTCGCATCCAAACGAGGACACGTTAAGATCCGAAGATGGTTTAATTAGGGTTATGTTTATGCCGCCGAATGTAACTCCTTTGACTCAACCAATGGATCAAAACGCAATAAGAATAACAAAGCTACATTACCGAAATTCTCTCTTGGCAGCTATTTTCTCCGATGATTGCGATTTGATCCAATCATTAAAAAAAATTTGCTTGAGAGATGCTGTTACATTTTGGATAGAGCTTGGAATAAATTGAAACAGGAGACGTTGGCGAAATGCTGGACAAATATTTTAAACTTTGCAACTTAGTGTCTTGAAAACCCAAATAGAAGCTGAAGCTAAAAGTATAGAAAAAGAAGCTGCAGAAATTCTCGAACACTTACATCCTGAGGTAGTTATGGTTTTGATGTAAATACAAAAACACACGATAACAATAATAAATATTTATTAGGCTACTTTCACAGAAGAAGAAATAAGGGACTGGACTAACGACGACTTGATTGAAGAGGCTGAAGCTATTGAAGAAAGCGAATCCGAAGATGAAGTTGAAGCTACAGGTGGAAATGAACAAAAGCGCATAAGTTCATCCGAAGCCGTAACAATTTTCAACAAAGCTATAACATGGGCAACTGCTGAAAAAATTAACCCGAGGAGAGTTAATGTGCTACAATCACTGCGCGAAAAGGCTGTATTGAATGCGGTAGAAAATAAGAAACATCAAACCAAGATCACTGCTTTTTTTTCTAATAATTTGTAAACAACATTCATATTTCCTAAAATTTTTTATTAAATAAACTGGCAATGAATTACAAAACATGAAACCAGATAATCTCTTTGATTAACTATGCCTAAAAATGGACAGGGTATAAAAACTGTTAAAACGAATACATATATGTATATTAAAAATACATAACGTTCGAAAACTCGAACATTTCGATAACTCGGACAGGGCTGGTTTTCATTAGTTCGAGTTTTCGCGAGTGCACTGTATTACCTTTAATTAAATGCCTTTATTTAAAATTTGGCAATTTACGGACTAAATAAATAAAAAAAAAATCAACTCAGCTGCTCTACTGCTACTATTTGCACAATGTGTCTTGTTTGCATGTATTGCTTTTCAAATCTGTGCTCAGCTGATATAAATTTAATGAAAGTGTTCTCTATTTTTGAAAGAATAATTGTATACAATCTGACATCGACTTGCAAAAGTGAGTGTGCTAGATCAGTGCTTTCAAGTATATATCGGATATTGCACAAATTAAAATTTTTGTGAATAAAAAAGTAATTACTTACCAAAGCTTTTATAATTTTTAAATACATAAATATATTTTCGCAACGAAACAATTAAGTGCTGCTAAATGCACATGCAACAAGCAACTTTTTTTATTCGCAAATCGCCTAGAGGTTTGCGGATCGAAACTCGCTAATCTATGTATTTGCTAAAGTAGATAGTTAACTGAACTTATGATATTCAATTTGATGCTGATTTTATCTTTTGGGAAAAAGTAACCAAATAGATACATTACTGTCACCTTAAAAATAAATATTTAAAGGCTTTCTCTATTTTAGAAAGCGAAATTAACTCGTTTATTTGATAATCAAGTTCAATTTTCTTGACAATAGTATTCCGCTTGTAGTTACTAAGAAAATAACTATGTACTCGTACGTATATTCAATTGAGTACTACAAATTATTTATATTATCTTATTTTTGCATTGGCGCTATTTAAATTATAAAACTTGATCTACATATGTTAACGATTGTTATTTTTTTTTTATTAAATCGCACATTATTTAAAAAGTCCTAAAATACGCACAAAGTACAAGATAAGTGTCTCTCGCACTATTCAACAAAGGGATGGTTAAAATTCGCTTTTCACTCGTTGATCACCGGTGCCGACGACACCGTTCGGCACATGGTAGCGTGCGGTGTCATGCGTAGACAAAAGATGATACTGCATCTTAATTCACATAGTAAAATCCTGAATGCAGTATTTACAGAAAAATTATTTATGATTGCAAATAATAAAACCGCTGCTGATTAAAAATTTAAAAATTAACTTGTACATTTTATAATTTTGAGGTTAAAGATGTCCTGTCTACCTTGTAAGGCAAATACGCCGGACATTTTGCAGCAAGTGGGCACAAAAAACCGGAGCATCAATGAAATCAGCATGTTGGTGCTTACATTTAGCGTAACCTTATTAACTTCCACAACCGTCTTCGTGTAGTATTTCTAGTGCCATATGTATATTTTGATTCCAAAATTACTTACCCTCTTTTTGATGAGCGAGCTGGCGTGATTAGTTTATTGGTTTTGTAATGCACAGGAATATTGCTTCAGCTTTTATATTTTATAATTTAGCGCGTGGTGTTGTTGGATTATACTGTTGATATCTACTCGAATTTACATTAGGTCTAAGTCACTCTTTCTGTTGGGTCAACAGAAAATGGATACAAATTTGCAATATCTTTTGTTGATCAAATTATTTCCACCAACGTTTTCTTGGTGTTTCTCCGGTTCCCTCGTTTCTTCGTTAACGTCTTCTTCTACACCGTCGTCGTCGTCTTTTGGCTACAATGCTGTCGTTTCGGCTTCAAGTTTTCTGCCTACCTCTTGCGAAAATTTCCTGTAATATTTTGGCTATTCGCTCTTCAGTGTACTTTCTTACAATTTCCTTTTGGATTGATCACAGTTGCAATTTGTTTAATTGTATAGTACTAATATTTAAATTTATTTTAATTTGTTAATGCAGCTCGAAATTGAACAAGTGTTTAGTTGAATTGAAATGAGTTATAAAGTTGTACTCATTCTACCATTCTATTGCTTCAGTTCGAGAAAAATGCGTTCCTTCTATTATATATAGTCATCTCTCTTAGACAAAGGCAAAACCGGTTGACACATAATTCAGCACATTTATAAATACATATCTTCATTTCTTTCATCTTGGAAGTTATGAAAAGGAGCTGCCACATCTTTTTATAGAACTTTTAGTAGTAAAAGTAAAAAAGAAGCGACAACATGACATTAGAAATAATATGAAAAATTTGTTGAATTTGTTGATTATATTGATCTTTTTCTATGAGACTGTCATATAAAAAGAGAAAAAAAAAAAATAAACGAAAACAAATACCTATGTACGCTGAAATTATCACCACCATGGTTAATTTCAGATGAAGATATAAAAATATTTACTTTTACTTGGAGATAGCTTTTCAGGGCTAGCTAATCTTTGATTTCCAATTAAACTAACGCCACATTTCTATCCTCTATAGCTTATATTAAAAAACCTGTGTTAAAATAGAAATGTTAGTTGTGGAGATCGCGAATTTCACTGTTAAAATATATGTGTCTTGCTGAATTCCATGTTATCGCTATCTTAACATTAGCTGTCACAGAAACAACAACAACAAGTGAGAGTAACGTCTTTGTGACATCAAATATTTCCATCGAGAACTTGATGGAGAATTGTTACATAAACGGGCGATTGATTTGCTTGATGTCATTTGGAAAATGCAATTTTAAGACAGCAAGTAGCAGCTTGAGAAAGCCGGAAAAAGTCAAAATAGAAATTTTAGAGATATAGATATGGGGTTAGGAAAGCAAAGTAAGGATATTCATCTAAATTTTCATTTAAATATTCGTAAGACAGCTGTCAACATTTTTATGAGTAGTAGTTTATACATAACAATTCTGTAAGTTTAAGCGGCAATATGCGTAAATTTAATCAAAGACAGAATGGATTACACAAAGGGCTTTCATATATCAATGTGTGCAAACACTTACCAAATTTTTCATTTATTTTTTTTATTATTTTAAGCCGCATTTTGGTTTTTTTTTTTGGTAACGAAACTACTTAATATATTTATGAAGAGGAATAGCGGATGAAAGTCAATGCGAATTGAATACTGAAGGTGGCGTGTTGCATTGTGAAAGCATAAATGAATATAAAACCTTCAAATGCAGTTTTTTTGGTACCAAACGCAATAAATTATAAACATACACGTTCTTGCCACGGCGCCATAACATAAAAACGCAAATAACTAAATTTGAAGGTATTTTTACAATTCGTGCTTTCACAATTTAATACGCGGCACTTTACTTTCATTAGTTTGTTTAGTTTAAAAGTCACATGCAGCTAAATTTTTAAAACCGTCTAATTTCTCTTATCTTTGTGCGTTTTGCTTATTTGTTTTGTATTATTATGGACAATGACGCATGCCTTGTCAAATTCGAGAAAAATAAAATAACGGTTTTCGGAAGGCGCCACCTCAATTCGACTTGCTTATTATGACTTTCGCCCGAAGTAAATTTCTCTTCGAATTATTTGAATATATCTACTCTGATAGCTACATGAAAAGTTGAAAATGGTTCAAAATTCATTCAATTACAATCTGAGTTTTTCTTGATACTCTGATACTCTGATAGCTACATGAAAAGTTGAAAATGGTTCAAAATTCATTCAATTACAATCTGAGTTTTTCTTGAGATAGAATAAAATGTAGTATCTTTAAAAAATTGTATCGAATTTGAGTAATTTCCCACCTATAACAAAGACATCACATTTTTTATTATATATTTATTTATTTCTAATTTATTTTTACAATAAAATAAATATTCTATAAATACATTACGATTCACAGTGCTAGCGATGAAGATCTTCAATTATGCGAAGAAATTTAAGCGAAAATTGTACATTTTTAACGGTAGGATTTTTTAGCATCTCGATGGGATCGGCGTATTCGAAAATCTCAGTTTGTGATAGTTGTTAGTATACCCGTTTATATTCCATTGCAGAATCGGCAACATGATAGTTTAACAGTGTTTTAATGTCTTACTAATGTCTATTTAAGTATTTTATTATGTTATTTAGTTTGTTAATGTTGGGGAAGGGTGGTTTTGTAAGTTTTAGGGGGTGATCTGAATATTTAGATTGATTTTTCAAAGTTTATGTTATATGAGCGAGAATAGAGAAATATTGTAACACTCGGTAACAGAGCTTCCTTCAGCTAATTTGCGTTCTGAAAGGCTTTGTTTTTAGTTTTCTGGACAATTTCTTCCAAACATATTCGATTTTACTGAGATTAGAGGATTTAGAAAGTGTTTGGAGTTGTCGTTGTTGTTGTTATTGTTGTAGCAATAACTATGCCCTGTCAGTGTAGTGATCACCGGTCGTCTTCGTCTAGCTCATATAACGGTAGGTCCAGGAAATTAGTTGTCTCGATGGGTTGGGCCCAGAGGTAGAGGGGTGTTAGATGAATAGGTTTGCGCCATATCTTGGCAACCATAGAGATATAATTCGGGTCAGGAAAATTGCGCAATATTCCCAACCGTTCTAATCTTTGCCCAACATTAGCTTTAAGAATGTTCGGTTATTGAAATGCATCCATAGTGTCCCTTATAAAATAAAGATATACCCATATTCATATTTTATTATTAATATTATATATTCGCAATTCTCTCATTGTCTTTGCCACTTAATTTGATTTTCCGAAGACAGCAAAATGACTTGACGTAAATGGCCAATTTTGCTATGATTCGGTGTAAATCGCGAAAGAAAGTAAAATATAATCACAAAAGAGAATTCTATTTAATTTAGGGATTTAGGAAATTTAGTAAAATCTACGCTTACATCAAATATAAATCCAAACAAATCGAAGTCACAGCACGTAGTTTGTCCGAAATGACACTAACGACGGTCGTATGAAAGGTAATTGCATTTTTAGCTGTGTGTTAATATTGTGCACTGACGGAAAATCAGCCATTGACTTGCGAAATAGAGTAATTTGAGCTAAACTGTCTAACTTGAACGATAATGTGTTGACTAATTCCATCATAAGAGTCTGTAATTTTTTATGTTATATTCTGATGGAGGAATTATGGAAATATTGGGTATTCGAAAGAGACAAAACCAGAGACAGCTAGATGTTGTAATTCAGCACGTGATTTCCCATATTCAGCACAAGCACGAAGTCCTACGAACAACAAATTTTCGCATTTGTCTCTTCCGGCCATTACAGCAATCAGTACGGCTCGCCACGAGTCTGCAAATTTGTGTTAATTTCTCAAAAATAAACTTTAAAAGTTGCAATATTTTAAATATTACATTAAAAGTATTTTTGTATACGCCCGCCACATAGCTATTATAAATATAGAATGGCTGACTCCAAGAACAATGATGTTGAGATGAACGGTGAGGATTTCTCTAAAGACGTCACCACAAATGAAAATGAGAAAAGTACCGGCACCAATGGTACAAATGGAAACGCCGAGGGTCAATCAAATGCACGGGACGACGACAGGTAAGTCTTCAGTCGAGCTTCTTTATACATATATATATTTTCAGAAATTTTCAAAAATATAAATACATATCTCATGTTAGTAACGTGTTTAACGTAGTGGGCAGAATATTCAAAAATATATGTATAGTGTTACGTAAATTCATTAGTCTAGCCATTTAAATAGATATTAGAAAGCAGAAAAGGGTACGACAGAAATCCGGTAGTATTTCTATGCCGCTCCACATTTTATGGAATCGTCTGGTTTATTTGAGGGTGCGTGTGTATGTTTCTTGTTGCCTGTTTTGCGCGTTTGTGTGACTGTACTTTGCTGAGGCTTCAGCATTTCTATGGGTACTTTTCCATAAAAAAAATTTTCTGGTAGCGCAATGTGTGTCAACCTAATATATTTGCAATAAATGTACTGACTGTATTTTAAACAGAGGTGTGTAATTTTCCCATACTGCACTCTAAATGGATAGAAACTTTAATTTAACTTTACGAAAACAACTAATACTCGCCAGTATACTCAAAAAACAACTATCTTTGTATATATGTATAAATGTATGTATCCCAATGGAGTACATCCCTTCTTTACGTAGTCACATTTTTCATTAACATTTCATTTCCCAAATAAGTGAGGTTATGTAGCGCTCTTTTTGCGCATACGAGCAGTAGAAACACGCTTTATCGCCCGCACTTTTTTTTTATTTCAGCTTTCTACTCTTATTTATCCCACTTGCGCATATTTCTTGAATTCATTTATTCCAAACGTGTTATTTAAAAATGGCCGCCCAAAACAAAGGCAAAAGTTCTCTTCCATTCTCCATCTTCGTCGATTACCGGCGTTGGCGCGCTTTGTTGCGCATCGCGAACTTTTAGCTGTCACTGTTGTAGCCGTCCCGGCGAACGATGACTGAGCAAGAATATTGCAGCAAGTGGTTGATAAAATGCTGGTAAGCGGCGTATTGAAGAGTTAAAAAAATAGTTATATATATGTATTTATTGGTTACCCGTGTCGGAACTAAAAAAGCTTAAGTTGGAATTTTTTTTTTTATTGTTCATTCGTTTTTATATATACACTGATGGACAAAAGTCACCGTCATTTAGTATCTAGAAGATTATAACATCTCCCGCGCCCAGAAGAGAATAGAAACATAAAAAGTAGTATATTTAACGAAAACTATTATTTATTTAAATTCTGTTTCAGTTTAAACATAAGGCTAATTCAAGAAGTATTTATAAAAAAAATGGCATAAATGGTTGCTGTGTGCATTTCTGGTGGACAAAAGTCACCGTCATTTAATAAAGTACTTAATCAATTTAAGTGCTAATATTATTTTAGTACGATGTGTGTTTGCCGTTATTTTTGATGACAGCTTGCAATCGTTTCTGCATCGAATGAGCCAGTTTTTTGGTAACATCTGGGCTTATTTTCTGCCATTCCTGTAGCAGCGTTTGCTTAAGCATATTTTTTGAGGTAACGTGATGCTCCCGAATGCGCCGATCCAAATGGTCCCATAAATGCTCTATTGGATTCAGGTGGGGTGACTGTGGCGGAGTTTTCAGGTATGGGGAGTGTTGTGCAAGACCCGCAAACGAACTATTTCTGCGATGTGCTTGGGGTCATTGTCATGTTGGAAATAATAGTCTGATTCAATGCCACGCTTTTGAGCACTTTTTTGGAGATTTTCTTTAAGGATATTCAAATAAAGTCCTTTGTCCATTATTTCATCGATAAAGACGAGCTCTCCGACACCAGCCGCCGACATGCATCCCCATACCATGACTCCAGCACCACCGTGTTTCACAGTTGTTTGTATATGCTTCTCTGCTAATGCATCGCCCTGCTTTCTCCACGTTAAAACACGTCCGTCTGATTTAAATATGCAAAATTTACTTTCATCAGAGAAGATAACTTTTTCCCAGAAATCTATTCCCTTGCTTAGATGCTCTTTTGCGAAGGAAAGACGCTTCGTTTGGTTGACCTTGCTGATCTGTGGTTTTTTTCTGCATACTCTGGCGTTATAACCAGCGGAATTCAGCGCCCTGCGGACAGTACGTGGGTGAACAACTGTACCAGGGCTTTCCTTTATCGATGCAGCAATTTCTGTTGACGGAATTTTTGGCTCTTTTTTAACTATTTTTATTATTTCAAGCTTTTCTCGTTCAGGTAGTGCCGGCGGTCGTCCACTCCTTGCCAAATATTTGCACTTTGGTTCATCTTTAAATCTTTTTATTATTCCAGTAATAGTGGTGCGTGGACGATTTACTAATGAGCATATCTCCCGAATGGTCTTGCTTTGATTGTACGCATTTAAAATAATTTTTCTCTCTTCAATTGTGGTTTCTTTCCTTTTTTGATTCATTTTTAACAATCACGCGGCGTCAGTAAAATTTTTTAATTAAGTACCGTTATATAATGTATACAGATCAGTCTTAAAGCTACCATACTAAACGAACTCACTGAAAAAAGGAGCCAGATTGGCTTAAATTTTTGTTAAAATTATTTTAAAAGGCAAGCCGAGCTGACGTGACGGTGAATTTTGTCCTCCAAAAAGGTGACAAAAATATTTTATTTTTCATTTTTCCAAAAATGGGCTAGTAAGAGAAAGATATTTAAACTGAAATAGAAATTAAATAAATCATAGTTTTTGTTAAATATGCTACTTTTCATGTTTCCATTATATTCTGGGCACGGGAGATGTTATAATCATCTAGATACTAAATGACGGTGACTTTTATCCATCTGTGTACATATACAGTGGCTCAATAAAGAACTCGGACAAACCTTAGTTAAAACTTTGTATAAAAAACACTGCTAAAATAAAGGCAATTTGAAACAATATTTTTCGATTTCTAAATACTTTATTTATATAATTTAAGAAATAACAAAAACATAAGATAAGTCGTATGCGCTTCTTTTACAATAACAAAAAACTTCCAAAATGAGGAGAATTCACGCCAAAAAAGAACTCTGACATCTGGCATCACTTCTTCTTACTTTTCCATACTTGACCCAGACATGTACAGCATATGTTTGGCATGTGAAGGTACCCCCAGATGAAACTAACCATCTCATCACTTGGTGACTTGAACCACCTTTTCCCCTTGGTACCACCGGGCAAAACAGCCTGTTTTCTGAGTCTACCGTTAGATTCTATAGACTATGACAATTGAAGATTTTCTACACCAAGCAGGGATTTGTGAACTGCAACATCGACAACAAACGTTATATGTATGTCAAAAGGTAATTAGCCCTTGGTGGTGACGCTCAAGCATGCATGTCCAGCAGGCTTATATGTGTGCGTGTCGGGTGACACTCGTACGTGCTTCGTGTCACACATACTTGTCGGATTTTGCATGATGAAAATCAAAAATTTTTGATATTAGCGTCAAGCACCCGATACGCACACATATAAGCTGCAGAACATGCATGCTTGAGCGTCACCAGAGCTAAATCTCCCGAGTTCTAGTAGAAGTTAAATAACCAAAACTAAATTCACATCAAAAGCGAAAAGATTACACCAAAATTTCAAATATGTTTATAAGGTGCAACGCATTTCTGCAAGTGCGGCAAAATTTCCTAACACAATAATAATATTTTCGTAGTAGCGCATAATGGACTGTATCATTTCTTGTGATTTAGAAGTACAAGAGAATCGATAATTACATACACATTAAAAGCACATGTTTACAAGAACATTTAAAACACATTAAAAATATTAATTTTAGATAGGTATTAATTATTGAAAATATTGGTAATGTTGAAATATAGATTTTAAGCTTGTGGTGGCTTAGATGTGGTAGCAATACAGTTTAGCAAAAAAAGTTGTAGATCGACCGCAAAAGTGGTCTAGTCGATACATTAGCCACCGCCTTTGAAGGATTCGTCTTGGCAGTGTTGTAATCTTAATACAACTTTCGCTTATGCTCAGCGATTTGGTATTGTTACACGCTCTAGAAACAGGTGCAAAGATGTCGGGCGTATACGCTTGTGTCGGCAATACAATCTTTTTTTAATCTTTTCTTTGATGACTTCAGTAAATTTTTGTTTCAATATCTAGAGAGTCAACTGGAAAGACTCTAGTGCCACTTGGACATCTCTTATATGACGATATGGTCAGGGGATAAACCTGTTGTAACATACGTTACTCGAGACTTCTTAAAAAAGTTTTGGGCCATTTCAAACAATAATTGGTGTTACTTTTGCATCCAACTGGCAAAACGAACAACCCAAAATAAATTATATTTATACTTTTTATTTTATATTAGATTTTATATCTACAGACAGTTTGGGTCAATTTTGTTTTGTTTTGCGTATCCAGCAGTTTAATGTTTTGTTTTATTCAAGGCGAAGCATGAAAGGTGATAGCAGTAGTACAAAATCCACATTTACATGTCTATTTTGTACGTATTTGCAATTGGTTTGAATATTAAAATGTAAAACAATTGAAACAACAACAAAAAATCACATTCCTTTGTACGGGATGCGCCTCCGTTTTATGTCTGTATCCAGCAGCTTGATACTTATCTGTAATTTGCCAGGTACCATTCAGTGGTCCATACACAATAGTAAAAGTCTTTTTTCTTCTTTAAACCCTATTTAATCAGGTCGCGTCTAGTTACGCGCTTTCTACTCAAACCGGTTATATTATCTCGTGTAGGATGTGTTGAGTTGTTACGAAAATTGACTGGAAGGATTATGTTTTGCAATCCTATCTTAAGTTAAGGTGGCTTAAATGGATTTAAGACTTGAAAATTTTACTTTACATACATATACTTTTGGAATAACGACTAAAATCGAAAAAAATCGCAATTTATCAAATGGAATAATGACTGAATTCGAATCATAATTGAATTTAAAAAATTTTTGTTTTTCAAAAATTTACGCAAATTGAGGTAGGCGAAGGCTGTTATTCCAAAATCAAGAAATCAGAGTATCGAATTTATCTGTTTGGATTTATGGGTATTAAATAAAATTATTAAGCCAAAACATTGTGGTACATTTAAATGCAAGGAATACAATGGTACTCATAACTTAACTTTGCCCTAATACGATTTCAGCTGTTATTTCTTTTGTGCATAGATATATGTACATATGTCCAGTTGCGAACACGTAAATACCAGTACAAAAAATTTTAAATTAAAAAAAATATATTAATCTATGATGTGTTTACAATGTTTTTATTATTATTTAGAAATGTTATTCTATTATTTTTAACTGAACACATATCTGAATCAATTCTATAACGAAAATCAAAACTTTATAACAAAAGATAGAAATTCAGGGTTAACATTTAAGTGTTAGTGGTTATAAAACTAGTGCTTTCTGACAAAGTTTATAAAAAAATTGAAGAAAATTTGCAATGTCAAAGTTTTCAGATACAAATTTGTAACTAATGCCCGCATTTTTTTATTACGGCAGCACAAAGACGGGTCATTAAGTCCATAATTGCTCACAACACCAATAAGGAATCTTTAACAATTTCTCAAAGTTGTTGATTGTTATTGCAATTGGTATTGCATGCAGGTCTTTTAAGTTCTCCCACAGATTTTCTAGAGGGACTCCATTCCAATTTTATTAGGGCGAAACCCATCCATAAAAATAATTTTCTAAGGGTACGGCTATTTTCATGTCCACAGCTGTACCTATATGAGCCGTGTTGATTGGCATCTTCTGAATCTAACTCCAACTCATTGACGAAGGTGGATACCAATCAATGGTAGTCTGAGGTGAGGGTGCAGTCACGATTATATTAGGGCTGCAGCAAATTGCTCTCTAACTTCGATATGATGGAGCATAGAATCGAATCTCGGTGAAACACCAAAATAAGAAAAACATTTTCTAATAGCGGTCGCCCCTCGGCAGGCAATGGCAAACCTCCGAGTGTATTTCTGCCAAGAAAAAGCTCGTCACAAAAATATCTGCCGTTTGGAGTCGGCTTTAAACCGTAGGTCCCTCCATTTGGGGAACAACATCAAGACGTCCACCACAAATAGGAGGAGGAGCTCGGCCAAACACCCAAAAAGGGTGTACGCAGATATTATATATATACTAGCAAACCCGGTCCGCTTCGCTGGGCACACTAAAATAGAATAGATAAGGTTTAGAACAGATATGGTTTTCATATTATTTATTTCTTTATGCTTTATTCAAGCGCTTTGGCATAAACAATATTTTTTGTTTTTCTATTTGTTTTTGACCCGTTACCCGGGTCCACGTTTAATGTTGTTGGCTTCCCATCACGTGAACAGACAACGTTGACCATGGGTGAATACTGGTTCTTCGAAATTCATCCCGCATATTTCTAAAGTTTGCCCTTGTGATTTATTGATAGTTATTGCAAATGCTAAACGAATGGGCAGTTGCAAACGCTTGAATTCAAATGGCAATTCAGGTGGAATCATTTAAATTCTTGGTATTAGAACGTCTTCATTCTTGAATTTGCCAATTAAAATAGTTGCTTGGATAACATTATTCATCAATCGTTTGACTACTTCATTTTGTTCTTGACATTCTTCTGATGTCGCGTTATTCCGGGCATTTCTCATGCGCCTATTATTATTTGTCGAACGACCAATATGATTACGTGATTGTCTTGGCATTTGTACTGTAATAAACATGATTGTAATTATGGTATTCTGAGATTTTAAAACATGTTTTTTTTTTCAATTTTGTGGATTATATTTTCGATGCATATGTGTTTAAAAGCCCAAGTCCACATGGTCAGGATTATTTTATCTTGTTGTGATTTTCTTAAATCATCTCTTTTCTTCTGAAAATTGTTGACAATTTGCATGATAAGACTATTAATTTTTTCATCAAAGTTACGCATTTTTCGTGCTCTTCTTTTGCATCCTTTAACAATTTCTTTTGTTTTTTCATTTTTTTTTTACAATTTTTTTCACTCATGGTGTATCGTAGCTTATCGCATATGAACCGAAAAAATAAATCCACGAAACATAATTTCATTTGAACATTCGGATTTCACATTAAATTCTCAAATTTCGTAAGAAATTAATCACTGTTCCAAAATCCACTCCAAAAAAATTCATAAAAAATGTTTACACTTTGCACGTATGTCTTCTCCTTATGGCGTCCAAATCAGAAAGAAATATTGACACATTGTAACTCACACTGTCAATTTGACAGTTCAGTTCCGCCCCAAGCGTTAAAAAAGTAAACAACATTATGGCTGGTTCAAAAGAACGCTGTACTCGTTGCCGGTGTTCCGAATTACAACCAAACTTAACGAAACCCATTTTCAATACTTACTTAACAATGTGTGTAAGTTTGGTTTAATTCGGTGCAAAGACACGGCGGGTCCACGTTTTGGCATATATTTCGAGACCCTAGTCATCAATAGGTATGAAAATTACCCCGTATTAAAGCACTTATCAACAGCTTTCATTTGATACCCATATTGTACATACACAACCAAAGGCTACCCGGGTCCACGTTTTGACCTATATCTCGAGACCCCAGTCACGGAGCGGCATAAAAAATACTCTGTACTAAAGCATTCACCAACAGCTTCCATTTTATATCCATATTGTACAAACACATCCTAGGGTTGCCCGGGTCCACATATTAGCCTATATCTCGAGACCCTAGTCACGGAACGGTATGAAAAATACTCTATACTATAGAAATCATCAACAGCTTCCATTTGCTACCCATATTGTACAAACACATCCGAAGGTTACCCGGGTCCACGTTTTGGCCTATTTCTCGAGACCCTGGTATCTGATTCTTAACATTTCAAAAAACAAGCCTTCTCCACATGTGTCCATTCAATGTGGCAAAGTTTGGTTAAAATCGGTTGAGCCATTCTCCGTAAAGTTCATCACAACGCGAAAAACGGCTGAATTTTTATATATATATTATATGTAGATAAAGGGTGAGCTATAAGAGCTATAGGAAAGTTTAAAAAAAAAAACACACGTAAAATTCAGAAAAATGCATGAGAGTTTTATTTAAATCGATAGTACAGTCTATATAATTTAATGTTTGAAGATTATTTCAAGCAAATGTTGACCGCGGCTGCGTCTCTGTTGGACGGATATAAATCCAGGTCGTTTCGGTAACGTAGAACCGACTGTCGTGGAAACGCGGCTGCGCCTCTCAACAAGTCTACTGTTACGCGTGCTGTGTGGCATGTGGCACCGTCTTGCTGAAACCACATGTCATGCAAGTCAAGCTCTTGCATTTTGGGTAAAAAAAGTTGGATATCATTTCACGGTAGCGCTCACCATTCACAGTTACGTTACGATTCGCAGCATCTTTGAAGAAGTACGGTTCAATGATACCTCCAGCCCAAAAACCGCACCAAACTATGACCTTTTCTGGATACATTGGTAGCTATTGCAATTCTTCTGGCTGATCTTCAGTCCAAAAACGACAATTCTGCTTATTTACGTACACATTGATCCAAAAATGAGCTTCGTCGCTGAACACAATTTTTCGACTTTAAACTTTCTTAACAGAACACGCATTTTTATAATAAAATTCAATGATTTGCAAGCGACCAAACTGAAGATGTTTGACAGTGAAACAAAACACGAAACGTGGGTCAGCTGTTTAAACCAACTGTTTAAAAAGATAATAGCTAAAAAATCACCCTTTATATATAACTGAAATACACGCGGAAGTTTTGTTTTTGTATTGCTGCCTCTTTGTCATTGATTTTTCTACTAAATTTAATGATTTAAATTTGGAACTTTGAGACTACTGACACAAATTTCGGACATTACTGTCCTTGACATTGTTGAAAATTATATATTATATATATTTGGTACACATAAATGTTTGGGAAATGCTGCTGTAGTGGTCATAAATAAATGCGGGTCGTTCCGTTAACGTAGACCTGATAGTCATGGGAACGAACATTATTAGAACTTTTATATTAGTTTATACTATTTAAAGTGGTTAAAGTCTGTGGTGTGGTTTTGTTTGCCCTAACATCGTCGAATTCAGTACTATATTCTCAATTTCCCTTTCGTCAAATTTTCTATAAAGAAATTACAACTATGTAAGCGTTTGTTCTTATGGGTTGTTTTAGGTGCATTTGTATGAATGAACCATGACAGGTATTTACTTATTACGCATTTGATTTAATCATCTACAATATTATGCGCTCAGAGAGAAGTAATTGGATTCGTATTGATTAATCGATTTTATCATGTGCTTCAATTGTAAATTGTTCTTAATTTTATAAATAATAAACGTATTTTTCCTGCTACTTGAATTAAAGAGGTTGGATTTCTGGCAAAATTTCATTAGGTGTTAATTATTAAAAGTATTGTTCAAAGTCCTTCATATTGTAAGATTTCTACTTCCTAATTGTGTCAAACTATTGTATAAGCTTTAAATGATTTTTATGTATTATATTCCGAATATGAATTTTTTATAATACAAAATTTATGAAACCAGGTTTGTTAATATTAGTTTATAATGCCTTTTATATTCTAAACAAATAAATTTAGTTAGATTGTGTAAAATGATAAATAAAATTGATTTTTAAAATTTAGCAAAAAAATTTGTTTTCTTCACTTATTCGAATTACATAGTACACCTCTTGCAATTTCTGAATTCAAACCATTATTTTAAGGAATAGTATTTGCCAGAATCCAATCAACAGTCGCCAAAACTGATACGAGTTTTTGGGCGAAATTAATCGTAAAGTTTAACTGTTTTAAGCTAATTTGTAAATTTAAGATTTTAAATATACCGGAAGATTAACTGTAATTTAAACCACAATGTAAATCTATAGCTTCAACGTAAAATTAAATGTGAACCATAAAAAAACCATCGGATTATTCTCAAAATAAAGTACGTAATGTTCAAAAAAAGACGATAACGCTAATGGACTAAAAAAATTAACTGCTTTATACTGATTTTTAAGCGGCATCGATGCTGTACACGTAATGTAGATGTAACGTAAACGTAAAGAAAATGTAGCAAGGTTGTTGCGATAGGATAAAAATACCCTATTTACATCATTGCTTTCCTGTTGTGTTTGAGCGAACTAATCTTGTTCCTCTCCGGCAGGTATTGAGTGATGATCCTAAAGCAAGCAAATTGTAGCTACGCTTATGGGAATATCGGCACATCACCTACAACTGGCGGTCTATCAACAGTGGAAGAACCAAAATGTGAGCACAGAGAATATACCATACGGTCTATAAATGCAGAGCGCCACATTAAGACGCTGCGGTTATATACAACACTGAAGAGACAATTTGTGTAAGATTTCGTTGACACTGACTATTTAAGTAACAGGAAATTGAGTTACTCTAGAGCGCTTGATGTGGAAATTTACTCAGACACCATCTTCATAGTATAATTCATCCGTGGCACCTGGTTACTGCATAATACTGGTCTATGGATACATCGCACCATCAAACTTGGCATTGAGTCACCATTTACGAGACACGTGTCGATGGTATTTATCAATAAAAAATCAATTAAAACCAGAAGAAAACTATACAAGATACACAAAATTAACTTTAACTTGAAAAATTGGATTACCATGAACTATTAATATTTTTGAAGTGCTTATTTAAACGAGTTTCTACACCATCTGGTTGAAGTTTTATATCGAAATTTCGTATATTCGTAACTTGATTTTATATTACACCAGTCTCGAGAGTAAAGAAATTAATTTTTCTGGAATAAGAATTGAATTTAACTTGAACTATCAAATACGTGAAACTATAAAATTTTTTCCCATATTTTTAACATACCATAATCTTGACACAAGTAGTATTCAATTATCGTTTGTCGTTGGTTTCAAAGGGTAGATCCGGGCACAATATTCAGTCTTTGCAGTTTTGGTCTTTTACATTGTAAATTGCTTTCGTGCTCTTTGGATCCTAAAATGAGAAGTAGTTTAAATGAATTGTACATCATAAAGATCTTAAACTTTTGCTTTATGAATTTTAGCTTTAATATTGTTTCACTTATTGACTATCGCATCTTTCGACTCCATTCATTTATTTGTAATAAAGAATTTAACTTGTATTCACATCTAAAGAGATTTAATGGCTCTCTGCTCTTCACTCGCAGAGATTTGGTGAGTTTGTTGTATTTTTGAAGTGTTTATGCATCTAAAAGAGTAAATTTAAGTACCCATTTTCATTAAAAATAAAAATAAAATTAAAATTAAATTTTCAAAATTTTTTTTTGAAAGTAAACTTTTTTTATCGCAACACATATTTAGTTAAATTTGTTTAGCTCAAATTGCTACACAAACTAATTATTTCTCTTTCGTCGTTACAGAAAACTTTTTGTTGGTGGTCTCAGCTGGGAGACGTCGGAGAGTAAGTACAAATTATTGTCCATCTAAAGTTATTTTATATCTTATTTATGCATCTTGTTTTCATAGGGGAACTGCGCGAACATTTCGAAGCATACGGTGAAATTGACAGCATAAATGTTAAGACAGATCCCCAAACTGGACGTTCTCGTGGATTTGCATTTATTGTATTTACCAATACTGAAGCCATCGACAAGGTGCACGCTGCCGGTGAACACATTATCAACAATAAGAAAGTCGATCCCAAGAAGGCCAAGGCGCGTCATGGCAAAATCTTTGTTGGCGGTCTCACGAATGAAATCAGCGATGATGAGATCAAAACATACTTCAGTCAATTTGGCAATGTAAGTAGACAAAAAAATTATGTGTTCCAGATGACTGTTTTGGAGGCTACTCACATGCTTAAGAAAAAAGAATATATTTTTGGTTTTCCTTCTTTTGCTATTTCAAAACCTAGATTGTAGATGTTGAATTGCCATTCGATAAGCAAAAGTCGCAACGTAAGGGTTTTTGCTTCATCACGTTCGACTCCGAGCAGGTCGTTAATGAATTGTTAAAGACACCTAAACAGAAAATTTCCGGCAAGGAAGTGGATGTAAAGCGTGCAACACCAAAACCAGATAACCAAATGATTGCTATGCGTGGCGGTCGCGGTGGTATGCGTGGTGGACGTGGTGGATTTGGTCGTGGAGGTAAGTTAAAGAAAACTTAAGCAATAAAATAATGGCTAGGAATAGATGTTTTTTTGTGGAAAGAGTAAACATTTTCATTTAATGTCTTGAGTAGTTTTAAGTTTTCATCGAAGCTAGGCTAAAACGTTGTATTTTGTATGAATAATGTAGTTAAGAGCTTTCAAAATCTGTTTTTATCAGGTTTCTTCTAAAGTGGCAATAAAATTTACCCTGGTACGAGATAAAAAAGGAAAAAAATGAAAGGAGGTGCATGCTGAGAAACTTCCGAGGGAAAACGACCTTTTAGTAGTTTGCAAGGCAATGTTCTTATGCAATGGCTCAGAGAATAAAATCATTGAAAATGAAATTGAAATTTGAAAGGGTCGAGCCAAGGAGCACCAGGAGATTTGGTGGCTCCTAAAACACTCAGGCTAAAAAGCCCATTGTATTCAAAGCTCTGGAAAGGGGTTAGATAGTCAAGGAGGGAAGGAGAAAAGTGTCAGAGAAAGAGATATGAAAGAATAGAGACAGAGATAGAGATAGTTAGGTCTGTGAGAATTTTCCAGATTCTTTGGCAAATCTGTAAATATCCTCCAGTTTTAGAGAACGAATATTACTCATACTCATGACATTGGAACCCAAAACTCGTAGCCGTGCTCTAGCAAAGGCAAGACACTCACAGAGAAAGTGCTCTGTGCTATCCGCCTCCTCCAAGCATGACAGGCACACTGGGTCCTCAATGATTCCAATGGTGGTCATATGCTGACCCCATGGGTTAAGTCCTGTAATGATACCGACCATCAACCGAACGTCTTTCCTTCTAAGTATTATTAGAAAGTTTGACAGTTTTCTGTTCGGACTTGTCGCAAAACACTTTGCAGTTCTGCAGCGTTCTAGACCGGACCATCGCTCTTTATGTAGATTGCCTACATAATCGCTGATCCAATTCATAATTCCTGCGGAACTGATTCCGATTATTGGCTCTGGCCCTTGTGGGGTAACCGCTGATCCACAGTCGGCCAATTCATCAGCAATTTCGTTTCCTTGAACACCGGAGTGTCTCGGAACCCATATAAGTACAAGCCTGTTTTGTCTTACGACAGAATTAAACTTCTTACATTCTTGAACAATCTTTGAGGTTTGCTTCGCGTTTTCCAGGGCGTTCAATGCAGCCTGACTCACTGAAAACTCCAATCTGTCTTCCGCTCCATCTCCTCTCGATTATCCATTCGGCTACTTTTCGGATGGCAAAAACTTCCATTTGGAAAACAGTTGCTATTTCCCCTATATCATAGTGATACTTATTACTATCGTTTAAGTACCATCCGGCTCCAGACCCTAATTAATTTTTCGACCCATCCGTAAAGAAAATATCCGTCAAACCTCCCTGTGTGCATTCTGGATTGCTCTGACATTAAATTGCCTTCCAAAAGAAACTATGGGTATCAGGTCGTCTTTAGGTGCCAAAAACAGTGGATACATGCTCCGTCGCCACCAGATCACAGAAGCGTAAGTGATGATTGGTATGATAAGTGCTGTCTATACCCATAGGACCACAGCAAGTTTCAGACCCCAGGTTTTACCAAAAGCTCTGCGGCATTGCTGAAAAATCCTCGATGCGTACCTATGACCGGGAACCCATATCAGAGTAATTTCAACATATATGTATATTGATTCAAAAAAATATAAAGGAGATTTATTTACACTCTTTGCGAAGACGTTTCGCCTAAAAATGCCACAATCTTTGGAGTATTCGAACCCAAACACTTCACTCGCAAAGGAACTAAATTGGTGTGAAAAATTGTTGCTGACATGTTGCGCGGTGTTTTCACGGTGTGGACTGAGCTCTACTGCCGAGAGATACATATGAAATTCCACGCATATCTTTTCTAATTACACGCCGTCTTCAAACGGCAAAATAATCCAATAAGAAGTTTGAAATTGTTTGCCGATTGATAACCGCTATTCGAAAATCTTATTTCACACCAAGTTTTATTAATCTTATGTTGTAGCCTTAAATAAGCTGCTTAGTTACAGTTATGCTTGAAAGAATTTGCCTCGTATTCACTGCATTGAGTTGTATTTAAAAATTTGTTAAAAAATATAATTTATGAAAAAATGTATTTTATTTGTTAGGTTATCCACAATGGCCTGGTCAGGGCGGTTATGCACCATATGGCGGATACGCCGGCGGTTATGATGCTGGTTATGGAGACTACTACAGCGGTGGCTATTACAATGGCTATGACTATGGATACGGTAAATACCAAACACATAGCAATTTACAATCAAATTCAAATTATAGTTATAATAACCCAACGGGTTATCATCATAAAAATAGCAATAACTATCAACAACATAAGTAAGAAAAACCAACAATAAGAAAACTATTTCATCGCTGCTTGATTAATAAAATGGTCAATATATGCAACATAAAGTATGATATTGCATTATCAATTATGAATGTGATATTACGCGTTGAAAACTCTTAATTTTCAAGTCTGCATATATCAGATTATTATTCAGCAAGTGATTTACCACCACATTACTTTTCCAAACACCCTGTAACTAGTGACGTAAAATTTTACTTTCAATTGCGAAGATGAAAAACAAAAACAAAAACGTAAAATTGTAGTAATTATTCGTAATGGTCTTAAAACCATTGAAATAAGATGAAATTTTAATAATTATTTAGTACATATATAAATATGGTTTATATGCAAATATATACATATATGTACTATATATACTGAGTTTGACATTCACCTTTATTTTACGAAGTATATTTGTGAATCGATAGATATTATGATACAAAAACTTTTTTTTTATTGTTACATTAAAACTGTTAGCTTATAAATTTGAAAAAAGAAAAAAATAGTGAATTCGAAGAAGAAAAAACGTTTACAGAAAATTGTTGACTGTGCATTCAACATCAGCACACAATTTTTTTTGACTAGTTGCACCTAAATAAGTAAAGGGAAGAAATAAAACTGACGAAGAGTGTATTTAATAAATCAAGTGCTCCAAGTGTGTGTATATAAAAATATACAGAAACGAGTTAGTATGTATACAGAGCGAAACCGTATACGACCTTAAGCAGTATTGTTTGTTGGCTCAGCCGAAAGCAATTACTGTCATAATTTACGAGCACATGAAACACAAACAAATCAATGGAAATACCAACAGCAAGCAAATAAACACCTATTTTGCCTTAATAGCTAAGAAGAGATAAGAAAACATATTGATAGCTGTCACCTAAACGTGCCAAAAATGCCAGAGAAGCAGAATAGGGGAGGGACTGTAGCAACCTCAGATGATATCAACTGAAATTGTGTTTGAGAGCAGGCTTCAAACTCTGTTCTCATACATACTATGTATAAGCTTGAATGATGTTGCTTATAGCCCCTCGGTAAAGCGCGCGCCGCTATTATGCATATGTGCCTTAGCCAATGCAAACCATAGTATGGTATTTTGTACCGCCGGCGTTAAGATTAATAATACTGTAGCGCTATTCGCAGCTGCTTACCTTTTACCCAACGACATACAGACGTGAAAGATTGTATAAATAGTTATAAACTTACTCTTTTCTTTCGACTTTAAGTCAAACCAAGATAAAGAGACGTAAAGGCAAAGAAAAAACAAAAAACGAAACGCCTTCTCTTTGTATTGTAGTTACATATACATATGTTATTATTTTAACGAATTATTATCATCTGGTGCGTGTAGTTGCGGGTGGGTGCGCGACAACAGATTCAATGTGCGGTAGTGTTGTGCTCATGCCCGCCTACTACATATATCCTAGATGATAGTGATGAATATATATTTTTGAGACGCATATATTTTCGTATGCAACTATACACATACATGTAAGTAAATATATTTTTATTGAATATATATGTATATGCTATATATAATTGTTATATATATGCATACATTTATTTGCACACTGTTCTATATGCTTTTATATGGACAGCGTGTATAAACGGAAATAAATAAATGAAAAACTTATAGTGAAATGCATTTCGAGCCGTAAAGATCCGATAAATCTCTCAAGGATTTGTTGCTGTGCAATAACTGCCTTTCCCTACGCATAGATGTCTGCGTATGTGTCGCGTGGCGCTTTTTCTTCACGCATGTGATTACATTTTTTGTAAAATGAATATGTTTATTATTCTTTAATTAAAAATGCATTTTCGTGATCTCACAGCGATGTTTGTAGCATGTGTGGAGGTTAGTAACATAAAACCTGCAGAAGCGGAACAACAATCGCGTACACAATTCGAAATGATACTAACCATTAGTATAATTTCTTTTATTTGCTATACCTACAGAGTTTTTAATGCTAGATATTTCACATCCAAGTTAGATTTCAGACAACAATAAGTAGTTGACTAATTTTCCAGAACTTTCAAACACAAATATGCCAGAGCTGTTGCGGTTTTGACAAATATTTAGTTTCCTATGAAATGCAATTCAATACAAATACCGCCATAGTTTTAGACCGACAAGAAATTTTAAAATTACCTAATTCTGTTAAAATTAAACAAAAACTGTTGCTAAACAAAATCAATTTCTTTGTTAATTTGATTATCGAATAGCTGCATGTTTTATTTTATTTGAACGCGCAACGGCGACGATAAAACCTAACTAAAAGTTGTTACAATTTATTGTGTTTTAATGAAAGCACATTTTGGAACAAGAAACAAAAACAAATTTTTACTTGAAACTTAAAGAATAAAAAATTTAAAGATACACTCACTTCGTCAATTTTAATGTAAATGTAATTTTATAAGTCAATTTTGTTTGTGCAAACCCAGAATAGGAAAGCAACAACATTAAGCATAGCGTAACTACAACTCTTAACGTAACATTCATTTGAATTTATAATGCTTATGTAAAGATGATAAATCGACCAAACCCAAACAAAAACGTTGAAACATTTTTTCTTTTTCAATATTTGACAAAAAAAAAATTAATTATACTAAGTTACTGCAACTAATTATTATACAAACCGTTAGCTCGGTAAACACTATTTGATTTGATTGCAAAACATCTAATACCTTTGATTTGCAAAACGGTGCGTCATGGCGCCATAAATCGAAACAAAACATAGGCATGCGAGTTGATGGTGTCGGGGCAGTGGTGTACTTTAACTTATTTTCCACAGAGCTTAACTGGATTGAATTAAATGCATTCTATGGAAAAAAATAAACAATGAAATTTAACTAATTTCATCTACATACATTAAATGTCTGCCTGCCTCAGCTCTCATTTCGCGTTATGTACAATTTGTTATTTTTTTTGCGAATATTTACTTGTATTTTTTCCATTAAAATATCTACGTTTTCCACGTAAAGTACTCACAAATTGTATTTGACGTAATTTGTTTTGTTTCGGAGCCGTGTAGTACTTTAATATTAATAACCGTTTTTTAATATATATTTTAAAATAAATTTTATCCAAAATTTAGCTTGTATTTATTATACTCGTAACGTAAAAATACCGAGAGAACGACGTACACATTTGCATGTTTCTCAGTGTTAAAAAAACTTTTGCAAATACCATATACAGCTGCGAGCACTGAAATAGTAGTGCGAACCTACGACTAATATTTCTTGAAATTACAACTAAACTAAAATAATATTTGTATTAATTTTTTTGCAAAACTAAAGGACAAATTCATAAGTACGTGTAGGGGGGAAAAAATTGTTCATATATAAGCTATAACAAAAATAATTTCACGTAAGATGTGTTTTCATGCAAATTACCGCGAGCAGCAAAATAGTAGTAAGTTAGAAAATTTATTAAAAATGTTTTAAATTGTTAATATTATTACTAAGATTAGCATAAATATTTAGTATTTGGTAGCATGACCGTTATTTTTAATCACTGCTACACATCGGTTTCTCATAGAGTCTACAAGATGTTGACATCTCTCCTGTGGTATTGATTGCCATGCGCGGAGCACTACATCCCATAAATCACTGTTATTTTTTGGTTTTGCATCCCACACAGCTTTTTTAAGATCTGTCCAAAGGTTTTCTATGGGATTGAGGTCAGGAGATTGAGCTGGCCACTCCATGACCTCAATTGCATTGTCTTGAAACCACAACTTTGCCAACTTACTTGTATGCTTCGGGTCGTTATCTTGCTGCAGTACCCATTTGAGTGGCATTTCTTCTTCGACGAATGGGAGCATAACATCCTCCATTATTTTTACGTACTCATATTGGTCCATAATAGTTTTTATCCAATATATTGGCCCCACACCATAATATGAAAAACATCCCCACACCATAATACTGGATCCTCCATGCTTCAATGTCTTTGCAGTATATCGCGGATGATATTCCATATTTGGTGGGCGTCTTACAAACTGACGAGAGCCTTTTCCACCGTACAAAACAATTTTTGACTCATCCGTCCATAAAATGTTCCTCCACTTTGAAATAGGCCAATCAAGATGTTTTTTGGCAAAATCTAATCTACGTACCACATGATTTTTTTTTAAAAGCGGAACCTTACGTGGACTTCTAGCATAGAGGTTATGTTCTCGAAGCCGTCTCCTTACTGTATGCACACTACATGGTAACTTCAGGTCGCGTAAAATTTCGACAGCTGACATTGTGGGATGAGTCTTCGAATATTTAATAATTTGACGTGTGGTAGTCGTTGATAATTTATGCTTGCCGCCCCTTTTTTCCGGTTTACTTTGATGTGTAATGGCGTTTCGTATCATAGTGGCCGAGCAACCAACAGTTTTTTCCACTTCTTTGTACGTTTTCCCATTTTTAATAAGGGCTTTGATAATTTCGCGTTTCTCGTGAGTGCAATGCACACCTCGTCCCACTAAAAGTTGTAAACAATTTTTTTTTTCTATTCCCGCCAAACATATAATAAATAAAGTGATCAAACTTACTTATTGTTAGAAAAAATTAATTATTTTTGCAAGAAATAAAGTTTTGTGACACTATTTGCTCTGCGCTACTATTTCACTGCTCGCCTTAAATGCTGTTCAATGCAGAGATTGCTTTTTTAAAAGTTAAACCGTTGCTGTTGAACGGGTTATATTTTGCATATAGTAAAAGCATACACTAGAGATGATAATTTAAAAAAAAATCAATATCGATATCACATAATTTACGATTTTAATGGAATTATGCACTTCGCTAGTAGGCACTACTATTTCAGTGATCGCAACTGTATATACATACATATAAAAAATATCTTATGACTTATGTTATTTATATACCCCTCTACCTTTATTAAAAAATAATATATATATTTGCCTAATTGTAATTAAATTGTGAAAGCAAAAAATCAGCTGCGCAAAAAGTTGACAATTTCTCTTTTTTGTTTTTTGCTGCTAGTCAGTCGGTTAGCCGTAAAGCAGAAGCAAACCAAAAGAAAAACAAAATAGCTTTTTTGCCTTCAACTTTTTGTGTCTGCTTTGGTTTTTAAGTTCTTAATTATTTGTATTTATTATTATTTGATTGATATTTTCTTAACTTACAAATTACCTTAAATTTTGTTTGTAGCATTTACTAAATGTGTTGATTGAAATCTTTATATATAATTTATATATAAATGTATTTTTGTGAAGCAATCAAGAGAAAAGAAACTCTAGTATATGAAATAACTTTGTAATACCGAATTTTCTGATGTTTCGCCTCACACCACAAACCTACCAAAAAATACCAGATACAAAAATACCGAATACTATAACTGAAACAACAAAAAACCAACGACTCGACTAACTAGATACAGTTTCCTGCTCGCTCATCCTGTTAACATTGCACACATATACTTTCGGCTTTTGCGTTGAACAGTGAGCGTTTAATAACGGCGACAAACTGTTTAACCAATGACAGGACGAAAACAATAAAAAATAAAACAACTAAAACATTACTGGCAAAAGAGAAACGATTATTTATTTGTGTATTGGAAAAAACTCGCCGTAATATATTTTTTTAAGCAATTTAAATTTTTTAAATTTTACTGGCATTGAAATTAAATGTAATGTTGTTTTGAGTAATTTAAGTTCAACAAGTAAAGATTGAATTTAGTGTCATATTTAAATTTCAAAATTGTTTCCAATTTGTAGACTATTTCCTCCATAAGAATTTATGAACTAGATGTTTCCAAAATTTATGTTTTACAAAGTGCTCCACTGTCACAATTCTTTTATTTATTTTTTAATAAAAGTGTACTCTTCTATCTCTGCTTTATCCTCTTAAAATTTAAGAATACAGTTTACCCCGAAGTATTTTCCTGTGGAGCTATAATTTTTGGATTCAAACCAGTTTTAATTTTCTATTAAGTCTAATTAATTTGCCTAAATACTTGAACTGAATCGAAATTGAACTTTATGTAGAGTTACTTATTTTTCATCCTAATAAGTCACTTCAATCAAGCACTCAGTTTTTTTTTATTGATTTTGGGTTCTTAATTCACATAGTAATAATTAAAAACAATGAAACAATTACAACGGCAGACATACATATTTCTTTAATAATAATTTTTAAACTTAAATTAGTATTAATTTAGTAGTGGAAAATGTCCCTTGAATTGAAATCTTACAATTTTTTGCATTACATTAACGTGCGAGTATGAAATTAGTTTTTAACTTAATAGTTATTCATATATTCTTAAAACAAACAAATTTTGAACACTTGTAGAAAAGAAGTAATTACATATATAAAAAAATATTTGCGTTTGCGTTTTTGTTTTTCTCGTAAAATTTTACACTAGTAATAATAATTTTAAATCATAATTATCTTAAAAACTAAACTATCAAAATAATAACGATTCAAAATATTTTATACGATTTTTGAAAGTCCCATGAGTTCTGTATGAAGTTTTTACATTCATTCCTACAAGAATAATTTTTTGAACGCCGACGACGACGATAAAGAAGAAGAAAGCGAGAGATGAAGTGAATTATTAAAGTAAATGAAAATGCGTTTTTGGTGAGGTGAGACATTAAAAACACAGAAAACCACAAAACAAAGCAGTTATATGTTAAATACGAAAATCGTTTCGGTGTTGATGGCAAAAAGTTAAACCTAAAAAAGTAAAAACAAAGAAAGGCTGCAAAACAAATAAAGTATTTCGGCAATGTTTATCATTCGACGAAGACAAAATTTTTAGGCAACGACTTCAAGCCCCTTATATTTTATTGCTAATGTTTTTTTCCTCTGGAAATTTTTGCCATCGGCGTCCACCGAAGTACGCTTTCGTTCGTAAACAAAATAAGTGAAAATAAAGATTTTGTATTGAAAAGCTGTGTGGAAAATGAGGTACATTAGAATGAAGAACAAAAACACGAAATATAAAGAAAAGGCATTGTGAGACATGCGAAATTATGCGAAGATGCAACAGAAATTTTAAATCATTTCTAAACGTAACAAAACATCAAAAAAGAAAAAAAAAAATGAGGGAGTGAAAATGTTGAATGAATCAAGTTTAAAAAAGATTGGTTGGATAGATGTCACTTTAAAAACAAAAAATTAACACAACCGTTACAATTTAAAGGGTAAGATTTTGAAAGCAAATAAAAGTAAAATTGTAAATCAATGCAAACACCTAAAATTGTTGCAACGTTTATGTTCAGCGCCGTTTTCCGTGAATAAACTTTGAAAAATATAAAACTTTGCTTCGTAACAAATCGAAATCCTTTAAAATGTCAAGGTATGAACACAACAAAATAAGTGCTTTGACTAAAATAGCAAACAAAAAATTTGTATTAGCATTATTAAATAAAAGTTATTTGGAAGTCAAAAAGAGAGAGAAAAAAAACGAATACTCTTATTTCCGCCTTCAGACAATCTATACATATAATAACGCTTAAAAATCAACATTTTTCAGGCAGTAATAACTACAGGCTTATATGAATAACCTAATGTATATCTACATACTTTTTATTAAATTGCAACAATTATAATCCAAAACGAAGAGCAAATAAAAGAAAAAAACAAAAACAAAAAGTACGCTTTTCTTACTTCTAAAGAGTGATGAGTTTTCTCTCAAACCAAAGTTGCAATTGTCGAGACAGCTGCTGCATGCATGCGGGTGGTAGATGATCTTGCATCTTGTGTCGCAGGGACACACATAAAACTTCGTGCCTCATTCGCTTTTCTTCTTTGTCGCACCGTTGGCGTAGGAAAGGATAAAACTGGGACTGTCAGGCTTAGGTAGGTAAGTTTGGTTTCCACGTTCCGGTAAAGTGAGTTGTGCGACATAAGCTAAACATATGATTGAGGCAGTAAAAGTTGTATTGTATTTGGCTGGTTTTAAGAGCTCGAGAGCATAAACTGATAATACAAAACAGAAATATTGTTGGAATGAAATCTTTTTATTATAATGTAGATAATTTCGTGGTATTTATTTTTTTAATACGACATCTGGCATGAGTTACATATGTACATCTTCCGGCCCGTTCGATCAGTACAATAAATCGATAGTTAAGCGCGCATGGTGGATAGCGCAGCTACTTTTTTCGGGTTTTCGAGTCATTCGCTTGCGGATTGCGTACACAATTGGTGCATTTTCAGCCAAATAGGTAATTAATAATAAAAAATTTAGTCGCAAGAGTTTCTCTCCGGATCCAAATAATATTATACCTTCCTTCTACTCAAATATGAACGAGACGTTATCAATAAAACGGTCCGCGGATGACATATGGCAAAAATAAATTTTTTGTTTTTTGGTAGGACTACTTACATGGTAAATTTCAGGGTGATATGTCACATAGTTTGTTTTCTGTGCTACTGTAAACAAGTCAAGCTCGAGTGTGTTCTTCGAATTTAACGATGGAAATTCAAGTTGAACAAAGAAGGCTTCAGACGCCTTAAAAATGTTGCAGACAACCTATGGGGACTCTGTTCTATCGCGTGCACGTGTTTTCCAGTGGTACAAATCGTTCAAAGAGGGCCGTACATCAACCCAAAAAACCACGCCAAAGTCGCTCAAAAATTAAGGTTATGTTGACTGTTTTTTTCGATTACGAAGGTATGGTGCACTCGGAGTTCCTTCCGCAAGGCCGATCGGTTAACGCTGAATATTATTTAGACGTTTTAAAGCGTTTGCGCGAGAACATTCGTCTTAAAAGGAAGGAATTGTGGGACAACAAGTCATGGTTCTTGCATCACGATAATGCACCAGCTCACACATCACGTCTTGTTCGCGATTATTTGAACAAAAATAATGTTAATATCGTTCCGCAAGCACCGTATTCGCCTGATATGGCTCTATGTGACTTTTTCCTGTTTCCCAAGCTCAAGTTGCCGCTCCGTGGAAAACATTTTGAGACAATTGAAGTCATAAAAGAGAATTCGAAGAACACACTCGAGCTTGACTTGTTTACAGTAGCACAGAAAACAAACTATGTGACATATCACGCTGAAATTTACCATGTAAGCTTATAACACTCCTACCAAAAAACAAAAAATTTATTTTTGCCATATGTCATCCGCGGGCCCTTTTATTGATAACGTCTCCTTCATATTTGAGTAGAAGGTACATGGGTAAAAACTCTCGAAGCGCGTTCACCGAGCTGTGGCGATTTTTTTGTGTTGTATTTAGGCTGTAAACCATATAATATACTTAAGTTAAGTAGATTACTTTTTTGAATGACCTTTTGCAGCCCACCGTTGCAATAAAACAGTCATAATGCATACCTGTAACAAATATATTTAAACAAATTATTTTTTACCCGATTTATTTACAAAATTCAAAGTTAATTTTTTATTTAATGCTTAATTTTGCGATACTGTAGATTTTAAAATTAAAATGTTTTTAATAACTCGTATATGAAATTTTAAATAACTTGATGTGATGTTCTCTTTGTCTCAAAACCCAAAACGAAACAAATAAATGATTACAAACTCGTATAACCGGCCAACAACATTTAAATCGCAATAATGTAAATGTAAATGCTTACGCGCTGCAACTTGTATAAAACCCATCACCCATCATATTATTTGACTGAATGCACGTTTAAACCACAATTTTCCGAAATCAAATATTCAATGAAATATAATTATAAAGATTACGGCTACGGAGGTGGTTATGATGGCGGCTACGGTGGTGGTAGTGGCGGCGGCGGCCGAGGTGCCGGTGGTCCACGCGGCGGTCCAAAAGGTATTCAAAAAAAAAAAAAAATTAATTTAAATAAAAGGCAAGTTTTTGACTATTTTCAAGTTGAATTGTTTTGAATTATGCTTGTCTGTCTACCTTAGATTTACATATATACATTTCTTCAACAAAATTTTGTGCAAAATTTTTTTCTTAAAAAATACAGATGATTGTTCGTTTAATCGGTAAAATTCGACGTATGTATATCGGATTTTTAAATTTCATTACTTTTTCTAAAACATCTTGGAATAATTCGGAACATTTTGATCGAGAAAATTTAGCTTTTGATTTGGCTTACTTTTCTGTATAACATACATAGATAAAAATATTTACTATTTTTAAGAAATTTTCATTTTGTTTATACACACACACGCACCTTTTGTTATCAATTTGCACCAATTTCGGTGTTGAACGAATTCGAAATTATGGAAGTTTTTTTTTTCTTTAATAAAGTGGAAATATACATAAATTTCGCTTGTAATCGACCTTTGAGTTAACTGAAACTGGTGCAAAAAATTCATTAATCCATGCATATTTTAAAACTATTTTTGGTTAAGATGATTGTTTTCTGTAGTTGATCGATTTCACTAAGTCCCCTACTTCTTGTAGCGCATGTTGAATTGTATTAATCTTTGGGTTCATGCTGCCGCTGGTTGGCATTTCTCGACACAAAAAAATACACATATTTATGTTCGTCTTATATTTGTTATTTTTTATTAGGTGCCGGTAGTTATCCTTCGGGCAAACAAAGAGGGACAGGACGCCAGCCCAGGCATCAACCTTACTAATCATTTTCGTTACAATAAGTCGATAGTAATAGACAAGCGCCGGTTTACAAAAACAGAAAAAAATCAATACAAACTACCATTAAGCCAGCATTTTAAATAAGTTTTTACTGATCGCTTGGAAATGTATGAAATAAATTCAGTACCAACCAGATATGTTGTGGTAAGTAAAGAAAAAATTTAATTAGAATGTAATACTACCTTAGATACACATAACTAAGCGTTAAAACCGCTAGCATAGAAACACATTGCTTAAAGCGGAAAGAGTGTATCTACTAGAATGTAGAGTGTACATAGTGCACCACCTTCATCGATCTTTTGATGTTGGAGGAAGGAACCAAACCCATTCTCTACATGGGGATCAGCTGCATATTAAACAGTCATAATAACGCGAAGGCAACAGCAATATCTTCCAATCGTTGATATTCCCTACAGATAAGACAGTCACCTCTTCACTTCTTTCTCAATTACACTGATAGCAATGCATATACAGTGGTGATGAAATCATATTTAATTGTTGCCCTGCTACATACATATTTTTTTAGTTCAATTTTATAAAATGCGAATTGAGAGCAAAAATGTTTTAGTTTGGCGTACCTACTTTTATTTAATGTTTTCAAATTAAACAAAACTCATCCTTAGGGAAACAAATATTTAATATTTTTGTAACAACTCAAAAAATGCGTAAACAAAACAAATGGAACTGTCGAGAATAGCTTCGAGCAACGCTATTATCGGGGTATTTTACTGTTACTTTTAGTTGTGTTGTCACTGGAAATAATTTTAATTGCAATTGGCGTTATACGTCAATATAATTTGACACATGTGAACTAGACAGCTGTAGTATACAAACAGACAATCAATGGAGAGCGTAAAGGTCAAATTTCCATTACTCACAGAAAGCATTTCTACAAAATATAAGGGGGAGGGTAATGGAGAGTGTTGAACACTTTCTCCGTCACTGTCCCGCTCTTGCTATAAACCGATATAGCCGTTCAAACTCTTTGGAAATTAGAGGGAGGAAACTTGAGCCCAAACAAGTGGTATCACAATGGGTCTCCAGACTTAAGACGTAACTTCTACACCCTGTTGTGTGAACTATCATTTATTAACCTAATATAGAATGATGCGCCTCCTCCAGGCTTCAGGTGAGAGTGTTAAGAGTTTCCCCCATATGCGCTCTCATAACTTAAACTCATTACAGATTGATTATTGGAGCGATCCCCGACAATCGGTTCTACGTTATCGGATCGACTCGGATTTATATCCGGCCTAGGTCTGTCACTTCAGCAAAATATATTTAGGGAAATTTTTCTCATATAAATATATGGGGAATTTTTATGCTAAAGATATAAATAATTAGTTGGAAATAGCATATTATGGTGGTTGCGCATGTTAAATATTACCATCAATGTTTTAGAAAGATATTGTAGCAGTGCACTAGGCCCGGCCAATGCTGTGTAGTTACCGATCGTCATCGTCTATAACTCATTTAATGGTAGGCCAAGGAAACGTGCTGTTTCGACAGTTAGGGCCCATAGGGAGATGGGTGTTAGATGAATGGGGTGTTAGGGGAGTGGGTTTTATGTGGCATTGTAATAGGTGGTTAGTATCGTGAGGTTTGCCTTCATATGTCGGACATATTATTGAGCGTGTTGGGTTCGATTTTGGATAAGTAGGAGTTTAACCAACCAAAATATCCAGATCGTAATTGGGTCAAAGTATTTTGTCCTTTTGTTACTGACTAAGTATTTTTCTACGCCCCACCCAATATTTCCCTACAAAATTTAAATGGCAAAATAACGAACATGTACTTATATCATATGTACATTCAACATTATTCTGGTACATATTAAACGGATATGCGAACGCATTGCTTAAATTTTTTGTTAATATACATCTTTTTTATTACACTTAATCTTACCAGAACCTGGATTTTCGGTACTTCGATCTGAGAAGGTCGGTGTGTTTTAAGAGTTTTTAGTTGGGTCAAGGGAACGAACGATCATTGTGTCTTTGAATTGAAATTTATATTCTCGCCCTTTATTTTAATTGACTCAAACTAATAAGAAAATTTCTTTCAATTTCAGCGTAATTCTTCGAGCGCACTCACACACATCAATACTTCACCATTTCAAACAGCTGTTCATCGCTGAGTTTCTCTTCAGATTTGGTTTCCGCGATATGAACACAATTACTACAAATATATATATATATATAAACTATGCAACCGCATGGATACCCATTCCGAAATTTAAATTATAAATCACTTAAATAATCTCAATACTATCATTACGGTCTAGCATTCATATTCTAGTGTGTGTTGTCAAAAAAGATATATATTTTCGTTTATACCGGCCTTTTTTTACATTTATCACGACAGAAGTGCAAGCATGGAAGTCTACAAAATCCAGCGTTGCAGTTATTGCAACTTGTCAACTTAACAACAATCCAGCAATCAATAGTTTATTAGCAATTACTTTTCATTAGTTATATATTGTCATAAAATAATTACTCTTAATCTTATGTTACCTAATACACTTACTTTAAAAAGGTAATTTTTTATGCTCTAAGAAGTAGTTTTGATATGTTATCGGTTAGCAGTTCGGAATCATACATTTGATCACTTTTTATAAAGCTACCAATCTATACCTTACCATATTTTTTTTAACTATTCGCACGACTTGCCTAATATCTACATACATATTATATTGTGTAGGTATGTGGATTAGGTTAGTGTTTACAATTTCACATTATCTACATCCAAGAAAAACTGAACGCAAGATTACGCCATCCCGGAGCCGTGACGTCAGTACAGAAAATAAACAAAGGGAAGGAAAAAGAAGGATAAGCAAGAATAAAGACATCATTAAATCGCTGCTCGGCTCTTAGCGAATTCGAAAGTATCAGCTGATTTACTGACGTAATAAGTTTGATGATGGCGGTTTATTTACAACAGTGCTCGGCAAAAACAGGCCCTGTTGGTCACACGATGTACAGAATGCAAAGGTGGGGCGAACATCAGACCGCTAACCTGCTCTCAGCAATTTTTAAGTAATCAGTTGATTTGCCGACAACCGGGATTACGAAAAAACTTGAGATTGTGTTGGTGATATAAGAAAAAATCCACGCATCCATTGCTCATATCGCTTAGTTGCCGTCTGTCAACGACTGATTGGACAAATATGTGAATACGTGTGAAATGAGTAGGCAAAATTCTGCTGCCGAATCCCCGATGGCTTGCAGCCAAAGTTACTCTCACAGTTTTGCTTCGGATGGCCAAATCTTGAATTCCATCATTCTTGTCCGGCATCGTGGCCAAGAAGGATAGAATAAATCGTGCACACAAAAGTTTGTTTATTTTCTGTACTGACTTCACTCAAGTGCTAAATACACCAAGAACAAAATAGCGCTTTGCGGATGGCGCCACCTTTGTATTCTCTACATCGATCCTACACCTACGCTTAATTCGTAATAGGTTCTTGGCAGAGTTTACTTTTTTTAATAGTATACATACTTATCTTTACTTATATTAATATCTTAAAATAAGAATATACATAACTGCAAAAATTGCAAAGAGAAACGTAACCAAGTTCATATGCTTAAAATACGAGTACTGTAGAGTGACAGAGCGAGAGAAGGACTATAGCATCAACTAATAAGGGAAAATCAGCAGCCGTAGTAAATCAAGCAACAAAATAAAACATCAAATAAAAACAAATCCACCAAATTATTAGACACTTACAGAACTCAACTAAAGGCAAAGTGTGCATAATACAAATGCATACGTATACACAAAAAACAATACATACTATATATATATTTATTCTCATAGTATATATATATATATATACATATATAAATATATTATAGAGTGCAGAACTAACAACAGAAACAGAATTTATATTTTAATAATGATCTAAAATGATAATAAAAAAGGGAAGGAAATTATGAGGGCGTGGGCGGTGGTCACAGAACAATCTTAAAATGCAGACATTGTATATGCCACAAAAATAGTTTTTAATAAATACAAAACACAAAAAAAAACGACATTAAAATTTTTCTCCATTCTGTAAACGGAAGAGGCACAGGTATGGACGTATGTTTTTAAGTAAATGTAAACATACATTAAATACATACATATGTAATGTAAGTAAGTGTGTTGAAGAAACAATTTTTGGAAATCGCTTCCGTTGAATCCTTGAAGATGCAAAAATCTGAAGGCAGCGGTCACTTTGATAAAAAAGCAAAAAGTGCAGCAATAAAAAAATAAATATTTCATTTTTATATTGCACAAAAGTAAACTGCTATCATCAGAAGCGTCAATATGAAGCAGCAATAACAATCGATCAAGCTTTGTTTGCACACACTCGTACATAATCTTACAACAGCAAGGGCAATATCGTTTATTAAGAGTTGCTTAAAAAGTAATAGGAAACCAAGGCACTAGTAAATACAGTTTCTCATAAAACAAATAAAATAAATTAACGTAAAACCCAATATAAAAAAATCACATACTTAGTACTGCCATAAGTTCTGTTACACGATTATCAAAGCAGTAGGCTTTTATTCAGTTTGGTTTATAATTTCACGTGGATAAGGGGGTGAGAGAAAATCGTATCGTAGTGATTGTATTCTTTGCTAAAAAAAATGTATATCAAGACAGTTTGGCCTGCAAGGTTCGTCATCGAAATTTGTAGAATCTCAAGCAAACACTTATCGCAGCACGCGTTACAGCTATGGAAACATAAGTGCCGCTTTGGCATAATGACCGTATTAAAGCAAAATACGAATATTTTGAATAATTTTTTAGTTTTCTAGAAACAGTAATTAGTAAAAAAAAATAAAGATTACAATGAAATCTCGAATAGCTCGTTTCTTAAATTTCCACACCAATTTGAAGTTGTAACAAAACTTACGGCACGACCAAGTATATACGTGTGAATAGTGCATACGACGAGTACTAACTATATTTAACTAGTTATTACAGGACTTGTTAAATTGCTAACCTTGTAATAATAATGTTTATTCATAGTTTTACATATGGATATGTACTATATTTTATTCACTGAGAAAACGAACAAAGCAGAGAAATATTAATATAAAATTTAATTTAATTATAACACAGGAAGAGCAAATCACTAATTGCAACAAGAAGGCAAACTTAAATAAAGATCTATTATTATAAAAAAAACTCAATGTACAAAATAAAAATTAACGTGTTTTATTATTCCAGTGGCCTGTAGTGCGAAACTGCAGCAAAATATTTTAGGTTGATCGCATGGTTGGAAATTTAGTCTTGTGTGAACCTGTTGCGAATATTTACGAAAACGTAATGCTGTTATTTGGAATGTGCGTTAGGGTTTGTTTGAGCTAAAGAATGTTTTGAAGCTGCTATTGCAGTGGTAGGGTATATTCCGAACGCATTTTAATGCGCAACATACGTTTGCTGTATGAGCATAGCGTTCA
The DNA here is from genome assembly GCF_027943255.1 of Anastrepha obliqua. NCBI lineage: Eukaryota > Metazoa > Arthropoda > Insecta > Diptera > Tephritidae > Anastrepha > Anastrepha obliqua. Next base: position 86,821,907 of record NC_072892.1, read on the forward strand.
AAAATGCAAATATGGCAGCACTGCAAATGCAAGGCGTTATTAACACGTTGAGTGCCACCATACAACAAAAAAAATGGGGTTCGTCCGGCCACGATTTTTTTTTTTACATAATACAATAGAATATTGTTCAACAAAATGTAGGCCATATGATGCCACATTGGTCTCATACCCATAGGCCAAGCAGCATAAACAATGCAATTGCTCTAGTATGGCGTGAATACACTACTACTAATAGCCTCTATGAAGCGGCTGCATCAGCACAAACCGAAATCTCACACATTATGCCGTGAGACCAAGTGTCACCACGAGGCCTGAAAGTCTCTTCGCACTGTGAGCCCAACCTGGACTCACATGGCACTCAACGTGTTAAATGTCATTTCTGCATAAAAAGTCGCCCAATATTTGCAGGAAAAATTTTAAGACTGCCATTTAACAGACATCGTTAATGAAGAGTGAGCACAACAGTAATTTTTTTAGCTTTTTATGAAAAAATATATTGAAAACACGATAGTTAAACTATATTTCATTATATTTTTCTTTATTTTAGCCATTATTTTAGTACCTCCGAAGTGAAATTGCTGTTCAGAGTAAGACTGAGCATGGAAAGCGAGTTCTCCTCGGGAAGGAGGAGAAAACCATCCTCTGGAATGAGGTTGTGGAAGAAATAAAAAAAGTTAATAAAGACATGAAGATCGACAGGAACATGTTCTTCTTTTAAGCTTTACGCGGTTTTTTCTTAACTTAAATAAAAAATTATTAGTTTTTGACTTACATGCATCGTCGGCTACCAAACTTAGTAATAATTCCATTTTATTGCAGAGCGCGTTCTTAAATGCAGCAAATTTATTTGCAAAACGTCAGCAAATCTATCAATTGCAGGAATTGTCACATTGGCAGTGCTGCCAACATTGCAATTATATATATATAGGTATAATTGGCGCGAACACCCTTTTTGGGTGTTTGGTGGGCTCCTCCTATCTGTGGTGTGCGTCTTGATGTTGCTCCACAAATGGAGGGACCTACAGTTTCAAGCCGACTCCAAACGGCAGATATTTTTATGAGGAGCTTTTTCATGGCAGAAATACACTCGGAGGTTTGTCATTGCCTGTCGAGGGGCGACCGCTATTAGAAAAAATGTTTTCCTTAATTTTGGTGTTTCACCGAGATTCAAACCTACGTCTCTATTTCTTCTTATTTTCCACGGATTTTATTTTTTGAAACGTTTTATCACGTCGTATACAGTGGAACGGGGTCTATCTACTACTTCTGCGATTTCCCGAACGGGTTTGCCCTTTTCATGCCGACTAATAATTAAATTTCTGACTTGAATTGAGCTTTGCCCACGCTGTATACCCATGTTTATAATTTAGACTTTTATTCAACAAAACGCGACTGAAATTTTATTTTAATTCATTACGTTTGGTTCTGCCTTTGCACTGTTCTACTGAGATCAAATTAATTATGGGATTCTCCGTTTTAAAGTGCCAAACAATCGCAATAATATCAGATGTCCGACTTTTTTTCACACCAATTTTGCGAATGCTGCATGATAAATATTTTATAACAAGGAGGTGAAAGATTTGTAAATTATTATTACTTTATATACATATTTATTATAAAATCCTATTTGAATATTCCATAGCAAAATATAAGAATAAAAGCATTTAACTTGTATTTTTTACAAAAATTTTGAATTTGAAGCTGCATGCTATGTATGTCCGAGTTCTTTATTGAGCCACTATATGCACTTCGGCTCTTATTTTGCATAGATGAACGTGAATACGTAAATAAAAATGATGAAGTTTTCTATAAATATTTACCTTAATAATTTCGATATTAACTGTAATTTACTATTGAAAATGACAAAGAAAAGAGGGAATAATCGTGCAACCAAAATTTTTATGGTGTCGATTTAATAGACTGCGCAACAATGCGATGCTTTTGCTAAAGTCTTCAGAATTTTACATCGCACGTGATGCATAAAAAATCGGGCAACACAACGGTTGTGATTGCAACTCGAACAAGCCTCGTGCCATCAGTTGGATGAACATAGTCGGGAGATAATCACATTTATTGCGCCCTAGGGGGAGGCGAGGGGAACAATTTTTATTTATCGTCAACAGGTTTTACCGGCGAGACCAATGGCTTTGGAAGCTTTTTGCTTTCCTGATGGTCACTTGTAACCCTTCTACTGTCGGTCTTATTGAAACATCTGACCTGAGCTACACATCAACATGGCTTAAGTAAATTGTAAATTGCACAGTACCGCCACAGCTTTTAATGTCATAAATACAAATACGATTTCTACTTGAGTCTAAAACCGCAACTAGAATACCTAGCAGGTAGCACTTGGAACAAAGAAAATTGGTGAATTTTTAAGCAATTCGCCGTTTGGTTCTAAATTACGCTGCACCCGTCTGCTCGCTTGGCACTAGTCATTCGTAGTGGACAAAACTTCAGATCTGGGAGAATACTGCTACTAGAACAGCCACGGGATGCCTCCTGATGTCTTCCCTGCAACACCTTGACAACGAGACTTCTATGCTCCCGATTAAGGAGAACAGCAAGCAATTCCTGCTGGGTTGTTACCATAGGAATCCCCTCTGCAGGCACTTGCTAGAGCTGGAGCCACCTCATAGGCGAGTCAGGAGGCATCTCTGGGTAAGAAAGTTTGAACGATTTTACTACTTCGTGCGTTTGACAGTTTGACATAGTTCTGGGTGGTGGAATGGTTTTACTACTATCAAAGTGGCATCTTTATCTGATTCGTTTTCTATCTCCATGAAACAAAATACACGTATACGCAATGCTGAGCAAAGTATTTGTAGTTTAATTGAGAAATTATTTCCGAAATCGATGACTATTGAGGAAATCGTTGATTCAGAGCTGATTAAAACAGTTAAGTGCGTTAACCTTGACTTTTTTGGTTCCTTGTACCAAAAATAAATTTCCATTTCGAATTGCTCACTTTGCGAATAATAATTCTTCTGTCTGGAACTAAAATCGTGATATAGGCTGCTTTGAGTGTGCAAGTTGGGGAGCTGGCTCATGCAAGACGTCCTGGGGAACGGTTATGAAGCGAAGGGTTCGTTTAAAACTCTGATGGTCAATGTTAATAGGGATGCTGAGAAGTTTGCCAGAAAGTGTCGGTGGTGTTAGTCGATAACAGATCCCATGCAACTCCCTCCGATAAAGAGACGTCATCCGCCTAACGGCCCATGGTTGTGCGCCGTAATGGATTTGCTGCGACCTTTGCCGAACCATGATTATGTATTTGTGATAATGTATTATTGTCAAGTGCCATACTTAATATTTTGGAAGAAATACTTGCGAGATAAGGATATCTGATATCTATATATAATACAGGGTCCGGCACTCGAAGTGTAACCAACTTCAGACCGATCGCGTAGCTGATACACGGGCATCAACTGTCTGTTAGTTGACTAAATGACAGTCCATAGTATTGTTTACAAGCGCGCGGAAGTATTATGCCGAGAGTAAATACGAAAAAAGAAAATCAGTAATGGATTTCGAACGTAATAGAGTGATTGCATTATATTTGGCAGAAAAATCACAACCAGCGATTGTTCGTAAATGTTTATCGCACCATTACTCGTTACAATGATACTGGTAGCATCGCGAATCGTCATAGAGGTGGTCATCAAAAGACTGCAACGTCACGTGAAATGGTTCAAAAAATGAAGAAGCGACTTGAGTGAAATCCCCGACGAAGTGCTAGTCAAATGGCGAAAGAACTGAAAATATCTGAGCGTACCATCCGCCGCATACTGAAAAATGATCTCAAAGACAACCGTTGCAAGATCTAGGAGCATGATCTCACACGCAGCACCAAAGTCAAACTTGAGAGAGCGAAGGTGTTGCTTCGCTAAGCCGAAAACGCTCAATTTCCGAACATTGTGTTTTCTGACGAGAACATTTTTCAAATTGAGCAGTTTGTTAACTCTGAAAACGATAGGGTTTATTTGACTGACCGTTCATAGGAGAACTAGAGTCGTCGATTGACCACCAGAAGCCAGCACCCGCCACAGATAATGGTTTGGGCCGCTGTAACCAGAGATGGACACTCTCCAATCGTTTTCATCGAGCCTAGCGCCAAGGTAAATGCGAAATATTATTGGGAAAGTATTCTGGAGGTTGCTTTGAAGCCGTGGGCAGACAAAAATTTCGGTGGCAGACCATGGGCGTTTCAACAGGACTCGGCACAGTTGCACCATCTCACAAAGATCGAGTGAACCAAGAATGGCTAAAAAACAATATTCCGAACTACATAACGCCCACACAATAGCTCTCAAATTCACCATACGCGAATCCGATGGATTATTCTCTTTGGGCCATTTTGGAGAGCAAAGTACGAACTACAAGATTCACTAGACTCGAGGCGCTGAAAAAACGCGAATAGACCAAAATACCTGCAAGTCACATTCGGGCAGCTTGCGATTTGTTTCTGGACTGTCTTAGGGGTCATAGTCAAGGAAGAGGGTGGTCATATCGAGCAAAAGTAAATTGATTCTTAATTTTGTATTATTTTCACACATTTTTTATTTGAATTGAATAAAAGTAATTTTCCAAACTAAATTTATGGCCTTTTTAATTGGTTACACTTCGCGAGCTGGACCCTGTAATAATTCTGTTTTATAGACATATTCGCGATAAAATTGCGTCTCTCCAAGTCACTGAAAAAACTGTTTTGGATGGAGAGGTAAGATATTTGGTTACGCTCAACAAAGAAAAAAAATACCAGTCTAACGGTTAGACTTGATAGAAGTGAAACCTTCCGTAAAACAAACTGAGAGAGAATAAGACGAAAGCAGCATTAGGAGCGGGATAATTATAGGTTCATTATAATATTGCTATAAAGTTCATATTTTATTTTCTTCATTTTATCATCATTCATCCTCAATGTTTTCAATTTCAACAAATGATACGAGTGGCTTATGATAGATAAAATATGATACAAATGCTTTGGTTTCGATGTTGTCAAAAAAAATACCCAAACGGACCGAAGAAACAGACTTACAAATTTCTTCCATTTTCGTCTACTTGTATTCATATAAAAATTTATGTCTCTTCCCACCAAAGCTAAATGTATTAGTATATTTTTTCTTGTATTTATTCAAGGCTGAAATCCCGGCGGTACTGCAATACCAGGTCAACCCGTGGCAGAGGTGGAGAGCAAGCCCCTAAAACACTACGCCCATTTCCAAAAATTAGTTTAACATTTGTTGTCCTCCGATGGAGGATCTATCAGATGTTAAGCTGATAGGAACAGATACCACACTACCTACTTCAATAGATTTTCTAATAAACCTTTTGAGAATTACACGCTCACAAAAATTAATGTACGAAATATTTATACCGATTCACTTAAACTGACTTTCAGTATCTAAACCAAAAAACTGTTTTCAATAAATAATCAGAAATGTCCTACAATGCAAATTTCAAAAAAAAAAAAAATTCCATTTTCGTCTACATGTATTCATATAAAAATTTATGGCTCTTCCCACCAAAGCTAAATGTATTAGTATATTTTTTCTTGTATTTATTCAAAGCTGAAATCCCGGCGGTACTGCAATACCGGGTCAACCCGTGGCAGAGAAGGAGCAAGCCCATAAAACACTCCGCCCATTTCCAAAAATCAGTTTAACATTTGTTGTCCTCCGATGGAGGATCTTTCAGATGTTAAGCTGATAACCACACTACCTAGTCAATACATTTTAAATAATAAACCTAATAAACCTTTTGAGAATTACACGCTCACAAAAATTATTTATATCAACATATAATATAACGCTTCGTAACTAAATAACTTTTAGGCCAGCACCTACAGCATGACGCGGTAGCCGAGCGACTAGCAATGTGAGCTTCCGATCCAAAATCCTTGGTTCGAATCACAAGAAAAAATAAAACTTATTTTTATTTAGTTCGTCGCTACGTTTATATCAACATATAATATAACGCTTCGTAGCCAAGTTGGTCGCTTTTTTCGTTTCACTTTTTCCCAAATCACTCCCAACGATTCTAAAGAAGTTTTCACTTCAAAAAATGAACGGTATGGGGATTAACGTCCATACGAAGCCAAGCAGTAACGCAGTTGGTGATAAGGTGGTTGTCAAAACCACAAGTGTTTGGCCGATCACCTCCTTCTATATGTGGCGTGCGTCTTGATGTTGTTCCATCTGTCCATATTAACTTTGGTATGATGTTCCAACTTAGAACTCCTGTCCAATCAAGTGTACATTATTTTCTTCATTTGACGAAAAGTTTAACGAAAAATAAAAATCGTAACACGAGTATTTAAAAGAGCTCTCAGTTTACTACAGCTTTCCTTTCGGCCCTATATTTATTTAGATCTGCTTTTTTAGCAGCTGCAATTTCATTACAAGTCAAAGGCTCATTTACGTAACGCTACCTATGACCTCGTATATCGTATAGATATTTCCGCATTTTCTTGTAATCACTTGATTTTGTGACGGCCATTGTAGCCGAATGGGCTTGTCCGTGACTGGGGTGTACGAAAGTTACTAACGGAATATACAGCTCAGACTAAACCGACCGACTAAACATTGGTAAGTTATATTTTTATTATGGACGCTATTGCCGAAGCGCCGGATGGGTGCTGTTTATAATCCGATTGTAGATATCATAAAATCAGAGTCAATGAAAAGAAAACCATAGTTTTGTAAAATCACATACTTTTAAATTTTTTATAAATATTCTCAACAAATTATTTGAAACGATATTTTTGACATAAGTACATATAGACAGATCTCCATAAAGCCATTTAAAAACTCTACACCTTTGGAGATACTAATTCCATTGAGCTTGCTTGCATAAAAGTTCTGACACAAAAAAATTTCAACAAACCTAAATGCATATTCAAGTATTTCATCTACCCTTCCGTTATACAGCCTATTCCTTAGTAATTGCGTTTCACCTGTCCCGTGCGGAATAGAATTTCCAACGTATTCAAGAATTCGCGGTAGTTGAATTCCAAGTGCAGTCCTACAAACATGCATCGGCGTGAGAAGTGATTATTAAAGTTACATATAGTATGTACGTATATCTGTAAACTTTTTCACTAGAATATCAAAACCTACCGCGTTGTACACCGAAACACTTGCAAACTGCATCCAGCTCACGACTGCTCACCATGTTGTGCATTTCGCGTACAGTTATCGCTCGTAGTAGCTGATTTCGCCTTATAGTGCCACAATTTTCGCGATCAAAGTCCTGGAAGACTTGTTTCAAATTAGAGATTTCGTCCGGCTTGCGCGCTAACTTCATGAGAGCTTGCGAGCAGAGGGTGCGTTCGTCGAAATTGAGGAAGCAATCGAAACAGTCTAGATTAGCCAAGTGGATGAGGGGCACAGCTGTGATCTGCTTATCACCCATTGATGTCTCGATTTCAATGAAGATTTCGTCAAGTGCACGACAAAAGTCGCGATAGAGCACACAGCAAGCACGTTTGGGTGAACGGAAGCTGCGAAGAGCAGAAAGTTATTATTTTTTCCAATTTTCTATATCACAACCACTTACATAGTGCAAATTACACTCGATTCGTCCGGAGTGAGCGTTATAAGTGCATTATCCAAGCCGCGTTTGAAGTCAATCTCTAATATATCGCCCTCGCGATGACGATCGTAGTCTTGTAGGAAGTCAATAATATTGATGCTACGAGTTATCGCTTGTCGCTTGATATTCGAAAGCAATTTTATAATGTACTCCTCATTGTAGTTGTTGCCAATATCTTTGCTGACTGCTGGACAGTCTGCCTTGAGTGCTTCCGGATGGGGCTTTAACTTTGGCACAGCGTATTCAGCGGGATCGGCATGCTCAAGGAATTTTGTGTAATTAAAGCCCAGTTCATTGCCATAGCGTGCCAGTAGCGAATTGAGTTCATTATTGGACAGCAATATGCCGTTGCTGAGGAATACTTGATTGGCTTGATTACAACCAACATGACCGCTATTTAATCTAGAAAATTGTGAGAAAAAAACGAAAACAATAATTATCCGATGCGCAGGTATGCGCGGGCCTTCATTGTCCCCACTCACTTGTCATAGGTGCGGAAGAACGGATGTAGGTGCAAACGGCGGTTTCGTATGCGTATTTGTATATGCTGCAAAGCTTCCTCGCAATAATTGCGCGTACTCTCCTCAGCTTTATCCCAATCTAAAGCGCCATCACGCGGCATATACTTTATGTAGTCAGGTGGCGATTGCACCTCCAAAAGTGGAGCCTTATCCAGGTTTTTAATGGTAAAAACTATTCAAAAGATGGATAAATTTACAATATTTCAAAATATTTCAGCTCACTGAAAGAGACTCAGATACTTATATTACCTCGATCGATCTCGTTCTCGAATAAACGCCACATTATGCGATTTGTATCGATGGGGTCTATGTAGCGCGCACACAATAAATTCAAATCACGTTGCGAGAGATACTTGTGCACTCCCATATTGTCAAGAGCGCGTTCAAACTGATTCTTCGTTATTGTGCCGGTGCGTAGGTGATCGTAACACTCGAGGAACTCTTTTACGCGCACACGACGCTTATATATGATATTTTGAATACAGAATATAAGATCGCACACGTCCTTGTTTTCTTTCGGATGGTTACATAGATCAGGAAATGCCTTGATTGCCATTTGAGTGCCACTGACAGCAGGCAATTCAGAAAATTCAAGGTCCACCAGACGCCCTGGGAAGTCTTTGATGATTTGCTGGGATTTGTTGGTATGAATGTTTTCAATAACATAACTCTGAATTTTATGAATATTTCTGCTCACCAAAGCGTTGTCCAACAGATTATTTGTTTTTAAATAATCAATAATATTTTGTATATGTTTCATAAAGGCTACATAGTTGACGGTAAAAGAGTCCTTCATATAACGTTTGAGCAACAAGAGAAAATCATCATCCGAGATGGGGATCTTCATGAAGTGTAGAACTCGAGAGAAATGTGCGATCGTCACGACACCAACATTTTTGGAAACCTAAATGATAACAGATAAGTGTTAAATACGCAATGAGCATAGACAAAATATATGTAATTTCAAACAAAACGAAGAAGTTATGATCTATAGTCTATGCACGCAATCAAGTCTGCAGGCGAAAAATTTCAAGCGCTACTTTTATGCCATTCAACTTAAAAAATGTTTATATGTGACGAAGAATGAGCTGAGAGCATATCGTGCTGTGGAGATAAAAGGGAGTTCACGTGTCTGTCGTGATGACTAACTAGCGGCTTTACAGTCGTTATGGATGCAAGAGTCATATATTGGATGAATATTGAGATTACAATTATTGAGACTTGAATGGCATCGAGCGGCTGCAGGCGTGTTGAGTTCATGGTGCCATGAATGCCAGAAGGTCTAGCTGAACATGAGGCATTGCAGATAACTTGTTGGAATGCTGAATGTTAATTCGCACAGGCTAAGTGGCTCGATATGGTTTGATTTGAGTAGAATAAGATGGCTGGGCACTCTATGTACATCTGACATCCCTTCACTAGAATTAGTTACTTTGCATATCTGCATCTGCAGTTTAGATTCATCATACAACTGGTAATATCAAAATATTCACCATACCTTGGATTCCAAGCTCTACCTTAACCCTCAACCTTAGCTTCAAGGTAAATTATTATTTTATTATTATTAATAAGTTTCAGTCTAACTGTGGGAGTTCAAAAGATGCAATGAAACACACGAGCGGGATTGTTATTCGCACACGTGGAATTCCGACAGCAGCCACTTTTGTTGATTAGACTGAGCGACAATGTTGGATGAAAAAAGATAGTATTAAATAGTGTTAGAAACAAATTATATTAGTTCTGCACTTTCGTCCGCTATCACATACTGCTTTCTTCGGAGAAGACTCCTACTGAAATTTTCCGTGAAACATTTTTGTGAAACATTTCAACCTTCCACCGATCGAGAAAATTTAATCTTTTTCAGATTTCCAATGCAGTTTTATACGAGTTTTTTTTCAAATGATTGTGATGTTTGGGATAAAACGGCAAGTGGTCGAATAATCTACAGCTCTTCCTTTTCCATAATTACTGTAGTGCATTCGTGTCTCTTTTTAGCTGCTGCACAGTGCGATCTGTAATTGCTGAACATGACTTTGCTTTCTACTACTGATTATTATTTTTTTTCCATATCAAGGCACCTTAAACAGGTAGCAGCAGCAAAGGAAAACCAACAGGAGCAATGTATTTTGTTTTTGCTTTTTATCCCTAGAATATTAATATCTATGAAAAATAGACGGCTAAGAATAACTTAAAGAAAATTAGACCTCGGAAACAAATCGTATGAAAAAAATTAGCTGCTCTATTGCGATCAACTTGTATGAATGCGTTATGCAACAAAATATTGAAGCATATACACCCAACTCTGTTTTTATACGGTAGATACGTTCCTTAGAAATTCGTGCAAAAAAAAAAATCGTGTAAATAATAAAAGCGACATATGGTAAATTCGGGTATAGGCGCCACAACTGTAAAAAATCGTGTAAGATCAAAAAACTCCAAATAATTTCACGAAAAACCGTGCAAAAGAAGTAATAATGAAATCCATATAAAACAAAAAAAATTCATTTTTATTATAAAAAAATTAAAATTGGTGTACAGTGAAAATTCAATTCTCAAGTACAAAATATATAAAGTCTGTTATTAGTAATTTTTTTGCTTTCTCGAGTTGTTTAAGTTGGGACAAAATTAATCACCCTATCGGAAGATTTATAATTTTTGTAAATGGCGTCGTCAGTCATAGTTGACATTTGTGTTTTAGACAGCTGCAGTAAACAAACAGACAAGCATGGAATGCGTAAAGGTCAAATAAACATTTCCATTACTCACAATTGTTTTTTTAATCCGTTAAAAAATCGATTCAAAGACAAAATTGGGTGATTAGTTTTGCGCCACCTTATACAATACTGCTATCCAGCTAGACGCCACCTAAAGATTACGTTGAAATTTTAATCCACAGCCGGACTTGGTTAGTTCTAAAATGTACTTCTTGTTCTTGCACGAAAAATGTTTACTTAATAAGGCATTTGGGGATTATATTTTGTTGGAAAAAAAATTTTGTTTTAAGACCGTGTAAAAAAAGAGTGTATCCGTTTTGTTTCACCTTACAAAGTTATTTTTGAGTTTCACTTACAAGGTATGTTCAAAAAGTAAGGGGACTTTTAAAATCTCGCGTACTACGTACATTCGACTCCCGTTATTTTTGTTTTGTTCTATTGGTATACAATTCCTGAGCAAATATAATATAATATTTGCTATACTAGGCTGTTCAATAAGTTTTGCGGTTCGATTGTTACTAGCCGAAATTTGTTTTTGCTGTATTGGTACACTCTTCATATGAACGTATGGGAAGTTTCATATCAAGTATTGGCTTTCAGAAAGCTGTGTGCACAGCTGTGTGCATTCGCTAACAATGGAACAAAAACACAATCGAAAGGGATTTTCACAGCAATATTTAGAGCGTTTTAAAAAGGATCAAGTGGAGTTTGTGTATCGATTCGCCACTATGGATGATCCTTGGGTCTACCACCATGACCCTAAATCAAAAGCAGAGACTGAAGAGTGGTGTGAACGTGGTCCTTCGGCTCCGAAACGAGTTCGTTTCCAGAAATCGGCTAGGAAGGTGTTGTCATTTGTTGTGTGTGAAGGTTTTATGTTTGTTGGTGTTGTTTTTTGAGATGCAAAAGGAATTTTGTTTGTGGTTTACTTGAAAACTGTAAAATAATAAATTCTGAATATTATTGTAGCCTTTTAGACCAGTTGAAGGAAAAATTTCGTGAAAAACGCAGTTGCAAAAGAAAAAAACTCGTTTTCATCAGGACAATGCGTCGTGTCACAAAAGCATTTCGAAAAAATCCGTGAATTAAAGTTCGAATTGTTGGAGCATCCATCGTACCCACCAGATTTGACCCCTAACGACTGTTTCCAGAGCTAAAAAACTTCATTCGTGGAAAGCGTTTTTCATCAGTCATAACAGCTGTGGAGGCGTATTGTGAAGTCCATCCAGATTCTCACTGCAAGGATGGTATTCATAAATTGGAACCTCGTAACAAGTGTATTGATGCTCTGGGAGACTATACTGAATAGTAAAGTACAGTGAGGTGCAAAAATGGAACATAAATAACATAAGTTACGTTTAGTACCATATCTACGCAAACAAGCTTGTTTATTTGAATGCAATTGTACATGTATTATATAATTAGTGTGTAAGCTTTCAAATGAGCCCATAACGGTTAAAATCTAACAACAACAACTACTCATTGGAAGAGCTGAAAATAAAAACACAAATGTTCCAATTATGCACCGCTTATTTGTTTATAAAAAAAGTACAAAAAAGAAATTATTTTAATATTTCGTCCAAAGCCCCTTCGATCTTTTTAATGTCTTTATACGGTTTGGCATACTTTCTGTATTTTTAGCCACAGTTTGTATCACCACACAACCTGGACTCGCTCCAAGACCTCATTCATCCCTTTTGGCGGGTTTAAATAGTTTGCGAGCTTTTGTTTTACGAGATGCCACAAATTCTCAATGGGGTTCATATCAAGGCTTTGTGCTGGCCACTGCATAACCGAAAAGTTTTGGGACTTCAGCCAGCTGGACACCATTTTTGCCGTATGTTTAGGGTCATTGTCTTGTTAAAAAATAACTTTTTCAACAGCAAGACCGGTTTTTTGGATGGCAGCAGGCAAATTTTCTTGCAAAGATCGTCAAGTACTGCTCCTTTTTCATTTGTCCTTCGATTTTGATCAAAGGACCCACACCATTGCAAGTGATGCACCCCCAAACCCTTATGTTGCCACCACCATGCTTCACGGTTTCTTTCACACTTGACTTTGTTAACTGCTGGGGATCTTTTGACCAAAACCATGAACAGCCATCCGATTCAAATCGGTTGATTTTTGTTATAGCTGTCCATATCACCTGTAAAAAATAAAAATATCCATTAAATGATATTAATTATTGAAGCTTTATTGCTTAGTACCTGCTGCCAATCTGCATTAGTCCAATCGGTGTGTACTTCAGCAAACTTTTTTCTGCTCATTATGTTTTTTTTTTTTTGAAAGCAGCGGTTTTTTCTTCTTTTCTGCAGCTTTCAATCCTAATTTTTTCAAATTTCGTCTCGCTGTCCATTTGCTGACTTTCAAATTCATTGTCTGAATGCCTTCTGACGGTGTCTTTACGCTACCGCTTGCAACTAGTTTAGCCAAATGCCGGCTTTCCCGCTCAGCCATTTTTTGTAGACGCCCAGGATTTTGCTTAACTTGTAATAAATCATGTTTTTTTTAAGCCTTTGCACTGTGGTGTGACTAACTTTGAATTTTTGGGCACATTCTCGAATAGACAACTTGTCCCGCACAAATTTTACAATATTTTCTTCAACACTTGGTTTCATAGTTGTATTTATTAATGACTTGACACTTTGACACTTTATGACACCAATTCCAGAAAAAGAACAAAAGAAACCACAGCCAAATTTAAAAAGAACCGTTAAAATTAAGCATTGAACAACAACGAAGTAAGCGGTGCATAATTGGAACATTTGTGTTTTTATTTTCAGCTCTTCCAATGAGTAGTTGTTGTTGTTAGATTTTAACCGGTATGGGCTCATTTGAAAGCTTACACACTAATTATATAATACATGTACAATTGCATTCAAATAAACAAGCTTGTTTGCGTAGATATGGTACTAAACGTAACTTATGTTATTTATGTTCCATTTTTGCACCTTACTGTATATTTGAAACCATAAAATTGTGTTTTTCTTATTGAACCGCAATCTGGTACATGTACATATAAAATATAAAATTCACCGTATGCAACACAGAAGATCAAAAAATTGCGTTCCATATAAATCGATCCGCCCTAATGTTCTTAAGTGTAAGTGTTCGCAAAGTATCTATGCCAAATGTGTGAATATAAGCCTGAACTGAGCTTTCTAATGCACTTATCTTAACCCGTGATTGAAATTTTGGAGGGACATTTCAACCCGCTAATTGCCTTTTTTACCGCTAGTTCATTAGAAAATGTTAGAAATGTCCATTTAAGTAGAAGTTAAAGACTCTCATTAAAATCGTTTTATACATGAAATTATATTAATAAAAAAAAAAAATTAATTAATGACACTTTCGACCATATTGTTAAAATTTTAACTCGCCTTGAGCGAACATCCAAGCTTGTTTAGTACTGTTTTTGGCAAAGTTGGTCTGCGAGGCACGCTCTTTCATAATTATTAACGTTTGTTCGTGTTGAGCGCTATTTTAGAAAAATTGTAATTTGTTACTTTACTATTTCTAATCACTGTTTATAATTTGGTTAAATAAAATTTGGAAAATACATTGCATTTTCTTAAGACCACTACTGTATGAATTTCTAATTATAAGACCACTACTGTGTACTGTGGGACATTCGGCCAGTAGTAGTGCCAAAATAATGAATAGTACCTGCTGTCAGAGTGCCGGTATTAAATATTCGTAAATCATTCCCGGCTTTGACATTATGGTATTATACATATATATTTTAGTATTTTAAATCAAATCATAAAGTGAATGTTGGGCATTGCAACTTACTATTTCATAGTCTTGAAAATATGGAAATAACGGCAAATTACTGAATTGCGCAATTTTTATGAGTATCAAACATAAACGGCGACGATCCTCAGGCCTTGATATAACATTAAAATGCATGGGATCATTCCACTCCAATCCAGTAGCCAAATCTTTTTTGTTGATGGATGTAGCTACATTGGGAAAACGATTGCTATTTAAACGGTTCGATAATAACTACAAGTATATAAATCTATGAAGCTTGAGCAAAATTGCCCGCTCCACTCACGTTCTTCACACACAACTTTACAGAATTGCCTATAGGCAACACGTCCATCGCGCAGACGAAAATAATCGGTCACTTCGCGTAGCTCGAAATCAGAAAGGCCTGCCACATTTTTGTATTTGCCCAAAATGCCGGTGAAAAGTGAATCTGAAAGAAAAATTTATAATAATAAATAGAAGTGTAATGTATGTATGTAGTAATAGAAACATATTTGTTTTTACCTGATATCAAACCAGTACAGTTTGGATCGTGTTCCAAGAAGTCCGCGCAAATATTAAAACCATAACGGAAAATTGAATCTTGTATTTTGCGGCAAGCACGCCATATTTCATTTAGATTTAAATCTTGCTGTAATTCATTTAGGAATATAAGCTTGAATTAGTCGGTGTTACTTATAGCAAACTTATGATTTTTTTTTACCCCTTCCTCATCCTCCATGTCTGATTTTTTTTGTTACTTTTTTTTGGTTGAAAAATTTGATTTTTAATTAAATGTGAACGAGTGCTCTTGATTAGCTTTATTCGTATCAATTTCCATACATATATAAAATGTAAATATGAAAAAGATTTTGACGAAAATTTTTTTGTCGTAAATTGTTTGCGGAAAAGCTTTCCTTTGAATGGAATCAGAATTTCAAAACGTTTTGAAGTTTTGTGCATGAAAAGTAAATTTTTTGTTGAGTTGGAAATTTAAAGCAGTGTTTAGAGTTGCTGGGTTTTTGAATGCTTAATGTGATATTATTTCTGTACTTAAAAAGTATGCTATTATTTTAATGTATCCTCTTAATTCTTGACAAATAAGCAGAAATATTAAACATTATTAAGGTTTTTGCTAATTCTGTACATAACTTGATAGATTATCTATGGGGTTTCTTCTTTTATTCCCTTTACTGCATCCTCTGGCGTGCCTGAGGGAATTATCTTACGACCTCTATTCTTTATCCTTTTTATTAATTTACATAGGCAGCGGACGACCTAAAAGTATTCTCTTCGATTAAGAGTCCTGAGGATGCTTCAAGGGATCAATTTGAGATCAATAGATTGCACTTATGAGGTTGTCGGACTCATCTACATTTCAATGTAAATAAGTGTTATCACGTTACGTTTCCAAACTATGTAATATAGTATGCACTTCATACGGTATCTCTCGTACTGCCCTTCCGTCTGTTGACGAGATCAAGTATTCTTTCCTTGTCTTTTGTGTATGGCTTCGTAAGTGGTGTAAATGATTGCCCGGCTATCCAATTAGCGTTTACCTCGTGGGCTCGATGAGCTTTCGAATTCTACTTATATTATGCTTGAGTTTTCTTTGCCCAATAAAGTGTTTTATAAATTACTAAATTCAATTTTATTTCAGCCCTTTCTGTACTTAGTTCTAAGGTATATTTTTAGTCATATTGACTAGTATATTGACTGTTTTGAAAAAAAAAAAAAAAAAATAATAATAATTTTTGCCTCTATCCTTACAAATAAATTAATGCTTGAGATTGATAATATTGAGCAATACTATTTCGGCCTCGGTACCATGAGCCTTCAGTCGAAATTTACAGGTTTTACTAACTAGTAGTAACTATATACAAGGTGGCGCAAAATTAAACATCCAATTTTGTTTTTGAATAACTTTTTTAATAAATAAAAAACAAATGATTTTGAGTGATGGAAATCTTAAGCCTGTCTAGTTCACAGGCGTCATACGAGTATGTGACTGGCGTACGATGCCAAAAAGTATAAATCTTCCGATAGTGAGATTAATTTTTGCCTCACACTGTAGTATACATATGTAAGGGTGATCAATTTAGAGGTATCGCATTTTAAATTGAAATAAAACGAAATTTCAAAGTAATAAAATTACAAAAGTAATAAATATAATAAGGAATCAAGATTCCAATGTGCCTAGCACGAAATATTGTCTCAAGTCACACTGCAAGATATAAAACACATTATACAACGTGAACTTAAAAATAAAAAATCACCAGGCTTTGATAATATCACTGCAGAGGTTCTGAAAAAGCTGACTAACAAAGCTATAAGTAGATTAACAAACATAGTTAATGTTTGCCTTGCACTAAAATATGTACCCACCTGCTGGAAAGTTGCGGTAGTCATAATGATACCTAAACCAGGCAAACCGCCGCGAATTGACGTCGTACAGGCCAATATCGTTACTACCGACGATTTCCAAAGTTTTTGAGAAAGTACTACTGGAACGCTTACAGCTCTCCATTGAAAGATCGAATCTTATCCCGCAACACCTATTTGGCTTTCGCGCTCAACATTCCACTACTGAGCAAATTCATCGAATAACTAGTAAAATTGAAAAATCCTTTGAAAACCAACAAGTTTGTTCTGCTATATTTCTTGACGTAGCTAAGGCTTTTGACAAAGTCACCACTCACTCTCGTGATGTCTCGTCTCCAGTAATGATGTGTTTGATGAATGCTGGGTCGGATTCAGCCTTGGAAATCTTGTTTTTAGCGATATCAACGCGGTCTCTTCATTGCATTTTTGAGAGACGACCAATTATACTTTACGTTAAAGGAGAAAAAAACATAAATTTACATAATTCTTAAATATTTTCTATCAATCATAAGTATTTTTCAGTTTTCTAAAAATTGTAATTGCTTTTCAAAAACAGTTTTCGCACATATGTAGGTATGTATAAAATCTCAACGGAAACCTAAAAAAATATGTACCTCTTGCGTTTCGTAAACAATTTTAAAACAAAAAATCAATTTTCTAACTACTATGTACTTTTAATTATTGTAAAAATATTTTGGGGAATTATTTCCGTGATTAGCTTTTAAAAAACCTGACGGCACAAAAACTATGAGAAGACTGAGAAAATATTAACATAATTTTAATACTTAATAAATTTCTTTTTAAATAATACTAAACTCAATCATATTCAATACAAAAAATTTTTAGAATTTTGACGGTAGTCACAGAACTTTGCGGATGTACAGTTTAACTTTTTACACTAACTTACTGTAGATACATTTTTCGCCATCATTTCTCTGATCTACAAAAGCTCACATGTATGTGTGTATGAAGATACCCGTTCGTCAGTGAGCTGCCTGTAAAATTCCCTCTACTCATAATTGCGCTCATTCTGCCACACGTGCCATATTCAGGATATAAGCATCCTTTGTGCTGTGTGTACACACACAAGCGCGTTTTCCAGATTTTTTCTGCTTTGTAGTGATTTTAATGGCAAAAATGATAGTGATGACGATGACGACTTTTAATAGTGGCATTTTAAAACAATTCAAAAGTGAAGTCACGTTCGCATGTTGGCGTCGCTTTAACGGAACTGCGAGTACCTGCAATCAGAAAGTGAGATGCAGCAGCGATGATTTGCAAAATTTATGAATGTGTTGGAGCATTTTGCGGTGTATGAAAATAATTGCAACTGATAACAATACGTAATTACTGCCGTCGCACATACAAATATTCATAAATGCACCGATTCTTGTTAACTCAAGTCTAGTACATACAAAACTAGACTACATCAGTCCGCATTTATGCGCAGTAAATGTTTTTTTACTTTTATGGGACGATATTCACGTTTCGTAACATACATATTTATTTTCTGAAGACCTCACATTACCGGGTTTGAGCGTGAAATCTTTCTGAACATTCGTCATTTGGAGTATCATAAAGTTGTACTATTTTTCTATACAGGTTTCACAAGTTAAGATTATTATTTGGTTAAAGAATATTAAAATTATAACTTTAAAATATCTTTTTAAAAATTTTATTTCGAATATTTAAAAAAAATGTATCTCCCGCAATAATGTAATGTTGTGCATCAGTTTGTTTTGAGCAGCAAATTCTTGATTCGGTCAACTGTAGGAATATAGAGCAAAAAATGTTTGAAGAATGGAAGAAACCGTTGGTAAATATATATACGTATATATATAATTGGCCTTTTATCGGTGTTTGGCGAGCTCCTCCTCCTATTTGTGGTGTGCGCCGTGATGTTGTTCCACAAATGGAGGGAGCTACAGGTTCAAGCCGACTCTGAACGGCAGATATTCTTTTATGAGGAGCTTTTTCATAGCAGGAATAAACTCGGGGGCATGCCATTGCCTGTCGAGGGGCGACCGTTATTAGAAACAACTTTTTCCTTAATTTTGATCTTTCACCGAGATTCGAACCTACGCTCTCTCTGAATTCCGAATGGTAGTTACGCACGAACGCATTCGACTACGGCGCCGCCAAATATAAAATATATTATATTAGTTCTGGAGGGGTGAAATGGCATGTAGTGGTGCTTCTGGGCTTGCAGACTTTTGCCTCCACGTTCGTGCGCCCTGGGATATATGAGCAACCTACAAATGTGCGAGATGCGCTAACCAACCTGTGTAGAATCATAGTTTACGGCAGAAAAATAGACGAATTCGGTTTAAAGGCCCCCTAAAGTAACCAGGAAGTGTGGCTGTAAGCAGGAAGTGTGTCTTGGAAAAGGCGGCTCACTATATACATAAAAAGATGTGAATGGTTATATGAAGTTCGAGTCCAGCAGTATGGCGTTGAGGGCTTGCACGATCGGCTTACAACCCACTACGAAAAAAACTTTCAAATGAAAAATAAAACAACGCCTCGGATGAGTCATAATGAATCCACATTTCGCTCTCTCGTACCACCATTGTAAGAAGGCATCTAATGTTGGTGAGCCAGAGAAAACATTTGGTATGGTGAGGAATGCCTCGCTGCCGCAGAAAGAAAAAACGCTGCCTATAAAGCCACGAGCAACGCGAGCCTTGTGGAATCGCTACCGGGAGTTGAGAAAGGGAGACAGACGTACTATGCGAAATAAAAAACGGGAGTCCGTAACACGTGAATATGAAGAGCTTGAGATGCTGGTCTATAGAAACAACGTCCGTTCTATCAAAGATTCGGCTTAGAGAAGAAGAGATCGCTCAAGCGTTGACGATGAGACTGTCGTTCACTTAACCATAATGACGAAGTGCGAATAGCAATAACGCCATTAAAAAACACCGAAGTCGCGGAAGTCGACGGAGTGGCAATGGGCTATTCAAACATGACGACGGAGAGCCGGTAAGGTGCATGTGTGATACATGAAGCATATGGTCGGATGAATGATTACTTGTCGATGGGAATTGAAATGTGCTCTGCCCAATCCATAAAAATAACGAGATTAGACTTTTATATTGGTTCTGTTGCTTCAGACCAGAAAAACCAACAATCGATTAGACATTCATAATACGTCAAGTCATAGAAAAGACCAATAAAAGGACAATAGACACCATCTCCTTGTTGATTTTGAAGGTGCTTTCCACAGCACGAAAAGGAATTGCCTATATGCGGTGATACCTGAATTTGGTTTCCCCGCAAAACTAATTCGGCTGAGTAAAATAACGTTTACAATACCAGCACCACCCCCATCACTGTTGACAGATATAATTTGGATGTACCAAGATAATAAGGTCTGTTTTGACATCCAACGAGATTCTTTTTCGCCACTAAGTGCTGCTTTGCTTTAAGTAGGCAGTTGAGTAGTAAAGTCCTCTCTCGATGAAGAAAAAGTTTCTCATCATGGCTGTCCTATTATATGGCGCAGAAGCTTGGAAGATCATAAAATCCGATGAGGTGGTTCATAAAGTGTTCGAGAAAAATATTCTGTGGAAAACTTTTGTACCTTTGCAAGTTGGTAACGACGATGGTACAATGAGCTGTATGAGCTTACACTCGAAGTGTAACTAATTAAAAAGGCCATAAATTTTAGTTTGGAAACATTATTTTTATTCAATTCAAAGTAAAAAATGTCTGAAAATAATATAAAATGTGAGATAAAATAAAATATGACTTTTGCCCCTTGACTAAGGCCTTAATGCCAGGCCCGATGAAAATGATTGGATAGCGCCCATCTGCGGTAACATCAGCCCAAACCATTACCTGTGGCAATTCGATTACTTAAATTCTCGTATGAACGGTCGTTTTGGGAGTTTACGAATTGCACAATTTGAAAAATTTTCTCGTCAAAAAACACAATGTTCGGCAATTGAACGCTTTCGGCCAAGCGAAGCAGCTACTTCGCTCTCCCAAGTCTGACTTGGTGCTGCTTTGGTGTGAGATCATGCCCCTTTTGGATCTTGTAAGGCTTGACTTTGAGATCAATTTTCAGTAAGCGGTGGATGCTACACTCAGATATGTTCAGTTCTTTCGCCATTTGATTGATACTTCGTGGGGGATTTCGCTCAAGTCGGTCTTTCACTTTTTGAACCATTTCACGTGACGTTGCAGTCTTTTGTTGACCATTTCCATGACGTTTTGCGATGCTGCGATGCTACCAGTATCATTGTAACGAGTAATGGTGCGATAAACATTTAACAAAAATCTTTATTTACTTTAAGGTGCTCGAGCTCACGAAAAATTGCTGGTTGTGATTTTCCAGCCAAATATTTATAATGCAATCACACTATTACGTTTGAAATCCATTACTGATTCTCTTTTTTCGCATTTACTTTCGGCAAATTACTTCCGCGCGCTTGTAAACAATACTTTGGACTGTCATTTAGCCAACTAACAGAGAACTGATGCCCGTGCATCAGCTGTGTGAGCGGTCTGGAGTTGGTTACACCTTGAGTGCTGAACCCTGCATATACATATATATATAGAGTTGGCGCTTACATCCTTTTTGGGTGTTTGGCCGAGCTCTTTCTGCTATTTGTTGCGTGCGTCTTGATATTTTGCCACTAATGGCGGCACCTACAGTTTAACGCCAACTCCGAACCGCAGATGAATTTTTATGTGGAGCTTTTCACGGTAGAAATACATGCGGAGGTCGGCTTTTTATATCATTTAATGTATCATGCAAGGAGATTCGAACCCGTGCGCTTTCGAGTGGTAGTCACACACCAACCAATTTGACCATGGCGGCCGCTATGGATATAGGTCAGCGAATAAAAATCCACAAGCTCCGCTGGCTAGGTCTTCTTGTCTTCCGAAGGGACACAAATGCTTGAGCACTGAAAGTATTCGATGAACTTGAATAATAATTTGGCACAAACCGGCATCAAATATGTTGGTAAAACCCATCTGTGATAAAAATTTGTAACTCTTAATTTCAACCATAAGTGGATATGGCTAAAATCTAAACCATACAGATTTGAACAACCTCTCTTAAAAACTTCATTATTATATACATTTATGCTTTTAGGATGATCAATTTTCTAAAGATTATAGAAATATAGGTAAATGGAATAAAAGTGTACTTGCAATTATTTACGCAATCAAATTTTTAACTATTCCTTTTTGATTATGCGTGGAATTTTCTCCGATATTTGCTTTTCCTTGGCTTCATTGCTCGCAATTCAATTCATTTTAGCTTCAATTTTATTTGAGTTAATTTTTTTCATGATAAAGTTGACTACGACGTTGCTAAGGATTTTCCGCCAAAGAAAATTGCAGAAGAAAGAAACTCATTGATGCAAGTAAGCAGCATTTTTATGCATTGTTGCCGTTCACTATTTGCGCTCGCCACAGCGCTTGTGAAGCAAATGATGATCAGGTAAAGTAATAAGCGAAAAATCAGAACTACTCCACCTTTCTAGTCTACATACATCCATACATATTTGAGTGGCGCTAGCGTGACGATGGATTGAAAATGAATTGCACTCGTTATCGCTTCTTAATAGTTTCTCAATGATTTTTTCACAAGTTGCGTGATTCCCATTGGAAATTCTTATTTTTCGCACATCTTCACAATTTCACATTTTAGAATTGAAACACGAAAAAAATTTTGAAATAAAATAAAATGGTGGTCACTCTCAGTGGTCACATTATCAAGCGCAAACCGGGTGCCGTGAAGGGGAAATAAGAAAGTATGAACGGCGTAAAATACTCAGCAGGGAAGTGTTGTAATGATGCAATGCATTTCAGGTAAACCTTGAGAATTTTCCCTCGAGATTTCATAGATGAGATGCATTTGTGGGGTTTGTTTATTAAGCACCACTACAATTGGCCACCAATGTGGATAGATTTAAGTGCGTGAATGTGCACGAAATTGCAAGTAAATTGAAGTGATTACGCATTAGCAAAGTTAAGTTAAGCTAAGTAAATAGGAATTTAATTTTTGAATTCGGGCATCTTGAAATCGAAAGATAAGAAGTGCGTTCTAAAAACAAAAAAAAAAACTAAAACTGTTTGTGTAATTACAACCGAAGTGACGCTTTAATAAGGCAGTGCGCTTCAGGGTAATTTTAATCTCCTTCAACTCATCTCACTTTATAATTAATTGCACAAAGGTTAAAAAAATTGACTTCGCCTTAATTTTGTCCAAGTCCTTCTTTCCTCTACACTTTCAATTTCCATTCTTTCACTCTTGACAAGCTGTGTTGTTGCTAGATTTAGGTTTCAGTTTGTTTGTGTGGCTGTCGCTCGCCCATCTGTCTGTTTCATATTTTGACTGGGCACGTTGACACTTGAACGTAATCTGACCATAAAATTCATGGCCAGTTATGAAGCGCGGTAGTGGCTGCCAGTGTTTATGCCAGAATAAATGCCTTAATGTTTGCAACAAAAATTTACAATAACAAAATTTACGTATAATAGAAAAGACTCTGTAACCTTATCCGGGTTGCGTACCGAAGATGTCTTTTTTTTGTATTGCACAACGGACAGTGTCACAAATGATGGATTTTGAAACCAAAAACTACGAGAAAGTAGCGAATTTAGATACCTAAGTAAGATTTTGTTCATTTTAAAATATTTTCTATTTTAGTTCACATACATACAAACAGATAATTTTTTTAATCTTATAAAAGGTTCTTGCGGGTTACCTATTGGAGCATTCTTAAGAATGTTGGTCTTAGCAAGGTTGGGTAAGTTCGTCTTTTTGCGCTATATCCAGCTGAGTTCGTCTGTGTATGCTAGAATGATACTGAAAATTATTATTATTAATATTGAAAATAATATTATTAATTATCAATCGATCATTATTGCAAAACAAAGTTTCCATTCTGCTACAGACTGGACATGCTTGGTACGAGAACAAGGTCCTGGGAGCTATTAGCGTCATCATTTGCTAGCGGCATTAGGGTTTACCAGGGATTTCGTGATTCCGGGATCCCGATATGTTTTAAGTCCTGTAAATTCCAGAATTATTTTCCATCGAAGCATATGATATGGAGAGAGAAAAATCTCCTTTTATAGCACTCTTATATATATGTGTGAACGAGATTAAAAAACATACATATGCATATTTTATATGAATAGCTTTTGCACGGCAGAACTACACTAAGAGGCTTGCCATTGACTGCTGAGCGGTGACGCGGTGACCGTACTTAGGAAAAAAACACGTGTTCTATCACTTGATAAAACCCATTCGACTGCAGCATCCTTTATTACTTCGCCGAAATTCTTATTCATCACACTGTGCCACACTGTGTGCTTAATCAACTTGCTAGCCATACTTACCTCATCTCTTTAGCGTCTTTAGTGCATAATCCACATTGTTGTTGTTAATGTCTCAGTTGTAGCCAGCTAGTGGCTGCTGGTACGGTAATGCTGTCGTCTACTTTAATCCTGCGCTAATGTAGCGCAAAAATAATTACACTAACAAAATGCCATTGAAAGCTTTAGAGTAAATATCTTTTACGCAGCAATGAAAATTTTGTTAACGCTGTTGCTGTTGTGCCTTGTGATCCGCCCGTTGGCTGCGGTTGTGATGGTGATGTTGTTGCCATTTGTTGTATATTTTATTAGCATGTTGCTCGTTAATCATTCGCTTGTAGCCATAAGCGAAACGAAGCACAAGTAAAAATAAGGCTGTGGAAGAAGAGGAAAAGAAAGAAAGTCCATCTACACATTTATACATATGTATATACATACATATTTATACATTATACATTATATATATTTAATACAAAGCGACGCCAACTTCAAACACCATCAACCCCACTAACACTTATGTATGTACGAGTATGTGTCACTAGCTGTTTTCCAGCTCATTCGCTGCTTGTAGACTAACTCCTGTTAGTCATTTGTTGGCCAGCTGACCAGCTGGTGGTTTGTAATTGTTGTTATTTTTGTGGCACTTTCTGAATTACGTGCAGCATTAAGCTTACAAATTTTCTCATGTTGAGCATTTTTCGTGCGCGGATTATGACAATTACGACTATAGCCATAATAATTATTTATATATGTATGTATATATGTTAGTATATAATTTTATGAATGCACTTATTCATTTCTAACTAAAGTATGTATGTATGCATGTATATAAGTGTAAGTACGCTAAGTTAATCCAATGTCCGCTATTAGTAGTTATTAAAGGATGAATATGAATTTGCTCGCATTTTCATGGGCTTTACAAATGTACATAGCTTTTTACCTAATTTTGTAGTAGTTGTTGAAAGGAGTTAATAAGTTGCTAATCCACCTGGATGAGGTAGATTTTTGTATTAGTTTAAAATGTGTAATTTCATTGTTATGCAATTGAGTACACATCTAGGTACTTATGAACAATAATAATGAGCTGGAAAGCCTATGGGCCGTAAATGATTTGAATGTAACTCTGGTTTTGAAAGGGTGTTGACACCTGTTTGTACAAAAAAAATTAATGTCTTAAAGAAGTAAACATAGGTATAACAGCCCATGATAAGTTACATATTTCTTAGAAAAATTTATTAACAAAAAAATTGTTTATAGCGTGTCAGGTGGCTCCACTTTTATTGAAAAAATAGCAATATATCACAAATTTCAGTTCAATATTAGGGTATAAGGTATCAAATGAAAGAATTTTAAACTTCCTTCATAAAAAAAATTGTTTCAGCTTGTGTTGCCATATGTAAAGGTAGCTTTAAAATAATAATATTTTTTATTGGCGTTACCATCTGATTTTAAAGAAATATTTTAATTACTAACATAATTTAATCAGAGGTGAGGATATGGATATCAAAAAAAATGTGTTAAAAACTTAACAAAACTTGAATTAAAATTGTATGGCATTGCCACCTAACTCTTAGGGAGCACATGGTAAATAACAGATGAATTAAGAATTGGGGTGCTGGTATACGCAAATTATGATTGAGAATGTTTTCATATAAAATTATTTTTGGAACGGCGTTGCCACCTTTTTTTAATTCAGAATGTATTGGAATCGTTAAATAATGTGAATCTACTTTTTGAAGTTGCATTAGCCGACCGATTTTCTGCTTGGGTTTCCTCCTTAATAAACTCAATTTTTCAGAATCGGTTTTTTCGAGCTACATGATGAAGCTACGGAGCGTCCTTTTGAATGATAAGGACTGGAATTTCTGGCGAGGAAGGTGTGTCTGCCTGATTAGTTGATTTCCTAATAAGCTTTTATCATCGTCGTGCATGATATGTGATTATGTGAAGTCAAGACGATAATGTGGCCCTAAATTCATTGAAACTATAGAACACAAACCTTAAAAAAGTGCTTAAACTTATCAGAAGCATACATACATATTAAGCACAAAACCACAACAGGCTACGAAAGCTAGTACATCCTGCTATGATTAAGTAATAATAAAAAAATATAAGCTTCCTGAATTAATTTTTATTAAGACTCTCTCCCCATAAATGCATCGTATAAACATAGATCAACATATTTTTGAAATATTTGAGGCTTTATTCAATCATGGATTTTGGCATCGAAACACTTATCCTCTGTTCCACAATCACATATTTAAAATTTCACGGTGTTCAAGCAAAATAGGTTAATCGGGTACTCTGATTGCTTTACATTACCCTTCGAGCTGGATTGAATTTCGAGTTAACAAAGAAGGTACAGTATATTGGATAACGAAGGTCCCATTTTTTTCGAAATTTTTTGACTGCAATAAAAAATATTGAACCTAAATTCTAATCCTGGGTGTTAAAAAATAATGCGAATGTCAAGGGAGGTAATAGAGGCAAAAAAGTCTCAATAAATATGGGTACTTAAATTAAAGGTTTCGGAGATACGGCTGGTACCGAAAATATGCGAGGTGTGGCTATAACTAAACTGATGCTCTAAAACCTTGTATTTTGGTTTCATACATTCTGTCAAAAAATATCGCTAAGTGCATTTAAAAAGCGCGCGTTTCACATATGTCTAAATTTTTTTTTGCTGGAAAGTTGGTACAACTGTCCTCTATAGTGTCGCAGAGTTTAAGCGTGATTTTGCAATTAACTTGTTTTTGGCATTTAATTATATCAGTCAACCGCAAATGTGATCCGCGATTTTCACTATGGATAAAAATTTCGGACAAAGAATTTGTCTTAAAATTTGTGTTTTGAACGGGATTTCGTATGCCGAATCGTTGAAAATGTTGCAGAAAGCCTATGGCGAGTGTGCTTTATCAAAAACACGGGTCTGCGAGTGGTATAAGGCTTTTGCAGAGGGCCGAAAAGTCGTGGAAGATATTCCCCGTTCGCCCGTCAACGTCTTCAACGTATGAAAATGTCGAGGAGTCAAGGAAATGGTACTGGAAAACCATCATTTAAGTTTGAGAGAGGTAGCTATTGACCTTAAGGTGTCTCACGAATCAATTCGCAACATTTTACACCATCATGAGACGAGCATTAGGCGTGGCTGTTTGACTCGTTACAAGAGAGTTGAATTTCTTTCAAAAAATTCATCGGCATAAGGTGGTTGAAGACATGCTTCAGCAAGTGAATTCGGACCCAAAGTTTATCCAACGCATTAAAACAGGTGATGAGACGTGGGTATATGAGTTTGTCATGCAAACCAGGCAACAGGCGGCTGAATAGCACTATCCACATGAGCCGAAACCCTAGAACCCACGTCAAAGGCGGTCAAAAGTGAAAGTCATGCTACTCGTTTTCTTTTATTCTCATAGTGTTGTTCACTCGGAATTCGTTCCAAATGGTTCTATGGTAAATAAAGAATATTATTTGAAAGTTATGCGACATTTGAGAAAGAATGTGCATAGGAAACGGCCCGATTTTTTGGAAAGAAAACTTATGGATCGTGTGCCATGATAACACACCGTCTCACAAGGCTCATATTGTGGACACTTTTTTGACCAAAAACTCGACAAATATCATCGAACAACCACCGTATTCACCGGATTTAGCCCCCTGTGACTTTTTCCTTTTCCCAAAACATAAATTGCAACTCCGCGGACGTCGCTTTGGGTCGATAGAGGCCATTAACGAGAATTCGCTGAAGGAGCTGAAAAAGATCTCTTCAAACACGTTTAAAAGGTGCTAATGACTGGACTAATCGTTGGTATATGTGTATTGCTTCGAATGGAGGCTATTTTGAAGGCGGAAAAATAAATTTTGATGATTGAACAATTATTTTGCGGTTTATTAAACAATTCCCGGTACTTTTTTGACAGAATATATATAAGTTTGACTGTATTTGTATGCAAGCATTTTTGTCTATCACATCGCGGGTGTTAATTTCCTTCGCTGCAGCGTTGAAAAATTACGTGTATCTATAATTCAAGGAATTTTTTCACAGTTGCTTTTGCAGCTTCACTGCCACTTAACTTTCGCTCAAAATTTCAGTGGAAATTAATGGCTCGCAACCCTCACTTACAATGCAGCCCCAACCAATATTTACTATCTGTATGTACTTATATATGTTATATAAGAATGGGCATGATCTCACTCAAGTCAGCCAGCAACGTTGCTGCCGCCACCCCTACACCGCAATTCATTTATATATCAATGTGTGGGGGCTTAAAATATATTTTATTTATTATTATTATTACTATTTGTTTCTCAGCTTCTTTGCTTTGGGGGGTGCAATGAGAGGTAGAGATTTTCATTTTCTTTTCCGCCTTTTGGCGAAAATTAAGAAACCATTCTTACATTGTACGCGTACATTGTATAATATAATATTTTACTGTTGGCATACTCGTTCACGCTCCAACTGCAGTGCCATAAATCACACAATTTAAAAGAGCGCGTTGAAAGCGCTTTACGGCTGATGCTGATGCTGCTGCTGCATTGTTTCAACTTCCTGACCTGCAGTAACGCCAAGCTCACGAGCACTGTTGGCAAGATATCGCGGGTGGGCATGCGCATAGCAGCACTCACGTAATTTTTTCACAACTCATCGTTTTTATAGTGTTGAGCCAAGAGTGCATTTTCTTGCACCACCAAGCGATTGGCGCCCAATTCCTGTATAAAGCCAATATGACACCATTGCACCCGTACTATGCCGGTGGCATTGGTTTTCGCTGCTTTACTTACATATATACAAACAAATTACTACAAATATAATATTTTTTAAAATTCGCTTTGGAGCTATTTGATAGTCCCTTGCTGGGGCTTCTGGATTGAACGACTATTCATATGGTGTTACAAATGTGTATTTTAGCAGTGTGCGAGTATGTGGTTATAATTTTTTGTTGTCGGAGTACAATTCGGCCACACTCAATTTACAAGTTGTCACGTCTGATATTTCGGTAAATGAAAATTGTGTAGAAAATTTCCCTAGGTAAGCATTTGTTGGTGGAAATATTGCTTCATATGAAAATACTACATAAATATATATTTGAACAACCAAGGTTTTTGTAAAATTAATATACAAATGTCTTACAACATTTCTGAATGATTTAGATTCATTTGGCATCAGATTGCATTGGTTTTCTGATCTCGGAAACCGATCGAAATTACATAGTTTAAAAAGTTAAGTGAGGTAAGGTTGTAGCGGTTGCCCACTGTGAGACACACTCGGAATCCTAACCCATTCTTATGGCGCATAGCGAGCTTGCCCCGATCTCACCTAAAATCGAAGTGAATTGATTAAAAGCCTTTATTAGATCTCAGATCTCCACAGTGATCTCAGCACTGTCAGCAAATTCATTAAAAAATTGTGTCCTACAATGGCGTATTTTTGTCTGGATAGAGCAGGATAATGGCATAGAAGGTGCGAAATCGTGTATTCCTGATCTGGACAGTTTCTATGCAGTCACTATGCTTAATTTGTCGCAACAGTAATTCTGTGTGTTAAGCGTTTAGAGACGGCCACAATTGTCGGGCGGCTCTGCAGGTAGGTTCGTTACGCCGTAATTCGTTTGATATTCTTACAAATTTCTGCTTGTAGGGGTACATCATTATTTACGTACTCGTTACACATGAACCACAAATTCTCCTTTGACGCATGTACATCATGTACGTTTGCTCTTTAGGGCCTCTAGAGTCTGAAGGGCTCCCCTATTTAACTACTAAATGTCCGCAAAAAATACAAATCTAACTCCATCCACAGGAGACGCGAAATAGCATTAGGATCTACGATAGGAATATCTGATCAGAGGCAGCTGAAACATGAACTTATGATGCAGGCACCAGAAAAACGTTGGAATTAGTTCTGTGAGTTGCTATAAGAAGGTACAAGTGTTGCCCGAGCCATGATACTTAAATAACGATTGGCGACTTCAATGGCACGGGCAAAAAGTTTGGATCAACTGTCATAAAAAGCATTCGTCATTAGAATACCTTTGACAAGGGAAATACTGATTGATTTCGCCGCTGTTTAAAGGCTTATGCTAGTTCCTGCAAAGCCAAAGGGCAAAATCTCATATCAGACGTACAAACTAATTGAGATATGAAGGGAATACTTTTCAACATTGTGGAATGACGGCAGCTGTTATGAATAACCCACATCAATAGTTAAAAGCAAAACCAGAATGGAAATTGTTACATCTAAAATGTGCAAGTTCTCTTGAGCGGATCGTACCTATATTTGCCGAGGTATTCCAAGTTGGTAAGAAAAAATAAGAACCCCAATTATTGGAGCCTAAGTGATCACTGCTTGCACAAATAAACGAGATATAAGTATTCTCAATATCGAGTTTCAGGTTATTTTGGTGGTATTACATGATTGCCAATGTTGAATAAAGACAGGAGTTACATTCGAGAGAGTTACTTTGGGCAAGGCTTATTTCCCTGTCTGCGTAGGAAACGACTTCTAATAAAGATACAATTGTGGAATATTTTGATATAGTTATTCATTATTTTATGTACTTATATTTGTTTTTTATTATAAAACAAAAATGATTTCATACTAAAGGTTTAATAATTAAGACATATATTATAATTTAAACGATGTTTGTCTAAATAATTGTCTTTAAGGCTTGCTGAGTGTTATGACGATTTGCGTTTCTCCTTTGCTTAAATGATACCCAAAGCTTTATCATCAGAGGGATGGCAGTGTGGGCTAGAAGATGGCTCCAAAGCTGACTACGAGTGGTGGGGAAGTTTGCCGTGAACTTGCCGGATAAGTAGATATATCATCCTTACGGTCGGTCTCCCGAAATGTGTTGGACATGTCGTAAAATTGTGTTTTTTTCCTTTTTTGGTGCGAAACGATTACAGCTCTTCTATCTTTTTCTGGACCCTTTCAGGCAATATGTGCATACTACCAAACTCTCTTATCCATCAAGAAATAAATTACTAAAAATTGTAATGTAAATGCGGCAATCTTATAATCGTTTTCGCACTAACGCCGCACCAAACAGTGACTTTTTCGTCGTAAAGAGGTACCTCTTGAATTTCGTGAGGATTTTCTGTGGCGTAAATACGGCAATTTTGCTTTTTTACCGTCCCATTAAAAAAGAAATGAGCCTCATCGGACATGATGATTTTGTTCTTCTTCTTTTGACTTCTTTTGTTGAATGTAAATTTCAACAATTTGGGAGCGCTCGCGTGGCGTGTAGTTCCATGGTAAAAATCTGCTTGGACTGACGCTTCCAACGCGGTATGTCATTAAGCGATCTGACGTCTCTGTCAAAAGATACAGAGTTGCCAGATGGGTCCGTCGAATATGGGCAACCCTGTAGAGACTTATTGGAAAGTTTTGACAATTTATTTCTCTCTTATTTACAATAATTTTAATAATTTTTTAATGAAAACTGGTTTTATTCTACTACAAAAACCATGTACGTCCAAGTGCAAATTAAAAAAATGCTCGAGCATCAGCCGTCTGTTAGTTGGCTAAATGATAGTCCAGAGTATTGTTTACAAGCGCGCGGAAGCATTTTGCCGAGAGTAAACGCGAAGAAAGGAAATCAGTAATGGATTTCAAACGTAATGGTGTGATTGCATTATATTTGGCAGGGAAATCGCAACGGGCGATTGTTCGTAAGTTCGAACACCTTAAAGTGAATAAAGTTTTTTGTAAAATGTTTATCGCACCATTACTCGTTACAATGATACTGGTAGCATCGCGAAACGTCATAGAGGTGGTCCTCAAAAGACTGCTACGTCACGTGAAATGGTTCAAAAAGTGAAGGAGCGACTTGAGTGAAATTCCCGACGGGGTGCTAATCAAATGACTAAAGAACTGAAAATATCTGACAGTATCATCTGCCGCATACTGAAAAAGGATTTCAAAGACAACCCTTACAAGATCCAAAAGGCGCATGATCTCACACGCAGCACTAAAGTCATACTTGAGAGAGCGAAGGAGTTGCTTCGCTTAGCCGAAAACGCTCAATTTCCGAATATTATGTTTTCTGACGAGAAAATTTTTCAAATTGTGCAATTCGTAAACTCCCAAAACGATAGGGTTTATTTAATCGACGGTTCATACAAGAATTTTTGTCATCGATTGGCCACCAGGAGGCAACACCCGGTACAGGTAATGGTTTGGGCTGCTGTAACCGCAGATGGGCGCTCTCCAATCGTTTTCGTCGAGGCTGGGATCAAGGTAATATTATCCGGAAAGTTTCTGGATGTTGCTTTGAAGCCGTGGGCAGACAAACATTTAGGTGGTAGACCATGGACGTTTCACCAGGACTCGGCAACGTTTCACAAAGCTCGAGTGAACCAAGAATGGCTAAGAAACAACGTTCCGAACATCATAACGTCCACACAATGACTCTCAAATTGACCAGGTGCATATCCGATGGATTTTTCTTTTTGGGTCATTTTGGAGAGCAGGGTCCGAACTAAAAGATTCACCAGTCTCGAGGCATTAAAAAAAGCCATTGTTCGCGAGTGGGCCAAAATACCCGTAAGTTACATTTGGGCAGCATGCGATTCGTTTCTGGACCGCCTCAATTTTGCATTATTTTCATACATTTTTTACTTTGAATTGAATAAAAGTAATTTTCCAAACTAACTGGTTACACTTCGAGTGTCGGACCCTGTAATAATAATAAAACTAATAAGCGATGAATGAACGAGAAAAACAAAGTCTATGCTAACTGTTCAGCGATGGGCGTTTTCCGTTTGACGTTGTAAAAAAACAAACTGAACATGTGACTGGTGAAACCGGAAGTCTTAGGAGGATATAAGTACATGTAAGCAGCAGGTACTTAGTGTTTTGAAGGTCCTTTCGGTTTTGACTGTGATGCAAGCATCTTCTTAAAGAAAACTATTCAATAGAGTATTCCTAATGAAACGCAATGGACTTGTCAATTATCAGCGGATTACCTGCAGCAGTTGTGAACCAATCGATTTTTTTTCTTTACGTAAGTACAGCAAGTTAGTGTGACTGTATTTTAACGCACATTGGCGAATTTCAACCGAAAACTATCATGAAGAAATGTTGCAGAAACGCGTTATTAGTCACTGTAATATTGAATTTGTATCACTACAGCTATACTGATGAACTTTACAGTTACCCACTAGTTTCCAAGTATTTGCTGTAAAGAATAGAGCTGTCAAAGCAAATAAAATGATTCGACAATTATTAATTTGCTTCTCGCTTCACTCATAAAAGAAAAGTTGTTTTTAGTGTGCTAAAGAACCAACCCGGCACATCCCTAATATTGACAAAAGTAATGGCTTCAAAGTTGTGTACACAACTTTTCCTGAAAAATGTGCATTCATTTTTAAGCAAAACTTTTGCTAGAACTTCTTCTAATATTCTTCGCACGGTACACGAAACAAATACAACCACTTAGGTTGCGTGAAAGCGCATATCTGCACTTTAATCCTAATACCTACACATACCATTTCGTAAGGACAAATCGCATATGTGAGCACAAATTCAAATGAGCAACTTTGTGTTGGCATTGGCAAGCCAAGTAAACAAACAAAAAATGGAAAACAAGTTTGGCACCAATTTCTTGCCAACGTTTGCGATAATTCTTATTCACACCTATCTACTTATGCGACAGCGAAGCGATAAATGAATGCACTAAGCGAAAAGTGTTTTCTATGCTTTCGTGCAATAGTAGTTATGTGGAAAAATGCGAGTTTGCACAGGAAGCAACCATTGTTGATTATTACAATTTCACGAGTACAACGACAACAGCTTCTGGTGTCTGCTTACTTGCTCATCATCGTAAAGTTTTTACTATTGTATGAGTTTGCTTGCTGCGAAGTGCTTACTTAGAAGAGAAACTTTCTCCTTTCGCAATAGGCGTCACACAACTACACAAGATAACAGCTTCTACTCTACATACATACTATACACTGTTTAAGTAGTATGCATGCATATGGCTTGGCTTTTGTTCGTGTGCGTGTATAGAGCGTTTAAGTCATATCACTATAATGCATACATGCAAAGTAGTGAAGAATCAAACGGAGGGAAAAGAAGATGTAGTAGCTAGTTGGCGCGTGACTTGCAGGTGTGCTGAAGAGCGATTGGAGCTTTGGAAGGAAAATGTAATGCTGCACTTAGCACTCGAAGTGCTTCATTGTAGTTTCTTTCATGCATGAGCAGCTCCTTGAATATGCACACTCACATATGCATATATGTACATATGTATATTCATACAAAAGTATTTTTGCGTATGAGATAGTTGCCAAAAAAGCAAAATCAGTAGAAAGCAACGAGTAGCAAGTGAAAAAGTCACTTTGACTCAGTGGCAGGTGCCGTCGTTAGCTGCGGCAAAGATTTATAAATACAATTGTGTGTATGTATGTGCAATACATATAAATATATGTGCGAATACACGAGTGTTTATTGCTTATCAGCTTACACTCTGATAGTGTTTGCTACAGGTTGTGGGATTTTAATAGATTTGTATGCATAAATAATAATAAATTAATGTTGTGGCGCATACGAACATAAAATATCTAGGCTAAGCTTCTTGAATAATTTGTGATGTGGCCCACAATTTTTTGTCGCTTCGTGAGGCAAATAAGCTTTACGGGAAATAAGTTTCGTGCTCGAACTCGTGATCTTCCGTCTAATAGCTGATATGCTTTGCAAGCATGCACCATCTATAATGACGTTTTCCCCGACAGTCAGTTCTACGCTATGCGACCTGGATTTATTTATATACGGCCAAGTACTGTCACCTCAGCATCATTCCCGAAATGTATGGGGAATATTTTATGCTATACAACAACAACAACGGCAGATGTCATATGCACACATCAGGGCAACACAAAATATGCTCTTAAAATCTTATTTCTTAATCTTATATGCTCCAAAAATGTGTTTAAAACCTTGATAAGCCTTAAGATATGCTTTAAAAATTTAACAACTACAGCCCAGTAGCATTTATTGACAAGTTTCGATAATTTATTTTTTCTTTTTAATTTTACTAATATTTTTTTTTTTTTTTTTTTTTTTTATAAAAAAAATAGCTAATTCTCCTATAGAAACCAAATAAATCCAAGTTCCAAATTTTGTGCAAATTTAAACAAAAATTAAAAAAAAAATTCATTAAAATATAAAAATTTCAAGTATATAGAGTTGTAGTCCACTGAATTTTGGTATAATAATATATAAGTTTGAGTGGCTCAAAATTAAGTATATTTTAAATTTTTTTTTGGCATTTGGAACATATAAATACATACATATGTATTCCCTTCCTCGCACAGAATAAGTTTTTTATAAATACGCTGGGAATGTGCGCTTTGATATTCATTTTATTTTCAGTGTTAACATATTGTTAATACTGGGGACATTTTTGTTAAAAACTTCATAACGAAATATTCATTAATTGCAGAATATGCTCTATGAAATATAGCTCAAATTTAATATTTTTTGTCACACTTTTCATCAGCTTGTTTTAATTTTAATTTAATTTAATTTTTTTAATTTTATTCCTATTTTCATTTTTATTTTATTTTACTTTTATTTTCTCGCTTCTGGTGAAGTTTCATATATTGTATTTAATTTTTTTTAATTTATTTAATTTTTTATTTTTCATTTTATTTTCATTTTTATTTTAATTCATATTTTTATTTTATTCTATTTTATTATTATGTATTTATTTTATTTTATTTATTTTAATTTAATTCAAAATTAAACTTAAAATTTGAATAATTATCAAAATATGAAACATAAAATCTAATTTATGAAATAAAAAATATATATAAAACTTAAAAGTAAAAAAAAGAATAAAATAAAAATAATATGCAATTTTAATTTTAATTTTAAATTACATTTATATTTATATTTATATTTATATTTATATTTATATTTATATTTATATTTATATTTATATTTATATTTATATTTATATTTATATTTATATTTATATTTATATTTATATTTATATTTATATTTATATTTATATTTATATTTATATTTATATTTATATTTATATTTATATTTATATTTATATTTATATTTATATTTATATTTATATTTATATTTATATTTATATTTATATTTATATTTATATTTATATTTAATTATATTTATATTTATATTTATATTTATATTTATATTTATATTTATATTTATATTTATATTTATATTTATATTTATATTTATATTTATATTTATATTTATATTTATATTTATATTTATATTTATATTTATATTTATATTTATATTTATATTTATATTTATATTTATATTTAATTTAATTTATTTTTTTTTTATTTTATTTTACACTGGAAAATATTTGGTGTCGCCTTGGTATATACATAGATACATATTATATGTATGCATTATTTGTGTGTTTGTAATAAAGAAATTACTGTTGCACCAAAATATGTCGCGCTTTTCACTAGTATTGTTTTTCATATAAATATGCGTACACACTTATATACATATGTATATGCTATTACGGCTAAAAGTGCCTATATGTGATTTATTTTTATGCAACCAAGCACTTTGCGCTCACTGAAATGAGCATGCATTTACTGCACTAGTAAATATTTAACTATGTCTTTACATTTGTTATTGTTGTTTTTCTTACTCACTTCATTCAAAGCCATTATTATTGTTCTCATCACAGGATAATGGGAAAGTTTCTTTTAATGAGCGTAAATGCACTTAAGTTTATAAATACAGTAAGTAGTGTACATACATGCCCACAAACCTACATGCCAGCGTACAAACATACATAAATACTTGTACGTGCATTTGTGTGCAGGTGTTGGCGCATCGAAGCTCTTGCATGCCTGCAAACTAAAAGAACAAACCGGTATAAAGATTATGCTGATATATTATACTGTACTTATTAACATTTTTAATGGATATTATGCATATGTGTTAGTCTGTGCTTAATACATACATATATACAGACCTCGTAATAAAAATATGATAGCACTGCATGAATACTGATGATTTTTTATTGACAATTCATCAGCTCGTTATCACCCAGTATAGTTTCGATATTCTTAGCGCTGCTCTCTCACATTTTTGAAGAAAGCGGAGAAAACAGAAACAAAGTGCATTGAGTTTGTTTGCAATTTACATTTTTTAATACTCGCATGAACGAGATAATTCATTAGTTTTTTCTAATGTCAAGTATGAAATGATAAATTAATTGGCAAACAAATAAAAGAAAAAATACCACAAGATTCGCAAATTCAAACTCTTAGAAAGAGCAAAAAGTCAGAAAATGAAGTGATAGGGGTGGAACTAAGAATGATAGGAACAAGATTGCGCCCATTAGAGAGTGCGTTTAGTTGCGCAGTGTTGCCAACCCTTCGCTCTTTGTAATAAATTCAGTGCTTTTTTTATCCAAAATGCGAAAATTTTTGAGTTTGGTCTTTGTATTTTTTCTAATTTGAAGCTACCAAAACTGTAAAAAAAATTGTATAATTAAAAAAGGCTAAAAAAGGCCACTTTTGCTTTTAAAGCTAATGCAGAGAATATTTCAGTGCAATTGAAAATTTCTCGATTCTTATACAATTTGATATTATGAAAGAGAAAATATAATTTTTTGCTCCTTCTGAGGTTATGCAAAAACATTGGATCTTCTTCTCTCAACTCTTCTTAACATTAACAATCTTTTTATAAATAAAAAAAAACTTTGAATTTACTAAATACGAATTAAAGCAATAGAATGTTAAAAAAATACCAGGTAATACAGGAAAAACCATAACGACCTTTCTTGTTACATAACCTCAAATATAGCAAAAAAGTGTTTTACGGCCTATTTTTAAAGAAATTCTCTTAAGATAAGTTTTAAATACAAAGACAGATTTTTAAAACTCTGTTTTTTCAAAACGCATTCAAACGCACACAGTAAAGACGATTTGTCACGTATACAAAGTTCTTTTAATAATTGAATAAAAATTTGGTATTTTTTTCTTTAAGTGCGCATTTTAGATCTTTTTTATCTCAAAAACTAGACAACACTTCAGTTGTGAGAGAGAGATTTGAATGCTTGAAGGAGAAAAAAATCAACATTGAACAAAAAGCGAAAAAATGTCACGCACAAATAAAGCAGGCCACAGACGGTAAATAATCGGTTTAAACTCGGTGAGTCACACGCATGTGGATTTGTTGACAATTTTAGTTTCACGTTGTTCCTTGCTGAGTGAACATGGAACGCGGAAAAAAATGATTTCCATGTATTTATACTATTTATTTGTGCGTGAAAAGATGGGAGGAGAGGAAGAGGAAGAAAAGTCGTTCAAGTTGGACGCAGGATTTTTAAACCAGATATGAGTATTCTCGTATAACTTCTTTTTTCTTAAATCGTCAATAGATCCACACGTGTGTGGCGAAATGAGTTTCAACCAATTGTTCGATTTGTTTCCCTTTTGTGACCTGCTTAACACACGAAAGCCAGCACCAACAATAATCGCAATGGCCGATAATGTGACCAGATTATAAAAAAGGAAAGGGAAACAGAACTGAGTGAATTATTTGTTTATTTATGTCAGTAAGAAAAAACTAAAACTCCTAGCCTAGAGAGCAAAAAATTAATTTGCATAAATTTAATTCATGAGATTTCCTCAAAAAATACGTATGCAGTATTTTATAAAGTTATTAGGTACAATGAAACTGGGAAGAAAAACGTATGAAAAAATTTGTGAACTTATTTAATTGGTATGTAAGCGGATTTGACAGCTTGTGTAAACATCTTTAAGTTCTTACGTAATTTAAGTTAAGTTTACATCTACAATAATTATACTTACGTCTTTCTTAAGGTAAAAATGAGCTCTCAGTCATTACCTTATGTTTACTGCCTTATGTTCACCGGTTCAGTTATCATTCATGCCGAAGTCCGCAATGAACGGCCATGCAGCCCTCCTCAGTGAAATCATTACTGAAGTTAGACTATTTATTTACTTACATAAACTCATGTTTTTATGCAGTTTTCTTTTCTAAAATAGAATATTTATAAAGTATGTAAAGGTATATTTTTTGCGTTTACTTTTGTAAATAAATTTTTGAACATAATTTAATTTTTATTTAATTCTTAATAATTTCTAACGGTGTTTCGAATTTCATGGCGCAAAAAATTGTTATAAGCTTGTTTCTCATTTCAATGTTTTAACAAAAAATATTAACTAAAAATAATATACTAAATTTATATTAAAATAAATTATACAATAATAAATATTAAATATTATTATTAATAAATTTATTAAATATAAATAATTATTTCAAATACTAAATTAGTATTAATTTAAAATATTATTTATTAAGACTAGAGTTACATTAAATGAAAATTGTATTGTAACCTGTCTTTAAAAATGTTAGTTTTATGTTGTATGAACCATTCTATCAATTGTCTACTTAGTCTTGCCATAAATTCTGTGACAAATTTTACAATGCATATGGCGAGAACAAATTCGCAGACAAAATTTCCGTTATTTTTGCTTTTTTCATATGTATGCAAGATTTCGCAGAAATTCCTGTAAGAAAGCAGAAAATCATGTCCAGGAAAATGAATGTATCGACCAGATCCATGTCAAGACTAAGTACAGGTGATTTCGCTCAACTGGTCATCTTTTGACAACGCGCTGACAGAAAATTAGACTCAACAGATGCAAACAGCTCCTTTGGTGGCACGCTGTCAACAGCCATGAAAATACTCTTTTCCCAGATAAGAAAATGTTCACTATTGAAGAAGTTTTTAATAAGCAAAGCGACAAAATGTTGTTCCAAGGGTTCAGCGTGGCCACCTCCAGCCTCCATAACGATTTGGTGGGAAGTGTCTTGTAAAGACGTTACATCTCTTCATTTCTATGAAAAAGGGGTTAGGTTAGTTAGGTTGAAGCGGTTGTCCACTATAGAAAAAGAGTTTAAGACCGGGGCAAAAGTGTACCAGGAGGAGGTTTTAGAAGGCGTGGTGAAGCACTTGAGCAATACTCTCCTCAATAGAGAGTGTTGGATCTTCCAGCTTCCATAAGGCAAAAACCACCCAGCAGTGGCTAAAAACAATATTCTCGGGTTCATAGCCGCAAGATTGACCGTCTGGAAGGCCAGATCTGAATCCATTGGACTACAGTTTGTGGTCAGAATTGGAGAACATGGCATGTCGAAGACCACACCGAAATTTGGAGAGTCTCAAACAATCTTTGTTTCGAGCAGCGTCGTCAATATCGATGGAAACCATGCGCGCTGCAATAGCTGAATGGCCTAATCGTAAAAGCAAATGGAAACCATTCCGAACGAAAAATAATTTTTTTTTTCAATATTTATATGATTAATTAAAATTAACTTCGTTAAAAATTCCACTTTCATTAAAGCATTATAATTTCATATCTATGGTATAAGGTACTTATCTTGTAAAAAACGTGTGGCAGGACTAACTATGTTATTATAATCAACTCGGCCATTTCATCTACCGCAACGAAGAAGAAGAACTTGAAAATTCTATCCAGAATAAATGGAGGAATCCGAGCCTTAAATGAACTGATTCTCAACAATATTAATTGGTCAAAGAATAAATGAATACTTTATATTGTTTCCTTTGGCAGCCTTTTTAGCTTCTAACACATTTAATGCCGAGCGATTTTAGATCAAAAGCTTTACCGCAGCCCAAGCAGGTTTTTATTTAAAAGCGATGTGAAAGTAGTAAACGAGTATATTGATTTCTGAGTTACTTTGATCTGCTTTGTTGTTCATGGTTTTGTACCACAAGGCGCACATTAAATTTTATTCTATTGTAATAAAGTGAACGTTTCAAGTGGCTAAAATGTTGCATTGATTTTTGAGAATTTTCTTTATCCTTTATACTAGTAAATAATTAAATGTGCTAATAGTTTTTAGTGAAACAGTGGACAAAATAAGACTTATTTGAAATGCCTACATTTCGTATCTCTTCCTTTATTCCTCTCCAGTAAATGTATTCAAGTTTGTAGAGACGCTATTGACTAATGCACTTTTAGATCGCGTGAGTTCTACAAAATTAATCACCCTTTCTGAACATTTTTAATTTTTGCAAATGGCATTGTACGTTGTATGTAAACGGACAAGCAGTAGAACGCGTAAAGTTCAAAATAAAGATTTTAATCACTCAAAATATTTTTTTTGATTTAGTAGTTGAGTCTCAGCGACAAAATTGGGTGATAAATTTAGCGCCACCTTACAAGGTTCAATCAACTCTTAGATCTCGTGCGAAAATTTATATTTTCATTTTTTGCGCATGCAAGTTTTATATTACTTTAAGCAGTTTTTCAATATTAGTTAATATCTAAAAATATAAAAACACCGGACATCTTAGCCTTTCATTATAAAAGGACAGACTTTATTTTTGTGATCATAAAATAATCAGAAATGTAATTTTGAATCATTCGAGATTAAACTGATCCAAGAACTTTTCAAACTTCTTAAGTCTCTTCAGATCGTCAGTTTCATCCTTGATTTTATCATACCACTCAACTAATTCGGAATTGTTTGATCTTTCAGCTGGAGTCATCCTATTTACATATTCACCAAATGCCTGCATGAAATTTTTAGTTTCTTCGAAGAGTTTCTCTAAAAACTCATATTCGAATTTGTTGAAATGATTATTTTTTAGAATTTTTTTCACGGTGGTTTCCAGTTTCCAACCATTGGGTATGCCGTCATATTGCTCCGTTACCAATTTCATAGCACG
Organism: Anastrepha obliqua; assembly: GCF_027943255.1. NCBI lineage: Eukaryota > Metazoa > Arthropoda > Insecta > Diptera > Tephritidae > Anastrepha > Anastrepha obliqua. The sequence goes on from NC_072892.1 coordinate 86,863,940, forward strand.
CACGCAGTTTCTTTGATTCATAATGCCCGCCCGCCCTTTTCCCTGATCAAGTTCAGATGCTTCATTTGCTACGCTGGACAGGCGAGTGATATAATTTTGCAACAGTTCATCTTTTTCTGGAATTTCTTTCAACTCCTTCACGATATTCTCCAACGCTTCGATACGCTTATCGATCACCCACTTGAATATAACAGATACTGTCTCACTCACAAATTGTGGCAAGGGGGGGTTGCCTTCTTCGGAAGCTGCGTCATGACTGTCATTGTTGCTATTGGTACTGTGGATAGGGAGAGCTCCAGTCTAGTACATGCGTGAGTGTATAGTTTAAATGCTTCTCCTTATATATACAATATTTTTAAATCTACCTACCTGTACCAATAATAAGACACCAGTAGCGAAAATTAAAACTTGTTTCATTTTTAGTTGACGAATTTGAATTCAAATGCAATAGAATGGCGTGTTGAGAGACGATCAAAAGCTGACTGAATTTCAAATGAAAATGCAGACATTTTATATAATTTTTGAGAGTAAATATATGAAAGTAACGGGTGTTTTTTTAGTCGTATAGAACTTTTGATTCAATAAAATGGAAAATAAACTGGGAAATGGATATTAATTTGCTTACAGTAATTTCGGACTTATGGCAATCTGGACTGCGTCTTATAAAAACTATCCCACCGGTCAAATTTTGTACAGCGTTTTTATCAAAACCGAACTCATCTGGATAATGACGCTTCCAATTCATTATTCGTTACTAGTTTATCAGTATAAATGAATCGCAAATCACATGAACTACGCGGCAGCTCCATTTCTTACTAAAAGTTCTCGTTGGTTTCACGTATTACCTATATGTTTCAACCTCTTTCTAGAACTTTAGTACCTTGCTGATTGGTATTAATGTGTGCAAAAGTTCTGAATAATTTGCGAAAAGGATGTAGGACCGTACGTGACCATCCACATACTCGTATACACAGAAGATGGCTCAAAGATAGAGGGTAAGGCTTTTATATTTCGAGCATCTGGGGGATTTTTTACAACTTTTAGCTCCCCGATTACTGCAGTGTTCTTCAGGCTAAACTGATGGCAATAACTAAGATCTCTGGAGCAACGTGATTTGTTACTACTCTGGAGCAACGTGATGTGTTACCAGGATGTGATATCTACGTTTTTACTGGCATACCATAAAATCCCTCAGAAACTTTTATCAACTTCCATATTAAGGAGATAACTGAGTCATTTTGGATTTTTGGCCATTACGACATCGAGCAGAATTGGAAGATCGATCAACTCTAGCGAGACTCGACACAAAACTTTCCAACGTGTGCACAGGCAATGATATAAGTAGGTATACACTTATTAAAAGAATGAAGAACGAAAAATGGTATAATGTACCCGCTGCAGAAGCGTCAGATAATTGTGACCGACTCCCCATGCTAAACGCACGGTATCACGGTTGAGTTAAAATAAGTACAGTGTTATCATACTGATTTCTATTATAGCGGGGATCTGTATTATAGGTAGATACTCTCAGAGGATGGGCGGGCACACACTCGACTTTTGCAGAAACTGTCTAGTCATGAAGAGACGATCTTTTTCCACACGGAAATTTACCACTTTAAGTAGACAAGTCTTTAAACAGTTGGAATATTTCAACACTGTTGAAATTTCGGACTTTCTAAAATATTTGATACGCTCCCACTATTTCCCACAACTTATAAGTTTTAAGAACTTGTTAGTATAAGCTCAGCAGCCATTTTAAATATATGCGTTTGCTGACGCATTTGGTTTGAGAGATGACTTTTGCGCAGTGTCTATATGCCTAAAAAGACACCCTTTATATTAAATCAATCACAAAATGCACTGCTAATCTCATAAGAGCTTATTCATTATTTATTCCCAGGGGTCGTTTAGTAGTGTGTAGCTGATAGCTTGTCCACAAAAAAGTGTGACATATCCGTCAAAATATATCAATAGGCAAAATCGCAAAGTTAACAAGTAGTCAAACACCATAGCCATAAAAGGATCTTATTTATAGCTTTACCATCGGGATGAATGTGGTGCTGAATTAGAGAAAGTTGTAAAATGGTAACTGACTTCACACCAAGGACAATGGTGTCCCCGGTTTCCTAAAAGGTAACCCAGATTTTATCCGAGTTATTGGACAGGAATCAACATTTCCATTGAACTAGTGGAAGGCGCTGTTGCTGCCCAATTTTTTATGTAATGCGTGTACCAAGTTAGCTCAAGCCCTGGATCCATGTACACCCTCGTTGGGTCCGAGCGGTACTTTTTCCATTCATATTCTCTCAAGGGAGGAGTGGGCGCTGTTTCAATATTTGGAGACAGGGCAAGGCAAACATGTTTACGGATTTCTCGAAGTTGGACGGAAGATTTGGTGGGGAGTATTCTGCGAGGGGCTCCCCATCAAGCTCAAATTTAAGGTTCCGGAAATCTGTAGTGTTTTCCCAGCGGAGGTAGCCGCAATTATGGAAGCAGTGGATTGGTTGCTTACTTCTTTAATTACTGTAAGGGAAGCAAATATCTATTCCAACAGCCAGGCGGCAATTAGAGCCCTGGGATCGTTATTGGTGCATCTAAATTAGTCGGGAATGACTGACTTCTATTTCGACTGCAACCGAAGACTTCGATACTGGGCTCATCTGGGATCCCGGTCACATCGTCATAGAGGAAAACTGCTGGGCTGACGAGCTGACTATATAGGGGACCCCAGAAGCGGTTTCATTGCAAAACGAGAGGGTTGGTGTTCCTTTGAGAACCTATGGTCTACTCCTGGAAAGATGGGCCTCGCATCATCCCAGCGAGCTCTGAACTTGTGCGCAAACAAGCAAAGTCGAGAGATCCTCCTTGCCACGGGTAGATCCGGGTCATTCTAAGGCTAACAAAGCCGCAGCTCTCGAATTTAGTAGGTATCCGTACCGGACATTGTCCGTTAGGTGCCCCTGCGGTGAGTCTTTGGATTGCTTCAAGACCTCTCTACAGAACCTTCTTCCCAGCCGCCCTCGTCGGGCGAAGATTTAAACATCTGAGCTCTGACTTTTTTACACCACATGCAGATATCGCGGAGTTAAATATCACACACCTGGTGAAACAAGATTCCCCACTTCACTTTTTAGATAACGGGAAAATAATTTCAGCAGCATGCAAATGTGGCACCAAAAAGTCTGCGATCAGCCTGTTTATTTTAATGATACCGTTAATTTTAAGATATTTTTCCTTGTTTATATTAATTTTTTATTGCGCATTACTTCGACTTCGACTGAATGTTAACAAAGCTTAGTTGAACAATTTATTTATAACTGGAGATAATTAAAGAACATGGAAGGAAAGGGAAAAGAAATAACGGTGTCTGAGAGGAAAATAATTATGAAAATGTGGAAAGACGGAAAAAGTTTCCGAAATATTGGAAAATCTATTGGGAGAACATATTCCTCTATTCAGCGAGTTGTAACCAATTTTCGGCAAACTGGAGTTTTTACATCTAAGCCCAGGTCAGGGCGTCCGAAAAAGTTATCGACCCGGGAAGAGCGTTCTATAATCAACTTGGCAAAGGTTAACCCCCGCATTACATCCTCAAAATTAGTTGAAAACATAAATCAAACATTTAAAAAAAGTATTTGCGCTGAAACTGCCAGAAGAGTTCTACGTCAAGTAGAGTCGCCCGAAGAAAGCTTTTCATTTCCCTTGTGAACAGACGTAAACGCATTCAGTTTGCTAATGAGTACATAAATAAGCCTCCCGAGTTCTGGAAACTCAGATGAAGGTAAATTTTGTATAGTCGAAATAAAAGACCGTCAAATTGTTTGACAAAAACCTGGAACTGCTCTTGAAAAGCAAAATCTTGTTGGCACGGTTAAGCATGGAGGTGGCGGGGTTATGGTTTGGGGCTGCATGGCGGCAAATGGGGTGGGTCAGTTAGAATTTATTGATTCGACGATGGATAAATGGGGATACTTGAACATACTAAAACGGAATTTAGAGCAAAGTGCAGAAAATCTCGGCTTATCAAGAACATTTTGGTTTCAACAAGATAACGACCCGAAGCACACAGCCGAGATCGTTAAGCTTTGGCTTTTGTACAACGCCCCAAAGTAGCTTAAAACACCGCCACACTCCCCAGATCATAACCCCATCGAGCATCTGTGGGATCTATTGGAAAAAAGAATTCGTCAGCAAGTGATTATTAGTAAAGAGGTTTTGCGGAGTGTCATGCAGGCAGAATGGAGGAAGATAACTGCAGAGGAAACAGAGAAATTAGTAAGTTCAATGCCAAATAGGCTGAGTGAAATCCTGAAGCAACGTGGATATCCAACTAAATATTAGATTTAATTTTTGCATATAGCATATCATGTTTTTGTATTAGACTTTAAGACTGAACGCAGACTTCATGGTCGCTTTATTTACTTGTTGCAGCCATTATTCACTGTTATCTATAAACTTATGTGAGGAATCTTGAAATTTATTTTTTTTTTTTGAAACTTAAACACATAATAAATATATAAATATAAACAAATTTATAAAAATTATAAAATCAGGTTGTGTGTTTCATTCACTAAAAAGTTATTGTAGGGTGAACGCAGGCTTTGTGGGGCATGTATACATAGCTCAGCAAATAAAGATCCAGCGGCTACGTTGGCTGGGTCATGTCGTCCGAATGGATACAGTAGTAGAGGAAGTGGAAGGCCTTCTTTGCGTTGGAAAGATCAGGTGGAGAAGGACTTGGCTTCACTTGGTGTGTCCAACTGGCGCCGGTTAGCACGAAAAAGAAACGACTTGCGTGCTTCGTTAAACTCGGCCAAAATCGCATAAGCGGTTATCACGCCAATTAAGAAGAAGAATGCTGTCGATGAAAAGTTAAAGGTTTGCTAAGATTCACGCCCAGAATTTCGTGATTAATATGTAATGGCGAAAGCTTTAGAATGATCCAGAAGTGTAAATAAAGTTACGTGATCGTTATCCTTGCGCAAAAAAAAAGAAACAGTACGCTCGCCTAAGCATGCGCTGGTTATAAAAAAGTTAATTTCGCTTGACCTCAAACATTTCTTTGCGAATTTAGTCATTATAATTTATTTTGTTTTATTAGCATTATTTTGATAAGCGGCGTCAATTCGTTATTTGTTGTCCATAGGAGTATAACAGAGTGATAAGCTTTGTGAAACAGCGGCAACTGAGACCTTGGCCTTAATTATTGAAAAAATGAATGAAAATGAAATCAATTTGTTATCAGTATGTTAAATAGTTGTATTATATATACAGGGTGCGTACAGTATGCATAGCTATAATATCCCGAAACAATTATTTTTCTTTTTGCTCTTTTTCAGATAAGAACTGGAGAACTACAACTTGCAGTTATCGTCGCTATATGTGCAAATCGCACCGATTTAGAAATCGAAGTCTCTCATTTTCTTATGTGCACCCGTATATTCGTTCATAAGCTTCGTCGTGATTTGGAGGCATCAGGGAGCGATGCAGAACCAGTTGCAAAGCGCAAAAAACACGAGGAACGTTCTGAGACTCTCCGATCTGCAGAATTTATTCAACAAGTGAAAACGATCATTGATTGCGTATCTTCAAAATCAATGAGGGCAATTGCGAGGAAGCTTAATGTTTGTTAGGGTCTTATCTATCGATTTGTCCATTAAGATCTCCGATTTAAATTTTGCGTTATGTGTAGGAGACAGTTTTTATCAGAGCAAACACGAGAACACGAGATATCCGATCAAAATGTCTTCTAAACAAATTTTAACACCCTGAAGCGCCTGAGGGCACCGAATTTTCGGACGCCTAACTCCACAGACCTTAATCCTACGTATGGGGCATAGTTGAGCGTGAAACCAATAAACATTTATTTCTTCTCTGAAGGTTGCAATTAATACCGCTTGCAGCTTATGCAAATTTTAATGAATGATTTAATAGATATACATACATATCCAAATAATATACGTGCTAAGGGCGACCACTTGCGCGATATCATATTCAAAAAGTGATGTAAACGAATCTCCTTGAACTAAATTAAATGTTTTTCACAATGAAACACAAAAAAATGTTTCTTTTTCCATATTTTTTTAATAATCACATGGGTCAGTTTAATATGGCCAACCCTGTACTTCTAATGATATAATAAGTTATTGTTGTGTAAAAAAATCGTGAAGTTTAATTACAATAATTTTGTTAAAAATAAAAGCATATTAGTTTTACTATCAAGTTTTTATCAAAAACCGTATGCACCCTCTATATATTTATTTACGTTTTTGTTTCCATAATTGGTATTGACATGTGAGTACTGCCAGGATTGATGCGATTTTTTAACGTGGAATATTTGTTTATGCGTTCAAAAAGTACATTCTTTTGCAGTAAAAGTGGCCTTCACTATAAGCGACTGAACTATAATATCCTTCAAAGGTGCAGAAATCTCCTTTTATGAAAATAAAATTGGTCGCTTAGCGCATACATATAAGGCATATTTTGGATTTTTCGAAAATATGAACTGTATTTTCCTACAAAAGCCATATAATTCCAAGAACCAAATCATGAGCAAATTAAATTTTTTTTGCAAATTTTCATCAATATCTTAGATTTTCAAGTATGTAGTTTTGTAGTCCATTATATTTTACAGGGTAAGTATGTAAGTAGGCGGTGTGCTGTCCCCTCTCCTATGGGTGCTGGCACTAAACTCATTGCTAAAGAGCCTAGAGGAGAGAGGACAACACGTCGTAGCATATGCGGACGATGTTGCAATGATAGTAAGAGGGAAATTCCCCAATACACTTAGAGAAGTCATGCAGGATTTACTAAACATGGTTGAAAACTGGTCAAAAGCAAATGGGCTAAGAGTCAACCCCAATAAAACTGAACTCATCCTATTTACCAGGAAGCATAAAATTCCAAATATAGCTCCTCCGACCCTAGGTGGAACGGCACTGTCATTTAGTGATGAAGCCCGCTACTTAGGTCTAATACTAGACCGAAAGCTAACTTGGAAGGCAAATGTCGAAGATAGAGTAAAAAGGGCGACAATAGCACTATACTCTTGTAAACAGCTAATAGGACTAAGTTGGGGTCTCTCCCCATCTATCGTATACTGGCTTTACACGGCAATTGTCAGACCAATCCTAACATACGGCATATTAGTATGGTGGTCAGCTTTAGATAAATTGTACATCAAAAGAACCATGGCACACGTACAAAGAATGGCCAGTATTTGCATCTGCGGGGCCCTTAGAACCACACCCACAGATGCACTAAATATTATGCTTAACATTTTACCAATAGAGCAGTACGGTAAGCAAACAGCTGCCAAAGCAACTCTCAAACTAAGGGAAATCGGCCTACTCAGAACGTACCAAAGAGGGCACTCCTCAATTTTAGAACAATTCCCCTGCATTCCCAGTACAACGGATTTCTGTAGGACCAAGGACATCAATTTCGCTAAATCCTTTGTTACAGTATTTCCTTCCAAAGAGGAATGGGATAACGGGCTCATTGTTAAGATAAATGACTTAAACATCTACACAGATGGCTCAAAACTGGGCAACCAAGTAGGTGGAGGGGTCTACTCCGACAAACTCGGAGTATGCCAATCATTTCGCTTACCTGATCATTGCAGTGTATTTCAGGCGGAAGTCACTGCCATAAAAGAGGGACTTAAAGAAATAAAAACGAGAGTATTATCCGCAAATGAAGTCTTCATTTACTCGGACAGTCAAGCAGCAATAAAAGCGCTGGAATCAAAAACACACTCGTCACTCGTAACAGTTCTAGAATGTTTTAAACTACTAGATGACGTATCTAAGCGCTACAAAGTGCACCTTATCTGGGTACCAGGCCACAGTAACATCGCAGGAAACTGCAAGGCGGATGAACTTGCAAGAACCGGTACAAAGCTCGATCTCGAACCGGATAAGGCACTGATACCCATGCCCATAGCCACTTGTAAATTACTTATAGACAGGGAAACCATCAAAAAGGTAAATACAATCTGGCAAAACCTCACAACATGCGAACTAAGCAGACTGACATGGCCGAACTGGAACAGCGGTCGATCGAAGATCTTGCTAAGATTCAACAGAGAATCTATAAGAAAAATGATAGGTGTTTTAACTGGTCATTGTTTAATAGGCAGCCACGCTAGAAGGTTAGGACTTCCTTACTTTCTGTAGAAGCTGTCTTAATATAGAAGAAGAGGAAACAGTCAGACACCTTTTATGTGAGTGTGAAAGCCTAGCTATGAGAAGGCTGCGCACTCTCGATACAGCATTTCTAACCGATGTAGCGGACATAGCCCATCTAAAACTAACGAAGCTCTGCTCGTTTATTAAAGCAACCGGATGGTTTGAAAAGGAACACGTAGAGTAAGGATAAGCTCCAGTGGTATCACAATGGACCTGCCGAAGGTCTAAGTGTGTCTTACGACAACCACCCTACCTACCTACCTACCTACCCAACCCGGACATCAACATAGAAAGTGCTCAACAGTTTCCTTTTCTGAAAGCTCCCCACAGCTACTGCAATGGGGGTTAAATGGTAAACCTAGTTTTCCGTGTGTGTGCCGATCGTCCAATAATCGGTAAACACAGCTACGAGTTTGGAAATTGAATGACGTGGAGTCTACAGCACTTTCTGAGTCCTCCATCTATTGTACTGGAACCAAACGGTTTTCGAAATTGCAGATGAAGAAATGGAACTCCATATTTTTTGCGCTTTCCTGAGAAATAATTTGTGCAACTCCCCTTTAACAACAGTCAGGGGGATGCCTATGACCGGTTAGGAGGTCTCTGAGACCAATTCAGTTCGCTTAAGAAAGAAAATTCGCATCGCTTTCAGAAAAAAGTTATCAAAATTCAAGGAAGTTTTCGAGTCACTTCAAACTTAGATTTTAATGCACCAAAATTCAATAGACTGTAAAACTTCATACCCAATATTATTGCGAAAATTCTGATTAAAAAGTGTGAAATTTTGGAGAAAATTTGTTGATTTTTTTCTAATTTGCACAAAGTTTGAAACTTTAATTTATATGGTTTTTGTAGAAGAATGAAAAATAGTTTCATGAAAAAATTATTAAAATGAAGTAAGAAAGAAATAGATTGCCAAAATGTGTCAATAAGTCCTAGTGCTATGGGTATTTAAATAGTATGTGTTTAGTGATTGGCTTTGAGTTTTATTTAGTGGCAGTATGAAAGCTAGATAGACAGGGAACCGGAATCATAGAAGTTTTATAATTGAATTATCATTCATTGATTGATTCGATAATGTTGGACTGGAGTTTGTTTATAGCGATTTTTTGTTGAGTTTTGCCTTGTAATAACCCCCAGTATATTAGGGAAAACAATTTAGCTAAATTCCTACTGCATCGACTTCAATTTGCCTATCAACAGGGAAAATCCACTGAGACTGCAATACACAGCCTGGTAACAGTTATTGAAAAGGCTATTGAGTCCAAACAGATAGCTCTATGTGCATTTATTGACATATCAGGAGCTAACACCTCCTATGAGGCAATCTATAATGCCCTATATCTAAAAGAGGTACCTGAACCCATCACTAGATGGATAATATTCATGCTGAAATCTAGGACGATCAGCACCGAACTAGGAGGAACAACCAAATCTGTTAAAGCCACAAGAGGTTGCCCTCAAGGTGGCGTACTTTCTCCTCTTTTGTGGACTCTAGTCATAGATGAACTTCTCCACAAACTGAATAACCTTGGATTTCACACTCAGGGTTACGCTGATGACCTAGTAGTTTATGTATTAGGCTGGCATGAGGAAACCATTTCGGATCGCATGCAGCAAGCCCTTACAATAATAAACAAATGGTGCACGGAAAAAGGGCTCTCCATCAACCCATCCAAAACAACACTAGTACCGTTTACTAGGAGAAGGAACATGAATCTCAAATGTCCGACCCTTAATGGAACAACACTTGAACTCTCGACAGAAGCAAACTATCTTGGCGTCAGTTTTGACAAAACGCTTACGTGGAATTCCCATATTGAGAGAGTTACTTCAAAAGCCACAAGGGCATTCTTTGCCTGTACAAGGCTTTTTGGTAAGACATGGGGACTAAACCCTAGAATGACCTTCTGGACATTCAGCACAGTTGTGAAACCCATAGTCACTTATACATCCTTAGCATGGTGGCCCAAGGTCAAGCAAAGAAAGGCAGCAAACGAATTAAGCAAACTGCATCGCCTGGTATGTGTTGGTATTACAGGGGCTATGAAAATATGTCCCACGGATGCATTGGGTGTGCTCCTGAACATACCACCGCTTCCAATTCTAATTGAAAGGGAAGCTCGCTCGAGTGCCTTAAGATTAAAAGGTATATCTGAACTTAAAAGTGGGGATATGAAAGGACATTTAAAGATCTTAGAAGACTTCCTGCATAGTCACATTCTTCATTGGGATGATATACTATCACCCAAACTAATACTCTTCAGGAACTTCCAAGTTATAATCAATGAACGAACAGACTGGAGAACTAACCCAATCACTTTCAAACCTGGCTCCCAGCTATGGTTTACTGCTGGGTCCAAATTGGAAAATGGTAGAACAGGGGCAGGAATCAATGGGCCCAAATTCATAAAATCAATTCCGATGGGATCCTACCCAACAATATTCCAGGCAGAAATACATGCCATTGAAATATGTGTGAGAGAATGCTTTAGAAGGAAAATGAGAGGTACTCACATCTACATACTTTCAGATAGCCAAGCGGCTCTAAAAGCCCTTCTATCAACAACTATCACCTCTAAATTGGTAAATGATTGCCTAAACCTTCTAAACACGTTAGGAAACCTCAACATAGTAACACTATGCTGGATTCCGGGACATGAAGGACATGAGGGATATGAAATGGCTGATGACCTTGCAAAACAAGGATCAAATATGCAACTTACTGGTCCTGAGCCTTTCTGTGGACTGACAAAAGGCCACATTAATGAATTCCTTAGGAAATGGGAAGAAAGAAAACTTGCCGCACACTGGCTAAATTGTGCCGGTCAGCGTCAAGCCAAACTATTCCTAAGGCCCAGCAAAGGAATATCTGACAAACTTCTCTCACTAAACAGAGTAGATCTGCGTCTTTTATCCGGATACCTTACAGGTCACTGCAGCCTGAGGTACCATCTAAATAATATTGGTCTATCCGAGACCAATGTCTGCCGCTTTTGCGAAATGGACATAGAAAGCTCAGAAGATGTGCTTTGTGAATGTCCTGCGTTGGGCAGACAAAGACTTCACCACCTTGGTGGTATCGTAGTATCTCCATGCAATCTTTGGAACAACAAACCCAAAACTGTGCTAAAATTTCTAAAAAGCCTAAAACTCTAGGGTAACAAAATAGGCCTTTCACAATAGATCAGCTCTGGTCGCAGTGCGTAATGGCCTTCTAACAATAATAATAATAATAATAACCCCCAGAAAACAAAAAGTGACACTGTGTTTTTTCTGGAACTATTTACTTTATTATTGAGAAATATTTCTCGGCTAATATATCTAGCAGTCCTCCTAGACATTAAAGGTGCATTTAACAATATCTCTCCGGAGTTTGGTGTTGATATGTTAATTAGACAACTGGTACTTAACCTCCACGTTAGTGGGAAAATAATTTCCAAAATAGGTGCTTTTTGTACCGCTCGCACAGTTTGTAGGGGAACTCCTCAGGAGGCTTTCTTTCTCTTCTTCTGCGGAAGTGGCCGTCAACGGGAATGCTTTTGATGCCCTACGGTCGGGGCAGTAAACAAATTGCTTATGCAGACGACATAGTTGTTGTAACATGTGGAAAGTATCCTTCAACTCTAAGCGCTCTAATGGAGACCGCTCTTAATAAGTTGTCTTGATGGGTTCTCAATAGCGGTTTGAGTGTACAAAATTCCCCAATTTGTGAAGCCAACATTAAATGTTGTAAGACTAAAAATAGGAGATAGCGCCTATATTTAGATGTAATTCTCGAAAAGAAAATAAATTGTAACATGAAAGTAGAGGCAAAAAGGCAATAGGATGCAGGTGGGGCCTTTATCCGAAGAACACTCACTGACTCTATATGACCGTTATCAGACCCGTCCTCCTTTACGGGATTATAGTCTGGAGGACGGCTCTCGGCAAGACAACTAACTATCAGGTTTCAGAGTGTTCAATGTATGGCGCTTGTATATATCAGCGGCGCTCTTAGAACTACACCCCCTACACATGGTCTGAATACTTTTTTTCTTACCTAGCTTGAGTTGGTAAACAGAATGCAGGTAACACTGTTGCTCGGCTTGCCGCATCTAATCAATGATGCAGTTTAGAAGTTGGACATTCGGCCATAACACTCGGTCTGGGTCCACACAACCTTATTGATTATTGTAAAGATTGAGCGTATCTCATTTCGACTATTGCACAAGTTGTAAGAATGTCCTGCGTGGCATGCCACTAGGTTTAGATACTTTGGCTCATCGTTTCTAAATGATACTGATGATCTTAACAACGTAAGGTCCAGCTAGATAATGGGTTTGTGGTATCACAATGACTCGACGCCAGTCTAAGTGACTTAGTCTAGAGATCGACTGCCACTTCTACCTACCTACCTTGTTCTGGAAGGTATGCATCTCTCTAAAAATATAAATGGAATTGGCTTGGAAAAATGTTTATGCTAACTAAGCACATTATCATCATTATTATTATACAAGGTGGCGCAAAAGTAACCTTGCGATGTTTTTTGGCTGTAATTTAAAAAAAAAATGAAAAACTTTGATTCTTCTTGTGGATTATTTTTATTTGGTCTTTTAATTTTTTTTACATCAAGTCGAGAATATGATGTCATGTAAATGGCCGCCGCCATAGTTGATTGCCATTTGAGCCCTTTTTATGGCATTTTCCATCACTTTGGCCAAAACTTCCGGCGATAGGTCCTTTTCGCTGGAGGAGTCATCGGACCTTTTTTCTTCGAAGACGTCGCGGGCAAAATGGTTACTCTGAATGGTGAGCGCTACAGAGCAATGATCAACGAGTTCTTTTTGCCGCAACTTGATGAATTGGGATTCGAAAACATGTGGTTCCAACAGGACGGTGCAACGGCATACACTGCACGCGCCACAACCGATATGCTGAAGGATGCATTTCCCGGGCGCCTAATCTCTCGTTTTGGCGATTTGCACTGGCCAGCAAGATCGCCTGATTTGACCGCTCCAGACTTCTTTTTGTGGGGCTTTTTGAAGTCGCGGGTTTATGTCAACAAGCCTCAGACTCTTGCAGCTCTTAAAGACAATATCCGTCAAGAATGTGAGGACCTATCGCCGGAAGTTTTGGCCAAAGTGATGGAAAATGCCATAAAAAGGGCTCAAATGGCAATCAACTATGGCGGCGGCCATTTACATGACATCATATTCTCGACTTGATGTAAAAAAAAATTAAAAGACCAAATAAAAATAATCCACAAGAAGAATCAAAGTTTTTCATTTTTTTTTTAAATTACAGCCAAAAAAACATCGCAAGGTTACTTTTGCCCCACCTTGTATATGACTCACTAAAGGCATTAAGCGTAAGGCTCTTAGAATTTTTTCATACCCCAAAATTTATTTTTATTTTTTCGATTATTTTTATTTGCCACAATTAGAATCGAATAAAATTTCTGAGAGCAAATACAAAGAATATTTAATGGGTTATGCAATTTTCTCATTTTACAAAGACCTTAAGCAAAGTAAAATCTTTCTATTCTAATATTTTTCTCAAAATTAAAATTTTATTTACCAGTAACGAGTTGGCCTGTGCAATCTTTTATATAACAATACCTTCAAAAATTTACTATGTAAAAACTGTCGTTTCCCATAATATTACTTTTGCACGCCTAAGTTTATGCAATCGTTTTGCAAGGCTTATGGCACAGATACATGAATTTCAAGTGCGTGCTTACTTTTGTGTATTAAAATGCAATTTTGGTAATGAAATTTCACACACATGCACCAAAAAAATAAAATAAATAAAGAATCTTCCTAGCATACCAATACATCAGATTGAGAATACACAATTTCATACATGCATACCTGTTCGTACACAAACAAGTAAGCCTGAATATGCGCATGCTTGCATGTACTTGCAAGCAACTTAAATGCATGTGAAAATATTATATTTCTATTTAACAAAATAGTGCACTTCAATATTTATCTATTTGGTGATGTTTGCTATTACATATGAGTATGTTTCAAACTTTTCCACAAACGGCTTGACAAGTTTGTTTTGGCATTTCGGTGTACCATTACAACCACCACCACAAGTGCATAGTGGTATCGACGCCTCTTGTGTATAAATATTTTGTACAAATACCGTATAGTTAGTGTGACAGTTTGTAATTTAGACAAGTCTAATGCTGCAGTAGCCTTATACTTTTTCATAGTAACTGTGTATGTGTATGTGCGTATGTAGTTGTGCCTTGTAAACTAGTGGATTGGCATGTAAAAGTTGTTCGCATTGCATGTGAGCTGGGTGAAGTTATTGCTGTTGTTATTTTTGTTGTTTTTGCTGCTACTTTTTAGATAGTTTGGTATATTCTTTGGAGCTTTTAGCAATTTTGTTAATTACATAAAGTTTTATTTTATTTCATTTTGCCTATTTGTATGGTACAAAATTACTAAGAAGATTACCTGAGATTTGATTCGTATGAACGAAAAGTATAACATAACTACATACATAAGGGCGTCCCAAACGTGTATGAGCGCCGAAACACTTGGTCCATATCTGAAAGTAAAGAGAAAATTTAGAAATTTTAAAATTAGAAAATAGTTTAATGTTCTCTGTATTAATTGAATTTGTGAAAAAGGAATGTAAATCCTTTAAATACCACAAACTGGAGTCGGACTCATCGCTAACGAAGACGCAGGGGCTGGCTAAACATTTCGTTATAGAGAAGTTTTCGTTGTAGGAGAATTTAAAAAAAGTGTATGCACAAAACTATGTGTTGTACATACATACATATGATTAATTCATTGAGCCCGTTTGCGATGCTCTCGCAAGAAGTGAACTGCTCTCCAATAAGGTCTAACTGCATTGATTGGAACAGATGGTAATTCGAAGTTACAATGCCTGGGGAATACGGCGGGTGGGGCAAGATTTCCCAATTCAGTCCCTTTAAATATTTCTGGACCGATTTAGCAACGTGTGACCTGGCGTTGCTATGCAGCAAAATCAATTTGTTATATCTACCATCCCATTCCGGGCGCTTTTCTTTGAGAGCTCGATTCAAACGTATTAGGTGCAGTCGATAACGATCGCCAGTGATGGTTTCAGATGGTTGAAGGAGTTTATAATAGATGACACGCTTCTGATCTCACCAGATATCGAACATAAACTTTGAAGCATGAACATTTTTTTCGCTGTCGATGGACCTTGTTCACCTGCCAGGCTAAAACATTTTCGGCGCTTGGGAAAACCTTTTCTTTTCTGCTGTTCAAGAAGCATCTCATACGTCACCAAACATCGCTCGATATCCCCCTCCTTCAATTGATGTGGCACCCAGTTACTCGCTTTCTGGGCCATTCAAATCGCGTGCAAACGTTTACCGACAGTTGATCTGTCAACATCCAACTCTTTAGACACATCATCAAGGGTTCGACATGCGTCTTCATCCAATAATTGTTGTAGTTGGGGACCTTCGAATTTTTTCGGTGTCCCTTCGCGACCTTAATCACTCACGTCGAAATTGCCACTTTGGAAGCGTCGAAACCACTCTTTACAAGTTGCATTCGATGAAGCGTGATTACCGTAAATATTGATCAATATGCGATACGTTTCAACTGCACTTTTCTTTAAAAGGTAATAATGAAGCATGACTTCCCTGTTTTTTCTGGACGATAGTATACATTTTTGACGTCAGATAAAAAAGGATTTTTACGCTTCAAACGAATGTCAACTACTGCGATCGAGACCTCACATAATCAGCAGTATATTACACGAGCGAACACAAAAACAGTATCAGCAGCGACACCTCTACGAGGGCGAAAACTTATTCCCATACTAATACATATATATTTAACAAACCACAGCCAGGCAAGGATGAATGCGTATATAGAAAAGGCCTTAAATACTTGTAGGATATATCAGGAATGATCAAAAGGTCTAGTGTATTTAAAAGAAAATGACTTAGATGTGGATAATAAGGGCTAGAGGTGATATCGTAATTTTAAATAACAGCAGATACAGAAAATAGAATTTGCTCAATTTGTAATTTAAGCGAACTTAAAAACATAGGCCATTTCCTAGCGCGCTGCCCAATATTAAGAGAATATAGAAGTCTTCTTCGGAAAATTTACCTTAAATGATTGAGAACTGATTGAGATTCTCAATGGGGAAAATCATCATTGTGATAAACTTTTGCGTTTTATTAAATATGCTTTTTGATACAGAGACTACTTGATTAAGGAGTTTAACTGGTTTTAAAAACTGAAAACCAGATAATTGTTGATAATTGCAAAAATTAATCGACAGACGGTCGTTAAATTATTGTAAATATATGTTTTTTCTTACTATTAGAATAAGTAATTATCAAATTTTGTATATTGTACTTTTATTTGCAATAAATACTATATATAATATATATATACTTAAACAACACATTTATTTAATTGAAGATGAAGTGATTCCGCACAAGTTAACTGAGGACCAAAAATTGCTCAGAATTCAACATTCGAAAGACCTCATTAAAGAGGCGAGAAAAGACGAGAACTTCCTTAACAACATTGTAAGTGATGGAGAAACGTGGTCTTTCTAATATGAATCTGAACCTAAGCGTGAAAGTGCCGAATGGAAGACCCCAGACGAGTCACCACCCAAAAAATCGCATTTGGAGAAGTCAAAAATCAAGTCGATGCTCATTTGTTTTTACGATTCCAAGGAAATTGTCTACAAGGAGTTCGTGCCAATGGGTCAAACCGTCCATGCAAGTTTCGATCTTTGCGTTTTGTTGCGTTTGTTGCATCGTATTCGTCGAATTCGACCTGAATACCGCGAAGGAGGAAGCTGGGGCTTATTGCATGATAATTCACCATCTCATCGGTCCACTCTTTTGACTACAAATGGTATTTTAACTGATTTTTTGACTACAAATGGCATTTTAACCATCATTAACTCACCGTATTTGCCTGTGACTTGTAGATACCTATTCGGATGCCATGAAAGGAAAAGGTTTTGTGTCCGTAGGGGCCATTCAAAAGGCTTTTACCGACATCCTGAAGGACATTCCGAGGGTACTATTTTAAATAAATAAACTCGAAGTTATCAGAACAAAACTCCTGTCGTTTCTATTTTAGCTCAGTCTTGTTTATTTTGGACTTCACCTTGTATATACGCAGTTAAAAAAATGATTATTTCATTTACGCTTTTAGGAAAAAATCGTCAATTTTATTTGTTTGTAGGCTGAAACTTCTTCATTGTGACTGACTCTTCCAACAAGTTAATAGATTATCAAAAATGTCCATTACATTCACAAAAGTCAGTGTGTTCTAATGCTTCCGCAAATTCTTCTGCTTTCTCTTTTAAAAGCGGTTCATGAATAGGAAGATTTCCCTGTCTTTTATCTGTTATCAACATAACTACAACATCTTATTTTTATGATTCTGATATCGTGGCACACAGTTGCTTGATGTAGAATTTTCTTTTTATTTTTGATATTAATGGAAAGGCTACTAGACCTTATTCCACATTTATTGGCAATATCTTTGTTTTAGTAACCTCAACCTCAGTAATTAAAATTAGTTTTTGCGTAATTGATAATCATTTCAACTCATATTTGTTTCCTCTTCACTGCAGCGATAATCTTAATTTGAAAGGCACATGGGAAATGAATTGCAATGTTAAAAATTTATTGCTACCTTGCCTGAGGTTGCCTATGCATATTGGTTTTGGAGTTTAGGTAAAATCGACATACATTATTGGGGGCAAATATGCCCCGTACATTAGCATAAATTCATTATAGGAGAGATATTTTGTTATTTGTAGTTGAAATAACTTCGATGCGGAGAGGAATTCGTTAGAGAGGAGTTCGTTATAGATTTATTATAGCACTTTGTAATTCCAAATATATTGAAAAACTAAAAAAAACTTAGTATCTTCAGAAAAGCCGCTCAACTTATCCACATCATTTCGACTTCCCGACTATGCCAGTGCATTCCAGGCAGAACTATTAAGAATCAGAAGAGCATGCACAACACTCAAACACTACAAAGAGATCGGCGAAAGAGTAGCTATCTTTTCAGACACTCAAGCAGCTATCAAGGCCTTAAATTCCAATTACATTTCCTCCAAACCAGTTTCACAGTGTAGAGAGGAACTAGATTTTCTTGGTAATTGGCTTTAAATTACTCGGAAATGGTTTCACGGTCATAGGAATATAGAGGGTAAAGAAATAGCACATGAGCTAGCAAGAAAAGGTTCCGCACTAGACTTAACAGAGGCGGTGGCAGTTGCTTTCCCATTCAACACAATAAATACATCTATCGCTTCATACTACTATGTTTTAGCCGAAAGAAGATGGAAGCAATGGAACGGTGGAAGAAAAACATGGACGAATTTCTTGTTAGGATGCTCTCGCCCAAACATTTCACGTGGGATCATGCAGCCAGACTTAACCTTTCTTTCAATCCCATATGCAGAAGCTGTAAGGCGGAGGGGGGAAGAAAGTCTTTTCCACCATTTATGCGAATGTTCAGGTCTAGCTAGATCAAGGCTTCGCCCTTTCGGTAAGCCTTTGCTACGGCAAATTAATGCAATGTTGTTATATTTGGATCTCACGAAATGGATCTAACTCAAACAGAAAAATAATATTGTTTTTTGTACATGGTGTGCCCAATGGCCGGCACTTTGATCAAAAAGATCTTTTATACCCATGTCAACATGTTTTAGAAGTAGGCAGTTCTATTGACTCGCATTGCTAGATTAAATATTTTACATCAGGTTCCATTTAATCTAGAAGTTTCCTGCCTCGGGTTATTCACAACCGGAAAGCGAAATTCTTTTAGTAAATTTTCCGCTTTGTGGATACATTTCAGAATATCTGCAACAGGAGTGTTCTTGATTTTATTCGGATTCATTTAATGTCGATGAAAGATGTGTAGACTTGTCAAGTTCAACAAGTTGCTCTGTGGTTTCATCATCCTCCAGACAGAGTATACAATCTGTCTCATTCCCAGTGTGAATTTTTAAGAGATGCTAATTTAAGTATGATAGTATTGACCTGTTAGAAAACCAACTATTTTCCTGATGTCTTATTTACGTCTGTTATGCAATTCGCTATTGTAGGTAAAAGGTTTTATAAGCCTATAATTTAGTTCGCTAGTAGTACGGAAGACGTAGGTTCGAATCTCGGTGAAACACCAAAATTAAGAAAACGTTTTTTTCTAATAGCGATCGCCCCTCGGCAGGCTATGGCAAATCTTCGAGTGTATTTCTGCCATGAAAAAAGCTCCTCATAAAAATATCTGCCGTTCGGAGTCGGTTTGAAACTGTAGCTCCCTCCATTTGTGGAACAACATGAAGACGCACGCCACAAATAGGTGGAGAAGCTCGGGCAAATACCCAAAAAGAGTGTACGCGCTAATTACATATATATATACATATATATGTATATGGTTCTGGACCGTGAAAATATGCTGCCGACCCCGCCCTAGCGAGTTTATCAGCAATTTCATTACCATTCATTCCAGAGTGACCCGGCAAAGTACAATTTTGTTTCTTGCACTAAGTTGGATAAGGTTTTTAAGACATTTGTACATTAGTTCCGATTCCACAGAATGTGAAACTAGTGCTTTAATGCAAGTTTACTGTCCGAGTATATAACTATGTGTGCATCCTTGTTGTCTCTCATATGATTTATTCTCGCACAAATTGCTTGAATTTTAGTTTGAAACCCGCTTTGCAATTTGCTCGTTGGTTCAGAGAATTTCGTGTTCGGGCCCGATTCCAGTATTTGTTTTCGAACCCTCTGTGAACCATTCAATACTTTTGGGATCGAACCAAGATGCTCCCAGTTTGGATTTATTGCGGTCTGAGATTATGATTTCAAACTGACGGGTAAAAACTCATTTTGGAATCAATTAAAGAAAATATTATATTATGATCCGGTATACTCGTATCTGTTAAGATATTTGAATGATCGAAGTCCGGATGTTCTTTTCCAAGTAAGATTTGCATTTTTAGTGCACTTTTCTCTGAACATTTGTTAAGAAAAATATGCAGGGGGGAATGACGTACTATTTGTTCCATAGCAATAGTGGGAAAGCTGTTCATGGCACCAGTTATTGACAAGCAGGCTTGTCTTTGAAAACTACTCAGTATTTGTTTAGTACATACTTGTTTGATAAGGCCAGCATGCGTATCTTACGTGGCCAGATGGAAAGTGAAACGAAATCCTTTGTTGATACACCACGAAATAAGGGCGTTGACATCATTTTGCAAAGTTACACAATCTTCAAAACTTCTTATATGTAGGATGGTGTAGCTTAACAGGACTTAGACTATTTGAATGGTCTCCAAACATTTAGATTTCAAATTTTCATTTCGTTAGCTTAACGCTTGCTTAATATTAAAACAAAAAATGAAATATGTATTTATGAACCTTTTTCAGTGTTGTGGATTACTTCTAATTGAGGTTGAAATATTGACAATTAAGTAATAGGATTGGCAATACCTTTAATTTAATCTAAGTTTTTGGTATGTGTTCATAATTATTACTTGTCTATAAAAGTTCATTGCAATATTCTAACGCAAAATATTTAACATAAAAATAATTGCGAATTTTTAAAGATAATCATTGTACGCAAACTTCTGCTCTGTGGTGTAATTACTCGTCGTTGCTATTTACTCGTAGATCGCAGATAAAATAAAATTCAGGTTTGCTGAATCGCATTGCTTGTTGCCATTTTTTGAATATTGAATACTGCAGTGCGACTTTAGCGCAACAAGCATACACTCTCTTCTATTTCCCTCTTTTCAATCAAAGAACGCGGTGACACCAGAAATTATATATGTACATACAAGTATACCAACGCTTGCCAATTAAAAAATTTCGCTTTACATATCCAATAACTTGTACATACTCGTATACGTAACTTCATACATAGATCGTACATACATATGCATGCACATATGCACATGCATACATAACTTCAGTGCGCCCTTTTTGCGGGACCGCTGTCAAAGAGACTAACATTGAAGTGTAAGATTTATTGATTCCTCGTCGCCCATCTCGCTTTTCACTTAAAAAATGAAACTTTTCCATGAAGGGTTGACATTTGAAAGGCCCTGTCAACTGCAAACATTGCAAATAAGAAAAAGTGGAAAAAACAAAAATTATGATAAATTGTTAAAACACTTGTCGACTATTCACAGAAAAATAAAATACCCTTTTGTGATTTTTCTCAGGAAGTGTAAATTATTGCAGGGAGGCGAGTGTCTTACATCTCCTTCCACTTGCGAGGAATTTATTTCTTTGAAGCTCTTGAACCTGCAGTGTTAATTAGCTAAAGAAATTGCGCGCTTTTTTTGGAATTGCTTCCCCTTATACAGCGGGGTAGTTTGGAGACCATAATAAGGCAGTAGGTTTAGATTATATACAAACATACATAAATGAATAAGTATTTAAAGCAAACTGCGTATGTATGCGCGTGTATACTTCTCTGTAATGAGGCTTATGTTTTTTCAATATATTTATTTATACACATAAATCGCATATACTGCCAAATATGTACTCCTTGCAGACGCATATTTGAGAGTATACCTATGTATGTACATATGTATGTATGTATGAATGTTTGATTATACGAATCCTACATCCTTACTGCAAATGTTTGTTTGTGCTGTTTTCTGTTGAAAAAAGCTTCTTTACCCAAACCCTTGGAATGGTTTTGGTTCGAGTTTATGTTTTATTATTGTTATTGTGGTTGATGTCTCTCGAGACTGTCAAACCCTTGCTTCGTTGAGCTCCTACACGAAAGTGTTGTAGTACGAGTAAAAGGGTAAAAAAAGTGGATGAGACTTTGTACTTATGGGGAGAATAAGTGATTAAGTGGCTTAAGTATGAATGCACACATACATACATACATATGTATAATCCGACACAAAACGAACAACAGTGAATAAAATTAATTACCAGAATTTTTCCTTTTCTTGCGTTGGTGGCAAAAGAGCATTGAATTGTGTGGGTGAAATGGGTGCGCTTAATAGATTTTAAGTTTTTATCCCTTGAATTTTAATTATGCATAACTTTATGAATTTTTATTTCTATTGCTTTTACTGGCTGTTATTTTGCCCCGCATTATTTAATAAATATTAAGATGAAATAAGCATTTGAGTTGCATACAGTTACAGTTACATTTGAAGGAAGTTCTAAATTAGATATGATTTGTCCTCAAACGCATAATGGAAGAAGCGAAACTGCCTTTTGAAAGAATTTATATATTAAACATTTCTTACCCATTGAAAGTGTTTAATAGTGATTTTAAATGGGAAGCTTCTTCTATTTTTGTTATAAAACACCGTAAGACAGTTGAAGTTATACAGGGATAATTTTATATGATCAAGAATCGATAGATTTTATATGTATACTGCAAACTCCAAACTCATCAACTTATTTTTTTAAAGACTTTAAAGTTTCAAAGGACTCAATTTTCAAAAAATTCCCTTAAATACTTAGATATACTCACTCTATGCTCTTAAAATCCTGCTATTACAGTTTTTTTCTAGAACAATTAGGGTGCAATAACGTTTTTTGAAAAATTGATCCTTAAATGTCCTTGAAGTTATATACATACATATATATATATTTGGTGCGTACACCCCTTTTGGGTGTTTGGCCGAGTTGATGTTGTTCCACAAATGGAGTGATCTACAGCTTCAAGGCGACTTCAAACGGAAGATATTTTTGATTAGGAGCTTTTTCATGGTAGAAATACACTCGAAAGCACTTGAAATTGCCTGCCGAGGAGCGACCGATATTAGAACATTTTTTTCTTCATTTGGGCCTTTCACCGAGATTCGAACCTACGTTCTCTCTGAATTCCGATTGGTAGTCATGTACCAACCCATTCGGCTACGGCGGCCGCCCAGAAACTATATACATATATATAATTGATGCTTACTCCCTTTTTGGGTGCTTGGACGAGCTTCTATTTGTCGTTCCTCGAATGGAGTGACCTCTGAAAGACAGATGGTTTTCTATGAAATGTCTTGAAATTTTCCAAAGAAGTAAACAAAAAAGTTAATGTATGTCTATTATATGTAAATGTCTAACTACCGTCATCTTGTTGTTTTATAAGAACGCAAAAAAAAGTTGGACTTACCTCCTATGACATCAAGTATACGCAGTGGCTCCCTCAGTTTATGCTCTCTCCTCCCAAACTTGATTTATTTGTTAATTTAAAGTAAAGAAAACATGATTGCAAATTGAAATTAAATACTAAACCCAAAGAATTATGAAATAACATTATTAATTAAATTACAAATTTACGGCTAATTGAACTAAGAGATAGAATTCGATTGTACAGAAAATTTTCTCTTTGAAACTAAGAAATCTAGCAAGTTAGAATTGGATATCTAATTAAAATTACGAAGTACACGCACAGTAGAAGCATTACGAGCGTATTTATATTGTATTTAGATAAAAAAGGATTACGTTACGAAGAATTCTTGGAGGTGTAAGAAAATTAATGCTTTGAAGCAGAAATGGACAATCAATGCTACCCCTTAATAACATTGAAAACTATCTACTTTCAGAAGACTTAATAGCAAACGGGATGCATTAGGCGGGATAGGATCAGAAAACTTTAATGATTTTACTACTTATTTTAAAGTCCCATTTTGGGCTATGGCCTCTAAATGCGGCAAATTTCAACAGAAATTTAAGGGTATTAGGGCCCATAAATTGTGTGCTATTAGATGAAATTAATGTCACTATTAAACGAAAAGCGACTGTCAAAAACTAACCTACATCTTTAGACTCATTGATGATTCATGTGGAATATTAGATATGCTGTAAGAATTATAAAAAGTAATAGGGATTGTGGACAAATTGACATGACATTTTTTGATATTTAAATGAAGTCGTGATTTCTGACACCGCATAACAAATTTGGCTGTATCTGCTTGAAGTTTACACATGTACGTCAGTTGTGTTATTTATGACTGAAAGTAAGCATGTAACAGAAAATTAGCGAATGAGTAGCAATTGCTAATAACGTCGATAAATAATGCAAAGAGTACGGAGCCTAAAACACTTCCCTGAGGCGCTCCAGAGCAGGAAATTAATGTTTTAGATGATATATCATCAATTGTGACTACACAACGTCTTGCGGATAAACAGCATTTTACCCACTGTACCCATTGAATGAAATCCAAGCGAAGTTAATTTAAATAATACAATTTTATGCGAGATTCTGTCGAAACCTTTGGAATAATTATTGTAAATGCAGTCGACTTGTTGCTCTGCTGAAAAGGCTCTAATGCAATATTTAATATTAACGGCGAGATTAGACGCTGCGGGTCGTCCAGTGACGAATCCGCTCTAATTGCCCGGAATTAGGCGTTTAATGCCAAAGGACAAGTTTTCTTTGACAATGGTTTCAAAAGGCTTAGAAATTGTAGAAAGCATAGGAATTTACTTACTTAATTCTTATAGCTGCTTATTAAAATTTGGTACACATTTGTTAGTTTCAAATCGTCGATGAAAATGAACAACTGAGCACTATAAATAAAATCTATATCTTCACGATGAAATCATTCCTGGATAACAAAAAGATTGATATTTGTCCTACGGTAAAGCAAAAATACTTTTTCTGGCTTCAAGCTAGGTTTACCATTTAATCCCCATTGCAGGAGTTGCGGCGACCTTTCAGAAAAGGAGGCTGTTGAGCACTTTCTCTGTTAATGTCCGGGTTGGCAACTACACGATTAAAGTCACTGGGTGCTTCTTTCCTCGACAGCCTGGGGCAGTGCTCCTACCTAAATCCCATCAATATTCTTCATTATATCAACAACTCTGACTGGCTATAGATATGTGCCTGTTGGAGGTCTCATAATGACTTCAAAACGACGCTGTAGTGCTACTTGGGGAGCGCCAGACCATTTTACCTTCAACCATTTTACTGCTTCAACCATTTTACCTACCTACCTACCTGATAGGAAACATCTTTTTAAACCATATTTTATTGGACCACATATCTAGTCTTGAATGGCGCGTTAACCGCCTAAGTGATTTTTGACAGCAAACAAAATAAATAAATAAATTATTGAAAAGTAATTGGTCGAGCAAAAACTAGTATTTAATTTCGGCCCCCATAGTATAAGAACTATAGATTAACAAAAAACAAAAAACGAAACGCAAAGAATGCATGAAAAATTGTACTTGAACAAAATTACTACGTGTTACTTACATCGACGATTAAAGAGTTGTAATAATTTTTTGGAATTGTGTCGAGTTGCTTTCCTCAAATTTTGCAACCGTAATATGATAGTGGAAAGATATCAAGACGGACACCAGAAATTGGAAGAGGAGCTCGGTCAAACACCCAATAAAAAGGGCGCAACTGCCAATTATATAAGTATATATACAGGTTGGCTGATGAAAGCCGCTAACAAAAAAAAATTGAATAACTTTTTTTCTTTTTAAGTTATCTGTTCCATTTTTGTTTTAATTTGCAGATTGATCTTTAAAATTTATTAAAATGGATAACTGGGACACGCAAACAAGAATTTGGATAGTCCGCCGCTATCACGCACTGGAGTCCGTAGTTTTGGTACAGAGAGAGTACAGGCGGATATTTGGCGGCGATCCCCCGAGCAGATGGACCTTAATAAGACTGGTGAATAATTTTGCTGAGCAAGGAACAGTCGCAAGAAGGCCTTATCATCGAAACCCACCAGTTCGGACGGAGGAAACGATCGCTGCTGTAGCTGCAGCTATACAAAGCAATCCAAGGGTTTCAACAAGAAGCTTATCTGCTTAACTTGGTGTCAGCCGACAGTCTTTGCAAACAATAATGCACAAAGATTTAGACTTATTTCCCTACAAAATTCAAATGGTTAACAAACTGAATGCAGCAGACTTGCCGATTCGCTTGGAATTTTGCCAGAAGATCCTGCAAATGGTGGAAGAAGACCAAAACATGTTAAACTGCCTTTTCATGTCTGATGAGGCCCATTTCGATTCAAACGGCAATGTGAACAAACAAAATTGTCGAATATGGAGTACTTCTAACCCACAGATACTCCACGAGATGGAATTGCATCCTCTTCGCGTGACAGTGTGGTGTGCGGTTTCTTCACGCTGTATTGTCGGGCCTTATTTTTTTGAAGAAAATGGTCACACCGTTACGGTTACTGGAGACCGTTATTTGAAAACGCTGAAAGAATTTTTCTATCCAGAACTACGCCGAAAGAGAATTCCTTTCAACTCTATGTGGTTTCAACAAGATGGGGCAACGTCTCACATAGCCCAGACTGTTATGACAGAGTTGCGACGAAAATTTCCCAATAAACTGATTTCAAGAAACTCCGAGTTTCGTTGGCCCCCCAGGTCGCCTGACCTTACTGCACCTGACTTTTTCTTGTGGGGTTTATATAAACAAGAAGTTTATAAAACAAAGCCAACAAATTTGGATGAACTAAAACAATCCATTCGGGCAACAATTGCGGCTATTCCTGTCGCAACTCTCAAAGCAGCAATGAACAACTTAACATGCCGCACTTGTGTCAACGAGCATGGGGGGGCATTTAAATTCAATTATTTTTAAAACTAGTTAAGCTACATTTAATAAAATTTAATGACCTTCAACTTGAAAAAAAAATAAATGAATTCCATACACTAAAAAAACAAGTTATTTGAGTTTCTTAATGTAGCAAAATTCATCAGCCACCCTGTATATACAGGGTGAACGATATGAAGTGTTACCCCCTTCACACTGCTTGTATCTGTAAAACAGCTCATGACATCAACGTCAAAATTGTTCTAATGACAGTTCAATATATTGTTTATAAGCCATCAAAAGCATTTGCGTCTCAGTTTTGTTGATTTTTTTTTCTGTTATGGAATTCGACGTAATAGTGTGATTGCGTTATATTTGGCTGGAAAATCACAACCACCCATTGTTCGTGAGCTCAGTCACCTCAAAGTGAATAAAATGTTTGTGTATCGCACTATAAAACATTACAATGATACTGGTGGCATTGCAAAACGCAATGGAGGTGGACCAAAAAAAAACCGACATAACGCCGGAAATGGTTTGGAAAGTGAAGGCTCGACTTGAACGAAATCCACGTCCAAGTAGAAGAAAAATGGTCAAAGAACTGAAAATATCGCCAGACAGTGTTCGACGCATATTGAAAAATGAGCTCAAGGTCAAGGCTTACAAGTTCCAAAAAGCACACGATCTTTCACCCCAGCAAAAAAAAGTTCGGTGCGAAAGAGCAAAGGAGTTGTTGCGCTTGCACGAACGTGGCGAATTTCCTAACATTGTGTTTTCTGATGAAAAATATTTCCCAATTGAACAGCTGGACGCTCTCCAATCGTTTTTATCGAGCCTGGTGTCAAAGTGAATGCGACTTATGGTATTATCGGGAAAATGTTTTAGAAGCTGCTTTAGAGCTGTGGACACGCAACCATTAGTAGACAATGGACGTTCCAACAGGACTCGGCACCGTCTCATAAAGCTCGCGTGAATCAAGAATGGTTAAAAAGTCATGTTCCACACTTCATTTCGTCCACACAATGGCTTTCGAATTCGCCAGACGCAAGTCCGATGGACTATTTCAACTGGTCCATTTTGGAGAACAAGGTGAGGACTAAAAAATATGCCAGTATGGATGCGCTGAAAAAAGCGATTATACGAGAAAGGGCCAAAATACCTCAAGATCACATTCGTGCAGCATGCAACTCATTTTTTGACCGTTTAAAGGCTATAGTCAAGGCAAAAGGTAAAAGGTGGTTATATCGAGCTAAACTGAATATATGTTAAAATTGTGATCATTTTTGAAAAATTTTGTCTTTGCAATGAATAAAAAATAATTTCACACAAAAAAGTTATGGTGTGTTGATTGTCGTAGCCGAATGGGTTGGTACCTGCCATGGGTTGGCCCGGTAGTATCTGGTTTCGAAACCCGCCGTAGTTGTGGAATACTAAATGATAGAAAACGTTTTTTCTAATAGCGGCCATCTGCCGTTTGACATAGAACCGTAGATCTCTGCATTTGAGCCGCACGCCACAAATAGGAGGAGATGCTCAAGCAAACCTGCCTCTTGCGGACGTGAAAGACAACGGCCCGTTGGAACAAAATAGGAGAGCAAAGATTGGAAGAACTCTGATTTATTCGTGTACGCTGCAGACAGAAAATTAAATATAAAAATATGCTGTATTCATAAGCACGCGAATAAATAAATAATGACTTTCCTTGAGTTCTTCTGAAATCATAGTAATGCGTGAAGGGGTATGCTAGTAAGTTTTCAAGTACCAATACAGTGAAATCCGGTTATAATGGACTCCAGGATACTGAAGCAGCGAACTGGCCAACATTGATTGGGGTTGTATACGTGGCTTACCCAGCTTTCCGAACAGCTTACAGAGTTTCTCTGCTGCAGGAATAGGTTGTTACGTTACCATTTGCAAAACCTGCCTTGGTCTAGAGCATGATGGTTCCGGTATAATGGACGAAAACGGTTTTCTGACCTCCGTGTAATAACTGAGTCTATTTCAACCGAATGTTTTATGTAGATTTGAACTGAAACTTGATTAACAAGTACGTTATAACAAGGTCTTAATTTTAATCGAGTTGATCATAAGAGGATTACATGGTATATCTATTTTTTTCATTAAATGCTTTTCATAACAGAGATTGCTGAAATATGTCGTTTCCCATACTACGTCTAAATAATGCGTCCTCGAAGGAATCGGTTTCTTGAAAATCGTTCACTAACCTTTGAATTGTCCACTCATTCGGACGATTATTTCCACCAAACCAATCCCGAATTATAGATCGACCATTTTCAAAATAAGTTCCAATAATTTTAATGCCATGTTCTATCGTTTAAAATCATGCATCTGTATCCTTGATAAATGTCAAAGTTGACATAAAAAAAGTACGGTCTAGGAATTATTTATTACTGACATCTGGGTGTCACTTTTGAAATACCCTTTGTTATAAAAAACAAGTGAAACATGAAAAACGTACATTGAAACATTGTTCATAAAATGTGTTTAAAATACAAATACAAACTACTTCTAAATGAACATAACTTTTTCTAAATATTTTTCATACTTTTATATTTATTTTTTTTTTTTTAATTTTTTATATACATTAATTTTTTTGTATTCGTATATTTTGGTTCATATTTATTTTTTTATATTTATATTTTAAAATATTTAAAATCTGTGGAAATTGAAAGAAAGGATGAGCTCTCGAAACGAGGCAGAACTTTTCAAATCCTCACCGATAAAGACTCATTATTGCCTTGACTAATTAACTTGTTAAGACTAGAATAATTCTTTACCATAAAATCACTTTTAAACAGCAGTATTCCCGCTTTGTTGCCATCTTAACAGGACAATATGGGATTTTAAAATGTTTAACGAAACCAGTAGAAAGTTTCAATGCTTCATACTACAATAAATATCTACATACATATATATACATACATACATGTACACATTCCCTTACCTAATACCAATCTAAACATTTATCCATCCATAAAAAAGTTTAGGGCACCATACATTGTCAACAAACACTTTAAAATCTTTTCTTCGTTTCGCAACAACTCTTACTTTTGTTCGTTGCTCATTTAATGCCGCAGAGCGACGCGACCTACTTTCAACTAATTTTTCATTAATTTGCGATAGAACATGCACTCACTGAATATAAATGCTTATGTTGGTGTAGATGCGTCGTTATCATACAAACACGTACACACCATACATTGCACGCACGCACACACATTCGCATCTTTTCTTTACGTACAAATAAACACCAAAGTGATATTGTAGAAAGACAAAAAATAAAAAAATAATAAAAAAAATCTCAGCAAAAAACCTCATTTGTTGAACGGAAATTTGAATTTCGCATTTCAAATCGAACAAATTCCGACATAAATTCCATGAAATGACAAAAGTTTAATTCAAAAACTTTTTTATTCACACTTCATTTGACGTTTTGCGCGTTTTGAGCGGCAATGAAGGTGAACGCGAGCGAACGCATTTCGCAGGGCTGCTAACTGACGCACTGATTGGCAAGGCAAGGCAAGGTGCCGAATTGATGCTTCTGCACGACTGGCATAAGTACGTTCCTGCCTTGACCCTCTAAATGTCCAATATCAGCTGCTTCTGCCACTGTCACGCATCGCAATTTCGAACGCTCCTCGCTGACGTCCCTTATTACTCGGTCTGTGATTGTTACCAGCACGTGACAAAAGAAAATGATAAATTTTTTACATGCATACATACATGCGTGTATGTAGATGTAGCTCAGGTTTCGCATTTAGATTTTGATCACACAATCAAGCACACTCATACATACGCACAAACATACATGTGCATGCATTTTAGATATTCGAAGAAGCCTCCGAGCTTTTCCAATTTAGCCAATTCTCTTCGAAAACGCTGCGACGCATCACTTAAAAAATGAAGAGAAAATAATCTAATATACATACATATTTGCATAAATACATAAGTACATTAGGGATGCCAGTCCCGAGATTCTGGGAATTTTAAAGTTTCAAGAATCCAGGGGTTCTTAGGCTTTCGGAACTCCTAATTTCTTAGAGTCAGAAAAATGCTCTTTTATAACAAAAAAGCATAGTTGGAAGGCACTTCGCGTTTACTTTAGAAGTAGAAAGTAACTGGGTTTCTTGATTTTAAAGTTCAACTCTTTAAACCTTTTTACTGGGTGTTTGGCCGAGTTGCTCTTCCTATTTTTGGTGTGATGTTTTCCACAAATGAAGGGATCATCTCCGAAAGGCAGATAGTTTTTATAAGGCAGTTTTGCCATACTCGGAGTTTTGCCATTATCTGCTGAAGAGAGACCGTGATTAGAAAACACTTTTTGGTGTTCCATGCCCGATAGTCCCAATGGCAGTCGCGCATCAACTCAAATAATATAAAAATATTATAAGCGAACGGCTTCCATCTTAAGGGTCTGACTTTACCATTTCAATTTCAAATTATATCACAGAGATTTTGTCTCGCTTAAGATGTATTCTGAAGGCCCACTCCTCCGTTTTAGAATTGCTTGCCTGAAGCTTTTTCGACAAAGTTACTTTATTAGATATGGAGAACCTAAGGTATTATCTTGTGGGACACTGAAAAGGTATCCAGAAAAAATGTCAAATGCACCTGGAACTATAGTGAGTTTTCCATTTCCTTATTAATTAAATTTTATAAAGGAGTTATAGGAAGAATAGTGCATTTCGCGTTTTTGGTTTACTATTTATATTTGTTTTTAGTTTTTTTCGCCACTAATAAAAATATATTCTCTTTGAATAAAAAAAAACTCGTTCAAATTCATTTATTTTCTTTTATTCTGTGACACGAGAGCTTCTCAAACAATGATTTGATGCTATTTTTTCAAGTTTAGTGTTGCTAAATAATAAATATCTAAATTTCGGGACTAGTTCCGGGATAACGGAATTATAATTATGAGACCGAAAAAATCCCGGAATCGTAAAAATTTGACATCTCTAATGTACATACATACAATTCATTGGAGATGCCATTACTTTTTGCTGCTGCACTCTCAGCAGTTTTACCTGCAGCTTGCCAGTGTTGAATAGGCAACTGTCGTTTACCAACTATTCCTACAAAGTTTTGAGTTCACTTTGCTTCTTTATTCTCCTCCATTGCATGCAGCTTTCATCACGAGATAACGCATAAGTTAGCGAATGTCTCAGTTTTCATCGTTATCACTGTCAGTTTGGTTGCTGCTTCCTCCTTTTCGTAGACATCAAAGATATTTCAATTGCATTTTTTGCTTGAGATTCAGGCTTTCATTTGAATCCTCAAAACCTCTGTTAGAACAGGTAAATCCATAGATAGAGTAGGCGAGCACTTATGGATCATTTTAAAAAGATTTTACAATGTGTTTGAGTCATATGGAATGTGATGTATATATTTACACATACATACTCGTACATATGTCTGTCGTTTTTGAATACATAATTATTCGATGATCAAGACGCCAAGCCCTCCGCGAGATAGGCGCCTTGCCGTGGTGCGGGGGCTTAGTCGAATCAGTAATCAGGCCTTACCATTGGATGGCAGTGGGTTCGTTTACGTACATTCCAGTATTGAGCGAGTTCACTCCAGTCCTGTGGTTTGGACTGCCTTTTTGAACGATGAGCAAGTTCTTCTTCTTCTTCTGGGTTGGAACACTGTGTAATACGACCCGTGCCGAGATTCAGCCTGGCTGGGGACTCAGATCAAAAATAGCCCAGTCGCGAACGGAGTGCTCCGGATACCTGGCGACCTCCGGTTCCATCCAGCCTTACCTATGCACACGGACCTCTGTGTAGGCGGCCTTTCTTTGTCCGACACTCGTGGGACCAAAATGGAGATGAATTTAAAGAAATATCTAACAAGCAGGACGGTGCTCCCAAAAAACCGACGAACCGACTGCTGCCACAGCTGCGAGCAAGGTAGTGGTCAGACCGCCCTTAATAGGAGATAGAGGGGGCTTGACCGATAGGGCTGCTCCCAGCACGAGTACTGCAGAACGCAGTGGGGGACGAGGAGGCTTGGGAAAACCGGTCTCCAAGCAATCAATACCAGGAGTTTCGGGATAGACTCCGCTTAGGGCGAGCAACCCCCATTTTACCTCAAACTCTTTCAGGGCACGGCACCTGATTTCAGGTTGCCATAGAAGGGCCTAGTACCTCTAGGCGAAGTACTATTGTAGGGCAGGGGGACAGACTAAACATGTCCGTTCCTCTAAGCAAAGCTACTACGAGAAAAAGGAGGCCAGTAGGGTCTTATTTAAACTAGGAGAGGTAGCAGCAGAGCAGATAATAGAAGAACAGGTTAAATCGCTGGAATCGGCAAAGGGAGTAATATCCGACTTGGGAATAACGGCGGGTGCTACTCCTAAAAGGCGACGTTCTGCAGAGAAAGCGGACGAAGGTCTCCAAAAAGCAAAAAATAGGTGGCCATAAATACCCAACGTTCAATGAGGTCGTAAAAGGCGGCGGTGAGATACTGGCCGTCATTGACAAGGGAGAGGAGGAAGGCAACATTCCTAAGGAAATATGGAGGTGGATTGAAGAGGCTATCGCCCAAGTTTACCTCCAGATCCTAGAGGGGACCCCGGACTCCCTCCCCTTTGCCATGACGCAGGCTGGTATCAAGGTAGAGCAAAGCCCATCGCCTGCAAAGTTGTTAGGTCAGCCACGTTCTACAGGTTGGCCGCAGCCACGGTAGGAGAGGTTTGGCTGGGAGCCAAACTCGAAGTGGTTAGTAAGGAAGAAATTCCAAGCAGACCTCAAGCTTGACTGCCGGTGGACTTGACGTAGCCCTTATTCAAGAGCCATGGATATGCGGTAGCAAAATCTCCGGACTTGGAGCTTTAAACTAATTGCCGTACAAAACACAGGTAAGATCCGCAGCTGCATCCTAGCTAGAAATAATATCAATATTTTCTTGCTTGGGAAAACCGACTTTTGGCTAGTCTCCGCTTATATAGCCCATGAAAAAGACGCCCCGCCGGAGGAGATTCGGGTGCTCGTGAAAGAGGTAGCTCTGAAGAAGAAACACCTGGGTGTCTCCTGCGACGCAAATGCACATAACACCCTTTGATGATCCACAACTGTGGCGGGCAAAGGGACACTGTCCAGTATGACAATAAATGAGGAAGAATCTTATAAGGAACTATACTGAGGCAATCTAACAGGTTTCAAGCATTTCAAGGCTTTTACTGGGTTCTCATAACGAAAAAAATAATAAGGTTTGCTCGAGATTATCTAAGCACACTCAAGAATTATCACGGTAATTTTGACAGGACATTTCAGGTTGTACAGATTAAACTGGGATGTTATTCGTACGAAACTGCAGATCATGCAAAACAGAGATCGAAACTGCGAGCTATACACCAGATTAACACTTTACGGTGATGCATACACGCAGAAGAATCTTGGGTGATCATCTTATAACGTAAGCGGCGCTGAATTCCAGGAACTTAAGGGGTTATATACCTTGTGGTCCGGTGAAATTAGCGAAAGTTGGGTTTTTTTTAAAGATATGTAGCAATAATTTTATTGTATAAAAGTTTTTATTATTGGATATTACAATGTTTAAAGAAAAAAAAAGGCTTTGTTTGTGTAAAAATATTTAAAAATGGCGGAGTTATGGCGTTTTCCCCCAAGACCCTTTTTTTGGAAGAGGCTTGCGGTGGACGCGATTCAAGTCCACCAAGTCAACTGAAATCAAAAAATCGAAAAGATTTCATTAGTATAGGGTTATATCTTCTTAGTGAACGATCAATATATTAAATATTTTGATTTTTGTGAAAATAGGAACATGTTTTTAAAAAACTCCACTTCTACAGTCCTAAAATTGGCATTAAAAAATTCATATCTGCAAAATAAAAATTTATACATAAAAAGTTGATCGTTCACTAAGAGGCGACATCAATTACGAACAGTTTAAAAACAAAATTATAAAAATCGGTTGAATACTTTTTTTGCAATCGCGTCCACCGCAAAAGCATTTTTGGAAAAACACGTTTTTGAGATAATCGCGTTTAAAGTTTCAAGTTTAGTTACGTGACGTTGTGACGACGCACAATTTAAAACGCTGTAACTTTCGATCTATTGCTCAGATCTCTATGAAATTTTTGGAAAATGTTCTCAAGGGATTGTACTTTACGATAAAGAAATAAAATTTATTTTGATTTTTTTGAAAAACACAAGGTATATAACCCCTTAATAAACATACTAAGGTTCGTTCACGAAATGGGATTAAAATATATCTTCTAAATCTCTTTAGGGGGTGCAATAGGTTTTAAGCTCATAGTGATCCATTCCTAGTAAGAATATGATTCTTTCGTAGAGTAGAGATTGCGTTATTAAACTGCGTGACAAAACTTATAAAGCGATGCAGTTTTGACGACTACGTAAAATTTATGCAGTCCATAATACTTCCCCCGCTCGAGACATTACAGACAAGAGTCCATAAATATTCCGTAGAACTCCTATCTTGAATACGCTAGATGTGCCTTTATGAGTGGCCGCCGTAGCCGAAAGTGTTGGTGCGTAACTACAATTCGGAAATGCCAAGGTCCGAATCTCCGTGCATGAAACAACGAATGATAGAAAGCGTTTTCAAACAGCGCTCGTTCCTCGGCAGGCAATGGATAATCTCTGGATGTATTTCTGTCATGAAAAAGCTCTTCCTAAAAAACCATCTATCGTTCAGAGTCTCTTTGACGCTGTAGACTCCTCCATTTGTGGAAAAAAAATCAAGACGCACACCACAAATAGGAGGAGAAAGTCGGTCAAAACAGCCAATAAAGGGTGTAAGCGCCAAATAGTTCTAACATAGACTCAGTTTCTTCGCCATGCCACAGAGGATTTTACTTTTCACTTGTCTACTCGATCGGTCAAAGTATCATTCCTTCGACAGAATGATTTACGCCGAAATTCAAAGTTGAAGTCGTTATATTCACTAATGCAATTGAGTAAGAACTCAGAAGTACGTGAAGATGGCACCGAAAACAGCGTTCTAGTTCAGATTATAGCAGAAAACTCCTCTGTTTGAAACCTCTTGTGAAACGGCACAGATGGTCCTTAGCAATTCTGTTAGAGCTGATGGTATTGCTCAGCGTCATAACATGTAGTCTTCTGTTGGGATACTCCGTGAAAAATATCTTTTTCTTACCGTCCAAAGTATATATACTAGGCCGGGTCGATTTGTGGAGAGGCAAGAAAATTGCCCATTGCTCTGTGAAAATCATATTCTAGGGATCAAAATAAGAAACTTTGCCGAAGAAACCATACCTTTAAAACGAATTCTGATACCCCCAATTTGGGTCGAACTTTTAGTGTCTTTTGTGGGGAGGCAAAATAATCGCCCATTGCTCTGTGAAAATCATTTTCTAGGGATCAAAATAAGAAACTTTGCCGAAGGAACCATACCTCTAAAACGAATTCTGATGTCCCCCAATTTGGGTCGAAGTTTTTAGTTTCCTTTCTCATGTCAAGGCCAAAAATGGTGATATTTTGAAATGATTGTATGGGAAACCCCCCAGGGGAGTTCCAGGTGGTGTGCCACTGGCATGGGTGGATCGGCTGTACATTTGGACTCGATTGGAGCACTCTAAATGGGTCAAAGTGGGATTTTTCATTCGACCCAAATTGGGGGACATCAGAATTCATTTTAGAGGTATGGTTTCTTCGGCAAAGTTTCTTATTTTGATCCCTAGAATACGATTTTCACAGAGCAATGAGCGACTTTACATACATATACTTGGGTTTATGACAGGTAATTTCTGGTGAATTGTCTAAAGCCATACTCCAGCCTTTCCCACATTACCATCGGAACAATATTAAGAAGATTAATTAAACTTCAAAAGGCGCAGAGATGAAAAATGTGTTATCGCCTGAATTAGAAGTACGGATTTGGACACTGGATCATGGACACATCCCATAAAGCAATGGCCTTATTGTGAACGAAGTTCCCATCCTGGATTATCTTACAAGCCAACGTGTTCAAATAGCCGCCGAGATTTTGCAATTCGACACTATTGGACTTCTTTCTCTAGGGTTAGTCACCCGAAATGATGCTTAGTCTTCTCCGTGGAAAAGTGCCCCTTGCACACAATAAGTATGCTCCGAAAATCACTCACCACGGTTTTTTACTATAAGAGTGCGGTTCGATCGTGAGCCTTCTTCGTTAATACTTCTCTAATACTTCTACAGTTCACTTTCAGCCCAGCTGTGGAAAACCCCTATAAGGAGCGCCTATACTTCCACTGTTAAAAAAATTTATAAGTTGGTTGGGGCCTGATTTATGTTTTTGCCTCTGAATAAGTGGCTTCCCGCATCTATGACAGGGTTGGATCTATCGTACATGCTTTGGCTTCTTGAATGAGTGAATACTTGCTAACACTATAACACGTACAGCTTAAAACTTTTGGCGCCGAGTGGATCAAAGGTATTCATAAGATCTTCAAAAGCTAACCAAGCCCTTTTCCCGATATTGGTGGGAATATTTACCACAGGATGACTCAACATTATTTCATATTCCTAAAATATTATTTTATATTCAAAAATGCAAGTGCCTACAAAGATTTTAACGTGAAAACAGTTCAAGAGTACATAAGAAAACTAAGAATGAGTTACTCAGCAAGATTAATAATCCACCCAAATCAACTAGCGCGGGAACATCTAAGCCAGAGATATGCAAGAATGTTAAAAAGGAAGGATATCCCCGGTATGATCGAATGAATAATATTTTATTATATTAAATAATATATTGTATTTCAAGATATTTATTTCTAATGTATAAAGACATCCCTTTTGACGCCATTAAGTAAGAACATGTATAGATCCAAGATTCGTCATCTCTTACAATATCATAGACATGCTTTGAACCACCGTAGTTGAATATTTCAGATTTCTTTACACCAATCGACACCAGCTTGCGTTATTAATTGACACACAGCATCGATTGTATCTGCCACAACAACCGTTTTTCGACGGCTTTCACGAAATTCATTCTGCAGACATCGACGGCCACATTGGAACTGGTTCTATCAGCGCCTCATAGTGGCTAAGTGTGGTGCTTACGCAACAACTATCGATGTAAATTGACTCTTGTAATGGACTCTTGTCTCGATACTTGTCTCAAAAATGGTAACAAAGTATCGCACGAAAATTTTCACGACTTAATTCCATCCTTTGAGTGGGACGAATTTTTCAACTCACTGAAAAAAGAACAAATAAAACTCGTAAGTGAAAATTTTATATGTGAGTTTATGCTAAAAAATACTAAACTTTTCTATAAGAATATCGAATGATGGCTCATAACGTGTACTGTTGCAAAGGCACAAAATATAATAGGCAACCCTAGTATTAGCTGCTTGCGGAACATTTTTTTAATCACGCCGTAATTTTCTTGTTAGCTGTAACGCATTGCCGTTCAATTATCTATTTTCCTATCGGATTTTCCATATCCCATTCTTCATTCAGTGGTACCAGGAACACCAGGAACGGATGTTTTATACCTGCTTGCTCTTTTGGCACAGCCTCATCCAACTTACATATGTTAACCTATTTGCAAAATTTCGACAATAGGCATATATAAATATATACTCATCCTATATTAGTTGTTATTAAATTTAATTCTAAATGTTCAATGGATCTCACCGAACACCGAGAATCGTTGAAATAAACTAAAAAAAATTAAAATACTTTTTGAAAATTATTATTGCCTCCATGACGAAGCCTCGGGTAACCAACGCTTGCTTTAAAAAAAATAGTCGCGTCATCACTTATATTTATATTTTGACTTGATTTGAGTTTTGAAGCTACAAGTCCCCCCCTACGTGGATTCGAGCGAAGTTACAGACAAGTTTTCAAATATTTGTGTGCTTTGTGGAGCAAAAGTTTTCTCATATTTTCGACTGTTATGTGATAATATATTTTCTTTTTACTCTTTTCATAAAAGCATTTTCTTCACGTGCACTTGCGAACTTAGAAATATTTTTGTCCTGCCACTTTGCTTACCTGCGTAGAAGGATCGTCCTCTTATTATCTGTTAAGGTGGCATTTCTGTGGCACATTTTATTTTTCATTGCAGCAAAGCGTGCGTAACTTTTATTTATGAGCATAAAATTGAATTTTAAAATCTAAAGAATTGAGAAACTGCAATGTCGGAAGTTTTCAAGTGCTTGCTTACGTGTGGTGGTGGTGTGAAGAGCAGAGTGCGATACTTACATACGTATGTATTTAGAGTGTGCAGAAGGAGGGAAAGACGATTGTGACAAAGTGTAAAAATGTAAATTTTTTGCTCTGATTTCTACGCTTTATACGATTGTGAAGAAATCAGCAGCAAAACCGAAAGCAATACGGACGAATTAAATTAAATGGTTGATAAGAAAAAAATATAAATACGAGTAAAACGGTTTATGCACAGAAACGCTTTTATGATTTTTAATTTGGAGAAAAGTATGAGAAAAATGACTTATCTATATAGATTCTACGTAAAATTAAATTAAATTTTGTAAATTGACTTGTACACCACCAAGTGGGGAGGGACATTTACATATTTATAGAAAATTCGGTTCTAGCAGATGAAAAGAATTATGTATGTATGCGGTTTTACTTTATTGAAAGTCTTGAATATGCAATTGAAGTAATTTAGTGTTATATAGTAGGGGGAACTCCCCAGGGGAGTTCCAGGGGGTGTGTCATTGGCATGGGTAGATCGGCCGTGTCCAAAGTTAGTGGGGGTCGGTCATACATTTGGACTCGATTGGAGCACTCTAAATGGGTCAAAGTGGGATTTTTCGTTCAACCCAAATTGGGGTACATCAGAATTCGTTTTAGAGGTATGGTTCCTTCGTCAAAGTTTCTTATTTTGATCCCTAGAATACGATTTTCACAGAGCAATGAGCGATTTTTAAATCGACTCGCCCTAATAGTCACCCTTCCCTTTTTCTGTAACGGTAAAAGACATTCATTAAAAATAGTAAAATAACCTTTGTGAAAATCATTGATCGAACTTCGAATGAGGCCTGGATATCTTCTTCTTTTGTCTAAGGTCCGCTTTGATTTTCTAGTGCGTACTCTGCTCTACGTTTAAGCATTCAGTAGTAGTTCATATAGAAAATTACTAACCTGGGCCTTAGAGGCAGGTCCCGGTCTGCCCTTTATTCGTTCGTCGGTAACTTCATTGTCTTCGATCCAACAGTGGACAGTTCAATTAGACCATGTTCTTAACGGAGCAGACGCATTGCTTGTTTTCATTAAACAGAATTAGACTTTAAGGGGTTGTTTAGGAATCTAACACATATTCATTTCCAATTAAATATTAATGGGCTATTAATAACTTGAAATTTTCTATAGTAATTTGGGTTACAATTCCGGCTTAAATTGCTGAACTGTTCTTAATTGCCCATTAAGTGCCTGTTCGAACATAGCCTCATAACGCTTTTTACTGCTAGAAGCTACAGCTATGAAAGCCTACTGATTATTTTCTTTCTTATTAAGCTTGGGCATAATGAGACGATTGAATGTTGCTTCAGACTTTTTCCGAAGGACATATTGACGTAGGTCTAGGATTAAGATGTGGAAAATATTTGTCCAGACTTATCGATCGGCACATTGTCCATGTTTGACATTTAATGTTTTGTTCAAATTCTGCAACTTTTCAATTTAGTTAGGGAAATTCGCCATAATATCCATAATATCTGATCGAGATTTTTTGGTATGGATTTTGTACGTTGAATACGTTATAGTAGCAAATTTAATTTTCAAGTTTTCGATCCGAAACAGGTATGTGAAGAAATAATTACTTCTGAACAAATTCAAATTTTTGGTAAAAAAACTTAAAAGAAAAAAATCATTATAAATCAAAATTTTTGCGTTGCTTAGAAAATTCGTTATTATTGACGTACTCAAACTTAATTAGAAATTAATTTTGCCAATTTTCCGTTTTTGGTTATGTCGAGCTTGTTGTATGATATTCTGATATACAGACTATTTCACTGCCACCTATATCTACATATGTGTATAAAAATCATACTTACTTCTTTCTTTTTATTTCTGCTATATCCTTTTAAAAAGTTGGCAAATAAAAGTAAATAAAATGTTGCTCTTATGCTTCGCGCATCTGACGAAATGTGTCCGTTGCTTTTAGTTAAGGAAAAATGTGGATGTAAGAAACAGGACGCAAAACTTTCTAAAAATAAAAAATAATTCACTTTCATAAATGTTTTGTATTAAAAATACATTCATGTGACTTTGCTTCGTTTTTTAGGTCAGTTCTACGCCTCCAGTTGAGTGATAGCCAACAATTGCTCAATACTTGTACATGCAAACATACATATATACATGCCTACCTATGTACATACGTGGGCAGATATACATAAATCCTGTGTGGCGAGAATGTCACATATTTTTTGGATTTGGAAGGTTTAAGAGCGCTGAGTGGACCTAAAATACACCGTTGATTTTTTTCTACGGCATATTGCTCATTCAGACAAGGTCAGTTTAGGTTGTGTTAGAATATAATGGTATTGCGTTTTAGCCAGAGATATATGAGTGGGCAATGGCAGAAATAACGCTCGACACCCTTCTAACAAAAATTAGTATATGAGAACTCAACTTCTTCGTAAAGATACGCAGCAGTATCCTGTTATTATACCAATCACTGGACCTATGGAATGGCGTTCAAGATAAAATTGCGACTTATAACGCGTGATTTTTTAGCTATTATCTTTTTAAACAGTTGGTTTAAACAGCTGACGTACGTTTCGTGTTTTGTTTCACTGTCAAACATCTTTAATTTGGTCTATAATTTAACCATGAATCGTCTTACAAACGAACAACGCTTGCAAATCATTGAATTTTATTATAAAAATGCGTGTTCTGTTAAGAAAGTTTATCGCGCGCTTCTTCCATTTTATGGTCAGTTTAATCGACCTACTGAAGCGGCTATTCGAGCTATTGTGACTAAATTTAGAACCAAATTTACATTATTGGACATCAAACCACCAACACGCTTACGTACAGTGCGAACTGAAGAAAGTATCGCAGCTGTATCGGCCAGTGTTAATGATGACCATCAATTATCGATTCGTCGCCGTTCGCAGAAATTGGACCTCTGTTACTCAACAACGTGGAAAATTTTGCGAAAGGATTTAGGTGTGTAGCCTTTCAAAATACAGCTGGTGCAAGAATTGAAGCCGAACAACCTACCGCAATGCAGAATTTTTGGTGAATGGGATCTTGGAAAGTTGGCCGAAGATCCACTTTCTTATCGAAAAATTGTGTTGAGCGACGAAGCTCATTTTTGGATCAATGGTTACGTAAATGAGCAGAATTGTCGATTTTGGAGTGAAGATCAGCCAGAAGAATTGCACGAGCTACCAACGTATGCAGAAAAGGTCACAGTTTGGTGCGGTTTATGGGCTGGAGGTATCATTGGGCCGT
Organism: Anastrepha obliqua; assembly: GCF_027943255.1. Classification (NCBI taxonomy): domain Eukaryota; kingdom Metazoa; phylum Arthropoda; class Insecta; order Diptera; family Tephritidae; genus Anastrepha; species Anastrepha obliqua. Next base: position 86,906,102 of record NC_072892.1, read on the forward strand.
ACTTCTTCAAAGATGCTGCGAATCGTAACGTAACTGTGAATGGTGAGCGCTACCGTGAAATGATATCCAACTTTTTTTTGCCCAAAATGCTAGAGCTTGACTTGCATGACATGTGGTTTCAGCAAGACGGTACCACATGCCACACAGCATGCGTAAGAATGGACTTGTTGGGAGGCGAGTTCGGTGAACAGTTTATTTCACGTTCGGGACCTGTCAATTAGCCACCTAGATCGTGCGATATAACGCCTTTAGATTATTTTTTGTGGGGCTATGTTAAAGCTCATGTCTATTCAGACAAGCTTGCTTGAATTAACGCATTGGAAGACAACATTAAAGCATTTATATGTGAGATACCGGCCGAAACATTGGAAAGAGTATGCCAAAGTTGGACCAAGCGGATGGACTATTTGAAGCGTAGTCGCGGTCAACATTTGCATGAAATAATCTCCAAACATTAAATTATATGGACTGTACTATCGATTTAAATAAAAATTCCATGCATTTTTCTGAATTTTACGTGTGATTTTTTGAAAAACGTTACTATAGCTCTTAAAAAATCACCCTTTAGTATTGTAGAACTTAGTTTAGTGGTCTTCGGCCAACTTTGTTTGACCACCTCACACGCGAATTTCATGGCCAACTTACTATCGATCGAGGACAACGCAAGAAGAAAACGTCGAGTGTAAATAGGTCCTTTGAACTTTATGAGGATTGCAACGTTGTGGAAGAATTTGTGAACTAAGAATCATTCTTTCTTGTATATGGCCTAGACAGAGGTACAGCTTAAGCTCTTGAAATTCAAGGATCTCAAAATCCACCGCTCAAAATATTTTGCCTCTCGTTTCGCCTGCCCTTCTTATGGAAAACTTATTGTTTAACAAGGAAAAAGAATGCTATAATCTAACACACCTACATATGTTTCACAGAAAGTTCGAATTGGCTCATATTTTTCAAAATTTTCCTTATCTAATTTCTATAAATAGTCGACGCGTATGAAAGTGAAATCAAACAGAAATTTATACCAAGAGTACGATGCAGCTGACATATGTAGATGATATTGACATCAGTAGCTTCAGAACCAGGGGTTCAATCGCAATGCTACCAAGTTTGAATAAGGAGGTCAAAGAGATTGTTCTAGCTGTGAACGAGAGCAAGGCAAATCACATTCTCGTAACACTTAAAGAGTTTTTGTATATTCACACCCAGGCCACTATTGGCAGCTATAGCTCTGAAGTTTTAAAGGACTTTGTTTGTCTAGAATCTATATTAATATTAACGCCACCAACAATTTCAGCTTGAAAATCAAACAAAAAATAATTATTGACAACAGGAGCTACTTCGGGATCGGTAAGCAATCGTAAAGCAGAACACTCTCTGGAGGAACAAAGATCACGCTTTGCAAAGCTCTCATAAAGGGGATGAGGTATAACAGAGATAACAACGCTTTGGAAGTATTCGAGAAAACTATTCTACTCTCGTAGGTGACAAGTAAAGAAAAAGATGGAATGATAAACTTATGAGCTTTACAACGGATGATTTCCATTTCAATTCAACCGGGCTATTCGGGTCATGTTCTTCGATTTTGATGAAACTCAAATAAGTTGTTCTCTGGTCAAAATAATGAGACACGTATTTTTTTGTTCGCCCGAAGAAATTTTTTTTCAAGATTTATCTGCAATTTTGTTTTTCGGCTCAAAATCGATTTTTTTCAGTATATAAGCAATTTTTTTTCTTTAAATTCTCATAACTTAGTCAAAAATGAACCGATTTTAATGATTCTGGGTTCAAAACGATCGTCATTACTTACACAAGCGACTTCATGTAGAAACAATTGCAAAAACGTAGTTGAACACTTTTTATTTTGCACAAAACAAAAAGTGCGAAACGGGATTTTACTCAAAAATTCATTACTCAAACACAACTAATTTTTGCTACTGGGCATTCAGCTCAATTGAAGTTTGAGGTGTTCTCTTGATTTGGAAAAAGTTAAAAAAAAAAATACCCTTTTTGAAATAATGAATTTCGAAAAAATTTCAAGTTTTTTTTTTGCAAAATAAAAAAATTTCAACTACGTTTTTGAAGTTGTTTCTACATGAGCAAGTAATGATGATCATTTTGAACCCAGAATCATTAAAATCGGTTCATTTTTGACTAAGTTATGAGCATTTAAAAAAAATTTTCTTATATAATTAGAAAAAATCGATTTTGAGCCGAAAAACAAAATTGCCGATAAATCTTGAAAAGAATTTTTTTCGGGCGACCAAAAAATTACGTGTGTCATTATTTTGACCAACATATTTGAGTTACATGGAAATCGAAGAACATGACCCGAATAGCCCGGTTGAATTGAAATGGAAAGCATCAACGGCGTGGACGTAAATAAGTCCATAAAAAAATTTCCACTGGCTTGGACATGTCGTATTCTACAAAACTATTCCTCATGAAATTCTACTGTGTATATATGTCTAACCAAAATATTTCTTTCTGCTAAGTATTTTAATCCTGTTTCGCTTTTGGAAATCTTTGTTTTCACCTGTAAGCATTCCGCTGCTTGTTTGTTTGTATACTGCAACTGTCTACAAGGAGACCACAATCGTCAAATATGATTGACGTACAACGCCATTTGCAAAAATATAAATCTTCCGATTAATTGTGTGCCACCTTGAGCTGTTAGTTTAAAACTAATTAAACTTTAAAAAAATTTTGAGTTGGGAATGAAAAAAGCTTTTGGGGTCCTACAATGTGGTCCTTGTATTTTCGTACTAAATTGGTTGCATTCCGCCCCAGACAATGCTCCTAAAATAGTTGCGCATTCTAATCAGAGTAACCTTTTTGTATCAGTGAAAATTTAAAAATGAGTGTACATATAAACAAGACTGACTACAAGTTTTTAAAGTCCCAAGGATTTCAAACAAATGTCCTTCAGACTTCGTCAGCGCAGTTACAACAATACAGGTACTGTGGCATACATACATATATCTAAGCATACATACATACATACATTACAATATATTTATCATCATTCGCGCAAACTTGCTTTTCGACCCTCTAATTTGCATAGTTTATGCACAGCTGTCGCTGCGCCAGTCGTTCGCTCATTTTGTCTTTTGCATCCATCTTGCCTTTTCGCAATTCACAACGCGTACTCCTTTGTCACAAGTGTTGCGACTGCCCTTCAAAAATGTTGTGAAATTTGCCTTAAATATGCGTAAAATAAAGTACCTTTTAATGTTAAGACTTAATAAAATTGTAATAACTTGATAATGTATTTAGAGCGGGCTTTTTCGATACGAATTTAAAATCACCGGCATCTCAAGAAATTGCTAAACGTGATGGCATGTTTAAAGATTCAAAAGTATTTTGGGTCGAACAGATTAAATATATATATATATAACAAAAATTAAGATACAAATAAAATAATTCAAATTAGAGTTAAAAGCGTGGGATGCTTGATATAGTAAATATTAGAATCATTCTATTGGCAACTACCTATCTACAGAGGGTTATGAAAGTGAAGCAAAATGCATCCCATCTAATTTGAATTATTCTATTTGTATCTTAATTTTTGTTATAATTCTGTTCTGAGGTAGTTGACTATGACTGATCGTTCGATTTGCTTTTACTTCATTATAGATCTCTTTGTCATTAAAATTTATTTTCTACTTTTATTCGATTAGCAATAAAAGCGTGTTTTTTAGTTTTTTTTAAACTATTTTTTATTTTAGTTCATTTTTGTTGTGAATTGTACTTTAATCGATAAAATTTTATAAATGAAATTATGGTCTTGATAAATTCCTTCTTTACTTGCCAAAATTTTGTTCCGTAAAATAATTTCAAAATTTATGTTTTGATTATTTTATTGTAATTAACAAAATTACATTTTATATGAAAATTATTTCATCTTATATGAAAATTGAATAGAGTAAATTTGCGTGTATGAGACTTGTAGTATCTACGCATGTGTAAAGACTATACAAAGTGAGAATGCAACTACCCTGAAAACGTTTTAGCCTTCTATTCGTACTGCAGTGCCGCGTGCCCGAGCAAATCCGAATTCGAAAGAGTAAGTCGTAGACTCCCGAAATCAGTAAGAGTAACACGGAGAGTGCAGGCATGCGCAGACCGCGCGTTAGCTCTGTCTTTCTTACTCTTCTACAGAAGATCTAAAAAAGAAAATATTAATCCTGGCAATCCTAATAAGGATAATGGAAAACTTTTATCAAATTATTGCATTGTCATCGGCCCTTGATAGGTGTGCGAAATTCCAAGTCGATCAGATTTTTAGAAGCCAAAGAAAATTAAGCTCAAAGATTCCGTTACATTGATTCATACATACATAGAGGGTTATTCAATAGGTGCGCTTCAACTTTTTCCCGATAGGGAGAACGAACGACGCAATATTTTTTAATTGTTCGCTTGTCATTTGTAAACTTCATACATTTCATCATGGAACGCTACACACTTGAGTAACGATTGCAAATCGTGCAAATTTTTTATGAAAATAATCGTTCTATTGCTGCTACTTTAAGAGCATTACGGCCATTTTACGGTCCATTTAACAAGCCGTCCCGTTTTGGGGTTATGTGAAGTCATTGGTCTACAGTAACAATCCGGCGACGATTTGTGAGCTCAGAGCCAATATTGAACGCGAAATTGCTGGAATTTTGGCCGATTTATGCAAAAGAGTGGTCGAAAATTGGGTTCAACGATTGGACTTCGTAAAACGTACACGCGGTGGTCATGCAAAAGAAATCGAATTTCATACTTAAATGTATATGTTCAAACTCGATAATAAAAAGAAAAATTAGTTAAAAAAGTCAAACCGTTTGTGTTTTATTCAAAAAAGTTCAAAAGTTGAAGCGCTCTTACTGAAAAACCCTATACAACCCGAGCTTAAAAGCGTGTTAAAAATCTGAGTTAACATAGCTGAACGTAGTCCAGAGAACTATAGATGTCGTTTGCTCAAAAATGTAAAATGCCATGATTTGGGGGCAGCAGGTTCATTTATCGTCTGGTACATTTTCTCATCTTGCCTGTTTACCGTCGGCATTTTATGTGTCCATATGAATTATTTCTATGGTATCATGCAAAATACTATGTATATACTCGAATGTGACATTTTGATTATATAATTAGCTGAATTTGTATTCGTTTTAAGGGTATTATTTAAATGACTTAAAGCAATTGACTCGAAAATGCTCAAGTTCGACAATATGTTTTTTTTTTGTTTTTTAAGGTTTTAAAAATTATGGTAAATATAACAACACCTGTAACTTGCATATTTATAAGAACTTAAGAAAAAATACATACGTAAATAATCGAATTCCCTCCTAAAAAATGTGGACGTACATATATACACTTGAAGTATTAACATTTATACGCATACGACCTTGATCAGAAAATATATCCACAAAATTTAAAATACAACTTTACCTATTCCTCAAAAGTGACATTATCGCCTTAAAAGTATTCAACATCAACTGCAATGCACATCTGCCAGAGTTCGATCCAGCTCTTGAAACATTTCTGGAACTCTATTTTCGATATAGCCATCAGAGCCGCCATCGATTTTTCTATTACTTCCTTTCGGCTGTTAAAACGTGTTCCCAGTAGTGATTTTTGGACTCGATGGCGTGAATTAGGTGAATTCTTTGGCTGTTGCATGATATATGTTTTGTTATGTTTAAGTTTCTCGAGTAGTGTGTAAGTTCTCATATACGTGCATATATATATATGCCATCTTTTCACTTTATTTTTGCTGAAAGGTGGCTGTTTTCTAGGTTTGGCTTTCTGTACGTCTGTATGAATGATTTTTCATACGAGGTGATATAATATAATACACTTGTGCCAGCGTTTTTTCCAATGTTCGAAGCAGTTCTGATATACACTTTTTGGTATGTTCTTGAGCCCTCTCAGCGATTCGGTTTTTATCTTCTCAATCGTTGCAAAACGCCGTCCTTTCATGGGTCTTTTCAATATTGGGAATAGGAAAAATTCGCAGGGGGCCAAATCTGGTGAATACGGTAGGTCAGGCATGATAACGGTCCAGGTGTATTATCATGATGCAAAAGTTATGAATTTTTTTTCCACCATTCCGGTCGTTTTTCTGGTATTGCTTCACGCAAACGGCGCATAACTTCGAGGTAATAGTCGTTTTTTACCGTACGACCTTGTGGTAAAAACTCCTGAGCAACAGCGAGCAAAACCTTCCTCCTGGACTCTTCCATTGGGACGATTGGGCTTTGGTTTCGATGTCATAACCCACGATGTGCCCACGATTCGTCATCAGCTATGAGCCTTTTAAGGAAATCTGGATCATCATTGACGTCCTTCAACAATTCCTGAGCGATGCTTATGCGACGTTGTTTTTGATGAAAATTCAGCAATTTTGGAACGAACTTCGCTTTATGCACAAATTTTCCGAAAAGATTGCATGGCAGGAGCAAACCGATATATAATATTTTAATAATTTTCTTCACTTTCTCAACATTTTCATTGGTTGTTGATGTGCTGGGGCGTCCAGAGCGAACGTCGTCATTCACATCTTCTCGACTTTCTGTGAAAAGCTTTTACCACTTGTAAACATTTTTTTGACTCAGAGTACTCTCACGGAATGTCACTGTCAACATTTCAAGTGTTTTTGAGTACTTAATTCCATTTTTACACAAAATTGTATCCACATTTTTCGATAGCAGAAAATCGACGAACAGGCAAAACACTTGTCTTTTTTATGCCGCTCACAAACAAACTAAAAATGCCATATTGCTAAAACCGTGAACATATCTTCGAGTGCAAAGCATAGGATTTTGGTCTTATAATTATTTCGTTTTGCGCAGAAGAAGAATTTGTGCGTTACTAAAATACCAGCAATAAATGCGGAATAATTTCTGTTATGAGACCCTGTTTAAAACATACAATCAGGGAAACGATATTGGGACATTTTCCAATATTGCTTTAGTAGATATCATCATAATAATCTAATTATTATATTAATTATTGAAAGTCTGAGGAAGACTTTAAAGTGAAGTATTGGAGTAAATATAAAAAAACATATTGGCTAATGTAGGAAAACAGATTGATAGTCAAATAGGTAAATAAATCTTCTCTAGTAAATGAAGGCTCTGAATGTAATTACCATCGAAATGTAGAACATACAAAATCTTAAATTTCAAAGCTTGACCGAAATGTAACGGAATGCAGAAAACGAAAGTAAATAGAGAAAATTTCGATTCGGGTCGAAATGCGGAATTTATAACTTATAATTCATGAATTTATTGTGGTATTTTTTCTTGTCTTTTGCTTTTGGTTAAACTACGAATAACATTTTATTTATTTGATTTTCGCTTAAATAAAAATAATTTTGCTAATTTTTAAATGGAAGAATAAATGTTGAAGGAAATGCACACATTTTTTTCTTTTACTCAATATAGCCTCACGGGATTCTTTCTGCTGTTTTTTGATAACCCACCAAAAGTTTACTGCATTCGGATGAGCCGTTTTATATGTACACATGTATGTGGGAGCTGTAGAAGAAGACACTTTTATAGAAGAACACGTGTTTTGCTATTAAAAAAGAGTCAGAAGTGGAATGCATTTGATGATTGTATTGCCAAGTTTAATCCTTGGAGCCACTCGCGAATTAACGGAAATGGAAAACCTGACATACAGGTGGCGCACACTGAATCACCCAATTTAATTTTGGAATAATTTTTTACTAAATAAAAAATGATTATAAGTGATGAAGATATTTGTTTTGACCTCTACGAGCTCCATTGCTTGTCTGTTTGTATAATGCAGGTGCTAGTTCACAAGAGTCAAATATTATTGACGTACGACTCCATTTGCAAAAATTATAAATTTTGCGCGATCTTGTATAAATATGAAATTAAATGTTTTCGATATTCTAAGATTGCCTGAAGTTTTATACATAGCCATAAAATAGCTGAAGGCACCAGACAACAAATGAAACACATTACTTTTTCGATATTCAACAATGCTCTTTATTTTCGTAATCTAGAATAAATCAGATGAGATCAAAGAATTCGCCTAGTTTATCAAGTTTCTTATCCTTATCAGTTTCGGCCTTGAATTCATCATACCACTGAATTAATTTGGAATACTTTGATTTTTCAGCGGGCGTCATCTCTTTGATATATTCGCCAAAAACACGCTCCATACTTTTAGCAAATTCGAAGATTTTAGCTTTAAATTCACTATCAAACTCATTGAAACCATTGTTTTCTAAAGCTGTCTTCAATGCAATTTTTAATTTCGAATCATCTGGCATTTGCTCATAGTCATCCATCAATGTTGAAAAATCGGTCAAGTATTCAAATAATTTTAAAATGTATTCCGAGTCCTCTTCCTTAGTAAGTTGAGGGTTTTCATTTGCGATGCGAGACATACGAGTAATATTCGCTTGCAACAGCTCGTCTTTGTCGGGAATTTCATTTAATTCCTTCACGGCATTCTTAAGCACTTCGCTACCTTTATCGAGTGTCCATTGGGCTATTACAGCCATGCCGCCAAAAGTGAAAGCCACAAGTTTTAGCTTGGGATCGTCTTCTTCAGATGATTCTTCGGATAATTCTTTGGATGAGGCAGATGAGGCATCCTGGGAGATGGGGTTGTCACGTGCAGCAACCGCGACGGACTCTCGTTTTGTGTGAGGTAAAGCGTGAACGAGCTGTTGTAGAAAATATAATATTATTTTACAATTATAATATAAGTATGTATGCATGTATATATCAATAGTTCAAATATATATAGCTGTGAGATATTTTCTACCTGTATCAACAGCAATGCACTTGCAGCGAGAATCAAGATTTTTTTCATTTTCAATTGCCAGATTTAAATTCAAATGTAATAGACGTTCAGCGACACGTTCATAAGTTGACTGAATTTCAGTTGAAGATGCTATGGCATTTTATACAATTTCCTTAACAATTAATTTTGAATTATGCAGCCCTAGGCAAAATATATGTACATATGCCATGTATGTATGTAATGGGTGCCTTGGTAGAGGAGTACAACTTTTGTTTAAACAAAATACAAAAAATCAATGAAATTGACCATATTTTGGCTTTATTACTTAGCTGGAAAATTTTGTAGTGTTATAAATAGTTGGGAAGTGTTAACAAATATATAATACAATTTCGGCCTAATGATTACCGCTACTGGGCCATATAAGACTGAATGACTCTGAATGTTGTACAACTTATGAATCTACTATATGTGGCGGACCCAATATTTCGGCCATCAAAAGTTCGTCACAATAAAAGGACTGAGTGCGTTATGCTGTACTTGCTGGAAAAACTTGTTGTCGGGCTTGTGCACTTTCCCCATATAACGAATGCTCGAAATTTATTTCTAGGGACACAAATTTCCACAATGTCTTCAAAAGAATACAAAATCAACGCATTTTTTGCCGCTTGAAATTTGCACTTTATTATACAATATACTCGTATAAATTCAATGGCCTATAAAATACCCGAAGGTTTTTATATGTTTGATGAGAATTTGTTGAAATTTTTTTTAAATTTGCACAAAGTTTAAAACTGGGATTTATTTGGTCTTTGTAGGAGAATGAACTATATTTTTATAAACAAACTCTTAAACTTGAATAAAAAACAATTAAATTGTCAGAAGTTGAATAAAACCCGCCGTTACAGTTATTTAGCGCACTGTGCAATTTGATTTTATTTAAAAAAATCATTAAAGAAAGTATTCTTACGAGTATATTAATTTGACATTTATTAAAATAATATATTAAAAAAAAAAAAAAATGTTTTGTTTAAAAATTTAAGTTGTTTAAAAATAATGAAATTCTATATACATAAATGTAATTCAAAATACATTAAAAGTAATGAAAAAATTAATAAAAAGTAAATGTAAAAAAAAATGATGTTTTAGTATTTTTAATGTTAAATGCTTTTTACCATAACCAACAATTATTTTCCTAGGCCTTGTAAATATAGAATTTCTTTCACCGTTAAGTTAATTTAATTGTTTTTAATTGGCGCGTACACTTCTGTTAGGTGTTTGGCCGAGCTCCTCCTCCTATTTGTGGTGTGCGTCTTGATGTTGTTCCACAAATGGAGGGGCCTACAGTTTCAAGCCGACTCCGAACGGCAGATATTTTTATGAGGAGCTTTTTCATGGCACAAATACACTCGGAGGTTTGCCGTTGCCTGCCGAGAGGCGACCGCTATTAGAAAAATGTTTTTATTAATTTTGCTTTCACCGAGATTCGAACCAACGAGCTCTCTGTGAATTCCGAATGGTAATCACGCACCAACCCATTCGGCTACGGCGGCCGCCGTTAAGTTAGCTTTAGAAAATAAAGTAGACGTTCAGCTGGAACTGATGTGGTAACAAGGGTTAAATGTGTGAAAGCAACTTTGTATCACAAGGTGGTGCAAAATTAGTCATCCTATCCGAAGATTTATAATTTTTTTATTGTAAATGACGCCTTATGTCAATCATATTTTGAACTACACAACGGCATTAGTAGATAAATAGACAAGCAAAGGAGTGCGTAAAAGTCAAAATAAAGGTTTCCATCGCTCAAAATCATTTATTTTATTTAGTGAAAAAGTTACCTAAAAACAAAGTTTAATGCTTAAGTTTGGCTTGCCAATGTCGTATGTGATTTCGCAGAATATTTGTATGTCTAAAAACACCCTTTTATATTAAATTAATATCTCTGTAGTATTCTACTATTCCAACCCGGACAAATTAAGTTGCATATTCATTTAAGCTCAAATACTTTATACCCAGAGTATTACTTATTAGTACCAATAACGGAAATTTTCTTGAAATAACTTATGATTAACTGTCTGACTAAAAACCTGCTGGCAGCACTGAAAAAGCGCCGTTAAAAATTAAACTTGCTTGGTAGCACTTAATGCGTATTAGTACGATCGCATTCATATGGGGAAACGTTTGATGCTTCAACTTTGCGAATTCTCTCTTCTCTCTCAAGTAAATCTTCTTCCTTTCGTTCGTTTATGGGCTCTGACAACACAGTGAATTCGGAAGACGCAACCTTGTATTCTATCATCCTTGAGGTACATATAACCATACCCACTAGGGGCGAATATTGCTCGCTAACTTTGTTGCTGTTGCAAATTTTTCGTCAAGCGAACCGAAAAGTGGCGAATTGAAGGCGCCTTATATCCAGTTGCTATTTGAAATGGTGTCAATAATCACGACAACTTTCCCATATGAAGTTCAGTTTTAGAAGGCAAAAACTATAAAATTTTTATGACTAATGAGGAGAAATTCTTATAACCAGACATCAGTCTCGTTCATTCCATGAAATATTATAAAAGGAGTTAAACAATTTTATACCTCTGAAATATGCGTTGTGTTGGTTTTTATTTCATATTTTCTTTTATTTTTTATTGTTCATAAGTAAATAACATTTTATTTCTAATAATGACTTGTAGCTATTTTTTTTTGCAAGTCGCTATTAACTTTATGAAATAGGGATGATCTCAGCATTATACGGATAAGTCACACCTCGGCCCCGATTATTTCAAAATGCATGCCTAAGCTTCTGAAAGTCTGTTATTAGCAGGTTTACAGTTATATTATATTAAATTATTTCAGTTTTGTTTATAATGTTTTGAATATGCTTTCTGCATATTTTCTTCATCAAAAAGTAAAATGAATGGAGTATGATATGTATGACCTGGAACGAAAGTTCAACTTGGGGATCGCTCAGGGATATGATCAGTGAATTGTGTAATTGCCATAATTTCACTGGCCGCCAAGGTTTTTGCCACATGGATGCTAATTATTACTTTACTATAGGTATAACCTCACTATAAAACGGAAATGAGTTTTTTAACCACCAGATTTGTGGCGATATTTATTTTTGATTTTCCTAGCTTCTCGTTATTAGTTTCTCAAGTTGCAAAGGAAGTGTAGAAATCGCGACGAGCGACGAAATTTCAGTGAACAGGTGAGGCTGTGCCATCGTGATTAATTTGGTTTTTCTGTGGATTGAGCACTTCATACAGGTAGTACTACAATCATCCAGAAACGGAGAATCGTACAGTTTGGGCTAAAGGAACGCGTTACATGAAAACCCATGATTTGGACAGAGTCTGTAGAGCACGTGTGTGATTGCAAGTAACTACTAAAATAGAACAACTATTTGTCATATATCAAGCGCTGGTTTGTAATATGCCCCTAAAAATTCCGTTTTTATGTTCACTTCTTTCCAGAGAACTGAAAAAACGTTAGCGACGTGCATGAAGAAAAGTTTCATCAGTTTATTTCTAGCATGGAAAAACGGTACCGGGGCAAATGCAGTTCGCGCTTGTTGGAATATTTTTATTGAACGCTTATCTGGGGCGTATTAGTGTTAAAAAACATATTTTCAAGCTGTAAGTAGAGTTTCAGATTTTGAATATAAAATATAAATTGGCCGTGACAAAAAAAAAACAATATGGGTAATACACCTGCTTTCCAACTTTGGTAGTCAAAATAAAGTAAAAAATACGAAAAAAGAGTCATGCGATAAATTAAAAGTTAGCTTTTGTTGATCAGAGTTTCAAACCAAGCGGAAAGAGAATTACTTACCTTATAAAGAAGCATATGATTAAAAAAACAGAAATAATTTTAAGTGATTTTATATCTACTTTATTGGTTTATTAATTAGTTTTTCTTATATAGCATTAAAAAAGTTACAGAAATATTTAAAGCAACATCTGTAGTCAGTTGAAAATATGTTAAGGAAAATACATTTTCGCAGTACTTCCAGCCATGATACATAGTTTGGTGAATTTAAAGATTTACTAAAAAGTTGTCACAATTAATTTTCTTATGTTCATATGCAGGGTGGTTAAAAAAAGAGTGTAAAATATTTAAGGAAGTAATAGTATGAACCACCGTAGTTGCATTGATTAGTGCGTGACTATCATTTAGTAGAGCCCGGACTCGAAGCCTGGTGCATGAACTACCAAAAGATAGAAATTTTTTTTTCCAATAGCGGTCGTATCTCGGCAGGCAATGTCAAACGTCTGAGTGTATTTCTGTCATAAAAAACTCCTCATAAAAAATATCTGCCGTTCAGAGGTGGCACAAAATTGTACGCCGCTCTTTTGTAGAAAAACTTCAAGGCGCACATCACATAATTTGAGGATGAGTTCAGTCAAACAACCAACGAAGGATGTTAGCGCCAACTATATAATATTATATATTAGTATACTTATACATAATAATAGTACGACAAAAAAAAAAAAACAAAAAAAGTCTGAATAAATATAGATCCTCAAAGTAAAGGTTTTGGAGGAGACAAGTCTTTTTTAGCACTTTTGTTATTTGCAAGTTTTTATTATTCGAGATAAAAGTTTAGATATTCACTCAGCATGCAGGGTCAGCTAAGAGCCCTCGCACACGTGTCGTATCGTCATTGGCACTACAGTATTTTTTTTTTTGCACACAATTCAATTAGCTATTGTCAAAGTACGAGTTGTCAATATGTCCTACCCATCGGAGGAGAAATAAAAGAATGCACTGTGGGCATTCATACATTAGGAATAACTCAAACAGCAGATTATTCATTGTCACGAGGGAGTTATAAGAGGATGATTACAAATTTCAGACATTTTACAGGATGTCTAAAAATGCTTTTAAGGAGCTTGTAAAAATTGTGAAGCCTGTTATTACAAAAAAAAAAAAAAAATCTAACGTGCGTGAACGAATTAGCCTGGAGAAAGGATTATGATTACGCTGATGCAAGTATTATTCTTTTTGATATTTTGGTGTGGTAGACGGAGTACAAGAAAGTGTAGATTTGTCAACTCTACTCCGCAGGAGAAGCAGTGTCTAAATATTAACAAAAGTTATCATTCATCCCTTTAACTCCCCGACAGAACTCTGAGGATGGGAAACGTTGTTTTTAAGCATTACTTTTTGTAGATATATTAGTTATTTTATTATATTTTATTATATTAAAAAATACTTGTAAATTACAAAATTTTAGAGGAAAGTTCATGAAATTTTTTTAATTGTAGACAAAAACCGTATAGAGCTTTTAAATAAGGTTGTTCCGTCGCATATAATGGTAATTTTCAAAAAATAAATAAGTTTAATATTTCTGTTATGAATGATGCAAAATTAATTAAAGTTGTTGCAAATGAGGGTGTAAGCGCTAATTATAAATATATATAAATATACATATTGTATATAATATGTTGCAAATGATAAATCTAAAAAAAAATTCGCTTAAAATAAAATTTTGGAAATTGCACGCCGCCAGTTCCGCTTTTGGATAAATACTTGTAACCCGATTATGATTTAGCAAAACTCACCCACACTTGATACACGTATTGCTTCCTACCTTCGAGTCAACATAAGTACTTTTTTTAAGATTAAATTTCCGTTCCTCCGTCTCATGTTACAAGCTGTAACCCTCATTAGCTATGAGTTTGTCTGATTCTAAAAATTAGCAGACAGCGTAAATTAAATTTTACTAAAATGGGTGCGGGTATACATATAAATTTCGGTCCGAGCCAAAATTATCACTTCCTTACTAATTGATATTTACTTTTACCTCAGACAACCGATAGAGTGCAATTTCGAATAACTTGTTTCTGTTTTTTTCAGTTTTCATTTTATGTAAAAATATAAATTTTTTTTATTTTCCAGCTTCATTTACTTATTTATTATTTATTGCTGTATGATGTACACATTGTACATATGTACATATAATTATATTTTCTAATTATTTTCTAAAAAACGTGAGAGCAAATATAGTTTCATAAAAATTGAATAAAAATAATAAATTAATATGAGAATTTTTATTGGTCGATTATTCTGCCACGGCCGATACTAGTACATTTATTATTATTACGAGTATGCGGGAATTGAACACTGCGAACTGCAAGATCTATTGTGCCTATTAGTTTGATTATTTTAGTATGATTGTTTATTTATTTAGTTTCTGCAGTACCGGTAATACCTAGTTATTTTAATGGTTCTTTAACTATAAGTATATTACAATACATATGACGTAAATAGTAGGATAAGAAAAATAGAGAATTATTAGAGAAATGAAGGAAGGAAGCTAAAAGTTGAAAGCTCTTATACATTGTATAGTCTAGTTGATGCCGATGTCATGCCAATGCACAATAAAAATCAATAAACTCTTCTCAACAATTGTAAGACTCATTACAGGAACCTCCCTCTCCAACGCTTCGATCAACAAGTTATTCACAGCAAGAGCGACTTCACGACTCACCATAACATCAAATAATAGGGATACTAGTAATCTGGTGCAAATAGTTTTGCTTATCATGTGTAATAGTTACACCAACAAAATGTTTGCAGCTGAAGGCATTGTTGCTAGTGCTGCCACAAATATGTAATATATTTATTTATAAGTATATTTCATTATATTAAATAAATAAATAAATGTTTGCATTTCATTAGCATGATACCAAAAATCCATTTCATATGAATGCTAATGATTAGCAACTCCAGTTTGAGTCAACTGATTAACTTCGTACAAACAAAAAAAAAAAAAAAGAAATAAAAGCGCACATTAAAGACAAAAGCTAAAATATAATAGAAACAAAAGTAATAAAAAAATAAATACAGAACAAAAAATTATTTTGCAACAGTTTTACAATTTTTCACTGATGCTAATCTGAATTTAAAAGTTGTCGCCAACATCAGACTATTTACCGGTTCTCAGCGATTATGACGGAAGTAACAGGGGATGTGACAGCAGTTTGTTTACAACTATCCAAACAAGGACTGATTGGAAGAACGTAAGAATACGTATGAAATGGGCAGGTACAATATTGACACCGAGTCCCCTATGACGTAACAACCGAAGCTCCTCTCACAATTTTGCTTTGGGTGGCCAAAGATTGTAATGTAAATAATGGCTGCTAAATATCAGGCGCCGCAAAAGAGTATATTTGGGGCATATGATTCGAGGCACTAAATATGAGCTAAACTATTAAACATGACTACAAGTCAGAATCGAAGAAAATATAGAAGGAAACTCATTCACAATGCCGAAGATAGAGAAGCGTTTTCAAATTATTTTGAAAACTTGTTCTAGTGTGGTTTAATTTGTCGTTATATTTTTGTAATTTATGGTATGTATGCTTTTAGTTTCTTGAATGCAAAACGAGCGCATTATTTATAAATTAATAAATGTAACTGCCAACGTCCAGTAATGGGCGGGCAGTTCAAGAAGAAGAAGAAGTTAATTTTTGGAATCACACCAACTTATAGACTATGAGAATTATACAATAGCATGTGACATCAAACGGAAGGACGGAAGCCTAGTCTTAGGAAAGTGGGCGTAGCTTATATCTGACCTCATTTTTTTTAAGTCGAATCTAAAGGAAGTGAGATGCAGTACGTGTACCAATACCCAATACCAATACGTGTAGATCTCGAATTTTACTTGTATTGTATTTATTTTCTTGGGTTCAACATTTGTACCAAATTTAAGTAATTTTGCTTCGCTTATATTTAATAGAGATATCACTTATTTCTTTATGGAAATTACAGTTTAATGGGAGATGTGCGTGGTTACTCACCGATTTTGCGAATTTTCAATACCAAATTATTTTGAGCAAAGTATGTACACATACCAAGTTTCATTGAAATATATTAATTTTTGTCCAAGTTATCGGTCGCACGGGCAGACACGCTTTTCGGATATTTCTAGACCTAATCGAATCCTTTCATCTTTCTAAGCATTTGTGCATATATAATATAAGTATATAAGTCTATCTCGATCAATTTAGGATCTTATATATATAGCCATTATTTAAACAATATTACTTATAAAGAACTTTTCAACAAATACTTTGTAATCCAATAATCGCAACTTCGCATTTAATTGTTTGGCATATTCACAGAGAACATGCCAAAGTTTTACAATGAACTCGATTTTACTCAATAATCGCATTCAAATAATAAAAATTCACTGTGAAAATGGTCTTTTTCCAATAGCGATTTTTGAGCAGCCCTTAGATGCTTAACCTGATATTATTTGGTGCGAGGGATTGAATAATTTTTTTTACGAAAATTCGACTGCAAATGATTTTACGGTCAATAGATTAGTCTATCGAGAGATGTTAACAACTGAATATTGTGCCGCCGCCGTAGCTAAATGCACCAACCCATTGACTGCCATTGGACACTGGAGGTGCTTGGATTCGAATCTTTATGCATGACACAACAAATGGTAGAAAACGTTTGTTCTAATAGCTTCGCTCCTTGGTAGGCAATGGCAAACCTCCGAGTGTATTTCTGCGATGAAGAAGCTCCTTATAAAAACCATTTGCCATTCGGAGTCAGCTTAAAACTGTAGGTCCCTCCATTTGTGGAAGAACAACAGGTCGCACGCCTCAAATAGGAGGAGGAGCTCGGCCAAACACCTCAAAGAAGTGTTCGCGTTAATTATTTATTTTTTTAATACAATAAGTATTTGAATCATTTTCATCCGAATGCTACATTTACTTTGGTGTTGTTGTTGAAAAACCGAGTTCCTATTGCATAAAAGTGGGCAGGTATAATATAAATAGAGGTCAGACACATATCCAATGGAGGGGCTCGGAGTGTGTTTACAGTAGATTGAAACCTCCCCACATAATTGGACTCGGTTAATTGGTTTCACTTGAAAATTGGCGGGAAAAACGAAGGTAGTCGAAAAGAAACAAGGTAGTGAACTTTCTCAGGTAGTTGATATACAAATTATCGATGAATAATCAGGTACTACATGCACATTAGGCCGAGTCGATTTGTGGGGAGGCAAAAAAATCGCCCATTGCTCTGTGAAAATCATATTCTAGGGACCAAAATAAGAAACTTTGCCGAAGGAACCATACCTCTAAAACGAATTCTGATGCCCCCCAATTTGGGTCCAACTTTTAGTGTCTTTTCTATAACTCACTTAAATTAATTTTTTCATTTACATATATATGCTCTGACTAAATAAATTTCTTAAGAGAAAAAATAGATATTATTATAAATAAATAATAAATATTATATTATTATAAATAAATAATAAATATTAAATATTATAAATAAATAAAAATAAAGAAAAAACAAGTGGCTATGTTTTAGCATGATTTTTTCATGTAAAGGCCAAAAATGGTTATATTTTGAAATTGGGGGACATCAGAATTCGTTTTAGAGGTATGGTTCCTTCGGCAAAGTTTCTTATTTTGAGCCCTAGAATACGATTTTCATAGAGCAATGAGCGATTTTTAAATCGTCCCGCCCTAATGCACATACATATGTATGTAAGTAAACTGTTTGGCCATATTGACAAATAAGTGATTAGCAATAGAAGATGGCATAACTGTAGAAGCACACGTAAAACTCTCGTTTGATCGGGTTGGCTGCCTAATCGCAATAAAATGGCCTCTGTAGTTGTATTCCTAGTTTTGCAATTAACTGGTAGATACTGTAAATCATTTATACAGACAGATTTGTGATGCAACCTACGTTTTCCAACGTGACAAATGATTTCACCGCTTAATTTTCCAACAACAATTGAGTGGGATGGTTCCATGTGTAGAAGTCCACGCAAGTGGGGAAAGTTACTGATCGCCATTCACTTGGGAATGGCCAGGACGATTCTTCTGCATATGGTTCAAGCAGCTCACAACGGCCGGGATTAGCCCACGTATCCTCTGGGTAGCTTCCGAACACCCGTTCGGGAGTGAGCTAAAGTGAGAAGGCGAAACATTCCAGGATAGCTGGTTGTGCGTTGGGTTTGGGACCCGCCACTTAAAAATCCCCCCCAATGAAAACTTTAAAAAAGCCTCGGATGAGACCTCCCTATACTGATGACGACCCCTGCAAACGAACTAAGGACTATGATTTGAGGGCATGCACCTGGAATGTCCGGTCCCTTAATGGGGAAGGTGCCTCTGCCCGGCTGGTTGATGTCCTCGTGAGAGTAAAGGCTGACATCACTGCCATCCAAGAGATGCGATGGACGGGGCAAGGAAAGAAAACCATAGGGCCTTGCGACGTCTACTACAGCTGCCATGTAAAGGAGCGCAAATTCGGTGTCGGATTTGTTGTGGGAGAGAGACTTCGTCGCCAAGTACTGTCGTTCACTCCGGTGGACGAGCGTCTCGCAACAATCCGCATCAAAGCACGTTTTTTCAACATATCGCTAATTTGCGCCCACGCCCCGACGGAAGAGAAGGACGATGCGACCAAAGATTCTTTCTACGAGCGCCTGGAACGTTCCTATGAGCGCTGCCCCCGCCACGACATAAAAATCGTGCTTGGCGACTTCAACGCCAGGGTGGGCAAGGAGGGAATTTTTGGTCCCACAGTCGGAAAATTCAGCCTGCACAACGAAACATCCGGTAACGGACAGAGGCTGATCGACTTCGCCGGGGCCCGAAACATGGTAGTCTGCAGCACCAGATTCCAGCATAAGAAGATTCACCAAGCCACCTGGCTGTCTCCTGATCGAAAAACACGAAACCAGATCGATCATGTTGTGATAGATGGAAGACACGCTTCTAGTGTATTAGATGTACGTACGATCCGAGGACCCAACATTGACTCGGATCACTACCTTGTTGCAGCCAAACTGCGCACCCGCCTCTGTGCAGCAAAAAACGTGCATCTACCTACGCAAAGAATGTTCGACATCGAAAAGCTGCAATCACAACAGACAGCCAGAAGATTCGCCACTCGACTCTCACTCCTGCTCTCGGAGAGCACTGCCCAACAAACCGGCATCCACGAACAATGGAGCAACATTTCTCGTTCTCTACGTACCGCCGCCGAAGAAGAAATCGGATTCCGGCGAGCCCGAAAAAACAATTGGTACGACGAGGAATGTCATGCTGCCGCAGAAAGAAAGGATGCCGCCTATAGAGCCACGCTGCGATCGGGCGCAACGCGAGCCATGTGGGATCGCTACAGAGAGCTGAAAAAGGAAGAGAGACGTATTATCCGAAAGAAGAAACGAGAGGCCGAAATACGTGAGTGCGAAGAGCTTGAGATGCTGGCCAACAGGAACAACGCCCGAAAATTCTACCAGAAAGTTCGGCGGCTTACAGAAGGTTTCAAGACCGGGGCGTTTTCCTGTAAGAACAAAGACGGCGAACTGGTGACTGACGTACAGAGCAATCTTAGATTATGGAGGGAACACTTCTCGAACCTATTGAACAGTGACAGCTGCGCATGTCACCGAGAAAGTGAAGATCCCGATACCCCAATCGTTGACGACGGAATTGTCGTTCCGCTACCCGATCATGACGAGGTGAGAATAGCGATAATGCGGCTAAAAAACAACAAAGCCGCGGGCGCCGACGGACTACCGGGTGAGCTATTCAAACATGGCGGCGAGGAGCTGGTAAGGTGCATGCATCAGCTTCTATGCAAAATATGGTCGGATGAAAGCATGCCTGCCGATTGGAATTTAAGTGTGCTCTGCCCAATCCATAAGAAGGGCGATCCTGCAATTTGTGCCAATTACCGCGGGATTAGTCTTCTAAATATCGCCTATAAGGTTCTAGCGAGCGTATTGTGTGAAAGGCTGAAGCCCACCGTCAACCAACTGATTGGACCTTATCAGTGTGGCTTCAGACCTGGAAAGTCTACCATCGACCAAATATTCTCAATACGCCAAATCTTGGAAAAGACCCATGAAAGGAGAATCGACACACACCACCTTTTCGTCGATTTCAAAGCTGCATTCGACAGTACGGAAAGGAGTTACCTGTATGCCGCGATGTCTGAATTTGGTATCCCCGCAAAACTAATACGGCTATGTAAGATGACGTTGCTCAACACCAGTAGCGCCGTCAGAATTGGGAAGGACCTCTCCGAGCCGTTTGATACCAAACGAGGTTTCAGACAGGGTGACTCGCTGTCGTGTGACTTCTTTAACCTGATGTTGGAAAGCATCGTACGAGCCGCAGAACTTAATCGCTCAGGCACAATTTTTTATAAGAGCGTACAATTGCTGGCGTATGCCGATGATATTGACATTATCGGCCTTAACAACCGCGCTGTTAGTTCTGCCTTCTCCAAACTGGATAAAGAGGCAAAGCGAATGGGTTTGGTGGTGAACGAGGACAAAACGAAGTACCTCCTGTCTTCAAACAAACAGTCGGCGCACTCGCGTATCGGCACCCACGTCACTGTAGACAGTTATAATTTCGAGGTTGTAAAAGACTTCGTCTATTTAGGAACCAGCATTAACACCGATAACAATGTCAGCCTTGAAATCCAACGTAGAATCTCTCTTGCCAACAAGTGCTACTTTGGACTAAGTAGGCAACTGAGTAGTAAAGTCCTCTCTCGACGAACAAAACTAACACTCTACAAGACTCTCATCATGCCCGTCCTAACGTATGGCGCAGAAGCTTGGACGATGACAACATCCGATGAAGCGACGCTTGGAGTGTTCGAGAGAAAGATTCTGCGTAAGATTTTTGGACCTTTGCACGTTGGCAACGGCGAATATCGCAGACGATGGAACGATGAGCTGTATGAGCTTTACAACGACATAGACATAGCGCAGCGAATAAAGATCCAGCGGCTACGTTGGCTGGGTCATGTCGTCCGAATGGATACAAACGCTCCGGCTTTGAAAGTATTCGATGCGGTACCAGCTGGTGGTAGCAGAGGAAGAGGGCGGCCTCCACTGCGTTGGAAAGATCAGGTGGAGAAGGACTTGGCTTCACTTGGTGTGTCCAACTGGCGCCGGTTAGCACGAGAAAGAAACGACTGGCGCGCTTTGTTAAACTCGGCCAAAATCGCGTAAGCGGTTATAGCGCCAATTAAGAAGAAAGAAGAATTGAGTGGGATTTAACTTGTACGAGTACATGGAATTTTCATTTAACTCATAAAGACCTATTCAGTAAATACATAATAGGAAAATAATTTATTAAGTTCACCAATTTTCATCAATTTCAGTTCTGGACTCATGATGCTAAAGAATTTAATTTTAGAACGAATAGATCGATTGGAGTAAGTTAAAAATCTGTCTAAATTCCAAGCTATTGCTGCGAAACTTTATTGTTTTTCTTGACATAATGTTCAATACTATCTTTGTATGCGCTAAATCAAGGCGAATCTATTAAAGGTGGTGTCGGTAAATCAGCTGATTTGATTTTATTTCTTTCGCCGTGTCCATGTGGCTGTCAGCCCAGAATGAAACAAAACGAATTCATTCTTTGTTTTCTACTTTGTCAACATTTTATATTGACACTCAGACGTACAAAACACTGTTGTTGGTCTAGTGCCTTTAGCGCTAAAAAAAAACACTTTTTTTTTGAATTTTTTACAGAAATATGGCTTAAGATACTTTAATAAAATCAGTTGCATGTTATTGTACATCTTTTCAATACGTTTTTAAAAAATATTAATAATAAAATATTGACAAATAAGCCCATGACAGAGTTTTTTTTGGAGATATGTTTTTCGAGAGGTGCTCTGCGGTGCCAATCGGCATTCGTCGTAGAATCATCTGAAACTAAAAAAGTCGAATTTTTCAGTTAAAGTATGACGTAATGCTCCCCCCTACATTAATAAAATTTTTTTTTTTTCATTTTTGTAGTTTTGGTGGAAAAAAACGTAAAACGAGCATTTTTGGCGAAAAATTTCGCCATATTTGTAAGTGAAACACAACCTTAAAAAAAAAAAAATAAAAAAAAACAGTGTAGGGGGGAAGTATTTTTGATTTAGAAAGCGTGTGCCAAATTTGAAAAGAATCGGTTGAATAGTTTCGGAGTTGTGATTGGCACCGACTTTTAAGAAGTCGTTTCGGGAAAAACGCGTTTGAAAAAATGACTCTGAGAAATTATCGATGCTCCGCATTCGAGGTAGAGTGCATACAAAGGCTATAACTTTGAGAGTTCTGCTCCGATCCACCTAAAATTTTGACACAACATTCTTGAAATGATTTACTATAAGATGAGTGAAGAAAAAAAATTTCGATTTTGTGACCCTACCCCCCCCTTAATGAATGTGCCTTGCGCTAAATAAAAAAAAAATTTTAAAAAGATCAGGCCGGCCGCCGTACCCAGATGGTTTGGTGCGTGACAAACATTTGGAATTCAGAGAGAATTCATGCCGACGAGTTCGGCCATTTTGAATGTTCAGTCAATTGTTGACAGCTGCTTTGTTTGCACGTGTTTCGGCACGTCTTCGATTTTTACCTATTGAAAAAGATGGATCAAAAAACTCTTATCAATTTTTTTGTGAAAAACGAAATTAAGTGCGCGGATGCAATGTTGACTCAGTGCGGTGTCATACGGAGAAGCAACTTTGGACCAAAGCAACGTTTATCGGTGGTACAAAATGTTCTCAGAAGGCAGAGAAGATATGAAAGACGAAAAGCGTGCTGGACGCCCGAGCACTTCAACAACAGACGAAAAAATTAATGAAGTGAAGAAAATGGTATTGGCCAACCGTTGCAGAAGTTGCTGAGGACCTAGACATATCGATTGGCTCATGCCATTCGATTTTTTTTCATTGAATTGGCCATGAGACGGGTCGCCGCAAAATTCGTACCTAAACTGCTAAATTTCGACCAAAAGCATCATCGCATGAATATTGCTAATGAGATGTTGGATTCTGTCCGCGACGACCCAAATTTGCTGCAAAGGGTCATAACTGGTGACGAATCGTGGGTTTATGGTTATGACGTGGAAACCATCTGAATTGAGCTGTCGCACGAACCAAGACCGAAAAAAGCGCGCCAAGTTCGGTCGAATGTAAAAGTTTTGCTTACTGTTTTCTTCGATTGCAGGGGCGTTGTGCATCATGAGTTCTTGCCATAGGGTAAAAGGGCCAATGAGGAATATTACCTGCAAGTAATGCGCAATTTGCGCGAAACAATCCGCCAGAAACGCCCGGATTTGTGGAAGAACAAAAATTGGCTCTTGCATCACGATAACGCCCCTGCTTACACATACATAGTTGTTTGGGCGAAACTGAAGAGGCCCTTGAAAGGACGACGCTACACTACAATTGACAAGATAAAGACGGCATCGAAGAAGGAACTGAACAAAATAAAAAAAAAATGATTTTTTGAAGTGCTCCGAATATTGAAAAAACGTTGTTTGAAGGGGGCAAAATATATATTAATGAATAAATAAATACATAGTTAAAAAAAAAACACAAAATTCGCGATCCTTTTTGAACACACCTCGTATGCATACATACAGTCCGGTTCTCTTGATTAGAGGCAATCATTTTGATAAAAGATTATGGTTATGTAGTAACAAATAGTTTTCAGACAATTTGAGCAAATTCGGTTGGCGCGTGTTTTTTTTCACAAAAATGTAATCAAAAACATCAGGTTTTTTTATCTCATATTCAAAAAGTTTATATTGTTTAAAAATAGTACAAAAAATTGTTTTACTATTTCCATATTATATATACAAAATATAAATAAAATAACTTATTAAAATTAGTAAGACAATTTTTTCATACTTTTTAGAAAATACTCACAAAAATTGTATAAAGTTTTATAAAATATAAGAAAAAAGAAACCTTATGCAGAAGCCGGTACAAATAACAAGTAGCGATTGACAAGCACGATTCGAGCAGCACTCGGGTTGGTGCTTTAGAGTATGGCCACCGATCGCGAGCGCTGTTCGTTCAAAGCTATTAATAGGTTAAAAAATACGCACACATCGAAATATTATTCCAGCTAACAGTATTTATATGTAGTAGCTGTAGTATTGTGTTTGATTTATAGGTTCACTTGAATAGAAGAACTAAGAAAATAAAAAGAGAAATAAAAAAGGAGCCATTGCATTATTTTTATTTTTTCAACATTCCTTAAACTTCGTGGTAGCACAAATTACTTCATTAATACGGGGAGGAATAGATTTGTATAAACTCTCTAGATAGCCTAATGAAATTTTCGCTTTATTGCTTGGAACTAAATAATTTTTGTCTTAAAATTGTTACATCTTACGAGGAAGCGTTCCCCAGGAATTTTCAATAATGCTTAGATCTGGAAAACATGATGGCCATGTTGAAGTTTCAACGTTTTGGGACATAATCCAATTTCAAATGTTTGACGAATCTCAGGGAAATATTATTATAGCAGTGTTTTATACCTGTTTACGGCAGTTCTGGGTCTTTTATTTTCAATTCGAACACGCCACCTTCACGGATGTGATATCTACTCAAGCGCCTTTACACTTTTCATAAGTCATGACAATTATAATTATACTATATCCAGCCTGTCCGAATTTCTTTATATCACAAAACTTTTCACCCTGGCTATTATTTGTGACAGAAATCCAAGCCATGTGGTAGTCCCTTGCAAAATCGAGGCGGTGTTGCTTGTAAAGTCTTTTGAAAGGGGGTTCTGTATTTTGCAATTTGAGATGCTTCAAATGTTGCGTTTTGATAATAGCCCTGCAATCCAATGGATCTTGTGGATTTCTTTCGGTGTCAAGGCCATCGCAATCCTGCTTTTGTAGTTCTCACTGTAATAGACACTTTGTTCCTCGTAATATTCCACATTTTTTGTACCTCGACCAATCTTTTTGGAATTTAGCGAATCGAAAGTTCTTCACAGTTCAAGATCGGTTCGTCCTTTTGATTTCACATTTTAAAAGAATTTTGAAGCTCCCGAATGGACACATCGAATGCGTAAGAACCGTTCTCGTTTCACATCTTTATTAGGCAACGAATTTACGCAAACGAAACGCCTCTATTCAAGTGATCCAATAAATCTAGTACAATATTACAGCTACTGAAGTTATACAGGTATTGTTACCAAATACAGTTAGCTGGAATAATATTTCAATGCGTGAGTATTTTTGAACAAAATTCTGCGTTTGCGTGAAGTATCTGTAAACCATTTGTTACTAAATCAAAGACCTGTGCTTTAATAATCATTTTCTTCAAACAAAAAAAAAAAAAAAACTAATCAAGTGAACCAGGCTCCATTATTTATTTGAAATAATGCACTTATTATTTAGCACTTAGTATGGTTGCAAGCTGAATGATAAGCTGTGAGAAATACAGGTAACTGCCATATTGGCCTTGAATGTAGTGAAACAAATGCAAAAGTATCTTCAAACCTATACTCAGCAAATTATTAATGTTTTGTTTTGAGCGCCTTCGAACCTACACTTCATTGTACTGAAATCGAATGAGCTACAAAACTTCAAGCAAAAAACATCAAGACGCAAACCACAAATTAAAAGAGGAGCTGGGCCAAACAACCAACAAATATATAATAATATCTGTATCAAAAGTTACCGAAAAAAACGTTACATGAAAAAAATATTCAGAGCATTGTAGAAAAATAAAGCAACTTAATTATGTGAGCGCGGGTGTATAAGTATATATTTATTTTAAAATGCTTAACTTGAGGGCCTAATAACTTTGATCACGTAACGTTCGTTTATAACAATCCAATATACTACTGTGGGCAAAAAGTAAGGTGAATTTATTTGTTAAACTTCCCGGGATTAAAATTTCGCCCTACTTATTTTTTTCATGAGTTGACAGTACTGTTAATAACATCTGGCCCAACTTTCATGTGAATGTCATTATCAGTAATATATTTACGCTTGTGTTTAGCAAACGACCAAGAGTGCATTTTTCGATTTTTACAATGTCTGATTTGATTGAGCAGAGAATGCCATCAAATTTTGTTTGCGGAATGAAATTGCGACTGCGGAAACGTTTAGCATGTTGCAGAAGGCATTTGGTTATTCGACCATGTCGCAGAAAAATGTTTATAAGTGGTACAAAGACTTCAAAGAGGGTCGAGAACATGTTGATGACTTGGAGCGCTCCGGACGACCATCGACGTCAACAGATGACCAACACGTCAATAAAGTGAAGGAGTTAGTGGTCAAAAATCGTCGGTTGACTGTTAAAGACCTTATTGATATGATCGGAATATCAGAAGGATCTGTGAAAACCATTTTGAAACACCATTTGGGCCTACGAAAGTCAAATCTCGTTTGGTACCGAAAACTTTCAATTTCTTGGCAAAAAGTCGTCACGTTGATGTGTGTGAAACAATGCTTTCAGACTATCAGGACAAGCTCAAATGCTTCATTACGGGAGATGAGACTTGATTTTATGCTTACGACCCTGAAACAACCGACCAATCAAGCGAATATCGTGCTAAAGGCGAGGCCAGACCGAAAATACGTGAAGCAATTCGTCTAAAAAGATCAGAATTATGGGCCAACAACTCTTGGTTTTTGCATCGCGATAATGCACCGTCTCACACTGCACTCGTTCTTCGTGACCGTTTCGCCAAAAATTCCACGCATTTTTCATTTTCAACCAAATTCACCTTACTTTTTGCCCAATATACGGGTATACGTGGCGTGCCTATTACTTATGTCATATTTACACAAATGCCGAAAATGTGTTTGTCAATGAAATGAAACCATATTGATGAATCATTTAACACGTTCACGCCGGCGCGTACCACCGGTGGCTCGCACAAGTCTGCCTCAAGGGCGGCGCGTACCACCGGTGGTACGCATTTGATTCTGCTATTAGACGGTGCATAATATCAAACATTTAGATCTTTAAGTAAGTAGGAATAATTTCGATATAGTTGAAAATTAAAATAATAAAATTTTAAAGTATATTCATTGCAAACATTTATTTTTAATAATAATTATAGTTAATAAACTATTATAAACATAACTTCAATTCAATAACATAAACATAATAATTAAATGTTATAAAATAATGACTAAAATTTAATAAGATTAACATAAAAATTCAATTATATTATTTTTTGGTTTTTGTGTAATTTGTTAAAACATTTTAAGCAAAGTGCTGGGTGACCCTTGGATTGCCTACAATACGTCCTAACTCTTGTAGTTCTTTTAGTGGCATAATCTCTGCCCTTTTTCTTAGATAATTTTTATAGCATTCTTTACATCGTTTACGGGACTCTCTTGCAGGTCCCTTATATGATTGAAGAACATGTTTATGTGACGGTACTTGATTTTTATTTGCCACTTCTCCATTGGGCAAAAGGTGATCAATAATATCTTCCCTAAATTGTAACATATTCATATTTTTATTGCCATATTTTTGATGTATACACCAAGCATTTACGAGGGAAGTTCCGCATATTAATTGTATTACTACTTTTCGGTACCATTTAATCGTTTTTCGTAAACAACTGTAATACCCTGATATTTGGTCTGATAAATCAACACCTTTTTTTGCAATATTGTAGTCAAACACGACATCTGGCTTTACTTTGCCATTTTTTCCTTGCACAAATCTACACCGGTGATTCTTTGATGTAGTTAACATGGAAACTGGTCTTTTGTCAGTCCATTTCAAAAATTTTACACCACTACGATTTTCGAAACTCATAATTCCACCACGTTTTTGTTTTTGTTTTGCCTGCGGTGGAAGAAATTTTTTGTTTATTTTTACAGTACCACAAATAAATGTATTTTTCTGTAAAAGTTCTTCAGCCAAAGGAACGCTCGTATAATAACTATCTGTAAATAGTATCTGTCCCTCAAATAATAACCCATTTAGTAATCTCATTACTACATCATGAGAATGTGATTTCTCAATGATCGTTTCATTTTTTCCGGCATAAATTTCCAGGTTGTAAGTGTAACCTTCAGGCAAACACAGTTTATATAACTTCACGCCATACTTATGTCGTTTGCCTGGAATGTATTGACGAAAACCCAGACGTCCTCTTCATGGGACCATACTTTCATTATATGCAGAACTTCGTCAGAGGAATCGCTTAGTTCCATATCCATCTTCCCTATATTATGGGCAAGAAATTAAGAAAAAAGAAAAAATGCTAATCAACTAACACTTACAAAAAGATACGATTTTTTATAAATTTCAACACTATTCTCAACATTTTTCACTATTTAGAAGATTAACAGAACGATTGGAAGAATTCACAGAAAATTGACCCCATACATAACAGCAACAGCGTTAAAACAGTAATGCAAAAAACAGCTACACTTGTGAAAAATTTTTGCTTTACCCTCTGGATTAGATCCCGTCCGATAGAGAGAATTGCTTTAAGTGCAGCCGCCTATGGGAAGGAAATAAGAAATACGCCGCCGGCGTGAACGTGTTAAATTTGCTGGCATATGCTTTGTGTAATATATCACAGTGTTCTCGTTGGCCAAAAAAGGAGGTCTGCCATTTTGTTGGATAGCGAGAAGCGCGGAAACCAGTTTTTTTAACTTTAGTGGACACGCGGTTTTGTACTATTATATAAAAGTGCTTATACTTGTAAATCCACATGCTCGGTAGTTTTGCTAGGATACCCTAGATTTTTGTACATAACCACAAAAAAGCTGAATACACCACAAATCAAATGAAACACATTAGCCTTTCGTTACTCAATGATGTACTTTATTTTCGTAATCTGGAATAAATCAGATGAGATCAAAGAAATCGTTAAATTTGTCAAATTTCTTCATCATATTAGTTTCAGCCTTGAATTCCTCAAACCACTGAACTAATTTGGAATTCTTTGATTTTTCCGCGGGAGTCATTTCTTTAAGGAATTCACCAAAAACATGCTCGAAATTCTTAGCAAAAGCAAGGTATTTCTCTTTCACTTCGCTTACAAACTTCGTGAAACCATTATTTTCTAAAGCTGTCTTTATCGTAATTTTTAATTTCGAATCATCGGGAATTTTTTCAAAGTCATCTAACAATTTAAAGAAATCAGCCGTATATTGGGCCCGTTTTTTAATGCCTTGGCGTCCATCTTCCTTCTGAGAAATTTCATTAGCAATGCGAGACATACGGATAATATTCGCTTGCAACAGCTCGTCTTTGTCGGGAATTTCATTTAATTCCTTCACGGCATTCTTAAGCACTTCGCTACCTTTATCGAGTGTCCATTGGGCTACTACAGTCATTCTGGCAAGAGTGAAAAAGAAAAGTTTTAGCTTGGGATCGACTTCTTCATATGAGGCATCCTTAGAGACATGGTTCTCATGCACAGCAACCGCGACCGACTCTCGTTTTGTATGAGGTAAAGCGTGAACGAGCTGTTGTGGAAAATATTTGATTATATTTATAATGTGTTTATGTATGTATAAATAAAATAACTATGAGATATTTTAAGAGATACATTTGTTTTTTAAATCAATCTACCTGTACCAACAGCAATGCACTTGCAGCGAGAATCAAGATTTGTTTCATTTTTAATTCAAAGGTTTTAATTCAAATGCAATAGAGTGACTGACGTTCAGCGACAATCGCTGATTGAATTTCAATTGCAAATGCAGTGAGGTTTTATACCATTTCTCTAACAGCAAATTTTGAGCTACTGCGGTCCTTAGAAGCTATAGAATATATGTATCCATATAACGGGTGTTTTATTAAAAGCATCGAACTATTTTTCAAACAAACAAAAAAACGTCAATGAAGTTCTTAGTGGATTCGGTCAACAATAACTCGTCACAGTAAAAGGTATTGCCTTGCCATTGTCGGAACCATTTAGTACTTAGAAAAGTGGTACCTCCGTGGAGCACAGCTTATTCAAGAGTAGGGTCGCCTCGCTCTTAAGTTTCGAAAACGCTGCTCCTGGCATGCAAATTATACCAAACAGTAATATTTTTTGGTGTGCATCACTAGTTTATGGACTCCTATTGTATTAGTGATGCTGCAAATACGGCAATTTTGTTATTCATACAGCCACTAAACCAAAAGTAAATACCTATGCCGTAAACCTAACGAAACACTCTGTGTAATTGAACACTGATTTTAGGCACACATTTCCCCATTTTCTAATCGAAGAAATTTTATCAACATACATTTGTTTGTATAGGTGAATCAAAAAATTCGAAATTTCAGAATTCCACATGTCTAAAAATACACTCTTCACATATACATAAGTGCTAATAAATTAATCACACAATGCGCTTCTAATCTTTTAGCCCTGCACAAATAATTTTACATATTCACATAAGCTGATGTAGTTTTTGTGCCCAGAGTTTTACTTACTAGCACCAAGTGATAACTTTATTCACTAAAAAGTTAGGCTTAACTGCCCAAGGAACTCGTGTTGAGAAGAATTCATTTAACTGACGCCGCGCGCCCGTTAAGATATGCGAGTATGGTGCCAAGTTGCTATTTGAAATGGTGAACATCTGTCAAAAAACTACAAAGTGGCGCAAAATCAATCATCATGGTTTTTGAGTGATGGAAATCTTTATTTGGGGCAAATACTGCAGCTGTTTAGTTTCCAAGTGTCAAATATGATTGACGTTCGACGCCATTTGTATAAAGTAAACTTCCGATTGGGTGATTAATTTTGCGCCGCCTTGTAGAATAACCTTCCATAGAATGTTTATTTCCGATATAACAAAAACTATAATTTTTTACCTAATGAAGAAAATTTTTTTCAATCGGACATCAATTTCGCCCATCTGAAGAAATTTTTCAAGAGACTTAAACAATTTGACATCGCTTAAACATGCGCTGAGTTGGTTCCTCTTGAACTTAGACATTTCTTTGTGCATTTTGCAACTACATACAGCGATAATTTGTGTTAAACAATTGTACGGTATATGGCACAGTGATGAGTTCAGCAATAAACCGGTAAGTCACACATCGGCCTTGATTATTGCAAAATGTATGTTTAAGTTTGTAGAAGTGTGTTATCAGTACGTTTACAGTTAAATTATGTTTAAATATTTAAATTTTTGCATATATTGTATTGTATTGCATATATGTATGCAATTCGCGCGTACATGCTTCCACAGGTGCTTGGCCGAATTTCTACTGGTGGTTTCTCTCTCTCTCTCTATTGGTGGCTTCCGTTGTGATGCTTCATTTCATTTATTAAGCCTATGGTAAGAGACCTCCGGTCACAAAATGACTTAAAGATAAGACTAAAAGTAATTTCATAACAGCTTAGATACAAAGAGAGATCTAGAAAAGGCGGAATAAAGATAGAGACTATTAAACATTTATTAATTTCATTAAAGTAGCAATGGGTGCATAATTGAAATAGTTTGATTTACAAATTTTATCATCCAACTGAAAGTGAAAACACAAAACCCTTTGTTGAATATTTAAGCTTATCTGTTCAAGTACATAGAGCTGGTCAATTAAAGATACACTCAAAAATATCATCAAATTGATTGCCTACCAGGAGGCAGCACATGCCACAGATAATGGTTTGGCCCACTGTAACCACAGATGGGCGCTCTCCAATCGTTTTCATCGAGCCTGACCGCAAGGTAAAAGTGAAATATTATCTGGAAAGTATTCTGGAGGTTGCTTTGAATCCGTGGGCAGACAAACATTTCAGTGGCAGACCATGGACGTTTCAACAGAACTCGGCACCGTCTCACAAAGCTCGAGTAAACCAAGAATGGCTAAAAAACAACGTTCCGCACTTCATATCGTCCACACAATGGCTCTCAAATTCACCAGACGCAAATCCGATGAGCCATTTCTTGAGCCATTTTGGAGAGCAAGATCCAAACTAAAAGATTCAGCAGTCTCGAGGCGCTGAAAAAAGCGAAAATACCTGCCAGTCCCATTCGGGCAGCCTGCGATTCGTTTCTGGACCGTCTCAAGGCCACAGTCAAGGCAAAAGGTCATTCGAGCAAAAGTAAATTGATTCCTAATTTTGTGTTATGTTATTTTCACACATTTTTTACTTTGATTTGATTACAAACTAAATTTATGGCCTTTTTAATTGGTTACACCTCGAGTGCTGGACCCTGTAGCTTTGAGGAGATATATAATACTAGCAAACCCGGCCCCCTTCGCTGGGCACACTAAAATAGAATAGATATGGTTTAGAACAGAAAATATATGGTTTTCATATTATTTATTTCTTTATTCTTTATTCAAGCGCTTTGGCATAAACAATATTTTTTGTTTTTCTATTTGTTTTTGAGTAAATATCTATACTAATATTATAAAGAGGAAAACTTTGTTTGTTTGTTTGTTTGTTTGTTTGTTTGTTTGTTTGTAACGAATAGGCTCAAAAACTACTGGACCGATTTTAAAAATTCTTTCACCATTCGAAAACTACATTATCCAGGAGTAACATGGATTACATTTTATTTTGGAAAAAATAGGGTTCCGTAAGATATTTGGATTTTTCGGACACAAACTGAAAAAAATCTTATATATAAAATAAAGTCAACTTTTTGTGTGTGTTCGCTAACCGGCCGTGTCTGCACCGAATTAAACCAAACTTACACACATAGTTAAGAAGGTATTGAAGATGGTTTCCGTATAGTTTGGATACCTATTGGTGGATAGGGCTCGAGATATAGGTCAAAACGTGGACCCGGGTAACCTTCGGATGTGTATGTACAATATGGGTATCAAATGGAAGCTGTTGGTGAATGCTTTAGTTCAGAGTATTTCCATCCGCTCCGTGACTAGGGTCTCGAGATAGAGACCAAAACGTGGACCCTAGAATGTGTTTGTACAATATGGATATCAAATGAAAGCTGTTGATAAGTGCTTTAATACGGGGTAATTTTCATACCTATTGATGACTGGGATCTGGAAATATATGCCAAAACGTGGACCCGCCGTGTCTTTGCACCGAATTAAACCAAACTTACACACATTGTTAAGGAGGTATTGAAGATGGTTTCCGTATAGTTTGGATACCTATTGGTAGAAAGGGTCTCGAGATATAGGTCAAAACGTGGACCCGGGTAACCTTTGGAAGTGTATGTACAATATGGGTATCAAATGGAAGCTGTTGGTGAATGCTTTAGTTCAGAGTATTTCCATCCGCTCCGTGACTAGGGTCTCGAGATAGAGACCAAATCGTGGACCCTAGAATGTATTTGTACAATATGGGTATCAAATGAATGCTGTTGATAAGTGCTTTAATACGGGGTAATTTTCATACCTATTGATGACTAGGGTCTCGAGATATAGGTCAAAACGTGGACCCGGGTAACCTTCGGACGTGTATGTACAATATAGGTATCAAATGAAAGCTGTTGATAAGTGCTTTAATACGGGGTAATTTTCATACCTTTTGATGACTAGGGTCTCGAGATATAGGTCAAAACGTGGACCCGGGTAACCTTAGGACGTGTATGTACAATATGGGTATCAAATGGAAGCTGTTGGTAAATGCTTTAGTTCAGAGTATTTTTCATGCCGCTCCGTGACTAGGATCTCGAGATAGAGACCATAACGTGGAGCCTAGAATGTGTTTGTACAATATGGATATCAAATTGAAGCTGTTGGTGAATGCCTTAGTACAGAGTATTTTTCATGCCGCTACGTGACTGGGGTCTCGAGATATAGGTCAAAAGGTGGACCCGGGTAACCTTTGGTTGTGTATGTACAATATAGGTATCAAATGAAAGCTGTTGATAAGTGCTTTAATACGGGGTAATTTTCATACCTATTGATGACTAGGGTCTCGAAATATATGCCAAAACGTGGACCCGCCGTGTCTTTGCACCGAATTAAACCAAACTTATGCACATTGTTAAGTAAGTATTGAAAATGGGTTTCGTAAAGTTTGGTTGTAATTCGGAGCAGTGGCAACGGGTACAGCGTTCTTTTGAGCCAGCCATAATGTCGCTTACTTTTTTAACGCTTGGGGCGGAACTGAACTGTCAAATTGACAGTGTTAGTTACAATGTGTCAATATTTCTTTCTGATTTGGATGCCATATGGAAAAAACGTAAGTGCAACATGTAAAAATTGTTTGTGAATTTTTTTGGAGTGGATTTTGGAACAGTGAATAATTTCTTACGAAATTTGAGAATTTAATGTGAAATCCGAATGAAATTATGTGTTCGTGGAAAAAACAATTTTTTTCGTTTTTTTTTTTTTAAATATAAATGGATAACGGTTAAAAAAGCACCAATGCTTAATAAAACATATAAATTGAAACGAAAAATTCATGGATGATCAGGAAAAAAGACGATTGTTTATTCATATGCGTTGATTTGAAATTTAAAAACAATCTTCTTTTTTCTTGATTTTCAATTTATATTTTATATTTACTCAAAAACAAATAGAAAAACAAAAAATATTGTTTATGCCAAAGCGCTTGAATAAAGAATAAAGAAATAAATAATATGAAAACCATATATTTTCTGTTCTAAACCATATCTATTCTATTTTAGTGTGCCCAGCGAAGGGGGCCGGGTTTGCTAGTAAAATATAAATTGAAAATCAGGAAAAAAGAAGATTGTTTTTAAATTTCAAATCAACGCATATGAATAAACAATCGTCTTTTTTCCTGATCATCCATGAATTTTTCGTTTCAATTTATATGTTTTATTAAGCACTGGAGCTTTTTTTAACCATTATCCATTTATATTTTTCAAAAAAAAAAAAACCAAAAAAATTGTTTTTTCCACGAACACATAATTTCATTCGGATTTCACATTAAATTCTCGAATTTCGTAAGAAATTATTTACTGTTCCAAAATCCACTCCAAAAAAATTCACAAACAATTTTTACATGTTGCACTTACGTTTTTTCCTTATGGCATCCAAATCAGAAAGAAATATTGACACATTGTAACTCACACTGTCAATTTGACAGTTCAGTTCCGCCCCAAGCGTTAAAATAGTAAGCGACATTATGGCTGGCTCAAAAGAACGCTGTACCCGTTGCCACTGCTCCGAATTACAACCAAACTTTACGAAACCCATTTTCAATACTTACTTAACAATGTGTGTAAGTTTGGTTTAATTCGGTGCAAAGACACGGCGGGTCCACGTTTTGGCATATATTTCGAGACCCTAGTCATCAATAGGTATGAAAATTACCCCGTATTAAAGCACTTATCAACAGCTTTCATTTGATACCCATATTGTACATACACGTCCGAAGGTTACCCGGGTCCACGTTTTGACCTATATCTCGAGACCCCAGTCACGTAGCGGCATGAAAAATACTCTGTACTAAGGCATTCACCAACAGCTTCGAATTGATATCCATATTGTACAAACACATTCTAGGCTCCACGTTATGGTCTCTATCTCGAGACCCTAGTCACGGAGCGGCATGAAAAATACTCTGAACTAAAGCATTCACCAACAGCTTCCATTTGATACCCATATTGTACATACACGTCCGAAGGTTACCCGGGTCCACGTTTTGACCTATATCTCGAGATCCTATCTACCAATAGGTATTCAAACTATACGGAAATCATCTTCAATACCTACTTAACAATGTGTGTAAGTTTGGTTTAATTCGATTCAAAGACACGGCGGGTCCACGTTTTGGCATATATTTCGAGACCCTAGTCATCAATAGGTATGAAAATTACCCTGTATTAAAGCACTTATCAACAGCTCTCATTTGATATCCATATTGTACAAACACATTCTAGGGTCCACGT
The DNA here is from genome assembly GCF_027943255.1 of Anastrepha obliqua. Taxonomy (NCBI): domain Eukaryota; kingdom Metazoa; phylum Arthropoda; class Insecta; order Diptera; family Tephritidae; genus Anastrepha; species Anastrepha obliqua. The sequence continues at coordinate 86,942,437 of NC_072892.1, forward strand.
TTTGGTCTCTATCTCGAGAGCCTAGTCACGGAGCGGATGGAAATACTCTGAACTAAAGCATTCACCAACAGCTTCAATTTGATACCCATATTGTACATACACAACCAAAGGTTACCCGGGTCCACGTTTTGACCTATATCTCGAGACCCCAGTCACGGAGCGGCATGAAAAATACTCTGAACTAAAGCATTCACCAACAGCTTCAATTTGATACCCATATTGTACATACACATCCGAAGGTTACCCGGGTCCACGTTTTGACCTATATCTCGAGCCCTATCCTCCAATAGGTATCCAAATTATACGGAAGCCATCTTCAATACCTTCTTAACAATTTGTGTAAGTTTGGTTTAATTCGGTGCAGACACGGCCGGTTAGCGAACACACACAAAAAGTTGACTTTATTTTATATATAAGATTTTTTTCAGTTTGTGTCCGAAAAATCCAAATATCTTACGGAACCTTATTTTTTTCCAAAATAAAATGTAATCCATGTTACTCGTGGATAATGTAGTTTTCGAATGGTCAAAGAATTTTTAAAATCGGTCCAGTAGTTTTTGAGCCTATTCGTTACAAACAAACAAACAAACAAACAAACAAACAAACAAACAAACAAAGTTTTCCTCTTTATAATATTAGTATAGATTAACTTACAACGGGCCGCATAAGAGGGACGTGGCTGCGTTGTCCTGTTTCGATTCTTTGGGAAGAAACAGTATAATCCTATTCCAAATTACTTCGATTTCAACATAGACCTTCATTATCATCTGTTAGCGTTGCAGCGCGGGTGGACTTTAGTTGCCTCAGCAATCTTCCTTCATGCGTTAGAGATTTTCGGTTTTTGACGCTCAATTTTTTCAGGTCCTCGGTGACGTTATGCAGCCAAGTTGTTTTTGACCTTACTAGAGAATGATAAAGCGTTTTCCTTGCGTAAGGATCTTTTGAGTCTCGTGCATAACGTCGCAGTAAACCCAAGTGTGTGCAGATATTATAGTTTTATGAGAGTATAGCGAAAAAGTTTAATAACATAATACAAATGTAGGGATCCGCAGTTCTATGCCACTTTCGAAAGGCAAATGGCTTCTGTGAGAAGCTTTTTCATTGCAGAAGTGCACTCGAAGGGGTGAACTGCACTTCGAAACCGGTTCAAAGCTTACCAGTAAATTAATTGACAATAAAAGGAATGAAAGGCTGACATCCAAATCGTCAATTGCTGTGCATACACACAAATTCAAGGCGAATTCATACAAGGTGCAGTTATTGATTTTTTATTGAGATTTGGTGGGTTGGATGTCAAAGTGATTTGCTTTATTGTTGTCGCTTTGTTCATTTGCTTACATTCTTCTTAAAATGTTGACATTCAAGCCACCAAACCGCAAAAAAAAACATGTAAATGTTGTTTTTACTCCACTGACCTCACTTTGTATGTTTTCGCCGTGCACAAAGTCAAATGTTTCATACAGCCGGCCTACAAAATGCTAACACTTACATTGACTGTTGTAAAACTCTTCAGTAAAGTAATCAGCGCATTACTAAAAAAAGAGGTTGTCTGTAAAGTCGGTTTACTGACGATAGCTTAACGTGATAACGTCATAAGAAAATACTGATTGAATGGTTGCATTTTCAAAAGAAAATTTTAATTTTATTTGTTTGATAGATAATTTGTATGGATATAGAGAATGAGTTAACATTAACATAACATAATATACTTTAACATAACATAACATAACATAACATAACATAACACAACACAACATAACATAACATAACATAACATAACATAACATAACATAACATAACATAACATAACATAACATAACATAACATAACATAACATAACATAACATAACATAACATAACATAACATAACATAACATAACATAACATAACATAACATAACATAACATAACATAACATAACATAACATAACATAACATAACATAACATAACATAACATAACATAACATAACATAACATAACATAACATAACATAACATAACATAACATAACATAACATAACATAACATAACATAACATAACATAACATAACATAACATAACATAACATAACATAACATAACATAACATAACATAACATAACATAACATAACATAACATAACATAACATAACATAACATAACATAACATAACATAACATAACATAACATAACATAACATAACATAACATAACATAACATAACATAACATAACATAACGTAACATAACATAACATAACATAACATAACATAACATAACATAACATAACATAACATAACATAACATAACATAACATAACATAACATAACATAACATAACATAACATAACATAACATAACATAACATAACATAACATAACATAACATACCATAACATAACATTACATTACATTACATAACATAACAAATTACCCCGTATTAAAGCACTTATCAACAGCTTTCATTTGATACCCATATTGTACATACACAACCAAAGGTTACCCGGGTCCACGTTTTGACCTATATCTCGAGACCCCAGTCACGGAGCGGCATGAAAAATACTCTGTACTAAAGCATTCACCAACAGCTTTCATTTGATACCCATATTGTACATACACGTCCGAAGGTTACCCGGGTCCACGTTTTCACCTATATCTTGAGACCCTATCTACCAATAGGTATTCAAACTATACGGAAATCATCTTCAATACCTACTTAACAATGTGTGTAAGTTTGGTTTAATTCGGTGCAAAGACACGGCGGGTCCACGTTTTGGCATATATTTCGAGACCCTAGTCATCAATAGGTATGAAAACTACCCCGTATTGAAGCACTTATCAACAGCTTTCATTTGATACCCATATTGTACATACACAACCAAAAGTTACCCGGGTCCACGTTTTGACCTATATCTCGAGACCCCAGTCGCGGAGCGGCATGAAAAATACTCTGTACTAAAGCATTCACCAACAGCTTCAATTTGATATCCATATTGTACAAACACATTCTAGGGTCCACGTTTTGGTCTCTATCTCGAGACCCTAGTCACGGAGCAGCATGAAACATACTCTGGACTAAAGCATTCACCAACAGCTTCCATTTGATATCCATATTGTACATACACATCCGAAGGTTACCCGGGTCCACGTTTTGACCTATATCTCGAGCCCTATTTCCAAAATAAAATATAATCCATGTTACTCGTGGATGATGTAGCTTTCGAATGGTGAAAGAATTTTTAAAATCGGTCCAGTAGTTTTGAGCCTATTCATTACAAACAAACAAAGTTTTCCTCTTTATAATATTAGTATAGACAACATATCTTATAAGGTATATGGTAAATATTACCATACATTTTTTCCTTCATATATAATAAAAAAATTAATAATTATAACATTAAAACAACAGGTATTATTAACAAACTTGGTTTTATTTTAAATTCTTCAAGTGAATCAAATTAATAATAATCAATAAGAAGGCATATGCAAATACAAATACGTGAATTTATATATGTACATTTGCGCATATGCATACATACATATATACGCTCACTTAAGTAGGAGAGAGCAAGATATCGAACGTTGCCGTTCGTTTGCTTTGTTTGCTTTGTCGTTCGTTCCGCCCTTTCGCTTGCAGTTCATTCAATGCAATGAGCAAGGTAACGGCAATGAGCAGGGTAACACTAATATGAGCAAGGTAACACTAATGAGCAAGGTAACACTAATATGAGCAAGGTAACTACATATGAACAGTAATGAGCAAGGTAACACTAATATGAGCAAGGTAACGGCAATGAGCAAGGTAACTACATATGAACAGTAATGAGCAAGGTAACACTAATATGAGCAAGGTAACGGCAATGAGCAAGGTAACTACATATGAACAGTAATGAGCAAGGTAACGACACATTTTTTCGTGCGTGCAGCCTGTTAAATCGAATTATAAGACGTTATCACGTCAAAAAATAATAATAATAACATTAAAACAACAGGTATTATTAACAAACTTGGTTTTATTTGAAATTCTTCAAGTAAATCAAAATAATAATAATCAATAAGAAGGCATATGCCAATACAAATACGTGAATTTATATATGTATATTACATATGCGCATATACATACATACATATATACGCTCACTTAAGTAGGGGAGAGCAAGATGTCGAACGTTGCCGTTCGTTTGCTTTGTTTGCTTTGTCGTTCCTTCCGCTCTTTCGCTTGCAGTTCATTCAATGCAATGAGCAAGGTAACTACATATGAGCAAGGTAACACTAATATGAGCAAGGTAACTACATATGAGCAAGGTAACACTAATATGAGCAAGGTAACTACATATGAGCAAGGTAACTACATATGAGCAAGGTAACTACATATGAGCAAGGTAACTACATATGAGCAAGGTAACACTAATATGAGCAAGGTAACACTAATATGAGCAAGGTAACTACATATGAGCAAGGTAACACTAATATGAGCAAGGTAACTACATATGAGCAAGGTAACTACATATGAGCAAGGTAACTACATATGAGCAAGGTAACGACACATTTTTTCGTGCGTGCAGCCTGTTAAATCGAATTATAAGACGTTATCACGTCAAAAGTTCATTGTTTTGGTTTCTTCAAAATTAGTTTTATTCATCAATGTAATTTCCCGCTCTAATATTTTAATACCTCTTTTGTGTAACGATTCATATTTTACTTCAAAATAGGCCTCAGTTTCAGCGATAACCTCATCATTTCATGCAATATAAAGCCATCACGTTCTTTTAATATCTTTTCGATGCCAGCTCATTCACGCAACTTCACTTTACGATCATTCAAAACAATTTTGTGGATTTTTTTTATGTTTTCTGTCATTTGAACGGTACTGCGAACTTTTAGCAGGCCTCAAAAATGAAAATACTTCTTTTTTTTTAATTAATTGATTATAATGTTTAATGATTACGAATAAGATGAAATTCGTTTATATTCTAGAAATGATCGGAGGGAAATTCTGGCCAATGTATGCGGTACGGAAGACTCATTTTGGTGGAAGAAAATATTTTCAGGAATTTTTTTTAGATTTCCGAAATCATTGTACTGTGACCTTATCCAAGAATTGGAGCCGTATGATAACAGCATCGGGACATCTAGAATTCTATTTGAACTTCGAGTTAGCTTAATATTCGTACATAGAAGGATACCTGGAAATATCGCGTGCAACAAGTCTTTGCCGAGAGTAAGCGACTAGTTTGCAAAAACTAAGTCCGAACCGGCGGTGACGGAGTCCCACAAACATGCCAGACTACGATTTGGAAAACGGCATATGTCGTGGACCGCTATGTAGAGAAATGGAATATTTTTGCACGAAAACACATTCAACCTCGACGGCGTTAATGATTTTAATACTGGCATGATTTCAAGGGTCCCGAATATTTTTCTACCAAGCGAAACTTTGGAGGGTGCCTTGGGCTGGTTTCAGTTACCATTACAAGACATCCATGTGCTAAATTTCTGTTTTATAAATTTATTGGACAACGTTTTTATTAACTTTACGGAGGACCTGTTAGACTTTAACGACATAGTTCAGCAAGATAACACAACTGTACTTGTGTCACACGCAAGTATTGGAATGACCATCACTATCCCCTGAATTAAATCCGATCGAGTGCATGTGGAGAAAATTCCTCGTCGAGAATACGGTGAAAAATGTAAGTTTCGGGCACTAGAAGAGCCACGTAACATCATTACGGAAGAAGGGTCTCGAATCCATCATTAAGAGTTTCAAAACGTCGTTGCTTCAATGCCAAACTCGAGTGATATTTACTATTAATTTTGTGTTACACACATTTTTCATTCTTTTAACAGTAGTACCTTTAATTGAATTTCATATTCAAGGTAGTATTATATTTTTTTTTTTGGTCTAAGAGTTATTTGGTTGACTCCTAATAATATCGCTACAGGATGTAAAAAAATATTGTTTTCGAGTTTTTATTTAAAAGTGCAAGATGCATTTAGCTGAATTTCGTGGAGCGTATGTTGATATTTAAATTTGTTTTAATAATATATAAAAAAATTGTTTTAATACTTCATTTTTAAAGAGGAAACCTGCAGTTAAAATGTATTGGGCTGGCAAGTAGTAATTGCGGATTCTCATGGATGGCTTCAGTTGAATTTTTAGGTTTGCAGTATTTGATAGTTGGCAATTCACCTGTCATTCAGTAAAAAAAGTTTTTGATCGGTTGCGTAGTTTTCGTTTGGTCTTCGTTGAAAATTTGCTTTTTTATTTCCGGAAAGGGAAAACCGCATTGAAAGCTTATAAAAAGTTATGTGCTGTGTATGGTGACGAAGCTTTAAGAGAACGGCAGTGTCAAAATTGGTTTGCCAAATTTCGTTCTCGTGATTTTTCACTCAAAGATGATAAGCGCTCTGGTCGTCCAGTTGAAGTTGATGGCGCCCTAATCAAAGCAGTAATCGATTCGGATCATCACAGTACAACACGTGAGATTGCAGAGAAGCTGTTTTATCACATACATGCATTGAAAATCACTTAAAACAACTTGGCTATGTTCAAAAACTCGATACATAGATTCCTAACGAACTGAAAGAATCGCATTTAACGCAACGCATTAACAGCTACAATTTGCTAAAGAAACGTAATGAAAATGAATCAATTTTAAAACTACTGATAACTGGCTATGAGAAACGGGCTGTTTACAATAACACCAAGCGGACAAGATCGTGAAGCCGGTCAGGTGAACCAACTCAAACAACATCAAAAGGTGATATTCATCAAAAGAAGGTTTTGTTATCAGTTTGGTGCGATTACAAAGGAATTGTCTTCTTTGAACTCTTACCACCTAACCGAAGGGTAAATTATGATGTCTACATTGAACAACTAACGAAATTAAACAATGCAGTTGAAGAAAATGGGACCCGAATTGACAAATCGAAGAAGTATTTATACCATCATGGCAATGCAAGGCCACACACATCTTTGGCCACTCGGCAAAAATTATGGGTGCTTGGTTGGGATGTTTTGCCACATCCATCAATGCAGAATCTGATTACTTTTTGTTTCGATCTGTACAAAACTCCTTGAATGGTAAAAATTTTAATAATGATGACGATGTCAAACCGTACCTGATTCAGTTTTTTGCTAATACCAGAAGTTTTATGAACGTGGGATTATGATGGTGCCTGAAACATGGCAAAAGGTCATTGATCAAAATGGGCAATGCATTACAGAATAAAGTTATTTAGTTCCATGAAAAAATTGTCTTTCTAAAAAAAATCCGCAATTACTTAGCTGCTCACCCAATACATTGTTTCCGGCCATAATATTCAATATTTCTTTGTTCGTTACTTTTAAATCCCTGTGGTTAATCTACCTACGTTCGCCCTTGGAGATAACAATAAGCTAAATATTTTTTGAAAAATAGCCGCAAAGTTGATAGATAAGCTTTGAAAAGCTGTGAGAAGCACAGGTAACTGACACATTGGCCTTGGATGCTGCGAAATATATGTATGTATATCTGTAAACCAACAATCAGCAAATTTCCAATGTGTTTATGTGTATGCATAAGTAGATCTAAGAAATTTTCATACTTAAAAAAAATATGGCTTAAGCGAATAAGTCATGCTTAAAAGCATAAGCATAAAAGAAGTTTGAAGACTTGCACTCAACTCAATTTTATTCCTCGCTTCGAAAATCAGGTGATTTATTATATCAATCAAAATGACTAATAATAACGAACGTACTAAATTTTTTAGAATAGAGTTTAGGGACCTCTAAATTTAGTCTCAGAATTTATATATATTACTTTATATGGTAGTGTTTAGTATACAGGATTACCGGGAGAGTCCTTCAGGTCATTTTAGAATATGGTTATATGACATCATGTCTAAAGTTTCACCGTTCTTGAGGTATTAGATTTTAAAGATTAATTAAAAAAATATATCATTTTGCTTTTGTGATGACTTTAGTTCAAACGTCCGATTTATACATATCATTAAAATTTGAATCAACTCTGACTGTAAAAATGGTTGCTTGGTAAAGTTTTGAATTTCAGACTTGCCAATAAATGTTTCCCACTTCACATCGTGAAGAGGAAGATTTTATAATAGGACTATGAATAAGTTCGTGCGGTTTTACAACAGATGGCGTAACTTGATTATTATTCCATCGATCCACATTTCCAAACATTCATTGGAGAGCTACTGTCGTAAGGCACAAACGTCAGTATAAGTTTTTTATTTGAAGCGTAAACAACAATATTTTTACCACACTTGAAAATGTCGAATTTCGTGCCAAATAATGTGTTTTTGCGGGGAATTCTTCTTCATTATTTTAATATGAAGAAAAAAGCAGCCGAAAGTCATCGTATCTTGGTGGAAGTTTATGGTGAGCATGCTCTAGCTGAGCGAACGTGCCAGAAGTGGTTTGCACGCTTTAAAAGTGGTGATTTTGGCTTGGAAGACGAAGAACGCGAGGGTGCGCCGCCAAAGTTCATGGATACCGAATTGGAGGAATTGCTCGATCAAGATCCGGCTCAAACGCAAGAAGAGGTTGCAAAAACTTTGGGAGTTGATCAATCAACCATTTCCAAACGTTTAAAAGCCATGGGAATGATCCGAAAGGTAGGCCATTGGGTGCCGTATGAATTGAAGCCAAGAGACGTTGAACGCCGTTTTATGGCATGCGAACAACTGCTTCAACGGCACAAAAGAAAGGGTTTTTTGCATCGAATTGTGACTGGCGATGAAAAGTGGGTCCATTACGACAATCCAAAACGTCGGGCAACGTATGGATACCCTGGCCATGCTTCAACATCGACGTCGGCGCAGAATATTCATGGCCTGAAGGTTATGCTGTGTATCTGGTGGGACCAGCTGGGTGTTGTGTATTATGAGCTACTGAAACCGAATGAAACGATTACGGGGGATGTCTACCGACGACAATTGATGCGTTTGAGCCGAGCACTGCGAGAAAAACGGCCGCAATACGCCGATAGACACGACAAAGTTATTTTGCAACATGACAATGCTCGGCCACATGTTGCACAAGTGGTCAAAACATACTTAGAAACGCTCAAATGGGATGTCCTACCCCACCCGCCGTATAGTCCAGACCTTGCGCCATCCGATTACTATCTCTTCCGATCGATGCAACATGGCCTGGCTGATCAGCACTTCCGTAATTACGATGAAGTCAAAAAATGGATCGATTCGTGGATTGCGGCAAAACCGACCGAATTTTTCACAAAGGGAATCCGTGAATTGCCAGAAAGATGGGAAAAAGTAGTAGCAAGCGATGGACAATACTTTGAATATTAAATTTGTAACCATTTTACGTCAATAAAGTTTCAAATTTCGAAAAAAAACCGCACGAACTTATTCAAGTTGTTTCACAGCTGGCATGTCTATCCAAAAAGGCTTAATATTCAAAGAAAAAGAAAACTGAATAGACTAGGCAGTAGGTTGTCTAACATTACGAGACATCTGTTTAGTACCAGACATAATTTAAACAATCGGGCAAAACGTCAAGAAAAAAAAAAACAAAAAACTAAGATAGGGAATGAGAATTTCCATGAGGAATAGTGACAGTAAGGTCGAGAAAGAATTATAATGAATGAAATGGTGTAAATTGTTGAGTTGTTTTTTAAGTCATGTATTTTTAAATTTTTTCCTTCTTAGGAAATTCGCTGAGGCCGCAAGACGCCTACAGATTATTTCTTTATATACCATTTCACCTTTGTATATTAATTTTAGTTAAGCAAGTTTGAAGTTGCTAAAAAATACCGTTGATTTTTTATAATTTATTTGGCTTGATGAGGTTGTGCATTTTCTTCATATAAAAAAAGTCGTGTATTTGGCGTTTGTCAGACAAATTCAAAAAACACATTTAAAAAAAAAAGCAGACCTGGTCGAAATATTGATGTGCTAGCTCATTGTTAATTTTAATTAATTAATAATTATAGTACTTGCAATTCTCGCTTGCGTTCTACTTTATGTTTTGGCAAGTGCAATGGAGATTTGCAGACTGGGCATTTGAAATCCTACACTCTAATATGTAAGATGTCGTCAAAATTTGAAGCAAATCTGCAAAAAAAAAAACAGAGAGAAAGTCCAGAAATTTGAAAAAATGGCTGTCTCTAAAATAGACTTTACTGTCCACAATGAAAGGCAATACGAAATAAAAAAATAGCTGCCAAACCACAAAAATGACAGTTGAAAACAAGTAACACCTCACTTACTGCGAGGTGAAGCGAGGGAAAGCGTACTTTTGATGAAGTAAGCGAGATGTCGGAAGTGAAGATCGCAGGAAGATTTCGCCGGTTGGAAAGCCCCCTATTTGCAAAGGTACACATCATAAATTGGTGGAGAAGCTTGGAAAAATAGAACACCTTTTTATACATTTATTATATATATAAGTATATAATTGGATTGGCGGCCGCCGTAGCCGAATGGGCTGGTGCGTGACTACCATAGGGAATTCACAGAGAGAATATTGGTTCGAATCTCGGTGAAACACCAAAATTAAGAAAAACATTTTTCTAATAGCGGTCGCCCCTCGGCAGGCAATGGCAAACCTCCGAGTGTATTTCTACCATGAAAAAGCTCCTCATAAAAATATCTGCCGTTCGGAGTCGGCTTGTAACTGTAGGTCCCTCCATTTGTGGAACAACATCAAGACGCACACCACAAATAGGAGGAGGAGCTCGGCCAAACACCTAAAAAGGGTGTACGCGCCATAAATATATAATTGAACCTTACACGGGTTTTTGGGTGTTTGCTGAGCTCCTATTGTGGTATGTGTCCTGATGTTCTTCCACAAATGGGGAGACCTACAGTTTAAGGGGATTGGCGTACACGATAACTCGAAAAGTTATTGACCGATCTTCCTGAAATTTTGCACACATCTTTCTAATGATATTACTTTCTATGTGAACCTACAAGTTTCTAAAAATTTTTTGAGAAAATAATTTTTTTAGAGCAAAACAACATGAAAAATTAGGGCCAAAATTCATTTTATTTTTTTTAAGCATTGTATTTCGTGAATTTTTAATTTTTTTTAATTTTTTTAGGTTCACCGACAAATTATGGCATTAATAAACACAAAAATGTTTGTTTTTTGGTTTTCAGATCACTAGAAACGATGCTAGAATGCTCGCCGATTAAAAAGCCTCGCTCCGACCTTCACAGGAAGAATTTCACGTATACCCGCCATTTTAAATTATTATAATCAAAACATTTTTTTTGTATTATTTTAATATTTAAACAAAATACATGCCAATTTTTAAAAACATATAATGACTCTTTAATAAAAAAAATAAATCACAAACATCAAGGAAAATTTAAGCATTTACATGTATCTCCCCCCTTAAGGGCGCCTCCTAACGGCAGATAGTTTTTTATGAGGAATTTCTTTATGGAAAAAAAACTCGGAGGTTTGCCATTGTCCATTTGCAGTGAACGCTTCAACTATATTAATATGCCTTGAACTAACAGAATTAGGCAAATCATTTATTAAGAAGTTTCCAATCAAAAGTACACCTCAGGAGTGCACCTCAGTTCCCCACTTCTGTGGAAGTCACGTCCAGAAACTTTAAAATATTGTAGGAAAGATATTGCGCCGATGATATGGTAATAGCAATATCGGGAAAACGCTGTCCAACATTGTGTGATCCATAACAAAGATCTTTTAGTAAGCTATCAATTTGGTGCGGCAGTAGGACTTGGAGCAAATCTGAAAAAACTAATCTGATATTTTCAGCAGGAGACATAACATATGGTATATTAAGGTATATATAGTAATAGTAATATATAATATGATAGATAAATATTAGGTGCGCAACTAAGTTCCCGCTGTTTGTCAATAGATGTCGCCAGCAGTGTGTGCTAGCCGATTCTAACATAGCCCGTCATAGACCAAGCTCAAACATATGGTATACAAACTGTATATACTGTCGACACATTAGTGATTTTGTTTTGGTATCATATACTTTTGGTTTTGTGAAAATGTTTGATTTTGTGTCGAATAATCGTCATTTGCGAGAACTGTTGATTTTCCTCTTTTATTCGAAAAAAACGGCGGCTGAAGCGCATCGAGAGCTACAAAAAGTTTATGGAGATGCTACTTTAAGTGAAACAACGTGCCGAGATTGGTTCCGCCGCTTCAAAGACGGTGATTTTAATGTTGACGACCGTCCGCGTGAAAGAAGGACAAAAATCTTCGAAGACGCTGAATTGGAAGCATTGCTCAATAAGGATCCGTGTCAAACGCAAGAAGAGTTTCCTTCAGTATTAGGAGTTACCCGTCAATCCATTTCCAAGCGATTGCATGCTTTGGGAATGATTCAAAAACAGAGGACTTGGGTTCCTTATAAGTTAAAACCAAGGGATGTTGAACGTCGTTTTTTCGCCTGCGAACAACTGCTCCAGTGGCAAAAAAGGAAGAGTTTTCTTCATCGCATCGTGACGGGGTATGAAAAGTGGATTTATTACAGCAATCCAAAGAAAAGAAAGTCATGGAGACTGTCCGGTAATGCTTCTACGTCGTCGCCTCGGCCGAATATTCACACTGCGAAGGTTATGCTATATATTTGGTGGGACTAAGTTGGTGTTATTTATTATGAACTGTTAAAACCAAGTGAAACCAATACTGGGGATCGGTATCGACTGCAATTGATGTGATTGTGCCGAGCACTGCGCGGGAAGCAGCCGCAATACGCGGAGAGGCATGAAAAAGTAAAGCATGACAACGCTCGGTCTCACGTTGCCAACCCCGTTAAAACCTACCTGGAAACACTGAAATGAGAAATCCTACTCCACCCGCCATATTCTCCAGATATTGCAGCTGACCAGCAGTTCCATTCATATGAAGACATCAAAAAATGGCTTGATCCGTGGATAGCCTCAAAAGATGAACAGTTTTACCGCAACGGTATACGAGATCTACCAGAAAGATGGGAAAAAGTAATAGCCAGCGCTGGGCAATACTTTCAATCATTCACTTGTAACCATTTTTTCAGAATAAAGTTGTATTTTCGTCAAAAAAAAAACAGCGAGAACTTAGATGCGCACCTAATAATATGGGAAATATTTCTTTCACCTGCAGGTAGTTTATGTAAAACAGTAACGGCATTGTACTCTTCTAGAAGTCCAACTGGGAAAAATGGGGGATGGAATCCAGCGGTAGTTAGTCAGTTTTCGACTATGGTATTGTACTACGGTGGAATGCCCTTGAGAAGGATGTGAGTTCAAAGCTCGAGGGTAGGGAGATGTATATTCTGAACATCTGGGGATCTCTTTAAAATTTCGGCTCCCCGAGTACTGCATTGTTTTTCAGGCTGAACTGATGGCAATAATAAAAGTCTTGACATTGGTGCAGTATGATGTGATGCTTGGAGATAATATTTACATTTCACTAGCCATTGCGATATCGAGGGGAACTGCAGGGCCAATGAACAAGTGAGACTCGGCACAAAACTTCCCAACATGTACGTAGACAATGATAAAGGTATATCCTTACAGACTTATTAATTATTATTATTATTCTTGCAGAGTCATCGGACATTTGTGACCGATATTAATGTTAAACGCACGAAATCTCAGCTAAGCCAAAATAAGCACATTAAATTCCGTTATAACAGGGCACTTCCTAATGGGCTGATACGCCAAAAAGATGGCGTGCTGACACGACTGCGTGACTTCTGCGGAAGCACGATAAGGGAGATACGATTTTGTACCTTCTACCGCTTTTCGGCTTTGTCCAATCGCAGATATATATTTTTGTATCATTCGAGATATACAAATTTTCAATAATCTCATTTAGTTTAGGGGAGATAAGGACAAGCGGCATTATAATGGGTGACGAGCCTGAGTGTATTCCATAAAGGACACCCGCTATAATCTAAGCTAACTCTATCAGTGATGCTAATTTAAATGCAATTCTACAATATTTTTTCGGTATATTCAACTTTCAGAAACACAACTTGCCGATTTTTGCTATAATTTCAATACTAAAAAGTGATTTTTCTTCCCCTTGGTTGCCATTTGTGTGCAACAAACTGTGAAAAAGTACATTTTTTTAGTGATTTAAGTGGTCCAATTTTAAAAACTAAAGTATCCTCGCTGTTACTTATGAGTAGGATTTACCTTTACCTTTTTGCATGGGCACTTGTTATGTCAAATCTGCTTAAAGTGAATGTACATATAGTTGGAAATAAGCACGCAAGCAACGACAAGCGATTACATATAGATTTTTACACAATTGAAATTGAATTTTATGCATATCTACATTTGCATATTAAACTCGTTTGCGGTGGGTATTCTACTTAAATGCTATACGACTAAAGTAATTACTTTTCTATTTACCGCCAACGTTGTGCACATTAATGAAGTCACTTTTACAAAGTTACAACTCAAAGCAGGCGGGTGACATGCCAATGAATGCTTGTGTTGAGCTCATTTTCTCATTTCACAAATTTATTTACATTTTCCAGCTGAACATATTTGCTCTTTAGCTCAGCCACTGGCACTTCCGCTCATTAATTTGTACCACTACATCTAACGCATGCATACATACATTTGTACTTATGTTTGTATGTTTGATTAAGTTGCTCATTTGATTGATACTCGTGCGGTTGATAATATAAGTATTTTAGTATGAATGTGTGTGCGTATGTACGAGGGGTGCCTTTTATATGTCGGGATTAGAGAACAAAAACAAATTTTAATCATCGAAAATCACTTTATTGTTTTTCAAAATATTCTCCATGAAGATCTATACACTTTTGCATGCGTTTGAACCAATTGTCGAAGCACTTTTGACACTCTGAATGAGATACCTCCAAAACATGCATTCTGAATGCCGCAACCGCTTCGTCAGGTGTCGAAAAACGTTGACCTCTCAGTTTGTTTTTTACGTACGGGAATAGAAAGAAGTCATTCGGTGCCAAGTCAGAACTATACGGCGGATGACCCATTAATTCGATGTTTTGGGTGCTCAAAAATGCAGTTGTTTGAGCCGATGTGTGAGAGCTCGCATTGTCCTGGTGAAGAGTGATCCGTCTTTGGCGATTGGTTTTCCTAATTTCTTGGAAGACAACTGGCAAACAAATGGTTGTGTACCACTCAGAATTTACTGTTCTGCGTCGTTCTAGTGGTACGGTTGCGACATGTCCAGTTTTTCCGAAAAAACAGGCGACCATTTGCTTGGAAGTGCTTCGTGTGCGAACAACTTTTGTTGGATTTGGCTCATCTTGAAACACCCATACAGTCGACTGCTGTTTACTTTCGGGCTCATACGCGTAAATCCATGATTCATCACCTCTAACGATGTCATAGATTCGAAGCACCGCGATCGTATTTTTTGAGCATTTCCTTCGACCAATCGACACGAGCCTTTTTTTGAGCGATTGACGCGAATAAATTTTTTTGACAGTCAAGTGTTTATGCTGGTCCCACTAATGCCTAAGATTGTCTCAATCTCACGATAGGTCACATGACGATCTTGCAATATCAGTTCGCGCACAGCGTCAATGGTTTTCGGAACAACAGCTGATTTTGGACGACCTTCACGAAATTCGTCTTGGAGTGAACTACGACCACGATTGAATTCACCATACCATCGATAAACACTGGTCCTTGATGGAGCTTCATCGCCAAAAAATGAATTAAGTTCATCCATGCCATGTTGCTGAGTTAATCCACGTCGAAAGTTGTAAAAAATAATCGCACGAAAATGTTCACGATTTAATTCCATTGTTGGACCGGGATGAATCTTTTAAGTTACTGTAAACAACACAAATAGCGCTGGTATTTCAAAGCGTTCTGAGTACGTAAAAGCCAAAAAATGTCAAACTTTGCGATACAGCTGTCAGTGGCCAGATTGCAACACCAAGGTTGCCAAATCCCGGAATATAAAAGGCACCCCTCGTATGTAAGGGAACGTGAACATGAGCATTGTGGTGGGAAACCCACACACGAACATACCAAGTTACAAAGTGACCCGTCGTAAGTCCTACAAACAATTGGCCAACAGTCCACTCATACTGCTACAAATCTATATATGTATGCTATGTAGGTACGTCGATTTATTTGCTACTCTTCAACCAATTCATCTAAATCACTTAACTTGACCGATATTCAATCGCTTTCAATAAAACTTCAATTACATTTGCTGCACAGTTATTTACTTTATTCCATTGAACCAATGAGTTTTCCTTGCGGATTCTTGCGCTCTTCGCCTTTCGAACCATCTGCCAATTCTTTTGCTGTTTACATGTGCTGATCAAGTACCACAATAGTTTGGAGTGCATACGTTCTTTTCTATTTCAATATTTTCCACCACTATTTCCTGCTGTATCCGGTTTTAAGATACAAAGTTGCTAAAAAAGCTTTTGTAACGGTATTTAACAGTTAAGTATTAGCCTTTTCTACATTGTACTCGTACAATCGCTAACATTTGCTGCTTTGTTGCTTTCAACCTTTCAACGGTACCACCTTCTGTTTCCCATTTCCGATTAGTGTGTTTACTTCTGACGGTGCAAGCAAATAGTTTTAAGTGTGGTTAACCCTACACAGCCGTTGCTATTTTTTATACATTCCTTCGTTCTAACTACATTTCGTCGTTCTAAAATATAAAATAAATAAAACACGAAATTAATATATGAATAAAGAATTCATCGTAAATCATTGCCTGATAAAGAATTCGATCTTCGTTGAGCTGATCATCGAACTTTTTTTCAGATCTCAATTTGTGTCATCATTTTCTTTCTCTAACATTATCTGAAGATATTTCAAAGAGGTTTGCTTCAGTTAAGCTATCTTCTGTTTCATAACACATTTACTAATAAGCGGTAAGAAAAACGATGCTAGGAATTATAGGGCCATCCCACAGATTTCAACTATTTCCAAACATTTCGAGTGTGTAGTAAAATATAAACTAAACTGCATGACTTTATTTCTGGGTGGTCTACAGTCTCGGACTTAGTTATTGTCATTGATTAGTGCTGGTGGACTTCATTTAGTCAAATTTCTGGAAAGTCTTTGACAAAGATCCTCACAGAATACTTTCGTTTAGGTTTTCATTACTGCCCTTTGGAGTAGATAAAGTTCTATGCGCTGTGTTGTTTAGTTTAAAGGTGCGATTTCTGAAATATTTGTTGGCTTTTCAAGGGTCCCGCAAGAGAAAATTTTAGTACCTCTATTGCATGTCTTTTTTATAAATACATAACATTAGCAGCCATACTTTACTCTCTTTACTCTCTATACTTTATGCAGATGATTTTAAAGTATTCGATATACTCAAAGAATCATTTGACGCGGTTCGGCTCCAACTTGATATAGAGCGCTTAATTTATGGTATCCCAAATCCCATCTAACCTTAAACATAAACAATTATTTTAGTATGACACTTACGAAGATTTTGAATGATCGCAGTAGGTCTTATGGCATTTTAAATACTGTTTTGGAAAATAGTAGCGAAATTAAAGATCCAGTAGAGAAGACTCGAAACCCTGTTAAAACATACTCAGCATTCGATTTTGTTCGTCGTAGCAACATTAATTTTTCAAAGCATTGAACTTTGATACCGTAAATTTTAAGTTTTGTGATTTGTCAATTCAAACATGTCGTTTTAATTTCGAGACCTCGTGACAAAATTTCTATAAAAATAAGAGAATTACATTTGGAAGTGTTGCTCCTATCTATTTGGTTTCAAGGTGATAAATTTACAATCTTTGGAAAGCCGTAGATCTATTTTATCGTAAGTCTTTACCTTTAAAAAATAAGTTTTGCTGGATAAGTCCCCTTAAGGAGATCTTTGCGAAAATTTAGTTAAACGTGAAAAGTTGAAAACTCGAAAACTTCGAAAGTTCTCCGAGGCAGTTTTCTTGAATGCCCCTTTTTGTAGCCTCATAAATAATGGCAAAATTAAAAAAAAATTTTTAGTTCTGTTCGAGCATAATTATATAAAGTGGGGCAAAATTAATTACGCTTTCGGCAGATGGCGTCGTACCTTAATCATATTTGACACTTGTGAGTTAGGCAGCTGCAGTAAGAAACAGACAAGCGATGGAGCGCATAAGGGTCAAAATAAAGATTTCCATCACTCTAAATAATGTTCTTTTCATTTAGTAAAAAAGTTATTTATAAACAAAATTAATGATTAGTTTTGCGCCAACAAGCTTGCAATTTGGTGTATACTTTCGTGAGTTGACACCAAATTTTGTGTATACTTAAGTCTTCTACCATAGAAGCTTACCATGCGTCAAAAAGAGGCGAAACAGCGTCATACAGGTATTTCAAAAGACGCGCTTAGATGTTGTTTTAAAATAAAGTTTGTAAATACGGCTCTTAACAATTATATGTCAAAAATGACGTCATTTAATTCAAATATCCAAGGACTCGCTCAAAGTTCAGCAATCTGATCGCAATCGATGTGAATGTTGTGTTGTAGCTCTGAAATCGTTGTTTTTGTTTTTGTGGGGTTTATCGAAAAGTAAAGTCTAAGTGAATAGGCCGCCGTAGTCGAATGGGTTACCATTCGGAATTCACAGAGAGGTCGTTGGTTCGAATCTCGGTGAAAGAAAAATTAATAAAATCATTTTTCTAATAGCGGTCGCCCCTCGGCAGGCAATGGCAAACCTCCGAGTGTATTTCTGTCATGAAAAAGCTCCTCATAAAAATATCTGCCGCTCGGAGTCGGCTTGAAACTGTAGGCCCCTTCATTTGTGGAACCATACAAGACGCACACCACAAATAGGAGGAGGAGCTCGGCCAAACACCTAACAGAAGTGTACGCGCCAATTATTTATTTTATTATTTAAGTTAATAAGCCAACAACGAGGGAAAGGGGTATTAAATGGTTAGTAACTTGCGGAGTACCTTCACATGCCGAACAAATGTTGGGCATATTAGGGTCCTTTCTGGATAAGTTTTAGTTTAGCCCGCTACAGTGTCCAGAACGTAATTATCACGCGTGACTTTTGAGCCAACTGAAGCTCTTGGCTTGTGGTGGTGGGACTCCGTTGTCGACGTTCAGGCAGCAGAAGCTCATAAATTTGGAGAGCGATTCGCGATGAATGCCGTTTATGGTCTGTCTGTATGTATATTAAGTGGCGCAGTGGTTATCGATTGTTGTCCTGGATCTCGTCAGTCAAGACATGTAGCATTGTTCTGACGTGCCTAGGAGGTGGCTCAGCCTCCAGAAAGTACTTACTGTGGGAAGTACTTACTATGGGAACATCCCAGCAGGAACCGTAACGTAATATTATGGTCTGTAACTGGGAGAATAGATGCCTCACAATGGAAGTGATGAAAAGGTAACGCCAGGAGACATCTCGCAGTTTTTAGGCAGATCTGTCTTTTCCCCATGTGTTACCGGCTAGTGATTTGAGGGCCTTAACGCTGTCACCTGGAGCGGTTTTTCAAAATATTGCTACCATAGAAATCCGAAGTTAGCCGTTCCGATGAGAAATATTACAAACTCATATGCAGACACCTTAGCTGGAGCTCTGAATCTATCTGTTCTTACTGGACACCGTTTAGGAATTGATCAAGCTACTACGAAGAGAGAAAGAAAATAATAATTTAGTAATAAAATAAAAGAAATAAAATAATAAAAATAATGAAAATAATCGAATGTTCGAAAAAACGATGCTTGGTTAAGCAGGGTTAAGAGCCTAGCTATATATCGCTTTGATATAGCCAACTAAACAGAAGTAGAGTGGTATTTCTGCACTTGTGGGCATTGAAAGCAATTCACTGCATTTGTTTGTTTCATTTCCTGTTTGCTTTTATTTTTCTGCAACAACTGTGACTATTTACTTCCTCTGCTAACCTACAATTAACCAAGCCTTTTCAATCATTCAATCCCTTCAACGTGGCGACTTCTCAGCCCCTACGCACCATAGCAATTTTCCTTAATTGCACGCGAACTGGCAAAGCATTCGGTGAAATGAACTCCCAACGCAACTTTACGTCCTGAGGAAGTGTGGCGTGAGTATGAAATGTTGCTCCCGGTGTATGAGGTTAGTAGTACGCTTATGTTGTTATTGCCAGCTTTATTATAGTACAACATTTTACTGTTTATTAGGTGAAAAAATCTTAAGAAGCTATTTTGATTAAGAGTTCTGAAATTTTACTTGGCAAAAAGTTATTCTTATTTGTCTTGGCAATGGAACTTTTTTTATAAGCCATAATACTGGTTTGTTGTTGTTGGTTACTTCGTTATAATTTTACGTACATACATACATACATATCTTATCTCAGTTTGAATGCCCAGTTATTTGTGGACGAGTGGAAATCGAATGAATAGATATTTAAGTGAAAAAGAAGTGGGAGTAGGTTTTGCTAGTTAGTGATGAAGATAGACACTTACAGGCTGCTTCATGCAAATATTTCATATTACCAAAAAAATAAGTTAACAGAAATATTTGAACTTCAACACTTTATATTCTCTGCTCTAGATCATATATATATACATAGAGGATCCGGCATTCGAAGTGTAACCAACTTCAGACCGTTAGCGCAGTTGGAAAATTACAGTCCAGAGTATTGTTTATAAGCGCGCGGAAGCATTTTGCCGAGTGTAAACGCGAAAAATGAAAATCAGTTATGGATTTCAAACGTAATAGTGTGATTGCATTATATTTGGCAGTAAAATCACAACCAGCGATTGTTCGTGAGTTCGAGCACCTTAAAGTGAATAAAGTTTTTTGTTAAATGTTTATCGCACCATTATTCGTTACAATGATCCTGGTAGCATCTCGAAACGTCATGGAGGTGGTCATCAAAAGACTGCAACGTCACGTGAAACGGTTCAAAAAGTGAAGGAGCGACTTGAGCGAAGTCCCCTACGAAGTGCCAATCAAATGGCGAAAGAACGGAAAATATCTGACCGTAGCACCACCGCATACTGAAAAATGATCTCAAAGTCAAGCCTTACAAGATCCAAAAGACACATGATTTCACACCAAAGCAGGAACAAGTCAGAGAGCGGAGGAATTGCTTCGCTTTGTCGAAAGCGGCCAATTTGCGACATTGTGTTTTCTGGCGAGAAAAACTCCCAAAACGATAGGGTGAATTGACCGACCGTTCATACGAGAATTCGAGTCATCGATTGGCCAGCAGGTGTCAGCACCCGCACTTTGATTATAGGCTTTTTTAGGTTCCCGGTCACAATAAACGGTCACTCGACTGTATTCGAAAAGTCATTTGGGTTCCCGGTCACGGTGGCATAACAGAAAGCTGCTGTGCTAATGAGCTGGCTATACAGAGGATTCTCGAGATGGTTTCACCGCGAAATGAGAGGACTGGAGTTTCCCTAAGAGCCTGTGACCTACTTCTTGCAAAGATGGGCCTCGCGTCAACTCAGTAAGCGCTGCGTTAGCGCGCAAATGTGCAAAGTCGCCACATCCTTCTAAAGGACGGTCGGTAGAATTTCTAAGGCTAACAAAGCCGCAGCTCTCGAATTTGGTGGGTGTCTTTACCGGGCATTCCGGGCAGTCCTTTAGGTATCAATGTGGTGGTACTTGGTATTGCCTCAAGTCTTTTATGCAGAACCTGTCTAGAAGATGTGGTGGAAAATCATCTCAGCCCTGCTCTCGTCGGGCTAATATTCAGATATTCACGTTTTTGGTACACCTACGGATATACTTGTAGTAGGTTAATACATACACTGTATATTACACACCTGGTGAATTTCATCAGTAGCTTGAAGCGGTTAATACAAATGTAATTAGCCTCCGTTTGATCATCATTCTTCAATCCAGAGCCCTTTTTCCTTTTTCCCCGCCTTTGGTTCTTATCTACCTCTGATTTTCCTCTGTAGCATCTTAATGGAGGAATTTCATTATTTGTCCAAGTCGCCAGCCATTTATCCTAACCCAACCTCTTATAATTAGACGTTACTGCCAGATGAATTTATAAAAAAATAACTTGAAGCCGGTGAATCGTTAGATGGAAATTTCATGGCCTCCTTATTGCTTGAAATTTCGAGGCATCAAAAAACGGACAAAAAATTAATATAGAATTGAATTATCTATTTCTTAAGGAAGTGCAAAAATATGTATGGGTATCAACTGCGTTGATTATGGTGGTATTATGAAAATATAAGGACATTAAGCCCATACTCAAATCGTAGGTGGTCTGTTTCTAATCGACTTTGCTGGAATTAGAAGTTTTCCTCAAGCTGGAAGAATAAGTTTCCTTTGTACATTTTGATTGAAAATATTCACATAAAATAAAGAGATGACATCTTTTTTCACCAAACACAAGATTCCCTCATCTGCTCCATTTGATATGCAGGCTCGCCCTATGATTTTCCATCCACCATACTTCAGTATAACTATTGGGATTTTTGTTCTATTTGGAGGCTGCAACGTTTGATAAATACAGATTACAATACAGTATATGAGTATTTTCTACAAATCAAGTATCTTATTTTTTTATACGCTTTGATGAATTCTAATTGCTATAATCAACGCCGCTGGTTGTGCCTAGAATTGACCACGATATACCCCGCACGACTCTAACCATATTTGCAAGCTCGCTTAAGCCTACACACTTGACATTCTGTCCATTTGGAGCCACACTACCGTTAGTTAAGATTGAAGATGACACCGGTGACTACAACGTAAGGGATGATGTACTGCTATAATACCACAAAAACAACACCGCTGGTTGGGAATTTTTGTCACGCCACTTTCGAGTTGTAACCGGCACGATTCACTATTCAGAGAGCGTTTTGGAAGAATTGTTTAATTACTTTTTCACTCAATCTACTGCTATTTATGTAGAGGTAATTTTTGGAACTTTCCAACTTCAATTAATTTCAGAAGATTGGGTGATCTGTCAGTACAATTATGACTTTGAAGATTACTTTTTCTTTCATCGGTTTCACTACACTATAAATAGAATACTGACCTCGATCGTTATTTAACCGATATCTGCACACGATTTATATATATTTTATTTTTATTTTTATTTTTACTAGTTTGATTTAATGAGTGGATACAAAGTCCCTTACTGACTTCTCCCAAAAAAAAAAACTTTAATTAGTAAAAATTTAAGTTATTTAATCTTTCAGGAAGGGAGTCAGCAATATCAATAAATGTATTCAGATTTCCTAGAGGCATAATTCAATATGACAGTATATGAATAAAATAGGTAATGATAGGATAATACCCGGTACATTAAGTGGTATTCTACTCAGAGTGTCAGGATCATGAACAGTCCTAATCAGATCAAGGCAAGATGTATATCTTCTGTCATGAAGTGAACGTAAACGTAATAGTAAAAAAAGAGTTATACGAAGTCAAAGAACAAGAAAAATTTAAGGCTCGTAATGCGAATCTGATATTGTTTGCACACCCTGTATTCTATTTATATCCAATGAGAGCGCAAGCTGAGAGTTAATAGAAGTGTATTTCAAAGGAAATATCACAAAGGCGATTTTTAAGTTTGAAAATGAGAATTTTGAGTTAAAGTAGACACCTCGATCACTAACTACGTCTGCGGTTATCAGCTGATCCATTTTCAATTACGTTTTCTCGAAAATAGTGATTGAACAAATTTATCGATGGGTCAACGTACCGGTAATCTTACCAGAATCTCTCATAAGATCAGATTGAAGGTTAACAGAAGCCTTGCTTGCAATAACGGAATACACCTTGAGATTATTAGTATACAAAAGAGAAGTCGACTGTAAAATCATGCACTTGTAATTTTAATAAAGATTATAAATAAAGCCAGCCCCAACCAGCTTACATCTGAAAATGCATGAAAATAGTGAGATGACGTCATTAAGCGCATCGCAATACATACACTTAAATAAGACACTGAGCTAAGTCAAGAAAAGTGGTATGAAAATCGAAACAGGCTAATTTGTTGGGTAAAAATTGCAACTGAAGTCAAGAACTTAGGTGCTTAATGCGATATAAAATTAATGGTGGTTGCGTTTCTCCCAAACAAAAATTAGCCACTACTTTTTTCGTGTTCGATTCTAAAATTAAGCAAGAAAATTCCATGTTTGGTGCTCTTTCTTGAGTAGACCCTTTTAAAGGGTGGTTTAGTTTTAAGGGCCGGTATTGATTTTAAATAAAATCCATTTTTTAGGAAATTATTGTAATTTCTCTTTATTATGATAATATTGGTATGACTCAATTACATATGGAATAAAATATTGGCCAAATAGCCGCCGCGGCCTCGGCGGCACACCTCCAAAGACCACCAAATGCAAATAGTTCCTTATCTAAAGGGTGGTTAAGTTTCAAAGGCCGGTATTGATTTTAAATAAAATACAATTTTTTTAAGAAATTATTGCCATATTTCTTTATTATGATAATATTTGTATAGCTCAATTACGTATAAAACAAAATATTGGCCAAATAATCGCCGCGGCCTCGGCGGCACACCTCCATGCGATGGTCCAAATTTTCGATGACGCATAATTGAGGATCTATGCCGTTGATGTGCCAAATTATCTCATCCTTTAGCTCTTGAATTGTTGCTGGCTTATCGATGTATACCTTTTCTTTCAAATAACCCCAAAGAAAGAAGTCCAACGGTGTCGTTGACGTTTAGGTGTGGTTCACATTCAACATCGGCCCTTGAAATTTAACCACCCTTTATAATAAGAACAGCTTGCCGAAAGCGGCTGGATTAATACTTGTGAACAGCTTTAAGATGAAATAAATCATTTTACGCAACAAATTCAGGTGGCAGCATGGGGTAGCACACGCATACTTAGTCAAAACGCTCATGATAAAAAATAGCCACCCTTTATTACAAGCTTAATCACTAATAAACGGAAGCTACGAAGAGCTTGCTTTGCAAGCGAAGAGCTCAACATAGTGATCAAGGTATTCAAAACTGACGAATTCAATCGGTTTCAAACAGGACTCACAGCTGAAAAAGTTCAGAGTATTCTTTTCGTGGAAGGCGTTCAATGTACCATACTCCGATTAAAATTGATGAAATATATTGGACCAAACCGAGTGAAAAGCGAAAATATTTCCTGAGCATCTTGAATAAACTTTTAGCCCAAATGAAGCAACAAAAACTTTGCATGGTTGCATTACTCCAGCTATACCAAAAGAAGTTGGCAAATATTAAATTCTTGATTGAAAAAGTCTCCTGGTTTGAAATGCTGCGAAAACTCCCAATGAACTGCATAATTTACTTGACCAGTTTACTTAATATGCTTGAGATTGAGATATGTGCCAATATACTGGAAATTCCCGGAAGATATCATAATACCCAAGTCTAGAAAATCTTCTAACAAAGTTTCCTCATATAGGGCAATATACCTACTACCAGCAATGTCAATATTATTAATGCGTTAAATACGAAAATGTTTAAAAAAATAAACGCTGGCGTACAAATAGGGAGCATCTTTGGGCCTCTGCCGTATCTCTTCTACACACAAGGCCTACCATCGGCAAACCAGTATGTGACTGCAACATTTGCGGATGACACTGCCCTACTTTTAGCGCACGATACAATGCAAGGGGCTGCTATCAAGTTTCAAGATGCTGTCCACCAGATTTCCTCCTGGGCCAAAAAGTGGAGGATTAAACTAAAAAAGAGCATATTAGCCCAAATAGATTTTTTTCTGAAAAATACAGAATACAAACCAATCTTTATGGATGAATCTGTCAGCCCATATGCCCATTAAGCCAAATACTTAGGTATTATACTCGTTGCTAAACTGCGCTGGAAAGCGTACGAAAAAAAGAAGCGTGACAACCTCGATTTCAAAATCGAAAAACTACATTACCCAATTGGATGGCTCTCTTAATGATCAACTTTGAAAAATTTTTTTATTTACAAACAAATTTTAAAGCCTGTGGGGGAGTAACTTCGTAGCATTTTTATATTTTCTTTTATTTTACAACGATTGGTTTGCTGTTTGGCAAAGGGTAAGTATTCATTCGATGGAACTCTTTGTGCTCTACAAAACTATGTTAATTGTATTTTTGAGTTATTTAATTTTTTATTGAGGCTCTTCTTTGCAGTTCATCGAGGTCAAAAAGCTGCTAAAGCAACCCGAGATATTTGGGACGTGTATGTAGAAAGTGTCATAGGCGAATCTACAGCACGGAAATGGTTTGCAAAGTTCAAAAATGGCGACTTTACGTCGATGACACGTCCCTTCTGAATTCGATGAAGAACGTCTCAAATCACTTTTGAAGGAGAACGGAAAAATGAACTGCGATCATAAAACGATTCTCAATCACCTTCTTTCAATGAGATTAACCGAAAAATTGTGAGCCTCGGTGCTTCACAACCTCAACAAAAAAAAAAAAAAAAACAAAGAAAGTCGCCTTCAAATTGTTTCTCGGTCATAAACATGGCTTTTTGTACCGAATCGTCATGGGAGATGAAAAAATGCTGCCTATACACTAATATCAAGCAAAGAATGGAGGGGGTGGCTCCAAAAGATACGGCAAAGCCGAGAGTCAAGCCGCTGGAATGCTATAAAATAATGCCACGGTTAACAAGGAGCTCTACATTGCCCAGCTACACCGCGTTAATGAGCCTATACGACTGAAAACGTCTGATCGACATGGCGAAACCATACTCCTTCACAACAACGCCAAGCCCCATGTTGCACAAGTCGTCAAAGCCGTATCCAAGAGCTCGAATGGGAAGTCCTTCAGCATTCGCCATACTCTTCGGACCTTGCACCGTACTTTCCAGGCCATCATACTGATTACCATCTTTTCCGCTCTCCTCTGTCAAACCATATGAACTGAACGGAACAATTTCTCACAAATAGCGTCTACAAAACCATGTCAAAGTCGCTGCATCCAGCTAACTTCAGCTAAAGAGCATAAAAATTGCAGACCTCATGCAAAGCGAGAAGCATACATTTCATTTTTACTTGTATGTCTTTCGTACAGTGTATAAAATATAAAATGCTTCCTTTAAAAATTTAATTCTAACTCCTAACTAGTATTATAATTTACATACTAAATAGTTGCAATACTATAACGTCTCTGTAAATTGTATAATGCGTTAATAACACAAAAACAAATGGCTGTGTTGGTGTGTGTCCGACGTGATAGCTCATCTTTTTCTGATTCGCACATTTTAAAGATGCTCAATGTTACTCTAGCAAGATCTAGGCTGAATTATGCCTCTTCAGTTTACTCTCATATTATGCTTTTACGAATTTAGAAAAAGTTCACCGAATTCGCTCTCCGTCCTTTGAATTCTAGTGAATCTTTCGCCTTATAAGAATCACGCTTACTAAACTTAAACTAAACTTAAAAACTGACCTGCCTACTTCGCTTGCTGTTGGAGCAGTTGACTGCCCTAAATGAGTGAAAAAATTGTTTTACATGTTTCTATGCATAACCTATTTAGTGTTGCTTTTTTATGTCGCTTTTCCAAAATATAACTAAGGTGTGGCCTCTTCATGGGCAAAAAATACTTCAAGATCGTAGTGCGAACCCCTTTATTATTTCATTTCATGCTCCCTTGATGAGAACTCTAGCGAGACAAATTTTCCAAGCTTTGATTCGTCTCTACCCCATGAAGTACTATGTAGCCTACTATGTATAGAGTCATTTTAATTACAATAGTTTTAAGTACTTTTGGTTTATTGTCAGTAAAATGCATTGTTCAATTAACTGAATAAATAAATAAATAAAAAAAAAATATAAAATATCATTAAAAATTCTATATGAAACCCCATTAAATGCTGACTTAACAAAGTCGATATATGCACAGCGTATCCCTTTGGCGGCCAGGAGAGAAATTTGCAATTCAAATTTTCAAGATTAGAAATGGTTGGCCTGCCTCTGGCAAAATCAGGTGAATCTTATTGCCTTTTAGCTTCAGTTACGTCTGTTTGATTCCAATCAATTTTTTACACTTGCCTGAAGAAGGAAATTTATTTCCGTATGCTCATTTTCCTTGAAAAATTTTTCAAAAATATAAATGATTGAAATTTCATAAAATTTCAACAATTATTAAGTGTAAATTATTTTATCAACCACAGTAGTATGAAAAAAATTACAGTCTATGCGCCACCTATGTACATATTTAGATGTAAGCACCCTGTAAAAGTATTTTGCTGTACTCCTTCTTTTTTACACATAGAGCCATAAAAGCCAGTAGCTCATTTAACTAGTTCTTTCGCTATTTATTTTGCGTATTATGCATAGCAGTTGAAATTGCCCTTTCTATCTCTTCCCCACTACACACCCAACTACTTACTATCAACGCCTTTCTCCTTATTTTAGTTAAATGAAGAAATAATACAATTCAAGTTGCATTTGCAGAACAACAACCACCGGCAAGCACCACCCCTGCACTACTCGCCCCCCTGACTACTTAAAATTAGTGTTGAGCGCTGTGCATATTTGCAAACGCCCAAAGCATATTGGCCATAATAAAGCGTTGAAGGTTTGAATGAGCGGCCAGCGCAAGTGAGCGCCCTCCACGGTTACAAAAGTCATAAGTGTGAGAATATTTGTATAGTGGGTGAAGAGGGCAATAGTTAATAACAGTGCTTTGAATAGATGAATGGGCGAAGGAATGAATGAATGAATGAATGGATGGCGCAAAAGGTGTTATCTGATTGCAATTCCGCACACACGCTGCAAATAGAAAACAGCAAAACAAATAGTAAATAAATAAATACCAAACAGCTGCGAAGCAAATGAATGAAAAGTGAAGGAAATTGACATACAAAAAAAAAAAAGAAGAAAATAGTACAAAAAAGAAAAAAAAAAAAACAACAGAGAAATATTATCAAATGGAAAACTTGAAGAGTTTGCTGGACGTTTTGTTTTGTTTTGCTTGTTTTGCTTGGTTTGGCTTGAACGTTGCTTGCTTTGATACGCTTTATGTAAATAATACAAAATCAAATAGATGCAAAAGTACTTTCTGCAAGAAAGACGCTTATAGCAAAAACAAAGAAAAAGTAATGCAAAAAGTAAAAATAGTTTGTGATATCAGTGCATTGAAATGACTACAAGGACAACTTTGGTGCAACAGGGCGTATCAGTAATTAACATCTTGACTGACTTTGCAAAGCGACAGAATGAATAACGGCGCCAACTCTAGTGGTTGGAGTATACATGAAAGTAGCTGGTTAGTGGCATAAATGTTAACGTTAAATACCTCAAAAATTTGCAAAAGTATGAGCGGACAAAATTTTCACTACAACCTTGATTGCATTCAAATGGAAGCTAGTTAAGTGTTCACTGCTTTACATTTGTATTTCACTTTATTTTTCTGGCACTTTAGTTTTTAACATAACTCAAGCTTTTCCTTCTGCATTCTTAACCATTAAATCCGCCGAAAGGAAAGCCACCAAATCCACCATAAGGAAAACCTCCAAATCCGCCACCGAAGCCGCCATAGGGGTAGCGTCCATAACCGCCAAATCCACCATATCTGCCATACCCGGGATAACGACGGAAGCCGCCGAAACCGCCGCGGAGCTGAGGCAAATCTGTAGCTGCTTCGCCGTTTGCTAGCTCCCCAGTGTCCAGGTCCAAAAGCTGTTGGGCACTCGTTGCGTCTGATTCCGGCATTTCGACGACTTCGGAGGCTTCTGGAGCTACTACATCTGTTGCAGTTTCCGGCTTATGTCCAACTTCTGCCACTTGTTGTGGGCTTTCCGGCACTACCTCGTTAGTTTGTTTCTCCTCGGCGGGGTAGGCGCTTGCGCAAGCCATCAATAGCAAGAAAACGAAAGCGATTTCGCGCATTTTAAAAGGTTGTAAATTTTTAACGCTTTTTTTTTGAGTAAGTAGCGTATTGATGCCGACTTTTCACAATTCCCGGTTAGTTGATAGCAAGTTGCTTCTAGTTCGTTTAGTTACGCTGTACTATCTTCACTTCCAAAAGCGGTTAATGCTTTTATAATGCAACTTCACCGCAAATCAAAATAAAGAAAAAAGGCGATTTTTGTTTGGTATTGTATTAAATTTTCCTTTATTTCGGTTAACGAGCCAATATAAATAAAAAAAAACTGTGTATTTGTTAAGAACGACAGGAAATGGGATAAAAAAAGGTAAGCGAAAAATTGTAAATTCGTAAACGCCTCATTGTCTGCAATATGCCAAGTGTCATCAATATCTGAAAGTATTGTATATTAAGAAAGTTTTACAAACAATAAGTGTGAGAAGTGCTTGTGATTATGTACATCTGCGCTCACAATAATAGCAGCGCGGAATATTGCAAAATTTTGACTATTTAGTTAATTTTAATTTAATTTTCGTATTTTTTTTATAAAAATATAGTTCATGCTATAATAAAAATCGTTTAACTTAAAGTTTCAGACTTTGTAGCAAGTTTTCAAGTAGTTTCAGCAATTCAAACTTTCTAACCAGAATTTTTACAAAAATTTGCAGTATTCAGTTTTATAGCACATTGAACTGAGGTATAAAAAAGTTCAAGTGTAAAGTGCCGCAAAATTTCGGTTAATTTTTCATACTTTTTTTGACGGTGTTATATAGTTATATAACGCGGTCTAGGTGGTCTAGCGTAAGTGCACTAGCCTGTCATCTCAGAGGTTATGGATTCGAATCCCACGTCAAGCACGGTCCCCCCACATTTCCAAATTTACCTATTTTCCCTGTTTCTAAAAAAAACATCTCATTCCTGAAACCCTAAACCTTATCCATTCCATCCTTACTCCCGCACAATAGTCATTGTGGCTGCTAAAACAAGCAAAAACAAACCGTTACACATTGCATCAGTGGCGCCGCCAAGAGGAAGCGGGCAACCGCGGTAATAGGGCAGACACACTAAATTTAGCCAAGTCCTCGACCATCTGTGCGATCCTTCTGTAGAAAAATATGAAACACATATGGCGCTCCAAGCAGTAAAGAAGGCGTTGTTCCTAAGCAACGACAGGTGGGCATAACCACCACTTGGGACTGGTAGCGGCAGGCTAATAACCTAACCTGCCAGAAATCATATAGATTAACGAAACCAACGCAAGACAAGTCTTGTCGAGGCCCTATGCTCCCGAGAGGAAGAACAACAAAAAAAATTTTAGTTTCTTCCATATAACCAATGCTAGAACTTTTTATATGAAGAAACTGCACAAGACCGACAGCAGCACAAAAAAAGGAAAAATTGTCAAAAACCAAAGTTTTTTTTTGAAATTCTTATAAAGATTTACTGAATGTTTTTTTTAGTACAAAATAAAATTTTTTTTAATACAAAATAAAAAAATATTTAAAAATCAATTAATACATAAATAATTAGTCAAAACTTTGCAATATATTGCACTGCTATTATTTTGATTGCTTTTGTGTTACATGAAGATATGATCACTAACTATTTATTTTGTAAATTTGATATTTATTCGAATAGTAGCATCTATTTAGTTAGTAACAGCGATTCTTTGAACATTTAGCTATCTACCAGGAAAAGAAAATATAGACCTGTACGGAGATAAATAGTGTGTCATATATTTTTTATTAGTACCATTCAATACTTTTGCTTACATTACGAGTATTTTATTTACATTTTCAATTTATCGCAACTAAATAACCGCATATTTAAGGCAATCAATACATTTTTATTTAAACAATTTTATATTTCTTTCATTTTTAGCATCATCGGGAAGCATACCTATTATTACAGCCTTCTGCATAATATCGAATCTAGTCTAAAATAGTCTGCATTTCATAGACGTTGAAATTGTTGCATTTCTTTGACATACCTGACGTTTTCAGTAAAATTATTCACTACACTTTAAATATATTTTTTCCTTTCTTGGGGAAATTTGTATTCATACAACTGCATCCTCTGCGGGAAGTGTAAACGCATATTTTTATCTTTTAAACTATGTACTTTCCGATTTCGTATCATGAAAGCGGTAAAAAAAACTACAACCAATCTGCTTATACTCATTTTTACATAAATTGGCAATTCGAAAAGACTGTATATAAGTTATGATTTCATTTTTAATAACGATGACTTAAATATACAACTAAAAAGTTTTTTGCAGTTTTTACTTAAGAATTCTTCGCATTATTACAGAGTTCTTACTGCTCCTTGTTAAACAAATTTTGGTTAGTTAAAATATTATGTTTCCTTATTACTATATTTTATTGGATTACGATTCAATTAAAAATAAGCATATTTTATTGAGAAGAAAGTGTGAAATGTAATACTTTTTTACCAAACCGGTTTTATTTTCTTCCCGTTTTCCTTCTACATTCAAAATGCAACGTTGAACTAAGACAGCATCTGATGATAAGTTAGCTAATGCATATTTGCCTGTTTGTTTTGCATATTTGTTGGAATAATTGATGCTCATTTTTCTTAAATAAGAGCTAATCAGTTACTTTTACATTTCGATAAATATTTATTTAGGTGAATATTTATGGTATGACAGGCGAAATAGGCGCTGGTAAATATATACTATATGTACATATGTGAGCACTTATATATGCATTGGTGTACCTATACCCTAAAATTTGCGAAGAAGTACATCAGAAACAAAACTTATCACAGAAATGTGATTAGTCAATCACTAAAATAAATGGGCTAAAAGTTTAGAAAAAAATTAAGAATTAGGAAATTAAGAAATTGCAGCATTAAAAGCCATTAAGTCTTATACAGTTTTGCAAATAATCGATTAAAATTTCCCAAAAAAATAATTATTGCCATAGCTGCAAGTGTGTTTGCTCTCTCTGTATTTAAATTTTTACGCGATTTCATCCACACCCTGAAATTGCGGCCTATCGTCTCATTCTCTCATTTGACCACCTATTTGGGTTGAATTGCAGTGTATCGAGTGGTGAAAAAAATTAAGATACAACACGTATGCTGTGAAAAGCCTTCTTTGTCTTTTTCAACAAATATTGTTTTTTAGAGATCACGACATTCCCTTTTTCTGTGATTAGTATCCCTTAAAAAATTGTATTTGCAAGGAAACTACAAATTTATTAGAGCAACGCGGGATCTTACGCTGCATTGGTTGCTTTACTTCCAACATTAAAATTGTGGGAAGAAAAGCTGCCTGAATCGAAAAAGGTTGCTGATGGTTTCCATTTCAATTCAACCGTGCTATTCGGGACATGTTCTTTGATTTCGATGTAACTCAAATATGTTGCTCTCTGGTCAAAATAATGAGGCCCGTATTTTTTTGTTTGCCCGTAAACATTTTTTTTCAAGACTTATCGGCAATTTTGTATTTCGGTTGAAAATCGATTTTTTTTAGTTATATAAGAATTTTTTTTTAATTACTCATAACTTAGTCAAAAATATGAACCAATTTTAATGATTCTGGGTTCAAATGATGCTCGTCATTACTTGCACGAGCGATTTCATGCCCATGCTCATGGAAAAGCCTTCAAAATCTTAAAAAACTACAGCTTCAATATGTTGTAAAGTTATTAGGTCCAAGATAGTAATCATCATCAAAAATCAATCATCTCATCGGGATATGTTATAAACTGAACTGCTGAACGTCATTGAAGCGTCTTCAATCCCAATAAAGAAGGGGACGATTTCGTAGCGAAAATGATCACGTTACGCCATTAATTTTCGGGCCATTGGGCACGAAGAGCCATTAGATCTACTGAAAGCCACTGTGTGGTGCGACGCTCACGCGAGAGGAATAATAAGGTTAATAATTTGAGGACGTTATCGGCAATACGAAAACTTTTACTGAATTTATTTCACATAGGAAACACTGTACATAAAATAAAAATATACGAAGGTGGGATTTAGAGCAAAAAAAAAAGAGATCTAGGGTTAGGAATATTGTGTAACTGAGGGAGAGCAGCAGACCAGGTTTAGAGTAAGGATAGAGTTACAGGAGTTACAGACTTCGTTTTCTTAGGAGTATTTATAGAGCTCAATGAAACTGAAAAAATATATATATTAGAAAACTGCTTACTCTCAGTTATTTGCCATGAGGTACAGCCTCGTGAATTAATTTGACAACTTTCTTAAATATCTTTAAGTCCTTGCGTAACTGAGTTAAGTTTACGTTTAGAGTAATTACACTATCATAATTTTCAGGTATTTTTGTATTGAGGTATGTGTAGCTATTTGTTGTCATTTTTTACAACTTAATAAAACTATATTCAATTAATTTCAGAAGTCACCGAATTATTTATTTATTATAACTATCAAATCAATATTATTGGAACTTAAAATCTCATTTAAACACTCTTGTTTTTTGTCCAGTTACAGCATAACCATGACCATGAACAAATTAGATGCCACATTGGATGATGTGCAGAATACGCGTTTCGGCAATATCTATCACGATCTGATCAAGCAAATGGCCAAGACGACGCAGTTTACTGAGAACGAAGTGAGCAGCATTCTAATGGTTTATCACAAATTCGTTTTAGCCAACGGCTCCAAAGCGAAACAAATGACAAAGAAACAATTCTTTCATCTCTTCTTGGTTATGTTCAAAATTTTTGATTTACAAATAATCGAAAGGATACTTTTGCACATCACATTGGATATGAAAAAGGAGGTAGATCCTGTTGCCTGGGTGCGCCTCTTCTCCGTCTTCATGACAAATAAGTTAGATCAGAAAATTAAGTTCACATTCCAAATTTATAATATTCATGGCACCGGTTTTTTAAATCGTGAGATAGTGACACATGCTGTGGAGAAATTTTTCGTTGGGGAAGATGAAGATGAAGTCAATGAGTTGCGTTCGGATATGGTTGACTTGTTGCTCAAGAAATTCGATGTTGATAAGGATGGCGTCATATCGTTCGATGACTATTCACAAGTAGTGATGAAGCAACCAATGCTGTTGGAGTTTTTGGGTAAATGTTTTCCATCCGTAACTGGCTCCACAGTCATTGCGCTGTGTGCGAATATACTGTCGAAAGTAAATTATGATCAGCTTTGTTCATAGGTAATTGTGTTTGTATGCAAGAAATTATTTTCGTGTACGAGTATATTTGAGATTATTGTTATCTGTATGATTTTGTGAATAAATTCCCTTTTGTAAAATATTGGTATTTTTTTAAATTATTTATAAGTATATATAGGTTTAACAAATGGAGGAATCTACAGTTTTAAGCCGACACCGAACGGTAGATATTTTTTATGAGGAGCTTTTTCTGGCAGAAATAGACTCAGAGGTTTGCCATTGCCTGCTAAGGGGAGAATAGAAAAAAAATTTTCTTCATTTTGGTTGGGAATGGTAGACACGCACCAACTCAATTGGCTATGGCGGCCGCCTATAGAAATTATACAATGTAGTTATAT
Source organism: Anastrepha obliqua (assembly GCF_027943255.1). Taxonomy (NCBI): domain Eukaryota; kingdom Metazoa; phylum Arthropoda; class Insecta; order Diptera; family Tephritidae; genus Anastrepha; species Anastrepha obliqua. The sequence goes on from NC_072892.1 coordinate 86,977,627, forward strand.
TATATAATTAACGAATCTCGGTGAAAACACTAAATTAAGAAAAACATTTTTCTAATAGCGGTCGCCCCTCGGCAGGCAATGGCAAACCTCCGAGTGTATTTCTGCCATGAAAAAGCTCCTCATAAAAATATCTGCCGTTTGGAGTCGGCTTGAAACTGTAGGTCCCTCCATTTGTGAAACAACATCAGGGCGCACACCACAAATACAAGGAGGAGCTCGGCCAAACACCCAAAAAGGATGTACGCGCCAATTATATATATATATATATATATATTATATAATTATATATTATATAAATTATATATTATTTTTTAGTACAAATGCATGAAACATACGTCAGAGCAACTCCTCTCTAAATATGTAGAAAGTCATACACATGTTTTCGAACAAGCATCACTTAAAAGCTACTGCGCCTAGTAATAAGAATATGTACTAAAGCACATTGAAAAGAAAGCTGCAAGTAGCAAAAACAAGAAGGATAATGCACGACCAGCCTGAGTACGGTCAAGAGGAAATGGAGGCACACAACACAACCTTAAACCACTATTGAATATGACTTCGTTTATATAACGACAGTTCATTAGAATTTTTTGACGACAAAGTATTAGAACCAATGCGTTCTAGTACAAAAAAATGTCACTGTCGAAGGACACGTAAAGTTCATACCCACCATAGAAGAAGTGAAAATTTTTATAGGAATTTTACTACTGTCTGGTTATAATAGTACATCACGTTATATATTGCATTGGGATAGCGATGATGAATTTGGCAAAGTAAGAGCTCATTCACGGCATGCCTATGCGTTTTGGGTGCAATATTTGGTCACTTTACACACGATTCGGTTATGTTGCACAGTAGAAACTCGATTCTTGCACGTAATGAAAACCGCGCTCGGTGCAAGTTTATTAGGTTTATTACTGATATGAATTCAAGTTTATTTGTTTTTATTATATTTGTTGATTAAATACATTTTAAAGCGATGAATTTCATTTAAAATTAAAGAAATTTTCGATTTTGGTTTGTTTTTTACACCCTCCTTCTTCATTACCACACTGTTTCTGTTCCTCTGCAGCATCAGGACACCGCTTAACCAAGCAGTGTTTAGCTCTGCCCATTGTAATTTTGTTTGTATTTAGCATCACGTCGTTAGTTCCTTCAACAACTGTTTCGTCGTATTCATTACAATATTCTTAATTTAAAGCTGGGGGCTCCAAATGAGGTTCAACAATTCATTGCTCGGTTTCAGATTACGTAACTTGCTGCAATGGTTCTACTTCCCGAAGCAAAGTTGCTATGAATTGAATATTGCATGCACCATCAGCTATCTGTAAACACAAAGCTTCATATCGGTTTGATCCATGGGCTGTATTAGAGCTGTACAGTTTAGAGAACATCACATTGCCGATACGTGGTCATCGTAGCTCTTTCATTATCAATAAGAAGAAGTGCTTTTTCCGGAAGATTTTGCGCACGAAAGAAGCCTTTTACCTGTTTATTTAAGCAATTTAAGAAATACACGTCTGGAATAAATATTCTATGAAACAATTCTTCACATAAAGCAAACGAAAATGTTGGAGCCTGCCAGGTGAACCAGGTTATAAAAAAGGTTATGTTATGTATCTGGTGGGATCAGAAGGGTGTCATCTATTATGAACTGCGTAAACAATCTGAAACCATCACTGGCGATCGTTCCCGACTGAAATTAATGCGTTTGAATCGAGCTCTCAAAAAAAAGCGGCCGGAATGGGACGGTAGACATGACAAACTGATTTTGCTGCATGACAACGCCAGGCCACACGTTGATAAATCGATCCAGAAATATATAGAGGAACTGAATTGGGAAATCTTACCCCACCCACAGTATTTCCCAGACATTGCACGGATAACCATCTGTTCCGATCAATGCAGTAAGCCCTTATTTGAGAGCAGTTCACTTCATACGAGAGCATCGCAAACTGGCTCAATGATTGGATCAAGTCAAAAGAACTCGAATTTTTCGTCAGAGGACTCCGTATGCTGCCTGAAAGATGGAGTAAAGTTGTAGCTTCCAATGGCATAAACTTTACAAAATATCTAAACAAGGACGGAAATGAATTCCCATGATTTCCAGCAGCATTTGTGCAAGCGAGGGAAGTTATTCTCTCCTTACTGATCTTTTTAAAGTTTGCGAGGCAGCTTAAGTTAAGCGAAGATGGTATGAAAACCTGGTCGGGCTGAAAGCCTGAGAGGAAAGTATTTATGCACATAAAAATGAATTTACTTTATTCCGATACCAGAAACAAGTAATAATACCAGGTGGTATATCGTAAATTAGTTTATTCTGTTCGATATGTGGACATCCCTTTATCATAAAGTAAGCTCTAGGCCAGGGCGGCTTATATCCCGCAAGCCAATATAAGATGGGATAAGGAACCCACTTTTGAGGTAATTAGACAGGATTAGCTTAGAAGGAATGAGTACAGAACAAGGTCCTTCATTAATCTGTATTACTATCGGGCACTGCCTAATGGGAACATATGGGAAATGTTTGAGGCTTCCCTCAAATTACTTCTGTCACAGTTGCTGGAACGAGAAGGAGGTGGAGAGCGTTGAACAGTTCCTCTGTCACTGACCCATACTTGTCACAACGCGATATTGCTATCTAAATTCTTACTTCTTGTATTACAAAAGGTATCCATACCTATGTGGGTCCCCTCTACACCCTTATTTAGAGTGACGAAAACTTAACATAACCTTTCAGATGGTTTCGAATGATCACTAGGTATGCACGGGGAAACGTTTGGTTCCAAATTGCCAAGGTGAGTAGTTTCAACATACAGAGTTATCGCCCAGTATGCTCAATTCTTAACCCGTTTTCTCTGTGTTTTAAAATCCATCAACAAATCAAATTTTTTCCCACAAAAAATAATTAGCCTTATTTACTGAACTTTATGTAAATTAATCTCAGAAATTATGGAATAAAAATAGCATGGGATTTTTCCTACTTTGTCCTTGCCCTGTATTAATACATAAATGGGAATTATTTGTTCAAAGCGAATCTGAAAATACACTTTGGATTTGTTTTGAATTTTTTTTCACTCTGTTTTTGTTTTGTTTTCTAATGGGTATATCAAATAATATATTCTTATAGAATTCATTATAAAACTCATTTCCAAGTAATATGTATATCAATGTGATATATCCATTTACGGTATATTGGTTCCATATGCTGAAACCGCAAAATATTTCGTTATGATTTGAGGGTGAATGAGGATGAAAGCATTAAATCTTAAACATAAATTGTACAATATTTACACACGTATAATATATACATATGTTTGTTTGTTTGTCATTGTAATACGTACGCATACCTTTTGCTCGGAATTTGGCCGATTTTTTGGTTTTTTAATGTTGTCAAACGAAGGGAACCCCAAATCTATACAGCTGCCGAAAGGAAGACGCGTTTTTATGAGAAGTTTTTTCATGGCAGAAATGCACTTGCGAAAAACCTTTTAGAAAAAAACGTTCCTATGATTTGATAGTTATGCCTCAACTAAAGATTTGCTTTCAATTTCTATTTTGTAATTAAAACATTACATTGGGTTCATTGATCTCAGGCGAGTAGCACAACGTGTCTAATTGATACAAATGGCTATAAGTTGCTTTAATTCTAAAACAAAACAAAAACAGAAAACAACAAATAATAATACAAAATTGTGAGTTAACAGGTGGCGCCCAACCGGCAGTAAGAAAAATTAGCATAACCGGCTAATTTACGACCGAAAATTTTAGTAGACGAGTATATACGAAAGTACAAACAACACAACGCTGGTAAATACCACAACTAGGAATCCATACATATTTACGTAGGTATTTCTTAAAAATGCGTAAAAACAAATTAATGAAGCAATTTTAGTATGACCGAGTTTAATTTTTCAGACACAAGTTCATGCAGATCGTAAATAGTAAACATGAAGCTAGTGACCATTCATATGTGTATATGTATATATGTATATTACAGTGGGTTGCTAAAAATTTTAATACTGTGCAGCAGCCAAAATTTTACAAGAGTGCAGACCATTGGATTTGACTCTATTTCGCGATTTGACCCTGATTGTTGCAATTTTTTAAATTGTATTGTAGTTTTTGTTATTTGGTCTAAATTTGATAAAAATTATTTCAAAAAACTCGTTTAAAACTACATTTCCCATTAATATTGTTTTTAAGAGTTCAAAATAAAATTTTATGTTACATATTTTTTTCAAACATTTTAAACCAATATTTCTTACCTATGAGTGCGATTTTACCCCAATTTCTTAAAACTTGTAGTATCGATGAAGGGTTAAAGTGTTCGAAAAAACTGATCCTATCAAGAATGAGAAGGAGGCCGGGGTCAGTTGTTACCTATATGTATATAAAAATATGCAATGTGTGTGCCAAGTTTCGAGTGGCTTGATACAGTTTGTAGAGAAAAAGGGCACAACTGGTTTCTGAATTCAACTTCGAATTCCTAAATCGGTTCTATGTGTGCACTTAAAGCAGTTTCAGAGATAAATACATATATTTACTTGGAGGTAGCGAGTGCTTCGTTAATTTTTCAAATTTTTTACTAATCGCATTTCTTTACCTACATACACAGGGCTACCGGGAAAGTCGTAGTAGCTATTTAATGACATTATTATTTAATTATTATTATTATTGAGTTTTATTTAATTTATATAACAGGCTTTCCAAAACTTAACCGACTTCGAGATATTCGATTTTAAAGATCATGAAAACATATTTTTTTTGTGCTCTTACAAATAATTTCTTAAAATTTTTTTTCTTTCTATTTTTACTTTTGCATAGGCGCACGCCACAAATAGGAGAAGGTGCTCGGCCAAAAATGATGTAAGCACTAATTTTATATCTTTTTATTATAAATCAGCAATAAAATTTGCACTTATATATTTCCGATTTTTCACAAAATGTTGCCTACTTCACAATATACAAAAAAATTTTGTTGCATTGAAACTATGATACATGCAAATTATTTTAAAAGCAAGTATGTCCTTTTAGCTATCTAAGAAAGTATGTTATTCTAAAAATAATGCAATGAATATACTTAATAAGTAGCCCAATATAACGAAACATCTGTTCCGAACACTACGCGGACTGATGGAAATCGAAATTTTCACAATATTTCTAATTCTTTCGAAACTCTGTTTTATGTAGCCGAATTCTATTTGCATATCAAGTTAGACATAGTTTGGCGAAAATTGTTCATGTTTCGTGTCTAAAATTCCTTTAGCAAAGTTTTTGGTATCATATTTTGACTAAAACAAGCTTTATGAATAACAGCAACGACATTCGTTTTCAGTACGCAGACTTGGAAGTTTACCAGTAGTTTTTTCTTTCATTCTGACTTGATTCACCCTAAATAAAAAAAAAAAAAAATATTTTAAAAATGAAAATAAAAAATGTGCGTACATCAAATGAACATATTGAACAGCGAAGAAATGTGAAGAAATTGAGACTACAAAAACTACATGACGAGATTAACCTTTACAAGAAACTTAAAGAAACTGCCGGAATTTACCGCAAAACTATGACACATTTTTTATTTAATTACCTTTTCTCTGATCTTTTCTATATCTAATGGGGCCAACTATAAAAAAATACGAGATTAAAAATGCCATCAAAACATCCAAGGATAATAAAGCAACAGGTCTGGATGAGCTTCCTTCTGAAAATTTGAAATTTATAAATGACGAAAGCCTTGAAATCCGCGAAATTATTTTCAACTATATTCACGACACGTTAAAGTTCTGCGATTACAGACTTATAAGCTTGATGAGCCATTAATTAAAAATATTTTTGAAAATTTTACACAAAATAATTTATAGGAAGTATAAATCGGCCAATAGGAAAAGCTCAGTTTGGATTTAAAGAAGACATGGGAACACGTGAAGCGCTATTTTTTATTCATGTATTAGTTGAACATTGCAGAGACGTCCAAAAAATAGCAAACAGCATTTGACGCAGCACGATAAGCTCATTGAGATTGTATTATACAAAACATAGATACCGATACAATAGAAGTAAAATAAACAGCAATAAAACTACAGATCCAATATATATATTAAGAGTGGTTAGACAGGGACGTATTCTCTTGCTATTACTGTTTGACATCTACTCTAAAAGAATCTTCCAAGAAGCACTCCAAGTTAGAAGAAGGTATTAAGATAAATGGGATAAATATAACCAACAACAGATACGCTGATGATACAATCCTCTTAGCAGACAGTCTGAGTTCTATAAAAGAACTTGTCAATGCTGTTACGCTTTGCAAAAAAAAACTTCGGTTTAAAAATAAGTGTCAATAAAAGTAAATATATGATCCTCAGCTGAAGGCACATCTATACTGATACGAACTTCCCATGACATGTCTATAGGAAGAGTAAAAAATTTCAAATACTCAAGTGGATTAATGAAAATTGATATGCTTAAAAAGAAATACCAGCCCGAATTGAAGCTTATAGGGCAACATTCATTAAGAAAGTTTTAGGGTTCATGATCGTGAATTACAAAAGAAGAAAAACTGCGTATTTGGGTCATATTATGAGGAACAATAAAGGCCATATACTCTAACTAATACTGCAAGGAAAAATAGAAGGGAAACGTGACATATAGTAGGCTGAAAGCAACTATAACTGGCTAAGAAATATGAGGCAATGGACCGGACTCGGCAGCATAGGAACTTTACTGGGAACTACGAGAAATCGAGATATGCATCATGAAATTGTAACTAATATTAACTAAAATTTATTCAATGTAAAATTAATTTAAATCATATAAGAAATCAATGCAATGTGCTATATAATTCTATGATTGTCTGTTCAAAATCGAATTGACGAATAAAGAAGAAGAAGATATATATAGCAAGCATGTGAAAATATCTGGAAACGTAACTTGAGTCAATTACACAATATCACGTATTTGGAGGAGAAAGAAGAAAGTGAAACAGAGAAAGAGAACAAAGAAAGGAAACAAAAAAAGTGCTGTGTTTGAGTGCCATTATTAGTAAAATCATTGGTAAAATATATAAGTGAAATTGATTGAAAACTAATAAAAAGTGTTAATAAAAAATGATTTTCATGATAGAAAGTGGTTTACAATCGCGAAGTAACAGAACGGCTCGATTTTTCAACGCGGCAATTTAAAAGAAGAATGGAATGTAATATAAAACAAAACAAACGAAAAACTTCAAACGCACTACAACACCAACTTTTTCATCAAATTCGATTATAAATACACAGTTGGCCGATTACGTGATCTTTAGTAATTGGCAAATGAAAACGTAAAAAAAAGTATCAATAAGTCGCGGCGTAGAAAATTACAACGTAAAACGGCCGTGCAAATTCTCCTCTCATTCATTGATCAACCAAAATACTAACAGAAAATAGTTACATACATACATATATCATTATAATAAATTAGCAACTCATTTTTATAAGCCACCCCAGAAAAAATCAAACTCAGCCGGTTTTAAAACAGTTACCGCAGTGCCTGCAAATATGAAATCAAATGTTTTTAATATTGCGAGGTTTGTTTGCTTGGATGAGGTGACGAAAGCGTAATAAAGAATAAGCCTGACCTACCAGAACGCGTACGCTCATATATATTTTATATATACATCAACGTGCATATATGTAATATATAAGTATTGTTTTGAAAAAAACTTGTTTGCGAAGCTGTTTACGCTTACAGATTTAAAACAAATCGTATAAGCGGGTCTAATTGCGTTTCAATTTATTTTGAATTACTAATTTAAGGCACGTTTCTGTTGCGTACATTGACATTAATTAGCTACTAGCGCCAGCTGTTACAGCTGGAGAATACGAGTAATGTTCGTTTGGTCACTGTGGTTCAGATAGAAATATCAGTGGAATATTGTGCGTGGTAGAAGCGTATGATTTTTTCGACTTTGATTTTGATGGGTACAACTCGTGCGTGTCTGTCTTGGTTGAAATTTCTGAAAGAGTTGACGGTGTTGCTATAATGATGGAGTGTAGCTGATAGCTGGAGTGAGTTGGCAAGCTTTCTGATGTATGTAGGCGTTAAAAGCAGCCATTATATTTCGCACATAGACTTCACCAGCCATGGTGTCTTAGAAACTAAGATTTAGTGGCCCGGACCAGATTAGTTTTCGGGTGAAAGGTACTCGGAGATTTCGTGGCGGGCGAAAAATTATATATGTATGTTTTAGTAAACGGCCTCCTGATATTGAAAAGAAATTAGTACCAAAAACAAAAATAACTAAACATTGTCTGTGTTTTATGAAACAATTATTTAAAATTTAGTTTTTATCAAATTTGTTCAGTAATTACCTATATGAAATATATATGTATTTTAAATTTATTTTGTTTCATTGATGACTAAAAAAATTAAAATCATATCGTTTCAATAATTATGAAAAAATATTACCTCCAAAATTTTGTGTTGCTGATATCAAAACAAAAAATTATTTTCATTTTTCTAAGAAAATATGTCTAGTTATATACATACACACATACATGGTTTTTAGATTTGCACTTATTTAAAAAAAAACTTGTAAAACATCTACAGTTAGGTATTGAAAATAAACATCTGATTCCCATTCACCAATTTGGTTTCAGAAAACACCATTCCCCGCTCGGTCAAGAAAGCGCTATGGAAAAGAAAAGTGTTTTCAGCCGCTTTCCCTGATATATCTCAAGCTTTGGACAAAGTGTGGTTAGAAGGGATCCTCCAAAAGCTCAAATCCAAGCTGCCAACATAATATTGCGAAGAGCTCTCGTCATTTACTTTAGTACGCGGGCGGTTCAATAAGTATCCATGTTTGATGATAGAGGGCGTTCCTGAGGGAAGTTGGTATTAGCTGCTATCTATCGAACGACAGCAAAACAAATTTCAAACTGATTAATAGGTTAGTTTGGATTTGGCAGCCATTCGAGTAAGACGTGTTTCGTGATTTTCGCTAAGTTGAAAGAAGAGCATTAGCGTTCGGTAATTCGCTTTTTGTTTTTGGATAGGAAAAATGCGAGAAGCAAAAAACAATGTTGGATACTGCCTATGGGGACGCCTTCTATCACCACTATTAGATATTGGTTCAACAAATTTAAACGTGGGCGAACATCCGTTTTTGATGAGGAGCGACCAGAACGCCAGGCAGACGTGGTTACCGAGGAAATTATTGAAAAAGTCCTGGACGCGATTCTCGCTGATCGACGAACGAAAGTGCGCGAAGTAACAGAGGTCATAGGTGTGTCGACCGAAATAGCAATTAATATTTTACATGAAAAAGTTGCGATAAAAAAATTGTCGGCCCCATGGGTGTCGCGATTGCTCACGATGCGGCTGCGGCTGTTAACTTCAAAGCAGTGTTTGGAGCAATTTAAGCAAGATCCGAGGGAATTTTTGCGTCGAGCTGTCACCGTTGATAAAGCCTGGATTCATCATTACACACCACAAACTAAGCAACAATTAAAACAATGGATTTCTGTCGGTGATTCTCCAAAGAAGAAATTAGGCCTTTGAATGAAACTTGGAATGAACTAAGAGCTCTTGCACAGAACCGTGTTCGATGGCGAAGAAGAGTTGTTGATGCCCTTTCCTCTAACTAGAAGTTAGAAGATCTTACGTATAAGATACCACTGTGGGCAAAAAGTAAGTTGAATTTATTTGTCAAACTTCGCGGGACTAAAATTTCGCTCTAGTTATTTTTTTCATGAGTTGGCAGCACTGTTAATAACATCTGGACCAAGTTTCACGTGAATGTCATTATCAGTAATATATTTACGCTTGTGTTACCAAACAACCAAGAGTGCATTTTTCGATTTTTACAATGTCTGATTTGATTGAGCAGAGAAGTGCCATCAAATTTTGTTTGCGGAATGAAATTTCGGCTGCGGAAACGTTTAGCATGTTGCAGAAGGCATTTGGGGATTCCACCATGTCGCAGAAAAATGTTTATAAGTGGTACAAAGACTTCAAAGAGGGTCGAGAACGTGTTGATGGCTTGGAGCGCTCCGGACGACCATCGACATCAACAGATGACCAACACGTCAATAAAGTGAAGGAGTTAGCGCTCAAAAATCGTCGGTTGACTGTTAAAGACCTTACTTATATGATCGGAATATCAGAAAGATCTGTGAAAACCATTTTGAAACACCATTTGGGCCTACGAAAGTCAAATCTCGTTTGGTACCGAAAACTTTCAATTTCTTGGCAAAAAGTCGTCACGTTGATGTGTGTGAAACAATGCTTTCAGACTATCAGGACAAGCTCATATGCGTCATTACGGGAGATGAGACTTGATTTTATGCTTACGACCCTGAAACAACCGACCAATCAAGCGAATATCGTGCTAAAGGCGAGGCCAGACCGAAAATACGTGAAGCAATTCGTCTAAAAAGATCAGAATTATGGGCCAACAACTCTTGGTTTTTGCATCGCGATAATGCACCGTCTCACACTGCACTCGTTCTTCGTGACCGTTTCGCCAAAAATTCCACGCATATCGTTCCGCAACCACCGTATTCGCCTGATTTGGCTCCGTGTAACTTCTGGCTATTCCCAAAACTCAAGAGACCATTCCGGGGATGGCTATACCGGAAATGGACTATTTGGCATGTTTCGGGGATTGGAAAAATCGTTGGCATAAGTGTATTTCATCGAGAGGGGATTATTTTGAAGGGGATGAAATTGATTTACAAGAATAAATAAAGATTTTTCATTTTACAACCAAATTCACCTTACTTTTTGCCCACAGTAGTATATACTTCACTATAATATTACACTATATAACAAAAACAAAATCGAATTTACTTTTTCTTAGGCTTACTCAAGTAGAAAAAACGCAATACTCCGAAATTTGAATTGGCATTCAAAATTTGAATTCAGGTCCGAATAATAAACTTTCATGTTACTTACCCGCAATTTTATATTTATTTATTCACTGAAAAAGTTTTGTATGATATTCAAAAGAAGATATTTAAGAATGTCAGAGCAGAAGTTAAACGTTAAGACAAATGTAAAATTGTTTTATGTCCACCAAACACATATCATGATCTTCATTGGATGAAGATCCGGCTTGACTCTGGGCTTTGGCGTATCTCCTGGAGCCACTCACACCTTTCTTTGCTTCATATCTATGTATAGGCACCATTTCTCATCTCCCGTGACAATTCGGTGCAAAAAGCACCGTTTATAACCGCGTGTTGCTCGAAGGCGGGCGAAATGCTGAGAAGCAATTTGAATGCGATTTTTTTGGTTTTTTCCTTGAGCTCGTGAGGCACTCAGGCTCCCATCGAATGAAGGTAATTGAGAATCGTTTGATGATCGCAATTAATTTTTTCCGCTAATTCACGACTGGTTTCGTAATCTTCTCCTTCAAAAATGATTTGCGATGATCTTTAGTGAATTCCGAAGGCCTTCCGCTATAGGTCGTGCTATCGACGTTTAAGTCGCCATTTCAGAACTTTGCAAACCGTTCCCTTGCTGTAGACTCGGCTATGACATCTTCTCCATACACGTCGCAAATATTCTCGGCAGGTATCGAAAATATTGACTTTGCCACCTGAGTATTCCATTTCTAAGGTTCAAAACTAATAAAAAATTAAATAACTCAAAAATACAATTAACATAGTTTTGTAGAGCAGAAAGAGTTCTATCGAATGGATACTTACTCTTTGCCAAAAAGCAAACAAATCGTTGTAAAATATAAAAACGCTATGTTTCACGCTAAATCATCATATTTTCTGGTTAGGGATGCTTAGAGCTAAGTATGGTTCCAATGCTCCGATTTCTAGAACTTTGGGAGAATTTAATTCGCTTTCAAATCATATTGGTCTAGATGGCAAAATATCATACTGTAATACTTAAAAATGTTACTAAATGAATTGTTCGACTAGTTTCTAGGTATTCTCTAATAATAATATTATATAATAATATTTCTTTAAACTATAAGAAATATTACATTCTGTTTGAATTGTCATTGAATTGTTTAACATGTCTGTAAAAAATATTGTATTCTTAGGTTATTCAATGAATTAATAAATAAATAGATAAATTAAAAATAAGAGACTCAACATCCATCACAGCTACGCTTCCCTGAACTTTTTTGTTCAGAACAGCCTGTAGAATACTGCAGTCGCCGAAACAGAGTAGATAGAAAATTAAACAAATTACTTACATTTGTAAATACAAATGTGTATATAACATATCATTGCATAACAATTGATTATATCATACACTCTTATGAAAAAATAAAATAAAAGTGCTAAAAAATTGGCTAATTTGTACCAACTGAATGAGGGTTATTACTTATATGTATATTGATATAAGGATATACAAGTAAAAATATATCTGCTAGATGCCTTTACCGAGCTAAATTTCACGATCCGTAACCCACGACAAATGATAGCACATAAAAATGATGGCATGTTTTGACTATTTTATTTTTTTTTTCGAATGTTTATTAGTTTTTTTTATAAAAGTATGGCTCATTGTCTTATAAAAACCATATAAATCCAATATTCAAATGTTACTCAAAAATTTGAAAAATTCCACCAACTTTTCGGTCCGATTAATTGAAATTTCTAGAACAATGTTTAGTATGTATTATTATAGGCTGTAAGATTTTAGTACAAAAAAGTGCGAGTTGAAGTTTCCAAAAAATATCGTTGATTTATTAAAACTTTTGCTTCTGCCGTTAAGAGCATATTCAGAAGCCTTTTATATGGAAGAAAATTTTGAAGATGATAAGCAAAACCAAAAATTGTCTAATTTAAACTTCTTTATACTAAAATTGAATGGGTTATAAAATTGCATAGTTAGAAGGTTTCTAAAGATTGTGATTAAGAAGGTAAAAATTTTGATGACAATATTAGAAATTTTGCAAAATTTTTGTGAATTTTGTTTCGAATTTTGATTTACGTAAAGGTCTTTCAAAAGACGCGCCTGGTTGTTGTGCATATTTCGATTTTTCAGGTTTTACTATTTTGATTCAAAATACGGCTTTTAACAATCATACATATGTGAAAAATGGTATCATGAGCACGTTTATAGGTTGTCATAAGAGAATTAAAAATTTTAAGGACTCGCCGACACATCGCATTGAGTTGAGTAATCTCGATCTGAATGTTATGGTTTGGCTCTAGAATTGTTGTTGTCTCTGATCTGCCAGCCCTTTTTCTATCCTCTATCGTCCACAGAACCTATTTCTTGGAATTTTTTCACCAACCTTTGAATAGTCGACTCATTTGGAAGATTATTTCCTCCAAAAAATCGCGAATTTTGCGATTTGTCGTGCTTAAAGATCGACCATTTTCATAATAAGTTGTAACAAATTAAATGCGTTGTTCTATCGTGAAAAATTGTACATCTGCCTATTATTATTATATACAAAAAGTGTCGTCTAAGAATTATTCGCTACTGACATCTAGGCGTCACTTTTGATGGACCCTTTCCATGTTTCACAAATCATCATAAGTAGAACTCAACATTTTGCAAATATTCTTCAAAATATTATTTAAAATTCCCCTTTCGTAGGAAAATCCTGCAGGGCAACGTTGGTCATTTGTTTACGTCAAGGAAGATGCTAAAAACCTGCTTGATAATGAGAAAGAAGGTAGTAATTAAACTATCTTAAGTTTTTGTATTTGGCGGCCGCCGTAGCCGAATGGGTTGGTGAGTGACTATCATTCTGAATTCACAGAGAGATCGTAGGTTCGAATCTCAGTGAAAATTAAGAAAAACATTTTTCTAATAGCGGTCGCCCCTCGGCAGGCAATGACAAACCTCCGAGTGTGTTTCTACCATGAAAAAGCTCCTCATAAAAATATCTGCCGTTCGGAGTCCGGTTGAAACTGTAGGTCCCTCCATTTGTGGAACAACATCAAGACGCACACCACATATAGGAGGAGGAGCTCGGCCAAACACCCAAAAAGGGTGTACGCGCCAATTATATGTATATATAAGTTTTTGTATCATGGGTCAAAACCATTATTAATATAAATAATGTTGATTCATAAATATGAGAATAGTAGTTTTTACTTTACCTACGGTTTAGAAATTGTAGGAGAGTGTCAATACCCGTACATACGATTGATACTTGGTGTGTAAAAGTAGATGGGGCTTTTTTGTGGCGCGACCAAAACATGTAATGGTCTTTTTGGTGGAAGGGGAATATTGGATGGGCTTAAACTATTTTTGTTAATTATCTCTACATCAGATGTATTTTTTGAAGCATTGAACTTTGAATTTTTAACTGAATTCAAAATTAAAATACAGATGAATATGAGTTCAATTAAAAGCTTACATTTATTTACAATGATGTGTGACACTGCCCCTCTTGGAAAATCTACTATTTAGTTGTGAACTGGTGCATATTCCTCTAGTACTTGTAGTTTATGTAGTTGGCATTCCTGCTTCTGATGGAATGAGTAGTAGGAAATTAGTAGTAAATTATACACCTTACATCTCATGAAGTGTCAATGGTCAATGCTATCACCGGAACATTTTTTTCCGTAGGTTTCGGGGAAGCTTGGTGTTATGATTTTTTTACTATACTTTTTGTAATTTTATTTACTTTTTTTATTATACAATAATATAAATATTTGTATGTTTCCCAGTTCAAGACACCAGTTTATAGCTCAGCTCGTGTTGGTGTTGCTGTAACTATACTCGATAGCGTAGGGCATCTGGGTAATATAATATTAGGCGAACTCAATATTTCGGTCAAAAAACATTCAGCAGTAATATTTATTCCATTTTTTTTTAATAAAAAGTATGTTACTTTAATGAAATATATTTTTTAAAATAAAAATGGGCTTAAATAGTTTACTGAACTACCGATATACGAGTTAATATAAATACTTCTACAGAAATAATTGTTTTCAAAAAGAAATTGTTTGAGCGCTTTAAAAACTTAATTGCCAGATAATAATTCACTATGAACTTTTATATAGGCGAGGCAAAAAGCGGGAATAATTCAATAAATAAATGTCGAAACACTCCCTTATCTCTCCACGGCGCCTCAACGCCCATCAACTTTCAGCATCAGAAGCCGTACACTGTCGTAATATGCGAGCAAGGCGACATTTGGTGCGTTACTCTCACTCTAAGCGAACTGAATGGAAATTGGCAAACCAGTCTCAAGGTTTTCCCTGCAGGGTGGCAATAATTTGGCGATCAGCGTCTATAACAATAGTGGCGCCTGTTATGTTCAGGTGGGCGCCTAATTTGAATAATTACTTTAATTTATTTAGTTCCTCAAATTTGTAGTGAACATGCGGTTATAAGGAGAAATCCCCAAACTAAAATATGTTTACTCATGTTGGAGAATGAAAATAATAAAATATGTGTTTTTATAAAGGGAAAAATTTTAGAAAGATGAGAATGTAATAACATAAGGTAAACAAAATAAAATACCAACCTGCAAATGTAAACAAAAATTCACACAAAACATAATTACATCCAGTTCTGTTCGCGTTTCTGAAGAGTATGAATTTATACGTCAAGGTCAGCTTACACGAGTGGCGATGTAGATGAGTATGAGAAAAGTGGGTATAAATATACCGATCAGCCAGTACAAGATCGTAGTTAACTTTCAGCATTCGAAATTTCAGTTATTCAAGAGTTAATCAAATTAATAATTAATTATTAAAATATAAAGAATATAAAATATAATATATAAAAAAAAATTATATATAACAAATACTCTGTCAACAAGCTAAAATATTGTGATGCATCTGCTAACTTTTATTGGCTGTTTGTGGATTTGCTCCACTTATATTTTGGCTGTGGATGCAATAGCAAACGCAGACGTTGCAATCGCTGCAGGGAAAGTTGAGGCGCAATCAGCAGATGCGCTGTTATCCGTAGATGTTGACACGCCACATGAGAATGAGGGTGGGCGTGTGGCCCGACAATTTGGATTTGGTGGTTTTGGTAGGCGTGGTTTTGGTAGACGTGGTTTCGGGGGACGTGGTTTCCGAGTTTTCAGACGGAGGCGACGTTTCCGCGGTTGACCATACGGGACATGATGGAGAGAACTAGTTATATCAACTATAATGTTAGTAATTTAAGGTGATATTGTTTGTATGAAAAATAAATATTTTGAATGAGAAGTAATAAATTCTAAATGTGATACTAAATGCGAACAATTTGTGTATTCGCCTTTAAGAGCGCGTTTTGTTGGCTGAAGGTAAGCAAAAAAAAAACAAAAACAACTAAAAGCAAAAAAGCAACGAAATAAGTTTACTCATTGTACTTGGCATTGGCATGACGTGAAAGGTTAATGAGTGCGGCTAATGCGGCCAAGTGAATCTGTCAGAACCTTTCGGTCAAATTTCCGTGACTTTTCGCTTGTGGTCGGTTGATTCATATGCGTGGCAGGATTTAATTACGTGCGGCAAATAAACAAGCCGAAAAGAAATCAAAAGAAACGCGGACAGATAGCAAAGGAGTCCGGCACACAAAATTTGCGGACATAGAAACAGAGAGTTGCGCAGAGCGAAATTAAATACTAAGATGACCGCAGCGAAGATGAGATGACGGATTTTTTAGCTGACAGTGTTGTAGTAACTGACATACCCTAACTGCTTTACTGCTCTGTAAACGCCATGAAGGTAAGGGAAAACAATGATGGCGGCTTCATATTTAACCAAAAAATTTACACAAACTGTGGATCAAACGGAAAACTGACAGAGAATGCACAAAAAGTAGGAAAAAAAAAAAATCTGAGTGAAACAAAATGGATGCAGGAAATTGGAGATAATTAAACATGAGGTAACAAAATAGTATACGGGATGTAAAACGATAGAAAAAGTAGTCAAAGGTAAATACTTCTACAGGCATATAATGGGGGTAAGCAACGTGCAGATAATGAAATGTGTGGAGCAACATGTATGACTGCGAAGCTGAGAATTTGTTTGTGATAGGGATGACAATCCTGGGATTTCGTTATTTTATAAGTCCCGGAGTGGAGGAAAACAATACCGAGCTTTTCGGGATCTGTAATTTCTTGCGAAGCGTATGAAATGAAGGCAGACAAATTCTTTTTCAGAGCAAAAAACGTAATATTAACTTTAAGTTCTTAGCAAATATGGATATTGCTTTTATTTTATATTTAATATAAAAAGTAATCCATGCATATGTGTGTCTATTTTATAAAAAGTTGCACTGACTTGCTTGACATAAATGAATATGCAAGTTAACACGCACCAGTCACATTTGCTGTGATGCTGCGGCACTTTCACCTGTCGGGTTTTCCAATAACAGGTGTTATTGGTGAATGGATTGCGCTATCGAGAGACCAAATCGTTAACGTTTATTTTCAACAAGACGGCGCTATGTGCCACACAAGCAACGAAGCCCTCTTGATCTTTTACGGGAAAAGTTTCCGGATCGTGTTATCTCTCGAAGAGGTGATCACAATTGGCCACCGACTTTTTTCTTTGGGGCCACCCCTTGTAATTTTTTCTTTGGGGCCACGTGAAAGAAAAATTTCATGGTTATGGAAAATTTCATGAAAAGAATATTGTGCTGTAAACGTGGTCGTGGTGGTCATTTGCCTGATGTTATTTTCCACTATTAACGGCATACCTTCCTCTTTATAATGAAATAAACATCCGACCATTTATATTAAAAAATAACATTTTCCATATCAAAATAATATCTCTGTTTGGAAAACCCTATAGATTGTTTGAGATTAAAAAATAAATGAACTCTTTCAAACAAAAAATGCATTGCATTACTTTTTAAATTTTTTTTGCATTGTTCTTTTTCGACATACCCAAAGTTCTTTATCAGATATGTAACGCACACGCGAAAGTATTATTAAATGCGTATAAATTTATTTTTTGTATTTATTATTTATATAATAATATGGTAGGAGAACTTCTGAAATAATATTGATCTAAGTTGGTACAAAATAAAGAATATCTAAATCGTTTTCATACAAATCAGAAAAATTTGCATCCCTCATTTGGGAGTATACGTTATACGTTGAAGCTTAGTCACTAAAATTTTGGCAATCTCCTATGGAGACTAGTTCTTTATTACTCATTTTGAGAAGGTATTCTAAATATATATTTTAATTCAAAATTTCAATTTTGATTTTAAATTTAATTTCACATTTTGTTTTTCGGTTTGAAAGCTCTGTTTATAGACTTTTTGTGGCTGAAATTCAAGGTCTGAATTTCGTTTAACTTTCGTTTCGGCAGGGTGGCGGCTATATTATATATTATTTATTGCTTTAGCCATCCTAGTGAAATAAAGTGGACATTTGGAATAGAAGATTTCAAACCATTAGATGTTTTTTTTATTGAGTGCTATTATTAATATAATATTTATTGCCTGTATAATTCGAGAATGGGTTGCTGCGGGTTTACCATTCGTGAGTACGTAGGTTCGAATCACCATGCATGAAACATCAAAATGATAGAAATAAGTTTTTTGTAATAGCGGTCGTCCCTCGGCAGACAATGGCAAGACTCCGAGTATATTTCCGACATGAAAAAGCTCCTTATAAAAAACCATTTGCCTTTCTGACACCATAAATAGGACAAGGAGTTCGGCCACCTAACAGAAGTGTGCGAACCAATTATTTATTATTATTTATATTATTTTTTATTTCGTGAAATAGAGCAGAAATGCAGGATAAAGCGAGTATTATATATTCTGGCATGTATACATATACAGGGTCCGGCACTTGAAGAGTAACCAATTAAAAAGGCCATAAATTTAGTTAGTAAAATTACTTTTATTCAATTCAAAGCAAAAAATGTGTGAAATGAAATACAAAATTAAAAATCGATTTACTTTTGCCTGATATGACCTCCTTTTGCCTTGATTATAGCTTTGAGACGATCCAGAAACGAATCGCAACCTGCCCCCATATGACTTACAGGTATTTTGACGTACTCGCGGGTAATGGCTTTTTTCAGCGCCTCGAGACTGGTGAATCTTCTAGTTCGGTTCTTGCTCTCCAAAACGGTCCAAAGAGAATAATCCATCGGATTCGCTTCTGGTGATTTTGAGAGCCATTGTGTGGATGTTATGAATTTCGGAAAATTGTGTTTTAGCCATTCTTGGTTCACTCGAGCTTTGTGAGACGGTGCCGAGTCCATTTGATGCGTCCATGGTCTCTCACCGAAATGTTTGTCTGCCCACAGCATCGAAGCAACCTTCAGAATACTTTCCCGATAATTTTTCACATTTCCGTTGACGCCAGCCTCGATGAAAACGATTGAAGAGCGCCCATCTGCGGTTACAGTGGCTGAAACCATTACCCGTGGCGGGTGCTGCCTTCAGGTGGCCAATCGACGACACAAATTCTCATATGAACGGTCGGTCAAATAAACCCTAGCGTCTTGGGAGTTTAAGAAGTGCTAAACTTGAACATTTTTCCTTGTCAGAAAACACAATGTTCGGAAATTGACTGCTTTCGACGAAGCGAAGCAACTCCTTCGCTGTCTCAAGTCTGACTGGTTGCTGCTTTGGTGTGAGATCATGCGACTTTTGGATCTGGTATCTTGATTAGGAGATAATTTTTCAGTATGCGGCGGATGCTACGGTTAAATATTTTCAGGTATTTAAGATGCTCGAGCTCACGAACAATTATCCAGCCAAATATAATAGAGCGGGGGCTGTATGGAGTTGAGTGTGCAAAATGTGAGGACCGCATTCTATAAATAGTTTTGAACTCAGAAAAGCTTGCAGATTATGATTCTGGATGTTGCCGGGAGATTTGATGGTCCATTTTTTTTTTTTTTACCCCACCCCCTTAGTATTCAAGTAAATGGACTGAACAAGTGCTTTGAAACCATTTCAATGATTGTTTTAGTGATAAAATTCAATTATTTCTTATGATAAAAGATAATTTTAGTTAGTCAATAAAAAAAAGTAAAAAATAAAACACATATTTTTGATAAAAAATGATTTAATAGGAAAAAGAACATTTTAACATAAGTCATACAAAAAAATACAAATAATTAATCTTTTTTATTTTGGCAGTTATTATTAATACATGTGCACAACGAAATACAATTTAGTTGCAAGAACAAGCCTTTGTTTGACAATTAGATGTACATTTGCAGGGTTGAATTAAGAATTCCGGTAATGGTCGCTTCGTCAATTGTCGTTGATACAATTTACCATCTTTTTTTCATAGCCTAATAAGGTGTAATCAATAGGCTGTAGTACTGTTTGGTCAGAATTTATCCATATATATTATATGTTTGTGCTGAAGCTGTTAACAAATGTAAATGTAGAGCATCTGATGTGCAAATTACTTTTAATAAATTTAAGCCGAAGCCGATATTTTGACAAATTAATTTATAGCGAAGTTCATCAGCAGTTAATGTTTTTTTTTTTTGAGAAAAGATATAATAGATGCAAATGGTTTCTAATTCCGTTAACTGTTCGACTGTTAGGTATGGATTTCCTAAATGCCTTAGACCATTTTGCACAAAACCCAACGATGCAGCTTTTAAACGTTTTTTTTTTTTAGCCCAATCTGGTAGTCGAATCGCCACCAATTGACGTTAGAACTTCTTTATCGAAGTTTTTTAATGCTTTTTAATTAATGCAATGACCAAATTTATTCATCACTTTGATTATATTTTTCGATCGAGTCAAATGATGAATAGATTGAGCTAAAGCAATATGCTTTGGAGTCGGTTTCTCAGTAATCGTGAAGTATATATCATGAAACACTGATAACGCTCGCCGATTGTAATTTTCACTTAATTTTTTATTTTTAGCACTGAACAAAGCTTGCATAAAAATTTGCCAATTATTCGGTAAATGATTTTTCTTTAAAAATTGTTCAATTAAAATTTCATCACATAAAAACCCATTTGGTATTACTTCAGTACTTAATATTTCTTTACGAAGTTGTTTTGCCACTTGAACAATGGAGTTTGTTGAAGTATGGTACGAATATGTTCAATGACTTCATCCAGTGGTATGTTGCCCATAAACACTAATGATGATTTCGATCGATCATTTGGATATGAACATAAAACGTTTTCACCATACTTATCTATTATTAACTGCATCTTCTATGTCAGTGAGTTCAGCTAGTCGCTTAGATAATGATGACACTTCAAAAGAGTGAGTTGTTAATTTATGTTTTATTTCATTAATCAGCTTCTCAAATGTCTCTATAAGAATGTTATGTGGTATTTTATTTGGAGGTCTACCTGCTGGAGTTGCTGAGTTTCTTGGTAGTCGTAGATAATCACGATAACAGTGTTTATGATACTTTACTTCCATTGCAAATAAATCGGCTGGATGTTCGCAAGTTTCAATTTGTGTAAAAACATCATCTTGTCTTTTTCGGGCAGTATTTAGGATTTGTTCCGCTGGTGACATTTCGGAGCACAAATAAAGTGTTTTGTTTTTATTTCTTGTTTGTTTACCACAGATTAAACATTTTAGATCTTTATTAAATTTTAAATTTGTTCTTGATGACCTTCGAGTGCCTTGAGCACCTGACACACTAGCTTCTGCAGAGCAGGTAGAAATAGAAACATTCTCCTGCTTTTGTAGTGCCAATTCTCACTAATGTCATCTTTTTTCCGATCTGCTGCTCTCTGAATATTTATAAATGATTGTGGTTTTGGATTCATCACTAAATTACCCGTTTCATCACAAAAAAAACACGAAATTTCGTATAGTTTTCGTTTCTTTATATTTATCACTTCTAAAGACATTGTCCATGTATTTATTTAAACAAAAACTAATAAAGTACTGAATTATAAGAAAACTTAACCAAAATAATTATGTGAATACGAAAAAATAAACCGTCATGCGCCACGAAATATTTTCCACTGACTAATACGAGTGCTATGACGCAATAACGCTTGGACAAGGTGAAGGACGGGGGAGAAGGAAGGGACCATCACAGCTGCCGGCAACATGTTTATTTTTTTTGTATAGGGTCTCAGGTAAAAGAATTTCAGCATTGTTGCCGGTCCTCACATTTTGCATACTCAATGTCCTTTAGCGCCTGCAGTATAATGCAATCACACTATTACGTTTGAAATCCATTATTGATTTTTTTTCGCGTTTACATTCGGCAAAATGCTTCCGCGCGCTTGTAAACAATACTCTAGACTGTCATTTAGCAGACTAACAGACAGCTGATGCCAGTGCACCTTCGAGTGCCGTACAGGGTCCAGGGCTAATGTTAATAGGTAATAGTGTGGATTCTTATGTTCAATTACCAATATGTGCAGATCATGGAGAAACAATGTATGGAATTATGCTTTTAGCACTTACAGAAATTGTAATGAAAGGAAAAGTTTCAAGTGTTAACACAATTATACAGGGTGGCTGATGAAAGCCGCTACCAAAAAAAATTGAATAACTTTTTTTCTTTTTAAGTTATCTGTTCCATTTTTGTTTTAATTTGCAGATTGATCTTTAAAATTTATTAAAATGGATAACTGGGACACGCAAACAAGAATTTGGATAGTCCGCCGCTATCACGCACTGGAGTCCGTAGTTTTGGTACAGAGAGTACAGGCGGATGTTTGGCGGCGATCCCCCGAGCAGATGGACCATAATGAGACTGGTGAATAATTTTGCTGAGCAAGGAACAGTCGCAAGAAGGCCTTATCATCGAAACCCACCAGTTCGGACGGAGGAAACGATCGCTGCTGTAGCTGCAGCTATACAAAGCAATCCAAGGGTTTCAACAAGAAGCTTATCTGCTCAACTTGGTGTCAGCCGACAGTCTTTGCAAACAATAATGCACAAAGATTTAGACTTATTTCCCTACAAAATTCAAATGGTTAACAAACTGAATGCAGCAGATTTACCGATTCGCTTGGAATTTTGCCAGAAGATCCTGCAAATGGTGGAAGAAGACCAAAACATGTTAAACTGCCTTTTCATGTCTGATGAGGCCCATTTCGATTTAAACGGCAATGTGAACAAACAAAATTGTCGAATATGGAGTACTTCTAACCCACAGATACTCCACGAGACGGAATTGCATCCTCTTCGCGTGACAGTGTGGTGTGCGGTTTCTTCACGCTGTATTGTCGGGCCTTATTTTTATGAAGAAAATGGTCACACCGTTACGGTTACTGGAGACCGTTATTTGAAAATGCTGAAAGAATTTTTCTATCCAGAACTACGCCGAAAGAGAATTCCTTTCAACTCTGTGTGGATTCAACAAGATGGGGCAACGTCTCACATAGCCCAGACTGTTATGACAGAGTTGCGACGAAAATTTCCCAATAAACTGATTTCAAGAAACTCCGAATTTCGTTGGCCCCCCAGATCGCCTGACCTTACTGCACCTGACTTTTTCTTGTGGGGTTTATGTAAACAAGAAGTTTATAAAACAAAGCCAACAAATTTGGATGAACTAAAACAATCCATTCGGGCAACAATTGCGGCTATTCCTGTCGCAACTCTCAAAGCAGCAATGAACAACTTTTTACTAAGATGCCGCACTTGTGTCAACGAGCATGGGGGCATTTAAATTCAATTATTTTTAAAACTAGTTAAGCTACATTTAATAAAATTTAATGACCTTCAACTTGAAAAAAAAAATAAATGAATTCCATACACTAAAAAATAAGTTATTTGAGTTTCTTAATGTAGCAAAATTCATCAGCCACCCTGTAATATTGTTTCCTATGGTTCCAGGAAGGAAATAAGTATTGAATTTTTGCGCAAGCGAGGCAAAAAAAAAACTTTTTAGTTTCATTTCAAAAATTTCAAAAGAGTTTTTGTATTTTAATTTACATATAGAACAAGAAACTATTAAATCAACAAAACTAGAAAAAAATTCAGGATCGGTGTCTCAACTAACTTTTAACCTTGCAAACTACTTTACAATGGCGGTAAATTCATTTTCGTTCTTCTAAGCGCTTATTAAACTCTCCAGTCGAAATATATATTATAAAATCGTTTGAATCCACAATGATATTTGCAAATAAATTAGTCGTATGTTGCCATAGTTTTGGAATTGACAAATTTTAGTTTGACGTTTGCTAAGAATACCAAAAGCATGGAAAGACACTTTAAAGTGAAGAACAATTTATCGTCTCGGTTAGCAAAGCGTGCTCTATTGGTAAGATGAGAAGATGACCCCTAATCTTATGAATGTGAAATTTTACTTTTACCCGCTAAGTAGCGCTGGAGTGGAGATATTACGGGAAATATATAAATTTATAAGTAGTATATGCCACGATTTGATTCTCACTCGGTATATAAAAGTATTTAACGTTTTATAAGTAGACCTTTCTGCAAGAACTGTATACGCAAGGAGGAGCTGTGGTGGAGATATTTCGAAAATCCTTTCTTACGATTTGGGTCATATTCCGCGAATATACATAAAAAATAAGAAATGCGTTTGAAAAACGAAACAAAAAAAAAAATCGGATGGGCTGCTGGGTGGCACTGGTGCCGGCATATTTCCACAAATCATGTAAACAAACTTTTAAACCGCTAAATTTTGGGAATAAGTAACATGATAGGTGGTATATCCTTGGGCCTAACAGTTTCATTAAATCATTTTGAGCGTTGTCTGAAATATAATGCCCAGAAGTAAAAGAGTACACTTTCAAATTGAGCTCAAGAGGCATGTGAAAAGGCGATTGCTGGGCTTTGCTATGACATTTCTGTGGATTTAGATTCATAATAAACTGATTTCAGTCAATGTTGTTGTAGTATAAAACATATTCTAGAAGAATTATAACCTGCCAACAACAAATCAAAGTATACTAATTGTCTGATGAGAGCCGGCTCAAAACTACTACATAATGGACGCAGTATATCGCAAACCTCGCAGCCAATGAAAGCACGCATTGGCTATATACCGTTTATTGGGTATATAGCGTGGACGGTGCCATCCCAAAATGGGCTAGTTTCAGGATACTCAGTAGTGTTTCCGATTTACTGTAGGAATACTTTCAGACTGCTTTCAACGTCGTACGTAATTATGCACACGCGTAGTTAATTTAGAGCTGCGATGTTTTATCAAATAATCAAAATTCTCTCCCAAGTAGTAAACGAATAGGTGGAGGTGAATCAAAAAAAAAAAAAAAAAATAGCAGTAGGAAAAGGAACCTAAGAGAACACTTTATGAATGCTGCTGAGAACAAATTTTTCCATGTTTTATTTTTATGATTTAATCTACGACAAAACGCAAACATTTTTCTTCGGCAAGCATTATGATAAATAATATTTTTTCGTAGCTTTATTAAAATGTATGTACTTCATAGAGATATGTGATGTACTATATATTTATACCGTTTTTTCTTCTTAACGAAATTTTTACGTAGGTACATGAATTTGATAGTTTTCTTGCTAAGGAATGACTAAATTTCCTTTTAATGAACCAAAATTTAAATGAGTGCTACTTTAAATTACTAAAAGTATACCTGCAACCATCTTGAACAAATCTCATGACCGATAAAGTTCTTGAAATATCAAAATTGAGTACACAACACATATAATAAACATTTTTACCCTGTTAATATGTTATGTTATTCCTATTCTAATCTTTGAGAGGTTTTCGTAGATGCTTTCCTTAAGTAAATATTATATCTTTTTTTTTCTTTTTAGCCGGAACGTCCTTTAAAACATTTTTGCCTATATAGTGCCACAAAGGGTGTCCAAAATAACGGCATTATAGTAAACAGAAATTCTTGCTTTTCCGCACATTCCGCTTCTCCACATATTTCCGTTGTTTTTTCAATTCATCAAAATTAATACTTTTAAAAGTAAAAAAAAAATGTGAGGAGAAAATAAAAAATATTGCATACAATATCTCTAGATGAGCTCTCAAACCCCATAAGGGTAGTCCATCTGAAACAATATACAAGGTGAAGTCCAAAATAAACAATACTGAGCTAAAATATAAACGACAGGAGCTTTGTTCTGATAACTTCGAGCTTATTGATTCAAAATAGTCCCCCAAATACAATTTTCCGAATAGGTAGAACTCACAGAAAGCCATATCAGGCGAATACAGTGAGTGATTGATGGTTAAAATGCTACTTCTAGTGGATCGCTCAAACGGTGCGTTATCATGCAATAAGCTTACTCCTTTGCAAGAAACACTTCAAATGTTGGCACAAACTCCTTGTGGAGAATTCCCTTATAATCGTAAATAAATAAATGAGCATCGACTTCATTTGGCCTTCCGTTTGGCACTTTGACGCTTAGTTTCAAGTTCATGCTCGAAATACCACGTTTCATCACCAGCTAAAATGTTGTAAAGGAAGTTCTCGTCTTTTTTCGCCTCTTTAAGGGGTTATACGCAGTTATGAAGCAAATAAAAGACGGGTTGTCAAGCATTTATCCTGAAGAAACTTCAGAATATTTTAATTTGAAAATTTTTGGCGGTTATAAAAGCATCCTTCAAGAACGTAACAAAATTTTTTATTTATGAAAATGTTGATTATAGAGCGCGCTGCAGGCGAGTTCTGGAACCTCCTTTCAAAAAAGACGATTTACGGTGTACATCGTAACTCAGGATTGGATTATCTGAAATCAAAAAACCAAACAAATTTTGTTAATATATTAGATTATCTAGTAATTAATCGTTCGGCTAATCAGAATAGTGAATTTTCAGAAAATGGCAGCTTTTAAAAGAAATGATTTCGATTTTTACGTTAAAATTTGGCCGTAAATTGATTATAAAATGGAAAATAAGTATCAGATTTACAAAAGGAACGATTAATTACTAGAAAATGTATCTTTAAAGATTGAGTTAAAACAGTTGACCGATCAAACAAGCCGTTTTAGAGATATCGTGTACACCGACTTGAAAAATGCCGTTTTGAAAAAACACGTTTAAAGTTTCAATACCTACCTTAAAACGTGCCGAGGCATCTCTACATATTTAGGTATAACTCCGAAAGTATTGCTTAGATCTACTTCAAATTTCGTGCGTATACTTTTGAATATATGTACATTACAAAAATGCAATAAAAAAATCGATTTTTTTGAAA
This sequence comes from Anastrepha obliqua, assembly GCF_027943255.1. Lineage (NCBI taxonomy): Eukaryota > Metazoa > Arthropoda > Insecta > Diptera > Tephritidae > Anastrepha > Anastrepha obliqua. The sequence goes on from NC_072892.1 coordinate 87,004,611, forward strand.
GTCATAACTGTGTATAACCCCTTAATGAGGTCTTTCGAATGTTGAGTTATGAGCAATTTTTGGTCCTGTAACTTCCAACGCATTAACTCATTAAAAAGATGGCGACGTCAAAAACATTTTTATAGCGCCAGTCTTGTTTATTTTGGACTTCACTTTGTATGTGCAAAGTAATTCTTGAAGATTACATTATTAAATTTGTTTTTCCATGCCTCCGGTGGCAGGCTAAATAAGTTTCGAATAGTCAGTTAAAAGTGATTTTCAATTCACTGTAAGACGGCCGGTATCACTAAAATGAAGTGGTGGAAGAGCGTAACTAATGAAGTTACGTTATGATTATAGAACCTATTCCAGATTATTGAAGTATAGTTCGATTTTCGTATACAGACTGCCTAAGACATTGTGACACATTTTCATCGAACATCTCAGAAAATTGAAAACACCAGTTTATTCCTCAAAACTAATATTATCGCCTTCAAAGTACTCTATATCAATTGCAATACACTTATGCCACCGTTTGATCCCATATCAAGGAAAAAGTTAAATGATGAAAGTTAAGGGCATATAAAGCATTAGTTAAGGGCAAAGCTTTCAGAATCAGTAACTAAATTGGATTAAAAATAATCGGTAAAAAGATTTTATGAATCCGATATGCCAGCAGAATATTTTTCGTTGCAACTCATACAGTCATACGCATTGAGTAATTGAGCACGTTTTCTTTGTCCGACTGAAATAACTACAGTGACCCGTATTGGATTTGCATACGATTAGGATTGGAAGAAATAGATACAACTTTTTCTACTTGAAAAAAAGTTAAAATATTGATGGTTTTGCACCAAACAAATTACTGACAAACTATGGTTTTAATTAGCAAATTTTAATTATTCCTCAATTTGAAAAGCATATCCATATAAAGAAAGTTTCTTTGCAAAGTGCAGCTAAAGCCTTACAAGACGATGTACATATATACCTACCATAAAAAATCCTTTCTATTAACACAACAATACACCCATCACGTAGCTTAAAGTTTCGCACAAAGTTAACAAGGAAAACAGAGAAAAAAGCAAGCGGCTTTCTGAGTCCATAAGAACATTTTAAAAGGCAAAGTAAAAACATGATTAGAAAAATTTCACAAAAAGACACTCGCAAAGAATTAAGAACACTAACTTTGGAAAAGCGTGCCAGATACAACATTGTGGCAGTGGACATAAAAAATAACTTGCAAATTCAACTACGCTAACAGTTGCTAATTTAAAGAAAATAAGATTAAAAAAAATTATATAACGATTGCTTAATGTCAAAGTTTTAGTACGACCAACAGTTGGTCGGTGGATGTTGACGATTGTAGCACGTTTCGAACACCCACTTCAGCATACCGCTACATCTGACAGACTTCTTTTGCCCCAACAATGCCAGCTTTCCAGCTTCCCACCGCAGTCAGTGTTCTTGTATGGTCACGTTAATGAAAATATAATTACATGAATTTTTGGTTTTCTGTTTTGCTTTTTTTTACACTTAGTCGTAAATGCAAAACTAACAGAATGAGTGCAAAGTGTTCTTGGCGTTTTATTGTATTTACAGTTAAACTTCAGTACTTCATATGAAATGCTGCAAGGGGGAATTAGTGGTAGGTGGCAGTTGATATAAGATAATAATGGTGGTAGATGCCAGTTGGCAGCTACAGGAGGAAATCATGTAATTCAATAATTAAGAAGCAATTTACTTAACAAGCACTTAAATTAAGTTGAAAAGCCTTAATTGGAAAAGCTGGAGGCTAGAGTGGTTCTGTAAGAGGAGTTGTTGTTTGCATGAAAGTTGAGATTATTTTACGGAAAAGTTTTTAGTGTTTGCTTTTTATTTCACATACGAGTATAATAAAATAAAAAAACACGGAATATTATTTTAATTAAAAAAAAAATTCAAAATTGTAAGTTCAGCTAAGCGTTCAGTTAAGGGAGAATTGAGTTAAGGGATCTATTTTTTTGGATCCAAAAATTGTTTTACTTATAACAGTATAATAAGAAGCGGCCGCCGTAGCCGAATGGGTTGGTGTGTGATTACCATTCGGAATTCACAGAGGGAACGTTGATTCGAATCTCGGTGAAACCCCAAAATTAAGAAAAAATTTTCTAATAGCGGTCGCCCCTCGGCAGGCAATGGCAAACCTCCGACTGTATTTCTGCCCTGAAAAAGCTTCTCATAAAAATATTTGCCGTTCGGAGTCGGCTTGGACCTACAGGTCCCTCCATTTGTGGAACAACATCAAGACGCACACCACAAATAGGAGGAGGAGCTCGGCCAAACACCCAAAAAGGGTGTACGCGGGGTATATATACATATATATGTATATAATAAGAAGTAAACTGAAAAAAACTTATAACTTATAAGACAATTCAATGTTGAAGATTTTGGTACAAAGTTTTTTAAAGTGAAATATCTTCAGTTTCTTGTTAACATATACATATTTTTGAAATTGTTTTGGGCAAAATATACTTTTTAAACGTACGTTACGGTTTTTGGGAAGAAAGTTTTATTTTCTTGTTTAAAACTTTTAGGAAGAATTTTTGTCAAATTTGTTAAATTTAAAATATACCCCCTAAGTTTTTTTCTTATTTTTTTATTGATAACTGATACTATTGTTAGTTTAAGCTTCAGAATAGGATCCCCATAATTTTTCGAGTTATATTCAAATGCTTGCAGCGAATCAGTGGAAAATACTGCTCTAGCCTAAGTCCTATCAAACGTCCTTATATATGTTGCTCATTTCCCAATCGATCGAAACGTTGCTACAGATGGTCGAAAATTTTCCAAGCACTTAGGCAGTATTACTTATTGTACTTAAATCATAGAAAGAAGATTTTAAGGACAGAGAGAAACGATTGAGGTAGAAATTCACTCCTCTTCTGCAAACTTCTCTGACATTTTTCAAGGGAAAGATAACATAATTCGCTCATTAACAATACATCCGACTTAAAAATGTATCACCTAAGTCTAGCAAAGACCATAGAATGACAGAGAAAATGTACGGGATAGTACGGACCTCATTATCCAAACAGTTGTACACATTGGATCGTTGATGATATCTAGATCCCAAGATTTTTGCCCTGTAATTAGTTCTATCATCGCTTATAGCTCACTCTTTCTTTGCCTGAACAGGCGTTTTGATGCAAACCTTCCATTACTCTTTAGGAAGCACTTGATTGCCTTGTAGGACAATACCATATGGATACACCAAAAAACTGCAGTTCGTCAGTTTATCAGCTAGTTTGTTCCCTTGGAAAGTTCCCGGCACCCACACGACTTCAATTTACATTCCTGCACTATTTTTTAAAAGTTGCGATCGTTTCTTAAAGCCTTTAGAGCAGCTTGGCTGTCATTGCAGATCCCCACGAAAGCGGCGAAGCTGAGAAGAAGACACAGTGCTCGCTGAGTTGATGCGAACCCCGCTTTTCCAGGATACAAACTTTTAAAGAAGCTTCATTCATTTCATTACGTGAACAAACCCCTCCGAGGACTCCCTGTATATATAATTATTCAGCCTATAATTCCGGCAACGTACTTTTGACCAGCTACATAAATGAGCCTAATTTCAGCGAATTCAGAGGCGCTAAAAAGGAAAGCCAGGCACTTTCGAACATTTTCGAGCGCTCCATCAACGATCCAAGTGCCATTATTGACGCTTGGCTTTTGAAGGAAATATTTATCTCCCAGACAATTTGATTGCGGCTACCTGCGCTAGGAACTAAATGTGAGTTTAATATGAAGCTACTCACATTATACTCCTCCACCATACCTTTCATGCAATTTCGAGCCAGCAGTGAACTGGTTCACTAGGGCCTATCCACAAATGTTGCACCCCGCCCACTCTTTACTACAGCGAATATAAATGGGAAATATAATGGGGAAAACTCGTAACTGAGGTCAAGCTTATAGCTTATAGCAATTCTACTCAAAAAATTATACGCTTTGGCGAAAGCAGCGTGAAAATATTTCTTTAAGGGGTTATATACCTTGTGTTTTTCAAAAAAATCAAAATAAATTTTATTTCTTTATCGTAAAGTACAATCCCTTGAGAACATTTTCCAAAAATTTCATAGAGATCTGAGCAATAGATCGAAAGTTACAGCGTTTTAAATTGTGCGTCGTCACGTCATGCGGCGCTTGAAACTTTAAACGCGATTATCTCAAAAACGTGTTTTTCCAAAAATGCTTTTGCGGTGGACGCGATTGCAAAAAAAGTATTCAACCGATTTTTATAATTTTTTTTTTAAATTGTTCGTAATTGATGTCGCCTCTTAGTGAACGATCAACTTTTTATGTATAAATTTTTATTTTGCAGATATGAATTTTTTAATGCCAATTTTAGGACTGTAGAAGTGGAGTTTTTTAAAAACATGTTCCTATTTTCACAAAAATCAAAATATTTAATATATTGATCGTTCACTAAGAAGATATAACCCTATACTAATGAAATCTTTTCGATTTTTTGATTTCAGTTGACTTGGTGGACTTGAATCGCGTCCACCGCAAGCCTCTTCCAAAAAAAGGGTCTTGGGGGAAAACGCCATAACTCCGCCATTTTTAAATATTTTTACACAAACAAAGCCTTTTTTTTTCTTTAAACATTGTAATATCCAATAATAAAAACTTTTATACAATAAAATTATTGCTACATATCTTTAAAAAAAACCCAACTTTCGCTAATTTCACCGGACCACAAGGTATATAACCCCTTAAAAGAGATGTCAAAGTTACTGTACCAACGAACGACCGCATTAACACCCAATTCTCTCTATCTTTAATCGCAGAAAATATATTCATCAGCATACAGAAGAAAATTGGCAAAAACAAAAACAAATACTCTTGAAAATGCAATAAAAGGTTCCGAGCACTCGCCCCAATCCTTACCGCACAACTTCAATTGAAGATTTCAAGCATTCAAAGATAATAGAAAGAAAACCAAGCGATGCTGATTTACGTATTGCGTAAGAAGCGGTTCTTACCAAATTATTTGGAAAAGTCTATGTAATCACAATGGACTTGAAATCTTTCTGTAAAAGTTTAAAATCAATATTCCCCAAAGGCAGCTAGGTTGAAAACTACAGACCTACGAGTGATAAATCCATGCTGTCTTGGACAAATTAAACCTTTAGTAGCAAAGCGCATCTTGTTTTGATGATTACTATAATTGAGATTTATGAAAGATTAGTTTGAGAGGAATTACAATGGCTGGATAACTTTTGCGGAAAATTGCGGAAAGTCTCTGCTTTAATATCTGCGTAGAAGGTTTTAAATCGAACATCCAGTTCCCGATAGCCAGAGAAGCGAAGTTAAAACTGCCAAAATGCAGTGATGAAAGTTTATTAACATGGCAAAAAGAAAACGAGTCGGCTACGTCATGAATGAAATTAGATATGAAGAAATCAGTGAACAAATTGACTACATCCGTAGGAGTGGTAGCAGAGGGCTTTAGTATTAAACTTAATATTTCCTTCAATCCTAAGGAAGTAGTTACTGTGAAGAAAATTAGATAAGCCGTTAAAGGTATTGTACTTTAATAGTTTCAGCAGTTACCGTAGCCGAATGGGTTAGAGATGGACTGCCATGAAAAAGCTCTTTATAAAAAAATAATCTGCCGTTCGGAGGCGCAATCAATTTGTCGAAAAATATGAAGACGCACAACACAAATACGAGGAGGAGTTCGGCTAATCTCCCAATAAAAGGGTATAAGCACCAATTATGTATAGAAAGTTTATATTTTTGATTTTTATATTTTAAGTAACAGAAAGGGCTAAGTGTCTTGGACTTCTACTACTGGATAGGAAGCTAAATTGGGGGCTCACAGTTGCAGATAGAGTACACAAAGCTATGACGGCGTTGTACTCTTACGAAAGGCTAATTGGGAAAACATGGGGATTAGATCCCAGAATGATTGACATTGGCTCTACACAGTAGTAGTCGAAAAATTATCTAATATGGTCAATTTATCTACTCTCTTGAGAAGGGTGTGAACATTAAAAGAGTTGTCAAGGTTCAAAGATTCGCATCTGTTCTTTATATGCTTATAAGATAGATATATTTCGCGTAGTGCGTCAATAAGGTTAAACAATTTAAGTAAGTGGTCACACATGCACTACGGCCACGGTAGGATCCTGCTTGACCATTACAATTTTCACGACCCTCCCACCGTCGAGAGAAGAGTAGGAACGGATGGATGTTAGACAGGGCGTTTCCATCCATGTACCCATATATGGCAGAAGGCAGGGTGGATGGAGATGTATATTCCGAATATTAGGGGATCTCCTTCAGTTTTTGGCTTCCCGACTACTGTACTGACTTTCAGGCTGAACTGATGCCTATAATGAAAGCCGTGACACTGGTACAGTGTCATGCGATACCTGGAGATGATATCTACATTTTCACTGATAGCCGAGCTGCGATAAAATCTCTTACAAAACAGTCGAAAACCTCTAAGGTAGTCTCTTAACGAGATGGGTGAGTCATTTCCCTTAAAGGTAACTTGACTTCCTGGCCATTGTCACATTGAGGTTAATTGTAGAGCCGATGAACTAGCGCGACTCGGCACTAAGTGGACAGACTATTATGTAGGCATATCCTTACAAACATGTATCGGTACCTTAATGATAATTAAATGACAATTGTGGCCGACTCTCAATGCTAAACCCACAGAATCGCTGCTAAGCCGAAATAACCACAGTCTTTGCACACTGATTTTAGTTATAACGGGACACTTCCTACAAAACAGACACGCCCAGAGGATGGGTGTGCAAACACATGACTTCTGCAGAAGTTGTCTGGATGAGGACGAGAAAGAGACGGTCTCGCACCCTCTGTGCCATTGTACTGCTCTATCCAGATCTACATTTACCGTTTTAGATAGACAATGCTTTAATGAAATATAATATCTCAGTACTGTGGAAATCAGCGATCTTTTAAAATTTTTGAAAAATACACATTGGTTTTAGCAGAGACAAGGACAATGGGCTACAAACCTGAGTGTGCCACACAGTGCTCAACCGCTAATCTAACCTAACCTAACTTAACTTCGATTAAAAAAAAAAATTGTATATTATGAAGCTTATTCCGCAAGTTTTTAGGTTTTTTAAGTTCATAAGATTGTTTTTTTAATTTGTGATACATAGGGATCCGTTGAATCTTTGTAGTTTTAGGTTAATTGAATTGTTTTGAAAACTCGCGCTAACTTCCACAAACTAAGCTGGGGGTTTTTCTACATACCCAATATTTAAGTTGTTTTTGACAAACTTTTTTACTAATTCTATGCTCTAAAGGGAAGAAATTAATTTCATTTTAGTTGAGCAAACACTTTTTTATTCATTTTGACAACCTTCAAACAAACATACACATCTTCCATGTGCTTTGGTATATTATATGTATGTATATATCACAAATGTGTATGTCTGTTTGTAGGAATTGCGTGATAGGCCTATTGTAAACGTTACCATACCAGCAACAACAGTAATTTGACTAACATCAGACGATTTCATATATTATTATTTAATCATTTTAAGCCACTTACGAACACGCTTAGAATATTAGTCGTATACGGCTAATGCATGTACCACAACAACAAAAACAACAACTGTAAGTAGACATATAAATGGCAACAAATGGGAATATCATGCGAATACCTCTGTGAATAGATGCCAAGCACAAAATTTCGCAAATTTATATAGAATTGTTGTAAGTTTGATACTCGTATTACCATTGCATATTTATGTATGTAATTATATGCATATATCAATGTAAATATGTGTGAGCTGATTTGATTGCCCAACCTGCGCAGACATAACTGCGAACCAGGGCGTTGTTGTCATTTATGACGGTAATCTCACTCCCTGGCACACACTCACCCGCAACATTGCACACGCATAGTTATGACTTACTTAATACCTACACCCAAAACGCTAATAACTTCTCGACTTTAGGCGCAATTTTATTTAATTTTTACATATATATCAAAAGTGTAAGGCAACAACGGTGGCAACATCGAAAACGCGCCGGTAGCGCCAAGAACATTTTGTTCCAACACATTGTGGCAAGTTTGATTGTTCTTCAGCCCACATATGTGGAAACACAAGAACATAGTGAACAGGTGATGTTATTGTTGTTCGTTGCGGTAGTGGCGCCTATTAAAAGCGGCAGGAAAGTTTTAGTTTAGTTGCGAACGTCTGGGATTTATAACTTTTTTGCTGTATGCGGTACTGCAGCTACAAAGGCATGTACTCGTATGTAATTCAGCATTAAACATATGAACTCTAAGTTATGAGCTAAAATATGTGAGCAGTTAAGTACATACAATCATATGCATATATTTGTATGAAAAGCTGCTCTTGATTGAATGACTCAGTCAGCCAGGCGCAATGCGTCGTCATTCGCGAGTTGGTTGGATTGAAGCACTGGTGTTCTTATTGCTGGTATGATTAATACTAAGATTACGTAAATGGAAGATGATCCTCTTATTAGCAGATATATTTTGCGTAGTTTTCCTTTAGTCTATTCATATTTTATTACGCTTGTTATATTTGTTTGCTGATGCAGCAGAAAAACTTTTCAATTTGCTTAGAAACTACCGGAAACATCTTTCATTTTCTTATATAATATTTTATTAGCTCACGCTGTGCGCATATTTGTATAAAGGTGGGCCGTTCTTTCCGCGAAGCTCTTACTTTAAAACTTAATACTTCCCTAGGTGATCAAAAATCGTCCATTTACTACAATAGTGTCTTAATCCAAAAAAAAAAAATATTTGGTTAAGCTCAAGGTGGGACAAAATTAAACATCCAATTTGGTTTTTAAAAAACTCTTTTACTATTTTAAATAAAAAAAGTTTATTTTGAGTAATGGACATTGTTATTTTGACATTTACGCACACCACTGTTTGTCTATTTGTATCTTGCAGCAGACTGGTTCACAATTACACCATCTCAAAGTCATATTCCGTGCATGCTTTTATTTGACGTTTTACTTCGGACTTTGTTGATCCATATAAGTAGGCTTGAGCGTGTCCAGAAAAACTTTGTCCGTTATGCCTTTCTTTCTTTGCATTTCACTGATCCAATTCTATCCTATAAAAGTCGGTGCTTGCTCATTAACCTAAAATCACTAGATATTACAATAGAAAGTCTATTCTCTCCCGCACCATCGTTTTCGATTTGATAAGGGTGGTGAAGATTACAAAATCATTATGTTTTCTGGTTAGGGATGGTTAGAATTAATTATTGTTCCAATGCTCCGATATCGAGAACTTTGAGAGAATTTAATTCGCTTTCAAACCATATTGGCCTAGATATTTCTTTCACTTCAAAATGTTACTAAATGAATTGTTTGACTAGCTTGTAAGCATTTTTTAATATTCTTTCTCTATCAACTATAGGAAAAGTTATATTTTTCTCTAAAAATGATATAAGTAAATTATAAGTTTAAATACTTGATTGCTGATTGAATTTTTTAGCATTAATATGCTTTTCATAGTCTGTAAGAAATACTGCATTTCTAGTTTATTATTAATTAAATAAAATCTAAAAAAATGTACATCATTTGCAAATATTAATAACTTTCCGATAGGGTGATTAATTTTGCACCACCTTATAGGATGAATTCCCTAAACTCGGTTTCTGCGCTTAGTAAAAAATCCATGGCGATATATTAATATATATTAACAGTAATAGTAAAAGCGATATGTACGCATACGAGGTGTCTTCAAAAAGTATCACGAATTTTGTGTTTTTTTCAAAAATTATTTATTTATTCATTAATATTTACTTTGACCCCTTCAAAGTAATCCCCATGAGATATTATGCCCTTGTGCCAACGTTTTTTGCAATCTTCGAAGCACTTCAAAAAATCGTTTTTTTTATATTGTTCAGCTCCTTCTTCGATGCCGTCTTTATCTTGTCAATTGTAGCGTAGCGTCGTCCTTTCAAGGGCGTCTTCAGTTTCGCCCAAACAACTATGTGTAAGCAGGGGCGTTATCGTGATGCAAGAGCCAATTTTTGTTCTTTAACAAACTCTAGCGTTGGCAAGAACTAATGATGCACAACGCCCCTGCAATCGAAGAAAACAATAAGCAAAACTTTTACATTCGACCGAATTTGGAGCGCTTTTTTCGGTCTTGGTTCGCATGGCAGCTTCCATTGAGATGATTGAGCTTTGGTTTCCACGTCATAACCATAAACCCACGATTCGTCACCAGTTATGATTCTCTGGAGCAAATTTGGGTAATCGCGGACAGAGTCCAACATCTCATTAGCAATGTTCATGCGATGCTGCTTTTGGTCGAAATTGAGCATTTTTGGTACGAATTTTGCGGTGAGCCGTCTCATGCCCAAATCACTGAAAAAAATCGAATTTCATGAGCCAATCGATATGTCTAGCCAATACCGATTGGCCAGTACCATTTTCTTCACTTCATCAATTTTTTCGTCTGTTGTTGAAGTGCTCGGGCGTCCGGCACGCTTTTCGTCGTTCACATCTTCTCTGCCTTCTGAGAACAGTTTGTCCCACCGATAAACGTTGCTTTGGTCCAAAATAGCTTCTCCGTATGACACAGTGAACATTCGGAATGCATCCGCGCACTTAATTTCGTTTTTCACATAAAATTTGATACAGGTTCTTTGATCCATCTGTTTGAATAGGTAAAAATCGAAGACGAGCCGAAGCACGTGCAAGCAAAGCAGCTGTCAACAATTAACTGAAATTCAAAATGGCAGAACTCGTCGGCATGAGTGAGAGACATGAGTACCAACATGTCGCCACAAAAAAATCGATATTCGAATATACGTAACCTGCGAAAATTCCAAAATTCGCGATTCTTTTTGAACATACCTCGTATAGAGAGAGATTCAGTCTATTCACAAATATTTCCTGAGAATTGTATTTTCACGGATGTATTGTCTCTCGAGAAGGAAATCTTCCAATTCCCAGCTTCCAGGGGAAGAAAAGATTTTTCTACGATATATTTAGGAGCTGGAAACTTAAACTTCGCCACAGCAGAATTCTCATTTCTTGAAATTCTAGGAGGGACTGCATTAGTGTAAGTAAAAGAATATACAACACATAATTATTGTTACCTAATTTGTTTTAATTAATAATTAAATAATTAATTTAATTAATAATATTGAGAATAGGGTTCAAAAGGCCCACATTTTATTGCACATATGAAAAAAGCGGTCGGAATCAAACTGCGATTAACACCCCGTATGACATACTGGCTTACACTTCGGTAATTCGGCCTATTTTAGTATATGGAATACTTGTATGGAGGCCATCAACTCAAAAGGTAAGTTATACGAAACTGCTGAGCTAGGTTAAAAGAAGGACCACCCCTAATAAAGTGCGCGAGGTACCAGTCAACTTGCCTACTCTAAGTCTGGTAGGAAAACACGTGGCCGCCGCTTAGGCTTAATAGTATGGAGCTATAACCACGAAATCGATTACTCTTTCCCTAAACCCACCTTCGACAGGCTGTTCAAGAAGAGAACGGCAAACTCAAAGACCATGGTGAAGAGGGGAAATAAATTTCTACCCAAATGGATCCAAACTAGAAAATAAAGTAGACTGTGGATTTTTTTGTTTGAAAGAATTAGTATTAGAATTATCTGCCCGACTTCCGGCGGCCACCAGGCAGAAGTCTTAGCCATAAAGAAGGTACTGTGTATCTTAACATACACCCCGTAACTCGGACAGCCAGGCGGCCATTAAACCAATGGAAACAGTTATACTAAGATCAAAGGTTGCTCAGGAACGCCTGGCAGCCTTATATGGATAGAGATATTCAAGGTTGTTGTAAGACCGATGAGCCAGCTAGAAAGGATACTAATCTTTCACTGCCTGAAAACAGAGGCATTATTGGAATTCCTATGGCAACTTGCAAATTGAGGATAAAAAATAATGTTGTCCAGGAGGCCAATAAGTTATGGAGAAAAGAAAATACTTGTGTTACAACCAGGCCCATGTGGCACAAATAGATAAGAAAAGATTAGTAGAATTGCTTAACCAGAATTGCTCAAGAGAGAACACCTCGAAGATCGTGGCTTGTGTCATCGGTCATTGCGTGTTAGGTAGGCGCTCTTCTATTATTTTTCATAAAAGTATTTCCTCATGAATACTGCAAAAGTTGTAAAGACAAGACAGAGGAAGCGACAGTAGAACATTTCCTCTGTAATTGCCCAGCCTTAGCCAGGAATAGGGCAAAGTTGTTAGGAAAATATAAGATCATTTTTTACTCTCTTACGGAATTATCCGGTGATGAAATAAAACCTATCTTACCATTCATAAGAGAGTCTAACTGGTTTCATGAAAAATAAACATGACAACAAGGCCACAAAATCCTAACCTAACCTAATAATAAAATATTAATTATTTTTTAACTTTAATAAAATTAATAACTATTATTAAAATTTTCTTAAACTATTAAATTATTATTTTATTTATTTTTTTTCTGAATTTTTTCGTGAATTATGACTTGGTTTTGATTTAATATTTTTGACCAATGTTTTTGGTTTTAAATTTTTCTTTGAATAGTAATTTTGTCTTGCAATTTTTATTTTTAATAGTACTCCGTTTCCGATTGATTAATGATATGAATATGATGAATAATCCGTTTCATAATGATTAACTTCGATTGAATCATGTGATATCTATTTTTGCTTTTCTTTACGATCAACTACGATCATCAAATTATTTTAGTTTAGGAATTAATTCACTTTTTCTTGCCTGCAGGTCTGCGAGCAGTATAACCGAACCGAAGGTATCTTTTGACGTATAAGCAGAGGAGTGCAGAAAGAAGAAGTTATTCCTTAAAGAAAAAGCAGCAAAATATCATTGAACCGGAATGGCAAGTCATACCAAAAAATTTAAAAATTAGTTTAGATGAACCGATGAATAATCGAGTAAAGTTTTAATATGTGAAAAGTTGAAAATTTACATGCATACTCGTCAATCATGGATGTAAAACTATTTTAACTTATCTCAGCTTAAGCGCTTTAAAATAATTGATATTGATTCCAAAATAAGTCAATAACACTTTTGCTTACGCCTCACATACATATATGAGCTGCTAAGTATCTTACTTTCTCTGTCGAATGCTGCAATTTAATCTATTGAATCTAATCTTTCTTCACATTTGGCGTGCCAGAAATATATTATGTGTAACAATAGGGAAAACCTGATAGAAGAAAAAACCTGCTACTGAAACTAATAATTTATTGAAGGATGTATATGGCATATTCGGCCGCCGTAGCTGAATGGGTTCAGAGAGAACGTAGGTTCGAATCTCGGTGAAACTCCAAAATGAAGAAACAGTTTTTTCTAACAGCGGGTGCCCCTCGGCAGGCAATGGCTAACCTCCGAGTGTATTTCCATGAAAAAGCTCCTCATTAAAAAAATATCTGCCGTTCGAAGTCGGCTTAAAACTGTAGGTACCTCCACAAATAGAAGGAGGAGGAGCTCGGCCGAATACCTAATGACTGCCAAATGTTTCTAGTCAAGTATCTAGTTTTATCCCAGTTATGGGCCGTCTACCATATTCGTGTGAGTCCGTAACTTCCTAAAGTAAAATCCGCATTAAAAAGAACAAATTGTGGCTGTGAAAGCGAAAGCGGCCCTCATTTTAAAGAGGCTCATATAGGAATACTTTCAGTATTGGACAATAAAAGACCATTCGAATCTGCGTTGTAGAGATAGATGAGGAATGTAATCAAATTAAAATGCCTTCAAAGTCAGTTTCTTATTTTGATGATGGGGTATTAAAATAGTACGCAATCGAATCAAATTAGAAACTACAAGAAATTACAAATATAAACGTTTTTTTAACCTTTTAATCAACTCAAATCCAGGCAGGAATATCTAAATTTCGAGAAACATCAAATTAAGTGAAGCCCTAATGCACCTGCTCAATTCATACATACACATATGCACATACACTAGCAAATATTATTATGAACTACTCCTCCGGGAAATAAAAAGTTTGTTAAAGTGTAAATCAGCATCTTATGCCGAATTTAATTATGCTCTAATTATTGGTAATTGTAACTAACTAGGAGAATATTTGATCTTTCTGCATATAAGTAATATAGATGTATGTACGAGTCCATATTTGGAGAAGGTAGGGCGCAGATGTGCTACAAAGCTAAGACGAAATCTCTAAGAAAGTTGCGGTATGCCCATATACAAAAAAGAGTTTGTATGTATAGAATTCACTATGGAATTTTGAGATTGTGTGGCTTGAAGTCAAATGTAGTCAACTTTACCATTTAGTCAGAACTCTCTTTTCCATAATCAGAATTGTGATGAGTTTCGACCGAAAAAAAAATTCGCGAAGAATTTTCCATCCCCCAAATGTGTATGTATAGCGAGTTTCGCTCCAACTAAGTTTAATTTCAAATTAGCTGTCATTCGAACACAAGAATATCAACCCAGTTAGGTATGTGAAAAGTTTAATATTATTAAACACAGGGCTTGATTGAAAAGTAATGAGCCTTATTTTTTTTAAGCAGTTTTATTAAACCTTTTGGCTTATACAACTATTTTAAACTCATCCGCCGGAATCGCGTTCAATTCGGCTGTCACAGTTTTCTGGATAGCCTCGATGGAGTCGAAACGCCTCCCCTTCAGCTTTCTTTCAGGCGCGGGAACAAGAAGAAGTCCGGAGGGGACAGGTCTGGGCTGTAGGACGGTTGGGGAAGCACCGGAACCCCCATCTTGGCCAAAGCAGAGGTGCAGAGGAAGGCGGTGTGCGCCGGCGCATTGTCGTGATGAAGGGTCCAATTGTTGACGAGTAATGTTCCTCCAAAGATCGCTGCATTTTCGCCACTGCAAAATTCTAACACACTTTTAAAACAGCTTTCACGCGCGGAGCGATGTTGACTGCACCGCTGTTGCCAGCGAACTGGGACCGGTTTCTAGTGTAAGGGGAAGGTCCAATGATCATTTTCCCCCACCAGCCGATTCGGTTGATCGCTTGGCAGACGCTCCGCCAGGCGCCAGGCGAAGTCCTTACTGGGGGGTATAATCAAGGAAGCTCCAGGCAACTTAAAGCCCTCTCTAAGAATAAACTGGGAATGCTCACGGGCATTCCCAGAGGTCACTGCAGACTGCGTAGTCATCTGCACAGTATCGGGATATAATATACTGACTCTGGTTGTTTCTGTGACCAGACCCCGGAGACTTCAATAAATCTTCTTCTTGGGTGTGACGCCATAGCACGAAGAAAGTTGGTCGGCCTTAAGAAGGGCCTCAGCCCAATCCAGCTCTATTAGAGGGTTTTTAAGGGAACTGGGTTTTGATGAGGTACTGTGAAGAGTGGAGGCCACAAAAGGCCATGAAGTCGAAGTGCAAACCTCATTTTGATTGATTCATTCGAAAAACTTCTATATATTAATTTTTAAATTGTCAGTATTAATCAGCTGATGAATAATCAAATTATTTTTATTACGGTGGCGAAAAATATACATAAGTGAGATATTCATTGGATTTTGTGGAAAAAACCGCGAAACTCTAGGAGCCATTCGCAATCTTTGTATAATATCGGTTGCCGTAGTTGAATGGGGTGGTGCGAGACTACTATTCAGGACTGCGTAGGATCGAATCGCCGTGTATGAAACAGAAAAATGAGTGAACAAGTTTTTTTCTGTTCCTCGGCAGGCAAGGGCAAGACTCCGAGCATGGTTCTGACATGAAAAAGCTCCTCATAAGAAACCATTTGTCGTTCGGAGTCGGCTTACAACTTTAGGTTCCTCCATTTGGGGAACAACATCAAGACGCATGCCATAATTAGGAGGAGCAGCTAGGCCAAACCCTTAACAGAAGTTTAAGGATTCAATGATTTTTTTTGTAACTTCTTGGCCTTTTCTTCTCTTTGGGAGAGAATTTATATATATAAACTAATGCTTACTATACTCTATTCTGCCACAGATAATTATTGGTTTAATTACACGCAATCGAGCAATTTGGATTTCACATTTAAATCCATGTGACGCCAATTTAATTGATTTCTTACGGAAACGGGCAACTGAACTCAACATGTCGGCAGCTGCTTCAACAGTTTATAATCAAATGTAACGCGAATTTGGTAGGTGGTAACTTTTTTATGTTGTCTTCGACATTTCCCAGCTGGACAGATGTACAATTTTATACGATAGGCGAGTAAAATTATTGAAACTTATTGTGAAAATGGTCGACCTTTAAGAACAACTAATAACTGGAAATAATTGACCGAACGAGTCGACAGTTAAAAGGTTGGTTTTTGCACCCTATTTTACTACTGTGATTAAGTAAGTAAAATATATTTAATCAATAGTAATTATTAGCACTAAATGTACACTCGTTGGAAAAACTGCGTACCACATGTCATTATAAACTTTCACATTTACATTTTAACAATTTTTCAATAATAAAAAATATAGTTCCTTTTCTAACAAAAGCCATATGAGTCAAAGAACCAAACTTTGTACGAAATTCTGGACAACTCATAAAATTTTCATTAAAATTTCAAACTTTTTAATACGAGCTTTTATAAAACTTTTGAATATGCAGTTTTGTAGCCCATTAAATTTCAGTACAAAAAAGTTAAAGCTTGCAGTGCCTCAAAAATCGCGTTGACTTTGGACAATTTTGTTTGCTTACGGAGTTGAGCTTTTCCTCCATATGAAAAATGTATTTCACGTGGAACAAAAAAAAGCAAACAAACCGAACAGCCGTTAAATGTTGCTGTTGTTGTTATTGTTGCAGCAGCATTAATATCCCTCATACATGCGTTGTGGACATGTGTGCCTACATAAAAAACTATTAAAAATTTAATAAAAACCGAATGAACGTAAATTTGTTGTAATATTTATTTAAGGAAGTCTCTTTGTAATTCTCAACTAACTTTAGAGAAAAGCAAAAAAACTTAAATAATAGATATAAACTACATTATTTCGTGGAAGTTGTTTTTACATACTTCGAAACATTGTACACTTCTGCCCAGAAAGCAATTCAAGTGGAATTGAAGATCAATGGATCGAAAATATGAATATTTTTTCGTCAAATTTAGTGGAAGTCATTATTTACTACCAGAAATTTTACAGTTAAAAATGGGATTGAAGCAAAGTATCTGTTCATCAACAACTAAGTTAAAATATGAAATAATAAAAAAATAAAACCAAACAAATTATTTTAAGTGATAAAAATCTTGGCAAAAATTATAAATATTTCGTTAGTGTCTTGAATTCGGGCCTCCTCCGTTTGTAAACGCAATCGAATTCTTGAAAAAACTCAATAAAAAAATAAATAATTTCTAATTGGGTAAAATGTTCAGCACTTGTAATGGCCAGTTTAGAAACGTTTTATTGTACTCTAGCACAGCTCTGGTCGCGCGCAACTGCTAACAACTTACATAATTAGCAACAACAATCGCTCGGAAATTAATACTCAAAACAAACAGTGTAAAAAACTGTTTTTATAGTGAGGTACTTTTTGACGTGATAACGTCTTATAATTCGATTTAGCCGGCTGCACGCACGAAAAAATGTGTCTTACCTTGCTCATTTGTCGTTACCTTGCTCATTAGTGTTACCTTGCTCATTAGTGTTACCTTGCTCATTAGTGTTACCTTGCTCATTTGTCGTTACCTTGCTCATTTCTCGTTACCTTGCTCATTTGTCGTTACCTTGCTCATTGCCGTTACCTTGAATGAACTGCAAGCGAAAGCGCGGAACGAACAAAGCAAACGAACGGCAACGTTCGACATCTTGCTCTCTCCTACTTAAGTGACCGTATATATGTATGTATATGCGCATATGTACATATATAAATTCACGTATTTGTATTTGCATATGCCTTCTTATTGATTATTATTAATTTGATTTACTTGAAGAATTTAAAATAAAACCAAGTTTGTTAATAATACCTGTTGTTTTAATGTTATTATTATTAATTTTTTTATTATATATGAAGGAAAAAATGTATGGTAATATTTACCATATACCTTATAAGATATGTTGTATACTAATATATGTATATAAATATGCATATACATAAACAATTTCGCGCAATTTTCAAAAAGAACAAATCTATATGTAAAGATGCATACAAGTCATATGGACATATCAAATATACGAATCTATTCCGTACGCAAGCAAATGTAAGCTAATGTGCTTGAACTGCAAGCGAGAACGCGGAACGAACGACAAAGAGCACAATCGGCCCCCGCGTTCGGCAACGTTCGACATCTGGCTCTGTCCTACTTGAGTGAGCATATATATGTATGTATATGCGCATATGTAGGTATATAAATTCACATACTTGTATTTGCATATGCCTTCTTCCTGTGTGCATGGTAATGAACCATTTCTCTGTTGAGAATAGGACGATGATAGAAAAAGTAGGAAATGAAAGGGAGTGTTTCGAGTGTAAAGTGTCTTGGCAAATCGATGATGGTGCTTCTTAGTGTTGTTGACTTATTAACGTCTGACGCACAATCGAAATTGAAGATATCTTTCATGAATTTGATAAATGCTTCGTCATTTTTCACGTTTGTGTAAATGTAAAATAACTTGACCTATTCCATTGCAATTCCATTTACCTCCTCCTCTATATCCATACAAAATATCTATCAAACAAATAAAATTAAAATTTTGTTTTGAAAATTGCAACCATTCCATCAATATTTTCTTATGACGTTGTCACGTTAAACTATCGTCAGTAAATCGACTTTACAGACAACCTCTTTTTATGTTTATTTTTTCGATTAAAAATTATATACAAACAACCTGCGTTTTTCTTTTCAGCATTGCTTGTTGTTTTGTTGTCTCCCGACGTCTAGAATACATAAATTTTTAATGACAGTGATGCTGCCCAGCCCAGCTTATCACGCTACCTCAGCGATTGGCTTGACTGCTTTAATAATTTTATATTTTGTTTTAGTTTTACTTTTCCATGTGCTTTAGTACAAAAACATATTTACTGTTGATAATTGCTAATTGACGATTGTTAATGCTTATTAATACAAATAAAAATATTGTTTAGAGGATGTTTGTTTTAAGGGTGCTCGTATTACAATTCGTGCAGAACCGAACTTTAGGTGCCACGAACACGTTTTCGAAATATTCGATTTTCAGCTCATTCAAAAATTAAACTATATGGAAGATGCGGCTCACACACCTCTAAAACTGAGTTAGTCTAGACTTGAATTACGTAACTGAATGCAAATTAATATTTTACCCAAGCTGTTATATGGAATGCAGTGTTATCGATTACTTAAATTATGAAACATAATTTAACTTAACTTAACTTAAGAAACTTAAGTGACTGTAGATTTTCGATTCTTAAGTTTTCACTTTTTGCAAATTGAGGCCAATCTGTGAATCAAACTTGCCATATCTTCCATTTTATGATTCTTAAAAATAAATGCTCTTATGTAGAAATTATTTTTGAAAATAATTCATTTGATGTGGCACTATGAAAAGAAAAATATCAAACAGATGTGTGGTAATAGAAGATATACTAACATAACATTCCGTCATTTAAATTTTGCACCGTGATGCATGGCGGCTGTTGCAGCTGAATGGGTTTGTTTGTGACTAACATTCGGTAGAACCGGGGTTAAAAGCCTTCGGTGGGCATGAAACACCAATAATAGAAAAGCTGTCGCATAAAATTGAAGGCCTCTCCATTTGTGTAACAACATCAAGACACACCCCACAAATTGGAGGAACACTCAACGAGGGTTGTACGCGCCAATTACACGCATATACTTAGTCCTGCCATAAGTTGTGTTACAAGTTAACTCCGTTATCGATATAAAATTATAATACTTTTTTTAACGAAGTTAGTTTTATTTCGTCATGTAAATACTAAAAAAGAATTTAAATTTTCATTCGAAATGGTCATCATTTGCTTTTACACAAGCCTTCAAACGATTAGGCCATGCAACTAGTGCAGTTTGAGACTTTCCAAGACCTTCGACAGGCCATGTTCTCCCATTCTGACTATATACTGTACTCCAATGGATTCAGATCTGGATTTCCCGACGGCGAATCTTTTGCGGCTATGAACCCGAGAATATTGTTTTTTGCCACTGCTCGATGGTTTTTGCCTTATGGGCTGAAGCGGAATCTCGCTGTAAGATCCAACAGTTTCCATTGAGGAGAGTACTGCTCAACTGCTTAACCACGCCTTCTAAGACATCCTCCTGGTACACTTTTGCACTGATGGATGGTGGCCTCGCTGAACCCTTGGAACAACATTTTTTTTTCATAGTTAGAAGTTTTAGCATAGATTTTGTCGATTTGCTTATTAAAAACTTCTTCAACAGTGAAAATTTTCTCATCTGTGAAAATAATATTTCACCAAAGAAGCTGTTTGCATCTCTCGGGTATAATTTTCTTCAAGCTCGTTATCAAAAGATGACCAATTGAGCGACAGAAGGTTTTCATGTGGATATCATCTCTAATTAGTCTTGGCATGGATCTGGTCGATACATTCATTTCCCTGGACATGATTTTCTGCTGTCTAAGAGGATTTCTTCGAATTATTTATCGAACCTCTTTTATTCGAACCACGGAGGACGACTACTTTATTTTCTGTCTGCCACTTCAGACGTTTGGGAAAAACGATTTATGGCGCGGTAAACAAACATTTTTGAAATATTAAATTTTTTCAGGAAGTCGTAAATCTCACTTGCACTTTCGCCACACTTTTGTAATGCAATCATTGCAATGAGATTTTCCTTAGCTCCCCACTGCATTGTTAACAAGCGAAATTTGCCACAGAACTAAGTATAATTTAAGAGTTGACAATGCATACGAACAAAATAAAAAATAACGCACCTTTTTTCTGCGAATTTGTTCTCGCCATTTCAATTGTAAAATTTGTCACATAATTTATGGCAAGGCTATATATATATGGGGTTGTTCAATTGGTGCGCTTCAACTTTTTTCCGATAGTGAGGGCGAACGACGCAATATTTTTTATTTTTCGCTTGTCATTTGTAAACTTCATTAGTATACATTTCATCATGGAACGCTACACACTTGAGCAACGATTGCAAATCGTGCAATTTTTTTATGAAAATAATCGTTCTGTTGCTGCTTCTTTAAGAGCATTACGGCCATTTTACGGTCCATTTAACAAGCCCTCCCGTTTTGGGAGCCGGCGACGATTTGTGAGCTCAGAGCCAATATTGAACGCGAAATTGCTGGAATTTCGGCCGATTTATGCAAAAGAGTGGTCGAAAATTGGGTTCAACGATTGGACTTCGTAAAACGTACACGCGGTGGACATGCAAAAGAAATCGAATTTCATACTTAAATGTATATGTTCAAACTCGATAATAAAAAAAAATTAGTTAAAAAAGTCAAACCGTTTGTGTTTTATTCAAAAAAGTTCAAAAGTTGAAGCGCTCTTACTGAAAAACCCATTATTTAAGCTGTTATCAAACTACTTTTAATCTTATCTTTAAGTCATTTTGTGACCGGAGGTCTCTTACCATAGGCTTAATAAATGAAATGAAGCATCACAACGGAAGCCACCAATAGAGAGAGAGAGAGAGAAACCACCAGTAGAAATTCGGCCAAGCACCTGTGGAAGCATGTACGCGCGAATTGCATACATATATGCAATACAATACAATATATGCAAAAATTTAAATATTTAAATATAATTTAACTGTAAACGTACTGATAACACACTTCTACAAACTTAAACATGCATTTTGCAATAATCAAGGCCGATGTGTGACATACCGGTTTATTGCTGAACTCATCACTGTGCCATGTACCGTACAATTGTTTAACACAAATTATCGCTACGTGCCATTATTAGACATAAATAATAGACGAATATATAGTAAATAAAAAATAAATTTATTTTGTTGCAAAATGCACAAAGAAATGTCTAAGTTCAAGAGGAACCAACTCAGCGCATGTTTAAGCGATGTCAAATTGTTTAAGTCTTTTGAAAAACTTCTTCAGATGAGCGAAATTGATGTGCGATTGATAAAAATTTTCTTCATTAGGTAAAAAAATATAGTTTTTGTTATATCGGAAATGAACATTCTATGGAAGGTTATTCTACAAGGCGGCGCAAAAGTAATCACCCTATCGGAAGTATACTTTATACAAATGGCGTCGAACGTCAATCATATTTGACACTTGGAAACTAAACAGCTGCAGTATTTGCCCCAAATAAAGATTTCCATCACTCGCAATAAATAATTAGCAAAAAAGTTATTCAAAAACCATGATGATTGATTTTGCGCCACTTTGTAGTTTTTTGACAGATGTTCACCATTTCAAATTGCAACTTGGCACCATACTCGCATATCTTAACGGGCGCACGGCGTCAGTTAAATGAATTATTCTCAACACGAGTTCCTTGTACAGTTAAGCCTAACTTTTTAGTGAATAAAGCTATCACTTGGTACTAGTAAGTAAAACTCTGGGCACAAAAAATTCATCAGCTTATATGAATATGTAAAATTATTTGTGCAGGGCTGAAAGATTAGAAGCGCATTGTGTGATTAATTTATTAGCATTTATATGTGAAGAGTGTATTTTTAAATATGTGGAATTCTTAAATTTCAAATTGAAATAAATTTAATTTACAAACAAATGTATGTTGATAAAATTTTTTCGATTACAAAATGGGGAAATGTGTGCCTTAAATCAGTGTTCAATTACACAGAGTGTTTCGTTAGGTTTACGGCATATTTACTTTTGGTTTAGTGACTGTATGAATAACAAAATTGCCATATTTGCAGCATCACTAATACAATAGGAGTCCATAAACTAGTGATTCACACCAAAATATATTACTGTTTGGTATAATTTGCATGCCAGGAGCAGCGTTTTCGAAACTAAAGAGCGAGGCGACCTTACTCTTGAATAAGCTGTGCTCCACGGAGGTACCACTTTTCTAAGTACTAAATGGTTCCGACAATAGCAAGGCAATACCTTTTACTGTGACGAGTTATTGTTGACCGAATCAACTCAGAAATGGGTCAACCGAATAGCTGCTTAGATCATATGATTTCATTGACGTTTTTTTTTGTTTGTTTGAAATATAGTTCGATGCTTTTAATAAAACACCCGTTATATGGTACATATATTCTATAGCTTCTAAGGACCGCATTAGCGAAAAATTTGCTGGTAGAGAAATGGTATAAAACCTCACTGCATTTGCAATTGAAATTCAATCAGCTTCTGCGATTGTCGCTGAACGTCAGTCACTCTATTACATTTGAATTTAAATCTTTCAATTAAAAATGAAACAAATCTTGATTCTCGCTGCAAGTGCATTGCTGTTGGTGCAGGTAGATTAATTTAAAAAACAAATGTATCTCTAAAAATATCTCATAGTTATTTTATTTATACATACATAAACACATTATAAATATAATCAAATATTTTCCACAACAGCTCGTTCACGCTTTACCTCATACAAAACGAGAGTCGGTCGCGGTTGCTGTGCATGAGAACCATGTCTCTAAGGATGCCTCATCTGAAGAAGACGACCCCAAACTAAGAGTCGTGGCTTACACTTTGGGTGGAATAGCTGCATTAGCAAAATATACGGTCGATAAAGGTAGCGTAGTGGTTAAGAATGCCGTGAAGGAATTAAATGAAATTCCAGTCAAAGACGAGCTGTTGCAAGCGAATATTACTCGTATGTCTCGCATTGCTAATGAAGTGCCTCAGCTTGAAAAGGAAGATGAAGCCCAAGGCATTATAAAACTGTTCGAATATATGGTCGATTTCGCAACATTGATGGATGACTATGAGAAAATGCCCGATGATTCGAAATTAAAAATTACGATAAAGACAGCTTTAGAAAATAATGGTTTCACGAAGTTTGAAAGCGAATTCGAAGAGAAAATCCTTGATTTAGCTAAGAATTTCGAGCATGTTTTTGGTGAATTCCTTAAAGAAATGACTCCAGCGGAAAAATCAAAGAATTCCAAATTAGTTCAGTGGTATGAGGAATTCAAGGCTGAAACTGATAAGGAGAAGAAACTTGACAAATTTGGCGAATTCTTTGATCTCATCTGATTTATTCCAGATTACGAAAATAAAGTACATCATTGAGTAACGAAAGGCTAATGTGTGTCATTTGATGTCTGGTGTATTCAGCTTTTTTGTGGTTATGTACAAAAATCTAGGGTATCCTAGAGTAACTACCGAGCATGTGGATTTACAAGTATAAGCATTTTCATATAATAGTACAAAAACGCGTGTCCACTAAAGTTAAAAAAACTAGTTTTCGCGCTTCTCGCTATTCAACAAAAGGGCAGACCTCCTTGTTTGGCCAACGAGAACAATGTGATATATTACACAAAGCATATGCCAGCAAATTTAAATGATTTATCAATATGGTTTCATTTAATTGACAAACAAATTTTCGGCATTTGTGTAAATATGACATGTTTGCTCCCTTGTTAATTTACTTTTGTACGCCAGTTGGCAAGCCATTCTTCAGTGAGAAGTGAGTGTCATCCAATATTTTCGGTTTCCTTTTTATAGCTTTTGCACGGCTTACCAAGTCCCATGGCTATATTAACTTATTAGCAAAAGCGAGAGTCACTAATTTAGAAAGAGAATGATGCACGCTAGCAGCTGGATATATCATTCTTCTTCTTTAGCAGCTACGGTCCAGATACTCATAAGTAATAGGCACGCCACGTATACCGGTATATTTCTTAATTATATATTGGATTGTTATAAACGAACGTTACGTGATCAAAGTTATTAGGCCCTCAAGTTAAACATTTTAAAATAAATATATACTTATACACCCGCGCTCACATAATTAAGTTGCTTTATTTTTCTACAATGCTCTGAATATTTTTTTCATGTAACGTTTTTTCGGTAACTTTTGATACAGATATTATTATATATTTGTTGGTTGCTTGGCCAGCTCCTCTTTTAATTTGTGGTTTGCGTCTTGATGTTTTTTGCTTGAAGTTTTGTAGCTCATTCGATTTCAGTACAATGTGTAGGTTCGAAGGCGTTCAAAACAAAACATTAATAATTTGCTGAGTATAGGTTTGAAGATACTTTTGCATTTGTTTCACTACATTCAAGACCAATATGGCAGTTACCTGTTCTTCTCACAGCTTATCATTCAGACTTGCAACCATACTAAGTGCTAAACAATAAGTGCATTATTTCAAATAAATAATGGAGCCGGGTTCACTTGATTAGTTTTTTTTTTTTTGTTTGAAGAAAATGATTATTAAAGCACAGGTCTTTGATTTAGTAACAAATGGTTTACAGATACTTCAAGCAAACACAGAATTTTGTTCAAAAATACTCACGCATTGAAATACTATTCCAGCTAACTGTATTTTGTAACAATACCTCTATAACTTCAGTAGCTGTAATATTGTACTAGATTTATTGGATCACTTGAATAGAGGCGTTTCGTTTGCGTTAATTCGTTGCCTAATAAAGATGTGAAACGAGAACGGTTTTACGCATTCAATGTGTTCGTTCGGGAGCTTCAAAATTCTTTTAAAATGTGAAATCAAAAGGACGAACCGATCTTGAACTGTGAAGAACTTTCGATTCGCTAAATTCCAAAAAGATTGGTCGAGGTACAAAAAATGTGGAATATTACGAAGAACAAAGTGTCTATTACAGTGAGAACTACAAAAGCAGGATTGCGATGGCCTTAACACCGAAAGAAATCCACAAGATCCATTGGATTGCAGGGCTATTATCAAAACGCAACATTTGAAGCATCTCAAATTGCAAAACACAAAGCCCCCTTTCAAAAGACTTTACAAGCAACACCGCCTCGATTTTGCAAGGGACTACCACATGGCTTGGATTTCTGTCACAAATAGCTGCCAGGGTGAAAAGTTTTGTGATATAAAGAAATTCGGACGGGCTGGATATAGTATAATTATAATTGTCATGACTTATGAAAAGTGTAAAGGCGCTTGAGTAGATATCACAGCCGTGAAGGTGGCGTGTTCGAATTGAAAATAATAGACCCAGAACTACCGTAAACAGGTATAAAACACTGCTATAATAATATTTCCCTGAGATTCGTCAAACATTTGATATTGGATTATGTCCCAAAACGTTAAAACTTCAACATGGCCATCATTTTCTCCAAACCTAAGCATTATTGAAAATTCCTGGGGAACGCTTCCTCGTAAGATGCAACAGTTTTAAGACAAAAATTATTTAGTTCCAAGCCATAAAGCAAAAATTTCATTAGGCTATCTAGAGAGTTTATACAAATCTATTCCTCCCCGTATTAATGAAGTAATTTGTGCTACCACGAAGTTTAAGGAATGTTGAAAAAATAAAAATAATGAAATGGCTCCTTATTTATTTCTCTTTTTATTTTCTTAGTTCTTCTATTCAAGTGAACCAATAAATCAAACACAATACTACAGCTACTACATATAAATGCTGTTAGCTGGAATAATATTTCGATGTGTGCGTATTTTTTAACCTATTAATAGCTTTGAACGAACAGCGCTCGCGATCGGTGGCCACACTCTAAAGCACCAACCCGAGTGCTGCTCGAATCGTGCTTGTCAATCGCTACTTGTTATTTGTACCGGCTTCTGCATAAGATTTCTTTTTTCTTATATTTTATCAACCTTTATAAAATTTTTGTGAGTATTTTCTAAAAAGCATGAAAAAATCGTCTTACTAATTTTATTAAGTTATTTTATTTATATTTTGTATATATAATATGGAAATAATAAAACAAATTTTTGTAATATACTATTTTTAAACAATATAAACTTTTTGAATATGAGATAAAAATACCTGATGTTTTTGATTACATTTTTCTGAAAAAACACGCGCCAACCGAATTTCCTCAAATTGGCTGAAAACTATTTTTTACTAAATAACCATCATATTTTATCACAATGATTGCTCTAATCAAGAGAACCGGACTGTATGTATGCATACGAGGTGTGTTCAAAAAGGATCGCGAATTTTTTTTTTTTTTTTAACTATTTATTTATTCATTAATATATATTTTGCCCCTTCAAACAACGTTTTTTCAATATTCGGAGCACTTCAAAAAATCATTTTTTTTATATTATTCAGCTCCTTCTTCGATGCCGTCTTTATCTTGTCAATTGTAGTGTAGCGTCGTCCTTTCAAGGGCCTCTTCAGTTTCGCCCAAACAACTATGTGTAAGCAGGGGCGTTATCGTGATGCAAGAGCCAATTTTTGTTCTTTAACAAACTCTAGCGTTGGCAAGAACTAATGATGCACAACGCCCCTGCAATCGAAGAAAACAATAAGCAAAACTTTTACATTCGACCGAATTTGGAGCGCTTTTTTCGGTCTTGGTTCGCATGGCAGCTTCCATTGAGATGATTGAGCTTTGGTTTCCACGTCATAACCATAAACCCACGATTCGTCACCAGTTATGATTCTCTGGAGCAAATTTGGGTAATCGCGGACAGAGTCCAACATCTCATTAGCAATGTTCATGCGATGCTGCTTTTGGTCGAAATTGAGCATTTTTGGTACGAATTTTGCGGTGAGCCGTCTCATGCCCAAATCACTGAAAAAAATCGAATTTCATGAGCCAATCGATATGTCTAGCCAATACCGATTGGCCAGTACCATTTTCTTCACTTCATCAATTTTTTCGTCTGTTGTTGAAGTGCTCGGGCGTCCGGCACGCTTTTCGTCGTTCACATCTTCTCGGCCTTCTGAGAACAGTTTGTCCCACCGATAAACGTTGCTTTGGTCCAAAATAGCTTCTCCGTATGACACAGTGAACATTCGGAATGCATCCGCGCACTTAATTTCGTTTTTCACATAAAATTTGATACAGGTTCTTTGATCCATCTGTTTGAATAGGTAAAAATCGAAGACGAGCCGAAGCACGTGCAAGCAAAGCAGCTGTCAACAATTAACTGAAATTCAAAATGGCAGAACTCGTCGGCATGAGTGAGAGACATGAGTACCAACATGTCGCCACAAAAAAATCGATATTCGAATATACGTAACCTGCGAAAATTCCAAAATTCGCGATTCTTTTTGAACATACCTCGTATAGAGAGAGATTCAGTCTATTCACAAATATTTCCTGAGAATTGTATTTTCACGGATGTATTGTCTCTCGAGAAGGAAATCTTCCAATTCCCAGCTTCCAGGGGAAGAAAAGATTTTTCTACGATATATTTAGGAGCTGGAAACTTAAACTTCGCCACAGCAGAATTCTCATTTCTTGAAATTCTAGGAGGGACTGCATTAGTGTAAGTAAAAGAATATACAACACATAATTATTGTTACCTAATTTGTTTTAATTAATAATTAATTTAATTAATAATATTGAGAATAGGGTTCAAAAGGCCCACATTTTATTGCACATATGAAAAAAGCGGTCGGAATCAAACTGCGATTAACACCCCGTATGACATACTGGCTTACACTTCGGTAATTCGGCCTATTTTAGTATATGGAATACTTGTATGGAGGCCATCAACTCAAAAGGTAAGTTATACGAAACTGCTGAGCTAGGTTAAAAGAAGGACCACCCCTAATAAAGTGCGCGAGGTACCAGTCAACTTGCCTACTCTAAGTCTGGTAGGAAAACACGTGGCCGCCGCTTAAGCTTAATAGTATGGAGCTATAACCACGAAATCGATTACTCTTTCCCTAAACCCACCTTCGACAGGCTGTTCAAGAAGAGAACGGCAAACTCAAAGACCATGGTGAAGAGGGGAAATAAATTTCTACCCAAATGGATCCAAACTAGAAAATAAAGTAGACTGTGGATTTTTTTGTTTGAAAGAATTAGTATTAGAATTATCTGCCCGACTTCCGGCGGCCACCAGGCAGAAGTCTTAGCCATAAAGAAGGTACTGTGTATCTTAACATACACCCCGTAACTCGGACAGCCAGGCGGCCATTAAACCAATGGAAACAGTTATACTAAGATCAAAGGTTGCTCAGGAACGCCTGGCAGCCTTATATGGATAGAGATATTCAAGGTTGTTGTAAGACCGATGAGCCAGCTAGAAAGGATACTAATCTTTCACTACCTGAAAACAGAGGCATTATTGGAATTCCTATGGCAACTTGCAAATTAAGGATAAAAAATAATGTTGTCCAGGAGGCCAATAAGTTATGGAGAAAAGAAAATACTTGTGTTACAACCAGGCCCATGTGGCGCAAATAGATAAGAAAAGATTAGTAGAATTGCTTAACCAGAATTGTTCATCGGTCATTGCATGTTAGGTAGGCACTCTTCTATTATTTTTCATAAAAGTATTTCCTCATGAATACTGCAAAAGTTGTAAAGACGAGATAGAGGAAGCAACAGTAGAACATTTCCTCTGTAATTGTCCAGCCTTAGCCAGGAATAGAGCAAAGTTGTTAGGAAAATACCACTTTGACTCTCTTACGGAACTATCTGGTGTTGGGAGAAAACCTATCTTACCATTCATAAGAGAGTCTAACTGGTTCGGAACTATCCGGTGTTGGGATAAATCGTATTTTACGATTCATAAGAGAGTCTAACTGGTTTCATGAAAAATAAACAGTAAGGTGCCCGTGTTACACACCACAACAAGGACCTAGATGGCCTAAGTGAGTTGGCAACTCTAAGCCGACTGCCACAAAAATCTAACCTAACCTAACCTAATAATAAAATATTAATTATTTTTTAATTATTATTTTTAATTATTATTTAACTAATTGTTTTTTTTTAATTAATAATTAAAAACTAACCGATATTTTTCCTTAAAATTATTAAAATTAAAATTATTAAATTATTATTTTATTTTTTTTTTCTGAATTTTTTCATGAATTATGACTTGGTTTTGATTTAATATGTTTGACCAATGCTTTTGGTTTTAAATTTTTTTTTGAATAGTAATTTATGATGAAGAAGAATGATGAATAATCCGTTTCATAATGATTAATTTCGATTGAATCGTGTGATTTCTATTTTTGCTTTTCTTTCCGATCAACTACGATCGCCAAATTATGTTAGTTCAGGAATTAATTCACTTTTTCTTGCCTGCAGGTCTGCGAGCAGTATAACCGAACCGAAGGTATCTTTTGACGTATCAGCAGAGGAGTGCAGAAAGAAGAAGTTATTCCTAAAAGAAAAAGCAGCAAAATATCATTGAACCGGAATGGCAAGTCATGCCAAAAAATTTAAAAATTAGTTTAGATGAACCGATGAATAATCGATTAAAGATTTAATATGTGAAAAGTTGAAAATTTACATGCATACTCGTCAATCATGGATGTAAAACTATTTTAACTGATCTCAGCTTAAGCGCTTTAAAATAATTGATATTGATTCCAAAATAAGTCAATAACACTTTTGCTTACGCCTCACATACATATATGAGCTGCTAAGTATCTTACTTTCTCTGTCGAATGCTGCAATTTAATCTATTGAATCTAATCTTTCTTCACATTTGGCGTGCCAGAAATATATTATGTGTAACAATAGGGAAAACCTGATAGAAGAAAAAACCTGCTACTGAAACTAATAATTTATTGAAGGATGTATATGGCATATTCGGCCGCCGTAGCTGAATGGGTTGGTGCGTAACTACCATTCGGAGTTCAGAGAGAACGTAGGTTCGAATCTCGGTGAAACTCTAAAATGAAGAAACAGTTTTTTCTAACAGCGGGTGCCCCTCGGCAGGCAATGGCTAACCTCCGAGTGTATTTCTGCCATGAAAAAGCTCCTCATTAAAAAATATCTGCCGTTCGAAGTCGGCTTAAAACTGTAGGTACCTCCACAAATAGAAGGAGGAGGAGCTCGGCCGAATACCTAATGACTGCCAAATGTTTCTAGTCAAGTATCTAGTTTTATCCCAGTTTTGGACCGTCTACCATATTCGTGTGACACCCTAATTTCCTAAAGTAAAATCCGCATTAAAAAGAACAAATTGTGGCTGTGAAAGCGAAAACGGCCCTCATTTTAAAGAGGCTCATATAGGAATACTTTCAGTATTGGACAATAAAATACCATTCGAATCTGCGTTGTAGAGATAGATGAGGAATGTAATCAAATTAAAATGCCTTCAACGTCAGTTTCTTATTTTGATGATGGGGTATTAAAATAGTACGCAATCGAATCAAATTAGAAACTACAAGAAATTACAAAGATAAACGTTTTTTTAACCTTTTAATCAACTCAAATCCAAGCAGGAATATCTAAATTTCGAGAAACATCAAATAAAGTGAAGCCCTAATGCACCTGCTCAATTCATAAATACACATATGCACATACACTAGCAAATATTATTATGAACTACTCCTCTGGGAAATAAAAAGTTTGTTAACAAGTGTAAATCAGCATTTTATGCCGAATTTAATTATGCTCTAATTATTGGTAATTGTAACTAACTAGGAGAATATTTGATCTTTCTGCATATAAGTAGATGTATGTACGAGTCCATATTTGGAGAAGGTAGGGCGCAGATGTGCTACAAAGCTAAGACGAAATCTCTAAGAAAGTTGCAGTATGCCCATATACAAAAAAGAGTTTGTATGTATAGAATTCACTATGGAATTTTGAGATTGTGTGGCTTGAATTCAAATGTAGTCAACTTTACCATTTAGTCAGAACTCTCTTTTCCATAATCAGAATTGTGATGAGTTTCGACCGAAAAAAAATTCGCGAAGAATTTTCCATCCCCCAAAGGAAATTACATACTCGCATGTATAGCGAGTTTCGCTCCAACTAAGTTTAATTTCGAATTAGCTGTCATTCGAACACAAGAATATCAACCCTGTTAGGTATGTGAAAAGTTTAATATTATTAAACACAAGGTTTGATTGAAAAGTAATGAGCCTTATTTTTTTTAAGCAGTTTTATTAAACCTTTTGGCTTATACAACTATTTTAAACTCATCCGCCGGAATCGCGTTCAATTCGGCTGTCACAGTTTTCTGGATAGCCTCGATGGAGTCGAAACGCCTCCCCCTCAGCTTTCTTTCAGGCGCGGGAACAAGAAGAAGTCCGGAGAGGACAGGTCTGGGCTGTAGGACGGTTGGGGAAGCACCGGAACCCCCATCTTGGCCAAAGAAGAGGTGCAGAAAAAGGCGGTGTGCGCCGGCGCATTGTCGTGATGAAGGGTCCAATTGTTGACGAGTAATGTTCCTCCAAAGATCGCTGCATTTTCGCCACTGCAAAATTCTAACACACTTTTAAAACAGCTTTCACGCGCGGAGCGATGTTGACTGCACCGCTGTTGCCAGCGAACTGGGACCGGTTTCTAGTGGAAGGGGAAGGTCTAATGATCATTTTCCCCCACCAGCCGATTCGGTTGATCGCTTGGCAGACGCTCCGCCAGGCGCCAGGCGAAGTCCTTACTGGGGGGTATAATCAAGGAAGCTCCAGGCAACTTATAGCCCTCTCTAAGAATAAACTGGGAATGCTCACGGGCATTCCCAGAGGTCACTGCAGATTGCGTAGTCATCTGCACAGTATCGGGATATAATATACTGACTCTGGTTGTTTCTGTGACCAGACCCCGGAGACTTCAATAAATCTTCTTCTTGGGTGTGACGCCATAGCACGAAGAAAGTTGGTCGGCTTTAAGAAGGGCCTCAGCCCAATCCAGCTCTATTAGAGGGTTTTTAAAGGAACTGGGTTTTGATGAGGTACTGTGAAGAGTGGAGGCCACAAAAGGCCATGAAGTCGAAGTGCAAACCTCATTTTGATTGATTCATTCGAAAAACTTCTATATATTGCATTAATTTTTAAATTGTCAGTATTAATCAGCTGATGAATAATCAAATTATTTTTATTACGGTGGCGAAAAATATACATAAGTGAGATATTCATTAGATTTTGTGGAAAAAACCGCGAAACTCTAGGAGCCATTCGCAATCTTTGTATTATATAATATCGGTCGCCGTAGTTGAATGGGGTGGTGCGAGACTACTATTCAGGACTGCGTAGGATCGAATCGTCGTGGATGAAACAGAAAAATGAGTGAACAAGTTTTTTTCTGCTCCTCGGCGGGCAAGGGCAAGACTCCGAGCATAGTTCTGGCATGAGAAAGCTCTTCATAAAAAACCATTTGTCGTTCGGAGTCGGCTTACAACTTTAGGTCCCTCCATTTGGGGAACAATACCAAGACGCATTCCATAATTAGGAGGAGCAGTTAGGGCAAACACTAACAGAAGTTTAAGCATTCAATGATTTTATTTGTAACTTCTTGGCCTTTTCTTCTCTTTGGGAGAGAATTTATATATATAAACTAATATAATATATACACTCATGTTTACTATACTCAATTCTGCCACAGATAATTATTGGTTTTATTTATTTATTTATTTGTCTTTAAATGAATACATTCTTACAGACTATATTAAGCTAATGTACAATAGTTTAGTAGTTACTACGAAAAGAACAATTTAAGATGATTGACTAAGATCCCATACGGCCATGTAAATCAGCACCGGAAGAATTGAAAAACATATTTAAATCTGCACATGCCCTAGGAGTCGGAGCATTCACCCCATAGTTGGTTCTCGAGAAGCCAATTTTAAAGGTTTCGTACTGTCGGAGCCTCATATTGGGTATATTAAATTGAATTTTACTTAGAAGGGAAGGACAATCAATAGATCCAGAAATGATACGAATAATAAATGAGCACGATAGAATAGATCGTCTGCTATCAAGAGGTTTTAAGTCAATCAATAAACATCGAGAGCGGTACGATGGTACAGGTTCAGAAAAGTTTAAAGATCGGAGCGCAAAACGAAGAAAGACTTTCTGAACTCTTTCAATCCGATTAGACAGAACTATTTGGTACGGTCTCCAAATAATAGCGGCATACTCTAATCTTGATCTAACAAAAGCACAATACAATGTTTTGAGAGTGTATGGGTTAGTAAATGCAGAAAAATTTCGGCGTACGAATGCAAGCATCGCATATGATCGTCTTATGACGTGGTTAACATGGCTGGTGAAATTCAGCTTAGAGTCGTAAATAACGCCTAAGTCTTTAATTTCCTCAACGGATTGCAAAGAAAAGCCAGCAATACTATACGAAGTATGCAAAGTATTGTTTGATTTAGTATATTTTACGTGAAAGCATTTGCTAATATTTAGTGACAAACGGTTTAAATAGCACCAGTTCCGAACATTGTGCAAGTCAGCTTGCAACTTTTCAGAGTCACTAAGACTGTTAATCACCGCAAATATTTTTAGATCATCAGCATACAACAAGTGTTCTGCAAACGAAAAGCAAGAACCAATATCGTTAATAAAAAGTATGAAGAGAAGGGGTCCTAAAATACTTCCCTGTGGGACACCAGAGGACGCAATAAATGCACGGGATGTCGTATTATCAACGGCTACAACGCAGTGCCTGTTGGACAAATATGATTTGATCCACCACAAAAACGTGGAGTGTATACCCAATGATGCAAGCTTCGACAAGAGTATTCGGTGCGATACTTTGTCAAACGCTTTAGAGAAATCTGTATAAATTGTATCAACTTGGGATCTGTTCTGGAAGGCTGAAATGCAGTAACCATTGAAAATAGATAAATTAGTGACAGTGGAGCGACTTGCAACGAAACCATGCTGGTTGGTAGATATTAGGCCTTTGCCAGCAAAATATAACTTATCATTCACTGTTATCTCAAAAAGTTTTGAGACAGACGAAAGCTTCGAAATCGGTCTGTAATTGCTAACATCGTTTTTATTTCCACTCTTAAATATAGGCGTAACGGAAGTAAATTTCCAATCGTCAACAAAGATACCGGAGGATAACGATTTATTAAATATAATTGCAAGAGGCTCAGCGAGATATAAGCAGTTCTTCGGCAAAATGCCCGAAAGGCCATCCGAGTCAGTTTTCGTTGTAGACTTGAGCTTCATAATACCCTTGACGACATCAGTAACAGATAGGCACAAAGTCCCAAAATTGAGAGGTGAAAAACTGTTAGAGGGCAAACTAGAATCGAAGTCTAAGTCGGGTTCAAAGTTAGAGCGAAAAAAGTCGGCAAATAAATTGGCAGATTCTATGGCAGAATTTGCATATTTACCATTATAAAAAACATTGTTTGGCACCATTGAGCAAGACTTTTTTGATTTGATGAATTGCCAAAAGGCCTTCGGATCCGAAATAATATTGTTTTCGAAATTCAAGATGTAATTTCTATATAAGAACTTGTTCAAACAGTTAAACTCTTTTAAATGGCATTGAAATTTTGAGTAGTGTATTGGGTCTCCAGACCTTTTATACAGTTTAGAAAATTTGTTTTTTAGATTCTTTAGATGCTTAAGCCGTTTGGTATGCCAAGGTGTCTTATATACTTTCTTATGATAAATAGGAATGTGCTTCAAACACAGCTCAGAAACCTTAGTCTTAAAAAAATGAAAACAGGAGGTAACATCATTGTCGAGGAAGGCATTATCCCAGTCAATACTTAATAAAATTTCGTTAAAAATTGTGAAGTCGCATGAGTTGTAATTAAATTTGATGTTAGGCTCATCAGATACCTCAGAAAATTCATAAAATTCCAACTCAAGAGAAAGAGGAACATGATGTTTATCAGTTAAAGATATGGGAGCAATGCCTTCCGACAATGTGTAGTTGATGTTATTTGAAATAAACACTAGATCTATAATAGGATTCTATTAAGGCTATTATAAAAACCATTAATTTGTGATAAATCAATGCTTAAAAAGCTATCAATGACATGCATTTCGGCTGAAGAATTTACGTTAGAGGCCATAAAAGCAGCCGAGTTTCTAAGTGGGGACCAACTCAGGCGACATAAATTAAAATCACCGAGGACACAAAGATGACTGTCACCAGCTATGCTTGATGCTAATGACACAACATTGTCAGCATGTGCAAAGTATAAATAATCCGGACTATTCGGCGGAATGTAGGATGCACACACATAAACTGTTCCAGATGAGCCATAAACACGTACACAAAGCTGATCGATGAGTGTGTCAGAATTGGTAAGTGTAACCAATGATGCCCGAAATTTTCTCCGAACAGCAATGAGAACACCACCTCCTCTGGAACATCCAGATTTGACAGGGTCACGGTCTTTACGGAAACCGTCGTACAAATTGAGGTCAAAAATTTCACAGTCAAAGAAATTTTCATTCAGCCAAGATTCAACGAATACAAAAATATCAAAGTCTAAGATAGAACTTTTCATATACACCGAGGAACATTTAGTTCGAAGTCCATTTTGAAAATACAATTTTAATAATTTACTACTAGCGATGGAGTTAGCTGCAGAAGTTACGGAATTAGAGATGGAGTGACGTCTTTTTGAAAAAAGTAAATGGCCTAATTTTTACGTTCGTAGGCCATATATCCGCATTTAAAAGCTTATCATGGGAAAATTCAGATACGCCTAGCTTAAAATTGATTTTCTTGAAATCCTTTACGAGGATATCCTTTTTTATAAGCATATAGCAGGAAAGAAATTTGCGGTCAATTTCTGCATGTTTCGCAACATAGTCCACAATAACGGCAGCTGTCACAGTGTTTGAGAAGGACGATATGTGCAGCCACTTCATGTTAGGAACTATACTTAATTCACTATTTTAGTTTGAACCGATAACTAAAGGTTGTTTAACCTTTTTTCTATTAGCTCTAGTTACGGTTTTCCATTCACGTGTACGATTTGATGTAGGTGCCAGAGAAGTCGGCATTGCCGACGCTTTTTCGCAAGTTGATGTTGATGCGAGAACGGACGTAGTAGCAGTAGCAGCAGCAATTGGCGTCAGCTTCACTTTAGCTGTATTAGTAACAGCAGCGCTGTAAGAGAGCAGCAGCATGAGAGTGCGAAGCAGAGGAATACGAATAAGTCTCACCAAGCGGAGCAGCAACAATAGACGCGTTTGCAGGCGACGTAGCAGCAGTCACTGGTAGTATTGGCTCCTGCCTCTTCGATTTGCTTTTCGCATTTTTTGTGTTCCTTGCATGACACTCACATGCAAGAACACAAGCACTAAGGTCCTTCACCTCAGCGGTTAGCTGTACAAGAGCAGAGGAGACATCAACCGTTTGATGTTTTCGTAACTCCTTTACTTCTGCACACAATTCACTTATTTGCGAAATCAGCAACTGCTTATCCTCTTTGAGAGAGCTAATTGCAGCCATCGCACGAGCATTTTCTGATTTCAGAGCAGCAATCTCTCTGATAATTGTTTTCAGACTGATATCTGACTTGTTTACGTCATCAGCTGATGTTGATTTCGGCAGTTGTTGATGTGGTGATAACTGTGCACTTAGATTAGCTGGATTCACAGGTACATTATAGGCAGAGGCAATTTCGTCATCCAGGTTGATGGGAGTTGATGGTGCTCGAAGAGATTGACGTCGAACAGCGGCACACTTATCACAGATAAATTGATTATCCGTTTTAAGTAAAAATTCTAAGTCAACAGGTTGTAGGTTGACACAATTTAAATGAAAAAAATTATTGCACTTGGCGCACTGCACTTTCTCTTGTGTACGCTCAACCTTGTTGGCACAGAGACACGGCATTCTTAGTTCGGTATAATGAATAAATGTAATAAAATAGAGTCACTGTCTCTTAAATGAAAATTACACAATTTTTAATTTATGATGGTTTAGGTTCATAATTAAAACTTCGATAGCGGAGCAATCAAAAACACGACCGTTCACGTCTGCATGCACTTGCACTTGTTTATCACACGCATTCATTATCGATTGGTGTACCCTTTCGCTGACTGTTCCGTAGTTTGTCGATTAAAGCTTACAAAAATACTTTTTCTCGACCAATCGAGCAATTTGGATTTCACATTTAAATCCATGTGACGCCAATTTAATAGATTTCTTACGGAAACGGGCAACTGAACTCAACATGTCGGCAGCTGCTTCAACAGTTTATAATCAAATGTAACGCGAATTTGGTAGGTGGTAAGTTTTTTATGTTGTCTTCGACATTTCCCAGCTGGACAGGTGTACAATTTTATATTGAAACTTATTGTGAAAATGGTCGACCTTTAAGAACAACTAATAACTGGAAATAATTGACCGAACGAGCCGACAGTTAAAAGGTTGGTTTTTGCACCCTATTTTACTACTGTGATTAAGTAAGTAAAATATATTTAATCAATAGTAATTATTAGCACTAAATGTACACTCGTTGAAAAAACTGCGTACCACATGTCATTATAAACTTTCACATTTACATTTTAACAATTTTTCAATAATAAAAAATATAGTTCCTTTTCTAACAAAAGCCATATGAGTCAAAGAACCAAACTTTGTACGAAATTCAGGACAACTCATAAAATTTTCATTAAAATTTCAAACTTTTTAATACGAGATTTTATAAAACTTTTGAATATGCAGTTTTGTAGCCCATTAAATTTCAGTACAAAAAAGTTAAAGCTTGCAGTGCCTGAAAAATCGCGTTGACTTTGGACAATTTTGTTTGCTTACGGAGTTGAGCTTTTCCTCCATATGAAAAATGTGCTTCACGTGGAACAGAAAAACAAACAAACCGAACAACCGTTAAATGTTGCTTTTGTTGTTATTGTTGCAGCAGCATTACTATTCATCATACATGTGTTGTGGACATGTGTGCCTACATAAAAAACTATTAAAAATTTAATAAAAACCGAATGAACGTAAACTTGTTGTAATATTTATTTAAGGAAGCCTCTTTTGTAATTCTCAACTAACTTTGGAGAAAAAGGGAAAAACTTAAATAATAAATAATAATATATAATACATATACCTATATATAATTGGCGCATACACATTTTTTGGGTGTTTGGCCGAGCTCCTCGTTCTATTATATTTGTGGTGTACGTCTTGATGTTGTTCCACAAATGGAAGGACCTACAGTTTCAAGCCGACTCCGAACGGCAGATATTTTTATGAGGAGCTTTTTCATGGCAGAAATACACTCGGAGGTTAGAAAAATGTTTTTCTTAATTTTGGTGTTTCACAGAGATTCGAACCTACGTTCTCTCTGTGAATTCCCATTCGGCTACGGCGGTCGCCTATATATAATATAAACTGCATTATTATAAATATATAATAAACTACATTATTTCGTGGAAGTTGTTTTTACATACGTGGCAACATTGTACACTTCTGCCCAGAAAGCAATTCTAGTGGAATTGAAGGCAAATGGATCGAAAATATGAATATTTCTTCGTCAAATTTAGTGGAAGTCATTATTTACTACCAGAAATTTTACAGTTAAAAATGGGATTGAAGCGAAGTATCTGTTCATCAACAACTAAGTTAAAATATGAAATAATAAAAAAATAAAACCAAACAAATTATTTTAAGTGATAAAAATCTTGGCAAAAATTATAAATATTTCGTTAGTGTCTTGAATTCGGGCCTCCTCCGTTTGTAAACGCAATCGAATTCTTGAAAAAACTCAATAAAAAATAAATAATTTCTAATTGGGTAAAATGTTCAGCACTTTTAATGGCCAGTTTAGAAACGTTTTATTGTACTCTAGCACAGCTCTGGTCGCGCGCAACTGCTAACAACTTACATAATTAGCAACAACAATCGCTCGGAAATTAATACTCAAAACAAACAGTGTAAAAAATTGTTTTTATAGTGAGGTACTTTTTTATGTTTATTTCTTCGATTAAAAATTATATACAAACAACCTGCTTTTTTCTTTTCAGCATTGCTTTTTGTTGTGTTGTCTCTCGACGTCTAGAATACATCAATTTTTAATGACAGTGATGCTGCCCAGCTCAGCTTATCACGCTACCTCAGCGACTGGCTTGACTGCTTTAATAATTTTATATTTTGCTTTAGTTTTACTTTTCCATGTGCTTTAGTACAAAAACACATTTACTGTTGATAATTGCTAATTGACGATTGCTAATGCTTATTAATTTAAATACAAATATTGTTTAGAGGGTGTTTGTTTTAAGGGTACTCGTATTACAATTCGTGCAGAACCGAACTTTAGGTGCCACGAACACGTTTTCGAAATATTCGATTTTCAGCTCATTCAAAAATTAAACTATATGGAAGATGCGGCTCACACATCTCTAAAACTGAGTTAGTCTAGACTTGAATTACGTAACTGAATGCAAATTAATATTTTACCCAAGCTGTTATATGGAATGCAGTGTTATCGATTACTTAAATTATGAAACATAATTTAGCTTAACTTAACTTAAGAAACTTAAGTGACTGTAGATTTTCGATTCTCAAGTTTTCACTTTTCGCAAATTGAGGCCAATCTGTGAATCAAACTTGCCATATCTTCCATTTTATAATTCTTAAAAATAAATGCACTTATGTAGAAATTATTTTTGAAAATAATTCATTTGATGTGGCATTATAAAAAGAAAAATATCAAACAGATGTGTGGTAATAGAAGATATACTAACAAAACATTCCGTCATTTAAATTTTGCACCGTGATGCATGGCGGCTGTTGCAGCTGAATGGGTTTGTTTGTGACTAACATTCGGTAGAACCGGGGTTAAAAGCCTTCGGTGGGCATGAAACACCAATAATAGAAAAGCTGTCGCATAAAATTGAAGGCCTCTCCATTTGTGTAACAACATCAAGACACACCCCACAAATTGGAGGAACACTCAACGAGGGTTGTACGCGCCAATTACACGCATATACTTAGTCCTGCCATAAGTTGTGTTACAAGTTAACTCCGTTATCGATATAAAATTATAATACTTTTTTTAACGAAGTTAGTTTTATTTCGTCATGTAAATACTAAAAAAGAATTTAAATTTTCATTCGAAATGGTCATCATTTGCTTTTACACAAGCCTTCAAACGATTAGGCCATGCAACTAGTGCAGTTTGAGACTTTCCAAGACCTTCGACAGGCCATGTTCTCCCATTCTGACTATATACTGTACTCCAATGGATTCAGATCTGGATTTCCCGACGGCGAATCTTTTGCGGCTATGAACCCGAGAATATTGTTTTTTGCCACTGCTCGATGGTTTTTGCCTTATGGGCTGAAGCGGAATCTCGCTGTAAGATCCAACAGTTTCCATTGAGGAGAGTACTGCTCAACTGCTTAACCACGCCTTCTAAGACATCCTCCTGGTACACTTTTGCACTGATGGATGGTGGCCTCGCTGAACCCTTGGAACAACATTTTTTTTTCATAGTTAGAAGTTTTAGCATAGATTTTGTCGATTTGCTTATTAAAAACTTCTTCAACAGTGAAAATTTTCTCATCTGTGAAAATAATATTTCACCAAAGAAGCTGTTTGCATCTCTCGGGTATAATTTGCTTCAAGCTCGTTGTCAAAAGATGACCAATTTCATGTGGATATCATCTCTAATTAGTCTTGGCATGGATCTGGTCGATACATTCATTTCCCTGGACATGATTTTCTGCTGTCTAAGAGGAATTCTTCGAATTATTTATCGAACCTCTTTTATTGCTGCACTGGTTCGAACCACGGAGGACGATTACTTTTTTTCTGTCTGCCACTTCAGACGTTTGGGAAAAACGATTTATGGCGCGGTAAACAAACATTTTTGAAATATTATTGTAAGTTTTTTCAGGAAGTCGTAAATCTCACTTCCACTTTCGCCACACTTTTGTAATGCAATCACTGCAATGAGATTTTCCTTAGCTCCCCACTGCATTGTTAACAAGCGAAATTTGCCACAGAACTAAGTATAATTTATGAGTTGACAATGCATACGAACAAAATAAAAAATAACGCACCTTTTTTCTGCGAATTTGTTCTCGCCATTTCAATTGTAAAATTTGTCATATAATTTATGGCAAGGCTAAGTATATACATATATCTGATATAAGATGTAATATCTGTTAACAGCTTCCATTTAAGGTGTCTTCTCTTTACATACATAAGAGAAATGTTCATTTATTGGGAAAATTTGGTTTGCAGAATAATATACTAAATATATCACGAACCAATATTTTTTAGAACTTAGTTTCACTTGAAAATTTTAAATACGATTGAATTTTAAATAAATAAAAAAAAAATTCTGAAACAACGAACAGAATAAGTTAAAGCAGATGACCTTTAATTTTTATAAAATATCTCAAACTCTAATGCATTTTCCTTATCTACGCTTTTCAACCCATTTACGTATATACAAATTTATTTTTCAATAAAATTACATCTATGGACGAGTAAAACGTATTCATATACATAGGTATGTACACAAGACTAATTAAAAGTAGAAGTCGAAAAGGAAATAAGAAGCTTTGAAAAATTTAAAAAACTCACTTCAAATTAAATTATTATGTTTTAATTGAACTAATTTTAAAACAAATAATTATAAATATTTCAATCGCAGCATTTTTTCATTAATCAAAAATGAACTTTGTCCAGTGGTTCTTGGCGTGCTTTTTCTGCTAGCCCGCCATTTCACCTATTCACCTTTCTTCCTATAATGTTGAATGTTTTGAAATGAGCTCATTGGCGCGCTTGCTCTCAAAATGAAAGAGTGTCGCATCTTATTATCTATGGTCTGAACAACGACTGATTGCACGAGTATGTGAATACGTGTGAAATGAGCGGGCAGAATTCTGCTTCTGAGCCCCGATGGCATGGCGTGGTTATTCTCACAATTTCGCTTCGGATGGTCAAACCTGGTAATCTATCATCCGTAGTTCTAAGTCCTTCACTAAACTGTCTTACAACTGATTTCAAA
The DNA here is from genome assembly GCF_027943255.1 of Anastrepha obliqua. Taxonomy (NCBI): domain Eukaryota; kingdom Metazoa; phylum Arthropoda; class Insecta; order Diptera; family Tephritidae; genus Anastrepha; species Anastrepha obliqua. The sequence continues at coordinate 87,047,254 of NC_072892.1, forward strand.
GTGGTGCATTTTAACTTGCGGCGTACGCTGCTGTTCAAGTTCAGGGTTACCCTGCCTCCTATCGCTTACATACACACACTTTATTACAAAATTGCTATAATTACCTATAATTTACACAACTGTAATGAACAGACAATTGCCTGACATTATCTAAATTTACACACATATATGTATAAGTATTTGTCTACAAATGAGGTGTCATTTGATTTTGTATTAAAATATATTTTTTTTTCTTCAATTAAAATATTGGCGGAGACTTTCTACTGGTCAACTGGGGTTTAGTTGCATTCACACAATGCTTAGAGGCAGACATAAGTGTAAAGAGTTTCTAAATAAAAATATTTGTGTGTAGTATAAAACTCTGTCTAATGCGAACGGGAACTAGAGCTACATACTGACAAAAAACAAATAAATAAGAAATATTTTTTGATTTCTTTATTCGTGAAAAATGAGACTCATTCGCATCTTTTGCTTCCCGGTCTTCGTGACGTTCATTTGCTTTAATTTCAGCCTCAATATCGGAGTCAATGCGGCACCTGAAGCTCAAGAAAATATTGCTACGTTTGCACGTAGTTCATCAGCAGGCAGGAGTGTTGTGATGGAACAGCATAAGCCACTGCTTGCTCTGCTAAAAGCCGATAAGTTGGATTTACCAGCGGATGTTAAGAGTAGTGGTGATGGTCCAGTAGGAATAGAGATGGCACCAACGACGCATGAAGAGAGTTTAACCCGACAGAGACGCCAAGTTATCTTACCATATGGTGGATACGGCCGTTATTTCGGTGGTTATCCTTATTATTATCCCTACAGTTACAACTACTACTACAGACCTTATTCCTACTCGTACTACAGGCCGCTCTACAGTTATGGCTATCCCTTATACTATTATGGATGAACAGGCCGTATGCGTACCTTGTAAATTTGAGTTGGCTAGTGACCGTAATTTTGGTGTTTCTGTGTTATTTTTGGTGTTGTTAAAGTTAATTTAATTCAATAAAGTTTTAAGTGGAAAGTGGAATAAAAATATTTTTTGAAACTTAAAAATTTGTTGGAAGCAATGGCTTTTAAAATTGAAATAAGCAATACAGGTCTACAAAATTCATACAATATTTTTTTGTGTTTTTGTTTTTAATAAGACTGATTTCCGAAGTAGGGCTCACAGAAGCCGCGACCGGCCAAAGAACACCTGCAATCTTGCATGACTTATCTTGAGTTGTTTCGCTTTATCACCCAAACGGGTGTTCGAAACCTAGCCAGGAGATACTTGGGTGAAACTCAGAAGGTCTAACTGAGTGCAGAATAATTGTCTTCGCTACTCCCATGGGAATGATGGTCAGGGGCTTTCGCTACTTGCATGGACTTCCGCACATGGAACCATCCTAAGGTATCATTTATCAACTATATAAATTTAATATTTATTTTTTAATTTATAATTTAAAGAGTACTTTAGAGAAATGAAGGCTTAGGTAAAAAAGATGCCGATCTCGTCGATTATATCATAGGGGCGTTCCTGATGAGCAGCTCAGAACCCAAGCGTTCATGCAGTGCTATCGGCCTACGGAGGGTATAGTGCGAGCTTTTCCAAAAATCCAAGTAAAAGAAACTGTGAGTATAATTGCGGCAGCTGCCTAGGAATGTAGATAAAAGAGCAGTGGTGTATTGCAGCTAAAATTGCAATGTATTGCTATATTTCCTATAGAATTTAAGAAACGAAAGAAAGAAGTGGGTGTCGCTTTTTCATATGGAAATCTCCAACATGGTGCTTCTGTTTAACCTGACAGGGGACCGCTATTATGCTTTTGAAAGAGAGTTATTATGTTTAAAATTACAATAAATTTATTGATTTGTTTGAATTGGAATGTTTTGTAGACTCCGACAGTCCAGTGAGTTTTATCAGACTATTCATTTTGTCACATAAAATGGATTTAATGAAAAATGTATGAAATATAATAAAGTTTTTGTATGGAATTTATGTATAAAAGTAAGCTTTCATTGTTCGGAAAATTTATTTACCTCATGGGCGGATTTTTTCAGATAAATATGCTATCAGCGATCGCCGCAGTTGAATGGATTGTTGCGTGACTACCATTCGAAATTCGGGAACGTATGCTCGAGTCTCCGTGAAACACTAAAATGAAGAAAAAGTTTTTCCTAAAGCGGCCGTCCCTCAGTAGGCAATGACAAACCGTCGAGTATATTCCTGCCATAAATTCTATAGGTACCTCCATTTGTGAAACAACATCAAGACACACCCCACAAATAGGAGAAGGAGCTCGACTAAACACCCAAAAAAGGGTGTAAGTCAATTACATATTTAAAGAATGTTAATGTAACTTTGTTAGGTGGTGGAAAAATTTGTAAGTTTCGTGAAATTGACAGTAAAACATTAAAAGATAGTGAGTGTCCAAAATATTCCAGTGTAAAAGAATTTGATGAAAAAAGAGAAATATATTTGCATACACGCGATCAGTTAAACTCTCTAAGGACAGAAAACAATTGATAACTATAGTTAAGTATGGATATGTACTTAGGTCAACAAAATGCAGCAAATTGGTCAGTAAGAAATTCAAATAGTCTATTTTATTATTCCGAATATTCGTACCTGTGTACCAATATGCCACTGCGTGAAGCAGCCCCTTACAATAAAGCTACCACCCCCATACTTCTTCGTTTGTTTCACCTGATGCTTTTGCATGTGGTTGGTGCCATTAATTTTCTTTCCATCAGACTGAAAACGGATAATACAGGTCTCGTCAAACCATATCACTCATTTCCAGTCGCCAGCACTTCAGTGTTTATACATTTTGCAGAATCTCAAACTCGCTTTCACGTTTTTGTCAGATAATGATGGATCTTGTGGCTTGATGGGGTCTCCAAACCAATTTTTTCAGCGCTCGTTTCAACTCAACAAAATTTTTTTTATATTTTTTTGCCTATTGTGAGTGAAGAAACAGTACATTTTGACAAAAGAAATATAACGCCAAGGATTACTATGGGGTTTGCGGGTGCTATAAATAAAAAACGAAAAATATTTATACTATCCATTTTTTTAACAGACATTTATTAATCTTTTAACAATATTTAAAAAAAGTCAAAAAGTTGAAAACTGAAAATTTTATAAGCTGTTGAAATGGGGGTCCAAAAAAAATTGACGCGCCCAACTTGTCATGATGGCAAGCTTTCTAATGATCTGAAACAAAAAAAATGAGAAAGATTATTAATTTATGTGAATGCCACTGTCGTACTAACTAGGAAAAAGTGAAAAACAATTTTGTTTTGCTAAATTACGGCTATCCGCAAAAATAGTACATTTTTCCCCTACTTTTACGGACATTTCTGAATTTAGTGAAAGTCTGAAAATAGTGAAAGAATTTTATTTCGTTAAAGTAATATTTGGTACGTTAGAATATGTACTGAGAAGACTCACACCAAATTTCAAGTGAATCGGTTTAGTAGAACTTAAGATATTAAGTCAAACGTTTCGAAAAACGTAGTTTCGAGAAAAACGCGTTCAAAGTTTTCAGACGAGATGGATAGCAACCGATGCCATGCCACCAAAAAGGCTATAACTTATGGAATAATAGGAGTTTTAAAAAGTCCTCTTAATGATATATTCTTAAATGTGTAAACTATCAAAATATGCAAAAAAAAAGAAAATATTTTGATTTTTTCAAAATTCTACACTAGAATACTAAGAATGAAGTGTTCGTGACGAATTTGGGCAAGTGTAATATTGGCGAAACATTTTTTTTTGTTATTAATAAATGAAACATTTAAGTTGAACATTTGATAGCATTATTTTAAAAAATTACTCCACAGCAATCAAAAATGCATGAATGTGCAAACATTGAGCCAGTTCTGCTCGCCACTGTATTTTAATGACCAAAATGGGTATTATTACAAAAACCGATTCAGGTCATGAAATGTGCCAGCTTAAACAAATTAGCATAGAGTGAGATATAAAACCTGTGAAAAATTAATGCATCAGAACGAAATGCGTACTAGTTACGAAAACTTACGGTTAACTCAAATCACAATGAAAATTAATGGCATAGATAGCATTCACCTCCACGAACGTTTTAACAGTGACAGCCATATTTTGAATAATTTGCAGAATATTTTTAGGCACAGCTATAGCCGCAACTGTATACAATAAGAACGAGTGAGAACGAAAGAGCGAATATTATTGTCATTACATGCTGTTTCGTATACAATTACTTTTTGTTCTAGTTTCAGCGCAAATGTATATTTGCTGATTAGGTGTAAATAAAAAAGTCCTACAAATAATTTTAGAGGTCTAGAAAGTTCCAGCAATGTAAAACAAGAGTTCTGATGAGACTTGAATGATTTGTATTTTATGAAAGTTCGTACAGGAATATTTTATAATGTCATCAGATAATTTTCTCCAAAATATATATATATATATGTGTATAACAAAGTATGTACATTGCAACAGAGAACAGAACTAAAAAACATGTAACTTACAGATGACCATCTGTACATAAACAGACAGCTCTGGTAAGCTATTTGTGGGCAGTAAACCTCAAATGCAGGCAAATTGAACACAGCTCTAAACTGCAATTTAATTATTTATTCATTGTGAAAATAAACTATTTATATTGCATCAGACAAGAGATTTAAAAAAGGTGAAAATAAAAGCAAACAGAGCATTAATTTATTTTAGCTGAAGGCCAATTTTATAAAGTGATTTCTAGAAACGGTTTGCAATTTCTCATCTAAGCTTACAACTTTGAGCACATTAATTAGTATAAAATCAAATCATTAAAAATAAAATAACAACGCATATAAACGCAATACTATTTGACACGCATTTTAATAAATGTTAAATAATTTATTTATTTTAGGCAAATCATTGTATTCTGGTTAATTAAGTATTTGCTTGCATTGGAATTTATTTTTGATGCATACGTAAGTTAAAGCTAAATGTCAGCATATTTGTAAATGGATGCTAAACATATTTTCCACGAAAAAAAAAATTATAATTAATTTGATTGAATGCTTATTTTCGCCGAAGTAACTAATATTAAAAGTTTTAATTACAATAAAATGTTTAAATATTGCAAATTGATATTTTTCGCCGTCGCAAAAAATTAGTGTTACTGTGAAATGCTGCTAAAAATAGTATTTAGAGTGCGCGCATAACCAATGGGCGGCAAACAGATAATGCCCTTCATGGCAAATGGGAGGAAATGTTTAGCCGAATGCAATATGAAATGATATTAGCAAATAAAACAAAGTACGAATGACCCAAAACCAGCCATGTATTTATGTTGGTGTTTCGTGCTCGAGGTTTCGAATCCATGCACTTCCGAACAGTAGTCATGTATCAACTATAGATTTCAATAAATCAAAATATTCATGATTGAGTCTTCCTATGTGAGGATTTTCCAACAAGCTCCCTGCCCATATTTGTTCTTCTTATGAATAAATCTACTTAGATCCGATTTAAGAGCCCATCAATTGCTTTTGAATAACTTTTGAATAACTTTTTGAATAACACGAGGTTCACGAATGTGATGTAAAATGTGTGAGACATGTTTTAGCCTAGATGCCAGAGGACATAGTATGGCGAATAATTCTTAGCTAATCCATTTAGCTATTTTGTGTTTTTTAACTGCTACAAGATAAGACTCTTAAAGAAATACAAAGGGCCGACAATGTATTCTTATAAAGACAAAAAAAATAAAGTACGACGATTTAAAAGTTTACGTCTGCATTTTTTAGGCGGAATCAAAATGTTCACCCATTTTCATATTCTTATCGTGAACCCTTATAGAAAACTATGTGCTCTTTGAACTCCAGATATACAAAGAGTTTTCCAAAAAAAATTAAATTTTTGTGTAACATTTTAACCCTCTATCATCTCAATAGATGGATCTTTCTTGCAGAAAAGTGCCAAGAAGACTCGTAACAAAAAGATGTACTGCGTTCAAATGTAAGCTCCTTAATGCACCAAAGCTCAAAACTCTACTCAATCAGCAGAAATAAGTCAAAATGGAAAATGTGTTTTTATATATGGAGAAAACAATGTTTCCAATACACCTAACGAAAATTAATCCTTACATATTTCCATCTATCAGAACCCATTGCCGGAGTCTTGTTTTTTTGGAAAAAGTTGGTTTTTTTCGTAAAGTGCCAATTTGCTTGTAGTTGGTCTCGTTGCTTTGGCAGAAATGTATCTCTCAACCACTAACGTCAAAGTCACAAAAAAGTAGGGCACTTAAAATAATTGACGTTAATAATACGAGATAATAAATTTCTATGAAACTTTACTATTCTAAATATTTCTCATTGCTTCTGAATTCTCAATGAATTTATGTTGCCGTGTGTGAGTGAGTGTGCATGTACTCATATGCATATGCGCTCAAGAGAACATCATTGCAAGTGTGCATTAAGGTTGTGTTGTGTGTTGTGTGTCAGTGTTTGTGAAAATGAGCGAGCAATAAGTTACTTTGCATTGCAAACAAACAGAAATCAACAATTTCAAATCTTAAGTGCAATAAATCTTGCCTCAAGCAACATGATGCATGCAAAATAGACAACTAGTTGTCTTTCTCCAGTAGGGAGTGGCGGGGCGTGCATCAAGTTGTAAAAACATTTCATCACGTTCATTTGCTCATTTGTTTAAGAAAAGTTGAAAATTATAAAGTTTGCATATATTATGTACAGGAGGAGCGGATGAAAAGTGATAAAAAATCTAGGAGAAGAAATGTAGAATATGTAAAAGTTTAGATGAGAAAGTGAATAAAACAAAATGAAAAGTTACGATATCAAGGAAGAGGATAGGAACAATTTATAAGACACAAAAAAAAGACAAAAAAACATTTGATACAAATGCAATCTATTATAAATATTTCAGTTTAGTTCTTTGGTTGAGTTTTTGGCCGAACTCCTCCTCCAATTTGTGAAGAGACCTACAGTTTCACGTCGTTTCAGAGCGGCTGATGATCTTCTACGAAGAACTTTTTCATGACAGAAATATACTCGGAGGCTTGCCATTGCCTGCCGAGGGGCGACTGCTATTAGAAACAATATTTTATATTATTTTCTGTAGTTATTTCTTGCCCACAGCGAGCTTTGCCAGCGGGCACTAGCGAATCGTGGTCATGCACCAACCCATTCGGTCACCGAACATTGAATTTATTAGTTGGATCAATTCTAAGGCAATCTAAAACTTTTTAAAATAAAAATCGTAATAGTATACATACATTCTGTCAAAAAAGTACCGGGAATTGTTCACTAAAAAGCAAAATAATAGTTTAATCATTAAAATTTATTTTGTCACGTTCAAAATAGGCTCCACTTGAAGTAATACATAAGCCTTGTGAGACGGAGCGTTATCATGGTGCGAGATCCATGAGCTTTCTCTCCACAAATTGAGTCGTTTCCTACGCACATTCTCTCTCAAACGTCGCATAACTTCCAAATAACTTTCTTTCTTTACCATAGAATCATTTAGAATGAATTCTGAGATTGCTAGTGCACAACACTATGATAATCAAAGAAAACGAGTAGCATGCGGCTCAAGTGGATAACACCATTCAGCCGCCAGTTGACTGGTTTGCATGTCGCATCATTCTTATGATGCGCTGGAAAAGCGTTCGGTCCGAATTTACTTGCTCAATCATGTCTTCTCCCTTCTTCTTCCGATGAATTTTTTTAAAGAAATTCAACTCTCTTGGAACGAGTCGAGCAGCCACGCATCTCATGCCCAATTGATGGTGTAAAATGTTGCGAATTGATTCGTGAGACACGCTAAGGTCACTAGCTACCTTCTTTAAACTTAAATGATGGTTTTCCAGCACAATTTCTTTGACTTTGTCGACGTATTCATCCGTTGAAGAGTGTTTCCTTTAGATGCCATAGTATTCACGCGCACATGAAAAACATTGACGTGGAAACCAAAAAATCGCGAAGTACTTACTTTAATCTCACACTATTGATCGTGACGCTGATTCCATCTTCAGTTTAGAAAACAAGTAAACCAATTAGGCGAAGTGTTTTTCAAGTTCGGTGCCGAGAACATGAATTTCGGTAATATATTTCCACTGTTTTAATCCATGTTCATCTGCACGTCTCAACGTGGTTATATGTCAGTGTAATTATATGCAAATAGTGAGCAGATGTTTTAAAAATAACGCAAAGTTTCTTTGTTTCCGGTAATTTCTGTGTTGATGAGTCCACTCGTCATCTGCTGTAATCGAAGGCAAAACATTGATACAGAATCAATGCCAGTGGGAGATACATTTCTCAAAAATAACTCACTTATGGGGTCATACCTTGTTTTTCCTTTGTTTTTTTCTAGCGTTTGTGGAATGTATGTCAGAGCAATGAACAATAAAATGTACAGTTTCAAACGCTTCATCATACATTTACTGACTTTTCTCTAGGCACAATTGTTTCTAGTGAAAATAGTTTTATTTTCATACTAGAAAGTTACTTTGGTAATAAAAAGTTGACCATTGGCAACCACGATTCCGGCTGTTTCACTGAGAAAATTTTAAGCAATTTTAATATATTCCATGACTATTCCGGGAACTGTGATTATATGAAAACTTAAAAATAAATGTTTTTACGCGGTTGTAAATTTTTTTAACTATAGGGATTTTTCTTGCTGTTCCAAAAAAGTAGTTTCGAAAAAATCGTGTTTGAAAGTTCAGGTGCGCTTAACAGCGCTCTCGAACATCTTCCCTTATAGACGCGATATCTACTTACATAAATAAAAGAGGACGAAAAATCGATTTTTTAACACATCCCACGAGATGTGCGAGGGAAAGGGAATAAATATCTTCAAGAGCACAACAGTATTATTTTTAAACAATATCACTTCATACATTTACTTCATCTACTTTAGTTGATTAGGGGGATGAATCGACACCAGGCTGAGACATTATCCAGTTCAGTTTGGATCTTAATGGAGTTGATGAGCTTAAAATGGGTGAAAATATCTTTAAGGATGTAGTCTCAAATCTGCTCAAATACTCATTTGTTATAGACATTTTTTTTGGCTAAAGAGCCAAAATCCTGTTGACAAGCCACCTATCTTTTTTTAAGACGCTTTCTTTGGTGCCACCCTACTACAAAAAATATGTAAAAAAAAATTTTTTTGCATACTATTTAATGTCAATAAGAATATACTATAAAATCAAAGCGATCGCATTTTATTTTCTCAAAAAAAAAAATTCCTTAAAAATAACTATAAAAAATTAGTATTTGACCAAATTACGTCCTTAAGCCGTTAGCATATAAAGTAAATTTAGAATTGGTAAACCTAGACAATAGTCGTCACATATCGCATAACCCTTTAGACTTTTTCCGGGGGGTACCTCAAAAAGTCATTAATAGTTCCTTTTAATTTAGCGTTGCATTCCCAATTCTTCAAAAAAAAAAGCTGTTTAATTGTTTCACTTTTCTCAAATAAAAACAAGTCAAGCAAGTTCCACTGAAATTGAAAAACGTATTCCAACGTTTTACGATTTTGATTAAGAAATTAACCATTCAATTAAAATACTGAGATATGCCGTTCATTACTGATTTTAACAATAAGAGAAATTTAATTAAAGTTTGTAATTGCGGCACTAATTCTTTTTGCAGTTTATAAACAAGTAAAAGGCGCACCAGCTACAAATACCTAGCTACTGATGCTGTAACTGCTATTGCTAACAATTATGTGGGTTTTAAAATTTCGACGATGCCAGTAAATTTTTATTTCTACTTTGCTTTGCAAAAGTCCCAACAAATATTGGCTTAATATTGGAAGCTTTTTGTATGAAACCAATATTTACTTACCGAAAATGTATGCACTCGCAAGTGTACACACATGCACATATGTGTAAATCAATGCATACGCCGAGTTGCCTGGGAAACGGAGCGTATACGTAACAAATATTTACCTAGCGATCAACTGCAAATTGAATCATTCGTAGCGACTAACCAATTTACACACCAACAAATTTACGAACAAACAGCCAGTTATTGGTTTCGGCTAGTTTGTAAGCAAACATGCAGAAATATAAGCCTATAAACGCATGAATGTAGGTGAAATACATGTTTACATATGAACTCGACATGAATTGGTTTATGCGGCTGTATAAGTGTCCAAACAGTTGCCAGAAAACTAATTATGACTAAATCATTATCATCATCGTAGCATTTAGAGCTCGAGGAGAGCCAATGCTTCCTTTACTATTACCCTCCATACGACTCAGTTCATTGTATGACTTCTTCTAGGCAGGCCATCTTCCACATCATCTGCCCACCTTCTTGGTGGTCGTCCGCGTTTTCTGCTGCACAAAATGCGAGAGTAAACATCTTCTTTGCAATTCTGTTATAATCCATTCGAAGTGCGGGTTCTAGCTATCGAAGACGTTGCGTTTTCAATAAGCGCACTATGATTTGTCCATTTATTAGTTCTTGATCTCACTGCTTTATATTATTCTATAAGACCCAGCTCTCGTACAGAAGCGAAAATTCTTTTCTAAATTTCACGTTCCAAGCTCAAGAGATAGTTCTTTAAATTAGTAGTCAGAAGCCATTTTTCACATCCATAAGTTGCTATTGACCTAAAGGTCATATAGATCTGATGCTTACACGTTTATGACAAGAGTTTGTTTCCAAGCAGTTGAAGGTGTGCATAACAGATTCTATGTGCAACCTGCAGCCTGGCATTTATGCAGATAAGCGGATCTGCATTTCTACTAAAGTTTACTTCTAGGTACGTAAAAAATACGAATTTTTAAAATAAGAGAGGGCCGATTTCAGTATACCCTGACGATAGTTGCTTCGCGATCTAACCAGGTATTTAGTCTTTTCAATATTGATTTCTAGACCAGTTAGCTTTACTTAGTTTAGATTGAACGCGGGATCGTCAAGTAGTTTCTATGTTGGTTTCTTGCGATGATAGCAAGATCGCTACAGATCTAAGAAAAAAAAAAAAAAATAAATAAACGGGCCAATGCCGTTGATAATAAATTCGAAAATTAGTTAAAAATTTCTGCGTGCAGTGTATCTCCTTGCTTCAAAATATCGAAAGGGTCAGAAGTTTCCCCTTGTACTATAATCTTAGATATTGTTCCTGTTCCTGAAAAGTGCTTCAGTGGTAGCTTTTTCATATCGATGCTGTCAAAGGCCCTTTTGAAGTGTATAAAAAATATTCTCATTGAATTTTTGAAAAATTTGGCACATTGATCTATTGTTTCTAAATTCGCATTGATACTCGCCTGGAATATCTTCTGCCACCGGACAAATTTTTGTGATGAGAGGGTTGGCGAATACTTTGTAAGAGAGAGATATCCCTGTAGTTGTTGAAACCAAGTTTATAATTTTTTATGACTATGTATAAACTATATGGATTATACGACTCCGGAATCAAAGTATGGTAAAATATTGTTATCTTTTTGAAAAACTAAAGAGACATTCAAACTTGCTGATGATTAATTCGAAGTCCGCCATAAATACTTGACTTTATCATTTGAGTTCAAGGCATGGCCTTTGGCATCCAGTTTCCTCCGACATTTTTTTAATTGCAAGGACTCGTTTTTCAGTAGTATTCTAATTTGATTTAAACTCAGCCTAGGTAAACAGAGTTAGTTTGTTATGGCACGATTTTTAAGTCAACGTATTAATTATTTTTTAATTGTTAAAAAACTAATCAATAAAAATTTCTCCACTTCATTTTGTTCCCAAAAACGTTTAAATGGCTTGGATTTATACTTCCAGCTTTATTTCCTCGCAGTATTCTAATACTTAGCTCTTCACTTATCTATGCATCGTTCCTTCAATAGGTTAAGTATCCATTTTCATGCTAACAAATTCAATTTAGTTTCCATTTCTTTTTTTTTTTGAATCAAAATTTTGTAGGCTAAATCGCGGACAGATTAAACTAATCTACTTTAACTTTAACTCAGCTAGACCGGTCCTTTAAATTACGTTTATATTATATATACTTTTTACACCATATATAATTATATAATTTTGGGAGTTTGGCTGAGCTCCCCCTAATATTTGTGGCGGCGTCTGAATGTTTACGACAAATTTTTTGTTTGTCTTAAATCCAATTCTTTTCTGCGTTCTGTTTTTTAAGCATTAATTAATTTAAGAGAAAAGAACATTTATGGAATACACCCAGTGGTTCAACCATTTACTAATTTTATTATACGTAACAATTTAGACTAATTTATTATCATATAAAGTCTTTTGTAGATTTTCTCTTGAGTGTGGTCAAGGTTATGAGACTTGTAATTATTCCTGTGCCAAGAGCGTTTAAGTACGATTAAGTCTTATTTTTTCAACAATTGTGGGTACTTTGAGATCACTATAAACTTGCGAATTTGTGATGTAATAACGGGCGTTTGAGATTATTCTGAGGGTTTTTGACTGAAATCTGTGAAGTATTTTGGTGTTGAAGTTAGCTGCAGTACCCCAATGTTGAATGCCAAATGGACTTGGGAAGATTTTGTCTCATTTGGCTCAATGCACCACTCTGTCAATCAATGAGTTATTTCATCAAGTCCTTTCTGGAGTTTTTGGGCTGCCACATGGGGTTGGGGATCAGTTGTGAGTACAGCAGTGTCATTCGAAAACGTTCCGACTATTGTTTCTTCAGAAGCTGGTAGATCGTATGTGTATAGGTATGTGTGGGATGGAGCCCATAATATTGCCTTGGGATATACCAGCTGAACTTTAACACAGTTCAGACCGTTCCCCGCCTTGTTTCACACAGAAATATTGATTTTCGAGTATGTAATAATTTATTGGAAGAATGTCTTTCATTTTATAGAGTAAGTCATCATGTCGAACGCGGTCAAAGGCTTGAGATACATCGAGAAAAGCCGCTGAGCAATATTTTTTTGTTTGATACATTCTTACACAAATTTTCACTCCATTTGTTTCATGAATATAAATATGTACATCTATTTACCCCTTTTACTCTATATTGGAGTATAGGGTCATTGGAATATGTACCCGTCGAAAAAAATCCATTCACTTGCTGTGATTATAAATTTAGGGACTTAATTTTTTAAATTTAATTCTACAACACTTCATACAGCAATAACTCAGGCAGACAATAACCTAACTCCTCTTAATCTACATAATCGCAACCACATCAGACGCATGAGAAAAAAAATATGGAAACAAAAAAAAACTCCGTGGAAAACACCCACACATATGTAATTGAGAACAGTAATATTGACAAACTTAATAGTTATACTTGGCTAACCCAAGGTGAATTACAACCAGAAACAGAAGGGTTTATTATAGCAATACAGGATCAAATAATATTTACCAGAAATTATCGTAGATATATAATGAAAGATGCGTCTGTTATATCCGATAAGTGCCGAAAATGCAACATACTTGTTGAAACAATAGACCATATAACATCAGGTTGCCCAATATTGGCTGCAACAAAATACATGGAGCGGCATAGCATAGTAGCTAAAATTATTCACAAAGAAATACTAAAAAATCTAAATATTCAAGAAGAGTGGCGTGGGAATAATATAATAATAATAATAAATAAAAAATAATTATAATAAAGTGGAAGTTTGAAGTGCCCAAAAATCGCGTTGATTTTGTAAAATGTTTTTTGCTTGCGGTGTTGAACTTTTCCTCCATATAAAAAATGTGTTTATCACAAGATATTGAAAATAATTTTATCAGCTGCATGAAACGCTAAAATAAATTGTAATTACAAACTGCATAGAACTTGCCGCTCATTGGCTCTCACGCAGTTGAATTGCGAAAGGACCCAGTTGTCAGTGAAATATGATTAAAAAAAAAGTGAATCCCAGTAAGTATAATTACGTACTCTGTTATGTACTTGTACACTTTGGGTATGCATATTTTACATTTGTTGTAAATAGCAATATCTAGGGCGTTGACAAGAACAGTATCCGCAACTACATACATACATAGATACTCGTACATTAGCAAATAGAATGACTCTAGTCGCTCGCTTTTAATTTAAAACGAAATAAATTTCAAATTTAATTTCTCACTCAACTGAGCGCTACGCTATATTCATGTTTTTCCTTATTTTGTGTCTTTGCTTTCCAATCCGGCTAACCGATTCACCTTTCTTCATCATTTTGTCGCGCTATAACCGAGCGCAAAAACGCCTCCAAGATCACCGCCTTCACCACTAGCGCAACAAATGAGTCCGCCACCTCTGGTGCTGCTGCTGCTGCCATTCTCATCTCCGCCTTGACGCTTCCTTGATCCGCCACATTTATTTCTTCTTCATTATCCTGGAAACAATTTTCTTGTGTTCTCGCTCCTCCATACGCCCGAACGACGAAAAATGAAGAGAAAACAAGAAAATAGGAATAAAATGAAAAGGGAATAGTTGATTGCCACGCGCAAATAGAAAATACAATACAACAATAACAATAACGATAACAGCACGAGAAACAGAAGAAAAATGTGGAAAAAGCGACTGGCAGCAAATGCCAGTAGACGAGTAGTGTTGTGGCAGCAACCGCAGTTGAGCAGATGCAAGAAATATTTGTACGTAGGCAACAGTGGGCAACAGGCGGGAACTTCATCCAGTCAGGATATTCATTATTTTCGTGCATCATTAAGCGCTGCGAAATGTTTGGTTTTGCATTTACTTACGCGTTCGCTGTAATTCCGTTTTTTCACCTACCGTCTACCCCTCTTATCATTCAGAATCGCTTCATTGGGGTTACACTAGCGTGACATCAGCTATGTTCTTATACTGGCGCCTGCAAAATTACTTAGAAGGCATTGCGTCGCTGGCAAAAGCTAATGCATTCGCTTTTATATACATAAAGGGTGGTCAAGAAATACGTAATGTTTTGCATAGTACTTTACTTTCACACTGGCCATTTTTTCCTCTAAAATCTCTTCCATCAGTATCGCAAGTGGTTTCGAATAGCTTTTATTGTGAAGTTATTACTGGCCCATATTTAAAAAAAATGCTGATAGAAGCTCTATTTGATTTCCAGAGGCTTACTGATATTTTGTGGCATGAAGTTGGAGGTATGAACTTGGTTTGAGTAGAATGGCTCAACATGTCACTTTTCCTATCAAGCAAGTAATCAGAGGCTTTGGCTTTACAAGTATTGAGTTTTATTTTTCTTTTTAGTGTTAGTTTATTCAGTCAATTACCATATAATAATGCAACAATATTTTCATAAGTTTTCATTGCAATATATCAAAAGCCAGTGACGCTGAGCTCGCGTCTCTAAAAAAATTAATTTGAGCTGCACATCCATAACTCTCAAAAAAAAAAAAAAACTCAACTGAGATAAAAAATTTAAATGCTTGTGTTAAAGGAGACATTTTTCGAGGATTTTGTTGTACATGTAAGCCAAAAAATTGATTTTCGTTCAAAAAATCGGCTAATTTGTAAATGTGAGATTTTATAATTGTAAAATTGTGAGTATAAGAAAAGCGCTAAATTATATTTGCTAACTTATTTATTTACTAAAGTTTTGTGTAACAATAATTCACTTATAGGCAATTACAATTCTGTGCTTAAAGTACGAGAATTAATGTAACAATAAAACTATTCTGCCACAAGTAATTTTCCAGATCAAATGTATCTGATTGAAATTAATTGCAAAATTCACATAAGAATTTTATTAAATTAGAATGAGACGAAAACAAATTGAAGGCTTAAGAATTTGAGAAAAAATTCGGTTATCTTAAGTCTATATAAATTGGAACATCTATGGCATAAATACTTCAGACCCGTTTCAAGAAATAGTTCATTATTCCGAGGACAGCGTTGAGGAATGTGAAAATTAATGCATTCTAGAAGAAAGTGGCAATTAATTATTTCATTAATAATATCAAAGAGCAATGGGAGAGTGAGAGAAAATTTCTTCTGCAGTTTAATCATTTTAATTGATTACCATACATCTGGCATTACACGATGGGAGGGTTGCTTTTGGATACGTTCAAGACTTTTAAATGGCAATCAAAATAAGGCCTCCAAAAGGAGACCGTATTTTCAAGTGTGGACGTCTACAAGAGCTTTAGAGTATACGGCTCCCTAAAATCAGAGCTAAAACGGCGAATGGAAACTAGCGTAGAGTAGAGTTTCGCAATGGTACCATTAATGTGGCTTAGGAATAAAAACTTTGAGCAAAAATAACACCCAGGTCGGAGATCCCATTCAAAGTAGAGAAACGAACCCGCCAATAGAGTGGAAGTGGGGAAAGGAGAAGGAAGTTTCGAGAAAGAAACATGGAAACATTTACTTATATTACGTTGTAGTCAAGTTGTTTTATACCTGACAGTAACTTTATTAATATCAGTTTCAGCTTAATCAAATCGAACGGAGTAGAACAGATTTTAAGGTCGTCCACATAATTTGAATAAGTTAAGCATTCACAAATATCGTTAATAAAAATAGCAAAGAGTAAGTAGTCCAAAATAACACTAATATGAAGAAGTACTGTGCAAAATTTCAAAACGATGTAGAAAGTTGTGGACGCTCAAATTAACACAACTTTATAAATTTCGCTTGCATTTATTATGGATTCATTTAAAATATGCAACAAAATTTTAGTGAAGGAATGGTAAATCTGAACTCACTTATTGCTAAAAAGTAGTAATAACAACTAAAAATAAAACGCCCACCACTGTACGGTTTTCCAGTACCACTAAAAATTTAGTTTAGGTGGAAAACCATACTAGTTTTCGGAAGTTTAAAGGATACTGAAATATTGGCTGTTTTAGAGAAAACTCCCGCTCCAACTCCAGATTCCATCTCGGATCCGTTGGTGAAAACAGAGGTACCTATATCTGTGCAGACTCTCTCCGCCTTCCAAACCCTCAAAACTTAGTTTGCAGATGAAGAGATCTGTACGAACTATGGGAAAGAAGGAGAAATCTGCCTCAAAGTGCTACTATGCCCTACAGGAGATTGCCTCCAGAGACCAAACTCCTTCAACCTACTAGCGCTCTGAGCTACTGCCTCCTTAACTCGATTTTCGATGAGCAACTTCCAACAGAGCTTGGCGTCAAGTATTACACCAAGTTACTTGGTTAAACTGGTTGTTTAATCTAGGAAGTCTAAAAGGTCTTAATCTAATTAGTCCGGAATTAGTATGATTTCTTATATTAAATACCAGCATCCGAACTAGAATATTTACGAACAAGTTTTGGATTTTCCCTGCAGGGATATTATGCTTGTAGTAATTTAAGAAAAAATATGCGTTCGCTAACCGAAACGTAACGAATGCAATATTTTTAATTTCTTTAATCATTTTAAGCATTTGCTTGGTTTAGTTGTCGCAAAGTTTAATGTTAAGTATCATTGTAAATTGTTGTTGTATGAACTTTATAGAGTCTAGTTGCTGGTGTTAGTGAAGCAAATAGAGTTTGTAGTGGGGGAAGTAAAAGTACCGGCATCTGTCTACCAAATGACTGGCAGTGAGTAGTACAAAAGCGAATGTCCCTGATATTCAAAGAAATGTGGGGTAGATTTGCTAGGAAGATATGTCTGTGCATGTATGCGTAAATGGCGTTTTTGCAGTTGTCAGATTTGGATGTTTACAAAGTGACATTGCATTTAAATAAAATGAAGCCATGTTGTTTTGTTTAAAGAGTACACAAATTCGTATAGAACTAATATTTCAGCAGAATCTTCTAATTAGCCAAATGTAGAGAAATATGAAATAATATTAGACACATATAAATATTTGTGTATATATGTAGGTCAAGGCAATCTGTTCAAGGTGCTAGTAGTAGTGAAAAAAAAAAAATTTACAGGTATTTTGTTTTGGCGTTTGACTTCCAGATTGTTAAAGCAATCTGATTATTTCTAAGGCAAACGAATTCGCTTTGACAGAAATAATTTCTTTTCAGAGATTTGTTGATGACTGGATTTAAAAACAGAAGCAGAAACGTAATTCTGCTTTAATTGCTTTAATGCAATTTTCTTCTTTGCAAATACAAGTGGATGCAAAGATAAAATGTCTGACGATATGCCGCAGCTAAAGGAACATAACGCGGTGATTCGTAAAATGACGGAGGAATTCGATGAGGTGCAGGGATACCTTATCAGATGTACGAGCAATTTATATGGCTCCTTGGAAAACTATCCAGAAAAATGCTTAAAAGTGCTCCTTCTGTTCTTCTATGTATGATACATCGATTTTTCATGTGCTACAGAAATTGCTGAATTTTGTAGCACGGTGTAACAATTTGAGCACTATTTATATTCATGCGCTTGAAAAGTGTTTGAAGAAAGCTCAGAGCACTCAATAGGTAAAATGATTTTTCGGAGCCGATTGAACTATTTCGAAGGGCATGCAGACGAGTGCGGAAACCTGTGCGGAAAGTTAAATTGTAAATATCGCTAAATCAAAATCCGTATATTCGAATTCTTATTCGGAATCACCTCTTTGTACTTCTCCGCTGTCCTTCCACACTTCGTCTGCGGTGATTTTTTTACCTCTTTTCGTATTTTTTGTACCATATATCGATTTCTGATCTGATATAACACCTTGATAAAAAAGTTTTCGGAATATATTCAGGCAATTCAAAGAGTAAGTCTACTCCTCAAAAGTAATATTAGTTTGGGGGGAAAATAAATTCGTTATTTTCTCGGCTGTACTGATGGATATCTCGTAAAGTAGCGATCAAATGATTTAAAGTTTATGCCCGTTGTCAAGGTGGCATTTCCCCTTTGAATTTTTTTGCTGCTTTTTGTTTGTTATGAGTTACACGGTGTGAGCAATGGAAGTCAACAAAGAGAAAATTCAGTATATTTTTCAGTTTTTCTTTGATAAAGGCGAAATTACAGGCAAGGTCGTTGAAATTGTGAATGATGTTTATAGTGTGAATACTGTAACAGCTAATTACGTGCAATTTTGGTTACGTCGATTCCGTTCAGCTATTTTTGATGTTAAATAAAATGTCGATAATGTCGATAGAATCACAGAAATAATCGAAATTAACCGGTATTTAAGTAGTCGTAGCAAAGCCCAAGAGCTAAAGATTGACCATAAAAAAGTTGTAAGCCATTTGCGCAAAAAATTTACTCAAAAATAATAGTACTCCCCAACAATTGCAACCGACTTATGCCAGTGGTTGGTCCAGCTCTCGAAACTTTATTTTCGGTATAGCCATTTTTTCGATAAACTTTTATTTTTCCATTACTTCATTTCGGCTTTTAAAACGCGTTCCCGTAGTGGTTTTTGACTTTATCGAACAAAAACAAAAAGTGCTAGGAGCCATATCCAGTGAATTCGATGGCTGTTGAATGGTAGTGGCTTTGTTCTTGGTAAAAAAAACATGGATGGAACTGGGGAACAATGCGTTATCATGGTGCGAAGCCCACGAGATGTTGTGAATTTCTTCACGTAAAAGTAAATGCCTAAATAATAGTCCTTAGGAACTGTCTGACCTTCTGGCGAAAATCCATAGTGTTCAATACAGTTGTAATCCATGAAAACAGTGAGCATTACTTTGTTTTTTTAACCGTAAATGACGTGTTTTTTGGTCTTGGTCCATTCGGAGCTCTCCACTCACTCGCCGGATGTCTGGATTGTAGTTCGTGCTCCTAATTCCAGTAATGATGTGTTGGATGAACACTGGGTCGGATTGAGCTTTGGAAATCATGTCTATGATTATATATTGTCCTATATGTCCTTTGGGATCAACTTTGCAGCAACGCGGCGCAAACCCAAATTATTAACTACAATGTCCTAAACGGATTCATAAGCAATATTCAAGTCCTCTGCCCGCTCTCTGATGGTTAATTTGTGGTTATTGATCAATTTTTCTTTCACCTTATTGATGTTTTCATCAGCTTTTGATATCGAGGGCCTGACACTACATTTGTCATGCTTGACGGACCCACGATCTCTTCTGAAGCGTTCATGCCACTAGTAAATGGCTGTTTTCTTTAGACTATCGTAACCGAAAGAGTTACTCAACATTCATAAGTTTTTTGTATCAATGAATATATTTTTAAAGCAAAGTTTCATACAAAACTCGTTGTTGCAAATTCAAATTCTGTTTGAAACAGTAAAAAATCGAAAAGACGTGCAGAGGTAGATTTACTTAAGCAGCGTAACATTTACAAATGTCCAAAAATGGCAACACAATTTTGGTAGTATTGTTAACCACAAATGCGGCAATCTAACAAAGACAAAGCAGAACTCAAATCAGTTGACTTAGAGCATTGCCTGGTGGTTGTTCTGGGAACATTTTGCTCACAAATCACAAAATTTAATATTTATTTACCATACAGTTTCTTTTAATCCTTTTAATTGCGGATAACTATTTTCTATAGGGGTAAGGGCCACAAAATTACCAAAGTGAATATTTTGCCGTGAAATTCAGCCAGGACTGAGTTCTATTATCCAGAAGCACACTCAGAAAATTTTGTTGTAAAATTCTAAATAGTTTTTTTTTTATTAACTATCGAAGTTTTTTGCAGCGCTTGAATAATTATCACATTTCTCGTAAAGTAAGTATCCGATTACAACAATTTTTCAACTACAGACTGATAAAGGATGATATTTTCCAAAAACGTTATTTTTGTTCCGAAACTTGATGTTTTGTTGTTGTGAATAATTTTTTTTAATAAACAATTAAAAATTTAACTAATTTCTGCGCCTCTGAGATGAACATTTTTTAAGGATATTAACGTAATAAACATCTGTGTATTTATGTATGGAAAAAAATGCGTGCAATTCGAAAAGGATTAATTACAATTAATTTTTTTGTGCCAGAATGCGCGCTTCGACTTACGCGGACGCGCACGAACACACAAACGGCGATTCGCGGGCGGCTTGCGAAAAACCGTGTTTCGGAGACGTCTCAACGCGATATGCTTCCGTAAGATCAGTTTTGCCGACATTTTTCCGACTGCTGTGGTGCTGTGTTTCGGTGATAATAAAAACTGTGATATTATGTAAATCGCGTACGTTAATGTGTACAAAACTAAGTATAGACTAATATAATGCCACATGCAAATCGTTGTTGTAACCCTTTCGGAAAACAAAACCATAGTCGTGTTTACACAAATCTAGTTCGAATAAGTGACCAAAATGCGAAATTTAGTGTCGTGTTCGAAATTCTGTGCAATCAGAATACTGGAACGCAGGCAACAATACATCCTTACGTTGTGCATTACAAAGAAAACGGCGTAGAACAGCATAAGAATTTTGTGATAATTTCTAAAGCATTGGAACATGACAGTTCCGCAGTCAATTTGTTCAATTCTAAATTGATTCAATATTTGATTAAACAGTTTGGTAAACGAAATGTGAAAAAATCTATTATTTTTCCGACGGGGCGGCCTCACAGTACAAAAACAAGTACATTTTTATAAATTTACTATTTCACAAAAAGGATTTTGGCATCGATGCCGAGTGGCACTTTTTTGCCTCTGCACATGGGAAAGGTGCCTGCGATGGTATTGATGGTGCTATAAAGAGAGATGCGTACCATGCAAGCTTGCGAGATAAAATCCCGGTGAAAATTACGGGACCGAAACAGTTGTATGATTGGGCAAAAGTCAATTCTAAGAAAATTAATTTTGACTACTGTAATAAACAAGAACATGAAAATCACTCTAGTAAGTTGAAAAAGCGCTATTACAAAGCGCAAACTTTGAAAAATACGAGGCAGTTCCTTTCTTTTACTCCAAAAGCTAAAAATTCCATCGAGTGCAAAATATTTTCAGCCCACGATCAATATAAAATTATACCCATTATGTAAAAACAAACTACATGAAAAGTGTAAAAAGCGTGAATGATTTTCATTTTTTCTCGAAATAACAAATGAATATGCGATATCTGTATAACTTTCTATATCTGTTTCACTTTTTGTGTCCGTCCGTGAATTGTTGTTGTTTTTCAGCGAGAAATTTTAAGGGCATTTGCTGACTGAACTTACAATGTATAGATCTGATATGTAAACATAAACGTTAGTAATAAAGAACTATATATGAAACCTTGCATGACAGCTTATACATTCCTTTGAATAAATTTGATTTAATTATCATTACGCATTTTCGCGACAGTCAAAGCGCAAATTCTGTTATACGTAAATTATTTATATGGCCAATCTTTAAAAACAAGTAAACACCAGTAATGGAAAAGTCGGCAAAACTGATCTTACGGAAGCATATCGCGTTGAGATGTGTCTGAAACACGGTTTTCGCAAGCCGCCCGCGAGCCGCCGTTTGTGTGTTCGGGCACGTCTGTGTAAGTCGAAGCGCGCATTCTGGCACAAAAAAATTAATTGTAATTAATCCTTTTCGAATTGCACGCATTTTTTTCCATACATAAATACACAGATGTTTATTACGTTAATATCCTTAAAAAATGTTCATCCCAGAGGCGCAGAAATTAGTTAAATTTTTAATTGTTTATTAAAAAAAATTATTTACAACAACAAAACATCAAGTTTCGGAACAAAAATAACGTTTTTGGAAAATATCATCCTTTATCAGTCTGTAGTTGAAAAATTGTTGTAATCGGATACTTACTTTACGAGAAATGTGATAGTTATTCAAGCGCTGCAAAAAACTTCGATAGTTAATAAAAAAAAAACTATTTAGAATTTTACAACAAAATTTTCTGAGTGTGCTTCTGGATGATAGAACTCAGTCCTGGCTGAATTTCACGGCAAAATATTCACTTTGGAAAATTTGTGGCCCACTTGAGAAAGCCTTACCCATAGTTAAAAAAATATTTAGCCACTTATGGAGAAAATGAAATCGAATTGATTTTCAGATATTATATATTTAGACGCCATTTCAACTTTATTAAATGTAGAAATGGGCGACGAATTGGGATTCCTCATTTTACAAGGCTATATATAGCTATGAGTTTAATGGATAACCGAAATCAATTGCTGAAAAGTGGTGAATTCGGTCAATACGAATTTACACCAATCAATAAGCAGATACCAAGAGGATACTGGCGACGCTGTCAGCATGACGAAATAACTCGCAGTGATCTTACCTGGAATCAATTGAGGCAAAATCCAAACGATAGAAATATGTGGAAACCATTAACTTTGACACTATGCACCACATAATCGGCGCTTAAGAAAATAATAATAATAGCACATAGAGAAAGGAAAATGGGTAGAAACGCCAACTGAAACGCTGAACGAGGAAACGTTAGAAAACATTGAAGCAAACGAGTCACTAAAATATTTGGGATTTCAACAGAGTACCAGAATAGACCACATATTAAAAAAGAAACAACTTTGCTGGTAATATGAAAAACGCCTCATTCTAATTGTTGCAAAGAATAAGAGGATTCTAATTTTTAGTAGCTTCTTTGATTGATGCTTTAAAAAACCTGTAAAGGTATTTATTTTATTCTTTTCGTTTTTACATATTTTTACAATTCATTATTTAATTATATTTAAGTTTTTATTTACCTTAGTTTCCTCTCTAATTCTTTATTTTTTTCCAATTGGGCCTTAAATGTGTCCGTGTGCACCGAAGAATATGAAATGAGCAAAATAAAAGAGTAAAGCTAAGTTATAATGATAAGTGAAAATTTCACGCAGAGTTGCTCCATTTCGTAAATTTTTTAAGGTTTGCTTAAATCGGCAACACTAATACTTAGAACTCATCTTAACTCTAAAAATAATTCCAAAGCTATAAATACATATACCCCAATACTAACATATTCTTCTGGAATTTTAAAATGATCGGAAACAGATTTAAACATTATGGGAATAACCACACGAAAGCACCTAACACGACATAGAAAACTACCTAATATCTAACTCATGCATACAACGAACTACAATCCCAAGAACAGGAGGAAGAGGCGTTATATACATTCACCATCTGCAGAACAATCAGATAAATAATCTCAAACAATTTTTCCGAAACCAACATCTAATCTACATAGAGCAATAGTTATTGCAAGCAAAAAATTTTCCCTACTAAGCCTTCACAACACAGACCATATAATAATATGTACAACAATAGTCGAAAAAAAGCATTTGGGCACAGAAAGAGCTACACGGTAGGCACTTACACATAGCGCGGGGGCAAAATATTGACGAGAAGAACAGCTACAGCCGGTTATAAAAGGAGAACTTCATCTTGATCATGCTATCTTCATGCTATCTTCACAAAAAATGACCAAAAATACATTTTAAAAGATCCCAACGTCTCAGATGATAAATGCCGAATATGCCAAATACACGCTGAAACGATATACCACATATTCACAAGATGCCCTGTACTTGCCGGCACCGAATACACAGAATGGCATGATATAGTCGCAAAAACCCAATCTAAAATATTTAGAAATATACCCTAATATTCATCACAGAATTCCAAAATCGGTGATTCTTAAAACGTGCAATATAGCAAGAAAATTCTTAAATCTCTAACGAAATATAATAAATAAAAAAACATAATAAGTAGTGATTAAAAAGAGAACTGAGATATCCTCCATGCAATAGAAATATTTTATAATTCTATATAAAATAATAAAATAATAAAAATCTCAACACAAACGTGCGAACACCACTTGCAGTTCGAAGCTGCAGTCGTGCTTGGTGAAAATGGACCCCGCCTCGCGCGAAATGTGGGGAGAGAGCGGCGAATAATAATAATAATGAGCAGATACGCGTCTTGACACCTAATAGTTTATAGCGTAGTACACACAAAACTTGCCAAAAAACGAAATTAGCCGAGTTTTTATTTAAATTTGCGATGTACATATAAATTTTGTTTTCTTACTAATAGAGTATTCTACGATTTTATGTTGTTTATTTAAGAATGACCGCTCTTAGAAGCTTTTCTAACATCTGGTATTCCATTTCCGCAGTGGGCTTCGAAGCTGGCGACAACCGAATGATAGTCATGTGATTTTATATTACTAATCTATTATATGTAGAAAAAAAACAACGCGGTCCAAACTTTACCTTGACCTACACACGTATATATGTATGTATGTGTGAGTATTTTTTAAATTCACTATTGTAGTTATGTAAGGTAGCCCACCATGAAGAAATTTTTCATTTAAGTTGCTTACGCTAGACTTTCCACCAATGCTTCTCGCATTGCACATTATTATTTTTTTAAGATATTTCATTTGTTTCTTGTTTTTGTGTGTTATGCACTTCGTTGCACTGCACCTCAGTGCGCTTATAGGTCAATAGGAAAACAACGGTACACCCTGCTGCTTATAAGTAAGTACTAAAGATGTAAAGATTAGCGGAAATGGATGATTTCGGGATTCTGGAGTAATTTCAATGTAAGTTCGCGATTCTGAATTTCGTACTCCGAATATGACCATTCAATTCAGTAAAAATTAGGCTTAAGTTTTTTTCTTGACAATAACCTCAATCATTATGATTAAAAAAATAATTTTAAATGAAGTGAAATAGGTTTTGAATATTATTTATTTTAGAATTTAGTTCAATAAAAAAAAATTATATAAATATAAAAATAACAACATAGGTTAGTGCATTTTTCAAATCGTATTTATTTAAATTTAGGAGCATCGCTCCGATCAAGTAATTTTGCTTTATCTCTTTAAACTGAGCTGAAAGCATTAAGACGAGTTTAAAAAACTGGAAAGTCGTTCTTTGTCACATTTAAAACGTATTTGTAAGAATAGCAAATCATTCAAAATAGTTTTTTCTGCCCGTGATTTGAATTAATTGCACATGAAACCTGGCACACTATTCCGCAGGTGGAGATTGCATATGTCACAAGCTGTCATTGTTACGCTTGTATCTATCTTAGATTTAGTTAAAATTTCCTTAAATTAAATAAATAATAATAAATAAATAATAATTTATTTCTATTTTACACCGGGATTTACAACACTTAAAACATGAACATCTTAAGACTGTTATCCCTAGTAAGTATATTGCTCAACGTGCGTGTGTGGGCGGAAATGTATGTAGAAAATTCTGGTAGCGTTGGCAGCACTTTACAGTGGCGCGCACTGAAATCCGTACGCTTGTGTTAAGGTCAATTACAGCTGAGTTTTCCAGAGTCTCGTTAGCTTAAATTGCCACTCAGTTAATATACCTTTCTTTTGTAATTATTGGAGTGTGCGATTGGTAAGTCGTAGAAAAAGGGGGAAACATGTTAAACCAGAAAGAGTGAGCGAATGTGATAAAGATAAAACTTTACGAGTTATTCTCCCTCCAACTAATTTCAACTCCCAAGTAGCACAAATATTTCTTTAAGAGTACTTTAATTGAAGTCTATAAAAAACTTGAAGAACTGGTTTAGTAAATAAATTAAAATTTTCACCAAATGTTCAATATCTTTCGGAAAATTCAATACTTAACGCTGCAATAAGAACCGCTTTAGGAGCGCTGCGCTCTGCACCAATCGCAATTTTGTTTTTGAATCAAAATTATTGAATTCTGAAAATCAAAAATACTTCATTACCACTGAACTATTTAGATTTCTCATAACAAAGCAAGATAATCCGCTTTATAGTATCGTCAATAACATAAAAGAGAAAAAAATGACCCTCAGACTACAGCCTGCTATAAGCAGAATTAAAAAGCTTTGCTCAGCAGGAGGTACACCTTTAAAGTCAACTAAATATGCTACTCATAACTATCCCCCACGGTCCTTTAATATAAAAGCAACTGACACCTCAACAAGAACAACACAAACTCGATTAAATTGCAACGAAATTAGAAATAATCAACGAAGTTAGAAATAAATATCACGACTATACTTCTATTTATACTGATTAATCTAAGATAAATCAAAGCACATCATACATATAGCATCACTTTAGAAAATGAAATTATGAAAATATCAATTATTCCATAATATGGCTCTTCTATTGGCCACTTCTCTGCACAGCTCAATTGACGCAACATTTACATGTGAAAGCAACAACAAGATGTAGAAGAAAAGCAACTTTCGACGCTAACGAATATGGTTATACCTCATAAAACTGGTATAACTCACTGGTTTACAAACAAATGTAATTTTCGGTCGCTCTATTCCAGCGCTGCCAAGACACGTTTATTTATACCAGTTGCTTCATCTATTCGCCACTTGCTAACGTTTGGCGAAAAGAAGAGGCCTATTATTCAGCCGAAATTATTGCCATATACTCGTATGAAGAAAAAAACCTAGTAAAACACAAGAGAAAAAAGATTGTTATAAGCTCAGCCTCACTCTCCACTCTTAATTTCATAGCCCCCAAACAATATCTTTAAATTCCAGTTACTAGTGCAGAGAATTTCAATTTACTCGATATTAAAAATCATATTAAACAACAGTTCTACAACAAATAATGCCTCGGACGGAATCTAACCAATGACTGATATAAAAACATTCACTACACAAGGACCCATATAATAGACTTCCTACAAAAAGTAAAAAGGCTTTTTCAGGACTAGACATTTTAAAATTCAAACGTCTTCGGTTAGGACACACGAAAAAAGGCACGGTCATCTTATGAATAACACAAACCCAATTGGCTGTGGTAGTACAGATATATAGATTCAGATATCATAGCCACAGTTACTCATCAATATCCTTTATAACTTCTTCCAATAACCAATATTTATCACATCAAATTATCGAGCTTAAGGCCCAGCTGCTCCTAACATAAATAGCTTATAAGATTTATAGAGTTTTTCAATAACAGGTGTTACTGGTGAATAGATTGCGCTATCGAGAGATGGTTAACGATTTGGACAACAATTATTTTTAAGACGGCGCTACGTGCCACACAAACAACGAAACCCTTGATCTTTTACGGGAAAAGTTTTCGGACCGTGTTATCTCTCGAAGGCGGGATCACAATTCTCAACCGAGCTCTTGTGATTTAACTCCTTGTGACTTTTTTCCTTGAGGCAACGTGAAAGAGAAGGTCTTCGCCAACAGCCCAGGGTCGATACAAGACCAAGGGCAGCCACTTTGCAATTCGGTTATGGAAAATTTCATGAAAAGGATATTGTCCTGTAAGCGTGACCGTGGTGGTAATTTGCCTGATGCTATTTTCCACTATTAACGGCATACCTTCCTCTTCATAATGAAATACACAGTCATATAAATATAAATAAATATATTTATATATCCTTTCTTAACTAAAATTTCGACAGCGGCTTCTGGTGAGTAAAAATACAATAAAAATTGTGAGGATTTTGGAGTGTCCGGATTTCAGTGTGCGTTACTGTATATTAATCGGCAGTGAGAGGTCGCTTTCAATGCCACATTGCTATGAATGGTAGATAAAAAATAGAAGAATAATAGTGGAATAACAGGGAAAAACATACTAATAAAAAATATTTACGAAAATAAAGATGAAAATTTATAAATACAAAAAAAAAAACATTAAAAAAAATAACAAAATAACAATATTGCAATAATCCTGAAACGGAGATGAAAGTTTAACCAGGCATTTAATGTCGCTGTTGCACATTTTTTTCGCAGTTGCTCTCCTGCACGAGTATGTGTGAATATGTGTTAGTTGCACTTTCAGTGCTGACAACAGCAGCTGCGACACCTCATAATATTGTGACAAATTGTTTTTGTATGCTGCTTTTCGTTGATTTTTCATTTGATATTTATTTGGTCTTTTTTTCGCACGTTTTTATCGCTTAAGTTTTTTCATTTTTTCACTTGGTTGACTAATTTTTTGTTGCTTGCTGCGCTTTTCTACCTCATTTCATATTTATGTGTTAAATTTCTCAACATTTTCTCACTTTTAAAACGCCACTATTTTCGGGCGGCAAGGTTAAAGTTGCTAATACTGCGTTACAATTTGTTGTTGGATGTTAAATTTTAATGCTGGAGGTTAGTTGGGTTGAATGGTTGGAGAAAAAAAAATGAAACTGAAAAATTATATAGCTTACCACATTGAGCTTGCATTGTCTGCATTGTGTTCTACAGCATGTTTTAAGAGCTAACAACAGTTATTGTGGCATGTCAAAAGTGCTTAGCTGCAAATGCGGTAAAGGCAACAGTGTGGAGCAGGGTTAAACAAGCAAATGAAGAAGTAGCTTGAATAAGATATTTAATATTGTGCATACAATTTTATGTACGTCCTTGAGTTTGTGTAGCTGTCCTTTATTGTGCGTCCACGGCTCTCGACTTGAATAACCAATAGCGTTTTCTTAGGTAATTTGTGTATTGAATACAAACTTTCATGTCGTGGTACAGCTCCAGCTTTATAGTTACTTGCACGCGTAAATATGGGTATTGCAGCAAATAATTACAAATTAATGAAAGCCGACAAATTTGAAGTCGACCAGCAGATGTAATAGCAAAATGGACTGTTTTGTGAGTGCTTAATATGATGGTCATAAGATGTGGACAATAAAATATTGAAAAGTGCACTCATCTGAAGTATTTAATCTACGATGTGCAATTTGTAGGGTGTTCAAAATATATTTAAGAGTGTGGAATTAACATTAGTTTTTAGTTTAGAACCCGATTTAACTCTAAAATCAAAAGAAATTTACAAATGGTTGTGCAACTTAATATTAAACACCAATAAAAATATTGCATTCAAAAGTCATTGAAAGAGATTTTCATATAGTATATAGTTTCTTTAACTAAAGTTATCGCTTTTTATTGAATTTGGAGATGCTTTCGAAATTATGACTTAATAAATCATGCAAAAAATGAAATTAGGTTGGAGCGAAAGTCTGCAAGTGGACGACCCCGAAAAATACTTATACGACCGCGCCGAACGTATTTTGCTGAGAAAAGTAGCCGCAAATCCGCAGATTTCGACCAGAAATCTTGCTAGTGAGTTTAAAGATGAGTGTGGGGTCGTAGGTTGCCCATGAAACAGTCTGGCAAGTTTTGCAAAACCACAATTATATTTCATGAGTTGCTTGAAAGAAGTTAGAACGTACATAGCTCGGCAGGACAGCTACTGGGATTATGTGATGATCTGCGATGAGACTAAACTTATGCTGTATTATTTGTAACTATGGAACCAATAGAGTCTGGAGGAGAAAATTTGTGGGCGTATTTAAAGAAAAATTTGCAAAACAAAAACACTCAAAAGTTCGAACAGAACTCAAATACGTTATTTACGAGGAGTAGCACTAGATTCTGTAGAACTATGATGTTCAAAAATTGATTCATTTGATGAGGAGAAAACTACAAGGTGCTATAGATGCTCGGGTTAGTAATACAAAGTACTGATTTACATTTCGTTTGTTAAAACATATAACTTAAAGCTATTAACTGCCAATGTAAAAAGGCTTTGTATATGCTTTGTATATGTATATTTTTGCTTTTTAGTTTTATGTTAATTTTAAACAGAGCGATTTTATTTTCTAAAATTAGGTAATAAATTATTTATATTAGACAAATAAAACAAAAAATTGAAAAAATCATGAAAGCAATATGTCTAAGTTTCACCAGATTATTAGATGTTAAAACTTGCAAGCACTTCACAAAATGTAAGCTTTGAGAAAAAATAGATCTGGGAAGAGCGGAGTCTAGACCAATGCTTCTAAAGATGTTAACAAGTTCACTAAGCGTTCTTAAAAAGGGAGGAAACTTAGAAAAAGTTAACTCAGTAACGTTTACATATAAAAGAAAGTTAAAATGCCTCATTTGACCAAACGCTTTTCGACTGCAGAATATCAGAATAAGTGTTGAGACCACAGAAAGCATCGTAGATACAAAATATTTCGGACTGAATAGTGCATTTAGAAGCAAGCCACTTCAGATCTATGAGCATACACTGGGAGTCGTAAGACCGTAGAGAATTTATAAAATCAAGTGTGGCACAAATCGGATAACAAACTATTGATGCGTATTCGAAGTTTGACTTTACTAAGTAGTTGTGAAGCATTTTTTTAATTCAGGGATGCATCAGTTTCTTGCTTTGAAATCCCTAGCTTGGTACGGCAGAAAAGTTAATTTATTTAATGTAGAAAAATCCTGAATCCAAAATGACATCAATTTCTGAGAGTTTATTAAATGTATTGTATTTAATATTATAGAAAAGGTCATACTAAGGCGTATATGCAGTAAGAAGGCCGAAAAAAACGAATTATACAGAATTTTGTCTGAGATAACTTTTAAATTTATCAGTCTAAAAATGTGTACACACATTATGTTATATTTTAACCGTGTTTTAAGACTTAGTAATAGTAAAAGCATGGCATGGCGACCGCCGTAGCCGAATGGGTTGGTGCGTGACCACCATTCGGATTTCAGAGAGAGAACGTTGGTTCGAATCTCGGTGAAAGACAAAATGCAGGAACATTTTTTTCTAATAGCGATCGCCCCTCTGCAGGCAAACCTCCGGGTGTATTTCTGCCATTAAAAAGCTCCTCATAAAAATATCTGCCGTTCGGAATCGGATTGCAACTGTAGGTTCCTCCATTTGTGGAACAACATCAAGACGCACACCACCAATAGGAGGACGAGCTTCGACCAAACACTCAAAAAGGGTGTACGCGCCAATTATATATATATAATAGTAAAAATATTTGTTTGGAAAGGAGCTACAGCTAGTCTCTAGGGGCTCCTCTCAAAAAAGACGTTTTGCGGTGACCATTATGTGTCTGAATTGGATTCTCTGAAATTAAAAAAACAGTAATGTTAAATCTAGTAATTAATTGAAGGAGTAAGCAAAATAATTTTCTTTTAACAAAATGGCGGTTTCTCAAAAAAAAAAACGGTTTTTGACCAAAATTTCGGCGTTAAATTGTTTCTACAAAACCAAAAAATAAAAATATTTATCGGTGAAACAAAAATCTTGAATTAGTTACTAAAAATATATATTTCAGAAGCTCGCGTTAATGTTTGACACCAATCGGTTCGGTTGTTTTCGAGTAATGTTGGTCACCGACTTTCAAATCACCATTTTGAGAAAAACGCGCTGCTGCTCCGGCCTTTTCAAATTTGCGTGTATCTTCGAAAATATTCCCCGGAACGATATTAAATTCTGTGTGTATTCTTAAATATATATACATTAAGAAAGAAAAACAATTAAAAAAATAAATCGATATATGGAAAATTCTAACTGTATATAACCCCTTAAAAGTTTTATTGATATTATGTAGGTAGGTATGGTGGTTGTCGTAAGACGCACTTAGACCTTCGGCAGGTCCATTGTGATACCACTGGAGCTTATCCTTACTCTACGTGTTCCTTTTCAAACCATCCGGTTGCTTTAATAAACGAGCAGAGCTTCGTTAGTTTTAGATGGGATATATCCGCTACATCGGTTAGAAATGCTGTATCGAGAGTGCGCAGCCTTCTCATAGCTAGGCTTTCACACTCACATAAAAGGTGTCTGACTGTTTCCTCTTCTTCTGTATTTAGACAGCTTCTACATAAATCGAAGTACGGGAGTCCTAACCTTCTAGCGTGGCTGCCTATTAAACAATGACCAGTTAATACACCTATCATTTTTCTTATAGATTCTCTGTTGAATCTTAGCAAGATCTTCGATCGACCGCTGTTCCAGTTCGGCCATGTCTGTCTGCTTAAGTCGCATATTGTGAGGTTTTGCCAGATTGTATTTACCTTTTTGATGGTTTCCCTGTCTATAAGTAATTTACAAGTGGCTATGGGCATGGGTATCAGCGCCTTATCCGGTTCGAGATCGAGCGTTGTACCGGTTCTTGCAAGGCCTGGTACCCAGATAAGGTGCACCTTGTAGCACTTAGATACGTCATCTAGTAGTTTAAAACATTCTAGAACTGTTTTTGACGAGTGCGTTTTTGATTCCAGCGCTTTTATTGCTGCTTGACTGTCCGAGTAAATGAAGACTTCATTTGCGGATAATACTCTCGTTTTTATTTCTTTAAGTCCCTCTTTTATGGCAGTGACTTCCGCCTGAAATACACTGCAATGATCAGGTAAGCGAAATGATTGGCATACTCCGAGTTTGTCGGAGTAGACCCCTCCACCTACTTTGTTGTCCAGTTTTGAGCCATCTGTGTAGATGTTTAAGTCATTTATCTTAACAATGAGCCCGTTATCCCATTCCTCTTTGGAAGGAAATACTGTGACAAAGGATTTATTAAAATTGATGTCCTTGGTCCTACAGAAATTGTGCGTTGTGCTGGGAATGCAGGGGAATTGTTCTAAAATTGAGGAGTGCCCTCTTTGGTTCGTTCTGAGTAGGCCGATTTCTCTTAGTCTGAGGTTTGCTTTGGCAGCTGTTTGCTTACCGTACTGCTCTATTGGTAAAATGTTAAGCATAATATTTAGTGCATCTGTGGGTGTGGTTATTATATCATATTAAGAGATAATTTATTTTTAATCCTCTAATCAAATAAATTGCTAAAATCACTTTGCTGGAATTAAACATCCATTGTATTAGATATTTTACTAGAAACGTTTAAGTCATCGACATAAAGCAAACACTTTGAATGATAAAAACTGGCCCCAATGTCATTAATGAAAATAACAAATAAAAGAGGACCCAGAACGCTACCCTGGCGGACATCAGAAGGAGCTTCAATAGAATGTCAAGTGCTGCTTTATTTTTTCTGCAAACAACTTTAAAACATTGCTTCGTATTGGTAATAATATATTGTAGAACCTCTGTCGAAGGGTGCACCTGTAAGGAGTGATATAATGCCTACATTGCGTATGAGTTATCATTTTTTAGAGTAGGAATATCCCCAGGGCGTATGAGTAATTAAAATTTAAACTTATTGACCTTAGCCATTTTTATATATCGCGCATTTGTGTCCAAGATTGTGTAATTTTGTTCACATAACGGTTGTGTGTAATATCATAAAAGAATCGAGATAGATACGAGGTGTGTTCAAAAAGAATCGCGAATTTTGAATTTTCGCAGGTTACGTATATTCGAATTTCGATTTTTTTGTGGCGACATGTTGGTACTCATGTCTCTCACTCATGTTGACGAGTTCGGCCATTTGGAATGTTCAGTTAATTGTTGATAGCTGCTTTGCTTGCACGTGTTTCGGCTCGTCTTCGATTTTTACCTATTCAAAAAGATGCATCAAAGAACCTGTATCAAATTTTGTGTGAAAAACGAAATTAAGTGCGCGGATGCATTCCGAATGTTCACTGTGTCATACGGAGAAGCTACTTTGGACCAAAGCAACGTTTATCTGTGGTACAAAATGTTCGCAGAGAAGTTGCTGAGGATCTAGACATATCGATTGGCTCATGCCATTAGATTTTTTTCAATGATTTGAGCATGAGACGGGTCACCGCAAAATTCGTACCAAAACTGCTAAATTTCGACCAAAAGCAGCATCGCATGAACATTGCTAATGAGATGTTGGACTCTGTCCGCGATGACCCAAATTTGCTCCAGAGGGTCATAACTGGTGACGAATCGTGGGTTTATGGTTATGACGTGGAAACCAAAGCTCAATCATCTCAATGGAAGCTGCCGCACGAACCAAGACCGAAAAAAGCGCGCCAAGTTCGGTCGATTGAAAAGTTTTGCTTACCGTTTTCTTCGATTGTCGGTCAATAAGGAATATTACCTGCAGGTTATGCGCAATTTGCGTGAAGCATTTCGCCAGAAACGCCCGGATTTGTGGAAGAACAAAAATTGGCTCTTGCATCACTATAACGCCCCTGCTCACACAATGTTGCTTGTGCGCGATTTTTTGGCCAAAATCAACACACTAATGATGCCACAGATGCTCTCCAGATCTGGCCCCTGTGACTTTTTCTTGTTCCCGAAAGTGAAGACGCTCATGAATGGACGACGTTACGCTACGATTGACGAGATAAAGACGGCATCGAAGGAGAAGCTGTA
Organism: Anastrepha obliqua; assembly: GCF_027943255.1. Classification (NCBI taxonomy): domain Eukaryota; kingdom Metazoa; phylum Arthropoda; class Insecta; order Diptera; family Tephritidae; genus Anastrepha; species Anastrepha obliqua. Next base: position 87,081,963 of record NC_072892.1, read on the forward strand.
CAAGATAGAAAAAATGATTTTTTGAAATGTTTCGAAGATTGGAAAAAACGTTGGCACAAGTGCATAATATCTCATGGGGATTACTTTGAAGGGGACAAAATAGATATTAATGAATAAATAAATAATTTTGGGAAAATCACAAAATTCGCAATACTTTTTGAACACACCTCGTATACATGTATACAAAAACGATGTGGCAAGTCCATTTATCCATGACTGTCAGTCCGTTTGCGCGATAACTCTAGCAAAAATAATATATTTTAATGAAATTTGGTACACGAGGTTGCACTCTGTTAATATTGAAAATGGGTGAAATCGATCAAAAACCACCTCCCATATAACGGTGAACCATATTGAACGAGTTATTCATAGAACAATTGGATGAGTTGCAGTTGGAGAATATGTGTTTCCAGTAAAACGGTGGCACCACCGACGCAGCACGCAAATAACACTTTGTGGAAATGACATGAAAGGCCCATATGATTTCTCGCCTAGGCGATTGCTTAGTGAGTGCGATGGATCATGTGGGCCTGCACTGTTTTCTTTAGGGTTGTTTAAAAGCTGGTCTACATAAATAAATTACTGAATGACCAGTTTCTATGAAACATACAGCCACTAGGAAATCTGCAAATCTTATGACGGTGGAAAGCTTGTTGAACTTAAAAGGCGCCAAAATTTTGATCCACTCTGCTAGCGGTCACCTTCCAAATATCATTTTTGGAAAGAGAAACTGAGTTTATTACTACAAGTAAAAAAATGCCTTTGAAAAATTCCGTGTTCTCAATTATTTTTGAAATTACGGGTAAAGAAAGTTGGCTTTTATGCACTTTTTAGATGTTACCGACAGATGTAGATTTTTGTATTATAATAATATATATATATATATTATATAACCAGAGTCAATAAATTTGTGGTCTAACAATACTTTTTCTTATCGCTCTATTCGTATTCCATCCTCACTTGGTCTTCATTGGTCTATTTTAATATAATAATATAATTTAAATGCATTCTCGTTACAGGTGGTTTAATTATTATTTACCTTAGTGCCAAGTTTATGAACATCGTAAAAATTTCAAATTTTTGCATTTCACTAAGGGCTTGACTATTTTCTTTGGAGGATTTTAGTGGTGCACAAACAATTTATGAAAAAACAACAGACGTTTGTTGCATGAAAGTGCGTACAGGAATATTTTATAACAATGATAATTTTATTTAAATGAACATTTGTAATATTTTATACCGTGCAATCTCCACGCAATTTAATTTTTTTTTTTGGACTCAACTTGAATTTTTCATTGAAACTGAAGTGAAGTTCCTTTGGTCACCTTAGGGCGCATCCCTCTGGCAGCTTCACTTTAATTGGAAATATTATAATAAGTTTTTCATAAACCTTCTTTCCATAATTGGGTGTCGTAGCGTAATTAATAATTGAAGTATTTGGATTCATTTCAATAAATGGGAGCTGGACTTACAACGCTAAAGTAGGTGCACGCTGCGTTAAATTACTTTAGCGCAGGAAGTTATTGCTAAGTGTTGACAATTTACTTATTTCTTGTTTAAATTTAAATTTTTTTTATCAAAATATATGGTAGTTCATTGTTCTACAAAACCATATAAATTTAAGTTTAAAATTTTGTTTAAATGAAAAAAATGCAATACATTTACATTAAAACATCAAAAACAAAAATTAGAATTTCTCAAATTCAAAAATTTTAATTTCTGCTGGTATAACAAAATGCAGGTTTGGTTTTAAACAATTTTTTTCAGTCGCCGGGCTTGTGAATTTTCTTTATAAATGTAATACTGCTGGCCCCTCTAGATGCAAGATAGCGTAGTTGTGTTTATAAAGGCTTGGATGTACTTTTTCCAATAGGGTTTTTTGACAGACCACGCGTGACTTTTCTCAAACTAAATAAATTTTTTTTTCTGTATTCCTTGGCATTTCAGTATTCCCAGGCTTACACCTGAAAAGCTTTTACAAATCGTATAATTGCATTACGAAAATCGACGCTCTATGAAAAGTGCTTGCCGCGCACTCAGCGATGATACCCATTTTTGGTTTAATCGCTGCGTCAATAAGCAAAATTGCCATATTTGGGCTGAAGATCAACCCAAAGTCATCCTAGAACAGTCATTACATCCATTGAAAATAATCGTTTGGTGCGGCCTATCGCCTGGAGGAGTCATCGGCCCATGTTTCTGTACAGTCGAGGCTGGCCAATGTATCTTATAGTGAATGGCTAACGCCATCGCCATGCTAAACAACTTTTTGATCCTGGAGATTGAAGCCTGTGGATTTACTGCGTCGTCGTTTCAGTGAGCTATTTACCACTCGCCTCGGACCAGTAGATTTACCACCAAGATCGTGTTATATCACACCTTTGAACCTTAATTTGCAGGGGTATGTAAAGTCTAAATGCTTTGTGGATAAACCAGCTGCGATTGAGGTATTGAAAGCCAACTTTACTAAAGTTGTTTATGAGATAACGACTGAAGTCCTCCAGTGAGTCATTACAAATTGGTGTTGACGGATGGCCGAATTACAGAATAGTTGCTTTCAATATTTGAAAGGCATTATATTTAAAAAGTAAATTTTTGAATGATTCTACACAAAAATAATAAAGATTGACCAGTCAATTCGAAATTTTTGTTGTTCTATTTCAATCCAAATCCAATACCTCTAAATTGATCACCTTGTATATATATTTACTCCGTTATTTTACAAACAATCCCAATCTGGGCATCGCGCACTAGTGTGGGGCTATAAAAGCGACGGATTTGTTGACGCGCACTTGTCTTGTTAAGCTAAATAAATATGTATAAAAAGTCTGAAAATCAACAAACGTTTATTTGGCACAGCAGAAATATAAAGCTATTCAAAAATTTCAGTAAATGAATGCAATTAGAAAAACAAAAAAAACAAATAACTCTTTACCAAAAGAATTTTGTGCCAGATGCTGACAGCGTAGACATACTTTTAGGCGTGCATTCAAAAAAGCTTCTCATTTGACTTTTTTCCTTAACAGATGTGAATATTTCCACTAGTGTTAAAAAATAAACTTTGGCAAGCATTGTCACACATACATTTTACATACATTTGTATATGTGCATACATATAAGGGGTTCGAAGAGTACGTGGTCGCTTTGGCAGGCCTGCGGCGAAACGGCTGACGGCATGTCATAGCGTGTGCGGTGCGACAAAGTGCTGTCCGTTCGAATGTGCTGGCATTTCGCGGTCTGGTATGCGTGGCTTTTATTTTTTCTTTATGGTTGTTGCAGTTCGAAAAGAATTTCTTTCTATTTGTGTGCTTTATGTGTTCAGTATCAATACATATGCGCCTGTTAGGGTTTTTATTTTAGCTCACAAATACTAGTGTTGGCCTTTCCTCATGCCGGCATAAATCACAAATGTTTGCATGGGTATGTGTGAAATTGTAAGCCCTCAAGAGTGAGCCGCTAAAGCGAAAACTATGTCACTTTTTCATGCAATGTACAATGGCATTTGTTTTTGCATAACTTTGGGCCTTACTGCACTGCCCTGTATATGACTTTCTGTATATATGTTTGTGTGTATGCGTTTTTTCAACGACTTCACAACTTTGTTTGCAATCAAATACATCAGTGACAGTTGAGAATCGGCAAGTTGTAGGATTCATCGACACATATACATATAAGCATAACAAATCAAATATGCAAACATATGTACATAAAATCCTAGCTAAATATTTTGACCCATTTTTAATTATTTATCGATAGGGTTATCTTATATAATTTTAATATTCAAAGAAAAATGCTATTTCTAATATAAATGATCGGACGTTTATTTCATTATAAAGAGGAAGGTATGCCGTTAATAGTGCAAAAATAACATCAGAAAAATGGCCACCACGACACCGCTTACAGGACAATATCCTTTTCATGAAATTTTCCATAACCGAATTGCAAAGTGGCTGCCCTATGTCCTCGATAGCCTCACGAATTCTATCTTTGAGGTCTTGAATCTTGTTGGCGTATACCTTCTCTTTCACGTGGTCTCAAAGTCAAGCCTTACAAGATCCAAAACGTGCATAGCCCCACACAAAAGCAGCAACAAATCAGACTTGAGAGAGTGAAGGAGTTGCTTCGCTTGGCTGAAAGCGGTCAATTTCCGAACATTGTGTTTTCTGACGAGACAATTTTTCCTATTTAGCAATTCGTAAACTCTCAAAACGTTAGGGGTTATTTGACAGACCATTCATACGAGAATTTGAGTTATCGATTGGCCACCAGGTGGCACCACCCGCCACAGGTATTGGTTTGAGCCCCTTCCAATCGTTTTCATTGAGCCTGGCGTCAAGGTAAATGCCAAATGTTATCGGGAAAATATTTTGGAGGTTGCCGTGGGTAGACGAACATTTCGGTGGCAGGGCATGGACGTTTCAACAGGACTCGGCACCGTCTCACAAAGCTCGATTGAACCAAGAATGGCTAAAAACAACGCTCTAAACTTCTAAACTTCAGAACGAGCCATTGCTCTCAATTTCACCAAATGCAAATCCGATGGATTACTCTCTTTGGGCCATTTTGGGGGGAAAGGTCCGAACTAAAAGATTCAGGCGCTGATAAAAGCCATTGTCTGAGAGTGGACCAAAATACTCAAATTCGGGTAGCTGGCGATTCGTTTCTGGACCGTCTGAAGGTCATGGTCAAGGCAAAAGGTGGTCACGTCGAGTAAAAGTAAATTGATTCTTACTTTTGTGTTATTCTCACACTTTTTTAATTTGAATTGAATAAAAGTAATTTTCCGAACTAAATTTATGGCCTTATTAATTGGTTACACTTCAAGGGCCGAAAAAACGAAATTGTACTCACAACAGACAATACATTTTCAAATTCAGGAAGTATAGACCCTTAACTCTGGTAATATAAACAGCGATCATAAGCTGGTTTTAAAATATAAACTCCCTTCGAAAGCAAAACCTTCAGGAATAGAAAAATACGACACGGAATCTTTTCAAAAAGAAACCACGCGTTTCCCTTATGAAGCAAGGCTGCGAAGCAAACTCCTCATAGATCCAATAAAAGACTTTGACACTTCAGAAAGAAATACATGCAGCACCAAAAGAAGAAAACTCATATTGAGAAAGCTTTACATCGAGTATTACCTATATGGAGCTCGGAAAATGAGGTGCGGAATGCTTCGTAATAGAAAAATTGAAATACAAGATATCATAAAAATTAAACACAAAAAAGCCTATTTTCAACAACTTTTTCATAAAGCCACCTAAAAGCGTACAACAATACCACAAACCGGAAATACGTCTAATACCGAGATATATGAAGATGACATCGATGCTGCTGCGACTAAGATAAAAAATAGAAAGGCACCGGGAGAAAATCTTATTACAAACGAAATGCTTAAATATGGTGGCGAAACATTACAGCGCGGAATCATATGTCTACTTAACATTATTATGAAAACCCGTTGGATCACAAACCAGCATAATAATCCTAATATTTAAGAAATGTGATAAAAGGAGTCCTCAATGAACACCATTGGAGGCGGATAGCACTGATCACTTTCTCTGTGAGTGCCGTGCCTTTGCTAGAGCACGGCTACGAATTTTGTCGTGAGAATGAATAATATTTGTTCTCTGAAACTGGAGGATATTTATAGATTTGCCAAAGAATCTGGGATATTCTCACAGGACTAACTACCTCTGTCTCTGTATCTATTCTTTTCTATCTATCTACTATCTTTCTCTATCTACCCTCTTTCCAGAGCTCTAAATACAATGGGCTTTTTAGCCTGAGTGTTTTTCGGGCCACGAAATCTCTTGGTGCTCCTTGGCTAGACCTTTTCAAAATTTCAAATTTCAATCGCGCCAGTTGCTGAATCTGATGACTTTAAGCTACATATCTCGATAACTAATAGCACATCAACATACTGACAAGTTTTGGCAATTTTGCTTTGTCTTTTTGAATATTCCTTATTTTTTTATAAAAGTATTGTTCATTGTTGATCAATTTCATCTAAATGGAAGTTTCAAACTTTATACAAAAACTCAACAAACTTTCTGCCACAATTCCACGGCTTTTAATTAGCATTTTTAGAAATTTTTTTAGCATGCAGTTGCATAGTTTATTAATTTTTAGTCCAATAAAGTGCAAGCCCGAAGTTGCTGATAAATCCCGTTGGCTTTTTATAATTTTTTCCCCTGATGGTGATACGCATTTTTTCTACTTAATAAATACAGGAAGTTGGTTTGCTAGAAATTCTAATTAAATACTGTGCAAGTGGATTATAAAGTTTATTGGCCTTTTTTAATTTTTGTGTGAAGTTTCAAAATTGGATTTAAATCGTTTTTGTTAACCAATGAGTAATACCTTTAGACACAAATAAAAGGTCTTAAAAAAAAAAAAACATAAACATAAACATATTCACAGCTGGTCAAAATGTTAATGTACATAGTATCGCTTTGTCGTGGTGTGTTTTTGTCAAATAAAAATATTCACAGGTATTTTAATGCTTGCATATGCATGCACATGACATCTAACGAAATAAATCTGCATTTACAAAGGAACCACATAATTGCAATTAGGTTTTTAATGAGAAATAAAAAGATAGATAAGTAAAAGTTCTTTACAAAACATAACTTCATTACAGATTGCCATCCGTTTTCGCACAACATAAATCTGAGCAATACGATCACATACATACATGCTAGTGCAAATGCCTTGGTTTGGTACTTGTACAAAATTGCAGCAATGCAGGCTACTTTATTATGTTGACAGGTAATTTGAAGATGCGCCATTACCCACTCACACATAAATATCCGCAAAGATGCATGGCTACGACGAAGCTAAAAAGCATGTGAAGGAGTGAAAAATCGCCGTACAGGCGGTGCCACCAGATGCACTTGTAATGAGAATAATGAAGTCGACTGGTTCTAGCAAAGGTGACAACAATGCTACTAAGACTCAGTTACGGCCACGGCATTGCCTGGTTACCAGCTTTTGGCACGCCAGTTTGTGCAGCTTGTAAATTAAGTGCGTACATCCGGCAGGATTTGTGCTTGTGTTGATAGAAGTTTGGAAAATTTATTGTTGCGCTTATGTGAATGGTTTGTTGGAACAACATTTGGCCATACATACGGGTATGTGGAGACGTATGCATGTACAGTAGAGGTAAATACGTGTGTGATTCCGATAAAGAGATGTGGGTGGAAAGAAAATTAACTGAAACTGTTGAAGTATGATACTTTTAAACACAGTTAGAACGTCAAAATATGGCAAATAAAATGCATATTTTGTTTATATGCAGGCTTAAACGTATACATTTTTTTTGATACCTAGAATTTCGAATTCAAAATATAAATAAAGAAATCGAAATAGGAAAGCTAAATAATTGGAGTTAATTAATAATACTTTATAAGTTTAAATATTAATTTATAAATATACTAGCAAACCCGGCCCCCTTCGCTGGGCACACTAAAATAGAATAGATATGGTTTAGAACAGAAAATATACGGTTTTCATATTATTTATTACTTTATTCTTTATTCAAGCGCTTTGGCATAAACAATATTTTTTGTTTTTCTATTTGTTTTTGAGTAAATATAAAATATAAATTGAAAATCAGGAAAAAAGAAGATTGTTTTTAAATTTCAAATCAACGCATATGAATAACTAAGAAACAATCGTCTTTTTTCCTGATCATCCATGAATTTTTCGTTTCAATTTATATGTTTTATTAAGCATTGGAGCTTTTTTAACCATTAACCATTTATATTTTTCAACAAAAAAAAACGAAAAAAATTGTTTTTTCCACGAACACATAATTTCATTCGGATTTCACATTAAATTCTCAAATTTCGTAAGAAATTATTCACTGTTCCAAAATCCACTCCAAAAAAATTCACAAACAATTTTTACATGTTGCACTTACGTTTTTTCCTTATGGCATCCAAATCAGAAAGAAATATTGACACATTGTAACTCACACTGTCAATTTGACAGTTCAGTTCCGCCCCAAGCGTTAGAAAAGTAAGCGACATTATGGCTGGCTCAAAAGAACGATGTACCCGTTGCCACTGCTCCGAATTACAACCAAACTTTACGAAACCCATTTTCAATACTTACTTAACAGCGTGTGTAAGTTTGGTTTAATTCAGTGCAAAGACACGGCGGGTCCACATTTGGCATATATTTCGAGACCCTAGTCATCAATAGGTATGAAAATTACCCCGTATTAAAGCACTTATCAACAGCTTTCATTTGATATCCATATTGTACAAACACATTCTAGGGTCCACGTTTTGGTCTCTATCTCGAGACCCTAGTCACGGAGCGGATGGAAATACTCTGAACTAAAGCATTCACCAACAGCTTCCATTTGATACCCATATTGTACATACACATCCAAAGGTTACCCGGGTCCACGTTGTGACCTATATCTCGAGACCCTATCTACCAATAGGTATCCAAACTATACGGAAACCATCTTCATTACCTCCTTAACAATGTGTGTAAATTTGGTTTAATTCGGTGCAAACACACGGCGGGTCCACGTTTTGGCATATATTTCCAGACCCTAGTCATCAATAGGTATGAAAATTACCCCGTATTAAAGCACTTATCAACAGCTTTCATTTGATACCCATATTGTACATACACAACCAAAGGTTACCCGGGTCCACGTTTTGACCTATATCTCGAGACCCTAGTCACGGAGCGGCATGAAAAATACTCTGTACTAAAGCATTCACCAACATCTTCAATTTGATATCCATATTGTACAAACACATTCTAGGGTCCACGTTTTGGTCTCTATCTCGAGACCCTAGTCACGGAGCGGATGGAAATACTCTGAACTAAAGCATTCACCAACAGCTTCCATTTGATACCCATATTGTACATACACATCCGAAGGTTACCCGGGTCCACGTTTTGACCTATATCTCGAGACCCTATCTACCAATAGGTATCCAAACTATACGGAAACCATCTTCAATACTTACTTAACAATGTGTGTAAATTTGGTTTAATTCGGTGCAAAGACGCGGCGGGTCCACGTTTTGGCATATATTTCGAGACCCTAGTCATCAATAGGTATGAAAATTACCGCGTAATAAAGCACTTATCAACAGCTTTCATTTGATACCCATATTGTACATACACAACCAAAGGTTACTCGGGTCCACGTTTTGACCTATATCTCGAGACCCTAGTCACGGAGCGGCATGAAAAATACTCTGTACTAAAGCATTCACCAACAGCTTCAATTTGATATCCATATTGTACAAACACATTCTAGGGACCACGTTTTGGTCTCTATCTCGAGACCCTAGTCACGGAGCGGCATGAAAGATACTCTGGACTAATGCATTCAAAAACAGCTTCCATTTGATACCCATATTGTACATACACATCCGAAGGTTACCCGGGTCCACGTTTTGACCTATATCTCGAGCCCTATTTCCAAAATAAAATATGATCCATGTTACTCGTGGATGATGTAGCTTTCGAATGGTGAAAGAATTTTTAAAATCGGTCCAGTAGTTTTTGAGCCTATTCGTAACAAACAAACAAACAAAGTTTTCCTCTTTATAATATTAGTATAGACAATAATATGCCTCAGTTGAAGTTTGACTTGTTTATATTTATTTAATTCAATTAATAGTCTAAAAAGTTTAGTATTTCTTACAGACTATGAAAACAGATTAATGCTAAATTAATTAATCAAAGTAAAATTAAACTTATATATAATAATAACTAGCTTCAATTGTAATGAGTAAAAGAAAAAGATAAAATTTCTTATAACTTACAGAGGAGGATTATTCATTTTAGTAAGTCAAGAAATACAAAGTTTCTTACAGACTACATAGAACTAAGAGTATTTATATAGAAGTAATTAACAAAATTAAAGCTTAGGAAACTAAATTAACAAAATATACTAGGTAATTATTTAGAATTCTTACAAAGGAAGAAATTTTTTAATTGGGTATTAAATGCATGTTTCGCCCTGGAAAAGCCTAGATCCAAAAGGGAGGCGAGATAGTTAATGTCAGACAGCGTTCTAACAAGAGGCGCTTTGGCACTATATAATGTCCTCCTAACGCCAACATAAAAAATTTTGACACGGCGAAAGTTCCTGCAGGGAACATTAAAATGTATTCTTTCTAGAAGAAACGGGCAGTCAATTAGTCCATTAACGAGATCGAAAATAAAAGAAACTGCCTGAAATGTACCTCTGTCACTTAATGGACAGAGACTAATCAAACGACAGCGTGAGTCGTTTGATGGTTTGGGGTCTGAGAAATTGAGTGAATGTAGCGCGAAACGCACAAACATTTTTTGAACCCTCTCCACTCGATTTATATGAACTGCATGATAAGGTCTCCAAATAAAAGAGGCATAATCTAATTTGGACCGCACAAACGAAGAGTATAAAATCTTAAGAGTATATGGATTAGTGAAGTGCGATGAGTGACGTCTAACAAAAGTGAGCATAGCAAGAGAATTGGAAACGGCATAATTTAGGTGCGTGATAAAATTAAGCTTTGAATCAAAGAAAACCCCTAAATCTTTTATCACATCAGACGAAGCAAGATATGTATAATTAATATGATAAGAGGTGTTGAGAGGGTTTTGAAGCTTAGAAAATGTGATTTTAAGACATTTTTCAATATTAAGAAATAGACGATTTATAAGGCACCAGGAAAATAAATTATTCAACTCGGACTGTAGGGCGGCTGAATCACTAGAATTTCTTATTTTAGCGTACACTTTTAGATCATCAGCATAGAGAAGAAAATTAGCGAAGGAAAAACACGAATAAATATTATTAATAAACAAAACAAATAACAAAGGTCCTAAAATACTAAACTGAGGTACACCAGATGTGGCAGTGTAGTGTTTCGAAGAAACACCATCGATAACTACAGTGCAGCATCTCTTTATAAAATAGGACCGAATCGAATCAAGGAAAGTAGAATGAAAACCGAGACAAGCCAATTTAGTTACTAAAATCGTATGGGAGAGTTTATCAAAGGCTTTAGAGAAATCCGTGTATATCGCGTCAGTTTGGAAATCATTCTGGAAGCTTGCGTGGCAATCATCAGAAAAAACGGATAAGTTAGATAAGGTAGATCTTGCAGCTACAAAACCATGCTGACGTGGACTAATTAGACGTTTAACACTAAAATATAACTTGTCTTTAACAACGCATTCGAACAGTTTAGATACAGCAGATAATTTGGAAATTGGTCTGTACAATATCGCTTTTATTACCGCTTTTGAAAATAGGAGTGACTGAAGTCAGCTTCCAATCATCGATAAATATTCCTTCACTACCTTGGCATAATAGGCAAATTAATTAATTAAAAATTCTTCAAAAACTGAGCACTGAGAGGAAGGTCAGCGCTAATTCTAAGTCGTTTTGGAATTTTGTCAAAGCTAAGAAGTCGATTTCGAAAACATCTGCTTCGGTGATGCTGGATGTTAAATTTGCAAATACTCCAGCTGAAGCAGCTAACTTATTTGCAGACATTTTTGTACAAAATTATGTCTCTGCTGATGAGGCGCCGCCTTACCTTTGATCCGAGATATCTTCATTTCTAAACCTTGGCAATCTGCACATCTCATGTGGTGAAATTTTCAAACGGATGCCTTTTCTCAAACCCTTGTCACATACAGATGATGACTGTCTTTCACTTATCTTGCTCAAGAATTGTCCAGAGTTGGCAATTCTTCTTGAGATTTTTAATAAATATTTATCTAAGGTCACTTTTTTAAATGAATGGAAATTTATAAATACAATATTACAGTGAATTTTAACGTGGGAGAAAAAATTATGTTCGCTATTATAGGCCGATTTCCAAGCTATAAAGAGTCTCTTAACTATTTGAATGCATTTACAAAAATTGTATTTAATTTACAAAATTTAATTTGCGGTTAAGTCTTTTAATTAACCCAAACCAACATGGTTTTCTATTGGCTGCTCTACAGCTAGTAACTTTGCTATTCCTAGCGTTTTCCATTGTTTTCCAAAAGAATTTGACTGCATTTACATTGACTTCTTTAAGGTATTTGACAAAGTGTCACACGAGATTCTTGTAAACAAGTTAGCTTGCTGGGGGTTTCACTCCACCTTTCTGGAATGGCTTAAGCCATATTTGACAGACAGACGGTGCGTGGTAAAAATGTATCGAGTTTTATCGAACCACTTTGTTCCTACTTAAGGTGCCCCCAAGAGAGCATCTTAGGCCCACTTATCAATAACAAGCAAATTGTTTTCCTCTCCGAATTTTTTGGTCTTCGCAGATAATCTACAAATAGCTTCATCTGTTGAGGACTCAGTGGATGCTCAAAATCTTCAACTCGACTTGGACAATCTTAATTTCATCCTTTAAAAATCGTACTCGGCTCTAAGCTTCGTGGCAATGCATTTAAATTTTCTGATCCGTATACCTATAAACTAGTGTTTACGGCTCTTGTTCGTTCTCACTTAGAGTACCTATGCTGTTATCATTTCGAGATCTTACGTCCAACTATCGATAAGTAGAATAGAGCGGGTTCAAAATATATTTCTTAAGCAGGCATTACGTTCCCTACGATTTGAGACCCCTATTCCAAACTATAATTCACGGCTAAAGCTAATTAATCTAGCATCTCTAGAAAAGAGAAGAGCAGGCGTTTCACTTTCATTTATGTTCAGAGTTGTTATTGAATAAGCTTTTATGTTCCATTAAGAAGTCTTTGCAATGTTTATCCTTTTTATGGGAAAAACTTTAACACTACATTTGCGAGTAATGCACCGATTGATAATATATTTCATTATTCATTTCCAGCCTGCTTGATTTCGCTTTTTCTAGATGTATTTTTGTAAAAAATATAAATTTAGTTGCTTAATATTGAATTTATATTCATTGCTAAACTTTTAGTTGCCAAATTTGGCTTGTTTTTCTGTACAATTTTGTCTAGTAATTTGTACTGCAGATTATTTAAATTAAATAAATACAGAAAATATCCATAGCTTTTGGAGCTTTCACAGACTTCTCTTAAATTTAGTGACCTAAATTCATGCCCAAACTAATGGAAATAGACTGAAAATAATTTTAATATTCTTTCACAGAAGTTATGGAAGTAGAAGGAGTCAAAAAGGTTCCAATAAGAGGTGATACTCGTTAAACCTTTTATACGTCAAAATCTGTTTATCAGCTTTGCATGGATTGGGCGTCGTTGGAAAGGCTATTAGTCGAACAGTGTTTTGACTTGATTATATCTATAATTTATTTATATTTTTAAAAGGCTTTTGATTCTTAAATTTTCGTTCCATATTCCCAAATTTTTTCTAGTGATTTTTAATGACGACTCTTTTTCGTATCACAAAATTGAAGTTGCGTTCAATAATTTTACGTGTTATGTCTGTGGTCTAAAAAAATATAACCACATCTTTATGATATCTTTATGAGAAATATCTATATGATAAACAAAAAAGTAGCAATAAATATTAACTATAAATTAACCTAAATATTTCTATTTGCCCTCATCAAGGCTGAGGCAAGGGAATTCCAGTCTTGACACTGCTAAGGCTGAGACAAATAAGGGCAACTGCAAAATGGTCCTACAAGGGGGCGCAAAATTAATCATCATATTTTTGTTTTTGAATAACATTTTAACTGAATAAAAAAATTATTTTGAGAGATGAAATTTTCATAAGTGTAATATATGATTGACCTACGGCGCCACTTACAAAAATTATAAATTTTTCTATAAGGTGGATTAATTTAACGCCACTTGTATTTTACTTTTGCACGATGAATGTGATTGCAATTTGGTTATTCTCTTTGTTATATTTCTGTACCTTTTTCTTTCTTTTTTGTTTTTTTTTCTCGTCTAAGTCTAAGTTCTTTAATCTAAGTGCTAAAAAGTATTGTTCGAGACACATTTAATGGAACATTTAAAGAAGTTCCATGATAGTGCAGTATCGCAACACTGTGTGAAACCTCCTTTAAAGATGATCAGCTATTTTTTGACTAAAAATTCCTTAGTGAGCGAATGCGTATTTGCCTTCAGATCCAACAGAAGTTGTGCCACTGCACTCTTAAAAGTTATTGATGCTATGAGGCTTAAGTTGGATAAAGATCTTGTGACTTTTCTAATGATTTTTTCAACATTTTAAAGGTTAAATGTAGCCCAGTCGTATTTTCTGTTTGCAGGCATTTTGCGTTGATAATTCTTTGTCCAGTTTCATATCAGTAGTTAAAGGTGTGCCGCATGGTCTTGCCCTTAACCTATGTGATTCTCATATCAATGTAGATTTGGATATCATCTATATTATATATTTTTATATTTATTATATTTATAATATAAAAAAGAATCGCAAAATGTGTTGGTAAGCGCATAACTCAACAACGCATGGACCAATCTTAACATTCTTTTTTTAAAATGTTCCTTGAAGTCCAAAGATTGTTTGTACAGCGAGAAAAATTCGAATAATTTCCGGTAAAACCCTAAAACAGCCCCTTTCTTTTTCCCATACAAATATTGTGCGTTCGTGTGTGTGCGTGTTCGCGTTTGAGGATCTAATGCGTTCACACAATGTGGTAATATCGTGAACCCGACCAAATTGAAAAGTCAAGAAATGTGAGAGCTATAGATTTGAATGGCCTCGCAATATTCTTTCTTTTGTTTTAGTTTCAGAACGAGTTGAGGAATGATTTCATTTAGAAATAATAAATAAAAATAACTAAGTTAATTCTAAGAATAATCACGCAGGGCGAAACAAATCCAAACATATTTTAAGAATAACAAAAGACGAACATATTGTAAGACGGACAGAAGATAAGCATATGTTAAGCATAACAAAAGACAAACATTATTAATTAATCTAGAAAACCCATGTTACTCACATGGTCAATTGTATGTTGCCTGTTCCCGTGTTGGAAAACCATCAGATTTGTTTGAATGTTCACCAGGTAATTGAACAAAAAACATTGTATACTATATCATAAAGCACTACAATAGAAATAAAACAGATTTTTGTTAATAATTATGATTTGATTTACAATAAAGCGATTACTGAAAATACTTCCAATACTTCTTAATAATAATAATAATAAATAATTAATTATCTCTATGTTTTGACATTGAAGCACCAACTTTATAAATATTTGTCACCTTTAGGTTCCCACTATACCTTTAGATTATTTTTCAATCAGGTTTGAACCTTAAGTTCCCCTCTTAGTTTGAAGCCCTCTGGCAAACATCCTAGTCGGGATTTTCAGTCGGTCCCAAAAGGGTGGCCACAGTTCGTGGAAGCGAAGATACTTAGGTCCCCCGAGCTGACCCTTTTCTTTAATTCTCCTCAACAGAACCGTCACCATGATGATAGGGCGGTGTGTGAGGGTCAGCAGAGTAAAAACGTCTTAAAGTCGAAATATAAACTGCCACATTCAAAATTTATTTGACAGAACGGAGTCTGTCGGGTCCGCTATTTTATATATATTTTTGTTGTCTCTTTGATTCAATTAATGCAAGATTATGTAATTTAAATAACGATCCAACTGTTGTCAATGAGTATGGTCCATATGTACAGGTAAGTTACCATTGACTCGGGTATATATTTTTACCCACTTTCCTTTTTCAGAAATACAAAATATGTTTTTTTGCTTCGGGTAATTAAATGCACGAAATGTGATTATTATTATTATTGTTACAATCCTATATAATATTTTTGCCTTGGTATTTTCCCACAAATGGAGGAACCTACTGTTTTATGTCGGCTACGAACGGCAGATGGTTATTTAATGATTACATTTTTCTGGGCAGAAGTATAGTCGGAGGTTTTCCGTTGTTGCCTGCTTTCTCTATTATTTGGTGTTTCGAAGCCTTGTATTATCAAATAGTAGTCACACACCAACCTTACTGGTACAGCGGCCACTGTCACTATTTTATCCCACAAAATTACTTACTAAAAATCAATTTAAAAAAATATGTGCTTGTCAACAAATGGTATTACATAGCATTACATATACATAATTTCGCTTTGTCATGATTTGAAAATTATAAGCACATGCGCGGTCACTTCCAATTTAAGAAAATTGTTTCAATAGGTAAAAAAGCCTAGGACTAATAAAATAAAGATATAAGTAAGTCTCATATGGTCACACTTCGGTTTTATTGCACACAAAGCGTACCATGTAAATATAAAACCTTATCTTCCCTCGAACTTAGACTTGTTTATTTCGTTTAGTTGCTTGTTTTCGATAAGGTTTCTTTTGATTTTATTTTCATTTGTTTTTTTTTTTTGTATGCTTGTGCAAATCTTATTAAAAGTTGTGAATAGCTGTCAAGGCACATGTAAAGTGCAACAACAACACAAATAAAGCAAATACAACATAGGCTTTTGAAATTAGCTACAGGCAATGAAAGAAATCAAGAAATCTTCTACGTTGCTTGGGGCACTTTTTTGAGTGTGCTTGAGGTGTTGCTATGAATGTGGCTACCGTTGCAAAGACTCAAAGAAAAAAGGTGCTAAGTGAGTAAGTCTCTTGATGCTAAAGTTCAAAAGCATACACATATACTCACATTTGGGCACGCCATAGTTACCCAGCAGTAAATGCTATTGTTTCACAATAAGCCACAAGTGCAGTACCAGCTAAAAGTTTTTTATTCTCATAGTAAATGGTGTTTAGTACACAAATTTCAAATGGACGAAGTACTGCCTAATGGCTCGGCAATGATTCGAACCACCAATAGTCCACTTTTATAGTAGTTTAAATTACAGTATTATAAGTACGCTGTCTATAAATATGGATTAAAAATGCAAAAGAATTTTTCAAATATTTTGTTAAAAAAAATAAAAGTAATAAACAAGTAAATATATTTTTTCCTCTAAGAGTTTGCATTAAACTTGGCATTAAAAGGGGATTCAATGGTGCGAAAACCTTAGAAATATTGGAAAATGTTTCGGTAATGATACTCTAAAGAAAATAGCCATTTATGAGTGGCATGAACGCTTCAGAAAGGATCGTGGGTCCATCGAGGATGACGAACGTATGAGTACGCATTGACGGCATTGTAATCTTGTAGCAGGCCAATTGCGGAAAAATGAGGGATAATATCCAGCACAATACACTGACTACGCCATTGAAAGCAATATATATATAAACATCCTTCGAGTATATCTGCAGGCAAAATATACCGCTGGCAGTGTTTATATTGTATACCTTAGGTAAGTGCTCAAATAAGGATTACAACTACTGCGAGATGTTAACTGGTATTTTGAAGCTTTCCGGACTGGTGGATAATGCGCTTTCGTCTAGAACTGCCACCACAACGTTCACGTTGCCAGAGAGGGTGAGCTCATACAAGTGTGCACAGATGGTTCACAGCTCGTGGGTAGGGTTAGTGGAGGTGTATATATCGAACATCTTCAGCTTTCAACTCCCTACTAGTGCAATGTTTTTCAGTCTGATAGCTATAATAGTAGCCGTAACACATTTTCACTGATAGCAAGGCGGCCATAAAATCGCGTAAAAAAGCAGCCGACAACCGCTAAGATAAAAATGTTAAATATCCATAAAATGGCTGAAGGAGATGGCTGAGTCATTTCGCCCAAAAGTAACTTGTGTTCCTGGTCATTGCGACATCGAGTGGAACTGCAGAGCAGACGAACAAGCGAGAGTCGGCACCAAACTTACTGATACAAACATACAAGCAAAAAACTTTTCAGAAAACTGCATGAACAGCGAGCGAAAGATAGCGATGCGAACGGAAGATGGCGATACGAACCCAATTGCGGAAACACCCGACATTGCGGCCCGCTTTCAATACTAAACGCTCTGATTGTCTTTTAAGCAAAAATAAGCACAATCTTAGCACACTCATTTCCGTTATAATGGAAATTGCCTAATAGGCTGACACCTATTAAGGATGGGCGTGCAAATACATGCCTTCTATAGAAGTTTTCTAGATGTGAAAGGCGAAGAGATGGTTTTGCACCTTCTGTGGTACTATCCTGCTTTATCCAGACGCGGATCTACCATCTGGGGTAGACAATTTTTCCATGAGTTTGAGGATCTCAGCTCGTTTTAAGGACTTTTTGAAGAAAAATAATTATAAATCGGCTGGATTGTTGAGCTGGTTGTTGTACAGCTTCAAATGCTTTTGTCCGCTGACGAGTCCCTGTACAACACTCACGAAAACGGCATTAAAAAGATAATATTTTCCATAAGAAAGTAGTTAGTATCTATGGCTTCTTATATTTTGATCATTGAAGGGCTGTCGTTGTAAATTTGAAGTATCGACTTGCACAATCTTACTACAGAGCCCAGTTAAAATTAAAGTCTCTCTGCAAAGTAACATCTCTGCATACCGGTCAAATTGTACGCGCTGCCAAGAGCTACTGCTGAGAGTATTTGAGCAACACGTGCATGGCAGTACTGTTGATATTTATTTATGTTTTAAGTTTACGTATGCACATACATTTGTACATGTATGTATGGTGTATATAACTCTCAGCGTCGAGGCATAAGTATAATATGTATTAATAAATGTCTTTATGGTCTTTTCTTCGGTTTTGTACTTCAATCCAAAGTTGACTGGTGCTTTATTTGTTTTTGTTTTTACGCTGCTGTTGCTGTTGTGGAGTGTTGCTGGTTGCTGTTTTTTTGTATACCCGTAAGTACTTGCACATTTTTATCCCTCACACACAAAGTGGAGAGCAGTATAAAATTTATGAAAGGAAAACTAAAATTAGAATCAAATTAGATTCCGGGCACTCAAAGTTAAGATTACGCAATTCTGATTTTCCTTGATTTGGCTAAAGAAAAAATTCATTTTGGCATTTTTTTAGACGCAAGCAAACTCATAGTTATATTATAAAGGGTTTTCCAATAAGAGGTGTTATTTTGATATTCAAAGAAATGATAGGAAGTTTATTTTATTATAAAGAGGAAGGTATGCCGTTAATAAAAAAAAAATAATAATAATTGGCGCGTACACTTCTATTAAGTGTTTGGCCGAGCTCCTCCTCCTATTTGTGGTGTGCGTCTTGCTGTTGATCCACAAATGGAGGGACCTACAGTTTCAAGCTGACTCCGAACGGCAGATATTTTTATGAGGAGCTTTTTCATGGCAGAAATACACTCGGAGGTTTGCCATTGCCTGCCGAGGGGCGACCGCTATTAGAAAAATGTTTTTATTAATTTTGCTTTCACCGAGATTCGAACCAACGACGTCTCTGTGAATTCCGAATGGTAATCACGCCGCAACACATTCGGCTACGGCGGCCGCTTTCAGGACAATATCCTTTTCTTGAAATTTTCCATAACCGAATTGCAAAGTGGCTGCCCTATGCCCTCGATAGCCTCACGAATTCCATCTTTGAGATCTTGTATCGACGCTGGACTGTTGGCATATACCTGTAAAGAAAAAGTCACAATGTGTTAAATCACAAGATCTCGGTGGCCAATTGTGATCACCTCATCGAGAGATAACACGGTCCGGAAACTTTCCCGTAAAAGATCAATAGTTTCATTGCTTGTGTGGCACGTAGCGCCGTTTTCTTGAAAATAAACGTTGTCCAGATCAATACCATCCATTTCCGGCCATAAAAAATCGTTAATCACCTCTCGATAGCGCAATCACATTCAAAATAACACCTGTTATTGGAAAACCCTTTAGTATGTTTTTTGTTTTATTTGTTTTACCTAACCACTCTTTAGCCTTTTTATCAATTGATTTCTACAGAATTATTTAAAGAAAAACTCACTAAAAATTCAAAGTTTTTGAGACATTAATGCTGCACCCATGTCGCAGAAATATGTATATTAGTTTGCGGAGAAAGAAATCCATTGTTTTCTCGGTAGATGGCTGTATTGATCGATATGTCGTAAGGTATCGATTAAACCATTTAAAGTTTACGCTCGTTGTTAAGATTGCATTCCACACTAAACAATTCTTATGCCGTTTTTTGTTTTTTCCATTCAGTTGAGAGTTACAGGGCGTTAACAATAGAAGTCACCAAAGAGAAAATTCGGTACACCTTACAGTTCTGAATGGTGTTTATAGTGCCGAGACTATAACAGCTAATTACTTTGCAATTTTTCGGAATGTTCTTGATGCTGAAGAAAATGTTGATAATGTCGAAAATATCGGCAAAACGAAAAGGATCGCGTATATTTAAGTATCGAGTAAAAATCTAAAATTATAAAATTAGAAATTATATTAAAAAAAAATTTGTTTGTTGAATGGCTGTTAATTTTTTTGCTGAATAAAAAAAAAAAGAAAATGGCTAAAAACAAACACTTTTGCATATAATATTTTTGTACAATATAATATATTAAACAAAGAAATTGTCCTCATCAAAAAAGCAATATTCCTAAATATGTGGTGATAAGCGGTTTCCTTTTTATGCAATTATATTTCCTGTTCTCAAAAAAAGTGTTTTACAAGAGACAGAATACTTCACCAATATTTGAAAAACTGACAGCATAATAATAACAGCAAAAAATCTGCTATTATTGCGCTGCGAAAGCTTGGATTTAGGTTTCAGTTTGCTGTTTTGTTGACTTGATTGCAAAATTTCAAACAGTTCAGTCTTAGGGCAGTTTCGAATATTTGTTGCCCTTCGTATGCACTGCTGCTTTAACTGCCGAAGCTATGTACGAACAGCGCAGCGCATAGAACAGGATTCCATCACAAGAATGATGGAGTGGAGCTTAAAAAAATAAATTGATGAGAATGTGGGAAACTATGTAAGTATGTAACATTACGATGCCAAATCTATAGTTTCACGGGTGTATAACATTTTTCCTGGGTAACAAAAAAAAAAAACAGTTGGTTTTCGTCACACAATGCAATCTATCTTCTCTGGGAGTATGGTATGGTCTTAGGAACATCATCATAAACAATGGCATGGGAAAAATAGCTAAGACAAGTGCCTTTCTGTGAGAGTACTGGAATACCCCACGAATAAATCCAGAGAGAAGATCAATTGAAATTTCTTGAACTCGCTGTGTCAAATACTATTGTTTAAATCAGCAAAATAACTCTGACCAAATTATGGCCAAAAATAGATAGCCAGATGGAGAAAGATGATTAGATAGGAGCGGAAGTATTCGAATTGCAGCAACTATCATTGGCATTTGACCAAGGAATAACCAGCTGCAAGAATCGAGATACTCTATACATTCAGGAATACAGCTATTGGACTAATTATATTTTCCTATAGTTCTAAGGAGGAACAAAGAGCCGCTAATGCGGTTTCTATAATCAGGTTGTTTTAAAATTGGTAGGTGATTTGCTTACCGCATCCGATTCTACTGCTTGGGCTGTTAGGTGAACCACTACAAGTAACCAACCAGTGAACGTGATATATGATTAAAAAAATCAATTTCGTCTGTTTATTATTAAAATTATTTATTATATACTCAAATCTCATTTTATTTAATTTTTCGTATTTTATATTGTAATTTTTAGGAACTGACATTTTTAGTTTAGTATTTTTAGAAAGTTTTTGGACTTTGCCCGAAGTCGACTCAGTTTTTGACTCGACTAATTTTTGACTCGATATTTAATATTTATCTAAGTTGCATTGTTTCTATGTTTTGCGTTTCGCTCTTTGAGTTTTGCCATTCCGATTGCCTCATACAGAGCTAGATGCCCGCTAATTAGCTTGAACTCTTTGCAAATCACAATAACTGTTATTTCGCTCACCTTTGTTTATGAAGGAATTTAATATTCGCCCAAATTCTTTAAAGATTTTTCATTGCCTACATCCGAATGCAAATTATTGAAGTGTTCAATCGCTGCGTCAATAAGAGTAAATTGCCATATTTGGGCTGACGAGCATCCCAAAGCCATCGAAGAACAGTCATTATATCCATTGGAAATAACCGTTTGGTGCGGCCTATGGGCTGGAGGAATCATTGCGCCATGTTTCTTCAAAGACGAGGCGGCCAATGTAACAGTGAATGGCTAACGCTATCGTGCCATGACAAATGACATTTGATTCCAACAAGACGGCGCTACTTGCCAATGGGTTTACTGCGTCGTCGTTTCGGTGAGCAGTTTATCTCTCATATCGGACCAGTGGATTGGTCCCCAAGATCGTGTGGTATCACACCTTTGATTTTTTACTTGTGGGAGTGTGTAAACTCTTAATGCTTTGTGGATAACCGAGCTTTGATTGAGGTATTGGAAACCAAAATTACTAAAGTTATTCACGAGATACCAACCGAAGTCCTCCATCGAGTTCTTCGCAATTTTTGTTTACGGATGGCCGAATTACGGTCCAGTTGCGGTTAACATTTGAAAGGGATTATCTTTAAAAAATAAGTTTCATGAATGCTTGTACATCAAAATAATAAAGATTGACTATGAAATTTGTATTTTCGTTATTTTATTTCAATTTGAAATCTGATACCTCTAAATTCCGCCTTCAGGGATGGAACTCATAAATTGGAATCTTGTTGCAACAAGTCTATTGATGTTCGGGCAGACTATGCTGAATAATAAAGTGTATTTCAATCCATAAAACTGTGCATTTGCTTTTCGATCCACGAAACATATTGAACAACCTATTAACTTTGTTAATTTAGATTGCTATTGTATGAATTAATAAAAAATATTCAAAAGTTATTTCATAGCTGACAATTAGGTAAATAAAGTAAGGTAAGTACGTTTAATATGCCTAAATTAGAATTCTATTAGGTTGTATACTTTTTGCAAGTGGAGTCGTATGCCAATCATAGATGCTTTGACCAGTAATCGGTCGATGGTGTTGATCCAGCGTGAGTATCGATGCCGGTTTCTTTATTGTGTCGGCCCAATTTAGACGCTTAGCTGCTTGTATCGAACATACTGAAACCACACGAGACATTGCGGGGCGTATCCGCCACTGGTGTGGTTGTTCAGCCGATAATATTGCGGCTGTTTTTGCCATGTCGCTAAGAATGAAGAAACATCAACTAGACGACGGGCCATGCAATTGGGCATCACCAGATGGGCCCTACAGTGAACTTAAATTCAAAGACGTTTATATATATATATATACGTATATTTACCGTGGCTCCTAGGAGGAACAAAGGGCCTCAACAAACAATTTAAAGTTAGGTTTATTTAATACAAGAAATTTTATTTGTCTCCAAGAACAGTTTGTAGCGCATCTGCTTCAGTTACCCGTTGGATGAGCTCCCGCGCCTGCGACAGCGACCATCATTAAGCTATCCTTAATCTCAACAATGAAAAATACGATGTAGTGGCGAAAATCACCATGAACTACGAGACGCATTTCCACTTAATGGGTTACGCCATTCGTTTTGGGCCCCTAAAAATTCGCGTGTTATGTACGAAGAGCCATTGCATCCACATCATCGGCAGTAGGGTCACTGCTACTGGCAAACGCTAAGGGGTGCGGGGTTTAGTGAACATGTAGTCTCGAAAAGGCGGTGCAAGCTCACACACAGCACAGGCCACAATGGATATTGTGAAGGAAGCGTTTTCGGTCGCGTCGTCTCGTGTTTGGCGATTTGGTTATATCGCGAGTTGAGGGCAACAAATTTCAGACAATTGCAGCCCGTAAGGAGAATATTCGACAGCAGTGCGAACAGCAACCACTGGAAATCATAACCAAAATCATGGAAAATGCAATTAAACGGGCACAAAGTGTATCAACACTGGCGGCAGGCACTTGGCGTATATTATATTTTCCAATTAATGGAAAAAGTTTCAAAGGTCAAAGTACAAGATTTTCATTACCCAAAATAATTTTTTTTTTTAATTTTGCACAAAAAGTTATTCAGCATCAAAAATGGCATGCATAACATGGCACGGCATAATTAGCATGCACCTATCCTTTGTTCTCTATTTTCCCGGACATAAATAAATGATAAAATCCTTCTAACAAGTGTAGGGTGCAAAACTATAATAGTATGTATGTATTGGCATTCAGTACTTCAGAATTCTAAAAAGAAAGGTGTACTCTTCTGTTAAGCTGAGCATTCAAATAAAAACTGCATTAGCCTGAAGTTTATTAGCTCTTAGGCTCCATTGTGTCTTATTAAAATATGCAGTCACAATAAAATCACAAACCAAATGTTGTATTTTATGGCAACCAAATTTCACTGCTTATTTGTCTCAACTACGAATATACGGACTATAGATTTGTATGACTATCAGAAGTGAATCACTGAGCGGAATGGCCTCGACTGTAAGGACAGATATATTAAAAGGTTCCAGTATTTATTTACTAAGTATGCACATAAATTCATATGAATTACTAGCTCCCTTAATATGGACTAAAATAAATTTGTATGCATGTAGTGGCTATTGTCTGCAAATCGTCGAAGTAAAAGCACAAATGTGCGAGCAAATTGTAACAGCAAGTGGTCGACAATACGAATAACAACACAAGCAAATTATATATGCAGATGCATGCATACTTATATATGTTTGTCACAGAACACATACGCATATATGCAGTTACAGGCGGTACCCGTCTGTGACTTACAGCCACCCGACTCTTTCGCTGTATAAAATTATAGCTTCTTTTCAACTCAGTGCCTTGGTGTTGCTAGTAACGCCCTCACATGGTATTGGCTCATGCTGCAATTGATTTCCACTTTTGTCAGTGCTATCTTGACTTTGTTGTCTCTTGATGCCACATTTTTCCTCACTTTATTCAATCCATACAAACCTATGTATTCGCTATATTCATATTTCTTTGCTGGTATCGGCACTGCTTATTGGATTGTGTCTGTATCGAACTATTACTATGCTTGCATGGCATTGTTGTTGACATTTATTGGATGTGAACATTTTTGTTACGATTCTGTTTTCGTTATCCCTAACAAATGTTTTCTGCTTGTTTATGATTATCCACAAAACGAGTTGGTAGTCTGCCTACACATTTCTATGTTTGAAGCAAAAACATCAAAAATATACGCTAACATGGCCGTATTTAGGCCCCCTAAATGGCAATTAGCCGTTTTATTTCAAAATGCAATAGCTGAATAATTTTTTTATGAATCTAATTTTTTCTTAGGAATTGTAGCCTGCTCTTATCGCGCTATATATAGAGTTGCCACAACACACTTAAGGTCGCTAATAGGTCAGATACGTGATGCTGCTGCAGCGATGAAAGGGAGCTTCAGTTGGGCTCAAGCAAGCGTTAGAAAAATGTCTTGCATCCGCATAAATGAACTCTTAGTCACATTACTTAAATTTCGTGCTAACATCTATTTGTGAGGCATTGCATTTTTTTATATTGCAGTGTCAAGGTACGCGCATTTGGAAGATAAAGAAAGGAAAATCAACGTGACGCACTCAAATATGTATTATAAAAATCAATAGTAGCTCACGGCGCATAAAATTTACTATTTAGCGATTTCGTATCAAATGATCCTAGTATTTTGGACATTGTCCAGCATTTTTCTGAAAATTGGTTCATTTAAAGACGTAAAGTGAAAAAGTTATTCAAAAATTGAGATTTTTTCAATGGGGAAATTTTCCGGGAAATATTGTCGGTTGTGTTGAACAAGTTAAAATTTTTTTTTTAATTTTTTTTAGTAAAGCATATTTTTTAAAAAAATTTATTTTGTTCAAAAGTTCTTACAAAAAAATTGTTTGTCGTCTTTTTTTTAAAATGCCCCCGCATCTGATGACCAATATACGTAAGAACACTTTAATCGATTTGCAAATGGATGTATTAACAATATTTCCACCAAAAGTGTAAAAACCACAGCTTTAAAATTTTGCCTTATCATAATTCTCTGACTGTAATCACATTCTCTCAATTCATGTTTTGAATTTTATATAAAAACTTTTCAATTTATTAGGCAATATAATTTTCATTCAGCTCTTGCCATATTTGAATATACTTACCCGGCTACCCATTTCTACCACCTTAACGGTTTTACAAAATTTTAAAATTTTAAATACCATTAATATTAAAAGTATGAACAGAACAATTTCAATTCTAGCTTATAGAGAAATTTACGTTAAAATTCTAGGAAAATAGGGAATCGTTATAATTTCTATATATTCAATTGCTTTTGTTATTTTCAAAACAAGGGATAAAAAATAATATCGTGTTTTATTTTTAAACTTCGTCTTCGGGACTCCACTCCACATGGTCGTAGAGGCGCCGATGATGCACAACGTAGTGGACGTCCAAAGGCGGCTGTAACACCAGAAAACATCAAAAAAGTCCACAAAATTATTTTGGATGATTGGAAAGTGAAGTTGCGTGCGTGTTGGTTATATATTGCATGAGCATTTGAATATGAGAAAGCTCTGTTGAAAGTGGGTGCCGCGTTTCCTCACTGTATTGTTTCATCAAGACCGTGTCACAAGTAAATCAAAACAATGGCAAAACTACATGAATTGAACTTCGAATTACTCCCATATCCACCGTATTCGCCAGATTAGGCTTCCTGGGACTATTGGCTGTTCGCAGTCCTAAAAAAATGCTCGCCGGTAAGAAATTTTGCTTGAATGAAAAGGCTATCGTTTGAGGCAAAATATAAATCGTTCTGCAAAAGTGGTATCGTAATGATATAGCGACGCTGGAATGACTGCATTGTTCTTAATAGAAATTACCTTGATAAGTAAAGCTAATTTTGAACAAATAAAAAAACATACATTCTTTGTTAGACCTGGTACTTTTCAGCTAATATGTTTAGTGAAGAATGTTCGCAGATTAATGAAGGCTCGCGATCTGAAAGTGACAGAAAGAGTATGAAATCTATAGGGAATGAGTAGAAAATTAGTCGTCGAACACTTAAGAAGTAGAGGAAAATATTTGGGAGGCAAGTAGGAGGCAAAAAAGAGTGAGGTTGGTAACAGGAACGATTATACAAAATATCTATCTATCTAAGTATATGTATATTAAATAATTATGTTCCCAGTTATTTACATTTAAATGCAAAAGTGTCAAAAATACACCTTATTGGTGAAAATAGGTCTACATAATATTGTGGTAGAAATAATGTTAACGTACGAGGACACAGGTTAGCGCTTCGCTAGTTCAGTATTTTGCACTGATACGCTTTACGTATTTGAATATAGCTTAAAAAGCTAATGAAACCCCACTATGATATTTTCAGCGATTACTGAGCACAATTTCAGCTATTATTTAAAAAGTAAGGCCAAAAACCAGATGTAGAGTTTTTTCTTTCAAAACTAACGAAAAATTGTTCTTCCAAAAATTTTAATTAAAAAAAAATATTTTTCCAAAAATTTTAATTTTATTTAAAGTTTAAAGTGTTTGCTCAAAGATTATATTTTATCTTGAAAATTTAAGAAAAGAAAATTAATAATTGTGTTAAAGGCAACCGAAGATATTTGATTTCATGAACTCCATACCAAAATTTTCAACTTCGAATAACACTCAAAGTTTTCAAATTCTTTAATTCTTTCTTTCTTTTTCAGTATACTTTTTATTATACTCAAGCTTGTAGATAAACCAATTTTCCGAAAAATTTACGACAATGTTCAAAATATTTGGATCACTGACATGAAATCCCTGTCTAATTAAAGTAGCCGTCACAGTGCCTTTTCACGATTAATGATTGTATTGGCACCACAGCCAAGTGGGTTTGTCTGTAACTACCATTCGGAAGGTTTCGGATTTGAGACTTGGCCTGAATCATTAAACGATGAAACAGAAAGTGTTTTGGTCTGGGTGTTCAAGAAGTGGTAGATGTATTAAGTAAGCAATAATAATTACTACCTTGTTTTTGTTGTTGTTGTTGTGTTATACCATGTATGGATGTACATATGAGGATTAAGTTAAAATTTATATCATTTGTCTTTTATTTTATGCAACTTCTTATATAAAATAGTTTGTTTATAGAAGTAAATGGTGCTTTCTAAGAAATGCTTAACAAAAAGGCAGATACATTCCTGAATACGGGCCTGTGCTCGGCTATGCATGAAGATATGCGAAAAATATACTTACATTTTTGTATGTGAATTTTGCCAACAGTACCAGAGGTACTTTATAAGCGTCGACCAGGGACATATTTATATTTATGCGTGCATAAATGAATAAAAGATGAATAAAAACAAAAGAAATTTATGTACGTGTCTGCATGTCGACAGCAAATTTTTTACCCTCATACTTGTACAAGTACATATATTAAATCAACCAAAAAATGTATGAAACTTGATTCACAAGTCTAATTGGTAACCCCCTCATTATCTAAGAAAAGAAACCGGAATAAAAATAAATTAAAACGCTTAGAGTGAAGGGGAGTCATCAATCGCTCGAATAATATTATGTAATAGAAGATCGCAATGAAAGAAGTACGCGCGTGGCCATACTTACGGATCGAGGACAAGGTGATGGTTCATAAGAATTGATGGTGCATCGACGATTATTTCATGATGATGTCTTCGATGTTAATGTGGCATTAAACGAGACTACCTACGTTGAGGGTTTGGTGGCGCATGGCACACATTAATTTATACTGGATGCATCGAAGAACAAGCAAATTCCAACATCACAGGCGATTGAATGTATCACGCAGTTGCGGAACTTGCTGCCAGCTTGGAGTTTCTTCACCAATGCGGAGAATATAAATTATGAAGATTGACTTGAACATTTTAGTAACATTTTCACTGGTGCAGTATTGGAACTACCTACAAAATTTCATCTGAGAGCTATGAACCGTGGCGCGACAACGAAATGCTCGTACGCTTCGAGCGCATACTTGAGAAGGATGAAGATCCCGAACTCTCTGAGTTTGTGCAGTTCAACATACAAAGCGTTTTGTCGAGCTTAAAGATAGCTGATATGTGCGGAACCACAGCAGCGGCAAATGCTTGGTTGGGCGATAATCAATGTTTGGAATGCGTGCCTGACGAACCTGCGGTTTCATACAACTCTATGGCGTTCATCACAGATCAATCGATGAACAACTATTTATTATGAGCGGATTAAGCTCTTTTGGATGCCAAATATTACAGTCAGACTGCAACTAAAGAAGAAGAAAAAGACATGGAAGAGGAAGAGGTGCAACTGGCTATGCAAACGAATCGTTTGAAGCGTGTAGTCGACGAGTCTGAAGAGTTGAAAAACTGCGCAACTTCCCTACCTTAAGGATTGTGGCTGATGATAATCGTTTTATTATAGAATTGAGTCCTATGCAATTGTGCACCTACATACTCACTTTGTAGAAAGATAATTAAGTAAGCTTAGAGTATGGGGGGTTTTTCGCATGTTTTCATGTTTACTTTAGACTTAGTTGTGCAAAGACTTATTTTGCATTGATAAATATTTTGTAGAATGATTGATAGTAAAGGTTTCTAAATAAATGCATGAGATTTATTAGTTAATAATGGCGCTGACCTGTGCCATTATAATAATTTTAGAGTTATGGCTTAACTTTAACCAACAAACTGACTAACTTAACTCAATTAATATAAAAGTGAGTTCACTAAATTGCCATTATTTTAAAGTGTATGTAGTGAGTTGATTTAAAAATCCTTTTCATTTATTTAAAATAATTACATTTTTTGAAGCTATTTATGCATTTGCCTAAAAATTTGCATAATTTTTAAGTAACGTAATAACACTTTTGTTTGTGTATAAAGCTTGTGAAAAAAAAATTAAATTTCAGGTAAAATCCGGAAATAGGAAAAATATCGTCACAACTATGTCATTTTATTCAGAATTATGTTCATTAATAAATACAGTTGCCACAGCCGCAGTTGAATGGGTGGCCGGTGGCCGGGATTCGAAAGCCAAATCAAATTATAGACACGGTTTTTTCCAATAGCGGTCGTTCCTTTGCAGGTAGTGGCAAAGCTCTGCTCTCTCTAGATCCCTGTATTTGTGGAACAATATTTTTAGAATTATTATAATTTTTTATTTAATATGCAAAGTTACCGAGGATGTTGTCCTAGATCCTTAAAGAAATTATTATTTAGGTAATTTCTAATTAACAGTAATGATCTTTTAATGGTGTGCTAAGCTAAACCATTCTCGAGATATTCAATTGTAAAGATTATTTTTGTTTTGTTAATACTGGTACTCTCACTTTTTTTAAGTGTTGGTTCAAGGACCCAATTTTCTTCTATTCACTGATAATTCAAAATGGCTGCTTGATACAATTGCACTATGTTTTTCTACTTCTCATCATTAAAAAAAATTGTTTGCAAACCATTCTGAAAAATATTTTTAAAATGAATGTATCTAAAAGGTTAAATAGTCTATGAAAACAATGTAATTAAGTAGATTTAGCAGGTGGTCCAACATAATGAAACATCGATTCCAAACACTACCACTTTAATACCTGAAATAATTTAAACAATCGAAAACGGTCAAGAAACTCTCTATTTGTGCATGCACCACATTTTTTTTTTAATCATTCTTTATATCTTCAGTCTTTTGCGATTTGTCCATGGTAAATATGTTACACTGTGTTTGCTTCTTCTTCTGATTATGTGACCTGACTCGCGAACTGGATTCTGATCAGTGTGGAATACGGGAAGGGGAAAAATTGAGGCGACTATACTTGAGCATATTGATGCTCGCTACCGATGTCGAAAACACATTTTTCTTCAAAAAATTTGATGTACAGATGAGTCTAAGGTCGACAAAGATACTATACTCACTATAATGCCCACTATTGGGCTCGGAAAGACGAACGGAACTCAAAAAAAGAGAACGAAAGGGTCACAGAGAAAATTTAGCGCCACAGAGAAAAGGAGCGATCATAAGGAGGAGGAATTACATAATATGAATAAAAAAGTTAAGTTTTTTGTTTTAGTCCGTATTTTTAACTTTTTTTTCCTTTGATGAAATCTTTGCTTCTACTAGTAGAGAGTAGAGTAGTACTAGGATTTGTTGAACTCTCCAAAATACGCCTCTGTCTCGGCGATGACTTCCTCATTTGAACTACATTTTTTCCCGCGAGCCATTTCTTCATGTTAAGGAACAAGAAAAAGTGCAGCAGCAATCCACTACGCAATTCATGCAGTGTGAAAGAGACAACTCCGGATGAATGTGCTGGTGCGTTATCGTGGTGAAATATGAAACGTATCTTTTTCGCCAAATGCGGCCGCGTCTCCTTAAATTTTTTGTGAAAGCGGTCAAATAACTCACTGTTATATTGTCTAGTAATCGTTCTTCCTTTTTCTAAAAAAATCCATGAAGATGCATCCAAAAAAATCGTCGCCATTCACCGGGAGGAATGCATTGTTTTGATTTTTGCTTAGTTTTTGGTGTGTAATGATTAGTCCCGGATTCATGAACGGTAACAACTCGACGCAAAAATGTCTTCTGATATCGCTTAAATTACTCCCAACACTGCTTCGAAGTTGACAGCCGCATCCGCTTATTGTTGCTTGTGAGCAATCGCGGCACCTATCGGGCCGATAATGTTTTCATCACCAACCTATCAGATAAAATATTAATTGCCATTCCGATCGGCACCCCTAAGGCCTTTGTTACTTCGCGCACTTTCGTTCATCGATCAGCGAGAATCATGTCGTGGACTTTTTGAATGATTTCCTCGGTAACCACGTCCCTCCACATCAAAAACGGATATTCGCTCACGTTTAAATTCATTGAACCAATATCTAACTGTGGTCATAGATGGCGAAGCGTCCCCATAGATAGAATCCAACTTTGCTTTTATCTCCTCGAATTTTTCCCATCTAAAACAAAAAGGGGGTCATCAAACACGGGTACTTATCGGACGGGGAAGTCGTAGGTAGCTAAGTTTTATTAAATTTTGTTTTCTATTTAGCAGAAACAGGATTTAAATTATTATTAAATGTATTGTTTAAGTAACTTCAATTCCTATCTAAATTTTATCATAATAATCTGTAAGGGGCTTATATTTTTTAGATTATAAAAGTACTAAATAAATAAATAAAAAACCAAACCTACCAAAGCAAAGTTTAATATTAATGCTATAACAGCGAATTAATTAAGTCAGTCTCAGTACGAGGCAAAGGAGGATTGCATAGTTTTATATTCGTAGTACGGTCTCTTATTCGCCCATAAGTGTGCCTCAGGTCTGGGAGTAATTCACTCTACCTACTCTAAAAAATCGTGTGCCTTTGGAAGTATTTACTCCAATATTAATTCGAATGCATTATTAATATAAAAGTGGTTAATTTTCCTTGAAAATCAAGTTATTAAAATTATAACGGGTGTTTTTCTGGCTGCATGAGAACTATCGATATCATAACCATAGTTGTTTGACAGCTGAGAATGGAAAGCTGTGTTGACATTTCTGTTCAGCAAGGCTTGGCAAGTCATCATTACTTGAAAAAAATTAATTTGTTCACAAATTTCAAAGAGTACTTCGTCCATTTTACGTGCGATTAAACGCACAGTTCTCATTTCTTTTGAAATGAGGAAGAAGCTGCTGCTACGGTGAGTGGCGAGCGCTATCGTGCTATGCCGACTGAAGTTTTGTCTCCAAAAAGTAATCAGGTAAACAGCAACGACATTTGGTTGCAACAAGATGGCGCAACTTGATATACGGCGCACTTAACAATCGATTTATTGCAATATTCGAGCCACCGTTGAGATGGAAATGAAAAAAAAAATTGTCGAAAATTAGACTGGTCGTATATAGTCATACTACATACGTAACTCATAGCCGTGGCGGGCATGTACCCGATACCATATTCAAAAATTATCGATCACATGATAATAAACAAATTTTATTCCATCAATGTTTCTGTTTTGTATTAACATTTTAAGTTCTTAAGCTCTTAAAAAAGCACCCGATATAAATTTGTTCGTTGGGTAAACGACCAAAGCCACCGGATGAAGAAGTCAAGGTTTACAGCTGCTTACTTTATGAAAGTGTTGGCATCAGCAAAAGTGTGTGGCTGAAAAAGAGGGAGAAATAGTTGCAGTTTGCTAGTAAGAATTAAAAAAAAAATTATACGACGTGAGTGCTTTATTTACTTTTGAAGTAAAATGAACTTTATGTAGCCACAACTAGCAATATGTTGACGGCAACTAGTTTCAATTGCTGAGGCTTTGTTGCTTTTAATTAAAAGCGCAACAACGAGGCTCTAACGAATATATGACAGTATAACCAACAATTACAACAACAACTTCTCCATATAACAACAGCATTTTCAACAAGACACTTACGCAACGCATACAAGTACGTACACGCTTACATACATACATACATGAACACATGCATGCATGTCCGGAGGTCGACCGTTTCTTCAACTTGTCAACGGCTTTGCTGCAGCGACAAGTTGTAATTGTTTTAAAACGTCGTATGCAAGTGTGTGTGCATAAAACGCATATACATATATATGCAACAATTTGTATGAGGCCTTTAGGCCACCTATGAATGTTGCAAAAATGGGCATGCAAGTAAATACAAGAGGCGTGGTGTAAGCGCAACGCATTGATAAGTGCAACGGCAAGGCTGTGCTAGCAGCAACTATGCTAAAAAGAACAATAGCAGCAGTATCAACAATAGGAACAGCAATAAAAATGCTCATTTCCGCCACAAAATGCAACAGCAGCAATTGTAACAATCGACAATGGCAGAAATTGCTACAGGATATTCGATGACTACGGCATATTTGTACATACACACATACACATGTAGATTAATAAAAGCAGAAATATACAAACATGCATAGTTATGAATTTTGTGAAATTGTATGTGTGCTTGTGCGTTGCAAATGAACATGCAACGGAAGTTGTTTTGTCAAGAACAATGGCCGAGTATCAATTGCATGTAATGAATTTGAGATAAATTCACTTCCTGTACATTGAAAAAAATTGTTTTATCTTTGCCAAATTTCCAAACGCAAGCGCGAACAAATAGAAGTGAGAAAAAAATTTCCTAAAAAAATTTCTCTCGTGTGATCTTTTGCATTCATAAAATGTTTAGGCCGTACAAATTAAGCCCCAGAATATTTTTTGAGGCATTGCTTTAATATGATAATTTTGGAATGAACAAAGTTGCGCTGAGTGAATATTTGAATTCTATTGGGCAATATTTAAGCTCACTAAGGCCAAATTTGGAGGTCTTGGAACAAATTTTTATTTTTTTAAGCATTAAAAACAAGCGTGGTGAGGAATACAAATTTTTATTGTAAACTTAAATGCATCTTAAATATATTATTGCATATAACGTTTTAACTGCCGAATTCATTTATTGAAATATTTCAAATGCAATCGCATGCAATTAATGTAAAATTTTATTTGTAAAAATTCTTTATTGCGAAATGATATATTCCAAAATTGTGGACTGCAAAATTCTAATACAGTAAGGACTGTTTACGAAATCCAAATTTAAACTTGGAGCTCTGTTATAAAAAAAGCTTAAATGCTGCCAAATAGGAGAGATTAATTAAGATTGTATGAGAAATTAATAAAGCGTATTTCGGTCACCGAGCCAAATGGGTTGGTGCGTGACTACTATTCGGAATTTAGAGAGAACGTAGGTTCGAATCTCTGTGAAACACCAAAATGAAGAAAAAGTTTTTTCTAATAGCAGTCGCCCCTCTGCAGGCAATGGCAAATCTCCTGGTATACTTCTGCCATGAAAAATCACCTCATAAAAAACCATTTTCCGTTCGGAATCGGCTTAAAACTGTAGGTCCCTCCATTTGTGCAACAACATCAAGAGGTACGCCATAAATAGGAGGAGGAGCTCGGCCAAACATCCAGGAAGGGTGTACGAGCCAATTACTAAATGAGTTCCGATTATGAAAAACGATTTGAAGCAGTGTTCCTATGTCACGTACATCTACAATAAAATATTTGAAGAAGTCGAAGACGTTCATAAATAAAGGGGTGGAATGGTAGACAGAAGTTAAAAACGTTGACGACTTCCTCGGACGACACCCAAAAAAAGTACCTCTTTAAAGGAAGGTCCGAAAATTATTGATTTGTTTGTGACACAGCCGAACTTATCGTTGTGTGAAGCTGAAGCAGTTTTAAGGAAAAATGGTGTTAATATATCCAAAGATATGATTCGAGGACATTTATATGCAGAAGCGCCTTAAGGCCGGAGCATATTGAAAAAATCGCTGCTCTCATTATCAAACATTAAAAAAATGCCTCCATAGACAAAAGCAAATTCAGAATACGGCATTGGGCAAACGTAACTCTCGCGGATGCATATTCTTTTAAGGCGCATAGTTACATAAGTCGGTCTTAGTGTATTGCTGATAATCGATAACTTCAACCAATTTGTTAGAATTGAGGCTGCTTTTCCGAAAAACGATTTGACCATTTGTTTGAATTTACCGCCAGCTTGAATGGAGTTTTTATGCATACAATTTACCAAGAAGCATTATTACCGTAGCTACGAAGATGTTCGGAAGAAGTAGCCAACCCTGGATTTTTCAAGAAAACAACAATTCCAAGCATCGAAGCCGAAGATGTGTGGAGTGAAAACAGAAAAATGGAATTGTTGGATTGGCTTTCGCACTCATCTGATGGCAACCCTTTTGAAAAATTGTCTGCAATAGTTAAGCGAAAATTCAAAGAAAAACAAATATGGACGATCAAACAGTTATCAAGGCGAATCCGGCTGATTTAGAGCTTCTACAATTTGCTCGAAGTATAACTCGAAGATGTAGAGCCATTTTAGCTAATGGCAGTGAATATGCGTTTAATACATTGCGTATAATAAATATTACTATATAAGCCCATACAATCATTCGAGTTGAATTGGTCAAATATTTTCTAAGTTATCTAAGTTATAGTTTCTATAGTTTCGCGTATACGAAAATTTGCAATATCTTCCCGATGTCTTACAAGATTTCTCATTCTTTGTTGTAAAGTTTGGATGAAATTAAAGATCTTAGCGTTATTTTTTCTAGCAACTTTTCTAGTCATATGGTATATGTATGTCATATTATTTCGAAAGCTTACTCGGTTTTAGGATTCTTGGGGCGAAATAGTTCCGAATTCACTGACCCTTAATATCTTAAATTATTATATACTACATCTTTCGTGCCATTCAATTCGGAATATGCTACTTCATTTGGAGACCAAGTCATAAAATCTACATAAACATAATTGAACGGGTACACATTTTTTTTCTAAAATAGGCTCTACGTTTATTGAGCTGTGTTGAATCAATTCCTATTTATCAATCTCGCTTGGTTTTGGTTAACTCAAAGTCTTTGGAAGTAAGAAAATCAGTCCTCTCGCTTTCATTTGTTTATACCATCATCAATGACAATATTAATTGCTCATTTCTTTTGGAAATAATTAATTTTAATATACCACAGCTAGCTTCAAAGCTCTTCTATTCCTTTCTATGGTGCTAAGTTTAAAACGGAATACTCGCGTAATGCTTCTCTTGCTCGAGCTTAAAGTGGATTTAATTCGATCGCGGGTCCAACCAGATTTTCCATCTTCAAAAAGTGTATTTTATATAAGTATAAGTGAATGAGATATCTGGGTAAATTTTTGGCGATTTGAACCATTTCTAAAATTAGCACTAATTATTTTAATAATTTATCATTATATTTACGAGTATATATAAATATATATTTTTTGATCGTTATGTTATTGTTGAATTGTTTATTGTTTTCAATTTTTTTGAGTTTTTAATAAATATTATTTTTTTTATTCACGTTAATTCAAAATAGGCAAATTCAAACAATATATACACCTAAAGCTCCCGACAAACCGTAGACCAACAATATTTTCAATATTTTGATTAATTTTCTCTTTTTTTAATATTCATATACATATATAATATATATATAATTGGCGCGTACACCCTTTTTGGGCGAGCTCTTCCTCCTCTTTGTGGTGTGCGTCTTGATGTTGTTCCACAAATGGAATGACCTACAGTTTCAAGCCGACTCCGAACGGCAGATATTTTTTATGAGGAGCTTTTTCATGGCAGAAATACACTCGGAAGTTTGCCATTGCCTGCCGAGGGGCGACCGCTATTTGAAAAATGTTTTTCTTTACTTTGGTGTTTCACCGAGATTCGAACCTACGTTCTCTCTGTGAATTCCGAATGGTATTCACGCACCAACCCATTCGGCTGCGGCGGCTGCCATTGCTCATTATTTTTGTATAAAAGTAAAGCTCATTGTCTAACAAATACTGTATACAGACAAGTTTCAAATCTCATATAAAGTTGGAAACATTCCACAAATTTTTCATCACAATTTCATTAAATTTGTAATAAGAATCTTTGGAAATATTTTTGGTATACAGTTACATAGGTTATTTAATTTTATTACAAGAAAGTGCAAGTCAGCTTTCGTTTGGATTTACAAAAACTTTTGTTTCGATCTGCCAATCCATCACTTGTTTAGAAGCCATTTCAAGCAAACGTCTAGACTTGTAGAAATATAATTCTCTCAGTTTAAAGGATTATTAGCAACCGAAATTAATAAAAAAATATTGAAAGTATTTAAGGAACCTATTTCTTTATTTAATGCGTCGATGGGTTTAACATTTTAAATAGTTGTTGAAAACGAACTACGAAAAAGACTTCAGAAATCGTAAATTGGGCAAGTGTGTGATATTGTTTGTCAAGATCCAAGTTTTATTAGGCGAGAGTGCTGATACCAAAGGCACTACAAAGGAACAGGTATTCCATATTTTACATGAAGATATACAAAAGGGGAAAGCCGTCCGAGAAGATAATGCCGCATTCGTTAACGATCGTCTTGTTATTATTTCCACTTGTTTTGTAGATATTCACGTACTTCCTGTTTTTTTAATTCCACTTGTTATCTTTGTTGTACTGTAAAAGTTCAGTTCATAAACTTATTTTACTGATAAATTATTAAACAAAAAAATAAAAATGAATTATATTAATTATACTATTGAAATTGTGTTATTATATTTTTATATTTTTATTTAAGAATAAAAACTAAATTCAAGAAAAGGCATTGGAATAATATCTTCCAGAGCTTCTGGCAACTCATTAGAGGCATAGTATAAAATTATTTCAAGGCCTACAGTCTTAGCTACTAGTGACTTTTTCCTAAAGCAATTATGAATAATTATATTTCTAATCTCTCTCTCTCTCTCTTAGCTTCACAGTCTGTGGTGGACCATAGCTTCATCAACAATCCACCTACAATTCAGTCTCTTTCTTGCCTCATTTCTCCAATTACGAATGTTCATCGCTTTTAAGCTTGCTTCTATGTCATCAAGCCATCTCTTTCTTGGTCGGCCTCTCTTTCTTCCTCCAATTGACCGCAAAGTTAGCACCCTTTTTTGGATGCTTTAATTGGTCATTTTTATGATGTGGCCAATCCATCTAATCTGCTGCGCTTTAATAAAAAGTTTTACATTTTCACCACCAATAAGGTTTGCAATTTCGTTGTTATAACGAATGCGATACCTGCCATTTTCAAGCCGAATTGGACCGTAGATTTTTCTCATTATGGATCTTTCAAATCACAATAGCTGGTTTATATCATTCGCTTTTGGTGTCCGCCATAAGTAAGAACCGGACGTATTAAAGTTTTATACATCTGGATTTTCTGCATTCGTGATAGAACCTTTGATCTGAACAATTTTATATTTGCATAGTACGTCTTATTAGCAGATTTAATTCTTTCATCTATTGCAATTGATTGAAATTGGAGCCCAAACAATCGAAAATGTGCTTAAAAATTGGGTTGAACGAATGGCCTACTGTAAAGCCAGTCGTGGCAGTCATTTGAACGATATTATTTTTCATTCATAAATGACAATATTCAATCTTCAAAATAAAAAAAAAAAGTTTGAAAAAATATTGATTGATTATATTTGAGTTCATTTACGCTTTCAAAAAAAAAAAATCATCTATGGTTAGATTGTTAGCATCCATATTACTTACTAGCTTAAACTTAGTTTTTTCGGCAGTCCTGTAATTTTTGCTTTTACTTCCAGCAGCTTGAATATGCGAATTAGTTTGTTTTTGTTTTTTGCAATGATGAGAACGTCGTCAACATAAGCACATATTTTAAAACCTGTATGAAATATTGTTCCGGACAAGTTAATTTCGTTCACAACTGTGTGCAACATAAGGTCAACACCAGACAGGACCCGGAAGGGTTCAGACATTTCGTCCTGTACTCGCACCTTGCTAGTAGTATTATTCAACGTGCGAATAACCAGTTAAATCAGTTTCAGCGAATCGCCAAGTTTTTGGAAACAGTGTTTGATTTGCTTTCTGTCTAGATTAGATGCTTGCTTAAAATCAATAAATAGGCAGAATATATCAATGTTATGCTCGAACATTTTTTCAAAAATTTGGTTTACCAGGAAACCGTGATCAATTGTGGATCGATTGCTTCTAAAGCCACACTGGTATTCATCTATTATTTCATCAGCATAAGTTTTGATGCACTAGTACACAATATTTGTGAACACTTTGAACGTTCAATAGCGATATTCCTCGATAATTTCGACATTAAGCCTTATTGTCCTTCTTATGTATTGGCACTATTGCACTTGTGAGCCATTCTTTTGGTATTTTATTATTTTTCCAAATGGTTTTACAAGATAGTGTATTTGCTTGTGCAATGCTTGCCCTCCATATTTTATGAGCTCTGACGGGATTCCGTCTTCACCACCTGTTTTATTGTTTTTTAATTTATTTATTGCTGTGTTACTTCAATGCTCTTTGCTAGGTTCGTCAATCAATATTTCAGCTGTATGGATCTCCTCTTTTTCATTATTATTATCATTATTATTCCTATGACTTTCGTTGAGGAGCTCGGTGAAATGTTGTTTCCATCTTTCTATTACTTGTTGCTTGTCTCCATTCTTGTTCTTACAAACGTTGGTTCTTGGTTGGAAAGCTTTTGCCTGTCTTTTTATGTTTTGCTGCATGGATCTGACATTTTTGTTGGCGAAGTATCTTTCAAATTGTTCAATCTGTTGTTTCATATATTTTTTTTCTTTGTTCTAATTATCTTTTTGGCTTCTATTCTCTTATTTTGGTATTCGAGAAAGTTCTCTCTTGAACATCTTTCGACGTATGCTTTTCTCGCTTGCTGCTTTATAATATTTGCTTTGCGGCAATCCTCATCGTACCATTCATTTGTTTTCGATCTCCTTTCACCGTTGTGGTTTTTGCAGATTTTTTAGTTCGTTCCAGTGTTCGTCGATACTTACTTCGCTTCTTTCATTTGGCTTGTTAGCAATATTATTTATTTTGTTTCCAAGATTTCTAATAAGACATATAACATATTATATATAAGACAATAAATAAATAGATAAAAAATAAAATTAATTGATGATTATTGAAGTAAGTAACAATTCATTGTATTTAAGAATTAGCAATTTTTAATTTTGGCTTTCCTATTTTTCAACCAACCTGTAACTGCTATGTTGCATTTCTACCAAAAGAGTTTGATCGTAATAAACATCAAAAAGGAATCCTTCGCACCTTAAATCCCCAGACCTTATTTTAAAAAATAAAGCAAAATATTAAAAAAAAATGTGAGTGTCGTGTAGACTAATTAATATTAAAATGAACGAGACTTGAATGAAGTCCATTATGGAATTGCACTCCGTTTTGTTAAGAGTTACATGTAGCATAACTACTAAAACTTATGCTTTTTTCTGATAGCAGGAGAAGTTGTTTTCCTGTATTTTGTAGAGCGCTTAGTGTGAATTAACTCTACTTATCCAAAATGAACGATTTTTCTCAACATCCACCGGCATTGAATGTTAACTGCTCTAATTTGCTCTTCTGCCACAGATTATTTCTCACCTCATTGTTGAGGTGATTCAAACAATAATTATTCAAACAATAATCTGTGAATATTTCAATTTATGGGCAGATTCAGTTCGATTTTGCCACCTTTTTTGTTCTTGAAATAAAGCCTTTTTTATATTATTTTTAGTTCTAAGAGATTTTGATTTCTGTCTTAGTTCGGTTCCGCAAACTAGAGTTTGAGGGCCGTGCTATGGCAATCTTTGCACCGAAGCTTGCATCTCTGTCTTCACTGACGGTTCCAAGATGGAACCGTGAGTCGGAGCAGGGGTTTTCTCTAAAGCAGCTAATTTATCTATCTTCTTTAAACTGCCGAATACTGCTAGTGTTTTTCAAGTAGAAGTCTTTGCGATCTCGCAGATATGAAAAATGCTTTGGGTACGCGGGAACGAAGGAGATATTAACATTTTCTCCGATAGTCAAGCCCCGATTAAGGCTCTTATGACGCCATGATGCAGAACGAAATTAGTAAACTCCTGTAAGGAGGAGATGAAATCTGTTGGGTGTGCAAGTAACATTTCTCTGATGTGGGTTCCAGGACATAGGAACATAGATGGAAATGAAATTGCTGATGAGCTTGCCAGGAATTGCACTGAATAGACATTCCCTTGACAGTTTTCAAAGGGGAACTGCACAAATTATTT
Source organism: Anastrepha obliqua (assembly GCF_027943255.1). Taxonomy (NCBI): domain Eukaryota; kingdom Metazoa; phylum Arthropoda; class Insecta; order Diptera; family Tephritidae; genus Anastrepha; species Anastrepha obliqua. The sequence goes on from NC_072892.1 coordinate 87,123,295, forward strand.
CTCAGGAAATCGCAGAAAAGATGGAGCTCCATTTCTTCTGCTTTAAAACCAAAATACAACATGCAAAATGATATATTTGGACTGTACTTCTCTGTGCCGTGGAAGTTTGGATTCTTAAGATGGCAGATACCAACTGAACCATTTGAATTGCGGATATATCAACGAGTTCTAAAAATACCGTGGACAGATCGTGTTACGAATAATGATGTTCTGCAGAAAGCGAATTCTGATCGAGAGTTGTGAGCAACCATAAAGAGAAGGAAGACATCATACTTCGGCCATATTATAAGAAATCCCACATACGAGAAATCCCACCATATTATAAGAAATCCCACCAATAATTAACCAAGGAAAAATCGAAGGAAGACGGGGTATTGGTCGGAAACAATTTTCATGGCTACGTAATTAGACAATAGACCAGAACTCAAAATGTTAGCAACCTCAATGACATGAAAAGAGACAGCGTACTATATGCAGAAATAGCCAAAAACTTGTCAAAATTTGTTTGTTTTTAATTTTTGCATTAATGTATATTTGCAATTAAGTTTTATGTATGATTTATATTTAAAAATTAGTAAATATCAAAGATAATGTTTATTATGTTCACTTACTTTCGAAATCGAATTGCCAAATAAAGAAGAAGACTAACAATAATACGATTGGCCTATCATAACTTAATTATTCGAATTACCGTTTTATTGCTGCACTCGTTACTGTAAGGGGACCATAAATAGCACACATTTTTTAATTTTTAGCTCTCCATTCCGACTTTCCTCCTAATTTGTATATTTGGTGACTTTCCGTTGGTTGATAGTACCGCTGCAGTTAAGGAGATTCTATTCTGTCATACTATATTAGACATGCCACTGAATAAATAATTAGTGCATCAAAAACTACTAAATAGTCAATTCTTTATTACAAAATGTTGTTGCAAATAAAACTAAGAATTTCTTTCACTGTGCTAAAGTTCATTAGCCCCCTACTGTCCTTTTTGTTGTTTGACAAGTGATGAATTTCATCGTTTAATGCCTTTGACACGCCTGCCTTCCTCCTCCGCGAGGAGAGCTCACAAAAACACAAGATTGTCTAGTTTCATTCTACATAAATATATACACACATACACGTGTACATTTATAAATATCTATATAGTTCATTCTACATAAGAATGCTTTTGTTATTGCTAACTTAGATAATGACAAAATTATCGTAGTGCGTGTGCAAAACAGAAAATGCCGGAAGTACCAATAAATTGCGCAGCTAGCAGCTTTCACACTAACACACATACTCGTGCAATTAAGTCAGTTACAGAGCGGGTGTAATCAATTATACGCCAAGATGGGTGCCGAGGCAGTGAGCTGCCACACAATCCCAGATGTATACTTTCATATACAAGTAAATACCTGATCACAGCCGGTAAGAGGAGCAGAGTTGCTTAAATACTGGAATTGAACTTTAAATAATTAACTGTCATTAATGCTGAATGCAGAATGGTGGGAGTAATCAGAAAATTAGGGAAATACGCTCAAATTTAGTATAAGCGAGAAGATATAAAAAAAATACAACTTATAAAATACCTAAAAAATAGGGGCTTTAACTAAACATATTTGCAGTTCTATCATCACCTTAGAATGAATTTGAAGATGAAAAAATAGGAAATAAAATTTCTATTCGTCCTTTATCCGGGTAAAATAGAAATAGAAATCTATTTCATTTTTTGATAGATTGAGAAAGTAACAATCACTTTGATAAACTTGCAATTAAGATAATTTGAAAATGCTTAATAACCGACGAAATATTGCGAATTATTGCCAAAAGGTATCATTTAGATTATGGAAGGGTGCTTCTTGAAAACTAAGAAAGTTGCTTTGGCTTTCTCTGAATATGATGTAAAAATGCGTTTATAGCCTTTTAATTTAAAATCATTTAAATTTCCAACCGTTCATACAGCTGCAGTTGCTTAGCCTAGAATTGAGAAATATGTATATATAAGTATAAGTATTGTAGATATTAAAGAAAATCTGTAGAAATTTCAGCTTAGTTTAATGTTGTATACATTTACATATACTTGTAGATTAGACGGGTCAATCACTTTACTTTCTTTTAATGTAACTGCGAAAGAAGAAGTGGATCATGTCGGGGGCAGACTTGGCGTAGCCTTTCGAATTCAGTGGTTACAAAAACCGATCGCTCATTATTTTGGATAATCGTCTCCTCTTATCTTATATTATCCTGGATAAGCGATCATGGCCCAGTTTAACAAAGCGTGCCTTTCGTTTTTTCCTCGCGCTAACCAGCACCAGTTGAATGCATGGATTTGAATCTTTCTTCACTTAATTTTTCAAACGCAGAGGAGACATTTCTTTTCTTCTGTTTGCACTATCGAACGTTTGTATTCTTTCGGACGACAGGAGCAGAGCCTTCTTATTCTTAATTGGCGGTCCCAGTTGCACACACCAACGGAAGCCAAGCCCTTCTCCACCAAGGGTTTGCAGGGTTCAAATTCATATTCACATATTTACAGTATATGATTACTTTAATTTTGTGCATCAGTCACAAGCATAGGCCAAAAAGTCTATCTGAATATTATATGAGGTGTGTGCCGCTAGTGCCTCTTAATTGTGATATTAATAATTATAGTTATATTATTAGTGAATAAAGAAGCATGCTCAGGTATGCATACAGATTTGTTTGTTTAATAAGCGCGGTTACTACAAACTCACAGAAAAAAATACATATGAAAAGTAAGAAAAAAATTTGTTTAAATATCAGTTAAATTTCGTTTTCATATTTATTTCAAAGCTTGAGAGCTCTTAATGAAACCTCTATCCTTAAATTTTATATTCTTTTAAGCACTTATTTTTACCGAAACTAGCCATAGTTGCTATAATAGAAATGAATGCACGTGCGAAGTTCATGATAAAGACTAATAAACTTAAATTCTTTATCAGAATCAAAAACTCAAAACTTTCCTTTCTCATTTCTTTACATCTACTTAACATTAATATTAGGGACATCTTTAATACAATTGGACTATTTTGATAAATGCCAATAAGTTCTTATCTAATGCGTTTGTACTTTAGTATGCAGAAATGTCAACAGAAACTCAGCTTAATGCATGCGATTAGTTAACTGTGTCGATTCTCACTTTTAAATGCCCCATAATCCTTCGCATTTATAAACTCTCTTTATCGACAACGTTTGGCTTAGTGTGGCAAATTCACAGCTATGCATGATTTGCAATCAGCAGCTGTAACAAATCGTAGGTTTGTTTCTTTACAAGTCACTATCAATAAGTATGCAAAATTGTTGCTGGTTCTTTCTTAACCAAAGAGAATATGCGAGAGAGCAATTAGGGACAGATGAAATGTGATATGTTTTTTAGCTGATATAATTTTTTTATTTTCGTATGTATGTATATGTATTTAAAGAAAATTTAAATACGCAACCTACCTACATCATTATCATTGTTGGCTGGACAACCCTGGTCAACAGGCGAAGCTTTAGGATATGCCTCCAATTGTCTCGGTTTCGTGCCGGTGTCCTTCATAAGCTTCCGTCTTCTTCTACATCGTCAATCCATTTAAGCGTAGGGTGGCCCCTTATCTTTTGTCAGTGGCATATACTGAAGACTATTTGTTTAGGCGGGTAATTCGTGGTAGGCCGCAATATGTGACCTGCCCATCTCAATCTGTTGATCATGATTGTGGTTATCATAGAGTGTGTTTACGGCAGAGTCCCTGATAACTTTTTCAAGAGCAAAATTAAAGAGGAGAAGTCCGTTCAGAGTGGCGAACTCTCGCGACGGATTGTTCTGAACTCTTAACTTATCGGGAATAACGTATTCTGCCATCGCTGAGAAGAGCTGGTTCCTAATTATGTTTCCGTAAGCTGCTTTGAAGTCTACGAAAAGATGGTACGTTGTCATGTCGTATTCGCGATACTTTTCTAACATCTCTCTTAGTACGAAAATTTAGTCAATCTTTGATCTTACCCCTTGAAAACCAGCCTGGTAGCTACCAATGATGCGTTTAGCATGCGGTTTAAGCCTAGCGCTTAGAATATTTGAAAATATTATGTAGATACTGTTCAAAAGAGTTATGGGCCGGTATTTTCACAGATTACCAACTGATATATGGTAAGGAGGTTTTCATTACTCATGTGTTTAAAGAGCTCTGCTGGGATCTTGGGAAAACCACAGGAGTAGTTGCTTTTTAATAGCTGCCATGAACATCTCAAAGATAAGTTCTTCCATCATTTCTGAAGACTTTAACTCTGGGTGCTCGGGTTCAATACCTGTGTTGCTTCTGTTAAGAAGTTTATCAAAATATGTTTCCCACCTTTCGGTAACTTGGCTTTTCTCTATATAGTGAAGTTAAGTGAACCATCTTCATTTTTACAATAGTATGCCCTTGGGTTAAACCTACCTTCAGCTTGGAAAAAAATATAGCGCCTCAATGTCCTGACCAGTTTTGATAATTTTTCTTTTTTTTTTGAAGTTCATTATTTGTTTTTAAAAAGGTGTAGCTCATTGTCTAACGAAAAACCATATAATCCAAATTCCGTAATTTATTTTTTAATCAGAAAAATTAACTGGGTGCGCAATATCAGTGCGCAATATTCTTGACGGTATTACGCATTGCATCAATAAAACAAATTCGCAAATTTTTGTTTTACGTGGAGGAAAATCCGCAACACCGTCAAGAGAAAAAATTACACAAATCAACGAGAAATTTTGATTATTAAAATAAAATTCCTCACAAAGCAGGGACAGACAACCTACAAGGTAGCCATGAAATGCCGCTCATCTCTTAACCAGATGGCTAAGTCTTTTCACCTAAAGGTAACATAAGTTCTTGGCCATCGCGACATTGAGGGTAACTGCAGAGCCAATCAATTAGCGAGACCCGGCCCCAAAGTGACCAGAGACAATGACATAGGCATGTCCTTACAAAAATGTAAGCTACTTATCTTTAAGAAAATCGTAAGCGCAGCGAATGAAAGAATGGTAAACGCACATAGCCTCTGCTAAGCCAAAATAAGCACAAACTTGGCACACTGATCTCAGTTATAATGGGGCACAGCCTAATCGGCACACACCCCCAAAGGATTTGCAGAAGCTGCCTAGATGAGGAAGAGAAAGAGACGAACTCGCACTTTTTGCGCCATTGTTCTGTTATATGCAGACATAGCTTTACTATTTTAGGTAAACAATTTCTTAATCTCTTAGTTTTGAAGAAATCAGGGATATGTTAAAATTTTTGAAAAGCACAAACTGCCCTTAGGAGACATCAGGACTAGTTCCCCATGTGACATCACAATGGGCTATGGGCCTGAGTTTGTCCTACAGGATAACAGCTAAACATAATTTAATCTTTACTAAAATTTAATGGCGTATACATCTGTGTACGGGAGTTTTTTTAATTCTTATTAAATTGTTTTTAAATTTTGATGAAAATTCGTCGAGAGTTTCTAAGTTAAGTTTAGATATTTAAAATTTATAAAAATCGGTAAAGATATCCATATTTTTTTGTAATCTATTTTATTTGTTCTTTATTTATTCAAACATTCTAGAGGAAACAAGATAATTATGCTTTGGTTCATTGAGGTACCAGACTTTATCTCTGAGGCTTGTTTGTAGACCAATTTATCCAAAAAAGAAGATTCCGCGATTTTGCTGCGGCCATGGAATCGCTGCGATTGTGCGTGTGATAAATGCTCGGAGTAGTGCGCGTTGTTGCCACGGTTTGTGTCCGGCGTATACCTATACCGGTCGACCCTTCTCCGTTTTTTGTAAATTTTGTCTATTTGTATTCTCTGCAAATGTTGTGAAATTATTTAGATATATACTCTTTCTCTCTCTCTCTCATTTTCTCTCGGGTCTCCCCCTCTTTCTTTGTCTGCCTTGAAAGTTTCACTTTTGTTATGTGTACTACGCTACACGCACTTTTTTTGTTTTTGTATATGCTTGTTTTCCAAGTGCAATGAATTTGGCGACTCAAAACATATTTGTGAAGCACGATGACGCAGGATCGATATAATATAGTAGCTCATATTTATATCTCCAAACTCCATCTCCGAGGCGAGAATAATTTTAGAAAAAGTAGCTGAAAACAAGCGACAAGTTCAAGTAAAATTGTTGTTTGTTTTTCATGCGGCGAAATGTCTTTATTTGCTGCATTGTGATTTGGATTTAATTCGTTTTTATTAGGAGAGTAATTTTTGTAACACTAAACATATTTCTTTTTTTTTTACATGCATATATACAAAGCGTCTTTCAAAGATGCACCTAAATGTTGTTTCAAAATAAAAATTGTACAATACTACTTACTATTTAAAATATAGCTCTTAATAAGTACATCCGAAAAATGTATAATTTATATGTTCGCCATTAGCAAGTCTACAGGTAAAATTTGCCAAATAGTCGCTTCATGAATGCTTAGTTGTTGAGACCGTCGAGATGAAGGTTGTTCAGCAACACTTTGCGCTACAGCAGCAACATTTTCAACGCCCAGTTTTTGGTCTCCCAGTCATCTACTAGCAGTCTATCCAAAAGAATCACGAATTATGTTCTTAAAGTCCGACCATTGTCATAATAAGTTTCCATAATTTCAATACGTTCTTCCATCGTGTAGAATTGTACATCTGCCTACTTGAAAAGAGACACAGTTGGTATAAAAAAGGTAGGTTAGGTTAGGTTGAAGCGGTTGTTCATTGTAGGACACACTAAGGCTCATGGTCCATTGTGATGCCTGAAACCGATGTGTGCTTTTCTTTAATTTCGACAGAGCTGAGGTATTCTAATTCGTTGGAGAAATGTCCGCCAGAATGGCGAGTTGGACCCAGTCAACTTTTTTAATGTTCACACCCTTCTTCAGAGCATTCCACCATATTACAATACCGTAGTAGAGAATTGGTCTAATTACTGCTGTGTACAACCAGTGTATCATTTTGGGTTTCAAACCCCATTTTTTTCCCAATGAGCCTTCCGCAGGAGTATAGCGCCGTCGTAGCTTTACGTACTTTATCTGCGACTGTAAGGTAACGCCTAAGAATTATTTTCTACTGACATCTCATTGTCACTTGTGAAAGACCCTGTAGTTATACATCTGAATAGGATTTTCGATATTTAAGTTTTTCACACCATTTATAAGCTATACTATAAATAAAGTGGTGTAAGAAAACTAATAAATACTTACTTGTTTTATATAATAACATTTAAGAGAAGAATATTTTCAATAGCTAAAAGCAACGATTAAATTCAACTTCACATTACCCCCATTCCGCTTTTTGTGTGGAAAATTCTCTCACACTTCCTATTGCCCTTCAGTTTGATTGTATCAGCTAGAGAAGTAAAGAAACAAACCTCATAACAATCAAACTGCAAAATAAAGAAAATTGAAGGAACAAAGAGAAAAAAAGCGAAAATTCAAACATTTAAGTCACAATTTGGCAACATAACGCTTAAAAAGAGGCACATTAAAATGACTAGCTACTCATATACGGGTATGTATGGATACCTATATGTATGTGTACGCATGAACAATGCGAGTGTGGTTGTATGCAATAGCGTGGAAAAATAAAAGAACACTTCGAATTTGGGTATCTATGTTATCAGTCAGGGAACTGTGTAGGAAAAAAACTGGCGATCAAGCTGGCAGCAGCCCATCACCAGTCGCATGGTAGGCGGTTGGTTGGCTTGGCATGACAGGCGTTGAAATAAGCTGCATCAGCAAACAGAAATTCCGACTAAAAAGGCAACATTTTTTTGTAGGATTTGCAAGTTGTTGCCAAGCGTTCTTTGCTGTACTCCGCTTTGTTACTAGTTGTTACAGTTGGTTTTATTTATGCTATTTAAGTCACTTTTGTCTTTGCCGAAAGGCTTTTCAACCGGCTGCGCATTAATCGTCGATTCGTCTTTTATTTTGCCGCAGCAAGATTATCTGCTGACAACATTCGCTTGATAGGCTTCGTTCGTTTTGCTGAGTCTTGCTGTGTTTTGTAGACGATGCTGCAAATATATGTGCGTGTGTGTATTTAATGGTGCGAATTAGTCATTATTTGTTGTTGTTTTGGGTATTTCTCATCTTGACGTTGCTTATCGAAGAAAATTTTCTAAATCGTTTGAAGTTCAATTGTGCTCAACTCAAATCTTTTTAGATACTTAATGCGATAAACAGTAACGTTTTTTGGGAAGAGACAAGAACTGAATACTGAAGTGCTTCTCAATGAGTTTAGGGATAAATAATACTTTTTTATCCCTAATCCATTGATGGCAGTTATTAGTTACCAGCTATATGCCATCTATGGCTTGGACTGTGTACTCGTATTGAAAAATGTATTTACTTATTTTTTGCTGCAGTTTTAAATGAATTAAAATTATTCAGTTGGAGATTAAAAGTAGCGTAGACAACACTCAGTCTTTGGCTAAAAGTTCTAAGCGATACACTCGAGCTTTTTGTGCTTGGCCTCCATCGCATCAGATATATAAGTAACAACGAGCTAGATGAATTCTTCCAAGGTGAAAACGTTAAGCAGATTGTCAAATCGCAGTACATCCGACGGCTAGGGCACGTTGCCAGAATGCCACATGAAGTAATACCTCATAAAGTACTACATGTTTGGTGAAGGCGAAGAGGGCGTCCGCGAAAGCGTTGGCTAGATAATGTTGAGGACGATCTAAAAAGCACTGGAGCGGCCAACTATCCTAGTAAGGCTATGGACTGAGATGTATGGAAAACAATTGTGGATGAAGCTAAGGGTACACAATGAGCTGTTGTGCCAATGATGATGATAATAATTACACTTGAGCTATATAGCTATCGACAGTCATGCCAGTTTTAGAAATAATGCTAAGAAAATTCAACCCTAAATATACTTAACTCTATGTGAACTTCAAAACAAATTGATCAATGATTATTTTTAACAATAGTAACGTCAAAGGGGGAAATTATTAAAATTTCTAAATTAATTTCTTGATATAAATACACGAATGCAAACTCTTGTAAGTGGCTTTTCGGAGCTTTCAATAGTGATGTTGTTTGGAAAAATAGTTTGTTCTTCGCGGGTGAGTAGTACTGTAGCTGAATAAAAATGGGACTAAAATGGAAATCTATTTAGGACATCTTTATTAGAGCTTTTTCAACTGAAGTGCCCGCGAAAGAGGCTATAACACTGTTTTCTTGTACTTTATAGGGTAGCAGCTGGAGTGGACAGTATTTAAATAATAAATATAAGTCGTTTTGTTTTTGTCAGCATAATTTTTTAATTTTCAGATCGGCATCAATACCTGCTATCTAGACAGCTTTTAGAGAGTTTCATAAAACCATAGAGTGGTAATCACATCAATTGTCTGTTTCGGCATTTCAACTGCAATTCAGTCTCTGTTGGTGAACAGAAGCATTTCTTGTAGCTGATGAAGTTTTCTTCGTCTCTGATACTTACTTGCCATTTAATATCTAGTTTGTATGATTCAAGATCCCTTTCCGTGGTATTAATATAGTATAAATATATGTTTCAAATATGTAATGAGAAATTAGTTCTCTTCCATATCTTTGTTTGGTCTGATGCCATATTTATAAATTTCTCGTATCTTCAAATTCTTCCCCTCAAAGTACCCACAATAACTGAAGATCAAGTCATCATTGACCTGAAAAACATACACATAAACAACTGGATGAAAACAGTCAGAAATCGTGACGCCTGGAAGAAAATTGTGAATAAAGCTATAGCTACCACGAGCTGTAACGCTGCCTGATGATGAGGATGATAATGTGTGCCCCCTATAGGTACTTACTGAGGGGCCACTACCTTTCGCAATATGAGTATGAGATCCCCTAATATATGTAAGTTAATGCAGCAGCTGGCAAAGGTTCAGCGAATTTGGCAATAATGTGTACCCTAAGCGAATTAGTAATTTATAGGAAATAATGCGGATGCTAGTGCAACGTGACTTATGGCCAATATAAATAAATATATTTTCTTATACTTGTATATATAAAATCCTGTAACTTATAGTTGGAGCGTAGGGCGTCGAAAATTCCAATCATTCAATCTTAGTCCTTGGTCGGTAGCCAAATGGGATCGAAGATTTAATTGGCTTTGTAATCTGAGGCTGATTGATGATTTGTTAGCATATTGTATTTTAATTAAGTATGTTGCTAGCCTTTCTACTAATGCCGAGTCTTCTTCCATATGCCGCGTGTGGACGCGTCGGAGACAGACAACTCCACACGAAGTTGTCCAATAGAAATTTTACTTTAGACTTAAGAAATAAGTTGTAATCAGTTGCAAGTGTATCTTTGAATAATAAAGACATGATTGCGTTCATATTCTCCAAAATATGTTTTGCGACTTGATGCGGTGTGATATTTGTATGCTTTCTTCCTGGTAGAAATGTACGTGGATGCTTGTCAATAGCTGCCGAGGGACAACCGCCAGTAAAACAGTAGTAAAACATTTCTGTATAATTTTTCATATTTATATTGGGTTTTGAACAAAGGCTCTACGAATGGTAGTTATCAACAAACTCTCTCGATATTATGGTACTTCCCGCGGCTATGCTAGTAGCAACAAACCGATTGTAGCAACAAATTAAAAAAATCGTTCTATCAATAGTGCAACCTATTGTTCCATATATGTATGTATATAGCACACGCCCATATGCCCAGTTCAATGCATGCAAAGTTTTATCGGAGCTATTTACTACATACGAACAGTTTGAATGTCGAGTAAATTGTCCGTGCGAAGTTTAGTGAATTCAATCCATTTTGGTCAGAGTAGTTTGTCTTGTGCTAACCACTTACTTTTACCCTCTCAGTGCATTTAGTAGAGCAAACAAACAAAGCGGGAATAAAGAAAACAGGATTCGGCTTTAGCAGTATTGCCCATCCAAAATGTGAGCATGAGTTGCCTTGCATCCGCAGCTCCTATCCATTTTCTACAAAGCTAATATTTGAATAACTGGTATGTATGTCGAAATGAGGATGTAAGTACAAATTTATATGGGAATGCATTCGATTGCGAAAACTGTTCAATCGTTAAGTGAGGATTTGGTTACTTTGTTTTTTCGAGATGAAAATCGTTTTTTTTTAATATTTTAAGCAACATTTTTTTTAAACTTATCTTAGCATTACTATCACTTAATCCGACTGTTGAAAATTGAAAAAATATCTATTTATTATTCAAAGTTATTATAAAACTATGTATGTATGTATGTATGTATTAGTACGGCGGCCGCCGTTTATGTGTGACTAACATTCAGTTAAAAAAAATCATTTCTGGCAAGGATGGGTGAAATCTCTTATATATGATATACGAGCTTTTATTGCTAACTTTGTTTTTAGCCGGCAGATGCCACTGTAAGACTGTACAACAAAATTTTCAAAAGAGTAAACAAGGATGACTAATTCGTGACGAAAATGAAGGAAGCTTCATGTATCTCAAAAAATAAGTTTTTATTACACTGAAAACGATGATAGATTTTACAAAAATAATCTTAAATTTGTTTTTATAATTTTAGTAATTGCTTAACAATTTTACATACGTACTCAATATGAAAACCAATACATATGTATACTTTGTTTAAGTAACACATTTAATAGTTTTATGCGCATGGAATTTGTTCCCTGCGGGAAGTCTATTGAAATAGAGAACATTTTCAGAACTTACGTTATCGAAATGGTCCACCAGTACGAAAAATTTCTATCAAAAATATTTATATGTAATTGGAAAAATTCACTATTATGGATTGCTTTTCATTTGTGGAAAAATGTTAAGTCGCGCACTAAAAATTGGAAGAGGAGCTTGGCCAAATAACAGAGTGCAACAATTTTCGGCTCGGGCCCAAACCAAAACAATTGCAAATGAAAGTACTCATATAAAATAGTAAAACCCCAACTGGGTTTTGGTCTACCAGGTCACACTTGTTTTACAGTGTATTAAAATTTCGCAATATTGATCAAGTGTTATTGCAAATGTCTCGTGGGATCCCAAAACCATTTCTAAAATGTGGCACAACTCGTTCCTAGAATGGCTGTATAAAAAACGAAAATGTATCCCTTTTAAAAATTCCAATGATTTGGATTGATTCCATTGTGCACGAGCCGTCAAATTGCCATGCGTGTGTCAATACATTTTGCGGCTTTACTAAGAAACACATGAAGAATTTTATGTACAAAAAGTATGCTAGTGCACAAATTCCGCTGCCATATAGTAGTAACATTCCGCCAAACTATGTTGGATGCATTTGAAAAGCTTCAAGTCAACATGTCTCTCAAAATTCATTTCATATAATTTCCAATAAGAGATGTTATTTTGATATACAAAGAAAAATGCTATTTGTTCATATAAATGATCGGATGTTTATTTCATTATAAAGAGGAAAGTATGCCGTTAATAGTGGTAAATAACATCAGACAAATGACCACCACGACCACGCTTACAGGACAATATCATTTTCATGAAGTATTCCATAACCGAATTGCAAAGTGGCTGCCTTACGACCTCGATAGCCTCACGAATTCCATCTTTGAGGTCTTGAATCAACCCTGGGCTGTTGGCGTATACCTTCTCTTTCACGTGGTTCCATAGAAAAAAGTCACAAGGAGGAAACTTTTTCTGTAAAAGATCAATGGTTCCGTTGCTTGTGTGGCACGTAGCGCCGCCTGGTTGAAAATAAACGTTGTGCATCCAATTTAAAATCGTTAATCATCTCTCCTGTTTAACACCTAATACCTGTTATTGGAAAACCCTTTATTTTCATTTGAATGAATTTAGTAGACAACTCGCCAGCTGGAGAACGATATCATCAGGTATCTTTGCCATTTGAAAAAAGGTGTATTCTTTTTACTAGATACAAGGGAGAAAAGCCCCGGATGCAGTGTTGGCTGAAATTTGTTGGTGGTCAAAAGCTGTAAATATGTTCTCTGAAAAACAGCGAATTCAGCCTGCCTCTAAGCTTAAGTTCAGCGTCACTAGCTAAATGAATTAAACGGGTGGTTTTTTCAAAGCCCAGCTCTTTTTCCACCAAAAACATCTCACAGTTTTATTTGATATGGAATACATGAAATACATTATACATTCGTTTGTTATACATTTTTTCAAGTACAGTATAATCAACAAAGGGTGTAAGCGCCTATGAAATATATTTATTTATTAATTAATAAATCTAGAAATAAATGTTTTCTTACAAACTACAACAGACAATAAGAACTTAACCGTATTGTTATAAATGTTATTAATTGCTTGGTGAGGTCATATCAGAGCCATTTTCACCTCATAGAAGAGTAAGTAAATTACAAATACGGCACTTATATCTTAACCTTAAAAACCTGGATATTTATATATCGGTTAATTTAGGGTCGTTGGCTTAAAGAATTCGCATCAACATTTTATAAGAAACTTTTGCCGTCTTCTTAACTAACCTTTAACTTTACAACCTGCTTTATATAATAGATATAATTTTGGCATTTAAGCTCTCTTATTGGGTTCTGGGCCGAGCTCCTCCTCCTATTCGGTCTTGTTGTTGTTCCACAAATGGAGGGGCCTACAGTTTTTAGGCGACTCCGAACGACAGATGATTTTTTTTATACGAGGAGTTTTTTTCATGTCGGAAATACACCATTGTCTGCCGAGGGGCGACCGCTTTTAGGAAAAACGTTTCCTATTACAACCTACTTTATAGTGGCGATAAACATACTTTCGTTCTGTCGAGCGTTTTGTAAACTCTCCCGCAAATATATTTTTAAAGGTCAGTTGGTATTCCCTGTAAAATTATTTAGCTAGGTTCAAATTGTAATTTCCAAATAAATTACTCGCCAGTTGCCGTCGTTTCGTAATTGCACTGACTATGATTTAAGGCTTGAATAAATTATGGAAGTTGATTTGAAGCATTCGTACGCAATTCAAGTGTCTGAGCTTCACTTCGCTGACATCATAAAAGATCTAAGTGAGATGCATAAACTTCAATCTAATATTGATAATTTGCAGCTCTGGGATATCCATCACCTTTCTTTGAATATTAAGAAATGCTTCAAAATCATTTTTGCAAAAATTCATAAATTCAATACTTTGCTCGAAACTGTTGATAAAACAAAAGATATTTCTATTATTTTTTCATCGTATTTCATATTTAGTAGTCATACTGACCATATTGTTAGAAAATATTATTCAACATTAGGCTTTGTTAGGCGGAACTTTGTGTTTCTGATCCGTATCCACTTAGACTGCTACACACATCTTTTCTATGTTCCAATTTTAGATATGCGGCGTTGATTTAAAGACCATATCACAGTAAATCTATTATCTATATCGAGCGGGTTCAGAAAGTATTTCTTAAACTTGTTTTGCGATCTTTGAATTTTTTGGTACCTACGCCTGCTTCTCGCCTGCTTCTCGCTTGCTTCTAATAAGTCTTATCTCTTTACACCCGAACGGCGACTTTCAAGGCGTGCGACTTTCAGTGTGAACAGTAATATCGTTTCAGGCAAAATCATAGCAAAATTTTTGGTGCTCTGTTGAGTGAAATCAAGTAAAATTAATTGGTAATCAAAATCGAAACAAAAGTTTTTTGATATTCTGTTAAGCGAAAACATTGGTAATTAAAATTCCTTTTTTTACGTGTAGTACATCTTTTGAAAATGCTTTTACAAGTGATTGTAAGTGAATTGTGAACTTATCAAAATATTTTACCATTTCCAATTTAGTCCACTTAAGGTCATAAAAATGGAATCAGTGAACCAAATTTGTAGCAGCGAAGATGAGTTTCACTTGAAGATATTTATATCGAATGATAATATTCTGCATGAACACAAAGAAGATAATGATCAAAACAGTAGCAGTGAAGAGAGAAATGAGGTATTTGTTACAAGAAGAACAAAATATAGAATAATAGAAAGCGAGAGCGAAGATTCTTCTGATTAAGGTATTATTATACATAAGAGAAAGATAGTTCTGAATGACTCTATGTCACTGAATCTATAGAAGTACCTCAAAAAGTACAATTTAGAAATGGCCAATGTCACGGAATCGTTGCATATTTTAAAATTATTATATACTGACCAGTCACTACTGGTGATTGAAACAAATAATAAATTCATAAAAATTGAAAGATAAAGAGGTTTTGAAAAAGTCTATGTGGATAAACAGGATCGAAATAATAACACAAGAGTTCTGCGCATTCATGGCGGACATCCGCTTGCAAATATACATTTTATCCGAATGCAATTACACGAGACAGGTTCACTCAAATTCTTAGGATGCTGCACTTGAAAACAATTACACCCGGAGCTATAGCTGTTTAAATTCGTTTACAGTGAGTTAAGCTACGCACAGACGAAAAACAAATCCAAACAATCGGTTGGAATTTTAACAGATTGATGTGTGTGTGGCGCAGTTGGCCAACCGATCGAAAATTGACAAAATGTTTTCGGATTTTGCAATCGGTTGCGTGTGTGCGACCCGAAGTTCACGATTTTTCTCATTTCTTTTGAAATTTTGAAGTGTGCACATGAGCGGATAAATGACAACATTAAGCAGTCTTTCATCCAAATTGATCGCCTTTTCCACCTCTTCTTTTCCTCCCTTTTTTTCATGTACAAATAAATACCATGCATTATAAAATTTTTTTTCCGCGTTCCATGTTTACTCATAGACTATAATGCTGCGCACACTCACCGACGTAAACGCAGGATCGTGTCAGCTGTTACGATCAAACTAATGAGAGCCCCATATAAATGAAAATTTACCACCCTTCCGTATCGTAGTATCGTAGATTTTATCGATTTTGGAAAATTCTGTAGAATCGAAACTGGGGCTGCGGTACGTCGGTCAGTGTGCGCACTACAAGGCTGAAGCTAAAATTGTCAAAAAATCCACACGTGCTTGGCAAAATAAGTTTCAACCGATTGTTTGGATTTGCTTTCCGTTTGTGGCGCGCATTAGCAACTAAGAAAAATAAATAGATAATTGACGCGCTCACTTCCGTTAGGTGTTTGGTCGTTAGATATTGTGATGTGGTCTACTCCCTACAGTTTTCCTGCCCAACGAGCCAGAAGGCAGAGGAGGTGGAAATACACATGGAAGGTTGGATTTGTCAAACGAGGGGCGACCGCTATTAGAGAAAAATTTTCTATAATTTTGCTGTTTCATGCACGGAGACTCGAACCTACGAACTCTCGAATGATAGTCACGAACCAGTCCATTCGGCTCCCACGGCCGCAAAGTAACTACTTGGAAGAATAAGTTCTAAATTCAGATATTATTTTGTGGCTTCTAAATACATAAAAGCCAAAATAAAAAAAATAAAAAAATAAAATACTTTTGTTTAAAGTTCTTATGTTAGTGGCTCTTTATTATATTGCAACAATTTTAATTTCCCGCAAAAAACCTACAGATGTTACTGTCTTTTTTGTGTTGATAATTGGAAAAATGAGCATGCAGGCAATGTCCCAATTGCACGTGCACTTCGTGAATTAAATAAGAGCTCGAGTTCTATATCGATTTATGTTCTTGAGAATTTGCTAACACTTTGCACTTTTATTTTTAATCTTTAACTTTCCTAAGTTTTTGTAATTAATGTTTAGTGCTTTTACTAATCAACTTTTTATATGACTATAGTCTTTAAGAAATTTGCATTTTCATAGATTAAATTTATATGAATAAACATGAATGAATCAAATTTAATGGGCCTTTTAGCTATAATTCAAAGTATAGAAATTTATCGCATTTTCTCAAAATCTGCGTGGCATCATTAAAAGAGTAGATAAACAACAAAACAAGTACAAAAAACAAAATCGATAACAAATTGCTTTCGGAGTTTTGCTGACACTGAGTGCAATTGCGCAATATAAGGGGCAATACGTCCGTAAGCAACATGCGCCCATAAGAGCTAAATTATTACTATTTTTTTTCAAGGATTGCCTGCTTACTATTGATTTTTGTAAGATTAATAAAGTAGGGAAAAATACGTTCTTTTTTACCCAATTTCGTCCCAATTTCGTCTAAAACTATATGACTGCTGATACTGAAAGAGTTAAGCGATAGCGATAGCGATAGCAAAGGATTGATTTGATTTTTTCTCCCTATCTCTAAGCAGCGTAAGACAACTCGTTATATTCCTTATCTATTATTCTATTATGTTACTTGCTATCTATGCAAAATTCAAGTGCGAAACTTAAGTGCGAATCTTAGTGGTTAGGCTAGGTTAGTTCTGAGAAGCTCTGAGAAGCTCTGCGAAACCTCTAATACTTGCTGAAGTACTCGTCATCAGTTTAAATCGTAGATTGTGCGGCTCGGCTATCACAGAAAATATTTATCTCTTTCCAAGATACTACACTGGTAAATGGTCGATCGATTGCTTCTTTCGTAGTAACTGTTTTTTAATTTATTTTTTGGTTTTTTATGGAAGTGGCAAAAAGCATTGAAAGTCGAAAAGTGTGAGACTTGTCTTTCGACTCACTTACTAGAAACCCACCCCAGCCCCGTTTTCCTCGCGCGAAACAACCGTTAGGTATTACTTCACGGGAGGAAGAGCGACCTGTTGCCTCTACATGAAAATCTGCGCTGATGTTCAGCGCGACGCAGTTTGGTAATTACTATTCTTGCCATATTACTGACAGTGGACCAATGCTGTCAAGCATGATATCTACTAGATTTCTAACCATTATTGGCCTCCATACGATACGTTCATAGTCCGTTTATGGAGTTCCTCCATTCCTTCTGCCACGTACGTGTGCTTCGCTCCCGTTCAGTCTTTCGATTTGTCAGCTGTGCTGGATCCGCTCTATGTTTTTTTTATTTCGGCGAATCCGAATGCAGTCAGCTTAACCGGTAGCATATCCACGAGGTCTAATACAGCATCCTCCGATACTGTGCGGAATGCGTAGCACCCCCTGAGGGCATATAACCGGTGTACCGATTTAATGCCTTTCATGTATGAGCTGCAGTTTGTTGCTTCGACCTAGGCTGGTACAGCATATAGCAAGATAGACGATACCACACTGCTAAGTAGCTTCCTAGAAGCCTGCTTACGGCGTGTTAATGCCGTTACAGCCTTCGCTGCTTTATCGCTGGCGTATGTTAGGTGCTGCTTAAAGCTCAACCTGTGATCAATAATTACTCCAAGATATTTGATGCACAGTTTAGAGTCAAGTACGTGGTCACCTATTGTGAGTTTTGCTACCTCGACTATTTTTCTGCTTCTGATAATAACTGCTTCTGTTTTTTGGTTTACAATGCTTAAACCACTATAGCGCAGCCAATCTTTTGTGATTTCGATCGCTTTGTTGCAGATTGTTTCAGCTTGGTTAAGGAATTTAGCAACGACCACGATTGCAATGTCATCAGCAAACCTTATGATTTGGGATTCTCTAGGAAGTTTGAGACGCATGACTCCATCGTACATTATATTCCAGAGAAGTGGGCCCAGCTTTGATCCCTGTGGGACTCCTCCTGTTACTCTGTACCTTTTGATTCCTTCGGCAATCTTACATTATTATATTTTATATTCCTAGTAACTATTTTTATAAAAATGAAGGATTTTCTCACTGGGTTCTGTCTGAATGCTTTTATTTTCAATATTATACAGTCGAATTTGTGTTCGTTTGCATATGTATTTGCATGCAACTGTGCTGAAAATTTGATTTCCTATCACAGTGGTGTGCAGTAACTAACAAGGGATTTTGCAGGTCACTAAGTCAACCACTTCCGAGGGCTTAAATCAATAAGTGTATACGCATGCACATGTGCAAATGCTTACATATAAATATTCTGTTAACATATGTTTGCACATACAATAGTACATGCATAAGTAATGTTTATTAATGGATGTCAGCGTTTGTCAGTAGCTTGATAATTTAGTGTTTGAATTTGTGCTGGGATTGAAATACAAGTCGTACCCATATAAGCTAATTACAGTTAATAAATTATAGCTTATTTTTAAATGGAGATGCGAAAATGTTTTTAAAATTTTCCCCTTGGTTTGCGTAAATATTATTTTCAAACAAAAAAATTAAATTTTGTGCATGACGTTATACCCCCCAGAATGTAAGAAGACTTGTCCGCGAATGCGCCAAAATACCTGCAAGTCATACTCGGGCAGCTTTCGAGGCAGAAGGTCGGCATATCGAGCAAAAGTAAATTTCCACCCATTTTTTACTTTGAATTGAATAAAAGTAATTTTCCAAACTAAATTTATGGGCTTTTTAATTGGTTACACTTCGAGTGCCGGAAACTTCACCGCAAAATTATTCGGTTAATCGATAAATTTATTGAGTCAGAGTTCAGAAATCGTTTTTGTATTATTTATCTTTCCGAAGGTAAAAATACTTTTGACTAAAAATCATGCATGTAACTCGGCTTACTCCCTACTCAGTATTTGGTGGATTCGTTAAAAGCAGAGATAAATTAAAATCTGCCTCCACAACCGGTGTGAATGACTTAAGTCTTTCAGAGCTTTCATCCTTGAATTAGGAATGCGTATTTTCTATTTGTAGACAGTTTCTTCCCGATGATATAGGTTAAAGAGAATTCGAAGAAAGAACTGAAATCCATACCGAAATCGGCCTTCCCGAAATGCTTTGATGATTGGAAAAAACGTTGGCATATGTGTATCGCCTCCAATGGTGATTACTTTGAAGGAGATAAAATAAAAATTGAGCAATAATTAACCGTTTGTGTTTTATTAAATCAGTCTCGTTCATATTTGAGCAGAAGTTACAAACATTTCCAGTTTGGCGAGTTAACATAATGTTTAAAGTATTTTTACCAAATTCACTAAAATCTCGAAGTTGCTTATTGCAAAGATATTGAAAATGCTTTGGTTTGGTTTGCATCATAATTTTTGATAGTGAACTGTGGTTTAATTTCACGGTGCCATACTCAAAAATACCTTGGAAAAGATTCTTCTGGTAAGTACTGTCAGCGTAATTTTGTAATTTCAATTGTTTTTTATAAAAACATAGTTCATACTAAAACAAGAATCATACAAAAGAAAGTTTCGAACTTTGCATAAAATTTGGGAAGTTTTCATGAAAATTCCAAGTTTTTTACTAAGAGTTTTTAGAAAATTTTCGGGAACACGGTTTTATAGTTCATTGAACTTTAATATAAAGTGCAAGTTTCAAGTGGTTCAAAAATTGCATTCATTTTTTACAATCTTTTCTGCGAGGGTATAGGGTGTTTTTTTCCATAAAAAAAACTGTGGAGTAGGCGTTGAATGGAGAAAATCCACAAGACCGCGTTCGAAAATGTGATTTTTAGTCTACTTGAAACTTGAAAATTCAATGATTTTTAAATTATCGTTTTTGAGTAAAAAGATAAAATTTTTATTAAAATTTGTGGAATTTTTGCAAATGTTATACAAAGTTCGAAACATTGCTTATATGGATTTTGTTATAGCATAAAACATGTTTTTATAAAAGAATAATTGGAATTACAAAATAAATAAATAAATAAAAAATCAACCGTACAAATAGTACACCCTTTTGTTCGGCCGAGCTTCTCCTCCTATTTGTGGTGTGCGTCTTGATTCTACAAATGGAGGGACCTACAGTTTCAAGCCGACTCCAAGCGGCAAATATTTTTTTATGAGGAGCTTTTTCATGGCAGAAATACACTCGAAGGTTTGCCATTGCCTGTTGAGGGGCGACCGCTATTAGAAAAAACGTTTTCTGCATATTGGTGTTTCACCCAGTTTCGAACCTACGTTATCTCTGAATTCTGAGTGGTAATCGCGCAGCAACCCATTTGCCTATGGTCGCCGCAATTTTCAATATGTGGTGTACGCTGTATTTTCTCACTGAGCGTAGGTCTTATTGAGTAACGGTTAAAAATTGGGGTTTCCACATTCGCCTCCTTATAAGCTAAGTTATGTTGATTATCAATCTATTAAGGAGACAGATAACTGTAAAATTTCGAATTTTTTTTTGTTTTTATGAAATGTTAATATAATCCATTAAGAAAATGCCAAAAAATTTTTAGAACGTAAATTTAAGTATTTCTTATATGTATTATAGATCGTCAACCGTGACGACTCTATTCTTTGCCTTCGAGCGCTCGAAAAATTATTGACCGATCTCCCTGAAATTTTGCACACTTTTTTATCATATTATTTTCTATATGAATTTAAAGTTTTCTAAAATTGTTCGCAAACAATTTTTTTCGAAGCAAACATAAATTCGCCCCAAAATTCATTTTTTCTTGAGCATTTTATTTCACGATTTTTTTCCATTGTTGTTTAATTCATATAGAAATTATGATATTAATAAACAAAAAAAAAATTGTGTGTTTGCACTGACGCCGCTGCTACAATGTCCGCCAATTGAGTAGCCCCGCTGTGACCTTCCTGGAAGAATTGAGTGTACATCCGCCATTTTAAATGATTAAAATAAAAAAAAAGATTGTATATCATTTTAATGTATAAATAAACTGTATGCCAATTTTGAAAAAAATATATTGGTTTCTTCATTTTAAATAATTTTAATGAAAATCAGGGAAAATATGGCCGTTTACAGGTATCTGCCCCCTTAAAACAAGATCTAGACTAACTTCCATGATGTATCTTTTATTACAGTGGTAATGCTAGCACTTTTGAATTGTTTAGCCAAAAATTTTATTTTAGAAATTAAACACTTTTGTATCGATTCGGGAGTAGTAAAGATTCTCTATAAAATAATCCACAGATTCCTCAGGTTTTTGTAATAGTAGTGTAATAAGTTATAGTGTTGTAAATATCTCAGTTCTTGTTTTACTTGACAGTAACTCCAAAAAGAAATAACGTTACTTCCCAGGTATTTCTTTGTCACGCTTTTTAAAAACGGTTACTCAGATTTTAATATGTAAAACTGGATTCATTCAAAAACACAGAAAGTTTGAGTAAAGGAGTTAAAGCATTGTGTTATGGACCTCTCAATTATTTACTTAAACATCACTTCTGAGCTCTGAAGCCCTCACCCCCTTCAATGATATTTAATAACGAACTATGATACGCCGCGAATGTGATAATTCAACTCTACACATCCTATTAGTGTGCCCAAAAGATGATCCTAAATACTAACTAAAACGAATTTTCCACCGTTATGTTGTTGTCTGTTGATGCTACAATATGAGTACTATTTGAAATCGAAAAAAAATATTGTTAACCAGCTTCGCTAATAAGTCAACCAAAAATTGCGTATAATAAGCGCTGTAAAATATGCGCAACACCATCGCCATATGTTTCACGTCCGGATTCAGTGAGAAATAACAGTTTTAATTTTAATATTCGACATTTATGGTCACGTGGCCGGGAGAAAAAATTTGATATTTGCTCTTGTTGGCAAAATTTTTTTTTACTATATATGTACATACGCATGCGCAAATTTGGTTTTGCGGTAAAAATGTTAAACAATTAATTTACGTATATAAATAGACGGCAGCACGTAACGAATACAAATGCGCGAACTCGCTGTAAGAATGCAAGCAAATATACGCGAATGGGAATGTTTGTTTATTTGTAGGAACCAGAAAAATGCCGGGAAAACGAGGCGCCAAACCGCGTGCACATTATGTTTAATTAGCACAAAGCAGGTGTTGAAAACGCACATAGAAACATACTTACACAAGTGCATACAATGTTATAATGCATACAATTAGCAGAAATGAACCACATGCGTGGCCAGCATTTATTACATTTCGTATTATTAAATTTTCAACTAGCATGGAGCGTTGTGTGGGCGAGGCGTATGCGCGCGTCTGCCGTTTTTACATTTTGTGGATTTTACGCCAAATTCTCTACCTTTTATGTTTTTCGCCTCTTCTATGTTTATTTACTGTTTGCTATTTTTTGGTTTCGAAACTTTTTAACAACCTATTGAGATTTATGTTTGTGGTCTACAAATAAACATCACTCATACGCCCTGTCCTTACTTACTTGACGTTATTGTCGTTACCCAGAACTTGAAGTGTGGCTTAATTATCGTATGCCTCACTTCAACTTTGTTGAAGGTAATAAAATTTAAATTAAATTAGAAAGTCATTACAGCGCTATTATTATTTTGTTGCAGAGCAGCAATGGTGGTTCAGTGTAGTTGTACGAGTTATAAGTTATGGCAGCACATCTGAACTAAAATTATGTGTGGAAAGTAATATATTAGTGTTTACTCAGTAGTCGAACATTCTCCATTGTAAGTAGTTGCTTTTATTCTTCTATCTTGTTTTCTTTTTATCTTTATCTTTATCTTTATCTTTATCTTTATCTTTATCTTTATCTTTATCTTTATCTTTATCTTTATCTTTATCTTTATCTTTATCTTTATCTTTATCTTTATCTTTATCTTTATCTTTATCTTTATCTTTATCTTTATCTTTATCTTTATCTTTATCTTTATCTTTATCTTTATCTTTATCTTTATCTTTATCTTTATCTTTATCTTTATCTTTATCTTTATCTTTATCTTTATCTTTATCTTTATCTTTATCTTTATCTTTATCTTTATCTTTATCTTTATCTTTATCTTTATCTTTATCTTTATCTTTATCTTTATCTTTATCTTTATCTTTATCTTTATCTTTATCTTTATCTTTATCTTTATCTTTATCTTTATCTTTATCTTTATCTTTATCTTTATCTTTATCTTTATCTTTATCTTTATCTTTATCTTTATCTTTATCTTTATCTTTATCTTTATCTTTATCTTTATCTTTATCTTTATCTTTATCTTTATCTTTATCTTTATCTTTATCTTTATCTTTATCTTTATCTTTATCTTTATCTTTATCTTTATCTTTATCTTTATCTTTATCTTTATCTTTATCTTTATCTTTATCTTTATCTTTATCTTTATCTTTATCTTTATCTTTATCTTTATCTTTATCTTTATCTTTATCTTTATCTTTATCTTTATCTTTATCTTTATCTTTATCTTTATCTTTATCTTTATCTTTATCTTTATCTTTATCTTTATCTTTATCTTTATCTTTATCTTTATCTTTATCTTTATCTTTATCTTTATCTTTATCTTTATCTTTATCTTTATCTTTATCTTTATCTTTATCTTTATCTTTATCTTTATCTTTATCTTTATCTTTATCTTTATCTTTATCTTTATCTTTATCTTTATCTTTATCTTTACCTTTACCTTTATCTTTATCTTTATCTTTATCTTTATCTTTATCTTTATCTTTATCTTTATCTTTATCTTTATCTTTATCTTTATCTTTATCTTTATCTTTATCTTTATCTTTATCTTTATCTTTATCTTTATCTTTATCTTTACCTTTACCTTTATCTTTATCCTTAATTATCCGATCTCTTCCTCCAAAAGTTATTTAAACTAATTAAAAGTACGAAGAAATATTTTTAGCTGACTGCATATTCTCTGAGCTATATTAAATCAACTTTCCTCTGCATACTTTGTTTCATGTTTGAATGATATGAAAGTCATAAATAAGTTTTCCATAAATTTCCAGCTGACCCTCTCGGCGAACTCAAATTATTTTCTCTTGATGAACTACTACCACACATTGTATGGAACTAAAAAGTGTTGGTAAAACTTATGTTGTTAAAGATTTCCTTCATAAGTGCACTTCATAATAATCTACAAGCATAGAAGTACGAGTAAGCAAGCAGGTACGTCCATGGCATACTTGTATGAAAATACACTTGAGTGTTTTTGTTTGTATGCGGTGAAAGTTGTCTTATTTATATTACAAGGAAACTACAGTAAGCACCAGCTGCTTCCTACAGCATAGTTACGTTTCATCAAACTAACATACGCACACATACTTGCGCACTTATTTGATTACACGTTTATGTATATTTGCACACATATAAAGTCACTTATACTTTCAGTCGTAGGATGAAACAAAATAGGAGTAAATCTGAAGAAGGGATGTAAGATAACGAAACGTACCGGATACTAAATACAAGTGTACTCAAATATACACACATGCGAAATAAATACCAAATTCAATTAAAGTTTAATAAAATAAAGGAAACGTGTAAAGTGAGGTGGATGTGCCAGGCTTGTCGGAGAGCATGAGTAAGCATCTTTGCTTCTATAACTAAGATAATATTTATTTATTCATATAAAAATGAAGTGCTAAACTTCGTGTATATTTTTCCTAACTTAGATGAAGCCCATTTTTGGGCAGTAATAGTTAGTGGCTCTGACAATAATTAGACATTTTGGTGCATTCATTCTTGAAGATCGTACTGTGAATAGTTGGTGAAGACAGCTTTGAAGAAATGTAATCAGAGTAATTGAGTTTCAAGAAACTAGGTATGTGGACCCAGCGTATTCCTAAAATAGAAAAAAATCATAAGACCATTTTTGCTCTTGAAAATAATAGATATGAAGACATATGATATGAAGACTTCATTTTATTACTTATAGGCATAATAAAGAAGACACGTGAAGTGGTGTTTTTGAAAAGCAAAATTTTTCTTAAAGGACTTATAGATGGTACTGTATAAAGCTTTTTTATGAAAACGAAAAAATGAAAAGTTTTCCAAAAACGGAGGAGCAATCCACAACTTCTCGAGTGATGCCAAAAACAAAAGATAAAGACAAAATAGTTCTTATAGAATGTAGGGGCTTCCAATTAGTAAGAATACACCTTAAGTATTATGAGAAAATGAAAACGAAAGGAACATAGAGTAAAGGCAATGAAAATTTTATTAATATCACAAAAGTTGCATATCTTAGTTTTGAACGAACAATTTGCATGTGGAGAAACGCATAAAAATGCTTACATAAAATAAGAGTTAGAAATGATATAATTAATATAATTAGCAAAAACCAGCTTTGGATCTAAAGTAACACTATTACACTATTAACTGATCTCGGAAGACAACTGGTGATAAAATAAGACGTCTGAAAGCAAAAGAAACTTGGTTGAAGTATTGTGAAAGTATTTCGTTATATTCAATCACAAACGATAATTATTTATTTATTTAACAATCAAATCAATATTGCATTTCTAACAGACTAAAAATCATGTAAAAAACTATTTAGTAATTCCTTTAAAACTACAGTGAAGTTGTATTTAGTATAATAGAAATCAATAGTAGAAGAGCTTGAAAGCAGAATAAACTATTTTAATGCTCTATAAATAGGAGCATAATAGTAAGAGCTAACTATTTGTAACGCAAAAATATCATAATTCCATAGGCTTCTCTGCGTGATATTAAAATAAATACGTTCTAGTAAAAATGGAGAATCAATAGTTGTTTAACGATTTCAAGTTAATGAGCTTGCATCTGGCTGTGCAAGAGAGAATAGGGACGTTAAAACGCAAAGAAGGTAGAGCATAGCCAAAAAAACATTTGGGATTCTTTCAAATCTATTGATCTTACGTGATTTTAAGGTATCCAAATAAAACTGCGTATTCCAACATAGAGCGCATATGTGAGTTAAAGAGTATTTTTAAAGTATATGGATCAGTGAAATATGAGCTGAATCTGCGAGTGAAAGCGAGCATTGAATAAGATTTTGCAATGGTACAATTTAACAGACTAATTAGTGTACCAAGTTATAATTTTTTCACACTCAGCAAAGGCTCAAATTGTAGAATATTTTTTTATATTGTGGAATAGATTTTTAAATCATCAACGTGTTAGGTGATTAATCAAGTTTCTTCTCCAATTTTTGATAAGCTCCTTAAATGTCTGTTAAAAATGGTCAGGCATACTGTTGTATGTGAATTCGTGTTTCATGAGTAGGTTTTTCGTATCAAAAATACATTCAAAGGTTTGCAAATGAATGCCGAAGAATGGCTCTTATGGTAAACGTAAGTCTTTGAACCTCAGAACAATGGTAGTCGATTTCAAAATCCCTCCGCTGCAGAGGACCGTCTGGCAATAAATGCTGCCTATATAGATTATGGCATCCATTCAAAGTTTGCAAGTACTTGTTGCTGAAAAATCTTCCGCACTTCCTCACTCTTACCTATTCTGTAAATAATTTTCTGACAACGGCTGTGTTTCCCAATCACTGGAACAGAGCTATAAAAATAATGACTTTAAAATTATCTCACAATTAAGATTATGTGACTCGGTTTTGGGTTGTGCAACCATATCACTCACTATAGTGAGTAATTCCCGACTTTCGGCGCTTTTCCCGCTCTACTGTATGAAAGTCGTTTGGATAATGAAAAGAAAACAAAAAAATTTAATTGTTTTAAAATTTTATTACCACCTGAGTGTTCTAATATGCCAAATTTGTGTTCATGTGCTTATTTGATTTTCAAAGTGCTTACGTTTAAAAAAGAAAATTGAACAGATTCATTGTATTGGTGGCCAAAGTGATGGGCTTTC
Organism: Anastrepha obliqua; assembly: GCF_027943255.1. Lineage (NCBI taxonomy): Eukaryota > Metazoa > Arthropoda > Insecta > Diptera > Tephritidae > Anastrepha > Anastrepha obliqua. The sequence continues at coordinate 87,150,587 of NC_072892.1, forward strand.
AAATCGTCCTCCCCCAAAATTGTCGTTATTTTTTTATTTTACATGATTACACATTATATGAACATGATTTTGTATTTTCAGATTAATTTCCATTTTATTTTCTAACTCTTACCTGAAAATAAAGGTCGGAATTACTTAGAGATTTGCTACTGCCCGTCGAGAAAATCACCATAAACAAGTTTTTAACACTTATACAAAGATTTAATATTTATTTTATGAACGAGCAGTGGAAAAAATTCACAAATTTTCACAGAGAACCAAATTCACTTAGGCCAGTCCAGTACAATTTTAGGTTTACTGAAAGTTCAGAAACAAATAAGTTGTCAAGACTTGCCAATAAGTTTTAGTGTTACTGTTATTCGACCCACTGCAGCAAAAAAAAAAATAAACGGCAAATTTTAAAGTACCTATTTCGTACGGTCTGAAAACCTATTAAATAATAATTAAAAAAGATAACAAAATGTTTAACATGTCGTACATACCTTCAACTTGAATTTCCATTGTACAACAGCACATAAACACAGTAATGCTTAGAAAAATAACACTTCCCGGAACTGCGTAAGTACGGAGCGGAGACCACGCTAACTATCACTTTTCAAATTCTCTTACTTTGGAGGCACAATTATAAGTGAATTGTTTGTGCAGTTGAAATTTCTTTTGTACTCTATGTTACTATGACTAATGAACTAACATTTAGCTAAATATTGCTGCATAATTTTAATATGACTATTTTCATCGAATGTCCTATGGCGGAACCACTGTGCACTGTGTATGAAATTTAAAAACATATCTTAAGGCTTATAAGGATTTTTGGAGCATATGCATATTTAGAATTGAAGCAACATATATGTGTTTTTCGGTTGCCCTGGTGATTAGCAATATTTTAACGAATATTTGCCTATTTAATCCGTGTTTAAAAGTAACTAATTAAAATCAATATTCTCTAATAAAACTCTAATAATAAAGTGATAATTTTATAACTAAGAGGCAAGAAATTAAGCAGCAACAATTCTCAATTGATTGGTTACTTTTAGCTGAGGGCTTAGTAAAAGTTTTGATCGAAACTCATGTGAGATGGTGACTGAGTTTCATATGAATCAAGCTTATGAATGCCAATAAGTTTATTTCTGGGTTCAAAATTTAATATGCACTCATATGTTTAGCACGACCTGCATTTTCTTCCATAAAATGAATGCTTCAAAGCATTTTTTTATATCGCGAAAAATGCGTAACACCGGAAATAAATTTAAATATCAATCAGAATTTTGAGCCATACAAAAGTATATCTCAATTGCATGCGGTACAAAACTGCCCACCCAGACTTTTTCTAAAAATTCTGCTTTGAAAGATAGGTCAAAATGGTCGCACAGAGAGAGACACACTTGGACGAGAAATCAAAGACGTTCTTTACGACACCATTGCAGAGGTAATAAGGAGAAAAAAACTTATAGGGCAGAATAATGGGAGGAGGGATTTGTAGATAACGACCGATCGATGACTGAGTTATGGTTGTGTTAATTGCTTTATGCGCTGCTGATGAACTTCGTCGGGTTGTTAATATCAACACCTGCTCTATCAGTAGGCGAATCAAAGAAGTGGGAGCCTAAATGCCAAAATCTTAGTGTTGCGAGGGTAAGGCAGTTAAGTAGAACGTACTGAGATGATTCCATATCATGCATACTTTTCAGATAGTGTGCTGTACCCGGCTTCATGAAATTCGAGAGCTGATATTGTGTTAATCTTGGAATATCCCTCGAGTGCCTCCGAACTGTACGTGGCCAGAATAATTTTGCGGCCTTAAAAGTTTAGGTACCTACCCAGCGATTCGGATACGATTGAAAGTGAAGTCAGGTATTACCTGACCAGTGCATTATCATCAAGCTCAGAACCCTGATTGCAGCTTGGCTGTCGAAGTAGATACTTACTTCTGTCACAGTTATTATACAAGTGAGCTGCCAATCAGCTACTTCTGTGATTTCTGCAGTGACCCGGTAATCTGAGTGCGAGTCTGATCGGGAGCTTTCTTGTTAAACATATTGAAATTGTGATGAAAATTTGTTGCATATTTAAAATTTCATTCAAAGTTTTAAGCTACGAATTATATGGTTCTTGTTGTAGTATGAACTATATTTTTATAATAAAAAGAAAGAAATAAATCAAATGAAAAAGTAACCAAAATCTTGCAATGTGTCGCACTGCTTCTATTTCGACCGCCACCATTAGGCAAACATCGGCCGCCATTGCTTAATGGCTATGAACGTGACTGCCATGTGGTAGAGCCCGGGCTCAAAACTTTGGGCTTGAAACACCAAATGATAGAACTTTTTATTTTTTAATAGCAGTCACCCCGCGGCAGGCAATACCAAACCTCCGAGTGCATTTTCGCCATGAAAAAAATCATCAAAAACCATCTGCCATGAGAAAACATCAAGATGCACACCACAAATAGGTAGAGGAGCACGGCTAAACACCCAACAAAGGGATGTAAACGGCTATATAGAGGATTCGTTCCCACGACAGTTGGTTCTTCGTTACCGAAACGACCCGGATTTATATGTTTATGCTGCTACAACAACAACAAAAGGATTCTGCTCAGCAATATTGTTCAGTTGGGCAAAGCAATCAGAAAAAGATGCATTGTGAAGTTTTATAAATAAGACAATATTTGCTAATAAAGTTCTGGTTTTAATTAAAAAGTTATTAAAGGTTGTTTAAGGCAGATGTGCGAAAAAAGAAAAGAAGCTACCAGCATGACAAATACATTTTAAATTAGCTTTTACTAAATAGCACCTTAAACTTTGCTGAATGCATTAAACCTGAAATTTATTTATAAGCATAAAAAATGCTTTGTATCTACTCGAGTTGAGAAAACTTTGCCATCTCCCATGATAAATCCACTTATACTCCAAAAGCCCCAAAAGTGGTCTTAACTACATTTCTTCTCTGCTGTTTGCAAAACTTATTTGTACTCTGAACTTCTTATTGTCATTCTACGCCTTATTACGCTTAGTTTTACTTTCTATTGTAATTTAATTGATTTCGGGTCAGCAGCTGATCCCGCACATATATACATGAGCGTTAGGCAACTGGCCAACACGTGGCAAATATTATATAATATGAGTAGGTGTGCAGAAAAAGGGTCCTCTCAGCATCTGCTCACATATCCATAGTTAGAAACGAGTTGGAGTTGAGGTTGATGTTGAGCTTGGGACTTTGCACTTTGAGTGCCATGCCAACAAAAGTTCAGAGCTGCGAGTATTTGCAGTGTTTGCTTTCGTTTGCTTTTCTTCAACTTCTACATTTTCTTTTCGTTCAACTCAAATCAAATAAAGTTTAACGTAGAGCATTTGTCGTGCCATCGTTGCTTTACTTTTCGATTTTTTAAATTTCTTTTCGATTGCTGCTGTGAAATTCTGCTTCTCATCTTTGTTCCCAGATTGTTTTTTCCCACTTAACTTTGTAAGTTACTGAGCGAAAATGTCCGGCACTGCGTTCAAGTATGCAGTTAACATGCTGGTGTGAGTAGTCCCCCAACCAGCGGGTGGGTTTACTGGCCAGAAACCTTGTTCAACTTGGTAGCCACTCAACCGTTCTCCAACTCCAGTGTCAGCATCAGCAGCTATTCAATGAATCTAGTGATGCGTTCAACACTGGACTCACCGGCATTTGCTTGCATGCTGTTGTCCCAAGCCACTCATAATTCTTACAGGGCCACAGCATGTTTGTCTTTCGATTCCTGTATTGCCAATGCCATTTCCCGTTTCACATTTTCGATTTCTAATTTTATACTTTTTGTGCATATTTGGTCTTCTTTTTCACGGTGATCTCGATTTGGTTGAATCGGTTGACTTTGTGCAGGTTTTTTATCTTTCAGGTTTTCATATATTTTGCTTGAATTTTTCTTCAATTTCTCTATGAAAATACATTTCTGTTTTTTATTTGCTGTATTTTACTTTTTCTAATGCTTTTTGAAGTTTGTGTGGGGAAACTTTCGTTTCTTTGCAGCCAATGACTTGGAAAAATTTTCAACGCAAAGACAAGAAAAATGTTCAACTTGAACGCATTCATAAAAAGAGGGAAGCAGTAACGGCTGCAGTACCGGAAATTCGGTGACAGTAGTAAAAAGTTTGAAAAACAAAAAACAAAAAAATGTACCTATATATGTACGCATATCTGTATATTTCGCTGAAGTACAAGTGTGTGCATGCAAAACCAATGAAAAAGTCGTATAATAAATTTTATTAAAATGCAATGAAAATAGGAGAATTTTTAGTAGTTTCAGAATGAATTGGTAAATATTTGTGAAAATGGTTTTTGAATGCTGATGAAATGGTTATGAGTTTTTGTGCATTTAAAGAACAGTCGAAGGAGTGGTAAACAAATACGCGTTTGACTTGGGTCGAAATTTGAAGCTGTAAAAGTGTCTTAGATTTGATATGTATTAGAATTGCTCATGCGGCTTCCGAACTTCTTTTTCTTCTTCTTTTGAGCTGTAATAGTTTAAGTGACTTAGTAGGAGTTCAACAAAGCGCTGCAGTTATTCTTTCTCTTACATATTAACCGACACCAGTTAGAAGAACTTTATAAATGCAAGATAAAGTCCAAAATAAACAAGACTGATCTACGAGAGAAACGATAGGAGCTTTGTTCTGATAACTTCGAGTTTAGTTACTCAAAATAGTCTCCTCTGGCCTCATCTTTGCTCGATCTAAAAGCTTTTCGAAAGCGTGTGTCAGGTCATTGACCGGAATGTCCTTCAGGATGTCGGTACAAGCCTTTTGGATGGCCTCTACGGGCGGAAAACGTTTTCCTTTCATGGCCAAATGCAATTTTCCGAGTAGGTATAAGTCACGTGGAGCCATATCAGGCGAATACGGAGAGCGATTGATGGTTAAAACGTATATTAGATATTAGAAATAAAAAGTTCTGAGTGTTTTTCGATACATGACTTGAGTGAGCTGCACGGCGATTTAACGGTGAAATAAGGCGTCAAAGAAGTTGTTTTGACAGTGTTTTTTGTTTGCTTAAAAAAAAAAAATAAACAATTGTCGCGTATGCTTTTGTGCGTCTTGATGTTGTTCCACAGTTTCTACAGTTTGAAGCCGACTCCAAATGGAAAATGTTTTTTATGAAGGGCTTTTTCATGGCAGACATATACCAGAAGATTTGCCATTGCCTACCAAGGTGTTGCTTACACTGTTAAAAATAAGATAAAGGCATCCATCGTTTTTGTCTACTTCAAATAGCCGATAGTTTTCGTGGGGAGCTTTCTCCTGGCAGATATTTTCGCGATCACAAGCTTGGCACAACGATATGATTCTTTTGGCTTAATTAAGTGATTTTGGCTGAGGTAAATTAAGAGGACCCGGTGGTCTCAAAAAAACAATATTTCGAAAGTATAGTATCTTAAGAATATACTGTGAAATTTTCATGTAGAAATTCCCAATACTATAGCTGTTACAGCCCATTAACTAGATAGAGAGCGGCTCACGCGCTCCTATACCTCAAACTTTAAACTCATTTATATCTCTCTAAACGCCTTTTTCGGCCTGGTGTAGTAGTAAATTAGTAAAATTAAAAAAAAAAAATTATTTTTGTATGTAAAAGAAGTTCAATAAAAAGCCTGAAAGAATTAAATATCGCTTTTCGCTTTCGCCGTTTGTGGTTACTTAAAGTAACTATCTTGTAACCTGCTTGCAAACTATGTAAATATTTATGCCGTTGAGTTTCGAGGCCTATTATCAGCTATACTTATAGTCAAATAGTCAGGAATAAAAATGTAACATATGCACTAGTTTATTAATTTTCAAAGACACAAGGAATACCCACTTGGTGAAGATCCTATTTGTAGAATACAACTGGTACTTTTCAGCCTCTCGCTGTGAGAAAAAGTGCAGACCAGGCTGCAAAATTCGTCTTTAAATTAACCAAAATATATGAACAAAGGCTTCATACACCTGCGGTCGGTCACACTCTGCTTACGTACGACCACCGTTTTAAAGCGGCGAATCAGTCAAGATGTACATTCCGCACCGCGTCAATTCAAACTGTTCACCACTCCCTGCTACTATGCCAACATTTTTCATCAAAAGGTCTGAGTTCTTCGAAAATCACTGTAAATCATTCGATACACGTCCCCACGGAAAACAATTCTAAGCCAACATGAGGCTTCCTAAAGAATATCAACATTACATATCTAATTTAACGGCGGCCACCATAGCCGGCACGATTGGCGCGGGACTATCTGGAACCCGCACGGGACGAAAGTGCGAATCTCTGTTCATGAAACACCAAATGATAGAAAACGTTTTTTTAATGGCAAACATTCGAGTGCAGTTCTGCCATGAAAAAACTCCTTATGAAACCACCTTCAGAACAGCAGGAATACAATTATATTCTCACTAGCGCGACACTTATAAATAGGATCTATGTGTCGACAAGTCGATATCTTTCTCATTATTTTGTTCTCTTGAAGTTCGTGCAATGCAATTCATAACATGATTGAATTTGTTTAATTGCACATGAATACATATGTAAAAAAATGTAAAAGTTTTTCAGTACAATCAATTTCATATGTTAGTACATACATTTAATACAAAGGAACACGAAGAAAGTGTCCTTCTACTATGTAGGGATGCTAAATTCAAGAGTTGATATCGAAAATCGTTGGAAGGCAATGGTTCTGAAAATTGATCAACAGTATTCAGTGGATATTCCGAAATATGGTAAATATAATATATGCTATTTGCTTTTCTTGAATAAATGACTTGAATGCATTTGGCAGTACTCAAATACACACACGGACAAAATTATTCATATTACCACAAGTTTTTTCATTCGGTAAGCTGTATCTTGAAAATTATTGTTATTAAAAATGTTATTCTCAGAAAAATATTGGGAGGTTGAATTAGTTTTAAAGGTGACACACAGATGGCGCTATTTATCACTTTATCGCGTTGGCAATACTGAATATATATTCATGACAAAGCCTCATCCCTAGGCTTTGTTTATCAGTATCTGTCATTTCGCTGAAGTATAAACAACGCAGTGTTTTCGTGCTCCGAGTATGTCAACTTTCGTGCCGTCGAAACGCAATTTGCGGGAAGCTTTGCTTTTCTGCTTCAATTTGAAAAAAAATACAGCCCAAGCCCGTGAATTGCTGCAGGAGGCCTACCCAGACCATACTCCGTCGATTTCAACATGTGAGTACTGGTTTCGACGATTCAAAAGTGGTGATTTTCACACCGAAGACAAGGAGCATCTTGGCCAGCCCAAAAAGTTCGAGGACGCGGAATTGGGGGAATTGGTAAACGAGGACTCGTGCCAAACCCAAGAAGAGCTTGCTGAATCATTGGGCGTTGATAAATCAACCGTTTGCAAGCGTCTAAAAGCGATGGGAATGATCCAAAAGCAAGGACATTGGGTACCGTACGAGTTGAAGCTGCGCGACGTCGAACGGCGATTTTTTACGTGCGAATTGCTGATCGAGCGACAAAATCGGAAGGGTTTTTTGCATCGGGTGGTGACTGGCGACGAAAAATGGATCCACTACGATAACCCAAAACGCAAAAAATCATGGGGTTTGCCCGGCCACGCTTCAACGTCGACGGCCAAGCAGAATATTCACGGCAAGAAAATCATGCTCTGCATTTGGTGGGATCAGGTCGGCGTCGTATATTTTGAGCTGCTCCAACCGGCGAAACAATCACGGGGGATCGTTACCGACTGCAATTGATGCGTTTAAGCCGGGCATTGAAAGAAAAACGGCCGGAAACGGTAAAAAGGCACGACATGGTTATTTTGCAACATGACAACGCTCGGCCGCATGTTGCTCAACCTGTCCAAAAATACCTTGGAACGCTTGGCTGGGAAGTGTTACCCCACCCGCCGTATAGTCCAGACATAGCTCCCTCCGATTATCATTTGTTCCGGCATATGAGTCTCGATTTGGCGGACCAGCGGTTCTCCTCGTACGAGGCTACCAAAATATGGGTTGAGTCATGGATAGCCAAGCAGCGGCCAGAATTTTGGAGAAACGGCATCCGGAATTTGCCCGAAAGATGGGCGAAAGTTGTAGCTAGCGATGGCCAATACTTCGAATAAAATATTTTGTACCGTTTTTTCACAATAAAGCCCCAAATCTTCGAAAAAAACCTTTAAAACTAATTCAACCTCCCAATATACAAATTTATTGTTTATTTAAAACTAATATAAACTTAACAAAAGTTTACTCCATAAATAAAATATTAACGAAAATCATACGATTCTTGAAGGCCATCCGAAAACAGTTCACAGGACCTTGAAACGTGTCGGGGATAGCTGGCGTATAGCTCGAAGAAAACCACTCATCAGCAAAGTCAATAAAAATAAGTGGATAGAGTTCGCAAAGGAGTATAAAAATAAACCACTTGATTTCTGGAGCAACGTCATTTTTAGCGACGAGAGTAAGTTCAACATTTTTCGAGACCGAAGAAAACTCAATACCGAATTCGAAAAAAGCATGGTGGTGGGAGTGTAATGGTGTTGGGATGTACATCCACGGCAGGCGTGCGTAATCTGGTATTTATTGATGGTATTATGGATAAATCACTTTACCTTAATACTTTAAAAGAAAATCTGCATGAACGTGCGCAAAAACTGTGTGTTGGAAATAACTTTTATTTTCAAAAGGATAATGGGATAAGCATACGACCCATGATGTGTATATGTGGATCATAAATCATGTGCCTCATATTCTTCTAACACCACCCCAGTCCCCAGACTTGAATCCCATCACACATTTTTGGGATGAACTCGGTAGGCGTATGGCGAAAATTACCGTAAATACCCTAACTAGAGGAAGTACTCCAACAGGAATGGCGAAATTTGAGTCCAAGTGTGACTAAAAAATTAATTAACCCTATGCCAAATAGATTTAATGAAGTCATCAAGTAAAAAGGAATGCCAGCTAATTATTAAAATTTCTTTAAATTAATTTTTCTTTAATAGTTTTAAGAAAACAATAAATTTGTGTATTTTCCTTAGAATAACACTCTTAATTACATTGAAGCTGAAGGTGCAGCTTATCGAATGAAAAATTAGTGGTTGTGTGAGTAATTTTGCCCGTGTGTGTATATACAATTTTTCTCACACCAAGAATAAACTCTGGTCAGATTACAATAAAACTGAATCCTCTGCAAATTCGGCGGAGTTAATTTTAAATTATAATTAATTAAATAATTGACAGGTCCCGAACGTGAAATAAAATGTTCACCGAACTCGCTTCCCAACAAGTTCTTTGTTACGTGTGTTGTGTGGCATGTGGCACCGTCTTGCTGAAACCACATATCATGAAAGTCAATATCTTGCATTTTGGGCAAAAAAAAGTTGGATATCATTTCACGGTAGCGCTCACCATCTACAGTTACGTTACGATTCGCAGCATCTTTGAAGAAGTACGGTCAAATGATATCCCCAGCCATAAACCGCACCAAACTTTAACCTTTTCTGGATACATTGGTAGTTCTTGCAATTCTTCTGGCTGATCTTCACTCCAAAATCGACAATTCTGCTTATTTACGTACCCATTGATCCAAAAATGAGCTTCGTCGCTGAACACAATTTTTCGATAAAAAAGTGGATCTTCGGCCAAGACCCCATTCACCAAGACCCGGTAGGTCGATGGTTTCAATTCTTGTACCAGCTGTATTTTGAAAGGCTTCACACCTAAATCCTTTGGCAAAATTTTCCACGTTGTTGAGTAACAGAGGCCCATCATTAACACTGGCCGATACAGCTGCGATATTTTCTTCAGTTCGCACTCTACGTAAGCGTGTTTGTGGTTAGATGTCCAATAATGTAAATTTGGTTCTAAATTTAGTCACAATAGCTCGAATAGCCGCTTCAGTGGGTCGATTAAACTGTCCATAAAATGGAAGAAGCGCGCGATAAACTTTCTTAACAGAATACGCATTTTTATGATAAAATTCAATGATTTGCAAGCGTTGTTCGTTTGTAAGACGATTCATGGTTAAATTATAGACCAAAGAGAAGATGTTTGACAGTGAAACAAAACACGAAACGTGCGTCAGCTGTTTAAAAAGATAATAGCTGAAAAATCACCCGTTAGTATACTAATAATAATAATAGTGGTGATGTACAGTATAACACGGTTTCGGTATAGTACTTCAGTTTTCGGCTTCGCAAAGTTTGTTAACTTCAATTCGTTCCCGCTTGTCTAGCCTTTTTACTTCAGGAATATTTTGTGATGGTAGTTGTTGTCGTTGTTGCTAGTTCTTCTACCTTCATTGTTGCACAATCAGTGGCGATACAAAACTGTGAACTTAACATGCTGAACACCATTCAAATGCTCATTTCGATTGTTTATTGTGTCGAATGATTGCTACTTTTACGAGTATTCCTGCGCTATTGATCAGCCCGCACATATTCTCACACATACGTACATGTGCAGTTATGGCAGCGTTTGCACGGACCAGAACAAGTCATTTGCCCAATGTAGCAAACCAAACCTCGTTGCAAGCAATGAAGCGTTTCAGCAACGTTTTGTCAGAGGTAACTGTTTTGCAAGAATTGCAATGCTTATGTGCATGCATATATTGGTGGTGTTAGTGTGGTTTGTATATGTGTGTATGAACCAAACGTGACGGTTTCAAGTGGTAAGCGTTCTGTATACAATTACAATCAATGCTGGCATAGAGAGTGGCGCCTCAGCATTCAAAGCATTCCCAGTTGACCTATGAGCATAAAAGGCATCGACGTATAAACACACACACACACACGGAAGTAAAAACACATACTTACATCCCATTATATAGCAGCTTGCTTATATCGTTTGCTCATCAACGAACGTATTCAGAGGCGGGCACACACACACACTCGCATGCAATCGTTGGAGCGCAACCAAAATGCAAAATGTTTGTGTGCAGTGAATTGCATTGCAATGTATTCGATTGGATTGCAATGGTTATGCAATTTGTTGCTTAAAACACAAAACACAACACTCACTTACCAGAATACCCTTCCACGTGCAACACTTTTCGTTTGGCACTATTTTCTACTACGCCATGAAATTTCATTGCTTGTAAAAGTAACTTTATGGCGCTTAAACCTTAGCTCGTCTTTGCCTGAGTGGCTGCATTCGCCACTTGTGTGCGCTTGTGTGAAGATTTGTGCTGGCATTTGTCGATGGCATCATTCAATGCCACACGCTATGCCAGTTAGGTGTCACTTGTGTCAAATTGCGAATAGTGAGAACAGCGAAAATTTGATTTTCTTCAACGCTAAGAAAAATTAGCATATAAATAACTTATCAACTGAAATGTATTAGTTTGACACTTTTACATATTCATATTCACATACATACCGATTAATATAACAACGTCAACGGAGGTGTAAATCGATCAAAAATACTGACACCTATTTGCTATTTATGAAGTTAAACCGCTCACTCAAAAACAAATTTTTACGTGCATACATACTTTTATAATAAAGAAAGCCATAAAACTTCAAGCATTCGGGGACGAAAAATATCGTTATCCGGATCATTATTTGCTGTAGGCAAGTTGACAGTGTAGGAGTATATATAAATTGACTATATAGTATGTAAAAAAAGTCTGATTGATAGGAGAATGAATGGTAGTGCGTTGTACATGAATTAGGCAGTGCTTGTTCCCACTAACGTGCAGAGCGTCGTCTATATAAAGTTTTAAAAAGACACTTTAATACCGGAGTGGGAAAAAATTAATAATGGTACCTGAGCATTAAGCAAATCTAGTTTTTTCGCTCGAATTGTGTTAACCAACTATTCGTATGTAAAGTCTGTTTGGATAGCGCAATTTACTCAATTCGGCTAACGGTATTGCTCGTGTCGTCGTCGCCATCTATTTATTTATCCCCCATTGGAGCATAGAGACTCAGGTTTTTGCTATGGACGATTTCGTGTTAAGTTGCATGAATTTTGCACCTCCAAGTCCGATGTGCAGTCTACCGAAGCAGAGGGCTTTTTGGAGACACGTTTACCTTTGGATTGTTTCCATTCTTGACGTTTTGAGAAGATTTCCTGCACAAAGCGGCAGCTTAGTGGGAACTACCATCCTTTACTGACTAAACAAATATTGGCAGTAGACTTCCCACAAGTCAGTGGGCGCTCACTAGCAGCTCCTCCGTATCCGTGCCTATAACATAAGTCTAAGCACGGACATGTAGGGACTAGCTATGCATAAAAACATGACTGGTTAATGCTCGCCATACCGCTAGGAGACTCATAGGCGCACCTTTCTGAGACTTTTAGCTTCTAGCCGTAGAATGCTGTTCGGGAATGCTTAACTCTTATTCACAGGCAACGATCATATCTAAAGGTCTCTCACTATCTGCAGCCTTTGACCCGTCCGCTTGCCTACAGCTCGGCATTCGGAAAATATCCCCAATTCCGCCATCCGAGTACTAACGTAAACTTCCCAATAATGGTAAAGCTCCTCAGCGAAGCTTATGAAATCATGATATTTTCTGATTAGGGATGGTTAAAACTAAGTACTCGTATGCTTCCAATGCCATGATTTCTGGAACTTTGAGAGAATTTACCTGCATTTCAAAATTTTTCTAAATTATTACTAGTTAAATTTAACCACCAACATTCCCCTTTTTAATTTTCTTTAAATCTGCTCGACCTCCGAAGAAATCTGAGTAGGTCTTGTGGTGCCAAGGAGCCAAGGTGATCGCTTCTTAACACGTCAGCCTGAATCGAGCGAAGGCCGGCAGATGCACAGTGGTCCGCCGTCTTACCCTCCTCTTCACAAGCTTGGCAGTGTACACTGTCTGAGATGCCTACTTTTTCCATGTGCTTTGCCCATAGAAAGTGGCTCGTCATCAGTCAAACCGTTAAGGCATAATGACAGGAGGAACTGCGACAGTCGGTCGGGCATGGCATCTGGTATCTAAGTAGTATCTAATGAATAAAGAATTATTTTTAAGTTTAATTTATTTTAAGATTGAGTTTTTTATCAGTATGTAATCTGTTTTTCATAGTCTCTAAAAAATTCTGTATTTCTAGATTACTAATAAATAAATATTAGCTAATACTCATAATACTAGATGATGTTCATGGCTGTGCTTGTGATAAAATGAAATACGTTACGAAATGAAAGATTTAGGAGTTGTTTTTGTACGTCAAACTACCATTTTTCAATCAAGTAGATTTCATAGTCCCCCGAGTATACGCAATGGTCGGTTACACTAGTAAATTCAAAGATCCTCGGCCATTAAAGTCGCTTTTTACAGCCTTAGTAAGGAGTGGTCTCGAATCTTGCTCGGTAACATGGAATCCATACTACGAAGCTAATTCCGTAAAATCGAAAAATCATAAAAAATGTTTACCAAATTCAATTTGAATAAAATTATTTGGCCTTCTTCATGACATTGGCAGCCGGAAATTGCTAGGCCTACAGTCGTTGACTGATAGAAGAATTTAATGAGAAGTATTATTACAATGACAAAATTAACTAAAATTAACAGAATTGTCTTGTTCAATCTCTTCTAAGCTCAGATCTCGCTCCATATTCTTAGAAATATTCGCTTGTTTGTTCATTCAACTAACAAAACTAATTATTCAATGAATGAAAGAATGCTATATAATATGTCCATGGACGCCGTTCTGGGGCCTCTTTAAGTAATGCAGAAAGTAGTCCTGGAAGGACAGTCTCCCCAGCAGAGGAGGAGGGATTGTTTTAATATAGTAGTCACACTACTCAACGCAGTAGACAATGGTCGCTGTAAGTGCGAAGGAATTTGGAATCCTACCTCACCCACAAAAAAAAAATGCCCAATGTGTAATAATTACAATAATATAGCATTAAGAAATTTAAATTTAATCGTTTTGAAAGTTTTAATAAATTGTGTTAGTCTATAAAACATCTCTCCTTAGACTGAAATAAATAAATACAAAATATGAAAATACATATCAACCACTTAAAAATAATAAAGGAAACAAAATACAATACTTTCCAACATTAAATTTTCGAAACGGAAAGGCAATCAGTTACCATTTTCTTATATTTATTGAAGTGGTTCGCTGTACGCAATATTTTTAGTACCATTATCGGTGGTGTATATCTATAAATCGCATTGAGTGTGTTAGAAGCGGTCAGACGCAGATCCTGCTTTTTTAGAAGTCTGCCCTTTTGTCTTTGAAAAAACCCAAATTAAAGGGATACTAAAGTCGCTTGAATTTAAATTGATAATAACTGATAAAAAAATCAGAATTCGAGAAATAAAAACAGATTCTCTTTTGCCCCCACTTATCAAAATAGTATTGATAACTTATCAATAGCTTCAGTAATGTTCTGTTGTAGTGTTTTAACACACAAAAGTTGGTATTTTACAATCTAAATGGGTTTGAATTTCCTAAAAATATTTCCGTAGTTCCAATTTCTAATGTGATTTGATCTAAGATAGTCCTGAAGGCTGTAAACTATTTAAAAATTCGATTGGAAAATGTTCATTCACTTTGTGCAACATCCGAATCCATCGAAGCATACATCACTTCATATTTATCTACTGTTTCTAGTATTATGCGCTTTATTATAGCTGAGTGGTTGTTTTTTGGAGTTGCCTTATGTTCACAAAGACACGAGTTTTGCTTTTCGAAAGTAGTTTTGGTCAATGATGCGTCAAAAGTGCCCAGTGTTTTTTAGCTGGAAGAGAACTATAACTGTGGTTTAATAGCTGAGAATGCCAAACTTCGACGACATGCCTATTTAGTAGGGATTGGCAAGTCATCATGAATCGCTTAACAGCAGAACAACGCTTCCAAATTGTGCAAATCTATTTTGAAAAAAAATAAATCTGTTCATAGAGCACTTCGTCCATTTTACTTGCGAGGAAGAACTGCCTTTACGGTGAATAGCGAGCGCTATCGAGTCATGCTGACTGAATTTTTGTTTTCAAAAATTAATCAGCTAAACATCGAGGACATTTGGTTCCAACGAGATGGCGGAACTTTTCATATAGCCCGCTTAACAATCGACTGGACTGCTCGAATAAACCACATAACGTGTAGTCGCTGCTGGCATATGCTGGATATCATATTTAAAAATTAAATTCCATGAAATTATCTACCAGATTATAATACAAAAAATTCATTGGAACAATATTTCTTTTTTGTATTTGTTTATTTATATTTTTGTATTAAAAAGCACCTGATAGTTGTATAAAAAGTATGTAGACATACTAAATGTTAAAAGAGAATTTCTGTACTATTGGAGTTAAAAATAAGTAACAAAACCATTAAAAAAAAACTTTTTAATTAAAACATTTTCAATCATAATTTATGTCTCGACAAGACTCAGTCTTGCGTTGGTTTCGTGAATCTATCAATGAAATATGCAATTTTTTATTATGTATATATGTATACTAGGGCGGGTCGATTTAAAAATCGCTCATTGCTCTGTGAAAATCATATTCTAGGGATCAAAATAAGAAACTTTGCCAAAGGAACCATACCTCTAAAACGAATTCTGATTTTCTACAATTTAGGTCGAACTTTTTAGTTTCTTTTCTATAACTCACTTAAATTAATTTTTTCATTTACATATGTTCTGACTAAATAAATTTCTTAAAAGAAAAAATAGATATTATTATAAATAAATAAAAATAAAGAAAAAAAATAGCCATTTAGCTGATTTTTTCATGTATAGGCCTACCCATTTTACAGTTTTTCTTTGATAAAGGTGAAAATGCAAGCCAGCCGCTGAAATTGTGATTGGTGTTTATGATGCCGATACTGTAACAGTTAATTACGTGCAATTTAGTTTCGTTGATTCCGTTCAAGCATTTTTGATGTTAAAGAAAATATCGGTAATGACGAAAATGTCGATAAATAATATAATATTATAATAGATAATCCAAGTTGACCGGCATGTTAGTAGTCATAGTATTGCTCAGGAGCTAAAGATCGACCATAAAACAATTTCAAACCATTTGCCCAAAAAATTTATGAAAAAGTAATGGATTTCTTTTTCCCCAAACTAATATAAATATATTCAAACTTAGGCAACCTTCAATTAAATGATACGATCAATATATAAAATATTACTTTTCAAATGATCTGTGTTGTCACTCCGTTACATAAGATATTTGAGTTTACAGCCATTCATCTACAATTTCTTGCCAAAAGTTCGAGAGAACTATGACTTACTTTGAGGAACGCTACTTCTGTTAGTAACTAGGCAAAGCGAAAATTTCTTCGCTCAATATTATTTCGTGTGCAATGTTTATATGGAACCCTTTCACAGTTACAATATACTTGTGGTCGTGTAAAAGTATTGAGTAGGCGGCTGCGAGCTATGTCTGCATGCGACTTGGAAATTATACACATGCACACGTAGAAATTGTGTAATACTATATATGTATGCGCATAGCTCAGGTTAGCGCCTTGAAAAGTGCCAGCTACCTTTGCTTTAGGTACCTTAGTATGGGTGTGTACGAGTATACGAGTATAGTAAGTGCGCTTTCATTATAACGAATTGACAATATGATATTGTGTCACACAACAGCTGTGGCAAGCAAGAAAAGTGGTAGACTTCTACTTTCACATTTCAGTATATTTCAATGTTTTGGCATTTTTATTTACTCGAAATGTCCCAAATATGATTTTGCTGAATTGCTGCACGTCATGTCGAGACACACAATATCCTTAGGCAAAGGCTTGTGGTAAAATAAGTATGTCCACATGTTCGAGTATGATGCATGTGCGTCTGTATGTATGCACACACGATACATCTGTAAATAAATAGGCAAGCGGACTTTTGGGAATGTTTGGATAAGTGAGTTCTATTTAGCAGCCTCGTGGATGTAGCTTGTCACGTTCAAGGGCAAGTAGCAGATGAAGCTTTAAAAGAATATTGCACAGTGGATCAGTGCCTATTGAATTTTAAATCTTGGAATGAAAATGTCATCATTTAATTTTATAGTCGCTAAAAATTAATACTCATTGGAGTCGAAATGATAAAATCGGGATTAAAATATAGTTCACGCAAAAGGAATAAAAACGGTTACAAATGTTCTTAGAATTAAAAAGCCGCTATGTGTCGAAATTCTTAATTGAATTGGTTGTAAGTTGGTGATTTTGTTAAGGACTGTGGGAATAGCAAATTGATAGTGAGTAAATTTAACCAAGCCCCTTGTAAATTATGGACATCGCCAATACTCACTATGTGCAGTGGGATTAAAAGCAACATACAGTGGCTGGATAAAGAACTCGAACCCCGAAGTGATATGGTTTTAAAACTAAAAACATATATTAAAATGCAAATCTAATGCTTTTATGTATCACATTTATTTTCGTTCTTTGAGAGTATTTCTTAAAACTACAAAAAACATAAACAAAATTAAGCTCATTCGTACATACAAAATACAAACATAAAAACTTTACAAAATACATTACAAAGAAGAACTCGGACATTTATATAAAGTATTGGGCAAATAATATTAAAAAAAAAACAATATAATTAATAATTAGTGGGTAAGCCTTTTTTATTTCTCATAGCATTCAGTCTTCCTAGCATAGATTCGACCAGCGTCTTGTACAAAGGATCTACAAGGTGAAATCTAAAATAAACAAGACTGGCGTCATAAAAATGTTTTTGTTGGCGCCATCTTTTTAATGAGTTAGTGCGTTGAAAGTAAAATCTCTAACTGATTTCCAGTGAAAGCTTGGTGACATTCGGTTCAGTTCAAGCAAAGTTATTGCGTCTAAAGTGTCAATACGTTTGTGTCATCGGTACAAAAATGAGTTTCGAACAAAGAGCTAATATAAATTTTTTTTTAAATTGGTAAAACGTTTACCGAAACATTTGAATAGATGAAAAAAGTTGATGGCGATAGTTGTGAGGACATAAATGACAATGAATATACCGACCAAAATTAGTAATCACCGAAAAATCCATCGAAATTGTTCGTAAATTTATCAAAAATGAACCGAAATCATCGTTGAAATTCATGGAATCGAAGTTGAATATCTCCAAAATATTGATTTATCGCATTTTAACTGATCATCATTTGGTCTTACGAAAGGTCATTCCGCACAAGTTAACTGAGGTCAAAAAATTGCTCAGAAACAAACATTCGAAAAATTGTGCAGAAGGAGTTCGCGCCAACGAGCCAAACCGTGAAGGCAATTTTCTATCTTGGCGTTTTGAAGCATTTGTTGCATCGCATTCGTCGAATTCGCCCTGAATACCGTGAAGGAAGAAGCTGGCGCTTATTGCATGATAACGCACCATTTCATCGAACCACTCTTGTGACTGATTTTTTGACTAGAAATCGCATTTTAACCAGCAATCACTCAACGTGTTCGCCTGATACAGCTCCTGTGACTTCCACCTATTCGAAAAATTGTATTTGGCCATGAAAGGAAAACGTTTTGCGTCCGTGGGGGCCTTCCAAAAGACTTTTACCGACATCCTGAAGGACACTCCGGTCATTGTCCTGAAACACTCTTTCGAAAAGCTTTTAGATTGCGCAAAACAGTGTATCGAGGCCAGAGGTGACTATATTGAATAAATAAACTCGAAGTTATCAGAACAAAGTTCCTGTCGTTTCTATTTTAGCTCAGTCTTGTTTATTTTGGACTTCACGTTGTATTTTCCCCCACTCTTCTTTAACAGCATCGTTCAGGTCTTTCTTGTTTCTAATAACATTCTTTTTCAGTTGGTTTTCAAAATGTTCTCACAGATGCCCAATTACATTGATGTCTGGAGATTGTGGAGGTGTTTCAAGTACTTTAGGTAGAATCACCTTATAGTTGGGATCGTTGCCTTGATAGTACTGGAAATTGTCCTTAATTCCAAACTTGTCAGCACTTCGGACCAAATTTTCTTTCATAAGTGTTAGGTATTGTTTGCGGCCTATATTGCCCTTAATGAGGCACAAATTTCCAGTACCAGCAGCGGACATACAACCCCATACCAATACCGACCTACCCCCATGTTTAACTATCGGACGTAATTTTTTTTCCAGCAACTCTTCTTTAGGTCTTCTCCACACATACGATTGTCCATCTGTCCCAAATATGTTAAACTCGCTTTCATCTGCAAATAAAATGTGCTTCCAGAACTCGAATTCCATATCCCCATGATGTTTTGCGAATTTTATTCTCTTTCGCAGCACTATACGTATATTTATTACATCGTATACAGTCGAACAGGGTCTATTCACCATTTCTGCAATTTCTCGAAAGGTTTTACCCTTTTCATGCTGACTAATAATTAAATTTTTGAGTTGAATTGAGCTTTGTCCACGCTGAATACCCATGTTCTTATTTTGGACTTTTATTCAACAAAACACCATTGAAATTTTATTTAAATTTATTACATTTGGTTCTTTCTTTGCACTGTTCTACTGAGAGAAAATAAATTTTGGGATTCTCCGTTTTAATGTGCCAACTAATCGCAATAATGCCAGATCTCCGACTTCTTTTTTTACACCAATTTTTCGAATGCTGCATAATAAATTTTTTATATCATGGAGGTAATAGATTTGTAAATTATTATTACTATCTTTAGAATCCTGTTTGAATACCCAATAGAAAAATATAAAAATAAAAATATTTAACTTGCATTTCTTACAAAAATTTTGAATTTGAAGCTCATGCAGCTATGTATGTCCGAGTTCCTTATTTAGCCACAGTATATACCTGAAGTGTTGATAAATATTAAATATATCTATTAACCTCAATAGAAAATAAATGTGTGACAATAATCGGGTCAAAAGGTCTTCTAGTAGTAAAGGCGCAGTTAGGCGAATACGTACAAAGGCGGGACTAAAGAACTATCGTATCAGTGACGATCATTTTGAACCCAGAGTCATTAAAATCGGTTCATTTTTGACTAAGTTATGAGCATTTAAAAAAAAAACTTTCTTATATAATTAAAACAAATCGATTTTGAGCCGAAAAACAAAATTGCCGATAAATCTTGGAAAACATTTTTTTCAGGCGAACAAAAAAAGTTACATCGAAATCGAAGAACGAGTCCCGAATAGCCCGGTTGAATTCGAATGGAAAACCTCTGCAAAAGTTATTAAGGTGGATGGTCAACCACTGATGCAATTCATCGAGAAAAATGCATGGCTTTTATTTGCATAATAAAGAAAATGATTATTATTACTTAAAAGGACATTAGATACATTTTTGTTTGAGATTTAGTTTAAATTTTTGTCATTGTTCTTCGATTCGCAATGATGAAATAATATCTGTTCGCACAGATTTTGCGTGAACCATGCTTTAGTACTCTTACAAAAAAATCGGGCAAAGAACTGATCTAAAATTCTTAAGATACAGCGCAGGGTAAGTACTACAGGATCCAAAAACATGTCATTGTGTCCCCAAATGTTGTTGTATAAGTGGAGCCATAGCTTACCTGTGCGGGCTCGTTTACTTGTATGCTCTTAAGTACATAGATGGTTTAGGCTCTGTTCTCAATAATGGGGCAAATAGATGTTTCATTGGGTTGTTGACTCGATTTCTTTATGAACCATCTCGGAGTTCCCGATAGGTTTAAGGCTACCCAGTCCAAGCTTAGTAACTATTGCAATCTCATTTTGTAAAACTGCGAGTAGCATTTAATGCCCCCTTACAAGCAGTATTCATTAGTGCTTTAGTCAAACCGAGCCTTAAATATTTCGGGAATATGGAAGTCAAAGATTTGTTTGCATGCGAACTCAAACTCGATCTTTAGAACCAAGCTCGCATCGTTTAATGTGGACTTGATCTTAGGCGGGATAGAATTTAAGTTCATCAGGTCTAATACATATGTATGATTATAGTAAAAACATAATCAAATTGCAGTGCGAACTTCATCAGGCGGAGTGACGCTGTCCGGTGGTATTCATCGGAATATTTCGCCCAGAAGAACAGAACCTGAACCAATATAAAGTTCGTCTCAAATGCAAAAAGATGAATCCACAAATTTCGATTAATTTCAGTTATAAAAGTTTTAAGGATCGTACCTGTAAGGGGCCACATATTTCTGTAAGTGAGAGAACTTTTGTCAAGATGATTTATTTAAATTTTTCATTGGCAGGTGCTTTGTCGGCTGACGACAGCAGCAAAATTAAAAATAAATCCAGTCTCGATTAATTTTATCGGACGTAGCACCCTTGCTTTGATGGTGTGCAATCTCATATACTGAACTGTGTTTCGATTTCGATAGCAAACTTTTGTCCTACGAAGTTCGCTCAGCGATTTGATTTTTTGAGTTTTACAGATAATTTTTCTGCTTTACAACTGCGCAGGTCGCAATTTGGAGAAACTGTTTTCATTTGGAATTGCACAATTTGACCTCTTTTATAAAGGTATCTATGAGTACTCATTTAGTCGAAACGAAACGGTAGGTTTCTGAAGTATTTGTACGCCTTGAACACGATTCTAGGGAACAAAAGTGCCCAAAACGTTATGGTTTTAAGAAAATTCGTGGTAAATACCCATAAAATTGAGACCAAAAACCTGATGTGCAAGAAATTTCTACTTACAAGGCCATATGAGCCATTCAAAAAAAAAAAAAAAAAAAAAAAAAAACAAAAATAATAATAATAAGGTCCAGTGATTACGATCGAATTGCAAATTATTATGGGTGGACGAATAATAAAATGTTAAGCTAAAGTTATCAAGTTGAGCGCTCCAATATTTTTAGATTCATTGATTATCGTCGTTTTGAATTTCGAAAAACTGTCATCGGATTTGTAATCAGCGAAAAAGCGACTAATTTATTGAAAATATCATGTATAAAACGACTTCATATAAAATTCTTTTTCAAATTTCTACAGTAATAGACCGTTAAAAAACAATCAGAGGCTTAAAATATTTCCGGAAAATCTTAAGCAGATTGCTTCACTTCGGGATGCCTAAGGCAAAAACCTCTTACGGATTAAGATAATAAATCAAGCTAATATTTATACCTTTGGCATAGATACAGTGGTTACACAATTTATTCGTACACTCACAGCTGATAAACAGGTACACCTGGTACTTAGCACTTTTTTCACAAAAGAACAAAATTGTATTATAATATATTCGTAAAAAATAACATTTTTATTCAATACCTCAGGAACAAAAACTTCCAAATTAATTTTTGTATTTAGAGAACTTAAGATAAGAGCTCCCAGACATGCTCAATTGCATTAAGATTCGGTGATTGAGGTGGAGTTTTAATCTGCTTATGGTGGTAAATAAGCAATTCTTGCACGAGATGAGTGTCTTGGGTCATTGTCCTGTTGAAACAAGAAATTTTTAGCGTTCAGTCCAAGTTTAACGGCGCTATCATGCAAATTATTCTTTAAAATGTTTAAATACAGATTTATCATCAATAAAAACCATTTTTTCTACTTCAGATTTAGCTATGCACCCCCAAACCATTGCGTTTTCTCCTCCATGCTTAACGCTAGGAATACGATTTTTTTCATTCAGTTCTGTATTTTCTTTTCGTCGAATTTTTGGGGGGTCATCTGATTCGAAACATTAAATTTGGACTCATCACTGAATATGACGTTTTTCCAAAAAGAATGTGGCTCATTTATAGCGTTTGACGAAATCCAATTTCTTCTTTCTGTTAATATCTGAATTGTAGTGCTTGCAGCGTGCCACTCTGCTATGTTAATTAGCGATGTGCAGACAATTACGCACAGTTTATGGCCTTACTTTTTTATGCAAAAACTCTAGAACATTTCGGCATAGTATCGCGGCGGCCGCCGTAGCCGAATCGGTTGGTTGGTGAGTACCATTTGGAATTTGGAGATAGACCAATCTCGGTAAAACACCAAAATGCAGAAAACGTTTTTTCTAATAGCGGTCGCCCCTCGGCAGGCAATAACAAACCTCCGAGTGTATTTCTGCCATGAAAAAGCTCCTCATAAAAAATATTTGCCGTTCGGAGTCGGCTTGAAACTGTAGGTCTCTCCATTTGTGGAACAACATCAAGACGCACACCACAAATAGGAGGAGGACCACTGGCAAACACCCAGAAAGGGTGTACGCGCCAATTGTATATATATATATATATCGGGGTTATTTTTGGATTTTGCGGACTGATGCTACTTTGTTGCGTTCCTCTTGTGGAGTTAATATTTTTCGCCTTCCGGCTTGGTGTTCATTAGCTTCCAATTTACCTGTATTAACGTAATTAGCAGTAACACTTTGCACGGTAGACTGCGACTTGTCAATTGTTTTGCCGATTGCGTCCCATTTTATCACTTTCAATCGAAATATTACGCGCAGCTGTTTTGCAGCATTTTGCTACAGCTGGCTGCTTTCCTTGAAACCCTTCAGTCTGAGTTGAAATAACAGGAGTGTCGTTTACGGCAATTCATTGGGAATGTAACATTCTTATAGTGTCCCAAAATAAATGTATTGTCAAAGCAAATATAATATATTGGACAAAGCTAAAATTTTTTACGTACTACGCAGGGTGTACGAATAAATTGCGTGACCACTGTATATTCTGAACATTTAAATTCAAAAAGATTACGACGGGTTGATTTGTATGGAACGAAATTTTCGGACCTTGAAAAAGTATTACATTTGAAATGAGAAAAAAAGAAGCAAGCGTTAGCACTTTATCACACAAAGTAAGCCTAAAAATATGCCACATAATATATAATTTTAAAATTGGATTGTGGAAGCACAATCATTTGGGTAGAAATCCATTATTTTCTCGGTAGATGGCTGTAGTGATCGGTATCGCGTAAAATAGGGATCAAACAATTAAATGATTAACATTTTACCCTAAAAGTATTGTTTTGCTGTTTTTTGTTTATTTCGTCCAGTTGAGAGTTGCAGGATGTTGATAATCGAAGTCAGTCTTTTATAGAGGCGAAAATGCAAGCCAGATCGCTGAAATTCTGAATGATGTTTATGATGCCGATACTAAATATAACAGGCAATTACGTGCAATTTTGGTTTCGTCGATTCCGTTCAGGTATTTTTGATGTTAAAGATGCGCCTCACGCAGGCAAGCCCGAAAATATCTACAAAATCACAGAAATAATCGAAGTGGACTAGCATGTTAGTAGTCGTAGCATCGCAAACTTTTTACGCAAACATAATAGTTTTATTTGTCGCCAAACGAATGTGTAATATTAGACGGTAGGTACGAAATTTGGTTTTGAAATGACACAAAGAAGTGCCGAGACATATAAACTTAGTTTTGGGTAGTAGATTACAGATTTGTGTTCTGTTTTGCTGGATCGGGTGGTTTTCTTAAAATATTTCGATTGAGTCTCAAGCAAACAAACAAAACATATGAATAAATTCATAATAATAATAATGTCATAATAATGACATTCGACGATCATTTTAACGAAAGATCAATTAATTCAGTGTTTGTAGATTTCTGTTGGTGGATTGCAATCGAAAAAATATCATGATTTTCGAGCACAGGCGATGAAAAATATTTGATTAATTCGAAAAAAGAAACACTAAATACAAAAAATTTAAATAGGGAAATTTGGAAGAAATTGGTAAAAAAGTGACCAAAATATTTCTATTCAAAATGAACAATAAAAAAAAAAAAAATTATTGGCGCGTACACTTCTGTTAGGTGTTTGGCCGAGCTCCTCCTCCTATTTGTGGTGTGCGTCTTGATGTTGTTCCACAAATGGAGGGACCTACAGTTTCAAGCCGACTCCGAACGGCAGATATTTTTATGAGGAGCTTTTTCATGGCAGAAATACACTCGGAGGTTTGCCATTGCCTGCCGAGGGACGACCGCTATTAGAAAAATGTTTTTTATTAATTTTGCCTTCACCAAGATTCGAACCAACGACCTCTCTGTGAATTCCGAATGGTAATCACGCACCAAACCATTCGGCTACGGCGTCCGCCTACTAGAATTCATAATTTCAAAAAAGA
The DNA here is from genome assembly GCF_027943255.1 of Anastrepha obliqua. Classification (NCBI taxonomy): domain Eukaryota; kingdom Metazoa; phylum Arthropoda; class Insecta; order Diptera; family Tephritidae; genus Anastrepha; species Anastrepha obliqua. Next base: position 87,175,482 of record NC_072892.1, read on the forward strand.
CTACGACTATATACCTATAGATTTAAAAATAATCTATATCGCTTAAGAGTGAATGCAAATTTAAAATAAAATTATTTTGAGAAAATGACTCTGGGTCTCAAAGTTAACAGAGATTCGTAACTCACGACCCAATATTAAGTTTACGTGGCTCGGCAGTGCTATTAAATGAGGAATTCTATAAGTCTAGTGAAATTGGAAAATGATGAACGAAAATCTTATATTAAAATAAGCAAGAGTCTGAGTTCACTAACTTTTGGTGACACAAAGCTTTCATTCTTTCATAATAGTACGATTCCTTCCTAAAATCGATAATTTTTAGAGTGCAAAATAGCGATTTCATGTCAAATGATTCAAGTATTTTGGACATTGTCGCCAATTTTAACAATTTAATTTTTAACAATTGGTTTATTTGTCGACTTAAATATAAAAAGAAGAAACTGAACTGAAGACACTGAATTGTTAGCATTTTTATAAATAAAAAAAAAATGATTTTGAAGTTTTTTTATTCAAAAGAAATTTGTTGATTTCTGAAATATTAAAAAAATTAAAATGTTGAAAAAAACTTCAAGTAAATTTATAAGGTAAATTTATATCGTATCACTCACATTCTGAGTTTTCACCCCACTCCCTTCCGTTTCGTCGGCATCAATTTGAAGATCCTCGCTATCTCGCACATTGCTTAGATTTTTGCTTATCGCTTGTTCGCTCTTCTGTAGCTATTTCAGGCTGAAATTCTTGCCTTTAGGAAATCTTTATTTACTCCGAAAGTCAAGTGGCGATTAAATCTCTTGGTGGGATTGTCTCTAATTTCATCATCGAAATGCTGAATATCTCTTAACGAGATGGCAAAATATATCCGGATCTACTTAATATGGGTGTCAGGGCATAGAGATGTCGCAACCACTATCCTCCCTCTTGGTGTGGAGATTGTACGAACAAACTGCGTGACACAAGCGAACACGGGATGAGTTGATAGTCTAATATGTACCGTTACAAAGAGAATTTTGCTAGAATGGGATGTCTGGCGTTCAAAGGCGCTACTCAATCGGCCAAGGAAAAACGATAGTTGTTTTGATCACAGGCCACTGTCTTCTAGGTCGGCATGGTCAAAGATTGAACGTATCTCATTTTGACTATTGCAGAAGTTGCAAAAATGAGGGAGAGGAAAGCCTATAACAGATATTTTCTTTTACTGTCCCGCGTAGCATGCCACTAGGTTTAGATGCTGTGGCTCATAGTTCTTAATTGATACTGATGACCTTAAGGATATAAGTGTGAGCCAGATCAATGGGTTTACACTTACAACAAAACAGTTTAACGGAGAGTAGCAGGTAAACTGATACTGTGGTATCACAATGGATGGGTAACGGTCTAAGTGGGTTGAAAGACGTGGCAGTCGGTCTCCTACTTACCCACTTTCCGCGTTCTTCGTTTATTTGTGGTTTTCGCTATTATCATATTGCTTCTCTTCATTGTTATGCTATGCTACGTTATTTTGAGATTGAGAGTAAGTAGTCTCTATTTGCATATTTTTTAATTTAAATAAAGAACTTTAATTTGACCACGACTTTTGATTATTTTTTGTACTTCAAGCCGTTTGAATTAGCTGTCAACCAATATTTTAAACAGTAAATAAATCTCGAAGGTACTATACTTTTTCAGAATTGTTTCAGTTCACTTTTTTTTAACACATGGACTAAAAAGTCTCAGGCCTGAAAAAGAAAACACTTTTTGTTTTTGTTGAAAATTAGCTTAATTCATCAACTTAAATTTAATCACGAACAACGCAAAATGGGCCACAGTTTCAACGAAAACCTCCATATTCGAACAAAATTTCTTACCTGCTAGCATTTTTTTCAGGTCTGCGAATAGTAAGTAGTTTCTAGGAGCCAAATCTGGCGAATACGGTGAATGTGATTGTGTGGATTTTTGATGTTTTCTGGTGTTATCGCTTCATTTGGACGTTAAGTTCAGCAAACCATCAACCATCGTTCTATTGTTGTTTCTAATGAAGCAGAGTCATAACGCTTTTCAAGCCATTGTTTCGCTTAAACGGCATTTTCTCCCCATTAGGAAACAGTATAAAAGTAAAACACGAAATTCTTTTCGATCCATTGTTTTGAAAATAATAAAAGTAGCGTCGCTCTTAGCACAATAACTCACGAACGAAATTTCAGCTGTCTTCTTAAGATTAGTACGAACTGAAAAAGAGGTGAATGGAGACTTTTCAGCCTATGTGTTATACTCACGGCTACAAATAAGCCATTTTTCAGGAAAATGTACGACAATGCCCAAAACACTTCAATAACTTGACAAGAAATTGCACAAAAATTATTCTTATATACGGCCGCAACCCAAAACCCCTAAAAACTACAAAAAAAAAAAGAAACTACAAGTCGCTAGCTAGACTAGGTCTAAGGTGTATATTTTTTATATTGCCCTGCAATTCTCTTTGTAAAATTGTTTATATTTGCAACCACAAAAATTGGTTTCCCTTGAATGTATTTCGTTTACAGTTGTGACGTTTTAAATGTTAGCTTGCGACATATAGAAGAGTGTGCTTTGAATCGATCTACCACTTGTGCCGCCACAAAATTGAACAACCATTTTAAAAAGACATTCCATACCACTACATGTGTAAAGCAGCTTGGCAATATGTGCACCCTCATATGAGCATGTCAATGTGTCACATGAAAGTGACACGCTATTCCATGTACTTGTATTCCTTACAGCCCCATCCATACATTTTTGCACCATCCACTTGTGTGCCCTCTGTGCACTTACATAGCAGCCGGTGTAGGGCAATACGATACGCCTTCATCATTTAACTAACATATACAGTACACTAATTTCACACACCTACATATGTTTATATGTATGCTCGTATACTCAAGTGTAAGTACACTCACCTATACCTGACATACATACATATGTATTCGTACTCATTGTGGCAGCCAGACATGCAATCACACAATGACAACGTGTATTTTCTTAATTGCTTTTTGGCAATAACGGGCAATCATTTTGTGCTCTTATTGAGTCTCAATGAGTAAAAAAATACAAAAATAAAAGAATTAAGGGGAAAAATACTACAAGTAAGGCGTGCAAGTATTGTAAATGATTGGAAGCAGTTTTAAGTCACAACAGAAAATGTGTGATACACAGGCATCCAACCGAATAAGAATTCTTACATGTTTGTGTGCATTCGTATCTATGTGAGTGAAATCACTGGTTGATTGGGTGGCTGACTGTTGAATGTGGCATTGGCATATACAGAGCACTCAATTAGCTTTCGAGTACGATTTCAATAACATAAGTACGTATTTTGTACTACCTGAAATTGTTGCTTTTTAGTAGAACTTGTTGAGAGGTAATAATATTTCAGTGGTAAGAAAACCTCTCTCAGTATAGTCGAAAGGTCGTGCACATTAGGGTGACTCAAGTTTTACCATCGTAATGATAACGAGAGCGTATTTACAAATCAAAAAGAAATAATTGGTAGAAAACATATCGCATCCTAGCATATGGAGTGCGGAATAACTGTAGTCTTGCTTTGGATACTAAGTTTATTTAACAATGATAAACTGCGAATATGCAGCTCAAGTGTAAAGTCAGTATTGCTTAACGGAAGTGAAACATGGCTGGTCTCTAACACCATCACACAGAGGCTGCAATCTTTCATCAACAACAGGCTCTCCATCATCTGCCGAATATTCTGGCCGTATACCATCAGAAACGACGCGCTGAGAAGACCAACGCCTAAGGAACACATCCTTTGGCAAATCAAACGGGGACAGTGCGGATGGATATGTTACACGCTTACAAAACCACCAGACAGCATCACGAGAGTGGCATTAGACTGGAATCCGCAAAGGGCCAAAGGTCATGTTCGGCTAAATAATACTTGGAGAAGGTCGATGTTGTGTGAGCTAGCAGATGGGGACATGGGACGGCGCAAAAACAGCAGCCCAGAACCATGTAACGGTGGAAGAGTCTTGTGGAGGCCCTATGCTTCCGAGCGAAGTATACAAGAAACAAAAAAGAAAAACAACGAGCTTTGCAGCTAAGATAACGTACGTCTGCGAGACATACACCTTTTGAGTTTTATTTTCTTCACAATCGCTAAAAGGGAACCTAATTTTTAGTTTAGTCTACAAAGTAGTGATATATAAATCTATAATCTTACCCATTTGGAAATAATAATCTCCCCCAAATAGAAATCTGGGGCACAGCAAAAAAAAAACCAATATCAAAATAATTCAAAAGACGCACTCTAAAATACTTCCAACAATAATAAAAGCAGGCTGGTATATACCAAACGACGTGATCCACAGCGACCTCAATATCGACACAATAGGTGACACAATTAGAAAATACAACATCCAGCATATAGAACGACTAACGAATCAGCAAAATGAACAAACGCGTAAACTACCATAATCAGAGAAAGCTGGAAAACGAAAATTAAAACGATTAACTCCAACAGGACTCACAATATAATATAATAATGATAATAATTATAACCCTTAGAAAATAATATAATGTAGCATAATCTTAAGCAAAATTGAATATTTATCTAGCATTGGTTAGAGAACAAAAAATTCCAATACCACCTTAAAAATATTACCTATTGCTTAAATTTAACAGATTGCAATTTAAAATTTTAGTTTTAACTCACAAAATTTTTTTTAATATTGAAAATAAAGTTTTATTAACTAAATAATTTAACCAAATAAAAAAATTGCAAATGTGTTTTCATTGAAATCGTTCAGGTTAGAGTGTGACAAAGAATTTAAAGGACCTCACGACCTTACTTTGATCGGTGGTATGTTTTGAAAAGTAGACTCTTATGAGTCCAGTTATACCGGCAAACCAGTATAGCTAGTACAGCAAAATATAATTTGTTTTGATCATAAAATGCTTTTTTACAAAAATTTTCATAATGTTTCACTTTGGTCGTACGATTAATCCAAAACTACTAAAAGCATTGGTGCATCCTAAGGAAAAATATTATCAGGTATATTGTACATATGATAACTACAGCTCTTCAAAAATATGAATTATTAACTGAACAGACCTTTTCTACGCCACATAAAAGGAGTCCACTCTAATACGCCAACCTTTATGTGTTGTCAAATACTCGCATGTTTGAATGTGTCAGATACATAAACACATATAGTACGATTTAATTACCGAAACTGTTTTTATTAGCCACTAGAACAGGTGTTTTAAAGTTAATTGAAAACAAGTTAAAGTAAATATCCAGTTTAAAACGTAATATACGTATAAAATACGTAATTTTGGTTACGTATACGACTAGTGGCCTTTATTATCTGAAGATAATTATTTGCATAAGCGATGTTTTTTTTTTCTAATTATATATATGCATGAGTTCAATCAGAAAACTATATATGGAGATACTTGTGCTTTCGGGAAAGTATGAAAAAATGTATCTTGAAATAGAAACTTTTAGAACTCGTTCACTAGTGATATAGTGTCGGGAGAATACAACCCTTGGGGTCCTTAATTACTCTACAGCTTAAACAAAGAACACACTCGAAGTGTAGAAAAGCACTTCACCAAAATGGGGAGCTTAAATGACATATTATATTGCATATGCCCGGACGTTTTAGAAATCAGTTTGATGTGGTGAGAAAAGGTTAATAACAATAGAATCGCATTTACTCTATTAATCGCCTGAGTAGAGTAATTAATTTCGATTTTTGGTCAATTTGAAAAGTAATAAGTACTAAGTTTTTTTGGATTTGTATTGACTTTGCTCTGATATTGAAGTCACTAAAATATATTGTGGTCAGATTTGATGCGACCGACTTTTATGTAAAATGGCTAACAGTATATTTCGGTCCTCTGTAGGTTGCCTTTGCCATTAAGCGTGGATTACAATATTACTATATTAATAATAAATCGATAGCACATCAATATTCTGCCCATAATAAGGTACAAATTCGAAGCTGCAGAATAATTTCGCTTCTTCGTGCAATCGCTATATATCATCATCGCCAAGGAAAAAATGATCGAAAATCAACGAGAATTTGGCGCCAATTCAAACTCATAATCCTTGAATTAAATATATATATATATATATATATATATATGTATATATAATTGGTGCATACACCCTTTTTTTTGATGTTTGGCCGAGCTCCTCCTCTTATTTGTGGTGTGCGTCTTGAGGTTTATTGAGTAAGATTTTTGTTGCTGATTCGCCATGTTATGTTTGCTTTTTACCCCGAAGTAATTAGTTTAAGCAACCTCCGTTTAAATTTGTTCCTGCCTGTATTTATGCAACAAGTCACCCTTTTGTTAATCATATTATTTACCAAGCAGAACACTCCATCTGTCAAAGTAATTATGAAATGATAAATTTGAAGAGTACACTGCGTTCATAGTAAAATCACTGCTCACTGCATCCTATCAAGTACTTCCAAGAAGAGCGACTGCATTACTCACCGAATCATAAGGCTAAATAAATTATCTAAAGGTGTTTAGCCGTATCATACTCATGTACGTTAACAAGCCTTATGAGCTACAGAGCTCAAATAAATAGAAATAAGTATGAGCTCACCCAGAAATTCCAGTTTATTTATTCATTCTTCGGTTCCACCACTCTCTTTAGCGCTAAACATTAGTGAATATATCGTAGTAAATAAATGCATTCAGTTACCACATCCACAAAAATCCTTTGTTTTTGGCTAAAATGTTGGGTATTTTACTAATAAGTTTATTGTTAAGTTAGTATACTACATTGTGAAATTGATATTGATGAAAATATTAATGACTTGAATAGCATACTTATAAATGTGGCAACGTTAGCTGTACCACAGCAATACAATATGACCTCAAGCCTAAAGTCAATTACTAGTAGCTAATTGAATTAAAAAGCTGGTAGACGATAAGCGATGTCAGGAATGCGAAGCACATCGCTCACTTGTTTCCGCATGTAATTAAAAGTTCCAACACAAATTAATTAATTTTTCCAACACAAAAATTAAATACAGCAAAATAAAACTGATATGAAGAATCTCTCTCCAAATTCTACTCAGAAAAATCCCCTTCAAGAGAAAATCAAGCGCCCTGTAGACACGAAAATGCCAATAACAAATACGCACGCACAGTTTCCATGGATATTAACGACACAGCTCGAACCAAAGATTGTTTGAGACCCTTCAAATTTCTGTGAGGTCTTCAACAGGCCATGTTCTCCAATTCTGATCACAAATTATAGTCCAATGGAATCAGATTTGAACTTCCAGAAGGCCAATCTTCTTCGGCTATAAACCTAGTAATATTGCTTTTTAGCCACTGCTGGGTGGTTTTTGCCTTATGACCTGGAAGAACCAACACTCTCCATTGAAGAGAGTACTGCTCAATTGCTTCAACTCTCCTTCTAAGATATCTTTCTGGTACACTTTAGCCCGGTCTTAACTGATTTTTCGCAGAAACGAAGAGATGTAATGAAGAGTGTCCTGCACTCGTCTCCAAACCATTATGGAGGTTGAACCGTTGGAACAACATTTTTTGTGTCTCTAGAAGTTTTAGCACAAATTTTGCCATTTTGCTTATTATAAACTTCTTCAATAGAGAAAATTTTCTCATCTGTGAAGATAGTACTCGTATTTTCATAACCATTGGCCGCGGGCCATCGAAGAAGCTGCTTGCATCTGTCGACTCCAATTATCTCCAAGCGCTCTGTCAAAAGATGACCAGATGACCGACGGAAGGTTTTCGTGTGTAGATCTCTAATTAGTCTTGACATGGATCTGGTCGATACATTTATTTCTCTGGACGTGATTTTCTGCTTTCTAACGGGATTTCTGCGAATTTTTCCTCGAACGGCTTTTATGACTGCATTGGTTCGAACTACGTGGGGACAACCACTTCTTTTTCTGTCTGTCACTTCAGACGTTTGGAAAAAACGATTGCTCGTGCGGTAAACAAACATTCTCGAAATATTTCAGCAATTCGTAAATGTCACTTGCACTTTTACCACACTTTTGCAATGCAATCACTGCAATGCGATTTTCTTTAGTTTCCCACTCCATTGTTAACAAAAACATTTGCCACGAAACTGAATACAGTTTATGAGTAGACAATACAAACGAACAAAAGAAAGAATAACGGAACTTTTTTCTGCGAATTTGATCTCTCCGTATGCCTTGTAAAATTTGTCACAGAATTTATGGCGGCCGCCGTGGCCGAATTGTTTGGTGCGTGAGTACCATTCGGAATTCAGAGAGAGAACGCCGGTTCGAATCTGGGTGAAAGATCAAAAAATTAAGAAAAAGTTTTTTCTAATAGCGGTCGACCCTCGGCAGGCAGTGGCAAACCTCCGAGTGTATTTCTGCCATGAAAACGTTGTTATTGAAAATGGTAAATCGATTAATAACTATGACCCCCTGCCCATAAGGTTAATTTTCAAAAAGGATAAAATGTGAAATCTCTATTATAAATAAAGCGAAACTATTTAAATTTGGTAGAAATGATGAACTCAAAAAATTAATAAGCGCAAGTAAAATTTTGAAAAATCGACAATGCCATGCCCATTTTTGGATATATGCATGTATGCAATGGCTTAAATTTAAATTTACTGATATGGTGTCGCAAGGCAAGGCAAGTTTTGAATATACTGAATCTGATTTGTAAAAAAAAAAGCTTTTTGTGTTTCGTTTCTTACTTTGGAATGTCACTTCCAATTAAATGCAACAATGCATTCAATAATTTAAAAATGCAATAAACATTTATAATAATAAACAACATTTTAGTTACAAAATTAAAAAAAAAAATTGAGAAATTTCTTCATCTTGAAGGGAAACTGATAAGAGGAAATTTATTTGCCATTTTCTGTTCTAACGTTGAAATTAAGAGCAGAGTTGCACAGCTATTTAAAGGTCTCACTACAGTTCAAGTAATTGCATACTCGTACAAGCAGCGGTGAGCATTTGTAGATAAATTTTTAAAGCAAAGTTGAAGTTAATTAAGCGAACGTTGTAAAATGAAAATAAGAATAAGTTTTTTTGTTTTGGCAACATTGAGTATTTTGCCTACTTTGGCTGATTCAACTACTGAAAACCCTGTGATAACTATTGGAAATCCCACCGAAAGTTAATAACTATGCTTGCATTAAAAGGACGTAGTTATTATAATAATTTCTAATTTAATATTTTTATAAATACATTTTTGCAGCCCACAGTCCGAGACAGGGAAGTGAAGAACGAAAACAAGAAGAGAGAGAACTACGTGAAAAATTTGAGAAGGGGGAAAGAAAATATTATGATAAGCGCATTGCAAATCTAGAAAAAAATATCCAAAATATGCTTGCTAACATTTACTTATCTGGGTTTAAAAAAATGGAGCTTGATGTCGCCCTAGCTTTACTAAGAAAAGCTGCCACAAGTAAAGATACCGATGTCAAAAAATTTGCCTATAAAGAAGCATTTGACATAAGCATCCGTGCCCTGCCTTAGCAATTAAGTGAACTGACTATTTGGGCTTTTCTTCAAATTAGCAGCAAAGTAATATATGTTCCAAACACCGTAATGGTACATTAATTTATATTTGACAATAGCCAGTCAAATATATAACATATTTAATATTTAATTAGATTTTTAGTTGATATCTCTGTAATAACTTTTATTGTGAATTTAACGAAATTATTTGTGCACGACATTGCAAATGTGAGTATTGGAGTTTAGTTTTGGAAAATAACAGGGTGAACGATATCAAGTGTTACCTATTCAAAACACTTCGTATAATCGCTTTTTTCAGCGCATCCATACTGGCATATTTTTTAGTCTTCACAGAAGCTTTATGAGACGGTGCCGAGTCCTGTGGGAACGTCCAATGTCTACGACCGAAATGTTTGCGTATCCACGGCTCTGAAGCAGCTTTTCCCGATAATAAGTCGCATTCACTTTGACACCAGGCTCGATAAAAACGATTGGAGAGCGTCCAGCTGCTCAATTGGGAAATATTTTTCATCAGAAAACACAATGTTAGGAAATTCGCCACGTTCGTGCAAGCGCAACAACTCCTTTGCTCTTTCGCACCGAACTTTGTTTTGCTGGGGGGAAAGATCGTGTGCCTTTTGGAACTTGTAAGCCTTGACCTTGAGCTCATTTTTAGCACACTTTTATTAGGTCAGGTTGTATGTATGTATGTATGTATGTATGTATGTATGTATGTATGTATGTATGTATGTATGTAACGGAATCTTTGAGCTTAATTTTCACTGACTTCTAAAAATCTGATCGACTTGAAATTTTGCATACCTATCAAGGACCGATGACAATGCAATAATTTGATAAAAGTTTTGCATTATCCTTATTAGGATTGCCAGGATTAATATTTTTTTTTTTACTGTGGGCAAAAAGTAAGGTGAATTTTGTTGTAAAATGAAAAATCTTTATTTATTCTTGTAAATCAGTTTCTCAGGCTCCCTCCACGAAATAAGTTCTTCATCCCGATTACTTCTTTATCACGGCCGACAACTGCATAGCTTTAGACTCACAGTCGATAAGAAAGGAATTAAATATAACACGAATATATCGAATCATTTATTCACTGACTGCAATGATAACAATAATTTTCATTCATAATAAAAAAAATACTTTAAAGAAACTAAAAAATACGCTTTTTTGCTAATCGAACTAAAAAGTAGAAAATAAAAAATAGTTTAAAAAAACTAAAAAACTAAACTATTTTTTATTCAATATGCGTCGAATGCTGATTTGCGATATTTTCAGTTCTTTGGCCATTTTTCTTCTACTTCGACGTGGATTTCGTTCAAGTCGAGCCTTCACTTTCCGAACCTTTTCTGGCGTTGTTGCGGTTTTTTTTGGTCCACCTCCATAGCGTTTTGAAATGCTACCAGTATCATTGTAACGTTTTATAGTGCGATACATAAACATTTTATTGACTTTGAGGTGACTGAGCTCACGAACAATGGCTGGTTGTGATTTTCCAGCCAAATATAACGCAATCACACTATTACGTTGAATTCCATAACAGAAAAAAAATTCAACAAAACTGAGACCCAAATGTTTTTGATGGCTTATAAACAATATATTGAACTGTCATTAGAACAATTTTGACGTTGATGTCATGAGTTGTGTTACAGATACAAGCAGTGTGAAGTGGGTAACACTTCATATCGTTTACACTGTATATATGTAGTTGCACAAGTTTTTGCAAAATCCACTATCGAGATAGTGAAACTTATGAAAAGATGGTGCGTAAAGATCGTAATTTTTGCAGTTTCGGTTTCAAGCTGTTGGATTTTTCTTGATGGTACTTTTTAAAAGAATAAAAATAACAATCACTGCCCTGTGAGACGAAATCCACTCACCTTAAGTCAGTTGAAGCTAGAAACTATCACTTTGAAATCAATTCACAACATTTTTAAAATTCAATGCGGAAAGCTTTACTATTCTCAAATTTATTGAATGCTTTTTCCAAACTTTTACAACTTACTTCTTATAATACACAAGCCAACACATAAGCCAATTTTCAGAAAACTTTACGACAATGTCTAAGAGACTAGGAATCGAATCGGGATTTGGTGACTTAGATGCCTACAGACCAACATATATTGGTTCTTGTGACTAGTCTCTCAAACACTAGGCACTGGTGAAGCCCTAGCAGCTTGCCTACAATTGTTGTATTGCACAAAATGTATTTTTTGGTATTTAGGTTTCGTAAACTGTTTTGTTATAAATTTCCAAATTTCGAAACTGTTAGCCAATATTTCTTATCTCCAGTAGTTTTGAAGATATACTCGTATAGTATGGATGTGTAACGTACATCATTATTATCCTCATGATAATGCGCTTATATTTATTCAAATGCACAAGTCTCGGGTATGTAAATGTATAACTAGCATTTTAGGAATACGCCAATTTTTGTATATATGTTTATAATTTATTCCAATAAAAAGTACTAAGAGTGAGACACAAATTTTGAACTTTCTTCAACCTCATGTTCACAACGTCCCCAACAGCAGCACGTAACTAAAATAACGCGGGTTGTTCAATTAACGGGTATCGATGCTAATATCTATTTTGAAATTGGGTTGGGCTAAATTTAATCTACATACATAATTAGTATTAAATATAATAATAATAAATATAATTAAATATATACATAATTAAATATATTGCAAAGTCAATTTAGAAATTTACTACCAACAAGTTTCTGACTTACTTTGGTGACCCAAATAAACATGAGGCCTCTGCAGGTATATGTATACTTATGTTATCTGTAAAATGTGCATTGAACATTAACGTCAGTACAGGAATGATAGAGGTAATATCGAGTTCTGTTTTTTAAATTCATATTGGTGGTTTCGAGAGAACCAAAATATCAATTTGACATTTATAACATCGCTGGCATTATTACATAGAAATAATCGGAACAAATGGACATATCCTGGTACAGTCTCAAACAAGACAACCTTTTCTGCATTCCGCTGAAATTCTAATATTCGATATACTGTCTATATGTATACTTATTTAAATAAGTATAAGTGAATCCATTTGTGGAACAACATCAAGACACACGCCACAAAAAGGAGGAGGAGTTCGACGAAAAACATCCAAGAAGCATGTACGCGCCAATTATGTATATATATAAAGGGTGGCGCAAAATTAATTAATTATGGAAAGATTTATAATATTTGCAAATATCGTCCTACGGCAATCATATTTGATACTTGTGAGCTAGACAGCTGCAGCATACAAACAGTCAAACAATGGAGCACGTAAGGGTCAAAATAAAGATTTCCGTCATTCAAAATATTTGTTTTTTTAGTAAAAAGTTGAATGGTTAATTTTGCGCCACCCGATTAGTTTTGCGCCACACGTTACATATATAAACATATATAAATGAATTGCGATTGATGGCGTTGTAAATAGTAATCGGGGCTGATATAATGGTTGCTGAAACGTGATCACTTCGCAAAGCTTAGGTCGATAGGAGTTACCGATCCTTTCGGAAAAAGTGAAGGTGGTGATTTTGCTCGCTTCTATAATGGCTGCCGTCGTAGCGGAATGGGTGGCTGCGTAACTACCATTCGGGAGGGCGTAAGTTCGAATTTCTGTGAATGAAACACCAAAATGAAGAAGATGTTTTCGCTCATAGCGGCCGTCCCAAGACAGGTAATGGCAAACAACCGAGTGTATTTCTGACATGAAAGAGCTCTTCATAAAAAATATTTTAGTTTTAAGACCGGGGCGTTTACATAAGAACAAAGACGGCAATCTGGTGACTGACATGCATAATTTATGGAGAAAACACTTCTTGAACCTGCTAAATTGTTGGCGGCGGAATTGTTGTTCCACTACCCCGCTATGATGAGTTGAGAATAGCTATAAGGTGCCTAAACAACAACAAAGCCGCGGGCGCGACGGACTGCCGGCTGAGCAATTCAAACATGGCGGCGAGGAGCTGGTAAGGAGAATGCATCAGCTTATATGCAAAATATGGTCGGATGAAAGCAAGCCTGCCGATTGGAAACTAAGAAGGGTGATCCTGCAATCTGTGCCAATTACCGCGGGATTAGTCTTCTAAATATCGCCTATAGGGTTCTAGCGAGCGTATTGTGTGAAAGGCTGAATTCCACCCTCAACCAACTGATTGAACCTTATCAGTGTGGCTTTAGACCCGGAAAGTCTACCATCGAGCAAATATTTACAATGCGCCAAATCTTGGAAAAGACCCTCGAAAGGAGGGTCAGGCACAATTTCTTATAAGAGCATACAATTGTTGGCGTATGCCGATGATATTGACATCATCGGCCTCAACAACCGCGTTGTTTGTTCTGTCTTTTCCAAGCTGGATAAAGAGCAAAGCGAATGGGTCTGATGGTGAGCAAGGAAAACCGAAGTATTTTCTATCATCAAACAAACAGTCGGCGCACTCGCAAATCGGCACCCACGTCACTATTGACAGTTATGATTTCGAGGTTTCAGACCAGCATTAACACCGATAACAATGTTAGGCTTGAAATCCAACGTATAATCTCTCTTGTCAACAAGTGCTACTTTGGACTAAGTAGGTACTTGAGTAGTAAAGTCCTCTCTCGACGAACAAAATTAACACTCTACAAGACTCTCATCATGCCCTTCCTAACGTATGGCGCAGAAGCGAGGACGATGAAAATATCCGATGAAGCGCCGCTTGGAGTGCTTGAGAGAAATATTCTGTGGAAGATTTTTGGATCTTTGCCGTTAATAATAGCGCAGGCGATGGAACGATGAGCGGTATGAGCTTTAAGACGACATAGACATAGTGTAGCGAATAAAGATCCAGCAGTTACGTTGGCTGGGTCCTGTCGCCCGAATGGGCGATGCGGTACCAGCAAAGGAAAGATCAGATGGAGATGGATGGTGTGCCCAACTGGCGCCGGCTAGCAAGAGAAAGAAACGACTGGTGCGCTTTGTTAAAGTTGGCCAAAAGCACGTAATCTGTTATCGCGCCAATTGAGAAGAAGAAAGCGGCGCTATGCAGAGATAGAAGTCTATTTCTTCGTGCTTTCTCTGGAGCCAAGCTTCAACGTTGGGGATGAGACGGTGGGTCCACCTGCCTTTATTTGCACTGTCCCATCGCGTCTGCCACTGATCCATGCAGCGGTGGTTTATTGATTTTCTCAGTGCCAGCTGGTCGCATTGGGCTTGGTTGTTCCTTATACATCTCATTTCGCACATCTCCTGCGCTGTTACGTCGAGTGAGCTTAGACCAGCTATGATGAGCGCCACATCTTCTGAGACTGTCCTGAAGGCAGAGCAGACTCTAAGAGCGCACAAACGTCGCGTGGAGTTACTGCTTCGTACGTATGAAGCGCGTTGGAATGCATCGCGCCAAACTATCGCCCCATATAAGAGGAGATACCTCACTACTGCAGCCATACTATATACTTCGCTATTATTTTAGCCAAGGCCGCTAGCGTACTCCAAGTGGTCTCGGAAGCTAATTCGGTCGTCTACCAAGACGCCTAAGTATTGTACGTATGGTTTTGACTCGATAATGCTGTCCCCAATCTAATCTTGATCTTTTGAACTCTCTTTCGGCTGCTGATAAGTATGGCTTCTGTTTTATGCGTAGCTAGCTTTAAACCGTTCGCGCCTAGCCATATCTGAGCCGCGCCTATAGCTTGTTGCGAGGTATTTACAATTTTCGCGAGCGTTTTCGCGGTTAAACGATTGATATATCGTCCGCGAAGCCAACGAATGATGCTCTCTTGTGTACCTTTAGCCGCAAAATGCCGTAGTACATAATGTTCCACAGGAGAGGCCCTAGTACGGATCTTACGTATCCTTGTGGCACAACAGCTCTGACCTTGTAGTCAACGATTCCGACGTAATACCCTATCAGACAGATAGCTGGATATGATATGCTGTAGATAGATAGGCACTTGCATCGCGCGGAGGGCCTGTAGTATGTCTATCCATCTGGCACTGTTGAACGCATTTTTGACATCTAATGTTACTGCCAGGCAATATTCTTTTGTGCCACCTAACCATCGCTTGCCTTTAATTGCCTTTTCCGCAATTACTTTAACGGCCTCTATCACATCTTTGGTAGATCGTTTCCTCCTAAAGTCTAACTGGTAGCTTGACAGCTGTCCATCTACATATGTTTCCAGCCGGTTTTTAATTACATGCGCAAACAACTTACCAATGTAGTCCAGCATACACAGTGGACGGTATTCATTTGGAGAGCAAGCACCTGGTTTTTTGGTACAAGTACCAATTCTTGTAGTTTCCAGATATTTGGAAAGACGGTTTCCAACAGGTACACATTAAAAGCTCTCGCAAACAAACACGGGTATTACGACACTGCTTTTTTCAACGCAATGTTTAGAATTCCATCTAGCCCTGGCTGTTTTCGAGGCTGTAATTTGCTACTTAGTTTGAGCACTTCGTTTGCATTTACCGCCGGGATGTTGGTGGCTGGTTCACTACTTAGCGTTCTAACGAAGTCAGGCTGTTCCCTTAGTTCTCGTACAATCTGGTTCAAGAGAGTTGGGCATGTTCGTTGTACCGTCTGCTTCATCTTGCTCCGCACTATTTTATAGGCCGAGCCCCATGGGTTATTATTGACGTCGTCACATACCTCTTTAAACATATTGCGCTTGCTATCGCGGATGGCCACTTTAAACGCTTTACGCTTAGTTTTGTAGCTGAGTCTGAGTTCTACGATGTTGGTTGCATTTCGTGAGCGCTGAGATAGCCTTCTGGCCCGATTGCATTGTACTCGCAACTCCTCAATCTCGTCGTTCCACTAGTATGCTGGCGTACGAGTTTGGCGTCTTCCTTGTCGGACCATAGCGGTATCGCATGCTTTGGTGATGGCTGACCTTATCCCCGACGCTGCAGTTTCAACCGTAAATATTACCTCGGTGTTGTCAAAGGCTATCTCAAAGAGCTTCTCGTCGAAGATTTTCGTTTTCCACCCATTCTGCCTTTGGTAGGGTATCGTGCCTACTTGAAGTTTTTCGATGGCAATGATTATTGCCCTATGAGCGCTATGTGTGTAGCAGTCGGTGATGTACCATCTTGTAGCTCTACTTAGTCCGCTGCTTATGAACGAAAGGTCTATGATGGAACTAGTACCATTTTTGCTAAATGTGTTCTCTGTGCCACTGTTGAGTAGAACGAAATCAAGCGCTGCTAGTGCACTTAAAAGCTCCCTGCCTTTCGGGTTCGTTCTTTTGCATCCCCATTCTGCTGCCCACGCATTGAAGTCACCTACTATGAGTGCCGCGCTTCTTTGCTTAGCGTCATTAACCAGTTCATCCATGATGCTGGCAAAGGTACACAAATCTGTACTGGGTGGTATGTAGCAGCGGCATATGTGTATGTTATTTATTTTGGCACGCACGTAGCCAGTTGTTGCAACTGGTTTCCCCAAATGGGTTGGGCTACTCCCGCAGCTCCATATGGCACACTTGCCATTTGCGTTGCTGGCCCATGACGCCTCATGCCTGTTTTTATACTGCTTGCTGAGTATAGCCCAGCTCGTATGCCGTTTGGGTAAGCAAGCTTTGAGCTGCTTCGCAGTGGTTGAGGTTAAGTTGCAAGACCTTCATACTTTCTTCCATTGGGCTGCTCTCTGGAATGCGAGGCATGTTCACCCTCCCGACACATGGTTAGTGTCACTTTCGCCGTGCTGTAGGCATAGCGCGCACCTCGGCGTAACGCAGTTTTTAGCCTTATGGTCTTACCCTCCACATCTGAAGCACTGAGTAGTGCGGCCATTTTCGCTCTTGCAGTTCCCTGCCAGATGACCAAAATCGGGGCATTTGTAGCACCTTGTTATAGCTGACTTTTCTCTAACACGGCAGTAAGCCCAGTCAATACGTATTTTGTATACGCTTAGCAGTTTTTGTGCGGACGCCGATGGTAGACTGATGGTGCATGTCTGCGTGTACATTGTTCGTGTGACCGATAGCGCAACCTTTCCGTCAGAGAGGCTATTTTTTATCGCCTCAAACCCTTCTTCTCTGGACGTCACTTCATCATTATCTTTTATTTGTATGGCTGTTTCTTGTGGTAGGGAGCGAATCTGTGCACTTTCGCCGAGGACACCTTCTATTGCCGTCTTGAACTTCTCAGTAGCTGGATCAGCTTGCCGCTTTAGTTCGAATAATAATTCGTCCTTCGCCGTCTTTCTAAAGCCCTTTACTATATGGCTCAGTTCCTTCAGCTCAGGTTGTGATTTGATTTTCACGTGATTGGGTGCCCTCCACGCCTAGGGGCGCATTCATGTCTACTGCTGCCACGCTTTGTTTCTTTACAGCAGCCAGCTCTTTTGGTTGGTTGGAGTAGTGTTGTTGCTCTTTGGGTCTGGCCTGTATTAGTCCTCTTGGCGATTCTAAGTGGTATTTGCTGCGGCGAATTGGGGCACCCCGTACGTTATTGGCAGCGGTGCAGGCTCTCTTTGCTTGCTGTTTGTGATCGTTCTCCATTGTGTCGGTTTGTGTGCTTTGATTGGCGCGCACAGTGGGTGGCTTAGAAATGCTGTGCAAGTCGAATGCTTTCTAATGCTGTCTCTCTATTGCATTCACTAGGTCTTTCATTGGAATGTTGTTATGCCTCTGCACTTCCATCATACTAATGAGCTCTTTTATTTTTTTCTCCCATCACACGTAGCGGCCCTTTCCTCTTTCTTCTGCTGTTGCGTGTCGGTTTTTTCCATGTCTGGAGTTTTATGCTCGCTTTGGTGCTTTTCAGCGCGCTCTTGCTCAGGAGTGAGTATTTGTTTTCTCACAGGTGAGCGAGCGATTCTCGCTCGTCTCAAAAAAGGATTGATCGTATCGCTCTTTTCCTTCGATTCTCCGCATAAGCCCGGATACTCATTTGGCATGTTGTTGAGTGGTTTGCTTATACCTGTGGGAGTCAGATGTCATTCACCTCTCACCGTAGCTGTCTGAGCAGATGTGCAGATGATAATCATTAGTAAAAAAAGGAAAGTTGCGCAGTTGTCTGAGCAGATGTGCTTATATTAAGCAACTTTTGTCTCGCTCTCAGCAACAACAATTTTCACCGTTTGCTTAGTAATTTCTCAGTTTTTCGTCTTTGTTTTTTTTTATTTTTAATAATTGGTTTTTTGTCTTTTTCACTCTTTTGGAGTTTGATAGAAAATGGCTGTATTTACCTCTGGTTGGTTAGGTACACCTGTCAGAGGCAATCACTGGCCAGTGCCCTAGCTCCTGGGAGCACACTTGCACACTTTTTATCACTACCGTGGGGCTTTTTCCCAACTTATCGTCACTTTTGTCAGAGCACTTGCAGAACACGTCTTTCATGGGCAAATAACGGGCTGTTGCATGACGTCAAGTGGTGTAGGTGTAGGCTTGAGGTTTATTTGAGTAAAATTTTTGTTGCTGATTCGCCATGTTATGTTTGCTTTTTATCCAGAACCTCCGTTTAAATTTGTTCTTGCCTGTACTTATGCGGCAAGCCACCCTTTTGTTTATCATATCATTTACCAAGCAGAACAAAAGTCAAAGTAATTACGAAATGATAATTTGGAAGAGTACTCTGGGTTCATAGTAAGGCAATTACGACTGTGCGCTGCAACCTATCAAGCATTTCCAAGAAGAGCGACTGCATTGCTTACCGTATCACTAGGCTCAATAAATTATCTAAAGGTGTTTAGCCGTATCATACTCATGTACGTTAACAATCCTTATGAGCTACAGAGCTCAAATAAATAGAAATAAGTATCAGCTCACTCAGAAATTCCTGTTTATTTATTCATTCTTCGGTTCCACCACTCGTTTTAACGCTAAACTTCAGTGAATATATCGTAGTAAATAAATGCATTCAGTTACCACATCCCCAAAAATCCTTTGCTTTTGGCTAAAATGTTGGTTATTTTACTAATAAATTTATTGTTAAGTTAGTATACTTCTCTTCTTAATTGGCGCGATAACCGCTTACGCGATTTTGGCGGAGTTTAACAAAGCGCGCCAGTCGTTTCTATCTCGTGCTAACCGGCGCCAGTTGGACACACCAAGTGAAGCCAAGTCCTTCTCCACCTGATCTTTCCAACGCAGAGGAGGCCTTCCTCTTCCTCTGCTACCACCAGCTGGTGCCGCATCGAATACTTTCAAAGCCGGAGCGTTTGTATCCATTCGGACGACATGACCCAGCCAACGAAGCCGCTGAATCTTTATTCGCTGCGCTATGTCTATGTCGTCGTAGAGCTCATACAAAAATCTTACGCAGAATCTTTCTCTCGTACACTCTAAGCGTCGCTTCATCGGATGTTGTCATCGTCCAAGCTTCTGCGCCATACGTTAGGACGGGCATGATGAGAGTCTTGTAGAGTGTTAATTTTGTTCGTCAAGAGAGGACTTTACTGCTCAGTTGCCTACTTAGTCCGAAGTAGCACTTGTTGGCAAGAGAGATTCTACGTTGGATTTCAAGGCTGACATTGTTATCGGTGTTAATGCTGGTTCCTAAATAAACGAAGTCTTTTACAACCTCGAAATTATAACTGTCTACAGTGACGTGGGTGCCGATACGCGAGTGCGCCGACTGTTTGTTTGAAGACAGGAGGTACTTCCTTTTGTCCTCGTTCACCACCAAACCCATTCGCTTTGCCTCTTTATCCAGTTTGGAGAAGGCAGAACTAACAGCGCGGTTGTTAAGGCCGAGGTTAGTATACTACATTGTGAAATTAATATTGATGCAAATATTAATGACTTCAATAGCATACCTATAAATGTGGCGACCAACACAAAAATTAAAAACAGCAAAATAAAACTGATATGAAGAATCTCTCTCCAAATTCTACTCAGAAAAATCCCCTTCAAGAGAAAATCAAGCGCCCTGTAGACACGAAAATGCCGATAACAAATACGATTGACAACTGGCCAAGAAAGGACGAAGAAGAGGCCAAGTGTTTTGCAAAACATGTAAGAAACATTCCTAATGAAATATCTACTTCTAAAATGAAAAATTTTATACACCAGTTGAGTGCAACAAAATCGCCAAAATATGATTATGCCACCCGAAAAATGTTAATAGAATGGCCAAGGATTGCTTCACACTTTTCTCTGAGTTATTTAGTGCCTTTTTTTAACTTTAAGGCTACTTCCCAAAACCCTGTAGAAAACAGCGCTCAAGCGTCTTTCTGACTATTAAGTTTACTGCTTTGTCTTTTTAAATTATTTAAAAATAAATACAGTTATTAAATATGACTTGTTTTATCCATATGTAGAACGTAATAACTACATATCAATTCGGTTGTCGATAAAAACGTGGAAAAATAAAACAAGCTCAATAACTAATGAAATAAAAAAGACATTTGAACCCATGAAGCACTGTTCTCCAGTCTTACTTGATGTAGCTCAACATTTTGATACATGACTTATATAAACAAATGCGCTATATACAGTTTGTCTAATAGAAGTTTTCCCGCCATAGCATGGAAATTATATAACCAATTCGATAATAACAAACTGCATTTTATTTTATAATATTGTATTTATTATAAGCAAAGCGACTTGCAATAAAACGTATAGTCCCCATCATTAGCTACAATGGCATCACATCTTGGAGCCATTCTTTGTGTGGCTCTAAATCAGCCGAATTTGCTTTGATAACTGTTCAATTATTTATTCATGTAAATTTAAAAAACCAATTTAATTTTCATTCAAAATGGTGTCCATTTGATTTTATACAAACCTTCAAACAATTAGCCCATTTAGCAATTGCAGCACGCACAGTTTCCATGGATATTAACGACACAGCTCGAACCAAAAATTGTTTGAGACCCTTCAAATTTCTGTGAGGTCTTCAACAGGCCATGTTCTCCAATTCTGATCACAAATTATAGTCCAATGGAATCAGATTTGAACTCTCAGAAGGCCAATCTTCTTCGGCTATAAACCTAGTAATATTGTTTTTTAGCCACTGCGGGGTGGTTTTTGCCTTACGACCTGGAAGAATGAACAGTCTGCATTGAAGAGAGTACTGCTCAATTGCTTCAACTCTCCTTCTAAGATATCCTCCTGGTACACTTTTGGCCCGGTCTTACCTGCTTTTTCGCAGAAATGAAGAGACAATCGTCACCAAACCATTATGGAGGATGAACCCTTGGAACAACATTTTAGCAGAGATTTTACCATTTTACTTATTATAAACTACTTCAATAGTAAAAATTGTATCACCTGTGAAAAGAATAATACTAGTATTCATTGCTATTCAGCGTTGCATGCTGCTTGCATCTGTCGAGTCCAATTAACTCCAAGCGCTCTGCCAAAAGATGGCCAGTTGACGGGTAAGAGCTTTCATGTGGAGATCATATTTAATTAGTCTTAACATGGATCTAGTCGATATACCCTGGACACGGTTTTCTGCTTTCTAAGGGGCGAATTCTTTCTCGAACGGCTTTTATGACTGCACTGGTTCGAACCACGTGAGGACAACCACTTCTTTTTGTGTCTGTCACTTCAGACGTTTGGGAAAAACGATTGCTCGTGCGGTAAACAAACATTCTCGAAATATTTCAGCAATTCGTAAATCTCACTTGCACTTTCGCCACACTTTTGTAATGCAATCACAGCAATGCGATTTTCCTTACCTTCCCACTCCATTGCTAACAAGCAAAATTTGCCACGAAACTGAGTATAATTTATGAGTAGACAATACAAACGAACAAAAGAAAAAATAACGGAACTTTTTTCTGCGAATTTCATCTCTCCGTATGCCTTGTAAAATTTGTCACAGAACTTACGGCATGACTAAGTATTTCATTGAAACTTGGCACAAATATTACTCTTTTTCCAGGGTAGGTTGTTATTGAAAATGGTAAATCGATCAATAACTATGACCCCCAAGCCATAACGTTAATTTTCAAAAAGGAAAAAACGTGAAATCTCTATTATAAATAAAGCGAAATTGTTTAAATTTGGTAGAAATGATGAGCTCAAAAAATTAATAAGCGCAAGTAAAACTTTGAAAAATCGACGACGCCATGCCCATTTTTGGATATATGTAAGTGTGTATGTGTGCAAGGGCTTAAATTTAAATTTGCTGATATGGTGTCGCAAAGCAAGACAAGTTTTGAATATACTGAATCTGATTTGTAAAAAACAAAAAGCCTTTTGTGTTTCATTTCTTACTTTGGAATATCACTTCCAATTAAATGCAACAATGCATTCAATAATGTAAAAATGCACTAAACGAATAAGGGTTTTGTCACAAAATACAAAACAAAATTATACAAATTTCTTCACCTTGAAGGGAAACTGATAAGAGAAAATTTATTCACCATTTTCTGTTCTAACGTTGAAATAAAGAGCAGAGATGCACAGCTATTTAAAGGTCTCACTACAGTTCAAGTAATTGCATACTCATACAAGCAGCGGTGAGCATTTGTAGATAAATTTTGAAAGCAAAGTTGAAGTTAGTTAAGCGAACGTTGTAAAATGAAAATAGGAATAACTTGTTTTGTTTTGGCAACATTGAGTATTTTGCCTACTTTGGCTGATTCAACTACTGAAAACCCTGTGATAACTATTGGAAATACCACCGAAAGTTAATAACTATGCTTGCATTAAAAGGACGTAGTTATTATAATAATTTCTAATTTAATATTTTTATAAATACATTTTTGCAGCCCACAGTCTGAGACAGGGAAGTGAAGAACGAAAACAAGAAGAGAGAGAACTACGTGAAAAATTTGAGAAGGGGGAAAGAAAATATTATGATAAGCGCATTGCAAATCTAGAAAAAAATATCCAAAATATGCTTGCTAACATTTACTTATCTGGGTTTAAAAAAATGGAGCTTGATGTCGCCCTAGCATTACTAAGAAAAGCTGCCACAAGTAAAGATACCGATGTCAAAAAATTTGCCTATAAAGAAGCATTTGACATAAGCGTCCGTGTCCTGCCTTAGCAATTAAGTGACTGACTATTTGGGATTTTCTTCTAATTAGCAGCAAAGTATGTTTCAAACACCGTAATGGTACATTAATTTATATTTGTCAATAGCCAGTCAAATATATAACATATTTAATATTTAATTAGCTTTTTACTTGATATCTCTGTAATAACTTGTGACTTTAACGAAATTTTTGGGCACGACGTTGCAAATGTGAATATTGGAGTTTAGTTTTGGAAAATTACAGGGTGAACGATATCAAGTGTTACTATTCAAAACACCATAACTTTT
The DNA here is from genome assembly GCF_027943255.1 of Anastrepha obliqua. NCBI lineage: Eukaryota > Metazoa > Arthropoda > Insecta > Diptera > Tephritidae > Anastrepha > Anastrepha obliqua. Next base: position 87,199,187 of record NC_072892.1, read on the forward strand.
TTGTGTGAAATGAGTTTTTATTGATTTCAAAAATGATCAATTTTAACATATATTCACTTTAGCTCGATATGAGCCCCTTTTGCGTTGACTATAGCCTTCAAACGGTCAAAAAATGAGTTGCATGCTGCACGAATGTTATCTTGAGGTATTTTGGCCCATTCTCGTATAGTCGTTTTTTTTCAGGGCATTCATATTGGCCTATTTTTTAGTCCTCACCTTTGCTCTCCATAATGGACCGGATGGAATAGTCCATCGGATTTGCATCTGCCGAATTCGAAAGCCATTGTGTGGACGAAATGAAGTGTGGAACATGATTTTTTAACCATTCTTGGTTCACACGAGCTTTATGAGACGGTGCCGAATCCTGTTGGAACGTCCAATGTCTACGATCGAAATGTGTGCGTGTCCACGGCTCTAAAGCAGCTTTTCCCGATAATAAGTCGCATTCACTTTGACACCAGGCTCGATAAAAACGATTGGAGAGCGTCCAGCTGCTCAGGTAGGTAGGTAGGTAGGGTGGTTGTCGTGAGACACACTTAGACCTTCGGCAGGTCCATTGTGATACCACTGGAGCTTATCCTTACTCTACGTGTTCCCTTTCAAACCATCCGGTTGCTTTAATAAACGAGCAGAGCTTCGTTAGTTTTAGATGCGCTATATCCGCTACATCGGTTAGAAATGCTGTATCGAGGGTGCGCAGCCTTCTCCTAGCTAGGCTTTCACACTCACATAAAAGGTGTCTGACTGTTTCCTCTTCTTCTGTATTTAGACAGCTTCTACAGAAATCGAAGTAAGGTAGTCCTAACCTTCTAGCGTGGCTGCCTATTAAACAATGACCTGTTAATACACCTATCATTTTTCTTATAGATTCCCTGTTGAATCTTAGCAAGATCTTCGATCGACCGCTATTCCAGTTCGGCCATGTCTGTCTGCTTAGTTCGCATGTTGTGAGGTTTTGCCAGATTGTATTTACCTTTTTGATGGTTTCCCTGTCTATAAGTAATTTACAAGTGGCTATAGGTATGGGTATCAGCGCCTTATCTGGTTCGAGATCGAGCGTTGTACCGGCTCTTGCAAGTTCATCCGCCTTACAGTTTCCTGGAATGTCCCTGTGGCCTGGTACCCAGATAAGGTGCACCTTGTAGCACTTAGATACGTCATCTAGTAGTTTAAAACATTCTAGAACTGTTTTTGACGAGTGCGTTTTTGATTCCAGCGCTTTTATTGCTGCTTGACTGTCTGAGTAAATGAAGATTTCATTTGTGGATAATACTCTCGTTTTTATTTCTTTAAGCCCCTCTTTTATGGCAGTGACTTCCGCCTGAAATACACTGCAATGATCAGGTAAGCGAAATGATTGGCTTACTCCGAGTTTGTCGGAGTAGACCCCTCCACCTACTTTATTATCCAGTTTTGAGCCATCTGTGTAGATGTTTAAATCATTTATCTTAACAATGAGCCCGTTATCCCATTCCTCTTTGGAAGGAAATACTGTGACGAAGGATTTATTAAAGTTGATGTCCTTGGTCCTACAGAAATCCGTTGTGTTGGGAATGCAGGGGAATTGTTCTAAAATTGAGGAGTGTCCTCTTCGGTTCGTTCTGAGTAGGCCGATTTCTCTTAGTCTGAGAGTTGCTTTGGCAGCTGTTTGCTTACCGTACTGCTCTATTGGTAAAATGTTAAGCATGATATTTAGTGCATCTGTGGGTGTGGTTCTGAGGGCCCCACAGATGCAAAGACTGGCCATTCTTTGTACGTGTGCCATGGTTCTTTTGATGTACAATTTATCTAAAGCTGGCCACCATACTAATATGCCGTATGTTAGGATAGGTCTGACAATTGCCGTGTACAGCCAGTATACGATAGATGGGGAGAGACCCCAACTTAGTCCTATCAGCTGTTTACAAGAGTATAGTGCTATTGTCGCCCTTTTTACTCTATCTTCGACATTTGCCTTCCATGTTAGCTTTCGGTCTAGTATTAGACCTAGGTAGCGGGCCTCATCGCTAAATGACAGTGCCGTTCCACCTAGAGTCGGAGGAGTTATATTTGGTATTTTGTGTTTCCTGGTGAATAGGATTAGTTCAGTTTTATTGGGGTTGACGCTTAGCCCATTTGCTTTTGACCAGTTTTCAACCTTATTTAGTAAATCCTGCATGACTTCTATGAGTGTATTGGGGAATTTCCCCCTTACTACCATTGCAACATCGTCCGCATATGCTACTACGTGTTGTCCTCTCTCCTCTAGGCTCTTTAGCAATGAGTTTAGTGCCAGCACCCATAGGAGAGGAGACAGCACGCCGCCTTGAGGTGTTCCTCTGCTAACTTTTTTCTTGATCACTGAGGCCCCTAGGGTTGCGATCACAAATCTGCTCAAGAGCATGTTTTTGATGAACTCAACCAGAGCGCCAGAGATCCCGAAATCCGTCAGTGCCTTTATTATGGTATCCGGTAGGATGTTGTTGAATGCGCCCTCGATATCTAGGAAGGCTACCAGTGTGAATTCTTTATTATACATTGACTTCTCGATTTCTGTAACAAGTGAGTTAAGTGCTGTTTCAGTTGATTTCGCTTTACAGTACGCATGTTGTGAGATGCTGAGCTTATTAGGGCTGATGTTAGCCCTAATATGCTCTTCTAAAATTCTTTCTAATGTCTTTAGCAGAAAGGAGGATAGGCTTATTGGCCTGAAATCCTTAGGTGTTGTGTGTGAACTTTTTCCCGCTTTAGGGATAAAGACCACTTTTACCTCTTTCCATGTTGATGGGACACTTTTCAGTTTCAGAGCGGCCTTAAATATGGCCGTCAACCACTCCATGATGTAGTTGAGTGAATGTTGTATTTGGGCCGGGAATAATCCATCTGGGCCCGGTGATTTAAATGGTTTGAACGTGTTCACTGCCCAGGTTATCCTAGTTTCAGTGATTATTTCTTCAATGTCAGAGTTTGGTCTTTCTGTACCATTGTCGATTACTACGTTAGAAGATTCGTTGCAGGGAAAGTGTGTGTCCACCAGCAACTTCAAAGTTTCGTCACTCGAAGTAGTCCAACTCCTGTCCGGTTTTTGGAGGTATCCGGTGGGATTGTATTTTTTTGAGAGGATTTTGCGCAGTCTGGAAGCCTCTGTGGTTCCTTCGATTTCTCCACAGAACGTTCTCTCCAGCTGCTCAATTGGGAAATATTTTTCATCAGAAAACACAATGTTAGGAAATTCGCCACGTTCGTGCAAGCGCAACAACTCCTTTGCTCTTTCGCACTGAATTTTTTTTTGCTGGGGTGAAAGATCGTGTGCTTTTTGGAACTTGACCTTGAGACCATTTTTCAATATGCGTCGAATGCTGTCTTGCGATATTTTCAGTTCTTTGGCCATTTTTCTTCCACTTCGACGTGGATTTCGTTCAAGTCGAGCCTTCACTTTCCGAACCATTCCTGGCGTTGTTGCGGTTTTTTTTGGTCCACCTCCATGGCGTTTTGCAATGCTGCCAGTATCACTGTAACGTTTTATAGTGCGATACACAAACATTTTATTCACTTTGAGGTGACTGAGCTCACGGACAATGGCTGGTTGTGATTTTCCAGCCAAATATTATATAACGCAATCACACTATTACGTTTGAACTCCATTACAGAAAAAAAAAATCAACAAAACTGAGACGCAAATGCTTTTGATGGCTTATAAACAATAACTAATATTGAACTATCATTAGAACAATTTTGACGTTGATGTCATTAGCTGTTTTACAGATACAAGCAGTAGGAAGTGGGTAACACTTCATATCGTTCACTCTGTATATATGTAGTTGCACAAGTTTTTGCAAAATCCACTATCGAGATAGTGAAAGTTGTGAAAAGCTGGGACGGAAAAATCGTCATTTTTTCAGTTTCAAGCTGTTGGATTTTTCTTGATGGTACTTTTTAAAAGAATAAAAATAGCAATCTCTGCCCTGTGAGACGAAATCCACTCACCTTAAGTCAAGAGAAGCTAGAAACTATCACTTTGAAGTCAATTTACAACATTTTTAAAATTCAATGCGGAATGTATTAATGTTTTGAAGAAACGTCTCCGAGACGCAAACTTTAGTGTTGATTAATTTTGTTTTAAACTTTAGCATGTGTATGTGTTAAACACTATGCTTACAGAAAGATAATTTCATATGCCGATGACATTGTAATAGCAATCTCGGCCAAGCACCTTTCAACACTATGTCATCTTCAACAAAAATCTCTCAACAGACTGTCTCTTTGGTGTAAAAGTCGAGGACTAGAACTATGTCCGGAAAAAAACGGATCTGATACTGTTTCACAAGAAACATAAAAAACCTGCTCTTTAACGAATATTCCTAGGAGGTAAACCACTTAGAGTAACAGAAAAGGCAAAACATCTAGGACTTATACTGGATAGGAAGCTAAATTGAGGGCTCATCGTCGCAGACAGAGTACGCAAAGCTATGACGGCGTTGTACTCCTGCGGAAGGCTAATTGGGAAGAAATGGGGATTGGGACCCAGAATGATACATTGCCTTTACATAGCAGTGGTTAAGCCCATTCTATACTATGGTATTGTAATCTGGTGGAATGCCCTTGTGAAGGGTGTGAACATAAAAAAATTTGACAATATTCAAAGACTAGCACACCATCGAAAACATTATATGCGGCATTAAACTTCCTTCTGGTCGATCTGCAGGCAAGATGTATTGCTGGAACTTAGGGGCTTCCCGAAACGGCGGACTATGCACGCCCGCCTACACTTACCATTATAGTGTTCACAACCCTCCTCCTCTCAAAGGAAGAGTGGGAACGGGACGATATAAGACAGAGCGAGTCCATCCATGTATACATAGATGGTTCAGAGCTCGAGGTTCGGTATCCTCCTAACATCTGGGGATCTTCTTCAGTTTTCGGTTCCCTGACTACTGTAGTGTCAGGCTGAACTGATGGCAATAATAAAAGCCACGACACTGGTACAGTGTGGCTGTGATGCGATACATTGATACGATATCTACATTTTCACTGATAGCCAAGCGGCGATAAATAGCCAAGCGGCACGAAATTTACCAATGAGCACATAGACAATGACATAAGTACACCCTTACAAATATGCAAGCTACTTATCCTTGAAGAAATCGTAAGAACAGCGACCGAAAGATGGAGTGCGGCCGACTCTCATTGCTAAACGCACAGAATCTCTGCTAAGCCAAAATAAGGATAGTCTTAGCGTACTGATTTCAGTCAGTTGTCCTGTTTATCCAGACGTATGTAGCTTTACTATTCTCAAATTTATTGAATGCTTTTTTCAAACTTTAACAACTTACTTCTTATTATACACAAGCCAACACATAAGCCAATTTTCAGAAAACTTTACGACAATGTCTAAGAGACTAGGAATCGAATCGGGATTTGGTGACTTAGATGCCTACAGACCAACATATATTGGTTCTTGTGACTAGTCTCTCAAACACTAGGCACTGGTGAAGAGTGAGACACAAATTTTGAACTTTCTTCAACTTCATGTTCACAACGTCCCCAACACCAGCACGTAACTAAAATAACGCGTAACTAATAAGTTGGGCTAAATTTAATCTACATACATAATTAGTATTAAATATAATAATAATAAATATAATTAAATATATACATAATTAAATATATTGCAAAGTCAATTTAGAAATTTACTACCAACAAGTTTCTGACTTACTTTGGTGACCCAAATAAACATGAGGCCTCTGCAGGTATATGTATACTTATGTTATGTTAAAACGTGCATTGAACATTAACGTCAGTACAGGAATGATAGAGGTAATATCGAGTTCTGTTTTTTAAATTCATATTGGTGGTTTCGAGAGAACCAAAATATGAATTTGACATTTATAACATCGCTGGCATTATTACATAGAAATAATCGGAACAAATTTTTCTAACAGCGGTCGCCCCTCGGCAGGCAGTGGCAAACCTCCGAGTGTATTTCTGCCATGAAAAAACTCCTCATAAAAATATCTGCCGTTCGGAGTTGGCTTGAAACTGTAGGTCCCTCCATTTGTGGAACAACATCAAGACACACACCACGAAAAGGAGGAGAAGTTCGGCGAAAAACACCCAAGAAGCATGTACGCGCCAATTATATATATATATATATACATATATAAACATATATAAGGTTGTCAAAAAAGTCTTGCGGTATTTCCGCAAGCTTGTCTTTGCAAGCGCGTAGTTCTGGTTGTATTCGTCGCATCGGTTCACGCTAGAGCTTTTTGGAAAGCTCTTTTCACGTGCTAACACGTGTTTGATTAATTGTTGTTTACTTTTAGTCGTTCGTGAGTTACAGCGTCGCAAACATGCAGCAAAATAAAGAGAAAATACGGCAAATTTTACAGTACTACTACGATAAAGACAAAAATGCATCTCATGCTGCCAATAAAATTTGTGCAGTTTATGGACCCGATACAGTTTCCATTTCCACCGCACAACGATTGTTTCAACGTTTTCGTTCTGGTGCAGAGGTGATCGAAGATGCGCCACGGTCCGGAAGGCCTGTCGTCGAAAATTGCGATAAAATCGCTGAATTGATCGAAAGAGACCGGCATAGTAGCAGCCGTAGCATCGGCCAAGAGCTGGGCATGAGTCATCAAACCGTTATAAACCATTTGAAGAAGCTTGGATTCAAAAAGAAGCTCGATGTATGGGTGCCACACCACTTGACGCAAAAAAACATTTTTGCCCGTATGGATGCATGCGAATCGGTTCTGAATCGCAACAAAATCGACCCGTTTTTGAAGCGGATGGTGACTGGCGATGAAAAGTGGGTCACTTACGACAACGTGAAGCGCAAACGGTCGTGGTCAAAAAGCGGTGAAGCTGCCCAGACGGTGGCCAAGCCTGGATTGACGGCCAGGAAAGTTCTTCTGTGTGTTTGGTGGGATTGGCAGGGAATCATCCACTATGAGCTGCTCCTCTATGGCCAAACGCTCAATTCGGACCTGTACTGCCAACAACTGGACCGCTTGAATGCAGCACTCATGCAGAAGAGGCCATCTTTGATCAACAGAGGCCGAATTGTCTTCCATCAGGACAACGCCAGGCCACACACTTCTTTGGTGACGCGCCAGAAGCTCCGGGAGCTCGAATGGGAAGTTTTTTTGTATCCACCGTATAGTCCGGATCTCGCACCAAGTGATTACCACCTATTTCTGTCCATGGCGAACGAGCTTGGTAGTCGGAAGTTGTCCTCAAGAGAGTCCTGTGAAAATTGGCTCTCTGAGTTTTTTACAATAGGGAAGCGAGCTTCTATAAGAGGAGCATTATGAAATTGGCATCTCGTTGGGAACTCGTCATCGAACAAAACGGCGCATATTTGACTTAAATCGCATTATTATAACCAATTTTATGAACAATTGAAAATTCAATAAAAATGCCGCAAGACTTTTTTGACAACCTTATATAAATGAATTGCGGTGGATGGCGTTGTAAATAGTGATCGGGGCTGAGATAATGGTTGCTGAAACGTGATCACATCGCAAAGCTTCGGTCAATAGGAGTTACCGATCCTTTCGGAAAAAGTGAAGGTGGTGATTTTGCTCGCTTCTATAATGGCTGCCGCTGTAGCGGAATGGGTGGGTGCGTAACTACCATTCGGGAGGGCGTAAGTTCGAATCTCTGTGAATGAAACACCAAAATGAAGAAGAAGTTTTCTGTCAAGACAGGTAATGGCAAACAAACGTGTGTATTTCTGACATGAAAGAGCTTTTCATAAAAAACATTTTCCGTGTGGTGTCGGCTTAAAACTGTAGGTCTCTCCATTTGTGGAACAAAATCCAGATGCACCCCACAAATAGAAAGAGAAGCCCGGCCAAACACCTATCAGAAGTGTACGCGTCAACTATTGTATGTATTTTATCTATAATGCAAGACAAGAACGTTCTGATTGTGGAAGCAAAAATCACAGTTTACTAAACGAGGGAGAATAAACCTTTTGAGCTGTAATCGTAAAATGTGGTTCTATTCATGAATAGCAGTAAGGGGGGATTCGAACTTGTTATTTTGAACGATTTATTTCATAAACGAAAAAAACAAAGAAAGGCGCCTTCAAATTGCTTCTCACCCGCCATTGAGCAACACTCGGTCATAAACAACGCTTTTTGTACCGGGTCGTCACGGGAGATGAGAAATGGAGAAAGGATTGGGTGGCTCCAGGAGATACCCCAAAGCCTAGAGACCAGCCGGATGTCCATCCAAAGAAGAAGAATCATTGCTATGTTTCCTTTGATAACAAAGAGGCCCATAGAACACGGCTCAAAAATTTCTTTGACACCAGACCAGTCGTTCTGTGGCGAAACGGCATCAATAAATTGGTCGAGAGGTGGGAAGAGGTTGTAAACAGCAACGGTGAATATATAATTGATAAACTTATTGATATAATTATTTTTTTTTTGTTTTTTGGTTTACGCTACGAATTTATTTCCTAACCTAATAATTACAGGTGACATTTGACACATTTTTTCATGTTATTAAAATTACAGTTATTTTTGAATGCAACGAAGAGAAATTACTGATCAAATCAACCTCACATGAAAATGAGAACCACTATATAAAAAAATGTCGGTGCTTCGGTAAAGCGAATATATATATACCTGTATTCTTTCTTATATGCCTGTATGAGTGAGTTAAAAAATATAAGGAAATTGTACGCTTTCGAGTCCAATGCATTTTTTCGCATACAATTCTCAATTGCATACATACAAACATAAACAGGCTGAGATGAGATATACGCATACATGTAAGTGGGTATATTTTTTCTTTTTTGGAGGCATTCACCTGTAAGAAAGGCGAGAAAACGCTTAAGAATTCCGAAAATGTAAATAACTAGTGAGCAAGTGCACTGTAGAATTATAGTATAATTTATTTATTATGCAAGTGGTGAAGAAGCAAACTCAGTGAGTTGGCAACGGCTAACTTTGAGCGGTTCGATGGCTGTTAAGAAGAACACAAAGGAATGCAGAAAACGAAAAAAGAGTTCACAGGTGGTGATTGCAGCCTATTTCGCCTGCATTGGACACATTTCGATGTGATTTCGTATCCTTTAACAATGGAATTTGTAAGGCAAGAAAGATACCATCCTTTTTCTGCTTTTATTACAAACAGTTTAACGAAAAGAGTTGCAACGTGCCAGTGCAGTGCCGCTAGGTAAGTGAGCGGAGTAAAAAGTTTTTAATATTATAAAATCATTGTCATTAATACAAACCTACAAACTATTCGTACTATGATATATGCCTATGTATCTATGTATATATGTAGGTAATAGGGCATTCAGGTGCATAGCTTGCGTTTACACTTTGTCTGAAACACAACGATTTTACTGCCATTATATCAGCTATAGTCGTCTACTAAATACTTTGTTTGCATAGTAATTGTGTGGTCTACTGTAGTACATAAGCAATGGGGCGACTCTGGATTTTCGACAATTCTTCATACATTTTTGGTGAAAAAGTAAAAACATAATATTCGGTGGTTAGCATATATTATATACGAGGTATGTTCTAGAAGTATCGCGTATTTTGTGTTTTTTTTCAAAAATGATTTATTTATTCATTAATGTCTATTTTGCCCCCTTCAAAGTAATCCCCATGATCATTTTTTTATCTTATTCAGCTTGTCCTTCGATGCCGTCTTTATCGCGTCAATCGTAGCGTAGCGTCGTTCTTTCATTGACCTCTTCAGTTTCGGGAACAAGAAAAAGTCACAGGGGGCCAGATCTGGGGAATACGGTGGCTGTGGCATCATTAGTATTTTGTTTTTAGCCAAAAAGTCGCGCACAAACAACAACGATGTGCGAGCAGGGGCGTTATCGTGATACAAGAGCCAATTTTTGTTATTCCACAAATCCGGGCGTTTCTGGCGGATTGCTTCTCGCAAATTGCGCATAACTTGCAGGTAATATTCCTTATTGACCGTTTTACCCTGTGGCAAGGACTCATGATGCACAACGCCTCTGCCATCGAAGAAAACGGTAAGCAAAACTTTTACATTCGACCGAACTTGGCACGCATTTCTCGGTCTTGGTTCGTACGGCAGCTTCCATTGAAATGATTGAGCTTTGGTTTTCCCGTCATAACCATAAACCCACGATTCGTCACCAGTTATGATCCTCTGGAGCAAATCTGGGTCGTCGCGGACAGAGTTCAACATCTCATTAGCAATGTTTATGCGATGCTTTTGGTCGAAATTGAGCATTTTTGGTACGAATTTTGCAGCTACCCGTCTCATGCCCAAATCATCATCAGCCAATCGATATGTCTAGGTCCTCAGCAACTTCTCTAACGGTGATTCGAGGATTGGCCAATACCATTTTCTCCACTTCATCAATTTTTTCGTCTATTGTTGAAGTGTTTGGGGTCCGTCACACTTTTCGTCTTTCACATCTTCTCGGCCTTCCGAGAACATTTATACCACCGATAAACGTTGTTTTGGTCCAAAGTAGCTTCTCCGTATGACACAGTGAACACTCGGAATGCAGCCGCGCACTTAGTTTCGTTTTTCACACAAAATTTGATTTGATCCATCTTTTTGAATAGGTAAAAATCGAAAGATATATAATTATATATATTAATTAGATATTATATAATTAGAAAGATATTGCAGACAAGGGAGAAAGTTAGGAAAAGAAGAAAAATGGCAGTACATGGGAAAAGAAATAATACTCGTAAATGAGTATTGCTACTTAGAGGTGTTATTTACACCAAAAATGTTTTCCAAATTCCTTTCGAAAATAAAAACAACGCCGCAATAGCGAGTATAAATAGCTTATGGAGTAGTTTTTTTTCGGAGGAATAAATTAGGTCTAAGCGCTAAGTGGAAGATGTTTCATGTTGTCTATCGAGGCATTCAAAGTTATGCAGCTCAGGTGTGGGGGCGTGGATACCATTGCATTTTATAAAGAAGATTTTAAAATTACCTGACTGCGCATCCTCTTACGCTATCTATCTTGGCACAGGATTAGAACAAAGACACATTTATACTCTTTCGCTACACTTTCTCATATTCTGTCAAAAGCGGTTTTAAAACGAAACATTTTCTGAGTTACAAAACTCAACTAAATAGGAAATGCTTATGACCTAAGATGGGATAACATGGAAAATGACACAATACAAATATAGGTCATAATTACTTTAGGGATGGTTTGAATAGGCACGGAATTTCGTCGATTTTTAAAGCAAGAATGGGTGCATTATGCTAAACGAGCTGCATAAAATAACTGTTCCATCTGTACTTCAATTAAATTGAAACAATCCAGCATTTTCTAGGAAGGTGCTCCATATTAAAATGTTAGCGACACGCAGCTCTTTTGAAACATTTTCTAGTCCAATCTGAAATCGTACAAATTCTGAAGGGTACAAATGATTGGAGAAATCTTACGAGTTTTGTTATTGGTGCCTTACGATGTATGCAATTTATATTAAATGCCTAAGTTTTTAATGAAAACTATTCGAATTTTCCCGAAATTTTGAAAATTTTGTGCAAAACTGGAAAAATTGATTTACACGATATTTGTTGTAGAATGCAGGCGCCAATTATTTAACGCCAATTAATATAACTCCATTTAAATTTTCACAGCAACCTTCCGTTTGTTTGATTGTGGTAGTGGCAAATCTGACTGAGATATTTATTATATTGTTTGCTCAAGTGACCATATGAAAGCTTATACACTTGAAGAAACGTACAGTTACCAAAAATGTGGCAAAATCTCAGGCTAGTTATTTTGAGATATTTATAATATATACCTGGATTTTGCGTACTTGACATTTACAAATAATTAATATTTACATTTTTTTTGTATTTTTATAAGAGTTAGTTCCCTGCTGATTTGTGAATACCAAAAATGTTCTTGGCAAATTTTAAACTATACAAATTTAACAGCAATCATAACGTCAACAACTCAACCTATTCTTTAATACCCTTTTTTATATTTTGTATCTTTAAGTTAGTTTTTCCTTTCACATTACTCAACTCCACCACACTGTGCCAAATTTCTTCCACCTCCGACGATTTGCAAGTAGTCTTGAACGAAATGCGCTTATTTGAGTAGGTCTACAATCTTCTTTGGTACTTTGGTATACTTTTGCCAAACTTCCAAGTACAATTCGTTATTCTCGTAGCATCCCACTTCGTATGTTCAACCTCTTTCTTAAGGCTTCCCTCCAAGCCCACGTTCGCGCTGCAGTTATTCATCAGCAAAGCAATTGTGTCATTGAAATCAATGATTTCCAACTGGCTTTGGCATTCAATTTAGCACAAGTTGAATACGCTCGAGATGGGGCTCCTAAATTTGCTTCAATAACTGCTGCTCACCTACAAAAATAAATTTTAGAAGTACATATAAGTACTTCTTATATAGGTAGTGCTGTGGTGGTTGCCCAAGACCTGGTAAGCTCATTTAAGTTTTTGTGTATTCTGCTTCATTGAATTTCAATGAAGAATGGCAGCAAAAGTACGTGCCAATTGGCGGAGGACGGTGCAGTGCCAAAGATGTTATACGATGGAGACGACAACTAGCCCTTTGCTTGCTTCAATGACACCTTTGGCTTCCCCGTGATTTTTTCTCTTCTATTTACAGACACTTGAGCACTTTCAAGTTTTCAACTCTTGCCTGGTTTGCTGTAGGTGATGATATAGTATAAGCATTTTTTTTGGCAATTTCTATGATTTATCATTAGCCGCTGTGCAAGTTCTTAAAGTTGTTGGCTTGAATTTATGTGCATATTTTGTTATTTTAAATTTACTACTAGAGCGGCAATTCGAGCTGCATTTTCAATTGGCATGTTGACAGCAAGAGAAATATTGCAACTGAAAAATTGGGTGAAAGTTTGACCTTGTTCAGGTATTGAGAGTTGTAAGTTGAGTAATATGACAAAGATAGTAAGAGTGTGGGTGTATAAGTATCATGTATTTCTCACTTATAAAAAAAATGGAGCGTATTTTGTATGCAAACTGCTCGGCAGCACTATTTGTAAGTAAATAACTGTATAAATACTCCGATATCTCAATTTATGTATAGCACAGGTTAAACAAAATATTTTCAAACATACATACAATATTTATACGTATGTATGTGTGTCATGGCTGTTGCAAATTACACTGAATTCCATAAAATTGCCTGCGTTGCATGATTTTATTTGATATACATACATCAGCTACAGTTGACTTTGGCGCAGTCGATTTACATCTCCCTGCCGCACGACCATGCACTTTTAATTTGTTATTTTTCCATTTCCCCCTTCGCTGTATATTCATATGCACTTTTTACTGTCTGATTGCGTGAATATTGGCAAAAACTTACTTTGGTTGAATTGCGCAGTTTCAGCAATTAACTGTAATATTTTTTGTTGCTTTTCATTTTGTTTTACTGTTAATTCTTTTGTTTGCATTTCATAGCAAGTGTATGAGTAGTTCCAGCTGGGAAAATTGCAGCGGCGAGAAATGGCAAGTGATATATTCTCAATTATGGCGCCTAGTGAGTATTGCTGCTTTAAGGTGCCTCAGAAGGTGTGTATGGATGACACAAAAAAAGTACAGCTTTTCTTAGCAACTATAAAATTTCTTAATTTTATGACTTTCGTCAAATTATCTTGGCTTTACAAATGATTATTTTGTTAGGGTTAGGGGGCCTCTAATAATATTACAATATAAAAAAAAAATTATTGTTGCAAAATTTTTTTCCAGTAAATGACCACAGATGAAATTTAGCTTAAGAGAATTTCGTTCAAAGTAATGCGATTTTTGGATGCATTTTCAACACGGCCCAACTCATGAATAACCCAGTGCTGAGCCAAAATATTTTGGCGGAAGTCATAATATGTACCAACTCTTATCAGTCGCTTTGCAAAATGAAAATTCTTTTTGTGAGACTTCTAAGTATGTACATACATATATGAGCAAATATCTACATGTGACTTAAGCGCGCAGCTTAAGTGACTTACGCCAGTAGGAATAACAATGCAATGCATACTAGGAAAAAATTAAAATTATAAAAATCTACACTTACGGACAACATAATAGAATCGTGACACTTTGACCACTTTTAAGCACTTTTTGTTTTCTTAATTTTTCATTTTTGTTTCTAAAAATAACGTACTCTACATCAAATATCGTCAAATTTTAAAATTTTCTAATCAGATTTTAGAAATAAAATTTAAGCATGCAATCTTGTAGTTCATTCCATTTCATTTTAATAAAGTGCGAGTTTTATGTAGCTCAAAGTTCTCGCTTATTTTGGCTTTTGTCCTTAACGCAACACGATTTTCTATATGTGATACGAATGTGGGAAATTTTTTATCAAACATCAACGAAAATTTTTGAACCGCTTCAAACTGACATTTTATCATATTAAATTTAATGGATTATAAAAATGTGTACTCGAGTCTAAATATTTAATGAAAGCTATTGGAATATCGCATTCGAGAATGAAAGCTATTCGAATTTCGACTGTGATTTACACGATATTTGTTGTAGAATGAACTGTTTCTATTATAGAAAAAGCTACTTAAAATTGAAAAAGCAAATGCAACGTAGTTATTGGTGTACGAGGGTTGCGTTTTATATTAAATGCTCTTGCAATACTACATTTTCATATTTTATGAAAAATTTTGATATTTTTATCTTAAGCTTACAAATGTTGTATGTAATTCTCAAACGAATTTTACTTGCTCCTTTTTCAGTGAGTTGAAAAACTCCTCTCTCTCGATGGAGTTAACTCGTGAGAAATGTCTTTCACAGATTTATTACCATTTGGCCGAGCCAGGTGTGCATTGATCCACTTTGTCTTTTGGCTACTGTGATAAAACGATTTCATAGGTGACCGGCGATGCTTGCGATCATTCGTGAACTATTTTTTTTGCTCCCTAACATGAAAAATCCCCTTGTATCCACTTACAAGTAGCAAAAGTGCTTTGAATACAGATGTGCTTAAATATTGATTTGGGAGCAGAATATTTTGAAGAACAATAAGCCATTTTTATTATTATTTCACTGTGTTTTCATCATTGGGCGTAAAATATAAAGGCAACCAGCGTTTAATGAATATATTAGAAAACAAATGACAAACCATGACACAACAAATTTGGCCTAAACATCATAGACAAATCATATCAAGCTTTATAAAAGCCCATTACTTTGATGTACAAGGAAAATATAACCGAATAGTCTGTGCTTTGTTTGCTTCAGACAAAGAGTCTGATGCGCAAATGACATAGTTCTCTAGTACGTTTACAGGTATGCCCGAATTTTTCAATTATATTCTCAAATATTTATGCCCCAATAAAATATAATATATCGGGAAGTTCTACTTATACAAGTCATTTCAATGGAGTTTTTAAAAAATTTCATAAAATTTAGTCAGTAATAAATTATGCAATGAAAAATCTGAAATTATTTATTTTAGACAGTGTGTCATAGTCCTAATGGGAATTGGCCAATGCAGTAATGCATTCAATGTTTCAGGTACTGAACTTCGATTCAATTGATTCAACACCCGCAAGGATATCGTGTTGCATGTAAGCATGTCCATATGTATGTATGTACATATGCAAAAGTACATAAGGGCTTGCAATTATTTGCGCAAATTATAGCAGTCATAAAAGACCTTATACTAGAGCAATAAATAAAACTGTCGTAATTGAAAAATATGACTACTTCATCACGCTATTTGTAACAGCATCCATACGCAATGGTAGTGCGAGATAAATAAATAAATGATAAGTTGCTTTTGCGAGGCTACATCGGTACATATTTACTATTATATATGTATCATATATTTTTTTAATAAATATACAAAGAGAACTCGAAAAAAAAATATAAATTTTTTACTGATACATGAATAAGCGATTATACTGAAATCTACGATCAAAGTAACTCCAGATAGTCCAGCGCCTAGCGCCGAAAAAATTACGTTTTATCTTCTAATATAGTGACTTAGGTAAAAGTAATATGCGCTCTATAAAAAAAAAAATTAAAAAAAGAAAAATATATTAATAATAATAATAGTAATTGGTGATTACACCTTTCTTGGGTGTTTGGCTGAGCTCCTCCTCCTATTTGTGGTGTGTGGAGAATTTTTCCACAAATATATTTATTTACACTTTTATGCAGCAGTTTTTTTTTTTTAGTAGCTTTTTCATAACAAAAATACACTTAGAGGCTTGCCACTACCTGTCGAGGGGCGACCGCTATTACAAGCAACTTTTTCTCTCAATTTGATGTTACATGCCCAAGATTTCGAACCTGTGTACTATCCAATGTTAGTCACGTAACAACCCATTCGACTGCCCTTGAAATGTTTGAGATAAAGATTTTGTGGAAGATATTTGGATCTTTGCACGTTTGTAACGTGGAGTACCGCTGTATGAACTTTACGGCGAACAATGATTTAGCGGCTTCATTAATTGGGTTCTGTCGTCCGAATGAAACAAACGCTCCGGCTCTGGAAGTGTTCGATGCGATACCAGCTGGTATCAGAAGGAGGAAGGTCTCCTTTGCATTGGAAGGATAAGGTGGAGAAAGACTTGGCTTCACTTGGTGTGTCTAACTAGCGCCGGTTAGCACGAGAAAGAATAGAACTTTGTAAAACTTAGCCAAAATCGCGTAAGCGGTTATCGCGCCAATCAAGAAGACGAAGATGGAGTAGATTATATAGGCTAAATAGTAAATAAAGAAATAAATTTAATAATAAACCACACTTATTGCAAATAAATTAGGTTAGCTTAGGTTAGCCTGGTTGGCAATAAACCACGTATAGTCCTTTTGGTCCCTAGCGAGGCCAGATGGAGACCGCCCTCTATGAATACTGAAAGTAGACAACATGTCATGACAAATGACTGCCACGACTGGCTTTACAGTAGGCCATTCGATCAACCCAATTTTTAAGCACATTTTCGATTGTTTGGGCTCCAATTTCATAAATGGCAACTTCGATTTCGTGTTTTAAAGCATCAATCGTCTCTGGATGGTTCGCATAGCATTTTTCCTTAACGACTCCCCACAAAAAATAGTCCAACGGGCTTAAATCACAGCTGCGAGGCGGTCAATAGATATTGGAGTTTCGGCTGATTATTCGGTTTTCAAAAACGGTAGCCAAAAGTTTGAGTGTAACTTTGGCAGTGTGACAAGTTGCACCGTCCTGTTGAAACCAAATGTCGTCCATGTCATCCTCTTCAATTTTTGGAAACAACTCGTTGAGCATGTCACGGTAACGCTCGCCATTTGCTGTAACCGCGGCTGCTCGCCCATTTTCGAAAAAAAAAATGGCCCGATGATGCCGCCAGATCAAAGACCACACCAAACAGTGACTCGTTGTGGATGCATTTGCTTCTCTACAGTAACGTGTGGATTTTCTGAGCCCCAAATCCAACAATTTTGCTTATTGACGTAGCCACCGATGTAAAAATCAGAAAAGAAGAAGAAGACTCACCACTTTGGAAATAGGTTTTCAATATTTCCCAATTTTGTTCAAGCGTATAGCGTCCTATTTCGTAAATGTCAAACCTTTAAGTAAATTATGAACACATTTGACATGTCATTTGTGTTACCATTCTCAAAAAAATAGGTGGTTCAAAAAGCAAACGCTATATGGCCCACCCTGTATTTAGCGGTTTTGGTATGTTGTTCTCTTGTTCAAATGGTAGTCTAACAACACTTTTTGCTATCTCATATATTATTTCGTTCCCCATAATGCCTTTATGGGTATTTTTTAAAAACACTTACAGAAAGGTGGTAAGTACAGATTTTTTACAGATATTTTTTCCAAAATTTCGGCAAAAAAAATTCGTGGTGTTTGTATAATGCGCCATTCGCTTTTGAAATGTGAGAAAAGATTGATTCAGAGTTAATTTGACTTAAATTTATTCCGTACATGGCTCGTTTGAAAATTTCGTGCAAAAAAAACCATCCTTAAATGTTTGGGGTAAACGTTTTTTAGTTTTCGACACAGTCTGCTTTTAGCCTTGTACTCTTTGCATTGGTTGTTCTAGTTGGTTAATCAATTCCCAATAAAAAAATTTGTCCAAGTCTGCAAAATAGCTATTCATTTTTGCAATCACCTTCTCGTTTGAATGAAATCTTGAAAGTGGGGAACAAATAGTGGTACGAGTGTCCGAGAGAGCCAAGTCCGAAGAATGGAAAAGATGTGAAAAGTTGCAAACCTATTTCCTTTAATTTTGCGACCACAGCTGCTGAGGCGTGAGCTGGTGCGTTGCCGTGATCGAAAAGGAAAATCACTCGACTTGCTGATTCAAGCGAATGCCGAATACAAAGAAATATACTGATCTGGCTGAAACTTGGTGTGAGATGCTGAAGTCGAAAAGCATGGCTGAAATAGTGTGCTGCCAGATGCAAACAAAACAAATTGAATGTGAATAAAAACAAGCAATGAGGCAAGGATGATAGATTACCAGGTTAACTCATCAGCTGGCAAAAATCAAAATTGCGAGAGAACAGTAGGATTTTGATCGCTCATTTCTCATGTATTCACACACTCGTCCAATGAGTCGATGCGCCGACCATAGATGACTAGATGCGAAACTCTTTTTCTCGTGAGAGCGCTCTAAAATGTGCATTTTTTTATAATATTCGCTAGTATTGGCACACCGATAGAGACATTAAATGGGCATTTTTTAAACAAAAATTGGGCATTTTTAGTATCTACACTCACATCGTAGTTAGCATTTAGTGCATAGCTGCTTCGTAGCAAACCCTATACACCTACAATCATAAATACATCAATAAGCAAAAAATTCAAAAATTAATATTTAAATGAAATGATCCAAAATTGAAATACAAATTGAGTTATTCAAAAATTAAACACAAAATACAAACTTGAAATACACAAGACTCGCCTATCAGCTGTTTAGCAGCCCATGAAGTGTGAATGCAATTTTGAAACGAGCTCATGGGCGCGCTCTCACTCATAATTCAGACCGCATCGAAGCAACATGAGTGAAGATTATGCTTATATTTTTCGCATATCACCAACACAATCTCAGTTTTTTGGTAAACAAACCGTTATCATAACACATGCGACGTCAGACATAATAAATATTAATCGCGCCATTTTTACTTCGAAATTTTCACCTGTGTTTTTTGTTTTTATATAAAAGAATATTTTAGTATATGTGTGTAGATATCTAGATCGTCACAACCCATAAATTCAAAATGGAGATAATCAAAATTTAGGAAAATCAAAAATTTATATATATTTCTATTTCTACAGAAAATACTCACACAAACCATTCAATGCGGTTTTTTATTCGTTTAATATTTTCTATGGCGTTTTTGTATTGCTGGTTTTTTCAAGTGTTTGGCAGCACTTTTTCCTGCTAAATAAAAAATAAAAAAAAATGGGTCAATAAAATGTTGTTCAATTTTATAATTTTTCTAATGGTGGGGTTTTCACTTTCAAAATAAAGAGAATTTACATGGGGAAAAGAGAGCATTAATTCAAATTGCTCGCTAATCTTCTTCTTAATCGGGGCCATTACCGCTTACACGATTCTGGCCGAGTTCAACAAAGCACGCCAGTCGTTTGTTTCTCGTGATAACCGGTGCCAGTTGGACACACCAAGTGGAGCCAAGTCCTTCTCCCCCTGATCTTTCCAACGCAGAGGAGGCCGCCCTCTTCCTCTGCTACCACCAGCTGGTATCGCATCGAAAACTTTTAGAACCGGAGTGCATGTTTCCGACGTAGTCGCTGAGTCTTTATTCGCTGCGCTATGTCTATGCCGTCGTAAAGCTCATACAGCTCATCGTTCCATCACCTGCGATATTCGCCATCGCTAACGTGCAAAGATCTAAAAATCTTCCACAGAACATTTCTCTCAAACACTCCATGCGACGCTTCATCGGATATTGTCATCAGCCACGCTTCTGCACCACACGTTAAGATAGGCATGATGAGAGCCTTGTAGAGAGCTAGTTTTGTTCGTCGAGAGAGGACTTTACTGCTGATTAACCTACTTAGTCCAAAGTAGCACTTGTTGGCAAAAGATATTCTACGTTGGATTTCAAGGCTGACCTTGTTATCGGTGTTAATGCTAGTTCCTAAATAAATGATGTCAACAGTGACGTGAATGCCGATACGCGAGTGCGCCGACTGTTTGTTTGATGGCAGAAGGCACTTTGTTTTGTCCTTGTTCACCACCAGACCCATTCGCTTTGCCTCTTTATACAGTTTGGGAAATGCAGAACTAACAGCGCGGCTGTTAATGTTGATGTCAATATCATCGGCATACGCCAACAATTGTACGCTCCTATAAAAAATTGTGCCGGAGCGAATAAGTTTTGCGGCTCGCATGATCCTCTCCAACATCAGGTGAAAGAAGTCACCCGACATCGATTCACCCAATTTCGCTAATTGCGATTACTAAAAAGTAAGAGTAAAAATATTTGTGAAAACTAACAAAAGATTTAAAAGTTAACACAGTCTTTAAAAACTGTCACATTTTTCTTAAAGTGCAACACTTTTTTAATAAATTTTCAGTAGTTTTTCTTTCGTGTACTTCACGAGGTAGCGATTGAACGCGCCTAATTATTGAATACAAATAATAGTTTGAAATCATAAAGCAGCATAACTAGAAATACCTTTTTATTCCCTGGCAAATATTATGTATTGTACATTGTTGCAATTTGAGCCAACGGAAAGCAAAAGGCGTCTAGCTAAAGTAACGTGCACGTGCAGACATACAGGCAGCAAATAATAACTCTGAGAAAAAGCTTGCAGAAAACGCCATATCCTGAAAACACAGTGCAAACAAAAACAAACATACGTACGAGTATATACATACATATACTTGTATGTGTGCACACAGGCAAGTGTGTTCATGGATTGCAAGAGCAGTACAAATTTACTCTGAGATAATTTGTAAATACAGGCTGCTTTTTATTTTCATTATTTATGTTGCTTTGGCGGTCGCCTTAGCCGAATGGGTTGGTGCGTGATTACCATTCGGAATTCACAGAGACGTCGTTGGTTCGAATCTCGGTGAAAGCAAAATTAATAAAAACATTTTTCTAATAGCGGTTGCCCCTCGACAGGCAATGGCAAACCTCCGAGTGTATTTCTGCCATGAAAAAGCTCCTCATAAAAATATCTGCCGTTCGGAGTCGGCTTGAAACTGTAGGTCCCTCCATTTGTGGAGCAACATCAAGACGTCCACCACAGATAGGAGGAGGAGCTCGGCCAAGCACCTAACAGAAATGTACGCGCCAATTATTTTATTTTTTATTTTTTTATTTATGTTGCTTTAATAACTTTTAAATACAATACAGCATATTACACTTATATGCACTCGAATAAAAATAAATTTTAATTAAAATATATAAAATAATGTAATAATTAAAATAAAATAAAAACAAAATAAGATAAAATAAGATAAAATTTAGCCTTTTGAAATATACATAAAACATCATGTATTATAAGCATCCCGTTTATAAGATTTTCCCATTTACAAGCACCGAAAAATTGGCCTTGCTGCTTATATGGGGCGTTTTTTAAAATGTTAATGCAAAGGAAAAACATTGTTGAAATGAATTTTTTTTTATTATAGCCTAGTAGATAACTTCATGACATTTCGTTTTTGAACAAGATATCCGGCATATGTGCTCCGCGGCTTCGTGTTAAATTATCCAATCGCTCAGTACAATTTTTGACTACTCGTTCAAATAAATCTCTTGCCAAATCATGTAGTAGTTGTCGACATCGAAAGTTCCCATCAGCACTACATGCTTTTTTAAAACTACTGTGCTAACTAACAAATTCGTATATGTTACAAATACATGCAGTTAGGGACATAATTGTACGTTAGGTTAGGTTAGGTTAGGTTAGGTTTTTTTTCCTTGGGCTCTACGCGCTTACTGCGTTTCGAGTAATTTATTATTTCAATTAGTATGTTTTCTAGAGCAAATATTTTCATACATATGTGCAGTATAACATTCAGATAGATTACAAGTATTTTCAATTACATAAATATTTTATAGTTTAACAAAACTAACTGAAATAAAATGCCTGCGATTGGATACAAGCAGTTAGATGGTTATTCTACTATATTACTATTATGATTAAGACATTAGGTAGGAATGTTTGAAGCATTGAAGTTTTTTAAATTATCAATTATTTTTTTGACAAATTCATTAAATGATGTTATCAAACTAGGATATTTTGAAATTTGTTTTATGTTGAATGCTGGAATATCATATTGTGCACAGAATGTTTCGTGTCTCTGTCGTGCACTGTGAAAGCGTGGGCAGTCGTGCAAAAGATGATGCATACTCTGCACAGTGAGTTGGTCACACGGGCGCCAGTCTTCGTCAATGATTTTGAATCGCTTTAAGTATGCCTTGTTGAAACCATGGCCAGTAAAGAGCTGTGTCAATTCAAATGATATCCCAAAGAGTTGTCGGTATAGTTGCGCATCTTCAAGAATTGGAAAGAAAATCTTTGTAATGGAGCCATTGGTATCGTCGGCATACTCCTGCTGCCATGACTCGAATATTTGAGAACGTATTTGCCGTATAGCATAGCTTAAGGGAAATGCAGTATATACTGGATCGACTCCTTGATTTGCTGCTTCTTTTGCCTGTTCATCTGCACGCTCGTTTCCTTCAATACCGATGTGCGATTTGACCCAGTAAAAGTCAATTCTGTGTCGCTGGCGAAGAAGGTACAGGTGCTGATGAATTGATGCAATTAAAGGATTGGGGTTGCTCCGATTTTGGATAGCTTCCAAACAAGAGCGACTGTCGCTATATATGACTAGCTTTTCAGTTTTCAATTCATTCTGAGCCCATTTCAGTGCAGTGTCAATTGCTAGAGCTTCAGCCTGGAAGACAGTGCATGTGTCATGTAATTTAAATTTACGTGACGTCCAGTCGTCATCTTGTTTATGAACGACAAAAGCTGATCCACAAGCGCCTGTTTCTAACTTGCTTCCATCGGTATAGATGTGGGTCGCATTTGCATCCATAGTATTGTGAGCTTCCTGTTGTGATGCTATGCTTTCAAAACGTATAGACTGACGCTCGGAAGGATGTAGTTGATTTCTTGGTGTAGTGCGTTGTTCAAGCATGACGTTTAGTGTTTCATCATATACTCCGGATAATTTGACACTTTCGATTTGCATAGTTTCTTTTATCTTCAGATGCAGCGGTGTGAATCCTGCAAGCGCCAGAGCCGAATTAGCCGAAACTATGTGAAAGCCTCTGATTGCTCGTATAGCGAAAGTTCTTTGGAACGAGCGAAGAAGACGGCGAATATAATTAAACTGTATAGCTTTGCCCCATATACTTGCAGCGTAAGTTATAGTTGGCTCCACAACATGCTTATAGATTGTGATAACGTTGTCTGCGTGTACACCCCATGTGGGTCTAACATATCGGCATAAGTTTTTATATACTCGCTGAGCTTTATCGACAACGTACTTAGCGTGGTTGGTGAATCTCAGTCGATCATCTATTACTACACCCAGGTACTTAATTTCTTTGACGAAGATTAGTCGATTGCCATTTAAAAATAGTTCAGCTTGTTTAGCATTACTTTTAAATGCCATAGCATATGTCTTGGTGTCGCTAAAAGTCAACTTCACATTCTTTCCCCAATTATATATTAGGCGCAAAGCATCATTAGCGTAAAGTTGCAGTTCTTTTACAGTTTTGGCGCTGACTATTAAGAGGATGTCATCTGCAAAGGCCTGAATTTCACACCCTTCAGGCAGCGGCATAGAAAGAAGCTCATCTATGATAATGTTCCAAAAAATTGGACCACATAGGTTAGGTTAGGTTAGGTTAGGTTGACTAGGCTGGCCGAAAGCCATCACATTGGCCTATTGGTCCTTAGTAATACCAGATGGAGCTTGTCCTTAGGTTTCCTTGTAGTAGGCTTCTTGTAATAAGTCTGCGTCTTTTGTGAATCTAAGTAAGCTCTGAAGCTCTAACCTTTCATATTGTAGAGCACCTAAACATTTCATTCGGGTTCAAGCTAATGCAGGGCACTAACACAGAAGGTGTTCTAAGGTTTCCCTCTCTTCTACCTACGATAGTTCTGCTTTGTATTGTAGATATGATTTATCTTATATCTCTTAAATCACGGCTGTCAACCTACTGAGCATCTATCGGACGAAAATTGTTGTGACATCTGTTAAAATTTCTTTCCAGGCTTCCTCCAAAACAGTTTTAAGTTAGTTCTTATTGCGGGCACTCTTTGCACCCACTTAGAGTTTCAAAATTTCCCAACAGTGTTCAATAGGATTCAAGTCAGATGATTCAGGAGGAGAATATAATTGTATTGTGTGCATAATGTTGAGCATTACTAATTCTCTTACAAAAAAATCAAACGATATTACATTTAAAAATAAACGATATTCCGTTTAAAATGTGGAAGTACTTGAATTAACTTTCATTAATGCCTTAGATGGCTGCCGTAGCCGAATGGGTTGTTGCGTGGTCACCATTCAGAGGTGCGTAGGTTTGTGAATGAAACAACCAAATAATGGAATAAGTTTTTTCTAATTGCGGTCGCCCCTCAGCAGGCAATAGCAAACCTCCGAGTGTTTTTTTGCATTGAAAAAGCTCCTCGTAAAAAATATCTTATCTGCTTAAAACTGTAGGTCTCTTCATTTGTGGAAAAATATCAAGAAACAGGGAAATAGGAGGGGGAGCTTGATTAAACACCCAAAAGGGTATTAGCGCCATATATATTATATATATATATTATAAAATATTTAAAACTATGGTCAGTAATCCCTCGAGGTTTCATTTTGCGATTTCCATAACTTTTCAAGCTTTTTTTACAAATATTTTTAGCAAAAAAAAAAAATATATTTTTCCAAAAAATTTAATTTTTCAAGAAATTCATTTTTCTGAAATTTAATTTTTTTTTTTCTAAATTTGATTTTTTTTCCAAAATTTAATTTTTTTCCCAAATTTAATTTTTTTTTCAAATTAAATTTAAATTTAAAATTTTTTCAAAAAAAAATTATACCTCGGAAAGTTATAGTAATTTTATTTTTATTATGTGTATTATGTGTGAGTAAATCTCAAAATGATCAAATTTTTCATCTGTTATTTAACATATGTATCTAAAAAAATTCACGGAATATAATGGATAACCAAACTATTGGTTTATTTCCGCATAATTGTTTTTATTTATTTGTTTATTTTAATTATTAATAATCTGAAAATACAGTATTTTTCACACACTAGGAAAAACAGCTTAAGGCTACACAGTTCAATCAAAACTCAATTTAACTTATAATTTAATTATTTCATTTCAATGTAGAAAATGTACAGAGAAGGAATATTGGTGGTTAAGCTTAACTATTGTAATTACGCAAATAACACAGGCCGACAGCATCTCAGACCCAGAAACCAGACTATATATTTCCGAAGGTTTATGATGCGCTGAATGCAAATCTGGCCTCGGAATTGCACTATCAGCTCTGGTTTTCGAGATATCCTAACCTAAAAGTGCAAAAAACACCGTTTTTGCTCATATTTGAGGTTATATAACCTTGCAGATATTTTCTTTCACCAAAATTAAAGGATGGCATCTTTAAACAGAAGCCTTCTTTTTTCAAATGGCGTTGAGTTTGCTCAAATATCATTTTTTTTTCGCTGAGATATCGAATTTTGAAATTTTCATGTTTAATTGAAAATCGATTAAGATAACATTGACATGATATAGTCGATTACTAATTTTCTTGAATTGAGTCTTATTTTTCTTAAAATTTTGTCTCACACCATAAGTGTGCTAACTCACCAAACCCCTACACTATCTAACCCACGGCTACCGAGTTACACACAGCCCTAACCCCTAAAAACCACCCCTACCATGACACAAGCAGGCTAACCCACTTAACCCTGGAGACAGTGAGTTTAGTCACATATCTTTCTTGATATTTCTTGAATTTTAAGAAAAATAAGACTCAATTAAAGAAAATAGTAATAGACTATATCATGTCTATGTTATCTCAATCGATTTTCAGGTGTAGGAAAATTTAGAAACATGGAAATTTCAAAATGCGATATCTCAGCGAAAAAAAAATGATATTTGAGCAAGCTTAACGCAATTTAAAAACAGAAGGCTTGTATTTAAAGATGCCATCCTTTAATTTTGGTGAAAGAAAACATCTGCAAGGCTACATAACCTCAAATATGAGGAAAAACGGTGTTTTTTGCACTTTTAGGTTAGGATATCTCGAAAACCAGAGCAGATAGTGCAATTACAAGGCCAGATTTGGATTCAGCGCATCATAAACCTTTGGAAATATATAGTTTGGTTTCTGGGTCTGAATGTTGGTTAAATTTTGTCGGCCTGTGTAATTTAGAAAAATGTTGAAGTAGTATTTTGTGGAAGAAAAATCCAGATTAAAATGACAATAATGAATTCTAACCATCCCTAACCTTAAACAAAAAAAGATTTTGCAAGCTTAGCCTAAAATTATTGAAGTTTTTTATATTCCCTGTAATGATGGGGGTCTATCATCCCTCTTATCAAACCATAAAGGACAGTGAGGGAGAGAATGATTTTAGGTTAAGGCTAGTAGTACAAGCATAATATGGTCTCCAAATAAAGACAGCATATTCTATTCCATATTCTAGCTTCGAACGTACAAGAGCGTTATATGACCGCTTTAGAGTATATGGCTTAACACAGTCTGAACGTCGAATATATCTAAATCACAATCATTGCGCTGAGAGGGTTGTATCTCATGATAAGAACAATAATATGATATAAAAAAAGTTTTAAATGCTTAATATTAGAAAAATATTTACAAAATATTTGAATCACTTGACATGGATTCGCTCAATTATGCTATTTTTCCATTTCCAATATTAACCGACCACATGCAAAGTTGGACATGTGTACTGAGTTTTTTGTTGAGATATGGTATATCAAGTCAAATTCGAGCTATACACTTCACAATTGGGTGGATAGAATGTTATTATTTAATCGATTTCAGTCTTCTTTCTGACGATTTTGTGTATAAAAATACATATTCTCGACCCGACATAAATATTTCCCAACAGCAATTCGAAATTGAGCACGAACAGCACCCTGTACATATCCGAAGAAGATAAACGAAAACGGCTGGGCGGAAATCTATGCAACCCTAAAGCGTTAAGAAAGCAGTATTGCAGTAACAAGTGGCTGTTTGTTGGGATGGTCGGACGGCTACTTGCCATTGTTTGTGTTGTAGTTGTGTTTGACTTTATTTTTTAATTTTGCAACTACCTTTGTGTTCCCTTTGGTTATTTGAAGAAATGTGCGTATTTGCTTTTAAAATTGTTGTTGTTTACTATTTTCTGTTCTGCTTGGAAAGGCCGTAGGGTGGAAAACAAAACTGTTGAATCTAGGCTGACTGAGGCCAATTTATTTGCGTCAATTTATACGTATCTACTGCTTTGTTTCTGCGCTTTTTACCGTCAGATATGGTATAACGATTTGACAGGAAGTGAAGTTGTACCCAAAAATGTTTCCACACAAAATCGGGATATTTTTTTAATAAATTATTAAGCTTATATTATAATTTCATAGTCCAACAAGTTTTTAATTTAAAAAAGTAGGTTAAAATTATTTCATTGGTTTGCCATAAGAGCCCGCCACCTAGGTGAGTGAGAAATCGATGCTTTCCATTTCAATTCAACCGGCCTATTCGGGTCATGTTCTTCGATTTCGATGTAACTCAAATATGTTGCTCTGTGGTCGAAATAATGAGACACGTATTTTTTTGTTCGCCCGAAAAATTTTTTTTTCAAGATTTATCGGCAATTTTGTTTTTCGGCTCAAAATCGATTTTTTTTAATTATATAAATTGCTCATAACTTAGTCAAAAATAAACCGATTTTAATGAATTGAATAGCGAATTGAAATGGAAAGCATCCTTCGTCTTGTGAGGGGTGCACGTTCGCAGAGGACGCGTTCTGGCGTTTCATCGCTCAGTTCGCAAAAACGACAGATGTTTATTTTGTGAAATTATAGTGAGTTCTACAGTGTCCCGTGTTGTACTCAAACATAATAGAACCATTAAAAGTTGAGAAGCCAACATTTATAATAGAATACCCAGAGCAAAATGCGGCGAACTAGTGTACGCTCGCATCAAAAGGCGCATCCAAAAGTCTACTTGAGTTAGAAATATTTGGTGTGGGAATAAGATATTTTTTAGCCAAAGTTACTAATTATTTAATACAATTAAATAATACATGATATTATGTGAAGCATTGGAAGCTACAACTTTACTCCTTCTTTCGGGCAGTATACGGATTCCTCTCAGCCAGTTTGTGATGTTCTTATAAGAAGTGAACTGCTTTCCAATAAAGGCTGACGGCATTGATCGGAACAGATGCTAATCCGAAGGTGCAATGTCTGAGGAAACGGCGGTGGGGCAAGATTTCCCAATTCAGTGCCTCTAAATATTTCTGGACCGATTTAGCAACGCACAACTTGCCGTTGTCATGCAGCAAATCAATTTGTCGTGTCTACCGTCGCATTCCGGCCGCTTTTCTTTGAGACCTCGATGCAAACACATTAGCTGCAGTCGGTAACAATCGCTAGTGATGGTTCCAGATGGTATCAGATGATTTAAGGAGTTCATAAGAGATGACACCCTTCTGATCCGACAACATGTTTAACATAACCTTTGAAGCAAGAATATTTTTTTTCGCTATCGATGGATCTGGTTCACCTGGCAGGCTCCAACATTTTCGACGCTTAGGGCTTTCATCACGTGCAAACGTTTACCGACGGTTAATCTGTCAACATCCAGCTCTTTAGACATAACATCAAGGGTTCCACATTTCGACATGCGACTTCATCCAATAATTGTTGTAGTTGAGTATCTTCGAATCTTTATCACTCACATCGAAATTACCACTTTAGAAGCGTCGAAACCACTATTTACAAGTTGTTTTTGATGGGGCGTGATTGTCGAATATATTGACCCATATACGACACGCTTCAGCTGCACTTTTCTTTAAAAGGTAATAATGAATCATGACTTCTCGCAAATGCTGTGTTTTCTAGACGAACGTAGATATTTTTTGCGTCAGATAAAAAAGGATCTTGACACTTCAAACGAATGCCAACTACTGCGATCGCGACCTCAAAGATACATCTTCAAATCATCAGTATATTACTAGAGCGAACACAAAAATAGTATCACCAGCGACAAGTCTTTTACGTGGGCGAAAACTTATTCTCATACCAATAGAATAAAATGGATGTTCGAAATTTGACCTTAAGACCTTTGATGCCCTCTACTTATAAAAATACCTCATACAAACCAAGAACCTTCAATACTTTAAAGATGGAGTTGGGTTACGCTGTATACATAACTATTTCGGTTAAGTAGAGAAGACCTTAGAACTCTCATTGGGTACTAAATACATTGCCGCATTCGCTATCACCTCAGTACATCAATGAAAGAGCGAGCTTATTGATGAAACATCGAAGCACAATCATTACGAGTATGTCACTCTTGCTAAGCGAAAGCTAGTCCTTCCAGTTCGTGGGATCTCTAATTCGGTTACCGTATGAAATGAGAAGCTTAATGAAGCGCTTAAATTCATCAAAAACGTTCACATAATGGTAAATAGTGAAACATAATGGACCACTTTGGAGGTTGCAGCATAGTATGGCCTAGTAATAATAACAGTCAAATTAGATTTGCCCTTAGTCTATGAAACTAATTTGACTGAAAACCTGCTTGACTAAATTTACAACAGACACTCGAAGCCAGAGCGCATTTCGCGTCTCTAGCATATAAAAGCACCAAATTACAAGAAATTTAACGCATGCACTTTGTAACAATGGTATGCATTATAGCATAACAACAACAACAACAACAAAAGCAATAATATTCCGCCAACAATTTGCATGCATATTGAAGCATGAAATTGAAATTAATTCCAGACGATACTGAAAACCACCACGGCATGCATATGCAGTTGTGCATACATATGTACATACCCAGCAAGCACAAAAAAAAGAATTCTTCATTGTTTGATAAGGCCTTAGTTCTCAAGTTGAGTTCCAGCATGCCTTATTTTTTGATATTAACCCTTCTCCCAAACCGTATTCCTCAAGTGCGCTAAAATTAGGAATATTTGAAAAATCATGAACTACTTTCTCGCTGCACTTATGTCAGGTATGAGAACTTTCGCTATCGAAAACTATGGGGGACAACTGAGAAAGGCAAACTATGTTGACATTTCTGTTCAGTAAGTCTTGGCAGATCATGTGAATTGTTTAACACCAAAACAATGCACCCAAATTGTGTAGATTTGCGTTGGAAAAATAAAACTGTTCGTGGAGTTTATAAACCACATTTTTTCATTTTTTGAGCGGTTTACTCGTTGTCGACATCATTGGTCCTTATTTCTTTCGAAATGACGAAGGAACTTCCCAAGAACCAACCACCTAAATATCGACCATATTTGGTTAAAACAAGACGACGCAACTTGCCATTTAGTGCGCTTAACAATCGATTAATTCTCTTTTTCTTAATTGGCGCTATAACCGCTTACGCGATTTTGGTCGAGTTTAACAAAGCGCGCCAGTCGTTTCTTTACCGTGCTAACCGGCGCCAGTTGGACACACCAAGTGTGTCTCCCCCTGATCTTTCCAACGCAGAGGAGGCCTTCCTCTTCCTCTGCTACCACCAGCTGGTACCGCATCGAATACTTTCAAAGCCGGAGCGTTTGTATCATCAGCTCATCGTTCCATCGTCTGCGATCTTCGCTGTTGCCAACGTGCAAAGGTCCAAAAATCTTACGCAGAATCTTTCTCTCGAACACTCCAAGCGTCGCTTCATCGGATGTTGTCATTGTCCAAGCTTCTGCGCCATACGTTAGGACGGGCATGATGAGAGTCTTGTAGAGTGTTAGTTTTGTTCGTCGAGAGAGGACTTTACTGCTCAGTTGCCTACTTAGTCCAAAGTAGCACTTGTTGGCAAGAGAGATTCTACGTTGGATTTCAAGGCTGACATTGTTCTCGGTGTTAATGCTGGTTCCTAAATAGACGAAGTCTTTTACAACCTCGAAATTATAACTGTCTACAGTGACGTGGGTGCCGATACGCGAGTGCGCCGACTGTTTGTTTGAATACAGGAGGTACTTCGTTTTGTCCTCGTTCACCACCAGACCCATTCGCTTTGCCTCTTTATCCAGTTTGGATAACAGCGCGGTTGTTAAGGCCGATGATGTCAATATCATCGGCATACGCCAACAATTGTACGCTCTTATAAAAAATTGGGCCTGAGCGATTGAGTTCTGCGGCTCGTACGATGCTCTCCAACATCAGGTTAAAGTCACACGACAGCGAGTCACCCTGTCTGAAACCTCGTTTGGTATCAAACGGCTCGGAGAGGTCCTTCCCAATTCTGACGGCGCTGCTGGCGTTGAGCAACGTCATCTTACATAGCCGTATTACTTTTGCGGGGATACCAAATTCAGACATCGCGGCATACAGGTAACTCCTTTCCGTACTGTCGAATGCAGCTTTGAAGTCGACGAAAAGATGGTGTGTGTCGATTCTCCTTTCATGGGTCTTTTCCAAGATTTGGCGTATTGAGAATATTTGGTCGATGGTTGACTTTCCAGGTCTGAAGCCACACTGATAAGGTCCAATCAGTTGGTTGACGGTGGGCTTCAGCCTTTCACACAATACGCTCGCTAGAACCTTATAGGCGATATTTAGAAGACTAATCCCGCGATAATTGGCACAAATATCAGGATCGCCCTTCTTATAGATTGGGCAGAGCACACTTAAATTCCAATCGGCAGCCATGCTTTCATCCGACCATATTTTGCATAGAAGCTGATGCATGCACCTTACCAGCTCCTCGCCGCCATGTTTGAATAGCTCACCCGGCAGTCCGTCGGCGCCCGCGGCTTTGTTGTTCTTTAGCCGCGTTATCGCTATTCTCACCTCGCCATGATCGGGTAGCGGAACGACAATTCCGTCGTCAACGATTGGGGTATCGGGATCTTCACTTTCTCGGTGATTAATTAGATTAATTAGATTCCTCAAATATACCATTAACTCCTAGCCGCGGCGGACATATACCGGATTTCATATTCAAGAAATAATTGCCATGCAACTATCTACCAGATTGTAATAAAAAAATCATTGCAATAATATTTCCGTTTTGAATTATAATTTTAAGCTCTCAAGCTCTTACAAAACACCCGATGTGCAAGGAAAATTCAGTTTTTTTTATAAAACGTTATACAGTGTTACCGAGAAAGGATACGTATATCTCAGTGACTAACGTTGCCATGTTCACAAACTATCGAAATCCGGTCACACAGTAAGAGGAAGAAACAGGTACGGTGTAGCATATCTACCACGGACGAATCGGATAAGCAGACTGAAGAAAAAGAGAACAATTAAAAAACAGTGAGGCGTGTACACATATAGAGTCTCTTGATCGCGAAAAAATTTTCACCCGCATTTTGTCGGTTGATTCAATATTATATCTTTTTTGATATCTAAAAAATTTAACATCAAAAACTACAAATATTTATTTCCAAAACTAAAAATATTAATAAAAAAAATGCAAAAATTTACAGAATAGTTTCAATACAAAAATTTTTTTTGACGATGTGAAGTGGGGAAACATTTACGGAAAATTGTAAACTCAAAATTGTACAACCATTTTTAATTCTAAGGACTTGGCTTCAGTTCTATTGATGATTTTTATAAATTGACATATCCTTTAACTTTAAAACGGTAATCTAATCTAAGAACCTAACCCTTGAGCTTACATTAAAAAAAGTTGCAAGCATAGCAAAACAAAGGTTTTTTTAAACAACTTTTAAAATCGAATGTCTCGAATTAATCAGAAATTGTCTTTATTATAATGTCCTATAGAGGACGACTTTCGCTTGTATAATTAATTCAAGAAGTGGCTGTTATTTTAATACGGAACGTACGCTTTATTCACTTTTAATTTTTTTAAGTCATTGCAAAGTAGATGCACTCTCTGATTTATATCTTTATTTATTTATTCATACGATATTTCATATCAACCATAAATACACATATAATTGGCGCTAATACCCTTTTTGGATTTTTGACCGAGCTCCTCCGTCTTGATACTGTTTTGCATATTGAGGAATCTACAGTTTTATGCCACCTCCGAATGGCAGGTGGATTTTTTTTACGTGGCTGAGATGTACTCGGAGGCTTGCCATTTTCTGCCGAAGAGCGAGCGCCATAAAGAAACAATATTTCTACCAAGTGGTGTTTTGTGATCAAGCATCACATGAATTAAGTGCCGAAAAATGAAGTAATACTATTTTTTTAATTTAAAAGTTTATATAATTAATTTTATGTTATGGACAATGTAAGATCTTTTCCCTATATTTCTACTTCAGGGAAGTATACTTGGGCCTTAGCTTTTTACTATCTTCAAAAATATTGCAAGAGTCTGTTTCCTGCACAGTAATTAATGTATGCAGACGCTTCAATCTGGATTTAATAATTTTTCTGATTAATGATTACAACTATTTGCTATCGCTCTGACCACTGGGCGCATAGTGCCCAGGGTAGGAATAATGGTTGTGGTTTGTCTTGTATTGTCTTTCAAAAAATCCACAACGCCCGATAATTCCTACTGGCAAGGCGAACAAATACCGTCTTCAAATAAGCATTCTGCCCTTATTCCACATCGCAGCGTCTGCCGTCAGGTCTATCTGTCTATCTCCAACGTCTGTCTCGTAGCGAGCTGTTGTCTCATGG
Source organism: Anastrepha obliqua (assembly GCF_027943255.1). Taxonomy (NCBI): domain Eukaryota; kingdom Metazoa; phylum Arthropoda; class Insecta; order Diptera; family Tephritidae; genus Anastrepha; species Anastrepha obliqua. The sequence goes on from NC_072892.1 coordinate 87,232,956, forward strand.
GAATGCTATTCCTAGGAATTATAGCACCTATACCTATATAAAGGGTTTTTCAATAAGGGCGGGTAGATGTTGAAATGGAATAAAATGGCGTTTGCTGTGGGGCACGTAGCGCCGTCCTGCTGGAACCACATGTCGTCTAGGTCCATATGGTTCAATATGGGCCATAAGAAATTGGAAGGGCCACCACGTCTACCGAAAAATGGGCGCAATGCGTGCAACGTTTGCGTTAATGAACACTCATTTTGATAATAAAGTTTTATCACTTGAACGTGCTGTTCAATCGAGTACCTTGCCATGATGATTTGCATAAACAACTGAATAATAAACAAAAGGTTTGACAGATGTCACCAAAACAAAATGGCTGCCACAGGGCGACAAAATCGACCCGCGCCAATTGAAAAACCTATTTATAAGTTTACACCGAATGCTGAGTAAGTTACCGTAACACAAGTAACTCATCTTCATCGGTATATTCTGTCTCCCATACTTCTTTATCTCACATTGATATTGGTATAATTTTTGACTCAGCTTTTACGTTGGGTAACTACCTCAATTACATATATTTTAAGGCTTTAACATCTTTGGCTTTTGTCAAGAGAAATCGCTCCGAGTGCAGAGACCCATACACGAAAAAAATTCTGTTACCTCTTCTACCTTATACTTCCAGATGTAAACCTATAAATTTACATACTCCTCAAAGTAGAAGAATGATCTCGTCGATTATATTTTTCTATCATATTCTTAATATTAACATTGATTGTTCTCTATTGTTGGAATTCATAAAATTTTAGGTAGTTGTAAAAAATCTTTGGCGGCATTATACATTTTCTCTTGCTGTTTTTAAGTTCAATTATGCCTTGAATGAATCTGGAACTAGATCTTTAATTGAACTTAATATCATAGAAAGAATGTCTGTGTTGATTTCTCCATTAATTCTCTGAATTTTCTGTAAAAGATTGAGAATAAGAAATTAACCAAAATTGTAAAATTAAAAATGTTGTATATTTTAATACTAATTAGAGAAATCCCTTTCAGGCGAAGCGTATATTTAGCAATTTCTCAACTAACTAACAAAATCTCTATGTAAAAAAGTGCATTTTTAATTGAGAGCACTACGTAATATATATAATCCGCTTGCCGAGATGTTGTTGCGAATTAAACTGGTAGACTTGAGAAAACTATTCCATATCAAATGCCTCTCAAGTTGATATGAAACAAAAAAGTTTGCTGGGGATATTAGCTACTACATGAACATGAAACTTAAGCATCCACTAATAGGCACACACCAACGTGTAGCACTTATTCCCATTCAAAACACAACACCATTGATATAATAATCCATATTAGAGAATTCCAATGTAGTGCGTTCGAAATTATGAAAATTAGACTAGTAGCTAAAAAAGAAGAAAAAAATTGTTTAACTTCCACGAAACTGCAAATTGCGTGCCATTTTATTGGCGTGGTGCAAGCGCAAATTGGAATATGCAACGCTGCATTGTATCGGCAATTGTGCGTTTGCGGCAGCGTAGACATATTCGTATGCGTATGCTGCTTTTACAGTGTGCCAAAATGGAATTTAAAGTGAAGAAAACGGGTGTATGTTAGAGTGAGAAACACGAAACACGAGCGTAGATGTTATTTTAAAATTAAGCAAGTAAAAATTTAGATTCTTGCAGGTTTCACTATTTTTATTTAAAATACGGCTCTTAACAAGTATATGTGAGAAATTACATTATTTGGTCTAGAAATTTCCAAAAATCGATTTTTTGTTTTTTTGATATTTCTAAAGTATAGTACCTTAAGAATATATTGTGAAATTTCCATGCCGAAATTCCCAATATTATAGCTTCTACATCCCATTAACTAGGTAGAGAGTGGTCCGCGCGACTTTGCACCTCAAATTTTAAGCTCATTTATCTCGAAATTACTTTTTTCGGCCGGTTGTTGTCAAAAAAAAAAAAACAACTATTGAACTGAAATTTTAATATGTTAACAAAATCAATGGCTATCGCCCGTACTAGAATCATATTATTATTTCAATTATTTCGTATTATTTTGATGAAAAAACTGAATTAAAAACCCGATTTTTAGAATTTCAATTTCAAAACCGCGCCACTTTGTCAATTTCTCTTTATTCTAGTACAGGACATAGCTACAGTCATACTGATTAATCATTTTTTGATTTTTGTATTTCAGATAAATAGAAGAGCCAAAATGAACAACACCGTCCAGGTCCAATTTTTCGGGAGTGTCAACTTCAGCGACATTTTTAAAATTATTAAATTTTTTTTTTATTTTTGTATATAAAACAAGTTAGGTAAACAGCTTAAAAAGTTCTGATATCGTTTTTTTATTGTAAAAAAAAAAAAATCCTGAAAATACCCTAAATTTTCGAGTTCTAGACCACCGTGTCAGCCGAGAGCACGTCTACAGGAAAAATTCGCCAAACCGTTGAATCATAAGTGCCTAACTGTTGAGAACGTCGATATATCAATTTTGAAGGTTGTTCAGCAACACTTTCCGCTACAGCAGCAATGTTCTCAACAGATCGTTCAGTTTCTGGTCTGCCAGTCCTTGAATTAGTTTTTTGGAATTTTTTCACCAACCTTTGAACGGTCGATTATTTTGACCAAAAAAAAATCACAAATTTTGTGATATGTTGCTTTTAAACATCAACCATTTTCATAATAAATTTTTTATAATTTTAACGCGGGGTTCCATAAAAAAAGCTACGGTGTAGGAACTATTCACTACTAAAATCTAGTCGTCACTTATGGAAGTCGCTTTATAAGTATAAGAAAGTTAAATTTCGCGCACGTTTTACCTTTAAATGAACCGCTCTTTTTCTGTTCGTACCAAGCAGGTAAGGTGGCGAAGTCGTTTGCTTATAAACAGGAAGGTAATGTGTTTGCTGAGAGAATTAGCTTAATATAGTGCTTGCAGTATAATTTTTTTCGGGATGGCGCTCGAAATTATCATAAGGACTACATGAATTCTACTACCCCGCTCGAATTTATTATACTTCGCGGGATTAAATTTCGCTCTACTTTTTTTTTTCATGAGTTGGTAGCACGGTTAATAACATCTGGGTCAACTTTCATGTGAATGCCATTATCAGTAATATATTTACGCTTGTGTTTACCAAACGACCAAGAGTGCATTTTTCGATTTTTACAATGTCTGATTTGATTGAGCAGAGAAGTGCCATCAAATTTTGTTTGCGGAATGAAATTTCGGCTGCGAAAACGTTTAGAATGTTGCAGAAGGTATTTGGTGATTCGACCATGTCGCAGAAAAATGTTTATAAGTGGTACAAAGACTTCAAAGAGGGTCGAGAACGTGTTGATGACTTGGAGCGCTCCGGACGACCATCGACGTCAACAGATGACCAACACGTCCATAAAGTGAAGGAGTTAGTGTTCAAAAATCGTCGGTTGACTGTTAAAGACCTTACTTATATGATCGGAATATCAGAAGGATCTGTGAAAACCATTTTGAAAGACCATTTGGGCCTACGAAAAGTCAAATCTCGTTTGGTACCGAAAACTCTTAATTTCTTGGAAAAAAGTCGTCGCGTTGATGTGTGTGAAACAATGCTTTCAGACTATCAGGACAAGCTCAAATGCATCATTACGGGAGATGAGACTTGGATTTATGCTTACGACCCTGAAACAACCGACCAATCAAGCGAATATCGTGCTAAAGGCGAGGCCAGACCGAAAAGAGCACGTCAAAGTCGTTCAAAAATAAAGGTCATGATGACAGTTTTTTTCGATTTTCGTGGTGTGGTGCACTATGAATTCCTTCCAATATTATTTGAGCGTTATGCTTCGTTTACGTGGAGCAATTCGTCTAAAAAGACCAGAATTATGGGCCAACAACTCTTGGTTTTTGCATCACGATAATGCACCGTCTCATACTGCACTCGTTTTTCGTGACCATTTCGCCAAAAAATTCCACGCATATCGTTCCGCAACTACCGTATTCGCCTGATTTGGCTCCGTGTGACTTCTGGCTATTCCCAAAACTCAAAAGACCACTCCGGGGAACGCGTTTCGAGTCGATTGAGGAGATAAAAGCTGAATCGAAGAAGTTGCTGATGGCTATACCGGAAATGGACTATTTGGCATGTTTCGGGGATTGGAAAAATCGTTGGCATAAGTGTATTTCATCGAGAGGGGATTATTTTGAAGGGGATGAAATCGATTTACAAGAATAAATAAAAATTTTTCATTTTACAACACCTTACTTTTTGGCAATTTTTGACTATTCACTTATTTATTTTTTAGTTTGTTTTTATAACAAAGTGCAAGTTTGAAGTCACTCACAATTTTCGCCAATTTTTGATAACTTTTTTCCTGACGACAATTCGTATTTTCTCTGCATAAAAAAATGTTGTGGGTTCGTTATATATACAATATCAACGTGGGCCATCTGTACAGGGATGCTAATCCAATTAGTCTAGGATTCCTGAATTTTCCAAATCCCAAAAATACCGAGATTGTTATCAAAAATGGTCACGGTATTTTTGGGGTTTTAATTTCTTAGCATATGAAATAAATACTGAAAAATCTCTTTTTATAGCAAAAAGAACAATATAGGAAAGTATTTTGCATTTACAATATTTTTATGGTAGAAATCAGACGGATTTCTTCTACTCAACGAATGAGGTAGATGGTACTCTGATACAGTACTTGCTTGTGAATCTCTTAACTCATTGACCGCCATGTCGCATGAAAGCGCACGCCAGTGCTTGTTTCACATTAAATCTTTTAATATGGTTTTGTACTACACTGCTCTCAAAGTGCCATCAAATCCGCTTGGCACTCAATGTGTTTGTGCATTCTTGCACTGTCTTCGCACTGTTTTTTACCAGCGCACTTGTGCCCAAGAGTATTATAAATTTGTTCACATAATGGCTGTATGTAACAGCATAAAGAAATCGAGATATATTATACAGTATATAAACATACATTCTGTCAAAAAAGTACCGGTAATTGTTCAATAAAACACAAAATATTGTTTAATCATCAAAATGTATTTTGTCGCCTTCAAAATAGGCTCCATTAACATAATGGTTAGTTGAGTCATTAAATAACCTTTTAAACGCGTTTGAAGAGATTTTCTTCAGCGCCTTCAGCGAACTCTCTTTAGTTGCCTATGTCAACTCAAAGCGGCGTCCGCGGAGCGGCAATTTAAGTTTTGGGAAAAGGAAAAAGTCACAGGGGGCTAAATCCGGTGAATACGGTGGTTGTTCGATGATATTTGCCAAGTTTTTGCTCAAAAAAGTGTTCACAGTATGAGCCTTGTGAGACGGTGCTTTATTATTCATAAGTTCATTTTTCATAATTCATAAGATCCATAAGTTTTCTTCCCTCAAATTGGGCCGTTTCCTATGCACATTCTCTCTCAAACGCATTCTCTCGCATAACTTCCAAATAGTATTCTATATTTACCGTAGAACGATTTGGAACGAATTAACGAATTCCGAGTGCACAATACCATGATAATCAAAGGAAACGAGTAGCATGACTTCTACTTTTGACCGACTTTGATTTAGTTTTTTGGGCTTCGGCTTATGTGAATAGCACCATTCACCCGCTTGTTGAGTGGTTTGAATGTCAAACTCATATACCCACGTCTCATCACCTGTTATGATGCGCTGGATAAACGTTGCTCAAGCATGTCTTCAGTCACCTTCTTTCGATGAATTTTTTGAAAGAAATTCAACTCTCTTGGATCGAGTCGAGCAGCCACTGGTCTCATGCCCAATTTATGGTGTAAAATGTTGCAAATTGATTCGTGAGACACGCTAGGGTCATGCGAGTTATCTCCCTCAAACTTAAATGATGGTTTTCGTAGACGTTTTCATCCGTTGAAAACATTGATGGGCGACCAGATCGGGGCAAATCTTCCACGACTTTTTGGCCCTCTGCAAAAGCCTTATACCACTCGGAGAGCCGTGTTTTTGACAAAGTACACTCGCCATAGGCTTTCTGCAACATTTTCAATGGTTCGATATTTTTATCCTGCGGTTGACTGCTGTAATTAATTGCCAAAACCAAGCTAATTGACAGATCACGCTCAAAGTCTGCGACACTATATAGGGCAGTTGTGCCAATATTCCAGGAAAAAAATTTAGACATATGTGTAACGCGCGCTTTTTAAATGAACAATTCGCGATATTTTTTTGACGGAATGTATGTATATGTATATACGAAGAGTCTCAGAATGATGAGGGAAGTCGACTTAACCATATCCAAATTTATATATTTTAATGAAATTTGGTACCATATAATTCTTTATCCAAAAAAGTTTGGTGTGGAAATACAATGGTATTTATTAAAGAAGCAAGAAACACTAAATATCTGTATTAAAAATGATGAAAAATTATTTGAATTTTATATAAATCATAAACTCTCGTAGTAATAAAACTCACGCAAATATGGCGCACTTATTACTCGCCCATTAAATCTGACATTACTATGTATTATTGAGTTCGGATGAAAACCATGCCCACTGTTTGTATGTAAAAAATTAAATTTCATCCATCTGATGTTCCAAGCTGTAACTTTACTTGTCTATGAGCTTCGATTCCAAATAATTCCAATTAACAGCCAGCCCAAGAAAAATTTACAAAAATGTGCGCGGGATTATAAATTTTTGGGCCGAACCGGATTCAGCCTTCCTTACTTTGTAATACAAATTTTATATCTGTCACTGGAAACTGAAAACCTAATAACTAATTACGACAAATGCTGGTGGTGCACAAACTCACCGTGTAGAGCACTTTATGGGCCGATAAGTTCACCGTACGTTAACAATTATTTGCTAAAATCTCTGAAAAGAGATCCTCGCTCCATTTTTCTTTAGAAGGCAGGCATTTCAGGCAGGCATTTCAGCATGGAACAATTTGAGCTAATTTTACAGGAGTTCCATTATGCTCCGTCTCGACATTGAAAATTATCTTAACTTCCCGCTAAAAAAGGTGTATATAAGCCAGACAAATTATTTAGAACGTAACAACCCAAGGAGTTTCGCTATGAAGTGATTTATAACATTTTTATTTCTTCATTTTTTACAGTAGTAAGCTTCATCTGCATCCTTATACTTCCATGAACTGGCGATTCAATTGCAAATCCCAAACAAAATATAAATTTAAATTAGCTGGCATTCGATTGCCAAGTTTCGGCTCCTCACAATCAAATATTTCTCAAATGCTATAAAAAAATTCAATTTCGAGATACTGTAATTACATATGGTACATACGTATGCATAATATAAACATAAGCACTCGTACATAGTTATGAATGCAAAGGCCCACTACAAGAACATGCGTGCAACATTTGCGGCAGGCGCTTGCTATTATCCTTATTATTGCATAAAATGCAAACAGCAAATACAATTAAATCTCTGCTTGAGCGAAACGTGCAGCTGTATTCGAAGAGTGAAATGGGCGTGTGCCAGCGAATATTGTCATTGCCTGCAAAGGATATGAAATAATATGACGAGATGGGACGTGCAGTTCAACGTAGGATAAAAGCTCTGCGCATACTACATGCTATTGTTTGTTCATTGCATGTATGTATGCATGCTTGTATGCAAATGGCTATGCTTACATGCTTTGCGTTTATGCAGCTGCTTTAGGCCAACGCATAAAATCGAATGTTAATGTGGTCGACTAATGTGATTTCTGTGGCGAATGAGCGACAAATGAGCGGTGGCTGTGAGAGGCTTTAATAAAAATTGTATTACTTATATAAGCGTAGACATATATGTATGTGTATACGTACATTTGGGCAAAGCGTTGACATGAACCACAACAATAGGGCGTATAACCAAGTGCACATCTATATACTATATGCTTTAGTGTGCATGTGTTGTAATATTTTGTGTTTGCCAGTGTGTGTTCTGGCATAAAATTTTACAACAGATTGTCAAGTTATGTGATTTTTGAGCTTGATTTTCAATGGATATTGGGATTATTGGGAAAATATGAAACGCATTTGTACACTTATGGTGGAAAATTTAGTTTTTAGATTTGCCTTCGGCAGCGATAACCAATAAGGGCCATCACCAATGCAACGTTTTTGGAGTACATACTAAATTGCATTGCTATTTGTATGTATTTTTAAGTATGAAATAGAAAGCTGTCAAGCAGCACTTACTATAAAGAAATAACTTAGCAATATTTTCTTAATATATATTTATCAATATTTGTAAGTACTTTTGTTGTTTTTTGCTGATTTCACATATTGAACTTACTTTTCATATCTAAGGAATGCCATCTAAGCCTTTTAATCTTTTAAAAAATTGCATTTGTAATTTATGGCAATATCTTTTAAAAAGTTGTTTATCTAGCAACTGGAAGTAAAAAGCATTACTTTCAAGTAAAGTTTCAAGATTTATTTGGTTATAAATGCTAATATGAATTAGGCGAGAATAAAAAGTTAGCATAAATGTCGACATAACCAACATTTAAATTGACAAACTTTTTAGGCTGCTGAAGTCATGGAAAATAAAAGACAAAACAAAAAGCAGAGCAAGCGTACAATTTTAAATTGAGTACATAGATACCTATGTACATGCATACATACATATGTGAGAGTGTATTTTGTATACAAACCTGAGATGCAAAAAGTTTTACTCTTAACATATACGAGTACGTAAGTGTAAGAAAACTAAGTAAACATGTAAGGACGTCACTGCTTTCGACCTGGACTCGGTATTTCGAACCTTATAACTACAATTTTTGGAAAAAAGCCGAATCTCATTTCCAAAAATATGTAATAAAATAAACAGAAACAAATCATAATATATATTTTTTATCTAGCAATGAAACTCCAAAAGCAAATATTGACGAAAAATCCACTATTTTCATTTAAGAGCAGTTTCATGTCAAGTGATCCAGTATTTTGGATATTGTCGTATATATTTGAATTTTTTAGGGTTAAATATACTTATAAAAAAATTTTTAGAACAAATATTTAAATTTTTGTTGTTTAGAATTTTTGAAAAACATTAGTTCCAGCAAAATAAAATTTTACTCGCCAACATTTTAAGCAAAAAAAAAAAACAATAAACAAATTTACTTAATTAAAGAATAATAGCACATTTAAATCTTAAATAAAAAATAAAAAATAGAAACCGAATATATTTAACTTTGAAAACTCTTTACCAAAATTTTCAGCATTTCGAGATTATAAAATGTTGTTCAAATTTTTTTTTTTATACTAAAGTCTACAATTAAACCATTTTTTCGAACGACAATGTCCAAAATACATAATTTTTGAACAAACCATTTACTATCCCTAGGAATAATGTAGTCAACCTACCAACAGGAGCCGATACACTCACAGCGAAGAGAGATCGTCGTCTTTGTCTACAAGCAGACGAAAAGCTTTGTCGAAAAACACGTTTCTATTGTATTGTATGCAAGAATCCAGTATGTAAACAGTACTCAAAAAATCGCTAATACATGTTTTGCTTGCCTGCCACCGAATCCATAAATAAATATCGTTGTAATACATTTTTTTCTTCAACCTTCTTCGAAATTACTCAAAATAAAGAACAAAACGAAAATTTTTGTTTTTACAAACCAAAATATTTTCAGTGTTAGTTTTGTTTCTGTAAGTAGCTCATTGCACGCCAAAACCAATGAAAGAGGTAAGAAATTTAAAATAGTTTCTACCTGCGATAATTCAAAAGGAATTAGAAATGTGGGGCATTTGCAACATATTCCCATATTCATGTAAATACATAGCGCCAGCCAGACCCGAAGTGTAAGTGTAAATTTCTTAAATACTTTTTTTCGTCCTGTTCGAGGATCCCTTCTAAAAGGTTATATCCATAAATCGATAAAAGATTAAATTTAAGAAAACTATATTACATGGAAGCTCAAGCCGTTAGCTATAATAGAAATATGTTAGACTAACAAAACCGAAAAGTTCAACCCTTTTATTCAATACCTTTTACATATTTTTGCCTTCACTCGAGTTTGCTAAAAGTTCACTCCTAAAAAGCCGATAAGTAATTTAAAGCTTTAATTTTTCGTGACATATCCAAAAATCTCTTCTGCTACTATTTTAATATGTCTGAAATGTGAAAGTTTATGAATTGAAATCAAAGAAGTATGTAACCGTATAATTCAGTGCAGAGTTATTATGAGAGCAAATTTTGAAATTTGTTGATATTGTAAAATTATTTACGTTTAGAAACATAATAATTACGTACAAGAAAAAAAATTGTTTGCTAATTTTGGTCTAAACATTTTAATATTAAACGAATTCCTCGCGCTGGGCGCCCGGAAAAATGAGGTCACTAGCACACAGCAATTGCCAGAAAACAAGTTACCCATCATCAGTTGATTTTTAACCTTTCGAAGATGTATAAAGCGAGTTTTACGTTACTGAAACAGGCCGCATCCGCCACACACTGTCACTTCAGAGGCGTAGGTCAAAATTTGTGGGGATTGTTTTATGCTGTGTGTACGTTAGTTTAGCCGAATGACTCCACCGGACCATAAACCGCACCAAACAGTCACACGTTGAGGATAGAGAGGCTTTTCAAAAATAACTCTCGGATTTTCTGAGCCCCAGATTCGACAATTTTGCTTGTTGACGAAGCCACCGAGGTGAAAATGGGCCTAATCACTCAAGATGATTTTTCGATGGAATTCCGGATCATTTTCATGCATTTCAACCCCCCGATCAACAAAGACATGACGTTCTTGATGATCAGCCGGCTTGAGTTCTTGTGTTAACTTGACTTTATAAGCCTTAAAACCCAAATCTTTGTACAAATACGGTGTAATGATGTTTCTGGAATGCCTAATTATAAAGAACGACGAGGAATGGATAAACCTGGGTTTAACACTTACGGCTACAACAGCAAAATTTTCGGCTGTTCTTGAGCGACGCGCACGGGTTTTACCTATTCTTCACATCTCTGACTTGTCCCAATGGCTCGAATTTTTTCACCAATTTCTGTATTACGGTCCGACAAGGTGCTTCACGATGACCTCAAAATGTTCGAGTTTTACGAACCGTCTCTGCCAAATTTTCACCATTTTTATAGAGAATTTTAATAATTTTAATGCGTTGTTTAAGCGTTTATCATTCCATCAAATATCAAAAAATGACAGCTTTAAATGACATCTCCCGAAATAGTGGGCTATTAAAAATACACCTGTTATTGGAAAACCTTTTCTACTAAACTTCTACTAAGATCGATATTATAAAAATCTATAATCAATATATTTCAGAGCAATATAAGCAGCACCTTAGGTCCTGCTTCTGTTTGGAGTGTGCGTGTTGATATTTTCGGCAAATGAAGTGACATGCAGTTTTAAGCTAGCTCCGAAGGGGAGATGGTTTTTTAGAAAGAGGTTTTTTATGGCAGAAATACTTTCAGATATTTGCCATTGTCAATTGATGTGTCATGCCCGGTGTTTAGAATCTGTGCACTTCCGAATAATAGTCACGAACCCTGCTGTGATGGCCTTGGAACGTCAAAAAATCGAATAAATGAAGATCTTTAAATGTCCATGACCGATGACGGAATCAAAAAGAGTAGCGACAAATATCTTAAAAAAATGCAGACCCATTCAAACCCTCTTGATATAACTCTCGCGTACACGGTATAACATGTTTGGGAGGATGTAATCACCCTACTTTAGATGGAGGAACATAGGTCAAAAAGAGGCCAGTCAATGGATTAATAAGTAGTTAAATTACATTTTGATTTAAAAGCTTACTGTTAGGCTTAACTTTATTTATTTTTTTTATTTTATAAAGGTTTACCTAACAATAAAATTATTATACAAACTAAAAGTAGTGCAGCGCTAGCATCGGAGGCTTTCGGCTGGAGGCTTAACTTTATTTTTAAGAGATCCAGTAAAAAACCATGTACTTAAAAATAAGGACAATGTTTTTTATAGTACAACCAAAGAGCAAACAAAGTAAAGCTTTACTTTTAATTCTTACACATCTCTTCTTCTTCTTCTCAATTGGCGCGGTAACCGCTTACGCGATTTGGGCCGAGTTTAACAAAACGCGCCAGTCGTTTCTTTCTCGTGCTAACCGGCTTCAATTGGACACACCAAGTGAAGCCAAGCCTTTCTCCCCCTGATCTTTCCAACTAGAGGAGGTCTTCCTCTTCCTCTGCTACCACCAGCTGGTATAGCATCGAATACTTTCAGGGCCGGTGCGTTTGTAATTCTTACAAATAATTTATATTATTAATAATAAACATACAACTCAAATCATCATTAGTTACAATTTAGTTGTCATCACTTTCATCATAACTGACCTGCTCATTACTTGAACTACCGTTTCTATCATTATCGTTATCATAAGCTTGCGAAAGTGGTACTTAAAAAGGTATGTAAACACACAATTCTTCAATTTTTTAATACCGATTTTCTTCTACATACTTCAAATAAAAGGGTGAGAGGTAGTGAGAACGTTTTTAATATGACTTCATGGTTTTTTACGTAAAGTATAAAAAGTGATCAAAGGTACAAAAAGTGATGAAAGCAGCTGAAGCTAAACTAACGTACACACTCGCATTTGTACATGTGCATGTAAAACTTAAAGGAATACGTACATATGTGGTAGTGTGTGCGCGAAAATGGTTCTTGGAAAAATAATACACCCATATCAAATTCAGGTAGATACGCAGGTGTGCATATAACTTCATGTATGTGCCAAGGTGTGCAAGAAATGCAAAAAGTCTCACTTGGAAATACGCCTGTGAAAAAGTTAAGCCAACATACTTGTACTTGTGCACATTTTTACTCAGTTTGGTAGCCACATTTTCCCTGCAGAGAGAAGATGAACTTACGAAAAATTCGTGTTCCGTTTATAAAGTGTTGAAAAATTAAATAAAAAAAAAAATAAAAAAATAATAGTTTACTTCTTTATTTAACCTTTATTGTACCTTTGGTATAATTTTAACTTAACAAATTAAGTTCGTCATATATCGCTAGCTCAGAGTGAAAAGTTGCTAAGTCTAGTTTGCTTATCATTGAAGAGAAACAGTTTGAAATGAAACAGATAGTTCGATATTTTAAGAAATGAAGCATTATTATTTTTCTTAGTTCTTTCATTAGTATGAAATTATTTTTCATTTTCGATATATTCTTCCAATCGACATACCTGATTTTTTCTAAAGTTTATTTGAACCATGAAAAGTAATTTATCTAGACGACCTCAGCTCATCACGATCAGTGAACTTCTTTCCCTTTCTGTTTTGGAACTAAGTACGAGTATTAATCTGAATATGCCAAATCTATGATGAGGGTGATTAACTAAATATATCGAAGCCACACTTGTGTAGGACAGACAACGAAGAGTGACACTTGCGAATGGACGTATTTATTTTCCTCCTTGCCTTTAAAAGTGTAACCTAGCTCTTTCCACAATATTAACATCTACAAAAAGTAAAACATTCATATTCTTTGTTTTACAGCCAATCGTGACACCTTGAACCTGTTAAGGGATGCACCCTTTTGTGCTCTTGGAGAGACTGAGTCTCCAGAAATGCATCCGGTGCGTTCTTTCTTCTTCACAGATTAAAAAACTCGTGTGAATACTTGACATGCTAATAGGTCTATCGATAAGTTCGTGCGGTTTTACAACAGATGGCGTAACTTGATTATTATTCCATCGATCCACATTTCCAAACATTCATTGGAGAGCTACTGTCGTAAGGCACAAACGTCAGTATAAGTTTTTTATTTGAAGCGTAAACAACAATATTTTTACCACACTTGAAAATGTCGAATTTCGTGCCAAATAATGTGTTTTTGCGGGGAATTTTTTAATATGAAGAAAAAAGCAGCCGAAAGTCATCGTATCTTGGTGGAAGTTTATGGTGAGCATGCTCTAGCTGAGCGAACGTGCCAGAAGTGGTTTGCACGCTTTAAAAGTGGTGATTTTGGCTTGGAAGACGAAGAACGCGAGGGTGCGCCGCCAAAGTTCATGGATACCGAATTGGAGGAATTGCTCGATCAAGGTCCGGCTCAAACGCAAGAAGAGGTTGCAAAAACTTTGGGAGTTGATCAATCAACCATTTCCAAACGTTTAAAAGCCATGGGAATGATCCGAAAGGTAGGCCATTGGGTGCCGTATGAATTGAAGCCAAGAGACGTTGAACGCCGTTTTATGGCATGCGAACAACTGCTTCAACGGCACAAAAGAAAGGGTTTTTTGCATCGAATTGTGACTGGCGATGAAAAGTGGGTCCATTACGACAATCCAAAACGTCGGGCAACGTGTGGATACCCTGGCCATGCTTCAACATCGACGTCGGCGCAGAATATTCATGGCCTGAAGGTTATGCTGTGTATCTGGTGGGACCAGCTGGGTGTTGTGTATTATGAGCTACTGAAACCGAATGAAACGATTACGGGGGATGTCTACCGACGACAAGAGATGCGTTTGAGCCGAGCACTGCGAGAAAAACGGCCGCAATACGCCGATAGACACGACAAAGTTATTTTGCAACATGACAATGCTCGGCCACATGTTGCACAAGTGGTCAAAACATACTTAGAAACGCTCAAATGGGATGTCCTACCCCACCCGCCGTATAGTCCAGACCTTGCGCCATCCGATTACTATCTCTTCCGATCGATGCAACATGGCCTGGCTGACCAGCACTTCCGTAATTACGATGAAGTCAAAAAATGGATCGATTCGTGGATTGCGGCAAAACCGACCGAATTTTTCACAAAGGGAATCCGTGAATTGCCAGAAAGATGGGAAAAAGTAGTAGTAAGCGATGGACAATACTTTGAATATTAAATTTGTAACCATTTTACGTCAATAAAGTTTCAAATTTCGAAAAAAAAACCGCACGAACTTAACCATAGTCCTATTATTTTTTCTGAGGTATTGGAGAATTTCCGGCATTCTAATTTGAGTGAGCTGCGTGTACTAAGGTGATGGTGGAGGATATTTAGAACGGTCGTAGATTTACTCCTTTCCACAATTTATTGCGTCAGAACAAGTTTTTCAACTTTTTCTACAATGTATTTTCATGCCGCTTCATTTTCAATTGATTTTCTATCTTTCTTGAGTAAGCTACATATGTGCTCACTCTGCCATTTATAATTCAGTGAGGTGACATCTTTTTCATAATGATCTGCGATGCTCCTCTTTGTTTAGTGATGGACTTAACTACCTCACTAAACCCAATTTTCTTCATAATCGATGCCTTGTTTATTTCGCGTTATCCTAAAGAACAATAAATCGATTTGACCGAAACGGATTACAAATGCCTGCGATAATTTTTCCCAAGCTAATTAACAACTTGGGATAGATATTAGGTACTCAACTACAAATAAATTGTAGTACGAATTCCATGAAGTAAATTTTCCGAGAAGCTCAAAGACGACGTTCTTGTTGGCGCTAATATGCGAAAGTTAATGCAAGACACTAACTTTGAAAAAGGCATGAATAAAATCAAAAAGAATACGCCTGGAATTCATTCAAAGTGATACTAAATATTTTTTTAGGAATAAAAAAACCCATTTTAATAAATAATAAAAAGTATGTACATTTTCCATGAAGCATTTCAGCATTTTCAAATTGACTTCTTTGCTGAGAATATTGGGGCTGTAAGTGTAGGAAAACGCTTAGTATTTCCACGAAGATATTAGAGTTATAGGGAGTTGATAGCGAGAAAGGTGGGGCGCAAAAATATTGGCAGACTACTGCTGGATAGTATTGCTTCGACATAGCAGTGCCTTAAAAGCCTTGACGAAAAGTGTCGATGCTACAGAATTATCCAAGAAAATATCTATGCTACAAAAGTATGGGAGAGAAATACTTAGTACTTACCAGTAACGGACTCCTTCAGAAATTCACTCAGATTAGCTTTTTTGTTATCTAATAAATTATTGAAAATGTGCCTTTAATTTTTTCCCTTACTGCTGGCGGGTTACTGTTTAGGTCAGGAATTTAAATTAATTATTTTTAATATAATAACCGAAATCGATACTACTTTAGTCGAAGATATCACTTATGAACGTTTGTCCCGATCTGCTTAATATATTGGTAGGTAGGTAGGTTAGATGGCAAAAGTACTCCAGGTACACTACAAATACCTATTATATGGGGTTTTGATGCCATAACGTGGTCCACTACCTGCTAAAAACTTATGGAAGGGAAACCATGTACAGCCATTCAGTGCTGTTGATGTAGTGGAGGAGGCTTAATATATTATTCGATTTAGTTTATTTTGATTTAGTTTTAATTTTTTTAGTTTCCTTGAGCGACACGCCTTAACCGTCTCCAAGCGAGTAAAAAATTCATATGTAGCATCTTCGACTATAATAATATCGACTCACAATTTTTCGGCAAACTTTACTCATAAATCCTAGAGAAGGTAATTATTGATCGACTTTAATAAATCTTTTCTTAAAATGGGCGTAAATGATTTTGGAAGAGATTGTCTAGGCACGGATTTAATTTTTTTTAATGTGTCAAAAAATTCCGGGTTAAGATTTAAAAAAATTGATGTAAAAATTTCTTTCCTACATTTAAGGAGCACCCTAGTACGCATGCATATGTATACGTGCTCCTAAGCACACCATTTTTACTCCTGTGTATGAACTGGTTATACCAACTGAGAAAGCTACAACTACACTTAAGTAGATTTACATATATATAGTGTGTAGCTGTGTTGTATGGGTAGCTGTAAGTTACAAATGCATATATTTGTACTCGTATAGTATGTGCGTGTTATGTTTTCAGTGGGCATGTTGATGTATGTGTGTACAAAACTTGATAAACTAAGCGAAAAATTAGTTTTTGAACTTTCTAAATTGGTTTATTTCATGGCTTTTTGATTTTTCACATCGCTCATACAAACATAGCCATTTACAGGTAGTATATACAAACACATATAAAGAAAACGTTTAAATATTATATGTATGCATGTGAATGCGTAACACTTGCACCATGTGGCATGTATTCTTACCATCGCTAGTCACACTTCAGTAGTGTTTTTCTATTTAAGAATAAGGCAAATGCTGAACATCGAAATGTTGAACCTAAAGCACACATGCAAAACGAAAATAAAAAAAATAGAATATAAAACATATAGAGGATGGCCTCAAGTAGTTAAGCGCAATCTTTGATGGACAATATAGTCACAGGAACGAATGTAGAGCGTAGTGTGCATATCAACTCCGTAAAGAATAAACCTAGCTCCGGGAGGCAGGTAATAAGTTCTGTACTTGGGCTTGATTTGGCTTTTCAAGTCTTCCGCCGTCGAACTTTTGATGCTTACTTGCTGTAAAAATATGGATGGCAGTATATGGGATTCTAATATTTACAACTCACGAAACAGGTATTTAAAAATCTACAGAAGATGACCTTATGTGCGGGAGTCTACGTACGTGGGGAAAGATTTTCTCTCCCAGGATTGAAGAGAAATAATTATTTTCACTAGGGCTTAAACAACTTGCAACTTTCGAGTTTGGTCCAAACAAAGTCCAACTCATGCAACTTGCTAACTACAGCTTAGGTTCACCGGTAGAAGCGGCTGTAAGTGATGTGCTATACAAACGTATCATAAAATAAAGCCCATCAAGATTTATGTGCGCATTGGACTTGAGACACGCCGCCACGCCGCTTAAGAACAACTTCCGAGGTAGAGAAAAGTAAAGTTCCGAAGGAAGCATATTTTCATAACAACCACGATAAAAATTTTAAAGGGATGCACTTGATATTTCTGGTCATTTCATAGCAATAAATTTGCCCAGTAAGTTTATGTCATTGGAAGTGAAAAGGTTTGCTTTATCGCCACTTAGATGCTTACCACACTTGCGTTGCAAAGATGCGACAATTATGCGCCTCATTCGTAGAACAAAACCAAGATGCATAATACTACCTTGAGAGAAGAGAGAATTCTTGAGACTTTCTTTCTTACGCTTTCTGCTCTTGACATACCCTTGCATACTTCTTTTCGGTAGATTTGCCTATACTTCAAGAATTCGGTACAGTGACCCATCATGCCCCGCCGCATGCAGCCCATTTTCGCGAATATCGGAATTTATCTTCTCCATGGATACTTCGATTTCATGTTTCATCTCTTGAGTCGTCTCTGTATTGTTTATCCTTAAAGGGTGCCTTCAAAAAAAGTATAATGAAATTAATTACAGTTTTCTGATAAGTTAGTGCGTAAAAAATCGAGTATAACGTTGACTGTTAATACGTAGCGCCATCTGGAAACCAAATATTGCTGCCTCTATCTACCTGAATTTGGGAAAAATCGATCAACATTGACCGCAATGGCGGCTTCTTTTTAATTTTCGAAAAGAATGGTATAATCGCGCTGGCCATGACGACGCGTAGTGGGAAGAAAATATGGAATCGTCTGATTCATTTGGAGAAGATTTTCACACAAAAATTTGTGTCTATGTTGAGATTTGTTATAAGCGTTTAATAATTGTTTATTTCCCGAAAAGTTTTTTCCCATTCGTTGAGCAAAACAGCAAACAACAAACAACAAGGAAATGTCACTTTTTGATGAAATTTTGTGTCCCCCAATTTATCCTCGAGATTCCTGTGTGCTTGGGTTCGTTATATATATATATATATACATATATAATTGGCGCTAACACCCTTTTGGGTGTTTGGCCAAGCTCCTCCTCCTATTTGTGGCGTGTTCCTTGATATATTTCCACAAATGGAGGGACCTACAGTTTGAAGCCGACTCCGAACAGCAGATATTTTTTATGAGGAGCTTTTTCATGGCAGAAATACACTCGGAGGCTTGTCATTGGCTGCCGAGGGGCGACCGCTATTAGAAAAAACTTTTTCTTTATTTTGGTGTCTCACCAAGATTTGAACCTACGTTCTCTCTGATTTCCGAATCGTAGTCACGCATTAACCCTACGGTGGTCGCCGGTCGCATGCTTGGCACACCCATTTTTCTTCACTCAAATGTCAATTTTCCTTGACAACGGACAAATAAAGATGATTATTCATCGTGCCATCTATAAAAACTAGTTTTCCGGCTCCTTGAACTGATATATAACGCTAAATCATGACAGTATCCCGGCTGTTCTTAATAGCGAATTTAAACTTTTCGATTCTCAGCTCTTGACTGCCAAAATGTTAAACTTGCGTTTAACACTAAGTACTACGATTTTCCAAAACTCAAAACTTTTCGTTTCATTTATTTCTTTACGAGCATTTCTTTATATGAAATACTTTTTTCGTGCTGCGCGACCAGGAATATTGCCACTCCTATATATT
Source organism: Anastrepha obliqua (assembly GCF_027943255.1). Taxonomy (NCBI): domain Eukaryota; kingdom Metazoa; phylum Arthropoda; class Insecta; order Diptera; family Tephritidae; genus Anastrepha; species Anastrepha obliqua. The sequence goes on from NC_072892.1 coordinate 87,252,227, forward strand.
TTGCGCCTGTGTTGCCTTTAGTCTGTCGTTGGTTTTTGGAGTTGATATATGGGGATTAAGCGATTTTCTTTTCTTCTGACCTCCATGCCCTATAGTTTCTAATTTTACACCGTTTTTTTACGTTCTCTATCGTTTGGCGACAGAGATTTATCATGTAACAAATGATTTTCTTCAATGTGAAAATATAAAAAAAATTGTACCAGATTGTTCAATAAGTTTTGCTGTTCGATAAGAGAGGCCACTGTTACTAGTTTAAATTTTTTTTTTTTACGTTGGTACACTCTTCATATGAAGGTATGTGAAGTTTCATTTCAATCTGTCAACTGTCTGTTTACAAGCCATATAGTACCGACGTGTCACAGTATTTTTGTGATATTGTGATTGAATTTTAATTTTTGGAAGATTTAAAAGCAAAGGAAATTTATGAGCGAATGTTGAAAATGTATAAGGACTCTTCGCCATCAATTAGTACAGTATAGGGCTGCTGAAATTGAATAGAATTGAGTTGCTGAAACGTGGTCGTACAACCTAGACATCTCGTTGGGCAGTGTAAGCAATATTTTGACTGAAGTATTGGGTTTCAGAACGCTTTCTGTACAATAGGTGGTGCATTCGCTAACAGTGGAATAAAAACACATTCGAATGCGACTTTCTCAGTAACATTTAGAGCGTTTTCGAAAGGATAAAGTGGATTTGTGCATCGATTCATCACTATGGATGAGACTTGAGTCTATCCCCATGATTCTAAATCAAATCAGGAAGCTAAATAAAGGTGTACACCCGGCTAATCGGCTCCGAAACGAGTTCGTATTCAGAAATCGGCTAAGAAGGTGTTAGCATCAGTTTTTTGGGATGCAGATGGAATTTTTTGTTGGATTACTTGCAAACTTGCAAAACAATAAATTCTGAATATTATTGTACCCTTTTAGATCAAATGCTGTAAAAACAAATTCATGTAAAAGAGCCAATCTGCAAAAAAAATATTATTTTTGATCAGGGCAATGCATGGTGCCACAAGAGCATTTTGACAATGGCTAAAATCCACGAATTAAAGTTCGAATTGTTGGATCATCCACCACATTCCGCGCCTAGCCATTTCCATCTATTTCCTGCAAAAATTCATGCGTGGAAAGCATTTTCATCAAATGATGAGGTTATAATAGCTGTGGAGGTGTATGCTGCAGCCCTTCCAGATACTCGCTTCAGGGATGAAATTCATAAATTGGAATCTGGTTGGAACAAGTGTATTGATGCTCTGGGAGACTATACGGAATAATAAAGAGCGTTTCAAACCATAAAATTGAGTTTTTCTTATCGAACGGCAAAACTTATTGAACAACGTGGTATATTAATTCTTTACCCTTCGGCATTTTCGATATCCCCAATACCACAATCACAAACGAAATGAATTCAAATATGAGTAATATTCATAATAATATACAGCAGTAGCTTTCAGTCCAGCTAATAATAAATTAGCAACCGATACCTGTTCGAGTAATGGTTTCAAAATTAATAAGCAAAATACTGTTGTGACCACAGATTCTTATTGTCATGCGCATTTTTGTTATAATTACTTAATGGTACAATATTTAAGCTTGCTGGCTACACAATTTCTTTGCTAGGCATCTCGACACAAAATTTGTGATTACTTTCAATGGTCAATTTCAATGAAATTGCCAATCGAGATATCACATTGATGGAAGTTGGCAATTGGACATTCTCCTCTCCTCTTCAACGTATAAATCAAACAATGCTTTCAACCAATCAAGGGCCCGTGTACAACGTACTGGCTTACTTGACGACATTTTCAAAATAACAACAACGATTTATGATGGCAATGACCTCAAATTTCAATCAAATCTGACAGTTATAAAATGAACATTTGAATGTTGAGATGTTGCGTTAGGAAATGCATTACACTTACAATACGCCCTTATGCCTCTTTAATACAAAAATTATAATACAAAACAGAACTATTGTTGGAATAATTTTTTTTTATTATAATCTGGTTGATAATTTCATTGCATTTATGTTCTGAATATGATATCCGGCATATGCTCACCGCAGCTACGAGTTACATCATTCATTCGATGAGTCCAATTTGTGACAAATTTTTCCCATAAATCTGACCGTATCGATGCCATACTTGAAAACTATATAATTGCATGAATATCGGAATAAATCGATTGTTAAACACGCTATATGGCAACTTACCCCGCCGTCTGGGAACCAAATGTCATCGATGTGTAGTTGATTAATTTTTGATTTATTTTTTTTTTAAGTTAATTCCCACAATTTGGAAGCGTTGTTATAGCGTTAAATGATTCATGAGAGCTTGCCAAACCTCCTTCTTCTTAATTGGCGCGATAACCGTTTACGCGGTTTACGCGGTGCCATTTGGACACACCAAGTGCTACCACCAGCTGGTACATCATCGAATAATTTCAGAGCCGGAGCGTTTGTATGGATTTGGACGACTTGACCCAGACAACGAAGTCGCTAGATCTTTATTTATACATAGACGTATCGTCTATTTAGCTATAAAGCTCATACAGCTCATTGTTCCATCGTCTGCATGCAAAGGTCCAAAAATCTTCCGCATCATCTTTCTCTCAAACACTCCAAGGGACGCCTCATCGGATATTTTCATCGTCCACGCTACTGCGCCATACGTTACGACGGGCTAGAGGAGGCCTTGTAGTTTTGTTCGTCGAGAGAGGACTTTACTACTCAGTTGCCTACTTCTTTCAAAGTAACACTTTTTGGCAAAAGAGATTCTACAATGGATTTTACAGCAGATATTGTTATCGGTCGGGAAAACGGTTCCATATGTAAAAGTCCACGCAAGTCGGAAAATCACTTATTGTCATCCTCTGAGGAGTGGTCAGGATGACTATTCAGCATATGGTCCAATCAGCACACAACTTTTGGGCTAGCCTTAGTACCCTTTGGGTAGCTTCCGAACACCCGTTCGAGAGCGAGCTAATGTGAGAAAGCGAAGCATGGCAGAATTTTGTTGTGCGCTGGGTTTATGACCCGCCACGTAAAAAACCCGCCCAATGAAAACGAAGCCTCGGATGAGAACTACCTATACTTGCCAAACTTATATATTAGGCCGGGTCGATTTGTGGGGAGGCAAAAAAAACGCCCATTGCTCTGTGAAAATCATATTCTAGGGATCAAAATAAGAAACTTTGCCGGAGGAACCATACCTCTGAAACGAATTCTGATGCCCCCCAATTCTGATGCCCCCCAAAATAAAGAAAAAACATAGCCATTTGACTGATTTTTTCATGTAAAGGCCAAAAATGGTGATATTTTGAAATTGGGGGACATCAGAATTTGATTTAGAGGTATGGTTCCTTCGGCAAAGTTTCTTATTTTGATCCCTAGAATACGATTTTCGCAGAGCAATGAGCGATTTGTAAATCGACCTGCCACACCCTTTTTGGGTGTTTGGCCGAGCTCCTTCTCCTATTTGTGGTTTCAATCCGACTCCGAACGGCAGATATTTTTATGAGGAGCTTTTTCATGGCAGAAATACACTCGGAGGTTTGCCATTGCCTGCCGAGGGGCGACCGCTATTAGAAAAATCTTTTTCTTAATTTTGGTGTTTCACCGAGATTCAAACCTACGTTCTCTCTGTGAATTCCAAATGGTAGTCACGCACCAACCCATTCGGCTACGGCTGCCAAACTTTAGTGCACAGAAATATCAACACAGTTTGCCATTCTCAGCGGTTAAACCCGAGTCATCGATATCGAAATTTCTCTTGCAATTAAAAAGGCGCCCGATACTTCTGTGAGTCACTGTATATGAATATTTATGCATGGTGAAATTAACTCAAAAGGTGTGACTGAACATTAGATCGTTAATCGGCACTCAGCCAGTTCCAAAGAATCAACTGATGGGCTGACGTAGCAGGGGTCATTACAGCGGTTTGCTAATGAAAAAACTGAGATTGTGTTGGTGATATACGAAGAAAATCATACAGTCTTAATGTGGGAATACTTGTAAAATGAGCAGGCAAAATTCTGCTAGGGATGACCAAATATTGTAATCTATCTTCCTTGCATGTCTGTATAGACCGGCCATGCTTTGCTGTGGCTCAATCCGATATCAAATTAATAGAGAAGTCAATAAAAATATTCTAGCGCATAACTTCTTTGAGAAAACATATCATTCAATACAACGTTGTTGTTGCTGTTGTTACAGTATAAAAAGTCCCCAGAATCTGAGGAAATACTGGCTTGACAGTCGTTGGCGGGATATAAATGGGAGTCACTCAGGTAACGTAGCATCAAGTATCGTGAGAGCGAAAATTTAGCTTTAAAATTTAAGTTAAAAAGTTAATTAAAAACCACATTTTTTCTTACTGCTTTGGAGACAAACTTATACTGCGAAACAATTGAATTAGTTACATAAGCGGAAAGTTATTTTGCCCTCCTCCGCAAACATTGCCACACCTTTATCGGCTCTAATCTGTCGCACATTGTACATGCGTTTTGTCTTGTCGGGTAGTGACTAAAGTCCCCTAATACAAAGTAATCTACATTAATAGCATAAGGCAATAGCATTTATCTTTTATCGTAATAATCCTTTTTCATTTGTTAGTAGTAATATTAAATTAGTTTAAAGATGTGAAAAAGATGCATAACATTTTTTTATGTCATAGAATAAAATAAAGGTATGGCACGAGACTAAAATTAAGAAAAACAATCAATCTTGGTCAAATAAGAAGCGCCCTAATTCATAAATGGACGTAAAAGCACTGATCTAAGAATATTTGCTTGCGACTATAACCCAACTTTCTTAAGGTAATTTCGGCTTGGCTATGGTATTATTGAGTATAAAAATAGGCGCCATCGATTCGCCGTGCATTGGCAAGCTACAAATGATAAACATATGCTGGCAGCACGGGAATGATGCTGCCAATAATTACATTTGTTTGGGAGCACTTAATGAGTATTAGTAAGACCACGTTCATACAGGGCAACTTTTGTTGCTTCAGCCGGCTACTTATGAAGCTCATGCTTTATCAACACCCTTTATGTTCTCGACCTTCACAATGTTGCTATTGACTGTAGATTAAAAACTAACAATGCATATATACACGAGGGGAACAGCAAAAGAGAATTCGCAAAGTCGAAACAATAAAAGTTTCCCTGTATGAATGCGGTATAATGAAATTCGCATCAGAAAAGGTAGCTGAAAATAGAAAGTTATACCAGTTTTATGAGGTATAACCACACTCACTAGCGGCGAATAATACTCGATAACTTTGTGGTTGCTTTGACATGAAAATTCTTCGTCAAGCGAGCAGAGCCGAAACACATCAAAGTTTGAAAAGTTAAGTTATATGGCGTTTATTCTGCTACAAAACATATTTTTTAACAAGCTAAAAAAATTAAACTTAACTTCCCAAACTTTATTGAAAATTTTAAACAATTAAACAAATTTCCATCAAAATTTCACCCTTTTTAATGAGAACTTTCAGGAAAAGTTAATGTATGCAGTTGCAGAGCCTATTGAATTCGGGCATAGTAAAATTTAATTTTTGGCCTTTAGCATTTGCTGGCGGTCTTGTGCACTTTCTCTTTAGAAGAAAAATTTCGAACATTCGTTATATGGTAGAAAATGCATAACACCATCAACAAAAAATAAAAAAATTATGAAAAATCACATGCAATTTGCCATTTTACACTGGTAAGTATTTTACCAAAATCAAAATAGCTATAAAACTGCAACCCAAAATTTTCTAAAAAATGGCGGTTACAAAATTTGATATTTTGATCAAAGTTTTTTGAATGTTGTAAAATTGTGTGCAAAGTTTGAAACTTTGAATTGTACGGTTTTTGTGGAAGTATGCACTATATTTTTATAAAAAAAATAATACAGAAATGAAATAAAAAATAAAGAAATGTCAAAAACTTGCAATATGACGTGCTGCTAATGTTGTGAACACAGGGTAACATATATAAATGCATATGTAAGTGTGTATATGTATATATCTCCAAAGCCACGCTGAACTATCTGTAACAATAATTTACCACCTAATGCTTTGTTGTTCAGTTCAAGAGTTTGTGTACTTTTTGGCTTTTTTCTTTTTAACTTGTCAGCAACTTTACGCGTGTAAAAATATAGAAAGTTTTGGCATGGCGCTTTGCACTTCTCCTTGTTTTATATTTATTTTGGCTGCTATCTCACTCATGCGTCAAAAGTTAAACTGCAATAATTTTAAATTGGGATCTGGAAAAAGTTCCAGTTGCAGATTTGAAGAATGTTGGTGCAATTTAACAAATGGCCAGCCAGCTATGCTAGCGGAGCGTAAAGTTTAAGAGTAATGTCGGTGTTGATATGCTTTGTAAATATTCAAATAGATCTATTTTTAAAAATAATTTATATGCTGCTTGCAGGTAAGGACTGCGTCGATAAGCAACTACTTCAGCATTTCCTGTTTGCTTTTTTTAATTTTTCTTTGGCATACTTCTAGGCGTAACATTGGAATAGATGATATATGCATTGTTCAACCTATAATTGGAAAGCCACTGGAATTTCCATAATAGCGAATTTTTCTCGAAATATTTGTGCTTACCAATTCACAAAAAAATGTGTCTCCAATATTTTTATTTTCACACCTGTTACCTTTCCTGGATGAAATGTTTATATATTTGAAAACACCACAAACTGGAGTTATATGCAAGTGGAGTTATATGAGTTGGGCTGGCAAGAATTGTTGTTTTGGATTGCGATCTTCTGTCAGATGTTCGCCTTTTTTGCTATGTTCTGAGAGGCAGCAATATGATGGTTTAGACCCGTTGGAATGATTGTCACTTCTGCCAATTGTTTGGTCTTACTGAGGGAATGTGTTCATTCGAGAAATACTGCTTATATGGCCATGCCTCAAGCCTAAAGTACTCACTGACGTTCTTGATCTTGTCGAGAACTCAGTGACCCTGTTGTTGTTGTTGCAGTAATAGAAGTCCCGTCAGTGTAGAGGAAATCACCGGTCGTCTTCGTCTGGCTCATCTAAGGGTAGGCCCGGGAAACTTGCTGTTTCGACAGGTTGGGTCCAGAGGGAGAGGGGTGTTAGATCTGCAGATTTTGAAGGGCATGTGAAAAGGTGGTTAGTGTCGGGCGGGGTGCCTTCACATGCCGGATATATGTTTGGTATTTCGGGGTCAATTCTGGATAAGTAGGAGCTTAACCTGCTACAATATTCAAAACGTAATTGTGCCAGTGTTACGCGGGTCCCACGGGGAAGCTGGAGCTCTTCATCTGCTGTGGGGAGTGGTTGGACTCCGATGACGGCATTCTCCCTGTAAATGTCGTTTAATGTCTGTTTAAACACTCTCCGGCCCAGTATCATCAATCTGCTGTCACCATTAATTTTCCCACGAATTTCTTGGCCAACCAACTGGTATGTGGATTACCAAAATTTCACGACCATAAGTACAGCAGTAGAAAATTGTTTCGTATAGATAGCAAGGATTCACCTTCTTTCAAACAGTCCTCCCGCTGCCTACATACCCGGTCCCGGTAATAGAAGTAGTGCCAGCCACATGCCTTTCGATATTAGGTTAGGTTGGTTAGGATATCGATCCTCTGCTCACCACCTTCAACGATTCAGAAGTCTACGCCCAATCATATGCGGACGTCGTTGACTGTCTGGTAACAGGCTCTTCGCTTATGAGCATCCGTAGGAAAGTGCAGAAAACTCTGGATATGATTGACACTTGGTGCTGTGCGAATGGGCTATCGGCAAACCCTATTAAGACTAGTATTGTCCTCTTCATCAGAAGGGGAAAGCTTGATGGACTCGTTCTGCCTAAGTTAAAGGGAGTAACAATCCAGCTATCCAAAGAAATCAAATATCTTGGAGTAATCCTCGATAGTAAACTCCTTTGGAAGTCGCATGTTGAAACAAAGACATCCAAAGCACTGACACCCTTCTGGCAGTGTAAGGGTGTTTTTGGAAAAATGTGGGGTCTTTCTTCTAGCAAGATTCTTTGGATCTACACGGCTATGATAAGACCTATTATCACCTATGCATCAGTGGTCTGGATGAGTAGACTCTCTCTAGAGGGAGTCAGAAGGACCTTATCGAGGTTAAAACGTATTGTGGCCATCTGTTGCACCGAAGCTTTTCCGACTACTTCAGGCCCGGCATTAAATGCTCTGTTTGGTCTACTACCACTTGATGCTTTCATCCAAGGAGAGATCTTGAAGAACATCTGCAGGCTGATGCCCTTGTCCGGCATTGGACAACAGAGAAGGCACGGATTTCGATCCACCGATTTTTACCATGACCCGTGACTCCATGCCATCAAGCGTCATACTTGACAAGAGATACAGTGTGGTGCTGCCAGAGGCACAATTGTGGTCAAACTCTGAAAATGAGCCCGGCAAACACTGTTTTCGCATTTTCACAGATGGCTCCAAGACCGAGCATGGTTCCGGCTCTGGTGTCTACGTGGAGTCCAGCGGGACAAAACTGCACTTTGCTCTTGGAATGCGTGCATCTGAGTTTCATCTCAGGCAGTGCACTCTGCCCAGCATGTGGAGAGGAGGATGAGACGGCGGACCACTTTCGATGCATCTGCTCGGCCTTCGCTCGAATCAGGCTTGAGGTTTTTGGCACTGATGTATTAAGAACTGATCGAATTGGCTCCTTGGCCCCACAAGATCTACCCAGATTTCTCCGGAGGTCGAGTAGATTTAAAGAAAATTAAAAAGGGAACCCGAGTGCTACACAATTGACTTAATTGTGTCTGATTGCTGTACTTGCTAGTGTGCCCGGACAAAAAAACCAAAAAAAGAAAATCGATTTCCAAGTATTTTCTCAACATTTTGGTCTAAATTTTCTTCGTCGAGTGAGTGGTGCTGTCAGAAGTATTCCCTTCCGACTTTTTTTCTATAGTCGCTCGCCTTTCGTACTCTTCGATGGACTCAGACCAACTGCTGAGCTTAAATGCCACCAGGAAATAATAAACAAACAGTATTTCCCTTCATTAGATGTGTGGGCCTCTGCTCGAGTCCTACCGAAACGTCTTCCGGAATTATCTCGATAAGCCTGTATATGCCAATGTGATGCATGCATATGTGATTAAAAACTGCACAACAAGATAAGCTTCGGAGTTTGCGATTCTGTACGATTTCGTTTTAAATTTGCGGCATGCAATTGCGTTTTCATATTACCAATTAGCTGCTCTCGCTATTGGTGGTGGGCATTACATCGATTGCTGATGCTTCCTTTGCAACCTACTCTTTTGTGCGAGGGGAAAAATTACTTCATAAAGCCGCAATAACAACGATAAGAAATAAAAACAGCAGCATGAACAACGGCGAAGACAAGGATAACAATGAGTGGGGGCATTTTACCATTGATTGTACTTGCCTATCTAAAGCTGAAAGAAATTAAAAGGCAAATCCCAGCTGCAAAGGAAATGCATGACTACAAATAGCGTGAATATACCAATATACAGTGGGTAGTGGGTAGTGACTTGAAGTTATGACAACTAATTTCAAATAAAATATGATAAAATTTAATCGACAAAAAAATAAACTGAATTAAAATAGAACCGATGAGTTCAGCAGCCAGTATCAAGGCCAGTAATTAACTAATAAATAAGTCAATAATAAAAATACAATAAAATAAAATAAAAATAATTAAAAAAAGGATGAAAACAAAAAATCAAATAAAACGTAATAACAAAAAAAAAAATTAAATTAAGTCAAAATAAGATATGATAAACTAAAACTGAAAAAGTAAAATGAAATAAAATAAAAAATATAAGTTACGAAAAAATTAAACAAAAGTAGATCAAATTAAATTAAAAATTGTTTTTTTTCACCGTGAAATTAAAATTTGCAGTAATATAAGTTGAAAAAAAAAATGAATAAATAAATAAAACAATTTTATTTATATATTTATACATATGCATAAATTAATTCAAATAAAATAAAGTGAAATAAAATAAAATAAAGAAAAAACAATAAAAAATGTATTAAATAAATAAAAAATAATCATTAATACATCACGTCTACACTTTTCGCAAACGTCGAAGCTACGCACTTATTTTCTTAACAACGAGTCTCACTTATTTAAGGCTATCGCTATGACAGGTAATGGGTTTACCCCGCTGAATTTGATGGAGCAGGACTTCTCAGTAACTGAGGGAGGTAAATTCACAGCAGAAATGATTGCAGCATTGAAGGCAAAAACAATACATGGTGCTCATCCCCATGACCTTCAAATGGAATGGACATACAATTTATGGTTAGAAAAGGAAAATTGTTTTCTGAAACAAAAGAGTTCGCAATCGCTATCCAGTATTGAGTTATTCCAACAAGAAACTTCCGAAGGTCGATACATGACGAGGTAATAGACAATAGGTGCCGGAGGTATGATATTTACGGTGAATCAATTGACCATGTAACTGCTGGATGTAGCGTAATGAAATAAAGAAAAATGATATAAAATAAAGTAAAAATTAAATTAATTAAAAAAAAAATAAATACAAAAAAAATGCAAAAAACAGATTACAAATGTAGTAGTAAGTATTCATTCGATATATCTCTTTTTGTTCTAAAAAACTATGTTAATTGTATTTTTGAGTTATTTAATTTTTTATTAGTTTTGAGGCTTAGAAATGGAAGGAGGCAAAAATCAACATTTTCGAAATCTGCTCTTCTTTGCTTTTCATCGAGGTCAAAAAGCTCTCGAGGTCAGCAGCCCGGAACATTTGTCATGTGTATGGAGAAGGTGTCATAGGCGAGTCTACAGCACGGAAATGGTTTGCAAAGTTCAAAAATGGCGCCCTTGACGTCGATGACACGTTCCGCAGCGGAAGGCCTTCAGAGCTCGATGAAGGAGAACGGTTACCAAACTAGTCGTGAATTAGCAAAAAGCGATCATAAAACGATTCTCAATCACCTTCATTCAATGGGACTTACCTAAAAATTGGGATCCTTGGTGCTTCACGAGGAGAACGAAAAACCAAAGAAAGTCGTCTTCAAATTGCTTCTCAGCATCTCGCCTGCCATCGAGTAACACGCGGTTATAAGCGGCGCTTATTGTACCGAATCGTCACGTGAGATGAGAAATGGTAAAAGGCAGCGTAAGGCCTTCAGAACTCGATGAAGGAGAACGGTTGCCAAACTAGTCGTGAATTAGCAGAAAGCGATCATAAAACGATTCTCAATCACCTTCATTCAATGGGACTTACCAAAAAATTGGGAGCCTTGGTGCTTCACGGGGGGAACGAGAAACCAAAGAAAGTCGTCTTCAAATTGCTTCTCAGCATCTCGCCTGCCATCGAGAAATACACGGTTATAAGCGGCGCTTATTGTACCGAATCGTCACGTGAGATGAGAAATGGTGGATATACATATGAGGAATATGAGGCAAAAAATGGAGTGGCTGGCTCCAGGGGATACCCCAAAGCCGAGAAGAAGATCACTGATATGTTACCTTCGATAACAAAGGGGTCCTTAAAACTGGCTCAACAATTTCTTTGACACCAAACCAGGATTTTTGGCGGAACGGCATCAGCAAATTGGTCGAGAAGTGGGAAGACGTTGTAAACAGCAACAGCGGATATATAATTATCAACTTATTAATGTAATTATTGTTTTTTGTTTAAATAAAATTCTTCTCCAATAGAACAAAATAAAGTAAAAGAATAAAAAAAATCAAAAAAAAGGAAACAATAAAATAAAAGTGAAATAAATAAAATAAACGAAATAAGGAAAATTAAGACACATATATAAATAATGAACCATGCTAAAACAGTTTGATTAAATAATTGAAAAAAAAATTAATCTTAATAAAAAAAACAATTCAAAAGCAAAATAAAATAAAAAACCAAATAAAAAAACGGGCTTAAATAAAATATACATAGAGTAAAAAAATTAAAGGAAAATTAGAAAAGGATAAAATAAAATAAAACCGATCAAAATAGAATAAAATGAAATAAAATAGAAGAAGATAAAAATAAACTAAAGAAAAGGAATAGAAAATAAAAGTATCTTAATTTAAAATCTACTTGCTCTTGAAACATAATAGAAAATTTTGATTAAGTAATTTCAAAAAAAAAAAAATGAATTAAATTAAAAGAGAAAAATATCAAAAGTTAAAGTGAAATAAAACTAGATAATATGCAATAAAAAGGGGTTAAATAAAATAAAAATATAGTAGAATAATTAATTTCAAAAAAGTAGAAAAGCATAAAATAAAATAAAACTAAAAAAATAGAATAAAAGGAAACCAAATAAAATAAAACAAAGAAAAGGAATTTAAAAATAAATGTAAAATGGATTTATCCAAATCTATCATTTATTAGACGTCTTCTTCTTCTTCGTCCTGATTGCACGACAATAGCTTAAGCGATTTTGACCGATTTTAACAAAGCATTCCTCTCTCATTCAAATTCCATATCATACCAAGCCTTCCCTACCTGATCTTTCCATCGCAAATGAGGTCTTTTCCTTCCTCTGCTACTACCAGCTGATATCGTATTCAACACTTTCAGAGCCTGAGCCTTTGTATCTATACAGATAAAATGATTAGCCAGCAGAGCCGCTGGATCTTTATTTGCTGCACTATGTCTATTTCGCAATAAAGCTCATTGTTCTAAAGCCGTTGCCAACCTTCTGCAGAATTAATTCGTGCCAGATTCTCTATGCAACCCTGAGATGTCTGTTTAGTGAGAGGCCTAAAAGGTCTGTTCAATGAGAAAACGAAACATCAAGAAAACGAAATTACATTAAAATCAAATATACAAAAAACCAAATTGACAAACTAGAGTGATTGTGACCAAGTTTAAGCAAATTCCATAATAAAGGAAACACTATTGTTTTACAGTTTTTGGAGACTTGATTGACGACATGCCCCATGCCGCGTTCTGAGGATTTTTAAACGTGGTTTTTGTTACTGATTTGTATTTTTCTCTCTTATTCCGCTTATTTTCTCCAACGGAAACTAAGTCAAATTCATTTAGTGATCTATGTTTTTACAATCACCAACATTTTGTGTTTTTTTACTGCAATAAATCGCTATAGATGGGACTATATTGGTTACAATATTTTGTGTGTAATTTATTTTGTGTTAAATTGACGAATGAAATTATTTTAGCATTTTGAAAAGGATTTCGAGTTTTTCGGTACTATGAATGAAGGAGTGCTAGCCGATTACTCAAGCCCCCCAATAGCCTTACTCCACCGCACGGCACACCACACATTTTGATAATTTAAATTTTCTATGATTTCCCATTCCATTTCATCCCATTGTACGCTGTGCGCTATCAGAAAATTTGTGCATTGAATCTTTTCCCTTCTGACCCAGCTTTGCAAAGAGGTTGCAATTTTCGCATTTTGTATTGTTCGTGGGTGAAAGCGCCGCGAAATATGCAACAAGCGGCTGCATCAGAAAAAGCCTACTTGCGGGTGAAAATGAGTGTGCAACGACACCCATGACGGTGAATTGGTGAAAGTATAAGTGAAGGCTTCGTACAGCGTATGGCAAATACTTACATACATATTCACACACACATATATAAATATATATATACACCAACACATATTACGCACAATTATATCAGTTGAACTGCTGCACTGGATCGCGCGTTCTTGCGCCGGTTTTCGCTGAAGGCTACGGGCAATGCGTGGCTTACTGTTTGGATGTGTGGTGATATTTGTGGCGCCACCAATTCGAAGGGAGGCGCCCGAGCGATTTCGCATTTTGCGCAAGTATTTTATTGCGTAAAGCTGTGGCGCCCTCGGTGCTCGTATTTTAGATGGGATTTGCAAAAATATTACTGAAAATCCATGCAGTTCTTGTTGACTGGAGAGGAAGTGGGAGTTGATATTGTGCATATTATTGTTGCAGTTTCTTGTTTTTAATATTGACATTCATGGTAAGACTATTAGATTTCGATTTGTGTTGCCAGCGCTACCGAGCGAAAGAGAAGGCGAGAGCGGAAAGGTGAATATATTAAACAAATACGCTGTGGCTGCAGTGACTTCCCACACTTTCTAACGCTTTCACGCCAGCACACAAGTGCTTGTAAATGTATTTTACTACGAAGCTTACATGTGTGCTTACATGTAAGAGCAGCTGATAATTATGTATTGTACGCTCAAATGCACCACACATCGCCTTTTCAATTTCATTACATTGCATTGCAGTATTTCATGCTGCATTTCAGAAGCACATTGCGGTAGTGCATTTTTGGGATTACAGCCGGCGCTTTTGGCGTGTAAAAGCTGCTTATGGAATGGCAGCCGCAAACAAGCGAACAGCCGACGTAGCGGCCAAGCGCCCGACTGTGTAAAAGCTGTTTTGGTTATTTGTTATTTGTGCGCAAATTCGAACGATTGGGCGGTTAAGCGGTCGCAGGTGACTTGTAGCATTGCTGTAGCAAATTTCTTGTGGTGCAAGTCGCACGTTGCATTTTGCAAGTGCATAACTTAGGTGGAAATATTATGTTTGAATGGATGATTATTTCGTTGTTGCAATGTTATTGAATGCGCGATCAGGTGGATTGGTTTTCATTTTAAATAGTTTGTGTTTTGTATTGTATTAGTGGAAGTCAGATCAGTCAGGAATCAAAACATTTCAACTTATTAATATATTGGACGAGGTGGTGTTAATTAAAAAAAAATAAAGAAAGGTTTTTTTCTGAAAAGTTTTTTTCCAAACATTTTTTTTAATAATAGTAAATATTAGAAAACTATTAAGAAGAACTGAAGATATTTTAATTTAAAAAGTTCTATACCGAAATTTTCAACTTTAAATATATCTCAAAATATTGGGCATGCGCATTGTCCTTTCTTAGACAAAGTTACGAATTATTTAAACAATTATTCCAGTTCATACATTGAGCCAGTTTCGCTCTCCAATAAGGGCTGACCGCATTGATCGGAACTGATGGTAATTCGAAGTTGCAACGCCTGGGGAAAACGGCGGGTGGGGCAAGATTTCCCAATTCAGTCCTTCTAAATATTTCTGAACCAATTTAGCAACGTGTGGCCTGGTGTTGTCATGCAGCAAAATCAGCTTGTCATCTCTACCGTTCCATTCCGGCTACCTTGAGAGCTCGACTCAAACACATTACCTGCTGATGGACGATAAGAGTTAAGAGGCAATAAATATACTCCAAAGTATTTATTTGTAGTCCAACAAAATTCAAGTTTCTTACAGACTGTAGGCAAATTAATAGTTTATTACAAAGGTCACTAGAAACAAATCTACAGAACCTTATAAAAATAAGGAACAAAAAATATTAGATCAACATATTATTGAATTCACATTTCTTTATGAAAAAAAACAACTGTGATAGAATTCGAGATCTCATTTAATTCACTAATTGTACGTGCAATTAGAGCATTACGCGCATATTCAGTTTTCCAATTACCCTCATAAAAAAGCAAGAAACAGGAAGATTCCGCAGTTGGTGCATAGATTTTTCCAAATGCGACAGTCTTGTTTATAAAGTATTTGTTTGGGTGAAAATGTGCCTCGCCGCAAATTCCTAGATGCAATTCGCGAATGCTTTGCTAGCAAAATGCCAATCGTAAAATGTTAAGCTTTGTTCGCGAGTGATGTGAGCGAATCATACATGAAGCTTTTAAATTGTTGAATGCTCACCTCCAAGAATGGCAATCGGAAAAAGGGGATGAAGTCGCATACCTCATTAAACGCGGAATGCCAGCATGTTTAATTTCATATGAATCAAGAACAGTCACAAAGGATAAGCCTGATTTTGAATGCAACGTTTGGACGATAATCAAGTGTTGAAGAAGCCTTTAGATAGCGAAATAGTAAATTCAAGCGTTTATAGAATATAAAGCGTCATAGTAAAGACGAAGTTAATAAAAGTGAGACAAATTTAGAAAAATAAAATTTGAACACTCTTCTATATTTGATAGTCCACAGGCGGTAAAGAACAAAAAAACGAACTCCTATTTTTGGTGCTATTATAACTAAAATACAATATACGGAGTTTGAAAACTGCGATGGGGTTAAAAATCTATGGTTGTACTGAAAAGTAATAGCATTTTTAATTAAACGCCGCACCACACAGTGGATTTGAGATGGATGGCTCAAAAACGAATATTTTACTTATTGACGTAACTGTTTAGGTGCTCATTACCTTGTCGATTTTAATGATTTTCAGCACATAATTGTCCTCTTCGTTGTTCAGATGGAGGATGGCTTGCCATCGTGTAATTCACATGCGATTGACGGTCAGCAGGCATTAACCGATACACTGTTTACAATGTGCACAGGAACATATGTATGTAAGTTGTTCATTAATATTCGCTCTGGTGATGCCAAATTGCGTAGCCCATCGACGACATCGGCACCCACAGCTGCGATATTGTCGCACGAACGACCAGTCCGGGGGCGCCCACCGCTGCAAAGTTTCATGAACCGATTATTGAAAATTTATATAATTTTTTGGAAAAATATACTTCATTCTATAACAAAACCGTATTAATTTATGATTTAAACCTCATAAACAACGGCATGTAGTTTTATAGCACAGTAAATTTTGGTATAACAAAACGCAAGTTTTAGGCAGCTCAAAATTCGTGTGGATTTTTTTTAAATATTTTTTGCTCAGACTTTGCGCACTTCCTTTCTTATGAAAGGAAACCATTTATATGGCAGAGAATGTTCCCTTTAAATTAAAATACTGAAAGTCCAAAACGCGGTGTGCAGGTAACTGGTTAATTTGTATGATCCGTTTTCTACGCCAATTTGAAGTAAAATGCAATTTCCGTTGTTGTTATAACTTAAAAAAGTACTGATAGTATTCAAAACTGTCGATGGCTTGCGTCGGTAGTATCTTTGGGTATCGCTGATTCAGATTATCTATAGCTTCCCAGCCCTAGATTCTTAACTGTTTAAGTTTGCAAAGTCTGATGTGCTAATTTTCTAAAAAAAAAGGTAAAAAAAATTAAATAACAAAAATAATTACAATTGCGGTCAACAGTCTTCATCGCTCTTTATTTATCCTATACATGGGTGCTCTGATTGTAAATCGATTGTGTGGCAGTCACAGAAATAGTGAAGCTCTTGCACAGCCGATCCGAAAACGAACCGAGAATGAACCGTGCTAAGCGCTATGATATGGAGCGGCCCTTAATGTCGGATATAATAAAAGTTCAGCTCACGACAACGTTTTTTATGCAAATAAAGGGCAGCAACAAATTACTTAATGAACAACATGTCCAACTAATGATGAAGCAACCTCTCATTACGACAGCTAAGTCAAAATATGTACAAAAACTACAACAAAAAATAAAAATTCCAACAAGATACATAAGCCATGCAGTTTGCGGTGCGACGATGGGATGGTCAACAAAAATTAATCGAGAAAATGCGCATATGAAAACGGACATACAAATTTAAATCATATCACCTAACAAAATGTGAGCTCCAAAGCAACAAGCTAAAGAAATTACAACAAGAGCAACAAAAAACCGCTAACAACCAGAAGGTGCGGTGACAACGCCAGCAACACATGGAACGATTAGTTGGACGATTAGCTGCACTTCAAGTGCAGCGTAGCTACGAATTAACCAAATGAATTTGCATAGGAATTTTAAATTAGTGTACAAATGAAATGATGTTCATGAATGTGAGCGTCCAACGGTGATGGGAACAAAGAATGCATGAATGTGTGGGTGAAATGAAAATAACTTGGTAAATAATTCAGCAATGAGGGAATAAAATAATTTAGTAATTTTTCACATTAACGCATGGGTATCTGTCAGCATGTGTGCTGATGTCAACAGAGCGAAGTAGTGCTTTAGAAATGCAATTTTCAAATAGCATTTTTATCAATTAACGCATTTTCCACCCACTTATGCTATTGTACATATAGAAATGCTAGTAGATATTTAAGCATTTTTATTTTTCTTTATGGCATTTGAAAATTTTTGTGCATGTCAATCATTAGCATACCTATATTTGCAAATAATTTCAAAGTAAATTTTATAATTTCATAGCAGTTAATATATGTACAAGTAAACAAATATTGCAATCAAATCGGTACACTTTGCTATTATGTAAGTAGGTATCATCTAAGCGCCATGAAAGTTTTGTTTGCACCACAGGTGAATTTGGAAATGTTGTTTATTTGCTGATTGCCTTTAGCTATATGTGCATTTTCTAACTCACGCCACCATTTATGTTATTTATTAATTGGTATGCTCATAAATAATCATATACGTACATATGTAAACCAATATTCATTCATAAATACAAGTATAGTAAATGTTCCTATGTATATATTGTGTATACAAACATGTATGGGTATGCATGCATGTCTCGTTATTGCAAATATTGCGGCGAAGAGGCAAGCAAATAGTTTTGGTTTGAAACATCCAGTTTGTATTAACATAGTTTTCAAATATATGTTACCCATACATACAAGTGCGCACAGCAATCCATATTGCATTTTGATAATATTTGTTTAGTCAGTTTAATTTATAAATAAACACTGCGGGTGTTTTGTGTGCGAAGTACTGTACGAAGTACTGTTGTTGTACATCTACATTTTTGTTCATATGTATAAATGGGTGCACATACGTATGTACATATATAAAAATAAATTCCAAAGTGAAATTTCATAAGCTCTCTAGTAAGCTCAGACGTGCACCACTTGAAATACAATTGTACGCATTTGAACATTGATACATCAATACATGCATAATGAATAAGTATATCGGCCATATGTAAACAAACAATCCAAATTATCGAGCTAACATTGTGGGAGAGTGTTAGGGTGGCAGGTGTTGAAGTGTAGCAGAGCAGGAGAATTACAGGCCAACAGCACGGCACAGCTGCAGGGTAAAATATCATGCAGTCAAATCTACAAGTTCCGAGCTGTCAAATGTCTACTGAATGCGTAACTAGTTTCCCCTCGATATCTTTTACAATGCAACAATTACTGAATTCGTTTTGCAATTATAATTTTTTATTTAGAAATTATCATTCGCTGTAGCACTCTGTACTCCTGCTTGCACTTCTGTTCGGAATTACAAGTTACATATATGTACGTACATATATACATATGTTTGTCGGGGAAAATCTTCCTTTCCTTCCAAATATTGGGGGCCCGGAACTCTCGGTGTAACCAATTAAAGAGGCCACACATTTAGTTTGGAAAATTACTTTTATTCTATTCAAATGAAATAAAAAATGTGTGAAAATAATCCAAAATTAAGAATCAATTTTTCCTCGATATGACCACCTTTTGTCTTGACTAAGGCCTTGAGACGGTCCAGAAACAAATTATAAGCCGACCGAATGTGACTTGCAGGTATTTTGGCGCACTCGCGGACAATGGCTTTTTTCAGTGCTTCGAGACTGGTGAATCTTTTAGTTCGGACCTGCTCTCCAAAATTACCCAAAGAGAATAATCCATCGGATTCGCGTCTGGTGAATTTGAGTGCCATTGTGTGGACGTTATGAATTTCGGAACGTTGATTTTTAGCCATTCTGGGGTCACTCGAGCTTTGTGAGACGGTGCCGAATCCTGTTGGGTGGGTTGCCATCGAAATGTTCGTCTGGCCACGGCTTCAAAGCATCCTACATAATACTTTCCCGATAATATTTCACATTTACCTTGCGGCCAGGCTCGATGAAAACGATTGGAGAGCGCCCATCTGCGGTTACAGCGGCCCAAACCATTACCAGTGGCGGGTGCTGCCTCCTGGGGGCCAATCGATGACTCAAATTCTCGTATGAACGGTCAGCCAAATAAACCTTATCGTTTTGGGAGTTTACGAATTGCTCAATTTGAAAAATTATCTCGTCAGAAATCGCAATGTTCGGAAATTGACCGCTTTTGGCGCAGCAAAGCAACTACTTCGCTTTCTCAAGTCGGACTGTCTGACTTGTTGCTGCTTTGCTGTGAGATTATGTGCCTTTTGGAACTTGTAAGTCTTGAATTTGAGATAATTTTTCAGTATACGACGGATGCTACGGTTAGATATTTTCAGTTTTTGCGCCATTTGAATGCCACTTCGTGCGGGATTTCGGTCAAGTCGCTTCTTCACTTTTTGAACCATTTCACGTGACGTTGCAGTCTTTTGATGGCCACCTCTATGACGTTTCGCGATGTTGCCAGTATCATTGTAATGGTGCGATAAGCTACTTTATTTACTTTAAGGTGCTCGAGCTCACGAACCATCGCACATACCGGTATTTTGATAATCTAGGCGGCCAAAAGTCAATTTTGAAAATGCATTAATTGATTTTAATAATGAATAAAATAGAAAGATAACACAATAGAGTATTCACTCCACCCCCTCTCGCGCTTTTTCGTCGCGTGCGCTACCACCGTATTGGCAGTCAAAAGTTCATTGCTTATCACTCACATATCTCGCTCGGCGTTCGGCAAGCAACAAATCTTCAAAAAAGTAAAGTTAACTTATTTAAAGTTATATGTCTCGTTTTAATGATGGAAATTGAAGCTTCAGGTATGTTTTTTTCAAATTTAATAAATATTTTATAGATTTTGTTCATTAATACGGTAATTTATTGAATTTAATACAAGGAGAAATAGTGAATCTTTTACACATATTTTTTTTATTTCTTAAGCTGAAAGTTATACTTCCAAGTCCGTCCAAGCTTGAATTTTTTTTTCAGATTGTGTACATATGCTTTGAGATGTAGAATAAAGTAGAATTAGGCGCAGAAAACCGCAAATTAATTAATTGTGGAATTTCAAAAGTTTCATGGAACAGTTTCTTTAAAAGCGTTTTTTATACTTGTTATTTTTTGGTTTGTTTAAGGTTCTCAAGACACTTCAGGGGTTCGAATTGGTACTCGAAAATACATATTCGATCGCATGCAAGCTCAGAATTTACCAAATTTGGACGAAAAATTAAACTCTTTACAACAGGAGCTTTTGTCAAGTGAAAAATACTCTGACGAACAGATATCAGCTCTTAAGCACAATTTTTCACATTTTAAATCACAAATCAAGAAAAAGTGACTACAAGTACATAAAAAGGAAGATGTTTTCCTATCAAAGTACAAGTCTTGGTTGGAAGGAGGTTTTGAATTATATTAACTGTTGCAGCAATACCGAAACGATGTGGCCGTCCTCAGAAACATTTCAGTGACTCAGGTGAAAGATCTAAAAGACGCAAAACTGCAGAACTCAGATCTACAATAAAGGACAAAAACTTGATTATGCATCCTGCTTCAGTAGAGTTAATCAAAAGTGGAAAGAGAGATGCTTCTAAAGTATTCATATATCAAATATTCAAAACTCTCCGATACGTGCGACAAAATACAAAAAGGCATTTTCAAACACTAGAAAAAAAGAAATGCACTCTTTATCACCAATGCAAGCATTGAAAATGATGATTGATGCTGATCTAACAAGTGCTCAGTACGAAGTTATAAGTAACACATGTAAAAAAATTTTTCCCTGCCACACACTTATTCAAAAAGCAAAAAATGAATTGTATCCGCCTACTGAATCTATCAGAATTACGTGCACTAGTGCCGAATGTGATTTACAGCCCTTGGTCGATTTTACATTTACTTATTTGGAAGTAGTTCTTTCAGCCCTTAAAGAACAAGAAAGATTGTCCCTGAAACTTATTTGTAAATGGGGATGCGACGGCTCACAGCAGTCACAGTTTAAACAAAAACTAACTTGGCATTTGATAATAAATAATTAAAACATTAATAATGATGCCTATTTTATATAATTTAACCTATAAATACCCAAAAAAAATTCATTTTCTATTTATTCTAGTACAAAATGGTTGTATCTTTAAAGATACTACGGTCATTTAAGGGTTAATAATATAATAGTTCAATAAAAAGAGTCCATTGTCTAAATGATGATGAATAAAAGTATTTAAGACTATAAAAAACGTTAAAATAGTTTTGGCCGCCTAGATTATCAAAATACCGGTATGTGCATCGCTGGTTGCTATTTTCCAGGCAAATATAATGCTGATTTTTTTTTCGCGTTTACTCCCGGCAAAATTTATTTATTCATTTAGCCAACGAGCAGTCTGAAGTTGGTTACACATCGAGTGCCCGACCCTGTATACCAATTGTGAAATGTGAACCGAGTTTCATTTCGTTAAATCGGTTTTTCAGCTTAAAACTGGAGGTTCTTCCATTTCGAACAACATAAAAACGTTCACCACAAATAGGAGCTTAAGGGGAAATTAAAGTTTGGAAATATAGCCTTACACTCTTTCTGCGTGTTTGCCGTGCTTCTCTTCTTATTTGCTTCGAGGATTAGAAAAAAAACGGTGGTACAAGTGTATTATATCTGAGCGCGACAACTTTGAAGGAGATAAAATAGAAATTAAGGAATAAATAAAAAATGATGAGAAAAATGAAAATTCACCTTATATTTTGCACACACTTGGGAGGTATATGATACATGTAAGCGGGTGTTAGTGAATAACAAAATATGATATGAACATCTACTGCTTATTCATGGACTTTAAACAAGCATTCGATAGAAGGAAAATAAAATTTTTGCTACAGTCTATGGGCATCCCGCTAAAGCTAATTGAGCTTTCTATTATGATGCTAACAAATACCACGGCGAAGGTCATTGTGCAAGGAAAATGCGCAGAGTCTTTTCCCATTATAACGGGAGTTAAACAGGGAAACGCTTTATCAAAATTGATATTCAACCTAGCCCTACACGCAGCAATAACTGAATTAAATCCATATGAGAGTATATATGTACAACAAGCTGTTCCAGCTGTGTGCATATACAGATGATATATTTATTATGGCAGAAGTGAATTAAAGAGTGCGTTTATAAACCTAAAAAAATAATACGAAATACTGGACCAAGAATTAACACAGAGAAAACGAAGTTTATGGTCTGATCCAGCTCCAGTTTAAGGAATAATAACCTGCTGATCGGAGTCTATGCATTCGGGAGTGTACAAGAATTTACCTAACTGGATATCAGAATATCAGCCCGTAAGGATACATCATTGACAATAAATGATAGAGTTTTACTAGCAAATTAGTCTTCCTCTTCAAAATTCAGGCTGCTTAAGCTTAAATTATTATCTTAGGACCTAAATTTAAGTATATATAAAACCTTGAGCCGCCCCATGTTTACCTATGGTTGCGAACTGCGCACGCTAAAAACTACTTACCTTAATCAGTTAATGGTATTTGAAAGAAAAATAGTTCGAAAAATATATGGATTTGTAAGACTGTAAGACGGTACTTATCGAATTAGATATAATCATGAGCTTGAACTAGAGGATAAGACCGCTTCGATACGTGTCTAGAATGCGCAAGGAAAGAACAACTCGAAAAACAGTTGTTGGAGGTCGAAGAAGAGGACGCCCCAGAAAGAGATGGCTCGAAAACGAAGAAAAACGAGCGGCGGTGGAAGAAGGTAGCCTTGTATAGAGACAGATGCCGCAAGGTTGTAAATGAGTCATTGGTTCACCCAGGACTGCGATGCTAAGAAGAAGAAGAAGAGGTATTAAGAACAAAATAGTGGTCACCTGTCATCATAAACGTTTGTTCTCCAGCCAGTCGCAAAGCCGTTGTCGAAGAAGATGTCTTTGAGCTCAGCAGTTGTTCGCTGTCGCGATAGGGTGCCGTATTCTTTTTTAATTTATTCCATAAAGTACAGAGCTATGTATATAATTGTCATATTTTATAATATTCACTCCTTTTTAAATAAACATTGTTACATATATACGAGTTTATAAGCTACTAAAGGACCACAAGTATATATATAGGGTTTTCTAATAAGAGTGTTATTTTGATATTCAAAGAAAAGTGATATTTTTTAATATAAATGATCGGATGTTTATTTCATTATAAAGATAAAGGTAGCCGTTAATAGTGGAAAATAACATCAGGCAAATGACCACCATCATCACGTTAACAGGACAATATCCTTTTCATGAAATTTTCCATAACCGAATTACAAAGTGGCTGCCCTATGTCCGCAAAAGCCTCACGAAGTACATTGTTGTTGTCTTGAATCGACCCTAGACTGTTGGCGTAGACCTTATCTTTCACGTGGCCCCAAAGAAAAAAATCACAAGGTGTTAAATCACAAGATCTCAGTGGCCAATTGTGATCACCTCTTCGAGAGCTAACACGGTCCGGAAACTTTTCCCGTAAAAGATCAATGCTTTCATTACTTATGTGGCACGTAGCCCCGTCTTATTGAAAATAAACGTTGTCCAGATCAATACCATCCATTTCGGGCCATAAAAAACTGTTAATCATCTCTCGATAGCGATAGATAACACCTGTTATTGGAAAAACATTTATATGTATATACATTAGGGCGGGTCGATTTAAAAATCGCTCATTGCTCTGTGAAAATCGTATTCTAGGGATGAAAATAAGAGACCTTTGACCTTTGCATGAGAAAAGAAACTAAAAAGTTCGACCCAAATTGGGGGACATCAGAATTCGTTTTAGAGGTATGGTTCCTTCGGCAAAGTTTCTTATTTTAATCCCTAGAATATGATTTTCACAGAGCAATGGGCGATTTTTTTTCCTACCCACAAATCGACCCGGTCTAATATACATACATTCCTCTCGACGTTATCATATCCGATATACAAATTCTGCGATAAGGTACATTTTGTCCTTTATTAGCTAGTCCCTTTCGGAACTTCTCCTCCTTGCTACGGTTTCATCAGTTCTCGCTTTATCTGCTGGGTGAAAGTTCACATACTTACTTACATATCAACTTAGCACCAACACAAATACAAAATACATAGTAATATTTAAGGAAAATAAATTAAATAACCAAGAGTTTCCCTCGGCAGGTGAGCAGTTGATTTAATTGTCATGATTGGTTAATTGAATTGCTGCTTTGGAAAATTTTATATTTATTTTACTTTACTATTGTCTGACGGAGCTCAATAAAGTCCACAATGTTTACAAGACTATCAGAATAGTGTGAGTTTTATTGATAGAAATATCTGAATAAAAAATAAAAAAAAAAAAATTTTTTAGACAAATCAAACACTCAATTGGGGATGTGGTAATTTTTAATTTGTTTACAATTCTTTTGTAATTGTTTTACAAATATCCAAGCAAATAGCATAACTTGATGTGTTTAAATTTGTATTGGCTTTTGATATGTGATGAGTGTTTGTTTCAATTTCCAATGAAGTTGTGTAAATTAAATTGTTTTCATAAATCGGATTGAGCTAAAGGTGAAAAACTTTAAAATTGAGGAAATTGCAAAATAAGTTGGCAGAAATAGTTTTTTCACATGTGTACTACAGCAGATTGTGAAATTGTACTCGTATAAGTTATTGTTACTATGAAATGCATCTAAGACGCTTGAAGAATACAAAAATTTGTTATGAAAATATTCAATTTATTTGATCAAAATGCTACGGAAGTAATAAATACAATGAACTGCAGCTAAAAAACCTTTATTTCTTTTAGTTGGAAATTAAAAATAACAAGAAGAAATATTTATTGCTTAAGAGTTGCATGAAAGTAAATCACTTCCTCTTGGTTTGAAGCTTTATTGTGAAGAAAAAATAATATTGAAAATAAATTCAAATTTTAAAATCAAATTTTAAAACTTTTTCTGTTAAAAAAAAACTTGTTGGCTTTTGAGAGAAGAATAATTATGCTTATACAAATCGCACAAAATTAATCACCCTATTGAAGAATTTTTGCAAACGATGCAACGCCGTTTGTAAATTATATTTGACACCTGTGAACTACAAATGGAGCGCAAAAAAAATGCAAGCCTGAATAAAGGTTTGTTTGTTTACTAATGAAGTTATTCCAAAACAAAATTCATGATTCATTTTGCGCCCCTTGTAGGTAATAATTTATACGGTGGCAAAATTGAAGAGATTAAGCAATTTCTCTCCGCGTGAGGTGACTTGCTGGTCTCTCTAGCGCTAAATTGTAAAATATTAATGAATGCTAGATAATGAATACAGTATTAGTGGAGAAAAAGGAAGAGGACTGGAAGAAAGTGAAGTAAAACTTAATAATTTCCCAATGATAATCTTTTTTTTTAAAAAGTACTTCGGAAAAAAATATAAGAATTTAATCGTATTGAATACTAGAATTTTTCTAAATACGTCTAGAAAACCGTGTACAATTTTTATAGATGAATATTTATGGATTTGCATGCCAAGTTCTGTTCACAAGATGGTCCATAGTGGTTTTTTATAATATGTTAGTTTGACAGTGATAGCTCCAATCATCATCCAATCGCCACTTCACGCATGACCAACGTTAAGAAATGTTGCAAACTTATTTCCAAAACTTATGCTGCCCAAACAGTGTGTTTATTGAAAGGAAGTAAAAGTCATATTTTCTGATGAATCACATTTTTTAACTTGGAGGCTATTTTAACAACCAAAACTGTCGCAACTAGGCTCGTAAAACCGTCACGTGATCCTAGAGAAGCCAATGCATCCTCAGAGAGGAACAATTCTATCAACGATTACAATTGTAACACGATTTTTGTGGCCAAAAATTCAATACGTGGACTTGGACTATATTTGATTTCAGCAAAATGTCGCTCTCTGCCACACAGCCCTTGTCGCAATCGATCTTTTGTGCGCTAAATTCGGTAATCGTATTATCAACTCTCTCGACGATGTCAATGCACCGTGAAGGACCGACGTTATGCGAATAAACCATTAACGATACAGGACATTGAGGCAAATATCGAGCAAAGGCTTTTCGAGATAGAGCCAGACAGGTCTTATGAAATTGAGTTAACAGGATGAAATAAAACCGTGTTGCGTAAATGATAGAAATGTTCTTTAGAAGCAACCAATAATAAATTGATTTATGTTAATATCTTTTTTATTTTAAAAGGAGAGTACTATATGGACTACCATTTCTAACTGTTACAAAAACCAGAAAAATATCTTTCGTAAAGAGATTTTTCTTTATGGTTCAAAAACAAAACAAAAAAAGGAGTCATAAATCACTGTGATTTCAACTAAATTGTGTGAGTTAAAAATAACTCGGATTCAGATGAAAAATTAATCACTTACAGATGAAGATTTAGTCTGGTAATTAACCTAAAAGGAGGTGTGATAACCCCGGTAGTAT
Organism: Anastrepha obliqua; assembly: GCF_027943255.1. Taxonomy (NCBI): domain Eukaryota; kingdom Metazoa; phylum Arthropoda; class Insecta; order Diptera; family Tephritidae; genus Anastrepha; species Anastrepha obliqua. The sequence goes on from NC_072892.1 coordinate 87,279,324, forward strand.
TTCCATATCCGCTTTCGGCGAAATATCAATGCATCATGAGTTGAACCTGGCCACCGAACAACAATGTCTAGAATACGAAGTCGACTCGCACATATGTAGTATTCATATCTGAACGTTGGAGGAAGATAACCTTTTCATGTTCCGAAATAGCTTAGCATCTTCGCTAAAACCCAGTTTGGGGTTGATAATGGGGTACTATCTTTTCCATATATAATTTAACAGGAAATGCAATCTTTACGTATGTGCAATCGATAGCGATAATAACCGGGGAATTTAGCTCTCTTCAAGAAATTCGTTTGATAATCTCTTACACCTTATTTTGGAAATTTCACAAAATTTTCCCCAACAATGTGTGAATTGAGTCTATGTTTGCACTCTTGAGGCCGTAGCTTTTAAGACATCAAATAAGTCGCCAATAGTTTGTAACCTCCCTCCTGTTGCTTACATTTAAAATCACAATGGTAATAAAAACAGCCGGATACAAAGCGTGGTTCCTGAGACAAATGAAGGTATTACGTATACCTTTGGGGATTCGTAAAGGAAACACAAAGAGGGTCTTGAATCGAATTAAGGACATTTCAACCGTAGGCTTAACGATACGAAACCTGTCACGAAATTCTTTCCCAACGTATAATTGAAAATCTCGTGGATGCCTTCGAATTACTTTTGTTCTTCTCAATATAATAACACAAGGGGGGTATATTTCTTTTTCCGGCCTGGAAGAAGAAAAATGAGAAGAGGTGGATGAAAACAGTTTTATCGTTTTTCGAATTATACTTCGTGGTGATCGAAGCACTTTTGAATTAGTTTGGGCCAATTTTCGCAGCAGTCGCGTTTTTATATTGTGTGGGATCCTGTGTGGACACATCCTTTTTATCCGAAGGTTATCAGGCAAACTCTATTTGGTGTTCATTCTACTGTGCCCAAGGATGAAGTGAAGGAAGTCTCATTATTTGCCGGACAGCGTTGCTGTTATCTGGCGCATCAACTGATTTGGACGACCTATATAAATATTAACCCTTATATAAAGGGTGTTTTTTTAGAGGTTAGGTTTTCAAGTTGGCACAACTTTTTTCGTAGATGGTCTTTTTGACAGCTGTCACTTGATTTATGCTCAGTTTGGTTTGCCATTTCATAATGAATAGACTTACACCTGAACAACGTTTGCAAATCGTGCAAATTTGGGCCCAAAACAAGATGGCCACCGATCCCGATTTTCACAAGAACATTTTGTTCAGCGATGAAGCTCACTTTTGGTTTAATGGGTATGTCAATAAGCAAAATTGTTGCATTTGGAGTGAACATAATCCACAAGCCATTACTGAGACGCCGTTACATCCTCAAAAAGTCACTGTTTGGTGTGCTCTATGGGCAGAGGGAATCATTGGTCCATATTTCTTTAAAAATGAAGCCGGCCATAATGTTACAGTCAATGGAGAGCGCTATAGAGCCATGATTAATTACTTTTTCGTGCCTGAATTGGACGATGTTGATGTGGACGACCTTTGGTTCCAACAAGACGGCGCTACATGCCATACAGCCAACGCAACAATCGATTTATTGAAGGAAACTTTTGGTGAGCGCATTATCTCGCGCCGTGGACCTGTGGCGTGGCCTCCAAGATCGTGCGATATAACACCGCTGGACTATTTCTTGTGGGGCTATGTGAAGTCGCTTGTCTACGCAGATAAGCCCGAGACGATTGACGTCTTGGAAGAGAATATTCGGCGCGTTATTGCTGACATTTGGCCCCAATTGCTGCAAAAAGTGGTCGAAAATTGTTCCTCTCGGCTGGAATTTATTCGAGCCAGCCGCGGCGGCCACTTGCCCGAAATCATTTTTAAAACATAATGGCCAACCCTTATCTTTATAATAAAGCTAAATTCTTGGCCATAACATTAAATTATATACGTTTTATTTCATCTTGAAAACCTAACCTCTAAAAAAACACCCTTTAGTAACCCGATATAAATAGTAACCCTTGTATTAATTAAAAAATAAAGAAAAAATTCAAACGAGTTCATTTTTTGGAATAACAAAGAAAAACATACATACATATGCATATATACAAATAGGAGAAGGATATGTATTTCCACTAAATTTAGAACAAAAAATGTAAACAATTTTTCAAAACTATGTCCAAAAACAAAAAAGTAAAACTTATGAAAATGTTGAAAAGAACCGAAAATAGTTGACTTTAAACAGCTCTATATAAATTTTTAACATTGAATAAATCTAAAAATTATTATTTTTTTTTAATTTGTTCAGTTCATTTCGTATTACACTCAAACTCACAAACAAGTAAACTTTTACAAAAATATAAGACCATATCCAAAATATCAGGTGGCGTAAAATTAATTATCTAATTTTGTTTCTGAATGCTTTTTTCACTAAATGTTAAGAAAAAGATATTTTGATTGATGGAAATCTTTATTTTGATCTTTACGCTTTCCATTGTTTGTCTTTTGGTATACTGTTGCTGTACTATATAGTTCACAAGTGTTAAATATGATTGACGTACGACGTCATTTGAAAAAAAGTATAAATCCTTTGATGGGCCTATTTGCCTGCGATCGTCATGCTCATACTTCTTTAGTATCGATCCGTCTATACAATGTAATTCTTTGAAAGCAAAACTATGTACTACGAGTATTATCCATTTAAATAGATTGCATCTCCTTTTAAATTATTAATTACTTAGAGTAGAAATTAAAATCTACACTCAGTTTCATTGTTTACAAAAATACGCTCATATATACGAATATGTGTAGGTACGAGTACTTAAACTTTCACATCGCTTGCCATCAGCTTGATTGAGAGAGTTAATTTTTGTACAAATTATTAACTAGATAATTATTTAAAGCCTTAAAATATAGCCCATAATCACTGCAATAAATTGCTTTATTTTACAAATTATTCAATTAGCTTTGAAGCTGAAAATGTTTGTCGCTACATCAAAGTTTTTGCTGAAGCGCTGATTTTGTATTAACTAAAAAAATATTATAGTTGGCTGCATGAATGCACATAAATACATAAATCCGACAAAGTTACATTCATTATAAATTTATATGCCTTATTTTATTACGAACACTGTCCACTTCAACGCTACATCATTAAATGGTTAGCAGCTTAAGCGTTCGTGTATATCATTTTTTGGTCAAACAAATTTACATATCTATGAAATGCATACACATCTATATACATGCATATATACATAAATATTTTCCAACAACAATGAAAACAAAAACATAGAAGCTGTTTTTCGATCTTCATTTTTGGGTATTAACGTTTCGTTTTTACGCTGGCTGTTGTAGAGCGAGTGGACTGTGTGCTTTTTTACAGAGTGCGAGTAAGTCGTGTCACATCAGCGGCTTAACCAACGCCATTGTGGCACAAATGAAGTGAAAAGTTTAGTGTTACATTTTATCAGCTTAGCATGTTGCAGCCACTTGAATTTGTGATAATTTTGGGGATTATGTTAAACAAAGGAGGCGAAACATTGAAAAGGAAAAAGAAAATAGAGTAATCTGCAGCGATAAATTGATATGTTACAACTGTTCATCCAAATTTGTTGTGCTAATCACTGCAACAAAATGTGTTGCCTGCTGAATATGTTGACCAATTTATGGGTGTATTGATTGTAGGCAGTTTTCTTCGAATAGGCGGATTGGCGGCTTGTGGAAGTAAATACCATTGCGCTTTTTCGAGTTGATCTCATTGTGCACGAAATACAAAGTGGGCAGTCAAAAGGCATTCGTAGTCTAATATACAGATTGAAATAGTCGTGAACGCTTTATTTGCTTACAAACAGATTATTTTGGCCACATAGGAGGATGTAAATAAATAGATAGCTTCTGTCACACATTCAGTTTCACTAAAAGACGTGCCATCAAAGTGGTTCACTTCTGCCACCATAGATAGATAGATGAAAGTAAACAAAACATTAAAAAAACAACAGTTAGATTTTATATTTCAAATTCGTCTCTTTCCGACTCAATGCAGTGATTTTTTAAGTGATTTTTTAACAGAACCAAGACGTTGAAAATTTTGCTCTTTAAAAAAGAACTAAAACGAAATTCCCATCAGTTGGCGGGAAAATAGAAAATATAAAAATACAAAAGCGAAAAGATAAAACCCCAAATTTTTCGATTAATTCAAATTATCAAATTATATACCACACATCACCAATTCGGCACTCAAATTTTTGATTTCCCCCGATGAAGCTGAAATGATATTTTATTTCATTCATGGCCCAAATAAACCTAAACCAATTAGAAAATCGTGTTGTATGAGAAGATACAGCACTAAATACATACAGATAAAGGCATGGACGTTTATGCCGTCTCCTAAGAGCTTCTTCATGGCAGAAATACACCCGGAGGCTTTTCAAAACCTGCCTAGGGGCGACCGCTATTAAAACAAAACTTATTCTCTCATTTGATTTTTCATGCCCGATGTTTCGAACCCCGGCAATACCGAATGGTAGCAAAGTACCCATCCATTCGACTTCGTATAAATTTCATTAAAGTATTTTTGAATAGGATTGCCACATAGCTAAAAATTTTCGGAATTAAATATGTATATGCTCGTACGTGGGTGAAATTTTGAAACGAGTTTAGCGAATGAAAGGCGTTTAAATGTACCTCTATCTTCTTCATCTTTATTTGCAATTCGTTACCGAATGTAAGCGATCGTGCATAAAATATATTGTAATGTGTAAAATTCAATGCACAATGTGTTCATTACACAGCACAATGTTCTGAAATTCAAATATTTTGGCATAAATCCAACATTTTTTTTTTCTTATTTCAAAAAAATAGGTATGCAGTATTAATTGAGACATTTCAGTGGTCTAAAATATACAAAAAATTATTTGGATATGGCAACTCTGTTCTAAATATGAGCTGTAAAACATGATGCTTATGAAGCAATAACAAACTTGTAAACAGTTCAGTAAAATATTGTAAGAAAACAGTTGTTCGATAATAGTTAAAAAGGAAAAAAAAGAAATAAATTTATAATGGAAGAATATAAGGAAGGTATCTATTTTTTAACTTAATGAAAAAAAATTTGGTTTATTGTGTCATATCTGTATAGTGTGGAGTTTTGTTTAATAGCTTTTTTAACCAAAAATTTCGTATTAACCTGTGTTCTGTGGAGTGAAAGTTGTGTGTATTGTCCCGTATTGTGCCAGATTTTTATGTTCCGTGTAAGTTTGGGGTATGTTCTTTAAAATCATGTATGTAACATATGCTCGTTTTTGCCCCATTTAAGTATATTTGTAATTTTCAGCAAGTTTTAAATTCCAACACGAAGAAATGCTTGGAGTTTGGATGGAGGGCGATCGCAAAACTAATGTTGTTTTGGATTGGGTTTTTAAAAAAATTAATACTAATGAGTTAAGCTTAAAGAAAAAAGATGAAATAAGAAAAAAATACAAAATTTATTAGCATATGTTAGCGAAAAATTATCAAAATGTAATCGTATGGTTAATAGATTTAAAGAGAATTACCCCCAGTGGGTTTCCCAACAACTATTATTGAAACTTCTGAGAATGATTTTGAAAAACTCTGTTCAAGTAAAGCAGGACGACCAAAGGTTAGCTACACAGATGCAAAAGATCGGCTTAAGAGGAAGCTGGCAAGCAATCTTTCTTGTGAAAACAATGACGATGTTGATTTTTAATACACTTTTATTAGGTCGGGTTGTATGTATGTATGTATGTAACGGAACCTTTGAGCTTAATTTTCACTGGCTTCTAAAAATCTGATCGACTTGAAATTTTGCACACCTATCAAGGACCGATGACAATGCAATAATTTGATAAAAGTTTTCCATTATCCTTATTAGGACTGCCAGGATTAATATTTTCTTTTTTTTACTGTTTGCAAAAAGTAAGGTGAATTTGGTTGTAAAATAATAAATAAGTCCTCATCCCGATTACTTCTTTATCACGGCCGATAACTGCATAGCTTTAGACTCACAGTCGATAAGAAAGGAATTAAATATAACACGAATATATCGAATCAATAATTCACTGACTGCAATGATAACAATAATTTTCATTCATAATAAAAAATAAATAGTTTAAAAAAAATAACTAAAAAACACGCTGTTTTGCTAATCGAACTAAAAAGTAGAAAATAAATTTTAATGACAAAGAGACCTATAATGAAGTAATAGTAAATCGAACGATCAGTCATAGTCAACTACCTCAGAACAGAATTATAACAAAAATTAAGATACAAATAGAGTAATTCAAATTAGAGTTAAAAGCGTGGGATGCATTTTGCTTCACTTTCATAACCCTCTGTACATAGAAAGTTGCCAATAGAATGATTGTAATATTTACTATATCAAGCATCCCACGCTTTTAACTCTCATATGCAGAATTTCAGACCATAGTGCACAGTAATGATTAAAAACATGTTTTCATAAAACGTATAAATACTTTTTCATACATTTTTTACAATATTAGAAAAAAATGTCTCTATTTCGGGCTAACTCCAAAAGATATATTGGTCATCTCCAATGGACTCCGATCCACTGACGTATATTTCGCAACCAGAGTAATTTTTTTTTATTTCGATGCCTCGCCTTCCTTTAATATTTCTTTGCAGTATAAGTTGCTAGAGATTATACTTATAATATCGACATATATGACCCAGGAAGACTGTGCATCGTAGAAGCTCTCTATCGCTATTTACTTTTCGAAGTACTTCAGAGTTGGAGACACGGTCGGTCCATGGAATTTTAAGTAGCCTTCTTAGTATCCACATCTATGTAGAATGCTTGTATGCGATTCATATCAGAAACTTTGTCACCAAAGTTTCTATGCCATACAACAAAACTAACAAAATATATCATCTCACAAAACGCATTTTTAGATTTAAATTAAAATCGTGGTTTCTTAGAAAACTGAAGCTCGACTGGGTTGGTGCGCGACTACCATTCGGAATTCACAGAGAGAACGTCGGAAAAACATTTTTCTAATAGCGGTCGCCCCTCGGCAGGCAATGGCAAACCTCCGAGTGTATTTCTGCCATGAAAAAGCTCCTCATAAAAAATATTTGCCGTTCGGAGTCGGCTTGGAACTGTAAGTCTCTCCATTTGTGTAACAACATCAAGGCGCACACCACAAATAGGAGGAGAACCTCGGCCAAACACCCAAAAAGGGTGTACGCGCCAATTATATATATATATATATATATATATGCAATACAAAAACAAATTAGAAAGGTTACGAGTACTAGCTGCTAGTACCCTATGCAGGTGCATAAGAAATAACCTTACAACTAAAAATAGTATAATTTATTTACTATGTTACGGTTTTTCCAAGTAGTGATAATGCTTATGTTACTGCTTGAAATTCGCGAAAACATATCGGATGGTGTTCTTTATTTAAAGTAGTTTCTTCTTATGCTGACTACACCGCGTCACTCGTCAATGAGATGTTCAACAGAAGGTGTTTGATTGCCGATGGGACATTGCATTTGTGGACCACCTGAGAGGAGATGTTGATGAGTTAGTCTTGCATGCCCAATTTTGAGTGGTGTGCACAAACTGTTATATTATTCGCATTATAACTAATAAATATGTAAAATACATAAATTTATAGGCATTGGTTGATTATAATAATACAACGTTGTTTACCCAAATTGTGCAAAATTAATCACCAGTAGAAGGTGACTAATTAAACGAGCTGTCGAAAGAGATTAATAAGGAAAGCACTTTCGAAGCAATTTGTATAAGGTGGCACAAATTAATCACTCTATCGAAATATCTATAATTTGTACGTCAATCATATTTGAACTAGACAGCTTCAGTATACATGCAAACAAACAAGCAGTGCAGCGCGTAAGTCAAAATAAAGATCTCCATCGCTCAAAATCATTTCTTTTAGTAAAAAAGTTGTTCAAAAACAAAATTGATGATTCATTTTTGGTTTTTGCACTTTCTATAAAACATAATTTTTGACTGACGTTAAACTTAAACCTTAAAAGCTTCAAAATTCATAGACGAGTTCATACTTAAAATTCATAATCCCTGACGATTGGTATTATCATTAACCGGGCAAGAAAATATCAATTAACAAATAGAACAAACTAAAGGAACAAACCAGTCTATGGGAGCTCCAAAACTATATACACTTATTTTTCCCATTCTCGTTTTAATGTTATTGATTTTTAAGTTTCCAGGTCAATCTATGTATATCTACTCTAAATATGAGTCTATATGTTCAAAATTGAATTCGAATCAACCTCTCGGGTCATCAGCTAGAAATTACACTTCGGTGGATACCACGGTGAGTGTTCTTTAGAAGCGGCGATAAATAATCTAAACTTAATTTTCATTTAGGGTATAATTGTCATTGCTTGTGGTCAATCTCTACAGGCTCATATCAAGCGAAGTAAAACTTGGTAAAAGGCGATAGAAAAAAATTGGTTGACATTATTGTGGAAAATTGCTTCGACTCAAATCATTTTTGGATTACAGATTGTATTTTTTACTAGAAAGTGGCGAAAAATGAATCAACCTATCGGAGGATTTATAATTTTTTCAAATGGTGTCCTACGCTACTCACATTTGACACTTGTGGATTAGGCAGCTGTAGTGTGCAAACAGACAAGTAGTGGAGCGCGTAAAGGTCAAAATCAAGATTTAAAACACTCAAAATAAGTTTTTTTATTCAGTAGAAAAGTTATTTAAAAACAAAATAATTTAAAAGATCTGTAAATTGATTTTAAAGCATAGTGGTTGAATGGTTATTATTTAATAAAACATATTGACGAAGTCGTTGATTAAAAGAAAATGTAAATAATGAGGCTTATTTTCTGTTAATAATTACAAAATTATTGGTTTCTTAGATCAAGTTGATTATGAAAATAATACTAGTGAATGAGCTTGTCACAAGTCCAGCTATTCAGTTACGCTGGATTAGAAAAGGAACTTCTGTATCGGAAGAAGACTTTTCTGTACTTATGTATATTAGTATTATTAAATAAAAAAGAAACAAATACTGCAATTAAAAAACTACTCTATTTTGCTATGATGTTCATTTCAAATCTATAAAATTACATTGTTTTGGTTCCATGTGTTGTTTGCAAATTAGCTCTTTTAACATTTTGAGTACTCCCTGTTTACTAACCAGCCTATCGGTCCATCAGGCTGGCCAACTATGCGGCAGAAAAGAGTTTTCTTTACATTTAAATGTTGCCTACCAAGTATATGTGAGCACTTGCGAGCATGAAATTACAAACATCTTTTTCTTTCTAGGTCCAGCTGCCTACGTTTATATCATTTCTTGATAAACAGACATTTAAACGCCTAACGCTGGACGATTACTCGTCATTGCAGTAGAGCAGGCGCATGATGATTAACGGGCATTCAAAACCACTCAACCACATGCATCTCCATGCACAAACAAACATACATTCGCACATCAAGTGATATGAGATTTTATTAAAAACAGCAAAGCGAAAGCGGCGAGTATAATGAAGTAAGAAATGGGGAGCTAAGTACGAAAACGAAAAGGCGACATGCGCTGTAAAATATCGTAATTGATACCTACGTTAGGATACACACACATATACATACATACGCAACACTAGAGGTGTTGCTAGCAAGTTTTTAACACGTTTGTATGCTACTCAGTCAACTCTCGGTCGCTTTGGTCACTTGTTGTTGACTCAAATGTAGTTGACGCATGCAACAAGCCAGAAAATAACAGTAACCTTTAAAACAACTACAAAAAAATTAAAACACTTTTTGTTAGCAACTGTGGAAGCGCACATAGTTCGTTTGCTGTGTCTTACCAGTGGGTACTTCTAGACGCTTTCGCTTGCGATTGCCTGGCTGTGGTCAATTTGTGGCTTTGTAACAGCAACCAAGCAATACCATCATCAACAGCATCAGCAACAACAAAAACTAGTGTTCCAACGCAAAAAACACTGCAACTAAAGAGCCAATATAAATAATAATAATAACAAGCACGAGACACATAACAAATGTGTACGTATGTATATGGCAAGCTAAACGGTGCATGTAGCAAGTGCAACAACGATGAATGGTGTGCTTGTTAGTGCGGCTATTGCAACACTTTTTGTTGCATGCATTACATGTATACACTTACAGGGTGTTCCAATAGATATGCTTTCAGTTTAACACCATATAGAGGACGTCTTGACGAGCTACAGCGCTCAAATTAGGATATAATTGTTGTAATTTCATATGGAATGCGATAGTAAATAGACTAGCCGGTAGTATTACGCTGGTTCTCATCATTTTCACTTTTTTAAGTTTTCAATATTTTTAATCGCACCACCAAGGTGTATGTGTCTTTGTCTTTCGAGATCTGCACACTCGCTGAGAGTATGACATGAAGTCTCTTCATCCAGTTCCCAAAAACGGCAAGCCAGTTTCTTGTTACGCAAAGACTACAATGACCCGTATAGTATCCAGTGAGATTTCGCATGCCCTCTCTATTTAGGTTTCAGAGTCTGCTGAAGGGAAGTCCGCTAAGAAAAATTGCATAGCCTGCCTCTGCCTTAGACTCTGCATCCAGTGTTGTGTGAATTACCTGTCTTAGCAGTCTTTGCTATGCTCCTTTATGTGGGCACAAGGACTCTGAATTTTGAGATAGAGCACGATTTCGATCTTTAGTTCTCCTGTTTGTTGCCATTATAACCTCAAGTCCTGGTGCCTAGACAAATAAAAAGCTGTTATTTGCACCCAGTGTATTGAGAAAAGTGAAGCATTCCTCAACAAGTTTGAATATTATTATGTGAGACTGCAGTACGCTTCTACGACATTCTCTACCACTGATATATGAAGTACCATGGAATAACTGCCCATATGTATCGATCTTTTAAAATTCGTCCCAAAGACACCCGCTACTGTCCTACTAAGCGTAAGCTTTACAGAGGGTCTGTTAACTAGACTTCCGAGTCAGGTTGAATATATGGGTTACCTGTTTCCAAGAGTCCCCGATCTAAAATAGTTATTTCGACGTTCCCACAAATCTATAGCACAGGAGTTATTTTATCGTGCAATTACACTACGACATTGTTAATGAACTGCTTTGTAATTTCCATATGCTCTGTTAAATTTCCGATCCCTTTGTCAGAAATATTATATTATTAAGTCTCAAGTGAATCAGGTTTTCATTGTGCACCACTCCTAGCAGTTTATCATTCCAAGTGAAGGTTTTGTCATGCACCACACCCAGATATGTTGCTTCCTTAGAAAAACTGATGCTTGTACTTCTTAGAGTTAAGTCAGATAGTTTCCTTTTCCGGGTGAAAGATTGTCTTTTTCGAATTTTTCTACTTTGAGTCCTTTATTGTCTTAGCACTACTGGGTGTTGCAAAAGGCTCGTCTCAATAGGCTCAATGTTGTTTCCTAAGGTTTTCCTGAGATGCAGACCACAAAATCATCAGCATAACCTTGTGTATCAAACCCTTGGTCATTCAGCATGTGTAGGAGTTCATATATAACCTAAGGTCCTGGTGGCCTTAGATAATATCACATAATATATCACATTCGAAAATTGAGTAGCACAAAAATTAACATCTTTATAACGTGGCAAGAACTCTTGCATGGATCTAAGATCTTGTCTAGGTCTCTGTCTAAATTATCAAGGAATTTTTAGAAATCTTGTTTCTGCTGGGCAAATCCAATTCCCTTATAAATGACGTTCATAGGGCTAGATACAAAGCCAAGCCAAGATAAAAAAAAATCAGCCGCTTGCCTTGACTAGATATTTGCAAATAATATTTTACTATAGAATTATTATCATTTTTTTCACATCGTCGATATTATTCTGTAGTGCTCCATCGCCCATTCCTGGGTTATATTAAATTAAATCGGCTAATCCTAAAGGGGGTGGATTCGGCAACCACATGGGCGACAAAGATGCTCCCGTTGTTTGGCCGAGCTCCTCCGTCTATTTGGGGTGTACGTCTTGATGTTGTTCCACAAATGAAGGGGCTTGCAGTTTTAAGCCGACTACGAATGGCGGATATTTTTTGTGGGAAGCTTTTCCTTGGCAGAAATACGCTCGAATGTTTGGCATTGCCCGCCGAGGGACGACCGCATGGAGATTCGAACTTACGCATTTTCAAGTCACGCATTATCACTTTCGGATACGGCGGCAACCTTATCGCTATATTTTGGCAAATCCAATTAGTCCCTTCAGAAGGGCTGTACATTTCGCTCTCAATGGGCTCTACCTTATTCCCTTCTGAGGAAACATTCGAGCAAGAACTCCATTCAAACACTTAAACGTGAGAAATCTTTGCGTGCATTCTGCATACAACTGTGGTATAAGATCGAAAGGCACACCGGTGTTACCAAATTACAGGAGAACCTCAGAAAAACTCCTATCAAAGAAGGAACACATCATATAGACGGAACTTGTTTTTTTTCAAGTTTATAGTCATTTAATGAATAATAAATAGAGCTCATGTGCTTCTATTGGGTACCCCTTTAGTATTGTTTTCTTCTCGTATGTAGCGACGTGCCACGTGCCGCTTGCACCAAATACTGAATGCAGCTGTGCCCACTTTTGTTGTTGCTTCTTATTTCATTTCGTCGGTTTCTTATTACGAAAATTTGAGTTGCGCTTAATTTGGTTATTTTTGTTGCTTTCGTTTTCCAGTTGTGACTCGTACTTGGTTAAAAAGCTATGCCCAAACATGACACCAAAGCATACATACGCACATACACATGCAAGTACATGTACACACATATGGAAACATATGCAAAATACAAGTAGTTTTCGTATGTTTGCTTGTATTGTCATACGAGTGAATTTATTTAAATGCCGTTTGTTGTTGATTTTTGTTTGTTAGCTAAAATACATATTTTTATGTACACCTGCGCTTACAATAATAGCATTGCAACATATTGGAAAGTTTTGCCGATTGATTCATTTTTTTGGTTTTATAAAAATATCGTTCATATTACAGTAAAAATTATTTAATTCAAAGCTCAAACTTTGTGCAAAATTAAAAGTAAAAAAATTAAAAATGCTCATCAAAGGCTGATACTTTTTAGTGAAAATTTTTTGAAAAATTCCAAGAATGTAAGTTTGAAGTATAGTATATTTTTGTTTAATATTGAACCTGAGTTTGCACTGATTTTTAATATATTTTCTTCCATATGAATGCGCAAAATTTTTGTATATGGAAAAAGTGCACAAAACCGCCAGAAAAATTGAAAATCAACGCGATTCTTAAGCCACCCAAACTTGTACTTTATTCATACTAGTAATTTTTCTAAAAAAATTAAAATTTTATGAAAATTTGTAGAATTTTTTTTTTAGTTTGAACAAAGCTTGAAATTTGGATTTATATATATTTATAGTAGCGTTAACTATATTTTTATATTTATTTAGTGTAATTAAAAATATAAAAAAAGCCAAAACTTTGCAGTATGTCGTGCTGCTATTATTGTAAACACTGGTGTAAATATAAGTTTCTCTTTGTAGCCACTAACCATCCGTTTGTATGCTACACCAACATTTCGTAAAAAAAGTGAAAAATAAAAGTCGACAACAACACCAACATCCATGCTAGTAAGGAAACTGAGCATGAAGCTTGTTTGCGGCATATTTCAACACTTGCTGCACATGTGCGCACAGCTCGTGCCACCAGTGCCATTGCATCATACACATACACGTATACACACAATGGGAACAGTGCAATAGAAAATGGTAATCGGAGAATGTGCCTTCATCCTTGTAGCTCGTGCTTTCAACGCGTTTGGTGCAATGTCGTTAGTTTCGCTTGCAACTATTGCAACACACACGAACATAAATTATTAAAAACATACCACACATACCTTCTCACGTGTAGGTATGCCCATATACTTATATGTATGTATAACAAAAGTGTTAACAAGCTCATTATGACAAGTAACAAGCAACAAAAAAGATGTGTACCACAATCTACAACAACAACTAACAAACAAATGCAAGTCAAGCACATTCTCATACGTTTGCGAGTGGTTTGCTTGTGTGTAGGCATATAGATCAACTCAGACACGCACATTTGTATGCTCAATGTCAAAGGTATGGAATGGAATGGGTTTTCTGGAAAGCTGTTCTAGTGGTTCGAACCAAAGGTTTTATGCAAAGATTTCTTAAAAATTGTTTTCCTATATTTAGCCAATGCCTAACTGGTATTATGACTTTGTTCACCAAACCTTTGCCTTTAATAGCCTAATGGAGTGCTGTTAAATATAGGCAGTGCATATATGTGAGAGTATACTGTACTTTGTGTAAGTGCTTACCAGAATTTGCAGAGCACAATTAACCAGAAAATCATTTCGAACACTTTGCTGTTACATTTGTTATGGTATTGGTTTCATAAACAGCACCCTTTTGCTCGACCTCCTGCTTCGACTTTGGCGAGATTTCATATCAAGAAATTCAAGTATTTTGGACATAGCCTTGAATCTTTCTTAAAATTGGTTTAATTGTAGGCCTGAGTAAAATAAAAGGTAAACGGAACAAATTTTGAAAATAAGTACAATTTTAAAGTTTAGTTAAAAATGTTTAAGTGGATTTTTTTTAATAAGTCAAATAACTTCGATTATTTTTAACATTTTCATAAAGTCTTTTACAATATATTTTTTATTGTTTGGCATAAAACATATTGAAACAACATCTTTGTGTTTTGAAAAACAATTTTCGTTTGTTAAAACTTTGAAGGAAAAACTTGCTTTTTTTCAATTGTGACAAACACATCTTCTGAGACTTTTTTCTTATTTCTTTATTTATAGTTCAGGCTGTGCTCGGTAATGCCTGCAAGTTTCATGGTGGAATTTCCATAGCTTTCCGTTCAAGAACTTTATGTTCAAAAACGTACAACAAAGCAATGGAGAATACCTTGTGTCTGTTTATTGGAGTACGTAGCGACGCTCCGATCGAATTGGAAACGGACAACACATACGAGTACTTACTATATGTCACGTGAGTGCTTCGCTAGAGCAATATTTTGCACTAATTTTCACTAGTTCGCTATCAGTTATTTCTTAGTGGGCTGTAATATGATATAAAACATATAAGAGGGCAAGTTTTTCACAAGTGACAAAAAAAATTTTTTGCCAACAATTTTTTGCAAAATAATTAAATCCTTTCCAAAAAAAAAATTTTTAATATGGTGTAATTTATCCCATTTATAGAACAACAACAAGACGCACGCCACAAATATTAGGAGGAGCTCGGCCAAACACCCAAAAAACGGATCTACGCGCTAATTATATATATAAAAAAAAAATTGTTAAAGTGATAAAAAGAAGCGAAAACATTTGCCTCTAAAAAACTGTATATCATATTTTTCAAAATTATTAAATGTTTTTCAAAATTCTTTCAGCTTATTTCGAGGGCAAAAAGTAAGGTGAATTTATTTGTCGGGATTAAAATTTCGCTCTCGTTATTTTTTTCATGAGTTGGCAGCACTGTTAATAACATCTGGGCCAACTTTCATGTGAATGTCATTATCAGTAATATATTTACGCTTGTGTTTACCAAACGACCACGAGTGTATTTTTCGATTTTTACAATGTCTGATTTGATTGAGCAGAGAAGTGCCATCAAATTTTGTTTGCGGAATGAAATTTCGGCTGCGGAAACGTTTAGCATGCCGCAGAAGGCATTTGGAGATTCGACCATGTCGCAGAAAAATGTTTATAAGTGGTAGAAAGACTTCAAAGAGGGTCGAGGACGTGTTGATGACTTGGAGCGCTCCGGACGACCATCGACGTCAACAGATGACCAACACGTCAATAAAGTGAAGGAGTTAGTGCTCAAAAATCGTCGGTTGACTGTTAAAGACGTTACTGATATGATCGGAATATCAGAAGGATCTGTGAAAACCATTTTGAAAGACCATTTGGGCCTACGAAAAGTCAAATCTCGTTTAGTACCGAAAACTCTCAGTTTCTTGGAAGTCGTCGCATTGATGTGTGTGAAACAATGCTTTCAGACTATCAGGACAAGCTCAAATGCATCATTACGGGAGATGAGACTTGGATTTATGCTTACGACCCTGAAACAACCGACCAATCAAGCGAATATCGTGCTAAAGGCGAGGCCAGACCGAAAAGAGCACGTCAAAGTCGTTCAAAAATAAAGGTCATGATGACAGTTTTTTTTCGATTTTCGTGGTGTGGTGCACTATGAATTCCTTCCACCTGGCCAAACTGTTAATAAGGAATATTATTTGAGCGTTATGCGTCGTTTACGTCAAGCAATTCGTCTAAAAAGACCAGAATTGTGGTCCAACAACTCTTGGTTTTTGCACCGATAATGCACCGTCTCACACTGCACTCGTTCTTCGTGACCATTTCGCCAAAAATTCCACGCATATCGTTCCGCAACCACCGTATTCGCCTGATTTGGGTCCGTGTGACTTCTGGCTATTCCCAAAACTCAAGAGACCACTCCGGGGAACGCGTTTCGAGTCGATTGAGGAGATAAAAGCTGAGTCGAAGAAGGTGCTGATGGCTATACCGGAAATGGACTATTTGGCATGTTTCGGGGATTGGAAAAATCGTTGGCATAAGTGTATTTCATCGAGAGGGGATTATTTTGAAGGGGATGAAATTGATTTACAAGAATAAAAAAAAGATTTTTCATTTTACAACCAAATTCACCTTACTTTTTGCCCATAGTAATATAATTGGTGCTTACACCCTTTTTGGGTGTTTGGCCGAGCTCCTCCTCCTATTTGTGGTGTGCGTCTTGATGTTGTACCACAAACGGAGGGACCTAAAGTTTTGGGCCGACTCCGAACGGCAGATATTTTTATAAGGAACTTTTTCATGGCAGAGATACTTTTGGAGGTTCGCCATTGCCTCTTGCAATGACTAGAGACTTTCGTTTGAGGCGTTATATCGTCTTTAAGTCAACATTTATTGTATATATGTTTTCTTTCCATTCTAAGCTTTACACCTAATATAGCTACAAGTATCCTACAAATGGACAACTGAATGAATATTACGCGCTTTATGAGAGATCTAAGGACAAATTCAGTCATTGAAATCACTTGGAATGCATTTATTTCGCGTCCCAATTCTGTTCTCATAATCAGTTCTCTCGAATCAATTCCATCTGGTACCTGGCGTCATAATCAAAATAACAGTGTGGCTCCTGCCTATTCCACAACAACAAATCTGATGTAAAATGTAAAATATTTAGAGTTTTTGTGTGTAAATGGGCCAGACAAATTGTATGTCGATCGTAGTTTCGAATCAAGAACGGATCATTAACATTTCTCATGCTATTGCATATTAAAGACCAAATGTTAAATGAGCAGCAGTAACATATTTCACTGAATTTTTGTTTCTTTTGCAATGTCGGTTCTATAAAAAATTAACCTCTAATAGAATACAATTTGTATCGAAACCGTTTGTAAGCTGGCAATGCCAACGTAAAGTATGGCCAAGTGTTATATTTAATGACAAACATCTCGTTATAACACTCACATGTGCTTTGGCGCTCAGACAGCACAATAAATCTGTGGTAGTTGGTCGTTGTTGATGCTACTTTACATTAATTGCATTTTTATGTTACATTAATGTTGGTCTTGCCTCGATGTGTATATGTGTGTATGAATGTGAATGAGTACTTGCCTTATTTGCTTTGCGGTATATGTTGCCTTTGCTGCGGATCTTCTGCAGTATTTACATGCAAATTTGTAAGCGCATATGTATTCATATGTATTTTTCAGCGCACAGCCAACTGTGACTGAGGGAGTGAAGATATTTGCCATATCTTAAAAACAGCGACTAAAAAATTATGCCAGCGATGCGGCATTTAACTCATTTCGGCTGAACTGTTCTTGAGTGTATTTGAAACGCATAACGGTAGCTTCTTAAATCAAGTTAAACTACAGGGTTGCCCATATTCGACGGACCCGACCGATTTCGATGACTCTTTGGGCCCATTCCAATTGACGAGGCTTGTCCACAGGCAACAATCTTTACGTCAATTGAATCTTATACGGGAATAAATGTAAATCAATGCGGATAATTCGTTGTAAAGTGGTCCGAGCAATGCCCAACTGCTGAGAACGGCGACGCCTTGGTCGGTTTTGATTTGGCCTCTTTGGATTAGAAAGAGCATCACCAGTCAAAAACCTTTTGTACAAACGTTTGATGGTGTTCTTAGAACGCGCACTTTTCACATTATTTAATTTTTTATATGCAGTTTTCACAATTGACTTCTTTTGTTGAATGTAAACATATAAAGACGTTTTTGTGTACATCTCTACAATTTTCAAGAAGCAATCGGACACAGAATAAAGATTCTCTTGTACCCATTCGTCCACCGAAACCAAATTGCATTTCTCCTATTGCTTCTTCGCATTTTTGTAAATTCTGTTGTGTAGATAATTCAAATTGAAATTTGAAAAGGTCGAGCCAAAGAGCACCAGGAGATTTGGTGGCTCCTAAAACACTTAGGCTAAAAAGCCCATTGTATTTAAAGCTCTGGAAAGGGGGTAGATAGTCAAGGAGGGAAGGAGAAAAGTATCAGAGAAAGAGATAGGAAAGAATAGAGACAGAGATGGAGATAGTTAGTCCTGTGAGAATTGTCCAGATTCTTTGGCAAATCTGTAAATATCCTCCAGTTTTAAAGAACGAATATTACTCATTCTCATGACATCGGAACCCGAAACTCGTAGCCGTGCTCTAGCAAAGGCAGAGAAAGTGCTCAGTGCTATCCGCCTCTTCCAAGCATGACAGGTACACTGGGTCCTCAATGATTCCAATGGTGGTCATATGCTGACCCCATGAGTTGTGTGCTATAATGATACCGACCATCAACCGAACGTCTTTCCTTCTAAGTTTTAGTAAAAAGTTAGACAGTTTTCTTGTCACAAAACACTTTGAAGTTCTGCAGCGTTCTACACCGGACCATCACTCTTTATGTAGATTGCCTAAATCATTGCTGATCCAATTCATGATTCCTACGGAACTGATTCCAATTATTGGCTCTGGCCCTCTGGGGGAACCGCTTATCCACGGTTGGCCAATTTATCGGCAATTTCGTTTCCTTGAACACAGGAGTGTCCTGGAACCCATATAAGTACACGCCTGTTCTGTCTTGCGACAGAACTAAGCTTCTTCTTACATTCTTGAACAATCTTTGAGGTTTACTTCACGTTCTCCAGGGCCTTCAGTGCAGTCTGACTGTAACTGAAGACTCCAATCTGTTTCCCGCTCCATCTCCTCTCGATTATCCATTCGGCCACTTTCAGGTTGGCAAAAACTTCCGTTTGGAAAACAGTTTCCATTTCCCCCATAGCATAGTGATACTTATTACTATAGTTTTAGCATCATCCGGCTCCAGACCCTATTTCATTCCTGGACCCATCGGTAAAGAAAATATTCGTCAAACCTCCCTGCATATATTGTGGATTGCCCCATTGCTCTCGCAATGGAGATCTGACATCAAATTTCCTTCCAAATGAAACTGTGGGTATCAGGTCATCTTTAGGTGCCAAAAACAGTGGATACTTCTCAGATCGCAACTTAAAGATTTCTCTGTGTCCCGAAGTTCCGTATTCGTGCCAGAAACTACAGACATCGTCCGCATATGCTTGGACATGAAAACCGACCAAGCACCACAGCAGCGGAGAAAGAACGCTCCTTTGGGGACATCCTTGCTTGGCCCTGACGATGGTTAGTTCGTTACTGTTCTCACCAGCGGTTAACCGCTTCTCAGAGTGCATGGAATGTATCCATTTTACAATGGTTTGATTAACTCAGTGCCGTTCGGCAGACGAACATATGGAGCCGAAAGTGGCATTATCAAAAGCCCCTTCAATGTCCACGAACACGACCATTGTGTATTCGTCAGCTTCCAGCCCAGCTTCAATCTTGCTAACAAGATCGTGTAAGGCTGAGTCACATGATTTTCCACTCTGGTAAGCGTGTTGATTTCTACTAAGTGGACTTCTCGGCAATACCCCCACTCGAATATGTTTCTCCACCACTCGTTCCAGACTTTTCAACATGAACGATGTCAAACTGATTGGTCTGAAACTTTTTGCTAGGGAATAGTCATCTTTTCCTGGTTTTGGAATAAATACTACTCTTACGCGTCGCCATTGGGATGGTATATAACCAAATGCAAGACAGGCTGTGAAGATCCTTTTCAGAGCCTCAATCAGCCTGTCTCCTCCTTTTTTAGGCATTACTGGATATATTCCGTCAGGTCCAGGGGACTTAAAGTTGTCAAAGGAAGATAAGGAAAACCTTATCGATTCCCTTGTCACTATCCGACTAGCAATATACCAGCTGTACCTAGAGGTTCCACCGTTGCCACCGTCATTGTTCATGCCACTCTCAGCTTCAGAGAGAGTTCTACTACCCGGAAAATGGGTTTCGAGTAGAGCATTAAACGTTTCCGATTTGGAAATGGTGTATGAACCATCAGGTTTTCGAATGGAATCCAGCCTTACTGAGCGGTCTAAATGAAGGACCTTACAAAGTCTCGCTGTTTCCCTCATTTCTTCGACGTTACTGCAGAAATTTCTATAGGATTCAAGTTTGGCTTGCCGTACTTTTTTCTTATATTCTCTCTGTGTAAGTCGATGATTGGCCCAGTCCTCTTCTGTTTTGGTCTTCAAGGCCTTATTAAGAAGTTTCCTGGACCGTACACGAAGCTTCGACAGTTCAGGGTTCCGCCAAGGAACCGCTTTCCCCTGTCTGCTTAGCCTGAGTGGACACAGTTCCTCAAAGCAATTGATTAAAGTACCTTCTAATTACTTAGTAGCATCTTCAATCATTTCTGCTGATTTGAGTTTTTTCAGGTTTGGTAATCGCTCTGTTACAAGCTCACCATACCTGTCCCAGTCCACATTTCGAGGATTCCTACCGGAAGGTATTGATATTGTGTCAATTCCCAGTCGGAATTCGATAAGACGATGATCAGAAAGAGAGTCCTCTTCCAAAACTCGCCATCGGTTGATTTGATTTCCAACTGACCTATTGGTAAGTGTTAAATCAATCACCTCTTGTCTCCTTCTGGTCACAGAAGTTGGTTTGTTACCAGTGTTTTGGATGACCAAATAGGATGACAGGATAAAATCCAGTAACTTGAGACCTCTGGGGTTGCATTTGCTGCTTCCCAACACAATGTTCTGTGAATTTGCGTCACAGCCCACTATTAGCCCCAGATTATTGGATTCTGGGTACTTGACCACTTCTCTTAGCTCCCTCGAAGGAGGTGGCTGTAAAGAGTCGTAGGGTAGGTAGGTCTAAACTATAATAGCTTCGACACTGTTCCCATTCTTTCAGTACTTTATTTTTGAAACAACGATATTTCCGGAGCATAGCTCTTTTAACATCTTGTGTTCGATCAACCTCGGCATGCTCGCGGCCTCACATTCCCTTCACAATGAAGAATTTGTCCCCACGACATAGCACCTAGACCAGATACGCTTGTGACATACCCATGGTTCTTGTATTAGTATTATGTGTGTTGTGTAGAACTTTAAGAAATATATTTAGAGCGTGACTCATTAGACTTATGTGTCAGTTTATATTCACTGCAGTACTTAGCAATCGATTTTTTCGAAAGAGTAATAAAGAGTTGATTTCAGCCAATCTGCAGGGGATATGCCTGTATTATATACATGATTGAAAATTTTAACAGGGAGTTGTAGTTTCTCATCGCTTATAAGTTTCAGACCTTCAGATGGAATTTGAGCAGGTTCTGTAGCTTTATTTGATTTCATATCTTTAATAGCACTTTCGATTTTATTTTCACTTATCGGAATACCGGAGAGCAATTGTGAAGGGGTAGTGTATTGATATGATTGATCTGCTATTATTAGTGAAATGCTTTTTATATTATCTTTCCAAATAGCTTTTTTCTCATCTGTTTTCAAATAATTTCGTTGTGTATGTTTTAATATTAATTTACTAAAATATAAAAGTTTTCAAATGAACCTTTTAAAAATAATTAAATTTTCTGTTACAAAAATACTTTAATTTCTGGTGCAAAAATAAAAGTCCTAAATTACTACATTGCGTTGAATTACATTGTATTAGTATTATGTACATATGTATATACGAATAAATTTAGTGTTTTTTTAACTTTTTGGTAACAACTTAAAAAATAACAGTCGGAAGATATTTTATGGACAAGCCTCTAAGTCACAGTCCCTGAACGAAACCATCAGCCATAACGGAAATTTCATATCTTTAAGATCAGATCAGTTTCAATAGGCGACTCGTTTTAAGAGTGCCTATATATTCTTTTATTATATTATAATTAAATTCAGACTTATTTGGTCAACCCAAATTTATTCTTAAAGCAGTGGATTAACTATATTACTCTTAATCCGCACTATTTTTTTATAGACATATACTCTTGAATATACTTGGATACATATATCATACATATCTGCCTCTTATTCAAAGCTACCAAATTGACCTATTAAATGCACTGAAGCAAATCGAAATGCCACATGTCAAATGCAATGAGAACTTCATCTAAAAACGAAAGAATAAAAAAGAAAATGTTTTTTTGTTTTGTGGAATTTTTAATAACCAACGCAGATCAACTTGGGGAACAGTTTTTACTTCAGTTATGCAAACAAAGGGCTTTTCTTCTTCCTATGTTCATATTAAATTCACATTGATTTTGTTCACTTACTAACTTGAGCGAGTGATGGCTGAGATTGGCCGCGAACTAATAGATTCCAATAGTATCGCTGACATCAAAAAATATATAACAAGTAAACTTTACTTAATTATTTTATGTTAAAAAAAAATAAACTAAAATTAAAAACAAAAAATACCAGTCTAACGGTTAGACGGGATAGAAGTGAAACCTTCCGTAAGACAAACTGAGAGAGAATAAGACGAAAGCAGCATTAGGAGCGGGATAATTATAGGTTCATTATAATATTGCTCTAAAGTTCATATTTTATTTTCTTCATTTTATCATTATTCATCCTCAATGTTTTCAATTTCAACAAATGATACGAGTGGCTTATGATAGATAAAATATGATACAAATGCTTTGGTTTCGATGTTGTCAAAAAAAATACCCAAACGGACCGAAGAAACAGACTTACAAATTTCTTCCATTTTCGTCTATTTGTATTCATATAAAAATTTATGTCTCTTCCCATCAAAGCTAAATGTATTAGTATATTTTTTCTTGTATTTATTCAAGGCTGAAATCCCGGCGGTACTGCAATACCGGGCCAACCCGTGGCAGAGTTGGAGAGCAAGCCACTAAACACTCCGCCCATTTCCAAAAATTAGTTTAACATTTGTTGTCCTCCGATGGAGGATCTATCAGATGTTAAGCTGATAACCACACTACCTAGTCAATACATTTTAAATAATAAACCTAATAAAACTTTTGAGAATTACACACTCACAAAAAAAAAATTAATGTACGAAATATTTATACCGATTCACTTAAACTGACTTTCAGTATCTAAACCAAAAATAGAAAAGCCAAAAAACTGTTTTCAATAAATAATCAGAAATGTCCTACAATGCAAATTTCAAAAAAAAAAATTTTATTTCTTGTGATTCGAACCAAGAATTTTGGATCGGAAGCTCACATTGCTAGCCGCTTGGCTATCGCGCCATACTGTCGGTGCTGGCCTAAAAGTTATTTAGTTCGTCGCTACGTTTATATGTTGTAATTCGTTTCACTTTTTCCCAAATCACTCCCAACGATTCTAAAGAAGTTTTCACTTCAAAAATTAATGTACGAAATATTTATAATACCGATTCACTTAAACTGACTTTCAGTATCTAAACCAAAAAACTGTTTTCAATAAATAATCAGAAATGTCCTACAATGCAAATTTCAAAAAAAAAATTCCATTTTCGTCTACATGTATTCATATAAAAATGTATGGCTCTTCCCATCAAAGCTAAATGTATTAGTATATTTTTTCTTGTATTTATTCAAAGCCGAAATCCCGGCGGTACTGCAATACCGGGTCAACCCGTGGCAGAGAAGGAGTAAGCTCCTAAAACACTCCGCCCATTTCCAAAAATTAGTTTAATATTTGTTGTCCTCCGATGGAGGATCTATCAGATGTTAAGCTGATAACCACACTACCTAGTCAATACATTTTAAATAATAAACCTAATAAAACTTTTGAGAATTACACGCTCACAAAAATTATTTATATCAACATATAATATAACGCTTCGTAACTAAATAACTTTTAGGCCAGCGACGACAGCATGGCGCGGTAGCCGAACGACTAGCAATGTGAGCTTCCGATCCAAAATCCTTGGTTCGAATCACAAGAAAAAATAAAAGTTATTTTTATTTAGTTCGTCGCTACTTTTATATCAACATATAATATAACGCTTCGTAGCCAAGTTGGTCGCTTTTTTCGTTTCACTTTTCCTCAAATCACTCCCAACGATTCTAAAGAAGTTTTCACTTCAAAAGTAATTTATGTAAATATTAGACTTTTTTAGTTAGTAAATACAGATGCAAATTTAATACTGCAAGGAAATTGTAATTTAACTAAATTGAAAATCTATGCAAATAGACTTATGAGTATTTACTTATATATTTTCGAACGATGACAACATCCGTTAAAGCGACGCTTCGAGTGTTTGAAAAAAAGATTCTGCGTAAGATTTTTGGACCTTTGCACGTTGGCAACGGCGAATACCGCAGGCGATGAAACGATGAGCTATATGAGCTTTACGACGACTTAGACATAGCGCATCGAATAAAGATCCAGCGGCTACGCTGGCTGGGTCATGTCGTCTGAATGGATACAAACACTAGCAAAACACTCCGGCTCTGAAAGTATTCGATGCGATACCAGCTGGTGGTAGGCGGCCACCGTAGTCGAATGGGTTGGTGCGTGATTACCATTCGGAATTCACAGAGAGAACGTTGGTTCGAATCTCGGTGAAAGCAAAATTAATAAAAACATTTTCTAATAGCGGTCGCCCCTCGGCAGGCAATGCAAACCTCCGAGTGTATTTCTGCCATGAAAAAGCTCCTCATAAAAATATCTGCCGTTCGGAATCGGTATGAAACTGTAGGTCCCTCCATTTGTGAAACAACATCAAGAGGCAAACCACAAATAGGAGGATGAGCTCGGCCAAACACCCAAAAAGGGTGTGCGTGCCAATTATATATATATATACCAGCTAGTTGTAGCTGAGGAAGAGGAAGGCCTCCTCTGCGTTGGAAAGTTCAGGTGGAGAAGGACTTCGCTTCACTTGGTGTGTCCAACTGGCGCGGGTTAGCACGAGAAAGAAACGAATAGCACGGCAACAGCCCACGGTCGATCCAGGACATAGGGCAGCCACTTTGCAATTCAGTTATGGAAAATTTCATGGAAAGGGTATTGTCCTGTAAGCGTGGTAGTGGTGGTCATTTGCCTGATGTTATTTTCCACTATTAACAGCATACCTTTCTCTTTATAAACATCCGATCATTTATATTAAAAAATAGCAATTTTCTTTGAATATCAAAATAGCACCTCTTATTGGAAAACCCTTTATATTATTGTTTTATTATGTATGTATTTGATTGTAAGTAGATAATTTATAGAGACTAGCAACAACCAAATATGCTCACATAAATAAAAACAGATACTCCCATATATCCAAGAAAGAGTCGTTATCCAAGAAGAATCGTTATCAAAATGTGTTTTTTCGAAACTGACTCTATGAAAATAGAGCTATTTTACTCATATATTATATTAATAATAAAAACCGACAAACGGTTTTGTCCATTGGGTATAAACAATTTTTTTAGAATAGTAATTAACTCCAACTGGCATTGATTGACGACTGCCCATGAGTTTACACAGAAAAATGAAAAAAAAATTGCAAAGCAACATGACACCTTGATGTACGAGAAGTCAATAAGAGATATATTTTCCAACATTTACGGTTATTGCTTACATGAATTTTAAAAGACATCGAGAAAAGCTGAAAATCCGAAAAATCATGTATGAATGAAAATAGAACTAAAACATGAAAGATAAATTTCTACTGTTGGCAGAATTGTATCCTCTTAATCTTTGTTTGCTGAAAAATCTTTCTTAGACTACATAGATAGAAAAAAAATGGACTCGAAAATTAGAATAATCAAATGAAGGGTCCATATGTACATAAATGAAGTTGGAACAACGCAATAGGGATGATGTGAAATTAAAAAAAACGTATACATTGCTGAAAAGAGCAATACGAGGTGTGTTCAAAAAATAAGGTGAATTTTCATTTTTTCCGTAAGTATTCCCCTTTAGATACATATAATACACTTGTGCCAGCGTTTTTTACAATCCTCGAAGCAGTTCTGATATACACTTTTTGGTATGCCCTTCGGTTTATATCTCCTCAGTTGTCGCAAAACGAGGTCCTTTCATGGGTCTCTTCAAACTTGGGAACAGGAAAATGTCGCAGGGGGCAAAATCTGGTGAATGCGGTGGCTGAGGCATGATAACGGTGTTGTTTTTGGCAAAACAATCTTTCACAAGCAAATATGAGTATGCATTATGATGACGCAAGAGTTATGCATTTTTTTCCGCAATTCCGGGCGGTTTTTCGTACTGCTTCACGCAAACGGCGCATAACTTCGAGATAATACTCCCTATTATGGTAATAACTCTTAATGCACTACGCCGTGGTAATTGAAGAAAACAGTGAGCAAAACCTTTCATTTAGTCGAACTGGGCGTGCTTGTTTTGGGCTTTGCTCTCTTCTTCCATTGGGACGATTGGACTTTGGTTTCGATGTCATAACCATATACCCATGATTTGTCACCAGTTACGACTCTTTTAATCAAATCTGGATAATCGTTGACGTCATTCAACAATCCCTAAGCGATGCTCATGTGACGTTATTTTTGGTAAAAATTCAGCAATTTTGGAACGAAAACGCTTCATGCTGAAAATTTCCGAAAGATTGCATAGCATGATCCACCCGATATAGTCTCTAATTGTGATTCGCTGATTCTTCATAACAATTTTCTTCACTTCCTCCACATTTTTATCGGTTGTTGATGTGCTGCGGTGTCCAGAGCGACCGCCGTCAGTCACATCTTCTCGAGCTTCTGTGAAAAGCTTGTACCACTTGTAAACATTTTTTTGATTCAGAGTACTCTCACCACATGCCACTATCAACATTTCAAGAGTTTTTGAGTAGTTAATTCCATTTTTTACACAAAATTTGCTGCAACTCTTTTTATCCATTTTTTTCGATAGCAGAAAATCGCCAAACACGCAAAACACTTGTCTAGTTTATGCCTCTCACAAACAAAATAAAAATGCTATATTGCTAAAACCATGAACATATCTTCCAGACGGGTGTAAAAACATAAAAAAATAATAATCGATAGACGAATGTGCTTAGCTCGCGAAATTTGAAAATTCACTTTATTTTTTGAACACACCTCGTATAAAAGTTTATTGCAAAAAGTTATAAGAAAAAGTGAAATTAAAGTTTGAAAGAAAAATACCATAAAACTTTCGAAGGAAAAATGTCTTTAAAACAATTGGTTGAGAAATTACCAAATCAGGGCTATGGACTAGAGGGTGAAAAGCAACACAGGAAACACAGTAATGCAGAATGTAAGATGTAAAGGATCACGATAAAGAGAAACGAACATAAAATTATTGCCAGTTGCAATGAAAATTAAAAAAAAATTATAGAAAAGCAGGTAAATGCAGTTAGAGGCCTTGTGACAAGTCAACTGAAGGGAATTTACCTAACCTTCATCCGAGCTTCATGTAAATTTTACACTCTTTTCGATTTTAATTCATCGTTATAATCGTAAAATATAATATTAAAAATTTCAGATTTCGGCTTGTTTGATAAATATTATTCAAACTTCGTAATTTTTTGGTTTTTGTCGCATTAAATATCCCATTACTGCTGTACCATGAACAATTTACCTAATTGGCATTTCAAGTTTCAAATTGTCACTCCTTTGTAAATGCTTGTTTATTCTTTAATTTCTCCTTTTTCATGCTAATTATAATTTTTATAATTAACTACGTTTTGTTTGTTTATTTTCAAACGATGGTTCAGAAAATATGCTAAATGAACGTAAAAATTATACTGTTGATTATAATGTATAATTTTTCACACAGGAAGTAAGATGGGAAACCATTTAGTGGTCACATATTATTTTTTACGGTCAGATAAAAATGTTGAATATTGAAGTGAGGCATTACCCTCATGGTCAAATTCAATTTTGTGGTGCGTGCTGACTCCGACATGAAAATATATGAGAGATTGTCTTTATTCTCCCATGGGGGGCTTTTAATTATCCTATTTGCAGTTGATGTATGTAATTCTTTTGTAACAAACGCTGAGCGATTTTACCGATATCTCGGGAGCTTTTGGCAATACGTCTTATCAAGCAGTGCGACAAGCCATGCTGAGCAGGGACATAATTAAAATAACTAGTCGCTGGGTGTTGTTCATGCTCAAGATAAGAAAAATCAGCATGGAACTAAGAGAAAAGAATTAACCAACTGTGGCCACCTCAACGGCCACCAAATCGTTGCCTCTTCCATGCACCCTGGTTAAAGATGAGCTCCTACACATGCTGAATAACGAAGATATTGATAAAAAGTTATGCGGAAAATTTGTTAATCAGCATGAGGAAACCATATCGAACTTCAGTTCACGAGCTCTACAAAACACCCTGAAATGGTGCGTCAATAAAGTGCCTTCAATAAATCCGAAAAATACCATCCTTGCATCATTCACGAGGAGAAGAAAACTATTTATGTTAGAATCAACTTTAGAGAGTACGAGGAACAGTTTTTATAAGGACGCAACATTTCTGCGTGTGGTGCTTGACAGATCCCTCACTTGGAAATCTTATCTAGATGCGATGATGGTTTTTCCGCCTCCACACGTCTTTATGGCAAAGAAGGGGACTATTGGCCAGAACGACCTACTGGTCATTTACTACTCTTAAAAAACCATAGCCTTTATGTACTTCCTTTGCTTTGATTCTTGGCAAAGAAATGCAAGAACTAAATTAAATAAAATGTTACTATAGGTTTGTGTGGCAATAGCTGTGCATTAAGGAGCATTAAGTTTTAATAATATTTCCAACCTAAGGATCGGAAATTTCAAAGGATATATAGAAATCGCAGAGGAGTTCATAAATAGTTCAGTGCCACATTTGCACGATGCTATAACTCCTGATATAAAGACTGTTAGAAATTTACTGAAACATTTTTTAGATTGGGTAATTTAGGAGGCAGGTAACACATACACTGCACATACACATATATTTGTCGAAGGACTGGTGCGGGTGTCTTTGGGTCGAACTTTAAAAGATTAATATCCATAGACAATTATCTCAAGATCATTCAAGTGGAAATCCAGTGACAAAGTGACAAAACTTCGAAAGTATCTGCAATTGGTAACACAGTCAGGCTAACAGGACAAAAAGTTATGATGAATTAATGTCAGTGACAGCTCTTTCGCCCTAGAACCTTTCAAACCTTCGCGCGTGATCGGCAAGCCCGTATTAAACGTTAAGAAGCTAATGAGTCCTCAGAGAGTGACAGTTTCGTTTGAATTTTGGCGAAGAAGGATCTTTGGACATTTTTTCTTTGCTGCTGGAGTTGCTATTCACGTCAACATGATAAATGATATTTTGCGACAGGAAATTGAAGACATGGACTTGAATGACTATGCTTTTAGCAGTATAGCTAGCTATGCCATGCAGATCATGCCATAACTGATCTCGTGATGTCAGTTGGTCACCTCAGAGCGACGCTACGGTGTCGTTGGAGGCGAACAATCAATTATGATTC
The DNA here is from genome assembly GCF_027943255.1 of Anastrepha obliqua. Taxonomy (NCBI): domain Eukaryota; kingdom Metazoa; phylum Arthropoda; class Insecta; order Diptera; family Tephritidae; genus Anastrepha; species Anastrepha obliqua. The sequence continues at coordinate 87,309,131 of NC_072892.1, forward strand.
AGCTCTTTAAAGCATTCGCGAGATATAAATAAAATACTTCACCAAAGTTCTGGAAAATTAAATTAACAGAATGTGCTCTCAAGAAGACAGCCGATACAGCCACGTGTTCAATGAATAATGAAAATGTTGAATCTTTCGAATAAACCAATAATATATTAAAAAATTTATAAATTTCCGGCACTTGAAGTGTAACCAATTAAAAAGTCTCAAGTCTGACTTGTTGCTGCTGTGGTGTGAGATCATGCACCTTTTGGATCTTGTAAAGCTTGACTTTGAAATAATTTTTCAGTATGCGATGGATGTTACGGTTAGATATTTTCAGTTTTTTCGCCAATTGATTGGCACTTCGTCGGGGATTTCGCTCAAGTCGCTTCTTCGTTTTTTGAATCACTTCACGTGACGTTGCAGTCTTTTGATGACCACCTCCATGACATTTCGCGATGCTACCAGTATCATTGCAACGAGTAATGGTGCGATAAACAAAAACTTTATTTACTTTAAGGTGCTCGAGCTCACGAACAATCGCTGGTTGTAATTTTCGAGCCAAATATAATGCAATCGCACTATTACGTTTGAACTTCAATACAGATTTTCTTTTTTCGCATTTACTCTCGACAAAATCCTTCCGCGCGCTTGTAAACAATACTCTGGACTGTCATTTGGCCAACTATTGTAATAAATAGCTGATGCCGTGCATTGGCTGCGCGAACGGTCTAAAGTTGGTTGGACTTCGAGTTCGGACCCTATAATTGTTTTGAAACAGTTTTGACGTCATCAATCATCAATTCATCATCATTAAGGAGACGAAACTCCATGGTTTTGGCACCATAATCGCACTTGAAACTTCTCGTAAGAAATACTAGTTTTTCACTGTTCTAATCGCATTTAGAAACGGATCTGACTGGAAAAATATTTTAATGAAATTTGATCAGTAAATTGGTTGTGGTTCAATCAAATATATTTTTTATAACTTTCAGCAGCATACAAGTTGCAACAAATTTAAAAGTAAATTGAATCACCAGATTTAAATTGACCAAACTATTATTATTGCATTCGATGGGATGATTGTTTTTTGTGTTTTATTTATATTTATTTGCTACACATATATTTATATGTGCAAAGTTTACAGTATTTTAACATTTGTTTATCATCCGGATTTCATATTTGCTGCCACTTTTCTCACATTTTAGCATCTCTGCAATTAACTCTAGAGATCCTTATTCATTGTCCATCTAGTAGTTTTGGTAGTGATATTAAATGGGGGCTGCGAACACTTAGAAATTAAACAAATGGGGCTGTAAAGAGGAATGCCTCTGTCTTATGAATAACAATGAAATAGTGCTCCCTCTTTTAGACAAGCCTTAAAATAGGGTGACCTCATAATAAAATCGAAAATCATTTCAAATAAAACAACAGTGATGTATGACAGTAAGTTGATGCTGATTTTATTTTGAAGCTACATTCTTTCCAGAAGAAATAGCACATCTTTCAATTCTTGATAACTCGGTCGGTATGTGCCCCGTTTTAATGGCAGTTGCTTTGCGAGTATTGGCTTACAGCTCATCCAAAGTTATTGGCTTGTTAGTGTAGTCTGCAGACTTCCCACACTATGCAAACCCAGAGCGCCGCTTATATGGCGTGAAGCGTCGTCTTGTTGGATACGCAGGAGGTACATATTGATCTTGTTGAACGCTGTATACATAAAGTGTAATGTGGTTTCTCATTCCCAAAGATACAACTTGCGCCCGCTTCAATAAGGGTAATTTTAATGGTTGACAAAAACGCTATTACGACGACCTTACCCCAAAACTCAGATTGGGTATTTACAACTTAGCCGGAGTTTCAATAATATCTTTTAATTATTTGCACACGATCAGCAAACGTGAAACGATGCATGATCAAATGGAAAACCTTATTGATTATGGAATCATATTTTGTGTTAAATTTGCGCAATTTTGCATCGTTTATAACTAAGATATCAGGTTGATTGCTTTGTTGAAAGTTTCCGTTAAATGACAAGTGACCGTGCCTATACACTTATTCCGCCCATTTTTAACATCAGTATTCCTTGGATGCAGAGTAAAGCGGTGTCAAGTTTCATTCAAATATATTAATTTTTGCTCGAGCTATCAAACGCATGAACGGGCTCATTCTGATCTTTTTATTGTATGTCTGTCCATATTAATCTAAATTCTTTTATGCTGTTACATACAACCTTTATACAAAATTTTACCCTTTATACAAATACTCTTGTGCATAAGTGCGTGGGCATAAACATGGAATTATTTCTATTTACACTGAGGAAGATAAGTGGCCCCATGGTGACTCTTTTGTACTTTACTTCACTTTACTTTTCAAGTGAAATTCGAGGAATTGGGAGATTCTTCATAATATTATTTATTTGTCAACTTTCGCACTTTGTTGCATATAGAAATTTTAATTATAGAAATTAATTTATAGAAAAAAAAAAACTTAAAAAGAAAATTTTGAATGTTCTTTCTATAGAACAAATAAATAATAAAACACCGCAGAGGTGTCAGTAGAAATATTATTAAATACTCCGCGAATCTTTAACGGCTTAAACTTTCCATTTGTTCACTTGTCCACTTGTTTTGTTTTATTTTCAATTTCAAGAGCCATGTTACTGCATACCAAAAAATTTTTAGAAAAATTCAGATAAAAGTTCAATTAAGATAAGTTCAAAAAATTATTATAAGATCAAGTTTAAAATTAAAATTAAAAATTTGGTTATTTTTTAAATTTTGTATAAAGTTCGAAATTTTGATTGATTTGGTTTTGGTCACAGCCAGCCATTGACAATTTGCATATTTGACAATTTGCATGTGAAGTGATTTATATGTATGTGCTAATAGTTTGCTCCGATTAATGAACATTTTTTCTATTACGCATAATGAAAATTTTCAATCAATGCATTCGAATGAATAGTCAAATCAGCATGTATGTATTTTTTGCTTTGATTACTTAGTTCAATGTATGTTTTTGGAATGAACATTATTAAAAACAATATTTAAAAAAATGTTAAATAAAATCTTCAAAATTTTAAATCGTTCCCAAAATTGCGGAGATATTTACACTCATGACTTTCTGAATTCACTAGGCTGGAACCACGCATTAGTCGAAGTTTTATAAAGCGATATCTATGCATACAATTGTCAAAAAGGATGCATATACCCATATACATATATAAGTATAGTACTTGCCAACATACATATGTCTGTATATTTTCAACCATCCGTATGTGTATTTCCATATAAGCAAAGCAAGCGGAACCATAACCTTCTGCAAAACCTTATGACCCAAATATTCAAGCTGTCATATGATGTACTAACTTTTGCATTCCCAACCTTCGAATTTACGTACAAAGAATGTGGGTCAAATATTTATCTATGTACCTATGTACATGTTGCGTAAAATTTCTATTACTGTAAGGTGAAAGTTAAAGAAGTAATGGAAAAACATATAAAGTACACAAATGCACTTACATATGAACAATACAAAACAAATTTTAAGAACATGCACTGTCATTGACACATTCGCACAAGTAAATGAAAAATATGCAAAGCAAATAACTCCCTCAGACTGCGTGCCATAGACAAATTTCTCAAATTGTATAACAAATCTATTGTTTATTTCTTGCATAAATTAAAATTGAAATTTCTTATCTTCATTGAATTCGAAGTGCAACGACACACTTTACAGCTCTAGCAAGTCCCTAGTACATATATAACTAGTATGCAGAGGTATGTCTGTATATGTTTATTTGCAAATAAAATATTCTAAATTTATGAGCACTTGCACTTAGATGAATTGCACATTTAAGCATTATTTGCATGATGACAACTCGCATTGTTCATTGTTGCTCAAAAGTCGAATTATTCTGTGAGCATTAGTTTTACTTTCCACAAAACGAGCGTCTGAGCATTCCCACTCACCTTCGTCTTCCACTGCCATTCCTCGCAAAGTGAGTTTGAGTGATAAGCATGCGCTCAATGTAAAATAACAAACCAGAGGAGGGAGTAGTTTTGCGGCTCTTTTAAATTCCGATTGACTTTACGCGGTATTGATATCCCTTTTCCTAGAGCAAGTACCTGCCCTGATTACGAAATCGCCGCATACTTGAAACATATTGGGTTGTAATTCGCTCTGAAATCTCTCATTTGCACATTTGCTCTTTGTGATAAGCCTGCGCTGTTGTGGAGACAAGAGCAAGACACTTTCTCTTATACACGCGCGTTTGTCGGAACTTGGTGAACTTAACAGAGAGTTCGAAGTTCGAAAACCAGATTTGTTGCTGTTATCAGAGAATGTGCATTAACATTTTCTTTTATTGCTTTGAAATTAATAACAGCGGGGAATGTTAATGAGATGAGAAGGTTCAAATGTTACTGTTAGGTATTTTTAGTACAAGTTTAGTTTTGAAAGGTTGCTAGTAAGGAATTTTAGAACATCGACAATATTTGAAATCATAAGCGACTACATAAAATTTATTGCATAACATTTTTATCGACTACATTGAAAGAAAAAAAAATAAACTAAAATTAAAAACAAAAAATACCAGTCTAACGGTTAGACGGGATAGAAGTGAAACCTTCCGTAAGACAAACTGAGAGAGAATAAGACGAAAGCAGCATTAGGAGCGGGATAATTATAGGTTCATTATAATATTGCTCTAAAGTTCATATTTTATTTTCTTCATTTTATCATTATTCATCCTCAATGTTTTCAATTTCAACAAATGATACGAGTGGCTTATGATAGATAAAATATGATACAAATGCTTTGGTTTCGATGTTGTCAAAAAAAATACCCAAACGGACCGAAGAAACAGACTTACAAATTTCTTCCATTTTCGTCTATTTGTATTCATATAAAAATTTATGTCTCTTCCCATCAAAGCTAAATGTATTAGTATATTTTTTCTTGTATTTATTCAAGGCTGAAATCCCGGCGGTACTGCAATACCGGGCCAACCCGTGGCAGAGTTGGAGAGCAAGCCACTAAACACTCCGCCCATTTCCAAAAATTAGTTTAACATTTGTTGTCCTCCGATGGAGGATCTATCAGATGTTAAGCTGATAACCACACTACCTAGTCAATACATTTTAAATAATAAACCTAATAAAACTTTTGAGAATTACACACTCACAAAAAAAAAATTAATGTACGAAATATTTATACCGATTCACTTAAACTGACTTTCAGTATCTAAACCAAAAATAGAAAAGCCAAAAAACTGTTTTCAATAAATAATCAGAAATGTCCTACAATGCAAATTTCAAAAAAAAAAAATTTTATTTCTTGTGATTCGAACCAAGAATTTTGGATCGGAAGCTCACATTGCTAGCCGCTTGGCTATCGCGCCATACTGTCGGTGCTGGCCTAAAAGTTATTTAGTTCGTCGCTACGTTTATATGTTGTAATTCGTTTCACTTTTTCCCAAATCACTCCCAACGATTCTAAAGAAGTTTTCACTTCAAAAATTAATGTACGAAATATTTATAATACCGATTCACTTAAACTGACTTTCAGTATCTAAACCAAAAAACTGTTTTCAATAAATAATCAGAAATGTCCTACAATGCAAATTTCAAAAAAAAAATTCCATTTTCGTCTACATGTATTCATATAAAAATGTATGGCTCTTCCCACCAAAGCTAAATGTATTAGTATATTTTTTCTTGTATTTATTCAAAGCCGAAATCCCGGCGGTACTGCAATACCGGGTCAACCCGTGGCAGAGAAGGAGTAAGCTCCTAAAACACTCCGCCCATTTCCAAAAATTAGTTTAACATTTGTTGTCCTCCGATGGAGGATCTATCAGATGTTAAGCTGATAACCACACTACCTAGTCAATACATTTTAAATAATAAACCTAATAAAACTTTTGAGAATTACACGCTCACAAAAATTATTTATATCAACATATAATATAACGCTTCGTAACTAAATAACTTTTAGGCCAGCGACGACAGCATGGCGCGGTAGCCGAACGACTAGCAATGTGAGCTTCCGATCCAAAATCCTTGGTTCGAATCACAAGAAAAAATAAAAGTTATTTTTATTTAGTTCGTCGCTACTTTTATATCAAGATATAATATAACGCTTCGTAGCCAAGTTGGTCGCTTTTTTCGTTTCACTTTTCCTCAAATCACTCCCAACGATTCTAAAGAAGTTTTCACTTCAAAAAGAATTTGCCGTTGTGAATTGTTGCTGAGTCATGCATGTAGCCGGGATAAAGACGCGGTTCGTTTATTTCTGCGACTGCGTTGCGAAGCAAAGTTGTGTGATGTCTGTGCGTGCGCCGGGGATAAATTTTAATAAAGTGCTGAAAAGTAAACCATGCCATTTTTTCCTTTCGTACATAAATGACTGTATGCAGCTATGAAGGCCGAAATTACCTTGACTTATGTATTTACAAATGTCAAAGCACATCACATCCTTAAATAATCAATCATTCATAAAGGCGAGCGCATATTTCTCAAATCAAGGCTCGTTCATTCATATAACAAGCCCCCAAATCCTCCTTCACGTATCTGTTTCTCCCATAAGCTAATTTCTTTACCAAGACGAAAATTCTAAATCTAAAATATAAGGATTTACTGACGACCACTCGAAATGAGTCAGTCTTGCAATATTTCTTATTATTAAGAAATATTTGCCAGTTTGTCAATGTTTGGTGAAACGTGAATTTTTGTCAAGATGAGTTCATGCGCCTCGTATACATGTAGGCATCCATACATGTATGCAAATATTCTTCTCAATGCTCGACAGTCGTAGCGCAAATTCTGTCTTGGACATTTCGATACTATCGAAAATTTCGAAGTCATTGCGTTTCTCTCACAGTAGATAAATATTAAATTAATATGTTGCTTTATGTTCTCTAAATGATAGGTAGGAAGGTAGGTAGGTGGAAGTGGTAGCCAGTCTCTACACCAACTCACTTAGACCGTTGCCGATCCATTATGATACCAAAGTAACAGTTTGTCTGCTACTCCTCGCCAAACTATCATATTTTGTTTTAAGTGCAAACCTGATTTGGCTGACACTTATATCCCTAAGGTCTTCAGTATCATTAAAGAATTATGATCCAGAGCATCTAAACCTAGTGGCATGCCAGGCTTGTGGGGCCTTTCATAGAGACCTCAGCCTCTCCGAATTAGAGAAGTAGTAATCCCCCAAGATGAGATGCGCTGATGCCTTCTTCAAGATATTAGCATCTACAGTAGGTGGTCGCTCTGTAGTGGCGGCCACACTTTGCTCTAAATGTGCAAATTGACCTTAGCCGTAATTTTCTACCCCTCCAGTCTTTTCCAGTGGCGCCAAGGCTTTAGAGCAGATTCTCACCACCATCCTTAAAGCGCCTTCGGGTTTATCAACTTTCCCTATCTTTCAATTGTTTGTCAGATGAATTTTAAGCATCCGCAAGATGGATGCTTCGTCGGCAGGTTTGCTGGGAACCCAAGCACGAGCTCTTGACATGTTTTCAAAGTCTATAGACAGGAGTTTTGCGCCTGGATATACCTCACCAACCATTTCTATAGCCACGTTATGTAATTTGTCAGATTTTTCGTCGTCACAGGCGACTAATTTGACGGAGGGCTAGGACGCTCGTCCAATACGCTGAAGAGGACGTTGGCCAAATCAACCTCTAGCCACCTTCACTGGTCCCTATGAACACTACAGTCCTCCTTCCCCCTATCCACGACAGCTAAGATCTTGCCGCCACCTTTAACCGCAGTGCCATATGATAGCCTGTTGCTGCTCAGACGACCTCTGCCGTTTAGGCGCCGGCCTCTCGATGCATGCCTGGGACACCCGAGAAGTGCTAAGTCCATCAAAATCGGTGGACTTTGCCCAAGTCAATGAGGCCTTATATGTACTTCTCGGATAAGAAGTCCCCGTATACTGTCACAAATCTGTGTAAAATGTGACCAGATTGTTATGTTGGCCAGCTTAGAAGGATGCAAGTGTGTGACAAAACGTCACCGGTTTCGGCTGTAACGGCAGAACTCTTAGTCGGTCTACTAAGACTACGATCAGAAATAGTCAAGCCTAAAGCTTTTGACTGCTAAGAAGTGCCAAGGCCAGGTCCTACTAAAGCCTTAGTAGCTGCACGGCTCAAAGATTGAGTATTGGCGGAAGCTGAATTGGAGAAGTGGCCTTCTTCCGGACTCTGTTTTTTTTTTCTGTTTTCTAATTTTGTGTTGTTGATTCCATGTTTTGGTTCCACGAGTGTGCAGGAATAGAAGGTCCATTCGCACAGAGGCTCCAGTGTGCAAGCAAGACTGAATAATACAAAAGGTCACCAGGAATTTTATATATTCCGTTTGCGACTGGGCTATTTGAATGACTGGGCCCCTAGCAACGTTGAGCCTCGGCACGGGTCGTATGACATCTTTCTCCAGCCCTGGGGAGAAAGATAGGGGGAAAGGAGAAACTAGGATAGGAAAGGAAGCGGGGAATGGGGTGACCTCTTAGCTTCAGGACTTCTGTGGGTGGGAACCGAAAGTCTTTGCCCTTACTGGGCCCCGGTATGGCGTCGACATGGCTTGTCTCCGCAGGGGACTGCAAAGACAATTCAAGGTTGAGAAATAATATACAATACTTGCAGTTTAGCCAAGGCGAATTGAATATAGAAGGTGGCGCTTTGGGAAAACCGTTACTTAAGTGTGACGTCCAGCGCCATAATAGTACAAAACCAATAAACAAAACAAACAAAAGGAAGTTTGTGTGTGTATGTATAATTTCTGGTTTTTGGTAGTTTCTATTATTTTTCTATTCTGTTTTGTTTGTATATTCTCGGAGCCCTCACAGCAATTCGAATGGTACAAACTCTTTCGGTTGCCATAACCATAACCCTATAACCAGTTCTGTCTTTTCAATACGATATTGTATGATTTATAAAATTGTTTCGTAAAAAAAGTTTTATTTAAAAGGACCTATCACAATTGCATACATTGCTTTGCAACTATCGGGTGATTTTTTAAGAGCTATAGGAAATTTTTTCAAAAAAACACAAGTAAAATTCAGAAAAATGCATGAAATTTTTATTCAAATCGACAGTACAGTCCATATAATTTAATGTTTAGTCCAATTTTGGAATACTCTTTCCAATGTTTCGGCCGGTATCTCACATATAAATGCTTTAATGTTGTCTTCCAATGCGTTAATTGAAGCAGGCTTGTCTGAATAGACATGAGCTTGAACGTAGCCCCACAAAAAATAATCTAAAGGCGTTCTATCGCACGATCTGGGTGGCCAATTGACAGGTCCCGAACGTGAAGTAAAATGTTCACCGAACTCGCCTCTCAACAAGTCCATTGTTATGCGTGCTGTGTGGCATGTGGCACCGTCTTGTTGAAACCACATGTCATGCAAGTCAAGCTCTTGCATTTTGGACAAAAAAAAGTGGGATATCATTTCACGGTAGCGCTCACCATTCACAGTTACGTTACGATTTGCAGCATCTTTGAAGAAGTACGGTCCAATGATACCTCCAGCCCATAAACCGCACCAAAATGTGATCTTTTCTGGATACGTTGGTCGTTCTTGCAATTCTTCTGGCTGATCTTCACTTCAAAATCGATAATTCTGCTTATTTACGTACCCATTGATCCAAGTGTGAGCTTCGTCGCTTAACACAATTTTTCGATAAAAAAGTGGATCTTCGGCCAACTTTCCAAGAGCCCATTCACCAAAAATTTGGCGTTGCGGTAGGTCGACGGCTTCAATACTTGCACCAGCTGCATTTTGGAAAGCTTCACACCTAAATCCTTTGGCAAAATTGCCCACATTGTTGAGTAACAGAGGCCCAATTGCTGCGAACAGCGAAGAATCGATAATTGATAGTCATCATTAACACTGGCCGATACAGCTGCGATATTTTCTTCAGTTCGCACTCTACGTAAGCGTGTTGGTGGTTTGATGTCCAATAATGTAAATTTGGTTCTAAATTTAGTCACAATAGCTCGAATAGCCGCTTCAGTGGGTCGATTAAACTGACCATAAAATGGAAGAAGCGCGCGATAAAATTTCTTAACAGAACACGCATTTTTATAATAAAATTCAATGATTTGCAAGCGTTGTTCGTTTGTAAGACGATTCATAGTTAAAATATAGACCAAACTGAAGATATTTCATAGTGAAACAAAACACGAAACGTGCGTCAGCTGTTTAAACCAACTGTTTAAAAAGATAATAGCTAAAAAATCACCCGTTATATAAAAGAACCCAGCATTTTTTAATGATTCCTTTTTATTGAAAAATCAAAGCATTGTAACGCATTTTGTATCGCACCGTTTCACAACAACTAAATTGTCGTCTTTAACATACTGGTGCATATCGCCACGGCCCATAGATTCGTCTGGCGGAAAATGTACGCTTTTGCCTGAGCGATTCCCCATTATGGTGCCTGTCGCTTTAACCCCATTTTGCTGTAATTGCTCTAAAAGAGGTATTGTGGTAAAAAATCTTTCGAAGTAGAGATGACGTCCCTTTGGTAAGCACTTAGTAAGCCTTAAAACAATTGATGGGCCGTGACCAAGTCCACAATCAGGAAATGTTCCAGCTCCTTGAAATAGTTCAAAATCAACGATCAGACAACCAGAGGTAGCACACACCGTGCTCTATAGGAATATTGTGAGCTGAAAACTCTTTTTTTCTCCAAAGTTTTGTTCTGTGTGATTTTGCGGGTTTTTGATTAGCTACGAAATGTTCCGAAATTGAATCTGCAAGTTCAATTCAAATCAAATAAAAAACAAATTAGGTTAATTTTAAAAACGCTAGAAAAATACCTTCTTTTGACCCCTCTTCATCCGAACTATCACTTTCTTGTATTTGGTCGCGCGGTAAGCATAGACTCTCAATATCATCATCAGACGAAAAGTTACCATCGGAGTTTTCAAAAATATCGAAGACCATTTGAAGGTCAGAATCCCTTGAGAAGTTTATATTTTTCCCTTCCATTATATCAGATAACTCAATTGTGCGTTTGAAAGAAACTCTTAACTTAAAATCAAGCAACACAAATGTGATATCTGATTTTCAGTTCAAAGATAACTTGAAATAGCAAATAGCATTCATATCAAAAATATACCGATTTAGACAGTAAATATTTGTACTTACTGCAGACCATACTACTGATCACTCCGAGAGACGATAGGAAACTGAGTGTTTTTCTTTTTTTGGCACGATAATTTCTCTTTTTTTTATTTGTATAGGTGAGACAAGAACATAACACAATCACTGCTTCTGGAAGTTTAAAAAAATTAAAAACTATATATTTTAGAAATTTTTAAAGTTACATCGCACATTCGCTTAAGGGGGAGGTAGGGTTTAGCGCTAAAAAAAAAAACACTTTTTTTGTGAATTTTTTACAGAAATATGGCTTAAGATACTTTAATAAAATCAGTTACATGTTATTGTACATCTTTTCAATAAGTTTTTAAAAAATATTAATAATAAAATATTGACAAATAAGCCCATGACAGAGTTTTTTTGGAGATATGTTTTTCGAGAGGTGCTCTGCGGTGCCAATCGGCATTCGTCGTAGAATCATCTGAAACTAAAAAAATCGAATTTTTCAGTTAAAGTATGACGTAATGCTCCCCCCTACATTAATAAAATTTTTTTTTTTTCATTTTTGTAGTTTTGGTGGCAAAAAAACGTAAAACGAGCATTTTTGGCGAAAAATTTCGCCATATTTGTAAATGAAAAACAACCTTAAAAAACAAAAAATAAAAAAAAAACAGTGTAGGGGGGAGGTATTTTTGATTTAGAAAACGTGTGCCAAATTTGAAAAAAATCGGTTGAATAGTTTCGGAGTTGTGATTGGCACCGACTTGTAAGAAGTCGTTTCGGGAAAAACGCGTTTGAAAAAATGACTCTGAGAAATTATCGATGCTCCACATTCGAGGTAGAGTGCATACAAAGGCTATAACTTTGAGAGTTCTGCTCCGATCCACTTAAAATTTTGACACAACATTCTTGAAATGATTTACTATAAGATGAGTGAAGAAAAAAAATTTAGATTTTGTGACCCTACCCCCCCCTTAAGATGGTTCTCAAAGGGATAAAATACTTAAACCTTATGGGCAACAAAGTTAATTGTAATTAGTAGTGCTATACCTTGGCCATAGCTGTATCCATAGCAACCATTTGTTCTGATAAAACGTATGGGTGTCCCTGTAAATGAGTATGAGCTCAAAGTAGAGGTGGCATACCATAACGCCATAACCTTAACCATAATATTTACCATAATGATATTTATGCCAACAATTATTGGTGCCCTAGCCATAAGCAGCTGATATTCACATATACTATCACATATTTGTGCATTTCGAAGTACAGAAACTAAAGAAAATATAACAAAATGTACTCGTATACCACATTGCAACAAATCACAATGGAACGGCTAAAAACCAAATTTCAATTGGTCTCTACGGTTATGGTTATGACTACGGAATTATGTCATGTCACCTCTAATCGATTACCGAGTTTCCGATATGTTGGTTCTATCAGCAAATTTATGGCGTTATGGTTATGGCACCTCTACTTTGGGCTATAGGTGCTGCACCATAACTCCATAGCCATAACCGTAGCCGTAAGTATCTATCGAATTTAGGTGTTTCGCTGTACCCATAAGCCGCTGTGACACACTTGACATTTGTTTTGATATTTGCGATAAAAATTTGAATATTAGAAATGAACGACCAAAACTTCATTGATTTATGACAAAATGCATACAGATTTTGAAAAGCCGGAAAAGAAAAGAAGCGCACGGAAAGAAATTCCGAGTAATTTAAGTCTTGAAGATAAATAAATATATGCTAGCCGTCGGGAATGTATGTTTAGCATCGCGAGCTACTAGCAGCACAATACTAAACAACTTCTTTATGTAATTAAATTAGAGAGACCTAGATCTTGCAAGGCATTTAATAGCAATATGTTTCCCGTCGTTCGCACCTACACAAATGGGCATATTCCATGCTCGTGCGAAGTCCCAGAAGGTATAAAATATAATATTAAAATAAAATATAAAAAAGTACAAAACTTACAGCAGGGTTAGTGACAGACACCCCTCGGAATGAATTTGCTGAGAGAATTTGTCAGAATCAGCTGTTGAGCTGACGCGACAACATATTTCTATCAATTTTTTGTAATATCTTCTTCATTTACTTTAAGCCGACTCAACTTTTAATTCTTGATAACAAAGTTTTGCTTTTTGTCACTCTCTTCTTAGTTCTCTCCCACACCTTATCTACACTTGTGGCACAACAAAGTTATGCTCTTTTTCCACTTCAATCTGCGCAATTTTGTATTCTGTATTCCTTCGTATACCATATGCTATGCATATTTGTCAAAATAATGATTGATGACGTAATACATTTCTCGCCGTGTATCACTACATAGCGCAAAGAATCTCCAAATAAGTATGGAGAGCAACAAAATAAGGTTTTAAGTAAGTGTCTAGTCAAAATTTCACAAAAAAGTCAGAGAAAACGCCAAAGGAATATATTTTAAAACCATTGAGTAATGGTATCAAATTCCATCAATGGCTTCAGTAGCCAAAGAGACATGGAAATATAATAAAGAGTCTTTTAAGAAACAATGCTGACTTAAATCAACTCGAAATGTTATAAAATAAAGCATGTACTTCACTGTATATATATATATATATATATATATATATAATTGGCGCGTACACCCTTTTTGGGTATTTGGCCGAGCTCCTCCTCCTATTTGTGTTGTTCACTATTTGAAGTGTTTGAAAATTCACCGAAAAAATTAATGAGCTGAATATTTGCCGCACCAATATGAGATTCGTTTGCTAAGTTCTCAACCTAAGGTACTCAGTCATAACTCATCATCTCGTTATTGATAAGGGTAGTTAATGGAACAACCGACAGTACCACGTTAATTTACTGGTCAAAAACGTGCGATATTCATACAGAAGGCAGGAGAAAAGTTGGAGCGCGTAGTGCAATTGCTACAAGACAAGGAATCTGTGCGCTCGCTTGTCTTGTAAAGAATGCCTTAAATGCTACGTGATTCGCAGCCCATCCATGCTAAAACCCGAACGTGGCTTCAAGTAAGTTTTTCCTGTACTCAAATTTAAGGAAGCGCTAATCACGTAAGGAAGTACCGAATGCGGACATTTTAGTAAAATTTAATTCGGGCTGGATGTTAATTTTTAGCATCAGACAAACTCAGTGACAATGAGATTTATAGCTTATGACATTAGATGTACGGATAGACGAAAATTAGTTTTAACATATAAAATATGCGTGTGTCTTTATCCGTTGTCAATAAACTTTATGATGGATCTAAGGACATGTGTACTAAGCTTATAATGCCCTTACCACTTTCACCCAAAAAAAAAAAAAAAGTGGGCAGACATTGTTTGACAATCTAGAGCCCAAAAGGAGAAAGAAAATTCTCCCGATTTGTTGTTCTCTACTTCTTCATTGCATCTTGCATGGCTGATCTGACGAGCATAATTGCTACATTTTTCTTTTGTTTAAGTGTTTCAACTTGCCCGGGAAGAATGATGGATGTATCGTACGCCCATTGCAACGATGCTGAAAAATGTTAATCCACCGCTATTCGAGGAAGCCAGCGATTAACCGAAAAATTCAGGTTCTTTTGTGATCCATTCATTAAGCCAGTTTGCGATGCTATCGTAAGGTGAGAACCGCTCTCTAATAAGTGCTGGCTGCATTGATCGGTACAGATGGTAATCCGAAGGTCCAATGTCTGGGGAATATGGCGGGTGGGGCAAGATTTCCCAATTCAGTCCCTCTAAATATTTCTGGACGGATTTAGCAACGTGTGGCCTGTCGTTGTCATGCAGGAAAATCCGTTTGTCATGTCTACCGTCCCATTCCCAGGCCGGAAACTTATTCCCATATCCAATATATAAATACTTTGTTTGCTATTGTTACAGGTAATGACTACCACTCCATAAGCACTAGCAATGTGAGGCACCTTAAATGTCTCTTGGTGAACCTTCACTATGCCAAAGCAACACCTGATATTTTGTGAAGAATGTTCATGAGAGAAAGCTTGAGAGTGGCTTTCATTCAGGAGGTTCGAAATGGTTTCGAAATACAGCAGATGGTAAGTTAATTGGCAGTCTTCATCACCAGGGGCAAACAGGAAGAGGCGGTGCGAACGCTAGAAATTAAAGCCCTCATCACGGAGTGGTCAACTTTGGATTCTGTGCGGCGACTGTTGGCTTTTAAATAAACATTGACTGACATGATGAATTAAAATACGTTACACATGCAAATAAAACATTCAGACCCAATCTTACTTTGAGTCTAGAAAATAAAGCATGAACAGAAGACGTTGTGCGTAGTAAAAACAATACAATAAAATCACTCATCTTCAGAAAAAAGAGCGTTTTAACTGATAATAAAAAAGAAATTATTTTTTATTTTGGCCTTTGATAATAATAATATTTGTTGGCTTCTTTTATCACAGACTAAGTATTAATGCCGGCACTTGTTTTTCGCTGCTACGCACTTTTTTATTAGCGCGCTAATATGATGAAGCAGCCAAGCGACAACTTCTGAAGTGGAAGGAAGTGTGTTAAAAGTCCCGGAGTGGCAAAAAAGAGCTTCTTGAGTGAACAAAAGCCCAAATGCGGATGTTGCCGCACCAAAAGCAAGCTCGACAGCAAACCGTCAAGAATGTTGTTGAGACACACGCACATTTGTAAGTACATCAGTTGCCCGCATACAAAGCGACTAAGCAACGGACATACAATATACCCAGCAGGAAACGTCAGGGGGGGCCAAATGTGTCTGTTTTAGTGAGTTTGATTTTTCTAACCTCAACACAGATAGTTAAAAGAAATTAATTTTAAGACTAAATTAAATGCTTTGAAAATATTTTTATTTTTATACCTGCGCATTTGTGCCCAAGGATATTTTAATTTTTTCACACAACGGTTGTAACAGCGAAAAGGAATCAAGATAGATGTGATAATTATGAGAGTAGTCTATGTAGCCATTACTGTCGGTGCGCACGATATACATATCTAATCCTGCCATAAGTTCTGTTATAAGTTAAATCCGTTATAGATATGAAATTATAATACTTGTTTTAACGAAGTTAGTTTTATTTAATCACATAAATATTAAAGAAACCAAAATTTTAAACTTTCATTCGAAATGGCCACCATATGCTTTTACACAAGTCTTCAAACGATTAGGCCATTCAACTATTGCAGCACGAACGGTTTCCATGGATATTGACGTCGCTGCTCGAAACAAAGATTGTTTGCGACTTTCCAAATTTCTGTGAGACCTTCCACAGGCCATGTTCTCTAATTGTGACCACCCTCTAGTATAATGGATTCAGATCTGGAGTTACAGGTGGCCAATCTTCTGAGGCTGTGAACCCAGGAATATTGTCTTTTAGCCACTGCTGTGTGGTTTTTGCCTTATGTGCTGAAACGAAAACTTCCTGGGAGATCCAATGCTCTCTATTGATGAGAGTACTGCCCAACTGCTTCACCACGCCTTCTAGGCCTTAACACCCTTTTCGCAGAAAAGAAGAGATGTAAGGTCTTTACAAGACACTCCCTACCAAACCATTACGGAGGCTGAGCCCTTGGAACAACATTTTTTACTTTTTTAGAAGTTTTAGCATAAATTTTATTGTTTTGCTTATTAAAAACCTCTTCAACAGTAAAACTTTCATCATCTGTGAAAATAATATTTTCATGGCCGTTGACCGCATATCACCAAAGCAGCTGCTTTCATCTGTCGAGCTTAATTTTCTTCAAGCGCGTTGTCCAAAGGTGCTCAGTTGACCGACCGAAGGTGTTCGTGTGGAGATCATCTCTAATTAGTTTTGACATGGATCTGGTCGATACATTCATTTCCCTGGACATGATTTTCTGCTTTCTAAGGGGATTTCTGTGTTTTCTTTCTCAAACGGCTTTTATGGCTGCACTTGGGACGACGCCTTTTGCTTCTGTCTGCCACTTCAGACGTTTGGGAAAAACTATTGATCGCGCGGTAAACAAGCATTCTCGAAATTTCAAGTTTTTTCAGCAATTCGTAAATCTCACTTGCACTTTCGCCACACTTTTGTAATGCAATCACTCCGAGGCGATTTTCCTTAGCTCCCCACTCCATTCTCAACAAACGAAATTTTTGACCGAACTGAGTATAATTTAAAGGTAGAAAATTTATACCAATAAAAGCTAAAATAAAGGAATTTTGTCTGCCGATTTGTTCTCGTGGTATGCATTGCAGAATTTGTCACAGAATTTATGGCAAGACTAAGTATTATATCATGAAAAATCAATATATTTTAATGAAACTTGGTAACTTTCCGCCCGTCGGTCTGATGTGACAAGCTATAACTCTTAAGTCCAACTTTTTGTATGTTTCTAAAAATTTTAGCCCGCCCTAATAAAATTTTACCAAAATGACCAGAGTATGTAAATTTCGGTACGGACTTAGGAAATTTAACATTTCCTTACCTATTTAATTAAAAAAAAATGTTTGCAATTTGAAGAATTAATGTGTCTTCTTCTTCTTGTTTCTCTCGGCTAATAAAGCGTTTTCAGTAAGAGCGCTTCAACATTTTTTTTGGATAAAACACAAACGGTTTGACTTTTTTAACTATTTTTTTTTGTCTTATTGAGTTTGAACACATACATTTAAGTATGAAATTCGATTTCTTGTGCATGACCACCGCGTGCACGTTTTACGAAGTCCAATCGTTGAACCCAATATTCGACCACTCTTTTGCATAAATCGGCCGAAATTCCAGCAATTTCGCGTTCAATATTGGCTCTGAGCTCACAAATCGTCGCCGGCTTGTTACTGTAGACCAATGACTTCACATAACCCCAAAACGGGACGGCTTGTTAAATGGACCGTAAAATGGCCGTAATGGTCTTAAAGTAGCAGCAAGAGAACGATTATTTTCATAAAAAATTTGCACGATTTGCAATCGTTGCTCAAGTGTGTAGCGTTCCATGATGAAATGTACACTAATGAAGTTTGCAAATGACAAGCGAAAAATAAAAAATATTGCGTCGTTCGCCCTCCATATCGGAAAAAAAGTTGAAGCGCACCTATTGAAAAACACTATATATGTATATGAATTTTGAGGTGTTCTTCAGAGAAAAATTACGCGTTGGTTTACTTTACCATAGTTCAGGGTAAGTGTTTTAAGAAGCCAGCCACGAAAAGGCAACATAAAATAACGAACGAAATAACTGAAGAACGCTAAAATTTCTCTACCTTTCCGGCCTTAAAAGTTTTGCTGGAAAGTGCATCAGCAACCATCAGGAGATATTGCGGTGAAAATTATGTTAACCCCACAGATAAGCTAATATAAAATAAACGAATCAAGTAGAAAATCAATTAAATGTAGAAAGGCTTCAGAGAAATTGAGGCACAACAAAGCAGCCACATTGCAGACCAGCCACGCAATAACATATTTACCTGTACCTGAGTAAGTGACTGAATGAAGCTTGAGTAGGGCAGGTGGTTACGCTCGGAGGCGTCCACGTCGCTATGAAGAACCGAAACCAAAACTTTCTATTTACATAAATGACAGACGTTAAGTGGCTGTAATCAAATTTTATTATATTTTTGATTTTGTTTTTCATAAATTTTATAACACACTCCATTTCCATGTGTGAAGTGTGGGAGTGAGTACGAAAACAAAGCTTTTTGCGTGTATACAAAGTAATTACTTTGATGAAGCGTCAGATGAGAGGCAAACGTAAGCAAAAGCATACAAATAAATAAAGAGGTCGTCAGCAAGGCTGTACGTCAACTATGTAGAAGACCTCAAAAGAAGAATACAAGGCGAAGGACTATTATTAGCACAAACTCCGTAAAAAGTTTGTACAAACATATAGCCATACATGCGTATGTATGTAACGAGTGTTCATTCAGAGGTGTGGAATTTTTTTCTTACAAATTAAGTGCAAAAAATCAGTGAAACTAGCACCATGTAGCAAAATTATAAGTCCGATGACATTTGTGCTTCTAGTGAAACTTTTTTTTTATGAAACTTTGGCAAGTGATCAATAAAACGATATTCATTACATTACTTTAAACGCATTTGTTCTTAATATCAATAAAAACCAAATTAGAGACTTAACTTTACGGTGATGCCTCCAGAGTATGAAAAGGAAATCAGGCTTTTTTCGTATTGCATTGATTTATCTCGACAGTTTGACTGAATACTACTTCCTCCTTGTTTATTTATAACTAAGTGGCCCATCTCATCGTCTGATTCAACAGACGTCATCCACAAGACTGCCACCCGAATCGAAATTGCCTTATTTTTATTTTCACTTTGACCTTTCTATTTCTCTCAACCTTTTTAGCAAATGTTCTCCAGGTGCAGTCATTCTAAAAAGGTATACAAAAAATTATGAAAATAGCTAAACCAGTTAAGAATTGAAATAAGAACCACCATTCGAAAGTGCACAGGTCCGACACCATGAACACGCCATAAAAATTGAGTGAACAAGTTTTTTCTAATAGCCGTCGCGAGAAAACAGCTACTGACAGTATGAGTGTTCCAAGACGAACTTAACTCCAAAGAAGCACCTCAAAACAAATTGTCGCCTGTTTCGATACATTTCGCAGCTGCACTACTGGAAAAATTGAAAACAGCGAATTCTGAGTGGTACGCAACCATTTGATTACCAGAATTTATCGGAAAATTAAGGAAAATCAACCGAAAAAAAATCAAGCGAAGTCGAATCATACTTCACCAAGACAATACCTCATGTATCGGCTCACGCAATAGAAATGCGAAAATAAAATGCGAGGTCTACGTTTTTCAGCGTCTGAAGAAGTTTTAAACAGCTTCTTTTGGTAGTACCCACATATGATTGGCAAAGTGCTTTTAAAATTCATTGAATCGAATGCAGAAGGGCATTAACTTCCAAGAAGAATAATTCGAAAAATAGTAAAGCCCTTTCATTATTATATTACTGTAATCTCATTATTGAGGGCACAGCCCTCGTACTGAATTTGTTACTCCATGAAATTGCTACTCAATGGTTCAACTCAGAGATAAGATTAAATTACACTGAGTACGGGAGATGTGCAGATATAAGTGATTTGTAATTGATAAATGTACATACATTATATGGTATATGTGTTGGTGTGGAGGGGAATGCAAGGTTAACACTTCAAATTGTTGATAAATTTTCTTGGTGAAAACTCTTGCATAATTCATAAAGAATTCTGCTACGTTTAAGCTTCGATATTTTTTTGTTGACGGTGCATTTTTTGGCATATAGAAAAATCATGGAACAGAATATGTATGAAAGAAAATATACAATATGGTCAACAAAAAATGTTAATTTTTTTTAATTCCAGGCTCGACAATTCTGCTTATCACTATAGCCATGAACATTTCATACTGAGTATTGAGTCCGTGGATAAATATCCACAATAAAAGAAAAACTTGTTTTGTAGATGTAAGCCCTTGCCAATTTGCAAGATGTTACTCAACAGAAAATTCTATTTTCAAAAGGGAACACCCTTTTTTTGTGTGTATGCATAAAATCACACCACTAAAACTTATTATTAGCTGTCAGTATATTTGCGCGTACAAAAAACTGTCGTGATATTTTGCATATGTGCTTGTATCGGGTGTTTCTTTAGTTTTATAAGAATTGTCGATATCGACAACTATGGTTTGACAACTGGCAATGAAAATGTGGGTTAATATATCTGTCTAGTAAGGTTTGGCAAGCCATAATGAATCGTTTGACGTCAGAGCAATGCTGCCAAATTGTGGAAATTTACTCTGAAAAAATCAATCCGTTCGAGAAGTCCATAGAGCGAAGTGTTGAAGAATATATACCGAAATGTCGATTAGTGGGCGCTCTCGACTTGTTGGCCTCTGTCTTTCGACTGCGTGGAAAATTTTACGAAAGGATCTTGGCTTAACTACGTGCCTATAATATACAATTTGTGCAAGAATTGAAGCCAAATGACCATCGTTTGTGCCGCACTTTATCTTTATTATTCAGATTTATTGGAAAAAGTTGTGAAAATTTGGACTTATCAAATGAGCCCTGTAACTCGTATCATGTTCAATAAATAAATGCCATGAAATAATCTGCCAGATAATAATACACAAAATTCATTCCAACAGTATTTCTGTTTCGCATTATCATTTTAAGTTCTCAAGCTCTTGAAGAAACACCCGTTACATATGAACTTACATGAATACATATGCCTCCAAACTTTATCAAAAGCGCATACACTCATCTTCAACACCAGTTCTGAGTCCTTTGCAACAGAAGCAACATTCATCGCAGCACCTCAAGCGCACTCAAAGGCCAGCCAAAGGTAACGCGAAAGATTTCTTGATTTCTTTCACTGCCTTTGGCTAATTTCTAAAGCTTATTTTGTAAGAGCTTTATTTGTGTTGTTTTTGTTTCTTTCCACATGTGTATGTATGTGTACTGTTGCAGCTATTGAAAAGTTTTAGTAATATTTGCCGAAGCATGCATATGAAAGGCAGCAAAGTGGTATAAAAAACTCATATTACATTCAAAGACAGCTTTCAAGAAAAAGCAACTAGTAATAAATAAAAATAAAACCAGGAGAAAATGAAAATATTGATAAAAGTTTAATAAATTTTAATACTTTCTGCAGATTGAAATTTCTATCGGCAGAAACTCTGTTTGGAAAAATTAAATTTCATTTAAACCTATATTCGACACTTATTATTATCTCTTGATGGGTTTAAGCGCTCTGCTTTATTAGTTTTTCTATTCTTCTTCTCCTTATTTTAACTCAAAAAGAACTACACACTGTCTACTCCGATAATCAGACAGACTGCGACAGAATGTAGCCAAGCTTTAATGAGCTAGCCCCACAAGCCTCTCAATAGTACGGAAGTCAGCTCATAGAGATATGCCATGTAATAGGCAAAGGTTTATAGCCAAAGAATTAGCTGGATATCAGTAGCTCTGATAAATCGGGCATATCGCAAACTATGGGTTAGAGCTAACTTAATCGAAAAGAAAAAAAAGATGATTAAAGAAGCCCTCCTGTAGGACAGCTCAATAAATCTCGCACAAATCGAAGAGAAAACTTCCGATTGTCTAAGGCACTTGAATTGACTTTTCCCTCATCGAGTGCCTGAATAGTCATTCCCCGTGCTTTCATTAAGCATTCATCATCACTTATTTAATTGCCAAGCGTATCTGAGTTCAGCAATCATTCTCGTACGTGAACTCTTAAGGTTTTAATATTGGGAGTATGGAAAAGCGCAGGAAGAGTATCGGATTGAACTTATTGGATCCACGTGTGGTTATGTTCGGAACTAATAACATTGGATCACAAATTTCAGCTTTTTTTCTGCACCAGAGACGCCGTTATGAAATTCCTATGTAAAATCACCGTCTGATTCCGAAAATCAAGGTTATTTTTTATTCTATGGTAACGTTTTTGAGATATTTACGAATTACCGTTATTTCAAAAAAAAAAAAAAATTCGGCTCACTTAATCATATATATCTCGAAAACGAATTGAGCGATTCCAAAACCGTTGAAAGCTTTTAAAAGGTAATAAAATTTGCTATAAACTGTGTGTAAAACACTTTTTGCTAGGCCCTGCAGATTTAAAGATAACGAGCTATCATAACGGATTTTTTTAATTTTTTTTGTAAAAATATAAAAAAATTTGTACTTTGAGAGAAAGGATCTCGAAAACTTTTTACTTTTTCGTATATTTTTTGTTTTCACTCTAAGCTCCGTTTTATTACAAAAAAAATAAACTTTGATTAAACAAAATCGATGAACTAATACAAAAGTTACAAGCATTCAAGTAAATATATCCATTTAATACTTAACACGTTCCCTGTCCCAATACAAAAATGCAAAATTGACCGTCAAGTCCAACAAGGTTTTTTCTGTAGTCATAGGATAGCTTTAGTAATAATAATAACTAAAAAAAAAACGGATGTAGGGTATTTCTACCTGAAACACATATGGTCCATTTTTGCTTCTGCATGTTCATGAAACACATGTGGTTCAGGGAATTTTTTCTATGCTGACACACATATGGCTCAGGAACGTATCAGTGCTTATCAGGCGCACGTTTCCTGAACCATATGTGGCTCAGCGGACAGGGAACGTGTTAAGTACCCTACTGGTAATATGTGTTAGTATTCGCAGATCAGTTAGTTTCAGGTAGATTTTGGAAGGGTTATTAGATACAAAAAATTGTTAGTGTCGTTATCTCAAGCACAGACACATTTCAAGCAAGATCATATGTTTAAGGCAGGTAGTGTTTTCTATGTATAACTAGGGAACCTTTTTGTATAGGTAGGTGATCTATGTAAGTATAAATAATAGTACATGTGCCTCGTTCCTTCATAATTTCTGCAAGGATCGCCGGATACTGTTCATTTTTTAATTGCAGTTTATAATCCGTCATTTGCTTAAAAATATAATATGAATAAAAGGGCGCGAGAATTTGAGTGTAAAAATGATCCAGATATGTTCTGTTTCATCTGCGGGGAGTTTATCGTTAAAAGGATGCGACGTGTGTTTTCAAATCCTTTGAAATTTGCATACCATAAGTGTTATGGAATTGAGCCTAGAAACAATGAAAAACCATGGACACCGAATACTGTGTGCACCACATGTCGAGTCGAATTGATATTTTCGGAAACCGGAACCAAAAGGTACATCATAAAAATTAGGAGTTTGCTCTCTTTTAATGCATATCTGACAAGTTTCTTAAACTATCTATTTAGACGACATATGAAATTTATTACACCAATGAAGTGGAGGGAACCAACTTGCCATTCAACGGACTGCTATATTTGTACTACAAAAGTATTTGGGGTTGGAAAGTCAAGAAAAGTAACCTATGCGAGCGTATCTACAGTGTCATTACCAGAACTAAATTCAACGGAAGCTAGATTGCCAGCATCAAATTTAACTTTAGTTCCGGCTCCAGTTTCATTGTCAACAGCAGTATCTGATTACGCGGCATCATGTTGTACTGAATTGCAAACGGAAAACGAAAGAAACCCTTTGTCACAAGCACAACTCAATGATTGGATAAGGGATTTGGAATTGTCAAAAGAAAAGGCCGAACTACACGCCTCTCGTATGCAACAATTTAAATTTGTTTCATCCGATGTTAAGGTAACATATTATAGGACTCGTCACGAACAATTCTCCCAGTACTATACGAAGAAGGACAGTATTTGTTATTGTAAAAACATTGCTGGTCTATTTAAACAGTTTGGTGAACCATATGATTCAAAAGAGTGGCGATTGTTCATAGACGCCAATAAATTAAGTTTAAAGGCCGTATTATTGCATATTGGCAACCAAAAACCATCTATCCCGATCGCGCATGCAGTAAATACGAAGGAAACATATGAGACAATGCAAAAATTGCTTAAATTAATTAAATACGAAGAACATGATTGGAAAATATGTGCCGATCTAAAAGTCGTTGGAATGCTATGTGGTCTACAATCTGGATACACAAAATACTGTTGCTTTCTATGCAAATGGGATAGCCGGGCACGTCAAGACCACTACATCATAAAGGATTGGCCAGAACGAATCGAGTTTCAAGTTGGGGTGGATAACATAAAATACTCACCACTTATAAAGAAGGAAAAAATAATTCTACCTCCGCTCCACATCAAGCTCGGCCTTATCAAAAACTTTGTCAAGGCTTTGGACAAAGAAGGCGAAGCTTTTCATTATTTGAAAACAATCTTTCCACAGATTTCAGAAGCAAAAATAAAGGAAGGGATTTTTGTGGGGCCGCAAATAAGGAAAATAATGGCCAATACCCATTTCAAAGAATTATTGTCACCAGTGGAGGCAGCGGCGTGGGACTCTTTTGAAAAGGTCGTTACTTCTTTTTTAGGCAAACACAAAAGTCCTAACTTCGAGCTGATAGTAAACGATTTAATCAAAAACTATGCGGAAATGGGTAAATAAAAAACACATATAAGACCATTTTCTCAGTTAACTTTAAAACTAAACAAAAAGTTTGAAAGCAATTTTTTAAATTTATATGAGAACATATAGCCCTTAATCTGAATTTATTGCCCTGCTCCGAACAAACAAGAACCACCAAAATTTGTTCTGAATTGGAAGATTAATCCAGCCTAAGAAAATTATATGCTAATGTGTCACTTATGTATTTATCTAATTCCCTTTTTAATTTTCTTTCAGGAGTAAATATGTCTTTAAAAATTCATTTTCTGCACTCCCATTTAAATTTTTTCCCGCAAAATCTTGGCGACGAAAGTGATGAGCATGGCGAAAGGTTTCACCAGCAAATGCAAATGATTGAAAGTAGGTATCAAGGATTCTGGGATGTCGCTATGATGGGTGATTACTGTTGGTTTCTCATAAGAGAAACCGATCCTTCTATAAATAAGCGTCAAAACAAGACACATAACTTTTTCAATTATAAAATAAGATCATAGAGTTAAGACAGAATCATATGTACATATGGTATTATTTGTAGGGTACTTAAGTATTAAATGGATATATTTACTTGAATGCTTGTAACTTTTGTATTAGTTCATCGATTTTGTTTAATCAAAGTTTATTTTTTTTGTAATAAAACGGAGCTTAGAGTGAAAACAAAAAATATACGAAAAAGTAAAAAGTTTTCGAGATCCTTTCTCTCAAAGTACAAATTTTTTTATATTTTTACAAAAAAAATTAAAAAAATCCGTTATGGTAGCTCGTTATCTTTAAATCTGCAGGGCCTAGCAAAAAGTGTTTTACACACAGTTTATAGCAAATTTTATTACCTTTTAAAAGCTTTCAACGGTTTTGGAATCGCTCAATTCGTTTTCGAGATATATATGATTAAGTGAGCCGAATTTTTTTTTTTTTTGAAATAACGGTAATTCGTAAATATCTCAAAAACGTTACCATAGAATAAAAAATAACCTTGATTTTCGGAATCAGACGGTGATTTTACATAGGAATTTCATAACGGCGTCTCTGGTGCATTTTGGCTGTAAACCAGTGTAATCAGTTAAGTGATTAGTTATTAGATAGTTCTTCACTGAAATAAACGTATTTATTTTTAATCGAAATTTAGTATTCCAAAGCTGCAAATTCTGTTATTTTTGAAAAACGACGTCAGTTACAGGTAAAATCTGCCAAACAGTCAATTCATGAATGCCCTTTCATTGAGAACGTCCAGATATCGTTGTTGAAGGTTGTTCAGTAACACTTTGCGCTACAGCAATAATATTCTCAACGGAATGTCCAGATTATAGTCTGACAGTCCTTTTTCAATCCCCAACAAAACCAGTTTCTTGAAATTTTTTCTCCAATTCGAATTTTCTACATATTCGGATGATTTCCAAAAAAAAAAATCACGAATTTTGCCATTCTTAACAATTTTTTAATTTTAATGCTTTGTTCTATCGTGCACATACAGTCACTCACATTCAAAGTGGGGCAGATGCATATGAAAACTTCTAGTCATAATATCTATGTTTTGATGAAAGAAAACACGTTCTACCTTTTTCTCTTTTTTCACAAAAATTGTTTTATTTAAAAACAACAAAAAAATATATATATTCCAAGTTGCTTTATAAAATGTTAATGTATAAAAAACTGAAAAAGGACACTTCTCTGTCTCACATTTAAAGTCGGACAAACCATGTTTTGCAAATATGCATACCGTTATTTCTAAATTTTCTATATTTGTATTGTTGGCATTGTTGCCTTGTTAATCATTGGGTGAGTTTATAAAAGTATTTGCAAAATGCCGCGTAATGTTAAACAGTCTACATTGGAGGAACCCAAAATAGCAATTCAACTGCACCTAGACAGAAAATCTGAGCGAGAAATATCGAAATTGATAAAAAAAGTAACTCAACAGTGCACGATATTATTGCTAGATACAATGAAAATGGTTTCATTGCAAATAAGCATCGTGGAACCCGTCCAAAGAAGCTTTCCTCCAAAGATGAGAGCACGGTGCTAAGGGAAGTGAAGAAAAATCTCTTCATTTCTGCTCCAAAATTAACTGCGATGGTTAAAGAAGCTTCAGGGGTGGAGGTAAATCCCGAAACAATAAGAAGACTTCTTCGAAAAAATGATTTTCATGGCCGAGTTGCGCGGAAGAAGCCCCTAATAAGCAAGAAAAACCAGAATGGCCGGCTTGTTTTTGCTCGCCAATATATGGCTAAGTATTTCGAAGTGGGGGAAAAAATAACAATTTCATGGTTTTAATTTTCATTCTTTAGGTGTTATTTACTGACGAAAGTAAATTTAATTCATTTGGATGTGATGGAGGACAAGAATTTAAGAAAAACGGTTAAACACAGTGGTGAATCTGTTTGGGGATGCATGGCGGCGTCAGGAGTTAGAAAATTGCATTACATTGATGGAATAATGTATAAACACGTTTATTTAACAATTTTGAAACAAAATTTGAAAGAAAACGTGAGAAAACTAGGCATCGAAAGTAATTTTCAATTCTACCAGGACAACGATCCCAAACATTCCGCATACGACGTCAAGAGCTGGTTGTTACATAATTGTCCAGAGGTAATAAAAACCCCTGCACAAAGTCTTGACCTCAATGCCATTGAGCATTTGTGGGACGAATTCGCTCGCCGGATGCAAGAAAGGCAGTGTACATCAATTCAACTCTTGAAAATTGCTCTGCAGGAAGAATGGAATAAAATAAGCCCAGATGCTTACAAAAAGTTAATGAATTCGATGCCAAACAACGAAGTATTAATTTTGCGTTGTGTACAATTTTTTTCGATTTTTTATGTCGTGCCCGATTTTGAATGTGAGACTGAAAAGTGACCTTATTTAAGTTAAGCCTTCGTGTATATTTTATAAGAGACTTTGGAACATATTTTTTTTGTTGCTTTTAAATAAAACAATTTTTGTGAAAAAACAGAAAAAGCTAATATAGAACGTGAAACATAGATATTATGACTAGAAGTTTTCGTATGCATCTGCCCGACTTTGTATGTGAGTGACTGCTATCTGTCTACTTGACTTATGTATGTCACATAAGGGTACCATCTGGGAATTATTTATTACTAACATCTAAGCTTCACTTTTCAAAGACCCCTTACGTGTGCAAGATTTATTCTACCATTCTTGGCTTTCTTCTCACTTCTTAGTGTATAGCTTATTCTTATTGTTCTTTTCGTTTTTTTTTTTTTTTTGGTACTGACGTTACAGCTCTTGGAAAGGACCGAAACCGATAGAACTTCAGCTAGGTCGCATCCAATGACCTCGTATGATCTCATTTTGTGAATTCAATTCAATATTTTATATGAGAAGAGCCACTGAGAACTTTTAATTTATGTTAATAATTATGCAGGTCTCATCGCTTGTCTATTTGGCTTCCTCGGCAGATAACTAGGAGCTGATCCTGTAAAAATATTCATTTGAAGCGAATGTGAAACGATAAATGAAAGGTGTAAGGTTAAGTTGGTAAAAAGTGCAGGGTAGATTAATTACAGCGTCAAACAGGATATTAATGAATTCACCATGGCGCTTAGTTAAGAAAGATTGGCTTTGAAAATTAACTGGAAAATTATCTTGACATATTACAAATATGTACATAAAATATAACTACGAAGATGCACTCAAGAAATGCATAATACCTTTTTGGTACGTGTTCACGAATGAAAATTATTTACATAAATAAATTCTTTTAACACAAACGTTTAACCAATCTGCCATAAAAATAAATTATTCATTAATTTCCTTTGTAGCCTCACCAAAGCACTCATTTTCCTGATAAATATATTTATTTACATATAAAGAGCTAAACTAAAAACTAATTACAATTTTCTGAATAGTGTTAGGTTTTTTCTTAATTTGTTTTAAAATTCAGCACCCAGAGAATCGTATAAAAAGGCGAAGTTGATTTCATTTGAAATATTCAAGTCCAAACTTCAAGATGGCAAAGTTTTTTGTTCTCGTTAGCGGTTTACTCTACGTACTTTCTATGTTGAGTATGGCAGGTAAGCAGTCACTTACATTTTATATTTTGTAATCTCTGGATCATAATATGATATGATATATGTTCTTGTAATGTTCTATTCTAAATTATTTTAGTTGCTGAAGTACCCATGCAGGAATATTTTGTAGTAACAGCTGGGAAAAAATAAAATGCCTTGCATCTGTAAATCTCTTATGATGTTTATAAAATAAATAGCAAAATAAAAAATTAAATTTATTTTGTGATAAGTTTTCTGGCAAAGAAATTTAATGGACTTGGTAAGTATCACATTATTTTTTGAGATCATGTTTGTAATCAGGGCAGCAATTACTTTAGAGTAGAGTAGAACTCATACAGTTACTCTCACTCATATACAAGTTGGTTGAAAAGTATCGGATCTTCTAATCAGCAAAGAATTAAAATTGTATGTACAATTTCAATATTAAATTTTTCAGTTGAACACAAACATACGATTTTATTTCGATTTGTCAAATCATTGTATTTGTTAATCATGGAAAGAACCGAATTTGTGCAATGGTTAACTTATTTGTTTTGGAGGTTTTATTAACAGTAGAAATTAATAAAAAATGGTGAAAGTACTTGAGTGAGCAGAAGTTTTTGCGATCCTGCAGGCATGCAAAATGCCTAAGGAACGCGGGAGCGAGAGAGATATTAACATTTTCTCAGTCAAATAGTCAAGACGCGATTCAGGCTCTGACGACGCCATGGTGTAGAACGAAATTAGAAAACTCCTGTAAGAAGGATATCAAATCGCTTAGGTGTGCAGGTAACATTTCTCTGATCTGGGTTCCAGGACATAGGAAAATAGAGGGAAATGAAATTGCTGATGAGCTTGCCAGGAAGGGGACTGAATTGGCCTCAGAGATCTCCTACTCGGGCATCAGAATTCCCTAACAGTTGCTAAAGGGAAACTGCACAAATTATTTCTCAGGAAAGCGCTTCTTCGAAAACCCATATGCTATTTCGAAAAACCTTTAGCCCCAATACGATATACGAAGGACTCAGAAAGTCCTTTGGACTCCTCGCTATTCAATTTCCAAATTCGTAGCTTTGTTTACCTGCCACTGGACGATCGGCAGACCCGCAGAAAAGCTAGGGTACCCTTTCACCTCCATTGCAGAAGCTGTGGGGTCCTTTCAGAGAAGAAGACTGTTGAGCTCTTTCTCTGTAAATGTCCGGGTTTGGCAGCTGAACGTCTAAAGGCACTGAGCGTTACTTTCTTCGACAGCCTGGGGCAGTGCGCGAACCTAAATCCAAGCAATCTCCTCCATTAAATCAACAGCTCTGGCTGGCTGTAGATATCTGCCTGTTGAAGGTCTTATAATGGTATCAAAACGGCACTTTAGTGCTACTTGAGGAGTGCTAGAGTTTTACTTCAACCATTTGACCTATCTACCTATTTGAGTGAGTCTAATTAGAAAAAAAATTTATAAGTTTGTGATTTATTCTATGTTTAAAAGTTTGTTTCATATTTTTATATTTAAAAATAAAAAAAAATAAAACAAAAAGCTTCGTAATTTTTTTAAACCGTCTAGTGTATTCTAAGTTTTTCATTAATAGCTTAGACTATGCTCAGTGATCCCTGTAAGTTACAAAAAGAAATTCCCATAACTTTTCAAGTATGTTCAAATAAGTACAGCGAACGAGTTTTTAGAAGAATTGACTTCCTCTGTCTCTATTACCACCAGCTGGTAAGACATTGAATACTTAATACTTTAAGAGTCGGAGCGTTTGTATCGATTCGGACGACATGACACAGCAAATGAAGCCGCTGTCACTTACAGACTTGGGCCACTTGACATGAAATCATTTACTAGTTTGATGAGTTTTAGAGTTAAAAAATGGTAGTAAAAGCGTTAAAGATGGTCTACGTAGAAAAAAAAGCAACAACAAAGTCGCTTTTATCATATTACATACTTTACATGAAAGATTACATGTGGATAAGCCGTTCGGAAAATTTATTTTCAACACATCATTTATTACAGGAGTATTTTTGGATACCTGGAAATTATCGTCAATTATCCCAGTTTTCAAAATTGGCAAAAATAATGATGTTACTATCTATAGGTCCATCTCCAAGCTGTTTACTATTTCAACAAAGCATCTCATTGCATTCTATTGCGAAAGCTAGCTATGTTGGTTTCCATTTTATATTTGTGAAGTGGCTGAATTCCTATTTAAGTAAGTATGTATTTTTGGACCTTTACTCTTTGCCCTTTTAATTAACCCTGCGTTGGACACCCGGTTCTGGGCAGACTGGCTTTTTCGACTTTGGACGTGAATTTAACATATTTTTTATAGCTAACGACTTGAGTTTCTAAAATACAATTAACATAGTTATGTAGAGCGGCGATTACTGACTTTTTGAAATAAATAAATGAAGTTAATGCCGAATTCGTTAACCATTCAACAAAAAGCTGTAGAACAGTAATTTTAAGAGAATCATTGCAACAAGTGAATTGAAGTTGAGAGAAATTTTATTTAATAGAAAAACAAAAAAAAAACATTTACAATTTAACATTATTTTAGAAAGCATTCTTATCATTCAATCAACGGGTATTATAAAAAGGTTTTCCTCTTTTCTTCATATGTGACGGATGAATAAGAATTCCATGAATTGAATTCCTGACTAAGCAAAAAAAAAATAATAATAATATTAAAAAACCATTACTGCTAACAATTTCGCGGAATTTTGTAATGCAGAAAGAATAATGAAGGATCTAAAATTTTGAAAATGTTCGATATTAATAAATATTGTATTTTGCGGCACTTATACTAGCATGTTAAAATATATACATTTAGCTAACCAAATATCTATCAGAATCAGTAGAATCCATTTTTAGTCCTCAGAGTTGACATAATTTCATAATATTTACTCACTGCAACAATTTGGCTGAGCAGTTCTGGGAAAATTTTGAAAAAATTCTAATAATTTTAACATTTAATCAATCTTGAACATTTTGCTATAGAGTTTCTTAAATTAAACGTTCTATTGAGATACTTAAGAAGAAAATATTTTTTAAAATATTAAAAATTAATATAAAAGTTGGACGAGGCATATTCATCACATATTTGGAGCGCTGCTTTTATATTTATATATACTTATACCCTATGATCAAAAAAGGAATGTTTAATTTAAACGAACCGCGTACGTGGGAACCGTGGTAGGACTGTAAGACACACATCTGCTACCTTTTAGCGCCATCGGATGATTAGGGGATTTCAGTCGATAGTGGAGATCGAAGAGAATGTGGCGAAGGAGCTGCAGGCCATTCCTTAAACTGGGTTAAACATTGGCACATGTGTGTTGCTTCAGACGGGTCATATTTTGAAGAAGATAAAATAAATTTGCCTGAAATTTAACTCCGTTTTGTTTTATTTAAACATTCCCGGTACTTTCTGGTCAAAGGGTATATCATTGGGGTTTACATTCTTTGTTGCTCTCACCTCCAATGGATGCCAGATGGGTTTTTATGACAAACTTTTTCTTGACATAAATACTCTCGGAGGCTTGCCATTGCTTTCGCCAAGGAGTGACAGCTATTATAAACATTTAGCTCGTCATGTCCGTAGTTTCGAGCACGGGTGTTGCCCTTAGAGCTATGAAAAAATTGACAAATATTATCGTTCTATGTTGATTTGCCACCGAATGGTTCTACTAAATAAACACAGAGTAGTCCTACTATAATTTCAAATTACTCTAGCATTTACTTTCACATAATTCGTTTCGTGCTAAGCAAAATGTTATCAAAAATGTAGTTATTATTTACATATTTATTTAAGTAGATATTTATTTATATTTAAATCTACAATATTACACGCGAATTTTCATAAGTTTCATGGCAACGGTAAGAATGCAAGTTTAGCACGTGCTTCCGTTGCTGTTGCTGAGCACGACACAAGGATAAAATTTGTGTTACACTAAAACATACATACATAGCCAGCAGCAGTAATGCTATAAGATTGTAGCAGTAATGCTACTATTTACATCTACCATCGTTATGTTTTTTTGTTTTGGTTGGCAGTTGCAACATGAAAATGTCTGTTAGCTGTCTTTGCAGCAGGAGGACCAACTCACTAAAATGTTGCTGTTTGCCGTTTGTTGGTAGCTTGATTGCTTGCCTAGTTTGCTGGTGTTGAATAAATAAAGTGGATAAATAAAATATAATGTTTCCTCTGTTGCGAACACCGGCACTAACACTATTAACAACAACAATAACAACAGCAGTACCCATATTACTCGTAAATGGTGTGACGAGTGCAGTTGCTGTGGCGGCGTCACTAGTTGCAACGGCAGCGATGGCATCTGCACCGGTAATACCCACTGACATTTACACTTTGCCAACAAGCCAAACAACAACAATAACAATGGGATGGGAAGTAAAAATTGTTGAATATAACAAGGAAAACCGCTACAACAACCGGCCAGCGGCATGTCAGCTTGTGAATATGCAATTGAATGAATTTCGTGGCGGAATTAAGGGGATGTGCATGCATATAAGTTCATACCTATGTATGAATGTATCGGCACATATACGCAGGGTGTGGGTGCGTATTAGTGAGTACACAGCAACCTTGAAAGGTGGTATTTATTATAACTATTTGACAAGGCGGAATTTCCACACAACTTCTATTTATTTGTTAAACTGAAAATAAACTATGTATATTCAAATCTGCTTTTACACGGTATTGCCTGCAAAATTAGGAAAAACGATCAACTTTGCGGTGAGTCGGCTTAAAACTGAAGGGCCCTCTATTTGTGAAACAACATCAGGACGTACGCCACTAATAAAAGGAGGAGCTCGGCCAAACACCCAAAAAGGGTGTAAGCGTCAATTATATCTCTTCTTCTTAATTGGCGCGATAACCGCTTACGCGATTTTGGCCGAGCTTAACAAAGCGCGCCAGTCGTTTCTTTCTCGTGCTAACCGGCGCCAATTGGACACACCAAGTGAAGCCAAGTCCTTCTCCACCTGATCTTTCCAACGCAGAGGAGGCCTTCCTCTTCCTCTGCTACCACCAGCTGGTACCGCATCGAATACTTTCAAGGCCGGAGCGTTTGTATCCATTCGGACGACATGACCCAGCCAACGAAGCCGCTGGATCTTTATTCGCTGCGCTATGCCTATGTCGTCGTAAAGCTCATACAGCTCATCGTTCCATCGTCTGCGATATTCGCCGTTGCCAACGTGCAAAGGTCCAAAAATCTTACGCAGAATCTTTCTCTCGAACACTCCAAGCGTCGCTTCATCGGATGTTGTCATCGTCCAAGCTTCTGCGCCATACGTTAGGACGGGCATGATGAGAGTCTTGTAGAGTGTTAATTTTGTTCGTCGAGAGAGGACTTTACTGCTCAATTGCCTACTTAGTCCAAAGTAGCACTTGTTGGCAAGAGAGATTCTACGTTGGATTTCAAGGCTGACATTGTTATCGGTGTTAATGCTGGTTCCTAAATACACGAAGTCTTTTACAACCTCAAAATTATAACTGTCAACAGTGACGTGGGTGCCGATACGCGAGTGCGCCGACTGTTTGTTTGAAGACAGGAGGTACTTCGTTTTGTCCTCGTTCACCACCAAACCCATTCGCTTTGCCTCTTTATCCAGTTTGGAGAAGGCAGAACTAACAGCGCGGTTGTTAAGGCCGATGATGTCAATATCATCGGCATACGCCAGCAATTGTACGCACGGTAGAACCCGTGCAAATGGTTTTTATGAGGAGCTTTTTCTTGGCATTGCCTGCCGAGGGGCAACCGTTATTAGAAAAAAAACTTTTTTTTCATTTGGTGTTTCACGGAGATTCGAACCAACGTTCTCTCCGAATTCCGAATAGTGGTCCCGCACCAACCCATTCGACTGCATTCGACTGTTAAAAAAAAACTACTATAACACAATTAAAGGGCCTTTCGCCTAGATGCCTAGGTGGCAGTTGTGAACAATTCCCAGACGGTGCCTTTTTAAATCATCTTTGACATTTGTCAATTACACAGATACACATTTTTACACGATAGAAGAACGCGTTAAATTTATTAAAACTTATTATAGAATAGTCTATATTAAAAAACAACATATCAGAAACTGATGAAGCTCATTTCATACTGGATGGATTTGTGAATAAACAGAATTGTGACATCAGGGGCGAAGAGATCCCTTGAGTAATTTCAGGAAAACCATTACATCCACTAAAATGTACGGTTTGGTGTGGATTTTGGTTTGGTGGAATAATTGTCCCATTTTTTTTTTAAATGAAATATCTGTTACTGTCAATGGACACTGCTATACGAGATTGTGTGTGGTCTGGGATTGAAGCAATAGCTACAGAACATCTTTATTTTTAGCAGGATGGAGCAACAACTTACACAGCATGGGGGCACATTGCATTACAGGTATTACGATCTAAGTTTTTCGTATGACAGTCTGTAGACGTGCTCATGGTGGACATTTAAGCTATGCCACTTTTTACATATAATTCAAAAGAGCCGTATTTTGAATAGTGAGGGCTGAAAGAATCCAAATTTTTACATGTTTTACATTAAACAACATCTAGCGTGTATTTTGAAGAACTCTTTATTATTCTGTAAATGACGAAAAGTGTTAGTATTCGTTTACCCGTTGCTAGGTAGAATTTATTTCTCCGCTACATGCGTATGTACTATATATAAGCTACCATGCATTGTTTTTCCGGCTAAATTCTGCTGACAAAAGGCTAGTCGCATAATATACGAGTATCACATACATATGCCATTGTGAGCAATTGGTTATCCAAAAGTAACATTAGCTTCTACACGAGGGATTGGAAGCGACGTCGGCAGAACGCATAAACCGGTTGCCTACGCCTAAGCAAAATATGTTTTAAAGATTTAATTTTTTGGAAGAACTCGAGATGTCAGCAGCCAGAGCCTGGGCGACGATTGATAATTATTGAATCAAAATTAACTTGTTTTATTTGGATGTAAAATATATATGTATGTTCATACCATATGTGCAGTAAGAAAAGTAAAAACCAACCATTTTTTTAATATATTTGTGAAACCAAGGATAAATTTTGCATATTCATAATGCATATGTACATACATATGTGTATAGGTATTTACGGGAGCGCCAGTTGTAAGTAAATAGATATGACAAAATGCGAAAATGTACGGATGCTGCGCCATTAACAGAAAACGCTACGGCGATCATATCACAAGACTTTTGAAAAATGTAAATTTCTTGGGATTTGAAAAATTTTAATTTCTTGGGATTTGATGTCGTACCACACCACTAGCGTGAAAAGTGAAAACGAGTAATCATAAATCAGATGGATTTGTTAGATACTAGTAGTTAGCTTTAACCAGTGGTATTTTTTATTTTTATATTTATGAGGCGACCAATCTGCTCTAATTTTCTTCAATTTTACTTTCATGCATTTAGCAACCCCTTCTGCATTCGCTTACTATTCGTGTCTGAATTCATGGTCTGATAATTTACATACATCTCATACAATAAAAAAACAAGGATCAAGACCCCTCGTAGTGCATTACACTAGTTTACAATTTTTCACTTTCAAAAATGGTCCTCGACCAAAAGGCATTTTTTAAACTAATTTGAGGTCGCTGAAACCAAAAATGAATTTTTTTTTTTCAAAGAACGGTTTCCGAGATATTCCCAAAAAACCTGTTTTTTGGGCAATAGTGCAGATATTACCTGCAATCTCGAAAACAGTGCGTGCCATTTCTTTGAAGTGCATAAATTTCGAAAGGCACACATATAACCTACATGGCAATGCATAATTCGTGTCAATGAAAGTCGTAGTTTTCGCAAAACAGCTGTTGAAAGTTAAAAAAAGCCATTTTTGACGTTTTTTTACTAAATTATCAAAGTTTATTAACTTTTTCCTCGAACAAAAAATTTTTTTATATTATATCGACATAAGATGGGTTTTCTGAAAGACAATTTTCTCACCTACATTTGAAGTCTAAGTTTGTCTGAATCGACGAAAAATTGTAGAAGTTTATAATATATAATATATGTAATATAAAGCGTTTTTCAATAGGTGCGCTTCAACTTTTTTCCGATAGGGAGGGCGAACGACGCAATATTTTTTATTTTTCGCTTCTCATTTGTAAACTTTATTAGTATACATTTCATCATGAAACGCTTCACACTTGAGCAACGATTGCAAATCGTGCACATTTTTTATGAAAATAATCGTTCTGTTGCTGCTACTTTAAGACTACTTTTTTCCAAAAAATCATCTTCAGTGATGAAGCTCACTTTTGGCTCAATGGCTTTGTCAACAAGCAAAATATGCATTACTGGGCAGAAAGCAATCCACACGTGATTCATGAGGCACCGTTGCATCCCGAAAAAATCACTGTTTGGTGCGGTTTACATGCCGGCCACGTTACTGTGAATGGAAATCGATACCGCGACATGATAAACGATTATTTTTGGCCGCAATTGAATGGTATGGACTTAGACGACATGTGGTTTCAACAGGACGGGGCCACAAGCCACAGAGCACACGCTACAATTGATTTGTTGAAGAGTAAGTTCGATGAGCGCATTATTTCCAGAAATGGACCGGTCGAATGGCCGCCGCGCTCGTGTGATATGACGCTTCTAGACTATTTTCTTTGGGGTTATGTGAAGTCATTGGTCTACAGTAACGGGCCGGCGACGATTTGTGAGCTCAGAGCCAATGTTGAATGCGAAATTGCTGGAATTTCGGCCGATTTATGCAAAAGAGTGGTCGAAAATTGGGTTCAACGATTGGACTTCGTAAAACGTGCACGCGGTGGTCATGCAAAAGAAATCGAATTTCATACTTAAATGTATATGTTCAAACTCGATAATAAAAAAAAAAATTAGTTAAAAAAGTCAAACCGTTTGTGTTTTATTCAAAAAAAAAGTTGAAGCGCTCTTACTGAAAAACGCTTTATAAACATTTGGCTCATTGATATTTAGTGGAGGTTGATCTTCAATCTGTGGTGTTTGTTATGATATTATAGTATCATGTCGCGCTCGGCAGGTGAATTTGTAGGAAATATTTTGCCGCAGGTGCCGATGGACTGCCGGCTGAGCTATGGTGGCGAGGAGCTGGTAAGGTGTATGCATCAAATTCTGTGCAAAATATGCCTGCCATACCTGCCGATTGGAATTTAAGTGTGCTCTACCCAAACCACACGAAGGGTGATTCTGCAACCTATGCCAATTACCGCGGGATTATTCAAATATGTTTTTATTATATAATTGGTGCTTACACTATTTTTGCGGGGCTAGTCTTTTAAATATCGCCTATAAGGTTCTAGCGAGCGTATTGTGTGAAAGTCTAAAGCCCACCATCAAGCAACTGATTGGGACTTATCAGTCTGGCTTTAGACCTGGAAAATCCACCATCCACCAAATATTCTCAAGTCTTTTTGTTGACTTCAAAGCTGCAACCGACAGTACGAAAAGGATATGTCGCGATTTCTTAATTTGGTATCCCCGCAAAACTAATGCGGCTATGCAAAATGACGTTGCTCAATACCAGCACCGCCGTCAGGATTGGGAAGGACCTCTCCGAGCCGTTAGATACCAAACGAGGTTTCAGACAGGGTGACTCGCTGTTATGTGACTTCTTTAACCTGATGTTGGAAAGGATCGTGCGAGCCATATAACTTAATCGCTCAGGCACAATATTTTATAAGAGTATTCTGATATTGACATTATCATCCTTAACAACCACGCTGTATAAAGAGGCAAAGCGAATGGGTTTGTTGGTGAACGAGGACAATAGAGAGTACCTCCTGCCATCAAACAAACAGTAGGCGCACTCGCATATCGGCACTCATTGATGACTGTTATGGATGAAAGAGACCTCTTTTATTTAGAAACCAGCATTAACACCTTGGAAAACAAATGCTCCGACTCTGAAAGTATTCGATGCGGTACCAGCTAGTGGTAGCAGAGATAGAGGAAGGCTGCGTTGGAGTCAGATGGAGAAGGCTTGGCTTCACTTGGTGTTTCCAACTGGCGCTGGCTGAGAAAGAAACGACTGGCGTGCTTTGTCAAACTCGGCCAAAATCGCGTTAGCGGTTATCGCGCAAATCAAGAAGAATTTCTTCTTTGGAATGTTTGCCATTTCCTGGCAATGGATAATTGGTATTAGATATATGTATATGGGCATTTATTTATTTGTTTGTTGGTTTTATTGGGAAAGTCAATAAACTAAAAAGGTTAACTAAAAAGTTAACGTCAGACCGGCATTATATCCCTTATTCAATTGTACAGGAATTGAAGATTAGTTATAAGATTACTATTAATTGGTTGTAGAATAATAATAATTATGTTAGTTCGAGATAAAGAGAGAAATCAAATGTTTTTTGTCGAGTCGGAAGATTATAAAAAGCACTAAGGGGAACTAGTTTTAAGGCCTATATTTTATGTGGTACACGATTCGTATTTCTGAAAAGTTTTGCGCCAGAGCAAATATAGTCGTGTATTAAGGGGGTATTCTGGTGTAGGCGCCTTAACTTTAGGTATTTTTAAAACTAAGATAAAAAAATGAAACACATTTTTACTATCCATTTTTTTATGGTTTTTATTAATATTGGAAAAGTAAAAAAAATTAATAAAAAGAAAGAAAATAAATTGAAAACCGTGGAATTACAGGCCGGCGGAGTGGGGGCTACATAAAAAACGGTGCTCCATGGTTGACATGATTCCAATCTTTGTAATGATCTAAAACCAACAAATTAATTAGTTAGGATGTCGTTATCAGATTAAGCCAAATCAAAGAAAAAAAATTCACAAAATGGCGTCAGCTTAAAAAAAAAAATTTGTTTATCCTCTGTTTTTTTACCTTTCCAAATTTTTAAACATACTTCAAACTTAAATTTTTCAAAATCTGAGGCATGCGCGATAGACAGATGTATAATAAAAAATTCTTATCAAACTTCAAAGCGATCAGTCAATTAGTACTTGAGATATCATGACGACCATCTCAAAAAAAGTACACAGTTTTGAGAAAATCTCGTTTGAAGTTTGAGCAACAATTCCAATGGAGTAACTTAGATCATATTATATTTGCTACTCACTCTGGGTTAATCGGCGATATATTTCCAGGTATATATTATAGAAGTACAAAGTATATATATATTATATATATATATGTATAGAATATATAAAGGTTGTGTGGGATACAAAGATTTTCTGGAAAGAACGTGTCGTCAAGTCGGCTGGTAACATCTGCCGTTCATTGTGCGATTCGCTCCACTCGGCCGGCTTAGACGCCACGCCACAAAATCCGCTGTATCCCCGAAAATAATTCGAATTTTGAAAAATCCGTTGAAGGGCATATTTTTCCAGATCTAAACTTTGAAAATATGCAAAAAAAATCGATTTTTTCAAATTTCTAGACCAGAATACCCCCTTAACATTTGTGGCGACATATCGCCAACGCTTTTTAGTTCATTTTATTTATAAAAATATTGTTTATTCTTATAACTCAACATTTTATACTTTGTATGAAATTCAAAAAAATTCAACAAGTTTCCACAAAAATTTATATTTTTAATTTAAATAAAAATAAATGAGTTTTGGTATAAAGTATTGAAGTTTGAATGATTCAAAAGTAATGTCGATTTTTGAGAATTTTTTTTGGTGGCGGTCTTGAGCATTTTTTCCTTATAAATGGAAGAAAATGGACAACACAACTAAATATAAATTATCCAAAATCAACGCGAATATTGAGCGAAATAGAATAAACCATAAAACTGCATATCTAAATTTTTCTAAAAAATTCCTAATAAAAAGTTTGGAATTTGTTGAACTTTATTTACATTTTGTATAAAATTTGAATCTTTAACTTATAAGGTGCTTATTGTGGTTTAGTATTCTTATAAATATAATAAAATAATGGAAAAATCCATAGCTGTATATAAACATATAAATATATTTATACAGATCTAATACAAACATTTCTAAAAACTTCCAAAAATCCCCTAGAAGCAAGCAAATCTTTGGCGAAGCTCCAAAAAAGTCTAAGTATAAAAACGAGTACTGCTGAAACCATAGTAACCATGATCTAATATTTGTTCTTTTTTACGTTAAAAGGATGCACTTTTTGGTGTAGGCATATATGTATGAGCATTTCATTCGTTTCTCGCGACTTTTTTGCAGCGGAAAAATTTTCTGCATTCCCACAGCAGCGAAACTAAAGAAGCCCAGCATCAAAGTAATCAGCACATAGACACGTTCGCATAGTAAGCACAGCAAACATATTAGTTTATCTAGGCATATGTGTTAAAGTGGGAGGAATGGACGTGGCATAAGCATCATATTTTCAAGTTGAAAATACATAAATAACCAGGTGTAGTGTGTTGAAAATGTGGAAGATGTGTTGGGGGAATTTCACGTGTGCATGTGGGAGTGCGTGTGTTTGTGGATTACTTTGTATGTGTAACACTCGCTTGTCAGCCACTCAATCCTTACAGTGGCTTATCAGCGAGCGCTGAGTATGCAATTCAAAATCATATTCACGTGAAAAGTCGTTGGGTAAACTATTTTGTATTAGCATAAATTCAGACATCAGCATAAAATTGCAATTTTATCGCCAACCATTCCTCAACAACTTATGCAGTGTTGTTGTGGATTTTTGGTTACTTATTTGCGGATATTTTTCACCTTCCGCTCAACTTGCGCTACACCAATTTACTTTTTTTCTCGTTTTCTTAGCGCCTCTGTTGCTTTCTGGAATTATTACTATGTGTGCAACTTTTTTATTGCCACCAGCAGCGAGTAATGCAAATGAAAAACTACCGTTTGCAGTTGTGTTGCATTATATATTTTGTTGTTATTTTTTCTTTTATTTCTTTTTTATGAGCTGCATAAGGAGGTATGTATGCTTGAAATGTGTAAAACGGCAATAAATCTACTTTTACTTATACTAAAAGCAGCATTATCCAAATTTAATTTAATCTAAGTTTCAACACCCTTCCCTACATCTTTTAAAATAAAGTTAGAAAATAAATACATACATTGGTAGGTGAGGCCAGAGTGCTCCTATTTGCACATAGCTTTTTCTATTTCGAACCTAATCTCTCCTGGAAGGGTTATTTGGACATAAATTGCATAAATTAAAAAAAGACGCGGCCGTAAGCCTAGATGTATTAAAAAATCATTAAATTACATTTCAAACATTTGATTAAATTCAATTTTACCTTTCAATAGATTCATTTTTTTCGCCTTGCTCTAAAACATTAAAATTTATAAAATCACTCTGCAGTTATCAAATTTATCAATTATTTTCGGTCCAATCTATTTGAATTCAGGCAGACTGACCCGAAAATTGATTTCCCAATTATAAAATAGAAATTATTTTTCGGAATACCCTTTTTTGTTCATGAAGTGCACGTTTTCAAAAAATTCAATTTTCTTTTCATGTGCGGATTTCTTATTTTCTTCCAAGGAATTTTTTATTCGAACGGCAATAACTTCTGCAATCTTGCATGGGTTTGAAAAAAATTTATGTATTGAAAATAAACATATTTATGTACATTTAGACATACAAGCTTTTGCTTTAAACATTTTTTTCGACATGGCTATATATCATTCGCTTGAACTAATTTGTAGAGCACTTTTGTTATTCAGTAGCGGATACCTCAAAAGCGAGTTGTTTGAAGGCTTCAGCAGCTTCTTCAGGTGTTGAAAAACGTTGAACTCCCATTTTATTTTCTATGTTCGGGAACAAAAGGAAATCATTAGGTGTAAAATCAAGGTTGTAGGGTGGTTGACCATTGATTCGATCCATTTCATGCTCAACAACTTTATTGAGGGAGGTAATACGTGAGACCTCCCATTGCCTTCGTGAAGGATGATTTGTCTTCGGTGGTTGCTTTTCCTCAATTGTACGAAAATTTCTGGTAAAATTATACTGACCATTTGATTTGAGGATCCAAGATTCGCCAAATCACCCACACCACAACCGTTGTTGGGTGGCCTTCATGAAATTCATCCTGCAAGGAAAGAGAGGCAAATTAAGTTGATTACGTCGAAAAACTTAATAAACTCACTGAATAACAGAACGAATAAAGCTCATAAGAGAAAACCATGTATGTAAGTTTATACAAAAAAAATTAAACTTTTTGATTAAAATATCGAATGACAGTTCATCAAAGTACTATAAAATTCAACCGTCATATTAACTTTATTAACTCTAAATTTAAGCTCCAACCCATAAGAAGGAATGTCTAAACTTTTATTTAACTTTTTCTTTATATCTTAAAGTTATTATTTACTGCTTTCGTTCATTCTAAGATAAGATAAGATTATGCAGCGTTCATTTGGAGAGCTTGCTAAATTCTTTCTTGCAAAAATTAAACGCCTGAAAAAAGTTTATGCAAGTTTGCTGTATTTTTGCTAAAATTCTCTGATTCTGCCCCTTTCTATCGGTCCCGATTGCTTATTGTGCCGGCGGGCAGTAAAATAGTATTTTCAGCTGATCCGTTTTCAAATTTGCTAAAATTTGAGCTCTTAAAGTTTTAATTTTTATACTTCTGTTTAGCTGAATAAAAGCCCGTCATCATTACCAAAATGTTAAGATAAATTTCCAAGAAAAATAGAGAAAAATAAAATTGCGTTTCCGATTCTACACTTATAATTAATCTTAAGCCGCTGTAAAGTAGAGGATAAATATTCTATCTGTCCTTCTTTTTTTAATATTCATAGGACCAAGACCGATTGTCTCCATTTTGCTGCCACATCCTCGCTACCAACAAGTTATACGGGCTATACTTTCATGACAATATACATCCTCGCGTTCCATAGGGCAAGGAATTCATGGAGGAAATGGAAGATATTTTACTTTTTCTCTGGTTGATTACAACTATGACAGCATATATTGCAAGGTATATCCATTTTGGCTGCTTGCTCTCCTATAGGTCAGAGTCTGCAGACATCTCTTCGTTTCACATTTATCAATGGTGATGTATGTTATTGGTGGGTCTTAATGTTCTGCTAACTTTGCATGCCGTCTGATTTTTCCACCTAAGATCCGTTATTCTTGATTGCACCTAGCGGTGTGAATACTGATTCCGCAAGAATGTTATTAATGGCAGATCCCCTCTTGCCAAATCTGCTTTTTCGTTCCTTCAATATTACAACGTCCTGGGACCCAGACTAAGGCAACATCATGGTCTTCGCTCAAGGTGGTAAGGCTGTTTCTTCTTTGTTCCACCAGTTTGGAGGTTCTTGTGGTCGAATTCAGTGCCTGGATTATAGCTTGGCTATCCAAAAGAATAACGATATTGCCCTTAAAAAAGAAGTCTGCGATTAGCAGTCTACAAGCTTCCCTCACTCAATATTTCCATCTGGAAGACACTGCAAGCATTAGAAAGATCTAGAGATTTTTTAGTTCAAGTCTATGAGAATATATATCTGCTCTATTTTTGCAATTTTCGCAATCAATTTTTGTAGCGTCGAAGCTGTTTAGTGAATGTCCTTTCTCCTGAGATGGAAATAGAGTGACAAAGTTCTAATTGAGTTAGTCGCTATAATAGAATGTTTTTTTTCTTCCAGCGACCCGCTTTATTTATCCTAAATGCACTTACAGTTGCGATCTTCTTGATATGCAGATCTATCAGAACAATATGAGTTAGTGTATTAATAACCTCCTTAGAACATGATCAAATTTTACCGACCGGTATTGCACATGCTGATCTTTGTATTCTGCCAACTAGAGCTTTCCACTAAACTACTGATCCATATGAAAAAATTGGTCCATCCAAGCATACAGTCTGCTTTCCATACCCGTTTTTCAATGTTGAGTTTCCAGCTAAGTTTGGATTCCCCTAAGTACTTTGTGCTGCGTTAAATTGAATGAGTTTGTTCATTGATAAGTGCTACGGTAAGATTGGGTACCTTGTATCCAGTAGTAAAAAGCATAGATTCTGTGTC
This sequence comes from Anastrepha obliqua, assembly GCF_027943255.1. Lineage (NCBI taxonomy): Eukaryota > Metazoa > Arthropoda > Insecta > Diptera > Tephritidae > Anastrepha > Anastrepha obliqua. The sequence continues at coordinate 87,354,087 of NC_072892.1, forward strand.
ACATATGTTCAAACATAAGCCACAGCGTGATTTCACCTAGCGCCCTTTTCATGATATTTAACGATACTCTCAAAGAGTATCGACAGCGTGGATAGCTTGGAAAGAGGTTCAGAATTACAAAGATACTGCCATCTTTTTGAATTGGGTAATTGAGGTAAATTTCGAATCATCTGTGAAAATTTAGATGAAGACGGATAACAAAATTGCAATCAAAAATGTTTCAAAAACCTCGAAACCATAGTTTTTCGAATAATTTAAATTGCATCGAGTGTAAAATTTTCGATGACTCCATATTTTCTCATTTTCTAATATATAAGACTTAAAAAATCATCTGTGAAAATTTAGATGAAGACGGATAACAAAATTGCAATCAAAAATGTTTCAAAAACCTCGAAACCATAGTTTTTCGAATAATTTAAATTGCATCGAGTGTAAAATTTTCGATGACTCCATATTTTCTCATTTTCTATAAGACTTAAAAAATAGTTTTTAGTAGTAATTGGGAAAGCTCAAATGGATATTTCTCGGACATTAGTTAACTAGCACTAGTCGACGTCTGTTTAAGTGGAAAAGATCTATGAATATGGATAGTATTGAGTTAATAGTTACACCGCCCGTACAAAACATATGTTTACTGTCATACCAAAACTGTCTAGATAAGAGGAAAAGTCATTCCGGTAGCCAAAAACCAAAATCCTCCAGAAATTTTTAAATACATGGTAAGTAATAGGTCAGGGAATAAGTTCGTAGCGTTTTTACCAACGACTTTTATTTAAACAAAAAACAATATAGTTTATCAATAATAAAGTCTTCTCACCTTTCTACCAATTTGTTGATGCCGTTCCGCCAAAAATTGTCTGGTCGGGTGTCACAGAAGTTGCTGAGCAAGTTTTTAAGGACCTCTTTGTTATTACAAGTGACGCCCTTCATATGGTTTGACTGGGAGCGAAAAAGATGTTAATCGGTCTGTGCAAGGTCCGGAGAATACGGCGGATGCTGAAAGGCCTCTTGGAGTGCGGCTTTGACGACATGTGCAACATGGGGCCAGGCATTCTAGTGAAGAAGAATGGTTTGACGATGTCGATCAAGTGTTTTCAGTCCAATAGCCTCATTCACGCGGTGTAGCTGGCAATTTAGAGCTCCTTGTTGACTGTGCCATTCTTTTTGAGCATTTCCGATTGTATTATGCGCTCTCATTCTCTCCAAACTTCTTTAGATGAAGATCCGGCTTGGCTCTCGGCTTTGGTGTATCTACTGGAGCCATCCACCTTTCTTTGCTTCTTATTGATGTATAGGCACCATTTCTCATCTCCTGTGAAGATTCGGCACAAAAAGCGTTGTTTATGACCGAATATTGCGCGATGACGGGCGAGATGCTGAGAAGCAATCTGAAGGCGGCTTTCTTTGTTTTCTCGTTGAACTCGTGAGTCATCCAGGCTCCCAATTTTTCGCTAAATCCCATAGAATAAGGGTGATTGAGAATCGTTTTATGATCGTAGTTAATTTTTTTTTGCCAATTCACGACTGGTGATTTGAGACGTTCTTCATCGAATTCAGAAGGCCTTCCGTTGCGGGACGTGTCACGACGTCGAAGGTGCCATTTCTGAACTTTGCAAACCATTTCCGTGCTGCAGACTCGCTTATGACACACACTCCATGCACGTCGCAAAAGTCCCGGGCTGCTGCGGCAGCTCTTTGACCTCGATGAAATGCAAAGAAAAACGGGTGTCGAAAATTTTGATTTTTGCCTCCTGGGTATTCCATTACCAAGACTCAAAGCTCATAAAAAATACAATTAACATAGTTTTGTAAAGCAGAAAGAGTTCTATAGAATGAATACCAAACAGCAAATAAATCGATGTAAAATAAAATAACGCTTTGAACTTATTTCCCAACCCAATATATGCAAAATAAGTTGTCCATGCTTGTTTTTGAGTAACTTTTTTACTAAAGAAACTAAATAATTTTGAGTGATGGAAAGGTTCATACTGACCTCTCCGTGCTCTTTTACCTGTCTGTTTTTGTAATGCAGCGGTCTAGTTCGCAAGTGTCAAATTGACAAAATTGATTGACATGTGATGCCAATTGCAAAAATTACAAATATTCTCATAGGACGATAGATTTTGCACCACCTTGTGAAATCTTCTCATGGAACCCATTGAGTTCTATAATTTGTGGTAGAAAATCAAGAAGCATACTACAAACTCGAGGATACCTAGTACATTCACCCATACATTTGACATAGGAATTAGTTGAAAGGGAATTTTAGCAAATTATTTTGAAGTAAAACTGCAACCCACAAGCAAACAAAAAAAGGCACTGTGGGATGTTAGACGATTTCATCTCTATGAATAAAATCTATGGCGTAGTTATATTTATCATCGAAAAGCGAACGGAAAAATTTTTATTACAAAATTCTGTATGCATACATAAGCATATGCATGCATACATATGTCTAGCCATACCTAGTTTGTACGGTTGTGTGTAGTCGGTTCGTTTCCCATACAATTTTTCTTGCGAACGTGCGCGATTTCGTTTCATATTAAAATTGGCTTCTTACGAGCTAAATTACACATACGAAGATAAATAGGTGCATGTAAGCTCAAAATATATTGCACAAATACGAAAATTTGCCTGTGCTGCTGCTTGGCATTGAATTTGAGCTCTGGAGTCGAAGTAGTCACCCTTTAGAATTTCCCAACGTTTGGCAATCCCTACAACTCTACCCTTTTTACCTTCAACCGAACAGTGGCAAATTTCTAAAAAAATTTTGATTTGTTTCGTATGAATGTTAGCTTTACTTTTTGCTGTTTTTATTTGTCTTCCGGTCGATTTACCTTTCATGTTTGCAGCGTTCATCCTTTCAGCCACCACTGAGCAATCGACTAAAATAAAAACCTTACTACTGCGTGTCTTCTTCTGCTCTTACTTTTTCTTATGTAAGGTACTTTCAGCCGCATTTTATTTTTCCACTTCGACTCTGTATGATTTTGTTTCTGTAAATAAAGTTTTCGAAAGCATAAACTCTTTTTTTCTTTGGAATTTATAATGCTGGATTTAATTGTAATTTACTGAAAGGGATTTGTATCGTTTGGAAAAATGTTGCTACATTCCTATGCAAGCTTTCTGCTTTTACTCAGATTCCTTTTACAGCTACGCTGCTTTTTGCACTAGTACTTAATAAATGGCGGTTGCAAATGTTTATCTGAACTCACTGATTTAACTACATGTACGAGAGCGCACGAGTATTAGGTAGGTCCAAATTTTTTGAGAGTACATGTTTTCTCCTTTTAAGCGAATTTAGTGATAGGAGATGTAATCAAAGCTAATGCCAACATACAAATCTAACAAAAGGTGACTCAAAATTAATCGAAAGACTTACAATCTTTTTGACACTTATGAACTAGAAAAAAAACAAAGTAAAAAGTATACAAACAATCAACCAGTGGAGCGCGTAAAGACCAAAATAAAGATTTCCATTACTCAAAATCATTTTTATTCAGTAAATAAGTTGTGCAGAAACAAAATTGGATGACTAGTTTTGCACCATCTTACTACATTTTTGAGATCCTCAATATTCAACTCCCATCCCAATTAAGACGATTGCTGTTCCTATTTCTGGCCTTCTTTTTTTCTTCTTATTTGGCGCGATAAACGCTAACGCGATTTTGGCCGAGTTTAATAAACCGCGCCAATCGTTTCTTTCTCATGTCAATCGGTGTCAGTTAGCCACACCAAGTGAGGCCAAGTCCTTCGCCACCTGATCTTTCCAACGCAGAGGAGGTCTTCCTCTTCCTCTGCTACCGCCAGCTGGTACCGCATAGAATACTTTCAGAACCGTAGCTTTTCTATTCATTCGGACGACTTGACCCAGCTATCGTAGCCGCTGGATCTTTATTCGCTGCACTATGTCTATGTCGTCGTAAAGCTCATACAGCTCATTGCATCATCGCCTGCGACATTCGCCGTTGCCAACGTGCAAAGGTTTAAAAATATTCCGCAAAATCCTTCTCTCAAACACTCCAAGTAACGCCTCATCGGATGCTGTGATCGTCCACGCTTCTGCGCCAAACGTTAGGACGGGCATGATGAGAGGATGTTAGTTTTGTTCGTCGAGAGAGGGCTTTACTGCTGATTTGCCTACTTAGTCCACAGTAGCACTTGTTGGCAAGAGAGATTCTACGTTGGATTTCAAGACTGACATGCTAATCGGTGTTAAATGAAGGCTGTTACAAATTTGAAGTCAAAACTGTCAACAATGTCGTGGGTGCGGATACATGAGTGCGCCGACTATTTGTTTGATAACTGTACTTCCACCGATTCGCTTTGCTTCTCTATGCGGTTTGGAAAAGGCTGTTAAAGCCGATGATGTCAATATCATCGGCATACGACAACAATATTACGTTCGCTTAAAAAATTGTATCTGAGCGATTAAGTTCTGCGGCTCGCACGATTTTTTACAATATTAGGTTAAAAAAGTCACACGACAGCAAATCTCCTTATCTGAAACCTCATTTTGTATCAAACAGCTCGGAGAGGTTCTTCCCAATTTTGACGGCGTTGTTGGTATTGAGAAACGCCATCTTGGATAGCCGTATTAATTTTGCGGGGATTGAAAATATCTGGCCGTACAATGGAAAAATTCACATTGGCTGCTGATCCATGGTTTTCCAAAATATTTTTAATTCACATTTGCATTTGTTTGTACCAATTTTCGAAGGAATTTGTTCAGTATTGATGCTCGTCATACTAATATGCAAGAAAGTATCAATTCCAAGACATATAGCATGATGATCTTACTCTATCATTGCGCGCACAGCATCGAATATACAATTATATTCACTGTTGATATTTGCAACCTCTTCCCAGCCCCGACATATTTGTTCATGCTCTATAGTTTTACCTCCACTATACTTTTTTACCACAAATTCGCTCACAATGATTGCCTTGTGAAGTGGTCCGCTATCGTGGTGCGAACTTCATAAATTTTTCTTATAAATCTGGAAGTATAGCAACCAGGTATATTCTTTGTTTACTGTATTCCGACAATTTCTTAAAATATGTGAAATAACTGTACCAAACAGTACTAAATTTGTAATGCGAATTGAATTTCAGTTTAGCAAACTTCATATTGAATATTATAGAAATCGGAGAGCAACCTCGTTCATCTCTCATACATAAAATTTTAAAATCCATGCATCCGCTCGGTTGTGCATCAAATAATTTGATAACTCCAGTAGCAATAGAGCTCAGAAAACCCCCTATTCATGTGATTATTGGTACAAATAAAATTCAAAGGCGACACTGCAAAAACTCGAATTCAAAATTTTGTGCCCGTTTACATTTAGTTACATATGCGAGTACGTGGCAGCTGGGGTATAAGAACAGACAAGCAACGGTGCGCGTCCAAATAAATATTTCCATCACTCAAATTAATTTTCCTCATGTATTAAAAAAGTTATTCAAAGACAAATTGGATGATTATTTTAACGTCACCTTGCACATCTCCGAAACTACTTTAGTTAACTTTATCAATCTGGGCCATGGAATTTAACTCATAATTTACATCCCACTCACGTGAAATTTTGACCATCTCTTACGCCATGGAAATAAAAAGTCCCCTAAATCTTACGAAAAATTAAAAAAAAGTATCCTTAGTACGAAACGGGGCTTTAGTGCTACTTAAGGAGTGCCAGACTAGCAGTTCAACCATTTCACCAACATATAAAAGAGGTCAACATATTAAGCAAGCAAAAACTGTGAATAACCACGCCTACTTCCATTAAACGGTTATTGTCGAAAATGCAAAAAAAATTATAATTTGTGAGGAGAACAAGAACTGATATGGAGGCGATCTGAAAGATAGACAAATGATTATTTGTATTATAAACATGCATATAGGTTCTGATTTAGGCAAAGAAAAATAAAGGAAAATCTTCCTTATATCCAGCCAACTTCATAATCTTCATAGTCTAATCAAAATGCAATACCTCTATACATATACCGTAATGGTTCACATAAAAGTCGCAAATGGGCAACTAAGGGATCCAAGTATTTTATACATTGTCATACATTTTTCTGAAAACTATCTACTGTTGAGTGTAACAAAAGTAAACTGAAAAAATTTATAATTCTGAGATTTACTGAATGTTGAAAATTTTGGCATAGGTTTTAAACTGAAATATTTTGAATTCTTTTTAACATTTTTATAATTTTTTATTTTTGGTGAAATATACTATAAAGTACATTGTAAAATATGGTTCAAGTGCCTGTCTGGCTCTCCCCAAGTAGCACTAAAGCGCGGTTTTGATACCATTATGAGACCTCCAACGGGCAAATATCTACAGCTAACCAAAGCTGTTGATGTAATAGAGAGAGTTGGTGGGACTTAAGTTGGAGCACTGCCCCAGTCTGTCGAAGTAAGGATCAGCCAGTGGCCTTAATCGTCTAGCTGCCAAACCCGGACATTTACAAAGAAAGTCTCCTCAACAGTCTCCTTTTCTGAAAGGACCCCACAGCTTTTGCAATTGGAAAAAAATACAATAGAAAACCTCAATCATTCAATGAATGGTAAACACAGCTGCCCAATAGAAAAATGGAGCTCAGCTTATACTGCGCTTTACTAAGAGATACGTTGTGCCATTCACCTGCAATTCCTGGCTAGCCCGTGGACGAGTATATTTCCTTCTATGTTCAATATCATGGAACACAGATCAGAAAAATGTTACCTGCGCACCCAAGAGGTTTGATTTCCTCCTTGCAGGAGTTGACCAGTTCGGATCTGCACCATGGCCTCGTCAGTGCCCTGATCGCAGGTTGACTATTGGAAAATATGTTAGTATCTCCCTCGTTCCCGCATTCTCTAAGCATACTGCATGCCTGCAATGACTTCAGCCTGAAAAACACTGGCAGTATTATGCAATTTTATAAAATACTAGCAAACCCGGCCCCCTTCGCTGGGCACACTAAAATAGAATAGATATGGTTTAGAACAGAAAATATATGGTTTTCATATTATTTATTTCTTTATTCTTTATTCAAGCGCTTTGGCATAAACAATATTTTTTGTTTTTCTTTTTGTTTTTGAGTAAATATAAAATATAAATTGAAAATCAGGAAATTGTTTTTGAATTTCAAATCAACGCAAATGAATAACTAAGAAACAATCGTCTTTTTTCCTGATCATCCATAAATTTTTCGTTTCAATTTATATGTTTTATTAAGCATTGGAGCTTTTTTAACCATTATCCATTTATATTTTTCAAAAAAAAAAAAAAAAAACGAAAAAAATTGTTTTTTCCACGAACACATAATTTCATTCGGATTTCACATTAAATTCGTAAGAAATTATTCACTATTCACTGTTCCAAAATCCACTCCAAAAAAATGCACAAACAATTTTTACATGTTGCACTTACGTTTTTTCCTTATGGCATCCAAATCAGAAAGAAATATTGACACATTGTAACTCACACTGTCAATTTGACAGTTCAGTTCCGCCCCAGGCGTTAAAAAAGTAAGCGACATTATGGCTGGTTCAAAAGAACGCTGTACCCGTTGCCAGTGCTCCGAATTACAACCAAACTTTACGAAACCCATTTTCAATACTTACTTAACAATGTCCGTAAGTTTGGTTTAATTCGGTGCAAAGACACGACGGGTCCACGTTTTGGCATATATTTCGAGACCCTAGTCATCAATAGGTATGAAAATTACCCCGTATTAAAGCACTTATCAACAGCTTTCAATTGATACCCATATTGTACATACACAACCAAAGGTTACCCGGGTCCACGTTTAGACCTATATCTCGAGACCCCAGTCACGGAGCGGCATGAAAAATACTCTGAACTAAAGCATTCACCAACAGCATTCTAGGGTCCACGTTTTGGTCTCTATCTCTAGACCCTAGTCAAGGAGCGGCATGAAAAATACTCTGAACTAAAGCATTCACCAACAGCTTCCAATTGATACCCATATTGTACATACACAGCCGAAGGTTACCCGGGTCCACGTTTTGACCTATATCTCGAGCCCTATTTTCAAAATAAAATATAATCCATGTTACTCGTGGATGATGTAGCTTTCGAATGGTGAAAGAATTTTTAAAATCGGTCCAGTAGTTTTTGAGCCTATTCATTACAAACAAACAAAGTTTTCCTCTTTATAATATTAGTATAGATAGATAAATTGGTGGATTCAGAGAAGGTTAATGCTCTGACTCCCCATTCCATCTTAGAACTGTCAGTGAAGATTTTCCCCTCGTTCTAATTCTGCCTACTTGGAAATATTGCCCTGGCAGGACACTTCAGCTCCAGTTTTCGGAGAGAGGGATGTGTACGAAGTTCACGGAAATATTACCTAAAAATGCTACCATGTCCCTTGAGAGATCCTCTACAGAGGCCAATCTCCTTTAACCTGATTGCACTTTGAGCAGCGTTGGAAATAACGTAAAAGGCGATGGGAAGTAAGTGCAAAACGACATTATGGGCAGCACAGGGTTTAGTTCTACATGCTCCGGCGATGCCAATGCAAGCGGTCCTTTGCACCCTCTCCAGTTTAGTGATATTATGGCCTTTCCGGAGAGCTTCTCACCAAACCCGGTATCCATAACGACTTGTGAAACGATCCCATTTTTTCAAAACTTTTGAGACAATTTTTGTTTTGTTTTTTAAACACCCCATATTTATCACATATTTTTAATTTTTTTTTATTTATAATAATAGCTGAGGCTTTACTTAGTCGTCTTTGAAAGTTTCATAGTGGATTAGCAAACAGAGATTTACACCTCAGTTAGTTAGCTATATTTTATACCGAGACAACTATGAAAAAACTGCGTTTTATTCCCTAATACGGCTGTCCTGAAAAATCTTCGATGGCTAACTCTCAATAGTTAATTAACAATTTTGTCAAATATGCATACTGAAATTTTATATATTGTATTTATAATTCATTTTATGCATAGGAAAATTTGACCCCATTTCTAAGTAGTCGGCAAGAGGTATTGAGTGTAGCTTATTCAAATTTTTTGCATGAATTCGCAGACTTATCCTTCTCTAAGTTTGCATAGTCTATTCGCACACGCAATCTAATTGCACCCTGTTTTAAGTACTTTGTTGCATCCAGAATATTTTTTTTTTGTTGCATAAGTAAGTAAAAACACTAGAAACTACTATTTCATTTTCGTTCACTTTATTTTCTTGTACAAATACTTTATTGTACACAGTAGCAATTTAATATATATTCCTTTGTATAAACGTAACAAATCTTCACTAAAGGGAAATTGTGATAAGACAATATAAGATATTTCGGTACGAACTTTCATTCAATAAATATCATTTAGTCTCATCAGAACTCCTGTTTTACATTGCAGAATCTTTCTGGACGTCGAATAGACTATGTCTTATATGTCTAAATAAAAAACAAAATTAAAATAATACCAGTACATACATACATATGTATCTCTAGAGAAGTATTACAAAAATATTTTCCTTCATTTTGGTGTTTCACCGAGATTCGAACTTACGTTCTCTCTGAAATCCGAATGGTAGCCATTCGGCTATGGCGGCCCGTTTCGTAATATTCTAGCTTAAAGATAAACTAATTGAAAAATATTTGGATCACTTAACATGCAATCTTTGAAATATTTCTATTACACTAATATGATTGTGGTTATGACTACGGTTTATACAAAGTTCGGTTCTACTTGAACATATACAATTCGGTACTTGTTAAAATGAATTTGGGTTTACGATATTTAAAATATTTGTAGTCTAAGTGGCATTAATATTTTTACACAAATGATCTTTTGAACAGGAAACTTCATATACTCGTAATGTGCGTCGCTGTTGAATAAGTGAATGCGAATTTACAAGAAGGAGTATACTCTTAAAATTTATTAGCATCATGGTTTGAAGAATGGGCATATATGAGTACACCTTATAAGGAAAAAGAGGGGAAATCAACGGAATACCATTTAACATGACTAACGTCAGGATGTTGGAATTCATTTGTGGTAGCGCACAGCAAGCAACCAATTTAAAACCAACCAGCAGCAACAATGCTAAATAACCATACACAGATATTTGCAACCAGCTACACACATACATACATATGTATGTATGTATAAATATGGATATGAACAAGAGTGACACAAATGCGTCCAAAATAGCTGAAATAAAAGAGCGACTATGGAGCAGTTGTTCGCTGCGATGACAACAGAACAGACAAAAACAAAAGCGACAGCGACAGCAGCAAATGCAGCCAAAACTGCAATGGTTAAATGGAAATGCCAACAACATGCAATGACAACAATTGCAACAGCACAAGCAATAACAACAATGTCAAAGACGGCACAGCACAAACAATTGCTGACAACATGACGGTCAAAAGCAGCCAACTTTTTTGTGGACTTGAAACCACAATCAACCCGAAAATCCTCTCGTTGGGGAAGTGCTGCGCGAGAATGCGTTAAAACACTCGTAAACAACGATAGCAAGGAAATATACAAACAACAAGAACAACAGCAAAACAACAATAATAGTTGCAATAGCAACAACAATTGCGTTGCCAGCTTAAACATTATAACAATAAAGCCAGTGAATGTAGAGTTTTTGGTAGATGGGTTTTTGTGGTCGTCGCTGTACGTCGCTGTACGTTGTTGTTGCTGGTGGTATCGGTGGCGATGGTGGTTGCAATGAACAACTTGTGCACTTGTGCGGCATAACTAGAAGCAACGAGTGGAGGGGGCTCGTGTGCCTGATGTATGTTTGTATGAAGAAGAGGAGGAAGAGTGTGGACTAAGGCGAATAAGAGGGGTTGAATTCAGCAAGATTTTGGTGGGTGGTGCAGATACTGATGCCAGCAAGTGGAAGGCTATTCAGATAAATGTGGGAAAACATGCGGTTTCGCTATAACACAGCATGCCTCTTCGCCGTATAGATGCAAAAACAACAACAACTCTGAGCAAAAACTCAGAAACAATAATAAAAATAACAACGCGAAGTACTAGAACAACAAGCGAAAACAGCCGCGTTGGCAATTTGAGAACAGCAACTACAACAATTGCTTCGATGTTAAGCGATAGTGCTCCGAACGCATGGATCAGACAAAAGTGAAGTACGGCGCATGGAGCGCAGCAAGTTAAATGCCATTGCAGAAATATGTAAGTACTGGATGGGGCAGCAGTGGCTTGGTGAGTAGCATTGCGGGTTGAAGTTGCAGCGCGCGCTCTCATTGACGATACTTACAAATAAGTTTATGTTACCAGCTGACGCCAGTGGCCATGCTCAACACATACCCTAAAGCGCTTGCCTCATTGTATACCTCGTAACTAAGTATGTACATATGTATGTACGTAGGCAAGACGACACTCCGGGGAACATGTTTTGCAGCGAATTTGATTGCGGTGAGAAGTAAACACTCATTCATACTCACACAAGTAGCCGAGCGCATATGGAAGTGCGCACAAACATATGCATATATGCGTATATGTGGCAATGCATAAGCAATCTAAATACGTATCTATAACTTTCCTGTAAATTTGCCAAGGATATTGTTATGCAACGCGTGCCTTCCCTGCAGTGAAAACTTGTGCGATTGAGCTAGAAATTAGAAACCAATATGGTGCGGCCTAGACACCTATCACCTACATAGACTAAATGTGGTAATCCTATGCGTAGGTCAGGTTAATCTGGCTGATCCATAATCATTTCACGTAGCACTAATAAATTATGTTTGTAGCACTGTGAGTCTATACATTGGATGAATAAGTTTCAGTGCCACAGGTTGTATTAAATAGTATCCCGAAAGTACTATGTATAATTAAAAGTTTAGAGTTCAGTCTTAGAAGTGTCGGCGACTTCTGTGTTGTGTGAGCCAAGCATGGCAATCCTCTAAGCTGTTAATGCATTAAAGAACTTTGCACCTAATTCCGTTGATATCACCATATTTGATGACTGATTTTTAAAAGCTTACATGATAATAAAATTAATTAATAATAAAATAATAGCAGCAGCAGCTTTCAGACGAAGTATATTTTCATTTCCGCGTTAATGTCCTCAAACAAAACCTTAGCATCTAGGGATCGGAAAACCTACACGTGATCATCGAGAAGCAATGAGAGCAACAGTTTGATGTAGGCTGTGGAGCGGTGGGATGGGGACGGTTAGAAGTAATTATGTTTCCAATGCTTCGATTTCTAGAGCTTTGAGATAATTTAATTCGTTCATTAAATCATATTGACGATCAGTCCTCAACCTCATTGAATGCAGGGCTAAAACTAAATCACGAGAAAACGCCATGATAATTCGATCCACCGCCCGTTCCTCTTAAATGGTGACCAAATTGAGAACGTAGACGCCTTTACTTCTTCACTACCCAAGTAGGCCGCTGAAGACAGTACGAAACTAGACGTTATCTCCAAAATAAATAAAGCGAACGGCGCCTATACACTGCTCCGAGCTATCTGGTCTTCGAGTATCCTCAACGTACATACAAAATTTCAAATCTTTAAGACATGTACTAATCTTTAAGACATATACAGTGCAAGAGTACTGATAGTATACTCTTGTACGGATCGGAAACCTGGCTCACAAATAATTGGATCGAAAACAAAAATCAAAGCTGTGTGAACACATGTTTACGCAGGATATTGAAGATCTGGTAGTCAAACTCCTTAAGTATCGACGATCTATACGAGAGGTGGAAAGTAGCTAACATGATAAAACTGAAAGTGGAGATGGATTGGGCATACGCTTCGCAAGGACGCAAATGAAATCTGTCGTCAAGCATTGCATTGGGATCCACAAGGTGCGCGCAAGATTGGCCATCCAAAAATATCTTGCGGGAGAACTATCCAGAACGAAGTTGAAATGTCAGGAAAAATTTGGAACGAAATCAAGCTTCATGCAAAAAATAGAATCAGATGGAAGTGTTTTACTGAGGCCCTTTGCTCCAGTCGGAGATACAAGAACCGATGATGATGATATTGGCCTAGATTTTTCTTCAACAAAGTACCACTTCAAATCAATACTAAATGAATTGTTGAACTAAATTCTAAGTATATCTAATATTATTTCTCTGTAAATTATAAGTAATTTTACATTTTCTTTCATTCATTACAATGAAACAAGTAAATTATAAGTTTAATTTATTTTTGATTGAATTACTTAGCGTTATTCAGAAATTCATAGCTTGTAAGAAATATTGCATTTTTAGATTATTAAATGAATAAATAAACTAACAAATGGCCCATTTTTCTTTGAAAATGCTGCTGGAACCGTCATTTCAGTTTGAAATGAGCGCTCCAGAGGCATGATAAACGATTTTTGTGGGCGAAAATTGAAGACATAGTTTTAGATGATCTTTCGTTTCAACAGGATGGCACGTCTTGCCACAGAGATCATACCCCAGCCTAGTCTCGGCGAGGTCAATTTGCTACTTCAGAACTGCGATTAGACGCCGTTTAACTTTTTTTGTAGTCCAATCCATTAATATTTCCTGCTCCGGAGGCAAATATTGAGCAAGCTATATGAGCTGGAGCCAAAAACCGTCACCAAGGTTTTGGAAGCCTGCGCGTCACCCACTTTGAACAGAGCTTTCTCACAGTCAACTGCTCATGCAATATATGATAAAGCGAACACGGCCTTTTCATATCTTTATGATGTCAGCTACCTTCCGCAATTTCACTTTTCGATCATTCAAATCGATTTTGTGGATTTGTTTATTTTTTCTTGCGTTACCGCTCCATTTGGACGTCCACTGCGGTGTACATCATTGGTGTCTCTACGACCATTGTCTTATTGTTGTTTCTAATGGAGCGGAGTATCCACTTTTCACACTTGCTTGGCTTGAACGGTATTTTCCCCCCATCAAGAAGTAGAGCAAAATTAAGATACGAAATTCCTTTTGATTTATTGTTTTAAAAATAACGAAATAAGCGTCACTCTCAGCACAAAAACTCATGAACTAATGAATAAAATATCATATAATTTAACAGCTGTATTTTTAAGGTTAGTACTGACTGTGGAAAAGGGGAATGTAATAAAACCAGTGACATCTATGTGTTATGCCCGGGACTTTTCAGCCCATGTGTTTTATCAGCTGAAGAAACAAATTTCCGTGGGGTCAGGCGAAGAAACAAACAATCAGCAAAATAGATTACGGTATAATGCATAACGAATTCTTTACAGAGGAAGACTTTTTCAAAGTCTCTTTTATAAGCATTGAAAAAAATTGGTAGGCGTATGGGTGGTCATAAGTTTTCTGCGTCTATCAGAATAAGAAAATGTATGGAGGCTTGCGATAGGCTTTTACTTAGATAGTGATAAAGGAACAATTGAAGAAACAATTTTTATTGTGGACGATTTTTATAATCATATTTTGTAATTTTTCAGTTTCGTTCTGAAAGAAGGAAAAAGTCAGATGTTCGAAAATCTGACTTCTTTGGAATGCCAAATGTTCGGTATCAGCGCTTTTGCTTGCCGGGTTGGTAGATATATTTGAACTCGTAAGCATTGGACACTCGTATATGTATATATGTGTGTATGAACACATGTCTTCTCGTTTATTTGGTTATTTGCTGTTGCGATGGAATTGTTTTGTAAATTCCTTGCAAGCACTTTTAAGTTGAGCCAAGGGAGCTGCTGCGCGACCAAACTAAATTCCATGAATGCACCGTTGCAATTGTCGCAACACGATTTGTGGTGACAAGCGTTTAGAATTACGAATAGAATGCCAAATAAAATTTCTCTTTGCAGATTTTAGCAGTGAAAGTTATTTCAAACAAATTTATTTGTTTTATTAAGAAATATTTATCAGTAATATTTGGAAAATAGTTACGTGAGATGTATAATATTTTATAAATGGCAAATAAACGTTTTTATAACAGATTTTATAATAGCCAGCTCCTCATCCTCCTGATGTTATTCCATAAATGGAGGGACCTACAGCTTTCAGGCATTTATTCCATAAATGGAGGGACCTACAGCTTTCATCCGTTTATTCCACAAATGGAGGGACATACAGCTTTCAGCCGACTCCGGATGGAAAATGGTTGTTTGTGAGGAGCTTTGTCATGGCAGATATACACTCGGAGATTTGCCATTGCCTGCCGAGGAGCGACCCCTATTAACAAGAAACTTTTTCTTCATTTTGATATTTCACGGAGATTTGAGTTCACGTACTCCGAATGGTAGTCACGCACCAACCCATTCAGAAACTGCGGCCGCCGCTCTCGTATCGGTTTGGAAATAGCTCTTTTTAGGCAAAAACAATAAAATGGAAAATTTAACAACAAAAAACCTAAGTATGTAAAGTATATTTATATCAATTTTTTGAGCAACACAAATTTTTTTAAGCAAACTCTGTGCTGATATGCCTTCTTCTACCAGTTTTTGTATGCGATGCATAATTTTCAGCTCTTCAACTTTTTGGGGTTTTCTTCTCTTTTAGAGAGATTTTTCGCCTACACCTTCTTTGTTTTGTTATTGAACTCATCTAATGTAATACGCCGAATCATTCGCACAGTCTGTCAAGAAGGTTCCAGTCTAAGTTAGCATCCTGCTGTTAGTTGGCTTGAATTGAAGACCAGCCTTTTTCCTCGTTTATTATCATGAGACTTGAAAACTTGATCTGTTTTCCAAACATTTTCGAATTCCTAACTGAGCGTATGTTTATTGGGTATTTTCTTCAATGGATTGTATGTACACGCATATGCCAATCTGTAAAATAAATCATTTTCTAGTACTATATTTCTCGTATATTTCATTAAGTCATTTCATTAAGTTGAATCCTGAAAAATATGGAGAAATTGTATTAAATTAATTTTGTATTTTTATTTGACTCTTTGAATCATATGAATACTACATATTGTGAGCGTCAAAATAAAGTGTACAAAGTATTTTGTTATAATATGGATTTTATTTCAGTCTTTTATAACAAAACAATATATTTTAATTTCATGCTTCTTAAATTAGTATTTGATTCTCGACTAATTACTAGAAAACAACAAAAAAATAAATTACAACAACAAAAGTTGTAAGACAAAAACAAAATTTAGTGCATATTTTACGCGTCAAAATAAAATGTACAGCGTACATCAATAGCATTTTAGCGATGTTGTACGGTAAAAAATACCGTTATATTTGGTTGTTTACTTCCTTTTACGATGCATTGAAACTTTTTTCATATTGTATTTTAATTGTTTGTGATCGGCAGAGTGAAAAGTTTTTGTCTACAGTAAATTAAATTCTATTATTTATTTTTTTTAATAATGGGTAAACAAACTTCGACTGATGTTAGAGATCTGGTACTAAAGCTTCGCAATGAAGATAAAACCTTTCGTGAAATTGGCTCTATGAATATCTAAATTCGAGACCCATCCGCCTTCTCCAATAAAAAGGAAAGCAAAACATCGCAGGTTAGCATGAGAAAGAAATGACTGGTGCGCTTTGCTAAACTCGGTCAAAATCAGAATCGCTTATAGCACCAAGTAAAAGAAGAAAATGTACTAGAAAACTTGCGAAAATCGAGTTTTCGGTGAAACATTTTATTGTGCATATTAGGGTGACCGAATCTCAAAGAAGGGGAAAAATGCCGGAATTTTGTTCATCTGAACCCCACAAAACGATTCCTTTTTCCAAATATTGAGATAGGCCAAATTTGAGCTCGATTAAACGACGTTAACGGGCGCGCTAAAAGTTTGAAAAAATATGAATTTTTGTAGAAATATAATAAAAAAACAATATAAGTCTTATTTATTTATTTTTTTTTTAATGAAACTTTCATCCTCTTGCGCTGAGTTGGTCCTGGATCTTCTACAGTTCCTTCAGGGATTAATAGGTATAAAAACAGTAACACACACACACATGGAAAAATAAAAAAAAGCATTAAAATGTCTTTACTATATAATTGTTCGATCTAACCAGCTCAAAGACATTTTAGAATCTAAACTGAATAAGTAGTCGATTCCTGTAAATCTAGGCTAAACTATGTCGGTCGACATAATAGCCTGATGCTAACATGGGTTCTACGACACGTGGGTATCGTGGGTAACGAGAGCTCTGACTCCTTAGCTAAGATGGGCTCTGAGGTCAACTTCTTTGGCCCATAGCCCGGTTTGCCACTCCTGTTTGCGGCCATCAAAGCCACGGTTAGCAAGTGGGTTACTGCAACCCACAAGCGAGCTTGGCAGGCTGAGAGAGGCTGCAGATGGACTAAACTGATGTTACCTGTCATGTCCGATCGACTGCCGCAAGCCCACCTGTCATTAAGCAGAAGGAGTGCAGACAGCTGGTTGGATTGATGACGGGCCACTTTCTGTGGGCATCTCAGACAGTGTACTCTGCCCAGCTTGTGAAGAGGAGGATGAGACGGCCACTACTTCCTGTGCATCTGCCCCGCCTCCGCTCGAAACAGGGTTGAGGTCTTTGGCCCTGATGTGTTAAGAAGTGACCACCTTGGCTCCTTGGCACCTCAAGATCTAATTAGATTTCTTCGGAGATCGGGGAGATTTAAAGAAAATTAAAAGGGAATCCAAGTGTAGTACAATGGACTTAATTAATGTTTGAATGCTGCACTTGCTAGTTGTCCCGCCAAAACCAGCCAGGTAATCGCCATATAATAAAATTATAAATGTGAACAAAAGGCTCTTTAAGTTTGAAAATTGTGTTCCAAAATTCATTATAACCCAAAAATATTAATTCCAAGACACATCATGTAAAAACCCGTAAATTTTTCAGAATAGTCCCAAACTGGGTCCTACTGGCTGGCTGGCTGGCTACCAGGTCACGTTTTTGGGGATAAAGGCTGTTGTAACCCGGTTTGATTTAAAATAACAACAATTATGTATCGACTATAAATTTTGAACAAAGTTCCGACGTCGATTTTTTGTGCATATAATACATGACTTAAAACTTAAATGCATTTATCAGCGTCCATTCTTTAAGTATACATATGAATGTACCTCAGTTTTCGTATTATTTTATGTAGTGTGTATTTCATAAGTGTCTCACCTCGCCATACGTACATGCAAATTTAACTTCAGAAACCAAGGAAAAGACAAAACTTGGAGCTAAATGAAAAATAAAAAACAATTAATTCACTGTATCCACATTAATTTGAAATTATCAAAGTGTCAGCAAGGATAAATTTAAAACAGATGATAGCGAAACTGAATATACAAAATAATAACGACACATTAATGCACGCAACAGCTGCCCATGGCAGCAACATGTTGCCGCAACTGACAGGATATTCATGCACATACTTATATATAAATAAGTATATTCTCACTTATGCATAAAGCTGTATACATATGCAAGTGTATATGCAAATGAAGGTGATAGGTGAATAAATAGTCGAGTGATGGGAAATAAAATTATATGCGAGCAACAACAGAAGATGCATTGAGAAATTACGCATCATATGACGGAGGCGATATTCATACATACATGCTTGCAAACATAAATAAATATAATATAAAGGGTCTTTCAAAAGTGACGCCTAGTAGTGAATAAGCTCCAGACAGTGCCTTTATCATCATTTTTTTGTTGCGATGTTCATTGAATTAGACAATTGAAACTTATTATGAAAATGGTTGATCATTAAAAATTGATTATCGGTGAAAATAATCATCTGAATAAGGCGACAATTCAGAGAATGGTGAAAATATTTAAACAAATTGGTTCTGTCGAGGATAGAAAAAGGCAAATAGACAGGCAGATCAGAAACTGGATGTTCTGTTGAGAAAATTGCCGCTGTAGCACAAAGTGTTGCTGAGCAGCTTTCAACATCTATATATCGACGTTTTCAATAATTAGGCATTCATGAATCGACTGTTTGGTGTATTTAACCTGGAGCTGTGCTTGTGGTTGACATTTAAGTGATGTAGTTTCTCACATATAACTGTTAAGAGTCGTATTTTGAATACAAATAGTGAAACCTGAAAGAATCTAAATTTTTGCGTATTTTATTGTATTTCAAAACAACATCGAGGCGCTTATTTTGAAATACCCTTTACATATATATGCAGTTGAGTGAATGCAGCGAACCCAGAAAATGACATTTGCAAACGGCTGAACCTGTCGATCACGGTTACTACATACTGTTGATATATGTTTGTGTATGTTTTTATTGCATCTGCGTAACATTAAAATAATTAATCATAAATACATATAAATCATGACCTATCTGCCTGATTGCGGGGCAAGAGCCACTAGTGTATGCTATGTATATTAGGACAGATAATTTTAACTGTTCTTTCTTATATATAGAATATACTACAATAGTATGCTGGTTTTAAGGAGAAATACTCAGAAAGTTATAGTGAAATAGAATTTCGAAACTAAGCCATTTTTTTGAAGTGGATCTGATATTAACTCGCAACAATGGAATAAATATTTATTTAATTTTTCATTCACAGACAACAAAATTGCTAAATAATGTATGAACATAAATCTTGACAAATTCATTTGCTGCACATTTGGTGCATTTAAAAATTTCACTGAGAGAAATTTCAAGAGCGATTTCCCATATTCCATTTCTTTAACCTAAATTTCTTTGCTAAAATTGCTTATACGAAATAGAGAGCATTTTATAGTAGATTGATAGATCAGCAAGTCACTATTTTTAGACACTGTCGCATATTTTGCCATCACGAGTTTTTACTTTTCTATTTCTACACTTGGACATAAATAATTTTCAGTCTTTTAGGGTATAGGTATATCTTAAGGAAATATAAACCAAGATCTTGGCTAATATCATAGAAAAATTATTATGGGCAGAGAAGATGTCATTTTGTTCTACGGCAGACTACTCATACCTGAGAATATTCCGCTGCCAGTATGGCTTCATGCCTTCCAATGAAATCACATTCTATCGAAATCTAAATTCACTGGTTTCATGGAGAAGCCCACGGCTACGGCGGTCGCTTTATCTATTTTCTTGTCTTAAAGTAGCCCCGTTTGATTCCGAACTAATTTGCCAGTTAGTTTTCACTCATACTTCCAGTACTTTACTTTAAAGCACCCTTATTCAGAGGCGTATAAGATACACCGGAACCAGATTAATATTGATAGATGTCCAATGTAAATATGTAACATATGACGAAAACCAACTCCAGACATACCAGGTTGTTCATTAAGTTTTGCAGTTCGATAAGAGAGGGCATTACTACTAGCCTAAATTTTTTTTGTTATGTTCGTACACTCTTCATATGAACGTATATGAAGTTTCATTTCAACCTGTCAATTCATTCTTTGTTTACAAGCCATTTAGAATCGATGTGTGACAGTATTTTTTGCATTGAAAAAAAAAAAAACAACAAATATCGTGGGGTTATTGAATTTTTATTTTTGGGAGGTTTAAAGCAACGGAAATTTATGAACGAATGTTGATGGGGTATAGATGAGACTTTGGTCTATCATCATGATATTAAATCAAAACGGGACGCTAAGGAGTGGTGTGAACCCGACTCTTCGGATCCGAAACGAGTTCGTGTCCAGAAATCGGTCAAGAAACATAGCATCAGCTTTTTCACCTCATTTGAAATGGTATTTTTTTGGTGTCACTTTAAAAGCGTGTAAAACGGAAACGTAAAAAAATTTTTTTTCGTTTTCAGTATCGTTTTTTGTATCTATTACTAAAAAATTCCAAATTTTTTTTGGCCATACGAGGCCTGCTCAAAGGGTTGTAAGCCTTCAAAAAATGGAGTTCATATGGAATATGGACACACTGAGCCTGAACCGATTTTGATGAAATAAAATTTAAATGATGTATCATCGATGTTATCGTGTGAACTACGATCATTCGGAAAAAGATTTTTTTTAGTACTTTTTTCGGACCTTTAAAGTCAAGAAGAAGGGTCAAAGGGCGATTTTTCACCTTTGAACGTCCGCCATTTTGTCAATGTTTTGTTTTAAGATCCTAGTTCTCACGATAACGACATTCATATTGAACAAGAACTTTTTTGTCTTTTTGATTTCAGACCCCTGTGAGTCCCGCAATCCTTGTCACCAGCGACATACGAGGGCCTTCACCAGATTTGGCCCCTAGTGACTTCCATCAATAAAATTAATTCGAGTATAGAACTACTCACACTAGACTGGAGTCTAGGTCTACCGGCGTACGATAAAACGAAAACAGTTTGACAAGTTTTTATTTGTTTTAATTTTTTTATGTCCATTATTTTTTTATAAGTATTTTATTTTCTAATAAAACCATACCAATTTTGAAGTTGCTAAAAGACAGGGTTGATTTATATACTTTTTTCCCTGACAGCTAAAGCTACACCTTACTTTCTCAATAAAAAACAATGTGCATTTGAAAGTGCAAACTTACGCGGCTCTGTCAAGGGGGGAAATATAAAAAATTAAAGTGATTTTCCATTAGGTTAAAACTTTCTTTTTAGGGCGGCCGCTGTAGCCGAATGGGTTTGTGCGCGAGTACAATTCGGAATTCAGAGAGAGAACGTAGGTTCGAATCTCGGTGAAACACCAAAATTAAAAGAAAAAGAAAAACATTTTTCTAATAGCGGTCGCCCCTCGGCAGGCAATGGCAAACCTCCGAGTGTATTTCTGCCATGAAAAAGCTCCTCATAAAAAATATCTGCCGTTCGGAGTCGGCTTGAAACTGTAGGTCCCTCCATTTGTGGAACAACATCAAGACGCACACCACAAATAGGAGGAGTGGAGCTCGGCCAAACACCCAAAAAGGGTGTACGCGCCAATTATTTTTTTTTTTATTTTTTATTTATCTTGTTGAGCTTCTCGACTCTAGAAGGTTATATTACACATGCTTTTCCTTGCCTGTTCACTGATATAGACCTCACATATACATCTTGAAATCACCAGTATATTACCAGAGCGAACACAAAAATAGTATCAGCAGCGACACATCTTTTACGAGTGCGAAAACTTATTCCCATACCCAATAAATTTTATTTGAATATAATTTCGCGCCCAGGCAATGACCCTAAATTGTTGTACAGTATCATAGCAAAATTTAACGTCTTCTTATTTCCATAAATAGATTACTACCCGGGAATAAATTAGTTTTCGTACCTCAATTGCTGGGGTGTTAATTCCATAGCTATAGTGGCTTTGCCCCATATAAGCTTTTATTCTGTTTAGTTGTAATTTTAGGCATTTTAATGAGGAAAATCGGTAATTCTTTTGACTTCAAGAAAATTGTAAACATTTTGTAGTTTTCAAATGACCTGGAAAAAGTAGTACCAGAAAAAAATTACCCGAAGAAAAAAATGATTTTTTCAGGTTGAATATCTTTGAGCTACAGTCAGTCGACGTCCACCCTATTGTATACATTCGATTTACGTGCGGTAGTGTACACGTATGTGATTGCATGCTTGTATGCACAGCCGATCATAAGCCAATGTCAACAGCTTTTCAATTTGTTTGCATGTATGCATTTTTAATACTTAACTACTTTTTTTTAAATGGGTTTTTTTTTTGGTTTTTTGTTGGTTGTGAAAGATTAACTGATTCTTTAACTACTTTGACTTGTATGCTCAGCTATACACACAACGTGCATACTTAGTTACTGGGCAACAGCTGTGTCCAGATATGTGGCATTCCCCTCGGGTGGCGAATTGACATTTGAGTGGCATGAACGGCAAATGATTTATGATTTTTTACAAGATGTCAGTGGATATTCGCGCAGCCGTTTGCAACGTTTTCAATTAGTTTGCTACAACCACATATACACATATACATTTGAGGATGCACATACATGTGTAGGTAGCACAATAACTATACACGCGCTGCCAGCTGTTAATGTGCACAATGTGAGCTACTTGCATTTCCCTGATATTCCAAAATCGTACTCACATGTACATGTATCGATTTCCATAGTTGCAAGGACGAATGTAAATGTACATTCATGGTAATGCATACAAAAACGTGTTTGTGTGTGTACGTGGCGCAAGTGCGAAACTTTTCAACTGATCACTTTTCTGACCACCGGCGTCGACGTCCGTTATATCTGACAACTTATGTGTTTTTTTTTGCTATAATTTATATTTTTTGGTGTTGTTTTTCCCCATCAGGGGAAAAGATATGATGGTATGTTACAGTTTTTGCTGCTTTCTTTGTAATACGGCTGTTTGCAATAAAGCTTCTCTTTTCATTTGCCACATGCCTCTGCTTGTGGGTTTTATGCCTTTAAATGAGCATAATTTGTAAAACTATGTTGCATTGAAGGATGGTATGGATTCTGGATAGGCCTTATAAGTTGCAGATGCACTAGAACAGTGTGGCTACATGTAGTAATAACAAACTTAATGGTATTAAACGAGGTATACGTATGCACGTATGTATACATACTATTTGTGTGGGTACGTGTGATATACATCTATAAAATATTTTGTCGCATGAAGTTTTATTGCGAAATATTGAAAACATATACTCATATAGTATGTAGTTGTGGCACTGTTGAGTTTACGAAATATAATTTGTTGTTTTTTCGTTTATCTTCCCACAAAAACTAGTATAAAATGTGGAGATGCCAGTTTCTCATATTTTTTTTGTAAGGGAAGTTATGCACATCTCGATATTTTGGAATTTCAGTTTCCTACAAAATACTTATGCGCTTTTACCAAAAAACAAAAAAGAAGAAAATGTTAAGCCTACCGAATTGCGCATATAAAATAAATTTTTTTTTAAATATTTGTCTGTGAAATAAAAAATAGGAATAATTTCAGAATTCCGATCATGCCACAAAGCATGAAAAGCTTTCATTTTTACTGCTTGCAAAAAATTTGTAAAAAATATAAAAGCTATTTCATGTCAAGTGATACAAATATTTTGGGCATTGCCGTCAATTCTCCCAATAAATTTTTTATTTGTAAGCCTGAGTAAAATAAGAATTTAAACTGAAAAAGTTGGGGGAAAAAATTTATAATATTGATGTTTACTCAATGTTGAAAATGTTGGTATATACTTATACTTTTTATAGAGAAATCTTTTCTTACAATAAAGTATAAAGGGTCTTTCAAAAGTGACGTCTAGATGTCAGTAGTAAATAATTTCTGAACTGTACCTTTTCTGTGGCAGCTTTGACACTTGTCAACTAGACAGATGTATGATATTACCTCTTAGATCAACGCACTCAAATTATTGAAACTTATTATGAAAGCGATCGACCACTTAAGAACAGCAAATTGCAAAATTCGTCATGTTTTTGGTAGAAATAATCATCTGAATAAACCGACAACTCAGAGACTAGTGAAAATATTTAAACAAACTGGTTCTGTCGAGTATAGAAAAATGCAGATATACTGGCAGATCAAACACTGGACGCTCTGTTGAGAATATTGCTGAATAACCTTGCTGAATAACCTTCAACATCGATATATCGACGTTCTCAACAATTAAGCCTTCATGAATTCATTGTGGCTCATGGTGGATATTTAAATGATATAATTTTTTACATATAATTGGGTAGAACCATATTTTGAATAAAAATAGTGAAACCCGAAAGAATCTGAATGTATATATCTTTTATCTTAAAACAACGGCTTTTGAAATATCCTTTATATACATATATATGATATAACACCCTTCATTGGGTGTTTGGCCGAGCTCCGTCTCAATGTTTGTTTGGTGGATCTATAGTTCTACGTCGTCACCAAACGGTAGATGGTGTTCTTTTATGAGGACTTCTTTTATCGCAGAACTACACTCGGTTGTTTGCCTTCCAAGGAGCGACTGCTGCTAGGAATAGTCGCTTTTATCGTATGGTATTTCGACGAGGAATGTCATGCTGCCGCAGAAAGAAAGGATGCCGCCTATAGAGCCACGCTGCGATCGGGCGCAACGCGAGCCATGTGGGATCGCTACAGAGAGCTGAAAACGGAGGAGAGACGTATTATCCGAAAGAAGAAACGAGAGGCCGAAATACGTGAGTGCGAAGAGCTTGAGATGCTGACCAACAGGAACAACGCTCGAAAATTCTACCAGAAAGTTCGGCGGCTTACAGAAGGTTTCAAGACCGGGGCGTTTTCCTGTAAGAACAAAGACGGCGAACTGGTGACTGACGTACAGAGCAATCTTAGATTATGGAGGGAACACTTCTCGAACCTATTAAACAGTGACAGCTGCGCATGTCACCGAGAAAGTGAAGATCCCGATACCCCAATCGTTGACGACGGAATTGTCGTTCCGCTACCCGATCATGACGAGGTGAGAATAGCGATAACGCGGCTAAAGAACAACAAAGCCGCGGGCGCCGACGGACTGCCGGCTGAGCTATTCAAACATGGCGGCGAGGAGCTGGTAAGGTGCATGCATCAGCTCCTATGCAAAATATGGTCGGATGAAAGCATGCCTGCCGATTGGAATTTAAGTGTGCTCTGCCCAATCCATAAGAAGGGCGATCCTGCAATTTGTGCCAATTACCGCGGGATTAGTCTTCTAAATATCGCCTATAAGGTTCTAGCGAGCGTATTGTGTGAAAGGCTGAAGCCCACCGTCAACCAACTGATTGGACCTTATCAGTGTGGCTTCAGACCTGGAAAGTCTACCATCGACCAAATATTCTCAATACGCCAAATCTTGGAAAAGACCCATGAAAGGAGAATCGACACACACCATCTTTTCGTCGACTTCAAAGCTGCATTCGACAGTACGGAAAGGAGTTACCTGTATGCCGCGATGTCTGAATTTGGTATCCCCGCAAAACTAATACGGCTATGTAAGATGACGTTGCTCAACACCAGCAGCGCCGTCAGAATTGGGAAGGACCTCTCCGAGCCGTTTGATACCAAACGAGGTTTCAGACAGGGTGACTCGCTGTCGTGTGACTTCTTTAACCTGATGTTGGAGAGCATCGTACGAGCCGCAGAACTTAATCGCTCGGGCACAATTTTTTATAAGAGCGTACAATTGCTGGCGTATGCCGATGATATTGACATCATCGGCCTTAACAACCGCGCTGTTAGTTCTGCCTTCTCCAAACTGGATAAAGAGGCAAAGCGAATGGGTCTGGTGGTGAACGAGGACAAAACGAAGTACCTCCTGTCTTCAAACAAACAGTCGGCGCACTCGCGTATCGGCACCCACGTCACTGTAGAAAGTTATAAGTTCGAGGTTGTAAAGGACTTCGTTTATTTAGGAACCAGCATTAACACCGATAACAATGTCAGCCTTGAAATCCAACGTAGAATCTCTCTTGCCAACAAGTGCTACTTTGGACTAAGTAGGCAACTGAGCAGTAAAGTCCTCTCTCGACGAACAAAGCTAACACTCTACAAGACTCTCATCATGCCCGTCCTAACGTATGGCGCAGAAGCTTGGACGATGATAACATCCGATGAAGCGACGCTTGGAGTGTTCGAGAGAAAGATTCTGTGTAAGATTTTTAGACCTTTGCACGTTGGCAACGGCGAATATCGCAGACGATGGAACGATGAGCTGTATGAGCTTTACGACGGCATAGGCATAGCGCAGCGAATAAAGATCCAGCGGCTACGTTGGCTGGGTCAAGTCGTCCGAATGGATACAAACGCTCCGGCTTTGAAAGTATTCGATGCGGTACCAGCTGGTGGTAGCTGAGGAAGAGGGCGGCCTCCACTGCGTTGGAAAGATCAGCTGGAGAAGGACTTGGCTTCACTTGGTGTGTCCAACTGGCGCCGGTTAGCACGAGAAAGAAACGACTGGCGCGCTTTGTTAAACTCGGCCAAAATCGCGTAAGTGGTTATAGCGCCAATTAAGAAGAAGATTTCGAGTCCAGGGTTTCGAGTACATGCACTTACAAATGATAGTCATGCACCAGCCCATTCGACTACGGCGGCCGCTTATACAAAAAAAAATCATTTGAGAAAAAATTGTTGGAGACATTTTTTTATTTTTTTTTTGATACCACAGTATCCGCTTTTAATAAAAAGATTAAATCAGAAACAATCTGAGGGGGGTTTTTTCTAAAAATGAGAATAAAGCAATTTCTTTTCCCTTTTTTACTCTAAAAAGTTAAAAAAAATTTTATGGATTTTTTTTAATTTTTTGTAATATTTTAAATGGTGTATCCTAAAAAAATAAAAACTTCGCATTAATAAATATTTGTAAAATTTTTTTAAAAGGCATATTTTTTCCAAAAAATTAAGAAAACTTATTTTATAGTTTGTAGAAGAAATAGAATATATTGAATTTATGCAAATACATTCTAAACCCAAATTTCCCACGTTGTATAAATCACGAGATTGTGGATTTTTATAAGATTGTTTCAGTTTACTTCTTTCTTATAAAGGGTTTGTTCATAAGGGCGGGTAGATGTTGAAATGGAATAAAACAAGCTGTGTGTGAGTTATTGACAAAATTATTTTTTTATTTGAAAGGCGCATATATGCCATTAAGTGTGGAATATGACATAATTCAAATGCCCGCCTCGGCTTCTTACGGTGGAACGGATCCGAGTGGTCCAATTTTCAATGACTCTTCCGCATAGATCCGGCTGAATTTGAGCGATGGCCTGTGTTATGTTCTCCTTTAGAGCATCGGTCGATTGTGGTTTATTTGCATAGACCTGAGACTTCAAGAAACCCCACAGGAAAAAGTCTAGCGGGGCCAATTCACATCACCTCTGCGAGAGATAACCTTACCCTCAAATCGTTCATGCAGAATGTCAATCGTGGCGTTTGCTGTGTGGCACGGAACGCCGTCCTGCTGGAACCACATGTCGCCTAGGTCCATATGGTTCAATATGGGCCATAAGAAATTGGTTATCATCGTTGTGTAGCGCTCGCTGTTGACGGTGACGGCCTCACCAACGTCGTTTTCAAAAAAGTACGGACCAATGACGCCGCCGGCCCAAAATCCACACCAAACGGTAACTTTTTGAGGATGCATTATCACCTGGTGAACCTCGTGTGGATTGGTGTCGTCCCATATACGGCAATTTTGTTTGTTAACACAGCCATTCATCCAAAAATGCGCCTCGTCACTAAAGATGATTTTTCGCCCAAAACTGGGGTTCTCTTCCAAACGATTCGAAACCCAGTCAGCGAACAAACGGCGTTGTCTATGGTCATCAACTTTGAGCTCCTGGGTCAGTTGGATCTTGTACGGGTGCAGGCCCAAGTCCCGACGCAAAATTCGCCAAGTTGAAGTCTGCGAAAGGCCAAGTTCTTGTGCACGGCCAGGAATAGACTGCCTCGGGTTCTGCTGTACACTTTCACGGACCGCGGCAATGTTCTCGGCTGATCTGGCGTTCCTTGAACGTACCCGGTGGTCTCAAATTTGGCCACCAAACGTTGGAGAGTCGACTTTGAAGGGCCACCACGTCTACCGAAAAATGGGCGCAATGCCCGCAACGTTTGCGTTAATGAACACTCATTTTGATAATAAAGTTTTATCATTTGAACATGCTGCTCAATCGTGTAACTTGCCATGATGATTTGGCATAAACAACTGAATAATAAACAAAAGATTTGACAGATGTCACCAAAACGAAATGGCTGCCACAGGGCGCCAAAATAGACCCGCGCCAATTGAAAAACCCTTTATTTTACTGAGGCTTAACATACAAATATAAAACTTTTGAGCAGGATTAATGACAATGCAAGGAGGCACGTGCAGGTTGCGTGTATGGAATGACTGTACTATAGCTGCTAGTTATTACAAATATAAATGTTTAGGTTGGAGGCGTGGGCCGTAAAATCTAAAAATATTTTTCTGTCGATCGCCCTCACAACAACGACATTGACATTGAATGTAGTTACAATGCATTAGTAGAAAATATTCCTAAAATTAAAATTGCAGCACTTCAAGAGATTTTTCTATTGTGGAAAGAAAAAATAGAGGTTAAGCAAGTAAAAGTGTTTATTGTTTTGGAAAGTTTCTTGCAAGAAAAATGTTTTCAAGATCTGGAACGACCATAGTTACTAATTTGTTTAATATCTCCTAGAGATTATTGGTCATTGTGACTGATTTCGCTTTGCTGCACTCGGCTGGGTGTTGGACCCAACCAACTTGTTTTAAAATTTTGATTCTCACGAAAAAATTAGTTTATCCGTGTTTCTGAGCTAGCCTCCAAAATTGAGAGTGGATGGACCTTCGAAGTGCGAAATTGGACCGTTGGTTGGAGTAAAGCGTACAATACTTTAAATTATTTTTGTAATTAAAAAAATGGGCGTGGCACACCACTTCCTCTTATTTAAATGGTACCCAACTTTTTTGCGCAAATTTATAAGTATATTACAGGTGATATAAGGTGTCAAAAGTTAGATCTTCGAAAATTCAAAAAAATATTTTTTTTATTTTATTACACTGCATAATTGAACCCTCCCCCATCTACACATTCCCCAGCGCAATAACCGAGGAGAAGCAACTGATTCGACAAAGACAGATATTTTCAATTTAGGTGCGGTGTACTCGAATATTATGATACGTCAAAAACAGGTTGTTCTTTAGTTAGTCTTAAGAGATTTTCGATTCAAATATCCATAGGGTCTTCCCTACACAATTGTCTTTTAAAATTTATCAATCTTCTTACCCTTGTTAGTGGTAGAAAAATGCTGGGAATAACATTTATGATTAACTGCCTACAGAGTCGATTTCTAGGCCATTTCTTCTGGCAGAAGAAATATTTTATTTCGAATATCAGGTAAATGCCATGTAAATAAGCCGAAAGCCTAAGTCGCCAGTGCTTCTCTTCATATAATGCAAAATGTAATATGGTAATTGTGTTATTATTTTTCTCTTAATAATAATAAACCATTTTAAGCAAATGACGAATTTAATGAATTATTTGGATCTACATTCCAGCGCTTTGGATACATCGGATATGCTTTAAGCTATGAATAAAACAATATTACCTGCTCTTAATAAAATATAGAATGCAAAATTTTGATTCAACTATGGGTGGATAGTATTATATTTCAATGCTTAAGAAAGGCCTGCCAAAAGACAAATAATCCGCAAGTCATGTATACTGCTCCCTTCGTGTCTGTTAGGCCAGACAGAGACAGGCATTGGGTTTATTAAATAGACATAATTACAGAATAAGAAATGTAATCTTTGACATACGGCATCTGAATATTTTAAAACCCCTTGTAGAACGGAAAAAAACGTTAAAAAAAATAATTCAACTTTATCGAATCTATGTATGATTTCTGCCTTTCGATACAGTCTTTGGAATCATACTTAAATTTGTGCTTTAATTTTTTTACTGTCACAGTCACTCTTGAAGAAAAGAAGAAAGCAAAACGATATTGCAAGTGCGTTGGAGTAATCGTACTTGACCGAATGGTAGCGCTTTAGCTAACTTATGAAGATTTTTGTGGCTTCCAAGTAAACTGAATACATTAAATGTTGCCTATATAGATATGAAAAACACGGAAAAGGGGGCCTTCGCCAGAAATTCGAGTGGGCATAAGTAGTCCTATACCTATGCACCGAATGACTCAACTGTCTTCCAGCAACTCAATTCTATACTTAACTATACTTATACGTGGCATTTGAAAAGTAGGAGAAGCCTCCAGACTCCAATATATCTCGTGCCCGTTACAGGTACTCATAAAAAATCATCTGCCGTTCGTAGGCAGCATAAAACTGTATATAATTCCATTTGTGGAAAAGCAACAATATGCACACTACAAACAGAAGAAGCAGCTCGGTCAAACACTGAATAAAAGGTGTCAATAATATTATATATTTAATATATAATTTTAAAGGGTTCTCTAATAAGAGGTGTTATTTTGAATAGCCCGCTATTTCGGTAGATGTCCCTCTTGAAGCTGTCATTTCTTGATCTTTGACAAGTAGAAACTACGCCATTGATAAAAATGGAACGATACACGCTTAAACAACGCATTAAAATTATTAAAATTCTCTATAAAAATGGTGAAAATTTGGCAGAGACGGTTCGTAAAACTCGAACATTTTGAGGTCATCGTGAAGCACCTTGTCGGACCGTAATACAGAAATTGGTGAAAAAATTCGAGCTACTGGGACAAGTTAGAGATGTGAAGAATAAAACCCGTGCACGTCGCTTAAGAACAACCGAAAATTTTGCTGTTGTAACCGAAAGTGTTGAAGAGAACCCAGGTTTGTCCATTCCTCGTCGTTCATTGGAATTAGGCATTCCACAAACGTCATTACACCGTATTTTGCACAAAGATTAGGGTCTTAAGGCTTATAAAGTAAAGTTAACACTAGAACTCAAGCCGGCCGATCATCAACAATGTCGTGTCTCTACTGATTGGGTCGTTGAAATGCATGAAAATGATCCGGAATTCTATGGAAAAATCATCTTGAGGGATGAGGCCCATTTTCATCAAGAAAAATTGTCGAATCTGGGGCTCAGAAAATCCGAGAGTTATTCTAGAAAAGCCTCTCTATTCTAAACGAGTGACTGTTTGGTGCGGTTTATAGTCCGGCGGAGTCATTGGACCTTATTTTTTTCGAAAATGAAACTAGAGCAACAGTTACGATGAATGAATTGCGCTATCGAGAGATGATTACCGATTTTTTATGGCCGGAATTTGATTATATTGATCGGGACAACGTTTATTTTCAACAAGACGGCACTACGTGCCACACAAGCAACGAAACCATTGATTTTTTACCAAAATAACACCTCTTATTGGAAAATCCTTATATGTATAAGTATGTATGTATGTATGGAACTTTTCATCTAAATTTACCACTTTTTACTCAGAATTTTAAGAAATTTGGCGCTAATTTTTGGTATTCTTTTCTACCGACGGTGTTGGGTGTTTTCTTCCGTATAAAAAAATGTGGCGTTAAATGGAGAAAAGGCACAAAACTGCGTCTAAAATAAATTCTGAAAAATTAATGTGATTTTTATCTCCTTTTTTGTCTGCAACCGACACCTTTTTCAAGATATTAAAATTTCAAAAAAATGTTCCGTTCTTTTTGGGTAAAATGTTTGCGCTAATGAGTAAAACTGTTTCATGGTCGATCTTTAGCAATTGGGCGATGCAGTCGTAGCATCACGCACCAACTACTACAACTTCGATTATTTATGTGATTTGACCGACATTTTCTACATACATTAACGACATAAGGGGTCCCGGTGGCCTAGAGCTCGAAAATTTAGGGTATTTTCAGGATTTTTTTTTACAATAAAAGTGAAAAACGATATATAAATTATTTTGGCATTTTATTTAACTTCTTTCACATACCAAAATGAAGAAAAGAAAAAAAAAATTTAATTTTAAAAATGGCGCCGAAGTTGACCCCCGAAAAATTGGACGTGGAAGGTGTTGTCCATTTGGCGCATTTCTTTATCTGAAACATAAAAACCAAAAAAAAAAAAATTAATTAGTATGACTGTAGCTACATATGTCCCGCTACTTGAATAAAAAAAAATTGACAAAATGGCGCAATTTTGAATTTGACACTCTAAAAATCGGGGTTTTTTCAGTGTTTTAAAAATTCATTGATGTTGTGAACAACATATTAATTAGAGAGGTTTAATTTGATAGGTTTCGGTTGAACAGTTTTTTTGTTTGACAACACCAGGCTGAAAAAAATCGTGTCGAGATGAATAAGTTTAAAGTTTGAGGTACAGGAGCGCGCGGACCTCTCTCTACCTAGTCAATGGGCTGTAGAAGCTATAATATTGGGAATTTCCGCATGAAAATTTCACAGTATATTCTTAAGATACTATACTTTCGGAATATCGATTTTTTGAAATTTGTAGACCAGATTTGTAGATTTGTCCTCTTAACATAAAAAATGCCTGAACAGAATGCCTGTTACACCATTCACAATTTCAGCGGCCTGACTTGCATTTTCGCCTTTATCAATAAAATACTATAAAATGTACCGAATATTTTCTTTGCTGACTTCCATTGTTAACACGCTATAACACGAGACATCGATCACTACAGCCATCTACCAGAAAATAATGGATTTCTTTTCCCGCAAACTAATATAATACTGGAGTAAAACTGCCGCAAAATGCCCCTTTTTTGGTACTTAAAAACTAGGAAATTGTGCTCACATTTATTAGAGGGCAAGAAAAAACAACAAGCTAGCAAGAGCTATTAAACGCTTGCTCATAAGCATGTGCGGACCATAAACGTTTTGAAATAGTATATACAGGGTTGGCCATATTAAACTGACCCATTGAGTAACCCTATAACTTTTTACTGTAATTTGAAATCTAAGGTTTACGTCAACAAGCCAAAGACACTAGGCGCACTTAAGGCCAATATCCGACGGGAAATAGCCGCCATATTGGCCGAGACGCTGGCCAAAACTATGGAAAACGCCGAAAAACGGGCACATTACGCTATACGAGCTAAGGGCGACCACTTGCGCGATATCATATTCAAAAAGTGATGTAAACGAATCTCCTTGAACTAAATTAAATGTTTTTCACAATGAAACACAAAAAAATGTTTCTTTTTCCATATTTTTTTAATAATCACATGGGTCAGTTTAATATGGCCAACCCTGTATATATGTATTAGCGATGCTAGTCCCGTAAGTCTATAAATTCTAGGATTACCTTGTATTTATACCGGGATCGCGAATTTGTTTTTTATCGAATTTAGTGAAGTCAAGAATTGTTTATTACAAAATTTGATTCCAATATCCCCTTTTCAATTTCCAAGGAATTTGGTTTAATTTATTTAATCCAACTTTAAACGCTTGAGAGATGAAATTACATAAGTTCGATATAGCGTTCCATTAAGTGCTCGAAGAATTAACATAATAAATTTCCTTTAAGTAAGAAAATTTTTCAAAAAAAAAAAAAGAAACAGCATTGAAGGATGACCTCATGATTTTTGTAAAATACCATTTTTGACTACAATTAAGGAAGATCTTGGAACTATACTTCTAAAGTTACAGCCTGAATTTTTTGTGAAGCAGATTTAAATGAATATACCGTAGCCTCACTGGTGCAAACGAAGCAGATTGTTTAAAAAAAGTTACATAATTTACTTATATATAAACCAATATTAAATCCAAAAACTTACATCGGCGCGCTGAAAAAAAAGTTTAAATAATTTTTAGCTCGGGGCTTGTCGTTAGGCAAATACAAACGCAAGTGGTCGTAACCGGGTAAAAGTTACCACATAATACCTATATAGGTGTATAATTAATTAAATAGTATTTGTTTTACGTAGGGAGCGCATCTTTTGTTTCTATGCCAAAAGGTACTTGAAGCGGCAGGTCACCATTTTTGTAGAAAAAAGTTAGAAGTGGTTTTATTACCTCTGTGATATTTTTTACCCAATAGCGACGAACGCCGGGTTAATGGAGGAGATAAACTCAACTGCCTTTGATAATTCAGCCGACAAGTGTTGTGACTGAGAGATGACTCTGTCAGCAGGTTTTGTATGCAACAGACTCAGGTTAGAAAACTTCACATTTTAAATTCAATATATGTATTTTCCCCTTTATTGGGTATTTGGCCGAGCTGCTCCTCCTATTTGTGGTGTGCGTCTTGATGTTTTTCCACAAATAGAGGGACCTACATTTCTATGCCACCTCCGAACGGCAGATGGCTTTTTATGCGAGACTTTTTCATGGTAGAAATAAACTAGCAGGTTTGCCATTGCCTGCTGAAGAGCCACCTCTATTAGAAAAAATTTTTCTAAAATTTAGTGTTCCGTACACGAGGATTCGAACGCGAGCACTACCAAATGGCTACTGCGAGCGAGTAATGATAATGAATTACGTTTTATGTTTTAAATTTGATTTATATGCGGGGGATTTCGTTTTTGTATATTTTTGTTAATTTTTTTTTTTTTTTTTAATAATTATAAATATTACTTTACTTCTTATTAGTAAATATGCGTTATGGAACGACATGACTTTTTAAGTATAATTTAAAAAATGTTTTACTTCAGGCTGTAATACGAAATTAATACTGGACTAAGCCTTACTTTAGACTTCTAAAATCAGTTTATCTTAAATTTTGAGCGGTTTAATTGCTTGACCTGTTTTTAAATGCATTCAGTTATTGAATCTTTAATCATATTTTAAAAGCTGTGACCCAAGTCGAGCACCCAGACAAATCCTTGTGGCCTTTAAAAATGTCAGGAAATCCCGGAATCAAAGTTGTTTGCTAACATCTGCATCCCTAATACGTATATATATAAAATTCTACTTGTTAAAGAGGCCGCACGCGGGCCTGGTCTACAAAAAGTGTTATTGTACACGCGAAACACAGCTTCTGGTGCTACTGTATAAAATAATTAAACCGCACTCAACTTTCAAGTATGGCAATGGAGACATGCTTTGCCTTCGTATCCACTGCTGCGCTAGTACATATTTATGTACACACACACATGCTAAAATTCAGCAAATGGATGGAAAGCAAAAAAAAAACAAGCGTTGCCAATGAGACACGTACAAATGTCAAACGGAACTCTGTGATAGCCGACGGACATGGAACATTACACACGAAGTGAAGAGAAAAGAAAACGAGACACAGAAAATAAAGCCACATCTAGT
Source organism: Anastrepha obliqua (assembly GCF_027943255.1). Classification (NCBI taxonomy): domain Eukaryota; kingdom Metazoa; phylum Arthropoda; class Insecta; order Diptera; family Tephritidae; genus Anastrepha; species Anastrepha obliqua. The sequence goes on from NC_072892.1 coordinate 87,389,531, forward strand.
AGCATGCTTTTCGGCGCAATCAATGTTAGTGAGCGTGCATGGTTAACGCGGCCAGTCCAATAACAAGGTGTAAAAGTGTATGTGTATTTGACACTAAACCAATTTTCATATGACATTGTGTAGACTAATTAAATTTAGCGACAGGGCAACAGACACAAATTCACAGGTTCCAGGGCATAGATACTTGGATAGCCACACGCGCGATCCACTTACATTTACGTTCGCAGAGAGAGCATAAGAGTGCGAGAGAATGGGTGCGGTAAAAGAGTGACGATGGTAAAATACTGCTAATGAATTTTAAAGTCAGCTAGTTTGTTTAGTGCGCAATTTTACGTATTTTAATAGCCCGTAAAATTTCTTAATGCATAAAACTAGTAAAAATACATCCGTTGTATGTCAGCAGCTGAAAGTTGAATTAATGACAGCAGAATTTATGTGAATATTTTGAAAGCATATTCCACAATTAACTGCGCCGTTAACTAACAAGTAAGCACAAATTATTCAAACGAAAATCGAATTTAAAATTTTGATAAAAATAGTTGAGTGAAGGAGAGTTTTCGTCAGCACGAAAACGCGCATAAATTAACCACCTCAGTGCCGCACAATAAATTCTTCAAAAGTGGAACAAAGTTACCAAGTAAGGTTAAGAATGTAAGGTATAGAAACTCTTACTGATCCACACAACCACGCACACGCACACACACACACACACATGTATTATGTATGTCAATTTGTAACAGTATTCAACTGCTTGGCCTTGTACATAAGTTATAAGCTTTACGGCCTCAACCGGAAGGGGGTATGTTTTAAATTGTTTCAAAAGTCTGAAATGCCACAATCAATTTCTCCGAATTACGCTTAATAAAGCCACACCGGCATCTAGCGATAGCGGCAGTAGCAACGGGCGCCGGTCGGAGTGGTGCTACACTGTTGGTTGCTCGTTTACCGCGGGTGGTTGAAATTTATGCTGACTGCTGTCAGTCCCGGGGACAAGCAGTGCAGCGTAGCAGCGCTGCCGATTCAAAAGGCAAAGGTAAGAGGGCAGCCCGCGTTTTGGAGAGCGGGGCGTGTATCGGTAAATTTGCTGTTGGTTGCCTCCCCAACGGCTCAATTTAATTAAATGGAAAATAAAGGTAAATATTTGGTGGATGAGCCCATAAGGCTGTGTGGAAAGGGGTAAAAATGGTGGGAGGCATAAACCGTTTGAATATACATACATATGAATGCAAGAGCTATGTATATGCATATGTAATAGTGTCCGACCGAATAATCGGTTTGAAATGTAACTAACGAAAAATTCGGCGAAAATGCTTTGATTTGAAAGAAAGAATGAAAGGATAAATTTTTCGACGAAAGTTTCTCAAAAACATTTAATAATTTGTCAGAATGCTTTTGATGGGGGTAGACTTAATTCTAAAATTGACGTATGGTAAATGAAAAATTTAAAGACCTTTTATATATTTATGTACTGAGTCCCGTGCTGTTGATTGAAGGTTTAAAAACTAAACTAAAAAAATAAAGAAATAACAAATAAAATACCTATCAACAGCTGTAGGCTGCTAGCGTCAATCTTGTCATTCAATAGCCAAACCTAGTACTCGTGACGTAGAGCATGTGGCTGTTGAAAATAAGCAAAGCCTTTTAATAAACTTATTAATTTTCCGTCTAGCAGTTGTTTTGAAGAAATAAAAAATATATGCATGTTATGTACGAGTATATTTCGGTCCGTAGGGAGATTTTTGTTAATGGCTATTTATAAGCATATAGTACTTATGAAAATGCACCCGCTCCCGGCTCTGCAATAGTCGATACGGTATCAGTTAGGTAGAAGAAGACCTTCGCTGCGTTGGAAGAACCAAGTGGAGAACGGCTTGGTTTTAGTTGGCATTTCTAATTGGCGTCGGTTGGCATGTTAAGGAAACCACTGACGTACTTTGTTGAACTCGGAACTCTAACTTTTTACGACATTTATCAAAATAAAGGGTTTTCCAATAAGAGGTGTTTTTCAATGTTAAGATCAACAGTTTCGTTGCTTGTCTGGCACGTAGCGCCGTCTTGTTGAAAATAAACGTTGTCCAGATCAATGCCATCAAATTTCGGCCATAAAAAGTCGTTAATCATATCTCGATAGCGCAATCCATTCACCGTAACTGTTGCTCCAGCTTCATTTTCGAAAAAGTAAGGTCCAATGACTCCGCCGGACCATAAACCGCACCAAACAGTCACACGTTGAGGATAGAGAGGCTTTTCAACAATAACTCTCCGATTTTCTGAGCCCCAGATTCGACAATTTTGCTTGTTGACGAAGTCACCGAGGTGGAAATGGATTCATCACTCAAGATGATTTTTCCATGGAATTCCGCATGATTTTCATGCATTTCAACGACCCAATCAGCACAGACACGACGTTGTTGATGATCGGTCGGCTTGAGTTCTAGTGTTAACTTGACTTTATAAGCCTTAAGACCCAAATATTTATGCAAAATACGATGTAATGACGTTTGTGAAATGCCTAATTCCAATGAACGACGAGGAATGGACAAACCTGGGTTCTTTTCAACACTTTCGGTTACAACAGCAATATTTTCGACTGTTCTTGAGCGACGGGCACGGGTTTTATCCTTCACATCACTAGTTGTCCCAACAGCTCGAAATTTTTCACCAATTTCTATATTGCATTGCGACAAGGTGTTTCACAATGACCCAAAAATGTTCGAGTTTTACGAACCGTCTTTGCCAAATTTTTACCATTTTTATAGAGAATTTTAATAATTTTAATGCGTTGTTTAAGCATGTGTCGTTCCATTTTTGTCAATGGCGTAGTTTCTACTTGTCAAACATCAAAAAATGACAGCTTCAACAGTGACATCTACCGAAATAGCGGGCTATTCAAAATAACACTTGTTATTGGAAAACCCTTTATTTATTAAATTACCCAGCATGCGCTGCTCTACCGTGAAATCAAATGTAGCATACGCATAAATAGCAATTTTTAGAAAACGAGCTAATTTTTTTCAGAAGTTTAATAGTATTGGGAAATGACTGGCAAATGATTTATGTGGAATGGATAAATTTAATGATTCTTAACATATTTTTTCTAACAGCCACGCTTATCTTGTAACAGTATGTAGCTTGTATCCTTCCAGGAAATACTATCTTCAAAATACAAAAGACTGGTGCAAATCGGAGCATTCTGTGCAAAGTTGTTATCAAACATTAAAGGTGACGCAAAATTAATCAACCTTCGGGAGATTTATAACTTTTGCAAATGACGTCGTCCATCAATCATATTTGACACTTTTGAACTATGCCAAAGCAGTACACGAACAGACAAACGATGGAGTGCGTAAAGGTCAAAATAAAAATGGACATCACTCAAAATAAAGTTTTTTATTTAGCAAAAAAACTATTAGTTGAAAACATACTTATGCACATATAATCAATAAACATAATTTGATTTTTCACAGAACGAAATAAAAAAACAAAGTTTAAATTAAAATAGTTTTCTGAACTAAAAACCTCCAACATACAATTTTTGTCTTTAAGTGAAACAAATATTTTAGTTTTAAAATTTAATCGCATCTATTATGCAATATGAGAAACAGATATTTTAGGTGGCTTTCTGTGAATTGAACTTTTTTTAATAAGATATACAAATAACAAAATCCAGGATCGTTAAACAAATAATTATTTATAAATGATTATAAATGCTTCGCTCCGACAACAGATTCGGACTAAACGAATTTTGTGTTCGATTTTGATCGAATCATCACTTTCAGACTTCTGTGTGTACAGCACATATAGTTATTCACAGAAAATGTGTCACATTGCTGGCAAAAACGCCGGCAAAGGTGCGTGAGATGCGTATACCTACAGACACACACTTTCACACACACGTAAATATGCAAGTTATAGAGGGAAATAACACACTTGCTTACAGCGCCAGTTGAAGTGTTCGAAATGCGCAGATAATGAAATGCTGAACATTTCGGATTTAAATTGTACCATACCGGAATTAATAGGTGCACGATGCTTTACACGTGAATCGGTGTTTGCTTTGAGGTGAGATGAAAGGCTATATATGAATGAGTGTTTGTACCGTTAGTATTCGTGGAACACAGTATAATTTGTGAAATTTTACGTTGCTTGAACAACAAGTTGAGTAGGAAACGAGGCGTTGAGTTGAGGGTGTGCTGTCAATTACATGTTAGCATTTAATTTTAATTTTAATATCAACAGAAATTACTATTGAAGAATTTTGTATATGCCTAAGACAGTCGAAAGGTCATATTTGACAATTGAAAACAATTCCGCGTTATTTAAAAATGCGCATCAGTTGGGGATTTTTCACGAGTAAATATCACTTTGAATGAGTTCTGTAAACGCTACTTCAGACTTTCTCTACTCCGTACCACAAACTAGTTCTTGAACGATTCATTTCATTGTCACTTCATTTGCTTTGAATATTTTTTTATTTTTATTTATTTATTTATGTGGTCTGTTGCTGGAGAGATGGACCTCGCGTCCACTCAGCGTACGCTGGGCTAGTGCGCAAACGTGCAAAGTCGCGAGACCTTCTAGCCGCGGGTAGATCGGGGGCGCTCGAGAGAATTTAGCGGCCGCCGTTGCCGAATGGGTTGGTGCGTGATTGTCATTCGGAATTCACAGAGTGAACGTTGGTTGGAATCTCGGTGAAACACCAAAATTAAGAAAAACATTTTTCTAATAGCGGTCGCCCCTCGGCAGGCAATGGCAAACCTCCGAGTGTATTTTTGCCAAGAAAAAAGCTCCTCATAAAAATATCTGCCGTTCGGAGTCGGCTTAAAACTGTACGTCCCTCCATTTGTGGAACAACATCAAAACGCACACCACAAATAGGAGGAGGAGCTCGGCCAAACACCCAAAAAGGGTGTACGCGCCAATTATATATATATATATAATTATATAAATACTTTAACTTGGTTTTTATTGACAGTTTATAAAAACGTGGAAAGATTAGATCAAATTTCCTCCTATGAAATAAAGTATACGCAATGGATACCCCTTTTTAGGTGTGCAAATTTAAAGACTTTTGAATTAATAAATTAATGAGAAAATTATGAAACTGAGTAAGCAGATTTACTACATAAAATACATAATTATATATGGATGTGACTGTTTTCTGGATAACAAAAAAATTTAATTTTTGTAGCACGGTGTACTACGAGTACTTTAAAATCCTTCGGTCCAACTATAATTACCTCTCATTTCTATTATTATTTTATTTATTACAAATATGTAGATATACAAGGTGAAGTCCAAAATAAACAGGACTGGTTTCATAAAAATGTTTTTCATGATACCATCTTTTTAATGAGTTAGTGCGTTGGAATTTACATCCCTAGTTGACTTCCAATGAAAGCTTGGTGACTTTCGGTGCAGTGGAAGCGAAGTTATTGCGTCTAACGTGGCATGGGTACAAAAAAGAGTTTCGCACAAAGAGCTCACATCAAATTCACCGAAACATTGATGAAAAAAGTTTATGGCGGTGATGGTCTATCTCGCGCCAGAGTTCAGAATTGAACATTCGAAAGACCTCATTAAAGAAGCTAGAAAATACGAGAACTTTCTCTAAAACATTGCAACTGGTAATGAAACGTGGTGTTTCCAACATGAGCCTGAAACTAAGAGTCAAAGTGCCGAATGGAAGGCCTCAGACGAACCACCACCCAACAAATAGCGTTTAGAGAAGTCAAAAATCAAGTCGATGTTCATTTGTTTTTTCGATTCCAAGGGAATTGTCTACGCGGAGTTCGCGCCAATGGGCCAATCAATGCAAGATAGAAATCTTGTCATTTTGAAACGTTTGTTATATCGCATTCGTCGAATACGCCATGAATACCACGAAGGAGGAACTTGGCACTTATTGCATGATAACGCATCATTTCATCGATCCACTCTTGTGACTGATTTTTTTACTCGAGATCGCATTTTAACCATCAATCACTCAACGTGTTGAAAGGAAAACGTTTTGTGTCCGTAGGGGCCATCCAAAAGACTTTTACCGACATCCTGAAAGACATTTCGGCCAATGACATGAAACACTCTTTCGAAAAGCTTTTAGATGGCGCAAAACAGTGTATCGAGGCCAGGGGGTCTATTTTGAATAGACAAACTCGAATTTATCAGAAGAAACCTCCTGTCATTTCTGTTTTAGCTCAATCTGGTTTATTTTGGACTTCACCTTGTATATCTCTTTTGGTCGTAATGAGCAGCAGCCAAATAATAGTGTACAACTTTAATTACAATAGAGACAATCAGCACTAGGGAATAGCGCTGTCGGTTAGTCTTAATTTCGTTATGTAGAAAAATGAAGAATGAGTTAACAATGAGTTAAAGTTGAAAATGCTTTTGATTTTTTGTTCAAAAGGATAAGAGAGGGTTGAAGCGCTTGCTAGAGGGAAGATGTGTATGCAGAAGCTAGAATTTTGAAAGGTGATTTCTTTGTGGAGAAACAGTATCACCAATCGTAAATAAAATATTTTGATCTTGTACTCGACACCTCAAGGAATTATTTCGTGTCGACTAATAACTCAACTGCGGAATAATAAGGTAACTTTTTCCATTTGAATACCAATGGTCGCTCCTGAGCCAACTATGAAAATAAATATTTTTTTAAAACTCGAATTAAAGAGAAAAGGTTTCAACTTATTTCGTAAGTTTTTAGGTTAGGAAATACCAAACTTCATTTAGTATTTTTAGTACTAAAAAAACTTCGAAACTGTACATATATGGTCCTTACTTTCAAATAAAAAGAGGTATTAGAAAAGCAAAAAAAAAATATATGAAATGAAATCCGGCTTTTTTGTATCTCCTTGATAACAATTTGGAGCTGTTTACATTAAACAATACGTCCTTTTTTGAATTTTGTACAGTAATAAATACTCACACGCCCTTTTTTGGTAGACACAAGCTGAAAAGTGAGTGTTTTTCTTTTTTGACTTCAGGTTCAAAGGGTTTTATGAGATTTCTTCCTCCTTCTTTAGGTTCTAGTGTGATATGAACTATTTAAGTTCCTCGCAGGGGTTCGCATTGAACTTTTCTTCCATGTAGATAGAATACCAAATATACGATGGCCCTTGCAGAGTAGTGCTCTACGAAGTTTCCAGATTAATTAGATTTTCGAAACAAAATTAGGGTCAACGAAACCGTCATTCGAATCAAAATATTTCACCAAATTGTTCTAACTTTCAACACCATTTATCGATATTTTTAGAGCCGATTTAGTATCTAATTATTTTTCAGAAGTCGCAACCTCAAGGAGTTAGAGAAAAGCTCTGCCGTTCGGAGATGGCATACAACTTGTAGGCAAACATTAAAATGCATAGCACGCATAGGGGCCAAACACCCAATAAGGGATGAAAGCGCCAATTAATATTACTAATGCTAACCTGCCAGCCTCAAGATCACTACACGACAAATTTTTATTAAAAAACTGTGTGAAAGTTTCTGACCGATCTTCGCTTTACTCTGTTGTTTTTATTACACGAAATTGCTTGTGTGATGCAATTGGAATCTTAAAAAATCTCATAGCGCAACGAAAATTTTATCGCGAAAAAACCGATTTGTGTGTACCTGTACCTGATACTAGATTTAAACTATACCTGGAATAGTAAGATAAAAATTATAAAAAATATTTTTCTAATAGCATTCACCTCCCATCAGTGGTAAAAGGGCTTTCGAATTAATAATAATAATAATTTTGTGTCTGTACGCCCAAGAGCCGCTACTTCGATCTAAAAGATCTTTTTTATCCTACCACATATTTTAGAAGTAGTACTCGTAAATACTACTTCTGTTGACTGATACTACAACTTTAAATGCATTACATTAGGTTCCATCTAACCTAGATGTTCCATGCCTTAGGCTGGGAATTGGTTGAAAGCCAAATCCTTCTCAAGTTTTCCGTCAAATTTCAGAATATCTACTACAGGAGCATTCTTGATTTCATTCGGATCCATTTGATCTGGATGAAAGATAGTTGCACAAAACGTGCTATGGGGTTTCTTCAATCTCCAGATAGAGTCTACTCTCTGTCTCAAATGTGAATTTCTGAGGGATGATAGTTTAAGTAATAGTGACCTCTCAGAAATTCAACTATTTTCCCGATATCTACTTTGCGCATATTATACAATTTTCTAATTTCCTTTGGCTTGACGGAGTTCTTGTGTGACTTTTTTGAGTATTTTGCCAACTATTTACCCTGGCTTTCGAACTATTTTCTGCGATGAAAATATTTCACCATTGCTCTCATACATTATCTAGTGTTTGCAATATCTGATACAGCCAAGACTTTCATTTAAGCGTTGCAAAATACCTAATACATATTTAATAGGTAAGTACTTATACTATAGGTAAATTTTTCGTTAACTTATTATTTAGCAATTTTCTTCAGCTACTCGATGTTAAAGTAAGTATTTGTAAATTAAACATTAAATGAATGTAAAGCCACACAACTTTTTCTCAAATGAATAAAAATAGAGCTGTAAGAAGATTGCATCAACGCCGTCTGCTTTTCTACTTAATTTCCTTATATACAAACATACATACGTATATGTATATGTATGTATGTAACTTTCGACAGGCAGCTTGGTAGTTCGTCAGCTGCTCATTGCACTGTAAGTGCACTTTAATGTGTAACTTTTACATTTTTGACTGACTTTGTGGTTCCAGCTGCCACGCAGGCAATCACACAAGCATAAACACACTAACCCTACGGCGTCGTCCTCACGCCGTCGAACTCGTCTAACTTGTGAATGTGGTGAGGGTAAATATTTTTTATTGAGCACCAGCAAAGCACGTACAGTAATCTACAAAAGCAGGGCGTGTATTTAACCGACATGGCACGCCCACTTTTATTTTTGGAAGCAACTAGTAATTCGACGCCACCCTGACTGCGCTTTTTATTATAGCAAAGTTCAAACTTGTTTGAGCTATAGTTTGCCGCTTTAATTGGTACCAGCGGTGGGAGGTATCGTCGGGGGCGTTTATGTTGCTCGATTTCGAGTGCAAATAGATTTCACGCTGCGTAGTGTAATAACCAAACGTTGTGTTCCAGACTGAACGTGTATGTGTGTGTATGTATGCATGGGTGCAGTGAATTTTGTTGTTACTGCGAAAAGGAAATTAAAAATTGCTGAAAGTTTTAATAGCTTCCTTGCTGAATTTTTTATCGTTCCCACAAGCTCGTACTAAAAGCACACGCTTGTATAACCATTGAGCGTGAGTGGTTGTGTGTGTAATTTCATGTATTTGCATACACATACCACATCACCATATTGTTATGTGTATTCCCAAAAAACTTACAGCGAGTGTATATATTTTTAATTTCTCTTTTATTCTTGTATATTTTCGCAAAACTTACATAGAGCAAAATTACTTTGAGATATTTAAAGACTCATTGGTTTCGTTGGTTCAACACCCAAATGAAATTTTGCAGCACTGTTAGCAGCTACAAATCTGAGTATAGTACGTGGTATGAAGCACACGAAATGTTAAGACGCACACGAAATTGCAATTAAATGCACACTCATACGTTTATGGGCATACTTCAACACAAATATGTAAATATACTTACATATGTAGATGCATATGCTCAGCTAGTGCAAACAATTAAAATATTTTGCATAATTAAAAGGCGGGTAAAGTTTAACTTTTACTCAACGATTCGTAAGTGAGTTTGCCAAGTTGAGTGACTAAAGCGCTATGTTGCACTTTATAATGGAATTGGTCTGAGTGAAGCGTGTTCCCAACACTTCCCTGCGGTCCTTGCTTGACATTTCAAATTGACTACTTTTTGAATGGATAATTACATACTTATTTGGGAAGTTGAGCATTTTGGGTAAATTTCTACAATTAATTAACTATTTGATTGGCAATTCGAAAAAGTTTTTGATTTATTTAAATTATTTTTGGAATTCTCAATGCCCTGTTTGTGAGGATATTTAATAGTATACATATTTAAGTCAAGTCTCAGGTAGTAGAATGAAAGAATGCCCGATACACATACAGTCTGTCTAATAGAAGCGTGATCGCCATAACTAGGAAACTATTGTATTTGACCAATTCGATTCTAACAAACTTCATTGTGCGAAGCCCAATTCAACATTTCAATACCATTTTGAGGTAAAATAAAAGGCTGGCTAGCTCTTCGAAATATCTTCGCAGCTGACAGTCAAAAATGCTTTTTGGTAAATTTTATTCATCAAAACTGCATTAAAATTGGGGTAAACACAAATAAACGGTCAAATTCTGAATTCAAAATCGACTTATGCAACTATTCGCCCAGAAGGAAGATTCATCCGTGAGCTTTGCGTTTGCGCAATTCCGATCTGAAATTGCCTTAGCTCATTTAAATATTTTTCCAATGTGTGATGGTGAGAGCAGTGGTTTTTTCAATGAATTCCGAAATTTTAAGTCTGCTTCAAGTAAACGTTCTTGAATCGAATCTTTGGATGCATAACACCACTTTTCCTTAAATCTGATTCAGCTTCGCGCAACGCAAAGTTCGGCTATGCCGCAATCAAATCAAAGATCTTTTGATCTTACTTTGGCGAGGTTTTTTTGTTTTTTTGGCCTCGTCCAAGAAAGTCGCTAACGGCCGCTTCTGTCTGATGTTGTGTCAGTTCTGTTCAAATTTGTTTAAAATATAAGTTGTTTCTGGTCTTTACTTTATTATTCTAAACTATTTTCGCACAATTAAAAATTAGCTTTTTAAGCTAAATTTATCGGTTTGCAGAAAAAAGTAAAGTAGAAATAAATTTAAAAAATTTGAAGTTAGTTACGTTAAAAACATTAAAAGCTCCCATAAATTCTGCAATGCTAGTACCACAAAGTATAAACTATTAAAATATATTCTTTAAAAATACTACCGAAGTGTTTAAAATATTCCAATTTCGGTTTTGAATTACTTTTTTTACTTTTTTCATATTACATATGATTATTTTTTAAATGATGCTGAGCAGAAAGCTGGAGACGATATTTTTATTGAATTGGTAAGCAGTGCTTCATTTTTTAAATATCAGTAAGTAATAATAAAATTCAGCAACTAATGGGATGCCTGATACTTTGGGCCAAGACATAAAAAAAACTTTCAATCTTTATAGGAAATTTAGAAAAATACAACAAATTTAATATTAGTATTGAGGTTTTTAATCTTTTTAATTTCTTTAATTTCCCCTTCGACAACTTTTGGATCCGGAGGAACGTGGATCATGAAATTTTATTTCTTTCTTTATTTGTTTAATCAACAAACAAGAGGCTTACAGACTATTACATTTAGAGTAAGAGTAATCAAACACTAAGGAAGAAGAATAAGCATTAAATTGAGCTAGCGTCCTTCTAAAAGGATCATTCATTCCATAAACAGTTTTAGAAATACCCGCAAAAACAGTTTATTGCAACGGAAAATACGTGAGGGAACATTCAAATTAATTTTATAGAGCAGATACGGAAATCTATTCAGCCCGCCCAAATATCGAAGACAAAACACATCGAAAATAGAACACGCCTAGACTAAGGGCATTAGATTTATTAATAAGCTATGAGACCGTGCGGGAACGGGATCAACGAATTTCATCGAGCGCAAAGCAAAATGCACAAAAGCTCTTTGAACAAACTCTAATCTATTAATATGGACGGCATGAAACGGTCTCCAAACGAATACCGCGTATTCTAACCTGGACCGAACTAAGGACGAGTACAACAATTTGAGAGTATAGGGATCAGAAAACGAAGAACTATTTCGACGAATAAAGGCTAACGATTTAGAAATAATAAAGTTTATGTGAGCGGCGAAATTGAGCTTGGAGTCAAAATAAATACCCAGGTCCTTTAATTCACCAATTGACTTTAGCAGCGAGTTCGAGATGTTGTAAGCTGTTGTAACAACATTTAAAACTTTCGCATACGAAGTCTAGTGACATTTATTAATGTTTAGGAAGAAGCGATTATGCACAAACAACTATATAAGTTATTCAACTCACACTGGAGAATAGATGAATCTTCTGGACATTTAATTTCATAATAGATTTTTAGATCATCCACGTATAGAAAAAAATTACACAATGGGAAACAGAACGAAATATCGTTAATGAAAAGGATAAATGGTAGCGGACCTAGCACACTACCTTGGGGAACACCAGAGGAAGCAATAAAAGAATAAGACGATGCATTATCAAGAGAGGAAATTAACCACTTAAGAAATTAAGAGTGAAGGTCGAAACGCTCAAGTTTTGCTAATAATATTGGGTGAGATACCCTATGAAAAGCCTTAGAAAAATCTGTGTAGATGGCGATCCATTTGAAAACCTCTTTGAAATGCTTAGAATAAAGCCATGTTGAAATTTGAAAATCGGCCTAAAATTGTAAATACTATTTTTATTGTCGCTTTTAAGGGGTAACACCACTCTACACGCGTAAAATAAACACGATTTTTAAAGAATTTTTTTGTATAGAAGGAAAGGGAAAACAATCACTCTGATTTGGGAAGTTATTACTTATATACTAAAATACAAAACTACAAAGTTTGATCGAAAAATTTTACAAAATGGCGGCATTGGAGACATTTTTGTAATGTGGTTTCTCTTGAAGGAGCTCCGCGGCACGCAGCACAGAGGGTGCAAATTTTAATCTGGAACAAAGAAACATTTTTTTCTTAATCTAGATAAGAATAGCTAGAGAAATATGTAGGGAATTTAAAAAATATTTATTTTTGTGGAATTAGCAAGCATTTGAAGGAAAAAACTCTATTTTGGACTAAAAAATCGGCACTTAAATAATTATAACAATCGTTTAAATTAATCTATCGAAAATCCCCTACGCTCTTCTCTTAAGAAGGTTATTATACAGACGTAGTGAAAAACCTGATTAAAAATATTTAAAATTGTTTGAGTTATGCTGCGTGCCAATTTCAGAAAACGTGTTTTGAGAAAAACGCGTTTAAAGTTTGGAAATTTGGAGAAGTCGTTAGGTAGCAGTCACTAACGCTTGGGTAAAAGCTTAAAATATTTATGAAATAGACTTCGGTAACGTATAAAACTTTTTGTTCTGTATTTTAAAAGGTTCAAAGAATTTTTTAAGCTTATAAAAAAAAAATCAATTTTTTGAAATTTCTACAGTGGTGTTGAAAGTTAATTTCCAGTCTTCAATGGAAACACCGGCGGAAAGTGACCAGTCAAATTTTATTTCCTGAAGTTGATGGAAGTATCTAAATTAGACATGATATCTTGAGGAAACTCAAGATCTGTATTATCTCCAATAAACTCGAAGAAAGAAATTAGCAAAGAGGTTGACAGTATCAGAAATGGAATTGGCTGAGACCTCTTTAAGATGAACGCAAGTTTCAGATATTACAGATTTAAAAATATTGTAACAGCCAGCCACATCCACATTTTCAAATTGCCGGAACCAATTCAGTGCAAACAAATTATTTAATTCAGTAAAATTACAACGAGAGTAATTACAAACAACTATTGGACTATTACTTTGAAGTTCAAAATATTTAAAAAATTTAAGTTCCAACACCAGCGGACCATGATGGCGATTCGAAGGCGAAATGTAACTGGCTGCAAGCGAGAACGTGATAATTCAATACATTTGGTATATGACATCAGAGCTGCCAGGCTGAATATAGGACACGCAAATATACAGCACACCAAAAAGTAAAACAAGTTTATTGTATTGCATTTGTTTTTTTTTTTTTAATATTTTTTACTCACTGCTATTGTGGGTTTTTCTATTACAAAATTGTCGTTGATTAAAAAATTTTCTTTTTTTGCAACCGATCTTACACTCTAGAATGAAATTGTTGAAATCAGTGTTTTGCCAATCAATGGTACTCACTGTTACGATATATATAAATTGCCGTATGAACCAATTTACGCGTGGATGGACAGGGCTATCAGACATATAAGTCCTTCGGAGAGTATCTGGTTCCGAAATTCTGGATTACTGAGAACTCCAACCTTAGACTTTTTGTAAAGTTTAGCACTTTTTATGAAGCTATGTAGTTATATAATGCGTTAGTTATCATATAAATATTTTTCTGGCCTTGCATATACTTTAGAAATCTTTTCAGTTATAGAAATCACTGGGACACTTTCCTTTTTGATTGTATTTTCCTTTGACCTTTTTCAGACTTTTCACTTTTTGATGCTGAGTACGTACACTCTAGAACTTAAAGATATCGATGAGTTCCATATTTTGCGAGTTGATGAGCACTTTCACTGCTTTCATAGGCTTACAATTGGTCAAGAAAGATTTTGCAGTCGTTTAAAAACCTCGAATCTAACGCTTTAGGCCAGCCTGGTTATTCGCCATGACATTTTATGAACAGTTGCGCCCTTCTCGAAAATATTAGATTTCTGATTGCAGCAACCTCCGCTTATGGTTTGAAGTAAAAGTCCATGAAGATACTTCTTTTCGCCTAAATTTTATGCTTCAGTACTCTCATCTTCCAGCTTGGGTACATTAGTATACTTTAGGTTGGCAAAAACCCCTTCACTGAATTCTCCCCGAAGGTGCCGACTTGTGATAGGTACCACAGTTCTCACTCTGCACACAGTTGAGAGGTAGCTAGCAAAGGTAAGTGTTCATTACTCCTTAATAATACATCATTTGTAAATGGAATTTTACTATGGTGTGAGGTAAAGGACCGGATCAAGGTGTCATGCGACCCGTGCCGATGATCAGCCTCACTGGGGCCCTTTTTCAAATATAGCCCAGTCGTTAACGTGAGCTTACTTATACCTGGCGCCCTCCATAATAACTAGCCTTGCCAGTGTAGTTCGGAGCTATTTACAGGTGGACATCTCTTCTCCGATACTCGTGGGACCAACTATGAATGTAAACAATAATAAAAAACAATAACAAACAAACACACCAGAAGGGTCAGCAAGCTCCGAGAAACGAGCAGAGTTTAAAACGAGCTCTCAATCTGCCACCACGAAGACTGAAGTCAAACGTAGTCAGAGTGTACCGGCGGCAAGCGATGACACTGGGACTGAGGTTAAGCCTAGCTCGAGTACATCGGCACCTCCTGCGGTAGTCGTTGGAACCAAACGAAGTAGTCGACATCCTGTGGCTATGCGAAGAACTGGGGAAGATACTGCCACATGTAGCACCGAGGCCAGGGCTCTCGCCGGAAGATGGCCGACAGTAAGGATCACTGATCCAACCAAAGCAGGGACTTGGAGAACCGCCAGGCCGTCAAGATACTCAAACGGTTACATGAAACACTACCAACTTCTGAGTGGCAGAAATGATTTGAAAAATTTGGTTCAAGCGAATACAGATTTTCACCATTAGGCAAGAAATATAAAAGGCAACTCTCTTAGGTTATAATACGGCGTATGAGAATTTTTTCAAGAAGTGCTAATTAAAAATAGTGGATCTGGTGTGTAAATTTTGTGGAATTGTTCCAATTTTCGTGTAAAGTTTGACACTTGAATGTATATGGTTTTTGTTAAATAATAAGCCATACATTTATATAAGTAGAAAATAGTAGGCACTTAAAGAATAAAATGAAACAAAACTAGTTAAAACTTTTACAAATGCCTCACATTTCTGCATCACATTTTATTTTCCGTAGCATCAATTTAAAAAAAAAGGCTATTATTCATATAAGTGGTTTTAACATTCCTTCCCTTTAAGCTGGCTTATGTACCAAATTGCAGCACACATTTTTAGCCAGTTAACCGCTCTGCTAGTGAAGAAAATTAAGTCTAGCACAAAATCCAATTAATATGATTACAATTAAAAAAAAAAAAATAACCTAAGACCTAAAGCTTCTAAGCCTGTTTGCAAGGCAAAATTCTGTACACATGCGAAGCGTGCCACTTTCTGCTTGACTACTTTAAAATATTCGCTCAACATATTTCGATGAAGTTCTTTACAGAACAGAAAAAATTTCTGTTGTGGAAAAAAATATAAATATGTATAAAAGGAAAGAAAAATGTACTCTAAAAGGTTGGTGGCAATTTATGTTTCCCTTGCAGCAATTTGTAGTCAATGTGTGCACTTCCTAGCATTTGCCTTCCTAGAATTTGGCTTTTATCCTTTCTTTGTTGTTAGAAGAATGCCAGGGGAACCATCTCATTCTACTTGACGCGCTTCAAATTTCACACTTTGTATATATATTGGGTTTTCGGCAACAAATTGGTGCTAATCTTTAAACTTGCATATCTCTACTAGTCCGCACGGAGTTTGATAACAGTTTGAAAGGTTTTCGTTTCAGATTAAAATTAAAAAACTTAAGACAAGATCTATTAGCACTTGAGCGTGAGCGATAATTGTACACCTTTTCGTCATATTATACATTTTACTGTTAAATATAACGAATGTCACGCAAACTGATAAGAAAATTTGACTTGTTTTCGGACGTAATGCTCTGACTAAAAAATAATTTAAATAGTTTCCTTGTTTTTGTTCTAAAAATTCCAAAGTTAAAGCTGAACTTGGCTCTGCTCCAGAAATTTTCGGCAAAAATTGGGGGGAGGTGTCGGAGCGGTCGAAGAACGATGAATAGTGTGAAGTCGTTTGCTGGGACTAGAAGAGCATACTATATTATGAGCTACTTCCGCCAGACCATAGATTGATTCTTATTTGAACCACAGCAGATACAGTGTGACTGTTCTTCACAGTAGTCATCGAGTATATTTGGCTGAAATTTTGTGTGGCATTCATCATATCTTCTTGATTATGTATCCCAAAGCTATCGCTTGTTTTGGCCTATATTAGTAGAATAAAGCTGGATTCAATAAAAGCCTGCAATATTCACGTATATCTGTTTCTAATTTTTTTTAAGTCGCTTGCAATTTTTGTGTGAGAAAACCCTTCGTGAAATTTTTCAGGGAATATACTTGTGGAAGCTACTGTAGCTGTATCGAAATTTTAGAGGGAATTTATTTGTACAACCTGTTAATATAATACATTTGTTTTAATAGAACATGTTTGGTACTGGACTATAAAAAGGTCAAAAGTACCCACTATGGCAGACAATAATAGGTTAAAATGTTTATAAAAAAATTGCTCCGGAAATTTTATTTCATATGCTTGAACTTTATATATTTTTTGGAGTGCAAAATATGAAAATTGAGACTTACCAGTAAAAAAAATTATGGGTCGATTTATTTGTGAAATCATTGTTATGTAAAAACCTCCACATTTTGACTTTTAATTTTATAGATAATATGTATAATCGCTCCTTTCAGAGTATCCTAAGAAAGAAACAGCATTGGTGAATGAATCTTTTAAAATGCATGTGCTTAGCATTCGCCCTCTTCTCGTTAATTTTTGGTATGCGTCTTGATGCTGCCAAAAAAAAAATGAATTTCATTTGATCGAGCAGTTTGGCTTTGCCTGCCGAAGGCGACTACTTTTAGAAATCATCTTTCCTATGATTTACATTCAGTGAACATCGAACCCGGGCCAATCAAATGGTATTCAAGCACAAACCCACTCGACTATGGTAGCCACTCTTTGCACCACATATTTATGTAAGTATATTGCCATATAAGTAAACACAGGTATGCAAGCATAGAAACGCATATACATACATACAAACAAGCTTACCGACAAAAGCTGCTTTGTTTCCTGACAAGAAATTCATTGGATTTTTCGGTATTTCTTTTGAATTTTATTGAAAATTTATGCATTAGCCAACAATGTTAGCATTTTTGTACAAGAAAATCGCAAAAAATGAAATAACTTGACTAACCACTGCTGCCGCTATTGAACAAAGCTTATTCATTCATGCTTAGCCGCTTTCATCGTTAGTTTCTACTCCTGCTTTCCAGTGATTTTATAAATTACCATTTCTCCATGCATTCGCTTGGCCCAGTGGTGTTTATATCGGGAAATCTCGTATGCAAAAAAAAAATCTAAAAAAATGCTTAATTGTTATTTATTGTGATGCAGATTATCGTCGAGATTAGTATGTTTAAGTGGGCTTGCTTGCCTTAAAGCAAGGAAGGCAGGCGGGATGGAAGTGATTGAGTTATTTATTCCGCTTTCCTTGAGTGCTGAAATATTTTAATTTTCATTATGGTTGGGTGAATTCATACTTGAGGTGTTTGGTGTGAAAATTGTTACCTTTTTTAAATTATTTGACACAAATTCCGTCATAAGTAGCAGTGATCTTCTATTAATATTTATTTTGGTTGCATAAATTCATACGATACAGGATGGAAAGAAATATCTTTAGAACACTAAGCGGTGGTAAAAGCTGGGGAATTTCAAAGGTAGCCAGCCAACCGTATAAATTTGCACCATTCATCTTGGCATAGTGCACCTTTTAAAAATATTCTCAACTTAAAAAATTACCTAATAATTTGCAAAAGTATTTATATTTATTTTCCAAAAAATGGGAAATAAAATTATTTATTTTTAATCTCGAATAGTTGGGAATTTATTGCGTAGGCTCTTAATACTGGCTAATCTAGGCTGTATACTATACGAGGACTTCACCTCGTTATCATGGCAGGAAACTAGGATTAGTAGAAATAACTCTCTCTCTCTCTGCGAATGTGAAGCTGCCACAGGACGAAGCCTCATACACCCTAACACATTTAGAGGGCTGGCCTCTAAATGCATTGGCGTTATAAAAGAAAAGGCCTGAGGTAGTACTCAAATTCATTAGAAGACTCCAATCGTAGGCTTGCGATCAAGCACAACAAACCACAATAGAGGACGCAAGGCATTAGAAATGTTCAAAAAACATCGGAGTTCCAATTTATTTTAATTTCTTCTTTAAACCGTCTGAAACGGTCTTTTTCTTTTTTGTGATATAAGATTTAATTCTTATTTCATGCCTAAATCTTGAAATTGACTACTCAAATTTGTGTGGCTGGTAGCTAACCGAATCGATTGTTATTCTTATTCAGAACAAAAAAACGCCCTTGAAAACTATTAAAATTATAAATATACATATACCATATAATTGACTCGACCGAATAGTTGTCACGGAAAAACCAATTCGTATAAGGCAGCCGGAAATTGTGACGCCTACGAAAAATAAAAGTTCTTTGTAGCTACATTTCATAGTAATGAAGACATTGTCAAGTTTGCTAAGGGAGGTGGTACAATGAATTTCAGAGCAAGTTTGTTTATGTATAAATATGTCAAATAATTAATTATGCTTCTTGTTTTAGAAAATTATGTTGGTAAATCAAATAAAGTTCAAAGTATTGTTTTAATTGATTTGCGTTACAGCGTAGTAAGGAAAGGGTGTCTCCACCTCTTTTAAGTAAGAAGCAGGGGAAAGGTAAAGACGATCATATTGGCCCAATTTACCGAATTTACGGCAATCAAAAGCAATGATAGGTAGCTTTAACCTGAACCAATTTAGCGATTGTAAGGAATTAGGTTAAGTTGTAGGGTTGCCCTCAGGCATATAGCCCATGAAGATGCCGCAAGAGGAACTTATCCTTATCCCTCATAAAACTAGCGTGCATTTATTTTTTAAATTTCAAAAGATCTCAGTACTGAGATCTTCCAACTTATTAATTAATTAATTGTCTACTTAAAATAATGAACCTCCGTCTGGATAGAGCAGAAAAATGGCACAGAAGGTGCGAGATCATCTCTTCTCCATTTAGACCGCTTCTGCAGTAGTCATGTGTTTGCAGGCATATTCTCTGGGCCAATGCCCAGTTGTAACGGAAATCAGTTAGCTAAGATTGTGTTTATTTTAGCTTAGAAGACAATCTGAGCGTTTAGCGTTGAGAGTCGGCCACAATTACCTCCGCAAATTCTGCAGGTGGACATGATAAGCCACTTTCGTTCGCTGTTCTTACAATTTTCTCATATGCTCAACGGAAATTTACCGCTTTCGATCAAGCCACTCCTTCGCTCTCTCAAGTCTGACTTGTTGCTGCTTTGATGAAAAATTCGTGATTTTTTTGGTGGAAATAAGCGTCCGAATGAATCGACAATTCAAAGAAACGAAAATAGAAAATGGACTGGCTGACCAAAAGCTGGACGTTCTACTTAAAAGATTGCTGCTGTAGCGCTCTTGCTGAACAACTTTCAACTTCGATATGCCGACTGCTTGGCGGATTTTACCTGTAGACGTGCTCATTATGAGCATTTAAATTATGTAATTTCTTACATATAAATGTTAGGAGCCATATTTTGAATATAAATAGTGAAACGGGAAATAATCAAAATGTTTACAAGTGTTATTGTAATTTAAAGCAACATCTACATACATGCATACATAGAAAAAACTATATGAGCAATTATTATCCTTCATTGAATGCTTTATAAATATAATTGTACGAATAACTGGAAAATGACCTTCTGAAAAAAAAAGTTGCCTATTTGTTTATTAACAATGGGCACATAGCAAAGACATTTACGAGTAGGTTAAATGAAATGCGTGGCTAAATAATTCTTATAATAATTCTGTGTGTATTTTCTAGATACTTAGGAGCTTTATTAATTAGGTTATTTGACGTTAATTTGGTTACCTCCCAATATGAGCAAAACATAACTGTTTTTGAGATATAAAATTTTTTTTTGGTGTACGTTAACTGGTTTTTAATTTCACTTTAAAGATCCGATTTTTTTTCTGTTTTTAGTTAAAGGGTTAGGGGTAGTCAGAATTTTCAAAAAATTTTTTTTTTTTTTTGCATTTGCTTAAAGTACAGGTGGCGCAAAAGTAATCTTGCGACGTTTTTTGGCTGTAATTTAAAAAAAAAAATGAAAAACTTTTATTCTTCTTGTGGATTATTTTTATTTGGTCTTTTAATTTTTTTTACATCGAGAATATGATGTCATGTAAATGGCCGCCGCCACAGTTGATTGCCATTTGAGCCCTTTCTATGGCATTTTCCATCACTTTGGCCAAAACTTCCGGCGATAGGTCCTCACATTCTTGACGGATATTGTCTTTAAGAGCTGCAAGAGTCTGAGGCTTGTTGACATAAGCCCGCGACTTCAAAAAGCCCCACAAAAAGAAGTCTGGAGCAGTCAAATCACGCGCTCTTGATGGCCAGTGCAAATCGCCAAAACGGGAGATTAGGCGCCCGAGAAATGCATCCTTCAGCATATCGGTTGTGGCACGTGCAGTGTGTGCCGTTGCACCGTCCTGTTGGAACCACATGTTTTCCAATCCCAATTCATCAAGTAGCGGCGAAAAGAACTCGTTGATCATTGCTCTGTAGCGCTCACAATTCACAGTAACCGTTTGGCCCGCGACGTCTTCGAAGAAAAAAATTCCGATAACTCCTCCAGCGAAAACAGCACACCATACAGTGACTTTGAGCGGGTGTAATAGCTCTTCGTGGGTTATACGCGGATTTTCAGTGCACCAGAAGCGTAAATTTTGCTTATTTACGTACCGCTAAGATGGAAATGGGCCTCATCACCCATGATTATTTTTGATGAAAAATCATCTTCCTCTTGGTGGTGATTAAGGATGGCTTGAGCGTATGTTAGACGCGATTGGCGGTCAGCAGCTAACAGCTGATGCACCGTCTGGACTTTGTACGGAAGCATCTTCAAATCTTGTACCAAAATTCGCTGTAAAGACCGTCGACTGATACCCATTTGCGTGGCACGTCGTCTGGTCGATGTCGATGACGCTTCCATGACATCCTCGGCTACAGCAGCAATATTCTCTACAGAACGGCTACTCCGGGGTCTGCCACGCCTGGCAGCATCTTGTGTTGTGCCAGTCTCTTCGAGGCGAGCGGCTAAACGTCGCAGTGTTTCCCCAGTAGGCGTTGGACGGTGAGGAAATCTGCGACGAAATTCACGTTGTGCCAAAGTCACCGACCGATTATTGGTCAAATAAATAGTCAGCAATATTCCGCGTTCTGGAGCAGTGTAGCGTAACATTGTTTATTAACGTGTATTTCGCATGTGCTTACTATACAAATGTGAAAACAAAACTGAAATTATGGGCCAATCGCAAAATTTATAGCATTTTCTGATAGGAGGATTACTTTAGCGCCACCTGTTATAATATCTTAAAAATATTGTGTGAAAATTTGAAGTGAATGAAGAATTTCGATTTTTTTTAACACTTAATTGACGGTTTTTTCTAGAAAATTTGAAAGATATTTTCCGAAGCTACCATATTGTTAATTTGGGGGAAAAATGCTTAAATCAGGTACAAGATTATCTATTAAAAAACTAATTTTTCTTGTCCGATTGATTTTAGATGGATCTCCAAGGACTTGTGATGTTCATCGCAAGGGACTTTTGGGAAAATTTAGTTAAAAGTTAAAAATGGCTGCTTGGTACATGCTTCAATTTTTGATTTTTTACTAAGTGTTTCTTATTTCATATCAATTAATATAAATGGTTTGCATTGAAACTATTTTCCAAATATTTTGTATCTAAATTATTTTTAGACATATTAGTCTTTTCAGCATATTTGCAACAAAGTTTCACTATTTATTTTGATGATGAAATTCCAGGTAAATTTTTCAGATCATCGAAGTCCGAATACAACTTTTCTTCGCTGAATATTATTTAGTTGGCCCTGCTTGTGTGTAAAGTGTGATTACTAAACTAGTGAAAAAGACATTTTATCATACGCTTCATTGAAGAACAGAAAGCCCATAAACCGGTAAAGCATTATTATAAACAAAACATGCTCTCATTTGTAGTTATATTTACCTCACCTTCTCTATAGTATTTGCAAATACTGCTGGACGGAAGTAAATTATGCTGCTTTGAAAATTTACGTGTCTACACTAATTGCATATTTCTAGTTGCTTGCACGCTTACCTGCAAATAAATTCACTAGTGCTGAACTGGTTCGCTTCTACTGAATATATGAATACAACACAATACTACTTTACTTTCATTCTCTTTTTCCATACAAACAACTGGTGAGTTTTGCATGACAATGGTTTGCTCCACACTGCATGCCTTCTTTGATAGTTCTGAACCATTATTTTCTTCAATCAGTTATTAGGTGTTCATAAGAAATAAAACTGTGTTCTAGCTCACGCTGGTGTTGCTGTCGCAATAGTAATGGCGTATTAGTATACCGTTCAGGGGGTTCTAAATAATATTTTTTATATACTAATAAATTACATTTTATGAAGAACTCAAATATGATACAGTAACACCTTATATTTGAAAAGTCTGCATTACCTTCCAGCTTGACTTGAATCTCAAACTTGAAGCTACAGAAATCGTAGTTATAACAACTCTCCACGACCGTCATGTTTAAGAAGGCTGATGTAGCCGTATTCATAAAAAACAAAGATATCCTCCCAAGTACAACGTAGAAGTATAAGCATTTACCTCTTTTTGCATTCAAATAGATTAATTTCAACTTTAGACGATATATTCTATTCTCCAAGCAAGAATAAAATATTCACTATGTATGATAAGAAATTGGTGTTTGATTTGTTTGCTTTACTTTCTGTGATTTCTTAAAAAAAATATAGAGTAATTGGCTTCCAGCATTCACAATCCAAGATAACTCGCTTGATTAACACCGTGTTCGTCACCGATATCTGTGCTGTATTCAGGATCATTGAGATATTTCAAACATATCTTCATCTAGTGGGTAGTTGGCAAGCCATCTCAATTCGTACCTAAATATCTAATCACGAGACCATGAACATTTCTATTTTCAAACTGGTACAATTCTTCAAAATCACCAAAAAGTATATGTGAGCGCGGCTTGTAGGCGTCATAGCTGAATGAGTTAGTGCGTGACTACCTTTCTGAGAGTATGAAACACCAAAATGATAGAAAAGATTTTTTGTAAATGCTGTCGACCATCGGTACCGAATCCCCGAGTTTATTTCTACCACGAAAAGGCTTCTCATACTGCTCGCAACTGGCATAAATCTGCGCTCCATTTGTGAACAAACGTCATTGTGCACATCAAAAGTTAGGGAAGGAGCGTGGCCAAATACCCAATAAAGGAAGTAAGCCCCTATTATAAATACAAGTGATCACATAATTAAGTCACTTCACCTTTTAATAATATCCGCTATGGGTTTTCATCCAAATTTTCAACTTCTTAATCAGTATTTTTAGAAAATTTCTGGCTAGTATAATAAACTGAAGATGTAAAGCTTTGAGCGGCTTTGATTGATTTTTGACAATTTTGTTGCATAGTAATTAGTAGAGTAATTTAGTGTCACTTGAGAGCACAACAACTGTCATCGCGCTGAGAATCAGATAAAACAACCTTTTACATTTTATTATCAAGATGAGTTTGCTACTGACCTAACTCAGTTTTTTTGAAGAATATGTTTTTATTTAAAATAACAGGTCAAGTTCATGCACGCCCATTCAGTTTTACATACGAGGTGTGTTCAAAAAGTATAGCGAATTTGGAATTTTCGCAGGTTACGTATATTCCAATTTCGATTTTTTGGTGGTTGGTACTCATGTCTCTCACTCATGCCGACGAGTTCGGCCATTTTGAATGTTCAGTTAATTGTTGACTTTAACTGCTTTACTTGCACGTGTTTCGGCTCGTCTTCGATTTTTACCTATTCAAAAAGATGGACCAAAGAACCTATATCAAATTTTGTGTGAAAAACGAAATTAAGTGCGCGGATGCATTCCGAATGTTGACTCAGTGTGGTGTCATAAAGAAAAGCTACTTTGGACCAAAGCAACGTTTATCGGTGGTACAAAATGTTCTCAGAAGGCCGAGAAGATGTGAATGACGAAAAGCGTGCGCACGCTCGAGCACTTCAACAACAGGCAAAAAATTAAAGAAGTGAAGAAAATGGTATTGGCCAATCGTCGAATCACCATTAGAGAAGTTGCTGAGGACCTAGACATATCGATTGGCTCGTGCGATTCGATTTTTTTCAAAGATTTGGGCATGAGACAGGTTGCTGCAAAATTCGTACCAAAATGCTCAATTCCGATCAAAAGCAGCATCGCATGAACCTTGCTAATGAGATGTTGGACTCTGTCCGCGACGACCCAAATTTGCTCCAGAGGGTCATAACTGGTGACGAATCGAGGGTTTATGGTTATGACGTGGCAACCAAAGCTTAGTCATCTCAATGGAACCTGCCGCACGAACCAAGACCGATAAAAGCGCGCCAAGTTCGGTCGGATGTAAAAGTTTTGCTTGCCGTTTTCTTCGATTGAAGGGACGTTGTGCATCATGAGTTCTTGCCACAGGGTAAAACGGTCAATAAGGAATATTACTTGCAAGTTGTGCGTAATTTGCGAGAAGCAATCCACCAGAAACACCCGGATTTGCGCCCCTGCTCACACATCGTTGCTTGTGCGCGATTTTTTGGCCAAAATCAACACACTAATGATGTCACAGCCACCGTGCTCCCCAGATCTGGCCCTGTGACTTTTTCTTATTCCCGAAACTGAAGAGGCCCATGAAAGGACGACGCTACGCTACGACTGACAACATCGAAGGATGAGCTGAACAAGATAAAAAAAATTATTTTTTGAAGCGCTTCGAAGATTGGAAAAAACGTTGGCACAAGTGCCAACTTATGGGGATTACTTTGAAGGGGGCAAAATAGATATTAATGAATAAATAAATAATTTTTGAAAAAAAAAAACAAAATTCGCTATACTTTTTGAACACTTCTCATATGTATAAGGGTATGGTTCTACTCGACATTTATAAGGTTCTGCTTGAAATTATTATGAATACGACCCATTCTTTATGAATATGACCCATTGTATGCTTCTACGTTCAAAACACTATGTGTCAAGAGCTGTAATTCGATATTTTTATCGAAAAGTTTGTTATTTTCTAGCATAAACTTACATTTAACGTTTTGATTTACCAGCATAATTGATCTTTTATCAGTGAGTTGAAAAATGCATGTCGTTCAAAAGACGGAATTAATTCGTGCTTTTCTATTTTCGCCTATTAATTACTGGTTGCCGACATTGTTACTCCCAACACCAAATGGTGCACAATTGTCAAAATTATACTAGTCTTGAGACAGAAATGTCTGAGGTTTGCAATGCAAGGTTATCTGTCTGACACTTCAGTTCTACGTATAAAAGTACATAAGCTCTAACACCTAAACATATATTTTGTCGCCTCATAGCAACTTTTTTCTACTTTTCACCTATACTTATATACTTACATATGCACGAGTGTATGTATGAATGTATGTACATATTTTCAATTACAATCGTACACACATCAACGGCAATCAGGTAATCCGTGCAAGTACCAATGTTGGCCTAAATGACTCATTTCGTGAAACGTGACTTTTATGCCATTTGAAATGATAGCTCAACTCATTAGGTGCTCTCAACAACAAAATTCAACCCTTTTTTTAAGTCTGCCTGCATTAGCATTAAATTTAAAATACTAAAGCAAACAGTTAGACGCACAGCCTTTCGGCGCATAACGGTATGACGTGTCAGTGTCGGTGCTGACGGGCACTTGTGACACGTTTTAGTTGCCAACAAAAAAATATAAATAATAATTGCGCTACAAAGTTCCGGCATATGCAGAAAGGTAATTGTTTGAGCGCATGTTTGTGTGTGTGTCTGTGCAAGATGCAGGACATGCAAAGTGTTTCGAGTGGAGCATTTTATATGCATTTCTGTGTGTGTGTGTGTATAAAATACCTTCAACATATGTATCGGTGTGTGTGTATGTGATTCATGGCGAATTTGCTAAAATTGTAGAGTGTGTCAAAAAGGAAACGCTTGGTTGATTAAAATGCTTACGTATGCACTTTGTAATATTTTTGAATTTTTGATGCGCGTGGCGCGCATGGCATATAAATTATTTTAGCTTGTAGTGCATAGCTAATGCCTTTAGCTGTGCACGGTAACAAAGGCCAATCTGTAAATTTGTGCATGTCTGCGGCACACTTGTGACATTCAAAATTTTTGTATTCTAGTTAAGTGTGAGTAGTTAAAAACTATGAAATTAAAAAAAGTGAATACCAGTAATAAAAAGCATGAAAATATGTGAAAATATATGAAAAATATAACTGCATTGATGTACATATTTTTAGTGCTTTCGAGAGCCAGCAGCGGCAGCGCTACTACAAAGTTTCTGTGCTGACAATTAAAACTGTTACTGTTATATGACACAGTTTAACCCTTTCACACTTTCATATTTTTTCACGTACGAGAATCTATTACAGGGTGGCGCAAAATAAATCATACGATTTTAGGTTTGAATAACTTTTTTCTTTATAAAGGTTTCTGGTTAAATTTTAAGGGCTGATGTTGAATGTGAACCACACCTAAACGTCAAGTTCTTTTCTGCATTTCATTTGACATGTTTCAATTTTAAACTAATTCAATTTGAACCATGGTATAATACACAATCGAATCATTGGTCAGGAAATGGCAACAGTGAATGACCAATTTTCGAAGAAAATCATCTTCAGTGATGAGGCACATTTTCTCCTCAGTGGATTCGTCAATCAGCAGAATTGCCGCAGTTGGGCGAATGATAATCCAAGAGTGATTGCCGAAAAACCAATGCACCCACAAAGAGTGACTGTTTGGTGCGGTTTATGGAACGGCGGCATCATTGGGCCGTATTTTTTCCAAAATGAGGCCGGTGAGGCAGTTACTGTGAATAGTGTTCGCTATCGTGAGATGATAACGAGCTTTTTATAGCCCGAATTGGAAGATATGGATGTGCACGATATGTGGTTTCAACAGGACGGTGCCACTTGTCACACAACTAACGAAACAATGGCTCTTTTGCGCGAAAAATTTGATGGCCGAATAATCTCACGTCGCGTCGATGTCAATTGGCCGCCAAGATCATGTGATTTGACACCGTTGGACTTCTTTCTTTGGAGTTATTTGAAAGAAAAGGTGTACGTCGATAAGCCAGCAACAATTCAAGAGCTGAAGGATAAAATAATTCGGCACATTAACGGCATAGAACCTCAATTATGCCTGGAGGTGTGCCGCCGAGGCCGCGGCGGCCATTTGGCCAATATTTTGTTCCGTGCGTAATTGAGCTATACCAGTATTATCATAATAAAGAGAAATGATAATAATTTCTTGAAAAAATTGTACTTTATTCAAAATCAACACCGGCCCTTGAAACTTAACCACCCTTTATATAAAAATGAATGTTTGTCTGTATGTCATCAATGAACTCAAAAACTACCAGACCGATTATTATAAAAAATGGTATATATCTGTATTTTTCCACAGAGAAGGTTTGTAGAATATGCTCATTGATGCCAGATTAGCAGCTTCTGCCCCGTTCAACCGATTGTCATAAAAATTAGTATGACTATGTATTTTTACACAGAGGAAACGAATATGACATGCCCATAGATGTGTGAATGTACAATGTCTCACAAGAAAGCATTGGAAGTGTTTGACCGTACACAGCTTTGAGAGGAAACAGACGGATCTTCGGTGGCGCACTCATTTTATTGTCTGATGAACTTAATGCACGTCTTAAGTCATCAGTTTTATGGCGTCATTTACAGAAAATGACTTTGAATAGTAGCATGCGTGTACAACAACAACGGGATGTATCAGCTGGAAATTTTGCAAAACAATTATTGGTTATTGGAAATGGGCGAATGGAAATTAATGAATCTACACAATGTATCACCCTGCCAGCAAAGTTCTGTAAGATCACAGAGAGTATCGACGAATTGGTGCAAAAATTTTTCCCAAACATTGCACAAAACTACAAAAACCATCAGTGGGTCAGTACGCGTGTTATATTAGCAGCCAAAAACATCGATGTCAATACCATAAACTTCACCATTCAGCATGGAATACCCAGTGGAACGACAACATATAAGTCCATCGATACTGTGGAGAATCAAGACGAGGTTGTCAACTATGCAACTGAATTCTTGAATTCGCTTGATTTGCCAAGCATGCCGCCGGACGTTCTTACATTGAAAATTGGCGTACCCATCATTCTTCTTCGAAACATAAATCCACCACGACTTTGTACGGAACCAGACTCGCAGTCAAGAAAATGATGAACAATGTTATCGAGGCAACAATTTTGATTGGCAAATTCAAAAGTGAAGATGTACTCTTGCCACGTATCCCAATGATCCTGACAGATATGCCATTCAAATTCAAACTTTTACAGTTCCCGCACAATCGTTACAAGTGTGGGGATTAAATTTAGAGAATCTATGCTTCTCACATGGACTGCTCTATGTGGCTTGCTCAGCAGATGGAAAAACAAGAAATATTGTGCATTCCACAGCACTTCAATAAGCATCGACTTAAAACTAAACTTTGTAATGTCACACTTTTTTCGAAATAAACAAAATCAATACAATGAATTGAATATTTGTGTACTGATTTTTCTTTAAAGTTGTTTTTCTTAAATTTATTTTAGTTGTTGGCGTTATAAATAAATAAAAAAAATATTTTGTGTAATGAAAGCTTTAATTTGTCTTCTACGCGCTCCATCGCTTATTTGTTTGAATAGTGCAGTTGTCTAGTTGACAAGTGCGAAATATAATTGATTTGCTATGATTTGCCTAAATTATAAATCTTACGTTAGAGCAATTAATTTTATGCCATCCTAGAGATAATAGCCAAATATTTGTTTATTGATTTCAGTCTGCGGGTATTTAAATCGTACTAGCAATTTAATTGAATAACATAAACAGACTCAATCTAAGTCGAATTATATTCTTTCTGAAATCTAAAGAGATTGCGTAAAATTAGTTATCCATTTTTTTAATAACTTTTTTACGAATTAACATAAATGATTTTGAGTGATGGAAATCTTTATTTTGACCGCCATTGGTTGTCTGTTTGTATACCGCAGCTGTCTATAGTAGTTCACAAACGTCAGATATGATTGACGTACGCCACCTTTTGACAAAATTATAACGTTTTCCGATGGGGTGATTAATTTTGCGCCACCTTGTTTAAATTACATGAACGAATACTTCTGCTAATTGCTTCGCTTGATGCATAATAATAAATAATGCATAGCCCATATGAAATGTATAAATACATACGTATTTATTTATTGATTTCAGTCTACATACGAGTAGAAAAGTTTTCACATAGTAATTGACAAATTTAATTAAATAAAGAGAATAAACATAATTTAAACCTATATAAGTTAATATTCAAGGCAGCAGGTATTACATAGACGTCGGCATCTAGCAACTGGCTCATGGTAAGAGTAGTTGGTCTTGTGAAATGAGCGATTTTTCCTATCTCTTTCTCTTACAGCATTAATAATATTAAGAAAGTTACTAAACTGTGGGCAATATATGCCACGACCAACGAATTTGTGAATAGAAATTTACGAAAAACATATTCTTCTTTCGCGGAGAGACTGGTTGCCTAGCAATTTTCTTCTGCCAATATAAGCGACATAAAATTGGGTGAAGAGATTCCGAATAAGAATAGAAGAAGTGGGGTGGAAAATAGGTATGAAACCTAGCCCCAATACGCTTAATATATTTACTGACGGCTCGCAAATGATGGACGGAGTCGTCCAGGGATTCATAGCGCAGAGCTAGACATAAGGCGGTCAATTAAGCTCCCGGACCACTGCAGTATTTTTCAAGCAGAAGTCTTTGCGGTAGGAAAGGCTGCAGAAATAGCACTAGTAACATTGAGCAACTCCAATATAAATATATACTTACGTTGATAGTCAAGCGGCAATGAGGGCAATGAACTCTTATGAAATTTCATCTAAAAGCATTCTTAGGACCAGGGAAGCCATAGAGAGACTAGTCGCAGACGGTTACACATCTATTGGGTACCCGGACGTAAATGCATTGCAGGAAACGAAATTGCAGATGAGATTGCCAATCGCGCTGTTTACATACAATTCGAACAAGAAAATGGCATATTGAAATCCTTAAAGACGGTCTACAATGGCATCGTTGCGGGCATGAAAAGGCGAATATACAGGAGGTGGAATAATCTAGACACTTGCAAAACCGCGAAAATCATATTTACGGAGAATGCAGAAAAATACGCCAGATTCGTACTAGCCCTGTCTGGAAAGGAAAGCAGAACTATCGTAGGTATACTGACAGTCCACAATTTGCTAGTGACACACGCATACAAAATGGGAATTGCAAACAATGATAACTGCAGATTTTGCAATAAATTAGAAGATAGGGAAGCTCTAGAACACCTTCTCTGTTCTTGCCCCGCATTAGATAGAACCCGAATGAAATGTTTAGGAGCTCTACAATTTGAGAGGTTAGAATATCTCTCGGGGTTAGAGCTTGAGGGCTTACTTAGATTCGAAAAAGACGCAGGCTTATTAAAAGAAGCCTACTGCAAGGAAACGCAATGGTCAAACTCCATCTGGTACTACTAAGAACCGTTAGGCCTATGTGATGGCTTTCAGCCAGCCAGGTCAACCTAACCTAATATAAGCGATAAGGCCCTAGGGATCATGTCAGTGCACCTTCAACAAAGCGAATTTAGTACTTTCAATTTTAACTTTTTCAATATTATGATATGTGTGAGAGTCAATATGTTTGAACTCCAGATAGTCGCTTTACTTCATAGCTATAATTCAAAGTTTCAAATTCAATTTTGTACAACATAATAAACAATATTTATACTTTACTTACTCTCTTCAATACTTACTTAATTCTTACTCTTGCATGCTTATTGGAGTAAGAAGGAAATCAATATATTTTGATACTAAGGTTCAGATGGTTGTTGGTACACCGTTTCTCTAATGCGATGCAATCTACCATATCGCGAACTTGACAAATATAAATAGAAATATTTCTCTCAACTTCAAACTTGGCTCGCAGGTATTATTTACTAATGGGTTGGAATTAGAATAATCCTCCAGACAGAAATGCATGCCATCGAAATATGTGTGATGGAATGTAACCGATGGGAAATGAGAAAAACCCACATTTACATACTTGCAGATAATCAGGCGGCTTTGAAAGCCCTTCCATCAACTGCTATCCCCTCATAAAGACTAAACGACTGCCTGAACCTTCTTAACATGTTAGGGAATCTAAACACAGTATTATTAGGTTGGGTTCCTAGAAATGAGGGAAATGAAATGGCTGATTATCTAGCTAAAAAAGGTCTCCTTAGGATGTGGGGGAAGAAGAAATTCGTTCAACACTAGAGGATCAGTGACAAGCAAAACAAACCCAACGCCGAACACAGAAACTTCTAATAAGCTACTTTTGCTGAGGAGAGTGGACTTAAGACTTTTAACTAGTTAATTAAGAGGCCATTGTAGCCCCTAATATACGAGGGCGGGTCAATAAGTCCGTGACTTTTTGTATTTCTGACCTCTTTACTGAAAAAGAAATACTGCTTCTGTCATCTGTCAGTTGACTCCTGTCAAAATTTGATCGTGCTGCGTCAGTTAGTTTGTGTTTGTGTGTGTGAGGAAAATGAATAACGTAGTCGGCAAATATTAATCCAGGGAAACTAAAAACCTTTTTGGAAACCGATTATAAAAATTAGAAATCGAGTATACTTGACCATGCATTAGCTAAAATAGCATACTCGAACGGGCCAACTTTAACAACAAGCTTCCGATCATTCAAGAAGTTCAAATCTGTGGATGCTTTCCATTTAATAAGAACTATTTTTATTTCCGAATTTACTCACCGGTTCTTGTTATCTATGTGGCCTTTTAGTTATAGGTACATTATAATTTTTTCGCTAGAATTACTTTTTGTTTTGCTCGCTCATTTTTTCAAGAATAATTTTTTTTCTTCTTCAGGCCTCCACAGAACGCTTACAATGCCACCAACGATGGTTGCATTTAACCAACATTGGGTGTGGAAGTGTTAATAAGTATTGTATGTATGTATGCACGTGTGTTCACATCTGTGAAGTGCAATTACGCAAAAAATAAATTTTTCTAAAGTGCTGAATTTCAAATACTGAACACCCACAAAAGGATTTAAAAACGAAATAAGAAAAACTAAATATTTCAGCTTCTATACCCGGAACCAAAAGTAATTGCTATTATGCGTTTTTGAAACAAATAAGTTTCAGACTTTTGTGAAAGGAATATATATTTCATAAAATTTGTAAGTGATACTTTTTGAACTTGCGCTTTTAACGTTGCGTTATAAATAGTGCGAGTGACATATTTATATGTACATTTTAAGTGAAGTAAATAGTTCTGAATGCCTCATACGAGTATCGTTATGTGTACATAGCCGCCGATTTAAATGTGATATTACGCTGCAAAAAAATTGGCTTGACAGTTTTGTGTTTAGTGAAGCCAGTTGCGTGTCATAGAGTTCCAAATTAAAGGTAAAAAGAGAAAACGAGAGAACGTTAATGATTTCAACAGCAAACCGGTGACACTAAATTTCATTCTAGTAAGCCACTGGTAAAAATATGAAAAGTAAAATTTTCGAAAATCGAAATTGCAGAGTTGCACTTAAATACACTATTATTGATATTAACCAGGAATTTAAAATTAATCAGAAAACTGTTTGGAACGTTTTGCATTAGGAATTAACAACTACTTAATAATTTTCGCTTACACCCTTTATTGGGTGGTTTGCTATTGTGTGCCAAGGGGCGACCGCTATTAGAAAAAACGTTCCGTATTTTTGATGTTCATGAACTCCCGAATGGTGGTCACGCACCAACTCATTCGACTATGGCGGCCGATTGGTTAAATTTGAAAATTATTAAATTTGTTTCAAAATTTTTGGTTAACTTCTTATTACACTGCAGATTACAAATAAATCAATTTCCAAAACATTTTTTTAATTTTATTTTATTTCTTATTTTTAATTTATTTCAACAGTTCCTGCTCAATAACTCTAATTTGGAAAAAACTCACACACTCTAATACAAATTTTGGTTTTGTGGTGACGATAAAATGAAATTAGATATGAGCATTTGCTTCCAAAAAAGGGGCGAAAAAATGTACACCTAGCCCATAAAGTATGTTGATTAAAATCGTTAGCCTTGTTATTTTTTTCGCTTTTGTGACCTAAGAATGTAATGAAGAAATATATATATAAAATATGTTTTGAAATATACAGTCTGTGTCAGAAAAAAGGAACCGCGAGTATTCACGAAGTATAGAAGATATATTATATATTTAAAATTTTATATAAAAGTATGTACAAAACTACGAGTCACAATTACTCAATAAGCCGTGTAGTCTCCATCATTGTCGAGTATAACCTGACATCTTGTCGGCATGCTTTGAAGCTTTTCTGCCTAGCTCGTCGACAAAGAGGACCACCAGATTTTGCGAACTTGACGCACGAGTTGCTTTAAATCGTGGACTATCTTTTCGGCAATATGCGTTTTCATAATTTTCCACACATTTGCAATCAGGTTGGCGTCTGGGGACTGGGAAGAGCAGCTCATTACTGTGATGCCATTTTTTTGTTTTGCTGCGCTTGGAAAAGTCATCATTTTTGTACACTTTATACCGCGGACTCCACCAAACAACAAACTTTTTGATTTTTTAATCACCTTGCAGCAGTGGCGTAAGATAATTTCGGCCGTACGAGTATTTGCAAGACCCTCGCAGTGGCAGAAATCGAATAGAAAGACGGCAGGCTGATAGTATTTTCAACAAGTTTAATATTTCGATTATTATTATTTTTCCTAATATTCCAATGAATTTAGGAGTCACACCACTACGAGAGTTACAAATTCGCAGGAACGCAATTTGCAAAAACGATAGATATTTTTTTCTACTAATTTTAATTTCCTGAAATGATAATGATAACTACAGCTTCCATTATTGTACTCCGTGTGAGTTCGTGCTGTTCATTTACAAGTAAGTCATCAGACAAGTTAGTTATCATTGAGCGTGAACCCTTCTTCTTCTCCCAAATTAGCAGCAGAGTCAATATAATGGACGTTGGTTTAGATTTTTCTCTTCCTTGGATGCCCATATTCTTGTTTATGTCTCTTAGTCATACTTTCTACTAATGTAACGCACACTAAGGTTGCATACATCTAAGAAATATTATTTCCTTTCTGTGTCAATATAATCATGAGGAAAAGCGGATGTTATACGAGGACTCCATCAACTTTTCATTAGAACTGTTAAAAACGAGTATCAAACTCGGCATTCTGAGCTTTGGGAGGAGTTTTTAGGGAATTTATAATTTTTTCTCACCACTAAAAATGTAATAAATAACGTAATAATGCGAATAAAATAATGCTACAAAGCCCCTTGCCTGCAGGCTACTAAAAGGTATATTATTTATGAGCTTCTGAATGTGCTGAGAAGTTTAGTCACTAGTAGCAGTCCTGAGCTCTCATATATGTATGAAAATCTTTGTCTGTCTATACGCGGTAAAGGACTGACACAAAGGTTGCTACTGTTCCTAAATCGAATCATAAAATATTACATATTTTATAGCAGCCAACTAAATATGATGACCGATTTTTAACAAAGAGATCATTTTAGAGAATCTCTCTCTTAAAGTCATAAAACATACCACGCTTCATGTTTTACTTAAAAGCGGTTTTTTAAGACACCTTAACACTTAGGTGTACCACCTCTATCTCGAAATAAATACTTTGTAAGCGCACACGACAAATTATAGCTCTTATTTGCGTAGGAAGTACTGGCATAATTTGTTATCGTCACAAAACTTGTATTTGAGCAGAATTTACTAATTTACCATAGAAAGTTTGAATTTCCCGTAAGTGCTTTGTTTGAAAACTTTTATGCTTTGCGTGTATGAAAAATCACTCACGCAAAAGTGTATGAAAACGTTAACAATGTGCAAGATTTTGTAGAAAAGCCCAAAAGCTTTTGATTTCTTAGCAGCAAATTTTGAGCACTCATGTACTATGTTATATGTATGTATATGTGCATAGCGTGCATTGCTACATAACTAAAAAGCCACACACATGTTTACGAAATATGCGTTTGATTCAGCATTTCCCAAACAGGTTCCATTCGGTTATAGTTAAATTTTTTATACGGAGTTGACTTATAAGTATATATTTTTTATGAATTCTCGCGGATCACTTAGTGTGATCGGTGGGATGTTTACTTTACATAATAACGCCTAAGTAACGTTGTGGTAGATGAGCTTGCAATAAAGCGTTTTTCTGTTCTATACTATTATACTTATTTACGCAATACGTGGTGGCGCAAAATTAATTATCCAATGTGGTTTTGAATTACTTTTTGACTAAATAAAAAAGAAATGACTTTGGCCCTTACACGCTCCAGTGTTTGTCTGCTTTCATACTGCAGCTGTCTGTAGCAGTTCAAAAGCGTCCAATAGGATTGACATACCACACTATTTATAAAAATAATAAATCTTCCGATAGCGTGATTACTTTTTCACCTCCTTGTATAAAGAACGCGTTATTCAAAGAAGTGGATTCAAAATAAGAAAATAATACAGCTTCCAACACATCTGAACTCAAGTGACCGAGATGGAATATGATATGTTTGTATGTATATTTGGGGGAGGTCGTCATGCTGAGCAGTTAGACAGTATATGGATCTTTTAAGCTCGGCAGCGGTGGCGCGTAACCTAAAAGCCCTGTGCGATATTTCAGAAATTTTAAACACTAATTAATAAAAAAAAAGCTTATTTTGAGTACATTGTTTTCTGCCTTTTTTTCAGGTGATGTTTCCCATTTTCTCCGTATAACGAATCCTCGAAATTTTATATTTAATAGATGAAAACACCTAGCACCTTTTGCAAAAACAAATTATCAAACGTTAATGCGACTTTTGAGCCACTTGATAGTTGCATTTAATACAGGGCGCGCCATCTTTTATGTCGGTATGAAAACATTGAAGAACATCGAAAAAAAAAAACGGATTTGTATAAGTGAGGTATTTTTATTTGGTTCGGTTATTTACAATTTATTAAAACTATTTTTTGAATATAATATCAATAAAGTGGCCACCTTTATTAGCAATCAAAAACCGCGATATTTTTCCTGCGTTTTGGGTTTTATAGCGTCGATTACGCGTTGTTTCGGTGTAAAGCGATCCATGGTTGAAATTGTACTGAATTGACGTAACGAAAACAGGTATGTTGAAGTCGATAGGTTGGTAAATGACAAAGTTATTCCGCGTTTTCATACCGATAGAAAATATAGCACACCCTGTATACTTCAACAGTATCAGATTTTGAAGGAAGTATGTTAATTTTTCTTTTTTAATATGCGCAAGAATTTCAATATTGGATTTATGTGGTTTCTGTATAAGAATTTACATATTTCCATAAAAAATTATTAAAATGAAAAACAAATAAATTGTTGAAACTTGGCAATAAGCTTCTGTGGATGGTTTTTTAACGCAGTGTAAGGCGTATAATATATTCAAACTAACAAAATTAGTCTAGTCATGTGACCAAATTTATTAACAAGACGGGGCTCCATGTCAACACTACCAAAACGACAATAAATTTATTAAAAACCAAAATTCAGTAAAAATAATTTTACGGTATGTTTTACTGTTTCCTACCAAGCATCCAAATTCAGAGTTTATGGGAGAAAACCAAAACCAATTGAAACTTTGAAATATAATAAGATATAAATTCAAAATTGCCAAAATAGAATCCCTATTATAGCTAAATGACATCGAAAGTTTTATTAAAAAAATCGACGATTGTAAGAGTGCATAAAACGTAGAACAATAAGTTAATACACGTAATATATAATAAGCTCTCATTCCAAAATATATTTAATTGAAACTCAAAAATTAAAACCGAAGTCTAAAGACCCTGTATAAGAACATGGGGTTATTAATGATCGAAATGATGTAGACAAAGTTGAGTATGTGAAAAATTTCCAGATTATTTATTGATGTGAGTATCAGATCAATTGTTAATGTGAGTAGAAGAGAGAGCCTGGTCCCCGTGATATTATAATTAGCCCTATTTCAGAACAACACCAAGACGCACACCACAAATAGGAGGAGCAGCTCGGCCAAAAACCCAATAAAGGATGTTCGATTATAAATATATTTTTCATTCGAACTGGTCACAATTTGCTTTTAAACAAGCCTTCAAACGATTAGGCCATTCAGCTATTGGTTTCCATGGATACACACATCGCTGCTCGAACCAAAAATTGTTTGAGACTCTCAAAATTTCCGTGAGTTCTTCAACAGGCCATGCTCTCCAGTTCTGCCCACAAACTGTAGTCCAATGGATTCAGATCTGGAGTTACAGGTGACCAATCTTTTGAGGCTGTGAATCTAGGAATATTGTTTTTTAGCCACTGCTGTGTGGTTTTTGCTTTATGGGCTGAAGCGGAAACTTGCTAGAAGATCCAGTACTCTCCATTGAAAAGAGTACTGTTCTATTGCTTCACCACGCCTTCTAAGACATCCTCTTGCCCCGGTCTTAACCCCTTTATCGCACAAATGAAGAGATGTAACGCCTTTACAAGACACGCTCTACCAAGCTGGAGGCTGGATAGTGGCCACGCTAAGTCCTTGGAACAACATTTTTTGCGTCTCTAGAAGTTTTAGCATAGAAAAAACTTTTTCAGCAGTGAAAATTTGTGAAAGGAATATTTCCATCGCCGTTGACCGTGTGCCACCGAAAAAGCTGCGTGCATCTGTTGAGTCTAATATTCTTCAAGCGCGTTGTCCAAAGATGAGCAGTTGATCGGAAGGTTTTCGTGTGGATATCATCTCTAATTAGTTTTGACATGGATTTGGTCGATACATTCATTTGCCTGGACATGATGTTCTGGGGGATCTAAGGGCATTCCTGCGAATTCTTTCTCGAACGGCTTTTATGGCTGCACTGCTTCGAACCTCGCAAAGACGACGACTTATTCTTCTACCTGTCACTGCAGACGCGGTAAACAAACATTATCGAAATATTAAATTTTTTCAACAATTCGCAAATCTCACTTGCACTTTCGCCACACTTATGTAATGCAATCAGAGCAATGCGATTTTCCCTAGCTCCCCACTCCATTGTTAACAAGCGAAATTTGCCACGAAACTGAGATTAATTTATGAGTAGAAAATACATTGGAACAAAGGCAGAACTAACGGAACCTTTCTCTACGAATTAGTTCTCGCCGTATATATTGTAAAATTTGTTACAGAATTTATGGCAAGATTAAGTAGATAAGAATTTGTAGAATTGGTACATACATTTTTAGTAAGGATTTGACTGAGTTTTTTTTTATTATATGGTATTTTTTATTTTTTCGTTACAGAAGTACATTCGCAGCTTTGCCATTGCCTGCCGAGGGGCAACAGCTATTGGAAAAAACTGTTATTTAATTTGATGTATCATATTCACAGTTAGTTTTGGACTTGAACCCACTGAATATTATGTAAATACATTCATATATGTAAATACTCCGGCTGTTTTTTTAAATTGTAAATGCAAAAATTTTTACTTATGGTGATAGATAAATTATAGTCCCCTTTTTGGTTTGACTAATTTGAGGAATTCTGACTCATATATGTACATACATATGTTGGTGTTTGGCTGTGTCATAGTAAAGTTGTTAAATGCTTCCAAAGCAAGCCAAAAATCGTCAAAGCGGGCAACAAATATTAGCTCTGCGCACATATGCATGCATGTAGTACGCACGCTTGCCGACGACAAAATAAAGAAACTTACACTCACGCATTTCGCATACAATCAGGCGCATAAGGTAGCGCATTTTATTATACGCGTGTATGGTTTTATTTGCTTCATAGCAAGTTTTGCGCACATAGTTAGCTGATTTATCGTTTTACAACAACTGCAGCGGTTCGCATGTAAATGCACATATGTACTTGTACACCCTTTATTCCAAAAAAACAGTACAAAACAATATATTCACTTTATGTTACGACAAACAATTTTTCATGCTTTTATAAATTATTAAATGTGCTTTCTATTTCCGTACTAGGAATGTTAGTTAGAATGATGATCACAGCAGGTTGAGTGGTTTCAATGAGGAATAGGAATTACAGCCGCAGTGTGCTAAATCAGTTGGAATTATTGGCTGGTGGAACAAACTAGTTAGCGCTTTTTGTCCGAAATTCACACACAAGTCTTGTCGGATGAGGTTATGCATTAGATATTTGTTGGTCATGCGTCAGCTTGTGATGAACAAATCTTGAAACGAGTTTTTCGAAGACTTAAGCATTCGTTCAAAAGCTGACACGTAGCCATCTAAAGAAAATACAATTCTATTTGATGTAATGCTTCTCAGATTATCCTTACGGAAGGTTAAGAGTTATGATTTCGCCTGTAAAAATACATCCCTCAGCCTTAGCTCTTCACTCCTATGCTTCTCCTTAATGTCAGTACGTTCGCTTCTGTGCTCCCAATTATACACCTTTTTCCTGGAACCCAAATTAGTCGGATGTGATTAGGGGCTCTTAACAAATTCTGTTTCTCGATGAACTCAAGGAGCAGTGAGAACTTAATCTCACATTATGACAGTGCCTTGAGTGCCGGCTGACTGTCGCTCAGAATGGTAATACGCTAATTCCAAAGATTCCTGTCTAAATTTATCTATGCATATAGACAGATGGCATACACCTCTGTTTGGAAGATGCGTGAAAAATTACCCATCGGCACAGAATGCTTGGTTCTAGAGCAATTTATTCCAGTGCCCATGCCTTCTGGTGTCTTCGAGCCATCTGTGTACCACTGCAGGGTACACTCTTGGAGCTTCCTTTTAAATGCATGTGTAATCAAGTTTACCTTGCCACCCAGTTCAATTCTGAACTTCTTTTCGAATTTACTGACTTTAGTGATATGAGTATCATCACTTGCTAGCTCGCAAGTGGAAGCTACATACTCATCAATTCCATGTTCTTCACTTTTCCTTTGCCAAAATCTCCTCTAGTGATCTTCAATATGGTATGCTTGGCTGATTGCTGAATAAGGCTGGTTCATGGTTCTAGTCATATGCAAAATTTAAATTTAAGGAGCCACTATTAACTTATTGAATAGAACATATGATTTTATCACCAAAACACAAAATTGCCAATATTTGGTCATCAAAACTCTTTAACATCTATTCACTCGTGGCTTGAGTCTCCATAGCAACTTTTTTCAAGAATTTGTTCTATTACTTCAATAACAGCAATTGAAAATCGTACTTCATGTGCCGCTCAATCGAATCTTCAATTGTACATAAATAAGCTGACTTTGATTGCTACTATACATTAGTTTTTATAAAAACAAAGTCACTTTTCCTATACTCTACTGTATTATCTAAAATATAGCAATAAAAAAATGGTGATGTGAACACATGCAAAGAATTAGTTTTGCCCAGGATAAGAAGCATTCAAACCATAGTGGGATGGCGCCATAAGTTTTATATAAAAGAAGTTCAGTTTTTTTGGAGTAGAAGATACTCGCATATATATACACCTACATTTGTATGTATGTACTTTCCGACGCCTAATCATGAAAGATGTGCTACTATTTTGTGAACTATGTGCGTGCTGCATCGGTAGCTAAACATATTGTAGGCGTGCATGTTGTTGTTGTCGTTTTTCGCTTTCGAGTGCTTGCAAGGCATTTACGTTGTTAGCAAAGTTAAGTTGGCACGAAAAAGCCTTGGAAGTACATTTCAATCGCTTGCTCATAAATGCACGCTGCCACTTAAAAAGTTAAACTAGCAACAACAAAATAGTTTAAGTAGTAGCGGAAGTAAGTAAAACACATTGTTAGGAGTTATGCATTATTTCTACAATGACAAGTGGAAATTTGATTATTTGATATGTAAAAACGAAGGTTGAATTTAAGGAAACTTAGCATAATTGAATAAAATTGAGTGTAATAAAATGAACTGAAACACAAGTTGTTTGGCCGACCTCCTCCTCTTAGTTGGGGTGTATGTCTTGATGTTTTCTGCAAAAGGGGGCCGACTCCAAACGGTAGATGGCTTTTTACAAGAAGATCTTTTCATGACAAAAATGCTCTTGGGGGTTAGTCATTACCAGCCGAGGAGGGATCGCTATTAGTCGATGTTTGGTGCGCGAAGCTTCGAGGCTTCATACCGAGGTTTCGAATCCAAGCAATTCCTGCGTCACGTACCCATCTATTCGGCTACGGCAGTCGTACTTCATTCAATACAATCTGATGCTGACATTGTTGTAACTAACTGCGACAGTTGGTAACAAACACTATCTGAGTAAATTTTTGTTATAGTTAGTAGTAGTAATATTTATTCCAAATAGAAGTAAAATATAATAAAGTAGAAATTTACTTATGGTAATATTAAGAAAAAAAACATTTACAATAATTTAACGACTATGGCATGAGCCGTCTGTCGATTTATTTTTCGTGCAAAACAATTATTCGGTTTACGGTTTTTAAAACCAGTTAAGCTTTCTTATTAAGTAATCTCTACAAAAGTTTATCCCAATGATCATTTTACCCATTGAGAAACTCAATCAGTTGTGAGAATCTCAGTCAGTTAGTAATGAGAGAAATAAACGAGAGCTCTTCATAAAAAATTATCTCTTCTGTGGAGTCGGCTTAAAACTGTACGTCCGTTCATTCAGAACAACATCAAGAAGCGCACCACAAATAGGAGGAGGAGCTCCGCTGAGCACCCGACGAAGTGTTTAAGTATACTTATATATGTAGTAATGGAATAATATTTCTGTACATTATTTTCATCGATAACAAGCAATTATCGATACA
Organism: Anastrepha obliqua; assembly: GCF_027943255.1. Lineage (NCBI taxonomy): Eukaryota > Metazoa > Arthropoda > Insecta > Diptera > Tephritidae > Anastrepha > Anastrepha obliqua. Next base: position 87,432,073 of record NC_072892.1, read on the forward strand.
GTAGGCACACGTTTTTACAAATCTAAATACCATCATAGTTTTAGCCAGAAATAAACAAGCTCTGAAAGAAGCGGTATGCGCCTAGAATCATCTGCTAGGATGTTAGGACTTGTCATCAACGAAGAAAAAACCAAATAATTATATGGACGGTACCACACGCAATGTAACACGTAACTTACAAGGCGGTAGCTATAGCTTTGAAATAGTCAATGAATTTAAATACCTTCGAGTTTTGCTGAGTGCGCAGAAAGATACATCAATTGCCGTTCAATACAGGATACAAGCTACGAATGAATCTTACTTCGCGCATACAAAACTGGTGAAGTCGAGACTACTTTTCAGAAACCTGCAGCGTCAAATACTATGCATGATATAAAACCGTCATAAGACCTACATTCACACACGGTTGCGAAGACTGTGTGCTGAAATCCAAGTCGATCAATTAATATGTTTCGAAAGAAAGATTCTCGGAAAGACATTTGACCCTGTAAGACTTATAATACAAAAGTCTTACAGGGCCAATGGAGAGTTAGACACACTTATCAGAAGTGCAAATCATTAAATTATCAGATACGTTAAAGTGCAAAGAATTCGATGGTACGGTTACATTCTGATCTATAAAAAAACTCTCCGAAACAAATTCACAAAGCGATAGAACAAGTGGTCGGCCGAGAAAAATATGGGGAGATGACATAGAAGCCGACATAAGAAAGATGTGCATGGCTGATGTCAACAGAAAAGCTGAAGACTGAGTAATGTGGAGGCGAATTGTAACGAAATTGGGTATCCTCGAACTGTGATACAATGATGATTGTCATTTAAAAGCGAAGAAATCATAGCAAACAACAAAAAAAAACATAAAATATGTTTGAAAGTGGTAGGACTGACGGGATACAACGCAATAATGTGTTATAATAACCGAATACCGCAAAAACTGCTGGAAAAATGGCTTTAAATGCAAATCCTCTAATTCTATTAACAGGGAAAACATACAATGCGGAACATTATTCACATTTCTCCTGGATTTGCTGCGAATGACTTTTCAATGATGAAGAGCAATAGGTGCGAAGTGTTTGCACCGCTCGATTTTGTGATTTTTTTTATTCCATTCTGTCTACATTTTTTTGCATTTTGTTTTCTTCATTTTTTGAAAACTAAGTCAAAAGTGAGAAACTCGAAAACCTCGGAAGCTGAAGTAAATATATTTAAAGCAACATTTAAAATGCCTTAAAAAAAATGAAAAATAATATGTAAATTACATTGTAATGTATTGACCAAAACGCAGTCAACACTTCAATGATGCTCTAAATATTTTGGCCAAGTAATGGATGGTTGCGGCCGCCGTAGCCGAATGGGTTGGTGCGTGACTACCATTTGTAATTCACAGAGAGAACGTAGGTTTGAATCTCGGTGAATCACCAAAATTAAGAAAAACATTTTTCTAATAGCGGTCGCCCCTTGGCAGGCAATGGCAAACCTCCGAGTATATTTCTGCCATGAAAAAGCTCCGGAGTCGACTTGAAACTGTAGGTACCCCATTTGTGGAACAACATCAACCCGCACACCACAAAAAAGGTTGATGTATGTACTAGTCCGCGGCAATCCATAGCACATCAACATTTTGACCAACCTATAGCGTGAATTTGTTAAATGAAGACTGTGGGCAACGCCGTTATTAAAAAAAAAATGACATAAAATCAATGAGATGCATATCAAAAATATTTCTGGAAGTCCTAATTAAAAACTGTGGAATTAGGATATATAGTTTGTGAGGATTACTTGATTTTTCCATAAAATTAGAAAATCGAAATTCTTAAAGGAAAATTAAAAAAAAAAAAAATCAATAAAGAAATATAGTCAATTATTGATGTGGTATCGTTTTTTTCGCGCGGCTTAGTAACTCTTTTCAATTTATAACGGTTCCAAAGTGAAATAAATTTGATGTTTTGTAAATCTTAGATGAAAAAAATTCCTGTAACTGAAAAAAACTTTAATGAATAGAAGTGACGAAATTTTCTAAGAATGCAGTTCTTGCTCGCCAGTCTATCTAAACGCAGGTGCTACCCGGCGGCGCTTTGGATTCATTATATTTTCTTTTAATTGCTAAAATAAACTAATTTTTGGGCTTACGTTTTTTGCTAATTCTGCGCTATTAGTTGTCAGTTAATGTTGCGTACTTGCAGTTTTTGAGTGTTTTTTTCCTTTTTTTGTTTTCTTTTCTCAAGTTCATACAACAGTTTCGAGTCCCCCAAACTGCATGTGAAGCTGTTTTAATTAACACAAAAATTCAGAGAGAAAAAATTAAAAAATACACCTCCTGTTGAAAGGACCCAAAATCAAAATAATTGCAATACGTTGCTAATTGTAAAAGAAGTTAATAATTAGAAAAAATAGTTAAAAATTAATTTTTGGAATATGGTATAATTTAACAGTTTTTTTGTAAGTTTCAAAAAAGTACATACAATCACTATTACAATATTAAAAAATTGCACATAATTTGCTTTGTAGCGCAATCAGGGGGTCCTTTAAATAAAAAATAGATATGAGAAATAAATTCTTCGCACCAAAAAATCTCCAAGTAAAATTCTTTTTTCGGCCGCCGTAGCCGAATGGCTTGGTGCGTGACTACCATTCAGAACTCGCAGAGAGAACGTTAGTTCGAATCTCGGTGAAACACCAAAAATTAAGAGAAACATTTTTCTAATATCGGTCGCCCCTTGGCAGGCAATGGCAAACCTCCGAGTGTATTTCTGCCATGAAAAAGTTCCTCATAAAAATATTGTCGTTCGGAGGCGGCTTGAAACTGTAGGTCCCTCCATTTGTGGAACAACATCAAGACGCACACCACAAATAGGAGCAGGAGCTCGGCCAAATACCCAAAAAGGGTGTACGCGCCAATTATATATATATAAATATATAAGGTTGGCCAAAAAGTCTTGCGGTATTTCCGCAAGCTTGTCTTTGCAAGCGCGTAGTTCTAGTTGTATTCGTCGCATCGGTTCACGCTAGAGCTTTTTGGAAAGCTCTTTTCACGTGCTAACACGTGTTTGATTAATTGCTGTTTGCTTTTAGTCGTTCGTGAGTTATAACGTCGCAAACATGGAGCAAAATAAAGAGAAAATACGGCATATTTTACAGTACTACTACGATAAAGGCAAAAATGCATCTCATGCTGCCAATAAAATTTGTGCAGTTTATGGACCCGATACAGTTTCCATTTCCACCGCACAACGATGGTTTCAACGTTTTCGTTCTGGTGCAGAGGTAATCGAAGATGCGCCACGGTCCGGAAGGCTTGTTGTCGAAAATTGCGATAAAATCGCTGAATTGATCGAAAGAGACCGGCATAGTAGCAGCCGTAGCATCGGCCAAGAGCTGCGCATGAGTCATCAAACCGTTATAAACCATTTGAAGAAGCTTGGATTGAAAAAGAAGCTCGATGTGTGGGTGCCACACGACTTGACGCAAAAAAACATTTTTGCCCGTATGGATGCATGCGAATCGGTTCTGAATCGCAACAAAATCGACCCGTTTTTGAAGCGGATGGTGACTGGCGATGAAAAGTGGGTCACTTACGACAACGTGAAGCGCAAACGGTCGTGGTCGAAAATCGGTGAAGCTGCCCAGACGGTGGCCAAGCCTGGATTGACGGCCAGGAAGGTTCTTCTGTGTGTTTGGTGGGATTGGCTGGGAATCATCCACTATGAGCTGCTCCCCTATGGCCAAACGCTCAATTCGGACCTGTACTGCCAACAACTGGACCGCTTGAATGCAGCACTCATGCAGAAGAGGCCATCTTTGATCAACAGAGGCCGAATTGTCTTCCATCAGGACAACGCCAGGCCACACACATCTTTGGTGACGCGCCAGAAGCGCCGGGAGCTCGGATGGGAGATTCTTTTGCATCCACCGTATAGTCCGGATCTCGCACCAAGTGATTACCACCTATTTCTGTCCATGGCGAACGAGCTTGGTAGTCGGAAGTTGTCCTCAAGAGAGTCCTGTGAAAATTGGCTCTCCGAGTTTTTTGACAATAAGGAAGCGAGCTTCTATAAGAGGGGCATTATGAAGTTGGCATCTCGTTGGGAACTCGTCATCGAACAAAACGGCGCATATTTGACTTAAATCGCATTATTATAACCAATTTTATGAACAATTGAAAATTCGATAAAAATACCGCAAGACTTTTTTGACAACCTTATATATATAAAATTTTGCATTACAAGAAAAACAACTACAATTTGTTTATTATTATATAATAAATGTACACATAATAAGCGCTTATACCCGTTTTGATGTTGTTCCACAAATGGAGGGACATACAGCTTGAAGCTGACTCCGGATGCCAGATATTTTTATGGGAGCTTTTTCATGGCAGAAAAACATTCGCAGGTTTGCCATTGTCTACGAGACTCAGCCGCTATTAGAAAAAAAGTGTTCTATCATATTGATGTTTTATGCACGGAGATTTGAACCTAGGCACTTCCGAATGGTAGTCACTCACCATCTCATTCGGCTCCAGCGGCCGATTATTGACTATTATTACTGTTCATATTAAAATCCTAGTCGAACGATGCCGAAAAAATAGGTCCGCTTTCTTTTTCTTTTCTAATCCGCTCTAATTACAAATGTTTTCATTCAATCTGCATACTAAAATTTAGTGGTGGACTTTACAAAGCATAAAACGCTCAGTCGTAGCCAATGTCCAACGAGTGACCCCGGGTACAAAACACTATACGCCTTATACCAAACTGTTTACTTTAAAGAACAAAGGCGCAATAAACGCTTTGTAAAAGAATATACAATTAAAACTGGCATCCATAATTTGTCGAGTTGTTAAATATTTCAAGGATACTGAAATTCCGTTACAGCCAACTCTACTCAGCGTTCTTCGTTTCGTTCCTTGAACTCTATCGTCGTAGACTTTTATCACCTCATTACTTGCTCACACCAAGCAAAATACCTTTACTTTGCTGTATCAAAAATCGTTTCTCCTTATCACGAGTCATTGAGTTTAACTTGAATGGAGCTTGTTATGTAAAGGCTCTAACGACAGAGGCGCTACCTTATTTGTAGGAACATTTGAAAAGGGAAGGCTAACTAAGACTGGACTTCTCTTTCAACACTGCTCCAACAAAAAATTGCTTTTCCATAACTCCTGCATTAGTTTTAACACAAAAAATAAAAATATTTACACGGCTGCGACTGTGCCATACCGCAAACACCCTTCCTGCCAAACGTGCCATAAACTACATCATTGATGATTGCAGGAAATATTCAAATGCAAAGGCTTATTTATTTCAAAACAAAATACATATATTAAAGGAATTTTCATCTTCTAATGTAACCGACATTTATAAATGTATTTATCAAATTGGTCTCTGATGCTTTCCATTTCAATTCAACCGGGCTATTCGGGTCATGTTCTTCGATTTCGATGTAACTCAAATATGTTGCTCTCTGGTGAAAATAATGAGACGCGTATTTTTTTGTTCGCCCGAAAAAACTTTTTTTCAAGATTTATCGGCAATTTTGTTTTCCGGCTCAAAGTCTATTTTTTTTAATTATATAAGAAACATTTTTTTAAATGCCCATAACTTAGCCAAAAATGAACCGATTTTAATAATTTTGGGCTCAAAATGATCATCATTACTTACACGAGCGATTTCATGTAAAAACAATTGCAAAAAAGTAGTTGAAAATTTTTTATTTTGCAAAAACAAAAAAATTCGAAATTCAATATTTCAAAATGTGTATTTGTTTTTTTTTAACTTTTTTCAAATCAAGAGAACACCTCAAACTTCAATTGAGCTGAATGCCTAGTAGCTAAAATGAGTTGTTTTTGAGTAATGAATTTTTGAGTAAAAAACCTGCTTCGCACTTTTTGGTTTTTGCAAAATACAAATTTTCAACTAACTTTTTGCTGTTGTTTGTACATGAAGTCGCTTGTGTAAGCAATGACGATAATTTTGAACCCAGAATCATTAAAATCAGTTCATTTTTGACTAAATATACCTGTCTCATTATTTTGACCAGAGCATATTTGAGTTACATCGAAATCGAAGCACATGATCCGAATAGCCGGTTGAATTGAAATGGAAAGCACCCTCTTATAAAAATATAAAAATTTGGAGAATTAATTGTAAGATACCTTGTGACCTATCATTTAAAATGCTTATTGTAATAACAAGAGACACTAGATGACCCCTGTGATTGGTGCTTTTTAGTTGTAATATTACTAGTAAATAAATAAATAAATAAATGAATAAATGAATAATAAGGGACATCATTTGATTGGGGACTTTTATCCTACCCTACTTTGATCAGATATCCTCTCAGTTTGAACCATTACACAAAAGTGAGAGATAATGAATGCAATCAATTACTTAATATGCGATTAATTATATTAAATGTTTGTCTGCTTTTGGGCGTCGCAGTCGAAGAAATCTATTTATGCATTTACTATCGATAAAATCACTCGAAACGATAAATGCCACCTCGCTGTACCACAAAACAAGCATTTTAATGGCGTTTACATATTAAATCAATCCATTCATCCGCTCATGCTGGGCAACAAGAACTTACAGGATTGTGTTCATATACATTGAAATTTTAAGCGTACATATTTATGTAATATACACATTAGTATACAATAGCAGCTTGTAGTGACGCTGTGCATTTAAAATGAATCCCGAGTAATCGATGCATTATACGAACGCATAGAGAGAGCCGAGCGTAGGAGTCCAATTTTATTAAACAGAGTTGCGCTGAGTTGGATCGCCTTGTTGCGCTGCGGGTAGCCGATGTTGGCGCATAATTTATGCACTTTGCAAAAATTTATCGCCACGCAATCTTAATGGTTCATTAATTTCATTATTCGCTCATCTGCAAAAAATCGCTGGGATAATGAACAAATTTCATGCAATGTTACGTATGCATACATGGGTGTGTGCATTGCTCTTTTACGCAGTTTTATGTAGATTAAAGTCCGGCGTACAACTGGAAGTTCCGTGTTCTTTTCGTTTCTGTGGCCACTACTGTTCGCTCAGCTTTTGCTGATGCAGCTGGCATGGCCATTGGCTAGTGTTGTTGTAGTTATTGCATTGGTGTACCCACAAAGCGGTAACAGTGGTCGGAAACTGCAATGATTATGTCGTTGGCGAACAATTGGTCGTTTGTTCGTTCAGTTACTAGATCCTGCAAGTATTGGTGAACTCGCAGTGCTACTTGAGCTGGTGCTCTGGGAATTCGCTCAGCATGCTAATGAGTTCCTTTCATTTGACGAATTTTTCGTATACACTCGCGCGGTATGCCGTGTTGCTCGCTCATTTGCATTTTACATGGACTGTTTTTCATTTTACAAATTTCATTTTCCACTTGGCATTAAGTCAGCTCTATGGGAAAAGTGAGTGCGTGTATTTTCGTGTGGGGAATTTTTTTCATGTCTTGGAATGTCTACAATAAATTTGCGTTAACGCATACTGTACGCCGATTTCATTATCCTCTTCTTGCTTACAATAATATTAACATTTCCCGATGCGGTGTTTCCCGAAACAAGAACTACGTACCCATTTTTCTTTTTCAATGCCGAAGAAGAGGAATTTCATAAGAATATTAAGAATTCATTGTATTATTATTAATTCAGTAGTTACTGATCAATTGGGTTTGATATGTCTGTTCTCGGAATACGCATGTTCATACTCTACAAGAACAAAAACGAGGTTTGGATATTTTCGTGGGTGTTAGTGAATATGACCGAAATTACCCACAAAACACAAAGAGACACAGAAATCGTAAGTCAACCATGCACACTTCGCATATAACCTTCCCCGGTAACTCTTGTCGACAAGGCTTTGCCATTCGCATTCTGTATACTATTTATTTCTTTATAAATATACCCTAATTGTAAAATCGAAACACTTATTTTTCTACCTTTTGTGATAGGAGCAGCAAAGCACATGCAAAGGAAGTGTATCAATTATCATAACAGTTTTGCTTACGTACCTACATATGTGGTGAATCGACTCCAACAATATAAAACTATTACCATTATTATGAAGAGATTTAGTACTGTGAAATTGTGCTCCCATATAGACTGGATTTAAGATATTTCTCTGAGCTGAACTTCCTAAATAATTCTAGTATTTGTTGAGTATTATTTTCTCCCCTGGTAAAATATGTTTACTCAGGTGTTTGTTCCGCTTATGCATCAGTGCTGGACGCGATGCCCACACATGTTTGGCAATTCCATCTTCCACTCTGCAGAACCCGTAAGTTCGATTGGAGTATACTCCCAGTTTAGTAAGATAATGATTTAATCTCCAAAACTTCCTACGATGATTCTAAAATTACTCCTATTTAATTCCATACCATCCTTAAATCGGCTTAGGTTAAAGCCTATCAGCCTAAAGCATAAATACCTATCATTGATTTTGCTTGCGACAAACCCCGATAGATTGTCCTAGTATGGTCTTCTTTTTTCTTCCTCTCTGGGGCGGCCGCTTATAAAACTAAATTTGACACAAAAGATTTCGCCAAAATAAAGGAATACATTTTCGTCGGACCTCAGATCAGGCAAAGGTAAGTCCGTTAGAGAAATCTGCTTAGAGAAATTTTTTAGGGAACCACAAAACAAGTTACTACATAGATCTTCCGACGTATCAAGCACTGGGTTGTAATATGTCACTCAAAATTGATTTTTTATACCTTGACTTCTTTTCAGGGAACATAAGCGACAAACATGAAGAAATATTCCATCAAGTTATTATCAACATTGAAAAACGAAAGGGGGCAAGTGGATGTTTTGGATGTTGAAGGATTTTTGGTGTACACTGGCAAGAATAAAATATTACTTTAACTAAGGCACTAAAAGCATTAGTTGGGTACACAAATTTCGGTTCGTTTCCATACTTTTTAGCTTATAAGCATTTAAGCAATAGAAGTAAGCATGTATCCTGCAAAAAAGTCAATAAATTCATTTCAATTTAGTTTCCCTTAGGTATTACTTAAAGAATATTCAACAAACAATTAAAACGAACACGCTATGTGTATTTGTCAACGCATGTGGAGACACAGTTTTGTAGATACTCAAGTAGCTTATCTGCAATGAATAAATCCCCTAAATCATGCTGAGCATTTTTCAACAACTCGCCACCCAATGGGACCACTTAACTTCAAAATACAAAAGCACCCACTAAAATGGTTGACAAGCGAAACAACAAGTATCTTCGCGGCAGTTGCATTGTTGTCATCTCGTTAAAACCGTAAGCAGCGTCACAAACAAGTGAGACAAGAGCCCACATAGAGAATCGTTCTAGATGCATTAGCCTGCTGCAGCTGCGAAAGCAATTGCTTTTGAATACTTATGTGAGCATGTGCTCCAGGTATGTTTACAAATGGTATGAATTTGAATTTGAAGAGGTTGAGCCAAGGAGCACCAGGAGATTTGGTGGCTCCTAAAACACTCAGGCTAAAAAGCCCATTGTATTTAAAGCTCTGGAAAGGGGGTAGATAGTCAAGGAGGGAGGGAGAAAAGTATCAGAGAAAGAGATAGGAAAGAATAGAGACAGAGATAGAGATAGTTAGTCCTGTGAGAATTTTCCAGATTCTTTGGCAAATCTGTAAATATCCTCCAGTTTTAGAGAACGAATATTACCCATTCCCATGACATCGGAACCCAATACCCGTAGTCGCGCTCTAGCAAAGGCAGGACACTCACAGAGAAAGTGCTCAGTGCTATCCGCCTCCTCCAAGCATGACAAGCATACCGGGTCCTCGATGATTCCAACGGTGGTCATATGCTGACCCCATGGGTTGTGTCCTGTAATGATGCCGACCATCAACCGAATGTCTTTCCTTCTAAGTTTTAGTAGAAAGTTTAACAGTTTTCTGTTCGGACTTGTCACAAAACAATTTGCAGTTCTGCAGCGTTCTAGACCGGACCATCGCTCTTTATGTAGATTGCCTTCGTTCATCAACGAATGCCTCAATACTCTAAGTTGTGCAATAGATTTTCGTACCTTGGATGTAGTTGAAACACCGGCTACTTCAGCAACAATTAGTTCAGCAGGTTCTGATGCTTCCGTTACAGTTACTTCTGTTGCTATTCGGTCTCGACAATCCGAACGTCTACGTGAACCTCTTATTCAGCGCGAATTTTATAGTCGACCTGCGAGTCCTACGTGTAGTGTTTCTCAAGTAACTCCTATATAATTAACAAATATTATATCCATTATCTGAATAATTTCTGTAGGGAAGTGGGGGAATCAATGTGTTTATTTGGCTTAGTCCAATCTCATGGACGTGGTCGTCCATCGTCACATTCCGTCCATTATCTATCATTACCATTGAAAAGATATTATCCAACTTATAATATTCATTAGCGACCACGACCGATCTGGCAAAAAAAGTATGCAAAATGAGCGGTTGTAAGTCCGCGACTCTGGCTTTTTGTACAAAATGTAACATTCATTTATTATAATATATTATATATAAGTGAAAACTAAGCTATATGCGCCATAATTGATAGCGTAGAATATGCAAAGGGCGTAAACCGATTTTTTCTACTTCACAGGAGTAGGGAAAAACGTCGTAAGATCTGAAACGCTTGGTATTTAAACATATTGAATTATGGTTCGAAATAAAAAATATAGTCAAATTTCATTCCTAGGATCTCTTTTTAATTTCCTATCTTTCTAGTGTAGTTTTGTTAGTCAGGGCTTTTTGAGATACACTTTTTGCGAAAAATGTGATTTACACTCTTTCAGAATAGTTTGAAAATAAGAGATTAGACGAAAAGACGAAAAAAAAATTATTAATATATATGTATAAGCAAATAAAAAATCTTTTCAATAAAAATTTTTACATACATACCAAAGTTGCCTTACCCAAGCGGTACAAATTTATTGCGTGAGACTTCTTTCAGCTACAAAATTGTTGATATAATAACTCTATATATATCACCAATGTGAACCAATATAAAAAAAGAAACACTCTGGACGAACGTATTATTTATTAAGAATAATTTAGCTTTTAATGAGCGTGAAAACAGATGAAAGTAATTCTTGGATAGTTAAAATGGGAGGAGATTAAAAAAAATTATATATAATATGAAATTATAAGAAATTTTATATGCACATTTGTTAGACTTCATTATTAAGTTGCTTTATGCAAAATCACCTAAGCAAAGTTATCGTTTCGAAGCAAGCTTTCATAGCTTGTTATATCAGACTCACGCGAGTATGTTTCGTGCCTCACTTCCTATATAGGAAACCAGGCTCTTGATACGTTACGTTACGTACAGTTATATTGGTTTGAAAATATATTAAACAAATATACCTATATATAATATATGACCAAGTTCAGAAGACTGTTCCTTTGAAAGGAACAATCTTCGATGACAAATAAATATTTTACTTAAATCCAGCATAAATTAGTCAAAGAACGGCGTTCATAGATATTTTCAAAAATCCATTTTTTGTTAAACAATGGACGACGTTAATTTTGGCCACAAATTGGTCTGAAATTTGTTTTTGAACTTAATAGGAAAACCAGGGTTAATAATGAAGGTTAATAATCTAGTTGGACACTTAGAAAAAAATTGTTCACAGAATTAGAGGTTGGTCTCTAAATTCAATTTCTGAATTATTCTAAAAATCTAAGTTCCAAAAGTAACTTAAAAAAAAGAAATACTTTTCTAGTTCGTAAAAATTTATATTATAGACTGCTTTGAAGTAAAAGAACAATGGAGGTAAAGTTGTTAAAACTAAAAGTAACCCAATAAGAAATTATGTAAAACTAGACACAAGACGATCCTCTTTGGGGTTGGTTAGAAGCGATCCTTCAGGCACACGAAAACTCATATTTCGTTCAGTCCCAAATGGGGGCCTCCAAATGGCCTTCCTATGTAGACTATTTAATAGATTTACCATTGTTGGATGGGCATTAGTTATCCTTATCGTAGTCTTTTGCTTTGACTCCCCTTTTTTATTCAAAATGAATGTACTAAATTTTTCATCACTCGTCAACCGAATATTTTTTTGGTAAAATTTGTTATTAACTTTTCTATAAATTTTGCCTAGAAACATCGGCTAAACATGGACTTCCATAAAAATTAACATCGGTAGGTTATTGGTACAGTGTACATAAGACTGGCCGCAGCTTGTATGGAGAAAAATAAAAATTGAAAATCCAAAAGTTTTCGGGTCGTTAAACATGAGGTTAGATGCAATAAAGAACGGTATATTTTTTCAGCCCGATCCGACGTTGATCCCAACGTATGGAAAATTTGAAAAAATCACAATTTTTACAAATTTTTTTTCGTTTCCAATTTTTTTGTTCGAATCTTATATTATTTATTGATGTGATGCGATTTTAATTAATGATTTTGTTTACTTTATTGCGGCGTGGCCCAATTTATATCGCGAAAGCCACCTGACAAGCGCTTTCAGCACACATAACTGATTAGTGGTGGTACGTGGAAAATATGTCACCGTCAGTTGAGTAATAGAAATTGTGTTTTATGAACGGTGTGTTCAGCCAGCTGCTAAATGAAATAATTACACAGGCCGACAGCATCTCAGACCCAGAAACCGGACTATATATTTTCGAAGGATTGCTCTATCAGCTCTGGTTTTCGAGAGATCCTAACCTAAAAGTGCAAAAAACACCGTTTTTGCCCATATTTGAGGTTATGTAGCCTTGCAGATGTTTTCTTTCCCCAAAATTAAAGGATGGCATCTTTAAATACAAGCCTTCTTTTTTCAAATGGCGTTGAGTTTGCTCAAATATAATTTTTTTTCGCTGAGATATCGCATTTTGAAATTTTCATGTTTCTAAATTTTCCTACACCTGAAAATCGATTAAGATAATATAACATAGACATGATATAGTCGATTACTAATTTTCTTGAATTGAGTCTTATTTTTCTTAAAATTTTGTCTCACACCATAATTTACTACCGAAAAAGGCAAATCGAGGAAAAATTAATTTTATTGATGATAGAATGCTTGCATGCATGGACAAATGTAACCTCTCAACAAGAGATGCCATGCATTTGGTGAGTGCAACGGTTGCTGCCTTCATAAATACCATGCAGTGTTAATGGAACGCCGTCAATAAAAATGGAAGATTTAATTCTTAATCGAACAACATTACATTCGATGAGGAGAGATTATCGTCACAGATAAGCTCAAGAGATTATTAACGGATTCAATGTAATGGTTTTACCGAATATGTTTATAAGATTTTGGATTCTTGACCTTTCTTTTTACTTGTTTGTAGATTCCCGATGTTTTTGTCCTTCACTGGGATGGCAAGCTGCTTGCAGAAATCCGAGGCACAGAAAAGAAAGATAGATTGTCTCTCGTTGTCACAGGAGAAAATATGGAAAAACTGCTGGGAATACCAAAAATTGAAAGTTCAACGGGAGATGCAAGAGCTGCAGAAATGCATAATTTTTTGTGCAAGTAGAAGCTCGATGATTTAGTGGCAATTGTATCATTTGATACAACAGCTGCTAATACGGGAGTTAATAATGGAGCAGCGTTCTTGCTTGAAAAAAGGTTCGGCCGAAATCTACTTTTCTTTCCCTGTCGTCACCATGTTAGTGAGTTGCTAGCCAAAGCAGTGTTCGAAGTAAATTTTGGCAAATCATCAGCACCGGAAGTTGCCTTATTCAATCGTTTCTCTAACAGCTGGAAAAACATTAACCCTTTAATGTCAAATGTTGCTTATAGGCAACATTATATATTTCTACGCGTAGTTTCTATAGTTGTTGTTATTTTTGCTAACGGTTTTTTTTCACAGTAACTGATGTGTGTGGGCATTTTCATGAGAATTTATATTGAGAAAAGCTTCACAGGTGTTCATTTGCGAGCTAGTTGAAGTGGTGTGCTGACGTGTGCAAAAAAAAGTGAAAATAATCTTTCTATAAAAATTCAAATAAAAACGTAATACGTAAGATTTTTTTTATAAAAAGTGAATTTTATTATAAATAACAGGTAAGAAAATCAAATAAAGTTTACAAAACTAAAATAAAGTTTTTTGTTTTATGTCAGGAATTTCGCAAACACAATGTTGCTTATAGGCAACATTTGGCCATAGTAGCAATAATATTTTGTATTTTATTATTTTAGAAATGCGTCCAAAAGGTCTTACAGATCTAGAAATAAAACAGATAATAAACTTCGATTGGAATAATTCTGATGATGAAGAAGATGAGGAAGAAGAGTTATATGATTCGAATCTGGAGAAATTCATTGAAGAAACGATGGATAAAGTAATGGAAAGAGGGGAAAACGTTGAAATAAATTTGATAGACGGTATTGTTGGAGAAGATGAGCATGCTGATGAAGAAGTTGAAAATGTTGCGGACACAGAAAATATCGCCGAAGTAAGTTATGAAAAAATCAATCTGGAGAAATTGAGATGGAGGAACGCGGGCCTAACCGTTTTTGAAACTGCTTGGAAAGAAGATCAAGTTTGTCGAGAAGTCAAAGTGCCAATCAAATACTTCAATGAATTCTTCGATGATGAAATAATAAACAAGATTTGCAACGAAACAAATCTGTATTCAATGCAAACTAAAGGAGTAGTGCTAAACTGTTCGCCATTCGAAATTAGGCGATTCTTTGGTGTACTTCTTTATTTAGGCATTATACAAGTTCCAAATTTGAGAATGGCTTGGATGCCAAACTTCAGGTTAACGGCTGTTGCAGATTCTATTTCAAGAGCGCGTTTTGAGAAAATCAAAGAATCTTCCACATAAATGATAATTCTCAACAGCCGGAGCGCGGATCAAATAATTTTGATAAACTATATAAAATACGCCCATTATTAAATAAAATTAAGCAAAAATGTAACAGCATAGACCAGGAGGAATGCCAAAGTATTGACGAACAAATGATCAAATATAAAGGACGTCACAATTTGAAACAATACCTTCCAATGAAGCCCAATAAGTGGGGCTTTAAAATGTTTACGAGAGCTGGAGTTTCAGGTATCGTATATGATTTTGCTCTCTACGTAGGAGAAGGAACATGCCCATCTTTTGGACTAGGGATATCATCAGATATAGTATTGCATTTAGCCTCAACTGTTCCCTCAAATAAAAATTATAAATGGTTTTTTGATAATTGGTTCGCTTCCATAAGCCTGATGATTGCGCTAAAGGAAAAAGGTATGTTAGCAGCAGCAACAATACGAAGCAACCGGATGAAAAACTGTTGCCTTACGGATGAAAAGGAACTTATGAAAGAAGGTCGTGGTTCTTAAGATTTTAAATATGAAGCAACATATAATTTAGTTGCATGCAGCTGGTACGACAACAAGAGCGTTCAACTGGTATCAAACTATATAGCTGAAAATCCAGTTTCAGAATGCAAACGCTGGTGTCGCAAGCAAAAAACATATGTCATTGTTAAATTTTCAACTGATGATATCAAACGAGCTTTTACACGCGTCTGATATGGAGCCAGTAAACCAACGCAAAAGAGGTCGCCCATTGGCAGCTCTTTCAAGCATAGACTCAGATTCATCATCACCGTCGTCTCCAGCACCATCAAATAT
The DNA here is from genome assembly GCF_027943255.1 of Anastrepha obliqua. Classification (NCBI taxonomy): domain Eukaryota; kingdom Metazoa; phylum Arthropoda; class Insecta; order Diptera; family Tephritidae; genus Anastrepha; species Anastrepha obliqua. The sequence goes on from NC_072892.1 coordinate 87,447,640, forward strand.
TTCAAACGTTTCATCACAAGGTTCATCGCAATCTACAAAACGATCATATATATCTAAACCTCCAAAATCCATGCGCCTCGATCAAGTCGGCCATTGGGTTGAATGGGAGCAAAGGGAAGGTGTAGGTTATGCCATACCGGGATTCCAAAATCCAAATGCTCAAAATGTAAGGTACATTATGTTTTGTTTCATACCATACATAAAAAGTTAATAAAAGTAATAAAAAAATAAATAAATATCAATATTCCTTTGTGTTTTGAAATATACCACTATGGCTAAATGTTGCTTATAGGCAACTTCTCATAACTGTAAAACCAGAAGTCCTAGAGCCTTGAAATTGATATCAGTTCATATTTAGGACTCTAACATCAACCTAACGTAGTAAAAATATTTTTAACCGCGCCCACTTTAATTCTGACATTAAAGGGTTAATTCTAAGTCATTCAAAAGTGGAATATCGGAAAATGAAGTTCGGAAAGTCTTTACAATAGCTGAAGTGGAAATATTTAAGAATTTTTGTCTAACTGCATTAAATAGTCACCACACTCGTGCCAATTATAAAGAATTACTACAACTATCGTTGCTCTTTGTTGGGGAAGACGGACCAAATTTTTCACAAGTACGGTCACCTGGTGGCACATCACACGCAAGGTTTATGTCGTAGTGACTATATTGCTACAAAATGTTTCTGTTTCGCAAGCAATTCGTGTTAACGACTTCAGAGATAAAGAGTCTAAGAAGCGTTTGTATTTTTTTAACCTGCATCTACGTTCCATATTGGTTTCCTTGTGTGGATCCAATAGCTGCTCCACAAAATGACCTTAAGCTCATTCAAGATGTGATTGTATATTTCCATAAGAATGTATCCAATGCCTTGTTACATAAAATTAAAAATCATCTATGGTATTTGTCGGAAGAGGCGGTTGGCCTTTCATTTTTTGATGATCAAATTCCTTCACATTTTAAGCACAAAATGGTGGAAGCAATTACTAGCGATAACCAGAAGGAAGATGCTGTTCCAAAGAGAGTTGTTGCAACAATGTCAGAAATAACGCTTTACGGCAGCAAGAATATAAATGATTTTATTTCATCAAGACCTAAAACATTCTTTACCCGCTTAGGAATTGAGACAAGTTTTTTGGAATCAGATCCTTCAACATAGCAAGAAAGTGAAGACTATATAGCGGGAAAACGAATTTGTCTGTAGTTAATGACGCTGCAGAGAGAGCATTGAAATTGATCACAGACTACAACAGATCGCTTACTTATAATGAAGAAAGTAAACAGTACTTACTGCAAGTTGTTGAGCACTACAGGCAATTGTATCCGTCTTACACCAAAACATCTCTCATTAAATAGACAATCTAATTCTTTAATTAAAATTTTATTAAATTAAAATAAATTAATATATATAAATTAAGTTAAATTATATATATTAAGTATATACATATTAAATTAAATTAAATTATATAAATTGGAAACAAAAAAAATTTTGTAAAAATTGTGATTTTTTGAAATTGTCCATACTTTGGGATCAAATGGGCACGGTTAGGCATCATCGGATCGGGTTAAAAAAGTACACCGTTTTTCATTACTCCTAACCTCATGTTTTAAGACCCGAAAATTTATGGATTTCCACAAAAAAAAGTTACGGCCAGTCTAGTGTACATATATTTGTATGTAAGTATGGATATGTGAAGGCATACATACTGTTACTGCAAAATTTAGTAAGCGATGCGTAAATGCGCGCTGTGCTACTGCAATGAAAGTTTACAATCAGAAATTTTCGTTATTATCTTATCAGTTGCAGAACTTTGCGGAACTTATATGACAGGATTTTCGAAAGCGAGTACTTCTTATTACTTTATGTGATTTCAATATGCAGATGCGTATAAACAAATTTGCAAACTTATGCACAGAAAGCCTGCAAAAAGCTCACCCCTTCTCTCTCAGAAGATCTGCAATGCTTGAGTGATGGAAAATTCAAAAACAGATTTTACCTTATTCGACTATATGTACTATAAGTTATACCTAATTAAGGTACATTTAAGGCAATAATCACGCTTTACTAGCTGCACAGCCCTAACGAATAAAATTTGAAAATTCGCAAAATAAATGACAAATAAGTCAATTTAGTTTTATTGAAAAACTAGGTATGCCATTCGCTTTAGCTGCTTATTCTACATAAGGTTATGCATCTTATTTTTTCTTGTGCAAGGAGAGTTCCCATATAAAGACCTAAACCTTAGTAAAACATTTTTTTTAAATAAGTTTTCACAGTAGCTCATTCAGTTGTTACAGTACTGATTTTTTTTCTTCTTAAATACTTTACAATAACTTTACTTTACTTAAATACGAAGGCTCAGACGCACGAAACCTAGCGATCTCATACCTCCATAGAAACGCTTTATGTCATGTAGAGTGAAAATTGTGTAATGTTATCATAATTAAGTTGCTTGTTAGTCATTTGTAAATATTTATGAACTAGTTGCAATAAAAAAAAAAAAAAAATAAAAAATAGTGCAAACAAAACAAAAAAAAATAACAAATAAATAAACAAAATAATTATCTCAAAGAGGTACTACTTTGGAGAAAGGTACCTGCAATTGTTGCTGTTTCTCTATCACTGATTTGTTTATATCAGCGGGAGATTTAAACCAATTCCTCTAAGAGTGCTCACCAAGCTGATATGTTGTCACAACGTGGCTTTTTTATGTGAGTGTACAATATTGTGGTCTCGCATGTATTTGATGTTACTATCGCCATAGCAACAACAAGGCTTAGTCATTGGCATCGTGTCAGTAGCAAATGTATTGCAGTGCAAGCTGGTGAACATATCAAAAGCAGGCACCAAGTCGGTCTAATTCTTGGAAGTAAGAATGCCTCTACAATGTTGTGACACATACTTAGTAAGAGTGCATGTAATGCTAAGTTCTGACAATAAGTGTAAACCCGTACAGCTGGTACTATTTTGTCATATTCCAACATCTGTCAGCACTACTCCCGCTGATTTTATTTTGAAATTTTTTTGCACTTTTTATATCTAAATGTTTTAAAAGCTGCTGTTTCACCTTTCTTTGTGTGCGAGCTAGCAAGTAATCTCTGAATGGGCATAAGCACAGCATCGTTGCAACATGCACACACATATGCCACTGTTTCTATTGTAGGTATGCTGTCAGCTGCAGTCCAACTTACATATGTACATATGGAACATTCAGTTGCAACTTACACCCCGCTTAGCTAAACTGTCTTGGCAAAATTCACTTGGCAGGAACAATAGTTGTTTGTGCCACATTTCTTATGTATTGTTATTATTAATATTTTTTTCAATATTTTTTAATATTTTTCTATTTATTTTTGCTTTGCTTTCTTATTTAGCTCCTTGCTGTATTTGAATAAACATCTAGCATAAAACATAAAATAATATACTAGTAAATATTAATGGTTGTATATTTTCATGAATTTATATACCACTGCCATGGGCTACAAAGTTATTGTTTTTCTTGTTCTATTGGTTTTTTTTTTTTTTTGTGAACTTAAAATAATTGTAAAATAATTTTAAAAGACTGTGTAATAATGTAAAATAATTTTAAAAGACTGTACATAAGTTAGCTTCTCCTCTTTTAGGGGTTTTCAGTGGGGACACAACCTTTTTCTTGTATTTAATTAAAGCACAAAGATATTTGGTTATGAAGTTTGTTACAGGTAATGTTACCGTCGTAGCCGAATGGCTGGTTGCGTGACTACCATCCGAAGACCACGCGTTCGAAAACCCAGTTACGGCCCACCAAATAACAGAAAAAGTGTTTTTATAATAGCGGTCACCCCTCGGCAGGCAATGGCAAACCTCCGAGTGCATTTCTGCCATGAAAAGGCTCCTTACAGAAAGCCGTTCGGTGGCAGCATAAAGCTATAAGTCCCTCCATTTGTTGAAAAATATCAAGACGCACAGTATAACTAGGTGGAGAAGCTCAACCAAACATCCAAAATGTTTGAAGTGTCAATTAAATACATATTTTTATGAAGATTAAATATTTAGCTGAAGTATGAAATTCGCGCAGCGTTTGAATCTTTGTAGACTATTTGCTACCATTCTTGCCCGTATATTGGCTAGAATTTTAGAAATTTCGCGTTTGAAATTGTTCCTAAACACTTATTGTAACGTTTGTGCGCTTAAATAAAAAAATCTCTATTTGAAAGGCGCAGACTACGACCTCACTCTCATTAAGTTCAAGTCAATTAAGAGATCGTCGAAAATTATGCTTTATCGATCTTGAATTCAAGTTGGGTGTTTAAAGTTGTATTTCCAGTTATCGAGCTGTTGAAAACCTGAATGTATTGTTAAAAATGTGCTCACATCTTTGAGGATCTAGTGGCCGCATATCATTTCTAATAATTACCCTATTGTAATCCAGCTAACCAGTAAACGCCGACAGTAGTGACGAACATCCTGGTGACGTATGTTAGATGCCGACCTAAGGAACTCCAATACTAACTGGAATAATTTCAAGCAACTTTTTACCAACCGCAACTACTTCAATAACTTTGGTTTGGCCTTACGCTCTACTCGGAGTTAAAGTATATTATATTGTCTATTTGGTCATATCAAAACTTTTGTCAGTTACGTTCAGCATAGATTACACCCTATGGAATCTACAATTACCAACATAGCTCTCTCAACGAATTTGGATGTTCTTGCGTGAGAGTGCAGTGCTCGTAAGGTTCTCTGATTGTCTGACTAACTGCCGATATGCTTCCAAGTTCTGCCTCTTCGAAGACATTTCCTGCGACAGATTTCTATGTCATGAATTTTCGCCAGAAGTACTGTGGGATAACCGCTCATGGGTCATGGTTAACCCACAGACGCCTGCATCAGTACTATCCGCACGGTATAACCCATTTGTGTACCAGATTTCTGAGTCGGGTTGAATATTTGGGCTACCTGTATTCCAGACGGTGCGATTTAACATAGTTATCTTGATATTTCTAGCCGTCCCTAGCTTAGGAACCATTGCATCACACAATGGAACTATAGTATTGTTTATAAATTTTTTTGTAATTTCCCTATGTCTTGAGAAATTTCTGATCCTCTTGTTAAAATATTCTTAAGCTTTAATGCTCCTTCTCTATCACGAAGCGGGATATTCTCAGATGTACGCTGAGCGCATATGTTAGACAGGGTCCTATGACTCCAGTTATGTATATGCACACAGTTGTAACACTTTTCTTAATTTAGTACTTCCAGTTCTTTGATTAGTTTTAGGCAACATTTCTAAGGAAGCATAGATGTCTATTTGTTTGGCGTTGCTAGATTGAAATATGTGTAAGGAGGCGTTTGTATTTGTCCCTATTGAAAGCCATTTTATAGGCAATATACATGTTGGGGCCTCAATAAATTGTAATATATTATTCCTATTTTATTAAGTTTTCTGAGTTCTCTGGTAAAATATAATATGTTTATCCATGTATTTTTGCCGCTTATAAATTAGTTCTGGGCACGATACCAGCACATGTTTGGCGGTCTCGTCTTCCGTGTAGCGTTAATGCCTTGAGCTAGCTATGAGAGTAGCCGATTCGCTCACTTCTCTTTCGGACACTTTTTCAGTTACCTTCTCCAGTTATATCAGTTATAGTATCCGAGTGTTGACGTCGGTTTGATTGCTACTTGCTGCTTTAGTTGAAGTCCAGAAGCTTCTTTGTTTCATCACCATAACCGACTAGTATTGAGCCTGGCCGAAAGTGTAGATCTACGGATTTAGGTTCGGATTTGCGTACATTATATTGTACATTCTCTCTACAAGTAGTTTTTCAACCCTTCGCAACTTCCTTTCCGTGAGTGTGTTTGTGCAGGGAAATATTTGGTTGGAACAGCCAGTGTTAACGCTCAACCATGGTAGCGTAACTGGTACAAGGTTTAATGGAATTCATTGGGTTTCTGCGTAGTACGCAGGGGGTAGAATTAATGCACTCGAAGCTTTATCCTTACTTTCAGGTTGTACCCAGTTTTTTTGGCACAATACTTCCAATACTTTAATGGTAGTCTTTCACCCTTTGGCTTTGGTATCGAAAATATAAAAATTGTAATTTCATTTCAAATTACAAATGATACTCCCCACTTTCACCTTGTAGATTCATAACCTGAAAATACCACATACAGTTTTGTTTTATTACTCAAATAAATTCATCTACTTTTATATTTTATGTTTCTAAACAATCGAAGTGTACCATATTTTAGTACGTAGCGTGCAATTGCATACATATAAAGATGTGTAGGTGTGCAAGTATTATAAAGCATAACGGTACACAAAAAAAATAATACATATATACATAAAACAATATGTAGAAAATCATTACTATATAATTTGCGTTTTTTCTTTTTTCTTTTTGATTTCCTCCTTACAGCGCATAAACAAAGGAATCTCTGTGGCAAAAAGTCATATTGCTGCCTTTTAATAACTTTTTTGCTCCAATAAATGTCTTGAGAATGTCAGACACACGGCTCTTACATTTTGGCATACACAAGTATATATGTATCTATATATTACACATTATGTACATGATATTTGCATGACTGCACTTGTTTAGATATTTTCAATTGTTGAGAGTGCATATTCATATAGGAATAATGAGTAATACTTGGCGCTTAGAATTCCATTTAAACTAAATATTTCTTGCATTTAAGTGCTGGTATTTCATGGCTTCCATTGAAACTCAGTGAACATGGGAATCTAACTGAAACGAAAATGGTGTTTTAGAGTTGTCACAGTTTAGGCGTCTCACCTTTTTTTTGCCACGAGCATATTGAAAATTCAATTAAAATTTAAATCAATATTATGTGAAGTATGTGCCATTGGAAGCTACAACTTTACTCCATATTTCGGGCAGCCTATGCATTCCTCTGACAAAAGGATACGGATTCTTTTGACTTGATCCATTTATTGAGTCAGTTTGCGATGCTCTCGTAAGAAGTGAACCGCTCTCCAATAATGGCTGATGGCGCTGATCGGTACAGATGGTAATCCGAAGGTGCAATGTTTGGGATATACGGCGGGTGGGGCAAAATTTATCAATTTAGATTTCTAAATATTTCTGGATTTCTGGACCGATTTAGCAACGTGTGGCCTGGTGTTGTCATGCAGAAAATTCAGTTTGTCATGTCTACCGTACCTTTTCGGCCGCTTTTCTTTGAGAGATCGATTCAATTGCATTAGCTGCAAATCGTTTAAGGAGTTCATAATAGAAGACACCCTTCTGATCGCACCAGATGCACAGCATAACCTTTGAAGCATGAATATTTTTTTCGCTGTCGATAGACCTGGTTCACCTGGCAGGCGCCAACCTTTTCGACGCTTAGGTTTATCATAATAGATCAATTTTTTATCGCCAGTAAGGATACGATGCAGGAAACCTTTTCTTTTCTCGCGATATCCATCTTCTTCAATTGATGTGGCACCCAGTTACATGCTTTCTGGACCATTCCCATCGAGTGCAAACGTTTACCGACGGTTGATCTGTCAACATCCAACTCTTTAGACATATCGATATGAGTCTTCATCCAATAATCGTTGTAGTTGAGCATCTTTGAATTTTGCCCCTTCGCGATCTCGTGAGTGATCACGTCGAAATTGCCACACGTTGTATTTGACGGATCGTGATTACCATAAATATTGATCAATATACGACACGTTTCAGCTGCACTTTTCTCTAAAAGGTAATAATGAAGCATGAATTCCGGCAAATTCCGTTTTTTCTGGAAGAGCGTAGACGTCAGATAAAAAAGTATCTTTATGCTTCAAACAAATGTCAACTACTGCGATCGAGACCTCACATATACACCTTCAAGTCACTAGTATATTACTAAAGCGAACACAAAAATAATATCAGCAGCGACACCACTTTTACGAGAGCGGAAACTTATTTCCATACTCAATAATAAAAACAAAAATGAATAATTTTAGTTTTCCTGCCACTTTTTCTGCTGCATTCCTAATGTTTTCTTTGTAATGAAAATATAGATTGACCCAGATAACCACATTTTGTGTAATTTCGTTTCATTGGAATTTGTGACAGGCTAAGGAACCTCCTGAAGGTTGCTGGGCGTTACATGGGGTCTATCACCCTCTCTGATGCATTGATGCTACACGGCAATAGTTAAACCGATATTGCTGTATGGGGCCTTAGTATGGTGGCCTGTGGCAAGAAAACTGACATACTTAATGCCACTGGAAAGGATTCAACGACTCGCTACTCTGTGCATAACAGGAGCGATGAAAACCACTCCAACGGCGGCGCTGGAAGTGATACTCAGCATGCCACCTATTGACATTATGGCGGAAAACCTGGCAGCGAAATCCGCGAGGAGGCTAATGGCTGCTGGGGTATTCACCCGCAGAACCTTCGGACACAGCTCAGGTTGCACAGACTACATGACTCCGTACTTTAATTGGGAAGGTTTCGCACTATAATTGAAGAGGAGGGATGGCACAAAGACATGAATCCTGCCCATAGAACTTTTCACATCTATACAGACGGCTCTAAAACTTTAGACGGAGTGGGAGCTACCCACTCAAACTAGGGATACGGCAGCCTATCAAGCTGCCAGACCACAGCAGTATTTTCCAAGCGGAAGTTTTTGCTGTGGGGAAAGCCGCGGAGCTAGCCTACACTAGAACAAGAAAGAACTCAACAATTAATATATACGTGGACAGTCAAGCATCAATAAAAGCAATAAGCTCATATTGTATTAAGTCCAAAAATGTTCGATGGAGCAGGGAGGCCATAGAAAGGCTAGCCGCAAACAGTAAGCTGCATATCTACTGAGTACCTGGTCACAAAGACATTATGGGGAACGAAATAGAAGATGAGATGGCAAAAAGTGCTGTTAGACTACCTTTTGAACAAGAGAACGACATACTAAAACCACTAAATACAGTATACAATGAAATGAATGATTACGTGAAAAGGCGAATGGAAGACTAATCTGACCACATGCCAAACAGCAAAAGGTATGTGTAGAACGAATGACTAAAAACTTACTCAATTCGTACTTACGCTCTTGCGAAAGGAATGCAAAACTATCATAGGTATGCTAACAGGTCACAATCTATTGGCTGCACATGCGCACAAAATAGGGATTGCTAACACGGACAAATGCAGGAAATGCAGAGAGGATGTTGAGGTGACTTTAGAACACTTTCTGTGCGTCTGTCCGGCATTATTAAAAACGCGATTAAAATACCTAGGAGCCCCATTGTTTGAGGGTATGGAGGACGTCTCAAAAGCGGATCTCCCAGCGCTGCTTAGATTCGCCAAAAGCGCTGACATCCTACATGATGTCTACTTTCAGTATTCATAGAGGTCGGTCTACATCTGGTATCACTAGGGACCAAAAAGTCTATGCGTGGCTTGTTGCCAACCAGACGAATTTTACCTAACCTACCTTTTTTGATGAATGAAGCATACAATAACAATTGGCGTGACTTAAAATTCCATTCAACTATTTGTTTCTACACGTTCCATGAGATGAGTGTCGTTGTAACGTTTTTATTTGAAAATTATATTTTTGCAGTTTTTAAGGCTAATTTGAATTTTTTTTGTTAAGTACCACTTTTTTTTGATGAAATTAATAATACAAATTGGCGTATTTTTTTTTGCAAATTAACAGATTTGCTACCAAAGGTGTTTAAGCAGAATGTCATCACAATCCAGTGAAAGTTTTTGTTGTGTTTGTACAGTGCATCTTAGAAACTCTTAATTATAAAAAGAGTAATTATTTTAATGCTGTGACATATTTTGGTTATAGTCAAGGGGAGATGCCAAACTTGGGGGTTTTACCAAACTCAGTTTTATTCAGAAATACCAAACTTTCAAAATATGATGTATAAATGAGAATACAGTAATCTTATGACTTAGTTTGGATGAGATATTCTCTAAAACATGGTTCGGGGCATGACTAGTTGCTTGGTCTTTTTTTGTAATCATCGCATCTTTTCTTGTTTTGAGAATATAGAGTCTTTAAAAAGCGACGTCTAGTTGTCAGTAGTGCATAATTCATAAACGATACCTTTGTATGCTATCTATGACATTTATCAAGTAAACACGATAAAGCAATGCCTTAAAATTTTAAAATTTGTTATGATAATGGTCGATCTTTAAGAACAATATATTGAAAATTTTTTTTGTGGAAATAATCGTGCGAATGAGTCGACAATGGAAAAGTTTTTTGAAAAACTTTGAAGAAAATGGTTCTGCCAAAGTGTTGTTGAATAACCTTCAACAGCGATATCTCGACGTTCTCAACAATTATACTACATATATAGTTTTGTGGGTACAAGCTTTTTTAAAACCTTCGGTATTTACGTACGTATTTCCACGCATTTGTGTGGGAATATGTTGCATTTATTATTACTTTTTACGTATCGCAGGTATATATTTCTAATTTCTTACCTCTTTAATTCGTTTGGGCATGCACTGAAGCGATAGTAATGGCTGGAAATATTATATTTTGGTTTGTGAAAAAAAGGATTTTTGTGTTTTATTCTTTTTTTTACTCGTTTCGAAAAACGTTGAAGAAAATAAAGTTGATTACAGTGAAATTTATGGTAAAATATAAAATGAAATTTATTTATGGATTGGATGGAAGGTAAACAAAACATACATAAGAGATTTTTTAGTGATGCTGACATTCATGCATACAATGCAATAGGAACGAGTTTTTCGACGAAGCCTTTCGCCTCCTTGTAGACAAAAACGACAATCTCTATTCGCTCGGAGTATATCGGCTCCGGTTGGTTGGTTGACTACAATTTTCTCAGTGATAGTAATTGGTTTGTTGACAAATGATTCCATAGCCCAACGAATGGTGCATTGAGAAATAACATCAGAATTATTCGTACGATTTTCGATGTTTGCAAGGACAAATGTGTTTAATAAAGTTGTGAAAAAATTTCGTCTCGCATCACTTTTTCTGAGCCCATAAACTTCCTTGCAAATACAAGACGCTGTCAATGGCATTACACCCATCATGTTGCAAAAGAAATCAAAGCTGCCTCGACTTGTTCGACGTTTTGCTGGGAAATGCATGACCAGTTGATCCGTGCAATTGGCGTCAGCTTCGTGTGCTTTATTTTTTATTTATTTATTTATTTTTATTTATTGTCTTTGAATGGATACATTCTTACAGACTATATTAAGCTAATGTACAATAGTTTAGTAGTTACTAAGAAAAGAACGATTTAAGATGATTGACTAAGATGCCATATGGGCATGTAAAATCAGCACCAGAAGAATTGAAAGACATATTTAAATCTGCACATGCCCTAGGAATCGGAGCATTCACCCCATAGTTGGTTCTCGAGAAGCCAATTTTAAAGGTTTCATATGTCGGAGCCTCATATTGGGTATATTAAATTGAATTTTACTTAAAAGGGAAGGACAATCAATAGATCCAGAAATGATACGAATAATAAATGAGCACGATAGATCGTCTGCTATCAAGTGGTTTTAAGTCAATTAATAAATATCGAGAGCGGTACGATGGTACAGGTTCAGAAAAGTTTAAAGATCGGAGCGCAAAACGATGAAAGACTTTCTGAACTCTCTCAATCCGATTAGATAGACCTATTTGGTACGGTCTCCAAATAATAGCGGCATACTCTAACCTTGATCTAACAAAAGCACAATACAATGTTTTGAGAGTGTGTGGGTTGGTAAATGCAGAACAATTTCGGCGAACGAATGCTAGCATCGCATATGATCGTCTTATGACGTGGTTAACGTGGCTGGTGAAATTCAGCTTAGAGTCGAAAATAACGCCTAAGTCTTTAAGTTCCTCAACGGATTGCAAAGGTAAGCCAGCAATTTTATACGAAGTATGCAAAGTATTGTTTGATTTAGCATATTTTAAATAGCACCAGTTCCGGACATTGTGCAAGTCGGTTTGCAACTTTTCAGAGTCCCTAACACTGTTAATCACCGCAAACGCAAAGCAAGAACCAATATCGTTAATAAAGAGTATAAAGAGGAGGGGTCCTAGAATACTTCCCTGTGGGACACCAGAGGATGCAATAAATGCACGGGATGTCGTTTTATCAACGGCTAAAACGCAGTGCTTGTTGGACAAATATGATTTGATCCACGACAAAAACGTGGAGTGTATACCAAATGATGCATGGTAATAAATAATGGCACTCTATTCGTTTTTAGCACATAGCAGCTGATTGTAACAAGGTTTTCATAAAAACCAAACAATGACAAGTGAAATGCAGCTTTTGTTGGATCGTATGGTGCCAACTAATGGAAGTCCTATAGCAGCGAGGCGCTTAGGCCCATTCAATGAAAATGCTGTCTTCTATTTTTGTACGGCCACTGTTCGCATATTGGTCGCACTTTTCCTTTGATCAAATTCCCGCTCTTCTCCTTCTGATCGGCTACAATATAGTTTTCCTTGCAACGGATATTTTGTTCGGAAGTCACATGCCCACCAAATTTTTATGCAGTTTTTGATGGAATCTAGTTCCGTTTTTTATGGAATTTAGTTCGGCCCCGATATGGAAATAGTTGTTCGTCGATAGTAATATTTTCATGCGGATTATAATTATACTTGCGGTTTTCATTTAAGAAATTCCATACATCACGAATGGGCGCAGATTTATCTGTTCTTTGCTGAAACTCACGTGCTCGACCGTTATCAAATCGAATATATAGTGTGAAAATTTTGATGCTCGAAAATTGGCAAAACAACCGAATGGCACAAAACTTCCGCTTTCTGCATATTATTGTGTGTTACGTCTGTGGCCAAAAGAATACCAATAAATGCATTAAACTCAGTGCTAGTCAGATCAATCCGAACTCCTTGTTTTGCATTTGGATATGCTTCTTTCTATTTTTGAATGGCTTCACTTGCATCTCGATTTTTTGTTCTACACCTGCGTGGAAAAACTGATCGTCAGCACTTGGCTCTGGCACAGCCGCCGATTTATTCAATAAATCGTCCTCAGTTTCTTCATCGCTGTCAAGTATTTCATTTGACTCGATTATTTTTTCCTGCTCAATAGCGGATACATCTTCCTCAGGTAAGTAATCACCATCTCGAACATCATCACCACCACTAAATGAATCCACTCATCATCTCGTACTTCGACGCCGAATATCAGCCTTCAGAGCCGAAGAGAGTTGGTTATAATAATTCACACTCAGATTTCTTTCATGTGATTTTGTGTTGTAAATAAACTCCACTACTATCCTACCTATTATGATGCTTTATTTTGCGCGTAAATTACTTTTTATTTGGCACTAACGTGTTAAGTGTTCAACGTTTACTTGCTGACTGACTGAGAAATAGAAGCGACACAGAATATACATAGGTATATACATACAGCCAGTACACAAAAAAGGAAAGAGGAACAATACAAAAACCAGACAGCCGGACTCGTGGTGCCCAAGTGTAAATTTTTTTTTCGTCCTGTTCGAAGATATTTTTAAAAGGTTATATCCATAAATCGATACAAAATTAAATTATAGGAAACTACCTGCAAGCTCAAATCGTTAGCTATAATAGAAATATGTTAAATTAACGTCTATTCGAAAAAGGTCCGGCCAGACCCGGGGGTCCAACGGAGGGTTAAGTAGAACAATCCTTGTGTAAGTATCTTTAAAGTCCGTCGCATACCGGCGACAAAGGGCAAAGTTTAGGTACACCTGCGACCAGATGTAGCAAATATGAGTAGCACACGAGAAACAGATGCCTTGACATTTAATCAAAACGCGATTCAAAAATGCTTAGAAATTGATATTTAATATTGCATGAATGCATACTGTTATTATAATTACCTTTGATCTCACTTGGTATTAAATCACATTTTTCAAAACGTCCTTGTTACCTGTGCCTATGCCCTAAATATCTTTTGTTTTTGGTTTTCACTTGAAATTGCAGAATCTCATGCACTTCGAGCACAATTCGCACACGACCAACTCAGAGACTTATAAGCCTATTACGTTTGCTCACAGTAATTTAAGGTCATATGTTGGCAAACGGGATTGAAGCTGGCAAATGTGTATTAATTTCTGGCTGGCACAAAAAGGATTAGGCACAGATTTGCATGCATACTCGTATATGTATTTACAGATGTATGTTAACATGCATTCATACATACGAGTATACCGTTAAAAGTAAAATTATGTGAAAATGCACCCTGTAGGGAATTAACCTGATTTAAGTTTAATCACTTGAAGTATTTTAAGTTTTGTTGGATAGATTATGAAGGGTTTGCCTTCGTTCGGTTATATTGCATTGTAAATAAAGTTGGACTGACTTTTTTATTTTAATCTGGTGCATTTATTTTCGAATATGATATCCTGCATATATCCGCCGCGGCTATAAGACATATCCTCCATTCGAGGAGTCCAATTTTTTATTATTTTTTTCAATATTTTTTTCATAAACCGTATAGCGGCTTGAATATTTCTTTATTTAATTCATAACAAAAACTTAAGAACTAAAATTAAATTAATTAGATCTGAGAACTTCAACATGGAATGGATTAAAAGAGCTACAGGAACATTCAAACTTATTTGGCCGAGCAGAACAGTTAATTCTTCTTCTTCTTCTTCTTCTACTTAGCGTCACAGTCCTTGGTGAACCATTGCTTCCTTCACAGCTTTTTGCCATCGATCTCGATTTACAACGACTTCCCTCCAACATTGCACGGGCATTTTCCTAAGATCAGCTTCCACATCTTCTAGTCACCTTTTCCTCGAGCGTCACCTTTTTCTTTCTCCAATTGGGCGAAGATCTGCCCTTCTCGTTGATCGCTCTCTTGGCATTCTAGCCACATGTACCAGTCACTACCACGTTGAGACTTAATATATCTTACAATAGTTCTTAACTATGTCTTCCAGTTCGGCATTGTGCCTAATGCGATAAGTGCCATCTGCCAGTCTAAGCGGACCATAGATATTTCGGAGCACTCTTCTTTCAAACATTAGCTGTTTTGTCTCGTCAGCTTTCAGCGTTCATAGTTTACAGCCATATGTAAGCACAGGTCGTATCAGTGCTTTATACATTATTATTCATTATTAAACAGTTAATGGTACCGGATATTATATTGTACTTATATAAACATTAAGCATTGAACAAGTCGTCGGATCTCAAGTGATAAAATATTGGCAAGCATACACCTAGCACTGTAGGGTGGCAACGGACTATCAAAGTGTAAAGGCTGAAGAGCAAAACGTTTTTGTTTCTTAGATTTTTTAGTATTTTTAACTTCGTGGTATACCAGGGTAGATTATGTATTTTACCCGCGAGTAAAGAGAGATTCCTGTTAAAGATGTAAAACAACTTATGCAAGAACTCTTCCCAACATTCCGAAATATTTTTTAGCATAGAAAGTTGACTTCCAATCAACTTCAGAAATTTGGGAGTTGAGGAGTGAAAATTAGCAGTTTTCAAGTTATAAGAGCGATCGTTTAAATTAATATTGACATTGGGCGCTAATTCAAAAGACTCCAAGGATAGGGATAAGAGTGCTTGATGCATGCCCGATTTCCAAATTGGAGAATGACACTTACTTAAATGGGAACTTAAATTATTATCTATGATGCTTTCCATTTCAATTCAACCGGGCTATTCGGGTCATGTTCTTCGATTTCTATGTAACTGAAATATGTTGCTCTCTGGTCAAAATAATGAGACACGTATTTTTTTGTTTGCCCGAAAAATTTTTTTTTCAAGAGTTATCGGCAATTTTGTTTTTCGGCTCAAACTCGATTTTTTTTAATTATATAAGAAAAAAATGTTTTTAAATGCCCATAACTTAGTCAAAAATGAACCGATTTTAATAATTCTGGATTCAAAATGATCGTAATTACTTACACGAGCGACCTCATGTAGAAACAATTGCAAAAAAGTAGTTGAACATTTTTTAATTATTTAGCAAAAAAGAAAAAAAATTGATTTTTTTTCGAAATTCAATATTTCAAAAAGTGTATTTTTTTTATAACTTTTTCCAAATCAAAAGGACATCTCAAACTTTAATTGAGCTGAATGCCTAGTAGCTAAAATGAGTTGTTTTTGAGTAATGAATTTTTGAGTAAAAACACTGTTTCGCACTTTTTGTTTTTTGCAAAATAAAACATTTTCGACTTCTTTTCTGCAATTGTTTGAGCCGAAAAACAAAATTGCCGATAAATCTTGAAAAAAAATTTTTTCGGGCGAACAAAAAAATACGTGTCTCATTATTTTGACCAGAGAGCAACATATTTCAGTTACATCGAAATCGAAGAACAAGACCCGAATAGCCCGGTTGAAATGAAATGGAAAGCATCCTATGTATATGACCAGCTTATTTACAAACGAATTAATCTGAATTAAATGACCTCTAAAAAGGCTGTATACAAAGTTAATTTCATGGGAGTTGTTAACGTTGATTGGAGATTAAGTATGATAATTTAGTAAATTAGACTAAACAATTTTATTTAGATTAAAATTATTTAATATACAAAAGTAACTATTTTCATAAGCGTCAATGATATAATTTACAGTCAATTAGTACTACTAGAAGGAATGTACGATGCACAGAAGCAGAGTTTATCAAATGAGCCGCAAATGCAAACACACATCTGATCAAGTAGTAAATCACTATTTGGAAGCTGACAAAGCGACGAAAGAAGGGAAAACCTAACGGCTATTAGCACACCCCCGTCTCTTAGGCATCCAGTTTTGATGGTGTCTCTATTTTGCTACGAGCCAAGCCTCTTTGTGTATCACTTTGGAACATTCTGAAAGCAAGAAGGCAGACTTGCATTACCAGTATCCTCTCCTTCAATTTGTCGTCAGGTTTGCAGATCTTCAAGCCGGTCTACGATCCTCTTGGTGATTATATGTGGGGCGAAGCTGAAAAACAGGTTAACACAAAGCCGCTTAATACTAAGAACTGCCCACGAAAATGATGATCACAAGGAACAATGCTTGAATGTGCTTGCATTCCTGGTGCTTCCTAATATTTCCATCAATCTTTAGTTAAATTTGCCTGTACACATCATATCAAAGCTGGGGGTAGTGCTCTTAATTTTGAATTAACTGCTTTCTTCACTAATATTAGCTCTAAACGTAGGGTTTTTATTACAATTATGTTTTTATAACAACCTTGTAACAAAGACTATAGTAAGCCAGGTCTCAAACTTTGTACAAGATTTATCAAAATTCGGAAATATTAATCGAAATTTCCAAATTAGTTATCAGAATTAAAAAAAAAAAAAGAAACCAAAACAAAACAGGTAACGCAGCTTTACGGCACATCAAATTTTAATCCAAGAAAGTTTAAAGTCGCTCAAAATTGCCAATGATTTTTAAGAATTTTTTGAATTTTGAATTTGAAGGTATTCCGCATTTTCCCCAAATTACGAATGCACGACTTTTTTTACAATAAAAGGTTTTCACCAAATTGAAGTGAGTTCTTAAAGTATTATTTTACGTTTAAAATTTAGAGTAGGAGAAAATTTTTTTGTGCTGTAGGTTCTGCTTTTTGACTTCTTTGAGATATTTTAAAAATCACTACGAGAAGCTGGGGATATAAATGTTCTTACAATGTAAACACTTTTAGGAGCTTAATGGAGATCGTAATATAATAGAAATAATGGGCACATTTACAATACAGGTACCTTACGCTGGGATGTATTAAATAAATCAATATTTCAGAAAATAAAAATATTATAGTAGCATAGCCTGCTGTTGCTTATTTCAACGGCACATATTTGTTTTTTATTTTCTGTGAACTATTATATTGTTCGTGTAAAGATTTTATCTGAAAATATCTGTAGTGAAATTTTCCGGCGATTATTTTTCTAGAACATTTTACCCCTCTACCGCCTTGTAAATGTTATTATATTTTAGACTTAAAAAAAAACTCTTTAAGGAGAAATCTAATGGGTTAAAATGTTCCACAAAATTATTAATCGTAAAATTAGCTGTACAAGGTATACCCGTCTCGAAGGTATGTTCACGGTTTTAGCAAAATAGCATTTTTAGTTTGTTTGTGAGAGACATAAGTAACACAAGTGTTTTGTGTTCTGCGATTTTCTACTATCGAAAAAAATGGATCAAAGAAGTTGCATAAATTTTTGTGTAAAAAGTGGAATTAAGTGCTCAAAAGCACTTGGAATGTTGACAGTGGCATAGGTATAAGCTTTTCACAGAAGGTCGAGAAGATGTGAAAAGTTGCTGAGGATGTTGGCATATCGCCATATCGGTTGGCTCATGCGATGCAATCCTTTCGGAAATTTTCGGTATGAAGCATGTGACAGCGAAGTTCGTTCCAACTTGCTGAATTTCGACCAAAAACAATTTAGCATTAGCATCGCTCAGGAATTGTTGAATGACGCCAAAGATGATAGAGATTTTATAAAATGGTTATGACATCGAAACCAAAACCCAATCGTCCCAAAAGAAGAGTCCAGGAGAGTCAATACCAAAAAACGCACGCGAACTTCGATCAAATGTCAAGGTTTTCCTCACTATTTTCTTCGATTACCATGGCGTATTGCATCAGGAGCTTTTACTGCAACGTCGTATGGTAAATAAGGAGTATTACCTTGAAGTTATGCGCCGTTTACTGAAGCAATACCAGAAAAACGACCGGAATAGTGGACAAAAATGTATGGCTTTTGCATCATGTTAATACACCTGCTCACTCGTCTTTGCTTGTGAGAGACTATTTAGCCAAAAACAACATCGTTATCGTGACTCAGCCCCCGTTGAGACCCATGAAAGTGCGGCGTTTTGCGACGATTGAGGAGATAAAAACCGAATCACTGAGAGATCTCAAGGACCTACCAAAAAGTGCATATCATAATTGCTTCGAGCATTGGAAAAACCGCTGGCACAAGTGTATTATATCTGACGGGGACTACTTTGAAGGAGATAAAATAGATATGGATGTATAAATAAATATTTTTTGAGAAAAATGAAAATGTACCTTATTTTTTGAACACACCTCGTATGCACCCGAAGCATATATTTTGCACGAATTTTAAAAATAAAAAAATCTATAAAATATAATAGTTTATCTGCGAGAGCAAATTTAGTTGGAGGTTTTACTTATACTATAGGCCTTTCATCTTGCGGTGGGCACATTCCGCCCCCTAATAATGACCGTGAAATTGTTGCACAGTGTAATTGCTCCATTCGCCGACTAATTTATTTTTATCCTACAGGGTACGCAAACTAGCAGCGCCTTTTAGTTGAAACGTTGCACTGCAGCAGGCTTATGTGGCAATCAGAGAAATTTATTCGTTTGTTGACTTTTAGCTATTTAACTAATTTTCGGATTTAATTCAATGCAATAAAACTTAATGCAGGTACATAAATTTTGCACAATCAAGTGGTCGGTTAAGAATATGCAAAAGTACTTGGTAAGATTTAATGCAATTAAGCCAATGCTGCAGTGCTACGTGCCACGTATCGCTTGCAGTTGCTCTACAGTTTATTTGCCTTAAGCGGACAGATAAAATGATGACTTAGCATGTGCTAAAAACCACGACTGATTTAAAAAGTATAAATATTTCTGTTAAACTGCTTAAGCCACCTGTTGCTACTAATGATTAAGTGTTTCATGCAATGTCACATTAGCTGTGCCTTAAATTGAGTAATCCCACAGTGCAGTAAGTGCTTGCTAGTAATTTAATGTTGTCAAATTTTATTTACTCAGCTACACTTCCTTCTTCTAGACACTCAATTTCAGCGCTCAATTTATCATAAACTTTTACTCGTGTACGTGTCGAGCTTAAGCGCATGCACATCTCACTCTATCTAAGAAATCCCTGTTTGTGTGCTTTAACACTTTGTTTTTTTTCAGTAGCGAGAAAATATTGATTCCAAAAATTTGTAGCTCTTAGTGAAAAATCGAAATTTATGAAGTTGCAATGTGACAAACGATTCGAATGCAGAGACACATGCAACAAATACTGAGTAGACACTTTCCTGCTTTAGCACGTGACAAATACGGTTATGCTGTGATATAGTAAAAAGAAAAAATATAAATAAAAATTGCAAACATGCATGGCTGTTTGTAAGTGTTTGTAACTGCTTACTCTGTCACTTGGCTTCTTCTACATGCAATAACGGCGTATGGCAATATAAATTCAGTTTTTCTTCAAATTTTCATATCGATAGGTATTCCATTTTTTTGCGGCCGTCTTCAACTAGTACGTTTCTGCTTAACAAGCCCTAAGTTCAATCCCCACTGCGAATTTAAAGCGTTTTCTAATAGCAGGCAATGGCAAACCTATGCGTGCATTTGTGCCATATTGGAAGAGAAGTTTGGCCTAAACACCTTTTAAGAAAGAAACCATACAACTTGTATTATTATAGTATATTATTATTCACTCTTCTGATTCTCGTTCAATATTCTATACCTTTATCACATCAATATAATGTGTTTTGTCACCGTATTTTTCATGCAATCGTATTTTGAATATCCTCACATTTTTTATCGTCGTACTTTTTTATGTTTTTATTATACGCGAAGTATAAAAAATATAAATTTTTCCCTATATTCATATGCGCTGCTAGCACAAAAAAAGATCCTACAAAAAAGAATACAAATTCTTTAGCTGCTGCTGTAGGGTGCTTTTCCAGAGTTTTGATTTTTTTTATTTTTATTTTATTTTACTTTTTCAATTTTAATGTTTCCTCTATTCTTCTATGGGAACTTGAAAACCTAAGCTTCGACTATGACTGAAGTCATACCTATCAAATAGAATTTCATTTGTTCAATTTGGGAATACTAAATCCCATACGTTCCTTTCATTCTTGGTTTTATCCTTTATATCATACTTTTCATTAATGCTGGTGGTCGTTGTCTCAAGTATTCTAAAAATTTAACTTTTTCGCAGAATCTCCTCTCTATCGAATACATTGATATTACAGCAAGACTTGAATGCTCTGAATGTCTGGGCCCTGCAAAATAAACTACATATGCCTTAATACCACTAAGTGTTATCACATGACGTTTTCCAAGTTTATGAATTATTATGTTTCAAATGCAACTCTTGCCTCAGTCGATGCAATTCGTGATATTGGTATTATTTTTGATTCGCCTTTTATGTTCATTATCCATATTAACTCTATTATTCCGAAGGCTTGTGCCAACTTGGCTTTATGGACCTATACACTAGAAATTTTTTTCTTGTAAGTAGTGTTTTAGTCCGTTAGAAATTGGAGTATACATCCGCCATCTGGAATCCGATGTATTCCTCACATTTTCTTAGAATTGAAACCTTTACACTTTGATCGTCCCTTGTCATCCTACAGTGCCAGTTGCGTTCTTATCAATGTTTTATCTCTATAGATGCGACGACAAAGCCTAATGTTTATATACAAAATAATATCCGGTATCGTTGCCTGTTTCTTATCTATTCGGCCGAATAAGTTTCAATGTTCCAAATAGAGTACTTCGTTCTTTTAATCTATTTTATGTTGAAGTTTCCAGATCAAGTTACCTTCATATTCTGCAAGAGGGCTTGAAGAATGTAATCGACTTTTTAGCAGCCTTGAATTTGAGTTTGCGATGCTAAAGCTTTTTTTAAGTTACTTATTGAGCCTTATTATTTGTCAAATAAACTATCTGTTTAACTTTAATTCTTCGCTATGTAATCCTATAAATCTAGTCAGTAACATTGTTACCATACACTTAAATAAATAAATACTTAAAGAAGTAAATATATCGACGGTTTTTATTAGAATTTCGAGAAAGATTTTTGGCATGCAATTCAATATTAAAATATATTAAATTTTGGTTATTTGAAAGTGTGAAACTGATAAAAAATCGCGTTAATTTTTTATAATTTTTTTCGCTAACGTTGTTGTACTTTATCATATATGCAAACGTATAGCTGGAGTTGGTTGAAATTTTCGTAGGAGAAGTGTTATAGAATGATACTCGTATAGCAGAGTATACACAAACCAATCAGAATTTGATGAAATCTTCCCCAATGAAGGCGGTCATGGGCATTCAAAAATTAAATGTTGTTGCTTTGTATGCTATCACGAAGAATCTAAACGTAAAAGATCAAGAAAAAACTTTGCAATCAATACAAGAAACGAGCTTGAAATGGAAGAAATGGAAATGCAATAATTGCTCTGTAAATATAAGCAACATGCATTTTTATTCATATGTGTTCTTACTCGTATTCACAAGTCAAATATTTAAAAAGTCATGATGCTAAAAGTTAAACTCAGTCATCAATTTTCCTGAAATAATGGATTAGGTGAAAAAACGAAATAGTTCCAAGAAATAGCTAAAATTCGTAATTTTGATCTTAAATTCAACGATGGTTTTTAGATTGGATCAAAACTTTAAAGTTATAACTACCTGAAAACGTAAGTTTCTACTTATGCAAATAGTGGCAAGGTCAATGTTAAAGATAATACTTAAAAGCTTAAGAATAATTTGATAAAAATAAAGATCTAGGTAGGACGAAATCAAGGTGGAGAATATAAAAAATCCTACTAAGTTCTTATAAAGTTTTTAACGGGTGCATAACATAGCAGTGATAATTTTATTTAAAACTTTTAGCTTGCAATGCAATGTGAAAATACCATTTGAGGAGGATTGAAGCTTATCTGTTCCAGTAGATCCGCGCAATTAATGAGGCCAATGAGGAGAATGTCATCAGTGATGTTTCAAATTTATGAATATTCATGTGGCAGGTTAAAATTAAGAGAATGCAGATAAAACTGAGCAACGTTGAACTACGCTGAACTATTTCGATCCATTGGGAATAAACAGTATACTTTGGATTCCAAATTACTGAGGCTTACAAATAATTTGATCTAACTAAAGAATCATAAAACCCTTTCCTAATATAAGGATTCCCAAAGTTGCATATCGTTGCAAGAAACCTATGCGACAATCGTGCTTAGGAATAATGAAATATGATAATAAGTAAAAAACAGCAGCTAGATCAGAAAATCCAACTATAGCTCAAAGGTAAGGAATGAAATTGGTCTAAGTAGTGGCAATCGGATTAAGAACTTTAGCCAATGTTAGGGGAAGCATTTACTTACATATATTAATTACCAATAGTTTGTACTCCAGTTGGTTCAATTACCAAATTGATCACATAATCTAAACCACTGTAACGAAATATCCGAGGTAGTAATCATGCTGAAAAGTTTCAAATTATCCACGTAGAGTACAATTTTAACAATAATTAAAACATATGCAAATGCCTATTTTTCAGTAGATCAATAGTGTTAACTCACAATCTTCTACAATAGGATCATTGTTTCATGTGCTGTCTGGCAATTGGCACCGTGCTGTTGAAACCACATATTGTCTTTATCCTCTAATTCATGCCATAAAAAGTTTGTTATCATGTCATGATAACATTCTCTGTTCCCCATAACAGCATAACCGGCAAAATTATAGAAGAAACACGATCCGAAAAATTGTGTTCAGCGACAAAGCTCATTTTTGGATCAATGGGTACGTAAATAAGCAGATTTGTTGATTTTGGAGTGAAGATATGCCAGAAGAATTGCAAGAGCTACCAATGTATCCAGAAAAGGTCACAGTTTGGTGCGGTTTATGGGCTGGAGGTATCATTGGACCGTACTTCTTCAAAGATGCTGCAAATCGTAACGTAACTGTAGATGGTGAGTGCTACCGTGAAATGATATCCAACTTTTTTTTACCCAAAATGCTAGAGCTTGACTTGCATGACATGTGGTTTCAGCAAGATGGTGCCACATGCCACACAGCACTCGTAACAATGGACTTGTTGAGAGGCGAGTTCGGTGAACATTTTATTTCACGTTCGGGACCTGTCAATTGGCCACTCAGATCGTGCGATATAACGCCTTTAGATTATTTTTATGGGGATATGTTCAAGCTCATGTCTATTCAGACAAACCTGCTTCAATTAACGCATTGCAAGACAAAATTAAAGCATTTATATGTGAGATACCGGCCGAAACATTGGAAAGAGTATGCCAAAATTGGACTAAGCAGATGGACCATTTGAAGCGCAGTCGCGGTCAATATTTGCATGAAATAATCTTCAAACATTAAATTGTATGAACTGTACTATCGACTTAAATAAAAATTTCATACATTCTTTCTGAATTTTACGTGTGTTTTTTGAAAAACTTTCCGATAGCTCTTAAAAAATTACCCTTTATACATATATATAGGGTATTTATTTATTTATAATAATAATGATATTTATTTATTGTTTTCAAATTTACAAATTCTTGTGAAAAACGTTATATTGCTTTTTTGAAATTATTCAATTTTAGACCGGGCGTAGTGCTTTTTAATTTTTTAGTATATCCAATTATCTTCTCTTAAACTTTTCTAACTCACAGATTTTCTTTTTTGTTGTTATAAGTTTTGTTTTTCTGTTTATAAATGGACTTTTTGAAGTCAGTTCAATTTTTTTCAGACTCAAATTGTTTTAGTTTTAATTCGTTTTTATCTTTTGCTTTATTTTTTTTCTCAGATGCTTAGAATTTTAATTTTTCCTTAACTTGATTTTGGAATTAGTTTTTTTGAAATTAAAAAAAAAAAACAGAATTATAAACTTTTTAATGTAATTACGTTTTTCAGTTAGACAAATTATCAATTATTTTGAATTTTAAACTTTCTTTGTATTTCAAGAAAGTTTAATAAAAAGAGTTCGAGTTGCAGGCTCTTGAACTTCCATTTAGTAATTAATTGTAAAATCAGATTTCAATTTTTTATAATTTTTTTTTTTGTCGATGATTTTCACGATCCCCTTGGTTAGCTTTTCGTACTGCAATTTTTATACCTAGTAAATTGTAATTTTTTATATTTTTTTTTTAATTTTTCTTTTATAATATTTGCATATGTTTATATGTATTTTTACGAATGTCTGTAGGTTACAATTTATGACATTTAAAAAAATTTTTTTTAATATACAATTTTTTGTTATTTTGTTTACTTTTTAATTTGGCCTTCCTCACTTGTTTTGTGTAACTTAAGTACTCACGGAATTGATGCTTGTAATAATTATACTCTATTATTAATACATAATCTGAATATTCTGCACTAAAATTACCCAATGAGGATTCATAAAAAATGCCAATTAAGCCAAAAAAATTGAATAGCAAAAAAATTTTACTTGCAACTTACTAAACACACACATATCCAAATGTGGTATATCACAATGATCAAGACTATTATAGCATTTCAGCAGATTGCCTGTTTATGCCATTACCATTTCGAATGAATTTAATATTAATATTGTGAAAGTATTTTCATACATTCAAGTCGAAAGAGATAATATGATTTTTTCCCAAATATACTTTGCCTATTTAAGAGCGGCCGCCGTAGCCGAATGGGTTGGTGCGTGATTACCATTCGGAATTCACAGAGAGAACGTTGGTTCGAATCTCAGTGAAACACCAAAGTTAAGAAAATCATTTTTCTAATAGCGGTCACCCCTCGGCAGACAATGGCAAACCTCCGAGTGTATTTCTGCCATGAAAAAGCTCCTCATAAAAATATCTGCCGTTCGGAGTCGGCTTGAAACTGTAGGTCCCTCCATTTGTTGGACAACAACAAGACGCACTCCACAAATAGGAGGAGGAGCTCGGCCAAACACCCAAAAAAGGGTGTACGCGCCAATTATATATATAATATATATATTTAAGAGCACTTGCATATGTGAATAAACATGTTTGTACTGCCATGTTGTTGCAGTTATCACTCCTCTTATATGTAATAATTGGCACTTCCACTGAGCGGCTCAAAAGCCATCGTGTCAAATAACCAATTAAAATTTTTTGCTGCATTAAATTGGGTTAATGGCTTTATTAAATGTAACACCGTAAAATATTATTGTTACTATTTTGTCAACATTGTTTTTATTATTATTGTGGATGCTATCACAGTAGTAGGCATGCAAATCAATACGGTATTAATATGCTCTTTAGCTTTCAGAGTCAATTGCTCAGTGGGGCGCGGTTTGGTTAAGCCTTATTATTTACTAGTAAACTAATAGCAATTTAAAAAAGGTTACTAAAATTTTAGTATACTTTAATTTTGATTTCATGTCTGTGTCAATAAATACAGATTATTTCCTCAGATTGTAACTGGTGTGGCTCATTGCCTCCATCAACGATATATCAGTGTAAAATAAAAGATACAAATTCTGTGCAATTTACTGTTTTATACGCGTGGCCTATTTAGAGAAACTCTCGATTGTTTAAAAATAAAAGGCATAAAGAAATTAAATAGAGTAATCGAAAGGTACTAATTACATATTGGCGCATATATTCTTGAAATCTGCTTACGCCAAGCTTCACTTCCATTGTTCTTTCGTCTTTAAAGATAAGCCTTTATTTATCAAGGTGCTACAACTATTTGAAAGAGGTTCTACTTAGGATCTTCCGCGATGATCAGCTGCAGGGGCTGCTTTGAACACAATTATGTTACTCTTAGCAAATCAGTCAATTATTTCATCAAGTGATTCCTATAAATTACTTCTATATGTGTTAGCAAGTCAACCACATAACAAATGTGGGATTGTATTCTTCGCCATGAAAAATGAAAGTCAAGTTTGACAGTTACTTGTACAACTATTTATTAACTAAAAGCTATGTTAAACGGATCCGGTCGGACGGGTGCTTCAAATTTGAATCAGAATGTCATATTTTACAGAAAGTTACGTATACGACGTGGTATACATATCAATGCAAATATTAGATTTTCAATTTTGGCTACATTTAATTTTCTTGGTATAATACTTAAGATTCGAAATAAATCTTTGTTTAGTTAAATGTTTCTAGAAAATTATATTTTATATCAAACCTAATCCATCTGTTATATATGTACATATATACTCGTATCAGGATGGGTCAATTTGTATGGATCGATTTCTTTCGACATCGTTCTACATAATAATTCAAAGTAAAAAGTCCATTCGAGAAAAGCTCTAAAATCAATTTCCATCTACTCAAATTGAAAAAGCTACAGTTTGAATCTGCTGAAATCCACATCACAAATATAGGAAAGGATGAAAGCACCAATTAAAAAAAAATATATTATTAAATTTTGTTTATACAGGGTGGGCCATATAGCGTTTGCGTTTGAACCACCTATTTTTTTGAGAATGGTAACACAAATGACATGCCAAATGTGTTCATAATTTACTTAAAGGTTTGACATTTACGAAATGGGAATTTTTCGAAATTGTCGTATTTTGGGCTCAGAAAATCCACACGTTACTGTAGAGAAGCAAATGCATCCACAACGAGTCACTGTTTGATGCGGTTTTTGGTCTGGCGGCATCATCGGCCATATTTTTCGAAAATGAGCGATTGCAGTAAATGGCGAGCGTTACCGTGACATGCTCAACGAGTTGTTTCCAAAAATTGAAGAGGATAACATGGACGACATTTGGTTTCAACAGGACGGTGCAACTTGTCACACTGCCAAAGTTACACTCGAACTTTTGGTTACCGTTTTTGAAAACCGAATAATCAGCCGAAATTCCGATATGAATTGGCCGCCTCGGAGCTGTGATTTAAGCCCATTGGACTATTTTTTGTGGGGAGCCGTTAAAAACAAATGCTATGCGAATCATCCAGAGACGATTCATGCTTTAAAACATGAAATCGAAATTGCCATTCATGAAAGAGGAGCCCAAACAATAGAAAATGTGCTTAAAAATTGGGTTGACCGAATGGCCTACTGTGAAGCCAGTCGTGGTAGTCATTTAACCGATATTATTTTTTATTCATAAATAACAATGTTCAATCTTCAAAATGAAAAAAAAAGTTTGAAAAGATATTGATTAGTTTTTTTTATAGCCGATTCAAAAAGCAAATTTGACATGGCCCATCCTATAGTATTCTCATTCAGTTTTGGCCTCTTTGACCAAAAATTATATGGGATATCTTCAACTATAAATGCGTTGATGTATGGGTTGAAGATAAGGAAATTGCATGTAAAAATTTCCTTTCTTGATGCAATATCGCCCACTCTCATTTCGCTGGAACGCAATAGACTCCAGTCCAATCATTATGTTGACCTCCTGTTAATATATATTAAAATCTGTTTAAAAATATCTTAAATTTCCGTAGTATTCTCAATTCTCAATTCTTAAAACGTGCCAAATTGCGTTACTCAACGAGAATTTCCTCCAAATTGTGAAGCAGTATAAAATTTCTGCGACCGGATGCGAATTGGACGCACCAAATCTATTGCAACCAAGCTATGGTGTAATTCTTTAATTCTCAAAATGATATACTTCCTAATATACTTCCAATTCTACTCCATAGAGCAACGCGTTAAAACTGTGGAAACTTATTATGGAAATGGTCGCACTTTAACAACAACATATCGCAAAATTCATGATTTTTTTGGTGGAAAACTCCATGCGAATTAACCGAAAATTCTAAGGTAGGCGAAAAAATTTGAAGAAACGTGTTCTGCTGACGGTAGAAAAATTACTGACTTCATAATTCGAATGTTGGTGGATTTTACCTGAAGACGTAATCATGGCAGAAATTTAAATGGTGTAATTTTTCTCATTTGTAACAAAAATAGTGAAATCTTAAAATATCTAAATTTTGTCATTAATCCTACAGCTCTTAAAAAATCACCCAAATAGTTTAAATATTGTCTATTTGTAAATAGCTGACCTGTAAAATTTAACTCTTATTTTTTATACGCTAAGCCCCATCGTCATCAATTCGATGACGCCTAATTTAATTTGATGCACAATGCTTCCAATGTAAATTAATGTAAGACTTTTTTATGCATTTAATTAAGCGTTTTACTGATTAAGTAAATACAAAAACCCTCGTTCTGGTCAATTCAAATTTACGAAGGAATGCCACGGCACGGGTAAATAAATAGCACGGCAAAATTGGTTTTGCAAAATCCCGTTCCTATTGACTTCGATTGCAATATATAAAAATGTTACTAAAAGTATATACAATTCTTGAGAAAAAGGAAATTTAAGAAACTTTTCAGCAACGTTCAACAATTTTTGACAGAAGAAACATCGAAAGCCTAATCTAATTTTTGTGCCGGAATGTGGTCGAATCCAAAGCCTGGTCTATCTTTATATATTTATTTAAGTTTGTTAGTTTCTCAAGCTTCCTTTACTTTTTGAACAATGTCTTATCTGTAGTTGTGTAGGATAAACAAATTGCATCCGCACCGTTAATAATCCCTCTTACCCCACACATGACGACCTTCACTAAAAAGCTGTGCAAATAAAAACAAAACATATAGCACCATTATCCTTGTAAATAATTGTTCAAGTAATGCAAGTTCAACAGTTAACTGGTGGAATAAGTACTTAGTTTTATACTCACTCAGCTATTACTTGAAAAATATTTCACAGCGTTAGGCCGATATCACAAGCAAAGGTAAATGTTTCGCATTTAATATATACCTATAATGCATTAGAGACTTTGGTTATGCACATAGGTGTGTATATATATTTATTACTATCAATTTTGCGTACATGTAAATATGTAGAGCTCTTCCTATACACACGACTCTAGACATTATTATAAACGAACAACATCAGCAGCAGTGCGCCAAGGCACAAAAGTAATGCAGCAAGCACTTAAACTCAAGTAATTCCGACTGTTTTACGATTTATTTATGATTCTATTATTATTTACACTTTTAACCACAATCACGCGAACAGAAGGTGGGATTTACCAACAAACTTCTCGTACCTGCTGTGCTTAAGTACATATTTAAAGGGCACAAACTGTAATCAAGGTAAGGACTTGGCATATAAGAAACTTAGGTTAACGCACGTAGCAGAATTACGAGTGCATGCGCGGTATGAGTACAAAATAAAAAAGTGTATACCAGGTGATGCTATGAAGAAGAACGATGAGAAAATTTATGAAAAATCTACAGTGTTCTTTACTGATGAAATTCGAAAGTATTTCTGGGAATTGTATTTGATTTTTTGTCGTGGGAGATCTGAGCAGATTGATTCTCAAAAATTGATTCGCAACATATTGCAGGGTTTTAACTATTTACTAATTTTATATTTAATTTTCGTGTTTTTTATAAAAATATAGTTTGTACAACAAGATAAGCTATATACAAGCTTTAAGCTACAAACTTTGTTTAAAATAAAAGAAATAGTTATTATTAACAAATATTTATCAAAATTTCAAAATTTTCGGTTCGAATTGCTAGAAAAATTTCAATTATGTAGTTTTATAGCCTATTAAATTGTATTGTTATATTATTCCAGTTTAAAGTGGCGCAAAATTCTTCCATATAACGAATGCTCGAGCCGGCAGCAAAAAAAAACCAAAAAAAAATTGGAGTCAATAGAAGTCAACGCGACTTTAGCCACTTCAAACTTGCACTACAAGAATTCACTGGAATATAAAAAAATTTTGATTGGAAAGTGTGAAAAATTGATGAACATTTGTTGAATTTTCTTAGATTTAGTAGAAAGTTTGTAACTTTAATTTACCAGGTTTTTATTGTAGTATACCCTATGATCAAAAAGTACTGGGAAGGTTATGTTGACGTTTTCTTCGATTGTCAAGGCGTAGTGCAGAATGATACATTCCATCGGGCCACACAGTCAATAAAGAATATTATGTATCCGTTTTAGAGCGTTTAAAAGATCTTGTACGTCGCAAGCGTTGCATGATGATAACGCGTCATCGCACCGAGCCCAAATTGTGCTTGATTATTTTACCATACAACAAGTAAATACCATCATGCAAGCACCGTATTCACCTGATATGGCCCCGTACGACTTCTTTTTTCCCCCAAGTTGAAGTTAACACTTCGTGGAAGGAGATTGCAGTCGATAAAGGAGATCAAAGAGATTGCGACGTAGGAGCTAAAGGCCATCCCTTCATAGGCTTACCAGGGGTGCATGGAGGACTGGGTTAAACGTTGACACATGTGTGTTGCTTCAGACGGGTCATATTTTGAATAAAATAAAATAAATTTGCCTGCCTCTATTTAGTTTTATTTAAACATTCCCGGTACTTTCTGATCATAGGGTATATATATTTTTAAGCAGTAAAAAATGAAAATAAAAAAACTGATGAAATTTTGCTACGCATGACGTTGCTACTATTGTGGTTTGAGGTGTATTTGATATTTGTAGCAAGGAGCTGTATTTTTCTCGACTATTTTAATAATTAATTGATGCTTTTTGGATCTTTTTCCTGGGGAACCTTATGTAATTTATGCTTAGTGTCTTTTTATTTTCTATGTTTTAAGGTGCTAATTAAGTGTCTCCCAGTTGGTGAATCACTACAATCAAACAGCAACATTTTTTTTATTTTAAGTTTTGAAGTTTTGAAGTAATTTTTTATATTTCGTTAATGAAGCAATTTTGCTTTAAGTTGCATGCATTTTCATTTTTAAAGTTGTTCGATGGAAAAAATTCATATCCTGTCTTTAAATACTCATCCTCTATAGTTTAATTGAAATTGCTTGTTGATTAGGAACTGATATGAAAATGTTTTTTGTTAAACGAGAAAATGACCCTTTAGTATATTATAAATTAAATATTTTGGGTTGTAAATTTTAAAATGTTTAACGCAATTTTTTTTCAAATAATTATTTTTCTGGTATCGGTACAATTCACTAATAAGGTGGCTAACTTAATAATTGCAGTAATAATTAAATTATTTCACGTTATAACAACGAGATTTCTCAAATATACCACCATTATTTAAGTAGTATTTCGCGGTGAAAGATCATAGTAATAACTGACGCGGCAATGCTGACGATAATTGAGCATTGCACTCTGATTAAATTCCTTAAAAAACCATTCCTCAAAAAACTGTCGTCAAAGAAATGTTGGCTGTTTACCACCATTTTACACCTTCATTTTCAGTAATTCGAAAGTGAATTTAAAAGCGGAAAAGAGAGTATTGAAAATAACTTTCGCTCAGGCCGTTCGGTGATTAGCGCTACGAAAACAAATGTGAAAAAAGTTCAGAAACTTATACTGGAGGACACTTGTACATACGGTAGATTTAGTTATTAGCTGAGAGAACGAATGTATCCGTTGGAACAATACATAGATTTACTGGAGATAAAATATGGGTTCATCACTATGGTCCAAAATGTAAGCAAAAAACTATAAAGTGGCATAAGAAGGTTGCAAACACTTCTAAAATATTTGAATCCACTTCGTCCACCGAAGAGATCATGACCGCAGTATTTTGAGACCCGAGAGGAATTGCATTGGTTCAGTACACCATAAATGCAACATCCTACGTAGTGTACCAGTTTGCGTAATTTTAGCAAGCAATTAAAGGAAAAACTGGGGTAAATTGACTTTTTTTACTTTTTCGAACAATTTATTTTAGAATATATGCTAAATAACAGGTGCTTAGAGGTACAAAATATACTGAACTATATCGAGTTGGTTTTCATAATAATATACAGAATACATTGAATGCCCCTTATTCTTATCTTAATTAATTTTAAAGTGTTACAAAATAGTGCGAAAGAAGAGTGGAAGTGGACAATATAGTTGAAAAGGGAGTTACAAAAAGAACACCCACCGAAGCTAACCATTACTCCCACGAGTAAGTTTGAAAGATGCGAGACTATAGGCCTTTTGGAATATACAGGGCGAACCATATGTTACCTATTCAAAACACCATAACTTTTTTGTGTGAAATTAGTTTCTATTGATTTCAAAGACAAAATTGTTAAAAAATGATTACAATTTTAACATGTATTCACTTTAGCTCGATATGGCCACCTTTTGTCTTGACTACGGCCTTCGAACGGTCAAAAAATGAGTTGAATGCTGCACGAATGTGATCTTGAGGTATTTTGGCCCATTCTCGTATAGTCGCTTTTTTCAGCGCATTCATACTGGCCTATTTTTTAGTCCTCACCTTTGCTCTCCATAATGGACCAGATGGAATAGTCCATCGGATTTGCGTCTGGCGAATCCGAAAGCCATTGTGTGGACGAAATGAAGTGTGGAGCATGAGTTTTTACCCATTCTTGGTTCACATGAGCTTTATGAGACGATGCCGAGTCCTGTTGAAACGTCCATGGTCTACGACTGAAATGCTTGCGTGTCCACGGCTCTAAAGCAGCTTCTAAAACATTTTCCCGATAATAAGTCGCATTCATTTCGACACCAAGCTCGATAAAAACGATTGGAGAGCGGCCCTCAGCGGTCACTGCGGCCAATTTTGACGTTGATGTCATGAGCTGTTTAACAGATGCAAGCAATGTGAAGTTGGTAACACTTCATATCGTTCACCCTGTATATGAATGCATTTTCTGCCTTCTATTCTCTATTCTATAATTTGCACACCTTTTCTGCAACTGGCCACCGTAGCCGAATGGCTTTGTGTGTGACTACCATTCCAAAATGCGTGGGTTCGAAGCTCCGTGAACGAAATACCAAAATGATAGAAAAAATTGCTGTTTGGAGTCGGACTAAAATTGTAGAAGATAGAAGGATAGGCTCAGCCAAACAACCAAAAAGGGTATAGACGCCAATTATATATTGTGTGTATGTATTTATAACATATATATATATATATATATATATATATATTAATATATAATCTGCAGTCGACAGAAACTAAAAATCAAATACATTCCTTTGAAATATGCAAAATTTTATATTTTTCTTTTCTTTCTCTTGCGACCACTCGAACGCCATTGTTTTAGACTTTTTAGAAGAAGGGATCTAAAGTACTATTGGCTAATCGGTTAAAATATTCAACAGAATTACTCCTCGTGAAATTTTGCTTTATCTACTCAAACGTTGAATTTCGTTCCTACCTAAGTAAATATAAGTACTTTGCAGGTAAATGGCAAAATCATCCATTTTCTTCTTATTTTTTAACTTTTATATACTAATAAATTATGCAAAGTGATTCTTCTAGCAATTTTAACTGTATATTTTTTACATTTGATAGCTAAATAATATTTTAATAATATTAAATAAGACATTTACAAAATTAGTCCGTTTTCCCGTGCGTAGAGTTAGGAGAAATTAAAATTGTACATCGAAAGTCAATAGTTGACAAGATGATGGCATTTGCCTACTTTCGCGCTGCCTACTTGGGGTGCTGCTAAGAAAAAATGCTGAGCCAGACATCCAGAAACGTGCAAAAATGTACTAATCAATTGGATTGACTGAATGGTTTACGGTACAGCCAGTCGTGGGAGTCATTTGAGTGAAACTGTTTTCCATGTGAGGTTTTGTCTTTCTCTCTTGAAAAGAAAATACATACGTTCAAAAATGTTTTTCCTGTTACTGATAAATCAGCTACTCCAAAAGTATTTAAGTATTCAGTTTGACTTCTCGACTAGTTTATTTCAACGTTCGCGGTATTGAATCCATCATTTGGTATTTAAAAAAACTGGCAGAGGACTTGTAGTCAGTGACTTCAAAAATTACCGGGTATTCATTTTTATGACTTTACCCCATAATAACTTGCACACGAAATAACTGTTAGTCCCAAAGTTTTTTTGTTTTTTTTCGGGACAACTAGTAAGTACAGCACTCAGACAAAATTAAGTCCATTGTACTACACTTGGATTCTCTTTTAATTGTCTTTAAGTCTACCCAATTTCCGAAGAAATCTGAGTAGATCTTGTGGTGCCAAATAAAGGGCTAACCTCATTCGAATATTATACTTTTACTCGTAGATACAAACCTTAATTTCAGTATAAATTAAATTCTGTAATATGTAAAATTTTAGAGAAAAAGAGGGGTAAAATACAAAAAACAAACCTTTTTATAGGTTTTCACCTCAACTCTTCTGAAAATCATGACGTGATTGTCGCTTTTAGGTCTCAGAACATATTAAGCGTAGAAACATATTGTGTATCGGAAGTCAGTCCCATATATATAAAAAAAACAACCTAATTTCGCGAACCTTGTTTTTCATGCGTCACTTTCATATAGCCGGATTTAATTAAACTCCAAACCTTGTGAAGTTTTTTTTATGATGAATACCCTTCGTGTGTACATCGATCTGACTGTGAAACCTGAAAAAAATATCTATGACTCTCAATAATTGACCCACTGTAGCATTCGAGGATCACAAAGCAAGCGATGACAGCAGCCGTCGTGGCCAACTCGTTAAAAAGTAGTAAAAATTAAAAGTATCCTTCTACTTTTTCCTAGCTAAGATAATGGAAAACAGCAATAATAACACAGAGACACAAAAGTAAAACAAGTTCATATCAACAACAACAATAACTGAGCCAGAAGTCAAAAGTCGTAACATTGCTGTCATTGCTGCCGCAAATGACAAATGACAAAGCGACCACGCAAAGCAAGTGAAGAAAAGACACAATGAGCTGAGCACAGGTTATGAGCCAGGCGAGAACTACAAGTTCACATTTACTTACATACACATGGGAGTACTATTTTTTTATGCAATAAGAATAGATATGCTACAGAGCTCAAAGGGCATACTTTATGGGTGAGAGAGCAGTATCCCGAAACGTCAACCATTTGTTTTATTTAGTTCTATTGTTGCTTTCATTCGCTACATACACACATACAATTGCAATAGGGTCATTTGCGACAGCTGGGTATATTTTATGATGTTGCCAATGCCTTAGTGTGCGTGCGCGTAAATGTTCGCGGTCATTTGCCTTAAACAAATATTATTATTGTTGTTGCTAGTATGATTATGTTGCTGTCAACGCGCTGTTGGCAGCGTCATAATTACTTGTGACAGACAGAAATAATAATATATATTTACGCAAGCTGATGTGTGGTTCAAGTGCTTGATACCTCAATATAAGGGATGCCAATATTGGGATCCCAAAATTTCCGGGATTAATACCGGGATACCGATTTTTTAAATATTAAGTAGAAAGCAATGAGTATTTGTTTAAGACAAAATATGGTTACAATAAAAGCTTTTCAAGTTACAAGGAACTTGTTTTAATTTACTTCTAAGATATGCTGTATATTAATATGGATTTAGAACTGCTTTATTAATAAAATATTCACAAATAAATCAGCTGGTTGAATCAAACTGTTCGATCCATGAGGTCGCTAAGGCGGAAAACGTAGCCAATATTGTAACTCTAAACCTTTTTAAAAACTGCCAGAATTATGCTAAGGACTTGGATTACGAAAACTGCAAAGTGATTTTTGAAATCAACTTATCTTATACTTATATTTTAAATGATTTAATTTTGTGGTGTGAAGTGCTTTCAGTAATTAAAAGTGAAAAATGTATATCTTAAGGCGCTATTTCTACAAATATCCCGAAATCATGGCATTAAAATATTTTCTCCAACATTGACATCCCTATTGTACACATGCATGCATACATACCTAAATAAGTTTATTGCAGGCAACGAAGTATTTCATGTTCCGCTACATTCCGCGGCTAATTTAAGCGCTATCGCAATGCTAATGACGCTGTCGGCCATCATGTTTTCTTGTTACCTCTGTGTTGGCTGTTGCTACTGCTGCTCAATCTACTCAAATTGACGCCTGCTGATGCTTCCGGCGTTGCATCTTGCCTTTTGTTGATTTTATGCCTCATTGCTCTTCATTGCTTCGCCGCCGCCGGAAATTTGAGAGTAACTTATTGTGTCCTATGATTCGGTTTCAAATTTAATTAATGCAAGGGCGCGTGTTAGGATTTTAATCTCCCCAGATTCTATTCTTCACCATTCACTTCCTCATTTCTGGTTCTTCATCGCCTAGTCAGTCACAAGTTACCTTATCTGTCTTTAAGCGGAACTGTATTTTGTTTACTTTTGTTATATTTGTGCATCATCTATTCAGTGCTTTTAGATATGCGTAAAAAGGAGTGAAAGACAAGAACATTTTTTTGTGGTAACTGTGCAATATGTAAAAATTTGTCTCACTATTTCTTTCAATAGTCATAGCACTGTTTTTGGGAATTTATTTGTGCTTTTGAAAAAGCTGCTTTCACTAAAACTTTTTCAATGTGTATGTATATCTATTTACAATCTTATGATTTTTTCTTGAAAAATGTTGGAGTGATTATA
This sequence comes from Anastrepha obliqua, assembly GCF_027943255.1. Taxonomy (NCBI): domain Eukaryota; kingdom Metazoa; phylum Arthropoda; class Insecta; order Diptera; family Tephritidae; genus Anastrepha; species Anastrepha obliqua. The sequence goes on from NC_072892.1 coordinate 87,484,650, forward strand.
TTTAAAAATGTTCTTAGACCATTTCGAATCCGAGGATTTTTCAAAATAGACCGCTCATATACCTCCTTAGATGAAAACAAATCATTGCACGCTTGAAACTTATTCGATCACTTATCCACGAAAATATGCGTGCTATGACTTAAATTTTAATAAATCATAATAAAGTGGAGAGTGTTTTTATCTTGCTGATAATATCAACTAAAAGAAATAACTTCTGTTTTTTCGGAAGGTATAAGGCTAAGGCGTATACCTTCTGAATGCAGAACTCTAGAACTATCAACCACTGAACTTTGGCTTCCTGATTATGGAAGCATGCCTCAAATGATTACACCGATGAGTTGACCTTGAACGAGGATCAGATCCCGTCCGTAAATTATTCAAAAGCAGAGACAATCATCCTTCTTCAAGCTATAGATGACATTCAGGGTTGAGCTGCAGAATTAGGAAGTTCGTCAGATCTGAATATCACCTCAAGAGAACTTTTAATCTGTTACAAGATAGAGGAACTTTTTCTTATAGCGGTCGCTCCTCGATAAACGATATCAAGACGCTCACCACAAATAGGAGAAGAAACTCAGCTAAACACTCCAAAATATGGTGTAAGTGCCAATTACATACAGTTTTATATTGGCACCTGCACAAGATTACCACGTTTGGCTAACTATGATTATTATTGAAGATGAAGCTATTGAAATTAACCAGAGGCATAATTGTTATAAGAAATAGCAGCCATATATATATATAGGTATAATTGGCGCGTACACCCTGTTTGGGTGTTTGGCCGAGCTCCTCCTCCTATTTGTGGTGTGCGTCTTGATGTTGTTCCACAAATGGAGGGACCTACAGTTTCAAGCCGACTCCGAACGGCAGCTTTTTCATGGCAGAAATATACTTGGAGGTTTGCTATTGCCTGCGGAGGCGCCACCGCTATTAGAAAAATGTTTTTCTTAATTTTGGTGTTTTCACCGAGATTCTAATCAGCGTTCTCTCTGTGAATTCCGAATGGTAGTCACGCACCAACCCATTCGGCTATGGCGGCCGCCGATTTCCAATCACCGTCATTTAATGGGACTTACCGAAAAATTAGGAGCCTGTGTGCTCACGAGCTCAATGAAAAGCACAACGAAAGTCACAAATTGCTTCCCAGCATCTCGCCCGCAATCTAGTAACACGCGATAATAAACGGCGCTTTTTGTACCGTATCGTCACAGGAGATGAGAAATTGTGTTCATGCATCAATATGATGCAAAGAAAGAAGTGGGTATCTCCAGGAGATACGCCAAAGCCGAGAGTCAAGCCGGAACTTCATCCAAACAAGATCATGAGCAGGCATGGTACACTGGGAAATGCTCGACGAGAATGCCATGGTCAACAAGGACCAGCTACACCAACAACCCAGCTACACCGCGTGAATGAGGCTATTTGACTGAAAATACCTGATCGACATGGTCAAACCATACTTCTTCACGACAACGCCAGGCCCCATGTTGCACAAGTCGATTTGCGATTTGATTCTGTTTGATATTATAATGCTATTATACGAACAAATCTTTTATAAACAAAAGTAATGAGTTTTTCAGTAATATTTTTAACAACCTTATGGAAGTAAGCAAATTTTCTTGTAGAATATTGTTTCGCCTTGGTTGCCCTCGCACTATATATGTGTATGTATACCTATACATATGTAAGCGGCTGTTGCAATGTTCATACATATGACTATCTATAAAACAGGTTTCCCGACCCTGAAGACATACGGTACTAATTCATATCTCACGGGGTAGAAAAGCAAGGAAAACTATTCCTATTACAAATTCATTATCTAAGCACCAGTTTGAAATATTCGTGTTTTGGAAGTTACTATTGTGTGATATTATTAAATAGCATTAACAGGCATTGCGTTTGTTGTTGGAAGAGGAATTAATGTCTTTATTGCAGTCATGTATGCAATTTGCATGCTAACATAGCTCTGACACCTGGACATATTCTACGTACACTATCCATATGCGGCCTCTAGTTAAGCACACTGAAATTAAAGTGTGCATTGTTCTTGTTGTTGGTGTTGCTGTTACTGGGTAAACCTTTACCAGCATGCGCACACGTATTTATTCATGCATTACACAATAGCAGCAGAAATTGTTGATTGCTGAAGCCACAAAACAACAACAAGGGCGCACAAGCCTAACAATAACGACAGCATCGAATGCAACAAAAACAATTGCGCTTTGTCGGGTTAATTTAGAAAATTTAATTTAACTTGCATTGAATTTATGTAGTTGTAGTTGGTTGTGAAACGTGCACAGCCTAGTCGTCCTTCTCTGCAAAATCGTCCATAACAAATATTGCAGACATGCAGACGAGTAGAGCTTGAGGCATTTGATGCATACTACCGTTACACTTTGGTGATTTTAATTAACCTACCTGTCAAATGTGATTAGTCGAGTTTAAGTTACAAACAAACTAGAAAATGCCAATATCTATGAGGTACGAGCAATAGCTTTTACCATTGTCTAGTAAGTAGATCAACGTTATGTTGACCAATTGGCCATGACAATACTTTTAGCTTAGTTTTGATGAAATTTGGTACTGGAAAGTATACTCTGGTTCAGTACAAGGTATCGCAAAACATGTCATCCTATTGAAGGCGCTAAAACTTTGTCATTTGGCAATTAATAATGCGTTATCGGAAAGCGAAAAATTTATTCGAATACACTGTACAACTATTTGAGGGTCATTGTCTGAGTCAAAACAATTCAAATTCGGGATAAAGGCCATAGACGCATGGTGAAATTTAAATTTGCAATATTTTGCCTGAGTGCTTTTATAATAAATGAAAAAAGAGAGGTATATTGTTAAAGTACGTATAATAAAATTCTACGAAGAATAGTATTGTAGAACATTTTAACCAATTAACTCTATCACTAAACGGTCGTTTTGGCTTTTTTTCTAGAGAGTCCAAAAAAGTTACATTTATGTTCTAGAAAACTATTCACTATCGGACCCCCAAGACAAAAACTTTGTACAAAGAATCTGTACGCCCACAGAAAATAAAAATATGCAACTACTCAATGCTTTATTTTATATTTCGAGTATATGAATATATATATATAACTCTTGCTTTTTACTGACATGATGATTCGGGGAGTGTAAAATCTGAATCTAAGCCACGCACGATGTCTACGTGTACTTCAGTGCTGGCTCTACTGCTCCATCTTCAAATTTTTCATGACATCAAATTGTATGCAAAAGAATTTCTTTTTTAAATATATTCTTGGCTCCAAAGTAAGCGTCTTAAAAAAAAGCCCACATATCTTTTTTGCCAACAAGATTTGTGCTCTTTAGGACATCTGAAATGAAAAAGTTAAACTCTTTATTATTCTGTAGGCTTGTCATTCCGGCAGGTGCTACTTTCGTTTCTTTTCAGCCCTAACTTTCCATACTACATAATAACATACTTTAAAGTCAAAACGATCGCATTTTATTTTCTTAAAAAAAATCCTAAAAAATATCTATTAAAATTGAGTATTTGACCAGACTACCACCTTAAAACATTGTTAATTATATATTACAATAATTTTTCATCAAGCTACATATATCAACACCATTAAGTACTCCTGAAGAGAGTGCAGTTTAAAATATGTTGCTGTTTTAAATATGTCACTACGAGTTTTAGTTTTCAATTGCCTTTCTTAATTTTACACTCTCCAAGCCTCGCAATAGTACTTACTGCGAAGTCAATTTCTACGTCCCATCCGGTTTACGGCAACACCAAAAATAATATGAATAATATGAACCACAATGATTTTGAACGGTGATGAGGTAGAGTTAGAGAGTATGTCAAAGTGGTACCACCATATATTCAGCGGGCGCTTCCATGAATATTTTGTGGTACACATTTTCACTCCAATCGTTTTCTGAATGAATATTTTCGTAAAGAAAATATTAAAATTAAATAAGAAACAAATAAATGGTCAACACTTGCAAATAACTCCTAGTGTTATAGTTATTTAATGCACTGTATGACATTATAAATATAAAAAATCAGAAAATTTTAAGAAAAGCATAAAGTATAAATGCAAAAATAGTAAATAGAAATGCAAAATAAAGGGTGGTTAAGTTTCAAGGGCCGATAATGATTTTAAATAAAATACAATCTTTTTAAGAAATTATTGTAATTTTTCTTTATTATTATAATATTAGTATAGCTCAATTACGTACAAAACAAAACATTGGCCAAATGGCCGCCGCGGCCTCGGGGGTACACCTCCATCCGATGGTAAAATTTTCGATGACGCTGAGGCACGTTAATGTGCCGAATTATCTCTTCCTTTGAATTGTTACTGGCTTATCGACGTACACCTTTTCTTTCAAACAACCCCAAAGAAAGAAGTTCAACCGTGTCAAATCACATGATCTTGGCGACCAATTGACATCGCCGCGACGAGAGATTATTCGGTCATCAAATTCTTCGCGCAAAAGAGCCATTGTTTCGTTAGCTGTGTGACAAGTGGCACCGTCCTGTTGAAACCACATATTGTAAACATCCATTCCTTCCAATTCGGGCTATAAAAAGTTCGTTATCATCTCACGATAGCGATCACTATTCACAGTAACTGCCTCACCGGCCTCATTTTGGCAAAAATACGGCCTAATGATGCCGCCTGTCCATGAACCCCACCAAACAGTCACTCTTTGTGGGTGCATTGGTGTTTCGGCAATCACTCTTGGATTATCATTCGCTCGATTGTGTATTTTTCCATGGTTCAAATTGAGTTAGTCTGAGGTAGAAAAATATTAAATGAAATGCAAAAAAAACTTGAGGTTTAGGTGTGGTTTACGTGCAACATCGGCCCTTAAAATTTAACCACCCTTTACATTGGGGCACAAACACAGCGACGAGAAACATGTCAGATAATTTTTGAAACACTGTCCAGTACAAAAACCATCTTGTTTGTGTGAGTTTTGTATCTAAACGAAGTTAGTTTACGAAATTTAATTTTTTTCTTAGTTCAGGTTCATTGCCACTTTCAGTGGAGCAACTCAAACAACGTATTAGCTATACAGATTTTTGAACCGTCAAAAGAAATTTGCGAATTTTACGTGCCTTTACTTGACTCAGAATCAAGCAAATGCCCAGGAATAGTGGCAAAAATTAGATCTTCACGAACTCGTATTATATATTTACTGCCCTTTAATTTAAAAAATAAAAAAATTTTACTTATTCGAGTATGAAGGTAATAAGCCGGGCAAACGTTGCCTATAATATATTTGATAACCAATAAATTTTTTTTCTTATTTCAAAAGTGAATATATTATCAAATATATGTCTTGAAATCCAATATTCTTCGACGTTAATTTTTTTACCACAAACGAAGAAATGCTGTAAATTCTACATTCAGAACTGCAAAAAAGAAGACTAAAATGAATAACTCCGACAGCCCTAGCAGATACTACGCCACTAAAATCAGATATCAGTTATACAGGTAATTCTTATGTGAACCTATTCTCCGCCTTATGTCATTTAATTCTTATATGTATTATCCCTCTTATGCTGTAAAAAGAAATGTACTAATGATTTAATGTTACGCTTATATTTCTATAATTGTTGTAAAAATTACTAAGTGTTGAAAGCTCACAGATGTAATAAATTGGAATAAAAACACACAAAAAAAAAAAAAACAAACAAAAACACAATTCCCAGCATCAAAAATAAGTTAAAATATCTCTTAGACATTTTTTAAGCACACGTCTCTTAATTTAGTAGCACGACTACCACTCAGTAGTGCGTAGGTTCGAATCTCCGTCCATAAAACAGCAAAATGATAGAAATAGTTTTTTCTAAAAGCGGTCGTCCTTCGGCAGGCAATGGAAAGCCTCCGAGTGTATTTCAGCCATGAAAAAACCTCATTGAAAACATTAGTCGTTCGGAGTCAGCTTAGGTCCATCAATTTGTGGAACAACATTAAGACGCATACCACAAATAGGAAGAGAAGCTCCGCCAAACACCTAGCAGAAGTGTGCGTGCCAATTATTTTTTTTTAAGGTGAACCACCGCGATCTCAGGAATCATTTGAACTTTAACTGGAACTAAGAAGGTATTTCTGTCATGCAAAAGAACTCATAAAACAACCATTTGATATTCAAAGACGACCATAGAGACTTTGCTTCCATAGACAAAAGGATTCTGAAAAATTTACTAAAAACAAGCGAATATATATATATATCCATATATATATATATGTACATATATACATTTTTTTATATTTTTTTTTTATATTTAAGATATTTATTTTCTACGTTTTGTCACATACTTATATTTGATTATTCCATTGTGATATTGAACTCATTTGCTTTCGTTAAAAATGTTTTTTTATTATGTTTTGCTATTCATTTTTGTTTTGAACGTGGTTTTATTTCCCTTCATGTGCTCATATAGACTTATGTTACTGAATTTGCATGAATATTTTTAAGTTTTTTTTTTTACTATTTATAATTAAAGTATAGAGCTGTCTCGGTAGCTTAGCGTAAGTGCACTAGCCTGTCATCCCAGAGGTTGCGGGTTCGAGTCCCACGTAAAGCACGGTCCTCGCACTTTTCCAAATTTCCCTACTTTCCCTGTTTCTAAAAAAAAAAAAACTAATTCCTCCAATTTCATTCCTCAACCCAAAAAACTTATCCTTTCCATCCTTACTTCCGCCCAATAGTCTGCGCATTATTTGCATTGTGGCTGCTAAAACAAGCGAAAAAGAAAGAAAAACACACAGTTACACATTGCATCACTGGCGCCACATAGAGGAAGCGGGCGGCCGCGGTAATAGAGCAGACACATGAAATTTAGCAAAGTCCTAAACCATCTGTGCGATCCTTCTACCAGAACAATATGATACACAGATGGCGCGCCAAGCAGTAAGAAGACGTTGTTCCTATGCAACGACAGTTGGGCATTCCCACTACCTAGGACTGGTAGCGGTAGGCTAATCACCTAACCTGTCAGAAATCAAAACACATTAACGAAACCAACGGAAGACTGACTCTTGTCGAGGCCCCATGCTCCTGAGAGGAGTGAACAAGGAAAAAAAATTAAAGTATAGGAAGAAACCTGTACTTCCTTTATATGAAAGGTTTTCCAATAAGAAGTGTTATTTTGATATTCAAAGAAAAATGCTATTTTTTAATATAAATGATCGGATATTTCTTTCATTATAAAGAGGAAGGTATGCCGTCAATAGTGGAAAATAACATCAGTCGAATGACCATCACGACCACGACCACGCTTACGGGAAAATATCCTTTTCATGAAATTTTCCATAACCGAATAGCAAAGTAGCTGCCCTATGTCCTCGATGGCTTCACGAATTCCATCTGTGAGGTCTTGAATCGACGCTGGACTGTTGGCGTAGACCTTCTCTTTCACGTGGCCCCAAAGAAAAAATTCACAAGGTGTTAAGTCACAAGATCTCGGTGGCCAATTGTGATCACCTCTTCGAGAGATAACTCGGACCGAAAACTTCCCCCGTAAAAGATCAATGCTTTCATTGCTTGTGTGTCACGTAGCGCCGGCGTATTCAAAACAAACGTTGTCCAGATCAATACCATCCAATTCCAGCCACAAAAAATCGTTAATCATCTCTCGATAGCGATAGATAACACCTGTTATTGGAAAACCCTTTATTTATATTTATGACAAGATTTTATACATAAATAAATACATAAATCAGTCGAATATAATATTCAATACACATAATTTGTCACTCTGGTAGAGTGAAAGCCTTCACCGTCATAAGTCATGAAAGGTTTTATCAAAATGGAGTCCATAAGGTGGCGGTAAATCATGTATTCTGAGACCGATCAATTCAATGCTTATTATGATCAATAAGACTTAAAAATACAATTTAAAAGAACTATAGAACGCAGCACGAGGCCTCGGGTTCAGCTCAATAAACCCGGCTAGTTTACTGTAGCCGCAGCGCTTCGTCAGGAAAGAGCCGTACGTAGGACCTTAGAGAATAAACATTTCCTAACATATAAATGATAACACTTCAGTTTTGGTGACAATAAGAAAAATTTCCTGCTGGTCAACGGAGCGTATAAGCAACATATACAATTTTAACGCTGTTTATAAAAAATCAATTCGTTTATTATAGGGTGTTCAAGTTTGTTCTTATTATGTTGTACAATAATATTTTCTTCTAGCTTGCAAACATCAACACGTACAACAATTTTTTGTTTTTTAAAGTTGCTACTTTATTAGCCTGTTACAATTAAGAGCTAGCTAATTAAATTTAAAGCACCAACTAGTGCACAAAGACGTGTTACTTTCTAACATTGCACACAATGCGCATACGAAAATTTTATTCACACCCGCGCAAATACTACAATTTCCTTCTCTAAAGTTCATGTTCAACGTATATATGTACACTGGGAATGTTTGCCAACAAGGCAGAAAAATTGCGAAATGTGAGCAATAAATAATAGAAAATTATGCGCCACCGATAGACATTATTGTAGCAGTTTAGTTATCAGTCTGGTGCATATTTTAAAACACAGCAACAATAAAAACAGTTTCAAAAAGTGTGTCACACTCGCAGCTTAGAAAATTAAACTCAGGTTTTGGCTGCAGTAGACGTGGGTACCTTATACGAAGTTGGCTTTGCAAGTATAACTGTGTAGTAGTGAGTTTAAGTAAGTAGCGAAGTAATTAAAATAAATATTTGAACAATATTATGAAAAAGCCTATGTCTACCCACATGAAAATTTTGATTTATATTCCTACGTTTTAAACTGTGATAGCTCTCACATTCGGACACCAACATACTCACCATTTTAAATCGTCCATAAAGTATGAAAACTGATGTATACGTAAAAATCACGCGAAGTATCAAAGACGCTAATAATTCATAAACTATTCTGCCACTCATCATTCGTTCTTTACCATGAGATTGAACAATGGATATTTCTTCTATATCCTAGCTTACTCTTGTTTCTGCGCCGTCCCATGTGATGTCGGTATCTGCTAGTTCGCGCAATAGCGGCCTTCACCAAGTGATCCTTGGTCGACCGTGACCTCAGCTCCCTTGCGAATTTCAGTCCAATACCATTCTCGTGATGCTTTCTGGTGGTTTTCTATGCGTGTGACCTATCCATCGCCTCTTTCGGCATTTGATTTGCTACAGGATGGATTCCTAATTCGTTGCTCTCCACAGCCCGTCGTTGCTGATGTTGTATCCTCTGTGTAATGGTATTGGAGATCAGACATGTTTCATTTCCGTACAACAATTCAGGCTTTACACATGAGCTGAATATACGCGCTTTAGAGCGCTTCGAGATTTGCAAACTGGCCCATACTGCATGCATGCGCCCGAACGCCACCCTTGATTTATCGAGCTGGCAGAACCTATCGACAGATTCCACCGAACACCCGTCAACTATTATAGGTCTTGCTTTATTGTGGTTAACACTCACAGTCTTGGTCTTGGCAATGTTGACCTCCAGTTCGACAGTGTGTGCCAGCTTGACTAGTCTGCCCGCCTTCGCTTGCATGTCAGTGAGTTTGTGCGAGAAGAGACAGATGTCATCGGCGAAGTTCAGGTCCTCAAGATGTCTGGTGTAACTCCACATGATGCCTCTTTTGTGCAGGGTCAATTGGGTCATAACGTCGTCTAAAACAATGGCGAAGAGAAGGGGCAACAGGACAAAATTGCCTTACGCCTACGTTGGTTGTGATGTTGCCGTTGTGGAGCACTGCTAGTTCAGAATTCTCATAAAGGGCTCTAATAAGGCGCATTATTTTAGCGGGAACTCCTTTTTTACTCAACGTAAGCCATGGAGTAAACAAAGATAATTTTCTATCATCAAAAATAATTTGCTATGCATTGCAGATAAACAAGGCACCCTGGTACCAGTGCGTCTTCCATTCCTTTAAGAGCTAGTCCGCTGCCAAAAAAAAAAGCAAAAACACAAAATAGTTTCTCTAAACCTTCAAACAGCTTCCACAATTTTAGACCACCACTGTTACGTATACGTAGTTAATAATATTTTAATAATACAATAATAAAAAAATTTGTTCAAGCCATGTTACTGCAACAATATTCGTATTGCTCTAAGTTCTTTTCTGCCTTGCCAGACTATATTATTTGATTGTATTTTATTTCTCTTACTCGTATTATTTTTTATACCTACACATACGCATTCACACATACATACATTCTTATACAATTTGGCATTATTATCAGTGTGCAATAAATCTTTAAAATTGGCATAATTTATAATGCACCACATAACCACAAGGTACATATCATTTTAATGTCTTCGTACTTAGAAGTTACTTTATTACTCAGTGGACTCGACTCGACACTGAACTGAGTTGCGTGTGGCGCGGTGTGGTGCTTCCCGGTACTATATCTCATGGAACGCATAGAATCTGTATTGTACTGTGCAAATCTATGTATGTATGTATGTATATATAAATATATATTTACATAAAGACCAACCATTGACATGGATACGTACATAGATATATAGCGAACATGCTGCACTACACAATGCTGGCACAATGGATGAGGCACACAATACAGCTAACATTTCTGCTACTGCTGCCCTTCCTCTGTTTGCTTACCAACGACCGCAGCGCTGTTAGTTGCTTTGTATACCGCTGTTCAGCGCTGTCGCAAAGGACATTAAAGCGATTTGCACTGATACTGAGTACTTGTAGATGTAATTTAAATTCTTAGAAGACACCCTCTATACCCGGCAACATTTGGATGATTGAATTCCTGAGTGTGGTCTTAATGTGTCATTTTTAACTACCTGTGGTTACTAAATACAGAGTCAAATAGTTTTAAGTATTAAAATTGGCTTTTACACATTATTTCAAGTCAAAACTGTATCTACAAATAATTATCAGAAAATAATAATTTTTTAATCTTTTTTATAATTTTTCATAATTTGTTTGAAGAATTTCTTGTAGCCTACATTAAAAAATGTTTCCACAAACACGGTTATGTGCTTAGTACTAATACTAAAAGTAGACGGCATCAGATAATTATAGCAGTATGACTTATTGACTAACATGCTTTGCCAATTTATTTATTTTTCATTTAATTGTAACCTCTTTTGTGCATATTAAAAAAAAATTACAAATTTCCATCTCAATCAGAATTTTCAGGATAGTTTTGAATATGCAGTTTTATAGCCCATTGAGTTTTGATACAAGCAAGTATAAGTTCAAGGTGACTTGAAAATCGCAGTGGTTTTAAAAATTTTTTTGCTCGCGGTCTTGTCTATTTTCTAAAACCAAGATAGGTTTCGGAAAACTTGGCCCTAAAGCGAAAATACATTCAGGAAATTTATTGTTTTCATACAAAGGCAAATAAATTAAATCAGATCGGTGCCGATTACAAAAAACAAAAAAAAAAAAACAATGTACGAAGTGTTAAGTTCATCAGACACCTTATTATTTTTATTATCTATACCTAAAAATAAGAGAACACAACAAAAATTAACCCATTTCACAGTTTGAAAACAAAAATTATAAAATGTTTTAGAGCATCTGATGAAATGTTGGCGTCGTCAATTTCTGTTCTTGTAGATTGATGGGTCTTGAAATGTTCGTCCAAATTTGTCTGCATTTCCCCATTCTTTCTTCTTTCTGCAATGTTTTGTAGCAGCCAAGTGCTGAGTTTACTTCTCGTGGTTCTTTGTTGCTGCGTTCTTCGTCGGGATCAGTTTGATGTTTATTTCAGGTTCTCTGTTTCACCAATGTATTGGCCGTAAAATAATAAGGCAGTAAATAGAAAAAGCATCGTAATTGAAAACGGCCAATATACCGAAATTCCATATAAATAGCGGCCGCATAGCGATGTATGGATATTGGTATTTGCGGACCCTATTTTTATTATTATTATGAGGCAATTTAGCATTGTAACATAAAATATTTCAGAATATTTCTCTGAACCCAACTTTCCTCAATAAATTTTAATATTTATCCTATTCCATTGAGTTTTACTTCCTCCTCTGGTAAAACTAGTTTATTTAGATCTTTATACCACTTATGCACCAAAGCTGGGCACGATCCAGCATACCATATGCTGGACAGTTTCATCTTCTATCAATGGAAGGTTTATATTGATGTATGCAGTCAAAGTCTCTGCTAATTGTAAGGCGTGCTCGTATCATGTTAGCCAAATACGAAATGTAGAGTTAACAGAAGTATAACTGTTAAGTGTTAAGTGCTTTCTTTTTCCGGAAAATTTTGAAAATGCTAATTATGGATTTCAGGCAAGTTGTGTATATTCAAAACTAAGGAACTTTTCCAAAACTAATTCCAAAATGTATCTACAGAAAACCAGTGCTCACGAAAATAACTCTAAAATTTATTCAAAAATTACTAATAAATTACTTACCATGAAAATGGCACCAAATGCAATCGGAATATAGCTGCATACTACTGATATATAATAAAAGATGTCATAAACAAATGCGTCGATTATTCAGGCATAGTTAATTGCAACTCCAATACGAAAAAGACGAAAATGGAACTGGATTGAACGTATTCTCCCTAGAGAAGACGACAATGTTGGAAGGCGGCGCAGAGGACGCCCACGAAAAACTTGGATGCGCACAATTCTGAATGAGAACTCTTCCACCGCCACTTGGAACGAAATTAGACGCGTACACCCTTTTTTTGGATGTTTGACCGAACTCCTCCTCCTATTTGTGGCGTGCGACAGTTTCAAGCCGACTCCGAACGGCAGATATTTTTTATGAGGAGCTTTTTTATGGCAGAAATACACTCAGAGGTTTGCCATTGCCTGCCGATGGGCGACCGCTGTTATAAAAAGCTTTTTCTTCATTTTTGGTCTTTCACCGAGATTCGAACCTACGTTCTCTATGAATTCCGAATGGTAGTCAGGCACCAACCCATTCGGCTACGGCGGCCGCCAAAGAATAAAAACAAACAAAAAAAAAGAAAGTGTGTGGTAGTTCACGGAACCCGCACGATTGAAGTGAAACTTCTTTTATCAACAAATCAATAATTTAACTATTATTTCAATATAATGCATGCAGAAGTCATGGAAAGCATGGAATGGAATTTTATTAAACAGAATTATTTATTTATTTTAATATAAAAAGAAATGAATTTATTGTACTCAATTACATTTGGTTCTCGGCATTGTCATTATCATTATTGGATTCGTTTTCCAAAAATGAAACAAGGGCTTTATGGTAACTGAAATACGTAAAAAATGATCTACATTCTAATCTATCAAGGTATCGATGAAATACTGCATCAATGGTAGTTCCGCATCTTGTTGTTGGTACTTCACCATCATTAACCATATTTAAATTTAATTTTTCTTTGAGGAAACTTATTAGAGTCTTTGATCGCTCTTCTGCAAAATTGACATTAAAGTCGCCACTTAAAATCATCGGAATTTGATGATCATGTTGTCCTAGCAACTCAGACAACATAATTAGATCCATGATACTGATGAAATGACCGCCCATCGACTGATCGATTTACGGAGAAATGTTCTTCATCGATATCCTGATGCACAGATGACAAATTATCACTTATCGTACAACCGGAGGATTCACTGTCACGGTGTTCAACAGTAGCTCTTAATTTTTTACGCTCCAAATACTCACGTTGCCGTTCAGCACCTGTTTTCGGTTTCCGTTTTTGTTGATTTGATGCCATATTTAACAGAAATCAATCAACAAAACAAAATATGTTTGTAAGATTTGCTCAAAACTACACACACACTCTATGACGCGTCTCGCGTTACTAATAATATTGTGTTTGGGAGAACTGTCAACTGTTTCCACCGAAATGCGTTCGCAAAGTGTATGGTCTTTGGTATGGTAAACAGATTTATGATACATTATTTTGCGGCGACAGCACAGCGCAATAGCCCTGCGGCTAGCAATGTGGGCTTCCGATCCGAAATCCTTGGTTCGAATCACAAGAAAATTTTTTTTTTTTTTTTTTTATACATTTATTTCATTTTGTTTTATGATATGTTTATGAGCAGATTTTTTTCATGGCAGAAATACACTCGGAGGTTTGCCATTGCCTGCCGAGGGGCGACCGCTATTAGAAAAATGTTTTCATTAATTTTGCTTTCACCGAGATTCGAACCAACGACCTCTCTGTGAATTCCGAATGGTGATCACGCACCAACCCACTCGGCTACGGCGGCCGTCAATCAAATGTCATATTGACAAATTGCAATCATTGTTGCCATATTTCGCCAGTCTTTTAACAGATGGCGCTGGCATAGCGTGAGTTTTACGTAGTTTAGCGTAGTTTTACTCCTCACAGCGTTTCATCCACGCCACGCTTTTAACAGATGGCGCTGGCGTAGCGTCACATGTAGATGAAACGCTATGGTTTTACTCCTCACAGCGTTTCATCCTTCGAGACAAAAGAAGTTTCACTTCAAAATACCAATTTCCCTCAACGATATTCACTGCACTAAATAGCTATAACACAGGTATTTATTTGCAAAATTTTAATAATTTATTTCTCTTTGCTTAATTTTAATAAATGTTTAGTAAAATATAGTTCATTCTCTTACAAAAACCATATAAATCAAAGTTTCGAAGTTTGTGTCAATTAAAAAAAAAACAATATTTCCTATCTTTCAGAGCAATTTCGAGTATGCAGTTTTATAGCCCATTAAATTTAAATATAAGGAAGTGTGAGCTTGTAAGTTTGTTAAGTGTAAGTGATTATAAATCGCTTTGATTTTTGACATTCTGTTTTGCTAGAGTCGATACTAACTACATTGTAACCGAAAATTTGACAAAATTATAGCTGGGTACATATTTACTATCACTACATATAAACAGCTATTTGTTCGCTTGTGTAAGAGCGCGCATTTGTTTGTGTACGACTGCTTGATATTTCATGGTTTATTGTTGTCATTGTAGATTCACATGCAGCACAATAGGTTATAAGCAACTCGCCGAAGAAGGAAGCCCCTTTGTTGTGTTGCTAAAATGAACACAGAAGCAGAGTGTGGCAACGGTACTAAGTACAGTACTAAGGTTGGCTTAGGCGTGAATAGCGAGTGAGAGCCTTACTGATTTTAGTACATAGCGCCAACTATTGCTCACTATCTATTTTCGCCTGCACGTATGTATATGTGTACGTTTTAGAAATTGTAAAGATGATTGTGTTTGCTGGTTTTAGTTGGGTATTCTTCTCCGCTGAGGTCAGATGTTGATTCTATGCCCAAGTTGATATGATAAGACTGCTTTACTTGCATTTTAATATATAAGTATGCATATATTTGTATTGCATACAACTTCTTGTCATATGTGGGCATGTCATACGTTGCCTACAGCAAGCCCACGAAACCAAAATTCATTCATTCAATTTATCAAAGTGGAAGAAATCGAATTAAGTTGTGTATGAAGTTTTTGATCGTACGCATCTAAAGTAAAGATCCCACTAACAGCGCAAGTCGATTTTCGTCGTACTACAAGTAGTTTGGCAAATAATTAGTAGCTTCTCACAATAATTTTGTTAGCTGTCCCATTATCGTCGCATATTGTGATATTTTTTTGGTGCATTTATCGGTCAAAATACAAATGCGACGATAATCGAAGCAACACGGTCACACTAAAGTGTTCGTTTTGAAAATTGTTTTCAGTGTTTTTATCCAGGAAATGGAAAATTTACGCAAATAGAAAATTGCAGTGGCCATTTATAAATGTAACGTTACCATCGCAGCTTACTTTTGGGGTGTGCTGCCGATGATATTTCTCTTTTATTATTGTATTCTTCATGCATGTCAAATATATTTTGAGGCTCGTCATTATTGAGAAAATTTAATTTGCTGCTGGCGGCGAATCATTAGATATATAGTACATATACAGACAAATATATGCGTGAACAAAATAACTAAAGCTTAAACACAATTTCCAACAATTACACAGTTGAAACAGTTGACAATTCTTTATAACCCAAAACCTGCAGACCCAAGGTTTGGTTTTGATGGAAACGTATTATTAGCTTGAACGAAAGCAATTTAAATGAATTAATGGCTATAATCTCATCATACATCAAGCACAGGACACTCATTGCTCCAAACACAACTTCCAGGCTTGTTTTTGCCGTTCTTAGAAAGAATTACCTAAGAATACAGTACTGCAAGGTACATATGCACGTACAGACATAGATTCTTTCAAAGTATGTGAAAATGATTGCACCACCAAAATCTAGCAGCACTTTCTAGAATTTTAAAGGTTCTCATCACACATAGTTGTTGATGTTGAATATGGTACAAATATTTATATAACAAACTATTATACAAATATTTATATAACTAATAACACAAAGTGCTCTAAGGAAGAAGCGTCTGAGTTTTGGAAAAAGGTGGCGGAGGAGCTTAACAGCATGGGCCCACCTCAGAAGGACATCACTAGCTGGAAAAAGGTAAAGTGTGTTATTTACTGCGCCTTGTTTGTGTGTATATATGTATATATATCGTGTTTACTAGGTATGGCTAGACTGGAAGGCGTATATTAAAAGGAAGCTAGCGGAAAACAAAATAGAACAGAGGGCTACTGGTGGCGGTCGAAACAGGCAGCACCATTTCAATGAAATGGAGGAAGCTGTCATCCGATTGACTGCACTAGAGACTAGCACGAATGGAATTGAAAACACTGTGAGTGTTGGGCTACCTGTTGCAGGCGATTCTGAAGCTGATATCGGGGCTGACGTGTCAATGACGTCATCGAGCCGCAGTCCAGCACTTCCGAGACGTATTTCCTCTGCGCGCAAACCAACTGATACAAGTACAGCAGAAGTACTTCAAGACCATTTTTTGCTTCAAAAGGAATTTCAGGAAAAGACCATAGCACGCTATTCAATACAGGAACAAAAGCTGGAAGATATTTGTTCCGGTTTACGACGCTTATACCTAGCAATGGAAAAGCACTACGACCTGAAGAATATAGAAGTGGAAGAAACCCATAGACACAACCAATCCATGGAAGATTTGATCAATGCTAAAAATCCAATAAAAAAACAAATGTTATTAGTTGAGCAAAAAAGCTTAAATGCGATTTCCAAAAACAACTGAAATTTATACATATGTATGTACATTCCTTTATTTATATACAAGTGCCTATCAAAAGTTCAAATAAAAAAAGTGTAAATGAATTAATACATATAAGTCTTGCTATTTTTAATTGAATATTACAGTCGTGTTAATGTTGAAGATATAGATTCCCTTATCCGAATAGCTACATCAGTATATGTTGAAGGAGAAGGTTCATAAGTTTGATTAAAATGGTTTTCTTCAACATTTTCTGAAAAATCATCAACCACGCGATAATGGATACAAATATTGTGCAATGCTGCGGCAACGTTCACTATTTGGCAAACCTTCATGGGTTCATAATAAAGCTCACGAGCACCCAGAAGGTATCTGAATCGGTTCTTAAATACACCTATGGTCCTTTCTATAGTATTTCTGGCTTTTGCATGTATTTTATTGTAGTTTCCTTCGGCGCTTCCTGTTGTAGGTGAACGAAAAGGTGTCATTAACCATGGCTTTAGAGCATATCCAGCGTCTCCTGTGGAATAAATAAAATCATTTTAGCAAAAAATTATTCAAACGGTCTACATATACGTGTATGCACATACCCAAAAGCCAAGTGTTTCCTTCGCCGTTTAGGTATTTATTTTCAAAAAAATTTCGCACGCTGCTTACGTTCCAAATATGAGTATCGTGGTTGCTGCCAGGATACTGCGCATTCACGTAGTGAATTCTCATTTTATTATCGCATATCTGCAATAAATAAAAAATTAGAAAGATATTTCAAATATCAGTTTTTGCAAGACTTACAATCATAGCATTGATGCTATAGTACCCTTTACGATTAAAATACAGGAATTTGTCCTTAGCTGGCGCAACAATTTTAATGTGTGTTCCGTCAACACATAAAATCGCGCCAGGAAATCCATATTTTTGATAAAAGTCCATCTTTGCTTGTCTTTTTTCTTCGTTGCTTAAATCAAGATTCACCCACTGAGGACATAGGTGACATTGAAGAGTGTGTAACACGTCTTTTCATACGCCACAAAATGTGGATTGAGCCATGGGAATGTCAAAGTCTTTTCCCACTCCATGCTGGTACCCACCCTCCGCAAAAAAACGTAATACGGAAGACAAACGCTGGAGCGAAGAGATGGAGCACGACCTCATTGAACGTGCATTTCCATCTAGGACACTTTAGACGTACAAAAACGCCGCCTTATTCAAGCGGTAATTTTTAGTAAACCTGTTTCATAAAATAAAGTTAACCTATGAAGTTATTCCTATATTTACATTGTGTCCTCGACATCGAGCGGATTGCTTGCGTCCCTTAATATTTTTCCTTGAATTTTCATATTCGATCTACTTCTTTCACCTTCCGCCTCCACCAACATTATAGAAAATATCAACGAAGAATCCATAACACTTAAAAGCTTTGTTTTTTCCAATATGTATTTCAGTGTAATTAAATTTATTTACGCTTGTCTTTATTGAAATTTCAATTTATTGCAAAACATTCGAAACGTCAAAATTTAAAATGTGCGTATGGCAACAACTTTTTCGAATTCACATGGGTTGCATGATAAAAAATTGCTCCGATTCGGAGCGGACATTTACATTCGGAGATTTGCTACGATGGATTGTGTGATAGGGCAGAATATATTGACGCCGATTGTAATAGACGCATTTCTGACGGTGGCAATTTCACTAAGTACTCCTTGTAGCGATGTTTGGATGCTAATGAACTAAATTTGACAAGCCCACATCTCTTGTTAACTCCCCAATTGTTTTGGGGGCAGAATGCAAACTAACTTGCAAAATCCATATCAAGACGCATTTTCAATTATAGATTATCGAGAGAAAGGCAAATAGATGAAAATATTTTTGAGATTATGAAGAAGCGATTCAAAGTCTTTCTCTAAAAGTTAATGCTAATAAAACTATGATGATGTGGGACTTTATAGCTTGTTGTGTACTATATCATTTTTTATTGACGAAAAGTCTCTATTAGCAACTCTAACTTCTGGTTGTTGGAGCTAGGAGGGTAAAGACTATCGACAAAAGTACGAAAATTATTATATATTATATATCAGAAAAATGCATGAAAGTTTTATCTAAATCGATAGTACAGTCCATATAATTTAATGTTTGAAGATTATTTCATGCAAATGTTGGCCGCGACTGCGCTTCAAATGGTCCATCCGTTTAGTCCAATTTTTTCATACTCTTTCCAATGTTTCGGCCGGTATCTCACATATAAATGCTTTACTGTTGTCTTCCAATGGGTTAATTGAAGCAGGCTTGTTTGAATAGACATGAACTTTAACATAGCCCCACAAAAAATAATCTAAAGTCGTTATATCGCACGATCCGGGTGGCCAATTGACAGGTCCCGAACCTGAAATAAAATGTCCACCGAACTCGCCTCTCAACAAGTTCATTGTTACGAGTGCTGTGTGGCATGTGGCACCGTCTTCCTCAAACCACATGTCAGACAAGTCAAGCTCTAGCATTTTGGGCAAAAAAAAGTTGGATATAATTTCACGGTACGCTACGATTCGCAGCATCTTTGAAGAAGTACGGTCCAATGATATCTCCAGCCCATAAACCGCACCAAACTGTGACCTTTTCTGGATACATTGGTAGCTCTTGCAATTCTTCTGGCTGATCTTCACTCCAAAATCGATAATTCTGCTTATTTACGTACCCATTGATCCAAGTGTGAGCTTCGTCGCTTAACACAATTTTTCAATAAAAAAGTGGATCTTCGGCCAACTTTCCAAAAGCCCATTCAGCAAAAATTTGGCGTAGCGGTAGGTCGTTCGGCTTCAAATCTTGCACCAGCTGTATTTTGAAAGGCTTCAAACTGTTGTTGAGTAAAAGAGGCCCAATTGCTGCGAACGGCGACGAATCGATAATTGATGGTCATCATTAACACTGGCCGATACAGCTGCGATATTTTCTTCAGTTCGCACTCTAGGTAAGCGTGTTGGTGGTTTGATGTCCAATAATGTAAATGTGGTTCTAAATTTAGTTACAATAGCTCAATAGCCGCTTCACAGAACACACATGTTTATAATAAAATTCAATGATTTGCAAGCGTTGTTCGTTTGTAAGACGATTCATGGTTAAATTATAGACCAAACTGAAGTGTCAAACAACTTCACAAAACACGAAACGTGCGTCAGCTGTTTAAACCAACTGTTTAAAAAGATAATAGCTAAAAAATCACCCGTTATTTATGTACATAATAAAACCTAAAACTAACGCTTAAATATTATTTTTATTTATTATTTTATTTAAATAAACTAAAAAAAGTAGTTCAATGAATTCAAAATTAATTTAAAATAATACGTACCACTTTCACCAATTCGAATCGTATTTTTCAATGATTTCGTATTTTTCAATGATTTCCTCCAATGCTGACCATAAAAATCGGAAAATTTTTTACAATTTGATTGCTCTACGTTGGGCAAAAGTGCGTTCACATTATTGGCACAGCAGTGTTTGATTTTGACTGGTCATAGTTAGCAGGACTCCGGCACAGATTGCCCCAATTTGAACATTTCTGAGGGGTTTGCACTATCGGTACATGAAATGCGCCAAAAACCGGTACTTTGCGCAGATAATAGAATCTTAGCTTAAGATTCCTGTTTTGAATAATATTCAAAACTGGGGTCAAGTCAAAATTTATGGTTAATAAATACTTTTGTACAATTTGGAAAGTAAATAGAAAAATATAAAGATTTGATTATATACAATTGGCTGGTGATCAGTCTTTGTTTAGGTGTAGAAAACACCGTCTAACAGTAGGTTAGGTTAGGTTATGGTGGTAGTCGGCTTGTACAACCAACTCACCTAGAACTTACGAGTCGGTTGTGATGCCATTGTGCGACACTGGACTGGCTTGGTCCAGTCCCCAGGTCCGTATGAGAATTGATAAAGTATCTACCTAGAAAACCAGCTCTGATTTTAATTAGACTGCACAATTGCAAACAAAGTGGTCAACTATTTCTTCCTCTTTCTCCTCTACAACTTCTACCATATTCATGGGAGAAAACTCCTAATCTCAAGGAATGTCTGCCAAATAGCCAATGACCAGTTATAAAAGCCACGACCTTTGAGTGACCACTACCGCCCGACAGTAAAGGTTATGCGGCACATATTTTATATGCACGTGAAACTATAGATTTTATATACATAAGTTTAGTGCAAGTTTGGTACAAACTAATTTTTAATTTTCTCTATTTGAGTTTTTAACGAGCTTTGGAATTAAAAAAAGTGTTTTAAATACTTATATTATAATATATAAATATTAATTTTACACCATAGCAAATAATAGGACGACAATCAAACTCTTAAATCTATCCTATCGCCATCCAAAACTTTATATCTATTCCGTTCTAGTTCATTTCTTTTAATTCTATTTCTTTCTTCAGCTATCTTCTCCAGGTATGCGCTAGACGTTTTCTTCTACTTTATCCTTGCGGGTTCCATTCGATGGCTGGCCTCGTGATATCTTAGCGTGTGACCTATCCAATTCCACTTTCTTTTGAATATTTTTATTTTGATGGGCGTATGATTAGTTAGAGCCACAGCCTGTCACTATATATAATTTATGGTCAAGTTTTTTTTCATATGTACCTAAGGCAGGTGCATCATTCCATGTTTCGCATCCGTACATTAAAGCGGATATAATTGAGTTGAGTTCAACTTTGGATGCCAGTATCGTAGCTGTGCGCGACTTAATTGAGGTCGTTCAAGTATCCACAAAGATCCCATGTGATGGGTCTCTGATTAACTAGACCCTGACCTAAGACGATGTCAAAGACAATATTAAAGAAAGTTGGAGCGAGCCTTGTTTTATTCCCGATTTAACACTTACTGGACCCCTTAATTGTATATCACGTACAATTCAACAGCATGTGTCTGTATATAAGTTTATTATGAGGCTAATAATTTTATCGGAAAGGCCTTGATACTGGAGTGCGGCGCAAACGGCATTGTGAGGAAGAGTATCGAATGCTTAGTGAAATCAATAAATACTAAATAGAGAGGTGAGTGATATTCCAGCTGGTTCTTCACGAAATTTAGATGTAATCGTCGTAAGTCGTGGATTCGTTTTTGCTAATATTAGCAATGATTTGATAAGAAATGTGTATAACACAAGTGGCACTTCTATCCAATTAGAGCATTGTGATTTTAATTATAACACCCTCTTTAAGTTCATCTAGAAAGATAATCTCCTTTCAAATGTATCCTTAAATATCCTTGAAATGAGTTATAATTAGACCGACCCTCCTATAAAGCTATGACGAGCGATGGTGTACATCTACAATAAATGCCAATTTTAATTCTTCGCTTACAGATGGAGGAGTTTTAAGTGCTGTCGCGAGAGATGTGCTCAGTAGTGAATAATCCACCAGTTTATGAAGCTCTCGAATATTTAAAATTTTATATAATTTTATTTTTAAATATCCATTTGATCACTATACCATTTGAGTAATTTTTTTATGCATTTTTGTGTATGTGTCTATTTGTAAATAATAGATAAAAGTCTTTCTCAACTATCTTCACGCATACCCATGTATAAGTCATATACACCCATCTGTATGTAAGCATAATTGTCTGTTGGCCGCTTAATCGTAAAACGCCTTTTAATGGGCACCGCGCGATTATTCAACTTGCATGGCGATAATTATTGGGCTGAGTTGCCTTAATTGCCACCAAACTTTAATTGATGTTCGTTCTAGCGAACGGCAGACGGTTTTGGCTCCTT
Source organism: Anastrepha obliqua (assembly GCF_027943255.1). Classification (NCBI taxonomy): domain Eukaryota; kingdom Metazoa; phylum Arthropoda; class Insecta; order Diptera; family Tephritidae; genus Anastrepha; species Anastrepha obliqua. The sequence goes on from NC_072892.1 coordinate 87,507,477, forward strand.
AGTGCCTGGTTCAATGGTTTTTCAAAAGCCCCATGCCGCTACTTTTGCGCTACTTAATACAAAAGCAAATATGTACATTAATAGGTCAGCAATTTAAAGGCTTTTAATTGAAAATTCCACCAAAAGGAATTACACACTTGTAGAATATCATTAAGTGGCTTGGTCTAAATTTCGGTGTGGATATGCTTTCGAGTCCATTGAGATTTATAGTTGAGTGGCGAAAAATTAGAGTAATTAAATTTCGAGGTCTATTTCTGGTAATTTTTGAATTGGCTTTTAATACATCATATGGAATTTATATGTGTAAGCAAGAAGTTATCCACATTGCTCTAAACACGCACTTGCACCCATTTTCCTTTATTGATTTTCAGAAAGTTCAGGCTTCGCATGAAAAGAAAGGGTATTCTGTTTTCTGACTATTTTGGCGCAAGAAATTCGGAGAAATAGAAATGTAAATATTATTGATAATAAAAATCTACAATACTATGTAGAAGTATAATATTTTACGAAACATGCAAACCAAAAATTGAACTACAAAAAATAAACTAAGCAGTTACGTCTCTTTAAAAAACAATATCTAAATATCTAAACAATTGATGTGCTTGAGTCACTGCTTGATTGAGTCTCTGTGTACAAGGTGGCGCAAAATCAACACCAGTGTTGATACATATTTATGCTCGTTTTATTGTATTTTTCATACCTTTCGGCAAGATCTCCAGTGATAACTGCTTGAATTTCTGGGGAGCATTTTCCTTAAGGGTTGTGATTTTCTGAGGCCTGTCGTTATAAACCAGTGACTTCAAGTAGCACCAAGGAAAGAAGTCTGGGATAGTTAAATCTGGCAATTCTCCTGGTTATGCTAAATAGCCACAACGGGAGATTACGCGACTTGGAAACACTTCCTTGAAACCAAATTTTCACCAAACCCCGCTCATCCAATTCCGGCAGTATGAAATTGATTATCACATCCCTGTATCGTTTGCTAGTAAAAGTGTTCGTATTGCGATGACGTCTTCAAAAAAATACGGGCCAATCACTCCTCTCGCGTGAACACCGAACAACACAGTGGCTTTAAGTGGATGTGCTTCATTTGCGGATTTCCAGTGGCCCAAAAACGAAGATTTTGCCTATTGGCGCCTCGTCGCTCATGATGCATTCCGACCCAAAATCGTCCTCTTTGTTTTGTGATGGAAAGACATAACTGATGCACTGTTTGCACTTTGCATAGGGACATGTGTAAGTCCTTCACTAAATTTCGCTGAAGGGCCCATCTTTTTTTGTTTGTGTTCTTTTTTTTTTTTGTTTGTCTGGAATAACGACCATGAAGATGAGATGTTCATGAGTACTGCTATCTGCAGAACTGCCAAGAAGATTGGTTCAAAGGTTTCAAATTATTGTTGACGCTAATGATCGTCTTAGATCGTTATGAATGTGTGTTACATGCACGCAGATTCCCTTCCAGTTATTAGCTGATTTCAGCATAAAATCCACAATATTTTCTTCGTTTAAAATTTTAAAGGTTTCGTCAAAACGTGATCAACAGCATCTTCCCTCTCCGTACAGATTGGGCAATTTGGTGAACTGTCATGGCCAAATCTATGGAAGTATGCTCTAAATACCTCGTGCCCTGAAGGAAGTGGTCCGTCTGGCTATGCGCAATTGCATGGCCCTTCGTCTTGTAAGATCTCAGGTGGTTCCAATCTGGTTGAGTCGAGTAGCTAAGCGCTGGAACATTTACCCAGTTGGCGCAACACAATTAAAAAATTGACGTCGATATTCACAATGCACCAACACCACCGATCGATTATTTGTCAAAATAATCGTCACAACTACTTTATCCTCTTGCAGAGTAGCACTCCATTCATGATCTGCTTGTATACTACCATGCTATGGCTTACAAATGTTATATACCATGTAACACTAGCTATTGCCCAAAGGATTCTAGACTGAATCCTTGTAATACTTGCAGATTGAATTTGGACACAGTTCCGCAAAGTTATGTACCAAAATTCGATATTGACATAATTATAGTTTTATACTGAGTGGCGAAAAATTGAAGATTTGGCTCAGATAGTTCCCACTAAACATCGATTTGAGAAAATAGTATACAAGAATAAGCATTTAAAAAGGACATATCCAACATTTTTACAAACACAATGTTTGGCTATCGATTTGTTTTGTTTTGTGTTTTGCGGTGTGGGAACCAATCATTTCATCGGCAGTGTATTCGACTCCTAAAAATGATTAAGCTTAAATTATACTCGTAAACGAACAACAAATTATCATAAGTTTTGTTGAATTGCTATAAGAAGCACTATTACCAACAGCAGCGATTCTGTGAAGTGGACACTGAAAATACAGAACGAATTGTCTGTAAATGTCCTGAACTAAGCAAAAACGGCTACACCACCTTGGTGGTATTTACGTGCATTCATTTAAGTTACGGAGCAATAAATCTCAGATGTGCTACAATTTTTCGAAAGCCTTAATATTGTAAATAGGGTACCTCATTTGGCTGGCCACAATATATCTCTTTGTTCGTAGTGCGCAGTAGCCTAATAATAATAATAATAATAATAATATCCACAGAAGCTAATAATAAGAATGAAGACTTAGAGTAAATTCTTATTTTGGCTGAAAAGTGCATTATGGACCAACTGGTCCCTTAACAAAAGATTCGTGCGTTTTTTCTAACCTAGCCGCAGGCTTAAATGTAAACTAAAAGTTAATAAATGGTTGGTTGGTTGGTTAAAGTGGCGATTCTTCCAGAATCCAACTAGCGCTTCCGCGCCATTTTGTTGCCACATCCTCGTTACCAACTTGTTTAACGGTTATTTACAGTATAGCTATATCCAGTCTGTGCGGTTAAGGAACATTATTAGGTTGTTAACGTCTAAGCCAGATAATTGTTCGAGATTCTCGAACAGCGGTTGGCCCAGGGTTAACATTCTGTCCTTCCATAGGGCAGGGCATTCACAGAGGAAATGGAAGATTGTCTCCTTTTTCTCCGGTTGTTTGCAACTGTGACAGTATGTATTGTGAGGGATACCCATTTTGGCTGCTTGTTCTCCGATAGATCAAAAGCCAGTTATGACTGCCGTTAGTCTCCAGGCGTCCCGTCGTTTCATTCTTATTAATGCCGACGATTGCTTGAGGTTGTAGGTGGGCCATAACGTTCTGCTAATTTTGGATTTCGTCTGGACTTTCCACCTACAGTCTGCGATTCGGAGGTATTTTTGGGAAATTGTGCTCTTGACTTATTCATGGCAGATCCCTCTCTTGCCAGTTCATCTGCTTTTTCGTTACCTTCAATGCTCCGATGTCCCGGGACCCAGATTAAGGTAACTTTATGGTTTTCACTCAAGATGGTGAGGATATTCCTACTTTGTTCCACCACTAATAAATGGTTACCGTTATGACATTTTTAATGACAAAGAATACCATTCTAGTAAAAAATATAGACCACCCCTTATAAGAGGTGCTAGTCAATTTGCATACTCTAGATCTGGTAGGAAAACACGTGGCCGCCGTTTCAGCGCTTAGACTTAATAGTATGGCGCTATGCAAGATCCGGCAGTTTAACCACGCTCCCATATTGCATACTATGAGTAGTTTTAGTCAAGAAATTGACTACTCTTTCCCTAAATCCACCTTTGACAGGCCCTTCAAGACTAGCATCCCGTCAAGAAGAGAATGGCAAACTCAACGATCATGGAGAAGAAGGTAAATACATTTTTTAAACGAATTGATCCAAGCTAGAATATAAAGTAGGCTATGGAGTTTTTTCAAAAGTATTAGGATTAGAATTATCTGTATGATTTCCGAACTACTGTAGGGTCTACCAGGCAGAAGTCCTAGCCGTAGCTGTGTTACTATGTACCTTAACACACACACCGTAACAAAAACTACGATAAATATCTTCTCAGCCAAGTGGTCATCAAATCACTGGAAGCAGTTATACTAAGATCAACTATTGCTCAGGTCAGCCAAGACATACAGATATTGAAAGAAATTGCAAGGCCGATGAGCTAGCCCGAGAGGCACTCCTTGAGAACAGAGGCAATATTGGGATTCCTATGGCAACTTGCAAATTAGGTATAAAAAGTGATATTTTCTAGGAGGCTAATAGGGCATGGAGAGAAGAAAATACTTGTGTTACAACCAGTCTAATGTGACCGCAGGTATAAAAGAAAAGATCAGCAGAATTGCTAAACCTCTAAAGAGAGAACATCTCGGAGGGCGTGACTTGTGTCACAGGTCATTGGCTGTTAGGTAGGCACTCTTCTAGGCTAGGAGTATTTTCGCATGAATACTGCAGAAGTTGTAGTGACAAGGAAGAATAAGAAAGGTTGTTAGGAACGTACCATTTTGACTCTCTTACGGAACTATCCGGTGTGGGGATAACCTAGGCTTCATAAGGGAGTCTAAATGGTTCCATGAAAATCTCATCGTTGAAATCTTTTCACCATGACTTTTACTTATATAGGAGGTTTTTTTTAGAGCTTGATAAATTAAAATTGAAATACGTTACAGAAATATTTTTGGAATGATTTTATTTATTATTAATTGGTAGATAATTTCATCGCATTTAGTTTTTGAATATTATATCCGGTATATGACAGCCATGGTTACAAAAATTTTGTCAGCTTGATTCGTAACATTTTCATTGTAGCAGCAAACCCTTCCTCATTTCGAAACAAGTAAGAGCCGATGAGGCCGCTTGCGTGTAAGCCGCGCGTAAAATGGACGAAGTGCTCTATGAACTTCGCAAATTTTCAAAATTCAAAAATTTCTTTTCAAAAATTTTTTTTCCAAGTAAACTTCCACAATGCGGAAGCGTAGTTCTGGCCTTAAATTATTAATAATGACTTGCCAAACTTTACAGAACAGAAATGTCAACACAGTTTGCCATCCTCAGCTGTCAAACCATAGTTATCGATCTCGAAAGTTCTCATGCAACTTCCTGATGAATGAGTATTAACTCATATTCTCTGATAAAACTTGTAAGTGTTGTATTATAACATTGACTGCTGTGGTAGGAAAATAGGGAAAGAACAGTCAGAGTTCCTTGGTATTAATTTTGAGAAAAGTTAATTGAAACTTGAAAGTTTTACCTGCTTTCCACGGCAATGCATCTTAACACAATACACTCGCCATTTCCTCATAACCGAATTGTAAGCACAAAATAATAATAATCCTCTAACGACTCACGTTAGTAGACTACTTTCGACGAAATTATGACTTATACCACTCTTACCTCGTTTCGTTGTTTCTTAACTCCAAGTGTTTTAAAATGTACCACAATTCTTGAGAGTTATCTATTCGTCGGTTTTGCCTCCGATGTCATCCCGATAAACGCGATAAAAAGGTATGCTTAGCTAAAAAATTTGACAGACATATCTTACTACCATATGTATCTACATACATCTTCGTACTCGTAGCCAAAATACGAAATTGGACAGTTCATATTAATAATAGATTTGTTTAACTCGTTGAGGTTTTCTCTACCGGGCGCGCTCTTTTAAAAGTTTTGCTATGTATTTGAGTGCATTGTCGTGTTGGTGGGTGTGTTTTAGCAAAACAAGTCATGCACCAGTATAAGTAAATTTGTGTAATTTTGTGGTTAAGCGGTATTAGTAAACGCTTTATGTGTTCGCTGTGTACGAAATAGAAAAGTTTTAATTAAATCCACTGACACATTGCCACATTATATAAAAAAGTTCAATGCTTACAGATGTACTGACTGCTTAGCACTCCATAAAGTAAGCACATGCGTGTGTACACACAAACATGCATATCTGCACGCATATTGGCACTGCACACAGTATAAAGGAGCAATCACGCAAAGAGCAGTGCCTCACAATACATTTCGGGACTATTTCCAAACTAGCGCAAAATAGCTGCCGACTGGGAGAGTTCGTAAACAGTGTACCAATTTTCAAATACTCTTATTTATGTACAGGGTTGGCCATATTAAACTGACCCATTGAGTAACACTATAACTTTTTACTGTAATTTGAAATCTAAGGTTTACGTCAACAAGCCAAAGACACTAGGCGCACTTAAGGCCAATATCCGACGGGAAATAGCCGCCATATCGGCCGAGACGCTGGCCAAAACTATGGAAAACGCCGAAAAACGGGCACATTACGCTATACGAGCTAAGGGCGACCACTTGCGCGATATCATATTCAAAAAGTGATGTAAACGAATCTCCTTGAACTAAATTAAATGTTTTTCACAATGAAACACAAAAAAATGTTTCTTTTTCCATATTTTTTTAATAATCACATGGGTCAGTTTAAGATGGCCAGCCCTGTATATATAGATATTAAGAAAATTTGCGTAACAAAAATTAATAAAAATATTGAATTAAATTAAAATTTCATGAAAATGAACAATTTCATCTCTGGAGCTATGATTCAAAAGCTACGGATCGGTAAAGTCTTAACTACACCGGCGAGTGAAAGTAAACTTGTAGTTGGATTTTGCACTTGTGTAATCTAAACGGTTTTAAATAAAAAAAAAATCAAATTAAAATCAAGTACCGCATCGATTCAAAAACTTTTATTACGAAAGTGAGGTGCGCATTTTACATTTTTCGACACACCTTTGACACTTATGGTCGGATTTCAACAATCCGATGGATTTACTAAAAATCTTTTCACCATGGGATTTTAAAGCATAATACAGGGTGTCCGGTGGCAGAATTACGTTTTAAATTGAAAGTTTCTCCTAACCATAGTGAATAATTCCTTTACGGTTTTCATAATTCAACTATTAAGGTTTGCTCACTGGTGACATTAGAATTCTGACACTCCTTTACAAAACGCCGCATTTGAGAAGGGTGAAGAAAATGGAAAAACTAAATAGAAGTGGCTGCAAAAAGTTTGTTTTTCTACTTAAATTATAAATAAATATATGTTACAAAGGAATATTAGCAAAAAACTGGTTTAACTTAATCCCAGAAATATATTTTGTGAATTTATTTTCAAAGGCGGATCGGAACCGATGCCATGCCACCAAAAGGCTATAACTCATGAAATAATAGGAATTTAAAAAGTCCTCTCAATGACATATTCCTAAATGTGAAGGGTGATTTTTTAACTATTATCTTTTTAAACAGTTGGTTTAAACAGCTGACGCACGTTTCGTGTTCTGTTTCACTGTCAAACAACTTCAGTTTAGTCTATAATTTAACCATGAATGAAAAATGTGTGTTCTGTTAAGAAAGTTTAAAGTTAAAAAATTGTGTTAAGCGACGAAGCTCATTTCGAATCAATGGCTACGTAAATAAGTAGAATTTTCGATTTTGGAGTGAAGATCAGCCAGAAGAATTGCAAGAGCTAACAATGTATCCAGAAAAGGTCACAGTTTGGTACGGTTTATGGGCTGGAGATATCATTGGACCGTACTTCTTCAAAGATGCTGCGAATCGTAACGTAATTGCGAATGGAGAGCGCTACCGTGAAATGATATTAAACGTTTTTTTGCCTAAAATGCAAGAGCTTGACTTGCATGACATGTGGTTTCAGCAAGACGGTGCCACATGCCACACAGCACGCGTAACAATGGACTTGTTGAGAGGCGAGTTCGGTGAACATTTTATTTCACGTTCAAAACCTGTCAATAGAGCACACAGATCGTGCGATATAACGCCTTTAGATTATTTTTTGTGGCGCTATGTTAAAGCTCATGTCTATTCAGACAAGCCTGCTTCAATTAACGCATTGCAAGACAACATTAAAGCATTTATATGTGAGATACCGGCCGAAACAATGGAAAGAGTATCCCAAAATTGGACTAAGCGGGTGGACCATTTGAAGCGCAGTCGCGGTCAATATTTGCATGAAATAATCTTCAAACATTAAATTATATGGACTGTACTATCGATTTAAATACAAATTTCATGCATTTTTCTGAATTTTACGTGTGTTTTTTTTTTAAACTTTTCTATAGCTCTAAAAAAACCACCCTTTAGTATAAATTGGCTCCAAACGACAGCCTTAGTCCCGACAACTCTTACAAGCTAGCACGAAATTTTAATAATTTCCCCATACTAAAATAAGAATGGCAGGAATGAACTTTTTGTTCAAGAAGAACTGAATGAAAGCAATAAAAAGTTTTTTCGGTCCTTTACTACATTTTATAATATTTAAGAAATTAATATAAAATATTGATTTGTAAAATTACTAACAGATATGTGGTTTTTATTTTAGTACTACTTTGACTAGACCCACTAGTGGCGTCTTTTAAGCATATAAATATGTCATCTTGCAGTAATTCTAAACCAGTTGAATTTTGTGTGGGGTTTAATGTAATTTGAGTGCAAACATGAAAACTTTTGTTGCTGGCGCACACGATGATTGAGTTTCGCGTGTAGCTTGCACTTTGAATGATATTGTACTCATCTCTGCTGTAGAGATTTAATTAGTTTAGAATTTGCACATAAGTGGGAGCTTCGACATTTTGAAAATGCTCTGCGAAATGCTGTTGCGCGACACTTGACTGTACTTAGACGCACTTTTCGTGCAATAAGTGGCGATAGCTTGACATAATAACTACGAGCTGGATATAAATGGGTGTGTGGAACCGTTGATTAGATTTTCAGTAAGTGGCAAGTTTTGCTCTGGTTTTGGATATTCGCTGCTTTGATGATTAGCTGCTGCTGAAGATACTTAGAACTTTACACACGAACGTATTGGTAAGAAGAGCAATGTGAGGTAAATTAATTTAACTTGGTTACTATATACATACAATACATATGTACATATGTAATACATACGTGACATACGTTGCTGTGCCGCAAAGGTAAAGCTTTGTGTTTTTTTTAATCATTAAACAGGAATTTAGTTTTAATGCTTTAGGAGATACTATAGTCTTTGTTTCTCCATTTGAAATCTTTCGATATTTACTTGCAAAATATACGGATTTACCAGATTTAATTGTATTTATTGACTTTGCGGTTTTTTTTTATTGGCATATGAGCCAAATCGAACTACAAATATCATATCAATCAAACATCATTTAGCATAACAGTTCCTTATGACCCGCGGTCTGCAAGACAATTCCCACGTTCACATTCTGTCTTCTCCTAGCTTCTGACTCCACCATTGTTGGAGTAGTCCAGGCCTTCCGTGCCGTCGTATGCTTGTCAGCTGAATCTCGAGTAATCTGATCATTTGTGGCTTAATAAAGCCCACTATATCCTTCCTTATTTTGAATCATTAACTTTGTCTCTTGTTCTCCACTCGTCTTCTTCTCTACTGTTTTATATTTACTTCCAAAAGTCTCTTCACCAGTCTCCTCAGCTCCTCTTCTTCATTCGTCCTCAATTGCCATGTTTCCGCTCAACAGCATTAAACAGGCCCAGTATGTATTGCTATATTGTTGTTTTGAATTTTTTGAAAATTAATTTCGATTATAGTTTTTTTGTTTAACCGTAGTTTGCCTTTTTTGCCGACTGTAATTTCTTTCCGATAGTAGGTTGTGCCGCATTGTCGTTACAAAGGGATATTCTAGCAGTGTTCTTGCTCGTCTTCTGCTCCCGAATTTTGATAGTATCGTGTATTTAGTATACTGCTGCCTAATTCAGTTTTATTCAGGCACTCTACCAGTCGCCGTAGAGTTCTACAGGGCAATGCCATCTGAAGAGGTAAAAATCTGGACCACCGTGTTTATCATTTTTTTCCTTATTCAGTCCACTCGGGAGTATAGGACTCCACCTACATTTAATATAGGAGCAGTGGCCTATGATTAAAGCAACTGAATAGAGACACGTTTATCCTTGAACGATTAAGTAGCACCTTTGAGCGATTGACGTCCCATGCTGGCCAAATTCTTTTTGCATTCCTAAACTCGAGCATAGAGGCGTACACCACAGACAAACATTTTAATCATTCTTTGTACCAAGGATGACATTTTAGCGTTCATACAGTGGCCTCTAGTCTGCATAATCAGAATCATCACCGGAATAGATGGTGGTGCACGAGTCGCTGTACTACGCATTATATGCGTAGCTAAGAAACTGTGCGTCTTGCTTGTTCAGAGTTCTTTTGTAAGTCCGCTTCTTTCAAAGCGGGAGGCTGTTCGGAGCAGCAGGCGATACAGTGGCGGTGCCTCATAAAAAAGTAGTGACTTTTCCACAAAAGTTAAAAAATGTGCTGCACCTTAAGACCTTACCCAAAATATTTTGGAAAATATTACAATTTACGTGAGCTGAGCAGATTAGATTTTCTAATCTAAAAATTTGGTTTTTATAAATATTTAAAATATAGCTCTGTTAAAAAGCATATATTTTAAATGACCACCATGAGAACGTCTAAAACGGGTAAAATCCGACAAACAGTCGATCTACGAATGCCTAATTGTTGAAAACATCGAGATATGGATGTTGCAAGTTGTTCAGCATCTCTCTGCGTTACAGCAGCGACAGAACGTCTATGGTGTGCCAGTATTTTTTCTTCCTTGAATTGTCGGCTTATTCCTGAACATTTCCACTAAAAGAATACAAATTTTGCAATATTTTGTTCTCAAAGATTTATGTACTATATTTACTCGACAGATGTCAAAGATGACACAATAAAGGAACCGTCTGAAAATTATTCACTACTAACATTTAGGCGTCAACTAATTTCTTTTATAAAACAAACTTGATTATTGGGAGAGTTATCAAATAAAGGTCACGTAAATCTTAATATTTTTTTTATCGAAATTCGTTTCGCATTGGCCACTTGTTTTGTTGTCATACTTATTTTGAATAAAATATTCGTATTTCAATAGCTGCAAAATAACTTGGTAGCTCAACAACTGCATACAGTATTGCGATATCTTGAAATAGTGATTTATAAATACCATGGCTGTGATGTACATTTGTTCGATTTTTAGGATCATGGAATTTTCGAGATTTCGTTATTGAAGTCCCGGCATTAATGCCGGTGTACAGTTCTTCCTCATTTTTCAATCATTTAACTCGGTCTTAGATATATTTTCTCATTTAAGGCGAAAATAATTTTTTTATTAAAGTAAGTTAAACGCATACTCATTAAATAATACTTAAGCGCTTCTATAACTGATAAAGTAACTTAAGGTTTGTCGAAAACATCGCAATGGAAGAAAGAACTTAAAAGCGGAGCTGAAGTCTTCTGACTTCGTTCTGTGAGCGAAAATCCGTTATGATATATCACTTCAAATGATAAAGTCATAACTTAATTATATTATTTATCGGTACATCTGAAATTCACTCACCATTAATATTGCAATATTAATTGATAGAACAGGAATAGAAATATTTCAGTCACTTGAAGAGATGAACCTCGAACAAAAGAACCCTGATAATTCCTATCACAAAGTGATATCACAAAGTGATATAGGCGCAAAGTGCTTTTCAATGCTATTTTTTACTAAAGGGTGTTTTTTTAGAGGTTAGGTTTTCAAGTTGGCACTCCTTTTTTCGTAGATGGTCTTTTTGACAGCTGTCACTTTATTTATGCTCAGTTTGGTTTGCAATTTCATAATGAATAGACTTACACCTGAACAACGTTTGCAAATCGTGCAAATCTATTACGAAAATAATGGTTCGGTTCGCGCGACGCATCGAAGAAAATTTTGTTCAGCGATGAAGCTCACTTTTGGTTGAATGGGTATGTCAATAAGCAAAATTTTCGCATTTGGAGTGAACGTAATCCACAAGCCATTGCTGAGACGCCGTTACATCCTCAAAAAGTCACTGTTTGGTGTGCTCTATGGGCAGAGGGAATCATTGGTCCATATTTCTTTAAAAATGAAGCCGGCCATAATGTTACAGTCAATGGAGAGCGCTATAGAGCCATGATTAATGACTTTTTCGTGCCTGAATTGGACGATGCTGATGTGGACGACCTTTGGTTCCAACAAGACGGCGCTACATGCCATACAGCCAACGCAACAATCGATTTATTGAAGAAAACTTTTGGTGAGCGCATTATCTCGCGCCGTGGACCTGTGGCGTGGCCTCCAAGATCGTGCGATATAACACTGCTGGACTATTTCTTGTGGGGCTATGTGAAGTCGCTTGTCTACGCAGATAAGCCCGAAACGATTGACGTCTTGGAAGAGAATATTCGGCGCGTTATTGCTGACATACGGTCCCAATTGTTGCAAAAAGTGGTCGAAAATTGGGCCTCTCGGCTGGAATTTATTCGAGCCAGCCACGGCGGCCACTTGCCCGAAATCATTTTCAAAACATAATGGCAAACCCTTATCTTTATAATAAAGCTAAATTCTTGGCCATAACATTAAATTATATACGTTTTATTTCATCTTAAAAACCTAACCTCTAAAAAAACACCCTTTATAAAAGTGAACTTTTCGAATTTCATAAGCTTAGTAAGAAATTGCAAATCCCGAAAATCCCGACATTGCTGATAAATAGTCCCCAACTTTTTGAGACTTAAAAAAGACTGTTGTTCTGGGATTGACATCTCTAACCACTGTGGTCATACAAAGTAGGAAATAATGCTAATTAACGCAAACCCACTTATTGAATGCCCGCATGTGAATAATAATTATAATTTAATTGGCAGTGAAGAACTGTAGGCTAGAAGAAAGATTATCTATTGTGTGTTTCATTGTCACTTATTGTTCATATATAAATATATACTGAGGTTTATCTAAAGGACTATAAATAAATTGAGTGTGACTGAAAAATAATTTATATTCTGTTATTTCCCTTACTTGCCTGAACTCCATTGTATCCGCACTTGAGCAGGGTGTAATCATTTTAATTAAATTCAAGTCAAATTAAGCCTTCAGTCATTTAATTGTGTAACGATGAATTGAGCAACATGGTTATTTACGGTTCAATGTAGGTGCAAGTTTTCAGACACAGCACCTACGCATATAATATCTTGCATTTATGTACATAAATATATAAAAAATCCCTGCAGGAAAATACACTGCAGTCGAACAGGTGTTAGTTAGTAGTCATCATTTGCTCTTATTTATGCTTTTCCCACACAGACTTATAAATTTAATGCAAGGACACTTTCTTATGCAATCTCACTCAGCAAAACTTCAGTTATGTGCAATGATAAAATATTAATTAGCACAGGCTTCCCTTAATACAGCACAATTTTTGCTGCAGAAACGATAGCCATATATGAAGCAGTACAATATGCTAGCCAAATACCTGGAAAATTTGCAAATTTTTCTGATTCCTTAGCTTCATTAGAAATGGTAAAAAATATAAACAATAATAATTATTATACAGATTACATAAGAAACTGCTTATTAAAATTCAAAAATATAGTCGAATTTATATGGATACCAGGACACGCGAAAATGAAGGGCAACGAATTAGCAGATTCAGCAGTAAAAGAAGCACAAAACCTCCCACTAACTATGTTTTGAACCTCCTACACGCAGATATTAAAAGTTATATAACAAAAATATTCAAAAATAAACAACACTCCACATTCGAACAAACAAAAAGCTGGCACAAATTTGTTAACCCAATAAAGCAAGCAATAACTGAACACATATTTACACATAACACTAACATAACTAAAAGGGAAATAACAAAAAAAATTAGACTACGGCTTGGATGCACCACTAATACAACAATATCTAATAAAAAAAGACGTAAATATCTGCAAATACTGCAATACCTCAGCTCAAAACATCAAACACATCCTTGACGACTGTACACATTTTACAAACCACAGAAAATCACTAAACAACACAAAACCTACTGATCTACTTTTAAACAATTCTACAGAGAACATTATTAAACTTATAAGCTATTTAAAATATTGTAATATCTTAAACGAAATTTAGCTAACACTCTATGTACAGTCTGTTACATAAGAGCGTGGTCACTGTTACACGTAGATAAAAAATCAGAGCGGCCTGATTCTTTTTCTACGACATAGAGAGCACCTCAGTCCTTCATGCTTTTTGTAAAAAGTCAGCTGTCTGTCAAATTTAGTCTTCAAATGAGTGGTTTTTCGAAATGAGTGCTGTTTACGCCTCTCGCTTTGAGGCAATTTTTCTATGTTTGCATGAAAAAGGACCCAAATTAACGCAAACTGCTACTGCAAACTGTTCGTTGGCAAGTGGATAAATCGCTATAAAAAGGTCGGTAACGTTGACGATTTTCCTGATCGCGGAAATGCAAGCAAAGTCTCCAAAAAAAAGGCCGAAAAAAAATTCTCGCATTGTTCTGGAAAGATCCAACTTTGACTTTACGTGGAGCTGCTGTGAAATTGAAAGCAAAAGGTGTTGTATCTTACAGAACGATTCGCAGGCACTTGTTTGCCAATTAACTGAAATATCGCAGTACTTTGGAAAAACCAATCTTGAGTGCAAAACACGTTGAAAACGAGTGCAGCGCAAAACGGAGTTGTCACTTTAGATTGGCCATCTCAGTCACCCGGTGCAAATAGCACAGAAAATGTGAGGGCTCTGATGAAAATGTCAGCTTCGCAGATACAAGCCATGTAATTTAGACCAACTTTCTCGACAAATTCGGAAAATTTGGAGGTCTTTTCCGGTGGAATATGCAGAAAAACTAGTGGAAAGTATGCCCCGACGATGCCAGGCCATAATTGGCAATGCAGGAGATTGGACTTGCTACTGAGGCATTTGCATTGAGTATTGACGACCAAAGTATCAATAAATTTGCGAATTTTCGAAAAATCGATTGTTGTTATTATTTAACAGTGACCACGCTCTTATGTAACAGACTGTACATATATATATTATATATCCGGTATATTAGCTTAAGGCCACAGTAGCCAAAGCTATAAGCTTATTGTATTTTATAGTTAACTGTAAATATAATTGTCAATAAAAAAAAAATTATGAAAAAAAAATAGTTAGTGCTGGAACAAACTAAAACTTACTCAGCGTGTAACGGAGCCTATGATAAGGGTGGTCGGGATTACCGAATCTGTCACTGTCCAGCATTTTACACATTGCGTTCTGCTTGTTTTCGTGATGGGTTCTTTACTTTTATTCAATTGAAAGTAAATAGTGTGTGAAAATATTACAAAATTAAGAATCAATTTACTTTTGCTTGATATGACCACCGTTTGACTTAACTATAGCCTTAAGATGGTCCAGAAACGAATCGCAAGCTGCCCGAATGTGACTTCCAGGTACCTTTCAGCACCTCAAGGTCGGAGAATCTTTTAGTTTGGCCCTTGCTTTCCAAAAGGGCTCAAAGAGAATAACCCATTGGATTGTGTTTTAGCCATTCTTGGTGCACTCGAGCTTTGTGAAACGAAAAGTTTGTCTGCCCACGGCTTTAAAGCAATCTCCAGAATACTTTCCCGATAATATTTCGCATTTACGTTGACGCCAGACTCGATGAAAATCGATTAGAAAGCGCCCATCTGCGGTTACAACGGCCCAAAAATTACCTGTGGCCAATCGATGACTCAAATTTTCGTATGAGCGGTCGGTCAAATGAACCCTATTGTTTTGGGAGTTTACGAATTGCTTAATTTGGAAAATTTTCTCGTCAGAAAAACAATGTTCGAAAATTGACCACTTTCGACCAAGCGAAGCAACTCCTTCGCTCTCTCAAGTCTGACTTGTTGCTGCTTTGGTGTGATATCATGCGCCTTTATGGATCTTGTAAGAATGCTACTGTTAGATACTTTCAATTCTTTCGCCATTTGATTGGGGATTTAGCTCAAGTCGCTTCTTCACTTTTTGCACCATTTCACGTGACGTTGCAGTCTTTTGATGATCAATAAAAGAAAGCAACCAATTCGACTGATTGGCCTATAATTGAAAAAAAAAACTTAAATATATAAAAAATATAAGAATTATCCGACCTGGATGACTTTATGTGTCACTTCACGATGTTGTTAAAACCAGGTAAGAAAATATTTGTGTTTGTAATCTGCTTTAACCTGCTGATTTAAGTTTTTGCTTAAAACGGGTAAGCAATTTTTTTGTAATAAGTGCGCCGCTGTTCGGCGTCAATCCTTTCGTGCACCATCAAGTGCCGAAATCAGTGTCAGCTGTATTACCTGCTGTAAATGTAAGCAATTCTTATATCAGTCTACGAATAATTATTCGAAAAATCGAGTATCTGCAATCAGATGAAAAGACCTTCGTGCTTTTATTCTTGCATGTGAGTGTAATGCAAGGAATACAAAAAATGCGAAAACCAAATCAAAGAAACAGGAGCCACTACTACCAGTGACTGCTGCTACGTCGCCCGTGAACGTGACTATTGTTATGATGCCCACACTCACGAACGTAAACGTACGTTCAGTGTCAACTGACACGAACATCTTATGAGAGCCCCATGTGAATGAAAAATCACTACCACTCCGCCCTGTAGTATCCAAGATCGTTTACGTGTGTAAATGAAAAATTTTGTATTGTTCCCTAGAAACATATCAGCTGATTGCTCTCTCACTACACAGTGTTGCCAAACAGTATATTTCGAAATCATTTACAAAATAAACCTAGAAAAATTTTAATTTTTAATAAAATAACTTAAAAACAATTATGAATAATGTTAATTATAGATAAATGAAATATTTGCAGTTGGCGGATGTGTGTAAAAGTGTGTATGCAAAAATATCAATGACAATATTGTGTCGAAACACAAACACACACAAACTGATGTATTGCGTAAATATGTAACCAAAGGAAAGCAGCTGTTTTCTACGGGCACAGGTGTTGCTCAATTTTGTGTATCCTATGGCACCATTAGTGTTCCGCTAATTCTCTTTTCTCTGCTTCGCACTCTCATGCTGCTGTTAACGATGCGCCGCTCTCTGCTGATACTAATAGCGCTGCTGTTACTAATACAGCTAAAATGAAGCTAACGCCGATTATCTACTTATAAAAAGATGACTGCAATGCCGATTTCTCTTGCACCTACATCTAATCGCATTCAACTGTAAGTGCCTGCTCAATCAGCTGTGACTGATGTCTCGAATAATCTCCCTAATCGTACACGGGAGTGGAAAACCGTAACAAGAGCTAACAGAAAAAAGGTTAAACAACCTTTAGTTATCGGTTCAAACCACAATAATGAGTTAAGTGTAGTTCCTAATATGAAGTGGCTGCACATATCGTCATTCTCTAACACTGTCACAGTAGCCGATATTGTGGACTATGTTGCGAAATATGCAGAAATTGACCAACAACTTTTTTCATGCTGCATATATGCTAATAAAAAGGGATACCTCCCTAATGGATTTCAAAAGGATCAACTTTAACTTAGGCGTATCGTCGGATTGAAACAAGAGCTGAATTTAGCCGAAATGAGAGAGTAAATAACATACATTCACTCATTTTATCTAAACTTCAGTGAATTAAAAAAAAATCAATGGAAGCTAAGGAAGAAATATGATGCGAAAGAACTATTCATACATTTTCTATACAAATATAATTGTGGTACAATTGTAGCAGGAATGGCAATGAAGGCACGCATGGCATAGATGTACGTTTGCCACGACACATGCATGTCCAAAACAAATTTCGTCATTTCATTCTTAAGCACATATGTGAGGCATTCGTAAAGCTGGTACAACTGTACCAAGAATGTCGCAGAAGGGTTAATAGCGGCCGCCCCTGGCCGTATCCCATTCGAAGGCGGCAAAAACTAGTATCCCTCCATTTGCAAAAAAACATCAAGGCGTACACTATAAATTGGTGTAGGGCTGAGAAATCCCGAGGCTAACACATAGATGGCGCCAGTTTTATTGCATTCGCCTCTTTTTCAGCTAGTACATATATATACATATATAATATATATATAATTGGCGCGTACACCCTTTTTGGGTGTTTGGCCGAGCTCCTCCTCCTATTTGTGGTGTGCGTCTTGATGTTGTTCAACAAATGGAGGGACCTACAGTTTCAAGCCGACTCCGAACGGCAATATTTTTATGAGGAGCTTTTTCATGGCAGAAATACACTCGGAGGTTTGCCATTGCCTACCGAGGGGCGACCGCTATTAGAAAAATGTTTTTTCTTAATTTTTGTGTTTCCCTGAGATTCGAACCAGCAGCTAGTATTAACCTTAAAAAGACATCTGCTAAGATTTCATGATATTCTATTGATTTAGTTCGAGAGTTAGTAGAGTAAGTCAAAACAATGGATCAAAAATTGTTTCGTGTTTTAATTTTACACTGCTTCTTGATGGGAAAAAATACCGTGCAAGCGAAGCAATTCCTTGAGAAGTGTTATGGGTCTTCCGCTCCAT
Organism: Anastrepha obliqua; assembly: GCF_027943255.1. Classification (NCBI taxonomy): domain Eukaryota; kingdom Metazoa; phylum Arthropoda; class Insecta; order Diptera; family Tephritidae; genus Anastrepha; species Anastrepha obliqua. Next base: position 87,525,688 of record NC_072892.1, read on the forward strand.
TAGAAATAACAATAAAACGATGGTTTGCTGACTTCAAATGTGGTCGTAGAGACACCGGTAAATGCAGTGGACGTTCAAAACATAAAAAAAAAATCAACAAAATCGTTTTGAATGATCGAAAAGTGAAGTTGCGTGAGTTAGCTGACATTGTACAGATATCAAAAGAACGTGTTGACTTTATATTGAGTGGAAATTTGACTATGAGAAAGCTCTGTTCAAAGTGGGTGCCGCGTTTGCTCATAATTTTGTTTCATCAAGACAATGCACTGTGTTACAAGTCACTCAAATAATGGCGAAACTGCATGAATTGAACTTCGAATTGCTCCCATATCTACGGTATTCATCCGATTTGGCTCCCAGCGACTACTGGCTATTGTAATACCTACAACAAGCTCGCCGATAAGAAATTTTGCACGAATGAAGAAGTTATTACTGAAACTGAGGCCTATTTTGAGGCAAAAGCTAAATCTTTCTACAAAATGGGACTGAAATGTTATAGCGGCGCTGGAAGGACTGCGTTCTTCTTAATGGAAATTACGTTGATGAATAAAGCTAATTTTTAACAAAAAGAAAAACGATAGAGTGCCTAAGGGTCAAAATAAAGATGTGACGGAATATAGGCTCGTTTTATTTTTAAATAGTAAGAAAGTTATTCAAACACAAAATTGCATATGTTTGAATTCGATTGAATAAGTGCTCACATGTGAGTTCAACTCTTCAATTTCCATGATTTTATCGACGATTGCTCTACGATGGCGGGCTTTATCTTCAACGTCCACAACGTAGAACAAGTTGGCCCCACTTTTCATATCTTGACTCCGATACCGCATTAAGTCCACAAATAACATTTTTTTTACAAATATTTAAAATCTATTTCAATATTAAAAGTCTTCTAACATTTATCGAACAATCGGTCACTGGACATGAACTGCCAAGTAGAATAAAATTTGCGTAAGTTCGAGATTTATAATTTTTGCAAATCACATCGTACGTTAACCATATTTGACGTTTGTGAACTAGGCAGCTGCAGTATACACACAGGCAAACAATGATGCGCATGAAGGTCCAAATAAAGACTTCCATCATTCACAATCATTTTTTTTTATTTAGTAAAAAAATATCAAAAACAAAATTGGATGATTAATCTGTCCTCCGTAACGTATAATTTAAAATGACAGTTTCAGAAGTCAGTCGAATTTTGCGGACCCATCATGACAGACATTTAAGTCCCACAGAATTCCAATTATAAACAGGGAAGCTGAAAATTGGTAAACAATTGATTCACTATTCGCTATATGGAAAAATGAATATGAAGTTTAAGAAAAAGAAAAGAACGTTTAAAAAAATTAAAACAGTCAACGGGATTTTCTGAAAACCTCATATTTGCATTTTTTGAATTAAAATTTAATGGACTATAAAACGGCCCATAAAAACTCTCTCTAGGCATTCAATTGAGAATTGGGATGAAAAATTTGTGAAATGTTTTTATTCGGCTTTTTAAAACTCGCAAAGACGTGCAATGAGAATTATATATGTAAAATAATATTATATCTTTTACTCCAGATACACAGCACTGGTAACACAAGGGGTCTAAGGGAGATCATTTTACAGATCAGCTAGCACTACTTAACCTATCTAATTTTTGTATGAATTTTTAAAATAGGATTTATATGGTTTTTATTAGGCAATAAGTTATACACTTGTGCAAAAATAATGAACATTTAGCTTCGATTACTCAAATACATTTAAGTGTTTCACAAGGTGTCGTAAGTGTCGTATTGTTTATATCGTAACATGTCCAATGGTTAAATAAATGGCTCGTAGAATCTTAACCACGACTAACTATTTTTTGGCTGTATGAAAATTCATAAAAAGACTTGTACGGCAGCTTGCGAAGCCCTTAAGGAAATTTTTAGTCGCTGAAAGTTTATCAAATACAACAATACGACACTTATGAAACTTATGTGAAAACCACAGTTGCTTGATCTCCTTTCAACTGTTGTGAAACCAGTCGCCGCCTGACTGATTCAGCGAATTACATAACTCGCACTGGAAGTATTTCTATGCCCTTATGCAGGATACGTTATAATTGACATATGTATGTATTTATGAGTGCTATCTCATATCTCTCCTCAATTCTTCTGTCAATTTTATTGCATTGCATAATTACACATATAAATTTTGCATCGAACGTATGTAGTTACATAGAGCAGGTATGTGGCTAAAGTGTTGTTATGCTGTTCTTTGTGCAATTAATTGAAGCGCTCCATTGCATGCATGCACCCTAAAACCTCTACTTTTGCACGAATGAATGTGAGTCATAAACAATGTCTACTTTGTTAGCATACGAGATTGTACTCAAATGAAATTAGTATGATTAAACTCATTGTCACGCTGCAATGGCACGTGCAGCAGCATATCGCAGACGTGTGCATTTGTGCAAATTACTTGTCCATAGGTGCAAGTTGTTTGCTTATAATTTTATATGTCTTTGAAGTGGCATATATAAATTCACTAAGATTCGATTATCAAGGCTCTTTTGCAGTTGTGGGGAATAAGTAGGAAACATTATGAAATTGGAAAAGACTTGAAATTCTCATATGTATGTATCTAAGAGCACATACAAACAGAAACATACATGTATATTCTAGTGGTTTAAATTAAATTTAATAGGAAACATTCATTACTGAGATGTATATTTATGTGTGCGAGTGAAATCCTTGTATTACCTAAATTTCAGTATAAAATTGCTTTGGGCATAACAATTAGTTTACTAAGAACTCGAAATGAGCTTTTCCGGCCGTTCGTTAGCAAACGAAATACCACGCAGAGCTACTCTGGTTTTATGCGAGGATATACTCGTATAGAATACAAGTAGTTTCAATCATTTAGTCGTAATTTCAGATGTATGCTGGGTTTAAACAATCCTTCGTATGCCCAGCCAATTTTAAATTGCATAAATAAGAGAAAACGCTGAAGGAAGTGCGACGATGTTCAAGCTAATCATCTCTCTCTATGGAAAAATCCCACATTTAACGATATCGTAGCCCACGGTGCACGGAATGCGGAGATGTGGTCAACCTCAGACCTGCACCAGGCTCTCAGCGATTATAAAAGAATCAACTGATTTCTGACGTAAGCGGGGTTATCAAAAAACTGAGATAGTGTTGGTATATACATATATATAATTCGCGCGTACACCCTTTTTGGGTGTTTGGCCGAGCTTCTCCTCCTCTTTGTGGTGTGCGTCTTGATGTTGTTCCACAAATGGAGGGACCTACAGTTTCAAGCCGACTCCGAACGGCAGATATTTTTATGAGGAGTTTTTTCATGGCAGAAATACACTCGGAGATTTGCCATTGCCTGCCGAGGGGCGACCGCTATTAGAAAAAAATGTTTCTTAATTTTGGTGTTTCACCGAGATTCGAACCACGTTCTCTCTCTGAGTTCCGAATGGTAGTCACGCACCAACCCATTCGGCTACGGCGGCCACTACTATACTTTCGAAATATCGAAAAAACAAAAAAAAATTTTTTGATATTTCTATACCACCGGATCTACAGTATGGGCACCATAAAACCATTCACAATTTTAGCAGCCTGGCTTGTAATTTCGCATTTATCAAAAAAAAACTGTATATAATACCGAATTTTCTCTTTGTTGATTTCCGTTGCTAACACCCTGTAACTCCCCACTGAATGGAATAAACAAAAAACAGTAAAGGCAGTTTTTTAGTACAAAATGTCACCTTGACAACGAGCATAAACTTTAAATTGTTTGATCGATATTGTGCGAGATATCAATCACTACAGTCATCTACCGAGAAAGTAATGGACTTTTTGCCCCAAAGTAACGAGTGGTAGATAGTGCGGTAAACCCATTTGTAGATTTGTCTCACAACTTTTATTTAATTCATATACTAAAGGCAAACAACCGCTTCTCAGCTTAATGTCATCTGAAAACAACATTGTCTGAATGGAAGACATGGCTACCGTCTAAAAGTAAAGGCAAATTACTTGTGACGAAAGATGCATAAGTTCCTTTGGTAGGCATGAATATTTTCCATCGTAGGCAGCTAGTTCTGCGGTAAAAGTAAAAAAAACAGTCATGAGAAAAAAAAAAATAAACTACGAATCAATGGAATTTTTCAGGAACTTCCAACTTTCACTTTGTTAAATCGGGTGTTTTTTAAGAGTTGGAGAACTTAAAATGATGATACGGAACAGAAAAATTGTTGGAATGCATTTTTGTATTTTAATCTGGTAGATAATTTCATAATAATTATTTTTCGAGTATGATGTCCGCTATATGTCCACTGCGGCTACGAATTACATAGTCCATTCGATCAGATCAATTTTGGACTACTTTTTCCAATAAATCTGGACGCATGGCGTCAATGGTGGTTGAAATGTCGTTAATGTTTAGCTGATTAATTTTTGGAAACAAAAATTCAGTCAGCATAGTTAGCTCGATAGCGCGCGCTATTCACCGTAACGGCAGCTTCTTCGAAATAGATAAGGGCCGATGACGCCGCCAGTGTGTAAGCTGCACGTAAAATGGGTGTAGTGTTTTATGAGCTTCGGGAAAGATTTGGTTTTTTTTTTTTCAAGTAAATTCCCACAATTTGGAAGCGTTGTGCTGACGTTAAATGAGTCATAATGATTTGAAAAATTTTACTCAACAGAAATATCAATACACTTCGCCATTCCCAGCTCCCAAACCAAATCTATCTATATCGATAATTGACATACAACTAAGGAAGCCACCGATACTTAAATTTAGTGGACTATAAATCTGCATACTACAAAGTTTTCTATAAATTATAACTAAAATCCGTGGAAGTATAATGGAAAGTTTTGGGAATTTTTCAATATTTTGTATATATGGTAGTTAGAGACTTAGATTTATGATTTTTATGACAAAATATGATTATTGAGACAATAAGTTGTGATTTTCTAAAAAATAACAAAAAATAGAAAAATATTGGAGAGTGGTAAAACTGTTGATGTGCCATCATTTGTCGTGGGCTGTATCAGATATCTTTTAAGCAGAAGGCACATGGCCTATGTCTGCCTCCCTACGTAACCTAAATTTAACTCCTCCTAACCTAGTATACTGCGTAAACACTTTTCTTAGCATTTGCCAACAATCAAATTGTCGATGTGTTGACAGCATTAGCAATTGCACAGCGCAAAGGCGGCTTATGGCGATAAATTGGGCGTTTGGTGTGCACAGCTGTCATAAGAACAATATCGTTTTGGTAGTGAAACTGTAGAGAAGAACGAAAAGATAGTGGGGGAGGAGTGGTGACAAGCAATCAAAAATCTAACTTTTCGCACCATTTTCGTCATGGATATTGGCCCAAGCAACGGCGAAAAGGCAAAGAATGATGCCAGAAGCCAAGCAAATCACACTGTGAAAATATTTATGTGACTGTATGTAATCGGCTGCATGAATGGATGCCTGCATGTGCGTGGAAATGTGTGACGGCTATTGAAAACAAAAGCCGAGTCGTGGCAAGTGAGCTGCGGAAAGCAAGAACAATAGCGACATTTAGCCAGCAGCATTAGACGCGATATTTCAATGTCAGTATGGGTGACCACAAGCACACAGGCCGCTTACGCATACAAACATATATTCGCATGTAAAAGTGTATTCAGTAACATTTAAGAATCTGTATGTATGGTGTATTGGTGTGTAGTTTTTGTTGATCTCTTCCACTCGAGCGCTTTGGCGCGCCATTTTTTGGCTAGCATTCTATCATTTTGCAATGTCGTTTAGCCCAACTTTGCTGCTGCCATTGTCGTTGTTTATTGTTGTCCTTTTTGCATAATACTATTGCGAGCAACTTTTTTTCTTTTGTTTAGCATCAGAGTTGTGCGCTGAAATGTTCTGTCAGTTGGCGTGGAAATTATTTCAACGAGTTAAAATTTAAATGCATTTTGCTTTTGAATGCTGTTCGTGCCAGTCACTCATACGCAGTGGTGTTAAAAACCAAACCAGCATACAACTGCAGCTGCGGATGTGCACCAACAAATACGCATACAGGCCAGCGTACCAGCAGTCAGTTGCCACACATGAAGTGGCGTAAGCGGCGGCGACCGCTGCAGCGACAAATCAATGTCATCAGCAGTCACACACGACAAACCGTTATGTTGCATGCAATGCACAAAAAATATTTAAACATTTGTATATTTTGTATCTGCGTATTACTGGCACAAAAGAACGTTTGTGAAAAAAAGCAAATGCAAGTTTGAAAAATAAAAACCTCTTCTCCCAACTATGTATGCAATTTTTTTAAGCACTAAAGATTAATGTATTATATAACTCTCGAGTGATATGACAGACGTTGTTGATGCGCATTTGCTGGCATTTAAATGCACTGGTTGGCGATTTATTGCCACAAGGACCTTGAAGTTCACACAAATTTCTGATTCAAGCAGGGGCAAAAGTGTTGAACATGGCTATATTTTGTTTTTGGATTTGTTTTGAGATAGAGGAAAATATTGAAAATGACTCGAAAATCTAAAAAAGTATAAAAAACGACTCTCGCCATTTTTGAAAAGAAATGATTAGAAAATTATTTTTTGAAATGTTTCGCAACTTTTGCTTTGCTTGTAATTTATTCAGTATTTGCGATATTTTGAATATTCCACCGAACATCGTGATATTCAGTGCAAGAGATAATACCAGTTTATTGTATTTATCTAAAACGTAGGCCCTAAGGTAGATAGACTAATTTTACAAATAAGTTTATTAGTGATATTAAGCTCAGTTAGACTTTCAAGCAGCTTTACTTAATGCGCTTGAAATTTGGCGAAGTTTCCAATAGCCCAAGGTGCTATTTCGAAGGTTTTTCTCATTACGAATTGTCTTTCATTTAATTTTAATTGGTTTAGCTTAATTTGTGAATCTTATGAAGATTACAGAGACTGTTTATTTACATTTGCTTTTGAAAAATGTTTGAAGAAAATTTAATAAACGCCATTAGAAGCATGTATACCTGTATATCATTAATATTGAATTGTTTCTTGTATATTGCAAGCTTGCGCATAACTGGAAGTGCCAAGGTTTTCCGATCGAAGTATAATTCACACACCTAAACCTTTCGGCGTTGTCGTGATTGGCGTCCTATCATGTACATTTTTATTATTGAAAGAAAAATGTGTGATCTGTTACAGCTTTTAGTTAACATCATGATTCAAACATGTATTATGTATTGTTGAATAGGGCTAACATCCCTGCTTTCCTTTTTCTTTTAGCGGATCATCAGTTACAGCAATCGAAGCCAGCGTGCATTGGGCCAGCACTTTTAGGCAATCCGAATGTGTGCTTTGCGAATAATGACAATAGCATCTTTCCTATGCGATGATCATACATGTAACAGGTGGCGCTAAAGTAGTCCTCCTATCAGAAAATGCTATAAATTTTGCGATTGGCCCCTAATGTCAGTTCTGTTTTGACATTTGTATAGTAAGCACATGCGAAATACACGTTAATAAACAATGTTACGCTACACTGCTCCAGAACGCGGAATATTGCTGACTATTTATTTGACCAATAATCGGTCGGTGACTTTGGCACAACGTGAATTTCGTCGCAGATTTCCTCGCCGTCCAACGCCTACTGGTGAAACACTGCGACGTTAAGCCGCTCGCCTCGAAGAGACTGGCACAACACGAGATGCTGCCAGGCGTGGCAGACCCCGGAGTAGCCGTTCTGTAGAGAATATTGCTGCTGTAGCCGAGGATGTCATGGAAGCGTCGTCGACATCGACCAGACGACGTGCCACGCAAATGGGTATCAGTCAACGGTCTTTACAGCGAATTTTGGTACAAGATTTGAAGATGTTTCCGTACATCAGGTGTTAGCTGCTGACCGCCAATCGCGTCTAACATACGTTCAAGCCATCCTTAATCACCACCAAGAGGAAGATGATTTTTCATCAAAAATAATCATGAGTGATGAGGCCCATTTACATCTTAGCGGGTACGTAAATAAGCAAAATTTACGCTTCTGGGGTACTGAAAATCAGCGAGTAACGCATGAAAAGCCATTACACCCGCTCAAAGTCACTGTATGGTGTGCTGTTTTCGCTGGACTAGTCATCGGACCTTTTTTCTTCGAAGACGTCGCGGGCCAAACGGTTACTGTGAATGGTGAGCGCTAGAGAGCAATGATCAACGAGTTCTTTTTGCCGCAACTTGATGAATTGGGATTGGAAAACATGTGGTTCCAACAGGACGGTGCAACGGCACACACTGCACGTGCCACAACCGATATGCTGAAGAATGCATTTCCCGGGCGCCTAATCTCCCGTTTTGGCGATTTGCACTAGCCATCAAGAGCGCGTGATTTGGCCGCTCCAGACTTCTTTTTGTGGGGCTTTTTGATGTCGCTGGTTTATGTCAAGAAGCCTTAGACTCTTGCAGCTCTTAGAGATAATATTCGTCAAGAATGTGAGGACCTATCGCCGTAAGTTTTGTCCAAAGTGATGGAAAATGCCACAAAAAAGGGCTCAAATGGCAATCAACTGTGGCGGCGGCCATTTATATGACATCATATTCTCGACTTGATGTAAAAAAAAAATTAAAAGACCAAAGAAAAATTATCCACAAGAAGAATCAAAGTTTTTCATTTTTTTTTTAAATTACAGCCAAAAAACATCGCAAGGTTACTTTTACGCCACCTTGTATTTAAAAAACTCTCAATATCATTCTTAAACCTGATTAGTTTAAAATATGGAATTTTTATATTTTCTTCGATGTGCATACGAGAGCATTCTTGAAAAACCTCTCACAAACTGCTGTGCATTTTCATACAGACTAGCACAAGTTAGGTTGGTATTAGAAATGAGAATAATGTAGTAAAAATCCAAGCACACGTTAACTAGGCAGTGCTAAATTTACATAGAATGCTAAATTTTTAAAATGTTTAGTCATTACTAGACATGTTTCCTCACTCACAAAGTGTTTAGAAAATGTATAATCAGGGTTTTCGCAATGCCTTAAACAATTACTAAAATACTATATATTTCCATTATAGACGTCAATACATGAATGGGTGAGGTTTTTACCTTGTCAAGCGTCTCGAAGCGGTATGCACAATGCAGTGTGTTGTAGTTGAATATTTCTACTGTAATAATCCTAATAACCGAATAGCACCGGTTTACTGCACTCTTCTCGTGAGATGTCTTGTTGTTGTTTAGACATTCGCACAAATAGTGGAAAATAGTTGCTTTCACCCCTCCGTCTGATAGCTTCTGCAGATTGTGTTGAAAGGAAGGTTAAGTCTGGCTGCATGCTCCTCTACTTTCCAATGACTTGTAAGGGTTGCAGTGATACGCAAATCGTTAGGGCGAGATCATGCCAACAGGTGCCGAATCTTTTCTTGCCGGGAGCCCATATCAGAGTAATTTAAAGCCAATGGTCAAGCAATTCTATATCCTCTTTACACTGTGACACTGATTAGGATGATATAGAATTGGAATATAGAGCCTTTCTAACTACTTGATTGCCTCTAAAGATAGCTACTCTTGCACCAATTTTTGTGTAGTGTTTTAGTGATATGCATGCTTCTCTCCTAGTTCTGCCTGGAACACGCTAGCGTAGTCGTCAGACGATTTGATTTGGATAAGTTGAGCGGCTTCGAATAGAGACCAGCTCCCACACTACAGTTGATCTTGGAACCGCATGAAGGAACCTCCTATTTTTGCGAATATCTTAGCTTAAGATAGCTGACACAGGAGGGAAATTAAACAACTTATACCACCTTTAATTATTGCTTCATGGGTATGAGTAATACACATTTTAAGCATTGAATAAATTAGGCAAAGTACAATAGAAAAACTTTCGAGAATAAATTCCTTTTTTGTAAATGTATGTCAACAAAGGGTTGATGAAAATGCAATTAATCCCAAAAAAGCAGCTATTAGAGAAAGAATAACTACATCCCTTAGCTTATGAAAGAAACCAAAGGCAATTATATGGCTTGGCAATTAAAAAGTTTCGCAATAGCAAATATTTCGCCGACATACTAAACTTTTGAACCATATCTGTGCATTTAAGCCTTTCTGATGCTATTTACAAGCTGTTCCATATTCCCATTTAAAATTTTTTGTTATAGTTAGCATTTTTTTTTTTTTTTTGCAACCTACTTGCACTTTTATATCGATTGCTACTTTCTGCAATTTCATGCACTTTTTGTTTTTTGTTCTTTTTTTTTGCACGCAAATTTTTTAATATTTGATTTTCTTTTCACTGTAATACCGTGAAGTTTCATACATACATATGTGCATATGTATGAAGGAGTATGTGAAAAAAGTAAAGATTGGAGTTCGAACAGCAGTTAACATATTTTATTGATGTATGTTGGTAGATATATGCACCAGTTGGTGTATACATACAAGCCTGTACGTGTGTGCGTTCATAACAGTTTCGCACAAGCACCGCCATTGTATTAAAAGTTTTGCTGCAGCGAAGTTTGTGCCGCATAGCGCGGTGGTATCTGGGTGCTGATATTGGTAGTGTCTGACTGCAACGCGGCTGTTGGCTGCTGCACGTGCCTGGCATACGAATCGCTACTTTTTTGCCAACATCGCAGCAAGAACGGCAGTATAAAGGGCTATTACTGCAATAATATGGTAGATTTATGTTCAAACATATGTGTATTGTGTATGTACGCATTCTTTTAGTTATTCTTAGACCCCTATTATGCATTTGTCGGCTGGTAATTGTACCATTATACCTTTAAAAGTTTCTTTGCGATGAATTAAAAGTCGTGTTCTCATTCACACAAGACAAATATTATGTATAAAGGATGAATCGTTTGAATTTATTTCGCTGTTGTGTCTATCGCAGACATGTGTCGGTAAAGACTATAAACTTATAATAAGACGGACAATTTCCTAAAAAACCCAAGGAGCTTACACCCCTTGTTGAGTGTTTGGCCGAACTCCGAGCGCCTCCTATTTGTGGTTTGTGTCTTGCGGTTTTGCACAAATGGAGAGGCCTACAGTTTGATGCCGCCTCCGTACTGCAGATCGTTTTTCATGAGGAGCTTTTACATGACAGAAATACACTCGGAGGTTAGGCCTTTGCTTAGCGAGGAGCGACGCTATTAAAAAAAAAACACCAGTCTAACGGTTAGACGCGAGAGAGAGAATAAGACGAAAGCAGCATTAGGAACAAGATAATTATAGGTTCATTATAATATTGCTATAAAGTTCATATATTATTTTCTTCATTTTATTATTATTTATCCTCAATGTTTTCAATTTCAAAAAATGATACGAGTGGCTTATGATAGCTAAAATATGATACAAATGCTTTGGTTTCGATGTTGTCAACATATCTTTGAAATACCGCGTCAATGGTTGTTTTTGATCGTGTTGTCGATTCAGTGCGATTGTTACACATTTTTAAATTCAATGTTGTATTGAGAACGTCAATTAAAGGAACCGCTGTGTCCAATGCAAAATTTACGTTAAAATCGCCACTTAAAATCATTGGAACTTTATTGTAATCTTTTCTAAGTATCCGCGATACTTCTGGTGTATACTTTATTAAATTATCGTGAATGAATTCCGTGATGCTATTTATTGATTTTTTTTTCTGTCGATATTCACGACACTTTTCTGCATTATTTTTTGGCATAATTGCGGTAAATATTTAAAAATGAAAATATTTACGAATATAAAAATACACACGCGGTTGCTATTATGAGCGTCCCCAGCAAAACCTGCGTGACCGAAACTCTAATACAATCACATTTTTTTGAATGTTACAAACACATATGCACGCAGGTTTTGCTGAGGCGTGACCGAAACTCTAACACAATTACACATATGCACTCGTATTTGTTTGAAAATCGACTTTTTTTTTTGGTTCTCCGTCACCTTTGGAAAATGTGTAAACAGTAAGCAAACTTTATTCATATATTTTTCCTCATTTTTGCATCAGTAAAATTAAACAAACGCCGTAGCCGAATGGGTTGGTGCGTGACTACTATTCAGAATTCACAGAGAGAACGTCAGTTCGAATCTCGGTGAAAACACCAAAATTAAGGAAAACTATTTTTCTAATAGCGCCCACCCCTCAGAAGGCAATGGCAAAACACCGAGTGTATTTCTGCCATGAAAAAAAGCTCCTCATAAACATATCATAAAATAAAATAAAAAAAATTGTTTTCTTGTGATTCGAACCAAGGATTTTGGATCGGAAGCTCACATTGCTAGCCGCTCGGCTATCGCGCCATGCTGTCGGCGCTGGCCTAAAAGTTATTTAGTTCGTCGCTACGTTTATATGTAATATTCGTAGCCAAGAGTGTCGCTTTTTTTGTTTCACTTTTTCTCAAATCACTCCCAACGATTCTAAAGAAGTTTTCACTTCAAAAATTCTATAATTTGGTGTTTCGTGTCCGGGATTTTGAACCTGCGCGCTGCCGAATGGCAATCACGCATCAATCCATTCGACTACAGCGAGACCAGTAATTAATCTGTTAAAATTTAACGTTTGAAATCGGAAGAACTACTTTTCGGCCGGTATCTAACGAGCTTATCAAAAGATATATAAAATCATCATATCATTGGCTTGTTCGTTTTACTAATACATAACAATTTTTCAGCAGCAACGACTAGCCTAAAGCCTCAAAAAATGGGTACAGTTAACCCGAAATGGACTTTCTTGTGGCCAGACGTGAGGCGTACAAATCAGTTTCTAGTCAGATGTCAATGTCAAATGAAACTTGAAGGCATTAGCTGTGTAATTATAAATTATTGTTAATATAATCCAGTAAAATAAAAGTTAAAAATTCGATACACAAATAAATCTGAAAATGTCTTACTTATTTACTAAATAAAGGCTCCCCGCTTCGTCTACATGGGTTCTTCCAGACTACTAGATTAATTAAATATTTTAAATAAATTCAACTTAAATTTTATAATATTATTATAAAATAGCTAAAAAGATATGTTGTGCAGCCATGTAGCCTACTCAAATAGTCCTAAAACTGCTGTAGGCTTACTTTGTACCAGTAGGTTTGGATCTATAACTTTACTTTCCAGGTGATTTAGTCTGCGTCGTTCCACTGTTGGGCAGTCGCATAAGACACGTTCAGTTGTTTTATATGCCTCTTTACAGAGTCTACAATAATCATTTTCTACCACACCAATTTTTTCACCACTACCTTTACACGTTCTGAATCAATCAGTCTATTCGACTGCCTTATGCCCGTTTAGGCTCTCTAGTACTCACGTAAAGAGGCACTTTTGAAGCCGCTGCTTACACCACAGAAACCTTTTCGCGAAAGTGTCCGCAATTTCGTTCTCTTCGTGCCCTTGATGTCCCGGTATCCAGATCAGAGTAACAAAGTTTCTTGATGTTAGAGTTACGAGAATTTTAAAACATTCCTTGACCAACTTTGGTTGAAATGAAAAGTTATCTAGCGATTTTACAAATGCTTGACTGTCAGAGAGAATGCTGATATTGACACCCCGCGTGCCTCTACGAAGATACTCCCTGTCACTTAGCTCTAAGGCGTGAACCTTCGCCTAAAAAATTGAAGTCGTTTTTACCCTTCTTGAAATGTGCCTTCTTGAAGTGTGGTCCGGCAATGGTCGTCTTTCATTTTGGACCCATCAGTAAACCACACCTGTGTGCCCTGTTTTAAAGATATTTAATTGTTTCTCCACGCTAAGCGATCGCTTATGACCACCTTGAAATTCTTGTAGAATTCTGGTTTTATTTCCAACTTGTGATAGACCGTGAGGCACGAGAGTTCACGATTGAACCCAGAATTCTTGCATGCCCAGTAAGATTGCCTTCCTTAATATGAAATAGATTACGAAGTCTTAGGACTGCACTAGCTGCCGACCGTTTGACTAAAAGGTGGAGTAGAGTGAGTCCTGCCACCATTCCTCAAGCCGTTGTGGGACAAGTTGGCATTGCTCCCGTTACACTCGGGCAGGCTATTCTGTATACCTTGTTTAGTGTCATCTGAGTCATAATTTGGTCTACTTGTGTCCCCCATACTAAAGAGATGTATGTGTTCATTGGCACTATCATTGTCTTGTAAGACCATGCCATCATAATTGCCCGCAGACCACATGCCTTACCGTAAAGCCTTTGGCACATGTGTATTGCTCTCAAAGCTTTATTTGTGATGTAGGTTAATTGATTTTTCCAGGTCAAGGTTTTATCAAAGAGTTAAGTTTGCGTCCCATAGTTTTAGGGCCCTTAAGCCTAGCTTTCTTCTTCGGGTGAGGGATTTAACTTTACAATATATACACTTTATATATTTTACAATTTACTATTTACAACTACAAATCATACAAAGTGCTTTATCAATTTATCATAGATATTTGAGCTTACTTCTGATAAGTAATTATGCTCTTCTAACGTTAATCAAAAATTCAGTCAATTTATTATTATATTTCCTCTATTTTTTATCCACATAAAGAGAAAAGTAAAAAAGTACTGATAAAAATGTCTGATAAAAGAAATATTTTTTTCTATTTTCTTGCATTGATTAATTTCATAAACTAATTAATTTAAAATAGTTTATTAAACTTTTAAAAGCCAGCCATAGTCTTCACTCATCAAATACTATACTTTGATCTGAGACTGAGAATTTAGCACTATTCAAAGTAAACAATATTTGTGTGTATTACGTCGGCCCGAAAAACTCATCGTAATACTCGTATATGTAAATACGTGAATATTTATCTGCAACATTTTCGGTAGTTTGCTTTCTGAGGTTTTTTTTGCGTCAATTATTTTAACAAAAGTAGATACACCGATAATCGGCTTGTAGCGATACCATCAAAAGGTAGGTAGGTACCATCAAAAAATTTTGTGTATCATTTTATACAGAATTCAACTGCAGTCGTGCTTCGCACACGGAAGTATTACAATTTTCATGTCTGATAATTTTTATGCTATCCAAAAACTGCAAATGCCACATTGTCATATAATACACCGTGAAATTGTGACATCCTTAAGCATTGTTTTAACAAGCATCAATAAAATATTTTATGAGCTTTTGAACCTGAAAAACTTTTGTTGACACTGAGTTTTATATCCATTGCTTAATATTGAATTTTCGCTGCAGATTTATTTTTTCTTCTTTAAAATATAATACTCATACATTTAAACATGACCCGACTTGTGGCGTATTGGCTATTATTAATTTCAAAGCACTTTTTCAATTGAGCTGTGAGTACATGGTTCTATTTTTCTGGGCTTCGTTCAGTAGGACAATACTCGTTAGCCAGTTATGAGTAGTGCAACTGTGCATATATGCATACACAATATAATATTATACTCATACGTACTCGTAGGTACTATGTGTAGACACAATAACAATTCAATATCTTTTCTAAAATTGTTCTGTTTGTCCTGTGGAGCAACTCACACATTCTGTCTAGGCCGTCCAGTCGATAAGGTAGTATATTTCATTGAAGCCTTCCAAATTTATAAATCTCCGTTACCGGCGGTCTTTAACTGTTTACCGAAACTAAGGAGGGAGTTAAGAAGGGTATTCATACGCAAACCGGTCTCAAGCTAGGACCAGTCTCTCAACGTTTCTCATTAGAGTGATGGAGGGGCTAATGAATTTTCCAGCTTTCACTAGCTTTCTTATATCCTAGAAAAGCTTACCGGTACAATAAATCTGAATAAAACTGGCGCAAATCCATATGAAATTCATTATGGCCGCCCTTTTGTATGTGGAATTGACTTTTTATAATGTTCTGTTGCAATCTATCCACTGCGACCACATGAGGACTTGGAGTTTTATCTTCTCTGTTTGGGACTCTCGTGCTGAATGATTTTCCCCTTCACATTATTTTGATAGCTATTAAGTTTGTTGCATACGAGTACGCTGCAGATTTAGTTATTCTGGTCGTAAGAAAAATAGTCTCAAAGGCCGATCAAATAACGCGATCGATAACGCCAATAGCCATTTTACTATAACACTTTACATTTTAATATCTCTCAACAATGGGACCTAAATAACCCTTTCTTGAGAAAGTTAATTGGTTGAACTATTTCACAAATTTAGTGCTCGCGCAATTTTACTATATCTACTCAAACTGCGAATTTTGCTCCAATACGAATTTCTACCTTTTTTTCGACTTATTCTACAAGCACAACAAATCCCAATATTAATATAACTATGAAAAACTTACTTGGGAACAAATTTCGGCTTTTCATCCTGAGTTGGAATCACTCCATCTCCATAGTCTTACAAAGTGTAATTCATGTAATATACAGATGCACAAGTTGCAACGTCCATTCTAACCTACTTCAAATGCGCCAGTATTCAATAGATGTGAGGCAGGTCTTGGGTAACTGCGTCCAAGTCTCTTTAAGGGTACTGCACTCATAAGTTGAGGAGAAGAAAGTAGTCAGTGGACTAATCTAGCCACTTGAAGAATAACTCTGGTCATTTGGCCAACTTTCGTGGACCATAGACAAAGACTACTACGCTTGCCTAGGCTATCTACACCGGACATTTCTCACGGGGATGGGCAATAGACATCGCCCCTGTTTTTTGAGGCTTCTGAGGCAACTCTTGATTCGAAAGTCGACGTCTACCCCAATACTTTATTCAGACATGCACCTTAATTCAGGCAAAGTAAGTTTATAACTGAATTATTGACTAGAGCATTTGAAAACTGATTAGGTTTTATTTTGGTTGTCGAAAAATTTTATTTTGAAATGCAAATTCAGAGAGGTTATATTCATCTTTGTGTAGAGGTGCTCAATTTTTCGTACGTTACGGAACTTCCCACCACACTATGACCGCAAATCAAGTAACAAAAGTCTCCCTACCATTAGTATGCGCCAGCGTCTTCGTCTTTTGGTGTTGGTACTTTTCGTTGCACAATTTTAAAAGAGTTTGAGGATTGAAAAGATTATTATTTACAGTTTTTTTCTTTACTTTTGCTCATCATTAGCATTGCCTTCTACTTGTTTTCATAACATTTTGTCAAACTTTGCTCTTCCCATTGAGCAGACTCCACAGCCCGACTAGAATTACAGTGAGGCATGCCGAAGAATCAGTTAAGCCCGAATTAGGCAGGCCTTACTGAGGCACGCCTCACTATTACCTTACCAGGCCCACGTTTGACAAGGCAAAGATTGGCATGCCAGAACAATACCAAATTTGGTTGCGGTTACGAAAATCTGTAGCAGTGTCTCACTTAGGCATAAATTGGAATCCCTAACTGATTTATAGAAGGGCATCCGGAGGATTACCGAAGTTCGGTTTTTCGAACCTGCGCAGATGTGTGGCGACTTCGGGACTTGGGCCTAGTTTGGCTGCCTTATGAGGCGCAAATTTGGAATACGGTCTGCCTTATTTGCGCCTAATCACCGCCTTACCAAAATTTCTAGTCGGGAGGGTTGCATGGAAGATTTCACTCCATTTATGTACACTTAAGTTTTAATTGAGTAGTTAAGTAATTAGGTTTTGTAGAGTAAATCTGTTCAATTAATGCCTGAAAAAGTTTTTTAATTACTTGATTAAGGTGCTTGTCTGAACTTTCGTTAATCTACTAACTGGTTGCAGAGATTGCACCTTTTTTTCGAGATCTCATTCTAAAAATGTATTTATTCCTAAATGCTAAACTACAGTTATAAATCAATATGCCAACCCCTGCTGCATGTTCTCTTTTTTGCACGAAATACACAACATACGAGTGCTTCGTAGAAAAAGCACAAAAGGCGGTAAGCAATAAAAGTACATAAGCTCAGCCATATGGATCTAAATCCCTTTGTAGTCAGTATTTATAAAAGCTTTATTCGTTGCAATAACGTTCCCAGGAGGATTATTGGGATACACAGGAAATGCGTGAAAGGCATACAAAGTGCATATACAGTATTGCGCAGAACTTACGCTACTTTTTTCTATAACCAAATTAAATACTAATCATATGTACTATTTTTGGTTATGGCCTATGTATTTGGATTATTTTTGCATTCATAATATTCAGTTTGTTGATTAATAATTAAATATCTGCAAATGTTTCATTTTGATATCACATCTGTAAGCGGAGATATTCGAGTAGATATGTTTGAGTCCGAAAATATTGTTGCATGCAACGAAGAAATAGCAACTACTTAAGTTTAAGAGCTAATACGAGGTGTGTTCAAAAAGTATCGCGAATTTTGAATTTCCGTAGGTTACGTATATTGGAATTTCGATTTTTTTGTGGCGATATGTTGGTATTCATGTCTCTCACTCATGTCGACGAGTTCGGCCATTTTGAATGTTCAGTTAATTGTTGACAGCTGCTTTGCTTGCGTATTTCGGCTCATCTTCGTTTTTACCTATTCGAAAAGATGGATCAAAGAACCTGTTTCAAATTTTGTGTGAAAAACGAAATTAAGTGCGCGGATGCGTTCCGAATGTTGACTGTGTCAAACGGAGAAGGTACTTTGGACCAAAGCAACGTTTATCGTTTGTACAAAATGTTATCAGAAGGCCGAGAAGATGTGAACGACGAAAAGTGTGCCGGACGCCCGAGCACTTAAACAACAGAGGAAAAAATTGATGAAGTGATGAAAATGGTATTGGCCAATCGTCGAATCACAGTTAGAGAAGTTGCTGAGGACCTTGACATATCGATTAGCTCGTGCCATTAGATTTTTTCAATGATTTGGGCATAAGACGGGTCGACGCAAAATTCGTACCAAAACTGCTCAATTTCAACCAAAAGCAGCTTCGTCTGAACATTGCTAATGAGACGTTGGACTCTGTCCCAAATTTGCTCCAGAGGGTCATAACTAGTGATGAATAGTTATGGTTATGACGTGGAAACCAAAGCTCAATCATCTCAATGGAAGCTACCTCACGAACCAAGACCAAAAAAAGCGGGCCAAGTTCGGTCGAATGTAAAAGTTTTGCTTACCGGTTTCTTCGATTGCAGGGGCGTTGTGCATCATGAGTTCTTGCCACAGGGTAAAACGGTCAGTAAGGAGTACTACCTGAAAGTTATGCGCAATTCGCGCAAAGCAATTCGCCAGAAATCCTGGATTTGTGGAAGAACAAAAATTGGCTCTTGCATCACGATAACGCCCCTGCTCACACATCGTTGCTTGTGCGCGACTTTTTGGCAAAAAAACAACACACTAGTGATGCCACGGCAATAGTATTCCCCACATCTGGCCCCTTGTGACTTTTTCTTATTCCCGAAACTGAAGAGGTCCATGAAAGGACGACGCTACGCTACGATTGACGAGATAAAGACGGCATCGAAGGAGGAGCTGAACAAGATAAAAAAATGATTTTTTGAAATGCTTCGAAGATTGGAAAAAACCTTGGCACAAGCGAATAATATCTCATGGGGATTGCTTTGAAGGGGACAAAATAGATATTAATGAATAAGTAAATATTTTTTGAAAAAAAAACACATAAATCGCGATACTTTTTGAACACCTGGAAGATTTTATAATAATAATTCTAAGTCTATGAGAATATATACCTTATTTTTGAACCATCTGTGTAGACTGTAGTGTCGAAAATGTTTAATAGAAGTCCCTTACTCCAATCCTCCAAAGATGGAAAGGGAGTGGCAAAACCATTTACTTGAACAACACAGATTTTGGTTATTCGAAAAATTAAATAAACTTAAAAATTGGAATAAAATACCCTCCAAAGATATTTTTTCTTATTTTTTTTTCATTAGTGGTCAGTAGTCTCTAATTGTTTCATAGTGGGATTTCCACAACTCTTATTCGATTTTTATTCAATTACGTACACCGACGCGATAGAAAATATAATATCACGCATCTGCTTACTAATGTGTCGATAGATTGGCAATGGACCTGATATAACTGTACGCATGCTAGCTTTGCGCTGGAGCAGTCGTCCGCATTGGTTAGCTGTGCGTTTTTAAACATACTCAAAAACTTATGATACTTTTGGAGATTACTGAACGTAGTATCAACTATTGATGAACAAAATAAAAAAAAAACTTCATTTTTTTAATTTTTAAAAAATATGTACCTAATATTTTATCCCCAAAAGATTTTTTAACAAGCAGGCATCATTTCGTTTCATATTTGCCAATGTTGATGTTTATTTGCTGTTTTCTAATAAAATTCTTTAACCAAATTTTTTTTATTTTTAAAAATAAACAAAAATTATTAAAATGTTTAAAAGAATTTAAAATCATTATAAAAACTCTATTCGAAAATTTTCAACATCCAATAAATATCATAATTTTAATTTGTTCGGCCAACTTTTTATTATACTCAAGTTTACAAATAAACCAATTTCCAGAAAAAGTTCAGACCAAAGACGAAAATCGAAAATACTTGCATCACTTTGCATGGAATCGCTCAATAATATTGTATATTTAGAAAAATAAACTTATATATGACCCATCAGAAAGAGTTGCTTAGGTTTTGCACAATGCTGTTTGCTTTTAGATTATTGCATGAAGCTCCTAGAGAGGTGTTTGTATATATTACTTATGCAAATTATATTTAATATCTCTTTATATGTATTGATTCATTTATTGCAGCACGAACAAAGCCGGCAGGCCTTACATGCACACAACGAGAATTGCTCACATTTATATGTATGTATATGTGAGTATGCACAGGATGAATTGCTTCTGGTATTAGCTTAGAAAGGTATTTGCGTGCAAACACACAGCCATTGGATAACCTAGCTACTTTAACAATAAATACACAATGCAGCCAGAGCTGTCTGCTGTGCGAATAAGTGCATAGGGATGTATTTATACTCGTAAATGTTTGTATGCTCTATATGCACACAAACTAACGTAGTGGTGGTAGTGTAAGCAAGCACATTCGACTCCCATAAATCTTAGTTAGTTTTCTTTGATACCAGTTACTGTGGCTGGCTCCTGCTGTTTTGTTGTTTTGCTGCATTCGCTTGCTTTTAATGCCATTTCACTGTCTGTTGCACTGCCAATGCACACATACGCATATTTACGTCTAGATATGTATGAACATAGCTCTGCGCAAATAATATTTAAATAAAAGAAAGCTAGTTTTTATCTGCTTCGGCGAAGGCAAAAGAGAAAAGGCTTTGTTGATAGCGACATCCAGATCTTTTGAAAATAAACTAAATTATGAATATCTGAGTATATTGGCCAAAGATGTATTGAATTTATGCCTAAAATATGTTAACCATAAAAGCTTTGAAATTGAAGAATGGGCTTTTTGGGAAAAATGTTAAAGAAGTTGATGCATAAAGAAATTGTAGATTCGGTTTTTAATGTCGAAACAGGAAATGTGTATGAAGTAGGCTATTGTGGCAAGAGAGTATTGAAAATAGTTTAAAGAGGAGGAGCTTTTACTAAACTTGTTTGCATTTCAATGATTCTAGCAAAGTGTAGGGGTTTCGGTGCATAATCTACAAGTGAAAATTATTGTTTATAAAACAGTTAAAGCTAAAATTAATAATAAAAAAATTATATAAATCATTATAAACATATTTTTTAGAAGCAAACTAAATAGAAATAAATTCAAAGAATTCGAACTCAATGGTTAAATATATATCACTGGATTCAGTTTTCATTCTCCATCACATACAAAGGCAGCCGATAAATTCGCGACGTAATGTGCGTAACGATGAGCCAACATCCTTACGTATAAGTTAAAACAGTAATTGTTTGTCGCATCGTTTGTATGAATGGCATAATTATGTTATTGTGATAGGCATAACTTACTGAGCTGGTTATACAAATTCAGTTAGCATAGAAAAACGTAAAGAATTACACCAACAATGTTATTTTAAGCCACTTAAAACTCAGATTTAGACATTAATATTATTACAAAATTGTTATATATAAAAAACCGGAAAAACATATTCAACTCGTTAGCTTTTGTGTGAGTCCGTTTCTTGGATAAGAGTTTTGTCTCCTATAAGCCATTATAATTGACGCTTACACCCTTTTTGAGTATTTGGCCGAGCTCCTCCTTGAATTTATGGTATGCGTCTTCATATTTTTCCATAAGCGGAGGGACCTACTGTTTTAAGCCGACTCCGAACGGCTTTGATATTCAAAGAAAAAAGCTATTTTTTTAAATAAATGATCGGATGTTTATTTCATTATAAAAAGGAAGGTATGTCGTTAATAGTGGAAAATAACATCAGGCAAATGACCACCACAACCACGCTTACAGGACAATATCCTTTTCATGAAATTTTCCATAACTGAATTACAAAGTGGCTGCCCTATATCCTCAAAAGCCTCACGAATTCCATCTTTGAGGTCTTGAATCGACCCTGAGCTGTTGGCGTAGACCTTCTCTTTCACGTAGCCCTAAAGGAAAAAGTCACAATGTGTTAAATAACAAGATCTCGGTGGCCAATTGTGATCACCTCTTCGAGAGATAGCACGGTCCGGAAACTTTTCCCGTAAACGATCAATGGTTTCGTTGCTTGTGTGGCACGTAGCGCCGTATTGTTGAAAATAAACGTTGTCCAGATCAAAACCATCCAATTCCGGCCATAAAAAATCGTTATTGGAAAATCCTATAAAAATTTGTACTCATAAAGGACTAAATAGCGTACCCCATCATGTAATTGAATTTAACTAAAATGGCCAAGCTAAATGTTCAACAGAATTTAAAAGCTTAGTAATTCCTAATCACAAAAACAGTTTAGATCACAAAGTTGCTGGTGCAAAATTTTTCTTACTCAAATCAGCTGTAAATTTATTTTAACACAAATTTAAAAATATCAAAACCCTCAAAACATTGAACGGACGGGGACGACCACGAAATACCATACTTAAAAAAGACACTAGAATAGTAAGATACTTGAAAAAATATCCGACAGAACAGCACTCAGCACCTTTAAGTCCCTTAACTTAACTGTCGAACAGTTCAAAGAACACGGGCAGCTAAGTTAAAAATTTATAGGCTGACAACTCAAATGCGCGTGTTGGAATAATTTCGATTTATTACACACAATCTCACATTAGATTCATTAATATATAATTTCCTTTCCTGGAAACGACCGGGAAGTGATTTGTAAAACACAGATCCTATATAACAACGACGCTTTCATGGAAAACTTCATTTTAAAAACTAGTTTTCGTACGTGTCGTGCACAAGCAGTAGAACTATAGTATCTTGTTATATTTATAAAGGGTGGTTAAGTTTTAAGGGCCGGTGTTGATTTTAAATAAAATACAATTTTTTAAAAATATGATTATCATTTCTCTTTATTATGATAATATTAGTATGGCTCAATTAGTATGAAACAAAATATCGGCCAAATTGCCGCCGCGGTCTCGGCGGCACACCTCCATCCGATGGTCCAAATTTTCGATGGCGCTGAGGCATAATTGAGGTTCTATGCCGTTAATGTTCCGAATTATCTCATCCTTTAGCTTTTGAATTCTTCCTGGCTTATCGACGTACATCTTTTCTTTAAAATAACCCCAAAGAAAGAAGTCCAACGGTGTCGTTGACGTTTAGTTGTGGTTCACATTCAACATCGGCGCTTGAAATTTAACCACCCCTTATATGTAACAGATGGAGGATGGTTCCATGTGTACAAGTCCACGCAAGTGGAGAAAGTTACTGATCGCCATTCACTTGGGAATGGCCAGGACGATTCTTCTACATATGGTTCAAGCAGCTCACAACTCCCGGGATTAGCCCACGTATCCTCTGGGTAGCTTCCGAACACCCGTTCGGGAGTGAGCTAACGTGAGAAGGCGAAACATTCCAGGATAGCTGGTTGTGCGTTGGGTTTGGGACCCGCCTCTTAAAAATGCCCCCCAATGAAATTTTAAACTTTTAAACTTTTCCTCGGATGAGACCTCCCTATACCGATGACGAGCACTGCAAACGAAATAAGGATTACGATTTGAGGGCATGCCCCTGGAATGTCCGGTCCCTCAATGGGGAAGGTGCCACTGCCCGGCTGGTTGATGTCCTCGTGAAAGTAAAGGCTGACATCACTGCCATTCAAGAGATGCGATGGATGGGACAAGGTAAGAAAAGCGTAGGACCTTGTGACGTCTACTACAGCTGCCATGTAAAGGAGCGCAAATTCGGTGTTGGATTTGTTGTGGGAGAGAGACTTCGTCGCCAAGTATTGTCGTTCACTCCGGTGGACGAGCGTCTCGCAACAATCCGCATCAAAGCCCGTTTTTTTTAACATATCGCTATTTGCGCCCACGCCCCGACGGAAGAGAAGGACGATGCGACCAAAGATTCCTTCTATGAGCGTTTGGAACGTTCCTATGAGCGCTGCCCCCGCCACGACATAAAAATCGTGCTTGGAGACTTCAACGCCAGGGTGGGCAAGGAGGGAATTTTTGGTCCCACAGTCGGAAAATTCAGCCTGCACAAAGAAACATCCGGTAACGGATAGCGGCTGATCGACTTCGCTGGGGCCCGAAACATGGTAGTCTGTAGCACCAGATTCCAGCATAAGAAGATTCACCAAGCCACCTAGCTGTCTCCCCGTGAGTGCGAGGAGCTTGAGATGCTTGGCAATAGGAACAACCCCCGAAAATTCTACCAGAAAGTTCGGCGGCTTACAGAAGGTTTTAAGACCGGGGCGTTTCCCTGTAAGAACAAAGACGGCGAACTGGTGGCTGACATACAGAACAATCTTAAATTATGGAGGGAACACTTCTCGAACCTATTAAACAGTGACAGCTGCGCATGTCACCGAGAAAGTGAAGATCCCGATACCCCTATCGTTGTCGTTCCGCTACCCGATCATGACGAAGTGAGAATAGCGATAACGCGGCTGAAGGACAACAAAGCCGCGGGCGCCGACGGACTGCCGACTGAGCTATTCAAACATGGCGGCGAGGAGCTGGTAAGGTGCATGCATCTGCTCCTATGCAAAATATGGTCGGATGAAAGCATACCTGCCGATTGGAATTTAAGTGTGCTCTGCCCAATCCATAAGAAGGGCGATCCTGCAATTTGTGCCAATTACCGTGGGATTAGTCTTCTAAATATCGCCTATAAGGTTCTAGCGAGCGTATTGTGTGAAAGGCTGAAGCCCACCGTCAACCAACTGATTGGACCTTATCAGTGTGGCTTCAGACCTGGAAAGTCTACCATCGACCAAATATTCTCAATACGCCAAATCTTGGAAAAGACCCATGAAAGGAGAATCGACACACACCATCTTTTCGTCGACTTCAAAGCTGCATTCGACAGTACGGAAAGTAGTTACCTGTATGCCGCTATGTCTGAATTTGGTATCCCCGCAAAACTAATACGGCTATGTAAGATGACGTTGCTCAACACCAGCAGCGCCGTCAGAATTGGGAAGGACCTCTCCGATCCGTTTGATACCAAACGAGGTTTCAGACAGGGTGACTCGCTGTCGTGTGACTTCTTTAACCTGATGTTGGAGAGCATCGTACGAGCCGCAGAACTTAATCGCTCAGGCACAATTTTTTGTAAGAGCGTACAATTGCTGACGTATGCCGATGATATTGACATCATCGGCCGTAACAACCGCGCTGTTAGTTCTGCCTTCTCCAAACTGGATAAAGAGGCAAAGCGAATGGGTCTGGTGGTGAACGATTGACGAGGACAAAACGAAGTACCTCCTGTCTTCAAACAAACAGTCGGCGCACTCGCGTCACTGTTGACAGTTATAATTTCGAGGTTGTAAAAGACTTCGTTTATCTAGGACCCAGCATTAACACCGATAACAATGTCAGCCTTGAAATCCAACGTAGAATATCTCTTGCCAACAAGTGCTACTTTGGACTAAGTAGGCAATTGAGCAGTAAAGTCTTCTCTCGTCGAACAAAACTAACACTCTACAATACTCTCATCATGCCCGTCCTAACGTATGGCGCAGAAGCTTGGACGATGACACCATCCGATGAAGTGACGCTTGGAGTGTTCGAGAGAAAGATTCTGCGTAAGATTTTTGGACCTTTGCACGTTGGCAACGGCGAATATCGCAGACGATGGAACGATTAGCTGTATGAGCTTTACGACGACATAGACATAGCGCACCGAATAAAGATCCAGCGGCTACGTTGGCTGAGTCATGTCGTCCGAATGGATACAAACGCTCCGGCCTTGAAAGTATTCGATGGCGCGCTTTGTTAAACTCGGCCAAAATCGCGCAAGCGGTTATACCGCCAATTAAGAAGAAGAAGATATGTAACAGATAACAGAACCCAAATATCGTTCAATTATGGAAGATTTAAATCATAATTCTTTTTAAAATGTGATTTTTTAAAGTGAATACTAAACCTTATTTTCGAGAAGAGTAAAAAATGTATATTCAAAATATTTGGTATGGTAGTACAAAATGAAAAAAGACAATTCCGTTAGAGCATGCAAAAGCCACATAAATCTTCCCACGAATGCGAGTTTACGTGAATACAATCACTTTCAGTATTATTACAAATATCGTACGATGCAGGCTAATAAATTATGCTATAGATACTCTTCTCTAAATTTAAAGTGTCTCCTGAACTACTGAGCGTATGAGTGAAGAGGCGACCGCGAAAACTTCGTTGTTCATGGGGGTTATTTAGTCATAATGTTCCAGTGGATGGATGAACAACGTGCACTCGTAATCGAAGCATATTTTAAGGCCAATGGCTTCTGCGCATCTGCTCGTCGTCGATTTTGTTCACGGTACATTATTTGATTTTTAGGTCATGCCCCCAGCTAGATGGCACCACGCCGCACACGACCAGAGATACCAAAGCGAGAGTGCGTGATTTCTTCTATTCCCTTCCCTTATAAACTGATAAATTGAACTTACTCCTAAAAACTCTTTTCTGTGGTGATCTCAAAAACTTATGAAAGAAATCCAGCGACCATCTAAGCACAACAAGAAAATATACTTTGCGCGGCTAATGGCATGCCGACATC
The DNA here is from genome assembly GCF_027943255.1 of Anastrepha obliqua. Classification (NCBI taxonomy): domain Eukaryota; kingdom Metazoa; phylum Arthropoda; class Insecta; order Diptera; family Tephritidae; genus Anastrepha; species Anastrepha obliqua. The sequence goes on from NC_072892.1 coordinate 87,552,552, forward strand.
ACTTCCCCAGCGAGTAAGGCCAAGAAGCCCAAATACTAAGAGTGTATCCGACGTAATGGTCAGCATTTACAGAAAAAAATTAAAAAACAAAAACAAATCCGCGCTTGTCTTCTTTGTAATAGTTATTAAAATATATTAGTAATTGTTTTTTAATTTAGCTTTTGATTTTTAGTTCTGCCGCCGGACAGCCTGAACCAATGAGCCCGAAAGGTAAAACTGTACATATTTTTTAAAGTTTTGGGATTAAATTTAAACGATTTATACTGAATGCATTACCACTTAATGAACGCAACTATCCTGACTAAAGTAATTACATTTTTCTTATCCTTAAAATATTTTACTTGGAATGCTCCTTTTGTGTATTTGTGTTGAAGTTGAGAAGAGGCCGCTGCACTTTCATAAATAACTCACTGTCGCTTTTGTCACTTGTGCTAAGCCTGCCGTTCACCAACGTAATGCCATTGAAAATGCAAGTGGCATTAAAAAAACGTTAAAGGCAATACATTAGTTCTTCTCTCATCCAAAGCTATGCCTATGCCAACGGCGTGAATTGCATTTATGTCAAGCAATTGACAACTTGATTGCATTCTTTGTATAATTTTTTTATCTTTTTCTTGTTCAGCATCGGTTTGAAACGCATTTTGCATCGCAACACTATTTATAATTTTAAATATACATGTGCATGAAGATAAGTATATTTGTATATGTTCTGCTCCACTTTAGTTGCAAATCCGCAGCGAAACCGAATAAATCAGGGATTATCATTTATAACTAAAAGCCACTGCAGCCTTTTATTTCTTTTTATTTTTCATTTGAACACTTTTGCGGCTCATCACGCTAATCCACGCCGAATCTAATTAAGTGTGCCATCGGAAAGGATGTACAAGCCCATATGCACTTCTGAAAGATTAAATAAATATAACAATAAGTAAGCAAGTGCTAATTTCGGTCCAGGCAGAACTTAACATACCCGCGCACATGATAATAAAGTTTACTTCGAGCTGGCTATTAAATATTCCGAATCAAGTAAACTAACTAACATCGGAGGGGCGTGCGGAAATGTAGCCTTAACATATATGAGTGGGAGTGGTTTTTATACAAGATCAGAAACAATTATGTCGAACCTGTTATCGTTTTTGCTTAGCGTTGTCGTAAGTGTCTCGCTTTTCATTACCAGCTTCCATCCGCTACTGAAATACGTCGATGCTATCCCGTCCGTGAGATTTTTTTGTGTTAACTTTTGTTAACCTTATTTGAGTGGTTTCATATAGCTTATTATGCAGCTTTTGTCGGAGGAAAATTTTAAAAGTTTGAGTACTTCTTCTGTTCAGGTGCCTCTCTCTGATGAAAGCAATACTAAGTCAAGCAATTATAAAACTACCTCAAGAAGATTTTTTATACCGAACGCATTTTTATAACGCTGGACACAGATTACTAAAGCCCTATATTATAAGTATATTATCATATTATTTGGAAAGACTAATTTTTACAGCTGTATTAAATAATACTAATATAAATAAAAAAATCGGGCCTTCACTTCTGTTAGGCCGTGCTCTTTCCCCTATTTGTAGCGTGTGCCTTAATGTTGTTCCACAAATGGAGGAACCTACAATTATAAGCAGACTCAGAACGGCAGATATTTTTTGTGTGGAACTTTTTCATTGCACAAATACACTCGGAGGTTTGCCATTGTCTGCCAAGGGGCGACCGCTTTAGAAAATAACGTTTTCTATCATTTACAGCTGGATTTTAAAGAAAAATAAAAGACCCAATAAGAAACGGAAAGCTGAAGGATCTCCTGTATATCTAGTATCCGATAAGCACACTGTAAACGATCCCCCCGTGTTTGAAATCTCCGCCGCGAAAAATGGCAACCAAAAATATGAACCTCGTCCTCCGCCTATCATGGTATCAAATATCACTAACTATCAAAAACTAAGTATCGCAATAGAAAATTTGATTAAAAACCCATTCACTCTAAAATTATTAAACAATGATATATACAAAATAAATGTTACACACAGTGAAGACTATAGGTCAGTAACTAAAATGCTAACAGAATCAGAAATATCCTGGTTTTCGTACCAAAATAAGCAAACGCGACCAATTAAAGTGATGATAAAAAACCTGCATCACACTTGTGAACCTGAAGCAATTATAGCTGACCTAAATGATCAAGGCTTTAACGTTTTAAATGCTGTGAACAAGCTAAAATGGAAAAGTAAAGAACCTTTAAATATGTTTATGGTTACTTTTGATCCCAGTGAAGATATCAACAAGATTTACAAAATAAACCATGTCCTCCACTCAATCGTTGTTATTGAACCTGTCAAAGCATCAAATCTGATTCCCCAATGCAAAAGTTGTCAAGCATTTGGTCATACCAAGAACTACTGTAACAAAACTCCAAGATGTGTAAAGTGCAGTGGAAAACATAGTACATTTGAATGTAAAAAACCGTTAGACCAAAACCCAAAGTGTTGCAACTGCGGGGAAAACCATCCCGCTAATTACAGGGGATGTATAGTCGCGAAAGAATTGCAAAAAATCCGTGATAAGAACAGGAATAAACAACAAATGCCAAATCATGGTAATAAAGTTATCGATACTATAAATAAAGTTACTAAAATAAATGCTGTGAAAACAAAAAAACCATCTTTTGCTGAAATTCTCAAAGAAGATAAGAAGATTGCGATATCAAACAAAATAACAAACAATGACCAGATTCTTGCCCAAATACTTCTCAAATTGAATAATCAAGAAGATTTCAACAAAAGCCTCCATAAACGGTTAAATGATCTTGAAAAACAAATACTGTCCAAAGGTAACAAACACAATGACTGATATGCTGAGAATTATGGCATGGAATGCGAACGGCTTAAAAAATCACAAAAATGAATTACAAATTTTATTAGAATTAGAACATATTGACGTCTGTCTTATTTCTGAAACGCACTTTACCAAACAATCGCACATTGAATTCAAGCATTATAATATCTACCACACTACACACCCAAGCAACTGTCCAAGGGGTGGTAGTGCCGTAATTATTAAGAAAAATATTGAGCAGTACGAAGATTTCAATTTAAGTACAGAAATATTCCAAGCCACAACTGTAACAATCCAAACAAAAAACCAACCACTTTCAATCACTGCCATATATTGTCCACCAAGATACAATATATCTTCAGAAGAATACAAGAAACTCATCAACATGCACAAATTTAAGTTCGTAATTGGTGGAGATTTTAACGCAAAAAATGTTTATTGGGGATCACGTTTAACCACAGTGAAAGGACGTGAGTTGTACAAAGCAGCGCGAGAAACTGGATGTGACTTCATTTCTACGGCGAAACCAACATATTGGCCAACTGATGTCAATAAAACTCCGGACCTGATCGACTTTTTCATTGTAAAAAAACTGTCAACGAATTTTATTCAAATAGCCGAAGGTTCTGATCTCAATTCTGATCATTCACCAATATTCTTAACTATCAGTGAAACAATAATCGAGAAAGAAAGTAAACCGACGCTCAATAATAAAAATACTGACTGGAAATCCTTTGCAAAAATTCTTCAAAACATTCAACAAAATGACTTCTTAGTAACCACCAAAGATCAACTAGAAGAAGAAGTTCAAAGGTTTGTCCAAGAAATCCAGAAAGCTGCCTGGATGAGTACACCCAATTTCAAAAGGGTAACAAATGGAGCTAACTACCCCAAAGAAATTAAGCAGCTCATCACAAACAAAAGAAAATTACGGCGAAAATGGCAACATACTCGTTCCCCTAGTGACAAAACCAAGCTCAACAAAGCATCACAAGAATTAAATAATGAAATAAATTGTATTAAAAATGAATCAATAAATCAATACCTTTCAAGCTTGAGATCTGATAAAAAAGGTGACTACTCACTTTGGAAGTGTACTAAATATTTGAAAAGACCAAATTGTCATGTTCCTCCAATCAAAAGAGATATTAAGGGTGTAACCCACTAACTCACTTTTGAAAAATCGATTATTTTTTTTTTGCATTTTTCGAAAGTATATATATCCAGAAACATCATGTTAAAATCGCAGATTGAACTTAGGTAAGTTTTTTTCATGATTTTTCATAAAAAAAAACTTTAATTGCATTTTTCTCGAATTAACGTTTTTTCGGTTGGTCCACAAGATTTCTCGGGAACCAGTGGAACGATTCTCATGAAATTTTAACCACATATTCTACACATAAATAGCTATAAAATGAACTACTTTCGTAATAAAATTTTGATTTTTACTAATTTTTTTTCACAAAAAACAGTGTAAAAAATCACGTTTTTTTAAATTTTTTTGTTTTTTGGCCGCCATTTTGTTATTTATTAATAAAAATTAATAATTTTAGTTTATTTTATAGCTACTGTTATAACAAATCTAAAACTTTTTGATTTTTCTGTTTCAGATAAGCCGTTCTCGAGATATCGTGTGGACCAGCGACCTATCTCTAAATCATGGTGTTATGTTTAGCTATAGTTTTTGTATAAAAAAATTGCAAAAAATGAATAAAAAAAAATTTTTTCTTGTATTTTAAGACTTTATTTATCAAGCCTAACAACTTTTATATCAATATCATTCATAGCCTGCTTGAAAAAAATTTCCGAAAATAGCCTTTTTTTCGAGCGTAGTTAGTGGGTTACACCCTTAATACATGGGCAAAAAGTGACAAAGACAAGGCAGTAGCTTTTGCAAAACACTTAACAGAAACTTTCCAACCCAACGAAAATCAAGCTAACAATTTGTATACTCATACTGTAGATGAAAACACTCCTATTTCATTCATTACTATAAAAGAACTCAAAAGGGAAATAAAACAACTAAAAGATAAAAAAGCGCCCGGATTCGATTTAATTACAGCTGAGGTTTTAAAAAAGTTACCCTACATAAGTTTGGTGAAATTAGTAAAGTTATTTAATCATTCAATTCAGCTTCACTATGTTCCAACCCTGTGGAAAGTTGCGGAAATGATAATGATTCCGAAACCGGGAAAAGATCTACATCTTGTTTCCTCGTACAGACCAATCTCGTTGCTGCCTCAAATTGGTAAGCTATTTGAAAAGCTCATCCTCAATCGGTTGACGCCAATTATCGACTCTAAAGATTTGTTACCTTCGCATCAATTTGGCTTTCGGTGTAAGCACTCAACCATCGATCAGGTGCATAGAATCACAGCCGAAATTGAAAACTCTTTTGAACAGAATAACGTGTGTTCAGCAGTATTCTTGGACATCGCACAAGCTTTCGACAAGGTTTGGCATGACGGTTTAAATAACAAACTAAATACCTGCCTTCCAAGCGGTTTTTGCGCCCTCCTAAAGTCGTATCTGAGTGAACGCTACTTTCGCGTTAAACAAGGAAATGAATACTCTGACCTTGAAGAAATAAATGCTGGTGTGCCGCAAGGAAGCATTCTTGGTCCGCTCTTATACCTTTTATACACCAGAGACTTGCCGATACCCTCGAATAGCTTGATCGCCACTTTCGCCGACGACACTGCCATCCTAGCAATTGGAAAAAGTGCTGAAGAAGCTGCAACCAAACTTCAAATTGCAACAAACGCTATTGAAGAATGGACGAAGACTTGGCGCATAAAATTGAACAATACCAAGTCAATACATGTAAACTTCACCAACAAAAAAGTGAATCATTATCCAATAATGCTGCTAGGTGCCGCAATACCACATGCAAACACTGCAAAATACCTTGGCATGACGCTTGATGCTAAGCTTCGATGGAAGGAGCATATAAAACTTAAACGGCATGAAATCCATCTGAAGGTAATACAAATTAAATGGCTAATTGGACGAAGATCAAAGCTATCCATATATAACAAAATAGCGATATATAAACAAATTATAAAACCAGTGTGGTCCTATGGCGCGCAATTATGGGGTTGCGCCAGTCAAAGTAATATAAATATACTTCAACGACTCCAGAATAAAATCCTTCGAGATATTCTCAACGCACCTTGGTTCGTTCGCAATAAGGATATTCATCGTGACCTCAATATCCCTACGGTCGCTGAAGAAATTAAAAAAACAAGCAGAAGCCCACTCCCATAGGCTTCAAAGGCACGTGAACGAGGAAGCTAGCAATCTGCTCAACACCTCAGGCCTAACTCGACGACTGCATCGAATTAAACCACATGATCTGGCATGATGGCTGTTAACTTAAGGAAGGGACTATGAAAATCTCTTCACAAAATTTTATTTATGTTACCAAAATTGTACTGCTCGTTAGTTTATCTGTAACTAGTTGCAGTGCCAACAAACATTGTTATGTATTTTATATTGTATCTATGTTTGTAATAAAAAAAAAAAAAAAAAAAAAAAAATTTACAGCTGCATTAAGGACTACCTTAAATGTAAAAAGGAAATTTTTATATTAGTTTTCCTAAGCCTCAACTCCTACGTCTATAGACGATATATACATATATAAGATCCTCAAACTCCTAGTTGGAGCATAGATCGACAACAACGCCTTTTCGCCACGAACACAGTTTTTTGCAAGAGCTTTAAATTCAGTGATCATCTGCCGTTCGGAGTCGGCTTGAAACTGTAGGTCCCTCCATTTGTGGAACAACATCAAAACGCACACCACAAATAGGAGGAGGAGCTCGGCCAAACACCTAACAGAAGTGTACGCGCCAATTATTTATTTTTTTTTTTATTCAGTGATCTTATTTCAGCCTGCCTATATTTCATGCTATCTTTTAGAAGGGGCTCCACATCAGCGCCTGTTTGGCATTGTTGTCGTCACTCTTCCGCAGGGTGTACCCAATATATTTCCATTGCCTTTTGCGGATTTCAGTTGCTACATCGGATTGATTTGTCTTCCGCTGTAATTCGATGTTAGATATATGTACAATAGTTCGATCCCAGAAAATTCGGATTATGATGCGTTGTCCTATGAAAATTCGGAGTGTGTGGATTTGGCTCATGAAACCGTTGCGAAATCCAGCTTGCTAGGAATTAATCGTTGCTACAGGGTGTATCTTTTACGGGTCAATTATAATGCGCGCATTTATTTTTTCGACAGCAGGGAGAATACAAATGCATCTCCAGTTATTACAATCTTTAAGGTCACCTTTCTGTGTCAGCCCTATTTTCTTCTTTAAACCCTTAAGGATTGGTTACACTGCCCGACACTAATATTATAATCAGGAAGAATATTTTGGTATAGACCATAACAGCAGCTTAAAAAAAACTCAGCAGGAATGCCATCAGTGCCCGCGGCCGTATTATTGGAAAGTTGTTTTATCGCAGTAGCGATTTCCGGCAAGGAGGGTGGTGCAGTCCTAATTTTGGCATTCAGTTCTATTATTCTACTGGCGATGCCATGCTCGTCTAAAGCAGGGTGTAAAACATTGTTAAGCTCATTAGGAGATTTGCGTTTAGGTTTTTAATGGGGTGTTCAAGTGTTGTCAAGAGTTGTCTACCACTTTCTTCGTGATGTTGAATAACTCACGAGCATCACTTGCCAGATGGTTGATGTAAATACTTTTGTCACGACACACAAAGTGTCTTCTAGAAATGGCGATATCGTTCTTCTAGCGGTTGAGCTTGATCGTAGCCTCGTTCCGCCGCCGAAGTTTCGTCGCGCATCCATTGCATTTTATCTGTAGGGGTTGGGCCGAGAACGTTTTCAGCACAAGTTTCCACGGCGGCTTACGCGGCGCTCCGCTGCGGCGTAACTCGTTCATCTGCACTACTTGCGAGCAAGCGGTGCTCTATTTGCAAGCCGTTGCGAAATTGTGCTCTTACTACGGATAACTTGAGAAATATGAAAAAAATATTACATGTAAATCTTGGTGCGGATTGGAAGCAGGTACGGCGTGTAACGCAGGGGCCTCATATTCAGATTCTGTACTCTATCAAGGTTTCGAGCTATTTAAGAAGTTAATTTTGCATGTACACTTTGATTAAAATAAATTAAATTAACTATTTAAAGCTAATTGCCTAATTCTTTCTACAAAAATTTCTCATGCAATTATTGTAAATATTTAGGCAGTGAAAGTAATGGAAGCTTAGCTTTCTAGCGTTTTTTAACAAATTTGTGTCATACAACTCGTTCAACTCTGTTCGAAATATTCAGTTGATTTATTTATTTTAGTAATTTGTGAAATGCGGCTTCTTGTATATTTGCGGTTATTGAACACTCCAATTCGATTAGTCCACACTTAACACGATTCGATTTTATCAAGATTGACATGGAAGATTGCTTTAAATTAAATTTATGAGCACTCTTGTTATATTCCAGTACAAGTTGTGCACTCCACTAGAAATGAATGCGGTTAAATTGATTACTAAATTTCATTAGAAACATCAGTAGTTGAGGACAAATAATTCAAGTATACGCACATACTCGTATGTGTAAATGAAGTATGTATGCAGGTAAATATAAAATACCAAGATAATCGAATTCATAAATGATGACATTAAGCCAAAGTACCTTACAAGCTTTCTCTTTTACAATCATTAATAAGAGACCTGAATTTACTATATACCATAATAGCCATAATTAAGCCTTAGACTGAGCGCCTCGTACAAACTGAGTCCACTGAAGATGTCACAAGAAGTGACCGGCTCCGTACTGCTCGATTAACGGTAAATACCGCTGCTGTGGTCGCTGTGACATTCGCTGTGTCGAATTTTGATGAAAGAAGTGCAAAACATTCACCAATAACTGCCTGCAACCCATGAATCACAGAATAGTTCAAATTTTTCCCTGTTAATAATTTAATTATTGAAATCAACAAAAATGTCGGTTCGTCTTGATTTTTCTAGTTCCTAGTCTATTTTTAAAACTCTGTTAATTGAGATTTGTGTTAAAAATATACTCGTGCTCGGCTCAATCGCATCAATTGAAGTCGATACCGTGGATATTCGGTCGAGGCGACGACGTAGTAGCATGGCCGGGCAGTCCCCATGACTTTCTTTTCTTTGGATTGCTGTAATGAATCCACTTTTCATGATCCGTCATGATGCGATGAAGAAAACCCTTCCTTTTTTGCCGCTTGAGCAGTTGTTCACAGGCGAAAAACGACGTTCAATATGCCTTGGTTTTAACTTATAAGCATGCAATCGCTTGGAAATGGATTGGCGGGTAACTCCTAATACTGAAGCAAGCTCTTCTTGCGTTTGACACGGATCCTCATTGAGCAATGCCTCCAATTCAGCGTTTTCGAAGGTTTTTGGCCTTCCTTCACGCGGACGGTCGTCAACATTAAAATCACCGTCTTTGAAGCGACGGAACCAATCTCGGCACGTTGTTTCACATAAAGCAGCATATCCATAAACTTTTTGTAGCTTTCGATGCTCTTCATCCGCCGTTTTTTTTCGAATGAAAGAGGAAAATCAACACTTCCCACAAATGATGATTATTCGGCACAAAATCAGACATTTTCACAAAACCAAAAGTATATGATAGCAAAACAAAATCACTAATGTGTCGACAGTATATACAGTTTGTATACCATATGTTTGAGCTTGGTTATGTTAGAATCGACTAGCACACACTGCTGGCGGCATCTATTGACAACCAGCGGGAACTTAGTGTCGCTCCTAATAAATAAATTGCTCATATTCCGTTAGTAGTACGAGATGTTTGGACCATGTTAAATGCTAATTTGAGTCAAAGGTACAGGCTAGGTGAATATTTTTCCTATTAGCGGTCCCCTTAACAGAGAATGGTAAACTTCCAAGTGTATTTCTGCTTTAGAAAAGTTGCTGATAAAAAAACATATACCTTTCAGAGTCAGCGTAAAACTGAAGGTCACACCATTTGTGGAACAACATCAATACGCACACCTCAAATTGGAAAAAGAGCTCGGCAAACGGCTAACAGTATATATGAGTCAATTATATAAAGCAAATGTATATATGTACATATGTTTCATTATTTAATTTAACTTCGTCAAAAAAAAATTATAAATTTCAGTGCATTTTGATTGTTTTGCTTCCATTGTTTGCATTTGTTTCTTTTCACTTGTCAAATATTGCAAACGAATCTGAGATTCAAATACATTTATGAATTGCTTAGTTTTATTGTCGTTGTATCTCCATTTTTTATGCTATTCCCAAAGGAAATAATATTGCACCGTGCAATTTATATTGAGTGGGGTCGTTGCGATGCTGGCACTTGTCATATTTATGACAAATTCTTATTAGACGTTGAATTCTTTCCATGAAAAATATTTTTAAAACATGTCTCTACTTTAGCATAGAACGCTTCACATTTGCGTGTACATAAATACTGTGAGCGTCAAAATAAAGTGTACAAAGTATTTTGTTATAATATGGATCTTATTTCAGTCTTTTATAACAAAACAATAAATAATATTTTAATTTCATGTTTTTTAAATTAGTATTTGATTCTCTACTAATTACTAGAAAAAACAAAAAAAAAATTACAACAACATAAGTTGTAAGACAAAAACAAAATTTAGTGCATATTTTACGCGTCAAAATAAAGTGTACAGAGATATATTTTACAAAAATGATATCGATTTAGTATTTTGTTGATTTCCCTTTTGCTTTGATAACGGAAGACAGTCTTCGGGGCATCGAATCAAAGTTTTTTTGTCACGTCAGATGAAATTTTATTCCACTCTTCCTTTATAGCGAGTTTCAGCATATACATATTGGTGATTGTCCTTTTCCGGATTTGGTGGTCTAAATGCTTCCGCAAATGTTCAATAGGGTTTAAGTCCGGTGACTGTGGAGGATGATCCAATGTCTTAGGAGTACGATAAAGCAGCCATTCTTTTACTATTTTTGCTGTGTGCTTGGGATCATTATCTTGTTGAAAGATCCAAGATCCCTGCAAGTCTAATTTCTGCACACTGGTTAGTAAATTATTTAGTAAAATATTCAGATCATCTGTTTTGTTCATGGTACTTTCAATAAAAACCAAATTGCCACCTCCGCCATACATCCCCACACTATCACCGAACCCCCACCGTGCTTAACTGTGGCTATCAAATTTTGGTCGGCATACTCTTTATTTTTGGTTCTCCAGACTTTAACCGGTTTTTTCTGCCCAAATACGTCGAACTTACTTTCATCGCTAAACAGGACATTATTCCAGAAAGAAACAGTGCGATTTTCGTATTTTTTTTGCATAATCAAAACGTTTTTTTTATTAACTGTCGATATTAGCGGCTTTTTTCGTGGGAGACGACCATGTAACCCATTTGCGTGCAACGCTCGACGTATTGTACTGGCACTTACGCTAGTATCTGATGCAGCTGAAACCTCTTGTGATATTTTGACCGCACTTTTAAAGGAATTTTTCTTCACATCATGGACTATAGACCTTACCTCAGTTTCATTTAAAATTTTTGGACGGCGTGAACCTGGGCGATTTTCTACTTTGCCGAACTTTTTGTAATTGTCAACTAGTTTTTTCACAGTATTATGGCTTCTGTTGACAATAGAGCCAATTTCACGAAAGGTTTTACCTTCATTGCGAAGCTTTAGTACCAGTTCTCTAACATCAGTCGAAGTTTGTTTGTCCATAATAAAAAAAAATAAATAATAGAATTTAATTTACTGTAGACACTTTCACTCTGCGGATCGCAACCAATTAAAATGCAATATAAAAATGGGTTTTAATGCATCGAAAAAGTAAGTAAACAACCAAATATAACGGTGTTTTTTTACCGTACAACATTGCTAAAATGCTTCTGATGTACGCTGTACACTTTATTTTGACGCGTAAAATATGCACTAAATTTTGTTTTTGCCTTACAACTTTTGTTGTTGCAATTTTTTTTGTTTTTGTTTTTTCTAGTAATTAGTAGAGAATCAAATACTAATTTAAAAAACATGAAATTAAAATATATTGTTTTGTTATAAGAGACAGAAATAAAATCCATATTATAACAAAATGTACTTTGTACACTTTATTTTGACGCTCACAGTATATGCTAACATAGATAATTGACTTGTCATAATTCTAAATTTCAGAAAGCTTGAAATTCAATAAGTCCCTTGGGCATGTACAAATGAAACTTTGTCTTAGGAATTCAGTGACAGTTCAATACAACTTTGCCTACTGGCGAGACGACCAATTAGCTTTGACCCCAAATCGCGTGAGTACTTCTTCATATGTATATACATACTTATATATTTATGCGCAATTATTGTAATTGGGAACTCGCTAGAAGGAAAAGTTAAAATAATTTCAAAATTATGTTGAAATTTTAAGTATTGGACAATGAATTATTAATAATAAAATACTTAGAATAGTAGATAGAGAAACAAAAAAGTAAAATAGATCGTTAATATATATAGATATATATAACTATAATTAGCACTTAAAGCCGTTTAGGGTGTTTGGCCGTACTGCTCCTCCTATTTGTGGCGTGCCTCTTGATGTTGTTTCACAAATAATAAGACCTACAGTTTTAAGGCGACTCCGAAGGACAGATATTTTGTATTAGGAGCTTTTTCATGGCTAAAATAAACTAGTATATTTGACACTGCCTGCTATTAGAAACAACTTTTTTTATCATTTTGGTGTTTCGTGCATGAGTATTCGAACCTAAGCACATCAGAAAAATGACAAGAGAAATCTTCAATATCTGCTACAAAACATAAATACTTCAAACCCTACAAAGACTGCCTTAGGGAATACAAGAAAGCAATCAAAGAGGCTCGGACAGAGGCTTGGAGAGATTTTTGTAGTTCCATAGAATCGACCAAAGATACGGCCAGACTAGGCAAGCTTTTATCCAAGGAACACTCCTGCCCTTCCTTCTTGAAGAAAGATAACGGAGAGTGGACAAAATCATCAGCCGACACTCTAGAACATCTGGTAAATACACACTTCCCAGGCAACGCAGAATATATTGAGAACAATACTGACAGTGTTCAAACATCCAAACTATCACCCATTGTAATCAACCACATCGTATCCCAAGACAGAATATTATGGGCGATAAAAAACTTTGAACCATATAAGGCAGCCGGTCCAGATGGGATATTCCCAGCCATGCTGTGGAACACTCGAGAAACGACGATTCCTTGGCTGGAGGTCTTCTTCAGGAAAAGCCTTATGCTGGGGCACATACCAAAAAGCTGGAGGAGGGTTAAGGTAATCTTTATCCCTAAAGCTGGTAGACGCGGTCATGATACAGCGAAAGATTTCAGACCCATCAGCCTATCCTCCTTCATCCTCAAAACTCTCGAGCGATTGTTGGATGTATATCTCAGGGAAAAGATTACAGACTCAACGATCTCACCATCTCAACATGCCTATCTCAAAGGAAAGTCCACAGAGACAGCTCTTCATGAGGTTGTAAGTGCGATTGAGAGGAGCATAGAATACAAGCAATACTCACTAGTCGCTTTTCTCGACATAGAGGGGGCCTTCAACAATGTTACAACAAGATCTATAATTGAGGCTCTTAGCATGTTAGGCATAGACATAGGGCTCAACGAATGGATAGAGAACATGCTCAAAACTAGAATAATCATCGGTGAGGTAGGCAGCAGCACGATAAAACGCTCTGTCAACAGGGGAACCCCTCAGGGAGGGGTCTTATCCCCTCTGCTGTGGTTACTAGTCGCCAACAACATTCTCACCAAACTTAACCGAAAGGGAATTAAAGTGGTGGCGTACGCGGACGACATAGTGCTTATGGTTTCAGGAATGTTTCCAACCACAATCAGTGAGATTATGGAAGGAGCTCTGGTATTACTCAGCAATTGGGCCACGGACTGTGGTTTAAGTTTAAACCCGAGAAAAACAGAACTGATGCTATTCACCAAGAAAACCAAGGTGCCAAACTTTAATCTCCCAAAACTAAACGGCGTCAGCCTCACGCTAACCAAACAGGCAAAATACTTAGGGGTTATCCTGGACCCCAAACTCAGCTGGAAGTCCAACGTAGAATACAGGGTAAAGAAAGCAAATATAGCACTTTACACGTGTAAGAGAATGTTGGGAAAAAAAATGGGGTCTCCAACCAAAATTATCCAACTGGTCCTACACAGCCATTGTAAGGCCAATACTAACATATGCGGCACTGGTTTGGTGGCCTGCAACAGAAAGGAAATACAACAAAACTAAGCTGAACAAGATACAAAGAACAGCGTGTATCCTAACTACAGGAGCGCTTAGCACCAGTCCTACTGAAGCGCTCAATGTACTAACACATCTATTGCCATTAGATTTACACATTAAAACAATAGCTACTTGCAGCGCGGTGAGACTCAGAGACATAGGAATCTGGACTACAAGGTCGTACGGTCACAGTAAGATCCTCCTACAGGGACCCCCGCTGCTCAAAAACGGATCAGACTACACAGTCCCCGACCTAAACTTCAAGAAAGATTTTACGGTACGTTTCCCACCGAGAGCCGAGTGGAGCAAAGGAGAGGTGATAAGGTGATTGGTTCTAAGATGAACTGTGTCTGATTATGCCACCGTGTTCCAGGCAGAACTTTTAGCGATCAGAGAAGCATGCAAATCCCTAGAACTCTACAAGGTAGTTGGTGCAAGAGTAGCTATCTTCTCAGACAGTCAAGCAGCTATTAAGGCCTTAGACTCCAACTACATTTCATCCAAACTGGTCCTACAGTGTAGAGAGGAGCTGAAACTGCTCAGCCATTGGCTTGAAATTACCCTGATATGGGTTCCTGGTCATAGGAACATACGAGGCAATGAGATAGCGGATGAGCTAGCAAGAAAGGGCTCAACACTAGACATAGCAGAGGCGGTGGCAGTTTCCACCCCACTGAACACACTAAAAGCATCTATTGCTTCACACTACCATGCTTTAGCCGAAAGAAGATGGAAGCAATTACCTACATGTATCACAACAAAAAACACATGGCCGTCATATAAAATCCAAAGGACGAATGACCTGTTAGGATGTTCTCGGCCAAACATTTCACGTATCACTGCAACCCTTACAGGACACTGGAAAGTAGGGGATCATGCAGCTAGACTCAATCTACCCTTCAATCCTATCTGTAGAAGCTGTCAAGCGGAAGGGGCGAAGGAAAGTCTGTTCCACTATTTATGTGAATGTCCGGGACTAGCCAGGGCACGACTCCGATCCTTCGGTAAGCCTTTCCTACAGCAAATTAAGGAGATCTCAGTCATCGAGATAAAAGATTTGCTCCTATACTGGACCTCACTAAATGGATCTGACTTGGAAACAACAACACAAAAAAAAAAAAAAAAAAAAAAAAAAAAAAAAAACATCTCATCATTTCACGAGATAGTGGTATTAAAACGGTGCTGGTCACTAATTAGGAGCATTTTCAGCTAAGAAATGTTCAACCACCTCAATAACAACAACAACAACAAGCACATCCCAATGGTAGTCACACACCAACTCATTCGGCTACGGCAGCCGCCGTACATACGACTAAAAGCTTGAATGTTGTTCCTCATTTCTGATCACCAGCGGTTTTCTGAACAAGAGTTTTGAGGTCAATACAAGAAGCTGTTAACAGCTTAGAATCAGTTTCCACCACAATACTTAGAATAAATATTTGCTTGACAGGCATATTAATTTGACAGGCAATCTGCTCTCAAGGTGCTTGAATCCGGCACGATTAATTCGCAAAGGGTGATGAACTGCCGAAATAGCAGTTCACGCTTCAGCTGGTAGCGGGGCGCTGTAAAATGCCAGGTAACGAAATTAGAAGGTGAATAAGCTCGCAAAAGACGTCCCGTTCGCTTAATACAAACTCTTGTCCGGGAAACTCTCTCTAAAGGAAGCGGTTAAGAAGCGATAAAAACGATTGCATAACCGAACCGAAATCAGAGTTCATAAGTGAAAAGCGTAAGTGGCAGAATACTCTGGTTTATGCATTCGTTGGATTAATTTCAAGAATAGTAGAGGCTTTAGATCCATCTGGATCCAGAATACAGGAGACATGGTGGACATTTTTGTTTAAATATGGTTTTATATACTTAAAAAGGGTAAATGCGAAGAAACCGGATCATTTTCCGACATTCTGTAATGTTTTGAGGTAGCATATCAGCTCAAGGAGTCAGAAAACTACTTTTGATAGACGTCACGATGGATAGGCATCTGAATTTGTGTATTCTTCTCAAAAGATTCGCGTTCCAGTGTAGAAAAAATTCGGATGCCAAGTAACGAACTTTTATTTCAAATTCATAATGATCCTACATATACAACTTTTGATGATAAAATGTGAATACCTTTCAACTCAAAGCATTTGCAAATGCGGATAAAGTGAGGGCACACAAAATTTCATCAAAAAGGGCCTTAAGGCGGTTTGCTCAAGGGAAAAAGTACTTGTCGAATTTTGTCGAAAATTGGTTGAATTTATGCCAAGACGCTTAGATGCTGTTTAAAAAAATAATGATTATCATAGCTTGTACTCGCATGTACATATATTTATACACCACTGCTGGACAAAAGCAAAATACTTTTGTGATCATCGAGTACTAATTTTCTTACGCATGGTTGAGTTTATATTAAAAACAAAAATTAGTTTTAAATCTTGCTGAATTATGTATATAAGTAGCATTGACATTTAACTTTGTAACTTTAATAATTTGTGAAGTAATTAAAAAAAAAATATTTAAAAAAATACAATACAAAAATTTAATGATTCACTTAATCCCTGGGGTACCGATTTATTTGAGAAAATATTTGTATGTGAAATGGATTTAATTTTTAATTGCTTGGAGTAGTATGTAAAATCAGTACATTTTACTTAAGAATTCATTTATTTCCAAAATATTAGTGACATATGAAGTATTAAGATAACTTATCTAAGGACTAATTAGACTTGCAAACCAGAAATGAATTAATAAAAAGAAAAATGAAAACTAAATGAATTAAATTCGCACTCGTATTACACACGTCATTCGCTGCTAGAGCAACCAAGTGCATGTTTGAAACACATCAAATGTACCCAAGCGGTTATAATTACTGATCATATAGGGCTCAAAATGGTGGCCGCCGTAGCTGAATGGATTCGTGTGTGACTTCCATTCGGAAGTTCATAGGTTCGAGTCTCCGTGTATGAAACACCAAAATTATAGAAAAAGTTTGTTTTAATACCGGTCGCCCTCCGGCAGGCAATCGCAAACCTCCGTGTATACTTCCGCCATATCCTAATAAACCACCCCTAGTCGTTCGGAGACAGCGTAAAACTGTAGGCCCCCTCCATTTCTGGAACAACATCATGATATCATCATCATCATAGCATCACAGTTCGGGGAGAACCATTGCTTCCGTCAGATATGCCCATATCTCCAAACTCGCCTTCGATGTCATCTCTCCATCGTTTTCTGGGGCGGCCTCTTCTTCTGTCGCCTTGTGAATTTGTTTCGAAAATCTTTTTTATAGTTCTATCGTTGCTCATTCGTAAAATGTGTCCGTACCATCGAAACCTTTGATATCAAGTATATATATTGTGGGCAAAAAGGTGAATTTATTTGTCAAACTTAACTTGATTAATATTTCGCTCTAGTTATTTTTTTCATGAGTTGGCAGCACTGTTAATAACATCTGGGCCAACTTTCATGTGAATGTCATTATCAGTAATACCAACGACCAAGAGTGCATTTTACGTTTTTTACAATGTCTGATTTAATTGAGCAAAGAAGTGCCATCAAATTTTGTTTGCGGAATGAAATTTCGGCTGCAGAAACGTTTAGCACGTTGCAGAAGGCATTTGGTGATTCGACCATGTCGCAGAAAAATTTTTATAAGTGGTACAAAGACTTCAAAGGTGGTCGAGAACGTGTTGGTGACTTGGAGCGCTCCGAACGAACATCGACGTCAACAGGTGACCAACACGTCAATAAAGTGAAGGAGTTAGTGCTCAAAAATCGTTGGTTGACTGCTAAAGACCTTACTGATATGATCGGAATAGCAGAAGGATCTATGAAAACCATTTTGAAAGACCATTTGGGCCTACGAAAAGTCAAATCTCGTTTGGTACCGAAAACTCTCAATTTCTTGGAAAAAAGTCGTCGCGTTGATGTGTGTGAAACAATGCTTTCAGACAATCAGGACAAGCTCAAATGCATCATTACGGGAGAGGAGGCTTGGATTTATGCTTACGACCCTGCAACAACCGACCAATCAAGCGAATATCGTGCTAAAGGCGAGGCCAGACCGAAAAGAGCACGTCAAAGTCGTTCAAAAAGAAAGGTCATGATGACAGTTTTTTTTCGATTTTCGTGGTGTGGTGCACTATGAATTCCTTCCACCTGGCCAAACTGTTAATAAGGAATATTATTTGAGCGCTATGCGTCGTTTACGTGAAGCAATTGGTCTAAAAAGACCAGAATTATGGGCCAACAACTCTTGGTTTTTGCATCACGATAATGCACCGTCTCACACTGCACTCGTTTTTCGTGACCATTTCGCCAAAAAGTTCCACGCACATCGTTCCGCAACCACCGTATTCGCCTGATTTGGCTCCGTGTGACTTCTGGCTATTCCCACAACTCAAGAGACCACTCCGGGGAACGCATTTCGAGTCGATTGAGGAGGTAAAAGCTGAATCGAAGAAGGTGCTGATGACTATACCGGAAATGGACTATTTGGCATGTTTCGGGGATTGGAAAAATCGTTGGCATAAGTGTATTTCATCGAGAGGGGACTATTTTGAAGGGGATGAAATTGATTTACAAGAATAAATAAAGATTTTTATTTTACAACCAAATTCACCTTACTTTTTGCCCACAGTTTACATCGCACCAAGTCAATGTGATCATCTCAGCCCGTACACCTTCAATATCTGAACGCTAATTCTTTGTTTTTACTATTTGTTCTACTACAAAAGTTGAAAAATATTAGAAGCGGGCTTTGGAACTATTTCACCAATCCTTTCGTTTTCCCATTAGCTAAATTTTTTCATCCTTTCTTTTTAACCTTTTTTCCTCTCTCTTGTATTGTAAATGGCGGGTAGAGATAACTATTAGATTTAAAGTTGAAATATACTGTTATCTCACTTGCTATATATTCAATGCTGAAATGTAGTCAAAGGTTGTTGTGGTGGATATTAATAAATAAAAATAAATACTATAAATAATTCGTCCTCACCGTGTAAAATACTTATGTGAGTTAGTGGTATACATATATGGTATGTATTAATGTAAATGCATATAAAACCAATAAATATTGCCGAACTTACACGCATACATAAGTACATATTTATTCGATATGCCAGAACGGAGCTTGCGAAACGCGTCACAAAATCAAAACGGAGAGTTCGCATGAGGTCACAAAAAAAAAAAAAAAATAAAGCTTCGGCGCAGCATACGGTGCCGTAGCTGCAGGTTCGAAGACAGTAAAAAACGGTTCTTAACTTCTTAACTATATTTGTAATTACCTAACATTCTCGTACTGTAGACGCCAGCTATTAAAAAGTTTGTCAAAGCAAAATTTGATGAAAATCTCCAAGAGAATTATTGACTAACCTAAGCAGTTTTGTTGACAAGTGCTAATGGTTTGAAGTTAGCAGTGAATCAGGTGGGTTAGTTACTCACCAACTACTTAGTATCCCCAACCAACCTCTACTGGCCCAAAGACCGTTATGCATATATCACGGACTTATGCGGAAATTAGTTGGGATAATTATTTGCAAATCTATTTTCTATTGGGCCTTTTTTGGTACAGTCTTGTGTACTTTTGAAACTATAAAAATGAATAAAATTTTTTAAAGTGACTGATTTATGTACATATTAATAAGGCCGAAAACCCTGGCAGCCTGAAGTCCTTATTTCCCGTAAAATAATGCATTATTTTTTCCCCAAATTTATAAATATAAACAATATAATATTGTGTTATAATAAATAAATATTTCAGTAAGCAACAGAATTAAACCATTGAATATTAATTGCTTAACTTTTTTATAACAATCCATTTGCAAATTAAATTAATTTCAAATTAATCCTTTTCTCTTTAGGCACACTCCCATTTTTTAACCCTATTTGCATTTGAAACCCACGCCAATAATAATTGGAGCACGGTAATCCACGCAATTATTTATACTTGTATACATGTACATATAAGTATATGTACATCGCTCTAAATCACTCATTATCCGAATTAAACCGCAGTGGTTTAGCTGGATTCGCATGCGTCCAAAAACTTCGTCGGATACCATTACTGCTCAGTTCGAACCCACTCAATGGTGTTTGTCTGGAACGTTTGCCACTGCATACTGCATCCCTCGGGTTTTGCTACACATCACACCTCAGTACGTTTGACGCTGCCTCATGCCACAACAGTTTGGGGCGGCATACTTTTCAGATTTGTTGTAATCAATTTCTCGGTCGCCCAATTGTTACGGCACATTAAGCCCCATAATAAAAACAATTTGTTGGATTCGCACATGCACGGTTACACGTGAGCATCTAAAGGTATTAAAGCATGTTATTCCACAACAACGAAATCAATAAATTTACTTGTAATATATCAGTCCCACACTTACAGCGCGCAGCATATCTGGCTTTGTGGCATTGCCACAACGCCCCTCTTACCTATGCGTGTACTTTTGCATGCGCCCATTGCCGCATGTGGTGCTAATAAAATTGCAAAAAAAGGAAAATTCTGGCTTAAAAACCAATTTTGCCCTTAACTCGAACTACGAAGCAACAACAGCTCCTTCTCCCATGCTCGCCAATCTTTGTGTTTGGTTGTGGTATTTCTTTTTTGTTATGTTCGGCTAACTCGATATCAACTTTTCCGCTGGCTCTTGTTTTGTGCATTACAATTCGGAAATTTGTTGCTGTATTCATGGAAATGAACACTTTCGTAACCGTTCAAATATTTCTTCCAGCTGCTACTTCGACTGACTATTCGATTGCCTACCAACATGCACATAGCAATTTTTTATTTATCTGCTACAAATAAATACGGGACAGGATTTTTACCGCATGGAAAAGGGTGCTCATGGAAGCAGATTAGAAATTGGTGGTACCCTACGCAAGTCATTTTCGAAATGTTTGAAACTTTGGTTTTTGAGTTTTGAATTATCATTTTTTTAAATTTGATATTTTTTTACATGGGTATCTCTTAAAAGTCTAACCACTGCCTTGTGTAAGATTAGTAGATGGCTCAGGTCGACGCCTCAGGCGGCGCTGGATTTAATCTAATTTCTACCCATTGAGTTATGTATATGTATGTTAAAGGCATATCCGCCTAATCTGCTTCCAGGATTAAAGCAGCAGGCATGCCAAAACGCGCACGGTCATGCAACAGTTCTACTATCTGTGGAACCCTTGCAGATACAGCGAAAGCAGACTATCTGGTTCCCCAGATAGAACTGAACAAAGACTATAAAATACGAATACCCGACAAAAGCATTGGAAGGCCAGAATCATATCAGATGCTAGTGGTCACCATATTTATACTAGCTTTTCAAATATGGGTAATAAATCCTTCCTCTAGACTCCCAGACGGGTGTAGCGCCTTCCAGTCTGAGATCTATGCTATAGACAAAGCAAAAAAAAAAACGATAAGACAAATGAACTGACTTCCCGCAAACCTTACCATTTTTGTTGATAGTCAAGTAGCGATCAACGCACTGGCCTCAGCGCGCATCAATTCAAGATGTGTTAAAGAATGCAGGAGATCACTCTCGTTTATCCAACAACACAACACCACACTTTGCTGGGTCGCCGTCCACTCTGGAGTGGAGGGAAATGAAAGAGCGGATGAGTGTAAGGAAAGGCTCTAAGATTTGCATTCAGCGAGTGGTAGAGGATATAAGCATTACCCTAAACGAGCTGTACACCGCGATTGACTTGAGCGTAATCGCGGAAACCAATAAAAGGTGGTTTCTGACAGTAGGGTCTCTTAAGCGCTCTGGCCAAAACTGAATCCGGAAAGGACAAAATGTCCCCGTGGATTAAACAGATCAACTCCCGGCTTCTCACAGGTGTTATAACGGGTCACTGCACTATTGGCACCATAGCCGGTAGGTTGTACTTCACAATAACTCCTGCAGAAGTTGTGCAGATGAAAAATTAATCGAGTCAGTAAAACACCTCCTCTGTGAATGTCCTGCACTTCGATTATTTCTTTGAAGACCTGGAAAATTTGCAAAATGTTTCACTGGACGGACTAATGAGCTTCTTAAAAAGATCTAAGTGGTTTAAGGCTTCAGCCGGCTTCAAAAAATCGATTTTTTTTACTGCAATCGATAGATATATTATAGGAAAATATGCCCTCAAAATTTTATAGCGGAATTCAAAGCGATTTCGGAGTTACAGTTCATTTTTTCATATTTTTATACAAGAGCAGTCCACTATATGCCTGAAAGCCTTTTGAATAAGATAATATTTTTCTTTTGTGTATCAGG
Organism: Anastrepha obliqua; assembly: GCF_027943255.1. NCBI lineage: Eukaryota > Metazoa > Arthropoda > Insecta > Diptera > Tephritidae > Anastrepha > Anastrepha obliqua. The sequence continues at coordinate 87,574,902 of NC_072892.1, forward strand.
TGACAACTACGACCGCAATCTTACACGCCGTTTTACTAGCGCGCAGCGAGAAGCTATGCGAGATCCCTCATATGTCCGCCATTTTATGTTTTTATTTATGTTAAAAAATTGTTTATTACTCTTCAATCATGCCTTCAAATAAATGCAAAAGATTATTCCTGTGTGTCCCTTTTTTCGCCTCGAAAAAAATTGAGAAAAAAAACCTTTTTTTGAAGCCACTGATAGGAGGCCACCCTTAAGCAACTTAGCTAGGAGATGGAAATAAAATACAGGTAATGAGCTTTAAGGCCAGCGTGTGTCTTGTCTTAGACAAGCAACCTTGCTAACCAAACCTAACCTACAAAGGTATCGAATATGTGGTTTTAACATTTTCCTAAAAAAAAACACCTATCCAATGGATAAAAACACTTTTATGGTATTTGCAAGGGTTAACTCGATTTTGTTTCCACCTATTAAAGCTTTTTTGTCCCGGCTTAAGTTGGTTTGAAAGAATGTGAAAAATAGTTAAATATATGTCTGAGCGAAATGGAAGTAATTAAATCTGGTGGAAATATTTTCATAAAATATTAATGCAAATTATATATGTATGCAAAGTATTCCACAAGATTTGCGAGTCAACGACCATACCAGAAGCTTGGAGGGAGAGTGTTATCAACCCAGTATTAAGAAAAGGCGACAAAAAAGAGCCAAGTTACAGAGGCAAAACTCTTCACTAAAATAATAGCAGCGAAAATATCGAAACACGGCAGAGAAATGTTAGAATACAACAAATCCACCTCCCTATGTTTTGTAGATCTTACTACAGCATTCAACTAAGGACGTGAGCTGTTAAGAAAATGTTTCAAAAACAAGAACCACAAACCAGCCATAAAGGCAAGCTCAAAGCTAACAAGATGCAAAAAACCAATAAGATGCAAATTGACGGTCATCCACAAGCCGATAGACCAGGTTCTTGAATTTATTTATCTCGGCTCACGAATCACCATCAATAAAGATTTAAGAATAGAGGTAAAGCAAGCGGCAAACCATGCAGCAAAAGTATCTAGATGCCTCATAACTGCAGTATGGAGAAAAAAGTACATGAGGACCGAAATAACGTTAAGAATTTCTAAGACCGAAAGACAAACGAAGAAATAAGAAGCATTTACATCGTAGCAGAAATAACGAGATGAGTTTGAACAGGAAGAAAGACCCATGTAGCCCATAACTTTTATTGTCAACAGGATCAAATCCTAAATAAACAATGAAGAAAAGGAGGAAGATAGTAAATTTCCTAAAAGCACAAAGTTATAGTGAGATAGCACAGAATATATCCTACGTCTTGACACCCGTTCACTCTAATGCACAATAATAATAATGGAACACAGAACTCATTGTGCGATTGTCTGGGTATGTATCCGGTATTTTTTAATATCTTAACAACTTGTAATCTGGTAAATAATTTCATGGCATTTATTTTTTAAATAAGATATACGGCATATGTCTGGATACGAGTAACGCGGCTCATTCGATCAATGCTGGCTTGAGTATTGCAATAAATCGACTGTTAAGCGCGCTGTATTGCAAGCAGCGTCGCCTTTGGAACCAAATGTCGTCGATGTTTAGATGATTAATTTTTGTAAACTAAAATTTAGTCATAATGGCTCAAGAGTCCTCACCATTTACCGTAACAGCAGCTCTTTCCTCAATTCGAAAGAAATAAGGGCCAATGGCGCCGTCAGAGCTTTATGAACATCGCGAACAGGAGCGTTGTTCTGGCGTTAAACGATTCATGATGACTTGCCAAGCCTTATTGAACAGAAATGTCAACAGCTGTCAAATCACAGTTATTGATATCGATGAGAACAGCTAACAAAACACCCTACATACATGAGGGCCAACTGTTTTAGTTTTTTAGTTACTAGGTATCGCTAAGCTGATTATTTGTTTAAGTTTATTCAAGCTTTCCAATGGATCAACGTAAATTTATAACACTCAATTTCGAGATTCAATTTCAGACTGTGTATATACCCTATGATCAGAAAGTACCATAAAACAAAACAGAGTTAAATTTCAGGCCAATTTATTTTATCTACTTCAAAATATGACCCGTCTGAAACAACACATATACGCCAACGTTTAACCCAGTCCTCCAAGCACCCCTGGTAGGCAGACGAAGGGATGGCCTTCAGCTCCTTCGTCCTATTCTCTTTAATCTCCTCTATCGACTGAAATCTCCTTCCACGAAGTGGTAACTTCAACTTGGGAGACGAAAAGAAGTCGCACGGGGCCATATCAGGAGAATACGGTGCTTGCATGATGGTATTTACTTGGGGTTGGGTCAAAAACATCCAGCAGAATTTGGGCTCGGTGCGATGGTGCGTTATCATTATGCAAAATCCAAGAATTGTTTGCCAACGTGCGCGGTAAGTTTAAATTAAACATTCCCGGTACTTTTTGATCATAGGGTATATACTGTTTTGTATGGGTTTATAGTATTTATTATACGCTATACATTCAATAAAATGTACAGTCACCACCATTAGCTATAATCGTTTCACATCTTGGAGGATACATGCCTGAGCGCCCTTATTTGTTTTCCTTAGAGTTTTTGCTTAACTCTTGCCCACACATTTTCAGCAAGCTTGGCATCTGGCTGCGGGGGAGACCAATCTAATATTTCAATCCAATATTACTGTTTTGACTTTACACACCTTTGTCTTCGATGTTTGGAAACATTGTCTCCTTATAAGATTGTGCTTGGCAATGCTTTTTGGTAAATTTTATTCCCCAAAACTCCATTCAACTTGGCTGTAAAAACAAATAAACGGCCAAATCCGTTTTCGGAGAAGCAGCCGCACACATGAACCTTAACTGAATGCTTAACAGTTCGTTAAAGTTATTCATTCCCAGCAGTGCACCAAACCCGTGGTATGTAACTATCCCAACCAATCCCGTTCTGAATTTGCCGTAGCCCATGTAAGCCTTTTGTCAATGTGTGATAATAAGAGCAGGGATTTTTTCAATGTGCTCCTTAATTTGAGTTCCTCTGCACGTAAATGGCCTCGTATCGTGTATTTGAATACATTAATAATACTTTTTCTTCAGTTTCTGCTTTAGCTTCTCTCCAAGATCAGTTTGGATTTAGCACAAGAAAACCAATTATCTCCTGATCTTGCTTGAGAGAGGATTTTTTTGTTTTTGGTGTCATCCGGGGAAGTCGCCTATGTTTTTAAATTCGATATACCCTTGAACCTATTTCTTTATGAACGTCTTCTACTTCTTCGAATATTTTGCTGCAGATGCAGCGAATTTTTTGGACCTTTAAAATGTGCTCATAGAAACACTGCTTCAAATCGTTTTCTATACGCAAAACTAATTTTGTAGAATATCCTGTTTCCAAATTTCTCACAAAACTAACAAATTGCACGACAATTATTTCGGATATGTTTATTTGGCAGCATTTACATTTTTTTATGACGGAACTCTGAGTTTGAATTTTGCCGGTCACGCTTCCATTTGACAGACTGTATTTCATTTTTATCAAAAAGTACTGAAGTAAAGCTTATAGAAAATCTTTATCTTTTTTCCCTTACAATTATTTGAATTATAAGTGAATAAAAAGACTTACCCAAGAAAAAATATCTAAATTTTTAACTCCGATATCTCAGCAACTACTTAATATTTCTTCCTTTGCAACTAAATATTTATGAGAGCAACTTCACAATTTTGATCAAAACCGAGGAGTTGAAGTTTTTAAGGCTGGTACACTTGAAATGTTTTGATCCATGTATCAAAATTTATATTGGGGTCGAGGGTTTGGAAAAATTTTACTGTAATAAGTCTAGGAGTTGGCCTCTGGAGACAATCTCTCATGGGACATGGTAGCATTTTCAGGCAGTTAACACCGTATTCCTCCGAACTTCGAACAGATCTCTCTATCCGCAAACTAGAGTTTGAAGGTCGCGCTAGAGCAGTCTTTCCAAATAGGCAGGAGGGGAAAATCTGCACCGGTGTTTGCACCTCTGTCTTCACTGACGGTTCGAATATGGAATCGGGAGTCGGAACGGGGGTTTTCTCTAATTCAGTCAATTTATCTATCACCTTTAAACTGCCAAACACTGCGAGTATTTTTCAAGCAGAAGTCTTTGCGATTTTGCAGGCATGGAAAATGCTTAGAGAACGCGGGGCGAGGGAGATATTAACATTTTCTCCGATAGTCCAACCGCGATTAAGGCTCTGACGACGTCATGATGCAGAACGAAATTAGTGAACTCCTGTAAAGAAGAGATCAAATCTCTTTGTTGTGCAGGTAACATTTCTCTGTTATGGGTTCCAGGACATAGAAACATAGAGGGAAATGAAATTGCTGATGAGCTTACCAGGAATTGGACTGAATTGGCCTCAGAGACCTCCTAACCGGGTATAAGCACTCCCCTGACAGTTGTTAAAGGGGAAATGCACACATTTTTTCCCAGGAAGGCGCAGAAAAGATGGAGCTCCATTTCTTCATGTGCTATTTTGAAAACCCTTTAGCCTCAATACGATATACGAAAGGCTCAGAAACTTCTTTGGACTCCTCGCCATTCAGTTTCCAAACTCGTAGCTGTGTTTACCAGTCACTGGACGATCGGCTCATACGCGGAAAAGCTAGGGTTACCATTTAGCTCCCATTGCAGAAGCTGTGGGGACCTTTCAGAGAAAGAGACTGTGGAGCATTTTCTCTGCAAATGTCCGGGTTTGACAGCTAGACGACTAAGGTCTCTGGGAGCTCCTTTCTTCGACAGCCTGGGGCAGTGCGCCAACCTAAGTCCAATCAATCTTCTCCATTATATCAACAGCTCTGGCTGGCTGTAGATATCTACCTGCTGGAGGTCTCATAATGGTATCAAAACGGCGCTTTAGTGCTACCAGACTGGGACTTCAACCATTTTACCTACCTACGTGAGTCTAGGAAGAAATTTTCAAGCAGAAACATATTTTCCAAAGGTATATTGAATTTCTCCAGCACGCGCGAGAAGAATTAATTTAGAAGGTTATTTTACGAAGAAATTTGAAAAACGCCCACAGGTGTGTGGACTAAATTTGTTTCATGGACATTTGTATTTGGAGATTTATTCATACACAAGAAAATCCCAAAATATTGCGTTGGCAAAGCTCTTCGAAATATTTCCATTGTGCTCGCTAAATGGTAAATTAGTTTTTTAAAAAATTAAAACAAATCGATTTTCAGTACTATAGATAGAAATTATATCGTTTTCCTCGATCGCAACAAAATTTACTTCACAAAATATGTGTAGACTGTTTTAAGTTTAGAATGGTTATGTTGTGCGTATGGTTCGCATGAGGGGAAAAAACAACAATAAAAGCAGAAAGCACATAAATGTTTGCCTATATGTATTTTTGTTTTTTCGAAAAAAGTCTAACTGCAGTAAATATTTACATCAGCGACAAGCTATTTCCATGTCTATGCACATTACTTCTCCCTTCGCAGTGCCAAAAAATACCCCTGCCAATAAAACCGATTTTCCACAGGAAATTCCATGTCTCTTGTTGTGGTTACGAATACTCGCCAAGTGATAAATTTCGCCTGTCACCTGAAAGTATTCACCGCAAATTTATAAATAAACTCAATTGTATGTAAGTGCCAAAGGAAGCTGCACTGCGGCTTGAGAATGTCGATTGCATAGTTGGCAAAAAGGCAGTAAACTAAGTGCGCAAAAGTAATCGGGGTATAAAGGGGATGTGGGCAGTGAAGTGTTTGTGAAGAATTTGGCTTTTACGCAACATTTGAACGTAAACAACATTTTGGCTAGAAATTAATTTATTGCAGTGGGTATACAGGTAGAGTAAAAGTAAGGCAAAGGATGTGATGGAGTACAAAAGTATTTGTGCTTTTAGGCAAACACTGGCTATACCTACATAGCAACTGATTTTACTCCAATTCTGCCAATTTATTATAATTAATTGAGCTGACAAAAACCAGAGGATTTTAGCTTTCTAGTTTTCACCTTAAATATCTGTTTTTTGTTTTGTTATTTTCTGTTTTTCCGTTTGTTTAATTTCTGTTTTTGCGTTGCAAACCAAAACAATAAATAAATCACAATAACCGCTGCTTCAGACACAAAGTCGCAATCGTTTACCTAAATTAATACGAAATTATTAATTGCCTTTCAACAAATCTACAATACAAGCGCTTTCGTTCCTTCAAAAGCGCGTAGTTATGTGTGCACACACACACACATATACACCAAAGAGTGCATTGTAAACATTGGAAAACTATTGACCATTGAGCTGGTTAAGCACCAATCAACTGCAAATTGGGCCAGCAAGCGTTGCGAAGCGATTGCTATAGCTGTTGCTGTCACTGTCAGTCGATGGGGTTTTCGATACTGACATTGACAGCTTTAAATTCCGCTATGTTGTGATTGTCTCAGATGTCAGGTCCAGACTTTCGTAATGGTGTGAGTGAAGCGGTTTTGGGGATATCAAAACAATATTAGTTCGTATGTTCCTGTTTTTGAGCTAAGGAATAATGCTTGGCCATTTCACACATTTATGCGGTGTAGTGAGGTTGACCACAATTGTTGCTGCTGCTGTTGCTGCGATTCGCATCTGTGCGCGTAATCACAGCTATCTAGCCATCTATCAGTGGTACTATGGCTAATGGTACATTGAAATAGATTTACATATGCATACATACATGTAGATGTACAATACATATTTACACGAATCTACACATATTCTACATACATATATAAACACGTATGCGCAGCACAGATCTTTGTTGCAGCGACTTCTATGGCACTGCTACTGAGTCACCGAATGATAAATGTTTGTCGCTTACATACAAAGCAAATTAAGTTATTACCTGCTAAGCCCCATAAATTGTTGCCAATTACATAGGTGGTATCAATTTACTGTTGTTGTTGTTGTTATTCTTGTATTTGTTCCACTCAAATGTTTGCATATGCGCCATAATTATAATTGATTGAATGAATTTCTTGGTCGCTCACAAGCAGCTCACACATCCTACGTAGTAGTTCTCCCTATACAATTGTCTTTGTAGTTGTTGTTTGTTGGTTGTTAGTAATTGTTTTTGATTGCTCACGATAATCATTAACGCTGCTGACGGACATAAATTATTGCAATTCATTGTATAGATAATGCGCCAGTAATTGAAGAATATCCTTTTCTGTTGAAACCAGCAAAAATCAGTCAACTGTAATTTGATATCAGCAAGGTGAGCTCCTCTGCTAGAAACATTTTTATTCAGGAATTTATGTGAGCATGCGAAAGTATAAGGAACATTTCGTGTGAAAGCAATAATTTGGTATACATATTTTACATACCTTTAAGAAACCTGGTCTAATTTTATTATTTGGTCTGGTTTCACATTTAAATGGCTAGAATGCCCGGTACAACAAGTTTCTCTAATAGGCGAGGTGCAGTCTGAAACAAAATGTAGAACAAGGTGGCACAAAATTAATCACCTTTTTGGAAGATTTATAATGTTTGCAAATATAATAATATAATATAATAAAATAATAATATAATGCTTGTAAACTAGACAGCTGTAGTATATAAACAGAAAAGCAACGGAGCTTATAAAGGTCAAAATAAAGATTTCCATTGCCCAAAATATTTTTTTTATTATATTGGGTATGGGAATAAGTTTCCGTACTTTTCTAGCCAAAGTTACGATTTATTTAAACAATTAAATATTAAATGATATTATGTGAAGTATGTGCCATTGGAAGCTACAACTCTACTCCATCTTTCAGGCAGCATATGGATTCCCCTAACGAAAAATTCGAGTTCTTTCGACTTGATACATTCATTGAAGCAGTTTTTGATGCTCTCGTAAGAAGTGAACCGCTTCTATTGGAAGCGCTGAATGTAAGGGCTGATTGTATTGATCGGAAAAGATGGTAATCCGTCAGTTTGTCATGTCTACTGTTCCATTCCAGCTGTTTTTCTTTGAGAGCTCAATTCAAACGCATTAGGTGCAGCCGGTAACGATCGCCAGTGGTGGTTTCAGATGGCTTAAGGAGTTCATAATATTTAGATGACATACTTCTGATCCCACCTGATCGCGATCTTTATCACTCACGTCGAAATTGCCACTTTGGAAGCGTCAAAACCACTCCATACAAGTTGTGTTTGATGGAGCGTGATTACCGTAAATATTGAGCAATATACAACACGTTTCAGCTGCACCTTGCTTTGAAAGGTATTAATGGAGCATGACTTCCCGCAAATGCTGTTTCTTTCGGAACGAACGTATACATAAATAATATCTATATATCCTTATAACTTATCTAATAAAGATTATATTGTATTTATTTTATGCTAGGTAATTAAATGTTGGAACGATGAACTTGTTGTGTCTACGAGACCTTACTGGTATCAACCACTCTGTCAGATAGGGAGGTGTCTTGAATAATGTAAGTTTGCACATAAATATGCCATTTCTAGCAGACAAATAACTGTTAAGGCAACAATCCAGTAACCTTGATCGCCAGGCAGAGATATGGTCTTATCTACCAATCCCATATACATACCGCGTGGCGTTTATGGCAAGATGTGGAGTCAAGTTTGTTGTATACCACCTCAGAGTAGGTAATGAGAGGCATAATTAACTGGAGAGCTAATTTGCGCCTCGTTTTCCCTGGCGGGAATCTTGCAGAGACTCTCAGCTTACGCAATGTAGCATAAATATTACCCACAACCCTATTTATACGGTCAGCACAAGTAAGTTTTGTGTTAAGGATAAACCCCAAGTTTTTTCCTTATCCATAAAGGTAAGGGAACTAGTACCTATCCATAATTTAGGGATATTGTCAACATGCACCACACTTTTACATATAGGTAAGACATATGACCTTGACGCGTTCAAACATAAAGAGTTTTCATTAGCCCGTACAGAAATAGCAGACAAATCATTGTTCATTTTGAAACACAAATCTTCAACGAGACCAATAAGACTGGACAAGTACAATTGTATATCATCAGCATACGCATGGACATTCACATACTGACAAACGGTAAAACATCATTGACCAAAAGACTAAATAGAAGTGCTCCAAGGATAGACCCTTGCGGAACACCAGTGTGTACATATCTAGACTGATATGTTAATTTTCTGGTATTAACCTTCTGCGTTCTGCCACCAAGGTAGCTGACCATGAGCTTCTCCGCATCCTCTTTGGAGCCAAAATAGTATTTAAGCTTCAAACATAACAATTTGTGATCCACTGAGTCAAATGCTTCAGAAAAATCAAGTAAACAAAGTAGAGTCAAGTCTCCGTTGTCGAAACCAATTGTAATATCGTCCAGTATTTTAACCATTGCTGTCGAGCAACTGTAACTTTGTTTGTAGTGGAGAGCGTAGACGATTGTCCTGTATAAATGATGAAATTTGCGTGGCCATCAAGTTTTCGCAAACTTTGGAAAATGTGGGCAGTATGCTGATAGGTCTATAGTCACCAGTATAAATAGCATTAGTCTTTTTTGCGACTGGGAAAACTATAGCCTTTTTCCATACTGCTGGGAAACATGAAGCAAGTCAAGCAATGATTTATTATATGGGTAAGGCGCCCTATTATATATTGGATGACTATATGCACGAATTTTAGTGAGATGCCTTCATCTCCTACAGCGTTGGACTTTATTTTGGATAGAGCTTTCAGGACATCTACCTCACTAACTGTCATAAATTGGAACTGTTCTTTTAGAGTAGCACACAATGAAGAATCTTTTAAAATAGAAGTACAATTTTTTTTCTTACCAACACTAATAAAGTAGTTATTAAGTTCATCAAGATCAATCTCACATTCGGGACTTTCCTTGCCATGAATTTTAATTTCTTTTAGGTTGCGCCACAGTTCTCTTGCTGGAAGTGATGGATCAAGTTTTGAGTAACTGTACCAACGATTTGCTTGTCGTATTATAGCAGTGGCCTCATTTCGGATTTCCTTGCACCGGCGCCAAGAAGTATCCGTCAAGTTTTTTCTCCACTTGGCAGAAAATTTTGTGCGATTTATAATGGCAGCTCGAACTTTCGAGTTGTACCAAGGATATGAACTATTTAAAACGTTAACAGAAGGAAGCGGAACATGAATGTTAAATAACGAGGATAGGTTACGGTTGAGGAAGTCAAGTTTATTACCGACAGTACTACGAAACCAACATTCATTGCAATTTATAGAATACAGAGAATTAACATTCAACGATTTAAAATTACGATACTCGTAGGTAGCACCTAAATTTGGACGATTCATCACAACATCGAAATACAATATTGAGCCATGGTCAGAGATAAAATCAGCTTGGTCGAATTTAAGAATATGTGACAAGTCATAGGTTATAAAATAATCAAGAAAACTAGGTTGGGAGTTATTTGCATATCTCGTTGGTGTGATTCCGTTAACAACACAAAGTCCTGCTGTTGCCAACTGGTCGAATAGTTTACTACTACTACAAGGCTAAAAGGTTTATATTAAAATGACCACACAACAGGATACGCTCGTAATTTAAGACAAATTCAGACAGGCCGACAAATAGTTAATCAAGAGTAATATAATACTTTTGTTAGGATTGTAAACACATGCAATTAAAATTTTATTTATGCCATCAGATACTTCAGTAAATACGTATTCATTTTCACAGTTATTCGACTTTGCTATCAGTTTAAATTTCAAACTTTTTTTACAGTACACTGCAACACTATTTTGGGCCGGCAATCTTAGCTGATATTTCCTTTTGTAATGTAATAAAATTATTATCATATAATTATATTTCTAATAAATAAATAAATAAGTAATAATGCTCGACTGTTAAAAGAAAGATTTGTTTGGTTTTAAAAACCTTTTGAGCAACTTTGAATGAGCGCTGATAATAAAAGTGATAGTACTCGTAAAAGTATAATTTCATTTCACATTCACGCTCTCTGAAAAATATGAATTTGTGTAATCGCGGGAAAACCTCAAAGTGAAATCAGCAAGTTGCGGAAATAAATAATTGAAGACAACAAAAATTTACAACTGCACTTTACACATTAAAACATGTAAAAGATTTGCAGGTATCTTATTGTGCCAAAGCTTAACCTAACCATCTTAGTTTTAAAGAAATACCTGCCCGGAAGAAAGTTTATGCTCACCATAGTCCGTCCATCGAGCTTCAGAAACGTCGTTCTGCCTCTCTTGCAAGTTGGTTGAGCTTTACTTTCTGATAGGGCGTTTTCACATTCGAGGTTCGTGTCTTTGATTCCATGCAAGAAGCCGTCGAGAGCATTTAGTTTCGTTTCCTATCCCTTTTTGTAGTTTCAGTTACAAGTTATTTTGGCTAAATGGGTTGTTAGTCCAAGGCTCCTATCCTACGGCTGCCATCTTAGATCCAGCTGGTGGGAATATTATTTCATGAATTAGGTATATACTTGGTACAAGATTGAACCTATTTGTAGCCGTCCATTCTGGATCAGACCTTATTTTGGTACCAAATCGATCACTGTTTTATTTCTCACCTACCAGGTATATCTACTGGACTTTCCCCACTCCGCCACCTGAGGACGCATCTGCGGGAGACCGGCAATTCCACACTCCTAAAAATAAGTGCTAATAAGATGAAAGCTATAAACATCAACGCCACCAATTGAAGAGATGGACGAATTCACGTATCTGTGTAGCTTGATAGCACCTGACAGAAGAGCAAAGAATGACATCGACGCAAGGATGCAGAAAGAAAAGGGTGCATTTACTGGTTTAAAACGCATTTGGTATTCAAAACAATTGAGCACAAAAATCAAACTACGATTGTTCAACTGTAATTTCCAATCTGTACTGCTCGAAAGCTGCGAAACATGATTGGAGTCCAAAGAAACATTGGACAAATTGCAGACCTTTGTTAATAGATGCCCGCCTACAATCTTGTGAATCTTGGTAGCCGGAAAATAAGATCTCAAATGGAGAACTTAAGGTAGAAGGGGGAGGCTTCGACATGAGGGAGGCTTCGACATTTTCAAATTTGGCTCGCATTATAACTGCTGTTTCTTTCATTTCAAGAATGAACAACGGCGAAGTTGAATTCGATGCTTGCCACGCGTGATTGCTTGAACGCGGTGGTGAATAGATCATTTTTTTTTATTTTTGGTAAGTGTACATGTAAAATAGTGCGTGCAAGTATTAGTGTGTAAAAAGTGCAAATTACGACGTATAGGTTTCGTTTTTTGCCAAAAAATATTATATTAGAAGTGTGATTTGGTGTTTTTGATGATGTTTTAAGAAACATAAGCAAATAGTGTTTTAAGCGGAAACTTGAAACAAGTGCACGAGGGAGTATTCGACAACGTTTTTTGGGAGGTTTTGACAAATTTTCGAAGCCTCCCTTCTGTCCTATTTTACTCAGTAAATATGATTTTGCAGCTACCAAGATGCCGAATGTATATAAAAGGAAGTGTCCTGACAGAGTGATCGACGAGGATAATATGGAAAAAGCCCTGGAGAATGTTAAGAAAAAGAAAGAAACCCCTTCAAGTGCTGCTCGCAAATATGGAATAAAGCGGACAACTTTTATATCCCGATTATTAAAGCAGAAAACAAATATGGGAGTTTTAAAAGATTTTCAATCCAAATTTTCGTCGAACCAAGTTCTTATGGCATCGCAAGAAAGAGATTTAGCAGTTTATTTTAAAAAATGTTCAAATGTTCATCACGGACTAACTTACGACTTAGCTAGACGTGTCTAGATACAAAATAAAACATCCAGCAAACTGGGACAAAGAAAAGAGAGCTGGGGTAGATTGGCTGAAGTGTTTCATGCATAGAAATAATCATATAAGTCTACGAAAACCTGAAAGCACTAGCATATTGCGCATTTCTGGATTTTCCGAGGAAGTGGTTTCAATATTTTTTTCAAACTTAAAAAAGGATACGAATCACACAACTTTACTTCTGATCGAATATGAGACTGGAATAACTACTGTGTTAGATTCTCCTAAAGTAAGCATTGGTTTGTTTTTGTGTTTCAAATACACCTAATGTCAGTACATATATAATATAAAAATTCTTAGGTTATTGCTGAGAAGGGAAAGGTGTTTCAAGTGGCATCCGCAGAGCGGGGAACTTTAATAACTATGGTAGGGATTGTCAGCGGGTCTGGTAACCATATTCCACCGATTTACGTTTTCCCCCGGAAGCGAATGAACCCGCATTTTCTTAATGGATCAGTGCCAGGGTCAAAAGCAATTTTGTCGAAGAACGAATGGATGAACTCAGAGCTCTTCGTAGATGTGCTTATCCATATTAGAGGTTATGCTCGCTGCACTATCGACGATCCTATACTGCTTTTAATGGACAATCATGTTTCGCACTGCAGCCTAGACAGCATCATTTATAGTCGCGATAACGGAATATGTCTAGTTTCTTTTCCACCACATACCTCAAATAAACTTCAACCACTGGATGTATCAGTTTTTGGACCTTTCAAAAAATATTGTAAACAATCCTTTAACGATTTTATGGTAAATAATCCTGGAAAGAAAATATACATTTCACATATCGCAGAACTCACAAAAAATCCATTTTTGAGAGCTTTTTGTCCCGAAAACATTATAAAAGGATTTTCAGCCACTGGGATCTTTCCCTACAATTCATTAATCTTTCCTCAGTCAGGCTTTTCCCACTCCGAAATCGAATTAAACTCTGATAGTGCCCCCGAAACTCACCAAGTCGAATGCTTGTCGTCCGAGAATATTCAGAGTCCGTCATCTGAACCGAATTGTTTTTCTCCAGAAGTTATGTTCTACTAATGTGTGTTAAGTTCTACTATGTATGGAGAACGAAATGCAAATTGAGAAAACCAAATTGGTACTGGTTAAATTCACAGACAAAGCCGATTTCTTTTACATTGGTGTAGTCGTAGAAGTGGGAATTACTACGTGCATAGTCAAATTTCTTAGACGGCAGCTCAAAACGCAACTATTTTATGAACCCCTTATTGAAGACAAAAGCTTGGTTTCAAAGCAGGACATATTGCGTACTTTGCCAACACCTGAACATCCCCCAGGAACTTCACAGGCGCGCAGCAAATTTATTTTTGACTGCGACTTTTCGAATTTAGATGTGCGTTAAAGTATGTAATGTTATAAGTAATTTTAATGGATAAAATGTATTTATGAATTGAAATGAGTGAATTGCATTGTATTAAATGTTATAAGTAGTGCTAATGGATAAGATGTATTTTTGAATTGAAATATAAAACACATAATATGCAAACCCGTTTGAAATTTTTATTATACGGAATATATTTTCCAAAAATTCTACTTAAAATTCATATTTTACTTATATGTTTTATAAGTGTCGAAGCCTCCCCTTCGCTGTCGAAGGCTCCCATAAGGCTGACGAAGCCTCCCTGAAAGTGGGAGGTTTCGTCAAATATTCCCGTGATAGTTTTTTGATTAAAAGGTGGAAAAAAAATTAAATAAGAAAAGTAACGACAAATTGAGAGTGGCACAAACATGCATAAAATCAATAATTATTGAAAATAACTGCTTCGTACTCCAGTTTCTCTAAAAACAGTATTGTTCCTTAACCTGTCGAAGCCTCCCCCTTCTACCCTATGTAACGTAGTAAACCAAAATCCATCAGTATTGAAATTAAAGAAAAGAAGTGGGGATGGCCAGAACACACGTTTTCGAAACCTGAGTATTCTCTTAGTAGAATGACATTAGAGTTCAAAGTACTCTCCATCAATTGCAACGTCTTCGATATTCCCATTATTTTCTTTCATTTTTCTTTCGTTGTAATCCATAAAACCGTGAGCATTGCCTTCTTTTTCGATTGAAAACGGCGTGGTTTTTCCCAAAAAAGTTTTCCAACATTTCTAGGGTCTTCACACTATTTAATCCATTTGTAATACAAAATCATATACAAACTCGTTGCTGTAAATTCAAATCCAATTTTTAAACTGCAAGAAATCGAAAGCATGTGCAGAGATACATTTACTCAAGACGGCGTAACCTTTACAAATCTCAAAAAATGGCTATAAAGTCTTAATCACAGATGTTAATCTTGTTAATC
Organism: Anastrepha obliqua; assembly: GCF_027943255.1. Classification (NCBI taxonomy): domain Eukaryota; kingdom Metazoa; phylum Arthropoda; class Insecta; order Diptera; family Tephritidae; genus Anastrepha; species Anastrepha obliqua. The sequence continues at coordinate 87,589,958 of NC_072892.1, forward strand.
ACAGATGTGGCAACCTAACACAAACAACAAAAGACTGAAATCAGTTGGCTTAAAGCGTTATGTGGCGGGTATTCCGGGAACTTATTGTTCAATGTGGTATTCAATCTGCCATCCAAGCAATTGACAGCGCTTTATCATGGAACCAGCTGAAGACATTGGCGAGATATCGGCAACAATTGGAAGCCACCTCGTAGTTACAATTATGAATGGCGTGGGATTTGATATAATGTATGCACTAACATGAACAAAAAGGCTAAATCGCCGACCATAAGTGGCTAAAAGACTAATCAAAAGTTTACAAGTAATGTGGTTACCAAATAATTTATTGAATTACTTATTTTAGCAAAATTTCGACTTCATAGTAATTATGGCCCAGTAAAACACTTTCACTTGCTGGAGAAATTCCCGTAGGTTTCTTTTAGAGTTCTAAAAAATTCAATGGAGCAAATTCAAAGACCAAATTCGTAGTGTTTAAAAGAAACCAACGTATAGTAATAAAAATAATTTATTTATTTAAGTAAAAATCACAAAACAAGTCTACATATAGCGTGTCTTTTGCACACGAATTCCAGAAAACATTCGTGCAAATGTCAAATTCCATGTAAAGTAAGAACAAACTCGTCTGTATTAATCCAGTTAATCCGTGTTGTATAAATTAAAAGATTAGGCTTCTGTTTGCTGCAGCAACCACATACATACATATATTCTCCCTTTATTAAATTTCTTGAACGTAAGTTAAGTCTGCCAAGTCTACAATATGGGACACTTTCCAGGAATTTGGTAACCGCAAAAGCAAAGATTGCTGTTATTTAGTGTGTCGCGTGCAAAACGCTTGCCTTCTGAATGAAGGTCATTCTTGCTGATACTGGCTTCACTCATTCACTGCTGTCATTTACAAAATTTGCTGTTAATCTTACTACAGCTTTATCATTCTGAGCGTGGCTAAACGTAATCAAAAATTAGAAGATGATAATAAAGAAAAGACACAGACAGGAGTGAATTCAATGATCCCTTGAAACTAGTTGTGAAGTGTAACAGGTTTTGCCAAGCCACAAATTTATAACGTTGAAATTTCGTTGTTTCGTTCGTGTGAAATGTGAAGCTAAATTCAATTATGATTGATCATGCAAAGAATTTCGAATAAAAAAATTCCAACAAAAAAGCAAAATTGAAAATTATAAAATAAACCTTTTCTTCGGAAGTGAAATAAATATATGAAGAAGAAGCGCCCAGGAGGAGTCCGAAGAGTATTTGTAGTGTTATTTTACTCGAAAAGCTGAATTTGAGCACCCGAAAAAAAAGTCAATATTTAAAGTTGCCGTCGAGGGCTATTTCTTTTTCAGCCATCAGAGGGCCGAGAAGTCGTGAAAGATTTACCCCGATGTGATCGCCCATCAACGTCTTCAATGGATGAAAACATAAACAAAGTCAAGGAAATGGTGCTGGAAAACCATCATTTAAGTTTGAGGGACGTAGCTCGTGACTAGCTTGTGTCACGTATCAATTCGCAACAATTTACACTATCAGTTGGGCATGAGACGCGTGGCTGCTCGACTCGTTCCAAGAGAGTTGAATTTCTTTCAAAAAATGCATCAAAAGAAAGTGACTGAAGACATACTTGAGCAAGTGAATTCGGACCCAACGTTTATCCAGGACATCATAACAGGTGATGAGACGTGGGTATATGAGTTTGACACGCAAGCCAGTCAACAGGCGGCTCAGTGGCGCTATCCACATGAGCCGAAACCCAGAAAACCACATCAAAATCGGTCGAAAGTGAAAGTCATTCTACTTGTTTTCTTTGATTATCATGGTCTTGTGCACTAGGAATCTCGGAATATGTTCCAAATGGTGCTACGGTAAATAAAGAATGTTATTTGAAAGTTATGCGACGTTTGAGAGAGAATGTGCATAGGAAACGGCTCAATTTGTAGAAACAAAACTCATGAATCTTGCACCACGATAACGCACCGTCTCACAAGGCTCATTTTGTGAACACTATTTTGGCCAAAAACTCTACAAATATCAGCAAACAGCTACCGTATTCATCAGATTAGCCCCGTGTGCCTTTTTCCTTTTCCCAAAACTTAAATTGCCCCTCCGCGGACGCCGCTTTGACTCGATAGAGGCCATTAAGGAGAATTCGCTGAAGGAACTAAAGAAGATCTCTCCCAACGCATTTAAAAGGTGCTTTGATGACTGGACTAATCGTTGGCATATGTGTACTGCTTCGGAAGGAGACTATTTTGAGGGCGACAAAATAAATGTTGTTGATTAAACAATTCTTTTGAGTTTTATTGAAAAATTCCCAGTACTTTTTTGACAGAATGCAGAAGCCTTAAAAAAATAAGAGTTTGCTAGACAAAAAGGAATTCAATGAACTGTTTAATGCTATTAAAATATGCGACCATATTTAAGCGCGTAAAGTCCATTTGCAGGAAAATATTCAAACCATTTTTACGTGAGATGTATTCATTAATAGTTCTTTTTTTCCTTTTTTAAAACGTAATTTGTTATCCTTATATCTACAATTATTTTCTTATTAAACCGTTTTTCTCTTTAAATACTTATTTGAAGTGGATTAACATCGCTAAATAAATGTCATATATATTAAGCCAACTCGATGCAGAGGAAACAAGCGTTGTTACTTATTTTTGGCAAAAACGAAAAAAAAAGATATTTCAAAGAAATCGAATTAACTCAAACCGTTTTTTTTTTTACTTCCCTTCGGAAGTAGGAAATTTGTACGTTAGAGGATTGTATTGAATTTACAAAATAAATACTATATAATTAGTCTGTAAAATTTGATATTTTAAGAGGCATTCAACTTTTGGCATTTTCCATTTACTCTTTCTCAGTTAACTTGATTTCCAGCACACGACTTGCTTAGCCAATTACTACACACTGAGTTCTGGGAAAATGATAAATTGTGATATCCTACAGGTATGATTGTTCACTGCAACAGCCTAACTCAGCTTCCAGAAACTGAAAAAAACAATAGAAAAACACTTAACTTTATTCTACTTCTATGCAAGGACTATTTGACTAGGACTGTCTGGACATACATTGTGCGAACGCAATGGAGTGCTCGTATTATTTAGACTTGTAGAACTAAGAATCGAGTAATTTTGGCGGGTGAGTGAGATGGTAGTAAAATTTCTCTGATGTATAGTGGAAGGAATCCGAAAATCAACTCAACATGAGAGAATCACCTACTGGTTGAAAACGATTGGGAAACTGACTTACAGCAACACGTAAAATTCGAACGCACTCTTACTTGCAAAACACTACAACAAAAGCAGTGGTTGATAAGATTCAGGGGAGTGGTTGAAATTCCAATACTAATAATGGCTCTGGGAACTTTTACCGATGCAGCAACTCGTTGGCGACTTTCTTTCCTGCAGCAAACTTTTGAATGAACGAAGGTGGAGGAACGGTTGGACATAGGCATTATTGTATTTTACGCAGTATTCAAAACCACCGAAATTTTGCTGAAAATACATTGCAAAGAGCAAAGCAAAATAATTCGAATTACCAAAAATTGTTGGGTAGTCTATGTGTACATCGATGCAAAGTAGGGATGTACATTGTTTCGATCGCGCGATTTTCGGGATGTCGTTACTTAAAGTACATTAAAAAAGTAAATTGATGAGGAATTGAAAAACTGAGTATGCAGCACTGTTATAATAACTCCGTCCGTTCTTAGCCAAAGTTACGAATTACACGGTGTGACAAAAAAAAAAAATTAAATATACTTTTATGGAGACCTAGCACGATTTGTGGCTATAGAAAAACTAAAAAAAATGGTATAGGAGAAATTTCCAATACACCCCCAAAATCTCATTTTATGGCCATAAAACCGTTTTTCAGTAGGTTGATGTGAAGAATCACTCCTAACTTCGCCAATTTCCATCCGATTTCGAATTTGTTGTTTTAGTTCGAAAGAACAGTGAAGAACAGTTTTTGACAGTGTGTTGACAATTTTTCTGAAATGACAACTGACGAGACTGTAGACGGAAGTATTCGGAATTTTTTTATTTTTTCTCTATTTTTTCAACTTTGACATCATTTTTGCGATATTATCCGATATTGAGGATGTTTTTTAGTACACTACTGTTATAGTGAATTTAATTCTGCGTCGAATTAGCTATATTTGACTGTAATTGAATTAAAATTCATAAAGTTGTGCGAGTTGTGCGAGTTTTAAGATTTATTTTTTTTACTAATTTTATAGCAAGTGTCAGTATAAACACATCATCAGTACGAAACAGTACCCTTACTATCTTTTTGAGTGGGATAGCCGTGCCCCGAATCGCTATGCAAAATCTGAATGGCCAACACGTCAACTCTACAAAATTGGTCAAAAAAATGTTTTGAACCCTCCACTTGTCCGACCAGAAAATGTTATCTTGCCACCACTGCTCCTGAAACTTGGGTATGCGAAGCAGTCTAAAGTCTAAAATAAAAGTCGATGGCGAAGCGTTCCGTCACCTGAAAGAAGTTGCATTCCCTAAAGTCAGCGATGCAAAGCTAAAAGGAGGTAACACATTATTCTCATATTTGTTAATAGTAGTTTACAGTTTATTACAATTTTAGGGATCCTTGTCGGGCCTCAGATTCGAAAACTCATGCGAGATGAGAAATTTACGAGTAAGCTCAGTGCAGTGGAAAGACGGGCATGGGAAAGTTTTAAATCATTGTGTGAGAAGTTCCTTGGAAATAAAAAGAGCTCTGATTATGTTGAAGTCGTCAAAGAGTTTTTGAGTGCGTACGAAAAAATGGAATGCAATATGTCCATCAAGATACACTTCCTGCACTCACATTTGAATTTTTTCCCGGAAAACCTGGGCCAGATGAGCGATGAAAAGGGTGAACGATTTCACCAGGAGATAGGAGTAATCGAAAAACGTTTTGAAGGGAAGAACTCCATCAACATGCTTGCTGATTACTGCTGGTCCTTGAAACGTAAAACCAGTGATGACTCTTATAAATGGAGCAGGTCTAGCAAACATTTTTGAAATGAAGATTAGTTTTTCCCGACATCTTTTAAAATTTTAAACCTGTACTGTTTCGTACTGATGATGTGTTAATACTGACACTTGCTATAAAATTAGTAAAAAAAATAAAATCTTAAAACTCGCACAACTCGCACAACTTTATGAATTTTAATTCAATTACAGTCAAATATAGCTCATTCGACGCAGAATTAAATTCACTATAACAGTAGTGTACTAAAAAGCATCCTCAATATCGGATAATATCGCAAAAATGATGTCAAAGTTGAAAAAATAGAGAAAAAATAAAAAAATTCCGAATACTTCCGCTTACAGTCTCGTCAGTTGTCATTTCAGAAAAATTGTCAACACACTGTCAAAAACTGTTCTTCACTGTTCTTTCGAACTAAAACAACAAATTCGAAATCGGATGGAAATTTGCGAAGTTAGGAGTGATTCTTCACATCAACCTACTGAAAAACGGTTTTATGGCCATAAAATGAGATTTTGGGGGTGTATTGGAAATTTCTCCTATACCATGTTTCTTAGTTTTACTATACCTACAAGTTGTGCTAGGTCTCCATAAAAGTATATTTTCACTGTCGCACAGTGTTATTTAACACATTAAATAATACATGAATTTATGTGAAGTAGTGAGGTTGAACCGCTCTCCAATAAGGGATGACTGCATTGATCGGTACAGATAGTGATCCGAAGATGCAATGACTGGAGAATGCGGCAGGTGGGGCAAGATTTCCGAATTCAGTCTCTCTAAATATTTCTGGATTTCTGAACCGATTTAGCAACGTGCGGCCTGGCGTTGTCATGCAGCAAAATCAGTTAGTTTATCATGTCTACTGTTCCATTCCGGCCGCCTTTCTTTGAGAGCTCGATTCAAACGCATTGGCTGCAGTCTGTAACGGTCGCCAGTGATAGTTAGAGATGGCTTATAATGGATGACACCCTTTTGATCCCGCCAGATACACAACATAACCTTTGAAGCATGAATTTCACTTTCGTTGGATATGGTTCATCTGGCAGACTGCAACATTTTCGGCACTTAGGGTTATCATAATAGATCCAGTTTTCATCGCCAGTGACGATACGAAGCAGAAAAACTTTTATTTTCTGCCGTTCAAGAAGCATCTCATACGTCACCAAACGTCTCTCGATATCCCCTTTCTTGCAATTGACGAGGCACCCAGTTACTTGCTTTCTGGACCATTCCCATTGCGTGGAAATGTTTACCGACGGTTGATCTATCAACATTCAACTCTTTAGACATGTCATCAAGGGTTCGACATGCGTCTTCATCAAATAATTGTTGCAGTCCAATATCTTTGAATTTTTTCGGTGCCCCTTTGCGATCTTTATCACTCACGTCGAAATTACCACTTTGGAAGCGTCGAAACCATTCTTTACAAGTGGTATTTTATGGGGCGTAATTACCGTAAATATTGATCAATATACGACTCGTTTCAGCTGCACTTTTCTTTAAAAGGTAATAATGACGCATGACTTCCCGCAAAAGCTGTTTTTTTGTAACGAACGTTGACATTTTTGACGTCAGATAAAAAAGGATTATCACGCTTCAAATGAATGTCAACTACTGTGATTGACACCACATATAGACCCCTTCAAATCACCAGCATATTACTAGAGCGAACACACGAAAATAGTATCTTTTACGAGGGCGGGAACTTATAATATATATTTACATTTCCATTTATATTGTTTTAGTATTATTTGATGTCACACGAATATTAATATTTCAGTCATTGGAGGAGTTGAACATTGAATAAAAAAATCAGCTGTTTTGTACCACAAAAATGGCTACACAAGATGACTTTTCTGTCTCCATTTCATACGATCCATGAGAAATTTCAAATCATGAAATTTTTGGGTCTTAAAAAGAGCGGTATCCCGGGATTGACATCTCTAAGGCATATATTAACTACAATACTTATGCTTCAGTTGTGGATGCTGGTAGCTGAAAAATGTATTATAAGGAATTTGGTTTCTCAAGAGCTAGTTTCAGATGCAGTCATTTTGCAGCAAACAAGCAAGAACAAACATTTGTAAAACAAAAAGCAGCACGGCACAATAAAGCAAAGTTCAGCTGTAAAAATATATATATATGTGCGTATGTACCCTCGGCATAAATGCGAAAGCAGTATAGATGTAGGCGGAAATGAAAGTCTTTTTCACTTCTGCAGTTTGGACAGTTAAATTTGTTGCATACTCCTAGACGACTACCAGCATTCGCATGCGAATTGTCTACATTTACGAGCATTTGCACAGTTGCCAACTTGGTGAGTTGAAGAATTTTTGAAGTTTTGTTTTCGATCGCTAGTTGGTTGGTTGTTTTCCCTATTGTAACTTTGGCATTTGTCGAAGTACTCGAAGTTGAGAAAGAATTGTTGAACTATTGCGTTGCAAAGTTCGAATGTTGTACCAACAGTTGCCCGGATGTTGGGCAAACGTATACAATGGTAGCATCAACAGCCGCCGCCATGCCTTTGGCACTAAACTGAACTTGAAACTCTTAGTTAAGTTGAATAAGTTTGACTTTTGGTTTTGCGCTCAAATAAACGGCGCACTTCGATACGGCTGCAATGAAATCGAGACTTGAGCGTTGACAGGTTGAAGGACAAGATTATTGTATAGGGAATGGCATGAGAAGGGGTTAATTGTACAAACAAATGCAATAATAAGAGTACGAAAAAGTATTTGTATGATCGTATTTCGCTAAGTTTTTACGTCTTAGATTTACTGTTGTCAACTTAGTTTGCAATTTAATGTGCAAAATCTCAGTTTACCTTAAATGCTTATTGCCCTTTGAAGTTACTTTGTGGATTTGCAGTAACTGTTCGTGTACTTGTATTTGAACATTACATCAGACTGTGAATGTACCTGTACTATGTAATCTTACGTATACTTGTATGTGTATGGGAGAGGATAGCTTCGCGGTTTATGAGGCAAAACAATAGCCAAATCTAAACGGTTTACTCAAATGTTAATGTGTAAAGGTCATAAAGGCAAAGCTTTAACAGCAACTCCTTATGGTTTGGTATTAACACATATACTTAATTATTTATACGTAATGGCTGACGGGTGCAAAGTGTGTTATTTGCAATAATAATTTTCTAAAATTCAATTGAAAATATAATGAGAAAAATTAATTTTTTCTCATAATTTTTTTTTCTTTAATACTTTAACATCGATCACTTTGTGCGAAATTATCGCAGCCTATAAGTAAAATTAAAGTTGTTTGTGGATTTTTTAGAATGATTAGATTTGAAAAATAAAGATGTATATAGTAGTTAAAACTACTACGAACAAAAATTTTGTACATAGCGCATACGATGTGTGATTTATTATAGGCAATTTGGCCTAAACTATGTATAAGAACTTCAGTTATAATATTTTACAACGTCAAGCGATGTGGAATGTAGAGCTGACTTGAATCAGAAAGTGAATATCGAAAAATGCCTCTTATTATAATTTCGCACAGGGGGGCGATATGTTGAATATAGACAGGGTATTCGATGGCAAAATTTGTTTTCATAGTTTAAAGCTTTAAATTTGGGTTTTCAAGTTTTTCCATAATAAATGAGCGGAGAGAGCTTCGTTATTCACTGTCGCAGTCGACGGGTGAACGTCGCCCCTTCGCAATCGAACCGTATTTCAACAACATACGAGGTGTGTTAAAAAAATAAGGCGAATTTTCAAATTTCGCGGGCTAAGTACATTCGACTTTCGATTATTATTATTTTTATGTTGGTACACTCGTCTTGAAGATATGTTCACGATTTTGAAAAAAAACGGATCAAAGAAGTTACATCAGATTTTGTGTATAAAATGGAAATTAAGTGCTCAAAAACTCTTGGAATGTTGACAGTGGCACATGGTGAGAGTGGTCGGAGTAAAAAAAATTTTTACTAGTGGTACAAGCTTTTCACAGAAGGTCAAGAAGATATGAATGACGACGCTCGCTCTGGACGTCCCAGCATATCGACAACTGATAAAAATGTTAAGAAAGTGAAGAAAATTCTTATGGAGAATCGTCGAATCACAATAAGAAAAGTTGCTGAGGATGTCGGCATATCAGCATATCGGTTAGCTCATGCCATGCAATCTTTTCATATTTTTGGAAATTTTGGGATTGAAGAGTGTGTCAGCGAAGTTCCTTCCACAATTGGTGAATGTTGACCAAAAATAACGTCGCATGTTGAATGAGTCAACGACTTGCTTACAAGGCTCATAGCTGGTGACGAATCATGGGTATACTCGTATATGGGCGTATGTATGTAACTGTTCGTCGTAGATTTTATTCACGTTCCAAAAATTGGACGTTTCTTGATGCCCGAAGTGAATCGTTCATCGATGCGAAGGTTCCGAGAAATAAGTTCGGGTCCGGTCATCGAGAGAAAATAAAAATATTGAATTTGTCGCTACAAGTGTGCACGATAATCTGTGGCAGTCCGTGCGAAAGAGAGCGGCTGACCTGAGATTTTCAAAAAATATTGTATATAAAATATTGAAGAAGGATCTTAGACTTCACCTCTTCGAAATTCAAATCGTGGAGGCACTTCAACCTAACGATTACATTGCGTAAACATTTCTGCGATTCCTTACGTTAAGCACCATCTTTTGGAGTGATGAAGCTCACTTGCATGAAAATAGAAGAGTGGATAGTGGATAACCTACTATCACAACATCAACAGCCAATTCACAGTCCCAATGTGATGATTTGGTGTGCGCGCAGATGAAATTAGTTGGACGGAAGCGTCCCCTGTAGATAATATTTTTCCACGAATTATCACTGGATTTACCTAGTTCTTCCAGAGTCACCGCTTGTATATTACCATTTTTTTTTTGAATACCGGAAATCATTGAATTTAAGCCATAAAATATATGCGTTAACTGCTGAAATGTCTATTTTATTGGAAAACAGGGTCAGTAATCACTTTTTTTTTTCTTGTAGTGGAGTAATTGACAGTGGTGGAGTGTCTCAATACATTGACAAGATTTTTTGCAATATTCCGAACCCTACTCATTTTATTACTGAAGATAAGTTTACTGAAGTATGCTGGGAGCTGGCTAATTACCCATTTTAGTCACACAAATACGTTTTGTTTACCCGTACCGTCCCAATCAAAGTATTCGGTTTGCCAGTTAACTTCTGTGTAGGTTCAAAAGTGGTAAAGAATTTATCGCAAATGATATTTTTTTCTTTTAAATTCCTCACTAAGTTCATTGCAGTATGCGCTTGGATATTCCAAGCAAAGTTCATTTTGCTGTCACAAAGCATCCATATCTCAAAGCGATTCTCAGCAAACGAATAAATGGAATCTATCTCTTTTTAAAGATAATGCAAAACTTATACTGCTACAAACTCTAAAATGGGTGAAAAATCACACGGAGAACGGATAAGAGGTACTGATTTTGTTAATTTCGGTGTAGGTTTTGATTCGAACTTATCGTTTATTAAATATATCTTTCAGGAACCCTGCACCAGCAAAGCACTGTTTATCTCTTTAATTCGATCAAAACTTGACTAAGCTTCCATCATATGGAACCATATTTATAGTTATCAAGCTGGCAGAATCAAAAGAATACAACGAAAATTCGTTCTTTCTGCTCTGAACTTGCTTAATTTTGCTGACCTCGTGCCATCTTACCATTCTCATTGTAAGCTCAACTTATAAACCCTCGAAACTAAAAGAACTGTTCAGTTGATTACGTTTGTCTTTAACCTCGTAGTTAGTTTTTTGGATTGTTCAGCACTTCTTGAGGCTATACTTTCTGCACCTCAACGTTCATCTTGCCTCAGGTCTCTACGTTCATCTTTGACATGTTACTTGAGTGCTTCTAAAGCTATTATTATTTGAACCTGACTCTGCGAAGTGTTTAAATATTGATTTTTCGTTGTCAAGAACTACATTTAAGTCGACCGCCGTAGCCGAATGGAGTTGTGCTGGACTACCCCTCGGCGCTCGAATCTCCATGCTGGAAAAGTTTTTTCCTAACAGCGGTCGCCCCTCGACAGGCGCAGACAAACCTACGATTGTATTTTTACTATGAAGCACCTCCTCATAAAAAACCATCAGCCGTTCCGGGCGGCATTGACTGCAGGTCCCTCAGTTTGTGGATAAATATCAAGAATCACACCAGAAATAGGAGTAGGAGCTCGGCCAAATACCTTATAGAGAAAGTCAGGGCCAATTATAAACATTAATTCTTATTTCTTTTAGACTTTATCTGCATTATTTGTTTGCTTTTCATTATCATTGTTCTTTCGTAATCCGGCCTATAAGATTGTATTTACTAATATATATAGACAGAATAAAGTTGATTTGAAGTGAATTGAATGGAAATCGATGTCGTCGGCTACAACAACCACACCCCTAATTTTGATTTTTAAACTTGACAAAGAATTGAAAAGAATGGATCTGGAAGTGAACGAGAGAAGAAAAAGTATTCCTTACCATCAACAAGCTTCAGTTTGTATAGACGAAGCAGCGTTAGCAACGATAATAATGTCAGCTTTGTTGTTGTTGTTGTTGAAGTGTTTTTTTTTTGTTGATCTAAGTCAGATCCATTTAGTGAGGTCCAAGTATAGCAGCAAATTCTTAATCTCGATATCTGAGATCTCATTAATTTGCTGCAGGAAAGGCTTACCAAAGGAGCTTAGTCTTTCCTTCGCACTTTCCGCTTGACAGCTCATGCAGATAGGATTGAAGGATACATTGAGTCTAGCTGCATGATCCGCTACTTTCCAATGGCCTGTAAGGGTTGCAGTGATGCGTGTGCTGTTTGGTCAAGAGCATCTTAACAGATCATTCGTCCTTCGGCTTTTGTATGATCGCCATATGTTTTTGTTGTAATACATGTATTTAGTTTCTTCCATCTTCTTTCGGCTAAAGCATGATAGTGTGAAGCAATGGATGCTTTTAATGTGTTGAGTGGGGTGGAGACTGCCACTGCCTCTGCTATTTCTAGTGTCCAGCCTTTTCTTGCTCATCCGCTATCTCATTACCCCGTATGTTTCTGTGACCGGGAACCCATATCAGAGTGATTTCAAGCCAATGACAAAGCATTTCCAGATCCTCTCTACACTATAAGACTAGTTTGAATGAAATGGAGTTGGAGTCTAAGGCCTATATAGCCGCTTGACTCACTGAGAAGATAGCTACTCTTGCACCAATTTCCTAGTAGAGTTATAGTGGTTTGCATGCTTCTGTGATCGCTAACAGTTCTGCCTGGAACACGCTGGTATAGTCAGGAAGACGAATTGATTAAGATAGGTTGAGCGGCTCCGAATGGAAGCCAGCTCCCACACCACAGATCATCTTAGAACCCTCGGTAAAGATTTCCATATCGTATCTTCCAATTACCTTCCCTTTGCTCCATTCAACTCTCGGTGGAAAACGTACCGTAAAATCTTTCTTGAAGTTAAGGTCGGAGACTGTGTAGTCTGATTTGTTTTTGAGCAGCGGGGGTCCCTGTAGCAGGATCTTGCTGTAACCGTACGATCTTGTTGTCCAGCGTCCTATGTCTGTGAGTCTCACCGCGCTGCAAGTAGCGATTGTTTTTATATGTAAGTCCAATGGTAATAGTTGAGTTAGTACATTCAGCGCTTCAGTAGGACTGGTGCTAAGCGCTCCTGTAGTTAAGATACACGCTGTTCTTTGTATCTTGTTCAGCTTAGTTTTGTTGTATTTCTTTTCTGTTGCAGGCCACCAAACTAGTACCGCATATGCTAGTATTGGCCTTACAATGGCTGTGTAGGACCAATTGGATAGTTTTGGTTGGAGACCCCATTGTTTACCCAACATTCTCTTACAAGTGTTAAGTACTATATTCGTCAGCTTTCAAATCAAACTGAAAATTAATGGAAATTGAGCTGAACTGAAATTTAAGAGTAAGTGTGTAAGTGAGCCGTAAATTGTCTCTCGATGATAAAAAGCCACACTTCGGAAGGCATCCAGCTTCCTCTATTCCGCGACGCGAAAGCTTGGCCAGCTAAAAATATTCCATGGAATGACTACTTTGATTCATATGGCTTTGTTTTGATTCATATGGTTTTTGTTATAGAATGAACTAAATGTTTACTAAAAACCAGTAAAAAAATAAAGTTTAACTTTTTCGACCGGTGTATTTATGTACAGTGGTCTAAATGCTAGATGGCATTAAGCAAAATAAAATGAAATAAACAAAAATCTTTCTGGCCAAGAATATGTTTCAGACGGACTAGAATTATTGGGATTTGAACTAAATATACTTCACTTTATAAAAACGTTACCCTATCGGACGATTTATAATATGTGCAAATGGCGTCGTACGTCAATCATTAATTCAATGTGGCACTTTTGAATTAGGCAGCTGCGGTATACAAATAGACAAGCAATACAATTGCTTTGACCATTACTTCCGTAAAGATCAAAATATTTTTTTTATTTAGTAAAAATATGTAACCAAAAACAAAATTGGATGATTAATTTTGTTTAAACGTTTTTCGTATGTGTTGCTAATTAATTTGAAAATATACCATGATATTTGAGATTTATAGTACCTGAAAAACTCAGTACATTAGCTAGAAAGAAAAAAATAATGCTTACACGTACTTTGCCCTTCAAATTTAACCTTTAATTTCTCTTAAAAATACTGTCTTTTTTCATCAGTACTTATTGTGTCCTAAATCTTTTTTCTATCCTCAACATACTTCGGTATTGCACATGACATTAAGCTCTTGCAGTGATGCGGTTTTTATCTCCCCAATCGTGGTACATACTTTTGTTTCCGGAGCGAAGAACAACGAAAAAAATAAAACACACGGTTTTAAAGTTGAATCAATAATAAGCAATCCTTCTTTATTTTACACTTTCTAATGTGCTTTCCGTTGCATTTTCGTTAGCGAAAATGCACTTGAACAAATAAATTGTGGGAAAAGAATAGAATTAATAAAGTTATTAAAATTATTTGGAAATAATGGTGCATTTTGTTAATGGTTGCATTTTCGTCAGCGGAAATGCACTTGGGCAATTGTATGATAATAAAAATAAAGTTATAAATATATAGGGTGGGCCATGTAAAATTTGCTTTTTGAATCGGCTATAAAAAAAAACTAATCAATATTTTTTTAAACTTTTTTTTTTTAATTTGAAGATTGAACATTTTCTTTTTTTATGAATGAAAAATAATATCGTTTAATGACTGCCACGACTGGCTTTACAGTAGGCCATTCGACCAGCCCAATTTTTAAGCGCATTTTCGATTGTTTGGGCTCCAATTTCATGAATGGCAATTTCGATTTCGTGTTTTAAAGCATCAATCGTCTCTGGATGGTTCGCATAGCATTTGTCCTTAACGGCTCTCCACAAAACATAGTCCAACGGGCTAAATCACAGCTCCGAGGCGGCCAATTGATATCGGAATTCAAAAACGGTAGCCAAAAGTTCGAGTGTAACTTTGGCAGTGTGACAAGTTGCACCGTCCTGTTGAAAATAAATGTCGTCCATGTCATCCTCTTCAATTTTTGGAAACAATTTTCGGATACAAGGAAAATTATTGTTTTAGAAAGATTTTGAATATCTGACTTTTGAATAAATTTGATAGCTTTCCTCACTTTTGAACCTTTCATACAAAACAATAGTAAAACTTTTCTTGGTGAGCTTTATATTTAAAATTGACAGACATAGTCAATATGGTAAGAAATTTAATGGAATTTCTTCACTTAGCCTGAACGAATTGCTTTTGTATTAAACTGAAATTGCTACGTTTTTTTTAACTCTCTTGACACTGTGCTTCAACATTTGCAATACGCCGCATATTTCGCTCACTTCATAATACAAATACAAATCCATGTATGTACATACATGTTTATGTCCGAATATGTGTACTGTTACGTTTCTGGTGAAACGGTTCGCTTGGCGGTAATTAAATTTAATTTATACTCGTTGTGAATGTGTTAAGCATGTGCGAAATAGCATGTGGGGAAATTTCGAAATGCCAGTTTAATGCGCAAGTGAGTTCAAATATGGATGTGTGCGTGGTATGAATACTGCGTGGTGCCAGCACACTACCATATGCAATAAAATTACAAATATACATAAGCGCGTATAACTGCATATTCATATATATATTAGCGCTAAGTGTATTGGCATAGATTGACCCGATTGAGTAGCAGATGCATTCATGCTTTGCTAATTACTTATGCACGTGAGCCCAGTGTTGCCATTTTTGAAACTTTAAGGGATATTTCCACTTAGCAGGTTGGTAAGATAAAATTAATTTTTATTATAATATTTTGGTAACATTGAGAAATAAAGGCACATGAATAAACAATATCCGACAATGTCCAAAAAACTTAGATCATCACTTGAAATCGCTCAATATAAAATTACTTTTACTATTATTCTCTTATTCTTTGTTTTCTAGAATCCACAAATTGTAAATTTCGAGACCCAAGGTCTCTCCATTCCTCGCAGGTTTTGCTCTATTTCGGTGGGAAGTTTATTAAGAAAAAAAGGTTTTGGTGGCAACGTTGCGTATTATCATAGGGTGGTCCATCCCTGTTGAACGTAAGTATTTATTATTATTATTATTATTATTATTATTACTATGTAATATTTACTTTAACCCTTTGTTCAATTAATTTATGTTTACCAGATTAACACAAATGTTGTAAAAAGAAAATGATTTACTTCAAAAAAAAAAGAGAAACAAATAAAGAATTTTCACATTTTCCGGAAGCGCCCACTTGTAGGATTTACCCCTGAAGACGTTTTACCAAACTCTACCAAATTTTGGACGCGCAATCAAGGGTTTAGCCAGATTTTTGATTGGAGTGGGTTGCATAAAATTCACTAATGTGGTTAAATTAGAAACTTCTGAATTTGTAGGCAAGATGGAAATTTTATTGTGACACTAAAAAATGTTTTGTTACGACGTCGGGAAATATTTCAATCATAACGCTGATTTATTTTGTTGGCTGCTCTGAAAGGTCGCTGTTACGCGGAAATCTATAGTCCAAACACAATTAAAATGTGAATATCAGCGAAACCAGACGTGAGATAAAATCAAAAGCTGTCAGCGCAGTCTTTGGGAAATACATAGATTGAAAGAACGAGTTACCACAAAGCGCATAAGTCGGAGGCAGGTACATTTCAATATATTGAGAACGATTTAACGTCCCGGGAATTTTCGTTGCAGAAATTCAATTGTTGCATTCGCAGTGTGGCATGGTGCACCGTCTTGTTGAAAGCAGTAACCGTCTAAACCATTCTCACGCATTTGCAGGCAGACATAATGAGCCAACATCCATCGATATCGGTTTCCATCGACCGTTTCGTTTTCTCGGTAAAACTATGGCCCAATGATGGTTTTGGCGCAAATGCGGGCCCAACCAGTTACTTTCCGGTCATGGAATGGCGTTTCATGAATCTCGTGTGGATTTTCAGTTCCCCAAATGTGGCAATTTTGTTTATTCATACTGCCAGAGAGATTAAAATGTGCCTCGTCGGTCATTAAAATTTGCTTCCGAAAATTGGGTTCAGTGTTAACCATTCGAGCGACCGTTTGGCCGCATTCCAAGTGACGTGAATGGTCTGTCGGCAATATTCCTTGTGTCGATTGCACTTTATACGGAAAAAAATTTAAATCATCCTTTAAAAGGCGCCGCATTGTGATTTCACTGACTCCAAAATGCTGAGCGCGACGACGATACGACACTATTGGCTCCTGGGCAACGCTCTCGCTCACTGCTTCACAAGTTCATTGGAACATCTTCGTCATTGAGAATCTCCTACTGTCCCGAGCTAAAAGATGGCGCACCCTGTCTAACTGTCTACCATACGCAATACGCTGTCCTCGTCTCTTCCGTTAACTTGTTGCAACTTCTGTTCGTCAAGTCAGAATTTCAATTCTGCGTCGCTTCTTTGCGTGTGCAAAAAAAAAAAGGATTAAATTATTGTTCCTTGCAAACCAATCAAGGTGGAAAATCAAAAAAGGCTCGTAAAATTCATTTGATAGCTCGTGACGATAAATTTTGCCATACATACCGAAGACTTTGATTTACAACCTCTTAACATCTCTAGGCCAATTTATTGATGTCCGTTCCGCCAAAAACCGCCTGGTCTGGTGTCAGAGAAGTTATTGAGCCATATGATTTGACAGGGAGCGGAAATAATGGTAATCGATCGGTGCAAGGTCCCAAGAATACGACGGATGCTGAATAACCTCCCATTCGAGTTCTTGGGGCGCGGCTTTGTCGATCAGATCTTTTCAGTCGAATAGCCTCATTCACGTGATAGTGTAGACGTGTAGCTGGGCTATGTAGAGCTCGTTGTGGACCCTGGCATTCTTTTCGAGCATTTCCCAGTGCACCATGTCCTGCCAGTCGCACCCAATACATATCATGATCTTCTTTGGATGAAAAACTCTCGTCTTTGACATATCTCCTGGAGCCATCCACTCCTTTCTTTGATTCATTTTGATGGATAGGCACCATTTTCTACATCCCGTGACGATTCGGTACAAAAAGCGCTGCCCATGACCGCGTGTTGCTCAATGGTGGGCGAGATGCTCAGAAGCAATTTGAAGGCAACTTTCTTTGTATCTTTCGTTGACCTCGTGAGACTCCTAGGCTCCAAATGTTTCGGTAAATCAAATTAAATGAAGGTGATTGAGAGTCGTTTTATGATCACAGTTCATTCTTTCCTCCGATTCAGGAGTGGTTTAATGACCGTTCTCCTTCAAAAGTGATTTGGGGCGTTTTCGTCGAATTCGGAAGGCCTGCGGGATGTGTCATCGATGTCAAAGTCGACATTTTAGAACCATTTCCGCGCTTTAGACTTGCTTATGACACCTTCTCCATATACGTTGCAAATGTTGCGAGCTGCTTCGGCAGCTTTTTGACCTCGATGAAAAGCAAATAAGAGCAGGTGAAGAAAACGTTGATTTTTGCCTAGTGGGTATTCCGTTTCTAGGCTTCAAAACATATAAAATATTGTATTAAATAACTTAAAAATACAATTAACATAGTTTTGTCGAGCACAAATTATTGTATCGAATGAATACTTACCCTTTGCCAAACAGCAAAGAAATCCTTGTAAAATAATATAAAATATAAAAACGCTATGAGCTTATTCCCTAACTCCATGTGATGTAAAATTGACTCCGTGTAATGAATTTTAATTCATCTAAGTCAAAACAAAGTATAAAATGTCTAATTTAATATTTTTTTATTTTTATTAAGGATGTAAAGATGTAAGGGTGTACGTTTCTGTTTTTAATCAAATAAATTTCATTGTACCTGTAATACGATTCACTGTCACATTTCAGCGTTATATGCATTGTTATCTCTAATTAATCACGACTTAAAATATTTTGCTATTCGCTAACTCATTTCATAAGCAAATTTGATAAGACAAAATCAGCTGTTTTGATTAACAAGTCGATTATCGCAAACTAAGCGACAACAATTTTGATGTGGTTTAATCAAACGATAAAATATAAAATAGAGATTTTAATTGAAACGATGAAATCACCTTATTACACGGTTATAAATCATGTGGCTCATTATTGATCGCGTAGAGAGCAGGCAGTGAGCCCTTGAACAGTAATCTGACGACATTCGTTCTGAGATTTGGACAATCCTTACCAAAAATCTGGAATTGCAAAAACCATTCCCGTTAACTGCATACTTGGCTGAGGACCTAATTTCTCACCTTGACAATCAACTTAAAGGTAACTGCTGTTTAGTGTTAGTTAACCTAAGTTTGTGAATAGCACAATCGTTAATGCAAACGACAAAATATTGTAGGCAGAAATAAAAATTTCCGAATAGTTTAAAGTTAGTAAATTACATTAAGTATAGGCTTAGTAGAGTTTTACGGTTTCACGTAATTTATTACTTTAATTTTATCTCCTCTAATAAGTTTAAAAAATCTTTCTGATTAGTGGTGAATAATTGCAAATTTTACCCTTTTGAAGATATATTTCATTTGTTGCTTAACAATAATGTGGATGGGTAATACATGGCTTCTTTGCATTAGGAGCAATTTGGCGCTATAAACAGTTATATGTAGGTTTACAAAATATGGATCACCCTCAGCTGCATAGGAGGTCTGGTGTAAGCATTACATGTATCCATCCATATAATGCTGGTCCGAACTCAGATGATCTAAGAGCGTAAGTTTAACAGATTTGCATAAAAGCTTTATCAACAGAATCAAAATAATGGAATTTTTGGAGGTTATTTCAAATCGATCCAGCATAGGGAAATACTTATAGAGTTTTCCAAAATATTTTGATTAAGTCTTAGAATATAATAAATTTGATAGATCCGATGGAAAAGCAGTAACGATTTAGCTTTATATGGAGAGTGATGCACCCTAATATTCATACATCTGTATGTATGCATTTATGTACTTCCACATTGCTTACATAATAATTTTGAGGTACAAAGCAGGGCTGAACCAAATTGGCTAACGATTTTGACTGTTAAATTCGCAATGAAATTCGATGCATGGCTGAATGGCTAGTTGGCTATTTGTTCAATTAGGTAGTAGTGGTTAACGTTTGTTTACAAATAAAACATGCAAGTATTTGTGTAATTGGGACTAAACTACGAATTTCATTGGTTTAAAGTGGGCAGTAACTGTACATCGATGCACTGCAATTATATGCATATGAACTCCAATAATAATTGTATCTGCAGTACTTCAAGTTTAACTGCGAATTGGAATAACTGAAATGTTGGTATTTACCAATGCGATGAAAGTTAAATAAGGAGCTAAGAAATAAAAAATAAAAAATTCAAATAATTTCCATTTTAACTGCAAATATTTACATATACATATGTATGTGTGTGGAAAAAAGTAACAATAAAAATATTTCGTTTTTAATGTTTTCTCCACTCTGTGTGAGTTGTTGTGATTAATTTTTTTTTTTTTTTTTGTTAAAAAGCTCGATATTGCGCTTTGTATTTAATATATGCCCGGGTCTTAATAAAAATTAAATTGGAGCAGGTTGTCTTAATTTTTTTTGGTAACAAATGAAATAAATCTGCCTAAATATCAGAACTTCAATGAAATATCTAAAATTTATAATACTGTCCTTTTTAACGCTGATGCCGAACCAGCAGAAGAGAGCCTTAGTTAAAAGTTTAGGATGTCTCGATCGCATAGTAAATGCCAGATACAGGCATAGGCTGATTAAAAGATAAAACTAATTAATACTAATAACGACACTTTAAATGACACGAATAACGAGAGAAATAAGGAAGAGCTGAATTTTGCTTGTGCTGGGCTTTATAATACATCCGCGCACATTTTAGTAAAGTTTAATTTTGGCTGGAAAATATAATGAGAATTATAGCTGGTAACCTCAGAGAAGCGGAAATTAGTCCTAACATGTAATAATAATATTGCATAAAAATGGTTGTGGCACCTTCCACTTTACACAATTTTTATTTCATTGCGTTTTTATTTTTGGGTTTTTAACTTTCTCCGAATTTGAATAATCTTTCCCAATTTACAACCGAAATAAAGGGAGGTTAAAATTCAGGAGCCGATGTTGAATGTGAACCACACCTAAACGTCAAGTTTTTTCTGCATTTCATTTGATATTTTTCAATCTCAGACTAATTCAATTTGAACCATGGAAATATACACAATTGAACAATGCGTTAAAGTTATTCAGGCTTATTATGAAAACGGGCGTTCAAATCAAAATGCATATCGCGAACTTTCGAAGAAAATCATCTTCAGTGATGAGGCATATTTTCACCTCAGTGGATTCGTCAATAAGCAGAATTGCCGCATTTGGGCGAATGATAATCCAAGAGTGATTGCCGAAAAACCAATGCACTTACAAAGAGTGACTGTTTGGTGCGGTTTATGGGCAAGCGGCATCATTGGACCGTATTTTTTCCAAAATGAGGCCGGTGAGGCAGTTACTGTGAATAGTGTTCGCTATCATGAGATGATAACGAACTTTTTATGGCCCGAATTGGAAGATATGAATGTGGACGATATGTGGTTTCAACAGGACGGTGCCACTTGTCACACAGCTAACGAAACAATGGCCTTTTGCGCGAAAAATTTGATTGCCGAATAATCTCACATTGCGGCGATGTGAACTGACCGCCAAGATCATGTGATTTGACACCCTCGGACTTCTTTCTTTGGGCTTTTTTGAATAAAAGATGTACGTCGATAACCCAACAACAATTCAAGAGCTAAAGGTTGAGATAATTCGGCACATTAACGGCATAAAACCAGAGTTCGAGTTAAAGAACATTCATGTATTTTGAAGAAACTTCAATTATGTAAGATTTGTCTACAAACGCCAATACTCCAAGCATTGATATATTATTGGTACAGTCAATAAGTGTAACATCCTGCCTTTTGTTTTCCTTTATACGTTTTAGGGATGCTTTTACGATCACATTTTAAATGACACCGTGGCCAAGTGGTTGCAGTCAAGAGATCGTATTCGGTGGAAAGAGCACAAATTTAATGGGCTTCAGTTTATTTTCTACAGCTTTTGGATGTGTCGTACAATTATCGATGAACATTAACCTCTTTCGCTCTTCATATTCAAAGTCTCAAAATACAGTTTCAAAATACATTCAAAAAGTTACCCGGGCATCCATGTTTGCTAATTTACTTTATAACCAACGGATTACTACTTAATACCATGAAAGTATCAAGGTTTGTTATTTCTTCCAATCAAAAGAATTTTGAGCTTTTCTGAGACATCCATATTTGCTACCACCCTTAATGTCTTTGTCACCAAGCCATTTTTCGTTCTGAAAAGCTACTTCTTTGTCTGGTAAACATTTAAAGAGCAAATCCCTTTCATTCGCGTACAAAATATCACATTAATTGTACTTTTCTAGTGAACTATTCGGGGATAGCTTTTTCAGTGACCAAAATTAGCACCAATTATGGATTTTTTATTTTTGAAATTGTGAAAACCGTTCTTGTTGGGATGCCATATTTATTATTATTATTTATTATTTTCTTACCACATTCGATTTCTTTCCACATTCGATTTCTTTTATTAGCCTACATTATTCTTCAATAGACAAATACTTTAAACACGCCCTAAAGTTGTTATAAACATACAGTCTACGAAGATGCTATTCTAACTGATTAACAAACATTAACAGTCTAAGGAGCTATAGCCATACTCGCTAGCGGCGAATCTTGCTCGATAACTTTGGTGTTGCTTTTGTACGAAAATTTTTCGTCAAGTTAATCGAGCATAGAGATAGCGAGTGGGGAAATGGCGAATGGAAGAGGCCAAAAAGAAAAAGAGCGTTCGCTCTACAAATACATAAGTACTTCCCCAAAAAAGAGTTTCGCGGAGGAAAAGCAATCAATAACTTTATAATTTGGGTTTTCCTCTAAATAATTCAACTTGGAGAAGCATTTGTCAAATTCTTATTCGTGTTATGGAGATTTTCGGGTTATTGAAATTCGAGTTATGGTACAAAATTGAGTGCATATTGCTTTTGAAACGCTATTGGCACTCGATTCAGTTCGAGTTATATATTAGAAGTTAGACTGTATTTAGTTTTGCTGATGTTGATTTGAAGGGTGTATAGTTGACTCTGCCCTGCCCTGCTGTCACATAACAGAGATGTATCGTTGGCATGCCTGAAGTTGTTTATAATGACGCCATTTACTTTGATGCCATCGGTAATGGTTTCATGCTTGTCACACCTTCAATTGAGCATGAGACTAGTTCCAAGAGAGTTGAATTTCTTTCAAAAAATTCATCGAAAGAAGGTGGCTGAAGACATGCTTGAACAAGTGAATTTGGACCCAGCGGTTATACAGCGCATCATAGCAGGTGATGAGACGTGGGTATATGAATTCGACATGGAAACCAGTCAACCGGCGACTGAATGGCGCTATTCACATGAGCCGAAACTCAAAAAACCCAAAAAACCACGTCAAAGTCGATCAAAAGTGAAAGTCACTCATTTTCTTTGATTATCTTGGTGTTGTGCACTCGGTATTCGTTAAATCGATCCAAATGGTTCTACGGCAAATGAAGAATATTATTTGGAAATGATGCGACGTTTAAGAGAGAATGTGCATAGGAAATGTCCCAATTTTTGGAAAGAAAACTCATGGATCGTGCACCATGATAACGCACCATCTCACAAGGGTCATATTGTGAACACTTTTCAGACCAAGAACTCGACAAATATCATCGAACCACCACCGTATTCACCTGATTTAGCCCTCTGTGACTTTTTCCTTTTTCTAAAACTTAGATTGCCACTCCGCGGACGCCGCTTCGAGTCGATAGAGGCCATTAAGGAGAATTCGCTGAAGGAACTGAAGAAGATCTCTTCAAACGCGTTTAAAAGGTGCTTTGATAACTGAACTAATTGTTGGCATATGTGTACTGCTTCGAATGGAGTCTATTTTGAAGGCGACAAAATTAATTTTGATAATTAAACAATTCCCGGCACTTTTTTGACAGAATGTATTATGTGTTTAATATTCCAGCGCTTCATTCTCGGTCCATCGTTTTTGTTTACCATCGCGATGCGCTGACACATCTTTGCTGCCACCATGTAGTGGTTCCTGATTTGCATATATTCTGCAAATTTCACCCGATGAACTCATTAAGACTTGTACAGGTTATAAAATTTCTGTTGATCTTCATTAACAAGGTGTAAACAAAATTTGTATGCTCCCTGTGTAATTGTGTTCAAATGATAAATTGTACTTGAAGACAATTTTTTTTAATTTTTTTCGTTTTGATTTAACTAAAAAGGTACTGAGATCTTCGCTGTTAACACACCTCCAACATAAAAGCACTCTTAAATGCTTCGACAATGATCAAACAACCTAATTGGTAACATTTCATCAATTTAAGTATTTAAGTCTTAAGTCAATTTAATTTTAGTTTACTATACAAAAATTCAATACAATAATTGAGAATAAATTAGTGTCAGATTCTAGATGCAACCCTGTGAAGTGTGTTTAATGACAAGAGCAAAGCATCTGTGCAATGAGAAAACGGATAATCATGCCAATGAAAGATAATAAAACGAATAATATAATAAATAAATATAATAACGAATTCCCAATAAAAATATATTTTAGTTATTACATTTTTTTGAAAATTATAATCAAAATAAAACTAAAATCCAGGGAAAAACTACTTGTACTATGGAAGAACGAGCCATGGACCTCTCAATAATGAAAAAACAAAACAAAAAAAGACGGTTTGCCAGCTCTTTAATAAGAGTACAGCATATTGCATTGATTAGGAAAAAACTTATTTTAATTTCATTTACCACTCTCCACCACGACCTTTGAATTGCATTTTGTTCTAATGATACCTTGAAGAATTAACAAATTAACTTTGTTTTTCTTATCAAAACCGGGCTGCAAAAAAACTCGATTGTATTGACTAGAAGCGTTCAGTATATCTTTTTAAATTCATAAAATTCGTTCTTAAGCAAGTTTCTCTCCATTTTTCCCAAACAAAATCAAAAGACACTCAGCTGTCAAATCTTAATCGACTAAGCTGAGTTGCATGTACATGAACACCAAATTCAGTTATGCAATTTGTGGTCTAATTTCCCCAGTTAATTGTTCTGTTTGAGCATAGTCTTATGCTCCAAAATGTTATGTGTGGCTAGGTAATAGCTATCAGAAAAAAGCCTATGCAAACTTTATTTCATCATTTCCACAGTGCGCGTTAATACCGCAACCGGCCGATGAACGCCACGCACACGAACCGTCGACTATGGCAGCACTCGAAGAGTGGCGCCTATAAGTGATCGTTTCAGGTCAACATTCATCACAAACTAATTCGCCAGTACGGCGGCAAAGCGCACGCCAACTAAATTTAAATATTTAAAGCATACAGTTAAATAGTTCGATTGCACCAACAACAAAAACAATGGCTTATGAAACTTTTACAATGAACAGCCTTTTTCAATCAGAGTCCAACCACATTTTTTTCGGGTAAAACGCATTTGCAAACTTTTCACAAAAAAGCGGATTTCATTAATCCTTAAAATATTTCCACAGTGACAAAAAGCACACTCCCATATAGTAAACGAAATGTGCAGAAATATGCACATAAATACCTATAAATTCATATGTATTGATTGTAACGCCCGCGATGTTGCTGAAACATGATCATGAATTTTGATAGAACAATAAAATTCAATTTGCTTGCCACTTAAGTAATCACTATGGCAAGCAACAAGCACAAAGAAATATAAACAAAAAATGCAAAAAATTGCCATTAAAAAATAACACGAAAAAACGTTCAGCAACAAAAAAACAAAACGAATTGTGTTAAATGGAAAAGTGTTTCCAACACCAAAAATCCCAGAAAAAAAATACTCAATCCGGCGCGTTGAGAAAAAAAAAAAATACTGAGTGCGTGCAAAGTACGCAATATTTCTATAGCAAAAATTAGCCACAAAACCCATCATCATGCTGGGCGAAACGAGCGCAAAATATTACAGCTGACTTCCGTTAACTTCGAACTGCAAAAGCAAAGAGACAACAAATAAAACTGCTACTGGCCCCTGTTCTCTATTAGCTGCAACAGCTGTCCGAACAACAAAGTACCTATGCCTATGGGCAAAAGTTTACGAAACTTTTTCAATAATCCATCATTTGATGGGGTCAGCTTCGTGTGACTTGCAAAAAATAAAAATAGAACCAAAACATTAGTAGCAAATGGGCGCTAAAATGGGCGGAGTGATAGTAGTAAGTTGGGGAGGCTGCCCAAAAATGCCAAGTTCGATTTGATTGAATACGGTAATATTGGCATACGCGTACAACTTTAACACACACATGTGCAGAATATGCATGCACAAAGTACAAATGAAAAGTTATCTCGCTTCTTGACTTATACTTTTGTTTTCCTGCTTACTGGTTTGCCCGCTCGACAACAAACTTCTTGCACGCACATCCAGTCAACCACAACAGTACTAATGCCGGCCAATTTTCAATATTCACCGCAAGCAAACAAATCAGCATCCTTATGCTGTGAAGCAAACTTCTTAGACGTTCAACTAATGCTGCAGTCCATGTGTGTTGAAAGAATCTGTTGCGCAGTACATATGAATGTATGCATTAGGCCGGGTCGATTTGTGGGGAGGCAAAAAAATCGCCCATTGCTCTGTGAAAATCATATTCTAGGGATCAAAATAAGATACTTTGCCGAAGAAACCAAACCTCTAAAACGATTTCTGATGTCCCCCAATTTGGCAGGCAAAATTTGGGAGGCAAAAAAATCGCCCATTGCTCTGTGAAAATCATATTCTTCTTAGCCTCACAGTCCGTGGTGGACCATAGCTTCATCAACAATTTTTCTCCACTTTATTCTATCCATGGCTACATCTCTCCAGTTGTGTACGTTCATTTGCTTAAGATCTGATTCGACGTCATCTAACCATCGCTTTCGTGGGCGTCCTCTTTTTCTTCCTCCAATTGGTGTTAAAATAAAAGCTTTCCTAGCATTTCGCTCTTTCGGCATGCGCAGTACGTGCCCAATCCATCTAATTCGTTGGGCTTTGATAAAACGTATTATATTTTGTCCTTGAACGATTTCTTCGATTTCATTATTGTAGCGAATGCGGTAGCTGCCATCTATTGTTGCAACCGGACCATATATTTTCCTTATGATACGTCTTTCGAAGCACATCAGCTGATGAATGTCATTTGTTTTCAGCGTCCATATTTCTGCACCATATGTAAGGACGGGTCGTATCAGTACTTTGTACATTCTTATTTTCTGTGCTCTGGACAAATCTTTTGATTTAAATAGTTTTATGTTAACGTAGTAGGCGTTATTTGCAGCTTGGATTCTGTCGTTAATAGCTATCGCCGAATCTTTATCTGCTGATAGTTTAAAACCCAAGTATTTAAATTCAGTGATATTTTCGAAAGCAAAGTTGTTAATACTTAGGTCATCGCGTGTCGTGTTGTTGACTGACCGAATCATGTATTTGGTTTTCTCGGTATTTACGTGTAGTCCCAGAGCTTTTGCATCTTTATCAATACATTTAAAGACGCGTATAAGAGTGTTTCTATCTTTAGCCATAATAAGAATATCATCTGCGTAGGCACATATCTGAAAATCATTATTAAATAATGTTCCATTCGTGTTTATTTCTTTAACAGTCGTGTGTAGCATTAAATTGAATACTAAACATGACAATGCGTCTCCTTGTTTTACTCCGGATATGATTTCGAATGGGTCTGACAGGCTTCCTTGCACCAGTACTTTACTTGTTGTGTTCGACAATGTACAGAGAATCAAATTAATTAACTTCAGAGGTATTCCAATTTTCTGAAAGCAGTATTTTATCCGTTTTCTATTTATACTGTCAAATGCCTGTTTGAAGTCAACAAAGAGGCAAAATATATCAATTTTATATTCGTAAAACTTTTCGAATATCTGGTGGACAGTAAAACCTTGATCAATCGTTGAGCGGTTGTTTCTAAAACCACATTGGTAATCGTCTAGGATGTTCTCAGCATAAATATTCAGCCTTTCAAATAGAATGTTTGTAAATACTTTATAACCTGTATTAAGTAAAGATATGCCTCTGTAATTTTGGCATTCAGTTTTATGTCCTTTTTTGTGTATAGGTACTATTATGCTTGATGCCCATCCAGTGGGTATTTCATTTGAATGCCATATTTGGCTTACTAAGGTAAATATTTGTTTATGTAGTTCATGTCCGCCATATTTCAGAAGTTCTGCGGGTATTCCATCTTCACCACAGCTTTTATGGTTTTTAAGTTTTCTTATAGCCAATAGTACTTCGTCAAAGCTAGGTTCTTCAACATAGATTTCGGCCGTATGTACTACTTGTTCCTCCTTACTTGTATTATCGTAGTTTTCTTTGTTAAGTAGTTCGTTGAAATATTCTTTCCATCTATCTATTACTTGTTGTTTTTCGCTGATTATGGAACCATCCTTTGCTTTGCATATATTTGTTCGAGGTTGAAATGTTTTAGTCTGTTTTTTGATGTTCTGATACATAGCTCTGACATTTTTGTTTCTAAAATCGCTTTCAATTTGTTCAATTTGCCGCTTCATGTAGGTTTTTTTCTTTTTTCGCATTATTTTCTTAGCTTCTTTTCTTTTGTTTACATAATATAATCTATTTGTACGTGTGTTTCTTTCCATATATTTTATTCTAGCTTCCTTTTTCGCATAATTAGCTACTCTGCATTCCTCATCATACCATTCGTTCATTACTGATCTCTTCTCTCCAATAGTATTCTTTGCGGATTTTATGATTGTAGCTTTCAGTTTATTCCATTGATCTTCAATATCTAATTCAGTTGAGTCATTATTTGTGCTATTTTCATTAAATAAAATGTTTTCAATCGCATATTTGTACTTTGCTTTCATATCTTCATTATTTATAAGTTCATCTGTATTCCACTTTAATTTTTTATAGCCTTCGTTGTCATTTACTATTGAAATTCGTTGTCGTAACTTAGCTACCACGAGATAGTGATCTGTGTCGCAGCAAGCGCCTCTATATGATCTCACATCTATGACTGATGTAGCATGTCTTTTGTCAGCAAGTATATGATCGATCTGATTAGCCATATTGCGGCCCGGCATTTTCCAAGTTTGAAGATGAATTCGTTTGTGCTTGAAGGCTGTACTACTGACAACTAACCCGTGGGCACTCGCAAAGCTACACATTCGCATACCATTGTCATTTGTGTGGTTGTGTATAGAGAATTTTCCCGCAATTTTATCGATGATGCCTTCTTCCTTTCCTACTTTTGCATTATAATCGCCTACAATCAATAAAATGTCGTGTTTGCAAATATTGTTAGTTACGTCACTAAGGTCGTCATAGAATTTATCTTTTATAGCATCAGTGCTATCGTTTGTAGGTGCATATATACTTATAATAGTTATATTTTGAAATTTACCTTGTAGTCTTAAATAACATATACGATCGTTCACGGGAGAAAAATTCAATATGCTTTTTCTGGTTTTACTGTCTACATAGAATCCTGTTCCGCGTAAGCCTTGAGTTTCAGAACCACTAAAAAAAATCGAGTAAGCTTTCTTTCTCACTTCACCATCACCTTTCCACCTTATTTCTTGTAGTGCACAAATATTTGTCCGATATTTCATTAGTTCGTCTGCAATTTCCGCCATTTTTCCAGGTTGCAGCATAGTCAATACATTCCATGTTCCAAGTGTCAAATCATAGTCCTTTAAACGTTGCAGGGGTCGGTATTGATGTCCATTTCTTATCCGAGGCTGTTGTTGATGTGTCGAGACAAGTTTCTTTTTATACTGACATTAGGTTGTCAGCCTAAAGGCCAGTCCCCTTTCGGGGGTGCTCACCTTACGTCTTCCGTTCCTAGAGCATCCACCAAGGTTTGTTCTTTCTTGTAAAAAGATAGCTACTTGATCTCTGCACTAGGTTAACAGTGTCACCACGTGAAGGCGATGTAAGGGGATTGGAAAAAAAGAGGTGAAAGGCTTCATTTCTTTCGATCTGCCATCTCGTTGCACATTCTTTCCCTTTGAGACACCTTTCGATCTGCCATCTCGTTGCACATTCTTTCCCTTTGAGACACCAAAATCATATTCTAGGGATCAAAATAAGAAACTTTGCCGAAGGAACCATACCTATAAAACGAATTCTGATATCCCCCAATTTGAGTCGAACTTTTAGTGTCTTTTGTGGGGAGGCAAAAAATCGCCCATTGCTCTGTGAAAATCATATTCTAGGGATCAAAATAAGAAACTTTGCCGAAGGAACCATACCTATAAAACGAATTCTGATATCCCCCAATTTGAGCCGAACTTTTAGTGTCTTTTGTGGGGAGACAAAAAAATCGCTCATTGCTCTGTGAAAATCATATTCTAGGGATCAAAATAAGAAACTTTACCGAAGGAACCATACCTCTAAAACGTATTCTGATGTCCTCCAATTTGGGTCGAACTTTTTAGTTTCTTTTCTATAACTCACTTAAATTAATTTTTTCATTTACATATGTTCTGACTAAATAAATTTCTTAAGAGAAAAAATAGATATTATTATAAATAAATAATAAATATTATTATAAATAAATAAAAGTAAAGAAAAAACATAGCCATTTAGCTGATTTTTTCATGTAAAGGCCAAAAATGGTGATATAATATTTTTAAATTGGGGGACATCAGAATTCGTTTTAGAGGTATGGTTCCTTCGGCAAAGTTTCTTATTTTGATCCCTAGAATACGATTTTCACAGAGCAATGAGCGATTTTTAAATCGACCCGCCCTAGTATGCATGAATATGTATGTGGGCGTCTAGAGATTTCGATATTTTTTTAACCAAAATTAGAACAAACATTAAAGTATGCAGAGTTTAAGCTAAGGGCGCAAACTTCTGGCAAGTTTTGTCAGTTTGGTAAATAGAGATTGGCAAGAAGCGATAAGGCGGGAGTTGTTTTGGGCGAACTACGTGATCAAATAAAAGTCACCAAAATATCAACCATCAACCGAATCGAAGATAACTGAATGTATGGTGATTTTTGGTGTGTCCCTTTTAATTTATTTTATTTCATGGCAGAATTTGTTGCGTTTTTTCGTAGTAAAATACATAACTAGGTACTATGTACGTGTAACGGCACTGTTACAAATCAGCATCTGAAGTGATCCAAAAAACTGTTCACATTGTTGTACATTTTTCTAAAAATAGGTTGCTTAATTCGCTAAAGAAGTAAACAAAAAGAAATTGTTTAAGGAGGCAGTGATATATATTACTTCATTGATAATTTTTTGCAAAAAATATTTCAGTAATGCCTGGAAACTGCTAAAATAATTCCAATTCGAAAGCCGAGAAAGCCAGCAAACATAGCTAAGCGCCCTATTAGTCTTCTAAGTAGCTTAAGCAAAATTTTTGAAAAAGTATTAATAATAAATATCTCTGTTCGTTGCCAAACATAAGAGCAATTAGGATTCAGGTAACACCATAGCGCGGCTCATCAGACTAAACGAATCTACATATTATATAATCAGGTCAAGTCTAATTTTGATCACAAGAAATCAACGGGTTTAATACTTCTTGACGTTGATTAAGTTTTTGATTCGATATTTTTCCATGAATTTATTTACAAATTGGTAAATTTTAAATTTCCGTTACCTCATAAATTAACTATTAAAAAGTCATCACTTTTACGTATCTTTGAATGGCGAATACTCCGATATGATCGAACTACCCGCAGACTATTTGCGCACTTGGAAAATAAAATTAGGTATTGGTAAGAAACAAGCTATATTTTTCGCTAGAAAAATAAGTCGTGCTTTATACTAACTACAGGTTTGATATTAGGTACTTATGATATCCCTGGGTCAATACCGTACGAAATCTTGTAAATTATCTCTTTGCAGTCGCGTGAAGTACACACAAGAGAAAGTAAATTTGACTAATAAATTGTTATATAGCTTAATAAATAGACGCTTAGGCTTAAGCGATGAAAATACACAAATAATTTACAAGCCCATATTTCAGCTAATAATATGTATTACACTCGTATGCCTATCCAGCCTGGAGTAATGCCCAAAGCCGCATGATAATTAAGTGCAAATTTCCTATAATACGGTACTCAACTACGACGTCCATGAGATTTCTCCACCAGAAAGCTTCCTAACGAATCAACAACTAAGATTTTGTCAGATCAAATACAAAATTTGACTGAAAGATTTAATATTCATTGCAGTTTCTGCTAGTATCTGAACTTTCGTAGTGTCCAATTGGTCCGTGGTACTTAAACACCAGCTTGTAAGATGTAAAGCGGAGATTTTTCCTAGTAGTTCATTCCTTCGAAAAAATTTTTTAGCTTATCAAAAACTGTGATAAATATTAACATTAAAATTAAATATTAAAATGTAGACATTACGTTGCAAATTTATCCTACCCTATTCCGTAAATTGCGTGATAACATAAATATTGTATTATAGTTTATGTACTTCTTTTTATACTCAAACCTTAAAATAAACAAGTTTTCCGAAAAATTGGCAACCACGTCCAAAATACTTGGTTCAGTTGACATGAAATCGCTCATGTGCCTTGACTCCATTTTAGGTTAAGTGGCGGTGGTATGGTATTTGTATATTTATTTATAACAATTTATACAATAATAAGACGACACTAGCTACGAGGTTTTCAGTTGTCTCTTCATTACAATAATTTTGGTTTTATTTGAGTTAAGTAATATGAAAAAGCAAAATAAACAGAGTTTATATAGAAACAAATTACAAATATTGAGCCAATGAAATTAGATTAGATTGTATAAGGCATTATGCTCCTTTAGAAAATTGTAGACTTGATGGATATTGTTATGACTGGGTAAGACAATGCTGAGGTTAGTGTTGTCAGAGCACTGGTATTCGATTGTTTCGTGGCATTGGGTGATCAGATTTTGTACTGTATTTGGTCCGCCGCTCAAGGAACAGCAGGCTTTTCTGGTAAGCAGGTGAGAATGGGTAAATATCGTATGGCCAAGCCGTAATCGAACATAAGGCTTTGGGACGTTTGGAGACAAACTTGTATGATATCATGGTAACAATCTTTTTGGGTTTAAATTGCAGTATAAATGACCTTGCGTTTTCAATCGTGTAATTTTTCAAGGATTCATTTTCTTTTAATGAAGCTGTAGAGATCAGTTCTGCTAAAACACGTAAACATTAGTGCAGCGGATTTAATAACTAGTTTGGCAGTAACAACGGCAATTTCATTTCCAGTTATTCCAGCATGCCCGGGGTATGATATTAATTTTGTTGCATGTTGTCATCAGTAAGTTCCTAATGGATGTGGCAGTTCTATTTGAATTGTTTTGAGTTTTGATTGCTGTTACATGATTTGCTGTCCGTACATATTATATATTTTTTTCTATTTTTCTTTGCGATCGCTAAAGCTTCAGCCGTGAAGATAGAGCATTTTTTGTGTCTAGAAGCCATTGTGCTATTATGTCTCCGTGTTTGTTGGTGACAGCTAAGGAAGTGTATTCAGAGGTTTTA
This sequence comes from Anastrepha obliqua, assembly GCF_027943255.1. Taxonomy (NCBI): domain Eukaryota; kingdom Metazoa; phylum Arthropoda; class Insecta; order Diptera; family Tephritidae; genus Anastrepha; species Anastrepha obliqua. The sequence goes on from NC_072892.1 coordinate 87,623,011, forward strand.
GATCCATGAGTGTAAACAAAATTCCATCCTGAAGCAATGTAATGAGCAACAGTCTCAAGGAATTTTGATTGAAAAGTCAGTTTGGCGACTGAGTGAGGCATCTGCAAATGATTTCACGCTGATGAGCCAATGGGGAAATTTTTGAATAACGCTTCTCTCTCGAGATTACATTGAACACATTAACCAGGGTTGTATTCGTGGTATCGAAATATTTTGCCATAATTCAACATCACCTGGATCAATAACTTTGCTAGCGATGCTCGGTGAGTCGCTTTCTGCTAATAAGCACTTTATTCGCGAGGTAGGAAAAGTTCTAATGCTTCGATGAATTGCAGCATGATAACTAATTGAGATTTTTCGTATTAAAGATGCCCGCATTGCCCGCAGATTGGTAAGGCGTAGTCATTTGATTTGACACCCTCGGACTTCTTTCTTTGGGGTTGTTTGAAAGAAAAGATAAGCGTCGATAAGCCAGCAACCATTCAAGAGCTAAAGGATAAGATAATTCGGCACATTAACGGCATAGAACCTCAATTATGCCTCAGCGTCATCGAAAATTTAGACCATCGGATGTGTGTCGCCGAGACCGCGGCGGCCATTTTGCCAATATTTTCTTATTCATATAATTGAGCTATACCAGTATTATCATAGTAAAGAAAAATGAGAATAATTTAAAAAAAAATTGTATTTTATTCAAAATTAACACCGGCCCTTGAAACTTAACCACCCTTTTTAACTATGTTTGCTAGTTTTTTAATCTATTTTCCAAAGAGCTTCTAATATAGTTACAGTATTACTTAAAGTAGTACTTAGAATCAGTAATTAATCTTAGCAATTTTCGGTTTTCATGTGTTTGAATATTGTAATTATCAATATTAAAAGATATTTCGCACGGACTTTTCTTTCGGCATATATGTAAAAGGTGAGTTTTCTCCAGAGAAAGTCATAAGCCAGAGGTTATCGACCATGATGAAATATCATTAAGGATATCTCTAAAAGTGTTTTTGACAGTTTGGGTGCAGTTGAGCTTCGAATATATGACAACGTCATCGGCGTAAATTTGGTGATTGATATCCTTGTATTCAGGCAAAAGATGACTTAATTCATTAAAAACGGTGATAAAGAGTAATGCTGAAAGGGGTGAAGAGTGCCGTTGGATAAATTGTGTATGGATGAGTGCATTGACAGTGACTATGATTTTCCTGTTGGTAAGGTTGGATTTTATGAAGTTTAACATTTTTTAACCAACTTACCATTGTGATAGCTGTTTCAGAATGAGATGAATTCCTTTGCTATCAAAATCCTTTTCGAAGTCTAATGATAACAAAGATATGTGATTTTGAAAAGATAGGGCGTTGGTTATAAAATTATCAAGGTGGTTTTTTATATGCTACCTCGCAAGAGCTAATAAGATTATTTCTTTTGGCATACAATGCAAGGCGGTTGCCGATAATCTTTTCTAGGATTTTTTTAAGACATCTTAAAAGAGAGGTTGGACCAGGCTTAAGTTTTTGCACAATATTGGCTATTTTCCAAAACTGTGGATAAATACCAGTGTCGAAAATGTTGTTATAAAGTTTTATTAAGCATATCTTGATGGAGGCTGGAAGATTTTTGATAGTGGGTGGGAGATTTTATCTAATATGGGTGCTTTCGCTCTTGCCGAGCGGATTGCGAATTCCAATTCTGAAAATGTTATTTGGGATCCTATTGATTTTGCGGATAAAGGGTGTGGAGCCTTCTTACTGTAATGTCCCAGTTGGCGTGTTTCAATTGGAAATAAGGATATTTTTAGATCCTCCAGATAGGGTGCTATATCATGCCAAATTTTTTTGGAAGAAGAACGGAGATTGATGTTAGCAGTAAAGCTACTGTAGCATTTCCGCTTCGCTGCGTTAGTCTGACGTCGAAAAGGGGCATTCAATCTTTTGTAGGCGACTAACTTTTCACGCGTTTGACATCGTTTATATTCTTACGATGATAATGACTTTTTTGATCTAAAGGATGCTGAATCAAAGTGCCACCAAGGGACGTTTTTTGAAGGTACCTTGCTGTTAGTGCGTGGCATAGCTAAATTTACTGCAGAGCGCATAATTTTTTGTCTTAGCGCTGCTTTAAATTAAGATTGACTTCAATACCAATAGCTCATATGTTAGATTGTCTGGCGATCCTTTTTAAAGCTAAGTTTTTCTGGATCGGAATAGCTACACCTTGCCTACTGGAAATTATGTTTGGGAGATTATGAAACGTACTAGCAACCTGAGGTTAAATTTAATGTAGACGGCAACGTTACAAAATAATAAATTTGTACAAACCGATATCGGCGATGTAAATCTATAAAGTTGAATTTTAGGTCGACGAGAGCAGAGCGGCTGAGAAAAAGGTGCTGAAATAATTTCACCTCATCATCCTTATAGCTTCTGCAGAAAGGACTAGGGCAATCTCAAGTCTCGCTTACAAAATTCGACAGCTGCAAGTTTGTTAGTCTCAGAAGTTCTCTCGTGCGCCCCCAATCTACCCGCGGCCTGAAAGATGTCGCGACCTTGCAAGTTTTCGCACTAGCCCATCGCTTGTTGAGTTGACATGAGGCCCATATTTCTTGGCAAGGACCGCAGGTTCAAGGAAAACTCTGGGTGGATTAAGTTTTTGCGGTGAAACTGTCTGTAAGGTAATCCATCTAGCCCAGCAGTTTCCCGCTATGCTACTGTAACCGGGAAACCAAATAAGTCTAATATCGAAGTATTCGGATGCGATAGGAAGAGAAATCAAGCATTCCTCGACTAATTTCGAATAAACAAACAACGAGCCCAAAGCCTTAATTACCACCTGGCTGACGCAAGATAAGATGTGCTGGAATTGCATGAAAAGTTTCAAGTATTTTGAATAGATAAGCTCTGCACACAAATCGACTTGAGCTGAGTTTGTCTGTTAATTCAATAGATAAAAGTTCCCTAAGGGTCTAGGACTTTTTGACTGCTACTGAATTTCAAAATTCAGCTCGACCGTGCTACCTCAGCCATCGTGACTTCTTCGTTTTTAATATAATAATAGAATATTCTCATTGAAAATTCTTCACTGTTTTGTGAAGATATTAGTTAATATAATACTAATGATATTAATTTTTTAAAAACACTTTACTTAGGGAAGCGCGAAATTAAACGAATATTGCCTGTGGAAGCGCAATTAAAAAAATTAAACCGCACACGTCCGACTACAAATCAAAAAGTGACTTTATTTTCCATGTTCAGTCCTTATATTATATTAAGCCTAAAACTACTATAAAAGAAATAGCGGAAATGGAAGAACAGTATGTGGAGAGTTAGAGAGAGTATGCAGTTAAGTAAATAGAAATAGGAAGAACGGAAAGTATAGCTGTAGAAATAGAGTCAATGCTCGGAAGTAAATACAAACAGGTAAAGAAATAGCGACAGCGAGAAACAGTATAAAGTATACTATATACTTATAAATAAAAAATATAAAATAACTTAATATTAAGCTTGAATACGTTTTCAATATTTAAATTCAATATTATATTAATTTATTCTATTCTAATTTACATTACGTTATTCTATTAGAATAGTTTGCCAGAATCTGGCTTAACACTCATCATGCTCGAGTTAAAGTCATGTATGGCATTATTGTTTAAGGAGACTTCATCAAATTATGTGGCTATGTAATAGAAAGAAACAAGAAAAATTTATTTCGGCGCTGTAGGTAGGTAGGTGAAATGGTTGAAGTGCCGGTCTGGCACTCGTCAAGTAGCACTAAAGCGGGGTTTTGATACCATTATTTCGGCGCTGTATTGCGGTTGAAAACTTTTCAAAAGTCGCAAGAAGAGTTTCGTTATGTAATTCCACAAAGCGATTCCATGTCAAGGGATCAAATATTTTGGATATTGTCGCCCATTCTTCTAAAACTGGTTTATTTGCAGGGTTGAGTGTAATAAGGAGTAAACTAAACAAATTGATAAAAAATTAACAGTTTTGAGATTTATTGAGTTAAAAATTTTGGTGTTTGTCAATATTTTTTAAAGTAAAATATTTCGTATGTACTCGTTTGTATATTTACATGTATGCTGTGTGGTACTCAGTTTCCTATTTGTACCCAAGGGTATTACATATAATTGTTTTATTTTCTATCTCCAAATAGCACGTAAAGAAATGCAATCACTGTTTTAATTTTTCATTAATGAATAGAGCATTGAAAGATTTCACTACATGGGAGTATGCTAAATCCTCAAACATATAGTGAGATGTAGAATGCTTGACCTCGAAAACTGTACGACGCTTTCCGATTGCAGTTTTTCGTGTAGGCTAATCGACTTGCAATTCGCTGAATATTTAATTTATTTTGACAAGAATTAAAATCAGACTCCACTCAATACACCAAACTTCGTTACGTAGAGGGTTTTACTAACGGAACTTTAATCGTCAACCTTTACTAAAGGCCTTTATGCTCAAAATTTCTTCGGTATATCTAGGAAGCATTTGGAAAATTGTTACTGCAGAAGTGTTTGCAGAAGGTTCAGCATAAATTTTGTTATTTCGAGCTTTTCGTATCATGCAAGTTCTTGTTTAAGGCGGATTTACAGTTCATGTACGGACAACTTTTTATTTACTTTCATAAATTGTTTGTCGAAGAGAGTGCTGAAATACGACTTACCATTCTGTTTTGCATTCTTTTTATTTTCCGCTGAAGTCAACAGGTCTTTATTGTATCAATGATATATCATCAATGCGAATTAGCAGGCTTACATTTTTAGTTCTGGCCGATTCGTCACTGTGCACTGTGTGATGATTGAAGCTCTTTCGTTAGAACAACGAGGAGTACTGTTTTGCACCATCCACGTTATTCGCTGGATTCTTCACTATGTAACTTTTATTTACTTCCTAAGGTGAAATGTGCATTAAAAATATAAAAAACTGGGTAATTTAAAGCTATGAAAGCGAAAGCTGCCCTCGTCCTGAAGAAGCTGGTAAAAGGAAACTGTTTCAGTCTGATTCAATTAGTGGAAGGTTTGTATTGAGCGGTAAAGTGTTAGAGAGGGGCGTAGAGGGTCTTTATTGTTTTTTTTTTTTTTTTTTGTTTTTCAATTATATAAAGCTGCCACTATCAAAGCTTTGTTTAAGAAATTTGGCATCGTTACTCCACAGAACAAAATTAATCGCTTTACGCTTGAACAACATTGAAAAATATGCTGTATCAAATATTTTACCTTAAAATGGATAAAAAAGTATTCCAGAGAGTAAGAGTTCGGTGCGAATTTCGGAGTGGTGGCACCAGTGACCCATTTTGCTTTGAAGATGCTGGTGGAGACGGCATTTTGTCCAGCGGTGAGCGCTGTAGAAGCGTTTTTGGGGCTAGAAATTGAAGAAATAAACTTTAACGATTTTTGGTTTTATCACGCGCGCCATACTACACAACCTATGACACAATCGATGTTTGGCGCGACAAGTTCGATAATGGTGTTTTCAGCCGTCTCAGCGTAGCCAATTTGCCACCTCGGAGCTACAATTTGACTTCTTTTTGTGAAGTGCCGTGCATGAGCGTTGTTATGCAAACAATCCATTAACGATTCAGGCCTTTAAAGCTAATATCGAACAAGCCATTCATGAGATAGAGCTAAAGACCGTCACCGAGGTCTTGGACTCTGCGTTAGAATGATGCGCAACTGCGAAGCCGCGACTGATAACCACATGGATGAAATAATATCCCAAAAAAAATATTATTATATATATTTTTTATATTAATATATTTTGGAATTTTTAATAAGTAACCCCTATAAGGACCGCGATTTAAATGGAAGCAAAATGAACTGAATTAAATATGTGCGAAATCAAAATAAAATATTCTACAGCATCTGTTTGGTTACTTAGTAGTCACACCTCGTACTTATACCATAATTGAACTTGACGTGAACTTCTCATGGCTTTGAATTATTTTCTTTACATTTACATGTAATTTATTCCAGAAACCAATTCTGCTGCAACTTTTGCGCCTTCTATACACTTGAAGTGGGTAAGACTGGGTGTGTTGTTGGATTATCAAGAAGATGTGAACAATAAAAATCAATTTAACTTTCTCCGCACAGGTTTGGACCAGAGTATTTATGTACATGAAATATGTTCATATGTATATTATATGAATTAATTAATTACTTTCCAATGTCTCAGTGCGACGCGGAAGTTCTTCCTTTACCGGTAGTCAGCAGCTGTTGCTGTTAGCAAAAACTTTGAAGTGGACTTAATTTGCACGCCAGCTGATGACCAACTTCCTGAAAATGATGTTTTCGGGCTTAGAAAATAAAATCTACTTATAACAGAAGAGACAGTGTGCAAGGAGAAATACACGAAGGGGATGAGAATAAATTTTGAGCATATTTTGCATGCCAAGTGCACTTACATCACTTCTAGGTACACTTAGCTAATGTGCTGCTGAAAGATTTGAATGACGAGTAGTTAGTACGTCCAATTTCATTCATTCTTTATGGGAATACAAGTTTTCTTTCCTTTTTCACGCAAGATCAGCACAGATAAAACGAATTAAAAAACAAATTACTACCTATAAAGCTATTCATTGCAATGTAATTGCAACATTTTCGTGCAACATTACCACCATATAAGTGGGGGCATGTCTATTGCCTACAAATGATGCCAGTCCAACAGAGGTTGCAGGCCGACTAGCAAAATGAAAGGTAGATAAATAATATACGAGCAGCTGGCAAAAATATGAAATGCCTCGAATGTATTAGCCCGCCCACAAATGTTTTCGCCTTGAGAGCATTCTGGAACTATTCGAATACTAACTGCATAATATATACACGTACACGTGTAAGCAGCCGCCTGACGCATTTTTTACACAATTCACAGAAACGCCCCCACTTGAAAAGCAAGCGAGCTACCATAAAAAGCAAATATATGAGGCGATTGACACCCAACCAGGCAGCAGCCACACCAAGCGCCGACAACATAGCTGCGGGGCAACAAAGCTCATCTAGCTAGGTAGCCGTGCACAAGAATGGATGTAACTTTAGTTGTTCTGAATAATTGTGGTAGCGCTGTTGAAGGCATACGAATACATACACATACCCAAAAACATATGCATTTCAAGGTCTGCAACACCGGCGCACCATTTATCAGTTGTAAGACACGCGGTGGTTGCCTGTTGTCGAACGTTTTGTACGCTGTCATCGCAGCTGGCAACAACGGACACAAATAATAAGCGATCGATGCGAAATATACCGGCAAACATACCATGCAAGCCAAGCGAGCATCACTTTTGTACAGACACATGCAAGTATAGACAGATCTACCTCTCAGCGCTGGTAGTGCATCATGCGTGGTGCAACACGGCATTGCAATATGAGACCACTAAACGCATGTATGTATGTTTGCACGTATAAGTATATAGCTTACATGGTGCGGCATAGCAACGTTTAATCGTTTAACTTGCTGCGCTGCTAAATGAATGCAACTTAAATATGCGCCATAAATTTTAGCGCATTGCGCATGCGCGCAATTGTACAAAACATTGGCGGTCGTTGTACGAACAAATTAATGGGTGGATGCGTGGCTGGTGTGATCAGCAAATCGCTATGTCATGTCACGCGGTGTCGCTTTTTGTTTATTTGGAGATTATTCCCTCTTTCATTCGTTAATGCGCTTACTCTGTAAGCCAAGCTGGGCGCCACTATGTCAGCTGTTAATCACAATTTGACTACTCACGATTACTAAGTTACCAAGTGGTTGATATTTACAAGGTATATGCATTTATTACTAAAATTATAGGTCTAATACTAAGAAGATTTATTGAACGCAGAAGCTAATTAAGAAACTACCTTATTGGAAAAAAACTTTAATTATTTCTCATTTATTTAAATTTTTATTTTTTTTTTATGAAAACAAAGATATTCTCCTACTAAGAACATATAAGCCCCAGTTTCCAACTTTGTAAAAATTCAGAACCAAATTTAATAAATTTTTATCAAATCTTCAAGCATTTTAACTAGAGTTTTAGAAAAAATTTCATGTATGCAGTTATATTCACTTTTAATTTTACTATTATAAAGTCACATGTTTCAAGTGCCTCAAAAATTGCATGAATTTTAGGGATTTTTTTTCGTTTGCCGACCGTATGAATGTTTCTTTCTATATACAGGGTTGGCCATATTAAACTGACCCATGTGATTATTAAAAAAATATGGAAAAAGAAACATTTTTTTGTGTTTCATTGTGAAAAACATTTAATTTAGTTCAAGGAGATTCGTTTACATCACTTTTTGAATATGATATCGCGCAAGTGGTCGCCCTTAGCACGTATTTGGATATGTACAGGGTTGGCCATCTTAAACTGACCCATGTGATTATTAAAAAATATGGAAAAAGAAACATTTTTTTGTGTTTCATTGTGAAAAACATTTAATTTAGTTCAAGGAGATTCGTTTACATCACTTTTCGAATATGATATCGCGCAAGTGGTCGCCCTTAGCTTGTATAGCGTAATGTGCCCGTTTTTCGGCGTTTTCCATAGTTTTGGCCACCGTCTCGGCTACAGCAAATATAGTGTTTCCCATACAAAATTCTACTTCCAACTCTATCTTCATCGATTCGTCGACAATCACATACGCCGACGAGACCAAATATCTAGGGGTTCCATTTGATGCCAAATTGCGCTGGAAAGCTCATGTTAAATAAGCTATATTGTCTCATCCGAAAAACAAATTCCTGTGGAGCATAGTATGGACGGCGGGGTAAATAAAAGCTACAACTGTAAATTTGTATTGTCATTTCACCGCAAAATGGGATTCAAGAGCGCTTTCAAATTGCTTTATCAATATGGTTCAAAATGGGCCATAAGAAATTGGGTATCATCGTTTTCAAAAAAGTACGGGCCAATGACGCCGTCGGCCCAAAATCCACACCAAACGGTAACTTTTTGAGGATGCATTATCACCTGGTGAACCTCGTGTGGATTGGTGTCGTCCCATATACGGCAATTTTGTTTGTTAACACAGCCATTCATCCAAAAATGCGCCTCGTCACTAAAGATGATTTTTCGCCCAAAACTGGAGTTCTCTTCCAAACGATTCGAAGCCCAGTCAGCGAACAAACGGCGTTGTCTATGGTCATCAACTTTGAGCTCCTGGGTCAGTTGGATCTTGTACGGGTGTAGGCCCAAGTCCCGACGCAAAATTCGCCAAGTTGAAGACTGCGAAAGGCCAAGTCTGTGCACGGCGAGGAATAGACTGCCTCGGGTTCTGCTGTACACTTTCACGGACCGCGGTAATGTTCTCGGCTGATCTTGCGTTCCTTGAACGTACGGATGTTGGCTGATTGTTTACTGACCCGGTCGTCTCAAATTTGGCCACCAAACGTTGAAGAGTCGACTTTGAAGGGCCACCACGTCTACCGAAAAATGGGCGCAATGCGCGCAACGTTTGCGTTAATGAACACTCATTTTGATAATAAAGTTTTATCATTTGAACGTGCTGTTCAATCGTGTAACTTGCCATGATGATTTGGTATAAACAATTGAATAATAAACAAAAGATTTTACAGATGTCACCAAAACAAAATGGCCGCCACAGGGCGCCACAATCGACCCGTGCCAATTGAAAAACCCTTATGTGCTTATATAAAAAATAAAGTTTTGCCCTTTCGTTACTACTAAAACTTTTAAAATTGATTTTAGAGACTTTTACAGGGAAAATTTTTGGGATCGGGTGTAGCAAATTAGGTAAATGCTTAAACAAAAACATTTAAAATATAAATTTAAGATATAAATAAATAAATAAATGAAACATAAATTTAATCCTTAGAGTACGGAGTCTATTTAATAACATAAGGACGGAGTGGGGTCACTAAAGTCCACCACTCAAAAATTGTTTTGTTTTGTTTATAAGTTGGCATATTAATATTACAAAGACTGTTAGTAAATTAAAAAACGATTATTTTTTATTACTTTTACAGCATTTGTTTTTGACATAAAATAAACTTGCATCAGCTCCATCTTTAAATTAACTAAATTCTTTATTCAGTGTCACTAGAATCCATGATATGTTGTAGACAAACGATTTTCTTTTTTTCAGTTCTATGGTAGATATGTTCATTACAAACAAAGTTAGAGCATGTGGCAGATTTCAATTTAGGCTTTTTATCTTTATTTCTAGGACATAGAAAGCAACGTCGTAAGGTTCGAACGGTTTTAACTCCTGTTAGCAAACGTTGCCTCATGTTTGGTTCGGCTTGAAATGAACTTCATTAGAAACAGAATTGTCTGCATGTCTGCATGCAAAGAAGATGTACCATCCGATTCTTTTTACGAATATATGATATCATAGATATGGTCTCTGTGAAAGAAAATATCACAGAATACTCCTTCCGATTTTTTGATAAGTTCAGTTCGTTGGGTGTGTCCGTTTTGTTTTTTCTGACAGTACCCAAAAGCGTCATATTTTTTGTACGAAGCTCATCTGCCAAATCATAACTTGTGAAATAAATTGTTCGTAGTTATGCCCATACCACACCTAAACAAAAGCTCAGCGAGTTTTTTAACAACCCGTGCACCTTGATTTTTTTCTACATATCCACCAGGAAGCTTTCCCACCTAGAGATGGTACAAATATGACGTTTTAACATCAGCGGCAGCCCAAATTTTTATACCATATCTTCCAGATTTTGATTTTATTTATTGTCGAAATGGACATTTTCTACGAAATGGCAATTTCGGCAATTGTCTACAAAAGAATCCCAGTGCTCCCTTATGACAGCTAACTTGTCAGTCTCTTTGCGAGTTTCTCTGGTAGTTTTATCATCAAATATTATATACTTAGACAATGCAATAAATCTATCACGAGGCATGGATGCTGTAAATATATTTCGCCGAATGGATTCGTCAGTACTCTACATTTTCTCTTCTACAAGATATCGCTACTGCTGTTATAGGTACTCCGAGAAAGGCATCCAGTTCTCCTTCAGTTACTAATTTCCAGTTTTTGTTTTGCCTCTGAGGATATTTTTCATTGTACTTATCAAATACTCTCTTGGCTTCTTCGTTACTATGAAGGCAGATTTTCTCTTTCATCATGATGATTGAATATATCATAAATTTCGGTTGTAGTACTCATGTAACTAGTTACTCCTGGAGTTAGGTTCCCAATATTGCATGCTAACCTACATGTATGTAGAAATGGCCTCAAAGACCAAATTCGACCAGAATTGGCAGTGTAATATTCTGTAACCAAAGGAGAGGCAACACCATCTCGCTAATATCAATAACCATCTTCGCTAATATCAAGTTCTTCAATCTCGTCTTCCATTTCGCTGGTTTCACTCGCATAAAAATTACAGTTGTCTCTGTTACAATCTGCTTCTGTATTACAAGAATCCTCCTCACTGTCACTTCTGTCATTCAAATAGTCTTCTCTCTGTTGCTGGGAAAATTTTTTTGTCCGGCTTCCATTTTTGGCCCTAAAAGAACGAAATCTGTAACGTAAAGTACGAAGTGGGTCCCCAAACCGAAAAACTTTCCTTATAATTAGATTAATAATATAATGCCAATTAATTTAAAATATTTTTTACTCAGTATAAGTACCTAAATAGAAATATAAATTTCCAGAAAATATAAACCGCCACACTTTAGACTTCCCAGAATAAACAACCACGTTCTTGGAGTGATACTTGACTCCAAACTCCACTGGAAGTTACAAATGGAAAATCGGGTTAAGAAAGTCAGTATAGTTTTCTACTCCTGCAAATCTATGGTCGGCAGAAAATCAGGACTCGAGCCACAGGTTGTTCTTTGAATGTACAACGTAGTGGTTCTGCCAATTTTAGCGTATGGATGCCTGCTTTGGTGAAAAGCTCTTCGGAAGGGCCATAATATTACCAAACTTGGGAGTGTGCGCAAGACTGGTTGCATTAACATCACAGGAACATGTACAGCTTGTCCCAGTTACCACCGTACTTCTCTGAACTTTGTACAAATCTCTTTATCCGCAAATCCTGCCAGGACAATATTTCCAAGTAGGCAGGATTAGAACAAAGGTAAGATGCGTACCGATGCTGGTATCTCTGCCTTCACTGCCAGATTCAAGATGGAATCCGGAGTGGGATCAGGGGTTTCCTCTAAATCTTCCAATTTATCTATTTCCTTTAAACTGGCATCCTTTTAACTTCTGATCCTGCAGACATGCAAAATGCTTAGGGAACGTAGGATCAAGGGAGATGTTAACATTTTTTCCATTTTCAAGCCACGATTAAGGCTCTGATGACGCCATGGTACAGATCCAAAGTGGTCAACTCCTGTAAGGAAGAGATCAAATATCTTCGGTAACAAGTAAAATTTCTCTGATCTGGGTCCCAGTTCATAAGAACATGGAGTGAAAGAAAGTTTCTGATGAGCTTGCAGGAAGTGGTCGACTGAGTTGGTCTCAGAGAGTTCATACCCGGTGATCGGCATCCCTCTGACTGTGGTTAAAGAAGAATGCACAACTATTTTCTCAGAAGAGTGCAGAACGGATGGAGCGTCATTTCTTCGCGTGCTATTTCGAAAAATCTTTGCTCCCAGCGTAAAAGGCGTAGAACTCTGAAAGTCCTGGGGATTCCAAGGTTGTAGCTGATTTTACCAGTCATTTGGATGATCGACACACACACAGAAAAGCTAGGTTTATCATTTCATTCCCATCTCAGAAATTGTGGGGACCTTTCAGAGAAGGAGACTGTTGAGTGCTTTCTTTGTAAGTTTGGCAGCTGGACAATTAAGGTCAAGGGTGCTATTTTCCACGGCAGCTTGGATAGTGCTGCAACCTCCATTATATAAAATTACCGTACGGCAAAAGTAGAAAGTTGTCAGATTTTGTGTTCGTCTCAAATACACGTAAATTATTTTGCTGTCAATCAAATTCGTTGTCGCAACGGGCGGAATGGACCCATTATAGCGTGCCTAGAACTTCCACAGCACTTACAGAAGTGTATCTATGGCTTAGAGGGCGCCTAAATGTGACTGTGTGTGTAATTTGACGTATCAGCTGCGTCTTTGCAGATAGAAATTCGATTTCGTGTTTTTATATTATTGTTTTTTTTACTATTGTTTTGTGCGTTTATTTGTTAAACTTTTTATCTTTAGCAGATGTTTTTTGACTCTGTTTGGTGTTTTTTTTTTCGCTTTGTTGTTTCTTTGTTTCTCCATTCCACTGGGACTTGCTTGTGCATTGAGTGGTTTGCATGTGGAGCTGTGTTTTTGCCTTTCAACGCACTTTTGTTTTGCTAAACTGAGTTTTTGAATCAGATTATTTTACGAGTTTATATTTAGGCAACTTTGTGTGAGTGGGTCGATATGCTCTTTCGCTTATACCACTTGTGTCAGGATATATATATATATAGTATATCTACGCATATATATCTTTTATCACTGGTTGTTATATACCTTTTATACATTTATATCTTTCAAGGAGACGCATCAAATATTTCAAAAATTGCTTAAGTAGGATGTGTAAAGGGTGTATATTTATGAAAGTAGTAAAACCGAAGAAATATCATGATTTAACCCATATTAAACCTGGAGAAAATGAACTAGTTATTTATGCTTCTATTTTGGCGACATATGAAAACCTTTGGTTTCTGAAATAAATTTTCTACCAAACAGCACTGCCCCTATACTTTACATCAATGTTCAAATTTTGAAGCAATCACATAGCTAAAGCCACTAACGCCCCTACCACATTTTCAGTTTTCATGCGTACATATGTACATTTGTGAATTCCACTCTTAACGGTAACTTAAAATTGCCATGCGAGTTCAATAAAACCTAATGGAATTGGAAAACAAAATATTTTATTTTATTGTCTTGTTTCTATTGCTGCCACTATGCCATCTATTACCTGAGAGCTTATTGGTTTTACAGTTGTCATTTTACAGCAGTTGTCATTGCAACTTAGGGTCAGGGCACCAGTGGGAGTACACCCCTCGTGTGTGTGTTTTGAAAAATATTATACCTGGAGGATATCATGCATTTTAAAAATTGAAATGGTTAATCGAGCAGCATATGAACACATGCACATATGGCGGAATGATCTAATGCCTTTAGCAAGAAGCTTCTTTTAGTATTTTTCAGTGACAGTCTTTCGGAAGAGCCCTTTAAATAAATTTAGTATACATTAGCAATTTTTCTTAGCTAAAATTTAATTCCCCAAGTTACAATCTTATTTGTATAATACTCGTAGCCTGAGATGTGAGATCATTCATTTCGGTGAGTGCTTTTTTAATCAACTCATGTGTTTGTGGTGGATGCCTCGGCTGAATACGTGATGGCGAACTGTTTACAGAGTCCGGCACTCGAAGTATAACCAATTAGAAAGGCCATACATTTAGTTTGGAAAATTACTTTTATTCAATTCAAAGTAAACAATGGGTGAAAATAATACAAAATTAAAAATCAATTTAGTTTTGCTCCATATGACCACTTTTTGCTTTGACTATGACCCTGAGACGGTCCAAATTCGCGTCTGATGATTTTGACGTTATAAAGTTCGGAGCGTTGTTTTTTAGCCATTGGTTCACCCGAGCTTTGTGAGACGGTGCTGAGTCCTGTTGAAATGCCCATGGTCTACCACCGAAATGTTTGTCTGCCCACGGCTTCAAAGCAAACTCCAGAATACTTTCCCGATAATACATATTTCGCATTTATCTTGACGCCAGGTTCGATGAAAACGATTGGAGAGCGCCCATCTGCGGCTACAGCGGCCGACACCATTACTTGTGGTGGGTGCTGCCTCCTGGTGGTCAATCGCTGACTCAAATTCTCGTATGAAAGCGAGTTTACGAATTGCTCAATTTGAAAAATTTTCTCGTCAGAAGCGACTACTTCGTTCTCTCCAGTCTGACTTGTTGCTGGTTTGCTGTGAGATCATGCGCCTTTTGGATCTTGTAAAGCTTGACTTTGATATCATTGGTTGACATTTTTTTGGGGATTTCGCTTAAATCGGCTCCTCACTTTTTGAACCATTTCACGTGACGTTGCAGTCTTTTGATGGCCACCTCCATGACGTTTCGCGGTGCTATCAGTATCACTGTAACGAGAAATGGTGCGATAAAGAATACTTTATTTACTTTGAATTCCTCGAGCTCACGAACAATCGCTGGTTCTGATTTTCCAGTCAAATATTTATAATGCAATTATATAAATTGTCGCCCACCGTAGCCGAATGGGTTGGTGCGTGACTACCATTCGGAAATCACAGAGAGAACAACAAAATTAAGAAATACATTTTTCTAATAAACGTCGCCCCTCGGCAGGTAATGGCGATTCTCCGAGTGTATTTCTGCCATGAAAAAGCTCCTCATAAAAATATTGCCGTTCGGGTTGGCTTGAAATTGTAGGTCCCTCTATTTATGGAGCAACATCAAGACGCACGCCGCAAATAGGAGGAGGAGCTCGGCCAAACACCCAGAAAGGGTGTAAGCACCAATTATATATACATATATATATATAATATCTTAAAAATATTGTGTGAAAATTTTAAGTGAGTCCGACAAATAATTTTCGAGTTATTCAACAATTAACAAAGGGTGCTCGGGCGCTCCGGAGCGTTCGAGAGCAAGTAGCTAGGAGCAGCTGCAAGCAACCTATGGCACAGATAAGCGCGCTAACGATAACATTCGAGAAGGTAGAATGCTACGTGGCAACAGCAAATCGATATTCTGTAAACTGCTTTGACGGCTTAAGAATTATTATGATGACACAGAGTATTAATATTTCGTGTAACTCTACATAAATCGATAGCAAAACTTTAAATGCGTTTTTCTCAAAACTATGTGTTTTGAATTGGTGATCACTAACTTAAAAACCGCTTGGTAGATTTCAATAAAATTTATACTGCTTTTGAAAAACAAAACAAACTCGAGCCTAATCGAAGGATTTGCTTTTTTTTTAGCTCCGATTTGAATATCCAGGACTTGTAGCGATCACCGCAATAGAGAAACGAGCTCCACACAAACGGCGATAACTTTTACAATTATTAATTCTTTTTTTTTTTAATTTTGTTAAAGTCAAATCGAACACATATTCTTCAAATTATTTGAATGTAAAACCTAGAATATCTTTATATAAACTAAAATACACTTTTACCACTTTCAAAGAAAACAGCTCATATAATTGGCCTTCATACTCTTTATTGAGTGTTTGGTCGAAATCCTCCTCCTATTTGCGTCTTGACATTCATCCTGCCAATTCACTCAAGCCAATTTTATATCGCTTACGAACTCCAGATGGCTTTTTATGGGGAGGTTTGCTATTGCCTGCCAAGGGGTGACCGCTATTAAAAAAAATGTTTCTATTATTTAGTGTTTCTTGCCAAGGGGTTTGATCCCCAAACATTGTGTCTGCACTTATCTCAATATTGTTTAGAAGTGCAGGATATGTCTTTTTGGGGCAGGTTCAATTGATTGAATAGAAAATCCTTGATCTCATCCCCCCACATCTTGTATGGCTGCTAACTGGTAGCTTGACTGAGTTTGTTGTTATTATATAAATATTGAACTATACGTTTTAAAATATTTTAGTTAGAAATTTAGATGCAAAAAAACTTGGAGATTAAATAAAACGGTGTTTCGTAGAAATACGAGGTGTGTTCAAAAAGCAGGTTACGTATACACCTATACCTCGTATTAGAGGCATTTGTTCTTACACGGTTTTCGAAATCAAAACAAATTTTTATTAATTATTTTTATTTAATTTATTTTAACATTGTGTTAAATCTGGCAATACTATAATACATGCTACTCTGTCATAATACTTTGATAATGTACTTTAACCGAAACAAAAACAAAGAGGGAATTTACCTTTAAATGCAAAAGCAAAACAAATTTTACTATGGGAAATAACAAAAATTAACAAAACCGGAATGAGGAGAAAAATTATTTCATTAGACACTAAAATTGAAATTTTGGACCGCTTAAGAACTAAAGAAAGAATCGTGGATATTGCTAAATTTTATTCAATGAACGAAGCAACAATAAGATCAATAACGAAAAACGGAGACTCAATTAGAAAAAGTGTAGCAGCTGGAATGCATACGAGTATGCGTGCAACTTCACAAGTAAGAAATGTTACTATGGAAAACATGGAAAAGGCTCTAATGATATGGGTAGAAAGCCAAAATCAAACAAGAATTATAATTGATACGAATGCCATACAAAATAAAGCTTTAATAATTTATGACACACCAAATGCCGTCCATATCTGCGAATAAGGTGGCTTTTAACGCAAGTCGTGGCTGGTTCCAACGATTTAAGCAAAGACATTCTTTGCATAGTCTAAAATTAAAAGGTGAACAATTTGCTAATTGGGAAGAAGCACAAAAATATCCACAAAAGTTTGCTGAAATTATTGGCGCAAAGTAATACAGTCCAGACCAGATATTTAATGCTGATGGATCCGGATTATTTTGGAAGTAAATGCCAGAGAGGACCTTTCTAGCAAAACATAAAAAGTCATCTGGTGGTCATAAGGCTCCAAAAGATTGTATAGCGATTCTTCTTTTTACTAATGCTTCTGGATATCATATTATGAAGCCATTGGTAATTGGTAAAGCTAACCGACCCCGATCGTTTAAAAGTTTGAATATTAACAACCTTAACAAAACATAAGCATTTAAATTTAACATATGCACTGGCCAGAAGAGGGCGGATATCCTCCCAATTTATAGGAATAGATACAATTTAGGGTCTAAGAAAGAGAAATTTATCTTCTCTTATTCCGGAAATAGAAAAAATACAAAGAAGGTCTTATAATCCAACGGGCATATCGCAATCAAAACCTATCAAAATGAAAGGTGGTTTTAACAGATTTAAAGATTGTATGGAATTATATAAGCATAATTTTAAAAAAGTCACAGGAATTGCGGCCGAGTATTGTAGAATGAATTATCATCTTACAAACCTCGGAATGTACTCTAATATAATTTGCAGGCCACATCATCGATATTTAACATCACTCCGCAAAATGGCAATGCTTTGCTAAAAAATAAACAAGAAAATTTATTACCAAGACTTTGTAGCTCTCCATTCACCACAAAGTTGTTCCGTCAACATTATCCTCCATTTTTCATTTTTCATTCACCGGGTCACCTATGCAAAAATACGGAAATTTTACTTACGACTTTAGATAAAAATGACGAGAAGCGCATATACAAGGTGATGGAAAATTGATTATTCAATTTTGTTTTTGAATAACTTTTTTGGTAAGTAAAAAAATGATTTTGAGTGATGGAAATCTTTATTTGACCTTTATTTGATCTCTGTCCATTGTTTGTTGTCTGTTTGTATACTGCAGCTTTTTAGTTCACCAGTGCCAAATATTTTCGAAAATTAATCTTCAGAAAACGTGATCAATTTTCGCTACCTTGTATGAAAGCTACTTGATGTGAGGTAAAAGGAAAACAAGTTGAAAAAAGAATGAGATGGGAGAGATTATGCGCTACTCGTGCGGGTTTATAAATTAATATTTAAACTTTTGTTAAGAATAATAGTTACTCATGATGACACTGGACCAATATAAACTGAAATATATTTAGTACATGCAGTTTATTGGATAATATTAAGCCTTAAGTGTGATGATGAAAAATTTCGAGTTCTGTCCGAAAAATAAAATTAAAAATATCCTTACGTTGAATTAGGCAATTTTATAACTTGCATTATGTATGTATTATAATCGTTGTTACTAGTGTACCGATTTTTATTAATTTATTTTCGTTTGGTTTTGTTATATATTTCATTTGCCCGGCATTGTCATCAATAACATTAAATTCCAAAACCCATTGACAACTGGGTCTTTGTTTTTTGTGTAATCGACCAAATTTATTGCCACTCGCCACAGATGGAAATCCAACAAATCCCACTGTCACATTCCCGCACTCTATTCAATCACATCAATCGAATCAGCTAGCCAGCTTGCCAGCCAATAGTGTCAATCAATAGCACCGATCATCATTTCCCGGTTCAAATACTAAAAATTTACGTACGCCTCTCAACTCAACCAAAGGTTTTTGTTTGCGACTGGATTTGCTGAATATCCTTTGGGTTTTGCTTTAATCGAATGAACGAGGAAAAGAAAGAAAGAAACTCGTATAACTATTTAATGCAACTATAAAAAATTTACGACTTTCAAATTGTTGCAAAAGTAAATTTATTTATTTATTTTATGCACATTCACACATACATGCACGCATACATGCAATGCACATATGAACACACTAGCCCGAATTTTAAAGGCAAATACGTGCATTACATATAGATACACACGTGGTGTGTTCAAAACAACAGGTGACTTTTTAATTTTCGCGAAAAATATTTGTTTACTTCATATCCCCACTGATAATAACACCGTGCGACACAAATCAACATATTTCTGTTATCCATTGTTAACAATTTCATACGTAGAAGCTCCTATCATCATCATCATCATCATTAGCATTACAGTCTTGTGCAGACCATTGCTTCCACAACTACGGTTCTCCACTCCGATCGATTCTCTACTACTCCTTTCCAGTTTGTGATACCCATTTTCTGCAGGTCGGCTGTGACCTCATCTACCCAGCGTTTGTTTGGTCTCCCTCGACATCTCCGTCCAATTGGTTGTCTATGGAACGCTATATTGGCAGCTCTCCATTTGGGCATTCGGTACATGTGCCCCAGCCATCTGATTCGTTGACTTTTTATAAAGCGTATTGCGTTTCCATTACGTATCAATGTGTCTAGCTCATGATTGTATCTTATCCGATACGTTCCGTCATCTCGCCGGGAAGGACCATATATTGTTCGCAGTATCTTTCTTTCAAACCTTAGTATTTGGTCCATGTCTTTTGTTTTAAGTACCCATACCTCACTGCTGTATGTTAGTATGGGTCTTATAAGCGCTTTATACATTGCCATCTTTTGATCTCTTGATAGCAATCGGGACTTGAATAATTTTATGTGAGCAAAGAATGCTTTATTAGACTAAGACTATAGACTTTGTATATGGAGTAGTGGTGCATGCTCAGTTTTTCATTTTCTCATAAATTTTTTTAATTTTTTCTTTCATCATCTCAACAATTTTTTTAAAGAATCTAAAGCTATAAAGGCGAAAATGTTATCAGAGGTATCCATTGCGCATACTTTATTTTATAGGAGGAAAGTTCAACTATTTTTTACGTTTTATAAAGCACCAAGAAGAACAAAGTTTATATATGTATTAAATTAATAAATATTTTATAATATATTTTTCTTAAATAATTCACTGGGAAATTTCAAGATTATTTTAGCATACACTTTTCAAATGATCCATTTGCTATCCATATTAATTTAATGAAGTGAGTAAAAGTATTTAAACCCATTTTTTGGAAATTTTGTATTTTGAAACTATAAAGTCGTTTACAAATTTCAGTTATTAAAACTGAAAACTGAAGACTGATTACGCAGTATTTCAGCATAAAATCTATGACCTTACGTGATAAGAAACTTTGCTGGACAATGCGCGGTATAATATACTTGTGCCAAGGCTTGCTTTCTGTAAAACTTGCAACCACTTTCATCAAAAATCGCTATGATATAGGAAAACTGTAACAAACCTCGGATTTTTTATAGGTATTTTCTATTCTGGGTACTAGAACAAATCCATTGCGTGTGGTAGTTGACGCAGAAATATAAATACATAAATAAAAAATTGGCACGTACACTTCTGTTAGGTATTTGGCCGAGCTCCTCCTTCTATTTGTGGTGTGCGTCTTAATGTTGTTCCACAAATGAAGGAGCCTACAGTTCTAAGCCGAGGTTTCTATGAGGAGCTTTTTCATGGCACGTGGAAATACACTCGGAGGTTTGCCATTGCCTGCCGAGCGACGACCGCTATTAGAATTTTTAAATTACTTTCTATGTTTTTTTTTTTTATTCAAATTCATTTGAGACTTTTTACTCTAATTAAAAAATTATAAAAGTGATATTATCATTTATTCGTTTAAGTTCGAAATTCCGGAAAAACTGTAATTTGTAGTATCAGGTTATTTAAAAAGAGCTATAGACTTGCCAAAAAAACGGTAATTTACAGTCAAAGCCGTGAATCTTACAACTTTGGTACCAACACAATAAAACGAAATTGAAAATCGGATGTACATTGACCGCGAAATTTGAAAAGTCACCTTTCTTTCTGAACACACCCGTACTTATACATATGTACACACGTACGTATGTATGCGCTTTATATGTAGTGCCCAATAGTTTCTGTCTATTTGTGCGTTTTTTTATTTCTCTATCATTTTGATATTTTGTTAAAACTTTTGCTCGCTTTCATTTAACTATTTTGCATTTTTATTGCCATATAAATTGCTCCTGTATAAATAGCACATACGTAGAAAAGAAAAGAAAATGTAAGAGCATGTGAGTGTGTACATTGCGCTATTCGTGAAAACAGAAGTAAAGTAGCACAAAGCGCATTGCAGGTCGACAACAGTTTTTCCGGCTTATCGCACCAAAATTGTTCAGGAATTGGGAGAATTTTTTTAAACTTGCCTTTAGCATCTAGCAATCAATGTATTGGAAGTGTTCGCTATGTATTAGTGGTTGAAATGTAAACAGTACATACTAATAGATGTGAATATTTGCTGCTTTTAAATATTTTTTTAGTCAGATTTTTCTGCAAATAAATAAAAAGCATTGACTTACATCGCGAACATTATTGTGACTTGCAATTGTTATAGTCAATCAATTAATTGTAACTAAGTGATTTATGAGCACATTAGTAAATATTTAATGCTGTAGTGAAATATGCATACATAAGTGAAACATTGCTTTTGGCTTGCTGAAATAGCAGTGATGCTAATAGTTTCGTGTGGACAACAATATACACTTCCCGTCACATACTAAGCCACTTCATCCTTTTACAATATTCACAATATTTATCACGCAAATTTTTTTTCATTGGATAACAAAAACTTTACAAATTAAGCTTACAAAGTTTGTATACAGTCTGCTTAAGTTTTTTGTTATAAAGTGAAAATTTTAAATTGCTTAAAAAACGAGTTAAGGTTAAGTTAGGTTAGACTTGACAGCCGTATCGGACATACTGACAGCGATTCCAGTTAGACCACGAAACGGGTCAACTGTGAGCCGCCGGGGCTGCGCTACATTTCCAATTCTAGATGGAGCCATCCTGAGCTTTGGACAAAGCGTAAAAGTTTGTTGATACCTAAACTGTATAGTATCTATATTCATTGAGAAGTAGGATGTTAAATATCGGTTCCTGCTTCTGGCTAGAGCCGGGCATGTGCAAAAAAGGTGTTGAATTGTTTCCAACTCGTTCTCATTCCTGCAGCTACAACAGAAATCATGCATGAAAACGCCCAATCTTCTTGCATGATATCCTATGAGACAATGTCCTGCGAAGGTCCCTACTAAGGTCCTAATTTGTAGTCTACTTAATTTTATAATACTCTTGGATAGACGTAAGTTTAGCCTTGGCCATGTTTGACTAGCAATTTGCACTAATCAATCTTTGATTTACCGAACTGATTAGTGCGTCAATAACAATAAGCTTAGGAGAGGTACCCCCATAAAATTATTTATGTTTGGCATACAGGCATCTTCTCTTGCAAGTTGGCCAGACGTACAGTTTCCGGGTATATCTCTGTGGCCTGGAACCGAGCATAAGATAATACGATGTTGTTTAGCCATATCATTAAGAGACTGGTGACAATGTTAAGACATTTGGAATGCATCCAGGGCCCTTAGGGTAGCTTGGCTGTCTGACAGAATGCAGATATCACATACAATCACTGGGTATATCCGTATAGGAGTCTAAGATGGTTGAATGCCCATGTGTGGCAGTCATCCGTTGTGAGCTCGCTCTGAGCCTTAAAGGCCGCTGAGTATTTGTAGAAGAAATCCAGCGGTGGTAGATGTAACATGATGTCCAAAGCCATGACCGGCTTGGTTTCCATTACGCCACATATTGCGAATTTCGCTCATCTCTGCACCTTATTTAATAAATTAACCCTCTAGTACCCAAGACCGCCTGTAGACGGCCTAAGTTTATTTTACGCTTATTCCCTTTTAAAATACCATTTCGTTACTTTTTAAACTCTTTCTAATTTGGGGAAGTCCCAAAATTATTGCTGGTGCATTTGCAGCAGCGTCTTGTTTTTGAATCAGCCGTCATAGTCATTTGAAGTCGGAAAATAGTGAAGTGCGGTCAAATTAATTATTCTGCAAAAGTGGTGTATTTTAAAAATTAAATAAAAATATTAGAAGTGTATTTAGCTTATAATAAAAATTATCATAGTATTGCTGGTTGTGTTCAAAATACGAAAATTAAAAATAATAACAAAAAAAAAGTGTTTCCTGTATTTTATAAACCTTTGAAGACAGCCCGTCTAGAGGCGGTCCTGGGATAACTCGGAGTAAATAACACTATGCGGTAAGTTTGAAATTTTGTTATTTTTAGAGGGAGGCTAAGCTTAAAGTTTTGGTTTTTTAGAAATGGATCAACGACAAAAGTGTAAATTATCATCCCTTAATGATGAAGACATTGCAACATTTTTGGATTTACTAGAAATCGACGATGATACAGACGTGGAAGAAGATTTGGAAGATCTCTTAGACGAAGATGTGGACGATGCAGAATTACCTATCGACATTGGAATTGACGAGGTGATTAACAGGGCGGTAAATTTGTCAGATTCTATGCTGGAATCAGAAGTGTCTGTCAATTTAAATGGAAGTCCTGCGTCGTTTGCACACATATAATATTATCCCCATCTACTTCGACTTCCTCAAATATTCCGCAATCACAGAGTCGCAAACGCAAAGTTCCTGGTGAGCAGGTTGTCGGTCAACGTATTGAAACTATCATAACCGATCCAGGTGAGTTTGTTGGGTCAGTTAATGATATCGATCCTAAATCGCAGACCTTTAAGAAAATGTTGTGGCGAAAGAAGAACTTAGTGCTAGATAGACAGCGATTGGTTTTTCTGAACCCGATTTGGGAGATGATATAAAAAGTCTTGACACTCCTTTTAAGTGCTTCGAGTACTTTTTGGGCGACAGTGTCATCGACCATATCGTGGAACAAACCAATCTCTATAGCGCTCAAAAGAATATTAGCACTACCTTTTCAACAACCAACTCGGAAATACGAAAATATATTGGTATTTTATTTTATATGTCCGTGTTTCGTTACCCAAACGTCCGTTCATACTGGGGTGAATATGCGTTCCAAATAATTCAGGACACAATGTCACGAAATCGATTTGATCTAATAAGAAGCAACTTGCATTTCAATGATAACGATAAGTTACCTGATAAAAATGCTCCAGATTACAACCGTTTGTATAACATATAATATAACCTATCGTGGATCATCCGATTGTCCCGTAATATTCCAGATTTTAAAAACCATATAACATATTTCGACAACTATAACACGTCACTGCCACTTCTGGTTTATCTAAAATTACGCGGAATACATTCGCTGGGAACTATTCGTTCCAATCGAACTCCGAATTGCAAACTTCCGACAGATCTTGATCTCAGGAAACAACCCCGAGGATATTCAACTGAATTTTGTGGATCTGCTTTAGGAGTTGATATTTCTTTATCAGTTTGGAAGGACAATAAAATAGTGCGACTCGCATCGAGTTACGCAGGCGAAAAGCCCTTCCAGAATGAAACAAATGTTATAAACAAGGTGTCGCGGCTCGTCCGCTCAGAAAAAAAATTTGTTGATGTCGATTGCCCCAATGTAGTCCGTGAATATAATAGTCATATGGGGGGTGTCGACCTCATGGATGGACTAATTGGGCGATGTAAGATTCCGGTAAAGAGCAATAAGTACACAAACCGACTTTTTATACACCTGCTTGATATGGCCATGATAAACGCTTATGTTTTATTCAGAAGAATTAACAAGATTGACACGCATGCTAGGCAGTACCAACTGCCGAACTTCCGGGCAGAGATCGCATACGTACTCTGCAAACAACAATATTCTTCAATACCAAGAGCTCCAGCTCGTCCATGACAAACTCCTCAAGTAAAATTTACTGGAAAAAAAGCTTGCTTACCTCCTGACGACGTTCGCTACGACGGAGTTGGACATTTTGCAAAGTTTTTATCACGCACCAGTAAAAAAAGGTGCAAAAAAGGCTGCACCTCCGAAACTCAAATCGTGTGCCGAAAATGTAATCTGAATCTTTGTTTTTCCCAACAAAAGGACTGCTTTCACAATTTTCACCATAAATTATTTGCACCAACTGCCTATTTATGCCCAAAAGCATGCCTTTCTTTTGTAGACATTTTTCTAAAACTATTTGAAATAAGACTGATTGTCTGTTTTGTATTGATTTCTGTTAAAAACTTTCTGTTTTGTTCAATAAAAGTACTTAATACACTGAATTTGCAAGTTTTTCATTTAGATTTTTTTTGGCGTTCTTTCCCAAAGCCGCCTGCAGGCGGGGTAAGGTTTTATCCCTATATAATCGGATCAAGGAACAAAATTTCACTTTCTTGATAAAAAACCTATAATTTTACCATAATCCCCACCCAAAGCAATTTTTTTCGTTCAAAAATAAAATTTGGGCACTAGAGGGTTAAAATAGGTTGTTTTCTGCATAGCACACCACCAGACAACATTTCCACTTAGAAGAATGGATCTGACGACAGCAGACCTTAGGTTTAATTCCCCAAGTCTTGCCTAAAGCTCTCTTACAGACATAAAAAGCTAAGCTCGCTTTCCTAACTCTTTCTAAGATGTTTGGCTTCCAAATCAACTTCCTGCCTATGGTTAGTGCCAAGTACTTGGTTTCTTCTGAAATCACAAGAGCTTCCCCCTTGAGCATAATTGGACTTAGCTGAGGGATGCCATGCTTCCTAGTGAATAATATGAGTTGTGTTTTGAATAGGTTGACTCCTAGACCACACCTAGAAAGTATATCTGCATTTTTTGCGCCGCGTTTATTTTTGACAATTTTTATTGCACACGATGAGGAGTATTTTCTTCTACATGAAAATCTGCCGAAGATGTGCGTTTGTTAAATTACATAAAATTTTTTTGCAATTTTTTCAACTTTTATTTATCATTTTTGTTATACAATGAACTGAATGTTATAAAAAATTTACGAAAAAATTCATGAAAAATATATGGTAAATAAATAACACCAACTTTTTGCTTTTTTTTAATATAGTGCTTTAAACTATCTTGGCAACCACTTTTTCTTCTATTAGTGACGATTTTTGGCGCTTATTTTCAGAAAGTTTTGTTTTTCAAATGATCAAAGCCGGATACATGGGTCAACAATCTTTGCAAATTGTTAAAAGTATAGTAGTTATGCAAATCCATGACGTTGGCATCCAGTTTATAGAGCTTTTCGGCCGTAAGGATTTTCTAATAGAAGGGATCGATGTTGATAGGCTGTGAAGGCCATGTGTTTTCGGTGGTGTATGTTGTTTAATATTCAGTCACTGTTTCAAAATCGCGATAGCATGTCACATGTGCAGCACGTGCTCCTCCTCTATTTTGAACGATTTGAAAGGGTGGTTATTTCATTGGCAGGTGGCTTGAATTGACCCCCACTTTCATGCGATTTGATCTTGCTGGACTTTTCTAAGCTCTGACGTTATTTCATATCAAGTTAGCTCTTGTTGTTACGATGGTGAAAACTTCTAGTACGTTCCAAGTTATTTGCTACTGCTCTAAGATTATAAGATTATCTCTCCGTCAATGGCGCATCCAGTGACCTTTGAGCTAATGGATTGCAAAAAAATATATTTACGAGTAATTCACAGCGTTTTTTTTTATTTTAATTTTACAAAGGAACTATAAAAATTGTTTCCGTTGGGAAGAAATAAGCAAACGATATGGAAAATGTGCTTCCTGAACTTTATACTGTGACACTTTTTCTCACAAATCTCTTGAGACCCTATTAGATCAATACCAAATTTTGAAAGATACTCTAAAAAGATTTCAGATTTGAGCGTTAAAAATTCTAGGAGCTTCATCGGGAACATATAAGGAGCAAGACTACACTACTTCGGAATTCTGTTTTGAAAATTGTTTTTCCATATAAACCTTAGAAAAATGTGAATCCAACTTAAAGGTCTTGATACTGTGCCAGTTGCTATCTCCACTGACGGCTTAGGATTAAGCAGCCAGATCGGCAGAGTTATTCACTCAATAGTGGTGCTACTCAACCTAGGCCTACGGCTACTTGATCACTGCAGCGACTTTTAAGATGAAGTGGTAATTATGAACTCGTCCAAGCTTCTGTGCCATACGACCGGACGGTCACGACAATAGATGGCGCAAAAGCTTAGAGTGTTTGGGGGAAAGACTCTGCAGAAGCCTTTTGGACCTTTACACGTTGGCAAAAGCGAGTTTTGTGGACAATGCAACAAAGCGCACTTTGTTAAACTTGGTCAACAGCGTTTAAGCCGTCATCACGCCCATTAAGGAGAAGGCAAATAACTATAAAAAACAGTGTTATGAGTCAGAGACTCATCCGTTGTAGCACATCCGATTACTATCTACTCTGACAGACAGGCAGCCATAAAATCTCTAAGCTGCAATAATACTTCCTCAATTGTTTCAATTGTATGTGGAGCTATTATAAAGGAGGTGGCTAAAAGGTGCACCACAAGAGAGAGGGTTTGTCTCTAGACAAAGGTGCATTCCTGGAAATTGCATCGCGAATGAGCTAGCAAGGAGAGGAACTGATGCTAAATCAATCAACTCTAGCGAACATATCGGTCTTTGTCAGGTCCGCCTAAATTTCGCAAGTTAATAATGGATTGGCCCACGGTGCACACTTGCAAGGTAACTAGACAGGCCTGGCTTAGAAGGAATGAGCACAGAACTAGATCAGTCATTAATCTGGACCTGCGTTCCATTAATTCGGTGGTCGATATTACCACCGGGAACTGCTTAATGGGAGCACATGGAAACGTGTCAGGTTTCCTTCAAATGACTTCTTTTTTTTTTTTTTTTTTTTTTTTTTATTACAAACATTTAACTATATATAGGTATACAATGTTTATTGACACTACAACTAGTTTAAGGGAAACTAACAAGCAGTACGATTTTAACAATTATGTGGCGTTTTTATGAAGAGAATTTTAAAATCTCTTCTTTATATTAACTACCGATAAGATCATATGGTTTTTTTCGCTGGAGTCGTCGGGTTAGGCCTGCGGTGTTGAGAAGTTTGCTGGCTTCCTCGTTAATGTGCCTCTGGAGCCTCATAGAGTGGGCTTCTGCTTGTATTTTAATAACTTCAGCGACCGTAGAAATGCAGAGGTCACGATGAATATCTGCAGTGCGAACGTACCAAGGTGCGTTGACAATATTTTTGATAATTTTATTTTGAAATCGTTGAATTATGTTAATATTACTTTGACTGGCACAGCCCCAAATTTGAGCGCCATAAGACCACACGGGTTTGATAATTTGATTGTATATCATTATTTTGTTATATATGGAGAGTTTTGAATTCCGTCCAATGAGCCAGTTCATTTTTAATATTTTCAAATTAAGTTCGCTTCGTTTTATTTTTATATGCTCCTTCCAACGTAGCTTAGCATCGAGGGTTATACCAAGATATTTGGCAGTATTTGCGTATGGAATTGGAGCGCCTAGTAGCATTATTGGGTGATGGTTTACTTTTTTATTGGTAAAGGTCACATGAATTGATTTGCTACTATTTAATTTTATTCGCCAAATTTTCGTCCATTTTTCTACTGCGTTTATAGCAGTTTGAAGTTTAGTTGCAGCTACTTCGGCGGTTTTTCCTGTTGCGAGGATTGCTGTGTCGTCAGCAAAGGTGGCGATCATAGTGCTTGGAGGTATTGGTATATCTTTCGTATATATAAGGTAAAGAAGGGGTCCAAGGATACTTCCTTGCGGCACGCCAGCGTTTATTTTCTGCAATTTGGAATACTCATTCCCTTGTTTTACGCGAAAATGTACTAGTCCGATGGGAAAGCACTTGAGTGCCCGTTAAGTTATTTAGAAAAGCATAGCTACCAGTATTAAATTCCATAGATACAATTTTTGTTACATAATTTTCTCGTGAAATTAACGACTATTCGCCTCATTGAATTCTAGAAGGTTTATTTAACTTTCGATAGAAATTTTAAACGTATTAACTAATATATATGCAGACTTACTGGCTGCACAAAGGAAAATAAATAAATATTATAAATTCAGTTACCAGAAAAAATAACAGAATAAAGAGAATTACCTTAAGTAAAAACTTGTAAAATGAATTTTGTGGCGAACGGAAATGGTAAAGCAACCGGAAGTGACTGCCAACAGACAACCTTAGAAGCAAAAACAATAATGTTAATATGGAACAAAAGAAAATACATAGAGAAGAAGCAGTGGAGAGTAGGTAACAAAGTTGCGCTGATGCGCTCAGTTTGTAAAATACTTCAAGTGAGGCGAATAACTTCCTTGTTTGTAATTTTATAAAATTCTACTCCCTCAGTTTTTACTTCAACTTTCAATTGTTGCTTTATCATAGGGCGGAATTGTGTGCTACAGCAGGTAGTGAAGGGAAATAACAGCGTGCACTGAGTGGGATTGGTAAAGGTGAATCGGGATGAACAGCAGCGTGTATAGGTCGCAGCAAAAGGGAGCAATAAAATAATTACAAAACACAAAGCAAAGTGTAGCATGAGGAGAAGAGTTGAGTGCGGTCGCGCTACAATGTGAAGCAAAATAAATGTATAAGATGCTAAGCAGCAAAACAGCGAAGCGCGTTGAAGCGATTGTTAGAGATAGCTGCAGGCGCACCTATGCGAAACCGGAGTTTTAACGCGGCTAAAGTGGCGTATGCGTAATACTGGCTGAAGCAGGTTAGGATTTGCGGTGGTTGAACGCGTTTAAGGAGCAGTAAAAGGATTTAAATTGATAAGCTTTACTGCGTTGTAAAATATACGAATTTTTAAGGCAAACATATAATTTAGCACACAAATTTATAGGTAATACTTTCATTAAAGTGCGAAGTTTTCGACGAATTCATTTATAACCCGCCAATTATGTCTAACTAGGGCTGTTGTTATGTTCAATGGGCAAGTTTTATCATTGTGCAATCAACAAATGACAAATTACCACCTGCCACGCCTCTACCCAAAAACCTGCGTCACCGAACTATGCTGACTTGGTTGACTTCCTTACTACTTCGCTCTTTATATATTTATGTGTGTGTGTGTGTGTGTGTGTGTGTAGGTGGATTGTGCTCATTATTTATGGCAACGACAATTTGTTACATAATGACGTATTATTGCTATGTCAGCGATACTGTAGCAATAACAACAACAACCACGACACAATAATAACAGCATCAATTGCCGCTACATGCTTGCTTCTATGTGTGTATATGTATATCAACCGTTGATGGTGGGCGCATTTGCATAAAACTGCAATAACTCATGCATCGATTTTATATTACATAATATTCCATAGAAAGTAGGTATGTTCTGGTACATATGTATGTATATGCATGTATTAGAGCGAGCAGGAGTAAGTTCGTGTTCGTAGCACACATCCAGATAAGGTGTCATGAGCGGTGACAAATTGTATATCGCTGCCACAACGTGGCTCTGTTGCGTTTACAAGCGAAGGCAGCTGGCAAGTGTTTTTTCCTGATCTCTTTTTTCACCATATTCCTTTTCTCAAGCATGAGGTGTAGTAAGGTTAGTAAGTAATAAGACGCTTTACGTCTGCGTACAATTTAAGGACATCAGAATTTAGCACAAATAACGTGTGGAAAGGGAATCAATTAAACTTTGATAGTGCATTTTAAATTGAAAAAACCAAAACCCAAGTCAACAAGAGTTTATAACTTTTCAGAGCTTGCTATGTATTTTTTAATGGGTTACATACGTCCAACAGCGCAAAAAATGCATTAAAAGAAAATCTGTTTTTAGAAGGGAAACAGAAATAAATATAAAAAAAATTATACATTGTTTATTAGTACTTAAACTTAATAAAAAAATTTTTTCTAAATTTTTCTTTACAAAAGTATATAAAAAATCACGTGACCCAAAGTACAATGAAAAAAAAGTTGCTCCACGGTCTGCATCATTTCCCTTTGAAATGTTGACGGATCTGTGAAAATTAAAAAATTTCTTTTAAAATAAAATTGTAGTTATAATCAGTCGCGCCGGATTTTTGAATTTCAAAAAATTTTGAAAATTGCGGCGTTTAAAAAAAAGTATGTGTTTTACGTCATAAATGTCACACTTTAATTATGTTTATGCAATTTTTAAATTAAAATATCAAAAATCAAATCTATAGAGAAAACACTTTCGAATGTTTAAAGAAAAGCCGCATAAAAAATATTAAAATCTGTTTGAGTTATCATGCAAACCGCGCGGGAAAAAGTAGTTTCGAGAAAAATGAGTTTAAAGTTTGAGGTACAGGAGCGCGCGGACCGCTCTCTACCTAGTTAATGGGTTGTAGAAGCCATAATATTGCGAATTTCCGCATGAAAATGTCACAGTGCATTCTTAAGATACTATTATATAAAAAACAAAACATTAATTGTGGACGTATGTAATCCCTTAAATAGCTTAGCTTTCCAACAAACATCAATAAAATACATATTGAGCCAATACAATACATATAAGAAGCTACTAAAATTTCCAATACTACTAACTAAAGCTAATATCTGTTCAATTATGAAATGGAAAATAAAAATATAATATAATATATATAATTAATTATTCCACGAATATTAGCTTTACTAAGTATTATTAGTAATTTAAGCAGCTTCTAATTATTATTTTACGCTGAGAAAAAAGCACTAATTACTAAGGGTTAAGAAGTTTTGTTAACATTACTTAAATACAATACCAAATATTTCAAAGATTTCGGGATTGCATTTTTATAGCCCCTACAATTTTGATGCAATAAAGTGTAGCTCTAAAGTACCTCAAAAATCCCATTAACTTTTGAAAATTATTTGCTGCTGGTCTTATGCATTTTCCCATTAACGAATGTTCGATATGGCCAACCTTATTACAGCTGATGCTTGAGAAAACAAAAAAACACACACACACACAACATAAATCAACGCAATTCTTCAGCAACTTAAAACTTCATTTTATTATACCAAAATTCAATGGGCTGAATCTAAAATTCCGATTTTCATACAGAAATTATTAAGGGGGGCCTCTACTGTAAAACTTAAAAAAAATCGATTTTTTACTTTTTGTTGAAACATACTCAGAAACAACTCCAGAATGTTCCATGAAAATCTTAAAAAGAAATCTTGAATAGTTTTCAAGTTATAAAAGTTTTAGCAAAGCAGGTATAAACTGAGCGCTCGAGCGGTTTACGGTCATATGCGCTTGATCAAGAGATAAGACGTTCCCTACTCCAACCTTCTACTTGGTTACCCATGTCAGAATATCTATAGATTCTCGTACAGAGGCTCTTCTTGAAGAGGATAATGAAATATTAAGAGCAGACGAAATGTTATATGGGGCAGGAATAGCTTATTAAGCTGTAAGTATGAAAAATTGTTTAAGCGTGTTTTTCTCGAAACCACGTTTTCAAAATTGGCCACATCACAGCTCCGTGAAAAATTAACATATCAAGCTCAAACTTTGATAGTATATTTTTAACAATATTTACTAGTTTTTAAAGCTATGGTGGGAAAAAATTTATTATTTATAACCCCTTTTTTAATAACAAAATGACAACAAAAAATGTCGATTTTTTAAAAAACTTCAAAAATTTTACAAACAAATTTTTTTTTGCAAGTAATAGGCTTAACAACTAAAAATAATGATATATAATAAAAAAAATTTGGTTTTTTTCATTTCAGATTTTTTTTAAATGCGCGACAGTGTGGGCAGATTTCAAAAGGCGTTTCGGGGGAGCGGCTGTACAGCTGCCATTTTGAAATGAAAATAAATTTAAAAAATTTTTTTGTACACTCAAGACCCGTGTTTATGTAACCCTAAACTTTTTTTTACTAATTAAATTAATACAAGTATGAAAACAAAATCCATGAAAATTTGATTTTTACAGTAGAATCCCCCCTTAAAATAATATACGAAACAAATAAACTTTGAATTAAATCTCAATTTCGTGTCTCCCATTCGGCAGTGCCCGGGTTCGAATCCCGCTGTGGGCATGATACACCAAAAGTCATTGAAAGGTGTTCTTTTCTTTTAAAAGCTCTTGCCCCTCGGCAGGCAACGACAAAGCTCCAAGTGTAATTCTGCCATGAAAAAGCTCATCTTAGAATCAAGAGAACATCCGCCATTCGTAGGCGACATAAATTCGTAGGTTTCTCCATTTGTGGAAAAATGTCAAGGCACACACAACGAAGTGGAGAAGGAGCTCTACCAAACAGACAACAAAAGGGGTGTAAGCGTCAGTTAAATATACGTATAATTAATTTAAAACTTTCAAATAGTTCGCACCCCTCTTTATTATTATTATTTTTTTATTTAGCTTTCCTAAACAATTTTAGGTGATATTGCAAGTGCAAGTTATGCATATATATATATATATACTATATATATCTATATAGGAATAATTTTGCGTCCTTTCTTAGCCAAAGTTAGGAATTATTTAAACAATTAAATAATAAATGATATTATGTGAAGTATGTGCCATTGGAAGCTACAACTTTACTCCATCTTTCAGGCAGCATATGGATTCCTCTGACGAAAAATTGGAGTTCTTTTGACTTGATCCATTCATTGAGTCAGTTTGCGATGCTCTCGTAAGAAGTAAACCGCTCTCCAATAAGGGCTGACTGCATTGATCGGAACAGATGATAATCCGAAGGTGCAATGTCTGGGGAACACCCCGGGTTGGACAAGATATCCCAATTTAGTGCTTTTAAATATAAGGTTGTCAAAAAAGTCTTGCGGTATTTTTATTGAATTTTCAATTGTTCATAAAATTGGTTATAATAATGCGATTTAAGTCAAATATGCGCCGTTTTGTTCGATGACGTGTTCCCAACGAGATGCCAACTTCACAATGCCCCTCTTATAGAAGCTCGCTTCCCTATTGTCAAAAAACTCGGAGAACCAATTTTCACAGGACTCTCTTGTGGACAAATTCCGACTACCAAGCTCGTTCGCCATGAACAGAAATAGGTGGTAATCACTTGGTGCGAGATCCGGACTATACGGTGGATGCAAAAGAACCTCCCATCCGAGCTCCCGGAGCTTCTGGCGCGTCACCAAAGATGTGTGTGGCCTGGCGTTGTCCTGATGGAAGACAATTCGGCCTCTGTTGATCAAAGACGGCCTTTTCTGCATGAGTGCTGCATTCAAGCGGTCCAGTTGTTGGCAGTACAGGTCCGAATTGAGCGTTTGGCCATAGGGCAGCAGCTCATAGTGGATGATTCCCTGCCAATCTCACCAAACACACAGAAGAACCTTCCTGGCCGTCAATCCAGGCTTGGCCACCGTCTGGGCAGCTTCACCGCTTTTCGACCACGACCGTTTGCGCTTCACGTTGTCGTAAGTGACCCACTTTTCATCGCCAGTCACCATCCGCTTCACAAACGAGTCGATTTAGTTGCGATTCAGAAGCGATTCGCATGCATCCATACGGGCAAAAATGTTTTTTTGCGTCAAGTCGTGTGGCACCCATACATCGAGCTTCTTTTTGAATCCAAGCTTCTTCAAATGGTTTATAACGGTTTGATGATTCATGCCCAGCTCTTGGCCGATGCTACGGCTGCTACTATGCCGGTCTCTTTCGATCAATTCAGCGATTTTATCGCAATTTTCGACGACAGGCCTTCCGGACCGTGGCGCATCTTCGATCACCTCTGCACTAGAACGAAAACGTTGAAACCATCGTTGTGCGGTGGAAATGGAAACTGTATCGAGTCCATAAACTGCACAAATTTTATTGGCAGCATGAGATGCATTTTTGCCTTTATCGTAGTAGTACTGTAAAATATGCCGTATTTTCTCTTTATTTTGCTCCATGTTTGCGACGCTATAACTCACGAACGACTAAAAGCAAACAACAATTAATCAAACACGTGTTAGCACGTGAAAAAAGCTTTCCAAAAAGCTCTAGCGTGAACCGATGCGACGAATATAACTAGAACTACGCGCTTGCAAAGACAAGCTTGCGGAAATACCGCAAGACTTTTTTGACAACCCTATATTTCTGGACCGATTTAGCAACGTGTGGCCTGGCGTTGTCATACAGCAAAATCAGTTTGTCATGTCTACCGTTCCATTCCGGTCACTTTTTTTTGAGAGCTCCATTCAAATGCATGAGCTGCAATCGGTAACGATCGCCAGTGATGGCTTCAGATGGTTTAAGGCGTTCAAAATAGATGACACCCTTCGGATCCCACCAGATGTTTTATTTGGCAGGTTCCAACTTTTTCGATGCTTAGAGTTCTCATAGTAGATCCAGTTTTCATTGCCAGTGATAATGCGATGCAGAACACCTTTTCTCTTCTGCCGTTCAAGGAGCATCTCATACATCACCAAACGTCTCTCGATATCCCTGTCCTCCAATTGATGTGGCACGCAGTTACTTGCTTTCTGGACCATTCCCATTGCGTGGAAATGTTTACCAACGCTTGATCTGTCAACATCCAACTCTTTTAGCATGTCATCAAGGGTTCGACATGCATCTTCATCCAACAATTGTTGTAGTTGAGTATCTTCGAATGTTTTCGGTGACCCTTGGCGATCTTTATCACTCACGCACTCACGTCGAACTTGCCACTTTGGAAGCCTTGAAACCACTCTTTACAAGTTGTATTTAATGGAGCGGGATTACCGTAAATATTGATCAATATACGCCACGTTTTAGCTGAACTTTTCTTTAAAATGTAATAGTGAAGCATGACTTTCCGCAAATGCTGTTTTTTTGGGACGAACGTATACATTTTTGACGTCAGATAAAAAAAGGAGCTATACGCTTCAAACGAATGTCTACTACTGCAATCGAGACACACATATACACCTTCAAATCAGCAGTATATTACTAGAGCGAACACAAAAATAGTATCAGCAGCGACACCTTTTTTACGAGCGTGGAAACTTATTCCCATACCTTGAATTGATAAAGAAAATGAAATTTATTATATGGGTACCAAGTTCCATGAGTTTAAGAAAATTTTATTTTTTCATTGAAAGCTAACACTGAAAGTTTCATATTGGGGTTTTCATAACTTTCCGAGTTGTATTAAAATAAAGGGTTTTCCAATAATAGGTGTTATTTAAAGATATAAAAAGGCTATCGAGAGATGATTAACGATTTTTCATGGCCGGAATCGGATGATATTGATCTGGACAACGTTTATTTTCAACAAGACGGCGCTACGTGCCACACAAGCAACGAAACCGTTGATCTTTTACGGGAAAACCCAAGCAAACCAATGAATGCACTGCTCTAACGAAGCGCTAAAGTAAGTACTCGAATATTTCGTTCCTTTGAAAATCGATTGAAGCAACGCTTCCTATATGAGTAAACATATATGCGCCTAAAAATATGCATACATAAACATCTGCAATCGAATATTTGCTCTCGTCTATCCAGAATTGGCATGTTTAATATTTAATTACCTAATTTGAAAATTTTTGTAGTCAAGTTAATTTAAATATTTTTTACATAGTTATATTTTAAGTAAATTTACAGCACCGAACCCCTTGAGAGATCCGGGCGTGGAGCGAAATGTCCGCGATTTGCACCTCTCCCGTTGAGACTGAGGCAAGCACTAAATGAGGTTTAGCATGAATATGTCTAATCCATTGAAAATCCTCCACATTCATGAGGACTTGTATAAATTTCACCTCGCATTCATTAAATAAATTACAAACTTCTATATTTACATTATATCAACGCACTTAAGCTGTCACATTTCCAGACGCTATTTAAATCTGTACTCACTTGCATATTTGTGCCGCTATCCTTGTAACGCGTCAATGGATTCGTTGGGGCTCCTTCACTAAAAACCATCTAGTTTTATGGGTAAAGTTGTGAGTGCATTGAAAAAATCAGTAGTAGCGCTTAACATTTCATGCGTTAAATTTTCTGTGACATAATACAGCCAGGCGTATTATGTATGTAGTCGTAAAAGTGTAAACATATCAAAAATCAATCGCGTTATAAATGTGATAAACAACAACAACTCTGGCAAGAATAACGCTTAAAAGTGTCAATAAATGATATTGGCGGAAAAGCTTAGGGACATGGCAGGCGATAAGCTCAACGCCTCCTGAATACTCTCACCGGCCTGGTGTGGCCCGACCGACATGAGTGAGCGCATAACAACGCGCGTAAATATATGTACAAGTATACAAATAGGTTTATAAAAACAATTTTATATGTGTGTATGAATACATGTATGTAGGTATGTGCCCGCGCATAGGCGTATGCCGCATGGCTGGTTATGGCTGCACTGTGCGCTTAGATAGGCAATCGAAGTAGACGCAAAAACATAAATATCCCCGCGGTCAAATTGACTAGTTCTAAACTACCATAAACTGATTTTTCCTTTAATTTTATTATTTATTACATATGGAGTCTGGAGTTCCATAGCTACCAAAGGAAGATTAAATAAAAAAAAAAAAAAAATGTCAACGTGTCAAAAAGTGTTTTCACAATTATCTTTTGTCAGATTTGAAAATTTCTAGATTATAAAAACCATTTAATTTTTAGCCCACTACAATTTCTATAATTCTGCAGTTGAACGATTTCATTGTCCTACATTTTTTCTGAAAATTGGTTTATTTGTAGGCTTGTAAAGTGTAAACTGATCAGATATAAGTGGACTAATAAGAAGTAAACTGAAGAATTAGTAGTTTTAAGAATATAATATTTTTTAGATGTATTGAATGCTCAGAATTTAAGTATGAAGTTTCCAGAATGAAATGAAATTAAAAAATAATAGTACTTTCAGAAAAAGTACATTTTTTTTGTCAAAAACTTCCAAACAAAAAAAATGATTTTCGGTCGTTGGGTAAATGCACGAAAAGTGATTAAAACTGTGTAAATTTAGAACGTGAGGTGCATTGGTTTTAAGATGTGTTTCTTTGCAATGAAAAATTTAAAATCCTTTGACAAAAAATGAGTGCTCGCCATGAGTTATAGCTAGTAGCTACTACCTCCAATACTCTCATAAAAGTATTAAAAGCCTGTTATTTCCCGCTTTATAGGGTAAAGATAAACCATTTGCGTATCGAGAGGTTTGAATTCTTTACAAGGAGACTCAAGTGATGATATACACCAAAGCCAAATATTGTATAACTTTTCGCAATTTTTTTGTAATTATTTGGATCTGAGTTGAAGAGTTGGCCTTTATTAACAAAATTTTGGATTCCGAA
This sequence comes from Anastrepha obliqua, assembly GCF_027943255.1. NCBI lineage: Eukaryota > Metazoa > Arthropoda > Insecta > Diptera > Tephritidae > Anastrepha > Anastrepha obliqua. The sequence continues at coordinate 87,661,365 of NC_072892.1, forward strand.
CAATAATTATATATCTTCAAGTCTTATTTGACCAGAAGTGCGATAAAGTTTGCGCTTTTAAGACAACATACTGGCTTTTAAGTTCTATCGAAACAACGATACCAAACATAAATACCATTTGCTGGAAATATGTCTTAATTATGATGGTAGAAAAATTATCGAAACACAGCATCCTGGCATAAATCCCATATAAAATGTACTCACAGAAAAAACGGGCTAACAGTTCAGATAGATCGAATTAAGTTAAAAACTGCAATTCTGGAAGAAAAAAGGAAGGAAAATCGAGATAGTCGTATTAACTTCATGATAAGATAATTAGAAGCTATGTTGGCTATTAGGCAGAATGATACAAAGTACACAATTAATTTCTTTTTTTATACATATGATAGATACATTTTTTTCTAATAACGGTCGCACTCCGGCAGGCAATGGCAAACCTCCGATTGTATTTCTGTCATGAAAAATCTCCTTATACAAAAACCATTTTCCCTTCAGTTGTGAAACAACATCAAGACCTACGCCTCAAATAAGGAGGAGGAGCTCGACCAAACACCTAACAGAAGTACACGTGCCAATCATTTATTTTTTTATTAATATGTTGAAAAACACTTTCTCGTTAAATTGATTTGTTTCTAAAAATTTTTACCTAGTTCTACTCATTATGTTTAAAATTTTTTAGTTAAATATGTAAATGTAATTAATATAAAAAAGTATTTTAATAGATAAAAACGATTAGTAAACTGTTTGCACAAATTGTTCGAAATAATACGATAGATATCTGGGTAGGTCTTCGGTTGATCTGGTTTTGTAATGATAAATTTTTCAAATAACACTTGAAGTAAAAGTTAAACTTATTAGCTTTTCTATAGTATCTACTAAAAAGGTTGTGCAAATCTGCAACAGTTCTGGTACAGTTATAATGCAACCCTGGTTTATAGTTACTTTTATTGTTTTTTCTTCATTTCAGGCTTTTTGATTTCAAGAACTTCGAAATTTACGTTTTAAAATTATAAATTTAACATGGCTTTAACTTTTTCACTCGCACTAAATTTTTCGTTTTCTAATTTCTAATTTGCGAACTCAAGACCGGACAAGACAAGGCAATAGCTAATATTTATTTGTTGATATTTCACCTGCAATTAGAAGTAATCTTTACGAACTTTTGATTGTGGCTAACTGACCAATATAATTAAATTTTCGGTTTTATTATTAAGTCGACTTGAGCTCCCAAAACAAAAATACGAAAATTATAAATTAAAAGCACAGTATATTCGAAAATATAAATTTTATTTTAGAAAGCATCAATTCGATTTTAAAAAGTGTCATATGAACTTGAGAATAGCTAAATATTATTTCGATGATATCAAATGTACTACAGAAAGCATTATTTCTATTTTCCGAAACATCAAATGTACTATAGAAAAAAAGAATTTATTTTCGAAAATAAGAGATGCATTTTATAAAATACCTGTACTGCACTGTAGCTTAACATACAATCAGCTTGACGATGTTGTGATTGTTTGTGACTACGTTCTATGTCATTCGAAGTTACACGAGGTATGACAGCAAACCACTTTATTGCGTCTAAAGCTTTGTTCTGCTATGCCTATCCTCATAGTAATAATATGTGGAAAAGTAAAGGTGCATGTTAAGTTAAACATAGGGATTTCAGACGTGATTGAGATGGGAGTTTCTAAAATCATAATTATGCTTTCGAAAGTATGTTTGACAGTTTCTGACCTTCTACAAAACACTTGGCTATTCTAAAGCCCATATAGTAGTTTCTACAATGGAATTGATGTTTTCTAAATAAAATCAAATTCAAATCAGTTATTTTCAGTTCAGTCTATGTAAATTTGCAAGACCTCACCTTCGTTTCCCCTACCTTCCATATCTACAAATAAAAAAGAACAAAAAGTTGTGAAATATCAATCACTATAACATTTCTTGCAGCAGTTTCAATTAAAAAGTTAGCCTTGCATGCACCGCAAACTGTTAAATTTTCAACTAGTACAATTATAGTCAATCTCGAACTAGTACCACTTCTTCCATCAAATATTAGTTAATGAAGTAGTTCGCTTGCTGAGTGGTTTTGTTGTTCACTGCAGGGTTAGTATGTTTGAATGTGCATATGCGTAGCCTAGAAGTGACACACATGCTCGTAAAAAGTAGGCACTTGGTTTTTTTCTCGAATACTCTAATAAAATCAGAAAACATTACGTTAAACTCAGTCAACGAATTAACGAAGCATGAGACTAGATTTATAGGCATTGTTGATAGCTTTGGCGCTGACTGATACATATATGTATGGGTGTGTATGTATAATGGCAGCTGATCGAAATCCGGGTTTACTGATATTGATACGTGCGATGACTATGTGGCTGTGTGTTTGTAGGAGCAAGGGGAAAACTGGACGGTGCTTTGTTTTAAACGTATAGAACTTTCGATAGGTATATCTTTAAACATCGCTATAGTATTCAAGAAAGACGTGATTTTGACATTCCTATTTAGTAAACTCAGAGAAATTGCTATGCAAAGATTTTCACCCGAAATTTAATTAAAAATTCCTATTTCTCAAAAATAGATGAAATGTTGTTCTATGTTTTCCCTAGTATTTGCTGCAGACAAATTAACATTTTTAGACTCAATTGTTGTGATCAATACGAGCAGTTGCCATGCAAATTATGTTAGGTTTGTGTGAAAATCCAGTGCAACTCTTTTAAAACTAAGTTTAATTAATCCTAAGACTAAGTTACAACATAACATTTGCCATGACACTATTCGAAAATAATGGGGTAAGGCTTCGAACTAAGGTTACGAACTCCTTTTTGACAACACAGAAAACTAGACAAATGTTAGGCTTTGACTGCAAGGCATGTGCGACCAATCATGAAATTGGATGGTGGTTCACCGAATCTAGAGGGCGGTAGAGAACTGATTTGAACTACAAACTGTTTGAGGATTTGGGAAGTTGAGGTCTTCCCAATAAAATTGCGTAAGGACTTGGTTTTAGAAAAATTCTAACAACTGGTTCCGCAATGTAGAAGCAAAGCGACATTACATGAAATAATTGTCAAAACTAGATCAATAGTATGTTGTACAGAACAAATACCTTTTTAAAAACCATACACAATGTAGCTCTCATGGTATCAAATTACTACATTAAATTTACGTCTAATTGCTAACTTCATAAAAAATATTTTCTTTTCGGTTTAATATTAATTACTGCATTGGAGAATTGAGATTTAAATGAAACTTCACTTTCACTTCCAAATATACAGTGGCTACACAATTTATTCGTACACCCACAGCTTATGAATAGATGCATTGCACAATTTATGTTATACAAAAGAACCACATTTTAATGTATTAGTAAAAAATAACATTTTTATTCAATATTTAAGGAACAAAACTTCCAAAATTAATTTCTGGAATTAGAGAACTTAAGGCAATAACGAAATAAGGCACAATTTTATGCAAAAATATTATTCGTACATAGCCATATAAGGCATATTTGATTAAAAAATAATAGCAAAAACGAGTATTCAGTACTTTGTTGGGCCGCCCTTAGCTCTAGTAACTGCTTCCAAAAGTTGATGCATACTTCTTACCAATACCTTGGTTTCATTAGCTGCAATTTTCTCCCACTCAACACTTAAGGCTGTCTTTAATGACGCATTTGATGTTATTTTGTGCTTTCTGATTCTCTTTTCCAAGAGCTCCCAGACATGCTCAATTGGGTTCAGATCCGGTGATTGAGTTGGAGTTTTAAGCTGCTTACTAAGCTGCTGTCAAATAAGCCATTCTTGCACGAGATAAGATGAGTGTTTTGAGTTATTCTCTTGTTGAAACCGTTTAGCATCCAATCCAAGTTTAAAGGCACTATCATGCAAATTATTCTTCAAAATGTTCAAATATAGATGTTTGTCTATTTTATCATCAATGAAAACCATTTTTCCTACTCCAGATGCAGCTATGCACCCCAAACCATTGAAGTAGATAAACAAATTTTTCAGTTCGGTATTTTCTTTTCGCCAAACTTTTGGAAGGCCTTATGTTCCGAAAACTTTAAATTTCCACTCATCACTGAATATGACGTTTTCCCTAAAGTTGGCTCATTCATATAGCATTTGACGAACTCCAATCTCTTTTTTCTGCTAATATCTCAAATGTAGGACTTGCGGCGTGCCACTCTGAAATGATAATCGGCGTTGTGCAGACAATTATGGGCTGTTTGTGGGCTTACTTTTTTATGCAAAGACTCTTGGATATTTCGACAATGGTTTAGTGTGTGACTACCATTCGGAATTCAGAGAAAGACCGTAGGTTCGAATCTCGGTGAAACACCAAAATGAAGAAATACATTATTTTAAGAGCGGACGCCCCTCGGCAGGCAATGGTAAATCTCTGAGTGTATTTCTGCAATGAAAAAGCACGTCATAAAAAAATCTGCCATTCGGAGTCGTCTTGAAACTGTAGGTCCTTCCATTTGTGGAACAACATCAAGACGCACACCACAAATAGGAGGAGGAGCTCGGCCAAACACCTAATAGAAGTGTACGCACCAATTATATATATGTATATGTATATATCGGAGGGTTATTTTTGGATTTTGCGCGACTGATGCCTCTATGTTGCGTTCCTCATGCGGAGTCAATATTTTTCGCTTTCCGACTTGGTGGTGATTAGCTTTGAATTTATCAGTATTAACGTAATTAGCAATAACACTTTGCGCCTTATAGTGCGATTTGCCAATTTTTTGTCTATTTCGCGCAGAGACTTGTTTTCCCAGTACAATTTATTAACAATTTTACGCATTTCCAATGGTTAATCCGCACTTCGTCCCATTTTGCAACTTTTGAAATAGTACCTGCAACTGAAACTGAATCGGCGATAAAAAGTAAGAAAAACCAATCTTATTTCCTTTTCAGCAATATTAGTAAAAGCTCATACGATTTTTACTGTTTTTTTTGCAGCAACAAGATTCCAGGTCAAAATCCCGAAAACATATGCCCGAATGGACATTCACCCGAAACCCAATCACCCGAAAATAATTTACCCGAATAAATTTGCCCGAATACGAATACCCGAATCTTATTAATTTTCCCGAAAAATGCCCGAAAAAATAAAAATAAATTTTATATAAAAATGTTAATAAATAATTAAAATTCAAAATTTTGTAAACCTTCACTAATTCCGCTTTCGCTGTATCCTGATTGGGCGGATGTTCATGAGGAGATTTTTTAGGGCCTTTTAAAACTATTAACTCAGAAACTGTCTGCAATGTAATTGCCCGCGCTTTGCATTCTTTTCTTCGAACCAATTGACAGTCCCAATAGAATTGATTATTTTTCGACGGTTTGGATCTGACATAAATGTATCCTCCGATTATTAATGTTTTTCCGACAAGTTGTCCCACTTCCTCAATTTCTTCCATTTTTATGAATAATTAAGAACGAATGACTGACTGATGAATTTGACACAAGAATTTTGACAACATTTGTTATGAATAAATAAAGGAATAGCACTCTTTTGTTCTTTTCTTGCATGTACTTCAAGTGTATACTAATTCTTAATTATTTTAAATTTTTTTTTCTTTTCGGGTAAAAGGATTCGGGCAAATGGGTTCGGGCGAAGACGTTCGGGCAAAAAAATTCGGGAAACTGTCAATTCGGGGAAATATACATTCGGGCGTGTGGATTCGGGCGGGTGTTTTCGGGCGTTTGGGCGTAAACAGCAACAATGTCATGAGTTGAAAGCGTACGAATATATCTTTTACTACATTTTGCTATGTCTGCCTGCTTTCCCTGGAACCCTCCAGTGTGAGTTGAAATAACGGGAGTTTTGTTTGCGACAATTCATTAGGAATATATTGTTATTATTATTATTATAGAGTTACTCCATCTCGGTAGAGTTCGCAACTACCGGAGATAACATGTGTCCCGGATATCGGTATCAAGGGACAATGCTCTGTTGTTTTGTGTTAAGAGTGTTGCAGGAGTGTGAAATTTTAGTAGATCTGGATTAGAAAGGACCTTACTTATTACAAGTTTTCAGTATAACAGCTTTTTGTATTTGTGCGTGTGTTTTTTCGTTTATATTTATTGATTTTAGGTTTTGTATGAAAGTGTTGTGTAATATTCCTCTTGCTGAAATAATAAATGGTACTATTTTCACTTCATTTTGTTTCCATATGTTTTTGATTTCTTGCGCAAGCTCTATGTATTTTTCAATTTTTTCTGTATATTTGCTGTGTATATTAACATCATTGGGGACACTTATTTCTATGAACTGTGTGGTTTTTTCTTTCTTATCTATTATTGTTATATCTGGTCTATTGCATATTATTGTCTTGTCAGTGTATATGGTTCTGTCCCAGTATAGTTTAAAGTCTTCGTTTTCTAGTATGATATACTCATAATATGGTGCTGTGTCATTGGTTAAGTTGAGAAAGGTGGCTATTTCCTTGTGGATGATTTTGGCTACTGTATTGTGTCTTTGTGTTTATTATTATTATTATTATTATTATTATTTATTAGAGTAATATGAAATATAACACTAATTGATAGAGCACACTAGCTACTTAGGCCTACGGTGCTATTGTTTTAAATATTACTTTATGTGCTATTTTACACGTATAGAAAATTGTTAAGCTTTTTTTAATTCGTCGATATTGGTTAAATGCTGTTGATTAGGTTGGTATCTTTTATGAAATTGTATATTTTAAGTACATTGTCTACGGTTATGTTTTTTAGGAGTTTGGAAGGTTGTGTGGAATTGAAGTGGAGTTGTCTTTTGGTGGACAGAGCTGGGCAGTTGTTAAGGATGTGTAGTATGCTTAGGTTGTTTCTGCAATAGGGACAAGCAGAAGGGGGTGTGGATGAGAGGAGGTGTTCGTGAGTTAGTTTGGAGTGGCCAATTCTTAGGCGGCTGCAGAGTCGGCATGTTCATTTCCGGTAATACCTTTGTGACTTGGGGTCCATATTATTTTTGTTTTACCGGGGTTTTTTATTAAATGGTCGCGTATTTGGGAGATTATTTGATTGCTGTTGTGAATATTGTCCAGACTCTGGAGGACAGAGAAACTATCGGTGAAGACTGCGAACTTGCCTTTTGCATTAGATGGGAGGGTTACTGCCTTCAGAATTGCGAAGGTTTCTGATGAGTAGATAGAGCTGTAACTTGGTAGTCGACCACCTGTTAATAATTTGCCGTTGTTATCAACAACAGCAAATGTTGTACTGTGGTCGATTTCGGACCCATCGGTAAATAATAGGGATCTATTGGCTAAATCTTTCTTGTTGACTAATTCATGATACAGCTGTTTAAATGTGTCAGGACTGGTGTTATTTTTTTTGAAGGAATGAAGACTATAATTAATTGAGTTAGGATGTAGGAGCCATGGCGCCTGACGGCTTACCGTCGAACAGGTTGGAGGTATTTTTATATCCAGGTCATTAAGGTTGGAGATGCAATGTCGTATGGCGGACTTTATTTTGTAAGTTCCTTTGTGCATGGAGGCATTTTTCAAGATATCAAATAGAGGTCTGTTGGTTGTGGCCAATATTTTCGGAATGAGCCTGAAAGTGGCCGTTTCGTATCGTTCAAGGATAGATGGCAGCCCGGCCTCGGCGAGGACGCATTTAATCGGAGATGTTGGGAAGGCGTACACGCTTCTGCGTACTGCCGTGTGATAAGGTTTATTAAGAAGTTTAAGATGAGAGCTGGCGCATCCTCCATATATTGGAAGACCGTAGTCTATTTTGGATGGAATCAATGACCTGATTATGTTCACAAGTGTGTTGGTGTGAATATGTAGGTGTTTTGAGGTAAGGTATTTGATTATGTTAAGTCGGGCTATAAGGTTTTTTTTTAGGTAGATACCATGTTCTTTGAATGTGTACTTGGTATCGAAAATGATGCCCAGTACTTCCAGGTAACTGACATTTTCTATGGTTGTATTCATCGTGTTTACTTGTAGCTGGGGACAGTTGGATTTTCGACAAATGTGTAGAATTTTGCATTTGTCGTGTGCTAAGATCGCTCCTGAGTATTGTCCCCAGGAGTTAATATCTTCCAGCAATTTCGACAGAGTTCTTTGTACGTTGTTTATGTCTTTAGATTTTGTATAGAAGAAAGCGTCGTCGGCATATATTCTGAAGTCTAAACTTTTGTGCACGGATGTGACTTTATTTAACTGTTCAAAGGCTATAATAAAGAGAACTACGGAAAGGGGGGAGCCCTGTGGAATACCGTTTTCAAGTGAGTATATGGGAGAAAAAAAACCGTTTACTCGTGTATAGAATTTACGATTTGTGAGGAATGATTTTATGAGATTATATATCTTTGGTCCAACTCCCCAGGATGTTAGCTGTTCGTTAACGATATGGGCGCCGATGCGGTCAAAGGCCTTTTCAAAGTCTGTAGCCAAGATTGTGACGTGGTTTTTTTTTTTTGTTAGGGAGTCTGCAATGAAGTGTTGTAGTGGGAGGAGTCCGTCCAGAGTGCCATGTTGTTTTTTGAAGGCGAGTTGTTTGTGACTGATGAGATTTTTTTTGTTATGAACCACATTAGGCGTTTGGTGATCATCTTTTCTAGAGTTTTGCCCATGCAGGATAAAAGGGAAATGGGTCTGTACCCGTCGGTTTTGTTTGTTTGCTTATTGGGTTTTGGTATAGGAATTATTGTGGCTGAAAGCCATGGGTGTGGGTAGCAGCCGTGCTGTAGGATTTTGTTGTAGAGGGATAACAGAGATTGTTTGCAAGAAATATGCAGGTTGTATAGCATAGGGTAAGATATTCTGTCTCTACCGGGTGACTTGCCTTTGGCGTGTTGCAGGTAAAGTTGTAGTTCTGTTGGACTAAAATCAACTTCTAGGCTTTGTGCATCGCCTGTTAGTTTATGAGGGTTATATGTTTGGGATAGTATTGATCTTTTGTTTGTGATATAATTTAATGGGAAGTTGGAGTCTATTGCGTAATCTGACCAAGTTTTTCCGCATTAGGAATATAATATGCTTACAGTGACCCAAAAAGAATATACTGTGACAGCAAATATTTTGGGCAAAACTAAATTTTTGTGACCACTGTTGCTAAGCACCACCAGTATTCAAATATTCCGTCAGGCAACTGTACATACGCGTATAACTCTAAGTAGGCAACAATTTCCTTTTTTTTAATTTATTTAAAGAAATTATCATAACACTAAGAATTGGCATGTAAGTTTGGCCTTTTTGTGGTTTCTCCACAAATGGAGGGACCTACAGGTTTATGCCGCCTCCGAGTGGCAGATACTCTTTTAATAGCAGAAATACACTCGGAGGTTTGTCATTGCCTGCCTATCATTGCCTATATTGACTATTTCCCCTTTTTTTGTAAAAAAAAAAAAAATATTTATATTTTTAACAAATTCTGGCATCTTTGAATAATGTATTTTAGGAAGAAAAATACAATATAAACTATTTTGATTTTAGTTTTAGTCAACTATTACACATTGAACGTTTTTATTACCATTCCAATTCACTAGCAAGTGCATTAAAATAAGTACGGCCGTAAGGACAACGCTCTTTGGATTATTGTCCCTATAAATAATGTGTGCAACCAATGTCATTGAATTCATTGTATTAAAAATATGCCAGTGGTCGCGGAGCATAACTTCAGGCTAATTTTGTTTGTGATAAGGTCAATTGCAATGTCGTTGTGCAAGGTAGAGAACGAACAAAAAGTTTTGTTGGGCTTAACCTTATCGATTTTAATTTTGTAAAAATATTTGTATGCCGTATTTTGCTGGCTTGGACGGTACATATTGGCGGAAGGATACTCGATCACGGAATCGATAAAGAAACTTATCAATTGTTACATTGCTGAATGTACAACATTGTTTTCGAAAAATCTCTTTCATGATATCATATTTGATGATACTGTCACCAGGGTGACTGCGTCGTCCGAAGTGAATTACAAAAATCGTTGGCCGAACTAGGGCAAATATTATCTTTAACAAACATTGGTGAGATATTTTAGTTCTCGCTTAATAGTGCGTAGATGAATAAACTGACAGGCATGCAAAAATCGACTACTGCCTAACAAAGGCTAATAAAATGCCAAATGTACCAGACGACCTAAAAGTAAATTAGGTTTTGCTAACATGCTGCATGTAATACATATGTACATGAGAGCCTTTTAGGCAAGCCATTGTTAATTAGGCGAATTCAGTGAGTCAGAATGTGTTCAAGGAGCTGGTTGTATTGTGTATGAAAATTAAGAAAGGGAAGGAAAAAACGAAGTCTCAATATGCGTTGGGTCGAGAGTGTAGATATGCACTCATAAACGTGTACATATCCATGTTTGCCAGAGTCTAGCCAACTATACTTAAGAATTGGGTAAAGGTATGCAAATTTTAGCTAAGGTCATTTCAAAAATGGAATTTTAAGTTAAGCCAAATATATGTGCATACGTTTGTTCTAAAAGGCTCTTTTACTTACCAATACACCACCAGTTAATATCATATGTAACAGTTGTTTTTCTGGGCAAAGAGCAAACTTTTGGGCATAAAGCTATTCAAAAACAATTTAAAGTATTTTCACACTTGAAACCGTAAAACCCCCCAGGCAAATGGGCATACACTATATATACATATAAACACGTAAATACCAGTCTTGCTGACTGACTTTGTCCTCTCGTTAGAGAAAAAGTCCAACAGGGATTTTCACTTAAAAATTAAAGTAAAAAAGACTTACGAAATCTTCTGCCATACGAGGAGATGAGCAAAAGTTCGGTAAATCGATGACATTTTACTTGTTTTTGAAAAATCTAAAATGGTGTTCGTTTTGCAATACTCTTATCATGTTTTATTCAAGGGCTGAGAAAAATCGGTAAGAATGGAGACGAAAGAAATTTAAAATTACCGATGAAAGATTTACATGTTAATCTTTACGGCCTTTGACATCAATTGTGGAAATTTTTATTAAATTCCAAACTGCATGTACAACAAATGCTAACCCTCTTAAGATCATTTGTAATTGGTATCAACAATTCCAGACATTAAACTTTGTCACGGAGGAAAAGCATCGAGAAGGACGTCTAGTAACTTCGACCGATGAAATAAATGTGGTTCTGATAAATACAAAAATGTACGAAATTCCACGAGCGGTACGAAAAATCATAGCTAGCAAATGGAGCTTAAATATCATTAAGGGTCCATTAGGTGCAGTATCGTAAATGTTTCGGAATGATTTGCATACAGTACATGAAGAAACTGCTCGATAAGTCAAATAAATTTCGAGTTCATTTTGTTCGAAATTTTCTCAGAATGCTCGGATATAGATAGCCGTAAACCTTTAGTAAGTTTGTAATAAGTGACAAACTTTGGTTTCATAAATATGTCCCGTAAACTAAACAGCAGTCAATGGTAGAGGGCTCACAAGTAGCAAATCCACCTGCCTAGCAACAAAAGTCAGCAACGAAAGTGCTTGAATGAGCTTGGTTTTCAAAAATTGTAGCTGTGATTCCCCTAGATATTTTTCAGACAATAACTACGGAGTACTATACTAAAGATTGTTTATGAAAATTTGTTAGAAAATAGAAAAAAAGGAAGAGCACCGCTAATTTTTACACCCCATTAATATGCCAGGTCACATAGCTCAAATGACAAGCAACTTTATTGCTTGGAAGAAATTCATCCGAGCTGGCACTGTGTAATTTCTGGTGATTTTTAAAAATAAAGAAAATGTTTAGGGGAAAGTCTTCGGTAGCTATAAGTATTGCATAGAACTTAAAAACTTGAGGACAGTGGATCAACAAAAAATAAAAAAATGAAGTTAATCATTGATTATGTGGAAAGATAAAAAACACCAACTTAAAAAAAAAAAACAAGGTAAACTGTTTTCCATGCTACTTACCGAACTTTTGGTAGTCCCCTCTTGTACGACCTTCACCTATTTATACAGAAATGCGCAAAATGCCGATGTAACTCTTGAAATGATTTTTGTTCGAAGACTGGTATATACTTGCATATCTAAAAGCTTAAGCCATATTTGAATTTAATTCTTTCTGCTAGAAATGTAAATAATACATACGTACGTACCATACATATTTGATTTAACCAAACCAAAAATAATGCAAACAAACAAATAAATAAGGATATTGTGAGGAATAGGAAGGGCGAAATGTACTATACATCTACTACATTTGCATTTCATAAACTGTAAATGGTTGGAGTTGTACTTTTATACACCGTATACTTTTTATTCTGGAATATATTTGCATTTTAGTAATAGATATGTCTTGGGACTTGAGCTAGTAAATGCTTGCCGCTACTATAGGATGTGTGTTTAGATGCCTCAGATTTATTTTTGAATTAGTTATCATTCGCAAAATATTGTAGACATGTGAGAGGAAAGTGATATGAATTAAATCAGCATGTGAAGGCATGAAAATTTGCTGGAAGGATATAATTTTAGAAATGTATGTAACTACATAAAACTAAGTGCGTACTAATATCAATTATTGATGCCATAGCCAGAGGAAACTGATATTTACAAGTAATATCACATATTTGTGCATTCCGAATTGTAGAAAGAAAAAATAACAACATGTATACCACAACATGTATAACCACAAATCACAATGCTACACAACACAACTGGTTATGGTTATGGCGAAAAACGAAAATTCAGTTGGTCTCTACGGTTATGGTTATGACTACAGAATTATGGCATGCCACCTCTAAACGATCTAAGCGTTGCCCATGTGTTGGTTCGATCAGCAAATTTATGGCGTTATGGTATGTCACCTCTACGAAGGTAACGTACTTCATATGGTTTGACAAGGAGCGCAAAAGTTGGTAACCGGTCAGTGCAAGGTACGGAGAATACGGCGGATGCTCAAGGACCTCCCATTTGAGTTCTTGGAGTGCGGCTTTGACGACTTGTGAAACATGAGGTTTGGCGTTGTCGTGAAGGAGTATGGTTTGACCCATGTTGATCAGGTATTTTCAATCGAATAGCCTCATTCAAGCGGTGTAATTGGACAATATAGAGCTCCTTGTTGACCGTGGCATTGTTTTCGAGCATTTTCCAGAGCACCATGCCTTCTCATGATCTTCTTTGAATGAAGATCCGGATTGACTCTCGGCTTTGGCGTATCTCCTGGAGCCACCCACTCTTTTCTTAGCTTCATATTGACGTATATGCGAAATTTCTCAACTCCAGTGGCGATTCGGTACAGAAAGCGCTGTTTATTACCGCGTCTTGCTGGATTGCGGGCAAGATGCTCAGAAGCAATTTGAACGCGACTTTCTTTGTGCTTTTCATTGAACCACGCTCCCAATTTTTCGGTAAATCCCTTTGAATGAAGGTGATTGAGAATTGCTTTATGATCAAAGTTTATTCTTTCCTCTAATTCACAACTGGTTTGGAGACCATTTTCTCTGTTAAAAGTGATTAGAGATGTTCTTCATCGAATTCTGAAGACCTTTCACTGCGGAACGTGTCATCGACGTCAGTGTCGTCATTTTTGAACTTTGCAAACCATTTCCCTGTTGTAGACTCGCCTATGAAACTTCCTCCATACACGTCGCAATCGTCCTGGGTTGCTTCAACAACTTTTTGACCTCGATGAAAATCAAAGAAGAGCAGGCGTCGAAAATATTGATTTTTGCTTCCTTAGTGTTCCATTTCTAAGCCTCGAAACTAATAAAAAATAAAATAACTCAAAACTACAATTAACATAGTTTTGCAGAGAAGAAAGAATTATATCGAATGAATACTTACCCTTTGTCGTTGCAAAATATAAGAAAATATAAAAACGCTATGAACTTATACCCCAATACATGAGCGTCGGTGCAAGTGGCCGTAATTAGCTATTTCAAATACATTTTTCGAAAAGCAGTGACGCGTGTGTACGAGGGGTGCCTTTTATATGTCGGGATTAGAGAATAAAAACAAATTTTAATCATCGAAAATCACTTTATTGTTTTTCAAAATATTCTCCATGAAGATCTATACACTTTTGCTGCGTTTGAACCAATTGTCGAAGCACTTTTGCCACTCTGAATGAGGTACCTCCAAAACATGCATTCTGAATGCCGCAACCGCTTCTTCAGGTGTCGAAAAACGTTGACCTCTCAGTTTGTTTTTCACGTACGGGAATAAAAAGAAGTCATTCGGTGCCAAGTCAAGACTATACGACGGATGACCCATTAATTCGATGTTTTGGGTGCTTAAAAATGCAGTTGTTTGAGCCGATGTGTGAGAGCTCGCATTGTCCTGGTGAAGAGTGATCCGTCTTTGGTGATTGGTTTTCCTAATTTCTTGGAAGACAACTGGCAAACAAATGGTTGTGTACCACTCAGAATGTACTGTTCTGCGTTGTTCTAGTGGTACGGTTGCGACATGTCCAGTTTTTCCGAAAAAACAGGCGACCATTTACTTGGAAGTGCTTCGTGCGCGAACAACTTTTGTTGGATTTGGCTCATCTTGAAACACCCATACAGTCGACTGCTGTTTACTTTCGGGCTCATACGTGTAAATCCATGATTCATCACCTGTCACGTTGTCATAGACGTGTTTCGAAGCCCCGCGATCGTATTTTTTGAGCATTTCCTTCGACCAATCGACACGAGACTTTTTTTGAGCGATTGACAAATTGTGTGGGATCCAACGCGAACAAATTTTTTTGAAAGTCAAATGTTTATGCAATATTGAATGTATGCTGATCCCACTAATGCCTAAGATTGCCTCAATCTCACAATAGGTCACATGACGATCTTGCAATATCAGTTCGCGCACAGCATCAATGGTTTTCAGAACAACAACTGATTTTGGACGACCTTCACGAAATTCGTCTTGGAGTGAACTACGACCACGATTGAATTCAACATACCATCGATAAACACTGGTCCTTGATGGAGCTTCATCGCCAAAAAATGAATTAAGTTCATCCATGCAATGTTGCTGAGTTAATGTTAAAATGTTCATGATTTAATTCCATTTTTGGACCGAGATGAATCTTTTAAGTTACTGTAAACAACACAAATAGCGCTGGTATTTCAAAACGTTCTGAGTACGTAAAAGCTAAAAAATGTCAAACTTTGCGATACAGCTGTCAGTTGCCAGATTGCAACACCAGGGTTGCCAAATTCCGACACATAAAAGGCACCCCTCGTATTATGCTAGATGCTGAAAATGCTGTAGAAGTACGATGTAATTTATTTAAAGTAGCCGAATGGGTTGCTGCGTGGCTACCATTCAGAATGCAGAGAGCTCCAATTTTCGAATCTGGGTAAAATACCAAAGTGAAGAATAAGTTTTTTCTAATAACGGTCGTCCCTCGGCAGGCATTGGCAAACCACCGAGTGTATTTCTGTCATGAAAAAGCTCTCATAATAATTATCTGCCACTCGGAGTCGGCTTGAAACTGTAGGTCGCTTCATTTGTGGAACAACAACAAGACACACACCGCAAATAGGAGTAGGAGCTCGGCCAAACACATAAAACGGGTGTACGCGCCAATTATATATATCAATATCAATATTATCGGAAAATTGTGATCCCGAGATTTCGGCATTTTCGAGATCCTTTTCAGGCTTCCTCTCGCGACTCACCTTGGTACATAACTTTTTTAATATAAATAAAAAATCGATAACTGAAAGCATGCAAAGGTATTTATTTATTTATTTCAGGCTACAGAGAAACAGAATAGAAATAATAAGAATAATAATAATAATAGAAATAGAATAAGTTAAATTTTACGAAAGGATTAAAGGAGGATAAAAGGATTTCTTCATATTAACATTAAAATCAATAATATGGCTGTAATTATTACATAATCGGGCACATCGCAATAATTCATTGAATAATTGGTTTTGTTAGTTGAATGAACAAACAAGCGATTATTTCTAAGATTATTTTTCTTATACCCTTTTTGGATGTTTGGCCAAGCTCCTCCTCCTATTTGTGGTGCACGTCTCGATGTTGTTTCAAATGCTGAGACCAACAGTTTCAAGCTTTTTGATGGCCTTAATACACTCGGAGGTTTCCTGCGTTGTCTTCAGAGAGGTCACCGCTAATAGAAAGAACATTTTCTATCATTTGTGTTTCATGCCCGAAGATTCGAACCTGGTAACTTCCGAATGGTAGTCATGAACCGACCCCAATGAAAAAATTAACATTGTTGGTTGGAACCGGTCCTATTGTTTTCAAAATATTCTCTATGGTGATCAATACTCTTTTGCATTCGTTTTCACCAATTTTCCAAGCACTTTGTCCAATCGTGTTTCCAGGACGTTTTTTAAATTGTGCTGGATTTAAGGCAAACTAACCTTTTTACCGCTAGGTGATCGTGCAATCTGTGGAAAATACTGCGATATTAGTCTTCTAAATATCTTGTACAAGGTTCTATGGAGCGTATTGTGTGCACACTGAAGCCCACCATAAACCAACTGGTTGGACCTTATCTGTGCAGCTTTAGGCTCGGAAAATCAACAATCGACCAGAAATTCACAATAGGCCAAGTCTTGGAGAAGACCCATGAAAACAAAGGGGATACTCGATATTGTTTTGTCGATTTTAAAGCCGCATTGCACATCATAAAAGGGAGTTACTTATATGAGGGATGGTCTGAATTTGGTATCCCCGCATAAGTTATACAGTGGCGCAAAACTTATACGGCTATGCAAAATGGTGTTGGTCAATATCAGCAGTGCTACGAGAATTGGAAGGAACCTCTTCGAGGTTTCAGACTGATGCTGGAAAATATTGTGCGAGACGCAGAACTTAAGGCTCAGGCACAATGTCGTATTTTGCTGATATTGACATCATCGGCTTTAATAACCGTGCTATTTGATCTGCCTTTTTATGCTAGGAAACAAAGGAACAAGCAAAAGTTTCTGGTGGCGAACAAAGACGAAACGAAATACTTCTGTCATTAAACAAACAGTCGGCGCACCCGCGTATTTGCACCCACGCCACTGTTGAGAGTTATGATTTCGAGGTTTTTAAAGACTTCGTTTATTTAGGAACCAGAATTTACGCCTATAGTAATGTCAGCCTAGAAATCCAACGTAGAATCTTTCTTGGCAACAAGTGCTACTTTGGACTAAGTAGGCAACTGAGTAGTAAAGTCCTTTCTCGACAAACAAAACTATTTTAGTCTCTACAAGTCCCTCATCACGCCCGTCCTAACGTACGGCACAGAAGCTTTAACGATAGCAATATCCGATGAGGCGTCCCTTAGAGTGTTTGAAAGAAAGATTCTCCGAAAGATTTTTGGACCTTTGCATGTTGGTTACGGCGAGTATCGTAGGCGATGAAACAATGAGCTGTATGAACTTTTTGCTGACATAGACATAGTGCAGCAAATAAGGATTCTGGAGCTTAGTTGGCTGAGTCATGTCGTCCGAATGGAAACAAACGCTGCGGCTCGATAGTATTTGATGCGGTACTAGCTGGTGGTAGCAGAGAAAATGGAAGGCGCCCTTTGTTAAACTCGGCCAAAATGGTTTGAGCGGTCATCGCGCCAATCAAGAAGAAGATCATGCACAATTTATTGACGCTCAAGGATGGAACTTAAATTTGTATGATTTCAGTTGGACAAACCATCTTTTTATAAAAAAAAATTATAAGCATCAAAATAAAAACAGAAAAGTTGTCAAAAGCTGTATTTGTGCAGTAAGATGATGAGATCTGAATTCTCATACTTTGGTTTTACTTTAGAAACTTTATGGCTGTTGTAAATATTTAATATCTTTATTAAATCATCAACCAAAAGGGCAAATAATTAGTTTGGCGAATCCATAATATTTTTGTATGCTTGCGATCAGGTTTACTCTATAATGGAGATATAATTGACGCCTACACCCTTTTTGGGTGTTCACCGGAGCTTCTCTTCCTATTTGCGGCGCACACTGGGGATTTTGCGGAAAAAAGTCAAATTTGCAACATACCACCTACGCAATGTTTAATGGTATTTCTAAATTCCAGAATAGAACCAACAATAAAATCAAAAAGAATTACTAAACTCCAACTTACAGTTTTTTTTTATAGATATGTCAAAAGTATAATTTTTGTATAGTATTGAACTGACCAAGAAAAAACTTCAAAGCCCAAGGTGGTTTTTTTTCTTTTTGCTTGAGCCGACTTCCAATTTTTTATTTTTCACTTAGGGTACGATATTTTTATATATTTTAGCCGGAAGAACAAAGGCTGTAAAGAATTTGATTATCTATTTATACTTAATTTTACGAAAAAAAAAAAAATCATATTCCTTCATATTCTTGGATCTGCAAGTTGAGCTACATTTACCTACGGTCAGAAACTAGTATCAACGTGTTGCTTAATAACGTCTCTTTCAGTTTTAATCAATTGCAGGTGACACCAGGCGCCACTGATTATTTTTTGGCAATGATAATAACTAAACGCTTTCTAGTGTGTGCATAATGATAACGAAACACTTTTTGTTTTGACATTTTGAGGGTAATTCAGAACTATGAACTTACATGTATCCTGTGCGTAAATATTTGCTGGCTTAGAACATGTCTAAAAACTATTTTTTAAAAAAATTAAAAAAAAAATTTTTTGTTTTAAATTCATAAATTTTTTTTTTGTTTTTGTTTTTTTTTTTTTTTTTTATTAATATAAGCCAGCAAATATTTACGCACAGGATACATGTAAGTTCATAATTCTGAATTACCCTCAAAATGTCAAAACAAAAAGTGTTTCGTTATCATTATGCACACACTAGAAAGCGTTTAGTTATTATCATTGCCAAAAAATAATCAGTGGCGCCTAGTGGCACCTGCAATTGATTAAAACTGAAAGAGACGTTATTAAGCAACACGTTGATACTAGTTTCTGACCGTAGGTAAATGTAGCTCAACTTGCAGATCCAAGAATATGAAGGAATATGATTTTTTTTTTCGTAAAATTAATTATAAATAGATAATCAAATGCTTTACAGCCTTTGTTCTTCCGGCTAAAATATATAAAAATATCGTACCCTAAGTGAAAAATAAAAAATTGGAAGTCGGCTCAAGCAAAAAGAAAAAAAACCACCTTGGGCTTTGAAGTTTTTTCTTGGTCAGTTCAATACTATACAAAAATTATACTTTTGACATATCTATAAAAAAAAACTGTAAGTTGGAGTTTAGTAATTCTTTTTGATTTTATTGTTGGTTCTATTCTGGAATTTAGAAATACCATTAAACATTGCGTAGGTGGTATGTTGCAAATTTGACTTTTTTCCGCAAAATCCCCAGTGTGCGGTGTACGTCTTGATGTTGTTCCACGAGTGGAGAGACCTACAGTTTTAAGCCGACTCCTAACGGCAAATATTTTTTGCGAGGAGCTTTTTCATGGCAGAAATACACTCGGAGGTTCGTTATTGCCTTTTTCTTCATTTTGGTGTTTATTATTTTGACATAGTAAGAAATAAATGAAGACATGATAATGAACTTTGAAACTGAAATAGTTGAACGGCTTTTAGTTCAAGTCATTTTAGGCAAGGAATCTTTAAAGTCGGAGTTAATTGAGAAGGTCTTAAGTGTAATGCTCATCCATGGGCATTAGTTAACCAAAAAACTAAAAAGGCATATTTTACCTTTGTTTAATTTCCAAGTAATTTAAAATTCAGGAAAACTGTTTTATACTCGTATGTGTTACAAGAGTCTTTAATTTTATCTCGCGTAATGTAACTGCATATTTGCTTTATATTATATGTTTTGGGCAAAATATTAAATTATTCAAATCTTAACTTTTTACTATCCTCCCTAAATCGTTTACTCTCCTTTGTATTATACCCAAACACTCAATTTCTTTATCGCATTATAACCCAAAACTTTAGTTTTGATTAGCATTTTGACAATGCTTTTTAAGCTTTTGTTGTTGCGCGCGTAGCCTTACATCGCCGCTCCCACTCACCCATAGTATTTGACCATGTAATGCTTCTTTTTGGCTAAGTTGAAAGTTTTGTTATGTTATGCATTGGAATGGAAGTTTTTCCAAAAAGTGTGTAGCACAAGATTTTTTTAATCTAAATTAAATGTACTTATAAAAAAAGTTTAATGTACAACAGTTTGTTGAACAGATTTTTGTTTTAACTTTCAAAGGCAAACTTTAGCTAAGGGGGTTGTAAAGCTTTATTTCATTTTTCGTAAACTTTAGTGGGTTCAAATTAGAAAGTATATATTTACGTGTGTGGAAGCGTTTGAAGCCTTTAAACAGTTTATTTGTATAAAAAATTAGAAAAGAATTCATAACTATCATATTTACAGATATACTCATATATACTCCCCGCGACAAAGCACATCAATGTTTTAACCAGTGCATACAATTTTTCTTCCAATTTGTGCATGCTCGTTATTTTTGTATAAAAGTATAGCTCATTATCTAACAAAAACCATACAAATACAATTTTAGTTTTTAATACAAGTATTAGAAAATTTAACAAACTTTTCATCCCAAGTGCATGGTATTTACTAGAATTTCTAGAGAAATGTTGGGTAAGCAGTTTCATAGCTTATTAAATTTTAATAGAAGGTGTACGTTTGAAGTTTTTAAAAACCCGTTAATTTTTAATATATATTTTTTTTTTCCTTGCCGATGTTTCGCATTTTCTCCACATAACAAATCGTGCGTCAGGTTAAAAGTATTTGCAAAGCAGTTATATTTTCTTATTAAAACAAGTAAAACGTAATATGCCTTGCGCTTTACCAGACTTGACGTCTAGTCTTTCGCAGGTGAAAAAATCGGTAATAACTGAATTAAAAAAATGTTTTTTCATAGGTTATAATTAGTCAGGTGTTTACAGAATTGGACTCAGAGATCTCCTACCCAATCATCGGCACACACGCAGAAAAGCACTCTGAGCACTTTCTCTGCAAATGTCCGGGTTCGGGAGCTGGACGATTAAAGTGACTGGGTGCTCCTTTCTTCGGCAGTCTGGGACAGTGCTCCAATCTGATTCCCATCAATCTTCTCCATTACATTCCTTTAATACTAAAATCAAAGCCACTCTTAAATGTAACCAAATATTTGTAAAATGTCTTCTAAGAATTGTAAGTATAGACAGAATACAAAATAAAGTTAAAAAAAAAAAAAAAAATTACATCAACAGCTCTGGCTGGGTGTAAATACCTGCCTCTTGGAGGTCTCATAATGGTATCAAAACGGCAATTTAGTGTTACTTGGGTAGCGCCAGACTGGTATTTCAACCATTTCTCTATGACATTATTTAAATGTCCATCATGTATTTGCGCTTCAGCAGCAATATTCTCAATAGAACGTTCAGTTTTCGCTCTACCAGTTCTTTTTGTATTTTCTATTTTCGACAGAACCAGTTTCTTTAAAGTTTTTCACCAATTTTTACGCTTTCAAACGGTCGAAAATACGTATTTAGAACATTACTCTGGATCTTACTGAGAAGGTCAGGACAATCAATAGTCTCAATAATGATACTAATAATAAATGAATACGATATAATAGATATTCTGTTATCAAGTGTTTTTAAGTCAGTCAATAAACAACGAGAACGGCACGATAGTAAATGTTCTGAAAAGTTTAGAGATCGGAGCGCCTCCTCAGCGGTAAAGAGTTTAAGTGTCGATATGATTTAAAACTTCAATAGTAAGTGGCGTAATGCTCTACATTAGAAGTTCTTCTTCTTAATTGGCGCGAAAAGGGTCGAGTTTAACAAAGCGCGTCAGTCGTTGCTTTCTCGTGCTAACTGGCGCCAGTTGGACACCCCAAGTGAAGCCAAATCCTTTTCCACCTGGTCTTTCTAACGCAGAAGAGGTCTTCCTCTTACTCTGCTTTCACCAGCTGGTACCACATCGAATACTTTCAGAGCCGGAGCATTTGTATCCATACCATAAGATAACATAACAAAACAAACAAAAAGGAGGTATCTACCCGGAGTCACAGGTTGGTAAATATATAAGAATATATTTTTTAAATAAAATAGTAATAATTTTCCAATAAATGCGCTAAAGCATGATTTTATCCCATTACAAATATGGAAGTAAGAATACATAACTTCGTCAGCATTTTAATCCATTTGTCAAAATCCTATAACCAAAGCCAACAACAACAAAAAAATACCATTATCCGTATCCAAATAAGAACGTTCAAAGTTGACCAAAACTGCAATGCTGTGCCATTACATACAGATATCGCCAGATGATTATCAAAACACACAATGCTCTTCACCCATCATTTGATTTAGCCATAATCGTCTTACGAAAATCCGTACTAGTTGGCCAAGAGTGCATTTGGCTTATATGCAGCAGAAGACAACAGCATAATTCGATCATAAATCCGCCTACGACACTATTTCCGATTAAATTTGACCAGCTCAGCAATGGTCAATTCGGAATGCTAACATTTTTGCAGTCCTTGTGAACCAATTTTTCCCTGTTTTTGTTGGTTTTTAGTTTTGCTTATCACAAACGTTCGACTAAATGTAAGCGCAGTAGCTGGAAAATGCATGGCTCACTGCTCGATTTACCCGGTTCAATATCATGACAGGACGATAGTTCCTTGGCTGCTTAGTTGATTGTGGATTGTGGATTGCTTGTTTGCTTGACATGTCAATCGTCTGCTAAATACGAGCAGAAAAACAGCAGCATATCACACTTCTCCACACTCATTTGTGTGTGTGTTTGTGTATTAGCATGCACGAATGCATCATGAATGCATTGTTTTAGCAACAACTTAGCATGGCGGTCCATTGAAAGGAAAGAGAAGAGCGTGGGGTTTGAAATGAATAGGAAATAATTTATAGATACATACTTACGGGTTAGGCGAAAGGAAACGAAGAAGCAAGCAGTTTATGAACAAAACTCGAATGGCGGCTATTGATGGCATTTGTGCTGATTTGCCAGAATGAAGCCACATACATAACTACGAAGGTATGCGCCCACTCTCATTCCCCTGATAGATGTCTGGCGGAGCGATCGGTTGACATTTTATCCCGCCACAGTTTTAATGTCTGAACAATGCACAAACAATGCACGAACAATTGTTGGTTTAGCAAGGAATTGACCAAAATCATTTGAATCAATAGTCATAAGCATGTTTGTAACATTCTTCTGCACGATTTGCTGCTATCTTCCGCATGCTGGCTATGAATGTGGCCATGCCTTGGTTGGCATCATACGTTTATCATCGCACCGCGCGCCTGCATACTGTAATTCGTTCACCTAAAGGTGCGGCCAGGCATTAAAAGGAAGCTGCTTTTTCATCTCTCACCCGGAAAGTATTTTGAAAAAGTTCTTCGCAAAGTAAACTTGATTAAAAAAGCGACTTTCAATTTTGCGGCGAACTTATGTTAAGGTGAAATATTAGTAAATTATTGGCAAAAATGTCAAAGATGTTTTCAAAATTATTCAACGACTTTGACTCTACCTACTCATATTTCCCATATGTTTTTTACGAATTTTAAGTATGGTTTAATTCACCATAATAGCAGCGTGACATATAGCAAAGTTGCCACCATTTACCTATTTTTTATTTAATTAATTTTAAACACTTATTTACAAAAATATAGTTTATCCTACAACAACATCTATTGAAAGAGCAGAGGAAATGATAAGAGTTAATTGAGCATGAAAGGAGACAAGCGTAAGAAACGCATTTCAAAGGTGTGCCAAAATAGAGTAATTCAGTAAGAGAGTGAGGTCTGATTTTTTAGCTAAGTTGGGTGTTGGGCGGTTGGTATTGAGTACCAGTGAAAATACAAATCAAACTATGCTTTTTCTTGTACAATACAGTACTAAATTTTATATTTAACGCTTAGAACTTATGGAACATTTATAACTCCCATTAAAACAAAATCTATCGCGTTTAATTAGTATAACAAACAAGTTCATGTGAGACAATGTCAAGAACCCCAACTCACTATATGTAAGTATACAAACTGCACAAACCACATAGCTTCCAATTTCAAACTTTGCAGAAAAAAAACCAGTCTAACGGTTAGACGCGATAGAAGTGAAACCTTCCGTAAAAAAACTGAGAGAGATTGAGACGAAAGCAGCATTAGGAGCGGGATAATTATAGGTTCATTATAATATTGCTATAAAGTTCATATTTTATTTTCTTCATTTTATTATTATTCATCCTCAATGTTTTCAATTTCAACAAATGATACGAGTGGTTTATGATAGCTAAAATAGGATACAAATGCTTTGGTTTTGATGTTGTCAACATATCTTTGAAATACCGCGTCAATTGTTGTTTTTGATCGTGTTGTCGATTCAGAAATTGTGAGTATGGAATCTCAGGTTGAACATCTGTCTGAGGGTCCCCTGAAAAGCAATTTGTATTATGCGTTAAGTAATAAGGCCCAATTGAGAAAGTAAAGTTTTACATATGCAAAAATATTTGAGTACTTACAATGACCATTTTCAATATCATGTTCATTTGGAGCATTGCCTTGCACTAGTGATACATCCATCTATGAGCATAAACACAAAAATTTGTTGATTAGAAAATAATAAAGTACTTACCATGATCGTTTTCACTATTTTGCATAGTGGATGCATTTCGTAATGTTTTTCGGCGTGCACGAAATTCACGTACACGTTCTGTTGAAGTCTTTGCGGTTTTTTTAGTTTTATTTTCTTTTTGTTTTTTTTTTTCTGTCGATATTCACGACACTTTTCTGCATTATTTTTCGGCATAATTGCGGTAAATATTTAAAAATTAAAATATTTACGAATACAAAAATACGGACGCAATACAGCACACGCGGTTGCTATTATGAGCGTCGTAACGCGTATATTACACAGACGTACACACAAACATTCGTAGGACGCTTGGTCTAAGCAAGTATTAGGTAGTGTAGTATAGGTATACATAATGCCTTCTCGCTCGCCGTGGCTCCGTAATATGCAGGCACGCACACATACGTACTAGCAAATATACAAACATACATACGCATGACGCTTGAACTAAACACCAAAGCAAGTAATAGGCAGTGTAGTATACATACTACAATACTCACTATACTAGCGTGGCTCAGCAGTACGCAGCCACACACATATACGTATATCAACATATAACGCTTCGTAGTGTCGCTTTTTCGTTTCATCGAGTCTCAAATCACTCCCAACGATTCTAAAGAAGTTTTCACTTCAAAAATTCTACAAATTTTCAATACTTTTTAATCAGACTTTTCAGAAAAATTTTGGGTGTGCAGTTTTATAGTCCATTTAATTTTGATATTACAAAGTTTAGGTTTGAAGTGACTAAAAATCGCATTAACTTTTGACAAGCAGAGCCTTGTACATTTATAAAAGAAATAGCGACCATTCTTTTTCGACCTGCCAAGCTCGCTTGTGAGTTTTAGTAACCCATTTGCTAACCGTGGCTTTGATGGCTACAGAAGGGAGTGACAGAACAATTAAGAATTGTTACTGGGTAATTTGAGTTAAAAAAAAAATATAGAATTGATTGATCTTTTAACTTTTTCTGCTATCCTGGTGTCCATATAAACACCCATCTGGTGATTCTGAGGAATGCGTGCTAAATTTCGACAAAAGTTATCGCTTTTATCAGTAAATAAATGAATTAGTGAATGAATGGATGGACGAATGAGTGAATAAATGAATGAATGAAGAAACGAATGAATGAATCAGTGTAAAAATGAGTGAGTGAAAGGATGAATAAGTGAACGAATGAATAAATGAATGAGTGAATGAACGAATAAATAAATGAGTGAATAAATTAATGAATGAATGAGTGTATAAATGAGTGAGTGAATGGATGAAGGAATGAATGAATGCATAAATGACCTTTTGTACCCTCGTCATAATAGTAACTCACCCAAAACCTGAATAAACTTAGTGTGAACCTGGGTTAGGCTGAGGGTACGTGCCATTTTCTTGCTATGACATTGAATTCAATAAGCAAGTGCCGGTGAACCATACCCCGAGCCTGTGCCAGTAATCTGTGAGAAAGCATTCTTAGTTTGTCTTTAACTTAATTTGTCTCGTAGCTTTAGTTTTTTGCTTCTAAGCTCTTCCATGATAGGGTGTTGCTTCATGGCAAGAAAGACCCTATTAGTAGCGAGACCGCAGTCTCTTTTCCGAATACATCCGCTACTTCGTTTGCAGGTACGCCCTTATATCCTGGTACCTATTTGAGTCAGATGCGATTGGACACTTCTTGGAGATTGAATTTCTTTATGCACTCAGGGACTAATAAATAATAAAAACTAATCACAGATGATGGCAAAGCCTAGAGTGTAGTGTGATGGTCGGTGAGAACGGCAATTCGTTTTTTCCTGAATTGATCTCTGTATGCTTGGAAGATGTTGGGCTCCACTTTCAGTTTCGTTCAAAAACATAGCAGAGCGTACTTTAAGTTTTTAAACTATGTTACCAAACTTTGCACTCGTACACCAAAAACGTGCTGTGTACCTGTATGATCAAATTATTATCTTCCATTTTTTATAACCCAAGCATTAGATCTCTTTCTGTTTTAGAAACCAATTATTGATAATCTTTTTCACATCCTTAGCAATCAGTTTGAAACATTTGGTCGCAAAGTCGTATTTTATTTCCGAAAAGCACCACCTGAAAATTAGTCTATCGTAGTGCAAGCAACTGAAAGTAGTTTCAGAAGGCTTTTGCAGATAAAAAATTACTTTCAGGAAATGCTTTACATGCATAGTGTAACCGTTCCTGCAAGTCTAAAATTTTCCCTTCGACAAACCCTTTCTTTGCCGATTCTGACAGCGCCTTTAGCCTGACGAGTCTTTTTGCCATTCACTCATGCTCTGCAACATTTTTGAAATTCAACAAGGAACAACCAAATGAGAAAAGAAAGAAATTCAGCAGCAAGACTCACTAAAATCTGGTGAAAAGTTCATGAAGCGCATTTTGGACGTTGTTATGTTCGAAGCCTGACGAACTGGCTATGGCCCTCATTTGCCCTAGTCTCTATTGCTCGTAGACCATTTTTTTTTTCGACGACACACAATACTACCGATTTCGCTGTTGCATGACCACTTCATTTGTTTTCCTCCAGGGTCTGTGTTACATCTAAGGGTGTTTTCGTTACATTTTTTGCATCTGCTTTGGATTCTACTTGTTTTGCTATGTGAGTGCGTCTTTTTCTAATGGTGTGCATGGCATCCGTTTTTGTTCTTGATTTTTTCCATAGCTGGTATTGTTGTTGTGGTCACTCGGTATGCACCATACGCCACTTTAGCTTTAGCCAAGAGTTGTCAATGCTTACATCGTTTTTCTGCTGAGAACGTGGTTTTGGACGACTGCTTATTTGTAGTTAAGTTGCATGAAACGTACGCTATTTGGGTTTGGTTGCAAATCAATTTTTCTCTTGCCCATCGATCTGAAGTTTGCATATTTGGATACTTGTAGTTGTCAAGTTTTGCATGCTCGCCATTGCACACTTATACACACGCATACACACTCTCGAGCATGCCAATTGCTGATTAAGCATTTTCTGGAGTAGAAAAAAATTCAAACGTCACATTTAATTGGATTTGAGGGATATATTTTTGTTCGTCAAATATACATATTAAAAAAAAGAGGTTGTCTGTAAAGTCGGTTTACTGACGATAGTTTAACGTGATAACGTCATAAGAAAATACTGATAGAATGGTTGCATTTTTCAAAAGAAAATTTTAATTTTATTTGTTTGATAGATATTTTAACATAACATAACATAACATAACATAACATAACATAACATAACATAACATAACATAACATAACATAACATAACATAACATAACATAACATAACATAACATAACATGCTGTTCAAGCAAGGTAACGACGCATGAGCAAGATAACGACGCATTTCTTAGTGCGTGCAGCCGGCTACATAGAATTATTAGACGTTATCACGTCAAAAAATAATAATAATATTAAAACAACAGGTATTATTAACAAACTTGGTTTTATTTTAAATTCTTCAAGTAAATCAAATTAATAATAATCAATAAGAAGGCATATGCAAATACAAATACGTGAATTTATATATGTAAATATGCGCATATACATACATATATACGCTCACTTAAGTAAGAGAGAGCAAGATGTCGAACGTTGCCGTTCGTTTGCTTTGTTTGTTTTGTCGTTCGTTCCGCGCTTTCGCTTGCAGTTCATTCAAGGTAACGGCAATGAGCAAGGTAACGACAAATGAGCAAGGTAACACTAATGAGCAAGGTAACGACACATTTGTTCGTGCGTGCAGCCGGCTAAATCGAATTATAAGACGTTATCACGTCAAAAAAGTATTTACTAATTCTACTGATAGTTTTTGGATATTCAATGGTGAAAATTTTGGCACAAAGTTTTGACGTGATAACGTCTTATAATTCGATTTAGCCGGCTGTACGCACGAACAAATGTGTCGTTACCTTGCTCATTAGTGTTACCTTGCTCATTTGTAGTTACCTTGCTTATTTGTCGTTACCTTGCTCATTGCCGTTACCTTGAATGAACTGCAAGCGAAAGCGCGGAACGAACAAAGCAAACGAACGGCAACGTTCGACATCTTGCTCTCTCCTAGTTAAGTGAGCGTATATATGTATGTATATGCGCATATGTACATATATAAATTCACGTATTTGTATTTGCATATGCCTTCTTATTGATTATTATTAATTTGATTTACTTGAAGAATTTAAAATAAAACCAAGTTTGTTAATAATACCTGTTGTTTTAATGTTATTATTATTATTTTTTTTATTATATATGAAGGAAAAAATGTATGGTACAATAATATTTACCACATACCTTATAAGATATGTTGTATACTAATATATGTATATAAACATGCATATACATATACAATTTCTCGCAATTTTTAAAAAGAACAAATCTATATGTAAAGGTGCATACAAATCATATGGACATATCAAACATACGAATCTATTCCGTATGCAAGCAAATGTAAGCTAATGTGCTTGAACTGCAAGCGAGAGCGCGGAACGAACGACAAAGCAAACAAAGCACCCCCGCGTTCGGCAACGTTCGACGTCTGGCTCTGTCGTACTTGAGTGAGCATATATATGTATGTATATGTGCATATGTAGGTATATAAATTCACATACTTGTATTTGCATATGCCTTCTTCCTGTGTGCATGGTAATAAACCATTTCTCTGTTGAGAATAGGACGATGATAGAAAAAGTAGGAAATGAAAGGGAGTGTTTCGAGTTTAAAGTGTCTTGAAAAAGACAAATCGATGATGGTGCCTCTTAGTGTTGTTGACTTATTAACTTCTGATGCACAATCGAAATTGAAGATATCTTTCATGAATTTGAAAAGTGTTTCGTCATTTTTCACGTTTGTGTAAATGTAACTTGACCTATTCAATTGCAATTCCATTTACCTCCTCCTCTATATCCATACAAAATATCTATCAAACAAATAAAATTAAAATTTTGTTTTGAAAATTGCAACCATTCCATCAATATTTTCTTATGACGTTGTCACGTTAAACTATCGTCAGTAAACCGATTTTACAGACAACCTCTTTTTTTTTATTGAAAATACAGCTCTCTAATTGCAATTCAGGAATACTTTCCGCTAAAGCAGCAATATTCAAACTATCGACATTTTCGGAAAAATATTTTCACCAAAAAAAGTCGCATATCTCGCGATTTGTTTTTCTCAAAAATCGAACATTTTCATAGTAGCTTTCAATAATTTTAAAGCGTTGTTCCATCGTTTAAAATTGTACATCTGCCTTGAATTACCGAAAATAGATACCGTTTAGGAATTATTAACTACTGACATCTAGGCGTCTCTTGGGAAAGATCCTTTATATCCGGAATTATAACCCATTACTTACTAGTTAAGCCCAACGTTAGTATATACAAATTTTGCGAATGTTTTGGGTACGCGTAAAAGCATATACCGGTAATTCGCTTGTGATGAACTTAATTTAAAAACTCAGTTGTTATGTACTTATGTTGTTATGTTATATATATTAGCAAGTAGTAAACAAAAAATTATGTTTTATTGATATGTTTTAATAATGTTTATCTAGGAGACCTCATCGGAAACATTAGCATTAGATACTGGAATTTATTATCAAATTGCTATATAAGTATCGAAAAGCCGGAGGTAGTGAGAAATTGCGTGACATCTCACTTTCAATTTCTATACGTAATTTGTGCAAAAAGTAATACTACAGTGGCTGCAAAATGCTACAAAATGGGGCATGAAACATGTAAAATGCTTCATCCAATTTGTGTGTAAGAACACCTATACAAGTATAAATTAATACTTAAATAAAGTTTTACATTAATCTACTCCGCCCTTACAACTTTTAATATCAGTATTCAGCTTACGCGTTACAATTTTGTAAATAAATAAAAAAATCAACTACGCTAATTCATTTAATATTAATCTTCTTCATCCCATTTCGCCCACTGGGCGATACTGGTAACTTTAAATACAAAACTTAATACTAATAACGTTTCTAATGCTAATGATTGTAGGAATGTGTAATAGGTAAAAGGAGTACATCTCCCAGTGCACTCAATGCGAAGCTACAAGAGTACTTTAACTTAAGCAGCAGACATAATTTAAGTCACTCAGAGAAGCCGAAATAAATCTGATGGAAAGCATACATCTGTATGTATATGCTTATAATAAAGACTAAAATTATGAAACTTTTTACACTGCAAAAAAAAAAACAACACAATCAAATCGAATAGATATTACAACCTCTTTGTTGTCTTAGGGCTTTATGAACTGTGCTTTCCATTCCTAATAAAGTGCACACTCATGCATATAAGTATATAGGTACTGATTTGCTAAATATTCACGGTTTTTCTAACGGGATTTTGAAATAACACCCTTCACAAATAAATGTTTTTTTTAACGAAATTTGTACTCTTGCATGAATGTCAAAACAAAAAAAAAATAAATAAGAAAATAAAACAATTCAACATATTCTTTAGGCAAAAACAAAAACAAACATTTTTCGAATTAGCCTTGCAGAAATATAACAGACTCAATAATGTGCGGCGGACTTTTTTCGTTGCTATTGTACATAAATAGGTCAGTGCAGGTTTTTACAATATTCGCAATATTTGTCTTGCAAAATTTTCCATAAAAATATAGAAATATAAATACATCATGTAACAAAAACTACGTCAAAGTTTTATTTTTTCAGAAAACGCAAAATCTATTTTTGAGCTTATAAAACAATAAAAAATAATATGAAAAAATGTTATGGAGAGTGTTTGAAAAACTGATTTCCCTAATCCTAATTCTTCTTATAAAACCTTCACGCATTTCTTATTGAATTATTCTTAGGTATGACACTTTTGTTTATAATCAGGATTCTAAAGTAAGTGCAAAAAAAAAAAAAAATTTAAATGAAAAAGAAAGAGTGACAACTCGAAAAAGGTCTGTTGCGGTCCGGTTGCGATCAACGTACTTCGATTATGTTAAGCTCCAAAGAATAGCCTAAAATACCGCCAAATTGTTTTAGTTTCAAGGATATAACTATTATTGACTCAGTTATATTTTATTTTTCAAACAATTTAAAATAGCAAATACGAAGTAGAATTTTGTATATTAGTAGGCAGATTTATAATGAGCAAATTCCACATACTCATACTAAGTATAAATAATGACTCTTTGTAGCCTCACAGCATTCATTTACTAGCCACATTATCACTACTTATAATTACACTCTTAAAGCATGCTATGAGAGGCGCCATTATGTAATTAAACAGTTTGCATATAAATTGAACTTATTACTTACACGTAAAAAGTATTTAGTGGATGGGAAGGGATCAGTCTGTGCAGGTTAAGTTAGTTAGTTAGTTAGTTTCTTCAGGTTCTACTAAATTTGCACTGTTTAAGTGAATTATTTCATATTTATTTTTTCTAAATGAAAAATGCGGAAAACTGAAGATATTGGAAGAAATCCGGAACTTGATTGTAGAAGATAGGAAGAAGGGTGAAACAAATGCAAAAGTATCTAAGAAATATTTCATTTCAATTAGAGGAGTAAGGAAGATTTTTGAAAAATTCATGGAAAAGAAAACATGCAAGACTCAGTACTGAGAAGGTCTGAAACCAAAAATGTCGATACATTTTCAGCGTCTCATGGGAAGAGAAATTGCAGAAAACCCTGAAGTTACATCAAGGGAATTAATCCAAAGTTTGGATTTGAATGCTTCCGCCAGTACAGCGCAGAGAAAACTACGGACTTTTGGTTTAAAAAACTATGCCGCAAAAAAACGCCCCCGTGATTTCCGTGGCAAATAAGAAAAATAGAATTCAGTTCACAAAATAGTATTTAAACACGTCCCCCGCAATTTGGGACAAAGTAATTTGGTCGGCAGAGTCTAAATTCGTGGTGAGGAGTTCAAAAAAAAAAAACGTAAACGGATGTGATGTAAACCTTCGGAGTGTTTAAAACTAAAGTGCGTTCAATCAACGGAAAAACATGTAGGCTGATCTCTTATGGTTTGGGCTGTTTGTCGAAATTTGGTGTGGATAATTTGGTAAAAATTCGATGGAAGAATGAGGTCAGCTACTTATGTTGACGCCCTCAGCAAAACAAGCGGGGGAAAATGGGGTCGATTTTAAAAATCCACGTTTTACTAATACATACATCACTTTTACACGAAATTTTCGTTCTTGCATGAATCTCAAAACAAAAAATGTTTCCTTTTAGGCAAAGCACAATTACTAAAAGAATGCCTCATTAACTAAAAAATGTTCGAGTACTTTACGCATCAGCATCGCTTGTCGGTTTGTATACAGCAGCTGTCTAGTTCAAAAACATCAAATATGACTGGCATCCGACGCCATTTACAAAAAGTATAAACTTTCCAATAGGATGATTAATTTTGCGCTACTTTGTTTAAAAAAAAAACTCGAGGAAGCAAAATACAGTCGCTAATAACAAAAAACCAACAGAAGCCGTTAATAATTTGAATCAAACCCGACTATTGGGCTGGACATATCTAACATATCTACTGATGATAGCATTTCTGGTCTAGTCCCGTGCACGCTTGTTATCAAATAACGATAATAGTTGAGAAATATGTGATTTGTATTCCCAATTTCAATTTCAACTTTTATATGTTTCGTGCTTATGGATTGAATTTTCACTATACACTAATTAAAATGTTTGTGTTTGTTAAAAATGAATTGTTTTTGTTTTATATACGCAGTATGTAATGTGAGTTTCATTATTATGTACTTCTTCTGCTCGGTTATTTGGAAAATATTTAGAAAATTTTCATCTCACATGATTTTTTAAAGTTGTGGAACATATCCCAAAATTTACTGTAAAGATTTTTTTGCACGCTTTTCCAAGGAACATATAAAAAAAGAGTTGGGCACATATAAATATTATTTATCATATATTCTGCAAGCATTTGTCTTTTAAGTTCTGAAATAAATTTACTGTCGCTCGCATACACTTGTAGGTACATGTTTTTAAAGGATTAGATAGGAAATTGGGTCTAAAGATAACGGTCAATAGGGTTTTATGTTCCGTTGGGCTGAGGAGAAAATTTATCATGAACGCATATATAAAAAATTAAGTCATCCGTTATTGTTAAAAATCCAAGTGGAGTCAATTATTGTACGAAACTAATGAATTTCCATCATATAAAACTATTTTTACTTGAATTGGCGCCTTAGCTCTTTCATATAATTGGCTTACCAAATTGTTACGAGAGGTATTTCAGTGGACTATAGAATAATTAGGATTTTTAAGTAGTAAACTATTTTTTTATTTAATCCTGCACAAGTCGAAGGTAGAAGCTATCGCTTCTCCAAATTGTGGCATTAACGGCAGAAAATTATAAATGCTGTGAAAATGCCAAAAAAAAAAATTGGCTAAATTTTATTATTCAACAGGGGAATAGAACTTGCATCTCTATCCCTTTATTATAATATAATACAGTGCCTGCGGTTTCGCTTGCGCCTGAATTGAAATGCTCATTATCCAAAAGTAGAATCCCTTACTTTATATTATAATACGCACATATATAAGGAAATTAGCAGATCACTATGAACTAAAAAGTAAGTGGCAACCCTATTAAAAAGAAATCATATTTAATTTAAACGTTCTCATTTAAAATTAGCGTGATACCGACATCCTAATGCATTTTATACAGTTATTACTGTTTTGGTCTTAAGGGGCCCGGGGGTGTGGAAATTTCAAAAAATCGATTTTTTGGTTTTTTCGATATTTCGAAAGCATACTATCTTGAGGGTATATTGTGAAATTCTCATGAGGAAATTCTCAATGTTATAGCTTCTATAGTCCATTAACTAGGTGGAGAGCGGTCCGCGCTCTCCTGTTCCTCAAACTTTAAACTCATTTATCTCGAAATGACTTTGAAATTGAAATTTGAAACCTGAAATTTGAATATGTTGTTCACAACATCAATGGCTATCGCCCGTACTAGAATCATATTATAATTTCAATTATTTCCTATTTTTTTTTATTGAAGAACTGAAAAAAAACCGAATTTTAAAGTGTCAAATTCAAAACCGCGCCATTTTGTAAATTGTTTCTTTTTTATTCTAGTAGCGGGGCATAGCTACAGTCATACTGATTAAATTTTTTTTTAGTTTTTGTGTTTCAGATAAACAGAAGAGCCAAAATGGACAACACCGTTCAGGTCTAATTTTTCGGGAGGGTCAACTTCAGCGCCTTTTTCTAAATTATTAAAATTAAAAGAGTTTTTTTCCTTTTTGTATGTAAAAGAAGTTAAAAGAAAAGCCTAAAAAATTTAAATATCGTTTTTGATTTTTTTATAAAAAAAAAAAAAAATCCTGAAAATACCCTAAAGAGGCAGAGGCAGTCCTAAAAAGCAGCTGAGAAGCTAGAGAAGTGGCAATGATAAACATACGTTAACAGAAGATCACCTAAAAGTCTTCTGCACCTTCTGTGCAGAGGAAGTTATAGGCTCCGACGTACAGCTCATTGCGGACCTTTTTCAACTACATATATATTAATTTTCGCAAAACTGTATCACCAGCAAACAATTTTATTGTAAACTTTCTGTGAAGCTATAAAGCAAATTTTCTTTACAACGTTTTTAAAACAGTCTAATTTTTTTGTCATAACCCATTATTTACTAACAAGTTGGCAGCGCTATGCCCATTTTGAAAAAAAAAATCATATTTTAGATACTACGTTTACAAGAGTTACGAGTACAACAAACAATAACGAGTATACAAATTCCCCAAACCATTTTCCTTAGTGTAATATTATTTACTACAAATACATACACACAAACACACATATATCAAGGGTGAAAACCGAGCAAGTGAAATGTGGTGGTTGTGAGTCAGTCTTCATACGCAGATAATGATAGGTTTAACTGAGTTTAGTGTGTTTTCCTTGACACAGCGGGGGATAAATATCTGGAATATAAAATGAAGTAAAGGTGCTCAGTAGCCCACCTCCGGCATTTCACCAGACGCTTGGCCCAATTACCCACCCAATGCGGTAACTTGGAGCGTCATGCAGCCTTTGTGCGATAAAGTTGTACTACGAATATAATTGCGCCCAAACATAGATTGCAAATATGTATGTACGCATTGAAGTTTATATGTATTCTACTATACTACTAGAATAGCACAACTTGTAGGCTTTACACAGGACTAAGTGTTATTTGTTGTTGGTAATTTCAGTATGTAATGTTGTGCAGCATAACTTGCTCAATTCTTCAGCGGCTCATTGTGGTACCGTCATGACCAGCAGTTCGGTTAAGTGCACACACGCACATATGCTTCCATGTATATACTTTTATACGAGTTGGAGTACTTTTGGACCTGCAGCGAGCTTGCGGACACTTTACGATGTTCTAATTATTATTTTATGACACTGAATTAGAGCTAAAATTAAGGTATGCTTTATGGTTAAATAGGCCGAAAACAGCCAACAGAGTTGAGTAGGTACCCGTACAATCTGAAGTTATGTACAATAAAAGTGTATAATAAAAAGTTTTAGATCTGTGTTGCACAAATTTTTATATGCCATATAACACACACATATCCATTTCCTGTACCAAGAATTGCGAAAGTAACATAAAACGACTAGTTCTAAACTACTTACAAATTTGGTGACCATTTCAAGCTGGCACAGCTGTACTCGCCCATGACCATCGAAGCATTGCGTCTTTATAGACAAGAATACAATAAAATACGCTTGCAGGTATAAAAGGTTTCCGTTACCCTTATCGAAAATATATTTGTACATCTTCTAAATTCTACAATTGTTGCAGATATGTATTATATGTTATAATGCTGAGTTCCCTGAGTTAATTTGTGAGCTCTGTGAAGAATATTTGGTCAGTATATATAAGTTATCCGCAGTTAGAAAAACAAATAGTTTGGTGAACAGTTCATACTGCTTTTACTTAAATTTTATTTCCAAAATGCTTTACAGGTATTTGATAGGCGACTGAATTCTTAAAATTAGAAATTGTGCAGTTTCTTAAATAAAATGGCAATCAACTTAATTCCAAGAATTTTGTCGCGTTGTCGTTAAATACAGTGTAACAAGAGCAACACCCTTTTGGACCAGACTTATGGAATTGTGTGTTGTTGTTTTATAGTGCAACTAGCTTATGGAATTTGTGCGTTGCAACTGGCTCGCTTGGAGTTTTGCTCAAATGTGAATTGCTGTGGCAATTGCTTGCGATACAGGGTAGACTTTTAATTAGCTATTACGTGCAGGGTAAGTATTATATATAAAAATCTGCTAGCTCGTTCTAGTTAACTTAAATGCACACTAAAACCCAATCCACTTCGAAAGTAGTTCGACAACACAAATCAGTACTTAGATGTTTTACACACAGGTGGAAAATTTACTATGCAAAACGTTCTGTCCTGAATGTATTTAGTGCGCATTCCTAGCGACCTATACGGCGGTTCAAGGCTACTTCAAAGAAAGTCTTTTGAGAGCATTGCGTTTGATAAATTCATTTTGGTGCTACAACGTTCCAAAATGGAATTAGAAAATGGAAAGAAAATCCGTTACATATTTCAGTATGACTGCGACCAAAGTAAAAAATTGGAGCCGACGACGGAAAAAATGTGTGCTATTTATGAGCCCAATGTGTCTCCAATTATTCTTCTGTGGTAATATGGATGACGACAGCACTCTTGCAGGCTAATCGTCTCAAATGTTGATGAAGTCCCGAAAAGCTAGCAGTCACCAGGGGTGTAAGTACTTATTCTATTGCCCAGGAACTGAAACTGTTTGGAACCATTTACTCTTGGTTGGTCTCAGGAAGAAAATTAATGGATACCATGTGAACGATGGTATCGACGATAATAACCTTTTGGACCGAATTTACGTCCGCAGGTTTCCTGTAACTTCCGCAGGTTAACGTAACTAAGTCGACCCATTTCCAAAGCGGTTAGTAACTGACGATGGAGAATGGCTCACATAAAAAAAAAAGAGTAGTTTAAATCATCACTGTCAAATTGTTGAGAGCTGGTTCGAACGATAGCCAAGCCTTGATTAATGGCTAAAAAGAGGATTAATTCATACAGTGTGTGCTGCTACTTTCGAGACAAAATCAATTTGTACTTCAACTCTCCACAGCAGACTAGACTGAAGCAGATAATAGAGCAGTTGCAACTAAAATTGGTATACTGTAAGAGTGTTGGGTTCCATCAAGATTGCGGCAGGCTAAACAGATCATTAATGACGTGCTGGAGGCTGCGAGGGCTTTAATGGGAGGATTTATGTATGTGATTCGTTGTATAGCCCAGATTCAAGCGATTATCACGTTTTTAGTATTTGCAAAATGTTCTTGATCGTACAAGTGTGATCTCTGTAGAGGAAGGTGAACATTTTACCAGCTCTCTTTTTACTAAAGGGGTTAAGAACTTTTTCAATCGCGGAGTTACGAAACTGTTTTCAAAACACACAAAGTTACCAAACAAAATGGCATTTATGTGATCCGATCAATAAGATTCTTAACTATGTCGAGTGCGCCGCCGAAATGAAGCGAGAAAAAACTCAGAGTTTATTACTTAGTTCGTATTATTATAGGCAAATATTATGTACATGTCCTATTATGAGCGCAGATCACGAACGATTATCTGTTGGATATTTGTCCATTTGGCTCGAGCTAAGCAACTTGGGTCCTGATTGTAAAGGAAAGTGTTCAAGTGATCTTTTAAATTTTTTCTATTGGTCTACAATTTTTCTGAATATTGGTTTACTTTTAGGCTTGAATTTTGAAAAAATTTAATGATCATCAGATTTATTCAGCTTTGAAAATTATTAATGTAATTTAATGAGTTTTTAAAGTTAAATACTTTGAGCTCTTTTTACTATTTTTATAAATCTTTTAATTTTAATCCTTAGGATAAAATATATTATACTTTTGAAAAAAAAAAAAATTTTTTTTTGGTAAATAATTTTATTTATTTATTTCAAATTTTTGGGGACACATTTTTTTGTCGTTTGTGCAAAACGCATCCCCTCAGATGTCTTCTTATTTTTTCATTATTAGCTAAGAGTATGCCACCGTAGCCGAAAGTCCAGACATGAAAAATCAAATAATATGGTAGAAAAAGTTTTTTCTAACTTCGTGTATATTTCCGCCATGAAAAAGTTCCTCATAAAAAAACTTCTGACGTTTGGAGGCGGCATAAAATTGTAGTAGGTCCGTCCATTTACGGAAAAACATCAAGATGCACACCCAAAATAGGAGGAACAGCTCGGTCAAACACCCAGCAAAGGTTGTAGGGTAGCCTAAAAAGGGTCTTTCAAAGACCTGGCTGTCAGCAGTAAATAATTCCCAGACGGTATCTCTGTTCATGCCATCTTTAACTTTTGTTAAGTACACAGATCCACAATTTTTTCACAATAGAAGAACGCTTTAAAATTATTGAAACGTATTATGAAAATGGCCGATTTTTGAGAAAAACAAATAGCAAGATTCATGACTTTTTGGTGGAAATAACCGTCCGAATAAGAATAATAACAAATAAAAAAGAAATAAATTATAAAAATGTTAAAAACAATTGTAGATATTTGGCTACGCTTTTGAATGAGCTTATATATGCTCCTATCAGTAACAAAAATTTTAGAAAAAGTGTATTGGAAGGTTCGTTTGTTAAAAATTATATGCATTAAAGTAATCATGAAAAGGCTATAATTGTAGCTAAATTGAAAAGAGGTCTAATGAGCTAGCTATTGCTTCTCACCAATGAATGATCAATTCGAAATCAATTAATAAAAGTTGCGCTTGAAATGATATGGAATATTCTAAATTTGGAAAAATAAATGCTAAAAATTAGCAAGGTGGCTGAATTTATTTTACTCAAAACTCGAAACTTTATCAAAACTCGTCCATCTAGTCTGCTATGCCTGCAGAGCAAATTACGATGTAATTAAGTAAACTGCGGTAAACGTTTGCTTGAGACTGAGAGCGGACTTGTATTATCCAAAAATAGCTTTTTCTCACCAATCTGGAGTCAGTTAAATTTTTTACCTGGCATAGCCATACAGACGGGAGATGCTGAGCTATTTATTCAGATATATGTATGTAGATGTACATCCACATTTAATTTATCTGAAAAATATGAGCTACACTCATCAGATTTGGCAGCCAGGGATTTTTCCTCATTATTCTCTTATGTATTAATTTTATGTTTGTATTTTTGCTTTAAAGTTTTTATGTGCTTGTTTGGAATTTAAATTCGATTTTTATTATTTGTTTTGGAGATTTTCATTTCTGTTGATGCTCTTCGTGTTTTGTCTAGGTTTTTATGGCTACAAACGCTTGTTTGTGAACCGATAAAATGCCAATTTGGCTTCGTGATTAGATTTACTGGTTGGTTGGTCGGTTGAGTCAGATGGCTGGTTCAGCTGACTATTTAGTTTGCACATTTGTGTTTATCAACATGACATTTTAGCATTTTAGTTCTACTTGTGTGCTATTATCTACTCTTTTACGTGTTTGTGTGGGCATAGTGAACGAAAATTATATTAAAGGTAATTTTTTTACATTTTAAAACACTTTTGTATGAGTATCAAATGCAAGTCATAAAACAAAACAGGCGTTATATTAATGCTCGTTTCGGAAACAGTTTGTGGGCGTCATTAAGTATTTAAAATGGTAAATCTCTTTATATTCTGTTAACATATTAATTTACATCATAAAATGAATAAGTGGCGGATCACATTTTACGTCAATGTTTTTATTTTTATCTGGTTGGAGTAATACATACATAGATGTATTTCAATAGTAGTCACATACTATATAGTTATATATATGTATAAGCAGTACCATTTCTTAGTTATAGTTTTCTGGCAATAAATAAAATAGGCGAACGTGTGAATAAGTTTTAACAACCATGATTTCAGATTTATATGTATATATAATTGGCTCTTACACTATTTTTTGGTATTTGGCCGAGCTCCTCCTCCTATTTATGGTATGCGTATTTCTTCATAAATGGAAGTACCTACAATTTTAAGGCGACGGCGAACGGCAGATATATTTTATAAGGAGCTTTTTCATGGCAGAAATACACTCGGAGGTTTGCCATTGCCTGCTGAGGGGCGACCGCTATTAGAAAAAACTTAGTCTTTCACAAGGATTCGAACCGAAGTTTTCCAAATTCCGAGTGTTAGTCATGCACCAACCCATTCTCCTACGGCGGACGGATTTGAGATTTAGGTTGAATAATATTTGGTTACGGTGGTTTCCATGTGAGTGTAGAATACACCATTTAAGGCTGTAGGCTTACTGTGATTGCACTCATGCTCTCCTATATAATTCTAAATGTTATGAAACCACAACGCCTTTGTAACAAATATTGTGAATTGCTGCGGACTTCAAGTCTACCAAAAATAAAAAAGAGCCTAAACAGACGGTGTGTTCAACAACTCTCTCCACTTCCTCCTCGTTTCTGTAGCTGCACGATAGGCATCATTAGAGGGGAACCCCTTAAGAATCTTTTGTGCTCCCATTAGGCAGTGTTCGATTATATGAATTACTGTACTAATGGAAGGTTTTCGCGATGGATCAAAACCGAGTTCTTTTCTTTCATTCATTCTGGGCCAGACTAGTTACCTCTCAAGTGGGCTCCGTGGTCGATCTATTGCTTACTTAAGCATAAAGGGATGCCCATAATGTGAGTAGAGTTGAGTAATTGGGGATGCAGTTTCCCGGAACAACTTTATGTAGTGCTTCACCAGCTCATTTATAATAGAGATTATTATTATACTGTAGAGATTTTATGGCAGTTTGACTGTTAGAGTAGACAGTGAACGATTGTATTACCCTAAACGAGTCCCAAAACAAAAGCTTATTATATATTGGTTCAACTTGAAAGGTCAACTGGAATGGTCAGTTAGCTGTAGGTTTCTGAGTGAATGCTTCTGTCAACCATATTATTTAGTCTTGAGCCGCCCGCGAACACAGCCGCTGGCTCTGTGTGAAGGTCCCATTTTCCATGTTATCCCATTTAGATCTTTCTGGGATTCTTGTGGAAAAAATATTTTGAAAGCAGAATATATAACAGTGTAGTCTAGCTTTTTATGCTTTCCCGAAAAGTTGCTACGATTTTTAAGTGCCCAAGTCTGAAATTTTACCAGGGTAGTCATGCATTTAAATTGATTACATTGCAATTAGTCCGGAATTTGTCATATACAAGGTGAAGTCCCAAATAAACAAGACTGGCGTCGTAAAAATGTTTTTGATGGCGCGCGCCATCTTTTTAATGAGTTAGGGCATTGGAAGTTACATCCCTAGCTGGCTTCCAGTAAAGCTTGGTGATATTCGGTTCAGCTAAGCGTCAAAGTGCCGAATGGAAGACCCCAAACGAGCCACCACCCAAAGAATCGCGTTTGGAGAAGTCAAAACTCAAGTCGATGGTCATTGTTCACAAGGAGTTCGTGCCAACGGCGTTTTGAAGCATTTGTTACATCGCATTCGTATCGTTACTGGTGATGGAAAATGGTCTTTTACAATAATCCTCTTCGCAAACGCCAATGGTTAGATAAAGACCAGAATCCTTCCCCTAGAGGTAGCCTTCACCCCAAAAAGATTC
Source organism: Anastrepha obliqua (assembly GCF_027943255.1). Classification (NCBI taxonomy): domain Eukaryota; kingdom Metazoa; phylum Arthropoda; class Insecta; order Diptera; family Tephritidae; genus Anastrepha; species Anastrepha obliqua. The sequence goes on from NC_072892.1 coordinate 87,703,409, forward strand.
TCCTGTTTATTTGGTGGGATATGGCCGGTATTGTTTATTATGAACTTCTGAAACCAAACCAGACGATAACTGCTGATTATTATTCCCATCAGCTATCAAACCTGAATGAGGCACTTAAAAAAAATCGACTTAAAAATACCGAAAAGCTGGCCAAAACTCAAAAAATTAAGTAATTGACTCGGGGGTTGTCGGGGTCGCTGATTACGAATTTGATTTTAAAATTTGGAAAATCCACCCCCTTCCACCCCTATTGGCCAACCCCTCACTTGAAATAGCGTATATTCTAGAACATAATCAAGATGCATGTTAATTTATGTTTTCAGGGTCGCTGATTACGAATTTGATCTTAAAATTTTGAAAATCTACCCCCTTCCACCCATATTGGCCACCCCCTCACTCGAAATAGCGTATATTCAAGAACATAATCAAGATGCATGTAAATTTATATGTTTTCGGGGTCGCAAGGTAGCAAGTGGTAGCAGCTGAATCTTGTTTTATTCAGTAACCTTTAATAGGTTTCAAAGCAGCATATGACGGCGTTGTATTACTATACAGTTTGAAAACTCAAATTCTATAAAAAAAAATTGCAAAAAATGTAACTACGTATTGCTGCAGCTAAAAATTTTGTGTCGAGGTATTGATATGTACTAAAGATTTCTCGTATTTTACTAACCTTCCGAAGATGATTCAATTTGGTTTTGTTCAATTTACTCCATTACAAAATCTTTCAAATGTGTACAACTTTCACTATTCATCGACAGTAATACGATGCTCAAACGAAGGCCACGTTGCGACTGAAAATACAGAGGATACTTAGGGTACAGGGCGTTGCTATGAACGGTTTTCACTACTCAAGGCATTACTGTAGCCAACCCAAAGACAAAAAAACTCTATCTAGAAACTTTTTTTTTCGACTTTTGGCCAGCTTTTTGGGAATCGGCCGCACTGTACGACAACGCAAGACCTCATACCGCAAGGCAAGCATTAGGCAAACTGAACGAGCTCGGATGTGAGCTAATGCCGCATTCACCATACTCTGCGGATATTTCACCTTGTGATTATCACCTTTTCCGTGGACTTCAATCCCATATGAGTAACAAGAACTACTCCTCAAAAGAAGCTATAAAAAGGGATATCGAAGCGTATTTTGGCTTCAAGGACAAACAATTTTTTGAGCAAGGAATTAAAAATTTGCGTAAGCGTTGGGAAGATATTGTAAATAATGACAGAAAATATATTATTGATTAATAAATACTTTAAACATCTTTTTTATTAATTTTAAAACCACCTTTAAAAAACGCACGAACTTATGAACTGACCTGATATAATCTTTTACTTGCTACTTTCTGGACCTCTCTTCGGTGCAAGATTTGAGCCATTTTAGGAACGCTCAGTAAATACCAAGTTTAGCAAGTCTATCAAGTAACACAATATTTTATTCGATACTATATCAAACGTTTTCGAAAAGTAGACTGGTAGATTTGAAACTTTAGAGCGTTCGCAAAAAACCCATCCTGATTAATGATCAACAATTCGGTTTTTATATCCTTAGTCGTGGCAAACCTCCACCCGCTTATGAATATTTTCAGTGTTTGAAATATATGTAATTACAATGTTGCGCTTGGCTAAAAAATAGGTCTAACCTTTATATTTATCAAAAAGCAAAATGAAACTGCAAAATGGTCGTTAACATCGACATTTGTCAAAACAAAAAGAAAGTCGAGAATCGAGTTCCCTTAGCCTGCGAAGTTTGAAAAGTCAACTTGCTTATGAACCTTTATATGCTAAACTTGGTTAAATGCTTAGACAGCTGACGAAGTCGAGCTGTTTTTGCGTGATTACAGTTTGGTTGGTCTTAGCTGTGATGTTCAATTTTATTGCTCCTGACAATAAAAAACTATTTCATAAAACCATCAGTCGTTGGGAGGACCCAAACACGTTCACCACAAGAATCTGCCGAAATTTAGTTTGAGAGCAAATGGGTTTTAGGAGATGAGATGGTAATTGTAAACACCGTCTGCCACAGAATTCGAGCCTGGCTGAGTGCGTCGCACAAATACCACAAAAATATGAAAAAATTAAATTAGAGTGCCTTTATTTTAAAATCCAAGTGTATTTTCCCAGGGACGACCGTAGTCCTAATTTACATATACGTATATGTCACACGTGCAGATATTGCACGCTTCGTTTTTTCTAACGAAATTCAACCAACTTCGAAAAAGTTGATGTAAATAAAAATTCGACACTAATTTTTCATCTCGATCAACGAAAATTCATAAAAACTAAATTAGTAGTAATACCAATTTGCGGCGTCTATTTGAGGAGTACCTACAATTCGTATCACAACCAACGCAATTGCCAACATGCACGTAGCAATTGACTAATACTCGTAAGCATTTGGGCAATCGTGCAGCCTACGACGATGATAAGATCGCAATCGTAAAAGTTCAATAGCATTTTTTACGGAGCTAATGGTGTCGATCGTTGCTAATAAAAAACGCATCAATGCGGCAACAATGTTGCCTAAGTGGTTCAATTGATTTCGCAAGCGCATAAAATTTGTTGAACGAAAAAATCATGCACACATAGTAGATTAGTAATGAATTCGAGAGTTCTAAAATGCATATTTCTGTGGTATTTTTTTTACTTTTGCCTGTGTCGGCGTGAATGAAGACATTTACGGCGTCACTTTTAGCAGCGTACACTTTTATGGCATACAATTTGCAAAGAATTCGCATAGATAAAATTTGCAATAAAAGCGGTAAGCTTGAAAATATTGATAAAAACGGATAAAAGCCTGGTACGACGATATCTTAAGACTTAAAAGGAGTGGACTAGTGTGTTAAAGTTATTGGCTAGTAGCTTTTGTGTTATCGTCCACAATCTTTACGTCGATAATACGACACCATAAATAGAGAAAATTTTAATTTCGTGAATTTCTTGTTTGCTGAAGGCGATAATTTCGTGACTATGCAATTGCTTTTGCTGAGGAAAAACTTTTTGGAATATGGAGCAAAAACTTTATTACTTACACCTACTTTTACTCGTAACATAGCTCTAAAAGTTAGATCTAATTAGTAGATTAAGTTTAAAATGGCGAAGGACTTTATCTACTTAAATAGCATCACAAAATCAGCCTTGCGATCAGACGACTTATCAACAAATGCTACTTTTAGTTCGATAGTCAATTGAAAAGCAGATTTACGATATAAGATGCATAAAAATATAGCGACTTCATGGGATTGGTCATTTTATACCTTGATGTTTCGATGAAAACGTATGCACTTTTATTCCGCACGCAAGGGTGAACAGCAAATGAAAGGGTGCAAGCAAATGCAATAGGCGTACCTAGTCGAGAAGGGTCTATCTACAATTGATATAAATAACTTAAAATATACAGAATGTAGAGATGTTGCTAACATTAGACCGTTACCGGTTCCCAGTGATTTTGACGAAATCATCTGATTCGCTGACGTTATCGGGGCTATAACAGCGGTTTGTTTCCAAAAAAACAGAGATTGTGTTGGTAATATACGAAAAAAAATCAACGCAACCAATATTAATGTCACTTCGTTGCTATCTGAACAACGACTGATTGGACGAGTAGGTGGCTTCGGGTGGCCAAACCTTCTAATCTATCATCCTTGTGAATAAATGGCGCAAATTCGCAAAGGTAAGAAAGGTAAGTGTACATTTTTTGGTCTCTTTCCAAATGAGTAAACTATTAGAATAGTCTAACCGACATTTTATAATGATTTATGGAAAAATTAATACAAAGGGTGATCAGATTAGAGGTATCGGACTTTAAATTAAAATAAAATAAGTAAAATTTTAATTAATTCGGAAATCTTTTTCATTTCATTTATTTTTTAAAGATAATCCCTTTCAAATGTTGACCGCAACTGCGCCGTAATTCTACAATCCCTAAACACCAATTTTGAATGACTCGCTGAAGGACTTCTGTCGATATCGCGTTAATAATTCCTGTAATGTTGGCTTCCAATGCCTCAACCGAAGCTGGTTTATCCACAAAGTATTTAGAGTTTACATATCCCTACAAATAAAAGTTCAAAAGTTTTATATCGCACGATCTTTTTGGTATAAATTGCTTACCAAAACGACGACGTAGTAAATCTATGGCTTCACGAGCTGTATTTCAAATAGCGCCATCCCGTTGGAACTAAGTCTTGTGGAGATGATGAGCTTCAATTTCCGGCATCAATGGCGCGATAGCATTCGCCATTCACCTTTACATGGCGCCAGCCTCGTCTTAAAAGAAATATGTGCCGATAATTCACCCAGCCCATAGGCCGCATAAATTTTAACTACTTTTTTGGTATTTTTTGTACATGAAATCGCTCGTGCAAACAAAAAAAATTCGAAATTTTTTCAAAATTCAATATATCAAAAAGTGTATTTTTTTTTAACTTTTTCCAAATCAAGAGGACACCTCAAACTTCAATTGAGCTGAATGCCTAGTAGCTAAAATGAGTTGTTTTTGAGTAATGAATTTTTGAATAAAAAAAAACCTGTTTCGCACTTTTTGTTTTTTGCAAAATAAAAAAATTTCAACTACATTTTTACTATTGTTTGTACATGAAATCACTCGTGCAAGTAATGGTGATCATTTTGAACCCAAAATCATTCAAATCGGTTTATTTTTGACTAAATTATGTGCATTAAAAAAAATGTCTTATATAATGAAAAAACCGATTTTGAGCCGAAAAACAAAATTGCCGATAAATCTTCAAACAATTTTTTTTCGGCCGAGCAAAAAAATACGTGTCTCATTATTTTGACCAAAGAGCAACATATCTGAGTTACATCGAAATCCAAGAACATGACGCGAATAACCCGGTTGAATTGAAATGAAAAGCATCAATAATAAATAATTAATTATGTCTATGTTTTGTCATTGAAGCACCCACTTTATAAATATTTGTCACCTTTAGGTTCTCACAATCCCTTCCCCTTTTAGTTTGAAGCCTTTTGGCAAACATCCCAGTCGGGGTTTTTAGTGGGTCCCAAAAGGGTGGCCAAAGTTCGTGGAAGCGAAGATACTTAGGTCACCCCAGCTGAGACTTTTCTTTAATTCTCCTGAACAGAACCGTCACCATGATGATAGGGCGGTGTGTGAGGGTCAGCAAAGTAAAAACGTCTTAAGGTCGAAATATATACTGCTACATTCAAAATCTATTTGACAGAACGAAGTCTGTCGGGTCTGCTAGTTGTAGATAAATTTGCCAGGAAGGGAGCGACTTCCTAATTTTTACACTAGATCCAGAGCCATTTCTCGGCCTAGGAAATGGTAAGGAAAAATACAGAAAATCATCTGCAGGGCCTCTTGCAATTAAAATATATCAAAATGGTAGGAGCTTAGGTTATAATACATTACACAAATTTAAAGATTGCATAGAATTAAATAAGAATATGTTTAGAATAATCACAGTAATTCTCTTCGGATATTGAGAATGAATTATCGCCTTACAAACCTGGGAATATAGTCTAATAGAACTTGCAGGTTCTGTAGGGACGAAGATCAAACCGGGAAATATAATATAAGCTGCCCAGTAATAATGCTTAAGCGGGACAATCACCTAGGTAAACATATTTTATCAGACGACGAAATAAAACACTGCGTTTTATATAGGGTAAAATACTAAAATTTATAGACGAAATTGGGCTCAGAGAAATACTCTAAATCCATGAAGAGATCCTATAGATCTTTCAGGCCGCAGTGCTAAATCCCCTCATAATACTAATAATAATTTTGGATTAAAATCTGAGCCACAAACCACACTGTATTCATCTCTGTATATGAGCAGTCACTTTAAGTTGTATATTTTCTACGAGTAGCTACAAATTTTGCCGCAGATTAAGTGAATTGACCGCAAGTCATGCCAATTATAAAAGCAGTTCAGTAATTGAAGCTTAAGGCAAAGGTGCCAGTGAAAATGGAGCAAAGTAAACGAAGAATGCGTTGGTGGTTGGGCAACAGATTTCAAGAATTCAAGCTAAATACCTAAAAGGCGAATTAAAATATGTAAGAGACAAACTGATAAATCAATCGAGATTTTCTGAGGGGATAAACGGAAATGAAATGCTAGTGAGGTGTACTCGTATGCACGGCGAGTGCATAGATTAGTGAGTGGGTGTATGAAATTGCATGTGTTTGTGTCCGCAATAAATATTCTTACAGCCTCTAGCTATATTAACTCATGTCGTAATTGTAAGCGCAATACGCAATGAATTTATTTGAATGCATTAATTGACTTTAATTGCGGAGATGGTGGGGAGTTGAAAGGATTGAGTAAAAAATGGTTGTTGAAGAGAAATGCATTAAACTAACATAAAAGTTTTCTTACAGCTTTCGTTTAAAAATAAACAACATCGACAAATATATTAACGAAATCCGGGAAAAATGGTTGAACATTTTTTTAGATTTACAAGGAAGGAGATTTTTTTCAATGCCTTAGTATAGTGGCACATTTTTAGACAGATTTTAAGTAGCAGATATCCAGTTAACTGAGAAAAGTTTGATATTGCTTGAGAACCTAGGAAGTGTATAAGCGAGTTCGGAAGATTGGGAATGCGTGTTACTATAGAGCCTAATGAATGATCTCTATTTAGAATATTACGAACACAATTTTAGTCACAATCGATGAATCATTTCATTCGAACGGAATACACGATAAAGATTTCCATCAATCGAAATATTTCTGTTTTGCATAGTAAAATAATTATTCAAAAACAAAATTGGATGATTAATCCTGTACCACCTTGCACAAGATTTCCAAACATATACTTTATATGAAAGCAAGCTCCCAACATCCAATGCAAAAAAAAAAATCAAAAATTAGTGCGACTTTTAAGCGACTTACACTATGTATATTATACTAAAAATGGAGCTGCATTTTAAGGTTTCCTAAGGATTTTGATTATAAAGTCCGGCACTCGATGTGTAACCAACTTCAGACCGGTCGCGCAGCTGATGCACGGGCTCCAGCTGTCTGTTAGTTGGCTGAATGGCAGTGCAGAGAATTGTTTACAAGCGCGCGGAAACATTTTGCCGAGAGTAAATGCGAAAAAAGAAAATCAGTAATTTATACTATAATTGCATTATATTTGGCTGAAAAATCACAACCGGCGATTGTTCGTGAGCTCGAGCACCTTAAAGTAAATAAAGTTTTTGCTTATCGCACCATTTCTCGTTACAATGATACAGATAGCATTGCGAAACGTCATGCAGGTGGTCATCAAAATACTGCAACGTCATGTGAAATGGTTGAAAAACTGAAGAAGCGACTTGAGTGAAATCTCCGACGAAGTGCCAATCAAATAGCGAAAGAACTGAAAAATTATCTCACAGTCAAAGCTTACAGAATCCAAAAGGAGCATAATCTCACACCAAAGCAGTAGCAAGTCAAACTTGAGAGAGGGAAGGAACGAACATTGTGTTTTCTGACGAGAAAATTTCTCCAATTGAGCAATTCATAAACTCCCAAAACGATAGAGTTTATTTGACCGACTATTCAGAGGAGAATTTGAGTCCTCGATTGACCACCAGGAGGCTGCACTCTGGGAAAGTATTCTGGAGGTTGCTTTGTGGCCATGGGCAGACAAAGATTTCGTTGGCAGACCATGGACGTTTCAACAATACTCAGCACCGTCTCAAAAAACTCGAGTGAACCAATAATGGTTAAAAAACCACTTTCCGAACTTCTTAACGTCCACGCAATAGCTTTCAAATTCACCAGACGCGAATCCGATGGATTATTCTCTTTGGGCCATTTTGGATAGCAAGGTCCGAACTAAAAGATTCACTAGTCTCGAGACGCTGAAAAAAGCCATTGTCCTCGAGTGGACCAAAATACCTGCAAGTCACATTCGGACAGCTTGCAATTCGTTTCTGGACCGTCTCAAAGCCATAGTCAAGGCAAAAGGTGGTCACATCGAGCAAAATTTAATTTTGTGTTATTTTCACACATTTTTTACTTTGAATTGAATAAAAGTAATTTTCCAAACTAAGTGTATATCCTTTTAATTGGTTACACTTCGAGTGCTGGACCCTGTAAAAATTTGAAAATTTGATTTGGCTTTGTTTATTTTTAAAAAATTGTGAATTTGGTAAAAACGTTTGAGTTTTTTTAGGGTGTTGTTGTAGAATGCCTTATACTTTCATAAAAAAAAAATAATCGAATACAAAAAACAAAAATGTTAACCTTGTAATTCGTCGCCCTCCTATTATTTTGAGCACAGGTGTATATTTCTATTTGTAAAATATCAACGAATTTAATAGAGTTGGTTCACAGGATTTTCAGAATATGATAAATTTTATAAAATCAGTAGTAAACCCCTTAACTTAATCGCTCAGGCACAATTTTTTATAAGAGCGTACAATTGTTGGCGTATGCCGATGATATTGATATCATCGGCCTTAACAACCGCGCTGTTAGTTCTGCCTTCTCCAAACTGGATAAAGAGGCAAAGCGAATGGGTTTGGTGGTGAACGAGGACAAAACGAAGTACCTCCTGTCTTCAAACAAACAGTCGGCGCACTCGCGTATCGGCACCCACGTCACTGTAGACAGTTATAATTTCGAGGTTGTAAAAGACTTCGTCTATTTAGGAACCAGCATTAACACCGATAACAATGTCAGCCTTGAAATCCAACGTAGAATCTCTCTTGCCAACAAGTGCTACTTTGGTCTAAGTAGGCAATTGAGTAGTAAAGTCCTCTCTCGACGAACAAAACTAACACTCTACAAGACTCTCATCATGCCCGTCCTAACGTATGGCGCAGAAGCTTGGACGATGACAACATCAGATGAAGCGACGCTTGGAGTGTTCGAGAGAAAGATTCTGCGTAAGATTTTTGGACCTTTGCACGTTGGCAACGGCGAATATCGCAGACGATGGAACGATGAGCTGTATGAGCTTTACGACGACATAGACATAGCGCAGCGAATAAAGATCCAGCGGCTACGTTGGCTGGGTCATGTCGTCCGAATGGATACAAACGCTCCGGCTTTGAAAGTATTCGATGCGGTACCAGCTGGTGGTAGCAGAGGAAGAGGGCGGCCTCCACTGCGTTGGAAAGATCAGGTGGAGAAGGACTTGGCTTCACTTGGTGTGTCCAACTGGCGCCGGTTAGCACGAGAAAGAAACGACTGGCGCGCTTTGTTAAACTCGGCCAAAATCGCGTAAGCGGTTATAGCGCCAATTAAGAAGAAGAAGAAGTAGTAAACCCCATAAATCCGTCTGTGGCATATTTGATTTAGCAGTTATGATTTCTAAATCAAACAATGTTGCGAAAAGATAGCAAATAATTCAAGAACCGCAACAAACGCGAATATACCCACAAAGCTTTTGAGTTCAAGAATATGCGAATTTATTTCAAATAATGAATAAACACTGAAGGACTCGCTACACAATAAATAATAAAAAAAAGTACGTGAAATGAAGCAAAGGCAATATGGCAACGGTTTCACCAACTCTTTGGGTAGTCAGCCATAGAGGTATTTGTTTGCAATTTTCCGGTTGACATAAGCTTGATTAACCGACGCATTTTCCATCGATCAATCGAGCTGAAGGGGGAAATCACTGAATCTAATATGATTCAGATAGTTATTCAGTGAATCAACAAAGATTGAATCTGTTGCCAGAGACACAGCGGCGTTAACAACAAAAGCAGCTGGCGAAATCGTACCTAACGGCAGTCATAGCTGTGTATACATATATGTATATATATGTGTGTGTATGAACGAAAGTACATTTTATACATGTGCCTGCGTGCAGAGCCCCATCACAATGTAGTATGAATGCCGTTATTTAACGACACTGCTGATGGCCGATTGTTGGACTGGTGCGCTTGTTAACTCTTTTTCTTTTCTCCGCGTTGGTAGGGATCCGCAAATGTTCATGAATTTGCATGTATGTATGCGCGCTGCTGTTATTACGGAAAACATACTCACTAACATACCTACATATGCATGTCCATTTTTTACACGAATTCACATTTTTCTTAGCTGTGCACTATATAGACTGTCTTCATAGATTTAAATATCCGCAGAAAGCGTACAATGTCGATGTACATGGCAATATTGGCTTTTATATTTGTTGCTTATTCAAAGTATTTTTTTTTTCGAGCTATTCAACGACATCGTCAGCCACAGCACGTTGGCTATCACTCTGCTCATCGATAGCGTAATTCTTTTATGGCGGTTATCGATAAATGTTTAATATGCCGCCGTTATCACACGTGTATGGAAAGTTGGATGGCGTGCTTTGATGGAAGTTATGTGTATGCACGCGCATATAAATATTTGGTATGTATGTATAAAGCAATTACGTTAACGATTTTCATTCAATTACCGGTAACATTATTGTTATCAAATATTCATCATGCTGGACGCCATCAGTCACTCATCAACGTTGGCAAGATAGAAAAGCTTGGACACCAGCATTGATTTCTGATGAATTAATTTTTATGGAATGTGTTTAAATTTATTATCAGTTTTCCATTTATAAAAATGCATGAAACATTCGTAATATGCACATTAAACCGTATAGCAAAAAAGATAGAAATGTTCCAGTTGTTTAGGAAAACTTTCTATGAGCGCATTTCAGTAATGGGATTTTTTTTTTCAGACCGTACTTCTTCCTTTTTCCTTGAAAATTGTTTACTTAATGTCCGATTGCAAATTTTACAATTTTGTGTGGTGTTATTCTTATTACAATTTATAATAACTGCAGAATGTTTTCAGAAAACGTATAAAATATTTCGAACTGATGAAAGTGATAGGATATTGACTTTCAGATGTATTATATTTTTATGATATAAACATAATATCTTTATAGTGGTAAAAAATTGATATCAAATAAAGGGAAACGCTTTAAGGAAACTTTGGCTAACTTTTTTGCTACTTTCCTGAGAAACTCTAATAGCGAATGTTCAAACTGTATTGAAATATGTTGTTTTTTTGCTCCATATATCGTTATATGGCGGTCGCCGTAGCCGAATAAGTTGGTGTGTGACTAACATCCGGAAGTGTCTAGGTTCGAATCTCTGGGCATGAAACAGCAACTGATAGGAAAAGTTGTTTCCAACCTCCGAACGTTTTTCAACCTTGACAAAGCGGTGATTTGACGTAAAACTGTAGGTACCTCCATTTGTGGAAAAACATCACGACTCATTCCAAACATAGGAGATGGAAATCGGCCAAACACCCAATATAATGTGATGCCGTGAAAAAACGAATAATTTAGCTGAATTTATACTACCAGTTGATGCATTGGTGTTTGGTCAAGCTTATCCTCTAATTTTTGATATTCATCGTAATGATTCTCACAAGTCCCACATGCGAAGGAACAGCAATTTTATGTCACTTCTAAAAGACTAAGAGTTTTCGTGCGTCAAAATGAATATACCAGTCGAAGGGGGACGTTCATATATTAAAAGGAAAAAGGCAGCTATGAGCACTGCTAACTGCAGTGAAATAACATTGAATTATCAAATTAATTGACACACCAAATATTAAAATTTTACCGACCTTGTTACACCGACACATTTTTTTAATAAAATCTCAGTTGGGTTTGCTTTTCATTTTTAGAATCAAACAATGAGGCAATGAAACAATTACAGCTTGTAATACCAACATATAAAAAAGCAATTGTCGCCTGACGTCAACAATATGTAAGTCGGATCTAAATGAGGTGGGTAGCAATACGTGACTATGATTGCTATATTTTTATTACGAGGTTATCGAGCTAAACGCATTTACCCCCATTGTTTCAAAATTTTTCTTTCGCCGTTTTTCTCTGCTTACCAGTATTTGTAATTTTGCTTCATTTATAACAGCGATTTCAAGTTTTTTGTTTTGCTCTTATGCACATAAACGTACTTACTAAGCGTTCTTGCCGAGTGTAAAAAAAATATCTCTAAGTTTGTCGATTTACAGCATATCGAGACTTTGGTTTTTGGTGTATATCTCGTATAAGAAGTGCGCGCTCAAAAAAAAAGGACAAGCAATAAATTCTATGAGTTCTAAACAATGTATTGATCAATTTAAATTTTTACGCATGTAATCAACATTAATGATCATGCAGCTTCATACAAGGTCATCATAGCTCATATATGCATATCAGGAATGTACGTACCTATGCTACATACATATAAATCAAAATTGTCCAACAACCAATCACAATAAAGGAAAAAAATCAATTCCCCAACATTTTGTATTCTCATCTTCGTACAAAAATAATATTTATTCATAAACGCAGTCGCAGACAACCCATATGTACACATACGCACATGCGCTCTTTACATACAACTATATTTGATTCCGCCAAGCGCTCACTTCACCAAACAGATACAATTTTAAAAAGTTCTCTGGATATAATAAGTTCTCTATCGGTTCTATTCGTCCTATTCGCTGTTGCTGAACAGAGAGCTACAGCTATTGTTACTGTGACGTTCTCTGCTATTAGGATTTTTAAAAGCAAAAGCTGTTGGAAAATTTCATACTGTAATAATTTCAAAAGCAAAAAAAAACGTGATTTTAAAGGGTCCGACACTCGACTGTGACTGGAAAATCACAACCATCAAATGTTCGTGAGCTCGAGCATCGCGAAACATCATGAAGGTGGTCATCAAAAGACTGTAACGTTACGTGATATGGTTTAATAAGTGAAGAAGTTACTTGAGGGAAATCCCCGAGCCCCGACGAAGTGCCAATCAAATGGCGAAAGAACTAAAAATATCTGACGGTAGCATCCACCGTATACTGAAAAATGATCTGAAATTGAAGCCTCACAAAATCCATCAATTTCAGAACATCGTGTTTTCCGACGAGAAAATTGTTCAAATTGAGCAATTCGTAAACTTCCAAAACTATAGGGTTTATTCGACCGACCCTTCATACAAGAATTTGAGTCATTGATTGGCCACCAAGAGGCAGCACCCGCCACAGATAATGGGTTCGGGCCGCTGCAATCACAGATAGGCGCTTTAAGATCGTTTTCATCAAGCTTGGCGTCAAGGTAAATGCGGTATATTATCGGGAAAGTATTCTGGAGGTTGCTTTGAATGGCTGGAAAACAATGTTCCGAACTTCATAACGTCCATGCAATGGCTCTCAAATTTAGCAGACGCGAATCCGATAGATTATTCTCTTTGGGCCATTTTAGAGAGGAAGGCCCGAACTAAAAGACTCACTAGTCTCGAGGCGCTGAAAAACCCCATAGTCCGCGATTGAGCCAAATACTGCAAGTCACATTCGGGCAGCCTGCGATTCGTTTCATGGCCGTCTCAAAGCCATAGCCAAGACAAAAGGTGGTCATATCGAGCAAACGCAAATTGTTTCTTAATTTTGTATTATTTTCACACATTTTTACTTTGAATTGAATAAAAGTAGTATTCAAAACTAAATTGATGGCCTTTTTAATTGGTTAGACTTCGAGTGATGGACCCTGTACCTGTATATTAAGTTATAAGTTAAAAAACAATGCTCTATCATTTGACAGTCAACAGTGGCCGAGAGTCAGCGAATTGCCGTATGCAGAATGGTCTTTTAAAATAAATAAAAAAATAAATTTGGTACTTTTCAACGCAAATTAAAAAAATAAAATGGATAGGATTTTAAATATCAAAACTATTGCATGGTCATGTCATAACGCATTTTATCTGAACTAATGTCGTAAAGAAGACCCTCGTTTCACAGGTTATGAGGTAGTATACAAGTATTTGTGGTAGTATTTTTTTATTGGGAAACATTTTTGTTTGCGAAAGCAGAAAAAATTCGGACAAAAATTTATAACCGGTAGAGTTCTTATTACCACGCCAATCAGTTGAAAGTTTCTCTATTCTCCCACCAGGCACAATAATATTTGTAGAAAGATGGGTTTTTATATTTTAGTTGATATTTAGTTCTCCTTCAAAATGTCATCTAAAAGTTTATATTATCAAGGAGTACTAAACAAAACAAAAAAAAAAACACGAAAAGTAGTTGAACGGAGCTAAACACGCATAAAATGCCAGCTAAAACTACTAAAAGTATAAAAACCTTTAATGAAATAGGGAGTTGAGGCGGTATTTATTTGAAGTTCACGCCATAAATATTGGCTTTTAAGTTTGTAAATGAAAATTTTTATTCATAATGCAATACAAAATACGTTTGCTTATAAATAGTTGCACTTTTTACAAAAAATCCTCCCGACTTTTTTCAAAGTCACTTTTTAATAGACTAATTAAAAAATCCCATTATACAGATTTCACGCGCACATCCCAATGCTAACAAAAGTATGGACCTCTAACGCACGCTTTTTATTCGCTTGCAAATTTCATATATAATATGTATGTATGTTCATTTTCGTTATATAATACATACATATACATACATATATGAATTTACCAATGTATGTATGTCCGGCTTCTCATAAAATGTCCCTCCTATTCATAAGTACCTAACGTTGCCCCATATGCGCATTGGATATTCCATATTGACAACCGGTCAACAATTTGTCGACTGCTGCGCCATGGGCGTCGCCACTGCCGTCTGCTGTTGACAGCGCCACTTACATAAACATCACAATATGTCACTTCGTAATCTTCATTATCTTCCGAACAATTACCGTGATTGCACCAGTCACTGACCAGCCCCAACATCCCGTACCACTGCCCCACTGCACTACTAGCCGCCGCCAGAGGTCTATTGCCTTGTAGCCGACTTTTAAACATTGAATTTTATAAGTACCGCCTCGTCCTTCTGCCTATCCTTCTTTATCTCCGAATTATGTACCCATATATATGTACATATGCATATATTTGCCATCTTATCGATGTGAACGGTCGATCGGTTGACCAGCCATATTGTATCTTTGACTATCTCTCGAATCCATCTGGTGCGCGTAGTGTTTGCGCTTACAATGCCTGTCATCGCACTATAAACGTACACAAAAACATGCGTGAAATTGTTTTTGATGTTGTTATTGTTGTTGCTTCTCATATATCCAACGTCTGCATTCGACAGTGTTGTCATTGTTAATTTATGCGATTTCAACAACAATACAAATTGTACTGAACACATTGCTTGCCATACTACGAAATATATAGTCATACACACGACAGTATATCCGCATATATGTACATACATACATCTTATATAAGTAAGCTGATCTGTTTTAGCCCAGTAGGGAAGCTTACTAGTTGCAATTTCATATCCTTGGAATGGATTGCAAGCTTCAGGTAAGTCCACAATTCAAGTTTTTAACAGCCATCCTCGAATGAGCGCATCGAGCGTCAAAGGACTGTCAAATGTGCTTCGAAACAAATTGGGTAATTTACTTTCTGCCATGAAAAATCTCCTCATCAAAATATCTGCCTTTCGGAGCCGGCAGATAAGTATATTCGTAGAGTATATACTCGTATATATGTATGTATATAATTGGCGTGTATTCCCTTTTTGGTTGTTTGGCCGAGCTCCTCCTCCTATTTGTGGTGTGCGTCTTGATGTTGTTCCACAAGGCTTTTACAATTTTAAGCCGACCCCGAAAGGCAGATATTTTTTATGAGGATCTTTTTCATGGCAGAAATGCACTCGGACACTCGTATACATTGCTTGCCGAGGAGCGCTCTCTATTAGAAACAACTTTTTCTTCATTTTGGTGTTTTACGGACATTCGAACCTATGTCCACCCAATGGTAATCACGCCCCAACCCATTCGGCTACGGCAGTGGCGTAATTCGGGTAATAACAACGGAGGTCTAAGTTATAATTGCAAGGATAATAGCGATTTTAGCTCTTGGCTTCAAAGCGTATGAAAGCAAATGGGAGAACAAAAACTAAACGGAGAAATGAGTACCATTTTTTTGCCTGCTTAATCCCTTGGCCATTAACCGAATCACATTTAAGCAAGTAAAGTAATTCTTCTTTCCGTTTTTATCTTAACCAGTGTTTCAAATGTTTTCTTTTTTTGATAAGTTATAACAAATGTCTATGTATGTGTTAATTTATAGCAAAAGCAGTCCTAAACCTTCTAGAAAATTAAAAAAAAAAACGGAAAAATATTCATAAGACTCAAAAACTTAGTAATAAAAGTAACCACTAATTATAATTACTTTAGATGCTTTCCATTTCAATTCAACCGGGCTATTCGGGTCATGTTCTTCGATTTCGATGTAACTGAAATATGTTGCTCTCTGGTCAAAATAATGAGACACGTATTTTTTTGTTCGCCCGAAAAAATTTTTTTTCAAGAGTTATCGGCAATTTTGTTTTTCGGCTCAAAATCGATTTTTTTTAATATAATTATATAAATTGCTCATAACTTAGTCAAATATAAACCGATTTGAATGATTCTGGGTTAAAAATAATCGTCATTACTTGCACGAGCGACTTCATATAGAAACAATTGCAAAAAAGTAGTTGAACATTTTTTATTTAGCAAAAACCAAACAGTGCGAAGCAGGGTTTTTACTCAAAAATTCATTACTCAAAAACAACTAATTTTAGCTACTAGGCATTCAGCTCAATTAAAGTTTGAGATGTCCTTTTGATTTGGGAAAAGTTAAAAAAAAAATACACTTTTTGAAATATTAAATTTCGAAAAAATTTCATTTTTTTTTTCTTTTTTGCTAAATAAAAAATTTTCAATTACTTTTTTGCAATTGTTTCTACATTAAGTCGCTCCTGTAAGTAATGACGATCATTTTGAACCCAGAATTATTCAAATCGGTCCATTTTTGACTAAGTTATGAGCATTTAAAAAAAAATGTTCTTATATATGTATATAATTAAAAAAAATCGAGTTTGAGCCGAAAAACAAAATTGCCGATAACTCTTGAAAAAATTTTTTTTCGGGCGAACAAAAAAATACGTGTCTCATTATTTTGACCAGAGAGCAACATATTTCAGTTACATCGAAATCGAAGAACATGACCCGAATAGCCCGGTTGAATTGAAATGGAAAGCATCTTTAGAAATCGTAAGCTTTTATTTGCATACCGCAGTTTTTTTAATTTTCTAACTCCAACCAAGACATCAACTTCCTTAGTAATGCGCTGATTGCGTTTTCTTCCGCATCGTTAACAATACACTCCCCAAAATTAAATTAAAGGTATTTTCATTTATGCTATTAAAATTGGTTTCAGTTAAAATAGTGGCTTGTTTTTACTCTTGAAGGTTTGCGTTGTAATTTTTATTCATGCTTTGCTCAAAAAAGGCAGGTTTACTTCGTAATTTTTAACTTTTTTGTTTGGGAAACAGTTTTGTTGAGAAATTCAATTTCATTCATTGATTTGATATGTGTCTTCGAACGACTAAGTTGGGCATAAAATTCTTTGGATTTACGTGCAGTTTTAAACATTTGATTTTATTTAACTATTAAATTTTTCAGTAGGACTTAAATTATTACAAAAGGTCATCTTGACAAATGAAAAACACCTACACTTGAAGAAATCGATCCATCAGTTGCATACCAACGAGCTTAGTGGCATGACCAAAATTGCCACTAAATTGAAGCACTCGGCCTTTGCAATTGATGATGTGGTAAAACTTAGGAAAAAGTACAACACGAACCGGTCAAACAAGAATAACCAAAAATTATTTGCGTGACAAGCATCCGCTTTAAATGAAAAAAGGGTCGACATCATGTAAGTGGTATGTGTTCAAACATCGCGTGCAATAAATTTGAAATATATGTATCTATAAGTATATATGTATGTATATCCAGATATATATTTAAAACTTCTTTTACATGAAAGTATGTTCAAAACTACGAGACGTAATTACTCAATAAACTGTGTAGACTTCATCGTTGTCAAGTATAGCGTGGCATCTTCTTCAATCTTTGAACCAGCTTTTCTGCATAGCTCATCGACAAACAGGACTAGATTTTGCGAACTTGACGCTCGAGTTGCTTTAAATCACGGACTGGCCTTACAGCAAGATGTTATCTCATAGTTCCAAACACATTTTCAATGGGGTCGGCGTCTGGGGACTGGGAAGACCAGTCCAATACTGTGACTCCATTTTCTTCTTTTGTTGTTTCTCAATGTGTTTTTCTGAGAGCAGTGGTTTTGATGATGTGGGACGCTATGATATGTTCGCCTCCTTCAGTTCGATGGTGTTGATACTCACATCTATTCCCTTTTTAGCAAAAACTGATCATGCTTGGCGTAGTCACAAAGAAGGGCCCCGCTTAAAAAGTTTGACTATCACTTTATCCTGCTTTTTTGTCGTCACTTGCATCAAGCCGCGCTCGGAAATGTCATCAACATTTTGTACACCTTATACCGCTGGTTTCAGAACAAACTTTTTTGATTTTTTAATTACTTTTGCAGTCTTAGTAAGATAATTTCGACCCTTTCGAATGCGTGCATAAAATTACTGCCTCAAAACGCTTCGCGTACTTCTCACTTTCGAACGACACTAATCTTAGTTAGAACTGGCGTCGTAGCCCTTGAGTGGGACTATTATGCAGTAAAAAGCAAAACGAAATATATCTTCAAGTTACAAGAAAAAAGACGGTTATTTTCTTCTGACGCAGACTGTATAATTGGTGCTCACACCTTTTATTGGAATTTTTGGCCGAGCTTCTCCTTCTATTTGTGCTGTGTCTCGATGTTGTTCCACCAATGAAGAGACCTACAGTTTTGAGCCGACTGCGAGCAGCAAATGGTTTTATATGAGGAGCTTTTTATGGCAGAAATACGCTCGGAGGTTTGCCATTGTCTGCCGAGGGGCGACCGCTTTCACTTTTTTTAATTTTACAAAGGGAAATGCACAAGAAAAACATTTTTACAATAAGCAAAACATATCAAACAAAAAAATTGTTCGTACTAACTGAGGAGCAGAAAAACTTTTCCCCTAAATATTTGTCAGACAAGCGGTTTCTTTCCTGTATAGTTGCAACTCGTACGGGGAAATTCGTTCGCAAGGAACAGATAATGCCACCACAACAAAAAGCGGATGAAATAAAAGAACGGAAACTTTTTTTTAAGATTTACCTCAAATTCACACACTTCATCTATATTTCGATTTACCTTTTTCGGAGTTGTATAGAATAAGTTCTTCCCTCAAAATGCATATTTTTCTTTTTCGTCACATTCAGGTCCATGAACTGATATTAGATCATTGCAAAATGTCAACTTTTGAGAATCAATTACATTCAGAAAATACAAGAAAAGTAAACACAATAAATTAACGGCAAATTAAAATTTACATAGCTTACTTTCACATGATAGAATGAAGAATCTAGCTCAATGTTGATCTCTTCAAAGACAAAGTCTGCTACTCTCGACTAAAATGAATGAAGCGATAAATTTTATTACCAAAATATCTCTACATTTAAATTATGCTTTAAAATGCATCTAAAAGGCAACAGGAGGCCAGCCTATTAAAATCTGAAGATTGCCGCCTTGAAGGGGGCACATCAGGAAGATGTTTAATCTGACAAAAAGAACGAGGCTGATAAAATAAATATTGTCAAAAAGTGTCGATACCAATTACTAAACTCGTAAAAACATCGAGTATAGAAACTAATTGCTTTGCGAAAAATGTTGGGAGTATTTACTGGAAAATGCATGTATTGAGGAAGCACTACATTTTATAGCCCTTCATACCCATAACTATTTTCAACACTTGAATATTTTTTTTGAAGTTTCACAAAATTTTTAATGAGTTTTAGCTCAGACGCAATTTGCAGAGGAAGAAAGAGTTTCATTTGTATGAATAAAATATTTGCGATAGTCAAGCCGCGATGAAGGCTCTGACGACGCCATCGTGCTGATCCAAACTAGTCAGCTCCTGTAAAGAGGAGATTAAATATCTCGGGTGTGCAGGTCGCTTTCCTCTGTTCTGGGTTTCAATACATCGAACCATAGAGGAAAATGAAGTTGCTCACGAGCTTGCCAGGTTATCGGCATCCCACTGACTATTGTTGAAGTGGAATCGGGGGAAAGCGCAGAAAAGATTGAACTCCATTTCTTCTTGCGCTATTTCGAAAACCAATTGACCTTAGTACAAAAGGACTGTAGGGACTTTTCAGAGAAGGAGAGTGTTGAAAATGTTCGGGTTTGGCAGCTAGACGATTAAAACCACTGGGTGCCCCTTTTTTCGACAAGCTGGGGCAGTGCGCCAACCTAAATCTCTTCAATCTCCTCCATTATATTAACAGCCCTAGGTGGGTAGGTACAGGCTCCGGCAATCGAAGTGTAACCAACTTCAGATCGCTCGCGCAGCTGATGCACAGGCTAAATGGCAGTCCAGAGCATTGTTTACAAGGGCGCGGAAGCATTTTCCCGAGACTAAACGCGAAAAAACGCATACAAAATAACTGCCGTTCGGAGTTTGTTTGAAATTGTAGGTCCTTCCATTTGTGGAACAACATCAACGCACGCCACAAATAGGGAGAGGAGCTAGGCCAAACACCTACACAGGGTGTACACGCCAATTATATATATACATATATATATATATAAACGCGGAAAAAGAAAATCAGTAATGGATTTCAAACATAATAGTGTTATTACATTATATTTGGCTGAAAAATCAGAACCAGCAATTATCGTGAGCTCGAGCCCCTTAAAGTAAATAAGGTTTTTGTTTATCGCACCATTACTCGTTACAGTGATACTGATAGATCCGCGAAACGTCATGAAGGCGGTCATCAAAAGACTGTCACGTCAAGTGAAATGGTTCAAAAAGTGAAGAAGCGACTTGAGCGAAATTCCCAATCAAATGGCGAAAGAACTAGCATCCGCCGAATACTGAAAAATGATCTCAAAGTCAAGGCGTATGGTCTCACATCAAAGCAGCAACAAATCAGACTTTAGAGAGCGAAGGAGTTGCTTCGCTGGCCGAAAGCGGTAAATTTCCGAACATTGTGTTTTCTGACCAGAAAATTTTTCAATTGAACAATTCGTAAGCTCTCAAAGCGATAGGGTTTATTTGACCGACCGTTCACACGAGAATTCGAGTCATCGGTTGGCCACCAGGAGGCAGCACCTGCCACAGATAATGGTTTGGGCAGCTTTAATTGCATATCCGCGCTCTCCATTCGTTTTCATCGATTCTGGCGTCAAAGGTAAATACGAAATATTATCGGCAAATGTTTCTGAAGGTTGCTTTGAGTCCATGGGCAAAGAAACATTTCTGTAGCAGACCATGGACGTTTCAACAGTACTCGTTACCGTCTCACTAAATTTATGGCCATTTTATATGGGTATACTTCGAGTACCGGATCGAAATGATGCATTTGGCGGTGTAATGAAAGCGTTTCGTGAGCGTAGAAGCCAACCAGATCAGGGTATGCAGGCCGGCACTCGAAAAATTATGCGAAATACTTGTAGACTGCGCTTGTAAAAGTCTTTTAAACTATATTACATTGATAAAAGAGCTCACTTTTGGCAAAAAAATATATATTTTTCTTATATTGAAATTGGCAATTTTCATTAGAAAGCGTTTTGTAGAAATGTTGGCCCTTTCAGAAGGGTTTGAATTCACCTAAGAGCTTTACAACAATAGTTGAAAAATTTCCGGCAGAGAAGTCGCTTGTACACACGTACACACACATACACGCACAGGTACTTTAATATGCAGTTACACAATACTTAATGCAATATTAATGGAGAATAAACAGTGTCGTAGCTGTTAAATGTTTAAACGAAAGTGCATTTAACTGAAGTGTGGCGGCGGGTCAACAGTAGCGGGAAATTGTTTAATTGAGGAGAAAACGGTGAAATTGAAGCAGGATGAGGTATTTAATAATTAGTGAAAAATTAAGTGTTAAAAGTTTAATATTTCCAGTTTGCTAAAAATCTGACTATTATATTTATTAATCCACGAACTGAATATTATAAGGAATTTAGTTTGAAAAACGCACCCACACATCTTCACCTGCTTTCGAAACTAATGAATATTGCGCCTCACAGCGCTGCTGTAGATCTTTCACTTGTTTACGTTGTTCACCAGCCGCTGAATACTAGCCAGCTCTTAAAAAGCCGACAGTCTGAACTTACCGCCGCTGCTTTGTAATTGGAATTGGTTGTGTGTTTTTTTCTATGAATGTAGTTGTTGCATTTGTTTGTTAACATTTTTATTTTTCGGTTTTTGATGTCAGCTACACATCAAAGTCGGCTTTCATGGCGCGTTTCAGAGAATTATTTGCTTAAATCTGGTGTAAATATTATGCAGACTCAGTGCCAAGGCGGCAGACTTGATTTACCTGCACTTGAAAGCTGAAGTCCAAAGTGTTTATACTTTCAAGTTGTGTGCGAACAGTGAATTGCTCTTCAACAGCCATATAAACATTTGAGTCCTTTGGAAGGGGCAATCGGCCGCCTGTGGGATTACAGGTAGATTCAGTTAAAAAAATGCAAGGAAAATTACGATATAAGACGTACGTTGAAATAGGTAAATTATTGCATTTCGTGTAACTAGCCGCATAAAATACATTTATTTGGATTTCGAGTTTTACCTAACCAAACTTGTTGTGATTTCTCTCACAGGAAAAACGATCTTTGAAGTTTCTGTTTTTTTTTATATTTTAAACAACTGTTTGATTTGTTTCTCGTACGTTGATCGCCGAGCGCATTTGCCATAACCACTATTAATTTGTACCCCTACGATTTCTTCTAATCTACATCCCGTTGCAAAATTATAAACACTTTACTATTCTTTTTATGGAACTAATTCTGTTTCTGTTCCAACCAAATTTTGAATTCTTCTCTTTTGAATCGAGCATCTTTTCGTCATAAAAATTATGTATATACAGTCAAGTCATACTAAACAAGTAACAGCAGAAGGACAAAACCAATAAAAGCCATGTATTTTATTTTTGTTTGTTGCTCCTAGAATTTCAAAATCAATAACCAGTGTTGTAACTGAGTGTTTTGAGTAATTAAATAAATTTAGAAATTTTTGTTAAAAAATAAATGGAAAAAAATCGAAATTACAACCCTTCTGCTGGTACCTGTTTACTGTGCGTTGCAGCGACAAAAGGTTCTCCTGTATAAACGCGGTCATATGATACTTACCTAATATCAGAAAAGGAAGTTGACAGCATTGACAATTGTGACAATAAAGCTGGTATATAAGGAATAACCATACTCGTTAGCGATAATTTTGTTTTTGCTATCACAAGCATATTTTTCGTCAAACAATCAGAGCACACACATAGCGCCCTGCCAGAAAGCTAAGGTGTCTATGGGAAAACGTGGGATCTTTCTCCCAGCAAGGTCCTATGGATCTACACAGCTATGATAAGACCTTTTATCACCTATGCATCAGTGGTCTGGATGAGTAGACTCTCTCTGGTGGAAGTCAGGAGGACCTTATCGAGACTACAACGCACTGTGGCCATCTGTTGCACCGGAGCTTTTCCGACTACTTCAGGCCCGGCATTTGATGCTCTGATTGGTTTGCCACCACTTGATGCTTTCATCCAAGGAGAGGCCTTGAAGGTCATCTGCAGCCTGGAACACAATGGCGACAAAAGGTTCTCCTGTATAAACGCGGTCATATGATACTTACCTAATATCAGAAAAGGAAGTTGACAGCATTGACAATTGTGACAATAAAGCTGGTATATAAGGAATAACCATACTCGTTAGCGATAATTTTGTTTTTGCTATCACAAGCATATTTTTCGTCAAACAATCAGAGCACACACATAGCGCCCTGCCAGAAAGCTAAGGTGTCTATGGGAAAACGTGGGATCTTTCTCCCAGCAAGGTCCTATGGATCTACACAGCTATGATAAGACCTTTTATCACCTATGCATCAGTGGTCTGGATGAGTAGACTCTCTCTGGTGGAAGTCAGGAGGACCTTATCGAGACTACAACGCACTGTGGCCATCTGTTGCACCGGAGCTTTTCCGACTACTTCAGGCCCGGCATTTGATGCTCTGATTGGTTTGCCACCACTTGATGCTTTCATCCAAGGAGAGGCCTTGAAGGTCATCTGCAGCCTGGAACACAATGGCGACAAAAGGTTCTCCTGTATAAACGCGGTCATATGATACTTACCTAATATCAGAAAAGGAAGTTGACAGCATTGACAATTGTGACAATAAAGCTGGTATATAAGGAATAACCATACTCGTTAGCGATAATTTTGTTTTTGCTATCACAAGCATATTTTTCGTCAAACAATCAGAGCACACACATAGCGGGCCGCGAAGTGGCACCTATTATGACATATTCATAATTGGATCAGAAATCAAACGACCTCATTCAGTTTCTCGCCGCCAACGGTCTTGGTAACCAATAACATCAAGTTTTTTAGGCAAAGTAAGTGTATCAATCATTTTAAAAGTATTTGCTACGTACGCCTTGTGGGCTATATGGCTTATATGGCGGATGAAAATATAAAAGCTAGGAAACAAACTCTTTCAATTTGTAAGTCCGTCGTCCAATTACGATAGTAAGAAGCCGTTTAGCATGGCGCTGTAGCGTTCACCAGTAACAGTGACCTCACTGCTGATGATGCCCTCCAAAAATACGGCCGCGTGAACGCCGCACGACACTGTGACTTTGACGGCCAGCACTGACTGATACACTGTTTGCACTTTGTATAGGAACATATCCGCCTGGTGATGTCCAATTGCGTGGCTCGCAACTTCTTTGGAAGTCACACGTTGAAACAAAAACATCCAAAGCACTGACAGCCCTGCCAGAAAGCTAAGGTGTCTATGGGAAAACGTGGGATCTTTCTCCCAGCAAGGTCCTATGGATCTACACAGCTATGATAAGACCTTTTATCACCTATGCATCAGTGGTCTGGATGAGTAGACTCTCTCTGGTGGAAGTCAGGAGGACCTTATCGAGACTACAACGCACTGTGGCCATCTGTTGCACCGGAGCTTTTCCGACTACTTCAGGCCCGGCATTTGATGCTCTGATTGGTTTGCCACCACTTGATGCTTTCATCCAAGGAGAGGCCTTGAAGGTCATCTGCAGCCTGGAACACAATGGGAACTGGCACGGCCCCTGCCGGCATTGGAAAACAAAGAAGGCATGGACGTCGATCCAACGATTCTCTCCATGCCCCTTGACTGCATGCCATCAAGAGTCGTACTTGAAAAGAGATACAGTGTGGTACTGCCAGAGGCTCAATTGTGGTCAAACTCTGTTCTCGCATTTTCACGGATGGTTCCAGGACCGAGAATGGCTCCGACTCTTTCGTCTACGTGGAATCCAGCAGGACAAAACTGCACTTTGCTCTTGGAATGCATGCATCTGTGTTTCAAGTGGAGGTGTATGCAGTTCAAGAAGCGATGAACTTTATTGTGGAAAACCGATGGAGAGATAGATCTATATGGGTTTGCAGCGACAGCCAAGCTACGCTCATGGTGTCGACTCCTGTAAATCAAGGCTTAACTATGTCGGTAGACATGATAGCCTAATGCTAACATGGGTCCCGGGACACGTGGGTATCGTGGTTAATGAGACCTTTCTGTAGGCGAAGCACATGGAAAGGGTGGGCATCTGAGACAGTGTACTCTGCTCAGCTTGTGCAGAGGAGTATGAGCCGGCGGATCACTTCCTGTGCGCCTGCCCCGCCTTCGCTCGAATCAGGATTGAGGTCTTTGGCACTGCTGTGTTAAGAAGTGAACACCTTGGCTCCTTGGCACCACAAGATCTACTCAGATTTCTCCGGAGATCGGGTAGATTTAAAGAAAATTAAAAGGGAATCCAAGTGTAGTACAATAGACTTAATTAATGGCTGCTAGTCGTCCTGACAACAAACAAAAAAAAGACTATAAAAAAATAAATAAAAAAAAACCTGAAGTCATTGAATACTACATATAAATGTCACTAATATTTTAGAAATAAATGAACTCTTACGTAAAATGTACTGAAGAAGTGTTTCATTCAATATAAATAAATTTTTGGGAAAACGAAGTTCGGCGGATCCGCTAATTTTATTATAAAATGCAATCAGAAGATTTTGTTCTGAACATCGGCTCAGAAGCTCAGAAGTAAATATTTTTAGCAATTTTCCTATGTCTGCATTGACTTTTAAAGAGGCAAAAGCAAACTCCAAAAGTGAAAAATCAATAATTTGCATGTTTTCGATGTCCAGCATCAAAATTTATGCATTAGAACAGAAAACCAGATACAAATTTTGGTTTTTGCCCTGCGTTATTTGTTGATTGTATAAAGGATCTTTCAAAAGCGACGCCTGGATGTCAGTAGTAAATAATTCTTGGACGGTGCCTTTTTTATGTAATCTTTGACATTTGTCAAGCAGAAAGATGTACAATTGCACACGAGAGAACAACGCGTTAAAATTATTTAAACTTACTATGAAAATGGTCGGTCTTTAAGAACAACATATTGAAAAATTCGTTATTTTTTGGTGGAAACAATCGTCCGAATGAGTCGACAACTCGAAAGTTGGTGAAAAAATTTTAAGAAACTCATTTTGTCAAGGATGTAAAAAGGACTGGCTGGAACAAAAACTGAACGTTCTCTCGAGAATATTGCTGCTGTAGTGAAAACTGGTGCTGAGTAACCTTCAATATCGATATATCGAAGATCTCAATATTAGGCATTCATGGATTGGCTGTTTAGCGTATTTTATCTGTAGACGTGCTTATAGTGCACATTTACATTATGTAATTTTTCAAATATAATTATTAAGAGCCCTATTTTGATTGAAAAATAGTGAAAATTAAAACATTTTAAATTTCTATATATTTTACTACTACTACTTCTAAGCGTGTCTTTTAAAAAGCCCTTTACGAGTTTGGAGCGCAAAATTTGTTTGCTTTTCAAATATTTTTGAAATAACAGTGGTAACCAACCATCTAAGTATACATATTAATGATCAACGTAAATGTATTAATTTATATGTACGAGTATATCAACACACAACAAACCCATTGTTACACTTTTCCTTTCACTATAGCAATTTATCATTCGTTTTAACCTGCATTTGCAGAGCATTCCATTTCATAATGACAGCTCATGTCATTTGCCAGCTGAACTGTTGCATCTTTCCTGTCACTTTGCATTCCCCAAGTATTTGTTGGCACACAAGAGTACTCATGCTCTTTCGTTGCCGGAGCATACCCATTTGGATGCACTCTTCGCCGCTTATGTATTTCTACTCGAGATTCTCCAATTCGATGGTGTCATGTAGTTTTGTGTTGATTTATTTCTAGCTTACTTTCATGCGACATTGACTTTTGTATTTCGGTCTTTTGACATATTGCATCTTAAATGTCGCTTTTGGTATTGTTTTCCATTCTCTTACCTTTTATTTTTCCATTTGCTTCGTTAGATTTTTGAATTATGAATACGAATATACTCACATCAATGTGTGCATTTGCATCTGCTGCTCTTTTCATAAAGTATTTTCTTTGCATGATTTATGAAGTTTAAATAATGAATTGCTTGTCTCTTGCATATTCATATATACAATAACTTTTTTTGTTTGTTTGGTATTCCATGTTGGTTATCTTTGCCAAGGGATAAGGTTTGCAACTTTTGAATGCATATGAGTGAATTATTGATGTATAGGAAAATGTTTATAATTATGTATGGACAATTCGGGCAGACTCTGATTGAACTAGCAGGTGTTTCTTTAAGAGCTTGATAATAGAAAACAGAAATATTGTCGGAATGAATGTTTTCTATACTAATATTATAAAGAGGAAAACTTTGTTTGTTTGTTTGTTACGAATAGGCTCAAAAACTACTGGACCGATTTTAAAAATTCTTTCACCATTCGAAAGCTACATCATCCACGAGTAACATGGATTATATTTTATTTTGGAAATAGGGCTCGAGATATAGGTCAAAACGTGGACCCGGGTAACCTTCGGATGTGTATGTACAATATGGGTATCAAATGGAAGCTGTTGGTGAATGCTTTAGTCCAGAGTATTTTTCATGCCGCTCTGTGACTGGGGTCTCGAGATATAGGTCAAAACGTGGACCCGAGTAACCTTTGGTTGTGTATGTACAATATGGGTATCAAATGGAAGCTGTTGGTGAATGCTTTAGTCCAGAGTATTTTTCATGCCGCTCTGTGACTGGGGTCTCGAGATATAGGTCAAAACGTGGACCCGGGTAACCTTTGGTTGTATATGTACAATATGGGTATCAAATGAAAGCTGTTGATAAGTGCTTTAATACGGGGTAATTTTCATACCTATTGATGACTAGGGTCTCGAAATATATGCCAAAACGTGGACTCGCCGTGTCTTTGAACCGAATTAAACCAAACTTACACACATTGTTAAGTAGGTATTGAAGATGATTTCCGTATAGTTTGAATACCTATTGGTAGATAGGGTCCCGAGATATAGGTCAAAACGTGGACCCGGGTAACCTTCGGACGTGTATGTACAATATGGGTATCAAATGAAAGCTGTTGGTGACTACTTTAGTACAAAGTATTTTTCATGCCGCTACGTGACTGGGGTCTCGAGATATAGGTCAAAACGTGGACCCGGGTAACCTTTGGTTGTGTATGTACAATATGGGTATCAAATGAAAGCTGTTGATAAGTGCTTTAATACGGGGTAATTTTCATACCTATTGATGACTAGGGTCTCGAAATATATGCCAAAACGTGGACTCGCCGTGTCTTTGCACCGAATTAAACCAAACTTATGCACATTGTTAAGTAAGTATTGAAAATGGGTTTCGTAAAATGTGGTTGTAATTCGGAGCACTGGCAACGGGTACATCGTTCTTTTGAACCAGCCATAATGTCGCTTACTTTTTTAACGCTTGGGGCGGAACTGAACTGTCAAATTGACAGTGTGAGTTACAATGTGTCAATATTTCTTTCTGATTTGGATGCCATAAGGAAAAAGTAAGTGCAACATGTAAAAATTGTTTGTGAATTTTTTTGGAGTGGATTTTGGAACAGTGAATAATTTCTTACGAAATTTGAGAATTTAATGTGAAATCCGAATGAAATTATGTGTTCGTGGAAAAAAAATTTTTTTCGTTTTTTTTTTTGAAAAATATAAATGGATAATGGTTAAAAAAGCTCCAATGCTTAATAAAACATATAAATTGAAACGAAAAATTCATGGATGATCATATGCGTTGATTTTAAATTTAAAAACAATCTTCTTTTTTCCTGATTTTCAATTTATATTTTATATTTACTCAAAAACAAATAGAAAAACAAAAAATATTGTTAATGCCAAAGCGCTTGAATAAAGAATAAAGAAATAAATAATATGAAAAGCATATATTTTCTGTTCTAAACCATATCTATTCTATTTTAGTGTGCCCAGCGAAGGGGGCCGGGTTTGCTAGTTAATTATAATCTGGTAGATAATTTCTAGGTATTTATTTTTTTAATATGATATCCGGCATGTGTCCGCCGTGGCTATGAGCTATTTTTTACTAAATGTCGTCGATGTTTGTCTGATACGTTCTTGGAAACAAAATTTCAGTCAGCATGGCTCGACAGCGCTCGCCATTCACTGTAACGACAGCCCCTTCCTCATTTCAAAAAAAAAAAAAAAATAGATCGATAATCCTACCTGTGCTCTAAGAAATTTGCGAACAGATTTTCTTTTTTCAAAGTAAATTTCCACAATTTAGAAGCGTTATTTTAGTATTAAAAGATATAATAAATCTTGTCAAACCTTACTGAACTGAAATGTCGACGCAGTCTGCTATTCCCAGCTGTCAAATTATTGTTACTGATATCGAAAGTTCTCTTGCTGCTAAAAGAAACACCCTATGTATAGTACAGAATTATTCAGATGGCTTACTTTGCACATAGATACGATACATCGCTATTGCTGGAAAGACTCACAAGTTGAGCAAATCATTAACGCTCGCGTAGTTATTATATAACATCGGTAGCTCTGGTAACACACATCTGGTAATCGAATAATCCCACCGAGTCGTTAGAGTGACTTTGCAATTAAATTTCGGGAACAACTATTCAGTTTTACCATGAATCATGTAGTGTGTTTATATCCTATATATCGAGATAACAGCGCGACATGTTGCAAAGTTAAGTCTATAAATTAAATTTTTTTTTTAATATAGTACATACTACAACAAGAACTATACAATGTAAAGCTTCAAACTTTGCACAAAATTTTTGAAAATTTGTGAGACTGGCATGCTAGTAGACAATACTGACAGTTCACGCCGTCTTATGATGCGTACTGACGAAAATGCGCCTACCGTAGCCGGAAGCTTTTGACTCAGTCCTGGAGCATCGAATCGCCATCAATCTCAACAACTCAATATTTCACGCACCAACCTGTTGCGAATTTTGCACAAAAACCTCGTATTATTTGCTGACAAGGTTTAATTGAAATCACACGACTATTCGCCTTAGATATTTCTGAAATAAACAATGATTTTGCTTGAAAACTCGTATTTTCTGATGAAACACATTCTCATCTTGTCGGCTAAATTGTTAAGCAAACCTACAGCATTTGGGGATCAGAAAACCCATAATTGATCGTAATGCATTCTCGGGAAGCAACAATTTGGAGCGGATCATGGAGCGCTGCTACTTGAAACGCCATTTCAGTCAACGGAGCTTACAGCGGCATGATAAAACACTTTTTGGGGCCAAAAATTGAACACATGAACTTGGAGAACCTTTGGTTTTACCAAGAGGGTGTGCCATCCCACTCTTTTTGTGGGATATGCCGCCAAATAATGTGCAGATTTAGCTTTTTCTATCAAACAATTTTCAAAAATTATAAATACTTGGAAACACTGATCCACTCGAGTTGCTACGAGCTAAGCGGTTATGAAAAACTCATTAGAGGTCGCTCATTTTTCTATTGTTTTTTTTTTTTTGTAAATTCAAGCATTGAGTAAGTAATAACATAGAGTTATAGTAAAATCATTAAATTTTTGCAGACGGTCATATACGGGCATTTATTTGCCAAACTTCGCGGGATTAAAATTTCGCTCTAGTTATTTTTTTCAATAGTTGGTAGCACTGTTAATAACATCTGGGCCAACTTGCATGTGAATGTCATTATCAGTAATTTATTAATTTAATTTACGCTTGTGTTTACCAAACGACCAAGAGTGCATTTTTCGATTTTTACAATATCTGATTTGATTGAGCAGAGAAGTGCCATCAAATTTTGGTTGCGGAATGAAATTTCGGCTGCGGAAACGTTTAGCATGTTGCAGAAGGCATTTGGTGATTCGACCATGTCGCAGAAAAATGTTTATAAGTGGTACAAAGACTTCAAAGAGGGTCGAGAACGTGTTGATGACTTGGAGCGCTCCGGACGACCATCGACGTCAACAGATGACCAACACGTCAATAAAGTGAAGGAGTTAGTGCTCAAAAATCATCGGTTGACTGTTAAAGACCTTACTGATATGATCGGAATATCAGAAGGATCTGTGAAAACCATTTTGAAAAACCATTTGGGCCTACGAAAAGTCAAACCTCGTTTGGTACTGAAAACTCTCAATTTCTTGGAAAAAAGTCGTCGCGTTGATGTGTGTGAAACAATGCTTTCAGACTATCAGGACAAGCTCAAATGCATCATTATGGGAGATGAGACTTGGATTTATGCTTACGACCCTGAAACAACCGACGAATCAAGCGAATATCGTACTAAAGGTGAGGCCAGACCGAAAAGAGCACGTCAAAGTCGTTCAAAAATAAAGGTCATGATGACAGTTTTTTTCGATTTTCGTGGTGTGGTGCACTATGAATTCCTTCCAACTGACCAAACTGTTAATAAGGAATATTATTTGAGCGTTATGCTTCGTTTACGTGAAGCAATTCGTCTAAAAAGATCAGAATTATGGGCCACCAACTCTTGGTTTTTGCATCACGATAATGCACCGTCTCACACTGCACTCGTTCTTCGTGACCATTTCGCCAAAAATTCCATGCATATCGTTCCGCAACCACCGTATTCGCCTGATTTGGCTCCGTGTGACTTCTGGCTATTCCCAAAACTCAAGAGACTACTCCGGGGAACGCGTTTCGAGTTGAGGAGATAAAAGCTGAATCGAAGAAGGTGCTGATGGCTATACCGGAAATGGACTATTTGGCATGTATCGGGGATTGGAAAAATCGTTGGCCTAAGTGTATTTCATCGAGAGGGGATTATTTTGAAGGAGATGAAGTTGATTTACAAGAATAAATAAGGATTTTTCATTTTACAACTAAATTCACCTTACTTTTTGCCCACAGGTAGATGCGGTCGATTTGGTGAAAACAAAGGAAAGGCAAATCATCGCGGCGTGCTATAGAGACGAGCAACAGTATCTTTGCTCATATGTGCATTATACAAGTGGTAAACAACGAAAAGTGCTGCGCATCTATATACAAAGTAGGCAAATACAAGGCATTAATTTTCTTGTTTGCTAAAAAATTGTTGCTTAGTAAACTCCTATAGAGTGAGGAACACTCAAAATTCTGAATATATGTAGTTTATTTAAAAAAACTCTTTTATATTATAAAAAAAAAACCACCTCACTCATAAAAGGAAATTTTAATAAAATGAGGGTGATTGCCTTATATTTCCCTGCGAGAATGACCTCGATTTCGAATTCACAGCGAAGGTAAAATATAGGGAGGGCAATGTAAAATTTGCTTTTTGAATCGGCTATAAAAAAAACTAATCAATATTTTTTCAAACTTTTTTTTATTTGGAAGATTGAACATTGTCATTTATGAATGAAAAATAATATTGCTCAAATGACTGCCACGACTTGCTTTACAGTAGGCCATTCGATCAACACAATTTTTAAGCGCATTTTCGATTGTTTGGGCTCCAATTTCATGAATAGCAACTTCGATTTCGTGTTTTAAAGCATCAATCATCTGTGGATAGTTCGCATAGCATTTGTCCGGCTCCCCACAAAAAATAGTCCAACGGGCTTAAATCACAGCTCCGAGGCGGCCAATTGATATCGGAATTCAAAAACGGTAGCCAAAAGTTCGAGTGTAACTTTGGCAGTGCGACAAGTTGCACCGTCTGTTGAAACCAAATGTCGTCCATGTCATCCTCTTCAATTTTTGGAAACAAAAACTCATTGAGCATGTCACGGTAACGCCCGCGGAAGAAGAAGACTTGCCACTTTGGAAATAGGTTTTCAATATATCCCAATTTTGTTCAAGCGTATAGCGTCCCATTTCGTAAAGGTCAAACCTTTAAGTAAATTATGAACACATTTGACATGCCATTTGTGTTACCATTCTCAAAAAAATAGGTGGTCCAAAAAGCAAACGCTATATGGCCCACCCTGGAGTGTATACTGGACAAGAAAGGCTCCGTTTTGCTTGAAGAATCAGCTTGATGTTTATTAGGTAATATTATAATAAAAATATTGATGTATATCAAAAAATTAAACTTAATCTTTTCTTCACTGACTGACATATTACAAAAGCCACATTTATTGCATTTTACTGCACGTTTATTTTTATTACATTACCGTAATATTTCATAAAATTTCTTTTAAATTAAGTATGTAAGGGTAAAAAAAGCAAAAATCGTAAATTGTTGGCAATTTCTCGGGCAGGTAAATGAATAATCAACTGCGAATCATTAATTTCAATTTGCCCTTTTAAAAATAAGTCAAATTTACATAAATAAAGAAATGAGGTGCCATTTAAAGCTTAACTTATATTTCACGTAAGCTGATTTGGGTTAAAAGCAAGTAATGAAGGCCGAAAGGAGAAGAAGCACGCACTCATTGAACAAGAAAGTTGGGATGCGGAATGAGAAGGGTGTGCCATTTATTTTTAATGCTTATTTTTTACACTTTATTTCTTTTCTCTCTTTTTTTGAATAGAGTAGCCTAAGTGGACTCATTATTTCGGATAAAGCTCATACACTTAAACTCATTCACATGCATGTTGTATGCGGAGGTAGTGTGTGAGTGAGTATGTGTATGTGTGTATACGAGTAGAAATAAATAAATAAAAGCGCTTTTTACGATTCAACATAAAAAAAGAGATATACTAAATTACCCATTTTATGTTTTGTTGCAGGTTTTTCCTTACCTGCGCTAAGTGAGGTGAAAATTGGCTTTAAGGAGTCTACTCCTATTAATACATAACAAAAACCATTGTTGCACCCTTTAGCACCAGCGACATTGCACGTACGTCGCACGACATTATAACCAAGCTACGACAAAATGAAAATAAATATAAAAAAAACAAAAAAAATGGGTTAACAATAAATTTTGTTCTGTGAGGTAAGTGGGAAACTGATAAAAAATATGTTGCCACAAAAGGTGTAAATCTAATAAATTAAAGAAAAACAAAATACAACACAATGATAAATACTTACTTACTTAAAGATCGCAATAAGAGTTGGCTAAACAAAGAAGCTTGAGGTATTGAGAAACTGCGACAATTCTAACTGTAAATGCGCGCCGCATATGCCACGTGCAGTAGCAACAACAAAATCATCTAGAGTAGCAAAATTCTTATATTCTGTCCTGTGTGGCTTGGTATGCTGAATTTCGAATGAGCGTCAACATGTGCGGCAATAATAATAATTTTATTGTTCTAAATAAAGGTAAACAACGTAGTGGATGGCTGAAAATGTTAAGCAAAAAATTAATGGTGAAAAGAGTGCAATAAAAAAAAATTATTATTCGCAACTCACTCGAATGTCTTTCCTACCAAAAGCAAAAAAGGGTTTCAAACGCTATCGGCTTGTTAGCTGTTTGTATTGTGGGCTCACACATACATATATACACCGGCAAACGCAGGACTGCTTTGAGCTTTAAAATATGACTTTTTTGGCCAAACGGAAGCCAACCAAATTACTTTTGCAGTTGCTGCTGCTGTCGCTCATAAAATAGCATAAACACATTTGCATACATATTCATATAAAAATATATGTATATAAAATATATAAGCGAAGAAACCATAATTTACGCAGTCATAATTTGTCATTAAAATCTTACATAATACGACCAAATGCAGGAAGCAAGCGCCTTTGTATCCTATCTCAATGGGTGCCGACATTTTTGCATATTTCATATGTTAAATGCATATAAAAAATACGCAAGAATATGTGCAAATAAAGGGCGGTGAGTCAAGAAAGGAAGCAAAGAATTGAAGCATACGCTTTGCCACGTCCAAATGCGGATATCTATGCAATCTTACTTTTGTTGGAAAGACACTTCTCTTCCTTTAACTGCTTGGCTACAAAAATGGTCATAAAATGTAGCCAACAACGACGTAAATCAGTACTTGGGCTGCTGCTGGGGAGCGATGGGAAAACTGTTTAGTTGGAAAATGAAGAGTGCTAAGCGAAGCGTGGAATGCAGTGCCAAAAAGTAGCCGTAAAACCGCATTTCCCGCCTCCCGGCTCCCGACCAACCTGCGTTCCTCTTGATCAGCTTTGCTGGCTTTCTGCTGGCAACAAGGATTAAGTGGAATGGATTGCGTAAAGGAAGTAGCCAGGCATTTATATGGACAATTGTATAGCTTCTGCAAATATTTTAAAAATACATATCTTTACAGTTATTTGCATGCTTGTATGTTAAATACGAGTATGTACGGCAAAGCCATAAAAGGCACATATGGCTTTTTTTGATAGGTTTGCATTAATTTGCAATAAAAATCTGGTTTTGCCATATAAAATTTTCATATTTTTAGTGGATATTGTTGAAGTTAAATACGTTTAAATACCTACGCATAAATACTTCACACTCGAGGCATAAGTGTGCACACATACATATTTATCTATATAAGTATGTAAAAGAACAGCAGCCCACATTTTTGTAGAATCTAATAAAATATAAAACAATATAATGAAATGGAGCTATCGAGTCGTGGAACACGCTGGAGAGAACGACGGTTTTTAAGAGGCTATAGAGGGTCGACAGGTCTGCCACCAGTGGACCAGTCCTGCTCTAGTGCTTGAGGCAATGGAGTCAGTATGCTAAGCATTTCGGAGTACATAATGAGCAATAAATTGCAAAGATTAAAAAAAAAATTCATTTAATGTTGAGATAATAAATATAGTGAAAATAGTGCTCTAGCTAAGCGCGATCCGTTTGCAGATCGATCTAAACGTCGCTACGAACATTACTAAGCAGATACAAAATAAAGGGTATTTCAAAGGTGACGTCTAGATGTGTTGAAATTATTGAAACTTCTTATGATTATTGAAAACAATCTTTAAGAACAACATAGCGCAAAATTCTTGACTTTTTTATGTATATAATCGTTCAAATGAGTCGACAATTCAATGATTGGTGACAAAATGTCAAGAAAGTGGTTATGTTGAAGATAGAAAAAGACCAAAAACTGGACCTTCTGTGAAGAATATTGCTACTGTAGCGTAAAGTCTTGCTGAACAATCTTCAATATGGATATCTCAACATTCTCAATATTATGACAGTCATGAATTGACTGTTAGGCAGATTTTACCTCATGATGCCAAATACGGAATGATGACATTTTTCACATATAATTGCTAAGAGCTATATATATTAAAAAAAAGGAAAACCTGAAAGAATCTAAATTTTTTTTTTAATTTTTAGATGTTTTATTTTGAAATACCCTTTCCCTGGTCCGTTGTGCGTAATTGAATATAACTTGAAAAGTTATGAGAATTCTCATAACTTTTCATGTTATATTCAATTACGCACAACTAGCTATTAAAAAAATAAAAAAATTAACAAAAATATGAGGTATTTATTCTCAAAACAGGACAAACAAAATTTTCGGAAAATTTTGCACAAAAAATAAAATTTTTCAAATAAAATTTTTTTTAAATAAATTTTATCCTTAATCAATTAAAAACAAAAGAAAATTATAAAAAAACCGAACTCTAAAATTTTGGTATTTTCAACATTGAAGAAACCTCAAAATTATGATTTTTTTTAGATTTTTCTTTTCATTTACCCCGCTTCATACTCCATCCAATAAACCAATTTTCAGAGAATTTACTGCAATATCCCAAATATTTGGATCAGTCGACATGGAATGGCTCAATACTATATTATGATAAGTGTGATACACGGACAAAAGCCTTTCGCGTACTTCAATCTAACTGATTGCCTCGGACTTCAAGTTTGACTTAAGGTATTGCAAACTCCACGATCCTTAAAAACTTTGAGCTCCCCCCCGCGTAGATATGTCAACATACAACCACGCTGGGACCAAGCGAAACGTTCTCTATTCGTTTCGCCTCAAATACAGTATTTGAAGCAAGCTCATAGGTGCACGGAAAGGATGATGGAGAGCGCTACCGGACCACTGCAGTGTGCTCCAAGCAGTGGTAGCCCCAATCATATAACCAAATGTTTCGCTGCCCACTTGTGCAAGGATGTAAACATTTACTCCAAAGATCAAGCGTCAATTAAGGCCCTGATGATGTGTTTGAAACTAGACGGGGAATGGCTGATCGCTTCCGAATATTGGGAAATTAAGCTCAAATGGGCTCCTGGTAACAGGGACATTGCAGGAAACTTTGACTGCCTATGGTCAGCGAACGCTGAGCAAGTACACGTATCGAAAAGGAAAAATAATTAAACTCATATTAAATATTTCCATAATTGATTTTTTTTATAGCATAAACACAATATGAATCAAAAACCGAAATAAATAATATGATTTGCGATTAGAGAACTCGCATAAAAATAATGTTTCTATAATATTTTGTTTGTTATGCAACTCTTGAGTAGGTTGAAGTTCTCTTTGAGCCGTGTGCCAGTTTTGACCGCCAGATGCTTTTAAAATCTATGGAAAACACAATTACACAAATTTACCAATGAACACACAAAAAAGTATTCCCCTAAAACCAACGTACATAAATTCTTAAGTTTTTTTTGGCATAATTTGAAAATGCCTAAAAAGTAGCTAACGTCGCTTAGAAATTTAATTTTGGTTTTTAGTGCTATTTAGCTAGAAATTCAAATAAGCGTATCCATTTTATGCCTCTCTTTGTGTGGTCCATTTCTGGAGTTTATGACCTCATTTCAGTGGATGCAAGGCTAATTTTCGGTAATATGTAAGAATAAGCCCGTTTTATTAGTTAGATGATGAAAAATTCCTATCTTATGATTTTTGGTTTTATGCACTTCTCGGACGAGTGGATGGTAAGCAGATTTATGTGCATATATGTATGTATGTATGTACGTATCTCCACGGGTGCGTAATAGGTGGTATGTTTACGAGCAATGCACTTACTTTGTGTAGTACTGAATTATTTATTCCGAAGAAAATGAGTGAACGTCAGATCAAAGGTGGCGTAGATAAATAAAAAGCCTCTCTTTTCAAAGAAATATATCCACATATTCGCAAGAATCAAGTTGAGTGCCTGTAGGGAAAATCTGATAGAGTGCAATACATTTCTAACTAAATGGTTCTGATGATTTTAACCTGCAGAAAAGCTGCAGCCGAAATTTTATCGTGACTGTCTAACAAGATTCGAAATCAATATTAAGTCTAGTGCAAAGGCTTTTTGAAATTTTATCAGGTAAAAAGAAACATGCTCCACAATTCCATCCTAATGATGCTGCTACTTTACTTACAATTTTTCTGCCCTTGCACTTTGGTCTTGGTTTCAACGGCAAACGACAACGGAACGGAGAATGGAAAGGAAAATTGGAAGGCCTCAACTTTCTAGCCCTTAGAAGGTTAAACCTAAGTGAAATATTTAGAGAGAATATAACTCTAACAACGAGACTGGCATGGAAAACTCAAGTGGAATTATAGTAAATCGAAAGATAAAAGTTTTCGAACAGTACCAGAGAGCCTTTAGTTAGACATTGGATCTGAGATCGGCTATGGAGTTCTGAATAGGCAAATCGTCACGTATTCTGGTGGTCCTTGGTAAAAACCACGGTTCCTATGTTAAATAGACGGGAAAAAAGAGTGTGAGTAGTCATCGTATGTGTTAGTGTCGCACTTCGGGCTTTAGTGATCCAAGAGAACCCAATGACAATGATATGTTGACCGAATTCGTTTGGATTGGCACGATAATCGGAGTTTCATAAACGGATTTTTAGAAACAGAGGTCCTCAAAAAGTTGGCACCGCAGTGCTCTCTGTTTTTGGCACCTAATTAACATTGTGATGTTTAAGGCAATGAAATGGCGAACAGCGTTTCTTTGGAGCATCCAATTGCAATGGAACGAGTTTTAGAGCCAAGCATAGCGGGAACAGTTGGGTATATCAAGACTGTCAATAAAAACACTCATGAGAGTCCGTTGGTAATATATTCGCAGCAGCAAAATGTTTCCTCAAGACCCCTGATAGAGTGGTAGAAAAATTCCACCTCACACAGAGAAGGAATAAGCTACAAACCCTGATAGCACTATTTACAG
This sequence comes from Anastrepha obliqua, assembly GCF_027943255.1. Lineage (NCBI taxonomy): Eukaryota > Metazoa > Arthropoda > Insecta > Diptera > Tephritidae > Anastrepha > Anastrepha obliqua. Next base: position 87,742,687 of record NC_072892.1, read on the forward strand.
AGGACATGTTCATGTGGACGACATATGGTCGACAAACGCTTCATCGAAAATCTTCGGTAAGTATCTTGTTAGAAGGATGAAGAAAGTACAAAGCATTTTGTCCACCGCATTTTTGCGGTCGAATATATTGAGATTGAAAGAGTTACATTTTCCTTTCCTCAACAAGCTGCTAAGATTCTTAAAAAAAATTTAGAAATACAGAGAGAAGCAATGAATTGCAATCTCATCTGTTTTTACCTTCCTTTTAAATCGTCTTCCTAGGAAAATTTCCAGCCATCCACAGCTTCATTGCAACTAAATGAAGAACTTTAGTTAATTTTGTTAACACAAATTCGTTTTAATTATTTCTTACGCCCTTTTTCTTTCGTAGTCACTCAAGACTCCATGTGACTGACTTATTGGGTAACTTTCGGCATACGCTTAATTGGGGGTTAAAACGTTAGTTATGCAGAAAAAATAAGCTTTCGAGTAAAAAGTTGTGCCAGATTGCAGTTTACAAAAAGTTCCAAAATTGCTGATTTAAAATAAGAGGTAAATAAGAAAAACTATTATATGTAAACTAAAAAAGCGTCCTATCGAAAAATAGTATCAGCCGAACTGTGCCCGTAATTCTAAGTTTTTTGAAGTGAAAACTTCTTTAGAATCGTTGGGAGTGATTTGAGAAAAAGTGAAACGAAAAAAGCGACACTCTTGGCTACGAAGCGTTATATTATATGTTGATATAAACGTAGCGACGAACTAAATAACTTTTAGGCCAGCGCCGACAGCATGGCGCGATAGCCGAGCGGCTAGCAATGCGAGCTTCCGATCCAAAATCCTTGGTTCGAATCACAAGAAAAAAAATTTTTTTATACAGTTATTTTATTTTATTTTATGATATGTTTATGAGGAGCTTTTTTTCATGGCAGAAATACACTCGGTGTTTTGCCATTGCCTGCTGAGGGGTGAGCGCTATTAGAAAAATAGTTTTCCTTAATTTTGGTGTTTTCACCGAGATTCGAACTGACGTTCTCTCTGTGAATTCTGAATAGTAGTCACGCACCAACCCATTCGGCTACGGCGTTTGTTTAATTTTACTGATGCAAAAATGAGGATAAATATATGAATAAAGTTTGCTTACTGTTTACACATTTTCCAAAGGTGACGGAGAACCAAAAAAAAAAGTCGATTTTCAAACAAATACGAGTGCATATGTGTAATTGTGTTAGAGTTTCGGTCACGCCCCAGCAAAACCTGCGTGCATATGTGTTTGTAACATTCAAAGAAATGTAATTGTGTTAGAGTTTCGGTCACGCAGGTTTTGCTGGGGACGCTCATAATAGCAACCGCGTGTGTATTTTTATATTTGTAACTATTTTCATTTTTAAATATTTACCGCAATTATACCGAAAAATAATGCAGAAAAGTGTCGTGAATATCGACAGAAAAAAAAATCAATAAATAGCATCACGGAATTCATTTACGAAAATTTAATAAAGTATACACCAGAAGTATCGCGGATACTTAGAAAAGATTACAATAAAGTTCCAATGATTTTAAGTGGCGATTTTAACGTAAATTTTGCATTGGACACAGCGGTTCCTTTAATTGACGTTCTCAATACAACATTCAATTTAAAAATGTGTAACAATCGCACTGAATCGACAACACGATCAAAAACAACCATTGACGCGGTATTTCAAAGATATGTTGACAACATGGAAACCAAAGCATTTGTATCATATTTTAGCTATCATAAGCCACTCGTATCATTTGTTGAAATTGAAAACATTGAGGATGAATAATAATAAAATAAATAGAAAATAAAATATGAACTTTATAGCAATATTATAATGATAAGATAAGAGTTTATTAAGTAGAAAACGTTACAAAATTTATGTTATCGCACAATTTACAGAATATGATATAAATCTTAATTCTACATCATTATATTTGTATATTTATCACAGGTTTGGTTTTTTAACCGATTTTTTCTTTTTTTTTTTTTCGAAGGAAAAAACTACTATGCAATATTATAATGAACCTATAATTATCCCGCTCCTAATGCTGCTTTCGTCTTATTCTCTCTCAGTTTGTTTTACGGAAGGTTTCACTTCTATCGCGTCTAACCGTTAGACTGGTATTTTTTTATTATTATGACGTTGTTAGAGTTCTTCTAATGCACCAAGATTTCTACTTAAAACGAATCGCTTAAAGAAAAGTTTATTCAGAATGACTTCGCTCGATGAACAGGTGGCGTAAAGCCAGTACAAAGGAGTTAATAATAAAATTTGATATCAATGGGGGAAATCATTACAGAACACAACCCATGGGGTCAGCATATTACCACCTTTGGAATCAATGAGGACCCAATGTGCCTGTTGTGCTTGGGGGAGGCGAATAGCACTGAGCACATTCTCTGTGACTGTTCTGCCTTTGCTAGAGCACGGCTACGAGTTTTGTGTTCCGATGTCGTGAGAATGAGTAATATTCGTTATCTAAAACTGGAGGATATTTACAGATTTGTCAAATAATCTGGAAAATTCTCACAGAACTAACTATCTCTATCTTTGTCTCTATTCTTTCCTATCTCTTTCACTGATACTTTTCTCCTTCTCTCCTTGACTAACCACCCTCTTTCCAGAGCTTTATATACAATGGGCTTTTTAGCCTGAGTGTTTTAGGAGCCACCAAATCTCCTGGTGCTCCTTGGCTCATCGTTTTCAAATTTCAATTTCAAGGGTTCCTCAGGTTGAGCTCTGCTTTTATGTTGTTTTAATTGTTTGCATTGATACACAGGTTAGGTAAGGTTAGCTTAGTTGGCAATAGGCCACGCATAGACCTTTTGGTCCCTAGCGATACCAGATGGAGACCGACCTCTATGAAAACTGAAAGTAGACATCATGTGGGATCTGGGAGATCCGCTTTTGACACGTTTTCCAGACCCTCAAACAATGGGGCTCCCGGCATTTAAACGCCTTTTTAATAATGCCGGACAGACACACAGAAGGTGTTCTAAAGTTTCCTCAACATCCTCTCTGCATTTCTTGCATTTGTTCGTGTTAGCATGTGTTCAGATTAGTCCACCTAGCTTCCACTGGCTTTTTCATGTAGTCGTCCATTTCATTGTATATTGTATTTAGCGGTTTTAGTATGTAGGACTTTTTAATATCTCATCTACTATTTCGTTCCCCGTAATGCCTTTGTGACCAGGTATCCAATATATGTATATGCAGCCTCTTATTTGCTTCCAGCCTTTCTTTGGCCTCCCTGCTCCGTTGAGCATTTTTGGACTTAATACAATATGAGCTTATTGCTTTTATTGCTGCTTGACTATCCACGTATGTATACCTATATTAATTATTGAGTTCTTTCTTGTTCTTGTATCGGCAAGCTCCGCGGCTTTTCCCACAACAAAAACTTCCGCTTGGAAAATACTGCTATGGCCTGGCAGCTTGATAGGCTTCCTTATCCCAAGTATTGAGCAGTAAATGCCCACTCCTACTCCGTCTAAAGAGCCGTCTGTATAGAAAGCCCTATGGCCAGGCTTCATGCCTTTGTGCCATCCCTCCTCTTCAATCGTAGTACGAAACCTTCTCTCCTAATTGAAGTACGAAGTCATGTAGACTGTGCAATCTGCACTCCACTTTCCTTTGAGCTCTGTACGAAGGTTCTACAGGTTAATACTCCAGCAGCCACTAACCTCCTCGCGGATTTCGTTGCCAGGTTTTCCGCCATAACGTCAATAGGTGGCATGCTGAGTTCATTTCCAGCGCCGACGTTGGAGAGGTTTTCATCGCTCCTGTTATGCACAGAGCAGCGAATCGCTGAATCTTTTCCAGTGGCATTAAGTATGTATGTATGCATTGATACACAACATCTATAACTTTTGCGGAAGCGGTGGAAACATCTGCTCAGCTAAGCGTAAATAGCGAAGGAATGCTTAGGTTAGGTTAGGATTTCAGGCAATCGGATTACAGTAGCCAACTCACTTAGATTATGTAGGTCCGTTATTCATGCGAAAATGCTCCTAGCCTAGAAGAAAGGTTACCTAACAGCCAATGACCGATGACACAAGCCACGACTTTCTAAATGTTATCTCGTGAGAGGTTAAGCAATTCTTCTGATCTTTTCTTATCTATTTGCAGCCAACTTAGTCTGGTTGTAACACAAGTATTCCCTTCTCTCAATGATCTATTGACCTCCTGGAGAATATTATTTTGTGTTCTTAATTTGCAAGTTGCCATAGGAATTCCAATATTGCCTCTGTTTTTAAGTAACGGAATATCAGTACTCTTTCTGGCTAGCTCATCGGTCGTGCAATTTCTTTCAATATCGCTATGTCTCGGAACCCATATAAGGCTGAAGGATTGTTTACTAGTCATGAAAATCCACGGTACTCCGAGTACATCACTTCAGAACCGACGCATTTCCTTGCAGGGTACATGCCCATTTACGAACATGTTTTTATGTCTTAGGTCAATGTATAGTACTATAGTCTTAACTTGCCGCTGCTTCTCTGCAATGGCGCTAAATTTAATGAACTGCTGCTTTTCATTAGAATTTAGTTTCCGATTGAATTCATAGAAAGCAATTACCCTAAAGATGTGCACACTTTTTACATACTATGTACCAGTGGAGCAATTTTATGAACATTGATTTTTAGAAGCCATGAATTTCATTGGATTTTGGTTTTTCTTTTCTTTTGTGAGGCAAATAAACTACAAACGCCCAATAATAACACTCAGACTACATTCTTTGCAATGAAATGCTTCTATTTCACTTTGAATTGAGTGTTAGAGCTTAGATGCTCATTTCGCCAGATGCATTTTCCAAAAGCATTATACCACGGTAGCTGACTAGTACCCCAGTAGCCAAAACGATTTATGTGTCGGCATCCTTTGGTAGGACCCATGTTCGTATTCCCTTGTAGAAACGAAATACCAACTAACAAAAATATGATTGACAAGCAAAGTGGAGGAAGTGGTACTAAGCTGAACATCTCTCCATACGTGAGGCAGCCCTAATACACTTCCTAACATATGGAGTAGAGACTCCATTTATGTATGTATGTGTATACATACATTTATATGGATATGCCACCAAGCAAACTAGGCACATATACAACCGACAAAAAAAGGAGAGAAAAAAGATATTGTAGTTTTTTTTATACATATATATATGCACATATACATACATACATATATATTCTATCGTTCCGTTAAGGAGCAATTGACGGTATTTCGGTTTCTGTAATCGGTTATGATTTAAGATGAGGGACTGATTAGACCTCTGCACCCGGTTCTGGTACTGCTACTGCGGAAAGGTTGTTCCGTCGGCTGAGCCTATTAGCGTTGAGTTAATACTTACAACTAATAGATTGAGGAGTCAATTGTAATCGCCACTTACGAGAATCGGCCTTTACCGCGGGCAAAATCTAATCCTCGCTAGGGATACAACCTCTTTTGTTGGATACCCATATTAATATTATCGCGTTAGTCAAAGTCTTTTAAACAATTTACTGATGAGAAAATGAAAAACTAGATGTGAAACTGGAAATGAAAAGCTCTGATGCATGGTTGCAGTGGATATTTTGCACAAAACGTAATATTTGAAGCGAAAGTATACAAATTTTAGCATGTAAAAGTAAAGAGTAAAAAACTTAGAAAATTGTAGTAGAAAAATTGTAGAAAATTGAGACAGTGTTTACAATTTTTATTAATATTGATATTAATTGATATTTATTTTGAACAGAAAATTCTAATTTTACTTCATATAAAACATGTTTATAGTCCAGTTGATCCTAACTCTGAAATTGGTTCCAGTCGAGCTTAATTTTTTGGTGAAAATATTCTAATTATGTTGAATGATAAAATATAATTTAGTACAAATTTTTCTAACTTTTCGTTCATTTGGTTGATCGAGCGCGCGATGCTGATAATGTTAATTCATAAGAAAGTAACAGTGAAGCAATTACTGAGGTTCGCACAATCGGTAAGTCGCTAATTTTCCTTCGTTTGCAGCACTTTCTACTAAGAAAAGTCTACAAACCAGTCTGAGAGCTTCCTCTCTATTAAATTAATTACCAGATACCAACACTGCTCATACTCGTACAATAAATACTAGTGATACCTTTCAAGTCAACCATGCTTCTTGAAATCGGAAAACTCTTGCTTTGCTGACGTTGATTCGGCAACACGTGTTTATTATTTTAGACCAGACCTCTGTAGTTATTACGGAAACGGGTTTCGTGATCGATTTACTGTTGCCCTGCACAATCTATACGGATCTGATCCAGAGCCTGCTTGAGATTTAAGATCAGCTCCCATTCTTTCCAGCTCATCACCTATGCAATTTCCAGGAACTTATTTTTACGTATTTGTGGGTAGGCAGCTACTGGGTAGAGTAGCCCTACATTTAATAACTACTTTGGATAAAGAATTTTGAGTGGCAGAGTAAATAGTGATCCGTTGTGCTGTAACATAGGATTTTCTAACCCACAACGCAGCCTCCTTTATACATACATAGGTATGTACATATGAATGTATGTATGTAGCTCGTAGCTCAGCTCAGCTCAGCTGTAGCCTTCAGTGGCCATGGTCTTCAACGTTATAAGAATCGCATCTTTCTGGGGCCCGTGAATAAAAATTTCTTTAAAGATTTTACTAAAAAATTACTATGTTTCCTTAAAAGATTCAAAATTAAAATATAATATTTTCTTTGCGTGAAATAAAGTATTGAAAAAAAATCCGAAAAGTGTCTATTAACAGCTGCTGTGAATATTCCCTGCAGCATGGACAGATGGTTTGAATGTCTTATATCTTGAGATCCCCCCAGGGTAATAGAAAGATCACTAAGGTTCAAATAGGCGGTGGAATGGAGCCGATAGCTGTTTATAGATGAATGACACTGAAGACCAATAAGCTCTTTAGGTTCAGATGCACAAATATTATACGTTTATAAACATACATGTGTTTGGGTGTGCATATGTTTGGTACGTATGTATGTATGTAGTATATGAAAATACATTTCTAAGTGTGAAATTATATGCATTTAACATACATACGTATACTCGTGCACACTTATTTATATGGAGTATGTAGAGTTTGGATACGATTAGTTATTTTACCAATGAAATTTATACAAGCGTTCATTTGAATCGCATTCGAATGGTATAAATTAGAAGCGAAACGAATGTATGTATGTGCATGTGTACATTTCGTTGTATCAGCTACTGATGGAGAGAAGTTGCTGCTGAAATAGAATATTTAATATGTATGTATGTATGTATGTATGGGGAAATTCTTGCTGGAATGTATCCTTACAGGTCTGCACTTGTGGTTTGTTTATGTTTAGATGCATAGGTACATACATATTTATGAGTATATGGTACTTAATTTGTGGCAAGGAGAGATTTTATTTTCGATTTGTATCTTTTGAAATATATGTATGTATGAACTTGCGTACATACTAATGATATTCCAAGCGTACATTGAACTTCTAGGAAAAGCTAGTGGAATATAGTCCATACAAGTATAACTACATAAGCACTTGACGCAAGTGCGCTGAGGATTTACTCTGTTGCATTTAAATAAAGATACACAGAAATTTGTAGACGGAGATATACATATGTATGTATGTATGGGAAAGTGCTAATGTGATTCCATTTCATCTTGTTACAAGGTAATTGGTTCATAACTGGTATGCTGACAAGAAAAAACTGAAATTGAAATACTGAATTAGTGTAGGCAAAATACTGAATTAGTGTAGAGAATTTACGTCAGCGTCACACTTACAAATCAATGCAGGTTTTCTGCAAGTTTGAGTCATGAATTCTATTTTCACCTAAATATTCACAGATACATACATATGTAGTTATGAAAATGCGTGCATGGGGATATTTCTCAACGAATGTGTGCATTAAAGCTGACGATGCCAAATGCCATGACATTCAATAAGCGGCTTTCTTTCATCAAGAACCACCGACAGACAACGTTGATGGCAACGGCAACGGCAATGACACATAACAAAATAAAACCACATATATACATACATACATACATACATGAACAAATAATATATCTTCAAGTGAATATACTTACGAGTGCACTTGAATAAAATTATTATCTAGGTATACCCTGCAGAGAAAACTTGAACTAGTGAAATCAATTTCTGGTTCAGTATGACCACTCCTGTGCTGTCGTACATGTCTGCATCTTGATTACGAATAGTGAGAGTTTGTTATGAAATTGGTTCATTATTAAGGGCCAACTCAAATACCGAAACTAATTGTTTTGATACAACGACAGCGCTTATTGAGGGTTCAATTGTGTGAATACTACTAATCAATAATCTTTGAAGCAATTTAAGATTGTTGAAAAATATATTTATGGGCACTTAACAGACGGCAACGTTAATACGAATTACCGGGGCAGTTAATCTGATTTAAATTGTAGTGTGTCAGACGGTTGTTACGCAGCTTAGTGAACAGCCGATTTTAAATTGGATGGTTTTGGCTGTGAAAGATGGACCGCAGGCAACAAATACGGGTATTATATGCCCTGATACTAAAAAGTTTATTATTTATCAAAACAATTAATGTAATTTCGAATATGTTAGTGCAAACTAGCATTACACACATACTCATACTATCTCAGGATAGGGTTGTAATTTGTATTATTGGGTTGGGGAATAAGTTCGTAGCGTTTTTACCAAAGACTTTTATTTAAACAAAAAACAATAATTATATGAATAAGTTAAGCAAATACATATATCTTCGCCGTTGCTGTTTACAATATCTTCCCACATCTTCTCCCAAAAATTGCTTGGTCAGGTGTCAAAGAAGTTGTTTAGCCAATTTTTAAAGACCTCTTTGTTATCAAAGGTAACGCCCTTCATACGCCTTCCTTGACAGGGAGTGTAAAAGATGGTAGTCGGTCGGTATAAGGTCCAGAGAATACGGCGGATGCTGAAAGGATTCCCATTCGAGCTCTTTGAGTGCGGCTTTGACAATTTTTGCAACATGGGGCTTGGAGTTGTTGTGAAGGAGTATAGTTTGACCATGTCCATGACCATGACCAGCCTCATTCATGCGGTGTAATTGGGCAATGTAGAGCTCCTTATTGACTGTGGCATTATTTTCAAACATTTCCCAGTGCACCATGCCTTATCATGATCTTCTTAGGATGAAGTTCCGGCTTGACACTCGACTTTGACGTATCTCCTGGAGACACCAACTGTTTTCTTTGCTTCATATTGATGTATAGGCACCAGTTCTCATCTCACGTGACGATTCGGTACAAGAAGTACTGTTTATGACCGCGTGTTGCTCGATGACGGGCGAGATGCTCAGAAGCAATTCGAATGCGACTTTCTTTGCTTCTTTCTTTGGGCTCGTGAGGCACCCAGGCTCCCAATTTCTCAGTAAATCCTATTGAATGAAGGTGACTGAGAATGAATTGAATGAAGGTGACTGAGAAGCGTTTTGTGATCGTAGGTAATATATTCCGCCAATTCACGACTGGTTTGGCTACCGTTCTCCTTTAAAATTTATTTGAGACGTTCTTCATTGAATTCGGAAGGCCTTTCGCTGCCACTTTTTAACTTTGTAAAACATTTTTGTGCTGTAGACTCGCCTATGACCCTTTCTTCATACACGTCGCAATTGTCCCGGGATGAAAAGCAAAGAAGAGCAGGTGTCGAAAATGTTGATCTTTGCCTCCTGGGCATTCCATTTCTAAGCCTCAAAACTAATAAAAAATTAAATAACTAAAAAATACAACTAACATAGTTTTGTAGAGCAGAAAGTGCTGTATAGAATGAATACTTACCTTTTGCCAAACAGCAAACTAATCGTTGTAAAATAAAAGAAAATATAAAAACGCTCTGAACTTATACCCCAACCCACTGTATATTATAGTATAATCATACTATAAAATAATAGTTTGATTATTTTTCATTCACAATCGATATTATAGAGTTTTCGGCAGTGTTGCCATCGAAAGTTCCCCTAATCCGCTTATATTATGGGAGTTAAGTTAGTTGTTTTTGCGTATAAGCTGCCCTTAATTCCTGAGATAATTCCGAATTAAGTCGTTAATTCCGATTAACGCTACCGTCTGTGTATGCTATTTAACCCTAGAAGGGTACGGTTAAATTGTAGGCGCTTATAGGTACCGATGAGTAAATTTTACTCACTTCAGAATTTTGTCGTTATTATCTAATTTATTTTGTAAAATAGTAGTTTTAAATGAAAAAAATTTAAAGCCAGCATATAATATAAATGTAATTTTTTATTATAATATGTAAAATAAGCAAAAATAATACTTTATTATTGAGTCAGGACACTTTTTTTGTGCATGTTCACCGCAAATAGCTAAGCCTCTTGGCTTGCGCCTACAATATTCTGAATGGATTTTTTCAACGCGAGGTTCATGTTTGTATTAGTTGCTAATCTTTTATTTTGAAATCCTTCCGTTAACTCCTTGTGTAGAGATAACATAAAATTATAGTCGAGATTCTGGGGTTTTCCCACGGCTACACATGTTGTGCGCGTAAATGATGTATGCGTTTATTGCAGCTATGTTCATCATATTTTGGAAAAATGCTAGAGGCCACCTTCTGGTTTTCCTGACATGGTTAATGTTTTGGCACATCTGGTCAAAACTGTCAACTCCTCCTTTTGTTGAGTTGTACACATGCACTATTTCTGGTTTTCCAGTGGTCTCATGAATACTACCCGTACTGTGCATACTAGACGCCAATAATACAAGTTTATTATTATTGGGCTTGTATGATACAACTGTCAAATCCTCATGAAATATAAACAATGAAGTGGATGCGGCTCGTTTTTTGAAACTTTATATCTGTAGCTTCAATAGGCAATTGTGGTATATTTTTTTTTATTGTGCCAACAGTTGTTGTTTTGTATTCATGGCGGAGACGTTGAATGAAAAGTACACTCGTAAACCAATTGTTTATCGTGACATTTCGATTGGTGCCCTTTACATTTTTCAGCAGTTCAAGAACTTAATATTCACCAGCAGCCATTGCAGGTGGAACACTTCCTTTTCCAAGGTAAACAATGGCATCCAACATATACTTTGTTCCGCTATCACAAGACATGACAATTTTGATGCCATACTTGTTGGGTTTAGAGGGAATATACATCCTAAATGGGCATTTGCCTCTAAATCCAACTAGTTGCTCATCAATGGTTATATAGCTTCCAGCCTTATAGTTCGCTCTGCAAACTGGAGCTAGTTTGGTCATTTCTCTTCTAGCTGTTCTTGTTTCTTTGTCATCGAACCTTAGACAATTTAGGATAAATTTGAACCTTCTCTCAGGCATGGTTGCCTTGTACCTTTCCCCACAGTAGGTAGTGTCAAACATCATATGTGTTGCCAAGTGATTATCTTTGAGAGCAGCGGACAAGACTAACAAACCAAGAAATGCTTCAAGTTCGTCCATTTGCAAATTTGACAAAACCGCGTGAGATTTATCGTATAGTTCTCCCTTTGAATGTTTATTTCTTTATTTGTATAAACCAAAATCTCTTCCAATATGTCTGCGGTAAAAAACAGTTTGAAGCAGCTGGCAGGACACAACGAATTTTTAGCATTTGCTGTTGGGCCAGGGCGAATGTGAACAATATTTTTTGAGGGAGTTTTTTGACCTAGCGCAGCAACAGGTTCCTTACTCCAACTAAAATTTCCATCTTTTCCGATCAGATTGTTGTTACTAGGTGTAATAATTGTAATTACCTCTTCTGTTACACGAAATTCTTGGGCAGCTGATCTTTCATTTCTTCTCCCCTCAATAAGTTTCTGTTTTTTACGTTTGCTGCTTCCAGGTGTTTCCTCCCTTTCTTCCTTTTCAGCTTCTTCTGCATTTATGATTTCGTGTATCAAATTTTCTTCGACATCATTTAATTCTTCCGGTTCTGGTTGATATTCCGGATCTGCAACACTGTCCCAAGAATCCTCATCAAAGTTACAAAGCTCCAACTCCAAATTGTCTTCTTCCTCAGATTCTAGTTCAAGTATTGCATCCAAAATATGTTGTTCTGATAGCCCGCGACCTGCCATTTGTATGCTCTGTAGTTTTCTTTACGGTAACATAAACATAATTGTCATAATTCAGCACAAAATATATTTTTTAGACACGTACTAAGTTACTGATAAATAAATTTGACTCACACAATTTAGTACGTAAAGGGTACCGATGAGTAAATTTTACTCACTAACTTTTTTTAAATTGTCCACAAGCGCGATAAATCAAACAACACCATTCAATACTTGCGGCAGCCGATTAATGACAGAGTGGGCCAAGCACTGCTAGTGGCTTGACTTTCAGTGTGGCCAACCTGCAGATTTACGAACAAATCTATTCCTTATGTGAGTAAATTTTACTCACAGTACCCTTCTAGGGTTAAAACAATAAAGGCTTGAATGAAGAGACAAATAGAGGTTTTTTTTAGAGGTTAGGTTTTCAAGATGAAATAAAACGTATATAGTTTAATGTTATGGCCAAGAATTTAGCTTTATTATAAAGATAAGGGTTTGCCATTATGTTTTAAAAATGATTTCGGGCAAGTGGCCGCCGCGGCTGGCTCGAATGAATTCCAGCCGAGAGGCCCAATTTTCGACCACTTTTTGCAGCAATTGGGGCCGTATGTCAGCAATAACGCGCCGAATATTCTCTTCCAAGACGTCAATCGTCTCGGACTTATCTGCGTAGACAAGCGATTTCACATAGCCACACAAGAAATAGTCCAGCGGTGTTATATCGCACGATCTTGGAGGCCGCGCCACAGGTCCACGGCGCGAGATAATGCGCTCACCAAAAGTTTCCTTCAATAAATCGATTGTTGCGTTGGCTGTATGGCATGTAGCGCTGTCTTGTTGGAACCCACGGTCGTCCACATCAACATCGTCCAATTCAGGCACGAAAAAGTCATTAATCATGGCTCTATAGCGCTCTCCATTGACTGTAACATTATGGCCGGCTTCATTTTTAAAGAAATATGGACCAATGATTCCCTCTGCCCATAGAGCACACCAAACAGGGACTTTTTGAGGATGCAACGGCGTCTCAGCAATGGCTTGTGGATTATGTTCACTCCAAATGCGACAATTTTGCTTATTGACATTCCCATTCAACCAAAAGTGAGCTGCATCGCTGAACAAAATTTTCTTCGATGCGTCGCGCGAACCGAACCATTATTTTCGTAATAAATTTGCACGGTTCGCAAACGTTGTTCAGGTGTAAGTCTATTCATTATGAAATGGCAAACCAAACTGAGCATAAATCAAGTGACAGCTGTTAAAAAGACCATCTACGAAAAAACTAGTGCCAACTTGAAAACCTAACCTCTAAAAAAAGACCCTTTATATAGATATTCTGGGGTTCACAGGCACATATTTGATTAGAACATTTTGCATGTTTAGTTACTGATTCACATTAAAAAACAAATTATTTGTATATATGGGAAACAATTTGTTGCATGTGTATGTATGTATTTGTACAAATCATTAGAACACAAAAAAATATTGTAAAAATAATGAATTTTTCTGAACTGAAAAATACTGTCCCTAACTTCAATTTTTGGAGAAGTATTCACGTAAGAAATAACAGCAAGCTGAGTTTCTCACTCATCGCGAAATTCCGTCTAACATTTAAAATATCATTCCAACAAAATGCGTAGAACTTGAAGCCAAACAGTTAACTAAAACTGTGCATACTTTGGAAACAAAATGGCAAAATAATGTACTTAGATTCACTGAAGATTTTGAAGCCAAAATGTGGGAAAGGTAATTTTCTACGTTTCAAATTTAAAAGCCATACCAATATTACAAACTTTCAGTGTTAGAATTTGGCTTAATGTTATTTTCCTTTACAGGCAGTTTTTCAATGTATCTACATAGCAAAGGCCAAGAACATTAATAGGGCTCTTGATGTTTGCAATCAATCACTATATCCAAAGGTATACCAATTTTTGCAGATAAGAGTAACAGTTCATGCAACAGCTGCTTCCAGTGGACGCCCCTTCTCAGCGTTCAAGTTAATTAAAACATACATATTTACGTAAAAGACTAGGGATAAAAGCTTAAATGGTTAGGCTAGGTATAGCAGTTACGAACGAAGAAATGTTGAATACAAGGCAAAAAAAGCGAGGCGATCAGATATAATTTTGTAACTGCAATTTTCCCCTTTATCATACATCAGCAATTTTTTCATACAAAAGCACTTGCATTTATTTCAAAAACTGAAAATTCAGGTATTGAAAACCGAAAATGCATATTTAATTAAATTGATTAAATAGAAATAAAATACTTCTTTTTTTTAAATTGTCCCCACACAAGTTTTCTGCATTCGTCACTGCTCCTAAACCTTTGGCAAGAATTTCGCCTGGACGGCGCAAATTAGATACGGAAAATGAAGTAAGCGGTTCATCACCACTTTATTTTAGAGATTGAGATATCGCAGATATAGATACGGACGATTGCAATTTAATGCAAGTATACCTCAACAAAGAGCAAAATATGAAAGTTCTGTCGGGAGCCGGGAAATTGCCAGCTTCAAAGTTGTTCGTAAATTGTACCTTATCTGAAAATAGTACCTTAAAAAGAATTCGTACCAATGACAAAATCAGTCAAAGGCAGTCAAAATTGTTTTAAAAAACGACTGGTGAATTTGAGAGCCTTTTTGTGGACGTTATGAAGTTCTGAACCATTCTTGGTTCACTCGAGTTTTGTGAGACGGTGCGGAGTCCCAATGAAACGTCCATGGTCTGCCTCCGAAATGTTTGTCTGCCCACGACTTCAAAGCAACCTTCAGAATATTTTCCCCGATAACATTTCGCATTTACCTTGACGCCAGGCTCGATGAAAACTATTTGAGAGCGCCCATCTGCGGTTACAGTGTCCCAAACCATTACCTGTGGTGGGTGCTGCCTCCTGGTGGCCAATCGATGACTCACGTTCTCGTATAAATGATCGAGCAAATAAACTCTATCATTTTTGGAAGTTTACGAATTGCTCAAACACAATGTTTGTAAATTGACCGCTTTCGGCCAAGCGTAGCAACTCCTTCGCTCTCTCAAGTCTGACTTGTTGCTCCTTTGGTGTGAGATCATGCGCCTTTTGGATCTTGTAAGGCTTGACTTTGCTTTGATCGTTTTTCAGTATGAGACGCATACTACGGTCAGATATTTTCAGTTCTTTCGCCATTTGATTGACACTTCTTCGGGAATTTCGCCGATGTCACTTCTTTAGTTTTTGAACCATTTCACGTGTCGTTGCCGTATTTTGATGACCACCTTCATGAAGCTTCTACCATGAGATGCTACCAATATCATTGTAACGAGTAATGGTGCGATAAACATTTAACAAATAACTTTATTTACTCTAAAGTGCTCAAGCTCACGAACAATCGCTGGCTGGTTTCCCAGCCAAATACATATAATGCAACCACACTATTTCGTTTGAAATCCATTACTGATTTTCTTTTTTCGCGATTTCTCAGCAAAATGCTTCTGTGCGCTTTTAAAAAATACTCTGGACAGTCATTTAGCCCGTGTATCGCTGCGCGAGCGGTCTGAAGTTGGTTACACTTCGATTGCAAAAAAACAAAAACATAGAGAGAATTCTCGCTGCAGCTTAAATGATATACTACCGCTATTCCCGGCGCAAGTTTCAACAAACGAAATGGTATTTTTAGTATTCGAGAATTTCTGGAGTGAGGTTAGCATAGACCAATATTAAATTTTATGAACGCATGTTTTTTTTAAACACGATACCGCGTACCTCGATAGAAAAACATGAGTTGGTTTTGAAGTACTTCAAAAAATGAATGAGCTGAAATTTTAAATTTAAGTTTGTCAACAGTTCAGCACATTATTGAACGCCTTATGCCATGGTGGGAAGATTTTTAACGGCGTGACCCAAGAATGATAGAAAGAAGATTGCGCCCATCAGAGCGTACGTGACGTCACGTTTGCTGAGTTGTGCAGTATTGCCAACCATTTGCTCTTCGCAATAAATTTAGTGCTTTTTTATACCCAAAATGCAAAAATTTTTAAGTTTCGTGTTTGTTTCTTTTTTTTTAATTTAAAGCTACCGAAACTTTAAGTTAAACAACAAACTATATTATTAAACAAAAAAAAGGTTAAAAAAGGTCACTCTGAGAAGATTTTAGTGCTAATGAACATTTTTTTACTCTTATAAAATTTGATAATTTGAAAGTGCAAATTTAATTTTTGGCTCCATTTGAGGTTATGCAAAAATATTAAATGCCCCTCTCTCAACTCTTCTTAAGATTGAAAACCTTTTTACACATTTTAAAAAGCCTTTGAATTTATTGAATGCGAATTAAAACCATAGAGGTGTAATCGTTTCTTCCGGTCATTAATCCTTAGTGAGACATAGAACATTAAGAGTTATATTCATTGTAAAAATAAACAAGAAAATACTAAAGAAGCCATACTGACATTTTTACAAAAAGAGTACCTTATCTAGTTACACAAAGAGTCTCGCTTAACAAAAAAACCTCATAAATTAAATTGTACATAAGCATAACACATTTATTTAAAAAAACGCACATTTTAAAGACAATTTGTCACGCATACAAAGTTCTTTAAGTGATTCAAAAAAAATTTGTTGGGTTATTGTCTTTGAATGAGCATTTTAGTGCGTTTTTATATCCAAAGCTAGGCAACACTGAAGTAGCGAGAGAGAGATTTGACTGCCGAAAGCAGAAGAACACCAACAACACCTGCAATCGCGGGCAATGCCACCAGATGTTAAAAAAAAGTAAAGCTAAATAAAACTGAGTGAATTATTTAAATAATTATTAAAAAATGTATATTTTACAAAATTATAAACACGACATTTTAATTAGAACAGCTAGAAAAATGTCATGAAGAAAGAACTAAAACTCCGAGACTAAATAAAAAAAAATGCTAAATCAAGTTACGAAAATGGTAATCTGGCCATACTGGAGCTAAAATCACGTAACTAGTTGTCAAATTCGCTGAGCGCAAAGTAACGGGACCACGATAGGCGCCATCTCATTATTCTTTCCATCATGGGCGTGACCAATATGAGACGTTAGCCGGCTCTCAGCAAATTCGATAGAATCAGCTGACGTAGCAGTGTAATGAATCGGTATTATTACGAAATATTAAGAATATGTTAGTGGTATACAAAAAAAATTAATACAATGTCACTGCGTTCACGTCTGAACTACGGCTGATTGGACCAATGTGTGAATATGTGTAAAATTATCGTGCAGATTGTGTTAGTGACAAATATGAAAAATAAAATCAACACAGTCTTCGGTCATGTTGCTGCGTTGCGATAAGTTGTGAAACTTTTTCATTTTGTGTTAGAGCGCGCCCAGGAACTCGTTTTAATATTTGGCAGCATCGTCAATACCTGGGCTGATGAACAGCTTATAGCGGAAATGGCATGAAAGTGATATTTATTATTATGAATGTATTTTAAAATAAATTCAATTGAAACGTAATAATTTAAATTAAATAGTATTTTTAGAATTTTCCAAAGCCTTTTATGGCCTATTTGGCTTCTACTTTTAATTCGTCTTGTGTACATATTTGAATACATTTTAAATATGTATAAGTAAATGTAATATTTTATGATTGAAAAGCGTAGGTAAGGGAATAAAATTGTGTTAACTGTTTTTAAGCTTAATTAAATTAAAGATTATCTACTTTAGCTTAATCTGTTCGTTATTTCATAATTTTTGCTTTGTTACCCACTTTTTATGTTATATTAAAAAATTGCAATATTTTATGTATTTATTTGCAATAATGTTTCTCGTGTTCATTATATTATTATTATATTATTCTTGTATTTTAATTTTGAATAATTTTCTTTAAGTAGGAAATTTTTGAATTTTTTGCTTATTTATGTATTGGTTATATGTATGTATTATATGTATATGGTTATTTTTCTTATATGTAGGAATATACGGGCAATATAAGTTATAGTGGTGGTGTAGAAACTGAATATTCATAATTTTTGTTTAAAAAATACCTATTCAATGTTGCTTTCGGTGTGGCATTACTGACGAATGTTATAAAAAATGCACATTTTTACAGCGCTCTAACGAGAAAAAGATCTATACAACGACTAATACGACGGGTTTTTGAATACTCGTACATGTGCAATTATCGTGCAAAATTTAGCTTCAAAATTGTATCTATTTATAAACAAACACCCTTTATTAATTAAAGATTTAATTTAATGCTATTTTTACTCAATAATACTACGAATTTTATAAAAATTCAATTATTAAAAATGTTTTTCTAAACGTTTGTAATACCGTACAAATTAAATGTGCGAGACGAACTGTTAAAGGAACTATGGTGAGAAAAGAATAAAGCGAAACCGAAAAAATCCAGTCAACCGTCAATGAGGTTCGATAGAACTTTTGTAGTTTTTAAAGAGTTAAATTTCCTTTTAAACTTCGATATATCATAATTTTCAAAAATAGTGAAAATTTGGACTAAAGAATCGCGATAAAATAATATTTTCTTAAGGTATGAAAATTTGGAATACAAAATCGCGCGATTTTTTAGTCCAAACTTTCACCTCCGGTGCTGTTTTGTTTCGAAATGTATATATATACATATATACTGGAATGTAAAAAGGCGATTTTTTAATTTTAAATACATATTTTTACAAACAATGAAAATTTGAAAAAAAAATCGCGCGATGCTACAAAAAACAAAAAATGTTTTCTAAAATAAAATTGTATAATAAATGTTTCGCCGGTGTCACTATAAATTTTACGATAATACAACATTTTAATAAATCGTATGCATTATGAAACCTAAGTTAAATGCTTGCTGGGTTAACAATTGCTTTATACATTTCTCTTCAACAATATTTCGGTACAAAATGCAAATATATATATGTATATATAATTGGCGCGTACACCCTTTTTGCTCCTCCTCCTATTTGTGGTGTGCGTCTTGATGTTGTTCCACAAATGGAGGGACCTAAAGTTTCAAGCTGACTTCGAACTGGAGATATTTTTATGATGAGCTTTTTCATGGCAGAAATACACTCCGAGGTTTGCCATTACCTGCCAAGGGGCGACCGTTATTAAAAAAATGTTTTTCTTAATTTTGGTGTTTCACCGAGATACGAACCAACGTTCTCTCTGTGAATTCCGAATGGTAATCACGCACCAACCCATTCGGCTACGGCGGCCGACAAAATGCAAATACGATCGTAAAAACCTAATTTTCCAGGTTTTCCTGGGGGTTCTATAGGGACCCTAGGAGGTTGAAACTTTCATCGTTGTAATGGTGGGACTTTGCTCTTTTTATTGGGCGTGGTGGGCGGTGCCAGGCCTCCTCCCTCTTTGCCCCCCATCCTAATATATAGTGGTAGTAATGGAAAATTTAGCCAAAACCAGTAAGAAGCGCTCCAAAGTTAACTGAAATTGCAAAAAGGGTTTAGATATGACTTGCCAACCAGAAACAGTTCGAATTGTACTGAAGGAAGCAAGTTTAAATGGCAGAATAGCCAGTGATAAACCTTTCGTAGAAGTAAGAAATTGCAGTTTGTGCGTAACCATCTAAATAAGACTCCATCATTTTGGAGGACCGTACTTTTTACTTTTTGGACCAGATGGCAGACCTTTTGTATTGGGCGACGCCGATACGGAGCTCAAACCTCAAAATTTGCGGGGCTACTATAGAGTGGTTATGGTTTGAGCATGCATGCCATCAAATGGAGTTGGAAATTTAACCTTTATCGAAGTACCATTGAACAAATATGAACAAACAAAGCAAGATAATTTGATTCACAGCGCTAGAAAATTACAATTTGGAGATGACTTTCGCTTTTACCAAGGTAACAACCCTAAGCACAAGTCACACATAGTATAAACATGGTTAATATAGAAATGTCCCCACATTGTTGAAACTCCTGCGTAATCACTGGATTTGAACATCATCGAAAATTTGTATTTGGTTTTAAAGACGAACATAAGAAAATGTGACATTCATAAAAGAACTGACCTTAAAAAGGCGATACTTGAAGAATGGAACCAAATTAGCACAGAATACACAAAAAAATGATTGACTTAAAGCCTCGTAGACCTCAAGCTGTGATAAAAACGGATACCCAACAAAATACTAAATACCTGAAAATTTAAAAAATTAGAAATAAATAGGTGCTCTTTCTTAACTGTATCATTAGCTGTGGCGTGCATTCCGTGTATGTTTTTGTTTTTGTTTTTTGCATTACAATGAAATTAGTGTATTTTATATTGAGAAATGAAATTAAGCAAAATAAATAATTTTTGCAAAATATTATGAAAACACTTTACACCACTTGAAAGACGCTTGACAAAAAAATCTTGTCGATATCAAATAAGGTATGAGTGACTTTATATAATATAAAAAATACTCATGGTTCCAAAATCACTAGACTCAAACCAGTTCGGTACCAGTAGACTTACATATAGGTATACATGATATTTATGTAAATAAGCATTTCTACGCAAAAATGCCCTACTGCGATGCTTCAATTGATTATTTATGAGTTAGTCACTTACGATCTCAAATGAAATCGTTTGTTTTTCTTTTATTATTTCCCCAGTTATTATTTTGTATCTTCTAGTATTGACAGTTTTCAAATATTTTCACTGCGTTTTCGTGAATAATGTTGTGTTCGAAATATCTCATTGTGAAACCGAAGCAAGAGTAGGTATCGAGTACTTACATATGTACATACAGGTATGTATACTTTACCATCGATGCTGAACAAATGCGCAAAGCAATACGAGTACGAGTGTAGGAACTCTAGTAGTACATATCCATATATATGGCATACCACTTATGAGTTTGTTTGTATGGTTTTGTGACACGTGCGTAGAAGTGAAACAATCGTATTTCTTACGCAAGCTCATTATTCCCCATAAAAGGAATGTTGTATTGTGTGTATGTATGCATGTACGTACCTACCCACTCTGCAGTTGTTAATTCAGTGTCATTCACAAATTAAATGCCACTTATAAATGACAAGAAAACGCATTAAATGTCAAATGAGGCAGACAACTTCAGCATTTCATTACGTGTCGTGTGCCTATAGCGTGGAGAATATTTGCCTATTCACATCATAATTGCCTTTTATTCTTCTTATACGTACATACGTAGGTATGTACATAATGATAAACTTTTTGGATTTAATTTTTTTTCGCTCATATTAACTAGAAGCGAAAAAGAAGTAATGAGGTACTTCATAGTCTCAAAAATGCTCCTATCTGCATACGATTTTTTGTATTTTGACGCTAATCTATTCTGAAGGGTATTAAGTTGTGCAAATTTATAAGAAATAAATCAAAATATTACAATAGAAAAAAATATAACTTTGAAACATTCTCACTCATTTTTGTTTGGTTACGTTTACGGGAAAGTTTCGAACGACACCTACCTGAGTTAGCCCTGACGTCGGATCTCATGAGTGGGACTATTATGCAGCCAAACGCAGAATGAAACACTATATATCTTGAAGTTACAAGAAAAAAACCCGTTTTTGCCTTCTGACTGTATACATATACTTACTTACTTACTTACTTTTATACATATATCCTTTTACTTCGGGTAGAGCGTTCATCTACATGAAATTTCAATAAATCGCAGTATGCATAAGTTGAAAGTCGCGATAATCCGTAAAAAAATCCTGCTACTTTGGATATATGTATACATATAATACACCCTTTTTAGGTGTTCGGCCGAGATCCTCCTCCTGTTTGTGGCGTGCGTCTTGATGGTGTTCCACAAATGGAGAGACCTACAGTTTCAAGCCGACTCCGAACGGCAGATATTTTTGTGAGAAGCTTTTTCATGGCAGAAATACGCTCGGACACTTGCCAATGGCCTGCCAAAAGGCGACTTCTTCTTCTTAATGGGCGCTATAACGGCTTAGGCGATTTTGGCCGCGTTCAACAAAGCGCGCCAGTCGTTTCTTTCTCGTGCTAACCGGCGCCAGTTGGACACACCAAGTGAAGCCAAGTCCATCTCCACCTGATCTTTCCAACGCAGGCTTTCAAAGCCGGAGCGTTTGTATCCTTTCGGACGACATGACCCAACGTAGCCGCTGGATATTTATTCGCTGCTCTATGTCTGTGATGTCGTAAAGCTCATCGTTCCATCGCCTGCGATATTCGCCGTTGCCAACGTGTAAAGGTCCAAAAATCTTACGCAGAATCTTTCTCTCAAACACTCCAAGCGTCGCTTCATCGGATGTTGTCATCGTCCACGCTTCTGCGCCATACGTTAGAACGGGCATTGATGAGAGTCTTATAGAGTGTTAATTTTGTTCGCCTTGTCCTATCATTTTTGTCACTTACGATCGGCAGATGCTTTTTATGTTAAGATTTTTTTCAAACAAAAACGCCTACTGGAATGTGTGTAATTGCCGATGGTGAAAAGAATGCGGAATGTCTAGCCAACATTTGACTGTTAACTAGCTCTCTTCGATTTCGAAGGAATCAGCTGATTGGCAGATGTAACCGGGGTAATGACAGTGGTTGGTGACATAAGAAAAACATTGTGTTGGTGATATAAGAAAAACATATACGCTTATGATACTTTATTGCCAGTGTATGAATATGTGTGAAATGAGCGGGCAGAATTATACCTTCGGAGTCGGCGGGTACATGAGATCCACCATTACTCTCATTTGGCATGGATGGCCAAACCCATGGTGAAAAGATGCTTAAGGATGTGGCTAATATCAGACCGTTAAGTTGCCCTCACAATTTTGTTTTTCACCATAGTTATTGGAAAAACCTATTAATCTATCATCCTTGCGCCAAACCTGATAATCTATCATCTAGTTTTAAAAGTGGGTAGAGGGCTCTGAGCGAATTTTATAGATGTGCTGACGTCACTTGGGACGTGGTTTACAAAATTTCGCTTGTGGTACTGATAAAAATCAACACAGCTAATGCTCATACCATTGGTTTGTTAACGAATACGGTGAATACAAATATGCAAAGCTGCAAATTGCTTTTAATTGATTTTCAAATACAGCTAAATTTAATTTAAAACACATAATTCAAAATGTGTTGCCAATATAAGACCGTAAATCGGCTCTAAACAAATTTCAAAGCATCAGCTGATCGGCTGTTGCCGAGCAACTGGTGGAGTGGCAGCCGAAGTTACTCGAGCTTTTTCACGGCAGAATTACACTTGGAGGTTTGTCATTGACTGCCGAGGGGCGACCGCTATTAGAAAAAACGTTTTCTTTATTTTGGTATTTCACCGAGATTCGAACCTACGTTCTCTCTGAATTCCGAATGGTAGTCCAACAGCAACCTATTCGACTACAGCAGCAGCTATTAGATTTCTTTAATTGAGGTAACTGAACATCTTAGTTTACAACCAACTCCACTCGTCACTCCCACTGTTAAACTTCAACAAAAATTAGTCGAGTGGGAGCAACATATGTTTGTATAAACTTACATATATAGCAGATGTGTCTTTCGGTAATAAATCACTTTAAATGCATTCTTTAAATTAAATTAGTGACATTAATTGGTATTTAAGAGACAGTTAAACATGCTTACAACTTGTAGCTAGAAGGTGTTTCACCGCTAAATAGCCAGAGACAAACATAACCAAGCACAACACATACGAACTGTCAATAGTTATTATTTAAATTGCTTGAGAAGAACAGCAGAATTATGTCGCAACAAATGAATTTTTAATGTGTCTGCTGCCTTTGTTCAACTGCTCATGCGCGCATGTTTGATTGTCAGCGACCAGCTGCTAACACGCCCACATATGCATGCTTATGGGTAATAGGAAAATAACAAGAATGTCTTTCATATCAGTTGTGAGCATTTGCGTGTCTTTCAAGTCACTTCAAGAGTAAACTTTTGCATAAACCTGCATGCACTTACATATATGCAAGCTGTCCGTTGTTTGTCAAGCTGTAAGTTGTAGCGTTTTTGCTTTTGTTAATGTAAATTTACAGGGTATGTGTCATTTGTTTGGTATACAATACATCGATCATTCGTGATACAAAAGAAATGTGACTATTTGAGATTTTCATATTCGTGACGGTATATACCTGTATATAATTTTTGTTGTTGTGGAGTCAGCATGTAATGCTTATCTGCATTTTTTCATCAGAAGTGAATTACCAATCGTTTTAACGATAATTTTATAGTCCTAGCAATTTAATTGTTGGGTATGGGAATAAGTTTCTTTGTTAGCCCAAGTTACGAATCGCTTAAAGAACTAAATAATAAATGATATTATGTGAAACTATTGGAAACTACAACTTTACTCCATCTTTCAGGCAGCATACGGATTCCTCTGACGAAAAATTCGAGTTATTTTCACTTTATCCATTCATTGAGCCAGTTTGTGATGCACTCGGAAGAATGGATCGCTCTCCAAAAAAGACTGACTGCACCGGAACAGATGTTAATCCGAAGGTGCAATGTCTGGGGAATCCGACGATTACCAATTCAGTCCCTCTAAATATTTCTCGATCGATTTAGCAACGTGTGATCTGGCGTTGTCATACAGCACAATCTGTTTCTCATGTCTACCGTCCCATTTCGGCTGCTTTTCTTTGAGAGCTCGATTCAAACGCATTAATTGCAGTCGGGAACGATCGCCAGTGGTTTAAGGAGTTCATAATAATAGACACCTTTTTTATACCACTAGATGCAGATCATAACCTTTGAAACATGAAAATCTGTTTTCGTTGTCGATGGACCTGGTTCACCTGATAGGCTCCAACAGCGTTATCATAATTTTTTCATTGCAAGTGACGTTGCGATGCAGAAACCCTTTTATTTTCTGCTATTCAAGAAGCATCTTACGCGTTACCAAACGTTTCTCGATAGCCTTCTCCTTCAATTGATGTAGGTCCCAGTTACCTGCTTTCTGGACCATTCCCATCGCGTGCAAACGTTTACCGACGGTGGATCTGTCAACCTCCAACTCTTTAGACATATCGTCAAGGGTTCGACATTTCGACATGCGTCTTCATCCAATAATTGTTGTTGTTGTTGTAATGTCTTCGAGTTTTTTCGGCGCCTTTTCGGTCGTTCGATCTGAGTCACTCACGTTGGAATTCCCACTTTGGAAACGTCGAAACCACTGTTTGCGAGTTGTATTTGATGGAGCGTGATTACCGTTAATATTGATCAATATACAACACGTTTTAGCTTCACTTATCTTTAAAAGGTAATAATGAAGCATGACTTCCCGCAAATGCTGTTTTTTCGGGACGAACGTCAGATAAAAAATGATCTTTACGCTTCAAACGAATGTCAAATATTGTGATCGAGACCTCACATATACACCTTCAAATCAGCAGTATATTACTAGAGCGGACACAAAAATAGTATCAGCAGCGAAACCTCTTTTAGGAGGTTTTGTATATTTGTAATCTGTGTAATTTTGCAATCTATAAATTGCATAAATGTACTGTAAACAAATATCAGCTGTGGCTTCTTTTAAGGCAATGTGGTATTTGCTCTGTAAAGGGTGGTCATTGGGTGTCATTCTTACGACAACAAGGTCTACATTACCAGACCGATCTGGATTTACGCAAATTCGGTCAAAAACTCTGATTATATCAGTTATAGAAAATATTTTATTATTTCCCAACCGCAGTAGTAGAGGATGTTTCATCAAACGTTTTATGATTTATTTAGAAAAAACGCACTAATTTTTGAGCAAATTTAAATATTTTTTATTCCATGTGAAGCCTAATCGAGGCAATTAAGTTTAGAAGCATACGTTTATATCATAATTTAAATATCATCACCACTCTCTATTGCAATAGCGAATCCGCTAATCCCATTTTGTAACAGGTGGCGCTAAAGTAATCCTCCTATCAGAAAATGCTATAAATTTTGCGATTGGCTCCTAATGTCAGTTCTGTTTTGACATTTGTGTAGTAAACACATGCGAAATACACGTTAATAAACAATGTTACGCTACACTGCTCCAGAACGCGGAATATTGCTGACTATTTATTTGACCAATAATCGGTTGGTGATTTTGGCACAACGTGAATTTCGTCGCAGATTTCCTCGCCGTCCAACGCTTACTGGTGAAACACTGCGATGTTTAGCCGCTCGCCTCGAAGAAACTGACACAACACGAGATACTGCCAGGCGTGGCAGACCCCGGAGTAGCCATTCTGCAGAGAATATTGCTGCTGTAACCGAGGATGTCATGGAAGCGCCGTCGACATCGACCAGACGACGTGCCACGCAAATGGGTATCAGTCGACGGTCGTTACAGCGAATTTTGATACAAGATTTGAAGACGTTTTGATACAAGGTCCAGACGGTGCATCAGCTGTTAGCTGCTGACCGCCAATCGCGTCTAACATACGCTCTAGCCATCCTTAATCACCACCAAGAGGAAGACGATTTTTCATCAAAAATAATCATGAGTGATGAGTCCCATTTCCATCTTAGCGGGTACGTAAATAAGCAAAATTTACGCTTCTGGGACACTGAAAATCCGCGTGTAACCCACGAAGGGCCATTACACCCACTCAAAGTCACTGTATGGTGTGCTGTTTTCGCTGGAGGAGTCATCGGACCTTTTTTCTTCGAAGACGTCGAGGGCCAAACGGTTACTGTGAATGGTGAGCGCTACAGAGCAATGATCAACGAGTTCTTTTTGCCGTAACTTGATGAATTGGGATTGGAAAACATGTGGTTCGAACAGGACGGTGCAACGGCACACACTGCACGTGCCACAACCGATATGCTGAAGGATGCATTTCCTGGGCGCTTAATCTCCCGTTTTGGCGATTTGCACTGGCCAGCAAGATCGCCTGATTTGACCGCTCCAGACTTATTTTTGTGGGGCTTTTTGAAGTCGCGGGTTTATGTCAACAAGCCTCAGACTCTTGCAGCTCTTAAAAACAATATCCGTCAAGAATGTGAGGACCTATCGCCGGAAGTTTTGGCCAAAGTGATGGAAAATGCCATAAAAAGGGCTCAAATGGCAATCAACTGTGGCGGCGGCCATTTGCATGATATCATATTCTCGACTTGATGTAAAAAAAATTAAAAGACCAAATAAAAATAATCCACAAGAAGAATACATTTTTTCATTTTTTTTTTTAAATTACAGCCAAAAAACATCGGAAGGTTACTTTTGCGCCACCTTGCATGACTCTATCGGGTCGAATGTCGTGAATAGTCTATTAACCCTCCGTTGGACATTTTTTTAAAACCTTCGGTTTGGCACCTCGGGTCTGGCCAAACCCATATGTATTTATATGCATTGATATGGGAATATGTGGCAAATGCGTCACATTTATAATTAATTTTTAAGTATCGCACGTAGGTATATATTTTTAATTTCTTACCTTTTTCATGGTTCCATTTTTTGGTTTTGGCATGCATTGAGCATTTTTGTTTTGTTCTTTATTTTGACTCATTTCGAAGAAGGTTAAAGAAAATAAATTGATTACAATGAAATTTATGGTTAAATATGAAATGATATTTATTTATGGATTAGGTGGAAGGCTAGCAAAACCTGTATAAGAGATTTTTTAGTGCTGTTGACATATTGGATTCTTGCATACAATGCAATAGGAACGAGTTTTTCGACGATGATTTTCGCCTCCTTGTAGACAAAGACGGCAATTTCCCTTTGCTGTGACTGTATCGGCTCCGGTTGGTGGGTTGACTACAATATTTGCAGGGATAGTAATCGGTTTGTTGAAAAATTATTCCATAGCCAAACGAGTACTGGATTGAGAAATAACGACTGTATAAAGCCGTCAAAAAATTTCGTCTCGCATCATTTTTTCTGAGCCCATCAACTTCCATGTCAATAGACCATGTTGGAAAACAAAAAGTGAGCGAAAATTTCCAACCAGAGAATGAAATTTGTTTTTTTTTTAATAAAATTGAATGACTTTTAAACGTATTTACGTATATGAATTTCCTGAACTGAGATAACCATTTCATTTCTTCTTTAAGAGGTCCCGGTAATCTAGAGCTCGAAAATTTAGTGTATTTTCAGTAATTTTTTTACATTAAAAAAATAAAAAACGATATTGAAATTTTTGATGCTTTTTATTTAACTCCTTTTACATACAAAAATGGAAATTATTATTATTTTAATTTAAAAATTTTAAACACGGCGTTGAAGTTAACCCTCCCGAGAAATTAGACCTGGACGGTGTTGTCCATTTTGCCTCTTTGATTTATCTGAAACACAAAACCAAAAAAAAACAAAAATTATTAATCAGTATAACTGTAGCTCTGTCCCACTGCTAGAATAAAAAAGAAAATATATTAATTTGACGTAATGGCGCGGTTTAACTCTAAAAATTCGGTTTTTAGTTTTTTCATCAAAAAAATACGAAATAATTGAAATAATAATATGATTCTAGTACGGGCGATAGCCATTGATGTTGTGGGCATCATATTAAAATTTTAAACGACTCGATGAATAGTTTTTTTTTTTAAGTAGTTTTAAGACAATTGAGTTAAAAGTTTTGACCGTTTAAATGCGACCATTGATGCCGCCGCGTGACGAATATGACTGTACCTGCTAAAACGGCTGTAGAAATGAAAGTACTGGGAATATTCTTCCAAAACTTTTAGTATGTAGTATATTTTTAAAAACCCATAATTTCGAGATATCAAAAAAAATTGATCTTTTGAAAATTCTAGACCACCGGGACCCCTTGAGTGCATTTATTTAATACCTGTAATTTTTTAAATTTTTTTTTATTCGATTCGATATTTTATTTAAAGTTGAAGTTATTAACATCTTCAATTTTCTTAATTTTTTTATTCTCTTTAAATAATTTTATTGTAATAAATGGTTTTTTTATAAGTAGATACATTTAACATTTAAAACTAAAAAGAAACTCTCTTGATTACTATTTTCTCAGCTTTTTTCACACCCTGCACATGACGATTTACTCCTTATTTATTTACTGTATTTTTCTTCCTCCCCAGTTCTTCTTAGAATATATGATACTTTGAATATTTCGGAGCGGGATATAGTCCGCATAAGAAATTATTTCTTAAGAACTTTCATTTTCACTCAACTAAACCACGACCGACTCAATTTATCATCTATTTTCAATTTCTTCATTACCTAAAAGCTTTGCAGTTTTCATATAATATTATACTAAAAAAATCAAGACTCACAAAGTGACATTCAAGGCAGAAGAGCAGAAGTCGCTCAAAAAACAATCTTTCTCGTTTCGACAACGCAAATATTGCATTCTAGAACGGCACTTACAAGCAACCAACGAAGCTATAACTCTGTTCACGAAAAATAAAAACATAGTAAGAAGAGAAAATTACAGCAATGTATAAATTATAATCCCGCATCGTTGAAGCGCCGTCAGCGTAGTTAGCTGACAACTCCGTAATCTTGATGTTTTTTAGTTGAGCAACTTTTATACAAACTTATTTTGTAATAATCCGGTCTAGGTAGCTTTTGGATTTAATAAAGATACAACACTACGGAGATTGCAGTCTCCATGGCGAATCCATGTTATGAGATTTAACATAACTTCGAGCCCCTTCTGCAATAGGTACATGAAGGACTCCTTTAAGTTTCTTCGCTTCAGTTTACTAGTTTAAAATTTAATCATTTTGACTCTCACTTCCTAAACGCGTATTTTTCACATATCCTTTGTCTTTAACCCTTTTTCTCCAGTATCTTGCTTTTTTAATAGAACGATAAAGGTAAGCTCTTTTACACTGTATAATTTAAAGGCATACAGTTGAGATGGAGAACTATTCCTTGAGCGTTTGAGTACAATTGCCTGATGTATTGTTCCACCGTCAGTTTCCTTAACATTCTGAGTTTTATCAGAGTTTTTTGTAGTTTGTTTATAGAGGAACATGTGGATTATGGTATTAGAACGGTGCGTAGTTGTTATTAAAATATAGAGTCCCTCTGCCGCTATTTTATATAAACCTAATATAATAGTTTATACACATTAATACTAAACCATTTTTTCATTCTAAGACTTGTTGACTTTTATTCAGAGACAATAATTTCTATAGACTTTATCTTACTATTTTTTTAACAAATTAATTAAACCATCCAGTCAATAAATGTCACTCAATTAGATTAGATTTGGCTGTTATGCATATTTCAAAATTGTCTTATCAATTTAATCTCTCCATAATTATTACCAATTTGAATATGGTAACCAAGTTTTGAACACTTTTTCCCATCACTTTTTGCGGCTTAGACAGGGCCTTACAAGTTCGATTTTCTTTTATAAATTTAATTAAATACTTATTCTGGATGGGAATTTGATATCTAATAAATATGTGGATATTTGCAATTTATATATATGAGAAAGTATAATAAAATGTGTTTTCCAAATGGCTTAAGGCTTACAGGTATGGAATATTTTTAAAGACATTTATTAATTAATTCGTGTTTGACTACTTACTTAAAGTGTTCAATTTTATTGCTGCACTATGTGTGATATATAATATCTCGCCCGCAGATCTACCGAAAGGAGGTTTAATGTCGCATATAATGCTTTTGATGGCGTGGTTGATATTCCACCGGCTATAAGAACAGATGCGAGTCTCTGAACCTTGTCAGTTTTTAATGTTCACACCCTTCTCAAGGGCATTACACCATTCTAGAATGCTCTCCCTTACAGCAACGGTATTTTCAATTGAACGGCCGGGACGAATGTGCACTGGTGTCGTTAAACCTTGTACCGAACCAGTCGACTTCAATTTTGTTTTTATTCCGTGCGCTTTTGGAACGTTAAAAAGACTGAAAATATCAACTAGTTAGCACAATATAAACACTTTTCACAGATCCACCAGTTTTGTAGTGCATTTTAATAATTTTTTTTGAAAGGTTTACGAACTCTTTTTAGCAAATCGTAGATTTTTTAATTCACTTGGTCAGCTATCACAATAAAATCATACTAAACCATAAACTGGGTTTAAAAAGACCCTGCAGCTACTGAAATTAAATCATTGAATCACAGTGTTGCATAGGAGAGAGTAGCAACAGTCCGGCAGCAGCGAGTGACTAAACTACTTTGTGCATTCACATACTAATTTATGCGCTTATTCGTATCTGCATGCAATCATATCTTGTGTGACATTAGTGGTATGGAAAGTAGTGTTAGAAATGCTATTCCATGACTTTCGTGTATTAGTATGGGTTACGGCTACTGGAATCGTAGAGCTTATCAGTCACATTAATTACTGATGATGGAAAGTTGTGATATGAATTTGAATGTTCAGTGAGGAGCACTGAAACTTGTCTCTTCATACTGGTTTATAAGTGATGCTTAGTTAGTTAATTTGAAAGTTCGTGTTTTTGGAGATTGAAGAAAATTTTCTCTGATATGAAAATGCTTTCAATTTATATTATTAAGTGCTAGTAAGATATACAAATGGCGTATGGTTGATCAAGTTGATGGTGTCACTGAGTTTTTGAAATTTACGAAAGAGTTTAGGATCTGGCAAAAAAAAAACAAATAATATTGTACAATGAAAAAAAAAAAATCTTCCGCATTAATTGGTTTATTTAGCGATTTTCATTGATCCATAAACGTTTTTTCAAATATATGTATATACAGTTATTAATTTATTATAATAATATATCACAGCACTGATGCCTACAAAGCAAAATCTTTTACTTTTATACTTGCACTTTCATACTTTTAAATGTGGCAAAAATTCATTTATTTTATTAACCACAAAAAGTTTACTAAAGCTTTATTTGTTGTGTAAATGTATTTTTTGTTAAATCAAATAAAGCTATATATCAAAATCTAAGACGTAGTGCTTTCCGTACAAAAGTTTAATATAATCTTTCGTTTAAATGCATCACTCACTTGAAAGCATCTCCTTCCCTTGGTACGAACTCAAGTGATTGAAACTCACTTATTACTCAATTCGTCAAATTATGGAAAGGCATAAAATAGATAAATAAACACTTATGCAAACAACAACCACTGCATTCGTTTACCCAAAGAGATTTTAAATATCTTAGAAAATAATTGAATTCACAGACACACTTGTAACAATAAACAAAATATTGTAAATCAATTTTAGATATTTATTTCAGGCAACCGGCTCTTCACGAATTTTATGCAGAAGCACATAAATAAGCAAATAAATAAATATGAACGAAATTGAGTGCTGCCGGAATAGTCAAGTGAAGTAGCTGATGCTTTCGAGCTGTAATTTCAGACGTAGACATATCAACCGGCAAAAGTGGAATGCATAGAGGCAATTGACAGGGACCGATTGCCAAATACCAAGTGGTCAATAGCCAACAGAACGAAATTTCTCGGATTGACAGCACACCATCCAATACATTGCACTTCACTGCGTTAGACACTTACATACATATACTTTGGTAAATTTATGCTATTGTGCATGCGCACAGAAAGCTCGACTCAGCAGACTAATTGAAAAGCGATTATATGTATGTATGTATTTTGAAAATAATGAAAATTTCAAATTCATTGGCTTCAAGTTAGAAATCAAAGGAACATATCCATATACATATGTACATATTTGTTTGATATGTAGCAGTATATATCAGCCAATTATTATCAACAGACTCGGTATCGAACTGCATTTAATCTAACTAGTCAAAGAATATCTGTCGTACCAAGGAAAAAGCGTCAATGGTGCTATTGGAAATGGGCTATCGGCAAACCCTTAAAAGACTGGTATTGTCTTCTTTACCAGAAGGAGGAAGCTGGATGGACTTGTTCTGCCTAAGCTGAGAGGAGTCACAACCCAGCTATCCAAAGAAATCAATTTTCAATTGAATAGCGAGGAGCCGAAAGGACTCTCTGAGCCCTCCGTAGGGTATTCGAAATAGCAAATGAAGAAATGGAGCTCCATCTTTTCTGCGCTTTCCTCAGAAATAATTTGTGTAGTTCCCCTTGGACAACTGTCAGGAGGATGCCAATGCCCGGGTAGGAGGTCTCTGACGCCAATTCTGTCCCCTTCCTGGTAAGCTCATCAGCAATTTCTTTTCCCTCTATGTTCCTATATCCTGGAACCCAGAATATAGGGAAGATTTTGATTAGTTTTTGATAAGTTCTTTTCAATTGGTCAACACATATGTACGTCATCATTTAAATCTTCATGAGTGTTTTTAAATGTCATATACCACTCGTCACCATTAACTTAATTTAGCAACTGAAACATTTGTTTGACGCTAATTGCACCGATGGGGCACACATCCTAAATTTATCAAATGAACCGAAATCATCGTTAAAATTCTTGGAAGCATGAAAAACATTGATGTATCGTATTTAACCGATAATTTGGGCTTACGAAAGATCTGTGCACGTTGCATTCCGCACAAGTTAACTGAGGACCAAAAATTGGTCAGAATTCAACATTCGAATGTCCTCATTAAAGAGGCGAGAAAAGACGAGAACTTCCTTTATAACTTTGTTACTGGTGAAAGCGTCAAAGACCCGAATGGAAGACCCCAGACGAGTCACCACCCAAAAAACCGTGTTTGGAGAAGTCGATGGTCATTTGTTTTTACGATCCCAAGGGAATAGCCCACAATTAGTTCGTGCCAACGGCGTTTTGAAGAGTTTGTTGTATCACATTCGGTAGCGCTCATTGCATGATAATGCAATCATCGATCCACTCTTGTGACTAACTCTTTGACTAGAAATCGCATTTTAACCATAAGTCACTCACCGTATTCGCCTGATATGGCTCCTTGTGAGTTCTACCTATTCGGAAAATTGCATTTCACCATGAAAGAAATCGTTTTGCGTCTGTAGTGGCCATCAAAAAGGCTTGTACAGACATTCTGAAGGCCTTTCCGGTCAATAACCTGAAACACTCTTTCGAAAAGCTTTTAGAGCGCGCAAAAGAGTGCATCGAGGTCAGAGGGGACTATTTTGAATAAGTAAACTCGAAGTTATCAGAACAAAGCTCAGATTGTTTCTATTTTAGCTCTGTCTTGTTTATTTTAGACTTCACCTTGTATGTTCATATATTTTTTTTGCACTGCATATTAGATATTATCAACACAATAAAAGTGAACTGAAGTGGCTTCGAAGTTTGAACTATTATTGAACTTTCCCATTTCGTAGGGGCTGTTCACAGAAAAGATGTGAATATGATCAGACTACCAAAATCAAGCAGCACTTTCTAAATTATAAAGGTGCTTATGGCTATTATTGTTGCTGAATATAAATACCATATTTATTTCTTGACGTTGTCTGAAAAGTGCAAGCTTCCAGCAAGCTTCGGATAAGAATTCAATTAAATTTGCCAACACCATGTCCTTTACCAGATCACGAAGTTAACGTACCACTTGTTTTGGTAAAACCATGTCCTGTACGTAGTTTAACGCATTTTGAATTATAGATAATCGGGGCAAGGCGAATAGTTGAATATTTTTTTGGGCTAATAATGATGAAGCGATTCAAAGTATTCCCTTGTCTAATAAAGCTTAATGCTAATAAAACCATACGCGCAACTTTAGCTTGCTGTGTACTACATTTTATCTATTTTTAGTGGCGAAAACTTCCATCATCAACAACTAAAACAGCCACAAGGGTCGATCATTTCGATAAACAGGAAAATCTAGTTGTTGGAGCACATGTAAATGATCTCTCAGCAGTATAAAATGTAACAGAAGGGTCTCCAAGTTCTATATGCAACACAGCAAAGGCTATACGTCAGAAGTAACTATGTATGTATTTAATGCCACTAACCGGCGAATAATCCTGACAGTATAAAATATTTTAGTATACATATATGCACGTATATGTACATATCTTCTTCTTCTTGATTGGCGCGATAATCACTTAAGTCGTTTACTTTATTTGTGTGCATAATAAAAATTGTAAAATTAATGCTTAAGTATTATTTGTAAGTTTATTTACTTCTTAAATAAACTAAAAAAATTAGTTCAATGAATTCAAAATTAATTAAAATAATACATAAAGCCTTTACTAATTCGACTCGTATTCTTCCATTGTTGTTTCCAATGCTTTTTTCACCAGCTGTTAAATTCAAAACCGACTTTATCGGCGCACAGGTGGCAGATAAAAGAGAATTTCTTCCACTTCGATTGCTCTGTATTGTGTGTTCACATTAGCAGCACAGCAGTATTAATTTTGCTTGCCTTTAGTTCACACGATTTCGGCATAGATTGCCGAATATGGAGATTTATGAGGGTTCACACTATCGGTATATGAAATGGGCCGCAAATCGATATATTACGCAGATAATGAATCTTAGCTTAATAATGGAAGCGAACTCTACCCGTTTTTACGTAATTAAAGACGATGTATAAAGTTTTGTCTTTTTCCTTATAATTCACGCACGAGTTACGTCAATTTCGGAATGAAATGTCTAGCTGTGTCTCTTTGAATTTCCATTTGGTTATATACATATGTATATATAATTGGCGCGTACACCCCTTTTGGGTGTTTGGTGGAGCTCCTCCTCCTATTTGTTGCGTGTGTCTTGATGTTGTTCCACAAATGGAGGGAACTACAGCCGACTCCGAACGGCAGATATTTTTATGAGGAGCTTTTTCATGGCAGAAATACACTCGGAGGTTCGCCATTGCCTGACGAGGGGTAACCGCTATTAGAAAAATGTTTTTCTTAATTTTGGTGTTTCACCGAGATTCGAACCGACGTTCTCCCTGTGAATTGCGAATGGTAGTCACGCAGCAACTCATTCGGCTACGGCGGCCGCCTTTGAATATCCATCCATTAGGTAATAAAGGGTGATCAATTTAGAGGTATAAGAGTTTAAATTAACTTAAAACAACAAAACTTTAAATTGATTGCGCAATCTTTATTATTTCATGACATTTATTTTTTAAAGATAATCCTATTGAATTGTTAGCTGCAACTGCGCCGTATCTGGGCCATCCGAAAACACCAATTTTGAATGACTCGGCCTTCGGTCGGTATGTTGTGAATAACTTTAGTAATGTTAGCTTCTAATGCCTCAATTGAAGCTGGTTTATCCACAAAGCGTTTAGACTTTACATACCCGCACAAATAAAAGTCCAAAGGTGTGATATCACACGATCTTGTTGGTAAATCCATTGGTCCGAGACGAGAGATAAATTGTTCACCGAAACGACAACGCAGTAAATCCACTGATTGACGGGCTGTATGGAAGTAGCGTCGTCTTGTTGAAACCAAATGTTATAAAGATCACGGGCTTCAATTTCTAGCATCAAAATGTCGTTTATCATGGCGGGATAGCGTTCGCCATTCAGTGTTACATTGGCGCCAGCTTTTTCTTTGAACAAATATGTGCCGATGATTCCTCCAGCCCATAGGCTCCACCAAACGTTTGTTTTCAATGGATGTAATGGCAGCTCTTAAATGACTTCGGGTTGCTCTTCTTCCCAAGTATGGCAATTTTGCTTATTGACGTAGCAAATAAGCCGAAAATGGGCCTAATCGCTGAGAACCATACAGGTAAGTTGCCCTGAGCGCGTGATGAACACTTTTCCCAGAGCGTCGATTATCGTAATACGAGTACAATTCTACGGTTTGTAAATGTTGTTGATGCGTAAGTCTTTTAGTGATGGAATGTCAAAAAAACTTTATTGGAAAAAGTACCTCCAGGTCACACATTTTTAGAAGCTAGAAGGTTTAGAGTATGGATCTTATTCAATAACTTGGTATATTTTGCTATCAGAATTCAATGCTGTCGGTCCGGGAGTGGAGAAAATTCATTGTAGCAAGCGGGTGTGATAACTATTGTGGTGCGCTATTATGGTGCCTGAGTTTGAGAACTCAACCGTTTACGGAAAAACTAAGAGAAAGCTAGAGGCTCATGAGTCACAAGAAGGTGGAGTGCAATTGTCAGGTCGGAATCATTTTAATATCAATACTTTCAATAAAAATCCTTGCAATATTTATCCGAGTTGCTTGAGTCATGGGCTTTCGTTTTATGCATCTTCATATCTTTGTAAGTATCATACAGAAGTATGTATGTATACATCCCGAAGCAGAAGTTATGTGAAGCCTCTTGTGTCAGTCTATTGGCGGTAAACGTAAAATAGTTCAGTGCTTAAACTGAAGGCTGCCCTTAATTGAAGATTCTGCCAAGTGGCGTTTCATAAGCTACATAACTGCTATTTTTCTGTCGCAAACGCTAGAGTGAAAGAAATAAAAGTAGAGCATGAAGTTCTAAAAGTATCGCTACTTGCACACTTTTACCACATTTGGTGTATTTATGTTAAGCCAGCGGTGATGCTCTTAGTGGTGGCATGTGACATATAGACTGCTAGCTCATACTCGTAGATTAGCACTTCAATCACTATAAAATTACGTAGCCAATTCTTAATCTTCTGCTATTAAAAATCGTCTAATGTACCCGAAATTTCGTTCAACAATAGCGGTAATCAAGTTTAGTTAGAGTTTATGTGCATACAGGAGCTTGTGTCTTAACCACCACTGCCAAATGCTTAGTGTTGATAGATATACTCATACTTTAATGGCATTTCCTCCTTTTCATATAGAATCTTTCAAAATATTTATGTAGTTTATCGCACAAAGTTTACCTTGAATTAAAAATATTGGCTCCACCGAACGCTGAAAAGCGGCCCTAAAATAAAGGGTAATTGAAAAGACGCGCTTAGCTGTTGTTTTAAAATAAAACAGGCAAAAACTTAGATTCTTTCAGGTTTCACTATTTTAGTTGAAAATATGGCTTTTAGCAATAATGTGGGAAAAATGGGATTATTTAAATGTACACGTTTACAGGTGAAATCCGCCGAAAAATTGATTCATGGCTGCATAATTTTTGAGAATATCGAGGTATTGATGTTGAAGGTTGTTCAGCAACACTTTGCCCTACGGCAGCAATATTCTCAACAGAGCGCCAGTTTTTTATCTGCCAGTCCTTTTTCTATCCTCCACAGAACCAGTTTCGTGAAATTTTTTCACCAATCTTTGAATTGTCGACTCACTCGAACGATTATTTCCACTAAAAAATTACGAATTTTGCGATAAGATCGACTATTTTTTTAATAAGTTTCAATAATTTTAACATACATGATTTTTGTCGTAGCTGCAGAAATGAGGTGTTGGAAACCATTCAACACCTTTTGTGCACATGCTCAGCTCTAGCCAGAAGCAGGAACCCGTATTTAAGCTCCTACTTCTTAACGAATATAGATAATCCATACACTTAAGGTATCAACAACCTTCTACGCTTTGTCAAAAGCTCAAGATGGTTAAATATGGAAAGGGAAATGTAGCCCAGCCGGCGCGATACTCAACGGACCCATTTCGTGGTCTAAGTGGCATCGTTGTCTTTATGTGCGATGCGGCTGCCAAACCTAACCTAACCTAACCTTCAATAATTTTAACGCGTTATTCTATCGTGTCAAAATGTATATGTATCTGTCTACTTGACAAATGTCAAAGATGACATAAAACATGGATTCGTCTAAGAGTTATTCACTATTAACATCCTGGATGCTTTTTTTAGGAAGCTTTAGGATACTTTTTTTAGGAAATAATCGTTTGACAGAAACCGGTTTGTACGAGGATATAAAAAGGACTGGCAGACAGAATACTGTTCTGTTGAGAATATTGCTGCCGTAGCGCAAAGTGTTGCCGAAAAAACTTCAATAATTGGGCATTCATGAATGGACTGTTTGGCGGATTTTACATAAGGATTTGCATTTGCCTCAAAACAATTTGCCTCAACAAACAAAATTACCGCATCTTGTGAAAAGGAAACCATCGAGTAATTTCAGAAAAATCATTACTTCCATTAAAATGAAGTGTTTGGTGTGCTTTTTGGGTTGGTGAAATAATTGGCCCGTTTTTCTTCGAAGATGACCGTCCACGGGCATCGCTATAGACAACTGATTGCAATTTCGTGAGATCTGAGCTTGAAGGAGCAGGCATAAGTGATCCTTATTTTCAACAGGATGATACCAGAAGTGAAATAATACGAGTAAGCACTGCATTATTGCGATCTAAGCTTCCCAGTCGATTAATTTCACGTAATGGTACATATACTGGATTTCTAGATCTGCGTACTTACTCCACTAAACTTCTTTTTGTGAGGTTTTCTAAAAAGTAAAGTCTATGTGAATAAACCAGCAATGATTCCCGAGCTGAAACACAACATTCGGAGCGAGATTGCTGAACTCAATGGGATAATGCGTGAGCGAGTTTTTTAACATTTTAAGTTTCATATCACGTGCTCATGGTGGACATTTAAATGAAGTCATTTTTCACATACAATTGTTAAGAGCCATATTTAAAAATAATGAAACCAGAAAAAATTTTAATTTTTTTTACCTAAAATCAACATCTAGTCTGGTTTTTTGAAGGACCCTGTATTTCACCTTTTTAAAAATTAATGCATAACAAAACACTCGCCTGTTACAGTTTAATGAAATTAATGAATGAAAAACTGGACCGAAGATAAAACTGAATCGAACTTTATAACACAAGCTTTAATTGATTTAGTTAATTTGTTAAAAAGTTGTTTTTTCTGTACTTTTTACCATCAATGTGCAACATCGGACCGACTTTACGTGGATTATAGTTACAGAAGCACCTCACAATGGGAACAGAGCTGGTTAAATTTATCTATTTTTTGACTTATAATTTAATTGGAATAAGCTGCACAATTTCAGCAATTACTATACAAAAACAATATCCCCTGCTGACGTAGTTACCTCTTATAAAATATTTAAATATTTACTAGGCAGCGGTTGGGGAATAAACTTATAGCGTCTCTACCAAACACTTTTATTTAAACAAAAAAAAACAATAATTACATCAATAAGTTAATCAATTATATATTCGCCATTGCTGTTTACAACCTCTACCCATCTTTTGATCAATATGTTGATGCCGTTCCGCTAAACAACGCCTGGTCTGTTATCAAGTAAGTTGTTATAACGCCCCTTCATATGGTTTGACAGGGAATGGAAAAGATGGTAATCGATCATTGCAAGGTCCGGAGAAAACGGCGAATACTTAAGCACCTCCCATTCGGTTTTGACGACTTGTGCAATATGGGTATAGCTGGGCAATGTGGAGCTCCTTATTGACCGTGGCGTTCTTTTCGAGCATTTTCCAGTGCACCATGCACCTTCTTTGCTTTTGATCTTCTTCTTTTCGGATGATCTTCTCAGCTTTGGCGGATCTCCTAGAGCGATCCACTCCTTTCTTTGCTTCGTATTGAAGTATAGGCATCATTTCTAATCTCATGTGACAATTCGGTACAAAAAGTATTGTTTATGACAGCGAAATGCTGAGAAGCAATTTGAAGGCGACTTTTTTTGTTTTTGGCGTTGAGCCCTTGTGGCACGCAGACTCCCAATTTTTCGGTAAATTTCACTGAATGGAGGTGATTGAGAATTGTTTTATGACCGCAATTCATTTTTTCTGCCAATTCAAGACTGATTTAGCGACCCTTTTGCTTCAAAAGTGATTTGACACGCTCTTCATCGTATTCTGAAGGCCTTCCGCTGTGAACGTGTGATCGACGTCAAAGTGGTCATTTTTGAATTGCAGACCATTTCCGTGCTGTAGACCCGCCTATGCCTCTTTCTCCATATACGTTGCAAATGTTGCGAGCTGCTTCGGCAGCTTTTTGATATCGATGAAAAGCAAAGGAGAGCAGGTGTCGAAATTGTTGATTTCTGCCTCTTGGTTATTCCATTTCTAAGCCTAAAAAAAAAAAAATTATATAACTCAAAAATACAATTAACATAGTTTTGTAGAGCAGAAAGATTTGTATCGAATGAGTACCTACCCTTTGCCAAACAGCAAACTAATCGTTGTAAAATAAAAGAAAATGTAAAAACGCTATGAACTTATTCCCAAAACCAATAATCATGCATTTCCCTATGTATTAAAGCAAATTATATTCAGTTTAGTAGTTTAAAGTAAAAAAATAACTGCACTGTAGGCAATAACCAGGAAGAAAAATTAGCAAATTTGCTAGGTACACAATTTGGAAGTTCATTTTTGTTTTCAACAAATTAAATCAATTTGAATGTCGTCGATGAAAATTTTCTTTGAATCTGCCTTTTGTTAAATAATTGATTTTCTTAATGTCAACGTAATTTGTTGCTCATAAGTGATAGCATTTGCAAGGAGCTAAGTACTAAATAAGTACTTACTTAACTTTAGTGCAGTAAGTCAACAGCACTTCGACTAATGTCTTTAGCCATCGACTAAGTGTCGGCTTTGTTGTCTGCTTGCCTGCCTACCTCACAACAAAGGCGAAAACTATTTGTTGGCAAATATTTGCAATTGGCCTTTTGCATTATGCACAAGTGTTTGTATTTTGTAGTACAGTGCATATGACATTTTAAACTCGGCAGTGGAATTTCACTTCTAAATTTCAATATATTTTCATATGAGTGTATGTAAATTAGGCTGGGTCGAAAATAAGTTGCAAAAGTCCAGTTCTGTATTTAAAGCCTTTATTGAAAGTGTTATAACTATTTTTCTTATGAATCTAGAAAAACAGTTTAAAAGCAAACTTTTAATGTATTTTAAAGTACTTGGCACTGATGAAACAAAAAGGATATATATTAGTGGGTAAACCTCTGCGTAACTGATCCAACTGTGTGCAAGTGACTTTGGAGTTCAAAAAAATCTGAGAACGAAATATAGAACTCTTGAAGAAAAGAACAAAGACGCATTGTATTTGAAAATCGGCTAACAAATAATGAAGTTATAATGAAAAAACCATTTATGCGCTTTTTTGGAGGATAAAAAAAAGCTTCTTACATAAACTTTAACACTTTTCCAACTTTTTTTTGTATGCTCACAGACCCGGTCTAATGCGACTGTATATGCAAATTTTTCTTCAAGTCTTGCAAGTTGTGTATTTGCCATGTGCGTCGTTGGCGGTAATCTCAAATCAAACATGCATGCAGATTTACTATCCAAACAAAATGGAAAATTTGCATCAGCAAGTAAGTGTTTAGCACCTGGAAATATATTTACATACATGCATAAGAACATACATACATATATGCATGATTGCAGACAAGTTGAAGGCCAAAAACCAGAAAATCTGTTAAGAACCGTAAGAAACGTATAGAAATGTGTAAATTGATTTTACTTCACCCTAAAATCTACAGATAATGCAAGAACGTGAAGGTAATTTGGACACGTACTTTGTTCTAACTTCTTGTCCTTGCAAAGCTCGGAAGTCAAGTAAAAGACTAAAACAGCATTTCTTCTCGAATCTTAAAAACATTTCCACATCAGATTCGAAAGAAATAAACTAACCATAAAACCACTAGATATTATTTTACCGAAGTATACTCTCATTGCGATTTCCATATACGCTGTGAAACTCGCGCTATTTTATCAGGTATATTATTAAGTCTCAGCGCTCTTAAGGTAGCCTCCTACCCTATGATGGTAGAGAACGGGTATTCATAGAAAAGCATTTAGTGCCGCAGTGGGGCAGGTTCTCATTGCTCTAGTTATGTCGACGCATAACCGTCTTGTATTAAGGTCTGCTCCGAAAAGAAACTGCACAAATTTAGTTTTTTATTTCTCGCAGCAGAAAACCTGATTACGATGCGGTTAGTATTGTTTGAAAGTAAGGTCTATTTTGGTTTTTTGCTCTATTATCTTTAATCGCGTATCGCAGAGTTTCAAATTTTGAATTTCCAAAATATTTTGTTTGCCTGCAATTTAGAGTAATCAAACATTTTAATAACCACTCAATAGGAGCATTTGGAAATGAGAATATAACTTGCTTAAAATATACAATATATTATTATGATTTTAGTTTTTATCACTACTTTAAGGCTTGTGCTTTCTAAAAATGTATGACAAACATATATTTCCGATTGAGCAATTTATAGGAAATGTCTGTATATGTAAGTAATTCAATCTAATAAATATTCTACCTTCCTGCCTCTCAGTGACTTACTTCACTGGTTTAGTCATGAACAAAAAAAAAATGGATATCGAAGTTAAATTATCTATTCAATTAACTATTCATCATCAAAAGAATTCGGGAAAACCTATTTTTATAAAAATAATTTTGAGACGTCGGGAGAGAGGATTACCACAGTGCGATTTAGCAGTTGACTTATTTAGCTCTTCCAGTTCTTTGCCTAGTTTAGGCCACTTTTAGAGTTCAAAGTCTGTGGGTTTTATACAATAGTTATTTTATTTTCATGGCTAATATCTTTCTTTTTGCATTGTGATTTGGATTTAATTTGATTTCATTAAAAAGAGAATAATTTTTTTGTGCTATGTGATTATTATTGTTTTTTAGGCAATGCACGTGTTTTTTCCATTTAATTTTATGTGAATATACGTCCCAAGTTCCAAGTTTTTCTCACTTTTTACAGATAAATTATTGAAGGAAAATCCTTACAAATGTATATTCACAAGAGGGTTATATACAAAACCATAAAGCTAATTGTTCATGGCTTGCAATGTGTTTTTCATATAAAAAGCTTATGTAAACATTTCATCGATGTGAGTAGACATTGAAAAAACTACGAATTTTTAAAAAAAGTTGCTTTATTATTCAATATTTCATTAACCTCACCAGGTCGTGACGAAAGTCT
The DNA here is from genome assembly GCF_027943255.1 of Anastrepha obliqua. Classification (NCBI taxonomy): domain Eukaryota; kingdom Metazoa; phylum Arthropoda; class Insecta; order Diptera; family Tephritidae; genus Anastrepha; species Anastrepha obliqua. The sequence goes on from NC_072892.1 coordinate 87,786,269, forward strand.
TTTTTTGTTTGCGTTACTAATAAATGCTCCCAGATGCCATTTACCGATTTCTCTTTGAAAATTTTTGGTATTCCTATAAGCGAATACTAATTTTGAGAGCTAATTTATGTAACCCTTTAAGGGGACCCAGTGGTGTAGAAATTTCAAAAACTCGATTTTATGTTTCTCGATATTTCAAAAGTGTGTCTTAAGAATATACTGTGAAAGTTTCATGCGGAAATTCCCAATATTATGGCTTCTACAGCCCATTAACTAGCGGTCCGCGCTATCCGCTCATTTATCTCGAAACGACTTTTTTCGGGCTGGTGTTGTCAAAAAAAAAAAATTAAACTTTTCAGCCGAACTGTCTGAAATTTTAATATGTTATTCACACTATCAATGGCTATCGCGCGAACTAGAATAATATTGTTATTTTAATTACTTCCTATTTTTGTTATTAAAAAACAAGAAAAAACCTCATTTTCAATACTGCGCCATTTTGACATTTTTTTTTTTATTCTAGTATGGGACATAGCTAGATTTATGATTTTTTTGGTTTGTGTGTTTCAGACAAATACAGGGTGGGCCAAATAAAATCTACTAATGTATCTCAAAGAACTACTAGCAGTATGCGCAGTTTTTCCATCTTGTTGACCCCACAAATTAGGATACTGCTCCGCCATTGGCGGCAAAAAGTTCTGTAAGAAGCTCCTGAAATTGATTCCGGCGTTTTATCCTCATTTTCGAAGAAATATGGACCAATAACTCTAGTGGCCATAACACCGCACCAAACAGTTCATTTATATGTGTGCAACTGATGTTGGTGTGTTGCCCTTGGATTTTCAGAGCCCCACAATCCACAGTTTTGTTTGCTGGCATAACCATTTAAATGGAAATGCGCTTCATCCGATGTATGCCGATATTTACGCTGCGGTAAAACAATTGATCGTTGACAAGAATAGAAAAACTCGATAATTTTAACGCGTTGTGTTGTACTGTAGGGATCCATAATAAATTTCCAACAATTCAATTATAACTTACAGAAAGAGAAAAACAAAAATGCCAAAAAATAAAAAAGTTAAGTAAGTTTTTTAATAAAAAATAATCATATATATGTAAGTAAATAAAAATAATAAAAGTAATATCAATATTTTGATAAATAATTTTATTCTGGTTTTTGATTATTTTTGATTACATCGAATTTTTCCTTGCAATAGCTAATCGTGATAACTTTCTGACATCTTCTCGATTATTAACGAATTATAAAAAGGTAGAAATTGTGCTAAGTAACCACCAAACTGATTCGTAAAAAAAAATAATGAATCAAAAACGTCATTACAATTAATACTCGTTATTTAACAGCTCTGATCTGAAGCCGTCCAACTTCTTTTCAGGTTTTTTTCCTAGATATAGTACTGATATTGCAAACCTTTTCCTGCGGAAACAAATGTCACAACTACACTTCCATTTTTGGATTACCTACCGACTCTACACATTTGCCTCCATAAATGCATTGTAATCCATTGGTGTATATCTATAATGAAATCGGTTTCTCTGATTTCGAAAGAAATTTTCATTCTGAATTCTCTCTGGTAGTTGACATCAACACATTCACAAAGAGTACTTATAATACTACATATACTACTGTGGGCAAAAAGTAAGGTGAATTTATTTGTCAAACTTCGCGGGATTAAAATTTCGCTCTAGTTATTTTTTGGATGAGTTGGCAACACTGTTAATAACATCTGGGCCAACTTTCATGTGAATGTCATTATCAGTAATATATTTATGCTTGTGTTTACCAAACGACCAAGAGTGCATTTTTCGATTTTTACAATGTCTGATTTGATTGAGCAGAGAAGTGCCATCAAATTTTGTTTGCGGAATGAAATTTCGGTTGCGGAAACGTTTAGCATGTTGCAGAAGGCATTTGGTGATTCGACCATATCGCAGAAAAATGTTTATAAGTGGTACAAAGACTTCAAAGAGGGTCGAGAACGTGTTGATGACTTGGAGCGCTCCGGACGACCATCGACGTCAACAGATGACCAACACGTCAATAAAGTGAAGGAGTTAGTGCTCAAAAATCGTCGGTTGACTGTTAAAGACCTTACTGATATGATCGGAATATCAGAAGGATCTGTGAAAACCATTTTGAAAAACCATTTGGGCCTACGAAAAGTCAAATCTCGTTTGGTACCGAAAACTCTCAATTTCTTGAAAAAAAGCCGTCGCGTTGATGTGTGTGGAACAATGCTTTCAGACTATCAAGAAAAGCTCAAATGCATCATTACGGGAGGTGAGACTTGGATTTATGCTTATGATCCTGAAACAACCGACGAATCAAGCGAATATCGTGCTAAAGGCGAGGCCAGACCGAAAAGAGCACATCAAAGTCGTTCAAAAATAAAGGTCATGATGACAGTTTTTTCGATTTTCATGGTGTGGTGCACTATGAATTCCTTCCACCTGACCAAACTGTTAATAAGGAATATTATTTGAGCGTTATGCGTCGTTTACGTGAAGCAATTCGTCTTAGAAGACCAGAATTATGGGCCAACAACTCTTGGTTTTTGCATCACGATAATGCACCGTCTCATACTGCACTCGTTCTTCGTGACCATTTCGCCAAAAATTCCACGCATATCGTTCCGCAACCACCGTATTCGCCTGATTTGGCTCCGTGTGACTTCTGCCTATTCCCAAAACTCAAGAGACCACTCCGGGGAAGCGTTTCGAGTCGATTGAGGAGATACTATAAAAGCTGAATCAAAGAAGGTGCTGATGGCTATACTGGAAATGGACTATTTGGCATGTTTCGGGGATTGGAAATATCGTTCGCATGAGTGTATTTCATCGAGAGGGGATTATTTTGAAGGGGATGAATTTGATTTACAAGAATAAATATAAATAAAGATTTTTCATTTTACAACCAAATTTCCCTTACTTTTTGCGCACAGTAGTATCAGCCAATAGATGCTCTTCCGTGTAAACTCAACGTTTCTCTAGCTTATCTTCGGACTGAAGAAAAGAAAAGAAAAGAAATTCTTGAATGTATCGAATTCTTTGCACCAGACAATTTTCCATAGTGAAAAAAATTTAGTCTATCAGCCTTGGATATAATGGATGTAAAGAGAAGAGAATGACTCGTGATCCGAGTTAATGCACCGAGTTGGTGGAGCGCTCTCGGATGGTAGGTAAAGTTTTTTTAATTTAGCTGCCGTTGAGTTTGATAGCGCCGGGTTTCGATAGCGCCGGGTGCAAATTAAACGCCAAGCAAACGTGAAGCAACAGTTGGGTATGACGAAGATTCGACATGCGTCTTCATTCAATAATTGTTGTAATTGAGTGTCTTCGAATTATTTCGGTGCCTCTTCGCGATCATTATCACTCACGTCGAAATTGCCACTTTGGAAGCGTCGAACTGATCAATATACGACACGTTTCAGCTATACTTTTCTTTAAAAGCTAATAATGAAGCATGGTTTCCCGCAAATTCTGTTTTTTCGGGACGAACGTACACATTTTTGATGTCAGATAAAAAATGATCTTTACGCTTCAAACGAATGTCAGCTACGGCGATCGAGACCTCACACATACACCAGCAAATCACCAACGGCAGCAGCGACACCTATTTAACGAGGGCGAAAACTTATTCACATACCCATTATACTCGTATTACATAACAAAAAAACCGTGTAAGCCCAAATTCCGAACTTTGGTCAAAATGAAAAAAGGCAACAAATTTTATCAAAATTTAAAGCCTTTTAATTAGAACTTGCAAAAAAATGTATACAGTTGTATAGCTTATTAAATTTTGGTATATTAAAGTGGGAGTTTGGAGTTGCTAAAAAATTTGTTATAACATTTTTTCCTTGCCCGTCTTGCACAATTTCTCCATAAAATTAATGTTAATGTTATTTGGTATTTAATGCCCACTGTGGATTTTGAACCCGGGCTCTACCGAATGGCAGTCACCCACAAAACCGTTCAACTACGGCGACCGCATTAACCATTTTAGAAAATTTTATTAGCGTACATTTACAGCAGACCATTCATGGTTGGTTCATTCTGCCTGCGGTGCATATGTAAGTATATCCTCTTCTTCTTCTACCTTCTGCTTGGTGCAATTATCGCCTAAGCAGTTTCTCGAAAATTCAACAAAGCACAGCCTAGGTTTTTAGTCGTAAAAGTACTCCTCCTTACTCAGTAACCGTCACCGCCAGCAGGTGCATGCCTTTGCTAAACTCTTTCATCGCTTTCCTTCAAGCAATTCATAGGAATAAATTTAACTTGAATGGAAGTTATAAATATTATTGTTGCGAGAGCTATGTAAAATTGCCAAATCTAAATTGTTTCCTGATTTTTTAGTATTTCGCTTTTTTTTTATATTAAAATATAATAGTTAATCGGTGCTTTATTTAGGAAGTCCCAATTATGGCAGCTGAATAAGTTTTGTTGTTTTTTTATTGCTGTCCAAACTGCTTGCAATCCAACTGCTAGTGTTCGCAGTTTCCGTTAGCAATTGCAGAGACTAATAAATTTTCAGCTTTTATTTAATAGCTACTAAAATGAGAGCAGCATTATTATACAAAACGTTAACTAGAAACTTAAATCCAGAGAAGTCATAGTTTATGAAAGCATATAAAAAATATATCATTTGCCACAATTATATGTTCAGCCATTTGAACTTTTAGTTTTACACGCTTACATACAAACAGACGTATTTTTATAGACCTGTTGGCAATACAGCGCATTGTGAGTTAGCTTTGGCCTGCATATGAACTTTGAGTTTTTGTTGAGCTAAAATCTTTCCATTTCTTTTTTCTTTATTATTGGTTTTATTGCAATACTTGCTACAAGTGCGTCATAATAAAAGTGTCATAAACGACAAAATTAACGACATCACGACCGCCGTCGGCGCTATGCATGCGACATGTCTTAATAAGGAGTTACCAACATTCAAACATACATGGGAACATTTACATGAATTGCATATATGTATGTGCATATGTTTGCTCGCATAAAACAATTTTTTGTTTGCTTATTTTTCTTTATAAAGTTATTATAAATTCTATATGTCATTTCGCAGTTGAAATTATCATCTCGTATTAATAAAAGGAAAATGGAACTTTATTTAAACTTTTATTGCAAATATGTGCTTAGACACAAGGAGAATCACACAAAGGCTTCATATTTAAGCACACACAAATAAAAATATGGGTGTATGTATGTTCCCTGAAGGGAAACCCACTAATTGCAAACTGGCGCGTTTCTAGTCAATTTAGGGCAATGAGATACGTTGCATTAAAATTGAAAAAGTTCATCACGTAACTGTGCGAACAGCACACTTTTATAAAATACCATTAGAATGAGACTTACTTCACTGAAGTCTATATTTTGGGGTTGTCAAAAGATTGTATTACTTTCATAGAACAATTAATTTTTAAACGATTGCAAAAATTGCGAATTACGATTTCTTAATACGGTATTATGTATTTAAAATTTTTCCCAACATCAGTTCGGATTTAGGCGAAAACATTCGACCATCCAAAAAGTGCACAGAGTCACTTACAAGAATAATAAAGACTTCAATGATAAACAAGTATGCGTGGCTGTATATCTCGATGTAGCTAAAGCCTTTGACAAAGTATGGCATTCTGGATAACTGCACAAACTCCAATCTTGGTAGCCATATGACTACTTTCTAATGCTAAAAAGTTACATGTAAGATAGCAAATTTTATATTAAATATAACACCGCATGTTTACATATTGAACCTATGAACGAAGGAATTCGCCAAGGCAGTGTATTAGGACCCACTCTGTATCTTATCTACACCGCAGATTTAACGAAACCGTCTTCAGGAAATAGCATGATTGCGACGTTTGCAGATGACACTGTACTAATGGCATCTTATAGACACCCGAAAATAGCACAAACAAATTTATAAAACGACCTCAACAAAGCACTAGACGGGTTCAAAACATGGAATATAGAAATTAATGGCGACAAAACAACTCAAGTCAATTACACGAACAGAAGTTAACCATAGACTCATTAAAGATTGGAAACTCTGACGCGATTACTGATGTGAAAGCTAAATACTTAGGCATTAAAATTGACTCTAAACTAAACTAGAAGAACCATATAATAAAAAAATGAAATAAAATTAAAAATCGTTTTCGACAACTGTACTGGCTGCTAGGACCTTAATCTACAAAACGACAATTGCACCAATTAGGAAGTATGGTATATAAGTTTGGGGCACAGCTTCTAAATCCAATTTGACAATACTGTTACGTGCCCATGGTATATACCAGGGGTCGCCAACCCGTCGATCGCGAGCTACCGGTAGCTCGCAAAGGCAATTCTGATAGCTCGCGCTGCTCACGTTGCAAAAAATCCAAAAGTCTGAAAATCATACCAGTATTATCAAATTTCAGAAATTTTCATAATAAATAGATAAACAGCGGCAACACTGCAGTAAGTGATTTCGCGCCGACAAGATCGGCTGGAACCGATTAGAGTGTTCGAGAATTTTTTGGCTTTATATATACGCAATGCACGTCGACATTGCGCTCAGTTTAATACTGAACGGCATTATCAACATTCTGCGTGCAGCGGTTGGGTTAGAGTTCGAAACATTGTGGCAAGCAGTAGTAAGAAGGCGAAGACATATCATTTCTATTCGGAATGAGAAGAACAATACTTCTTCACAGAAGTTAAAGGCAAACGTGTTTGTTTGTTATGTAATACATCTGTGTCAGTTCCTAAAAAAGGAAATATTGAGAGGCATCATAAAACTGTACATTCGAATTTTGAGAAGGCATTCTCGTTAAATTCTGCCACCAGAAAAGAAAAACTAAAACATTTAAAAATCCAGTTAATTGGACAACAGTCAATATTTTTGAAAACAATCGACAAAAATAAGGCTGCAACTGAAGCATCTTATCGTGAATCCCAGATAATTTGCACATAAAACAAGCATTTTTGGAAGCTGCAGATTCTTTATTCGCCAACTTTAGAAATAAAGACGAAATAGTATCTGCTATAAAATCTAGGCAACTTTCTCCTAATACAGTGATGAGGCGAGTAGAAGTAATGAGCTTAGATAACTGTATTTATTTTTCACTGCAACTGGATGAATGATGTAATTGACACCTCACAGATGGCCATATTTGTCAGGATGGCTTTTAGTGATTTTACAATTAAAGAAGATCTTTTGAAGTTTATTCCACTCAAAGGACATACTACTGGGCTAGAGCTGTTTTCTCATTTAAAGAATCTCATCTCTTCTGAGAAAATTCCAATATCAAAAATGGTAGGCCTGACAACTGACGGTGCTCCAGCTAGGGTGGGTTGTGATAAGGGGCTCGTGGCGCTATGTCATAAGGATGAAAGTTTTCCACAATTTCTTAGTTACCACTGTATTATACATCAGCAAGCATTGTGTGGAAATTTTCTAAACTTGAACAACATTCAAGAGCTCAAGCGTTACAAAGAAGATTATTTAAAACCTTGGCTGATGAAATTGACTGTCAATACGGAGAGCTACTTCTTCACTCTGAAGTGCGATGGTTAAGCAGAGGACGAGTGCTCAAACGTTTCAATGATGTGCTGCCTGCTATACTCCAATTTTTCAAAGAACGCGATGAACCGATTCCTGAACTGGAAAATTCAACTTGGCTCAGAGATTTTGGTTTTCTTGTGGACATTACAGAGAAATTAAATGAGCTTAACTTGCAGCTTCAAGGCAGGGATAAAGAATTAGCGGAAATGATTTCTGATATAAATGCATTTATTACAAAACTTGAATTTTGGGAACACAACCTAAAAAACCGTGATACTAAGCATTTTCCTATTCTTGCCGAAAATATATCCAAAAATCTATTAGAGCCCTATGACAGTAAATATCATATGGAAATAGTTTCTAACTTGAAGGAAAACTTCAAAAATCTTTTCAAGGATTTCAGCAAAATTGCTTTAGTGACGCAATTTGTTGTTTCACCCTTCATGGACATTGATATACAACAGTTTGCAACTTGTGTTATGAAAAACTTTGGCGAAGATATTGCTGTGACAGAAATGGAACTGATTGCTTTTCAAAGTGACTTTACTTTAAAATTTTTAGGTTCAAATACAAAATGCATATGGACTTTAGTAAGTCAAGATAAGTATTCAGTTTTATGTCGTGTTGCGTTGAAAGTGAAAGCGTTATTCAGTTCAACTTATTTGTGTGAATCTTCTTTTTCCAATATGATATTTATTAAAAATAAATACCGCAATCGGCTTACAGATATACATTTGGATAACTGTATTCGAATGACTGTATCAAATTATACTGCAAATATTAAAAACATTATCGTTGAGTCAGAATGTCAACCTTCTCATTAAATATGCTCTTTTTATCTGCCCATATTTTATTTATATAATAATGTACTATTACTGTTTTGTTGTTTTTTTAAGTCGCTTGTGGTTTGCCATTATGACTGCAAAAAATTTTGTTACGATTGATAGGTGTGAACATGGATATAGTTATGCATGAGTATAAACACTATAAGTCATAAGTTTATTATATATAGAACGTATATTAGTAAAATAAATACATGTATTGTATGCCGAATATGACTGTGTATTATTTATTAAGGGCGGCAACTCTGTCGAATAAAGACTGTTTCTGTGCAGTGTGAATCAAATATATTTAAATATTCGAAGTTTTCTGTCGAAACAAAACTTATAAGCAAGGAAATTCAAAACACCTATTGGAAGGGAAAGCTGGAAGCTGAAGTGCAGTAAGTTGGCCAGTGAAATACAACCAAAAGTGCTGAAATACAAATCTTCCTACGTGGGACTCCTACCCAGCTGTCAACGACGGTTGGACTTTGACCCGAGCAGCTGTTGCTGTATTTGTAGAAATTTATATTTTAGTATTATTAGTAAAAGCTCCTTGTGGTTCTAAAACATAATAAATAGCAGTTGTATTAAATAGCTCCTAAAAGTAGGCAAAAATTTCTGGTAAAGAGAAATTGATATAAATTGTCTGGTACAATATATTTATATTACAATACTTCATAACATACTGTTAACGTATTTGCAATTATCCATACTACATATATAAGCGTTGAGTTTATGCTGAAAAACCCCTAAAATCATCTTTTAAATTTATATATATGTATTTATTGCTTAATTCATACTAACAAAGTTGATCCGGATGTATCTGAAGATATCTCGCGATTTACGATTACAACAAACACCATACTTAGATTAAACTTATTTTGCTTCTAAGTAAATCGCATAAACTAAACTCTGCGTTATTATGGGAGACGATCGTGCACCTCCCACCGGGAGGTGGCGGAAATCAAGCAAAGCCAATTGCAACTAAAAATAACCAGTATGAAACAATAATAAATCAGTTATCAGAGAAATTAAAAAATTTGGAAAAGCTATGCGCCGATCTTAAAAAAGAAGTAGTACACCTTAAATCGGAAAATTGCCAATTTCCAATGTTGGAAAAAATGCACTTCAAATAGAAAATGCAAATGATAAAATATATGAAACCGATGAAGAAGAGCTAACCCGCGAAACGGAATGGATACTCAAAAAGAGATCCAGCAAAAAGAGGAAAGCCGATTCTTCCCCCGAACTATTGATTTCTCCACCAATTATTCAAAATCCTCAAGAAACCAAGGAAGTAAAAAAAAAGGCCCATCGACCTCCACCTATAATGGTCTCGGTAGAGTGTAATTACCAACAGCTATTTAACATAGCGAAAGTTGAGGCAAGCGAAGAGTTTCAAATTAAACTGCTTAGCAACAAATATTACAAAGTATCCACCAAGGACCCAAATGATTATAGGAAAATTACGAAGGCACTGAAAAACAAAAATATTTCATGGTACACTTATGAAGATAAGCAATCAAGACCAATTAAGGTCATAGCCAAAAATTTACACCATTCATGTGACCCCAAGGATATAATTTCCGACTTGAATAAACAGGGATTAAAAATAACCAACGCGATAAGCAAATTAAAATGGAAAACTAAGCAACCGCTTGATATGTTCCTTCTTACATTTGAAACTTCGGAAGACATAAATAAAATTTATAATATAAAAACCATACTGCATTCAGTAGTCAATATTGAACCAGTTAGACAACCAACGTTTATACCTCAATGTAAGTCCTGTCAATCCTTCGGTCATACCCATAACTACTGCGGAAAGCAACCTAGATGTGTTAAGTGCGCAGGCAAGCACCAAACTTCTCTCTGCACAAAACCGGAGGAACATCAACCGAAATGTTGCAATTGTGGAGAAGCCCATCCGGCTAGTTACAGAGGTTGCATTGTAGCAAAAGAGTTACAAAAGATACGTGACAAGCAAACTAACAAAAATAAAGCTACTACCGGAACTTTACACCCAAACAAAGAAGTAGCTGAAGCCGATAAAAAAGATGGGCTACCTGAAACAGAAAATAAACAGCAAACTCTGCTATCATCAGATACGGCACCAAAGGTGCTTACATTTGCAGAAACATTGAAGGCTAACAAAATTGAGGAAGATAACATTCTGAAACTGATCCTAGAGAAATTAACTAAACAACATGAATTCAATTTGGTACTCGAAAAAAGACTGCAATACGTCGAAAAATATCTGCAAAATAAGTCATAATGCCAAACTTCCTGAAAGTAATGCTCTGGAACGCAAACGGGCTTTTAAAGCACCAAAAAGAGCTGGAATTTATTTTAGATTCTCAAAAGGTGGATGTATGTTTGATTGCAGAGACACACTTCACAAAGGAGTCATCAATAAAAATTAAAAATTACAATGTTTATCACACTATCCACCCTAGCAACCGTGCAAGAGGAGGGAGTGCAATTATCATCAAAAGAAACTTGAAACATCACGAAGACCAAAAAATATTCACGGAAGAATTCCAGGTAACAACTGTTACGATATACGCCAAAACTGCAATATCAATTTCCGCGGTATATAGCCCTCCACGACATACAATCAAATGCGCCCAATATATTCAACTGATAAACAGCCACAAGAATAGATTTATAATGGGTGGCGACTTCAATGCCAAGCATACTCACTGGGGATCGCGACTCACAACAACCAAAGGAAGAGAACTCTACGATGCACTTAAGAAGACAGGATGCATTGCTATATCGACGAGCAGCCCAACGTACTGGCCAACTGATCCACATAAAACACCGGACTTAATTGATTTTTTCATCGCTAAAAAAGTATCAACCGCTTATGTAAACATTGAGAATGGCATGGATATGTCATCAGATCACTCTCCTATTTATCTAACACTGCACGAAAATGTAACGACAATACAACATCCATTTAAACTGACTAACCACCTTACAGATTGGGATTACTTTAAACACATTTTGGAAGGCCCAGATGACCACCTGCCGATAATCAGCACAAAGGATCAACTCGATAACGAAGTACTTCGATTGACAAATAACATCCAACGCGCAGCTTGGCAGAGTACACCAACTATAAGGAAAACCATTTCAGGTCACAAGTATACCAAAGAAATAAAGGAAATGGTATTGAAGAAACGGAAAATACGAAGAAGATGGCATCAAACAAGATCACCTCTTGACAAAGCTCAGCTAAATAAAATAACCAAAACACTTAGCGACGAAATTAAAGCGTACAAAAACAGTTCATTCACAAAATACCTGCAAGAATTAACAAATGAACGGAAGACAAATTACTCACTGTGGAAATGCACTAAAAAATTAAAGCAACCGTTATCTCAGAACGCACCCATCAAGATACATGGCAATAAGTGGGCCAAAACAAATAAACAAAAAGCAGATACATTCGCAAACTACCTCGAGGAGACGTTCACACCATATGGATCGGTAATGGCTGATGATATGGATCACGACGGCGATAGCAATGCTATAAATGAGATCCCTCCGGTTTCACAAGACGAAATATTAGAAGAAATTTCATATCTTAAGATAAAAAAATCGCCAGGCTACGACCTCATTACTGCTGAAATATTGAAACAGCTCCCGAACAATATTATTACTGTATTGACGAATATCGTCAACACCACATTTAAGCTGAAATATTTTTCAATATATTGGAAAACAGCGGAAGTCGTTATGTTCAATAAGCCAGGTAAAGATACTCACGATGTAACATCATACAGGCCTATCTCCCTTCTTCCAATACTATCGAAAATGGTGGAAAAATTGTTAATCAAAAGGATCAACATAATAATAGAAAACAAAAAAATTATACCGACGCACCAATTTGGATTCCGCACGAAGCATTCGACTATCGATCAAGTACATAGGATAGTGCGAATAATAGAAAATGCTTTTGAAGAAAGAAAAACCTGCTCTGCGGTATTCCTTGATATATCCAAGGCGTTCGACAAAGTATGCCACTATGGGCTACAGAAGAAAATAAATGCGTTGCTACCCAAGCAGTACTCCACAATCCTACATTCGTATTTATCCGACCGTTACTTCAGAGTAAAACAAGAAGATTCATATTCATGTCTCAAACCAATCAAAGCAGGGGTTCCCCAGGGAAGCGTACTGGGCCCTTTATTGTATTTGCTTTTTACATGCGATCTGCCATGCAATTCAAACTGCGTAACAGCTACTTTTGCCGACGATACAGCTATTCTTTCGATAGGAAACACGGAAAACACATCGACATCTCAATTACAATTAGCCATAAATGAAATATATGACTGGACCGATAAATGGCATATTAAATTAAATGAAAGCAAGTCTGTGCATATAAATTTCACCCAAAACAAAATCAAATATGTTCCAATATATTTAAATGGTAGACAGGTTCCATTCTCAAATACTGCAAAGTATCTGGGCATGACTCTAGACGCCAAGCTAAGATGGAAAGCCCATGTAAAGAAAAAGAAAGAAGAAATGGAATTAAAATACAGAAATATGTATTGGCTTATGGGAAAGGAATCAGCACTATCCACCAATAATAAAATAATTGTATACAAACAAATTCTGAAGCCTGTATGGTCCTACGGCGCACAGTTATGGGGTTGCTCCAGCCAAAGTAACATTCAATCTATACAAAGGCTCCAAAACAAAATTATTAAATGTGCAGTCGGTGCTCCGTGGTATATCCGTAGCTCCGATCTTGAACGCGACCTAAATATTGACTCGGTGGTAGACACGATAAAAAAGATAGCAAAAGCCCATGATGAAAGGTTAAAAAACCACGTCAATACGGAGGCCACTATTCTCGCTAATCCAGCTAATTGGAGAAGAAGACTGAAACGCAGAAAGCCCAAAGACTTAATGTACTAACCACACCTTAGCGTTAACTGTTGTATATACCTCATTTTCTAAATTCTAAACAAATTGCTCGTTAGTTAATAAATTTTTTTTTCTTTGTAACTAGTCGCAATGTAAAATAAATAATAAAAAAAAAAAAAAAAAAATGTTGGCTTGTGCAAGTAGCTCGCTGTTTATTTCAAAATTTTGAAAGTAGCTCAACACATTGAAAAGATTGGCGATCACTGGTATATACCAAACGCTGACATTCACCGCGACTTAAATATCGACACAGTTGACGAAGCAAATCAAATTGCGAGCAGTAGGCACATAAGCGCACTTCTGACGCACACAAATCCGACCATGAGGAAGCTTCCTGTTGAAGACAAATTCAATAAGAAGAAACTAAGACGAAAAACCCCAACAGACCTCTTGTAATATAATAATAAGAAATATGCTTGTGCAATTATCTAAATTATTATACTAAATATTTTACAAATGAACTATATATATGTAAATGATCCTGAAGTGCAATGGCCTTACAGTATCACTTATTGTTAATATAGGCAGGTGTAATATTTTTTAGCAGCAATAAAAAAAATCCCAACAGCGCTTATAGTTATTTAACCAGACACAATAATATATAGGGTTTTTCAATAGGTGCGCTTCAACTTTTTTCCGATAGGGAGGGCGAACGACGCAATATTTTTTATTTTTCGCTTGTCATTTGTAAATTTCATTAGTATACATTTCATCATGGAACGCTACACACTTGAGCAACGATTGCAAATCGTGAAAAATTTTTAAGGAAAATAAGCGTTCTGTTGCTGTTACTTTAAGAGCATTACGGCCATTTTACGGTCCATTTAACAAGCCGTCCCGTTTTGGGGTTATGTGAAGTCATTGGTCTACAGTAACAAGCCGGCGACGATTTGTGAGCTCAGAGCCAATATTCAACGCGAAATTGTTGGAATTTCGGCCGATTTATGCAAAAGAGTGGTCGAAAATTGGGTTCAACGATTGGACTTCGTAAAACGTGCACGCGGTGGTCATGCAAAAGAAATCGAATTTCATACTTAAATGTATATGTTCAAACTCGATAATAAAAAAAATTAGTTAAAAAAGTCAAACCGTTTGTGTTTTATTCAAAAAAGTTCAAAAGTTGAAGCACTCTTACTGAAAAACCCTATACAAGTATCACTGTGCAACAGCTAAAAAATGCAAGAATTCGGTACTATAATTATGCGAGAGAAAAACCTGCAGAATATTGAACCACTGCCTGCCATTTCATCACTAAACATCGCTTACAGTGTCTCAAAGTTTTCCTAGTTTAATCTCAATTAGATTAGAATTATGGATAAAACGCGTAAAAACTATTAGGTGCTATTAATGTCGGAATGACTCACGGAAGAACGGTACGAGGTGAACGAAACTACCAGGTACTCGCAACTCTACTTACTTGACAGAGACCGGAGTTATCGAAATGAACAAATCGTTTACTTGACCAGATATGAACGGCTTGACTTTAAATTCTTAGTAAATCATACATCAGTTGAAAGTAAATTAGGGTAAATTAGCGATTTGTTCATATCGTCAAGTTAGAAGTCTGTAATTCATGTAAGTATCGTTGCATTTGAAAGTAATTGTAGTTTCGTCAAAATACCCTGCATTTATTTTAAAATTCCACATTAATGTTGTCTTTCAGAGTCCTATTTCCTCTAATGAATATAATAACATAGACACATATACAAGGCGGCGCAAAGTAATCAACAATTTGTTTTTGAATAACTTTTTTACTAAATAAAATCTAAATATTTTGCGTGATGGAAATCTTTATTTTGACTTTTACGGGCTCCATTGCTTATCCGTAGCTGCCTACTCATAATTGACGTACGACGCCGTTTGCAAAAATTATAAACTTTTGATTAGGGTGACTAATTTTGCGCCACTTTGTATATATAGATTTGTAGAAAACACCTTTCGGCAGTACACTACCCTTATATTTTATGAATTCGGCTAAAATATTAAAATAAACCGGTCTTGTTTTTCCTTTTTTGAGCCCTTTACCAGGCAGCATTTTTTAACCAAATGTTTGTATTAAATATTTCTCATTTTGGTTGATTTTCAACATTAAATTTGCGTGAAATACTCTTTGTTAAGATAGCTGGGACTTAAAATGGGGCGAAATCTGTCCATATAACGGTAGTTAAACAAATTAAAAAAGTGATATATCCTTATAAATGAAGCCAAATTACTCATATTTGGTGCAAATAGGAACTTGGAAAAAAAACAAATTCGGCGGAAACAATATTTTGAAAAAAAGCCCCCAAAAATAACAAAATGGCACGGCCGTTTATGAGCAAATACATTTATCTCCATAAAGACTTTATACAACTCTCCGAAATTGGGTGCACGTGCTCTCTTCCTTCTCATTGTGATCTGACATAAATTGTGTTGAGACCGTATAAAATCCACGCCCATTTTTTTTTTGCTAAGATTAAATTGTCTTTTGCCCAACTCCTTCTACTAGCTCTAACATTTATTGTCGAGAAAAATTTTCTCGAGTATATAGAGCTCGATCTGGATGAATTGATCTATTCTTTACTTTTTTTCTCCCACTATATTGAATTTTAAAAAATTATGCTTCAAATTAAACCAAATTATTTTATAAAATTTTTCCGCCATTTATTTTTTTCTTTTTTAATTTGACACAAATGACTAACGACCCATGTTGTACATATGTATAATTTTGCCAACTATTATTTTTGTAATTTTTATTTATAAGTAAAAACAATAAAAAGCCTTATTGGGTGTTTGGCAGAAGGTGAAACTTTTATTTGTGGAATGGGTCTTGTGGAGTTTTTTGCCCTTGCCTGCTAAGAGGTGACCGCTATTTTTTTTTAAATATCGGGTATATCGGGCTTGCTTGTTTGTCGGACTTAACCCAGCCCCATAAAAAATAATCCAGGGAAATATGAACACAGATTGCCATTTTCAGCTTGCAAACCATAATTCTCGATATAGATAGTTCTCATACAGCTAAAAGAACACCCGATATAAGGTGTTCTAATTTATTTTATTATGTTTTAACATTAAACACTTTTTTGGCCGCCTGCTCCTACTTCTCGCTTTGGTTGTTGTAGAGAAAAACGCATCGAACTTCATTTTCCTTTAATTCCCTTTCTATTGAAGCGTAATTTTAACTTTCAATAGGCATATAGTAATTCGTGTAAAGCGACATATGCTAATACTTGAATATATGACTCACTAAAGAGGAAAACAAAAAAAACATTCAGAACCTTCTAAAGTCTGCCTATTTATGGATCCGCTAATACTGAGTTGCACAAAAATCAGAGTGGATATTTGCGCACTTTTATAAAGTATTCTTACCCTTTCCTCATTCGTTTTCAATGCATTTACTCAGTTTGCGATTTTGATTCTTTGTTTCCTTAGTTTTATGCTGAAAACAGTGAACGACGTACACAGTCCCTTACCGCAGCCCGTAACGAGCACAAAAACTCATCCCGTGAGAACAACT
This sequence comes from Anastrepha obliqua, assembly GCF_027943255.1. Lineage (NCBI taxonomy): Eukaryota > Metazoa > Arthropoda > Insecta > Diptera > Tephritidae > Anastrepha > Anastrepha obliqua. The sequence goes on from NC_072892.1 coordinate 87,803,085, forward strand.
GCGTTCTTCTAGTTACATATTTACACAATACAATAGGCAGGGGACTGCGTTTACGTCGTTCACTGTTTTCAGCATTAGTCTTGGGGTTTTTAAGTAAGTCACAAAGGGTCTTTCAAAAGACGCGCCCAGATGTTCTTTTAAAATGAAACAAGTATAAATTGATATTCATTCAAGTTTCACTATTTTTATTCAAAATGGGGCTCCCAGTAATTATATCGAAAAATTACACCATTCAAATATCCACCATGAGCACGTCTACAAGTAAAATCTGCCAAGCAGTCGAACATGAATGCTTAATTTGTTGATAACGTCGAGATATCGACGCTGACGGTTGTTCAACAACATTTTGCGCTACAGCAACAATATTCTGAATAAAACGTGCAGTTATTGGTCTGCAGCTCTGTTTCTATCCGTGATATAACCAGTTTTTTGTAGTTTTTTCACCAACCTTTGAATTGCCGACTCATTCGGATGATTATTTCCACCAAAAAAATCACGAATTTTCCGATATGTTGCTTTTGAGGTTCGATCATTTCAGTAGTTTTAACGCGTGGTTCTATTGTGAAAAATTTTGAATCTGACTACTTGACAAATGTCAAAGATGACATAAAGAAAGGTGCCGTCTGGGAATGATTCAACACTGACATTTAGCCGTCACTTTTGGAAGACCCTTTATATGCAAGTGTGTATTGTGTATTTACATCTGTACCCATATATCTGCTTTCATAGTGTATGCAACACCTTCGCTTCCTTTTGCGAATACTCTCAGCCGCTTTTCGTTTCCCCTTACTCTTCTTGATAATCGTGTACTTGATATTCTTTTAATTTTTAAGTTCTTTTTTCTTACAATTTTTCGCTCTGTAATTATGTTTATTTTCGACGCAATATGTTTTTGTCGTATTTTCTTTATGTACTCGTATTTTTTCTCTTGTTGAGAAACCTTTAAAAATGACTTACGCTTTTACGAGTACAATCGGTTTTTCCGCCTACTTAAATACTTACATAAAAATTTTAATTTGATTATGCGTCAGATTATCCGCTTTTATTAACTTAAAACACATTGGGATATTTAATTTAAATTTTTTTTATTTTTATGTTTCACTTTTAATTTTTATTTTTCACTACGGCCGCGGTGAAGAGCCGGAACAAACGGCCAATTGAATGTATGCTGTTACGGACGCAATGCAACAACAAAGTGGGATTTCCAATGACACCGGTTGGCCATTCGTCGAGAGCTTTATGGGATCCGTAAAGACTTATTGTATTACTCAACACTAATTCCACTACTTATTCCATATTAGCCCAAAGGCCATTGATAACCATTAGCATGGGACTAATCTCAATAAGAAGAAGAAAACTGTTGCCTGGACCAATTAAGTATCTTGTGACTTTTCTAACACTTCTTCACCATTCTCACGCATTTGACACAGTTGAGCATGACTTGTTAGGTTTAAAGTAAAAAAAATGAATAATTTCTCGTCTTCAGCTTTAAATCTAGTCAAGTAGTGTCTCTGTGAGCGTGCGCATGCTGTTTATGTTAATAATTCGTTGTCTAGTTCCATCTCCGAACTTAATAGTATTCCGCAAAGATTTGCTCTTAGTCTACTGTTTTATCACGATGTATAACACTGTGATCACTTTTCAATATATGCGACTAAAATTCATCGCATGCTTCTTGATAATTTTACAAAAAGGAGATGCCTTACTTTGCGGCCAAAAATATCGATATCAAACGAACCTCAGTATCTAAGCTCGTACAAGCTAAATTTAAGTCGACAATATCTGAACCCCAATTCTGTGTTTTCTTCGCTCGACCTTAGAACGGTGAAGACTGTTCAAAGATCTTAAAAACTCACAAGCTTTAGCAATTTATAAATACAGTTTTCCACCCCTTGTCTTCTTTTCCCATTAGCTTAACGTTTTCCACCTTAATATTTAACTTTGTTCTCTCTCCCGCATTTCAAATGTACTCATCTTAGAAATAAGAATGTATTAGTTTAAAAATGTAAATACAATGTTATTTTATTCATTACTGAATAGAGTCAAAGATTACTGTATTGGATATTAATAAATAAAAATAAATGTATCTTATATTTAAGTCAAAATATCTTTGTCTTTAAGTTATTGTAGTTAATTTTATTTTTGAAATTGTTGAATGGTTTGCTCTTTAAAAATGGTGGAAAAGAAAATTGTGAGGTGAAGTTTGAATGTAACGTCACTTGCAGATTCGGTAATCGAATTCTGCACGATCATTTCACAACGAAGTGTCGTTAGTTGTAGCTTTTTTTGTAAACATACCCCAAGTGACATCAGCTGATGAGCTGATTCTGTGCAATTCGGCTGCCACGTCATCGTGAATTCAGCAGCCGAGTTCTGTCCGCTCATTTCACACGTATTCTTACATCGTCAATCAGTCGGTATCAAAATAACAGTTTTTTCGTAAACAAACGGCTGTCAGAGTCTCGGTTACGTCAGCAAATCACTTAATTATTTCAAAATCGCTGAGAGCGGGTTAACGGTCTGATGTTGGCCACACCTTCTGAATTATTTTCATCAGGGCAGGTATGACATAATTTAAGTGTTACCAAACAGATGGAATATCTACTCTCTTAAATGCGTTCACATAAACATTTCTTTGCTTCGTCTTGGAAGAATTTTATGTATTATTTTTTGATTCAATTCAAAAATGTGTATATGAAATGCGGATACAAATACAGAATATATTTCGAAATGGAGACCCTTTCTATTTTGAGAAATTTTTTATAGAGAATATAGGCTTCAAATATAATCCTATGTTCTCTGTTATACAGTACGAATGGCCAATGTAACTGGAAGTAATCTTCACTTATCCGCTTTGGTGCTCGCAAATATTGAAGCCTAAGGCCACCAGAGCTATTTTTGAGAAATTCTGTCTATTAATAATGAGTGCTGGTCTGTCTATAAGCAAAATTCTCAAATCGCAGCTTGTAGTCCTATCTGCAAAAGTTTGTCTATTACTTATCTCTACATTGATTCAGGTTAACTCTATTTCTTTTTGAATGTTTTCCGTAAAAATAGTATAGAATTTATTATAATAGCACGCTTACTTGCCAGTTGTCCACTATAGCCATTTTAAATTCATAAACTCATCAGTTCTTTTTACTTAAAACTCATTGCGCCTCACCGATTAGTTTCAACTCCATTGATTTATGTTCGCACTATAATAAGGTTTTAAAAGGTGATCATTTATTAAAAAATCTTAGATAAATTATTCAATAAAGTGTAGCATTAGCTGAACTATGAGCATACATACGCACAGACATACAAGCGCAGAACTAATCATGTTGCAGCAGAGACGAAGATCAATAATTACGATGCACTCATTAAGGCTGATTGGTGCGAATACGTAGAACTTTAAAGGCGTGGAAAGACATACCAACATATTGTACATTGCATATATGTACATACATACGTGCATAAGTAGTGGTTTTCTTGTGAAAGACGTGCCAGCGAGATTGTTATCTATTAAATTATAGCAGTGCAAACATGACATAAATTTTCGCACATACCATATGTTTGTGAGTAAGAACGTGCAGTTTTCAACAGTAGCTGTCAGTGCCACCACCATTACCTCCAGCAGATGATGGATTGTGTTTGCGCAATAGCAGCAACAGCAGCAGCAGAAGCAAGAGCAAGAGCAAGAACAACGGTGTTAGTGACGGCGTAACTTAGCTGCTCTGCGCGAACATCTCATTATGCCACTGGCAGCTTGAGTAGCAATCATTGCACAGCAACCAATGTGTCTTTAAAGTGTCGTGCGGCGTAATGGCCATACACTAAGGCACGGCAGAATATGTGAGTGTGGTGAGTTTAAGTTTGCCACCCTCAGGCTACGCGACAGGATAAATGCGTTCAGCAGTGATTGAACGCATTGCTGTGAAAATTTTTCACAAGCAGCCGGCTGGCATGAGATCGGCTGTAATTGAACAAAGGCACAGCCAGCGTTGGCGATGGTCAGCTGGTGAGATAGTGAGCTGCTGAGCTTATGAGCAGAGTGTTGGAAAGCTGTCATCAAACACCATTTGGTGTTGTCAAACATCAAACACACAACACCAGAGGTGCCAGAGCATAGCGTAGACAAGGCATGTTGGCGTTTAAAAACCCCTGCAGGGAAAATATGAACAAATCAAGTCAATAACTCATCTGCCAATTTTAAAATATATACAATTTTATTTTTGAATTGGTTAGGTTAGGTAGTGATTGTTGTCCAAAGAGTGAGCCGCTTTGGACGAAAGAGTTTTACTTTCAAGTAAAAGTTTTAAGTGATTTCCAGAATTTTATTCAGCATACGAAACATTGTCTAGTTTTCGTTTCCTATAATTGTTTACTCTAACGCAGAATTTACACCAAGCTTTTTCACGCATATGGATAGGAAGGGAACGTACATATCTGTATTATGCTTGCAGGCCAACACCTGATACATTAGGGGTCCCGGTGGTCTACAAATTTCAAAAATTGATTTTTTGTTTTTTTTCGATATTTCTAAAGAATCTTAAGAATATACTGTGAAATTTTCATGCGGAAATTCCCAATATTATAGCTTCCACCGCCCATTAACTAAGTACAGAGCGGTCCGCGCGCTCCTGTACCTCAAACTTTAAACTCATTTAACTCGAAAGGACTTCTTTCGGCCTGGTGTTATCAAAACAAAAAAAAAAACTATTCAACCGAATCGTATGAATTTTTAGTATGTACTTCTCGCAGACTCGTGATAATTGTTTATTGGTTACTGATGATAGATCCAGCCGATGTCGTATGCATGAAGTCAGTTCTTGCCAAGGCCGGACATTCGTAGGAAATCTTAGATCATAGTGATTTATACAGGATTACCGGAGAAGTCGTACTAGATATTTAAGGGTATTATTATTGAGGTAAATTTCGATTATTTTTTATACTACTTCACATCATTAAAAAAGGGGGAAAAATTATCGCGAAAGTACTACAAACTATTTTAAAAACTATTATGTCCTTTTAGCTATCCAAAAATTTATAATATTAAATCAAAGAAGTAGTCCGTAGGTGGATTGCGGGCTTAATTAGTGGAGAGTAAAATTTTAAACGAAGAAACACAAGGAATTTTTTAAACTTATTCATCTAATTTGCAAGTGCCGGGTTTCTTAATCATTTGCGATTTCTCCCAGATCAATTATTTTATATTTGGTTTATGTTCATGAATTATGAAAATGTCCATCAGCTTCAGTGAATTATTTTAAAACCTTTTTCTAACAGCAAAAAACTCGCTCACTTGCTTTTGGTTTTAAAGTTTACAAAATTAACAAATTTATTTCCAAAAGTCGGTTTTAATCGGTGCTGATCACCAAACTCTCCATTTAGGTGCTTTATAAGAGCGATCAGTGATATTCTTTCAGATTCATGCTATTTAGCGCCATTGGACCAACAACTACTGCAGTCGTGGAAACCAATACCATTGCACCTTTGGTTACGTACGGTCTCAAAATGTTCAAATATTTGTTGAAGATTGCTGCTGTAGTATGAAGAACAAATGACAAAAATAATTTTCCACGAATAATATCATGAAATTACAGCCCGAAAAAATACTAGCAACACCATATCTGTACCAATTTCATCAATTTTTTTTTCTTCTTTTTTTACGTTAATAATTCTTTTTATAAAAGTATATCTAACACTGTCTGACAAAAAGTATATAAATTCAATTTCAAGCTATATTAATTATAAGCTGTAATTAGAATTTCAAAACACCTAACAGAAGTGTACGCGCCAATTAAAAAAAAAAAAAAAAAAAAAAATTAGAATTTCTAGAAACATTTTTGGTAGATAGTTTTATAGTTTAATAAATTTCAATATTATAAAGTACAAGTTTGAAGTTGCTAAACATCTTTTGGGATTTAAAAAAAAAATTTCTTGATGGGTTTGTGCACTGTCTCCATCTAACAATTACTTGGTAAAAATGCGCTACACCTCAAAGAAAAAAATTATGAAAAACCAACTAAAGTTTTGAGATACTTCAGACTTGCACTTCATATACATTATGATTAAAAAGTTTGAATTTTTGATAGGAAGCGTCGAAATTTTTAAAACTTTTTACTGAAAATTTGATTTATATGATATTTAATCTATTTCTGTATTTATAAAAACTTTCGAAAATCAAAAAATGACAAGTGGTGGACACTTGTCAAAATATTGAGGACCTCTAATTTGTTAATGTGGCTGGTTCCATATAAGAATTCTTCCCTAACACTTGTGTATCTTAATCCAATTATAATCCTTTATTAAAAAAGGGATTTCTATGAAGCTCACTCTATTCTGGTGCCATTTGTATAAGGCGTGATATAGATCAGCCTATGCAATTAATTATCAAGTTTTAGTACTGACAATCTCTTAAAGCGATTGTGATGAGCAAAATAAGGGGCATAAGTAATAATCGGACGGCCAATAGTAATCTAAATAAACCCTATTACAAAAAATGCGCTACACCTCAAAGGAAAAAATTATGAAAAACCAACTAAAGTTTTGAGATACTTCAGACTTGCACTTCATATACATTATGATTAAAAAGTTTGAATTTTTGATAGGAAGCGTCGAAATTTTTAAAACTTTTTACTGAAAATTTGATTTATATGATATTTAATCTATTTCTGTATTTATAAAAACTTTCGAAAATCAAAAAATGACAAGTGGTGGACACTTGTCAAAATATTGAGGACCTCTAATTTGTTAATGTGGCTGGTTCCATATAAGAATTCTTCCCTAACATTTGTGTATCTTAATCCAATTATAATCCTTTATTAAAAAAGGGATTTCTATGAAGCTCACTCTATTCTGGTGCCATTTGTATAAGGCGTGATATAGATCAGCCTATGCAATTAATTATCAAGTTTTAGTACTGACAATCTCTTAAAGCGATTGTGATGAGCAAAATAAGGGGCATAAGTAATAATCGGACGGCCAATAGTAATCTAAATAAACCCTATTACAATAATTTCGAAATTTCAGCTGCCATCCCATAAAATAGGGCCACATGCACCGTATGACTCCATTTAGAGCTGGGTTAAATTGAGGCTTCTACAAGTTGCACTAATTCTGAGTAGATGCATTTTCCTACAGGCAATAGGCAACGTTAATCTGTAATAAGCACAAAATATATATTTCCAAGCATACATACGACATATATTTTTACGCACATTATAGCCAAGTACAGTTGTTTATGCGTGCGGCTGTCGGAAGTAGCTGCCCACAACCACAAGCCAATCCAATCTTTAGCCAGTTTATCACAGTCTTAGAAACCCACATATGGCAATACATCTATGATCGGTTCATTTAACCAACCAAGCCAGCGTTTGCAACCGAGTCGGCGTTCAACAAGTCTTTTCACTTGAATCGCATACACACGCACACGCACACGCATATGCATGAACTCGAAACTTACCATACTCGTAGATCACAATCGCTATTATCTTCGGTTGTTAGAGGCATAAAATATGCGCAGTTCAATTAATTTCCAAGCATTTGATGGCAGTAACGGCACACAAACATACCTACATTGATACCAGCACACATTTGCATGCACATACAAGCACGCTTACAAACATATTGGTGCTTCAGCGAAGCAAGCGTTTTGGGTAGTTATTATGCAGGTTGAATGAGTTGCTCGGCATCTGCTGTACTATCTCAACTCTCGGCCTAGTTAATTGACTTGCGGCTTGGTCAGTTGGTTGGCCAGTGGAGTGTATGTATATTTGTGTGTGTATATGTACATAAGTAGTCTGCTGTAGGTTGCTGGCTGTGTTGTTGGCACGTTCACAGCTAATTTTACACTTTGCCTATTTTACTTTGCTTCTTTTTCACTGAAAGATGATGAGTAGCAAGCAGCGCACAACGGGACATCATACTCTCACACATAGTCATACACAAGCATTTTGGTATGAATTTCCGCCGCAAAGCCATTAAATTTTCTAATTGTTGATTAATTGTGACCAAGAAGCTAGCTGGTTTGCCTTACGCTAATCGTTATTTCAGCAATCATAGATGGATGGCTATGAAGTTGAAAGACCTTTGCAAGAATTGAAATATGCAGATAAATTGCCTAAGCGGTGAAACAGTTGCGGAATTTAGTCTGAACCAGTTGAAGCGAATGTATGGGATTTGAAAAATTGAAATACCGAAATATTAAAACTCTTTATATAGAAAATATTTATGAGTTAAAATAATGATCAATAACACTAGTAAGTATACAAATATTTTCCTAAAAAGTAGGACCTCGTTAGCAAAGTGTTTTCTAGACTAATTTTGTGTCAGGGAGCAAAATAATGATTTTCATGATTTTCGAGATATTGGCTAAAAATATGTTTCGTATGTCATTATTGCCTAGTAAAAAAATTCGGAAAAGCGAAAACAACAACCTTTTATGGCTATCATTCGAAAGGTATATTCCGCCTCCTTGCGGAAAGTTTCATTAGTGGCAATCTCATAACTTTTCGAGTTATATTGAAGTGCAAACAGTAAACGATTAAAAATTCAGTGCAAAATACTGCTCTAGCGAAACTTTAGCATGCGTACTCGTGTATTATGTCCATTTGCAAATCTATCGAAGCGTCGCCTTAGTTACTAGTACTAGTACCGCACATAGTTTAATATAATTATTTTTTCGTATTGCCTTCTTTGTGGTGTATTCTTCTTATGATACTCTTCTTCTAGACAGAGTTAAATAAAAAAGTGCCGTTATGACTGGATATGTTAGGACTTAATGTCGTAATTTCATTTATTTTCAAGTGTATTGGCTAATGAGTCAGTCCAATTAATAGTAGTGCATGGAGTAAGGCGGCCGCCGAAGCCGAATGGGTTGGTGCGTGATCACCATTCGGAATTCACTGAGAGGTCGTTGGTTCGAATCTCGGTGAAAGCAAAACAAATAAAAACATTTTTCTAATAGCGGTCGCCCCTCGGCAGGCAATGGCAAACCTCCGAGTGTATTTCTGTCATGAAAAAGCTCCTCATAAAAATATCTGCCGTTCGGAATCGCCTTGAAACTGTAGGTCCCTCCATTTGTGGAACAACATCAAGACGCACACCACAAATAGGAGGAGGAGCTCGGCCAAACACCTAACAGAAGTGTACGCGCCAATTATTTTTTTTTTTATGGAGTGAGTTGAGAAAAATATCATATACAATTTTTATTTGTGTAAAAAAATATATAAAATGGTAAGTACTGCATTTTTTGATGTATTTCCATATTTCCATTTCACCGATGAACAGCGAAATCTTATCAAAAACCTAATTTCGAAAGGGATAAATTACAAAGAAGTTGAAAATATTTTTGGCTGTTCCCCGACAATAATTTGTAATGCATAAAAATATAAATCCCCACCTGAACCACGTGGATGGCGCCACACACTTACTGCTGAATCAATGAATCGTGTGGTGAGGTATTCAAAGAAAAAGCTTTCGCAACTGCTGCTCAAATTAAAAGTGAACTGGAGCTGAAAGCAAGCGTGGAAACTCCTTGTAGATGTTTGCGGGAACACAACTTTGTAACTCATAGCCTAAGAAAAGTACCATTACTAAGTAAAAGGCATCCAGCACAAAGGCTAAAGTTTGCAAATGAGCACTTCTATTGGAAATAGAGAAATATCTTGTGGACAGATGAATCCAAAATTGTGCTGTACGGTGCAAGAGGATCTCTCCAATACGTTAGACGGGATGCTAATTCTAAGTACAACCCGAAATACACAACCAAAAGTATTATGGAGGCTCAAGTATTATGATTTAGGCATGTTTTTCAATTTTATGGCGTAGGACAGATATACTGAATAAAGGAAACCATGGATCGTACAGTGTACGTTCGAATTATAGAAAAAATCATAGCATTATATGCTCGCGAAGAAATGCCACTGCTTTGGGCCTTTCAACAGGACAATGGCCAAATGCAAAAAGCAAGTTAGAGTAGCAGTGATTTCAGAAAAATAGGGTTGAGGTTATGAGAATCTGTGGTGCGATGTGAAGAAGGCAGTTGCTGATGCTTGTCCAACGAATAATAATAAGCCTTGGGAAACAGTAGAGCGTGCATGGAAATCGATACCTAAGGCACCTTAATTCGATGATACATAGGCTATGTGTTTTGGTAATACCAAACAAATACTAATTAGTATTGTGATTATTTAAGAACTATTTTTTCTTTAAACCTGATGATAAGAAAGATTCATTTTAAAAGTTTTTTATTCAAGAAGTTCATACTACAGGGTGGCTGATGAAAGCCGCTACCAAAAAAAATTGAATAACTTTTTTTCTTTTTAAGTTATCTGTTCCATTTTTGTTTTAATTTGCAGATTGATCTTTAAAATTTATTGTATTAAAATGGATAACTGGGACACGCAAACAAGAATTTGGATAGTCCGCCGCTATCACGCACTGGAGTCCGTAGTTTTGGTACAGAGAGAGTACAGGCGGATGTTTGGCGGCGATCCCCCGAGCAGATGGACCATAATGAGACTGGTGAATAATTTTGCTGAGCAAGGAACAGTCGCAAGAAGGCCTTATCATCGAAACCCACCAGTTCGGACGGAGGAAACGATCGCTGCTGTAGCTGCAGCTATACAAAGCAATCCAAGGGTTTCAACAAGAAGCTTATCTGCTCAACTTGGTGTCAGCCGACAGTCTTTGCAAACAATAATGCACAAAGATTTAGACTTATTTCCCTACAAAATTCAAATGGTTAACAAACTGAATGCAGCAGACTTGCCGATTCGCTTGGAATTTTGCCAGAAGATCCTGCAAATGGTGGAAGAAGACCAAAACATGTTAAACTGCCTTTTCATGTCTGATGAGGCCCATTTCGATTTAAACGGCAATGTGAACAAACAAAATTGTCGAATATGGAGTACTTCTAACCCACAGATAATCCACGAGACGGAGTTGCATCCTCTTCGCGTGACAGTGTGGTGTGCTGTTTCTTCACGCTGTATTGTCGGGCCTTATTTTTTTGAAGAAAATGGTCACACCGTTACGGTTACTGGAGAACGTTATTTGAAAATGCTGAAAGAATTTTTCTATCCAGAACTACGCCGAAAGAGAATTCCTTTCAACTCTGTGTGGTTTCAACAAGATGGGGCAACGTCTCACATAGCCCAGACTGTTATGACAGAGTTGCGACGAAAATTTCCCAATAAACTGATTTCAAGAAACTCCGAATTTCGTTGGCCCCCCAGGTCGCCTGACCTTACTGCACCTGACTTTTTCTTGTGGGGTTTATGTAAACAAGAAGTTTATAAAACAAAGCCAACAAATTTGGATGAACTAAAACAATCCATTCGGGCAACAATTGCGGCTATTCCTGTCGCAACTCTCAAAGCAGCAATGAACAACTTTTTACTAAGATGCCGCACTTGTGTCAACGAGCATGGGGGGCATTTAAATTCAATTATTTTTAAAACTAGTTAAGCTACATTTAATAAAATTTAATGACCTTCAATTTGAAAAAAAATAAATGAATTACATGCACTAAAAAAAAAGTTATTTGAGTTTCTTAATTTAGCAAAATTTATCAGCCACCCTGTTTTATTTTTTTGACAGGCCATATATAAAAAAGTTCGTATGAAATTTAATTTTAATAACGCTGTATAAATATTATTTTTCTAAGTTTACCTTCATGATTTTAGTGTTAACAGCCATAATTCCGTAAAATAAAAACAACTAAAATATTTAACATAAACAAATTTCACTTCCTCTTTACTCCTTTCTCTCTGATATTTTTCACTGGTCCTGGCTGAATATTGGTGGGTTTGAATATAACTGGCAACCATTTGCCGTTCTGAATCGGCTTGAAATCGTAATACAACATCCACAATAATACACAAATACATCGGAGGTCTGCCAAACGCCTAACAGAAGTGTACGCGCTAATTATATTTTTTAAGAAGAACAGACCAATGCAAATTCTCCGAAAAATATTTTTAATTATGTGGCTGGTGACCTATAAAGTACAAATTCGTTTTAAACCATATTTAGTTCTTCAACAAATACCAAATAAATCAAAGTCCAGAACATTGTATACGATTCATAAAAATTAGAAAAATGTCCATCAAATTTTAAATCAGAATTGTAAAAAAATCTATTACGAAGTTTTATTCGTTCAAAGTAAAATGTTTAAGCTTTCAAAGCGGAAAATGTAATTTTACAGGTTTCTATTGAACTCAACCGTATTCTATTTTGTAGCTATCGAAACAGGTGATAACCTGAAGCCAGAAAATAAGGGCTCTATGATAGTGCTCCAAAATTTCTCTCATTTCCTACAATAACACCAAAACTATGTGGGATCCAACATTCTAATCTATTCTATTTCATTTTTACTCACCAGAAATCATTTACGTAAACATTTTATGGATTTCACACCTCTTCAGCAGACTTTCTACGGTGTTAAATTTTTCACTGTTAACTCATCGACGATTCTGTTTCTAAGCAGTTTTTAACAAATGATACTCACTGTTGGATGACGAATGTTTAAATGTTTATCAATATATTGATCATGACCCTTCTTTTCTTTGTTGTTATTAGGCCTATTCGAATCGCCAATTATTAGTAGGTGGCAAGTAGATGAAGCAACTGGTAACAAAAAATATATCTTGGAAAAGCTGCCAAATATTAAATTTATTTGTAAAAAAGGGGGTTACATATATCAGTTTTATGAGGTATAACCTTATTTGCTAGCGATTAATCTTTCTCTATAACTTTATTGTTGCCTTCACATGCAAATTTTACGTCAAGTTAGCAGAGTCCAAACACAGTGAGCAGAGAAATAGCGAAACTAAGGCGCCTATTGACATGTTGAGTAATTGTCCGACTCGTGTGACGTTTATGTTATCACTGAAAGATTCTGAATGAAAACTAGCAGCTTGAAAAAATCTTATATAATATAAAAAAACTAGGAATTTTAAAACAAATATGTTAAATATTTTCAATCCAGTTCATGTGTAACTATCCTTTCATTAAATAATAGATTTTCAAAACTCTTTTTTAAATAATGGGTAGGAAAAACCTACCTGTTACATGTGTTTCTTCCTTTTTAAGTTCTTCTAATATATATTTACTATTTTTTCATTTTCTTTTCCATTTTTGTATCTATGCTAAATTTAAATTTTTTTATGAAAAAAAAAAACTAGCCAAACGGGTTGAGAGTTCTGCAAGCACTCTTAATTCCACAACAACAAGTAGCCTCGGCAGAAAAACTCTCGCTTCCATATTCAAAGCATTTGGTCATTGTACTCGTCGGAATTTATATATTGATGTTTATCGCCACCTTTTGATTAGCGCAGCATGCTGTCGGCATGGATCGCTATGGTGGCTGGTATGTTTTTATATTTTCACTTTCATGACCGTCCTCGCATTGCCACAATCAAAAGTTGCATTTTATTATTGAAGATATTAAAAGTGTCAATCGTAAAATGTTGCTAATTATGACATGAGTGTTTGGCTGCGAGTCCCTTATGACAATTGCAATCGCTTAGCAGTTCCGAAGCTAAGGAACGAAAAGTATATCCAGCACCAAAGATGCTGGAATGCTTACTAAATACGGGTTAAAAGCGATTATCCGGTGATTTGTGCGGAAGTAGTACTTTGGTAATGTGAAAATTAAACACAACAAAAAACGAAAGTAAGTTTAGTACACTGTTCAGAATTTAAAGAATTTTTTCTTTATTATTTTGGTTAGTAGACGAATGACTTTCATTGCGCTAAAGTGCAAAAAACACGGAATATAACCGACGTGGATACATAATGAGCGCCTTTGTCACTTCATTGCAGAGAGAACAACTAACGCTCTGTTATAAATTAACATACTTTTAAATACAGCGAAACCAGCGAAGTTTGGGAATACATAACATAAGACTGCTAAATTACAGCTGCTGTTAAACGCAGTGCAACGAATGTTATTAGCATATCGTAAAATTCGAACAACTCTATTTGCGTGGTAGCGGTGAAGAGTGCCAAGTTTCGAGTTTTAAATTCGAAGAGATGATTCGAGAAGATGTAGCTGCAAAGAGAGTAAATATGACCAGAGAATGTTAATGGACCCATTCTCTGCTATAACTTCTGCTGGTTCACTAACATTCTCTGGTAAAGCACAACAAATTTTGATGACCCCCAAAACGACGACTTTGTGAGATTTACGCTCGGCTTTTAGTAGAAAGGCGGTTATAATATCGTGAAAACGTGTTAAAACAGACGACGGATTGCAAATGCTGGACGAACGACTGACACGCAAAATAGTCAGTATGTACATATGAATGTATATTTAGAGAAATTTACGCATATTACGGTGCATGCACTACTGAAGGTTTATATATACATATAGTTGTATAAACTACATATACATATAAAATGCTTATGAAATTGTAGAAAATTTCGTTTTAAAATGTAATTGCCTCAAAAACTTTAAAGTCTTTAAATGAATATGTAAAGCAAACTCTAAAATTTAGGATGTACATTCTCTCTATATCATTGTAGCAATAAAAATTATATACCAACAATTTTCTTTATCGGTCAATATATGATGGGTTTTATGCCTCCGTAAGTTGCGTCATGACTTAAGTTGCTGCTGCTGTTTGTCAATCCTTTGAACACTAAAATATCGAACGCGGCAATAAAACCAAGGAAGGAACTCTGTTAAGCCTATTTGCTAATCCCTTGAAATCGAATTCCATTCGACCAGGTATGTGGAGACGAGTTCTGCGTATAAAGCATGTATATATGTAGATATACATATCAACACACATACATATATAGGTTAGAATTCCATCTTGTATTAGTGGTTTAACGTATACAATTCGCTATTTTGAGTACATTTGTTTGGATTCACTTCCGTGCCCTTCGTTTAGGGATAATCTGAAATTTACGACACTGAAAGCACTTTTATGAACTTACATACTTACAAAAAAAAAGGTATGCTTTCAGGCGCGTATAGAGAATGTCAAGGATTAGTAATAACTAACTCTCGAAAATACGTACATGAACTATCAGTCCTTACACACATACAAATATTCTACACAAGTGCATGTATTGTCATAAGCATTCTCTCACCAAGCATTAAAGTCGTCAAATAAACTTGAATATGAAAACGCAAACACTTTTCTAACACCTCATTAGTAGAACATTAAATTCAGTGGACATAAAGTAGTGAATACTTTTCTAACCAGACATACTATACATACACCTATGTACATGCATACATACGCATACGAGTACGTGTGGAGTAGCTTGATTACATAATCAATAATTAATATGTTGGTAGGTAAGTGTTGCGTTGTGTGTGGATACTTCTGTGCAAATAGTTACGGTTGGTGTTTAGTCGGGCATAAAAGTGTCAATAGCTTACGTTGGGGTAAACGTGGCGCATAAAATTGGTGTTAAATTAATTAATTGGTACTAAAACACCTTTAGATGTATTTTTCACTTTCGATCTTTTGTTGCGTGGGTTAGGTAATAGAAATTCTAGACAGTGGTATTAGATGCCAATGAAGGGAAAAAGGAAAACGAGGACTGACATTAATGGGGGGACCGTTGAATTTTGTAAGCCAGAAGGTTTGTTTGTTGTGAACTCCAAACAACTTGAAAATATTTTATAATTTATCGCACACAAATGTCTACATCAAACATATTTTTGTGTTCCTGCACTAAAGTGAAGCATCTTCCAACCAAAATACTCTTAAAGGAATGTCCGAGGTTTTGGATATATTCCAAATGAGTTAGAAGTCCGCATAAGTTACTATACAAATAATTTTTACTTGTTAGTGCCAGCAACTAGAATTGATTAAGATGAATGAATATTTCTTTACTAAATACTAGCAACCACACGGCACTCGCTGCTATGCTGCTAAGCAAAGAGTTTTGTAACGCCTTAGGATACACTATCATTTTTGGTTGTCTATTTTCTGTAAAAATAAATAACAAAACTTGGATATCTCACTGAAGAGCAGTCTATATATAACTCCTCGTGCGAGATTTATTTCATCAACTACTAGTGAATGCTATGGTGCTTTCTTTATTCTTATGGAGAAAGCAAGACGGACTATTTATAAGCCGTTTAATGCAAACATGCAAACGTGCATCTTCTTTTTTATATGTATGTATAAGGAGGCGCAAAATTAATCATTTCATTTTATTTCTGAATTACTTTTTAAATACAAAAACAAACAAGAAATTATTTTGAGTGAAGAAAGTCTTTGTTTTGACCTTCAGCCGCTCCATTGTTTATCTATTAATTTGTATACTGCAGCTCTTGAGTTCAGAAGTGTCAAATATGATTGACATATGACGCCATTTAAAAAACTTATAAATCCTCTGATAGGGTAATTAATTTTGCACCACGCTATATGTATAGAGATTAGCACGTTTATTTTCCATCGCCATTTATTGTACAAGAACAACATACCATCTCAACCAAATCAATTCTAACATTTCAATCAAAAAAAAAAAGGTGACACTGTCGAAACAGTGAAATGTTATGCAGTGAATTGGCCATTTGTTTAATTCATCGAAGTCGTTTCAGTAAGATGTGGCCAGACCGTTAGGTAGCTCTCACTGATTTTGCTCTCAGGTGATTCGGTGATTTAGACGGGGCCATAACAGCATTTTGTTTGCGAAACAAAACTGAGATTGTGTTAGTGATATACGAGAAAAAATTAATGCAACCAATATTAATGTTACTTCGTTGCTGTCTGCATAACGACTGATTGAACGAGTGTGAATACGTGTGAAATAAGTGAGCAGAATTCTGGTGCCGAGTTTCCGGTGACGTGCCAGGCGAAGTTACCCTCACACTTTTGTTTGGGATGACCAAATCATAAAAGGGAGTTTAGAAAAGAAAAATGTGTTTAAAAAGAAGATGTTTTTCAATAGACGTCCTTGGTGAGTCATAACTCCCCATGTATAGGTAATGGCAATTTTACTACTTAATATGACAACTTTATCCTGCCAAGAAATATATCTTTACGATTTCTTTCATTATTATGTTCTCTTTTTGTGACAGTCCGAGAATCGGAACAACGCACGTATTTCTCGTGGCTAAAAACTAAAAACTTAAACTTAAATTTTGGGCTAATTTAATAGTGTGATAATTAATAAAGTAATTGAATATTTAACATTCCGTTCAGCAACCAGATCTTGTTAGACTTTTTCGACTTTCGAAATATTTCTTTTAAGTTAGCTAACGATTTGAGCTTCTAGGTAGCTTCATAAAATTAATTTTCTATCGATTTACGAATATAACGTTTTAAAAAAGATGTTCGAACGGGACTAAAAAAGGCGGGACCAGCGTGCCCAACCAAAGGTTTTACAAAAGGTGTTTAAAGGCGGGTTAATGTAGCTGATCACTCTTTATATTTGATTATATCTTTATATATATCTCACATTATACTATTTTATTAATAAATACCCTCACTTCTACATGATTACACAAGTATTAGGTTGGGGAATAAGTGCGTAACGAGTTTAAATTTTCTTTTATTTTACAACGAGTTGTTTACTGTTTGGCAAAGAGTAAGTATTCATTCAACAAAACTATGTTAATTTCCTTTTTAAGTTATTTAATTTCCTGCCGCCATAGCCGAATACGTTGGTGAGTGACTGCCATTCGGAATTCAGAGAGAACGTAGGTACGGATCTTCGTGAAACACCAAAATGAAGAAAACGTTTTTTCTAATAGCGGTCGCTCCTCAGCATGCAATGGCAAACCTCCGAGCGTATTTCTGCCATGAAAAAGCTCCTCATCAAAAATGTCTGCCGTTCGGAGTCCGTTTAAAACTGTAGGTCCTTCCATTTGTGGAACAACATCAAGACACACGCCACGGATAGCAGGAGGAGCTCGGCCAACAACCAAAAAGGTTGCAAGCGCCAATTATATGTATATAAATATATAAGTGAAAATTAAGCTATATGCGCCATAATTCATAGCGTAGAATATGCAAAGGGCGTAAACCGATTTTTTCTACTTCACAGGAGTAGGGAAAAACATCATAAGATCTGAAACGGTGGGTATTTAAACATATTGAATTACGGTTCGGAATAAAAAATATAGTAAAATTTTATTTCTAGGATCTCTTTTTAATTTCCTGTGAAGTTTTGTTAGTCAGGGCTTTTTGAGATACACTTTTTGCGAAAAATGTGAGTTACAGTCTTTTAGAATTGTTCGAAAATAAGAGGTTACGTAATACAAGACGAAAAGACGAAAAAAATATTAATAATATACATATATGTATAAGCAAATAAAAAACCATTTCAATAAAAATGTTTACATACGTACCATAGTTCCCATACCAAAGCGGGACAAAGTTATTGCGTGAGACTTCTTTCAGCAACAAAATAGTACCAAATAGATGATCTATTAAGTTTATATATATCACGAATGTGAATCAATATAAAAAAAGATCACACTGAACGAACGCATTATTTTTTAAGAATAATTTAGCTTTTAATGAGCGTGAAACAGGAAGCAATTCTTGGATAGTTACAATGGGCGGACATTTAAAACAAAAAAACTATATATAAAATTTTAAGAAATTTTATAAGCACATTTGTTAGACTTCATTGTTAAGTTGCTTTATGCAAAATCACCTAAGCAAAGTTATCGTTTCGAAGCAAGCTTTCATAGCTTGACATATCAGACTCACGCGAGTATGTTTCGTGCCTCACTTCCTATATAGGAAACCAGGCTCGTGATACGTGACAGTTATATTTGTTTGAAAATATATTAAACAAATATATATATAAATTTATATCCTAACGCGCGCAGCATTTTGCCAATTTAAAAGCCACTGACCCTTCTTAAATTTAAATCACTTCGGAATGTAGTTACACTAATGTAGTAACGAAAAAATATTTTTTACCTGGTCGAATAGACTTTTGTCGTTTTATATACAATACATAATTCAAAAACTAACTTTTGTAATGAAGTTTTTAGAAATAAGTTATACTAATTGAGACTGCAATTCGATCTCTTTTTTCTTGCCTTTTCTATCAATAAAAGGTGGGTTGCATTGCATTCCACTTAAAGAATGGTTGTCGTGCCCATATTAGTCGAGTGAAAATCATTATAGCATATTATTATTTTCTTTTTTCTTTATTAAGCGTTCTATGTTAAACAAAAAACTCATATAAATTATCTTTGTTATAAACGAAATTACGCAATTTAGATTTGGCTGCTCTCATTAGGCGATGGACAGCAGTTCCTGTTACGGTGACTACTGCTCTCTACCAATTCATTTTAAACTGCTGCTTATTTCTAATTTATTTTTTCAGTTTTAGAAATTGCCCAACATTTTCCTATGGGTTGCAATTGTGGACAGTTTGGTGGTTTGTAGCCTTCTTGAACACTATTTACCCTGTGATTTTCATACCAGTTCATAGCAAATTGGCTATAATGGTATGATACTAGATTAGACCAGAACAAAACTGAGTCTTTATGTTGTTTAATGAATGGCATCGAACATTTTTGTAAACACTTCTTCATATAAATTTCTTGACTTATAAAGTCCGTGGTAATGAACGTTTTGCTTTTTATTCCACACTGGCATATGGCTTGGCAAACCAAACATTTTTTAGCTTAAAGGCAACTGGAATTTTTCCTCTCTTCGTTGCAGTATAAAACTCAGAGCCCTAAATCTGCTTAAAGTCTACTTTGACGTATATTTCATGATCCATAACCACTCAGCCATATTTATGGATATCTTGACTGCATAACCTGTATTTGTTTATCATTTCTTTTTGCACACTTATTGGACGTATCCTTCAGGTCCTACGGTTATGTTTTGCTGAAAGTTCAGGTGTTTTCGAAATAATGTGACCATTCTTTTTTTTCCGACGCAAATCCTTTTTTTTCTTCCACTGCCAGGCCTTCGTTCCACCGAGAAGGTTTCGCGAAACTTTTGTAAGACATAAGTTACCACAGTTTTCGAACAATTTAAAGTTTTTGCTTCGGCATTGTGCGACAAATTACCATTTTTTAGCTTTTTATGCACAATTTTCTCCGCAAGCTCACACTCAACCGAGCACATTTTGAAGATTACATAGAAGTTACAAAAACTGAATACGCCAAATTAATAATGACAACAAACACTATGATGATCTATGCTCATTATTTAATTCTAGTTAGTTTTAGGCAAGTGATGAGTTAACACAATCGACTCGTTTTTTTCGTGTCCATTCTTTATAAAATTATTTATGCTGAACCTTTAAATGCGTTTCCATTGCAAAATGCCAACATTAGAATTAAAACCTTTGTGTATATTACGTGGCAAAAACGGAAGACACAGGATTTGCATCAGTTTCATCCGAAACATAATTCTCTGAATCATGAGAGACAACAGATAGTTTCTGGGTCGCATGACTTGACCAACTCTGCTTTCGCTTTATTGGCAATTTTTAGAGCTGATAGTTTTAGATTTTCTCCTGTTTTTCGAACAAAGTAAGGTTGAATTGAAAATTGTATTGGGGGCATTTTTCCCCTTTTGTGAGTTATATTTTTATGGACAAAGCGAAGTTTGATGCTTTGCACTGTTCACTTAGTCAACTATTTTATTAATTTTCTTGTCTGAAGTGACAGACAGAAAAAGAAGTGGTTCGAACCAGTACAGCTATAAAAGCCGTTCGAGAAATAAATCGCGAAAGTCCGCTTAGAAAGCAGAAAATCATGTCCAGAGAAATGAATATAGCGACCGGATTCACGTCAAGACTAATTAGGGATGATCTCCACATGAAAGCCTTGCCTCGCGCAACTGGTCATCTTTTGGCAACTCGCTTGAAGAAAATTAGACTCGACAAATGCAAGCAGCTTTTTCGGTGGCACACAGTCAACGGCCATGAAAATATTATTTTCACAGATGAAACAATTTTCCCTGTTGAGGAAGTTTTTAATAAGCAAACCGACAAAATCGCAAAGACGCAAAAAATGTGGTTCCAAGGGTTTAGCGTGGCCACCATTTACCCTCTGTAATTGTTTGGTGGTGAGTGTCTTTTAAAAGCGTTACATCTCTTCATTTCTATGAGAAAGGGGTTAAGACCGGTGCACCAGCAGGATATCTTACATGGCGTGGTAAAGCAGTTGAGCAGTGCTGTCTTCAATATAGAGCTTTAGATCTTCCTGAAAGATTCCACTCCAGCTCATAGGGCAAAAACCACCCAGGAATGGCTAAAAAATAATATTCCTGGATTCATAGACGCAGAAAACTGGCCTTCTGGAAGTCCAGAACTGAATCCATTGGACTACAGTTTGTGGTCAGAATTAAAGAACATGGCCTGTGGAACACTTAACAGAAATTTTGAGAGTCTCAAACAATCTTTGGTTCGAGCAGTGACGTCAATATCCATGGAGACCGCGCGTGCTGCAATAAATAGTTGAATGGCCTAATCATTTGAAGGCTTCTGTAAAATAAAATGGTGACTATTTCTAATGAAAATTAAATTTTTTTTTGATATTTACAAAGCTAACTTCGTTAAAAAAGGCATTATAATTTTATATCTATAACGTACTTAACTTGTAACGTAACTTGTGGCAGGACTAAGTACATGTGTTAAAATGCTAAAGTAGATATAAACCTAGGGAATATATTTTGAAATATTTTCAAATCCATGCACAAAACATTCAAATGCAGGAAAATGTAGCCACATGCTTGCAGCTTAATTCAACTCAAAGATATCTCAATCGCTTTTCAAAAGAGATATCCGAATATCCCCATGTCACAAAATGCAAAAACCCAATAAACAAAAAAAAATAACAAAAATGTGGCTTTTTGCACATGCAAATGTTGGTAACAGCAGATGACAACAAGCAAAGTACCAGGCAAAAAACAAAAAAGGAAAAATTGATATCGTACAGTTTTCCCATCAAACATCGACAGATAATGAATAAAAGCCGATTGCGGGGGAATTCAACGCTCATGATGACTGCTAAAGTGGCACTGAGCTAAGGCTTGAACGATGCTGAAGGAAGACAAATCTCTGAAGATGTTGTCAACTTGACAATATGTTGTTGCAGCTGTCAATAAATTGCAAAAAATAAACGGAGTAAATGTGATACACTCACACACACACAAAGTAAGTGGAAACTAAGTAAATAAAGTAAACTGGCAGGCTAAATATTGTACATAGAGACCATACATATATGTATATGCATATATGTATTTTTGTGTGAGCACATAGTGTGCTCTTTTTACGAAAAAATAACAGTATTGGCTTTTCCAATGCTAACTGTGGCAAGAGGCCGCAGACTTCTGGTACTTATAACAGCGGTTTGACACAACTAGTTAAGAAGTCTCAACAAATATTACGTTTATACACACACATACATATGTACACATAATATATCTAACAAAATGTAATACTCGTAACACATTTGAAATAATAAAGTAATTGCTTATAGTTTTCTTGTGAAGGACTGTTTAAGTATGAAGCCGCATGAGAGTATTAACAATCAGTTGTAATTCATTGGGGTATGTGACGTTGCCATATTAAGGAGGTTTTCTAATATAGAGGCATGAATTACGCCCGGTTTTCTACGTGCTATACAAAAGAAACAACAAAAAAATCTATCACCCATTTTTTATCATTTGTTTATTGATTATTAATTATTACTTAAAAGATTATCAAAAAAAAAAAATTAAATTGACAAAATTATACCGCAGTCAAAGTAGGAAGCCCGAAAAAAGGATGATGTCCTGGCGTGCATGATTCCAACCCTCCTGGTAATCTGAAAAATAAGAACCAAACGGATTCTTAATTATTATAGATGCCGCTATCAAATGAGAAAACAATTATTTTTCTGCATATTTTTTCAACGATTTCAATTTTTTTTTAATACCCAAAGAAAAGTTATAGTTTCCAGCTAGGGTCATCCGATGAAGGAATGCTTAAGGAACATCATAGGTCCATTAGAACTCGAGAAATCCTTACCGCCAGCTCGAAAAAAGTAGTTTTGAGAAAAACGAATCCAAAGTTGAGTTGAAGCGGTCCGATCGGAACCGATGCCATGTCACCAAACAGGCTATAGCTCATCAAGTTATAAGAGTTTTAAAAAATCCTCTTAACGACATATTTTTCAATGTATTTTCAAAGTTTGTATGCAGAAAAAAAATCCAATTCTTGTAAAATTTTTCACTAGAGTACCCCTTTAAGGTGAGACCATTTTCCCTTTCAACTTGGCGTAAGTGTCTCTTAGAACATCTTATGACATCGATGTAGACCAAATGTTCTGGGTAGGGAGCTAAGTTTCGTCCTTTCTTAGCCAACGTTACGAATTATTTAAACAATTAAATAATACATGATAATATGTGAAGTCTGGCCCATGGAAAGCTTTAACTTTACTCTTTTCTACTTCATGATTCATTCATTGAGTCAGTTTGCGATGCTCTCGTAAGAAGTCAACCGCTCTCCAATAAGGGCTGACTGCATTGATCGGAACAGATGGTAATTGGAAGCTGCAATGTCTGGGGAACACGGCAGATGGGGTGAGATTTCCCAATTTAGTCCCTCCAAATGTTTCTGGATCGATTTAGTAACGTGTCACCTAGCTTTGTCATGCAGCAAAATCAGTTTGTCATGTCCACCGTCCCATTCCGGCCGCTTTGAGAGCTTGATTAAATCGCTAATGCGTAATGAATCGGTAAAGGGAAATGATCGTCAGTGATGGTTTCATATGGTTTAAGAAGTGCATAATAGATGACAGCCTTCTGATCCCACCAGATGTTTTATTTGGCAGGTTCCAACTTTTTCGATGCTTAGAGTTCTCATAGTAGATCCAGTTTTCATTGCCAGTGATAATGCCATGCAGAACACCTTTTCTCTTCTGCCGTTCAAGGAGCATCTCACACGTCACCAAACTTCTCTCGATATTCCTCTCCTTCAATTGATGTGGCACCCAGTTACATGCTTTCTGAACCATTCCCATTGCGTACAAACGTTTACCGACGGTTGATCTCTCAACGTGCAACTCTTAGACATATCATTAAGGGTTCGACACGCGTCTTCATATAATAATTGTTGTAGTTAAGTATCTTCGATTTTTTTCGGTGTCCCTCCGCTGGCTGGCTTGCGTGCCCAAGCCGAAACCTCCATGACTTGTAAAAAACTGGTATTACTCTACTGAACACTAGATATATTCAAAGAATTTAAATATTATGGAAATTTCTTGCCAATGATCACAGCCAAACTTTGGGAAGGTTGCCGTAGAGTGCGATAGCCGGCACGAAGGGCCTATCTTTTCTAATGACTATTAATTTGTCACTTTCTTTGTACTGAAATTTTCATAAATAAATGGATTTCAAAATAATATTTAGTTCAAAAGTGTGTCAGAGCTCCTTTCTCATTGCTCCTAGTGCTCTATGCATTTGGAAGCGTTTTTCTGTCGTTAAACGATTCATGATAACTTTCCAAAACTTTTACTTTTCAATGATCGACGCGATAACTGCGCAGAGAAGGCATTTCTCTTTTTCTACTACCACCAGAGCTGAATATTTACTCGCTATGCCATGTCGATGCTCATACGTGCAAAGGTTTAAACATCTTCCTCAGAATCCTTTTCTCAAATACCTCGAGGAACGCCTCAGCGGATATTGTCATGGTCCAAAGCTTACTGAAGAGAAATGTCACACAATTTGCCATTCTCAGCTGTCAAAGCATAGTTGTCGATATCGTTAGTTCTCATGAAGCTTAAGAAACACCCGATATAAAAGTATGTAAAGATTTAAATTCATAGATTTACATATTAACCTAAATAAATTAATAAACTAAAAGTATATTTATTCAAGCAATAAATGGTTAAATACCTGTCCTACTCAACGATTTTCATAATTTTAACGACACTTTTGGCGCTTCATCTATCAAACTATTGGAACTATAAACAGCAAATGTACTTTTAGCTGTAGTAGTAGCAAAGAATGTATCGAATTTTCCTTTTTTTTTTGCATTTCTTTTAGAAGAATAAGAAAAAGAGTTTAAATGACAATTCAAACAATGCTTGGGATACTTTTCAATTTAGAAATCGTCCTGGTATACTAATCTCAATATACGCAAAAATCGACTTAAGAACTTTTTCATTTCCATCACACCTATCAAACATACATATTTTCCTCCTCTTCAGCCTCTTCCTAACATCGGCAGTACACCTTTAACCCATTCCCGCCCGCTGTACTTTATAAAGTACAGCAAATTGGGATTTTTTCCGAGATTTTTTTAGGGCACACTTTAATCGATTTCGATTAAGTTGGCAATCCTGCGGTTAGTTGATAGTCCAATCTAAGCCGTTAATTTTTTCTACCGTTATTGGACTAACATTGTGTCATTTGTGATGTGTCAAAGTCACTAAGTTACAAAAAGTTTTGATCTTTTAAGAGGAGTGTGTCTGTGAAGTGAGAAAAAAGTAAACTGTGACTATTTAAATATATTTATTTATTAAAAACGTGTATAGAAAAGCATTAGAAAGAATACTACAAACAAGATTTTTGCGGTAAATTCAGTTTTATTTATTTTTCTACCCCCCAAAGTTTGGTGTACTTTAAAAAGTACAGCCGGCGTATATGGTATACATTTTTTGTTTTTTCTCCACGGAATTTAGAAATGACTTTCCGTGGCAAAAATAGCTTCCGAGGTCTTCAGGAAGCAGTTAATGCTCTTTTGTGTGATGATGATGAAGGTAATGATGAAATCATTCCGGATTTGGTCATCATTCCTCCGGAGCTCGACCAACTAACTGACACGGAAGAGTTTGATGAAGATAATTTTAAAGACAATATGATGCCGACAGATGTGCCCGGACACTAGACATTGTTGAGGATATGATTGATTGCAATAAATCGACGGCCTCTGCATCAGCTGAAGTGATCGACTCAACACTAGATGGACCATCAACTTCTACGGCAGCATCGCGACAGAACTCAATTTCAGAGAAATACCTATCTACATATAGGTAATAAGTTGGCAATTGCTTTTTACTCATCATACAAATTATACATAATCCCATGTTTTTTACTTTCCTTTTACAGATACCCGAAATTGTAAATGGCTCAGAAAAGATCCAAGGTATAATTTCGAATACAATGACAGTGCTTATGTTGAAACATTTGAGACAACAAAAGAAAGTTTTGATGAGTACACACCAAATATGATTTTTAAAGAGTTTTTAACGGACGAAATAGTTCAATACATGTGTGACCAAACCATGTTATATGCACGCTCCGATAAAAACAATCGAAACTTTACAATTGACGTGGAGGAGATGAGAATATTTATAGGTATCTTGTTTTTAACCGGTTACCATGAGATACCAACTGAGCGTTCGTACTGGTCACTTGACGAGGATCTTGGACTCAATATTGTTTCAGAAGCCATGTCAAGAAATCGCTTTCTCGAAATAAAAAAATATCTGCATCTTGCAGACAACAAAGAAATATATAATTCTACAGACAAAATGTTTAAGGTTAGACCACTAATGACTATGTTGATTGCACGTTTTCAGCAATTCGGTTATTTTCACTCAAATTTATCAATTGATGAATCAATGACAAAGTACTTCGGCAAGCACTCAGCAAAACAATTTATAAGAGGTAAACCCATATGTTTTGGTTTCAAGGCATGGATGCTAGCTAGCTCTTCCGGGTATTGTTATGATTTGGATGCTTATTGTGAAAAAAATACGTCCGAAGCTAGAAATATTCCGCTAGGCGCAAGCGTTGTATTGAACTTTGTGGACAGGATTCCCAATCATGAGAGACATGCAATTTTTTTCGACAACTATTTTACCACCCATTCCCTGATGAGACAGCTAGCAAACATGAAGTTCAAAGCAACTGGTACCGTTCGCGAAAACAGAATTTCAAATTGCAAGCTTGATGTCAACAAGACTTTCAAAAAGCGTTCCCGTGGAACTTACGATTATCGTTACGATACTTCCAACGATATCCTCGCAGTTAAGTGGGTAGACAATAGCGTTTGCTCGATGCTCACCAACTTTGATACAGTAACACCTGTGAATTATGTTAAGCGCTGGTCTCGCGAGAGTCAAAGCAAGATCAACGTTCCACAACCATGATTTGACCATGACAAATGCTTGGAAGTTTTATGTATCACTCAATAACAAAAACGATAAATTTAATACACAACTGCAATTCAGGCGTGCAATTGTTCGGAAATATTTGATAGAAAGCAAATCACGGGTCTCTAGGAAAAGGCGTGCACCTTCTTCATCTGTTGAAAGAAACACCCATGGCCATGTTCCACAAAAAAATGACTCGCAATTGCGTTGCGTCGTATGCCATCAACGCACAATTTGGTCATGCGCCATGTGCAGAAAAACCCTTTGCATAAAAAGAGATTGTTTCGCTCAATACCACACTTAATATCTAAAACTATTTCTTTTTTCCTTTATTTATGAGATTTTCAATGTTAATAAGCAGATATGGACTCGTAAGTGTAAGCATATTCTGTAAATTTATGTTTTAATAAAAATAAAACCGTTTGTTTGGCAAATCCCATTTTTAGTTTTTGAAATGAAAAAATGTATATACTAACGCCGGCTGTACTTTAAAAAGTACAGGCTGGGAAATGGGCGTGGCATGAAAAAATAATTTTTAAAAATAATTTTTTGCATCTAAAGGTCAAAAGTAACTGGTGCATGAAAAATCATGACAATCGGTCCACGGGTTCTGTACCCGGGCGTTAATGGGTTAATACAACAGTAATAGACATCGATTGCAAATCGAAAGTAAGCCAACAAACATGTTCACATTTTGTTATTGGACACGAAAACAACAACACAACAACCATGACCATTTCATATTATGCAACGTTTTTTCAGTGTCAATATGTCACACGCTAACAAAACCCACTGAGTTCGATTTGGTACGTGTGTTCCGGCTTCGCCGTATTCTCAATGTCAACTCGGCTGTTGCTATTACTCTTGTTGCTGATGGTGTTAGTGTTTGAAATACAGCATCAAATGCCGGTTAGTGAAATGATATGTGTACCGAATGCTGGTTAGCATAAGAACCATCGTAGTTGGCGTAACTCGTACCACTGTACCGCAAACATTCCCTTCAGGAAAACCCACTGGTAAGGAACTGGTGCGGTTTGGCCAATTAAAACATCGATGGCCTTTAAAAATTTATAGAGCAAACTTATAATACTAATTATAATAATGAAACCCTACTAAACTCATACTTCTTCTAATTTTGTATACCGCAGCTGCCTAGTTGACAAGTGTCAAATATGATTGACAATTGCAAAAATTGCAAAAATTATAAATCTTTCGATAGAGTAGACATTGCGCCACCTAAACGGATTCCGCGGCAAGTGATCCAAAGTAGTTTGGTAGTTTCGGATTTTTTTTTATTTGGTGAATTTGTATACTGAGAAATAAACTGAAATAATTTAAAAAAAATGTATGATTTATTCAATGATGAAAATTTTCGTTTAGAATTTATTAAAGTCAAATACCTTAACATTTTTATAAAATTAAATTTTTTTTTTTAGCATTAAATATGCTTCTTAAACAAAATTTCTTGAGATTTTTTTATTAATAGCTGAGTCACCTAACTTTACGAGTTATATTGAATTATGTGCAGCAAACCAGTGAAAAATCAATGCAACTTACTGATCTAGCGAAGCTCTTGCATACGTACTCGTATATTACGTCCATTTGTAAATTGATCGGAGTATTGAAACGTACTGACAAACATTAGTAACCAGATACACTGAATTTTCACTGGTTCGCTGTTCGTGGTTGCATATATTGGTATAAGTTTCCGCCCCCGTAAAAGAGGTGTCGCTGCTGATACTATTTTTGTGTTCGCTCTAGTGATATACTGGTGATTTGAAGGTGTATACCTATGTGACATCTCGAGCGCTGTAGTTTACATTCGTTTGAAGCGTTAATATCCTGTTTTATCTGACTTCGAAAATGTCTACGTTCGTTGTGAGTGATAAAGATCGAAAAATCGAAGGGGCACCTAGCAAATTCGAAGATGCTCAACTACAACCATTATTGAATGAAGACGCGTGTCGAAATGTCAAACCCTTGATGATATGTCTAAAGAGTTGAATGTTGACAGATCAACCGTCGGTAAACGTTTCAACGCGATGGGAATCGTCCAGAAAGCAGGTAACTGGGGGTCACATCAATTGAAGGAGAGAGATATCGAGAGACGTTTGGTGACGTGTGAGATGCCTCTTGAACGGCAGAAAAGAAAAGGTTTTCTGCATCGCATCTTAACTGGCGATGAAAAATGGATCTGATATGATAACTCTAACGAAAATGTTGGAGGCTGCCAGGTAAACCAGGTCCATCAACAGCGAAAAAAAAGGTTATGTTATGCATCTGGTGGGATCAGAAGGGAGTCCTCTATTATGAACTTCTTAAACCAATTGAAACCATCACTGGCGATCATTAACGACTGCAGCTAATGCGTTTGAATCAAGCTCTCAAAGAAAAGCGGCCGGAATGGGACGGTAGACGTGGCACACTGATTTTGCTATATGGCAACGCCAGGCACGTTGCTAAATCGGTCCAGAAACCCAGAAATATTTAAAGGGACTGAATTCGGAAATCTTGCCTAACCCGCCGTATTCCCCAGACATTGCACCTTCCGATTACCATCTGTTCCGATCAATGCAGTCAGCCCTTATTGGTCAGCGGTTCACTTCTTCCGGTCAAAAGACCTCGAATTTTTGGTTGGAGTAAAGTTGTAGCTTCTAATGGCAGATACTTCACATAATATCATGTATTATTTAATTGATCAAATAATTCGTAACTAAGAAAGGACGATAACTTATTCCCGTGTCCTATGAATTAAAATGTTATCGAAATAATATAAAAAGTAAAAATATATGTTCGATTTTTAGTTTCAGTATATATTTTCTTCCATGACTGCACTTTAATTTATTTGCAAATTTTGATTTAGTTTTATTAAATTTCATACTCGGCATAATAAATTCATCTGGAATTTTCAAACCAAAAACTCGATGCAGAAAAATAATACTTATAGTCGTATATAGGACGCTACTTGCAATATGAGCTTGGAGTCTATAAAATCCTACAGTTCTGCAGTACAAATTTATTTCACTTACTCAGGTTTTCCCTACCTGGTACCAACCCACCACCCTAGTGGCAGCAGTAGCAGTGGGATGAACACGCTCCACTGCGCTCAGCCGCATCACACTGCGAGGCGCTTTTGCCCGCCTGTGCAAGTAGCTGTGCAAGTGGCTTGTATAGTATCTTGCAACATTTATCTTGTTTCTGTTATGCTGATATGCTAATAAATAAATCAATATTTTGTGCTATTTTTTCTCTTCGTGTTGCTGCGTTATCTGCTTTTCGAGGTGTTTGAGTTTATCTACTAACTTACATACACATATGTGGACATGCAGATATGTTGGCATTTGTATGCGTAACAAGTGTATTTGTTGCAGTGTGATTTGTTTAGTGGCGAGCGAGTGAAAGTGTTTGTACTCGTATTGAATGAATGAATGTGTAAGCTTCTTCCGCCGTTTTGAGTTTTTGAGTAGGGTAGCATATAATAAAATATATAGTATATTTATATGGCAAATAACAGTTGATGAAGATGTGTAGGATATGCCGGAATTTAAATGCAAATCTGTTTAGTGGATAAAGGCTTAAAGGGTTATGATTTTTAGGATATGAGAGATATCATATAAAAAGTATTTAAAATTACGATTCTTCATTAATGTTACACTACCAGTTATTAATATTAGTGGCAGGGAACAAATCTACAATAGATCAAGGTTTCATAGCGACGAAAACCTTCGATCATCTATACGAATATGATATTGACGGCTATTCCTTATTCGTGGACTTCAAACAAGCATTCGACAGCATAAATAGAAGGCAAATTAAATTTTTGCTGCAGCCCATAGGCATCCCACTAAAGCCAATTGATCTTCATATTAATACCCTAACCAAATACCACGGCGAAGGTCATTGTGCAAGGAGAATGCGCAGAGTCATTTCCAATTATTTCGGGGTTAAACAGAGAGACAGAGACATTTTTTCCACATTGACATTCAACCGAAATAAATACAAATGAGACTATATAACAAGCCAATCCAGCTTTGCGCATATGCAGATTATATACTTGAAACTAGAGAAAAATAATACGAAATACTGGTCTAAGAATTAATACGGAGAGAACGAAGTTTATGGTCCGATCAAGCTCTGGCTTAAGGCATGATGACCTGTTGAGCGGAGACTATGCATTCGAGAGTGTACAAGGATTTACCTATCTGGGTATCAAAATATCAGCCAATAAGAATATATTATTCTCAATAAATGATAGAGTGTTACTTTTATAATTTGAAGCTGCTTAAGTCTAAATTATTATCTCGAGACCAAAAGTTAAGGATATATAAAACCTTTATTCGCAACTATTGTTCCTAAGCATGGACGCTATGTCAGTAACAGTAATCATCTAATGGTATTTGAAAGAAAAATATTGTGAAAAATATATGGATCTGTAAGCTGCAAGACCGTATCTATCGAATTAAATATATTCGTGAGCTGGAACTATAAGCAAAACACGAGTGTGGATAAGATGGCTCGGACACGTGTTCAGAATGCCCAAGAAGAGAGCAACTCGAAAGGCAGTTGTTGGTGGCTGAAGAAGAGAACGCCACAGAGAGAGATGGCTCGCAGTGGTGGAAGTTGACCTTGAAAATTGATACTTCTTCAATAGTTTCTCATGGTCATCACGATATTCCTTCTGCACTAATATTTTAATATGCAAACCCTTTAGCGTGCCGATGATGTACTACCAATTAACAATAAAAATTAGATGAAAACAAAGCTTATGGTGAGCGTGCTTTAAATGAAAGTATCACGATCAACTCCCACTCAACTCCCATCGAACGATCCTGATATTTTTTATGGTTGCTAGCAGCACTGATATAACACTTCTATTTTCAATATTCTTCACAAACTTTGCTGTTGTTGGCTCATTCTGGGTTTACTTTGAAACTATATCAGCCTTGTTCCGTCAATCTCGAATGTTCGCCTTGAGCTAACCGAAAATGGTTTAGTTATGTTAAGTTAGTTTAATAAGATTTCTGATTTCTCTTAGTATTTTAATATAGAATTGAACTTAAAGTATAGAAATTGCTTAAATAATATCTGATAGTTTAAGGCTATGTCATTTGTGCCATATGAAATGAAAAGGTGCAAAGTATATTTATGTAAAGGCGTGTATCCATAGCGATTAGTGGCAACACTGCAGTTTATTAAATAAACAATGAAAAAATAATAAAGAATGTCTGGCGGAAACGCTATTTATTTATTATTTATTTTTGTTTTGCCTTTGGTTTAACAACTGACACTTGCTAATTAGATTTTAGCGTGCTGCAAAATCAAACATTTAACTGAATGTAAGTGGAAGTGTAACCGAATGTTAAGTGTCGTTATCTTCAGTTGTTAACATTGTGTAAACATGTAGCAAATTATAATTTTGAGTATAGTGAAGTGCCGCCGTACGCGCTTAGTATAATAAATTTGAAAATCTTCTCCGTATAAAATTACTTTTTCAAATTTTTTATATTTATTGTGGATAAACAGTTGAACTCCTATTCTTGCAAATATTGTCCGTTGTGTTATCTAAGACTATTTTATTTCCTTCTTTATTCCACGCCAACAAAACTCGTCGATTGTAAAATACCTCCAATTCTTATACTCGTCGTGATCGCGTCATCGATTGTACCAGCTAGGAAACCTATGTGCCAGTTATAGATAACTGAGCTTTCCAGCAGATGAGGGAGATTTAATGTTGTTAAATAGATATCAGTGAGCAGCTCATGCTATGGAGTTTTGATATATTTCAATATGTCGTGAGTAGTCTATGTATACAAATACGCTGCTTAATTTCAAGCTATTAATAGTTGGCTTGCTCATAGACATATTTCTATGGGGTCTACATATTTTTTTTTTGTGACTACTTAGTTACGCGTAATATCGAGTCCCTGTGCATGAATCGCCAAATAATAGAAAACGTTTTTTCTTCTTGTGGTCGCGCCTCGGCAGGCAATGGAAAACCTCCGAATGTATGAAAAAGATCCCTATAAAAAAAATGTATCTGCCTTTCGGGGTCGGTTTAAAACAACGGTTGCAAAACGGTTTGCAAAGAGATATCACCCTGGTTTTTAAAACGAAGGTAGAAAAGCTGTTAGTCATCTAGGTGTTAGTGGAAAAATATTTGGGTCAAGTTCCGAACTTTATTAATTCTTTATTCGCGACAACGTACTGGCGAGGCCCAAATATCAAACGAATATCAGAAAACCCGGCACTACATCTATTAATTGAAATACGTATTTGAGTCAATTTTTATCTTAAGATAATCCCTTATATCAAACTTTTCTTTCCTTATGAAGATTGTCCATATTTTGGGACATAGAAAAATCCGTAATTTTGATCATTTCTTTCTTCAGCAATTTAATTTATTTTACAATGCTATTGTATAAAGTATTTTATAATTTTTGAAAGTTAAAATATTTATAATAATTGAATTCCCTTCACAAAATGTTCAACAAAAAAAAACTAATTTTTGATTAATATTTTTAAGTTATAACCTCCTAAGTTGGAGCCTCTCTTATGAGGAGTGTTTTGCGATGCCCACCGTAACTTTTCACTGGTTAATCAAAAATCGATAAGACAAAGCAAGTTTTTCGGTTTAAACGTACAGCAAGTACTTTATTGAATATGCTTTGAAAATTAAACAGATTGCAGCTCCTGAAAGCACACATCCGAAATTTGAAAGAAAAATCAATATATAAAAAATTCTAGTTTTCAACCGAAACAAATACTCGTATATTATAATCAAATACGAATTTTTTATATGAGTGGTAGCTGAAATACAATTGTCATTGATTTTTAAAAAATATTAGAACATACGCAAGAAAATCGGTCTAAGATTCGCCATTACCGCCAGCTGCACGTGGCTAAGGACCCTAGAGCCCGTCACTAATTGTCACAAGATAGGTTGAAATTTAATTGAAATTCTTAAAGCATATTCTCGAAGCGCTATGACAACGAAGCACTATGTGAACCTATACACAATAATCTATCTAGTATATAAGAGTATAGCCCTCGAAAGTCGTTGCACATAAATACTTTAAACAGTTTTGACTATTTTTCTTATATTTTTTCCAAGTCCATTCCTTGTCTAACAAAAAATAAATAAATCTAAGTTTAAAGATTTATGCAAAAATAAAAAAGAATCTCAAACATTTCGTGACAATTACAGGGTTTCTAATTACAGTTTATGCAAACATTTTTGGTTTACAGCTCATTATATTTCAGTGGAATAAAGTGAATATTTAAAAATACTCAAATCCCGTTGATATTTTTCAATTTTTCCCTGACGGTGTTGAGCATTTTCTCCATACAATAGATGCACGACAGAAAATCATAGAAGTTTTCTAGTGAATTCAAACTTTCACTTTATTAGACTAGCATTCAATAAGCTATAAAACTGCATACCAACATTTTTTCTAAAAATTATAATTAAAATCCATAAATTGAGATGAATAGTTTTTGGAATTGCTCCAATTTTTGTGTAAAGTAAGACTATACGGCTGCAGAGACTTTTAATCAAGTTTTCTGTCCAAACAGTTTGTTAGAACCTCTTGAAGTGCCTTTAAGATATACACCTTAAAAAACGAAAACATTTAAGAAATTCCCTAAAATAATTATACTTTTTTATATTGAAACTGCATGTTGCCTATGCAATTATAATCCCATGAAATAATACATATACACCTAATTAAAGTTCTAAATATTTGGAGAAGGTGCGCAGATTACGAAACTAAACCTAATGCGAACAATTTTCTTAACCTGCCTTTGTCGATTCATCTTATTTTCGGTAAAAACTTTTGCTGTACTGGGAGTGAACTATCTAAACTTTGTGTAGCACTGGAAAATCAGACATGACTTCGTTGATGCAACGAATAGTTAAACTTTTCAATATCTGAACAGTTCGTAAGCTCAGGTGAGACTATAAAACCGAATCTCGAAACGACATCTTAATTCGTTGATCAAAATGCATCGAAATAAAAGAGCTAGTACTGAATATCGTACAAAATTATATATTGAAGTCACTAAAAAATATGAGTCAAATTTTTTCAAATACAATTTTATTAGAAAACGCACTATTTAACAATAATTTCATTATGTGAATATTTAAGGTAAATAAATTCAGGAAAATCAGCAGCATACGTTTTAAAGTTTAGTAAATATTTTTGGGAAATATCAGCACGTACTAAATGTAGATACTCAGCTGTGTAGTTATACTCGTATATTCTCTTTTAAGAATTAATTTAAATCGCTAAAATCGATTTTAAACTCTACGATACATTAATACGATATTTTGTGTTTGTTTGCTTTTTTTTATTTTATTTAAAAACAGCAATCGGCATGTGGCCTTCCGATATATTTTTAGCTATGCACATTTTCAAACATACATAAGTGTATATACCCTGCCGGAATATTTTAATTGGCGTTATAAATTCCCAATTCACAATTAATGCTGTGCAGCGTGGGATGTCGTTTCTTTAAATTTCACTTTTGTGAAACCTTTTAATCGCCTATGCGACGCTCTCTCACTCTTATACCATCAGCGGGTAACTCATGAAATATGTCGAAATAGACATAAAATCGAAAAAGCTTAAGCGGTTGATTGTTTTTTGGTTTTAAAGCCAGTACGGACAAACGGCGTTCAATTGTGGGGATGTACCGATGCATCAAACATCTAAATCATTCAACGAAAACAATATATTGTATAAGGAATACCGTTCAGTCAACATTATAACTATCTTTGCAACAAAACATGAAAAAAGGCTGGGAGAGCACATAAACCAGGAGGCTTCAGCACTTAGAGAAACCACATACGCAAGAAGACTACTAAGAACCAAGTATTCTTTAGAAGTATTCTTTAGGACTTTACGAACAAAAATAAGATCTACATTTCTTTATTATCTTAGTAAAATTCATACCGTCAAACGCATTTAGTTATTATGGAGAACTTTTCTTCATAACATTCGGAGTACCAGCACGTCCAATATTGTTATGGCTAAAGCTTTAGTCGCATACAATTAAATGATTGTCTTCTAAGCCGCTCTCGATATTTGTATACCCGTGGATATGGGTATTATTTATGTGCTCCCATAACAGCATAACATAATAGAGTCATAAAGTGTATTTCAAAAGACGCGTCGAGATGGTGCTTCAAAATAAAATATGTAAAAATTTAGATTCTTTCAGGTTTCGTTATTTTTATTCAAAATACGGTTCTGTATAAATAATCTGTTATCTTTTAAAAACGAAATCTTGTAAATACTCACTATAAGTATGATGCGTGATGAATGCCTAATTGTTGTGGATGTTGAAGTTTGTTCAGCAGCACTTTGCGCTACAACACCAACTCTCTCAGAAGAAGCCCAGTTTTTGCTCTGCCAGTCCTTTTGCTATCCTCGACAGAATTAGTTTCTTGAAATTTTTTCACCAACCTTTGAGTTGTGGACTCATTCCCACGACTATTTCCACCAAGCACGTTACGAATTTTGAAATATAGACCAGTTTCATAAAAAGTTTCAATAATTTTAACGCGTTGTTCTATCGTACATCTGTCTATTTGATAAATGTCAAAGATGACATAAAAAACGTTATGGTCTAAAAATCATTCACTACTGACATCCAGATGTCGCTTTTGAAAAACCCTTTAATTAGACACGATTACATACGCACATATACAGGGTGTTTTGTTACTGCTTAAAAATACTTTAAGGGTACATTCTGTGGTTAATTTTACGATGAAAGATAGCGGAAAGTTAGGTTCAACTTAAACGAGCTGGGAATAACAGCATTACGAAGGAGTGTCTAAAAAAGACTATAACTTCTGATGCAGAGGATCTATGCTTACGAAAAGGTTCATTCGATTGTCAATAAAATTTTCTTATCATTATATGTAGATAAAGCTCAGAATTGTTCTTATTTTTTATCAGAACCTAAAGCGACCACGAAACGAGAAGTAAAAAATTAAAAAAAAAAATGCTGTTTATGGAAAAAGCTAAAAAAAGTAAATAAGGTTTAAAATTTGATGTTGCTGCTAAGGCTAGAAGACCATCTATTAATAAGTCTGGTTTGACACTTATTAAAAAGAAGACCATCAACCTTAATGCAACATCAAATTTCAATCCTTATGCCTTAAATTTTAGGAGCTACGGGGAAGAATTATGTTTAGAATGGAGAATAGCATTGCCCCTATCACATATTAAAAAAATTCAATATATTAGAAAATAAAAATTTCAAAAAATTTATCTGAAGTTATAAATTATATTAAAAAAAATTCAAGAAAATATTTTCAGAAAAGTGACTAAGAACGCTCTAATAGGGTGTTCAATAGTTTCAGGAGAAAATGTTTCTATGTCAAAAACTACTTTACCAAACTCCACAACCACGGTATTCAAGGATGAAACATTTACAGGCTATGGTGAAAAAGAAAATTGTGAGAGAAACTTTCGCTGTCACGTCACCGGTAACTCGGCGCCAGAATTGTGCTAGCTAGTTTTACACACTCGTTAGGCGTTATTCAGATGGCAATGAAGCAATATGGGTGATAATTGTGTTGATTTTTTTTTGTATATTACTAATACAATCTTATCGCCAGCCGAATTCTGCACGATCATTTCACATGCATTTGCACACTCGTCGAATCAATCGTTGTTCAGACGGCAATGAAGAAACATAAGTGTAAACAGTATTAATTTTTTTCGTATATCACTAATACAATCTTAGTTTTTTCGTAACGAAACCGTTTCATGACCCCCGTTACGTCAGCCGCCGCCTATCTGCCTATTCGCCAAATTCGCCTTGAATCGGATAACAGTATATTATCGGCCACACTTCCTCAATTCTTTTCATCATACATGGTAAACACATTGCATTTTGGTAACAATAGGATTGATTACACCAGACGAAAGATTTTTGGGACTGATTGAAGTCTTAGTTTCCTTTACGTTGGATGGTGGGAAAAATTTTTTTTAGTTCAAATTTATTGTTGTAGAAACTAAAGCAATTTTTCGATTTTTTAATAAAAATAACTTATTTTTCCCTACACCGCAAAGCAAGCACATCAAACACCAACGCTAATGACAGATAACTTCAACTTAACCGACATTAAAAAACATTTTGTTAACAAACAGAACCATACATGGACCTCAACCAATGACTGGTACCAACAGGTAAATCATACAAAAACCCACATAACGGACTTTATAAAAAATAATAAAAATAGGGTGACCCAACTAGACGTCATAAAGTTCGGGCGTCTTCGGCTAGGGAATACAAAGACTACACATGGACACTTCATGACTAACACCAACCCAACTACGTGCACGTGCAACCCGGACGTAATATGTACCATACCCCATATCCTTCTTCATTGCCCACTATACACCACCCGCAGAAGACAAATCTTCAGCAACTCAAACCCAATGACGCATCTATCTTCCCCAACCTCCGATTCAATATCTTTAATAACCAAATTCCTTAAAATAACCAACCTATACCATAGAGTTTAAGACACAATACAAAATAACTCCATATACACAGTTTAAGCGTAAGGTCTCGATGCTACAATTAGCTTATAAGATTTACTCTTTAAGTCAATTTTTTAAAATAAAAATAAAAATAAAAATAAAAACTTATTTTTCCATAATTTTAGTATAAATTATAATCACAGAAAATGTTCGTTCAACATCGGGTTATAAAATGTTTGGCGTGAAAGTGGGGGTAGATACTTATGGGTTGTTTTCCAAAGGCATAGATTAGATTAGATTAGAATTGGACAAGTCCAAGCACTCAGTCAGGAAGATCCTTGTACTACACCTAGATAGATTACAGTAGAAGGAATAGAGAGACAAGATAGATATTATATGGATGGTAAGACGTGCATATTGGTTTGAGGTCACTCTTTCGCGAATCTTTTGGATTCATTGAAGGAAGACTATGAACTTTATCTATGCACAGAACTTCGCACCCCAACAGTGTTAGTATGATTCTAGAGACCGCAGTGTCATCATTTTCACGACAAGATAGGCATATTGGGTTGTCGATGATTCCGATGGTAGACATATGCCGACCACAGGCGTTGTGTCCTGTGATTACACCTACCAGTACTTTCAGGTCCTTTCTGATGAGTTTTAGGAGAAAGGTCGCTAATTTCCTGTTTGGCTCTTACACAAAGCACTTAGCTACTATGCAGGAGCCCTCTATGGGTAGACCTCATGAAGTCGTCAATCCATAATTGAAGCGATGCAGAATTTACCCTTAGGAACGGTTCAGGGCCCAGTTGTGTGCTTGCAAAGCCTTCATTAGCCAGTTTATCAGCCAGCTGCTTCCCTGTAATTCTGCTGCGTCCAGGCACCCAAATAAGATAAGCTTTGTTGTGTTTTGGAACACTGTTCAGTTTTGTCTGACATTCATGAACCGATTTCAAAGAGCAGCGTGGGTTAGTAAGGGTTCTTAGTGCAGCTTGACTGTCACTACAAATTCCTATACTTTTTCCTCAATTAGCCAGTATGCTAGATTTAAGATGGCATAGACTTCCGTTCAGAATATCGTAGCCATCTGTTCTGTAGCGTAGGAGTAGTGTCTACGTCTAAGTACCATCCAGACCTGCTACCATCGCTGGTTTTGGATCCGTCGTTGTAGAAAGTGTGCTGAAGTCCCGTTAAAAGGTTCTCTGGACTTAGCCATTGATCTCTATCTCGGATCAAAAGGTCATACTTCTTACCGAAGTCAACGTAAAGCACCCGATTGTCCGCTGGCATCCGGAATTTAAATACATAGAAGAGGTTTGAGTAGAGGTTTTTAGTAGATTTTTTGGAAAAATAATTGTTTTCTTAATACTTACGGTTTTATGTGGTCTTTGCATTTTTTTCGCGAAAGTGACAGACTATACCCATCAATTGAGGAGTAGGGGGTTAAAATATTTCACAAAAACTTTCCTCGTTATTTTTTGCATACAATCTGCCAACCATATCATATATCTAAAATGTAAGGATCACATAGTTTTCTAGTTTGCCATATAAATCTACAAGAATTTAAACTTTTACCCCACTAAAAAAAAATCAGATGTTTACTTTCAAATCGCCGATACACGTATATTTGTTTTTGATCCCTCCAACTAGAATCCATTATCGGAGCCTTATTATGGAAAAATTTTGAACACACTATGTAATAGCATAAAAAGTCAAAAGTGATTTTCATACGTTTGTATGGACTTCCTCTGTGAATTAATTAGTGCTTTTCGGTGCCTAGCATTAGAACTCACGCATTAAAACAGAAAACTGGAAAAAAGTGGCCAGCTGTGTTACCAACTACTGAATAGGGGCAAATACCACAACCACAATGAGTGCAAAAATCGATTTTTGCTTAACTCCTTCATAAAAGGGGGTGAAAAACTCTAAGTGAGGAGGTCGGTTAGGCGGCATGCTTACTTTACTTATTAAACAAATTTGTAAATCCATCCTTTAAGCCTCTTCAAGAGCTTCTGATTTGGCGCACAAGTGACATTTTTTTAGCTTTATAGATAAATATGTTCTGAAACTTAAAAGTATTGGGAAGTAATCACACAGCTTGTTATACACAAAGTGGCACAAAATTAATCACTCTAACGCCTAACAAACACATTAATCACCTATCGCCCAAAATTTATCGGACAGCTGCAGTATACAAACAGACAAGCAATTAAGCGCATGAAGACCAAAATACAAATTTCCATCACTAAAAATCATTTTTTTATTTAGTAAAAAAGTTTTTCAAAAACAAAAATGGATAATAAATTTTGCGCCACATTGTTGAAGAAAATTTAATTTGCATCGTTCGGTCCAAACGGATGGAATTGAGATAGTTCGAATAATAATTGATATAATTTTACATTAAAAATCTGTTAATAATACAGAAAAAATCGTGCCAGTTATTGTATAGATATATATATATTAATTTTTTGAGCGACTTTTAAAATCAGCAATGATTTCGATCTGGTGCTAAATTATCGAGTCAATTAATTATTATAATTGAAAATTCCTAGTTTTCCGCTTTTAAAGTCATTATTTTAGTGAAAAGAAAAGTGTAGGAAATCAAACTATTCACGTGCATATTTTCAGATTTTCCACGGACGTTGACTGTCGGGAATTGGAAGCTTTCCTGCAGTGTATCCCAGCTTAAAAATTAATAACCTATACACATAGATATACAGGTACATATGTATTCAGCACAGCATTTGTGTGGCGATTTATATGCAAATGCCAACAGCAAAATTTATGCAGTCCATTGAATTTACAATTGAAGTTTGTATTTCTAGCGTATAAAAATGTAAAATACACGCATCGACTTTCTGCTTGTTTTGCAACGCATTTGCTTTTTTATATTCGTGTATTGAAAAATTAAATTTTTACATTTTATGTCTTTGAACTTTGATTTGTAGTTTTTGCCAAATACAAATGCAATTTTGTCGCTATCAATAAATGAACGATCATTTTTGTTTTAAAATTTTTTGGACACAGACATTCAGATATAAATACAAACAAACTGGGTATGAGATATGAAATATGCAATATTTGACTCTGCTACACTTTAAAATAATTTCAGCTCTTATCATTTTACGAAACAAAATAGAAAAAAAAATCTTTAGATAATATTTGTTTTAAAAACATCGATTGCGCAGAATTTTGGAAATAAAGGAATTAATTTGGCTATAAAATATTTGCAGTATTTGTGTTTGATAGATTAGATCGGAAGTTTCTTGCAAAAGGTTGAAAATAGTGTTTTATTGCTTAAATGATTGTTGGTAAATGCAGTAAGCTTGGTGGAATTAAAACTCAAGTAAATATGTATGTAGTAGTGTAAAAAAGTGAATAAAATGGTAATATTTTGCCTATATTTTGGTTTAATTTGTGGTAATTAAATGAAACGAATTTATACTTCAATTACCGTTTATGGGCAAATATTTGCACACGTATATACATATATTTTTATGTATACACAACTGTGTTTTTTGCAGTTAAAAATACATTTTTAAATAACTAAACTTTGCTTAATTTAAGCCTCCAGTCAGCTGTTATAAATTACTAGACATTTGGGCTTTGTGGTCTGACAAGAGGAAATTAGACAAGAGTGGAAGGGTGATTATGCTATATTTATATGTCCTAATATGTAAACATATACTATTTATATGTGTAGTATATACAAAGTGGCGCAAAGTTAATCATCCACTGTTATTTTTAAGTAAATTAAAAAATTAAAAAACAAAGATTTTGAGTGATGGAAATTTTTATTTTGACTTTTTCGCCTTCGACTGCTTGTCTTTTTGTATACTGCAGCTGATTAGTTCCGTGTGAAATATAATTGACGTACGACTCCTTTCGCAAAAATTGTAAGTCTTCCGATAGGGTTTTTAATTTTGCGCTTAGTGAAATATATATATATATATATAATTGGCGCGTACACCCTTTTTGGGTGTTTGACCGAAATTTATACATACAAATTTATTTAGTATACATTGGACACGTTTTCAATTTCCCCCCAATCGATTCCTTTCAACAACCTGAGTTATAATAAAATTGTGTTTTATTTACATGAATGAAATACAAAAATCATATTTAACCCAAATAATGACAAAATTTTAAAAAGGAACAAAAATATAGCTTTTTATATTAAACTTTATAAAAATTCATGTCTCAAAAGTAAGTATACAGTTCATCATATTATTAATTTGTGAAATCAAAAACATAATTACAATCAAATCATAGTATTTGGTGGGATAACTATTAGACTTTACAATCGCTTTAAGTCGTGATGGCATTGATTTCACCAAGTTTTCAGTTGCAGCTGGGGTATTTTATTCCATTCCTCTTGAAAGAAGTTTTTCAGTTGTTCCTTATTTCTAATCGGATGTTTACGTATTTGCCGCTTAAATATTCCTATAAATGTTCGATTGCGTTGGTATCCGGGGACTGTGGCGGTGTTTTCAGCTGTTTTCGCACATTGTATAACAGCCACTATCGTACAATGTTGGATGTGTACTTGAGGTCATTATCCTGCTGGAAGATAAACGTTCCTTCAAGGCCCTATTTCGTACCGCTTTCTTTTAAAATATTTTTCAAAATATTTAAATAACCATATCGGACCATAATATTTTTCATAAATACCAAGTTTCCAACCCCGTTCGCAGAAATACATCCCCAAACCATCACAGAGCCCCCTCCATGATTCACAGTGCCGGTATTGATTTGATTCAATTCCGCGTTAACTTTTCTCCAAACTTTTTCACGGCCATCAGATCCATAGATACTAAACTTACATGAATGAAATCCGTTTACTCCGATTGACACTACTCACGAAGGGCTATTTCCTAACATTGCGCTAAATTGTTTTCCAGTCTCAGTTTCAACTTCAGATTTCAATTTGGGTGCACTTACTTTGGGGTTTGTCCTGATTTTCCGTACGACTAAGCTTTTTTCTCTGGGGCTTATGAGCGGCGGACGCCCACGACGCTCTTTATTAGTGGTGCTTCCCGCATTTTTATATTTATTCACAATCTTTTGAGCTGTAACAAAACTTCTATCTATCAAACGAGCGATTTCTCGCAATGATTTATGTTTCTTGTGATATTTTATAATCAGTTTTTTTAAATCATCAGAAAGCTCTTTTCCTTTTGGTGCCATTACTAAAAATGTTGCAAAAATTTATGCAAAACGTACTTCCCTAAATTTTTATACTAACTTTAATCTTAGTACTAACTTAATACTAACTTTAATAATTAGCTTATATCAGTACATAATTACCATGTGTAAAATATTTAGATTGCATTTTAAGGAAAGCGTGAGCGTCAAACAATTCCATAAATCAGGC
The DNA here is from genome assembly GCF_027943255.1 of Anastrepha obliqua. Lineage (NCBI taxonomy): Eukaryota > Metazoa > Arthropoda > Insecta > Diptera > Tephritidae > Anastrepha > Anastrepha obliqua. The sequence continues at coordinate 87,847,042 of NC_072892.1, forward strand.
TCTTGTATACTTATTTATGCTACTAACTGTAGCTCTTTCCTGCTGGAGTTCTTGACAATAAGAATGGCAACAATATCAGATAGAGTTCTGCAATGCTTAGCATGTAGTAAATTGTGTTTTCGAACGCATCCTGGCGTATTGTCTCCCATATAAAATTAAATATACACATAAAATCCAGAACACTGCATTTACAATTTTTCTCAAGAATTTGATATATTTGTTTAGGAGAATTGAAAGGAATAATTAAATATGCACGACGAAGTGTCCTAAATTAATAGAGACGCTGGGAGTAGTTTCTCAGATTTAGCTAATAAAACACTTCCGAGTCAAAGAGTGGAAGATGAGAACCTTTCGAGTTTTACTTAAAAAATTTAAGTCACAGAGATATCAAAAGCTTTACTTACATATGTTGCACAATCATTTGACTATGAGAAAGCTCTGTTAAAATTGGTTGCCGCGTTTTCTCACTGTTGATCAAAAACAAGAAGGTGTTGATGAGTCTGAGCAGTGTTAGGCCATGTTTTAATGTAGGTTAGGTTAGGTTAGGTTAGGTTAGGTTAGGTTAGGTTAGGTTAGGTTGAAGCGGTTGTCCTGTGGGATACACTCAGACTAATAGCCCATTGAGATGCCGCTTGGGGAGCTTTCCCTATTTCTGCTAAAACCAGTGTGTGCTTTTCAAACATTTTAGAATAACTCCTATTCCTGCAGAACTGAACTGTTTTAATGTAATACGAGTAAACCGGAATTTTTCCTTCGATATGTGACAATGGATGAAACTTGGATCCATCACTCTGGAATCAAAACGATAGTCATCTGAGTGGACAACAACTGGTGAAACTCATCCAAAGTGCACGAAAGCACAACAATCTGCTGGATTTTAGAATGTGTGCGGTGTAATACTCATTGACTATCTAGAAAAGGGAAATACATGACCAGTGAATATTATATAGCGTTATTGTTTGAAGGCCAAAATTGCAAAGCAACGTCCGCAAAAGACGTTGCAAAGAAATTTCGCTCGAATGAAGAGGTTATTGCTGAAACTGAGGCCTATTTTGAGGCAGAAGATAAATCGTTCTACAAAAGTGGTATTGAAATGTTACCGGCGCTGCAATGATTGCATTGTTCCTGATGGAAATTACGTCGATGAATAAAGTTAATTTGGAATAAAAAAAGTGTTTTCTTTGTTAGGTCCAGGGTTTTTCAGCCCATGCGTCAATGCTCCCAGAAATGGCAATAATTTGAAAGAGAAATGATTGCATTATACGAAACTTTGGATTTTGTTTGTCGGGTTATCACTATGGATGAAACTTGGGTCTATCACCATGATCCTAAATCAAAGACAGAGGCTAAGGAGTGGTGTGAACCCGGTCCTTCGGCTCCGAAACGAGTTTGTGTCCAGAAAGCAATAAATTCTGAATATTATTGTAATCTTTTAGACCAGCTGAAGGAGAAAATTCGTAAAAAAGTTTGCAAAAGAAGAAAACTTCTACTTCATGAGGACATTGTGTCACAAGAACACTTTGTCAATGGCTAAAATGCATGAATTGGCGGCCGCCGTAGCCGAATGAGTTGGTGCGTGACTACCATTCGGAATTCACAGAGAGAACGTAGGTTCGAATCTCGGTGAAACACCAAAATTAAGAAAACATTTTTTCTAATAGCGGTCGCCCCTCGGCAGGCAATGGCAAACCTCCGAGTGTATTTCTGCCATGAAAAAGCTCCTCATAAAAATATCTGCCGTTCGGAGTCGGCTTGAAACTGTAGGTCCCTCCATTTGTGGAACAACATCAAGACGCATACCACAAATAGGAGGAGGAGCTCGGCTAAACACCCAAAAAGGGTGTACGCGCCAATTATATATATAAGTTATGTTGCCATACACCACTATACTTCCCAACGATCACATTGCACTACACGTGAGTTCATTGCTCCAATTAAAGTTCACACAAGAACTTTCGCTGACGCGACACACGCGCAAGCGATCAATTGCAATATCCAATGCTTGGGAATTGCAAGGCCAGCATATTGGCCAACACGCGCAACCCAACGATTGCGAAATACCAGCAAGTGGTGGGAACTGCAACGTTGGCGAATTAGCTTAGGTTAAGAAGTTAGTTGGTAAGAATTATATTTTGTAAAGTTCAGTTAGAATCGGAACCGCAACTAGTGCGGAATAAAATTATATGTGACTAATTGACATCGTGTTTTTTATGTTATCGGTGAACAGTTGGTTCACCGCATCTTTAATTTTTTGGGAGCCCCTATCGGTCAGGGCTTAAGTTATATATATAAAATGCATGAATTAAAGTTCGATTTGTTGGAGCATCCATAGTATCCATCCTAAAAAAATTGATGCATAAAAAGCGTTTTTCATCAAATGATGAGGTCATAACAGCTATGGTAGCGTATCGTGCAGCGCTTTCAGATTCTCACTTCAGGTTTGGAATTAATTAATTGGAATCTCGTTGGAACAAATGTATTCATGCCCAGGGAGACAATATTATATAATAAAGTGTATTTCAAACCGTAAAATCGTTTTGTTTATCGAACCGTAAAACTTACTTAACAACCGAGCACATATGCCAATAGGCATGAAACTTAAATCCACTTTATAAATCCAATCTCTTAAATCCAATTTAACGCTATGCCTATTGAAAGTCCTCTTCCCGGTTAAATTTTCCAGCAGTTCAATCACTATACCGGCAATCGACATTATTATCACAAATTTTTCTTTAAAGTCGTCTCTCAAATGTGATAACGATTTGCCTTTTGCGTATTTCTTAAAACAAAATAGGTCATCCATTTTTATTCCTCTATATTCCTTCTTTTTGTGCATTTATCAATCGTTGGAGAGTGGCCTCCATCCATCCGATTGAGACAGAGATCCAAAGTCAGGAAGCAGAAATTATGTACTTAATTCTAGGCCTATCTCTAAATTAACTGTCTGCTCTAAACATCTTGGAAAATATATTTATTTGTTTAATTAAGCAATGCAATTATATTTTTCCTAGCTAAGCACTTATAAATAGGATCTATGAGTTTGGATATGACTGAGGATTAGTTTTTCAATTCCGCTCCAGTAAAGTCAAATCGATTTCAATGACATTATTTAGTTCACTTAAGGTTCGCGCAATGGGTGCATTCATAGCATAATTGAATTTATTTAATTGCACATTCTATCTTGGGATAGCTAGAGCTAGTTATTATTCGTTAGCTCCAATCTTTAGAGCACTTGCGGACTTTAACACCTCCTGAAAGAGAGTTGATATTGAATTTTCCCCATTAAGCCCATTTAAGTCCATGCTTGAATCATTTTATTGTAACTCTAAGTTATCAAGCAATTTGCAGTTTACGTTTTTAGGAATCAGTATTTCTGGCGTCTTGTCTGTACGACCATACTATAGACTGAGTAAATTTAAACGAAAAGTAATAAATTAATTGTTAACATTACTTCTCTAATACATACATATGTGCATACATGAGTATATGTACAATATATAACAAATTTTGTAGTAAACGATGAGAAATTTTCAAAGCCATAAACTGCTTGAAAATTTAAGTAACAATCTGCGTGATGTACATAAGGCTTTCATATATGCAATGCATACATAGATATGTATTTAAAATATAGTATGCCTACCGTACCACTGAAAAAAAAAACAGCAAACATTACCACACTCGTCCATGAATGCCTGCGCAAAGCGCTGAAGAGGAAGGAGTGTACGTAAAGAGAGGAAGTAAGGATGAAAGACATGCTGTTACGCGCTTTGCAGTTGTTACTCATTCGCAGTTAATTTACTTCAAAAGCCACAGGAAAGAACAATATGTGGCCTTTACCAGACGGTTGATCAGTCGGTTGGACGGTTGGTTGGTTGACGTAGTTTGTTTGCTTGGTTAAAAGGTGACTTCTGAAGCAAACGGAGGCAGAAGGATGAATGGCCAAATGGCTGCCAACAGTTAGCAGGCTGGCTGACGTTGGTTGGTGCTGGTTGACAGGATACTTGGATGGCTGTGATAGGAAAGGAAAATCGACAAAACCAGCCATACACACATGCATGCGCATATACGAGTATAGAGAGAGGCGCAGAATTGCTTAACGCGTTCGTTTTCATGTCTCCACATTTTCACTCTCCCACATATTACTTATAATAGCAACATCAAGGACAACGCTGTCAACGTTACCAAGTACTTGTTAATGAGTGCAAGTATTTACATACATTTATACATCTACTCATATGTGTATGTAAGAATATACTATTTTTCTACATTCTCATTTTGTTGTTGTCGCAAATGATGTTGGCACGCAGACAGCAGACGTTTTGGTTTGTAAATGACAGCGCGTTGTACGAAAATATGGCACATGTTGGTATTATACCCTGATGCTATCATTTGCATCATCATCAGCAGCAGCAGCAGTTGTCAAAGGAGCAACGACTACGACTAAGTTTAATTCTCCCTCAGACGACGTATCAAAATTTGAGCCAACGTAAAAAAAACCTATTGCATGAAAAGTTGTGCCAATGACGGCATTTACATACATTTTCAACTTTATTTATTTGTTTCTATATGCAAGCATTGTTTCAGCTTACATTTTGGCCGTAGAACACACATTAACATATTCCAGATTGAGTTAAATAAGCAAAAATATTATCAAATTAAAATAAACCAAAATGTACATACAATTTACATACATACACCCTTGATCACAATAATAGCAGATTTGACTACTTATTCTCTTTTCATAAATTTCTTTATATTGTAATAAAAATATAGTCCTTACAACAAAAGACATATAAGTTAAAGTTATACAAAACTTTAAAAAATTCCAAAAAAGATTCGTAAGAATTTCGAACTTTCCAGAGAAAAATTCTGGGTATGCAAGTTTTATGGCCCATGAATTTTATGGCCCGCCAATTTAAACTGGCTTGAAATTCTAGTTGATTTTTCATTTTTTTTTTTCGCTAAAGGGTTTTTCAATAAGGGCAGGTAGATGTGCAGAATGTCAATCGTGGTGTTTGCTGTGTGGCACGCAGCGCCGTCCTGCTGGAACCACATGGTCCATATGGTTCAATATGGGCCATAAGAAATTGGTTATCATCGTTGTAAGCGCTACACGCGCTGTTGACGGTGACCGCCTCACCAACGTCGTTTTCAAAAAAGTACGGACCAATGACGCCGCCCAAAATCCACACCAAACGGTAACTTTTTGAGGATGCATTATCACCTGCTGAACCTCGTGTGGATTGGTGTCGTCCCATATACGGCAATTTTCTTTGTTAACATCCATTTTTAATTCATCCCAAAATGCGCCTCGTTACCAAACGATTCGAAGCCCAGTTAGCGAACAAACGGCGTTGTCTATGGTCATCAACTTTGAGCTCCTGGGTCAGTTGGATCTTGTACGGGTGTAGGCCCAAGTCCCGACGCAAAATTCAACAAGTTGAAGTCTGCGAAAGGCCAAATTCTTGTGCGCGGCGAGGAATAGACTGCCTCGGGTTCTGCTGTACACTTTCACGGACCGCGGCAATGTTCTCGGCTGATCTTGCGTTCCTTGAACGTACGGGTGTTGGCTGATTGTTTACTGATCCGGTCGTCTCAAATTTGGCCACCAAACGTTGAAGAGTCGACTTTGAAGGGCGCCAATTGAAAAACCCTTTATATAGCGAATGCCCGAATTTTTTTTATATAAAGAAAATACAGAAGGTCACCAGCAAAAAATTGTCACAAATCCATGAGATTTTTTACCCCTTTATTATATCAAATTTTATGGGCTATTAAAAAGGACTCGAAATTTTTCTGAAAACTCCGACTAAGAAGTTTGAAAGCTTGATGGAAATTTATCAATTTTGAAGGTTTAAAACTATGAGTTAAATGTTTTTTGTTGTAGTGTGTGCTATACAACGCTCACGGAAGCATAGGAGCGACCAACTATCAATTACTATGAACCGAGATGTATGGAGAAAAATTGTGTAGGAAGCTAAGGTTCACACCGTGCTGTAGTGATATGCATGATGATTACGATATTATTTATAAAAATTAAAAAAGTAATAAAATAATAAATAAAAAGTCAAAATTTTGGAATAATTTGTGCTGCTATTATTGTGAAAATAGGTGTATGTGTGTATATTTATACGCATAGCTCTCACTATGAATCTATTCTGACACACTGGCTGAGCAAGTCATTGATGATGATAAAGTTAAAAAAATACATACATAAAGTACATATATGTGTATGCACGAAAGTGAGCACATGGATCATAATACTTAAGTACTTATATTCCGCTAAGTCCACTTGTTATGAAAAGTAACACTTTGCTACCGGATTAAAGTGCCTTCCGGTCATGAATGGTTTGTGGTCATCGATAGCTCTGAAAAACATGGAACTCAACGACATGATCCGGATTCCCTCTGTGGAACATCTAGGCGCTATAGTGCATACTTAATAAGAATATAGAAGGTATGCCAGTTTGTCGCTCACTATTTACTTAACTGATAAGCAACACTAAGCGACAAATTCGAACTTGTGGGCTCAGTATTCACTTGAAATATTTTGGATGGCAATAATATTAGGTGAATGGCTTTTTTGGGTTTTACTCATGTATTAATTATTTATATCCTGGTACTTATTGCTTAATTAGGTTAAGTTTTTGAAAAAAATATTCAGAAAATGCTTATTCAAGGTGGCGCAAAATTAATCACCTTATCGTATAAATCAAATTTGACACTTGTGAACTAAACAGCTGCTGAATACAAACAGAAAAGCAATGGAGCGTCTAAAGATTAATATAAAGATTTCCAATACTCAAATTTTTTTTTATTTAGTAAGCAAATTATTCAGTAACGAGATTGGTTGAGTAATTTTGCGCCTCCTTTTATAAGCGCTTTTTGGTACGAGGAATACTTTTCTGGTTCACGGCGAATAGTTTGTATCTGAATGTTCAAAAGCGTTGAGTAACTTCTTATTTGAGGAAATCTAATCCTTATAATTTAATTACAATGCATTAGAAAATAATAAGAAAATAAAAGATTTGGGTCTAATTTTCCTTTCGAAACTAACTTTTGTAAAGTATCAGGTCAGTCCATAAGTTGGTGCGTTTTTTAAAGGTGTTTTTAAAATTAATAAAAAAGATGTTGAAAGTATTTATTAATCGATAATATATTTTCCTTCATTATTCACAATGTATTCCCACCTTTTAGGCAAATTCTTAATTCCCTGCTCAAAAAATTGTTTGTGCTTGGAGCCAAAATACGCTTTGATATCCTTTTTTATAGCTTCTTTTCAGGAGTAGCTCTTGTTACTCATATGGGATTGAAGTACAAAAGTGAAATTATGGGTAAAATGCGCACGAACTTATGGACAGACCTGATACATGGGCCATATTGTATTTAAAGTATTTTCAATGTTTTTTTTTGCCAAGAAATTGGCTAAATAATAGCTGTCCATAGTAGCAACATGTATGTACATACATACAAATTGAAATATCACAGTGTGGTAAAATATGTCTAGTTTTAATTTTCAGGCTTCTGTCATAAGTTCAAGAGAGATTGACAGTTTTACAGACTGACGAGAGATACCATATGTGACTGGAATGCTGAGAAAAATGATGAGGAAGTAAATGTTCCTGCATATATTATTTATCTATGTACATATCTGTGTCCACAAGAAATAATAGCTAAAATTGAGTAAGAAATAAGTTGAGTTAATAGTACCATTGCATTCTTTGCAGTCAAATGCACCATCACTCAAAACTATTGCTTAAAAAATTAATATTTTATACCTAAACCAAAAACTAAACACCAACATTCTGTTTTTATGATTTTGAAGTAACATCCTATCTTAATTTGCTTCAACATTTTTTCAAAAAAGTATCTTAGATAGAATAAGGACTTCCATCCAACCCGTACCGTGATTAATATTCAGACGTGAAATTTCTGCCTAATTCGAGTTTAGTCAATAATCACAAATTGAGTTTGTTTTTTTTTAATTTGGAATAACAATCAATCTAGAGTTTAGTTGTTTTTCAGTTATATTTCATGTTTAGAGTTATAGCCAAAAATATAGATTAATATTTTGAAATCCTCATCCCACTTAAGCAGCCCAACTATAGATCAGAGGTCGGGAAAGCTTACTCGTGTGAGCAGTACTTTCAACATACGTAGCTCCTAAAATCAGTTATTTCTTCTAACGCCAACGAAGCAACATAAGCAGCAGCGATGTTGTTAATTTTCTTGTGATACAGTAGATATATTTGGATACATGAATAAAATTATTGAAAAAAAAATACCAGTCTAACGGTTAGACGCGATAGAAGTGAAACCTTCCGTAAAACAAACTGAGAGAGAATGAGACGAAAGCAGCATTAGGGGCGGGATAATTATAGGTTCATTATAATATTGCTATAAAGTTCATATTTTATTTTCTTCATTTTATTATTATTCATCCTCAATGTTTTCAATTTCAACAAATGATACGAGAGGCTTATGATAGCTAAAATATGATACAAATGCTTTGGTTTCGATGTTGTCAACATATCTTTGAAATACCGCGTCAATGGTTGTTTTTGATCGTGCTGTCGATTCAGTGCGATTGTTACACATTTTTAAATTGAATGTTCTATTGAGAAAGTCAATTGAAGGAACCGCTGTGTCCAATGCAAAATTTACGTTAAAATCGCCACTTAAAATCATTGGAACTTTATCGTAATCTTTTCTAAGTATCCGCGATACTTCTGGTGTATACTTTATTAAATTTTCGTGAATGAATTCCGTGATGCTATTTATTGATTTTTTTTTCTGTCGATATTCACGACACTTTTCTGCATTATTTTTCGGCATAATTGCGGTAAATATTTAAAAATGAAAATATTTACGAATATATATATATATATATATATATATATACGAATATATATATATATATATATATATATATATATATATATATATATATATAATAATACAACAAAACCTGCGTGACCGAAACTCTAACACAATTACATTTTTTTGAATGTTACAAACACATATGCATGCAGGTTTTGCTGGGGCGTGACCGAAACTCTAACACAATTACACATATGCACTCGTATTTGTTTGAAAATCGACTTTTTTTTTGGTTCTCCGTCACCTTTGGAAAATGTGTAAACAGTAAGCAAACTTTATTCAAATATTTTCCCTCATTTTTGCATCAGTAAAATTAAACAAACGCCGTAGCCGAATGGGTTGGTGCGTGACTACTATTCAGAATTCACAGAGAGAACGTCAGTTCGAATCTCGGTGAAAACACCAAAATTAAGGAAAACTATTTTTCTAATAGCGCTCACCCCTCAGCAGGCAATGGCAATACACCGAGTGTATTTCTGCCATGAAAAAAAGCTCCTCATAAACATATCATAAAATAAAATAAAATAACTGTATAAAAAAAATTTTTTTCTTGTGATTCGAATCAAGGATTTTGGATCGGAAGCTCACATTGCTAGTCGCTCGGCTACCGCGCCATGCTGTCGGCGCTGGCCTAAAAGTTATTTAGTTCGTCGCTACGTTTATATCAACATATAATATAACGCTTCGTAGCCAAGAGTGTCGCTTTTTTCGTTTCACTTTTTCTCAAATCACTCCCAACGATTCTAAAGAAGTTTTCACTTCAAAAAGAGGTTGTCTGTAAAGTCGGTTTACTGACGCTAGTTTAACGTGACAACGTCATAAGAAAATATTGATGGAATGGTTGCAATTTTTAAAACAAAATTTTAATTTTATTTGTTTGATAGATATTTTGTATGGATATAGAGGAGGAGGTAAATGGAATTGCAATAGAATAGGTCAAGTTACATTTACACAAACGTGAAAAATGACGAAACATTTATCAAATTCATGAAAGATATTTTCGATTGTGCATCAGACGTTAATAAGTCAACAACACTAAGAGACACCATCATCGATTTGCCATTTTCAAGACACTTTGCACTCGAAACACTCCCTTTCATTTCCTACTTTTTCTATCATCGTCCTATTCTCAACAGAGAAATGGTTCATTACCATGCACACAGGAAGAAGGCATATGCAAATACAAGTGTGTGAATTTATATACAAATGCGCATATACATACATATATATGCTCACTCAAGTAGGACAGAGCCAGATGTCGAACGTTGCCGAACGCCGGGACCGATTGTGCTTTGTTTGCTTTGTCGTTCGTTCCGCGCTCTCGCTTGCAGTTCAAGCACATTAGCTTACATTTGCTTGCGTACGGAATAGATTCGTATATTTGATATGTCTATATGACTTGTAAGCATCAAATCTATATGTATTTGTTCTTCTTGAAAATTGCGCGAAATTGTATATGTATATGCATGTTTATATACATATATTAGTATACAACATATCTTATAAGGTATATGGTAAATATTACCATACATTTTTTCCTTCTTACATAATAAAAAAATTAATAATAATAACATTAAAACAACAGGTATTATTAACAACCTTGGTTTTATTTTAAATTCTTCAAGTAAATCAAATTAATAATAATCAATAAGAAGGCATATGCAAATACAAATACATGAATTTATATATGTACATATGCGCATATACATACATATACATACATATATACGCTCACTTAACTAGGAGAGAGCAAGATGTCGAACGTTGCCGTTCCTTTGCTTTGTTTGCTCTGTCGTTTGTTCCGCGCTTTCGCTTGCAGTTCATTCAAGGTAACGGCAAGGTAACGACAAATGAGCAAGGTAACGAGAAATGAGCAAGGTAACGACAAATGAGCAAGGTAACGACAAATGGGCAAGGTAACGACACATTTTTTCGTGCGTGCAGCCGGCTAAATCGAATTATAAGACATTATCACGTCAAAACTATTTATGATTCCAAATGCGCTTGGTGATACGCAGTCTTTTTTGAGATTTTGAAATTCAAGTGGAAATAGTAATTCTACGAAGCAATATACCTTTTTATAATGGAAGCGATATAATTGAGTTTTGGAGGAATTTTGATAACAGTTTGTATCCTCGACTCAAAACATTTTTTTAAAGATATTTTCACTCTTTCCTTCCACGTACTTTTCCGAACAAATTTTGTCTGATTCAAATATTTTTTCTTACAAATAAAGAAATAAATTAATTACTAGCCATCTAACAAATATTCTTCTATCCAGCAACTGTCACAAAAGCATAAATATTAATACTAGTGCAAAATATATGGTAAGAAGTAATCCAATTGCTTCATTTTTTGTTGAAGTTCGTTACATAATCGATATTTCTTTTTTATTATACAATTATATTTTATTGCATTAGAATAATATATGAATCATAATTTTATACGTATATATATAATACTGGAGAGCAACATTATTATTTTTCATTGTTGACACATTTTGTCGTTAAATTTTTCTCCTTTCGCCATTGTGCAATGCGATTACTCTGTGCTCACCAACACACTCGCGAAGTCAATTTTGCCGACCTCTGCTTCAGATAGGATTTCAAGGCAAAATCTTTCCACAGCTACAGTCGAGTTAGGGTTTAGAAATTTAAAGAAAAATAGAATAAGCTTAATAGTTTGTATTGTTCACTTGTCTTTTTTATTATGAATTGATTTATAAATTAAAATATTATAAAATTGTTAGCATTGAACATACAAATATTTGCTTAATCAAAATTCCTTGATTTGAGGTAACATTTTAAAAATGCTCTGTGGAACACTTGCCGAAATCGAGTTTAGAATTTATTTTGATCCCATACCATATACCATATCATACCATACCATATTCTGCTTATAAGTCAAGTCCATAGAAATTCATAGGTTTATACTGTGTCTGTCGTTTACTCATAATATCATTACTGGAGTCATTGATTATCCCTACTTGATGGAAAGGATTCGAAGTAATGTTCCACAGCGGTCTCTTAGGAAGCTTTACCCTTTTCATGGGGAAAAATTTAAAATTAAGTATGCCAGTAATGCCCCCATTACTCCTGCTTTATGTTAATTAAATAGCATTAATAATGATGTTCTTGAGTTTTCGCTTTGAAGAGCAGCTTTTTAAATCTCTTGAATTCTATGTTATATCTTTTTTGAAATACATGTCCAATAATATATTAATATATATTAATAATATAATAATACTTGCTAGTTTTGTTAAGTATAAAATAAATGCAAATAAACGCATAGTGTTTAAATAAAAAAAATTCTGCATCAATAAAATTTGTTAATTATTTTTTAACATAACCAAAATTTGTTGAACAAAGTGATGCCTTTTCACAAAAAACCTCTTTGTGTGAATGTTTGCGACAAATACTATATGAAGAGCTGAGTTTAGTGGAAATAAGCAGGCAAAGCGAAGATGAGCAAATTACTTCAGCATTCCTATTCATTTTAGCATTATCAGGCAAAATTTTTCTAAAAAGTTCTGTCTCTCGATTTATTTTTGGGTTGCTGCAAACAACCACATTTCACCACATTAAAGTTGTATTAAATCAAAATAGTATCGCGGATGGCCGAAAATTCGCCAATAACTATTCTCACTGTAAGTAGTAGGTTTTATCAAATTTCAATTGAACTAAATGAATAAAATATATAATATACATTTTTTTCAAATCGTGGTAGCGATCCAGCGGGAACCCTTAAACTCATAATAACATATACCTTATATATATTATATATTATATATATATATATAGGTACGTCTTATGAAAAATGGAATAAAAAATCAATTTGATTAAGTTGTCAATGCACAGTTCCACTTTTACGCTCAAAATCTCATTATTAATACATTTCAACCGACCCTTGGCAACTTCGTGTTAAAGTAAAAAAAGTGATCCAAAAAAGTATATTTGCGTGTCTGTATGTGTAGGTATTTTGTGTCTACTCAAATGCCAGTCAATAAGCAGTTCCGTGTAAAACAATAAGACACATTCCATGCACATTCTGTTCAAGGTCGAAGCAAAACATTCGTATACCTACCTACCTACATATACATACATACATACACCTGTTTATGAGCAGCCAGCACTAGAGAGTATTTTATTATAGACTTTTCACCTTCAAAATGTTCTGATAGCATTTTCCTTTTTATTTTGTTGTCGACACAAAACACCCAAACACCTACTCCGGCAATATTTTACGACTGTTGTTGGCATGATTTGAAAAGGATTCCACACACATGAATAACACATTTCAATTTTCAAAATTGATCACATGCATAAATACTAAGACGTTTTCCGGTACATATAAATTTGCCTGTGTGCTTGAATTTCTTCTTAACATGCAAGAAATATTCAAGAAATGAATGTATACATACATAAAAATTGAATATATACGTATACATATATACGTGTATATATTACTTGGCAGGATAATCGTCAGCAATAAGCAGGAGCGCGCTTTGAAATATTAATAACCACGCCGTTGTTAATGCTGAATTAAACAAACGTTTGTAGTCAAAGCATGTATGGTAAATTGACGCGTTTAGAGCTTTATTTTCCATTTATACAGGGTGATCCAAATGCTAGTATCTGCTTGAAAACATAGGTAGATTGGCACTGACAGTTCTTGTACGACCATCACTTAGGAAGATGTGATTGGTGCGGCCAATGGGTACAACTAAACCCAATAACAAAAATTCATCACACCAGCTTGAGAAGAATTTTTTCAAAATTCTCATATGTTTGACCTACAATTTACAATTCACTTGGTAATTGACGGTAAACGACTAGCCACTTCCGTATACATTCTCGGTTTGACCCGCAGAACCAAGATTTCTATTAGGAATCGAGTTTGGCTGGATGTTGAAGAACCTGTATAAATACAATAAATTAAATACATTTTTTTCGAAGAGGCTATTTTAGGCGATGGTGAGTGAGAGTTGAAATTATATGTAAGCAAGGGTTTGCAGAGTAGTTGGTTTCATCAAAATGACGTGAAGTTGATGTGCGAAATTCCGAAAACTAATTGACCATCCCGCAACTGCTACTTTATGTTGACAATCCAGACACGATTCATATCTCTAAGCCAAATATCGTGCAGATTAGTCTGGTCTCTGGATACTCTCAAAAAGAACTTTTAAATATTGAATTAACAGCTCTACTACCAAGACAGATATTTTTTATGAATTTTTGTGCGGCAACTGCCATAGTCGTATGAGATTATGATTCGGTTGGCCGAATGGTTGGAGTGCGAAATTCCGGACACTAAACAGCAAGTGATAAAAATAGTAGTCGTTTCATAACCTATTTAATTTTAATATAATAATGTGCAAGTTTGAGGCGGTTCTAAATTCCCGTCGATTTTTGATAATTTTTCATACCACAAGTTTTCCCGATTTAAGCCCCTTAGACTTCTTTTTTTTTTAACGAAAGTCAAAGAAATTTTGTAAATGGTAGTGCAGCTAAGAATTAATAATAAAAAGAATTTAAAACAGTTCAAAAGTTCAGCGCACTAGACAGGGCTGACATGGTATTGATAGTTTACAGACATTAAACGACATTCATCGGAAGTTTTTTACCACCTTCCTGAACATTTGACCCTCAAATGCCGTTATCGGAACCCAACTACCTTCCACCGCAGGCGAAAAACTTCAGTTGCCTCGGTAGCTCCGTGTCCCTTTGACTTAATTAAGTTCTGGTTATTGTAGCAGGCTAAGCTGCTGTATATCCAGAATCGACGCCGACATACTCAATATATGTCCGATATGTGAAAGTACCCACTCGATAATAACCGCCAATTCATTTGTCCTCTTAAGCCTATCCAACGCCCCGAATCAAGATGTATCCTGAATCTACCATTAGACGAGATAGACGATGACGATTGGTGACTACATGGTGCTGATTAGCAGCTCAGCAACAACAGCAAGAGAAAGTTCGAATATTTTTCAGTGTCGCGCTTGTCTGGAAATGTAATGGCAATTTGAACATCTGATATAATTTTTATTTTGTTTTTGTTTTATTTGTTTGTACTTTATATGCTAAATAAACTGGTGATTGAAAACATGTAAATGCTTCAGAAAATAACAGTCACTTACCCATTTTTTGCTTCTTTTTATCTACACTACATACTTTCATACTTTGTTGCTCCATAAACTTTCCTGTTGGATAAGAGAGGGCATTGCTACTATCCTAAATTTGTTTTGTTATCTTGATACACTCTTCATATGAAAGTATATGAAGTTTCATTTCCACCTGTCAATTCACACTTTGATTACAAGTCATTTAGAATCGACGTGTCACAGTAGTTTCTACAATGGAAAAAGAAGCATGTTGCAGCGATTGAATTTGTATTTTTGGAAGGCATAAAAGTAGAAGAAATTTATGAACGAATATTGATAGCGTATAAGGGTATAAGGACTTTTCGCCATCAATTAGTACAGTAAAAATGGGTTGCTAAATTTAAACGTGGTCGTACAGTAAACACACCAGAAATCGTATTGGAAAACCGTCGAGTGACTGAAAAAAAATTTAATAACAGACCTAAGCATCTCATCGACCAGTGCAAGCAATATTTTGACTAAAGTATAGGGTTTCAGAAAGCTGTGTGCACAATGGATGTCGCATTCGCTAACAATGGAACAACAGCACATTCGCATGCGACTTTCTCAGCGTGTTTGAAAAGATATAGTGGATTTTATTCATCGAGTCATCACTGTGGATGAGACTTGGGCATATCATCATGATTTTTAATCAAAACAAGAAGATGGATAGTGGTGTGAACCTGGTTTTCAGCTTTGAAAGGAATTCATGTCCAGAAATCGGCCAAAAAGGCCTTGGTTTTTTGGATGGGAAAGGAATTTGATTCGAGCATGATTTGAAAACTGGTAAAACAATGAATTCTGAATATTATTGTAATTTTTTAGACCAGCTAAAGGAAAGAACAACCTATTGTTACCTCCTTAAACATGTTACCCTGTACAATGACTTGTAATTAAGTGTAAGTACGTTTCTTAGTTCACACGTATATTTCTATATGAAATAGACATTAGTATCATTTGACATGTTAGCATTTGTAAGGATGTGTTAAAAAAAAATTATAGATTCTTAAATTCATATGGGTGTAAAAATACCCATACAAGGGGCATAACATTTGTCTGACACATTTTTTATTAGAAGATTACATACATAAATTTAATATGTGTCGGATATCTTGTCTGGTATATTTGATTTTGTTTGTTAAATTTTTATTGTATTGCCTTTGTCCCATGTTTTCTTATTGTACCATGTTTTCTTATTGAGTTTTGCTTCTTGGTTTGCCTTATATGGTATACCATCGCCTTGAATGTACATATTAATTTAGTTATTTTTAAATTGATCTGTTGTCAATATGGTAATGACTCTTCATGAGTGTTCGTATGTGTATTTATAAGAAATTTTGGAAAAGAGGTCTTTGCAATTAATGAATAACTACGTTTAGTCATTGTTTGGAATATGGTGATGTTCCGTTTGTTAGGTATGGTAGGAGGTATATGCCATCATCATCATTTGGCGCTACAGCTTTGTGTGGGCTTTGGTCTGCGGCACAAAATGTCTCCATTTGAGCCGATCCTTGGTTGTTACCTTCAATTGGTAACCTTGAGTTTCCTCACGCCGTCTTCTAGTTCGTAAATCCATCTTGATCATAGCCTGCCTCTTGATTTTGTTGCAAATGTTTTAGCCGCAATTACTTTTCGTTGAGCCCTCGTGGGGTCCATTCTCATGGTATGACCTAGATATCTTAGTCTTTGAGCTTTGATAAGCCGCACAACATTTTCCCCTCTTATAAGTTAATCCAGTTCATGGTTTTATCTTATATGCCACTCGCCGTTGTCTTTGACTGCACCGAAGATTTGCCTAAACATTTTTCTCTCGAAAACTTGGAGTTTCTTTTGTCTTTTTCATTTATTGTCCAAGACTCCGATCTGTAGCAAAGAACTGGTCGGACTATAGATTTATACAGCGAAATTTGGCAAGGTCTGTTCAGCAGCTTTGATTTAAAGAGTTCAATAAGGGAGTTAAATACTTTATTTCCTGCTTGTATTCTCTCGTCGATTTTAATGCACATTGCGTTGTCGTGACTTAGTTTAAACCCTAGATACGTGAAAGTTTTCCCCGCATCAAACTCATATGCACCGATTTGTATTGTACCAGGTTATTTTCTGGAATCCAAATATTTTGTTTTTTCCTCGCTGTCAATCAAATTTTACCGGTGGCCTTTTCTATGTCGCAGAAAGTATTTGCTAATGCATTAAGGTTTTTGTTGGTTATCGAAATATCATCCGCGTACGCTTATATTTGTGTAGTTCTGTTAAGTACGAGTATATGCCCAGTTCTTTTTGCATCAGTAAAAGATTAAACACGGTTGGGGAAAGCGTGTCGCCTAGCCCAACTCCAGCCTGTGTTTTAAAGGCCTCAGATAATCTGTCTCGTACCAAAACTACCGATTCGATATTGCGCAGAGTCAGCATCACCATGTGCGTTAATTTTTTGGGGACTCCATATTGCTCAAATATTTCAGGTATATTCATTCTGCTACAGCATGTGTATATTGATGTTGTACTTATAGCAATTTTCACGTAATCTCGTCTTCTCCAGGAGATTAAAAGTTTTCCGTTTCGTTAACCGCTTCTACTATCTCAGTTAATGTCGGGGGGTACTGATCTTCTTCTATATATGCCCAATAAGAGTGTCTACGTGTGAAACGGTTCCATTTGCAGGTATTGAGCAGCTCCTTATTTCTTGTAGAGCCACCACATCAATTTCACATATCCCCAATATATCCCTTTCGAGATTTGGTGTCAGATATTGTTATCCTTGTCCGATAGGGTTATCCCGTGCATATATGTTTGTATATAATATTTATCTTTTAGCTGCCTTGCATCGGTTATATATATTTATCATTTATTTCAAAAAATTGAGTTACTTACACAAGGTTCAGGGTTGCAGTAGGAGCTCTGGAATTAAAATGTCAGCGACCATTAAAAAGCAGGAATAGTTCCTAAAGGTGGTTTGTTGAAAGTACCGAGGTTAAGGAGTTTAACGAGAACTTCCAACTGAGTGTTCCTTCATTAATTCGCAATCTTTAGGATAATTCAAGGTGGTGCAGATCTTTGACAGCAATCATTTGTAAAATGTATTGTATACAAATTTGCGCATTATGTGGTGAGTGCAATAGTGCATGAAAGTTAAAATGAGTAGATTTTGAAGAGGCCATGCATGAGTACATGTGTATTTACATATAACGGCTGATCAATTAAGAGGAGTTTTTTTCATTTGCGTTTTTTTTTACAGATCGCGCGCGAGTTGTGGCAAACTGTCATCGTGGATTTGTTGAACAGCGTTTGGCATTTCATCATGGAAAGACTCACACCGCAACAACGTCTACAAATTGTTCAACTGTATTATGAAAATCAGCGTTCTGTGACAAATGTTTTTCGTGCGCTTAGACCGCATTATGGTCAACATAATCGGCCTGCCTTAAACACTATTCGACATACCATCAACAAATTTGAATCCGAATATTCATTGGTGGATAATTCTCGACCGAATAGACCACGTCCAGCAAGAAGCATTGAGAATATAGCGGCAGTAGCAGAGAGTGTACGTGAAAACCGCGATGAATCGATTCGGCACCGTTCTCAGCAACTTGGACTGTCGTATGGAACAACTTGGTCAATTTTACGGAAGGATCTTCATTTAAAAGCATACAAAATACAGCTCGTACAAGAACTAAAGCCAAATGACCTTCCTGCACGCCACCGTTTTGCTGATTGGGCTCTTGAAAAGATTGAAGAAGATCCGCTGTTTTCGAGCAAAGTTTTGTTCAGCGATGAGGCGCATTTCTGGCTCAATGGTTACGTCAATAAGCAAAATTGCCGTATTTGGGATGAAGAGCAACCAGAACAGGTTCAAGAGCTACCTTTACACCCAGAGAAAACAACGGTCTGGTGTGGTTTATGGGCTGGTGGAATCATCGGTCCATATTTTTTCAAAAATGATGATGGCCGCAACGTAACTGTGAATGGTGCTCGCTACCGTACCATGATATCGGACTTTTTGCTACCTGAAATTGAATCTAATGATCTCTACGACATTTGGTTTCAACAAGACGGAGCCACTTGCCATACAGCTCGTGAAACAATGACTTTATTGAGAAGTCATTTCGGAGAGCAGCTGATTTCACGTTTAGGACCTGTGAGTTGGCCACCAAGATCTTGTGATATCACACCTTTGGACTTTTTTCTTTGGGGATTCGTGAAGTCCAAGGTCTATGCTGATAAACCAGCTACGATTGAAGCTCTGGAAGCCAACATTACGACATACCAGTCGAAATGCTCGAACGAGTGATTGGAAATTGGACCTTCAGAATGGACCACCTTAAGCGTAGTTGCGGCCAACATTTGAATGAAGTCATATTCAAAAAGTAAATGTCAAAGAATGTCCTTTCAAATGATAAATAAAGGTTTTGAACATAATTTACATTTTTGTTTTTTTTTTAACTATTGAAAAAAGCACCTCATGATTGATCACCCGTTACATCTAAAAGTATTCAACTCTCGTGAAGTATTTTAAAGTACTCTTAAGTTTCATCTTTTATAATCTCTTGTTACTAACCTACGAATTTGGGAAAAGATAAGAAATAATGTGGAATTAATTAAATTTGACGTACTATGTGAATTGAAGAGTTGTGGAATAAGACATATTTACAAATGTGTGCTCATATGTATGTAAATATTGTGCAGGTAGGCAGATTGTAAAAGACGTTAGTTGAAAAAAAGATCAAATGATAAGCTGATTTGGACATACTCAAGTGACATGCCAATTAATTTATAAAATTTTAACAATTGGAGATTTATTGACATGTCTTTTGTTTAACTAAGTTGACAAGTTGGCATAAAGAGCATACAAATTGGATATTTGCATTGATTGGTTTTGGTGATTGGTTATTAGAGCTTTAAGTTTATGAGAATGGCATAATGTTTTTTAGCCTATCACAAATATATAATCAATGGAGCGCGTAAAGGTCAAATCAAAAATTTCCATCACTCAAAGTTTTTATTTTATTTAGTAAAAAGTGATTAAAAAGCAATTTTGGATGATTAATTTTGCGCCACCGTTTATAATAGCAGTGTTGCCACGCAAAAATGCTAAATCAAAACTAAACAAACAAAAACAACTTTAAACACTTTGCTGCCGAAGAAAGCGAAAGGCCAGAATGAACGACCAACTTTTCACATAAATGTTTTTCCATGAATGTTAAGTCGCATTTTTATGTTCAATGTCCAGTAAACAATCGTCATTATCATCAGAGGCACACACCAATGCAGAAATAATAATAATAATAATAGAATTAGTCATTCGGTAGCAAAAATAACCACTATGGAGTTGAGGTCACCGCCTGGCGCTCGTCTCTAAATATATTATAAGTATAGACCACTCCACACCAACTCCGTGAGCCTTAAATGCAAATGAAAGTGTAAAACTAGCGAAACTGTGCTGTTGGCAATTAGTCTAGCAGCTTTGAGTCAGTAGCGCGACGAGTAAGTAACTTCATGCAAACATCACAAACATTAAACCTACTAACTTATATGCACATACATACATACATATATATCTGCTATGCGTAACTCGCCTATGCAATTACAAAAACATAGAAATTGTTCGCTCCAAGCTCTCTCGGCTTGGAGTGTCGTTTGCTGTGGGACTTCAATGCGTTTGCTCTTGTTAGTGCACGTGTTCGTTGAGAGGTAATATGTGTGAGTGTGCGTGTGTATGTGGGAAACAAATACTTTGGAAACAATTACCATAGTTTTTCAAAGGCTTTATTTATGCAACTATTTACTTCAAGTACTTTTTCGTCTCGCCTGAAGCGTAGCTGGAAAAAGTAAATTAAATTTAGTTGTGTGTGCTTTAAATATTTCACCAATTGTTGAATATTGCTTTGAATATGAGGGTGATAGAGTATATTTGTGTCTAAAAAATAAAAAAAAAAAAAACTTTTCCCAAATCGATGGTATCATTGTCCTAAATAGCATAAGTGATTGGCCGTCTCCTAAAGTATGGCTGCATAAAAGTAGAAAAGTTACATTTTAAAGATACGCATGTGGATAGCAAAGTTTTGTTTAAGAAAAGGCTAAACATATACGGATAACGCAGGTGCGTGACAGCAGGCTATATTCTGTACGAATGCGTAGTATATTACAGAAAAAAAAAAACACAAAAGAAAATAAGAATGTAGTGACAGTAAAATGTTTCGAAAAAATGCGTACTTCAATTCTTATGCCGGTATGGCTGTTTGCTGTCAGCAGCTTTAACTGGTAGTATCCTGCCATAGAAATCATTTAATGCAAGTGAAGGCATACACCTCTTAGTCTGGAGGTCACGCAACACTCCATATAAATGGGGGGACTTAAAGAGGCAAACTAATCATTTTTACTGTGAACAGTTTTCTTTGAAATTCGTATAGACATGCGAGTGTGAGTTTGTGTTTACTTGTGTGTGCACAAAACCAGATATGTATGTACAAGAACAGATATATTTTAATTAGCATATTTAAGTAGATGAGAGGAAAAATAATTGACTGGAGTTGGGTAGAGAAATTGCAACAAAGACTGTGAGCGTGGTAAAAGTATAAAGTAATAAAAAAGTTTATATCGAAGGTTTTCCTTTCGATGCAGAGTTCAATAATACATTTCAGCAAAATGAAAATCAATTTAGTGAACTTTATTGAAGCCTTGTGTGTTATTTCTGAAAAAAAAAAAAACTGGTTACGATGAATTCAGAAAGTCTCTGTTGACATACTTATAACGTTAAAAACCATAACACATACATATAACTACTCAGGGTGTTATTGAAGAGCCTATGTAGTTAATATCATTTATTTAAATATTACTAATACTAAGGTACGTTTTATAATCATAAGACACCTCTGGTATACAATTTGAACTACAATAAGCTCGCTTTTACTTTCCGGAGCAGCTTTTATTTGGCTTCATTTTAACAGTTATAGTCTTAAGACTGGCATTAATTGTTTCTGCCTCACTCTATTTTGTAGAACCGTTATCTTTTTAAGGCTGCACTTTTGCTAGTCTTTTCGCCGTTTCATAATGATAAGGCACTAGTCGAAAATAAGCTTCTGAAGAGATAGAAGGTGCTGATTGTTGTTTTGGATAACTTTATACTATATATATATAATTGGCAAGTACACCCTTTTTTGGGGTTTGGCCTCCTCCTGTTTGTCGCGTGTGTCTTGATGTTGTTCCACAAATGGAAGGACCTACAGTTTCAAGCCGACTCTGAACGGCAGATATTTTTATGAGAAGCTTTTTCATGGCAGAAATACATTCGGAGATTTGTCATTGCCTGCCGAGGGGCGACCGCTATTAGAAAAATTTTTTTTTTTTCTTAATTTTTGTATTTGTTAACTTAAAATGTCGAGGGATTCAATATTATCACAAGGGGAGTGTGGCAAAATTTTCGCCTAAAGGATTCTGGTTTGTCAATCAAATTAATTGCAAAAAAAAAAAAACAGACAGAAGTCGTTGTGTTATCCGGAATTTTTTACGAAGTGCTGAGAATTACAGCATTTTGAAGTCCGTTGGAAGATAATTATCACTATCAATTCGAGAACAGCGAGCAATCATAAGCAAAACTTCTAACTCGACTAACTCGACTTGCAGAAAAACACCAACTGAGACACAGTAAGACATTTTGAATATTTTTAATGTTGTTCAATTTCATATTATTTTTTTTAAATTTTCGGATGCAAAAAAAAAATGGAACCTTGATGGACCCGATGGTTTTTAAATTATTGGAGAGATTTGCGCAAGAGCCTCCTCTTATTTTCAAGCGCAACTTCGGTGGAGGTTCTGTTATGGTTTGGGGTGCATTTACATCGAAAACAACTCTTGATATGCAGTTTACATCATCGCGAATGAATAGTGGCGACTACAAAAACAATTTGAAAAATAGTCTCCTTCCATTTATTCAGGATAATCGGGAAGTGCCCTTCGTTTTTCAGCAAGACAACGCCCGAATCCACGTAAGCAGGGAAACAAGGCAGTATTTGACCGATTGTTCCATAGAAACTGTGGACTGACCGGCGTGTTCTCCGGATCTAAACCCAATAGAAAGCATTTAGGGTATATTAGTCAGAAGAGTTTACGCCAACAATAGCTAATTTGACAACACCAACGAGCTTAAAGCGGTCATTAAGGCAGAATGGGCAGATGTAAATTTACTTAAAAAGTTAGCAGAATCGATGAAAAAAAGGTTATTTTGTGTCGCTAAAGCAAATGGTGCTTCCATAGAATACTAAAATATTCTAGACGACAGAAAGAAAATTAGAAAAAATATACTTTTGTTAAACGATCACTTTATCTAAGCAGTGTCTTATCATTTTGAAACGCCTGGAAATACGTTTTTGCTAAAAATTTTCCTCATACCTGTATATTAAAAAAAGTTCTAAATTCTGTAATGAAACAGATAACTTTTGTTACTTCAATCGATGTGTAAATTTTTTATTTTCCTCTGAAATCTGTAAATTAAAATACTTTCAAAAATTAGGGTTGTCTTATCTAACACAAGTTTCTCGCAAAGAATTCTGGTAGAGAGGGCACAAAAAAAACAACAAATATGTTTACCGGCGATTAGAATGTTTTCGTTTGAATTTAGGAGAAATGAAAGTTTTACTTCTTCGACGCAGAAAACGGCGTCATTGGACAACGGATTCAGGAAGAGGGGACATAGTGAAGGGAAGGCGGGGCTGTAAAAGTGTTTGCCCTTTGCACGTCCTTATGGTAACTCGGCATAGGAAATCATATAAATTTTATATATCTTCATCTTTTTGTTTGGCGTAATAACCGATTCTGGTCGCGTATAAAAAAACGCGCCAGTCGTTTCTCTCTCATGCTAACTGACGGTAGTTGGACACACCAAGTGAGCCCAGCTCCTTCTCCTAAACCCCAAATAATTTATGTATTTATTTATTTAATTACTAGTAATATAAGTATGAGTGGTAATAATTGTTACAATTAAAATGCATTAGTGACAAGGGCTATGGGCCTGCCTCGAAAATTAATGGTATTCCGCTAACCACACGCTATACTACCAACGTTGGTCCCCCGATTCAAGGCATACTTGGTAATCTTCTGAAGTTATCCCTTTCAGTAACATGCTCTTTGCCTCACTCACCTCCTGTATGCCGCCGTGATGAGTTTCTTGGTGTGCGAGTTTTGGTGCGGCAAAATCTCGAGGTCTCTGTACTGCAAAAAATTTTGAACGAGGAATAGACGCGTTGTCTTGTTGTAAAATCCAGACATATTCACAATGAATGATGCCTTGGGTATCAAAAACAAAGGTTTAACATGGTTCTCGGTCTCGACATGGACGTCCTCGCTTTCTTTGGGGGCTCTCAACCTTTTCTACCCAAGGCTTACTTTGTTTACCTTCGTTAAAAATCGAACCTTAAACTCTTGAATGATATAGTAATATATATCGCGAAAGTACGCGAACGGGTAATAGTTCAAAATTGGCTGGAAACGCTGTAGTTATGCACAAAAGTGTCTGTGACCTGCTACGGAAAATGACGTTGTATTGAATTACATTAAACGTAGTCATAACTAGCCGCGATTGTTGTTGTCGCTATAGTTGGAAGAAAAAAGTGCCACTTTCTGCTATTTTACAACATTCAATACCATTGGCACAGTCGTCGTTGCTCGCCTTTACTTTACGCGTTAAACCCATTTTAAATTCAGTTGACCAACTCGGAAAGTACCAAGTAAGCTTGTAGAGCTGCTAAGAAGGCAAAATGTATCTGTATGTATTGCATATTTCTTTGTACATACATAATACTTATAGTAAGTTCGCCTGACTCTGTATGTTGAACTGTGTGTGTACGTGTACGTTGCAGACCAGTTTTTTATGGTATTTTAAAATGCATTATCTTCGCGCCAAGCTCAAATATTTCACTTTCGTTGCCGCAGACGTATGACCAACATTTCTGGCCCTAGCGACAAGGCTGGTGGCATGGGCTTGAATATATCAGCACTGTCGCTACATCGTCAATTTTAAGGACAACGGAAGCGAGTGCATGTCGACCATAAAGTTACAATTTCGGTCGTATGTTGTCAGTTTGTATGGCAAGGGCAGCTGTTATCTTAAGCCCTCTAAATACATATGTATAAATGTGCATTTATACTTCTGCGCAGTGAAATTATTTCTTAATTTATGGCTTTGGAATAAAATAATAAAAAAAATTTATTCATAAATAAGACTTCTATAGCGAATTTGTATCTAGTATTTTTATTCTCGGATAAAGTAACACCCAACATTCTCTATTCGGTCTTCTTCACCGCACCAAAGGAGCCTCACCCTGTTAGTAAGATCTCAAATAATAAAACAGTCTAAACCTCATTATCTAGCGTCTTCAGTACCGTCGCTAATGACAAACATCCAACAATTTTCGCAGAAACTTCTAACAACCTTCTCAACGGATATTCGATGGAAACACCAGGGTGTAGTGGATATGGAGTAAAAGTGTAGGTTACCGTGGTTCCGAAAATTCCGGGATATAACTTCCGAAAGTAGTTTTTTCGTTTTCTTCAAGTTAAAGTGTAGTAAAAATTACTAGACTTTTCTTTCTCCATTAAACAAAGTCTAACTAACGGGATCCTGAAAATTACTGTGCCAGTTGATAGAAATTCCGGGACTAGTTTTTTCTTTAACAGGTTAAAGCGTAGAAAGGATTTAAATATATATATATATATATGTGTCCTGGTCTATGAAAAGGTACCTTACTCAAAAAATCATTTTTCACTTTTTTGTTGATTCGAATAGTGTGTGAAAGGATCTTTAAAATAGTGAAACCCAGAAAGTCATAATTTGTTTAAAAGTTTGTTAAAAGTAAAAAAAAGAAAAGTACAATTACGAAAAATACTGATTTTTTTGTCATGATACAAATTAGAATAACGAATACAATAATTTGTGCAAATTAAAAACTGAACCATTCCTGGACTGTCTGAGGTGTAATGAATATGATACTGAAGTCTGTTTTCAAAAAAATTTTGTCACCGGGTCTTATAAGTTTTTTTTGGCATGGATGTCGGTACAAAAGCTTATTTTTTAAAACGATTTCTGCGATTTGCATTAACTTATTCTTATTTATTTATATTTATATAAAAAAATGTTTTTCACTGCTTCTGTGATTTTATTGATACTGTGATCTATGCTGAAAAAAATAAGCCAAACCGGATTGAAAAATATTAATATTTAAAAAAGTTACAAGGGTTTTTAGAAGTTTAAACTTTAACTGCTGTTTTCTCGATAACTTGTTTTCGCACGTAAGGTACCTTTTCGTAGACCAGGTCACATATTATATATGTATTTGGCGCGTACACCCTTTTATTGGATGTTTGGCCGAGCTCCCTGCTCCTATTTGTGCTGTACGTCTTGATGTTGTTTCACAAATTAAGGGACCGAACGGAGGAGCTTTTTCATGGCAGAAATTCATTCGGGGGCTTGCCATTGCCTGCCGAGGGGTGACCGGTTTTGGAAAATTTTTCTATTTATTTTAGTGTTTCACCGACATTCGAACCTAAGTTCACTCTGAATTCCTCTGAATCTCACTCTGAATGGTAGTCACGCACCAACCCATTCGGCTACGGCGGCCGCGGCGTAGAAAGGATTTAGTACATTGAAAAATAGTTTATATTATAATAAAAAAATTAAACATTTTTTTTAGTATGGGTATCGTAACATCGATTTGTTTTGCTGATTTTGCATGCCGCAGATTTACATTACGTACGTAAACAATTTTATAATAATTTTTTTGAATTAGTTTTTTAAATATTTTGCTTAATTAAATAACCACTTTCTTTTCATTGGATTTTCATCTGACCGAAGTGCCGAAGCTTAACCTGAAGTAAATAAGATTTAAAATATGGGATACTCGATAACCTATTTGCGATTTTAGAAACAATTTTTCTTTACTACACTAAGTAAATAATATTTAAAACTTCTGAATCTGTAGTTTTCAAAAAAATGTATTTAAAGTCAGAACGTACGAGTATTATTTTAAAACACAGGCATAGGGCCTCGACAAGAGCGTTGGTTTCGTTAGTCTATTTTGCTTTCTGACAGGGTAGGAGATTAGCTTGCCGCTACCAGTCCTAAATAGTGTGAGTGCCCACCTGTTGTTGTTTAGGAACAACGTCTTTCACTGCTTGGAGCGCCATCTGTGTTTCACATTTTTCTGGCAGAAGTATAGCACAGCTGGTTGAGGACTTCGCTAAATTTGGTGTGCCTGCGCTATTGCCGCGATTGCCCGCTTCCTCTTCCTGGCGCCACTGGATAAGCTTTGAGTTTGAGGAATGAGTTTGTTTTTTTTTTTTTTTTGAAAAAGCTGTCGACTCCTTGCAAGCCTTATAGTGGCTTATATTTATAATGTTTCATGATAGTGCCCACCTCGTAATGCAAAAATGCGAATGTCAAAATATTTTGAAGCTTTACTTTATGTGTCTACAACTTTCATCTTGAGTTGTTATCATTCCGCGCTCAGACAATGATCTTGAAATTTGTATGCAGTAGAGTTAGTAGTTCACTGGAAACATTTCTTCAGAAGCTGCTGATACTTATTTAAGCACTTTTGTAAAAGTATATTCTATTGAATTAAATTTATATAAAAGTTTTAAGTACTGAAAATTTTACATTCATATAAAATAGCCGAATATGTTGCTGACCTGCTTTGTATAATTTTATCTAAAATTTACTATACAAATAAATAGGACTTGAAATAGGCAACTTATGCTCTTCGATTCAAATCCGCTATGGATGTATGAACAAATATTCTTATCGCGTTAATTCGTATATCGTTATTCATGCGAAAAAATGTAGGTTACAAGGAACAGTACCAATATTCAAAAGTACTGTAGTGCTTTTCAAACAAGCAATAAAATTGGACATATAAAAATAAAGTGTCCTCCTTTCTTCACAGTTTGAGCACAGTCGTCAAGTTTCAAGTACGTTCCTATCAAAAATCTAGAATACAGTTGCCCACAGAGAATGTGTGGTTGGAAGATGTTGTGTTCTACATATCGCTAATCCATTCGATTACTATCTGCAAATACGTCATGGAGTAAGAATTGTATGATCAAATCAGATATAGTATGGTCTAATCAGTTCATGAAATTAAAACCTCAGTATAGCATCATAAAAAAATTGACAAAATGCAACCGTACTACAGATATTATAGTGGGTAATTTTTGGATCACCTATAGGTAAGTCATGTTTATTTTTCGCGTAAGGCGATAAGCTTACAAGTAGAGTTTGGACTTGTAAATTGACCGTATATAAAGAAGAGAGTACATTACATGACCACCTGCCTGAAAAAGTACGGTGGCGCTATGTAATGTCTTCGTATACATTAGATTATTCTTTTTCCTACGGGGTGCTAAGGGGGCAATTACTCCAATGATCAGCAATGATTTGTGTATGTTATCATAGTATAAAAGTTATCAGTAGGCTCGTCAAATATGCGCTGATCGAAATGTAACAAAATATGCTGCGTTGAGAGTCACTTTGAGAGTGTGAGTTTCACTAGGTGAAAACGCCCGGACTTTTTCTTTGAGCGATTGAGCCATTTTGTATGAATTTTTTTAATTTGAAATTTTGCTTGAAGTTTAATTCTCTAACTACTAATTGAAATAAGAAATATAAGCAAATTAACCTTCATGATCGGCAGCTCCGCTTTAACCTTTTCTTTACTTCTACCAATTACTTCAGAATATCGAGCATTGAGTTAAACTGCAGACATACCGGCTGTGAACAAAACTGTTTTTTATTGATTGATATTTGTAAACTTTCCGTTCATCGCAAATTTTACTACATGCCCATATTCAAGTAGGTAAATATATTTCTTTTGTTCTTATTTATAAGTGTTATAATAATATACAGCCCGAGAAGAAAATATGATATCGCACCCTAAATACAAAAGGGTCACAACTCAAAATGTTCCTTCTGCTCAAATATGAACGAGACGTTACCAATAAAACGGTCCGCGGATGACATATGGCAAAAATAAATTTTTTGTTTTTTGGTAGGACTGTTATAAGCTTACATGGCAAATTTCAACGTGATATGTCACATAGTTTGTTTTCTGTGCTACTGTAAACAAGTCAAGCTCGAGTGTGGAAAATTTTGAGTTGTGACCCTTTTGTATTTAGGGTGCGATATGCGTATACAATATTAATGTTCATTATTTTCTTTATAGAAGTATTGTTCATTGTCTAACTAAAAAAAATACACAACTCCGAATTCCAAACTTTATACGAAAATTAGAAAAAAATGGATAGACTTTTATCAAAGATTCAAACTTCTTAATCAGCAAGTTGCAAAAAATTGAATACAGTTTTGCGCATAAATAGTCAAAAATTTTAAAAATTTGGAGGCGCTTTTTTTCGTGGGCTTTGTATTTGTTCCAGACGTATTCCATTATGGCTCGTACGTCACTTTTATTATTTGCTTTGATGGGTAAACTGTCTTGAGATATTAAATAATTAGTACTAAAAGATTACTACAAA
The DNA here is from genome assembly GCF_027943255.1 of Anastrepha obliqua. Taxonomy (NCBI): domain Eukaryota; kingdom Metazoa; phylum Arthropoda; class Insecta; order Diptera; family Tephritidae; genus Anastrepha; species Anastrepha obliqua. The sequence continues at coordinate 87,876,581 of NC_072892.1, forward strand.
TTTTGTGCCAAATGTCTATATTATTAAAAATAAATGAGCTAGAAAAAAGGCTCACGATATTTTTGGTAACCCAGAGCAAGATGATATAACTTTTCTTTATTTTAAAAACATCATACTTTTGAAGTATTGCCTTGCTTTTTGTTGTTGAAAATTTAAAACACCCTTATGCCTATATTTTTTATGTACATATGTCTTATACCAATTTCCTGACATTTATATACACTCGTGAGAAGATAAAATACCACTTACACCAAGAAAAGTAGTTGACGTAAAATTTAGACGTGCGCCCACTCAAGGAAAAATGTACAGCGCGATCGCTGGAATTGTTTCTAGTTATTTCATGTTTTTTCGTGCACGAAAGAAATTCTTTTGCGATCTCGTTATTTTGGGCAGTTTACCCTTTTCTATAAGGCTAAAGTACGTATGAACGCTAATTTACCCGCAAGTTGATCAGAAATTAAAGAAACGGATTATTTATTTTACCAGTGCCGAATTCCTTCCTCTGATATGTGAGGGATTATTGATCCGTAATTTTTGATCAACTTAAAACTGGCAATTTATTTTGCCAAAATCCAATGATCTATAAAACTGCATATCTGAAATGTTTCGTAAAATTCTGAGTAAAATGTTTGAAATTTTGACGAAAAGTTGCCGAATTTTCACAAATTGTATACACAGTTCGAACCTTTACCTTATATGGTAGTTGTTGTAGTTTGAGCTATATTTTTATAAGAAAATAACATAAATTAGGAAATAAATAAATAAATAAATAGTCAAAACTTATCAATATGTGGCGTATACTTTATTTTGACGCTGACTGTACATTTTCGGCATGTGAGCCACTGGACTAAGTAAAGTACAAATTTCATCTGATTCTCGTGATACTCTTATTACTACTACTATATTTATATGGTATGCTACTGTGAAACCACTTCAAATGCCCAGCAAATAAAATAGTAAGACTTATTTATATTGGCATTATTTGACAATTATTTGTGATATTACAAGTATTTCATTGATCACCAAAACTAGCCTTCCCCATAGAGCGTTTGCGGTCAATGATCTAAAATTTTACACCTAGCGTTGAGCATGTGTATGTTGAATTAAAAGCAATATAACCCATGGGCGTCTCCATTGCCATTCACAAATGAGATACATAGACAATTGACAGTCCTACAAACACTTTGCAGGTATGAATGTGTGTTTCAGGCATGCAAATCAAATGCAGTCCCTTTGGGGCTCATATACCGTCATTATCACTTCCGACTGCTGTTCATAAATATTATTGTTTTTAGTCACACTTATTGCACTTTATTATGCCCTGTGTTGTTCTCCAAAACAGCCAACAAAAACAACATTAAAATAGCTTTCACTTACAGAGCAAATTCCGAACAGTTTAGCTTGCGCCGTTTTATAGGCAAAATTCCTTGATTCTCTAAGCGTTTCCTTGTATTTATGTATGTATTTGTTATCTACAAATCTACACATGCATATTTTGCGGTTTGCGTTCACAAATACATGTACATTTGTTTATCTGTGCGCTTCACCGCTGGTTGGTGGCATGGAAATCGCGTGACACTGACAATTAAATTTATTTATCAAATCACAAATAAACAACGATTTTATTGCACCTGTGCGCCAGTTGGTCCGTAGACGTTGCGGTTAGCGTCACGCCAATTGGATAAGTATGTTTGAATGCATAAACGTTGCATAGCCACCATTACCGCAATTGAATATGAAACAAACACACACGATTATGTATCTATGTATGCAGGTAAATGTATTTGTATATGAGGGCCCACAAGGGTGAATGAGCTGGGGGTGGAGATGGTTTGTTTATGTAGTTGCATTGTTGGCGGTTTGCTTCCCATTGAAATTAATGCGATCATGAAATTACACACTTAACATGAATGTACACACATACTAGGACTCTACGTGGTGATGTATGTACAATACGTAAAACACATTTTCGCTTTGGTTGCAGAACTTACTAGATTCGCATATGGATATGCATGTGAATGTATGTATGCTGGGAGATCGTACATTCAAGGAAGTTTCATTTGGTGTTTGCAAGTGAAAATAGTCGCCCAGGCACATACGCGAATACGTTAGTCATTCAGATTTAGCAATAACATTTGGAATGTACGTACGTACATAGATACATGGATATGCTTATCTCAATGATGTATATGGATAAAACACTTTGGGTGTGCAATAAATGTGAGTTAACAAACTATTTCTATGACCGCGTAATTCAGAGTTGGATATCATAGTTAATTGCTCGTAAATATCGGCAATGTCTTAATGATTTATAACAGGTACTAGCGGACCCTCTGCCTGCTTCGCTAGGCATATCAAAATTAGAAATGAATAATGAACACTCGATTTAAATTCACTCTATGTGTATTTACTCTTTTTTTACAATATAAAATTAATGTTAATTTTAAACTTAAACTAACGCAAAGCCTTTTCGTAAACTACATTTTTTGTTTTGCCCTGAGTTGTGTTATAAATAAACAGAACTGATGGCTTCCTACACGTGAACATGATACAAAATAGTCCAACTCTTTTAAACACACATACAAATATAATTATTTATTTTGGATTTTCCACTCGTCAAAACAGCAGATAAGGTTGCATTATTTAATTAATACCTAATACAAACTTGTTCTATTTGAACAATGATAATATTACTATGTGAAATCAAGTAATTATGCATTTTTGTATTATATCCTGAGCATTTGTCTTCAGCGCTATACCAATGCTCGAACACTTGGAGCATGAAATTTACAGAAGTATTGTAACAGAAATCCCTGAGAGCGCTATTTTAGTTATACCTGCTTTTAAGCATTTATCTCGTAAACGTATGGGCAAACGATATAGGTTGGCCAAAAAGTCTTGCGGTATTTCCGCAAGCTTGTCTTTGCAAGCGCGTAGTTCTAGTTGTATTCGTCGCATCGGTTCACGCTAGAGCTTTTTGGAAAGCTCTTTTCACGTGATAACACGTGTTTGATTAATTGTTGTTTGCTTTTAGTCGTTCGTGAGTTATAGCGTCGCAAACATGGAGCAAAATAAAGAGAAAATACGGCATATTTTACAGTACTACTACGATAAAGGCAAAAATGCATCTCATGCTGCCAATAAAATTTGTGCAGTTTATGGACCCGATACAGTTTCCATTTCCACCGCACAACGATGGTTTCAACGTTTTCGTTCTGGTGCAGAGGTGATCGAAGATGCGTCACGGTCTCGAAGGCCTGTCGTCGAAAATTGCGATAAAATCGCTGAATTGATCGAAAGAGACCGGCATAGTAGCAGCCGTAGCATCGGCCAAGAGCTGGGCATGAGTCATCAAACCGTTATAAACCATTTGAAGAAGCTTGGATTCAAAAAGAAGCTCAATGTATGGGTGCCACACGACTTGACGCAAAAAAACATTTTTGCCCGTATGGATGCATGCGAATCGCTTCTAAATCGCAACAAAATCGACCCGTTTTTGAAGCGGATGGTGACTGGCGATGAAAAATGGGTCACTTACGACAACGTGAGGCGCAAACGGTCGTGGTCGAAAAGCGGTGAACCTGCCCAGACGGTGGCCAAGCCTGGATTGACGGCCAGGAAGGTTCTTCTGTGTGTTTGGTGGGATTGGCAGGGAATCATCCACTATGAGCTGCTCCCCTATGGCCAAACGCTCAATTCGGACCTGTACTGCCAACAACTGGACCGCTTGAATGCAGCACTCATGCAGAAGAGGCCATCTTTGATCAACAGAGGCCGAATTGTCTTCCATCAGGACAACGCCAGGCCACACACATCTTTGGTGACGCGCCAGAAGCTCCGGGAGCTCGGATGGGAGGTTCTTTTGCATCCACCGTATACTCCGGATCTCGCACCAAGTGATTACCACCTATTTCTGTCCATGGCGAACGAGCTTGGTAGTCGGAAGTTGTCCACAAGAGAGTCCTGTGAAAATTGGCTCTCCGAGTTTTTTGACAATAGGGAAGCGAGCTTCTATAAGAGGGGCATTATGAAGTTGGCATCTCGTTGGGAACTCGTCATCGAACAAAACGGCGCATATTTGACTTAAATCGCATTATTATAACCAATTTTATGAACAATTGAAAATTCAATAAAAATACCGCAAGACTTTTTTGAGAACCTTATAAAATTGTCTACCTAAATGCATGAAAAAACTGTTAGCATAACTTTTTCGAGTATATACCTATACATACAAGAGGATTTATTTTTTACATTTTGCTCGTCGGCTTTCGCGTTTTCTTTTCTTGGTTTTAGACTTTCACCATAAAAAAATTACGCAAACCCATGAACAAAGTTATACTAATAGAAACCTGATCTTAATACTCAAGCTACCATCAAATTAACACATTTTATTTTTTAAAAGAACATTTATGGCGACTGTCGATCCATATTGATGGATTTCAAAAAATGTATGGATTCAACCACTGAATAATTTCGTATATTTTTAATCCATCTAAACTTTTACATTTGCGCATTTATATATATGTATTTAACATTTAATTTAAGTAAATGTTTCAATATTTGTCCAAAAGGCTTATGGTTATTAATGGAATCAAATATATTTAACGAATTTTTATTTTGTCTAAATCATAAAACATTCAAATGAAGCTCAAAATATTTTTCCAGTTTAAAAAAAAGCAATGTGCTTTGATGCCGTGTCACGCATGCATAAAAAGGAAAGAAAAGAGAGGACAACTATTGCGTTACGAACAATACAGTCGCATACGTCACTCGACATCGAAACAATGTTATTCATGTCTGTGTATATTCTATTTATTTGTGTGTATTCTCATTCCGTATACGTAATGTCCGTATAAGGGAAACACGCAAATATTGTATTTTTGACACTTACACAACGCACGCATACTTTTACCGATTTCTTTAAAACTTCACATAAACCATCTATGGACCAATACCAATGATCTGTGAAAGTTTGATTGAAATCGGTGAATTCGTTTAGGCGTGAATCGGCGACTAACGAACACAAAAAAGTCTCCATTTTTATATATAAGATTTGGGCGTTGTTTGTTATAGTAAATTGCAGTAACATACCTAGAAAAACTTCGATAGTAGGTCCATTATTTTTAGTTGAATACACTGAATACAAATTCAAAGTTTGGGCAAAGGTTTTGATAGGTAATTTTGAAATGTAATTGAGGCCTACTAAACTTAATGGAATTTCGTTTTATCAGATTGATTTCTGTTTTCGGGATGACGATATTTGAATATTTCCCTTGGCCGCTGAGGGCTCCTTCACAAACAATCTTACATTAATTGAATTTTAATCAAAAATAATCAGAAGTATCAACATTGATTGGTTGATCAAGTGTACGTCTACACAATGAGCTATTCCGCTCCGATCTCAATCCTCTCTTCTTGCTCTTACCTTCTTTTACTTTAATAGCCATCTATAATTTCTCTGGTAATTTAATTTCATAGTTAAAGAAACCTGTGAAGTAGTGTTCCTATGTACGAGGTTTGTTCAAAAAATAAGGTGAATTTTCGAATTACGCGAGCTACGTATATTCGACTTTCGATTATTTTTTTTTTCTATGTTGGTACACTTGTCTCAAAGACATGTTCACGGTTTTAGCAATATAGCATGTTTAGTTAGCTAACCCAAACATCCAAGCCGAAGGTGTCTAGAGTGGAAACAGCAAATGTTAGATTGGCATTCACAGGCACCTGATGACAATCTAATTGCAAATGTTTGGACAATAGTTAAGCGAAATGGAAACTAATATTGACGGTCAGGTAGTTAGCAAGGCAAATTCGGCGATTAAAAGCCGATTACTTCCACAACTTGCGCATAATTTAACAGAATATTTGACTGGAAAATGTTAAGTTATTACAGCTAATTGAGGCGACCATATATTTCATTGAATATTGCGTGTATAATAAATACTATAACCCCATACCAAGGCGAATTTATTACAGGTGATGACAATCACATATAAGTAAACACATACATACATGCATATGTTGTTGCCTTTGGTGTTGGCATCACTTCAAAATCAGCTGCTTGTTTTCAGGGCGGTTTGCTTGTGAAATTAAATTGCTTAGTAATTTCCAAGGTGGATTTATTAATTTGTGAGCCTGAGTAAATTGCTTTGAAGATGCCAGCATTTGCGATGCGGTGATCTGAATGCAGGTAAGCAAAGAGAATACCCAAGCACAGCGGCGTCTAGGAAAATTTCGTACAATTACAATGGGTGTTAGAAATGCTCTCCAAAACTAAGCAACGATTGCTTTCCATACTTTTAGCGATTAGCAGAAGAAAAAGAGGAGAAACGTTTAGCTAATTTACCACCTGAACAAAAATTAGTTGAAAAACTATGCTGGAATTTGTCACAAAACAAAAAGTGCCCACATTTCCCACAGTTCATTGAAGGTTTAGTACGTCGCTTATGTGTGTATTGTAAGTTCTTCTAGATATGAAAAAAATCATCTACTTTTGCGGTATTTTAATTATTAATATCTGCCACGGGTATTAATAATGAGAATTTTAAATTTTTTTTTAAGATATAAGAAAAACTTGATTTTTGTAATCTGATTATTTATGTATACTATTCGAATTATTATTATGCGTACCTGCTTATACTTGATATCTGAATTAGCATTCAATTTCAATACATGCAAAAAAATATCTAATGTATTCACTGTCTCTGCCAGTCCTGGTTTATAATAGCAATTGTATGTTTACAACTGAAATATTCGCTTCCAGCTTCCAACAGTGCATTCGGCAGCTTCAATTAAGTGATTATGTTTGACGAACAAATACAACAGCTCTGGATAATTCGCCAGCTGTTGGTATGCATAATTTTAATAAATGATATAGAACGTTTTTATAGCAAATTTCATACCATGTATATATTTACACACGCTAGTAGAATTTTCTAACTCATAATCATATTATAAATGAGTTTTTGTAACAGTGGCCGGGCCATATCGGCTGCTTTATTGCGATAAGGCAAATCTAAATTATAGAAAAAATCGTATAGCAAAGAAAATGTTTGTAGAGAAACGACTTATTCTCACCAGCCATTTCATTTTCTTCTAACCACGCCCATGCTTCATTGGCGCCTTCCTTGGTAATGCGGCGTACCCATATGGCAGGAGGTGATAACTCAAAGGAGCAGTATATAAACCACCACCAGATAAAATAATTGCCAATTCTTGTGGACCTGCATTAATAAGTCTTTGTTCGTCTTTTCGATAATCAGCGAGTCGAACCAGTGCGTTGTATGATTCACCACGATCTAGCAATGATACAGCCACATTAAATTTTCCTCAAATTTTAGATGAATTAAATTAAAGGACAACCGCGAGTCATAAATTGGCATACAAAATGTAAACATACAAATGTAAGCATACAAATACTAACAAAGCATGTCATTTTGACGTTGTTCAAATCTACGGTGAAAAATTCAGCTGGTCGGTTGCCATCCACCTTTCCCATACAATTCAGTTTGTTAGACTCGAATTGCGCAAATACTTGTAGTTTCTTAATTATGGCGGTCACCCTTTTATTAGACGGACTGTATGTGCAATGCTCATTGATTAGTGTTTAAGGGAATATTGTAAATAATCCTATATTTAGATCACTTCTGCGAAACAGCAACGTAAGCAATTTGCTAATTTATTGTAACTTTGGACAGTAACTTTGAAAATTATTTTACACATTTTCGAGGAAAGCAATATTTCATCTTTATCTTTTCCACTTTCGCGAGCGCCTGATTTATACTAAACGCACATCGATTGCATTAAATCCGTAGGGAGAATTCTGTAAGAGGACAAAGAGTAATGAACCGCGAAATTCTTGTAGGTATCGACGACTAAGTTGCGCTAATCATTGAATAAATTCGGACTTAAGCACTAATCAAGCCCAATGGTTCGATGATACATTCGTCTTCTGTACTCAAGAATTACGGATAGTAAATGAGCTTAGCTATGGAAATTAATTTATGGAAAAATATCAAGATGCACACCACAAACAGGAGCTCGCCCAAAGGGTGTAAGATCATCGATTTACGTTGAAGGATTTCACAGGCTCTTAAAGAAAGCTTATATAAAGTTTTCAGATGCATTAAGATTAAAAATAAAATAAATAATTGGCGCGCATATTTCTGATTTTGTTTTTGGCAGAGCTAATCCTCCTATTTGTGGCGTGCGTCTTGATGTTGGTTCACAGAGAAGCTTTTCCATTAAAAATAAATATATAAAATAAATATATGATTTGTTTTCCAGAGAAATCCCGACCAATAAAGCAAAATTGTTTGTGTACAATACAGAAATAACCAATCAGAAGTGCATTAAAATGCGTTCACCGTTAATAATTGCCTTCTAATAAAATAAAAATTAATAAGCAGAATTTCGCTGCTTCTTCTGTATTCGAATGCAAATTCAGCAAAAAGTTTGTCGTCGGCGAAATGAACTAATCACTGTAGCTTAACAATTCATTTAGTATGCAGGCCAGCCAGTTAGTAAGTCAATAAAATTCATATTGTGCATTTCTAAGATTTATTGCATTCCAGGTGCATAACACAATACAATTCACTACAATGCAATGGAATCCAATGCACTGCAGTACCCACAGATGTGCATATATTCGTACTCAAGAACCCTGTAGGAAAATTCAAGGATTCCTATTTAATATACATCTCCATATTTGTTTTCACATAGCTCACATATAGCAAATCCCATAGCAAATATTAATACTTCAAGCGCAGAATAGTTTTTTCGACAGATTAAGGGAGGTAGTGGAAGAAGTATGCTGCAGAAGGGTTACTCGTATCGAGCATTACAAATAAATGAAAGTGAATATGGAATAGTATACTTACGATGATATCACTAATATAAATAAAAATGCGAGACGATTAGTCCGTATAAAGCTCTGCACTGGAAAAACTTTTATTTAACAAAAATTAAACTAGAAATGACTATGCAAAGGACACGTATTCCATATTTTGACATATTTTTTGTTAATACCGTTGCATTCTAAGGGCTTCCTTGTTCCTATGAGATTCGAATATGGAATAAATCTGGTACTTGTTGTACTAACGACGTCATGGCGTATTTAGCATTAATTTTTAATTGGGTAAGCCTATTGCTTTTCATAGGCATTTTGAAGAAAGTTAGACGAATTAACTAAAAATGTGCTAATAATTAAACCATTTTAGATTAATTTTTGACTATGCGCAAAACTTGCCTCTACCCACATGATCTTCACAATAATTTTTTTTATTATAGACAGTTCTGGGTTAACGAATTTTGCATTCATAACTGATGAAATACCTACATTCTTAAGCGATTATCTCAAAAAGTTTATTCTCCAGTCATTAGGAATTTGTTTTTGACCCAAAAAAATTAAGTAATCGCGAAAAGTTTTGTTCTTGTTTATTTATTTTTTTTTAATTTTTTGTTTAATATTTTTTTTACAATACAAAAACTTATTTTTGTCGGTGTACTATTAGTTTATTCGATAGAGCAGATATTCTCATTATTTCCCGAGCACAATTTTATTCATGTGGCTACCTCAGCTGGCTGTGCCACAGCGCATTCTGTTAACCCGGTTTTTCAAGATTATTGGTGACGGTTTCTGGCTTTATCTCACGAATGCCTTGCTCGATATTCACCTTAAGGATGTGAATCGTTATGGGATTACTCGTATAATATTAGTTATCCATGGAACCTCACAAAAAATAAGAAGAGATTCGTTGTTTGATTAAAATTGGTGTACATTTCGAGCTGCTATTGGATCCAAATTAAGAAGCGAGAATGAAACGCATAGTCGTGCGCCTTTAATTGATTCTTGTAAGCGAATGAAGCGAGACCCTTGTGCAAAATTCGCGTTAGGCTAGTGCGTGAAAATGAGTCGTTGAGATCGATGACGAGTCCCACCCTCTCTATTCTCTCGCAACATACGACAGCGGGAACCGTGAGTTGTTGCACAAACTTACGTGCAGCTGACAAGTGAATTATTTGTTCGGTCAATGCTTTTATTCACTAAGCGCACTTTTTGGACTACACAAAATATTTCTAATATAAAATCAAGTCAAGTTGATCGAGCTTATATTGCCAAAAGGCTTACTAATAATATGAAAACTGCAGATTTTCCTAAAGTGAAAGGAATGATGAGCGTTTTGCAGAGTACCAGTTTAGTTCTTCGAGAGAGAGCGCTACTTCTCAGTTACCACAGCGCGGTTGGTTTCGTCAATAATGTCGATGTCGTCGGCATATGCTTGTAGCATGGTACTCTTATGTAAGAAAGGTTCAGCTCGCGAAAGATTTTTTAGTGGTATCGAACGGCTCGGACCGTCCCAATTCTGACGGCGCTTGTGGTAGCGCGCAACGTCATCTTACACAGCCGTATTAGTTTTGCGGGGATACCAAACTCAGACATAGCGGCATAGAGGTGATTTCTATCCGTGCTATCAAAGGCGGCCCTGAAATCGACAATGACATGTTGTGAAGATTTGGTCTATTATGTGAAGTTACTACCATGAATTTTGAAAAGCGCACATCGCATAGACGTAAAATATGTACATTCACGCATGCATATGTATGTATGTATAATGACTCTAACACATTTTTTTTACAACTTTCGATTGCTAATTGAAATGCAACTCCAAAAACTGTCCTTAAAAATATTCGAATTAGTTTTTTTACTTCCTGAAAAATATCCATTTTGAAATTGCATATTAAGTTGCTTTCATTTTATCTGCTGGTTTTCGCGTTAAGGCTGACTATTCGCAAGCACTCATCGAGGGAAATTCGGCCCAACATTTAGCAAATGATATGCTCGTACGTGCCAATAATACGGATTAGTTGGGAAATATTGAAAGAAGCATTTATTACTCAACATCTTCCGTTTGTAAACACACAATATTTTATTTCGATGCATTGATTCATTCTTTGTTTACAATCCATTTGACATTAGTGTGCCACTGTATTTTCTTAAAAGGAAATAACCTAATAGAGCACTGAAAGGAAATCATTAGTTTGGGATGTTCGTCAGCAATAGAAATTCAGCCAAAATAAAATAGTGAACGTTTTAAAAAAATGCGCTTCCTTATTTCTATTTGTAGATCGATGGGTTTTTAAACTTAAACCTGTTTGTGAAAGCATGTAATGGGCATACAAACAATGCAGCAAAACCAGAAAGTAGGCGTCTCAGTACGAGTATTCTATATTTACATGAAGAATTTCATAAGAAGCAGGAGTTTATATAGAAAAAAAAATAAATTTCATTTAGAAACGCACCATATTTAATTTTTGCTCTCTTATATTTCAATCAACCTGTTAGTACTTACATTTCTTTCAACTCGGGCTAGAAGGTTATGCGATTTTCTCGGATTCAATAAATGAAATAAATGTTTGAATTTTAGTTTTGAACCTGTGCGCCACACACACAAAAACCTGATTATAATCTTTCCATTCATTTGGTATTCTCAGTGCAGTACGAGGGATGTTCCTAATGGGTTAATAAGATATAAATTTTCATTATACAGTGATTTGATTTTACTTATGATTTTCTTTAGATATAACTAATAGTTTTTGATCCATCAGGGGAGTGCCAAAAAAGGAATTACCTAGAACTTAGTACAGAAGATTGTATGCAAATTTCGAAATAGTTTTGGACATATGAGTTCTAGGGGTTCTATCTAAAAGAAGCATGAGAAAATTAGAAGTAATATTTACGTTGAATATGAAAGAACCATCCTTACTCATTAGACTACTTACACGCCACGTTCTTATCGCGCGATACGAAAAACCACTACGTCTTAAACCATCATTCATAAACTATGTAAAGTTCATGCACTGTGCCGCGAAAAACAGACAATTTAAAGTTTTTAAGAAAAAATTATCACATAAACTGGGTAAAAATTCTTGCATAACCGTCTTTTAAAAACTTCAAAGCCTTATATTAGCTCACTAGACTTTCTAATTCTTGCTTAGGAACAGCTGAGCAAGTAACTCATCTTGGCTTAGGTGAAATGGTTGAAGTGCCGGTCTGGCACTCCTCAAGTAGCACTAAAGCGCCGTTCTTGACTCATCTTTTCATACGATTTCTCATTCAATTGCGATATTAGTCAGATAGAAACTCGTATGCAATTTTTAACTTTGTTAGGCGAAATCGAAGATCCGCGTACAACTATGCTCTATATACTTATATTTATGTATATGTGTATGTATTTCTGACGTCCAGGTTTGGAGTATAGTACGATATCTATAAGAACAATTGATTATACAGGGTCCGCCATATAACTTTACGGAATTAAAAATGCTATAAAAAAGAAACTACTCAATATTTTTCCAAACTGTTTTCTTTATTTTGAAGTACAATCCTTCCGGTTAATGACGGAATACAACTTCATTCATACGGCTGCCTCGGCTAGCCATGCACCATCCCATACGGCGTCATACCAAGGTCTGTACGCAAAATTCGTCTCAATGATGTCTCCGAAAGGTCCAATTGTTGAGAACGACGGTGAACTGATGTTCCTGGTGATTCACGAACACTCTCGGCCACAGCAGCAATATTTTCGGGTGTACGTACGGTTTTTGGTCGGTCACGCGTTGCTTTGTCAATAAGCAACCCAGTTTCTCTCACTTTTTTCGCAAAGTAACGCACATACGCTTCATCCGGTGCTTTTCTTCTTCCCATTGCCGTACGTAATTTTCGTACACATTCTGCAACATTACCATGATTTTCAAAGTAATATCGCAATATTTCCCAGCGTTCTTTGAGCGAATTCACAACTATTTTTGTTCAGCGAAAGAATAAAACTAATTTTCTGTCAAATCAGATGACAGCTAAGTGTTACCATTCTTCAAATAATACCTAGTTCAAATCCGTAACGATAGATGGCGGGCCCTATATATGGTACAGTAGGACGGGTCAATTTGTTTTTTGGTAAGTGAATTATTCTACCGCCAAATCATTTACAAATACCCCCTATGGAAAAAGTATTGCTCTCAAATGAATTTCGAACCTCCTTTTTTATAATTTTAGTTATTAATCTCCAATAATTTTCCTGATTATCTCAACATTTTTTGAAAGGGGGGGTACATGCATATTTACTTGGTTTTAGGGTACGAGGAACTATTTTTTATATATAATATATATTCTGTCAAAAAAGTACCCGGAACTGTTCAATAAAACACAAAATAATTGTTTAATCATCAAAATGTATTTTGTCGCCTTCAAAATAGGCTCCATTCGAAGCAGTACACATATTCCAGCGATTAGTCCAGTCATCAAAGCACTTTTTAAACGCGTTTGAAGAGATCTTCTTCCGCTCCTTCAAGCAGTACACATATTCCAGCGATTAGTCCAGTCATCAAAGCACTTTTTAAACGCGTTTGAAGAGATCTTCTTCCGCTCCTTCAACGAATTGTCCTTAATGGCCTCTAACGACTCAAAGCGGCGTCCGCGGAGTGGCAATTTAAGTTTTGAGAAAAGAAAAGAGTCACATAGGGCTAAATCCGGCGAAATCGGTGAATGCGGTGGTTGTTCGATTTCTTGGTCAAAAAAGTGTTCACAATATGAGTCTTGTGAGAGGGTGCGTTATCATGTTGCAAGGTCCATGATTTTTCTTTCAGGGGCCGTTTTCTATGCATATTCTCTCTCAAACGTCGCATAACTTTCAAAAATTTTTCTTTATTTACCGTAACCATTTGGAACGAATTCCGAGTGCCCAGCACCATGATATTCAAAGAAAACGAGAAGTTGGCTCTCACTTTTGACCGATTTTGTAGTAGGTCACGAGCTACCTCTCTAAAACTTAAATGATGGTTTTCCATCACCATTTCCTTGACTTTGTCGACGTTGGCATGCGTTGAAGACGTTGATGAGCGACCAGATCGGGGCATCTTTCCACGACTTCCTTATACCACTCATAGACCCGTGTTTTTGATAACATTTTCAGCGATTCGGCACACAGAATTCCGTTCGAACACACAAAATTTAAGACAAATTCTTTGTTCAATATTTTTATCCATAGTGAAAATCGCAGGGCACACCTGCGATTAACTGATATAACTAAATGCCGAAATTAAGCTAATTGACAGATCACGCTCAAACTCTGCGACACTATAGAGCACAGTTGTACCAACATTTCAGCAAAAAAAAATTTGACGTATTTGTAACACGCGCTTTTTAAATGAACAATTCCCGATCTTTTTTTGACAGAAGGTATGTTGCATATATGATGCATTAGAAAACAGTGGGCCACGAACTTGAACTGGAATGTTGTCCCCACAGTTGGATTGGTGTGAGCAAAATAAATACCAAAACTGAATTTCTCCTATCCAATACCCTTATACATACATATGTACACACACTTCAGTCGGTTGTCGGCGAAACAAAGCAGAGGAAACATTTAACGCGCTTTCTATAGAGTGCTTTCCTGAAATTCGTTTAGTGATCTTCAAGCTTGCTTTTAATTCATTAACTTTATGTACGCTCTCATCAACTTTGCCTCAACTTTCCTCAGAGTTGTTAATGATTCTTCAAATTACAATTTTTTTTAGATGATATGCATCTCAATATTCCCAGTGTGGTATTGCCGTTTTAATAATGCACGTAATGTCAGAATTGCACGTGCAATATCTGAATAAAATAAGATTTATAATTTAAAAATAAAACAAATATGCTTGTAAATGTATTCATCAATATTTTCAATTTTAGTTTTGTATTGATTACCTGTTTTTTTGAGATTTTTTACAAGTCTAGTACTCTTAAAAATAATGTTTGGTGCCAATAGTATGCAAGAGACTTGTATTTCATAGACTAAAATGAAAATATAAGTAAATAAAAAATAAAAAAGGAAATGTATACACTTTTCTCCATTATCTTCAATAATCCTTCACAGCTAAATTCACTCAGACTGATTCGTTACTAAGCTTTTCTCTGCAGGGTATACCACCTCCATTCTGCTTACAAATACATATACATATTGACTGTTTTAACTTATATATATATATGTATGTACGCCACTTTGGTCTTCCATAGCGCTAATCAAAGTGACCTACTGTGGAATCACAAAAGCAACAAAAACCAACAAAAACGTTGCTAAAAACAACAAAAATAACAGTCATCGCCTATTTCAGAACCACAAACCGACATTTTGCAACTCCATCATTTGCATTTCAATCGATTAAAATCTCTTGCTTCTTAGTTTGACTGGTTGCAATTGTTAGTGCGAATAAAACGTTGAGTAACCCGCCGCTAACGCAACAACAATTGAACTCAAAGGCCGCTACCAACGAGGCTTCACTGCATTAGCTACTCAGCTTAAGCATTGGGAATTACTGTTAGCAAATGAATGAATGAATAAACTAGCAAATGACTGAGTGCATGGAATGACTGACAGTGGTAATTTGCATATCTACAAATTCAGATCTTTTAATCCACTACTGGTGTAATATTGTTGTTGCCCGTCCATGAGTTGAAGTATTGTAGTATATTTGAAAGTGACAGCGGCTGAGTGAACGCCATAGCGAAGCGACTCTTACGACTACGTTTCGGAATGGACAACAGTGGCGCCACGGGTATTTTGGTTGGAACTAAAAATCCGCTTCGACTTGTCAGTAAATGACACAAAAACATTCTAAATAGTTGACAAAGTGTCTAATTGCATAACAATGAGTTGTTAGCGGCGGTGCGGCATAAAATACTTTATTTTGTAGCGTCAAAAAAGGGTCAACTTATCCGTACGCAAATTATTTATTTTACCTATAAATCGGTAGTTAGTTCGAAGCACCCAAATTGTGAGTAGTTTGACATTCAAATCCTATATTTTGTGACAAGATTTTCATGACAGGTGGTGATTTTAGGACTCATTTGAGAGTTTCATTATATCCTCCTCGGAATCTGAGTTATTGCTTACCAAAATTATCAATGAATAAACTCTGTCTGATGCGTCATAACGATGAGCATAACAGAATAATGGGATGCTACAACATTGCCGCAAGTAGCATAATACCAATTTTAAAAGAAAGGAAAGAAGAAAAAGAAAATAAGGAAAATTCAATATCCAGAAAGTTGAGTAACCAGTGCGCAAATTGTAGGAATCTCTTCTGAACTCTCTCAAGCCAAGCGATGTGAGATTCTATACATGGTATCTCAAGCTGATTAGAGAGACCTGGGAGAGACATAATCTCACAAAAACACAGGGAAAGTGTTGGTATTTTTGGGGCTACTAGTAGTCTAGAGTAACACAAATTTTATTCTTATGAAATGATCCACCGCCGATGTGTTGTCGGAATGTAAATTTTCTTAGCCTTTTACTTTCGATATTTTTATTTTTGCTGCCTTGAAAGTCCTAAATATTTCTTTACGCGAATCGCTTATGTAATAAGTCCTCGCAACTTCTAACTCACAGAATTTTAGCCATATAGTGATAATAAAAGGGGATCAGATTGGAGATACTTCTTCCGATTGGGGTTTTTGACATATCAGGCATGACTATTGTCAAACTAAATAGACAATTTTTTCAATATTTATTGAGATTTTATCATGGAAAGACTAACGCCTCACCAACGTTTACGAATCGTAGAATTGTATTACGAAAATCGACGCTCTGTGAAAAGAGTTTACCGCGCGCTCAGGCCAACTTATAGTGTACAAGGATGAGGCCCGTTTCTGGCTTAGTGGCTACGTCAATAAGCAGAATTGCCATATTTGGGCTGAAGAGCAACTCGAAGCCATTCAAGAACAGTCATTACGTCCATTGAAAACAACCGTTTGGTGAGGCCTATGGGTTGGGGGAATCATCGGCTCATATTTCTTCAAAGACAAGGCTGGCGCCAATGTAAAAGTGAACGACAAACGCTATCGCACCATGATAAACTTGATAAAATTTTTGATGCCGAAAATTGAAGCCCGACATTTCCATAACATTTGGATCCAACAAGACGGCGCTAAGTGCCATACAACCCGTGAAACAATGAATTTGAGCATCGAACTAAACTAAAGATCAATGTCGCTAAAGGCAGACCCGGTATCTCAACCGTATCGCCTCGGAGTCACTGGATGTTGACGGGCAGCAGTTTGAGTGCGCGCAGAAGTTTTGGAATCACAAAACACCTCCAAATTTTTACTATCCTCTGCCTCCGACGCATTCTAAGATTTGCTTAGGGTTACCAATCAGGTCGAGATTACCTGTGAAATATGAAGAATAAAATCGCAATGGATAGGTGACACCTTTCAAAAGGATGACGGTAATGTAGCCAAACATGCGCTGCGATTGAACCCGTTCCAACAGCAGGCTCTGTTGGAAGACCTCGAATAACCAGGCGAACCGAATCAGAAATGGCAATTCTCGGCTTATTATGGAGCAAATTTAGGGTCATATGAGGGCCTATGCTTCATTAGCAGTTAAAAGCAAAACGGAAATTGTATATGTATTTGAAAATTAACATAGTTGAGAATAGATATGAAAAAGGCATACACCTACGTTGATTTTGGCAGCTCCACGGGATGGTTGTTGTCTGTGAAGATTTTTTGCTTCGTAAAAAAGTAACTCTTGCGGCATTCATTGTGTTTTTTTTTATATGAGATTTTTAACTTTCATTGTAAAAGTAAGCAAAATTTTCAAAATACATATAGACATAAGCTTTTTGTTTTTCGATTTTCGAGAAGAAAACGATCGGAATCTGCAACACCAACTGAAATCAGAACGATTTTAGTTCTGATAATTTCTAATTGTGACTTGGATTTCGCAACAACCCTGAATTTTTGCCCATAAAAAGCAACATTAGTACTCTAGACCTTGAATCGCTTTTTTAACTACCATTTAATTACATGGCTTATCTTTTCTGCTTTCATGAATGTAACAAACTTGAACAATTCATGCTCTAACTTAACAAAAGGTAAATTTTTTATTCCATCCGAAAATGCAATATTACAGGACAAATAAACCTAAAACTATTTCAATTAAGCAATGAAATTTAAGATATTGCATGTGAAGAATTTTCTTTTGTTTTGGTTTCATATAAACAACTTTGTAAGTTTGCATCTCGAACTGCACACATAAAGTATATTGTATGATTATTTTTAATCAGTGTAGATTCAAATTACACAAAAGTTCAGTGAAGCGCATTAAAGCAGGCGGCAGAAGCAGCATCAGAAGCAACATTAAACTACAATAAACTGAGCAGAGCGTATTGCAGGCTACTGTATAATATTTTGCATCGCTGAGCCAAGAGATTCGTAAAGGCCACTCACTATTTAAATACTTTATATGTATCATACTTACACATACCACTAGAGCTCCTCATCACCCTTCCTTTATTCACCCATACCTCATACAGTGATCTTCGACTATCTGTGCTTTGTGATAACATTTCAAGTTAGAAAATGTGCTTTGAATTCTCTGCGGCGTTAGAATCTATGGACGATAGTTGGTTGGCAAGCGGGTGCTGGTGGATTGAATGTTGGTAAGAGTTTTGATTATAACGGACTATTCTGTGTGGGTTAGTCGGATACTAAAACTAACAGATGGCATAAAAAACAAACCTTTAGCCATGTGGAGGCAGATGAGAAAACAAGGCCAAACAGAGGCAATTTACATACGCCCTACAACTGGCCGAAGGCAAAAACAAATGAATGGAAAGTTTACAGTTGCAGGATAACATTCGCATTTTTGCCAATGCCTATGCTAGTAGTTATATTTTGATATAATTGTGTGTAGGTGTGTGATTGTTCCCGATTTTGTTGTATGGCATTGTCGTTTTTGTTGTTTTTGCTGATGTTGCCTGCCACTGCTTCCAGCCACATTTGCACTCTGGCTGTGCTTGTGTGTCAGCAGTATTATTCGTGCTTTCTAGGTCAGCTGCGCATGATCCCGAAAGGATGTTGCTAAGTAATATAACGGTGCGCTACTAGTTGGCCTGACCGGCTATTGGCTGATTGCCGTTTCGTTTCGTTTCGCACATTTCCCTCCTTGAAACTTCCGCTGCTCATTTTGGCTGTTGCTATTGTTTTTATTATTGTGAGGTAGCAGCCAGCCACTGGTTGCTGCTATCATTTTCAATTTTACTTTAGTTTTAAACTTTTACATTGTATATTTTTATCAGCTTAACGTGGTGTGTGCATAAAGGTTGGTAAAGAGATATGCTAGCGATTCCTTTTAATCTCTTAATGCCTGTATGTGTGTTTAATTCATGCTTATATGAACATTTATATATAATTTTATGCAAATATGAAAAATCCCGTAACAAAACGCAGCGAAAAATTATTTGGAGGGAGTCTTCAGCTAGTTTTTAGTTTAAATTATATTATTAGTTGAAGTAAAAAGTTCTCACTGGTTCCTGAAAGATTTCTTTCTTCTTCTTCTTAATTGGCGCGATAACCGCTTACGCGATTTTGGCCGAGATTAACAAAGCGCGCCAGTCGTTTCTTTCTCGTGCTAACCGGCGCCAATTGGACACACCAAGTGAAGCCAAGTCCTTCTCCACCTGATCTTTCCAACGCAGAGGAGGCCTTCCTCTTCCTCTGCTACCACCAGCTGGTACCGCATCGAATACTTTCAAAGCCGGAGCGTTTGTATCCATTCGGACGACATGACCCAGCCAACGAAGCCGCTGGATCTTTATTCGCTGCGCTATGCCTATGTCGTCGTAAAGCTCATACAGCTCATCGTTCCATCGTCTGCGATATTCGCCGTTGCCAACGTGCAAAGGTCCAAAAATCTTACGCAGAATCTTTCTCTCGAACACTCCAAGCGTCGCTTCATCGGATGTTGTCATCGTCCAAGCTTCTGCGCCATACGTTAGGACGGGCATGATGAGAGTCTTGTAGAGTGTTAATTTTGTTCGTCGAGAGAGGACTTTACTGCTCAATTGCCTACTTAGTCCAAAGTAGCATTTGTTGGCAAGAGAGATTCTACGTTGGATTTCAAGGCTGACATTGTTATCGGTGTTAATGCTGGTTCCTAAATAAACGAAGTCTTTTACAACCTCAAAATTATAACTGTCAACAGTGACGTGGGTGCCGATACGCGAGTGCGCCGACTGTTTGTTTGAAGACAGGAGGTACTTCGTTTTGTCCTCGTTCACCACCAAACCCATTCGCTTTGCCTCTTTATCCAGTTTGGAGAAAGCAGAACTAACAGCGCGGTTGTTAAGGCCGATGATGTCAATATCATCGGCATACGCCAGCAATTGTACGCTCTTATAAAAAATTGTGCCTGAGCGATTAAGTTCTGCGGCTCGTACGATGCTCTCCAACATCAGGTTAAAGAAGTCACACGACAGCGAGTCACCCTGTCTGAAACCTCGCTTGGTATCAAACGGCTCGGAGAGGTCCTTCCCAATTCTGACGGCGCTGCTGGTGTTGAGCAACGTCATCTTACATAGCCGTATTAGTTTTGCGGGGATACCAAATTCAGACATAGCGGCATACAGGTAACTCCTTTCCGTACTGTCGAATGCAGCTTTGAAGTCGACGAAAAGATGGTGTGTGTCGATTCTCCTTTCATGGGTCTTTTCCAAGATTTGGCGTATTGTGAATAGTTGGTCGATGGTAGACTTTCCAGGTCTGAAGCCACACTGATAAGGTCCAATCAGTTGGTTGATGGTGGGCTTCAGCCTTTCACACAATACGCTCGCTAGAACCTTATAGGCGATATTTAGAAGACTAATCCCGCGGTAATTGGCACAGATTGCAGGATCACCCTTCTTATGGATTGGGCAGAGCACACTTAAATTCCAATCGGCAGGCATGCTTTCATCCGACCATATTCTGCATAGGAGCTGATGCATGCACCTTACCAGCTCCTTGCCGCCATGTTTGAATAGCTCAGCCGGCAGTCCGTCGGCGCCCGCGGCTTTGTTGTTCTTTAGCCGCGTTATCGCTATTCTCACCTCGTCATGGTCGGGTAACGGAACGACAACTCCGTCGTCAACGATTGGGGTATCGGGATCTTCACATTCTCTATGACATGCGCAGCTGTCACCGTTTAACAGGTTCGAGAAGTGTTCCCTCCATAATTTAAGATTGCTCTGTACGTCAGTCACCAGATCGCCGTCTTTGTTCTTACAGGACAACGCCCCGGTCTTAAAACCTTCTGTAAGCCGCCGAACTTTCTGGTAAAATTTTCGGGCGTTGTTCCTATTGGCCAGCATCTCAAGCTCCTCGCACTCACGTATTTCGGCCTCTCGTTTCTTCTGTCGGATAATACGTCTCTCTTCCTTTTTTAGCTCTCTGTAGCGATCCCACATGGCTCGCGTTGCGCCCGATCGCAGCGTGGCTCTATAGGCGGCATCTTTTCTTTCGGCGGCAGCATGACATTCCTCGTCGTACCAATTGTTTTTTCGGGCTCGCCGGAATCCGATTTCTTCTTCGGCGGCGGTACGTAGGGAACGAGAAATGTTGCTCCATTGCTCGCGCATGCCGGTGTGTTGGGCAGTGCTCTCCGAGAGCAGGAGTGAGAGTCGAGTGGCGAATCTTCTGGCTGTCTGTTGTGATTGCAGCTTTTCGATGTCGAACATTCTTTGCGTAGGTAGATGTACGTTTTTTGCTGCACAGAGGCGTGTGCGCAGTTTGGCTGCAACAAGGTAATGATCCGAGTCGATATTGGGTCCTCGGATCGTACGTACATCTAATACACTAGAAGCGTGTCTTCCATCTATCACAACATGATCGATCTGGTTTCGCGTTTTTCGATCTGGAGACAGCCAGGTAGCTTGGTGAATCTTCTTATGCTGGAATCTGGTGCTACAGACTACCATGTTTCGGGCCCCGGCGAAGTCGATCAGCCTCTGTCCGTTACCGGATGTTTCGTTGTGCAGGCTGAATTTTCCGACTGTGGGACCAAAAATTCCCTCCTTGCCCACCCTGGCGTTGAAGTCGCCAAGCACGATTTTTATGTCGTGGCGGGGGCAGCGCTCATAGGAACGTTCCAAGCGCTCATAGAAAGAATCCTTGGTCGCATCGTCCTTCTCTTCCGTCGGGGCGTGGGCGCAAATTAGCGAGATGTTGAAAAATCGCGCTTTGATGCGGATTGTTGCGAGACGCTCGTCCACCGGAGTGAACGACAGGACTTGGCGACGAAGTCTCTCTCCCACAACAAATCCGACACCGAATTTGCGCTCCTTTACATGGCAGCTGTAGTAGACGTCGCAAGGTCCTATGTTTTTCTTACCTTGCCCCGTCCATCGCATCTCTTGGATGGCAGTGATGTCAGCCTTTACTCTCACGAGGACATCAACCAGCCGGGCAGAGGCACCTTCCCCATTAAGGGACCGGACATTCCAGGTGCATGCCCTCAAATCGTATTCCTTATTTCGTTTGCAGGGGTCGTCATCAGTGTTGGAAGTTCTCATCCGAGGCTTTGTTGCTGTTTTCATTGGGGGGGCTTTTTAAGTGGCGGGTCCCAAACCCAGCGCACAACCAGCTATGCTGGGATGCTTCGCCTTCTCACTTTAGCTCACTCCCGAACGGGTGTTCGGAAGCTAACCAGAGGATACGTGGGCTAATCCCGGACGTTGTGAGCTGCTTGAACCATATGTAGAAGAATCGTCCTGGCCACTCCCAAGTGAATGGCGATCAGTAACTTTCCCCACTTGCGTGGACTTCTACACATGGAACCATCCTCCAAGATTTCTTTAGTCACCAATATTCACGATACACACAAGTAAAATTTAGGGCTGAAATTAGACTGGCACCTAACTCAGTTAGAAATTTAAGCCTTAAATTTAACCCTTTTTACCGAATAAAAATTTAAATGATTAATTGGCAATACATTTGTTTCAGATCCTCTGCGCAACCCTGTGAAGCATGTGGGTGTTAAGCAGATACTTAGATGATACTTTGATTAATCCCGGAAGTTGTGAGCTGCTTGAACCAACCAGTGCTACTTTGGACTAAGTAGGCAATTGAGTAGTAAAGTCCTCTCTCGACGAACAAAACTAACACCCTACAAGATTCTCATCACGCCCGTTCTAACTTATGGCGCAGAAGCGTGGACAATGACAATATCCGATCAAGCGTCGCTTGGAGTGTTTGAGAGAAAGATTCTGCGCAAGATTTTTGGACCTTTGCACGTTGTCAACGGCGAATATCGCAGACGATGAGTTGTATGAGCTTTACGACGACATAGACAAAGTGCAGCGAATAAAGATCTAGCGGGTACGCTAGCTGGGTCGTGTCGTCCGAATGGACGCTCCGCCTCTGAAAGTATTCGATGTGGTAACAGCTAGTGGTAGCAGCCTCCTTTGCGTTGGAAAAATTAGGTGGAGAAGGACTTGGCTTCACTTGGTGTGTCCAACTGGCGCCGGTTAGCACGAGAAAGAAACGGCCAAAATTGCGTAAGCGGATATCGCACCAATTAAGAAGAAGAAGAAGATACTATTATTAAGTCAAAAATGTTAACCCCGATATATACTACATACATACTAAAACCAATTAAGCTAGGAAACTGAAACGTGGCTTGAATGTTTTATATAAATTGTACTTAGTCCTGCAATAAATTCTCTTACAAATTTTACAGTGCATACGGCGAGAATTAATTCACAGAAAAGTGTAAAAGTAGAGAATGTTTGTTTATTACTTTTCCCCAAACGTCTGAAGTAGCAGGCAGAAAAAAAGTGGTTGTCCTCGCGTGGTTCGAACCAGTGCAACCATAAAAGCCGATCGACCAGGTCAATGTCAGGACTAATTAAAGATGATCTCCACATGAAAGCATTAAATCTTAACCAAATTTTTATGTATAGCTACTAGGGTTTGAAAAAAATTAACGTATTATATCATTCAATTCGGCTGCAAAGTCGCCCCAGCGGAGGTAGGGGTGTAAACATACACTCCTGAATCGAAAAATCCAGGTGGGCTTCCGGGATGTTGTATCCTGTATGGCGAAACAACAACCTGAGCTCCAGTTGAAAGGTTAGGCTCTTAAAGTCGAATGTGCTGCCGGAACTGCTATACAGTAGCTGTACTTGGAAAGTCACCACCGCTATAAACAGCCGCTAACAAGTTTTTGTCAACCGCTGTCTAAAGATTATATTCCCTAATAATAAAAAAATGTCAAACAAGGAATTGCTGAAAAAGCAAACAGTGTCCCGCTAGGCGTTTGGATTAGAAGACAGAAATGCATGTGGGTTAGTCACGGTTTACGCAAAGAGTGGTTGGTCACAGCGAGAGGAAGAGTGCCTGGCAGACCAAGAGAAATCTGGAAAAGAACTGTGGATCGCGAGACGGGTTAAGCTGGAAACAGGTGAAGGCGTTATTCAGTAATCGGACGAGATGGCGCGTAGGTGTTGCTGGTGCTCTATGTCCCGGTAAGGATTTACGGAAACAATGATAATGATGATAATTCAATTTAAAGTAGATAAAACCTACTTCTTACACAGAGAATTATTATTGGTTTTATTATTATTATTACCTACATTGACACATACATAGAGAAGGTACATACAAATTGTTGTACATTCCTGTACAATATAATGCATAAATCTCATATCACTGTTGTGAGTTTCTGTTCAGGTAGACATCCAACTTTCTCTCATCATTTTGGTGGTCTTCCTGGCCATCTTCTTCCTTCTAATTTCTTTTAAAAAATTTTACTCACTATAAAAGCAAAACACAAAGGGGAAAGACTCAGGTAGAGTGAATGTGGTGAATTGGCTGTTCGTGATTTATTGGAAGAGGGAATGTAGGAACTACTTGACTTGAAATTTACTTCCCAACCAAAAGAGGATTGCTGATTCTTTAATAAAGGAAATGTTATTGATTGGAACAGACCATATCTTAATTTCATTTACCAGCTTCCATAGTGAACTTTGAGATACATTTTGTTCTAATGCTGTTTGTTTCTAAGGTTAGGAGTCATCATTTCCTCAGCTAATTGGTCTGTTTGCGGCCGCCGTAGCCGAACGGGTTGGTGCGTGACTACCATGCGGAATTCACAAAGAGAACGTAGGTTCGAATCTCGGTGAAACACCAAAATTAAGAAAAAGTTTTCCTAATAGTCGTCGCCCCTCGGCAGACAATGGCAAACCTCCGAGTGTATTTCTGCCATGGAAAAGCTCATCATAAAAATATCTGCCGTTCGGAGTCGGTTTGAAACTGTAGGCCCCTCCATTTGTGTAACAACTTCAAGACGCACACCACAAATAGGAGGAGGAGCTCGGTCAAACACCCAAAAAGGATGTACGCGTTTGAGCATAGTCTAATGCTTCAAAAAAAGTATTTGAAGTTTTTGTGGCTGGTTGTCTTAGTTGTTGCACCATTCCAAAATAAAAGTCGAAAAGAGAACTCATCAGACGTCATCACGGGAAATGTGATGCTTTCAAAACGTGAGATCAACTAAGGCAAGTTTTGAATCTCAATATTTTTATTAAAAACATGGCATATTCCATAACGTCATTAGATAGAGATATTTCGAGGGTAGCTGAAATGTTCTACAAAGGTAAGACGGCAGAAAAAATGTATGCTATTATATGCAAATATATGGATCTATAATGTTCCAAAGCTATAATGGAACAATATCAAATCATATAGTTTATCAATAACACTAAGTTAACCAAGCAATTTTGTTAACCAAGATATTTATCTTAAGAAATATAGGGATTTGTATTAATTGCATGAGAACTATCAGTATCGATAATTATCGTTTGGCTATGAAACTCCGGGGCGGACATTTGCCGGAGGCCAGATTATACGAGGGGTGCCTTTTATATTTCGAGATTTGGCAACCCTGGTGTTGCAATCTGGCAACTGACAGCTGTATCGCAAAGTTTGACATTTTTTGGCTTTTACGTACTCAGAACGTTTTGAAATACCAGCGCTATTTGTGTTGTTTACAGTAACTTAAAAGATTCATCTCGGTCCAAAAATGGAATTAAATCGTGAACATTTTCGTGCGATTATTTTTTACAACTTTCGACGTGGATTAACTCAGCAACATTGCATGTATGAACTTAATTCAGTTTTTGGCGATGAAGCTCCATCAAGGACCAGTGTTTATCGATGGTATGGTGAATTCAATCGTGGTCGTAGTTCATTCCAAGACGAATTTCGTGAAGGTCGTCCAAAAGCAGTTGTTGTTCCGAAAACCATTGATGCTGTGCGCGAACTGATATTGCAAGATCGTCATGTGACCTATCGTGAGATTGAGACAATCTTAGGCATTAGTGGGACCAGCATACATTCAATATTGCATAAACATTTGACTGTCAAAAAAATGTGTCAATCAATTTGTGTCAATCGCTCAAAAAAAGGCTCGTGTCGATTGGTCGAAGGAAATGCTCAAAAAATACGATCGCGGGGCTTCGAAACACGTCTATGACATCGTGACAGGTGATGAATCATGGATTTACGCGTATGAGCCCGAAAGTAAACAGCAGTCGACTGTATGCGTGTTTCAAGATGAGCCAAATCCAACAAAAGTTGTTCGCGCACGAAGCACTTCCAAGCACTTCCATGGTCGTCTGTTTTTTCGGAAAAACTGGACATGCCGCAACCGTACCACTAGAACAACACAGAACAGTAAATTCTGAGTGGTACACAACCATTTTTTTGCCAGTTGTCTTCCAAGAAATTGGGAAAACCAATCGCCAAAGACGGATCACTCTTCACCAGGACAATGCGAGCTCTCACACATCGGCTCAAACAACTGCATTTTCGAGCACCCAAAACATCGAATTAATGGGTCATCCGCCGTATAGTCCTGACTTGGTACCGAATGACTTCTTTTTATTCCCGTTCGTAAAAAACAAACTGAGAGGTGAACGTTTTTCGACACCTGAAGAAGCGGTTGCGGCATTCAGAATGCATGTTTTGGAGGTACCTCAGTCAGAGTGGCAAAAGTGCTTCGACAATTGGTTCAAACGCATGCAAAAGTGTTTAGATCTTCATGGAGAGTATTTTGAAAAACAATAAAGTGATTTTCGATAATTAAAATTTGTTTTTGTTCTCTAATCCCGACATATAAAAGGCACCCCTCGTAATGAAACAAATTCATTCAAACAATAAATTATTTCTGTTTTGTATTAAGCTTTTAAAAAACACCAAACAAATTTGATGTCTATTAATTATCTAAAGAAAAAAAACAATATTTTTATGAGAAAACATAACATTCCAGACTCAGAATTTTAATGGATCACAACAAAAAATCGTAAGAGAATCGAAGTTTTGAAGGTATTAATATTTAATTGGGAGTTATTTTTATAGTGCGACAGCTCTCGCCGGGTTTTCATCGACTCCGCAGAATTAATATAGATTCTTGTTCCATTCAACTTTCAAACCTGCCACTAACTCTGATTTACTATATGTGCGGTGATTCTTTAATCTTTGACCAAATAACTGCTCATTGGCATTTAAATCAGTTGACTGTGGTGGGGTTTCAAACACATGAGAACAAGTGCGCACAACGTGTTCTTTGTACTTTGGATCATGATTTTGGTAAAAAAAACTTCGTGGTTTATTCAAAGTGTAGCGCCAATTATATATAATATATATAGGTCCAGAAGAAATGAAAAGTAGCAAAAGGATCATATGTTATTTAATGATAATAAGCCAAATAATTCACAAGGAGTGTTATAAGATCGAATCCGAAAAATTTAAGGAGTGCAAAGCAAAATATATTAATATTTTCAGCACTCTCCAATATTAGGAAAACAAGTGACTTTTAAATAATATAATTTTATGCAAAGTAAAATTGAGGCTTGATCTAAGAACTTAAGTCTATCCATAACGCGTAAAATATAATACTTATGGTGCGCACATTGACCAATGTATCGTAGTCCCTTACCGCAGCCCGTAGAGAACACAAAATTGAGCAAAACTCATCCCGTCGAGAACAACTGCGTTCTTTTAGTTACGTATTTACACAATACATCGGTTTGTGTGTATATATGTTTGGTTGTATCTACACAATGTTCCCATTAATATTTTTACTTACACACTTTTTCACACATCCGCGTTATCAGTTACAATTTTTCATTGTTTAATAAACCAAAGTCAAAAACCAACAAATGAAAATAATTGATTTAGCTATAATTAACATCATTCAACATAGTTTTTAAGTTATTTTAACAAAAATTATATGGTTTCTAGGTTTATTTTGTAAAGTTTTCGAAATGTATTGTGAGGCAACACTGTGTGGTGAGAGAGCAATCAGCTGACACGATTCTACCGAAATTTGAAAAATCCTACGATAAAATCTACGATACTACGGAACGGAACGGTGGGGATTTTTTATTTACATAGTTTCATCGTAACAGCTGACACGATCCTGCGTTTAGGTCGGTGAATGTGCGCACCATTTCTGTTGCCCGTAGGATACACAAAATTGAGCTACACTTATGCCCAAAGAAAACAACAACACTGTGTGGTGAGAGAGCAATCAGCTGACACGTTTCTATGGAAACAATTCAAAATCCCACGTCAGCGATCTACAATACTAAGGAATGGTGGTGATTTTTCATTTACCTGGGGCTTTCATTAGTTTCATCGTGTCAGCTGAAGCTGTACTTATGAATATAAATTGGAAGAAAAGAACTAGAAGTTCTCATTACTTTTTTGAGTTCCATTGAGTTAAATACGTTAGTACTGCCGAGCGGATAAAATCATGTCGTTGGTGTTCTCTGGTGAAAATTTGGAACCTGATGGCCCTGGAAGCAGCGAGGTGTTTTTTACGCCAGATAAAAAGGCGTACACAGAGGACAACATATTGATTTACAATATTCTCGTATACAACATTCCAAGAAGGGTGAGAGCTATAATTTCATTATTATTGTTAATGGAATTTTCTAAATTATGAATGTCATGTGTTGCTGCAGTTGAAGGACGCCGATATAAGTCGTTATTTTTCTAAGTTTGGTATGATTTCGGAAGTACGCCTAGTGTATGATAAAAAGAGATCTCGTCGTTCTTCGCCGACAGTAGGATTTGTGAACTTTGTCGAACCAGAAAGTGCTTACAGGTAAAATACTTTAAATGAAAATGAAGTACCTCCTGATTTCTCATACAATATTTAGAGTATTGCAGAAATTTAATCACCGTATAAGAGGTTCACGTGTTGGGGTCAAAGCTGGCAGTAGTTTGAATCAGCCTGATGCCGAAAAGGCATATAGCCAAGAGAAATGTGGAACCCAACAAAAGAAAGCTAAAACTCCGAACGTTGCTACGAAACTTGGGCTGAATATGCTATCGCTAAATGATGATTGCTTAGAGATTATATGTGGCCTATTAGGGCTACGAGATCAAGTACGTTTTGCGCGAGTATGCAATCGTTTTCAAGTAATATTCCAAATGTTATCCAGACGCGCATATAAAAGGTTCGAATTTCGTAAAACCATAGGGATGACATTATGGGAGATATGGGACTTCTTTCGTTTTGCTGGCAAAAATATTGAAGAAGTGGCTGGCGAAGTACCATATGTGAATCGTGAACGCATCATTACATTTATTAGAACGTGCTGCGTCAACTTAAAACGAATCACATTGTTCGATAGTGAAATGGAGTCCGATTGCCTGAAGAAATTACTTCGCAGTTTTCCTCTATTACGGGAGTTACATTTGCATACTTGCGATGTAGATGACCTCTCAATACAATATCTGCAATATTTGACTCAATTAGAGAGCCTGACTCTCTCCGTTAATTCTGCGATAACAGGTAAAACAGCTGGTCTTATAGTATAACGAAAAACTTGCCCTGAAATATGAATACATGCATAAATATTTACATTTTCTTTGTTTGCAGGCAAATTTATGAACTCGCTGGTACAGCTGAAGGTTCTAAATTTGTATGGTTGTAGAAATATTCAAACTTCCAATATGGTTGAAATATGCCGTTCCATGCCGAACTTAAAATCGCTTGACATACGTCGTTGTAAACGGCTATCGCCAATCTTTTTCGACACCTTGGCAGAACATTGTCAGCAACTCGAAATATTGAAAATGTCTTGCCCAGATTTTCCATATGAGCATATAACATTATTACCTCGACTGAAACACATTGAATTGTTACTCCGCACTTCTGTTTTGGTATCACCTACACAGATTTTTTTCAAATTGGTCGAAAATAAGTCGCAGCAACTAGAAACCTTAAAAATCTATGGCGCAAATTCAATCAATCCTCAAGAAATAAGTTCCATATCAAAATTGGAAAAACTGAAATCATTATATTGCACAAATAATCAAGCAATCGACGATGACGCGCTTCGAAAACTTTGCCAATTAGAGCAACTTGAAGAGCTGGTTATCAAAAACAGTGGCAATATAACAAATGAAGCTCTGATAAAACTGTTGCGAAGTTGCAAGCATCTGCGTCACTTAAATATACAATTTTGCAAAAAAATTACTTGTGAATTCGTCTTAGAAGCCATAAATATATTAAAAGATCGTAAAGGAAGATCTCAACTTCCATTCGTCCTTTTTGTATACGGAACATCTATAGATAAATATGGAATTTCAGAGGTGTGTATTAAGAATATTGGCTATCGACAATAGCGGTAATTGTCATATCTTTTCACTTTTTCCTTTCATGCAGTTTCAGAAATACACGGAGGCTGAGAAAGAGTCACTTATCAAAATAGTGTTCGAAATATTAACTGTTGATATAAGAATTCCTAGCAACGATATTTACGACTTGTGGGATAGCGATGATTGGTACTTGTTGTATTCTTACCGATGAGGTTGATGATTTCTACTTCCCAGACTCGGACATGGAAGAAAATTACGGTAATTAATTTTCCAATGAAATCTGTGGCTGCATCTAATCATATGACATAGTAGCTTAAGTTAATTTGATTCTAAACAATTATAAAATAAAATAATATAAGAAGTAACGATAACTCTTAAAATAGTACGCTAATAAGAAAACAATTTAAGTTTTATCGTAAGTCGACTTAAGCTATATGGCATACGTCCGCAGAAATTTATTTATGAACAAATTGAAATGCCGTTTTCATTTATAACCTACAGATAACCGGTGAGTGACGTCTATGTTGAGCAGATGCCGATGGAGCAGCTTACTTAATTGGTTTGCTACATACTGTGTATGTGGAACGAAAAATATGTATTTATAATTTCGTATTAAGTCTTTGAATATTTTTGCAACTCTAATTTTGTTTGAAATAAATATGGGATAAATGAAATATTAATAAGGGTAACTTTTGAAAATTTTTGGCAAATGAATGGTTAAATTAAAATTCAAAATTGATTTCACTTCTCATTAGGCGATGTGAAAAGTTAAGATTATTTCTCTATTTGCAACTGGCGAATAAGTGGTACCAAGTTGAACTCCTATATACATTGTAGCAGAAAAATGTTTATAAGTGGAACAAAGACTTCAAAGAGGGTCGAGAACGTGTTGATGACTTGGAGCGCTCCGGACGACCATCGACGTCAACAGATGACCAACACGTCAATAAAGTGAAGAAGTTAGTGCTCAAAAATCGTCGGTTGACTGTTAAAGACCTTACTGATATGATCGGAATATCAGAAGGATCTGTGAAAACCATTTTGAAAGACCATTTGGGCCTACGAAAAGTCAAACCTCGTTTGGTACCGAAAACTCTCAATTTCTTGGAAAAAAGTCGTCGCGTTGATGTGTGTGAAACAATGCTTTCAGACTATCAGGACAAGCTCAAATGCAAATATCAATTCAGAGAAGGAAACTGTTGAGCACTTTTTATGTAAATGTCCGGGTTTGGCAGCTAAACGATTAAGGTCACTGGATGCTACTCTCTTCGACAGCTTAGGGCAATGCGCCAACCTAAATTTTTTTAACACGATTTGCAATATTTTATGATTTTTTTTTAATCTAATACGAAAAATAGAGTGAGTACAAAGCGTTTAAATTAGTCTGAGGAAAAGTCTCTAAGACTTGGTAGATTTTGGTTTCGGCATTTAATATTTCATTTCTTATAATATACAATATTTAATGAATTAAAATGCGTAAGCACGAAATAAATTCGTAAGTGAACTTTAAAAATATTTTTTTTTGATATTTTTTTTCACTTCATTCTCTTTTTACACGAATGAATGAATTTTTTGGGAATATATCTATCGAGTATAGGACTTACGATTAGGATTAGGGTTACATATTTTTTTTAAGTTTGAAATAAAATAATTGCAATAAATGGTTTTTTGTGTTTAAAAGTAGCCAAATAATCATCTAAAACTGAATTTCTTGTGTCAAATACATTTAGAATACTTCAGTTGGCGAAACAAAGTCGATTATGTTTGTTAAGATCAAGTTGGCACGTTCAAAACTGGCATTTTTAAAATCACAATAAATTTCAATTCCACATTTCCAGGAATGAACCAAGGTAATGTTTTAACGCGATTATTTTAATGTACATAGATAAGGACCTTCAAAGAACAACTGCAGCCATCGACTTTCGTCGATCTCAAACTGAACTTAGGGTAAGCATAGGTATTTGATCTACGAAGTATGCTTCTACATAAATATGCTTCTGATATTCCCGAAAACAATTAAAAATAATGCTGACGTACCTATTTACGATTGACGGCACGCCCACGGTATACAGAAACAATCATACAAATTCAGGAGCACGCCTTATCCACAGCTGTATCGAAAGAAATAACAATAATTTCGTGTCAAACTGCTTTGGTTTAGTGACAAGCTACCTGACCAACTTAAAAGGGATCACAGGACAATAGTAAAATGCGGCCTGAATTACTGAATAAGTTACTTCGCGGATTTGCTACAATACGGGAATTACATTTGCATGCTTATGCTGAAACAGCTGTTGCTATAACGAAAAACTCACCTTTAAAATATGAATACACACATATAAACATAAATTTTCATATTTTATATTCATGCATATTTACCAGGTCAGTCCATAAGTTCGTGCATATTTTACCCATAATTTCATTTTTGTATGATTTTTGCATACAAAAAATTATTCGCGCAATATAACGGAACTATTTATATTTTCTTTGATGTATTGTGCATTCAACAAGTGATTTTAATCGTGGATAGAAGCACGTGTTGTTAAAAAATAAAATGGAATCTTCGAACGCGCATAAGAGGTATTTTCTTAATAAAAGTGGTAAAAATGCAACAACTGCTGCTGCAGAAATAAACACAGTTCACGGAGAGGATACCGTGAGTGTAACGACTGCGCAAAAGTGGTTTTCAAAATTCCAAAGTGGTAACTTTAACGTGGAGGATGCCCCACGCGCTGGTGGTCCTGAAGTCTTTTACTCTGACGCCTTCTTCGAACTCCTGGCAGCTGAGCCAAATTGGACAGTCGATATAATAGCTCAGAGGTTAAATTCATCGCATGGAACAGTTCACAGGCACCTGGTTCAGTTGGGAAAGGTTTCAAAGCTGGGAAAATGCGTTCCACATAGACTTTCCGTCGCCAACCTTCAGCAGAGAGTGAATGTGTGTTCTCAGCTGCTGCAACGGCTTGAAAATGAAAGTTTTCGTTTCGTATCGTCACTGGTTATGAAAAATGGGTCCTTTACAATAAACCTGTTTGCAAACGCCAATGGTTAGATAAAGATGAAACACCAGAACCGACCCCTAGAGATGGCGTTCACCCCAAGAAGATTTTCCTGTCTATTTGGTGGGATATGACCGGTATTGTTTGTTAGGAACTTCTGGAACCAAACCAGACAACTGCTGATTATTATTCCCATCAGCTTTCAAACCTGAATGAGGCACTTAAAAAAAATCGACCGTCTTTAGTGAATATACGCAAAGTTTTGTTTCACCACGACAACGCAAGACTTCATACCGCAAGGCAAACATTAGGCAAGCTGAACGAGCTCGGATGGGAGCTAATGCCGCATCCACCATACTCTCCGGATATTGCACCTTGCGATTATCACCTTTCCGTGGACTTCAATCCCATATGAGTAACAAGAACAACTCCTCAAAAGAAGCTATAAAAAAGGGTATCGAAGCGTATTTCGGCTCCAAGGACCAAAAAATTGTTGAGCAGGGCATTAAAAATTTGCCTAAAGGTTGGGAAGACATTGTAAATAATGAAGGAAAAATTATTATTGATTAATAAATTCTTTAAACATTTTTTTTATTAATTTTAAAACCAACTTTAAAAAACGCACGAATTTATGGACTGACCTGATACATTTTCTTTGTTCGCAGGTAAAATCCCTTTCGACGCCATGGAAGGACATTGTGAGCAACTCGAAATACTGAAACTGTCTTGCCCGTATTTCTCAAATGAAATATTTTAATGGAGGATTTGTTAAATTCAAATTGAAAATTTATTTTACTTCTCTTTGCATAGAGCGTCATTTTTTACACTGTTTCTTTCTGATTTTTTTTTTTAATTTTAGTTTCTAACTTTGGAGCAGGCACAATCGAAAATATTAAAGAGAAATGTGTTTTAATTTGTATCTAAATAAATCTTCAAATTTATGAAAAAGAAAATATTCGTACCAAAATTTAAACTACACGCCATTTGTAACTGGTAAGTGGCGAAATTACAATGGACTTCGGCAGACATCAAAAAAGTAAAAGGGTCGCAATTTTGCTGTAATTGTTGAGTGCGGTGATCACACTCCAATACTAAATAAGAATCTTTTAATTAATTATACATCTTTTGAATAATTATTTCATCATTAAAGGAACATTTTTGAACCAAATGGAAATGTTGGTACAAATGAATCAATTCATGCGTCGCCAGCTGTTTCCAAATAGAAAGGGTTAGAATGTTTCAGGAAGGTACACTGATGATAAACGGAGCACTAGTTATGTTCCTTGAAAGTATTAGCAAAAATTCAAATGTGGAATGTTGTCTAACCCGTCGGATGAATGCTTTGAGCTATCCGTTGCAAGGGAGATCTGAACGATCACAAGACTCCATAAGAATTTAAGGACAGACTGCGAAAGTACATCGTAGGTGACATGTATTAATATAGAATATTAAATATAATTTCTTCAATAACTTTTATGTAGCCTGAAATACTGAGCTTTTGCAAAGCACTGGGAATATTGCGGGCTACAGAACTGAATGTTTCATTCCCAAGGAAAGGCCACAGCCGTCGGAACCAACACATATTTTAACCATCAAAGTAGATTACTCAGACGAACTTGATGCATATGAGGAACTGGCTATTGAGGAAATGAGTCCGCCTATTGAAATACTTGACATATCACATCCGTATAATTGTGTATTTCTCCACGAGGATGCCCTGTAATATATTTGGATGCTTCCACGCACGGTATTGCGGTATTTGTACGATACTACGATGACGGTACAATCCGTTCCAAAATATTGCTTCTAAAAGGTTGTGGTGTTTAATTCAAAATGAAGGTTATTTCAAAATTTTTCGTGTTTTTTCTTTAAGTTTTTTATTGATTCATAAAAATAAATTAATTCCAAATATAACACAAACGTGACAAAATGTTTGAGGAGTTTTGTTTTCATTTGAAGCTATCACCATTTGCTTCGCATTTCTGCAACTCCATTTCGATTAGAATTAGGTAGCATAATGTACTCGAGATTCATTCTATATGTACATTTATTTTAACAATTTTTCTAATTAACCCCGTGCAAGAATTTGGATCTTGGCTCCCCTTCTCATAACGCATTATGTGACCCTTCTGCTTCCATATTTCCACTGTCTCCTTCAGCTCCATTTGACCTTGCAAAAGTAGTTTTTCAGAAATCATAATTATTAGAATAATCATACGTTTTTATATGTATTTTATAAACAACTACGTTAAACTATGTTGTTGGTAATAATGAGTACTCGTATACGACGGCCGCCGTAGGTGCATGATTACTATTCGGAAGTGCGCAGTTCGAATCTCCGTGCCCAAACATAAAATAAAAGAATAAGTTTTTTCTAATAGCGGTTGCCCTTCGGCAGGCAATGGCGAACCTTTGGGTGTATTTCTGCCATGAAAAATCCCATAAAAATCATCTGCCGTGCGGAGACGCCTTTAAGCTGTAGGTCCCTTCAATTGTGGGACAATATCAAGACGCACGCTATAAATAGGAGAACCAATTTTTTTTTTTTTGCTCTTTTTCAGATAAGACATGGAGGACAACAACTTAACTCAAGAAATGAAGATACATGCAGTTATCGTTTTAGAAGTGCAAAACACATCTATTTAAAAATCTCTATAATAATTTTCTTAAGTGCGTCGTTTATGCGTTCAGAAGGTTATCTGATGTAGCAAAACGCAAAAAATAGGAGGAACGTCCTGCCACTTTCCGATCTGCAGAATTTATTCGAAAAGTTCGAGCGATCATTGTCAAGAACCCTTCAAAATCAGAGGGCCCTTGCGAGGGAGCTTAATGTTTCTGAGGGTCTTACCCGTTGAGTTGTCGCAGAAAACAGTTTATGTCAAAGCGCCTGAGAACACCGAACTTATGGCCACCTAACTCCGCAGACTTCAATCCACTGGATTATTACGTATGGGGTGTACTTGAACGTGAAACCAATAAGCGTCCTCATAACACAATTTCTTCTCTGAAGGCTGTAATTAATACTATTATGGTTTATTGAATAAAGAGCATTTGATTCGCATGCAATCGTTTCCGGACTCGGTTCGAGAAGGTTATTGCAGCTAATGGAAATTTTATTGAATGACTTTACAAAATTACAAAAGTTTCATTAAATTTTGTACAAAATAAAATCTAATTAGTTTTACTATCAATTTGCCCTTAAATCGTATGCAACCTGTAAATATATTATATATGTATTTGTACAAAAAAATAGTTCTAGGGATCCACCTTCCATGGTAGATTCATACAAGGTCGACTTAATACAGCAGCCGATTTTTTATTTTTTTTCGCGCCATCTGATGGTTTGAATCAGTGATGCGCTTTTTTGATTTTTTGGTTTCCCCTTCTGAATCGGATGTTTTGAGTGACGTCAGCAACTAAATAATCTTTTGTGTCTAAGTAATTTTCTTTCTGTGTTGACTTCAGAGCCTACTGATGGCGCAATCGCGTATTCTATTATTTCGATTCTTAAGTTTGACATTCAGAGTTTCTGATTTGCCTGAATTGCAAAAACAAAATACATGTAAATGCCATTTTCACTTTAGTGAATTCACCATATATGAATTAGCCTTGGCGCTTTCTCACCAAAAGCAGAGAATGTGAGCGACATGGCATTGCCAACGAAAAATCATATATTTATATTTTGGTCTTAGGATTGCCATACTTTAGGCCTTTTCTATTCGCCACTTCTTTGATCGACTAACTTAACTTAAAATTAGTATGTGAAAGCAACAACAAAGTTATCGAGCAAGATTCGCCGCATGCGAGTATTGTTATACTTCATTAGACTGGTATAATGCTGGAAACAGCCACCGACGTACGTAGTCCCTTACTGCAGCCCCTAGAGAGCACAAGATTGAGCAAGAATCATCACTTAGAGAACAACTGCGTTCTTTTAGTTACATAGTTACACAATACATCGGTTTGTGGGTGTATGTCACAATGTTGACACAATGTTGCCATTGATATATTTGCTTACACACTTTTTCACACATCCGCGTTATCAGTTACAATTTTTCATTGTTCAATAACCCAAAACCAAAAACCAACATTGTTTTTAAGTTACTTTAACAAAAATTATATTTATTTTGTAAAGGTTTCGAAATGTACTGTTTGGCAACACTGTGTGGTGAGAGAGCAATCAGCTGACACGATTCTACCGAAATTTCCAAAATCCTACGATAAAATCTACGTTACTACGATACGGAAGGGAAGTAATTTTTCATTTACATGGGGCTCTCATTAGTTTGATCGAACAGCTGACAGGCGACTGCGTTTACGTCGGTGATTGTTTTCAGCATTAGACTACTCGCAGAAGGTCTTTCTAATCTAATTTGGGGTATTGTATTTAATTCAAAATGTATTCATCGCACTTTTTCGGTAGTGCATTGAAGTTGTTATTGTACTATTTAATTGGCATAGTGCGTTTCTTTACGGTGCGATTTGTGACCTAAGTTGTTTATAAAATTTTTGTTTGATAACTGTAGAGTGGTACATGGTTTTGCAATACTTATTTGTGCAGAAAGGCTGCATTTCTTTAAAACCGTTACTGATTAGGGCTTTGAAAGTGTTTTGTCGAGTCAAAATAAAATTCAGAGTTGCCTTCTTGTCGACACAAAACGAGCAGTATTAAAAATATATGCACGAAGTTAAATCCTTTAATCATCAGTGATAAGTGATACTGGTAAATACTTATAGTTTCCTCATAAGTGCATTTTCACAAGAAATGTATAAGTACATGAATACTACATATTTACAATCAGGTCGCGTATATAGTTATACATTTTTGTCAACATAGGAAATGTACACAAGTAAGTGGCCTTGTGCCCGTCTGCCATTCATAGCTGCTGGACTTGCAGCACTTCCTTTTCTGAACTTCTATTTATATGTGTTGCGTTCAGTTATTGTGAATTGCATACAAGACTGCTTACATACATACTGCACACTTTGCTTTGCCAGTCGATTTGACAAACGACTTTTGTACGCGCTCACTTCGAAAGCATTGCGCGAATGTTTATACATACTCACATTCACACATACATACATATGTACATATGCATGCATGTACGTCGAATTATCTCCAAAAGCAGTATCAAGTGCGCTATATCTCTCTCGAATGCACAGTTGGTGACCGCAGGACAGCAAGGACAAAAGCAGTGATGCCTTATATGAATGCTTAAGGTATTTGTATTATATTTCATTGTACGAGTATACTCGCATGTGTCATAATAAATGTGAAAAATAATGAGAAAAAACCAAATGCTCTTATTGTTCGCAGAAAAAGCTCCACTGGTGTATTGACCGGTTTCTTGACACTAATGCGCTGTGAGTTGTCGCAGTTGTGATTGGCATAAGAAATTCATCATCAATAAAAACTTTAGTGCATTCTTTTTCAACATCTTTTTTCTACAAGATAAATTGAATTGCGGTACGTTGGCGCTTTCAGTTTAAATATACCATTGAAGATTAAAATGCTTGTGTAAATTATTGGAAAAAAGAAGAAGACATACTTGATCAGAATGTTTTGTTTACAGATAAAGAATTTTTATATCCGTGCACAGCAGTGCAGTAGTAACATTCCAATGGAATCGAAAGAATGAGACATAAAGATGTAAAGGGTCTTTTAAAAGATGTGCCTAGATGTGGTTTTAAATAAAAAAATAAAACATGTAAAACTTTTGCTTCTTTCAGCTCTTAGCAATTACATGTGGAAATGACATGATGTAAATGGCCACCATAGGCATGTTTACAGGCTGTCAATCGAGAATTGAAATTTTCACTGGCTCGCTCGCACATTATCGCATTGAGCTCAGCAATCTCGATCCGAATTTCATGTTACAGCTCTGGAATCGTTGTTGACTATTTCACATAGAATCTGGATACGTTGTTGGCTATTTCACATAGACTTTTTTAAAAAACTTCACAAAAAGTAATTTACTGGAGTTAGTGCGCAGATCTATAAGTCCAGTTTACGTATCATTACGTGAAATTAATCGACTTGGAAACTTAGATCGCAATAATATAATGCTTACCCATATTATATCACTTCTGGCTTTATCCTGTTGAAAATAAAGATCGTCTGTGTATATTCCTTCAAGCTCAGGTCACAAAAACTTGCGATCAGTTGTCTATATCGATGCCCGTGGACGGTCATCTTCGAAGAAAAACGGGCCAATTATTTCACCAACCCAAAAGCCACCCCAAACAACTCATTTTAATAAATGTAATGATTTTTCTGAAATTGCTGGATGATTTTCTTCTCCCCAGATGTGGTAATTTGATTTGTTTCATGAAATTTTATCACCAGCCTTTGAATTGTCGGCTCATTCGCTTGGTTATTTCCACCAAAAAACGCATACGCAGTTCTTAAAGATCTAACCTTTCAGTAATAGGTTTCAATAACTTTAAGACGTTATTCTATTGTAAATTGCTCATCTGTCTATTCGTCATGGCAGAAATATCTACAGTCGGTGGTTTGGCATTGCACGTCGAGGGGCGACCGCTAATAGACAATTTTTTGTTTGTTTTTTTTTTCTTAATTTTGATATTTCACCGAGATTCGAACCTACGTTCTTTCTGTGAATTCCGAATGGGAGTCACGAACCAACCCATTCGGCTACGGCGGCTGCCAAAATATTGATCATTAATTTTTGACGAGATATTCTCAATGAAATATTGTAATTCCAGTATTCATTCTGTATTGCAATCAGTCAGCGCACTCGTGTGTCGGCAGCCACGTCACTGTTGACAGTTATAATTTTGAAGTAGCAAGAGACTTCGGTTATTTAGGAACCAGCAATAACACCGATACTCGTACGAGTAGTAGCAGAGGAAGGGGAAGGGCTCTTCAACGATGGAACGATCAGGTGGAGAAGGGCTTGGCTTCACAAGAAAAGAAGAATAAAAAGATGATCATGTCCGCCATTTAATTTAACGAAGAATCTGTCTTGCTAAAAAGTGCTCCTTTGGGCTAAGTAAGCAATTGAGTAGAAAGTCCTCTCTCAACGAACCACAATCACACTTCATAAGTATTTCATCATGCTGGTCGTATTGTATGGCGTAGAATCTTGGACGGTAACAACACCACCGAAAGACTCCACTACGCTGGATGGCCTAAGCGGAGAAGGATTTGGATTCACTCGGTCTTTCTCTTTGGCGTCGAGCGCTCGAGCTTGAACTTGGCGAAAATCCTTAGACGGTTGTTAGAGTGCTTAGACTTACATAATGAAGTTCACCCAACTTGTTTGCAAATTCGCTACGGAGGCAAGTGGTTGGTACTTCAATATGTGGTATGTAGTTATATTACTAAATATACAGGTAGTCAGACGAATTTTTGATCATATATCGTGAGCGCTAATATTAATATTTGTATCTCTGAATGCTTCTCATCCTTCTCGCCTGTTTGTATCATCAATAAATGAACAACAATACTTGAAAACATTTGACTGTTTAAATAAATTTCTGTACAGAAACTATATTCTTCGGACTAATAAGTAAAATCCTAAGGCCTTTTGCCGACTTCTGAATCTAAAGAGTTAAGCGCTGGATTTCATTCGGCGGTTTGTTTTAATGACAAATCTGCTACTACACTTGCGGGCGTAGTCACTTTCTCTGCCGATTTTTTCAAATCTACTTTCTACTTTCTACTTTTGCTAGTGAAATTCGTCTTCTTGTCATATTAATCTACTTTTATCTTTGAATTTTAGCTATTCAAACCTTGTTTCTCTGGACATTCAGAACGGGATCGTGGGTTTAAGAACTTCTTTGTAGACTCATAAGGATGGGCTGTGCGTAAATTTTATCAAAAGCTGCCTGGCTATTGTAATTCCTCTCAAACTAAATTTTAATAAATCTCTATCTTCTGAGGTTTTTACCAACGATTCGAAAATCACAACTATTACCCCTACTTTCAGTAGTGGCCAAAAGTGCACACATCACTCGTGTAATTACAGGCCTATCTCGAAGCTTTCTATTATAATCAAACTTTTCGAAGAAATTGTAAAGGAACATATATGTATATTCTGCCACTAAGAGCTTAATCTCGCACATACAGTTTCCAGCCAAGCTGCTTTGCTGGATAATTTTTTTCAACTTCTTCTGAAGGTTTTCAAGTCGAATGTGTTCACGCGGACTTTTCTAAAGCATTTCATAGAATTTCTCATACAATTCTATCATATAAATAAGGCTCGCTTAGTTTTCATTCTGTTTTCTTTCAGTAGTTGAAATTTTATTTATCCGATAGACGATGTGTGGCAACGATTGAGGCTGAATGCTCGAAACCTTTCATTGCACCTTCAAGGGTGCCACAAGGCAGTATTTTAGGGCCTCTTCTCTTCCTTTTATTTATTAATGATATTTGTACCTGTTTTTTGGTTGCCAATTTTCTTCGGTATGCTGATGACTTACAAATATTTTCTACGCTTCGGAAAATTGATAATACTCCTATGTTATGGTCGGAAATTTCACGATCGTTCGCTGGTGCGGTAACTCAGGCATCTCTCAAAATACCAAGAAATGTTTCCATGACGCTTTTTCTAGAACTCTAAAATGTTTTTCAGTCACCTTGTCGAATTGCTTATACTTTACTTCAATCTGTTCATGAACTTAAAGATCTAATTGTTATATTTGACTCCCATTTTTCGGTCAATAGTCACATTAACTTTATTGTATCCACTTCTTACCGCCGTAGTCGAATGGGTTGGTGCGTGACTACCATTTGAATTCAAAGAGAGAACGCAGGTTGGAATCTCAGTGAAATACCAAAATTAAGAAAAAGTGTTTCTAATAGCGGTCGCCCTTCGGCAGGCAATGGCAAACCTCCGAGTGTATTTCTGTCATGAAAAAGCTCTCATAAAAAATATCTGCCGTTCGGAGTCGGCTTGAAACTGCAGGTCCTTACATTAGTAGAACAACATCAAGACGCATGACACAAATAGGAGGAGAAGCTTATATATAATATATAGAGGGTGATTTTTTAAGAGCTATAGGAAAGTTTTTCAAAAAAACACACGTAAAATTCAGAAAAATGCATGAAATTTTTATTTAAATCGATAGTACAGTCCATATAATTTAATGTTTGAAGATTATTTCATGCAAATGTTGACCGCGACTGCGCTTCAAATGGTCCATCCGTTTAGTCCAATTTCGGCATACTCTTTCCAATGTTTCGGCCGATATCTCACATATAAATGCTTTAATGTTATCTTCCAATGCGTTAATTGAAGCAGGCTTGTCTGAATAGACATGAGCTTCAACATAGCCCCACAAAAAATAATCTAAAGGCGTTATATCGCACGATCTGGGTGGCCAATTGATAGGTCCCGAACGTTAAATAAAATGTTCACCGAACTCGCCTCTCAACAAGTCCAATGTTACGCGTGCTGTGTGGCATGTGGCACCGTCTTGCTGAAACCACATGTCATGCAAGTCAAGCTCTAGCATTTTGTGCAAAAAAAAGTTTGATATCATTTCACGTTAGCGCTCATTATTCACAGTTAGCTTTAAAGAAGTACGGTCCAATGATACCTCCAGCCCATAAACCGCACCAAACTGCGACCTTTTCTGGATATATTGGTAGCGCTTGTAATTTTTCTGGTTGATCTTCACTCCAAAATCGACAATTCTGCTTATTTACGTACCCATTGATCCAAAAATGAGCTTTGTCGCTGAACACAATTTTCCGATAAAAAAGTGGATCTCCAACTTTTCAAGAGCCCATTCAGCAAAGATTCTGCGTTGCGGTAGGTCGTTCGGCTTCAATTCCTGCACCAGCTGTATTTTGAAAGGCTTCACACCTAAATCCTTTCGCAAAATTTTCCACGTTATTGAGTATCAGGTAACAGAGGCCCAATTGCTGCGAACGGCGACGAATCGATAATTGATGGTCAT
Organism: Anastrepha obliqua; assembly: GCF_027943255.1. NCBI lineage: Eukaryota > Metazoa > Arthropoda > Insecta > Diptera > Tephritidae > Anastrepha > Anastrepha obliqua. The sequence goes on from NC_072892.1 coordinate 87,919,979, forward strand.
CATTAACACAGGCCGATACAGCTGCGATATTTTCTTCAGTTCGCACTCTACGTAAGCGTGTTGGTGGTTTGATGTCCAATAATGTAAATTTGGTTCTAAATTTAGTCACAATAGCTCGAATAGCCGCTTCAGTGGGTCGATTAAACTGACCATAAAATCGAAGAAGCGCGCGATAAACTTTTTTAACAGAACACACATTTTTATAATAAAATTCTGTGATTTGCAAGCGTTGTTCGTTTGTAAGACGGTTCATGGTTAAATTATAAACTAAACTGAAGATGTTTGACAGTGAAACAAAACACGAAACGTGCGTCAGCTGTTTAAACCAACTGTTTGAAAAGATAATAGCTAAAAAATCACCCGTTATATATATCAATCTTAGGTTTAATACGCCATAACAGCTCGAAGTTCTCGGATCCCTACTCTCTCAAATTACTTTTTACTTGGTTTGTTCGGTGTAGATTTGAGTATGCAACATCTATCTGGAGTCCTTGACGCCAATACTCAATTCAGAGAATTCAAGGTGTTCCTTAAGTATGCTCTCAGGTCATTGGGATTCTCAAATCCTATACCTTCCCATAATTTCCGTTTGATTCTATTTATAATAACTAACTTTAAGTGTTTAGAGAGTAGAAGGTCTATACTTTCACTGTCTTTTGTTTTTAGTGTAATTAAAGAAGAAATTGATTGTTCACCACTATTACGCAGCATTCACTTCCATATCCCTAATATATCTCTACGTAATACTTCCCATTTCTTCATAAATTTCTTAGCACCTCTTGCCCGCGCTCTAAGATAATTCAATGAGATCTCTATTCCGCTTGCTGCCTCGGTGTCTAATTATGCATTTTATAAATTTTTAAACTTTTGTTTTTTTATTTATTTATTTAACTATATGTAGTAATTTAAGCTCGTATTAGCTCTTAGGGTCTGTAAAAACAGTGATTATGCTTAAGACTTGAAATTAACGAAATACGAAAACTTCAACTACTTGCCACATAGCGCACTCAAGGGGTTAGGGGTGGTCAGAGACCCGAAAAAATTATGATTTTTAATAATTTTTTTTGCTAGTCAGTTGCTTTATTTTACAAAAATAAAAATATAATATTTATACATCATGTTTGGACGTGACTTTAGCAAAATTTCAAAAAACAAATTAGGAATTGTAAAAGTTATAGGAGAAACCCCTTGTGGTGATCATCACAAGTCCTTGGAGATTCATCTAAAATTAATCGGACAAGAGAAATTAGTTTTATCAATTAATAACTTGTGTCTTACCGGAGCTTTTTTTTTCAAAATTAACTATATGGTGGCCTCAGAAAATATTTTTCAGATTTTCAAGAAAAAACCGTCAATTAATTGTTAAAAATTTCGAAATTTAAAACAAAAAATCTTTCGATTAGGCACGATATCTTTATGTTTTTCAAAAGTAATATACATTTTATTGAAATCTACCAAGCGGTTTTTTAGTTACAGTAATCACCAGTTCATCATTTAAAGTTTTGCTATCGACTCCGGAACGCCCGAGCGCCCATTGTTAATTGTTGAATAACTCGGATTCACTTAAAATTTTCCGACAATATTTTTAAGATATTATACTTTGCAAATAATCCAAATTTAATTTTAATTCTGACTACCTCTAACCCCTCAACAATCGATTTATTCCAATATTCAAGCCACCATTAACACCATACGGTCAGATTTATTCGAAAATGTAGTCAAAAACTGGACCCTTTGAATGTACCATGTAACTCGTGGCTGCGGCGGAAATATACTAAATATGTATCAGATTATAATACAAAAAATATTTATTCCAACAATATTTCTGTTTTGTTTTCTCATTTATCATTTTTTCAAGTTCTTAAAAAACACCCGATACATAGAAACGTATCTTTCGGATAAAAATCGTCGCATTAGGTGGCTGGAAAGCCATACCTATCAGAGAAGAGAAGAGTTGACATTTCGCTGATGGATCTCCATCATTTAAGGGAAGAAGAAAAAACCCAGGTTGGGTTAACATCTTTTTTTTCATAAAAAAACCAACGACTTCCGATTAAACGCTCACAATTACATAAAGCCAGTTTGCAACAAACTACCATTTTTTGAGCGCACGAAAAAAGGTCTAGCTGATTTTATCAAGCAACCGATCAATCAACTGAGCACAGAAGGATTGTGTTATTTCGCTTAACGAAATGTTTTTCCACGAAAGTCTTTGTTATTGAAACATGTCACGCCTTTTTTCGTCATAGCGCTTGGCCAATATGTTTTATAAGTTCCTAGCTATAAAAATTGACTCGACCCTTGTACATGGCGTTTTGTAGTTAAACACGGGACGAACATGATTTGAATGCATCCTCAAGTAAACAGAAAAAATTGCAGAAATTTAATTATTAGGGAAAACAGCTGACGCTCTGCACACATTCCCCAAGCAAAACAACGGAAGTGGCAAGGGCAACTAACTAAAAGCTGAGATGTATATATATCCACTCAAAAAAATTACAAAAAAAATTTTGTTTGACCCATTTTTCTACACAAATTCTTTTTGCTGGTTGGCGACTTTTCAGTTGCGACGGTGTTAAGAAAAAATAAAAAGAAAGTAGCATAACGAATAGAATTATGGCCTTTGGCTGGCCGTCTAGTTTTGGGCAGCAGCTCAGTTGCAAGTGCGGTTTGTTGGTCAGTTAGTTGCCTCGTTGTTTGGCCGTTTTTTAAACTGCTGTTTGGGCGGTTTCCTCTTTGTTCTCTATGATTTTGGGCATGAAACCCAAACGCGTTTGGGTCAGCTGAAATATATAGGTATGTATAAGTATATAAGTATTTTATGTACGTAGACGTTTAAATGAATTGTTTCAGAGGCTTTTATTCACCAGCTTGCGTAATTTATATCCTCACTTTGAGTTTAACGCGTTTCATTCTTCTGTTTTCTCTATAAAAATGAAAAGTAGTAGTGCTTGGCTCATATATGTATATAGGCATACTTTTCTTGCTTGTAGCAATTTTTCTTTGAATCTCGTCGCTATAGACTTAAATTGTCATATATGTATGTAGGTTAGGGTGGTCCAAAAAAAATTTGTATGCTGCCGCCCCCCAAAATAGTAAAGAATGAAAAATAAAAAGACCCGTATTTTTTTTTTTTTTAATCAGACCATATTTAATGGTGCCGCCGGGGCTTTGAAATATCCCATGTATTTTGCATGGGAAAAAAATACTTTTTCGTAGATTTCATGTAAAAACCTGGAAAATGAATATATTTTAACCGGATAACTCAGTTTCTCTTCATAATTGGTCAGGGAATAACAACCAATTATGAAATAATTAATTTTTTTTTGTATTAACTATTTTCATAAAAGTAATATAAAATATTGTTTTTCGATTTTTTCTTAGATTTTCGTTTTATGGGGGCTTTTTGGGGTTCTATAAAAAATAGTTAATACAAAAAAATGAATTATTTCATAATTGGTTGTTATTTCCTGACCAATTATGAAGAGAAACTGAGGTATCCGGTTAAAATATATTCATTTTCCAGGTTTTTACATGAAATCTACGAAAAAGTATTTTTTTCCCATGCAAAATACAAGGGATATTTCAAAGCCCCGGCGGCACCATTAAATATGGTCTGATTAAAAAAAAAAAAATACGGGTCTTTTTATTTTTCATTCTTTACCATTATGGGGGGCGGCAGCATAAAAATTTTAATATAAATTTTTTCCCATGCATTTTTGGACCACCCTAATGTAGGTAGCGGTGAAATTTAACATTTATAGTAAATGGCTCCCTTAGAAAAATTCGTGCACTTACTTTAAAATACAGTAGCAAGTAGCTCTTGTCTTCCGTTCTTTAAGTATGCATGTATGTAAGTATGTACAAATATGTAAACATATATATGTACGCCAGTTTTGTTTGTCTGCAAGGCAGCTACTGAAAACATACGTCAAGCAAATTTAGTATGTGCAAAATGCTTTCAGCTTTTATAGCTTTCGTGCGAGCGATTTTTCCCTTTTCTGCAGATTTTTCACTTCATCTTGGTGCGTTCGAGATATGGCTATGGTTTCGTTTGTTATTTGTGTTGATTTTTATTTTTTATTTGTTAAAAGCCACTTAGAAGCAATGACTTCCGAGCGGGTGTGCGCATTTCTTATGCCGTCATTAAGGATGCATTATAAATTTTTAATACAATTTAAAGGAGATTTATTCGAATTTGCTGCCAGCACATCACGACGCCATTAATTTCGTATTGAAACAGTAGATAAAAAACATATTTAGCCAGCCGTAGGCGGCCACGCAGTTATGTAGGTGAGACCGGTCGGTGATTTGTGTACTTTATGGCGAAATTTTCTCAATTTAGAATTAGCTGAAATATTCACGGGGATGTTTAAAGCTACTGCTACTCTCTATAAATTTTGTGCAATTTGTGCGCATTCTCGGTTTAATTTGGCGCAAACTGCAAATGTGCAATTACAAATATATGTATGTGGCTTTAAGTTTCAACCTTTGTACACAACTTGAAAAATTCAACAAATTTTTAACAAAATTTAAAACTTTTAATAGAATTTTTAAACAAAATTTAAAATTTTGAATCAGAACGTTGAGAAAAATTTCGCGAAGGCAGTCTTATAGCCCATTTTATTTGTATATTACAAAGTGTTAGTTTGAAGTGAAGTTTGATATTTGACAATTTTCTGTTTTTGCTAGAGGTGTTGTGTATTTATAAAACACTGTCAAGCATTCGTTACATGGAAGGAAATGCATTAGAACGTCAAGGAAAAAGTAATGAAAAACCATTAAAATTTTCGAGTCACTTTAATCTGGCACAATATTAAATAAAATTAGATGGGTTACAAATCTGAGTTTTTGTTTTTTCTGATACAATATAAACTAAAATTGACCGGGTTACAAATCGGCAGAATTTTTCTTTAAATTCTGAATAAAAAGTAGAAAATTTTGATAAAAGTTTGTTGAGCTTTTTTTTGAATTTTGTACAAATTTAGGAAGTTGGAATATAAGATTTTTGTTGTAGCATGAACTACATATATTTTTATAAAAAACTAAAAAAATTTAATAAAAAAAGCAAATTTTAACCTTGCAATATGTCGCGCAGCTATTATTGTGGAATTGGATGTCGGTATACGAGGTGTGTTCAAACAATAAAGTGAAGGTTTCAAATTTCGCGAGCTATGTATGTAAAGGGTTATTCAATAGGTGCGCTTCAACTTTTTGCGATAGGGAGGGCGAACGACGCAATATTTTTTATTTTTCGCTTGTCATTTGTAAACTTCATTAGTATACATTTCATCATGGAACGCTACACACTTGAGCAACGATTGCAAATTGTGCAAATTTTTTATGAAAATAATCGTTCTGTCGCTGCTACTTTAAGAGCATTACGGCCATTTTACGGTCCATTTAACAAGCCGTCCCGTTTTGGGGTTATGTGAAGTCATTGGTCTACAGTAACAAGTCGGCGACGATTTGTGAGCTCAGAGCCAATATTGAACGCGAAATTGCTGGAATTTCGGCCGATTTATGCAAAAGAGTGGTCGAAAATTGGGTTCAACGATTGGACTTCGTAAAACGTGCACGCGGTGGTCATGCAAAAGAAATCGAATTTCATACTTAAATGTAAATGTTCAAACTCGATAATAAAAAAAAATTATTTAAAAAAGTCAAACCGTTTGTGTTTTATTCAAAAAAGTTCAAAAGTTGAAGCGCTCTTACTGAAAAACCCTATAGATGCAACTTTCGATTTTTTATTTTTTTTTATGTTGATACACTCGCTTCGAAGATATGTTCTCGGTTTTAGCAATATAGCATGCTTAGTTTGCTTGTGAAAGGCACATATAAGATAAGTGTTTACATGTTTGGCGATTTTCAAATGAAGACACCCGTTTTTCAAAAAAAAAAAAATTTATTTTTCAATATAGTCCACTTTCTGGAAGATACACGTCTCCCAACGCTCCAATCTAACCCCTCCAAAAATAGGATTTCTCGAACTCTCCAAAATACGCCTGAGTCTCCGCGATAATTTCCTCGTTTGAACTAAATGCTTTTTTTGCAAGCCATTTCTTCATGTTAGGGAACAAGAAAAAGTCGCAGGAAGCCAGATCGGGTGAACAATTCATAACGCAATTCATGCAGTTTGGATGGTGCGTTATCGTGGTGAAAGAGCACCTTCTTTTTCGTCAAATGCGGATATGTCTCCTTCAATTATTTGTGAAAGCAGTCCAATATCTCCCTTTAGTGTTGTCCAATGATCGTTCTTCCTTTTTCTAAAAAATCCATGAGGATGACGTCGTTCGCACGTCTAAAAATCTTCGTCATGACCTTTCCGGCCGATAGAACTGTGTTCGCTTTCTTTAGAGCAGATTCACCGGGAGAAATCCAGGTTTCATAAATGGTGAGAACTCGACGCAAAAATTCCTTCGAATCTTGCTTAAATTGCTCCAAACACTGCTTCGAAGTTAACAGTCCCTCCCGTTTGTCAGCAATCGCGGCACCCATCGGGCCGACAATTTTTCAATCGCCAACTTTTCGTGTAAAACATTAATTGCCGATCCGGTCGCCAGACCGATGGCCTATGTTACATCGCACACTTTCGTTCGTCGATCAGCGAGAATCATGTCGTGGACTTTTCAAATGATTTCCTCGGTAACCACGACTGCCGGGCGTTTTTGTTTCTCCTCATCAAAAACGGATGTTCGCCAACGTTTAAATTCGTTGGACCAATATCTTACTGTGGTCGTAGATGGCGAAGCATACCCATATACAGCATCCGGCTTTTATCTTCTCGCATTTTTTCCCATCCAAAAACAAAAAGCGAATTTTCCATCTTAGCGAAAATCACGAAACACGTCTTACTCGAATAGGTCCCAAATCCAAAACTAACCTATCAATTAGTTTGAAATTTGTTTTGCCGCTGCTCTGTCATCAAACACGGATACATATTGAACCGCCTTCGTATCTTCGGAACGAGTGCACCAACATAAAAAAAGAATAATAAATTTACAAATTTACGTCACGTTATGGGAACACTCACTGGACACATGGAATCCGCCGATAAATTAAGTATTTAACGAGTTGTACTGGGTCCGTTGAGTTTAAGAAAAATAATATAGAAGGAAATGGTGTTGGTGTTCGGATAAACATCCTTATCTTCAATCTATATATCGATTCTATTATAGGCGAAAATATCACATGTAACTTTTTTTACTTAATTGGAGACGGTTAAGGCACGTTGCACAGTGGCTAAGACCGAATGAATACTCGTGTACAGTATATAAGTATATAATTGGCGCTTTCGCCCGTTTTGGGAGCTTCTCCTCAGATTTTTCGCGAGCGTCTTTATGTTGTTCCACAAACGCAGGGACCTGCAATTTTAAGCCGACTCTGTAAATACTCTCGGATTGTAAGTAATAGAAAAAATAGAAAAATATTACTTAATATTTGTAACTAGGTGAATGTAGGTAGGTAAGGTAGGTAAAATGGTTGAAGTGCCAGTCGGGCACCCCTCATGTAGCACTAAAGCGCCGTTTTGATACCATTATGGGACCTCCAACAGGAAGATATCTACATCCAGCTAGAGCTGTTGATATAATGGAGAAGATTGATTGGACTTAGGTTGCCGCACTGTCCCAGGCTGTCGAAGAAAGGAGCATCCAGTGATCTTAATCGTCTAGCTGCCAAACCCGGAAATTGACAGAAAAAGTGCTCAACAGTCTTCTTCTCTGAAAGGTCCGCACAGTTTCTACAATGGGGTTAAATGGTAAATCCAACTTTTCCTCGAATATGCCGATCGACCTATGACCGGGAAACATATTCACGAGTTTGAAAATTGAATAGCGTGGGGTCTCCAGGACTTGCAGAAATGGGGCTCAATCTTTTCTGCGCTTTTCTGAGAAATAATTTGTGTAGTTCCCCTTTAGTAACTGTCAGGGGATGCCCGGGTAGAAGGTCTCTGAGGCCATTTTAGCCCCCTGCCTGGCAAGCCCATCAGCAATTTCATTTCCCTTTATGTCCCTATGTCCTCGAACCCATATCAGAGAAATGTTACCTGCAAGCCTAAGAGATTTGATCTGCTCCTTACAGGAGTTTACTAGTTTCATTATGCACCACGGCGTCGTCTGAACCTTGATCGCGGCTTGACTATCGGAGAAATGTTAATATCTCCCTCGCTCCCGTTTAGGGAACCATTTTGCATGCCTACAGGATCGCAAAGACTTCTACCTGAAAAACACTAGCAGTAAGGAGATAGATAAATTGGCTGATTTAGAGAACACCCCTGCTCCGGCCCTCGATTCCTTGATCTAATTCTGCCTATTTTGCCCTAGCACGACCATCAAACCTTAGTTTGCGGATATAGAGATATGTTCGAAGTTTAGAAAAATACGGTGTTAACTGCCCGAAAATGCGACCATCTCCTTTGAGAGATTGCGTGCAGAGGCCAACCTCCTTTAACCTGATTGCACATTAAGCTGCGCTGAAAATAACGTTAAAGTTGATGGGTGTAATTGAATGAAATGTCTTCAACAATATTTTATGTGCAATATTTTATGAGAGCCTCGCTCAAAAGCTTTTGAAAAGTCAATGCACATCTCATTTACTTGATACGCAGCATAAAAGCTATCGATAGAGTCCTCAGAACACATTTGAAGGTAGATCTTCTACTAATAACACCATGTTGATAATTAAGGCTTATGAGGTTAGAAACCAGCTTTGCCTTAACAACAATCCTCCATTATTTGGAAATTTTTTTTCATTTCGGAATAGGTCTATAGATTGAGATGTCATTTTTATTACAATACTTAATATATTAAACTTGTTTTTGTACACATAACCACAATTAGCAAAAACTTCATTCAAGTACTCGTAAGAATTCGTATGACTACAGACAACTTGTGACCAATTTTTTAAATAAGAGGCTATTAACTGTATAGAAGTGGAGAAAGCACCATCAAACAGTGACTCAAATATAGATTCAGAATCGGCAAAACAGTTTCTAGAAAATACTGGTGTATATCATCCACCGCAGCAGCTTTAGACTTAGTAGAGAAAAACTAAAACTTAGAGCATTTGGTGGGAGCATAATAAATTTATGTTATTCTTCGTAACTCGGAGTGCCGAAATATTGAAAACATTTTCTTTTATAGAATCAAGATCTTTTAAGGTCCAAAGATTTTTTGCTTTACTTCTAACAAGATTTGTTGCCAGACTTATTTGATGCTGATTGTCCTTGCATTTCCAACAAATTTAATAATCGTTTTCCTTACAACTAAGAGCTGATTGTGCAAACACATTTACACATTTTATTCCGCATCCCTTTAACTTTTCTTATTTCCGAATTAATCTCGCTTGATATTTATCTTCATAGTAATTTGATTATAAAATAGTTTCACTAAATTCTTCTGTAAAAAATGGCATTTCGTCATTAGTAGATATGCATTTTTTTACACCGTGCCAATCAATTTTATTTACGTTAATGTTAAATTTAATGTTTTTAAAATCTTTGTACGTTATCAGTAGTAGTGAAGTGTTGTTTTGGATTTTGACTCGTCTACTGTTGCCTCATTGTAATCTAAGTTTATTTAATGACGACAATGCTTTGCTTTGTACTTTTGAAAAAGAAAAGGAAAACAAATATCAGTTTTAGCTTTTTTAGATTATAAACATCACTCCGTTAGTTAAGCTATCAAAATGACTTGGTGAGTAAGAGCGGCTTTAGTGCTTGTAAAATACTTGTAAATAAAAAACATTCAAATTATTTTCATGAAATTATTTATGGTTTAATTCCTTAATAATAAGTGCCATAGTAAAATTGGAAACTTCAGCTCACGCTATCCGTACTGCATGGTATTTATGCTCAAGGTATATGTACATGCGGCCCTGAGGTATGATGATTTTGTCACTTATATTGTCAACTAAATGTAGTTAGCATATCAGTGTAATTGAAAAACATAGCTGTGGGGGATACTCAACTGTATGAATTTCAAATCACAAGCGAATACAAATCCTATTAAAAATCTTATTAAACTAGAAACAGCTGCGCCTGCGTAAATTTCAGAGACCTGCACGTAAACAAAAACATGTGCGAATATATGTATACAAATGCACAGATAAAAGTATGTGCGCGTATACGTTAACGAACTTGATGGTTGTCAAGCCCATTATATTCGTAACAATTGCTATAGCAGTGGTAGTGCATGCAAGCAGGTTGCACGAGACCGTTGAACGGGCAGTTCCATCAATACGAATGTGTGAATGCATGTGTAAGATATTATTTCTCTTTTTTTTGTCGCATAGCGGCGCAAAGCTCTCTAAGATGACTTTGACAAATGTGATGCCTCAAATGTCCTTGTATACAAACACACACATGCAGGTTAGCCTCAATGCCCATCAGCACATCTACTTACTATATATGTACGCACATACAAATACATGTATGTTTTGTATGTATATTTAGAGTCGTTGTACGCCGCACATGTTGCAATAAAAGAGGTGCTATGTGCAATAGTAATAAGTGCAATGGAGATAACAAAAACAAAGAGCCCTTTTCTGATGGCGAATGGCGCCTTCCATAATCCATTGCCGACAACAAATGACAATGCAATGGTAGTAAAATAGTTGCAACAACAACGGTGAGAGCAGTAGCGTTTTACTCTGCTCTTTGTGCGCCTTCCTTCATGCAATTCAATTCATATGCATGCCCACGGGATGCAAGCACATTTTTAACTCACGTCATGAAGCCAACATTCACGTGCACATCCACGGACATATCTGTGTATGTATATCTCGGTATATGTTCACATGTATGTATGTATAAGTCTAGGCGAGCTGCGCGTTTGCTGGCATGGAATGTGTCACGTCAGCGCTTGGCTGTTACATGAGCGCTAAATAGATACGGTGGGTGGCGATAGTCGTACGTATATACGTATGTATGTGTATTCATATTTGGTACTGTACATGAGTTAGTGTCGGAACTCATGAAAACGAGAATCTATGTCAGGGCAGTTGGCTATGAAACGCGCGTCATTGCTACCATCGCGCGCTAACATACCAAACAGATAATCATTGCGTGCATGTAGGTGTGAGCACGTTATAAGTTGTTGTTGGAATATGCATTTGGCAAATTGCATTAGACTTTGTTTGTCATCATCAAAGGCGATTGCCTGTAAGTGTGTGTTAGAATCGTGTTAATTCGATAGAAAAATCTTTAGCGTACAAACATCAACACCATAAGCAGCCTAGAGCACATGGATACATGTACACGAAAACGTACATTTGAAAATGTAACATTGCTGAAGCGTGCGTTAGTTCATCCATACAAACAAGCAACACGCCCAATATAATGCAGAAGCAGTGTCAGCGGCAAAGCGATTTCGTCTGATGTACGTTGCGTATACGTAACATTGCCTGTGCTGTGGGTGTAGATTTACGAGCATACGTACATATACATACATACATACTATGTGTATATGTTTGCACCTTATGATTACTTTGGGTGTCCAATTAAGAGTGCTTATTTTCAAGTGCTTTTTTTTGTTTCGGCCATACAGCCCTGATGTTTGACGACTGAAATGTGTGAATATTGGGGTTTAGTCATGGAGAATTAAACGGAGGCACAAAGCAGAGGAGTCCGCGTGATTTCACGGAGATGACTCGAAGAGATTGAATTGGCCATCAAGTCTATGGGAGCTGTCACTATTGAATGTATTTCTAGGGGATTTTTTGAAGGCAGACGTTCACGTCAATAACCCAAGAACAGTTCTATAATTTGGAAAATGAGAGCATAATGTGAAAATAAAAATTTCACCAAAAAGATCAACATAGTAAGGCGGTAAATTACTGTTTACACTGTTTATTAGAAAGTTAGAAAAGCGCTAAGTTCAACTCCTTCTTCACCTGATTTTTGCACCGAAGAGTAGGCCTTTTTCTTCCTCTGCTTCCACCAGAAGGTACCGCATGGAATACTTTCAGAGCCGTACCGTTTGTATTCATTCGGAGAATATGACCCAACTAACGAAACTGCTGCATCTCTATTCGCTGTTCTATGTTCATGTCGTCGTAAAGCTTATACAGCTCTTTCCATTTCCAAATGAAAGAAAGTATCGCACGCTATCCTAAAAATAATTTTTTTCAATAGTATCCTGCGGGGAATTGCCTCAAAAATATGTTTTAGCCTTTTATTCTTGAATATTATTGGGGATTTTAATTCGAGTCCGAATTTCATCCTGTCACCCATTACTTCAGGATATATATGTGTTAGGCTTCTCCCTGAAAGTATGAGCCTAGTTTACATTAGTAGTTTTTTTTTTTGCCGATCGAATTGATATATGGCAAAAACTATAAGGATATAGGAATTAAGCGTTTTTGAATTTTTCACAGGACCCTAAAAAGGGTAATGGATTAAAAAATATCATAAGCTACGAATGAAATAACAATTTTTTTCGCGTAGTCATTCTTTAGTAAAACACCTCAAAAATGCTTAGCTTTGATTATGTGCGATTTTGTTTTTTTTTATGTAATGGAGTTGGATGGAGGGAGCCGACAAGCCTTAGTGCTCAGTCTTCCTTGAAACTGCGTTTAACTCTTATGACGATTTTTGTGAATCCACTGTTTTTGCTCAAACTTTAATGCTCTTAAAGAAAACCCTTAGACGTTCTGTAAAGAAACTAATACTGTAAGTTTATCATATTTGAGCTCAGTCATTATATGTGGTAAAATAGTTTAATTTTTTTGCACGGTGTAATAAAAATAACGTTTAAAATAAAGTTAAAGTTTCCACTGTAGCTTATATTGGATTTTTACCAAAACGATTTTTCAAACCTTTAAAAATGTATCCCGTTGTCAAAACCTGCTAATAAGTCTCTGTTCTATAGTTATGAAATGCGCTTTAAATCGGGGGTTTTTAAGCGTTTGAGCTCTGTAGGAGCTTGAGAACTTAAAATGATAATGCGAAACAGAAATATTGTCAAACTCTTTTTATTATACTCTGGTAAATAACTGCATGGTATTTATTTGTTGTACATGACATCAGATTTCAATAAATCTGATTGCAGGGCATCAATGGTTTTTTTTTTAATTGTCTTCCACTGCTTCAAAAGTTGGTGGTTTGTCGGAATAAAGAAATGAGTTTACATATCACCATAAAAAGTAACCCAGAAGCGTTGAGTCGCACAGACGAGGGAGCCAGTAAACAGGAATACTTCTGGAAAAAAAATGCCATCAAATTGATTTTACAATAAATGGACTGTTAAGCGCGCAAGTGCTTTATGAACTTCACGAATAGATTTTTTTTCCAAAGTAAATTTCCACGATTTGAAAGCGTTGTTCTGGTGTTAAACTTGTCAAACCTTACTGAACTAAAATGTCAACACAGTTTGCCATTCTCATGGTGTGAAAATAGTTGTCGATATCGATAGTTCTCATGAAGTAAAAAAAGCACCCGATATTTATATGTATTTTTGTACAAGGTGAGTTGACGAGCGATGAGTTAAGGTGAGATGTGGCGTTTTGAGTTTTTTGACCTGCCAAAAACAAAGAAAACCAACTTTTTATTTCTGAGGGAAAGTTAAACACAGGTTGATTTTTTTTTTAACAAAAAGATTAAACTCAAAACTATCCTTATTTTTGATGAAAAATTTTAAATTCAAACATAAATAAAATTCTGATGAAAAAATTACTACACACAAAAAAAACATTATATCAGAGCGAATAAATAAGACTCGAAAAATTTGTTTTATTTTTAGGATATGTGATTACCTGTTTTGAACAATCCAACGAAACTCAGAAATTTAGTATATTATTTATAGAAAAATTTAAAATAATGATTAAATTTTTATTGCAAAACTCATAATGATTACGTTCCGTAGTTATAAATAATGACCACGCATTACAGGAGCTATAACATTTTATTAAAATAAGCCCACTTTAAGTTAAAAAAACATCTTATATCTTAATATAACTATTGTAAACACTTATCGACAAATGAGTTTCATACCTATTTAACAGCAATCCTAAACGGTCAGCTTCTAAGTATCTGAACTTTTCCTCACCGTGACCACCGTTGCTATAATTTTGAGTAACGATTGGAATAATTCCAGAGTATTTCTACGATTTTACGTCGGTATCGAATTAACTTAAGCCATCTCAGTTTTCTTTCAAACTTTCAATGTATTCACTTGACACACTCATTACAACGATTACTCTATTTGCTCTCCAGCGTAATGTAAATAGTTAATGAGAGTCTCCCTCCTTTTTCCATAAAAATGGCAAAAAGGACTCCTAATTTCCTTATTCTATTACTAATAGATCAACAAAAATGTTATGAGCAGTTGATTAAGCAAAAGTTTGATGATGGCACAAACATATCACAAAATTGTCACACCGTGCTGGGGCGCTTTGATTGATTCATCAATTTTAACGCCAACAAGAAAATTCAGCAACGCTTCAACTGACCCCACAGCAATTGCTTTGCTACCCTCCATCGACTGCTGCAGTCCATTTTAATGATGCATAGCTCGCCAATTGCGTATACAGTATCTAAATTGTCACACTAATATTATCAGCTGTCGAACATAAAAATTTCGCAATGAAACTGATAATTTGTTTCAAATTGAATTGCGTAAACTGTATAAATGAGATGAGAAGTAGAAGGACATATCTCTAGGTTAGAGCATGTTTCTAATAAAAACTTTAATGATCTGAATTTTTACGACTTCGAAGCTTCCAAATAAGACATTCGCATTAGTTTATATTTGGAATATCTACCAAGAATTTTGTATTGCAGCAAAGCAGAAGTTATAGAAAAGTAGGTTAATAAATAATATGAAATCAATGCTGAAAATACTTAACTTGTTAATAGCCCATAAAGATAGAAGATATAAGAATATGAAGTATATTTTAAACACTGCTTTGGCATATTGTTTTTTATATTGGACTTTTAGCTGCGCTGTGAATTGAAATGGTATTGATAAGCAACTATATATGTCATGAAATATGGGAGATCAAATAATTCAAATGAATTTGGCGGCAAAAAAGATTTCAGGAAATATAAAATCTCCTCACATCTTTCTACTTCTAGTTATATAAAATTCCGACTTGGCAATTAAGTAGCCATGTAAGTAGTCACGTACTACACAATACTGGGGCAGTACGGAAAGTGCCTTCTCTTGATATGAAAAAAAAAAACGTTATCTTTAGTAAGATGTTATATATTTTACTTTTCAATATAGTTCCCTTTCAGCTCGACACACTTTACTCAACGTTTTTCTATCTTTGCCTAGCGTCTTTTCTATCTATCCAAGAATAGTTGATTGACCTAGGCTGGGCAATTATCATGCATGTCTCTTACAATACATCCTTCTTTTAGAGTTCTGCCTGGCACAGAAAAAACTCTTTCACTAGTTGCCGAGGTAGCAGGTACACTTAAAACTTGCCTAAAAGGTTATTTGAAGCAAAAATATCATGGTTTTCTCTCAAAATTTCAAAACGTTATCGCAGTTTGTGTTCCACTTGTGTTCACTTTTCCAAATAAACCCGTATTAAGATGTTAATGGCTCTTACAACAGCCAAAAATTTTGCCCTTTACGAGGTAAAAGTAGATAAATCCTGGATGAAATACCAACATAAATAAAAAATCAAAATTTTGTCTAACAGAAAAATTTCAACAAATTGTCACGTAATATGAGCTCTTGCACATCAAGTGATCTATGTATTTTGTATATATTTGTCGTAAATATTTCTGAAAATTGGTTTATTTGTGGGCTTGAGTTGGAAAAAGTTTCCGTATTGTTTTTAAAGTGAAATCTCTTGAATTTTTTATTTTTATTTGAATATAATATTTTTTTTTAATTTGTATGATAAACTATAACTGTCAAAAATTTTTTTGGGAAATTCTTTTTTTTTTTGTCATTTTAATAAAACTCCCAAAATGTTCCAAAAGTCCAAAGTTTCCAAAAGACTCAAACTCGTAAACGAAAAATTTGCTGTAATAAAATGTAATTTAATTAATATTTATAGGTACGCGGCAATGCTCTTTGAAATTATTAAATCGGTATAAAAATGCATTCAAATGCATTCTTGTGAATTTTTAAATAGTAAGCAAACCTATCCAAAAGTTTGTATTTGCCACCTAAAGCAATGAAAGTGTACACCATTAATTTTGACTATTAATTATTGTTTTTTTAAATAAAAATAATAAAAAAAGTATAGTTCTTATTACAACAAAAGACTTAGAATGCAAAGTTTCAAACTTTCGAAACTGTGTAAACATTTGGCAAATGTTAAACAAAATTTCAAACTTTTTAGTAAGAGTTTCTAAAAAGATTCTGGGTATGCAGTTTCATAGCCCATTTAATTCTAGTATAACAAAATGCAAATTTAAAATGGCTTGAAATATTTTCTAATTTCCAAAAAAAAGTTCCACAGGGGGTTGCGCATTTTCTTGAACATCAAAAAATACCGTTTATTCATTTTTTAAAAATGTTGCTTAAGAAGTGTAGAATTTTGAACAAAGTTTCAAACTTTCTAACTAAAAAATTGAAGATTTATAATTTTGCTCCCTGCAGAATGCAGGAGAGGCATGGAGAGACAGTCAAGGTAAAAAATTATAAAATACAAGCTGAATTTAATAAGCTGCAAAAGTGCATACTAAAAATGTTGTCTAATTAACAAAAGTGAAAATTATATTTCGTGGAATTTTTCTAATTTTCGTTTAAAATTTTCATATCGAATTCCATTTATTTATATAAATAACCAACATAAAAAAGAAAAGAAAAAGGGTTCAAACTGACCAAAATATTAATTTGCTATCGTTGCTAGAATGCTTCACTGGTAAAAGCATTACTATTATTATTAATGATTGATTGAAATATAATTACAATTGCAAATTTATATAATGTTATCACACTAGTTCGCAGGGCTATGGACTTCGCAAAATTATTTACGCACCAAATACGAACCAGTCATGATGTTATGGTTTTCCTCATTGAAGATGATCGAGGGCATTACACAGGTTGTTTCGATGTGATATCGTGAAGAATCTAAAAGAAAAAAATCAACAAGAGCACTTTGTACTCCATTCAAATAGTTTGAGTGGAACCGAGCACCGGTCGATTTGTGGGGAGGCAAAAAAATCGCCCATTGCTCTGTGAAAATCATATTCTAGGAATCAAAATAAGAAACTTTGCCGGAGGAACTATACCTCGAAAACGAATTCTGATGTCCCCCAATTTGGGTGCGTGCATGCGTTTGTGATATGTATGTACCCCAAAGCTCTTTCACATATGGTGATACCTACAATTGTATGCCGCCTTCGAATGGCAGTGGGTTTATTAAGAGGAACTTTTTCATGGCAGAAATACACTCTGAGGCTTATCATTGCCAGCCGAGCGCGACAGCTATTAAAAACAACTTTTTCTGTCAATTGGTGCTTCGTGGTTTGGAACCTGTGCGATTCCGAACGGTAGTCATGCACCACCTCGTTCGGCTGTGGTGCTCGCAAAACATCCTACATCCCAAAAGATCCCAAGATTATAAGTATATTTACCTAGATTTACACGTTAGTTACTTTTTGTGACATGAATGTTAAGCTCTTACTTTTCATACAATAAAATATTCGTATTTATAAGTGTATGTAAGTTCCAGGATTAGGTAGAATATCGAAAAATTTCTAAAAAACTGGATTAAAGTTGAATGAGCCAGCGCACGTAGTAATATTGGGCAAACAACTTAAATGTATTTTAAGTTAAGTGAATTGAAAATAAATTTAATTGGGGTTATTGAATATGATCGCTTATGAAGAAATATCAACCAAAAGAGTTGAACGAAATGTGAAATGGGCATTTTTACTCTTCTTGTTTTGCCTATCTGGATATTTTTACTCGTGTACTGTGATATGAGCTATATTTTTATAAAAAAATTAAAAAATTCAACAAATAAATAAATTTAAAAATAGAGGAATAAATGCAAAAACGTGTCGGTATGTAGTGTACGCTTTCTTTTGACACTGATTATAAATTTGTATAGTATTATGTAATTGTCACCCAATTGTCTTCATTCTTTTACACTTTGAGGAATGATCAGACATCAAGCTCATGGGGCGCATAGAATGTATTTTTCACACGCCAGTTTCATGCCAAATGTGTAGAACAAGGTTTCGAAAAATTAATCAGCCTATCGGAAGATTTATAATTTTTGCAAATAGCGTCGCACGCCAATCATATTTGACACTTGTGACTTAGGCAACTGCAGTACACAAGCAGATAAACAACGCAACTCTAAATTAGTATGGCAGCTTTTATTTAGTAAAAAAGTTATTTAGGAATAAAATTGGATGATCAATTTTGCGCAACCATGCAGTATTTCTACAGGCAAGAAAATTTAGTCATGCATGTGGTCATTTTTTTAAATACCATCAATTTCCTAATGTTCTACAAGTTACTAATGAAATTCTCTACTGCTCACTGACATACCTCCGTGTAATTACGGACACCTGAACTACTGGTTAAAAAAACCTGTTTTAGCATCTTACAGGCAGTCCAAAGTTACTCATTTCATTGGCTGCTGATTCGGCAAAAGTTAGTTTTACTTCGCAAATCTTTTACAATTGCTTTATTATATTTTTGCCACTACTCTTCAATTGCATCCCCACGTGTTCCGTTCATCACCAACATCACCGCTTGGCCCCATGCGCTCCGCAGACTTTCGTTATCGTTGTCGATTTTGTGGCCTTTGTATGCACTTGCAATGATTTATTTCATTATTATTTTTCTCCAACATGCTGCGGTGCGACACTATCCCCTCGCCACCATTACTCATTCGCCATCAAATCGCTTGCTACCTTTACTTGTAGTGAGTAAATTGCCAGCGGCGAAATATACTTACACTGCCAGGAATTACTACCGTTGTAATATTTGTAACAAGAGCAACAACAAAAACGACGTAAGCAATAATAATAGCAACATAGGCAAGTGATTGCTCTACGTTTACTACTTCACTTTACACAGCAGAAGTTCCTTACAAAGTTTTTAAAATTACTTACTAACGCCGCCACACGCCTGCAGCGCAGCAGTCATCGTTCGTATGAAAAAAAAACATACACACACAGCCTTGCAAAGGCTACAACTTTCGCCATTTTTCTTTCCGCTTACGAAAGCGGAAAACGCATTTGAGCCTTTGGGCGTCGGATCACGCATTCTCAGAAGGCGGGTACGGTCGGTGTGCTAAGAACTAGCATTGGCAGTTACACAGCAATACCGTTCACTTGCGAATAATTGAGGCATGCTTTAGGGCGTACCAGCATGCTAGCGTGCCACATGCCGCTGTCGCCCCTTTAGTTACTCATTCTGTAGTGCATCCACTTGTAGTGCCATTGTGTTGCTGACTGTTGATCTTTTTTACTGTAATCCTCGCTTTTGTTGTTGTATTTTTTATTGAAACCTTATTCTTTGCTGCCTGCTAAAACCTTAGAAAAAATATCCTACACTACGCTAAAGTTTTACAAGGAAAAATGAACAACAAAGAATACATTCTTGTCTACTGCGCGATTCTTGCCTGCAGCTGCCACAAGCTTCGTTTTAGTCGAGTGTTTATGAAAAACATACGTATGCAAGTTGAAGAGGATATAGCAGACGTGGCACATGGCTATGGACAGTTGACGTCGCGGGACTTCATAAGGTTAGCAGTACAAACAATAAAGGCGCGTAATTAATTAACGCCATCTTTATCAGAATGTTAAAAAGTTTGTAATTAAAAAGATGTACTCTGCACATATTTAGGATTTGTTCACAAGCATCATCAAGTGATAAATATGTATGTACAGGGTTGGCCATATTAAACTGACCCATGTGATTATTAAAAAAATATGGAAAAAGAAACATTTTTTTGTGTTTCATTGTGAAAAACATTTAATTTAGTTCAAGGAGATTCGTTTACATCACTTTTTGAATATGATATCGCGCAAGTGGTCGCCCTTAGCTCGTATAGCGTAATGTGCCCGTTTTTCGGCGTTTTCCATAGTTTTGGCCAGCGTCTCGGCCGATATGGCGGCTATTTCCCGTCGGATATTGGCCTTAAGTGCGCCTAGTGTCTTTGGCTTGTTGACGTAAACCTTAGATTTCAAATTACAGTAAAAAGTTATAGGGTTACTCAATGGGTCAGTTTAATATGGCCAACCCTGTATAAGCAGAAGAAATATGAAAGCATGCCATAATGTCGCACAGTGGGAGAAATGGTCAATCTAGCGGCGCTTTCTAAATAGCTTCTTAAATACAATGAAAAAGTACATTACTTTATTCTAAAAATATGTGTTAATTATTTATTTCTATGTTTTTATGTTTTATTAGAAAAAAAAAAAACTATTCAGAGTCGGAGCTCTCAGAATTACTGCCGTCAGGTAGATCATTTATATGTAAAAGAAGGTTTTTGACCTCATCATCTATTTTAATGTGATTTTTGGAGTACTTGGAGGTGCTTTTAGACTTAGATGTAATAATAGGATCTGAAGAAACTAAAAGAGTGCGTATTAAGTCTTTCATTGTATTCAACTTTAAGTTTTTTCGCGTATGGTTCAGTCTATAACTGCGAAAATCTTTATTCCTTGCCTCAAGTGCCTCTTCTGACATCATTCCTATTGGTAGCGAAACTTTTGCAATAATATCTGTTCCGTGTATTAATATTTTATGTACAGATGGAGGCATATAAAACCAAGGATATTTGGAAACAAATAATTCTACTGTATTCCAAGCATGTATGCGAAAAGCCTCTATGTTAACTGCATACCCACATGCCATAGTACGCAAAATTATACCAAGCATTTTTATAAGTTCTACTTTTACGCCAGTTACTGTAGAGGCTGAAATTGAATGCTGGAAAAATATTCTTGCAGCATTCCCAGTGTTTGTATTGCCTGATCCTTTCGTGGGAATGTGCACCAATATACCCATTTTTTCTTTTAGCTCAAGTTGAATCTTTCTTTTGGTTTTCTGAGCAATTTCTTTATTTTCTTCACGAATTTGCCAATTTTGTATGGGTATTCTATAGGCGATATGAATTATACTCTCAAAGCACCGTATTCAAGCATGAAGTGTTGACAATCCGTACTCATACAAGTGCTCCTGTGGTTGTCTCAATTGAACATTATTTAGATTATTCATCAATTTTGGTGTTGCTCCACAAATTCCACAGGCCAGCGATGATGAGCCCGCTAAAGTGTTAAAAACTTTCCTATCAATCATTGTTAAATAGAATTCATGTACTACTTCGAAAAAACTCAACTTTGTCGGAGCAATGCTTACAATTTGCCTTTTAATATTATCTATCTCAACCTTAACTAACTCCGCTGACTCTTTTTCAAAAATTATGTTAATGGGTCTGCAGAACCGAGTTGAAGAAGGCCTGTTATTTTGCCATAGAACAGAGTCTCCTTTTTTAATTTGTAAAGGCACAATACATACAGGAAATAAATACTCATCAGTTATTTCACAATCAGAAGCACTAAAACGTTGAAGGTAAGTGGAGTGACCACTGCTGCCGTCACAGCCCCATTTAAATATTGCTTTTATGCTGTCATTAATATTACCTACAGTCAAAACACCTTCAAAAGATTTTGAAAATCCTTGTACTATGCGTGCAACAGTATGGTCTACAAGACTTTGCAGGGCAACTTCCGCTGAAAGTTCAGTTACGTGTATGTCACTGGGGTAACACTCTGTTTTAGCCTTAAGTAAAATATCGTAGCTTGGATAAATTGAGGGACATCAGAATTCGTTTTAGAGGTATGGTTCCTTCGGCAGGTTTCTTATTTTGATCCCTAGAATACGATTTTCACAAAGCAAATATATATAATATATATATATCAGCAAAGGGTATTTTCTCCTCTCTTATTAAGAAAGCAGAGGAAAGGCACGAAGATCATAATGGGACATTCGACCATATTTAATGAAATCAAAATGAATAATAGCTAGCTTTAACATAAACCGATTTAGAGATTGTATGGAATTAAATAAGAATAATTATAAATTGAATTGATTGAATTATATTCTTATCAAATTAGGACTATATGTACTCTGTTTAGCGTTACGAGAGTGAGGGAACCGAGAATTGAGTGAGTTTTGCTGGAGCTTCTGGTTGAGCTCCTTTAAAGGCTTTTATGTCGAGCTTGTTAGCTCATAAGGTTTGTTTGCGTGTATATTTGTGATATGGCCAAGCGCTTTTGGATTAAATAATTGGGACTTGCGACTCGGTGAGTCGCGGAATCACTCCTAACCGAAGAGCTTTGGAATGCTTTGCGCAATACGCAGTCGTCGTGTTTGTATAAGTAGTATATTGAAGATACAGGGTAGGCCATTTAAAGCGGGCCCATCGGGCAACCCTATAACTTTTGACAGGAACGTCAGATCGACTAATGACATAGCGCGTTGGAAGCGTCAGTCCAAGACAATTTTTACCATGGAGCAGTACACTCCAAAAGAACGCGCTGAAATAATTCAGCTTTACATCCAAAATAACTTCTCAATTGTGAAAACTCAACGTGCGTTTAAAAAAAAAAATAAAGTTAAAAGTGCGCCATCCAAAAGCACTTTACAGCGTTTATACGCAAAATTTATTAACCACGGTAGTCTCAGCAATACCAGCCACGCATCCAGACAACGTACACGACGTTCTGCTGAAAATATCGAGGCTGTACGAGCCAGTGTTGAGGAGGCTCCGCGAACATCGAGTTATCGTCGTTCTCAGGAATTAGGCATCGCCACGACAACACTCAGGCGCATGGAAGGCTACTGGTTCCAACAGGACGGGGCTACATGCCACACTTCACGCGCTACAATCGATTTTTTGAAGCCATTGTTCCCTGGAAGGTTGATTTCGAAAAATGGTGATTTTCCGTGGCCACCGAGATCACCAGATTTGACGCCACCGGACTTTTATTTGTGGGGTTATCTGAAATCCAAGGTATACATCAACAAGCCAAGGACTCTAACTCAACTTAAAAACAATATCCGACGCGAAATCGCCGCCATACCGGCCGAAATATTGGCCAAAACGATGGAAAACGCCGAAAAAAGGACACATTTGGCCATCAAGGCCAGAGGCAAACATTTGAAGGATATCATTTTCAAAAACTAGCTGGAACAAATCTCCTTGAATCAAAATAAATGATTTTTCATATCAACACAAAAAAAAATGTTTTTTTCAATGTTTTTTTTCAGAAACAAATGGGCCCGCTTTAAATGGCCTACCCTGTATATGCGTGTGCAGGTCTTCTAGATGTCAGTTCAGACCCCAAGCTAAGCCTCTATTCGCTACGCCAGCTTGCCGCATAGCTTGGTCCAAGGATAAATTGAATAACAGCGGCCACTACACAACCGTACCTGATCCCCGGTTTGTATTTCAATACTGGAACTCAAAGCATTTTCATGATTAACAAGACAGCAAGCGCACACCTTTGCACGCGAGAACTTCCAAATTGCGTCATGCCTTAAAGTGTCGAACGCCTTTTCGAAATCGAAGAAGCAAAGATATAGAGCAGAACGCCACTCCTACGACTGCCCCGCAATCATTCTTAGGGTATTGACGTGATCGATACGTGACCGAAGTTCGCCCGACTTGTTAATTGCGTAAATGCTGCATCAGCGAAATGTCCAGCCTTTTTTAAATTATATGGGCTATAATTTTTTTTATCATGCTGAGAAACGTTATCCCTTTGCAATTTTTGCAGTCAGATAAATTACCCTTTTTCGGAAGAAGAGTAACTATACCTCATTTGAGGTTCGATGGTATCTTTTCGGAGGACCAAATCTCTCGTATTAATGGCATTAGGAGCCGCGCGCTTATCTGAGGGTCAGCTTTGAGTAGTTCTGAGCTGATATTATCTGATCCGGGAGCTTTGCTATCTTTTAGCGATCCGACGGCATTGAATGTTTCACACTCATCAAGACAGGTGGTGGGTATATCGCGTCTTATGTAGTGTTGTTGGCAGCTACACGACTGGAAAGGTTGCGAAGGTGTACCGGAGAGTAATTTCTTGTTGTACCGCTCCAAGATGCTGTTTTGTTTATCTATAGATGTCGCCAACTCGTCAGCTTCGTCTTTTATCGGTTTGGTAATTTTAAACTCGGTGCCCGTGTGCTGACGTATTGTACGATAAAGCTCGTGCGTACGATTTTGATTCATAAGCGGAACAGACACTTGGATGAAAATATTTTACCAGAGGAGGAAATAAAACTCAATAAAAAGAGCAAGTACTAAAATTTAGTGAGGTAGTTGGGCTCAGAGGAAAAAAGTACTACGAAAGCTGGTTCTTTGTAAGCCACCTCTGGATACTTCATCTACCCATGATACTTCATCTACTCATTGGAAGCGTGCACCGTCAATCCCAACTTTCTTATAATGAAGCCGACAGTATATCCGATCGCTTTATAGTGGAGACTACCTAACTGTACTCCCTTTAGTAGCCTGTTGGGAAATACTAACTCGTTACAAAATGGGGCTTCCTTCAAAATCACCTTATCATTAGAGTGAAAGTGTTTTAAATTCTTTATTCAAAGTCACTCGATTTCCCCATTTTGTAGGTTACCGATACAAACCTTTAAGCTAATTGTTGCTCATAACCACAATTTTTTAAAAACGTAATTTTTTCTTTTATTCATTTTTCTTTGCCACCATTTTTACTCAAAATTTCTAGAGTTAGCAACATAATGTTTTGCAAAGGTAGCCGATTTGTCCATAGAGTAAGTGAAAGTTCTTTACGGAGTAAATATTTTGTTATTGAATCATGGGCTTTTAAAATAAAATATCTTCGGTTCTTTTTTTAAATTTGTTTTAACTTAAAAAACTTTGTACAAAATCTTTGGGAAACCTTTTTTCATTTCATTTTTGAAAAACATGCAGAGTTTTTTTAACACTAAAAAAAATTTTTTTTGACTATATTTTTTCGTCGAAAATCACTTGGAAAATAATTGTTTTTCCATTTTTAAAAAACATCTAACTTAAATTTTTTTCTTATTTTTTCATTAAAAGATGAGTAGCAATCCTTGAAAGTTTCATCGCCTATACTAATTAGGCTATACTAATTAAATATATTTTTTAGTTCAAGAAGCTAATTATAGAGAATCGTTTTACAAAATCAAGGCAACTAACAACAGAGGTTTTCAAAAAAAAGTTTATTTACATATGCATTCATAGTAAATTTCAACATATTTCAGCACCTGGCATTTCGTCCGTTAGCTCATTTAAAATTTGCTTAGTCGCCAATAAATTAATAAATTGTTTAACCATTCACTTTAAATAAATATTACATTTTCTATTCATTTAATTTCAGATCGAATACTTAAATCCAAATAAACGCGAGCAATACTGCCTACATACATACATAAATAAGCCGCCAAAAATGAATGCAATTCTATTGAAGTATCGCAATTGTCCAGTGAACAAATGAAGCTGAAGCTCAAGCTGCTGCAAGTATTAAATAAAATTCATTGCATTAATTAAGTGAAAAACCCAATAAAGCTGTTTTGTGAAACATTTTAACTACTAGTCGTACCATTCAATGCAATTAGTTGCAAATTAGCAAAGCGTTGACGTTGATGAACCGACCAAAAATACGAGAACACAAAGCGGCATTGTAAATATAAAGGAGCTCAGCTCTCAATGAGCAATTTCTATGAGCAGTAACTACTTTACTTAGGCTGAATGCTTAGTGCGGGGTACTTTGAGATTATACCTCCTACCTTCTTTAGCATTTGGTTTTGCCTTTGTCGTTGGCTGAGCAAAGCCTTATAGGAAATCGAATGCGCGCAGAAGACAGTTAACAAAAGTAAGATAAGTTGTATGGGAAAAGATGGAAAACAGATTCATCCATACAAACATGCTTATATACAAACATCTACGCTCTGTAAGCTAAGCCAAGCGTTTGGATGTGCAATCATTTTAGTTTGTACGATGTTAGTAGGCGATGATGCACATGTATGTATGTATACGAGTCTGTATGGAAGTATATAGATTGTTGCACACCAAATTGCAGTGTAAAACGAAATAGTAACGCTTTGAAGATTTACTTGAACGGCGTTTATGTAACATACGACGGAGATTGAGCTGAAGCTGATGATGTTGAAACGACAAGCAAGGCTGGTATTGAAACGCAGTCGGCTGCTAGCAATATTGAAGAAGCTGATTATAAAAAAAGTTGAATATATGTATATATATCTATATATGCACATACATACAATGGTATGAACATACGGATAAGCGTTGATGACGCTTGCATCGACAACGCCGACTCATCATTTGTGGAAGCGGATTAAGTGCTTGAATGAAAGGAAGAAATGAAAGAGTTTCACTCACCTCTCTACTCCACTGCAATTTCTACAAGCAATTTCGTTTTGTCTGCCAGCAGAAAAGTCAATGAATGACGGCATTGCTTGTTGTTGTCAGTGTGTAGTCTAAATCCTTTTCAGAGTACCAGCAACAACTCTTGCTCTTCTGTGTAGGCAACAACAACAACTAGGCGTGTAAGGGCAAAAGCACACTTGAAAATCGTTGATAGTTTGACAAGCACTGACAGTTGAGCGAGTATTAGTGTTCAGTTACTAAATCAGTGAGGGATTTGCCATTCCAACAAAAAAAAAATGCAACAGTTGCTCAAACACTATATTATATTACACCGACTCGCAATTAAGATTCGCAGCAACGCATTCGTGTGTACATACATACGTGTTTTCTATTGTACGAATAGTTACGCGTTGCGAAGTACTACATATATGTACCTATATGCACCTACATATGTATTGTATGTACAAGCGTACTTATTTATAAGGATTATACACACGTACATGCATATGAACGAGTATGTATGCAACTTAAAACAGTTATGCTTGCGTTGTAGGCATTTACTGGTGCTTATTCAATTCAATGAAAGATGTCTGCTATGATGACCTTTATTAGAAATGTTAGCAAAAAATTAAGGAGAGAAAAAATAAAGCTTAACATTTGTGCAGATGTTGGCAGAATATAACACAGCTAATATAATCTGGCTGAGAGGCTTAAAAATTAACAATACTTACATAAATAAATTAACAATACTGTACATAAATTTAATGAAATATTCCTACCATCTGTCTAGGTGGTAGTGGACCTAATATATGGTGCGTGATCTGATTTTTTTTTTAATTTAAAATCAGAAATAACGTCTGCGTTGTGTAAAAAATTGTGTTTCTGGCGCGGTCTTTACTAAATCGATTACTTTTAGATTGAACAGAATACATAAACTTTAAAATCGAATATCAGTGATATCTATTTGTCGCCTAGAAACTGCGACATGATTCCAAAATAATACTTTTTATTGACACAGATTTTAAAAATTATTACCAAAAGGTATACATTAAAGGACTAAGTCATTGCTCTTCAGAAGGCTTCTCAAAACAAACTGTACACATATGGGCATTAAATGGAAGGAAAGTGTCAAGAAAGTGTTCAACAATTCTTCCCAAAAATAGTGAGCACTATTTTTTTAATTTTCCTCCTAAAATATCCAAGTATTGGTTTACTAACTGATGATCGCATGAAAACTGCTAATTTTATGGGCGCACACATTTGCATTCGAAAGAAAATTCTGCACTCCTGTTATTTTCGAGCAAGAAAACAAATTTTATTAAATGATTATTAAAAAAAATTTCAGCAGGTCAATCTTTTTACTGCCTTTATTCTCCAAAAACATTGAATAAACTAATGGAATTAGAGAATTTCTTTTTCTGATTTTGTGATGGTATCCCTGCAATATTAAAATATAAATGAAAATGTACGATAAACCTCATGTAATATACCGCTTTTGATCGAAAATTTCTAAGAATATTTTAGATGTATTTTAGCAAGGATTGTTACATGTAATAAATAAAAGTAAAATACAAATATTTTTGTGTTCTCTTGTCAATCTTCTTTCATTTGATACCCATATACATATATCAATGTCATTTAATTTTAAAGAATTAGGTTAATTTGTATAATGCTGAGTTCCAACTGAAGCATTGAGGTCCTTTACAAAATTTCTGATGATGGTGGACGACTAGAAACGCAGATTTACTACTAAATATTTGGTAATATTATCGCGCATACTACCATGATCACTGGAACAACTGCTAGATGACGCTCTAAGTCAACTGCT
Source organism: Anastrepha obliqua (assembly GCF_027943255.1). Classification (NCBI taxonomy): domain Eukaryota; kingdom Metazoa; phylum Arthropoda; class Insecta; order Diptera; family Tephritidae; genus Anastrepha; species Anastrepha obliqua. Next base: position 87,948,129 of record NC_072892.1, read on the forward strand.
TTGTGTTCTGTTTATTTTTTTATTTTTATTTTATTAGGTTCCACATCTATGATGAACATTTCTAGCGAGATTTTGTAGCCATTGCTTGACATTTGCAAAAGTTACGCCGTCTTCAGTAAATCTACCTCTACACTTTTTTTCGATTTTTTATGGTTTTGAAAATGGTTTTGGAAAATGTTAGGAAAGCGTTTCAATTCAGAGTGTCATTACTCTAAAGAAGCAGCCGTTAATGAGCGGCACGGACGCTTCAAAAGAGCTCGTGAGTCCATTGAGGATTATAAAAGTAGTGTTATTCTGTCGACATCTAAAGCTGACGAAAACATCAACAACGTGAAAGAATAACAACAAATTAATCAATCAACAAATTAATCATCAGACAACATTGCTTATGGATCCGTTCAGGTCATTCGAGTTAATGATTTGACTTAGCACCATATTGCTGCCAAGTAGGTCCCAAAGGATCTTAATTTCATGTAAAAAATGGGCCACGTTGATATCGCAAAATACATGATTTTCAAGGTAGAATCCGATCCCACATTCATCAAACGCATTATGACTGAAGATGAGACGTCGGTACATGAGTTTATGGGTACAACACGCAATCGAAACACCAGGTGAGTGCGTTTTTTTTAAGTTTATTGTAAGAAGCCTTAAGGGAACCCGGAGGTCTAGAAATTTCAAAAATCGATTTTTCTTTTTTGCGATATTTCGAAAGTAGAGTATCTTAAGAATATAGTATGAAATTTATATGCGGAAATTACGAATAACATAGCTTCTACAGCCCATTAACTAGGTAGAGAGCGGTCCACAGGCTCCTGTACTTCAAACTTTAAATTTTTTTATCTCGAAACGACTTTTTTCGGCCTCTTGTTGTCAAAAAAAAAAAAAAATTTTAATATGTTGTTCACGACATCAATGGCTATCGCCCGTACTACAATCATATTAATATATTATTTCAATTATATATATATTCAATTATTTTGATTAAAAAACTGAAAAAAACGATTTTTAAAATCTCAAATTCAAAACCGCGCCATTTTCTAATTTTTTTTTTTTTTTGTATTCTAGTACGAGTCATAAATACAGTCATACTGATTAATACTTTTTTGGTTTCTGTGTTTCAGATAAATAGAAGAGCCAAAATGAAAATGTTCAATTACTGCATTCGGAAATCTTACCAATTCATAAGGGTGCAAAATATAAATTTATATGTAACACCATTAAACATAATACTTCCACGGACAGGGTTCATACTTAAAATCTGTTATATATTGATCCTTGAAATTTTTTTTCAGTTTCCCAATGTGGCTCACGTACCTAGTACTTGTCATTGCTACAGGGGTTACCTCCTTTGCATTCAATGAAAATTTAGCAATAATGCTCGTATTACTTAAAGTCTGCTTTGAATTATTATTAATGCCACTGCGCAGCCTCGAAATAACAGAGTCAATGCATACACTCATATACAGTCGTGGTCAGACAAATGGTACAAGAGCGCATTATGGTAAAGATGGTGCAAATAAACTTATAAAACTAAAGCTCTACTTGTTTGTTTACGCCTCTCACAAATAAACAAAAAGTGATGTTATATATTGCTAAAACCGTGAACATATCTTCGAGACGAGTGTAGCAACATAAAAAAATAATAATCGAAAGTCGAAATTTGAAAACTCCCCTTATTTCTTGAACACACCTCGTATGTATAAATTGCAGTGAACTTTTTGCTTCGATGCCAGATCAGATTAACACTACACTCGTTCTATAGCTAGAGGTCGGCCTGGCAAATATCAAACCATTTCTACTTGACGCCGTTTTAATGGTAATTCATGCAATCCTTTTTTTAAGAAATTTCCTTGTAACAGGTATATATGAGGGGTGCCTTTTATATGTCGGGATTAGAGAACAAAAACAAATTTTAATCATCAAAAATCACTTTATTGTTTTTCAAAATATTCTCCATGAAGATCTATATACTTTTGCATGCGTTTGAACCAATTGTCGAAGCACTTTTGACAGTCTGAATGAGGTACCTCCAAAACATGCATTCTGAATGCCGCAATCGCATGTTCAGGTGTCGAAAAACGTTGACCTCTCTGTTTGTTTTTTACGTACGGGAATAAAAAGAAGTCATTCGGTGCCAAGTCAGGACTATATCGATGTTTTGGGTGCTCAAAAATGCAGTTGTTTGAGCCGATGTGTGAGAGCTCGCATTGTCCTGGTGAAGAGTGATCCGTCTTTGGCGATTGGTTTTCCTAATTTCTTGGAAGACAACTGGCAAACAAATGGTTATGTACCACTCAGAATTTACTGTTCTGCGTTGTTCTAATGGTACGGTTGCGACATGTTCAGTTTTTCCGAAAAAACAGCCGACCATTTGCTTGGAAATGCTTTGTGCGCGAACAACTTTTGTTTGATTTGGCTCATCTTGAAACACCCATACAGTCAACTGCTGTTTACTTTCGGGCTCATACGCGTAAATCCATGATTCATCACCTGTCACGATGTCATAGACGTGTTTCGAAGCCCCGCGATCGTATTTTTTGAGCATTGCCTTCGACCAATCGACACGAGCTTTTTTGGAGCGATTGGCCAATGGAGTGGGATCCAACGCGAACAAATTTTTTTGACAGTCAAATGTTTATGCAATATTGAATGTATGCTGGTCACACTAATGCCTAAGATTGTCTCAATCTCACGATAGGTCACATGACGATCTTGCAATATCAGTTCGCGCACAGCATCAATGGTTTTCGGAACAACAACTGATTTTGGACGACCTTCACGAAATACGTCTTGGGGTGAACTACGACCACGATTGAATTCACCATACCATCGATAAACACTGGTCCTTGATGGAGTTTCATCGCCAAAAAATTAATTAAGTTCATTCATGCAATGTTGCTGAGTTAATCCACGTCGAAAGTTGTAAAAAATAATCGCACGAAAATGTTCACGATTTAATTCCATTTTAGGACCGAGATGAATCTTTTAAGTTACTGTAAACAACTCAAATAGCGTTGGTATTTCAAAACGTTCTGAGTACGTAAAAGCCAAAAAATGTCAAACTTTGCGATACGGCTCTCAGTTGCCAGATTGCAACACCAGGGTTGCCAAATCCCGACATATACAAGGCACCCCTCGTAGAATGCAATGATTATTTGAAATAAAAAGAAAGAAAAACAGAAAAACTTATTAAAAATGCTTATTTACCTTTAAAATATCTTCACAGAATGCTAAAAGTGCATTGTAACTTTTATCTGACCACCCCTGTATGTGTATAAGTGTATGCCTCATAAAACCTTGTAGTTAATTTTTTTCCACATAATAGTTAAAAATCTTGAATTAAATAATACAAATTACCAAGTACAAATGTTATATAATTTAGCCACTTAGTATTGTGATACGGACATGTAATACTTCAATGACTATTCCAAGGTTGGTTGAGATATTGATAGTAAAATCTGCGCTTGGCTGCCCATAGCCATGCGTATCAATTTTTTCATTGAGCAACTACAGTTTTTTTTTAGATTATTATTGTCTCATAGTACTATCATATACCAGTTGCTGACTGGGCAAGTAAATTCGATTTTACAACAAATAAATAATCCAAAATTGTAAAAACAACCCCACAAGACTTTCGGTAACTCAAAATAATGAATAATTACGAGTTATATGTACTTTTATTAAACAATTAGCCTCAACAATCCCTATCATGCCCGCTTCTGCCTAAAATTGACTTATATCAAGTCGTGGAATATTTACATTGCACATTCACGACCTAGTGCAACGTCATTATCAAATCTTGCTAAGAAATTTATGTTAGCTAGCTAGCTTATGTGACGAATAACTACATATGTATGTGTGCAGAAGCCAAATGCATACATACGTGTTCGTTCTGCAACTGTATGCTTTTGTAAAGAAATGCAATAGCCATGATGAAATATAATTCTCAAGCATAGAATGATGAAAAAATAGAAAAATGTTGTCAACAAATTCGCAGCGTATAAATATAGAGCAATTCACTAGCAATAGGCACAGTTCGCTTTTAGCGGGTTCGGTGTTCAGTAAGCGCGTCCTATAGTCACTTACGCATTTACGCATTTACGCATTTACGGATTTACGGATATTCGCACTTATCCAAAACTCAACATGCGTAGATTTGTCATAATTTCAGCTATGCTAGTTGCATTGGCTTTCTTGTATCAGACCGAAGCAGCGCCAGTTGATGAATTACCTTCAAAAGCTGCTCTAGATGAGTCGAAGGCTGCAGCTGTAGCAAATCTTTTGGACGTCGATGCGGGTGGCGAACATAGTAGCGATACACCGAGAGCGGCACGTCATTATGGATACGGTTGGTCTTATGGCTGGGGTCAACCATGGAGCTACTATAGTAATAGCTGGGGCCGCCCATGGGGTGGTTACGGTTGGGGTGCATGGGGTGGTTATGGCGGCGGTTGGGGTCGTCCATGGAGCTACTGGGGTTGAGTAAACAGAAATTCGTTGCAATTTACTAATGTTGTTCATTATTGGCATTTTATTGCGAATCAAAAAAAAATATATACATATTGAATTATTGAATTATGTGGCCGCAAGAGGCTTCTGAATTGTGCAACATACTTACAGATATTTATAAATAAAAACTATTTGGCTTTCAATAACTAATGGTTTTTTTCGTTTCCTTACCTACACAGAAGGCGGCAACCCTCTCCTGTTCATTTTCGATTTACAGATATTGCAGTTAACATTGTAAGCTTATGCAGCTTTCCGAATTCGGTGCTAATAGGCCAATGTTCATTTGCGCCATATATGATGCCTTCACTGGAGTAGGTACGTAAGTGTTCTTTGAAGGACTGATCTCAAACGATATCCAATAGAGTAATGTATTTATTAACGAATCCCGATTGTCAGCAAATGGAGTCTGTATACTTCGAAATGAACAAACTCAGGATGAAGAAAAAGAAAACTAGTCTCTAGCTGCCTTAGCCAACTCACTGTATATACTCATTCTCAGAAATTTTAGTGTGTTTTGTGTCAGTTCTGAATTTGTGGCGTCCCATGTGAAATGAAAACCTTTGCATTGATAAAACGACTGATAAGGCAGGCTTACAGAGAAGATAACGCCACTGTTATCCAAGCCTTTTAGGTTTGTTTAGATTTCATTTCAGTTGATGAGTTATCATTAGGACGCTCGAAGCGTCCTAAGAAAAAAAAAACCTAAAAAAAAACGACTTACCAAATGATGGCTTCCCTGAAAACGTAATATATATATATATAATTGGCGCGTACACCCTTTTTGGGTATTTGGCCGAGCTCCTCCTCCTATTTGTGGCGTGCGTCTCGATGTTGTTCCACAAATGGAGGGACCTACAGTTTCAAGCCGACTTCGAACGGCAGATATTTTTATGAGAGCTTTTTCATGGCAGAAATACACTCGGAGGTTTGCCATTGTCTGCCGAGGGGCGACGTCTATTAAGAAAACTTCTTCTTAATTTTGGTGTTTCACCGAGATTCGAACCTACGTTCTCGCTGTGAATTCCGAATGGTAGTCACGCACCAACCCATTCGGCTACGGCGGCCTTCATTTGCCATTTGCTGATATAACCATGGAAATTGCCGAGTCGGACCGGCTTGTTATTAGGTCTATGAATAAGTTCGTGCGGTTTTTTTTCGAAATTTGAATTTCGGATCATTCCCATGGCTTTTAAACGTTTGGAAATGGTTGATTGATCAACTCCCAAAGTTTTTGCAACCTCTTCTTGCGTTTGAGCCGGATCTTGATCGAGCAATTCCTCCAATTCGGTATCCATGAACTTTGGCGGCGCGGCCAAAATCACCACTTTTAAAGCGTGCAAACCACTTCTGGCACGTTCGCTCAGCTAGAGCATGCTCACCATAAACTTCCACCAAGATACGATGACTTTCGGCTGCTTTTTTCTTCATATTAAAGAATTCCCCGCAAAAACACATTATTTGGCACGAAATTCGACATTTTCAAGTGTGGTAAAAATATTGTTGTTTACGCTTCAAATAAAAAACTTATACTGACGTTTGTGCCTTACGACAGTAGCTCTCCAATGAATGTTTGGAAATGTGGATCAATGGAATAATAATCAAGTTACGACAACCGCACGAACTTATCCATAGACCTAATAGCTATGTGCAGACTAAATTTATCAATTTTCTCTGCGAAATAAAGCAAAAAAAAAAAAAAAATTATAAAGCAATGGCCTGATATCTTTGAGTAAAAATTTCTGTTCAATTCTGGGCAAGTTGTGGATGAAATCGGGCACAAATCAGTTGCGTTTGCCTTGATAACTGTACATATTGGTTTTCCTTTTGCTTAACTATTGTCCAAGTATTTGCAATGAGGTTAGCATCAGGCGACTGTGAATGCTAATCCAAAATTCACTGTTTCCGCTCTAGACATCTTCGGCTTTGATGTTTGTGTTAGCTGCCTTTAATAGTGTTTTTTAGTAAATTTTATTCATAAAAACTACATTCACATTGGCGGTAAACGCATATGTACAAATGGCCAAATACTTTTTCGGAGAAGCAGCCCTAAACACGAACCTTAGCGGGATGTTTAACAGTTCGTTGAACTGTTCGGTTATCAGCAGTACACCAGCGTGGATATGTACAACTATTCGCCCAAAAGGAATCATCATCCGTGAATTTTCCGATGTGTGATGATAAGAGCAATGGGTTTTCTAATGTGGTCTGGAATTTGAGGTCTTCTGCACATGAACGTCCTCGATTCGTGTTTTTGGATACTTTAACACCACTTTCTCTTAAAACAAGCTCAGCTTCACGCAACGATAAGTTCTTTATCACAAAGAAATCAATGATCTTCTGATCTTGCTCTGGAGAGGTGTTTGCTTTTGGGCCCCATCCGCAGAAGTCGTCAACGTTTTTAACTTTGGTCTACCCTTGCATTAATTTTTTATGATTTATTTATATTCTTCAAATCTTTTGCTCCAGAGGCACGTGATATTTTTAAACCTCTAGGGTGTGCACATAGGAACACTGCTTCAAATCATTTTTAACACGTTGGACTCATTTTGTAAAAACGAAGTAAGTTTTCTAAGTTTCCCACATAATTAACAAATTGCGCAATGCGTATTACGAAAAAGGTACACCTAATTAGGAGCATATATTTTTTTTAAGTGGAGCTCTTTACATCACCTTATATACTGAAATTTTATTTCGACAGTACTAGAGAAGTTTAAACATAATTTTTCTAGGGAATATCAATGGGTTCCCGATGTGTCCATTCTCAACTAATTAATCAAATGTCTCGATTATTAAACCATTAAATTTGCATATAGGAAGGAGGATTATCAAGTGCCTTAAGCAATAAAAAAGAAAGCAATTGATTTAAATTTAATGGTATTCATAACATTAGTCTCCTTTTCTAGCCATATACTTCTTCTAAAGGCGCACACACACTTGTTCTTGCAATGCGAAAAATATTATTTCCTGATCTATCCCAAATAAACTTAAGTGTCGCCGTTATCGTCTTCATTTCACGAACATTTCTTACCACTGAACAATTTTTTCATATTTGGAAACAAAAGTAATTTATTAAGTAATATTTGAATTAATGGTAGCACAAGGCCCCATCAGCTATGCTCTCTTTCAAGAAGGACATCATTACACTCCATGCATACCTTTTTGATGCAATGCATCTTTCAAACATTTTCTTGAGATTTTTATTATGTCTACTGTAACGCGCATTTCCACTCCTCGATCCTCCAAAAGCTCGTCATTGTTTTATTTTAAAAATATCATAAGAGTGTCATTGATTTTCCGATTCTTCTTTGGGAGCATCTATTTGATGGGTTATCATTTATCCAAAAACAGACGGTGACAATTGTTCGTGTAGGTGAACCTCACCCAACTCCTTTGATTTCTTCTGCACATCAAGTAGAGTGCGAAGTGAAGAAAATATCGCAGCTGTATCGGCCAGTGTTAATGATGACCATCAATTACACTAGTTTACACCAAAAATGGTCCTCGACCAAAACGCGTTTTTTAAAGTAATTTGGGGTCGCTGAAACCAAAAATGAATTTTCTTTTTTTTTAAAGAACGGTTTCCGCGATATTCCCAAAAAACCTGTTTTTTGGGCAATAGTGCAGTTATTACCTGCAATCTCGAAAACAGTGCGCGCCATTTCTTTGAAGTGTATAAATTTCGAAAGGCACACATATAACCTACATGGCAATATATAATTCGTGTCAATGGAAGTCGTAGTTTTCGCAAAACAGGTGGTGAAAGTAAAAAAAAGGCATTTTTGTCGTTTTTTACTAAATTATCAAAGTTTATTAACTTTTTTCTGGAACAAAAAATTTTTTTATATCGACATAAGATAAGTTTTCTGAAAAACAATTTTCTCACCTACATTTGAAGTCTAAGTTTGTTTGAATCGACGAAAAATTGTAGAAGTTATGACCCATAAAGTCAACACGTGTGATTTTGCAGCTTTTGACTTGGCTATGTTTGAGGTCGAAAATACGCTTTTACTCTCGAACTTCTTCTTTTATGTTGCACGGAATCTTCACGAAGTTACATCCAGCAGTAGTCGCTCATCATTCCTTGATCCGAAAAGCCCTCATAACGCTTTTTAATCGTAGCAATATCTTGATGAAATCGCTCGCCTTGTTCATCACTTTCAGCCCCCTAATTCGGAGGAAAAAAATCCAAATGACTGTGAAGTAGGTGCATTTTTAACGACACGCGAGCGCCTGTTAACAAAAACAAAGTTAAATTTTCCAATCAATTTATATGATAAATATATTTTCGAGTATGTACGTTTTACAATACTAACCAATAGTTTTAAAGTATTTCATCATTGTATGAACCAATTGACGGTCGTTGTTGCTCCTGTTGTTTCCCAAGAATCCATGAACAACTTTTTGGAAAGCTTTTCAAGCTTTAGCTTCGGAACTGTCTGTGTCCGTAAACAATTTCTTTATCTGTGGACCGACGAATATACCCGCTTTGATTTTCTCTGTTGATAATCTCGAGAACTTGGTTTTCAAGTATTTAAGGGCTGTGTTTTCCGGTTTTTTTGCCAAAGCTTTCACAAAATTCTTCATTAGCCCAAGTTTTATATGCAAAGGCGGGAAAACAACTCTTTTTTTCTCAACAAGTACTTTTTTGGTAACGTTGAGTTTTCCCACGACATGCTCCACACGCTTCGACCAAACTTGTTGAGTGAAATGTTTGTCATCCGCTCTGCTATCCCACAGACACAAAACCAACTGTATTTGGTATAGCCACCCTGCAGACCAGTCAGTAGAGCGACAACTTTCAAGTCACAGCATATTTTCCAGTTATACGAACTGTAGTCAATTAATTGAAGTAGTTCTTTAATTGTCTCATAAATTTCTTTGACATTCGTAGAATGAGCAACGGGGATCGATGGTTTCTTGTTGCCTTTGTGCAGTAGACAGCCTTAATACTATACTTGCTACCATCAATGAATAGACGCCACTCATTTGGATCATGAGTTTCTCCAAGTGCCGCAAACAACTTATTAACATTATTGTTGTAGCAAAAATTGTCTGTTTTTGAGAAATACAGTTCGAATTTTTTATTTCGGTTTCGGTAATACGTTACGTTAGTACCTGATTTCAAATAACCGCGTTCATGTAGACGTGAAGCTAGGAGTTCTGATTTTTCTTTCGACAAGTTGAGATCACGACATAAATCGTTTAATGCTCTCTGATTAATTGGCTCTGCCTTCTGACTCGATGTGCTTGGGGAACTGCCGACACTCGAAATCGAAGCTGTTATTCCTTGAGAACTGAGGGACTCTGCTTTTGGTGTTGGTGTTTCACGTTTTGGATATTGGGTAGAATGTGGTGCGGTTTTTGTCAGTGATGACACTTCGGGATACGTAGCTTTGATATATTTTCCTCCTCGAAGTTTAGTCAGGCAAAAATAGCAATCACTCACATGATCAATAGGATTCCTCCGCTCAAATGGCTTACCAAAAGATAAGTATGACCGTGAGCCTTTGGTAAATTTGTTCAAACGTGCAGAACATGTAGCGCAGACAGACTTTGGAGTCCACGTTTTGTCCATATCTTTTGCTCGTAAACCAAAGTATTGCTCGTAAGCTGCTAATAAATGCGTGGCCAGCTTTTTCCGAGCACTTTCTTTGAAGATATATAAACCACAAATAAAACAGAATTTATCTGGTGCGTGCTTGCACATTTCAGTGTATTTTCTTATAACACAGATATAAACAAAGAAAAACAAAGTAAGTTCTGCTCTAGTGCTAGGCGCAATCTCAACTGCCCGACCGCCTGACGGACTTACGAAAGGAGCCTGTATAATTTCATCATCTCATTATTCTATTGCTCTCTTTCTTTCACTTATGTATTCCGCGCCTTACGACCAGACTTTACTCGACAACAGAGTCCGTCTCTTTTTCTCTGTCGTCGTGCACAAATTTATACTTGCAGAAATATGGCGCCACCGAAAATTGTAGACGTACAATGGTCATACCTACAAGGTCATACCTCTTATTTAGCTAGAATTGGTACAATGGGCAAATAAGCCTATTCTGCAACATATATATATATATATAAATATATATATCTATTTGTATGAAACAAATATTGTTTTTAATTATAGTGAGCCTAAGAACAGTTATTTTGCGTGACTCAATACGCAGGCTGGCATGATTTACTTTTGTTCGAAACCGTATTGTATACAACAAAAGGATATACGACCGACGATGAAATTGTCTTCATTCACATAATACGTTATAACTTCTAAAATTTTTCGTCGATTCAGACAAACTTAGGCGTCAAATGTAGGTGAGAAACTTGTCTTTCAGAAAACGTATCTTATGTCGATATAAACAAATTTTTTGTTCCAGAAAAAAGTTAATAAACTTTGATAATTTAGTAAAAAACGACAAAAATGCCTTTTTTTTACTTTCACCACCTGTTTTGCGAAAACTACGACTTCCATTGACACGAATTATATATTGCCATGTAGGTTATATGTGTGCCTTTCGCAATTTATACACTTCAAAGAAATGGCGCGCACTGTTTTCGAGATTGCAGGTAATATCTGCACTATATACAGGTTTTTTGGGAATATCTCGAAAACCGTTCTTTGAAAAAAAAAGAAAATTCATTTTTGGTTTCAGCGACCTCAAATTAGTTTAAAAAACGCGTTTTGGTCGAGGACCATTTTTGAACGTGAAAAATTGTAAACTAGTGTTATCGATTCGTCGCCGTTCGCAGCAATTGGGCCTCTGTTACCTGTTACTCAACAACGTGGAAAATTTTGCGAAACGATTCAGGTGTGAAGCTTTTCAAAATACAGCTGGTGCAAGAATTGAAGCCGAACGACATACCGCAACGCAGAATTTTTGGTGAATGGGCTCTTGGAAAAGTGGCCGAAGATTCACTTTTTTATCGAAAAATTGTGTTCAGCGACGGAGCTCATTTTTGCGCTTAAATCTCTTCGATTGATTTGCAAATAGACCTAATATACGAATACGTATGTTATACCCATAATTTCTTACTAGTTTTTGATGTCTTTAAATTTTATTTCAAATGCAATATATATTTTTAACAAAAAAAATATAATTATATACATAACACATATAAAAATATTAAAAACAACCGATGATATTTCTCTTTAAAAAATTCTATACCCAAATTTCGCTCGGGCGTACATGTCATATGCTTAAATTTTTCATTCATCTATATTCATTTGTAAAATTTTTGATGCCTCTTGTGGAAATGCGTCACGGTACATACCTGCAGTATCATTAGTGAAGATGTTAACAAAAGATATACATTGGACCAAGTTGCGTTCCGTGGATTGCTTTGCGAATCATCTGTCCTAAAGATATAACTCGTATATGTTATAGAAGTTCGAAAGTGATAATTTGCTAAATTCATGTCAAATAAGATAAAGCGAACTAGTGTGCTAACTAAGCTAGGTTTATATTGTATTTATATATCTTCTATAAATAATAATAAATAATATAAAGTGAAAAGTGGTTTCCAGAAAATAGTTTAAACTAAGTATTTTAATGGTCAGTCCCTCACAAGCTTATACAATAGCAAATACTGTCAATTCTGGAAGACTAAAAATGGGGTTTGAAGATAATTGTTGCAAGTCTCCAGCTGACATAGGTCAGCTCATACAACAACAATTTTGGCATTGAAGCCCTTAAACACCTGTAATATACGATATAATGGATGAGGATTGCACCTACCACAGGCGTCAATTTAAATAGAAAAAAATTATGAGCAAAAAGAACAATATACAAATAAATTAATTTAAATATTTGTAAGTTTTAAACAATTCTCATTAATTGTTTGGAAAGCATGATGAATTTATAAATATGAAATTGATTGACTGAAGTGATTTATTGCTTAAATTTTCCATTACAAGTTACATCACATAAAATATTTAATTGTAATTCGTAGAAAATACAAACGTCAGCGCATCCGTTTTCTAATACGCCATTTCCGTTATACAAATCTACTCAAAGCGGAATCCACATTATTGCGCTATTATTCTATTTTGATATTATTTAAAACTGGTCCACTTTTAGTTCCCAGTAAAGGTTCTCAACTGTCCATTATTTTTTTTTTTACTTTTGATGAAAATTAAACTACATAATTCGAATCTAAGTTCGGCTTCATAACTGTATTATTTATTTATTTGTTCATACACATAATGTTTAGATAGATACAAACAAATACCTTACGACTTAAATTACTAAAAGCAGACTTAAAGTAAAAAACATCAAAATCTAAGGAAGAAGAATAAGAACTAAACCGACGATCCTCCTGATTGCTTCATTGCAATGCTCAATGCATTCATCCCGTAAACAGTTTTAGCAATACCCAGAAAAAATGATTCATTACAATGGAAAATGCCTGTGGAAACATTAAAATTCATTTTATTTATGGTGTTTAGCCGAGCTCCTCCTTCTATTTGTGGTGTGCGTCTTGCCGTTACTCTACAAATGGGGGGACCTACAGTTGGAAGCCGACTCCGAACGGCAGATATTTTTTATGAGGAGCTTTTTCATGGCAGAAATACACTCCGAGGTTTGACATTGCCTGCCCAGGGGCGACCGCTATTAGAAAAAAATTTTTCCTAATTTCAACCTGCGTTCTCTCCGAATTCCGAATGATAGAGACTCACCAATCCATTCGGATACCGCATTAGGTACTTCACTAATTAAGGTATAATGATAACTGCCTTTAAATCGGAAGCCTTTGCAATACTTAAAGTAGCAGGCTGGTCAATTGGCGAAAGTAGCGAGCACATAAAATCAGGGTCTGCAGTGATAACCAATCTGCTCTAATGTTTTAGAAACACTTCGCACCTCTCCAAAAATAGTTCAGGAATATAAGCTAATCGCCATTGCAAGATGGAACGAACTTGAACTCACAAGTGTGGCGGAAAATTGTGACATTATCGATGATCCACTGTGTGCATCTTATTTCGAGAATGAGGATAGTTCAGAGCATTTTCACTGCCGCTGTTTGGCTTTTGCCGGACTCAGAGAGTACATTTTTGTGTAAAATGCACAAACTCTTAGTATTTATAAACAAATCTGGAAAGTTTGGAGAGGAGTAATGAATTTCCACCCCACATGCCCCTCCATTTCCTTTAAATCGTCTCACTTGGCCTCAAGTGCATTAGGGAATAATATTGCCAAAGTGCTTGGAAACGTTTCAGATCATCCACTTTCATCTATTCCAAACTAGTTTCAAACTAATGAAAAAGCAACGCATTCATGCATAGTTTCTCATCCGATTTTATTTAGCTGTAATTGACTGACCAGGCGCAGTGGTAAATGTAAATTGCCAAAGAGCAAAAAGTGGTTGCAGCTTTCTTGTTATTTCGTCGACCGAACGAATTTATGGTGTAGTGATTTAAAATGGCTCCAAATATGACCATCAGTGATGACAATACAAAATGGCAAATCAAAAATTGAAAATTTGCAAACAGAAATCAAATCATTGAAGCGTAAAACGACATTTAGCTGGTGTTATTTATGTATGAAGTTGCAGGCAGTCTGGCTGCTCTGCTGACCTCATACATTGGTATGTGTTTAGTTGTGTATATATACCCATACACATATGCACATATTTGTACAAGTATATGCTTATGACGATTTCCGTCCCTGTAGGGAGTTGAAGTCACTTTAAATCAGTAGTGGAAAAAACTTAATCGCAAGAGCAGTGTGCTCTTCACATGTATTCTTACGCTCTCCCATTTCGTCGCAGTTCAGACAACAACAGGGGTAGGAGTTGCCTAACGCAAGGTACATGAATGATTAAAAATTACCGACAAAAAATATTTTATGATGCCAAATTTCTTTATTGAAATGGAGATTAAAGGAATGAGGGAATATAATTTCATTAAAAAAAACTGGATGAAAAAGTTAAATAATGGTTTTTCCTAGTAGTATTCGAACGAAACCAGTTTAATTTGAATGGCTTTACCGCTTAGTCGATTCATGAAACATAAAAGTTTCATTTACCCTCTACTTTTGTCAGTGAAGATTGAATTCAATTGTTTATTTATAACTGCTTCATTACTGATTTTTAAAAAAACTTCATTGTAAAGTTATTTTAAAACTTTATAATTCCATCTTATGATACAAAAATATTACATTGCCCATTTCGGTTAAAATCTTTCTAAAAACTATCTCAAGTGAAGGAAGATCTTACGCTTAAAAGCTTGCAAAAAAATGTTTTAAAAATAAAATAATTGAATAAAAATAATGATACTTTTGGAGGGATTCTCAAATCGCTTCAGGTCATGTAAATCTTAATATTTTTGTTTTAAAGTGATGAGAGATGCAACTTAATATGTGTACATGAAACTAATTTATATTTGAATACTGCGAAAGCAAGTTAAAATTTTATTTAACAATTCGAAGAAACTTCATTTTATATCCGTGCATTAAATTTCATATGTATATACATAAGTAACGATGTAAAAAAATTTGCTTTAATGAATTCGGAGGTTAAAACAAAAATAGTTCAACAAAAGGACATTTTTCTATAGCAAAATCAAAATAAATTGAGATTGATACCGAGAAAGTACTGGACAGGACGAAGTTTATTGCTGAGCAAATTTTAATTCCGTCTTGTTACTTATCAACATTTATAAATAACAAGAGCAGGGGGTTCATCTTCTACTAGGAATGGGAGAGAGCAAGATGTTTCAGTTGATTATGTCGCTTTTTAGGTTTGACCTATCTGGGACCAAACAGGCATTTAAAATCAAACTAATACTTCGAAAATATTTGTTATGTTAGTTTTATAATTATTAATTCGAACTTCAGAATGTCCACACAATGGCACTCGAATTCACCAGACGCGAATCCAATGGCTTAATTTCCTTGGGCCATTTTAGAGAGCAAGATCCGAACTAAAAGATTCACCAGTATCGAGACGCATAAAGAGCCATTGTCCGCGAGTGGGCCAAAATACCTGGAAATCACACTCGAGCAGCTTGCGATGCATTTATTGACCGTCTCAGGGTCATAGTCAAGACAAAAGGTGGTCATATCAAGCAAAAGTAAATTGATTCTTAATTTTGCATTATTTTCAAGCATATTTTATTTTGAATTAAATAAAAGTAATATTCCAAAAAATAATTCCAAATTTATGGCCTTTCGAGTGCCGGTCCCTGTAATTAAATGCATCAACACTTTTCAAATAAACACTGCGGTATTTGTTTTAAATTTCAGAATTGTCGATCTTAGTACAAAAACATGTACAATTGACAAAGAGACTGAGACTAAAGTTGGAGTTACAGTGTAAAAGATGTGTTTTTGGATTAAAGGATGGCACACTCTCATCCACTTTTTATTTTATTTATGTATTAAAGTTAGCATAGAACGGTCTTAACACACATTTTATTTATGCATGCCGAATTGATATGTTCGTGTTATGAACCAAGTAATGTAAAAAAATATACTGCTTTATCTGGCAAAAATTACGCACACCTTTTCACTTGCATCGCTCAACGACAACTAATGGAAGTTTTGAAAGGTAGCGGCGACAATTGCTGACTTGCTGAAATACTTTGAAAGAATTTTCCATAATAAAAAACAGGAAGAGATAAGATTTGCAGAAAATATTATTTAGTTTTATTTGTTTTGAGTAAAAAACCTCTACTTATTCACTGTTATGCAAAGATGAATGGAAAGTACCTAAAAATTTCCCTAATCTATAAATAAATATAAACAAAATATATAATAGCATATTCAAATACAGTATCGTGTAAAACCTAAGTATTCTTTTAATGCAGAGCTAAAACAGGAAATTTTTTTCAAATTGGTGAGAAATTACCATCGTTTGCGTTGCATGTTTGCTGATTAAACTCATTTAGACTTGTTATTCAGATTTATTGAAAAATGCAGTCGAAAATTGGAGTGCCGAGGGCACCACATAACTCATAGCTGCGCCTAACATATGCCGGACTTCATAATCAAAAAATAAATGCCTTGAAATTATCTATCAGATTATAATAAAAAAAGAAATGCATTCCAAAAATATTTCAGTTTTGTATTATAATTTTAAGTTCTCTAACTCTTAAGAATCACCCTTTATTACGACACATAACGACTTAGTAATTTATAAGAGCTAATTGTCAAGTAATTAAAGTTTTAGAAAATGGAGCAAATTTGATTTTAATACAAGTTATCGTTTTCGACTATCAAGCTGCCAGACCACAGCAATATTTTCCAAGCGGAAGCTTTTGCTGAGGGGAAAGTCGCAGAGCTAGCCTACACCAAAACAAGAAAGCAATAAGCACATATTGTATTAAAAAATGTTCGACGGAGCAGGGAGAAAAGCTAGCCGCAAACAGTAAGCTGCATATCTATAGGGTACCTGGCCACAAAGGCATTATGGGGAGCGAAATGGTAGATGAGATAGCAAATAGTGCTGTTAGACTACCATTTGAACAAGAGAACGACATACCAAAGCCGCTAAATTCAATATACAATGAAATGGATGACTACATGAAAAGGCGAGTGGAAGCTAGGTTTACTAATCTGACCACATGCAAAACAGCAAAAGTCATGTGCAGAACTAACAACAAAAAACTGACTCAATTCGTACTTAAGCTCTCGCGAAAGGACCGCAGAACTATCATAGGTATGCCAGAAGGTCCTAATCTATTGGCTGCACATACGTACAAGAGAGGGATGGCTAACACGGACAAATGCAGGAAATGCTGAGAGGATGTTGAGGAAAGTTTAGAACACCTCTAAAATGCCTGGGATGCTTATAAATTATTTCTCTTTTTTAAGATTATTTATATATGCTTTAATCAGTTTGGAAAAAGGTTTTATTGATTGCTCTGTAAGGTATAGGTTATAGGAAACTAACCAACTCCTGATTACCGCCTGCAACTCATTAGCCAATCTTCGCTACATAGTTGGTAGGGGATGAGAAAAGTTAAGTTTGTAAGTAAATAATTAAAAGTATTGGCTCTAATTTCATTTTGACTCACTGAAATTGCAATGCTAAATCTCCTTTTAGTGAACGCGACTGACTAAAGATTTCCTCCTTCGTGGATTTATCCAAATCTTGAGTTAAATTGAAAACAAAAAATTTCAGTTATCTGAGCTATCTGAGACCTGGGAGTGCCAAATACTCGTACGAGAAGTATTGTGGTCTCTTATTAGATGCCACATTAATGCTATAAATTTGATTTTAGAGCTATTTGATGTACAAAATTTTGAATTATGTTTTAACCAGAGTTCCGTAGGGCTGACGTTCAAAATTAATGCGTTTGTAAAAGTTATCACAATGCTTGACATAACTCAACAAAAAGACTGCAACCCAACACTCCACACGCGCAACCAAAAAATTGTTGAAGAAATTCCAGTGCAGCGACTGGCGTTCTCGTGGGTAGTGCCCAATCAACAAAGTACCGGCCATGTTGGAAGCAGACGGCCTTAGCTTTTGAATTTACTTTTAGAATTAAGATAATTTGTAAAGTCAGCTGGAGAAGATTCAATAACTAATAAAGACTGGCCTCGTCCGGAACCATTTTTTGTTAGCCCGGTAGACGGGTTGGTTAGCTTATATAAATAACTTATAGTTACCTAAATTTCGCACAGTCTCTTTGAGGTGAATATTAGGGGCGAAAGAAAAGTCCAAATACCTGGATTAAAATGTAACTAAAGTAAATTTTTTTAAATATCGTTTAGGTTAAGCACAACACTGTAGGTGTAAGTACATATATACACACTCGTATGATTATTTTCATTTGTTGTACGAGTACTCACGGCAACGTGATGAGCTAATTATACGAGCAGGCTGGACAAATTGTCTAACCACATTTTGAGTGTTAAAGGCAGTTAAACCACAAACACATAAATATCATAATATTGAATCATTAAACGCAAATATTTACTAACATAATTCAGTTTATTAGCAAGTTTTGGTGCTTCCCAGCATTTCAAACTCACTTTGCATTTACTATAAAAAAATTCCAATTTACAGTTTCTACTTTTACTGCATAAGTAGCAAATCTATATATATAAAATTCAAATTATGTATGTATCTATAGATCGACTTTCGTCCTAAACGCATAAACCGATCGTAACCAAATTTGAAACACGAACTGGATACCTTACCGGGATGGTCATAGGCTAAAAAATATTTTGATATATATAGGGGGCGTGGCACCTCCCATACAAATGGAGTTTTTAACAGTCCGTATTTCTGAAAGTATTTACGTATTTAGGCCACTGAAATTTGGTAAGGGGTTATATGACATTAATCCTTATCACATCCACAAAAACTGCGTATAACTAAAGAGGGGGCGTGGCACCTCCCATGCAAATGGATTTTTTAACAGTCCGTATTTCTGGAAGTATTTACGTTAGACTACTGAAATTTGGTAAGGGGTTATATGACATTAATCCTTACCACATCCACAAAAACTGCGTATAACTAAAGAGGGGGCATGGCACCTCCCATGCAAATGGATTTTTTAACAATCCGTATTTCTGAAAGTATTTACGTTAGACTACTGGAATTTGGTAAGGGGTTATGTGACATTAATCCTTACCACATCCAGAAAAACTGCGTATAACGAAAAAGGGGGCATGGCACCTCCCATACAACTGGAATTTTTATAGTCCATATCTCTAGAAATATTTAGGCTAGACCAATGAAATTTGGGAAGGGGTTATATGAGGTTAATCCCTAACACCTCCAAGAAAACTGAGAAAAACGAAAAAGGGGGCTTGGCACCTCCCATATAAATGCAATTTTTCATTGTCCATATCTCCGGAAGTATTTGGGCAAGACAACTGAAATTTGGTAAGAGATTATATAAGGTTAATACCTGCAGGTGCAGATGAAAACTGGTGATAGCTAGAAATGGGGCGTGACACCTCCTATACAAATGGGATTTTTCATACTGCATATTACTGGACGCATTTATGGTAGAATACCAAAAATTGGTAAAAAGTTTAATGAAGTTAGTATTTAGTAGGTAGGTAGAAAAAATTTGAGCTTAGAGAAAAATGGGGGTTAGACCATTTGATATAGAAACGAATTTATATTATCAACGATAGAGGTTACGGATCAAAAAGTCGCGTAGGAAACTATTCAAGGAATGATTATTGAAAATAAGGGAGGATTAATTTTTTTGGATGCGCCTGGAGGAACCGGCAAAACATTTCTGCTTAATTTGATATTGGCTGATGTAAGAGAAAAGAAAGAAATCGCTGTGGCAGTTGCTTCTTCAGGAATAGCGGCTACCCTTTTGTGTGGCGGACGAACAGCTCACTCAGCTTTTGACACACCGATGTGCAATATAATCAAAAACTCAGGTCAAGGTAGGGTTCTAAAGACATGTAAGCTAATCGTGTGGGATGAGTGCACAATGGCCCATAAAAAGTCGCTGGAAGCTTTAGACCGATCTCTGAGAGACTTGAGAGGTAATGATCAACCCATGGGTGGTGCCTTACTCTTAATGGCAGGGGATTTTCGACAAATTCTTCCAGTTATTCCGAAAGGAACCGCCGCAGATGAAGTGAATGCCTGCTTAAAATCTTCATACCTATGGGACTACGTTCAAAAATTGACTCTTTCTACAAATATGAGAGCACATTTGGGAGGAGATGCTTCAGCAGAAGTTTTTTCTGAACAACTACTTACTATAGGCAATGGAAAAATACCAGTTTCTTTACCACCAAATTTAATTTCTTTTAATCCAGGTTTTTGTCAACTTATGTTATCAGCTGATGCTTTGATAGAAAGGGTATTTCCAAATATTTCAGCCAATCACACAAACTATAGATGGCTTCGAGAAAGGGCAATTTTGGCACCTAAGAATGACGATGTAAATGTCATTAATTCCAAAATTCAAGAAATACTACCAGGAACTGTCACAACTTATCATTCCATTGACACAGTCGTCGAAGAATCCCAGGCTGTTCATTATCCCGTTGAGTTTCTTAACTCCTTGGACCCATCAGGAATTCCTCCTCATCGACTGATGCTTAAAAAGGGGGCCATGATAATTATGCTGCGTAATTTGGATCATCCACGTTTATGCAATGGCACAAGGCTAATCATCACGAAACTTTTACCGAATGTTATAGAAGCTATGGTTTTATCAGGAAATTTTGAAAACCACAAAGTTTTCATACCAAGAATTCCAATGATACCGACGGATAACCTTTCAATTTTAAACGCCTCCAATTTCCCGGCTTTCGCAATGTCCATAAGTAAAGCTCAGAGACAATCATTAGCTGCAGTAGGAGTCAATCTAACCAACTCATGTTTTACCCATGGCCAATTATATGTAGCCTGCTTCAGAGTTGTCGCACCGAAAAACCTTTTTATTTATACTCAAAATAATATAACAAAAAATGTGTTACATCCGATCGTTTTAAATAATACCTAAACTGACTTAAAAAAGTTAAAGTTGTTTTATTTACATTGCATACTTTTTGATAGAAATGTGGGGTGAAACCCACGGGTATAAGCTAGTAATAAATAAAAACGAATTAAAAAATTTAACAGAATCTTTTTTAACTTGAATGAGAAATTTCAAGGAAACTGTGCTTGTAATTTAGTGAAATTTGGAAATGCTTGTGGATAGTTTCCTGCCTTCGAAGTTTATCAATAAACTCATAGATAGATCTTATTCCCGTATTTTGGATATTTTTGGAAATTTTTCTGAAAATTGGCTTGTTTGTGGGTTCAAGTATATTAAAAAGTGAACTGAAAACAATTTTCAAAAAATAATTATAATTTTATGATTTATTCAATTTAAAACGGTTTAAGGTTTTTAAACTAATATATCTTTGATTTTCTTCAACAATTTTGTATTTTGTGCTTTTCAAGATAAACCATATACATATATATATCAATATATTAATTTACGCGTACACCATTTTTGGGTGTTTGGCCCCGAGCTCCTCCTCCTAATTTGTGCGACTTAATGTTATTTCACAAACGGAGGGACCTACAGTCTTAAGCCGACTTCGAACGGCAGATATTTTTTTTTGTTTATATGAGGAGCTTTTTCATGACAGAAATACACTCGGAGGATTGCCTTTACCTGCCGATGGGCGACCGCTATTAGAAAAAACTTTTTCTTCATTTAAAGCATACTTCTTAAAAAACTAGACCATTTCTATTAATCTCTGAAAGTTTCATAATGAGCTTCCCATAACTTCTTTGGCAAACCATAGCTTCCGCAGCTACATTCCCCCATTTAATTCGATCATTAGCCAGCTCCTTCCAACTGGCAATGTTCATACTTCATAGATCATTTACGGCAGACTCCAGTTACCTAATATTGCTTTCGAATAACTCTTTAACTAAATAAAATTAAAAAAATATTAAACAAAAATTATTTTGAGTAACGGAAATCTTTACGTGCACCATTGCTTGTCTGTTTGTGCGTCATCGCTGTTTAGTTCACAGTGGCCAAAAAGAATTGGCATACAAGGCCATTTGTACAAATTATAAATCTTTCGATAGGATGATTAATTTTGCGCTACCTTATACAGTATTACCACTTATTTGAAGTTATTTAAAACAACAACTGGTGGATAGTGGCATTAAGTGCAATATATTAATTATTGGGTGTGGGAATAAATTTGCGCCCTTTCTTAGCCAAAGTTAGGAATTATTTAAACAATTACATAAAACATGAAATTATGCGAAGTATGCGCCATAGGAAGTTGCAACTTTACTCAATCTATCAGGCAGCATACGGACTCCTCTGACGAAAAATTCGAGTTATTTTAACTTGATCAATTCATTGAGCCATGCGATGCTCCCGTAAGAAGTTAACCGCTATCCAATAAGGGCTGACTGCATTGATCGGTACAGAGTGTAATCCGAGGGTGCAATGTCTGGGGAATATGACGGGTGGGACAAGGTTTCCCTATTCAGTCCCTTTAAATATTTCTGGACCTATTTAATAACAACGCCTGGCCCGTTCTCATGCAGCAAAATCAGTTTGGCATGTGTACCGTCCCATTCCGCTCGATTCAAACGCATTAGCTACAGTCGGTAACGTTCGCCAGTGATGGTCTCCGATGGTTTAAGAAGTTCATAATAGATGACACCCTTCAGATCCCAGCAGATGCACAACATAACCTTTGAAGCATGAATATCTTTTTTCACCTAGACCTGGTTTACCTGGCAGACTGCTACATTTTCGATGCTTAGAGTTATCATAATAGATCCATTTTTCATCGTGATGATGTGATGCAGAAAACCTTTTCTTTTCTGCTGTTCAAGAAGCATCTCACACGCCACCAAACGTCCTTCGATATCCCTCTCCTTAAATTGATGTGGCACCCAGTTACCTGTTACCTTCAATATTTATCACTCACGCACTCATGTCGAAATTGCCACTTTGAAAGCATCCAAAATGTAAGTATTGGTCAATATAAGACATGTTTCAGCTGCAATTTTCTTTAGGGGGTATTAACAAAACATGACTTCTTGCAAATGCTGTTTATTCGGGACGAATGTAGACATTTTTGACGTCAGATAAAAACGGATCTTTACGCTTCCAACGAATGTCAACTACTGCCGGTCGAGGTATCACATACATCACACAATGGCAGTAACGACACCTATTTACGAGGGAGAAAACTTATTCCCATATCCAATAAAATACTTACCAACATTAAATTTTTGAAGCGGAAAGTTAAACAATTCCTATTTTTTAGTAGTATTTTTAGCTCAATTATCAGTAGCGCAAATGTAAAAATCGTTTAAGTAAGTGTATAATCTCAGACAACTAGTGAAATATGCCGTACCATATGTACTTAATGCTAATGCAGTTAGCAACGTTTCGCTCGATTTGTAAATGGACGTGTGCTCGCGCTTTGCTAAAATAGTATTATTTTTCCCAAGACTTTTGACTTAGGTAGCTATTATTTAGGCCCACAGTAGAAGAAACATTCGGTATTTCAAATAATTTTTGCTGACTGTCCGACAATTCAGCAAAACACCGAAAAACCGGTGAAATATTTCAAGCTCAGTTTAAACGTGCAGCTGTTGAATAGCAAAAGAAAGAATTATGTTAGAGTGAAGCCAGAATGCTTCACTTCTCCACATTTTTTTGGTATTCAGTTGGAATATTAAAGGTTGCTGTACTTGAGATTTTTTTTTATTTCATCTCACTGCCTTTCATATTCTTAACTTGATTGCTGATGACAAAGTTATTTTATGATTTTTCTGGTATTCACACATTTTGGGCTAATTGACTTTATAGATTTAACAAATGATGCTGGTTATGGTGATTTTTACTGTAACAAAAAAAACTTGCTCTTGAACACGGTCATTAAATATTTGAGAATTCTTAATTACAAATATACCTACTTAAACCCTTACAAGATAGCACATCACAATTTTTGGCCAGTTTTAAAAATTGTTTAGTCTTTTTTGGAATACTCATTATTTGTGCATATATTTGTGCATTGTCTAACAAAAAAAGCATAAATCCAATTTGAAAATGTTAATTAAAACTTTTAAAAATTCCATAAACTTTACATCTAATTCTATTGTTTTTAATTCGAAATTCTAGAAAGATTTTGTATATACAGTTTTATAGCAAATTAAATTTTAGTATAATAAACCTCTAACTTAATTTTTTTTATCCTAGCAAATGCACGGCTTTTGGAGAAAGTGCAGAACACCTTCGGGGGAAAAATGAAGGGGATTTTTCAGCAACTTCAAACACACATTTGCTATATAGGAATTTTTTTTTTTTTTTTTATTATTTCCCTTTTTAAATTACAATCTGTTAAATTTTAACAATAAGTAATTATTTTTAAAGTAGTATTGGAATTCTTTGTTCTCTAACCAATGCTAGATAAACATTCAATTTTGCTTCAGATTATGCTACATTATATTATTTTCTGTGTTATAATTATTATTATTATTAATTATTACTATTATTTATTATTATTATTATTTATTATTATTATTATTTTTGTTTTTCTTTATTGTTTTGTTAAATTGTGAGTTCTGTTGGAGTTAATCGTTAATATAGGAATAAATTATTAAAATATGCGGAATATTTTAGTAATTTCAATATTGCCTTTAAAACTGCGTACCAGAAAGCTTTTTCTTAAAATTCTCATTAAAACCCTTGGAGTAGAGATAAAGGTTTGTGAAATGTTTTCTACTTTTGTATAAAATTTGAAAATTGTTTATATTTTTTTTTTTTTGTTAGACAATGATATATAGATAGCTGAAATGGTTGAAGTGCTTTTAAAATACTTTTATAAAAAAAAAAACTAAATACTTTTATAAAATAAAAAAAATAGTGAACATTAAAATAAATAAAAGAAAAATAGTCAAAACTTCTGTTGATGAATTTGTTGATGTGTTGTGTTTATCGTGTGCTGCATGCACATATTTAGTTGCATACATGTATTTTTGAGCTTTTATAGCATTTACTTTCTGTATGAGAAATTCTAATTAAATGAACTTTTCAAATTAAAAACATATAAATATATTAATTGAAGAAAACCCATTTGATTTCTATCCAAGTGCCGACTACTAATCACCAAAACCAAAACCTGACAAGTTCATTGCACGCTATGATTAATTTATTTGTGGTCTGGCACTCTTTCGACTATTAATTTGTCAAGTTTTTTTGTTGAAAATTTTCAATTATAGCACTTTGTTCACGTTTAAGTCACCAAATGTTCTCAAATGACTTGTTCTTTATAGCCGCCTATAATTGCAAATCATTGTAAAGAAATATTATATACGAGTGTGTAATAAAATAAAATATTTCTTTCATCACCGTACCGATGTGAAAGTTCGGTATTTCCCAACCGTTTGATCAAAATATTTTAAGTATAAAAGATCCTCGCAATGCCATTGTAATGCACACTTCATATTCAGTCGTCACCGCTAATAAAACAAATTTAAATTTGTACTGCTACTAGACAGAATACTTCCGAAATCAAAATGCGCAGTGTAATCGCACTTTTGCTTGTCGCCTTTATTGTGTGCCTTAATTTTGCACACGCAGTACCAGTGGTTGAGGTTGAAAATAATATTGCGGCTGAGCAGGCAGCAGCTCTGTTGAGCGTCGATGCTGGCAAAGAACATGGCAACGAATCACCAAGGGAAGCACGCCATCACGGCGGACGAGGTTATGGTGGCTATGGTGGTTATGGTGGCTATGGTGGCTATGGTGGCTATGGGGGCTATGGGGGCTATGGTGGCTATGGTGGATACGGTGGACCCGGTGGATTTGGAGGATTTGGCGGGTATGGTCATGGTTATCGGGGCTAGAAAGTTGACTTGAAGTTTCCTAACGGAAATCACAGTTATACGATGTGGTTGAAATATTTAATCTAACTATGTACATAAAAATGTAATAACAAAGAATTAGTAATAAAGAAAAATCGATTATTACTACATATATAGTTTTATGGTATTTTCATTTAAAAGTTCAGGCCGCTTTAATACCTGAAGTATTTTGATTATACTCGTAAATTATCTGGAACATTTTGGCAAATGCAGGCAACTTCACAATAAACAGGTTTTTTGTAGTATAAGCAGTAAAGCTTCAATTTTTGCGTCTCAAAAATGATTGAAGTATATTAGGTTTAGTTGATAGACGTTTCTTGTTTTCTTATTTTTAATATAAGTATATTTTAAAAATTCAATTTAATAGCCTGTCTGTTGTTTGTGACGCATTCCATCAGGTTAGCATGAAGGGGCGTATTTTAAGTGTTTATACATATTTTCCATTTTTGCTTTGCTTCCATTCTAATGGTCTGGTTGTTCCACTTTTGTGCATTTTACGCGGTATCTATGTACATACATACCCAAGTGCGTATCTACGGAGGAACTACTTAGAGGGATATTGCCCCAGGTTAATGAAAACGAAACTTCTAGTTTGTAAAAGTTTTCGAAATAGATAAGTTTCTTAAATATTTTTGCATCTAAATGTACCGGTAGTGCAGATTGTTCTACTGCCATGTTATTTAAGAGCGTTTAATTTTTTTAATAGTTATTGTGCTTAAAGTGACTATCCCTTATGTTATTGATACAAAAAAATATAAAAAATATCGATCAATGCTTGAAGGTGATTTTTTTGGTTCAAAATAATATAGTTTATTAACCGTCTATCACACTTCAAAATCGTCCCACTTGTCGTCTAGATATTTTCATGTTTTGGAAACTAAAAGGTATCGAAAAGCTACTACTTACAGACTAAATGGCCTCACAACTGACAATCTGAAAATCTACTTCGATATTATTTTCAAAACTACAAATTACTATTTGACTGTTTCAAATCAATTAAATTGGTTTCCTCAAAAAACAATATAATTTGGAATGTACTTTGGGGTTTTTTTTCATTCCCGTCGTACGTCCGATTCACAAGGTTAGGTTAGGTTAGCCTGGTTGGCAATAAGCCACGCATAGACCTTTTGGTCCCTAGCGATACCAGATGGAGACCGACCTCTATGAATACCTGAAGTAGACATCATGTAGAATGTCAGCGCTTTTGGCGAATCTAAGTAGGGCTGGGAGCTTCACTTTTGAGACGTCTTCACAACGACGATCCACAAGGAATTTCATAAGTATATTTTCGTTTCTTTAAACCTAAACGAGTATTTTCTAAGGTTGTTTATTTAGTTCTTTTCCTCATAAAATTTCTTTGCAGTTGTTGTTTATCTAAGGTTATGCTTTCATAGCTTGACACTTCTTGATATATTCAGCTGTACAAATACTTCGTATTAACCAATTTTGAGGCTTTTAGCGTACTTGATTTAGTCAGTCCTACAAGTACTCGCAACAGCAGGAGCTGCTGAGAAAATAAGATGAGCGGTATAAATTGTGGTGTTTCGGTTAATGTCAAACCAATTGAAAAGTGGTCAGGTTGTCCAGAAAATAGTTCCGACTTTCTCAAAGAGATAGAGTGACGTCAGTTTTGGAGCGCTCCTTCTATTACGATGGCGCCTAGTAAACTTTTGTGAGCTTTCTAAGACTGCTCGATTGGGAGTTGCACAAAGTAATGAACGAGACTCACTTGACATATTGAATCAATACTTAAGTTATTTACCTCAATTGTTATGAAGTCGACCCTTAATTAAACTTGGATAATTTAGACGCTCTACTTTTAAGTTTTTAGAAAATGTAGAATTCTTTCAAATTCTTCCAATAATACATTCTGTATTTTGTTGCCTTCAAAATATTCTCCATTCGAAGCAATACACATATGCCAACGATTATTCCAGCCACCAAAGCACCTTTTAAACGCGTTTGAAGAGAGCTTCTTGAGCTCCTTCAGTGAATTCCCCTTAGTAGCCTTTATCGACTCAAAGCGGCGTCCGCGGAGTGGCAATTTAAGTTTTGGGAAAAGGAAAAAGTCACAGGAGGCTAAATCCGGTAAATACGGTGGATGTTCGATAATATTTTTCGAATTTTTGGTCAAAGTGTTCACAATATGGACCTCGTGAGACGGTGCGTTATCATGATGCAATGCCCATAAGTTTTCTTTTTACTAATTGGGCCGTTTCCTACGCACATTCTCCCTCAAAGGAACTCACTTGCTCAAGCATGTCTTCGGCTACCTTCTTCCGAGGAATTTTTTTAAAGAAATTCAACTCTCTAAACTCACAGCCACGCCTTCTACTACTTCTCAGCCCTATGCAAAAGCCTTATACCACTCGTAAACCCGTATTTTTAAAAAAGCTCAAACATTTTCAACGATTCGGCACTAGAAATCGCAATCAAAACACAAAATTTAAGACAAATTCTTCATAGTGAAAATCGCAGAGCACATATGCGGTTGGCTGATATAATTAAATGCCAAAAACAAGCTAATTGACAGATCATGCTCAAACTCTGATGAAAGATGTACCAACATTCCTGCAAAACAACATCGTTTTTTAAATGAACAATTCCCGATATTCGTTTGACAGAATGTATACAAAAATTTCTTAGAAATTTTATCTCATAATTTTGTAGCCTTTTTCTCTGAATAAAAAGTCGTGTGTTTATGCTTACAGATGAGAAAAGAGAATGAATGAATTTATTATACGCATGTATGTATGTACATATGAGTATAAGAATGAAATGATGCAATGAACAAAGCACATAATCAGCTGTTTGTGTGCCTAACAAATTTTCTTTGTAATCATCAAAAAAATTATTATACCTGTTTCGTTTCAACTTAAACACTTCAATGACCTTGACCAAAAATATATAAAAATTAAACGGCGATGTTTAGTTAGTTCCTACTTAATAAGTAAAATAATACATAAATAATATGAACCCTACATTTACAATAGCACCAATTAAAAACTATCCCGGTATGGTAAGCTGAATTGTCTAAAATCAAGTAATGCCGTCAAGTCTTTAAGATTAAAACGTATTCGATATTTTGAGCTAGATCCAAAGAGCCAAATTCTATGCATGAATAATCAAAATATAAGAAAAACTCGCACACCCATAAAGACTAGCAGGAAATAATTGAGTTTTATTTGTGTCCAAACCCCTTTGAGTAGACATTCGCTAGAAATTATGAACTGAAACGCATTTGGCTGAATTTTTGCTATGTAAGGTTAGGCAGTGCTGGCTGATTTGTAGAAAGATCTCACATAAATCTCTAGAGTCCATATTATTTTACGTAGTTTTTAATACACGTCTTTGCGAGTTTTATCAAGCCTTTTGTCAGCAATATCCTTCAAGGATGACAAATATGTCGATCCGAGACACATTCGTCGAATCCTACAAAGAGTAGATCAGTGGCAAAGTAGATGTTCCAAAGTACCTCTAGCATTCGCTTCGTTGCATGCAAAATCACATAGTTAATTCACTTTTCATTTTACAATGTTCGCAATATTTTTCAAGCTAAATTTGTTTCGTTAACTTTTTATAAACAAATAGTTCACTGTATACAGAAGCATTTTAAATCAATCTTCCAAACTTTGTATTGAATTCATACGATTTCACGAATTTCAACAAATGTTCATCAAAATTTCCAACTTTTTAATTGAAGTCTGTAGAAAATTTTCGTGTACGCTTTTTAGCCCATTACATTTTCGTACAAAAGGCTTGCGATTGATTATTAACATTTTTGTTTTGCTGGCGTCTTGTGGCTTTTCTCCCTATAAGAAAAATTACGAGCGTTCGTTGTATGGAATAAAACTCATAACACCGTTAACAAAACAAAAGTTATCAAAAACCAACGCGATTTCGGATATCTACAATTTTTCTAATAAATATTTAAACTAAAAGTGTATATTATTATGAATATGCTTTCGAATTGTGTACAAATTTTGAAACTTTGAGTTGTGCATATAGTTGTTGTTGTAGTAGGAACCATTCTTTTATAACAAAATTTAAAATAAATTATCAAAATAAAAAATAAATAATTGTTTACATTTTGGGATATGTCGCGCTACTATTATAAATCCTGAGGAAACAACAAATCAAAAATTATTGCGAACAAATCTTCCAATACTTTCTAATCTGAAAACAAATTCTCCTCAGAATAAAATGTTAGAAACATTAAAAGTGCATTCCCCTCAGAATATCCGTATACTCTTATATTAGCCACTGTTCAATTGCAGCTATTTGAATTTGGGAACGTGTTGTTTATTTTCTGAAGCGAATCATAAAAAGACAGCGCTTCTAACCGGCTACCTATTTAATATTCAATTGGAATAATAAGAAATTCAATTAATTTTTATAGATTTTTTGACTCAATACGAAAATATTTAAAATCAAGGTCGCTATACAGTGCCTCAATAAAGGATTCGGGCTTACATAGCATGCAACTTCAAATTCAAAATTTTTGTAAGAGAAGCAAATTAAATTTTTTTATTTTTATATTTTTCTATTGGGCATTCAAATAGGATTCTAAAAATAGTAATAATAAATTTTCAAATCAATTACCTCCTTGTTATAAAAAATGTATCATGCAGCATTCGTGAAATTGGTATCAAAAAAAGAAGTCGGACATGTGGTATTATTGCTATTAGTTGGCACTTTAAAACGAGGAGTCCCGTAATTAATTTTCTCTCGGTAGAGCAGTGCAAAGAAAGAACCAAACGTAACGCACGAAAAAAACCTTCCTCCAACGGGATTAACCGGCACAAGAGAATAAAATTGGCAAAGCGTTATGGGGATAAAGATTTTGAGAGCTGGAAGCACGTATTATGTGCAGACGAAAGCAAGTTTAACGTATTTAGATGAGATCGGCAATCATATGTGTGGAGAAGACCTAATGAAGAGTTGCTGGAGAAAAACTTACGACCGACAGTTAAGCCTGGGGATGGGTCGGTAATGGTATGGGGTTGTATGTCCGCTGCTGGTACTGGAAATTTGGGTCTCAATAACGAAAATATGGACCAGAAGCAATACCTAACAATTATGAAAGAAAATTTGGGCTAAAGTGCTGACAAGTTGGGAATTAAGGACAATTTCCAATACTATCAAGACAACGATCCCAAGCATAAGGCACTTGATATCCATCTATGGCTTATGTACCACTGCCCTAAAGCGCTTGAAAAAACTCCACAATCTCCAGAAATCAATGTAATTGAACATCTGTGGGCTCATTTGGAAAACCAACAGAAAAAGCATGTTATGAGAAACAAGAAATACCTAGAAGATGCTGTTAAAGAAGTGTGGGGGAAAATAGATCCTTTAACATGTAAGAAGCTGGTCGAATCCATGCCAAGAATACTGAATGCTGTGAGAAAAAATAAAGGCTTGCCGACTAAATATTAATTTTATTGTTTTTTCTTAAATAATGCCTATCTCTACTTTATATAAGTGTCCGACTTCTTTTTTGCCATGAATTTTGCTAAGTATTAATTGTTTGTGTTTTCTATGTACGAATGAGTTGAAATTTTTTTATGTTTTTTGTAGTTTTAAAAAATACGCTTGAAGAACGAAAATAAATGTGAGACATAAACGCATTAGATTTGCATTTTAATATATATTTTTTGATTTAAAACCATATAACTTGGGTGTCCGAGTTCTTTATTGAGCCACTGTACCTGTATCTTCAGACCCCGAATACCACCTACAAGGCAAAAAAAAATAGAAGGCTTAAATTCTGTACTTAAGCTTCTTACGGTACAAAATTTTTTTGTCAACAAATAGCCATAGCCGCGGTGATAGATAATCCATCTATGGCGCTTCCGCAGCATTTTATTGCCACATCCTCGTTACCAACTTGTTTTATAGTTATTTACAGGAAGACTATATCCAGGCTGTGGTTTTTAAGAACCTTATTAAGTTGTTGAGATCTAAGCCAAACAGTTGTTCGAGACTCTCGCCGAGACTCGCCTACGGTTAACATTCTGTCCTTCCATAGCGCAGGGCATCCACAGAGGAAATAGAAGATTGTTTAATTTTTCTCCGGTTGTTTACAAATGTGACAGTATGTGTTTTGAGTGATACCCATTTTTGCTGCTTGTTCTCCGATAGACCAAAATCCTGTTAAGACTGTCGTTGGTCTCCATACGTCCCATAGTTTCATGTATATCGACGGTTTCCTGAGGTTGTGGGTGGGCCATAACGTTCTGCTAATTTTGCATTTCGTCTGGTCTCTCCATCTACATGGACAGTCTCCGATTCGGAGGTATTCTTGACTGCACTTATTGATGCGAATTTTGATTCTGCGAGAGCGTTATTCATGGCAAATACCCTTCATGCCAGTTCATCTGCCTTTTCATTACCTTCAATATTCTGATGTTCCGGGACCCAGATTAAGGCAACTCTATGGCTTTCACTCAAGGTGGTGAGGCTATTTCAACTTTGTTACTTTTTCGTACTACTGCTTAAAATTGTATTGTCTTCTCAGGGGGTCTGCTAAGTAATATGTAAAGCAAAATAATTTTTTTACTAACCACATTTTGTACTTATATCTCAAACTAAGAGTTTAGTGAGATACGTCCGAGCACGTCAAGAACAGCACTCAGACAACATTAAGTTCATTGCACTTTACTCGGGTGCCCTTTTAATTTTTTTAAACCTACCCAACCTCCGAAGAAATCTGAGTAGATCTTGTGGTGTCAAGGAGCCAAGGTGGTCGCTTCTTAACACATCAGTGCTAATGACCTGACGCCTGATTCGAGCAAAGGCGGGGCAGACGCACAGAAAGTGGTCCACCGTCTCATCCTCCTATTCACAAGCTAAGCAGAGTACATTGTCTGAGATGCCTACCTTTTCCATGGGCTTCGCCCATAGAAAGCAACCCGTCATCAGTCCAACCAGCTACCTGCAGTCCATTCTGCATAATGACAGAAGGATTCGCGACAGTCGGTCATACATGACAGTTAACATCAGTTTAGTCCAGAAGCCACTCTCAGCCTGCCAAACTCGCTTGTAGATTGTAGTAACCCATTTTCTAACCGGGCCTTCGATGACTGCCCCAGCAATCTTCCTACATTCAACACGATCCAGCGCAAGAGACTTCCAATGCTTGACGGCCAATTTTTTCAGATCTTCGGCTACGTTATACAAGTTGTTTTTGGTCTGCCACGGGGTCTTGAGCAAAAAGGATTGTAGTGCGGATGATATGACCTGCCCATCTGATGCGTTGCGACTTGAAAAATCTTGCAATATCTTCGCCATTGTAGAGACTTAGCAGCTTCTTATTGTGCTTGATTCTGTACTCACCATCTTCTTCGCGTATTGGATCAAATACTTTACGCAATATTTTGCGCTCAAATATTCTTAGGCGCTCCTCGGAGATCATTTAAGGTTCTGTAATTTACTTCCAAATGAATGCCAGTGGAGTTGCACGAAAATTTCGATAACAGAATCTGCCCGATAATGAGACCCATCGAAAAACATTTAAGAAAAAAATTTAAACTATTTTTGAATGGATTGTAGCATATCTCGAGGTACATTTTGTAATGCACGTTCCACACTGTAGAGCCGTATTCCGAAAATGAATGATGAAATATTGATCTTTAAATTCGTTGACAAGATCACTAGTGGCTTCAATAACGGTGGCATTAATATCAAGACTAAAATTAAGTTGGGTATCCATATTAACATTTCGGAAACGCAGTTTTTAAGAAGTTTCTAAAAAGCCGGCTGAATTCTTTCGTCAGATTATTTAAATATGTTTTTAGTGCAGACCTTCTTTCGATCGAAGCGTATGACTTAAAACGTTTTAAGTCATCGGCCTTCAGTAAAATATTTCAATATTTTTTTATGGCAGAAATACCGTTGATAAAATACTGGAATAGAATCGGAACTCTTGAAGAAACGGCAATTACTTTGCTAGCGCAATCGCTAACTCTGACTAGATAAACTAAAAATAACTATGGTAGTTATAAGAAGAGATTCAACAGTCATCTCTGTTGGTTGGTAGGTTGAAGAGTTTTGATCTTGTTCCAACTTAGCTGGAGATTCTCCTTTTCGATTTCCCGCTGGTATGAGCTGGTCTTCTTCTACGTCTGCTGCCTTGTGGGTTCCATGTAAAGACTCATCTAGCTATTTCGTCGCTGGGTTTGCGTAGCGTATGGCCAATCCAACTCCACTACCGTTTTATAATTTCTGTATAGATCGGTTGCTATTGTGTCAATCGTCACAGGTTGCCATTTGTTATTGTATTGGGCCAGAAGATTTTGGCGAACGCACTTATTGACAACCACTTGTACTTTCTGTATGTCTTTTACTTTTATGTTTACTTGTAGGCTTGAGTATAAAAAAAACAAGTTAAAGAAAAATGTATGGGAAAAAATTTTATTTTTTTTTTAAGTTTTTGGGGAAAATAATTTTTCTTGTTATTTTTGAAAAACACCCCCTCGGATTTTGTATTATATTTTTTGTTTAATAGTTTGGCATATGCTAAGTTAAAAATCACTGCAAAATACTGCTTTAGCGAAAGGCTAGCATAAATACACGAATATTACGACCGTTATTCTGCACTGGTTTGCTGTAAGTTTTTGATACAAATCGAAAAGTTTTGAAATCCCACTATGAAATTTATAGGGATTACTTAGCATAGTTTCGACTATCAACACAAAAAAATAGGAAATATTTTTTTAAATAGATTGTTTTTCAAAAACGTTAAAAATAATTTTTTCTAGCACTATGAAACGAAAAAAGTATTTTTTTCGAAAAAAATCTTGAACGAAAAAATAAAACTTTTTACCAAAAATTTTTAGAATTTTTTTTTGAAGGTATATTGTGTCCTACAAAATTAAAAAACTATGTTCGACCATGTCGCAGAAAAATGTTTATAAGTATATTAGTAAAAAGACTTCAAAGATGGTCGAGAACGTGTTGATGACTTGGAGCGCTCCGGACGACCATCGACGTAAACAGATGACCAACACGCCAATAAAGTGAAGGAGTTAGTACTCAAAAATCGTCGGTTGACTATTAAAGACCCTACTGATATGATCGGAATATCAGAAGGATATGTGAAAACCATTTTGAAAAACCATTTGGGCCTACGAAAAGTCAAGTCTCGTTTGGTACCAAAAACTCTCAATTTCTTGGAAAAAAGTCGTCTCGTTGATGTGTGTGAAAAAATGCTTTCAGACTATCAGGACAAGCTCAAATGCATCAGTACGGGAGATGAGACTTGGATTTATGCTTACGACCCTGAAACAACCGACCAATCAAGCGAATATCGCGCTAACGGCGAGGCCAGACCGAAAAGAGCACGTCAAAGTCGTTCAAAAATAAAGGTCATGATGACAGTTTTTTTCGATTTTCGTGGTGTGGTGCACTATGAATTCCTTCCACCTGGCCAAACTGTTAATAAGGAATATTATTTGAGCGTTATGCGTCGTTTATGTGAAGCAATTTGTATAAAAAGACCAGAATTATGGGCCAACAACTCTTTGTTTTTGCATCACGATAATGCACCGTCTCACACTGCACTCGTTCTTCGTGACCATTTCGCCAAAAATTCCACGCATATCGTTCCGCAACCACCGTATTCGCCTGATTTAGCTCCGTGTGACTTCTGGCTATTCCCAAAACTCAAGAGACCACTCCGGGGAACGCGTTTCGAGTCGATTGAGGAGATAAAAGCTGAATCGAAGAAGGTGCTGATGGCTATACCGGAAATGGACTATTTGGCATGTTTCGGGGATTGGAAAAATCGTTGGCATTAGTGTATTTCATCGAGAGGGGATTATTTTGAAGGGGATGAAATTGATTTAAAAGAATAAATAAAGATTTTTCATTTTACAACCAAATTCACCTTACTTTTTGCCCACAGTTATTTTTAAAGAATTATTCTCATCTACAAATTAACCAATTTCACACAAAGTGAAGGCACTGCACAAAATACTTAAATCACTTGTCATTTAATCGCTTATTTTATTTAATTTCAATCTGTAAACATTTTATACCAAATGTACGGAAAAGTGCACGTTTCCTACGGGAGTTCAATGGGAATTTTTCATGCGTTGGCGGCACGGGCAAATATCAAATAAATAAATAAAAAATATGAGTCTAATTTTGCTTGGCTATAGCCAATATCGAAGGTAGTAGCACTCAAATAAAAAAAAAATGTGAGTCATCCGAATACTTTATTTACGTATTAAGATGTATTTTAGCAAAATAAATCTCTTATTTTCAATTGATAAAACCAAAAATTTTCGACGACCTTGTAGTTTTTTTTTAATATTTTATGTGTCTGTAAAAAAATTCCGAATACTCCCAATAACGTACTTTGATTTATTTGCGCAAATTCCATGCGTCGGTTATTCCAAAACGGTAATCAAAACTCGCTAATAACTTCAATTGGGTGGGTAAATATTTATTGGCTAACGATATTTGTTGGTGTTGTTTGTTTGTCACTGGTAAATATGTATATGTAGTAACAAAACATGTTGTCAATAAAATTTTTCAACAATTACGAATGGAATAAACTTTCAGTTCTTATAACTTGTCTAAATTTAATATTTTCAATGCATTCCTGCATACACATACGTATATACCTTTGCTTGTGAGCTATTAACAATTTATGCTAACATACATATGTACTTAAATTTAAATATACTACGCACATCCAGCTAGTTGTACTTATTGCATTTAACAGATTATGAATGAATGTTATTGAAATGAGGATATAACTAATAATTATCTAATAAAATATCTAAGTAAATAAGTAATTCAAAAAAAGGTGTATTGAACTTTTGCGCATTTTTTATTCCGTCTTTAAAAACGAACGATTTATAAGGGACAACAATTGTGAATTTGTCTATACTTCAAGCTGAACTATCATAGCGTAAAGTTGAAAAGCTGAAAAGTTGTTTTGTTACTCTTAATAACATACAAAAAAAAAAAAAAATATATATATATATAACTAATCTACAATAAAAATCTAACGAACTACTGGCTAATATCTCCACCAGCTCTAAAAATGCATTGCAATATGAGATGTATCCTGTTCTTCGCTTTTTGTCTGCTGTTTTGCCAACTGCTATGCGTTGCCGGTCGTAAATTGCAACTGGGACCAGAGGTCAGTTTGTTGGAGAAGGCTCTCGCTGATAAGAACGTAGCAGATGACAGCAGCTCCTATTATTATGGCTAAGAAAACATAAAAATGTTTTTTTATCTACTTTTCGGTTATTAAAAAAAATTATTAAGTCTGTTTTTATATAATATATATCAAACTCTTTCCTGTAGTTAATCAATAAAATAAAAATACATATGTATATATATATATATACATACATCAATGAACTGCTTTTAATTTTAATTTTCTTTAATAACAAGAGACGAAGGTATTTCGACTGTGACAGCGAAAGTGATAAATATAGCATGAGAAAGCTTCAAACTAGAAAATGAACTACTGCATTCCTTGATTAATTTTGTAGCATCATTGACTATGACGCATCAAATAAAAAATTATTCCAATCTGCACCTGTAGAAATATAAAATCCACAAGAGTCGGCCTACCCCCACGTTAAAAGAGGAAATTACTCAACATTGCAAAATGTAGAATGCACGAAGTTGTATATTTTCGGGTAAACTTACCAACAGCTCTAATAAGAAAGAGAAAAATTTTAATATTTCTCAATTTCTTTCTTAACGAAAACATAGAAATACTACCGTAATTGTTAATCACGAAATTGATTCAATGCAAGAATAAAACACCAGAGCATAACCTTTACGAAGTGTTTGCTATTACCCCCCATGGCAAACAATTTATTGTATCATCACTCTTTCGCTTTTTCAGCCAATTAACTTATGTACAACTTTTTTTAATATTTGTGTATTTAATGAACTTTTGTTTATTCACAAGCCAACAAATTTCTAGTAGTAAAATGAAAAAAAAAAAAAATGAAAACGTCAGAAACTGGCAAGGCACATATGTATATAGGTATGTTTTAGATTCCCCGTTTTGCTAAGATATGGTAATTGATGTAATTGATGATGTAATTTCTAAAGAGGTAAACAGGTTTCTAATCGAATTATATTTTAACTAGCGTATTTGGGTCATGTTGAAAACCACTTACAAAATTGACAAACAACGTCAAAAATATTGAAAAAAAAATATTTATATATAAGTATATAATTTCCTTTATCTCCAGTGATAGGGCCAGTTACATCCCCCATTTTCGTTTTTAATAGGACGGTTTGACTTGCCGTATTTGCCAGTGTGCTCCCGGTTCAGCTTAAACAGTTTACGAAGATGGTTTCTTTGGACAACATCCTTACTAGACTAGAGGTCCATATTTGCTTGTCCGTACGCTCTATCTCTTACTATGAACCTTCACTCTGCGTCCGTTTTCGATTATGGAAATGGTGGTGTCGCGTGTCCATACTTTTAATAAATTATTAACAAATCAGAACAAATGAAAGGAATTAATGAAAATAAAATTAATATTTCGCTGATCCCTTCTTTGATTTGATAACACCAGCAGTCCTCTGGGGCTTGCTGACGAATTTCCGTGCATGAAACAGCCAATCTAACAAAACAATGTTATTGTCTTTAAACCGACGCATTGCAGCCGCTGATTTGCGACCAGGAGTATTGTCTTGTTGGGAATGAACTCTATCGAAATTAGTGTCGCCGAAAATGCTTTTGGCTGTCAATGCGACCCTCGCAAATGAAGACTTTGCCATTAGCAGCCATACAACCCCAGATTACAATACTGCCTCCCCCATGCATAACAGTGGGCACCGCGCAGTCTAGATAGTAATCCTCGCCATCCGGCCACCTCACGAATGCACCTCCAGGTGTTCCAAATACCTGTACGAAAGGAAAAAAAAATTTCTACAGGATTTCTGTTATTTCCGAATTGGACTAGGGTAAACAACTACAGAGACTATGGAAAGAAACTATGGCTCTTGACATTTTAAAACGATGCAAACTAAGCTTACCTCGAAGCTCGATCAGCTGACCACAGAACATTCAGCCAATCTTCCTCCATAAATTGTTGGTATAAGATATCCCATTCAAAGCCTTCTTTCCGATTGCGAAGATTATTCATGCATTGACTACCAAATTTAAAATGCCAAAATATTTTAAGCATACCTTCAAAAATGCAACTCTTTAGAAATTATACACCAAGTGTGCCATGGCTTTTCACAGAGTACAAGGTGAAGTCCAAAATAAACAAAACTGAGCTAAAATAGAAGCGAAAACTTCGAGTTTATTTATTTAAAATAGTCCCCTCTTTCCTTGATACACTGTTTTGCGCGATCTAAAAGCTCTACGAAAAAGTGTTTCAGGCCATTGACCGGAATAACATTCAGGATGTTGGTACAAGCCTTTTGGCCAAATGCAATTTTCCGAATAGGTAGAAGCCATTTTTGACTTCTCCAAACGCGATTTTTTGGCTCGTGGCTCGTCTGGGGTCGTCCATTCGGCTTTTTTATGGCTAGTTTCAGGTTCATGTTGGAAACACCACATTTCATTACCAGTTACAATGTTGTAAAGGAAGTTCTCGAGTTTTCTCGCCTCTTTAATGAGGTCTTTCGAATGTTGAATTCTGAGCAATTTCTGGAAGTCAGCTAGGGATGTACTTTCCAACGCACTTACCCATTAAAAAGATGGCCCCATCAAAAACATTTTTATGAAGTCAGTCTTGTTTATTTTGGACTTCACCTTGAACAATTCAAAGCTTGGACGTACTATCGACACATTTTTAAGATGCAGTGGCCGATTTGGTAGCCACATTTGAGACTACATTGTATAGAAATTAACACGCTTCGCCAGTTCAGCCGTACGTTAATTTGTTGTGAAGTTGTGGCGGGTGAATACGGGTGTCATAAAAAAAGTGTTGGAGCTCCTTCGCATATATGTACAATACATATGTCACATCAAAGACATACCCTTAAAATGTTAACTCAGTTATAAAGCCCGTCAATCCATCACATCCATTCAAAGATCCATATACTTTCCCTAGAATAATCCTCTCGAATGCTGATGAGTACCGATAATTTGAAGACTGTAGAGTAGAGTAGAGTTCATCGGGAGACAGTCTTAATATCCAATTGTGTACCGCACGTAAAGTAGCACTCGTTGGAAACATTTATTCTTCGCCTGGTGCCAGGTTGATATTGTTTATGATTTTCTAGTTTTTTAGTAGTTCAAACTTCGAAGTTATGCATATCTAACCAGCAAGAATAACGCAAACCATCTCCTTGCAAGAACATGGTGAAAAGATGAACTGACTTTCACCGAATTTGAAGGAACCAGCTGATCGGCTGACGGAACCGGGGTCATAACAATGGTTTGTTTACGAACAAGTGGAATTGTGCTGGTGATAGACGCAAAAAGTTAATGCGGTCTTCACTTATATTACTTCGTTGTCGACTGAACAGCGACTGATGCGTGAACACGTGTGAAATGAGCTGGCAGAATTCTGCTGTCGAGTGCCCGGTAACCTGGCAGCCGAAGTTACTCGCTATATTTGATAATCATGATGAAAAAAAATTTAGAAGGGCTGGCTAATATCAGACCATTAACCGGCTCTCAGCGAGTCTTCGTTTCACCACGTCATCCTTGGTTGTCGGAGTAGCTCTCACAATTTTCTTTTTCCCCATAACGAATAGCCAAACCTGGTAATCCATCATCCTTGATACCTCGTACCAAAACCCTCTTATAGGTATAAACATTTTCTGAGAATATTTTTCAAAAACTCAGCCTAAGCCTCTTTGGTCGGTGTGCGTTATTTTTAGACCAGCCATTGAACCTTTCATCACTGTAACTGTATTAAGGTTTCCTTATTTCTCAGTTATTTTTTTATTAGCCGCCAATTCTCTACAGCAACAACATTTCACTCCTTGGATTGTGCATTTTGCGACATTTATTAGATTTGAAGTACAAATAGCAAAAGGCCTACGTGTACTTAACAAAACGTGCAAAGCAAAACACTTTTACTCCAGCCAGTAAGAACACAGCGTGCATCCCTTGAGATTTGCTTAAGAGGTAGGTACTCATACTGGGGTGTTTTATTTCGCTTTACGAGTGCAAAGGCGAGTGTTTGTCTGCGTATCGCTAATAAATATTCCAATGACTTTTGTATAAAACAACCAAAACATCTGCATGTCTAAATTTTTTGCGATTCTGATATAAATAAAAGCTCTAAAAATAAGTAGTGGTATGTGCTTGAATAGAACAATAACAGCAACGGGATCTTGTCGTCGCTCAAACGTATATATGTATGAAATAAATGAATAAAATCTGCATGAACAATTGGCATAGTCAGGCTGTTGGTGCTGATGATGACTTTCTTCTGTGTTGTTTCCGTTATTTTCATTTTGTTGTAGTCAAAGCTTTTTTCTACTGCTGTTATTGTTCTTCGCCGGTATATTTTGATTTGGCTCATTATGCAGACGTCAAATGCCAATTGTGGTTAGCAGTTATTATGTTAAATGCGAACGAGTTTTGTGAGCTTCGTACTCGTACAGTGGGGCAAATAAAAAAAAAAGAGAGAAGGTATTGTGAATTGATATAAAAACGTGAATGTTAGCAAAATAAAATTTTTTGTATGAACGTTCATGACACTAATTACGTAAAATATCCCCAATCCCAACCACTTTTTCGAGTATTTGAATTCGTAAGCCACGAATAATTGCAATAATATTCGAGGTCAGTGTATCTTACTTCAAATTTATCCCTAGTTGCGGGGGTAGTAGGGCAAAAATCCAAAATGACAGATAAAGAATTCACTCAAAAATCACTGAGCAAGAAACTGGCATCTTAGCAAACTAAAAGGGCTGAACCAAAGTTTATGTGAACTTATTCTTCATTTTGAGCGTAGACAAAAATATTCTCTTTCTAAAAGTTTTCTGAAAGTTCATTTCTAAATGTCGCTGCTATAAAGAAAAACATTGAAAAGGATCAAAACTCGCGTTAATAACTTTTTTGTTTCGAAATTTCACCGAAAGATTAGAAATTTGTATTACAATGAAATTTAATAAATAGAAACTCGGAAAACTTTGTTATAAATTTCAAGCAAAATATCAGAAATTAAGCAGTTTTCAATCAAATACTTAATCTCTAATCTCATCTCTCTCATCCACTAATCTTTTTTGTGCACACCGCCTTTAATGACCATCTGCAAGTTAACCCTACATATACCGACTTTTCCCAAGCATTTAATAAAGTTAGTCACTTATAGGCATACCGTATGACTCCTAACTGTGCAGTCGTTCTTGATAATATTTCCTCATATTCTGTACAGCTTCGTCTGATGTTCCCTAAGGAAATATTTGTTCTTTTTTCTTTTTATCAAATATTTTTTTATGTGCGCACTATTCCACAATCCACGGCTCATCGATCCGATTCGATTAAGATTAAAACTGATATTGATAAGTTTAACTCATGGTGTCATAAAAACTGTCTACGATTTAATAGAAATGATTTAATATAAGTAAATGATAAGTAAATGATTGGCAGCTTTCGTCTCTCCATTTTAAATGTGATATCTGCCTGGCTGTTAATTTTGACTCAAAGTTTTTATTCCTAAATCACATCAATTGAACAATTGCCAATCCTATGCTGCGCTGGCTTTCATTCGCCTATTTAGCTCTGATTTTAGCGATCCATATATCTGAAGCTTTTGTATGCCTCTTTAGTTCAATCCAAACTATTGGGTTGGACAATAAGTTAATAGCGTTTTTGTATTTCGAGTTGCTTAATTATTAGTTTTGAGGCTTAGAAATGGAATACTCAAGAGGGAAAAATTAACACCTCTTCTTTCCTTTTCATCGAAGCCAAAAGCTAGCGAAGCAGCCCTGAACATTTGCGACGTGTAGGCGTAAAGGTTTGGTGAGACTGCAGGCCATGGTGCAGTAGGAAATGGTCGAAACGAATGCCACGGTCAACAAGGAGCTTAACATTGCCCAGCTACACCGCGTGAATGAGACTATTCGACTGAAAAAACCAGATCGACATGGTAAAACCATACTCCTTCACGACCACGCCGGGCCCCATGTTGCACAAGACGTCAAAATCGCAGTTAAAGAGCTCGAATGGTAGGTCTTTCGGCATCCGCCGTATTCTCCGGATCATACACCGACCAATTACCATCTTTTTCTCTCTCTGTCCTTAAAAACTAGCTCAATAACTTCTTTGACACCAAACCAGACGATTTTCGGCAAAATGGCATCTACAAATTGGTCGACCGCTGGAAAGAGGTTGTAAACAGCAACGGTGAATATATTCATTCACTTATTGATACAATTATTGTTTTTTGTTTAAATAAAAGTCTTCGGTAAAAACGCTACGAACTTATTTCCCTATGGAATAGTTTCTTGGAACAATTAGTTATGATATCCAAGCTCCAATTCATAGAGCTTTAGGATAACTGAACACCTTTTCAAATTCTTTAGCCTTGGACTGTAAATTTATAATGATCTGAAATGAATTTTACTGTTAATATGAACATTTGAACATCGATGTCTAAATTGTTACTTATTACTAACTACCTCGAAATAACCAATGCTCAATACAGATACTTAAAAGTTAATTTCGCATATGAGATCGAAAGAATATAATCGACATGACTATTAAATTTCAGCTTGGAATCAATTATAGTGCTAAGGTCCTTCATTTGGGTCACAGATTGTAAGTCAGAACCCGAATTACTATAAGTAGTGTGCAAAGTGTTGGGACGCCTACTAAAAATTACATGAAAACATTTATTGTATTTAGAGTCAACTGATTTTTGCAGCACCATTTATGTCGGATTGCAGATTGGCTGAGCCGCGTACATCTATGATGGTTGCAAATATTTTAAGGTCATCAGCGTAAAGTAGAAAATTGGAAAATTTGAGGCCCGAGAATGCTATCTTGTGGCACACCTGAATAAAGGATGGTATTGGAACAACGTTATTGATAGCTACAAAGCTGCGTCTATCAGTTATGAACATATGACTTAACCCACGAGCAGAAGGTTGAATGAAAATCAAAATAGGTCAATTTCAGCAGAAGCAAGCAGTGTACTTTTTCAGAAGCTTTCGAGAAGCAGTGTAGATAATATCCATTTGAGACTTATTTTCAAAAGCAGAGAAGAAAAAATTGCTGAAACTAATCTAATTTGCGAGCGTTGAGCGATTGGTGACGAACCTGTGTTGAAATGCGGTTTTAAACAGTAAAAGACAATTTACGTTTTACAACAATCTCATATTTGGACCATATTTTTTTGAAAATCGTCATAGGCAAGCAATTTCTGTGGACAGTGTCACTTATCGGCACATGCTGAACGATTATTTTTTGCCAATAATGAGATAATATTCTTCCTTCAGTACACAGGTTTCAGCAAGATGGCGCCACGCCGCACACAGCCAGAGAGACCATGGCCATACTGCGTGATTTCTCCATTAACAAACTGACAATCCGTTTCGTTGACATATCCTGGTTACCCAGGTCACCCAATCTTACCTCTATTTACTTCAAAAGTAAAATGTACGGAACAAACTCAGAGGTCATCTCAGTACTAAAAGAAAATATCAAGTTCAATGGCAGCGCGACATCACTTCTCCAGCAAGTGGCATGGAGCATAGAGTGCATCCGACGTAACTTTCAACATTTAGAGGTAATAATGGAATAATTAAAAAACCATCTGCACTTACCTCTTTTGTAACAGTTATGAAATAAACTTTTATCATTAGTAAATGTTTTTCAAATTAGCATTTAATTTATATTTCTGCCGCGTGACACCCTGTATAAGTATATTAACCGCAGATGCCTTAAAATAAAACTCTGAACTTAAATACG
The DNA here is from genome assembly GCF_027943255.1 of Anastrepha obliqua. Classification (NCBI taxonomy): domain Eukaryota; kingdom Metazoa; phylum Arthropoda; class Insecta; order Diptera; family Tephritidae; genus Anastrepha; species Anastrepha obliqua. The sequence continues at coordinate 87,992,839 of NC_072892.1, forward strand.
GCGGAAGAAGTGGCCGAATAGGTTGGGGCATGACTCCCATTCGGTAATGACTGGGTTCGAAACTCTGGATACGAAACACCAAATAATAGTAAAAGTTTGTTCTAATAGCAGTCGCCCCTCTGCAGGCAAAGGAAAATCTCTGAGAGTGCCATGAAAAAGCGCCACATAAAGAAAGATCTGTCATTCGGAGTTGGCATAAAACTGTAGATTCCTGCATTTGTCGAAAGACATCAGGAATCGCGCTATAAATAGAAAAAGGTCTCGTCCAAACACCCAATGGAAAAAAAGGAAAAATAAAATATATAATATATATATATATATATACATTACATTTATATATGTACGAACAAGCAATTTCGTTTCAATTCTATTTATCACATTTTTTTTATATTCTTATGAATGCCGTGCTCGACATCATGGAAATACCTTTATATGAAAAAAATTGTAAATGTTTGCACTTTATTACATTTGGTAGTACGAAAATTAACTGCTACCACTGTTATGAGGAAACTCAATGTTATGTGGAAACTCAGCAAAATTTCTCCTCGTGTTGTTGTAAATATTTTAGTCTACATAATTGCGAGTGCTTGTGTGCAAAGGACGAGCACATCATCCTTCAAATTTGAAGTCAGAACAAATTATTGTAACAAGAGCGTGACGTTGTTGCCTCCAAAATTGCCTTATATTTGGCATTTTGTATTGATTTGTAATAATTTCCGTTGAGGCAATAAAAATAATTGGCAACAGCGGCCATCATTTTGGTTATGTGGAAGTAGAAGCAAGCCATCTTTCTTGTTGTCTTTTTGTCTGTGTTTTGTGTATTTGTGAGGTGGCACTTGAAATATGAATTTGACGTCGATTCGAGTGGCTCTTCGTGACTTGTGCAACATAAATCATCGCACCGACATACACCAAAGTCATCAGCACGCTGAGAGTTACTTCAATAGACACATACAAGCATACTACTACTACTACTGAATTTGCTCAACCTTTTCGACTTAAAGCATTTTGCTATGCGAGCCAACATAATTCATATACATACATACTTGTATATAATAGATAAAAAAAATTGTATGTGTATGTATTTTTGCACTCCATAAATTTGCTTCTGGTGCGCCTCTTTTTTGCGACTGTTTACCTTTCAATGCTCACATATTTATATGGAATTTAATTTGTTGCCTGCATTCGACATTAATTGACGTTGATTGAAGTGAAAATGTTGCGTGTGCGTATTTATGCAATTAACGTTTATGGCGAAATTCACGAAATTACAGCAGAGTATCAAGCAAAAAATGTACAAGAAACCAGAGCACTAATGCTAAATAAAATGGATGACTTTTATGAGGTAATTAAAAAAATATATAAAAAATAATAATTCATAATCATATTTTAAAAGAAGAAGAACAAAAAACAAAAAAATAATCGGAATTGTTTGCGCTATATATTGCTCGATTCTTATAATTCCCTTGTCTTCTTTATAAGTAATTCGTAGGAGGGTTTTCGCATATTTCTAGAGAGATTATTCCCCTCCGAAGTGAACGGTACAATATAAAAGGGTGTCTTAAAACTCGCACAACATTCAAATTTATCATCATTTATTTTATTTAATAATTTAAAAATGTAGTATTTCTTACTCACTATGAAAAAAAGAATAATGCTAAACAGTCCAATCTTAAATGAATTAAACATATTTCATTTTAATAAAGAAAATGTAACATTTCTTACAGTTTACAGAGAAAGGATATTAAGAAATACATAGATTCTGGTTAAACAATTAATTTAGTAGCATTTGAAAGCACCTTTGCTTTGTGAAAGAAGCATCTAGACTGGTATGATTTGAAAGCATATCGGAGCATGCATATATATTATATATAATTGACGCTTACACCCTTTTTGGGTGTTGGGCCGAGCTCCGTCTCCTATTTGTGGAGTACGCCTTGCTGTTGTTCCACAAATGGAGCGATCTACGGTTTTAAGGCGACTCCGAACGGCATATGTTTTATTTGTTTTTATGAGGAGCTTTTTCTTGGCAGAAATTCACTCGGAGGTTTGCCATTGCCTGCCGAAGGGCGACCGCTATTAGAAAAACACTTTTTCCTCTTTTTGGTGTTTCACACAGATTTGAATCTACGTACCCCGAATGACAGTTACACACCATCCCATTCGGCTACGGTTGTTGCATAATTATAGTAATTCTAACAATCCCTATTCAGCAAATATCATGACTTTGTATGCTTTGGTGAGGAATATTGAAACTGATTTTCCCAGGTAACGATGGGGCGTCAATCGCCCTACTTATCAAATCGAAAACGAAGGTGTTTGTGATACAATCTTACCTAATTGAGAACTAAAACCTTTTCTCATCTATTTTAATAGAAAATATGTTGGAAAAACTACATTCAATTAAAAATTGAGTACTGATTTCGGAAGTGCTGGCAGTTAGTTCATGACTCATTGCAAACTACTTGTATGTATGTAAAGGTATGCATCTATCCATCAGCCTTCGGCAGTATGTACGGTTTTTTTCTACCGAATGAATTTTATTGAAAAATATTCCTCTCGTATTACCTGCCTAATATTAAGATCTTCATTACTTTTGTATGAAATTCATCAAAGTACCAAGAGGAAAACTTTTCCGGCTGCCTTATTTAGTGCAGGCTGGAATTTTGAGCACTTTTCCCATTCGAATTTTGTGCAATTATTGTTGCATTCTTTTATGTATGTATGTAAAGGGTGATCAATTAGAAGGTATAGGATTTTAAATTGAAATAAAATAACGAAATCTTTATTATTTTTATATAGAACCATTCACGAGCCGAGAGGTAAATTGCTCACCGAAACGACAACGCAGGAAATCCATTGTTTCACGGGCAGTATGGCAAGATTGTAGAGATCATGGGATTTTTTTCGGCACCTAAATTCCTTTATCATGGCGTGATAGCATTCACCATACACTGTTGCGTTGGTGTCAGCCTTATTGACGTAGCCATTAAGCCAAAAATGGGCCTCATCGCCATCACCTGGGCCTCATCGAACACCATAAGTTGGTCTGAGCGCACGATGAATACTTTCCACAGAGCATCGAGTTTCATAATATGGTATAATTTTACGATTCCTGAACGTTGTTGAGGCGTAAGTCTTTCTGAATACTGAAAAAATGATGTATTTTGTTTGACACGCGTGATATGCCAATAAACCCAATTGGAAAAAGTATCTCCAGTCTGATCACCCTTTACATGCTCGAGTATGTATTTGATTGTAGATATCAAGTAAGAGTATTTATACACTTGCTGCAGTTGGGACGAGTAATGGGAAACTGATGTTATCGCTCGTCGTTAAGCAACTTCATGCTGAATGTGAAAATGAACTGAAAGAATTGTGATGTTTCGCCTTGTGAGATTATTAAAGGCTAATTGTCATATTTACGGTTAAAGTCTACCGGCCTACAAATCCGGACGAGAAGTGTATATCGTTGCTATTTTCGGTGAAATTTGTTATTTATTGTTTGTTTATTCTGTAGGGAAACAGGTAAATTATTGAGGTAAAATAGTAGGTAGTGAACTGGCAAACGATAAAATTCTATGATTTTATTTATTGTGGAAAACTAATTGAGAAAAATTCATTTTAGTGGTAATTTAAAATCAATTTGGGTCAATTGATAACATAAATTCCAAATTCGAAATTAAAAATTTCATTGATATTGATATGAAATTGAAAATCAAATTGTTTACAATATGGCAGTAGGTGGCCATCAAAGCCCAGTGAGTTTGTACGCGACCTTCTTTCAGTGAGTTTGATCGATGTGTACGTATTTTGTATGTGAAACCTGAAATAATATGATCAATGTTTTGTAATAGCGGTCGCTTCTTAGCAGCCAATGGTATTCTGCTTAAAACAATCCTCTTATCCCCCATCTGCTATTCGGAGGGAGTATAAAAATAGGGGTCGGTCCATTTGCAGGACAACCTCAAAACACGCACCCCAAACTGAAAGAGAAGTTCAAAGATCCAACTGAAAAAGGTCCAGTGGTCAATTACACCCCGCGACGAAAAAATAGCACATCAATATTTTCACCGATTTTTACTATTTTTCTTTTATTTTTGTTTTTGAGTATCCATTATTTTTAGATAAAAGTCTGGCTCATTGCCCAACAAAAAGAATACATTGCAATTCAACCAGTTTTAAATAGAATTTCCAGAAATATTCTTCGTATAAAGTTTCACAGTCCGTTTAGTTTTATAACTTCCAAAATCGATTTATTATGAAAGACTTAAAAGTCGTACGGACACAGCCTCAATTCTTAAATAAATAAAAAAACTATGTGAATTCGTTATTTGGAGAATTTCGAGTATGTAGTTCTTTAACCCATTGAATTTTGGTATATCGAAGTGCAAGTTTCAAATAGCTCGAAAAACGCGTTACTTTCACACAATTTTTGTGCTGGCCTTTCGCGTACATTTCCTCCTATTTTTTTTGCGTAACACAGTCAGGGGTAAAAATTATAAAAAATAAACGAAATTTTTTAACAAGATTAAGTTGCACTTTATTTATTAAAATTCAATGTGCCACAAAACTCTAAAACAAATATTTTTCTAAACATTCTCATGAATAATTTCTGGACATTAATCAACAATGGAAAAAAATGCAGAATTTATATAAAATTTTAAAACTGGATTTATATAGTTTTTGTTACACAATTAACTATCAATATATACAAAAATTGTGAGCATTCAAAAAAATAGTAAGAGCTGGTCAAAATATTTATGTCGAGGGCAGTGTGTTTTAATCCTAACCAATGTCCAAAGGTAAGAGAGTAAGAGAGCGTTCCCACGGCAGTTGGTTCTAAGTTAACGGAACGACCCGGACTTATATCCGGCCACCCCCGAAGAAAGTGATTCCTATGGACTGTTAATAAAATATATGTAAAAGGAGTGGATAATGGTTGTATTAATTTCGTGCTCAAAGAAGTAGCAAATATTCGTTTTTATACATACGAGTATAAACGCTGTATGAAGCGGGCCACATTACGCCTTGAACAAGTAAATTTTTGAGTCTGTTCGAAGACAATTTATGAGCTTATAAGGAATTTAAAAGCCTTTTGACGACGATTTGAATTAGATTTCCATCGACTTCGTGTAGATTTCGAATACCACATCTTTTTCTAAATAAGTATATTTTCTTCTTTTTTTACATACATATATTCGAGCTGTTTATAATTTTGAGCATCACATGCATAAAATGACAAATAAAGTGTGTATATATGCCAAAATATGTGAAAAAACCATAAAATTAATTTTCAAGAGCAACATATCAGACATGCCTTAATCGGTCGGAGTATTGTTTGTTTCTTTTTTTTTAATATAATTCTGAAATATTTATAGTACTATAACGCTGCACTAATCCATTTGATTCATTACTTTTGTTACTTGTACTCTTACAAATTTTAAAAGAAAAGGACATATTTTTCAAAAAATCGCTATACGCTAAATTTCCCCAAAGGTACAATATAAGCGGGAATAAGTATGTAGGCAAAGCTAAGACAAGAAATTTATGCGCTCCGATTTCTATATTTGCTGATTTTTTAATGTCTGGCATATCATTCTTTAGTATGCACTTTACTTTATCACGGAGTAGTACATGCCGTGTAGGTGGTAGTGTTTTTGTATATCTTATTTATAAAAAAATTAAAATTAGAAAAACCATTTTTTAAGGTTTTCATTTTCTTCACTAGAACGGAAGTACTTGATTGGCAATATAGAAAATAGAAAATTATAGTAAAAAAGTTCGTAACCATGGTACCTTTATTATAGCGTCAAATTAGGAAACTTTTCCTTTATTTAAAACTTCGAACGTTAAATAAACCAAAATTTAAGCTATTTTTTGTACGGTACATTATTTTTATTTGATTGACATGCTGTAGAGTGAACAAGTGTTAACTTATATAAAAAAAATGCAAGCGAAAGTTGCTCATTTGTTCAGTTGTTCATTTTAACAAATTTACACAGATATTCATAAAAATATGTATATTTATATGCGCAAACAAATGTATCCAGGGAGCTGTAAAATACTTGTAGGTAAACGGTGCGAGTATGGCCTTGCCGCGCAACATCACGTCAACATTCTGACAACAACACTTCACTCATCCAAGAATACTGTCAATATTTTGCTCATATTGTTAGTATCTTAGATATCGAAAACATTGATATTCGATTACATTGGAAAATCCTGCTTGTACCGTTCGTCTTCTATCTTGATGTGTTCGCCTCCAGCAATTGAATGGCGTAGCTAAGCCCAGACTGTTGTAAACAAATTGTCGAAAATCATCTCAAAAGACTTGAAATGCTTGATTTTGATTGGATTTAATAAAATATAAGGTAAATATATACATAATAAATTTGTTAGCTAAACATCTTGACTCATAGTCTGGGGTTACTATAAACGTACTTGTGCAATACATACGACCTCCGTGCCAAAAAAAACCAAATTTGATTTTATAAATAAAGAGAACTTATGTATGACGCCACCTTTTTGAAATATTTTTGTATTTGAGATACTGCACCAGCATTAGCGTACAGTGATATAAATGACCTTCGGATGTAAATAATTAATAATTATTGCATAATCTTTGTTAGCAAATTTTGTACTGTGGTATTAAAATGAGTTTGGAAATAAAGCTTCAAAAAGAGTATGGGGGTGATTATTTATATCACATGCACACACATTAGTGATGTAAGCCACTTCAATCGAGTAAAGAAAAATCGTGGTGTTTTCTCTAAAACCCCCAACGAATTTTGTTTATTTATTAGAAGATATGCTAAGAAATCGTTTGCAAAACTCCTTAGAGTGAACTTGAGGACTCTTCACTATGCTCAATTAAGGAAATGTGCCATAAAAGTTGTCAGATGAGCAAAAAATCTATAATAGACCACTTCATCGGTGAAGAGCTGTGAGTGAATGAATTTCTGTCAAAAACGAATTCGCCGTATTTATGTGATTGGATACTCTGGGATTATCTATTATATTTTTCCGAAGTTGCATTTCAGGAATCAAGGAAAGAGCCTTGAACCGATAACTATGATTGCTTCATTTCGTAATTTGCAGAATGTTCGGTTTGTTTTTTTGGAATAGAGGGTGCGGGTAGAATATTAAAGCGATTTAAGCGATTTCTAGGCATAAGCGTCTTATTATATGTAAATATGTTTAAGTTTCAACTATATATACATACACACATACTAAGCTTTGAGTAAAGATTTTAAATTGTGCTTAAAGGCAAATAAGTTGCTATTCATTAAAAACGAGTTTTCCTTAAATAACTTTTCTGGCTAACATTTATTTTTAATATTGAGGCACAATTTTAGGCTTTCACTTATATATGCATTAACTTTCATATGATCTTTGGGTTAATTTGACCCATACCTAAATTTTAGTTACAACTGATGTAGATAACCTATTTTATTCGGAAAGACGACTCCAAATTCATTTCTATATCAACCTATGCGGCACAGATAGTACAAAAATCGGGTGGCAAGCAAATCGAGCTTCCCATAGTTGTACAAGTTGATTTAAAATTAATCACCCTATCGGAACATTTCCCCGTCGTATTCCAATCATATTTGACAGTTGTACACTACAGTCCACCACAGGCAATGGATCACCCACTTCTGTGGGCCACTCAAGCCTTCCAACTGTGTTTTTTAATGAACTATAATTATCTATATTCGTTTTGAGAAAGGGTAAAAAAAAACTACCTTCATTTTCAAAAAACGTTAATATTGGATAATTTTCTACGAATTAACTTACGGGCCAGCTACAGGGTGTTATGCTCAACCTATTAATTGTAGTTTCGCTCTATTATGACGTCGGTATTATAAAAGATAGTCGTTTTAAATTTCATAGGCTTTTTTTTCGCTTCACGATTTATATTACATCGTTCCTTCGATACTTTGAAAACGAATTGGCAGCAAGAGGCTCGCATTTTGCGGTGATAAGAAGAGAAAAATGATTACGAAAAAATTGACGCCATCGATGGTGGAAGTGGTATGAAAAATGATAACAATTGAAGTTCTCAGACTGCTACTCTTAACTTTGCATAACAATATCGCTTAACAAAATTCTAAAAATTATTAAATCTTAAAATCTTACTAAAGGTGTTCTTGACTTTATCGATGGACTGAAATCTAACTATTCAGTAGCTTGCGTTGCCCTAGGTGGACACATATTTTATTTTTCTCAATGCCCGATATTTGTTCTATCTAACTTTATGAGCATTTATATTATATAATATTTCACACTTTGCATATGGGGCAGAATATAAAACGCACGAATTTCATTAAGTCTTTGTCATTTTTCCGAATTGAAACTGATCTTGCTTGGCCCAACTAAAACAATGCCTCGGGAGTTGGAGTTCCTCATTCGGGGTTTTACACTATGCTCCCATGACCAAAAAATATATGCCAGAACCACAAAGAGAAAAGCGTAGAGGTGAATTTTATTCTCAGAACTTAGACTGAAAATATTAAAAAAAAACATGTGTCCCCTTCAAAAACTCAAGGTGCTGTTTGCATGAAATGTGTTGAATAAAAATGCTCAGTCGCGGTTTGGGAATTTTATGTTTCTTTCTGCTTTTTCCAATGTTTTTGTTTTTAATACCTCTTTTAGTTTCGAAAACTGGAAAATTATAAAAATATAATAAGTAATATATAAATTCATTACCCCTGAACTTTTTATACAAATAGTTTACTAAAACAATCAAAGATTTCAGATGATTTATGGACTATCATATTTTGTAAATTTACTTTAGGTGTGAATAAATATGTTTTGATAAGCAACTGAATGTGTTTCTTATTTAATATATATGTGAATACATTTTTTGTTAGAAAAGTTGGAATTCATTTAAATTTTGGGTCATTAAGGGCCCTACACGATGGATAGTGGTAGTACAAAGTAGCGCAACGGACGCATAGTGGTTGAAATGGTCGATCTAGCGGTTTTCAAAAAAATTAATTTTGCATTATAAGTTGCTCGAACATTTTTTAAAACAAAACTTTATTTATATTTTTTTATTTAAATTTTTATAGTAGTGACAGTGGTCTATTTTTATTGATGCACGATGTTAACAAAATGGATTTTATGTGATAGATGTAAGATTAGAGCATATCAAATAAGCAAACTTATGTCAATAACAGTTAACACACAACATAAAAAAGTTTATATAATTTTTCTATTTTATAACTTATTTATATTAAATTTCATTAATTTTTCAGTCACAATCTGAGTCACTTTCATTTGAGTTAAGCTCCTCGCATTCGATATCTTTATCAAAAAGAAGTTGCAATACTTCCTTATCCAGAAAATTCTTTTTAATAGCTTTGGCTTTTAGATAAAAACGGTATTACGGCATTGGACAAACAGAAAATTAGATTCATTAAATCTTCCATAGTGTTTTTTCTCCTACGATGCTCGCGATAGTTGCGAAAGTTTTTGCTTTCAGCTTTCAGTGGTTCTTTTGACATTTACCCGATTAGAAGTGGAACAGCATTTATAATTGAACCCCGAGAACTAAAATTTTTGTTTACAAAGCTGGGCATATAGAACCACGGATATTTTTTGATAAAGAGTTCAGGTGTTTTTGCAGAGTATTGTCGAAAATATTCAATATGGATTCGGTATCCATAATAAATGTAGGGTCACTTTAAATCAGGGCTCGAATCACCACATCCGTGCAACGATTAACGACAATACGAAAGAAAACTAAGTCGTCAGTCGTATAAGCTGAATCGCAGTCAAACCAACGAATGCAAATGGATCGTAACTTATTCTCAATTCACAATAGTTTTCAAGTTCCACAATACTTTGGATCGTATTTTTAGGTCACAGTGACGTGTATTTGTCAAAACTGTTGTCAAATTTGATAAATACAACTAAAATATAACCATGGCCACCTTTGGTGTTTTCTATGAGTTCTAGTGAAAGTGATGGCGATGAAAAAATAGTTCGGAGGCAGCTAAGGGAAAACAACAATTCATAGAAATGTTTCGTCAGCCATAAATACTTAAATACTAAAGAATACAAATAAAATCCAAAACTACTTATAAAACCAAAAATTGTCTATTGAATAATTAAATTTAAAGTTCCAGGTACTTATGTCCCTAAGTTGTCCCTTCTAATTGCAGTCTTTGTTGGTCATATACTCCACCATAACATCTTTTTGGATGGGGTTGAGCTTATTAAAATTCGTCCTAATTTATTACAAAGACCCTATGTAATTATATAAGGTTGGCAAAAAAGTCTTGCGGTATTTTTATTGAATTTTCAATTGTTCATAAAATTGGTTATAATAGCGCGATTTAAGTCAAATATGCGCCGTTTTGTTCGATGACGAGTTCCCAACGAGATGTCAACTTTCATAATGCCCCTCTTATAGAAGCTCGCTTCCCTATTGTCAAAAAACTCGGAGAGCCAATTTTCACAGGACTCTCTTGAGGACAACTTCCGACTACCAAGCTCGTTCGCCATGGACAGAAATAGGTGGTAATCACTTGGAGCGAGATCCGGACTATACGATGGATGCAAAAGAACCTCCCATCCGAGCTCCCGGAGCTTCTGGCGCGTCACCAAAGATGGTGTGGCCTGGCGTTGTCCTGATGGAAGACAATTCGGCCTCTGTTGATCATAGATGGCCTCTTCTGCATGAGGGCAGCATTCAAGCGGTCCAGTTGTTGGCAGTACAGGTCCGAATTGAGCGTTTGGCCATAGGGGAGCAGCTCATAGTGGATGATTCCCTGCCAATTCCACCAAACACACAGAAGAATCTTCCTGGCCGTCAATCCAGGCTTAGCCACCGTCTGGGCAGCTTCACCGCTTTTCAACCACGACCGTTTGCGCTTCACGTTGTCGTAAGTGACCCACTTTTCATCGCCAGTCACCATCCGCTTCAAAAACGGGTCGATTTTGTTGCGATTCAGAAGCGATTCGCATGTATCCATACGGGAAAAAATGTTGTTTTGCGTCAAGTCGTGTGGCACCCATACATCGAGCTTCTTTTTGAATACAAGCTTCTTCAAATGGTTTATAACGGTTTGATGACTCATGCCCAGCTCTTGGCCGATGCTACGGCTGCTACTATGCCGGTCTCTTTCGATCAATTCAGCGATTTTATCGCAATTTTTGACGACAGGCCTTCCGGACCGTGGCGCGTCTTCGATCACCTCTGTACCAGAACGAAAACGTTGAAACCATCGTTGTGCGGTGGAAATGGAAACTGTATCGGGTCCATAAACTGCACAAGTTTTATTGGGAGCATGAGATGCATTTTTGCCTTTATCGTAGTAGTACTGTAAAATATGCCATATTTTCTCTTTATTTTGCTCCATGTTTGCGACGCTATAACTCACGAACGACTAAAAGCAAACAACAATTAATCAAACACGTGTTAGCACGTGAAAAGAGCTTTCCAAAAAGCTCTAGCGTGAACCGATGCGACGAATACAACTAGAACTACGCGCTTGCAAAGACAAGCTTGCGGAAATACCGTAAGACTTTTTTGACAACCTTATATATTTTTGGAATTTACTCACATCTTTGGTTCAATTCGATCGTTTACGGGCGGCGAATGACAGCTCGATCAATCGAGTACGTTCAGCCCTTGTTCGCATATGTACTTTTCAGGGATGAGTGGTACGTTCGCCGATGTGATGATTCAACCCCACTTCTTCGCTTACACCAGTTAATTGGGAGGCTAATTCTGTTTGGTGGAATTCGCCTAGCTGTACTGCCATTGTTATTGTTCACGAACCAGCCATTGGAATATCCGCTAGCAGAGCCATATGTTCTTTTAAAAGTTTTTGAATTCTAAATTATTTTCTTTTACAATATATTTGCCTGCATCGCGAATTTGCAAAGGGACTTCCACAAAAGCATCTGTGACATGTGCACCATTTGATTACCACTTTATTTTTGCTACTAACAATGAATCATGTGCTAGATAGATGTTTGCATTTAGCACTTTGGCACCGCATTGCATTAACTTGTACGAATGCTTTGTGAAACCGCGATCTGTAAAAAGAGCAAATTCTTTTTCTATTATGTACTTTTGACTTGATCAATTCATTGAGCCAGTTTGCGATGCTCTCGTAAGAAGTGAAGCGCTCTCCAATAAGGGTTGACTGCATTGATCGGAATAGGAGGTAATCCGAAGGTGCAATGTCTGGAGAATACGGCGGGTGGGGCGAGATTATCCAATTTAGTCCCTCTAAATATTTCTGAACCGATTTAGCAACGCCTGGCAGGCATATAGTTTTGACGGCACTGAGCCATGAGTAATTCCCAAATGTTTCTTATGGGTATAAAAGGATCTTCTGTTTGCTTTTGTAATCGTAAGATTTTATCATCAAAACGTAGACACCGAAGAAGAAAGTCACATCTCTCTTTACTCATGCACGATATAGGTATATCTAGTCCCAGAATACTCTATATTGAACAATTCGTTGAGTGGCAAATGATTATCTTTCAACGCTGCAGTTAATATTAAAATACCAATCAGAGCTCTTATCTCAAATTTGCTGGTTTCACTCTGTAAAAATTTAGCTTGCTCATAGTTTTCTTTCCTGATTGAAATCTCAGAGTTTGTCCACTTCCCAATTTCTTCTAACATTTGATCAATCATAAAATGCTCAAATAATGCAAGTGGATCAGTTATATTTTTGATAGAACGGGCAGGTCCTCTAGCAACACGTACAAAATTAATTGAAGATGCTCTTTTTGAGCTACTCCTTTTACTTGTAGCCCAAGTATGTCGTGAGCGACTACGAATGTTACTTCTTGAAAAGCTTAAAATACATGGATTGTTTTTTGAAATTTGAACTGAAGGAGAACGGGACTTTAGTGAACGGTCCAGCGAAACAAGAGAATATTGATCTTGTGTATTTAGGGAGTTATCCACATTATCTAAATAATCGTCTACGTGATCGCTTTCTACATCATCAAGCTCCACATTATCTTCAAGTTCGCTGCCAGACGAGTCATCCAACACTCTGGCATCTTCCTCCTCCAATAAGAAACGAAGAATAGATTCCTAAGATAACACTCCTCTTGACGACATTAAAAAAACTACACAAAATAAAAATACTAAACTGTCACAAAATCTACACAATTGTAAAAAACAGTACACAAATACTAACCATTCGTCGAAATTACATACAATTTCTCGGAATCTCAAAAAACTACACAACTACGCCCCACACGTAAGTTTCTCAAGAGAGCTTAATGAATACTGAGTTGACAAGTAAAGGTATGGCGATCATCCCGCATATTAAAAAGTTACAACGATATTTCTATCTTCTGTTCGACGATTCGACGAAGGTTATGCGTATAGGGTTAAGGAATTTCCTCATCGCGGCTCATTTGGTAGCCAACATTTTTTCAAAAAGTTGAATATCATTAAAAGTTGCAAAAGGTAGCAGCATTTTCAATCTCAGCGAATCTCATTAATAAAAAAAATAGCTTAAGTACGATCGAATTTGGAGAGTTCTCCTCTCAAAGGCTCTCATCAAGTAATTTTACAAGGCTACAAGTGTTAACTTTGACTAAAATTTGTAATTAGAAAATATACATATATACTCGTATATCACAAAACCGCATTTTTTAAATTATTTCATAGCTTTAACTTTAAAACACTTTAATCAAACCAAAATTGAATTTCTTCACTAATATAGCGAATTTCAGTGTGCAGTGTAAAAAGTTTTGGCCTGCACTTGACACAAAATTTTGTAATACATATTTGAAAGCTCATAGTTGTGCGAGTATACAAAGCAAAAAAAAAAAAAACAAATAGATACCTGCAGTGGATTATTAGAGCAACTTTTGCGGTATTTCGCAAGATTAAATTTTATTAAAACTGCGCTAGATGGCTCGTTTCGACCACTGTGAGACGGCGCGTCAAGGTAAGATGAGCAAAGTAAAAATGTACTGCTAAAATATTCCTCGTTAATGCTATTGAAAAATTTAACACGGACATTACATTTGAAGTCGTTTTATGCATAAAAAATATCTTTAATTCAAAATTCAGATCAACTGGAGAACTACGGTATTCGGCACAATTGATACTGGAGAGATCCCCTTTTATAATTATTAGCGTACGTTCGTGTTGAGTCTGTCAAAATGCGATCACAATGGATAAATAGTATATGAATTATTTATGTGAAGGGTGGCTAAATTTTAAGGGCCGATGTTGAATGTAAAGCACACCTAAACGTCAAGTTTCTTTTTGCATTTAATTTCATATTTTGCAATTTCAGACTAATTCAATTTGAACCATGGAAAGATCGAGCAACGCGTTAAAGTCATTCAGGCTTATTATGAAAACGGGCGTTCAAATCAAAATGCATATCGCGCACTTCGTGATTTTTTCGGTCAATTTAATCGTCCAAATGTGCGTACAATCGGAAAAATTGTGCAAAAGTTTGAGCAAACCAGATCTGTAGGAGATGTGAAAACACCAGTGCATGCTCGCACAGCTCGTACTGCAGAAAATATTGCTGCTTTTCGCGGTAGTGTGGTTGAAGAGCTGTCCACCTCAATTCGTCGTCGTGCCCAACAATTGCACCTCTCATGCTCATCGTTGATGTACATTATGCATAAAGACTTGCATTTACATGCTTACAAGATGCAATTGACTCAAGAACTACAGCTTCTTGACCATTTCAAGCGTCGTCAATGGTCAGAATGGTGGCAGGAAATGGCAACAGTGAATGCCCAATTTTCGAAGAAAATCATCAGCGGCGGCCATTTGGCGATATTTTGATCTACTCGTAATTGAGCCATACCTATATTATCATAATAAGGAGAAATGACAATAATTTCCTAAAAAAATTGTATTTTATTCAAAATCAACGCCGGCCCTTGAAACTTGGATATTTAGATACCGGCCCAACCTATAAATATTTTGAAATTAGCGCCAAGCCTATGCATGTATATCGGTAACGCTGTACGGATAATCCGATCTATTGGGTCATATTGATTTACCCTGTGTAGTTTTGTTTGCTTTGAATGTGTTGGCAGTATTATCTGTGTTTGTATTTAGGTCAATTTGGTTTATTCTGTTCAGTATAATGGAATATCCGATTGACAATACATGAACCAGAAAATTTCATAAGTGTTGCTCAAATGTTTATGTATATTATTTTGAGGTCGTTGAATTTTTATGCAATACATTGCGTATAAGTCAGCCAAATACAGTGTAAAAATATGGGTCGCAACCATGACCGATTTGCTTTATTTTTATACCAAGTTTCACGAACTATATTAATTTTAAAATTTATCAGTTTAAATTTAAGGTTGCACAATTTGAATACGAAGCATTGCTATTTGAAATTTTAACAATCTGAAAAACTTTAAATGGATTGAATCTACTACTAATAGAACGCTCAGGGGTCAACAAAAAGTTTGCTTTGCGCCGTTCACTTTGCACTAATCAATGCGTGCACGAAAGGTGAACAAATCTGTTCAAGTTCTAGTTCATGTTCTCTTGCAATATTAAATGGCAAAACTGATACCCTGGGGTATCAATATCACGGTTTGTCACATGATGGTCTTTGAATAAAGACGCTCAGCATCGATTTTTTCTGGTGTAACAACTGATTTCGGCAATCTTTATGGAATTCGTCCTGCAGGCAAATGCAATAACAACCGAATTCTGAAAACCAGCTAAACATGTTCGCTCGAATTGGTCCTTTACTATGAAAGCTGGAAGAAAGTTTATTGGTATATTGTTTTGGGTTTGATCACCGCCGCCGAAAATCATCACAGGAAAAAAATTGTTTTAACTTTTTTTTTTGTCGAGACAACTAGCAAGTGCAGCACTCAGACATTAATTGAGTCCATTGTACTACACTTGGATTCCCTTTTAATTTTCTTTAAATCTACCCGATCTCCGAAGAAATCTGAGTAGATCTTGTGATGCCAAGGAGCCAAGATGGTCGCTTCTTCTTCTGCCAAAGACCTCAAACCTGATTCGAGCGAAGGCGGGGCAGACACACAGGAAGTGGTCCGCCGTCTCATCCTCCTCTTCACAAGCTGGGCAGAGTACACTGTCTGAGATGCCCAACCTTTCCATGTGCTTTGCCCACAGAAAGTGGCCCGTCATCAGTCCAACCAGCCGTCTGCACTCCCCTCTGCTTAATGACAGAAGTGTTTGCGACAGTCGATCGGACAGGACAGGTAACATCAGTTTTGTCCATCTGCAGCCTCTCTCAGCCTGCCAAGCTCGCTTGTAGGTGGTAGTTACCCACTTGCTAACCGTGGCCGTGATGGCCGCAGAAGAGAGTGGCAAAACGGGCTCTGAGGCCAACTTCTTTCATCTTAGCTAAGGAGTCAGAGGTCTCGTTACCCGCGATACCCACGTGTCCCGGGACCCATGTTAGCATCAGGCTATTAAATCTACCGACATAGTTCAGCCTGGATTTACAGGACTTCACTACCCCTGATGTGGTTGGAGGGCTGTCTAAGGCCATAAGCGCAGCTTGGCTGTCGCTGCAGACACATATAGACCTGCCTCCCATCGTTTTTCCACAACAAAGTTCATGGCTTTTTGAACCGCATACACCTCTGCTTAAAACACAGATGCATGCATTCCAAGAGCAAAATGCAGTTTTGTCCCGCTGGATTCCACGTAGACCCCAGAGCCCGAGCCATGCTTAGTCCTGGAGCCATCCGTAAAAATGCGAAAACAGTGTTTGCCGGCCTCATTTTCTGAGTCTCCCCACAACTGAGCCTCTGGTAGCACTACACTGTATCTCTTTTCAAGTACGACTCTTGATGGTATGAAGTCAAGGGGCATGGAGAGAATCATTGGATCGATGCCCATGCCTTCTCTGTGTTCCAATGCCGGACAAGGGCCGTACCAGTTCCCACTGTGTTTTAGTCTGCAGATGGCCTTGAAGGCCTCTCCTTGGATGAAAGCATCAAGTGGTGGTAAACCAATCAGAGCATCTAGTGCCGGGCCTGAAGTAGTCGGAAAAGCTCCGGTGCAACAGATGGCCACAGTGCGTTGTAGTCTCGATAAGGTCCTCCTGACTCCCACTAGAGAGAGTCTACTCATCCATACCACTGATGCATAGGTGATAAAAGGTCTTATCATAGCCGTGTAGATCCATAGGACCTTGCTAGGAGAGAGACCCCACATTTTCCCAAAGACACCTTTGCACTGCCAGAAAGCGGTCAGTGCCTTGGATGCCTTTGTTTCAACGTGTGATTTCCATAGGAGCTTACTATCGAGGATTACTCCTAGATATTTAATTTCCTTGGATAGCTGGATTGTGACTCCTTTTAGCTTTGGCAGAACGAGTCCATCAAGCTTCCTCCTTCTGGTAAAGAGGACAATACCAGTCTTGGCGGGATTTGCCGATAGCCCATTCGCACAGCACCAAGTGTCAATCCGATCCAGAGTTTTCTGCACTTTCCTGCAGATGTTCATAAGCGAAGGGCCTGTTACCAAACAAGCAACATCGTCCGCATATGCTTGTGCGTAGACTCCCGAATCGTTTAAGGTGGTGAGTAGAGGATCGATTACCATGCACCAGAGCAATGGAGACTGCACACCGCCTTGGAGGCAGCCTCTATTAACCCCAGATGACACCAGCAGATCTTCCTCTGCTCGCACCGAAACGATTCTTTGGGCCAGCATCGAACGAATCCAATTTACTAGCACCCGGTCTACGCCGTGCCTACTGGCAGAGTTACACATACCATCAAAAGTGGCATTATCAGACGCCCCCCCCCCCCCCCCTATGTCTAAAAAGATGCCCATAGCGTAGTCCCTCCTGTCGATGGCCAGCTCTACCCTAGCAACAAGGTTTTGCAGTGCCGACTCGCAGGATTTTCCACTCTGATAGGCATGCTGAAATAGAGACAGAGGGTGAGCCTTCAGCGACTTCTGACGTATGCGCAGTTCTACCAGTCGTTCGAGACTTTTCAGCATGAAAGAGGTCATGCTGATGGGTCTAAAGCTTTTGGGGCTGGTGTAGTCGTCTTTTCCAACCTTTGGGATGAAAGCGACCCTCACCATCCTCCAAGAGCGTGGTATGTAAGCCAGTGCCCGGCATGCCGAGAAGATTTTCTTCAGGGCTGCTGTCACGAACTCTGCACCCTCTTTCAGCATGGCAGGATATATGCCATCTGGTCCGGGCGACTTGTAGCCGACAAAAGATTTGATGGCAAATCTTTCACTCAGAGATTCAATACCGCTGCAGAATTCTCTACATGAGGCTCTTTTCGATTCCCGAATAAGCCTCTTGTAGTTCTTCTGAACATCATGGTATCGCTGCCAGTCCTCTGCAAGGTTAGTCTTGAGGGCCCGGTTTAAAAGTTTTCTCGACTCACGCCTCAACGTCTGTAGCTCTCGGTTCCACCAAGGAACGGGAGTCCGGCAGGCTGACTCAAAATATTCGCCGCCTCAATGGCCTGTTCTTTTCGAAGTCTTAGTGGCGCAACGTCAAGGTCCCGCAACGCCCCCCTAAGCTTCTGCCAGTCTGTTTTTCTTGGGTTTCTAGAGGTCAATGGCATTTGTGCCTCCTCGCCACACTGAAACTCAATGTACCTGTGGTCTGAGCACGAATCTTCGGCAAGGACTCTCCAGTTCTTGATTGACCACCCAAGTTTTGAGTTTGATAGGGTTAGATCAATCACCTCCTGCCTTCTGGCCGTTACAAACGTTGGCTGTGAGCTCTTGGTATGTATGTCTAGGCAGGAGGACGCGATAAATTCGAATAGTCGAGAGCCCCGTCCATTGCACTTGCTCCTGCCCCAGATTGTATGCTGGGCATTAGCATCGTAACATAGAATGAGGCCCAGACTGCGCCGCTCACAGAACCTCACGAGACTAGTGGTCTTCCCGGGTGGTGGCCCTTCCAGAGCATCGTAAGGAAAATATGCAGATGCAATCACAAACTTCGACCATCCGCGTCTACCTCTGTAACCCACCTCAGCCGCTGCCAGGTCTTGGCAACAGAATTGCTCAAGACCCGTTACAGTGAGATGGGATGATACTATAAGACCGGTCCTAGGTCTACTAGAACTCTTGTCATATAATATCGTGGCCCCTTTCAGCGCACTTAAGCCACAGAGATGGCCCCTAAAGACCCAGGGCTCTTGTACTGCTGTTATGTGGGGTAATGTGTGCAGCTGGGAAAGCCTGCTACTTAGTAGTGCAGTAGCGGCTTTGGAATGCTGCAAGTTGATTTGCGGCACCGTCAAGGGACGGTAGCTACAGGAATCGTCCGAGCCAATCATTTGGGAAAGACATGGAAACTGACCGTCCCAAAGAAGAGACTCAGACGGTTCCCGTACCGTGAGCTCATGACATCAACATTGGCCTCGTCCACTCGCACCACAAGAGCAGCCCCTTCCTTCCCTTCCCGGTTTTTGCTCTTGGTGTACGAGACGACTCGCCAAAGCCTCGTGTTGATGCCCGGATTCTGGGCACGTAGACAGGATAGGACATCCGCCGTAGACAGGTCTGGATCCGGAATCCAGCAGGTGGCCTTCCTGAGGGGTACACTCTCCTCGCTGTAGACTGTGAAGCGAGTGGTCCCCATGGGGGGCACGTTATTGACCACGGTCCTGATCCACTTGAAGTTGGCCAGAGACGCGCACGTCACCTTAATGGTGCCGTCCTTTGTCTCATAGCCCTTCGCGTTGGCTTCCGGACCGGAGGCAATAACCCGACGCATCAGTTGGCTTTTGCAGTATTTGATTTCTGCATCCATCAGCTGATGGTCAGGCCCCAGTTTTCCACTATTCCAGCCACTATAGGATGGCTTGGCCGCACCCTTGGACGTGCTTGGGCGAAGGTCCAGCTCCCGATCCTCCACTGACGAAGATTTCGCCGGGCAGACTGTGCTGGACATTTTGTCGAGGCGCCGATAGGGACGTGGCTCAGCAGAACTTTCTCCCGCCACATTGACTGGCGCCAAGACCGCGCTCGTACCTTGGGGGGTCGTGGCTCGGCCATTGGCGGCAACCGCAGCCACCGTCTTTCTCCGCTTACCTCGAGAGCGAGACAACTTCGAAGTGCCTGTGCCCACCGAGGACTCGGTAGCTTCCGTGGGTGTCACTTCCGCTGACCGAGGTCTTTTGGAAGACACAGACGCAGAAGGGCCGGCAGAGCCACATGAGGATTTCTCCCGCATGAGCCTTGCCCGCCGCTTTCTTCTTTTCCTCCTTGCCACGCTCTTCGATTTCCCTGCTTCTTGAGGAGATTGCGGTAGCAACCCCCGTCTCCTCCAGGATGCGCTCCCGCTCGAAGAGCTGAGAGACTTGGGTAATGGTTGGGGCCTCCAGCATCCACTCCTCCCTAGCCAGTTTGGTTGTAACTTAGATTACCATTAAAAATATTCAAATTTTACGATATTATTATTTATATTACCATAATTGAAATATTCCCACTGATGTTGCCAGTGGGACCCAACTTAAGGGGACCCGGTGATCTAGAAAAATCGATTATTTGTTGTTTCGATATTTCGAAAGTAGAGTATCTTAAGAATATACTGTGAAATTTTCATGTGGAAATTCCTAATATTATAGCTTCCACAGCCCATTAACTAAGTAGAGAGCGGTCCGCGCGCTCCTGTACCTCAAACTTTAAACTCATTTATCTCGAAACGACTTTTTCGGCCTAGTGTTGTCAAAAAAAAACTATTCAACCAAATCGTCTGAAATTTTAATATATTGTTCACAATATCAATGGCTATCGCCCGTATTAGAATCATATTATAATTGCAATTATTTCGATTATTTCGTATATCTTTGATTAAAAAACTAAAAAAAACAATTTTTAGAGTGTGAAATTCAAAACCGCGCCATTTTGAAAAATTGTTGTTGTTTTTTTATTCTAATACGGGACATAGCTACAGTCACACTTATTATTATTATTTTTTGTTTTTATGTTTAAGATAAATAGAGGAGCCAAAATGGTCAACACCGTTCAGGTCCAAGTTTTCGGGAGGGTCAACTTCATTTTTAAAATTATTAAAATTAAAACAAAAAATCCATTTTTGTGTGTAAAAGAAGTTAAATAAAAATCCTAAAAAATTAAAATATCGTGTTTCATGTTTTTTTGTAAAAAAAAATCCTGAAAGTACCCTAAATTTTCGAACTCTAGACCACCGGGACCCCCATCGTTAAAGCAATCTGGTAAAGATTTGGTAATATTTATAGTGAAAACGTTAAGTCACAGCCTAAACTGGGCATTACATCAATTTTATTGCAGTACTTACAGAAATTTATCCGATTTTCCTAATTTATCCAATGAATTAACATAAAAAAATTAACAAAATGTACGCTAAAATCAGATCAAAGGCAAAGAAAGATTGGGTGCCTGCACACATTAATAAACGAGTTAACACCGGTAGCAATGGCATTGGAAACATCAGCCAACCACAATTATTCATCCGCAAAATGGCACCGAGAAATGGTTGTGGTCGTAACGCTCTAATGGACCGCAACGAGTATGCGTTCCCCATGAATGCAAACGAAACGAGTTGCATGTGAAGTTTTAGCGAATAACACATCTAATGCCGGGGCTGCTGCCGTTGCTGATGCGTTCACAACGCAAACTGGTGCGAGAAAAGCGAATGCTCATTGCATTGCCTGTGAATGAAGGAAAATGTGGTAAATGTTAAAATGCGACAAAAATGCCGTAAAATGTAAGCACTGAAAAAAGAACTAAAAGGAAATTCAAATCCAGGAAGAAGGCAAAGAAGAAAGCGTAGAAAAAATGATCCGAATTGCCTGTAAAAAAGCAAAGCGACACTTTGGCAAAAAAGGGAAATGATTAACTGCTAGGCAGAAGGTAGTAAATCACACTTTGAATAGTAAAAACGTCCTGCAGCGTTTAGGAATTGAGCTATTAAGCAGCAAGTGTAGCTATCGATATCTAACCGATAACCCTGTTTAAAGCAACTGCAGCTGTTAGTGCGCCCTAGCGTTTTGACTAACGTTTTTATGCCCATTTGATGTGAGATAAATCTGATAATTCGATTTGAAATGAAGAGAGTTGTAGAGTCCTTATGACTGACCATGCGAGAGAAACTAAGTAAATTTACTTTTAATAGGAGAGATATTGTATTTGACCAAAGTCATTCATGTGCGTGAAGCTGCCATCCCGACCTTAAACAGCGCAAAGGGAAATTAATAAGTCAACTTGGCGCGCAGGAGTTACCTGTGATAACATCCCAGAAATTCAAATGCGAATTGAACATAGCTAATTAGCCTTTCGAGCTTTCGATTAACTTCGAGGTAATTGAGAACAACTCAGCTGGAAAATGCAGGAAAGTATTTTTTCTAGTATTATTATGTCGAATGTGCAATTTTCCTATTCTATCTTACTTTAATACAGCCAATGACATAACAATCAAATTCAGACAAGTGTCAAAAAATCATTGATCATTCCGGCATTTGTAATAACTATTGCAGCGCTAAAATAGCCAGCACTGCTACCAGTAATTGGCCAGTATTGTTATCGATAGCGGTCAATTATTGGATTGCAGCAGTTTGACTTGTTGTTGTTTTTCTACTTTATTATGCCGGTCAATGGTGTTGTTTACGTTATTGCTTACGGTCAATTACATCTAAAAAGCATCGCACTAACGCAAATACAATGCAATGTTAAACGGCCTTTGGTGCTTGGGTTTCATAGCAACATGTTGCTGATACACGTATGTATGTATGTCAAGGGTGGTCCAAAATAGTGATGGGCAAACACATGACGTTTTATGAGATCTTCGATATGTGAGCCATTTGTGAATGTCATTAAAGAGCAAAAACAGATTTATATGAAAACGTAAAACAAAAAGCAGCAAACGAAAATTGTGGTGAGATGTTTTAAAATTTTAGGAAGAAGCCTTTCAAGTCAAATTTTAAACATAAACATAAAACATTCAATAAAATTTCCAGAAAAAAAACGAACATATATGGCTGCCTGGAGAGACAAATGATAAGTATATGTTAATATTATTATTAAGCAAAAATATGATATAATATTATTTTTTTTCGCATTTGCAAAAAAATTAGTGAATATTTAGATGAACTATTTTGTATAATAATTTGAAATCTTTATGTGAAATGCAGTTTATATCAATAAAATTTCAATTGTGCTGCGAAAAAACCTGCTATCAAAACGTGAATACGGGTGGTTTTGTAAATCATATGCGAAAGCTTGCACGATTGTGAATCAAAATTATTTACACGCCTGCCTCCACACCAAGTTTAAAAAAAAAAAATTTATCCAACAAAAATCAATATTTTCAATATTACAACATTTTTCTATTATGTGTAGGTATACAGGGTGAACGATATGAAGTGTTACCAATTTCACAATTCTTGTATCTGTGAAACAGCTCATGACATCAATGTCAAAATTGTTCTAATGACAGTTCAATATATTGTTTATAAGCCATCAAAAGCATTTGCGTCTCAGTTTTGTTGAATTTCATTTTTCTGTGATGGAATTCAGACGTAATAGTGTGATTGCATTATATTTGGCTGGAAAATCACAACCAGCCATTGTTCGTGAGCTCTGTCACCTCAAAGTGAATAAAATGTTTGTGTATCGCACTATAAAACGTTACGATGATACTGGTCGCATTGCCAAATGCTATGGAGGTGGACCAAAAAAAACCGCAACAACGCCAGAAATGGTTCGGAAAGTGAAGGCTCGACTTAAACGAAATCCACGCCGAAGTGGTCTAAAAATGGCCAAAGAACTGAAAATATCGCAAGACAGCATTCGACGCATATTGAAAAATGAGCTCAAGGTCAAGGTTTACAAGTTCCAAAAAGCACACGATCTTTCACCCCAGCAAAAAAAAGTTCGGTGCGAAAGAGCAAACGAGTTGTTGCGCTTGCACGAACGTGGCGAATTTCCTAACATTTTGTTTTCTGATGAAAAAAAATTCACAATTGAGCAGTTCATAAACACTCAAAACAACGTTTTTACTTGACCGAACGCTCATACGAAAATTTGAGCCTACGTATGGCCACTCGAAGCAATTTCCCATCGCAAGTAATGGTTTGGGCCGCAGTGACCGCTGATAGACGCTCTCCAATCGTTTTTATCGAGCCTGGTGTCAAAGCAATTGCGACTTATTATCGGGAAAATGTGGACTCGCAAGAATGGTAAAAAAATCATGGCCAGACGTAAATTCGATGGACTATTCCATCTGGTCCATTTTGGAGAGCAAGATGAGGGCTAAAAAATATGCCAGTATGGATGCGCTGAAAAAAGCGATTACACGAGAATGGACGAAAATACCTCAAGATCACATTCGTGCAGCATGCAACTAATTTTTTGACCGTTTGAAGACTATACTCAAGGCAAAAGGTGGTCATATCGAGCTAAAGTGAATATATGTTAAAATTGAATTATAATTCAAAAATATGTGATAGTTATTCTTAATTGTGTGATAGTTATTCATAATTTTGGCAAGTATTGGCTCGATGAGTCAAAGAATTCTCCACAACCCAAAAATTGAGACAGCAAATTGACAGTTGGACTATTATGTGTCGGAGAAATTTTAGCCAGCACAAATTATCTATCGCGAAAACATATGAGGTCAGAGCACAAGATTGATTTTTGGTAAACAGACAAATTTATTTCTCATCAAATCTAGTCCTTAATGCGCTTTTGCCTGCTGGCCGCCAGTTTTCCATATGTAGTATATAATCAGCAACGATAAAGTGGAACTTTTAACAACAAAAAATTAAAAAAGGTTGAAAGGTCCTTAAGAACTGCAATTGTTCAGCTTCTTTATGGATAATGATGTTTATGATAATTATGGTACTAACTTTCTTTTTAATAATTAATGTATATTATTAACAATAATTTTACCTCATTGACAGGCATATTGAAAACACATAATGCTTTAAGGCTGTGCCTAGTTTATACACCCGTACACCTTTTGTTGGATGTTTGATCCTAGTTTAGTTCCTACCGAATGTATAAACATCCAAAAAGAATGGTATACCCTAATGTACACGTATAAAAAGAAGTATGCACGAAACTTAGTATTCACCTAAACGTGTACCTCTCCTAAGTAAAACATTCTCTCCCTTCATTATTCCTCAGCAATATGGCTAGGGGCGTTGGCGTCCGCACGACTATCACTAATGAAACGGACGAGGAGAATAATTCATAAATGAATGTGTTGAAAAGCTAGTAATGCGATTTCTCTTATGCCCGAATTCTGTAAGCGAATGTCATTTCAAGTCACTAAAATTGAGATTATAAATTAGTGACCCTTTTTGTGACTTGAGACGATTTTGCTATTCAGTAAGGGAAAGTCACAAGAATTACACCAAATATCATGGTGAAAATAAATAGAGACAGTCAGCTGATGGCACGTATCGGCTAGAGATAGTCAAAAAGTTGAGCAAAAATTCACTTATCGATTCTATATGTATTGGAATTTTTCAAACTCATTTATCAAGCGAATTCTTCATCAAGAAAGAATATGAATATTACTAAGCTCATACAAAATAACGTTTTTAATTTCTGTTTTATAAACCTTTTACCTGAATCGGTTTATCAACAATTCAATTGAGACGAACAAAATTCGATAAATGGTGAATTGCATCTCTATATACATTCTTTTGAAATGAACGAGCTGGGAATTCCGCTCAAACTTGTCAAGTGGTTTGAGATCTTGAATAAGTTCCCAGCAGAAGGATTTCGGGAATCTAAAAAACCTCCTGAAAACGTCTTCTTTAAGAAGGAATGGGTCTTCCGTGCTGCGTAAACTTGACAGAATCCGTCTACGCATGTTTCTAAAATGTCAATAAATACACAATTATTCGTGTTCTTAAGAAATTTTTAACCAAAACATATTACTTCGCTTCATTTTCGCGCTTTTTTTGCAATATATATAAAATAATTAATTCCTCTTCCATATTTTTCGTTTTGTGAGCTGCTCAGAGGTAGATCACTAATTACTTTTTTTTGAGACTAATGACGTAAGATTGCTTACTGAACTGCAACTAGTCTCAAAATCAAATTTCACCACGAAAAGTCTCAATTAGTGACTTGAGACTGCTTACAGAATTCGGGCATTATACTTATAAAAATATGTGACCTTGCACGTAAAAACAAACAAAAATAAGTATATTTGGCATCTATTTCGTAGTAAAAACAAATTCACTAGCAGAGCAAGAAGCTCGTTAATGACTCAAGCTCATTTGGCCAATTTTCTTCTTCTTTATTTGCAAATTCCGAATACAGAACACTGTCGATCACAATAATAAATTCATTTCATTTCATTATTTGTTTTTATATAAATAGATTAAAGATTAGTTCTACTTCTTTACTTTTAATAAAACTAAATATAAACTATTTAATATTTTATAATATAGTATTTAATTGTCTCTGTTTCATGCTGTTTCAACCAGCTGCTCAATAGTCCTTAAAAAGTCATATTTGAGATCACGCGGTTTTCGGCATTTTATCCTCAGTACCAAATATTTGTCCAACGCCGTTTGTTGCTGAGTGAACATCGAATGCGAAAAAAATGGTTGTCCTGTATGGTGTTTATTTGTGCATGAAAGGAAAATTATTTTGACACTTTCTATTTTAGCGTTTTTGTCTACTTCTTTATATTTTTTTAATACAATTTTTGTATTTATTTTCGTCGCTCTTATTTTTTCACAATGATTGGCTGGCTTTTGATCAAATCCATGAGTTCCTCAATAAATTATTTATTTATTTGTAAAAATATAATTATAAATAATTCCATAATTATATTACATTACTAAAGGTACTAGTAGTTAAGACTATCGGCCTGCCTCAATAACTGTTTTGCATAATCTTGCCATTTGTCTGTTCGTGTGTACACTTAAAAATTTCGAAAGCAGTGAGCAAAATCGTTAACTTCGCCACACACACGCAACCGATTGCAAGTTGACAAAAAATTTTGTCAATTTTTGATCGGTTTGTCAACTGCGCTACACACGCGTAAATCTGTTAAAATTTCAACCGCTTGTTTGGGCTTGTTTTCCGTTTGTGGCCTGCATAAGCCAACATCCTAGGTACTTGAAAGGCGTTATTCTTTAGATTGGATTGTCATATACATAAATGTTTGTGTGATATATTTTATTTCCAATGCTCTTGGCCTTGATGTTGTTTCATAAATGAAAGGACCTACAATCTTAAGCCGACTCCGAGCGGCAGAATTTTTAATGAGAAGCTTTTTCGTGAATAAAAAAAAATTTTCATACGAAAATATCTTACTAGACGTATCTGTTGTTTTCTACTAGGACTTGAAAGCTGAACAAAGTTTCACCATAGCTTGTCTGGAGCCGAATTGTGTTCAATGGGCCGTACACCGTTTGTAAATAAGCAGTAGTGCAGAATTTTCCGAAATGTTTCCAAATCATGACTCATTCAACTTATCGTAGATTTTATTAAATATTTAAAATAAAAGTGCTTATAATTTCTTCATTTAAAAGTTTATATAAGTATATTTCAGCTGGCATTTTATCTGGTCCTACGGATTTTTTATTTTTAGCTGAATTTTAAGCTTTTTTTGTAATACTTTTTTCCTACAATACATATATCATTTCTATTATTGAAATCGAG
This sequence comes from Anastrepha obliqua, assembly GCF_027943255.1. NCBI lineage: Eukaryota > Metazoa > Arthropoda > Insecta > Diptera > Tephritidae > Anastrepha > Anastrepha obliqua. The sequence goes on from NC_072892.1 coordinate 88,020,458, forward strand.
GTCTTCTCTCGATTCATCATCAAATAAACCCTGCACATATTTTTCCCATGTAGTTATATTTTCCTGAGATTATTTCATTTCCATCATCCATGAGAACTCCGAATGTCCTTTCCAATATATGCCGGAAGAGTATCTCATTTTTTCATATAATAACCGTTGTTCTGGCTCTACGCTCTAATCGGAGTTAAAGGAACTCTCATTTATAATCGTTGTAAGCCGTCTATTTCAGAACACTGAACGTTTAACCAACTATGCTTGGCTTACTTAATACCTTTTTTTATTATATTATGCAGTCGCTTGTATTCCCATTCATTTTTAGACTTAAATTTACGTGTTTCTTCCGTTAATGCTAATCTTTTATCAGTTATCCATTTTTGTTTTCCTTTGATTTGCTTTTATCTTTAACACGTTGAGTGCCACCATACAACAAAAAAATGGGGTTCGCCCGGCCACGATTTTTTTTTTACATAATACAATAGAATATTGTTCAACAATTCTGAATATCCGATTTTTCTTAAAATATATGTAATATTCGATAAATAGCGGTACTTTTTGTTTATGGTGACACGTTGGTCTCACAGAGCCAGGAGATTGACCGTTAGAACTTCTGTGCCACATGAGACCAACGTGTCACCACACATTCTTCTTTGCACTTTAAGCCGTTTTGATCATGTTTTAGCTTGCAAGCTTTAGCGTTTATTTTGATTTCAAATTGTTTGACTGAATAATTAGTTAGTGATTCTGTGTGCGTCGGTGAAAAAGTAAAAAAATGTCATCTTATGAAAAAAACAAGAGCATACACTCGCGCTATGGCAAGAACTTATGTCCGATGAGGAAAATGGAAGGAGTGATCCGTTTGCTAATAATGATACATCGGATGAATATCAACCAAGCTCAAGTGATTCCGACTGTAGTGAATATAGCGAACCATCTCCTCGTAAAAAAAGAGCAGAAGTAAATCCTGAGGATGAACCATCAAGACGCGAAATGGACGCTATTGATCAAACGTTTTCGAGTGTTACTGAAAATTTGCAATTTTCCGATTCCGAAGAAGAAAATGAAGAAGTAAATTTAACTGAAAATAATGCAAACAGATCTCACACAAACGAAAGGAGTACCTTTGACTGGTATCCTGCAGATGGAAACAAATTTAAAACTTTTTCTTTCACCGAAGAGTCTTCTGGCTTTCAAAGTAAGCGATATGTACAATAAAGAGCCAGTGGACTTCTTCAAATTGTTTGTAAATAACGATATATTGGACCTAATTGTAAGTTGTCGCAATTGGAAGCAGGTAAATATATTCAATATCTAAAATTGTTTGTGTTTAGGTACTGGAAACAAATCGCTATGCTTCTATGCACCCAGAAAGACTCTTTGCCGAATTCCCGTATTCAGAAAGGGACACCAACTAATCGTAATGAAATTGAAAAACTTATCGGTATAATCATCTGGTTGGGGTTGTGCCCATATCCTTCATTGCAATCATATATTATATGTCTGTATCGATGAAACACTTGTACCCTTTCGCGGAAGGCTAAAGTTCCGCCAGTATATTGCAAATAAAAGACACAAGTTTGGAATTAAACTATTCAAGCTGTGCTTGGAATACGGGTATACCTATGATTTCAAGGTATACTGTGGAAAATCGAAGGATGAAAACATGAGTGTACCATCTAAAGTTGTCATGGACCTTATGGAAAAACTACTTGATCAGGGTCGTACACTTTGAACAGATAACTATTATATGTCTGTTAGCTTGGCAAATACTTTATTGCAACGTAAAACGCATTTGATTGGTACTCTGCGATCAAACCGAAAATTTAATCCAAGAGAAGTAATTCAAAGAAAACTGAAGATAGGAGAATGTATATCCATGGAATGTAAGGAAGGTATTGTGGTTCAAAAGTGGAAAGACAAAAGAGACGTTCTTGTCCTAAGTACGAAGTATGGAGAAGAAATGATAAAAGTAAAACAAAGACAACGAAAAGTATTGAAACCAAAAAATGTAGTTGAATATAACAAATACAAATCCTACATAGATACATATAATATATCTGACCAAATGAAATCTTACAATACCTGTCTTCGCCGTTCTTTGAAATGGTATAGGAAACTTGCCATAGAACTAATAACAGGAACGGCTTTAGGGGCTTATAAAGAAGTATCCAATGAAAAACTATCAATAACGGAATTCAAGGAAAAAATTGTTGAAAGTTTATTCGAAAAGAATCATGAATTGGACGTACCAGAACCAAAAGCTCATAGATTGGAAGATCTCGGTCGATCAAAGCGCCGTCGGTGTATAATATGCTACAAAAGAATAGCTGAAGAGTGGGGTAAAGAACAGGCTACCAGGAAAACACCGCAAACCACATTGAAATGCGTAGCATGTGAAAATACAATGTTTCTTTGACTGCCATAAAATAACACAAAATTCAATAAATTGATGTCAAAATGTTAATGTACTTGAAGTGAGTTTATTTTTTTACTTTTTTTCTTAATGAATTGATGTAAAAATATTTAGGTATATGAATTTGACTGTAACTAATAAGTTTATTTTAATCAAAAACTGTATCCAAAAGCTTTTATTTCTCCCTACAAATATAAATAAAACCTAGACGAGTAAAAAAATCCGTTAATTTTTATCACTTCTTGAATAGGCCATATGATGCCACATTGGTTTCATACCCATAGGCCAAGCAGCATAAACAATGCAATGGCTCTAGTATGGCGTGAATACACTACTACTAATAGCCTCTATGAAGCAGCTGCATCAGCACAAACCGAAATCTCACACATTATACCGTGAGACCAAGTGTCACCACGAGGCCTGAAAGTCTCTTCGCACTGTGAGACCAACTTGGACTCACATGGCACTCAACGTGTTAATTGTTTTTATATCCAGACTCTCGTTGTAGTTGTTTTGGTAAGTTAGGTTTATTATATTTTTGCTTATGCCTTCTCCAACAGCAGCGTTAGTAACTTCATCCGGAAGAAGTTGAAGCGATGGATTGTTATGCTTTTTTGTATGTTAGAGCCTTACCTTAATGTTGGCTGTTAGAAAATTTTGGCAAATAGGAATCAGTAATATGTTCGGGGTAATTATTTGTATTTTTTCATAAGTTAAAAATTCCAACTTAAATTATGAGGAAAACCTAAATGCTTTTGTTTTGTAACTAGAAGAGGAAGCTCCAAAAATATTCCAAATCAAGTACTATAGAAAAAAGAAGCAGTATTTGTACTAACTACAAATATCTTTCACATTACGCTTATTTGATTATGTGACGTAAGTTTGAGCACAATGCTTTGTTATTTTGCTCTCATATAGCAACCACCAGCCTCTTCTAGTAAAGGCAATTCGCGAACTTATTCATATTTTTCGCATTGTATTGTGAGAATATATATACGAATATATATATATATATATATATATTTATTGCTTCTGCAATGTGAAGCATAGAACCACATTGTATACTCCCACAATGATTCTTTTACGTTACATTGAATTTTCCCAATTGAGTATTCCTTCCAAGCCCATATTTACCACAACAATCATCAGCCAACCAAGTGCTTATGGCATTTTAATAGCAGGGTGTACGTGCTAAAAATATTTATTTGCTAGTAAAGCTAGTCAAAAAATGTGTTTATATTGTAAGTGCGTAAATAGCGATTAGCCTAATCGTATGGAAAATATTGAACAATTGGCTGATATATTAGCAGCAACAGTTTGTCGGTCACTCAGATGTTTGTAATCATAAGTCGGAGAAGTAGCAGGGAATGTTCGACCTTCTTTACAGAATTCAATGGAGAGTGCCTCTCTGGTGTTTCTGTTTGCTGTAAAAAGTCTCAAAATACGAGGCTTAGTTGTATCTATTAAACAATTGAATATAGAAATATATATTAAAAACAAACATTTATTTCAGTCTGCAGCTCATTATTTGCTTACAGGCCATTTTAACCCTACAGTAGTCGCGCCCCTGAAACTGACGTAATTGGTCGCGCGGTCTACATATGTAATCCATTTTAAAATTAAAAAAACAAAAGATAAATATTTAATTCTTCCATTGCTTTTGTTTTAAATATTCTTGTTATTGTTTAACTTATTAATATTAATAAAAAATAACATATATAAACTGTTCTTACACAAAATAAATAAAAACCAAAACTTCATTTTTTAACAAAAAATTAAGATACTTCACAAAAGTATAAAATATATATAAAACAACCAGACGATAATTGATGTGTTTTAATTGTTTTCGAAACATGACAAACATACAGTCTTGGAATGATCAGGACAAATGCGTTTATTGCAAGCGTTACACACTTTACGGGTGCTTTTATTGCGGCCCCTTCCACAATCGTGGCAACGACCGACTTAGTTATTGTGCGTTGGATCTTGATGAGTTACAACTTGTGGAAGATCCAGGAAGTCTTTTATTTTAAATGTCAGTGTTCTAGGTAGCGTGGTAAGTGTTAATCTTTGGTGAGCTAGTAGTTTCATCCAAGACAAGGCTAAGTCTATGAGAAAATCACGCCGTTTGGCAGATTCATAGTTCCTGTTTGCAGTGTAAATGCATAATGCGTTGAGAGCACTGAGGCTTACAAGATTATAGAACTTAGTCAGCGGCCACCTTCTCGAATTCCTAGATGCGTCATAAAGAGAACACATCTTATCAACCAGATCAACGCCATTTTTAGTCCGGCTTTCGTTGATCTCCGGTATCAGAATCAATCGCTGTATCGTTGTGCATTGTAGACATGGCTATTACCACTTTGTTGGCTTTTGGTACATAAGAAACCAGAGTATATGGAGAGTAGAATCCAAATTTTGAGGAGCATATTGGATTGCCTCTAGCTATTCTAAATTCCCGGGGAACTTCTCTTTTATCTTTTCGAACGGTAGCAACCATTGTAATTCATTCAAATAATTGCTTTGCAATTTTCAGAGAGGAAAACCAATTGTCCATAGTAATATTGATATGTCTATTCAAAATTGGTTGCATCATTCTCATCACGATATCAAATCTCTCGTTGCTTAACCGAAATGGACCTTCGGGTTGTTGGCCGGCGTAAATTTCTAAGTCATAGGTGTATGGGTAATGAACATCTACAAGTGCAAAAACTTTCAGAAGAAAGAAATCAATATGTACGAGTAGCATACATATGTAAATATTATCAGAAAAGTTCCACAAAATTTTAAAATGAAAAAGTGTGCCAAAAGTCCACTTTTCTTTACAAAGTATAACTAGCTATTAGCATAAAACCTAATTTAAAATACTTACGTAATCGGTCGCGCGGCATACATACGTAGACCATGAATTTCACGAACCTCTAGCGACACAACTGCACGCCACAATTAACAGCGGAACACTGAGACTGACTCTTTATTTGTTAGTTACAAATAGCAAAAATCTCCGATGAAATCGATGCACGATTTTCAAGAAATTTAAAATTTAACAATGGTGGATTACATATGTAGACCGCGCGACTTCTGCAGGGTTAAGTTGACAAGCAGTACATTTTTTTATTGGAAGTAGCCCAATTTCCTACACTAAGCAATAGAAATGGACAAAAATTTTGTTGCTCATTTCATTTTCCCTCAGGAACGGCTATGAACAAAATAGAGTTGGAGAAACGAGTTTTGTAGAAAATGTATCATATGAGACTAACAACCAACTAACAATGACTGGTCGCAGTACCTTTTCGTACCACTTACTACTTTATTGTTATTAGTGTTGGGCCATAAAGCACCGCGACCTCTGACGTGATCTATTGTGCTTAACCGCAAGCCTAAAATTGGAGGCTTCTGACGAATTAGATCACCTCGTCAGGTCTTCGTTTCGCAATATCAGGACATTCGCAAAGGATGGCTCTGGTATTTTAGCATCCACTACGCAAGAACGGAAGTCGCTTGCCTCTACTAATTCTATTTTTCGGAAATGATAACAAAGGCTACAATATCTAGTATAGTATCCAGTAAAAGTAATCCCTCTCCATCTTGGTTTTAAATCGTTTTGAGGGCCTTCTGGAGGAACGATAAACTGTTTAACCTGCCTCCATGCCGGATTCTCCATCCATAAGACACTCATAAGACACTGAGTTCCCTATCTTTCTCATCTATGATAACTTTTTGAATGAGTTCCAATCACCAATGTTATCTGGTTTATTGAACAGTCTTCTAACCTGGGATCTTAGTTACCAAGTTTCTTGTCGCGTGATTTATTATTTTTCTTTGGAGATAACTGTCTTCGAAAGATGTTACAATAACTAAGCGAGTGAAAGTTTGAATTAAAATTTGTTTTCCAATAACGATTCTTAGCCGTACTTTAGAAGGGTTGTTCAATTGCAACTTGTATGTATGAAATGATACTTGTAGGAATTTCATTTGATTATATAGCTGGTTTCAAGAAAAGTAGTACACAATATAATTCCTACACGCCATGCACAAGATCTGATCCGAAGTATGTTGAATGACGCATCGTTGGCATGATTTTTAGTCACTGTTTGTGAGCTATGGCAAATTGCCTTACTACTTCTGTCACAGTTGGTATGCCAAAATGACGACGAAGAGCGCTATTCCATATATACATAGTAAGGCGCGTTTACTATGCTCCACAGGATTTTCTTTTTCATACGTTGAATAGAAGTTATGTACTTACCGGTGTTAGTATTTGTTTGTTAAACAATTTGTTGCGGATTAATAAGCTTGAGCGCCTACCTATGAGGTAATATATCGTAGTTTATTTAATTTCAAGTCAAGCTCTTCTCGGATTATCGACGCATCGATGAAGATTGGCTTGTAAGTGGAATTTTTTGGGGAAAGCACTATATGTTCTGCCTTGCTTTTGTTCAGCTTAATAGGATCTTGTAGTTAATTCGTTAGGTTTTTGACACTGTCATCGACTGCAAAAATTACAACTTCATCTGCAAATGTTGCAGTTACTTGCTGATTTGCCAGCGCTAGGCCGTGGATATATAGGCGATATAACAGAGGGCCTAAAGTGCTTCCCTGTGGAATGGCTATGTTTATAATTTTTAGACACAAATATGCATTTTCGTGCTTTACGCGAAAGTACCTTTCATTGTGGAAAAAATACATTTATGGAAAATACATCAAGACGCACATCACTCCGTATAAAAAATGTCATTGATGTGCTATATAGCGGATATGTGTAACATATAATATTTAGGAGAAAAAATGACCAAACATCAATGGTAATTGTTTAATATATATATATATATATTATATATAATTGGCGCGTACACCCTTTTTGGATGTTTGGCCGAGCTCCTTCTCCTATTTGTGGCGTGCGTCTTGATGTTATTCCACAAATGAAGGCACCTACAGTTTCAAGTCGATTCGAACGGCAGATATTTCTTTTATATTTTTTATTATATAAGGAGCTTTTTCATGGCAGAAATACTCTCGGAGGTTTGGCATTGCCTGCCGAGGGGCGACCGCTATTAGAAAAAACGTTTTCTTCTTTTTGGGCTTTCAGCGAGATTCGAACCTACGTTCTCTCTGAATTTCGAATGGTAGTCACGCACTTACCTATTCGGCTACGGCGACTGGTAATAATTTAATAGAAACATTTAATTTATGTATCATAGTAAAAGGAGAGCGAGTCGTATGAGTAACATTATAGTACTGTTTAGTTATAGAATTTTGTGTATACGCCAAGGCATCACATTTGTGATATTTCTCGGCATTGCATGATATATAAACTTAGTTTATAGTTGCTCCTAAAAATTATTATTTATTGGTCGAATAAGTGTGCTATTTTTCAATATGCTATATGAAATCCAACGAAGATTCTTTCTTACTAACAAGTGCTACTTTGGACTATGTAGGCAATTGAGTAGTAAAGTCCTCTTTCGGCGAACAAAACTAACACTCTACCATTCTCTCATCATGCCCCTGCTAACGTATGGAGGAGAAGCTGGGATGATGACAACATCCGACGAGACGTCCCTTGGAGTGTTTGAGAGAAAGATTCTGCCGAATTTTTTTGGACCTTTGCACGTTAGTGGCGGCGAGTAATATGGACAATGGAACAACGAACTGTAAGAGTTTTACGACGACATAGGCATAGCGCAGCGAATAAAAATCCAGCACTACATTGGCTGGGTCATATCGTACCGAAATGTGGTACAAGCTGGTGGTAGCAGAGGTTAGTAGAGCACCGGTTAGCACGAGAAAGAAATAACTGGCGCGTTTTGTTAAATTCGGCCAAAATCAAGTAAGCCTTTATCGCGGTAATCAAGAAGAAAAACACGCTGCCCAGGGAGCTAAATTTTTCCGGAAAAAAACTCACACACGTATATAAAATATGCGTTTGGGTAGCTGCGAAATAGTGACTTTACACAAACACCCACCCAGGGCTATACAATAGCATTTTAAAAACTAATGTTCTCACATGCACTATTTATATCAAGCGGCTTCAGGTTACAAGAGAACATTTCAGAGGAATAAATAATGTATATCTATATGCCAACTGACAAATGGCGGAGAAGTGGTATCAAGCTGAACCTGATACACCCATGAAAAACAATACTAGCTTAGATTAGGTGGAGATGGTAGTAACTGGATTCAAAGGAGGAGACCCGTTTTGATACCACATTTTTACTATCTATTTCTTCTTCTACCAGCCAGTATTTCTGATGATCTCATCTACCAATTTAATATATACAGTTTATCAAGAATATCTTTGTATAGTGAAGACAAATTTAAAATTTTAGTTTTGATCGAGAATTCCAACAACAAATAAAAAATGACCCAAAAATGTATACACACATTCCACTACTGTACTTGTCTACGACTATTAGGCGCCAACAGTTATTAAATAAACACACACATTACAAAAACAACAAAAACAGAAGTTTACTCTATTTAAAAAGTATCAAAAAAATCTTTGCATAACTGATGAAAACCACAAAAAATGCAGTCTTTTGGGGTAAATATTTTGGATGTCCTCCCTGGGCATCAATTAACGCTTGAAGACGACTTCGCATGGATTTAATTAATTTCGGAATATCATATTCCAATGGTATTTTTCCCCACTCTTCTGTGATGAATCTTATTAATTTAGTTTTATTAGTTGGCCATCTTTTTCTTACCTTTCTTTTTAAATGAACCCACAAATTTTCAATTGGGTTAATGTTTATTTATTTTTCTACTCAAGCTAAAAATAAAAAAAATAAAAAATTTAAATAATTTTTTTAAAAGGTATACTTTTTCCTAAAAAGTTTATAAAAATGTGAAAAATAACTGCAAATACTTCGCTTTAAAAACTCTTAACCGAAATTTCCAACATACATATGTAAGTAGTACTACTGGGGGCAAAAAGTAAGGTTAATTTGGTTGTAAAATGAAAAATCTTTATTTATTCTTGTAAATCAATTTCATCCCCTTCAAAATAGTCCCCTCTCGATGAAATACACTAATGCCAACGATTTTTCCAATCCCCGAAACATGCCAAATAGTCCATTTCCAGTATAGCCATCAGCACTTCTTCGATTCAGCTTTTATCTCCTCAATCGACTCGATCGCGTTTCCCGGAGTGGTCTCTTGAGTTTTGGGAATAGCCAAAAGTCACACGGAGCTAACTCAGACGAATACGGTGGTTGCGGAACGATATGCGTGGATTGTTTGGCGAAATGGTCACGAAGAACGAGTGCAGTGTGAGACGGTGCATTATCGTGATGCAAAAACCAAGACTTGTTGGCCCATAATTCTGGTCTTTTTAGACAAATTGCTTCACGTAAACGACGCATAATGCTCAAATAATAGTGCACCACACCACGAAAATCGAAAAAAACTGTCATCGTAACCTTTATTTTTGAACGACTTTGACGTGCTCTTTTCAGTCTGGCCTCGCCGTTAGCACGATATTCGCTTGATTGGTCGGTTGTTTCAGGGTCGTAAGCATAAATACAAGTCTCATCTCCCGTAATGATGCATTTGAGCTTGTCCTGATAGTCTGAAAGCATTGTTTCACACACATCAACGCGACGACTTTTTCCAAGAAATTGAGAGTTTTCGGTACCAAACGAGATTTGACTTTTCGTAAGCCCAAATGGTCCTTCAAAACGGTTTTTACTGATCCTTCTGATATTCCGATCATATCAGTAAGGTCTTTAACAGTCAACCGACGATTTTTGAGCACTAACTCCTTCACTTTATTGACGTGTTGGTCATCTGTTGACGTCGATGGTCGTCCGGAGCGCTCCAAGTCATCAACATGTTCTCGACCCTCTTTGAAGTCCTTGTACCACTTATAAACATTTTTCTACGATATGGTCGAATCACCAAATGCCTTCTGCAACATGCTAAACGTTTCCGCAGCCGAAATTTCATTCCGTAAACAAAATTTGATGGCACTTCTCTGCTCAATCAAATCAGATATTGTAAAAATCGAAAAATGCACTCTTGGTCGTTTGGTAAACACAAGCGTAAATATATTACTGATAATGGCATTCACATGAAAGTTGGCCCAGATATTATGAACAGTGCTGCCAACTCATGAAAAAAATAACTAGTGCGAAATTTTAGTCCCGCGAATTTGGACAAATAAATTCACCTTACTTTTTGCCCACAGTTTTTCAAAGTAAATTTTTAGAGGGATTTTATTAGTCTCCACTCAAGCTAACAAACAAACCAATTTTCCAAAGTATTTAGTTTACTTGACGTAGAATCGTTCTTATATACATATACGAGTATAAGTTTAAAATTTTATATTTTAAATTTTTATAGCATCCACTTCATTTGCAACAAAAGGGAATACGAATATATTAATTTACACTTTTTTACTAAAACATGTCAAGTACTTGCATGTTTTAAATAGTTTTATTAATATATTTTATTTTGAGAGAGTTCTTGTTATGATATGAGATTCAGAATTTTATTGCATTTTTATTCATTGATACTTTGAGGCTTATGGGCATACTTAATCGTGCTTATATTTATATTAAAGTCATAAAAATGTATTGGTTTAATAATCCAATATGACAGCCGGCACGCACAGATGGACAAAATGAACGCGAGAAAGGGTAATGCTACCACTTTTTTACTGCAACACAAAAAGATGAAGACCACGACACAATCTGCAAGACTGGCGTACGTAAGTATTATGTGGCACGCAATGTCAATATCGCGCCTTATCTACAAACGCTCACCAGAGTAAACACAATCGCCTAAGCACTCATGAAAATGTGTTCATGTAATTGCGGAGATGTGCTTGCATTACAGATACTTAAATACATATCTATGTATGTGTGTGAACCACATTAGTGCACATACAAAGTTTTTGACAAGCCGGCCATTTATATTAGGAAAATACCCATTTTATAACCAAAGTAGCAATTCAATAATGCGTGCCTAAGATTTTTTCCTTGGATAAAGTCCAAACAAATATGCTGTTATATCTAAGTGACAGAACGAATGCAGGAAAAATTGTGAAATGCGTGGATAGGGCAAACAAATGAAGGGCATGCGTGTTATTGAAATGGTTTGGGTGGTGACGTATATTGAATGCTCAGAGTGAAATTGAAAATTACCAGGGTGGAGTAAGAGGTATGTGCAAGTTTTGGGTTTGTTTGTAGGTGTGGAAATGTGCGTGCCAAAAATTGACGGCTCAAGTTTGCGGGCACATACACATGCATACGAAAGAGTGTTGATGTGAACGTGTCGATAACATAGGTTTGCAAATAACACTACCCGACAAAAAAAAACCACAGCATTAGATACATCAGCCTGAACATTTCCACCGAATCCAAATATGACAGTTGTATGTATATTGCAAAAGCGGAATGGTTTTGGAGGTATTGTAAAATTTCGGTTCACTAAGCTTTAAACAAGGTAAAAATACAAAATTTTCAATATTTTCAAACTTAAATAAATAAATAATTGGTGCGTAAACTTCTGTTAGGTGTTTAGCAGAGCTACTCCTCCCATTTGTAGTGTGCCCCTTCATGTTGTTCCACAAATAGAGGGACCTACAATTTTATGCCGACTTCGAACGAAACAATTTTTTTTTATGAGAACCTTTTTCAAGGCAGAAATACACTCGGAGGTTTGATATTGCCTGCCGAGGGACTGCCGCTATCAGAAAAAAACGTTTTCTATCACGTTTTCTAATCACACACCAATCCATTCGGGTACCACGACTGAGCTTCGAACTTAGTGAGCCAAATTTTCGGTTTTAAAATACTTGTAACGGTTTTATTCTTTTTTACAGCAATTTTAGTTGAAATGAGGCAAATTTATAAGTTCAGTAAGAAAATAAATGTAGGTTTGTTCATTATGTCCCTTGTAACATTGACACTTTTTACCCGTTTATGGGAAGGATGCGAAATTTTCCTTATAAAAACTGCGTTGAAAAAACAGGGTTTTTTATGTTTCGTTAAAAAATAAAAAATAAAAGAAAGAAAGTGGATATCTGAAATTGGTAAACATTTGCAACAAAATTGAATTCTGATGAACAATAACTCTGCCACTTTTCGGCCGATTTCAGTAATATTAATTTTTCTGGGAGTGCTGTAAAAAAGTATTTTTATACTCATGTGGATAACTTTTATTTCTACTTCAGGATTTTTCCACTTTTTGATTTTTTTAAATATGTTAGGTTTACGAAAGAGAAGAGAAATAAAATATCGACAATCGGTTTCTTAAATATTTCTTACAATATAAATTTTAATTTTTTTATATTTTAGCAAGAAAAAAATAAATTTTTTTTTTAAACATTTGATTTTATTAGAATGAGTTATGCACGAAATATAGCAATTTAAATTACCTTTAACTTGATATTTCACTTGGTTTGACATCCTAACTGCTTATCCAGATATTCGGTATTTCTATGGTCTATCTTTCTGCTTCAATCTAAAACCGCCATTTGGTCTTATCTTGAAAACTATGTAGATGACAGAAACCAAAATTACGTAAATGTTCGAACTCAGCGTTCGATTTTTCCTGTTAATTAGATTCTCCACTTCTAATGGGTTTTTCTAGCTGTAAACTAGTGTAATCATTACATGCCTCCAAGTGTCGCACAGAGCTGTGTTTTGTGCACAAAGTTACTAAAAACCTAAATTACCAATTGAAAGTCATGGAAGATTACGATGTAAAACATTAACAATGACTGTCCGACCCCTTCATAGCTGATCATCTTTCACTTCACTGCCTACTTTTGTATCAATTCGTTGCAAAGCTTATGTGCGGACTCGTATGCCCAAAGACAGATTCATTTCTTAAATAAAATTGGGTGTAAACCTTTAGTAAAAACTCTTCATAACACTTTTTTTTGACTCATGCCATCAATGTGAACATCTGCTACAACGAAAGTTTTATAAGCCGATCCGAAGCAGGTGGCCACCAAATATTTCAATGCGCGAAAGTTGGTATTTTAAAAACGTTCTGTATTGTTTTATTAAGCAATTCCAACTAACTACGGCTGCCAGATATAAATATGAATCAAGTATAAGACAATATTTGCAATGAAATAATATTTTACAGGGTGTCGTTAAGCTCATTTACATACTTTAAGATGGGCGGCCTTGAAAACTCTTGTGGAGTTAGGGATAGTCAGAATTTTCAAAACAATTGGATTTTTTTTGCATTTTTTTTAGTATAATTCTTAAAAATATTGTGTGAAAATTTGAAGTGAATCCGACAAATAATTTTCGAGTTATTCAACAATGAACAAAGGGCACGCGGGCGCTCCGGACCGTTCCGTAGCTAGCAGCAGCTGCAAGCAACCGACGTATGAAAGTGGCAGATAAGCGTGCTAACGGTAACACTCGAGAAGGTAGAATGCTACGCAGGCAACAACAAATCGATATTTTGGAAGCTGCTATGACGGCTCAAGAATGGTTATGATGACGCAATGTAATATTTCGTATAACTCTACATAAATCGATAGCAAAACTTTAAATGCGTTTTTCTCAAAACTATGTTTTTTGAATTGATGATCACTAACTTAAAAACCACTTGGTAGACTTCAATAAAATGTAGACTGCTTTTGAAAAACATAAAAAACATACCTGATCGAAGGATTTTTTTTTTAAATTCCGTTTTTTTTAAATCAATTAATTGTCGGTTTTTTCGAGAAAATCTCAAATATATTTCCTGAGGCCGTCATATGGCTAATTAAAAAAAAAAAGTTTGATCAGGCAGAAGATTATCTATTAATAAAACTAATTTTTCGTGTCCGATTGATTTTAGATGAATCTCCAAGGACTTGTGACGCAAGGGACTTCTGAAGAAACGGGCTTCCCACAAACAGCGAGAACTTTTACAATTCTTAATTTGTTTTCTTTTGAAATTTTGCTAATGACAAGTCAAAACATGATGTATCAATGCTATGTTTTTCTTATGCTTTAAATTAAACAAATGAGTAGCAAGAAAAAATTATTGAAAATCATCATTTTTTCGAGTCTCTAACTACCCTTAATCCCTTATATCAACCACAATTGCCTCAAAAATGGTCCATGACTACCTGAACCATCTCAACATGCAGGGGAACTTCAACATACTATTATTAGGTTTCGTTCCTGGATACGAAGGACCTAAGGGAAATGAAATAGCGAACAATCTAGCTAAAAAAGGGGCAAGCATGCCCCTAATTTGTCTTAAGTCTTTCTCTGGAGTTACAAAGAGCCACATCATAAAGAAATTCTATCGGTAAGCTGCTTTTACTCATCAAAGTAGACATAAAATTTCTAACTGGTTACTTTACAGGCTACTACAGCTTAAGATTCCACTTAAACAAAATTCCTCTCTCTAAGACCATCAGCCGCCGATTCTGTGAAATGGACACTGAAATTTTAGAACACATGATTTTTAACTTTCCTGCACTAGGCAGAAAATGGCTACATCAGCTTGGTGGTATTTCCGTGCCTCCTTATAAAATATGGAACAATAAACCCCAGAATGTGCTAGAATTATTAAAAAGCCTTAAAATAGAGGGTACCTCAGCAGGCTTTGCACAATAGATCTCCTTTGGTTCTAGTGCGGAGTAGCCTAATAATAAATGTGGTAAGCTCCAGAAAAACTACCTTCGTGAAAAGACACAAATTGCGCAGGTTTCCATTGGTACTATGTGTGTGGTGCGAGATTAATGCGGCTTTATCAATAGGTTTACCCTTCAATCAGTACAAGTTTGACTGCCATTCAACTGCGTCAAGCTGAATTAAATAACTTTTATGATTGGTGTTGTCGAAATAGATTAGTAATGAATACAAATAAATGTCACTCCAAGCTGAAAAGTGACTTGCTCTTAACTTGATTTCTTTCAGATATCCCTGTAATTCGTGTTAACTTTGTGATATATACATGAAGTTTTCTCATCATTAGATTTTGTTAATTTGTCTTTGCTCTGAATTTAAGGACCCTTACATCAGGAAGTTGTTGTGCAAGGCATTTGTGAAATCAAACGTGCTCAAAAATGTTTCCTTAAATATGTTTATTAGGTTTGAATTCTTATTTATCCATTCCTGCTTTTAGTTCGTGGTGCAGCCTAATAATTACACATACACATACCAATATTTCTTTAACTTTTCAGGTACCCGTCTCGGCTTTAGAAAATAATTCCAAATACAACTACAAACAAATGCATTAAAACTTCTGAAAATTGGATCTACTTATCAGATACTCCTAATCGAGGGTTCATTTTATTATGAGAAAATTGTTATGATAGAAAAAATTGTTCTGATTTTGAAGTTGACTAACAGTCTGTGCACTGCGAGAATCCATTCCAAATCGCGTTCCACACAATTTCTGAATTACTCAAGCAAACAAATACTAAATTGAAATGTTACGTTTTCTCATGTGTACACACACGCTATAAGCCGACATATACATATAAAAGCACACGTATATATTTAGTGCAAATATTCAATTGTCTTTCTGCCCTGTTTCCGCTTTAATTGGAGCTCAAGACCTTATACCATTGAATACTTAGTAGATACTTCGATTAGATATGCTTGAGAAAAATGGCGCTCAAATGCCAACGAAATTTATATATAATTGGCGCGTACATCCTCCTTAGGTTTCGCTTCGAAAGAGCAGATAATTTTTTAATAAACACTTCTTTATGGCAGAGGTTTGCCATTGGCTCCAGAAGAGCCTGGGTTTACGTCATTTGATCTTTCATATCCACAGTGGCTTTCGAATGCAAGACCAACCAAATGATAGCGACGCATAGCACCACTCTAGTACGACAGCCGCCGATACTCGTACTCGTGAGATTCATATACACACATTTCCAAATATACCAGTGAGTTCGTCTTCACATACTTCGCTAAAGCATTAAACTGGTATCTCACGCACGCATTGTAATAAAAACAACAAAAACATTCGGATACGAAATAACTATGAAGGGTAAGTACATAGTTAATGCATGTTCAAAATGGCAGCTTAACCTACTACCTTTACGCTACCACACCTTACACAGTGTACGGCCTACGTATGGGAAATGGCTAAAAAACCAAGGAAATAATTACAGTAATTCAACGAAGTTTTGTATTGAAGCGATGGACAAAATTAAACAAAATTGTTATTATTAGATACTATATAAAATACTAGTAAAATCGAACTAGATTTTGACACATTACTGTCCAGAGTCGGTTCTCTAACAAGTACCGCAAGCATGAGCATAGCCAAGAGGCAGGTTATTGCTCGCAGTTTTAAAATTTAAAGTCAGAAATTATACGCCACACCAAATTAAAATTTCCATGAAGACCTAAGTTGATTGGGAAGTTATGTTTCTAAAAGAACGCGTGATACTTCCCATTGATGTTTTATTTTCATTCAACCTTAGCTTTGAAATCTTAAGTCACTTCAAATTGGGAACTTGTGTTCGCGCTGGTAATTCAACTAACTTTTAAAGCATTTTAATCCAATCACTACCCAATTGGAGCTGGTTACAGACTGGATTGTTTTTAATGGATTCAACTGACAGTTTTAACATTGCGAACACCTAGGCAGAAGTGAATTGCCCGACTTTTCAAAACTTTTCAACAATTTAACTTAAGTTCCTTAAAAGTCAGCTCAAAGTTATCTAATTTACGAGAACAGTTACAATATCAATTGCATCACAGTCGGGTATAAGCTGACTTTATTAAAACAGTTATAATTCAAATATTAGTTAATTAGCATTAGCTATAAAATCTTGGCATTCGATTTATAAAACCCTCGTAATTCCATATGCGTAAAAACAAATTACTTTTTGTTGAAGCACTTTTTCTCTCCTTTATTGGAATAATTAAATGCATCATGCATCTTGATAATCGGAAAATTATTTAGGCCCAAAAATGTTTCATATCGAGTTACAAATACCTATATAGCACACAAGGAAGCTTAATGTAAAATACAAAAAAACAATAAAAAAAAATTTTTTGAAAAAGCATAACACGTAAAAAATAAGCTAATGTGCAATTTATGTATGTCTCAGACATATAAGAATGTAGGGCAAAAAATTAAAGCAACTACAAACAAAAACCCTCGGGGGAACCTGCTATCCCTAGAGGGCGCATGCCCAGGTGGTAGATAAGAAAACGCCTCGAGACTGCTGAATCTTTTAGTTCGGACCTTGCTCTCCAAAATGGCCCCAAAAGAATAATTCATCGGATTTGCGTCTGGTGAATTTGAAAGCCATTGTGAGGACATTATGAAGTTCGGAACGTTGTTTTTCAGCCATTCTTGGTTCAGTCGAGTATTGTGAGACGATGCCGAGTCCTGTTGGAACGAAATGTTTGTCTGCCTACAGCTTTAAAGCAACCTCCAGAATACTTTCCCGATAATATTTGGCATTTACTTTGACACCAGGTTCGACGAAAACGATTGGAGAGCGCCTCTCTGCGGTTACAGCGGCCCAAACCATTACCTATGGCGGGTGCTACCTCCTGGTGACCAATGGATGACTCAAATTCTCGTATGAACGGTCGGTCAAATAAACCCTATCGTATTTGGAGTTTACGAATTGCTCTATTTGAAAAATTGTCTCGTCAGAAAACACAATGTTCGGAAATTAAGCACTTTCCACCTTCGCGCTCTCAAGTCTGACTTGAAAGCTTGAACAGATTACGATGTTTCAGTATGCGGCGGATGCTCCCGTCAGATATTTTCAGTTCTTTCGCCGTTTGATTGGCACTTCGTCGGGGATTTCGTTCAAGTCGCTTCTTCACTTTTTGAGCCATTTCACGTGACGTTGCAGTCTTTTGATGACCACCTCCATGACTAGTGGAGTGCCGGACCCTGTACTCAGAAGATTTTACTTCGCTTTTTACAAGTGCGGGTATTCAAGTATTCTCAAAAACTTTTACTTTATCACTCAGGAGACTCATCAATATACTTACTTTACTCCCTCGCTTAGTCAGAGACGGCATTCTCCATGGGCATTCCATTAAGGGAGCTGTGGGCGGGGTAGTGCAGCATTTAAAGACAGGTCTAAGTGTGTCTGTTCTCAGATGGTCCTAAATTGGACGAGGAGTAATATGATACTGCATTGTATTCCAAGTAGAACTGGCCGCAATAAAATATGTAATTAATTGCCTACTAACTTAGGTAATAACTGTCAGGGTAGTAATTACCTTCAATTTCGAAAACCAAGTGGCAATTAGAGCCCTGAGTCCAATAACGGTGCGCAAGAACTAGTTTTGAATCCCTAGTTTCGCTTTCGGACGCATCCGACTACCTGTGGGCTGCTGGAGAAAAGCTGGGTTTCGCGTCAACTCAGTGAGCCCTGAGTCAGAATACGAGTACACATTTACAAGATCTCGAGATGTTTCTAGCCACATATGGATGGATGACATTCAAGGAAGCTAAACTTAGTAAAACTAGAATAAACTGCTTAGGTTCTGCATCATATTCAACATCAGAAAGTGTGGTCGATCAAAAATTAGCAGACTACTTAATTTATCCAAATAAACTCTCCATACTAACTCTTGATATCACTATGGATCAATTTCTGGTCTAAGTGCGATCTAGAGGATTAACCAAGTTTAACTTGACCTAACCTAAGCTAACCTGATCTGCTTTAATTTTGACTCTTTCTTTAGCTATTTTATAATCTATATATATAAAAATGAATTGCTGTTCGTTAGTCTCGCTAAAACTCGAGAACGGCTGAACGGATTTATCTTATCTTGGTCTTGAATTATTCGTGGAGGTCTAGGGAAGATTTAAAAGGTGAGAAAAATTCGAATAATTCCCGGGAAAATCCTCAAAACAGCATCAAAACGTGGACCCGGGTAACCTTCGGATGTGTATGTAAAATATGGGTATCAAATGGAAGCTGTTGGTGAATGCTTTAGTCCAGAGTATTTTTCATACCGCTCTGTGACTAGAGTCTCGAGATAGAGACCAAAACGTGGACCCTAGAATGTGTTTGTACAATATGGATATCAAATTGAAGCTGTTAGTGAATGCTTTAGTACAGAGTATTTTTCATGCCGCTCCGTTACTGGGGTCTCGAGATATAGGTCAAAACGTGGGCCCGGGTAACCTTTGGTTGTGTATGTACAATATGTGTATCAAATGAAAGCTGTTGATAAGTGCTTTAATACGGGGTAATTTTCATACCTATTGATGACTAGGGTCTCGAGATATAGGTCAAAGCGTGGACCCGTGTAACATTGGGTTGTGTATATACAATATGGGTATCAAATGAAAGCTGTTTATAAGTGCTTTAATACGGGGTAATTTTCATACCTATTGATGACTAGGGTCTCGAAATATATTCCAAAACGTGGACCCGCCGTGTCTTTAAACCGAATTAAACCAAACTTACACACATTGTTAAGGAGGTATTGAAGATGATTTCCGTATAGTTTGAATACCTATTGGTAGATAGGGTCTCGAGATATAGGTCAAAACGTGGACCCGTGTAACCTTCGGATGTGTATGTACAATATGGGTATCAAATGGAAGCTGTTGGTGAATGCTTTAGTTCAGAGCAAGTTCTTCTTTAGTTCTTACAAAATTTGAGAATTTAATGTGAAATCCGAATGAAATTATGTGTGAATGAAATTTTTTTCGTTTTTTTTTTTTGAAAAATATAAATGGATAATGGTTAAAAAAGCTCCAATGCTTAATAAAACATATAAATTGAAACGAAAAATTCATGGATGATCAGGAAAAAAGACGATTGTTTCTTAGTTATTCATATGCGTTGATTTGAAATTTAAAAACCATCTTCTTTTTTCCTGATTTTCAATTTATATTTTATATATATTTTATATTTACTCAAAAACAAAAATAAAAACAAAAAATATTGCTTATGCCAAAGCGCTTGAATAAAGAATAAAGAAATAAATAATATGAAAACCATATATTTTCTTTTCTAAACCATATCTATTCTATTTTAGTGTGCCCAGCGAAGGGGGCCGGGTTTGCTAGTATTTTATATATATTTTATATTTATTCAAAAACAAATAGAAAAACAAAAAATATTGTTTATGCCAAAGCGGTTGAATAAAGATTAAAGAAATAAATAATATGAAAACCATATCTTTTCTGTTCTAAACCATATCTATTCTATTTTAGTGTGCCCAGCGAAGTGGGCC
The DNA here is from genome assembly GCF_027943255.1 of Anastrepha obliqua. Lineage (NCBI taxonomy): Eukaryota > Metazoa > Arthropoda > Insecta > Diptera > Tephritidae > Anastrepha > Anastrepha obliqua. Next base: position 88,041,017 of record NC_072892.1, read on the forward strand.
GGGCGTGCTAGTATAATATAAATATGATATAGAAAACTCTTGCACACAGAAATATTTGCTACTGCTCTACTCAAAATATTTACACCTTCCGAATTTTCATATCTTCTATTTTTCGCCCGCACTCATACACTGTACGTCAGTGCCGAAAGAATTCGAAATGAAGATGGAGAAGCATTTCCTGTTGCATGCGTAAGTTTTGTTTATCATTTGAGTAGGTACTCAAGAGACGGACACTTCGACTAAGAAGTGTACATATCAAACTACGTACACACAAATGTGTGCTGCTTTCATTGAGGCTGCTTAATATAGCAAAAGCGTCGAACCGGAAATGTTTCGTATGTGAAAAAAACTTGTGGGTATACACTAACGCAACATGAGTTCTAAATGTGACGCAATGTGATGAAACCTTCTTAGCTGTGTGTATATGAACAAAGTTACATGTATCCTATTTGTATTGTATTTATATACATATATATTAACTAACGCTTCTATGCCTTCCCCAATAGTTGGACAGTCATATCCTCTACGGCTACTGTATGTCTTTTATATGCACATAAAACATATCGCACATATTCATCAAAAGAGACACAACTCAACATTTTTCGTTTGCCAAAAATATAAGGGAAAAATTTCAACACAGTATCACGTAGTAAAATTTGAGAAGAGATAACTATTTTGTCAGAAATGATTGCAAAACTCGAGTTAATATTTTGTTTACTGATGGAGATGTGCAGTGTGAATAGGAAAAGGTGTAAAAACACCATTTTGAGTTATATCACGTTTGTAGAATATGTGAGATATGTAAATATAATACAACACAATACATGTACATACGTACATAAATACACACTCATACGGACATACATATGCGTGTAAACTTATTGTGCAATGCTTATGTTCTTTTATGCCCTTGACAATTTGCTAGTTTCATTTTATTACATACTTATTAATAAAAGTTACGCACTCGTACAGAAACCACATACGTATGCACATACACAGATCTTATATGTTCTTGAATATATTTTTACATATTTACATAAAATGCTGACAGGCAAAACTAGAGCTTTAGCAACTGTAAGTAAGATTTGATTACGACACACAATAATCGTCGTCCATTTTAATAAAATCAATTTACGGCAGATCCGAAAACCATAAAGTGAACACTTGCACAGCTCTACTTTTCCCAGATAAATAGTAAATATAAATTGTATGTACTTACGTGTGTCTTATAAAGACAATAAATACAAAATCGCACACCAATCATAATAATACATTTAATGGGTGAGTCAGCAGCTGATTTTGGTTCTTAAATTGCTATAAAATATATATATGTAATATTGTTACATATACAGGGTAGGCCTACCGAAACTGCGAGATTATCATTTCTGCTAAGAAATCATACTTTCCGGCAAAGCTTATTTCAACGGCGGAGCGAAGCGCGTTAAGAAGCAAAATTGATGAATCTGAGGCGTAGAAAATACGCACTTGTAATATACTGAAATATTGGTTCATCATATTGGCTACTGCAAGGCCAGGGGGGGAAGTGACTTTTTTACTTATTTATAATATTATTATTTTTTAATCCATTTATTTATTGCAATCTGTTTTTCAACATTCAGCAATACTCGTACATGTACTTGAAACTAAGCCATTCACGCAAAGCACCCAGCGCACAGTGCGGCCGATTCCCAAAAAGCTGGCCAAAAGTCGAAAAAAAAGTTTCTAGATAGAGTTTTTTTGTCTTTGGGTTGGCTACAGTAATGCCTTGAGTAGTGAAAACCGTTCATAGCAACGTCCTGTACCCTAAGTATCCTTTGTATTTTCAGTCGCAATGTGGCCTTCGTTTGAGCATCGTATTATTGTCGATGAATAGTGAAAGTTGTACACATTTGAAAGATTTTGTAACGGAGTAAATTGAACAAAACCAAATGGAATCATCTTCGGAGGGTTAGTAAAATACGAGAAATCTTTAGTACATATCAATACCTCGGCACAAAATTTTTAGCTGCAGCAATACGTAGATAGGTACATTTTTTGCAATTTTTTTTATAAAATTTGAGTTTTCAAACTGTAAAGTAATACAACGCCGTCATATGCTGCTTTGAAACCTATTAAAGGTTACTCAAAAAAGTAATGATTACTGAATAAAACAAGATTCAGCTGTTACCATTTGCTACCTTGCGACCCCGAAAACATATAAATTAACATGCATCTTGATTATGTTCTAGAATATACGCTATTTCACGTGAGGGGGTGGCCAATAGGGGTGGAAGGGGGTGGATTTTCAAAGTTTTAAGATCAAATTCGTAATCAGCGACCCCGAGTAAGAAATTTTGAATCAATTACTTAATTTTTTGAGTTTTGGCCAGCTTTTCGGGAATCGGCCGCACTGTGCAGCGGTACAAATATTTCTAGATTTTTGCTTATTAACATAATACATATATACGTTGTTGACTTCCTCTTTAATTAAGTGGTTTGGTACCGATTAGTGCCTTGTATTGTGGGATTTTTTGTTTTAAGTTTTTTTATTGGTGCTTCTTCGAACATTTTTTTATGGGTGGAAGTAATTGGAATGAAATATTATTCCATAATTAATCGCAAGGATTCTACTTTCAAACAAAAAAGACAAAACGAAAAACAATTTTAGGCTAGACAGTACGATGCTTAAAGATAATCTTGAATTTTATTCTATAGCGCAAGGAAAAAGAAGAAGAAGAAGCGAAAGAGAATTGCACAATAAAGACAGATCTGCTTTTCGCTGTGCTGCCATATGCCTCAATCGATAGGAATGTATAAGTTTTGCCAAGTCTTCAGACAACGTTGCTTGCATTTGGTTTTAAGCTCGTTTGCCACCGAGTTTTTTTATTTATTTTATTTATTTATTTAGTAAATTTACTTACATAATTAAATTACATAAATAAACTGTAAAACTAGGCAACTAACAACTGTGGTCCTCGGCCTAATATAGATTGATCACATAATTATTAAAGTAGTTTATATTGAATAATAAATGCCACATCTTTTTAAGAGCAATATGGTATAGGTAATGTTTTCTGAGGTACCATTTTTTAACAAGTTTGGAAAACATATTTCATTGAATAATTGTAATTGCATACTCTTAATATACATAGCTACAGTTGTAAACTAAATGTTCGAAAGTTAGTGCGCTGGTTAGACAAAGTTGACATGTTGGCGGTGGTATTTTCTCCATAATATGTTTGTGTGTTAGTCGCGTGTGGCAGAGCCTTAAGCGTGTATATTTTATAAGTTCATTTCTGGAAAAATTATATGGATACTTAATGGCAAATCCTTCTTCGTTGAAATTTTTGTACCCGTCAATGTATCTGCTTGCCACCGAGTTATTCCTTTCATGCTTTAAAATTTCATACGTTATTTGGCCCACCCTTAGGTTAGGTTAGATATTTTGTATTATAGGGCGTACCAATGTGAAATGTTCAACAGCACATCGCTAATTTTCACAATGCTGAGACATTGAAACTTATTTAAAAATTGTCTAAAGTAGTGAGTATTCTTCTCCATAAAGCAGGATAGTGGTACGGAAGGCGCAAAATTGTATCTTCCTCTTCTCCATCTAGACAGCTTCTGCACAACTAATGAGCGATTCCATGTCAAGTTATCCAAGAATTGTGGACTTTGCCATAAATTGAAAAATGAAAGAGTTAAATAAAAAAGTCAATAATTTTCAGCTTTATCAATGCTGAAAAGAGAGTTTTTTAGAGTGAAATCTCTTCATACAATTAATTAATTTTTCTTTTTAACTAAATAATTATTCCAATTTTTGGAAAAAAACTCTCAGATTATTTACTTATTTTTTTCATTAAGTGCTCAGACTATACTAAGTAATCTTTTAAAGTTTTATTGTTTATTTTTAACTTTTCGAGTTATATTCAAATAACAAACTGTGAAAAATACTGGCTTGGTAAGTCGTCACGTCGCTACGCACATGGGTAAGCAAATAAAGCAGTCGGCCACAATTTCCAGGTGATTCTGCAATTGGCTCGCCACGCCAACTGTCATTCACCATTCTTAAAAATTTCTGAAAATTAAGTAAGAGTATACCTGCTTCACTGTATACATACACCTATGGGAGTGTGGTGTTGAGTTTTGCTAGTTCATCTGTAAGAGTGAGGGTTTTTTTCGCCGCCTGGCTGTCAGTAAAAATGTGGATATCATCTCGGGTTTTTCATCTTACTGTATCAGGGTCACAGCCTAAACTATTGTCATGGGTTCAGCTTGAAAAGAACTACAATAGACGAGGAGAACAAAAAAAAAAATCATTTTGTATGAAAGAATAGAATGTTGACTTTTATTCAATGTCTTCTACTTTTTTCCCATCTTCCTAGTAACATTCGCATACTACAGCGAAACAACTCGTTTGAAGGTATCCACGAATCGACCCAATTTGGTTGATAGCCTCATATGATGTAAAGTTCTGCTCCGACAGGTTCTGTGACATCAACAAAAAAGCTGATAATCGGTTGGTAGAAAATCTGATGAAAATGTGGGTGAGTTATAAATACACCAAGCCAATTATCAGTTCATGTGCTCTAGCTGTATTGACTTTATGGGCCAAACTATAACAAATAATACGACTTCACACAGGCTTATTACACCTCAAATGAGGTATTTTCATCTACTGAAATGTGCAGAAGAATTGAATATGTACTCTCCTTGCCCAGTGCAGTTAATCGAGTTTTGACTATAACGGAGTGGTTATAAACAACAGTAGATACGCCGGTGATAACTCACTTTTAGCAGATAACTTGCATGACTTGCAACCAATACTATGTAAATAAAGCTGTTCATCCCAGCGAAAATCACGGTCTTACAATTAACATCAATAAAACGAAATTCATGCATGTCAGTAGGAGTCATGCAGGCGGTAATCATATGTTGTCGGTTCACTATGTACAGATAGAAAAGTATCAATTATTTAAATGCATTCGATGTTGGATTAATGAAAATTTCGATACATCAGCCGAAATAAGAAGTAGAATAGAAATGGCTAGATCTACTTCCTGTAAGTTTAGTATGATCTTAATATGAATCTTAAAGTTCATTTTGTGAAATGTTATGTGTGGCCTGTGCTCTTATATGGCATATAATGTGGGGCACTCTAAAGTCGCTGACATGAAATGTGAATTTTTAGGCGACTTTTTAAAATTCCGTGGATCGATTTGATTTCTAACATAGAGGTTGTGCAACGAGTTAACCGAGACGTTCAACTTTTACAAACAATAAAACGTCGCCAGACAGCTTAAAAAAAAATAAATAATTGGCGCGTACACTTCTGTTAGGTGTTTGGCCGAGCTCCTCCTCCTATTTGTGGTGTGCGTCTTGGTGTTGTTCCACAAATGGAGGGACCTACAGTTTCAAGCCGACTCCGAACGGCAGATATTTTTATGAGGAGCTTTTTCATGGCAGAAATACACTCGGAGGTTTGCCATTGCCTGCCGAGGGGCGACCGCTATTAGAAAAATGTTTTTTTTTTTTTTTGTTTTTTTTTTCAGCTTACCTTGAACAAATAATGAGAAACCCCCAATCCCGCATGTTACAATTAATACTTGAAAAAAAAAAGTGATGGGAAACGATGCGTTGGCCAGAATTAGTTATCATGGTTACGAAATATAAGGCCATGGACAGGCATATGTAATGTAGCAGAATTATGAAATGTAGCTAAAAATAGAGACATTTATAAAGAAATTAGAAATAATATAAATTTTATGTGATGTAGTTAAGGAACAAAATTATATAAAATATTGTGGTCGAAAGTATAGGTAAACGAATAAGCAAATAAAGAAGAAGAAGATAAAATGTTTAAATCTTTATTTAGATATATAACATAATAACACCCTTTATATTTGTTCGCATGTAAAATAAAAAGTTATTTACAGTTATATACAGGAAAACCTTTCTATGTTGGACATTGTCGGTGTAGGATATTTTGCCTAGCTTGCGTTATAAAATAAAAACACATTTCATCATCGAAACAGGATGAAGCTTTCTTTGCAATACGAAGATTATTACTTTGTGTTTAGTACTTGCCTTCACATTCATTTGAAGAAGTTTCTTGAGTATTCCATGTAGTTAGATTTATAATTTTGTTATTTGATTCTCAACTTCACGCGATACGAATTTATTTCGAATTTCTCCGGAATAGCTGTGAATTACACAGGTTTCATAATTCAAACTTTACAGGTCACTTCTTACAGGCTTACTTCTTACTTACTTACTCAAACAAATACAGGCCCCTTTATCATGGGGATAAACGCATTTCCGTTCTCTCAAGCGCCTTTCGAACAATCGCCCTAATGCATCATCAAAGCTGGCGTCGCAGCAATGGTAAAAAACTCCCCCTCGTTTGGAACCGTCCTCCATCATGGAACCGCTTTCGCATTCCTTCAGAGAGGCATTCCATCTTCTTCATTACAAAGGTCTATGCCTATGTGCCTGCGTCCAGGTTCCGTTCTTTTGTACGAAGAGTTTTTTCCGCGAAACCACTGATGATCTCCCACGTTTCTCCATTACTTTGCATATTGTCGATTACTTTTTCAGTAGTTATGTGACTGACTGTATTCTCCAGCGTTCGTCGTTCTTGTTCCCATGATGGCAAAGAGACAAATAAAATAAATAAAAAGTTTAAAAAATGTGTGCGCCTTCCAATGGGGCCAATTTGTACTATTAATCTAATCCATTTTGGTGCAGAACATTTTTGCTCGATTTGTGCGACTGTGTAAATAATGAGCGGATCAAATATTGCAGGCTTTGCTGTATTTACGCGCAGACATACTGAGATCAGTAAAAGTCATATGTGACAATCTATATGTTGAAGTGCGCACTTAGGCGCACAAGGTTTTGGGCTCCCTACTCATAAATGATTTTTTATATGGTGAATCTTTTTTAATAATATTTACTAACAGCACATAACTTTTAATTTGCTCATCATGATATACGAGTATGATACATATAGTATCATACATATGAATAGTATATTAGGTTTTCCACGCAGTGGCCTAGTTCAAAGCACAAGAAATAGAGAGAGTTTTTGATTTTTAACAATTTTTAAATTTAATATTAATGAATATTAATATAAACTGTTACTGTGAATCGACAACAGTCTAAGTGAGTTGGTTCATACACCAACTGCAACTTCTACCTACATACGTATCTACCTAATTTAATATACCTTTTTTCATTTTCTTTATTTATTGAATCTTTCTTGTATAAGAAACTAACAATAAGCTAGAGTATTATATTTCCTTGCCAGAAACTAATTATTTGTTCAATAATGTTCCATATATATGATTAAATAAATTAAAAGTGAATAAATGGATGGAGCTAGAAAGGACGGGTTTGCAGTCTCCGATGCTTCGAGCTGGGAGCCGGAAAGGCCTGGTCTCCAGTTTTCCTTAAAGCTTCCGTGGTAGTGTGCGATTGATGAGGCCGCACTAAATGTCGGAATGGCCGGAATGCCGTTGCCTTCGTGGGTGGACCCTCGTGCGAGATAAGATAATTAAGATAGCGCGGATTTGAATATGTATTTTATTCTCAATCGTGTGTGACCTTCACTCAGAAGTAGATTTCGGGTTAGTTTATTGAAATGGTCCTGAAGCGTTTGTTAGTATTTTTTGCTCAACCGTACCACACACACTTTTCGATGACGCTGAGGCATAATTGAGGTTCTATGCCCTTAATGTGCCGAATTAAATCATCCTTTAGCTCTTGAACTGTTGCTGGCTTATCGACGTACACCTTTTATTTCAAATAACCCCAAAGAAAGAAGTCCAACGGTGTCAAATCACATGATCTTGGCGACCAATTGACATCGCCACGTCGTGAGATTATTCGGCCATCAAATTTTTCGCGCAAAAGAGCCATTGTTTCGTTAGCTGTGTGACAAGTGGCATCGTCCTGTTGAAACCACATATCGTCCACATCCATATCTTCCAATTCGGGCCATAAAAAGTTTTTTAACATCTCACGATAGCGAACAATATTCACAGTAACTGCCTGACCGGCCTCTGCTAATTCACGTATCCACTGAGATGAAAATGTGCCTCATCACTGAAGATGATTTTCTTCACGAAGTGCGCGATACGCATTTTGATTTGAACGCCCGTTTTCGTAATAAGCCTGAATAACTTTAACGCATTTCTCGATTGTGTATCTTTCCACGGTACCAATTGAGTTAGTCTGAGATTGAAAACTGTCAACTGAAATGCACAAAAAAACTTGACGTTTAGGTTTGGTTCACATTCGACATCGGCCCTTAAAATTTAGCCACCCTTTACACAGGGCCCACCATCTATCGTTACGGATTTGAACTAGGTATTATTTGAAGAATGGTAATACTTAGCTGTCATCTGATTTGACAGAAAATTAGTTTTATTTTTCCGCTGAACGAAAATGGTTGTGAATTCGCTCAAAGAACGCTGGGAAATATTGCGACATTACTTGGAAAATCATGGTAATGTTGCAGAATGTGTACGAAAATTACGTACGGCAATGGGAAGAAGAAAAGCACCGAATGAAGCGTATGTGCGTTACTTTGCGAAAAAAGTAAGAGAAACTGGGTTGCTTATTGACAAAGCAACGCGTGACCGACCAAAACCCGTGCGTACACCCGAAAATATTGCTGCTGTGGCCGAGAGTGTTCGTGAATCACCAGGAACATCAGTTCACCGTCGTTCTCAACAATTCGACATTTCGGAGACATCATTGAGACGAATTTTGCGTACAGACCCTGGTATGACGCCGTATGGGATGGTGCATGGCTAGCCGAGGCAGCCGTATGAATGAAGTTGTGTTCCATCATTAACCGGAAGGATTGTACTTCAAAACAAAAAAAACAGTTTGGAAGATTGCAACACCAGGGTTGCCAAATCCCGAAATATAAAAGGCACCCCTCGTATTTAGCTAGGTAAGTTTTAAAGCATTATAAATTGTCTTTTTATTGAGACAAATAAATTTATGTATTGTATTATAATTCCTTCAGCAATTATAAACTAATTAAATGATCCTTTTCAGCGTTATATTGCGTTTCAGTGTTGTGAAGTAGCTTAGGTGCCAAAATTATTTTTGCATATTTCCAGTTACATACGTAATGTGAAGAATTTGTCATAATATAAGTGGTCCGAACAAATGTGGAAAATATAAATAATTTATTCATATCGATCAAACTTGTGAATATGGAAAGCAACGCATAATAGATTCGATTATATACATAACACACACACATTTTGATTGCGCTCATATTTGAACTTCCATTTATAAAATCAAAATAATCTCTTCCTCAGTACGCTTGCGGTTTTCACTTTATGCATTCAGTACCACGAAATGAGATGAAATGTGGCAATAACGATAATTGTTTACTTTTCCCAGCTGACCGAAGTCAGAAGGAAAGAAAGAAATGAATGAAAATCGACGAGAAAATGCGACTGCATATGCAACACACACGTATAAATACAAACATACTTACATGCAAATGCGAAAAGAAATATTCGTACTATTTATACATATGCACACATCCACAACTACTACTCATGAAGTGGTGTGCGTGAGTGCGTCTATGAGCAATTTAACTGATTAAAATTGCTGACAAGGTTTAATGGCAGCGTCAATGGTAGAGGCAGCGTTTCTGAAATCACAAACGTACATACGTAAAAATGCATATCGATAATCGCAATGCAATTGCTAGCACCAGGGAGCGGTTTATTTGCGTAGTGTAGCGATTGTGTATGTAAGTATGTGTGAACCGGGTATGTGGATTTTCGGTATTTAATTGATCTTGCGATTTTCGGGACTTAATTTTGGAAGCCTGGGATTCCCGAACTGTTCCTCAATTGATTAGTTTTATTTGATTTAAGTTTGTTGTTCAGAAAGTGTAAAGCCTTATCAGAAGACTTATGATTTTCGCAAATAGTGTCGTACACGAATCATATTTGGCACTTGTGAACTAGACAACTGGAGTATACCAACAGACAAGCAATGCAGCGCGTAAAGGTCAAAATAAAAATGTCTATCAGCCACAATAATTATTTTTATAATTTTGAAAAAAAGTTATTCAAAAATGAAATTGGGTAATTCATTTTGCGTCGTCTGTTAGCAATCAGCTACAACTACACAATTCACAATTACAATAATTGTTTTCTCAAAGCCACTTGAAAAATCGGTGAGTAAAAAATGCTCCAGGCGATCTGTATCAAAATTCGATAGATAAGATTTTTAAAGAATTCTTCTTATAAAATGTTCTAGAAAAGATCGTTTGATGAGTTTATTGTTTTACTGAGTTTTATATTTTGAATCTCGCGTCTAACTGAGGCAAACCAAAATTATTCAGGCGTATTGATTTATTTTCATTATAGTCAACCAGCAGCAGTCAAGTCAACTGCAGGGTCACTTTCAGCAGAAATATAAATTCTTACTACCTTATATTCCTATAATAAATTCATACACATATGTGTAGTAGTATTTACATTTGTACATAGTAGAGGGTTTTCAATTTATGAATAAAAAGGAAATTTTCCATACGTCCTTCGCATGCATGCTTACATATGCAGACTCTTTTGGTGAAATAATTCGAGCTCCATTTCTGAAATTTTGAGACCAATACTATTTTTTTAGGCTTTGCTTCTTTCCGGGTCGTTCACGTAACTCTGGGAAGGGGTCTTGGAATTTAATGTAAATGCAAAAAATTGCATTGTTTTGACTCTGTTAAGAAAATTTTCTTAATTTCATTTCTATGCAACCCCCCAAGCTAAGACCATTTTATCATCTGAGGTGATTTTTTGGGAAAACATTTTTTTTCATATTTCTTATTTCATATTAAATTCAAATAATTACAATGGCATAATAATAAATAACAGGACATACGACTATAACACATGTAGTTGTAAGTCGGAGTTATAATAAATAAAAGGATTATTTTGGCCCACAGCAATTTTTTTTTTCGGTTTTGAACATTACTTATTCAAAACCAAATATAAATGAATCAGTACATAACAAATAACCAGCAGATTACAAGAATTATTTAAAACCCCTGTACCAGAATTTGTACAGAGCTTTATAATCATCACCGTTCCTTTTCACCAAAATGTTCACAACGCAAATTTGCATAGAATGACAGTTACCAAGGACGTGGTGAATATTTTCTAAGACATACATGAAAAATGTTTGTTAAAACAAGTTTAATCCATTAAAAACCTATTTTTGGAAAGATTTTCAAATCCATCCATCTCACGTAAATCGTAATATTTTTCCGAAATATTTGGCGAAAGTCTAAAACATTTCATTGTTCCGATGGAAAAACTGTAACTTGCTGAGTCACCTTAGTATACATATTCATATAATTATTGTTATTAAACCATCAAGTGGTTGGACATATCGAGCCATAACCGCCGAAAAAATGTATCCCACAAACTCGAAATTTTACAGGGGAAGGTTTTTTTTAAATTAAATCAGTTTGAATAAAGCCATTATTTTAAAATTTATAATGTAAATATTTTTGTGTGTAATACATTTAATTTTAATAATTTTAAATAGATATTTGCATCATAAGGGTTGTTTTTGTGGGATACATTTTTTTTGCTTTCCTTCTGGCAACCTATTATTAAAAAAGTGTGTGGGTTACACAAACATTTATTTTAAGGAAGTGACTTCCCGTTTTTTTTTTATTTAATTTTTTTACTTAGTCCTTAAAATTAAATTACATTTGATTTAAAAAAAATATAAATGTATACATTTCTTAGTATATTCGATAAAACAAAAATAAAGTAATGTAATTCATATATTTAAAGTAATGTTATTCATATTAAAATCTTGTAAACTTGAATAACGATAGATAAAAATATATAAAGAACGCTAAATACTATCTTCCTGGTCGGTTTCAGGTAGCAAATCTTTAACAGATCCATCCCATTTTAAATTTAAATACTCGTGTTGGAATTTTACGGGTAAAGTTTTTCTATCGCAAAGAGTTTTCAAATCCTTATATTTAGCAGAAGAAATGTTTAATATATCATCATATAATTGAGTAGGTCCCTCACAAACTAGTTCGGAGTTTCGTCTGGATCGTGGAATTGAATCTAGATCATAATTTATGGTTTCAGATTCATCAAAGTAGCCATATTTAAGAGTAATTTTTTTTCTTAACTTTTTGCAGCCTTTTAGGTATTCTCTTTTGCTTTCTGTAGCCCCTTTTCCCAACACACGTTTCCTCCTCGACTTCTTTTAAACTTTCCAAACCATTTAAATCAACGAAAGATTCATCTGAATCGCTATACGGTACCAGGGGAGAGCTGTAAAAATATCCAATAATTGAAAACAAAAACATATTTTGCAAAAAAAACAAATTCATACCTTCGACATATTGCTAAAGCTTTATCTTTATTTAAAGTCTCAAAAAATTGTGTTTTTTTTTATTTTTTTCCCTTGTGTTTCATTTTTTTAAAAGAGAATTTAATTGTATCCCACACAAGCGTTCAAAGAAAATGTAAACAAGTCACCATATGCATTTACATTAAAATTGTTTTTGTTATAAAATCATAACGGTTTAATCTACAGCCATGAAATTTTGGCAGATGATGCAAATGATGTTGAACTATCGATTTCGATAACAAAACAAAAATCGATTATGGTGTGGGATACATTATTTTGGCGGTAATGGCTCGATATATATATAAGTATGTCCCTTAAGTGTTGTTACACACACTCGTAAATACAAACATTTTCGTATATTGTGTCATACACGGCGCGCCAACATATTCGCTGATTTTTCAATCTTACTTTGTATTCTACCTTTTCATTTATTGGTCAGAAATCATTGTTAATCCATATATCGGACTTCGGTAGATTTTTGTTGGCCTTTTTAATATTGTAACAGTGTTGTTATATTTAATTTCTCGATTATCCCTGAAACGGTGTTTTGGCGTAAGATATAATTAAATGATAATAAAATATTATTCAGAATATTTCCTAATATGTAATGGTAGAAATAAAGAAATCATTTGAATTGTTTCTTAAATGGAATAATGTTGTGATAGTCTGGAGAGAGTTGTTCTATGGGTATTTCAGAGCATACCGTAGATGTGAAAATGAGGAAATTGTCACCTTATCGAATGAGCATAATGTAAAATCTAAAAGCGAAACTCTTGCCACGCAATCTAAAAAAAATGTTTATTGATTAGCTACCACACAGACCCTGTAAACCCCCGAGTAAGAGGTTTCACCAAAATTTAACCAACTTTTAAGAATCATTTAGCCATTCTGGATCACTTTTTTGCATTTTAAAGATGTTATGTTGAATTCATCATCAACAGGGTCAAAAGCCCTTGGATAACAAGCTTCAACAAGCTTCAACAGAATTCAACCGAAAAACGACCTTGAATTCTCAAAGTTTTTTCATAGTTAGGTGGGTTGCTGAGTAGAAGTGGTAGTCGGCCTTTAAACAAACTCATTTAGTCCGTTGCTGATTCATTGTGATATCACAGTCGCAGCTTACCTGCTACTCCTTGTTAAACCACTCTAGTTTACGTGTTTGCCCATTGATCTGGCTCGCACTTACATTCTTAAGGTCATCAGTATCATTCAAGTACGATGAGTGAAAGTATCTGCACCTAATGGTATGCTACGTAGGACAATGTCAAAAAAGATGTTTCATTCTTGCAGCTCCTGCAATAGTCGAAATGGCGAACATTCAATATTTAGGCATGCCGATCTGGGAAACAGTGGCCTGAGATCAATGCAACTAACATAGACACATTTTTCCTTGACCGATTAAGTAGCGCCTTTAAGCTCATAGTTAGAAAAATATAGTACGTTCATGAATGTGCGACTTAAAAAAAATAAAGTATGATAATTCTGACAATATTAAACAAAAAACAGTTCACAGTGTTCCTCATCGATTATTGGCCGTGATCAAATATAAGGATCGGTCTATGAAACAATAAGGAAAAATTATCTTAGGTTTATAATTATTTGCAAGTTCACAAACATAAGCATCAACTTTTTCCCACCCTGGACCGCCATTCTTCGCCAACGCGACGATGCGTGCTCTTATTTAAAGATTTAGAAATTAGCAAAACATAAAAATCAAATCTAGGTGCATTGTTTGAGTACAGAACCCTTTTTTATATCGATTTGAAACAGATCATGCAATAATATGAGCACATAAAAATATAAGATAGTTTCATTTCTATCTAGACTAATTAATTAACTGACATACATACCTATAAATTCTTTTGTTACATTAAATTAAAAAGCAATAATAAAGCGGCACGAGTTTGCCAAACAAATATTATAAATAAATACAGTTAATACAATAAAAAGCAAAGAGCAGGAAATTCAGAACTGAACTGTAAGTATTTAAGTATTAAATACCCTTAATTTAAAGCGTCCAGCATTCTGAACGGATTTTAGAGAAGTCGGCGTAGAATTTCGTATCCCTACAACACTGACAAAAACATTCGAGAGAAAAAAAAATAATGGTGTTTTGTTGGTACAATGAAATTTTTTTAAAACGAGTTTTGTAGTATTTTAGGAAGATACACAGGCTGCAGTTTATTATTTTGCAGCTACAGTGGCTCAATAAAGAACTCGGACACCCAAGTGAAATGGTTTTAAATCAAAAAATATATATTAAAATGCAAATCTAATGCGTTTGTGTGTCACATTTATTTTCGTTCTTCAAGTGTCTTTTTTAAAACTACAAAAAACATAAACAAATTTCAACTCATTCGTACATAGAAAACACAAACAACTAATACTTTGCAAAATATGAGCCCGCTGATGCTCAATTACATTGATATCTGGAGATTGTGGAGGTGTTTAAAGTACATTAGGGCAGTTGTACATAATCCATAGACGACCATGAAGTGCCTTATGCTTGGGTTCCTTGTCTTGATAGTACTCGAAATCAAGTTTTCAGCACTTTGTGGTCCATATTGCCCATAATGAGGCACAACTTTCCAGTACCAACAGTGGGCATACAACCCCATACTATTATCGATGCACCCCCACCATTAACTGTCGGACGTAAGTTTTTTCCAGCAACTCTTCGTTAGGTCTTCTCCACACACATGGAAATAAAACGTGGTTCCAGAGCTCGAAATCCTTACCCCTATGACTCTTTGCAAATTGTATTCTCTTGTATCGGTTAATCTCTTTGATAAGAGGTTTTTTTGTGCAAGTCTTCTATTATAATTATTATTTCGCAACACTGTACGTATATCTTCAAGGTTGAAGTGAATATTAAGGTGTTGGGTGACTTCTGTGCGAGCTTAGGAGCACTCAAATTTGGATTTTTCTCAATTTTTTACACTATCCACCGTTCGTTTACATCCAAAAACAGTTTTGGTCGTCTCGGTTTCTCCCTAGTTTCCACGGATTTTGTTCCTTTAAAACATTTTACCACGCATGTACGCGATTTCCAAAACTAATAATTAAATTGCTGACTTCAATGTGCCCACGCTGTCTACCCATGTTTATAATTTAGACTTTTATTCAACAAAATACGACTTAAATTTTATTTTGATTTATTACTTTTGGCTCTTTCCTTACACTGTTCTACCGAGAGAAAATTAATTGCGGGATTCCCCGTTTTAAAGAGCCAAGAAATCGCAATAATGCCAAATGTCCGACTTTCTTTTTGACACTAATTTTGCAAATGCTACATGATACATTTTTTATAACAAGGAGGTAAGGATTTGTAAATTATTATCACTATTTTAAAATCCTATTTTATTGGGTAGGTATAAAATCCGCAGTGCGTCATGACTTTCTTAGTATAAATAAATTCTACCTAAGGTGGGTTTTTATTATTTTTTATTCTAATGCATTCTTGCATACCTAAATTGGTTTTCTTTGCATTCAAGTCCAGGTTGTTAGGATTCGCCTAAGCCGATATAGAAAGAAGATCTTCATTAACTAACGCTGTTAAGTCTTCAGAAAAATCAATTGGGCGAGCGAGATAAATTCGAGTATCATCCGAGAACAAATAGATGCACATTTTTTACGGCAATTAAGAAAGTCCTTGATAAAAATAATGAATACAATTGAACCTAGTATAGATCAACATTTTGCCAAAGGTATACCGAAGTTAAAAACTTTGACGACTTCCCAGGAAGATACTCAAAAAATAACAATACCTCTCCCAAGCAGAAGAGCATTGGTTTGTTCGTTACAAAGCCGAACTTATCTTTGCGTGAAGTTGAAGAAGTTTTAAAGAAAAGTGCTGCTAATATATCGAAAGACATGATTCATGGATATATGAAAAAAAAAACTTGCATGGGCTAAGGCAATTTCAGCACGGAATTGCGGAAATGTAATATTCACAGGCGAGTCTTCTTTTGGGCAAATATTTGCATATTTGTTTGTGTTTAGCGCTAATTTGAAAGCAGTTTTGATAAACAAATTTTACTACAGAGCATTACTCGTACTACCGTCAGTTGCTAAGATGCATGGAAGCACTTGCCAACCTTGCAGTTTACAAGAAGACGACGATCCTAAGCACCGAAGACGAAAGTGTGTAGAGTGGAGGCAAAAAAATGGGATTGAAATGTTGAATTAACCTTCACAGTAACCTGATGCCAACCCTTCCTAAAATGTTTGGGCAATAGTGAAGCAAAAACTCAAAACAAAACAAATGCAGACGGTCGCACAGTCCTCAAAGCAAATTCGCTGATTAGTAGCCGACTATCTCCACAACTTGGGCAGAAATTAACGTATGACTCGAACATGCAAAACTCGTTATAGCTAATTGTGGCGGATATATAAGAACATTTTATTGAATATATTGAGCACAATAATACACAATAAGCTCATACAATGTAGTTTGGTAGAATTGAATTGGTCCAATAATTTCTAAGTTACGGTTCTATTCGACAGGCTTTACATAGTAACACTCTTTTAGAATTATCGAGTAGATAACAGTAATTACAATACATAACTACACATCCACACATGAAATTGTAAAATATACATTAAAAAATTCATTAAAAAAATCCTTATTCACATTAGCGAACTTAATTAACGTCTGGTGTACTTTCACATGAAAAAAAATGAATTTCATATGTACTAAATTAATTAATACCAGAAAAATTTCTGCTCTACGCTACACTCGTACATATGTGCCCCTTATAAAAAAAGCATAACGAACATAATGTTTCAACGCTGAGCATTTATCACGGGCATTAATTTAATTGTCCAAATGGGCATCGTTAGTCAAAAGGCAAACGAAAAAAAAGTATGTGATAATAATTTCAACACTCTGTCCATCAGCAGGAACATTCAAAATAATTACTGAGAAGTAGGTTAATTAAGCTCCAGAGTATTAGTAGTATTTTTGTGAAACAGACCAATAAGCTCATACATGAAAACTAATAGATGGTTGATAATGATTGCCATGATAAGTTTAGTCGTCAAACTCGCACAGTCATTTCGGCAACTTAAATAGCAAGTGATGAAAACCAATCCATGTATTTATATACATAAATATATAAGTATATATGTAAGTTGTGTGCACAATTTTTTAATGAACATAGCTACTGATTTAGCCAAGCGATTGGTGGTGTGTTAGCGTATAAGCCTACCAAAAAAAATCCATATTTTTCAACAACATGCAAATGCAACAAATATTTTAAACTTCGCGTTTGAAATAAAATTTTGTGGTTTTCACTATTTTTTGTTCGTTATTATTTCCTTCGCTTGCATGCCTCGCTAATCGAATCCCAGTCCTGACCAGTCATCGAATTGAATTTGGAAGCGAATGCCCCAGTAGACATGCTATAAAATTTTATTCGCCTGTTGGCGTAATGAATACAAATTTTTGCTCAAAGGCATATTGTGCCATGTGACATAATGTGCCATAAAATGTAATTGTGGCAGTATTTTTAAATTAATTTCTATGGCACAATCACATTTTTGGATTTAGTAACTCCCACTCGCGATACTCGAAAAAAGTTCCCAGTATTTTCTACCACTTTTTTATAGTATGTAATGTAATGAGTTCCAAGATATGCATTCGAAAAAATAACAACAATTTGTCATAAGCAGGGCAACCCAAAATACGATTTTAAGAGCTTATTTTAAGCGCTTAAAACATGCCTCTAAATTCTGAACATTGTGTCCAAAAAATGCTTCTAAAATTCTTATAAGACTTTAATAACTATAACACATGGATTGATTGACATACTTGACATTCACTTTAATTTAAATTTTTATAAAAATATAGTTCATTATACCACAAAAACCATATACTTGTACATATATCCAAGTTTCAAACTTAGTGCCCATTTAAAACAAATGTAACATTTTTAGACACATTTCGTATGCGGGTTTATATGCCATCGAATCTTGGCTTAATAAAGTGCAAGTTTCAAGTGACTCAAAAATCGCGTTATTGTTCCCTTTCTCGCCCAGGATAAACTTTATTGCTTTGGTTGTTCCAGGCGGTTGTGAGTTACAACGGATGTTAAGAAAGAGGAAATTCGGTACATTTTACAGTTTTTATTCGATTTTTGTGTTTATATGTAGTTGAGACATTTTTGATTTTAAGAAGCACCTCGCACCATCGAAGTTGACCGGCTGGATAGTAGTCATAGCATCGCCCAGAAGGTAAAAATCAGCCATAAAACAATTTGAAATCATTTGCGCAAAGCTGGATTCAAAATGAAGCTCCATGTTTAGGGTGCCACACCAATTAACACCAAAAAAAAAAATATGAAGGATCGAATTTCCATCTGCGAAGCCTTGGCCAAATAGAATGAAATCGACCCATTTCTTTAACAGATGGAGACTGGAGATGAGAAGTGGATCCCATATGACAGTATTCTGGGAAAACGGTTTTGGTCAAAGCGTGATGAAGCAGCTCAAACAATGGACACACCAAGACGAATGACCAGGAAGGTTCTACTGTGTATTTGAAGAGACTTAAAAGGAATTATTTGTTATGAGTTGCTTCCGTAGGGCCACACAATAAATTTAGCTTTCTACTGTCAACAACTGGACCGTTTATATGCATCCATCATTTATGCCGGAATGTGGCACCGAGCGATTACCACCATTCCTCCCATTACGAAACTTCCTAAGTAATTAGAAATGGCTCTCAAGGGAAGATTTTGAGAATCGATTACTATAGTTGTTCGCCAATAAGGACCGAGACTTCTGTAAGAAAGGTAGTATGAAGCAACAAATTACAAACACGAACTTTTTTTCTGTCCTATGAACCAAATATACTTTTTCGGAAAGTGGAGAAAAAATAAAAATACACGTGCATCGGCGATTTTCATGTACACATCAGAATTTTTTTTTCTAAATTTTCGGCATAACTTGAAGGAAAATTTTTAATGTAACAATTTTTAATTTTAATATAATAAAATTAATAAAAAAATTCGGGGTTTTATATCTCTATTGTAATGCGGAGTGAAATACCTTTCTTTTGATACCCACATCGGCATATCTCATGCAATTTTTTTTTTTAATTTCGAGCAGGTGGCAACCCTGTGAAACATTGTCAGTGGCAACACCTAGGTGAAAAGTCTAGAAATGTGATACACTATCTGCGTGCCCAATTTCATTCAAATCCGTTAAGCTAATCCTGAGATCGTGTGGCTATACAGATATGCATACAAGAATTGCTCGTTTAAAGTTATAAGATACAAAAAAAAAAAATTGTCACGTGTACATGAAAATCGCCGATAAACGTATTTTTCTTTTTTATCCCCTTTCCGAAAAAGTATATTTGGTTCATAGGACAGAATGTGTGTAACGCGGTGTTATACTTCAAAACGGTGCATATTTAACCCAAATCGGATAATCCGAAATATCTTAACTTAAGTTTTTAGTATTATGCAAAAATATTGGATTTTTTCCCCCAAACTAATATAAACATGATATGTATTTGGATAAGTTTGACTTCCATTTTGATATTTATTTAATTTTCAAACCAGTGTTGCCATATTGTTCATCATTACATACATTTTTAATATTAGTTTTAAATTTAACAAGAAGTTTTCATTTATAACAAAGTGAGCTGAAATATGGAGGATGGTTCCATGTGTAGAAGTCCACGCAAGTGGGGAAAGTTACTGATCGCCATTCACTTGGGAATGGCCAGGACGATTCTTCTGCATATGGTTCAAGCAGCTCACAACGGCCGGGATTAGCCCACGTATCCTCTGGGTAGCTTCCGAACATCCGTTCGGGAGTGAGCTAACGTGAGAAGGCGAAACATTCCAGGATAGCTGGTTGTGCGTTGGGTTTGGGACCCGCCACTTAAAAATCGCCCCCAATGAAAAGTTTTAAAAAGCCTCGGATGAGACCTCCCTATACTGATGACGACCCCTGCAAACGAACTAAGGATTATGATTTGAGGGCATGCACCTGGAATGTCCGGTCCCTTAATGGGGAAGGTGCCTCTGCCCGGCTGGTTGATGTCCTCGTGAGAGTAAAGGCTGACATCACTGCCATCCAAGAGATGCGATGGACGGGGCAAGGAAAGAAAACCATGGGACCTTGCGACGTCTACTACAGCTGCCATGTAAAGGAGCGCAAATTCGGTGTCGGATTTGTTGTGGGAGAGAGACTTCGTCGCCAAGTACTGTCGTTCACTCCGGTGGACGAGCGTCTCGCAACAATCCGCATCAAAGCCCGTTTCTTCAACATATCGCTAATTTGCGCCCACGCCCCGACGGAAGAGAAGGACGATGCGACCAAAGATTCCTTCTATGAGCGCCTGGAACGTTCCTATGAGCGCTGCCCCCGCCACGACATAAAAATCGTGCTTGGCGACTTCAACGCCAGGGTGGGCAAGGAGGGAATTTTTGGTCCCACAGTCGGAAAATTCAGCCTGCACAACGAAACATCCGGTAACGGACAGAGGCTGATCGACTTCGCCGGGGCCCGAAACATGGTAGTCTGCAGCACCAGATTCCAGCATAAGAAGATTCACCAAGCCACCTGGCTGTCTCCTGATCGAAAAACGCGAAACCAGATCGATCATGTTGTGATAGATGGAAGACACGCTTCTAGTGTATTAGATGTACGTACGATCCGAGGACCCAACATCGACTCGGATCATTACCTTGTTGCAGCCAAACTGCGCACCCGCCTCTGTGCAGCAAAAAACGTACATCTACCTACGCAAAGAATGTTCGACATCGAAAAGCTGCAATCACAACAGACAGCCAGAAGATTCGCCACTCGACTCTCACTCCTGCTCTCGGAGAGCACTGCCCAACAACCCGGCATGCGCGAGCAATGGAGCAACATTTCTCGTTCCCTACGTACCGCCGCCGAAGAAGAAATCGGATTCCGACGAGCCCGAAAAAACAATTGGTACGACGAGGAATGTCATGCTGCCGCAGAAAGAAACGATGCCGCCTATAGAGCCACGCTGCGATCGGGCGCAACGCGAGCCATGTGGGATCGCTACAGAGAGCTGAAAAAGGAAGAGAGACGTATTATCCGAAAGAAGAAACGAGAGGCCGAAATACGTGAGTGCGAAGAGCTTGAGATGCTGGCCAACAGGAACAACGCCCGAAAATTCTACCAGAAAGTTCGGCGGCTTACAGAAGGTTTCAAGACCGGGGCGTTTTCCTGTAAGAACAAAGACGGCGAACTGGTGACTGACGTACAGAGCAATCTTAGATTATGGAGGGAACACTTCTCGAACCTATTAAACAGTGACAGCTGCGCATGTCACCGAGAAAGTGAAGATCCCGATACCCCAATCGTTGACGACGGAATTGTCGTTCCGCTACCCGATCATGACGAGGTGAGAATAGCGATAACGCGGCTAAAGAACAACAAAGCCGCGGGCGCCGACGGACTGCCGGCTGAGCTATTCAAACATGGCGGCGAGGAGCTGGTAAGGTGCATGCATCAGCTCCTATGCAAAATATGGTCGGATGAAAGCATGCCTGCCGATTGGAATTTAAGTGTGCTCTGCCCAATCCATAAGAAGGGCGATCCTGCAATTTGTGCCAATTACCGCGGGATTAGTCTTCTAAATATCGCCTATAAGGTTCTAGCGAGCGTATTGTGTGAAAGGCTGAAGCCCACCGTCAACCAACTGATTGGACCTTATCAGTGTGGCTTCAGACCTGGAAAGTCTACCATCGACCAAATATTCACAATACGCCAAATCTTGGAAAAGACCCATGAAAGAAGAATCGACACGCACCATCTTTTCGTCGACTTCAAAGCTGCATTCGACAGTACGGAAAGGAGTTACCTGTATGCCGCGATGTCTGAATTTGGTATCCCCGCAAAACTAATACGGCTATGTAAGACGACGTTGCTCAACACCAGCAGCGCCGTCAGAATTGGGAAGGACCTCTCCGAGCCGTTTGATACCAAACGAGGTTTCAGACAGGGTGACTCGCTGTCGTGTGACTTCTTTAACCTGATGTTGGAGAGCATCGTACGAGCCGCAGAACTTAATCGCTCAGGCACAATTTTTTATAAGAGCGTACAATTGTTGGCGTATGCCGATGATATTGACATCATCGGCCTTAACAACCGCGCTGTTAGTTCTGCCTTCTCCAAACTGGATAAAGAGGCAAAGCGAATGGGTTTGGTGGTGAACGAGGACAAAACGAAGTACCTCCTGTCTTCAAACAAACAGTCGGAGCACTCGCGTATCGGCACCCACGTCACTGTAGACAGTTATAATTTCGAGGTTGTAAAAGACTTCGTCTATTTAGGAACCAGCATTAACACCGATAACAATGTCAGCCTTGAAATCCAACGTAGAATCTCTCTTGCCAACAAGTGCTACTTTGGACTAAGTAGGCAACTGAGCAGTAAAGTCCTCTCTCGTCGAACAAAACTAACACTCTACAAGACTCTCATCATGCCCGTCCTTACGTATGGCGCAGAAGCTTGGACGATGACAACATCCGATGAAGCGACGCTTGGAGTGTTTGAGAGAAAGATTCTGCGCAAGATTTTTGGACCTTTGCACGTTGGCAACGGCGAATATCGCAGACGATGGAACGATGAGCTGTATGAGCTTTACGACGACATAGACATAGCACAGCGAATAAAGATCCAGCGGCTACGTTGGCTGGGTCATGTCGTCCGAATGGATACAAACGCTCCGGCACTGAAAGTATTCGATGCGGTACCAGCTGGTGGTAGTAGAGGAAGAGGAAGGCCTCCTCTGCGTTGGAAAGATCAGGTGGAGAAGGACTTGGCTTCACTTGGTGTGTCCAATTGGCGCCGGTTAGCACGAGAAAGAAACGACTGGCGCGCTTTGTTAAACTCGGCCAAAATCGCGTAAGCGGTTATCGCGCCAATTAAGAAGAAGAAGAAGAGCTGAAATATGCTCTAAGAATATAACATTTTTGTTCGTAAAACGTATCCACGTTTCATTAGCTTAATATAAAACATGCTGGAACATATTTGGGGTTGCCTGGTCAAAAGTGCATCTGAACCGCCGCAGACAGCTTTCCACTTATGTATTATATGAAAGAACTTACATATGTAAGTTTTAGACTGTTGGCGTATTCTTCTATAATCTGAACAGGTAGTTTCTATTATATATCACCAGTACCCGAAAGGAGTTTACATCAGCCGTTAGTTGACACCTATGAATGCACTGGTCAGTACTCGGTTTATACGAATCTTCAGATCTATCGTCTTTTATATGATGATTACTAACACGTCCTCCAAATTAATACGCTCTGCTTATTTTCATCCGTCTTTTGATACTCGTTGTCTACTTGCTTCGAAATGAATTGGTTTAGCGGATACAAGTGAGATGTCTTAAAGAGTTAGACGTGAGCTAAAATGTCAATTGCTGACCTATTGTGTATCGTTCAACTTGGTGAGGGCGGAGTTGCAGGTTAGGATAAATGGCTATCCAAACGGGACAATTTGTGATGCCCTACAGAGGAAAAACCGAAAACAAACAAAACAAAAAACAAACAGAAACCGAAAAAGTGGGAAGAAAGAAGATGATGACCAAATGGTGACTAATTACGTTAGTCACTTAACTTTGCTGATGAAAATCACCAGGTCCGTAAAGTTTAAGCCTGCAGGTGTTACAAAAAAATCAGAACCCAGGTATTTGAATCTTCGCCCGACGAGAGCAGGGAAGCCAAGGAGAAGGTGCTGAGATGTTTCCACTTCGCACTCCAAACAGCTTCTGCAGAAAGAACTTGAAGCAATCCTAAGTGTTGGCAAAAATTGTTTGCAATTCAATAACTTTATTTAAATAAAGTGTACAAAAATGAATTAAAAAATTTGATTGCTCTCTCTGCCCTGCTGTCTGTTCGCGTACTGCCTTTTTTCCTTCACGGCTTTCGATTTCCTATGTTTCTTCCGTTTTTTCTTTTTTCATAGACCATTAACCGATCGACACGTATTTAAGGGTTGCTTTTGAGCCACAGTGGGATATATCCTGACCGTGCTGCCAGACTGTTCGTAACACTAAGTCTCAATGCATAGACGCCTAACGGATTTAAATAACTGCGCGGAGAGATCCAGAGTATATGTAATACATAGCATTATATCCTACGTAGAAAATCAAAAAAGGTTAATAGGTCTTATTTAAAAACCGGCTCAGACCCTTCTGATTATATCGTAAATGAGGTTAAAGTCGATAATAGCAATCACATGTTGAAGCGTTGATTGGTTATTAGTGTAATGAATAAATATTTTAAAATGTAAAATACATAATATCGACCTTCACATTACCTCCAGTGATATCGAGCCATTGATTGAGCGAATTGTTTCAATTTACTGCCCTTATAGCTGCGCTCTAGCTTGCATGACGTCGCATTTGGCTTATTTAGTTCATAAACCATTCGATTTTTTTAGCCTTGGCGCTTGCACCCTTACTGTATGTTTTGCCACGCTGCTTCTACTGTTTGTAGTGGCTGTCCCTATGTTTTTCCACAAATGGAGGTACCTATTATTTTATGCCGCCAATCTCCTACAGATGGTTATTTATGATGAGGTTTTCCATTTTATAAAAATTAAGTACCATTCTTCTTCCCACGATCCTACAAATTATTGCTACCGTTTGGGAACCATTTTTTAAAGGGCACCTTAAATTTTCTATTGGATTCAAATCTGGACTTTGTGCAGGCCACTCAATCTTTGCAAAATAGTACAAATACAAGCAATTTTTTATGATTTTCGCCGCATATTTGAGATGATTATCTTGTAGACAATTTCGGAAGCTGTAGCCTAATTTTCCTGCATGATTTAGGAATGCTTTATGTATGCCATCTATTTTTATCACAGGATCCAATAAGCAGCCAAGCATTATCAAACTGTCACCACCAAACCTTACGGTTTGTTTAAATTGGCAAGCTTGATATGAGGCACGACTGTCTGTTTGGAAAAGGTTAATTTCAGTCTCAGTAAAACAAATTACCTTTAAAATGGTCTGATGATACTATAATCCATTAAAATATTTAAGGATCCTTCAGTATCCCGCTCTCAGTTATAAATAGTCCAGTCTTCATATCTACTGTAGTTGAAAGCACGCTTCTAGAAGACAGAGTATATGCCCAAATTTGTCTCTATAGCTTCATACTCAGTATTTTGTGAAACCCGATATAACGCCCAAATAATTCCCTCTTGCTCCAAAAGAGGTAGTCCAGCTTTTGACCGCAACAAGAAGCCTTCCAATATGCATTGTTTCTTGGTCTTGCATTTTGTTTAGTCTTTCGGCTCCTTTGTAATTAAGATCTTGTAAATAATTTAAGTTGAATATCTCAATCTAAAGTACTCCGCAATCTCTTTTTATTCCCTCGCTCATACACCAGTAAACGAAATGAAAAAAATTACAGTGAGAGCCCATTACTGGGCGCAGTGATTTGATCCTAAGCGGCTGGTAAAAGTAAAATTTTATAACGCTTCGCTCTGCATTGTCCTCCTTGATTCATACACAAACTTTGCGAAAGTTGAAAAAATATGTAATTTGTTAGGATCCTCTTACAGGCTGTCCTGATATGCATGAATGGTCAGCTGAGCGAGTTGAGTCAGCCATTACGACAATCTGTCACTTTGTACTTCCTGTTGAGCTGAAACTGTGCGAATGTAATATACATAAAACAACGAATTTATTCGCAAATATTCCGATTTTGGTCCATAAATTTAGGAAATATTGTTTACTATTGTTTCGCTCCCCAGTGAATGTACCCCTGCTTAGAAGAAATGTTCCCAAAGATTTTTCAATCGGACAGCAGTTTTGCAAGAAGGTGTTAACACATAAATATTTGCTTGAAAAATATAGGAATATAATGCGTCATATACCTACATAATCCATTTTAAATGTATGTAATACATATTTATGTGCATCTATCATACTTGCATAACCATCTATGCATGTTGTGCCACATCATTTGTAATCATTGTACCTCTTTTCAAAACTGTCCATAAAATAATCAAATAATTTGTTAATTTATCACATCAGATGCTCCATACATAATGCTTTTGCATGCAAATTATTTGTCACTATTCGACTAGAAACAAATATTTACATAGACGGGCAGACTTGTGGGAGTAATGGTCACATACACATGCACTCACATTCATACAAACCTAACGATGATCATAAATAGTCGCATTTAACAATTCATCACCATTCGATACTTTTTTTTTTTTTAATTAATCGCTGGAATGGAAACAATTGCAGCTTTAGTTTTCACGTCCTATTGTATAGCTTGCGCGTATGTGGGCCATCCTGCCTAACTGCCTGCTATTGGCGACCAGCAAAACCACTGATAATAATCAATTGTCATTCTTTGTTTGAATAAATTTGATTTCTATTTACAATTTTCAATTTCCTATTTGTAATTTTGTACTGCCATCGGTGGTGGTCGTGGTAAAAGCCAACCACGTTGAGTCTCAAGCTATTGTGATTTTGGTTATTATGAGCACTAAAAGCGTACATAAAATCAGCAATTTGGTAGAAATTTAGTAGTACTACTGTGCTCACTGCTTTACGCAAGTTAAATGTGTGTGCAACTATATAACACATGCAAACATATATATGCGTGCGCAATGGTTTCAGGTTAAATAACAAATGAGTCGTCTACAATAACTTTAATTGAAAATGATTATGGAGAACTAACAAAGGACTTAAAACTTTTTTCAAGCAACAAAATCAGCACTAAATATATTACGATATAGATATCGATAACTATGGCTTTATAGCTAAGATTGGCAAACTGTGTTGGTATTTCGCTGTGTATTAGTATGATTAATATTCGACTACTGCTCACTGAGACCAAAAGAGATCTACTGTTGAAAGCCTGCTGAGGTACCCTATAACTTAGAGCTGTTTAAAAATTTCACCACATTCCTTGGTTTATTGTTCCATATGGATATTTACAATTTCCATTTCACAGAATGGTCAGATGATGGTCTCAGTGAGACCAATTTTGTTGAAGTGGTGTCTCAGGCTACAGTGGTCTGTTAAGTAACCAATTAAAAATCTTAAGTCTACTCTGCTCAATAAAAGTAGCTTATCAGAAATTTCTCTATCCGTCGTTAGGAATTGTTTCATTTGTTGCTGATCAATAGAATTTTGCCAGTATTCAATGAATTTCTTCTCCTCCTGGACTTTTGCAAGTCCTCAGAAAGTCTCACGACCAATTAGAGGCATATTTACCACTTTTTCGACTAGATGGTCAGCCATTTCATTTTCCTCATATACAGGAATCAAGCCTAATAATACGATGCTGAAGTTCTCTAATATGTTGAGACATCCGGTTATTAAGGCCGATGATGTCAATATCATCGGCATACGCCAACAATTGTACGCTCTTATAAAAAATTGTGCCTGAGCGATAAAGTTCTGCAGCTCGTACGACCCCCCAATTTAAAGAAGTCTCACGACAGCGAGACACCCTCTGAAACCTCTTTTGGTATCAAAAATCTCGGAGAGGTTCTTCCCAATTCTGGTGGCGCTGCTGGTATTGAGCAACGTCATCTTGCATAACGGTATTAGTTTTGCGGGGATACCAAATTCATACATCACCGCATATAGGTAACTCCTCTTCCTACTGTCGAATGCAGCTTTGAAGTCGGCTAAAAATGGTGTGTGTCTTTCATAGGTCTTTTCCAAGATTTGGCGTATTGTGAATATTTGGTCGATGGTGTACTTTCCAGGTCTAAAGCCACACTGATAAGGTCCAATGAGTTGGTTAATGGTGGGCTTCAGCCTTTCACAGAAATAACCTTATACGCGATTTTTTATAAGACTAATCCCACGATAATTGACACAGATTGCAGATCTCCCTTCTAAGGTGTTGGGCAGAGCACACTTAAATTCCAATCGGTAGGCTTGCTTTCATCCGACCATATTTTGCATAGAAGCTGATGCATTCACCATGCGACGCCATTTTTGATTAGCTCAGCCGTTAGATGTCACTATTTAGCAGGTTCGAGAAGTGTTTCTTCCATAATTTAAGTATAGTTTGGGTGTCTGTCACCAGATCGCCGTCTTTGTTCTTACAGAAAAACGCCCCGGTCTTGAAACCTTCTGTGAGCCGCGGAACTTATGGCACCACTCCTGTTCTACCGTCATATAATTTCTACCCATCAGTAAACCATATCTGGAAGCCAAGAACTTCCTGTAAAGGACAGTCGAATGTCGAAAGCCTAAGATCTTAAAGTGGCCTCTCATATCTCCGCTTTTTAGATCGGAATTGCCTTTTTATCTTATTTTTCAATTAATATGGGAAGCGGAGGTATTCATAAGACAACACCTGATACATTATTGCACCTGTTTTACCCCCTTTCGTTGCTTAACTTTAGGCCACCATGCCAGAGAAGCGTAAGCGACAATGGGTTTAAAATTTACAGGGTCTGGACATACGCCATTTTGGGCTTAGTCCCCGTGTTTTTCCAAAAAGCTTTGCGCAGACAAAAGATACTCTTGTGGTTTTTACAGTAACTCTCTCAAGATGGGAGTTCCAAGTAAGCGGTTTATCAAGTCTGATGCCAACATAGTTCACTTCTGTTGGAAGTTGAAGAATTGACTCGTTTAGAACAGAATATTTGAGATTAATGTTCCTTTTCCAAGCGAACGGCACTAGCAAAGCTATCGATGGATCAGTAGAGAGTCTTTTGTCGGTGTACCGTTTGTTTATTATACTAAGGGCTTGTTGCATGCGGTTAGAAATGGTTTCCTCTTGCGAGCATGCAATAAATACTACCATCGATCTTTATAAGACTGTACCTATATTGCAGTTTCAGTAGATTTTCCTTATTGGTTGGCAAAGTGATGTTGACGCAGTCGGAGACTGGCTAAGTTGTTCTGCCTAATATTTGATCCAACATGTTTTCCATTGATCTCAGATTGCCATTTCTGTGGTATAAGGTTCGGGAAGCCATCATCAATCGTTTAACATACGGACAGCGCTTCCAAATTATGAAAATTTACTTTGAAAAAAAAAAAAAAACAAGGAATAAACAAATCTGTTTGCGAAATTCATGGAGCACTGGCGGTATCGTCGGCTTTTATTTCTTTCACAATGAGGAAAAAGCTTACGTTACGGTAAATGGCGAACACTGGATTTTGTTTTTTTTTTTGTGTTTTTTTTTTTTTTTTTTAATTAATCAGCTAAACATCGACGACGTTTGGTTCAAACAAAACGGCGCAACTTGCGCTGTTGTCGCGCTTAACAATCGATTTATTGGAGTGAAAAAATAGCGTGAAATTATCTACGCGACTGAAATAAAAAACTAACCATATTTATGATTTGTACTATCATTTTAAGTTCTCAAACTCTTAAAAGACACCTGATTCAACAAATGAAATTTAAGGAAGTAATCATGGTGGCCGCCGTAGCCGAATGGATTGGTGTGTGACTACCATTCGGAATTCACAGAGAAAACGTAGGTTCGAATCTCGGTGAAACACCAAAATTAATAAAAACATTTTTCTAATAGCGGTCGCCCCTCGGCAGGCAATGGCAAACCTCCGAGTGTATTTCTGCCATGAAAAAGCTCCTCATAAAAATATCGGAGACGGCTTGAAACTGTAGGTCCCTCCATTTGTGGGACAACATCAAGACGCACAGCACAAATAGGAGGAGGAGTCAAAACCCAAAAAGGGTGTACGAGACAATTATATATATAGGGTTTTTCAGTAAGAGCGCTTCAACTTTTGAACTTTTTTGAATAAAACTCAAATGGCCGTAATACTCTTCAGAAAAAATTTGCACGATTTGCCATCGTTGCTCAAGTGTGTAGCGTTCCATGATGAAATGTATACTAATGAAGTTTACAAATGACAAGCGAAAAATAAAAAATATTGCGTCGTTCGCTCTCCCTATCGGAAAAAAGTTGAAGCGCACCTATTGAATAACCCTATATATATAATCAAAGGTAAACGGCCACAATTGACTAGTTTTAAAAGACAAGATTTTTCTGAACTTGAATCAAATTATATGTTAATTCGTTTGTTAAGTTCACACAACCCTTTGAAAGACAAAATTTTCACTAATCAAGCTTTTTCCAAAACGTATTTAGGTATACAATGTAAAATATAGCCACAATACTGCTTAAATACCGCATGTATAAGTACACAGTGCATCAGTGAATATTTTCAAAAGTTATGTCTTGCAACCCTGTTTTCGATTTCAAACACGTTGCTTACTCTTCATCACTATCAAGCAAAGTTAACAATTACTGCTAAAATATAATAGTTTTTATACTAAATTGTATGGGCTATTATATTTCAGACTGCATAAAGAAGTTTGAAACTAAAAGGAAAATTTTTAGAATCTTTAATATCGTACAATTTGAAGCTGTGGCTTAAGCGGATTTCGTTACTTCACAAGCATCATTTGAATAAGTTAAAGCATCTCTCAAAAAACAATCTCAATGTTGTTTTGGTATAAAAATAATCAAATTTAGATTCTTTCAGGTTTCACTACTTTTTCTTCAAAATACGGCTCTCAACAATTATATGTGAAAAATTACACCATTTAAATGTCCATCACGAGCACCTATATAAGTAAAATCCACTAAACAGTCATGAATGCTTAATTATAAGAACATCGAGATATCGAAGGTGAAGGTTTTTCAGCAATACTTTGGAGTTACAGCAGCAATATTCTCAACAAAACGGCCAGTGTTTAGTCTGGCAGTCCTTTTTTCTATTCTCGACAGAACCAGTTTCTTGAAATTTTTTCAGCGACCTTTGAACTCTCGACTCATTCAAGCGCATGAAAAGAAATTACGAATTTTGCTAATTTTAATAATTTTAATTTAGTCTAAGCAAATGGCTTGCGAGCTAAGCTGCTATAAAAAAGTCGCTTGATCATCGCTTAACAACACAACACATTTTCACATATAAATTTGTATAAAACCCTCGTCCTTCTCAAACGTCTTTAGCCGTCAAAAAGCTGGATAAAAAACATTTGGAACATTTAGTAGCAAGAAAATAACAAAAAAAAACTATGATTTGATTTTGACTCATCACTTGTTTTCTGAAAAATTTTATAAAATTCTTTCCACTGTGGAAGCTAACTTTCGGTTTCGGTTTAGGTTGAAAAAATCCCGCGCATATATAAATATGGGGATATGGGTATGGTAAAAGTGAAAAGAGGGTTAAATTTCTCTGCGAACAAGAATTGAGATGTCGCAGTCAAACCTAGTATGTGTATAAAGTTAACAGTAAGGCAAGTTTCAAAGTCACGTCCTCCGTTCATTTCCATTTTATATCAACGCATCCTGTCTTAAATTTGTTTTCTTCCTTTAAATCATGCAGTGGAATTTTACTCACATGCTGCCACAGGCACACACATGCATATATGGGCGTTTTCCTAAAACATATTGTAGTGCCAAATATAAATCAACCATTCAAAATGCCTTTAGTGCATACCTAAATGGAAGGTTTTATTTTTGTTTCTTTTTAACTTGAACACAACGCGTGTCGTTAATTTGATACCCTTTCGCCAGATATAATCAAACAAAGGTTGAGCAAGTAAAAATGGTAAGCGCACAACAAAAACGATTTAGTTTTATTAGCAAAAATCGAAGTTGTCCAATAAGTACAGGTATTCCAACGAAATATAACCAACAATTAAGCTTATATATTCCTATATATACATATACATGTGTGTATGTATGTCAGAGCAGAAACATGAGTATTTATGTTTCAATAAGAAGAGTTCCAAAGGTAAGTCAAAATGCCTAAGGCTCTTGTTGTTGCTGCTGCATTCTAAATTGATTTTACGATTAAGTGTTTTTGAGAACCAGGATAGTTAAAAAAAAAAATGGTACTTAACGAGGAAAGAATTTCGAGAAAAATAAAATTAAACAAAACAATGGATCATAATTTGAAGACGGCATACATATTTTTGGTACAGTATTGTGGAAGTCCTAGGCAGCTTTTACTTTTATATTATTGATTTCATTTTTATCGCGACTTGTAATATAAAATTCACAAAAATTCAACAAATTTCAAAAAATTTTAACAACAATTTTAAATTTTTTAATCGGAAACCCCAAAACACTTCAAGGTGTACAGTTTTATAGCCCATTCAATGTTTGGCTGCCTTTTATGTGCGAAACAATGCTCAATATCGTACGTAAAGCAAATATTCAGATATCAACGCACTTTTTGAGTGTGCTCAAACTTTTACTTTATTACATTTTATTATTATTATTATTATTATGAATAAAAAGTTAAGAATTTTTATGACAGTTTTTCACATTTGTCGAATATCATCTTCGAAGAAAACTGTGCCAATTATTCCACCAGCTTAAAAACCGTATCAAATAGTACATTTTAATAGATGTAATGGTTTTCTGCTCTCGCTAGATCACGTTTTTGAGCCAATCACTAAATCAAATCAAGGAAGGAGCTCGACTGCGAGACGCATTTTCAGCAAAATGTTTCGCGTGTACTTTCAGGCGAGTACTCGGTTCGCTTACCTTTGAAACTCGGCACAGAATCATTAGGCGAATCATACACACAAACAAAGCGACGATTTGAGAGCCTTGAGCAGAATTTAACTAACAATATCGATTTAAGGCTAAAGTACTAGGCATTTATAAAGGAGTACGTTGAGCTAAATCACATGTCAGTGGTCACCTGCGCTGAGGCCCATGAATGCATATATTTCTTACCACATCACTGCGTCGTCAAGGAAGATAGCTCCACAACAAAGCTTAGGGTCGTTTTTTCTGGTTCTGCTGTCACATCTTTCGGCCTTTCATTCGGCGGGGCCGACCGTTCAAACCAAACTTTTCGATATACTTATTCGCTTTCGCATGTTTTCCGTTCCACTGCAAAATGCATCGTTGCGTTCACGTCCCTGCACCCGACAACATGTTGCAGTGCATTTTGTGGTGGGACTCCCCTGAATCAGACATCAAGGTTTATAAGCTGGATACGGTCACGTGGAACGAAGCCCGCATTGCTCCTAGTTATAAGAGCAATGCATTAACTAGCTTCCGATGAGTCCTCGCCGTACCCCTTGAGTTTTCACGCGCGACACCTTGGAGGCAGCAGAAGTTCTAAACGGTCTGCATTATCAACAATAGCTCGCTGTTGCGACCCGCTAGGTTTGATCGAATGTGTTACAGCGAATGTGGAGAGACAAGCTCGAAAGGAACGAGAGTCTACCGCTCTCACTGGACACAGATTGGTCGGCCTTTTGCAAAGAATTCACAGATGTGTAGTATTTACCATTGAACTACGTGTATTTTCCGATGCTAGTCTCGAAGCAGAGATGAGTCTCAGTCAGAGATGACAACGCTCAAGTTTATCTTCTTTGTTCAAAGGCTCGTGTTGCCCCGTACCTAAACTGGAGCTTTGTGCCGCCGCCTTACTCGCACACTTAATTAATGAAATAGCAAAATTGAAGCTTTTCGCGAGTCGTTGTTATTGCTGGTCAGATGCATCTACACATACCGTAATAGAAGAATGCAAGAATAAAAGTATCCGTCTTTTATTTGCTGCTTTCAAATCCCATTATGAGCACCAAACTCCAACTGATAGAAAAAGTTTTTTTTTGAATAACGATCGCCCCGGCAGTAGCGAACTATCGAGTTTACTTCTGCAATGAAAAAGCTCCTCATAAAAAGCATGGGCAGGTGCCTTATATCGGAATAAAGGAGTACTAGTGGCAAAACAAATAAAGCAAAAATCTCAGCCACGCAACTCAGAAGGATCTACATGGCATGCAATGCATACAGCTTAAAAAATACAATCTAAGTTATTGCTGTTTTTAAAATACTCGTACAAGAATTCCTTCTAAACTAACCCAGTATTTTGGACATTGTCGCCAATTATTAAAAAAATTAGCTTATTTTGTAGATTTGAGTAAACCAAAATTATTCAAATTTATTCAGAGAGTTCATAAATGATGAAAAAATTCCAAAAATGTTGAACAAATAATTCTTTTTTAAACAATATTTTATGCTAAACAGTGGAAAAAGTTTTTAAATTATCAAAGGAACCAAATATATTTTACTTAAAAAAAATTCCTTCCCAAAAATTAGCTGCAATGAATAAATTTTGTATATAACAAAACATACTTTTATTAATTTTTAATTTATTTCTTACTATACCCTAGCACACCCAATTTTTGAGAAACATTTAAGAGCAAGTTAAAACTACTTGGATCACTAGACACGGAATCGCTCATTTGCACTAGTTGTAAATCCGAAATTTTCCTGAACTATACAGGGATTCCATATTGATATGGTTTTGGTTTGTATTTGGCCGCCATAAAAATTAAACTTGCAATGGTCCACAAAATTTGCTAATTTGCGAAGTTTATTGGGCGAAGAATGGTGTAGAAATGAAATTATCTGGTATAAAAATTAAAATAAAAAATCATTATGAATAACCTATCTTCCCATAAAATATATGTAAGTAGAAAATACCGCAGTGCAACGAGTTACAACGCGAAATATAACTTACCCCTTCCCACCAATAATCTGTGACATTCATGGTCTGCTAGCCAAGACGCACGAGTAAGTTAAACTATTTCTTAGCGACTTACTTAAAGCGCAGTCAAAACCACATTTACATATATAAATTTACAATTCAGCAGCGCATTTTTGGTAAGCAAAGCAAAGCAAAAAAGTTTTCGGTCGGCTAAAACCTCTTATACTAAAACCTACAAGTCAAGGACGAATTGAGTATTTTTGTGAAACGCACAACAATTTTAAAACTTCGTCGCAATGCGAACACTTGAAAAGTGAAAGCTACCAAATGGACGATGAAGGACATTACTACAGCATTGCGTCAAAAGTCAGAAGAATCTTAGGATTCACTGTCGCAGTGAATAACGAATTTTCACTAAAACTAAGTAAATAAATTTCAGATATATTTGTGAAGTGTACGAAGTGCAAGCGCAGAACCAAAGGCATTTTACTGCGTTAATTATACTCTGGGAATGAAAGAGAAGACAATTACCAATAGCAGATACAATTCGAAAACTTTAAATTGACTGCAGAAATGATACCAGAATCAAATATATATTGATTATATTGATAAATAGTTAACATTTGCCGGTAATCTGTTTATGTGCACGTTTGGCGCATTTATTTTCTGTTAGATTTTTGGTTGCTCATAAAAAATATCTACCATTCGTCGTCGGCTTAAAACTGTAGGCCCCTCCATTAATGGAACAACATCAAGGCGCACGCCACAAATAGGAGGAGGAGCTTGGCCAAACACCAATTATATATATACAAAAGGCAAATTTCGTTTTAGGAGAAGAAGATTTTTCATAGCAAAATACGGAAGAGGTTTTAAATCCTGCAATGCAGAATTCGTTTGGGTAAAAAATCTGGAAAAACTGTCAATGAAATTTTAAACACCATAATTCCTTTAATAGGATAATAGTAGGGTCATAATTCTGTCCTTTCAAAATTCTGTAGAAACAAAATAATGGGGAATTATTATTCTGGGTGTCAAAAAACTGAAATTTTGGATACACAATTTTGTATCATAAAAATTTGTGTACCCAACCACAAAAAATCACTCGGAAGTTTGATCATCCCTGTTCAGTGGCCACTGATAAAAATAAATTATAAATTGATGTTTTATTTCAATGTACGCTTCGAAACGTGGACCATTCGAGAGAAGGGCGAAGAGAGTTGGGGGCATTTGCATTATGATTGATAACATAAGCTATTCGTGTCCTGCAAAAGTGGCTGCTGTTGCCATACCGAATATCTTTAACTTGCTACAAATCTTAGCAACTCAGGATTAATCACATGTAAGTCTCAATTAATTTAGGAATTGGAGAACATCCGCTTCCATACCACTTTCTTGTGTATGTTTTGGGTCAGCTATATTATGAAAGTGATTTTGTTAAAAAGAAGACTGAATACGAAACTCTTCCAAAAGAATTAGAGAAACCGGTTTACAACATCGGCCGGGAACCTTTATGTAAAGCTGATATGCATTCTTCTAAGAAAACAGCTAGATTTGAAACAGTAGATCTACCAGGGATGAATCCATGTTGATTGGAGCAAATTAAGCTTTTGACTGCAATCGCTACGATTTGGTTTTTTCGTTGTTAGCACAGTTTCTCAACATAGTTCGTGTTACCTGGGAAGTGTGTGTTCATGAGATAATCTAATGGATCGGCCGCGGACTTTGTCCATCCCCCTTTTTTCCTCAAGAAAGAAGGGCAGTAGTGTTTCTTAGATAAACGTTTTCCTAATCTAGCCGTATCTTTGATTGATTCAATGGAGTTACAGAAATCTTTCCAAGCATCTGTCTGAGCTTCTCTGATCGCTTTCTTGTATTCCATTTTTACCATAAGTGACAGGAATAGGGTATATGAGGCAATCAGTACAAATAAATTTCTAAAAATCTAAACGATTTTTTGGCACAAATTTTATTCAAATTTCATGAGCAAATTGTCTTCGTATTCAGATAAAAGGTTGAAAATTTAAGTGAAAATTTGTTAAAATTTTCTAAATTTTGTGCAAAGTTTGTCTATATGCCTTTGGTTAAAGTAAGAGTAATATTAAAAAAATAGCAAAAAAATGTTTACTCGACAAATCATTGTAAATATTAAAAAAAAAAATATCATGCACTCAATTATGCTCGGCATGATTCTGTGAAATGAACACAGAAAATTCAGAACACAAATTCTTTGTAAACGTCCTGCACTAAGCCGAAAACGGTTACCGCACCTTGGTGGCATGGCTGTACCTTCATATAAACTATGGAATAATAAGCCCCAAAATGTGCTAAAATTGTTAAAAAGCCCTTAAATAAAGGGTGCCTAACCAGGCTTTGCACAATAGATCTATTTTGGTCGCAGTGCGCAGTAGTCTAATAATAATAATAATATGTTCGCCACTGTATGTATTTCATATTCAAACATATTGGTAAAATCACAAAATTTAGAACAAAAAAACTTACTCAAAAGCTTGCGTTCATATGTAAGAGTGCAGCTTTTAAGTGACGTATGTATATATGTATGAGGTTGTGTAAGAATGAAGTTTTTATTCGACTCTTTTACATTACTTCCTGAAAATAATTATTTCATCTGCCACGGACCAACATAAAATCAAATCTTTTATATTATGTATACACGGAGCTAGGTACTAAGATGCTTATATTTAGCATACATACATACAAGCGCTTGTTTTTTAATATTTAAAATCGTGAAAAAGGCTTGGCGATTCAACACTAAATAATAAAAAAGGTCATGTCTAGGAATTCTTCACCACTGATTTAAAGATTTATTTATAAAGGGTCCGCCATATAACTTTACGGAATTAAAAATGCTATAAAAGAGAAACTACTCAATATTTTTCCAAACTGTCCTTTTTATTTTGAAGTACAATCCTTCCGGTTAATGATGGAATACAACTTCATTCATATGCATGCACCATCCCATACGATCGGTCCAATTTTTCAACACATTTTCGATTGTATGCGGCTGTATTTCAGCTATGACATCGCGTATGTTGGTCTTCAGTGCATCAATTGTTGCTGGTTTGTTGGCATAACAATGGTCTTTGACGGCACTCCAAAGATAATAATCCAACAGCGTCAAATCGCAGCTCCGAGGCGGTCAAACGATATCAGAATTTCGGCTGATAATGCGATCTTCGAAGACAGTGCGCAAAAGATTGATCGTAGCATTCGCTGTGTGGCAAGCAGCGATATCTTGTTGGAACCAAATGCCACCAATATCCTCCTCTTCAATTTCTCGGAACAAAAATTCGTTCAACATGGCCCGGTAATGGTCTCCATTGACGGTTACGGCCACTCCTCGCTCATTTTCAAAGAAAAATGGACCAATGATGCCTCTCGACCAAAATCCGCACCAAACAGTGACTCGTTGTGAATGCATCGGCTTTTCTTCGAGTGCGTGCGGGTTTTCTGAGCCCCAAATGCGGGAATTTTGCTTGTTAACATACCCGCCGAGATGGAAATGAGCTTCATCCGAAAAGATGATTTTTCGGTAAAAGTCTTCATCTTCTTGAAGTCGATCCCAAGCCCATGAAGCGAAGCGAAAACGCATTGGTTGGTCGGTCCTTTGAGCGTATACACAACCATTTTCGTTCAGCGGAGGAATAAAACTAATTTTCTGTAAAATCAGATGACAGCTAAGTGTTACCATTCTTCAAATAATACCTAGTTCAAATCCGTAACGATAGATAGCGGGCCCGTAGTTACACTTGTATATATGCACATATGTCTGTAAGCTCGTTTCAAACAATCGTTATATAAGTAAAATTCCAGAACTCTAGTAGACTTATGCTCACGACTGTAATGCCTAAGCGCTTTGCAAATAAGTGGGTAATTTTGGAACGATTACTGCTTAAAAATACGCGAAACAGCAAAATTTTGCAAAAAAAAAAGGAAGGCGCATACACATACACACAGAAATAACTCTTTCAAACAAAAATGTCGAGTACATTTTCCAAATTGACTTATTGCTTCGTTGGTTTAGTAGTAGTTAGCTTACTTTGTTGTTTCAGTTGTTGTTGCCATTACCAACTGCATACGCTTATTTCGGCGCACTGCTCGCGCATTGAATGTAATTTACGCGGGGCGCTGAAGTGGTAAAGCAATTTAAAAAGCTTTATTGCTGGCTCCGAATTATTACTGTAATGCTAGTTGCAATCATGTTACGAACCAACTCAATAGTAGCAAAAGCGATAGCTGAAGCAAAAATGCTTACAAAAATGCCAGACTGCGCTGCTGTGGCAACCACCATCGTCATCGCTACAGCCACCACACTTACCACTCATAAATTCCCATGCGTAAGCTGGCTTACAACATTCTGCTCCACTAAAGCGTGCGCGGCGGCTAAATGTGCGCACAGCAATTCGCGGCTGGTTGGACTCGTATCCCCTTCAATCCTTGCGCTACTCTGGCAGGAGCCGACTTTAGCCACAAATGGTGCAATTCGTTCGTACAACAAACAAAAAAATGCAAAAATGTGCTGAATGCAAAGTATAGTACCTTCGAATATATGTACGGGTGTATGTATGTAAGTATGGAGCTATTTGTAAAAAGTTTGATATTATATACAAATACAGACTTCATATAGATGTATATCGAAAACATATTTTTACCTACTACGAGAAAATTTAAATTGCTTGGTTGGTAAGCGCAAACGTTTTTATTTTCTTAAAAACATTTTGTAATTACGGTGCTATGTTTTGAGCAGGGCATACATTCATTTTGAATTTATTTTCAAAAACACACTAAGTTAGGCAAGTAGGTCGGAGCAAAACAAAAGCCTTCAATTCTGTTAGAAACTGTATGCGAAGTTGTACACACTCACCAGTTTTAAAAACAACATTAATTAGCTCCTTTCGATTCGCCAGTGGCGAATAGCTGATTAGCGAGTGGCGAATAGCTGAAGCAACTGGTATAAAAAATTTACGTTAGCCGCACTGGAAAAGAGCTGCTAAAATTGCAGCATAATGAATATTTATAAGACTGCGTTTAGAAGCAGCTAACTGAGTTGCTTTCATTTGATTTTGTTTTCAAACTACAGTCAATAACAAGATTTAAAATAATGATAACACAAAGCTTGTTGGCGATGCACGAGCAACTTGGTGCCCCTCATCCATCACTGTCGCCCTCTCTACCAAAAGTTACGAGTTGCCACAACAAAAGTTGCAAAATGTCGTGTCTAAACACAGTCTAATGAGATTTGCCTAATATCAGAAAAGAGAGCTGGCAGCATTGAAAATCTTGAAATATACCAGATTATATGAAGGAAAACCATATCCGCTAATGGCAAATCGTTTTTGACACTTTTGCTGTTGCTTTCACATTCGAATTTCATGTCAAGCATAAGTGGCCTTCTGATGCATACATCCTTGTGAGATATTAATGATTCTCTTCAAATTTCTGTCTGGACTTGGAGCTGTCTCACATACACTATTGGCCTATGGTGAACATCCATCAGTGTTGGTATACTGAAAATTAAAAAAAAAATATTTATTTTTAACTTCTTTATTTATATTATATTTCAGTGCACATGAGTAACCTGGCAGTACAGGTGGTAGCGATCACGGCATTTTCATCCCTGAAATCAGTTGTGAATTATCAGGTCATGAAATGGCAAATGTGAGATAGTGAAATAAAAGTAAGTAAGTCCAGGCCCCTTGACTCCATGCCATCAAGAGTCGTACTTGAAAAGAGATACAGTGTAGTGCTGCCAGAGGCTCAGTTGTGGTCAAACTCAGAAAATGAGCTCGGCAAACACTGTGATCGCATTTTTACGGATGGTTCCAGGACCGAGCATGGCTCCGGCTCTGAGGTCTACGTGGAATCCAGCGGGACAAAACTGCACTTTGCTCTTAGAATGCATGCATCTGTGTTTGAAGCGGAGGTATATGCGGTTCAAGCAGCGATGAACTTTGTTGTGGAAAACCGATGTAGAGGAAGATCTATATGTGTCTGCAGCGACAGCAAAGCTGTGCTTATGGCCTTAGACAGCCCCCCAACCACATTAAGGGCAGTCAAGTCCTGTAAATCCAGGCCGAACTATATCGGTAGACATAATAGCTCCCCCGGGACACGTTGGTGTCGCGGGTAACGAGACCTCTGACTCCCTAGCTAAGTTAGCAAATGGGTAACTACCACCCACAAGCGAGCTTGGCAGGCTGAGAGAGGCTGCAGATGGACTAAACTGATGTTATCTGTCATGTCCGATCGACTGTCGCAAACCCTTCTGGCTTTAAGAAGAGGGGAGTGCAGACGGCTGGTTGGACTGATGACGGCCCACTTTCTGTGGGTGAAGCACATGAAAACGTTGGGCATCTCAGACAGTGTACTCTGCCCATTTTGTGAAGAGGAGGATGAGACGGCAGACCACTTTCTGTGCATCTGCCCCGCCTTCGCTCGAACCAGGTTTGAGCTCTTTGGCACTGATGTGTTAAGAAGCGACCATCTTGGCTCTTTGGCACCACAAGATCTACTCAGGTTTCTTCAGAGATCGGGTAGATTTAAAGAAAATTAAAAGGGAATCCAAGTGTAGTACAATGGACTTAATTCATGTCTGAGTGCTGCACTTGCTAGTTGTCCCGACAAAAAAAAAAGTGAAAACAAATCTCCCTTTTTGAATCTCGTCTCGTAAATAAGAAACAAAAATGTCAGCAGAGTAAAATTACAAAAAAAAGCATGGCACTAGCTAAGCAAAAAATATTAAGGAACCTTCAAATACAAGGTCAAATCTATTACTTATTTTTTGCTATCCGTTTTTTCTTTTGCCCACTTATTACCAATTCACTTTTTGGGGCAGGCAAACTGTTTTCAATTAATGTTTTTTATTAATTGTAGAAAATCTGGGATCTTATTTGAGTACATATAATTCTCGCGCACATTATTTTTTTTTAAACTTGCCGAGGTCTTCCACCGATTTTTATTATGCGTCTTGTTGTTTTTTCCACAATTGTAGGGACTTACAGTTTTAAGCCACCCCCAAACGCATTTGAGTTTTAAGAGGAGCTTAGTTATGACAGTAATGCGCTCGATGGTTTGACTTTTACTGACAACAGGCGATAGCCGTAAAACCACATTTATCTAGCACTTGGTATTTTGTGCTCTCAGTATATTTCAAATCCCGTTTTTAACAGATGGTACCCATACATCTATGGCGGCAATTTAAATTCATTCTTTTGTTTTTAATAAAAGGACGTACAGTTTTGCTAGGTGTTTGGTCGAGCTCCTCCTCCTATTTGTTGTGTGCGTCTTGATGTTATTCCACAACCGAATAGTCACAGACATAGCTCGATAAGCTATTAGCGGGGGAAGCACCTCCATGAAGTATTGCGCAGTCATCACATTGGATGTAAAAAATGTTTTGAATTCGGCAAAATTTTCTAACATACTGCTAGCCCTAAAACTTTTGAAAGTGCCATGTTATCTGTTGCGCATCATCAGAAGCTATTTCAGCAACCGTATCCTACAGTACGATACTGATAATGGACCAAAAGAATGAAGGGTCGGTCCTGGGGGCTGCATTTTGGAACGTAATGTACGAGGGGGTCTTGAAATTGAAACTTCCCTCTAAGCTAGAGATCGTAGGATATGCTGATGATATTGCGCTGGGAGCTGTAGACAAGCGGCTAGATCAGCTGGAAGCAAAATTTAACGATGCAGCAGGGAGAGTACAGCTATGGCTCTGTAATGCAGGCTTGGAGCTGACAGCCCAGAAAACAGAGACCTAGTCTATAAGCGCACGGTAGCAAAAAAGGATTATAAGGATCATGGCTGGCGACACAAAATATTCTCACAGGAGGCGATTAAGTATCTCGGAGTCATGCTCGACACAAGGCTAAGCTTCAAGAATCATTTGGCAGCAGTTAATTGTAAACCAGCGGCTGTCGTGGGCGCACTCACAAGAATACTACCTAACATAGGTGGCTTGCAAGGAGAGAGGAGACGACTCATATCGACTGTGTTCGACTCTATAGTTTTATATGCATCGCATTAGCTTCAGACCATAGGCTAAACATAGCTATATGCGTGAGGTAGTTCGCACCCACAGACGCAGCGCACTACGTACTGCATGCGCTTATAGAACGGTATCAGACGACGCAATATGCATTGTTGCTAGAAAGATACCAGTGGATATTCATGCGATGCAGTTGTATCGCCTATATGGAGTAAAAGGAGGGAAACTGATGGTAACAGAAAAGGCGGTAGAGAGAACGCGATCGATGGTCGAATGGCAAAGAAGATGGGATGAGGCAACCAAAGGCCGGTGGACTTACAAACTCATACCAAATCTTGAAGGGTTGAGGAATAGGAAGCATGGCGATATGGACTACTCTAACTTACATACTTACCGGACATGGCTGCTTCCTAGACTATCTACACCGTTTCCAGCTGGCCGACAGCCCGCTTTGCCCAAGCCCTTTGCTTACATGTGAACAGTAGAGATCAACTGTTTTAGGCAAACCGACGACAGGTACAGACGCTTGAGTCAAACACTCGCAGCAGTACCAAACAGAAGACAAGATAAAAATTTGTGAGTATCGGGCTATTGCACATTTTCCGATGTTTCACTACCTCCACAGTGGCCTGAAAAGGCAGGGAAGAGTGAATACTATCGATGGCGTAAAGTCTCGAAATGCCCACAGGAGCTGAACCTGGACCATTTGTGTGACGGCACCTTTGATGATGTTTCTGACATTTTGATTTACATCTCCTGACTAAAACAAAACAAAAAAAGACATGTCAGCAATAATTTTTATTGTTGAGTATCTTCGAATTTTTTCGGTGTCCCCTCGCAACCTTATCACTCACGTCGAAATGGTCACTTTGGAAGTATCGAAACCACTCTTTACAATTGTATTTGATGGAGCGTGATTACCGTAAATGTTGATCAATATACGACTCCTTTCAGCTGCACTTTTCTTTAAAAGGTATTAACGAAGCATGTCTTTCCGCAAGATGCGGTTTTTCGGGACGAACGTAGACGCTTTTGGCGTGAGATGAAAAAGGATCTTTACGCTTCAAACGAATGTCAACTACTGCGATCGAGACCTTACATATACACCTTCAAATCACCAGTATATTACTAGAGCGAACACAAAAAGCGTATCAGCAGCTACACCTTTTTTACGAGAGCGGGAAGTTATTCCCATAGTTGGCAAAAAAGTCTTGCGGTATTTTTATTGAATTTTCAATTGTTCATAAAATTGGTTATAATAATGCGATTTAAGTCAAATATGCGCCGTTTTGTTCGATGACGAGTTCTCAACGAGATGCCAACTTCATAATGCCCCTCTTATAGAAGCTCGCTTCCCTATTGTGAAAAAACTCGGAGAGCCAATTTTCACAGGACTCTCTTGAGGACAACTTCCGACTACCAAGCTCGTTCGCCATGGACAGAAATAGGTGGTAATCACTTGGTGCGCGATCCGGACTATACGGTGGATGCAAAAGAACCTCCCATCCGAGCTCCCGGAGCTTCTGGCCTGGCGTTGTCCTGATGGAAGACAATTTGGCCTCTGTTGATCAAAGATGGCCTCTTCTGCATGAGTGCTGCATTCAAGCAGTCCAGTTGTTGGCAGTACAGGTCCGTATTGAGCGTTTGGCCATAAGAGAGCAGCTCATAGTGGATGATTCCCTGCCAATCCCACCAAACACACAGAAGAACCTTCCTGGCCGTCAATCCAGGCTTGGCCACCGTCTGGGCAGCTTCACCGCTTTTCGACCACGACCGTTTGCGCTTCACGTTAACGTAAGTG
The DNA here is from genome assembly GCF_027943255.1 of Anastrepha obliqua. NCBI lineage: Eukaryota > Metazoa > Arthropoda > Insecta > Diptera > Tephritidae > Anastrepha > Anastrepha obliqua. Next base: position 88,085,714 of record NC_072892.1, read on the forward strand.
ACCCACTTTTCATCGCCAGTCACCATCCGCTTCAAAAACGGGTCGATTTTGTTGCGATTCAGAAGCGATTCGCATGCATCCATACGGGCAAAAATGTTTTCAAGTCAAGTCGTGTGGCACCCATACATCGAGCTTCTTTTTGAATCCAAGCTTCTTCAAATGGTTTATAACGGTTTGATGACTCATGCCCAGCTCTTGGCCGATGCTACGGCTGCTACTATGCCGGTCTCTTTCGATCAATTCAGGGATTTTATAGCAATTTTCGACGACAGGCCTTCCGGACCGTGGCGCATCTTCGATCACCTCTGCACCAGAACAAAAACGTTGAAACCATCGTTGTGCGGTGGAAATGGAAACTGTATCGGGTTCATAAACTGCACAAATTTTATTGGCAGCATGAGATGCATTTTTGCCTTTATCGTAGTAGTACTATAAAATATGCCGTATTTTCTCTTTATTTCTCTCCATGTTTGCGACGCTATAACTCACGAACGACTAAAAGCAAACAACAATTAATCAAACACGTGTTAGCACGTGAAAAGAGCTTTCCAAAAAGCTCTAGCGTGAACCGATGCGACGAATACAACTAGAACTACGCGCTTGCAAAGATAAGCTTGCGGAAATACCGCAAGACTTTTTTGCCAAAGTTATATAATTTATTATTATTTAATTCCATTTCATTTAATTCCATTTTATTTTATTTATAATAGTTGAATTCAATTTAATTTAGTTTATTTTAAATTATATTTATTTCACTCCAAGTTCAATTTGTTACGTTCCATTTCATTTTATTTCATTCCATTTCATTTCGGTACGTTTCTTTTTACTCCATTTCATTTCCTTCCATTTCATTTTATATGATTTAATTTTTCCTTTCCCATTTTTTTCACGTACAACACTTCAAGCTTTATTCCAATATGTTCCATTTCGATCCTTTGAAGTTCCCTCATTCGTCTTTTTACGTAATTATTTTCAAATATTATTTACTTACCTACAAGTACATAAATTTTGCAACTGAAAATAAATAATTCATCATACTCCCCTCCAATATTTCTCCCAACATTCTTAATCTTGCTGAAAAAAAAAAACTAAAACCTATTACACCATCTTGCACATGCACTACAATGCGAATACAATGCAAAAACTTCTCTGCTATTTTTTGCTTTTTCCTCCGCATAGCAACACCCATACACCTATGCACAAATGCAGGAAACACGCAATTATGTTTGCAACAAAGCAATTGATTGCAATTACAACAACAACAACGCCTGGACTCGTATTTTATCAATAGCACTACAACGTGTTTTTATCAGGATAACTTAAATACATAACAAGCACGTGCATATCAATGTACACTAGGGGGGCCAATTTGTTCTTAAAATATAATATTAACATACTTTGCTTCGGCGACTAAAGTATTCTACTGGCAATTTTAAACCAAACAGTCCATGAAAGCATAGCTCCGAAATGGATGATTTGAGTTTTAGTCCCCAATCCAATTTGTTGTTTTTTTTTAATATCTTTGCGGTTTTTGAGTATGAGAAATTCTATTTGTGCTGTTTATTTTACTCAGAACCCTCCGCTAGCGAGCGTAAAATTGCAAAACTTTCTCAATTTGACTATTTTTAAGGAAGAAAACGGGTTTTTTCCCACTTTAAAAGAAATATTACAATTACTTTATTTCAAAATAGTAAAACATATATAAATACATAAAGTACATATTTGATAATAAATAAAACTTTAGCAATAAAACATTCCGTAAGGAATTCTACTCAGTATAATTCAATATTTTTCATATTTTATTTAGAATATTACACTGTGTGACGAATAAAATTTTCGAAATATTCATACTCCTTAGGCTTAATCAAGTAGAAAAAAACTACTTACACAAGGTAAAAAGTTGTAAAAGACTTACCATGGGACCACCACCAACTACTAAGACAACGTCAACCTGGAGATGAAATGGAGCATAACTCTCGCCAACAGGTATTACTTTGGACTCAGTAGCAATTGAGAAGTAGCTCTCTCTCACTTGGAGGACCAAACTGACTCTCTACAAAACGCCCATCTTTCCCGACCTGTTATATGGTGCAGATGTCAACAGCAGATGAGAAAGTTTAGGGAGCCTGCTAGAGAAAATTTATGCGAAAACTTTTTAGTCCGGAACAAAGAGTTGTATAAGCAATAATTATTTCTTTAAATATAAAGGGTATGAACAACAAATTCTTATAGACTACTAATACACATTAAATAAGATTATATACTAGATTTCAGAAGTTTAAGGAAGGAAGATGTGGAAGAGGAAAACCACATCTCCGTTGGGCTAAGGACTAAGTACTGCAAGACGTGTTAACACTCGGGATTTCTAACTGGCACTGGCATATTATTGATTCGGCCAATACATAAGATTCGGTCAGTAAGTAACCAATAACTAAATTAAAAATTACGAGGCATAAAATCGACTTTAGAGCTTTGCTTTCATGGACTTTATTGTTCAGAACTCACAATTGCATACTTAAGTCGCCGAAACAAAGTAGACCACAATTTAACCAGCCCTAATGTGTATACATACAAGCAAAAGTAGTAGATACAAAATAAAAATAAGTATGGATGAAAGGCAGCAGCTGCAATATAGCAACTCGTTGAACATTTTATAACTATTATAGGAAAGTACCAAAAAAAAGTGAAAATCGAAACTCAACACAGCTTGCTGTGCGCGCCATGCTCGTACACAACAAATTGGAATTGATTGCAGCGTCAAAGAAAAAAAGCAAGAAAGCAAAAAATAAAAATAAATAAATTGAGAATTAAACAAGAAATTTCCAACAACTGAAATTGAGATAAAGTTGGGCGCGTTGCCGGAAACAACATTAATTTTCCAGACTGCGCAGCACAAAATACAGAAATGTTGACTTAATTGTAAATGAACTGGGTTGCACGAAGCTAATTATCGGTTTTTAATTTATACACCCTGGCCGTGCTGAGCGCGCTGGAGGATGAGTGACATAAGTTGGTTTTTGCAGTTATATTCACTAAATACAGACACACAACTATTATAAATGTGTATATATATATATGTACATACAGACATATGTATGGAGAAGAGACTATTTAGAAGTGCTACATGGCGTATGAGAAACATATTTGTTTATTTATTCAAGGAAAGGCGAAGCACTTGCATGCATGCATACATATGTTTACGTGCAAAGAACTTTAATTGCTCTCAAGTGTCATATATGGGCTGGCAAATACTTCTGACTTACAAGAATTTCCTGCGAAATATTTTTGCTGTCACATCTACGTTTTCTTTGCATTTAAATTGCTTTCGTCGCCACTCTCTTCACTTTTGCAGTAAACCACTGCCTTTTGCAGTGTAGCTCTATCTTTTTCTTCTTCCCCTTTCACGCTTCCCTTCCACTTTAGTCACTGCCATTCGCCAAACTCAATTATGCCCTGGCAAATATCTAGTAGTTTCTGCAGCATTTAAGTTAAGTGCATAAGCATTGCTAAGCGCTAATTCTCCACTCAAGTACAAGTGCGGCGCATAACAAGTTGGGCTAATTACTTCATTTAAATTGAAATTCACAGCGACCAGATTGGATTAGCTTATAACGCGTTCGCATACATAAAGCAATGAGACTGGTAGGCGCTTTTTTTCTTTTTACATTTTGTGGAGCATTTCACTTTTGACATGTTAATGCGTAACAAAATGTCTATAGTAGGAAAAAAGGAAACACGAATTCTAAAGCATTTGAAAGCTTTTTTCGTTTGAGAATATTGTATCTACTTCCGTAGAGATTTTCATAAAGATTTTATCTTAATTTAACATCAAGATTAGATTTTATTTCTGCACAATTTAAGCTCAGCAATAAAGGATGTAAAGGTGACGCAAAGGTATAGTTGTCCTTTCGCGAGTTTGAAACAAAAAAAATTGTCCCCTTCAGGAGGCACAGTGAACCGATTACATAAGTTAGTGGCAGCTTTATACTGGCCCTACCTCAAAACTGAGTTGTAGGGAAATGTAAGATTTTGGTGAAGCATAATTCGAAGTTTGAACTTTAAAGCAAAAAGTTTTAAAAATTTACCAAGTGACATGGCACAAGCTTTGTCTCCAAATAGCTGTTTTACAAATCAAATTAAAATAAACACTAGCTACAGAAAAACAACAAAACTAATTAATTTTTCCTAACTTTTGTTTACAATTTTTGATTTTATTTATTTTATTTTATCTTAGGGGATAGGTGCCAATCATGAAAGTTGATGAAAGATGTCTAATCTACACCCTATTTCGGACATCTTGAGCTACTTAATGCATGCATTATGTCCTCTTTGAAAAGCAACTTTTTTTCAGAGCAAATACTAAAGAAAAGTACTCAACGGCATAGAAAAGAAAGCTTTTGCTAAAGGAATTCGGTGGTAATACTTATTGTTGTATTACAAAACGTGGGCAAAGAAGGGCGCCAAGTTTGTTCATATTCCAAAAGAGAAAATGAAAAGAAAATATTCTTCATTGAAACCAGGCGAAAAAGTTTGCGGGGATCACTTTCACTATCGGCAATGGATTTTGAGAACGGGCCAGATCGGAATTGGGTAAAGTTGTCTACTGATACTCTTTCGATGCCTGTCGAAATTTTGCATTGCTTGAGTGAACTCGAAACGGCTCATCCTTTGGTTAACGCTTCTGCGCAAACAGAGTAAGTGCTTGTTTACTTAAAAAGTTTAGTTTTATTTAAACGACCTTTGATTGAAATACAATTTTTGGCCTATTTCAAGCTGAAAGATCTAACCATGAAAATGCATAGGGTGTGAGGCAATATCCAAAATTTGTACATGGGTAATTAATATTATAAGTCTTCTGTGAATGGAGAAATTTCTCTTTTGTGGAAAACTTATAGTTTTTAAGATATGGGTTGTCAAAGCTTCTGTTAAATGCCCTGAAAGTCCGAGAATTTGTTCAAATCCAACAATTAAGTAGAAAATTCTAAGTTAAGTTGTACTTTATTTCTGTTTGGCTTTGCAATAGCCTATTTTTTAAGCTAGCGTCATAGCGAATTTGAGGAATATTACTAAATTAAAGCTATTTTAAGCTTATGAACACTATGAAATATAGTACATAAAGAATTCGGTCTAGGCACACATAGATACCAATCACATGCATTGTCAGTATGTTAAGTTAAATATATAAATAATTAAATACTATTCATAGAATTATTATATGGCTTACATCGACCTTTCTGAACTTGTGTACGTCCTTCTCAGAAAGTGAATAAACTTATGGCCCTTATTTCCTCACTCCTAAATTGCATTAATGGATTAAGTAGCATCCGAAATCAGTTATCAAACTTTACGCAAACTTTTATTATAGAATCATGAGCTACAATAGCCACCTAACACGTCAAACACTGTTAAAACATTCTTTTTGTTCACAATATTATAAGGAGACTGCATACCACGTGCAACTCGAACAACATTTTTTAACTTCCATAATTACAATTCTTTCTTTGGTTTTCATCGCGAGAAATGGTATATTTTTGGCTAACTTTTGTGGCTATGAAGTTTGTTTCATATGAGCTAGAAAAGCTTGAAGACCATTCCAATAAACTAACCCGAAATGTACATTTAAATAAAGGCCACACATGATTGAAAAAAAGACATATTCAAGTCTGCGCTATCTTAATTACCTCATCTCGCACACGGGTCCGTCAACGAAGGCAACAGAATCCCGGCCATTCCGACTTTTGGCACGACCCATCGTCATGAGAGATAAATGCAATTTCAAGGTAGACTGGACACTGGGCCTTCCCGGCTCCCTCCATCCATCCAATTCCATCACATCAAAACAAAAAAAAATAACTAGCATAGCCACCATGCGGGTTAACGGAAGCTTTAAGCGAAACTGGAAACTAGGCCTTTCCGGCTCCCAGTTACGAAGCATCGGACCCTGGAAATCTATCGTTTTTGCCTCCATCCATTCATTCACTTCCATTACATTCACTGCCGATTTAATCGTAAAGGGCCGATGTTGAATGTGAACCACACCTAAAAGTCAAGTTTTTTCTACATTTCATTTGACATTTTTCAATTCCAAACTAACAAAATGCATATCGCGCACTTGTGCGTACAATTGGAAAAGTTTTGGTGCAAAAGTTTGAGCAAACCGGGTCTATAGGGGATGTGGAAATACCAGTGCATGCTCGTACAGCTCGTACTGCAGAAAATATTGCTGCTGTTCGCGGTAGTGTGGTTGAAGAGCCGTCCACCTCAACTCGTCGTCGTGCGCAAAAATTGCACCTCTCACGCTCGTCGTTGATGAACATTATGCATAAAGACTTGCATTTACATGCTTACAAGGTGCAATTGATTCAAGAACTAAAGCCTCTTGACCATTTCAAGCGTCGTCAATGGTCAGAATGGTGGCAGGAAATGGCAACAGTGAATGACCAATATCTTCAGTGATGAGGCACATTTTCACCTCAGTGGATTCGTCAATAAGCAGAATTGCCGTATTTGGGCGAATGATAATCCAAAAGTGATTGCCGAAAAACCAAACCACCCACAAAGAGTGACTGTTTGGTGCAGTTTATGAGCCGGCAGCATCATTCGGCCGTATTTTTTCCAAAATGAGGCCGGTCAGGCAGTTACTGTGAATTGTGTTCGCTATCGTGAGATGATAACGAACTTTTTATGGATGTGGACGATATGTGGTTTCAATGGCTCTTTTGCGCGAATTTAATGGCCGATTATTCTCACGTCGCGGCGATGTCAATTGGCCGCCGAAATCATGTCATTTGACACTGCTGGACTTCTTTCTTTGGGATTATTTGAAAGCAAAGGTGTACGTCGATAAGCCAGCAACAATTCAAGAGCTAAAGGATGAGATAATTCGGCACACTAACGGCATAGAACCTCAATTATGCCTCAGCGTCATCGAAAATTTGGACCATCGGATGAAGGTGTGCCGCCGAGACCGCGGCGGCCATTTGGCCGATATTTTGTTCTATACGTAATTAAGCTAATATATATCAATATCATCATAATAAAGAAAAATGACAATAATTTCCTAAAAAATAGTATTTTATTCAAAATCAAAACTTAACCACTCTTTATATGTACATATGGTGACAAGGGAACATTATACCCTAGCACCTAAGATTTGTTAACTTATTGTTAGTATCTTATGCAAGAAAGATTCAATAAATAAACAAAATACGAATGCAATCTCCCAACACTTTTCCTGTTACATATACATCCCGCGAAAAACATAGTGCATAGTTCCTTCCTTTCTTTAAGATTCATAATTTGTTTTTATTGTCTAACACAAAACCACATAAATGCAAATTTCAAACTTTAAAGTCAGAAAAATTTGACTAATTTTTCATCAAAACTTCAAACTTTTTTAACCAGAATTAAAGAAAAAAAGAGGTTGTCTGTAAAGTCGGTTTAGTGACGATAGTTTAACGTTACAACGTCATAAGAAAATACTGATGTAATGGTTGCAATTTTCAAAACAAAATTTTAATTTTATTTGTTTGATAGATATTTTGTATGGATATAGAGAAAGAGGTAAATGGAATCGCAATGGAATTGATCAAGTTACATTACACAAACGTGAAAAATGACGAAACATTTATGAAATTCATAAAAGATATGTTCAATTTCGATTGTGCATTAGACGTTAATAAGTCAACAACACTAAGAGGCACCATCATCGATTTGCCTTCTTCAAGACACTTTACACTCGAAACACTCCCTTTCATTTCCTACTTTTTCTATCATCGTCCTATTCTCAACAGAGAAATGGTTTATTACCATGCACACAGGAAGTAGGCATATGCAAATACAAATATGTGAATTTATATATGTACATTTGTGCATATACATACATATACAAACATATATATGCTCACTCAAGTAGGAGAGAGTCAGATGTCGTTCGTTCCGCGCTTGCAGTTCAAGCAAGGTAACGACGCATGAGCAAGATAACGACGAATGAGCAAGATAACGACGAATGAGCAAGATAACGACGATTGGGCAAGATAACGACACATTTTTTCGTGTGTGCAGCCGGTTAAATCGAATTATAAGACGTTATCACGTCGAAATTAGGTAAGCAATTAAAAAGCATTAGATTTTAGTATAATAAAGCGCAAGTTCAATGTTGCTATAAAATCTCGCTGATCTTTTATAATTTTGTTTCTTAATGGTTTTGCACATTTTTTCGTATAATAAATCCTGCCCATTTTTAGAAAAGTAATGACCAAAAATCAGCGAGAATTTAGAGCCTTTTCAAACTTTATTACACTAAAATTTATAGGGCTACAAAATTGAGTACCCAATTTTGTTTTCTTTTCTTCTAATTCTGATTAAATATTTTGGAACTTTCATGCAAGTTCGTCAATTTTTGATAACTTTGTATAAGGTTTGAAATCTGGATGCGGGTGGTCTTTAGTATAGTATGAACTACATTTTTATAGAAAAATAGTTTGAATTTAATGATTTATAAATTAATAGCCAAAATGTTAATGTGCTATATTTATTTCTATAAATATGGAAATGTTGGGTATTCAAGCAAATATCAATATATCTTGTTAACATCCATCCTTTGCGCCGGAACACCCGCCTGATGACTCAGAAGCAAGCAGCTACAATGCTTTGTTCAGAACTTCTTGAGGGTTATACAATACAATTTTGTTTTTGAATAACTTTTTTACTAAATAAAAAAATATATGGAGTGATGCAAATCTTTATTTGAACCTTCAAAATTTTTTCAGTTAAGTGGAAAAGATGATCTCTGTAAAGTGGCTGCCAGTAGTGTTGATACACATTTGTGCACCTTTCATCGCATTTTCGATGAATTTTCGCAAGATTTTCAACGATAGCTTTTTGCATTCCCGTCGAATATTATCCTTGTCCGAGGCTTATTGGCATTATATCTCCAAAAAAAGATGTGTGGGATGGATAAATCAAGCGATTCCGGCAGTAAGAAGTCGTTTATGCTCTTTCGGACCATTCACAATTCCCGCGTGATCGCCGCACCTCACAATGACTTTGAGTGATTGTAATGGGTATTCGTGCCTCACACGCAGATCTTCATTACCGCAAAAACAAAGATTTTGCTTTTTGACGTAACCGTTTAAGTGGAAATGAGCCTTCTCTTTTCATTATTGAGATTGAGTGTGGCTTGATAGTAATCCACACGCGACTGACGGTCAGCTATCTATCTAGTGATCCCAAATTGTGTGACCCGTCGTCTAGCTGAGATTCCTTCATTCTTAGCGACAGCGGCAGTCACAGCCACGATATCCTCGGCTGAACGACCAGTTCGGTGGCGGCCACGCCCTGCAAAATCTCATGTGGTTCCAATGTAAGCAGTTTGTTTGAACCTTGACCGATTAGTGGTCAAAAATCTCGGCACAATAATTCAGCGCTCTTGCGGAGTTTAGCGCTCCGATGCTTGTCTCTTTTTTATACTGAAGCTGTCTAGTCCACAAGTATCAAATGTGATAGACGTACGATGCCGTTGCAAAAAAGTTAAGCAAAAAGTTAAACAAAGAGTTTATTAACTCTTTCCAACAGCATTTTAAGCCATTATTTGTGAGAAGCCATTATAAATGAGATTAGCCAATTTTGTTCCTTAGCTTATATTTTACTTTTCTCTTTAGCCGGAAAATCCCACTGTTCCCATCGTCCACTTTTGTCCATTTTAAGGTATGGTGTGAGAGACAAAGTACATTTACACTAGTTCATTTTCCGTGTTGCGCCATTGTTTTTTCTTTCTATTTGTCACTTATTTTGGTGCTTCAATTTGCATATCCTGACAGCTGTTGTCAGCGCTACACATTCAACAACGTTACAACTACAAGTGCCCACCAACATCGTGCGATTTTCCCCATCTCTGTCGAAATGTCTTCATGATTGCCTTATTGCTGGTCAAACTTCCTTGGCGCTTTTCTCATTTGCCAGCATATTCTATTTTACCTGCTTTAATTCTTTGCATATTTTAGTATATTTTTCTAATAGCAGCTAGGCAACAATTTAACTATAGGTTAGGTATTAGCAGGTGTGAGTGCTTTATTGTAATAACCATCATCAGCCTTCGAACTTGCCACATAACCAACATTGCGCAGGGGAGCTGCGAACAAGTCGACAAATGTAATTTTTGTTTTATCTTACTTTTTTCGGTTCTTTGGTGAAAAATTAAATATTCCACTTTTGTCATGCTTTGCATATCTTCTTTGGCAGAACATTTTTCCGTCTCCATATGTCTTTGCTGGTCTTTTGTTCACAATTCTCGTCTGCTTCAATCTATTCTACCTTTTCTATTAAATTTTGTTTTTTGTTCATCCACTCACCTTGTGAAAAATCACGGCTTTGCTGCGTGCGCTCGTTCTGCATCAAGGACAATTACTTATCTTACGGCTATAAACAAATTCGTGTACATGAGTTGCAATTATAAAAAAGTTACAAACAACGAGAAAGAAGAAAATATAAACAATACTTGTTGACTTTTAATTTCTAACAACAGTGTGGACAGACGAAAAATGCTCCTTCGTAGCGAACGGACCGAAAATAAATAAAACAAGCAAATAAGTGTCTAAGTTCGAGCTAAGCAGAACTTTATATACCCGGTGCATGTTTTCCAAAATACTTAGAAAATATTTCTATTTTATCTGCTGCAACAACTTCGGGCAACTTTTCTTAACTTACGCAAAAGTTTAACTTATTTTTTTATTTACTCATTTGTTATATAATACATTTCAAGAGCATATATAAATAGTTTATCAATAAACCTTGCAACTAGACTATTAAGTTATTTAATGTATAAGAGAGAATTATTTCAAAGGTCGACGGAATAAGAAACTCTTAACTGCCAACACAGCAGATAACAGATAGTGCTTTACGACAGATATGTGCGATGACTTACTACATAAAATTTTGATGAACTCGAAATTAGAAACAACTTTCGCTTTGCAAAATTTACTTACTTTTTATTTTGCAACTTGCGCCACATATGGTTGGAAACATGAAAACAATCTGCATTGTTAGTCATCTCCTCACACGAGGACTATGCTTTCTATGACTATATAAAATGCCAACCGAGATATCAATAGAAGAAAAATATTAAATGCATTGTTTGATCTATAGGCAATCGCAATATCTTCAGCAAAGACCGTAATTATTTCCATAAAAGATAAGGAAAATACTAAATTAACAAATATCAAAACAAAATTGGTTCAAGAACAAAGTGATCCTGGTTGTGCTTAAACCATTGCCCATTATCGCACTTTGAATTCTGATCGATAAGCAACAAAGAATATTTCCATAAAAATTACGTAATTTAAAATTTTCAGCAAAAGATTATGACTAAAGTATCAAATGCATTAGTTATTTCAACATAAAAATACTAGCATAACTCCTTTTCATTCTATAATAAACATTTTGTTTGAGGCAAATATTCTAGTGCCATCATTTAGAATCAATGCTTTCAAGCCATTAGAGAACAACATCAAAATATATACACTGACTGAATAATAATATAATTGAGTACTCAATAACCTCAATAAATATTACTTTTAAATCTAGAATTTTTCCATTATTTTCGTCAGTAATGTCACGGCGGCCGCCTTGGCCGAATGGGTTGGGTTGGTGCGTGACTACCATTCGTAATTCACAGAGAGAACGTCGGTTCGAATCTCGGTGAAAGATCAAAAATTAAGAAAAAGTGTTTTGTAATAGCGGTCGCCCCTCGGCAGGCAATGACAAACCTCAGAGTGTATTTCTGCCATGGAAAAGCTCCTAATAAAAAATATCAATATAGCCGTTCGGAGTCGGCTGGAAACTGTAGGCCCTTGTGGAACAACATCAAGACTCGCACCACAAATAGGAAGAGGAGCTCGGCCAAACACTCAAAAAGGATGTACGCGCCAATTATATTTATATATTGTATATAATGTCAGCAGAAATAATTGCAATTTTAGAAGTAATCAAAACTTTTAAAGGCAAAAATGGGGGAAAAATATTAGATGTTCGGACTCTCCTTTATCAATTTTAAATTAAAATAACTGCAATATTTATCTAGCTATTAGATTCTTTCACCATCCGAAGTAAATATAAACTTTTTTGGACATCTGGGCATTCCAACATTAAAGATAATGAATTTGCTGGTAAAGAAACAAAATCCGCTACAAAAGTTACTTCTCAAAACTTAAAACAAACTGACTGGACCAAATCAAAATAATCAGACTTCGTTGCCGATATCCTAAAATAATATAATAAATTAAGAATACATTGAAGCAAATATTTCTTCTTTTTGTTATGTAATTCCAATACAACTATTTCAATTCAAGGTTCATTAAATACAATACATAAATAAGCCATGTTAGAACTCAAATCTTTGGTAGCAACAAAGCGATATACTTATGGTATTAAAATTAGCCTATAATAAGTCAATGAACAAATACCCACGCAATAGGTCTCAGCAATGTGATCTTACAAGGCAAAGCGTCTGATTTATTCAGAGTTGAACCAAGAGTAAAGCAGAGAGACACGTTGTCTACGTTTGTGTTCAATCTGATCTTAGACTATGTAATTAAAAATGCTGATCCATCAGAGACTATACGCATCAAAACTTCCCGTCCTTATGAGAAATATGAAGTATTCCAAGCACTTCAAAAAAAAAGCAAAATGATTTAGATACAGATTAATAAAAGCAAAACGAAATACCTCGAAAGACTTAATACGTTGCGAAAAGCGCCAGACCTTACAATTTGTGATCATAAAATTCAAAGCGTGGATCAATTTAAATACCTAACACTGCTTCTTAGTAGAACGGATGGTACAACGATTGCAATAAAAATCGTGTACAGGCTGCCAACAGACCATATTTTGACTACGTTAAACTATTAAAAAGCAAGCTTTTGAAAAGAAGAACAAAAAAATATATCAAAATATACAAAAGACTGGTTAAAAGACACAAAATAAGCTACATATATTTTTTTTTATTTTATGCCATATTTACATAAACCGTAAGCTATTTTCAAAATCATTACATAAATACTGTACAGAAGTGTTAAAAATATATATTAACTTAATTAAACTATTAAATATATTTTGGGAATAACTTTATACATGTTGGGTATTTTTTTAGCTGCAGAAGGTTTGAATGAGTTGACATTTCTGTTCACTGTTTAACGCCCGAACAAGCATCCAAATTTTGGAAATTTACTTTGAAAAAAATAAATGCCAGAATTTATCTCCTAGATGATAATACAAAAAACTTAATTCCTACAATTTTTCTCCTTCGTATTATCATTTTAAGTATGAAGTACGATGCACAGCGACAGCGGAATGTAGAAATAAACAGAGGCATATTGCAGAGAAGGCAAGCTCTGTCGGACTGTAATGCTAATATGATGATGATGATATTTACATTATGCACCCCAAAGCCTTGACACTCGTCAGGCCAATATTAAACAGTTGTAAGCAGAACTCTCAGCTTATAGCTAAATAAATAAATGATGCTGGTTAAATATGCTAAAATCCTGCCATTAACTGATTTCTGTATGCATTAATAAAAAAAAAAAATCATTTAAACTATTAATTATCAATAAAATACGAACGAAGAATCATATCACTGTGGGTATGCAACGCGTCGTTTGAAAAGTGCCATGTTAAAGGAAGTATAATTCTTAATAATTTATCAGCAATTCTAGAATTTGAGTTTTAGCGGACTTCTGCTGAAAGGTTTCTTATGGAGGTTTCTTTTCTTGCAATAATGTCGGACTGACTTAGCTCTGCGTTTTCTATTCTCAAACTGTTGTACTCTGGTTAGGCGAAAGTGGGACGTTTCCGACCCTCTCCAAAAGTGAGGGTGAGCATTGTTCAGCTGATCTTTGTTCATTTCTTTATACAATAACCTTTTTTATGCCATCTTTGCACGATAGAACAAAGCGTTAAAATTATATAAACTTATTATGAAAATGGCCGATCTTTAAGAACCTCATATCGCAAAATTCGTAAATATTATTATTTTTATATAATCATTCCATTTTATTAATTTAAATAATCATTCCAATGGTGCTGAAAGCAAATGAACTTACGTTACACCCTTTCTACTCTAGTAACAAGACAATTATAGATCAGATTTCATATAATAAAAGCATACTCGAGTTTTGATTGAATTAAAGAGTTGCATAGAGCCTTCTGATGTACGGATCTTTGTAACCCTGTAGGTAGTGGCGCAAACATGCTAGATTACAGTAAACCTTTGGAAGGAGATAACCTCTATGATTTTTTACCGTAAAACGTCTATCGAACACAACTCCGAGATCAACAAAATGTTTCGGTGAAATAAGTTGGTGATTAAAGTGATTTGCAGTTATGTAAACATTAGTTTTATGGAAACTTTTGGAGTTATGGAAACATTTGCTTACATTCAGCGATAGTTTATTCCTATGGCTCCAATCGACAAGATTATCCTGTTGCAAGAGATGAATATCGGTATCACAGGTAATATTACGAAAAAAGCTCATAAAGTAGAAAATTCGAATTTTTGAAACCAGAATCAATATATTTAATGTGTGGAACACCAGAGGACGCTTTAAAAGAGAACAATCAAAAGAAAAAACAACGAAAAAAACAACGTAACACACCGATTGATAGCCGATGTATTCTAGTTTATGCAATGAAATTGCCTTGAAAACATATTGTGTGAGAAAACAAACAAAAAACGAGTTCCAATGAGAACAGGAAGCTCCAAATAATTAAAAATGGACCATATCCTCACTAACGGGCTAAAAATTCTAAAAAGTATTATTTCGTTTTAAATTGTATGACGCATTTTTATAAACTACGCGTACAGTGTCCCGCATTTTTGAAATTCATTCAGTAACATAGCAGGTCACTCCAATCTTTGCTGGTATAATAAGGATATTCACTTGCTCTGCGGGGGTGGAATTGATGTTCAGTTTAGTAGCCCATAATTGTCCAAAAAGCAAGTGAAAAGAAGACGATGCCTTTTCTGTTATTCACCAAGTCAATGTCATTTCTTTATTTGAGAAAATTTGCTTCAGTATTTCCCGATATATACAGCCGCCCGCCTCAAGTTGCCTCAGGTTGAAAACCAATTATAGGTACGTATGAAGCACTGAATGATAGAAAAAAGTTGTTTCTAATATCGGTCGTTCATTAGTAGCCAAAGGCAAGCCTCCAATGTATTTCTGACATGAAAAGTTCCTCATAAGAAACAATCTGCCGTTCGGAGGCGATAAAAAACTCAGGGTCTCACCACAAATTGTAGGAGGAGCTCGTCTAACACCCAACAAAGGATGGACGCAGCAATTTATACATACATATATTTTCTGATATAGAAAAGTTCTCTTATTTGCACAAACGGATAGACAATTTTTAACTATCACTAACCCGACTCTTTTGGGCTGTGAGAACAAAGCTGTAACGCCCGAGTGCACGAGTGTGCACCGGTGTAAAAAGAAAACAAATTCGTCAACAACAATAATGTAGCGTGGGAGACGACAAGTAATGTCTAAGTAAACATTAAGCAAATAGAAGGATGTCAATTCTCGGTTGAATTGCTTGCACTTGCATATAACTAGTCGGGCAGCTATGGTTTTCTGCTGTTTTTTGTTTGTGCGTGCCCACTTCCCACTTTTTTTTTTTTTTTGTATTACAAATTTAATATAATTTGTTTGCTTTCGTGTCGAGGTTTAAATCTAATTTTGCATTCCATTAACTTTTGGTCTGAAATCAAATTTCACCTGAAATTTTTAAGTAATAAGATGAGCCAAAAATAAAATGCGAGTTTGGTTTAATAAGTATTTCTTCTATATTGAACAGAAAAAAGATGTCCAAGCGTTTGACATGTGAGCATACATAAATTAGGAACTTCTCAACAGGTATCATAAAAATACTTATATAAAATAAATATATAAAAAATGTCCTGGGTTCGATATCCGAAAATGTCGCAACGTGACTACAATTTACAATCAAGAGAGAACGTCAGTGCGAATCTCGGTGAAACACCGAAATGAAGACAAGGTTTTTTTCTAATAGCGGTCGCCCCTCGGCAGGCAATCGCAAACCTCCGAGTGTATTTTTACTCCTCATAAAAAAAAAACAAATATCTGCCGTTCGTATTCGACTTGAAACTGTAGGTCTCTCCATGAAGTTTGTTCATCAAGACGCGCGCCATAAAGAGAAGGAGGAGCTCGGCCAAACACGCAAAAAGGGTGTAGGCGCCAATTATATATATATCTATGCGTAAACAATTTTTTTTTAATTCTTATAAAAAAATTTGGAAATTTTGGTGAAAATTTATCGAATTTTTACAAATCTTGTACAAAGTTTGGATCTTGGGTTTTATATGGTATTTGCTGTAGAATGAACAGTGATTTTATAAGAAATTACTCAAAAAAATAATAAAAGTAAAAATTATCAAAACTGATCAGCGGGTGTTGGATTATGAGTATTGTTCTTTCTCTTCTTTGTGTACGCAAAGCAAAATAGTTAAATGAATGCAAGGTTGTCTTCTACGTTAACTCTGTACAGAACAAATTAAGGTTATTTCAAAAATAAAACATGTAAAGATTTATATTCTCCTTTTACTATTTTTATTCAAAACACGCCAACAATTACTGTCTATGTCAGAAGAAAAGAACCGGGTTTTTCTTGTAACTTCATATATATAAATATATCGTTCTGCTTTTTGCTGCATAATAGTCCCACTCAAGGGCTAAGAAGTGAATGCTAACTCAGGTTAGTTTCGTTCGAAACTTTCCCGTAAACGCAACCAAACAAAATGAGAAGTACGCGAAGCGTTTTGAGGCAGTATTTTTATGCACGCATTCGAAAGGGCCGAAATTATCTTACTAAGACTGCAAAAGTAATTAAAAATTCAAAAAAGTTTGTTGTGATGTGGAATCAGGGGTACAAGATGTACAAAAATCTTGATGACATTTCCGAGCGCGGCTTGAAGCGAGTGACGACAAAAAAGCAGGATAAAGTGATAGTCAAACTTTTTAGGCGGGACCCTTCTTGTGACTACGCCAAGCATGAAAAGGGAAAGATGTGAGAATCAACACCATCGAACGCCGACTGAAGGAGGCAAACATATCCTACTGTCCCACATTATCAAAACCACTGCTCTCAGAAAAACAAATTGAGTAACAACAAAACAAGAAAACGGCGTCACAGTATTGGACTAGCCTTCCCAGTCCCCAGACGCCGACCCCATTGAAAATGTGTTTGGAACTATGAGATAACATCTTGCTGTAAGGCCAGTCCGTGATTTAAAGTACCTCGTGCGTCATGTTTGCAAAATCTAGCCCTGTTTGTCGACGAGCTACGCAGAAAAGCTGGTTCAAAGCATGAAGAAGATGCCAGGCTATACCACTATACTCGTAGTTTTGTACATATTTTACTAATAAAAAAATTTTAAATATATATCTTTCATACTTCATGAATAATAGCGGTTGCTTTTTTCTGAACAGACCGTATATGTGAAAAATGTGAAATCATTTTGCACTATAAGCCGCCATAAGATATGAGGTATAATCCGTCAAATAGGTGATTCAGGAAAGACACTTTTGAAAGACCCTTTACTAAAACACAAGTATTAACTTTACAGCATTTTCAATTTGTCAACTAAGTTGGCCTATCTGTATTCTGATACGTCTCTTTTCTGTTTGCAAAGTTTGAGTTGTCTGACCTCCCAGTTTTCTTAAAATCTCTATCGGCTTCTATTTCAACGGCAGGTCAAAATAACGCTGTTCTCCTACCAAAGGCATTTCTGTATGGAAGCTGTTCTAGAATATGTAAATCTACAAGCTGAAAAAGCAACAAGCCCAAATTCTTTATACTAGACTAATGGAAAAATAAGGTATACAAAATCCAAATTTTTAGCGCTTTTCCAATAACTGTTTCCGAGTTCAACGCAGGAGCTTTCAGGAAAAATTTATTTAAAGCTTTAAGTATCTAGTTTTAGGTTCGTTTAACTTTCGGTAGTCACAACGACTTTTTTTGACGTAAACGAGGTAGCGACGACGGGGTAAGTTTCATCCCGATTAATACACTTTTTTCCACACACAGAGTTAAATTTTTATTTACACTGTTTTTTTATAAGTATTAGATCAACAAAATTTATTGCTTGGGTTTTATTCACAAAGAGAAAATTATCGGCAAAAGGCTTTCTGTTATAAAGCAGAAAATACTAACCCTTGCGATGTTTTTTGGCTGTAATTTAAAAAAAAAGAAAAACTTTGATTCTTCTTATGGATTATTTTTATTTGGTCGTTTAATTTTTTTTACATCAAGTCGAGAATATGATGTCATGTAAATGGCCGCCGCCACAGTTGATTGCCATTTGAGCCCTTTTTATAGCATTTTCCATCACTTTGGCCAAAACTTCCGGCGATAGGTCCTCACATTCTTGACGGATATTGTCTTTAGCTGCAAGAGTCTGAGGCTTGTTGACATAAACCCGCGACTTCTAAAAGCCCCACAAAAAGAAGTCTGGAGCGGTCAAATCAGGCGATCTTGCTGGCCAGTGCAAATCGCCAAAACCGGAGATTAGGCGCCCGGGAAATGCATCCTTCAGCATATCGGTTGTGGCACGTGCAGTGTGTGCGTTGCACCGTCCTGTTGGAACCACATGTTTTCCAATCCAAATTCATCAAGTTGCGGCAAAAAGAACTCGTTGATCATTGCTCTGTAGCGCTCACCATTCACAGTAACCGTTTGGCCCACGACGTCTTCGAAGAAAAAAGGTCCGATGACTCCTCCAGCGAAAACAGCACACCATACAGTGACTTTGAGCGGGTGTAATGGCTCTTCGGAGGTTACACGCGGATTTTGAGTGCCCCAGAAGCGTAAATTTTGCTTATTTACGTACCCACTAAGATGGAAATGAGCCTCATCACTCATGATTATTTTTGATGAAAAATCATCTTCCTCTTGGTGGTGATTAAGGATGGCTTGAGCGTATGTTAGACGCGATTAGCGGTCAGCAGCTAACAGCTGATGCACCGTCTGGACTTTGTACGGAAACATCTTCAAATCCTGTACCAAAATTCGCTGTAAAGACCGTCGACTGATACCCATTTGTGTGGCACGTCGTCTGGTCGATGTCGACGGCGCTTCCATGACATCCTCGGCTACAGTAGTAATATTCTCTGCAGAACGGCTACTCCGGGGTCTGCCACGCCTGGCAGCATCTCGTGTTGTGCCAGTCTCTTCGAGGCGAGCGGCTAAACGACGCAGTGTTTCACCAGTAGGCGTTGGACGGCGAGGAAATCTGCGACGAAATTCACGTTGTGCCAAAGTCACCGACCGATTATTGGTCAAATAAATAGTCAGCAATATTCCGCGTTCTGGAGCAGTGTAGCGTAACATTGTTTATTAACGTGTATTTCGCATGTGTTTACTACACAAATGTCAAAATAGAACTGACATTAGAGGCCAATCGCAAAATTTATAGCATTTTCTGATAGGAGGATTACTTTAGCGCCACCTGTTATATATCGGAAAACTACCTTGGACTTCAGAAAAATATATAAACTAAAAATAAAGTAGTAAAAACTCGAGAAAATAGGAAATTCATAAAAAGTAGTGTCTCAAACTTGGCAATATATGGTGTACACTTTCTTTTTGATATACATACAGTCAACATATGCAAGAAAGGTACGCGAACCACACACTAGGGTAAATTTCACCCAATCTCTTTTTTAGATCTGCATAAATTCGCTGCGCGCCAACTACTGAGGGCATACTGTATGAAATAAGAGTAAAATCGGCGTTCCTAAAATACAGCTAACTGCATATTTGCAGATGTTAGAAATAAAGAAACTGCAACCCATCAAACATTTTGTGGGGTGACTCACACTCCAGTGTGTCTACTGAAGGTTAACTAAATTATGAATATCAGAAGTTAGGTAAGAAAAAAATTTGAATTATTGTTCGTTTAGTTTTTCGGTTTACAGACTTGGATAATTTTTGCCTGATTACACCACTGTATGGTGTATATCCAGCTTTAATTAGCTTTTTTGTAAACCTCGCCTTTCACAAAGCAATACAAACGCTAAAACCCAACGAAGCTTGAATATCATCCATCTGGCCGTTATTTTATTTCATTTGATCGAGTTTTGAAAAAAAAAATAAATGTTCACATTTTACGCTGTTAAAAGCTCAGAACTAATAACTACCGAAAAGACCACAAAAATGTTTTCTCAGTATTGTTTAATAGTCTCTCAGCCTAGCACTACCACATACCAGTACAAGGTGGTGCAAAATTAATAATCCAATTTTGTTTTTGAAGAACTTGTTTATTAAATTAAATGCAATGATTTTGTGTAATGGAAATCCTTATTTGGACTTTTACGCTTTCCATTGCTTGTCGGCTAATATACTACAACTGTTTAGAACACAAGTGTCATATATGATTACGATACGACGTCCTAATATCCAAAAATTATAAATCTTCCCATAGGGTGTTGCATTTTGTGCCACCCTGTATAATCCATGTCATTATTACATTATTTTTATTCTCTAGCATTTCCCCACAATACACTATCTATCTATTGAAACCTACAATTTGCATTTGCAATTAATTTTTCTGCAAAAGTTGTAGAAGCAGCTGACGTCGACGTCCGTCTATCACATCCACATTCCGAATGAATTTATTGAAGCGATCAATAACTAGACAATAGGCAAGTCACTGAGCTTAGCAACAATAAAGCTGTCTGCCAAATTGCATTTGAAGTAAAACTTCATTAGAACAGCCTGGCAGTTATACAAAGTAATTTCGTATTGAGGGAGAAGAAGAAGAAACCTCGGCAACAGCAGCAACAATAGCAATTGAGAGACATGCCATAGTTCAAAGAGGTTCTAAATAAGTCGCCGGGTTACTAAACGCTAAGACTATCTTTCCAGGCGCACACATATTGCATTTGTTCAATTGTGTGTGCGTGAACTTGTGATTGAAGGTATGAGCTTGTGAATGTCAGGAAGAATGCGTGTTTAATTACATTTCAGTGCGTGTAAGCGAATATAAACGAACGCTTAAAATAGAATAGAACACATTGGAATGGTATGGTATGAAATGAAGTGAAGTGAAAGGTCGAAGGATGCATGAGCAGTGCAGGAATGAATGGATAAAAGAATACATACATACACACATACAAGTATTCAGACGAGAACACAATTTGATAGCTTGAAAAGTTGCAGTATATGTATGTAGCAACAGATTTGTGCATACATACAAATGTATATACATACGTACATATGTATGTATATACTCGTATATTTGGATTTATGTGCGTTTCAGTAACTATTGTGCTTCACTGCATCCTTTATTGCTTTCTATTAAATTTCATTTCCTCTTCCTGCTACCAAATCTCATTTACGCATACAGCTGCTTGGTGATTTCCGCACCGCTAAAACCAGCATCAGCATCAACAACAAAAAATGTTATATTTTAATGTTGTTGTCGTGTGCAGCTGACACAATTCGGAGAACTTACTATAGTTGCCATAGCGCAATTAGACACATGCCCATGCATACATACACCCATACGCACGACTCTATTTTCAACACATATGAATATGGTATACTTATTTACTTATTCAGCGCTTTCGTGTTCTTATTACAATTGCTGACGCTGATGCTGCGGCCATTGTTGCAGTGTTGTTGTTGTTGTTGTCAGCATCTTTAGCATCCGATTAGGCGCACTCCAGCAAGTCCCAGTCGCGTTTTGCACACAAAATTTGCAATATACAGTTGGTGGATACATTATTAGAAGCAGCACTCGTATTTAGCTGTTTGCCGATGCCCTGGAATGTGTTTTGATGGGGTCGATGAAATCAGTCAAGAACATGACACTCGAAATCAGTGTTGAGTTTGATAAATTTAGCTCAACTTTTTAATTTTGCGACTCCCATTTTGAATTTTGTAAAACTGATGTTGAATTTGTAACCAGCGACCCGTGGTATCCATTTCTATGAGATTAGCGCAATCGTAACTTAATAATTTGGCATGCGGTCGTTGTCACTAGACCACTAACACCATTTCACACAAAAATGTTTTTTTTTTTTCTAATATATAGTATTATATTATATGGTCTATGGATAAGTTCGTGCGGTTTTACAACAGATGGCGTAACTTGATTATTATTCCATCGATCCACATTTCCAAACATTCATTGGAGAGCTACTGTCGTAAGGCACAAACGTCAGTATAAGTTTTTTATTTGAAGCGTAAACAACAATATTTTTACCACACTTGAAAATGTCGAATTTCGTGCCAAATAATGTGTTTTTGCGGGGAATTCTTTAATATGAAGAAAAAAGCAGCCGAAAGTCATCGTATCTTGGTGGAAGTTTATGGTGAGCATGCTCTAGCTGAGCGAACGTGCCAGAAGTGGTTTGCACGCTTTAAAAGTGGTGATTTTGGCCGCGCCGCCAAAGTTCATGGATACCGAATTGGAGGAATTGCTCGATCAAGATCCGGCTCAAACGCAAGAAGAGGTTGCAAAAACTTTGGGAGTTGATCAATCAACCATTTCCAAACGTTTAAAAGCCATGGGAATGATCCGAAATTCAAATTTCGAAAAAAAACCGCACGAACTTATTCATAGTCCTATTAAATGACTATCAGTACCTGGATGAACTCTTTTTAAAAGGGGTGAGACACCAAAATTAAGAAACACATTTTTCTAATAGCGGTCGCCCCTCGGCAGGCAATGGCAAACCTCCGAGTGTATTTCTGCCATGAAAAAGCTCCTGCAACAACAACGAGACGCACACCTCAAATATTAGGAGGAGCTCGGCCAAACACCCAAAAAGGGTGTACGCGCCAATTATATATGTATATATAATTATATATATTTTACAAATATACCTATTATAATCTAAATTTCAAGTTTTGATTTGGGTTTAGGTTGAAATCCCTATTTCGTCTGCTTCACTAGAGAAATTTAAGAGTAAAAACAGCCAAAATCACGTTTTCGGGGACTTTTCTTACGGCTTTCTCAAAACTCCGACGTGATAGACACTTTCGAACCAGAGAATCATGTTCAGCGCCGAAACATACATAGAAAACTAGTCACAACAGAAAACAAAAACATCCTGTCAACTTATGTTATTTACGAGCTCGAATGCTGGAAAAAGGACTGCACAATTTTTGCACCAAGATGCCTTATGGTGGTCATGATGACTCACGTGGTGATGGCTCCAGGGGTGATCAATTTGGAGGTATTTAATGATAAAATGAAATAAAGCAACGAAAATTCAAACTGAATGGGCAATCTTTATTATTTTTGAGTAGAACCATTCATGATATTTATGTTTTAAAGAAAATCCGTTTGAAATGTTGTAGTTCCTCAATCAAAGCTGGTCTATCCACAAAGTATTTCGACCTTAAATGTTCTCATAAATAAAATTCCGAAGGTGTGATATCATACGATCTTGGTGGCCAATCTCCTGGTTCGAGCCAAGAGATAAATTGCTCACCGAAACGACAACGTAATGGATTTGCCAATATTTCAAGGGCTGTATGGCAAGTAGTGCCATCTTGTTCGAACCAAATGGGGCCTCGATTTCCGGCATCAAGAACTCGTTTATCATAGCGCGATAGCGTTCGCCAACCGCTGTTACAATGGCGAAGTCTCGTTTTTGAAGAAATGTGGGCCGATGATTCCTTCAGTCCATAGCCCGCATCAAACGGTTGTTTTCATTGGATATAATGGCTGTCCTTGAGTGGCCTTCAGTTGCTGTTTAGCCCAAATACGGCAATTTTGCTTATTGACGTAGCCAAATTATGTATTCTGTTTGACAGTAGTCACAAGTGATATGCAAAAAAACCCTTCTTGGAAAAAGTACATCCAATCTGATCGCCTCTTAGTGTATCCTATTATTTTCTTATTTCCTGGACTAGTTTGATAACTTATTTTTGTTACCTACTACATATGTGACTATCATCCAGTTTGCAGGACCAACTCTGAACATACAACACCAAATGATAGGAAAATATTTCGATAATAGATGACTCTTTGAGATAGGTTTGAGTAGACCTGGATAATTTTGTCTGTATTACGTAAGAGTTGCTGTGCGCTCCGTTTCCCTATTCATGTTAGATAAAGGAAACACTTTTGCTCTGAGGCACTGTATATTATAACATATTTACCTACATATATATATATATACTTATATAAATATATAAATGTGTATCTTTAAAAAGGCACGTGTACGTAAAGTCAACATTCTTTATTTTTAATTAAAAACAATAAATGTTAAATACAGGTGTGAATGCATACCCAGACATATCTTAGGTGTGTGTGCAGCACTGTGTAAGTGATATGCAGCTCGAATACGATTTTCGTGGCCGCACACATTCTCTGTAGAAACTCGGCACCAATGTGCAAGCGAATATATGCATATCACGCGGCATGACAAGCGCGTGAGTGAGCTTACGTTGTACCCAATGCATAAATACACGTATGAAAATTACGGTATATTATACAAAACACCACCTTTGTAATACATAGGCTGAAAAGTCCCGGGCCTAACAGAGACAACACGTTTTTTTTGTTCAAATTTAGCTTCATTCTTCAACGTAATTTCCATCAAGAACAGCGACATCATTGCAGCGCCGCTCTAACATTTCAATACCAATTTTATAGAACGATTTATCGTTTTCCTTTTCAGCGATAACCTTTTCATTCGAGCGAAGTTTCTTACCGGAATGCGAACAGCCAAAAGTCGCTGGGAGAGGAATTCGAAGTTGAAACCACGTCGTTGTACCATTATTTTGGTTGACTTGTGACACGGTGCGTTGTCTTGATGAAATACAATTTTTTTCTTTGCCATATGCGGACTTTTCTTTCCAATTTCGGGCTTCAAACGATCCAATAATGCTATATGTTGTTCACTGTTGATAGCATTTCCTTTCTCAAGATAATCGATGAATATTACGCTAGGAACATCTCAAAATATTGAGATGAAATTTCACGCCAATCAGAGCAAAGCTGAGCGAGTTATACTGAAAGGTTATGTGTCAAAGTTTCAGGCCAATCAGAGCGAAATTGAGGGAGTTACAGCATCTTTACCGAGGATCTTTTCGCAACCGCTTTTCATGATTTTTGCATATTTAGAAGGGCTGATGCTTCTACAGTTACGTGCCGAGATTTCACGCCAATCAGAGAAAAGGTAAGTTATACTGAAAGGTTATATATACGATTGTTGTGGTTTCGGGCGCCTTGGACGAGGTTCACCAGCTACTGTCCACTCTGATGTTCGATTTTTTTATTCCGGAGTGAAGTGTTGGGTTCATGTTTCATCCACTGTCTATTATCGACGCAAAAATTCTACTGTATTACGTTCAAACATAGCCAAACACTGTTCAGAATCATCAACACTTTCTTGTTTTTGGTCAACAGTGAACAAACGCGGCAACACTTTAAACAGAGCTTTCTCATAGTCACAAGCTCATGCAATATGAAGTCAACACGCTCAAACCAAAAGTAGCAATAAAACTAGTGCCATCTATGTGTTAGGTCCAGGAATTTTCAGTCAATGTGTTATGTTTTAGAGAGGCATGAGTTCATCCAATCTTCCACAGAGTCCGGCACTCGAAGTTTAACCAATAAAAAGGCCATAAATTTAGTTTGGAAAATTAATTTAACTCAATTCAAAGTAAAAAAAAGGATTTGAGAGCCATTGTGTGGACCATTGAAGTTGGTTACAGTTTGACTAATACCAAATATAATGCTTTATGGTTGACAGAAAAATGTATTTATTTTAAAAATGGAATTTAGTTTGCTCGACAAATTCCAAAAGTTCTAAAATATCCAAATATCAGACCTGTCTATTATATTTATAAGAGTTTGCTTTTCATTACATATAAAAATATAAATTTATAATTTATATGTAAGAATATGTTCAAATAACCTCTCAACTACAATATTTCAAAAGCGAATTTCCCCATGAAATTTTATTCGTTTTTGTTGCTTAAGGGTTGGTTGCAACCTCCATAAAAAAAGGTAATTTATTTCCCTCTCATATCTCAAAGGCGCACATGCAATCAGTCATGCATCTGATGCAGTGTGCAGACCACTGTCGAATTACTCTTTTCATTCCATTTCAGCAAATCCCACACACAAGTGTACATAATCCATACAAATACCATAAAAGTGCAAATAAAGTTCTGCTTTGCCCACATTTGAATATGTTTGTATTTGTTCATAGTTGTTTTTTTAGTATTTGCTTTAGTTGAATAAGTATAGAATTGCAATCAGATAACACCTTTTGCGCTATTCATTGCATTTATTGAGCTCGCACGCACTTCCATGCAAACTCATATGTTTGTGCTCTATGAATGTATATGTATGTATGTATGTATAGCTAAATAGTTCTGCCTGCATGTATGTATGTACATAACGATGTCAAAGGCTCTCAAAAGGCTAAGCTAAATTTTGGTGAATGGTGGTTGGGAGGATAAATTATATGGGTGGGGTCAAAAAATGTTGTTGGAAGTAGAATTCAAGGTGATCTGAGCATGAGCCATAACTGAGTAAAGGGTGCGGTGGAGGCAAAGAGAACAGAGGGCACGTTTAAGGCAGGATTGTACGTTGCGTAGGGCAAATTGGATGCTTTGAGTGACAATTAGAAGCAAATAAAAATAATGAAATTTTCAGAGAGGTCAGCAGTTGGTAGATTTTATTAAAATTACAATTTTCTTATTTTCCAACTTTTTTATGTATCATCAGTGAATAGGAAAATGGAGAAGCGTTAGTAATCCAACACCCGTATAAGTTGACATAAAGAAAATGGTATAGGGCAATGAATGATAGTCAATTTAGCAACAAACGTTCATAAACATACATACATACATACATACATACATACATACATACATGCCTACATACACGCACATAAATACACAAACATAACTCTGTACGTTATAGCAAATTTTATAGAACTTATTCAAGTACGATTTACTTCTTAACTTACAAACACACATCTACACACAAACATATGCATTTATATATTATATATTTTTTACAACGAGCATACGCACAAAACAAAATAAAAAGAGTAATTCAATTTAGTGGACAGATGATCCCAATTGAGTTTAACTGCTTGAGCTGGTGGTCACAGCAAACAGGCAGAAGACTAACGGCAAACAGCATGTATTTGATATTTTATAGTCATTTATTTGCTCATTTTTTCCCTCTTTCGCATTCTCTTTACAAAAACATAAACAAAAATATTGTATTTTTTCAATACCAAGCAACTGGTTGAGGGACACAGAGTTGTCGGGATAATAGCT
This sequence comes from Anastrepha obliqua, assembly GCF_027943255.1. Classification (NCBI taxonomy): domain Eukaryota; kingdom Metazoa; phylum Arthropoda; class Insecta; order Diptera; family Tephritidae; genus Anastrepha; species Anastrepha obliqua. Next base: position 88,113,047 of record NC_072892.1, read on the forward strand.
TTCAACAAAAGGCATCGTCTTCAGTGTCCTTCCACTTATTTGAGTGTATTTTTGAAACAATAAAATTAAAAAAAATCAGTGCCAATTGATTTTCGGAACTATGCTAGGAATGTTTGTTGTAGAAAATTGTTAGTTTATACTTGGAACCATGTGCATTTGTACAGTAGCTTATATTTGTATTAACTTGCGTGTCCATTAACCCTTTGCGCAACTTTTTTTTATATCAATATCGTACACTTTATTTCTTTTACTTTACTTATTAATAACAAGACTTTTGTTAAGATATTAAACATTTATTTCATAAAAAGGAATATAATGTTTCCACAAATACGAGGAGGAGCTCGGCCAAACACCCAAAAAGAGTGTACGCGCCAATTAGATACAGGGTTGCCAATATTCGACGGACCTAACTGGCAACCCTGTATCTTTTGACAGAGACGTCAGATCGCTTATATATATTATAACATATATAATGTTTCTTTGAATTGACCTTTCTTATAAAGCAAAACCTAAATAAACCCTGCCGTAAACACAAAGGGAACTATTTTATTTAAATCGGTTCAGTTGCTGGCTTACGCGAAGCGACATAGACATAATCGCACCCTCGCTGCCGAGTTTAGAGGCATTTGCAAGTATTGAAAGAGCAGCAAAATGCATGGGTTTAGAAGTAATCGAAGCCAAAACTAAAGCGCTAGCTTCAACTACATTGGACTCTGTCAGACAAAATGTGAGTCAAATACTAAAAGTCGGTGACTATGGTTTCGAAGTAGTGAAGGAATGTAAATACCTTGAAGTAATCATTAAACATGACAACAAAATTTCTGCAGAAAGATTCGCCTCCTAGACAGAAAACCAAATATTTCACTGTATCGCTCAATTATTATTTCCACCTTGCTATACGGTAGTGAAACGTGGACACCCAGAAACGCAGGTAAACAGAAGCTGATTTTCGAAAGTAGAGTTCTGCGAAAAATTTTTGGCGCGTTGTGTGATAAAGGTGAGTGGCGAAAACGCTACAATCGTGAACTCGAAAAACTATATGCGCACCCATCTCTGATAACCACAATCATGATCAACAGATTGAGCTAGGCAGGTCATATATTGCGGGCTAACACAGATTACCCACCTCAACAAATACTCCTGCCGCCTGCCCCTTAGATGGTTTGACGATGTAGAAAATTATTGGGATTTCGGGCATGGAGGACATAGACACGAAACCGAGACAACAGAAGGCATATGCTACAGTTGGCGACGACCCCATCAGGGTCTTCCAGCCAAGAATGATGATGATGATGAAAACCTGAAATTATTCGAAATTACAATAGTTACTTTATTCCAAAATAAAGTACTTGGTTTTCAAAGGGCTCAAAATTGCAAAATGAAAGCACTAGTAGGATTCCAAATAGCCACGGGTTGCATGCGGTTTAGTAGGATGGCATCATTTTGGGATCCCACACTTTCGATATAGCCTTTCAAGAATATGATGTCATTAAAACGCTTCAGACAGTTACGCATAAACTTACATATCGCTGACAATATATAGGTTCCTTGCAGTGAATAGTTTTTTTAAAACTCATCCTTTGATCAAAATAGTGAGCAAACGCTGGAAGGAACCTAGGGAATAAGAAATATGTATCGATGAACAAATTATGTCATTTAAGGGAAGATTATTTATCGTGTAAAACATAACAAAACAGAAAACCAAATTTTTGGGGTATAAAAAATTACATCCTGTGTGAAAAATCGTGATTTCCGTATGAATTCGAACTATATCAAGGTAGATATATTATATTAACCTCGACGAGAATTTAGTCAGCACGTTAGGCTTTTCTTCCACAATAGTTCTTCATTTATGCAAAAGGTTTACTTAATCTGGGCATAATCTGTATTTCTACAATTTTTTCAGTTCCCCTAACTTGCTGGAAACATTATCGAACATTGGTCGAACTACATTTGTATCTGGCAAAAATATTATGAAAGAAGTAAGAGCATCGTCTAAGAGTTTAGTAAGCAGGGATTGAAATGTGTCCCTGAAATACAAATTGTGGAGCAAGACGGTGCTAAAAAAGTCGGCAAAGACTAGGCGGACGATAGAAGTGAGATTACTAGATATTGTTAATATATACATATAACGAATCGATGGGTGGTGTCGATTTGCTGGACCAGTAAATTAGTTGCTAAAGAATTTCTTTGTGCAAAAAAGATTGCAATCGACATAATATTCCAACAAAGTGCATTATGAAACTGCATGATTTTAGGAATAAAGTAGCAAAAGAGCTTGGTTTATTCGAAAAAGCTGTAAGTATCCGCAAACGGGAACGTCCAATGCCTATAGTAATTTCCAACGATAGACAAAGCCACAACAACTCTTTCTTGAATTATCACAAAAATTAAAATAATATTCTTTTGATACTCATTTTTCATATGACATGACATACTTATATATTATATATTTCTCACTAAAGGATCATATTTTTTATGAGGAGCCTTTTCATGACAGAAATACACTTAGAGGCTTGCCATTGCCTGCCGAAGGGCGACCGCTGTTGGAAAACACTTTTTTTCTTCATTCTGGTGTTTCACCAAGGTTCGAATCTACGTTCTCTCTGAATTCCAAATGGTAGTCACGCACCAACCCATTCGGCTACGGGGACCGAGTCTCATACACCGCGAAATAAACTATCAAACTTCTATATTCAGTGATCGAAAGATTCGTACTCTAATCCGCGTGTTTAGGGACAATTAGTATCGCATAGCTATTCTAATTTGGAAAATTTAGTGGACACAATTTATTAATTTTTTTTTATATTTAAAAGTATACTTTTATTTATACTAAATACTCAACTACTTGAACTTAAATAGAAAAACAAAAACGCAGTGCAACATAAAAACCATTGTGTATCGAAAAGACATTACCATCCTTTGTACTTGTATGTTATCATCCCATTTAGATAATTGACGTATCCCAACATATTGATTTTTCGTTTGCCGATATGATCACGGATGTGATCGTTTCGGAGAAGTTCTACTTCTTACGCTTTCATTTCGTAAATTTCCGATCTGGATTTGGTTTATCGAGGAAATTAAATATGTTTTTATATGGAACTGGCTGCCGATTCAATTTTGTGCTTTGCACTCGATTTCGGGGCTATTGTATGATTTGTAGAAAAATGGGGGCTAAAAACCCATAAGAACCCATAACCAGGAGTATCGCCTTTAGCGCACAAAAATACATAAGAAAGCCAGTTTTATATAAAAAAAAACCATGAAGGTCTGTGTTATCAAATCACGATAAAGATTGTTACAGAATAAATTGATAGACACTTTTACGCGGATACTGAAATACTTAATAACATACAGAGACTGACACCAAGAAGTCCTCTAGCAACAAATACCTTATAGAAATCCTTAAATCTAATCTTGAAAAAGTGACATCAGATTGGGAAGCAGTATCTCCAAAAACTTCCAAGTAAGGACGATTAAGCGTACACTACGTCATATTCCCATCCTGTGTAAAAAAATGAAATAAAAACCTTGTTCGATAGAAATCTTCATTTTGCCCTTTTCATACCCCATTGCTTGTATATTCGAATACGCGAGCTGTCTAGTTCCCAAGTGGCAAATATGATTGACGTACGATGTTTACAAAAATCATATATTTTCCGAATTTTCTGAATAGAATATTTTTTTGGAGATGCTCTTGGCATGAAAACATCCGTCTTGTTACACTGTTCTATTAGGAATGGCCTAAGGAAGAAAAAATGTCTCAGGCTATTGGTAAAAGTTCAAAGACTCTCCGCGCTTTGCATTACGGGAGCTATGAAATCAACAGAAACGGAAGTTCTCGAGGCTATTCTCAGCCTAACACCGACTGATCTCTATGCAGAAAATCGGGCTGCAAACTCCACTGTGAGGCTAGATCCTTCGCACATAGCTCTACTACTAGGAATGCCAAAGTCAATTCAGCCTATAGGTACCAGTTGTGAGTTTTGGAAAACCACTAAAGACCATTATAGGAGGTGGTGGATGGCGAAAGGCTTGTTTCCGAGGAGTAAAACTATCATTGTATTCACTGATGGGTAAAAAATGGAAGAGGAGATTGGCGCTGGCATATATTGTGCGGTACTAAGCATCAATAAAGCATTTAAAATCCCTTACTATTGTATTGTGTTTCAAGCTGAGATATTTGCTGTAAGGAAACAAGTAGAGCTTGTATGTACAGATGCAACAATTAACTGCGCAATAAACTTCTACGTGCATAGTCAAGCGTCTATAAAAACCAGAAAATCGTACTGTGTATCATCCAAAAATCTCCATGAATGCAAGGAAGCAATTAACTAGCTTGCTCGTAACCGCAGGCTTTGTGTTTAATGAGTTCCTGGGTATAAAGACTTAGAAGGAAATGAGACAGTGGATGGAATAGCTAAAGAAGGCGCAAGACTTGCAGGTGACCAAACAAGTCAGATACTTAAACCCCTGCGCACAGTTCAAAAAGAACTAGAGCAACGCATGCTAAGAGAGGTAAAAGGCAGATGGGTTAGCTTAACTAATTGCAAAATTGCCAGGATCATTTGTAAACACGCACAAGTATACTAAATTGCTTATATCGGTTCGATAGAAGGAACTGCAGAACTTTAGTTGGTATACTAAAAGGGCACTGTCTAGTTGCAGCACACGCTTACAAGCTATGTGTTGCGAAATTTATTCATTTTATAATTTTGCATTCACGCTTGTTGCGAAAGGTGCGATGGCAACCCATCGCACTCATCTGTTTGCCATTTTCTCATTCTCTCATAAAAATGTCAACTCATTCTTTTTGATTTCTACATTGTTCGAGCACAGGCGCCGCAAGCGAACAAAATGTAAGTTTTATATTGTACATTATTATTAAATTTGAACTAATTGTAAAATAAAGATTTCAGCCTACAGCTACAAGGACTTGAATATTGTTTAATTTGCGGGCCGCCTATTGTTGGGACAACATTCTGAAATATTTTGTTTCGGAAACAAATATTTTCTTTTTTGGATTCTGAAGTTCCCTTGGCCATCGAAGTTCGGAAATGGAAGACTCCGAACATATTAGCGTACTTATGGAAGGCAGTGAAATACCACCGGCGGCGACCATTGGTGAGGCTGACAAACCCAGCAACGACACAGCAACTGGAATTGGATCGACATTCACAGCTGGTAGTGCACCGTATTGTCACGCATCAACGCCCACTACTCACCCTTCGACATTTACAGTACCGGGCGTGAACAACGCATCCATGATAACATCAGTTCATGGAACTCAACCGCACTACATGGTATATAGCACCAGTGCACCGCTGTTTCAAACCGCGGCAGTCAACGCATTTACAAGCACGTGGGGGCCCGGCATTGCTAATGGTGCCATACCTAACCTCACTTCGGCTGCTATGCCTTGTAGCGCGCTAACCTATCCAACGTTCGGCAATACATTTCGGCCATTTTGTTCACAGACGAATATGCATAGCCGCGTGGCACCACAACCGAATACTTCTGTTTTCATGCAGCCGAACATTACGCCATCGTGTAACCAAACGCGCGACCCCTCTTATAATGTTTTCAGCCAATATAGCACATCCGACGTCAATTTAACACCAACGCAGATTTCCAGCAGGCAAGTGATAACCAAGGACTGGCCAAGGATAAGCAGGCCTGAGGACTGGCCCCTATTCATCACGAATTACGAGCAGTCTACCGAGCGATGTGGCTTCACCGATCAAGAAAACCTGATCAGACTACAAAAGTGTTTAAAGGGACCAGCTCTCGAAGCGGTGCGTGGTAGGTTAATGATGCCAGCAACAGTAGGTCTGGCAATCAACACATTGAGAATGCTTTATGGTAGGCCTGACATTATTCATCAAACGATGCAGATGAAATTAAGACAAGAGCCAGCAGTTAAGGCCGATAAATTGGAAACGCTCATAGCATTTTCACTCGCAGTGCAAAACTATCGCGCTACAATCCAGGCGGTAGGCCTGGCCGATTATTTAAACGATCCTGTGTTGCTTAATGACTTGATAGCCAAATTGCCAAGCGATCTAAGGCTCAATTGGGGCGGTTATCGTATGTCGCTCAGTCACGTCGACATTGCTGTGTTTGACGATTGGCTTTTCGGACTTGCTACATGCGCGAGTCAAGTTACAAGATGTGAGCCACCCACAACCACAGCCGCCTTTGAAAATATTGAAGTAAAGAAAGGCCGCAATTCCCACAAGGCGAGAATTTTAGTTCATGAAGTTATCGGAAGAAATGTAGAAGTAAACGCGAAGGTGACTATATGCCCAAAGTGTGGCGCCAACCATAAGCTGTCAGACTGTGCAGAATTTACTGCGCTCTCGCGAAGTGATCGATGGCTGTTTGTACGAGAGAAAAAACTTTGCTTACGCTGTTTCAATTCTCACTATGTTCGCCGATGCAATCTGAAGAATAGGTGTGGGGTTGACGGCTGCCAGATGGCACACAACGCTCTTCTGCATACGCCTGTTCCCGTTAAGAGCAACGTCGGTCATGAGCAAACGGCGCTATACCACGAACGTCATTCAGGCTCACCAAAGGAGAAGCAGAACTCGCTATTCAGGTACGTCGCCGTTACTGTTCGTAGCGCATCCAAATCTGTTGACACCTATGCACTCATCGACGAAGGCGCGTCTTGTACTTTAATTGAGAATGAGCTTGCAGATTATCTTGAATTGGACGGGCCGTCCGAGGCGTTGTGTCTGCGATGGACTAACGAAACTACTCAAAGCGAAAATAACTCCAAGTTTGTAAGTTTTGAGATCGCATCGACACAGTTGGGCTCTCCAAACTACATGTTAAGAGGTGTACGCACTATTGCTCATTTAGGCCTGCCTGTTCAAACATTGGACCGCGATACCATGGAGAAGCATGCCCATCTCAGAGGTCTACCTATACTACCATATAACGGTGCTAGGGCTCGAATTCTTATCGGAGTCGACAACGCGAAAGTCTGTGTGCCAATTGAAGTTAAGGAGAGTAGCACCTCCAACCTGATTGCTGCTAGATGCCGGCTGGGATGGACCGTTTACGGTCGAGACACATCTGAACACGCAGTGATGCCCCGCGTGCTCCACATCTGCAGCTGCGATCCTACGAGCAGGGACCGAATGGACGAACAGATGAAGGCGTATTTTGCTATCGACGCTATCGGTGTCTATGCGCCAGCTAAACCGCTTCGGTCAAAGGATGATGAACGTGCTTTACAATTGATGGAAAAATTCACCAAGTTTTTGCCGACAGAGAAGAGATGGGAAACAAGATTGCTATGGAAACAAGACGTCGTCGATTTACCCGATTCACTTCCTATGGCGCGCCGTCGACTAATGTGCTTGGAAGCCAAGATGAAGCGGGATCCTGAACTCCACCGTTTTATCGTCGACAAAATTGACGATTACAAGAAAAAGGGTTACATACGCAAATTGGAGTCACTTGAAACATCGATAGGTGGCAGATCGTGGTACCTTCCCATATTCACGGTGCTCAACGTTAACAAAAACAAAACTAGATTGGTATGGGACGCTGCAGCCAAAGCTGGAAATACTGCACTTAACAACATGCTGTTAAAAGGACCTGATCAGCTAAATTCGATGATGGGCATTCTTCTTCGATTCCGCGAAAAGCCTTTTGCAATATGCGGGGATTTACGCGAGATGTTTCACCAAATTAAGGTAGCCAAAGAGGACCAAGTGGCGCAGAAGTTTTTATGGCGCGACGGTGAGTCTAATCGACAGCCAGATGTATATGCCATGTGTGTGTTGACTTTCGGCGCTTCGTGTTCTCCTTCGCTAGCGAACTACGTAAAAAACCAAAATGCACAACGTTTTTCCGAAAACTATCCCGAAGCTGTACAAGCCATTATAAATAACACGTTCGTCGATGATTGGCTTCAGAGTGCAGACAATGAGGAAGAGTTATCGCGTTTGGCTACTGTTGTTCGCTGGATCCATAACGAAGGAGGTTTCGAGATGCGAAACTGGGTATCCAATTCCAAGAAAACTTTGACTGCACTCTCTGCTAACAGCACGCTGCTGTCCAGATATTTTGAGGAACCTGAAGCTACTATCGAAAAGGTGCTTGGAATGTGGTGGTTACCAGCGTCGGATGAGCTCACCTTTGTGGAAAAGTTTCCTAAAGAAGTTTTTGATGAGCACACATTCCCATCGAAGCGACAAGTTTTGCGTACGATCATGAAAATATTCGATCCCCTTGGACTGCTCGGGTATGTCATCATACAAGCAAAAATCATCCTACAGGACATTTGGCGTTCAGGTGTTAATTGGGACGAGCCTATCAGAGAGGATGATCGCAGTAACTGGTGGAACTGGTTGAAAAGAATTTCTTCGATAAACAACGTCAAAATTCCTCGGTGCTACTTACTTTCCAGCTGTAGCCAGAGTAACCAGTTGCACATTTTCGTGGATGCAAGTATCAACGCTTATGCTGCTGTGGCGTATTTGCGTGCTGAAGTTGGTAACGCGGTGAACTGTTCATTGCTGGCTTCGAAGACAAGGGTCACACCATTGAAGCCCATTTCAATACCGAGGTTGGAGTTAATGGCAGCAGTTCTGGGCCTGCGGTTGGCAATTTTTATAGGCAAGCAACTTTCTGTTCAGGTAAGCCGTAGAATTTTTTGGACAGATTCGAAAAACGTGATATGCTGGGTGCGTTCAGATGCAAGAAAGTTCCACCAATTTGTTGCGTTACGTGTCGGCGAAATTCTTGAGGGTTCCAGCGCTAAAGAGTGGAGGTGGTTGCCATCTTCTGAAAACATCGCTGATGAGGGCACAAAATGGTCCGACGTTCGCAATTTTGACGACAATGCACGCTGGTTTCGAGGGCCAAAGTTCTTAGCCCAGCCCGAATCTAGTTGGCCTGTAGGGGAGCTAGTAGGCGCTACATCAGAGCTGCACCACATAAGTACAAGTACACCATTGTTCCCCACCCTGTCAGTAATTTCTCCAGACGTACGAAGGTTTAGCACATGGGAGAGACTGCTTTCCACACAACAAATTGTTTTGCGTTTCCTGCGCCGGATCTTGAAGTTTACGCCACGTTCGCTACTAAGACTTTTCGAATTGCGCGATATTCAAGCAGCAGAGCAAATTCTTATTTCCGTAAGCCAGGAAAATGCGTTTAGCGAAGAAGTCAAAAGCCTACAACACGGTCAAAATATTCAACGGCAGTCTGCTATATATAAATGGTCGCCGTATCTGGACGAGGTTGGGATTCTTCGCGTGAAAGGTCGAATCGACTTCTTAGAAGGAGTAGCAGTCGATGTTAAGCGACCTATAATACTACCGAAAAATCATACAGTAACGCGTTTGATAATTGATTTTTACCATAGAAAATTTCACCACCATCATAATGAGATTATTGTCAATGAGATGCGCCAGCGATACTGCGTCGGTGCTTTGCGATCGATGGTAAAGGAGTGCGCCAAAAGATGCCAAATATGTCGCAATCGTAAAGCTAAGCCGCAACCGCCTCAAATGGGAAGTCTACCTGTAGAACGACTGTCACCATTTACAAGGCCATTCACGTTTACAGGAGTGGACTATTTTGGCCCTATCGACGTAGCTGTTGGCCGGCGGCGTGAAAAACGTTGGGGCGTGTTATTTACGTGCCTGACGAGTCGTGCCGTTCACATCGAGATCGCCGCGTCGTTGTCGACGGAGACATTCCTGCTAATGTTGAAGTTGTTCGTGTGACGCAGAGGAGTCCCGAAGCGCATTGTGTCAGACAACGGCACAAATTTTCGTGGTGCCAGCCGAGCACTTATCAGCGAGATAAAAAGGGTGTCATCCGATGACCTAGAGAGAAGACATCCCCAAATCGAGTGGTCCTTCATTCCGCCCTCGGCTCCTCACATGGGTGGGGCATGGGAGCGAATGATACAGTCAACAAAATCAATTTTAATGGATATTACGCACGAAGCAATACTACGTGAAGAAGTTCTAAGGGCCACTTTAGCGGACATTGAAAATATTCTTAATTCAAGACCTCTGACATATGTGCCCTTGGAGACTGCAGACGACGACGCACTTACGCCCAATCACTTTTTGTTAGGAAACTCAAGCGGAATTCGCGAATCAGGTTGTGATGACGACAGTGGGCCAGCTCTCCGTCGATGCTTTCGAATTTCAAACCAGCTAGCTAACCAATTCTGGAAGTGTTGGATCCAAGAATACCTTCCGTGCCTTACTAGACGTTCTAAGTGGTTCCACCCGCCGATTCGACCTATCGAAATAAACGACGTCGTGGTCATCGTTGACAACAATGCGAAAAGGAACTCATGGCCGAAAGGAATAGTTATAGATCTCCACCGTGGAAAGGACGAGAGGCTCGTAGCGCTGTGGTGAAACTAGCAAACGGTCTGTGCACCCGACCCGTAATTAAATTAGCAAAACTCGATGTCACTAGTCATAATTGAATTGGTAAATTTCATACTAGAATTCGTAGGAAATTTACGAGAGGGGGTATGTTGCGAAATTTATTCATTTTATAATTTTGCATTCACGCTTGTTGCGAAAGGTGCGATGGCAACCCATCGCACTCATCTGTTTGCCATTTTCTCATTCTCTCATAAAAATGTCAACTCATTCTTTTTGATTTCTACATTGTTCGAGCACAGGCGCCGCAAGCGAACAAAATGTAAGTTTTATATTGTACATTATTATTAAATTTGAACTAATTGTAAAATAAAGATTTCAGCCTACAGCTACAAGGACTTGAATATTGTTTAATTTGCGGGCCGCCTATTGTTGGGACAACAATAACCCTTAACGACGTGTGTAGAATATGTAATGAGCCGGGTGCAAGAGAAACTCTGATCGACTCTCTCGAAAATTATACTATGCACCCAGGTACTCTCAGCTTTGAAAGGCTAGAAGCTATCCCTGAACTGGAGCTTGAGCGACTCCTAAAACTTGCGAACAGTACGCGCAACGTGAGTGATGCATATTTTTGCTAAATAGGACTCTGATCTGGTATCGTTACCAAAATGGTATCGGCGTGGCTTCGGCCAGCCAGTATAACCTAGCCTAACCTAACCTGTCATATTTAAAGAACATATGAAGCTCAGTTTCTCTCGGTCGTTTTGATATAACCCTATATCATTTATTATTAAAATTCTTTCGCATTTTCCTTGCATTGCATAATAAGCCAATCTAATCGCCTCAATCTAGTGGTTGCAGTGAAGAATGATGAATGCCAAAGGCCATTTGGATAGTTGTCAATTGGCATGAAATAGCTAACTTTCCTCCAAGAAGAAACGCGATTGCGAAAAACATCGAATGCAAATGTTTACACTTTTGAACTTTATTTTAGTTTCCATATTTCAGTTGATAATTACAAATGGTCTCATCTTAAATAGAAAGATATGGGAAAATTTCGGCAATGGAATCATTAGGGCGACCGCTAGTGGTGAAAATTATTGAAGTTTTCTTCATTATTTTTTTTACGAAAATAGTTGAATTTAATATTGAAGAACAATAATTATTTTGGAGATAGAAAGCATACTTTATCTCGAAGAGTTATGGGATGGCTTGAATATGTAAAAACAATACATATACAACACTTATGGTATTTGCATAAAAACTTTTCCTGTAGTCCGTAAAGATATAGATGCACCTGAGATAAGGAAAGTAACTTAGCTGGTAATGGTTAATAAAACGTTACCTTTTACAAAATATTTCACTTCTAAAGTGGCCGTGGATTGAGCTTGACCACCATTTGGAAGTGCAATTAATAGAAAACGTGTTTTAATAGTGATCGCCCCTCGGCAGGCAATGGCAAACCTCCGTCCGACCGTCACTGTTGATAATTATGATTTTAAGCCTTTAAGACACTTCGTTTATTTTGTAACCCGAACTAACACCGACAAGAATGCCAGCCTTGAGAACCAACGAAGAATCTCTGTTGCCAACAAGTGCTGCTTTGGATTAAGTATGCAATTGAGTAGTAAATTCCTCTCCCGACGCATAAGTGCGCGTTTTCAGGTATGGCGCAGAAGTGTGGAAGATGACAATACCCGATGGCGCGTCCCTTGAAATATTTGGAGGAAAGACTCTGCCGTAGATGTTTGGACCTTTGTACGTTGGTAACGGAGAGTATCGTAATTGATGAAACAGCTCATTGTTGCAAGCTTTATAACGATATAGACATAGCGCAGCGAATAAAGATCCAGTGGCTCCTCTGGCTAGGTCCTCTAGCTAGGTCATGTCATGGATACACACGCTCTGGCTCTAAAATTATTCAATGCGGTACAAGCTGGACTTGGCTTAACTTGGTGTGAACAACTGGTACCGGTTAAGGAAAGGAAGAGAAAGAAACGACTAGTGTGTTTCGTTAAACTCGGCCAAAATGTCGTATGCGGTTATCGCGCCAATCAAAACGAAGAAGAGTCTCAAACAAGGTATATATTTTTGACTTTCTGAAGACAAGACCAATCGACTGAAACTAAATTCACTTAAATAGCATTAACGGTTTGTTCGTAATTTGGAAAATATTTTCCTTTGCATTTTTGTTGTGTTTGTTTCCTATTAACTAAAGGGTTTTCCAATAAGAGGTATTATTTTGATATTCAAGGAAAAATGCTATTTTTTTATATACATAAATGATCGAATGTTTATTTCATTATAAAGAGGAATGTATGCCGTTAATAGTGGAAAATAACATCAGGCAAATGACCATCACGGCCACGCTTACAGGACAATATTCTTTTCATGAAATTTTCCATAACCCAATTGCAAAGTGGCTGCTCTGTGTCCTTGATAGACTCACGAATTCCATCTTCGAGATCTTGAATCAACCCTGGGATGTTGGCGTAGACCTTCTCTTTCACGTGGTCCCAAAGAAAAAAGTTACAAGGTGTTAAATCACAAGATCTTTGTCCAGATCAATACCATCGAATTCCGGCCATAAAAAAATCGTTAATCATTTCTCGATAGCCTTTTTAACACACTTTTATTAAGTCGGGTTGTATGTATGTATGTATGTATGTATGTATGTATGTAACGGAATCTTTGAGCTTAATTTTCACTGGCTTCTAAAAATCTGATCGACTTGAAATTTTGCACACCTATCAAGGACCGATGACAATGCAATAATTTGATAAAAGTCTTCCATTATCCTTATTAGGATTGCCAGGATTAATATTTTCTTTTTTTTACTGTGGGCAAAAAGTAAGGTGAATTTGGTTGTAAAATGAAAAATCTCTATTTATTCTGGTAAATCAGTTTCTCAGGCTCCCTCCACGAAATAAGTTCTTCATCTCAATTACTTCTTTATCAGGGCCGATAACTGCATAGCTTTAGACTCACAGTCGATAAGAAAGGAATTAAATATAACACGAATATATCGAATCATTTATTCACTGACTGCAATGATAACAATAATTTTCATTCATAATAAAAAAAAAATAGTTTAACGAAACTAAAAAACACGCTTTTTTGCTAATCGAACTAAAAAGTAGAAAATAAAAAATAGTTTAAAAAAACTAAAAAACACGCTTTTATTGCCAATCGAACTAAAAAGTAGAAAATAAATTTTAATGACAAAGGGACCTATAATGAAGTAATAGCAAATCGAACGATCAGTCATAGTCAACTACCTCAGAACAGAATTATAACAAAAATTAAGATACAAATAGAATAATTCAAATTAGAGTTAAAAGCGTGGGATGCTTGATATAGTAAATATTACAATCATTCTATTGGCAACTACCTATATACAGAAGGTTATGAAAGTGAAGCAAAATGCATCCCACGCTTTTAGCTCTAATTTGAATTACTCTATTTGTATCTTAATTTTTGTTATAATTCTGTTCTGAGGTAGTTGACTATGACTGATCGTTCGATTTGCTATTACTTCATTATAGGTCCCTTTGTCATTAAAATTTATTTTCTACTTTTTAGTTCGATTGGCAATAAAAGCGTGTTTTTTAGTTTTTTTAAACTATTTTTTATTTTCTACTTTTTAGTTCGATTAGCAAAAAAGCGTGTTTTTTAGTTTCGTTAAACTATTTTTTTTTTATTATGAATGAAAATTATTGTTATCATTGCAGTCAGTGAATAAATGATTCGATATATTCGTGTTATATTTAATTCCTTTCTTATCGACTGTGAGTCTAAAGCTATGCAGTTATCGGCCCTGATAAAGAAGTAATTGGGATGAAGAACTTATTTCGTGGAGGGAGCCTGAGAAACTGATTTACCAGAATAAATAGAGATTTTTCATTTTACAACCAAATTCACCTTACTTTTTGCCCACAGTAAAAAAAAGAAAATATTAATCCTGGCAATCCTAATAAGGATAATGGAAGACTTTTATCAAATTATTGCATTGTCATCGGTCCTTGATAGGTGTGCAAAATTTCAAGTCGATCAGATTTTTAGAAGCCAGTGAAAATTAAGCTCAAAGATTCCGTTACATACATACATACATACATACATACATACATACATACAACCCGACTTAATAAAAGTGTGTTAAAAAGGCTATCGAGAAATGATTAACGATTTTTTTATGGCCGGAATTCGATGGTATTGATCTGGACAAAGATCTTGTGATTTAACACCTTGTAACTTTTTTCTTTGGGACCACGTGAAAGAGAAGGTCTACGCCAACATCCCAGGGTTGATTCAAGATCTCGAAGATGGAATTCGTGAGTCTATCAAGGACACAGAGCAGCCACTTTGCAATTGGGTTATGGAAAATTTCATGAAAAGAATATTGTCCTGTAAGCGTGGCCGTGATGGTCATTTGCCTGATGTTATTTTCCACTATTAACGGCATACATTCCTCTTTATAATGAAATAAACATTCGATCATTTATGTATATAAAAAAATAGCATTTTTCCTTGAATATCAAAATAATACCTCTTATTGGAAAACCCTTTAGTTAATAGGAAACAAACACAACAAAAACGCAAAGGAAAATATTTTCCAAATTACGAACAAACCGTTAATGCTATTTACGTGAATTTAGTTTCAGTCGATTGGTCTTGTCTTCAGAAAGTCAAAAATATATACCTTGTTTGAGACTCTTCTTCGTTTTGATTGGCGCGATAACCGCATACGACATTTTGGCCGAGTTTAACGAAACACACTAGTCGTTTCTTTCTCTTCCTTTCCTTAACCGGTACCAGTTGTTCACACCAAGTTAAGCCAAGTCCAGCTTGTACCGCATTGAATAATTTCAGAGCCAGAGCGTGTGTATCCATGACATGACCTAGCTAGAGGACCTAGCCAGAGGAGCCACTGGATCTTTATTCGCTGCGCTATGTCTATATCGTTATAAAGCTTGCAACAATGAGCTGTTTCATCAATTACGATACTCTCCGTCACCAACGTGCAAAGGTCCAAACATCTACGGCAGAGTCTTTCCTCCAAATATTTCAAGGGACGCGCCATCGGGTATTGTCATCTTCCACACTTCTGCGCCATACCTGAAAACGCGCACTTATGCGTCGGGAGAGGAATTTACTACTCAATTGCATACTTAATCCAAAGCAGCACTTGTTGGCAAGAGAGATTCTTCGTTGGTTCTCAAGGCTGGCATTCTTGTCGGTGTTAGTTCGGGTTACAAAATAAACGAAGTGTCTTAAAGGCTTAAAATCATAATTATCAACAGTGACGGTCGGACGGAGGTTTGCCATTGCCTGCCGAGGGGCGATCACTATTAAAACACGTTTTCTATTAATTGCACTTCCAAATGGTGGTCAAGCTCAATCCACGGCCACTTTAGAAGTGAAATATTTTGTAAAAGGTAACGTTTTATTAACCATTACCAGCTAAGTTACTTTCCTTATCTCAGGTGCATCTATATCTTTACGGACTACAGGAAAAGTTTTTATGCAAATACCATAAGTGTTGTATATGTATTGTTTTTACATATTCAAGCCATCCCATAACTCTTCGAGATAAAGTATGCTTTCTATCTCCAAAATAATTATTGTTCTTCAATATTAAATTCAACTATTTTCGTAAAAAAAATAATGAAGAAAACTTCAATAATTTTCACCACTAGCGGTCGCCCTAATGATTCCATTGCCGAAATTTTCCCATATCTTTCTATTTAAGATGAGACCATTTGTAATTATCAACTGAAATATGGAAACTAAAATAAAGTTCAAAAGTGTAAACATTTGCATTCGATGTTTTTCGCAATCGCGTTTCTTCTTGGAGGAAAGTTAGCTATTTCATGCCAATTGACAACTATCCAAATGGCCTTTGGCATTCATCATTCTTCACTGCAACCACTAGATTGGGGCGATTAGATTGGCTTATTATGCAATGCAAGGAAAATGCGAAAGAATTTTAATAATAAATGATATAGGGTTATATCAAAACGACCGAGAGAAACTGAGCTTCATATGTTCTTTAAATATGACAGGTTAGGTTAGGCTAGGTTATACTGGCTAGCCGAAGCCACGCCGATACCATTTTGGTAACGATACCAGATCAGAGTCCTATTTAGCAAAAATATGCATCACTCACGTTGCGCGTACTGTTCGCAAGTTTTAGGAGTCGCTCAAGCTCCAGTTCAGGGATAGCTTCTAGCCTTTCAAAGCTGAGAGTACCTGGGTGCATAGTATAATTTTCGAGAGAGTCGATCAGAGTTTCTCTTGCAATAAATAATAATTCAAATTAGAATTAAAAGCGTGGGATGCTTGATATAGTAAATATTACAATCATTCTATTGGCAACTACCTATATACAGAAGGTTATGAAAGTGAAGCAAAATGCATCCCACGCTTTTAGCTCTAATTTGAATTACTCTATTTGTATCTTAATTTTTGTTATAATTCTGTTCTGAGGTAGTTGACTATGACTGATCGTTCGATTTGCTATTACTTCATTATAGGTCCCTTTGTCATTAAAATTTATTTTCTACTTTTTAGTTCGATTGGCAATAAAAGCGTGTTTTTTAGTTTTTTTAAACTATTTTTTATTTTTTATATTTAAATAACACCTGTTATTAGAAAACCTTTTATTAGCATATGACTGAAATAATAAACCTCACCGTTTATTGTAATTTAGTGTTAAAAATATGTTTTTGGTTTGACTCCTTAAAACTGAAATATTAGTCAAGTCGATTCGTTATTCTCAATTTAAAAGAAAATTTATAGAAACTGTTATCCTACAGTGTAAAATTTCCTTTAACTTCATCTGAAATTATTGCAACGAATGTGCTTTTAAAGTTGTGTAAGTCAATTTTAACACCTTGCGATTGCATCACAAAAACATTCGTCTAAAAAAGCACTCAAAACTTTGTGCTCGCTCAACACCAACTTTATAGCACGCATCCACCCATACATACGCCCAATGGAAAACATCATCCCATACATAACCAATTGTTGACAAATCAAATGTCATGGAAACTTTGCAATGCGTTGGTAAAAGTTGTACTTCGAAAAAGTTTGAGAGTGTCTACCTAACAAAAAGATGTAAAAGAGAGTCAAAAAAATTGCGAAGCAACGAAAGCCAATTTCATTGTGCGTTCTACTCGTAGTAGATCATCAAAAACCTATTTCCGTGAAAAGTTGTTGCTTCCACTCACACACGCGCATGGTCTCCCACACGCACGTAGGTTTGTTAAACTTCTTCTTCAGTCTGTCACTTTCCTCGCTGCTAATTGTACAATTTCACGGCAATGATAATAGCGCAATTTTTTTTTTGGAAAAACTGCGCAAAACTAAACTAATGCAGTTAAGGCGACTAAAATTATCTTCAATTTATTATGGTAGACTATTAGAAGTGCAAAGGATTCAGTAAAATACCAAAAGTTTTAAAGATGGTTTTCATTGAGCAAAAGTTTCATTTGAAATGAAAATTCCAAAAAGTTTTTTCGCGTTGGAGGCTACACAATGAACAATTAATGCATGTTAAATTGCTACTTTGCACCTCAAAATAAATATTTTCTAACGCAGACTTCGTAAAAATTATAATGAATCAGGCGTAATGTTAGAAATAATTAAGTTGTACTAGACTATTATAGGATGATTTACGGTATGGGAGGAATTACAGAAAAATAATATATTAAGTGAAGTAATAGGTAGGAGGATGTAGTCACAGAACGTGCGCATAATTTTTTTCGTCATTGTGCCAAGAAAGGCAGAAGTTTATTAAGAGTCGAGAACTAAAAATGCTCAGCTATAGAAAAAAAATTCAGTTGAATAAAGGGTTAGAGATATACAATCGTTAATTGTTTATTAGCAGAATCGTAGTATCGTTTTCTTGGTAGAAAAAAAACGGTGTGTGCTATAAACAGTGCTTGAGAGAGAGTTAAAATTTGGCGCAAGAATCAAAATGGATCTTTCAGTCCGTAATTTTCTTTTCATGGTTTCAAAAAATGGAAACCTAAAATGCCTTAAAAATCTGGATAAAACATTGTGACTAATTGGGCTCGAAATCCTTTGAGCAGTTTAGTCATACACATTATTTCCAGCTTTATTTTACGGCCAATAAAAATGTGAAAATGGATTTGCTTCAGACGAAGATTGCATGGGAGTCCCATTCAAAATATCATTAGGCAAAAAGTATTGTAAAATTAGTTTTTTAATGAAGCCAATAGCCTATCTATGCAAATTTAGTATTGTGGGTTCAAGGCGAGTAATCCAGCATCGGTCTGACTAGTGTTGTAAAAAGCGCTTTAGTGTTATATTAAATGGATTAACCCATTAATGACAAATTATGATGTATCATACGAAAAAAGAGCTTTTTTCAAAAATTCACCAACAACCCACTATTATATAAAAGATTTTTATATTTACAGGGCGAGTGAGATTAAAGAGTAATTTGAAAAGAAAAGCTTTTTAGTTGTCATTTAAAGCTCTTTTGTTTACATTTTTCACGCCAATTCATGTAGTGTTTTTCGGAAAAGTGAATAATGCCACGCAAGTGAGTTTTAAATCTTAAAAAAAACCAAGCAGCAGTATTATATACATAAAAACGTGCGTCAACTCAAAGTTTAAACCATGAGGCATCGATTACATATAAAATGCAGTGAAAGATTTGCCCCGAATTATGTTTTAGCTTTTTGCAAATCATTGCGTATGTTTTATCATATGTAAATGCTACCCCGGGCATAATACCTTTTTATAGACAAGCAACAACTGAGGAGATAATTGGATGGCTCAAAGATCTGAATGAAGACGATAATTCAGACATTATAGGCGACATCAGAAATGCCAATTCAATCGATGTGACTTTATTTCCACCTGAAGAACAAGAGTTATTCGATTGCGATGATGCAGATGAGACGACTGGGCGACTTGGGCCGTGGGGTTCTAAAAATGCCATGCGAGATAAAAATTGCCAAATCAGAAGTGTATAATGTACAGTTTTTTAACCTTCATGTGCCCGGGATATAAAACTTACGTACCCGGTCGGTTTACTACATTTGTAGTAACTACGTAATTGCATGCAAAACCAATGTAATGTTAAGAAAAAAAGGCTTGTATGGTGTTTTTTTTACTTGTACGTGTGTAATAACCTTTTTATTTAAAAATATTGAATTCAGGTGATAATTTTAATACAAAAAATGATTTAATTTTTAGGAGTTGAACAGCATTTTCCCAAAATATATGTTTCGGTATGTGCATTACACACTGCTTTTTTGCACCAACTACAGATTTTTCGTGTGTTGTTACGACTTCCTATTTCACAGTATTGACAAGGTACAGGATATTTTGGTTGTTTATCGTTGGAAATATCAGGTAAAATAGATGAATCCACATTAGATGTAGCAGAAAGGGATCGATCCAGTGCCATTTCGATAGCTTTACGTGTTTGATGGAATCCCAGCACCCGGGGAACTTGAGAGCGCTGTTCAATTGCTGGCATAAAAAGCTGCTTAGACAAGCTCCGCAAGAACTTTCGTCGCGCGTCTGTGCGACCGTTATATGGATTGTTTTCCGAGTAAATGATGAATAATGCAAGTGCACTTTTGTCCAGCATGTTCTAAAACATGGACAAGGGCCAACGCAATGTTTTGCGTTTCGTTGAATATGCAGAAAGCATTTTATCCATTGCGTCGACGCCTCCTTTGTTTGCATTGTAATCAAGGATGTAATGCGGCTTGTTTTTCTTTTCAGCTACAATTGAATTTGTCAAAGGTGTGCTGGTAAGTATTATAACTGATCTGCCTCTTTTTGGAACATAAGATACCAAAGAAAACTTTCCATCGAGAAACCCGAAAATGGAAGATTCTTCAGCACGATTGCGGTCAGCCTTCATTTCATATGGTACAAACATTTTATTTTGACGAACAGTACCAAGAATAGCAAGACCTTTGGACATTAAATACTTGCCTAAGTTTAGCGATGTAAAAAAATTGTCACAAACAATAGTCCTTCCGGTGTTCTCCCAATGGCATACTAACCTTTGCACAACACCTTCACCTACGTTATTTGCTCGACCAGCATTTGAGTTTTTTCCAGTATATATTTCACTTTTGAGTGGATAGAACGACCTAGCATCGCATGCAAATCAAACCTTTATCCCATTCTTGGCAGACTTAGAGGGTATGTACTGAGTAAACCTAGTTCGACCGCGATAAGCAAATAATTGTTCATCCACAGTAATTTCTCCAGATGGTTGGTAATATTTGCGCAGATTTGCGTTCATTTGTGTCCACAATTCAGATATTGGAGCAGCCTTATCGGCTTCTAGCTCTTGTACGCTCGCTTTCAAATCTAATGAATCGAACAATTTCTTTGAAGCGTGACTTTGGCAGTACTGCTCGATAAAAGCAAATGCCTTCTTGGCTCCATAGCACATCCACATCTTCGTCATTTGATTTATTTACACCTGCCAGTAACACAAGACCTATAAATGCTCTTAGTTCAATTAAGGTTAATTTCTCTCAGATTCTTTTATCTCCAGTGCAGTTTTTCTCGTTCCAAGTCTCATAGGCTTTTCGTGCTTTTTCATTCGTATCTACTAGAATTTGTTGAAGCATTGATGGAGTGAATATCAACTCAAAGACGTCAGACTCAATTAGACCCTGGGTAGCCCGAGTTGGACCCACAACAGTGCTCCGAAATACATTATGGCTACTTACGCGAACAGCTTTGCTAGGAAAGTTCTTAAGCCTTGCAGTTTGATCTTTAGCGATCAACGCATCATGTCGTTGGGTAATGGGCGGTTCACCTGAATCAAAATCATCCTCGAAATCTGCTTCGAATATGGTTACTACAAATGTAGTAAGCCGGCCGCAAGATGATGTTTTTTTCAAGTAGGGTCTAGAGGTCAGGCAAATAATAGTTCGAGTGTTATTATACTCTTAATTGACTGTGATTTGATAATCAGGAAGCTACTAAAAAATTCGGGCATTGTTGTTTCGGAAAATTTTTTTTTATCTCACTTTTTTTCACAATTTACTACAGATGTAGTAAGCCGGGCACATGAAGGTTAATGATGTGTGCAATTCAAAAACCTCGCGGTCAGTGACTTCCACTCAAAGGAAAAAGAGAAAACCTACAATTCGTCGAAAGTGGTCCAAAATATAATTAAAAGCAAGAGAAGGCACAAACACAGCAATACGCGTTCACACTCCGGATATTATAGCAGATATTTTGAATATCGATATAAGGCCACTACAACTTTTTAAACTAATTTTTGATGACGATTTTATGAAATGTATACAAGCACAGACTATAAAATACGCTGTAAGCAAAGGAGATGAAGCGTTCACCCTAAATCTTGAGGAGTTGTATACATATCTAGGCATCCTTATACTAAGTGGGTACAACAAGGTGACTATTCTCAACCGTAATTTCACTTGATCAATTTATTAGACGTAAAGCAACCAGTAATCATCAAGGAGTATAATTGCGGAATGGGTGGAGTCGATCTCTTCGATCAGCAAAGCGCAGCATACCGAGCTCGGATTAGATCAAGGAAATGGTATTGGCCCATTTTCAGATTTTGTCTAAATGGAGCTATTGTAAACTTATGGATGTTATTTCAAAAAGCTTATCCAAAAGTAACTCTTCTCGGATTTATCCGACGTCTTACAAGAAGCAATCTTTCAAAACCAATAGAACTTCATCCAGTTTCAGAACGAAAGGGAAACGAGAAAACGAAACTATGTAGATACGATGGAGTCGAGCACTACGTAAATTACTCAAGAACTCAACGCCGATGCAAATTTTGTGGCAAGTGTATAAAATTTATATGCATGAAATTTAATTTCGAATTGTACCCAGATAACTGTTTTTACAAATATCTTGTACCTGACTCATCAAATAAATTTAAAAATGTATAGATGTAAAATATGTCACTTTATAAATAAAATGTTGATTTGAATTCAAAACTTATGTATATAATGTAATTTTATTTTCATAGAAGTATGTAGCTCTCCAAAACCGCTTATGTGTGATATATTATACGCTTTGCCACGTCCACATCTTTTGAGATATTTTTTTGAAAAATGGAAATGAACCGTTTAACATCAAAACAAATATTTGGTGAAAATTTCAGTCACCTATCTGAACCCGTTTTATGTGTGAGCATTAATGGGTTAATGAATTCTTTTGATCAAAAACACCTTCTCGATACATACATTACATTGGGTCATACGGAGATTTAAAGGAGACAAAATATTTTGTGTCTGGCGAAGCCAGTTGTGTGTTACTGCGTTCGAAATTAAAGCGAAGAAAGGGGAAATGTTAATAATTGAACCACGAAATGCAAGTGAGAAGCGGTGAACGCACCAATTCATGTTCTAGTAAGGCAATCGTCAGAAATATTGATGAAATCATCGAGTTCGCCAAATCGTACCAGCGTACAAGCTTTTATTCTATTGCCCAGGAATCGAAGAATAGTCAAGAAACATTTTGGAGCAATTCTCATAAGGATAGATATAATTATTTTCATTTCATCTTCGAAAGACAGCGAGAAACCATTAAGAAACCAAGCTATTACACGTATCAGTTATAAATGATGTATTAAAAAATAAAAATGTTGTTATCAAGTTTCTAGATATAAAAGTAAATTTTTTTTATTTCTACATTTATATATTTATAAATATTTAAATATTTTTTGAAAAATTTTTTTTTTCATATTCAAAGTAATGGCTTAAGACGAATTTAATCGTTATACGATATGACTTCTAGTCCAAATCATTCCTTAACTAAAATCGAGTTAAGAGTTAGAAATTAAAAATAAAGTAAAAAAAATCACAAATAAGAGAAAAAGTTTAACTTTGTATTGTTCACTTTTCTTTCCACTTTCTTTTTTTATTATGAACTGAAATGCGAATTAAAATGTTATAAAATTGCTAACGTCGCGCATACAAACATTTGCATAACAGGTTCCCTGTCCCCATATAATAATATCACCGAAGTGCTCTACGCTCAATTTTTTTTTTAAATCTCTACTACATTAGAACTATTATTGCAGGTCCAAGCTTTTAAAAGGTTTTAGAAAAATCAATGAATATAAAAACAGCAACAAGAAACACATTTTTCATATGAGTTTTACGAAAGTTCCCGAGCATTCTTCACCCTGAACGTTTTATGAATCATATACTCGTATCACCACATCCAAGAAATTTGTATTAGGCAAAATATGTATGTTAAAATTGTTCATATATGATATATGAACATATCAGACTCGTTGCAAAAATAGTGATAGGAATCATATATGATTCATCGTTAAAGTTAACCTGTGACGATTCATCATTAAGCTGTTTATCGAAATTCCCCGCTTTTAGGCAACTATTTAAAATTTACAAATGTTCTGTTGAAGATTTGGCGAAATCAATTTTATTTATTACACTTTGTGGGCACAGAATTGTTCCTCCATGCCCCAAATGGAAAAGTCGAAAATTTTGTTTATTTGTAAGGTTGAGTTAAAAAATTCATAATTTTTTTTTTTTATATTTTTCTCATTGGTTGCGCTTACTTAATTTATTGAGGCTTAGCAACGGATTGTTGGATGATTTTGTTTTGGTATCATATACTTTTGGTTTTGTGAAAATGTTCGATTTTGTGCCGAATAATCGCCATTCGCGAGAAGTGTTGATTTTCCTCTTTGAAGCGCATCAAGAGCTACAAAAAGTTTATGGATATGCTACTTTAAGTGAAACAACGAGCCGAGATTGGTTCCGTCGCTTCAAAGACGGTGAATTTAATGTTGACGTCCGCGTGAAGGAAGGTCAAACACCTTCGAAGACGTTGATTTCGAGACATTGCTCAATGAAGATCCGTGTCAAATGCAAGAAAAGCTTGCTTCAGTATTAGGCGTTACCCGCCAATCCATTTTCAAGCGATTGCATGCTTTGGGAATGATTCAGAAACAGGGGACTTGGGTTCCTTATGAGTTAAACCAAGGGATGTTGAAACCATCACTGGTTATAGATATCGACTTCAATTGATGCGATTGAGTCGAGCACTGCGCGAGTAGTGGCCGCAATACGCGAGAGGCATGAATAAGTGATTTTACAGCATGACAACGCTCGGCCTCACGTTGACAAACCCGTTAAAGCCTACCTGGAAACATTGAAATGGGAAATCCTACCCCACCCGCCATATTCTCCAGATATTGCGCCGTCTGATTATCACCTGTTCCGATCGATGGCACATGGTCTAGCTGACCAGCAGTTCCATTCATATGAAGACATCAAAAAATGGCTTGAGCCGTGGATAACCTCAAAAGATGAACAGTTTTACCGCGACGGTATACAAGATCTCCCAGAAAGATGGGAAAAAGTAGTAGTCAGCGATGGGCGATACTTTCAGAATAAAGTTGTATTTTCATAAAAGAAACAGTGACCTAATAATTACTTTGGAAATTATGAAAGACCACTTTCCTCAAAGGCGTACTACTATTTAGTTCACAATATAACTAAAAATTCGAAATGACATAAATCTTTATATATATATTTCTTATGTTCGTGTGTTTGTCACTGAACTCCTCCTAAACGACTGAACCGATTTTGATGAAATTTTTTGTGTGTGTTCAATGGGATTCGAGAATGGTTTAGATTCACAATTTGCCGGGAAAATGGTCAAAACGTGGACCCGGGTAACCTTCGGATGTGTATATACAATATGGGTATCAAATGAAAGCTGTTGGTGAATGCTTTAGTTCAGAGTATTTTTCATGCCGCTCCGTGACTAGGGTCTCGAGATAGAGACCAAAACGTGGGCCCTAGAATGTGTTTGTACAATATGAATATCAAATTGAAGCTGTTGGTGAATGCTTTAGTATAGAGTATTTTTGATGCCGCTCCGAGACTGGGGTCTCGAGATATAGGTCAAAACGTGGGCCCGGTTAACCTTCGGATGTGTATATACAATATGGGTATCAAATGGAAGCTGTTGGTGAATGCTTTAGTTCAGAGTATTTTTCATGCCGCTCCGTGACTAGGGTCCCGAGATAGAGACCAACACGTGGACCCTAGAATGTGTTTGTACAATATGGATATCAATTGGAAGCTGTTGGTGAATGCTTTAGTTCAGAGTATTTCTCATGCCGCTCCGTGACTGGGGTCTCGAGATATAGGTCAAAACGTGGACCCGGGTAACCTTCGGATGTGTATATACAATATGGGTATCAAATGGAAGCTGTTGGTGAATGCTTTAGTTCAGAGTATTTTTCATGCGGCTCCGTGACTAGGGTCCCGAGATAGAGACCAACACGTGGACCCTAGAATGTGTTTGTACAATATGGGTATCAAATGGAAGCTGTTGGTGAATGCTTTAGTTCAGAGTATTTTTCATGCCGCTCCGTGACTAGGGTCCCGAGATAGAGACCAACACGTGGACCCTAGAATGTGTTTGTACAATATGGATATCAATTGAAAGCTGTTGGTGAATGCTTTAGTACAGAGTATTTCTCATGCCGCTCCGTGACTGGGGTCTCGAGATATAGGTCAAAACGTGGGCCCGGGTAACCTTTGGTTGTGGATGTGCAATATGGGCATCAAATGAAAGCTGTCGATAAGTGCTTTAATGTGGGGTAATTTTCATACCTTTTGATGACTAGGGTCTCGAAATATATGCCAAAACGTGGACCCACCATGTCTTTGCCCAGCGAAGCGGGCCGGGTTTGCTAGTATTTTTATAGTTTTCCGGAATTTCGGTTTTTCCCTGTTTATTATAGAATATAAAATTACTGTATGAAATATTATAATGTCTCCCATTTGCTAACTTATCTTAAAGGAGGTGAGACCTATTATTAACCTTCCTATAGCCGCACGTTGGTCTGTGAGAACGAGAAAATGATTTTACGTAAATATTTGTTTTTCCAGAAAGTCTACAAAGTTGAATTTACTGCTAGCTTCCGCTTTTCTTGCAAGCTCTATATTAGTGTTGATTTGGCGTTTGCACTAGACAGGCGTGTTGGCGAATTTTATAAAAATTGCTCTATGAGACCGACGCGGGTATATGTGTAATATTTTGTGAAGTTAAAGCAGTTATTTTGTTTTTTGTTTCTTTCTTATTTTTTTACGTTTTACTATTTTGCAGGTACTTTTTAATATTACAATGAATGAAGAGGAAATCAGACTACTTTTGGAGGAAGAAAATTCGACTTCTGATTATGAGGATGAAAATGACAGCGACGTTGAAGACTTTGTTGCAGGAGATGTAGAAAGTTATGATACCGAGAAAGAAGATGATGAAGAATACGAGGAGGAGTTGAATGAGATAGATGATATAGAATTTTATCTTGGTAAAGATGGACACACCAGGTGGAATAATGATGCTCCGTCAGATCGTTTAAGACGTCTCGCTAGGAATATAGTCACTCAACTGCCAGGGCCTAGAAAAGCTGCAAAAAACTTGAAGGAAATAGGCGAGGTTTAGAGATTATTTTTTACTGAAGTTGTTATAAATCGTATTGTAAAGTATACTAATGAACATATTGATCTCATAAAACCTAATTTTTCAAGAAAATGCGACTGTACCCATACAGGCAACATAGAAATCGAAGCCGCTTTAGGCCTTTTAATCTTTGCTGGAGTTAGGAGAAATAGTCGCTTCAATGCTAAAGATTTATTCAAAACAGATGGTTCCTCTTTGGAGATATTTCGATTAACTATGAGCTGGAATTGATTTTATTTATTAATGCGTTGTCTAAGATTTGACTATAAAGCCACGCGAGCTGAAAGGACTGCCGTAGATAAACTAGCTCCAATAAGTTGAAGAAGATGTAGCCGCGTTTCAAAAATACTACAGTGTGTCCCAGTTTGTTACAATAGATGAAAAATTGGAGGCTTTTAGAGGTCGTTGTGGCTTCAGACAGTACATCCCCTCAAAACCAAATAAATATGGCATAAAAATTTACGCCTTAACAGATGCCAAAATGTTTTACCCAAACAATTCACCGAGATAAGAGGACGAGCGGAAAAATCTAGCTTGTTCGGACACCGTGGCAACTGCAGTCTTGTTTCGTATGTTCCCAAAAAGGGGAAAAATGTGCTTCTTGTATCGAGCATGCATGCTGGTGTTGAAATCAATGAGATTACTAATAAACCAGAAATGATAATGGACTATAATATGACGAAAGGCGGGGTTGACACCGTAGATACTCGTAAAATGTGTGAAACGTATAATGTTGCTCGAGGTACGAATAGATGGCCCATGGTTATTTTCTATAGCCTTATGAATGTTACGGGTATAAATTCATACATAATACATGTACAAAGTAATCCTAGTAAGAAAATTAACCGCAGAGCCTTTCTTGAATCTTTGTCGTACGATCTTATTAACTCGCAACTTCGACGTCGAGCTCTAAACAGTTCCTTGCCTAAACCATCAAACTTCGGCTCTCTGAATTATGTAAAATAGATGGTCTCGAGACTTCTTGAACATCGTTTAATAAAAGTGGTCGCTGTGAATACTGTTCCTTAAAGAAAAACCGAAGAACGCTTTACAACTGTGCTACATGCCGACAGTATTTTTGTTTGGAACATGCTATTATGGTGTGTCCTGAGTGTTTCCGTAAGGATAATGAATAAGATAGTTTGACGTTTTTATTGCAAATAAATATTTTTTAAGCTAGAAAAGGCATTTTTTGTTTTTTCTTTTTTTGAAGAGGTAAAAGCGTAAGTTTTCTTTTTAAGGCAGATTTTTACATGAATTGCGATATGCCACATATAAGACTAAAAACTAATATAATTAATTTAAATCAAGTAATTTATTGCCCTCACGGGGAAGACCACAGAACTTTGGAGATATAGTACTAAACGTTTATGTCATCATTTCAAACATTCCAGAAAGTCTTGTGATTGGAATGTTATGATTGCCTTAGTTATAATGAAAAAGTTAATTAAGAGTAATTAAGTAATAAATAATTTTGGTTGAATGATAAATGTTGAAATAAAACCTCTTTGTTTTGTTATTTTTATTTTTTATTGTTGAAGTATTCAATGAAATTTTCATTAAAAAAATTGGCATATCCCGTAGTTTTTTTTTTTGTAAACTTAAGATTGTTAGGTTTTGCTGACTTTGAAAGTGTAAGTCTTTTTGAAGGCATTAAAAGTATGCATTTTTGTTAATCATATTATAAAAAATATTTCATTATAAATTTAAACCAAATTAATCTTTAAAAAATACAAAATTAGAGTAATTACATGTATCCATATTAATCAAATTATCTAAATGCAAAACCTTAAATATCTCCATATTAAATACAATTCACTTACACCACTCTCAAAGAAAACGGCTCATATGTTGATATAAATTACTCTAAACATATCTAATATAATCTGTTTTTATATTCTTTAACTGTTTTCGCATTTTCAAAACATCTAAATACTTACAAAGTCATAAATATGTGCTCTATTCATTAGTTCTCTATTTCAAACTCAATCTTATAATATTACAGGAACCTAAGCTAATGCTAGAGTGGTGTAATTCAGAGTCTGATTTTCATTATTAAAATCATTGAGAATAGAAAAACAGGTTGGTGAGGTTGGTCAGGTCAGTATGTGACGGTATTGAAAAAAACTAATCCCAGCATTAAATATAAGTAAATGAGAGTAAAAATTATATGGTAGGGTCTAAAAAGCACGTTTAAAAATTATGAAAAACATCTATCAGTCAATGTCACTAAAATATGCAGCTTATGAGATAAAGCTGGGAGAGATTTGTCGCACAGTTAACGGCGCACTTGCTTAAGAAATTTCTGCCGAAATTTCAGTTTCTATGCAGGTGTACAGCATTATCTTAAATCCGTAGATCTACTTTCTCATGGCCAAAGTAAATCGCATTATAAGCATATAAATGACTCAGCTTAATTTGGGATAATAAATGCTGTGCATGCTTACC
Source organism: Anastrepha obliqua (assembly GCF_027943255.1). Classification (NCBI taxonomy): domain Eukaryota; kingdom Metazoa; phylum Arthropoda; class Insecta; order Diptera; family Tephritidae; genus Anastrepha; species Anastrepha obliqua. Next base: position 88,142,374 of record NC_072892.1, read on the forward strand.
CAAATTTCTTATTGATACATATAAATACATACATACATACATATGTAGGTTAATAGTTAAATATTATAGTTAACTGAGCATTTCTTCCGTGTGCTTGAATTAAAAAAATAGAACCCGCTGTGCTTTGCGAGCAGAACCTGTGACCACCGCAAAGGCAATTCAAGCACAATTAGTTCATATTTGTGAATTAAGTAGCAATGCGGCCTGTTGAAAGCGAGATAATTCATACATAGCCATAATTCAAATGAGAGAAATCTTAGAATTTTTTGACTTTAATATTATAAATTAGTTGACTCCTCTAAATGAAAATATTGAGATAAGCCGGTGATATTTAAATAACAATTATTGGATAATTGTGCGCCCCATATATATATGGATGCACGAATTTATACATACACGCATTACAGCTGAAATACTCGTATGCTCGTACAAATGTAGGCATTTGATGCGCTTCATTGGATTTGTATGACAAAAGAGCCTATTGATTAGGTGCTGCCACTATCGTCTACCAAGACTTTATTTATTTTGGCTCACACTCAATTCCTTTTAACCAATTTAAAATTTACGAGTTTATCATGAAAGAATATAAAAAATCCCGGCAAGTGAAGTGTCACCATAAGGTAGAAAAGGAGAATAAAGAAAATGCGATCAGGCACAATGCAGATAAGACGTGCCAGATAATACCGGATACCGGTCGGATATCGTCAAACTAATTCATTTTACGCCTCTGCGTATTGACAATTGCCGATTGAACTGCACTGACAAAGGTGCTTGAACACACACACACATATATATATATGAAGTCAGTCATACACACAAGTTCAGAGCTTTGCATACAAATAAGCGCTGCATGAAGGGAGAAAGGGTACAGATTTGAACTGAACGAAAGAATGGAAATGACGATATTTTTATGAGTACAAAAAAAAAAAAAAATAATAAAGAAAGAGTAAAGAAAGAATCTAAAAAGCTTATCCAAGCATCTAAATTATATGCGCGACGAGGAGTTGCATGCCACAAAGCGGAATGCAATGAGCAGTGAAAAAATTTGAATTCAGTAAAAATATAATATGAAAAAGAAATAAAAGCTGTAGGATTAAGAAAAGAACAAAAAAAAAAACATAAAAATAAATGCATGAAATGAAGCGATAAACGTGAAAACAAAGACACTGTAAAAAATGACAATGGCAAGCGTTGCAGGTATGCAACGACAATGGGAATACTAGGGCGTTGGACGCAACTGCCAGCGGCATGCAAAGATGATGAGGCAGTTTTAGAGGTATTCCAGTGGCACTGTCACGCGCTTATGCACACACACTCATATACATACACCCACATACCACACATACAAACATACATTTTGTTCCATGGCGGTAAAGCACATTTCCATTTTGGTGTCAGCGCGCCGGCACTTGTGATTGCAGCAGCCAGACCGATATTACTTCATTTCCTTCTTATTTCCTAGTCATCATCTTGCATTATTCTTTTAGAAAAGTATAAATTCAAACCACTTTGTTAGCGCACATATTAGCATTTGCGGTTGCCTGTGAATGAAAGCGATTGTCTATGGAAGTATTTTAATAAGGGAAATATTGAGCATGCATGCATATGTAGATATATAGAATAAATGCGAGATACTCCTACATACATATATAAGTATGTATATTTATGTAAAATTATGCACTGTTATTCTACGAGGACACACGCACGCTTCGACGTGCCATTCCAAAGCTTTCTATCCATGAGAAAAACACCGTTCACATATAAATTGAAAAGCGATTTACATGTTTGTATGTATAGAAGGAGTATGTATGAATGTAGGTATGTAGTACATGCCAGTATATTTTCCAGCACTCCAGGTGCATGACTTTCTGCTGCTTATGCGTTAAGCTTCAGCTGTCAAATGTCTGAAGTGTCATGCGTTGCAATTGCGCCATCTCGGTTTTGGACATATAAAAAAAATAAAATTTCTAATATTAAACAGAAGCTAAAGATTTGATGATAAATTGACAACAATTTAGAATTTCAGCAGAGTAGAAGCTATTTTAACGTAGTTATAAAATTTGAAAGACCTAATCGTTTTTTAATTAATACTATTGTAATTAATTTGGCTTATATTCCAAGAACAATAAGCAGATGATATAACTGTTTATTGACTTGACCTACATACTACTACAATAAATTATTGATCTCCAGTAGCAACAGCTATGCAATGGGAACTGATCAGTTCGTCTAAAAATTGGCTTAATTGTAAGAAATCGACGTATTTTCATATGAACTTCAAACTTTTATGCAAGAATTTTTAATTAAATTTTAGTATAATAAAGTGTAAGTTTGAAGAGGCTCAAAATTCCAGCTGATTTCTGATAATTTTTCCCCTGAGGAAATTGAGCCTTTAAAAACAAGCGTGCATTACATTGAAAATATTGAAATTTCGGTAAAAATGTTCAAGTTTTTATAAATTTTAGACAAAGATTCAAATATTGGTTTACATGATATTTGTTGTAAAATTAACTACATTTTTTAAAAAATTTATGAAAATTAAAAAACAAAATAAAAGTAGTCAAAATTAGTAGGTTGTTAGGTGAAGTGTTTGAACTACCTCTCTGACACTCCCCAAGTAGCAAAAAAGCGTTGTTTTGATATCATTTTGAGACCTCTAACAAGCAGATATCGACAGCCAACCAGAGCTGTTGCTGTAATGGAGAAGATTGATGAGATTTATGTTGACCTACTGCCCCAAGCTCTCAAAGAAATGATTACCCAGTGACCTTAATCGTATAGCTGCCAAACCCGGATATTTGCAGAGAAAGTGCTCAACAGTCTTCTTCTCTGAAAGGCCCCCACAGCTTCTGCAATGGGGCTTAAATGATAAACCCAGCTTTTCCGTGAATATGCCGATCGTCCAATAACCGGTAAACACAGCTACTAGTTTGGAAATTGAACGGCGTCGGGTTCCCAGGGTTTTCTAAGTCATGCGTCTATTGAACTGGGGCTTCAAGGTTTTCGAACATGAAACGATGGTACTCTAACTCTTCTGCGGTTTTCCGAAAAATAGGTTGTGCAACTTCCCTTTAACAACAGGCAAGGGGATGCCGATGACTGGGTAGGAGACCTCTGAGACCAATTCAGTCGACTCCTTCTTGACAAGCTCATCAGCATTTTCATTTCCCTCTATGTTCCTATGTCCTAGAATCAGGATCAGAGAAATATTACCTGTACACCGAAGAGATTTGACCTCCTCCTTACAGGAGTTGACTAGTTTGGATCTGCACCATGGCGTCGTCAGAGCCTTGATCACGGTTTGACTATCGGAAAAAAATTAGTCAAAATTGCGATATGTTCTAATTTCCATATTCTAAAAAGCATCGTAAGCCGATTATTTGCTAGTTGCTAATTTCCTAACTCTTCAACCATTACCCGATTACCCAGCAATGTTGGTCAGTTGCTGTGAGCTGTTCCGGCATGTTTACAAGTCTGTCTTTGCTTGTTAGATAGTGTTGTGGTCGAGATATTTATAGAAATCGTTTTATATGTATTAGTACATATGTGGGTCGCCGTAGCCGAATAGGTTGGTGCGTGATTAACATTCGGAATTCACATAGAGAACGTTGGTTCGAATCTCGGTGAAACATCAAAATTAAGAAAAACATTTTTCTAATAGCGGTCGCCCCTCGGCAGGCAATGGCAAGCCTCCGAGTGTATTTCTGCCATGAAAAAGCTCATCATAAAAATATCTGCCGTTCGGAGTCGGCTTGAAACTGTAGAACAACATCAAGACGCACACCACAAATAGGAGGAGGAGCTCGGCCAAATACCCAAAAAGGGTGTACACGCCAATTATATATATATATATGTGAGTTGCTTGCCATAAATATGATCTGAGAACATTACTTTTTTCAAAGGTAAGATATATTCCGAAGTAGAATCAAAAGGCAGCGTTAAAAGAATTTTTCGAGATATTTCAACTGCAACGACACCTATCGGGTTTATTTCTACAAAACTATCGGACCATAAATACGACTATCTTAAATATTTCAATCCATGCTGGTGGATTTGAGCACCTTCATAAATCTTCCCAGATATACCCACAATAACTCACCACAATTTAATTGCAATTGGATGAGCGGCTTCAGAGTCTATAAACTACAAACAAATGAATTAATTTTCACATTTATATGTAAAATTATTTGTTGCTTCCTTCTATTATGGAATACAGCAAAAGGTATAAGTGTAACCTCTTTCAAATGATTATTTGCCTGAAAATCTGACTGCATACATAAATGAGAGTCATTTAGGTTAATTAAATTATTACCGTAACGAGATATTCAATTGCCGGCTCTTGCGCAACGCAGCAGCATCTGCGGCAACATTTGCCTCGTTTGGATCAAGTGCCAAATATCATTCAATTTTAATTAGTTCCTGTCCTCAATTTAGCTTGCGGAAACAATGCTTTCAGCTATATGGCCCCACATTTTGTCAACGACAGCCAAACTTGCCACCTGCTGAAAATAAGCTGTCGAGTAGGTAGAAGCATACGCTTCTGGACATCACGTGTAAAATGATGGAACTGATTGAAATGGCCAACGTGCCCGCATACACAATATACACTTATATAAGTGTGTGTATGTGTGTTTATAATTTATGCATATGAATTCGTTTTTTGCTACACACTAAGGGATTATTACAGTAATTACAATTGAAATTTAATATGCTGGTTGAAAAGGTACACAAAATCAGTGAGAATACATATATTATTTAATATTGGGCTTAAGTGTAAAATCTATTGACTTTTGATTTGCTTATGGGGATGTATTCATGTGAAAGCTCTTCTATCAATGAGGCATACAAAAGCTAAAAATCACATTGAATAGACAGATTTACTCCTCGAGTTGACCCTCCTGAACAGGGGCGGATCGTGACATTGCGGGGCCCTGGGCTAATGTTACTCGGGGGCCCTGTTTTCTATGGTGATGCAGTATATAGTTATCAGAAAAAAAATCATCTTATATAAACATTTATTTATCAAAACAAATATGACAATAAAGAATATTAAATTACAAATCAATCTTTCTGCATTTTCGTGCCACGAATTCCATTATTTGCTCATCAACTGCTAAATCCTTTGTTAGATCACAATTTATTGAAAGAAGAGATATATGATTAAGTCGATCGTTCGACATTGTTGTCCTATACTTATTTTCAATATATGACATCCTGAAGAAAGAGCGCTCCGCTTCGCAGCTGGTGAAGGGCAACGTCAAAAAAATTTTTAAGATGGTGTAACAATTAGGAAATACACCAACGAGTTCCCTTTCATAGATAAGCTTATAAATTTCACTGCAAGAGGTGTAGCAGTCTGATTTAGATTGTAGTAAATATGATTTTAATTGAATGCATTCATTTACTAAATTTTCATCTACGTCATCTGAATAATATTTTACAATATTGCGTACACTTTCCAGATCCACGCTTTCCTGGTCTTTATTCTGCAAATCCATTAAAAAATTAAATTTTTTGCTGCGCCGCACACTGAGACTTTAGCAGTAGACTTATCGGCAAATTTTGAAGTAATTTGTCTCTTTTAAACGTCGCTGTAATTTGTTTCCACACTAGTACTTAATTTTTTAGCTTTCCCTTCGTACTCTTTTAGCTTCTGATCCGAATGCTGTCGTATGTTGTACACGAAGTCTTTTAACGAAACAATTAATTTAGTGGCTTCGCAAATATTTAAGCCAAGGCGCTGTATTTTTTTATTTACTACATGAAACCTCTCCAAAATTTCTTCGCAAAATGTGATCAAAATTGAAAATGAGAGTTTCGCCAGTTTATTAAATAAACTTCGTGCCTCTTTTCTGAAATCAGCTTTCTCATCCTCATTTTCGTTAAAAGTTTTTAAAATTTTCATAATTTCAGAAAAATGATTTTTTAAAGCTTTGACAGCCTCATAATGACAAGACCATCTGGCTTGGCTTAAACTTTTTAACGTAAATTTTAGTTGCATTTCACGATGGAACAATTCCCACCTGTGGGTTGAAGTTGAAAAGAAAACATATATGTTTTGCACCACGCCAAAAAAATTTACAATTTCGGTTGCAACTTTAACACATTCTTCACCAACTAGGTTACGGGAATGTGCAGCACATGGTACATAATCCGCACTTTTATTTTGCCGAAGGAACCATACCTCTAAAACGAATTCTGATGTCCCCCAATTTGGGTCGAACGAAAAATCCCACTTTGGCCCATTTAGAGTGCTCCAATCGAGTCCAAATGTATGACCGACCCCCACTAACTTTGGACGACCGATCCACCCATGCCAGTGGCACACCCCCTGGAACTCCCCTGGGGGGTTCCCATACAATCATTTCAAAATATCACCATTTTTGGCCTTTACATGAGAAAAGAAACTAAAAAGTTCGACCCAAATTGGGGGACATCAGAATTCGTTTTACAGGTATGGTTCCTTCGGCAAATTTTCTTATTTTGATACCTAGTATATGATTTTCACAGAGCAATGGGCGATTTTTTTGCCTCCCCACAAATCGACCCGGCCTAACATATATAAAGTCAAGTATCAATGTTTATGTCAGCGCAGGATCAGCACTGTCCAAAAGTCTGAGTACTTAATTAGTTGGCACTTAATCGTTTAAACGGTTCTGGCCGTCTAGTGTTTTTAGTAGAAAACTAATGTGAGTGTGGTAGTAAAATATCAGTGCGTCCTGTAGGGCATTCGTATTTTATTTTTATTGGTGGCTGGGGGCCCTTTGCAACCAGGGGGCCCTGGGCTGAATCCCAAAAAGCCATTAGGTAGATCCGCCACTGCTCCTGAACGACAAAAGTTGGCACATCATTTCGCCTAGTTTTGACAATTTTTTTTTCGGAATATTCATTATTTCTTTTATTAAAGTAAAATTAAAAAAAATTATATATAATATGTCCAATTTTCAAATTGTATGCAAAAAAATAGAAAAATTTCACAAAAAATGTCGTGTATAGGAAAAGACGCAAGACCGATAAGGTTAACAAATATAAGAAATCAACGTATTTTTTAGCAGCTTTAAACTTGCACCTTATTATACTCAAATATAAGGTGGCACTAAATTAGCCACCCTATCGGAAGATTTATAATATTTGAAAATGGCGTCGAACGTCAGTCATATTTGACATTTGTGAACTAGAAAGCTGCAGTTCACAAACAGACAAGCAATGGAGTGCGTAAAGCTCAAAATAAATATTTCCATCACTCAAACTCATTTTTTTTATTTAGTAAAAACAATATCTAAAATCAAAATTGATGAATAATTTTCTATAAATTCTTACTTTAAATTGTGGAGTTTTATAACTTTCATATAAAGTTTTGAAATTTGATTTATTTATAATATTTTTTGTTCGACAATAAGCTATACTTTTATATAAAAAAAAGTTGAAATAAAAACGAAAAATATTCAAATCCAATCAAAATGTTGATGTGCTTTCGTAGTTTCGAAATTACAAGCATATAATTAAAAACGTTTTCAATTTCTAACCAGCCTCTTAAGGGCGCTGTGCATGAACTTTTCTTCTGAGTAAGCATTTCGGTCTCTTAAGCGAAATTTGCTTAGCCGCACATTGATTCGCATCATTTTGGAAAAATATATTACATATATAAAAATAGAAGTAACTGCGAAAAAAATGTCTTCAATATATTTTTATTTAGAACAGATATGTATAACTAAAATTACTAACATTTCAAATTCATTAAAGGAAGAGATGCGAAAATGATGTAAATATTTCATGATTATATATTGTAATTGATTATGTGCGTAATTTGCTTAGACGCCTGCAATTAAAATTTGAATATAAATGTATTGATAAAAAATATGCGTATGTAATATGTTTTGAACAGCCATTCTTGTGTATAGTATGGAAAATTCTATTTGGGATTGAGTCAAGTAATTTCCGAAGTGTATTTATGCCCAGACCCAGCTACGCCTGCATAATTGACGTTTTTCGTTTTTGTACCGTTGAATACTGGCGACCATTTAGATACACACCCCTTGAAATTATGCTCCAAGCATTTTCAATGGAATTTAAGTCCAGATTTCTCACCAACCAGTCAAGCGGGAGTATCGAACGGGAAGAAAAGAACTCCTTTGACTGGTAACGTGTCTGTTGAAATGTAAGTTCAGTATCCGCGTTATTGCCCAAATAGTCAATGAACACATCATCTAACATCTCATTATATTTTTCAGAGTTAATTTTTGTCGTAATAAAGCATAGTTTCAACTTTCCATGGTAAGAAAATGCTCCCCATATCATGAAGCACCCACCTCTGGAATTCCGACTCATTTTTGGTGAATTATTTTGGCAAATATCATACCAGTAATAATTGAAACCATCAAGGCTATTCAAATTAAATTTTTTTCTTCTGCAAAAATAGTATTACCCTTGTTTTCAGCACAACCCATGCGATTGAATAAGTTGGGGTCGTTTTAAAAGTTTCTTGTCTTCAGATAAAATTTGTTAAACTCTTCGATTCCCTATTGGAAATTATAATCTTTTTTACTACTTTTGATGCTCTCAGTCGATTTTTAGGGGATCCTTTTTTAAAAACATTGCACTAGTATCGAGATGTTTTTCTATCGTTTGAATCGAGAGTCGAGTGATTTCTCTTTTCCATTACGACAACGCACCAGCTCATGCTTCAGCAGTTGTTGTAGAAAATGTATGCACCCTTACTCTTCAGATTTGGTTCCTTCGGATTCCTAGGATACCTCGGACTACTATTTGTTCCCCAATTTAATGAAAGGGAAAAAGATTTTATTCAAACGTAGAGGTAAATCCTTATGTAAATCCTTTTGTAAAATAAACTGTGCATGAGAAAAATTAAAGTACAAACGAATTTAACAATACTTGAAGCAGCAATGCCCTTTACTTTATTAGGTGACCGGGGATTAACTCGCCAACACGCAGGTGTATATGTGTATTCCTTTGTAAAAATAAAAGTGCAATTATGAAAAGCACATAAATATTTTCGTGTATACCACATAAGTATATATGAGCACTTATATGGGTGGGATACTCGACATCGCACGCATGCCGGTTATTATAAATGCATATACGCGCATTATGGTGGAGCAAAAAAATCAAAAGTGGAAATATTGTTGTGGAAAGGCAGGCAAAAGAGTTTATTCTAGGAACTCTCACTGGATACTATAAGGTGATTTGTAGTCTTCATTATAATTTCAGTAAACTAGTATTGGCAGAATCAAACAGCCGCCGTTTTTGTCAGTTGGCCGATGAAGCGTCGGAATATCTCCTCCGCACACCCAGTGGATGTGATTTCTAATCCTTTCGAGATATGGAATAAAAGCTCGGAGGAAGTACCTTAATGTATTAGAAGCCTTCAATTATAGACTTGCGGTCTAGCACAATAGACCACATTAGAGAAAAAGCTATATTTATGTTGTTGAATTGTTGAAAAGTATTGAAGGCAACCCCTACTAGCTAGTAGAACAATCAAAATTATAAATACACCATTTTAATACTTTATATCTCATATGAACGCCCAAAAAATGTATTTCGATCTGTCAATTCCGTATTTATTTACAAGCTATTTGAAGTTGACGAGACAATGGAAATAATTAGAGACCCACAGAACCCAAAAAAATTTGTACAGCTTCGACAAAGTGGTCAAACTTTGGCCGACGATTTCTTTGATTTTTTTTATTTAGAAATGTTATAAACTTTCATACTTTGTAACATTTTTTGAATACTGATATCAGAGGTCTCATCTTCTGAAAAAATGAAATACTTTGAAATATCTATATGCTACTCCATCGAGAGTTCACTAACACTAAGTATTGAGAACTAAGTGCAGTTGATCAACCCTAGTAAGGTGAAACTACCAATAACAAGTTATTAAGCCCTTGAAAATATTCGCTTCCGTTTCGGTTCGGCTTCGGCTGACTAAATATAAAATTGTTGATACTATAAGCAACTCACATTAATAAGTACTTCAGAGCTTCCGGAAAATCAGTACAGGTGTTAAATTATTTGAGTATCATTTGAATAAGTGTACCGAAGTTGAAGAGATTGCCGTGAACTTAAATGCAAGAGACAGCTTTATTTTTCGATTGCCATGCAACAGCCAATCATTAAGATGATATGGATCAACGTTTTTTCGTTTTTATTGTTAAAAATTTGTATGTAGTTAACCTAAAAAGTGGCACAAATTATTGATGTACACGTTTTTGTTAAGGATATTTAACAAAGTCCACGCTAAAATCGAAAAGAAATTAAAAAAGTAAGCCATGCATATACAGGTAGTACAGACCAAACAACTATACTATTAATATAACCAAAGAGGCTTGTAAAACTACAATCTTCATATACATAGTAGAAAAGCATTTGATACTTTACGAAAGTCACACGTTGAAACAAAGACACCCAAAGCATTGACAGCTTTCTGGCGGTGCAGGGGTGTCTTTGGGAAAATGTGGGGTCTACCTATGCGTCAGTGGTCTGCATGAGTAGACTCTTTCTCGTTGGAGTCAGGAGGACCTTATCGCGACTACGCTGTAACCATCTGCTACACCGGAACTTTTCCGACTACTTTAGGCCCAGTATTAGATGTTCTGGTTGGTCTACCACCACTTAATACTTTCATCTAAGGAGAGGCCTTGAAGGACATCTGCCGGCGGAAACACAATGGGAACTGGTCCGGCCCCTGTCCGGCGTTGGAAAACAGAGAAGGCATGGACTTTGATCCAACGATTCCCTCCATGCCCCTTGACTCCATGCCATCAAGAGTCGTAGTATAAAAGAGATACGGTGTGGTGCTGTCAGAGGCTCAAGTGTGGTCAAACTCTGAAAATGAGCCCGGCAAACTCTGTTTTCGCATTTTCATGGATGGTTCCAGGACCGATCACGGTTCCGACTCTGGGGCTTACGTGGAGTCCAGCGGAACAAAATTTCACTTTGCATTTGAAATCCATTTATAATAGCCTGATGCTAATATGGGTTCCGGGACCCGTGGGTATCGTGGGTAACGACCTTAGCTAGGCCAACTATATTACTTTGGCCCGGAGCCCGTTCTGCCACTCCTTTCTGTAGCCATCAAAGCTACGGTTAGCAAATGGGTTACTACCATCTACAAGCGAGCTTGGCAGGCTAAGAGAGGCTGCAGAAGGACTAAACTGATGTTACCAATCATGTCCGACCGACTGTCGTTATGCAGAAGGGACTGCAGGCAGAGGGTTGGACTGATGACGGGACCCTTTCTGTAGGCGAAGCACATGGAAAAAGTTGGCATCTCAGACAGTGTACTCTGTCCAGCTTTGAAGAGGAGAATGAGTCGGTGGACCTCTTTCTGCCTCGCCTTCGCTCGAATCAGGCTTGAGGTCTTTGGCACTGATGTATTAAGAAGCGACCACCTTGGCTCCTTGACACCACAAGGTCTACTCAGATTTCTTAGGAGTTCGAGTAGATTTAAAGAAAATTAAAAGGAAATTCGAGTGCAGTACAGTGGAATTAGTGTTGTCTGAGTGATGTACTTGCTAGTTATCCCTACAAAAAAAAAACGAAGGGTTGGTAAGTCACCAGACGCCAGAACAACGCTTCCAAATTATGGAAAGATACTTGGAAAAAACATATATGCTCGCGAGGTTCATAAAGCACTGGCGCCATCATCGGGCCTTATTTCTTTCGAAATCAAGAAAGAGCTGCCGTTACAGTAAATGGCGAGCGCCATCGAGCCATGCTTACTGAATTTTTGTTTCCAACAAGACGACGCAACTTGCCAAACAATGCGCTTAACAATCGATTTTGCATCACTATAAAAATCGTTTTCGACAACTGTACTGGCTGCTATGACCTCAGTCAAAGCTCTCGCTGCAAAACAAAACCTTTATTTACAAAACGACACTTGCAACAATTTGGAAGTATGGTATAGAAATTTGGGGCACAGCTTTTAAATCCAATTTGACAATACTGCAACGTGCAGAGTCGAAGATACTTAGGACAATAACAAATGCACCATAGGATATACCAAACGCTGACATTCACCGCGACTTAAATATCGACACAGTTGACGAAGCAATACAAATTGCGAGCAGCAGGCCCATAAGCACACTTCTGACGCACACAAATCCGACGATGAGGAAGCTTCCTGCTGAAGAAAAATTCAATGAGAAGGGACTAAAATGAAAAACCCCAACATACCTCTTCTAATATAATAATAAGAAATATGCTTATGTAATTACCTGAATTATTATAGCAAATATCTTACAAATGAACTACATATATCTAAATGATCCTGAAGTACAATGGCCTTACAGTATCACGTAACTAGCCAAATATCTTTAAAACAAATTACTTATTGTTAATATAAAATTATCCATATACAACCATTGAAGGCATGCAACCAGATTTATTGGAAAAAGTAGTCAAAAATTGGACTTTTCGAATCGTAACTCGTAGCCGTGGGGAAAATATTGCGGATATTAAATCCAAACAATAAATGCATGAACCTTTGTTCAAGCTTTGTTCTCAAGCTCTTAAAAAATATCCGATACAACTATTTGAGTTGTAGTATAGCTTAAATATCGATTTTATCAAGGGTAAGAAGAATTCTTAAAATTTGTCGCACTATGCTAATGATTAAAGCCGATTGATGATGATTTGCCGATTAAAAGACGAAAAAATCAGTATTAAATATATATTATAATTGAATAAGAATTACTATTTACTTATACATTTAAAAATAGCCTTAGGGCTATAAAAAAAAATTAAACAGATGACCATTGGTAGCCAGCTGTGGGCATATCCGTCAAACGCAAATATTGCATAGCCTTAAACAAACACAGACAGATGTGTTTCGAAATTTTTTGTATATTTTTTATAATTAACCATTGCACATATGTGGGTGGAAATTATTTTCATTTCTGCACTCTACATACATTTTTTGTTTCACATTTTCATCCGTAGTGACAAATTGGCATGATTTGTATTTAATAGCACAAATGTGTGAACCAATTTAAAAGGCAATTTGATATCGCAGCACAAACTAGCATACATGCAAATAAATGGACATATTAAAACATATTTTTCTACTAATATATATCTATGTACTTATATATATATATATATTAAATAGCAAAAACTGCGCTAATTAACCCTCTTCAAAACCGTGTCTACAAAATCTCTTTTTTAATATAATATTTTTCTTCGGATACAAAACATTTAAGCGGTTCTGAGAATTTAAGACATGGTCATGCATTTTTCGAAACATAAGTTGAAAAATTTTGTATAGGGGGAGAAGAGAAAAATTTTCCGTTCTTTTTAACATGTAAAGAAAATTTTTCTTTCTAAATTTTTAGGAAAAATATGTTTTAAAATTGATATTTTTATCTTATTTTACCTTATTATGGGAATAAGTTTCCGTCCTTTCTTTGCCAAAGTTACGAATTATTTAAACAATTTAATAATACATGATATTATGTGAAGCTACAACTTTACTCCATCTTTCAGGCAGCATACGGACTCCTCTGACGAAATATTCGAGTTCTTTTGACTTGAGCCAGTTTGCGATGCTCTCGTAAGAAGTGAACGGCTCACCAATAAGGGCTGACTGCATTGGTCGGAACAGATGGTAATCCAGACACAGAAGGTGCACTGTCTAGGGAGTACCGTGGGTGGGGTAAGATTTCCCAATTCAGTGTCTCTAAATATTTCTGGACCGATTTAGGAACGTGTGATCCGGCATTGTCATGAAGCGAAATCAGTTTGTCATGTTTACCGTCCCATTCCGGCCGCTTTTCTTTGAGAGCTCGATTCAAACGCATTAGTTGCAGTCGTTAATGATCGCCAGTGATGGTGTCAAATGGTTTAAGAAGTTAAAAATAGAGGACTCCCTTCTGATCCCACCAGATGCACAACATAACTTTTGAAGCATGAATATTTTGTTTCGCTGTCGATGGACTTGATTAACTTGGCAGGCTTCACCATTTTCAACGCTTAGGGCTATCATATCCATATCATGATCAATTTTTCATCACCAGTGACGATGCGACGCAGAAAACCTTTTCTTTGCTGCCGTTCAAGACACATTTCCCACGTCACCAAATTTCTCCCGATATCTCTCTCCTTCAATTGATGTAGCACCCAGTTAGCTGCTTTCTTGAACCGAATGTCAACTACTGCGATCGAAACCTCTCATATACACCTTCAAATCACCAGTATATTACTAGAGCGAACACAAAAATAGCATTATATCAACAGCCACACCTCTTTTACGAGGGCGGAAACTTATCGAGCGTGCGCTGTATACGATTTTACGTAATTAATTTCCCCTAAAGCGTAAATTTGACCCCAGTACGATCAGGCGCTCATAACGCATTTCATATACTATGAGTACCATGCATTAGGAAAGTATAAAAGATGATCGAAAAGCTTCCGCATTATCCAGAGTTTTTCATGCAGGGCATTAGTTTTTCCTCTGCTTTAAGCTAACTGGAAACAATTGTCGAATCGTTAAAAGTTAGTGAATCGCACTACTGTTTTGGTTAACAAGTCGATTATCGCAAACTCGACGACAACAATTTTGGAGCTGTTAGAGGTGCGGTGGAGAGAAGTTAGGGCTCACTAGCATTGGATTGACGATTACTTCGGAATATGAGCAATCCGTTCCATTTGCCTCTAGTTGAGTTCCAAAACCTTTTCCCGTTAACCCCAGATTTGGCTGAGAACCTTCTTTTTGAGCTGGGCAGGCAACTTAAAGGTTCCATAACATTGACTACAAAAAGGTAAATTTTGTAAATTTAAAGCTTATTCGATTTTAAATTCCGCTTTTGTATTACTAGGTTCTAGTTCAGAGCAATGGGGAATATTCATCATTCAGTCGTCCGTTGGCCGCCTCATGCATCATGTAATAGACTCAATTAACGGTTCCATATTTTGAGCAGAGGTGAGATTTTCTCTGACCTAAGCGGCAAGATGTAGAAGAAACTTTTGATGGCGTTGTCCGGCTGTGGAGGCATTCGGAATTTATGAACAGTCGATGTCATCCTAAAGCAGTATACAAAAATTACTAAGTAAGCATGAATTTCAAATAAAGTTAGTGAATTACACTGCAGGTATTAGTTTGGCGGATATTTGGATATTTTCTATTGGGAAACTTTCCTGTGTCTAAATGCTATGTCAAAAGCACCTACACTATGGATTAAATACATTTTTTATAGACCCTAGAATACTATGGATTACTTATATACGCATCAATCTATCACAGAGTTTTAGCCTTTGATTTTTCAGCCAAGTACCAAAGTCATAGTATTGAATGTGTATTAATTGTATTCAACTGGCTATACAATTGTACACGTAGGTCGAGATTTAGGGAGCGTATAAAACTAGCGCGGTTTTTGTGAGTCTACCCAGAAGCTTTATTTTGTTAAACAGCTGTGGCTGTGCGAAGGTTAAGCAAATGACTTAAAAATATGTTTTTGTATATTATTTTGAGCGAATAAAATGCATTCTGAGAGGTAATAATGAATGCAAATTGAATGGAATATGATTATCTGTCGCATCATCACGTCACCAAATGCAGCGTCGGCCATAGTGACATGCTGGAAGTTAGAGCGAACGTTGTGAGGTCGATGCCAACTCAACGAATATAACTCACCAAATATGATGGACCATCTTTATTTGTTGGAATATCGGTTATAACTTGGTATCTCCTAGTGCATTTCTGAAAAATTTCCTCCGTTTTTATTCATATTCAAACCGAAATGCATATCAACAATTGAAGACTGCGCCTGCATCTGTCAATGCTGTGTGCGACTCTGTGTACGTATGAGTCACAATTCTGTTATCACAAGCAGCACGAAACAGGTGCGGCATCAATTAAATATAAATTTTTGATTATGAGTGCATGCTTAATGATGATGGCATTGTTGACAGCTTCATTACTTCCTGGCAAATATGCAAAGAGCCATACTTATACAAACAGTTGCGCAAAAAAGGTAAGAAGTAAATTTGCAAAAATATATCTTTATTTATGTTAGGCTGTTGATATTACTAACAAACACTTTACTCATTTAAATTATGAAGGTAACGGAGTATGCTCTCAATTTTTACAAGGTTACCGCAAAAGGCGTCCTAGAGTGTTAGCAAAAAAAAATATGCATTCTTTTTTACAAGTAAATGTTTTGTACATATTTTTTTAAATAATCTTTAAAATCAAACAGTTTTTGACATCTCGTCGTTTAACTAAATTAATTTCTAAATGACCTAAGAAATAATATTCTTCAATATCTAGGACGACTTTACCGATAACGCTGTATAAGAAACCAATCCTACACCCATCTGGCGAGTAAATATTTAAATCAATATATAAGCGATCATAAAGGATTAAGTAGGTTATGTTATTCCCATATTACCCAAATACTTACTCGTATACTTATATTCATTTACAAACCACAAAGTAATGGTTTGAGAGTTGAGAAAGTAAGGCTTACACTGGCATTGCTTCTGGGCAGAAGACGATCACAGTGGACCTTACAAAACACAGAAGGTGCAGGATGTGGAAAATATAGAATAATACTTTGGACCAAGGAATATGTGTGTGCCTAAAGGTGAAAGACAACTTCAAGAATTGGATTCGATCATCAAGAAGACAAATAAAAAACAATATTTACTACTGTGGGCAAAAAGGAAGGTGAATATTATTTGTCAAACTTCGCGGGATTAAAATTTTGCTCTAGTTTTTTTTTCATGAGTTGGCAGCACTGTTAATAATATCTGGGCCAACTTTCATGTGAATATCATTATCAGTAATATATTTACGCTTGTGTTTACCAAACCACCACGATTGCATTTTTCGATTTTTACAATGTCTGATTTGATTGAGCAGAGAAGCGCCATCAAATTTTGTTTGCGGAATGAAATTTCGGCTGCGGAAACGTTTAGCATGTTGCAGAAGGCATTCGGTGATTCGACCATGTCGCAGAAAAATGTTTATAAGTGGTACAAAGACTTCAAAGAGGGTCGAGAACGTGTTGATGACTTGGAGCGCTCCGGACGACCATCGACGTCAACAGATGACCAACACGTCAATAAAGTCAAGGAGTTAGTGCTCAAAAATCGTCGGTTGACTGTTAAAGACCTTACTGATATGATTGAAATATCAGAAGGATCTGTGAAAACCATTTGAAAGACCATTTGGGCCTACGAAAAGTCAAATCTCGTTTGGTACCGAAAATCTCAACTCCCTGGAAAAAAGTCGTCGCGTTGATGTGTGTGAAACAATGCTTTCAGACTATCAGGACAAGCTCAAATGCATCATTACGGGAGATGAGACTTGGATTTATGCGTACGACTCTGAAACAACCGACCAATCAAGCGAATATCGTGATAAAGGCGAAGCCAGACCGAAAAGAGCACGTCAAAGTCGTTCAAAAATAAAGGTCATGATGACAGTTTTTTTTGAAGTGAAAACTTCTTTAGAATCGTTGGGAGTGATTTGGGAAAAAGTGAAACGAAAAAAGCGACCAACTTGGCTACGAAGCGTTATATTATATGTTGATATAAACGTAGCGACGAACTAAATAAAAATAACTTTTATTTTTTCTTGTGATTCGAACCAAGGATTTTGGATCGGAAGCTCACATTGCTAGTCGCTCGGCTACCGCGTCATGCTGTAGGTGCTGGCCTAAAAGTTATTTAGTTACGAAGCGTTATATTATATGTTGATATAAACGTAGCGACGAACTAAATAACTTTTAGGCCAGCGCCGACAGCATGGCGCGGTAGCCGAGCGACTAGCAATGTGAGCTTCCGATCCAAAATCCTTGGTTCGAATCACAAGAAAAAATTTTTTTTTAAACAGATATTTTATTTTATTTTATGATATGTTTATGAGGAGCTTTTTTTCATGGCAGAAATACACTCGGTGTTTTGCCATTGCCTGCTGAGGGGTGAGCGCTATTAGAAAAATAGTTTTCCTTAATTTTGGTGTTTTCACCGAGATTCGAACTGACGTTCTCTCTGTGAATTCTGAATAGTAGTCACGCACCAACCCATTCGGCTACGGCGTTTGTTTAATTTTACTGATGCAAAAATGAGGGAAAATATTTGAATAAAGTTTGCTTACTGTTTACACATTTTCCAAAGGTGACGGAGAACCAAAAAAAAAGTCGATTTTCAAACAAATACGAGTGCATATGTGTAATTGTGTTAGAGTTTCGGTCACGCCCCAGCAAAACCTGCGTGCATATGTGTTTGTAACATTCAAAAAAATGTAATTGTGTTAGAGTTTCGGTCACGCAGGTTTTGCTGGGGACGCTCATAATAGCAACCGCGTGTGTATTTTTATATTCGTAAATATTTTCATTTTTAAATATTTACCGCAATTATGCCGAAAAACAATGCAGAAAAGTGTCGTGAATATCGACAGAAAAAAAAATCAATAAATAGCATCACGGAATTCATTCACGAAAATTTAATAAAGTATACACCAGAAGTATCGCGGATACTTAGAAAAGATTAGGATAAAGTTCCAATGATTTTAAGTGGCGATTTTAACGTAAATTTTGCATTAGACACAGCGGTTCCTTCAATTGACTTTCTCAATACAACATTCAATTTAAAAATGTGTAACAATCGCACTGAACCGACAACACGATCAAAAACAACAATTGACGCGGTATTTCAAAGATATGTTGACAACATCGAAACCAAAGCATTTGTATCATATTTTAGCTATCATAAGCCACTCGTATCATTTGTTGAAATTGAAAACATTGAGGATGAATAATAATAAAATGAAGAAAATAAAATATGAACTTTATAGCAATATTATAATGAACCTATAATTATCCCGCCCCTAATGCTGCTTTCGTCTCATTCTCTCTCAGTTTGTCTTACGGAAGGTTTCACTTCTATCCCGTCTAACCGTTAGACTGGTATTTTTTAAATTGTGTAGCATCTCACATGACTACAAATTTAATCCCGAAAAATCTTATTGAAGCTTGTCATACTAATTTCCAAGGGTGGCTCTTGCTCGCGAAATACCCCATTACGATTTTAGGTTACGAGTACCAATTGACGCACAGCATCGATTGTTTCTGGCACAACAACACTTTTTGTACGGTCTTCACGAAACTCATCCTGCAAGGATCGACGGCCACGCTGGAACTCATTGTGGCAGCGTTTCACAGTGACTAAGTGTGGTGCTTCAACGCCAAAACTCGAGGTAAGTTGATCAATACACTTACGTCTCGATAATCCAGGTCAAAAATCGTAATAAATTATCATACGAAAATTTTCACCAGTTAATCCCATCTATTGGGCGAGATGAATTTTTTAATTCACTGAAAAAGGAGCAAGTAAAGCTCATAAGTGAATACGTTTAATTTAAATTTATGCTGAAAATACCAAACTTTTCGATACATATATAAATTACAACTCATCACACGTGGTGCTTCCAAGGGGCGAAATATAAAAGACAACCCTCGTAATAGATAAATAACTCGAGTGGATAACTTTTGGTGTTTCTTGTTTGACCGGTTCAAGTTATAATTTTCTTGAAGTTTTAGCGCATTATCAATTTGCTGAGCGATTCCGTTTAATGGTAATTTGTATGTTAGTTATGGCTTTCTCCCTTTCAGTCTTTGTAGGCGGAGACCTAAGCGATTTCTTCACGTGTTAGTGTTTATACATTTGTCATTATGTCTTTTTGCAAGAATCGATGGCGTATTGAAATATTTAATAGCTAAGTGGAGTCAAAACTTTAAAAATACTCGTAATTTCGATCGATTTCGGGATAACCTTTCTCATTTGAAGGCATGGAAATTACTGCATTTAATTAAATGTTGCAATAAAACTAACTCACCAACGAAAAATGTAAAAATTACGAAGAAAGAAGTAACGGTACTTGGCCCTTTTTGAGAAAAATATGAAAAAATAATCAAAAGGCAAAACTTGGAGCACAAAGACAAGGAAGGCGCCATTTTCATGCAAACAAATATTAATAGCATAAATGCTAGTGCGGTGAATTGAATTTCGCATA
Organism: Anastrepha obliqua; assembly: GCF_027943255.1. NCBI lineage: Eukaryota > Metazoa > Arthropoda > Insecta > Diptera > Tephritidae > Anastrepha > Anastrepha obliqua. The sequence goes on from NC_072892.1 coordinate 88,162,415, forward strand.
GTGTCTGTATGTAATAACTGCAGCTATGTATAGTATTTATTTAACTGCCGCGTCGGGAATTCCGTAATCGACTTTTAAAATATCTAACTTTTAAACCACTTATTATGGATAACTTTTAATCGGTTTCAAAGTTATCCATTGCTCAACCGAAAAAAATATGCTCAGAATTGTTTTTTACAAATTCTAGTTTCAACAAAAGCATTATATTGCCATTATGTGCCATTCTGTTTGTTTATTGAAAGCGAGAAAATGAGCATTTGTACGAAGTAAAGTGCTAAAAGTTAATGATGTGCGAATTTTGGTATTATTTTTGGACCTAACCAAGTAAAAAATATAATATAGTGTAAAATTATTGCATTTTTTGTAAAAATGAGAGATTAAACCAAAAGGAATGTGAAAGATCAATTAAAAGGAAAAGAAATAATTATATGTATTATATGTTAACACAGGCGGTACGAGAGTGACACCGGGTGCTGGTTCAGTGATTCTACTCTTAAGGACACTTGAAAATTTGTCCAAATTGAAACGCATAATAGACGCTGGTAATAGCTGCTTTTATGTAGGCTTTTTTTATTAACAGAGTGAGTTCTATTGTGTATAAACCTAATACATATTTCACAGTCGAAATATTTGAAGATCTTTTAAAGAAAATCTTTGAAATTTGAATAGGTCGAGCCGAGGAGCACCAAGAGATTTGGTGGCTTCTAAAACGCTCAGGATAAAAATACCATTGTATTTAGAACTCTAGAAAGAGGGTAGATAGTCAAGGAGGAAAGGAGAAAAGGAGAAAAGTACAGAGACAAAGGTAGTTAGTTTTGTGAGAATTTTCCAGATTCTTTGGCAAATCTGTAAATATCCTCCAGTTTTAGAGAACGAATATTACTCATTCTCACGAAATCGGAACCCAGAACTCATAGCCTTGCTCTAGGAAAGGCAGGACAGTCACAGAGTGCTATCCGCCTCCTCCGAGCAAGACAGGCAAATCGGGCCCTCAATGATTCCATTGGTGGTCATATGCTGACCCCATGGCTTGTGTCCTGTACTTATACCGACCATCAACCGAACATCTTTCCTTCCAGATTTTAGTAGAAAGTTAAAAGTTTTCTGTTCGGTGTGTTGTCATAAAACACTTTGCAGTTCTGCAGCGTTCTAGACCAGACCCTCGCTCTTTATGTAAATTGCATATATTTATAATCGCTGATCCAATTCATCATTCCTGCGGAACTGATTCCGATTATTGGATCTGGCCTTTGTGGGGGAACCGCTGATCCACGGTTGACCAATTCATCGGCAATTTCATTTCCCTGAACACCGGAACCCATATAAGTACAAGTCTGCTCTTTCTTGCGACAGACTTAAGCTTATTTTACATTATTGAACAATCGTTGAGGTTTGCTTCGCGTTCTCCAGGGCCTTCCGTGCAGCCTGACTGTCACTGAAAATTCCAATCTGTTTCCCGCTCCTTCTCCTCTCGCTTATCCATTCGGCTACTTTCAGGATGGCAATAATTTCCGTTTGGAAAACAGTTGCCATTTCCCCCATAGCATATTGATACTTATTACTATCGTTTAAGTACCATCCGGCTCCAGACCCGATTTCATTGTTGGACCCATCGGTAAAGAAAATATCCGTCAAACCTCCCTGCATGCATTCTGGATTGCTCCATTGTTCACGCAATGGCAATCTGACATCAAATTTCCTTCCAAATGAAACTGTGGGTATCAGGTCGCCTTTAGGTGCCAAAAACAGTGGATGCTACTCAGATAGCAACTTAAAGACTTCTCAGTGTCCCGAAGATCCGTCTTCTTGCCAGAAACAATATTTATGGAGTCTACACATTACTTTTATTTCTTCCTGTTGTATCTTAAGATCCAAGCGGAGCAAATCAAGCATAGCATTTAGAGCATCGCCGGAGGTTGTACTCATGGTATGTACGGGGCATACTACAACTATTTTCCGCACGGAGTTGATAATAAGTATAAATATGAATGGTATTCATGGAAAAGAAAAGCTTAAAGACTTTAACTGGTAATGTACTTTTACGTCGTCGAAAAGTTTGATATTTTATAACTTAAACTTGCCTCAAATCTTATTTGTTCTTTTTTCAATGAGTTAAAAAACTCATCGCTCCCATCGCTCGTGCAAATTTTCGTGCGATGATTTATAACGATTTTTGACCTGGATTATTGAGGCATAAGTGTATTGATCAACTTACTTCGACTTTTGGCGTTGAAGCTTCACACTTAGCTACTGTGAAATGCTGCCACAAGAGTTCCAGCGTGGCCGCAGTCTTTGCAAATGAATTTTGGCAAGGTCGTCAAAAATGATTGTTGTGTCACGTACAATCGATATTGTGTGTATTTGGTCGTCCAGAAGATTTGTTCTCTCTCATTGATTACCGCATACGAGTAATTTGACAATTGCGCAAAAAACGATTCTTACCGATTAGAGTAAAGAAATGTTGAAAAAAACAGCGCCGGTAGATCAAAGCATGTCTATGATATCATAACAGGTGGCGAGTCTTCGATCAATGCATATGAGTGTGAAACAAAACAGAAATCGACAGTATGGGTGCTTTAAGATGACCTCAGTAAAACAAAAAACCCCAAAACAAATGGTCGCAAAATGGTTTCTAGAAAAATTTGGTTATGTCGCAAATGTAGCTTTAGAAAAATTTAAAAATGTCAATTCTGAGAGGTGCACATCCATTTATTTCCTAAAAGTTTTTGGAAAATTACGGAGAACCAGCCGCGAAAGACAAATCATCCTTCACGTAGCGAATAGAAAGAGTTTTCGAGCACTTAAAAAATGAAATCAAAAAAGCCATTATAAATTTTATTTGACCATGTTTTCTTTAATAGGCATAAAGTATAAAAGGCAACCCTCGTATATCGTGTAATTTGTAGCCAATATTTTAAAGAGGAAGCAACGAAGCTTCCCACTTCTTGTTGTAAACATGAACTTTTACGTTGTTGTTGGGAGCAATGCAGCTGATTGCTCTATTATTTATAATAACACACCCCTTCATATAATTGAAAATAGCACCCCTTTAGTGGTTTCACTACATCCTAACTACCAGGTAATTAGTTTATAGTTAGTTTGAAAGAAATATAAAATATTCTGAAATCATTCTATTAGTTAGCACACTACGAGTACAAGTCTATTTGTAAATAGCCAGTTTATAGTTAGCTAGAAACAAGCTAACGTTTTTGGGGATGTTACCACGTAAAATTAGTGAGTCGAATGCACCGTAAATTAGTCGAGGCATAGTCACTCCCACTAGAAAAGTAGTGAACTTTTAACGAATTTACAATTACTCGAGTTCCCTACGAAGTAGATTGTTCAACTAGTTTTGCGGTTCGATAAACACAATTTTATCGTTTTAAATTCACTTTATTGTTCAGTATAGTCGCCCTGAACAGCAATACAATTCTTCCAACGGGATTCCAATTTATGAATTGTGAAAGTGAGAATCTGGAAGGGCTGCAAAATACGCTTCCACAGCTGTTATGAGCACATCATTTGATGAAATACACTTTCCCCGCATGAATTTTTTTAGGTCTCGAAACAGATGGAAGTCGCTAGGGGCCAAATCTGGTGAATATGGTGGATGCTTAAACAATTCGAACTTTAATTCATGGATTTTAGCCATTGTCAAAACACTCTTGTGGCATGGTGCATTATCCAGACACAGCCAGTCTTTTGTCACCAATTTTTTTCTTCAGCTGGTCGCATAAATAAATTAATAATATTTAGAGTTTATTGTTCTACCAGGTGCCAAAAAACTGATGTTAGCACCTTCTTGGCCCGTTTCTGGACACGAACTCGTTTCGGAGGCCAATTTTATCCTCTTGTTTCGATTTAAGATCATGGTGATAAATCCAAGTCCCATCCAAAAGAAAACGTTGCTGAAAAAATCACATTCCAATGTGTTTTTTTTTTTCATCTGTTCCATTGTTAGCGAATGCCGCACCTAAGGTGCACACAACTTTCTGAAACCCAGTACTTCAGTCTAAATATTGCTTGCATCGCCCAGGCCTCCTTTGGCTTCAATTAAATCTTTTTCAGTCTCTAGATGACTTTCCAATTCGATATTCTGTATACTTCAATGATTTCTGGTGTTGCTGCTGTACATCCTTAACGTGGACTGCCTTCAAAGTTTGTACAACCACCTTTAAATTCTGCTCTCATTTTTCTACTGTACTTATTGATTCCAAAAAGTACACATTTCAACATTCGTTCTTAAATTTCCTTTGCTTTTAAGTCTTCCAAAAATAAAAATTCAATCACTGCACTAAACCTGATTTATCCATTGTGGAAAATACTGTAACACGTCGATACCAAATGTCTTGGAAAAAAGGATGAATTGACAGATTGAAATGAAAGTTCACATATGTATGTACGTATGAAGAGTGTAACAACATAACAAAACAAAGTTAGAGTAGTAGCAACAACCTCTCTTATCGAACCGCAAAACTTTTTGAAACACCTAGTGTGTGCAAATGTATGTATGCATGTTAATAAGCCTATAAAAATGAAATGTTGCTCTAATTGGGAATCCAACGGATGTTCGCAATGATTGGCATATAACGGAATAATGCTGCATATTACCAATAATTGGAAGAAATAGGTGGCTAAAAACAAAAATAAATATTTTGTAAACCAAATTATTCGAACAAAAACGAATATTCAATCGTTATTGTGTGCCTTGTGGCAGTTTGAGCTAAATGTCAATAACGGCTGGCATGTGTTTATTGTGACAGATGTTTTAAAAAGAATTTGTCAAAATGACAGAAATATTAAAATTAATTATTGTCAGCATGGTCACACAATGTCATCAATGTTCTTTTCATTTTTGAGAACAAAAAAACAATTGTTTTGCTTTCCTTTTCACCTGCACCTGCGCGCTTGTCCACTCACATATTTATTTTAAACTTTTGTTCATGGACTTTTGAATGCTATCAGACTGACAATGCAAATTATAGCATTAACTCAGTTTTTTCCTTCTTCGTTGTAATTGACGATGAGGTGGGTAGGTCGTGGCATGCCGCAATCGCTAGATATTTTTTTCACATGGGGTGATGAACAACTGATTTATGAGCTTAAGCTAATTTACAAAAACACATACATATGAATATTTATATCCAAGCATACAGGCAATAGTATAGTAAACCGAAATTATTCAATTTATAATTAATTTAACCATTTTCATTATTTCATTTTCACACTGAAAGCATAAAGTAATAATAACTCAAATTAATGCATTCATATTTATGTACATACATGTCAGTGCATCTGTAATCTGCAAACTCTTTAAACAAAGTATTTAAATTCAAAGGCCATATAAACTCTCTTTCATTAACATGAGTTCACAAATTGATTGATGAGTGGCAATTATTACATATATTTTGTTTACTCATTAATAATAAAACTGAATTCTTTACTTGTATGTTTATAGAATGTATGTGAATTTATGGAACGGAGTGTAGAAAAAAGCTTTAGTAATTTAGGGCAATCGACTGCCGGCGGTTGAGATAATAATTTTCACACATCGAACCTTATAAAATTTCCCAAAAAACTCATTTCTTATCTGCCTATTCTTCACAAGGGAAAATTGCGTTAAATGACTATAGCAAAAGGTCTTATTGAAAAGTATTCACAATTTTTTCTTTTCAAATTTAATTTTTTTTAATACATTTCTTTCTGCTTTAAACTCCATATAAATCCAAGTTTCAAATTTTGAATTGAAAAAAAAAAAAAAAAAATTTAAGAAGCTTTATTGAAAATCAGAATTTTGAGATACATTTCGGGGATGCAGTTTTACCTCACGCTGAATTTCTTTAGTTGAAGTTTTAATTGATTGATTTTTGATAATTTTTTTTTGTTTGCTGGCGGTGTTGGGTGTTTTCTTCTATATAAAAAATGTTAACCATTCATTATATAGAGAAAATGCGCAAGACAGCTGCAAAAAAACTTGTCAAAAACAAACGCAATTTTAAAGCTCCTTCAAACTAACATTTTGTTAAATTGCTCTATATTAAATGCGCTATAAAACTGCATATTGGAAATTTTATAAAAAATCTGGTTAAAAGGTTTGACATTTTAATTAAAATTTGTAGACCTTTTTTCAATTCGTAAAAATTTGTTAACTTCCGTTTATAGGCTATTTCTAGCACAAGGAAATATATTTTCAGAAAAAATTATGAAAATTATAATAATAAATTTTAGTATTTTTTTAGTGAAATATAGCCTTGCCAACTTAATACCAAATGCACTGATTCAGATATGGTGCCAATTGAAGGGGATACATTAAAGTGTTAATTTAATGGAAACCACATATTTTTAACGATGTTTCTCGCAATTTAGATGAGATCGGGTTGCACATTTATAAATAATACTAACTGTCAGTCGCTCGGCGTTGCTTGGACGCTCTATATAATGTCATTGACAGATGTAAATCATTCTTTATTCGAATTAATTGTTAAATTTGATACACTAATTTGTATTGCTATGAGCTATCCAACGAATCAATAATAATCTATTACGAAATAAATTAATTATCCCCTCGCATTTGGGTACACAATACTTTTCGTTATGTTATTTAGTGTATCATATAAACAAATAAGTCTGATGGTTTTCCAACTCGTTAGCGCGCAACATATAGCAAAAAAGTAGAGATGTTCTGGACTCGATCCATATATGATACTTGCAGTGGTTGCCTTTGCGCTTTGATGCTGATTGTGGGTCGAATGGGAATTGTAGGTGCTTAAATTCAAATGGCATATCGCTAGTTGGCATCGATAGATCTTCTCCTTTGAATTTGACAATAAAAAATGTTGTTCCAATGACATTATTGATTAATTTCACTGCGTTGTTCGCGTTCTTCTTAGCTCTTAGTACTTCTTGCATCTCTATTCCCTTGATTTTTCCTTGTATTGCGACGCATGTTCAGTCGTTTCCGCGGGCTTTCATTCATTGTTGACATTGAAATATTAATACGGATCAATTATCATACATCAGCACGCAATAACTTATATTTTACCTCTCTAGAATAATTACGTTACGGGTGCAGAGATAACTAGCATCAAATTATCTTTGGTTTTTGTAAACAGTGTGCCCTAAAAATCGAATGCCAAGTGTGTACGTGTGTAATACAAATAGTTAATAATTATGCACATAATATTCCTATTTACCCAGAGTTTTTTGTATTTATTTGGAGCTCATCTTTCCTGGAAGGACGTAGATAGTATAAACTCACTTAAGATGCATATCCACAATATTAGTTTTCCGAACCTAAACTCACCCATTGCTTGTCACACATTATTCAACATTCGCCCGAAATACTCATAGAGTTAACAGTTTCTCTTCTCTGTCTCGGTCTAAGGTCAAGCTTCATTCCAAGAAATGTTAGTTCTTAAATAGTTAGATAAATTTCTGTCTAAAACAACTTAAGTCACTTATGTTACTTGCGGCAAAAGTAAAATTTTTGAACAATGGACGGACCCACCTCGTTTAGATCCAACGTAAATAAAAACCACGCCCACATTTTATATTTAAAATCTAAATTTTCATCAGCCTCTCTAATGAGACAAGCCATAACTTTCGACATATATGAGCTTGTTTGCTTCCAAAAATTAACAGCCTGCCGAAATTAAACTTTATTAAAATGCGGGCGGGTATATAAAATTCGATCGGGATGGTATTAAGCCTCCCTTACTTGCTTAAAAGTTATTTGTGCAAAGATCTATGTTATACAAATAAGTGGAAAATATATAAACTTTTTAACAGCCAAATTTTAATATAATTGGTAATTATACCACTCCCCAAGGAGGAGCTCGACCGAACACCTAACAGAAGTGTACGCGGCAACTATTATTTTTTAATTTTTTTATCATATTCCCCGGAAAAAGTAGTACGTCTCATAAAGGGTGTTTTTTTTAGAGGTTAGTTTTTCAAGATGAAATAAAACGTATATAATTTAATGTTATGGCCGAGAATTTAGCTTTATTATAAAGATAAGGGTTTGCCATTGTGTTTTAAAAATGATTTCGGGCAAGTGGCCGCCGCGGCTGGCTCGAATAAATTCCAGCCGAGAGGCCCAATTTTCGACCACTTTTTGCAGCAATTGGGGCCGTATGTCAGCAATAACGCGCCGAATATTCTCTTCCAAGACGTCAATGGTCTCGGGCTTATCTGCGTAGACAAGCGACTTCACATAGCCCCACAAGAACTAGTCCAGCGGTGTTATATCGCACGATCTTGGAGGCCACGCCACAGGTCCACGGCGCGAGATAATGCGCTCACCAAAAGTTTCCTTCAATAAATCGATTGTTGCGTTGGCTGTATGGCATGTAGCGCCGTCTTGTTGGAACTAAAGGTCGTCCACATCAACATCGTCCAATTCAGGCACGAAAAAGTCATTAATCATGGCTCTATAGCGCTCTCCATTGACTGTAACATTATGGCCGGCTTCATTTTTAAAGAAATATGGACCAATGATTCCCTCTGCCCATAGAGCACACCAAACAGTGACATTTTGAGGATGTAACGGCGTCTCAGCAATGGCTTGTGGATTATGTTCACTCCAAATGCGATAATTTTGCTTATTGACATACCCATTCAACCAAAAGTAAGCTTCATCGCTGAACAAAATTTTCTTCGATGCGTCGCGCGAACCGAACCATTATTTTCGTAATAAATTTGCACGATTTGCAAACGTTGTTCAAGTGTAAGTCTATTCATTATGAAATGGCAAACCAAACTGAGCATAAATCAAGTGACAGCTGTCAAAAAGACCATCTACGAAAAAAGTAGTGCCAACTTGAAAACCTAACCTCTAAAAAACACCCTTTATTATTTCTGTAATTATAGCAAAATAAAATAAGATGCTACTTTTGTACATTCGAAGAGTGACCAATTCAATGGAACGACCGTACAATTTCACTCACCATGGCAACCCATATAATGATACAAAATTTATAAAGCCATCAAAGGCAATTTATTTATATATTGTATTTTAGAATATAGGTATAGACAATATTTATAAATTGGCGGTAATATAATCAATAAACTCTAAAAATTTGAGTAAGGGGACCCGGTGGTCTAGAAATTAAAAAAAATCAATTTTTTGTTTTTTCGATATTTCGAAAGTAGAGTATCTTAAAAATATACTGCGACATTTTCATGCGGAAGTTCACAATATTATAGTTTCTACAGTCCATTAACTATGTAGAGAGCGGTCCGCTTACTTCTGTACTTCAAACTTTAAACTCTTTTATCTCGAAACGATTTGTTCGGTCTGGTGTTGTCAAAAACAAAAAAAAACTATATTATTTCAATTATTTCGTTTTTTTCTTTTTAACTGAAAATACCCGATTTTTAGAGTGTCAAAACCGCGTCATTTTGTCAATTTTTTTTCACCCGGGACGTAGCTTTTTAGGTTTCCGATAAATAGAAGAGCCAAAATGGACAACACCGTCCAGGTCCTATTTTTCGGGATGGTCAACTTCATTTTTATATGTAAAAGAAGTTAAGTAAAAAGCCAAAAAAAATTAAATATGTAAAAAAATCCTGAATATACCCTAAATTTTCGAGCTCTACACCACCGGGTTCCTTTAAATAACCATATCTATTTCACAGGTATTCCAAAAAAAGTGGTATTTGCTGAAAAACTGCATGCGCCAATGAATTTAGGTGATTTTGAAATTATGCGCAGTATTTATTGCATATTTGCTATTAATTTTATGCGTTTGAAAATATTGGCACAGCGAGCGTCGATGAAGTGAAGCTATTTTTCGCCGGCAATAGATAAACAGAAAGACAAGTTATATGGTTTTGAAATTACCAGAAACGAGCAGTAAAGTATGAATGCACACAAGTGCGACTCGTTGGCTGACCCGGTGGTTATCATATTTCGGAACATATTTGCTACTATATACGCACATATGATTAAAGAGCACGTATGTACAGGCCCTGCAAGACACTGCAAGGATGATGTTCTAGTTAATTTGAAGTTAGTTTACAATTTTTCTTTTTTCATTCTAGAAATTTGAAAATTTTCCTCATCGTCAATTTCTCTATCGTTTCGGCTGAATAATAATTTATTATCCATATTCGTTTAAATTTGTATATTCGTTGTTAAAAATTATAAAACCTTTACTCACAGCCTCACCGACGGTTTTTTTAAAATAGAAATTTTCTAGATAATTTGAAATTGAAATTGAAACTTTGAATTAGTTACTCGCATGCCACTCATGACAACTTTGCATTAAGGCATACGACATACACTATACTATACATTAGACGGTACGCACACCCCTGAGTCCAAAGTATTTTTGCAAGGCAATTTGGAGTAAAGGTCAGCTTTTTATTAGTATTTGAACGGGGTAGTGACGACCAATTAACCTTGAAGAAAAAAAAAAACGAATGGTCGAAGTCAATAAATTTTAAAACAAAAAAAATTCTCTCCAATACATCGGTATATAACACTTTATGAACCGACTGTAAATGCCGAAGAAATGACGAGAACTGTAAAAAGGCGACCACACATTTGAGTAAAAACACATTTTTTTCCTAAGTTGCCTCGTAACAAAGTTTTACACTGAACCTTTTTTTTTTTTGCAAGGTGACACGGTCTCAGTACATCCTGAAAGTTAAGGTGTCTTTTTCACTTTCACTACACGTATGAAAAAAATTGTATCCGAAGTATATTGATTTCTTTTGGATAGTGACGATGACCATTCCCTTTTAGAAACAAAAGAATTTTCAGATGTAATTTATTTTTCAAAACGAAAACTAATGACTTAAAACAGTTCACAGAAACGGTCATGTGAAGTCCGTCAACCGCCTCTCGTTACTGATTTTATTTTCATTATTGAAAATTTTAGCAAAAACAGTGAATAATTCATTTTAGTTCTAACAGAAAGAAAGAAAGAAAACAAAACTTAAGTTTTGCTGGTTTTGAGGTATGAGCAATATTTTCCCACAAGAAAAACGTCCATTTAAAAATTAAATTCTCCGCGCTTTAAAAAACGGCACATACTTTTTTGTTTTTATTATTTTATTAAACTCGTTTTATTATTTTATAAAACGTCCTTAATTTTTACCTATTCAAAAAGATGGATCAAAGAACCTGTATCAAATTTTGTGTGAAAAACGAAATTAAGTGTGCGGATGCATTCCGAATGTTGACTGTGTCATACAGAAAAGCTACTTTGGACCAAAGCAACGTTTATCGGTGGCACAAAATGTTCTCAGAAGGCCGAGAAGATGTGAACGGCGAAAAGTGTGCCGGACGCCCGAGCACTTCAACAACAGACGAAAAAATTGATGAAGTGAAGAAAATGGTATTGGCCAATCGTCGAATCGCCGTTAGAGAAGTTGCTGAGGATCTGGACATATCGATTGACTCATGCTATTCGATTTCTTTCAATGATTTGAGCATGAGACGGGTCGCCGCAAAATTCGTACCAAAATTGTTCAATTTCGACCAAAAGCAGCATCGCCTAAACATTGCTAATGAGATGTTGGACTCTGACCGCGACGACCCAAATTTGCTCCAGAGGGTCTTAACTGGTGACGAATCATGGGTTTATGGTTATGACGTGGAAACCAAAGCTCAATCATCTCAATGGAAGCTGCCGCACGAACCAAAACCGAAAAAAGCGCGCCAAGTTCAGTCGATTGTAAAAGTTTTGCTTACCGTTTTCTTCGATTGGAGGGGCATTGTGCATCATGAGTTCTTGCCACAAGCTAAAACGGTCAATAAGAAATATTACCTGCAAGTTATGTGAAATTTGCGCGAAGTAATACTCCAGAAATTTGTGGAAGAGCAAAAATTGGCTCTTGCATTACAATAACGTTCCTGCACATCGTTGCTTGTGAGCGACTTTTTGGCTAAAAACAACACACTATTGGAGGCCCCGCATTCCCCAGATCTGGCCCCTGTGACTTTTTCTTGTTCCCGAAACTGAAGAGGGCCATGAAAGGACGACGCTACGGTACAATTGACGAGATAGAGTCGACATCGAAGGAGGAGCTAGCTGAACAAGATAAAAAAAACGATTTTTTGAAGTGCTTTGAAAATTGGAAAAAACGTTGGCACAAGTGCATAATATCTCACGGGGATTACTTTGAAGGGGACAAAATAGATATTTATGAATAAATAATAAATAAAAAAAAAAATCACAAAATTCGCGATACTTTTTGAACACACCTCGTATATTAAAAGCTTCTTACCTTTTTGAAACTGAAACTATGAAAAAAACCACAAATTATTTGCTGAAGCTGAAGTCACCTATTCGTAGTACAGCAATCAATGCAAACTTTTCTTGCAGTCAAATAGGGTGAAAACATGTCATAGAACTTGTATATCTTGTTTTCGATTCCTTATTATGTATTCGGTTTGATTGTGCAAGAACATTTGTAATAAAACCGTTTCCTCAAAAAATTGCTTTGCATCTTCTTGACAAGTATTGAAAACTTTCTTTATGCTGTATGTAGAGACCTCTCGTGAACTTTACATTTACTTGTTTCATTTACCCGATTTCAATTATTTATAAATTGAAGTTATTGAGAAATTCAAGAGGATAATCTTGCATGAGCTGTAAAACTTTCTTCCATGTAAAGATGCATCCAACTTTAGGCTCTCTCATCTGAGATACATATAGACTAATGGTGTCGACACTTAACGCCTGTCGATTATGATTACTGAAATTACACACTTGCGTTCGTAATGCCTCTAGTCGAGGACTTAGTCGCTTGGAGCCTTCATTCAGTCCATCATGTGAACATAAGACGTTAGGAATAGCAACACAAAGGGCTAATGAAAATTGCAAAGAAGGTTTTAGAAGTGGACTTAACTTGACAAAAATATGTCTTAGAGAGTCAAATTCACAAAAAGCCACCAGCACTCAGTAAGCGTTGTCCTAATAAAAAAAACTTTCAATAAAACTACTCCCAAAAAGGTGTCTCAAATTTCTATCGTTAGAAGTTGGGTATAAAAATGTCACAAATTGCATGCAGAAAATGTTGAATTTTTCCAAAAATATTACTTACATACTTACTTAGGTGGCCATAACAACCCGTTACCGAGTTACGGCCGACCTCACTAGCTCTCTCCAGGCGCCTCTGCTCCGCGCGCGCCTTTTCCAATTCTGTATACCAAGCGAGCATAGGGTTTCCTCCACCTGGTCTTTCCACCGGAGCAATGGTCTTCCTCTTCGTCGGCTCTCCTGGACTTCGCCCTCGAACACCTTCTTTGCTGGAGCTTCTTCATCCATACGCACGACATGCCCTAGCCAACGCAGGCGTTGGATGGCGATGCGTTGAACTACGTCAATGTCGGCGTAGAGCTCATACAGCTCGTGGTTCATTCTTGAACGGTAGTCTTCGCCAACGCGCACAGGACCGAAGATCTTACGAAGAACTTTTCTCTCGAACACCCCGAGAGCGGCTGCATCGCTTTGTGACACTACCCATGCCTCTGCGCCATAAAGAAACACGGGTAAACACTTGTAAAGTGTCAGTTTGGTCATGCGAGAGAGGGCTGTTGCTGTTAACGGCGGTGCCAAGATAAATAAATTCTGGCACAACTTCGAAAGTATAGTTGTCCGCAATGACGTGCGTTCCTACACGTCGTGTGTTCTGCGTTGTAGACAGGTATAGTTTTACCCTCGTTCACCGCCAGACCCACTCATGATGATTCCTTTTCCATAGCAGAAAACGCAGCCGTGACATCTCGCTTACAGCGGCCGATAATTTCAATGTAATCGGCTTACGCAAGGAGCTGGACACATATATAGAAAATAGTGCCATTACGATGCACACCTGCTTTTCGGAGCACCCCTTCCATCACGAAGCTGAAGAGGTTGCATGACAGTGGATCGCCTTGTCTGAAACCTCGAACGGTACTGAATGGCTCGGAGAGGTTATTTCCTACCTTGACGGAGCGGGTTGTGTTGCTCAACGTCATTCTGCAAGCCGTATGAGCTTCGCTGGTATACCGAACTCAGACATGGTGGCGTACAGGCAATCCCTTATCGGACTATCGAACGCAGCTTTATAGTCGACAAAGAGATGATGGGTGTCGACTTGCTTTTCATGGGTCTTTTCCAGGATTTGGCGTAATGTGAAATCTGGTCGATGGTGGACTTACCGCTTCTGAAGCCGCACTGATAAGGCCCGATCAGTGTGTTGGCAAACGGCTTAAGACTTCCTCATAGAACGCTAGACAGGACCTTGTAGGCGATGGGTAGAAGACTGATGCCCCGGTAGTTGGTGCAGATCGTCGGGTCACCCTTCTTCAGTATTGTTATTATTAAATATATTATTATTATTAAATATTCGAAAACGCAAAAGTTTATCCTACCGCTTTGCGCTTCCCTACGAGGTAGTTTTCCGATCAAAATATTTGCCAGGTATGCGCACATAAGTGTGGATGCAATTTTGAGAATATTTGCGTGTTGACTTTTTTTTCTAACTCACACATGTGCACATATGTATGTGTATATGTACATAAGTTGTTTACCTTTTCCCTAACTTACTTCACTTCCAAAGCGACAATTCCGCAAATATCGAAAACCCCAAATTGTGTGCACATTTACATTTAAATTAAATTTTCTAGTGCAACTGCAACGCATGTCAACTTTCAACGCCAAAGCTGCAGAGGAATATATAAATTCCGCAAATAACACAAAAAAAGTGCAGAAATGCATTTTTTCAACCTCAATTGTGTGTATTGGCGCGCGGTTTGTAAATTGCTTTGGGCATATACGAGTATGCGCAAATACACACATAGTCAAACACGTGAGTATGTGTGAGTATATATATGGTTTACTGTGTCCAGAGAAAGATAAAAATTATTCATTAGCAAGAAAATTCAGTTGCTGGAAATACCTCAAGGTGTATTTTAAGTAATTTTGTGGAGGCCACCTACAGTTTTAAGGGGGGCCTCTTATCAGTGGCTTCAAAAAAAGATGTTTCTTCTCAATTTTTTTTCGAGGCGAAAAAAGCGACATACAGGAATAATCTTTTGCATTTATTTGAAGGCATGATTGAAGAGTAATACAAAATTTTGTAACATAAATAAAAAAACAAAATGGCGGACATATGAGGGATCTCGCACAGCTTCTCGCTGCGTGCTAGTAAACGGCGTGCAAGATTGCGGTCGTAGTTTTCACCTGAAACACAAAAGAAAAATATTGTCTTATTCAGAAGGCTTTCCCGCATATAATAGACTACTCTTGTATAAAAATATGAAAAAATTAACACACAATTAATTATTGAAAAAAGTGCTTTTTTCGCTATTTTTTTTTTTTAAATGGTGTTAAATAACATTAAAAAATGATTTTTTTTTTTTTTGTATTAAGTTGGTTAATTAGTTGGGCATTTTAATTATCTTTATATAGATTATCGGTTTGAAACGATAACTTTCGTCGTTCTTTTTAAATCTTGCACGCCATTTTCAAAAACATAGTTTTGAGAAAACGTGTTTCAAAGTTTTCAGAAGTTAGACAGAAGACAGTTTTCAGAAGACGAGGTACGGCACACAGGCCTCTAACTAACTCAATCTGAATTCCGCTATAACATTTTGAGGGCACATTCTCCTATAATGTATCTATCGATTCCAGTAAAAAAATCGATTTTTTGAAGCCGACTGATAAGAGGCCCCTCTTAAGCCGACCCAGAATCGCCGATATCTTTAGCCTTTCCAGACATGATTTTGAGTGATGGACATTTTAATATTGACATTCACGCGCTCCATTGAATTGCGACGCCATTTGCTAAAATTATAAATCTATAAATTATTGCACAACCTTGTATAAGGAGTTTTAGGCAAAGTTCGTACGCATTCTTTCCAGAAATAGCGACTGCTTTATAGCATACGGTTCGGACCAGGTAGTGAAAATAATTACATTATGCAACACTAAATTAGACGGTTCATATTGTTTCATAAAGAGGTTGATTAATAATAAATATCGGTATACGTTTTACTTTGATACCACATCTCATAGCGAAGATATTTGCGTATTTATGTATTACGCACTTTTGATTGCTAAACTGTGGGTAGTTCGAAAATATTCGACTTCGAAGAAGAAATATTGCACTGCCTTGTACTTGGACATCGTGACAGAGTATGGCACGAAGGACTTCTATATAAACTGAAAAACATTTTACCACTTAACATATTTAAAATTCTTACAGGCTACAGGCTAGATTGATAGACACTTCTTCATAAAATACAACAATGAGTACTTTGAAATTATGACGGCGACAGCTGGAGTATCTTAAGGGGGTATTGGGCCCTATAATATGTCTAATATACACAGCATATATACCAACGCCAAATACTCGGGGATCCATGATAGGTACATTTGTATTTAATGACAGCTAACCACAATGAAGAAGCAGCAACAAAAACACTGCAAGATACGCTATCAGCTACAACAATATGGTTTGAAAAATGGGGCATTGAGGTCAATAAAGACAAAACACAACATGTAATATACGCGAAGAGAAAATCTGCAAGACATCCAATCCAAATTAAAGGAGAAGACATAAAAATACACTCAAGTGAAAAATATATAGGCGTCACGATTGACGCAAAACACACATGGAAACAATATATACTGAACAAGAGAAACGAGATGAAAAATAAATACCGACAACTTTACTGGCTACTAGGAAAACAATCAACCCTAAGCTTATTTAATGATATATAAATCAATAATTAGACCGACATGGACCTACGGACTAGAAATATGGGGCACTGCCAGTAAAACAAACCTACAAATTATACAGAGAAGTCAATCTAAGATGCTAAGAACAATCACAAACGCAAATTGGGACATAAGAAATTACGATATTCACCGCGATCTCGGAACAGACGCTGTCACTGAAACAGTAAAAAGACGAAACAGTAAGCATATCTTGCGACTACTAGAGCACAAAAACTATGAAATGAACTTCAACCAAGAAGACTAAAGCGCAAAACACCCACAGATCTTGCTCATACTTTTATATGTATAAATCAAATTATAGAAAACTTTGTTGTGTTAGTAAAATTATAACTTAATACCACTAAAGATAATAATACTCTCTTTCAAATGCAAGGGGCATTTTAATTCCCAACCCCAATTATTTATTGGTAATATTAACAGATTGAAGAAATAAAAGAAAACAAAAACAATTTATGCGATTTATGCAGTGTCCTTCTGGGCAGCATTTGGGCCCTTTGTTTTTTGTAATTTGTATTAATGACATATCTGAATGCTTCCATTTCTCATAGTTTCTTTTATATGCAGACAACTTAAAAATTTTTAAAACTGTATTACGGCTATCTAATTCATACAACCTTCAATAACGTCATGGCGTGGTGTGATAAGAATCTACTTAAATTGAATATTAAGAAATGTTCTCATGTGTCATTTTCTAAGTCTAGGCATTTAATCTCTTCCTCATATTTTGTAAAAAATTCGCATTTAAATACTCCTAATGAAATTTCTGATTTGGGAGTAACCTTTGATTACACTTGCCTTCATTCGGCGTCTTGTTTCGATTTTCGGGATCCATACACTTTAAAGTTTCTATTTATCTCGCTCGAACGGCCTAAGCTAGAGTATGCCGTCTTTATTCAGACAATATATCATCAGTATCATATCTCTATATGGTACTTGAACGCATTCAGAAGAAATTTCTTCATTTTGCACTCAGATTTTTAAACTTCACTGATCCAATACCTTGATGCAGCACAGGGTGAGATTTACTAAATTTATAATATTTACAAAGTATTGTCACAAAAATATCGAGAATTGTTGATTTGAAAAACACGCATTACACATATGTCTAAATTGTTTTTGCTGGAATATTGGTACACCTCACCTCTATAGTGTCGCAGAGGTTGAGCGTGATCTGCCAATTAGCTTGTTTTTAGCATTTAATTATATCAGTCAACCGCAGGTGTGCTCTGCGATTTTCACTATGAATAAAAATATCGAACAAAGGATTTGTCTTAAATTTTGTGTTTTGAACTATATTTCGTTTGCCGCATCATTGCAAATATTGCAGATACTCTATAGCGAGTGTGCTTTATCAAAAACACGGTTATAGGAGTGGTATAAGGCTTCTGCAGAGGGCTGAGAAGTCGTGGAATAGATAACATAACAGATGATGAGACGTGAGTATATGAGTTTGACATGCAAACCAGTCCTCAGGCGACTGAATGGCGCTATCCACTTGAGCCGAAACCTATAAAACCACGTCAAAGTCGGTCAAAAGTGAAAGTCATGCTACTCTTTTTCTTTGATTATCCTGGTGTTGTGCACTTCGAAGTTTATTCTTCCTAGAGCGTGTTAGACCTGTTTATACCTCGAAAGCACATTTTATTGAAACATTGAATGTGTTTAACCAGATTTAATGTTCTTTAGCTTTTGGCGTATCGTTATCTAAATATAATTTCAAATGATCACTCAATAAATTTTTTATTTGGAGGCAAAATATGATATGTACATATTCATTCATTCATTTATTGCCCAAAATCATTTTAACATAGGAGTTTACAAAGTTATGATAAAATTAGATTGTTTAGCATTATCCTAACATCCATTTGTATTTATCTAGGGGTTTAAAACTTATTTTTCTTTTGATATATACAATAGGCTGTATACTCCAGATGTGAGCGCACGAAAGAGGTATGATATTAAAATGAGAGAATGAAATATAACCCAAATATTTTTAATACCTTGAACCAATGGTAAGTTATGTACTGTGTAAGATGACTGATGTATGGAATCTTTGATAAATCGCACAATTTTGAAAAAGAAAAAAGGATATATTTTTAATGACAGATATGACCCCAAGCATCACAAATATAAATTATCCAACTCGTATCGTAGTTTGCCAGAATAAGGCATAGTATTAGAGAAAGTTGGCGAAAGAAACGCAAGAACCAATGCTGCCGAGATATAAATCCTATTTTCAAATTTGTTTGAAAAATTATTAAAAATTTACAAACTACCCTTTACAATTTCACTGTTTTTAATTAGATTTCTAGAAAAAATTTTAGTATGCAACTTCATAGCATATTAAATTCTGTAGTACTAGAGTAAAGTGCAAGTTTGAAGTTGTTAAAAAATCCTTTATATTGGGTAGTCGAAAAAGTCTTTTCGTGTTTCTTCAATAGATGTCGTTGGATTCATCTATCTCCAGTGCTACCAATCACATTGTGTCATATGATATGGTGTTAGAAAGGTGACATTTACCTTCATTTAACATTAACCTTCATTTAACCAAATAAAAAATTAAATTGGGAGAAGCTGAAAAAAAGTTATAGCTCTTCAAAAATGATTGAAAATAGTGAAGAAATTCGCTATATTTTGAAATTTTTTTATAAAAAAGGGAAGAATGCCACGCAAGCCACCAATGAAATTTGTGAAGTTTACGGAGACGATGCTGTATCAGTTCGTGTAGCACAACAATGGTTCGCTCGCTTCCCTTCTGGAAATTTCGATGTGAAAGATGCACTACGCTGCGGTCGACCTATCGTTGAAAAAGTCCATGAAATTATGGAAAAGATTAACCAGGACCGTCACATAAGCTGCCATGATATCGCCAAGGCACTAAACATTCATCATCAAACTGTTTTGAACCATTTAAAAAAGGCTGGTTACAAAAAGAAGCTCGATGTTTGGGTACCAAATGAATTGTCTGTGAAAAATTTAATGGACCGAATTAACATCTGCGATTCTTTGCTGAAACGAAATGAAATCGAACCATTTCTGAAGCGAATGGTAACAGGAGACGAAAAGTGGATCAAATACGACAAAAATGTGCGAAAAAGATCATGGTGCAAGGGTGATGAAGCTCAACAAATGGTCGCTAAGCCAGGATTGACGCCTCGAAAGGTTATGCTGTGTGTATGGTGGGAGTGGAAAGGAATCATCCACTATGAGCTGATCCAGCCTGCTCGAACGATTGATTCTACACTTTACTGTCCACAACTGATGAGATTGAAGCAAGCAATCGAAAAAAAAACGGCCAGAACTGATCAGCAGAAAGGGCGTCGTTTTCCATCAGGACAACGCTAGGCCACGCACATCTTTGATGACTCGGCAAAAACTGGGAGAGCTTGGCTGGGAAGTTTTGATGCATCCACCACATAGCCATGACCTTGCACCATCGGACTACCATTTGTTTCGATCAATGCAGAACTCCCTTAATGGAGTAAAGTTGGCTTCAAGAGAAGCCTGTGAAAATTACTTGTCGCAATTTTTCGCCGAGAAACCACAAAAGTTTTACACTGATGGAATAATGTTTCTAGAAGAAAAATGGCAAAAGATGGTCAACCAAAATGGTACATATTTGGCTTAATAAAGTGCATTATAAATATAAAAAATTGAGTTGAAGTTTGATTAGAAATACGAAAAGACTTTTTCGACTACCCAATATTTTTTATAACTTTTTTCTGACGGTGTAGCGCATTTTCTCCGAATAACATTAAGTAAGTCGTCGGCTGATAAAGTATGCTGTTTAACGTATTGAACAAATTCGACTGATTAGCCCAAGGGAAATATCGGGTGCTTTTTTAAGAGCTTGAGAACTTAAAATGAGAATACAAAACAAAAATTATTTGTGAAATTAATTTTTTTGTATTATAATCTGGTAGATAATTTCATAGCATTTATTTTTTGAATATGATATCCCATTTAATTTTTCCACTTTCTGACTTCTTTTTCCAATAAATCTGGCCGCATGGTGTCGATGGTGGCTCTAATATTGCAATATATCGAATTTTGGGCGCGCTGTATCGCAATTTGCGCCGTCTTGTTGGAACCAAATTTCATCAATATTTAGCTGATTAATTTTTGGAAACAAAAATTCATTCAGCATGATGCAGCCAGCGTGTAACCCGCACGTAAAATGGACGAAGTGCTCCTGAAACTTCAAAGTAAATTTCTACAATTTGGAACCGCTGTTCTAGTGTTAAACGAACAAAGATGACTTCCCAAACCTTACTGCACATAAATCAATACAGTTTGCCGTTCTCAGCTGCCAAACCATAGTTATCGATATTGATAGCTCTAGTGCAGATAAAAAAACATTCGATATTAAAAAGAGTCAATGTTCGATTGCCATTTTTGTGATTCTCTCATAGTGGAACGGAAAAACAGAAAATTGCATCAGAACTCCTAAGATACACTCAACAAAAAAAGTACAACGGCATCAAATCGCAGCCAATCGCAGTAGGTGTACAATTGTCAATAACAATTTACACGATAACTTGGCGCGAAAAATCGAAATTTTCCAATATTGTTCGGAATCATTTCGGTTGGCAGATATATGATACAGGCTTTGAATCGAGATTTCTAGTGGGAAAGAGTTGTCACTATCAAAATAAAAATGAGCAAATGAGTAACAAAACACTATGTAGAACACACTGTATATATTAAATGGATATTCTGTGCATTTTGGTATGGCTCAACAAGAGTGGAGTGCTCCCATGTGTTCTAGAAGTTATATTTACAAACAAGAAAAAAATTCAGAAAAATAGATTTAACGTAGTCCGGTTCGAGTATTAAAATTGACACTTTTATTGCATATTCCTTATCAAATATATTTATTAAATTGATATTGTTGTAAGCCGTTTAAGTATCTCAATGCTTACCACTGTGCCCATATAAAAAACGTTACAAATTCCTATTAATATTCCCTCGGCAATTTGGCCAGCGCCTCCGTAAGTCGTTCAAATAAACAACGATCGGTTTTGCAACCTCAATCGGTAATTACTTAGGAAATATTTGCACTTTTACGCGCTGGAAAAATTTGTGAGTTTGCATTATTTTACTACTTTCCATTTTATGTGCCCTCTCGCATGCTTGCATTGTTAGCGCTCATGTATGTTTTTTAGGCTGTTTGTTGTTGTTTATGTTTGAATACAGTTGTTTGAATTTGAATTTATATACGCGCGTACAAAAGGATTGGAAAAAACGACATGTTTTTATTTTGCACTCAACATTTTTATTTGCATTTTTATATGCTTTTTGTGGGTGATAGTTTGTTGGTCAATCGGGTTTACATGGCCAACATGAATTGCTCGCATTAAATTGGCTGCGGGCGTGCTACCGCCAGCATGACGCTATACTGCGCCCTTTCGAAGATTTGTTTTTTTGCTTTTTTTTATTTATGCGGTCACAATGATTTTTAACGCCCTGTTGATTTTTGTATTTGAAATTTTTGTTTGCTTTGAAATTGCATAAATTATGTACGTATGTTCGAATCGCGTATGTGTATGTATGGGCTTTTGTTTAGTTGCATTCTCTGTATGCAGCTATTTGTGGTGATGTGGTTGTAGGCACACAATATGCACAAATATAATGTAATATTTGGCAATAACTTTAACCGCAGTTTAATTTACACTACAAAATTCCCCGAACGCGGAAAATTATTGCGGCAACATTGGAGGCAGTTATGGTTGTGTTTATTATTGTTGTTGGTGGTGGTGGCGTTCCTTTTCTTTTCAAGTGTGTTGGCCTGAATTTAGTTATCGTGTTAGCGGTGATTGATCGCAACAAAGCTATGCAATCAATGCAATCAGAGCGAGCGAAAGTGCAGAATATTTGCATTTCCAAATAAAAAACCAAAAAAAAAAAAAAAAAACTCCTTGGATGAAGAGCATTTCATAGGGGACATTTTTGTGTTTACCATATAAAATATTTTAAAACGTTATGAAATTTAGTGCTTTTGCTTGTCGATTTTACAGGATTAAACAGATTTACGGCAGAGCAGCTACAATTTTGAATAAAATCAAAGTGACACTTAATGGCTAAAACAAATGCTTACGTTTGTGTGCGTGCAAAATATGTTAGAAGTCAAATATTTGTAGAAGTTCATAGTTCTGGCATGCCAAATTCACAATATGAGAATCTGAACACAAGCAACATTTTTCTTAAAGGGGTAGTTTACTGTGGAATAAAAAAAATGAAACTTTTGTTGCATACTTTCAAACTTTAGACATTAAAGAATATGTCATTAAAGGATTTTTCAAAATTCTTATTATTTCATAACTTATAGTCTTTTTGGTGACATGTCATTGGTTCCGATCCGAACGCTTCAACTTAACTTTGAACGCTTTTTTCTCAAAACTACTTTTTTACTTTCAAATTTGGGGAGGATGTTCTCCACACTTTCCTCCATCGGATGACCCTTGCTTAAAACTATAACCTTTCATTTAGTATTTTTGAAATTTTTGTTTTTAATTTGTTGAAGGCTCATTCGATAGCAGCATCCATAGTAATTAAGAATCCGTTTGGTTTTAGTTTTCAGATCACCAGCAGGATTGGAATCATGCACGCCGGGACACCCTCTGTTATTTGGACTCCCAACTTTGACTGCGCACAATGTTGGTAATTTAAATTTTTTTGTATTAGTTTTTAATATAATAATCAATAATTAATAATCAGTAATCAAATAATAAAAAATGGATGGTACATTTTTTTTGGGTTCCTTTGTACAGCGCCTCAAAAACCGCGCGCATTAATGCCTCTACACTGGAATACCTCCTTAAAACTTAAATTTAATTGATAATACTGGGTTAGTGACAACCTTCAGGATTGTACAGAAGTACAGAAGTTGAATCTTGCTAAAGTGAAATCTCGATATAACGAAGTTGAAGAAATTAGACAATTGCCTCATTTTATCTATAGTTTTGTTATATTATATTATGTATATTATGTATATCAATACACCTGTTAACCTTTGGTAGGCCCACAACGCCAATTTTACTCATCGAATACATGTAGTAAGTTCTCAGTAGTTGGTGCGCACCGAATTCACGCAGATCTAAAAAAGTGATCGGGTGAAATTTTCCACAGTGTGTAGTTCGCGTCCTTTTCTTGCATATACAGCCAACGCCAAAAGAAAGAAAATCACTCCTTATAGGAGTGTGATTAAAATTCAAGCTAAATATATGACAAAACTAAGCTAAATATTTATATGTGCGCAGATACTGTGAGCGTCAAAAGGAAAGTGTACACCACATATTGATTGGTTTTGTCTATTTATGCATCTATGTGTTTATTTTTCTATTTAAATTAATTTTTTATAAATATATAGTTCATACTACTACAAAAACCATATAATTCAATAACTTTTATGGATTTGAGATTTATTCGAATTCTTACTACTTTATTTTTAGTTTATATATATTTTTCTGCAGTCCAAGAAAGTTTTCCGATATATTTTGTTTCTTTAGAACGAGGCGCCTATTTCTGATGAAAGTTTTCCTTATGTGAATAAAATCCAAGCATGTTATTATATGAGTATTACCCGATACAGGGTTTGATTTGAAAAGTAATGGGCCTTCCCGAGCGGAGCGTCTGCCAAGCGATCAACGGAAGGGTAGGGGAAAATGATCGTTGGACCTTCCCTTTCCACTAGAAACCGGTCCCAGTTCGCTGGCAACAGCGGTGCAGTCAACATCGCTCCGCGCGTGAAAGCTGTTTTAAAAGTGTGATGGGATTTTGCAGTGGCGAAAATGCAACGATCGTTGGAGCGACGTTACTCGGTCATACTTTGCGTAAAGCTAAACAAAACGAGTACCGAAACCAAGGCTACTCAAGGAGGCTCACGGGGACCAATCTCTGTCCAGTGCCCAGTGGCACACACAGTGGCGCGCATGTCAAAATCCAAGGTCAAAACCATCCTGATCATCTTTTTCGACTCTCGAGGTATCATCAACAAGGAGTTTGTACCTCCAGGAAGCACTGTAAACGCGGCATTTTACAAAGAAGTGCTCCTTCGGCTGAAAAACCGCGTCGCTCGGGTTCGGCCCAACCTCGTCAATAATTGTACCCTTCATCACGACAATGCGCCGGCGCATACCGCCTTCCTCTGCACCTCTGCATTGGCCAAGATAGGGGTTCCCGTGCTTCCCCACCCCCCCTACAGCCAAGACCTGTCCCCTCCGGACTTCTTCTTGTTCCCGCGCCTGAAAAGAAAGCTGAAGGGGAGGCGTTTCGACTCCATTGAGGCTATCCAAAAAACTGTCAGCCGAATTGAACGCGATTCCAACGGATAAGTTTAAAAAATGTTTCCTGCGGTGGAAAGACCGCTACCAGCGGTGTATTGCCGCTCAAGGGTCCTATTTTAAAGAATATTAGTTGTATAAGCCAAAAGGTTTAATAAAACTGCTTAAAAAAATAAGGCTCATTACTTTTCAATCAAACCCTGTATGTGTGAATAAATTAAATTAAACAATTAATTTTAAATTTATTTTATTTTAATACTTTAAAAAAATGTAAATAAGAACTTTAACTTTGTTTGTGAAAAAAGTTTATGAGTTGGGGTGAAACTTACCCAAGTGAATCATTGAAGTCAAAAAAAATAAGTGTGTCTGCCGAAGGTCAAAATGAAAAATTCTTTGCAGCCCGGAATAAATTTATTTATGAAATTTAAATTTATACAAAGGATTAAAAATGTAGTTCCCATCGCTCTACCCTCTTTTCACGTTCTGCCTCTTTCTTTGTGCACACGTCTCCCGCTTTGCTAAACGTCTCCCCCTTTTCTTCGTTTTTTTATCGACCAATAAGCGATCGAAATGCATTGCAGGATTCCAATTGAGCGCATTAATGGAATTTACTCTGACTGTGCTGTCAGACTATCCATAACAACCTCTATCAATAATATGAGTACAATTTCGACTTTTTTGGCACTTTTCTAGATCCATCAATAAAGAAGCGCATGCACTGGGTAGTATTAATATCACATAAGCTATTGTTTCGAGTACAATCTTCGAGCAAAGCAACAGCTCCAATCAGTCAAAAATCACCTTCACCTAAATTTTAGGAAATGCCTCCAAATCAGTTTAAGCAGTTATTTGGTACCTCATATTTCTAAATGAAGTTTTGGACCTGGGTGTAATTTTTGATTCAAATTCCTACTACTGAGTCATATTTCATATATTTATGCATTCATAAGTCATATTCTACACTTGCCTTTATTCGACGATTTGGTTCACACCAACCATTTATCTCACTTGTATGATCTAAGTTGGAATGTGCTGCTTTTATATGGATTAATATCACATATTAATTGATATCGATATATAAATTGATAGAGAAAAGAATTTTCTTCGTTTCGTTCTCAGAACGCTTAATTTTTTTGATCCGATTCCTGCGCATATTGCAAAATGTGCCTTGATTAATTCGAAGCCTCTACAAAATATTTAGAAGGAGTATACTTTCACTCTGCTTTGAAGGTAATACCATCAGGGGTCTTCTTTTAGAGCTTATTTACTTTTACATTCCACAAAAATTACCTGCAGAGCAATGATCATGTTTTCTGGAGTCAGTTAAAAGGGTTTATGCCTCGAAAGCACCTCTGTTTAGAACACTGAATGGATTTAATAAAATTTCAAATTTTGTGGCTTTTACTATATTTTTCATATTCTTAACAAACTTTTAAATTGTCATTGAACGAATAATCCTATGATCAAAAAGTACCGGGAATATTTAATTGACTGTTTTCTTCGATTGCCAAGGCGTATAGCACCACGAGTACCTTCCATCGGGCCATACAGTCAATAAAGAATATAATTTATCCATTTTGAAGCGTTTGTTGTACGTCGACAACGCCCGGAAATATAGGCAAACAATTCTTGGATTTTGCATGATGATAACGCGCCAACGCACCGAGCCCAAATTGTGCTGGATTATTTGACCAAACACCAAGTAAATACCTTCGTGCAAGCACCGTATTCACCTGATATGACCCCGTGCGACTTCTTTTTGTTTCCCAAGTTGAAGTAACCACTTCGTGGAAGGAGATTTCAATCGATAGAGGAGATCAAAGAGAATGCGACGAAGGAGCTTAAGGCCTTCGTCGGCCTACCAGAGGTGCATGGAGGACTGCGTTGAACGTTGACACATGTGTGTTGCTTCACACGGGTCATATTTTGAAGGAAATAAATAAATTTGCCTGAAGTTTAACTCTGTTTTGTTTTATTTAAACATTCCTGGTACTTTCTGATCATAGAGTATATAGATAAGTATGAACAACAAGGTGGGGCAAAATTGACAAATAGAAATGTCGCACGAGGCCGATAGTGTGATTACTTTTGCTCCATCTTGTAATATCTTTAGGTATTTTTGATGTGGCCTGTAAAAAAGCCTGTTTTTCTGGACTTACCAAAAATAAAAAATAAATTCGTGTGAAGAGAAAATAAACTTAGTTGAGTAAGTTAAAAAATTCAAAGTGAGTATTGTCTTTACTTTTATTATGATGTGGCGAATAAAAAAATGTTGCAAAAAATCAAGTGGAGCATATCCATATTCAGGAGAGATTGCTTACTGTAAAAGAATAGCGTCAACAAGAGTAGCATGATAAGCAATTGAATTTATATGGCCACGAGAAAGTCAAAGTTTTATGGGAAAAATTATTATCTCTTAGAAAAAACTGAAATTTAATTGAGTTGTGTTCCAGAACTTCGAAACCTTAGTAATTTAAAAGTGATAGAATTCTCACAAACTATTTCGGAAAAATTTTTAGAACGACATAAATAAAAAATAACTAAGTAAATAGTAGACTTCATTTCGAAATAATATTTTAACTTCTATCGTCATTGATAAAACATCAAACACTTACACAGAGACAAATCTCCGAATTTTTAAAACACATGATCACACCCAT
This sequence comes from Anastrepha obliqua, assembly GCF_027943255.1. NCBI lineage: Eukaryota > Metazoa > Arthropoda > Insecta > Diptera > Tephritidae > Anastrepha > Anastrepha obliqua. The sequence continues at coordinate 88,190,096 of NC_072892.1, forward strand.
TAATTTCGGAGCTTAAAATAAATGAACTCTCATGGAAACTGGACGTATGTATGTATGAGTATATGAGTTAAAAACTTGTGCTGCATATTGAAGTGTTAGGCACCGCAGCAACTAAATTTATGCAAATTTTAGCAAAAATGTGCTCTCGAAAAATGAATCAAACCAGCAAAATAACTGTGACCACAAATGCCAGCAACTAACTGAGTTGACATGCAAGTATACAAATTTATAAATATAGTCCAGTACATACTCGCATATGTACATATGCAAAATATCCATATCTCTGCGTATATATTTCTGAAGTCAATTTAAATACGGATCACTTGCCTTCCCTCATCAGTCTGAAGTATGAATTGCAAATTTGATTTGATTTATTTTGCCTATTCCGCAGATAAATATAAAATTCTATCTTAAAATCTTAAATCTTGGCGGGGTTGCTGTGCCAGATTAGAATTTATGTGTATGGTACCATTGAAAACAATAGAATATCGACAAATAAAATTGAAAATAATATCTTTGGCTTGGAAAATTTACAATAATAATGCTTTTTATTGAGAAACATCTGAATTTCTACGTCATTTTTTAGACTTTTTGAAAAGACTTTCTATGAATTTTAATAATTTGTGAATGAATTAGAATGAATGAATGACGAATTAGATGATCCCAGCTGTGGGCAGTTTTTGACAACCAACTGACAGTATATTTACTTATGAAACCGTAAAACTTCGTCATAGAAAAATATCCGCCTCAACAACGTTACCAAATCATTAAATAAACAAAATACCTAATCGTTCTCCGATTTCAAAATTTCGTGATATTTTGTCAGTTTATGGTCGTATGGCCGACTTATTGAAAAAACATATATAAGTATACGCAATTGGCTCTTAGAGCCTTTTGAGATGTTTGGCTCCTCCTTCTATTTGTGACTTGTGACTTGATGTTGTTCCACAAATGGAGGAACCTACAATTTTCAGCCGAATAGGAACGGCAGATATTTTTTATTAGGAGATTTTTCATGGGAGAAATGCACTCGGAGGTTTGCCATTACCTGACTCTGGTGAACTAGATAGTCCCCTTTTTCATCCCTGGAACCATAGAAATTAATAATAAACTAGACAACTGTGGTCTACAGTCAAACCAGCAGTGGAGCGTATTAAGATCAATATAAAGATTTCCATCACTAAAAATCATATTATTTATTTAGTAAAGAAGTTATTGAAAAATAACATGACATAACATAACATAACATAACATAACATAATATAACATAACATAACATAACATAACATAACATAACATAACATAACATAACATAACATAACATAACATAACATAACATAACATAACATAACATAACATAACATAACATAACATAACATAACATAACATAACATAACATAACATAACATAACATAACATAACATAACATAACATAACATAACATAACATAACATAACATAACATAACATAACATAACATAACATAACATAACATAACATAACATAACATAACATAACATAACATAACATAACATAACATAACATAACATAACATAACATAACATAACATAACATAACATAACATAACATAACATAACATAACATAACATAACATAACATAACATAACATAACATAACATAACATAACATAACATAACATAACATAACATAACATAACATAACATAACATAACATAACATAACATAACATAACATAACATAACATAACATAACATAACATAACATAACATAACATAACATAACATAACATAACATAACATAACATAACATAACATAACATAACATAACATAACATAACATAACATAACATAACATAACATAACATAACACAACATCGAAGTTATCACGTCAAAACAAAATTTAATGACGAATTTTGGGCGAAAAAATTACAACGTTTATCTATACATGTACGAGGTCTGTGCAAAAAATAAGGTAACTCTTCATTTATGACGTGATAACGACTTATAATTCGATATAGCCGGCTGCACGCACCAAAAAATGTGGCGTTACCTTGCTCATATGGTGTTACCTTACTCATGCGGTGTTACCTTGATTGAACTGCAAGCGAGAGCGCGGAACGAACGACAAAGAGGCACATTCGGCCCTCGCTTTCGGCAACGTTCGACATATGGCTCTCTCCTACTTGAGTGAGCAAATATATGTATGTATAAGTTAACGCAACAACTTACAAAATTTCAACAAAGTTGACACTTAACAATGGTCAACTACCCTGCACGCGCATCAGCATAACCGCTGACGCTTCAACCCAGTTGCGTAAGCAACGATCAGCAAATTACCAATCAATACGGGTCAACAACAGTCAGCATATTGTACGAGTCAACAACAGTCAGCACATTGATGACCATTATAGGTGTAATGTAGAAGTAAGAAATATAATGTAATTAATCTTAAGTTTGATTCACTTTAATAAAGTCAAAAGCGGACACAAGTCCGCTAGCTTTTTTAAAAACTAAAATAAATCTATGATTTATTAACTGGCGCCCGAGCAGGGACCAGTAGTGTCAAAAGGATCAGTCGGTAAACGCCCCAGTAAAAATTGCATAAGTCGGCCTAAAGTAGCCCGCCGCAATCGGTAAAAAAAAACGAGTGTGAAAATAATAAAAAAAAAATATTTTCTCCGCATAAGTCGGCCTAAAGCAGCCCGCCGCAGATAATCACCCGTAACCGCAGGACAACCGACCGAGGACAACTTCCAAATCGCGTAACTCGGACTACAAGGATAGCCTGCAGCGAAAAAAAGGAGGAGACATCTACTGGTCCAACCAACAAAAAAATCCACGGGAAACGAGGCACCTGAGTAGAGCAGCAAAAGGGGAGTGGAAGCAAACACTAGCCGCCCGAGGTTCCAGAAAGGATGATATTCCTACTAATAATGTAAGACACACTAAAATTTTTTTATTAAAATTTCATTAGAAATATATTAAAATTAGAATTAAGAAGTGAAAGTGATCAAAAAAAAAAAAAAAATTCAATAACTAAAACTAAATTTACATACAAAAGTGAAAAAAAATATCAGGAAAACTGAAACTCTAAGTAATTGATTAAAATAAAATTAGTTAAAATTTGAAGAAAAAAAAGAGATTAGATTAGAAAATCTGTAAAACATTTTAGACAAATTTAAGGAAATTTCTACAATTGCAAAGAATTTTTTACAATCTAAGAAAAAGTAATATCTAAATTAGAAAAAAATATGACCAACCCCGAAAACCTAATTAGACCCCCTGTCCTAAACGCCCCCAACCCACCAACAGTAGCGAACCAGAGGTCTATGGACCAATATGTGACACAACTAGTTGACAGACTGTTTAGCGAACGAATAGACGGACGGAATACGTTTGAAGAAGACGAACTTATTAGCGGAAATAATAATTTAGGAGAATTAGACAAAATTCCCGACATAGTACGATGTCTACGGGAATTCACAGGAAATCCAGCAGACTATGGTTCCTGGAAGAAGAGCGTAGAACGTATACTAAACCTATACGAATCGATACGCGGCTCAGCAAAGTATTATGGCATTTTAAGTGTCATAAGAAATAAAATAATAGGACATGCAGACATAGTGTTAGAATCATACAACACACCTTTAAACTGGACGGCAATTTCTCGTTGTTTAAATACCCATTATGGAGACAAACGCGACTTACGAACACTAGAGTATCAAATGACATCTCTCACCCAAGGCCACCTTAGTATACAAGACTTCTACCAAAAAGTATACTCTAATTTTTCACTTATATTAAACAAAATTTCTTGCCTCGAAGCAGGAAGAGAATCGCGTAATCTACTGATATCTACTTATCGAGATAAAGCTCTCGATACTTTTATAAGAGGTTTGAATGGAGATTTACCTAGGCTTCTTGCAATGCGAGAACCTCAAGATCTTCCAGAAGCACTTCAACTCTGTATAAAACTGGAAAATCAAAATTTTAGATCAGGTTTTGTTCATAACAACTTCAACCCAAGGAAAAATAACATAGGGCAAACAGCACCTCCTATTCCACCACGACGATTTAACCAACAACCAAATCGCCAACCATTTTATCCCCAACTTACTAACTGGGCACAACCAGCCCACAGAAATTATACAGAATATCCTATCTATAGAGCACCCTTGCCACCAAAACATTTTCAGCAATATCCAAATAACCAACCACGTTTTCAAAGATTTAATGAGCATAATCAATCAGCACCTCCTCGACCGTTTGGTAAAAAACCACTTCCAAAACCACAACCAATGGAAGTTGACCAGAGTATGCAGACTCGTCACATAAATTACATGAATCGACCAGCCCAACTTCAACAGTTTCAAGGAAAAAGGCCAGCACCTCATCCAAATGCAGACAAAAGGCAGCGAAACTTCAATATCGAGATAAAGGAATATGAAGACATGATGGAAGCAGCAGTTAACCCAGAATTCGATCAACCACTTTCAGAATATACAGGCCCCTATCAAACGGAATACTACGAAGGAAATCAAAACCAGAATACCCACATCGATACCGCGGAAGAATTTGATTTCACAGACGTTCATTTTTTAGAATGAGCGGCTCTTCATTACCGTATATTGAAAGCATATTAAGTAATGGAGAGATTATCAAAATATTGATAGACACCGGTTCTAACAAAAATTACGTACAACCACACCTTGCGAAAAAAGTAATAGAAAATAAAAATCCATTTTATGCATTTTCCGTAGGAGGAAACATAAAAATAACCCACCATACATTTGCAAACCTTTTTGGAGTGAAAGACACCCCTATAAAATTCTTTATCTTGCCCACACTAAAATCTTTTCACGCAATAATTGGCAATGACTCTCTAAAACAGTTAGATGCCGTAATACACACAAAAGGCAATTTCATGTTAGTAAAAAACAGTATAAAAATAAAATTAAAACAACAATATTCACAGGACGTAAATCTCATAAATATCAGACAAGATCAGACCATATGACTCACTCTCAAAAAGAAATTATCCGAAAGTTAGCAGTTGGCTACCAAACACTTTTTAGTGAACCAAACGAGAAACTTCCATTCACCACAACAGTAAAAGGCGAAATCCGCACCACAACAAATAGCCCCGTTTACACCAGATGTTACCCATACCCAATGTGCCTTAAGGACCAAGTAGGAAAACAAATAGAAGAATACCTACGAGATGGTATTATCCGACCATCGAGATCTCCATACAACTCACCCGTATGGGTTGTTCCCAAAAAAATGGACGCATCGGGAGAAAAAAATATCGTATGGTAATTGACTATAGGAAATTAAACCTAGTCACAATACCTGACAGGTATCCAATACCAGAAATAAACGAGGTACTTTCCCAACTTGGCAAAAATAAATTCTTTTCCGTATTAGATTTGAAAAGTGGTTTCCACCAGATCCCTTTAAAAGAAACGGATATTGAAAAGACAGCATTTTCAGTGAACAACGGAAAATACGAGTTCACACGGCTTCCCTTCGGACTTAAGAATGCTCCTTCTATCTTTCAAAGGACGCTTGACGACATTCTAAGAGACCACATAGGGAAAAGATGTTATGTCTATATAGACGACATCATTATATTCAGTAAAGATGAGGAAACTCATCTTAACGACATAAAATTAGTTTTCGACACGTTAGACAGAGCTAATTTGAAAATACAATTGGACAAGTGCGAATTTCTAAAATCAGAAGTCGAATTCTTAGGCTTCATAATATCTGGGAATGGTATAAAAACCAATCCAAAAAAGGTGGAAGCAATAATAAATTTCCCAGTTCCTCAAACCCTAAAAGATCTTCGTTCCTTTTTAGGACTATCAGGGTATTACCGTCGTTTTATAAAGGACTACGCCAATTTAGCGAAGCCTTTAACACTCCTTCTAAGAGGGGAAGAAGGACGAGTTTCCAAAAACCATTCAAAAAAAGTTTCCATCACTTTAAACCCAAAAGCAATGGAGGCATTTGAAAAACTCAAATTATCCCTCACTGCAAAAGATGTGATGCTCAACTACCCCGACTATACCAAGGAATTCCAATTAACTACAGACGCATCCAATCACGCCATTGGAGCAGTTCTGGCACAAAATGACAGACCAATAATGTTTATATCACGGACTTTGACAAAAACTGAAGAACATTACGCCACCAATGAAAAGGAGATGCTTGCCATCATATGGGCTCTAAATAATTTACGAAATTACCTCTACGGGTCAAGTAAAGTAAAAATATATACAGATCACCAACCACTTACTTACGCCCTCAGCAACAAAAATAATAACACCAAAATGAAAAGATGGAAAGCAATCCTTGAAGAGTACAATTATGAACTGTTGTACAAACCAGGAAAATCGAACGTCGTTGCCGATGCCCTATCTAGACCACCTCAAATTAATATCCTACCTACTTCTAATAATGATGACAACAATTCGCTTAGTGCAACTGTACATTCCGACGAAAGTTCCTCCCATCAATTAATTCCAGCAGTGGAAGCACCAATAAATGTATTCAAAAACCAACTATGGCTCCTAACAGGAGAAGAACCCAGTTACCAGTTTAAAATTCCTTTCCCCACCTTCCATAGACACATTATTATACAACGTGAGTACACACGTGATAACATCATTTCAATTTTCAAGAGATATCTAAATCCTACAGTAATTAATGGACTTTTCACATCCGAAGCCATAATGGCGAAAGTTCAAGAAATATACCCCCTTCATTTCAGTAACAGTAAAATTCGATTTACACAGACCAAAGTTAAAGACTTAACAGACGAAACTGAACAAGAAAACGAAATACTAAAGGAACATAAGCGAGCACACCGAAACCCTCAAGAAAACAAACTTCAACTAATACAAAAATTTTATTTTCCTAACATGAAAGCGAAGATAACAACCATAACCAAACAATGTAAGATTTGCAAGGAACACAAATACGACCGTCACCCAAACAAACCCCAATTAGCTGAAACACCTATCCCACAATACCCAGGTGAAATAATCCACATAGACATATACAGAACCGAAAAAAATCTAGTTCTCACAGCAGTAGATAAATTTTCTAAATACGCGCAAACGAGGATCATACAATCCAAAGCAATAGAAGACATCAGAGAGCCGTTGAGACAAATCATTTTCGCCTTCGGCGTACCCAAACACATAATAGTAGACAATGAGAAATCTCTTAACTCTGCATCAATCTATTTCATGCTTGAAGACCAATTGGGCATTCAAGTGTATAAAACCCCATCTTATGCCAGTACAGTAAACGGACAAGTAGAACGTTTTCATTCTACTCTTTCTGAAATAATGAGATGTCTGAAAACATACCGAATTCACAGATCCTTCATAGAACTTCTTGACAGATCAGTATATGAATACAACTACTCCATCCACTCAACAACAGGGAAAAGACCGATTGAAGTATTCTTTGGAAGAAGAGTTTCAACAACCCCAGAACAATATGAAATTGCTAGACAGGAAAACATAGAAGCACTCAGACAGAAACAAACAAAAGATTTGGAATCACATAATAAAAAAAGGAACCCACAAAAAACTTATTCTCCAGGTGATGCAATATATGTAAAAATCAATAAACGCTTAGGATCGAAACTAACTGCTAGATATAGAAAAGAAATTGTTAAGGAAGACAAAGGAAGTGTAGTCATAACAGAAACAGGACGGACAGTATACAAAGCCAATATAAGGACCTAAAACAAATTTTTTTTCCCTTTTCTATATTCCCAATTTAGATTATATTTTCAAATGACAAACGCAGGATTTCGAATAATTGACTATACGAACGCACAATTAGTTACATTTAATACAGGATGGACAAGACTACAAACTGGAACATATAGGATCGTACACGTTATTAACTTAGACGAATACCAAGAGACCTTGGACTACCTTAACACTACCATACAGCAAAAAATAATTAACACTAACCCACTCCTTCCTTTCCTAAAACACGAAGTTGAAAACATCCAGAACAATTTGGATAAATTGAAAACACAACCAAAACATAATAAAAATAAACGCTCAATTAAAATATTAGGCACTGCTTGGAAATGGCTTGCAGGAAGCCCAGATTATGACGACTTTAGAATCTTAAGTGAAAAAATTAATAATGCATTGGAAAACAGTAATGATCAAATAATTATAAATAGAGTACTAAGTGAAAGAATAAAAAACATTACAGAACAATCTAATAAAATACTAAGTGCATTAAAAAATAATGAAAACATACAGCATAATGTAGCTGTTAATATTAAGTATAAGCTAGATATAATAAAGGAAGATATTGCTAACATAAATTACGCCATTCATTGGGCAAAAACAGGCACAGTAAATTCTTACATTTTTTCAAATAATGAAATAAATTTAATGAAAAGCATTCATGAAAATCAAAATAACCCCTTTAATAATATAGACGAAGCCTTAGAATTTTCTAACGTTAATGTAGCTTCAAATAACTCAGTAATATTATATGTAGTAAATATTCCCTTAACCAATAAAAATACATGCGAATCATTACTAATAAAACCAATAAAAAAGGGAAACAAAATAAATAAAATACAATTCGAAAAAATTTTAATATGTGAAAATAAAATATTTGGAAAAAGAAATGAGTGCGAAAAGCATAACACATTAGAAATATGTAATGATAAGGACATTATTGACATAAGCAACTCCTCGTGCATACCAAACCTACTCAACAGTCATCCAGCTAACTGTACAACAATCAACAACCAACACGTATCCGCAATAGAAGCCATTTTACCAGGAATACTATTTTTAAACCAATATGAAGGGTCAGTCACATTGGACAATGAAGAAATGCGACTCAATGGATCATATGCGATCCAATTCCAAAATTCCACAGTTATCATCGACAACCAGCAATACATTTCCAACGGAATATCAGCAAACAACCCACTTCCTGCTATTCTCCAGCCCAGCAATACAATAAACCCAGAGGAAGAAATTCTAAGTCTTGAAATGATGAAGGAATTGCATTTAAAAAACCTTAAGCACATCGAAGAAGCAAAAAGAAGAACCTTAATATCAACAGTAACAAATTTTGGCGTATCCAGCCTATTACTGGTTCTAATAATAGGGCTAATGATGAAATTTAGACCAATAAAGGAAAATAAATTAATCGGAAAATACGTAAAACAAATACCATTGGAGAGAATGAAAACTACACAAGAAGAGGCTAACACACAGTCAACAGAATACGATGACCACACGAATAGTACAGCACCATATTTCAACTACAACACGTAACGCTCGAGGACGATCGCTTTTAAGAGGGGAAGAGTTAACGCAACAACTTACAAAATTTCAACAAAGTTGACACTTAACAATGGTCAACTACCCTGCACGCGCATCAGCATAACCGCTGACGCTTCAACCCAGTTGCGTAAGCAACGATCAGCAAATTACCAATCAATACGGGTCAACAACAGTCAGCATATTGTACGAGTCAACAACAGTCAGCACATTGATGACCATTATAGGTGTAATGTAGAAGTAAGAAATATAATGTAATTAATCTTAAGTTTGATTCACTTTAATAAAGTCAAAAGCGGACACAAGTCCGCTAGCTTTTTTAAAAACTAAAATAAATCTATGATTTATTAACTTATATGCGCATATGTACATAAATCCACATATTTGTATTTGCATATGCCTTCTTCCTGAGTGCATGGTAATGAAGCATTTCTCTGCTGAGAATAGGACGATGATAGGAAAAGTCGGAAATGAGAGGGAGTGTTTCGAGTGTAATGTGTCTTGAAAAAGTCAAATCGAAGATGGTGCCTCTTAGTGTTGTTGACTTATTAACGTCTGATACACAATCGAAATTGAAGATATCTTTCATGAATTTGATAAATGTTTCGTCATTTTTCATGTTTGTGTAAATGTAACTTGATCAATTCCATTGCTCTTCCATTTACCTTCTTTTCTTTATCCATACAAAATATCTTTCTAACAAATAAAACTAAAATTTTCTTTTGAAAAATGCACCTTAAACTATCGTCAGTAAACCGACTTTATAGACAACCTCTTTTTTTCAAAAAATATTTATTCACTCATCAATTTCTATCACCTTCAAAGTAGTGCCTCTCAGATAAAAAACACTTGTGCCCGCGTTTTTTTCAATCCTCGAAGCAGTTCTGATATGTATGTCCTTGAGCTCGCTGAACTATTCGGTTTTTATCTCCTTAATCGTTGCATAACTCCGTCCTTTCATAAGTCTCTTCAATCTTGGGAACAGGAAAAAGTCGTAGGGGGTCAAATATGTTGAATACGATGGGTGAGACATGATAGCTGTGTTGTTTTTGGCCAAATAATCTCTCACAAGCAAAGATGAGTGAGCAAGTGAGCATGTGCACTATCACGATGCAAAAGCCATGCATTTGTTTTCCACAATTCGGGGCGTTTTTTTCGAATTGCTTCACGCAAATGGCGCATAATTTCAAGGTAGTACTCCTTATTTACCGTACGAAGTTGTGGTAAGAACTCCATGGTAATCGAAGAAAAGAGTTAGCAAAATCCTAATATTTGTTATGACCTTTTTAAGCAAAGCTGGATCATCGTTGACGTCATTTTACAATTCCTGAGTGATTCTCATGCGACGTGGTTTTTGGGGAAAATTCAGACTGATAAACTGACATCCTCAGCAACTTCTCTAATTGCGATTCGACGATGCTCCGTAACAATTTTCTTCACTTTCTCAACATTTTCATCGGTTGTATCCAGAGCAAACGTTGTCACTCACATCTTCTCGACCTTCTGTGTCAAACTTGTACCACTTGTAAACATTTGTTTTTTTTTTACTCAGAGTACTCTCACCGTATGCCACTGTCAACATCTCAAGAGGTTTTAAGCACTAAATTCCATTTTTTACACAAAATTTGATGCAACTTCTTTGATCCATTTGTTTCGAGAGTTGTCTTATTTATGCCTCTCAACCGTGAACATATCTTCGAGACGAGTGTACAAGTATGAAACAAATTATGATCGAAAGTCGAATGTACGTAGCCCGCGAAATTGGAAAATTCACGTTATTACTTCCTATACATACATTTTTTTTCATGACCTCTTTTAAAAATACCCCACATTTTGTTGTTTAAAAACTTTGTTTTTAAACTGTGCATTTAAATTCACTTCAACCCTACTTGGTGGCGAAATTAAAAAAAATGCTTCTTGCTATTACTCTTTCCAACACGCTGTATGCATTTTTTAACAATCAATATTCCCTGTTTTTACGAGCACTTTCAGGTGATTAAGTAACATACAAATTAATGTCGCATGTAAGTACTTACTTATGTGCACAAGTACGTACACACAAAGTTGTATATAATTATTTATTTATTTACTTAATGTTGAATAATTTCTCACGCAGCTTTTTCATTAATTCCAAATACGTGTACATAAATGGCTCAACGATTTGTTGACGCAAATCAGTTGTGCATTTTAATTTTTTAATCCTTTTACTGGTGAACGCTCGAGAGCACATATCTCGGTCGATTGAGCTGCAATTCGTTTGGAAGTTTCACTGTTTGATTGCAAATAGCAATTAGCGATTATAGTTAAAGGATGGAGGAAAAGGTGGGTGAAAGAGGAAAAATGTGCATCAGCTTTCCTTTTTGTGACGGTTAACTATTGTGACATCTTTACAAATTGAATTTATGGGTCTGTTTTCTTTATCATCTTTTTCTTTACATGTAGATTAACGAGTATACATATGCATACATATGATAATATATAATGTAAGTGGGTGCCACATCAATGGAAGTAGAGGGATATCGAGAGGCGTTTGGTGACATATGAGATGCTTCTTTAACGTTAATGAAATTCATCTACATCAAGTTTATTTAAACTATCTGGTCAAAATACGTACTATAAGTTATGTTAAGACAGCTGTGCGACGAATTTTGTAATGTGGTTCTGTGATGTTTTAATAATGTAAAGTTATGGTTTCCATCGAAAAATTCCGTTTTTAAAACAGTTTTTGGAAACATAACACAGGTCGACAATGTTTTGTCCTATAAAAGTGTAGGGTCATTTCCGAAGTAATTTTTTGCGTAGAATCCGAATCCGGGGTTTAAATTGCTCTATCACGTCAGGATTTTGAGATATCCTAACCTAAAAGTGCAAAAAACGCTGTTTTTGCCCATTTTTGAGGTTATGTAGCTACACAGATTTTGCTCTTCATACAAAAGTAAGCATAGTATTTTAAAGTATAAGTCTTCCTCTTTTAAATGACGTTGAGTTTGCTCAAATATCATTATTTTTCACTGAGATATAGCATTTGACAATAATAGTTGATATTTTTGACGTCATACTAATGCAATTGGTCATCAGTTTGACCAGATTACCATTTTCGTGACTTTATTTGGCATTTATTGTTCTCTAGTCTAGGAGGCTTAGTTCTTTATTCCTGGCATTTTTCTAGCCTCTTCACATTAAAATGGGATATTTATAATTGTAAAATATATATATTTTTAATAATTTCAATAACTCACTCAGTTCTATTTAGCTTTACTTTTTGTATCATCTGCACTTAGAGCATTATCTTGCTATATTTGAGTTATGTAAGACGATAAGGTACTCCATTTTCAAAGTGATCGTTATGATTTCTTCAATATTATCTGGTATTTTTTATAAATCTTTTGCTATGAATAAACCTCTATGGCTTTCATTCGTATTTAGTAAATTCAAAAGCTTTCTACAACTTATAAAAGGAGTTGACAGAAGAAGATCCAATTTTCTTGCATAAACTTAAAAGGAAGAACAAATGAGATTTGCACTTTCAAAACATTAAATTTTTTTAAGAATCAACAAATTTTCAATAGCACTGAAATCTTTTCAGCACTTTTTTACCCTTTTTCTTCAAATTTTGGGTATAAAGTAGCACTAAATTTATGCCTAACAAAACCTTAATTTTATATCGACCACAAGTGGATACCGTATCGAATACTTTCAAAACTGGAGCGTTCATATCCATTCGGACGTCACGACCCAGTCAACGTAGCCGCTGGATCTTTATTCGATGCGCTGTGTATATATCGTCGTAGAGCTTAAACAGTTCATTTTTCCATCGTCTGCGATATTCACCATCACCAAAAAGCGAAATTCCAATATTGCAATCTTTCTCTGTAATACTCCAAGGAAAACCTCATCAGACGTTGCCATCGACCAAGTTTCTGTACCAGACTATAGAAAGGGCATGATCAGAGACTTATAAAGAGTCAGTTTTGTTCGTCGAGAGAGGAATTTACTACGCAATTGCTTACTTAGTCCAAAGTAACTAGTATTTGATGGCAAGATAAATTCTCCGCTTGGTTTGGAGGCTGACATTAATGCTGGTTCCGAAGTAAATATAATATCTCATTACTTCAAAACTGTAACTTATGTACTGAATTTGATAAGATTTGTTTGAGGTTTGCCCTTCGCCTATATGGTGCCCAATCAAATTGATTGTTATTGTCAAAGAGCGCACAAATGTGGCCGTATCGTTTGAAATTCGCCTCTCTTTTTGAATGTATACTTAAAAGGTATTTTTTCCCACTGATCTTGTGGGTAGCGTTTTCGAGTTGTACTACAAATGGGAGACCTTCAGCTTATGCTACTTGTGAGTGGCGCATGCTTTCATGTTTTTCATGCTAAAAATTAACTGGGATTTGCGTTTCGGCTGAAATAACTATGTTTTGCGGTTTCAAAACGGAAGGAGCGATACGTACTCGGGAGCTTTTTTATATATAGAAAAATAAGTGGAGTGAAAATTTTTAAATTTTTTGATTTTCGTTTTGAATACTATTTTCCAGAATTCATAACTAGGATTCTAATTTGTCTTATTTCCTATCGATTTTTTAGTATAGAAACAACGTACCTAGAATTAGTGGAAAATTCTATATAATCTGCTATTAGAAAAAGTGTTAATTATTTCAAATCTTCTCGCTCTAATAGAACCATAACTACGCATTTTTCAAAATGGGTATTAAAAATAAAAGTCACGAACCCACTATGCGCAACTGGTCTATCACTAAAACACTCACCATCGTTCATAATTGTTCATTACATCCCTCATATCAAAAATGTTAAACAAATATTGATAAAGAATTTGGAGTTAAATTATTTCCTTACTTTCACATTCTCTTAACAACATTATGTAATGTATCACGTGATTCCCAAAAATAGTCTCTGGCTATATTCGACAATGCTATGCCCTTATGGTAGTTGCTGAAATATCGTGTATTTCAAAATTTTAGGTAATTGTCTTTTTTTTTACAATAAACTTTTAGGCTAAATCAAACAGCAAACGGTATTTTGGTAATAATATTTAAGTGCCTGTCTGTCACAATTTAATGCATACCATAAAATTGACTGACCACCAACCATGCAAAAGAGTCATTCAACCTTAAGTGCTTAATTCATAATCCTCAACAGCATTCCATTTGAAAAAGAAAAGCTTACAAAAATACAGATTTATGTACTACTGTGTAATGTTCAATTTGTTTTTTACTCCTTGCAGGTGCAAAAGTTAAAAATGCATAAAGCCTTTCGCTCGTTAGCCGGTGTACCAAATATGTACGAATTTTAAAGGCATTCTGTCAAACTGAACCAGTTGAACTAAATGAACGAGCTTGTATTTACGCCCATCGTTTATCATTTCCTTTACTAACGGCTCGTAAAATTATTTACGTTTGTTTGTTCGTTCATACGTACATATGCACATACATACAGGTATGCATATCTAAGAATGTGAATAGAGCCGCTGGTACTGATGTTACCAATGTTGAACTTTTAGCCTGAGTCATAAACTACCAACATACATATGTGAGTACATTCATTTGAGCGAAAAGGATGGATTTGTCATTTTAAAATTTATTTACACCTAAAGTTATATAAAAAAGTAGGCAAGTAGTAAATTCTGTCCGGACCGAGCTCTATACACGCGTGCTATCTGTTAGTTTTTGGAAGCAATCAAACTCATAGGCGTTACAGCATATGATTAGACGCACGGATGGGTGAAAATGTAGCCTTAGTATATAAAAAAGTGGGCGCGGCTTTGCCTGTTCTCAATGACATTAAAGTCGAATCCAAATGAGATGGACACGAATACATATACCAAGCGTGGTCGAGTTATATTAAGTCGTTCGCCAACAACGGGCACGGCATAACCCATTTTGACGTGATAACGTCTTATAATTCGATTTAGCCGGCTGGACGCACGAAAAAATGTGTCGTTACCTTGCTCATTAGTGTTACCTTGCTCACTTGTCGTTACCTTGCTCATTGCCGTTACCTTGCTCATTGCCGTTACCTTGAATGAACTGCAAGCGAAAGCGCGGATCGAACGGCAAAGCAAACAAAGCAAACGAACGGCAACGTTCGACATCTTGCTCTCTCCTACTTAAGTGAGCGTATATATGTATGTATATGCGCATATGTACATATAAAGGGTGTTTTTTTAGAGGTTAGGTTTTCAAGTTGGCACTACTTTTTTCGTAGATGGTCTTTTTGACAGCTGTCACTTGATTTATGCTCAGTTTGGTTTGCCATTTCCTAATGAATAGACTTACACCTGAACAACGTTTGCAAATCGTGCAAATTTATTACAAAAATAATGGTTTGGTTCGCGCGACGCATCGAAGAAAATTTTGTTCAGCGATGAAGCTCACTTTTGGTTGAATGGGTATGTCAATAAGCAAAATTGTCGCATTTGGAGTGAACATAATCCACAAGCCATTGCTGAGACGCCGTTACATCCTCAAAAAGTCACTGTTTGGTGTGCTCTATGGGCAGAGGGAATCATTGGTCCATATTTCTTTAAAAATGAAGCCGGCCATAATGTTACAGTCAATGGAGAGCGCTATAGAGCCATGATTAATGACTTTTTCGTGCCTGAATTGGACGATGTTGATGTGGACGACCTTTGGTTCCAACAACACGGCGCTACATGCCATACGGCCAACGCAACAATCGATTTATTGAAGGAAACTTTTGGTGAGCGCATTATCTCGCGCCGTGGACCTGTGGCGTGGCCTCCAAGATCGTGCGATATAACACCGCTGGACGTTATTGCTGACATACGGCCCCAATTGCTGCAAAAAGTGGTCGAAAATTGGGCCTCTCGGCTGGAATTTATTCGAGCCAGCCGCGGCGGCCACTTGCCCGAAATCATTTTTAAAACATAATGGCAAACTCTTATCTTTATAATAAAGCTAAATTCTTGGCCATAACATTAAGTTATATACGTTTTATTTCATCTTGAAAACCTAACCTCTAAAAAAAACACCCTCTATAAATTCACGTATTTAACGGGAGATCAATCATGAGGTGCTTTTTTCAATAGTTAAAAAAAAACAAAAATGTAAATTATGTTCAAAACCTTTATTTATCATTTGAAAGGACATTCTTTGACATTTACTTTTTGAATATGACTTCATTCAAATGTTGGCCGCAACTACGCTTAAGGTGGTCCATTCTGAAGGTCCAATTTTCAATCACTCGTTCGAGCATTTCGACTGGTATGTCGTGAATAACACGCGTAATGTTGGCTTCCAGAGCTTCAATCGTAGCTGGTTTATCAGCATAGACCTTGGACTTCACGAATCCCCAAAGAAAAAAGTCCAAAGGTGTGATATCACAAGATCTTGGTGGCCAACTCACAGGTCCTAAACGTGAAATCAGCTGCTCCCCGAAATGACTTCTCAATAAAGTCATTGTTTCACGAGCTGTATGGCAAGTGGCTCCGTCTTGTTGAAACCAAATGTCGTAGAGATCATTAGATTCAATTTCAGGTAGCAAAAAGTCCGATACCATGGTACGGTAGCGAGCACCATTCACAGTTACGTTGCGGCCATCATCATTTTTGAAAAAATATGGACCGATGATTCCACCAGCCCATAAACCACACCAGACCGTTGTTTTCTCTGGGTGTAAAGGTAGCTCTTGAACTTGTTCTGGTTGCTCTTCATCCCAAATACGGCAATTTTGCTTATTGACGTAACCATTGAGCCAGAAATGCGCCTCATCGCTGAACAAAATTTTGCTCGAAAACAGCGGATCTTCTTCAATCTTTTCAAGAGCCCAATCAGCAAAACGGTGACGTGCAGGAAGGTCATTTGGCTTTAGTTCTTGTACGAGCTGTATTTTGTATGCTTTTAAATGAAGATCCTTCCGTAAAATTGACCAAGTTGTTCCATACGACAGTCCAAGTTGCTGAGAACGGTGCCGAATCGATTCATCGCGGTTTTCACGTACACTCTCTGCTACTGCCGCTATATTCTCAATGCTTCTTGCTGGACGTGGTCTATTCGGTCGAGAATTATCCACCAATGAATATTCGGATTCAAATTTGTTGATGATATGTCGAATAGTGTTTAAGGCAGGCCGATTATGTTGACCATAATGCGGTCTAAGCGCACGAAAAAAATTTGTCACAGAACGCTGATTTTCATAATACAGTTGAACAATTTGTAGACGTTGTTGCGGTGTGAGTCTTTCCATGATGAAATGCCAAACGCTGTTCAACAAATCCACGATGACAGTTTGCCACAACTCGCGCGATCTGTAAAAAAAACGCAAATGAAAAAAACTCCTCTTAATTGATCACCCGTTATATTTTCATATGCCTTCTTATTGATTATTATTAATTTGATTTACTTGAAGAATTTAAAATAAAACCAAGTTTGTTAATAATACCTGTTGTTTTAATGTTATTATTATTAATTTTTTTATTATATATGAAGGAAAAAATGTATGGTAATATTTACCATCTACCTTATAAGATATGTTGTATACTAATATATGTATATAAACATGCATATACATATACAATTTCGCGCAATTTTCAAAAAGAACAAATCTATATGTAAAGATGTCATATGGACATATCAAATATACGAATCTATTCCGTACGCAAGCAAATGTAAGCTAATGTGCTTGAACTGCAAGCGAGAGCGCGGAACGAACGACAAAGAGCACAATCGGCCCCCGCGTTCGGCAACGTTCGACATCTGGCTCTGTCCTACTTGAGTGAGCATATGTATAAGCGCATTTGTATATAAATTCACATAGTTGTATTTGCATATGCCTTCTTCCTGTTTGCATGGTAATGAACCACTTCTCTGTTGAGAATATGACGATGATAGAAAAAGTAGGAAATGAAAGGGAGTGTTTCGAGTGTAAAGTGTCTTGAAAAGGCAAATCGATGATGGTGCCTCTTAGTGTTGTTGACTTATTAACGTCTGATGAACAATCGAAATTGAAGATATCTTTCATGAATTTGATAAATGTTTCGTCATTTTTCTTGTTTGTTTAAATGTAACTTGATCAACCCCATTGCGATTCCATTTACCTCCTCCTCCATATCCATACAAAATATCTATCAAACAAATAAAATTAAAAAAATTTTACTTTAGTCGTATTCCTTTGTCAAGGGTTCATTATTTTTACCAAATTTGAGTACATTTGCTTTATACCTAAATAAAACAACGAAAATTCTAATTGATTTGGCAATCTTTACTATTTTTGTGTAGAATCATTCATTACATTTATTTTTCAAAGAAAATCTCTTTCAAAGGTTGGCCGCAAATGCGCCGTCTACCAATTTTGAATGACTCGTTGGAGGACTTCGGTCGGTAGCTCGTGAATAACTTTAGTAATTTTGGCTTCTAATGCTTTAATCAAAGCTGGTTTATCCACAAAGCATTTATACTTTACATAACCGCACAAATAAGAGTCCAAAGGTCTGATATCACTCGATCTTGGTGGCCAATTCACTGGAAAAAAATAGCTCACCGAAACGAGGACGCAATAATCCATTGTTTTATGGAATATATGGCAGTATCTCTTGTTGGAAGAGATAACGGTTCTCAATTTCCGTCATCAAAAAGTCGTTTATGGGCTGATATTTCCTCCAGCGGCCATAAATAGGAGGAAGAGCGCGGCCAAGCACCCAAAAAGGGTGTACGCGCCAATTATATATATCAACGGGAGACCCCTATCTGTCCAAAAATGTTTTTGACCTAGAGAGTTCTAATAGGGCTTAAAATTTAGCTCTTTTTATCTACTTTTCAATACAGAGTGGCCAAAAACGAAATTCAAGATGGCTCATTTAATATGGCTAAAAATGTAATCAAAATTCATTAAATTCATTCTAATAACCTATACCAAAAAAATTCATTTCAACGGAAAGAGTTGTACGAGGTCTCAAAATTTAGCTAATAAAGTTTACTTTAAAATACAAAATGAAAAATTTTAAAATCCAAGATGGCGGCCACAACATGGCGGCTAATTTTTTAAAACTACTCA
Source organism: Anastrepha obliqua (assembly GCF_027943255.1). NCBI lineage: Eukaryota > Metazoa > Arthropoda > Insecta > Diptera > Tephritidae > Anastrepha > Anastrepha obliqua. The sequence goes on from NC_072892.1 coordinate 88,209,454, forward strand.
AATCCACTTAAACCCCTGAGTAACGAGTTTCATGCGAATTCATGAGTTTTTTCAAAAATCCGTCCGCCATATTGGATCCGCCATTTTGAAATTTGGAAATCTAACACCAGATTTGTAATCAGCGACCCAAAAAACCCCCGAGTAATATTATACATTTTAAGTGGATTTGAGGAGTTTCAAAAAATTAGCCGCCATGTTGTGGCCGCCATCTTGGATTTTAAAATTTTTCATTTTGTATTTTAAAGTAAACTTTATTAGCTAAATTTTGAGACCTCGTACAACTCTTTCCGTTGAAATGAATTTTTTTGGTATAGGTTATTAGAATGAATTTAATGAATTTTGATTAAATTTTTAGCTATATTAAATGAGCCATCTTGAATTTCGTTATTGGCCACTCTGTATTGAAAAGTAGATAAAAAGAGCTAAATTTTAAGCCTTATTAGGTCAAAAACATTTTTGGACAGATAGGGGTCTCCCGTTGAGAAAGAATGCCCCATATATATATATATAATATATGATTATATATATATATAATTTCTCCAGCCCATATCCCGCACCTAGAGGCTGTTTTCAATGGATGTAATGTATGTTCTTCCATGCTTTCGGGTTGCTCTTCAGCCCAAAGATGACAATTTTGCTTATTGATCTAGCCTTTAGCCCAGAAATGGGTCTCATCGCTGTACCCCATAAGATGGCCTGAGCGCGGGATGAGCACTTTCCATAGAGCGTCGATTTTCATAATACATTTGTACGATTTGTAAACATTCCTGAGGCGTAAGTCTTTCCATGATGAAATTTCCATGAAAACAGTAAAAAAATAAAATAAGTCCATAAATAATACACATTTTTCTTGTGGCCAACTGCTCCAATTTTTAGTCTGAAGGGTGCATCGATCTCTTTTTTCTACTTTTATTTGCGAGTGTTGTAATCGAAACCCACAGCATATAATACAAAAGGTTCTTCTGACTGCGGCCCCCCTCCGAGTGCATTCCTGCATAATCTACAAAGTAATATTTATGCATTAAAACGTTGGTGTAATACAAGTCATTGAAGCCTGTATGTTCAAAAATACTTTATAGTGGTCCCATTCACAAAGTTCATTCGCTAGAAATTCCGATTATTACATAGGAGGTATTATTTTAACTCCAAAAATGGAATTCAACGAATTGGGAATATCTACAGCTGCAAACTAACTAAAGGGTTTTTCAATAACAGGTCTTATGAATGAATGAATTGCGCTATCGAGAGATGATTAACGATTTTTTATTGCCGGAATTGGATGATAATGATCTGGATAAGATTTATTTTCAACAAGATGGCGCTACGTGCCACTCAAGCAACGAAACCATTGATCTTTTACGGGAAAAGTTTCCGGACCGTGTTATCTCTCGAAGAGGTGATCACAATAGGCCACCGAGATGTTGTGATTTAACACTTTGTGACTCATTTGTTTTGGGGCCACGTGAAAGAGAAAGTCTACGCCAACATCCCAGGGTTGATTCAAGACCTCGAAGATGGAATTCGTGAGTCTATCGAGGACACAGGGCAGCCACTCTGCAATTGGGTTATGGAAAATTTCATGAAAGGGATATTGTCCTATAAGCGTGGTCGTGATGGTCATTTGCCTGATGTTATTTTCCACTATTGACGGCATACCTTCCTCTTTATAATGAAATAAACATCCGATCACTCAAATTAAAAATTTGATTTTTCTTTGAATATCAAAATAACACCTCTTATTGGAAAAACCTTTACTTCCAAAGCTTACTGAATGAGTTTATACAAGAAATACTGAAAATTTTAAAGACCCGCTGACTCTGAAATACCTTTGTGTAGCACTAGTCCGCAGTATTCTTGAAAAAGCAGCCAATATGTTAGAATAAGTACTAAGACTTTTACTCTCGACAGATTGTAAAGATCCTTCTTATCAATTATGTTTGCTTACGACTTTCGCCCACAAATTGCTATGAAATTATCAACCCTAACTTATGTATCCCCACTCATATTACGAACAACACGACATATAAAACAACGTAGGCATATAGTACATTTGAACCTATTGCAATAAACTGGGTTCGTATATCATATAGCAAAACGAGTTTCTTTAGCTTTAGATTTCTGTGTTTTTAGGTAAATTTTTTGTTTTGTTTACATTTAAATTATTACGGCAGAAAGTGCTGTAATTCACGACGCGCAATGCACTTCAAAACCCGGCAAAAAGCTATCCAGAATATACATACGTGGCACTTTCTTCCGTCAGCATTTTTTTTCCTTGTTCACTACACTCAGGAGCATAGAGCCTCGACAAGACTCTGTCTTGCGTTGATTTCGTTAATCTATTTTGCTTTCTGATATGGTAGCTGATTAGTCTGCCGCCACCAGTCCTAAGTAGTGAAAATGCCCACCTGTCGTTGCTTAGGAACAACGCCTTCTTACTGCTTGAAGCGCCATCTGTGTGTCACATTTTTTTGGCAAAAGGTTCACACAAATGGTTGAGAACTTCGCTAAATTTGGTATGTCTGTTCTATTACCGCGACTGCCCGCTACCTCTTGCTGGCGCCAATGATGCAATGTGTAACTGTGCCTTTTTCTTTGTTATTTTGCTTGTTTGAGCAACCACAATGCAAGTAATACGCTGACTTTTGTGCGGGAGTTAGTATTAGAAGGATAAGGTTGTTGGGGTTGTGGCATTTTTTCACCATAACAGCATAACAATCATGTGGGTTCCTAGGCATACTGGTATAGAGGGCTTCGAGATTGCAGATAAACATACAGAAGAAGGTTGTAGGGAGCCACTTATGTTTTTTCCTCATCTAACATATATAGTAAAACACTAGGGGATGCTTAGAGAGTGGTCTAACTAACACAGCAGAGATCAGAACTCACTTGTCATTAAGCCGATTTCCCCATTAGACTTCTCTTGCCACGACATCACGGCATTCACTTCTTGTCGATTAGGCCTACATATTTTTAACGGTATATCTAAATATTGTTTACTGTAATTTTTAGTAGTGTGAGTCGAAGGCTCTGGTAGCCAACACTTTTTCTCACAAGAGATTTGTTATTTGGTCAAACAACGAATAAATATGTAGAAGTCAATTATATATATTCATTATGGTATATAGTATTCGAAGGACCTTTCCAACCCATTTGAAGCTTCAAGACAAGGTGACTCGTTGTCGTGCTTCTTCAATCTGATGCTGAATAAGATTGTATGAGCCGCAGATTCCCGCTTAGGACTAGGTAGGCAATTTAGTAGTAAAATTCTCTCGCGTCTAACAAAATCACATTTCATAAGTCTCTTGTCATGGCGCAGAAACTTGGACGATGGCAACATGCGATGAGACGTCTCTTAGAGTGTTCGAAGAAAGATGCTGCGGCAGACCTTTGGACTTTTGCACGTTGGTGACGACACCTATCACAGACGATGGAATAATGATCCATTCATTGAGCCAGTTTGCGAAGCTCTCGTAAGAAGTGCACCGCTCTCCAATAAGGGCTGACTGCATTGATTGGAACAGATGGTAATCCGAAGGTGCAATGTCTGGAGAACACAGCGGGTGGAACAAGATTTCCCAATTCAGTCCTTCTAAATATTTATGGATCGATTTAATATAGTAAAATCAGTTTGTCATGTCTACCGTCCCGTTCCGGTCACTTTTCTTTGAGAGATCGATTCAGTCGGTAAGATGGTTTCACATGGCTAATGAGTTCATAATAGATGATACCCTTCTGATACTACAAGATGCACAACATAACCTTTGAATCGTGAATATTTTTTTCCGATCTCGATATCCCTCTCCTTCAATTTAAGTGGCACCCAGTTACCTGCTTTCTGGACTACTCCCATCGCGTGAAAACGTTTACGGATTGTTGATCTGTCGACATCCAACTCTTTAGACATACCAGCAAGAGTGCGATATCTCGACATGTGTCTTCATCCAATAATTATTGTAGTTGAGTATCTTCGAATTTTTTCGGTGCTCCTTACCGATCTTTATAACTCACGTCGAAATGGTCACTTTGGAAGCGTGGAAACCACTCATTGCAGATTGTATTTGATGGAGTGTGATTACCATTTCAGCTTCACTTTTCTTTAAAAGGTAATAATGAAGTACGACTTCCCTCAAATGCTGATTTTTCGGTAGATATTTTTGACGTCAGTTTAAAAAGGATCTTTACTCTTCGAACGAAAGTCAACTACTGCGATCAATACCTCACATATATGCCTTCAAATCACCAGTATATTATTAGAGCGAACACAAAAATAGTATCAGTATCGACACCTCTTTTACGAGGGAGGAAACTTTTCCCATACCAATATTTGTCGCACTATACATTTATCTCCGCGCTTCATACGAGATTGACAAATAAATAGAAAGTGCCGAATTGAAATACTTTTATGTGCTAGGTCGCATTGGTTGTTCACCGAAGGCTATGGGTTTCAAGCCCGCCATTTGGGCATAGAAATTATAAAATTTTCTGCATCTAGTCGTCTTCCAACAAAAACGATATTAAAACTACGGGTCAATACCATTGCCGAGAGCAGATGTTGGTAGGAACTTTAGGGGTCGTGAATTGAATAGAGAAAGTGGTATAAGGCGCGCTACAAAATTAAAGTAAGTCGCGGCGTAAACCTGTCAATATTGCCTCTATTGCACTATTTTTACTATAAGAGTATATATATTTTTTTTCATCCAAAATTTCCGTTTTGGCAATTTTCAATTGCGAAAAGCTGTTAAGTGGTAATAAAAAATTTCATTTGTATGAAAGCATTAAATTAATGTATCGCACGAGCACATTAAGGTAAGTGTTGATGTGTGCATCCACATATGGGTATTTGTTTGTCAGAAAATGTGCAGCACAGACGTGTATGTGTGCATGTATAAATGCAATTATGCACGTGAGTTTGTTTAAGAGCTAAATACTTGGCATAATTTTAATACTCTTATGTCAATATAAAAGCTCTAATTCTAACATTAAACGGATGGCGCATTAGTGGCTCCGTTTTGCATAAATAATGCATTATTTATTTAACTAATTGAGCTAAATAGCAGCAGTGCCTAAAGCGGTAATGGTAGTTACAACAAAAATAATAACAATAACAAAAACGCGATATTCATGCAAAATTTTAATGCGTTTATATGCCCAACTAATTATTTTAATTAATCGAATGAAAATAACCCACGGCAATTGAAATTAGCTAATGTACACACATACCTTCAGACATACAAAAAGGGTACAAATTGCTAATGTCACATCAAATTCGCCACGTTGCATCCAATTTAAAAAAATAGCCCTAGATAAATTCATGAGCACAAGACGTAGGGTAGGTAAACTCTTTTAAGATTAAAAAAAGGGCTTTAGGTTACGTTAAGCAGCAGCTTCACATTTCCGATGCCACGTTTGCCTTGTTACGCCCGCTGGCTCAAACGGCGTCTCAGACCGTGGCCTTTAAGTCACTAAATTTTTACGACAAAGAGTGCCAACACCTGCCATTTTGGGTAATTTCAATTTGAAGTAATGGCAATTAACCAAAATAAGAAAATTAAAGTAACAACAAGTTGGCACTTCGTGTAAAATTATCTGCGATAAAAAAATGGTGTAGTGGAAATTAAACATAAGAATGGTGTCCTCATCTGCACTCGGTTAAAGAACTATAGCACAAGAACTTATTAACAAGTTTTCATAATTTATTTGTTTCTTACTTAATTTTTACATTTATAGAAATATAGCTCATTTTCCTTCTCAACTTTCATACTTTGTGCTAAGTAAAAAAATGCAACAAATATTCGTCTAAATTTCACACTTTTGAATCAGAATATTTCGAAAATTTTCGGATATGTATAATAGATTAGTGCGGCCTCGGTAATTTAGCGTAAGTGCACTAGACTACCATCCCAGAGGTTATGGATTCGAATGCCACGTACAGCACGCTTCTCGCACAAAACAAAACTCAGTTATACATTAATAGCGCAGACACACCACTTTAGTGAGCTTCTCAACCATCTGTGTGATCCTTCTGGTCAAAAAATGTGACACAGATGGCGCTCCAAGCAGTATGAAAGCGTTGTTTCTAAGCAACGACAGGTGGGCATTCCCACTACTTAGGACTAATAGCGGCAGGCTACTCACCTACCCTGTCAGAAATCAAATAGATTAACGAAACCAACGCAAGACACGTCTTGTCAAGGCCCTAGTCTCCTAAGAAGAGTGAACAAGGAAAAAAATAATAAAAATTATAATAGTTTTATAGCATACTGAAAGCTCTACATTTTCTTATAAGGACAAAAACAACCTCCGGCATTATATTACAGGTTATATTAGGAGCCAAAGATCAGATCTTCAATAAATTAAAAACCATATATATTATTTTAAAAAAAATGTTGATCGATTTTTAAAAAACCGATGTTGTTGTATTGATTTGCATATTTATTTACTTTGTATTCGCTTCATTCGCTTTCTTTCGCCGGAAAAATTTTCCGAGTTTCCACACAAAGCGTGGGAAAATTAAATATTTATGGCATATGCTAATTGCTTAAGTGTTTTTTTTTTAGTTTCAAGATGACCGATGAGACGTTGAAGATTACTTACACAACCTCCATATTCTTGCTGAGCTCTGTGAAATAGTGTTAAAAAAGGTTCTGAATTATTTACAAATAAATCTAGGTTTTCCAAGTAGGTTTCTAGGAAAGGCAAAAATATTTAATAAAGACGTACTCCATTAACTTTTTCCACCTATCGGTGTCTGTTGCACCCAAAAATTAATAACAAATTGATACTCCAGTCTAATTATACTGGTTTACAGCCAAAATGCACCAGAGACGCCGTTATGAAATTCCTACGTAAAATCACCGTCTGATTCCGAAAATCAAGGTTATTTTTTATTCTATGGTAACGTTTTTGAGATATTTACGAATAACCGTTATTTCAAAAAAAAAAAAAAATCGGCCCGCTTAATCATGTCTATCTCGAAAACGAATTGAGCGATTCCAAAACCGTTTAAAGCTTTAAAAGGTAATAAAATTTGCTATAAACTGTGAACAAAACACTTTTTGCTAGGCCCTGCAGATTCAGAGATAACGAACTATCATAAGGGATTTTTTTTATTTTTTTTGTAAAAATATAAAAAAATTTCTACTTTGAGAAAAAAGATCTCGAAAACTTTTTACTTTTTCGTGTATTTTTTGTTTTCACTCTAAGCTCTGTTTTATAACAAAAGAAATAAACTTTAATTAAACAAAATCGATGAACTAATACAAAAGTTACAAGCATTCAAGTAAATATATCCATATAGTAAAACTTAAGTACCCTACAAATAATACATAGCATATGTACATATGATTCTGTCTTAACTCTATGATCTTATTTTATAATTGAAAAAGTTATGTGTCTTGTTTTGACGCTTATTTATATAAGGATCGGTTTCTCTTATGAGAAACCAACAGTAGTCACCCATCATAGCGACATCCCAGAATCCTTGATACCGACTTTCAATCATTTTCATTTGTGGTGAAACCTTTCGCCATGCTTGTCACTTTCGTCGCCAAGATTTTGCGGGAAAAAATTTAAATGGGAGTGCAGAAAATGAATTTTTAAAGACATATTTACTCCTGAAAGAAAATTAAAAAGGGAATTAGATAAATACATAAGTGACACATTAGCATATCATTTTCTTAGGCTGGATTAATATTCCAATTCAGAACAAATTTTGGTCGTTCTTGTTTGTTCGGAGCAGAGCAATAAATTCAGATTAAGTTCTATATACATATTCTCATGTAAATTTAACAATTTGCTTTCAAATTTTTTGTTTAGTTTTGAAGTTAACTGAGAAAACGGTCTTATATGTGTTTTTTATTTACCCATTTCCGCATAGTTTTTGATTAAATCGTTCACTATCAGCTCGAAGTTAGGACTTTTGTGTTTGCCTAAAAAATAAGTAACGACCTTTTCAAAAGAGTCCCACGCCGCTGCCTCCACTGGTGACAATAGTTGTTTGAAATGGGTATTGGCCATTATTTTCCTTATTTGCGACCCCACAAAAAGCCCTTCCTTTATTTTTGCTTCTGAAATCTGTGGAAAGATTGTTTTCAAATAATGAAAAGCTTCGCCTTCTTTGTCCAAGGCCTTGACAAAGTTTTTGATAGCTTGATGTGGAGCGGAGGTAGAATTATTTTTTCCTTCTTTATAAGTGGTGAGTATTTTATGTTATCCACCCCAACTTGAAACTCGATTCGTTCTGGCCAATCCTTTATGATGTAGTGGTCTTGACGTGCTCGGCTATCCCATTTGCATAGAAAGCAACAGTATTTTGTGTATCCAGATTGTAGACCACATAGAATTCCAACGACTTTTAGATCGGCAAATATTTTCCAATCATGTTCTTCGTATTTAATTAATTTAAGCAATTTTTGCATTGTCTCATATGTTTCCTTCGTATTTACTGCATGCGCGATCGGGATATATGGCTTTTGGTTGCCAATATGCAATAATACGGCCTTTAAACTTAATTTATTGCCGTCTATGAAAATCGGCACTCTTTTAAATAGACCAGCAATGTTTTTGCAATAACAAACACTGTTCTTCTTCGTATAGTACTGGGAGAATTGTTCGTGACGAGTCCTATAATATGTTACCTTACGGATGAAACAAATTTAAATTGTTGCATACGAGAGGCGTGTAGTTTGACCTTTTCTTTTGACAATTCCAAATCCCTTATCCAATCATTGAGTTGTGCTTGTGACAAAGGGTTTCTTTCGTTTTCCGTTTGCGATTCAGTACAACATGATGCCGCGTAATCAGATACTGCTGTTGACAATGAAACTGGAGCCGGAACTAAAGTTAAATTTGATTCTGGCAATGTAGCTTCCGTTGAATTTAGTTCTGGTAATGACACTGTAGATACGCTCGCATAGGTTACTTTTCTTGACTTTCCAACCCCAAATACTTTTGTAGTACAAATATAGCAGTCCGTTGACTGGCAAGTTGGTTCCCTCCACTTCATTGGTGTAATAAATTTCATATGTCGCCTAAATATTATAGATAGTTTAAGAAATTAGTCAGATATGCATTAAAAGAAAGCAAACTCCTAATTTTTACGATGTACCTTTTGGTTCCGGTTTCCGAAAATATCAATTCGACTCGACATGTGGTGCACACAGTATTCGGTGTCCAAGGTTTTTTATTGTTTCTAGGCTCAATTCCATAACACTTATGGTATGCAAATTTCAAAGGATTTGAAAACACACGTCGCTTCCACTAAAATCGCAATATCTCGAGAACTATTATAGACACCATAAATTTTTTTTTTTTCAAAATAAAGGTTAAATCATAAGGAATCGTTACGTGTATAACAGAAAATCTAAAAAACTGGCCAAATCAAGTAAAAATTGATTCAAAAAATTTTTTTGACTTTTTTTTGGTCAAAATTTCGAAATTTTTTTTTAACATAATACTAATTTAAACTACTTATTTGTTTCTATATTGTCTGTAAATTGCATTGAAATCCATCCAACGGTTCAAGAAATATTGATTTTTGAAAAAAACACGGTCCCGATTTTCAACATGGCGTAGATGACTCAATTTTGAAAATTTTTCAAAATCCTTTTAGGCTCGAATGTATCTTACCTAGAACTAATATTTCCCAAAGTTTCAAAGAAATCGAAAGACCACTTGCAAATCTCATATTTTCTGACGGAGTCTTACCCACATATTACCAGTAGGGAACTTAAGTATTAAATGGATAAATTTACTTGAATGTTTGTAACTTTTGTATTAGTTCATCGATTTTCTTGAATCAAAGTTTATTTTTTTAGTAATAAAACAGAGCTTAGAGTGAAGACAAAAAATGCATGAAAAAGTAAAAAGTTTTCGAGATCCTTTCTCTCAAAGTACACATTTTTTTATATTTTTACAAAAAAAATTAAAAAATCGGTTATGATAGTTCGTTATCTTTGAATCTGCAGGGCCTAGCAAAAAGTGTTTTGGTCACAGTTTATAGCAAATTTTATTACCTTTTAAAAGCTTTAAACGGTTTTGGAATCGCTCAATTCGTTTTCGAGATATATAGGATTAAGCGGGCCGAATTTTTTTTTTGAAATAACGGTAATTCGTAAATATCTCAAAAACGTTACCATAGAATAAAAAATAACCTTGATTTTCGGAATCAAACGGTGATTTTACATAGAAATTTCATAACGGCGTCTCTGGTTCAGAAAAAAAGTTGAAATTTGTGATCCAGTGTTATTTAACGGACGTCCTGGGCAAGCAGGTTTCAGAGTTAATACTAAATATTTGTGCAACTCTCTGAAAAAATTACGCCTCGCCTTATCTATAGAAGAATGATTTAAAATCATTTCATGATGCCTTATCAGCTTTAATAAAGACCAACCGAAAGACCAGAGCACATTCACGCCAAAGATGAAATTTCAATTTATTTATCATATTGCCGAATGTTCTAATTGGTACCCCTAATACGGAAATCCCGAGGTAATCACCTCAAACTGAAACACCTTTTTTGTCGGGCAGATGCTATATAAATATGCACGGTAAAAATTCGTGAAGAAGCTTTACAAAATAAGTATATCGTATGTATTCGGATGACACAATTTTTTTTTTTTTGAAAAATTTGGTATGTGGCGAAAAATTAATTTTTTTTTTACTTTATATAATATTTACTCATGCCGCCAACAGTTCAAAAATTACCATTGAATACCCATGGATAAATTATAGGTAATATTATTAAATCTCCTCACATAGTTTTTCTTAAGAAAAATATATAAGTACAGTGGCTCAATAGAGAACTCGAACGAACGTAGCATGCAGCTTAAAAACTTAAAATTTTTGTAAGAAATGCAAGCTAAATATATAGGTTTTTAAAAATAGTAATAATAATTTACAAATCCATTACCTCCTTGTTATAAAAAATGTACCGTGCAGTATTCACACAATTGGTGTCAAAAAGGAAGTCGGACATTTGGCATTATTGCGATTCCTTGGCACTTTAACCCTCCGATGTTCGGTGCCTTATGATGCGGTAAGTGCATCATAAGGGTCTGCCCAGACCCATACAAATAATGTAAGAAATACGGTTTTAAAAATAATTTTATTTATTTATTTCAACGGATTAGTATTAATTACGAAGAACAATTAGGTTTACAACTATATAGTTGCATGGAATGTTCATTAAGACATATGGGACGATTACATTTGCTGCAGTTATAACGAGTTTTACGTCGCTTTTTCGAAGAAGAAGCAGCACAATGGTAGCACGATGACCGTATTGAAGCAACTTGAGCATATGATTGTTGCTGTGCTGCATCTGATGTCGATGGGCAAGATTCCGGTACCTAAAAGTAGCAAAATAATTTATTTTATATTAGTAAATATGAATACATGTATACACATATCTTTATACGCGGAGATATATGTAGGTGTGTATATAATTCATACTCACCTTGATATTGAAAAGATTCATTGCTTGTCTTATATGAGCAAACCTCTATACTAATGGGTTAGTCGCCCGTTTCGCCGTGCCAATTCAATGATAAATGAGCGCCTCTTATCACTCTGCTTTGCCGGATAGATGATGAATGAGGCCAAATCGGCAATATCCAGCATATTATAAAACATTGCCAGTGGCCAACGGTTTGTCGAGCGTTTGCACGAATAGACAGTCAACATTTGATCTATTCTATCTACTCCAGCTTTAAATTTATTGTAGTCCAAAATTTGATCTGGTTTGAATCCTTTCAATGGATCGGTGCTTTGACGGTAATGGGCAGTGGATAACATAATTACTGGGTTTTTCGGCTTTGCCATATACGAGCACAGAGCGATATTATTATTGTGATAACAAAATAAAGTGCTTTTAACATCACGCTTCGGGTTAAGCAATTCATGCGGAATGAAGGTCTTATTTTTTCTTACGGTACCGACGAAAGCCACTCTACGATCCATCAACATTTCTGCCAAGTTGGATGTTGAAAAAAAATTGTCAGCATAAACAGTCCTACCGCTGTCCATATCATTTTCCATCAATTTCATGACGACCCGTTCACCTTGATTCGTTTCTCGCTGGCCACCTGGTGATTTTCCGGTATAAATTATACCTTTCAATGGGTAGTTTGAAACAGAGTCACAAATCCACCACACTTCATGCCATATTTTGCCGGCTTACTCGGAATATATTGGGTGAATCGAGTGCGCCCACGATATGGAAATAACTGTTCATCGACGGTTACATGACAATCCGGAGTGTATTCTTTCTCTAAATTGGCCATCAGCATGAGCCATACATCGTCCAGGGCAGCAGATTTGCTTTGCTTCAACCTCTCAGCACGAGTACCACTGTTATCGAAACGGATGAAAGTAGTTAAGCTCTTGAAGCGATTCAATGACATAGTGGCCTTTTAAATTGGCATATTGTAACTGGCCCACAATTCTTTCGCTGGCTGAGAATTCGAGTGGAATACACCAGCAATAAGTAGCATCCCAAAAAAAGCATACATTTCGTCTTCGTTAGTCATTGCCCAAGAACGCTGTTTATTACTGGGATGCTTTTCATTCCATAGACGAAACGCTTCAACGGCTTTTCTGTTGGTTTCCCGCACAATGATACTTACGATTTCATGAGACAGCAATAGCTTGAAAAGAGCTTTATGACTCGGTGACGCTCCTCGTAGTGGACCTTTACGAGTAAAAGTTGTAACATTGTGACAACGAGGTCTTCCAGGTGGGGGAGGATTTGAATTCCACATCTTACCATATTTCGAGCTGTATATAAGGCCCTGGGTAATAGATGTGCTGCATGATTCCATTGTGGTTGAAACCTGAAGGGCGATAGCTTCTCTATAGAAATCCTCAATATCATCATGGTTTTCATCCAGAACAGCGTCTAACTCGATTTCCTGTTCTATATCTGATGCTTCACCGAAGTCATCTTCATCTGGAAAATATTCATCATCTTCTACGTCGCCACTTGTTTCAAATGGATCGGACTCCTGTCCCATAATTTCTTCAATTTGTGCCTGAAGTCGCTGACTTTCCTCCGGACTCACATTTGCTGCACTTAGCTTACGAAGCAAACCCGTCATCACATCAACTTCATCCATATTTACTTGTTCCATTTTATTTAAAAAAACACTTCCCACTAATTAAAAAACACGTGTTCACTTTAATTTTCAAATGTCAACTAAAAAATTATCTCTGCCGCTGCCTCCGCAACCTAACGGTTAACCAATTTACATGAGAAGCTTATATGGGTCTGCACAGACCCATGTGAGCTTAATTAACGAAATTAGTTTAAAATTATTATTTTTACAACAAATAAAGCAAAAATCTTAATTTTGCTACTTCATTGTGTTTAGCACACTACATTTTAGGAAGTCATGGACTAAGAAGCCTCTGGCCAGACCCATATGAACATCGGAGGGTTAAAACGGGGAATCCCGTAATTAATTTGATCTCGGTAGAACAGTGTAAGGAAAGAACCAAACGTAATAAATCAAAACAAACTTTCAATCGTATTTTGTTGAATAAAAGTCGAAATTATAAACATAAGTAAACAGCGTGGAAACACCTCAATTGAAGTCAGTCATCGTGAAAAGGGTAGAACCGTTCGAGAAATCGCAGAAATAGCAGAGAGATCCCGCTCAACTATAATAAAACATTCCAAAGAAACAAAATCCGTGGAAAATAAGAGGAAATCGAGACGACCAAATTGTTTTCGGATGCAGACGAACGGTGGATAGTGCAACAAATTAAGAAAAGCCGAAACTTGAGTGCTCCTAAACTCGCAACAGAAGTCGCCCAACACCTTAATATAAACTTCAACCCGGAAAGTATACGAGTACGTATAGTGTTACGAAAGAATAATTATAATGGAAGCGTTGCACGAGAAAAACCTTCCATCAATTAGATTAACTGACGCAAGAGAATAAAATTCGCAAAGCTTCATGGGGATAAAGATTTTGAGAGCTGGAAGCACGTTTTATTTACAGACGAAAACAAGTTTAACATATTTAGATCAGATCGGCAATCATATGTGTGGAGAAGACCTAATGAAGAGTTGCTGGAAAAAAAATTTACGTTAAACATATTGGGGATCGGTAATGGTATGAGGTTGTATGTCCGCTGGTGATACTGGAAATTTGTGCCTCATTAATATAATAATAATACAAATATAGACCGCAAGCAATACCTAACAATTATGAAAGAAAATTTGTTCCAAAGTGCTGTAAAGTTGGAAATTAAGGACAATTTCCAATACTATCAAGACAACGATCCCAAACATAAGGCACTTCATGTCCGTCTATGGCTTATGCACAACTGCCCTACAGTGCTTGAAACACCTCCACAATTTCCAGATATCAATGTAATTGAACATCTGTGGGCTCATTTGGAAAACCAACTGGAAAAGCATGTTATTAAAGACAAGAAAGACCTAGAAGACGCTATTAAAGATGTGTGGGGAAAAATAGATCCTTTAACATGTAAGAAGCTAGTCGAATCCATGCAGAAGACTGAATGCTGTGAGAAAAAATAAAGGCTTGCCGACTAAATATATATTATATGGTTTTTTTTTAACATTATTTGCTTAACTTTACTTTACATAAATATCCACGTTCTTTTTTGTCATGTATTTTGCAAAGTATTTGTTGTATTGTTTGTTTATGTTTTTTGTAACTTTGAAAAATACGCTTGAAGAACGGAAATAAATGTGACACATAAACGCATTCGACTTAAATTTTAAAATATATTTTTTGATTTAAAACCATATCACGTGTGTCTCTGAGTTCTTTATTGAGCCACTGTATGCAATTAAACCAATTTTTTTTACAAAACCGAGAAAAATTTCAAAAAATTTCATTAAATTTTACACATTTTAATCTCAATTTAAAAAAAAATGTCATGTTCCCAGTGAAACTTTAACAAAATAAATTAAATTGAATTTTTAATACTTACTTGTACAATATCTTAAAAAAAACATTGTAAATGCGTAAAAAATACATACGAAAATAATCGAGTATTAAGGGCTGCGATGGCTAAGGCTTGTTGGCATAAACCCGCAACTTCAAGTGCTACGTTTGCTTCTCTGACTAAATGACACTTCACTTCTTAAAGAAATTTTTAAGTTGTGAAGGTTGTGCCTTTGATTATAATTAATACGCTAGGTCAAACAGTGAAAACCGTTATTTGCATAAATTATAAAAAGTGTAAAGAAAAAACTTGTTGTATTCCTTTAATAGGCAGGCTGTCACCTTCCGTTTCAATGAGAAGCTTCTAACAACGAAATTTTAGCACAAATGAATACAAAAAGAACATCGCTTAATAACACAGAAAAGTTTTCCGAAAATCTCTACTCAGTCAACGTTTCAATCTTCATGTCAAGCGAATGCGGTTAGTATGCAAATTAAAAAGAAATAAAATGTATTCAGTTCATTGCCAAGTTTTTTTGCTATTTTTTTAATTTTTTCACCAACATATTTTTTTCGCGATCTGGCCTTCCAGAATAGAAACTATTCTTCGTATTACCCACTCTGTCGGTGAGTTACGAGTATGAGTGATTGTGTTGCTTCGACATGCAGTGGGTTGTTACCAATTAACTACAAAATTGCTACTGTAAAAGCGAAAAGCCAAAAGGACGAAAGCAAAAATTAGTCGTGCTATGGATCAAAGTTGTCAGCAAACGAATATGCAAATCAGCAAAAGTTTGATAAGAAAAAAATCTAAATATTCAGTAAGTGAGTTTTTAGCGCGACCACAGAGAAGAAGAGTTTTGATACTTAAAAGCATAAAAAAGCACCCAAAAGGCGAAGTTAAAGTAGCAACAAAAATACTCTGAAGAGCAGTTTTTATTAAAAAATTTCCAAATATTTTGGGTTACTGTTTTAAAAACAAGAAAATAAGTTTGAACGCACAGAAAATGTAGGTTTTTCACATAGAATACGAGTATCAGAGGGGAAGTATCGCTAAATGGTTTATGAGCAGCGGCCATAAAGCTCATTTCACTCAGAGCTCACCTGTTACGTAACGATATACTAGATTCACTTTTTGTGATATGAGCCATTTCTCACTTGAAATTTTCGCTCGGGCATTCCATTTCCACATTTTTTATCGCTTAGCTTATGTAATTAGGCTATTCATCGCGAAAAGATACAAAGCAAATACCTCCGATTGATTTTGTAACTCTAAACATATTCGTTTTCGTTAAGAGATTAGAGAAGGGCTCGCTTAAGGCAACGATTCGATAGGAAAATAAGAATTTGAATAACTTAATGCAAAAACTTGGGCATAAAAGTCAAAGAGTTAAAACCTAATAAACCAAGCCTTTCACTATGTCAACGTTTGTATTGCACAAAATTCATAGCTCCTAAGGTCACAGTTATCGCCTGCCAGACCAGAACTTAGACCATTTTCACATCACACCAATAGAGTACGACTCACTAACCAAGACGATAAATAGTTCCTCACTTTAAAGTGCCGTTGACTATTTTCGGTTTCTTAGTAATCCGTCAAATATAAATTTGTAAATTACGGGAATACACGAGTAATTTATCTGAAAATTATAATTTGAACTCAAGATGACTAACAGCGATTTGTCATTTGTAAACAAATTAAAAAAATAATAATAAAATTAAAATCAAGAGACAAATATGAACCTAGCTAAAAATTTTTAAAGGGAATATCAACTGGCCTTTAAATATATCGGCTCGAGAGTTTAAAAAGCCATTGAGAGAGCGAAAATGCGTTTATCGCTGTGATAAGGTGGCCCGTAAAGTTTGAGGTTAAATGCGATAACGGCCCGTAATATTTTTACAAGTAAGCCGCTCGTGTCCAATTAAATATAGCAAAAAAACATATCCTCCCTGGTGGAGCAATAAGCTCTCGAAAATAAGGGAAGAAACCAGAAAAAAATTTTATCTCAGCTACTGAACAGGTAATTGGTGCCTGTACAGAGATAGTCGGAGACAATACAAAAAGGCAACTAGGGCCGCCAAGACGGAGAGCTGGAGAGATTTTTGTTCTTCGATCGAATCTACCAGAGATTCTGCGAGGCTCTAGAACTTCTCTTAAATACTCATTTTCCGGGATGTAGCGCTCACGACATCATCGGCTCACATTGACATCATCGGCCTTAACAACCGCGCTGTTAGTTCTGCCTTCTCCAAACTGGATAAAGGGGCAAAGCGAATGGGTCTGGTGGTGAACGTGGACAAATCGAAGTACCTCCTGTCTTCAAACAAACAGTCGGCGCACTCGCGTATCGGCACCCACGTCACTGTAGACAGTTATAATTTCGAGGTTGTAAAAGACTTCGTCTATTTAGGAACCAGCATTAACACCGATAACAATGTCAGCCTTGAAATCCAACGTAGAATCTCTCTTGCCAACAAGTGCTACTTTGGACTATGTAGGCAATTGAGTAGTAAAGTCCTCTCTCGATGAACAAAACTAACACTCTACAAGACTCTCATCATGCCCATCCTAACGTATGGCGCAGAAGCTTGGACGATGACAACATCCGATGAAGCGACGCTTGGAGTGTTCGAGAGAAAGATTCTGCGTAAGATTTTTGGACCTTTGCAGGTTGGCAACGGCGAATATCGCAGGCAATGGAACGATAAACTGTATGAGCTTTACGACGACATAGACATAGCGCAGCGAATAAAGATCCAGCGGCTACGTTGGCTGGATCATGTCGTCCGAATGGATACAAACGCTCCGGCTCTGAAAGCATTCCATGCGGTACCAGCTGATGGTAGCAGAGGAAGAGGAAGGCCTCCTCTGCGTTGGAAAGATCAGGTGGAGAAGGACTTGGCTTCACTTGGTGTGTCCAACTGGCGCCGGTTAGCACGAGAAAGAAACGACTGGCGCGCTTTGTTAAACTCGGCCAAAATCGCGTAAGCGGTTATAGCGCCAATTAAGAAGAAGAAGAGCGCTCACGATACGTATGTTGGGAGAATTCGGCGGAGCCGCTAGCACCTTGCGAATGTAATAGTCACAAAAGAGAAGGTTGCATGGGCAGTCAAATCGTTTTCACCTTTCAAATCTCCAGGCCCTGACGGGATTTTTCCCAAGATGTTACAGGAAACCCTTGATAATGTTCTGCCATGGCTAATGGAAATTTTCAAAGCATGTCTAAACCTAGGTTATATTCCAAATAGCTGGAAATCTGTTAGAGTCATCTTCATCCCAAAGGTATTCATGAATCAACGAAGGACTTTAGGCCAATTAGTCTATCGTCCTTCCTTTTAAAAACATTTGATCGGCTTTTAGACATTAGAAGCTCGCTGGAGAGCTGTAGTATATCAATTGCACAACATGCTTACCTCAAAGGCAAATCGACAGAGACAGCGCTTTGCGAGGTAATCCGAACAATAGAGGGGTCTCTAGCAAGCAAACAGTACACTATGGCAGCTTTTCTTGACATAGAAGGCGCATTTAATAACGTTAGCACTGATGCTATCCAACGGGCGTTAATAGACTTAGGGGTGGAAAATTGTGTCAGCAATTGGATCTCTATGCTAGAAACCAGGATAATTAGAGCTAATATGGGTAATATCAACATAACAAAAAGAGTGCACAGGGGCACTGTGGAGGAGTAAAATCTTAACAAAACTTAATAGAGGTGGGGTAAAAGTGGTTGCATACGCTGATGATGTGGTATTAATGGCATCAGGACTGTGCCCCAATACGATCAGTGGGATCATTCAAAGGGCGCTAAGCGAGCTTAACTCTTGGGCTACAGGATGTGGCCTAAGTTTAAACGCGCGTAAAATAGAACTCATGCTATTTACGACCAGATATAAGATACCAATTTTTACTCTACCAAACATTTGCGGACAAACCCTCCCACTTACTTAGGGGTAATTCTGGACTCCAGACTTAGGTGGAAATTAAACATTGAAGAACGGGTAAAGAAAGCAGAAATCGCTTTATATGCCTGTAAACATATGCTAGGAAGAAGATGGGGTCTTCAACTTATGCATACATTATGGCTGTATAAGGCGGTTATACGACCTATTCTATCGTATGGCTCGGTAGTTTGGTGGAAAGGGAGAGAGTACAATACCAAATTACTCGGCAGAATACAAAGATCAGCCTATGCAATAACAGTCGGTGCAATCAGACTATGTCCTAGGGAGGCCCTGAACGCTCTGACACACGTTATTCCGGTAGATCTATATATCAAGAAGATGACAACAATGAGTGCATTTAGGTTAAATGAAGCGGATTTAGATTTGCACTTTCGAACATAAAATTTTATCATCATAATCAAATTTTCAATAACACTGAAATTTTCTGCATTTCAGCATTAGCTTTAAAAGCCAAAGTGACACTTGTTAGCTTCTTTTTTTAGTTATATTTTTTTTGTTTCAACTCACAGTTTTGGTTGATTTAAATTAAAGAAGAGTTTGGGCATAAAAAGCCACTAAATTTATTTCGAAGATCAAAGGGCAACATTGCACAACTACTTTGACGTCACAGAATCTCTGATGGTCACTGGTTTCTATCACTTTTGGTCGTCATCTTATTAAAACAAATATATCATCATTTATAAAAAGTTACAATTTGGTAAAGAATTTCTTTACATGCTGGTTTTTCTAAATTGGTTTATTTGTTTCTGAGTAAAGTGGGACTTTTCGTTTTTTTAACTGATAGTTTTTCTGCGCCTTGCATAGTTGATTTAGAAACTTCTTCTAGCTATGTCGGATGACTTGCCTATTACTTTTATAAAGATTTCTTCCTCACCTCTTGCATCAATTTCTTTTTGTGGATATTTTTATTTTCAAACCAGGCTTATGCTGAGCACGAAAGTATTTCACATGAACAGAAATGTCGATATATCTACCTCTTTAGTTACATTTGCATATCGCACAGATTTATTTAAATTTTTTTTTAAAAGAATTCAAGACCACCAATACTTGGATTATATAACTCAGAAAAATAAATGTTTGTTTGTACAGTTCTGGAATTTTTAAGTAAAAATTTCGAGATATTAATCGATTAGCTGACATCAAGCAAAAATTGTTTTACCCCAAAGATTTCAAGTACTTATAAAAAAATATGAGTATTTAGTACCAACTTAGTTTGAAGCCTTCCCCCATTTTTCCAAGACCGGCAAGGCGCCCAGGTCCCATACTGGGTGGCCATTAAAACATTGTATTGAAACTTTAATGGCCTTTTGAAATATTTAACTATTTTTAACAAAGTTATCTTCACATATATGTATGTGTGTATGTATGAACATGCAGCTAACCATAGCATCCAATTACTGCAATTGTTCCCTAATAAATTCTTTATCAAGTGTGAATTTGCCCTCCAACAATGAAACAACACTCCGACCACAGGGAAACAAAAGCAAAACAGCTAAAATTTAAGTACAATAATATCCAGCAAAAAATGAATGCTAGTTAAAATGTAAATCCGGTAAACATTTAGCATAATGAGACATTCGAAAAGCACAACTACATATAAAATGTCATTCTACAAACACAAGTAAATGTGTAGTATGCACCAAATCTGCAATGCTCACTTGTATAGCATTTATATGCATGCATTGGTTATGCGAGTATAGCCGCCAAGAGATGGGATAAAGTCGCAGATGACTGTGGAGTTACATTTAAAAGTTTCAGCAGTTTAGTGCTTTGCTGTGGAAAAAGGAACTATTTCGGAGAAAATGTGGCACTTTGGGCACAAATGCGAATGCTTCAAACGCATGCACCACCATAGCTGCTGCCTTTTTGCTCAACCAGCTCTAGTTTTGTGCTACAAAATTTTCTACAATTGCAAGTTGCAAGTTTCATTGTAATTTGTGACAGCTTCGAGCGACTTGCGTTAACTAGTGTTGACTGTTGTTTGCGACCTCAGGGGAAATTTTTGCTAAGTACTTTTGGATGTTAAGAGTGCACCCACATAAACTGCAACGTACCTATTGTACATACGCATATGAACACATACAGTATCTGACCAGCGAATTATGAACGATGAGTAAAATTATAAATTAAAGTTTCGATTAGTGATAAAAATGAGTGATGTTAAAAAAGAGTTTATTTGAGTTTTATTTGTTCCTTATATAATCAAGAACAATTTTTGAAAGAATATTTCGAGCCGCTTAAGCGTCCATACCATAGTAAAACTGTTATAAGATCGATTATGTACATTGAAAATTATTTAAAAGAATGATCGAAGGTAATTTGCAGAACGTAACATAACATATCAGTCTGTTTGAGAAAGCAATAATACTGCTATATATTTGAATAGGGCTGCCACCTTTAAAACAAATTAAAATAAAATGAATTAATGAAAGTATTACAACACGTATAGTATCTTGCATTTTAATCATTATTTAGTACAATACATTTTTCAAATATGATTGCCACCTCTTTAAAACATTAAATCTAATAAAATTCGATAGTTAACAAAATAAGTACTACAATATTGGTATCAAAGGAAAGCTGTTATGGGAAAGTATTAATCCATACTTAATTTGGTATAGCGTTCCCACCTATCTAAAAATATGAATTAAATAAATATGATATCTAGAGGCAGGCTCTAAGCGTATTTAAGAGTAGCTTAATTTAGTAAAGTTTTTGACCAGAGTAGCCACTCTATTTCAAATAACCATTTTTTTTTTGTTTTATTTAAGCATGAAAATTTTAATCACAAAAGCGGGTTGTATTCCGCTTTTACAAAAAATTTTACCTTTTTAAATATAAAAATAAAAAGGGAAACAGAATATTATATACAGGGTTTTCCAATTACAGGTGTTATAAATGATTGGATTGCGCCATGGAGAGATGATTAACGATTTTTTATGGCCGAAATTGGATGATATTGATCTGGGCAACGTTTATTTTCAACAAGACGGCGATACGTGCCACTCAAGCAACGAAACCATTGATCTTTTATGGGAAAAGTTTCCGGACCGTGTTATCTCTCGAAGAGGTGATCACAATAGGCCACCGAGATCTTATGATTTAACATCTAGTGACTTTTTTCTTTGAAGCCACGTGAAAGAAAAGGTCTACGCCAACAGCCTAGGGTCGATTCAAGACCTCAAGGACGGAGTTCGTAAGGCTATCGAGGACATAGGGCAGCCACTTTGCAATTGGGTTATGGAAAATTTCATGAAAAGGATATTGTCCTGTAAGCGTGGTCGTGATGGACATTTGCCTGATGTTTTCTTCCATTATTAATGGCATATCCTCCTCTTTATAATGAAATAAACATCATCTTTGAAAATAAAAATAACACCTCTTATTGGAAAACCCTTTATATATATAATTGGCGCGTACACCCTTGATGCGTGTTTGGTCGAGCTCCTCCTCCTATTTGTGGTGTGCGTCATGATGTTGTTCCACAAATGGAGGGACCTACAGTTTCAAGCCGACTCCGAACGACAGATATTTTTTTATGAAGATCTTTTTCATGGCAGAAATACATTCAGAGGTTTGCCATTGCTTGCCGAGGGGCGACCGCTATTAGAAAATACTTTTTCTTCATTTTGGTGTTTTATCGAAATTCGAACCCACGTTCTCTCTGAATTGCGAATGATAGTCACGCACCAACCCATTCGGCTACGACGGCCGACAGAATATTATAATGCGTAAAAAATGAGAAATGAATGCAACCTGAACCAGTCATGCAACTTTCTCAAACTTTCAATTATAATTCGATAGCAAATGGTGACATTTACACACTTCACTGCCGATGGATTACCTTTGAAAGTTTAACAAACTTCGGAAGGAAATGAGACTGTTGACAAACTCGCAAGGAACAAAACATCAACTACTATTATACACAAGCCCAGAGCCCTTTTGCGGCTTGGGTAATAGGACAGTGTGCACTCTGATGAAAGAAAATATGCATAATTGGACAATAAACTAAGTTTCAAGCTCTCCAGAGCAATTTTTGGCTCTTGCAATCGAAAACGCTTTAAAGATTACATGAGCTTGCATCAAACAACTTGAGTATTGTCACAACAGTTTTCAATACACTTAAATATCTGAGAAATTTGTAAAATTTGCAGAGCAGAGAACAAAATTGGAAGGCGTGGCCGACGTACAAGTGCAGAAGACTACTGGGGAGCCATATAGTAATCGACGGCATAATGAGTTCCAATAAAGTTCCTTTCGGAAGTATAATTAAAAGGTATTCTCTAAATCCTGGATGATAACAAGAAAACGTCTGTTGCCCATTCTCATAAGCAGGAATGAAAACTAAGGTGGGCAATTCGAATAGTATATATGTATGTATGTGTGACTTTTTCAAATGCTTTCGAGAAGTTCTTGTGCAATAGTCGTTAGACCACTTAGAGACAAAGCCGTGCTGATTATGTCGAATAAAATACTTATGTAATTAGCAGAAAAGTACAGCGTTCGGCATAATTTACGTTAGTACCAGCACAGTACAGTTTATCTTTGACTACACACTCGGAAAGTTTATAATTGGTTGAGAGTTTTGAGATGGATCTGTAATTCCTATCACTGCTTTTTTCGCCACTTTTTAAAATTGGAAGTGTGGGAGTAACTTTCCATTCGTCAATAAATGTACCTGACGTAAGAGATATTTACCCATGATATGAACTGAGTCAATATAATATGAAACACATATTTTTACATAAACATATCAGCAATCAGATAGCCACGTTTCCTGGATCCTCTGCGAGTTTGCCGTTCAGCCAAACCGAAGTAGGGATATTTCAACATGATAACTCCGATGTCATACATGTAGGTACAAAAGGACTTCGGGGCTGAACTACGATAAATTTGTTGATATATAAGTAAAAAATATTTTTAGTGAACAGATTAACAATTATTATAGCAACAAAAACAAAACTTAATTTTCAAAGCTTTTCTGTTTGAATCTTTAATGTAGCAGGGTATTTCATGGGCTAAGTTTGTCTTTATGGGTATATTTTTGAAGCAGAATTCATCAATAAATTCCTTTGAAGTCAAAAACTCGTTAAAAGTACTTAAATCAGATTAAAGTCATCTTTGTAGATGCCAAGCGTGAAATTCTTCAAATTCAAAAAATCGCAATTAACAAATTTGAACACGATTTTATCCGTAGAGGCTAGAGTAGAAGAATATGCATAAAAATCAATACTTATTACTAAATAAATATGGCGCTTACCACATTGAGTTTTGAGCGATAAACATTCACAAATTCTTTTATCAGTATTATCGAAATGTAATCATCTGCGGAATATTCCAAAAGTAGAACCTCATTTCTGTTCATTACCGCAAGGGATTACTTATAGTACTGATCCAACCTTTCTACAGATAATGTAGCTCTAGGAGTAGATCATCACCGACGATGGATGTTTCACTCAAGAAATGGTATATACTTCTTATTTCATTTGACACCTGCGGCATGGTTTTAAATAAGTATTCATCGCTACAGTTGTCATATAAATGATAAATGTATGAAACTTTCTTACTTTTTCCATAAAAAAAGTAATTTTCAACAATATTCAGCCGCATCCTTTGTGCAGTTTCACCCACAAGGAATCTATAAGTTTAACCTCTAATTAATCAAAAAAAATACGCTTGCCGTTCGTAATAAGTCGGGCAGATACTGTACATGCATTTGTAAGCAAATGACAAAAATATTGTAAATTTTAGATGAGCACAGCAAGTTTTGCAGCATATGTGGTACATAATCATTTTTTATGTACGTATGTATGTATGTACACTTGTGCATATATAAATACTTTGTAAAATTATTCTTCTGAATCGTATATAAACTAATGATGGCAAGTGTACATGTGAAAGGGTGCATTTAAATACCAGATTATTCGTAATTCAGCAGTTTGTCTCTTGAACTTTTTAAGCACGAACACCCCATACAACAACTTTCCTCTTGAAGCAATTGTAAGTAAAATAACTTTTTATAGCAATCGATTTTGTGCATTCTTACCCAATCAGCATTTTACTAAAGAATGATTTTTGGAAGCAGAGTAATTCCTAGGTTGAGCTGGTTAGTCACTAAAATGATGAAAAATTGTAAAGGCACATTGGAAGCAGGTTTATTTAGAATAAATTTGATGTGTAGCACAATTAAGAAATACAAACCAGGTATTAGGTAAAATATTTGGCAGTACAGATTCCCCGAAATAAAATTAAAATATTAACATATTTTATAAAAGCTGCTAAAAGTGGCCGCCGTAGCCGAATGGGTTGGTGCGTGACTATCATTCGGAATTCAGAAGTAGATTCGACTCTCGGTGAAACACGAAAATGAAGAAAAAGCTCCTCATAAAAATATCTGCCGTTCTGAATTGGCTTTAATCTGTAGGTCCCCCCATTTGTGGAACAACATCAAGACGCACACCACAAATAGGAGGAGGAGCTCTGCCAAACACCCAAAACGGCAGTACGCGCCAGTTATATAAATATATGTGTGTATGAAAAGTGTACCAAGTGTTAAATGACTAAGATTTTGGGTATAAACTTTTATTATTTGACTTCAAAAGAGCTAAAAAAGTATCAGGAGGCTAATTGAACTAAAGCAAAAAGTGTTGCTTCTCACGCCAGTGGAATAGAAAAATGTAACCAAAACGAAAGAAGCAGGTAAGCAAGTCAAATTTATTATACAATTTCGGCAGTAGAATACGAGAGCAATGCAATGAAAGGGTTAGTACCAACGTTTTCGGTTTTTTCTAAGGAATATTTTTTATGCAAAAATATATCTTATTGATTGAATTGTTGCAGACGTGAATATCGGCATCAAATGCTTTAAAAAAATATTTTTTTTTCGATGATGAGCCACACTAACTGAAGTCTAAGTAAACAAAACGCAGTTTTTCACGAATTACTTTTTTTTGCTAGCTCGCACAGTTCAAATAACTCTAAACAAGTTTATTATTAAAAATGTTCTACTTTCCAGTGGAAATGTGGCACATTATAGATAATGATCCTCGTACCTTTTCCTTATCTATCTTAACCTTATATAAATGTATAAGCAGTAAATTTGAAAACAGTTCCAAACAGAATTTGAGCGCAAGCTACTGATATATCTTTCCACATTTTTTTTTCAAGCTTCACTTTGTTTTACTTCCTCGATTCAATAATAAAAAGTTTGATCAGTAAGCAGCTTTCTGGGCTGTTAACTCTAGACGTTTTGAGTAAAAGTGGAGGAAAAGTAAAATTTGTAAGAAAAGCATTTCGTTTTCAATATGGTGTGTTTATGAGCAAGAACTTTCTCGGTATGTCCAGGACCAAAACCATATAAAATGTATCCTGTATCCGGAAGTAACGGGTGATTTTTTAGCTATTATCTTTTTAAACAGTTGGTTTAAACAGCTAGCGTACGTTTCGTGTTTTGTGAAGATGTTTGATACTTCAGTTTGGTCTACAAATTATCCATGAATCGTCTTACAAACGAACAACGCTTACAAATCATTGAATTTTATTATAAAAATGCGTGTTCTGTTCCATTCCATTTTACGGTCAGTTTAATCGACCCACTGTAGCGGCTATTCGAGCTATTGTGACTAAATTTAGAACCAAATTTACATTATTGGACATCAAACCACCAACACGCTTACGTAGAATGCGAACTGAAGAATATATCGCAGCTGTATCGGCCAGTGTTAATGCTGACCATCAATTATAATAAAATATAAATTTTCCCTCAATCTTATTTTTCATACTTATTCGGTGCTCGACTATCCCACTCACAAAAATAGTATAGATTTTTGGTATATCCATCTTGCATGCCGAACAAAATTGTTAAAACTTTTAAATCTGCCACAATTTGCCACTTATGCTCATTATATTTTATCATTTGAAGTATTTTCTCCATTGTAGCATAGGACTCCTTCATGTTTGTTCCGTACGCTACAGGAACTGACGGAAATGAATTTTCATTGTGTAATAACACAGCTTTCAGACCTTAAAAAATAAATTATCATTAATTTTTAAAAAATATATTTGTCAATCTAAAGTTAAATTAGAGTGTTCTTACCTCTACACGATCCGTCAATGAACAGGCGCCATTCATGCGGTACATAGGTGTGATCTAAGGCAATAAACAATCCATTAACATCTGTACAATAAACAAGAGATTGGTTTTTATCTTCTTCAAAAAGTAATTTGAAGAACATTCGATCTAAATCATTGCGACCGGAGGTGATCTTGAAGTCACTATCTACCACATTCCACTGCTTTAATCGTGAAGCAAGACCTTCGCTTTGTCTTCGAGAAAATTTAAAATCACGTACAATATCTTTGTAATCTGCATTAGTTATTAGATGGCGTTTAGGTGAATGTGATGTAGAAGGAACACTTTCTGTATCACTGTCTTCACAATGTAGTATATTTACAGATTGGTGATCTTCATTACAATTTAATTGATCATTTACAAGCATTGTGTGCAAATTGTCAACGGCTACTGGCACAGGTTTTGTTACGGTCAGAACATCAGCATATTTTATATTACAACGTGTTTTGTAATGGTGACCAGTAACATTTGTTTGGCAAAAATAGCAATCTTCTTCTTTATGATAAGTTTGATTTTTCCATATCATTGGACTCAAAAGTTGTAGATGATTGTTATTCTTTTTTGATTTTGCTAGTTTTAATTTTGAAGAACAAGCCACACAAATATACTCTGGTTCATACCATTTACTAGTTACGTATGCGCGGTTAAAAATTTCATTATACACTAGAACCATTGCTTTATTGTTTTCAAATTTCTATAAACCAGCCGCAAATGTAGCAAAAGCTACTTCGATTTTCGCAAATCATTTCTGATCACACGTTTTTTGTATCTTTAGCACATAAACGACATGACAGTTCCGTTTTATTGATTGATGAAGGAGTCCTATGCTACAATGGAGAAAATACTTCAAATGATAAAATATAATGAGCATAAGTGGCGAATTGTTGCAGATTTAAAAGTTTTAACAATTTTGTTCGGCATGCAAGATGGAATACCAAAAATCTATACTATTTTTGTGAGTGGGATAGTCGAGCACCGAATAAGTATGAAAAAACAGAGATGCCCTCAATGCATTTCCCTCAATAAGAATGAGGGAAAATTTATTATTATTCTATAGTATCAGATAAACATATTATTAAACTCTACACACTGATAATTTTGTGGAAAAAGTATAGAAAAGTGCATAAAATGCAAAAAAAAAATACGAGGAAGTAAGAATAGAAAAAATATCACATTACTTGTAAAACTAGTTAAGTGACTATAATCTTATAAACGCAATTCCTTGGATAATTTCTAACGAATTCTTTTGAATTAGGGGTCATTAAAAGCAAAATTAAATACACTTTTGATGTAGTAAGAGAAAATAGATGTTTTATATAAAATTAAAGCTACCAACTAGTCTCAAAGTTGAAAAATAAGTAAAAAAATAAAATTTTTTGAAAGTTTTTGGTCTCTATCTTCATGAATTCAAAAGATAATAAAAAAATTCTTTCACGGTTGGAAAGGTTAAACTTTTAGCTGGAAAATAAAAAAAAAAAATTTAATTTCGTCCAAAAATGACAAAGATACGATGTATTTTGTACATGAATATGCCTAAAAACGGTTTTTTGGCTCTAAAACGAGATTTTGAGGGTGTATTCAAAATTTAATACATACCATTCTTTTTAGTTTTTCATAAGCTACAACCCTCACCATGTCCAATCCAAAGTTTTTTTGCAACTTTTTTTTTTGTACCACAGTGTTATCGATTCGTCGCCGTTCGCAGCAATTGGGCCTCTGTTACTCAACAACGTGGAACATTTTTAAAATACAGCTGGTGCAAGAATTGAAGCCGAATGACCTACCGCAACGCAGAATTTTTGGTGAATGGGCTCTTGGAAAGTTGGCCGAAGATCCACTTTTTTATCGAAAAATTGTGTTCAAGCTCATTTTTGGATCAATGGGTACATAAATAAGCAGAATTGTCGATTTTGGAGTGAAGATCAGCCAGAAGAATTACAAGAGCTACCAATGTATCACACAGTTTGGTGCGGTAAAACAAATATGGATATTTATCCGGTTGACGATTATTTCTTTGAAGACCTTTGAAATTTTCAAAATGACTCACTGGAGGGAATAGGTACCTCCTTAAAAAGTGGTTGAAGCAACTTAGTTAGATGATGGAAATCCAATGCAGGTACAAAATGGGTCTTAGGGCCCCCGAGGTTCTTGACTTAGCCAACCAACCTGGCTAACGTAACCTAACCAATTATTCGGAGCATCAAGATCGGAGTCTAGGAAGAGCAGAAGGTTAAATTCTGCCACGGGTAGAGCCCGTGCAAAAGCTCGAACACCCTTCAGGCAAAAGTGTCTTACCTGCTTGGAAATGGAAGGAAGGCACTTTGAAAATCTTCTATAACTTTGTTTGTTTATGTGTACATAATAAATAAACGGGCGATTGTAAAAATAAATCTTTCAGAATAACTGTAACTTGCTATGTATCCAAATTGCTAGTCTGCTGACCCTTTTTGCTTCTCTTAGTCTATACTTTTACATCCTTTTAATTAATTTTACTTTCCTTTGCAACACCCTTTATATGTATGGAAAATTGTATTGAGTGGGCTAAAATAATTATTCATGAATACATAAATATTTGTCGAGGAAACTAAAAAGGTATGTCTTTGAACAAACCTCATATATCTAAGAATTTTTATTTGATAATAACATCTCTTATTCGATTACCTGTACAGTAGGTTCTGTTTTTATGCGACTTTTTTTTATGCGGTTTTGAAATAGTGCGGTTTTTTTTTAAATTACAAAATGCATGTCGACCTATCGGGAATTGTACATATAAACAAGATTCTAAGCCAGCTAAGCAAAAACTCATCACAGATTACATCAGAAATGCTAACCCTACAAGTATGGAACCGCCTGCATAACTATCTAGATCAGACGTGTACTTTTCCTCAAGTGACGAAAGTGATTTTACGCCAAATCCTAAACGAACGCGCAACATGTGGGTATTGTCTGATTCTATTTGTGAATTAAATTTATTTTTCGATTCTGACGTTTCTTAAATAAAGATATAATTTTCAAAAATACAATATTTTGTTTAAGCGATTTTATTTAATTATTTCAGATTCATGCCTTCTATGGAACGTATCTATAGTTATAATATGGGACTAGTGCCCTTTTTTATGCGATTTTATTAAATTATTTCAGATTTATGCGGTTTTAGCACTTTTGAAACAGATCTATAGTTTTACTATAGAACTAGTAGTTTTTTTTGTGCTGTTTTTTTTTATGCTGTTTCTTGCGGAACGTATCTACCGCATAAAAACAGAACCTACTGTATTTCCATAATAAATCATATTAATCTATCATGTGACTGAAAATCAAATGTTTTCTTTATAGCCTTAAGACCCTCGTTTACATATAACACAGTGCAACTAATTTAAAATTTTTTTCTCCGACATGTGGACGATACTATAACTCAATTGTAGTAAATCTGTATTTTTAGTTTATCACCATCACAGCGCGATTTTATTTTGAATGAATTCAAAGTTTAAATTAGAGTCCAGCATTAAAGAAATCTCCTAATGTTAGAAAATTATAGGTATGAAATAAAATATTTTTTTTCACACAACCCTTGCAAAAAAATGTGAAAAATATTTGTTTTGAAAATTTCGGCCATCAGTATCTAGGTGTAGTTAAGGTTAACTAATTTTATTTTTTTTTTTTTTCGACTGTGAGGTTGGGTTAAAAATGCCTTAGCACCATATAGAGTAACCGTCGCTATCTCTCCTCTTCTCTTGGATTTTTCCCTCCACTCCGGGACTGCTTCCGCATAGCTTAGAGGTAGAGGGGCCAGACGGTGTCCTAAGAAGGACACTTACTTACTCATCCTGCGTCCAGGGTCACCTGTTTTGAGAAACCTACTCGTATGCTCAATGCTCTTTGGCATAACTTTCCATTTCGCGCTTCTTTTTTCGGTAATATCCTCCACACAATTTGTGACGGCATTCCATTTTTCTTCGTCTATCATCATTTTCTCGATAATTTCTTAAGGTGTAAATACACTAATAGCTCGTTGCAGACCTGTTCTCTCTACGTTGCACCTCTCGCATTTAAAGAAAGTGTGCTCCGCATTATACTCAGTGTCTCCATATATGCAGTTTGGTTGGCTCACTTTTCCCCTTCGCCACAGATACTTGCGAAAGGACTCATGTCCGGACAAAAACTGTGTGAGGTAATAGTTAACCTCACCGTGCTTTCTTTCTACCTACTTTTTTAGATCGGGTATTAGTCTCGCTGTCCATCTACCATACCGTTCAGAGTTCCATCTTGCCTGCCAAAGTGTGAGTGTTTGAACTCTAATATCGGATAAGCGTGGTACTGGGATTCCTGTGTTTTTTGCCTCCCATCTCCGTTTGCGCTCTTGTGCTAGAATATCTATAGGGATGGTTCCACTGATAACTAACACCGCTGCTTTAGATACTGTTCTGTATGACGAAGCCACTCTGAGAGCACAGGTGCGTTGCACAGATTACAGAATTTTCCGCCGGCATTGCACCCTTAGCGAATCTGCCCATATTTCACATCCATATAAGAGAATCGAGTTCGGCGTGCCCATTAAAAGTTTTCGCTTGTTTTGCGTTGGACCTCCAAGGTTTGCCATGAGCTTACTTAACATGCCGCTTACTTTGGCAGCTCTTGTGGCTGCATGGTTTATATGCGCCCAGTAGGTTAGCCTTGTATCTAATTGCACTCCTAGGTACTTGGCCACTCATTTTGTCGATAAAGTGGCGTCGAGTACTTGTATGTCTACTTCTAATGGGATACATCTGTTCGTTAGAAGGATTAGCTCTGTTTTCTCTGTGGCCAGCTTTAAGCCATGGTCTTCTAGCCATGTCTGAACTCGGATCATCACCTGTTTTAACTTCCTTTTGGCTTCGTCAGTGTTTCGGGCGATTATTACAGCTGCAATGTCATCTGCGTATCCCACTAAATGCACATCCTCAGGCATCTCTATTCGAAGGATTTCATCGGAGCTTATATTCCAGAGTTCAGGTCCGAGTATTGATCCTTGGGCCGCACCTGCTGTTATTTTTTTAGTCTAACACCCTTCTCGCGTTTCGTATAAGAGCACGCGATTGCTTAGATAGCTACGAATAATCTTCAATATTGTGTGAAAGGCTGAAGCCCACCGTCAACCAACTGATTGGACCTTATCAGTGTGGCTTCAGACCTGGAAAGTCTACCATCGACCAAATATTTACAATACGCCAAATCTTGGAAAAGACCCATGAAAGGAGAATCGACACACACCATCTTTTCGTCGACTTCAAAGCTGCATTCGACAGTACGGAAAGGAGTTACCTGTATGCCGCTATGTCTGAATTTGGTATCCCCGCAAAACTAATACGGCTATGTAAGATGACGTTGCTCAACACCAGCAGCGCCGTCAGAATTGGGAAGGACCTCTCCGAGCCGTTTGATACCAAACGAGGTTTCAGACAGGGTGACTCGCTGTCGTGTGACTTCTTTAACCTGATGTTGGAGAGCATCGTACGAGCCGCAGAACTTAATCGCTCAGGCACAATTTTTTATAAGAGCGTACAATTGCTGGCGTATGCCGATGATATTGACATCATCGGCCTTAACAACCGCGCTGTTAGTTCTGCCTTCTCCAAACTGGATAAAGAGGCAAAGCGAATGGGTTTGGTGGTGAACGAGGACAAAACGAAGTACCTCCTGTCTTCAAACAAACAGTCGGCGCACTCGCGTATCGGCACCCACGTCACTGTAGACAGTTATAATTTTGAGGTTGTAAAAGACTTCGTGTATTTAGGAACCAGCATTAACACCGATAACAATGTCAGCCTTGAAATCCAACGTAGAATCTCTCTTGCCAACAAGTGCTACTTTGGACTAAGTAGGCAATTGGGCAGTAAAGTCCTCTCTCGACGAACAAAATTAACACTCTACAAGACTCTCATCATGCCCGTCCTAACATATGGCGCAGAAGCTTGGACGATGACAACATCCGATGAAGCGACGCTTGGAGTGTTCGAGAGAAAGATTCTGCGTAAGATTTTTGGACCTTTGCACGTTGGCAACGGCGAATATCGCAGACGATGGAACGATGAGCTGTATGAGCTTTACGACGACATAGGCATAGCGCAGCGAATAAAGATCCAGCGGCTTCGTTGGCTGGGTCATGTCGTCCGAATGGATACAAACGCTCCGGCCTTGAAAGTATTCGATGCGGTACCAGCTGGTGGTAGCAGAGGAAGAGGAAGGCCTCCTCTGCGTTGGAAAGATCAGGTGGAGAAGGACTTGGCTTCACTTGGTGTGTCCAATTGGCGCCGGTTAGCACGAGAAAGAAACGACTGGCGCGCTTTGTTAATCTCGGCCAAAATCGCGTAAGCGGTTATCGCGCCAATTAAGAAGAAGATTATTCGGGATCTTGAATTTTACTTTTAAGGCTTCAATTACGTCGTCCCCACTTAAACTGTTGACAGCATTTCTAATATCTAGTGTGGCTAGTAATACTCAGCGCTTGGAGTATCGATTACCTGCCTGGGCATGTTCTACGCTAGCTATTAAATCTTGGCTCGCTTCTAAGGTAGATCAGCCACTTCTAAAACCATGCTGCCTGTCAGAGTGGCCGCCACTGTTCTCTACGGCTTCGCTAAGCCTACAGGGAAGGACCGCTACCAATGGTGTATTGACGCTCAAGGGTCCTACTTTGAATAATACTAGTTGTATAAGCCAAAAGGTTTAATAAAACTGCTTAAAAAAAATAAGGCTCAATCAAACCCCGTTTGCTTTTTCAGTTTCTCAAAGAGTTTTCCTGCGCTATCCAGCAAGGGTTAACTAATGGAAAATTTTGAAATGAAAAGTGATTTGTTATCATTCATTAATCTATTAGTTTCTGTATGAAATGGTTCATAAAGGTCTTTATCGCAATTTCTTTTGGAATAAACCCCACGAAAATCTTCGAGAATATTGAAGGACGAAAATTTGAAAAAAATATTTAACATATTTCTCGGCTTGACTTTTTCTCACGTCTCATACCCATTTGCCAATTTAATGTAAATAATTATACCTGAAACTTTGGGGTCCTTTAAAAAAATCCCATGGCTATGAAAAACTAAAAACATAGATTTCCTACCATTGAGGAATAATGTCGCGAGCCTACCTTTTTTGAATGTGTGAGAAATACTGTTGCACGGTGCAATAGAGTTTAAGTTAAACAGGTTCTCTATGATCAAGTGCTTCTTCCGAAAGCATGACTTGCCTTCACAGTCAAGGGTTAAGAGGACTCAACAACATGCCTGAAAAAACTTCGAAGACAGACGAGAATAGCATATACCATATAATGGATTGAATACGATTAGATAAGACTATATTACTCTCGGAGGAGCGATCAAGTTACTTGGAAAAAAGTAGACAAGAACTGTTGAATTCCGAACAAAATGTCTACTCGCTTAAAAATCTTCACTGAACCTCAAATGTTCTCATGTTGATTGTCATCTAGCTCGTCTACTTCCATGTACTATAATGCTAGGAAGAACCCTGGAGCTTGAAGCGTGCGCCGAGGCTATGCTTATTTTATTTCAGCGGGGATTCTTTGCGTTTAGCATTGAGAGTCTGCCACAATTTTGTTACGCCATCTTTCGTACGGTATTCTAAGAAATTTCTTGAAAAATAAGTAGCTTGCACCTTTGTAATTTCCTATATATTCATTTGGAAATTTGATGTCAAGCTTCGCTATGTCGTCTAGGTCCATATGGTTCAATATGGGCCATAAGAAATTGGTTATCATCGTTGGATCTTATACGGGTGTATGCCCAAGTCCCGACGCAAAATTCGCCAAGTTGAAGTCTGTGAAAGGCCAAGTTCTTGTCCACGGCGAGGAATAGACTGCCTCGGGTTCTGCTGTACACTTTCACGGACCGCGGCAAACGTTGAAGAGTCGACTTTGAAGGGCTACTACGTCTATCGAAAAATGGGCGCAATGCGCGCAACGTTTGCGTTAATGAACACTCATTTTGATAATAAAGTTTTATCATTTGAACGTGCTGTTCAATCGTGTAACTTGCCATGATGATTTAGCATAAACAACTAAATAATAAACAAAAGATTTGACAGATGTCACCAAAACAAAATGGCTGCCACAGGCCGCCAAAATCGACCCGCGCCAATTGAAAAACCCTTACATTCTGTATTCGGCCAGTAATGACGGACCTCTTTTTATAAAAATATTAGCTAGCACAAAGAGGTTGCACGACAGTCTGGGGGAGAGTATTGAACCTGTGAATCCTTTTCTGCCATTTTCTTACCAATGCGTGCTTACTCTGTGTTATTACGCATTACCATAAATACCTTTCAAACATTTCTTTTATTTTCAAACTAACAATACCAAAACGCCAATAAAATATCTCAAATAGCAGTAATGCCGTTATATTTGCAAGCTAACATAAGCTGAATCGCACGAAATGGCCTTCAATTTAGATAATGAATGGCGATTAAGGAAGCGTTTGCATGCGTTTGCGAGTTTCTGCGAAGATAAGAATTACATGAAGCAAAATATGTGAATTATGGTAGACAAATTACAAAAATGGATTTCTGGCAATAATAAATTCATAGCCAAACCTCACATGCTGAACGTAAACACCAATTCAATTTTGTGAAAATTCGATTTTTATGCAAAAATATTCGAAATGGGCAAGAAAATTAGTTTTTATCAGACACATATGAGATGAACAACGGTAAATGCTTGGTTACTGTCATGTAAAGGAAAATTCGTTTGATAAAAGCACAATTCGCACAATCGCTATCGTGATGGACGCACAAAACTGGTTTGGTTGCGTGAGTATGTGTGAGGATGCGTTGAATTTATGCGTTAAAAAATTTATTACGTCAATTTAATAAATGGAACGCATACAGCGGTCACGCACATCACCGTCATTCATTCATTCATTCGTTATGTAACACTCTCATGCATATGCAAAGGGTGTTTTTTTAGAGTAGACATATGCAATTTTCACATAAAACACAAAATCAATGAAATTCACAATATTTTCGCTTTATTGGCTTCCAACTTTTATCACCTGTAAAAATTATGCGTAACCACGCAAATTTTGAAAGCGTGTGCTTTACCTCAAGTGACTCGATATAAAATTATTTTGTGTTTATGAAGAAAAACGGCAAAGGTTGCTTATGGACTATAATGCAGATTAGTGGAAGATTAGTAGAGAAACTTAAATTGTAAACAGTGCACTTAACTAGCAAAGGACTCAACGGCATTAAGGCTTTAATTAAGTACCAAATACATCTCAAGGAATAGAGCTTTTAATCAATGGATTTATAATCATTGCTCTAAGGGCATGCTGTCGTTTCAGCAGTAATATTAAAAAAGGAAAACACTGTGAACACATTATTGGATGTAACAAAACTTTTGACCCAGTCAAAGAAAACAATGCTTCGAGATTTTTTTTTTTTTTGGGACACTCTCACTTCAGCCCCACATCAAGACTTAAACCTTTTCTTAACCTTGCATGACCTCGACGTTATTTGAGACATTTGATTTGATTTGTGACATTTGCCTTATTCGATTCCAGTGGTTTTATTTAACTGAAAAGTAGGATGGCAAATACACTTTGCTCCATGGAAAATAAGTTTACTATAATTCATAAAATTTGTACGACTCTATCTTTGGGTAAGGAAACGAGACATAAATCAAACGATATATGAGCAACCGTGTGGAGAAAATAAGGCAAACGTGAAGCAGGGTCCTCAAACATATATATATAGATACCAGCTCAAAAAGGTATCGATAGTCATCTCGGTGATGTCCTCCCTGCAATGAATTATGATTGCCTTGGGATATGTGGAAAATTACCACTCTAAAATGCCACACTGCCCAAGACTTCGGAAGTTACTTGAGCAGGGTATTCGTTATTTGTGCATGTTCAAAATTTCGTAAGTTGGTTCAACTCAGCAAAAGAAAAATGCGTATATTGTATTTTAATTTTGAACATTTTGCCCTAAGCAGCCTATTGACTGGCGCTCTTCTTAAGATTATTCAATCACCAAAATTTGGTCAAAATATATGATGACCCACGCGCTATTTGTCATGTCAAACTATCTCATTGCAAACATTTTTAATTTTAAAGTAATTTGCCGATAGCATACACTCCTCCATCTTTAGCTCTTAATAATTATGAACCAGAAAAGTAATTGGGAATCGCTACTTAGCTAGAAGTGAGACTCATCACTAAGCCAAATTTGACGGGTAAAATAGTACAAAATATATTCCCTTTTATGATAGTTTGCCAGCAACAAGAGTACATTTTAGAGATATGAAATAAAATATGCGTGACAGCATCCCAGCCGAAAATGAAGTATGTGTAAAAAACCACCCGTTATACGTGAGGAGAATAACAACCGTAAATTCATACATTTTGTCTTTGCACGCCAACTTCGCTCACGGTTGATGAAAACCATTAGTTTTGTGGTTTTACATATCGATAACATCTCGTACAAATCGACATACGTTATGCATAAGGATTCATATGCGATTATTAATTTATTTGAAACAGCTCTGTCAGACATATAGGCATATGAAATAAATGCGTAAGTGCTACTATTAATTCAGGAGTAAATATTTCGATTTGTAGCAGAATAAACGGTTGAATAAATTTTTGCAAGATGTAGCGATAAGACCTTGAATATATATGAGTATATTAATACTCAGGTCAATTAATTACTAATGAAGGAAAGTCATGCATATACACACGTACGTACATGGTAGAGATATGCCATTTTTCGATTTTTACGATACCGAGATCTTAGGTAGCTAGTTATTGCAATCCCGAGATTTCGGGAGAAGCTTTGAGAAACGTCTTACCATGCAATACCTGAAAAATACATGAGTTTTAACTATATTTTTTTTAAGTGAAATTATTTTATTAGTAACAAAACAAACGACGATTTTTATTGGTATGGGAATAAGTTTCCGTCCTTTCTTAGTGAAAGTTACGAATTATTTAAACAATTAAATAATACATGATATTATGTGAAGT
Source organism: Anastrepha obliqua (assembly GCF_027943255.1). Taxonomy (NCBI): domain Eukaryota; kingdom Metazoa; phylum Arthropoda; class Insecta; order Diptera; family Tephritidae; genus Anastrepha; species Anastrepha obliqua. The sequence continues at coordinate 88,247,478 of NC_072892.1, forward strand.
CTGTGCCATTGGAAGCTACAACTTTACTCCATCTTTCAGGCAGCATACGGATTCCTCAGGCGAAAAATTCAAGTTATTTTGACTTGATGAATTCACTGAGCCAGTTTGCGATGCTCTCGTATGAAAGGATCGCTCTCCTATAAGGACTGACTGCATTGATCGGAACAGATGGTAATCCGAAGGTACAATATTTGGGGAATAAGGCGGGTGTGAAAAGATCTTCCAATTCAGTCCCTCTAAATATTTCTGGACTGATTTAACAACGTGTGGCTTGGCAATATCATGCAGCAAAAGCAAACTCAGTTTTTCATGTCTACCGTCCCATTCCGGCCGCTTTTCTTTGAGATCTCGTTTCAAACTCATTAGCTGCCATCGCTAACGATCGCCAATGGTAGTTTCAGATAGTTTAGGGAGATCATAATAGACGGCGCCCTTCTCATCTTACCAGATGCACAACAGAACCCATGAAGCATGAATATTTTTTTTCTTCGTCAATGGACCTGTTTCACCTGGCAGGCTCCAACATTTTCGACGCTTAGGGTCATGTTTAATCACCAGTGACAATTTGATGCAGACAACCTTTTTTTTGTGCCGTTCAAGAAGCATCTCACATTGACCTACTTTCTGGATGATTCCCATCGCGTGCTAACGTTTACCGAGGGTTCATTTGCCAAAATCGAACTCTTTAGACATATCATCAAGGGCTTGTCATTTCGACCTGCGTCTTCATCCAATAATTATTGTAGTTGAGTGTCTTCAAAATTTTTCGGTGCCCCTTCGCAATCTTTATCACTCACGCACTCAAGTCGAAGTTGCCACTTTGGAAGCGTCGAAATCACTCTTTACAAGTTGTAGTTGATGAAGCGTGACTACCGTAAATATTTATCAATACACGACACGTTTCAGCTGCACTTTTTTTTTAAGTTAATAAGGAAGCATGACTTCCTGCAAATGCTGTTTTTCGGGACGAGCGTAGACATTTTTGATGTCAGATAAAAAAGGATATTTACACTTCAAACGAATGTCATCAACTGCGATCGAGACCTCACCAAAAATAGTATCGGTAGCGACACCTCTTTTATGAGGGCGGAAACTTATTCCTATACCTAAATTCATACGCATTTAATAACACTTTATAATATAAATATTTTGTAATAAGTAGCTAAAGATATGTCTAGTATATCGACGAAAGAGCGGTGCAAAAAAACAGAAGAGATGAATTTTTGGTTGAAAGAAGTTCATATAATTTTCTATCTCGCACAATTTAAGTTGTTTCATCAGTTAATCCTACATCCTTCCTTCACTTCAACTATCCATCTCAATCTTAGTCTTCCTCTTGCTTTATTTGTGGATGCATTCGCCTCCAGTATTTTCAGTTGAGCAGTTGAGCTGTTTATCCTCATAGCGTGGCTTAGCCATTATATTCGTTGCGCTTTAATATAAGGTACTACATTTTCGTCTTTCATTAGTTCCTCCAGTTCATAATTCCATTGTATGCGCCAAAACTCCGAAAATTCCGGACTTAAAAAATACCAAAATCTCGATATCTTGAGTATGACATTCCTAATGCTTAGATATATATTTCCGGTAACACAAATATATTCAATGCTTCACTCAGATATAGTATTTACTGATGTATAGTACATACATATTTACACCATAAAAACATTGAAACCACATACATTAATCCAATATACTTACACGTTATATGTTTACCTGGTTTTTATAAATTTTCTTCCTTTTAATTTTTTCCCAATTCCGCCTTAATCTCTTCCTTCATACTATAGTGCCTGTCTTTATCAGTGAATTGCGATCATTTGATGCGCAAAAGCTTTTAGGCTAAGCAACTTTTAACACCATAATTTTTTTTAGTAAGTAATTTACATCCGCACAGGAATCCAATCGGAAAGGCGAGCCAGTTAATTGTTATTTTATTAATATCAGCGAATTTGAGAAATAAGTAGCAGAAGCTTTTTGCTCCTAAAAGCTAACAATGAAATCAAACACCTATCAATAAAAATATGACTATGTATGTACATACTGCATATGTACGAGTATATGTGTGAATTGAATAGTGAAACGGTTAAATGAGAGGCTTTTTTACGTTGTCATGGCACATTCCATTTTCGCTTGGAGCGAAAAAATGAAGAGAAGCACCAAAATGTTTTCACATGAAAAAATAAGCAGGATGCAACGAAACTTTTTCACTTCTTTAGAACCCTGACGATTCTGGTTCTGCCATGCAATGTAAAAAGTTACCAAAAAATTATTCACAGCATATTTATACAAGAAAAAAAAAGATGGAATTCGTAATACTTTAATAATTCATTAATAAACAACCTTTACTGCACTTTAAATAACGAAATATTTATTGTATGAGATGCCTAATATGTATTTATGGCATGTGAATTAGTAATATTTGTTTTTAATATTTTCCAAGCGTTTAGGAACATATGAAGCCTTTTATACCCGCACATAAGGAAATTGTAACGAAATCTTCAATTTTTTTTAATATGGAAATAGTGCAGCAAAAAATAAAAATTAAAGAACTAACTTGAATTTTGAGCCACTTTAAATTGCCGTAATACCAGTACTATACCAAAATTAAGTACGAAACCGCATGCTTTAATTTTTTTGAAATTATCAGTAAAAAGTTCGAAATTTTGTTGAATTTTTTTTGAAAAGATAAGAAAAAAAAAACATAGAAAAGAAATGAATGGTCACTGCTATTACCATGTAAAGTAAAATTTCATTTTTTCATTTCGCCAAACCAGTCTTGAATTGGCGGAAAAAACTGAACTGCGAACATAAAACGATGCTCAGTCACCTACGTTATATGGGATTTACCGAAAAATTGGGAGCCTCACGAGCTCAACGAAAACAACAATGAATGTCGCCTTCAAATTGTTTCTCAGTATCTCGCTCGCCATCGAGGAACGTGCGGTCATAAACAGTGTTTTTTTGTACCGAATCGTCACGGGAGATGAAAAATGGTTCCTGTACATCAATATGAAGCAAAGAAAGGAGTGAGTGGCTCCAGGAGATACGCCGAAGATGAGAGTCAAGCCAGATCTTCGTCCAAAGAAGGTCATGACAAATGTTTCGTGGGATATGGAGAGCATGATGCACTCGGAAATGATCGAAATGAGTGCCACGGTGTACAAGAAGCTCCACTTTGCCCAGCTACACCGCGTGAATGAGGCTATACCACTGAAAAGACCTTATCGACATGGTCAAACCATACTCCTTTACGACAACGCCAGGCCCCATGTTACACAAATCGTCAAAGCCGCACTCCAAGAGCTCGAAGGAGAGGTCGTTAAGCATCAGCTGGATTCTTCTAACCTTGCACCGACCGATTACCATCTTTTTCGCTCTCTGTCAAACCATATGAAAGGCGTTACCTTCGATAACCAAAAAGTCTTTAAAAAGTGGCTCAACAACTTCTCTGTTTCTGAAATATTAAAAAAAAAATGTTACTTTTGTTTTGAAAATTTTCATAGTTACAAAAAATTACTATTCAGTTTGATTAACGTAGAGTAGTAGTAAGGATTTTCAAGGTAAAATAATAAAACTACAATCAGTTGAGTAATTTGTGATTCGTTACAGTTTGAAAACGAGTTTTATGATTTTTAACACATTTCGGCTCACAGACGTGCTTCTTTTTTAAGTTTATGCAATTTATGTACAAAAAATGCAGGGCGACTAGCTGCAAAATACCAAAGCGCTCAGCAGCAGCATTCATTGTCATGCAGCCAAACATAGAACAGCAGAATTTCTCATTTAATAACGTTTATCTTCATAACTGAAAAGAAATTGCGCACATTCTTCTCCTAAGTGGATTTGTAAAAATTATTTATTAACACAGCAGGATTTTAAACACTTAGCTGGGAGAAAAATTGCTTGAAAACTAGTTGCGAAATCCTACATAGATTTTCCTTTACAGTTGAATTAGTCGGTGCGCAACTTCTCATACATTCACTACAATTTTGTCAGGATTTAGGCTAATGGCACAGATAATACGTAGTGTCAGTTGTGTTGTTGTCGAAAGTATTTGCATTTGCATTTCGAATTTGCATTTGAATTCATGCTTCGCCGCTACACATTGGCAGCTGCAAATTTTCCAGAATGTTACGCTATCAACAGGAATCACGCTAGTAATCCCAGTGATGAGAGTAATCGCATTTGACAGGTGGATTAATTAAAATCACAACGGTGACAGTGCTAGTTCCAATGACGACGTCAACGCCAGTGACGGCCAGCTTTGACCAATAGGCAGCACTGGCGCGCAGGTGTGTGGCATAAACGCATCTGTAAAATCGTCAGTCAGTCAGTCATCGGAGAGTATCTGTTTGCAACATAGTTTCGATTGCCGCCTGGTTTACCACATCGGTTGCTGCACTAGCGAACGCTTGAGCCAAGTGAAAGATAAACGAGCTGTGGTGACTGCATCAGCAATAGCCTTGCCTGAGCTCTACACCGACAACACTGACACGCCGTTGTGGCCACTTAGTACAACTGACAACGTCACGTACATCGCAAAGTGTTTCTACTAAATGTGTGGTTGTTGAAATTTAATTTCAAATTAACTCTACACCAAAGTCTATTTGCTGGCGCGCCGTTGGTTTAGCGCCGCTGTTAGTTGTTGCTTTTGTTGTTGCAACAGCAGAAATAGTTAGCAGCATTTACGTGTATGTATATGTACATAGCCAGAGTTTTTCATGGCTTTTATTGCAGCTCTTCTAGTTAGCATTTGCATTAGTAACAGTAATAGTAACTAGAAAGCGTTATCTAATTTTATTGCATATTCATTTGCGTGCCACGCGCAGTAAAGCGGCAACGAGCAAAGCGTCCATTGCACAGCTGACCGACCGGCCAAATGGGCATTTGTACAATGCGGTTAACGCGTTAGGTTTAGCAGCAGATAGCGGCACTGACTGATTGGCATTTGACAGCTGCATGCTAAACAAGCTGACACCACAACTGACAGACGTGACACTTAACGTGATTTAGTGACACCAAATGTCATCGCTGAGTATCCCCGTATGCGGTTGCCGCCTTAAGAGCCTTAACCGCGGCGGCTAGCAATTCCGTGAATTACTGCGGTCCATAATTTACCGTTAGCTGCAGTTGGCGTTCTTATGTAGTAGTTTGCGGTTACTTAGGCACATGAAATTGACAGGCTCTTGACTTAATGGCCAGGTGGAAACATAGAAGTGATAGCTTGAATAATTATTTTTTATTCAATTAAAATTGTTTTTTACTCCACTACTCGCATATTAATCTTGATTGAGTTGCACAAATAAACGGAGACGTTTTATTAGCGAAGCAACAGCTTTTATTACATTTCATTCGACGAATAGACTATGATGAAAAAGTAAATTGAAATTGCTTATAACTTTTAAAAGGTTTTTTACACTTCTAAATCTATTCAGAGCGCTGAAGCCTCTGACAACATAAATTGCACCTTACTTACAAAAGATTTATGGAAAAGGCTTCTCCAATCCTCGAAATATTTGTTGAAGTCGATTTCCAAATTGAGAATGAAAGTGCTCAATAATCTGATATTTATTTTTTCAATCGTGTCTAAACGATGCTTCCGGAGGAGCTTCCTCAACTTAAGGAAAAAGCTGGCAGTTATATATGTATGTATATGAATGGCACTTACACGCTCTATGGTTGTTTGGCCGAACTTCTCCTTTCATTTGGGGTGTGCGTCTTGGTGAACGTCTGAGGTACCTACAGTTTTATTCTGCCTCCGACCAACAGATGACTTTTTATGAAGAACTTTTTACACACTCGGAGGTTTGCCATTGTCTGCCGAAGAGCGCCCGTTTCTAGAAAACAGTTGTTATATCTATGGTGTTTTGTGCCCGGAGTTTCAAACCATTCGACTATAACGGTCGGTGTTACCTGGAATTTGCTGTTTTTTTTTTTAATTTTTAGATAAATGCTTTCTAAGAAGCAATAGAGTATAGGCACGTGTATTGAATGTTTTGGGCAACAAACAATGTTTCACTTTCAGGCACAACAAGTCAGTAGTGGTCAATAGCCGTATAGAGCGCGTTTTCTCTTCACTTTTACTAACCCCTTTGAATAAGTCAGTCACCGAATGTTTTCTGATGCATTCTCAATATTTCAAACTCAGAAATGGCATTCCACAAACCAAATTTAATATAACATGAAATCAAATATTGGTCAGTAAATGAAGTACGAAAATATTTGAAAGGTGGTTGAAATTCAACACACCAAGTGAAGACAAGTCCTCCCCACCTGATCTTTCCAACGCAGAGAAGGCCTCCCTCTTCCTCTGCTACCACCATCTCGTACCGCTTCGAATACTTTCAGAGCTGGTTCGTTTATATCCCTCCGTCCGACATGATCTAGCCAACGTACCCGCTGGATCTTTATTCGCTACGCTATGTCTATGTCGTCGTAAAGCTCATACAGCTCATTGTTCCTTTGCCTGCGACACTCGCCGTCGCCACTGTGCAAAGATCCAAAAATCTTCCACAGAATCTTGCTCTCGAACACTCCAAGCGTCGCTTCATCGGAAGTTGTCATCGTCTAAGCTTCTGCCCCGTAAGGTAGAACGGGCATGATGAGAGCCTTGTAGAGAGTTAGTTTTGTTCGTCGAGAGAGGACTTTACTCCTCAGTTGCCTACTTAGTCCAAAGTAGCACTTGTTGGCAAATCTCTCTTGCCTACGTTGGATTTCCAGGCTGACATTGTTACCGGTGTTAATAGTAGTTCCTAAATAAACGACAGGAAGTACTTCGTTTTATTAATTCACACGACAGCGAATAAAAAAATGTACCAATAAAAAAAAAATAAATTTTTGTTTCCCATAAATTTTTTTAAACTATATTTTATCTAAACAATTACAATTTATACAATAATTTTCCACTTTGAATAAATTGAAAAACTGTAGCATATTTTTTTAAATTCCTGTTCAGTTCTTATTACACTCGAGCCCATAAATAAACCAATTTTCAAGTCCAGTTCAATCTTTTGATTTGGAATCCCTCTACACTTAAATTCTCGCCAAACTAAAACGCATGTTTTATGTATCTTAAGAAAATCGCCAATATGCGCATAGTTCAGGCAACGCTTCACTCCACCTTGGAAATAAAAATGCAGCAGTTCCGAATTTTGAAACAGTAGAAAACAAGAAAGGTAAGTAGAAACAAAGAAAGGTTTGCTTAAAAAGTGTATGAGTATTTGTACCCATTGTATGATTTTATCCTTTACGCGAAGTAGCTGAGGCGATTGAGCTTTAAATTGCGATTTTGGGTTTGATGATCACTCACGTACAATTTGGTGTGAGAAAAATGGAAAAAACTTAACTTTAGAACAAATTTATTATATATGGATACATTTCTATAAGTATAATTGGCGCTTAGACTTTTTATTCATTTTGGTCTTTCGCTGAGACTCGAACCTATGTTCTCTCTGAATTCCGAATGGAGGTCCCTTACTTGATTTCTTGCCTTTATAAAAACCTTAATTTTTGTGTAATTTAACCACGGAGTTTTGTTAATATGTAATTAAAATATTTCTAACAAATAAGGTTTAATATTGATTGACAATAAACTAAAGTACTAACTCACCAACCCACAAGTCTTTGACAGACACATTAGGAGAATTCAATAGTATTCAATGTTTCAATATTTCGAGATACGATGGGGAAAATAGATACTTCCGAAGTAGCAGTAATATTACTAGTCTTCAAGTTTCAAAAACCTTGACTGAAATGGACATTGAGAAAAAATAAAGCTTGTAAACCAAAGCTTTGAACCCAACATAAATCGTGACATAAAATCTAACGTCTTTAGTTTTTATAAAAATATGATATTGTTTTCGTATGTACCGAAAAAAATCGTTCAGTAATCTTCTTGTCTACTATGCATCATTCGAAAGAAATAAATGTGAGCAACAAAAATAAATATAAAGTAAATGTGTACTATAATTCCACAAAGGAGGTGTAAATACACTCGACCAGATGATTAATGAATACTCAGTTCGGCGAAAAACAAAAAGATGGCCAACCGCATTTTTTTCAAAATATTATAAAACCTGCGTGGTTCTGTCAGTCAAAGTGATATGAATATACTTTAACGACTCCAGAATAAATTCCTTCGAGATGTGTTAAACTCACCTTGGTCTGTCCGCAATAAGGATATCCATCGTGACTTCAAGATGCTTGGGGTCACTGAAGAATTTAAAAAACAAGCAGAAACGCTCTCAGGCTCAAAGGCATGTGAATGACCTGGCAATATGGCTGTTAACTTAAGGAAGGGACGATGAAGATCTCTTCACAAAATTCTCTTTATGTTACCAAAATTATTTATGATACCAAAACTACAACGACAAAACACGGACGTGCCGACAGACGATTGGAAAGTGTTGAGCGTGGCAAAACGAGCAACTGCTGATGGTGACCAGGACTACATTATCCAAATCAACAAGCCGGCAGAGGACCTGCTTTACGCGCGATTCGGGAGGATGGCTTGGGGAGTTGGTAGCGTGCACCTTCGCCTCAAACAGCGCGACCCGGCAGATGACAACCACAACACGCTCGCTGCGGGGAGGTGGAAAAGGATCTCGGTATAGAAGAGATCCTGGAAGCCAACCTGAATATACAGGAAGGAGAGAAGGGTGACTTGGAGATGGTATCCAACCCCGAGAAGGTACTGAGGCCAGATGCTAAAAGGCCTTCAGATAAACCTCCACAAAAGTAAGAACGCCTCAGCCGAGCTCCTGCTCAACATAGAGGGAGTCGCTACGATGTGGCTCTAGTCCAGGAACCATGGATAGCATCGGGCAACATAGTCTCCGGTCTAAAGTCACACAACTACGACACATACATCCCGATTGTAAAAAATAAGGTAAGAACAGCGATAATGGTCAAAAAAAGTATATGTTCTTATATTGATCATAATCTCTCTTTAGACGATCTGACAGTGGTGGCGCTGGAGGGCTGCAAGGATGAGACGCTACTCTTTGGGTCCTGCTATATGCCACATGATGAAGAAGCACCACAGACGGAACTTCGCAAGCTGGTAGAAAGAAAGAAGCATGCTCTGGGGGTTGGAACGGACGCAAACGCACATCACACGGTCTGGGGAAGTGCAGACATAAAAGACCGAGGTGAGTCACTATTTACCTATATTCTTCAGAGTAGCCTAGATATAGCTAATAGAGGTGAAGAACCAACATATGTGGGACCAGCCTCGAAGAATGTACTCGATTTAACACTCTACACAAGCAGGCATGTTATGGTTCAGGAATGGGAAGTGTTGAGTAGGCCCTCATTCTCTGATCACAGATACGTAAGCTTTCAGGTTATATTCCGCTCAAAAAACAAGCTTACATCCTTTAGAAATCCTAAGAATACGAACTGGGACTTGTATAGGGATATACTATCAAAAACACTAATGATACCCCGGAGATACAAGTCACACGTCGCGCTTGAGAAAGGGGTTGAATTGTTTGCAACTACTCTTGTCAAAGCCTTTAAAAGATCCTGCCCTCCAACACGTAATACACGCAAGGTGAAGCCTCCTTGGTGGAACAGGGAATTAGGAGCACAAAGGCGTAGAGTACATGAATTCTATACGCTAGCCAAAGTTGCTGACAATGAGTTCTGTTGGAAAGAGTATAAGGATCTACTAAAAGTATACAAGAAAGAGATACGTAAAGCCAAGAGAATATCTTGGAAAGACTTCTGTAGCAGTATGGAAGGCACTAACGATGTGGCTAGACTTAGGAAACTGTTATCCAAGAATCCGTCTATGCCAAGAACAATACGAAAAATTCACGGGGAGTGGGCTGACAGCTGTGAGGACTCTCTAGAAGACCTAGTCAGTACACATTTTCCAGGGTGTGCGGACACTGCAGATCTCGAACCTAGAGGAGATATTGTGCACGAAATCCCGACGAACGTAATTACAACCAACAAAATAGAATGGGCTATACAAAGTTTCGACCCATATAAATCGCCAGGACTGGATAGAATCTTCCCAGCCATGCTCCAAAAGGTAAGCCATCTCGTGGTATCATGGTCAAGAACGATATTCAGGGGATGCCTGAGGTTCAACTACGTTCCTGTATTGTGGAGAGAAGCGAGAGTTGTGTTTATTCCAAAAGCATATTGCTGTATGGAACCTTAGTATGGTGGACTGCGACAAAAAAACTGACATACTTAATGCCGCTGGAAAGGATTCAACGACTCGCTGCTCTGTGCATAACAGGAGCGATGAAGGCCACTCCAACGGCGGCGGTGGAAATGATACTCAGCATGCCACCTATTGACCTCATGGCGGAAAACCTGGCAGCGAAATCCGCGAGGAGGCTAATGGCTGCGCGGGTATTCAGCTGCAGAACCTTCGGTCACAGCTCAATAGGAAAGTGGAGCTCAGATAGCACGGACTACATGACTCCGTACTTTAATTGGGAGAGAAGGTTCCGCACTACAATTGAAGAAAAGGGATGGCACAAAGGCATGAAGCCTGGTCATAGAACTTTTCACATCTATACAGACTGCTCGAAAACTCCAGATGGAGTGGGAGCGGGTATTTACTGCTCAAAACTAGGAGCAAGGCAGCCTATCAAGATGCCAGACCACAGCAGTATTTTCCAAGCGGAAGTTTTTGCTGTGGGGAAGGCCGCGGAGCTAGCCTACACTAGAACAAGAAAGAACTCAACAATTAATATATACGTGGATAGTCAAGCAGCAATAAGAGCAATAAGCTCATATTGTATTAAGTCCAAAAATGTTCGATGGAGCAGGGAGGCCATATAAAGGCTAGCCGGAAACAGTAGGCTGCATATCTACTGGGTACCTGGTCACAAAAGCATTATGGGGAACGAAATAGTAGATGAGATAGCAAAAAGTGCTGTGAGACTACCATTTAAACAAGAGAACGACATACCAAAACCGCTTAACACAATATACAACGAAATGGACGACCACATGAAAAGGCAAGTGGAAGCTAGATGGATTAACCTGACCACATGCAAAACAGCAAAAGTCATGTGTAGAACTAACGACAAAAAACTGACTCAATTCGCACTTACGCTCTCGCGAAAGAAATGCAGAACTATCATAGGTATGCTAACAGGTCACAATCTATTGGCTGCATATGCGTACAAGATAGGGATTGCTAACACGGACAAATGCAGAAAATGCAGAGAAGATGTTGAGGAGACTTTAGAACACCTTCTGTGCGTTTGTCCAGCATTATTAAAAACGCGACTAAGATGCCTGGGAGCCCCACCGTTTGAGGGTCTGGAAGACGTCGCAAAAGCGGAGCTCCCAGCCCTGCTTAGATTCGCCTAAAGCGCTGACATCCTACATGATGTCTACTTTAGGGATTCATAGAGGTCGGTCTCCATCTGGTATCGCTAGGGACCAAAAGGTCTATGCGTGGCTTATTGCCAACCAGGCTAACCTAACCTAACCTACCAAAATTGTATTATTCGTTAGTTTATTTGTAACTACATAGTTGTAGTATCAACTAACATTGTTATGTATTTTATCATCATCATCAAGAAGCGATTACAGCTCAGCGTGAGCTTTAGCCTTTAGCCGCAATCCTCTTCCAATCTTCACGGTTCTTAGCAATAGATCTCCAGGTTTTAACTCGTAGCTTTTTCAGGTATTGGCCAAGCCAGGTTAACCTTGAACATCCTCGGGCTCGGGTCGTTAGACAATTCGTTGTTAAAAAAGATTTTTGGGGGCGGCTGCCTTCCATGCGCACAGTGTGCGCTAACCATCGAGGCCTTAGGGATTTAATGTGTTTCACAACATCTTCTCCCTGGCATAAGTTTAGCAACTCATCGTTGTAGCGTATTCGATACGTTCCATTGTTGCAGCGGGCGTTGGGGCCAAACATCCTTCGGAGCACTTTTCGTTCAAAAACTCTTATACTCCTTTCGTCTTTGCTTGTCAATGTCCAGCACTAGCAGCCGTAGGGCAGCATCGCCAGTATTATTGACAGGCAGAGGCGGAGTTTACATTCACGCGTTAGCAGTTTGAACTTCAGCAATTTTGTGTGGGCGTGATATGCTTTGTTCACTGCCATTATTCTGTCTTGTATTATATCGTAACAACTGTTATCATTTTTTATTAACACTCCCAAATATTATATTTGAAGTGTTGAACACCTTCAAAGGTAAATATCCCGATTTTGATGTTTTCAGGACTTGGTTTTTCTTCGCTGCGGGAGACCTTCAGATATTCAGTTTTGCCTTCATTTATTCTACGGCCTACTGCTTTTCTCGGAGTTACAATTGAGACTTAAATTGCCGAAATGTTTTTAATTGCCAATTAGGTGCCTGTTTGAACATAGTTTAATCTAAATATTGGCATGGGATTGTACGTAAACGTACGTAATGCGCTATTCGTAAATGACGAGTCTTAGCAAATTGCTGATCTCCAGCAGTAATGCTTTGTAGTCAGTCTTGCAAGCTTTAGAACAGTCTTTGAATTATGTGGGTGTAGCCAAGATGTGCACTCATCTCATGAAGAATTCATAGCAGCTGTGCAACTGTGATCTAAGATAGCTTAGAGAGGTGTAATTGTGCGACTTGTTTCACTAAAGTTGCATTTACCAATTCCAAGCAGTTCCAAGTTTTTTTCTGCGGAGATTTGGCCTTTGAATATTTTTCAATCCATATTTACACTTTAATTCAAACATATCTAGGCAAAAAGAAATCAAAACATGCAATAGCCATAATTCCTATACTTTATAAACATAGTGGACGCATTAATAATTTGTAACTGTGAACACATTGTAGGAGATGTTTTTGATTACCCAATTTATAGCCCGAAATTCGCAGCTAAGCTAAGTACCATTTTAAATACAAAGTAAATTTTTCAGTAAAATTTTTTACGAGAACTTTATACTTTTCCCAAATTTGTTGCCATTATTAGTGCTGCTTTTTATGGTTTACCACCAGCGGGTTACCTAATTATGACCCAGACGCTTGCAGTTTGTACAACTTTTAATTGAGTTAGTTGCTCTGTGTATGTTGTGTGTGTGTGTGTGATATTTTTTCATCGCTATGATGCCTTTTTATGCAAATTATTATGTTTGAGGACAACAACAATTAGGACACGACTTTGTGTCGAAGCAGCTTATTCGTTCCATGCACAAGTATATCCATTTGGGCAAAATAGTGTAGGAAGAGACATTTATGTATGCGGTTGCATGTACTTTTTTTGTGGATTTATCTCTGCATGCTGTATGTTTACAAACATATTATGTTGCGACAAAATATTAGAGGATACATGCAGAGGTGCATAACAGTTTGCATTTACGAATATACTCGTTGTACTTACATATAGACTGTGTATTACAGCCAATCATAAATTGCCCAGTAGGTGGCAATATAAATTTATAATGATATCATAACAAACCACCGAAACGTACTTAGTTCGATTTTTTTATTGGCAAATTTGGTTCTTTTAGATGCAATACAATTTTGGACTCTTAAAATGCTATAAAGTGGTGAATGATTCTTTAAAATGCTTGTAAAATATTAAAATACCCCATTCAAGGTATAGAATACGAGTCGAATGAATGGTCGATTATTGCGTGCATTTGTGTTGGAGAATTATGAAAATTAGTAAAATATTTTTCTTCTATGGTAACCGACTAAGCGATTAGACTGCGTCCAATAAAGCGGCCCAGTCCGTTTAACTGGTCCTCATCGCGGTCAAGTAAAAAACTTCACTGAAGCTAAGCTCTTCTCCACTTGGCCTTCCAAATACACAAGGCAGGTCTTCATCTTCCTTCGCCACCGCCAGCGAATATTTTCTCGATTTGTGATGACATGACTCAGCCAGCAGCATTTCGTCATTGAATCTTCTGTGATAAACACCAAGTACGGTGAATTCTCGTTTGGTATAAAGTGATTTGGTAAAAACTCCTCCAATTTATGAAGTAATTTGGCAGGGATATCAAATTTAGAGATCTATGCGCAAATTCTGTTTATGCTGTCGGCTTTAAAAAAAAAGTAAAAAAAAGTAATGGCTTTGATTTCACCAATGAAACTCAATGATATGTACTAGCGCCTTTTGAACACCACCTCCTTTCCCACTGTCTGACTTCATTAGAGGACCATCTAAAAAAATCAAAAAATTTGGATGCAATCGGGAACGACGCTAAAAATATTCCGACTAGTTTCGAGTGCACCATCGCCTAAGCCTAGGGCCCGAATGGCTGTTTAAATTTTGAAGCAGATATTTAATTCTCTGACAGTTGTTTCTAAAGTTAGCAGCCAATCAGGTGCCTCTTTGATTGGGGCTACCTCCGCCTGAAGGTACCTCCGCATTTGCCGGAACTTGAGTTTGATGGTGGGGGTATATTGGGAGTATAATATAAAAAAATTATTACATGCAGTTATCATGTATACGCCACCAGTATCTCGTCATTTTATGATGCCCCAAATTTTAATCAACCTTTTTTGCTAAAAAAAAACAAAAATATGAAGCATAATTAAAAAAATGTACTTAATTCTAATTTTAACCTACCAACGGCATATATGTACATATGTACAATTTTAATAATCTATTAACTGAAGGGCTTTCCTATTCCATTTTTTATGGGGAACTCCTGAAGAGCACAGAATAAGGCTGTCAATGAGAGATTAACAAATATTAGATTAGATCAGATTTTCACAGTTCCAGTTAGTATTGAATGGCAACGAAATAATATACCTCAGCCTTAGGAGTTATAATTTCGAAGTTGGGACGAACTTTGTGCTAGCCTTTGGTAACAGAGCTCTCTCTAAACGAACAAACAATAAGAGCAATAAACATTTCTAAAGGTTTCTCATCATGTTCCTTATTTTATATGGTGCAGAATTCAGGTTGAAGAGCAAAGATGAGGAGGTGCTAGGAGCATTTGAGATACTTACTCCAGGTAAGATCTACGTCCCTGCACAAAAAATACAAAAAGTACGAGCTTTACGCTCAAAGTAAGGGCGCCCACAAACATAATGGAAGGTGCAAGTTCAAAGGGCATGCCAGCACTCCAACCCTACAAACAGTGGTAGAGCCTCATGAGGCGCTGAAGAGGCAGTTAAGGAATTAAGATTATGTACCTTCATTGAAGATATTTGATAATGATAGCAGAAACTTTTTTTTTTATATTAGCTCGTTACATTTAGCAAAAAGTCTGTAATGCTTATGGTTATGACTAACTGAGCTACACTTTCTGCTATCGCAAAATGTATCAATTAATGCAACTAAATGTTTATCTGTACAAAATGTACTATACAGCCATTCCAAATTAAACGTATCAAGCAGAAGTTGTGGAGGTGGAAAAAAAACTCCCTAAGAAGAGCACTACAACCTTATCTAAGTTATAATTTTCTCATCCGATTTGCATAAATGGGGTTTCTATGGTTAGGTTATAAGTTGGACTGCATTTTAGTTTTACTATTTTCATAATTTTGCGCTGAAAATATTTCTCCCAAATGCTCGACTATGCAATTTTCGAAATGTCTTTCCATATTCCCAAAAGTACCTATAAACTATGTAAAACGCACATGAATTTATAATTTTGGCAGCAGGAAGCGTTGACGCAATACTATGGTAAAACCGCAACATCTGTATGTGCCTTTTGCAACAACTCAATCAGTTTTTAGCAATAATAAATCAATTTTTGTATGTCTTTATAAAAATTACTGTTGTTTATTGGCATTCACAAAATGACAATTGAATTTATTAATTTATAATTTTAAAATACATATAAAATATGAATCCCATCTCGAGTATAGAAACAATGATATGTGTGTATGTAACGGGTGATCAATTAAGAGGAGTTTTTTTCATTTGCGTTTTTTTTTACAGATCGCGCGCGAGTTGTGGCAAACTGTCATCGTGGATTTGTTGAACAGCGTTTGGCATTTCATCATGGAAAGACTCACACCGCAACAACGTCTACAAATTGTTCAACTGTATTATGAAAATCAGCGTTCTGTGACAAATTTTTTTCGTGCGCTTAGACCGCATTATGGTCAACATAATCGGCCTGCCTTAAACACTATTCGACATACCATCAACAAATTTGAATCCGAATATTCATTGGTGGATAATTCTCGACCGAATAGACCACGTCCAGCAAGAAGCATTGAGAATATAGCGGCAGTAGCAGAGAGTGTACGTGAAAACCGCGATGAATCGATTCGGCACCGTTCTCAGCAACTTGGACTGTCGTATGGAACAACTTGGTCAATTTTACGGAAGGATCTTCATTTAAAAGCATACAAAATACAGCTCGTACAAGAACTAAAGCCAAATGACCTTCCTGCACGTTACCGTTTTGCTGATTGGGCTCTTGAAAAGATTAAAGAAGATCCGTTGATGGCCGCAACGTAACTGTGAATGGTGCTCGCTACCGTAACATGATATCGGACTTTTTGCTACCTGAAATTGAATCTAATGATCTCTACGACATTTGGTTTCAACAAGACGGAGCCACTTGCCATACAGCTCGTGAAACAATGACTTTATTGAGAAGTCATTTCGGAGAGCAGCTGATTTCACGTTTAGGACCTGTGAGTTGGCCACCAAGATCTTGTGATATCACACCTTTGGACTTTTTTCTTTGGGGATTCGTGAAGTCCAAGGTCTATGCTGATAAACCAGCTACGATTGAAGCTCTGGAAGTCAACATTACGCGTGTTATTCACGACATACCAGTCGAAATGCTCGAACGAGTGATTGAAAATTGGACCTTCAGAATGGACCCCTTTAAGCGTAGTTGCGGCCAACATTTGAATGAAGTCATATTCAAAAAGTAAATGTCAAAGAATGTCCTTTCAAATGATAAATAAAGGTTTTGAACATAATTTACATTTTTTTTTTTTTAACTTTTGAAAAAAGCACCTCATGATTGATCACCCGTTATTAGCGCCCACTTGGTAGCCAAAGTTGTTAAACTTAATAGCAAAGCGTTTGTTGTCTTACTACCAGTTTGCCGGCTTGCGGTTTTGTTATAATTTATGGGATGTAGATGAAATTTGTTGAATGATGCCTCATATCCACTTCAATTCTGTTCTTCTAATAAATTGTTAAACCACAATAACAACAACTACAATCAAGCAAAACAACAACTACATATCTCAAGAGTTCATTTGCCGTGCTAATGTTGAGCTTTTCATAATTTTCCGCATTGATTTGCCAAGCTGGATGCTGGAGCATTTATAGTATGGCATTGTTATTGCTTTTGTATGGCTCCATTAGCGGTTTTGTTAACAACTTTTACTTGCACTATAATTTGCAATAGCAATTAGGTAAATTATTAGAATAATTGTATCATTTATTTTATTCTAGATTAGATGGAAATAATTCATTTGATTTTGTGGAAATGAGAAAATGTGTTCACTAAATTGAAACGCTTCAATAGCTGCATAAGTGCTCTTACAAATTAGCTTTTCCGTACACCGTTGAAATTGTTGTTATAAATTTGATTATATATACATGCATATGTATGTATTTAGGAATACTTTGAATTAATGAATTAATTTTCTTTTCCTGCAAGCTCTAACCAATGAAGAAATTATTTAATTTGCACCCTGTCAATTGGGAATGAGTAGAATCGGAAATCAGGAGAGTTCGCTTATTCCGTATTTCAGGGAAACACATTTTAAAATGATAAAACTATTGATATTCATATTGTTTTTATAGTTTTAAAATCACGATTTGGTTTCTTTTCTAAGATTTTTTTTAGAAAGCAGTTGAACTGTCAGTGTTATCCAAATTGTAACATTGATTAGATTTCTTGGCTCATGAGAATGATGGTACACATTTTTAATGTAACTTTCAGGCTTTGATTCTTTATTTGTTTTTGTTTTTATGGGGCCAGAAAGCACGGCGGTATCAAATCCAATCTAGTCTATTGTGCTTGACTGCGAGCCTACAAGTGGAGATTTCTAATACATTTCAGCACTTCAACATTCTTTTTATTTAATATGCCAATGGATTTTGAGTCGCATCACCGAGGTGTGTGAGCCTTTGTCGAGCGAAATTTGTTCGAAAACCGCGGACGCTTTTCTACTGATCCTACAGGGTCCGGCATTCGAAGTGTAACCAATTAAAAAGGCCATACATTTAGTTAGGAAAATGACTTTTATTCAATTCAAAGTAAAAAATGTGTGAAAATAGTACAAAATTACGAATCAATTTACTTTTGCTCTATATGACCACCTTTTGGCTTGAGTACGGCTTAGAGACAGTCCAGGAACGAATCGCAAGCTGCCCGAATGTCACTTCCAGGTATTTTGGCCCACTCGCAGACAATGGCTTTTTATCAGCGCCTCGAGACTGGTGAACCTTTTAGTTCGGACCTTGCTCTCTAAAATAGCCCAAAGGAAGTAATCCATCAGATTCTTGTCTGGTGAATTTGAAAGTCATTGTATAGACGTTATAAAGTTCGGAAAGTGGTTTTTTAGCCATTCTTGGTTCACTCGAGCTTAAAACGTCCATGGTCTGCCACCGAAATATTTGTCTTTCTGCGGCTTCAAAGCAACCTCCAGAATACTTTGCCTATAATATTTCACATTTGCCAATGAATCTGAAAATGATTGGAGAACGCCCATCTGCGGCCATTACCTGTGACGGGTGCTGCCTCCTGTTGGCCAATCGATGACTCAAATTCTCGTATGAACGGTCGGTCAAATAAACCCTATCGTTTTGGGAGTTTACGAATTGCTCAATTTGAAAAATTTTCTCGTCAGAAAACACAATGTTCGGAAATTGACCGCTTTCGGCCAAGCAAAGTAACTCCTTCGCTCTCTCAAGTCTCACTTGTTGGTGCTTTGGTGTGAAAGGCCTGACTTTGAGATCATTTTTCAGTATGCGGCGGATGCTACGCTATTTCCAGTGTCGTATGAAGCTTGTACCTTTTCAGTCGTTGATAAATTCCTTTATGTGAGCTTTGATAGGTCCACAAAAATGTTCTGATCCTACTTCAGAAGACACTTCACTCGACCCATCTGTATATCAGATTTCCGAGCCAAGTTTAATGTATGAGTTACCTCTCTCCAAGAGCACCCGATATTAAACACACGTTTTAGAGTTTTTTACTCCCTTACAACAACAAATTTGAGGTAAAATTCCAAAAAATATCAAATGGAAAGAATTAAGTAAAGAAATTTTCAGCTACTTAAGAATAATAGTAATAATATTATATTAACTGGCGCTTACACATTTTGTTGGGCCACTTCCTTCTCTTACTTGTAGTGTCTCTTTTTGATTTTCAACAAATAGAGGAACCTACAGTTTCATGCTGACTTCGAAAGGCAGATGATTTTTTTTTCTTTTATGGCGAGCTTTTTTATGACAGAAACATACTTGGAGGTTAGCGAATGAATACGAGGGGTGACCGGTTTAGAAACAACTTTTTCTATCATTTGGTGATGGCGGGGTTTTCAAAATGACTTTATCGGCACTCTCTCATATTCACCGATTGAAAAATCTTGAAAAAAGTGTTTTTGCGCACAAAATGCACAAATAGGAGGAGAAGCTCGATCAAACCCCAAAAAAGAGTGTACGCGTCAATTTTATAGTATATTATATAAAGGGTTTTCAAATAAAAGGTGTTATTTTGATAAAAGATCAATGATTTTGTTGTTGTTGTCGGTAGCGCAATCCATTCACCGTAACTGTTGCTCCAGCTTCAATTTCGAAAAAGTAAGCTCCAATGACTTCGCCGGACCATAAACTACACCAAACAGTCACATGTTGAGGATAGAGAGTCTTTTAAAAAAAAACTCTTGGATTTTCTGAGCCCCATATCCGACAATTTTGCTTGTTGACGAAGCCACAGAGGTGGAAATGGGCCTCATCACGCAAGATGATTTTTCGATGGAATTCCGGATCATTTTCATGCATTTCAATGACCCCATAAGACACGACGTTGTTCTTATGTTAACTTGACTTTATACGCCTTAAGACCCAAATCTTTATGCAAAATACGGTTTAATGACGTTTGTGGAATTCCATCTAATTCCAATGAACGACGAAGAATGGACAAACCTCGGTTTTCTTCAACACAAACACACAAATGTTGGGTTTTACGAACCGTCTCTACCAAATTTTCACAATATTTATAGTGTATTTAATAATTTCAATGCATTGTTTAAACGCGTAGTTTCTACTTGTCAAATATCAAAAAATGACAGCTTCAAAAGTGGCATCTACCGAGATAGCAGGCTTTTCAAAATAACACCTGTTATTGGAAAACCCTTTACATATAATACGGGGTGGGCCATATAGCGTTTGCTTTTTGAATCACCTATTTTTTTGAGAATGGTAACACAAATGACATGTCAAATGTGTTCATAATTTACTTAAAGGTTTGACATTTACGAAATGGGGCGCTGTACGCTTGAACAAAATTGGGAAATATTGAAAACCTATTTCCAAAGTGGTGAGTCTTCTTCTTCTTTCGCGGTTACAGTAAATGGCGAGCGTTACCGTGTCATGCTCAACGAGTTTTTGTTTCCAAATATTGAAGAGGATGACATGGACGACATTTGGTTTCAACAGGACGGTGCAACTTGTCACACTGCCAAAGTTACACTCGAACTTTTGGCTACCGTTTTTGAATTCCGATAGCGCTCAGAACCAAAGCTATGCGCACCATCCAGAGACGATTGATGCTTTAAAACACGAAATCGAAGTTGCCATTCATGAAATTGGAGCCCAAAAAATCGAAAATGTGCTTAAAAATTGGGTGGATCGAATGGCTTACTGTAAAGCCAGTCGTGGCAGTCATTTGAACAATATTATTTTTCATTCATAAATCTCAATGTTCAATCTTCAAAATAAAAATAAAAAATTTTGAAAAAATATTGATTACTTTTGTTCTTTATAGCCGATTCAAAAACCAAATTTTACATGGCCCACCCTATATTTATAAGAGCGTCAATTTCTAACCTACATTTTTATGGGGTAATTAAACTAATTCTGGTTTCCAGTAATTTCTACTAGCTTCGAAGTACTCGATTTTAAGATTTATGCTGGAGATATTTTTTGTGATGTGAATTGAGATGATTCGGGTATTCAGTAAACTACAGTCAAAAAATATGTCAATGTGTCAACTCCTTGAAATAATCGTTTTTAAAGCATGTCATCTAAAATTAGAAAAATTGCATAAATTTTCGTCAAAATTTCAAAATTTTTTATCAGGGTTAAAATGGCACATTGAATTTTAGTAGGTATAATAAAGTTAATATATAATTTTTAATTTTTATAATTTTGACCTCCAACGAATCCACGAGAAAATACACAACACCGTCAGCGAAAAATTTTATAAAAAATCAAAGAGAATTGCTTAGCCTCTTCAAACTTGTCTTTTGTTATATATTACTAAAACTTAACGGACTACAAAATTTTGATTAAATATTAAGAAAATTTTAAGAAAATTCAAAGCTTTTACGAAATTGGAAACTTAGAATAATAAAGCATTTATAATATTTTTATAAAAAAAAACTATTTCAATTAAAAAATCAATAAACAAACAGCGATAAATTGTCACAATTTATAAGTTCTATATATCTATTTTGCACGGGCTATATGCCCAATTTTCTGTGCCACTGTATGTGTAGATACACTCTTATTCAATTGCTATCTTTAAATTATTCGCAAATTTTATGCACCAAGATTCAAATGTGTGTTGAAAGCCATTAAAGAGAGTTTTCTAGGCTTAACGTATGTGCGATTGCATGCTTGTGTAACTTAAAATTGTATATGCTCGATTAAATACTGGAAGCCTTTTCCTTACATTTATATTTAATCGACAAATATTTTGTTGAAGAAGATCAAATAAGGGCAGTGTGCCCGCACCAGTTAAAAAGGGTCTTTCAAAAGATGCGCCTAGATATTGTTTTAAAATAAAACATATAAAAACTTAGATCCTTTCAAGTTTCAGTAATTTTATTTAGAATAGGGCTCTTAACAATTTTATGTGAAAAAGGACATTAGTTAAATGTTCACCATGAGCACGTCTACAGGTAAACTCTGCCAAACAGTCGATTCATGAATGCCTAATTGTTGGAAACGTCGAGGTATCGATGTTGAAGGTTGTTCAACAACATTTTGCGCTACAACAGCACTATTCTCAACAGAACGCCCAATTTTTGCTCAGTCAGATTTTTTTTCACTCTCGGCAGAACCAGCTTCTTGAAATTTTTTCACCAACCTTTGAATTTTCGACTCATTCGGACGATTATTTCCACAAAAAAATGACGAATTTTGTGATGTTGTTCCCAAAGTTCGATCATTTTTATAAAAAGCTCCAACTATTTTTAACGCGTTCTATCGTGTAAAATTTTGCATCTGTCTGCTTGATAAATGTGCAAGATGACACAAAGGAGATACCGCCTAGGAATTATTCACTACTCACACCTAGGCGTCTCTTTTGAAATACCCTTTATTTTCAAATTTAGCTAGAAAAGTATGCACTTACATAAGAAAGCTTTGCATAGGCAATAATCGAATGAGCAGCAATTGTTTCTAGCCTCAAATACATATACGTACATACATATATGTGTTTGGTTATGGGTATCTTTGTGCAATTTTTTGCAGCACAAAAACTCTTGAAAGCAAATATAAAGAAAATTGACTTTTTGCATTGCTTACGGCCAATGAATCATACCAATAGAAAAAAAAATTAAAAACTTTCATGGTATTTTTAAACCATAGGAAGTACATTTATGGGCATCTACACACACAGAATAATTGCAAACAGTCCGTGTAGGTGCGCTATGGTTAGATATTAATAAATTTCTTTAAGTTCTCTACTAGCCGGAGTTTGGTTCCTTTACAATGTTTACCTATGTACACACACATTTTTGGATATATGTTCAAGGGATGATAACTTTATTTTAATACTTAATATAAAACAATTTCCAGGTCATGAACATTTGTTTTTTTGGGACTGTAGGAAAATTTTATTTTCTTCAAAGTAAATTTCCACAATTTGGAAGCATTATTATGGCGTTAAACGATTTATATGGTTTGATAGTGCAGTCCCTAGCAGGTGAGACAACGATGCACTTAATTTGATATAAGCAGATTCTCTTTCAGATATTAACCTCCCCGAATGTAGACTAGAAATGAAATAAAAACTCTGATTTACGGATATGAGCATGGAATGCACTCCTGGTAATGAAGAATTCGCATCAAAGTAAAATTTAGCTGAAGAAAAGGACTAGGAGCCAGGAAGAATCATAAAATTGTGATTGACTTCTCTAACGTTAAGGTGAGCAAATAAGACATATTTCCCCCGCGAGGAAGCCTCCAATAGCGGATAGCCATTGCGATGCGGCGCACAATGTCTCGACCACAAGGAGGTATGTGCGAAAATTCAGGTAGAGAAAGGTTGCTTAGAGAGGGAAAGCTAGAAGTCGTATTATAAATACAAAATTCACAGCATTTACTCGCTCTCTCTGTCGAGGAATGCTACTTTTCCAAAGAAACAATAGAATGGGCACGATGTCGTCTGTTTAGTTGCGTGTGGCTGTCAATCGTGTAATACCAAGTGATTGTTTTTTTTTCAACTCTATATGAATAATATGAGTGGCATAGATTTTTTTTCGCGAAGTTCTTTTTCATCTATCATTTATTTTGTACTTTTTTCTTTTTTCAAGTGATATTAAATTTGTTTTATTCAACTTGAGCCAATAAAGATATTCATGTTTTAGAGTGGCACGAAACTTTTTCCTAACACATATCAACGGGTATTAGACGATAACCAAAATGATTTTCGATTAATTTTGATTGTTTCTTCCACTTAACTTTACATGGTCGTAAGCTGAGATAGATGGAAACTACGCTTCGAGCGTGCTTCACTTACATCAAATCCAAACGTCAACATTGTTTCTCATGACTACCAGGTTGCTGTCAAATTACGAATACAAATCTGGAGAATAAAAAAATGTGCATAACGAAAGTGTGACATCGAAAGTTTGCAATCACGAAGGGGGAGCTCAGAAATTTCGCACTCAACTCGTAATACTGCTTAAACAAGCTATTCCTCATCGACCGCATATAAATGAGCAGCTCCAATTCATGCGTTCTTCTATCGGATACCGCTACCAGGCAGGAACACTCTGTACGATAAAGAGTGCAGCGTCGTTGGTGCATATAGCACTACTCTCTGGTCAATTAGAATGGGAGCAACATTTAAGTGATAGCGGAAGAAGCGCAGTGCGGAGAGACGTTTTTTCAAGAAGAAAAAAATGGAGATAAAAAGACGTGAGAGGGAAGAGTTTGAAGTGATTACAAGCACCAATGGTTTTTGCAAAGAACTGAATCGAAAGCGGGTAATCTGGCAATTGATGCCCAGAGTGCACTTAAGATAAAAAAGAATCGTATCTTATGTTTGCGGAATGAAAATACTGGTGAAACGTTTGACGAAGAAAAACTGAGACTAAGGAAAAACGACGTCCCTACACTCGATCAAGGCAAAGTGAGAACAGCAATAAATTTCGATTGGAATAAGGTTGTAGGGAGCGGACATTTTTTCCAAATACCTAGGTAATATTACCAATTGCACTTAAGGCCAAGAGAGGGATTTAAAGTATAGGGAAGGGCAGGTGGGGTTGCGATTCATTATTTCTCAGCAAACATCCGAAATTTTTTTAAGAATCCTAGTAGATTGTCGATGGAAGTGAATTGAACTCGCCGGTCCGTCCCAAAAATGTATCATTTAAATCTGGTTAAAGCGCCTTTCAACATCCACAGTCGGCAGTTTCTAATTTCAATTAGTTATAAGAATCGAACGGATAAATAGCCCTTCATTTAAGTTTTGAAAATATAAAATTTCGCCTGTTAATTTTGATATTAGAATTAATGGTAAATTCTGAATTTCAAGCTGCGCAAAAGGAAATGCCAAAACTGCATATCGAACCACATATCGAACACAGAGGGCATCCTACTATACAATAAAATTCTAATAAATCCAACTCAAAAGGATACGTTTCTAAATTTCATTGAAAAGCTTTTGCAAATAACACTTTTCAATATAATTTAAAAATAAATTTCTATACACAAACTGCAAGCTTACATTCCTAGGAGGCTGCAAGTGGTATGTAATTTCAATTTAACTACAATCTATTTGATTGGAAAAAATATGAAATGTAAAACTTAAATAAAGATAAATGCCTATACAGTCTACCCTGGACAATCTACAAATAAAGACTGTAATCTTACTTTACAAATATGTATGTGGCAGCAAATTATTGACATTGCTGCAATTGGATTCAATTCTCTACCCATAACCGATATATTGTTTTGGGCTGTGTAATTTGCTATTTGCAATTTTCACAGATTCTTGGAATTTTCACATATAATTGTTTTTGTTCATTCATGAGCGTAAAAATTCTACTCACATATCCATACAGATGTCTGTAAGTATGTATGTGTGCACCAAATGCGTATGTACCGTGAAGGATTGTGCGTATAAAATAATTAGTTTGAGACTCAGTACTTCTGGTTATGAAACGTATTAAATCTTTTGATAAGGATTAAGAAAAAAATGGAACAAAAATTGTTCTTTCATTAGAATATAGTATTTAGTTACTTATGTTTGTTCTTTTAATAATGTTCAGCTGTGGTTTAAAAAGCGATGATTTCCATATTGAGGAAAAAATTTAGATTCTTAATTTGGCGAAGTATTAGATCATACGCAGACTGACGCTTTTAACTTATTTCTGGCATTTGCGTTGCAGGGTTATAATGGGTTTTTCAATAGATGCGCCTCAACTTTTTTCCGATAGGGAGGGGCTTGTCATTTGTAAACTTTCGCTTGTCATTTGTAAACTTCATTAGTATACATTTCATCATGAAACGCTACACACTTGAGCAACGATTGCAAATCGTGCAAATTTTTTATGAAAATAATCGTTCTGTTGCTGCTACTTTAAGAGCATTACGGCCATTTTACGGTCCATTTAACAAGCCGTCCCGTTTTGGGGTTATGTGAAGTCATTGGTCTACAGTAACAAGCCGGCGACGATTTGTGAGCTCAGAGCCAATATTGAACGCGAAATTGCTGGAATTTCGGCCGATTTATGCAAAAGAGGGTTCATTTTCGAAAATTGGGTTCAACGATTGGACTTCGTAAAACGTGCACGCGGTGTTCATGCAAAAGAAATCGAATTTCATACTTAAATGTATATGTTCAAACTCGATAATAAAAAAAAAAATTAGTTAAAAAAGTCAAACCGTTTATGTTTTATTCAAAAAAGTTCGAAAGTTGAAGCGCTCTTACTGAAAAACCCTATATTAGGAGATTTATATTGAAATTTTTTGATAAATATTTTTATGGTACATTTTAAGCCATCTCTCGGGTATGAGCAGTTTTGGGGCTTTTCGGCGAAATAGGAAAAAGATCCATTTATTGAAGAACTAGAAGGTTAAATTATGTCACAAATATATTTCACGTTACCTTTTACCAAGAAATGATGCACTCATCATATATAAAGTTATAAGGTTTATATAGTTTCTTACGGCGATTTATCACAAGAATAATAGAAACAAGATTGCGCCCATCAGAGATTGAGTGACGTCGCATTAGTTGAGTTGTATAGTGCTGCCAACTATTTGCTCTTCGCAATAAATTTGCTTTTTTATAACCAAACTACGCGGCCGCCGTAGCCGAATGGGTTGGTGCGTGACTGCCATTCGGAATTCACAAAGAGAACGTTGGTTCGAGTCTCGGTGAAACACCAAAATTAAGAAAAACATTTTGGTAATAGCGGTCGCCCCTCGACAGTCAATGGCACAAACCTCCGAGTGTATTTCTTTGCTTGAAACTGTAGGCCTCTCCATTTGTGGAACAACATCAAGACGCACGCCACTAATAGGAGGAGGAGCTCGGCCAAACACCCAAAAAGGGTGTACGCGCCCATTATACATATATGATGCTTTCCATTTAAATTCAACCGGGCTATTCGGGTCATGTTCTTCGATTTCGATGTAACTTAAATATGTTGCTCTCTGGTCAAAATAATGAGACACGTATTTTTTTGTTCGCCCGAAAAAATTTTTTTTCAAGAGTTATCGGCAATTTTGTTTTTCGCCTCAAACTCGATTTTTTTTAATTATATAAGAAAATTTTTTTTTAAATGCCCATAACTTAGTCAAAAATGAACCGATTTTAATAATTTTGGGTTCAAAATGATCGTAATTACATACACAAGCGACTTCATGTAGAAACAATTGCAAAAAAGTAGTTGAAATTTTTTTATTTAGCAAAAAAGAAAAAAAATTGAAATTTTTTCGAAATTCAATATTTCAAAAAGTGTATTTTTTTTTTTTTTATAACTTTTTCCAAATCAAAAGGACATCTCAAACTTTAATTGAGCTGCATGCCTAGTAGCTAAAATGAGTTGTTTTTGAGTAATGAATTTTTGAGTAAACACCCTGTTTCGCACTTTTTGTTTTTCGCAAAATAAAAAATTTTCAACTACTTTTTTGCAACTATTTCTATATGAAATCGCTCGTGTAAGTAATGACGATCATTTTGAACCCAAAATTATTAAAATCGGTTCATTTTTGACTAAGTTATGAGCATTTAAAAAAAAAAAATCTTATATTATTAAAAAAAATCGATTTTGAGCCGAAAAACAAAATTGCCGATAAAGCTAGAAAAAAATTTTTTTTGGGCGAAAAAAAAAATACGTGTCTCATTATTTTGACCAGAGAGCAACATATTTGAGTTACATCGAAATCGAAGAACATGTCCCGAAAAGCCCTTTTGAATTGAAATGGAAAGAATCTATATAAGAAATTTTTTTTTAATTGCTCATAGCTTAGTCAAAAATAAGCCGATTTGAATGATTCTGGGTTCAAAATAATCGTAATTACTTACATAAGCGATTTCATGGAGAAATAGTTGCAAAAAGTAGTTGAAAATTTTTTCTTTTGCAAAAAACAAAAACTGCGAAACAGGGTGTTTACTCAAAAATTCATTACTCAAAAACAACTCATTTTAGCTACTAGGCATGCAGCTCAATTAAAGTTTGAGATGTCCTTTTGATTTGGAAAAAGTTATAAAAAAAAAAAATACACTTTTTGAAATATTGAATTTCGAAAAAATTTCAATTTTTTTTCTTTTTTGCTAAATAAAAAAATTTCAACTACTTTTTTGCAATTGTTTCTACATGAAGTCGCTTGTGTATGTAATTACGATCATTTTGAACCCAGAATTATTAAAATCGGTTCATTTTTGACTAAGTTATGGGCATTTAAAAAAATTTTTTTCTTATATAATTAAAAAAAATCGAGTTTGAGGCGAAAAACAAAATTGCCGATAACTCTTGAAAAAAAATTTTTTCGGGCGAACCAAAAAATACGTGTCTCATTATTTTGACCAGAGAGCAACATATTTAAGTTACATCGAAATCGAAGAACATGACCCGAATAGCCCGGTTGAATTTAAATGGAAAGCATCATATATATATACCCAAGCTGCGAAAATTTTTAAGTTTGGTGTTTGTTTTTTTATTCAAAGCTACCGAAACTGTAAGTTAAAAAAACTGTGTTTTTAAACAAAAGAATGTTAAAAAAGGTCACTCTAAGAAAATTTTAGTGCTAGTGAAAATTTGTTGGTTCTTATAAAATTAAATAAAATGTATGGTTATGTTAGAATATTAAATCTTTTCTATCAACTCTTCTTAACATTGAAAACCTTTTTACACATTTTAAAAAGCATTTGAATTTACTGAATGCGAATTGAAACCATAACCATAACTTAACAAATGAGTTTCTCTTAACAAAAAACTGATAAATTAAATTGTACATAACCATAACACATTTATTTAAAAAAAAAAACGCACATTTTAAAGACAATTTGTCACGCATACAAAGTTCTTTAAGTGATTTAATAAAAATTTGGTGTTTTATTTTCTTTAAATGGGCATTTTATATCCAAACCTAAGCAACACTGCAGTAGCGCGAGAGAGATTTGACTGCCGAAAGCAGAAGAACACCAACAATACCTGCAATCGCTGGCAATGCGACCAGATTATAAAAAAAAGTAAAAATAAATAAAACTGAGTGAATTATTGAACTAATTTAAAAAAAATGTCTATTTTACAAAATTATAAACATTACATTTTAATTAGAACAGGCTAGAAAAATGTCATGAAGAAAAAACTAATACTCCGAGACTAAATAATAACAAAAATGCTAAATCAAGTTACGCAAATGGTGATCTGGGCATACTGGTACTAATACGATGGCACTCATTGTAAAATTTGCTCAGAGCAAAGTAACGGTACCACGATAGGAGCCATCTCATTATTCTTTCCATTATGGATTTACCATATTAGTGTGCAAAAGATTGAATTCTTTCATATTAAGTTGGGGAAAAAGAAATTTATTACATTTATTTTTTATTTGGCGCAAATGGTTAAAAAAAATTTTATAAAGCTCCTGAACGATGCTAAGACTACTAACATGCCGATAAACTTCGATTAATTCTGTGCTTTTATCGACAATTTTTTTCGCATAAAAAATGCCCGAACGGAATCGACGAAACCAAATTCGTAACCTTCTTCTTACTAATTAGCGCGATAACCGCTTATGCGATTTTGGCCGAGTTTGCAGGTTATATTTGATCAAAATTTATTGATCTATTGTACATATATCAACCATATGCATTATTCTACGTATCTACTTCGTTAATAACTTTAAAACTTCATTTGGTTGCAGGGAGATCAGCTTCTACGGTAAGTCTGGCATGTAATCCAGGTTTATTATGTAGATGATTCAAACATTTCAGGTATTTACTGATTTGATTTTTCTTTGTCTTCTTCCGAAGAAGGCCTGAAAGATTATGAGGACGATAACCAGACTATGACTATGAATATTTCCTATAATTTTTGTAACTTCTTTTTCGTAAAAAATATTTGAATAGTTATATTTTGTTATAGTATTTTTTCCTACACTTTTTCATACATTAAAAATGGAGCACTTTAAGCAATGAGAAATACACAGAACTGAACAGGTAAGGAGTTTCCACCCGAGTTTTCGTATGATCTCAAACTTATCAATTCCTGAGGATTCACCCTATAATAATTCATAAGATCTAATCTGTTTATCTTTGTATAAATAGTCCTCTTTTAATAGTCACTTAAGCTCCGCCTTTCACCTACTTTCGACCCTCCTACCGGTTCGGCAATTCATTTTATCGGTTTCCCAAGAGTACCAACTCTGATATACCAAAGTGCGGGACTGTTACCCTACCATCGCCCAAGCTAACTCCGCCAGACGGACGTCACAAAGTACGCATGATAACAGTGCTAGCCCGATTATATATATCTACGAGAAATATTGCAAGCTTTTAGACTATGACTATTTAGGAAGAAAGTTTGCACTAAAATTCGAATGAATGCCTCCGCTGCTTCGTGTAAATAGGAAAAATATAAAATCTAAATTTTTAAAAATTTTGAACTGCGCCACTTTTAGGGAACATGTACGATATTTCTACATTCATTTTAAATTTCAAACGCTGAATTAAATACCATTTTTTATAGAATAGACTAAGTTTAATAAGGTTTTGTGGTTCAGAACCCAGTAAGTGACTGAGGAATTGATGATTATTTCCAGCAGTTTTTGGCAATAAGGTGCATTTTTTACGTAGAGTGCTTCTTTAAATATCTTCTGAGATGTTCAAAATAAATTGAAATAAGTTTGAAGGTGGTTTGTGTGGCTCTTTATGAATTTAAAATTGGTCACTAGTTTCTGAAATTATGAAGTTACTATCTGCAAAGGAAGTCAACGTGGTCTTCTTGCTGGAATAGCAGACGCAATACAAGCTACGAAGTTTGACGAATGATCTACTATAATTTTATAGATTTCTGTAATTTATTCTTTTATGTTTGGTGTACATCTTTTAAATTCTAATTTTCGGAGCAAACTTTGTGGTTTGCTTGCGTCACAGTAATATAACACAGGGGGTGAAAAGTCCCGAGCCTAACAAATAGATGGCACTAGTTTTATTCACCGCTCTTTCAGTTAGTTCTAATCTCAAAAAGACAGTTGTTAAAATTTCATAATATTCTTTTCATTAGTTCGTGAGTTACTATACTGAGGGTGACGCTACTTTTGCTAATTTCAAAACAATGGATCAAAAAGAATTTCGCGTTTTAATTTTACACTGCTTCTTAATGGCGAAAAATACCATTCAAGCATAGCAATGGCTTAAAAAGTGACTCCGCTCCACAAAAAACAAAAAAAAAGCAATAAAACGATTACTTGCTGACTTCAAACGTGGTCGGAGAGACACCGATGTCGACGTCCAAATGAGACGGTAACACCAGAAAACATAAAAAGATCCACAAAATCGTTTTGACTGAAAACTACAAACAAACTAAAACTACATTAAATCAACTTCGAATCGCTCCCAAAACCACCGTGTTTGCCAGATTTGGCTCCTAAAGACTACTGGCTGTTCGCAAAAAAATACTCGGGGGTAAGAAATTTCGCTCGAATGAAGAGGTTATCTCTGAAAGTGAGACCCATTTTGAGACAAAAGATGAATCGTTCTACAAAAGTGGAATCATTGCATTATTCATGATGGAAATCACATTGATAAATAATGCTAATTTTGAAGAAAAAAAAACGTGTTTCCTTTGCTAGGCCCGGGACTATTCACCCAGTGAGTTAAGAATGTCATGCAACTTTATAGTGGTAAATTAAAATTTTTGTAATTCTAATTTTCGTGGCAAACTTTGTCGCATGCTTGCGTCACAACAATATATTGTAGTTGCTAAATTCTTACTTAGGGAGGGATTGCTTGACAAGTGATCCAACTATTTTGGTCATTGTCGCCAATTCTTCTAAACATTCGTTTATTGACTTGAGTATAATAAGAAGCGAAAATAATGAAAAATTTACGAAGAAATTAAAAATTATTAGTTTAGAGACTTTTTCAATGTGGAAAATTATGCCGTAGGAATTTCAGTAAAATATTTTTGGTTCTTTTTAACATTTTAAGATCTAATTTTTAAGAAAAAATCGACTTTTCTCTTATTTTGTTCATTAATAGCTGATTATTTACTTTTCAAGTTATATTCAAATATGTGCAGCTAACCAGCTAACGAATCACTCAATAATAATTGTTCCAATGCTACCATACTTTCCCACTAATCTGAATTGTTGAGTAGGCATTATGTTGATTGGTTTAAGTAGCAACATCTTCTCAAAGCGCTTTGAGATGCAGGACAATAGGCTAATTGGACTGTATACTTACATACACTATATGATGTGTTGTGCTTTACTTTTTAAATCTTAAAAATCTCGGTAATGCACATGAGGGAAACAACAAGTATATTGAAATTATTTAGTTCGGTCATAATCACCTGTTTTATTTTTTGTTTTCAAATTTAGCGCCTGCTAAATATTTTCAACTCTAGATATTGTTGCTACTATTGGAATGACACTTTGTAACACATTGCTGCATTAATGCTTTTTCATTATGAATAAAATTAATAAGCTTGCAACATAATTGCTCTTAATTAATGAATAGCATTTAAATGCATATAAATGTAAATACACAGCGATTGACTGTACAACATTCCAAATTCTCTACAAACATAACTCATTAAATCGTTTTTGCATTCTTCAAATGCAATTGAAATGTTACACATAAATACATACGAGTATGTACCGAAAAACCTTTATGAAGTTGACTACTTTGCATACCTAATTAGTTCCAATTTGTCCTACTATGAATAGCGCAGAAAACTGACATATGTGTGGATGTAAGTATGTATATACATGGATGGCATATGTGTGAATGTGAGTGATGATATGTTTTATTATGTTGGTATGTTTGTTAGGAAGACACGACTTTTGTAAGATAATATGAAATTAACCGGATAATTGTTGTTCATAAATTTTTCTATACATATATCGTCTGTTCAGTGTTTGCCCCAGCTCCTCCTCCCATTTATGGTTTGCGTCTTGATGTTGTTCCACAAATGGAGGGGCCTATAGTTTTTATGAGGAGTAACCGTCACCAATAACCTCATATTTTAATAACTGTGTTTCAAACGAATCTCTCATAAAGTAAAATTAAAGCCTAGCACGAAAAATTCTCTTCTTTTTGTGTAATACCGCTTATCACCCAAAGAAAAAGAAACTTAAATAACATAATTTTTTTTTTTTACTTTCAAACACATCGCCAGTTCGAGTTCTTTACTCATCAAGGTAAAATCCAAAATCCAAAATTAAAAATGTATAAAAGCGTACTTTTACAAAGCGTGCTACTTCAAAACAAAACGTGCAATCAAAATCTACTGATGTATTTGAAACTGTGCTTTCCAACAAAATATTTCGGGACATAGTAGAAGCAATATTAATCAAAAACTCGTTCCGTTAAGCAGGATATTCGGAAATTGATGAAAGTATTCTCGTAGATGACACCCCACTGTTGAGCTATACAAAGTTCCAAAAAATCAATTTAGGTAATGGTTTCGACGGATTTCTCCAAAATGATCAATACGGCTGTACTAAAGCCTACAACATAGAAATTCGAAATGGTTCTACTCGATTGAACAAAGTGATATTACAGACATAAGTATTTCAGAAGAAGAAACTACTTGTAATGATGAAATAGGTGAGCCGATAATATCAATTCGCCAAAAATTAATTTGTAGCCTTTTAGCACATCATCGGGGGGAACATTTCAAATTAAAACAATTACGGGATCTCGGAATTTAGATATTTATTAATTAGCAGCCAGCAACTTAAAAAACATTCGAACATACAATATGATTTGAGAAGCTCTCGATAAACGGAGGTTTCCGTACATACCATTAGACCATTTTTTTTTTAATTTGCATTGTTGAATTACCTCAACTAAAATTTTTTTTTAAATTTTGAATTGCTTTGCCAACACAGAATCCATTTTAATAAGAAGAAGTAAGTTTTAAATTTTTCGCATCGTTGTTCAAGGGTAAAGCTACTTATTTCGAAACGCAAAATAATGGTTACGAGCTTTTCTAAGTACCCGAGCGTTAAAATTACATGTTTAGTTTGTCTGCCGCGAAAAAAGAAAAAAATACCATTCGGATAGTAGTTCCCTTAGAAAACTTGTGTTAGCAATTTGACAATAACAATATTTTTAGAAGGCATAGAAATAAGCAAGGAGAAAGAGTAAAGTTAGGTTAGGTTAAGGTGGTTGCGAATTTCCATAAAAGTGTAGAGGGACCCCACTTAGTCCTGAAGGCTCACTGTGATACCACTACACAGTTTCAACTCAAGTTCCTCCTTTAATTCTCGATGCGGTCTCTGGGATAAATGATCAAATACTTTGGATGGCTGGCGATTGCAAGTGTGGTATATATCCAAATATGCAAAAGTTTAGACAGCGATATCACTTTGTGGCGAAAGGGCACAGTCACAGAGTCCCTGTCACACTGTCAATAAGCCAGATTAAAATCATCAGATATTGATATGGGAGTACAATAAAATCTCATTCGGGTACTTGGTACAATGGGTTAAAAAAGACAAGCCGTTTATTCAATCTTTACAAACAATTGTTGTATGAGCGCATGACATATGAGTACGAGTCGATGCGGTACATTTTTTGAAGTGAAACTTCTTAGGCGTCGATGAACGAGCGAGCCATGCAACGTTTTGGTCATTTTCGTTCCGTGAGAGAGAAAAAAGATATAACGTAGAAGAAAAGGAGAGAGAGAGAGAGAGCTATACCTTATATATATCTTAGATACACTTTAGGCTATTTTTCCTAAGTTTTTCCTTGTGGTTGCGTATTTGGGGCGTTTTTTGGTTCCAATTTTTTCGGTGCCTATTTTTTTGGCGCTTATTTCCGTTTCCTGGCTAGTGTTTGTGCTTACTATGAAGTCCTATCCATTCCGGCGTCGGATTTATTGGTATTGCCTTGCGGTAATTTGTGCCGTTGCTGCGGTCCTGAAATCGCTGCGTTTATGCGGGTGATAAACGCTCGGAGTAGTGCGCGTTGTTGTCACGGTTTGTGTCCGGTGTTTACCTACACCGGTCGACCCTTCTCCGTTTTTTGTAAATTTTGTCTATTTGTAATCTCTGCAAATGTTGTGTATTTTTTTTTTCAATTTGAATTTATTTTCATCAATTAAAGCATAACTCAAATAGATTACTAATACTAAAGCTCAAATATAATATATGGTAAACAATACTGAGAGATACATAAGTCACAATTCAAGAAGTGTATCTCCAGATTAAGTTTTGATTTGAAGGTCTCTCGTGAGTTAGAAAATATATCCAAATGTTTGCATAATTGGTTAGACTGTCTTATACAACGTGCAAGCGGTGCATTTCGATTAAAATTGGTCTTGTGATAAGGTAAATGGAACATATTGCTGAGTTTTAGGTTACGAGTGGGACAATTAAAAAGTATTAGCTCCAGCAAGAAGTGGCATTTGATATGATTCGTAACTATGTCCCTTATAAACATTACCGATGAAATTTTTCTCCGCATTTCTAAAGTTGGCTAACAAAAGACATATACTTTTATATGCAGGCAAACTGCAAGGCCAACGAAGTGAATGAATAGCAAATCTAGTGAAACGTTTTTGAACCTTCTCAATTCTTAAATATAAACCCATTTAGAATGGATCGCAAATCTTCTTCTTCTTCTTAATTGGCGCGATAACCGCTTACGCGATTTTGGCCGAGATTAACAAAGCGCGCCAGTCGTTTCTTTCTCGTGCTAACCGGCGCCAATTGGACACACCAAGTGAAGTCCTTCACACCAAGTGGACACACCAAGTGAAGTCAAGTCCTTCTCCACCTGATCGTTCCAACGCAGAGGAGGCCTTCCTCTTCCTCTGCTACCACCAGCTGGTACCGCATCGAATACTTTCAAAGCCGGAGCGTTTGTATCCATTCGGACGACATGACCCAGCCAACGAAGCCGCTGGATCTTTATTCGCTGCGCTATGTCTATGTCGTTGTAAAGCTCATACAGCTCATCGTTCCATCGTCTACGATATTCGCCGTTGCCAACGTGCAAAGGTCCAAAAATCTTACGCAGAATATTTCTCTCGAACACTCCAAGCGTCGCTTCATCGGATGTTGTCATCGTCCAAGCTTCTGCGCCATACGTTAGGACGGGCATGATGAGAGTCTTGTAGAGTGTTAGTTTTGTTCGACGAGAGAGGACTTCCCAAATAATGCTGCAATATTCGAGGTTTGATCTCACAAGAGAAAAATACAAATTTTTCAGCGTACAAATATCCTGGAACTCCCTTGAATTCCTTATTACAAAGCCAAGCATAGATCTAGATTTGACAATCATAAAGTCTATATGTTTAGAAAACGACATTTTCGATGTAAATGTAACCCCCAAGTCTTTCGTTTCATAAATTTTTGTGAGGGTGGTAGTGCCCAACTTGTAATCGAAATCAATCGTAACTTTTCGTCTACTGAATGACATGTGCTGGCATTTACCAGCATTAAGAGGTAAAGAGTTAGCATCACACCAAGCTTTCATTCTTGTTAAGTCTTCTTGAAGTCTTATGCAGTCAGTTACGTCCTGTACCCGACTGTAAATTTTCAGCTCATCTGCATACATCAGACAACGTGTTGTCTCGAAAACGTCTGGAATGTCATTAAAAAACATTAAGAACAATAGTGGCCCAAGATGGCTATCTTGAGGTACGCCTGAGGTAACTTTGATGGCATCAGATTTTATGTTATTTATACGAACGAAACGAGTTCTATCTGTTAGATAAGATGCAAGCCACTTGAGTAAGCTAGGATGAAGACCAAATGAACCCAGCTTTTTAAGTAGGATACTATGGCTGACTCGATCGAACGCTTTCGAAAAATCGATGAATTGGACACCGCATTATTGGCCTGTTTCAAATTGGTTTAAGACATAATTTGTAAATAACCCCTTAAATCGTAACAGTAGATCTACTCTTAACAAAGCCGTGCTGATTAGGCGATATGAGATTTGAAATTTGGAAGAAAATCAAATTAAAAACTAGCTTTTCAAAGAGTTTAGCTATACAAGAGATTTTGCAGATGCGGCCATAATTTTGGACTTCCGACTTGCTTCCAGACTTATGTATCGGTATGATAAACGATTTTTTCCAATTATGTAAAAACTCACCAGAAGCTAGTGATTTATTGAAAATAATTGTTAATGGTTTTGCTAGCGATGTAGCACAGTTTTTTAGTAATATAGCAGGCAAGCCATCTTCTCCAGAAGTTGGTTCATTTGTCAAGGCCGATAGGCTCTTGAGTACATCATTAGATGAGAGCTGGAAACCTTTATTTGTTCGTGAGCTGTTAAAAAAAGGTATCTTCTATTCCGGTGTCGGATTGACAAACCTAAACAGATCGAAAAAAATCTGCAAAAAGGTTACTAATTTTTTGAATGTCTAACAACGTTTCCCTCAAATAATGCATTTTATCTGGAATTCCAGTGGATTTCTTTTTACCGTTAATTATTTAGATATTTAGATATATATTCTTTCTCTCTTTCTCTCTCTCTCTCTCATTCTCTCTCGGGACTCTCCCTCTTTCTTTGTCTGCCTTGAAGGTTTAACTTCTGTTATGTGTACTACGCTACACGCACTTTTACTTTACTTCCATTCAAGTCGACTTAATTATTCACGAGAAAAAAGCAAACATATTTTTGAGATGATACGAATTGCTATGTTTTACATTCTCTTTTTTAAGAATATTTTATTTTGTAACAATTTTTTGGCTTCATTACTACTCAGCGTAATCTGTGGAAAATGGAGCCTTCTTAATGCGTATAGGTACGTACATATGTAAATACTCGGATGCAAATTTTTTCGTCAAATTCACACCACGAAACACATATTCCCCTACCTGTAATTTTGCAAAACAAGAACACAAATCGTGTTTATAAATATGCATTTACGTGCTTCTGAAAATAAAGGAATACACGCACTTTCATATCCATACAAGTGAGTGTAAGTTGGCAAGTAAGTAGACACATTCGAGTACACTTGAGTGTAGCATAACAACTTTCGCAATTGAATGCAGTTTGCTATTACAAAATTTGCATTCGCAGTGATGATGATTGCAAATAGGCAAACTGTGCATCAACATACCGACGTTTTTGCTTTGCATACATATGCATGTGTTACTGTTACGCTTTCATACATATGAATATCGCCTGGTTGCTTGCCTGTTCAAATACATATGAACATAAGTGCATGTAAAATGTTTGTTTGTATGTCGAAACGTACTTTGCGCAATTGCTGCCACAGTTCTTGAAATATGCATATGTATGTACGTAGGTATGTATGTGGGGTGTGCTTGTTCTATTCCAATATCTTCACCTAAACACACATACTTATACATACATACATAAATACAAAAGGAGGAGACATTTTCAAAATGAGGTAAACCAAGATGTACGGAAATTGCCATTAACATACCATTTGGTTGACATAATTATTATATCATACAATAATCTAGTAGTAGCACGTAATTGCAGCCAGTTTTGCACAAATATGAGCTGATTGAAGGCGTAGGGAACCATATACGTAAAAGGTATTTCAAAAGACGCGCCTAGATATTATTTTCAAATAAAATATGGTTTCCTTCTGGTTTCAATATTTTTATTCAAAATACGGCTCCTGGCAATTATATGGGAAAAATTAAAAAATGTTAATATCCACCGCACATCGCACTTCTGCAAGTAAAATCCGCCAAGCAGTCGGTTCATGAATGCCTAATTGTTGAGAACGTAGAGATATCGATGTTGAAGATTATCCAGCAACACTTTGCGCTACAGAACCATTTCTATACTCGACAGAACCATTTTCTTAAAATGTTTTTAATTGGCGTCTCATTCGACTGATTATTTCCATCAAAAAGATTACTAACTTTGTGATATGTTGCTCTTAAAGATCTATGATTAACATAAAAAATTTCACAAATTTTAATGCGTTGTTCTATCGTGTAAAATTATGCATCTGTATACTTGACAAATATTAAAGATGATATAAAAAGAGGTATCGCCTTGGAATTATTCACTACTGATACCTAGGCGTCACTTCTGTAAGACCCTTTATAATTAGCGCTTATATCTTTTATTTCATGTTTGACTGAGTGCCTCCTCCAATTTGTGGTGTGCGCATTGAAGTCTTTCAACAAATGGTGGGACCTACAATTTCATGCTGTCTCCAAATAGAAGAAGGTGAGAAGGCTTTTCACTGAAGTAGGGGGCCGATGTTAGAAAAACCTTTTCTGTAATTTTTGGTGTTTCATGTCCAGAGATTCGAATTTGGGCACTTCCGAATGGTAGTCACCTACCTACTTATTTGGCCACGGCGGCAGAAAGACTGTGATCTAAGGCAGACCGCTCTTAATAAGCTGTCTACATGGGCTCTCACTAGCGGTTTGAGTATGAATCCTCAGAAAACATAATTAGTGCTACAAATATAAAATTCCACAATTTGTGAAGACAACATTAAATCAACTAAAAATACGAGATAGCACCAAATATTTAGGCGTGATTCTCGACAAAAACCAAATTGGAACTTGAATGTAGAGGACATAGTTAACTGGTGTAGCTCTATTCCTATGCAAAAAGGCAATATGACGCAGGTGGAATCTTTCTTCGAGGAACACAAACTGGCTGTATATGTATGACCGTTATCAGACCAATCCTCCTTGACGGGATTATAGTCTGGTGGATGGCTGTCGAAAAGACAACGATAGGAAACGGGCTTCAGAGTGTTTAACTTATGACGCTTATATGTATCAGAAGCGCAATTCAGGAGTTGGACAATCGGCCATAACACGCAGTCTGGGTCCAACTAATCTTATTGACTATTGTTTGATTGAACCATACTTTAACGGGTTATTTATGTTAGTACTAGAATTTCAGCTAGATGCTAGTGGGTTGAAAATATACCTAGTCGGAAAAGCTGCCTACGGTTCTTTACTAATGGCTCAAAGCTTGACAATGAAGTAGGCTTCGGTGTATGCTTTAAGAAGCCAATAGTAAGCGTTTCGGGTCGTCTTCCTAATCACTGTAGCGTATTTAAGCTGAAATGCTAGCCATTAATGAGGTAGCTTACTAGTTAGTCAAAAATGTGACTACGTTCAGAGAAATCTACATCCGATAGCCATTGTCACTAATTCTATCATTGTTCGCAAATGCCGGGCGTCTTTTAACGAGATGGCGGAATATTTCCCTATCCATTTGATTTGGATGCCAGGGCAACCAAATTTACGAGAGAAGGCACTACCACTCGCCTCCTTCTTGATATGGGGATTGTAGATATACCCCTCTGGTAGAAGTAGTATTGTTACTTCACTCAACACAAGATGGGTTGATAGTCTGACATGTAATGCAAAAAAAAAAAGAATTTAGTGCTACTTACTCAAAGAAAAACGTCGTTATGTTAGTTGTTTTGATCACAAGTCACTGTCTCCTAAGTCCGCATACTCAAAGATTGAACGTACCTCATATCGGCTATTGCAGAAGCTTCAAGAATGAAGAGGAGGAAGAGTCCATTAGACACCTTCTCTGTTACTGCCTCGCGTGACATGTCACTAGGTTTAGATACTTTGGCTCATCGTTTCTAAATGATACTGATGACCTTAGAGATGTAAAAGTCAGCCAGATCAATCTGTTTGCACTTAAAAAAAAATCGTTTGGCTAGGAG
The DNA here is from genome assembly GCF_027943255.1 of Anastrepha obliqua. Lineage (NCBI taxonomy): Eukaryota > Metazoa > Arthropoda > Insecta > Diptera > Tephritidae > Anastrepha > Anastrepha obliqua. Next base: position 88,288,169 of record NC_072892.1, read on the forward strand.
TAGCACAATGGATGGGCAATGGTTTAAGTGAATTGGTCTAGATATCGAAGTGGCCTTCTACCTACCTACCTATCTATCTGCCCCTGTAGTTTGTGGTATCCTGTTTGTTGCGTGGATATTCAAAAAAATTTTTCTGCATTATTAAAATAAAAATATGTTGTGTTACCAAGTAGAAAATAAGTTTTGTCAAAAATGTGTTTTTCCGTTTCCGTTAACCTCATTATTGGGTTTTAAAATTTGACTCCTTGATACCCATTATCTTTGTACTCTCACATAATAGTCGCCTAAAGGTTCACCGCTTTAACAGGTCAGGTCGGTCAACATCGCTTGGGCCAACAATAGATGGAACGGAGCTCACTTGTGGGATAATTAGACGAGTTTGTTAAAAAAAATGAGCACAGAACTAGATCCCTCATCAAGCTGGATTAATCCTCCATTAGCACAGGGGCTAATATAACCATCGACGTATGGGTATTCCCTTAAATGACTTCTATCGCAGCTGCAGGAACGAGGAAGAGGTGGAGTGCATTGAACATTTTCTTTGTCACTGTCCCGCTCTTGCTAGAATACGAAATCACTCCCTACTTTTACTTTTCTGGATCTCTGGCAGACTCTGCCATCCACAATATTTTATCGTTTATCCGAGTGACGAGGTTGTTCCACCACTTTGGAAATTAGAGTGGGACCTTGAGTCCAAACTATTGGTATCACAATGGGTCTCCAAGCCGAAGTGGGCCTCTACTAAGCCCTTATGGAGAGTGGCAACCGATGAAACTTAACTGACCTATATTAGAAAACGTGATTGAGTTAGCTTGAGTATATATTTAAAAAAAAAGTTTAGTGTTTTTATTTTTATTTTGTTCTGAATAACTATAACTGAGTGCGATCGTTAATGAGTTTTCTAAAATATTTGGTACAATTAGACAATACATAAAATATGCAGAAACACAAAAAGGTGATTTTTCGACCAATATAAAATTCTCTCCCCACAAATTTTTAAAATAAAAGAAGTAATACTCACAAGCGCAATTTAACTGTTGTGCAATATCCCACGCACAATGAGAAAAATGCACTCGCATTATTCAGCGCCAGTACAGCAGTATTTAACAATCAGTCAGAGGTAGCAAAAATAATAAAACATCGACTAGTTAAGAGAATTGTGTGAATAGGGTCGAGTACGCAGAGCTTAGACGCAGCGCTAAATAAAGAAAAAAGCTAAAGAAAGCACAGCTAAACAAAACTTTTGTGCGATCTGTTGAATTTCGCTGGCCACGGGTGGTAAAAATTAATTATAAACCAATAAACAAAGTTTGTGTACGTGCACATAACCAAATATCCATGCGTATACACATACGCACATATGGTATGTATACAATATACATACACACCCACTCACCTGTCGCCCTAATGCATTGCTGTTCCCAGTACTCGTGCTTAGTGTTGTTCCGATACGAGCACATGCAGAATCGATACTTTATAAAATTACTGAGTACTTTTTGTACTCTAGTCCTTTATGAAAGTACTCAGGTGGGTATCGAGTACGCCATTGCTGTTTTTATTTGCTTTTATTTCCGAAGTTTTGTTTTGAAAATACATGAATCCTGAGGTAGTGGTTTGACAATACTTTTACATCGGAGCTAGAACAACGATTCGGCTAAGTAGAGTCAATTAGTATCATTGCTTTAGATATACCTTTGGACACATCGTACTCACTTGAGCGATGTCGCTGCTTATTCAAAAGCAATCCAGTGATCCAGACCTTGTTAAGGCTGAAGTTCTCAATGTTTCAAACAATGACTTAGGTTCTTCGAAAACATCACAAAGGTCTAGTGCTTAGGAAAAAAAACATATGTAAAAAGAGATATTTAGAAATTTTCGAGATAAGCATTGGCACCAATTTCGGCCATAAACAGTATCCGGTCAGAAAAAGGGAAAGATTTTAAACGCACATTTTTTATTTATTTCAGGTTAATGGGTTTGCAGAACCTTACATACTAAGTACAATTACTTAGAACAAAAAATAATTTGTGAGGAAGGTAAGCTTAAATATAGCATATACATATACATATATATATATGTACATAATATGCATATATGTGGCTATAACTTCCCGAAGTCATTATTTTTCTTTTTCCTCTTTTTCAGATAAGACATGGAGAACTACAACTTACGAGGGCGATCCAATAAGTACAAGTATTTCATGACAGAGGGCGTTCCTGAGGAAAGTTGGTGTTAGCATCCATCAAACGACAGCAACACAAATTTCAGACTGATTGATAGGTTAGTTTGGATTTGGCAGCTATTCGAGTCATACGTGTTTCGTGATTTTCGCTAAGATGGAAAAAGAGCAGTATCGTTTGGTAATTCGCTTTTTGGATGGGAAAAAATGCGAAAAAAAGCAAAGTTGGATGCTGTCTATGGGGACGCTTCGCCATCTATGACCACTGTTGGGTATTGGTTCAACAAATTTAAACGTGGGCGAACATCCGTTTTTGATGAAGAGCGACCAGGGCGCCCAGCAGACGTGGTTACTGAGCAAATCTTTCAAAAATTTCACGACATGATTCTCGCTGGTCGACGAACAAAAGTGGGCGAAGTATCAGAGGCCATAGGTATGTCAACCGGAACAGCAATTAATATTTTAGATGGTAAGTTCGCGATGAAAAATTGTCGGCCCGATCGGTGCTCACGGTGGACAACAAGCGGATGGGGCAGTTAACTTCGAAGGAGCAATTTAAGCAAACCCGAAGAAATTTTTGCATCGAGTTCTCGCCGTTGATGAAACCTGGATTCAACATTACACACCACAAACTAAGCAACAATCAAAACAATGAACTTCTCCCAGTGAATCTGCTCCAAAACAAGCGAAGACAATCCATCGGCCGGAAAGGCCATCGACGATTTTTTGGGATGCGAGCGGCGTCATCCTCATGGATCTTTTCGAAAAAGGAAAAACGATCACTGGACAATACTGCAGTGAGTCATTAAACCATTTTCCCAAAAAATTGAAAGAGACACGTCCGCATTTGGCGAAAAAGAAGGTACCGATTCACCACGATAACGAATCTGCATATTTATCCGGAGTTGCCGCCGCCAAACTGTATAAATTGCGTTATGAATTGCTGCCGCACACCCCGTGTTCACCCTATCTGGTTTCCTGCGACTTTTTCTTGTTTCCTAACATGAAGAAACGGCTCGTGGGAAAAAAATTTAGTTCAAACGAGGAAGTTATCGTCGAGAAAGAGGAATATTTTGGGGAGTTCGACAAATCCTATTTTTTGGAAGGATAAAAAAAAATGGCCGGAGCGTTGGAAGAAGTGTGTCTTTCTAAAGGGAGATATAGATATCTCTTATTTTCTTAAGGGCTATCGTTGGTTCGCTCATAACATTCGCCGTGAATTGAAAGCATCAGGCAGCGATGCAAAATCTGTTGCAAAACGCAAAGACCACGAGCAACGTTTCGATCTGCAAAATCAATGAAGGCCTTTGGGACGGAGCTTAATGTTTCTGAATGTCTTATCCAACAATTTGTCCTTGAGGATCTCTAGTATAAACCGTACCTTGCACGCAGAAGAAAGTTTATGCCGGAGCAAATGCGAAAACAGTGAGTTATCTGATCAAAACGTCTTCCAAACAAAATAAAAAACACAGAAGCGCCTAAGATTATGAGTTATGGTGATTTTCTGACCAAAAAAAAGTTTTGAAAAAACGACAGATGGAAATGTTCCAATCCTTCAGAGGTTTATGTTGTCAAGCACATGAAGTTTCCAGCCAATATTATGGTTTTAGGTGTTGTGAGTAACAAAGGACGTGCTACGCTTCTTAACTCAAGAATCTCAAGTGAATTTTACTGCATTCATCGTGATTTACGAGATAGTGGTGAAATCCTCGATTGATAGTGTACGCGGTAGTAGCGCATACATCTTACAGAAAGGCTCTGCTCGTTCACACAAAGCGATGGCGATACAAGATTGGATGGCTGAAAATTTCCATGACCACGTAATACCTAACTTATGGCCACCTAACTCCCCAGGTCTTAATCCGCTGGATTACTACGCATAGGCCGTAGTAGAGCGTGAAACCAATAAGCATCCTCATAACACCATTTTCTCTCTGAAGGCTAAAATTAATACCGCTACGGTCAATATGAATAAGGTGCATTTGATTCGGGCGAGCATTCGTTTTCAGATCCAGATCGAGAAGGTTATTACAGATTATGGAAATCTTATTGCTTTATTGATTGAGACATGGGTCAAAAATATCAAAAAGATCTTTCAGATACGAAAATATGCAGAGGTCAACGTATTTTACAATCCAAAACAACATTTGCCGGTATTCATTACTATCTTATTTCTTTTACAGCAGGCGCAAAAGCTATTAACCTCGCTTCGAATAATCGGAGTCAGAATAACTTTTTACAATTTTGAAAATTTTCAAGTCAGTCAAGGTGACCACGACATTTAAAACAAGCACTTGCGTCGTTTACAAAGAAGGAAGAAGTAATGGGCCAAGCCTTGGGACGCCCCGACGTATCAGTATAAGGAATGAATCTGGCATTGTATACTTCAACCCAATTAATTCTTAAGATTTAATTCAAGCCAAAAAGTTAGCAATTATTTACAATACTTCATAGCGAAATAGCGGAAAGGTTTCTCTGTGTGATTTTAGAATGAGTCCGATACGAAACTGTATCGGGTACTTCTCTCCAAAACTTTTGTGGCATGCCACTTTTCTTCAATACTTTTAAAGAGTACAAGTATCAAATACATGGCGGTATCGGAAAAACACTAATAGTATCGCTATTGCTGTGTAGTGTTGCTATTGCTTTTGCTGAGGAACTGCTCAAGTTAGTGTGAAAAATCACAACTTCCCTCGTCAAAATGTTTTCATGCTGAAATTTAATTTTATATTTTGAAATAACCAAAGCTGTATGTACATATACAAATATATGTATGTATGTATTTATAAATAGACACTATAAAACGCGCATAAATAAGAAACAAAAACAAAACTTTGGGCGAATGAAGGTGTTAGCGAGAAATAAATGATAGATAACTATGGTTTTACTTAATTTGAAATGTATGTGTGTATGTATGTTTTCTCAAAACTTTTTCAATTATTACACGAATTAGAAAGCAATTAAACAATATAAGAAAATCTAACTTCGACTAGTAATAGAAGTAGAAATGATTAGATATATGTTAAAAAAGTTGATTTCTTATACCACTTACGAGTATATATTTTGCTTCTAAAGTGCTATCCATTCCGGCGTCAGATTTATTGGTATTGTCTTGCGGTAATTTGTGCCGTTGCTGCGGTCCTGGAATCGCTGCGCTTGTGCGGGTGATAAACGCTCGGAGTAGTGCGCGTTTTTGCCACGGTTCGTGTCCGGTGTTTACCTACACCGGCCGACCCTTCTCCGTTTTTGTAAATTTTGTCTATTTGTATTCTCTGCAAATGTTGTGAATTTATTTAGATATATATTCTTTCTCACCCTCTCTCTCTCTCTCGTTCTCTCACAGGTCTCTCCCTTTTTCTTTGTCTGCCTTGAAAGTTTCACTTCTGTCATGTGTACTACGCTACACGCACTTTTTTTCTATCATTTTGGTACTTTAAGCCTGAGGTTTCAAACCAGGCGGCGGCCGCCTGTTTTGCCACATATCCTCATATATTTCATCCTCGCTCTCGTTGGCCACTCCCACCATTTTCCAAACACTGCTGACTTTATTTACATTTGAGGGGGGTAATACTCTAATACCCAGGCCTAATTTTCTGTCTCACTCATTCTCTACCAACACTCTGATTACGCTGAATTACTCTAAACAATTTTTTTCGGGCGAACAAAAAAATACGTGTCTCATTACTTTGACCAGAGAGCAACATATTTGAACTATATCGAAATCGAAGAACATGTCCCGAATAGCCCGGTTGAACTGCAGGGGATATCATCATTATTTATTTAAAAAAAAAAAGAATACATAAAAACTTAGAGAGCAAAGTGACAGTTCAATCATTTCGTGCTGGAGAAATTTTGGAGAGCAAAAATTATCCGTGACGAAAACTTATAACTTGTACTACTGTGTCCAAAAAATAAGGTGACATTGTATTTATTTTGAAAATTCTTTATTTATTCTTCCAAATCAATTTCATCCCCTTCAAAGTAATCCCCTCCCGACACAATGCACTTATGCCAACGTTTTTTCCAATTTTCGAAACACTGGTTGTAGTCACTTTCCGGGATGGCCTTCAGTTCCGTCTTCGTTGCGGCTTGAATCTCCTCTATCGTGTCAAAACGGTGTCCCCGGAGCGGTCTTTTGAGCCTGCTGAACAGCCAGAAGTCGCACGGTGCCAGATCAGGTGAATACGGTGGTTGCGGAACGATATGGGTTGAGTTTTTGATGAAATGATCACGAATTACGAGTCCAAAAAATTCAATGTTTTCGGTACCAGTCGAGATTTGACGCGCTTGAGGCCCAAAACATCCTTCAAAATGGTATTGACTGAGCCTTTCGATATGCCAACATCATCAGCAAGGTCTCTAATCGTTAATCGACGGTTTTTCAACACCAAATCTTTGATTTGTTGGACGTGAGCTTCGTCAGTTGAGGTTGATGGTCGCCCAGGACGCTCTTCGTCTTCGACACGTTCACGACCGGCTTGGAACTCACTATACCACTTGTAAACATTTTTTTTAGACATAGCCTCATCACCAAAGGCTTTCTGCACCATCCTCAACGTATCCGAAAATTGATTCCGCAAACAAAATTTAGTGCAAATTCTTTGCTCAACAAATTTCGACATTGCAAAAAACGAGAAACTCACTTTTAGCAGCTCACAAAACGACGCGTATCTCAAACAGTAAATGAATATTTCACATGAAATTTGACATAGATGTCACTCACAGTACTACCAACCTAAAAAAAAAAAGAATTCTCCTAATCCTTCAAAGCGCGCAGTTTAAAATCAAATGTCACCTTATTTTTTGGACACAGTAGTATATGATTTTTTATATGATTGAACTTTTTGTGAACAAACAAATTTGTTTTTTATTGTATCTGTTGTATTGCATTTTGTGCATTTTTGCACTTACGACCGTATGAAATTTACAGTTTATGGTCAGAAACGATCAAATGGAAAATGTATCAACAAAAAACGGTGAGTATACTTCTACACTGTATATTTATAGTAATTTTTAGACCAACTCAGCTGATACACAAATATTCTTCTGCCGGTTTTTGGTAAGTAATGGCACAATTTCCGTTCCTTAACCTTTTGCTTTTTCTTCACTTTGGGAAAGAATTCCCCCTTACGCCCTTGATCTGGATTGAAGGCTTGCGATGGCTGATTTTGTTATTGAAAACAACTATTATTGGCAATTCCCGAGCTATTAACTATTTCGATTCTTAAGCTCCTATCAGGACTTTTGATGTGGCGGACTCGCTTGTCATCGTAAAAAAAAAAAAACGATGCCCCTGTCAATAAATGAATCAAATTCGTACACCTTTATATTTTTATTCAGCTGATGATTGGTTTTTGTGTCTGAATGGGCGCTCAACAGACTTCCGCTTTTCTAGGCGCCGCGACTAAATAAAAATTATCCGTACGAGCGAATTGCGCACCGCACGGAAAACGTGGCCGCATGTAATCTTTTCATATGCACAAGATGATATTGCAGGAATAATTTCTTAACCCATCTTCGGCCGCTACAAGAATTCGACATAATTTTTCCATTTCCTTTTTAGTCAGTGCTTATAGGACCATAATCAAGAAAAATTAAAAAAAAAAAAAAAAAATTCTGACCATCGGTGTTTTAGATATAGACTGGTCGAAAAATCGACCGCTGGCCAAAAACTGTCAAATATATTTAAAAAAAAATACATTTATGAAAAAAATTTAGCACACGAAGTCAATTTATTTCATTTTATTTCAAATACAAGTATTTTTTTGTTGTTTTATTGATAGAAAAGTCAGCTTACAAATTTTTAAGATAATCATCAAAACATTTAGTATGTAAATGAATATTGCATTTTTTGCAAGTAAAAATAGTATGTTTCTTGCAAAATTTACACCGCCGAAATTTGTTTTCAATGCTTCTCATGACGGCGTGTACCCTTTCATTGAGCCGAGGAAGGTTCGATGGACCTTCATCTCCATGTTCGTTTTCATACTCGTCCTCGTCCTGGTCGTAATTCAATAATTCTGTTGTGACTTTGGAACGAAAATCAAATTGCGAGAGTGGTTTTATCTTTTCAATTTTTGCCATCATACAATGAAGTTTCCATGCATTGACCATTGCGTTACCAAGAGCATTTGTCCATATTGGCCACCACCATTTTTTTCCTCTCATACATATTCTATAATTTGCCACCGCATTATCATGGAGATCCACATCACCCATTATACTCTTGAATAACTACTGTTGGCTGCGGGATAGTGATAGTTTGGTTTTTCTTCCGACAATATCTTTTAGTGCTAATAATTGGATTGACTGTGGAGTTATTATTTATAACATTGACTACAGCATTATCATTCCACCGAACAGTCAATATTTCTTGCTGATGATCAAGTAGTTGGTCAAATGTTCCTCGTATTTCTTTTTTTAAATTTCTCAAAGGAGAATCGCCCATTCTATTTTCGCGTATAGTACCAGTTGCAAGAAATCGACGTTCGTTCAGAAGGCACATTAGATGGTATGAAGAGAAAAAATTATCAAAGAAAATGATGTGGCACTCAGGGTCAGATACGTTGGCAAGCAAGTCTAAGACTGTTTGTGCGCCTAGACCAATAGTTATATCGTGAGGGGTTGCTGCTCCCCCATACAATGAACTAGAAAATAAGTACCCACTTTCAGAGCATAAGCACCATGTTTTAAACCCAAACCGGATTGGCTTTCCCTTGATAAACATTTTGCAGGAGTGGCGTCCAAAGTATGGAATCATCTGTTCGACTATAGAGAGATTATGGCTAAAGACTCCAAGCTGCATAAACTTTTTGTTGAGAGCGTCAGTAATAGGACGAACCTTCGCAAAACGGTCTGCTGCGTTTAAATTCGTGTTATCAGCGAGATGGAAAAACTGCTTAATTTTTTTAAACCGATTACGACTCATAGCCTGCTTTACAATTGGGACCCCCATGTCCGGTCGAACCAGTAGTGGTCCATGTGTGGCAAAGTATGGTAACCCGATAGGTACAATATTCCAATAAACCTACGTATTTCGATTGGCGTGATGTTAATTGGAGCATTGTGTTGGTTTGCATACTCATTTGTGAAAGTGGTAATATTTTTGATAATATTATTATCAAAAAACAATGTAAAGAGATCATAGGGGGATTTTGAGCCTACAAAATGGTGCAATTATACCTATATACGTATACAAAAAGGATTGATTGCTTACCAATTTCAGAAAACATTTCTTCCACTTTCAGAAAACATTTCTTCCACAAAGATACTCACTTCCATCTCTTTCAATAAGAAAAACATATTGCTAGATTTTGTTCTATCCTACATGACAGTTCCTGGCCAGCGGTTGATTTCTCGACCACTAAAGTTTACGTCCATGAAACAGTAAAAATTATTGCAATATCGATATGTTACTTTTTTGATTCTCTTAATTTCATCTTTTCTCTTCACAATAAATTAGTAACAATTATTCATTTTTTTGTTTTTCATTATTTTTTCATCTGCACAAAAAACACGTAAAAATAGTGATAATTTCATTCTTTTCCAAAAATCTGCCCTGAACCTTTTTTTCTTAAAAAATTATGCTCTAGAAATTAACTAAATTCCAAATTTAAAACTTGTGGAAACTGATCATTAAATTTACATTTAGTTTCTGAGATATTGGAGTCCGAAGTTGGTGGTCGAAAAATCGACCAGCTGCCGAAAATGGGTTAAGAAGATTTCTAATTATAAGTGGTATAAAATAAACGGGAATGAGATAAATTAAAGTTATGATAAACAAATATGGAATTCGGTCTGAGCCAAACTTTAGATGCCCGTGCACATTTCAGTTAAATTTTATTTGATCTGGCTGGTAATTTTTGGAATCAAACAAACTCATAGATATTAAGAGATATGGCTTGTAACATCAGACGATGGACAGAAATTTAGCAGGGCGGAATCGATAATCACTATTTTTTTAACTTTTAACAAAAAAACAGTGTTATAAACGTCAAATGTAAACCAATTTTAACTATACTCCGAATTTGGTTCTGTACTATAATTCAAAATGATTTTTATGAGTCTGAGTTTTATGCTCAAAAGTAATTATTAATATACCTCCTGCGATCAAACAAACAGTCGGCGCACTCGCGTATCGGCACCCATGTCACTGTGGGCAGTTCTGACTTTAAATTTGTAAGAAATCTCGTCAATTTAAGAATCAGCATGAACACCGATAATAATTTCAGCCTTGAAATCCAACGTAGAATCTCTCTTGCCAACAAGAGATACTTTAGACTCAGTAGGCAATTGAGTAGTAAAGTCCTCTCTCGACGAACAAAACTACCACTTTATAAAGCTCTCATCATACCCGACCTATTGTATCGCTTGGAGTGTTTGAAAGAAATATTCTGCGGAAGATTTTTGGACTTTAGCACGTTGGCTACGGCGAGTATCGCAGGCGACGGAAAAATAAGCTGTATGAGCTTTTCGGCGACATAGACCTAATACAGCGAGTAAATATCCCAGTGGTTCGGGGGACACGCTTAAGCGGTTATCACGCCAATCAAGAAGAAGAAGAAGAATATTACTAATATGTGTATGATTTTTTTAGCCGCTTATGAATAATAATTTCGACTTGATTCTCATGTTTTTGGCCAAGAGTAATGATTGTCTGGTAAGGTGTGAGAAAAAAAATGAGAGTTTGTAATAATACAACTCTCAAGGCAATTTTTTTAAAAACTGTTTGCTCAGACTTCAGAATAATGAAGTTGGCATTCCACAGAATTTCAACATGGTAAGTGAGGTTGAACCAGATAGGTGTGACTTATAGTGATGTATCCTTGTAAGAGTAATTTTTCTCAATACTTAAGGCAGAAATATTAATTTTAATGTTCTGTTGTTTTTTGATTTCCATATTCGAGAAAAAAGACGCATACCTCATTTTCACTTCGTATGCAACAAAATAATAATTTAAAAATTAGCATACACAGGCGCACTCTACATGCAATATAATTGTCCAGCAAGCATTTTATTACAATTTCTGCAAATCTCAGAAAAATTATCATAGCCAATACTAAACTCACTCAATTCCCATCCATATGTACATAATGACACCGTAAGACCACTCAACCGCACTGCGGGTGGGAGGTGCATAATGCGTTTGGCTTTGCTAAAAGAACAAAAATGACTTCCTGGAAATTAACATAAAAACTGTGATATTCGGAAAAAAATGTTAAGTACTTTCTGTGGCATTGAACGCGCACACACAGCAGCGAATCGCATCGCATTCAACAGTTGCCAACAACGAAAAGTTAAAAGCACAAAATAGCTTTCAAATTCACAAAAGTGGAAATATGGGAAACGACGGCCGAAGCGTAAAATTGTAAAGGCAAAAATATGCGAAATAAATATGAGCAAACGGCTTTTAATAAAAATGTTAGCCACCAAGCGTGAAGCGTCTGCCCACCTGCCGGTCTACCTGATCATTTCACTGTCTACTTACCACACAATGGAGCTATCGGCCCAAAGCTGTTGCTGTCCGCGCGCCAACACGGCCGCATGGATATTTGGAGGAATACGTACATACACATGTACTTAAATATGAATATGTGTAAAAATTTATATGTATGTCTACATGGCAGCCGTTTACCTTTTCAGAGCGCGTACTGGCTTAATGTGTGGTTATTGCAAATTCTGTTGTTGCTATTGTCGGTGCTGTTATTGTGATGAAGTTGGCGAAATGTTGCGCCGAAAATCACTTCGAAAAAATGTTGAATTCTTAATGTTGTTTATGATGAAGTATGACATGTTTGTACATTTCAGTCATTTGCGGCGGCGGCAGTTGTGGCCTAAATCAACGAGCAGCAATATTTATTATACATGTAAATACATTCGGAAGGGTGATTCAAAAAGTACTCGTATGAGGTTTTATTCTACTTTTAAGGTGTGTAAAGAATGGAGTTACGGTTTAACTAAATGTTATAATCGGGCACAGTACTTCGCATCTTCTGGCCCAACGCCATATCCAACAAAAACCTATGGGTTATCATAAACCAAATTCCATTACCAACGGAAAAACTCAAAAGAAAGTGGGGGTGGTTAGCTCACATTTTAAGAACAGAGCCTTAATTCAATATTAATTCAATTGATTGGAACCCGTAAGACAGCAGACGCAAGGTCAGGCCATCAATAGCCTGGAGAAGAGCCCTAGAAACTGAGATAACAAGATCAAACAAAATTTGGGACGAATTGAAGTGGCTGGCGTCCGATAGAAACAAATAGAGGAAGCTTGTTGTGTCCCTGTGTTCCACCGCGAAGCCATAGAACTTATATATACATATGTATACATATATTTGGGCAGATTCTGTAATTCACTTCTGAGTGGATTTCAATGCAATTGCTAGAAAAGTTTAATAAAATTTACTCTGAATTACAGAACCTGCAGGTATAAGAAATTTATTTTTATTTCAACTTTCATAACTACTTTCGCCATACAAATTGCTAGTTTCGATGTATCCGAACTTTTCCAAAAATTATATTTTTCAAAAAATGCCTTGGCTTTTGCTGAGAAAGTACAGTCATTTTAAGACGTAAGAAAACATTTAGAATCCCATTTGAACCAATTGGTGTTTTATGCGGTGAAATTAGCTTCGTGAGTTTAGATACTTCATGTTGATATAGTCATGAAATGGAAAATTTTGAATATCAAGAAAAAATTTTATATTTTAACGGCATCAGTTCTGTATTATTGAAAAACCAGCTCCAATTAATGGAGGTGCCTGCAGTTCTTCTCTTTTTTTGTTACCATCATAATTTTTTAGAGTTTCAGTGTGAATTTTTTCTGGGAAGAAAAAATGAATCTACCTCTGAAAAAGTTGTCATGTTTGTATTATAACATAAATCTAACAATTTCATTTTGTTTTAATTTTTTCAATTGAAATCACTCATATGCTTACCATGTAAGTTTGTAGAACGACGCTGGAGTTTCCCAATCGCGGAAAGGATACAGCTCGCAATTCATTTCTGAAACAAAAAAAATTGCTTAGAGCTGATGCTTGCCATTTCAATTCAACCGGGCTATTCGGGTCATGTTCTTCGATTTCGATGTAACTGAAATATTTTGCTCTCTGGTCAAAATAATGAGAAACGTATTTTTTTGTTCGCCCGAAAAATTTTTTTTTCAAGAGTTATCGGCAATTTTGTTTTTCGGCTCAAAATCGATTTTTTTTCATTATATAAGAATTTTTGTTTTTTTAAATGCCCATAACTTAGTCAAAAATGAACCGATTTTAATAATTCTGGGTTCAAAATGATAGTAATTACTTACACGAGTGACTTCATGTAGAAACAATTGCAAAAAATTAGTTAACAATTTTTTATTTAGCAAAAAACAATAATAACAAACAATAATAAAAAATTTGCAACTACTTTTTTGCAACTGTTTCTACATGAAATCGCTCGTGTAAGTAATGGCGATCCTTTTGAACCCAAAATTATTAAAATCGGTTCATTTTTGACTAAGTTATGAGCATTTAAAAACAAAATTTTCTTATATTATTAAAAAAAATCGATTTTGAGCCGAAAAACAAAATTGCCGATAAAGCTTGAAAAAAAATTTTTTCGGGCGAAAAAAAAATACGTGTCTCATTATTTTGACCAGAGAGCAACATATTTGAGTTACATCGAAATCGAGGAACATGTCCCGAATAGGCCGTTTGAATTCAAATGGAAAGAATCTATATAAGACATTTTTTTTTAATTACTCATAACTTAGTCAAAAAAAAGCCGATTTGAATGATTCTGGGTTCAAAATAATCGTAATTACTTACACGAGCGACTTGGTGCAGAAACAATTGCAAAAAAGGAGTTGAAAATGTTTTATTTTGCAAAAAACAAAAAGTGCGAAACAGGTTTTTTACTCAAAAATTCATTACTCAAAAACAACTCATTTTAGCTACTGGGCATTCAGCTTAATTGAAGTTTGAGGTGTCCTCTTGATTTGGAAAAAGTTATAAAAAAAACAAAAATACACTTTTTGAAATATTGAATTTCGAAAAATTTCAATTTTTTTTCTTTTTTGCTAAATAAAATTTTTTTTAACTCTTTTTTGCATTTTACATACATTCTCAGAACAAAATATGTATGTACTTCAACTTGACTAAAAACTAAAAATCTTGGAACAATTAATCTTTTTCAAATAGAGCGGATTGTGTACTTGAGAGAAAAGGTATTCTGTATTGCAACAATTAACTAGTTTCGGTATGCAGCGTAACTACCTGATTCTCTTGACTTTGTATCCAAGGCGACATTGCGAGTTAGACTCAGTTACAGAGTATTCTCAAAATTAACAGAAATTGCTTGAAGCAAAAAAGCATAACATTTCATACCGCTTAAAGCAAGCTCCCTACTTAAGTCTAGCTTAACATATAGAAAAATAATAAGTTAAACGTAGCTTCAACGGCGACGATATTTGAGGTTTCAGAATGGTACTAATTCACCAAAAAAATGTACTTTTGGAGCCGAATTGTACTTTTTACTATTTAAATGACAGCAATAACCCAGCCCATAAGAAAAAATGTATGCTGTAGATGCATTCCTGAATTAAAGAAAAAAAATCACGAAAAATGAGATCTTTAAGTGAGAATGTCAGCATTTCATTAATAAAAACTTCAATTCGGAGCAAATACATATATAATTCGATCAGCTTAATCGCATCAGGATCATCATTTGGTAAATTATAAATAGCTGACGAAAAATTATGGTACAAGGTGGCAAAAATTAATCAGCCAATTTTGTTTTTAAGTAACTTTTTTTTCTAAATAAAAAAGTGTTTTTTTAGTGATGGAAATCTTTATTGATCTCGATAATTACCTCCATTGCTTGGCTATCAGCTAGGCTGCAGTTGTCTAGTCCACAAGTGTCTAATGTGATTGAAGTACGACGCCATATGCAAAAATGATAATTTTTCCGATAAGGTGATTAAATATGCGCCCCATGGTATGACAAAATTTTGCCCCTTTTCTTGAAAAGTCTCATTATCTAACAAAAACCATATGAACAAAAATTTGCAAATAATAGAAAAAATACACAAATTATTTAATAAAAATTTTTAGAAAAAATTTAGTGTACAGTTTTAGTATATAGTATAGCAAAGTGCAAGTTAGAAGTTCCTCAAAAATCTGGTTGATTTTTTATAATTCTTTTCAACTAAGGCTGTTGCGCGTGTTCTTCATATAAGAAAGTGTTAAAAAAGTGTTTAAAAATTTTTTTGTCACAAAACTTACAAAAGAATAATATATAACTATGCTCCTTCTCTATTTTTTTCTGCCTACTTCTTATTGCACTCAAGACTATAAACAAACAAATTTTCAGAAAAGTTTCCAAAATACTTGAATCACCGACGTAAAATCACTTAGTAACAAGAATCACGACGGAGATTGAGGTAATTTTTCGAATTCAAAAATATTTATGAGTTGTTTGTGATTTTTCGGTTTAAATAATTTACAAATTATTAAAACTAGTTGATCGTTTTATTTTTTAAAAATTCAAAATAATATAGCAAACCGGTACTAAACTAGTTGCTGTAGGAACCATTTTAGAGTTGTATCGCCAAAATGTTGGTACTGTCTATGGTGGCGCTGGTGACAACATTGGCGGTGGCGGTGGCGGTGGCAGCGGCAAAGGTGCGTGCGGCTGTTCTGTCCCAACTCAATACTTCACGTAGCGGGATCATAACTTGCTACATACTCAGCAGGCGACAATGTAGTTTGGGAATTCTCATGAAATATTTGCGCTGCTGTGCAAAGGTACTTCTCAGCCGAACAATATATGTACATACACTTTCACACACCCACATATAAATTAACAAACTCCAACACACGCACCTCACAATGTCGCTACAAAATTTCGTCTCATTGAAGTGAAGTAAATAATTCCCCCTTGATCGCCCATCTACCCGGCTACTCTCTACGGATGAATACTCCACCGTTGTTTGCTGCAAATGTTTGTGGCCAACTTTTTGGCTTTTTTTCACTTTAGCGCAACTGCTGCATAAACATTTTCACTGATAACTTTAGCTGACGTTGAACGCTGTCAATGTTGTTGTTACTCAGTCATATTTGACTATCTGTTGCATTTGCTGTATGCTGCTACAGAAAGCATGAATACGAGTGGCGGATTTTGTATGAAACTCTTTTTGACAGCGTATACTCGTACAAGCATACACACGCACATGCATATGTACATATTTTTGCACATTGTGAGCAGTTCTTGACAGCAACGGCAACTAATGCGTCGGTTGTAAAAGCACCATGAAGAGCAAAAGATTGAAAGCGTAGTAGTTCTGTGTACTTGAATAATATGTAAATGTGTAGGTATGAATGCACACAGGTGGCATTTCGTGGCAGGTGTGAAATGATTTTAAACACAAAACGCCTAGGCATTTCATATTCGCACCTAGTTTGTGGAATTTTATGAAAGCAGCAAATGTTTTTTCTTTGCGTGGGCTTCTTCTGAGGAAATACGTACCACCAGGTGCTATTTGTGCAACGAAAGGACCACACAAGGAAGTAATTAATACTTGAAAATACAGACACCTCTGCGTACAAACAACTTTTGGATGTCTCGTTTAGTCTTCAACTTCAGTATGGAAGATGAATAATTAGTGTGCTGAGCATATACTCGTAAAGGTTTGCATAAAAATGTTTAAACATCTTTTTAACTGAATCAAAATAGATATTCTTATGCTACTTTTGACTCCTATTGGAAGACTGATTTATGAAGATCTTGAATAACTAAACCGATTTAGATTTTTAGAACATAATTAGAAAGGTATTTTGTCACTCACTTAATTTTCAATTCATTTTTTAGAAATATCACTATTTCGATCATATGAATCAATCATCATCTAAGTTATCCTCCTTGAATTCCATAGCTTGAATTAGTTAGGGGGTCTAGTTGATGATAAAGTTTGTTTCACTATCATCACACAATAGAGTAGTTTTTGTTATGAAAAGCCTCTTTTTATTACAGACATTTATAAATTCATACATAGGTATACTTAGTACTGCCATAAGTTCTGTTACAAGTTAAACCCGTTATAGTTATGAAATGTTAATACTTTTTTAATGAAGTTAATTTTCTTTAATCATGCCAACGAAATGGTCATCATTTACTCTTTTACAGGCCTTCAAACGATAAGGCCATTCAGTTATTGCAGCACGCACGGTTTCCATGGATATTGACGTCGCTGCTCGATTCAAATATTGTACGAAACTTTCCAAATTTCTGTGGGGTCTTCGACAGGCTATGTTCTCTAACCACAAATTGTAGTTCAATGGATTCAGATCTGGACTTCCAGTCGCCCAATCTTCTGCGACTATGAACCCAGGAATACTTTTTTTATAGCCCCTGCTGGGTGGTTTTTGCCTTATGGGCTGGAACGGAATCTTGCTGGAAAATCCAACGCTCTCCATAGAAGAGAGTACTGCTTTACTACGCCTTCTAAGACATTCTCCTCGTACACTATTGTCCTGGTCTTAACCCCTTATTCGCAGAAATGAATAGTTGTAACGCCCCACCAAACCATTACAGAGGCTGGATGGTGGTCACGCCGAACCTTTGAAACAAAATTTTTTGAGTCTCTGGAAGCTTTATAGTATAGATTCTGTCGATTTGATTATTAAAAACTTCTTCAGACAATAAAAATTCCCTCATCTGTGAAAGGAATATTTGCACGGCTGTTGACCACGTTGCCACCGAAGAAGCTGCTACATCTATCGAGTCTAAATTTCTTTAAGCGCGTTGTCAAAAGATGAACAGTTGAGCGACGGGAGGCTTTCATGTGGAGATCATCTTTAATTAGTCTTGATATGGATCGGATCGATACGTTCATTTCACAGGACATGGGTTTCTGTGAATCTTATCTCGAGCGACTTTTAAGGGTACACTGATTCAAACCACGCGAGGAAGACCACTTTTTTTCTGTTTATCACTTCAGGCATTTGGGAAAAATGATTGATTGTTTGTTTACCGCACACATTTTCGAAATATTCAGTTTTTTCAGCAATTCGTAAATCTCAATTGCACTTTTACAACAATTATGTAATGCATTCACATCAATTCGATTCTCCTTAGCTCCCCACTCCTTTGGTAACAAGCGAAATTTGCCACGAAAGTGAGTGTAATTTATGAGTAGACAATGCATATGAACAAAAGCAAAAATAGCGGAAGTTTGTTCTGCAAATTTGTTCTCGCCGTATGCGTTGTAAAATTTGTCATACACTTTATAGCAAGACTAAATATACTTACATAAATATAAATGGGCGTTTACACCCTTTGTTGGGGTGTTTGCCAGAGCTCCTTCTCCAATTTATGGTGTGCGTCTCTGAAGGGCAGATGG
Organism: Anastrepha obliqua; assembly: GCF_027943255.1. NCBI lineage: Eukaryota > Metazoa > Arthropoda > Insecta > Diptera > Tephritidae > Anastrepha > Anastrepha obliqua. Next base: position 88,306,732 of record NC_072892.1, read on the forward strand.
TTTTTATGAGAAGCTTTTTCATGGCATAAATACACTCGGAGGCTTATCATTGTCTGCTGAGGGGCGACTGCTTTAGAAAAACTATCATTTGATGTTTCATACACGGATTTCTAGCGGCAGGTGGCAAAATTTATGGCCTAGATCGCATTGCCGTTAAACCTACGACTGCTCACTTAGTAAAAAAGAAAAGCTGGCATAATAGCAGTTAATATGACGACTGAAATATCTATTGAGCTCCTTCGTGAATTTGGAGTATTTCTCGGAGCCCAAACAATTATCCCACCTTTTTATCCTAGATTGTTTGACACATTATAATTAAAAGGCCTGTATTTGGGCAGAGTTCCTTCCCATAGATCTCTGTTTAGAAGGTACCAAATTTGATAGTTATTTTTTGCCAAGGTTAGAAAATATGTCACAGAGGAAAGTTATTGACGTTCCTTTGATCATCAGGACCCCCTGTAAAATACATTCTTTTTTTTAGTGGGTGAAAAATTAGCACTTAATGTCTAGTAAACAAACCGTTTATCCAAATTAAATGAGTTTACAAATTAATATAATAAAATAATAAATCGATTACTCTGGGACACTAGAACCCAAGGATTTGCTAAGAAGTTTTTGACAATTATTTGTTTCTTACTTAATTCTAAAAACTGTTTTAAGAATATATACTTCATTCTCCTAAAATTCATACAAAACCATACAAATCCAAATTTTAAATTTTCCGCTAGTTACTAAAATTCTACAAACTTTCGTCAAAGTTTGAAGTTTTTTCAATAACATTTGGCTTACCACTTCGATCGAAAATTTCACTGAAAATATTCAGAAAATTCAAAACATAAGTGAATTCCTTCAAAGTACTCTCCATCAACTGCAACGGACTTATGCCAGCGTTTGATACAGCTCTTCAAGCATTTCAGGAAATCTATTTTCGGTACAGCCTCAGAACCGTCTTAAATTTTCCCATTACTTCCTTTCGGCTGTTAAAACGCGTTCCCGATAGTAGTTTTTTGACTCGATTAAACAGAAAAAAATCTCAGAGAGGTATTCGCTTCGTACTTTGCGACGGTGCGTTATCATGGCGTAAACTCCACGAGTGGTTTTCTCACTAATACTTTGTTTTTTGGCGAATTACTTCTAGTAAACATCTCACAATGCCCAAATAAAAGTCTTTATTAACTGGCTGACCTTCTGTCAAATATTCATAGTTTACAATACTGTTTAATTTCATAAAAACCGTGAGCATCGCTTACTTTTTTGACTGAAAACGGTGTTGCTATTTTGGTCTTGGCCATTCGGAGCTCTCCACTCACCCGTACTCATAAACCTCGCCTAGTTTCCAATAATTATGCGTTCGATGAATGTATTCAGCCTTGGAAATCATGTTTTTTGTATGACATTCAGGTTCGTTGGGACCAACTTTGCAGCCACACTGCGGCAACCCAAATACTTAACTACGATTTCCTGATCAGATCTATAAGCAGTGTAAAGTCCTCTGTCAGCTCTCGGACGGTCAATTTACGGTTATTGATCAGTTTTTCTTTCACTTTATTGATGTTTTTATCAGTTTTCGATGTCGGCGGTCTACACTACAAACGTAGTGCGTCATATTCGATGGCCTTACAATGTTTTCTCAAGCGTTCATGCCCCTCAACGGCTGTTTTCTTTAGAGTTGCAGCATTTCAGCAAAAAAAGAGAAAAATCACAAGTCAACGTGATTTTATTATAGCAGTATTCAATGGGCTACAAAGCTCTATGCCTGAAATTTGTATACAAATTCGGATCAAAAAATTTAATAAAATGTTCACGCAAATTTGCTGGTCTTTTTTCGTTTGAGAAGATATATTAAAAATAAATGTTTGAGATATTGTAAAAATAAATTATTGTTGGCTTTGGCACATTTTATTTTCATTTACAAATAAAAAAATATATACACTGCTGGTCTTAGGTTAGACGCACCATGGTTTTTTTTAAACAAAATCAATTATTTATTACCATGCTTGTTCTAATTGTCCAAAATGCTTTTCTTATCAAGTTGCGAATCTTGTTCGAAAAAAAAAATGCTGACAGCTGGTTGATTTGCGAAAAAATAACTGTACATTCGGAGATTACAGAAATTTCTATGGCAATCACACGTGTTTTCGGTTGGCCATTGAATTAGACGCAGCTTAAATTTCTATTGCGTGGACAAGTGTAAACTTTCGTATTGAAAAAATATCAAAAATAAATAAATAAAGTGTTTTCGAGCTACATTTGAAGAAAAAAATGGGAAAAGATGCTTATTGGAACGTCAAAAAGTAGACTTTCTTCACTCCCAAGGACTGTCCAATCGGAACATTGCCAAACAAATAAATCACAGCTCCAGAACTGTTGACAGAAAAAAAGGCACTATCATAACAAGCAGTACGCCAAATTGTTAGAATTGCTTCGAATTCGACTAAATCTGCTGCTAAGATCAAGGAATTGGCCGGAGTAAAAGCAAGCCTATCAACTGTTCAGCGTACGATCAGAAATGCAGAACACCTGAAGCGTCTAAAAATCAAGAAAAAAACCCCCTTTGAATGCAATACGCAAAGAAAACCGGCTTCAATTCGCGAAAGAATACATGACGTGGACTGTTCAATCTGACACTCGACTAAATGATTGGCGTTCAGTTGTATTTACTGATGAAAAACGTTTTAATTTAGATGGCCCTGATGGATTTCAATATTATTATCACGATTTGCGGAAAGATGAGCTATATTTAAGTCGCCACCATAGCCGAGAAGGGGGAATAATGGTGTGGGGTGCTATCACGTTTTATAAAACAATTGACTTGATTTTTATCGATCAAAAGATGAACGGCGATCGCTTCAAATATTGTTGGAGTCCGCATTTCCAAAATTAAAAGATCTCTTTGGACCAATTCCTTGGATTTTTCAACAAGACAATGCTCCTATTCATAACTCTCGAGTAGTAAAATCTTTTATTTCGAGTTAAAACGTTAATATCATGAAATGGCCACCATATTCTCCAGATCTTAACGTAATTGAAAATGTTTCGGACTGACTAATACGGAAGGTATACGAAGGAGGAAAACAATACGAAGATAAGGAAATATTAACTGCAGATATTAAAAGTGCTTGGAGCGAGATTTCCTTGAACTACATAGATTCCTTGTATCATTCTAAGAAGGACCGGATTTATGAAGTTACTAACAAAGGAGGCAGTACTCATTACTGAAATTATTATTTTTTTTTTTTTCAAATAAATCAAATAGTAATTTAAGTTAAAATCCAAATACTTTTCTTATAAAAATTAAAAAGCCAAAGTGCGTATATTCTAATGACCAAGAAAAACTCGCCTTATTTTGATTAGCGTTAAGAAAATGCTTGAAAAACACAATTTTGTTAAATATGTATAATCATTTGAATATTATATTTAAAGTATCATTAAATAAGAAATGTTTTTGCATATCAACTTCTTTTCTATCGTCCTTTAATAAATAAATATGAAGCAAAGTTGTATGCAACTAAACGTGCGTCTAACCTAAGACCAGCAGTGTATACAATCACTTTTCCTATTAAAATACTAATAAATTTCAATATGTAATTAGCTTTGAAGTGTCATCATGGGGTTCTTTAACTAAAAAATATATATCAAAAATTTATTTTCTATGAACCAAAAAATCTCCAAGTACAAGGTTTTATTAAAAATATAGTTCATATTACTTTCTTCTTCTTAATTGGCGCGATAACCGCTTACGCGATTTTGGCCGAGTTTAACAAAGCGCGCCAGTCGTTTCTTTCTCGTGCTAACCGGCGCCAATTGGACACACCAAGTGAAGCCAAGTCCTTCTCCACCTGATCTTTCCAACGCAGAGGAGGCCTTCCTCTTCCTCTACTACCACCAGCTGGTACCGCATCGAATACTTTCAAAGCCGGAGCGTTTGTATCCATTCGGACGACATGACCCAGCCAACGTAGCCGCTGGATCTTTATTCGCTGCGCTATGTCTATGTCGTCGTAAAGCTCATACAGCTCATCGTTCCATCGTCTGCGATATTCGCCGTTGCCAACGTGCAAAGGTCCAAAAATCTTACGCAGAATCTTTCTCTCGAACACTCCAAGCGTCGCTTCATCGGATGTTGACATCGTCCAAGCTTCTGCGCCATACGTCAGGACGGGCATGATGAGAGTCTTGTAGAGTGTTAGTTTTGTTCGTCGAGAGAGGACTTTACTGCTCAATTGCCTACTTAGTCCAAAGTAGCACTTGTTGGCAAGAGAGATTCTACGTTGGATTTCAAGGCTGACATTGTTATCGGTGTTAATGCTGGTTCCTAAATAAACGAAGTCCTTTACAACCTCGAACTTATAACTGTCTACAGTGACGTGGGTGCCGATACGCGAGTGCGCCGACTGTTTGTTTGAAGACAGGAGGTACTTCGTTTTGTCCTCGTTCACCACCAAACCCATTCGCTTTGCCTCTTTATCCAGTTTGGAGAAGGCAGAACTAACAGCGCGGTTGTTAAGGCCGATGATATCGATATCATCGGCATACGCCAACAATTGTACGCTCTTATAAAATATTGTGCCTGAGCGATTAAGTTCTGCGGCTCGTACGATGCTCTCCAACATCAGGTTAAAGAAGTCACACGACAGCGAGTCACCCTGTCTGAAACCTCGTTTGGTATCAAACGGCTCGGAGAGGTCCTTCCCAATTCTGACGGAGCTGCTGGTGTTGAGCAACGTCATCTTACATAGCCGTATTAGTTTTGCGGGGATACCAAATTCAGACATCGCGGCATACAGGTAACTCCTTTCCGTACTGTCGAATGCAGCTTTGAAGTCGACGAAAAGATGGTGTGTGTCGATTCTCCTTTCATGGGTCTTTTCCAAGATTTGGCGTATTGAGAATATTTGGTCGATGGTAGACTTTCCAGGTCTGAAGCCACACTGATAAGGTCCAATCAGTTGGTTGACGGTGGGCTTCAGCCTTTCACACAATACGCTCGCTAGAACCTTATAGGCGATATTTAGAAGACTAATCCCGCGGTAATTGGCACAAATTGCAGGGTCGCCCTTCTTATGGATTGGGCAGAGCACACTTAAATTCCAATCGGCAGGCATGCTTTCATCCGACCATATTTTGCATAGGAGCTGATGCATGCACCTTACCAGCTCCTCGCCGCCATGTTTGAATAGCTCAGCCGGCAGTCCGTCGGCGCCCGCGGCTTTGTTGTTCTGTAGCCGTGATATTGCTATTCTCACCTCGTCATGGTCGGGTAACGGAACTACAATTCCGTCGTCATCGATTGGGGTATCGGGATCTTCACATTCTCTACGACATGCGCAGCTGTCACTGTTTAACAGGTTCGAGAAGTGTTCCCTCCATAATTTAAGATTGCTCTGTGCGTCAGTCACCAGATCGCCGTCTTTGTTCTTACAGGAAAACGCCCCGGTCTTAAAACCTTCTGTAAGCCGCCGAACTTTCTGGTAGAATTTTCGGGCGTTGTTCCTGTTGGCCAGCATCTCAAGCTCCTCGCACTCACGTATTTCGGCCTCTCGTTTCTTCTGTCGGATAATACGTCTCTCTTCCTTTTTCAGCTCTCTGTAGCGATCCCACATGGCTCGCGTTGCGCCCGATCGCAGCGTAGCTCTATAGGCGGCATCCTTTCTTTCTGCGGCAGCATGACATTCCTCGTCGTACCAATTGTTTTTTCGGGCTCGCCGGAATCCGATTTCTTCTTCGGCGGCGGTACGTAGGGAACGAGAAATGTTGCTCCATTGCTCGTGCATGCCGGTTTGTTGGGAAGTGCTCTCTGAGAGCAGGAGTGAGAGTCGAGTGGCGAATCTTCTGGCTGTCTGTTGTGATTGCAGCTTTTCGATGTCGAACATTCTTTGCGTAGGTAGATGTACGTTTTTTGCTGCACAGAGGCATGTGCGCAGCTTGGCTGCAACAAGGTAATGATCCGAGTCGATGTTGGGTCCTCGGATCGTGCGTACATCTAATACACTAGAAGCGTGTCTTCCATCTATCACAACATGATCGATCTGGTTTCGCGTTTTTCGATCAGGGGACAGCCAGGTAGCTTGGTGGATTTTTTTATGCTGGAATCTGGTGCTGCAGACTACCATGTTTCGGGCCCCGGCGAAGTCGATCAGCCTCTGTCCGTTACCGGATGTTTCGTTGTGCAGGCTGAATTTTCCGACTGTGGGACCAAAAATTCCTTCCTTGCCCACCCTGGCGTTGAAGTCGCCAATCACGATTTTTATGTCGTGGCGGGGGCAGTGCTCATACGAACGCTCCAAGCGCTCATAGAAGGAATCTTTGGTCGCATCGTCCTTCTCTTCCGTCGGGGCGTGGGCGCAAATTAGCGATATGTTAAAAAAACGTGCTTTGATGCGGATTATTGCGAGACGCTCGTCCACCGGAGTGAACGACAGTACTTGGCGACGAAGTCTCTCTCCCACAACAAATCCGACACCGAATTTGCGCTCCTTTACATGGCAGCTGTAGTAGACGTCGCAAGGTCCTATGGTTTTCTTGCCTTGCCCCGTCCATCGCATCTCTTGGATGGCAGTGATGTCAGCCTTTGCTCTTACGAGGACATCAACCAGCCGGGCAGAGGCACCTTCCCCATTAAGGGACCGGACATTCCAGGTGCATGCCCTCAAATCGTATTCCTTATTTCGTTTGCAGGGGTCGTCATCAGTGTTGGAAGTTCTCATCCGAGGCTTTGTTGCTGTTTTCATTGGGGGGGATTTTTAAGTGGCGGGTCCCAAACCCAGCGCACAACCAGCTATGCTGGGATGCTTCGCCTTCTCACGTTAGCTCACTCCCGAACGGGTGTTCGAAAGCTAACCAGAGGATACGTGGGCTAATCCCGGACGTTGTGAGCTGCTTGAACCATATGTAGAAGAATCGTCCTGGCCACTCCCAAGTGAATGGCGATCAGTAACTTTCCCCACTTGCGTGGACTTCTACACATGGAACCATCCTCCAATCAGGACTGTTATTCTTATTCTAATCAACCTCGTATAAACCAAAGGTCGTATTAATTACAATTTGGGGGTTCTTGAAATTTACTTTGGGGCTATGCTATATTGGACTTTATTTCTTAGAATTTCATGTTGATCTGCCCTAATATATATCCATATTTTTTGTTTATTGTTATTATTATATTGTACAATTATTTAATTTTCAAAATAAAGGTGCCAATACAATATATTTAAATATTTTTTTTAAAGATTGGTTGAAATCCATTTAGTACCTATACAACCGATTCTACTTTTACACGATTTTAAAATAACACGGTTCACTAATACATTTTTTTACACGAAATTTTAATTTTTGCGCGAAAATCGGACAAAAAAATGTTTTTCTACATAAACACAACATAATTCCTGAGTAAAAATTGTTTGTGTAAGATAAAAGCAAAATGTAAATTTAAGAACAAACCAAGTCCAACAGTGCATTAATCTTTAGGTCGCGTCTATCTGGATAACAAGTATTGTACAAGGTGGCGCAAAATTAATCATCAAATTTTATTTTTGAATAATTTTTTACTGAATAAAAAATAATAATTTTGAGGGATGGGAATCTTTAGTTGACATTTACACGTTCCATTGCTATGTAGTTCACTAGTGTCAAATATGACTGACGTACGACGCCATTTGCAACAATTACAAAGTTTCTTCTGGTAGGGTGATTAATTGTGTGCCACCTTGTATAAACAACTTAAGAAAGCAAGAAACAATGACTAATAATGGACTTTATAACAACAAAAAAACCAACAGAAGCTGTTAGTAATTTGAATAAAACGAGACTGAATTTCTGTCGTCCATAATAAATGTGCACGTTTGCTATCAAGAAGCGATGAAAAGTTGCAAACTTGATTTTTTATTAATTTGAATTTGAATTTTTATAGGTTTTTTACTTATGGATCGAATTTTCAATGTACACGAATTTAAATATTTTAGTGACAAAAAATTAATTGTTTTTGTTTTATAGATACTTAATAATATGGATTTCATTGTTACTTCTTTTCCGCGGTTTTTTGGGAAAATATTTAGATTTGTTGTTTAAAGTTGTGGAACCTATCCCTATGTTTACCGTATGTCGCATGTATTTTTTATATTATTTTATTACTTTTTTGCACGCCTTTCTAAGGAACATATCTACCGTGAACAATTTTTTTTTTATATTTGCATTCATAGCCATATTTTTAATTATTGTTTTTAATTTACAAACATATACAAACATTTACATACATATACAAACATATACATAAACGATCTACGACCCAAAAGCTTTCAAACCCTGTAAAAATGTTAATATTGGGGTAGTAGTTTTTAAGTGATACCCTTTGGAAACAACTTTCCACGTTTATAGAGATGTTTTAAAAAAATTTTTCAGAATTTTCAATTCATATTTATAGTCACCACGTAGCCCATAAGTGCACACTTTACATACTTATTATTGCGGACGCCGCTTTTAATTCAAATATTTTTTGCTGCATTATACTTATTTTTTTAATATATATAAGCTTAGGATTTCAATTAAAGTTTTATGAAGGTAGAAAACTGTTATCTGACTAAGCAAAAATGCCAGAATATTGTGAATATTATGCCCACAGCAACACCTATCACGCATTCCAGCCAACTGATTTTAAACCTAATTTATGTTCCATCCACTTAGTTTGTTTGTGTGTGTGCTCAATTGGGTGAAATGCAACTGACATTTGAACTAATTGTAAATGACACTCTGGAATTTGTTGCACCACTTGCAAATTGTTTGTTAGAAAACTATACTTGCCAATGCGAAAGAAACTTTTTGACACCCATTGTGGTACGAAATAGTACGACTATAACAAAAATGCATATTTACATATACATACATACCCATACATGGCTATGTGTGTATAGCATTTATCACGAATGACTTCCTATTTGCCATTGTAGGTGGAAGCTTCGTTGTGAAAATTTAGCTTTCAAAAGTTTCACATACATACACACATATATATGTATATAATACATACATATGAACCCTTTACAAATCCATGACTTTTAACACACCTATGTATGTATGTGCATATGTATGCACAACCAAATAGATTTGAAAGTTGAAATGCAATATCATATTTTTGGCTGAATTCATGTTACAATACAATATTTGGCAAATAGAACAAAGCCCAAACAAGCCACTGACATCGACTTGCAACTTCCAACTTTGCCGTTGTTGCCGCCACCCGCCGTCATTGTCGCGCCCTCTGTGCCCACCACTGTTGCTCGCTTGCTTGCTTACTAATGTAAGTTATTGTTGTTTTATTATAAATGGACGCTTTGCTGTTGCTGCTGAATGAAATTGTTATAATTTACAAATGTGGGCATTGTCGGATTTCTAAGCGATTTGCGCGTGTAAATAGAAATTTATATTCACACATACGCACATTTGTTAGTTCATATTTATTTGTAGTTGTGAATTGGTGTAATATGTACCTCTTCACAGCAATTTTGTACATACAGTCGAGGCTTATGCAATCATAAAAGTTGCATGCGCGCTCATTCATTCGAAAATTGTTCTGTTTTTTTTTATTTCTTATTTTTTTTGTTTTTACAATATTGACAGGCAATTTAATTCGATATGAAATCTGTCAGTCAAAAAAATTTGTTTAGTAAGTGGATATGTTGCATGGAATGTGGATGTATGCACTTAAATTTAATCAACAAACTGCAAGATGTTTATTTAAGAGGCTCGTTAAGAAATTTTAACAATATATTAATTTATGGTTTAAAGCTCAATTAACATAGACTTAACTTCAATCCACATAAGGGGACCCGGTGGTCTAGAAATGTCAAAAAATCGATTTTTTGTTTTTCCGATATTTCAAAAGTAGAGTATCTTAAGAATATACTGTGAAATTTTTCAGGCGAAAATTCCCAATATTATAGCTTCTACAGCCCATTAACTAGGTAGAAGTGCTCCGCGCGCACCTGTACCTCAACCTTTAAACTCATTTATCTCGAAACGACTTTTTCGGCCTGACGTTGTCAAAAAAAAAAACTATTCAACCGAATCGTCTGAAATTTTAATATTTTGTTCACAACATCAATTGGTATCGCCCGTAATAGAATCATATTATTTGTTCAATTATTTCATATTTCTTTGATTAAAAAACTGAAAAAAAAACAGATTTTTAGAGTGTAAAATTCAAAACCGCGCCATTTTGTAAAATGTTTTTTTTTTTTATTCTAGTTCGCAACATAGCAACAGTTACACTGATAAATGTTGTTTTTGGTTTTTGTCTTTCAGGTAAATAGAAAAGTCAAAATGGACAACACCGTCCAGGTCCAATTTTTCGGTAAGGTCAACTTCGGCGCCATTTTTAAAATTAATTTTTTTTTTTTTCATTTTTGTATGTAGAAGAAGTTAAGTAAAAAGCCTAAAAATTTTAAATATGGTTTTTCAATTTTTTTATTCTAAAAAAAATCCTGAAAATACCGTAAATTTTCGAGCTCTAGACCACCGGGGCCCGTTAACTTAATTAAAAAAAAAAAAATTAATAATAAATAAGTGGCACCTGCACATCTGCTAAGTATTTGCCCGAGCTCCTCCTCTTGTTTGAGGCGTACCTCTTGATGTTGTTCGACAAATGGAGGGACCTGCAATTTAATGCCAACTTCGAACGGCAAATGGTTCTTATGAGGAGCTTTATGGCAGAAATACAGTTCGAGGTTTGCCATTGCCTGCCGAGAGGGGACCGCTATTAGGGAAAACTTTGCCCATAATTTTGCTGATTCATGCATGGAGTTTCGAACCTACGCACTCCCGAATGGTAGTCACGCACCAAACCCTACGTCTAAGGTTTTATTTAACTTTTTTTATTTTAATTTTTTATTGCAACTAGTTCATAAATATTTACAAATGACTAACAAGCAACTTAATTATGATAACATTACACAACTTTCACTTTACATGACATAAAGCATTTCTATGGAGGTATGAGATCGCTAGATTTAGTGCGTCTGAGCCTTCGTATCAATCCGTTGGTTTCAATTAAATTAAGTGCTTCTTCATTGATGTGGTTTATTAGCCTTTCTTTATGGGCAACTGCAATCTTCAGAATTCAGTGTTGACGGAGTTTATTTTAAGGTCGCGCTCAATGTCGGAACTTCTACAGTACCATGATGCTTTGACAATGCACCTAAGGACCTTATTTTGGAAATGTTGAATTTGTTTTTACGTACTTTGACTGGCGCACCCCCATATCTGCGCACCATAACTCCATACTGGCCTTAGTATCTGCTTGTAAATTAACAGCTTGTTTTTTTATCGTGAGAGCTGATCTGCTACCCATGAGCCATTGCATGTTTTTGAGTTTGATGTCCAATTCTTGCCTCTTTTTCTTGACATGCTCTTTCCATCGAAGTTTGCAGTCAAATGTCATACCTAGGTGCTTCGCATAGTTTGAGTACTTTAAGACTTGTTGATCATCTATGTATAGTGGTATATGTTGTATTTTAGTGTTTGTGAAAACTACGTGTACAGATTTTGCTTGGTTAAGTTTAATTTTCCATGTATTAGTCCACTGGCAGATCTTATTTAACGCGGTTTGTAATGTGGCTGTCGATTCGTTTTCAGTTTCACCAACTGCAATCAAGGCGGTGTCAACTTTATCGAATGCCTTTGCTACATCAAGGAATACGCCAGAACATACTTTTTTATTTTCGAGTGCTTTTTCTATTTCGTGCGTGATCCTGTGTACCTGGTCGATTGTAGAATGTTTACTTCGAAAACCAAACTGATGTGTTGGAATTATTTTTTTTCGTTCTATTATTTTATTGAGTCTTTTAATCAACAGCTTTTCAAACAGCTTTGAGATCACTGGTAGGAGTGATATAGGTCTATACGATGAAACTTTGTGTCCAGGTTTGCCTGGTTTTTGGAGCATAATAACCTCCGCAGTTTTCCAGAGAATAGGAACGTAATGAAACTTAAAAGATGCATTCATTATGCTAGTGAGAATTTGGATGCTTTTAGGGGGAAGCTGCTTGAGTATTTCTGCAGTGATTATATCGAAACCAGAGGATTTTTTATTTTTTAGCATTTTAATTTCTCTTTTTAGTTCGGCGCTCGTGACTCGTGGAATTTCTTCAAACTCTTGTCCACACGACGATCGTTGGAAAATGAATGCAAGTAACGAGAAAACCCATCATTTTTAAACTTCTTTATTTTACGACTGAGGTCTTTGGTCATTTTGTTTAGCCTAGTTTTATCTATTGGTGCTCGTGTTTGATGCCACTTACTGCGAAGTTTTCTCTTTAGTGAAATAAGATCTCTGATGTCCTTTGGGTATTGAGTAATGACTGCGGTTTTTTAATAGTTGGAGTACTTTTCCATGCGGCAAGTTGCACGTTCGACGTAAAATTTTGAACTTCATTATCTAATTGTTCCTCATTAACTATTTGTGCTGCATTATTTTTGCAATTTTGTAGAATTTTCTTGAAGTAATGCCAATCTGTGAATCGGTTACTCAACTTGTCCATATGTTCTTTAAAAATGATATGCTCGCTGAGAGACAAAAATATTGGTGAGTGATCCGAGTTTAGATAATCACTACCTTCAATTTCTAGAAAGTTTCGAGATATTTTGTTAACTATGAAGAAATCGATTAGGTCAGGCATTTTTTTGGAATCAGTTGGCCAGAACGTTGGTTTGCATGTTGTTACCGCATCACATCCAGCAAGTTGCATTGCCTTATGTAATTCTCTTCCTTTCGTTGTAGTTAGTCTTGAACACCAGTATACGTTTTTAGCGTTAAAGTCTCCACCCATGATGAATCTATTTTATTTAACTAAACTTCATGAATAGGCAACGATTACTTAACAAATTTTTTATTGTTGTTCTTTTTCAAAAATATTGTCTAAATACATTTATTTTAAAGAATTACTAATTCCAGGATGTAGCAAGCTGATTTTCTCATCGCTCGTAATATACATAAGATCGATAATTAAGAATCTAAAATCTACAGGTTTTTAACTATCCGCTAACAGAGCTTTTCACAGGTTAAGCAAAGTATTAGGTTAAGTTACGGTGCGTAACAGGCAATAACATAGGCATAACCTTACATTATTTTAAGCTATTTGTTTTTGAGAAAATGGTAAGAATAGCGAATGAAAGATGGTGCAGCGAGCCCACCTGCAGAATCGGCCGACAATTGTGGCCGACTATCAATGCTAAACACTGAGTCTTAGCACACTGATTTTCTGCCTAATTGGCGGGTACGTCCAGGGGATGCCATGTTTCGATCAAAACCGAGCACTGATGACAGCTCTTCTCGGTTTTTTTTTATGGTACAGATATCCACGAACTTTCTAACGTATTAGTCTGGTATGATGTGTTAAAAAAATTGCAAAGAAAGGGTCAGCATTTGTTTTCCAGATCAATTCAAAGTTTTCGAAATTTGAGTTGTACCTTTCGAAACAAAGCACACAACTTTTATTTATCTATTATCTTTTCATACATATTTATTTAGGACCGTTTTTCTAAAAACTAAAGTGATGGCATGATTCAAATTTGTTTTTAAGTTGAACTTTGTTAGCAAATCTAAGCGCCAATATCTGTTCACTATTATGAAAATATGGGGTGGCCATGTTAAATTTGCAAAGCACACAATCGTCCCTGGATGGTGCGCATAGCATTTGTCCATAACGGCTCTTCACACAAAATAGTCCAACGGGCTTAAATCACAGCTTCGAGGCGGGCAATTGATATCGGAATTTCGGTTGATTGTTCGGTTTTCAAAAACGGTAGCCAAAAGTTCGAGTGTCACTTTGGCAGTGTGACAAGTTGCACCGTCCTGTTGAAACCAAATGTCGTCCATGTCATCCTCTTCAATTTTTGGAAACAACTCGTTGAGCATGTCACGGTAACGCTCGTCATTTACTGTAACCGCGGCTCCTCGCTCATTTTCAAAAAAAAAATGGCCCGATGATGCCGCCAGACCAAAAACAGCACCAAACAGTGACTCGTTGTGGATGCATTTGCTTCTCTACAGTAACGTGTGGATTTTCTGAGCCCCAAATCCGACAATTTTGCTTATTGACGTAGCCACCGATGTGAAAATCAGAAAAGAAGAAGAAGACTCACCACTTTGGAAATAGGTTTTCAATATTTCCCAATTTTGTTCCAGCGTATAGCGTCCCATTTCGTAAATGTCAAACCTTTAAGTAAATTATGAACACATTTGACATGTCATTTGTGTTACCATTCTCAAAAAAATAGGTGGTTCAAAAAGCAAACGCTGTATGGCCCACCCTGTATCAACTAACAGATGGAAGATAATTCAAAGTTAGATAGCTGGGAAAAATGTAAGAAATTACAGGGGGGAAATAATTGCATTGACTACTGTACTCAGAAATTTAAAGTTTGAACTAAAACCACGGGGAAGCTTAAAAACCCCCATACCAAAATTGTCTCTTTGAATAAACAAAATTATTAAAGTTTTTAAAAACATTTTTCGGGTTAAATAAAATCTACAAATAAACGACGGATATGGTACTAAGATACTTCCATCCCATTGAATCGCTCTGAGGTCAAATTGATATTCGTCATAGGATGCCGACAATTCTTATTATTATGTCGAAAGGGAGAATGAACTGAGCAGAGTGTTGACCTCTTAACGATTCGAAGTTGGAGAAGCCTATATATATATGTATACGTACGTATGCATGCATAATGAGATATATACATATGTCGTACCTCAACAAAAGTGCTGCTAAAAGCATATTTATTTACGGAATAAAACTACTCTCAGCTTTTCATTGCACCAAAATTGTGGCTTTAATTTTTGTATTTTGTATTGTTGCCAGAGAACGTGGTTTGTTTTTTCTCGTTAGTTTCCAGAATGCCGTAAGCTGCTGTCGGTACTATCAGCTGCCAGTGGCACTACATCGCAATGCTTACTGCTGGTTGCACAGTTTTACTGGTATTATTAGTGCCTCAATAGAGCTGAGAATGAGGTTGCAAATGCTGTCATAAAAGCCAATATGAGTATTTTTGCAACATGTGGCATGCGGCATCCCGTTGCCACTTCGCTTAGCTTTTATCCAGCCACCGATATGGAATTGGTTCGCTTTACTTATTTTTCCATCTCTTCGTATCCTGCTCAACTCATCTCTTCAATTCTCTGCTTGATACTTACAATATTACTTTATTCCGCCTTTGTCAGTTGCTTTCACATATTATGACGTTTAAGTGCATTCGAATGACCCATTTATGGGACGTGACAGTTGTCTAGTCTGCTTTTATGACTTTTGGGTCTTAGAATGTCAGTGACCGAAACAACTACACCACCGCCAACAACAATTCGCAAATATCACTGCATCAAAAGTGGCAAGTAAAGTAACAGATCGTATTAGTCTGTTGCTTGCCCCTACACAAGCCCATACGTACTCGTATTAGGGATGAGCTCATTTAATAATAAAAAAATTTAAGGGTCTATGATTTCTTTTAGGAAATATAAGATAATATGCCTATTTTACTTATACAAGGTGGCGCAAAATTACTTACCCTATCGGAGATTTATAGTTTTTGCATATGGCATCGTACGTCACTTATATTATATTCGACACTTGTGAACTGCAGAGCTGCAGTACTATATACGAACAGACTAACAGTGGAGCGCATAGATTTCAAAATAAAGATTTCCATCACACAAAACCCTTTCTTTTATAGTAAAACAGTTATTCGAAAACGAAATTTTTTAGTAGGAGTGTTAGTAAGTTTCTAAGTTTTTTTTGGCAGCACATCAAATCTAAGAAGTCCAGTCCTGGTATTCCATCTGCTATTTTTCTGGATGATAAATTAGCTACCACACCTTGTGAAGTGGATGATTTTTTTTAAACAAATTTTGTAAGTGATGAATCTGGTTCGCACTGGGTCTGTACTGTAGATCCTACCTCGTCTCTTAACTGTGGGTCTTTGATCCTGTCATTGGAAGATGTTGTGAAGGGTATTTTAACCTTAAAACCCTCCACAAAAACGGATGCTGGTGGTCTTTTAGTTGCTCTTTTCAAACATTGTTCAGCTTTTGTTTTACCTCTCAAGTCAATTTTCAATAAATCGGTAGCTTCTGGTGTCTTTATCAATGACTGGAAAACGACAGTTGTGACTCCAATTTTTAAAAATGGTAAAAAAATGATGTCCGTAACTACAGACAAATCCCGTAGCTCTCATAAGTATCTGAATTATTTGAAATCATACCAGTATGGTTTTGCGACAGGTAGGTTTACAGTTTCCAATTTGTCTGTTTTCACTGAATACTGTATTGCGTCTTTCTCGGCAAGGCATCAAGTCGACTGTATCTATATTGATAAAAGCGTTCGATAAAGTATCG
Organism: Anastrepha obliqua; assembly: GCF_027943255.1. Taxonomy (NCBI): domain Eukaryota; kingdom Metazoa; phylum Arthropoda; class Insecta; order Diptera; family Tephritidae; genus Anastrepha; species Anastrepha obliqua. The sequence goes on from NC_072892.1 coordinate 88,323,107, forward strand.
ATACAATTTTATTAGATAAACTTCTATTTCTAGGCTTTCACTCAGTTTTCCTAGATTGGCTGCGGTCGTACTTATGTAATAGATATTGTCCAGTTTCTATTAATGGCGCCTTGTCTGTCTTCTATATACATCCTCTGGTGTACCTTAAGGAAGTATATTGGGACCCTTGCTTTTTGTGTTATTTATCAATGATATACGTAATTTTTTGTCCCCCAATATCCTCCTGTGTACGGAATAAGATAACTAACATCATTCCTACATCGGTGATGTTATTCTCCAATCTGTTTAAAAAATCAAAGATCTATGGGTTGTTATTGATGCACGCATTACACATCTTAATCATACAGACTTTATTCTGTCGAAAACGTACTCTACTACTGGTTTTATATGAAGGAATAGTTCGAAATTTGCAGACCCTTATACTCCTAAGTTGCTATTTACTGCATTTGTGCGATCTAAAATACATTAGAATATGCTGCGTTTATTTGTAGAATTTACCACCTATTATCTATGGACTAAATTGAATGAGTTCAAAAAGTTTTTCGTAAGTATGCTTTCTCTTCCCTGAATTCCTCTGATCTTGTTCCATCAAATAAATCCCATTTACTTCTAATTAATCTCAAACAGCTAGAAACAAGAAGATCGGTTTTTTCGCTGTCTTTTTGCTTAATGTTACAAGGGGTGAAACTGACTGTTTCTCTCTTCTAGAAATGATTAACTTTTCGGTCCGTACTAAGTCCTTACGTAATAAATATCCATCCCATTTGAATAGGTTCAGAACAAATTATGCCTGCAATGCTCCAATTGCTCGCTCTCTTCATAAACTACGTTTTTCTGCTCAATTAAAGTGTCTATTCTAATTTACATTCTTAATAGCGGTATTTTAGTGGTATTTAGTAAGTAAGAAACATTTTAATTTAATTAATTTCCTTTTTTTGTTAGATTTACTTTTGTAGTACGTAGTCAGTAAAAACAATTGTTTATTGATTTCTTAAATTAAATTAAATAAAAATAAAGTAAAAAATCAATTCCGGCTTGCTTGGGTAAAATTAAATTACTACATATACAGTATTGGACAAAATAAATGCACTGCTTTTTTTTATTGAGTAATATGAATCCGTTTTATCATTGTTTTCCTTGACAATGTTTTGTATTTTTTCCCCATTAAAGAATTTCGTGCATTCGTAATCAACGACAGTTTTGAGCTACTTAAAGGTTTCATTTTATACCAAAATTTAGTGGGTTATAAAACTGCGTCCTCTAATTTTTTTCTTAATTTTAATTAAAAAATTTTAAATTTTGATGAAAATTCGTCGCATTTTTACAGATGTTGTTCCACAAATGGAGGGGCCTACACATTCAAGCCGACTCCGAACGGCAGATATTTTTATGAGGAGCTTTTTCATGGCAGAAATACACTCGGAGGTTTGCCATTGCCAGCCGAGGGGCGATCGCTATTAGAAAAATGTGATTGAACCAACGTTCTCTCTGTGAATTCCGTATGGTAGTCACGCACCAACCCATTCGGCTACGGCGGTCGTATATGGGTATATACTGGGGCATATACAAATTCGAATTTTCGTAATGCATCTAAATTCCTTTCTGAGGAATTATAAAGATTATACGAATATTTTCATGCAAGTAAATATAATTCAGGACTTTCAATTCAAAAAGATTGATAGGTGGATATAATATATATATAAGGATATTTTTTGTAGTAAACTTTCTTACTCAGAAACGTTTTTTGACTCAAAATCAACAGATTTATATTTATTTTCATAATATAAAATAAAAAATAAAAAAATTGGTTTATATTTAAAATATCGGGGCTTGCGGGAATTATGTATCTGTTTGTGATTTTGTTAACTAAAATTATAATAGAGTAGTAGTATTGACGTAAGAATAGCGCACAAAAGGACATCTGGTAACAATGTAGTAAAGCATGAAATAACTAAGACTGGAATTCAAATAAACACAGCTTGAACAGATAGAATAAATTTTAAGTACCTTCAGATAATCAGCTTTATTCCGATCTCGGTATAAGTAATATCCAGCGATATTAAATTTAAGTGTATATTTTCCTGAAATTTCGGGAGCATTGCGCATCCATTCCATATATCCATAAAACCAGTATTTTAAATTGCTTTCAGTTGTCCATATAACTTGCTTCAGTTGAGAAAATGGAAGCTACTGCAACGAATGAAGAATTATAATAAAAAATTAAAAACCGATGCTGTGCTGTCACAGCGGCATAACCACATCAATTTAGAAATGGCAAGAGTTTTAAGAGTTTTGCTTTGGCTACTGCTGTCGTATTGCCTTCGCATTTGCTGACGTTTTGCTGTCGTAATTGCTATTATCTTGTTTTTGTACTTCAAGATGTCCACAGATGTTGTTTAAGCCTAGCAGGTAGTAAAACTCATAACTTTAATGGATTGCAAAGTTCCAAGTAATGTAAGGTTTGCTGTGATGTACTGTCATTCTTCCATGGATAAAATTGTAAACTCTACAGCACAGTTTCGACTATTGAAACATTTAAATTTGTGTTCCGAAAAATTATTGCCTCCGCAGCACAGCCACGGAATATCTTTTAGTGCAGCTGGCGATTCTACGAATGCTGCATAAAATGTTAGTGTTTAAACTGACAAATAAACAAATATTTTTGCTGCACGGACTGTTGAATCAAAAAAGTTCTTACTTACTACATATTTACTAGTTAAGTTCAAAAGTACAGCTTTGCAACAGTTACCGGCTTTTTACCTTGCTGTGATGTAGGCCATAAGCTTTTCTCTTGAGAGAGTTTTTCAAAAATAAACTACGAAAAATCCTCCTTAAAAAAATCTCAAAATTGAGATGGCCTTCATTCAACTGTTATGTCAGCCATAGGCAACTTAGGCGTACGAGCACTCCAAAGCATCCGGAAAATCCTTGCAAATATAGTCAAAAATTAGTAGAGGATCATTGGAATACAGGTTAGTAAGTGTATTTAATTTGATGGAGATTATATTGAAAAAATTGATAAAGTTTAAGAGTTCCAAATTTTTATTGTTGATGGCTTACTTTTTAACACACCCTATTATATATATTTGTTCTATAGGATACACTTTTAGGTTTTTTCCTCTCCGAGCTGTGGATGGATTTACATTTGTTGCCAGTTTTGCCATCCCAACCTAATGTACAGTGTATATACGTATATACAATCATATTTTCATACCAGCGATATATGTATGCTAATTTGCCTGTGTTGAAGTTGTGCTGATGCAACAAAGGTAGTCTACATTTATTTTCCTGGGCAGCGTGCTATGTTCTTAGCAGAATATGTTGCAAAGTCGCTTACTTTGTATTCTAAATCTTTTCTCAAGAAATCTGGTTTAAATTGTTGTAGCGTTAAATTCATTAAATGGCACTAAAGAGAGCATTATTTACCCAGCAAATCCTGATTAATAAATCCTTGCTAAGCTCGTGAATATACTCGCTCTGAAGGCAATGATAGCGCAAAAAAAATTAGGTGGTCCGGTGTAAATATTTTTATTATGGCACTGTAGTTTGGAATTCTTTACATTCTCTTGTGGAATTTTGGAATAAAATTCTCAAATGTCGCAGAAATATCTAGAATTTTATTGATTTAAATGCTCAAAGATTCCCATGAATTAGTCAAACATTTTGGTGAGCTTACAAAAAGCGCTGAACTTTAAGTAATTATTCTAGTTGTCTTTAAGACGTAATCTACTATATTATGTGTTCTAATTGCCTTATCGCGAGTTGGTAACTAATGTTTAAAATAGTATTATTAAAATAGTATTTTCAAAAAGGCTTTATTAATTCTTATCAGAAAAGAAACATGCATTGGGAAATGTAGTCGCTTAAAATTGAGAATCAGCAAATTTTCACTTTACTTTCCCGGCTGATACCATTATTCTACTATCTCGGCCGGACGTAGCCGGAAGAAAGGCACATACTCTGTGCCCAGTCCAGCTCTATTTCAAGTTTCTTAAGGGAACTGGGTTTGGATGAGGAACTGTGATGAGTAGAAGGCACAAAAGGTCACAAGGTTCGAAGTTCATACCTCATTTTCATTCGTTCAACACTTATCTAGTTCTTTACCGTATTAAAGTTTAATAAATTGCGGTAAAGCCTACTAAATTGATCGGTACCCACCAGAGGTCCGTTTCGCGTAAAATCTTCGAGAAAATTGATGTTTAGCCTTCCTCAGCTTTTATCTTCTGCTCAAATATGAAGGAGACGTTATCAATAAAACGGTCCGAGGATGACATATGGCAAAAATACATTTTTTGTTTTTTGGTAGGACTGTTATAAGCTTACATGGCAAATTTCAGCGTGATATGTCACATAGTTTGTTTTCTGTGCTACTGTAAACAAGTCAAGCTCGAGTGTATTCTTCGAATTCTCTTTTATGACTTCAATTGTCTCAAAATGTTTTCCACGGAGCGGCAACTTGAGCTTGGGAAGCAGAAAAAAGTCACATGGAGCCATATCAGGCGAATACGGTGCTTGCGGAATGATATTAACATTATTTTTGTTCAAATAATCGCCAACAAGACGTGATGTGTGAGCTGGTGCATTATCGTGATGCAAGAACCATGACTTGTTGTCCCACAATTCCTTCCTTTTAAGACGAATGTTCTCGCACAAACGCTTTAAAACGTCTAAATAATATTCAGCGTTAACCGATCGGCCTTGCGGAAGGAAGTCCGAGTGCACCACACCTTCGTAATCGAAAAAAACAGTCAGCATAACCTTAATTTTTGAGCGACTTTGGCGTGGTTTTTTGGGTTGATGTACGGCCCTCTTTGAACGATTTGTACCACTGGAAAACACGTGCACACGATAGAGCCGAGTTCCCATAGGTTGTCTGCAATATTTTTAAGGCGTCTGAAGCCGAAATTTTGTTGGAATAACAAAATTTCGAACAAATTCTTTGTTCAACTTGAATTTCCATCGTTAAATTCGAAGAACACACTCGAGCTTCACTTGTTTACAGTAGTACAGAAAACAAACTATGTGATATATCACGCTGAAATTTGCCATGTAAGCTTATAACAGTCCTACCAAAAAACAAAAAATTTATTTTTGGCATATGTCATCCGCGGATCGTTTTATTGATAACGTCTCGTTCATATTTGAGTAGAAGTTATTATTAAAAATTCATTTGAAAATATTATATATACATACTTGGTTTTGGTACCGATGAACTCAGTAAAGTGCGCCTAATCGACACAATTGACTTTAACATTAAATCAATTTTAAGCTATCTACACTGTTGAAGAGATTGTATCTTGTAGAACGTTATCTTAAATATTTTGGAGTGTTAAATACGCTCTCTCCGAGATCTGAGTTGCTCGAATACACAAAATAATGTGTGCCAATTTAGATGATTCTTTGTCTGGGTACATACTCCAAAACTTCAAAACATAAACAAACTCGTTTTGTATTAATAGAGGATATGATTTTAGCTGTTGATGATAGATTTTCGGACTTTGTCTTTTTCTTCCTATTTCTTCTTATATATATCTTCACATTTTATATTGCCTGATGATAAACAAATATATTTAACAAAGCAAAAATTAAGAAAGTGCGGAAAACTTTTCTATTAAAAATTGGTCTAATCGAACATTAAAGTTTTGTAGAAAGTAGTTCCAAACATGTGTGTAAAATTTAGATATGGTTAATGGTTCAGTTAATTAGTAGAAAAAGATGACTAATCCGGTATCTATCCAAGGTGTACGCCTTAACCTAGATACGAAATAAATGGTAACAGCTAAGTATTCGCTCTCACAAAACACAGTCTGGTTATTCAGAAAGCCCCATTTTACCAATATAATATGTTAAATAGTGCGTTAAAACTACGAGTATCATTAGATTACTAGATTCATTTAATGTTTTCGGTAGCCTGCATCAAAATTATTGATGGTAACAAAAGTACTGGATAAATTTTGTTTACATATATTTATGATGCCATATTTTTTTCAATAAAACAAGTAAGTTCGTCACATTAACAAAACTTATGAATCATAAAAAAATTAAAAAATATTGCTGTAAGAGTAAAAAGTTGTTTAATTTGAGAACTAAAATAAAAAGCTATCAAAATTGTACCTTCTAGTTTGAGAATTCTATCAACGGTAATTTGAGATGTATTTGAAAACTAACTAACTTTTGGGGTTTGAGAAGGGCTAGTTATCAAATGCTTCTCAACTTGAGATGTTCATTTGGTACTAAATTCAGAAGTCACGGCATATCGGGACCGACTTAAAATCCCAAACTGTGGAATGTGCGTTGATTTGGGAAAATTTAGGCCATGATAGATTTCTCAAGTCCACATCAGGACAGAAAAGTTGCTTCCAAATTTTCTTTGTGACTTCCGCTACAGTCACCATTCAATATTTCGGAAAAGAGCTTTTTTTTTAAAATGAAATCATATTATAGGCCTTAGTCATTAAGTCGCAGTCTGTGTTATTACAGAAAATCGCCCCGTTGTTAAAATCTTTGGTAAGCCACCGAGGATATTCGGTCACTAAAAAGTATATACAGGGAGCGCCACCTTTCATGTCGGTATGTAAACTAACTTTGCTATTTACCAACCGATCAACTGCAACATACATGTTTTCGATACGTCAATTCAGTACAATTTCAACCATGGATTGCTTTACATCGAAAAAACGCGCATATCGCAAAAAGCATCGCGGCAAACAGGCACCGTCTGACAATACTATTCGTTGTTTGGTGTCGAATTTTTTTGAGCACGGGACAGTAGGATCACCGACCAAGACGTTCCAATGAACTTGTTGAGAGCGTTGCCCAGAAGTCAACAGTGTCGTATCGTCGTCGCGCTCAGTATTTTGGCGTCAGTAAAACCTCAATGCGGCGCATTTTAAAGGATGATTTAAATTTTTTCCCGTATAAAGTGCAATTGACGCAAAGAATATTGATGACAGACCATTCACGTCACTTGGAATACGGCCAAACAGTCGCTCGAATGGTTGACACTGAACCCAATTTTTGGAAGCAAATTTTAAACACTGACGAGGCACATTTTAGCCTCTCGGGCAGGGTGAATAAACAAAATCGTCGCATTTGGGGAACTGAAAATCCACACGAGATCCATGAAACGCCATTGCATGACCGGAAAGTAACTGTTGGCCCGTATTTGCGCCAAAAACATCATTGAGCCATATTTTTATCGAGATAACGAAACGGTCGATGGAAACCGATATCAATAGACGCTGCCCGCAAATGCGTGATAAAGGTTTAGACGGTTACTGGTTTCAACAAGACGGTGCGCCATGCCACACTGCGAATGCAACAATTGAATTTCTGCAACGAAAATTCCCGGGATGTTTAGTGTCATCAACTGGCCCCCAGATCACCTGATTTAACCTCCCGGACTTCTTTTTGTGGGGTTATCTGAAAAGCAAGGTTTACGCCAACAAGCCGCAGACTATTGACCAACTTAAGGCAAATATTCATGCCGTAATCGACGCTATAGGTAAAACCCGAAAAGCTTGACAAAGTAATGACAAACGCAGAAAAAAGATCGCAGTTTGTGGGTGCTAATAAAGGTGGCCATTGATATTGTATTCAAAAAGTAGTTCTAATAAATTGTAAATAACCAAACCAAATATAAATACCTCACTTAACAAATCAGTTGTTTTTTCTTTGAAGTTATTCAATGTTTTCATACCGACGTAAAAGATGGCGCACCCTGTAGTTCTCATATGATATTTTCTTTATTACAAAATTGCCTTCAGACGTCGTATGAAACTGTTTTTGCAACACACATTCCATTTTATTCGAGCAAATAAAAGCATACTTTGGGCAAATTCTAATTTAATTATAATTAAAATAGCTCATTCCGAAAACATAATTAAAATACTATGGCTCCTTAATCACTTGACTCTGTAACACCCACACACGGCCTCACTTTCATCAGCATCCAGCGTATCGCGGCACGTCGTCAGCTAAATTTAAAGGGCTGTGTGCTGTTTGCAGTCAATATCTGTCCTGGTCAATTTATTGAAAACTCCGAAGCACAATTGTTATTGTACCTGGGTAAACGTAGTAATAGATGTGCTCTATGCACACTTGTCTATCTGAGACGTTTTGTTTGTGGCAGCACCAATTATGCGCATACGAGTAAAACGTCATCTATCAGTTTGAAACTTGTTTGCTGTCTGGCAGAGACTTCAACGTGCAATCGATTTGGCTGGCCGGGACAGTGGTTATTGCTTTGAAAAGGCGCGCCTAATAGTGTTTTGAACGTGGTCATTATTGTTATTTGGGGCCAAATGCAATGGCCAATGGTGCAACATGCAAGAAACAGTCAAAGCTACACAAATCATAAAAGTTTCATAGCATGTGGAACACGGGTGTCAAGGCTAGCCCCCGTTCTGCTTTTACATGCATGTTTTCAATCGTTTGCCTGGCTGTGTATGTACATATGTGTGTATGAGTATTGTGCTGCTTGTGCTATGAACAGTTCCACGTACAGATAAAGTGACCATAGCTGGGCTTAGACAAGTTGGTCGTGTGAGTAGTATGTGGCTTATTAAATGCCACTCATCAATTATGTATACGATTGGCAGGCGATTGCAGATGAACGTGTGGACTGACAGCGCCAATTAGTGAGTAGGTGAGTTTCGTCCATTTGCATGTACATACATACACACTCTATTTAAAAAAAATAAACTGAGCTTAATATGCCATCTTTTGCGCCGTCTCTATTAATAGGTTTTACAATACGGTCGGCATTTGGACTCCTGTTTGGGTATTCGGCCGAGCTCTTCCTTCAATTTATGGTGTGCGTCTTGATGTTTTTTCACATATGGTGTGACCTACAATTTTATGCTCAAAGCACATATAGCTTTTTATGAGGTGCTTTCTCATCGGACAAATACACTCAGTCTGCCGAAAAGCAACCGCTATTAGAAAAGGCTGATTCTATCATTTGCTGTTTCATGCCCGAGGTTTCGAACCTGTGCACTACTGAATGGTAGTTACGCGCCAACCAATTCGGTTACGGTGGAAGTCCGTGAAATAGCCAATTGTAAATTTAAGTACTCAGGTTGGCCTACATATATGGGAGTAATAAAAGAAGACCGACTCAAACCGTGGACAATGGGATGCAATGAACGGTAACAGATGTTGAGCTCAGGGCCACTCGACCGTAATGCCGGGGAGATTGTTACTTGTGCGGCAGGAGGCTTTAAATGGGTTAAAGTTCCATAAGTTCATTGATTAAGAGTTGTGAGTGAATTTCTGACTAGGAGACAAATCATATCATTGCACTATTGCACACTCAACTTTAAAACGGACTTTCCAACCTATAAATTAATTTTATTTCAAAAATCGTATGTTTTTGAATTATTTACTGTGCCCTCAATTTAATTACAATACTTAAAAAAAACTGTATTTACATTCAATATTTTTATACTGGGAAATAAAAATACACAAATTTGGAGAATTCATGTCCAAACGAAAAACAGAACATAAATAGCATGCAAAATGATCCCGTTAAATTTTAAGCGTGCCGTCAATATGCGCTAGAGTTTCTACAAGCTTTGAAATGAGATGGGGTTCTTGCACAATGAATCCGTGAGGAAACCAGACAACTAATGGTGCTCACACTCACCAACGTAAACGCACACCCGTAACAGCTGATACAATGAAACTAAGGAGAGCCCCATGTAAATGAATTCTCACCACCGTTCCGTTCCGTAGTATCGTAGATGGTTGCTTCATCGTGTCAGCTAATACGCTGGTGAGTATGAGCACCATAAAGAGAAACGCCCGCTGATTATTAAATTGCATGAAAAAACAAAAATTGTTTGGAGAAGTCGGCAACTTAATGAATATAACTCATTCTACAGGGCAATATGAGACTAGAAGATACAAAAGTGACTCTGTAATTGCAAATAAAAGCCGCCTAGGCCAAGGGAAGAAACTTAATGAAAGCAGAATATGTTTGATTTTAAATGAGGTCAAAAGAAATTCCTTTGCGTCAGACATATAACTTAATAATCTTTTAGAGGAATGTGTTGAAAAATCATAAACACCACAGGCGATTGCGCAAAAGAAGCCATTTATTAGTTCGAAAAACAAGAGCGCCCGCATACAATTTGCACGAAATATGTATATAACTTATTTTTAGGCATGAAACAATAAATGACAGAAAAGTTTTTTTCCAATAGCAGTCGTCCCTTGGCAGTGTATTTCTGCCATTCTAAAGCTCTTCATACAAAATGGTCTGCCGTTCGGAGGCGGAATAAAACTATAAGTCCCTCCATTTCTGGGAAATATCAAGCCGCACATAAAAAATTGAAGGAGGAGCTTGGCCAAACACCAAATAAAAGGTATGAGCGCCAATTATATACAATCAAGGTCAAAAGAAAATGTACACCATATGTTGACAATTTTTGGCTATTTATTTATTTATTTTGTGATTTGAATTATTTTTTTATAAAAATATAGTTCGCACTATAACAAAAACCTTGCAACTCAAAATTTTCAAACTATGTTCGACATTTGTAAGAACTTGGAAAGTTTTCATTAAAATTTCAAACTTTTACTCAGAATTTCCAAGCACCTTTAGAAATATTTCAGGCTATCAAATTTTCGTAAAGTGCAAGTTTGAAGCAGGTCAAAATTCACGCTAATTTCGTAGAATTTTTTTTTAGTCGCGGTCAACAATACCCGTTAGCAATTGGTATAAATAAACATATGGCGGCGCTGGAAAAGAGCTGCCTAATACTCATTAGGGGCGAATCTTGCACGATAACTTTGTTCTTGCTTTCACAAACAAATTTGTCGTCTAGTAAGCCGAGCAGAGAGGTAGCGAGCAAAGAAATGGCAAGTAGAAGAGGTTCAAAGTCTTCTGTGAAGCATAAGCAGTTTTTACAGACCATGTATCGGAATTGGTATTGCAAATGCGTTACAAGAAAAACTGCCTACAGGATGGGAAGAAAATATAATTGTACCAATACCGATAATAATAAAAAAAGTGATAAAGCCAAGTGTGGAAACTATAGAGGCTGAATACTTGCTACAAAATATTTTAAAATATTATCTACAATAAGCTAAATGAATATGCTGAAAAAATTATCGGCGATTATCAATGCGGTTTCAGAGCACAGCGATCAACAATTGGCCAATGTGTTTCGCTGTCCCAAATATTTCAAAACTGTCGAATGATGAATGTCGAATACAAAATTATGTTATGTTGCCTTTTTAGAGACTTCAAACAAACGTTTGATAAACTTAATCGAAATCATATTGAAAATCATTTGAAGATGTTAGGCATACCTTGGAAACTAGTACACCTGATTGGCATAACTTTAACAAACACTTGGGCAAAAGTAAGAATTCAAGGGAATGTCACCGACCTTTTTGAAGTCATCTCAGGTGTGAGAGAAGGAGGTGCGCTTCCATCCCTACTTTTCAACCTGGTACTACACGCGGTTATAACTAATATAGATCCAGGAGGCAAAATTTTTTGCAAATCTACACAAATTTGTACCTATGCCGATGAGATGGTATTTATAGCCAGAAACAATAAGACTCTGCAAGAAACATTTATGCGGCTAAAATCATGGGCTACGATGGTAGGACTCATCAACGAAGAAAAAAACAAATATGTGGAATGTGCAGCGCCCAACCCAACACATAACTTACAAATTGGCAGCTGTAACTTTGAAATGGCCAATGAATTTAAGTATTTTGGAGTTATGCTGAGCGAACAGAAAGATATATCTTTTGCCATACAAAACAAAGTACAAGGTGCAAATAAGTCATATTTCGCACATACAAAGTTGATGAAGTCGAATTTATAAAATTGTGATAAGACCTACACTCACATACGGGTGCGAAGCCTGGGTTCTGACACCTAATGAAATCGATCAGTTAAATTGTTTTCAAAGAAAGATTCTGAGAAAAATATGTGGACATGTACGACTTGGAAACGGTACTTACCGCATTCGGCACAACGACGAGTTAGACACATTTATGAGCGGTGCAAATGTAATCAGGACGGTCAAAGTGCAAAGGATTCCATGTTACGGTCACATTTGCGAATGAGCAACGGTAGAACTTAGAAAAAGATCTTCGAAACAAATCCCCAAGGCGACATATCAAACGAAAAGCGTGTGACGTGGAGGCGAATTGTAACGGAAGCAATGGTTCACCCCGAACTTTGATGATGATGTGTCGGAAATATTAATTTCGTAGAAGGAAATATGGATAAATTTCAATATCTGAACATCCTGAAAGCTAATGCCAGTCAAAGAGTCGAACGGTCGGGTATATAGCATAATTTTCTTTTTTGTCAGGACAATGACCCGAAGCATACCTCCGTGGTTGCCAGAACGTGACTCATCTACAATTGCCCTAAACAACTTCAAACAGCCGCACAATCACCCGATCTTAATTTAATCGAGTATGTTTGGATGGAATTGTCCAGAAAACTGAGGAATCAAGTTTTTCGAAACGCAAACGCACTGAAGAAAGATCTGGAAACCCAATGATAGAAGCTTTCACCGGACATATGTAAATACTTGATGGAGTCTATCTCAAGACGCTTAAATGCTGAAACAATAATAATGACATACAGTTTCGTACGATTATTCGTTTGGACATGAATTATATGGTTTCGTTTATTTTTATTCCCCAGTATAAATCTTTTATTTATTTATTTATGTATTAAATCTGTAAACAATAAATTCTTGCAGTCTACTAATATAAATAAAGTAAGATTATATAGAAGATTTTAGGAGGTTAGTGAAAACATTTATTAAACAAAGAAAAATCAAGTTTGAAAGGAGATGAGATCAAGTTGTACTCATTAAGTGCGAATGTAAACATAATTTATTTATTTAAGATAAAGGAAAACTTGTTTTCTTCGAAGATTAATTAACTTTTCCGAGTTCCGAAATTTGGTTTTACTGTTGAGCAGTTAATAGGACTATGAATAAGTTCGTGCGGTTTTTTTTCGAAATTTGAAACTTTATTGACGTAAAATGGTTACAAATTTAATATTCAAAGTATTGTCCATCGCTTGCTACTACTTTTTCCCATCTTTCTGGCAATTCACGGATTCCCTTTGTGAAAAATTCGGTCGGTTTTGCCGCAATCCACGAATCGATCCATTTTTTGACTTCATCGTAATTACGGAAGTGCTGGTCAGCCAGGCCATGTTGCATCGATCGGAAGAGATAGTAATCGGATGGCGCAAGGTCTGGACTATACGGCGGGTGGGGTAGGACATCCCATTTGAGCGTTTCTAAGTATGTTTTGACCACTTGTGCAACATGTGGCCGAGCATTGTCATGTTGCAAAATAACTTTGTCGTGTCTATCGGCGTATTGCGGCCGTTTTTCTCGCAGTGCTCGGCTCAAACGCATCAATTGTCGTCGGTAGACATCCCCCGTAATCGTTTCATTCGGTTTCAGTAGCTCATAATACACAACACCCAGCTGGTCCCACCAGATACACAGCATAACCTTCAGGCCATGAATATTCTGCGCCGACGTCGATGTTGAAGCATGGCCAGGGTATCCATACGTTGCCCGACGTTTTGGATTGTCGTAATGGACCCACTTTTCATCGCCAGTCACAATTCGATGCAAAAAACCCTTTCTTTTGTGCCGTTGAAGCAGTTGTTCGCATGCCATAAAACGGCGTTCAACGTCTCTTGGCTTCAATTCATACGGCACCCAATGGCCTACCTTTCGGATCATTCCCATGGCTTTTAAACGTTTGGAAATGGTTGATTGATCAACTCCCAAAGTTTTTGCAACCTCTTCTTGCGTTTGAGCCGGATCTTGATCGAGCAATTCCTCCAATTCGGTATCCATGAACTTTGGCGGCGCACCCTCGCGTTCTTCGTCTTCCAAGCCAAAATCACCACTTTTAAAGCGTGCAAACCACTTCTGGCACGTTCGCTCAGCTAGAGCATGCTCACCATAAACTTCCACCAAGATACGATGACTTTCGGCTGCTTTTTTCTTCATATTAAAATAATGAAGAAGAATTCCCCGCAAAAACACATTATTTGGCACGAAATTCGACATTTTCAAGTGTGGTAAAAATATTGTTGTTTACGCTTCAAATAAAAAACTTATACTGACGTTTGTGCCTTACGACAGTAGCTCTCCAATGAATGTTTGGAAATGTGGATCGATGGAATAATAATCAAGTTACGCCATCTGTTGTAAAACCGCACGAACTTATTCATAGTCCTATTAGTATGTACAATTAGGCGACAGAGCCGCTGTGTGTGTACTTATAATATAGACTTCTTGAACACTGGGAAAAGCGTTCGCAATTAATTGCTTAAGAGTCAAATTTATTGATTAATAAAAAAAAGTTGTGTCACTGTTCGCAATTAATTATTGCTTAAGAGTCAAATTTATTGATTAATAAAAAAAAAGTTGTGTCACTGTTGACGGTTTGGCCCGTTGGCTCGAACCCCTTGTGACAATTCCCTTGGAATTGTAATCTATTCGGCACTTTGATGCTAAGTTTCAGGTTCATGTTGGAAAAACAACGTTTAATCACCAGCTAAAATGTTGTAAAAGAAGTTTTTGTCTTTTCTCGCCTCTTTAGTGACATCTTTCGAATGTTAAATTCTGAGCAATTTTTGGTCCTCAGTTAACTTTTGCGGAACGAAACGTACACAGACCTTTCGTAAGCCCATATGATCAGTTAAAATGCGATAAATTGATTTTTTGGAGATATCAGGTTAGACCATAAGTTCGAGCGTTTTTTAAAGGTGGTTTTAAAATTAATAAAAAAGATGTTTAAAGTATTTATTAATCAATACTCGTAATATATTTTCCTTCATTATTTACAATCTCTTCCCAACGTTTAGGCAAATGTTTAATTCCCTGCTCAAAAAATTGTTTGTCCTTGGAGCCAAAATACGCTTCGATATCCCTTTTTATAGCTTCTTTTGAGGAGTAGTTCTTGTTACTCATATGGGATTGAAGTCCACGGAAAAGATGACAATCACAAGGTGCAATATCCGGAGAGTATAGTGTATGCGGCATGAGCTCCCATCCGAGCTCGTTCAGCTTGCCTAATGTTTGCCTTGCGGTATGAGGTCTTGCGTTGTCGTGGTGAAACAAAACTTTGTGTCTATTCACTAAAGACGGTCGATTTTTGTTAAGAGCCTCATTCAGGTTTGATAGCTGATGGGAATAATAATCAGCAGCTATCGTCTGGTTTGGTTCCAGAAGTTCATAATAAACAATACCGGCCATATCCCACCAAATAGACAGGAGAATCTTCTGGGGGTGAAGGCCATCCCTAGGGGTCGGTTCTGGTATTTCATCTTTATCTTACCGTTGGCGTTTGCGAACACGATTATTGTAAAGGACCCATTTTTCATCACCAGTAACGATACGGTTCAAAAAACTTTCATTTTCAAGTCGTTGCAGCAGCTGAGAACACACTTTCACTCTCTGCTGAAGGTTGGCGACGGAAAGTCTATGCGGAACCCATTTACCCAGCTTTGAAACCTTTCCCAACTGAACCAGGTGCCTGTGAACTGTTCCATGCGATGAATTTAACCTCTGAGCTATCATATCGACTGACAAATTTGGCTCAGCTTCCACGAGTTCGAGCAAGGCGTCGGAGTTAAAGACTTTAGGACGACCAGCGCACGTCGCATCCTCCACTTCGCAGTTACCACTTCGGAATTTTGAAAACCACTTTTGCGCAGTCCTCAAACTCACAGTATCCCCTCCTTGAACAGTGTTTATTTCTGCAGCAGCAGTTGTTGCATTTTTACTACTCTTATAAAAAAAATTCAAAATATGCCTCTTATATGCGTTCGAAGATTTCATTTTATTTTTTAACAACACGTGCTTCTATCCGCGATTAAAATCACTTCTTCAATGCACAATAGGTATATCAAAGAAAATATAAATAGTTCCGTTATATCCCGCGAATAATTTTTTGTATGCAAAAATCGTACAAAAGTGAAATTATGGGTAAAATACGCACGAACTTACGGACTGACCTGTATTTAACTCCAATTCCATGAATGATCAACGACCATTTCGGCTCATTTTTGATAAATTTACGAACAATTTGGATGGAAATTTTGGTAATTACTGATTTTGGGCGGTCCGTATGTTCATTGTGATTTATGTCCTCACAGCCATCTCTGAAACGTGTAAACTACTCGTGAACTGTGGCACAACTTAGACAATCATCGCCATACATTTTTTTATCAATGCAAATGTTTCGGTAAACGTTTTTCCCATTTTAAAACAAAATTTGGTATTTTCTCTTTGCTTCGAACTCATTTTTCTACCGATGACACAAACATATTGCCACTTAAGACGCAATAACTTCGCTTCCGAATGTCACCAAGCTTTCACTGGAGGTCATCTAGGTATGTAACTTCCAACGCACTAACTCATTAAAAAGATGGCGCCATCAAGCATCAAGAACGTTTTTATAACGCCACTCTTATTTATTTTGGACTTCACCTTGTATTTCGTTTTTTTTTTATTTTCTTAAATATAGTGCGCGCAGGTGTATTTATGTATGTAACTAGTTACGTGATTTTGCTGGATAACATACTTGTTTGAATTAAAAACAAAAAGTTGGCTTTAGTGAAAGTTTGTAGCTTAGTGGTGTTAGTTTAATATAATTTTATTTATTAAGCTCTCATGTGTCATGTTAGTTAATTAAGTATGGTTTCACTATAGGCAATTAAAAATTAATAACTACGTATGACTATGCTATAAAATGTCTATTTTTAAACATGAAATGCGCAACATATACTTACACACTATTACTTCTACATTTACATAAATATATGTAGTATTTAAATTTTTGTACTATCTAATTAAACTACCACGTATTAACCGCTAATCCAGTTGCCACATTTAGTTGTCAATAATTGATGACTATTCATCGCTCAACTATTAGAATAACTCGCCTTTAGCGCAAAACTTGCCACACCTACGGTTAAAGTTACAGTAATTAACGTATATTGATTGTTTCCTAAATATACATGCAAACATCCATATGTCTAAACAAATTGGGTGCACAAATAAGTAATGAGAAGAAGAAAATATACCAGGGCAGAGCTAGCAAAATAGCGATGACACTATCGATTTCTCGAATTATTTACGCTTTTATGCTTTGCTATTGATAGTTTTTATCGATTACCGATAGTATACTTCTTTTTTTCTATTTGATACACATCACTTGTACAGAATCAAAACACTTCGCATGGGTTCTGAAATTTAGATGAGCAAAGTGCATTTAATTCAATGCGAATAGAATTTCAAAGAACAATTGCTTTTAGTTCAACTTTCATTGGAGGTGGCGGCTGTTAGCACAGAGAGGTTCTTGATCTTTTGTATCGCGGTAACATCCGTGGAATCTGAATGAATTCTCATCAAATCTGGTCTAATCATCAGTACAAATCAATTAGATTCTCACAATAAAATAAATTGTTATTCTTAGCCTTTAAATGAATCTTTTTAAATATCGAAATATTGTAGGTTGGCAGCTTTACCCCAGAAAGCCGGAGAGTTCAGGAACCATGTAAAAAATGTCTAAATTTTTTTCAAGAAAAAAGAGGAGGTATAGGATATTAAAATGCCTTAAAAAATACTTTGTACATGATATATATACATATACAGGGTGGACCAAATAAAACCTACTAATGTTAAGCACACATACCTTTTTATTTTTTGAGATATTTATTTTTATTTTATAAAGGTTTACATAACAATAAAATTATTATACATACTAAAAGTAGTGCAGCGCTAGCATCGGAGGCTTTCGGCTGGTTTGAGATATTTATTTTTTTCTTTTTGTAGATTATAATTGAATTTTTGGAAATTTATTATGGAACCCTACAGTACAACACAACGCGTTAAAATTATCGAGTTTTTCTATTCTTGTCAACGATCAATTGTTTTAACGCAGCGTAAATAATGTTTTGATGTCGGATGAAGCGCATTTCCATTTAAATGTCAACAAACAAAACTGTAGATTGTGGGGCTCTGAAAATCCAGGGGCAACACACCAACATCAGTTGCACCCATCTAAATGTACAGTTTGGTGCGGTGTTATGGCCACTAGAGTTATTAGTCCATATTTCTTCGAAAATGAGGATGAAACGCCGGAATCGATTTCAGGAGCTTCTTACATTGATTGAAAACTTTTTGCGGTCAATGGCGGAACAGTATCCTAATTTGTGGTTTCAACAAGATGGAGCAACTGCGCATACTGCTAAGAAAACTATGGACCTGCTGCGTGAAATTTTTGGCGAACGTCGGATTTCCAAAAATTCAGATTCCCCTTAGCCACCTCGTTCGCCAGATTTTACTGCGCCCGACTTCTTTTTATGGGGATATTTAAAAGACAAAGTGTATCTCAATTAACCAGAGACTATTAGACAGTTGAAGCAAATATTCGAGACGAAATACTGAGCCTTCAACAAGAAACATTATGTGGTGTAATGGAAAACGCGTTAAGAAGAGCCAATCTTTGTATCGAGAAAAATGGTGGACATTTGACTGATGTAATATTTCATACATAATTTCCATAAAATATATTCAATGTATACAAACAATTAACCAATATAAATGATTAATGCAAAAGTTATTTGTGTTTAACATTAGTAGGTCTTATTTGGCCCACCCTGTAAATATATATATGTATACTCGTATGGCGGTCGCCATACACCATTTATAAAAGGGACATTCCGCTGGTACTAAATTCAGGCGCTCTCGAAATAGGTTTTCGTTTTTGTGTTAAGATTTTTCAAGCTTACCAGGCGTCCTGTAAGGAACAGACTTGAATACAGAGGTTCATCTTACTTTTTATAAAAAGGTGAGGACATCAAATATCTTGCGAGCTGAGTTTTATTATTGAGTGCTTAAATCGGCTTGAAATGAAAAAAAATCGATTTTTTATTATCATATAAATAGTAAATTAAATATTTTCAGAACACTAGCTTCAGCTCCTTTAGAAAACCAAATTAGGAGATAGCGCCATGGAAGATTCTCTTGCTTTCGAAGTAGGGCGTCGGAGCAAAGGTGGTTTTTGATTCCCCTGCTCTTATTGTGCTCCGATAGTTTATTTCACTCCGGGCTCCGCTTTCGTTCCCAAGCAAAAATAAATTATTTTATCTATTTCATTACTTAATTGCATGATTTTACTTATGAAATACATATAAAAGATTTCTATTTATTTTGTCTGATAAATACTATCGCAAGCATTAAATCATCTACCAGGGAGTGTCTTGAATTGCTTATGATTACTTTAAGGAAGAAAATTGACGCTCGCCGCTATAGACAAAACGTTTTCAATAAAAGGCTCAGACTTTTTGCAATCAGTTCAAGCATCTTTTCAAAATCTTCATCCTCTGAGGTTGTTCTGGATTTCACGTATTTGAATCCATTAAATCTTCTCTTGATACTAACTTCTTATTATTCAGTAAGAGAAAAGGGTGATATCTGCTTGGCACGGACCTGGGCTATATGGTGGATGCATTAAATCTTCCCAACCATGTTCCCGGAGTTTTTCGCGAGTTACTGCAGACGTGTCTGGCCTGGTATTGTCCCGATGGAACACAACACCTCTTCTGTTGGACAATTCTGATGTTTGATGTTGGATCCATCATGTTTTTGGTGTTAATTGGTGTGGCACCCAAACCTCGAGCTTCCTTTTTAATCCAGCTTTGCGCAAGTGGCTTAAAACTATTTTATGACAGCTCTTTAGCCTCTGAGCGATGCTGCGATTACTAGCATGCCGGGCAGCTTTGGTTATTTCTGTGATTTTCTCGACCTTTTCGACGTGGTGCGAGATGCATAATTAAAATCAAAAATGCTTGGACGAAACCGACGAAACCCAATTTGCACGTAATTAGCTGTTACAGTATCGGCACCATAAGCACCATTCACAACTTCAGTGGTCTTGCTTGCATTTTCTCCTTTATCAAAGAAAAACTGTAAAATGTACCGAATTTCCTCTTTGTTGACTTTCACCGTGTCACTCACAACTGAAAGTAACTAATAAAAATAAGCAAAATTATTTTTGACAGCGAGCATAAACTTTAAAATTTTTGATTGTTACTTTTTGAGATATCGATCACTACAGCCATGTACAGAGAAAATAATGTATTTCTTTTTCCTCAAAACTAATATTTCGCTCTTTGCTTCTTTTCTCCACTCCGCCGCGAAGTCCTGCTTTGAAGAAAGTTAAAGTATTTAAAAAATAATAATAAATATGTTTTGTAATACAACTAATTTTAAAAAGCAATACGTTATGCAAACTATTAGACCATTTTGCCCACAGTTCTGCCTAAAAATTAAATTTTCTGCTTTTTCTCTTCTGCTGTGTATTTTCTACACCATCTAAATTTATAAATATAAATTCCATTGCGATGAGGCTTAAAGCCAAATATTTTTGCTATAAATATGCATCCTAAGGATAGAGGGAACGAATGGCAACCGTGTTTATGCTTTGAAAATCTTAAAGCAAATATGTATAGTATGTCTGAATAACAGTGTGCGAGCTTATTCACTAATTGCAAAGTATTTACGCACACCATTAAATCATTCCCTGTCGGCGGCTATTAAAGCACACACAAGGTTTTTATGTGCAGATTTGTATGTGCATATAAATTGCAATTTATTTGTAACATTCAACTTAAACCATCAGTGACATTTGTACCTTAATTTTATTGTTACTTTATTGGCATAAGAATATAAAGGAGAATTTATAACAATCAGCACATAGACTGCAGGAAAAAGGATTTAGTGTGATGGACTTTTAACTCATAGTTAGTGTTGTGTGTTTTCGAATGATGTTGGAAACTAGTTTGGAATTTACTGCGATTTTACCAGTTGAAGAAATTTCACAATTTGCTGTTTGGATGCGACAAATCACTTATTAGTTAGTATTTTAATAACCAAATTAAACACTAGTGGAAAAAATTAGGTTATAAAAAAAAGTTTAAGTTTTTGAAAGGGAAATGTGAAGCGTTAAGCCTTTAATTTGTTTCATAGTTTCTAAGTCCATCTTTTGCCAAAAAAAAATTTTAAGTCCTTAAAGTAAGTTCATAAAAAATTCGATCTGTTTTGATTTCTTTTTTAGGTGCATAGACTTTGAAAAAACTTTTTCCAACTACTACTAAGACCAGATAACTTATTTTTCAGTTTTTTTTGTATTAATTATATTTTGTTAATTTTTTTGATGTGGCCAATTCTCAACTTTTGAACTTTTTTGAATAAAACACAAACGGTTTGACTTTTTTAACTAATTTTTTTTTTATTATCGAGTTTGAACATATACATTTAAGTATGAAATTCGATTTCTTTTGCATGACCACCGCGTGCACGTTTTCCGAAGTCCAATCGTTGAATCCAATTTTCGACCACTCTTTTGCATAAATCGGCCGAAATTCCAACAATTTCGCGTTCAATATTGGCTCTGAGCTCACAAATCGTCGCCGGCTTGTTACTGTAGACCAATGACTTCACATAACCCCAAAACGGGACGGCTTGTTAACCCCTTAGCCTACACGATATCTACCAATTGCGCGAGCTATAATACGCAAGAAATTCGTTCGCGCGCCGTGCCATTCAACTGTTCAGCCGTGTACCCGAACTGGCGCAAAGTGTATACTTTTCGTAACATATATATTTCAATGCAACGAAAGGAATTGTGAAATAATAAACAATGTTTAGGTACAAATAGTAATTTTAAGATGTCTAGGAAGTAATCATAATCAATTGATCACAAAGTCTTTACCACGAGTCAGACTCGTTGTTTTCGCTTATGGCACAAATTCTTTACCACGAGTCAGACTCGTGGCTATAGGCTAAAGGGTTAAATGGACCGCAAAATGGCCGTAATGCTCTTAAAGTAGCAGCAACAGAACGATTATTTTCATAAAAAATTTGCACGATTTGCAATCGTTGCTCAAGTGTGTAGCGTTCCATGATGAAATGTATACTAATGAAGTTTACAAATGACAAGCGAAAAATAAAAAATATTGCGTCGTTCGCCCTTCCTATCGGAAAAAAGTTGAAGCGCACCTATTGAAAAACGCTTTATCAGTATTTTATTCGAAAGGGCTCATCAATCGAGAATTTTTACTTTGAGCTTCCAGCGTGACGCAGATTTCTTTTGCTATTGAATCAGAAATCCTAACCTTAAACTCACTGAAAAAAAAGATTATAATGAAATTATGAAATATAATAAAGTACCGTGAAATACTCGTACTTAGATATGACTCTAGATGCTAAGGGACCCCTGGTGATCTAGAGGTGGAAAATTTAGGGTATTTTTAGGATTTTTTTTACAATGAGAAAATGTAAAGCGATATTTAATTTCTTTTGGCTTTTTATTTAACTTCTGTAATGTATGTAAAATACAAAAATGAAAAAAAATTGTTTATGTCGTGTTAATAATTTAAAAAATGGCGCTGAAGTTGACATTCCCGAAAAATTGGACCTGAACGGTGTTGTCCATTTTGGCTCATCTATTCATCTGAAAAGCAAAAAAAAAATATTATTAATCAGTATGACTGTAGCTATGTCCCGTACTAGAACAAACAAAAAATTGACAAAAAGGCGCGGTTTTGAATTTGACACTTTAAAAATCGTTTTCTTTTTCAGTTTTTTAATAAAAAAAATACGAAATAATTTAAATAATATTAATAATAATTAGTTTTGAGATAATTGAGTTTACAGTTCTGAGAGTGGCCGGGTATCGAATCTGAAATATACCTGCTGAAACGGCTGTAGAATCGAAAATACTGGGAACATCCTTCGTAAAATTTGACAGTATATTCTAACCCTATACTTCGAAATATCAACAAAAAAAAAAGGATTTTTTGAAATTGAGAAAAAAAGAGAAGAACTTGAAATCAACTATAAGGTCTGTATTGGTTAATGGGGAAAAGGTCCAAGTTATCAGTTAATACAGATTCAAAGATTTCAGAATAAAGTATTAAGGTGCGCCATATATGCTTCTTGACATATTCGCTATAACGACCTTGAACGCGATCTTGGCAGCGAGTCAGTCGCCGCCACAATACAAAAATATGCCATGTCAAACATGGATAGACTTCCACGGCATATCAACAGCGAAGCTTCTGTACTGTCTGACCTAAGCAATTGGAAGACATGGCCTAAACGAAAGAAGCCCCATAATCTCCTCGAGTAAACAACAGCTCTGCAATTCTGCATAACACTCATAAAATTATTTCCATTAGCCAAAACTCGACGCATATTGCTCATTAGTCAAAACATATAAAACTAGCTGCAATGTTAATAATAAAAATAATAATGAAATTGGATAAAAATTTTGAAATGAAATTGAACCTTAAATATCATGAATCTTGACTACTAACTTTTGGAACAATTTTTATCAGAAATTCAATCCAATAATTTTTAATTTTTATTTTTCAATAGTTTTGTATTGTTTTTGTTATTTGTGGACATACCAATTACATAATCTGAGTTTAAAGTATTTTTGCATTGTAGTTTTGAAAGAAACTCATTTTTTGGCTGAAGAAAGGGCGAGCCCTACTTTTTACATCATCATACCTTCAACATTTATATAAAAATGTTTCTATTTTAAGAAGGAATTCTTTATGTCTCAAAGTTTTCTGGTTTAGGTATTATATACCCAATGATCAGAAGGTACCGGGAATGTTTAACAAAAATGAACCGCGCACGTGGGAACCGGTCCATATTTGTTCCTTATGTTGGTAGGACTGTAAGACACACATCTGTCACTTTTTAGCGCCATCGCGTCATTAGTGTCTGCCTGGCCGGCCGGATATATGGGCAAACAATTCTTAGATTTTGCATGATGATAACGCGCCATCGCACCGATCCCAAATTGTGCACCGAGCCCTGTGCTATCTCAGTTCTTATCATCTTACGGTGGTAAGTGTATACACTGAGATAATCAATCCTCTATGCAAATATTTTTTTATTAACGAAAATAACAGACGAGATCCGCTAGTACGTTCAGATGGTTATACGAAGATTGTAGCAGACCACAAAGAAGCTATGGGATGCATTCGTCCAATGTTCGGGCAACAAGTAAATCATTTCTTAAAATTCGAGTTTTACTCATACCTCAATATGATATGAACCAGATACGAATTGACTGAGTGGCCTTATTTTCAGTTCTTCACGCAAGACCAGTTTGAAGCCAAACAATATTCAAAAGAAATAATCGAATAATCGAAGGTTGGCATAAGTGAGACTTTCATTTAATAGTTTGCTTTGCTAATTTCATTATTTTCACAGCTTATCCATGTTATTCTCAAAACACCATACGTTTATTTCATTTAGTTCATGAATCTGGCATGTCGATCACCGATGAACAACGCAAAGGCCACATTTTATCTGAACTCGTAAGCCGCCAGAAATATAGCGAACTTTATCATGCGGTACTGCCTAATACGAGTTTATCTTTCGCTCTTCAATCCCTCGTGGGACATAGCGCACCAAACAAATGCACCATAGGATTATATCGGGATTTTTGGTAATAATAGCTTTCTCACGCCAAACGCGAATTTGACCCCTTAAATATAGTGCCGTAGATCCCGAAGTACTATTTTAGTCTGTTATGTGATATAATTACAAATTTATGCAGAGATACAAATGCCAATACGCGTGCATTTGCCTTCCCCTATTATATGCATAAACTTATAAATATATTTAACTGCATATGTATGTAAGGATGCAACATATAAGTGCATACATTTAGTACTATAGTATGCGTGTATGTGCATATTTATTCGCCTGTGAATGTGAGGCAGCGTGCGTGGCATCATGTTGTATAGCCTTAAGGATATTTCACTTTAAGCTCCCCGATTTGACATGCAACTTGATTTAATTAAATGAGAAATGGCCATGCAAATGAAATGAGCTGCACTGAACTGGACTGAATTGAATTGTATTGAGTGGAGAAAGGCGAGTGAAGTTTAAACACCATGCAGTAATGGTCTCGCTTACGCTTTTGCTTGTTACTTGTTGCCATCGGTTGAGAATATACGCATGGAGCTGTTAGGAGGGGTGCACGTTTGCTGTTCAAATCCTACTGATGTTGGTTGATTGCCTTCTGAGTGAGTGGCCGGTGGATATCTTGCACTGCTTCGCACTATACTGACATACATTTATGCACACACATAAATTTACCAGTGACAGCTAGCTATGCATGTGCTACCCCTTTGCATCTCGCTTCCTTCTTGCATACGCATATACTTTGACATCAACGACATTTCGATTTTTGCCCTCGATGCATCTGCAAAATCAGCGTGTAAGCATGCAATGCTACCTTCTGATATTGTCTTACCTTAATTACCTGTGTGTTTGTTGTTTCTGTTAAAGTATGTTGTACAAACGAATGTGGCTGTACGAGGGCTAGCACATGTGTAGTTTTATGCTTGCATTAATGAACAACAACAACACTGACTGGCTGGCCTACAAATGGGTTGTTATACATCGCCTACTCAGACGAGGAGACGGTCTAATATAGTCTTGAATGGAGACGTGTCAAGCTGTTTGCGACATTTCCCTACGAGCCTTACGTTGAATTAAGTTATTTGAAAGCAGTAATAACGTTGGGTAGTTGAGCTATAAAAATCAATTTAGTCCTAAAAGCTTTTTTGACATCAAATTCCAGATTCTAAGTTCGGAGTTTCAAGCTCAACCCACTCAGAACAGATTTTAGCATACTTGACGCATTCTGAACGCCATAGAAAGTGATTTGGAATTACTATGTATGTTTGTATGTGTGTAACATACTAATTCAAGGCTTAATAATATTTATTGTCGGAGTACACAAAGAATTATTGATAATTAACATAAAAATTTTGCAGTATAATTTTTCGCCAAGTTGTGTTGAAAGTCTAAATTAGAGAGAGCGCCTCCGAGTTGTCAGGTAACAAAAGTTTTGACAGTCTGAAATGTGGTTGCCAAACATATATGGTGTGGTATGTACGAGTACATTAGGTTGGATTAAAAATATATTTTTTGAAGTTATTATTTCGGTCTATGCGGGAAAGTTGCCTCATATAAAGACAATCAAATGTTGAGCGCGAATACTGCCACACGTCCTTCAAAATTCTTTCAAATGAGCAAAATTCTGGCATAGTTGCAAAGAACTTCGATTGTGTTCATATTACAAAAAAAATTATATACCAACCTTGTTAAGCTATTTATGTGTGAAGAACTCTACAAACGACATTTTTGTCTCTTTCCAATATTTAGCGAAATATATTGAAAAATATTAAAATTTGTATACCGAACCATTGATCACGCAAATTTCATAAAAATTAGCTTGGTGTCAACTTTAAACTTTTTTACATTCTTTTAAATGCAAATAAAACCCACTTTTTTGAATATCGAATCATTGAAAATTTGTAAAGCTTTTATTATTAACTTTTAATTATTATCACATAACAAAGTATCCTCACGCTAGTTAAAGAATAATATCTTAGATCTCTAAGTAGAGACATCATACAAAAACACAGAAAAAACGAGAGATAGAATCTGTGGGATAGGCGATAGAGGACTATCCACGGATAGATGTATGAATGTCGGGGTTCGTCATCAACTCGTACCATAAAGCATTAGTAATATTCCAGGGGGAGTTTAAGGTGAGTCTTTTGCATTATCCGTAGGTTAAATTTGGACGCAGTTTCCTAAACTTACTTCCATGTTGCCATTAATATTGTCTTATTTATTAGGAATTTAATATTCGGTGATAATTAAGATGGTAAAAAGTTGGTTTCCGCCTGAAAATACTAATAATCCAAGTAAATTTGTATTACAACGTAGTATTTATTTCCGAACAGAGTACTAAATTTTACATCTAATTACAATGATTTTGATCTCTCACGGACGTAACATCCTGTTGTAAGATCCCCTACTCGTTAAACAAACTCGCAGCTTTATCACTGAACTTCGAAATTTACGCACTATTTGCGTATTTAACCCCCAGCTGGTGACGTGAAAATGTGTGTTGCAAACAGGTGGCATGGATTTTGTCAGACTCTCTTCATGATTCGCAAATTTATTAAGTAATCTTAAGTGAGGCGTCTATACTAATTACACAGTGCGACAAAATGGGACGAAGGAAAAGTTAAGAACAAGCTAATAACGCAATTATGAATGAAGAACAGCTATAGATTGTCCCTCAAGGTTGAACTTTTTACAGTGTGTTGAAGTATTTCTTCTTTGGTATCAAGATGATCTAAATTGTTTCAAAAATAAAATTATGTTTACCACAAATATTGTCTTTTGAACCCTGTAATAAAATTTATTGACGCATGTTTTCTCAGACGGAATAAGTACAATAAAGGACAAAAATACACCACTTTCGTTTCTAACACTATTAAGTGTATCGTAAACAATGCATGCGTTGAATGCATTAAGGTCGAACGCTGAAAAAATGCAGTCAGTAACATAACCACTGAAAATGTAATCGACAAGATGCTAAGCAGCGAGGAAACCTGCGAAATCATCAGTATTTTTGCGGAAAAAATTCTCCGGATGAAAAAGCGAGACCTGGACGCAGGCACACAGCGTATTGAGGAAGATGGATCCAGGGTGGGCGACGGTTCCAAACGAAAAGGAGTTTTTTCTCCGGACATAGCATTGCTGCAACGACAACTATGATGATGTATTAGACATTTTAAAACTCCTCATCCGCAAAACAACCAATTCAAAAAAAATATTTAAGAGATGCAGGCCCTGAGATGGCAGGATTTTTAGGTTAAGTGCTGAAAAATCCGAGATTGTGGTAAATCTTTTTGGAATGCTCAGGATTTTTAATTTCTAAGTGGAAACAGAAAAATCCCTTTTTATAGGGAAACAAGTAAAATTCTCTTTAACGCTTTTGTTTTTGTTTTCTTTGCTTATATGAAAACGTTATATATAACTTGAATAAGTTTGTCTATGTTCTGAGAAGTGACGCTCACTTCTTGATTCTTTTAAATATCCGGGGCTAAAAAATGTATGAACTTCAAAAACAAAATTATTAAACGCAAGTAATTCACTTTTTCAAATTTTTAAATCGTCATACTTTCACTTATCTTATCAGATATGAGCATGCCAAAGTTAAAAAGAAGTAATTTCACTTTAACCCTAGAAGGACATTCATATTTTTAGTACACTAAAGACATTCTTTTGAAGCTTTCTTCAGATTGCACCTACACCCAAAAAGAATAAAATATAAATGCAGTATTTTACTCTAAATATTTATTTAATAGTTTTAATGCTTGTTTATTTATTCTAATATCATATAAAACTTAGAATTAAAAATATTCATATTCAATAAAAAAATTTTTTTTTGCTCATAGCCTCTGACAAACTTCAACAAAAAAGTAATATTAATCAAACTAAAATTCATTAATACTTTAAAAAGGTACATTTTATGCTTAAAACTAAAAATAAAACTCTGTTTTATAGGTCTTCAACTTTATTTTGCACATGAGGCACAGAGATCAATTTTATGCTCCCCACACAAGCTTTTTTGACATTTGGCGCATGAATATTTGGCCATTCGACGTTTGGATGATGGACAAATCGTACAAATCTTTCTTTTTTTGCTTGCTGTTTTCTGCCTTCTCATGATGTTGAACTAGTCCGCTTTGTATATTTTTGCTTGCTGTTTTCTGCCTTCTCATGATGTTGAACTAGTCCGCTTTGTATATTTTGTCGAGCTGCCGTTTTAAAAGTTACCACATTAGGTCTTTTATATAAGTGTTTTTGAATGAGAGCAGAGTGTAAACCTTTCATAAATTTTCTGCGACTAAATGGTTTCTGTCCCAATTGGAACATATTATGGGTGTATATAACATAACTATTTATATAAGCCATATTGAGTATGCCAAAAAATACTGCCATTGGCCAGCGGTTGGTGTTTCGAGCGCAACTCATTACGTTGCACATTTGGTCGAAGGTGTCTACACCACCTTTTGTTGAATTGTAGAACTCGATCATATGTGGCGTCTTTGTCATGCTATTTACAGTTCCAAATTTCATTGCATGAGGACAACAAGTAAAATATTTTATGCGGTTTTGGCTTATATGACAAGAGCGTCCGTTCGTTGTCATAGGCGAACATTGAAGTGCCACATTTTCAACCTTTGCTGACTTTCATCTCTGGAGTTATCTCTCTGGAGGTATATCCCGCAATGTTCCAACCAATGTTAATTTATATGGTTCTTTTAAAAGAGATTTAGCCAAGAAGACTGAAGTGAACCAATTATCCATGGTTACAATTCGAGTAAGACCACTTACTTGATGTACAGTATTTTGTCCATATCTATGAGACGTAGCTTTTTGCCTCGACCACTTATGACAGTTTTTTCCACGTAATATGTTTTTTGAGAAAGTAATTATATCAGACTCTTCAAGCAACACATTCGACGGGACATCGTCTTCGTCTGCAGAAACCTCTTCAGAAGAATTTTCTTCGTCCATTAGCTCTCCCAAGTCTGTCTCAAGCTCGCCAATGGCATAATCATCTTCATCCGAAACTATTAAGTAATCGTCTTCAGCAAGAAAGTTTTCAATTTCTTTGTCATTTAAAAAGGCTCGTTTTGTCATGTCGAATTGAATTATATACAAGTTTTTAAGATACAAAAAAAATCCTAAAAGCGATATATTATTTTGTTGCAAAACTCACACAAAAGACATTCTTCGTCGTTTCGACGACGCAAATTTTTTAAAACGGTACTTACAAGCAACTAGCATAGATGAACGGACGCTCACAACTAAAGCTCAGCAAGGACTAAAGCTGTACGAAAAATTAAAGAAAAACAATGAACGGAAATTATGATAAGCAGTTAAATGCAATCGAGCGTCGTCGAAACGACGAAGAATGTCCGTCTAGGGTTAATAAAAATAAAATCTTCTTCTTCATAATTGGCGCGATAACCGCTTACGCGATTTTGGCCGAGTTTTACAAAGCGCGTCAGTCGTTTTTTACTCGTGCTAACCGGCGCCAATTGGGCACACCAAGTGAAGACAAGTCCTTCTCCACGTGATCTTTCCAACGCAAAGGAGACCTTCTTCTTCATCTGCTACCTCCAGCTGGTACCGCAACGAATTCTTTCAGAGCTGAAGCGTGTGTATCCATGACGTGACCTAGCCAGAGGTGCCGCTGGATCTTTATTCGTTGGGCTATGTCTATGTCATTGTAAAGCTTGCAAGAATGAGCTGTTCCATCTATAAAAGGTACAAAAATCTTACGCAGCATCTTTCTCTCAAACACTCCAAGCGTCGCTTCATCGGATGTTGTCATCGTCCACGCTTCTGCGCCATACGTTAGGAAGGGCATGATGAGAGCCTTGTAGAGTGTTAGTTTTGTTCGTCGAGAGAGGACTTTACTGCTCATATGCATACTTAGTCCAAAGTAGCAATTGTTTGCAAGATAGATTCTACGTTGGATTTCAAGTGGAGAAAGTTACTGATCGCCATTCACTTGGCAGTGGCCGGGACGATTCTTCTATATATGGTTCAAGCAGCTCACAACTTCCGGGATTAGCTCAAGTATCCTCAGGGTAGCTTCCGAACACCCGTTCGGGAATGGGCCAACGTGAGAAGGGGAAGCATCCCAGGATAGCTGGTTGTGTGTTGGGTTTGGGACCCGCCACTTAACCCTAGAATCGTAAGATAGTTTTACCCTACGTTAATGCTAATATACGTAAATTTTACGTACAACACAAAAATTTAAAATAAATGTTAAACAAAAACTTATATATCTTCTGTTTTGATTTTATTTATTGAAAATACAAAGTTTTATGTTTCTTAAAGTGAATTATAAAAAAATGGATATGGACCTAGTTTATGTTTTATTTTAATAACAGTGTTTAAAAAACATCCGCCTTTAATAATATCTACCTGGTCGAATATAAACAACGTTCATAGCCATTGCTCTTCCGCTACTACGATGCACTGGATTGCTACTCCAAACATGACCATTCCTTCCCAAAAGTGGATTAGAGCTGGATACATCTTTAATGTCATTTGGTTGTAGGTGCACAGTTGGTGCTGACTTCTGATTTTTTGCCGGGGGACCTATATATTTTTTTTTCAGATGCCATATTTTGAGCGGACTCCACGGCTTTCATCAGTTCCTCTTCAAAAGTATTTTCCTGGAATTCAGGAGAGTAGTCTGGATCCTCCAAACTATCGTCACTGTCAAAATCAACTTCCTCTTCAAGGTTGTCCTCAGTAAAGCTTACATCGCTGTCAATATTGTCCAGGAGGGCTTCTATTTCTGCATTCGCAAGGCAACGACTTGAGTTTTCCATTATTTTCTTTTATTTCTCCTGAAAACCGCACGGAACATAAATTTCATTTACAAATATTTATACGCTAATAACAAGACCACGTAAAACTTACGTACAAAAATGCATACGTTAATGCTAAGACCACGTAAAATTTATATTACGTGCACACTTTTTTTTAAAGAACGATTAAAGCTAAACGCGAAGTAACAACTGATTTATGATTCACTTGTTAATGCATCAATAAAATAAAGGAAGCACTGCCAAGAGGTCGTAGCGATAGCGCCAAACGGTAAAGTGTAACTGACTTTTTTTTGCGACATACACGTAAAATTTACGTATATTACGATTCTAGGGTCAAAAAAAATTGATGCGATTTTTTCGCGTTCAGTCGTTGCAAAATAATGAATATCTAAATCCAATGACTAATTCCCGAATCTCGGGATTGTAAAAATTGAAAAAAGTTACATAATATACCTAATGGGCATACTTATGGAGATCTGTAAAATAAACACTCTCAAGTACCACATTATATATATATATAATTGGCGCGTACACCCTTTTTGGGTGTTTGGCCGAGCTCCTCCTCCTATTTGTGGTGTGCGTCTTGATGTGCGTCTTGATGTTGTTCCACAAATGGAGGGACCTACAGTTTCAAGCCGACTCCGAACGGCAAATATTTTTATGAGGAGCTTTTTCATGGCAGAAATACACTCGGAGGTTTGCCATTGCCTGCCGAGGGGCGACCGCTATTAGAAAAATGTTTTTCTTAATTTTGGTGTTTCACCAAGATTCGAACCTACGTTCTCTCTGTGAATTCCGAATGGTAATCACGCACCAACCCATTCGGCTACGGCGGCCGCACCACATTACCGATATATTTTATAAAGCCCCTCGAATTTTGAAAATATAAATAAAATAAGTAAAACTTTTTTAGTTGCTGCACAGAGTTATTAGTTTGATTTCCTACAAAATAACATGAAAACATTTGTTTCGAACACAAAAATAAACTAATATAAATCTTTTTTAAAACATTTGTAAATTTTCATGTACAAAAGCCATTCAACCCTTTTAGTCCTTTAAGGTCATTTCAGGCATTTTTAATATAAACTAAGTAAAAATACATTTTCACAAAATCTGACATACTGTGATTGCCCACTGAATTAATCTTTTTTTGCTTTCTGATGCCTATACTATATATTGCTGACCAGCAGAAAGTTGTTAATTGTAGTGCTAAATAAATACTTACAAGCAAAGTAGCTTGAAACAACCGAAGTATTATAAATGGAATTAACCCGGCTGGGCTTCGTTATGCAGTTAATTCAGCAGCGCCAAACTTTTCTGAAGATAAAGGTTTGGTGTGGCCGTCATTGCCTATTATAAAAAAAAAAACAAAAATAGTTTTAGGGAAATCTGGAATTACCCCAAGAAAAAAAAATAGTTCCAGGGAAATCTGGAACTACCCCATCTTATAATTTTTGAAATAGCGGGTGTTTTTAGCTGCATGGGAACTATCGATATCGATAACTATGATTTCACAACTGAGAATGGCAAACCGTGTTGTCATTTCTGTTCAGTAAGGCTTGGCAAGTCATCATGAATCGTTTGACGCCAGAACAATACTTTAAAATTGAATTTTTGGACTGATCAAATGGACCTTGTTCCCCGTAGCCGCGGCGGGCATATGCAGGATATCATTATCAAAAAGTAAATGCCATGAAATATATACCAGATTACAATAAAATAAAGTTCTCGAGCTCTTAAAAAATATCCGATATATGACTGGCTATTTTGTAGCCTTAACAGATAATGTCTAAGTTTTTTGAGGTGTCAAAGTCGTGATTTGCAACATAATTTTTCTAGAGGTAAGGAGCAATGTGAAATTTTAAGCCCAATCTGCTTAAATTATTTCGCGATTTCAAGTTATTTACATTCTTAGCTCAGTATTGAAAGCAGGTTTGATTGAAAAATGTCGGTATTTCAGATGCATTGATTTGTTTAAAAAAATCCTGCTGTTGCTATTAAATAAAGGAACTGATGCGTCTATAGAAGAAGGACGCATGCGCGAAACGCCAGTACCCCCCAGCTGTTTGGTATGAGGCCTTCTGTCCCACTTTTGTAACCAAGTGAGAGTAATAAAGAAAAAAATTGCTATGAAATTCCACATGAGTTTAAAATAATTGGTTCTGCTTTTATTGAAATGTTGAAAGAAATATATGGCAATGAATGCCTTTTGGCAGTACGTATTTTTAAATTGGCGTAACCATTCTGAAATTTAAACTTCGAGTATTATTTGTGTTCTTGTTGGAAATGTTGTAAGAAAAAAGAAGAAACGATGCCAGTTCTGAAAGACAAATCGGAATCTGTAATTGAAATTGAATTTTACAAATATTTATTCTCCATACTATAGTTCATAAGTAACAGAAAAGCCTAGTAGGCATTAAATGTACTTAGATTTTAAAGTAATGAGTATTTGAAGGCGACTTAAAATCCTCCAATACTTTCCAACTTTTAATGAGTCTGTTAAGCTCTCCTTCATTCGGTAAGGGTTAAATTAAGCTAAGTGTTTGCGACTGCTTTGGAACTTGATGTGAACTTACGCATACATACGAGTAGTCGCATTTTTGCACAAACATTCACATTCATAGTTGGAAATCTGTACATCAGGATTTGTTTGAAGGTAACAGCGACTGGCAGCGCTTGAGTATCTGTACAAATTTGTGGGTGATCGTCGTTAATCAAAGTGTAGGGCAGGCGACAAGCAACAATAAATAATTGTGTTCCACATAGGCATGAGCTCAGCAACGCTCATGCCTGACCTCCCACATGCGCACGCACACACACACACACTTAACTCGTACATATGGGCAATTCAACTAATAGGATCTTGTACTACCAATGTTTAATATAGGTATGAATGTTGTTTGGCAGGTTGTGTAAACATCGGCAACAACAATGTAAATAAACATGGCACTCAGCCATGCAGGACGAATGTATACACACATACGAATACGTATAAATAAATATTAACGGGTAAGTGCTGCGTGTTTGAGGTTTAACCGCACGGCGAGTGTGATTAAATTCGCAGATTAGTCGAAACCGCTGCCAACCAAACGTCTAA
Organism: Anastrepha obliqua; assembly: GCF_027943255.1. Taxonomy (NCBI): domain Eukaryota; kingdom Metazoa; phylum Arthropoda; class Insecta; order Diptera; family Tephritidae; genus Anastrepha; species Anastrepha obliqua. Next base: position 88,357,537 of record NC_072892.1, read on the forward strand.
GAAGCAGATACACTAACACAACTGTTCAAGAAGCGTACACATATTCATACATTCATACATACATATGCACGCACTTGCTGTTATACTGCACACTATCCCTTGGGTACTCGTTTTGCTCATCCTTGCACCGCTTCCAATCCTTATCGGCAGTTTAACCGCACGTAAGCTCAGATTATAGCAAAAAACTTGAAGCTATTTAATTGTACTATGACTGGGAGCAACACAATAAAATAGCTGGAGGGGCATATACAAGAATGTATAGATGTCTATGCGTAGTACATATAAATTCTTGCAGAAACGTTCACACTTGCTTGAAAATACCCTGCAGGGAAAAACTAAACTAGTATAGTGTGATACTGGTACTCAATAGAAAAAATCATACTATCTTTTTTTTCGATCAGAAAATTTATGGCTCATCTAGGAAGCAATAATGCATCATGATGATTGGAGGTATTATGTACAAGAAGATTCTGAGATATGTACGGAGATGCTTGCCTCCCAACGGACGCGTCACCAAGGTGCGGATCGTTGAAAGCTCCGCAGATATGGAGGACAGGTGGAAAATAAAATACCACTCGCCGACCAAAGCACCTACTTGGAGGTACTGATGGAATTCTATAACCAAGACATGGCAGGCAGCAACCTACTTGACTGATATTTGAATCGCTAGCGAATCTTCAACTACATTGCCTCGGATATCAAACACAAAGCAACAGTCGACGACCTTTGGCTCTCTTAAATATATACATATCTATATGTCTGCGAATATGTATAAATATGCGAATAAGATCCCGCCGTCGTAAAAAAGGTTTCTCTGCTGATACTATTTTTGTGTTCGCTCTAGTAATATAATGGTGATTTGAAGGTGTATACGTGTGTTATCGATCGCAGTAGTTGACTTTCGTTTGAAGTCTAGAAATCCTTTGTCTGACGTCAAAAATGTCTATGTTCGTCCCGAAAAAAAAAACAGTATTTGCGGGAAGTCGGTCTTCATTATTACCTTTTAGTGAAAAGTGCATCTGAAACGTGTCGTATAATGATCAATATTTGGGGTAATCACGCATGATCAAAAAAAAAAAAAAAAATAAAAAGTGGTTTCGACGCTTCCAAAGTGACAATTTCGACGTGAGTGATAAAGATCGAACAAACGAAAGGGCACCGAAAAAATTCGAGATACTCAACTACAACAAATATTGGATGAAGACGCATGTCGAAATGTTGGATGTTGACAGATCAATTGTCAGTTTGCACGCTATGATAGTGGTCCAGCAAGCAGATAGTTGTATGCCACATCAATTGAAGGAGAGGGATATCGAGAGACGTTTGGTGACGTTTTTTTTTTTTTTTTTATCCGAAGGGGGAATCTTACATAGATACCGTCAATATAGATGGCATGCACGATTCATACTAATCGCTAAGGGTGCACCTCATTCGGGACCACGCACAGTCAGTATTACTACTAAACTGGACTTGCGAAACAGTACACCTACGTACTAAACCCTAACTCCGACTTCTGTAGCTTTAGTTTGCCCTGCGGTACCGCCGTTTAAGCATTGCATCGCAGGGCCAAGCTAGCCATTATGGCTCTTCATTTGTAATTCTCTCTCCGTCTACCCTTCATTACTTCGTTGTCTTCGTTCCTTACTGCGTTCCCATTCCTTTTTCCGCAGTTCCTGTAACGCTTTCGCGGACCATTCTTTCATCTTGGCCCACACCAATTTCGACTGCAGCATGTGATCTACAATGTTGCCGGGGGTTATTTTTTCTTTTATGATTTCTTCGATGCACATTCTTTCAGATGCGTATCTCGGACAGGAGAAGAACACATGTTCCACGTTCTCACTACCGTTGCCGCAGAGCGAGCAGTCGTGGTGACGTGTGAGATGCTTCTTGAATGGCAGAAAAGAAAAGGTTTTCCGCATCGCATCGTCACTGGCGATGAAAAATGGATCTGTTATGTGCTCCTTAAAACATCTGAAACCATTACTGGCGATCGTTCCCGACTGCTGCTAATGTGTTTAAATCGAGCTCTCAAAGAAAAGCAGCCGGAATATTACGGTAGACATGACAAACTGATTTTTCTGCATGACAACGCCAGGCCACACGTTGCTGAATCCTCCAGAAATATTTAGAGGTACTGAATTAGGAAATCTCGCCCCACCCGCCGTATTCCCCAGACATTGCACCTTCGGATTACCATCTGTTCCGATCAATGTAGTAAGCCCTTAACGGAGAGCAGTTCACTTCTTACGAGAGCATCGCAAAACGGCTGAATGTAATGAATGGATCAAGTCAAAAGAACTCGAATTTTTCGTCAGAGGAATCCGTATACATTGTCGAACACAACAAGTAAAGTACTGGTGCAAGGAAGCCTGTCAGACCCATTCGAAATCATATCCGGAGTAAAACAAGGAGACGCATTGTCATGTTTAGTATTCAATTTAATGCTACACACGACTGTTAAAGAAATAAACACGAATGGAACATTATTTAATAATGATTTTCAGATATGTGCCTACGCAGATGATATTCTTATTATGGCTAAAGATAGAAACACTCTTATACGCGTCTTTAAATGTATTGATAAAGATGCAAAAGCTCTGGGACTACACGTAAATACCGAGAAAACCAAATACATGATTCGGTCAGTCAACAACACGACACGCGATGACCTAAGTATTAACAACTTTGCTTTCGAAAATATCACTGAATTTAAATACTTGGGTTTTAAACTATCAGCAGATAAAGATTCGGCGATAGCTATTAACGACAGAATCCAAGCTGCAAATAACGCCTACTACGTTAACATAAAACTATTTAAATCAAAAGATTTGTCCAGAGCACAGAAAATAAGAATGTACAAAGTACTGATACGACCCGTCCTTACATATGGTGCAGAAATATGGACGCTGAAAACAAATGACATTCATCAGCTGATGTGCTTCGAAAGACGTATCATAAGGAAAATATATGGTCCGGTTGCAACAATAGATGGCAGCTACCGCATTCGCTACAATAATGAAATCGAAGAAATCGTTCAAGGACAAAATATAATACGTTTTATCAAAGCCCAACGAATTAGATGGATTGGGCACGTACTGCGCATGCCGAAAGAGCGAAATGCTAGGAAAGCTTTTATTTTAACACCAATTGGAGGAAGAAAAAGAGGACGCCCACGAAAGCGATGGTTAGATGACGTCGAATCAGATCTTAAGCAAATGAACGTACACAACTGGAGAGATGTAGCCATGGATAGAATAAAGTGGAGAAAAATTGTTGATGAAGCTATGGTCCACCACGGACTGTGAGGCTAAGAAGAAGAAGAAGAAGAATCCGTATGCTGCCTGAAATATGGAGTTAAGTTGTAGCTTCCAATGGCACAAACTTCACATAATATCATGTATTATTTAATTGTTCAAATCATTTGTAACTTTGGCTAAGAAAGAACGGAAACTCTTTCCCATACCCATAGATTTATTTGAAAATCCTTATGTCCAGGCTTATAAAATAAAGGCAGTAATTACATATTTAATTTTTGCAATGGAATAGTTTCCTTGAAAATTATTCACTCGCACCACAAGTCAGTGAGATTAGAGATTAGGATTTGGGATTACTACACTAGCTCAGCTTAAACTTTAAAACGTAAAAGAAAGAGAAGACTTATAATTTTTTGAATTTGGCGTCGTACGTCAATTATATTTAACACTTGTGAACTACACAGCTGCAGTATACACACAGACAAGCAATGAAGGTCGTAAAGGTGAAAATAAAGATTTCCAACTCTCAAACTTATTTTTTGATTTAATAAAAAAGTTACTCAAAAAAAAGTTGGATGATTAATTTTTCACCACTTTTTGCACTTCACTTACAGAAAAATCGGGCAGGCAAGTTTCTACGGAAGGGTCGATTAAATTTGATTTTCCTCTGTGTGTTGTAGAAGTTTAGTTAAGATGAAGAAAAATCTTGTGTTGTACCTATGTATTATCGTCGCTCAGAAAAAAACATACAGAGTGTAAAACATTTAATTTCTCTTTAATATATTCCTACAATAATGAATCTGCTCCAGTTTTCAATTTGAATTTTCGAGACCCACGGAAACAAGAGCCTCAAGGAACATCAAAATTTCTATGTCGTTTTTGGGTAACAAACTTTTGCATAATATCAAAGTAAATGTTAGTACGAGTATGTACTATACTTTAATGAATTTATTTTGTTTCAGAATCTATAGTAAGCTTTACCAGAGCCATTGAACCAGAAACGCAATTAAGAAAAGCACTTCAATTGAATAAAACACGGCAATCCTTAAAGCAGTCGTAAACATAATATATGATTCCAAATTTAATCAGGATTCATTTTATTTATATTCGTAAAGTAAACACTTTAAATTTTATTTCTTTATTACTTCTCTTTTTAAGAATTTGCTTAAATTTTTTTAGGATTACTTATGGTGTAAGTATGAACGAATTCTTGAATGCTTACTTGAAAGAAGTTTCATTTAATTTAAAGAAAAAGCTAGTTCTGTATTCGCTTTAAGACATGATGGGGCAAAATTAATCATCCAATTTTGTTGTTGAATAACTCTTTTACTAAAAAAAACGATTTGCTGAAAATCCTTATTCTAATCCTTGTGCGCTTCACTGCTTGTCAGTTTGTATGTATACTAAAACTACTATACGAAAGCTGTATAGTTCACAAGTGTGAAAAGTGATTGACTTACGACGCCATTTGCAATAATTATAAATCTACTGATAGGTTGATTGATTCTGCGCCACCTTGTATGAAGTAGAATACCATATTTTAAAACGTTGACATCGAATTGATCGCTTTTTTATATTTTAACTGGTCTAAACTGGTTATTTTAAAAAAATATTGGACTATCATTTTTTGGCTACCAGTTCATGGTATTTACTGAAACGTGGCCAGACAATTGACGTTTCGTTGGGCATCGCCGTTTAAAAATACCGTTTGCAAGCATGGAAAACAGATATAACACGAACTGGTTGAGCTGAAAAGTGAATTAATAATATTCTAGTTCACAACTAGTACTTTCCCTACAGGGTACGTACAGGTATATAACGATATACATACTTACAAGCTTCTAAGGGGACAATGTGGCTTGTGGCCAGGCAAGTTAAGGTGTTCGTATGTGGCGAAGGGGCAACTTAAACGCTAACGATAAATCAATAATTAAAGAGCAAAACGCTGTAAGTGTTGCAGCTGCGAACATGACAGTGCGTGCATGCTCCAATATGTGCCCTGCAGGAAAACTTGAGTTAGTTGAATAAATTTTCAATGTGTGGCACATGCGAACAAATAAGCAATTGTGCAATTTGTGTATTCATTAAGAATATTTAAACAAATACATTTAAGTGGGTAATACGCAAAGAAATAAGGGAGTGTTATAGACCACATATTATTGTACTTATACAGGGTCCGCCATATAACTTTACGGAATTAAAAATGCTATAAAAAAGAAACCACTCAATATTTTTCCAAACTGTTTTTTTATTTTGAAGTACAATCCTTCCGGTTAATGATGGAACACAACTTCATTCCAATAGGACTTTGTACGGCGTCATACCAAGCTCTTTACGCAAAATTCGTCTCAATGATGTCTCCGAAATGTCCAATTGTTGAGAACGACGGTGAACTGATGTTCCTGGTGATTCACGAACACTCTCGGCCACAGCAGCAATATTTTCGGGTGTAAGCACGGTTTTTGGTCGGTCACGCGTTGGTTTGTCAATAAGCAACCCAGTTTCTCTTACTTTTTTCGCAAAGTAACGCACACACGCTTCATTCGGTGCTTTTCTTCTTCCCATTGCCGTACGTAATTTTCGTACACATTCTGCAACATTACCATGATTTTCAAAGTAATGTCGCAATATCTCCCAGCGTTCTTTGAGCGTATACACAACCATTTTCGTTCAGCGGAAGAATAAAACTAGTTTCCCGTCAAATCAGATGACAGCTAAGTTTTACCTTTCTTCAAATAATACCTAGTTCAAATCCGTAACGATAGATGGCGGGCCCTGTATATGTTTTGCACACATCTCTCGTACCAGTTTCGAGCCAGACTCCAAAATTTATAAGCTTCAATGAATATTACGTTTGAAAAAATAACTTATACCCGATCTTCACTGCTTGATTAATGTACAAGTAAAATTGAATGTCACTGTTCGCGAGTTCGCACAGTTTCATCGCCTGCTCTCTTAAATTAAAGTTGCGTTGGAAATTCCAATTTAGGTACTAAAACTTAGACCAACGCCTTCATATCCTAATTATTACATGTAATGGGAGAGTTTTTTATTACCTCATGCAGGCCGTAGCCGAATGAGTTAGTGAGTGAGTAGTATTCGTGAGAGTGAAGGTTCGAGTCTTCGCGTATGAGAATCAAATAATATAAAAAGTTTTTTTTCTAATACTCGTAACGGTCGCCCCTCGGCAGGCAACGGCAAACCTCTGGGTGCATTTATGCCGTGAAAAAATTCCTCCTAAAAACTATTTGCAGTTCGGAGTCGTCTTAAAACTTTAGGTCACTCCAATGGTGGAATAACACCAAGACGCACGCCACAACTAGGAAGAGGAACCAAACATCTAACAGAAGTGTACGCGCCAATTAATTATTGCTTTTTTATACAAGATGGCGCAAAATTAATCATCCAACTTTTTATAATATACAGTTTATTCGTCTTATACTTGTCAATAAAAAAACGGTTTTGAATGATGGATTAAATTTGCGCCACTTTGTATAATATATCATGCTTGCATTGTTTGGTTTGACAGCTATCGAGATAGAAGGTGTTCGAGCGTAAGTTGTTATTTTCGATTGGTCACAGTTGACTATGCATCTGAGGGAAAATGTGTTTTCTTCGATTGTGGTTCAGCCATGGAAAACCTTTTTATAAAAGACCATCTGTCGTTCCGAGGAGGCACAAAAATATTGTATTATTATTCTTATAGTTTGCTTAAACGGTGATTATGCGGTGCACAGTGCTAAAGTTAATGATTTTCTCTTATTTCTGTCGTTTTGCCTCAATTGAGTTCAGATAAGATCGTTGCGAGTAATTTCGTCATGCAGGCTGCGTCGCCAGGATGGTCTTGTTCTACACTTGCCTCTATACTCCAAATACCATCGCTGGTATTTATTGGGCTGGTTTTCTGAGGGTGTGCCCAATTCATGCCCTCTTTCTCTTATGGATCTCGACGTCAATTTCAACTTGATTGCAGCTTCTGTTCTCTGTCCAGTTTTCTGGCCATCAAGACCGATTATATGTCAGAATTAAAAATAAGTAATTTCTTTTTCTCTGTAAGCTGCTTGGAGTACCACACCTTATTGGGCATTAGAAAGGCTGCTTTGCTTTGTTTAATCTTGCTGTTTTATCAGCAAAAGCTCACCGTTTGCACTAATTTGGTTACCAAGATACGCGAACTCTTCAACTTCTTCCATATGTTGACCAGCAATGGTAATATTACTGCGCTAGGAGCTAATCTAAGTGGTTGTGTGCAGAGTTTTTGGCCAAATAGTTACAAACAAAATACAGTATGAGAATCGAAAAAATCTGACCTTTTCTTCCGGTTGCTTCAGGCAAACAAGGCATAATATCTTTATTAACAGTTATGCTGAATGGATAAAATTTATATCGCACAAAACCATGATAATTAAACAAATTTTTGGCGATTTTCCCGATGTTTGCTCACCTTTCAATTTCGTCCACTGCTCGCAACTGAATATAGCTCGAAACGTTATGGGAATCATTCTATGAAACTTTCAGGAATTATTGACGATAGTCTCAGCTATTATTAAAAATATAATAGAAAAGTCTTAGGGAGGGAAAATTTTGAACACAAATAAATATTTTGCAATAAATAAAAAAATTAAAAAAAAAATATTATTGAAATGAATCGGAGGTCCTCATCATAAATTCCGTTTTGCTATTTTGTTTATTCTAGCTAAGGCGCATGGCGTGAGTTTCTGACTTCAGCAGGCACTTCCAGGTGTTCCAGCCCCGTCGAGGATATGCCACTTTAAAAAACTCCTTACCAAAATGTTCAACATTGAATAAAACTCAAAATTTTTTTTAAATTTTTTAATTTGTTCAGTTTGCTGCTTATTACGCTTGAGCTTACAAATAAATCGATTTTCGGAAGCATTGACGCCAATGTCCAAAATACTTATGTTACTTGACATAGAGTAGCTCTTATCTGCATCGCAATACATACAGGAAGACCCATAATAATCTAATCTTATTTCCCGATGTTGTTCAAGCGTTAATTCATTCGTTCTGTGGAGATAATGTGGCCTTCAACAGACGTACCCAGATGTTGTTTTAAAATAAAAGATGTAAAAATTTACATTCTTTTAGGTTACCCTACTTTTATTAAAAATATTCTTAACAACTATATGTCAAAAATTATATCATTTAATATCGACCAGCGGCTGCAGTTTGAAACAGCAAATCAGCTAATCGATATATCGATGTTGAAGGTTGTTCCGCAATATTTGGGCTACAGCAGCGATATTCTCAACAGAACGTGCAATTTTTGTTCTGCCAATCCTATCTGCTATCTCCAACTCGATTCGTTTGGACAATTAATTCCACCAAAAAGATCACTAATTTTGTGATATGTTGTTCTTAAAGGTCGATCATTTCCATAAGACTTTTAACAATTTTAACGCGTTGTTCTATCGTGTAATTGTACACCTGTCGACTTGGTAAATGTTAAAGATGACATATGTAAAAAGGTACCGTCCAGGAATTATGCACTACTGACATCTAGGCGTCATTTTTGAAAGATCCTTCATGGTACTGGCTTTCTGTCAATATTTCAAGTGGGAAAGGGCTGTCACTGTCAATATATGATTCTCAGCAAAAAACTTTATAAGTACCATTCCTACTTCGACTAATTTTCACAAATGAACTCTTCAAATTTTTCCCTTAAAAACGATCGCCCTTAAGTTTTCAACCCAATTATCTGGAATTATCTGGAATAAGTCGAAAATACCAGTATTTTGTGAAGCTTAACCACTACTAAAATAAAATTGTGTTTACAGCTCCCTCGTATAACTAAACTATGCATTTTTCTCTGTAATACCTATATTCTGAAGAACTCTTTTATAGTTTTTGCTTAAGTCATCGGGATTACCATTTAGTTGTAAAAATCATTAAATGAAATGCAAAGCGAAGTATTTAATCACTTTCAGTACTCTGCCTACTCACTACATTCATCAAAAACTAAAAAACATAAAAATACTCAAGAGCAACAGGACTCAACGAAACTAAAATTAAAGTTGTGAAATTAAAAACAATAACAGGGCCAACTAAAATGCAATACGAGAAACATTATTTTTTATGGGAAATGACACAATTTCACAGAATTCAATGTTGGGAGTCACAGCTGGAGCAAAGATGCCGCGAACGGAATACATAAGAGTGTGTGTGTGTGAAATGAAGAGGGAGATAGTACGATAAAAATGAAGTGAAATTCAAAGCAATGCAATAATGACATAATTAAACACCAGCACAGACAGTTGCCGAACCCCAACACATATGTGTGCCTATACTTATGAATATCCCAGTAAACATTGAGGTTGTTGATGAGCTTTAGTTATGTTAAACATTAAGGGGACATATCTGTAAACGGCCATATTTTCCAGGTTTTCATTAGAATTATTTAAAATGAAGAAGTCAACAAATTTTTTTCAAAATGGCATATAGTTTGTTTAGACATTAAAGTAATATAACTTTTTTTATTTTTAATTTAATCATTTATTTTAATCATAAAAATCTTCCAGGACGATCGCAGCGGGGCTTCTCAATCGGTGGGCATTGTAGCATCGGCGTCAGTTACCTGAATATAATTGCTTAGAAAAAATTATGTTTATTAATGTCATAATTTCTATATGAATTAAACAAAAATGAAAAAAAAAAAATTCGCGGAATAAAATGCTTAAAAAAAAAATTAATTTTGGGGCGAATTTTCCTACTAGTTTTGCTTCGAAAAAATTATTTTTTTGGAAAATTTTCGAAAACTTATAGAAAGTAATATCATAGAAAAGATGTGTGCAAAATTTCAGGGAGATCAGTCAATAACCTTTCGAGTTATCGTCTACGCCAATTCGAAAAATATAGTTTTGAGAAAAACGCGTATAACGTCGGCAACGAACGCAAAAAATGGAGTCGTCACGGTTGACGATCTATAATATACGAAATTCTTAAATTTACGTTCTCAATTTTTTTGACATATTCTTAAAGGATTATATTAGCATTTTATAAACAAAAAATTTTTTTTTCGAAATTTTACAAGTATCTGTCCCCTTAAGGTATTTCTTAAACCAACCTTTATTCTCAATAATAAAACCAATTGTGAATCAAAGTGAAATTGTGTTTACTAACTTGAGAAACCACTAATTCTCGACTTGATCTCAACCGTTTCTCACGCTGATCTCAACACAATAATATGAAACGCTATTAATAAAGTGGATATTTTTCTTCAATAGCTCTTGATTTTGTACTACTTAGGTAGGTAGAAATTATACTTATCAATAATAATATAAAAATGAATTAATTTTAAAATGTACTAAATAATCACAAATAAACACGGAACCAAAGCTGCTTCATGGCAGAAGTATTGGGTTTATTTAATTTTTTATTTTTACAACGATTTGTTTGCTGTTGGGCCCTTTCTGCTCTTCAAACCTATCTTAATTGCATTTTTCAGGTTTTTAATTTTTTATTAGTTTCGAAGCTTGGAAATGAAATATCCAGGAGGCGACATCTGCTCTTATTTGCTTTTCATCGAGGTCAAAAAGCTTCCGAAGCAGCTGAGAACATTTTCGGTGTGTCACCTGGGGTCATAGATGAGTCCATAGTACGGAAATGGTTTGTAAAATTCAAAAATGGCGACTTTGACTTCGATGACACGTCCCGCAGCGGAAGGCCTTCTGAATTCGATGAAGAACGTCTAAAATTACTTTTGAAGGAGAACGGTCACCAAACCAGACGTGAATTGGCGGAAAAAATAAACTGCGGTCATAAAACGATTCTCAATCACCTTCATTCAATGAAATTTCCCGAAAAATTAGGAATCTGGGTGCCTCACGAGCTCAACAAAAAAAAAAACAAAGAAGGTTACCTTCAAATTGCTTCTCAGCATCTCGCCCGCCATGGAGCAACACCCGGTCATAAACAGCGTTTTTTGTACCGAATCGTCACGGGAGATGAGAGATGGTGCCTATGCATCAATTTGAAGCAAACAAAGGAGTGGGTGGCTCCAGGAGATTCGCCAAAGCCAAGAGTCAAGTCGGATCTTCATCTAAAGAGGATCGTAATATGTGTTTGGTGGGACTGGGAGGGCATGGTGGAATATGAAATGACCAAAAAGAATGCCACTTTCCAAAAAGAGCTCTACTTTGCCCAGCTGCAACCACTTCTTTGGAAATGACATCAACAAATTGGTCGAGAGGTGGGAAGAGGTTGTAAACAGCAACGGCGAATATGTAATTGATTAACTTAATGATATAATTATTGTTTTTGTTTAAATAAAACTCTTCCTACTTTAGGAGGTTTGCCATTGCCTGATGAGGGGTGACTGCTATTAGAAAGAACCTTTACTATCGTTTTGGTGTTTGATGCACGGAGTTTCGAGCCCGGGCACTTCGGAATGTTAGTCACGTACCAAGTCATTCCTCTACGGTGGCCGCATGTTTTCACTTATGAGCTTTATTTGTTACTTTTCTAGTGAGTTGAAAAATTCACCTCACATAATTCTTGTTCTATTTTAAGGGAAGCCTGGTATCCAGGCTTAAGTTTTTTTTATTTTGGTTTTGTTAAAACCTATTCTGCTTAACATGCTTCCATACGGTAAACCCTTTAGTATCTCTTTTCTCACGCATGTCGAAACTTTTTTCTATGTCCTTCAACCCCCTTTCGGCAGCACATTCATTGGAAATTTTTGGTAACTTTCATAATGTTTCCCAGCTTGTTTTCAACTAAGTTTTAAATAGTTATTGAAGTGTCAGCATTTGGTAGTATTTACCTTTCAACCTCGTGCAGTACTGCAGTTAATCCTGAGTGTGTGCTGAAGTCCCCTGACATGGCCCCGTGCGACTACTTTTTGTTTCAGTTGAAGTTACCACTTCGTGGAAGGAGATTTCAGTCGACAGAGCAGATCAAAGAGAATGCGACGAAGGAGCTGAAGGCCATCCCTTCGTCGGCCTACCAGGGGTGCATGGAGGACTGGGTTAAACGTTGGCACTTGTGTGTTTGTCCTAGAGGGGTAATATTTTGAAGAAGATACAATAAATCTGCCTGAGTTAAGTAACTCCGTTTTGTTTTATTTAAACGTTTCCGGTACTTTCAGATCATAGGGTATCTTCTTTTGAACTAGCCAGTTTAAAACTTGTATGTGACATCTCAGTACATAATACAACTCTTTGTTCGTGAAAATAGAGTGGTTGACAAAGGACGCGAGGTTCCAAAAAATTTTTTATAGAGGCTAACGAAAGATGAATATTGAAGGAAAACCCAACCATAAGTGCACCAGCGCTAATAAAATAAATTAAGCTGATACTGTGGAAACGCCGTTTTTTATGGAAGTACAACTCGATATAAACCATTTTTTGGTCGACGAAATGTGATGTCCAGAATGCTATTTGTCAAAAGATACCACCTTTTAGAACGGCGTAATTTTTTCTAATGAAAGAAAATTTAATCTGTTTTGTCTAGACGGAAAGAGGTTTATCTGCTGCTAATTTTGTTTACCGTTGCAACCAGAAACTGTATCTTTCATAGAGAAAACTGTGGATACAACTTAATTTAAATTTACTGAAAAATCATTATTACAATATGCCGAAAACATGGATATTCGGTACCTATTTTAATTCTAGGAATATAAGGACTCTAAACGCAAATCAAGTATAGTTTAATTATTGCTTGTCTGTGCTTGAAACGCCAGCGCAATCGCCTGATCACATTTTAACTGAGAATTTATGGAGAGTTCTTAAGCGAAATATAAGAAAACATCACACAAGAAACCGAGAGGACTGAAAAAGCGTGCTACAAAAGTCGGTGGGAGAAAAAATAACCGAATATACTAAAAATCTGGTAGGTTTTATACAGACTCGGCTGAAATCAGTTCTAAAAAAAGAAAGCTCCCTTAAGAAATGTTTTTTCTTCTTCTTTTTGATTGGAAGGATAACCACATACGCGATTTTGGCCGAATTTAACAAAGCGCGCCAGTCGTTTTTTCTCCAAGCCAAATCCTTCTCCGCCTGATCTTTCCAACGCAGAGAAGGCCTTCCCCTTACTCTGCTACCACAATGCTGGTACCGTCTGTAATATATTACTTTTAGAGCGGGAGCGTTTGTATCTATTCGGACGACATGAACCAGCTAACGAAGCCGCTGTGTAATGTCTATGACGTCGTAAAGCTTATACTGCTCATCGTTTTATCGTCTGCGATACTCGCCGTCTTCAACGTGCAAAGGTCTAAAAATATTCTGCAGAATTTTTCTCTCAAACCCTCCAGTATATTAGTTAGTAAAAATCTTCATACAATTTTTAGAAGTTTTTAAGGTTACCTAAACTGTGAAGTTGCTTTATACCGTGGTTTGTTTTTGTTGTTATTTTAAATTAATTTGTTGGTATCCATAATTCAAAATATATGTGTTTTTGAATGCATTTTTAAGTTGATTGAAAATGTAGTTTAAATAAAAAATTCCATAGATTTTAATTCAAATAAATAAGCACACGAAATAAGCTTTGGGGCACAGTAGATGTACATATACTTATATATTATACTAGCAAACCCCGCCCCCTTCGCTGGGCACACTAAAATAGAATAGATATGGTTTAGAACAGAAAATATATGGTTTTCATATTATTTATTTCTTTATTCTTTATTCAATCGCTTTGGCATAAACAATATTTTTTGTTTTTCTATTTGTTTTTGAGTAAATATAAAATACAAATTGAAAATCAGGAAAAAAGAAGATTGTTTTTAAATTTCAAATCAACGCAAATGAATAACTAAGAAACAACCGTCTTTTTCCTGATCATCCATGAATTTTTCGTTTCAATTTATATGTTTTATTAAGCATTGGAGATTTTTTAACCATTATCCATTTATATTTTTCAAAAAAAAAAAAAACGAAAAAAATTGTTTTTTCCACGAACACATAATTTCATTCGGATTTCACATTAAATTCTCAAATTTCGTAAGAAATTATTCACTGTTCCAAAATCCACTCCAAAAAAATTCACAAACAATTTTTACATGTTGCACTTACGCTTTTTCCTTATGGCATCCAAATCAGAAAGAAATATTGACACATTGTAACTCACACTGTCAATTTGACAGTTCAGTTCCGCCCCAAGCGTTAAAAAAGTAAGCGACATTATGGCTGGCTCAAAAGAACGCTGTACCCGTTGCCAGTGCTCCGAATTACAACCAAACTTTACGAAACCCATTTTCAATACTTACTTAACAATGTGCGTAAGTTTGGTTTAATTCGGTGCAAAGACACGGCGGGTCCACGTTTTGGCATATATTTCGAGACCCTAGTCATCAATAGATATGAAAATTACCCCGTATTAAAGCACTTATCAACAGCTTTCATTTGATATCCATATTGTACAAACACATTCTAGGGTCCACGTTTTGGTCTCTATCTCGAGACCCTAGTCACGGAGCGGATGGAAATACTCTGAACTAAAGCATTCACCAACAGCTTCCATTTGATACCCATATTGTACATACACATCCGAAGGTTACCCGGGTCCACGTTTTGACCTATATCTCGAGACCCTATCTACCAATAGGTATCCATACTATACGGAAACCATCTTCAATACCTCCTTAACAATGTGTGTAAGTTTGGTTTAATTCGGTGCAAAGACACGGCGGGTCCACGTTTTGGCATATATTTCCAGACCCTAGTCATCAATAGGTATGAAAATTACCCCATATTAAAGCACTTATCAACAGCTTTCATTTGATACCCATATTGTACATACACAACCAAAGGTTACCCGGGTCCACGTTTTGACCTATATCTCGAGACCCCAGTCACGGAGCGGCATGAAAAATACTCTGTACTAAAGCATTCACCAACAGCTTCAATTTGATATCCATATTGTACAAACACATTCTAGGGTCCACGTTTTGGTCTCTATCTCGAGACCCTAGTCACGGAGCGGCATGAAAGATACTCTGGACTAAAGCATTCACCAACAGCTTCCATTTGATACCCATATTGTACATACACATCCGAAGGTTACCCGGGTCCACGTTTTGACCTATATCTCGAGCCCTATTTCCAAAATAAAATATGATCCATGTTACTCGTGGATGATGTAGCTTTCGAATGGTGAAAGAATTTTTAAAATCGGTCCAGTAGTTTTTGAGCCTATTCGTAACAAACAAACAAACAAAGTTTTCCTCTTTATAATATTAGTATAGATAAGCATTATGTACTTTAAAAACTTATATTTCTTAAATACGATCCGTTTTTACAAAATACTTAGTTTTATTTTCTTTTATTTTTATTCCTTTACTTCGTTTAACTTCGAAGCCCGATTGGCTTACTTCGCATACTAATTTTGCGAATGAGAACATCTCTCCTAGAATAAATACGACTTGTTCATGTTGCTAACTTTTTGTATAAAGCAAAGCTGATCCATGTAGAAAACTACTATCCTCAACTTCAACTCAAATTGCAAATCAATCCTAGATATCAATTGGTGAACCACATTAGATGAAAATTCTCAATATTCAATATTCAAAGTATGTGCTTGTTGGGATGTATACCATTGCATACAATTTTGGTTATACATATGTATGTACACGTATATATATGTGTATTTGCCATTAAGCGAATGGTGCCAAGGCAAAGTCAACTGCATCAATACTGCAGCTCTGTTGCATTCGTGCTTTTATTACGTTTATGGGGTCAGCGTTCGCCCTCACCCGCAAGCGATGCGCCTCCAACGTTCCAGATGCCAAACATAGCCAAGCTGCTGGCACGCCGCCGTGAATACCAACAATCTAAACAATGACATCAAATAAAATCCTTTTATGTGCCAACGACTCAGTTAGGCAAATGAAAACAGCTCAAGGAAACGCAATGTGGAGGCAATGCAAAATGGAAGAAACAAAAAAAAAAATTACTCAATGTACAAGCGATGAAGAAAATGAGTGACGCAATCAAAGGAGGAATAAGAAACAAAACATGAAAAAGATCTGATTTCGAGCAAAAGTTGAGACACTGGAATTATGTATTGCGCGGTATACGCAAAACTATAAAAACCAATTTTATGACATACACAAATTAAGAATGCTGTTGCATAAATATTTTTACTGCATTTTCACGCTGCAACGACAAAAACAATGCCACCAAGCAGCAGCAGCATGAAATTTCATGGTAGGGCATACAGCAATGTTGCATGCCACGCCATGCAACATAGATTCTTCAACGAGCATGGCATTGAAAGAAAAAATTAAAATAAAAACACCCGCCCTGCTTCTTAACTCGTTTCACGGAAGTGTCGAGCCGTAAATAATTGCCGCGAGTTCTGCATTGCAGTTAGTGAGGAGAAATTTAGATTTTCCCAAATATATTTACATATATGTATGGATGTAATGTATGTATATATACAAATATATATACATTTATGTGTGCTACAATTTGAGCACATCGTAAATCTTCGGCACCGATTGAGACGAATGCGCGCCTAATTGAAAACTTAAGTCGTAAAAAATGCAATTAAAATTCGACTTGCCGCCTGTTAGGCAAATCAGCAATTGGCTGGAAATGTCAACAAATGTCGGCTCTTATGTAAATGAATGGAGGACATCAGTCACACTTTGACTGTGTGTTAAATACTGACCATTACTTCTTTTCTTCATTTCTGGTTAATGTGCACTATCTTTTCTGCTAGCAGTGTGGGGGCAAACACACTCGCTTTTTGGAGACTTCAATGGGCGAAAGCATAAAGACCTGCATAGGTATGTTTGCCTTGCTTGCTTTGTAAATTGGGTACAAAGCGGTTTAACATCGATTTGTTGTGACTAATGGTAGAATTTGGTAAAAACATATCACAGTTACGAGTAGATTACACAAAAATTAATTGAGTTTCTGTAAGTTTAATCGTTCACTGCTATTTATTCTTCTTGGTACACAGATAAGGGCTAACAAAACCATTAGACATAATCCATTAAACGAAGAAGAAATAAATGTCGAAAGACTTTAAACAAAGTCAATGTGGGTGTAAGTAAAAGCTTGTTAAGATAAAACGCCTCGCTTTTACAGATAAAACCTATTCGCCATGTCTTTGGGCCACTGCAATTAATTCTAAGTAATGCTGAGGTTGCTAAATATTTCAATTATTTTTCATCAGTAATTTCTATCAAGCTTAAATTAGAGGTGCTATACCATAACGTCATAGCCAAAGACCAAAATTCTATTGGTCTGTACGGTTACGGTTATGACTACGACATTATCGCATGTCACCTCTACTCGACTACAGTGTTGCCCATAGATTGAATCAGGCAGCAGATTTATGTGGTTGTGGTTAGAGCACCACTAATTTAACCTTCAAAGTAGCAACTAATGTATAAAATACTATATTTTTCAACTTGTATTGATGCAACTCGAAGTTGCTTTCATCGTGGACTCCCACCGCAACTTAGTGCCAAGCCACGCATTCGAAGTTAAAGCTATCCTACATGAGCTTCCGACAAACGTTGTCTGGGTCCTTGGATGCAGATATATTCATGGAAATTTCGTCGTGTATGAGCTGGCTAATAAGGAGACTTATCTTAAATCAGTCAATTCCGGTCTTCATGCCCAAGCAAGCTCTGGATCAGAACGGTATACATAGCACAAGGCAACAGTAGATGAACTACGAAACCCACTATTGAAGTAACTAAATAGGTCTGGCATAGAACGAGTGAAGACAGAGCTAAGTCCCTCATCAATCTACTTATAGAGTAATCCTCCATTAGTAATGCCAAAGCAAGCAGTCGATGCCAAGGTAGTTGGTATAATGGTAAACGCTTCTAATATGTCGATATGCATTGTCTGCATACCACTATTGCCTCTCATGGTTTTATGCGATCTTCAGTCGCATATAATGACACACTACATATCTTCATCGTCGCCACAAAAAGATGGAAACAAGGCCAATTCATTCAAAGTAACTCGTGTTCACGAATGATAGATTACAAGATTGCGACTTCTAAGTCACTGAAGGAAGAGGAAGCGAAACTGCTGGACTGCATAAAAACGCAAAAAGCGTCACTTCATTTTCATTAGTTTGTTTAATCCAAAAGTCACAAAACTTTAAATTTCAGTACTAATAAACCATTCACTGAACATTTACAAGCACGTGTTTTCTCTACCTTTTGTTTGTTTTGTTTATTTGTTTTGTACTATTGCACCGCGTTACACACATTCTGTCTTATGAACCAAATATACTTTTTCGGAAAGGGGATAAAAAACTAAAAATACACGTGTATCGGCGATTTTCATGTACACGTCACAATTTTTTTTTTTTTGTATTTTATAACTTTAAACGAGTAATTCTTGTATGCATATCTGTATTGTTGACCTTCCATCAGTAAACTTGCATAAATTTCTATAGCAATAGTCGCACACGACTTCCGGAGTATACCACAAGTAAGGAACTTAAGCAGTCTTGAATATTTTCTGAAACGAATTAACCACTGTTTTCGTAATATTTTTAAAATTTTTAATATACTTGGTGCGAATAAGCCACAAACGTAACAAAAGTTATTTCGAGTCGGGCACTGCATTTTTCGTAAGATGAAATATACAGAAAGACGTTTTCGCGCAACAGAACTTAAAACAATTGTCAAAGTATGCGTCTCCTATTAGCGCAACTGTCAGATGATCGGAACTTCCGGAACTGGAACAAACACACAAACGGCGCAGAGTGTGTTGTATGAAACAATAAATTAAAGGTTAATAAGTTGTTAAGAATTTGGAGTCGCTTCAAGTTATGCCGAAAATTTATAATAGAAAAAAATTTTTTTTTTTAGAAAAAAAAAATTGAAGAAAATCTGAGAATTGATAAATTTTTTTTTTTTTAATTTTACATAAAAAAACATTTCCACGAGTCTGCCTGCAGAAATTCAGCGCGATTGGATCACGGAAAAAGGGTTGAAAATTGATCCAAAGTTTCTCACACAGGCGGACTACGAGCTCTATATTTTATACATAAAAAAAAGTTCTCACGTGTACATGAAAATCGCCGATACACGTGTATTTTTATTTTTTCTCCCCTTTCCGAAAAAGTATATTTGGTTCATAGAACAGAAAAAAAGTTCGTTTTTGTAACGCAGTGTTTTAACTAACATAAACTGGCGAAGGTACGTCTAGGGTACTCGGCAGCAAAATTCTGCCCGCTCATTTCACACGTATTCGTAAACTCGTCCAATCATTCGTTATTCAGATGGCAACGAGGTAATCTCATCGGAAACTGTGTTAGTTTTTTTCCTGTATCACCAATACAATCCCGGCTGATTCTTTCAAATTCGCTTAGAACCAGTTAATGGTCTGATGTTGGCCCACCTGTGATATCTTTCCACCAAGATGAAAATGTCAAACAAGCCCTTGACACCAAAAGAAGAATCCATTCCTCCTTCCTTCTTATCATTTTAAAGTTTTATTGAAATAATATCTACAAATGGAATCAGAAATTTCACTTAATATAGTAATTTCACTATGTAAACAACGAAATGTGTACAAAACAAATATTTTAGATATTTGTGTACCAAGGCGAATGGGTTGGTGCGTGATTACCATTCGGAATTCACAGAGAGGTCGTTCGTTCGAATCTCGGTGAAAGCAAAATTAATAAAAACATTTTTCTAATAGCGGTCGCCCCTCGGCAGACAATGGCAAACCTCCGAGTGTATTTCTGCCATGAAAAAGCTCCTCGAAAAAATATCTGCCGGTCGGAGTCGGCGTGAAACTGTAGCTCCCTCCATTTGTGGAACAACATCAAGACGCACACCACAAATAGGAGGAGGAGCTCGGCCAAACACCTAACAGAAGTGTACTCGCCAATTATTTATTTTATTTTTATTTTACAGATATCGCCTTGAGGAGATCCATCATTCACAGAAATCTGTTTAATTCGAGAGTATTTCCTGTATTGACATTATAAAAACGAAATAGAAAAAACGTCGATTTAACTACTATAGCCGAATGGGCTAATGCATGTCTACCATTCTGTAGTGCCCTGGTTCGAAAATCCGAGTAGTAGTAGTAGTAGTAAAATATATTCATTTTTCAGAAATCCAAAAAAAAAAAAAAAAATTGCAATTTATTTTGCTTATAATATAAATATACCTATACCTACATGTGTTCATAAGACATAACAGTTTGTCGTCTGCCATTTTCCTTATATAAATATAACCCATTCCGGTATCAAATAATTTGTAATATATATCGTAAAGCTAAATAAAAATCCTAAATTATTTTCTCCAATTTTCATCGTTTTCTCCGTTTAATGTGCTTGATGCGTTTATAATTTTTTTTTCTGTTAATTCTAATTTTTCTAAATAAATATTTCTAAATTCAGCGAGTACAGGACACGTTGCAATAAAACTCTTGACATTTTCTTCTTCGTTCAGATTGCAGAGACTGCACATTTTTGAAGCGTATTCGAATTTATTGGCATTTAACATAATCATTCCACACCGTGTCTTGAAAATTATTGAGATGTCTTCAATCGGCACTCCTTCTTTTATGTAGGTTAAACTCTTTGTGTGGTCTAAGTATTTGTATATACGTGATGCACTTGCAAGTGTCTTTTCGCTATGTTCTTTGGTGTGTTTGGCCTTTAACTCTGTCAGCAACTGTAGGGAAAGGCTGTCCACTGCGTACTATTGATGCATTCGTCCAAAGTTAATCCGAATTCTGAGCCCATTTCATATTTATACCAGAAAATGTTTTTTTTTTGTATTACATACTACAAAAATGTATGCGGTAGTCTTCTTTCTTTATATTGATATTAAGTTTCAAAAATGCATTTTCAAGTGAAGACCCACTGCATAAAAATGGCTTTTTCAGCTGCGATTTCCAGCTAAATTTCACAGCTTAGAGTGAAGCCCGAGTATGAAACACCAAACAAGTTTGTGTTATTGCAGCCGCCCCTCGGCAGACAATGGCCAGTTTACAAGTATATTTTTGCCATGAAAAAGCTACTCATGAAAAACCATTTGCCGTTCGGAAGCGGAGTAAAACTTAGGTCCCTCTATTTGTGGAAAAAGACACACATCCAGAAACACACGATAACACGATGTATAAGAGGGGAAGCTTGGCCAGAGATACATATATAAACTAAGCGCTTACAAAAGTTTTAGCTAAAAATAAAATACAAAAATGTCTTAATTAAATTTCAGGCAATCTTTGTAAAGAGTATTCATATCGCTCATTTACTTTCAATATTGTCATAATAAAAAAATATCAAATAAGAATGCAATAATGATCGTCAGCTTTTCCTATGCTGTGTGAAAAATTATTTAATAGCGGTATTTATCAACAGCATCTCGTTAAATGAAAATTTGTATTTATTTTTACTAAAAAAAGTATAGTAAATTGAAATCTGTGTACCCATTCGTCTAGATATTTATTGCTCTGTATAAGCGATATGACAAATATATTTCTACACTTCATAATGTCTAATACTCATATTGCTTAAATGTCGAATACTAACCAAAATGTACCAACTCTAAGTGTACATACACACATACATATATACCTTGATCTACATTTATGTTTTCCCTGTGATCCGCGAACAGGTGCACTATTTAATTTGAGTAGCGTAGAATTTGTGTCACAAGATAAATTTTATGAAACATTCATCTTTCCACTCAATTGAGGTTGAATAAATTATAAAATAAGCTACAGTGAAAACTCGATCGAGTAATGTTAAATCAATAGTTGAAAAGTAGAGGTATTTCCGTGCAATATAATAAGACACGCCGAATAAAATCCCATAGTGGTTAATGTTTTGGGAAATAAAGCCCTACGCGAAGAAGGCTGTTATTTTCATATAAAACTGGAATTACAATCCACTTTATTAGTAATACTATGGATTTAGAGTGCTCCCTTCATGGATTCAGAGTATATCTCATTTTTTACATTACATTACCT
Organism: Anastrepha obliqua; assembly: GCF_027943255.1. Classification (NCBI taxonomy): domain Eukaryota; kingdom Metazoa; phylum Arthropoda; class Insecta; order Diptera; family Tephritidae; genus Anastrepha; species Anastrepha obliqua. The sequence continues at coordinate 88,379,723 of NC_072892.1, forward strand.
TTAAGTGTTTTTTGAATTAATTTAAGTGAAGTCTTATTTAAGGAAAGTGAAGAAATTGCCGGATTATATCAAAGAATTCGTAGTCGGAAAATCAAATAAAGGACAACATATGTACCATATTTGATAGTTTGGCAATCTTGGGAATGGTAAAAAATTATACTATCTCTAAAGTAAAAGTTCGGTCACTCTCATTTCTTCAATTTATCCACATGTCACTTAAATTCACAGTCTGGAATTCAAAACTTTTGATGTATAAGAAAAAGCTTTTTCCAATAGAATAGAATAGAATAGAAAAGTACATTGTCACAATTAGAATAGAAAAATAGCAAATAGGAAAACTACAAATCCTATTTCAAAAGCTCAATTATATTGCTTACTGTATATATGTACATATGTATGTATGCACGTAGCTACAAAAATATGTAGATGAATTTTTATCCACCGCATTGCGTCTGACAAATTATGACGTAAAATTTATAGTAAATTCCTGCATACTGCCTGGTATTTTGTTTTGATTTGTCTGTCAGCGTTGTGTCCATCAGTTTCGAACACAACTCCATAAACTAAAGAAAATGCATATATTAAAAGCAATAAACACAAAAAACAAAAAATACAAAAAAAGGAAATTTTAAAAGATCTCTGCACATCTCAGCTATCTTTTGATTCTTGTGGTTTATTGTGTGTTTTGTTTTGGGGTTTCTGCTTTATTCGGTGTTTTTCGAGCATTATTTTTCATTTATGTTACTTGTGGTGCAATCTGAGGAGCATATAAACTTTTTTATTTTGTATTTTTTTAATTTAGAATTTCACGTTTTGTTATTTTTATGAATCTCATTTCGTCATAGGAGAGGTGCTTAAAGACGTCTGGTTTTCTTCAAAGGATTAAAACTTAAAGAATATAAAGCTCTTTATTGTTACACATTGTTTTGTAAATATTCTGTGCGGTTAAAAATATATTGCATCAAGAGGAAAATTTCGTTCTTATTTCAACTTGAATGGCATAAAATTGTTACACACTCAGCATTTGATCATAGGGGGTGTTGCTTTAAAATTGTCTGTTTAACATTTAGAGCCAGAATTGTTTCGTATATATACATATGTCGTATAGCGCTGTGTTTTGATTGTTTTAGTGCTAAGTCAGAGAGAACCACATAAATGTACAACGCATAGAAATATTGGCAAATTAGAAAACGGATTGGCGAAATGATGAGCATTTTGCGGAGACAGTTTGAAAATATGGGCAATCCGAATTCCTCAAAAACATCTTGCAAGATACCGTTAGATATCTTGTATGCCTATAATTCGGGATCTTGGGGCTAGGTGGCCATCGTAGCCGAATGGGTTGGTGCGTGACTACCATTTGGTAGTGCTCTGATTCGAAACTTACTGTGGGCATGAAGCAACGGTAGGTAATGACAAGCCTTCGCCATGCAAACCCTTTTCGCTTCTCTAAAACTGTAGGTCGCTACAATTATGTAACAACATCACGACACATACCAAAAAATGGAGGGAGAGCGCTCGGCCACACACCCAACCCAGGGTGTAAAGGCTAATTATATACATATATGTGTGTGTACATAGTCTGCATAGTTATTTGGTGCTAAGGAGAGGTGACCCGAGGATTGCGTGAGTATTACTCGAGCTTCTGTGAAGGCTCTTATACGGATTTATTTATGTAGCTCTTAATGTTTGTTAGCTTACATCTGTGTGGTACGACGAACAGATTGGGGACGCTATGCGGCTGCAAAATCATCATGCTTGTAGTAAGTATGCAGTGTCGGCTATAATTTCATAAGCCCTCTGAGTGATACAGCGATCTGCTCGGCATATGAAAAAAAGAGCTACTACGATTTTAGTGCCTGCTAAGAAATGACTTAGCACTTTCTGGAAGGCTATTAAATAATCTCGTTACTAACTTTTATATACTTAACGCACAAATTGGTAGCCAATTTATACACATATTTAGCAAAATATATTAATTTTGGTCTCACCATAAATGAGGAGCAGCAAAGCCCTATTGCGTGATATACTGCATGTAGGTCGTATGTAAGTCATATCTACGTAAGTCAGCACCTAGAAGACTTCCTACATAATCCCATTCTTCGTACATAATCCCATTCTTCTGGATGTCAGATATGGTTCACTGATGGGCCCAAATTGGAAAATGGTAGAACAGGGACAGGAATCAATGAGCGTAAATTCAAAAAATCTATTCCAATGGGTTTCTATCCAAAAATATTCCACGTAAAAATACATGTGCCTTGAAATATGTGTGAAAGAAGGCCTTCGCAGAAAAATGAGAGGTACTCACATCTACGAACTTTCAGGTAGCCAAGCGGCTCTAAAAGCTCTTCTATCAACAATTATCACTTCTAAATTAGGAAATGATTGCCTAAATCTTCTCAACACGTTAGGGGATCTCAACATAGTAATACTAGGCTGGATTCCGGGACATGAAGGGCATGAGGGAAATGAAATGGCTGATAATCTTACAAAATGTGGAGCAAATAAGCAACTTACTGCTACTGAGCCTTTCTGTGGACACACAAAAAAGCCACATTAATGAATTTCTTAGGAAATAGAAGGAAAGGAAGTTTGCTGCACACTAACTAAACTGTGTCGATCAGCATCAATTTGTAAGTCCCAGCAAAGGAATATCTGACAAGCTACTCTCACTATTAGATTAGATCTGCGTCTTTTAACAGGATATCTTACAGGTCACTGCAGCCTGAGGTATAATTTAAATAATATTGGTCTATCTGAGACCAATGTGTGCCGCTTTTGCGAAATGGACATAGCAAGCTCAGAACATGTGATTTGTGAATGTCTGGCATTAGGCACACAAAGACTTCACCATCTTGGTGATACTGTAGTATCTCCATGCAATCTTTGGAACAACAAACCCAAAATTTTTAAAAACATTTTTAAAAAGCCTAAAACTGTAGGATTACAAAATTAGGCCATGCAGAATAGATCAACTTTGGTCGCAGTGCGTAATGACCTTCTAATAATAATAATAATAATGTAACTCATTAGTCACATTGTTTAAATAGTTCTTGGTTACAAACTTCCATTGTCTGTGTTCCAATATTTTCAATATCGGTTGAAAAAAGCAAACAACTGCACGCAACTGATTCAAAGAAACCATTGGTAGTTCAATTTATCTCAGTGGGGATCAGTGAATAGATACGTACGACTGTTGCTATTTCCTATACTTCTGGCCTAACAATGGGAAATGGACATGGTGGTTGAAAATGATTTTATGTTGTTTCAAAATATTGTCCGTAAGTACACTTTCGTATTCGTTTGAACCAATTTGAACCGTTTGAAAAATCATGAATGGAGTGCTAAAGAATGATGATTGATCGGCGTATAATGGTTGTAGTTCATGTACAGTAGGTGTTCATGTCTTGATAATTCGCGTCGAAATTTGTGAAAAATGATCGCACAAAAATATTCTCGGCTTAATTCCAATTGTTCCAAAATGAATTCTTAAAGCCACACTAATATGGCTCACACATCAAAATGTTCTGAGTGTGTTTATGGTAAAATATGCAAACTTTCCAGTGGAAATGTACTTGTTACTTATTTTCAAACAAGCAACCTCAACGTTATTTGACGGTGTCAAAACTGAAGAAGAATACAATTTAATAATAATTGTAATAATATGACATATATATATAAGTAGTTAATGTTAAGAGGTTAACAGAAGAACTTAGTACTTCATTAAGATATAAGTATCGTGGAATGCTGAAGTTGTGAAGACATCAGAAAGCAGCAGAACAGAGAAGAGGAAAAAAAGGATATGCGACAACAATTTACTTGACAGGGTAATGTAGCAGCTCACCCTTCAAGTGCCGCGTGCTTCTGATTACTTTAATGTTTTGTGGCAGTGTGTTGCAAAGGCGGGCGCCAATCACGAAGATCAGATTATCGGTTACTAGGCAACTATAATATATTTACCAAGCAGGATTAGGCATCGATACGATGTGGTATAGTGAAGTCGCTTCATAACCGCATTATGTTACGGCTCTTAACTTCTTTTGCACGTCATAGAATTGTATAGAAGAAAATTGCAAAAAAAAGGTATATGACGCTTTTAGTTTACTACAACTCTTATTTAAAAGAAAAGGCTTGAAAAAAGTGTATGAGAATGGAAAAAATTTTCAAGATGAAATTTTATAAATTCACACGATTAAAATAGACTGGTGTCCGATTTCTTTAAACTACCTTAAATCACTTCATAACTCTGTACCACTCTCATGGCCACACAACTACTGAAGAGGAGACTTAGCAATCCCTTTTCTTAGAACATAATTAAATGGTTGCAAAAACCCTGAAAAGAAATTTGACAGAACAAATGGAAAATTATTTGGTCTTAATCCAGTCAGAGCGAGTGTATTCACGAAGCACGATTGCACAAAAAGCGGTTGAATGGTGCAACACATTTTATATCTATAGAGACTCACACTCCCAAGCATAGAGAGAAGAATTTGTGAAAAAACGCGACGAGTCAAATTTTTTTTCATGTGACTAAATTTTTTTAGTCGGCCGCCGTACCCGAATGGGTTGGTGCGCGATTACCATTCGGAAGTGTGTAGATTCCAATCTCCGGCATGAAAAAGATCCTCATAAAGACCATTAGCCGTTCGAAGTCGGCAGGTTTCTCCATTTGTGGAACAACATCAAGAGGCACGCCACAAATAGGAGTAGGAGCTCAGCCAAACAGAAGTGTATATATTTATTTATTAAATATTTTTATTTGTTCCATTGTGACTTTAATTTTATTTATTTTTATTAAACAGTATTTTTTCTTGTTCTTATTTTTGTGGTTAAGTATATTAAGAGAACTCCCCCAAAAACAAACCTAGTTGCACACCTGGGAATATATGCTTATATAAATGACGCATAAATCTTTTAATCTATACGTCTTAATTTTGTTTAATAAATGGAGGACCCTACTGTTTTATGCCGTCTCCGAAGGGCAGATGGTTTTCTCTCATTCGACTACGCCGGCCGCCTGAGTCATAGTTAACTAAATAAACATACATACAAAGAAAAACGTTATTTATTTTCCGAGCTTTCAATCATTTTTAGGGCATCTTGGGTATTTCAGACCAAATTCGGTAATTGTTTTGGTAACTAAAATCCGCACTTTTATAATGACTGTCGTTTTTTGTCAAGAAAAATTAAAAGAGGCTAAGCATAAATTTCACGTACGACAGTATTTTTTGTTGTTGTTAAAATATGCATTAGCCATTGAGTCAGCTATTTCACAAAATTGATTAAAATAAACACGGAACCTTGGCTATAAATACTATCAAATATATGTTTAAAAGATTTTCAAGCAATGCACATGCAACTGGGTGGTCCAAAAACAGGTGTCTTTTCAAATTTTCAAATCATATATTATTTTAATACTGACATATAAAATGTCTGCTAATTGATAGTCAGTAGCATGCTACCGCAGTACGTATAGTGAGTGACCGTATGCTTGAGCCACGTTGGGAACGTTTCATTTGTTAATCGAAAAGAAGTTTTAGCGCATGATTTACACAAGTTAAAGTAAAAAATTGAGCTTTATAGAAGACAACTTGGTTATCTAAGCGTACGGTGGATGGTGCATTGCTTTGACGGAGAACGAGCAGGTGAATGTGGGAACAGCAATCAATTCCAATAACTTAATATTTCTCGGTACAATTTGCGGGGAAGTGAAGGTGTAAAATTTGAAAAATCTTTGATGTGACTAGATTGGCTCTGCGAGCCAAAAAAAAATAATAATAATAAATTTACATTTCCAAAAAAACTATATATTCTAGTAAAAAAGTTTGGCCACTAAAACGAAGAGATTTTTTAGGAAATTAAACTGTACAGTAAAATGAAACATAAATACAAGAAAAATGATTTAAAATAAGACCGCGTAATAATTTCAATTATACTTAGCTAAACAAAAAAAGCTTTTTAAATTGGAATATTTAAATTAAATCACATTTTGTTTTCAAAAATACAGTTAGCTTTTTTAAATTGATTTCCGCAGCATTTTTTTACAAATATTTTGTTCTTTAAATTCCAATGAATGGTGGAGTTGATTTGTAATTTTTTATTATACTCGTAATTAAAAAATGAAATAAAAATTAAGACATTTAAATATATTAATTCAAATCATGAATTTCTGAAAAACTACAATTTGCGCTATGTGAAATTTAAAAAAAATGTAAACATGTCCAAAAAACTGTGAAATGCAGTCAAACTATAAATCTTTCGACATTGCTGCTAAACAAACAGCCCATCAAGCTAAATTCTGTAACCGTGCTATCAACCGTTTCTACGAACATTTCTCTCAAATATCATTTCATTTGCATTCAGATTGCCCTGTATATTTATACCGTCATGTATACACATGTAATTTTTTATGCTCACTCTCACTTAACTATGACGGTCATAATAGATTTGTTTTTTCCTTTCGCTGTCAAACTAGACAGCTCAGCACAAATTTTGCACAAAAAACATTTCCGGCTTAACGCTTCCGTTTCGCTCCGTACCGGAAATGCGTGTTCATGCCTAAGAGACCACCAGCAGTGCAACAGAGCCCACAACGGAATTACTCACGTATTATGTAACTGTATATGCTTGTATTAAAAGTTTTTACAACGCTTATTTATCGGAAATGTGTGCTCTTCTTGTTTACACTACCTTAACGCCTACCTGTCTGTCCATAAGTTTGTAGTCCTCATATCCTCGCATATATGGGCGACAGTTTGCACAACCTCTGGCTGACAAACAGCTATCCACCCCGAGCGTCAATTGGGTCGTCAGATGAGTAGGTGTGCACAAACAAACATTTAGTACATTAGTGTACGCGTTTAAGTGTGGGTGTAGAGCGATTTTCAAATTTTGTTTACCAACACATTAAAACTACAACCAATGGCGTTCGACACAAATCGGAGCAAATGAGTGCTTGCCAAGATCTGATTTTGTTGACACATCTGTTATGATAATAATCTTCTCGCATTTTCCGGCAAGTTGCTTTTCTAGTGAGAATAAAGGTAGACCTTGGAATTAATAAAAAATGCGACTTTAATTTGAATATTTTTTAATAAATAGACTAATGCTTTTATATAAACTACTTTTAATTTACATTTACTATTATTCTATTTTTTTTGTTTTGGATTTCATTTTATGTCACCATAAAAGAGAGAAATATTGGAGATTTTTTTTTCCTCGTTCACTCCTCTCGGGAGCATAGGGCCTCGACAAGACTTTTCTATCGTACACGGTTCTGTGCCTTCGTTTTTGCACCGTACCATGTGATGTCGGCATCTGCCAGTTCGCGCAACATCGACCTTCTGTGCTCCTTTGCGGGTCCAGTGCCATTCTCGTGATGCTATCTGGTGATTTTCTCAATGTGTGACAAATCCATCGACACTTTGTGCGTTTGCTTTGCCTAAGGATGGGTTACTGATGGTGTTTGGCAGGAATATTCTGCAGATGATGATGCGGCGCCATTTGTTGACGAAAGAATATTTGAGATGGAGATTTGATAATTGTTTTTAAAACTTTTCAAAATTCATCAACACTTTCAACTTTCGCTACGTTTAAGCAAGAAATCGTAAAAATCGGTTTGAAAACAATAATATTTTGAGTCAATTCATGTGGGATACTACACGCCGAGCATTTTTTGGACCGGTTGGTTTCACAGTTTTGTGTACTACGAAGAATACGCTTCGAATTTCTTCGAGAATGCTTATAGTTAAGGTTTTGAATTTACTGTGTTTGCTCAAGTATTGGGACTGATGGAGGAAAAAAAGGCCATACCGTTCATCTAACTCTGCCTAACACATAAAAGTGATCCAAATGAAAATGGTCGTTCTGCAAGAAATGAATTTAACTCAATGCTAAAACAATAAGTCACATTTCCACCAAAACCAATACCTTAAAAAGTACAACTGCCGCATTTGAGGCACTAAAACTCTGCATGTCATTCCAGAAATAACTACACTGCATCAAAAAATTGTAAATACAGCACTGACTTTTGGAAGAAAGTGATAATATCTTTAGGAATAAACAATTTTTGGTGAAAATTTTTACTCTCGATTAATTGTAACTTTATGGGGATGAAATAGCTTTAACAATTCTTTGACAATACCATTTTCTTTTCATTTGAGTAAAGTGTGGGGGACATTCCGTTAAACTTAGCTCAAATAATTGTGCATACACCAAATATATATCGCGAAAATCACTCAATGCTTGCTGTTTTAAATAGCCGTGTATACAATATTTGTGTGTTATATGTACAGTTCCTAGAAATCATACTTGTTTTACTTAGTGCGCTTTTATACTTTTGATCGTAAACACTTCGACATGGAGAGTCAGGCACCCAAAAAGCATTTAGCAGTACCGGTTGATATTAAAAAAATAATTGTAAAGTTAAAGCTAGAAGGAAAGAGCTACAGTGAGATATCAGCAACTGTTGACAGACCACGTCCTACCACTCAATCCATCGTAAAAACGTTTGAAAATAATGGAACGTTTATCATGGCAAAAGGGAGAGGAGCGAATAATAGAACGAATGGTTAAAGCTGATCCGAAAACTGGAGCATCTAAGATTGCAGCGGAAAACTTGAGGAAACTAGGTGACCAGTTGTGAACCCACAAACTATAAGAAACTTCCTTAAACCTAAAGGTTACAAGGGGTGTGTCTCACGTAGAAAGCCATTTATATCAACGAATGCAAAAAAAGTGATTGGAGTACGCGAAAACCTATGTTGATAAGCCAGATGACTTTTGGAACGATGTTATATTTATGGACGAGAGTAAATACAACATATTAGGGTCAGATGGAAGAAGATTTGTATGGAGGAAAGCGAATACTGCTCTCAGAAAGGAAAACCTCACTCCTACCGTCAAACACAGCGGCGGAAATGTAATGGTAATCTTGCATTTGTAGAAAGCATTATGGATAGATTTAAATAATTATCTACCATATTCTAAAGGACAATTTAAATCAGAGACAATGACCCGAAGCATAGTTCGGAAATTATAAGAACTTACTTGCTTTACAATTGTAAATCTGTGCTCCGATTGAGCATTTGTGAGATGTTTTGGAAAAAACAAACTAGAAAGCACACAATAAAAAATAAAGAGCAATTGGAGCGAATTATCGAAGAGGAGTGGGTAGTCGAAAAAGTCTTTTCGTATTTTGTCAATAAATGTCGTTGGAGTCATCTATCTCCAGTGCTACCAATCACATTGTATCATATCATATGGTGTTAGAAAGGTGACATCTTAAGCTTTATTTAACCAAAAAAAATTTAATTCGGAGAAGTTGAAAAAAAGTTATATCTGTTCAAAAATGAGTGAAAATAATGAAGAAATTCGCTATATTTTGAAATTTTTGTATAAAAACGGGAAGAATACCGCGCAAGGCACCAATGAAATTTGTGATGTTTACGGAGACGATGCTGTATTAGTTCGTGTAGCACAACAATGGTTCGCTCGCTTCCGTTCTTGATCACGACCGTCACATAAGCTGCCATGACATCGCCAAGGCACTAAACATTCATCATTAAACGGTTTTGAACCATTTAAAAAAGGCTGGTTACAAAAATAAGCTCGATGTTTGGGTACCACATGAATTGTCTGTAAAAAATGTAATGGACCGAATTAACATCTGCGATTCTTTGCTGAAACGAAATGAAATCGAACCATTTCTGAAGCGAATGGTACCAAGAGACAAAAAGTGGATCAAATACGACAATAATGTGCGAAAAAGATCATGGTGCAAGGGTGGTGAAGCTCAACAAATGGTCGCAAAGCCAGCATTGACGCCTCGAAAAGTTATGCTGTGTCTTTGGTGGGATTGGAAAGGAATCATCCACTATGAGCTGCCTCCAGCCTGCTCGAATGAGATTGAAGCAAGCAATCGAAAAAAATGGCCAGAGCTGCCATGAGTTGAAGTTTGATTTGAAATACGAAAAGACTTTTTCGACTACTAATATTTCGTCTGATGAAACCAAGATGCTGGTATGTTCCATGAAAAGTCGACTGAAGGGTGTAATTGAAACAAATGGATACCATTTGTCTTATTGAAACCTATACATTTCAAGTAAACTTTAAATTTCCTTTACTGTATGTACACTTTTTTTATGTAAAATTTTGAAGATAATTTCTTTTGTGGTATTTTTGCTATGAATATCCTTAATTTATTCGTTACATTTTTTGTTATTGCTTTCACTATGAAATAAAAGATTGAAGAGAGTTAAAGTTTTCACCAAAAATCGTTTAATCCTAAAGGTAATATCACTTTCTTCCGAAAGTCAGTGCTATATTTTCAAATTTTTGATGCAGTGTATTTATTTACCGACTGGGAGTGCCAGCTTTGTTTTGAGCTTCAACAGGACGATGTCACCTATCACACTACGCATGAAACTATGGCTCTTTTGTTAAAGAAGTTCCTAGGACGTATTATCACACGAAGCAACGAGTTCAAATAAATGCTCAGATATTGACACCAGTGGACTTCATTCTCTGAGGCCAATAAGGGAGTGTGATCAGGGCCAATAAATCTGTAAAAATTTCATGGCCATGGCTATCCTGTGAAGTAGAAAGGATTCGGAAAAACTCTAGCTGAAGGCAGCCAGACGAGTCCTGGTTGGAGATAGTGAACCGCCTTTAGATATACCCTATGATCAAAAAGTACCGGGTTGACTGTTTTCTTTAATTGCCAAGGCGTAGTGCACCATGAGTACCTTCCATCGGCCAGACTACAAGAATATTATTTATCCATTTTGAAGCGTTTGAGAGATGCTGTACGTCGCAAACGTTCGAAAATGTGCGCAAACAATTCTTGAATTTTGCATGATGACAACGCGCCATCGCATCGAGCCCAAATAGTGCTGGATTATTTGACCAAACACCAAGTAAATGCCTTCGTGTATTCACCTGACGTATTCACCTGATATTGCCCCGTGCGACTTTTTTTGTTTACCAAGTTGAAGTTACCACTTCATGGAAGAAGATTTCAGTCGATAGAGGAGATCAAAGAGAATGCGAAGAAGGAGCTGAAGGCCATCCCTTCGAAGGCTACACAGTAGGCAACGTAGACTACATAAAAACACAATGGCGAGTTGATGTCGCCTATAAATAAGTACTAAACATAACATTCCGACTGACTCGGAATGAGCGGCAGCACTTAAAGATGGAAAAATGTGAAACCCTTCATAAAGCACCGGGAAGCCACCGAAGTACGATCCTGCGAAAACCATTCTACCAACCGTACAAGTGCAACTACAACAACGGCCCTCAGTCTCCGGTAAGTCGAGGTTGCTAAGAATACCCGAACGTAAAAAGAGCAAAAAAACTAAGTATTGGAGCGTGGAATGTTCGTAGTCTCTACGAAGCTGGAAAACTGGAAAATACGATTTAATTTCAAATGTTATTATTTTACTTTTTATAAGTAAATAAATATTTTATGTGTAAAATTGCGCGATTGCCAATATTCGAAATCGGATTGGTAAACAAAGAAGAAGAAAAAATATTACATATGTATATTCCTAGATTTGTGTCAAGTATCATAGTACTGACTTTCGTTTTCAGTACTTCAAGACATCGATATAACGCATTTTAACTGATCATTTGGTCTTACGAAAGGTCTGTGCACGTTTCATTCCTCACAAGTTAACTGAGGAACAAAAATTCCTCATTATTCTATATTCGAAAACCTCATTAAAGAGGCGATAAAAGACGAGAACTTCCTTTACAACATTTTAAGTGGTGTTTTCAACATGAACTTGAAACGAAGCGTCAAAGTGCCGAATGGAAGGCCAGACGAGCCACAACTCAAAAAGTAGCGTTTGGAGAAATCGAAAATCAAGGCGATGCTCATTTGTTTTGAAGGGAATTCGTGCCAATGGGCCAAAACGCCAATGAAATTTTCTATCTAGCGTTTGGTACATCGCATTCGTCGAATTCGCTTTGAATTCCGCAAAGGAGGAAGGTGGCACTTATTGTATAATAATGCACCATCCACCATCCTCATCGATCCACTATTGTGATTGATTTTTTGACTAGAAATCGCATTTCAACTATCAATCACTCACAGTATTTGCCTGATATGGCTCCCAGAGACTTCTATCTATTCGGAAAATTGCATTTGGCCATGAAAGGAAAACGTTTTGCGTCCGTAGAGGCCATCCGAAAGGCTTGTACCGACCTCTTGAAGGACATATCGGTCAATGATCTGAAACACTTTTTCTAGAAGAGGCCAGAGGGACCTTTTTTTAATAAATAAACATGAATTTATCAGAACAAAGCTACTGTCGTTTCTATTTTAGCTCAGTCTTGTTTATTTTAGACTTCACCTTTTATATGTGCATGAGTGTGCATGTCCATATACCTCGACGTAGCTAAAGCTTTTGACAAAGTGTGGCACCCTGGGTTACTCCATAAATTAAAAACACAACTACCTAATGACTTTTACCTTATGCTTAAGAGTTACATCCAAGGCAGGAAATTCTATGTTAAATATAACGACGCATGTTCAGACATTCAACCTATGAACGCAGGCATTCCTCAAGGCAGTGTCTTAGGACCAACATTGTATCTATTGTACACGGCTGACCTACCGGAACCGAAGTCAGAAAACAGCATGATTGCAACATTTGCAAATGACACAGTCCTCATGGTATCTCATAAAGATACAAAAGTCGCAAAACAAAATTTACAAAACGAATTAAAAGTGACATTAAACTGGTTCAAAAAATGGAACATCGAAATTAACGCTGACAAAACAATACAAGTAAACTACACAAACCGAAAGACAACCATTGAACCAGTTAGCGGTGGTAATTCTGACGTGAATATTGACACCAAAGCGAAATACCTGGGTATTACGATCGACTCGAAATTAAACTGGCAGGAGCATATAAAGAAAAAGCGAAATGAAGTTAAAAATCGTTTTAAGAAATTGTACTGGCTACTTGGACCTCAGTCCAATCTATCATTGCAAAATAAAGTACTTATTTATCGAACGATAATTGCTCCAATCTGGAAATATGGAATTGAGATTTGGGGCACTGCTGCAAAAAGTAATCTAAGTATACTTCAACGAGTCCAGTCTAAAATACTTAGGACCGTAACTAATGCACCTTGGTACATACCTAACGCAGATATTCATCGCGACCTTGACATCGATACTATTGATGAAACAATACAAAGCGCTAGCAGAAGACACATAAATAGATTATTAACGCACACAAATCCTATGATGAGAAGACTACCAAATAAAGAAAAATCTACCCAAGGTCGGCTTAACCGTCAAACACCAACAGATCTTGCAAAATCATGTAATCAATTGTCAACTAATCGTATATGTCATTGTTTGTTAACCACTGGTTTTTAAATAATGTGTATATATTTCTTCTAAATGAGCTTGGGGGCATTGGCCCTTCAATATCACTCTCATTCCATCTTTTTGTAAATCAAATTACTTATTGTCTAACGACAGGTGTAATATTTTATGGAAGAAATAAAAAAAAAAAAAAAAAAAAAAAAAAAAAAAAGAAAGTGTGTGGTAGTTCACGGAACCCGCACGATTGAAGTGAAACTTCTTTTATCAACAAATCAATAATTTAACTATTATTTCAATATAATGCATGCAGAAGTCATGGAAAGCATGGAATGGAATTTTATTAAACAGAATTATTTATTTATTTTAATATAAAAAGAAATGAATTTATTGTACTCAATTACATTTGGTTCTCGGCATTGTCATTATCATTATTGGATTCGTTTTCCAAAAATGAAACAAGGGCTTTATGGTAACTGAAATACGTAAAAAATGATCTACATTCTAATCTATCAAGGTATCGATGAAATACTGCATCAATGGTAGTTCCGCATCTTGTTGTTGGTACTACAAATTATCACCTATCGTACAACCGGAGGATTCACTGTCACGGTGTTCAACAGTAGCTCTTAATTTTTTACGCTCCAAATACTCACGTTGCCGTTCAGCACCTGTTTTCGGTTTCCGTTTTTGTTGATTTGATGCCATATTTAACAGAAATCAATCAACAAAACAAAATATGTTTGTAAGATTTGCTCAAAACTACACACACACTCTATGACGCGTCTCGCGTTACTAATAATATTGTGTTTGGGATAACTGTCAACTGTTTCCACCGAAATGCGTTCGCAAAGTGTATGGTCTTTGGTATGGTAAACAGATTTATGATACATTATTTTGCGGCGACAGCACAGCGCGATAGCCCAGCGGCTAGCAATGTGGGCTTCCGATCCGAAATCCTTGGTTCGAATCACAAGAAAATTTTTTTTTTTTTTTTTTTATACATTTATTTCATTTTGTTTTATGATATGTTTATGAGCAGATTTTTTTCATGGCAGAAATACACTCGGAGGTTTGCCATTGCCTGCCGAGGGGCGACCGCTATTAGAAAAATGTTTTCATTAATTTTGCTTTCACCGAGATTCGAACCAACGACCTCTCTGTGAATTCCGAATGGTGATCACGCACCAACCCACTCGGCTACGGCGGCCGTCAATCAAACGTCATATTTACAAATTACATTCGATAAGAATGCAATAATAAACGACCGCATTACATTCACGACGACACGCCACGCCAGTCTTTTAACAGATGGCGCTGGCATAGCGGAGTTTTACGTAGTTTAGCGTAGTTTTACTCCTCACAGCGTTTCATCCACGCCACGCTTTTAACAGATGGCGCTGGCGTAGCGTCACATATCGATGAAACGCTATGGTTTTACTCCTCACAGCGTTTCATCCTTCGAGACAAAAGAAGTTTCACTTCAAAAAAACTTTTATATGTATAATTGGTGCTAACACCATTTTTGGGTGTTTCACTGAGCTCCCCCTGCTACTAGGAGGGTCCAATAGTTTCAAGGTGACCCCGCACGGCAGATATTTTTTATGAGGAACTTTTTCAGGGCAGAAATATGTACACTCGGAGGCTCGCCATTGCCTGCCGAGGGACGATCGGTATTAGAAAAAACTCTTTCTTAATTTTGGTATTCCACGGAGATTCGAACATCTCCGAATTCCGAATGATAGTCACGCACCAACCCATTCGGCTACCACCTGACACCTACTGCTCTTAATTTTACTTCCAGTTACATAGCCTCTAGAGTTATGGAATCCCTTTTTCTCAAAAGAATGATGCCCATAATTGAAAACCGAAAATTGGTCTCTAATCATCAATTTGGCTTCATAAAAGCACACGGTACCATCGGACAAGTACACAGACTCGTAAGTAGTATTCACAAAGCTTTTGCGCAGAAGATGTACAGCCGCATTTCTCGACATATCCCAAGCCTTCGACCACGTTTGGCACGATTTACTCTGCAACAAAAAACTCACTTTACCTATTAAGTATTATACTTTTATCAAGTCTTACCTCAAAGACCAAATCTTTGTTAGACGAAACGCGGAACTGTCTGAACTCTATGAAAGTTTAGCTGGGGTACCCCAAGGCAGTATACTTGCTTTACACAAAAGATCTACCACTCACAGTTGAAACTTCTGCAGATGACACCGTCCTACTCGCTATAGACTCCTGAAGTGGCTTCCATAAAACACCAAAGAGGACTTGATATTACAGCTCAATAGGTGAAAGACAAAATCTGCTCAAGTTAGCTTTACACACAAACGTAACACTTGCCCACCCATTAAACTCAAAATGATGTTTCAAAATATCTTGGCATGCACCTCGACAGCAAATTTTCTTGTAAAACGTATATTTTCACCAAACGCAAAGCACTTCGAATTAAACTCCGAAACCTATACTATTTATTAATCGAAATTCTCATGTTTCTATCAAAAGTAAGCTCTTTCTTTACTCAGAGTTATCTTAAAACCAATATGGACCTATGGCATACAACTCTTGCAAAAACCCTAAGGATGATTACGAACGCTCCATACTACATCCCAAATACCTATCGGGATCTCAAATTTCTCACAATAGCTGAAGAAACCCTTATTTACAGAAATAACTCTCAATCTCATCTTCTTTAGCAGACTGAAGTGAAAGTCAACAATGGACTTATTATGCTAATAAGCAAACATTTTAGAAATAGTTGCTCCACTGGGTGCTTTCCACACATGTCAAATAAAATGTTTTAGTTTTAAGTACAAATATTTCGGAATGTTATTTCATAAAAATTGGTATCGGTTCTGGCCTTATCTTTATCTATGTTGCCTAGTTTCTATTCTAAACCTAGTTTAGGACTTTTAATAGAAATGAATGTCCGATGGTTTAAGAACTCACTCAGTGACTCTCCCCAATTTTCCAATCAAAACTAAAGCGATGCGATACATTTCCTTTCGGTTTGTCTGGGACACCATTTAAGAAATAGGCAGCGTATATCAACTCCAGTTTAAAAGAAATGTGAAAACAGTAAAATTCAAGCAATAATTGTTTACGTACCTACATCCACCCAATGACCTCTTGGGTTATTAGCACTGTACTTTATATAATGAAACCATTTATTAAAATTTTGTATTTTATGTGGCCCATTAACAACTTACCATACCCATTTCCTTGCTCGACAACTATTTATTTAGGAATCCATCTAAACATTTCTGATGACCTTTAAAATTAATATATAAACGATGTCATTTTCTCAATTCAGGCATAAATAAAAAGTAATACATTGACCCTTAAAAGAATTGCTTTCAAGGTACACATATCCATACACAAAGTTTCACTCGTAAAAAATGTGGTAGCCTTTACCAAAAATATAAACTTGACATTCCATCATTATCTGCATCTTACGGCTTGCTTACCTTTGTCTATGTCTGTTGCTTTGTTTACTTCTTGTACTGATGGTGGTTGAAAATTTCAATTTAGAAGCCATTTTGCAACGTCACTGTTTGTTAAGGAGGCGGCGCTGGGAGTAGTGATGGTTTTGGCGAGCTGATTCAGTGTTTGACTGCCAAAATGGCAATGACCCTTTGAAACATAGCATACAGCTACAACGACAAAAACTCAGAAAAGGTAAATTGCGTAGCTTTCGAGTAAATTCTTTTTTAAGCTCATAAAATACTTACCTGCACACACTTATACACATACAAGTAGGGCTGAAAAGGTGTAAATCCTCTTAAATAGTTTAATGTGCACTTTTTATAAGAATTGGGTATAAAATCAACAAAACGAAATTTGTATATGCGCCTTTGACCCTAATTCACCGAAAATCTTTCAAATGCTGTAACTTTGTAATCACAGGAATTATATTCATTATTGAACCAACAGATAGGAGAGACTTGCACGAATGAACCCATTTTAAAGTAATTTAAGATTAAATGAATTTAAAGGGTTATTACATTAGCGAATAGAAAATTATGTCAATTTTCCCAGAGACGATAAGAAAAAATTACGTTTCGCTTATTATGGAGTAAAACCCCGAGCTAATTGTAAGTTAATAATAACAAGAGCATAGAAGGCCCTTTTTAGCGTTAAAGTCAATCGGTGACAACTGAGTTGACTGGTTTTCTTCACACTTTATTTACTTTAAAATTATGTATTGTATATCCAACCACCGAAATTGGCTTCTTAGTTACTGATGCCGCGTGGCATCAGCTGACCATATCTCTTGTTACTGGAAGTTTATGAAGTGACATGGAAGCAAGAAATACATTTTTAGTGAGAAAACTGTCTCATATTTTTTCTATATTCCTGCCAGCACACAAACAAATGAAACATTTCACGTTTGTGTTTGAATCGACCCAGCTTTTATCCTCTTCACAAAAAAAGATGCTCAATTAAAGAATGTATCTATGTTATGTGGCAGGTAAACCAGTTTTCGTTATTGCCATATAAGATTTAAAGTCCTGAGCAACGTATTGACAAGCTTTGAAATTGTTTTTTGTTTTTTTGTATTTGAAAATCTATTTTCACACACAAAATTGGGAAACATCGAAAACCTATTTCCAAAGTGGTGAGTCTTCTTCTTCTTTTCTGATTTTCACATGGGTGGCTACGTCAATAAGCTAATTTGTCGGATTTGGGGCTCAGAAAATCCACACGTTACTGTAGAGAAGCAAATGCATCCACAACGAGTCACTGTTTGGTGCGGTTTTTGGCCGCCTCGGAGCTGTGATTTAAGCCCGTTGGACTATTTTTTGTGGGGAGCCGTTAAGGACAAATGCTATGCGAACCATCCAGAGACGATTGATGCTTTAAAAGACGAAATCGAAGTTGCCATTTATGAAATTGGATCCCAAGCATTCGAAAATGTGCTTAAAAATTGGGTTAATCGAATGGCCCACTGTAAAGCCAGTCGTGGCAGTCATTTGAACGATATTATTTTTCATTCATAAATGACAATGTTCAATCTTCAAAATAAAAAAAAAGTTTGAAAAAATATTGATTAGTTTTTTTTATAGCCGATTCAAAAAGCAAATTTTACATGGCCCACCCTATATTTATTTGAGCAGAGCTTTTTTAGAGTTTTTTTATAAAAGATATTTTGTTCATAGATATTTAGTAACCTGTACCAAAATTACAAGAATGAGTTTTATTTCTATCAAGAATCGAATAAAAATAATTAAAAATGGTTGTTCTGTGAAAATTCTGGACTCCGAAAAACTTTCATAGGTATAATGAAAATTGTTATTAAAAAATTTAAGTCGGCTGGCTCGTAAAAGATATAAAAACACCACTGATTAGTTAAAAATATATCCAGGTTATTGGAAAATTATTACTACAAAATTTAATTGATAAACCATTGATTTTGATTGCGTCAAAACCCAGTCGATTGTCAAAGTATAGTCTGAGCATAGAGAGGAGGTAAAGATGGTTATGCTTCTGTTTTATATTAGGTTAGGGTAGAAGTTCGTAGCGTTTTTACTAAAGACTTTTGTTTCAACAAAAAACAACCATTATATCAATGAGCAAATCAATTATATAGGTTTATCTAATAAGATGTGTTATTTTGATATTCAAAGAAATATACTATTTTTTAATATAAATGATCGAATATTTATTTCAATATAAAGAGGTACCTTCCTTCCTCCGTTTAATAGTGGAAAATAATATCAGACAAATGACCACCACGACCACGCTTACAGGACAATATCCTTTTCATGCAATTTTCCATAACCGAATTGCAAAGTGGCTGCCCTATGTCTTCGATAGCTTCACGAATTCCATCTTTGAGGTCTTGAATCGACCCTGGGATGTTCGCGTAGACCTTCTCTTTCACGTGTCCCCAAAGAAAAAAGTCACAAGGAGTAAAATCACAAGATATCGCCAATGTGATCACCTCTTCGAGAGATAACACTGTCCGGAAACTTTTATAGTAAAATATCAATCGTTTCGTTGCTTGTATGACATCTAGCGCCGTCTAGCTGAAAATAAACGTTGTCCTGATCAATACCATCCAATTCCGGCCATAAAAAATCGTTAATCACCTCTCGATAGCTATAGATAGCACTTGTTATTCGAAAATCCTTTATTAATATATATTCGCCGTTGCTGTTTACAACCTCATCCCACCTCTCGACCAATTTGTTGATGCCGTTCGCCAAAAATCGCCTGGTCTGGTGTCAAAGAAGTTGTTGAGCCAGTTCTTAAGGAGCTCTTTTTTATCGAAGGTAACGCCCTTCATATGGTTTGACAGGGAGCGGAAAAGTCGGTAATATGTCGGTGCAAGGTCCGGAGAATACGGCGGATGCTGAAAGACCTCCCATTCGTGTTCTTGGGGCGCGGCTTTGTCGATCAGGTCTTTTCAGTCGAATAGCCTTATGAGCTCTTTGTTGACCGTGACATTCTTTTCGAGCATTTCCGAGTGCACCATGCGCTCCCAGTCTCACGAAACACATATCATGATCTTCTTTGGATGAAGATCCGGCTAGACTCTCGGTGTTGGCGTATCACTTGGAGCCCCCCACTGCTTTCTCTGCTTCATATTGATGTACATATAGGCACCACTTCTCATCTCCCGTGACGATTCGGTACAAAAATCGTTGTTTGTGACCATTTACGAAGATTTATAATTTTGGCAAATGGCAGCGAACGTTAATCATAGAACTATCTTCAAAAAGGCTTATTCTATTGTAGTTATATCATTCGAATAATCAGCTTTAAGCTCAAGGATAGGAACAATAAAAGAACCTAACAATGTTGTACAATTATTCAGCTGGAGTATTTCTGGAATTTCGATTTGGGCCCATCTTATACTAGACGATATTTTTGTTGTGTACCTAAATATATATATGCACGAAATTGAAAGTGAAGTCCGCGCAGGAAAAAATGTAATTATGAAATTCCTAACTTCAAGACGCTTTGAGCCAATTGAACACAAGACAGAAGCAGTCCTGAAAATTGTAGCATTGTTGTGTGTTGAATGAAGCAAAAGGATTGTAGACTTCAAGCAGCGAATATTCACAATTTGGAAGATCTTTATATACTTTATTTATCGATACCCATAAGATGCCAATTGGCAGTCAGCAATAAGCGAATTTACCGATCTCTGCTCAAGAATCAGCAGCAATAGAAATCTAGGAATAAAATTAAAGCAAGCGGCAAACGGAGCAGCATCGTGCATGTAACACAAAAATACTTTGAGGTAGTTATGTTTTTTTAGCTGCATGAGAACTATGGATATCGATAAATAAGGTTTGACAGCTAAAAATAGCAAACTGTGTTGACATTTCCGTTGATTTAAAAAAAAAAATATTCGCGAAGTTCACAGACTGAATGTTCTGAAGAAGGCGCCGAAATGTCAATTCGTCGCTGTTCGCAACTTGTTGAATAATATTTAATAATATTATAATATAATATTAATATAATATATTTATTATTCAGATTTAATGAAAAAAGGAGTCAAACATTGGACTGATCGATTGGCCATGTAACTCGTAGCGGCGGCGGACATATGCCGGATGTCATACCAAAAAATCAATGATGTGAAATTATCTACAATATTTATGTTGTGTATTATCATTTTAAGTTCTCAAGCTGTTAAAAAAACACCCGATACATTAATTTATAATAGTGAATAAAATAGTGCGATTTACTTAAAGATAATTAGGCCAAGATTGTTCTCCAATTTAAGTATTTTATTATTCCAACGAATTAAAGGATGCACAGTTTCATGTTACTCGTGAAGCAAAACTGATTCGGTTGAAAATTTTTCCTTGGTAAAATTCTAGTATTCAAACATTCTTTATTTGCATGCACACAATCTGAGCAACAAAATATTTACAAACACGTAAAGGCTTTCAGAATTCAATTCAATTAAAATGACTTCGAAATGCCTTTCAAGTGTCTGCAATTCCATTTGGGTGCTTATTTTGCAAAATGACTGGAAAATACTTAGGTGACATCGAGCAGCTTTGCCTTTGCGGAAAGTAGCCTAAATGTAGATGAAACCCATTGCATTAGTTAGATATATGTTTGTAGGCAAGTGTAACTGAAAGAAGACTGCTGCAGCATGCAAGAGAACCAACCAGCCAAACATTTGATTTCGAAACGAAGATGAACGCAGTGCATTTGGCAATATTTTGTGATGTTGACCAATATACTAAAGTATAATATACTGATTTACATGGTATTCCTAACACAAGTATGATTTAAAAATGATATGAAATGAGCAAAACGAAATTTTTTGTTTTATTAGAAGTCAATGCAATTCGATAGCCAAAAATGTTTTCAGCTTTTTTGTGAAACTTAAGTTAGTCAAGTTTGACAACTGGATGCATTTTCAGCTTTAAAAGAAATTGAGCAATTTTACTTGTCTGCTAATTTTCCTTCTCTGCGTAGACGCCTTCATTTTTCTGCAGTTTCCTTACATGGATCTGCCACAAATCAAGTCGAGCCACTTCACTATTCCTATTTCACCCCAGCATTTTCCTCCTTGGTTTTGGTGAAATTCGTGAGACATTTTTTTAATAAACTTAATTATTGAATTATATGAAGTTAAATAATTAATTAAGTTCTTTTATGGTTAATGTTGTTGTAACTGCATACACTATTTGGAAATGTTGCTGAGGTGACAGCCTTTGGCCGGTGTTTGATACGAGTCATTCCGAAACCGAGGAGCTGACTATAGCGGGAAAGTTCTTGCGTGATAAATTTGGCTCCTTCAAAGCTTTACTTGCTTACAATTTAAAAATATACTTCCAGCAGTAGTTTGGCATAAAGAATGGAGCATTGATGGTACGACTACAAAATATTCAAATTAAACTAAACCTCTCTGCGTTAGCATTGACTTCCCAAGAATCATGTGTCCATGTCTAGAGATCCAAATATTTCGGACACGGTCCCAAAATTTTTGCGAAAAATGGTTTATTTGTAGGTTTGAACTTATAGAGAAGTGAATTGGAAAACTTTTGAAAAAATTTGTTAATTTCAGATTTCTTCTATTTCTAAATTTTGGAATGGAGTTTTTTGTAGTAAAATACCTTCTGTTATTTTTAACATTTTTATAAATTTCTTATTATTATTTATTAAGATGAAATATAATTGAAAAATGGATTAGTTTTTTTGGGAAAATTTGGGACACATTTTTTTTTTTGTGTTGAACATTTTTAAGAAGTTTTCTTATCATTTTTGAAAAATACCACCACTCAGATATTATTTTTACTTTTTCCGTTAATAGTAAACAAAAATGTTTTCCAAAAATTGTTGGCCAGAAGATTTAAATATTTTTTCAAATAATTTTTTTAAGCCCTTTTCTTAAGATTAAATCTCGATGAATAGTACGCATATAGGCCAATGAGTAAGTTATAAATATAATATTAAAATAGAGAAACTCTTATTTCACAAAAATAAAACAATAGCCAAATGAAAATGTAACTAAAGCATCAAATATCCTGCATTTTTGCGTACATACATAAACATATACGAGGGGTGCCTTTTATATTTCGGGATTTGGCAACCCTGGTGTTGCAATCTTGGAACTGACAGCTGTATCGCAAAGTTTGAAATTTTTTCGCTTTTATGTACGCAGATCGTTTTGAAATACCAGCGCTATTTGTGTTGTTTACAGTAACTTAAAAGATTCATCTCGGTCCAAAAATGGAATTAAATCGTGAACATTTTCGTGCGATTATTTTTTCAACTTTCGACGTGAATTAACTCAGCAACATTGCATGGATGAACTTAATTCAGTTTTTGACGATGAAGCTCCATCAAGGACCAGTGTTTATCGATGGTATGGTGAATTCAATCGTCGTCGTAGTTCACTCCAGGACGAATTTCGTGAAGGTCGTCCAAAATCAGTTGTTGTTCCGAAAACCATTGATGCTGTGCGCGAACTGATATTGCAAGATCGTCATGTGACCTATCGTGAGATTGAGACAATCTTAGGCATTAGTGGGACCAGCATACATTCAATATTGCATAAACATTTGACTGTCAAAAATATTTGTTCGCGTTGGATCCCACACAATTTGTCAATCGCTCAAAAAAAGGCTCGTGTCGATTGGTCGAAGGAAATGCTCAAAAAATACGATCGCGGGGCTTCGAAACACCTCTATGACATCGTGACAGGTGATGAATCATGGATTTACGCATATGAGCCCGAAAGTAAACAGCAGCCGACTGTATGGGTGTTTGAAGATGTGCCAAATCCAACAAAAATTGTTCGCACTTCTAAGCAAATAGTCGCCTGTTTTTTCGGAAAAACTGAACATGTCGCAACCGTACCACTAGAACAACGCGGAACAGTAAATTCTGAGTGGTACACAACCATTTGTTTGCCAGTTGTCTTCCAAGAAATTAGGAAAACCAATCGCCAAAGACGGATCACTCTTCACCAGGACAATGCGAGTTCTCACACATCGGCTCAAACAACTGCTTTTTTGAGCACCCAAAGCATCCAATTAACTGGTCGTCCGCCATATAGTCCTGACTTGGCACCGAATGACTTCTTTTTATTCACGTACAACAAACTAAGAGGTCAACGTTTTTCGACACCTGAAGAAGTGGTTGCGGCATTCAGAATGCATGTTTTGGAGGTACCTCATTCAGAGTGGCAAAAGTGCTTCGACAATTGGTTCAAACGCATGCAAAAGTGTAAAATTTGTTTTTGTTCTCTAATCCCGATATATGAAAGGCACAAATGTATGTACGCTTACTAAGTGCTTAGGCAAAGGCAAATCGACACTGCACTTCATGGATATTTCTTTTTGTGTTCCAATATACGGGCAGAGACAACGTTGCTCGCCTCTACAGCTTGTCGCCCTTCCTCTTCTTTTCACCCGATCGACCGCATCAATATGCCCGTTTGCCAAAAAGTGGGTGATTGTGAATCTATCTCATTATTTACTCAATGGCTGCATACTCTCGACAAACAGCAGCAAAATAATTTTTAATTTGGTTGCTATAATTTCCTAGCGTTGTTCAAGATTAAAGAGACTTCTTTCATTTCAAGGAGGTATATGGATTGAGTGCTAATATTGGAAGTAAAAAAAATCTAATGGTGTCAGTGTCCAAATAACAAACGATTCAAGAAGATATTTATATTTGAACCACCCGGTATGAAAACATAGAACTATAGCACCTCTAGGTGTAGAACTTCTCTGCACATGAACCAGTGCGAAACCATTGTGTAATTGACGAAATTCAACGTTTTTTTTTTAGAAGGGAAAGGAGATATTTATGACTCATATTGTACCATTTTCTCCTACTAAAATACTTAGCTTCCTCACACTAGTGGCCGACTAAATACAAGGGGAAGTCCAAAATAAACAAGACTGGCCTCATAAAAATGTTTCTGAAGGCGCCATTTTTTTAATGAGTTAGTGCGTTGAAAGTTACATACCTAGCTGACTTCCAGTGAATGCTTGGTGACATTCGGTTCAGTGGAAGCGAAGTTATTGCGTCTAAAGTGTCAGTATGTTTGTGCAATCGGTACAAAAATGAGTTTCGAATAAAAGCTAATATCAAATTTTGTTTTAAAATCGGTAAAATTTTTACCGAAACATTTGAATTAATGAAAAAAGTTTATGCAATGACTGTCTATCTCGTGCCAGAGTTCATGAGTGGTTTACACGTTTCAGAGATGGTTGTGTGGACATAAATGACAATGAACATATGGGCCGCCCGAAATCAGTAATCACCGAAAATTCCATCGAAATTGTTCGTAAATTTATCAAAAATGAACCGAAATCATCGTTGAAATTCATGGAATCGGAGTTGAGAATTCAACATGCCAAAGACCTCAATAAAGAGGCGAGAGGTCTCATTTGTTTTTACGATTCCAAGGGAATTCGTTGCAATGGGCCAAATCGTCAATGCAATTTTCTATCTTGGCGTTTTGAAGCGTTTGTCGCATCGCATTCATTGAATTCGTCGAATTCCCCTGAATACCGCGAAGCATGAGGCTAGCGTATGATGATTCACCATCTCATTGATCCACTTTTGTGACTAATTTTTTGATTAGAAATCGCATTTTCACCATCAATCACTCACTGTATTCGCCTGATAAGGCTCCTCGTGACTTCTACCTATTCGGAAAATTGCATTTGGCTATGAAAGAAACCGTTTTGCGTCTGTAGAGGCCATCCAAAAGTCTTGTTCCGACATTATCTGAACAAAACTCTTGTTGCTTCTATATTAGCTCAGTCTCGTTTATTTTGGACTTCACCTTGTTCATTACCATGCCTTCTATTGTGTTTTCATAAAACTGTGCTTTTGCAAGTTCACTTGCAATGCCTTGAATGCTTCAAAAGTTGCAATGCCTTGGCATAGCATTTAATGATCTGTAAAGGATAGGAGCATTCAAAATTGCCTTATATGTACGTGTGCTCATATGTAATGGAATGCAGATATTTTCACGTGGCCGGACATATTCTACTAGTTATAGCAATATTTGAGAAATGATATGAGCTAAGAATTTACATGCCTTCTTCCACATATCCCATATTTAAGTACATATGTATGTATATACACTAAGCGAAATAGCTATAAGCGACAAACCAACTTCGTAATTTTTCTTTATATATTTTTTCTTATATGGGACAAATGCTTTCGTTAAGATTTTATTACTTATTGTGACGTTTATGATGTAAGGTGTTTTAGCTTCCCTGGCAATGTCCCAATGTATTTAATTTCGTATAAGAAGAACGCAGAAAATTACGTAGAGGTCTTGCATAACGTTTTATTGAATTTTGCAGATGAATTTCACGGTCAGTTTTGGACGTATCAAGAGGACAATGCTGCAGCTCACAGCGCTAAGTGCACAAAGGAGTTTTTCGCGTCAAAACATCTTCTGGTGCTGAAATAGCCTGCAGTTAGTTCAGACCTAAATTCGATGGAGAGACTCTGGAACACTCTTAGCAAACAAGTTTATAAAGGCGGATGCCAGTTTAAAAACCTGTTGTACCTTAAAAGAGCTATTTAAGAGGAGGCTCCATTCGAAGCAATACACAAATACCAACGATTAGTGCAGTCATCAAAGCACCTTTTAAACGCGTTGGCAGAGACCTTCTTCAACTCCTTCAGCGAATTCTCCCTAATGATCTCTTCCGACTCAAAGCGGCGTCCGCAGAGTGACAATTTAAGTTCTGGGAAAGGGAAAAAGTCACAGTGGGCTATATTCGGAGAATATGGTGGTTGTTGGATGATATTTGATGAGGTTTTGGCCCAAAAAGTGTTCACAGTATGAGTTTTGTGAGATGGTGCGTTACCATGGTGCAAGATCGATGAGTTTTTCTTCCGCAAAATGGGCCGTTTCTTGCGCACATTCTCTTTCAAACGTCACATAATTTTCAAATAATATTCTTTATTTACCGTAGAACGATTTGGAATGGTTTAACGAATCCCCAGTGCACAACACCTTGTACACCAAACTCATACTTGTATACCCACGTCTCATCACCTGTTATGATGCGCTAGATAAACGTTGGGTCCAAGTTCACTTGCTCAAGCATGTCTTCAGCCAGCTTCTTCCGATGAATTTTTTGAAATAAATGCAAATCCCTTGGAACGAGTCGAGCAGCCACGCGTTTCTGCCCAACTGGTGATATAAAATGTTGAGAATTGATTCGTGAGACACGGTAAGATCACGAGCTACCTCTCTCCCTTTTCCAGCACCTTTTCCTTGACTTTGTCGACGTTTCCATCCGTTGAAGACGTTCATCTTCCACGACTTCTCGGCCGACTGCAAAAGCCTCATACCACACGTAGACTCGTGTTTTTGATAAAGCACACTCGGCATTTCGCCACACTCACGAAATTCCGTTCAAAACACAAAATTTAAAACAAATTCTTTGTTCAATATTTTTATCCGTTGTGAAAATCGCAGAGCACACCACCTACCGGCTCACTGATATAATTAAATGCCAAAACCAAGCTAATAGACAGACTACGCTCAAACTCTGCGCCACTGTAGGGGACAGTTGTACCAACATTTCAGCAAACAAAATTTAGACATATGTGTCACGCGCGCTTTTAAATGAACAATTCCCGTTTTCATTCCCTTCGCCGAAAGATAAAAAGATTAAACCTCTGATTATTTATTAAAAAAAAATTGTTTTTTTCAGTGTCCCGTATAGCTATTTCGCTTAGTGCAGTATAGATGAGGTGACAGCCAAAGCAATGGCACGCAGTTGCACAATTATTCTGACAGGCGTGCATGCTACCAAAAAAAAATTGGATTTGACTAGCTTAAACACCCTGAACACATTTGCAGAGAGTAGTCATTTGCAGTAAATCATTCATTTAAGGCATATTTTTAGCTTGGTGCCCCTTCTATCGGCAAAGTAATTCTTTCTGGATCTTAGCCTGGCTAAATATGTGACCAGAATTTAATTTAGATTTTTCCACCGACTTTTACTTCAATTTCCGTAACAGTGACTCATGCAATATACAAATTTACTAAAACCTTACAAATTTACTAAAAGCTTACCAAAAGGTAAGTTGCACCGTGCACCGTACACCGTGCACCGTGCAACGAAAATCAATTTTTTTTGTTATCCTTGAAATATTTCATATTTATATGATAATCAGTTTGATTTTTAAAATGTTTTAAATAACTGCACTTTTATATACCACTTGAATGGCGTTTCCACTAAAACAATCCCTCCTCTACTACTTTCTGCACTTATTCGCCCAGAACGCCAGCCATAACGGACCAATTCTATTCATCCACGTCTGGGTCCATGTAAACGTCGAAAAATCACTAACAGAATATATATTCGATATTTTATTTGCATAAATAAATTAATTTTAAATAATTTTTTACTAAAGTCTTAATTCGAAATTCGAAATGTGGAAACTAATTTACGATTTTGTTGACTAACTTCGAAAATCAGAGCTCTTAATTAACCAATCTCTTAAAAAATTGATTGGGCCAAATACCCAGCCGAGTTCTGAACAGTATTAATGGACGCAAAATTTAAAAGAATATCTTCACATAACAAAGATTTAAGTAGAATAAAAATAACGATACGTACATGAATATTCATAAAACAAGTGGAAAGAAAGAAAGGTAAAATTATTGTATACTAGATTAGAATATAGGTAGATAGCAATACTCATATTGCTGCCGTAGCCAAATGGGTTGGCGCGTGACTACCATTAGGAGTACGTAGGTTCGAATTTCCATGCAAAGTCAAAATGAAGAAAAAATTACACCTCCGAGAGCATTTTTTCCATGAAAAAGCTCCTCATATAAACTATCTATCTGCCGTTTGGAGAGAGCTTCAAACTGTAAACCCCTTCATGATTTTGCGAAAGATAATCTCAGGAAGATAGTTAGGTGTCTTATCCAATATGAGTCGGCATAGAAAAATACAGATCCTTTGATGTTTCCATATATTTCACAGACCAGTAACCATGATCTGAAATACTGAGGTCTAATCCTTGACAGAAAGCTAAGGTGGGAGCGCAACATTGAGCAGAGGATAAGGAAGGCAGTCAACTTGTATGGATACAAGAGCGGATAGGCTGAAGACAGAACTTTTTCGTCCAAGTGGGCCCTTTCTTTGGGAAATCATTTAACCTAACTAAAACATAGTCTCCAGCTGGAGATTTGCTCATATTTCTTTTCCCACATATATAGCAAGTAAATTGATTAAAGCCTACATCAGTTTTGAGAGCAGATTGAGAATCCAATCGAGTATAGATTGGATCAGATTATTAACAATATTCGTAGGATATCAAGCTTTCATTTAAAAGTGACGTAAACGTTGTAAACATTCTCAAACTTCTTAAACTATTACATACTCTGGATATGACGGAATTTATATGGTCGACACAATTTGAGCAAGAGTTAATAAAAAAACCAATACTATGTGTAAGTATAATAATAATTAAAAATTACGTGAATAGCCTTTTCAGACTGGCGTTTCGTCTGCGCTGCTTCTTCGAGTGGTTGTAGTCTTTTTACAAATATACAATTCTTTTTAAGTCCCTTGTGAACTGCAAAAGCTTGCTCATGACAAAAACAAGCGGAAGTTGCCTCTGTGTGCCGAAAGACTGCCGCTATCAGACGAAAGTTTATCTTTCATCTGATGTTTCATTCGCCTGCAACGAGAGTTACCCAACCTATACTCAATACATAAACAAACTTACTAAAGTAAAGGGTGTTTTTAGATTAGTATAATTTTAATTTTGATATTTGTGAAATTTGTCTAGACAAAAACGGTTTATTATGGCTTTTGCGATTGTGCACCTCGGCCATGAAATTATTTCTAGAGCATTCTGGTATTATGGCGGAGAGTATGCAACTAAGAAAATTATTATATTTGAAGTGAGAAAAATTATAGGCAATCTTTCCTGGATCGCGAAAGAACCATTAATAAACTCGGTGCCGATTTTACCATCGATATTGATCGGTACAGCAAATGATTCAGGACTTTTTCGTTCCTCACGAATAAACCGATCGGCCAGGTCCCGAGTTACGAGTAAATGATGAAACTTACTACACAGTGCTTGAGACCATCACGCATATGACAGAAACTTTTGGTGATTGAAACTTTGCATAACGAAATGAGCGTGAGCCTTTGGACTAATTTTTGTGTGAGTATGTCATCAAAGCTGGTTTCAAACTGGTTTTTCAGGTTTCTAACTCCCAGGCCAAATATCTAGTATATAATATTGAAAGTTGTAGCATGACAGAGTTAAACTCCAAAACTACCCGAAATGATATTTTAGGCGGCTCCCACTTTTTTTGTTTTTAATCCTAAATTCGTGTTCAACATTCCAAATTAATTCGAATTTTGCAGGCCAATGTTGCCAGAGTCAATACTTCTGTATTATTTTTTATGTTCAATACCTGTTAAAAAACACCCATTGCATAGAATTCAAATTCAAATCTCATTAGTACTCAATGGTGAGCATTGCATAAAGTTAAATTGATTTTTATTGTCAGCACACAATCACTCATATGCAATTTAATTTTCGCTACGTTCCTTTTAACGAGCAATCTGCACCATACCATCTCATTAGTAAGGAAAAATGGATTGACAAGAATACCAGCTGTTTGCAAACTTTTTTTCACAGCACAAAATTAGTTTACAACATTCAACAAATAATGGCAAATATCGATAGCACAGAGCAAAGTAAAATTTCAATTCGCTAAATACGTATACAAATATATACATATGTACATATGTATTACATACAAGTACATAAACAACAAAAATCATATACAAGCAAGCAAACAAAATAATCTAATTTGCAATAAATTTTCAATTCGAAAAGTGTATGAAAATGACATTCGTACAAAGCCAACATAAAAGCCAATAAACTTTTGGTGTTACGGAGCAAAAAGTTCATTACGACGAAACGACAACTTGGTGCACAATAGTGTGGTGCGTGTAAGTGACTGCATAAGCTTTTAAATGTATGAATAGTTGTAAATATTACCTCTGTATTAGTTGGTGTGGTGTGTATGACTTTTGAATTATAGCCTCAGGGTCAATTTTATCTAATGTTGGTTGGTAATTTAGTGTGAATAGATAAAATGAAAATACGATAAATTTACATTAAACTTTTATTTCAATTTATTTAGCTACTACTTTCTTAAAATTATTTTGCATTCTTCAACTGTAGCTTGGAGTATTTTTAGTTTCGGTATCATAATTTTATTTCCTAGAGCACTGCTTTTTTGCCTTTTGAATACGATTTAATTTTTTTGACTAAATTTTAAGTCATTGAAAGTGACCACCGGAACTTTCGGTCATGTTGCATATTCATAGATGATGTCACAGTTTGCCGCAAGTCTATCTAAAATATGCGAAATTCGGCGCTTATCCTGTGTTCTATAATTCTCGGTGATTGTTTCAGGTGAGGGTTTTGGTTCGCTGATTTCGTTTCGGCATATTTTCTTTATTTTTATTCTTTTAAAAATTTGTCACATAATCTCTTTTATGCTGTCAGAAATCCATTAAAGCGAAACACCGCCAACTAATTCATATTTCTCTGAGCCAATAGCCCAGGTAGCTGGCGCTTTCATATTAACTTTGCAATTTTAATTATGTATACTAATTGTATATATACGATGGTTGCCTTTTATAAAGGTGCAACTTGGCAGCACTAAGTGCGATGAGCTGTAATTCGATATTTTCCTCAAAAATTGGTGTTTTTTAACATTAACTTCCATTAAAAGTTTTCACTCACTTTACTTGTTTTTTTTTCAGGGAGTAGAAAATTTCATCTCGCTCAGAAGAGAGAATCAATTCGTGAACAATTTCGTGCGATGATTTATTAAGATTTCCGACTTGCATTCCGGAGGCAAGAGTGCATTGATAACTTGTTTCTACTTTCGGCATTCAAGCATAATACTTAACCATTGTGTAGCGGTGGCACAGAGAGTTCCAACGTGGTCGTCGATCAGTGCAGAATGAATTTCCTGAATGCTGTGCAAAAATGGTTATTGTGCCGGATGGTGTGCTGTGTGATAATGCAAAATCATCATATCACATGCTGTGAGGTTGAGGCACCTTTGGGCATTAGTTGGACGAGCAGACATTCAAATTGCATTAAAGAAAGATTTGCACTGGTGTCGATTGATGTAAAGAAATGTTGAAAATTTCAGCGGCGGTGGATCAAAACTTGCCTATGACATCGTAACAGGTGACGAATCTGAGATGTATGGGGTGGAAACAAAAGAGAAATCGATGGTATTAATTAAGACGACCTTAATTCAACAAAAGTTATTCGCGGAAGAAGCACTTCAAAACAAATGGTCGCCTTTTTTCGGAAAATCTATTCATGTCGCAAGGAGAGAAACTTAAAACTGAGATTGCTGAGTGGTACACCATTTGTTTACCAGACATTCTAGAATAATTAAGGAGAACTAACTTCCAACGACGAATTATCCTTCATCAAGACAATGGGAGGTCTTCCGTATCGGGTCACATAAGAGAGGTTTTGGGCACTCTATCGTTTGAATTAATGCGTTATCTGCCACACAACCCTATTTGATACCAGTAATTTCTTTTTGTTCCCGAACAACAAATAACGTTTCAAAGGAGGTATACGTTTTTCAACGCCAGAAAAACCTTTTGAGATCTTTAAAGAGCTCGATTTCGAGGTATTTACTTCTGAGTAGAAAAAGTGCTTTCAAATTCGAACGCGTCTTGCAGATTTTTTTGGTGTTTCGAAGGTTTTTTTATGAATACCCCTTTTCGTGGCAAAAATACAATTGGCATTGCCAGGGATTTCGAGCACTGTTGAATTATATAATATTAATTAGTAAATAATAAAAATAATTTATGTTAATATTCATTATAAATTTAATATTAATGACAATCTGATTTGAATTAGTATTTCAGAATTTTTTCTGATTTGAATTAGTATTCAAGAAATTGGTTTGATGATGTCGACCGACACTCACCCTGTTCAATATTCTTGCCCACCAAGATTGCCGAATCGTGCTATATTTTATGCTGAAGGTATATTATTTTTAGGTTGATCACTTTACAAAAAAAGGTATCTGATTTTAAATTGAAAAAAACAAAACGCAAACTCAAAACGATTGGACAATCTTTATTATTTTCTATATTTTTCTATATTCTTCCCGATTCATAAGACCTATTTTTTATATAAATCCTTCCAAATGTTGGCCGCAACTGCGCCGTAATTCGGCCATCCACAAGCACCAATTTTAAATGGTTTGCTAGAGAGCTTCGGTCAGTATTTCATGAATAACTTTAGTAATGTTGGTTTCTAATAGATCAATCGAATGTGCTATGTCCAAAAAGTATTTAGACTTTACATAACCCCACAAATAAAATTCCAAAGGTGTGATATCACTCGATCTTGGTGGCCAATGCATTGGTCCGAGGCAAACGATAAATAGCACACCGAAGCGACGATGTTTTACGGGCTGTATGGCAAGTAGCGCCGTCTTGTTGTACCCAAGTATTTTGGAGATCATGTCCTTCAATTTTCGGCATCAAAAAGTCATTTATCATGGCCCGATAGCTTTCGCCAATCACTGTTACATTGGCGCCAGCTGCGTTTTTGAAGGAATATTGGCCAATGATTCCTCCAGCCCATAGACCGCACCAAACTATTGTTGTAGTTGTGCTGTTTCGGAATGTTTTCGGGTTGCTCTTGAGCCCAAATTTGGCAATTTTGCTTATTAATGTAGCCATAAAGCCAAACATGGTCCTCAGCGCTGAGCGGTTATGTACACAATAAGTTGGCCTGAGCGCGCGATGAACATTTTTCACAGACCGTCAATTTTCGCAATACAATTGTACGATTTGTAAACATTGTTGAGGTGTAAGCCTTTCCATGATTAAATGTAATGAATACTGAAGAAATTATGTATTTAGTTTGACAGTAGTCACGCGTGTTCTGATATGATCATATTAAAAAAATTAAAACAATTCATTATACCAAAATTTAAGTTTTTTAACTTCAGTCTTAGTGGATGTAAAGTTTTGCACAAAACGTATGTACGCATGAATGTATCTTGGGGAAAGAACTCATTTGCCTTCCCATTTTAGTTAAAATCAGTTCGAAAATCGCTTCTTGTTGCTGCAAAATGTGTTGAAATTATTTGTACCCTCAAGAGTTCATTTGAGAATTTTGGAACAGTTCGTGATAAGTGTTTATTTTGTAAAAGTACAATGTGTGTAGGTGTATGGAGTTTGCTTAAATACATTTGTAACTTAACTACCACAGAAGCTGTCTAGACGAGACTAATTAGCTGCACAAAATAATCACCAAAACTACCGAAACCATTATACTAATAGGCCTAACGAAGGGAGTATTTATAGCCCGTTGCAGCCAGGTTATTGGCAGACATGACACGTGAAGGGAATGGTGAATTAGTCAAGGAAATCTCTGACTTCTAAAGAGTCAGCATCTTTTGTAAGCTAGAAAATTGTGTCAAAAAACGTGAAAAGAGTATGAATTTCAGTGACTTTAGTTATGATATAATAATTTTATTACTCTCAAGAAAATTTAAATATGTACGCCATTATTACTGTAGGTATAGGTACGGCGTCCACTGTAGCCGAATGTTTTGGTGCTTGACTATTATTCGGAAGCGCACCGTATAGAATACGAAAAACCAATTAATAGACAAAATGTTTTCTTATAGCACTCGCTCTTCGGTAAAAAATGGCAAACATTCGAGTGTATTTCTGAGATGAAAAAGTTATGTCATTAGGAGGCGGTGTAAAACTGTAGGTCCCGCCATTTGTGGAACAACATTAAGACGCACAGCACATATAGGAGGAGGATCTCAACTAAACACCCAGAAAAAGGATGTAAGCTTCAATTATATACCTATAAGTATTAGTATACTTGTGGTTACGGAGATCAGAGATTGTATAGGTTGCTGCAGCGAAAATCAAAATTTTTTTTTCAAATTTGTTTTTCAAACATTTTTCCAATCTTCTTTTAATAAAGAAGGTCTTCCTTTTTTTTTTGCTACCACTGGCAGATACTGCGTCGAATCTTTTTAGAGCTGGAGCGTTTTTATATATTCGGATGGTATGGCCTACCCAGCGGAGGCACCATATTTATGTTGTTCTAAAGCTTATAAAGCTCATTATTTCCATCAATTGCCTACTTAGTCCAAAGTAGGATGTATTGGCAA
Organism: Anastrepha obliqua; assembly: GCF_027943255.1. NCBI lineage: Eukaryota > Metazoa > Arthropoda > Insecta > Diptera > Tephritidae > Anastrepha > Anastrepha obliqua. Next base: position 88,414,768 of record NC_072892.1, read on the forward strand.
GAAAGGCAATTTGAAAAATTTCCGTAGAGCAATATCTGCATTTCAATATCTTTCAAGAGTGTGCGGTCCACACTTTATTTTATCATGCTTTAATTACTCAAACTGTATCATTGTTGAAGAAATCATTCACGTGTGACCTAAAAAATTTTACCTTTTCCAAAAGTAGACGATTTTTTGTCACTTTGAGAATTCAGCCGAAATTTCGATATCTATTATATAAAAATTGAAAAAATGAACGACATTCAATTGGAGATTTTCTCAAAGGAAACATTACTCCTACTGTGCTATCATCCACATGCCAATTTTCAGGGCAGAGCCACTTGACTTTAACAATATCGCTTCATCATCTGCTTCGCCATTGCCAAGCTCTGTAAAACTTCTTTATAATCTTTCTCTTGAGCACCGTGAATCCCCATAGTTAGTCAAGACTGAGGTAAAGTTGAGTTATGTGGTTGCACTGAGCGGACCCACTTGGGCGAGAGATCAAATTCGTTCATTGCAATACCACTTCGAAAGGAAAACGGAGAGAAAATAGGAAAAGAGAGGAGGTGGGAGGTGAGTTATGACAAAAGGCCGAACATAAACACTTTCGATTGTGTTAAGGGCTTCGCACTACTGGTGAAATACATCAAGTGGGGAATATATAAATCTGCTATATCCACAAGTGGCCAAGACAGCCAATGACAGCCTAACCCTTAGCCTCACGAAGGCAGGAGAACGGAGGCAGTGCTAGTGATATGACTACACCTCATTCTCCAGTCAGCTGCTACAAAAGAGACTTGAAGTAATGCCAAATCGCACCACGTGGATACCTTTCGGGCAATGCCCAAAAAGGATAAATCCACGAAATTCGAGAGCTTCGGTTTTGGTAACCTTAACCCACTGGTGAACAGAAGGATCTCGCTACTTTGTAAGTTGGTGTACTTACTTACCACTTTTCCAGGAATATACCTCACAGGTACTAAAAAGAACTCTAATACTTTAATTTCGCAGCGAAATACATTCGCATTTCTGAAATTTTTCTGAAAATACAATAACTACAAGAAGACTTATATCTTGAAAACCGCTTTTTTTGGAAACAAAAAAATTGTCTAAAAAATACTACATTGATGAAGTTTCTTTTCTCCTCTAAACTAGAGTAATCAGTATAAAATTATTTTTACTGCGATTGAATTGAAAATGCGAAGTACTCGTCTGTGTTCCAGATTCTTTAATGGGTTGGTTTTACAATAATTTATTTAATTTCATTGTAAAAACATATGTAAGATCAATGGACCTGTAATAAATAAATAAATTGCTCACAACAAAACAAAAACCGCGAAGAGTAAAAAAATATGTCAAATAACGAGAGTAGTCACAGAATATCCACAACAGCAAAAACAAAAGAGGACTGTAATTCATACGAGTATCAGCTATCAGTCAACATCAGCTGTTTTACCTACAGTTGTTGACATTCAGAACGTCAGTTGTGTATTTTGTATTACATCGAAAACGATTCCTCAAGCTGGTGTTCATATCAAATGCAATCATTTTATTTTTGCTTTTAATTTGTTTTGTTCTTTAAATATTTTTATGTACGCATTCAGTTCAAAATGAAGTTAGAATTCACGTAAAATATTTTTAGTGACCGACGGACCTGTTAAGGGGCAGGAGAGCTAGGTATGATAAGCTAAATACGTACAATACTTAAAAATAGTTGCACCTTTACTAATTCACGAGAAATATTCGCAACAACTTTTGCACATAAAACACTTCCTTCTCTTACGAAGTTAGGGGGCGTCCATAAATTACGTGAGATGTTTAAGGGGGGGAGGGGGTCGAGTCAAATCTCATCTAATCTTACGTTGGAGAGAAGGGGGGTCTCGGCAAATATCACGCAATTTTTTTTCTGATTGAAACAAAAAAAATTATACTATTTTGGTCCATTATCCAGATTGAACATGCTTAAGATTTAATCTTAAGCGTAATCGTAGTATGATTTTAATCATTCACTAATTCGTTCGAAAGAAAATAATTTCATTCATACTACTACTGTCAAACCACCATATTTGTTTTATACCAAATAGCTCAATTTAATCTGAATTTACAGTACAGTGTAGCCCGTCGTTTGTTTTCGCGCCACTATCACCCGAACGCGCGACTCAATGAACAAGAGCGTACGAGCTGAGTGGCAGCGACACACGGACAGGTTCCAACCTTCTTTGTTTATTATTGTAAATGTTTTACTCGACTCAGTTCATGATCTTACTAATTTAAAATGAGTTATCCAGATTTTTATAACGCATACGTCTATAAGGCGAAGAAGTCCTGCCACGACGATGTGATAAAATTATGAAATACCTCGAAGCAAAAATTCCCGAAGAAAGAAGAGTTAATACATCACATTAAACATGAGATAGAACGGCTTTTCAGGGAATCCACTGAGAGAAAAGTTCGGTTTACTTTAGCATTCCTTCAAAAGGTAGGTTAAATATATATGTTTTTAAGAAAATACTTTTTTTATATAAAGTTTATTGTTACATTTAATAGCATAAAAAAAAAACTGAAACAGTGAAATTCTTGATAAAATATGCTAAAATCATAACTACAAAATATTAGCGCGGTCATTTCCTTCACTGTTTTCACATAATTCAAAATCAGCTTCTTGTGATCAGCGATGATGTGGATGAAGCTATGTCGAGCACTACACCATCTAACGTACGTCCCACTCCAGCACAAGATGCTATGAAGAAACAGATTGCTAAGCTGCATATGGAGCTTGACCTAAGTGCTGCAGCGCACGCCGGAGTGATCTGCATATGATTCTTCACGACTGTTTTCTGCCACCTCAATACCCTATCACTCAGGTTGATGGACGTTTGACAATTTCGGACTTTAAAGAACATGACGGAAAGTCATTTGCTCCATTTCTAATACGCTTACCGATTCAACCGCTGAATTCCTCTATCAGCACGCCTTATGATCTCTATTGCCCAAGTACATATACGTGATGATTTAGAGAAAAGATGCTGCAGTACATGCGGTATTTACTTCGCATCTGTCACAAGAGCTGCAGAGCACAGGCGAGCAGCCCACATTGCACCAGCTAAGCAAGCGCGTATGTACCGCAAAGTGCGACCCTCACGGATTGTCGCAAGACCAGCTAATGAGTTACTGTGCGCAAGCGTCAACGGCTTAGAGTGGCTAGATCAGAACGAAGTTGAAGGAGCAGATGATTTTACTGAAAATCATATGGACATGTTGGTCCCAATAGTCTCTCTTGAAACCGCGCATGATTCTCCATGGACTGAATTAGAGTAGATATTTTTTTTTAATCGCAGAAGGTACGATTTAAGTCTTCTATTGTTAAATTTTTATTACACTTATAACTCTCAGCAATATTGATTACTAGTCTTAACTAATTGTAAATAAAAGCACGAAGCAATTTTTTTTTTCTCTTTTTACAATAACAATCCAACGCGTTTACAGAAGAAACCCACATTTTGAAAAATCTCACGTGAGATTGGGGGATGGGGGAGGGGGTTGAATAAAATCTCACGACATCTCACCAGGGGGGGAGGGAGGTTCAGAAAATATAAAAAAACACCTCACGTAATTTATGGACGCCCCCTTACGTTTAATATTTTTGTGCTGATGTCGAGCTAAAGCTTGTAAATATTGAGCTATATTCCGTACCGTTTGCAAGAGTATCCGATGCTTTTGATACCCCACGGTGCTCTAGAAGGGGGCTTAAATAAAAATGAGTTGGCACTTCGAAATTCCTTTTGATTATGATTCTTGGGTTAGTAGGGAATGTTTTAATATAGAATTTAAAATCAGTTCACGTGGCCGATTTTAAATAATTTGAGTTTGAAATTAGAAATAGCGCTATTATTACTATATTATATTTTATTCAATACTTTTTCGAAATCTCAAAACTGTTTTGAAAATTGGGATCGAAAGCCCTCGTTGTCTTCTATTTTATGCAATTTATTTGAAAAGAATCCGATCATAAATGGCAAAGTTATTCGCATTTGAATGTCCACCACAAGCGTACATTGTTCATTGCTTCAAATTGCTTGCTTTTAAGGCGTATTGGAATTGATTTAATGCATAAATGTAATCATAAAGAAACAAAATAATGTTCATGAAATATTTTATTAAACTAATTTTATTAAATATAAATTAAAACTAATACATATAATATACTGCTCACAAAGCTATATATGTGTACTATTGTAATGATATCTGACGTACTACTTTTTTCGGATTTGCATTAATGAGTAAATCTAAGGGTTTACCATGCTGCTGCGATAGGGATGCTGGAATGGTTGTGCTTCCTTCTTTGACATTTAATTTGTCTTTAAGTATGTTCTTTTTTAACAGTCCAGATAATAATTGTTCGGCTTGCTTTGGCGATTGGACGCATTCATGAATATTTGTCAACGTTGAAGTTGCATAACATTTATGACTAACACCTTTAGCAATTAAAGTAAGACACTTTGAGCAGCGCCTACTATTAGTAGTAGTAGTCTTTAAAGATTTAGATTTTTTTTTAGCATTTACGGCATCCAAATTTCCTTGTCTTGATCTAATTTCGTTGCACAAAGTACACTCACATTCTTTTTCTGACACTGATGTACGGGTTTTTATTTTAAAATGGTATTTTGAGTAATCTGGCATTTGAAGGGAACCTTTCAAACTTGGATTTGCACTAGCTCTTATAATTTTGTGCCTACAAGCACAACAAACCACATCAGGAAGCCTTGAATCCTTTTCATTAAAATCAGGAAATAGTAGTTTGATTTGAGCTCCAATTGCGCCTGTAGTTTTAAAATACTGTTTCTGCGGCTTCCTTTTGCAAATCAAACACATACTATGACGATTTTGTTCATGATTTTTGGAAGATTTACCTTGTGACTGCATGTCTAATGATTGCTATTTAAAAATGAATAATAATAATAATGTAATAGATTAAATAAACACTTTGCGTCAATAGTTAAAGTTTAAAATTTCGAAAAATTGACTTACCTAATCTAATTAATTTTTACAAATAATGAACATAATTATTCTCTGTTCTTGCTCTACTGCGCATTTTATTTTAGTGACTATAGGCTCCTGTGTAAAACTACGACGCAATTATTTTTCTACTATGACTATGACTCTGACTCCGATTGTTGCGCAGTTAGATTCGGGAAATATATGTAATTATTTTGATGTTTACCGTTACAATTTCGCATTGGAATGTGATGCCGCAAGGGTCGTCCACCAGTACAAATCCTATACGTCCTATACAATGAACAATGTGCGCTTGTGGTGGACATTCAAATGCGAATAACTTTGCCATTTATGATCGGATTCTTTTCAAATAAATTGCATAAAATAGAAGACAACGAGGGCTTTCGATCCCAATTTTCAAAACAGTTTTGAGATTTCGAAAAAGTATTGAATAAAATATAATATAGTAATAATAGCGCTATTTCTAATTTCAAACTCAAATTATTTAAAATCGGCCACGTGAACTGATTTTAAATTCTATATTAAAACATTCCCTACTAACCCAAGAATCATAATCAAAAGGAATTTCGAAGTGCCAACTCATTTTTATTTAAGCCCCCTTCTAGAGCACCGTGACCCAGTTCCTAAATGTTGGGACATCTAATAAAAGCGTGCATGAGCCGAAAAAAAAGAAAAAGTGCAGATTAGAGAAGTCCCACAGATCAAATTATCGGAGCTTTCAGTTCAGATGAAAATAGCCAGATTAAAAAACGTTAGCGGATTTTTCTCTAAAGATGCTTAGCTCAGATTAAAGAAAAGCAACTTAGATATTTTTCTTATTTGTTTTCCTGTTGGTAGTTGATTCTTTGCGTAGTAATCCCTGCTGCTTTTATAATGGGATTCTCATAACTTCCAAATGTGGCATACTTCTGCTCAAATATGAACGAGACGTTATCAATTAAACGGTCCACGGATGACATATGGCAAAAATAATTTTTTTGTTTTATGGTAGGACTGTTATAAGCTTACATGACAAATTTCAGCGTGATATGTCACATAGTTTGTTTTCTGTGCTACTGTAAACAAGTCAAGCTCGAGTGTGTTCTTCGAATTCTCTTTTATGACTTCAATTGTCTCAAAATGTTTTCCACGGAGCGGCAACTTGAGCTTGGGAAACAGGAAAAAGTCACATGGAGCCATATCAGGCGAATACCGTGCTTGCGGAACGATATTAACATTATTTTTGTTCAAATAATCGCGAACAAGAAGTGATGTGTGAGCTGGTGCATTATCGTGATGCAAGAACCATGACTTGTTGTCCCACAATACCTTCCTTTTAAGACGAATGTTCTCGCGAAAACGCTTTAAAACGTCTAAATAATATTCAGCGTTAACCGATTTTGCGATTTGTGCGATTTTTAAGCACAATTTCCTTTACTTTTCCGATGTTTTCGTCGTTTACTGATATTGCTGGACGACGTTCATGAGGCAAGTTTTCAACCGATGTACGGCCCTCTTTGAACGATTTGTACCACTGGAAAACACGTGCACGCAATAGAGCAGAGTCCCCATGGGTTGTCCGTAACATTTTTAAGGCGTCTGAAGCCGAAATTTTGTTGGAATAACAAAATTTCAAACAAATTCTTGAATTTCCATCGTTAAATTCGAAGAACACACTCGAGCTTGACTTGTTTACAGTAGCACAGAAAACAAACTATGTGACATATCACGCTGAAATTTGTCATGTAAGCTTATAACAGTCCTACCAAAAAACAGAAAATTATTTTTGCCATATGTCATCCGCGGACCGTTTTATTGATATTCGTATTTGAGTACAACGTAAATGTGACATTTCCGTAAAAATGTTTAGCAAAAAAAACAGTAAGTAAATTATATTTAAAAAAATAGCAGAAAAATGTAAAAACAATATATTTCACTTCAAAACACTGCATACCAAAGTTTACAGCCGTGAATAAATCTCAAAATTATAATTGTTTTTTATTGTTTTAGTTTCGGGTACCGAAAATGTAGTATTGAATACCGGTGAGTATTGATCATTACTTCAAGTGTTCGATACCAGTAAGTCAGCACATCACTTCTACTCACCCATGCTGGGTATTCCTAGAATTATTTTAGAAGTACTTAAGCAGTAAAGGTAAATAATATCTACCATGAGAGAGTTTTCAATTTAGTAGTTCTGCGTAACACGTATTTGCATTAATTTTTTAACTTACATATCCGCATACAGGTACATACATACCTTAAAGTTCTTCTTGCGTTTTTCCTACTTTTACCGCTAGAAGGGTTTTCACTTAGTTACGTGTTTGCAAAGTTCTATGCTGCAAATATAAATAATTTTTATATTTCTGTCTTTTCCAGCATTTTTTTTACTAAGCAACAACATTTGCGAGCAATTTCGCAGCTACTTTGCTAACTGTACTGTAAATAAAAAATATATTTACGCTTCATGCATGGGCAGCCTGTGAAGGTTGTAACTTGTTGTTATTGTACGCACAAAGTAATATTTTATTTTCTTTTGCAATTGCGTAAACTTCCGGAAATTTTATTTTTTCACAGAAGAAAGTTTTTTATGCAGCTTTTACAAAATTCTATACTGTTTGCTAAACTTCAAGAAAATTCTACTCGTTTAATTTGTTGTTATTTTCCATAGAAATTTTTCATTAAGCGAACAGAGTTGACTTTTGGCTATCAGAAAAGTGGCGAATCGCAACCAGCTTCTTTCGACATTCATACATATGCGAGTATGAGTTTAATGAAAACCAGATTATGTTAAGATTTTTCAGAATTTCTACAGTAAAGCTATTAAACGTTTATCTCTCGTATCTCTACATATTCATATTAAAGTAGAAATTGACAGCAATTATTTGTAACGTTTTTTTTTTGGAAATTCAGGTGTTAACAAATTGTGTAAATACTCTATGCAAAGAACTAAGAGATACATACGTTAGACCCTCATGCCAAATAAATAAGAACCCGCAATTTTTTCAAATGTTTTTCTTTTCAGTTTCACTGAGCTTGATACGAGTAACTTCTAAAAAAAGAAATCCCTTACCTTTCCGTAATTCGATACTGACTCTAAACCTGGTCTTCTGCTTTTCCTCAGCTGAACAATATTTTCTAAAGATGCACATTTATGGTAAACATATTGTTCAAATTTACCATAAACCTAATAAATTAAAAAAAAAAAATATGTGCCGTTCGGAGTCGACTTAACCCTGTAGGTCCCTCCATTTTTGAAACAACGGCACAAATAGGAGGAGAAGCTCGGTCAAACACCCAAAAATGGTGTAAGCGCCAATTCTTTTATAATAACTTTACAATACACTGCATAGGTAGTTTTATATTAATTTATAATTAATATCACAACAAATTTTTGCAGACTTGGTGAACTAAAAATCCAGTCATGCGACAGGAAAATTCTCTTATCGTTTTCAATTTTCGTAATTACCGTAACTTAAAAATCCAAAATCAACAGCTCTCTATTTTCTTAAGTCTTGAGTTTGTAAAGTTACGTTTAAGTCTAGAGTAATTACATTATTTATATATAGTTTTAGCGGTCGTCCCTCGTCAGGCAATGGCAAACCTCCGAACGTACTTCTATCATGAAAAAGCGCTCCATAAAAAAAAAAACGTCTGCCGTTCGAAGTTTACTCCCTCGATTTGTAGAAGAACCTTAACACAAATAAAAGGAGGAGCTCATCCAGACACCCAAAAAGTGAGTAACTTTATATATATAATTACACTATTACTCATAGAGTGATACTCAGTTGAACAAAGGTCTAATGAAAATAGTTATTCCGCTGCAAGTGCGGAATCCAAATTACATTGCCAATCCGCAGACCGATCAAGAAAATGTATGCACTCGCAACGAGTCACTGTTTGGTGTGGCTTTTGGGCTGGCAGACACATCGGACCGCGCTTTTTCGAAAATAATAACGGTAATGCTTTTACGGTGAACATTAAACGTTCGGACAAACCTTTATTTAAAGCTCTGAATTACATATCATGGACTTGGAAAATTGTAGTTTCAGCTTACTACGCATGCAACAATGGACTTATTTCAAAGAAAGTTCCCAGAACGTATTTTCTCACGAAACAATCGGGTTCAATCAAACGTCGAGATCTTGAAATCTGACACCACGGGCATCTTTCTGTGAGGCCAATTAGAAAATGTGATCTATGCCAATAAGCTCGGAAAAGAACGAAATCATGTCGTCATAAATGATATACTGCTAGAACTAGCTTCTGCTCAAATATGAACGAGACGGTATCAATAAAACGGTCCGCGGATGACATATGGCAAAAATCAATTTTTTGCTTTTTGGTAGGACTGTTATAAGCTTACATGGCAAATTTCAGCGTGATATGTCACATAGTTTGTTTTCTGTGCTACTGTAAACAAGTCAAGCTCGAGTGTGTTCTTCGAATTTAACGATGGAAATTCAAGTTGAACAAAGAATTTGTTTGAAATTTTGTTATTCCAACAAAATTTCGGCTTCAGACGCCTTAAAAATGTTGCAGACAACCTATGGGGACTCTGCTCTATCGCGTGCACGTGTTTTCGAGTGGTAAAAATCGTTCAAAGAGGGCCGTACATCAAGCCAAAAAACCACGCCAAAGTCGCTCAAAAATTAAGGTTATGCTGACTGTTTTTTTTCGATTACGAAGGTGTGGTGCACTCGGAGTTCCTTCCGCAAGGCCGATCGGCTAACGCTGAATATTATTTAGACGTTTTAACCCTGCAGTAGTCGCGCGGTCTACATATGTAATCCACCATTGTTAAATTTTAAGTTTCTTGAAAATCGGGCATCGATTTCATCGGAGAATTTTGCTACTTGTAACTAACAAATTCAGAGTCACTCTCAGTTTTCCGCTGTTAATTGTCGCATGCAGTTGTGTCGCTAGAGGTTCGTGAAATTCATGGTCTACGTATGTATGCCGCGCGACCGATTACGTAAGTATTTTAAATTAGGTTTTATGCTAATAGCTAGTTATACTTTGTAAAGAAAAGTGGACTTTTGGCATACTTTTTCATTTTAAAATTTTGTGGAACTTTTCTGATAATATTTACATATGTATGCTACTCTGCTGAAATGACTTTGGACGAACAACTCTTGTCCTTCAGAGGGCGTTGTTCTTTTCGGCAGTATATTCCAAATAAACCTGCTAAGTATCGACTGAAAGTTTTTGCACTTGTAGATGTTCATTACCCATACACCTATAACTTAGAAATTTACACCGGCCAACAACCCGAAAGTCCATTTCGGTTAAGCAACGAGAGATTTGATATCGTGATGAGAATGGTGCAACCAATTTTGAATAAACATATCAATATTACTATGGACAATTAGATTTCCTCTCTGAAAATAGCAAAGCAATGATTTGATAATGGAATTACAATGGTTGCTACCGTTCGAAAAAATATAAGAGAAGTTCCCCGGGAATTTAGAATAGCTAGAGGCAATCCAATATGCTCCTCAAAATTTGGATTTCACTCTCCATATACTCTGGTTTCTTATGTACTAAAAGCCAACAAAGTGGTAGTAGCCATTGATTGATTCTGACACCGGAGATCAACGAAAGCCGGAAATAATAACATACTATAATCGCACTAAAAATGGCGTTGATCTGGTTGACAAGATGTGTTCTCTTTATGACGTATCTAGGAATTCGAGAAGGTGGCCGCTGATTAAGTTCTATAATCTTGTAAACCTCAATGCTCTCAACGCATTATGCATTTACACTGCAAACAGTAACTATGAATCTGTCAAAAGGCGTGATTTTCTCACAGACTTAGCCTTGTCTTGGATGAAACCACTGGCTCACCAAAGATTAACACTTACCACGCTACCTAGAAGACTGACATTTAAAATAAAAGACTTCTTGGATCTTCCACAAGTTGTAAGTCATCAAGGTCCAACGCGCAATAACTACGTCCGTCGTTGCTACGATTGTGGAAGGACCCGTAATAAAAGCACCGGTAAAGTGTGTAACGTTTACAACAAATTCATTTGTCCTGATCATTCCAAGACTGTATGTTCGTCATGTTTCGAAAACAATTAAAACATCTCAATTATCTTCTGGTTATTTTATATATATTTTATACTTTTGTGAAGTATCTTAATTTTTTGTTAAAAAATGAAGTTTTGGTTTTTATTTATTTTATGTAAGAACAGAAAGTTTATTTATGTTATTTTTGATTAATATTAATAAATTCAACAATAACAAGAATACATAAAACAAAAGCAATGGAAGAATTAAATATTTATCTTTTGTATTTTTAATTTTAAAATGGATTACATATGTAGACCGCGCTACCAATTACGTCAGTTTCAGGGGCGCGACTACTGTAGGGCTAAAGCGTTTGCGCGAGAACATTCGTCTTAAAAGGAAGGAATTGTGGGACAACAAGTCATGGTTCTTGCATCACGATAATGCACCAGCTCACACATCACGTCTTGTTCGCGATTATTTGAACAAAAATAATGTTAATATCGTTCCGCAAGCACCGTATTCGCCTGATATGGCTCCATGTGACCTTTTCCTGTTTCCCAAGCTCAAGTTGCCGCTCCGTGGAAAACATTTTGAGACAATTGAAGTCATAAAAGAGAATTTAAAGAACACACTCGAGCTTGACTTGTTTACAGTAGCACAGAAAACAAACTATGTGACATATCACGCTGAAATTTGCCATGTAAGCTTATAACAGTCCTACCAAAAAACAAAAAGTTTATTTTTGCCATATGTCATCCGCGGACCGTTTTATTGATACCGTGTTCATATTTAAGTAGAAGGTATGCCAAAAAGTCATTGAAGTTATGTATTTCTAGATTTACTTATAGTGTAATGATACAAAGTATGCCAGGTAGCAATGGTATTCGCTTTTAGTATGCAGTTTTGAGAAATCAACAGTATTTTTTCTTTATTCTGCCAAGAAAATATTTTGAAAAATGAAAGTACGGAAACTTCAAATGTGCGCATATTAAACTGGCCGGCACATTTCTATAATTACTCTATGGTTTTAGTGAGAATAAATTAATTAAAAATAAAAGTGCTCTGTGTTGCGTCCTTTGGTGTAAGAAAAGTCGTGGCGAGCATTTAAATAAATATGGCATATTTCGAATATAATTGACATAGATTAAAAAACACGATGAAGTAATAAAGATAATTTAGTTCTTTTATTTGTGAAAGAAAATCCGCAGTTGTATTGGATCTTTCTGTGTATATAAAAAAGTAGAATATTTCTTCGTAAGGGCATCACTCAAAAACTACTGATCCAATTTCAAGATTTTTTGCAACATTGGAAAGTTTATGGACCGTAGATTGTTCAACTTTAACATTTATATTAATAAGTAATTTAACCCTTATATTCCTAATTGACGAGATTTGAAAATATTTCAATAAGTCGACTAAAGTAGTTACAGCTTTGGGAAGTGTAATTTTCATAAAATGGCCATTTTCGTTGGGAATTTTACTTGTGTTTATAAAAGGCTGGAACGAAACTCATTTTAGTAAATTGTACATTTCCCACTTAACTGTCCAACTGTAACAACAGAAACACTGCTGAAAAAATTTGAAGTTGAAAATCTCTGAATTCCTTACTCTCATTTGTGCCCCTTTATTGTTTTGGTACTAAAGTTATATGGTGAAAAAAGAAAAACATAATGGAGAGGTAATAAGAAAGTTGAAACAGAGGAAAATTGAAATTTGTATGCATAATATAGATCTGAGTACTTTAATTTCAACGGATTCCAGAATTACGATTAAAATTTTCTTATACAAAATTTAGAGATATAATATATGTACTCTTTTTCCAAATTATGGTATTCTCCTCGCAGCAATCGCTTGAACCAATTTTCAAAGCACTTTTTCCATTTAGAATACTTAAGAGCTCATATTGTCTCGGTGAAGGATGTTTTGTCTTCTCAGATTTGACTGCTTTAAGTTTCTCTTGTTGTACTGTCAAACTGTTCAACTTCTGAAAGAAGGAGATCAAATCTCTTGGGTACGTGGGTAACATTTCTCTGATATAGGTTCTAGGACGAATGAACATCGAAGGAAATGAAATTGCTGATGAGCTTGCTAGGAAAGGGTCAACTGAATTGGTTTCAGAGATCTCCTACCCGGTCATCGACTCCCGCCTGAGTGTTCTTAAAGGTGAATTGCATAACATATTTGTCAGTAAAACGCAGAAGAGATGGAGGTCCATTTCTTCGTTTACTATTTCGAAAACCCTTTGACCCCAGTACAATAGACGCAGGACTCTGAAAGTCTTGGGGACCTCACGCTATTCAATTCAAGCCCGTAGCTGTGTTCAGCGGCCATTGAATGGGTTTCACACATGAAGGAATGCTAGATTTACAATTTAATCTCCATTGCAAAAGTTCTGGAGACTTTTCAGAGACTGCTTAGGACTTTCTCTGTAAATTTCCGTCTTTGGCAACTAGACGACTAAGGTCTCTTTTTTCGACAGTCTCGGACAGTGCGCCAACCTAAATTTCATCAATCTCCTCCATTATGTCAACAGCTCTTAGTCCGGGAGCCAGGGGTCATTTTGACCTCATCATTTCATGCCGACTGATTTTAATACTGAAGGCAGACGCCAACCAATGGATGACGAAACCAACCGTCACCTGGTCTAGTAGTGGTGGGTACGTGCGTGGGATGCTGCGAAACGTGTCGAAAAAAAATTTTTTTGTGTATTGTTGACATTTATAATAATAAAAAAAATAGTTAGCTGCGCCGTAGAGGAGGGAAAATACGTCAGCTGAACAGGCGAACCTGTAAAATAAATTTAAAAGTAAAACTACTTATGCCGATTGAAACTTTTTTACATAATTTTAGACACATACGAGGGGTGCCTTTTATATTTTGGGATTAGAGAACAAAAAAAAATTTTAATCATGGAAAATCACTTTATTGTTTTTCAAATATTCTCCATGAAGATCTATACACTTTTGCATGCGTTTGAACCAATTGTCGAAGCACTTTTGCCACTCTGAATGAGGTACCTCCACAACATCCATTCTGAATGCCGCAACCGCTTCTTCAGGTGTCGAAAAACGTTGACCTCTCAGTTTGTTTTTTACATACGGGAATAAAAAGAAGTCATTCGGTGCCAAGTCAGGACTATACGGTGGATGACCCGTTAATTTGTCTTTGGCGATTGGTTTTCCTAATTTCTTGGAAGACAACTGGCAAACAAATGGTTGTGTACCACTCAGAATTTACTGTTCTGCGTTGTTCTAGTGGTACGGTTACGACATGTCCAGTGTTTCCGAAAAAAACAGGCTACCATTTGCTTGGAAGTGCTTCGGGCGCGAACAACTTTTGTTGGATTTGGCTCATCTTGAAACACCCATACAGTCGACTGCTGTTTACTTTCGGGCTCATACGCGTAAATCCATGATTAATCACCTGTCACGATGTCATAGACATGTTTCGAAGTACCGCGATCGTATTTTTTGAGCATTCCCTTCGACCAATCGACACGAGCCTTTTCTTGAGCGATTGACAAATTGTGTGGGATCCAACGCGAACAAATTTTTTTGACAGTCAAATGTTTATGCAATATTGAATGTATGCTGGTCCCACTAATGCCTAAGATTGTCTCAATCTCACGATAGGTCACATGACGATCTCGCAATATCAGTTCGCGCACATCATCAATGGTTTTCGGAACAACAACTAATTTTGGACGACCTTCACGAAATTCGTCTTGGAGTGAACTACGACGACGATTGAATTCACCATACCATCGATAAACACTGGTCCTTGATGGAGCTTCATCGCCAAAAAATGAATTAAGTTCATCCATGCAACGTTGCTGAGTTAATCCACTTCGAAAGTTGTAAAAAATAATGGCACGAAAATATTCACAATTTAATTCCATTTTTGGACCGAGATGAATCTTTTAAGTTACTGTAAACAACACAAATAGCGCTGGTATTTCAAAACGTTCTGAGTACGTAAAAGCCAAAAAATGTCAAACTTTGCGATACAGCTGTCAGTTGCCAGATTGCAACACCAGGGTTGCCAAACCCCGACATATAAAAGGCACCCCTCGTATGCAAATATAATAATGATGGTCAGCTGCGTTTATAGCGGTGGGAAAACCGCCAGCCGAAGCAAGAATATATCATTGCGTTCAGCTGACGTATTTCCCCCCCTCTGACTATTTTTTTTTATTCTACTTAATGTCAACAATACATGAAAAATAATTTCTGTCGCTATAAAATGAGTTGGTAGAAAATTTTTTTCGACATGTTTCGTACCCTCCCACAATCACACCCACCGCGGGTGCGCCAGCTGACGTTCACTTTCGTTATTCATGAAAGCTAAGTCATAAGTATAGTCAAGAATTTTACGGTATAAAAAAGCAGTCCAAAATAGATTTTATTAGTTTATTCCCCATAAATAAAAAAAATAATTGGCGCATACACTTCTATTAGGGGCTTGGTCGATCTTCTCTTAATTTTAGCGTGAGTCTTGCTGTTGTTCCACAAATGGATCGACCTACAGTTTGAAGCCGACTCCGAACCGCAAATGGATTTTTTGGCAGAAATACACTCGGAGGTTTGTCATTGCCTGCCGGGAGGGGACTGCTATTAGAAAAAAACTTTTGGTTTCTTTCACCATCGCGTTCAATAAACCTTTAAGTATATTAAGGTATTAATAATATATATATATTAGAAAAAATTAATTTAACGTATTAATAGACATTGAATCTAGTATAACCTTAAACTAACTAACTATTTAATTTTAAATACATAACATAGCTGTAAACTTGTAAACTTTTCTAACTGCTATAAATAAGTAAATATATATGTATGTTTATTAGCTTTTGGATGTAGTTGTATTCCATCGGCTGGTTGTAGTTCCGAGGTGGCTTTTCATAATTCGATAGTCGACACTAGTCGGCCCAATATTTCAACTCGAAATCAACGAGACTTTTTGGTTTCCATATTTCGATATGAAGACTCCTTTTGTCATAATATATATAAATAAAGAGTCATTTGACAGTGAAAAATGTATAGTTGACGTTATTTGTTGATTTTAAACGATTTTTGTGTAGAATACTCTTCAATTAATAGAAGAAGGAGAAGATTTTACTATTTAAAAAAATCGAATGTCCTGGAGCTCAAAAAAATATTTTTATTTTTAATGTACAGTTATAAGGCTTGATTAACAACAAAAGTAATTATAATATTTATATTTTTATGTTAACGCTCATTCTCAGGCGCGAAATAAATACAAGCTGTTCGCTGCTAAAGTTAACATATCTTTATTTTAGCCATCGAAAATTTAACTTTTTCATTATATCATCTGAAGGTAATCGAGATAAGAACCGATATGAACGCTTACAAGTGTGCATGTGCGTGTATGTATGCGTACGTGGCACTCCACTTGCCGCAATGCCCAATCAACTTAATTGCTAGTAACGCGTGTTCTCAACTTCTTGTTAATGCCGCCCATTTTTTATAACAAACACACACACACACACTCCATATGTGTAAGTTCCAAACAGACAAAGCACTCATCCATACGGGTAAGTACATTTATTTGAGGTGTACGTATGCGTGCATGTGTTTCAAATTCGACTATCCTGCGTACGTATGCTCATGGAAGTGTGTATGTGTGCGATTTGTCCGGAATTCATAAAGTGATACGACGCGTCGGCATCCGTAAAACACGCACTTAACATTCGTTCATTCGTTCATAACAATAACAATAAAATTTAACAATTTCATTTCGCATGTTCTACAACAACACTGACAGTCCTGGGCGATGGGCTGATTGCCGGCTTCTGAGCAAACTGCCTCAGTGGAGCTACTATCCGGCAAAACATAGCCATTCCCAATCAGGCGCCCATTCCCCACGATCTTATAATTTCCACTCGAGTGCGCGGCTCATATCAAAGTATGAGCTTGTTGTTTTTGTTAGTGTTGAATAACTGTTTACTATTCACTGTGTTTTGCGGGTGTGTGCTACAATTTATTTATGTATGTACGCATGTATGCGTTTCAGCGCTCACGCACTCACATATCGCGGTATCCACTTGTATTGGCAGCGTTAGTAACGTTTACACACACACACACGCACACCTATACTATACAGATAAATTCACTCTATGAATATAGTAACAGTTAGCAATTATCCTAGTGTTGAAGTGCTGCTAGTGAAACAAAGAAAAATGGTTTTCTTCACACTTGGCTACAACTCGAGTATAAAGAGTCCTTTGCGAAAGCGCTGCTCAAGTGATTAGCAAGCCATGCACGGTCTTCACAAACAAGCACACAAGTAGGACAATATCCATAGAAATTTATTTTCTATGTACGTTTGTACTTACGTCGGTACAACTGTATATGCAAAGGGAAGTTCTTGGCCTCAATATTGTGTTAAGTGATGCTGCTTACTACAATTATTATTTGGGTTCCGATCTTATCAGACATGTTAATGATATCGATTTTGAACACGATTGACGCGCATATGCACTCAAATAATTTTCTCTACACAAATTCCAAATGTATTTTTATTATACTACCTACATACGGATACTTATATATTAGGTGAAGTAAAAAGTTGTGAATGTTTTCTGCTAGATATCCTCAGATTTTCATATCTCACGACTATTTAAAGTTGCCATTATATTTCCAAAGATTATTGATAAACTCTTCAGTACCACTACGACCAAGATTAAAAGTTCAAACAGGATGGCGAACAGCATTTATGCTCTTTTTGGTCCCAGTATCTACATAAAACCAACGAGATAAACCAGAACATGATAATATAGTACACGCACGGATCCCTCACCAAGGAAGTTTACGCAATAGAAAGATGCGCTCACCTTAACCTGGAAAGCAACTAAATATAACAACAGACGCACAGTTTTCCTTACTGATATCCTTGCTCTTCTTTTTTACAATAATCAACCTTCATCACTAAACTTTGGCACCTTAAGTCTTACCTTTGATGACATAGTAAGGGGCATTAGTACTTTAAAACTATCTTTGTCTCGACCTTTTAAAAAACTGCCCAGCGCTAATATCACCGCTAAAATTTATTTTCAACACATCATTAAGTACAGGTGCCTATTTGGATACCTAAAAATTAGCCAGGTTAGGGTTATAGGTTACGCCAATTTTCAAAAGTGGCAAAAATAATGATGTTACTAACTTTAGGCCAATCTCCAAGTAGTCTACAATTTCCAAACTGTTCGATAGTTTAGTGAAAGGGAAAATGTATTTCGCCGTTAAGAGAAAAATCTCCGCACCACCTCTCCACCGTGGCTTTTTCGTTGGATGGTCAACATATACCAACCTGACGGATTTAAGCGAATACTACCACATTTACACGTTTTTATCAGGGTTCCAAATTAATTGTATTTAAACTGAGTCTTCTAAAGAATTCAACAAAGTATCCCATTGCATTCTATTTTAGATGCTGGCTAAGTTTGGTTTCCACTCTATATTTCTGAAATGGCTGAATTCCTATTTAAGTATTAGGTGCTGTGTGGTCTCAATCGAGGGGGTTTCTTCTATTTCCGTTATTGTATTATCTGGCGTACCTCAGGGAAGTATCATAGGACGTTTCCACTTTGTACTTTGTACTTTGTGTTAATGATATATAGCATATCAGCTGTTTCTCGTTTTCTAGATACCTACTTTAGGGATCAATAAACTACACTTTTGGATTGTACCAATATCACTGACATCTCAATATCAATAAGTACAATATCTCTTGTACTCGTCTTCAGTCTGTTGACGAAATAAAAAGCCTTGGTGTAACCTTCGCCCCTTTGTTTCAGTAACCACATCAATTTTATCATATCTAAATCATATTGTTCGTCTCTATATTCTATAAATATTTTGCTTGTCCAAAGCTTCAATAAGCTGCATTCATCTGGAAACTTCATCACAAATTTGCCATTGGTAGAATTGAGGGAATTAAAAAGGTTTTTCTCAAATATGCCCTTTCTTCCATAAATTTCTCCACTGTTATCCGTCCGTGTAATTCTTGCCAGCTTTTGACTTTTCTTTCGTCCATAGCTTGGTGGTGGATTCTTCTTCGCCCAATAATGGGTTTTCTAAATTATTAAATACAATTTTATTTTACTGCTTTCTGTACTTAGTACTAAGTTATCATTTTAGTCAGTAAGAACTTTGTAGTTTATTGACTATTTGAACTAAATAAATGAAGGCTCTCAACTCTTTCCAGTCTATATCAAAACTGGTGCACGTATTCTAGAATTTCCAGTGCACACAGAAATTACTGGAAATGCCAGATAAAGTAGTTGGCAGAGGAGTAGGTTCTCATTTACAGACCTAGAAAAATTTTGTGACCTAGGAAAGAATAACTGCTCCTCTCTTATTCAAGAGATAGAAGAAAAACAAAGAAGATCATACTAGGACAATCTACCGGGTTTATCGCAATCCATATCAACTTAAACTGATGTTAAGATTGGAATAAAACAAAAATAATTTTAGAGCCATCAGAGGAATTTTAACAGAGCTTCGTACATAGATTGATTATCATATTACTAACCTGAGAATATACTCCAATGTAACTTGTTTGTGCATAAATGGAGCATGTGATGGCATCGTGCCCAGTACTGATGCATAAGCGGAGCAAACACCTGGGAAAATAAAACTCAATAAAATAGGATAAATGCTAAAATTGTTTGAGGAAGTTAAGCTCAGAGAAATACCATGAATCCATGAAGGGCGCGCAGTAGATCTTTCAGGTCGCAATGATATCGAATACAGCAGCAAAGCGCTGATTCCAAAAATGGTGATCAAATTTAGATAATCCTCGAGTTGAACCACCGTGCAAGCACATACCATATTCCATTCCCCAGGAATTTAAAAATAGTCAGGGATTTTATACATAAGTAAAATTAAAACTACGCTTATTTTATCTTCGAAATAAAGCGAAAATACTTTGAGAACTTTTTACTTCACCTAATAAAGTGGAAATTAAAATATCTTTATTGCGTTTGTATTCATTCCATTGCTTTCATTACAATTTATTTATAACCATTCAGAATTGTCTAGGGGCTCATTCCTTTAAACTGCAAAACCGAAATAGTCTCAGAGGAATATACACATATTTAATTTAATTTTATGGTATGATCGCTTGATAACATTAGCCCAGAAAAAATACTTTTTGTTTCCCAACATAACAAGACAAATATTTTTTAATTCGATGTTTAAAAAAATTTCAGAAGGAAGTGCAAGGTGTCGTCGCTATGCCTTGGCTAAAGAAAGGGTTTGCAGTATACGAATGCTTAGTCAGAAAATAATTTAATATTGCATAATACATCATAGCCTTTTATTAATTGAGAAGTATTACCGCCGCTTTGCACTCTTCGATGAATGAGCGTTCCTGATTAAAATTATTGTTTTACTCAGCGCTTTTGCCAATGTCAAAAAAAAAAAAGAAACAAAGGGAGTACGATGAATGAATGTGTAACTTTGGTCCACGACCCAGAGTTGTACCAATGAGTATTTTAAATTAAGAAATATTTAAATGGCGTTTGCCAACAAAGATAATGTAATAAAATATATCGGACCATTTTAAGAATTTTTATCTAATCTCGGAAGCTAATGCATGAATTTACACGCGGATCTAACTCGTGACAGTAACTGTGGATATAACATAGGATCCACTCTGTCAAAATCGGTACATGAATTACCCATTCCTCCCCAACATTAGTCAGAGGGCGGGGTTTGCACCTGCTTTAATGTTTGAGAAGGATTGCTCTTTATTTCAAATGAAAAATATTTACAAAAAAAAAGTAACTTTATTTAATACTCCTACTAAAGTAGGCATTAATTAAAAAGTGGAAAAGAATACAATAATGCCTACAACAAGTGTAAAATAGTTGGAAATTCGCCAAGTCGTATAATTTTTCCAAATTGAAAATTATAATTCGATAGCAAATGGTAATACTTACACACTTTAGGTTAAGCGCGCCAGAGCTAAAGATCTGAACTACCGGTGGAGTGCCTTAGAAATCCTAACACACATGGCGTGATCAATCAAGTTTGCACTCCCTAAGTCCCAGTAACATTGGCATTGAAGGAAAAGCGACTGCTGATAAAATCGCAAATTATATTTGTCCAAATTTTCAGATACTTTTGCGGCTTGGCCTCCCTAATGAAAGAAGAGAAAAACGCTTCAAGGGAATTATAGTGCGACAATCAACCAAATTTGAAGCACTTCAAAGTTTTTTTGGGCTCTTCAAGGTTCTTCAAAGACAGCGTGAGCCCGCACCAGAACAACTTCAGGATTGTTACGAGAATTTCACTAAATCTGAAAATAATGGGAAATTTGGGAAATCTGAAAATTTTTCAGAGGACAGACGGAAATGATAAGGCTCATTCTTGAGCATTGCTCTTCACCGATGCAAAAAATTAAGATATTACTGTGTGACTATCTAATAACGGACGAACACGATGAATTCCAAAGACTTCGAGTCCATACTAAAGTTCTTCTCGGATATTGGATTAAAATACATTATCTAAATCGTAGAAGACGGATACAGCTAGCTACTATATAAAGTTAAAGTTAAAACAAATACCAGATTAGTTTAAGCTTGTTTGTTATTAACAATAGCATAACCGAATAATTGAATGATACGATTCATTTATGGATTTTTGAAGTGTTTTTGTTATATGAAGATTCCCGAGGTGTTGCCGACAATAAGCCTGCAATAGCCAGCAAATATTGAAGGTCCCATATTCCTTGGTAATATTCTTGTAGATGCGTGTTCTTCAAGCGTTCTCGAACAAACTGCTTTGTCCGGCCACGACTATGCCATTCACAGAAAAAATTCCTGAATTTTGTGTTCCCCAATATATTCAATACTATGCGCAGTCACCAGCATTAGCTTTAATGGCTTACCACCTTCGAGTCATACTTTGTGTTACTTTCTGTGCAAGTTGTGGAAACAATCGGCTGCAAATCAGAATATACACTGCTCACTTTTTGACCGTACAGATGTCTTTTCCTTCGCTGTCCAAACATTTTCAATAGGGCTGATCTCAGTCGACTGCAGGTCAATCCAACATTTCAATCCCATTTTTCTATTTCCACATTTCACACCTTCGGCTGCGATGATTGCGATCGTTGCCTTCTTGTAAAATCTACAGTTGGCTAGTTCTTCCAAACACTTCGCAGGTGACTTCAATAGTGTTTATTAGTAAATTATATTCATAAAAACTACATTCAAATGGGTGGTAAAGACAAACAAACGGCCAAATCCTTTTTCGGAGGAGTAGTCCCAAGGATTAATCTTAACTGGATGCTTAACAGTTCGTTGAAGTAGTCGATTATCAGTAATTCCGTTCTAAATTTTCCTTAGTCCATGCAAGTCTCTTTGAGGAATTTGAGGTTTTTTGCATGTAAACGACTTCGAGTTGTGTATTAAAACTGTTCAGTTCGGCTTTGTCACAATCAAATTAATGCTCTTCTGACCGTGCTTTAGTGAGGTGTTTTCTTGGCCTCATCCGGGAAAGTTGTCAACGTTTTTAGCTTCAATATAGCGTTACATCCATAAATATTTTGTTGTAGCTTCTACAAATATTTTGCTGTAGATGCATGTGACATTTTTGCAACTTTAGGGTGTGTAAATAGGACCACTGCTTCAAATCGTTTTTCATACGTGGAGCTCAGTTTGTAAAAACAACGTAAGTTTTCTAAATTTCTCGCATAAGTAACGAATTCCACAACGCGTATTGCGGAAAGGATGCGCCTATTTAGCAGCATTTAAATCTATTTATACTGATCTCAAAGTTTGAGTTTGGTGGTCACGCTTCTCTTAGCAAGACTGTAAATTGAAACAGGGACATATTGGAAAATACATTTCATATTCAATTAAAAAACAGAACATTTTTTGGGCATAAGCGCGCATATGCGATGATTTCATTATTTTACTTTCTCCAACAGGGTGTATCTTGAGTCCTCTGCTTATGCAATGCCATTTTTAATTTAAAAAAAAGCACATAAGTTTTAACAAAAGTATGCGGAAATGGCCGCCAAATCTAATTTTACACTACATAGAAATTCATAGCGGTATCTACTAAGAGTATCTCATTAGCAGAAAATATGCCCATATTTCTAGATAGGAATGCATAATAAATTAAAAAAATTTAAAGCAGGTTTTAACATTTTTTCCTTGTGGAATATGACATTCTCATCACAAGCGCGACTGAATTATGCGTTACATGCTGAAATTGATGACCCAAACAACTTTGGCGAATGTACAACTCCACGAGACTCGTAGTACTAAACAAGTAGGAATACATCCAATTTAAAAGCTCAAATAAACTCTTGTATGCAATATTTACAATTGCGTTATTTATCCAAACTTTTAAAGTCATTTTATTAATCTTCACACAGTAACAAATTAATTTTCTGAAGTGATGAATATTTACTTAATCAATAATTTAAAATTGTGTACCCCGCCATCAGTTAATATAATACTCGTAAGAGTGTAATAAATCAAAATAAAGACGGAAATATTTTGAGAGGTTGTGACAATCGGCGGCAAGCAAAAGCGCCAAGCAAAACTGTGCAGAGAAAAGCGTACAATTAATGACTTTGCTTTGGCCAATGCCTGTAGCGATTATAAACAATTTACAAGCCATGAAAACGCACTTAACCCTTTTGCTGACTACGTACATAGTATTCACCAATGATCACACACACACACAGACTTATTGACTGTACAGCGATTTAAGTAGTTTGCGGATACTCAATAAAGTTGCGCAGCTGCACTTAATTCTTTGATACAAACACACAGATATACTACATGCACATATATACCACATACATGCATATATTTAATTTGGAGGGTGTGCATAAAATATTTGGCTGTACAGTACAGACCATCACGAGCAGCTGTACATAAGTTGGCACATCATTGCGTAGGCGATTGTTGCTTTTCCTCAGCAAAGCTGCTGTTTAAATAAATGAAGTGCTAATTTGTTTATGTTCGAACAATAATTTATAATGTTTTTTAAGAACTTAAATTTTTGATAACTTGTTGTTGGGAAGGAAAGAACACTAATATGTCTATAAACATTTATTTTTAAATATATATTTGAATACATTAAGGGATATAAAAGCTGAAATGTGTGAAATGATATAATGAACTCTTCAGATGGCATACTTTTCAATTGGCACTCTGTTTACTATGAAAAATCCACCATATTCCTTCCAGATGCTCAAACATGCGAAGTAGGAAAAAGTATAGAGGAAGTTTGGATATTCTGGTATGGATATTTGTTGTTTGCTATCTGTAGCAAACGCGCGAGCTTTATTGTAACCATCCTTTATAATTCGAGAAATGGAAAACTATAGTTATAAATGTGTTTTAATAAAGTGCTTTTATTCATAAAAAAAAAAAATTATTGCAAAAAATCTAACATTACCCAAACACAAAACTTCCTGAAAAATTGGTATATATATGGTAAGTTTTCCGGTTCGATAAGAAAACCACAATTTTATGGTCTGAAATGCACTCTATTATTCAGTATGGTCTTCCTGAGTATCAATACACTTGATCAAACGAGATTCCAATTTATGAATTCCATCCCTGAAGTGAGAATTCGGAAGGGCTGCAAAATACGCTGTTATGACCTCATCTTTTGATGAAAAACTTTTTTCACGGATGATTTTTATTAGGTCTGGAACCAAATGGAAGTCGCTAGGGGCCAGATCTGGTGAACACGGTGGATGCACAACTTTAATTCGTGGATAAACATGGACATTTTTTTACTTTTTCACGAATTTTTCCTTCAGTTTGTCTAAAAGGTTACAATAATATTGAAAATTTATTGTTTTACCAGTTTGCAAGTAATTCACAAACTAAAATAAATATGTTCGATCAATCTGTCTTCTGATATAAAATATGGGTATCTGCATCTTTCTTCAAAAAATAAAATTATTAAAAACAAAAGTAAAAAAAAGATTTTAAATTATAAATAATTATAAAGTTCTTGAAATTCAGTATAACAAGGAATCTTGATGAAAAAATTTGGCATCTGGAAAAATTTTGTAGTACATCACCAGATTTGTTCACTAGTTTATCCGGAGTCCTACTGATAGAACAACGAACATTTTAATATAAGCGAGAGAAATTTTGAAAACGTGCGTTGAAACCATTTGAAACATTCTTCCCATGCACATACCCTAAAGGTCCAATAATGTCATGTGCATCTGCAGCAAAATATTTGAAAAAGTCGAAAACATTCATATATAAATTGGTACAACGGCATACCGAAGTTGAAAACATTGACGACTTTCCTAGACGAGGCAAAAAACAAAAACACTTATCCAAAGCGAGATCAGAAGCAGCTTTAAGGATACGTGGTGAAATATATCCAGATATGTGACTTGAGGACGTTTACGTGCAGAGGACCTCAAATCGCAGAGTACATTGAAAAAATCACTGCGCTCATTATACATATTGGAAACGGTGTTGCATGGGCTAAGGGAAATTCAGAACGAAATTAGGCAAACATAAGATTCACGGATTGATCTTCCTTTTGGATGAATGGTAAGATGCGTCGGTATTGGTGTAATGCTGATAATTTACAACTTCAACGAACTGCTAAGCATCCAGTTCAGATTCATGTTGTGGACTGCTTCTCTGAAAAAGAACTTGCCCGTTTTTTTGTGTTTACCACCAATTTGAAGGTAGTTTTTATAATAAAATTTACTAAAAACACTATTAAAGTCATCTGCGAAGGCCCGTGGATTTTACAAGAAGACAACGATCACAAGCATCGCAGCCAAAGGTGTGTAGAGAGCAAATAGCAAAATGGGATTGAAATGTTGGATTGGCCTGTAGTCGACTGAGGCCACCCCTATTGAAAATGTTTAGGCACAGGAAAGCACATCTGTACGACCAAAAAATTAGCAACGACCAATTACGACCAAAATCAGTCTAATATTGATTTGGAGCCGATTACCTCCTACCTGCGAAGAAATTAACACAAAGTATGACTCGATGATGTGGAGCTATTATAGATAATAATGGTGACTATTAGATTAATTTTGCGCCACTTTACTATATATAAATTCGATGGGCAAGAGTACAAATTTGTAGATACCTTACATAATCACATATAAAACTTACTTTTGCAGCATTAATAGTTTTTTCTTTCCATATAACCTATTTTAAACAAATAAAGTCGGTTTCCTGCTGTTAAAAAAGCGACCGCATGTTAGGTGCGACTCAAAGATCACGGTTTGGGGTTGCAAAGTAAAATTGTAAGAGTAACTCCGGCTGTCACATAATCGGGGATTCGGCAATAGAATTCTGCCCGCTCATTTCACAAGTATTCTCACGCTCGCCCAATCGGTCGTGGTTCATATGGCAACGAAGTGACATTAACAATTAAGTAACCTATAGGCTTGATTTGATTTTTGATATTATCACCAATACAAACTCAGTTTTGACTTACACAAAACGCAGTCATATCCCACGTGATTTCAGCAAATCAACTGATTGCTTCGAATTCGAGGAGAGCCGGTTAATGGTTTGATTTTGTTCGCTTTCAAGTTCTCATTTGTTAAGTTAATGACGGAGGTTGCTAGAATTGGAAGTGGGCGATTATACCACATTGCGCTCTTATAAAACAATACCCGCGGTTTCTCTGAAAAGAGAGTATCAAGGAGGCTTACACAAATGCACAACGCCGCTCGGAAGCTTTTCTTCACAGCTTCATTAAAAAATCGTTATAACTCATATAAGACTAAGTAAGCGCAGATCAAACTGTGCTGGAAAGGTAGTAAAAAAGTAAAATATTTAAAAGCACAAATTTCATTCCATGGAGTTGTAAAAATAATTTATCATTGAATATTTTTTAGACACTTTCAAATGTCTTTTTCTAAAACTTTTAATCCCATTCATACAATTTATAGTCTTTAAACCACCAGCCTTCCTCATATCGATATTTCGTTGGTCCTGGCGTTGTTTGACTCTGGTGTAAGTTTTGTTAATCAAATTTGTTATATAATTCGAAAGCTTACTGTAGCTTAGAATTTCTGGGTTTACCAGGGCGGGTTGGCTCAAAACTTGCCTTGCTAACATGGAATTCAATTCATAGTTTTCATGCTAGTGGGATCAAGAGTGTGAAACATACATTTATTCGTTTGCTCTTGATTTACTTTACTCAGAACCTCATACTTGTAATGTATGCACGACATTTTTTTAATTGAAAAAAATTAGTATTTATTATTATTTGTAGGAGTACAAATAACCTTAATTTAATAAGCACACTGGCTATTAGGGTGAAGTAAATTGTTTCATGAACATTTTTTGAAATCTTGTACAAAGTGTGAAATGTTTATTTATATGATATTTGTTGTAAAACGACATATATTTTTATAAAATAAATCAATGAAAATTAAAAAAACACACAAGTCAAAAAGTATCAAAATAACGCGCTTCTAATTAGCTGCTAACGGGTGTATGCCAAATTCTGAAATCGAGAGCACTGTAGTTTCTGTTTCTGATAGTAGCCTTCCTAGTGGCGTCGTAAATAATAACGAGCTGCATCAGATATTGAAAGTCAGCAGTAGTGGCAAAAGGATGGAAAGCGTCAACGAAACTGAGAAAGCCAAAATTGTGACTGAAGACAATGTTGATAATTTTGTTCTAATTTGTTCCGGCTGGGCAGCTCTATGTTGGCATCCTAAAGAGACTGTGCGCACGCATTGCCTGTGCAGGCCGGAACCCTCTTTCACTGTTCAAGAATTTTTGATGAAAATAGGCAGTCTAACATTGTTTGCCCCCTGAGACCGTTTTTATGATCCAAGGTGAAGTCATACCTCAAGTGTGCTCATGGCTGTTGTGTACAGAAAGTCAAGAAACCTGAAATCGCCGTGCTGATCATGTTAACACGAGTGTTGTCATAGAGGTTGGTTTCATTAATTTATTTCTTAATCTTTCTAAATGATTCTCTCTAGCTTTTTTTTAATTTCTGGGCTTGGAAAGCCCTAAAGGCTAAAAAGAGTAGATTGAAAACAGTTAAGCCTGCTTTTAGGCAACTGCGCATAATAGCAAAAGAGGTGTGTAATGGCTAAAGTTTGACCTTTTCGCGCGATGATCAGTCGACCCCTTTTTCTTCCATATATAGAGTTTTTCAATTGGCGCGAGGGGCGATTTTGGCGCCCTGTGGCAGCCATTTTGTTTTGGTGGCATCTGTCAAATCTTTTGTTTATTATTCAGGTGTGTATGCCAAATCATCATGGCAAGTTACACGATTGAACAGCACGTTCAATTCATAAAACTTTATTATCAAAATTAGTGTTTATTAACGCAAACGTTGGGCGCATGGAACCATATGGACCTAGACGACATGTGGTTCCAGCAGGACGGCGCTACGTGCCACACAGCAAACGCCATTTTATTCCATTTCAACATCTACCCGCCCTTATTGAAAAACCCTTTATATACCCATAAAAAATGTCATCCTAGTAGGTGACGAAAGAACCAAAATTATGAAAACATTGAATAATGAAGCCACGCATGCCGGCACGGTTCTTCTTCTGTGCACCCCCCTGAAGACCTATACGGCCCATTCCAACTTCTTTTTAGTCATTCGCATGAGCATAAGGTATTTCTAAGGTTCTTGAAGTTATAGCCGAGTCGATGGAGGGTAGGCGAAAGGCCCAAACCTTGCTGCTCCAAATTTCTTCTCCAGTGGGGTGCACAAGAAGGCTTCACTTCGGTCAATGAGCTGGCGGAACAGCAGAAGATCGAAATAGTTTTTCAAAATTATAGTTTAGTAAAGAGCGATCTCAGAAATTACTTTGAATGGGACCAACAAGTGCTGCGTTCAGACCCAAAATTAGTTTATTCAGCCTATAATGTGTGGGTGTTTTTATCTCTGTGTATACTCTGGATTTCATTGAACAGGCAAATAGTACATAGACCAAGAAGATCTCGTGTTGGGTGACGAAACAAATTTGACCAAAGTTTAATCAAAGATGATTGAAATCGCCAAGCTACATTTATCTCAATTTCTTTCCCATTTGCACTCTGGCAGGTACGATCACTGAAAACCGACTAAAGGATGCCGGGGATCCCTTCAAATGATAAGTCAGAAGTCACGGCTCACTAAAATTGTGACCCAAGCAGAAATTTTGAAAGTTCAATACGATAAAACTCAGCCAACTGCTACTGTCTGCGGTTGCGCCGTAGCTTCTCGATAATAACTTACGGGGATGCAGAATTTTTTCACGTCGTGGATGTGTGGCTTGTCGTAGCATCATGAATGCCTGGTCCATTCGCTTTTCTGAAATATTCTTTGCAACCTAATTTTTGGAGCTAAATGAGTTCCGAAGGTTTTGCTTTAGTAAACTTTGACTCTTAAATGCATTTCCATATCCTACTACTACTTTAAAAATTTCTTATCAAAGCTTCTCACGAGAAATTGTAGCGCTTCTATAATTAAATCTAAATATCTGCATTACATTTTTACAAAAAAAAAGTTTTGGTTTTAATACTAGTACTTTCTCACTTTAATTTCACGCAAATTGTGCAGTTATGCCAAAAGCAATCGGCCAACGACGCGAGCTGAAATGGTTTTATGGCTACAAAATATTTCATCTAAAATTTGCTGCACTCCACAAACTGTTGTTGCAAATGCCACATTGAATGAAATTAGTGCGGGAAATGTTGCATGCGCGCACACAAAACTAACTGACCGCATTTGCATTGTAATTTGTTGCATAAATAACAAAAACACAAACAACAGCAGCCCAGCCAGTTTTAAGCGTTCCGGCAGCTTAAGCGCACAATTGCAAAAACATTTGTGAACAACTCAGCAGTTGCATTTGCGGTCTTTGGCATTTGGCATCTGGCATCTACCATATTGCTCTCGGCTATAATTTAATCTAAAATGGCAGTGGTAAATATCTTGAGTGCCTGTCGGTTCTACTTGGAATGTTACTCATAAAGTTTGAAGCAAAAAAAAAAAAAATGTATATAATATATACATATAATAATAAAGCAAAACATAAGTAAATAAACCAAATTTGTTGGTGTAGTGCATGTGCTAAGCCATTAAGCGTTTCTCCCTCCGGCAGCGAAGCTGATTTGTTTGCAACCAGAAATTGTTGTTCTAAAAGTGTTAAAAATTTGGTTGCACACACAAATAGTTGAGCAGATGTGGCAACAAGCGTTGGTGGGCATGGTTGTTTTGCAGTAGAAATTATTGTTTGGTGTTGTGGTGATTAAGTGGTGCAAACTGAGTTCAAAAATATCCCTTGGATTTTAAGAGCATTTGCTGATAATTTTTTATTGCCTTGTAATAGATATTTAGCAACCAGAAAATATTGACAGCCGAACTTGTCTTCCGAGTTGTGTGGATCATCTTGATATTTCACTTGGATTGTAGCAAATGGCGATAACTACAATTTTATACCGCCACCAAACGGTAGATGGTTTTATGAGCAGGAATGAGGTTTTCATGGCAGAAATACTCTCCGGGTTTCGGCATTGTTTGCCATAATGAGGAAAAGCATTCTCTAATTAATGTTTCATGCTCACAGTAGGCGTGCAATCGGAACCCACCGAATGGTTGGCACACACAAACTCACTCGGCTACGGCGAACGTAGATTTGTATTTTCTAAGCTTGCTAAATTGATCGCGACTGACAGAAATTTAAGCTACCGATTGTTTTTAATGTGTCAACTAAAATAAATAACAACTGTCGTTTATGAAATGGGTCAATTTACGCTTGAGAAACGTTGTGAGGTATTAAAAATGGACTTGCAAAATAGTGAATCAGCATCATCTTTATCCTGCCGTTTGCGTCAATTGTTGAACACAGGCCGTTGAATTTTCTCTACCCTCTGTTATTTTTTTAACCAATTTGTCGATTTCTCTTAAGGTCATCGCTCAATCTTGGAGACGGTTTTCTAATTTTCATATTGATTTCACGTGGTCTTCATCCTTGAATTTTCTTTCTCCATCTGTTATCCGTAAAGCCCCTTTCCATTTTGCTTTAGTAACTCTTTCGATTACATCGGCCCAATTGTCCAATCATTTTTTCTATTCCAACAGCAAATCATACGATATTTTCACAATTTTTTTCTGGTGTCAAAAAATTGTGAAGTCTCATTTTATTAAAGATATGCTGGAGAATGCTTCATCTTCTGCGTTAGCTTCTTATTTTTGTACACACTTCCGGCAAAGATATGGCGGTGTTACAGTCAGAAGTAACCGCTCCACATCCAGGAGTGCTTAGCGATATAGTGCATCCAATTAGAAAAAGGCGAAAATTTGCATCGAGGTGCTTCGTGCGCAAACAACTTTTATTGGTTTTTTCACATCTTGGAATGCGATCTTGAAAGTCGCTTACTGTCTGGTTTCGTATTCATATGCATAAGAGTGTATTCATGATTCTTCCCTTGCAACGTAGTCCCCTGATCAACCGCTGTTGGATTTAGTTTATATTTTCATGCACTGATTAAAATTCGCCTTGTTGATCAATTGTCAAATTATGATGTGTCCAAAAGTCGATATAACTTAACAGCTTGCAAACAAGTGCTTTATATGAGAAAAATTTCCCAAATTCAATGCGAAAAAATTCTCAAAAATAAATCCGATTCTTGGGCGCCTTAAAACTTACATTTCGGTATACTACAATTGAAAGGGCTATAAAATTGCGTACATTTTTAGTACATACTTTGAAAATCTGATCTATAAGGTTTGTTCTGCAAAGAACTCTGTTTTAATAAAAAATTTCAGGTTTTATTAATAGCATCATTTTCAATACGCACGTATTGATAAAAATTCTTGTATCGAGTGTTTTTTAAGAGCTTGAGAACTTAAAGTGATAATACAAAATAGAAATATTGTCAGAATGATTATTATTTTTCAATTACAATATATTCTGGAAGATAATTTCATGGCAATTATTTTTTGAATATTGTATTATATCCGGCATATGTCCGCCGTGGCTATGAGTTGGATGGTTCATTCGATCAGTTCAATTTCTGACCGCTTTTTCCAATAATAAATCTAAGTGAGCTCAATCTGCAAAAATGCGACACAAATGATGATTATTTCCCTTGATTTCTTGAATGAGCCGTATTGTATTGTTGGCACGTAAGCCAAGATCGTTGCGTAAAATTTTTCATGCATCTGATTTTTTTCGAATTAAATTCCACAAATTGGAAGCGTTGTTCTGGTATTACACGTCTCACGATACTTTGCCAAACCTTACTGAACAAAAACGAAAACACAGGTTGCAATTCTTAGCTGTCAACTGATGCAGCTAAAAAATACCCGATATTTACCCGTATCGTTTAATCCATAAATGTTTTTTTATGGAAAACCACGAAATGATTTAACTTTAGAGAACAAATGCTATTTTAAATGCGCAAATGCTGATTCTTAGTCGATTCGACCAACACGAATTTACCCCTGATTTTTCGATCTTTAGACAGCAATCATTAACAAAAGTTGAATATCATTTTATTTTTATTTGTTCTAAGTATAATAAAATAAAAGCTTTGCCACTTTGTTATTATAGAAGTTTTAAAAACTCATTTTCAATAAAATGCTCTTGCAAGTGGTCAGATGTTAAAAAAAAATATGTAAATAGAGCAAATTCGCAGTTTCAAAATTCATTAAAAACGAAAGAAAATAAATTTAAAAAATATATAGCGCTCAAAAAAGTGGCACATTTTTCGTTTTAGGAGCAATCGTTCCAGACTTCAACTAACCGACTTCGTCTAACTAACTCGACTAATACGAGATTCATAACCCAGAAAAAGCTAAACTTTTTGATCGCGAGTTATTCGATGGCGGGCAAGGCGCTGAAAAGCAATTTAAAGGCGACTTTCTTCGTTTTTTTCGTTGTGCTCATGAGGCACGCAGACAATTTTTCGGTAAATGCAATTGGATGAAGGTGATTGGCAATCGTTTTATAATCGCAGACTAATAAAAACTTAATCTAATCGAAAATAAAATTTACATGGTTTTGTAGAGCAGAACGAGTTATGTCGAATGAATACTTGCCCTTTGCCAAACAGCAAACAAATCGTCGTAAATTAAAAGAAAATTTAGAAACGCTATGAACTTATTCCCCAACTCAATAGATATAATTGGCGCTGACACCTTTTTTTGGATATTTGGCCCCTATAGGTATATGGTATCCGGCTTAATTTTCTTCGATAAATTGATGGACCTACAGTTTTACGCCGACTCCGAGTGGCAAATGGCCTCTTATCAGGAGCTGTTTGATGCCAGAAATACACTCGAAGGTTTGCAATTGCCTGCCAAGAGGGGACCGCTACTACAGTCAGGGGACCGCTACTAGTCACCTACCAACTATTCGACTATGGCGGCTGCATAAAAATTATAATGTCAACAACTGGATTATTGATATTTGAAAGCGAACGGCAAAGTGAGAGAAAAACTGAGAAATATAAACTTTGTACACGAACCGGCTTGAGTCGGTATACGATTGCGGCATTTCACCCGAAAATCATGCAAGATTACTTCAGGAACTGGATAGCTTTTTTTTGGTACAATAAACGGCTATGGTGATATTCACAAAACTCGTCCTCTAAGTAGCGAAGTGCGACTATAATCGAATTCTGAAAAAAAAAAACAAAAATTGCTATACTGGCTCTAGATAGTGCTTCATCACCGAAGTCGAAGCGAGTTGACCGCCATACTTTTCTTGGGTTGATTAACATCGAAATCAAAGAATGTTCACGATTTAATTCGAAAAGTAAATTTCCAAGTTCCTGTAAACAACGAAAGTTTCACTGGTTGACAAAATATTTTGAGTACGATTACCTCTAAAATTTTGAAGTTTCACGCTGACAATGTCAGAATTGAAACTTCATTCAAACTTGCGTCGTCATATCTGCAAACATAATTAGACTCAAACGTTGCATCTAACTTTGAGCTTCCTCAACGTTTGTCCAGCTTACGAGGCGAACCATTGCATTATTCAACATACAGCTCGCGGCAAATGGTAACACATTAATATTTTTACCAGTTTAAGCCTTTTTTCTATTTTTTGTGTCTTTGTTTTTTGGCAAACGACCATTATTTTTTATTCCGTTTTATATATT
Source organism: Anastrepha obliqua (assembly GCF_027943255.1). NCBI lineage: Eukaryota > Metazoa > Arthropoda > Insecta > Diptera > Tephritidae > Anastrepha > Anastrepha obliqua. The sequence goes on from NC_072892.1 coordinate 88,448,879, forward strand.
TAATATTTATACTATTTTTTTTTATATTATATGTAGTTCATTGTCTAACAAACATTGTTCTAACAAATGCAAAATATTTTTCTAAATGGAGAAAACGCTCAACAATGTCAAGGAAAAAAATTATAAAAAATTAGTGGAATTTTTCAGCAGCTTAAAACTTACTTTTTATTATATCTATTGTACTATAAGTAAACTTATTTGGACATAAATCTGCTTACCAAAAATCTCTTTAGAAATTCTAATTAATAAAGGTGTAATTATTTTGAAAAGTATTGTATGTGGAACTTTTATAATTTTTATATGAGATTTAATACTTGGATTTATACGAAAAATAAAAGCAGTTAAAATTGGTCAAAGTGTGGGTGTGCTATGGTTTTGCTGCGGGGTGTATAAAAGTAAAACATTTTAATCAATCATGAGAAGCACACATGCACTAAGTGTATTTCGTCATTTACATATAAAGTTATACGATGTGTTAAAAATAAGTACAAATGTATGTATGTACATGTATACGTTTCTCGCACATCAAAATGACTAAACATCTGAAAACACTTCTTATACGTCCAGCATCAATGTGTACATATGTCGGCAACATTATTTATTTCCTGTTACTTTTTTATGATTTTCTTCGTGTATGTATGTACATATGTATGTTAAATGTTTCGCTATTTGAAGGAAATCAGACAGATCGTGGGAAATTAGAAGAACTATTCTCAAATGACGGTTGTGCTTGAGTCTAAAGTGTGAAAGGATGTCTAATTTGTTCAATACCATGACATAAAATCACACTACTTGAAATACATACATTGGTTAAGAACATACATACGAACGCTCATGTAGGTATGTAGGAATGTAGTAAAATGTAAATGCAGCAACCATTCCGCATGGCTTAAAATAGCTGCGAGTATTTGCTTTTCTCAAACTCATCCATAATATTTATGTAGTTTTTTTCCATTTTATTTACTTAAGCTATAACTTTTGTTTCTTTCTTCGAATGTATTTTTATGCAAACATAACCATATGAATGCGTGCATGTGTGTGCGTATATTGTCAGTACATAGAGTTTCATAAGTTTATAAGTAAGACTAAACAATGAACTTTATTGTACTTCTTGGCACTGCCCTTGCCATGCACGCTGCAGATCTTGAGCGTGCTGCATGTGAAAAATCTATGAACTATTAAGAAAAAAAGAAATCATAATGAACGCGCAAAAAAAATTTAAAAGTATCGCGTGACGCACACTCGCCAATAATTAGCGTCATTAATGAGAAAAGATTAAACAATTTCAATTAAATTCAACGCAGTAATGCAACATTGCTGCATGCAGCGGCGGCACGATAGCATTGCAATTCAACTGTAATGTCAGAAGAAGTGGCAAATGGCACGCACGATGATCGTGCCAAAGCCAAAAGTAAACATTGCAGCTTCATAAAAACTCCTCTGACGGCTGCCATTCGATACTGACTGACTGACGAACTGAGTAGCTGCCAGTGAAGTAAACTGCATTAGCTCGGTTATGATGTGTTGTACAAACATATAATGTAACACATATGTACATATATTCTTGTTTAAGCATATACAGTTGTGAGAAATAAAATAGCAAACTTAACTTATATCTACATATATAAATTTCGTTCACTCTCTTTCAACACACTTTTATAGGTCCATGTAGCGGCACTACTCAACGCAGAAGCCCATCGAATGCCAAAGCAGACCAGAAATATTTGCCATACTCGAAACATTGTTAATAGAAAACGAAAGTAGTATCGTGTTGGATCAGGAGAGTCTTTTTCTTCGTGTCCGAAACATCCCGAACTTTTTCTACGCGTAAAAACAAAAACGGTTAAGGGGTTAGGGCTAATCAAAATTTTCAATCAAATGGATTTTTTTTTGCATTTTATTAAGGTATAATATCTTAAAAATATTGTGTGAACATTTGAAGTGAATCGAAAAATACTTTTCGAGTTATTTAACAATTACCAAAGGGCGGTAGGGCGCTTCGGAGCGTTCGAGAGCAAGTAAGTAGCTAGCAGCAGCTGGATGCTGCACGTAGGAAAGTAGCAGATAAGCGCGCTAACAATAACACTCGATAAGGTGAATGCTAAGTAGACAACAGCAAATCGATATTTTGGAAGCTGCTATGACGGCTGAAGAACTATTATATTGCCCAGGAATAGATGACACAGTGTAAGTAATTAAATTATTCGTATAACTCTACATAAATCCATAGCAAAACTTTAAATGCGTTTTTCTCAAAACTATGTTTTTTGAACTGGTGATCACTGTAACTTAAAAACCGCTTGGTAGATTTCAATAAAATTTATACTGCTTTTGAAAGAGATAAGTCGTATCTTATCGAAGGATTTTTTTTTTCAAAAACTTCGATTTTTTTTAAACAATTAATTAGTTGTCTTTTTTTTCTCGAAAATCTGAAAAATATTTTCTGTGGCCGCTATATCGTTAATTTTGAAAAAAAGCTTCAACCAGGCACAAGATTATCTATTAAAAAAATAATTTCTCTTGACCGATTGATTGTAGATGAATCTCCAAGGACTTGTGATGATCGCCACGAGGGACTTCTGGAGAAACGGGCTCCACACAAAAACCGATAACTTTTACAACTATTAATTTTTTTTGTTGAAATTTTTCTAAAGTCAAGTAGAAGCATTATGTATTAATGCTATGTTTTTATTTTTTAAAATAAACCTATTGACTACCAACAAAAATTTTTTCGGACCTCTGACTACCCCTAACTCTTTAACGTAACGAACTGCATATTAACTCTTTTGTATTTACAAACAAATTTCAATAAAAGTTTAACAAATGAGCAGACCTTTTTACAACAGTGGCGCATTTATATTATTAGAAACAATCTTTCAAAAGTGACGCCTATATATCAGTAGTGAATACTTCCTGGCGGTACTTTTTCCTATGCCATTTGTAAAGTAGACAGATGTACAACTTTACGCGATAGAACAAAGCGTTCTGGACGTTCTGTTAAGAACATTGCTGCTGTAGTATAAGATGTTGCTGAAAAACCTTCAAGATTAATATCTTGCCGTTCTCAACAATTAGGTATGCATGAATCGACTATTTAGGGGACTTTACCTGTTGATATGCTCATCATCGACATTTAAATTATGCAATTTTAAGCAAAAATAGTTAAATCTGCAATAATCTAAATGTTTACATGTTTTATTTTAAAACAACTTCTAGGTGGGTCTTTTGAAATACCCTATACTATATTATTTGGTATATTTCTTGGATCCAAATCTGAGCTGTCGTGCCACTGTGCTCTCTTTTTAAAATTAACAGTTTCTGTTTATCTAAGGAAAATTAGCAACACCCTGTGCCTTCTAAAAGGCAAAACTTCGATTGTCGTCAAATCAGCAGTTGGTGGATTATGTTTACTATGGAGGACACCAAACGCTGAAGGCTAATCTTATAAGTACTGTGGAAAGGAGTTCCATAAACGTATATAAGCGCTTAGATAAAGTAAAAAAATATGTATAAAAAGTTTTGCTTATTATTATTTCGCTTTGAGCTTCCAACCAACACCTTATGTTTTACAAAAAAAAACTCTTAAGAAGAAACTTCTAAAGACAATAAAAAAAGTTGTTATTTTCAATTTAGTTTTGCCCAAAACTGTTTAAATATAATAGAATAGTAACAAAGAAAAGGTATTAGAAAAAATTGTGAACAATATTAATATCTAGAAAAAGGCTGTTAATAAAATTTTCATGTGCTTTACAGTACACGAGATAAACTTAATAAAACTCATCAGCCCATAACGGTGGCAGCCCTCCACGTCCCAAGAACTAGAATTTAAGATCACGGTGATGTGTTTTACTAAAGGCAAAAATAAAATTTACCCCGACAAGAAATGCACGGTTTGATCCGAATTTACTGTATTAGCTGTTTTCTTTCAAAATTAAAAATGGCGAAAGAACAAAAAATAAATAAATGTTAAATAAATTTTTTAATGTATTGACTTCACCTGTGTACAAAATATTAGCAGCGCGATATAGCAAAGTTTTGCTTATTTATTTACTTTTCTATAATGTATTTTATATTTTTTTTATAAAAATATATTTCATATTACAAAAAAAAAACATACATATTGTATATTATAACTCAAAGTTTCATACTTTGTACAAAAAAAAGATATTAAAACGCGTTCACCAAAATTCACACATGAACTTGCTGGCTATTAACAGAAAATAAGAAATATTGTTTGTAATTTCTTTTTATCAATTGTAATTTATTTTCGAATCAAACTGCTCGTTAGTTTCTGAACTAGTTGTAGTGTAATTAAACATTGTAATTTACTTATTATGTTTGAAAAAAAAAAAAAAAAAAACCAAAATTTTAAACTTTTTAATGAGAATTAAAAAAAAAAAAGATTCTCTGCCGATTAAAGTTCAATATAATAAAGTGCCTGTTTAAAGTGGACCGAAATTCGCGTTGATTTAAATTTTTTTTTAGTTTGTGACGGTATTATGCATTTGCTTCCATAGTTCTTTACATCTTCTCGAGAGTTTTTTAAATGGTAAAAACATATGTAGGTACAGTTGCTACATAAGGGTCATTGATAACAAACAAAAAAATATCTGGGGACATTTGAGTAATAATATCGCATTCCATGAAAGTACTGGTCTGCCTAATTTTTACGAACATTTCTATGGGGTTGTGGTTTCAATCAATAATACCAAAAACAACCTAATTAATTAATGAACCGATGATTTCATCGCGCTTAGTATGACTTTGAAAATTGCTGCAGAAACAACCACAATCAAAGCTGTTTAATTCCAAAGCATGAAATATAGTTTTTTGTATTCCCTCTCTATTTAAGATTATATTTTTCATATTTTTGATCACTGGACCCAATGTTGTAAATAATCTACTAGTGTAAATGGCGCCAAAATCTGAAAATTAATACTTTCCAAATAACTTTCAAGTTAGTGAACATATGACTTTTTTTTTGTTTGATTAGAACTCAGAGATTTGGATTTGAGTAGACTTGTAAATAAAAAAACAGGAATCTAAAACCGTTTTTGGAGAGGCTATAGACCTTATGATACATATAAGCCAAACTGCATGATTGGAGTAAAAATTTAAGAGTTTGTATGTAGATATCTTCTTTTTTATTATAAAAAACATTTTTGTTTACAATTTATATTTCCGAATATTCCTTAAAAAACGGGTTATAACTTTTGTGAATAAACTTAAAACAATAAAACTTATTTTCAATTTAAACTAGTTTAAATGGAAAAATATCAACTAACTTAAATTAAATTTAAATATTTAATGAATTGAGTTCAATAAATCTATATTATGTACAATAATAAATGAGTTTAATTGTATTTATCGAATTTTCGAAAAATTTCACGTAATCTATCTATACTATAAAGGTGAATGTCTGTACGTTGTCCACGCATCACTACGAAACAATAACACTAAATGGCGTAAAAATTTTTATACATTCATATTTTCACCCAATAAAGGTTATAGGCATGTTTTTATGATGGAACTCCCTTTCCACAGTCCCCAGGCCGCGCCTCCACTCTCATTTGTCTCTAATAATCGAATATTTGCTTAAATTTAATATAAAAAATCTTAGTTTTTCCTATTTCCCACTATTTGTAGCACACTCTAGACTTCATAATCCGCTTAAGCTGTTCCACTATGACCCAAATGCAAAGTTCAAAAACGGTTTGAGATAGAAAATGAATAAAAATAATTTTGTTTGATATTTTTCTGATTGTTGGTTTTGATTTTATTCAACGAGGCATAGCAACGGATGCCGGGTATTGTAATGTTATGGTTATTAATAAAAAATTATTTTCTATGAAATTATTGTTTGTAATTATTTTATATACATATCCTAAATTCCTCAAAACTACTTCTACGCGAGCAGGGCCGCGGGTTAAAGCTAGTATACAGGGTTGCCAATATTCGACGGACCCATCTGGTAAAATTGTATCTTTTGACAGAGACGTCAAATCGCTTAATGACATACCGCGTTGGAAGCGTCAGTCCAAGCAAATTTTACAATGGAACAGTACATGCCACGCGAGTGCTCCCAAATTGTTGAAATTTACATTCAACAAAAGAAGTCAAGAAGTGCGTATAAATTGATTGATTTGCATTTATTCCCGTATAAGATTCAATTGACGCAAAGATTGTTGCCTATGGACAAACCTGGTCGATTGGAATTTGCTCAAATGGTCCGTCGAATATGAGCAACCCTGTATTAATAAAGTAAATCCAGTCTGTATACTCAGGCTGCTTACTTTACATCTCGTGCGTGAGTCCGTCATGAGAGGGGCGTGTTGCACTATGTCTTCAATTCTGGTCACGCCTGATCGATGATTCTGTGTTTAATTCGATAACTTGCCGCGCAGAGTATCACAAGGTGATTTGCCACTGCCATTGAAAAATGGTTTTTGTCTTGAACGTTCTGATGCGCACAGTCTTTGTGAAATAGCAGTCGAGAAGCTTACAAAGCAAATTCCATAAAGTTTGAGACATGCTCCAGTGTCAATTTGGTCGATTTGAGAAATATTCTAAGACAACTAATTAGCTTATCCAACAAGTCAACGCTGCTCATCGATGCATTATATCTTCATCCTATTTTTGGCCTTTTTACCTCCATAGTTTTCCTCGATTGTTTGAAAAATTTCTTAATGATATCTTCTTCTCCTGCTACTACGAAGTTTGAAGTGAAATTAAATGGTCGCCATATCTTGCCATCGCTTCAAAAACATCTACTTGGATTTCGGGAAAATTTCACTCAGAAATAATTTCTTTGCTAAACTTACACCATATGAAAGAATTTATAAGAATGCCATCTACAGGATCAATATTTATTTCTTCTAAGCTTTGATATTCAGAAATGTATGCTCAACATTTAGTTAATATGGAAGAAAGCACCCAGCACCGTCAGAAAAAAAAAATTGTCAAAAATTAACGCAACTTTTTAGCCACTTAAAATATAGATATTATTGTATTAAAATTTAATGAGCTTTAAACTGTACCCCTTACTTTTTTTTAATTTTGATTAGACGTGTCAAAGTTTGATGATTTCTTTTTCATTTGCACAAAGTTTAAGACTTAGATTTATATGGGTTTTGCAGGGGAGTGAACTATGATATCTTAAAAAATTGATTGAAATTAAAGAAAAACGCAACAAAGTGTCAAGATTTGCCTATAAGTTGCTGTGCTATAGTTACTCTCTCTCTACTCAACCTTAGCCAATAACTGGTACTTAGAGTGTGAAATTTTAAAATACGTTTGCGCGAATCGGTAATATAAAGGCCAGAGTTATGCAATATGAAGTTTTGATATTTTCGCAGATTTATTTTTTTATTAATAACAAAGTTCTGGTTCAGTTTCATCAGCGGTGTTTAGTTGCGAAATTACAAAATCTTTCGTTGTATTAAGGGGACCCGGTGTTCTAAAAATTTCAAAAAATCGATTTTTTATTTTTTCGATATTTTGAAAGTATAGTATCTTAGGAATATACTGTCAAATTTTCATGCGGAAATTCCCAATATTATAGCTCCTACAGCCCATTAACTAGGTAGAGAGTGGTCCGCGCGCTCCTTTACCTCAAACTTTCAAGGCATTTATCTCAAAACGACTTTTTTCGGCGTGGTGTTGTCAACAAAAAAAAACACAAATTTCAACCGAATCGTCTGAAATTTTAATATGTTGTTCACAACATCAATGGCTATCGCTCGTAATAGAATCATATTATTATTTCAATGATTTCACATTTTTTTCATTAAAAAACTGAAGAAACCGATTTTTAGAGTGTCAAATTCAAAAGCGCACCATTTTGTAAATTTTTTTTTTATTCTTGTACATTGGGACATAGCTAAAGTCATACTGATTCATAATTTTTTAGCTTTTGTGTTTCAGACAAATAAGAGAGCAAAAATAGACAACACCGTCCAGATCCAATTTTTCGGGAGGGTCAACTTCAGCGTCATTTTTAAAATTATTAAAGTTTCGAAACATTGTTTTTTAATTTTTGTATGTAAAAGATGTTAAATCAAAAGAGTAAAAATTTAAATATCGTTTTCAATTTTCTTTAATGTAAAAAGAAATCCAGAAAATACCCTAAATTTTCGAGCTCTAGGCCACCGGAACCCCTTAAAGTTCCAATTAACATTTTTCATGTGAGTAAACGCCTTCCACAAACTTCTTTAGTTTGACATGATGGGTGTAATATTTTACTAAACTTACATATTAATTGTTTTTTTTTAGGTTGGCATTTCTTTAACATGTCCGATCAGCTCCTACCAGGAAAATAATCAATACTATGCTAGAGTCTTTCGGAGGCAAATTTGAATATTTATGGTACTTAAAAAAATATATGTAAATGCGGATTTACTTAGATGCTGCTATTTTCGAGTTCGCGTCTGTATGTATTTATATCTACCGTACATATGTACAATGCATGTATCAGCATACAAATATGTGCATTTCTTATACATCAGTCGCAAAGAGGTTATAGCGTTGCTGGTATCACAAGTGCATCACTCTAGCTGGGGTAGCCATCGGTGGTCATATCGTGTGGCAAGGCAGTGAGCAAACGTGTTGGCTTCACAGAAGATGGGCAAATGGTGCAGCTGTTTTTTGTTTTTTTAATTATTTTTAATCATTTATTTGCCTTTGGCTGGCAGATCAAAAGCCAGCGCTTGCGTGCTGTTAGCTAAAAATTCATATTTATTTACTTATGGTACTTAAGATAGTTTATTAAGTTGTTGTAAGCGGCACGCAACAACGACATTCCTTAATCGCATGAAAGGATTTTACGAAATTGATTTAAATAAAACGAAAAGTAATCATTACTGCACATATTTTTTGCGCTTAACTAAAAAAATCCTATAGTGGAGCGCATACGACTTTGACGGCGTAAGGCCCGGCGTCTACTGTTACTTTTAGTGCAAGTCTCTATTTATAATGCAAGCTTGTGTTGTTCACGAAAAACATCTATTTTTGATAATCATTTTTCTATGGAATGAATTAAATTAAATTAAATATCTGTTAGCCAGCGACCTTTATTAGAACTTTTTCTCTTATTTAAGTTTTAGATTGAGAGCTAAAAATCTTCAGTGCAACAGCTGATGTGTCATAAACAAATAGTCTTGGATATAGCAGTTGATCGACTTACTCACGCTGCGCTTAACTTCACAAACGCTTTAATGGAAAATATTAATATAAATGACAGTTTTGATGGAAATTATTGCGGCACGAAAGCCAAAGGCACAAATGCATACTAATATATTTTACATATATGTATGTATGTGTGAATTTGTGGTAGTGCACTCACAAGCTAGTGCATTATGACAAATGCAGCTTGGTGCATAACCACTAAACTTATTTTGGGTTGTAAGGAGTTAAGTTATGAGTTGTTGTGTGGCTTTGTGGCCGCAGCGGGATGCGCGCTGTTCTGCGACTTATTGAACTTCATTGAGGTCTCATGAATAAATTTTGTAAAAATGCATTTCATGTTCTGCAGTTTAGTCACATTCGTACGCAATCAATTAATGTTTGGTAATATATATTTTTTTGAAAATATTTTCAAAGTTATTGACTAATTAACATAATTAAGCAAACCTAATAAGTTAGGCAATAACTTCATATCCACTTGCTTAATATAATTTGTTGCCTAATTATATGCAGTAAAATTTCGTACACACAGATTTTACCTTAATTTTTCCACACAAAGAATATCCCAATAACAGGACACTCTAATAATCGGGTAAAAAAATTCAAACCATTTTTACCAAAAATTTCATAATTCAATAAAATCAAATTAAGCAATAAAAAAGCTAACTCAGGAACGAAAAATTATTTTGCATATCTTCTAAAGGAATCAAACTCAACTATCGTACAATTTTTTTTGCCCACAAAACTGTGGGTAAATTCCTTGATGAAGATAAAAGTGGCGCAAAATTAGGCAATTAGATAACTTTTTTTTATTACATTACAAAAAAATGATTTTAAGCGATGGAAATCTTTATTTGGACCTTTATAATTTTTCCGTTTAATGGAAAGATGATATTTGTCAAGTGGATGCCGCCAATGTTGATAGACATTTATGCCAGTTTTATCGTATGTATATCCCAAGACTTTCTGCAATATTTCAGGTAATATTGTATTTTCTGCAGGCTCTGATTGGCATAAGCCCGTAATTTCAAGTAACCACAAAGAAGAAGTCTGGGATGGTCAAATCGGGTGATCTTGTATGCCATGTCAAATCGCCAAAACGGGAGATAGAAGAACGAGGAAACACTTCCTGGGCCGTGCGGTTGTTGATAACACATGTTCACCAAGCCCCGCTCATACAATTCCGGCAATAAGATATGGTTCATCAAGCCCTTAAGGGTTAGTTTGAGTGCATGTAATGGCCGTTCGTGCTTCACACGTGGATTTTCAGTGCCCAAAAAACAAAAATGTTGTTCATTGTCGAACCGCCTGAATGAAATTGCCTCAGTAATTTACACGCGACTGACGGTTAGCAGGCATTAATTGCACTTTGTATGAGAACAAGTGTAAGCATATCACTAAAATTCGCTATAGGGCCCGTCTGGTGATGCCGAATTTCATGGTCTGTCGTCAGGTTGATGTCTCTTCGCTCGGCAGCCACAGCTGCAATATTCTCGGCCGAACGACCAGTCCGATGGCTAGCACGTCCTATAAGGTCTGGTCTAGTTCCAATGTTTTTGAGTTGAGCAGCGCAGCGCCGGAATGTTGGCCCAGTTAACGCAAATCGATTGAGAAATCGACGTCGATATTCATCAATTATTGGTCAAAATAATCTAGTTCATAAGAGTCAAATATAATTGATGTAGGACTTTATTTGCAAAAATTATAATACAAATTATACAAAATAAAATTATAATGATTTTAGCGACCTTGTGTAATGCAACATTTTAATATTTTTTATGGAATTTTACTTTTAAAATACTGGCTACTTAAAACCGACACTTCAATATAGCTTAAAGCTATCAGAATTTATTAGCGCACTTCAAATTGCGTATTTCATTAAACTATGTTGAAACGAAATAGAAGCAGGAGCAATAAAAAACGGCTTCCTTAAAGTAGGATATTCGGAAATTGATGAAGGTCTTCCTGAATTTGATCTCTTCCTGATTTACCGGTAAAGCAAGATTTGTTGAAAGGCATTGGAAGAAGTTTTTATGACATTTTTAAAAGGGATCCAATCGATGGTCCGCCTTTTATAAGATACATCTTTTAACTTTTATCGGCTCTTTATAAGGTCCGGGACTCGAAGTGTAACCAACTTCAGACCGCTTGCACGGGCATCAGCTGTCTGTTAGTTGACTGAATGATAGTCCAGAGCATTGTTTACAAGCGCGCGGAAGCATTTTGCCGAGAGTAAGGCGACCGCCGTAGCCGAATGGGTTGGTGAGCGACTACCATTCGGAATTCACAGAGAGAACGTTTATTCGAATCTCGGTGAAATTCCAAAACTAAGAAAAACATTTTTCTAATAGCGGTCGCCCCTCGGCAGTCAATGGCAAACCTCCGAGTGTATTTCTGCCAAGAAAAAGCTCCTCATAAAAATATCTGCCGTTCGGGTCGGCTTGAAACTGTAGTTCCCTCCATTTGTGGAATAACATCAAGACGCACACCACAAATAGGAGGTGGAGCCCGGTCAAACACCCAAAAAGGGTGTATGCGCCAATTATATATATATATATATATATAAATGCGAAAAAAGAAAATCAGTAATGGATTTCAAACGTAATAGTGTGATTGCATTACATATATTTGGCTGGAAAATCACAACCAGCGATTGTTCGAGAGCTCGAGCGCTTTAAGTAAAGAAAGTATTTGTTTATAGCACCATTACTCGTTACAATGATACTGGTAGCATTGCGAAACATAATGGATGTGATCATCAAAAGACTGCAACATCACGTGAAATGGTTAAAAAAGTGAAGGAGCGACTTGAGCGAAATCCCCGACGAAGTGCCAATCAAATCACAAACTTGATGCAATTCGATACCACCCAATGCTATTATATATTAGCAAAAAATATGGTAAAATCATAAGAAGTGTACAGAAACTGTGTGGCAAAAACTTTGTCGATATATGTAAATTGACTGTAAGGATTGTGGGGTAGTTACAAATTCTATACCCCAGACTCTGACGCTATCGTCTTTAGTATGGATCGCTTTATCGATTGCTTTTAGTGGGAGATGAAAATATCGCCTGGAACGTTCGCTTATGGGATAGTTATTTACATACTTACATATGTACATCAGGAGAGCAGCATGCAACTTTTACATAAAAATATGATATATTTGATTTTACTTTGTAGTTTGGTGTAATCCTCCTCACTAGCTGTGAGTTCGAAGAAACGAAGAGATAAAGTGTTTTTTAGCTCAGTTTTTGGAATTTTAATTACCATTCGCTTCTTCTTTTTGTAGTTGTTTTAATCTGTCGAAAATAAGCGAAAGTGAGAAAATAAACAAATCTCTTTTAGAAATTACTCCCTCGCTATTTCGTGCAACTTAATGCCACTCGTGTGCCGCTTTGCTGCCTCCTTTGTGCTACTTCATGCCTTAAAAGTTGGCCATTCAACATTTTAACACCTCATGGCTGTCACATCACTTAAACATTGCAATGCAATCGAAACGTAAGCGATTGCTTTGGCCTCTGCTTCTGCCGCATTTGCGTTGATGTCTGTTTTATTTCACGCGTCACATTCGTTGATTGCCGCCGGCTGCCCGCCGCTAAAAGATTTGCGACTGACAAGCATGCAACAGCAAATGCATTTATACTTAGCTAGGTACATACATGCACACTACATATACATATCTACGTACAAATCTGCATATGCTTGTGAGGTTGAATGTTTATGTTGCAGTGTTGCATGCGGTAAGGCAATGCAGAAGATAGATGGATGCGGTGTGTTGTGATCACACGGTTTGTTTACACGCTCTGCGCTACCGCAACCCGCAGGAAAGTAACAACAACAGCAAATACACTAACAAATGGATCTGCATATATGAATACTCCAGAGTCTATCACTAATGCCGCCAACGCCAATGCTACCGACGCCTGTAGCCCAACACATGTCGGTCGGCCTGATACAGTGAAAAATGATAAAAAATTAAAATAACACAAGCTGCACACATTCACAGTTACAAGTATTCAAATAGTTTCATCCAGTATCCGATCGCTAGGCTCTAGTTGTAGATTCATAGAATTCACATGCAACATTATATGTAGAAAAGAAAATAAAAACCAAGAAATCATTGACTGTGCTGTAGTCAAACAGAGTATGAAATTAAAGAAAGCACTATAAAATGTAAGACAAACAAGCATACAAGAATTGTGTACGAGGGACGGCTTATAATGCTACGATCCAAGATACTTAGCTAACATATAACTCGTCATCTCGTTAGGGTAGGTTAAGGTACGGTCGTTGCAACTTTTCACAAGAGTGCAGAGGGGTCCACATAGGCCTGGTTGCCTACTGTGATAGCAATATTTTGGGCTCAAATTTACCCCCTAATTCACAATGTGGTGATAACACTTTGCTTCTCTAATAAATGATGAAATATAGTATTGTGGATGCTTGCGGATCTAAATCTACCAGACGACCAAAGAAGTAAGACTTTGGGCAAGAGCGCAACAATGGCCGAGGAAATTTTTTACGCTCTCCATCTCCTCCACGTTCTTCCAGCTGCAACTGAGGTCATTAGGGGGAAACCTCATACCTTCCCATGTCTTCCCATTAGGAACACCGGGCACCGGTGACGATGCTAACCACTGTACTAATAAAAGACGAGTCTAGACTTATGAGGGACCTAATACATTCCCTCTAAGCCAGACGGGTCAAGTTACCTCAAGAGTTCGCTCTGCGGTACGTCTACTGTTGACTTCCCGATGTAGAGAGGTCTAATCCATTAGTTGCTTGGTTATAAGGGGATGCACACATAATGGGCAGAATGACTGATTTAAGTTATATATCCGATTGCCACTTTGAATGGATTATCCTAGCAATGTAGGGATTACTCGACTGACAGAGTAGATAATGATCGGTTGTGCTGCGACAAACCAGCACCCAATGCATAAGAACTTTTTTAACTACTAACGCAGCTTCAAAGATGTTGCAGTAGTCAGGTAGCCGTAGACTTAGGTTCAGCTGCAGCTCTTCAGAGTATACTCCATTCACGTCACTATTATTTGCCATGAGGCAGCAGTGAAAAAAACCCCTTCATTCACAGCTTTGCAGGATTCGTGTGAAAAAATGATTTTCAGAACAGAATTGCGGTGCAGTGTAATCTAACTCTCTACGTGGTTCGGGAAGAGCTCCGAGAATTATCAACTCGTTACTTGTAACCAAAAAATAATTGCGTGATCTACTTTTGCTATAAATAACACACCCTATTTCATTAGGTTCATTGGCAGTTATCCCTGGAGTAAATCACAACATCCGAACGTGGCGGCCGCCGTAGCCGAATGGGTTGGTGCGTGATTACCATTCGGAATTCACAGAGAGGTCGTCTGTTCGAATCTCGGTGAAAGCAAAATTAATAAAAAAAAAAAAACATTTTTCTAATAGCGGTCGCCCCTCGGCAGGCAATGGCAAACCTCCGAGTGTATTTCTGCCATGAAAAAGCTCCTCATAAAAATATCTGCCGTTCGGAGTCGGCTTGAAACTGTAGTTCCCTCCATTTGTGGAACAACATCAAGACGCACACCACAAATAGGAGGAGGAGCTCGGCCAAACACCTAACAGAAGTGTACGCGCCAATTATTTATTTTTTTTTTTTAAACCACAACATCATGTCAACGGGATCTGGGAATGACAGTTTAGAGCTTCGGATTGTGATTTAACTTTTCTAACAAATTTCTACTTCCAAACAAATTTCTGAGAAAGTGTCATCGATTTTTAAAGATTCTGCATCAAAAAAATGTGTCGATATATACCTTAACAAAGAGGAGATTTCTGTGAAGACAACCCCCACTAGAGTCGCCTATTTAACAAGTCAAAATATTTCTATGCGCTGATCAAGAAATTAAACTTTCAAGATAGCAGAAGTATAGATTAATAAAAAGAATGAATGGGTCAAATTTACACAACCCTTTGCATATACAAGAAATTCTGCGCGTTGAGCTCCGCGAATATATTTACATAGTTTTATAAGCAGCCACGATATGAACGTTGTTAAGACCGCGTGGTATGGCTTAAAAGCAACAAAGCTCACAGACCTGAACTACAGTCCGGTCCTGGCTTCCAGGCACTTCATTCTTTTTTCAAACTTAAAAGCAGTTCCGGGGACAAATATTTTCAGACGAGAGTTAAATAAAGGCGATCGTAGAAAACAATTTTGAAGAGATATCTAAAAAATGCAGTTGTGAAAAGGAAAAGTGTGCTTTACTTGAAGAGGATTGCATTGAAAAATAAAAAAATATAAATCCATGTTTTCATTCACTAAGTACCATAGGTCGCGAACTTATCAACCGTACCTTGTGCATACATATGTACAATGTGTAAAATTATATATGTATAAACTATATATTATATTTCTATTGGTTCTTCTTCGTATTCGTATCATTCGTGCGGGTAGAGTTGAACCTGTTTACTTACATATATCCGCTCTCCTCGTTTTTCACATGATCAATGACTTCATATAGGCAGGCAGGTCATTATCCTCACCACAAAAGTGAAAGCAACAACAATGATCTTATTGCGCTTGCAGTTGCAGTGGCATCCGCTTTAAATATGTAGAAATAAATCATAAATGCTTACCACACATTGCTTCGGTTGGTTAGACGAAGGCAGTGGTTAACAATGCGCTGGAAGAGATAATTTAGCGTGAAAAACTATGAATGACAACCTAATTTGAAATTTAAGAAATAGTTAGATACCCATGTGCTTAATTTGCTTCGGCAGATATGCAAATTAGTACACAAACTGGTCAAAGCTGTATGCTGAACGGGAGCAGATGTTATATGAACCCAGATCGGAATCGGCAAATTATCCACTGCGTTACAGACGGAGGTGTTAACAATGTCGGCCGGCATCGAAATAATCCTTAAGTTTGAAAGGCGCACTATAGTAGTTATAATTACATTTACCCGAGCGGCTATCTGATATAGTACAGGCTTGTTCAGGTAACAAAGTAACTCTAATCTGGTTACCTGCCCCCCCCCCCCCCCCCCCCCCTCCGCCCCGTATTGATTGCAGATGAGCTAATAAGTTGAGGTTCCGTTAATTCAGATAGGAGTAAATGCTGGTGAATAATAAAGAACTCTCAGGCGGGCGAAGCAGTTCAAAGCAGGTATTCAGTTGTTTACTGGTTACCTAACCGGTCACAATTAACTGCGCTCTCCGATGCGCCTCCCATAACTAGTCTATCTACTGAAAAATACTCTGGGCCCTGTCTAGAGGATAATGGGGTCTGCGTGTATATTTTTTGAAAAAACTCGCCCTGGTCAGAGAGAAATTTAAATTTGCACTTCAGCTTCTGTATTGTCGAACTCCTTAACGTTTGAACCTTTCAGCATTCTTAGGAGTCTCTGATGGTATGTTGAACGACTTGGCTTAAGGATGATTTACTGACATACAAAGTGTCCTATGGGTCTACATATGAAGTGACCCAAATTAATATCACTCTATCTATCTAGATAAGTTCTGTTGTGTATGAAAATATTTTGAAATGTTTGAGTATCGAGAGAATAACTGGAAATAAAAGACATTTCAGAAGCGCTAGTATCGCATCCATAGTAAGGTATAGCAACCAAGAGCATCCATTTGTGACACCAGATAGAGGGGAGTGGTATAAGTTCAATGGCCTGCTAAGTTGGCAGTCCAATCGAGGCCAAGATTTTGCTCAATAAAGAAATAGTCTATATACTAGCATTGAGGAACGAAAATGCTCAGCTTGCTCTTTGGATATTAAGAAATACACTTTGCACTATCTCTTAGTCACTTTATATCTTAGACACAGCCGAATTAAGTTCATTATAAGTTCACAAAGGATAATGGATGAACCTCTCTCAAGCTGACGCATGATCACGTTATGCTTTTCTCATTTTATGGCTGCTTGTAGGGTGGAATAATATCTACAGCAGGTTTTCAATGCCATAAACGATTTTAATTCACTAAGTAGATATAAAACCAATCCAGAATCAGAGAACAATAAATATTGTTTTGTTATCTCATCGTTAAATAGCTCATCCCAAGTGTGAAGTATAGTTTGAAGATATTCATCGAAATAAGTTATATAGATATTTCTTCAATCTAGAATACAACAAGAAAATAAGTTTTATAGTTTGAAGATATTCATCGAAATAAGTTATATAGATACTTCTTCAATCTATATAACTTATTTCGATGAATATCTTCAAACTACAATATAAAACTTATTTTCTTGACATACAATCTACTTCAAATGATAGCATGACACGATTTTAACCAATTTTGATTATTTATACAACAAAAGGCAACTCAACTCAATAAAAAAGGGTCAACATGATTATTGTTGTCTGGTGTAGAATCCTGAGAGAAAGTGAGAGAGAGTTTAGGATAATGGCTTTACTTAAACTATTGGCCTGGTGGTTCGACATTTGGCGGATTGAAACTCCTTGGCATATAATCTTTATAATCTTTATCAGATCGGATGACTTATAACATGTATACATGTAACTTATACACTTTTGGCTGTTTGGCTGAGCTCCTCCTCCAATTAATATTTGGGCGTCTTGATGTTATTGCACTATTGAGGAATTGATTGCAAATTTTATTACTTCAACGTGAATTAACGTCTTATGTAACTAATATATAAGGCTATAAGGAACCAACTGCTAGAAGTACCCACATAACAATTATGTGTATCAGATAGATAGTAACGTCATTTAAATTAAATTTATTTCCTTTATTCAATTAATTTATAAATTATATATAGTCTGTAAGGATAAAATCTAGACTATTGTAAATAAATAATTGAAGAGAACTTTGATTTGGTTTAAGGGGGGAGCCTGGTTTATGAGGTTTAAAAATTGCATCTCTTTGCGATTTTTTTTTTAAGGAAACAATTAATTTAGCACTGCAAAGTTTTTTCTATCTTTTAATGAACATTTAAAAAGTATAACAAATTTTTGTACTGGTTAAAATAAGTTGAAAAAAATGTTTAACATAGAAATTAGTAGAGCGCTGCAACGCTGGAGTTTCCAACTGGCGTACAAGATACAGCTCGTAATTATTATCTAAAGCAAAAAATTCAAATGGATTTCTAATTATCATGATTTTTTATTCTAGATGAACTAAGAAAACTGAGAGAAATTCCAAAATTTCAACTTTTTGTAGGTTTAAAAAAAAAAAATGCCTTTCTATAAAACAAAAATTCACTTCAACTTGGTATAAAAATCTTGAATCTTTTTTTTTATCTATTTTGTTAGTTCTAATAGAAGAGAATTTAATACTGAAGGGAACAAGATATGATTCATTTCAAAAGGTTCATTAGTTTTAAGTTCATTCATGTACGCCAATTCAAAGAAATCATAAAAATGAAAAGTCGAGAAAAGAAGATAAAGTTTGTACTATAGCTGTGCGGTCACAGCGTAACTACCCAACGCTCGCCTACCTTTGGCTTTGTATCTATGGAAATATTGAGAATTAAGCTCTGTAACTTTGTGTGAATATTCTGAAATATATTAGGAATCGCTTAAAATGAAAAAACATTGAGTTTCTTGACCTTATAAACCAGGCTTCCCCCTTAAATGCAACTAAATTAAGGCAAAAGGTGGTTGCTACATAAACGAAAGGAGCTGCTCGACAAGAATGCATCAAAGCTAAAGAAATCAATATGCGCCCAACATAGTTTCATACAAACGAAAGACAAAACAGTTAATTTCAGAAAGGCACAGTTTTCGTGGACAAAACATTGTTTCTTTCATTACTTCAGATAAATTTTTTTTAATACCGGATGGAAAGCAATATATTTGGATATAAAGTGCCCGCCATCTATAGTTACGGATTTGAACTAGGTATTATTTGAAGAATGTTAACACTCAGCTGTCATCTGATTTGACAGAAAATTAGTTTTATTCTTCCGCTGAGCGAAAATGGTTGTGTATACGCTCAAAAAACGCTGGGAAATATTGCAACATTACATTGAAAATCATGGTAATGTTGCAGAATGTGTACGAAAATTACGTACGGCAATGGGAAGAAGAAAAGCACCGAATGAAGCGTATGTGCGTTACTTTGCGAAAAAAATAAGAGAAACTGGGCTGCTTATTGACAAACCAACGCGTAACCGACCAAAAACCATGCGTACACCCGAAAATATTGCTGCTGTGGCCGAGAGTGAAAAAATTAAATTAAGTGAGTTATAGAAAGGAAACTAAAAAGTTCGACCCAAATTGGGGGACATCAGAATTCATTTTAGAGGTATGGTTCCTTCGGCAAAGTTTCCTATTTTGATCGCTAGAATATGATTTTCACAGAGCATTGGGCGATTTTTTTGCCTCCCCACAAATCGACCCGGCCTAACATACATACATATATTGCACAAGTATCACCAAAGCCAGTGAGATTTCCAATTCCAAAAACTTTTCTTTTCCATTATTTATATTTACGCATTTGTATGTATGTATGTATAAGTATGTACATGCACATAATTAACAACTTTCACGCTTTATGACTATTTTGGATAGAAAACTCAATGGTTCCCTTTATTTTCTGCAGCGGCCGTTTTAATTTTCTTTTTCAAAGCGAGTCAAGTGTAATATATGTACTTACAAAGTACATATGCCCATACATATTTATTTTGTATGTACATACATGTACATCCATACACACTTATATATATTGAATGCATGAATGAAGGCATTCACACATATGCACACGTACAAGTATTGTCTGGATTTTTCCCTCGCATCGGCTGCACACTTTTATTTATGCTAATTATTTTTGCTGAAACCAGAAAAATGCCATCAAATGCTGAATAAATATTCCCAAAAAGATAGTATTATAATAATTTTTACTACAAGCACACACACACACGTTTTTACGCTTACGTTACAACATTTTTAATGTAAATATTTGACTTATCAATTTTCATTTTCAAATATTCTCGATTCGATTGCCATATTGAATGCAACTGAGCACGTCTCGGCATCAATACGGATATTATGTGTGCCCCTCAGGACATGCCACATGCCACATGCAATCTCTGTATATACATATGGTACATAAATGTGTATGTACAGTGGCTCAATCAACAACTCGGTCATACCTAGCATGCAGCTTCGAATTAAAAAATTTTCTAAGAAATGCAAGTTAAATATCTTTATTTTTATATTTTTCTATTGGGTATTCAAAAAGGATTTTAAAAATAGTTATAATAATTTACAAGTCCATCATCTCCTTGTTTTAAACAATTTTTCATGCGCCATTCGCGCAATTGGTCTCAAAAAAGAAGTCAAGCATCTGGAATTATTGCGATTGTTTGGCACTTTATAACGGGGAACCCCATAATTAATTTGATCTCGGTAGAACAGTGCAAAGAAAGAACCAAACGTAATAAATTCAAATACAATTTCAGTCGTGTCCAAACTATAAAAATGGGTAGACGAGTGGACAAAGCTCAATTCAAGTCAGAAATTTAATTATTAGTGATCATGAAAAGGGTAAAACCATTCGCGAAATCGCAGAAATAGTGGGCAGATCCCATTCGACTGTACACGACGTGATAAGACATTTCGAAGAAACAAAATCCGTCGGAAATATTTAGAAGAAATCGGGGCGACCAAAACTGTAACAAGTTAAGAAAAATTCAAATTTGAGCGCTCCTAAGCTCGCAATAGAAGTCGCCATACCTTCATATTAACTGCAATCCCAAAAGTAACAAACTGTAACAAGTTAAGAAAAATTCAAATTTGAGCGCTCCTAAGCTCGCAATAGAAGTCGCCCAATACCTTCATATTAACTGCAATCCCAAAAGTATACGTATAGTGTTGCCAAGGAATATTTATAATGGAAGAGTTGCATGAAAAAAACTTTCGTCAACGAGATTAACCGACGCAAGAGAATAAAAATCGCAAAACGTCACGGGGATAAGGATTTTGAGAGCTGGAAGCACGTTTTATTTGCAGACGAAAGCCAAGTTTAACATATTTAGGTCAGATGGACAATTATATGTGTGGAGAGGACTTAATGAAAAGTTGCTGGAAAAAAATTTGTGTCCGACAGTTAAACATGGTGTGGATCGGTAATGGTATGGGGCTGTATGTCCGTTGCTGGTTCTGGAAAATTGTGCTTCATTAACGGCAATATGGGCCGAAAACAACACCTAACAATTGTGAAATAAAATTTGGTCCAAAGTGCTGATAAGTTGGGAATTAAGGACAATTTTCAGTACTATCAAGACAACGATCCGAAGCATAAGGCACTTGATGTCCGTATGTGGCTTATGAGCAACTGCCCTAAAGTACTTGAAACACTTCCACAATCTCCAGGCATCAATGTAATTGAACATTTGTGGCTTCATTTAGAAAACAATCTGAAAAAACATGTTATTAGAAACAAGAAAAACTTAGAAAATGCTATTAAAGAAGAGAAGAAGGAAAATAGATCCTGTAACATGTAAGAAGCCGGTCAAACGCATGCCAAGAAGATTGAATGCTGCGAGAAAATATTAATATCAATAAATATTAATTATATTCTTTATTGGCGGCCGCCGTAGCCGAATGGGTTGGTGCGTGATCACCATTCGGAATTCACTGAGAGGTCGTTGGTTCGAATCTCGGTGAAAGCAAAATTAATAAAAACATTTTTCTAATAGCGGTCGCCCCTCGGCAGGCAATGGCAAACCTCCGAGTGTATTTCTGCCATGAAAAAGCTCCTCATAAAAATATCTGCCGTTCGGAGTCGGCTTGAAACTGTAGGTCCCTCCATTTTGTGGAACAACATCAAGACGCACACCACAAATAGGAGGAGGAGCTCGGCCAAACACCTAACAGAAGTGTACGCGCCAATTATTTATTTATTTTTTTTTTTTATATTCTTTATTCTTAAATAAATATTATTTGCCTAACTAAACTTTATATAAATGTTCGATTTCTTTTTTGTCCTGTATTTTGCTAAGTATTTGTTTGTATTTTCTATGTATGAATGCATTGTAGTTTGTTTATGTTTTTTGTAGTTTTGAAAAATACGCTTGAAGAACGAAAATAAATCCGACACATAAACGCATTCGATTTGCATTTTAATATATATTTTTTGATTTAAAACCATATCACTTGTGCGAGTTATTTATTGAGCCACTGTATGTCCCTGCATTCGAAAATAATGAAAATTTTTTCTATTATAATACTAATGCATATGTTTGTTTGTGTTTTATTCATTACGAAATTCCTCTGCTGGATATTGTACGGATACGTGCAGGAAATCATCTATTAGAAAATATTGCTTTTTACTATTTGTGAAGTATGTGCACGCACGCACAAATGCGTATGAAAATGTGGCTGCATTTGTGCTCAAATATGCACATCTACATACATTCAAATGTATTTGTACTTACATTATATTGGTTAAGTGAACAGTTTCCATACCCATGTGATAACATTGTAATAACGTTGCATTTCATTGTTGTTGCATTTTTCAAGGACTGTGGAATTTCGAATTAAATGATCTTCAGGGAAAAATGCAGAGTCAATATCTTGTAGCGAGAAATAGAAGGTACAGATTGCATTTTGAGGGTAAATCTATAAATAGAGAAGTGTCTAAATTTGAGGTAAACTTTCAATATACAAATACATATTTGTATACATATATGTATGTAAAGGGTCTTTCCAACGACATGCCTAGGTGTTGTTTTAAAATTAAAACATTTACAAATTTAGATCCTTTTAGATTTTCCTACTATTATTAAAAATATGGCTTTCAGCAATTGCATGTGAAAAGTGATATCATTTAAATGTTGACCATTAGCTAATAAGCGTCTACAGGTAATATCCGCCAAACACTCGATTTACGAATGTCTAATTATTGAGAACGTCGAGACGTCGATGTTGAAGGTTGTTCAGCAACACTGCAGTAATGAGTTGTTTCGGGACTACTGTGGAGTACGTAAGTTCGAATCTCCCTGCATGAAACACCACGATGAAGAAAACGTTTTTCCTAATAGCGGTCGCCCCTCGGCGAGCAATGGCAAACCTTCGAGTGTACAGGGTGAACGACATGAAGTGCTACCAACTTCACACTGCTTGTATCTGTAAAACAGCTGATGACATCAACGTCAAAATTGTTCTGATGACAGTTCAATATATTGTTTATAAGACATTAAAAGCATTTGCGTCTCAGTTTTGTTGAATTTTTTTTTCTGTGATGGAATTCAAACGTAATAGTGTGATTGCATTATATTTGGCTGGAAAATCACAACCAGCCATTGTTCGTGAGCTCAGTTACCTCAAAGTGAATAAAATATTTGTGTATCGCACTATAAAACGTTACAATGATACTGGTAGCATTGCAAAACGCTATGGAGGTGGACCAAAAAAAACCGCAACAACGCCAGAAATGGTTCGGAAAGAGAAGGCTCGACTTGAACGAGATCCACGTCGAAGTGGAAGAAAAATGGCCAAAGAACTGAAAATATCGCAAGACAACATTCGACGCATATTGAAAAATGAGCTCAAGATCACGGCTTACAAGTTCCAAAAAGCACACGATCTTTCACCCCAGCAAAAAAAAGTTCGGTGCGAAAGAGCAAAGGAGTTGTTGCGCTTGCACGAACGTGGCGAATTTCCTAACATTGTGTTTTCTGATGAAAAAAATTTCCCAATTGAGCAGTTCATAAACACTCAAAACGATCGTGTTTACTTGACCGAATGCTCAAACGAGGATTTTAGCCTACGTATGGCCACTCGAAGCAATTTCCCATCGCAAGTAATGGTTTGGGCCGCAGTGACCGCTGATGGACGCTCTTCAATCGTTTTTATCGCGCCTGGTGTCAAAGTGAATCCGACTTATTGTCGGGAAAATGTTTTAGAAGCTGCTTTAGAGCCATGGACACTCAAACATTTCGGTCGTAGACCATGGACGTTCCAACATCACTCGGCACCGTCTCATAAAGCTCGTGTGAACCAAGAACGGTTAAAAAATCATGTTCCAAACTTCATTTCGTCCACACAATGGCTTTTGAATTCGTCAGACGCAAATCCGATGGACAATTCCATCTGGTCCATTTTGGACTAAAAAATATGCCAGTATGAATGCGCTGAAAAAAGCGATTATACGAGATCAAATATCTCAAGATCATATTCGCGCAGCATGCAGCTCATTTTTTGACCGTTTGAAGGCTATTGTCAAGGCAAAAGGTGGTCATATCGAGCTAAAGTGAATATATGTTAAAATTGTAATCATTTTTGAACAATTTTGTCTTCGAAATCAATAAAAACCAATTTCACACAAAAAAGTTATGGTGTTTTGAATAGGTAACATTTCATGGCGGTCACCTGTATTTCTGCCATCAAAAACGCCTCATAGAAAATATCTGCGTTTGGAGTCGGCTTCAAACTATAGGCCCTTGCAAGTGTGGAACAGCATGAAGACGC
The DNA here is from genome assembly GCF_027943255.1 of Anastrepha obliqua. Taxonomy (NCBI): domain Eukaryota; kingdom Metazoa; phylum Arthropoda; class Insecta; order Diptera; family Tephritidae; genus Anastrepha; species Anastrepha obliqua. The sequence continues at coordinate 88,473,497 of NC_072892.1, forward strand.
ACACTAAAAATAGGAGGAGGAGCGCTAATTATTCATTTTTTTATTTATGTGCATTTATAGTTTCATAAAGTTATAAACCTAAAATTTTTTGTGATAAATCAACTCCTATAATTATACCTGTATGAGCAGTTTTTCTATACAGAATGAAGAAGTCCAATTGAAAGAGATAGAAATAAGCCGAGTTTTGAACATACAAGTATATCACTAAGAGCTGTATTTGTATACCCGCCCACTTGTGCACAAAAATTTTATAATTTTTTTTATATATCGGTTGTATGTGGCCGAGTATATACGAGGGTAAATAATAATAAATCTTTCAAAAAGTCCACGATATGATTCTCGTTGTTCGACGAACGAAAATGCGCGAAGTAACACAGGCCATATGTGTGTCGACCGGAACCAGATTTAATATTTTACATGGTAAGTTGACGATGAAAAAATTGTCAGCCCGATGAGTGCCGTGATTGCTCACGGTGGACAACAAGCGGATGCTGCAGTTAACTTCAAAGCAGTGTAATTGGAGCAATTTAAGCGAGATCCGAAGGAATTTTTGCATCGAGTTGTCACCGTTGATGAAACCTGGATTCATCCTAACACATCTAAAAGTAAGCAACAATCAAACCAATGGATTTATTTCGGTGAAACTGCTCCAAAGAAGGCGAAGACAGTCCCCATCGACCGGAAAGGTCATGGCGACGATGGATTTTTTAGAAAAAGGAAGAACAATTCCTGGACAATACTACAGTGAGATATTTGATGGTTTTTACAAAAAATTGAAGGAGACACAGTGGCAAAAAGGAAGGTGCTATTTCACCACGATAACGCACCAACACATTCATCCGGAGTTCTCGCCGTCAAACTGCATGAATTGCGTTATGAATTGGTGCCTCATCCTCCGTATTCACCCGTTTGGTTCCCTCCCACTTTTTCTTGTTTTCTAACATGAAGAAAAGGCTCGCGGGAAAAAAATTTAGCTCAAACGAAGAAGTCATATAGAAAAACAAGATATACATAAAACTGCCAAGTAATGAGGCAACGAACTCGGTGTGAAAAACCCTATTACTCTTTGTGTAAGGTAGTCTGGTATGAAAAATAGGTCAATAACCAGGTCTGCCTGCCTTATATCGGTATTTTTCAAAAAGCGCAAACAAAAGAAAAATAGAAATACTCAAATCTGATACAAATGAATGCAGTGCGATATAAATAATTATACAGAAATTTGAAGCTATTGCAAATTTTAAGATAATTCAGAGGCTCTTTTGTAATGTAAATTTCAGAGGAGTCTGGCTGACTCCCCGTGCCTAGTTACGTGTTAAAGGATGTCTCATCGGGCCCAGTTACGAACTAAAGATTCCGGTCGTTGTACCTGAATATATAATTTTGCGATATCTGCACCTAAAGAAAGGGTCCACGAATTTGTTAAAAGGCTTAATGCTGGCAGCAAAGCCATCCTTCATCCAAAAGCTTCATTTATAAGGTAAATGCTCGGTCTCACCACTCAATTTTCATTTAGTTAGATTCTTAAGACTTAGAACAGTAAAGTTTTTTATTCAAATTGCACAACTTAAAATTTTAACAGCCTAATAAATTTTAAAATTGATTGGTAAAACCGGGCATAAGTGAAGCTAAAATAAAGGAAGGTAGATTTCGAGTACTTTAAAATTTTGATAAATCTTAAATATTTTTAATGGGTGTCAGTTGAGCGTTTTGATTTTTACGGACGGGTTACTGGCCCAACGCAACCTACTATTCGATAATATGTTTCCAGTGAGTTAGGGGTTAGAATTCGTCCGAAGTTAGGTATGTCTGTCATAAAGGCGACTAAAAACTAGGGCTACCAGGGGATTAGGGCTATGGAAGCTTAACTGGCAGTGTCTTCGGGTACAAGGTCTGACCTTAGACTTAATCTCGGTACCACGGGGAATAGGTGCCCTCAGTGTTCACTCTGACCTGTTCTTGGGAACAGGCCTTCGGGGAGGTTTTCGTGGTGGCTGTGGTTAATACCTAAAACGCGGGTAAATCTTTTCTGGGTGATATGGAGCTGCATGGCAACCGGGTGCCGGGACCCACAGAATGGCAAACGTTTAGATGGGCCTTGAACCCTACAGGGTGGGCCAAGTAGCGTTCGCTGTTTGAACCACCTTTTTTTTTGTGTATGGTAACACAAATGTCATGTCAAATGTGTTCAGAATTTACTTAATGGTTTAACATTTACGAAATGGGACGCTATACGCTTGAACAAAATTGGGAAAAATTGAAAACCTATTTCCAAAGTGGAGAGTCGGTGGCTACGTCAATAAGCAAAATTGTCGGATTTGGGGCTCAGAAAATCCACACGTTACTGCATTGTGCAAATGCATCCACAATGAGTCACTGTTTGGTGCGGTTTTTGGTCTGGCGGCATCATCGGGCCATTTTTTTTCGAAAATGAGCGAGGAGCCGCGGTTACAGTAAATGGCGAGCATTACCATGACATGCTCAACGACATTTGGTTTCAACAGAACGGTGCAACTTGTCACACTGTCAAAGTTACACTCGAACTTTTGGCTACCGTTTTTGAAAACCGAATAATCAGCCGAAACTCCGATATCAATTGACCACCTCGGAGGTGCGATTTAAGCCCTTTGGACTATTTTTTGTGGGGAGCCGTTAAAGGCAAATGCTATGCGAACCATCCAGAGACGATTGATGCTGAAAAACATGAAATCGATGTTGCCATTCATGAAATTGGAGCCCAAACAATTGAAAATGTGCTTAAAAACTGGGTTGATCGAATGGCCTACTGTAAGACCAGTCGTGGCAGTCATTTGAACGATATTAATTTTCATTCATAAATAACAAAGTTCAATCTTTAAAATAAAAAAGAGTTTGTAAAAATATTGATTAGTTTGTTTTTATAGCCGATTCAAAAAGCAACATTTTACATGGCCCACCCTATATTAAGGCAGTTAGTGTGTCCATCCCACACTACGAAGACCTATAATTACTTAAAACAATGAAATAATACATCGAACAGCAAATGAATATAAAAATAAATCATATAAATATCTTCTGCTCTGATCAATAACGATCAGGGAGCATCAAGCCGAACTTAGAGGTTGTGAGCAGCTTGAAGTATTCAACAAAGAAGTGGCTTCTAGTCATGCCTACGTGCGTGGCAATCATAGAGCTTATCGTAGTATGCCGCTCAGTGAATAACCCCATTCCCCATTCGGCTCTATTCTCCGACTAGGAGCGATAATATGTGCAGAAAGTTTTTTTTATAGAAGTTTCTTAGCTCTTCCAAAATGCTACCTAAAAGTATACATTATATTTATATCAGGGAATAACAAAAACACGGTTGAGGGAATAGCCTGGTTAAGCTTTACATCTTTATGCCCACATTTTCTAAGTAAGAAGAGAGTATTAATAAGAATGAAGGGCTGTTAATAAAAATTAAATTTCTTTATCCGCATTTAAATATGTTCTCTGAGAAATTGGATCAGTTCAGCGACGAACAAGATGAGCGTATACCTCTGGAAAGGCGATAGAGAAAAGATTTATTACGAGGGTGCCTTTTATATTTCGGGATTAGAGAACAAAAGCAAATTTTAATCATCAAAAATCACTTTCATCACTTCAAAATATTCTCCATGAAGATCTATAGACTTTTGCATGCGTTTGAACCAATTGTCGAAGCACTTTTGCCACTCTGAATGAGGTACCTCCAAAACATGCATTCTGAATGCCGCAACCGCTTCTTCAGGTGTCGAAAAACGTTGACCTCTCAGTTTGTTTTTTACGTACGGGAATAAAAAGAAGTCATTCGGTGCCAAGTCAGGACTATACGGCGGATGACCCATTAGTTCGATGTTTTGGGTGCTCAAAAATGCAGTTGTTTGAGCCGATGTGTGAGAGCTCGCATTGTCCTGGTGAAGAGTGATCCGTCTTTGGCGATTGGTTTTCCTAATTTCTTGGAAGACAACTGGCAAACAAATGGTTGTGTACCATTCAGCATTTACTGTTCTGCGTTGTTCTAGTGGTACGGTTGCGACATGTCCAGTTTTTCCGAAAAAACAGGCGACTATTTGCTTGGAAGTTCTTCGTGCGCGAACAACTTTTGTTGGATTTGGCTCATCTTGAAACACCCATACAGTCGACTGCTGTTTACTTTCGGGCTCATACGCGTAAATCCATGATTCATCACCTGTCACGATGTCGATCACCTGACACGAGCCCTTTTTTGAGCAATTGACAAATTGTGTGGGATCCAACGCGAACAAATTTTTTTGACAGTCAAATGTTTATGCAATATTGAATGTATGCTGATGCCACTAATGCCTAAGATTGTCTCAATCTCACGATAGGTCACATGACGAACTTGCAATATCAGTTCGCGCACAGCATCAATGGTTTTCGGAACAACAACTGATTTTGGACGACCTTCACGAAATACGTCTTGGAGTGAACTACGACCACGAGTGAATTCACCATACCATCGATAAACACTGGTCCTTGATGGAGCTTCATCGCCAAAAAATGAATTAAGTTCATCCATGCAATGTTGCTGAGTTAATCCACTTCGAAAGTTGTAAAAAATAATCGCACGAAAATGTTCACGATTTAATTCCATTTTTGGACCGAGATGAATCTTTTAAGTTACTGTAAACAACACAAATAGCGCTGGTATTTCAAAACGTTCTGAGTACGTAAAAGCCAAAAAATATCAAACTTTGCGATATAGCTGTCAGTTGCCAAATTGCAACACCAGGGTTGCCAAATCCTGCCAAATAAAAGGCAACCCTCGTAACATGGGCAGCATAATTTCATTTTCGTCAAAGTAAATACATTTTTAGTTCTCGGCTTAAATTGCATTGAAAAATTTAATTTACTATTTTCTAAATTAACATTTTTCGGCCACATACTGTCATAGCTATGCCGCATTTCATTTCCGCATAACCACGCAATATGGGTGGGCCTCAAAAATCAAATCATTAGAAAAAGTAGAAAATCAGAAACAATCAAAGTCACCAACACGAAATATCATCAAAAAATCAGCATGCATAATGGCTAATAAACAACAGAGAAAATATTGAATACATAAACGAAAAAAAAAAAAATAATAAATATAAAAACAAAGTGTAGGAATAAGGTAGGTGCATTGGTAGAAACACACCATGCATGGCAAATGAGTGCACCATCACAACAACAGTACAAGTAATATGTTGTTGTAATAGTTTTTGTTGTGACTTGTTCATTAGTTTGACTGCCATGAAATTAATTCGGTTTGGAGTGTGAGTGAGCCCACCAGCAATATGATGCAACTGCTACATTAACAGCAATGCTGCCACACCGAATTTCCCTATAGTTTGATTGTTTTTTCTTGCCGCTTCATTTTGTAGGAGGAAACTAATAGGGTATCTAATTTAAGACAACCAGCGGGCTGAGCAGCCAGTTTGTTTTACCTGAGAAAAGGCAGTGCAAGATGGAGAGTGATGCGCACAAAAAATACCGTAATGCAACCAGCACTCATCTGCATTTATTTGTGCATAAATGTGTGCATGCCTGTATGTATGTGCTATGTGAATGGACTCCATTTGTGCACGCTTACTTATTTCGCTTGGCCGCGGCTGCACTGCAGGCGCGTGCCTAATAACGTGATGCCGACGATCCGTTCAGCGGCTGCCTGCTGTGCGTTACGGGCCACCAAGACCCAGCACAGCAACTACAGTACGCTGTGGCTCACCGCAGCTCATCACACCTCGCCACACTCCACTTCACCTTAGCGCACTGCACTTATAAGAAAGTGTATATGCATGTAAAAGTATGTTAATGTGTGTGTGTGTGTGTATTTCGGCTTGTGTTTGTGTTTGAGGCGCAGCTACAAATGCATTTCTTGTGTTTGGGCGAAGGAAATGGTAAGCAAATCACCACATAATTTCACGTACATTTGCATACTAGAGGGCGGCTACATTGTTTTTGTGTTGAAAGTAATGAGGCACATATGCGGGGCAAGGGCTGCACATGTGAGATGTCAGTGCTGGTGATGGCTGGTTTTCATTGCAACTGTCATGTGCTGTCATTGACATTGTTTTCCTGCTCCAAAAAAAAAAATCGAAGAGAAAAAAAATTAGAAAAGAAGGCAAGGAACGCTCCTGCATGCTGCGTACAACAACAATCAAAACTACATTTCATGCAGCCATTGATGTTTTGTTGTCTATTGGCTGTTTAGGCATTCATTCGTTGTCGGCTGCGCCAGTTGTCAATTACTTGCACATAAAAACCATAGCACGTGCGCCACGGAACGGCGTACCCATCTACAATTACCTAGAATTACCCATACATACAAACATATATACATACATACAGATGCAACCAAAAACAAACATTGCAGGCAATACGGAAAGTTTATCTATTGCATTTAGAAATTGTGCCATTCCTCCGAATTTTCAATTTTTCCTTTTCTTTACTTAGCTTGCTGGTTCGTAATGATTACTCGTTTTCTTCTCGGCTTTGCCATTTGTTTGGTTTGTTATTTATTTACCTTTTAATTAACGTTAATTCATCGACGCCTTACCCGAACACCCTTTGTTGTCTGTCAATATTGACTTGACAGCATCTCTGACAGTAGGTGTCAATATGAATTAACCGCGATATTCCTCAAAGTATAATTCCCATATTGTGTATGTACATATGTATGTACGTAGATACAAGTACATATGTTTAGCCAGGTTAATAAGTCCCCAGGGAGATGATTAATTTTTAGATACTCAAAAGGGTGTGTTGCTAAATGAAAAGGGGACGTATTTTATGACGTACAAATGTCATGAAGAAGAAACGGTTTTGCTACATTCACACATGCACAGTTATATGTATTTATAAATGAAAGGTTAAAAACGCATACATACATGAATACATATGTACATACATATGTTTGCCTTACAAATTAATGTGGAAATCTGTTCTTTGCAAACGGAATGTATAAATAAATATTTACCAAAAAATTAGGTAAATCCTATTTTAAATTTGTATGGAAAAATTAAAAAAATACCACAAACTTTTCATCCCAATTCCACGTCTTCCAACTATGATTTCTACAAAAATTTTAAAATGCCAACATTCATTATTGAGAAAATGGGCAACAACACAGCGAAGAACAAGTGCAAAAAAATCAACGAAAGTTTTTACAACTTCAAACTAGTACTTAAGCTACCCTAAAACTTAATAAACTATAAAACTGCATACAAAAGTTTTTTTTCGAGAAATCCCAGTTTAAAACTGAGGAATTTTTTTGTAGAATTTTTATATTGTAAATTTTATATTGTATATAGAAGTCACAGAAAATTTTTATATTGTATATAGAAGTCACAGGGAGCCATATCAGGCGAATGCGGTGAGCCAATGATGGTTAAAATACGATTTCTAGTCAAAAAATCAGTCACAAGAGTGGATCGATGAGATGGTGAATTATCATGCAATAAACGTCAGCTTCCTCCTTCGCGCTATTCAGGGCGAAATCGACGAATGCGATGCAACAAACCCTTCAAAATACCAAGATAGAAAATTGCAATGAAGGTTTGACCCATTGGCACGAACTCCCTGTCGACAGTTCCCTTGGGAATGACCGTCGACTTGATTTTTGACTTCTCCAAACGCGATTTTTTGGGTGGTGGCTGGTCTGGGGCCTCCCATTCGTTACTTTGGCGCTTAGTTTCAGGTTCATGTTAGAAACACCACGTTTTGTCACCAGCTACATTGTTGTAAAGTAAGTTCTCGTCTTTTCTCGCCTCTTTAATGCGGTCTTTCGAATGTTGAATTCTGAGCAATTTTTGGCCCTCACTTAATTTGTGAGGAATGAAACGTGCACAGACATTTCGTAAGCCCAAATGATCAGTTAAAATGCGATAAATTGATGTTTTCGAAATACTCAACTCCGATTTAATGAATTTCAATAATGATTTTGGTTCATTTTGGATAAATTTACGAACAATTTCGATGGAGTTTTCGGTGATTACTAATTTTGGGCTGCCTGTAGGTTCATTGTCATTTATGTCCTCACAGCCATCTCTGAAACGTGTAAACCACCCATCACTCTGGCACGTGACAGACAATCATCGCCATAAACTTATTTCATCAATTCAAATGTTTTGGTAAACGTTTTACCGACTTTAAAGTAAAATTTGATATTAGTTCTTTGTTCGAAACTAATTTTTGTACCGTTGACTCAAACATACCGACACTTTAGACGCACTTCGTTTCCACTGAACCTACTGTGACCAAGCTTTCACTGGAAGTCAACTACAGATGTAGCTTCCAACGCATTAACGCATTAAAAAAATAGCGCCATCAAAAACATTTTTATGACGCCAGACCTGTTTATTTTGGATTTCACCCTGAACTTTGTTTCAGCGACTATAATATTCGATTTCTTATTTTTAGTTTAGTAATAAATCCGTAATCATTTTGTTTAATTTGTAAACAAATATAGATATGTAATTTTTGTTTTACGAGAAACTCATTTTTGATATTTATTTTGCTCGAAATCCTCCATCTTCCAGAGGAACTTCCCAGCCTTCCATAGCATGACATCAGCTACAACCTGCAATTTTTGACATTAACCCAATAGTGGTGCCAATGCGTCAGTGAATGCCAATGTGTCAGTTGGTCCACTTGCTTTCGATTTTTCCGAAGCGTCTTAGAGATAACGAAATCGCAGCTTTAAAAAAATGTAGAAGCCACAAAGCGGCCGCTGTGGCCGAATGGGTTGGTGGGTGACTACCATTTGGAATTCAAAGAGAGAACGTCGGTTCGAATCTCAGGGAAAAATCAAAAAATTAAGAAAACCATTTTTCTAATAACGGTCGCCCCTCGGCAGGCAATGGCAAACCTCCTAGTGTATTTCTGCCATGAAAAAGCTCCTCATAAAAAATATCTGCCGTTCGGAGTCGGCTTGAAATTGTAGGTCCCTCCATTTGTGGAACAACATCAAGTCGCACACCACAAATAGGAGAAGGAGCTTGGCCAAACACCCAAAAAAGGGTGTACACGCCAATTATATATTAATATAATATATATATATATAGAAGCCACAACAACAAATGTAATGGCATCTTTGACTGTATTTCGAATCGTCTTATTCTCGCAAAAAAGACAAAGTTCTGATAATGGATACTAGTTGACGGGAATAAAAACATATTTATTTATGTATATCGGCGAGTTGAAAGCTTAAGTCTGAATTTTATTTTAGGGAGGGACAAAGGAAATTATGTGAACCTTTCATTTTAGATATATGGTGTGATCAGCAGTTATATGTTAAGAACAACGGGAATTGTTTTGCTGAAACTTTTTAACCCCTCTAATTCCTCAACAAAATACATATCTGTTCCAAATGTCATTCACCGTCAATATAATAAAGGCTGCACCTGAGCGATTTCATGTTAAATGATCTAAGTAATTTTGTCGTCGATTTCTCAAAAAATTTGTTTGTTTCTAAGCTTGAGTATATTAAGAAGTAAAATAAAAAAAATTTAATAATCTTGAGATTTATTCAATGTTTTAAAGTAAAATATCTTCGCGTTTTCATCATTTTATATAATTAATTTGTTTTTTATATTTTTTTCATTTTTTAAGATAGAATTTAATTTTTGAATATTTTTTTGCTAAGATTTTAAAGAAAATTGCTTACTCTCAGATTGTTTCCCCTTTTCCCTTAACAGCTGAGACTCTGCTTAGTAATCTCTGAAAATTTCATATTGAGATTCCCGTAGGTTTTCGAAGTATTTTCAAATACAAATTATTGAAAAATGCGTACTCGTATATGAGTAATATTTCCATTTGCAAACCGGTCGAAGTGTCGCTACGTATATTACAGGACTGTTAGTTGGCTAAATGCCAGTCCAGAATATTGTTTACAAGCATGCAGAAGAATTTTGTCGAGAGTAAACGCGAAAAAAGAAATTCAGTCATGGATTTCAAATAAAATGGACTTCCAGTGATGGCTCGTGAGCTCGAGCACCTTAAAGTAAATAAAGTTTTTGTTTATCTCACCATGAAATGGTTTAAAAAGTGAAGAAGTAACTTGAGCGAAAACTCCGACGAAGTGCCAATCAAATTACGAAAGAATTGAAAATATCTGACCATAGCATCCGCCACATACTAAAAAATTATCTCAAAGTCAAGCCTTACAAGATCCAAAAGGAGCAACAAGTCAGACTTGAGAGAGCGAAGGAGTTGCTTCGCTTGGCCGAAAACGTTCAATTTCCGAACATTGTATTTTCTGACGAGAAAATTTTTTAATTTGAGCAATTCGTAAACTCCCAAAAAGATAGGTTTTATCTGACCGACCATTCATACGAGAATTTGAGTCATCGATTGGCCACCAGGAGGCAGCAACCGCCACAGGTAATGGTTTGGGCCGCTGTTACCGCAGATGGGCGCTCTCCAATCCTTTTCAACGAGCCTGGCGTCAAGGTAAGTGCGAAATATTATCGGAAAAGTTTTCTGGAGGTTACTTTGATCTGTACAAAAAGTTTAATTCAAAAAAAATTTGGAACTAGAAATTTAAAGTGTTAGGTTTATTTTTTTATTTTTAGAGTTTTCCTTATTTACCAAATTTTTACAGTTTTTGCACCAAATTTTGTAGCTTTATGACTATTATTAATTTTCTACTTGAATTCGTAGTTGATCTACTGTGCATTCGTAGTAAGAATACAAGATGCGCACCAGAAATATGAGCAGAAGCTCTGGTTAAACCTGTCAGGGTTGCATGCATCAGTTTGTTATTTTTAACACTTAATGTGATTTATGGAGCTACTTTTTTAAAACCGCAAATAAATTATAAACTCATATCAAAAATCAAAGCCAGTTAACCTGCAACTCCCAAAAATTCCACCGAAACTACTCTGCCATTAAAAAAACACACTCTTTTATGTTTCGGCATATTGACAAATAGCTTTCAATTAAACCATCTTTTCATTTGCTTTTGCCTGGCAGCGACTTTTTCTAACGAGTATCGTCACTGGTAGTCAATGTAAACTTCTTTGTGATGACTAAGTGTTGATGCTGCCAGCAGAATCTCGTCTATGCTTAAACTAATTGAATCATTATTTTTTTGTTTCATTTTAGATATTTTATTTGTTTTGAATACACATCTTGTGACTTGGTGGAGTGGCTTGTGTGATGGTATGTAGTAGTGAGGTGATATAATTTCGGTTCATTTGAACGAAGGGCCAGTTTTGTGCCTTTTAATTAACATACAAGGTTATTTGACAGTTGAGATAAAGTAAATAACTCAAATCAAAAGAGTAAACAAATATGGTAGTTATCTAAATAAATAAATTGAAGCATGTTCAAGTGGTTACAAAAGGTTTTTGAGTATTTTAATTTTTATTTATTTCTAGAAACAGCTTCTTCACTCGTACTATCATGTTTGATTTCACACTTTTGATCTTTACTGTATTTTATCATTCCATTACATACCGCAAAAGCTGTGCCTATGCCAACATGCGATGGAGGGCTCAAAAGGAAGATGCTGCGAAAGATTTTTGTATCATAGCGCATTGATGGCGTGGAATAAAGTAGGCGATGAGACGTTAAGCTTAAAAACTGTATGAATTATGCAAACAAATCAAGTTTTCTTATCAAACATTTTATTAAAATCAATGGACGGCCTAATACAGCACTACACCAATCGTTCCTTTTGCCCTTTCCGGTTTACTGTAAACACTTGACACCCAAGCAAACTGGCTCTTCATACACTTCAGCAGCATTACTCGACCTCGCGTCTGCTGTGAGATGGCTTAAAGTTAATAATTGATTGCATATTAAATCGATAAATGGCAATTTGAATGATTTAATAACACTTTCAAAATTCTTGAACAAACGTTTGTTTTATCACAAAAGGCCAGTCAATAAATAAATTTAATATTTGATAAGTATGAATAACTCAAACAAACAATGGTCAAATACCAATAAACATATTTTTACTGCCTACTATAAGCGTCATTTTCATGGCATTTTTTTCTTGCTGATGACTCAATATCTTCAAAATTATTCATATAACGCATACATATATGCCCATATATTGTATTTACAAATGGTAACGGACTTATATAGGTGCGTGCATTTCTGGCAATTTATTATTCTTAAGATTGTATCTGCTTAATAGACTCTTATCAATGCAAATATCAACGATCTTCGGCACTTTACAATACAAGACAAAGGAACCAATTAAAAACCTGAAAAATTTGATCAGATTACAAATATATTTTTTAAAAAAATAGTGGGGAAAGTTTTTAATTTTTGCTGAATTTTTGTTTAGTTTAAAAAAGTTTTTAAAGGTAAAGTAATGCATACATATATCTTACAATATTTCTTAATTTTCCTAGAGTCTTGAATTTAGTTAGTGTCTTGTTAGCTTTGACTAAGCGATTGGGCCCTTTTGGGTATGTATCGAAAGACTAACAGTTCTCTCCTTCGCAGGTGTGATTGGTGTGCCGTGTTGCACAAGGAATTTACTTACTTAATGAGGAGATTTCGAAACTTACCTGTATGGCGACTGCAGATTTGAAAGCCTCCATGTATATTTTCAATGCGGGCGTGATCCATAGTATTTTGGACATTGTCGTCATTTTTTTTTTTGTGGGCTTGAATATAGTAAGAAGCCAACTCGACAAAATTTTAATAATTTTCGAGATTTATTCAAATTTGGACATTTTGGTATGAAAGTTTTTAAAGTCTAGTATTTTCGGTTCTTTTTAACATTTTTGTGAGTTTTTCTGTTGTATTTTCTATGGATGTATTAATTTTTTTCTATATCATCAACACAGTCTCAGTTTCGTCGTATGCAAACTGCCGTCACTTCCCAAGTGACGTCAGCTGAGAGCCGTTACGATGTGGTCAGACCTTCGATGTGGTCAGACCTTCTGAACTCTTTTCACTATAAATTAATTTTTTAATGCATATTATATTGTTAAAATCTAATAAAAGCTATTTATAACTCGGTCCTTCAGCAATATTTATATCTAATCAGAATAGAGTCTATGTGTGATGAATGAATCATTAAAAAATCCAATTAACGCTTTTTAAAATCCAATTGAAAATGATGTAGCTGTGTTAGCTGTCAAAACAAAATGCTCCTTTAATACAAACTAAAACCCAAACTGGAAAACCCTGTATTTTATAATCTATGAGACATTTAGTACTTAGAAAACTTATTACAAAAATAACAAGAATAAGTAAAAACAAAAATTATTAATACAAGGTGGTGCAAAATTAATCATCCAATTTTGTTTTTGAACAACATTTCTGCTAAAAAGAAATGATTTTGAGTAATGGAAATCTTAATTTTAACCTTTGCGCTATCTATTTCTTGTCTATAATGCAGCTGATTAGTTCACAAGTCTCAAACATGATAGACCTACGGCGGATTTGTCAAAGTTATGACATCTTGCGTTAAGCTGGCCACAAACAGGGTACAATTCCCAGCGATTTGTTGCAGTTGCAAGAAAATCCATCGTTTGTGTTGAAATGCGAGCACAAATCCAAAACAATTGAAAATTTTCATTTACCTGGGATTTCTTGCTGTTTGGGGCGCAGTTTGTGAATTTTCTCACTTTTTTACTGACCGTCGTCAAAACAGACGCGGAAAAATTACAAGTGTTAATAAAAAAAATTTAGAAGAATTTATAGACTATTTCAAAAATTAACCATAAATATGGAAAGAGAAAGTAAGTTATTCAACACTTTTTTAATTTTTTCGTTTTTGATTTCTTAATTCACATGTATATAACTGCAAGAGCAATCGCGTCATCTGCTTTTTTGTTTAGCATGTTAACACTACGACGATCGCAACGAAATGATGGTTTATAGTTAGATTTGTGTACATTGTGTGCGCTACTGTGGCCTATTTGTGGCGATTAATTTTGAGCCACCTGGTATCATTATGAGGTATTTCCAGTATACTTTATATACCAATTCCTACTATTGAAACAGAAATTTCATTTATTTAATACAAAAATATATTGCTTAAAAACTATTATTTTAATAATTTAGTAATTAAAATAATTTCCCTGACACTAACCTGAATGCCGCTTAGCGCAACTTTCTTTGCTTTTCTCTTTCATTATATTTAATGATCCAAACAAAATTGCCTTACTTTATTCTCTGACTGCTTGTGCATTGGCAACATTTCGACCAGTGACATTTGCTCATTAATCAGTTGTGGCAGCTACGCCCCTCTCTATGCATGGTATGTATGAAATTACGGACAATGATACGCGTGTACGGGCGTCACAACTCCACCTTTTCAAGTTTTCAGATGTGAAACTCAGCGATAAGCCAGCAAGCATTTACAAAAACATTTTTATGTTAAGTATCACATTTTCCTTTTTTTGGTTGGTTTTTTTTCAAAAGTATTAAATTGCATTTGGGGATCACATACTCGTTCTCCCATAAAGATCTCTTAATTTGTTTGAGGCTGCATTTCGTCACGTTTTTATTGACTATGCATTCTCCTCATTTTTCTACCTTTCTCGGTTTTATTGCTGACTGCGTGGTCGTTTACATAAATATATTTTTATCTACATATATATATAAGTGTGTATGACCTAATTTTGGTAACATGTATGCACTTTTATTTACTTATATGGATGTGTAAGGAAACATCGGCGAGAGAAAAGTGGTGTGCATACAGAAGCAGTTCCAAAACGATTGCTTCTGTGTACTTTATTTTATTTTTTTTTGTTTTTTTTTTTGGTTTTGTATTAATGTGGCTTAAGTTTTGTTTGAAACAGTGTTTAGATGTGAGGATCCATGTGCTATGAACTTTTGGGGGGGAAATGGTAGCAGTAATTATAATTTTATGATTTTAATGGCAGTGCAATTTGCTTATCTAAATAGTCAAATAACACAGTTCGTGTTAAATAAATAAAAACGAAAATGTTGGTAAAAACAAAGCAGTCGTGCTTTGTTCCTCGTAAACTTAATTAGTGGTAATGTATAAAAAAGCTTTAATGGCTGTGAAAATTCATTGTATTTTATATTTAATTTTTTTTGTAAGGAATTCTATTAGTTGTGCTTTTTCTTTTAAATATTGGAAATTACTAGTGTGTTTACAATAATTATATTGAATTAATAATATATTTTGGGTATAGGAATAAGCTTGCGCCCTCGTAAAAGAGGTGTCACTGCTGATACGATTTTTGTGTTCGCTCTAGTAATACAAGTGGTGGTTTGAAGGCGTATATGTGAGGTCTAGATCGCAAAATCTCAATCGATTATTGGGAAAATAATGAAATATAATACAAAACTACTTGAAACTCAGTGCGCGCACAGTGACCGACGTATCGTAGTCCCTTACCGCAGCCCCTAGAGAGCACAAAATTAAGCAAAACTCATCCCGTAGAGAACAGCTGCATTCTTTTAGTTACATATTTACACAATACATCGGTTTGTGTGCGTATGTGTTCGGTTGTATCTACACAATGTTGCCGTTGATATTTTTGCTTACACACTGTTTTAAACATCCGCATTATCAGTTACAATTTTCTATTGTTTAATAAACCAAAGTCAAAAACCAACAAATGCAATTAGTTCATTTATCTATAATAGCCATTATTCAACAGTGTTTTTAAGTTATTTTAATAAAAATTATAATTGTTCTAAGTTTATTTTGTAAATGATTTCGAAATGTACTGTTTGGCAACACTGTGTGGGGAGAGAGCAATCAGCTGATACGGTTCTTTGGAATTTTCAAAAATCTACGATATTACGATACGGAAGGGAAGTAATTTTCCATTTATATGGGGCTCTCATTAGTTTGATCGTAACAGCTGACCCGGGACTGCGATTACGTCGGTGACTGTTTGCAGCATCAGTCGTCGTGGTCGTGTTCGGCGAAATTTTCAATATTCTGAGAGAGTGAGCCAAGTAGCATAAACAATCAATTTAAATATGAATATATGTATGTCTATTTCTCAATTTGATTGATTGTGCGGGTGATTTTTTCTCATTTTATCTTAACAAATTTAGTGCCATTTAGTCGCACGTTTTGGGATGACATCTGATATTTCTTGGAGTGACGTTTCACGCAAAAGCGTACGAAAAAGGGTTGCTTCACGTTCGACTATATCATGCGCTTTCATGCGATACTACTTACAACTTTTCATATTTTTTATGTTATGTTGATTTTTACGATCCCAGTTCCATCCTACATTTATAAAATAAGATCTAAAAAACAAAGCAGTTCGGAAATCGCTCAGAAATGAATACAAACACTCCGCTTTCTAATAAAAAATTTGCTTTAACTCCTTTGAATGTTTTAGTCAAGTCCACTTGGCTCTTATTAGTCCTAAAATGTAATAAGTTTTCAGTTATCTAGATCAAATGTGAAATAGTTTTTCGAATTACAAAAGAAATATCAAATTCTCAGAACTTTATGTTATTTGTTTGAACCCACTAGTAACGCTCATTCAACATGTTGTATGCCACGCGGGAAATTTACAAAAACGGTGGGAAACTGCGCGCCGTATTTTAGCGCCTTAAACAGTAGACACGAGTATAGGCTGCTGATTTTTCTGTTTCATGCGTGACAAGCAAAAGCGAAGTCCGGCTAAATTTATTCCAGAAACTATGTATCTTAAACGCTGAGAATCAGTAAATAGATTATTACAAATTTGAGTGAAACCAGAAAGGCTCTAATGCACCCGTATATTCATAGTGTTTGAATTTCTATACTTATTTATTAGTTAGACCAAGACGCACCACCAGAATTTTTTATTAGAAGGCACTTAGGGTTTTCTAAAAAGTCCTCTAACAAATGTAAATACAGTACAATAAGAAAATATTTACGGACTTTCTATTCGATTTCTAATTTATAAAAAGTGAGAAAAACTTAAAAATAGACATAAATATTCAGATACATAACTACGTATGCCTGATTCAATAACAACCGCTGATACTTTATCCATTAATGCAATTTGGAAGTAAGGAAAAAATGGGGATAAGTTTATTCCCTTTCTGAAAAAGTAGTATAAAATCAAAGAAAAGGTCGACATAAATCATATAATAATTCTATGTCATTTTTTGAATGGTACTCTTAATCGTTTATATGTTCATAATACATGTTATGTGGCATCTATTTTAACAATTTCTGCAACTCTCGGTACGTTTCACAAAACTTTGACAACTTACATTTCACCTACCCTGCCAGAAAGCAAAATAGATTAACGAAACCAACGCAAGACTGAGTCTTGACGAGTCACGATGCCCCCGCGTGGAGTCAACAAGAAAAAAAAATATGTATATACAAGTAAGTCTCACAAAAAAATATATTTTTCCCATTCTCAAAAGGCCTATGTTAATCCATGCACGAATTTTTAATATTGCCTGTAACATATCGTCTCGAGGCCAATGAACTGTTTTGGTTGAGTCTTCCAATTTTTTAATCTGTCCTTTTGAATGGCGTGGGATTTGAAATTATGCAGTTTCACAAGCCGTTCCATAAGATCAACCAATTCTTTTTCCAAGTGAAATACTCGGCAATCAGCTTTAAATTAAATTAAAATTTGTTTAAATAAAACTACAATTTTTAAACAAAAAAAGGATTTACTCTGTTTACGTAGAAGCGTCAACCAAAGAATGGATCATCTCGTGCTCATTCAAGTAATAAGAAATTTCGAAGAGCATCACTAGACAACTTCTGCGTCTTCCTATTTCATCCGATTTCGAAATCTGTTGTAGAAAAGTGATATATGTATATATATATATAATTGGCGCGTACACCCTTTTTGGGTGTTTGGCCGAGCTCCTCCTCCTATTTGTGGTGTACGTCTTGGTGTTGTTACACAAATGGAGGGACCTACAGTTTCAAGCCGACTCCGAACGGCAGATATTTTTATGAGGAGCTTTTTCATGGCAGAAATACACTCGGAGGTTTGCCATTGCCTGCTGAAAAGTGATATACACAAACTTTTTCTCCTGGCTTCAATGAAATACTGCCGGACTTTATCCACTCTTTTCTTTTCATTTCTTTTTAATGTTTTTTTGTTATGAACAAACGTAACACCCTCCTTTGCCCTCGATTTGTAGCGGAACAAAAACAGTATTGCTTGCTAACTTTTTTAGTACAAGTTTTCCTTTCTACCCTTTTGAAAACTTTTTCTTTAGAATTTGCTCTGAAATAGAAATTAGCTTTTCCGAAAGAACATCACCGATTTATTGAGTGGCTTAAGATGCCTGGCTCAAGGTGAAAATTAGACATCTTACCTCACCTTCATCTGCGTACTTATGTGTACATGAAAAGATATAAAAAACATAGGAAATTAAAAGTAAAACAAAAACATCGTATGTGACATCGTACTTCTTATGTTTGAGTCGACAAAGTAATGAAAATTATCTTTCTCTCGCAAGTTGATGTAGGAAGAGTCAGACTTTCCATTAAAATTATTTTATGCCAAAGATTTATGTAACTCTATCTGAACTTCCACAAAATCTACTTCTAAGTAAATAAGAAAATTTGTAAATAAATTTGTAAAATACTGTATGGCGCCGGTTGACGAGACTATATTTAACGTCACTGTTTGGCTGATTTTAATTATTTTCAATTGAATTTTTTTAAATGCTTTATTATTACTTCTAAGTGAAATTGGTGTGGTATTTGACTTTCTTTTCAAAAGTTTTTAAATTACACCATTTCAAAGTCTAATTCCGTTCTTGCATTTATTAGACGTTTCAGTTTGGACTTTGTTGATCCATATACTCTACAGCTGTAATAGGTATACCTCTCTGGTGCGTTCGAAGCTGGAATATGACGTCTTTTCTTGGATACCATATTATGCTTGACATATTAGTAGTCTTGGACGTGTCCAGAAAGTCCTTGCTCGCTATGCTTTGCGTTCTTTGCATTCCATCCACATTCATCTAAAAACACTAGCCAATAGAAGGACTATTCTCTCTCTTACTTTTTACTTAAGACGAGCGATGGATCTTCCATCATAATAATAAAATTTTCTTGTTAGGAATGGTTAGAACTAATTATTATTCTAATGCTCCTTTTCCTAGAACTTTGAGGTAATTTAATATACTTTCAGATAATATTGGCCCAGATTTTGTCTTCTACAAAATGTTACTAAATGAATTATTGAGCTAGATTCTAAATACATATTCTCTGAAATTATTTATTCGTAAACTTTGAGATATGTTACATTTTCTTCATTAAGACGAAATAAAGAAATTATAAGTTCAATAATGGAATTGTTTAACGAATTGTTTAAATAAATAAATTGTTACAATCAAATTATCTACGACGACACACTTTCATAATTTTTCATACTATTTTATTAGGGGAGAATGGGGAGTTGTGAAACGGGTTTTGTTTTTGGACCCGTATTACTCAAAATCTTAACATTCTGCATATGTCAACGATGGAATCTTTAGTCAATGAATACTGGAAGCTATTGGTATGGCTGATTTAACAAAACTACAATTTTCCTTAAAATTAAAATTATATATAATAATATAAAATATAATACAAAATACAAAAATGTGGGGAGTTGTGAGACACCCTGGTTTAAATCAATAAAAATGACTTATTTTAGTTGTTAGTTCTTTATTAAGATGAAAAATAAAAAAGAAAAGACAATTGTTATAAAAAAGTGTATAAAAAATGCAATGCCATCAATCTGATGATTCGCAGTGAGAACATGTGTAATAACCAGTTCGTAAATTGGCACACTTTAGGTGCACAGCTCGATCGCATACATTGCAATGAATGGAGTTGTTTCTGCTTAACTTTTTCGGCATTGCACCTTTGCAGATGATGCAAAAATCTTCTTCTTCTTCAAATTCTGATGAACTTGAAATTATTGCTGCTGAAAGATGCGTTAAAACGTCTTAAAAAACGGTGTCTCACAACTCCCCACATTTGTTGTCTTACAACTCCCCAAATCGTTGTTTTTATAAATGGCCGCGTAGTCATAAACACATCAAACGTTCATGCCCAAGTGAATGTGTAAATTCAAAGCTAATAGGACAATTAATAATTTGTTTATATTAACATTTGCAATTTGCTTCAACAACTGATCGAATGTATCGCAAAACAAAAGATGAAAAAAACTTACCGAGAAATTCCGAAACACAGTAACTGGAGAGACGCGTCGAATGCGTGTAAATATGACCAATGCTAGCTGAAAAGTGAGATCGCATCGAGAACACTTGTTGACACTTAAAATCGAATGTAAACAAATGAATAATGCCGAAAGGTAACAATGTCTCACAACTCCTGTGTCCCACAACTCCCCATTTTCCCCTATTTATAGGTAGCCGGCTGGGGACGCAAGCTGCCGGAACAAATAAATTCCGGATTCGAACGAATTCCATTGGAATTGATTCCTGGCTTTGAGCTTTATTTGCGGATATCTGCGGGTCGTCAGCTGACGTGAATTCATCATCAGTCTTCGCCTGCAAGATCCTTTGGGTGGACTACATCCCTAAGGACATTCTGCTGATATCAGTCTCAGGTTTTCGCATAGTAGGATGAATTGATCTCCATTCACGTTCGCGAATCTCAATTTCAATTGTCCTTTGTCTACCGCGAGTGAGGAGCTCATCATTTGACACCCAGTTATCGGGACACAATGTGCGCAGGATGGCTCTAAGACAGCGATTTATGAAGGTCTGAAGCTTTCTTCTTATTGCAACGGTCACAGACTATGTTTCACAGCCATACATGAGTAATGATTTTACGTTGGAGTTAAAAATCCTTAACTTCGCTTTCGCATTTATAATATCAATAAAGCTTAGAATCTCAAACAGTTTTGAGAAGTTACGCAGCAGGAGTTGAATGCGTGTTATTATTCCGTGTTAGTAGAAACATGAACCAGAAAATACACGCATCTAGATCTCCATGCCTGTGTGCAAAGGACACAAGCTACTACATACATATATAGGAAAAAAATACTTGGTTCCATTTTACCTGCAGATAAGAGAAATAAAACGACTACATTCAACAACAATTGTTTTACTTTACAAATTGCAACCGAATTGCAGTTAACAACACGCCAGATTGCCAGTCTTTAATTACAATTTGCCAATATGCACACATGCACCTATGAAAGTACACACACACAGACTTATACGCTTGTTATTGGCACCATGGTTGCGCTCACCGATAATGGAGTCGATAATGGAATAAGTGCAATGACGACGATGAAGCCTACAATCAATGCCAAAATACACACACCAAAAACAAAAAAAAGTTAAGCGATGAAAAGGCTGTAGAAACGGGAAAATGAAAAAAGCAAACGCCCACAAAATGCAGTCAGCATCAGCGACAATCGCACAACAGCCAAGGTTCATACAGCAGCCTTCACAGTATGCGAATATATGTATGTCTGTATATGTACATAAGTAGTCTCCTTAAATGCTCAGTTTTTTGCACGGACGCGTCGGCCCGATAACAACAAAAAAAAAAAAAAAATGCACTAAAATGCGCGCTCGAGGAATGAGGTGTTAACAAGATTTTTTAACGTGATATTTTAATGGTTCAGCAAACAAAATCGGCGCCTTTGTAACACACTTAAACACACATACATAGGCATATTTTTTATACTATTTTATTCATGTAAAAAGCGTGGTTGTATGTACTTGCAAACCTGCCGCGGGCAGTGCGCGCATTATCAGCGCATTTGTAATTGTGTCAGAGCAAGAAGCGCGCCTGTTGAAACGTGCAAGTGTGCGACGGGCTGTATAGTATATGTATGTATGTAGGGATATATATGGATAGAGCATGTCGATTAATGTGTGTGCTCATCTGCACTGTTCTGTTTGATCGCACAGATGCCTCTGCTTACATAGTGGTTACCTTTTTCGTGCATGCAGCTGAAGGTGTGTACCTTCCAATCTTTATTTAGCTGAAAGGTGCGAAATATTTAGAGGAGTCCATTGAGTTTTCTTATCGCTTTATTTCACGTTCACACGTCTTCCTTTGTTTTTCTGCGGTTTGCTGTCGAAAAGTGCGAAATTCGGTTTTTTGTTTGCTGGCCGTACTCCAAACGTATACTGGAAATAATAGCTCCGTTGGTCATTTAATATTTGTATGAAATTGTGAAAAATGTGTGAAAATTATATATCAAGTAAATATTGAGTATTTGTGTTTGAATGGGAAGAAATCTTAGGATACAAGATACTTCGAATTCTATTTAGACATTGTAATGATTCTTCATACAAAAGGAAGAAGAAGAATACAAATTGTTGAAGAATTTACCGAATGTGACGGATTTTTACAAAATGGTTTTAGAAATATATGCCTTGGCAGAAAAAAACCTAATTTTACTAGTAATGTTTAAGGGATTCCGGTAGTCTAGAGGTCGAAAATTGAGGGTATTTTCAGGAATTTTTTTTTTACAAAAAAATTAAAATCGACATTTAAATTTTCAGGCTTTTTATTAAATTTTTTTACATACAAAAATGAAAAAAATAACTTTGTTTAATTTTAATAATTTAAAAAATGGCGCTGAAGTTGGCCCTCCCGAAAAATTGGACCTGAACGGTGTTGTGCATTTTGGCACTTCTATTTATCTGAGACACCAAAATCAAAAAAATTATTAATCAGTATAAATAAAAAAATAAAATTGAGAAAATGGCGCGCTTTTGAATTTGACACTCTAAAAATCGATTTTTTTTAGTTTTTTAGTAAAAAATATGAAATAATTGAAATAGTAATATGATTGTAGTATGAGCGATAGCCTTGATGTTGTGAACAACATTTTAAAATTTCAGATGATTCGATTGAATAGTTTTTTTTTTTGACAACACCAGGTCGAAAAAAGTAGTTGTGAGATAAATGAGTTTAAAGTTTGAGGTATAAGAGCGCGCGGACCGCTCTCTACCTAGTTAATGGGCTGCAGAAGCTATAATATTGGGAATTTCCGCATGAAAGTCTAACAGTATATTCTTAAGACACTATAGTTTCGAAATATCAGAAAAACAAAAAATAGTTTTTTTAAATTTCTAGACTACCGGGTCCCCTTAACAAACATTCTACAGGGTGGCTGATGAAAGCCGCTACCAAAAAAAAATTGAATAACTTTTTTTCTTTTTAAGTTATCTGTTCCATTTTTGTTTTAATTTGCAGACTGATCTTTAAAATTTATTAAAATGGATAACTGGGACACACAAACAAGAATTTGGATAGTCCGCCGCTATCACGCACTGGAGTCCGTAGTTTTGGTACAGAGAGAGTACAGGCGGATGTTAGATTTAGACTTATTTCCCTACAAAATTCAAATGGTTAACAAACTGAATGCAGCAGACTTGCCGATTCGATTGCAATTTTGCCAGAAGATCCTGCAAATGGTGGAAGAAGACCAAAACATGTTAAACTGCCTTTTCATGTCTGATGAGGCCCATTTCGATTTAAACGGCAATGAGACCAATGTGACAAAATTGTCGAATATGGAGTACTTCTAACCCTCAGACACGAGACGGAATTGCATCCTCTTTGCGTGACAGTGTGGTGTGCGGTTTTTTCACGCTGTATTGTCGGGCCTTATTTTTTTGAAGAAAATGGTCACACCGTTACGGTTACTGGAGACCGTTATTTGAAAATGCTGGAAGAATTTTTCTATCCAGAACTACGCCGAAAGAGAATTCCTTTCAACTCTGTGTGGTTTCAACAAGATGGAGCAACGTCTCACATAGCCCAGACTGTTATGACAGAGTTGCGACGAAAATTTCCCAATAAACTGATTTCAAGAAACTCCGAATTTCGTTGGCCCCCCAGGTCGCCTGACCTTACTGCACCTGACTTTTTCTTGTGAGGTTTATGTAAACAAGAAGTTTATAAAACAAAGCCAACAAATTTGGATGAACTAAAACAATCCATTTGGGCAACAATTGCGGCTATTCCTGTCGCAACTCTCAAAGCAGCAATGAACAACTTTTTACTAAGATGCCGCACTTGTGTCAACGAGCATGGGGGGCATTTAAATTCAATTATTTTTAAAACTATATAAGCTACATTTAATAAAATTTAATGACCTTCAACTTGAAAAAAAAAAAAAATAAATGAATTCCATTCACTAAAAAAAAAGTTATTTGAGTTTCTTAATGTAGCAAAATTCATCAGCCACCCTGTATTTTGGCATTAGGCCAACTCGTACCTGAATGTGGTCAAGACATAAATTACGTTCTTTTAATAGGTCGTAATAAAATGCATTATACGGATTTAGAATAAAGGAACGACTCCTGAATAACCAGCCATTATGTATATGATTTTATCATATAACAACTAGCATGTAACTAAAGAAATTTTCTTTCCACTCAATGGAATACTTGTGATTTAATGTTAAATCAAGCTAAGTGAACTGTGGAATCCATTTACGGGCTAATGCTGTAAATCTGAATTTTGCAAGCCGAAGATCTGTAGCCCTCTTATATGTATATGGATCGAGTAGTCTTTTAATTGAAATCATTACTGCTTACTGCCTGTTGGAAATGTATGGTCCAAGAATCCGTACGAGGGATGCTTTCTTATAATTTTATTAATGGGTTGTTGCCCGAGCTCCTCTTCCAATTTGTGGTGTGCGTCTTAATTTTGTTTCATAAATGAAGGGATCAAGAGTTTTATTCCAAATAAACGAATGGCAGATGGTCTATTCCATATCAAGTGATCCAAGTATTGTCAGTATTTCTTCTAAAAATTGGTTTTTTTTTAAGCTTGGATAAATGAGTACTGCCTTTTATCAAGGTTCTCTTTATAACCCCACGTGTGATGAGCTGTAATTCGGTATTTCCATCGAAGAGTTTGGTATATTTTGCAATAAGCTTACATATAACGTTTTCACTTACGATTATTATTTGTTTTTTTTAGTGAGTTCAAAAATTAATCTCGCCCACAAAATGGAATTAATCGTGAAAATTTTCGTGGGATAAATAATTACTATTATCGAGACCAGAGTGCACTGATTAACTTACTTCGACTTTTTGCGTTGAAGCATCAAACTTAGTTGCTACAACGAGTTTCAACGAGGCCGTCGATCCTTGTTCATGAAACCTATCCAAAAACGGTTGTTGTGCCAGAAACAATCGTTGCTGTGCATCAATTGATACTCGCAAAGATCATTATGAGACATATCGTGAGATAGAGACATCCTTGGGCATTCGAGAGGCCGGCAAACTTGTACATTCAGTATTACATGAACATTGGGTCATCAAGAATATTTCTTCTATTCGGGTACCACATAATTAGACAATTGCACAACAAATTACTTGCGTCGATTGGTGTAAAGAAATGTGGAGAAAATTGAGCCGTGGTGATTCAAAGCACATCTGTGACATTGTAAGAAGAAAATCTTGAATCTATGCGTATAAGCCGCAAACAAAACCAGAATCGATGGAATGATTTTTCCAAGATGAATTCAATGCAGCAAAAATTTTTCGCGGAAGAAGCACTACAAAGCAAATAGTCGCCTGTTTTTTCGAAAATCTGATCCTCATCAATTGCACCACTACAGCTGCCAATTCTGAGCGGTACACAACCATTTGTTTGCCAGAAGTTTTCGCGGAATTAAGGAAAATCAGCAGCCGAAAATGAATCATCGTTCCCGAAAGCAATGCGAGCTCCCAGGTAGCGACTCATACAAGAGAGTTTTTGAGCACTCAAAAGATCGAATTAATGGTTTAGTTAATGATTTAGTTCCTAATGATTTCTTTCTATCTGCGAACACTCAAAAAAAAAAATGCGAGGTCATTCTTCTTTAATGCTGAGATAGCCTTTAAACCGTTCATTCTGGAGGTATCCACTTCTGAGTGACAAAATTTAAATTTGAAAATTTGTTCAATTAGAATTATTATTTGACTGTATTTTCATTAATATATAGGTTAGCTGATTGTGCGTTGGGTTTGGGACATGTTTCAGGCAGGGTGGCTCGCTTCTGCTGTTGGAAAGTTTGGTAGGAGCCGCAGAACTTAATCACTCAGGCACAATTTTTTATACGAGCGTACAATTGTTGACGTATGCCGATCATATTGACATCATCGGCCTTAACGACCGCTCTGTTAGTTCTGCTTTTTACAAACTAGATAAAGAAGCAAAGCGAATGGGTCTGGTGGTGAACGAGGACAAAATGAAGTATCTCCTGTCATCAAACAAACAGTCGGCGCACTCGCGTATCGGCACCCACGTCACTGTTGACAGTTACGATTTTGAGGTTGGAAAAGACTTCGTTTATTTAGGAACCAGCATTAACACCGATAATAATGTCAGCTTGGAAATCCAACGTAGAATCTCTCTTGCAAACAAGTGCTACTTTGGACTAAGTTGGCAAATGAGTAGGAAAGTCCTCTCTCGACGAATAAAACTAACACTCTACAAGACTCTCATCATGCCCGTCCTAACGTATGGCGCAGAAGCTTGGACGATGACAACATCCGATGAAGCGACGCTTGGAGTGTTTGAGAGAAAGATTCTGCGTAAGATTTTTGGACCTTCGCAGGTTGGCAACGGCGAATATCGCAGGCAAAGGAACGATAAGCTGTATGAGCTTTACGACGACATAGACATAGCGCAACCAATAATGATCCAGCGGCTACGTTGGCTGGGTCATGTCGTCCGAATGGATACAAACGCTCCGGCTTTGAAAGTATTCGATGCGGTACCAGTAGAGTTGGGTATTTCCCGAGAAAATCCCAATCTCGAGAATCGGGATTTCCCAAAATAACGAAAATTTCAATTTTCGAGATGCGGGATTTCCCGAAAATAATTTTTGAGATTTCCCGAATTCTCGAAAATTCGGGAAAAATTCCAAAAAATTTAAAAAAAATCTAAAACCAGTGTAAGAGCAATGAATTTCATAAAATATTATTTTTATTTATTTTTATTAAAGTATAAATTACAAAAAAAAATATTTGAAAATATTACTATTTCAATTATTGCAAACAAAAAAGTGAAACAAAAATAATTACAAAAAAATTCAAAACAAAAATAATTCAAGATTATACTTATTAAAATAGGGGAAAGAAGTGATTGTAAACATTATTTCCCAAAATGGTGTTTTAAAAACACAGACTGTCAATGTCTTCGTCTGACAATCGCGTACGCTTTTTGGACACAAAATTACCCGCTGTAGAAAAATTCCTCTCATTTTGAGTTGATGTTGGCTTAACAGTGTTAAAAGCCCCGATCAGTCTTTCAACATTTTGTGTTTTCTCTCCAGTTTTTTCATTAATTTTCAAGCTGTTTCGCCATATCTTCTTCATCGACGTTGTTGGTTGCAAATACGTCATCATCGTCAGAACTAGACACTCCTTGGTCTTCTTGAATGCTCGTAGAAAATAGACGAACCAAGTAGTTTTCGCCTTCTTTTATCAATTCTGTTTTAGAACAGGTGTGGAAAAATTCAGATTTGTCACTAGAGCTGTTAACTGGATCGTGTAAATATTTAAAGGCCGATAACAAACGGCTAGATCTATGAGCTCTTAAGTTTTTTTTTAGGCTGGATAAGAATTCATTGCCCAATTCGGTGTGCTGATTCTCCTATTTTGTGAACAAAAATTTGAGAATAGAATCCGCAGCAAGTAAGTTCACATTTTGGCGACTAAGTGCTTCTACAGCAACACGTATAGGTTTAAGAGCATTTATGATATCCTCGCAATACTTTTCTTCTGCGTCAGTAGTGGCCATAAAATTTAAATTAAGAGTGTCGAGCGCCTTACGAACATGCTTGCTGATGCAAATGTATCTGGCCAGCATAGTTTCCAGGCTATTCCAACGTGTTTTGCCATCCAACAGCAAGAAAAGCCCTTTCTTCTCGATCTCTTTAACATAATTCTGCAAGATGGCATTCCGTACAGGCGAGTTCTTGAATTTCAAAACTATCTTGCGAACCTTTTTTACGATTTCAAATGCAGACTTTATAGTGACCGTCTTGTCAGCAACAAATACGATATTGTCGTCCTCGTCATCGGAAGCGTTTTCGCATTAATGTCGGAAAATGAAGTACGCTGCATTGTTTTCATTTCCATCGGAGCCTCTATCATCCGAATCGTCTCCATCGCTTACGTCACTATCGTATATCCTGTTTGCGACTTTTCGTTTCTGGTACATTACCTCCATGACCGCCAAATGTATGCCGTGATTGTAGCAAATCTGTTGATGCGCTGGTGATAGTCTCCCAAATTTGATCATGGCATTGGCACCATCACTTGTAATAGCCACGATGTCGGACTGTAGTTTTATATTGAAGTCTGAAAGCTTTGCATTTACGAGCTCATATACTTTTTCAGCGGGACATGATTCCTGAATGCGAACCAGGCCAAGGTTGTCAGATTGTCCATCGTCATAATATATATGAATGTTCATGTAACGTCGGTTTCGCACGTCGATGCTCAAGCTGAACTTACGCTGTGCAGATTTAAAATTTTCAATTTTGATCTTCAAATCGCTTTTTATTTTCGTGCAGTACTTCATAACCAAACCCAGAACAGCTTTGTGACACTTTGGAAGATGAAATCCTAAGCGGCTGATACTATTACGAATGAACTCACTTTTTGTTATCGCGTTTATTGGAATTCCGTCTTTTGCAGCCAATTTTGCAACAATTTGTTCAAGCGATTCAGGCGAGGAAGAAGAATAGAAAAAGTTGTGAAGAGTTCGGGTCTTCTTGGCTGGTGGCTGTTCCTTTGGAGCCTCATGTTCCCTTCGCTTCATGTTGTGTATCCTCTCCATGTGACGGTGAAGTCCAGATGTTGACGATGACTTGCATTTAATGATTTTATTGCATTTCAAACATGTTGCTTCGTCGTCAAATCGCTTGAAAAGCTGCCACACTTGGTCGTATTCGTATTCTGAACTCATGATTTTTAATGCTAAAAATTCAAATTTTGTTTTAAATTTTGTTTTTTAAAGGAAGTAACTAACCGGTACTCACAGTCAACGATACGTCGATTCAAAACTTAAAAATAAGTAATATTTTGACCACAAAATATTTTATTATACGGTGTATAATTTATACTTAATCAGGTACCACAAAATGAAATGCACCCGCTCACTACAAAAAATAAATGTACAAACGTCGTCTGTGCAGTCTGCGATCAAATTGAAATTGCTTGACTATTTTCAAAGCATTTCTAATTGCTTAACTGCTGCTACATATAAGAAACACATAAAACTAAACTTCATTAGCTTGATGTAACAGTGCTTTCCATCGACATAGCATAGCAACGCATCTAGCATTTACTCTGTAGTCACCCTAAAACAAAAAAAAAAAAACAAACAAACAAACAAATGGAACAGTTATACTGTTGTGGCTTTTCGCATAGCAATTGAAACTAGTCGTTACAGTTTGGTGTTTCCAGGTATTAATCATATGTATGTGTATTCTTTTACTTTTGAAAGAATTGTTTTTTCTCTTAATATTTGACAACAAAAATTTAAAAAGAAAATGGATTTCTCGAGAAATCTTGAAACATTCTCGAGATTCGGGATTTCCCGAAATGCTAAAAATTTCAATTCTCGAAATTCGGGATGGAAAAATATCGAGAATTTCTCGAGAATTCCGGTCGGGAAATTCCCGAGACCCAACTCTAGGTAACAGCTGGTAGTAGCAGAGGAAGAGGGCGGCCTCCTCTGCGTTGGAAAGATCAGGTGGAGAAGGACTTGGCTTCACTTGGTGTGTGAAGAAACGACTTTTTTAACTCGGTAAAATCGCGTAAGCGGTTATCGCGCCAATTAAGAAAAAGAAGAGTTTTTTCAAAGCACAAAACCGTCGGTTCCCTCTAACAATTTAACATAAAATATATAAAATTATATAATTTTTTGGTAATTTTTGACAAAAAGGTTTATTTTTATTTAAATCCGTTGATAAAAGTTCTTAACATTTTTGTGCAGACCTATAATTTTTAGGATTTAAACTCAAACTTTTCCATCAATTGAGCTGATTTTTTTTTATATTTTTTTAAAACCCTATTTTAGCAAGAGAAAAACTCGATTTTGGTTGTATTTTCCAAGCAGACCAACTTATATAAATCTTAATATTTTTTTCGAAATATTTTGTTTGAATTCGTCAACATTGTATAGTTCCGGTAGAAAAACTGGAACCCCTTTTGGTGAAGCCCCATAATGCACATATCTTAGAGCCAGTTTGCTAAAAAATTATTGCGAGTAGAAATATTTGAATTTTTCTTAGTTTTATTCATGTACACTCGGATACTACCGAGAATATCTGTGATCTTAGCAGTTAACATTGGGTTATTGAAAAAAATTTAACTTTTGTTCAGAAAAGTGCCAATTGTGCCCAAGTCAGATAGACCCAGGGAATGAAATTTATGCCGGTATTCAGTAGGCAGTCTTTAGTCTTAAATAAAATCTTTCAGCGGTGAAGTCCCATTTTACCTAGTCTCTAGTTTAAATAAAAAATTCATATTTTGTCAGCGATCTTTTAGCAGGTCCCAAAAAGAAAAATATGGAGGAAGATATTATTGCATTTTATTTGATCTGAAATAAACGCGAAAATAAAGTGAGGTAATGGGTATTTAATAGAATGTTTAATGAAAATGAATAAAAAGAATTGTTTTGTTTATATTTAATTAAAAAAAGAAGTTTTGAATACTTGAAGAAGCACAGAATACCCATTTTTGTTCAAAGAAAATACTGTAAGAAGTTATTTTAGATTTCTCAAATTATTGTAGTTTATTTAAGAATTGAAACCGCTCAATAACTGCACTCGGAAAGCTAGAATTCTATTTGAATTTTGGGTTTGTTGAATATTCGCACATAGGAATATAAGTACATGCCACGAAATATTTCTGTCATTTTACTTTATTTCTTTTCATTTATTAAGTCTATGATTGCAAAACCTTACAAACTCGTAAATGCAATGCAATACTTACATTTATTAGAACAAAAACATTTTTAGTTGTTATAACAAAGGATATAGTATGCGCTATTGACCGGACCTATGTTATCATAAATGCTCCGGTATATTCAGCAGCATTTATGTGTCATGACGCCAAGAGATACGATAGTTAAGGGTCTTTATTACAGGGCACAACCGGACATATGACCCCCATTGTAATCATTGAGGACCTGATGTGCCTGTCGTACTTGGAGGAGGCAGATAGCAATGAGCACTTTCTCTGTGATTGTCCTGCCTTTGCTAGAGTATTGGGTTCCGATGTCATGAGAATGAGTAATATTCGTTCTCTAAAACTGGAGGATATTTACAGATTTGCCAAAGAATCTGGAAAATTCTCACAGGACTAACTATCCTATCTCTATCTCCATTCTTTCCTATCTCTTCCTCTGATACTTTTCTCCTTACCTCCTTGACTATCTACCCCCTTTCCAGAGCTCTAAATACAATGGGCTTTTTAACCTGAGTGTTTTAGGAGCCACAAAATGACCTGGTGCTCCTTGGCTCGACCTTTTTAAATTTCAATTTCAAAGGCTCTTTCAAAAGACTCGTATAGATATTGTTTTAAAATAAAGCATGCCAAGATTTAGATTCTTCCAGTTTCACTATTTTTATTCAAATTGTAAGAAATCACTCTGAGGTTTGTCATTGACTAACAAAGTGCGACCGCTATTATGCCTTTGACATTTTCTTGATCTAATGTACTCACATCTAAAAGTGCCATAGTAATACTGCCACAGTGGCAGAAAAGGCACTTTAAGAAAATTTGGGATTTTTCCACTTTTGCAATACTGTGCGTCGGTGTAATTGTTATCTAGGCCACACGCTTACTGAAAGGCGCACACCACAAGTTGCCACATCAGCTAAGGCTTAATCCACTAAGGTGATATGTGTCACATAAATAAATTAAAGCATAAATAACTTAAAGAATGCTACAATTTTTGACAAAATTATTACTATGTCCACCGAAAACAATAGCACCTTTCTAAAGCAAAATAAAATCATGTTCATTGTTGCCGGCAGTAGAGTTTTTCCAAAAAGCACCATTGACCATTTTTTGCTAGGCGTTTACTCTTTTTCTATATTAACAAAACAAGCTGCATCAATGCCTCCAGCATTGTACGGGTCCGCTTCATTAATTTTTTTTCCACCGTATTCCAATTTGCTGTTGATTTAAATTTTAAATTTTATGCCTACACTCGTACAACAATTTTTTCCGTGGCCGATAATATCGCGCTGTAACGAGTGCAAAGCAAACACATAAACAAACAAACATACCTGTACATAAATCATGCCTGCACATGTAGCCATTACTTCATTGCACCTACTCGTCGCGGCACTGGCCCCTTACAGCAACACGGCTTAATTGCAACACTTTAGTGGTGGTGCGGCAGCGATTGATTTAATTACTAATGTCGAACGTACAACGCGGATTCGTTCCCTTTAGGAAAATCAGCTACGGCCGAACTGATGGGATTTAGGTGTATTT
Organism: Anastrepha obliqua; assembly: GCF_027943255.1. Taxonomy (NCBI): domain Eukaryota; kingdom Metazoa; phylum Arthropoda; class Insecta; order Diptera; family Tephritidae; genus Anastrepha; species Anastrepha obliqua. Next base: position 88,505,873 of record NC_072892.1, read on the forward strand.
GAAGCGATTGGAAATTCGTGTTCCTTTTCTTTTTCGTATAGACAACTGGTCAAATTTACGGTACTATATTGCGGAGAAAATAAAGTTTACTTTCCGCTAGATAGCTCAGAATTCGGCGATTGAGTTCACTGGCAGTCAGGTTCAGTTAGATGGAGATATCTCATTAGATAGAAATATCACGGGCGAGAAATTAGGACAACCTCTTCGAACATTCTGAACTCTTCTGATGAAACCGAGATATTTCTGAAAGAGGAATGAATATAAAATCTCTTATATTCACACATCATAAATTCGACGCCTCTACCTTCGAGAATCGAACATGTAATGTAAAAGAGCTCCACTAAGTAAGAGATTGTATATAAAATTCCATAAGCTATGCTTTCTTTTCAGAATGCCGAGCTTTCTCTTTCCTTTTAGCAGTTTGTTTGAAATACCTGAATAAATTTTCAGGAATTATGTTGCCCTCGCTATGATGCTGATAAACTTCAGAGTTCTCCCTGAAATTTTGGCTCTGGTATATGATATGACTAGCATTTAATAGTGTCTGGGTTCAAAATCCGCTGTGGACACGAAACACCAGTTGATAGAAAAGGCTTTTTCTAATAGCGGTCGCATTTCGGCATTTTCGAGGAATTATTGTTGATACATAAGTAAATATTTTTCCTGCAGGGTTGTTACCTAAGAGCTCATATACACACATAAGCACCTACATCTCTGTAACTGATACTGCAATAAAGGGAAAACGACGAATATCACAGCAAACAAACATTTACAAAAACAACACAACCCAAAGTGTGCTTGTGTCATATTGTTGTTTTCTTTCAGTTTCTTTTCTCAGTTTTTGTTTGTGCAGTTTTTACTGCCTGAAAGCAAATCAAGCATCAACAGACCATTAATCGAAGGCGCTTACTGAAAGTGCACTAGCGCGTATATATGTGGGTATGAACGTATGGATATGGATTCTGTTAAAAAAGCACCGAAATTGATCACTTAAAATGCTTTTTTAGAGAGTGCAGGCTTGATGCGGTGCCTGACAGAGAGAGTTCGCCAAGAAATGAAAAATTTATAAAAATAGATATTTTGGATTTTGCTCTACAATAACCCATCACCCAGAGAGGCTACCATTGTGAATGATCTTCTAACTAAAACCTGAACAAAATCATCAAACAACTAACGTATTTTCCTGATGTGGCTCTAGCTGACTTTCTATCTTTCTTAAACCCAAATTACCTCTTCCGTCAACAGAAAGCAGAAGAGAGAATATGCGTCGAGAACTGAAGTCGATTACCAAAAGTGGGCTGGTGTTGCATTGATGGAACGCAAAACCCTTCCTACTCACTAGTTCTGGGCACTTCAAATGCCTTCTTCCAAAAAGTTAAGGAGTCTGAATTGAATGCTTCGCCTATCGGATTAACTCATAGTCAATCGCTTCCTTCCACATTCGACTCACACTCTAGGGAGAGGATGCAAGTTTACCGAACGACCTGCAAACACTTCTTGTAAGTCAGTCTTTTTTACTTTATATTTCACCCAGTATTTGGACACGCAAGGTTGATATATTATCGGTTTCAAGCAAAAACATACCTCTACCATGAGACCTACAACATTTTTGAAAATTTTAAATTGAATTGAATTTTTATCTGAAGATCAACTCGAAGTCGAATTGACACGCGAGCTGTACAAAGCAGTGCACGAAACCGAATGTGACCTCATTTCAACGGCCAAACCGACATATTGGCCAACAGATGTCAATAAAATTCCGGACCTGATCCACTTTTTCATTGTAAAAAAACTGCCAATGAAATTCATTCAAATAGCTGAAGGTTCTGTTCTAAATTCTGATCTTTATTTTTAATCATCAGTGAATTGGGAACGAAAGTAACCCAGCGCTGTCATGTCCGACCGACTGTCGTAAATCCTTCAGTCATTAAGCAGAAGGGACTGCAGACAGCTGGTTGGACTGATAACGGGCCATTTTCTGTGGGCAAATCACATGGAAAAGGTAGGCATCTCACATAGTGTACTCTGCCCAGCTTGCAAAGAGGAGGATGAGACGGCGGACCACTTCCTGTGCGTCTTGGCAATACAAGATCTACTCAGATTTCTTCAGAGGTAGGGTAGGTAGATTTAAAGAAAATTAAATGGGAATGCGAGTATAGTACAATGGACTTAATTGCGTCTGAGTGCTGTACTTGCTAGTTGTTCCGACAAAAAAAAATCCTGCGCTCAATGATAAAAATACTGACTGAAAATCCCGTGCAAAACTTGTTCAAATTGTTCAACAAAATTACGTCTTAGTAGCAAAGACAAAGACAAAAGATCAATTAGCAGAAAAAGCTTTTATTAAAAAAAATTCAGAAAATCTTAGATGAGTATAACTAATTTCAAAAGGAAAACAAACAAAGGAAAATTACGCCGAAATTGGCATTAAACTTTTCAACTAGTGCCGAAATCAAACTTAACAAAGCACCAAAGGCAATGAATAGTGAAATAAATTTTATTAAAAAACAATCGATAAATCTATACATTTCAAACTTGAGACCTGATCAAAAAGGTGACCACTCACTTTGGAAGTATCCTAATTATTTGAAAAGACCAAACTGTCATGTTCTTCTAATCAAAAAAGACTATAATACATTGGAAACATATGAAAATTACAAGGTAATAGCTTTTGCAAAACCACTTGTCAAAAACATTCCAACCCAACGAATGTCAATGCGACAATTTGTATAATATTACTGTGGACGAAAAAAACCTCTCTTTCATTCATTCTTAAAAAATAACTCAAAAAAGAAATAAAACAACTAAAATATGAAAAACGTCCCATATTAGAGCTGAGCTATTAAAAAAGTTACCCTATATAGTTACCCTATAGAATCAAAAACATGTTCCAATTTGTCACATCCCTAAGACGTAAGGCTTTCAGATTTTTGGAAATTTGCAAAATAATGAATCGTTGTCAAGAAATAAGTTTGAGAAACGAATGAGCCAAGCCAAACAATTGAGCTATTGGAGAGTTGAGCCCGTAACCTGCAGACCTCATTCGAATCTGATGCAAAAATAGCCGTTTACTGGCGGGGCCACTAATAGATTGGCCATTGATTTTGAGGTCTTTCGAAGAATTGACATTTTTTGAGACTGTGTACCACGTCACGGTTCATCAATCGTTTTGAGACTTACTGAATGCCTGCCCGCAGTTTTTTGTGTAGCTCTAATGCGAGTATTTTTAGCTTCGGTTTTCACAATGAGAGGCGGTACGAAAAGCAGCATCAATTTTTATTTTTTCTAAAGAATCGAATAACTTCGTGTCAGCTGAGTTGAATTTCTGGGTAAGAGGAATAAAAGAACTAAGTTGAACATTAAAAGAGTATTTGTAATTTAATTTACTTACTTTCCCTCCTCCCTCTCAGTTGTTCGTTGAGAATTTTTATGCTGCGTTTGTTTTGCTAGTGATGAGCAACAGTTAACCAAAGTTTTGTTGACAGAATATGTAATGTTGCCAAGGTTGCCGGAATTTTCCCTTAGAATCTCATATAAAGTAACGCAATTATTGCAAGAATTGTTAAACTTCGAACCACTTGGTCATATGCACAAATTTTTCATGGACGACATGTTGGTGATGCCGAAATACTCGGTGTTCTAAGAAATAATGGCAGATGATGGAGACCGGAGAAGAATTGTCAAACTATATACACAAGTGCATTATATGAAAGTCTAACTTGTACAAATAAAGTGGCGCCAAATTAGTCAGCCTATCGGAAGATTTCTAATTTTTGCAAATGGAATCGTACGCTAATCATATCTAGCACTTGTGAAGAAGACAGGTGATGTGTACAAAACAGGCAAGCAAGGGAGCTGTAAATTCCAAAAAAAGAAAATCCATTCTCTAGTTCATAATAATTATTTTTATTTTAATGAGTGAATGAATGAGTTTAAATGAACAAAATTGACAATATTTAAAAGACATGCTCATTGACCCGAATTCGTGGAAGGGAAGCAAAGTGATGAAAAAGGTGCTTGCGAGGTCGGCATAAAAAATGTAAGATATATTTGTGCCTTAGAAAGGGTATCTAATATGCATAGAAATAAAATCATATGAAATAATATGAAGAAAACTCAATGTTATCAATATTAGAAGAAAGAATACAACAGAAATCTCATACTTTAATGAATTGAATATTTGAAAATATTTATGTTTAATTTTTCTAAAATGAAAATGTTTATAATTAATACCAAGCTCAAGTGAGGAAGTGTTGCATTTCATTTCACAATGAAGATCCGAAAGACCCAATTACTTTTTCAGGAAAGTATTGTGAACAAAATATTTTAGAAATCATTCCCTTTCGATGTTCAACATAATTATTTTTTTTTGCTCTATTTATTTTTTATTATTCAACAAAAAGTATAAATGTTCGAAAGGCTACTCTCAAGACCATGCAATAAATATACATATATTTTATCGACCAAACCACAGAACTTTTGTTACAGAATCCAAGTACGTGTGTATGCATATTTGTGTAGTTCTCGATTTTACTGCAAGTCCAATCATGCAGCCTCTGCATTCAGCTCGCCAAGCAACGTGCCACATCACAGCATTGATGTCGTCGTGGCAAAGTGAGGTAAAACCAAAATTGCTGTTGCTTTATGCACTTAATAAAATCAAAATACCACCAAAGTGAGGTGTTAATTTATTCAGTTTGTCGTCTTTGCCATCGCCTGCCATCACCTGAGTTCACTTTTGAAACAACATTGTCCAACAGGCATGTGCAGATTGCTTCAACAGCAATAATTGCAAATTTTAGATACTTTACTACCCTACCTGTATTGTTTGAGTGCCTTGTGTGGCAGTTATTGTGCATACTACTGGCATGCTTCGATGCAGAGTAGACGCTTGAAGAAAAGAGTTCACAAGATTGAGGTTTACAACGCCTAAATTATTCAGTTTGCCAATTAAGAGATAATTTTCTTAGCGATTTTTTACAATGTGCACACTTCATTTGTAGTTGCCGTTTGTAGAGTGTGGACTTAAGGGTCAAGCCCAACTCATCACATAACTCTGTCAATCTTAAGATACGTTTTCGACTTTTTACACCCTCATATGTTCCGGGATCATATGTGTACAAAGCTGATTCCCGGACCAGTGCAGGGTTTGCGGAACAGCATTTTCGGTCTTCTTCGCTCACGACAAAGTTGATGTACAACATACCTAGCAGCATCTACATAAGTCCCTAAAGCGTTCCTTGTCCGTTCGTATTTTATCTCGAACACTTGTGAAATATTGAAAATTTTTTCTTTGCTTCTGAGACACTTCAATTTTGAGCTATTTGAAGTAACAGCTGTTTTATGGCTTGATATGTGCCAACTGGTTGGTGTTCTGTGGCAAACTGTGCGCAAATATACTGGTCGCTCCAAGTGTTTTTATGTATTTAATTCTATATTTGTCAAGTTTATTTTTAAAAAGAAAGAAGTACAGTTACGACTCTGCTTATAAACCTTTTGTCAAGGTTTTGGCTTCAAGGGGAGCGGGACCTGCAGTTTAAGCCATCACCAAACACCAGCATTTTCAGTACAGAAATCTACCTGAAGTTTTGCCTTTGCTGGCCGTCGGCTAACCGCTATTAGAAAAACATTTTTCAGACATTTAGAGTTTCATGCCTACAGAATCCGAATAATACTCAGGTACATATAAGCCACTCCAGTGTAACGGATGTTGCCCATATGACTATTACTTTTATTTAAGAGTTGACGTAAATTTTTCTTAAAATTGGCTTAAGCGTCGATTATGAGTTAATGATTTCTACTTGCCGCTATCGTTGGCTGGTTTTCTAAGAGTATGTATTATCAAGGCCTATTTCCTTTTACGGATTTCAATATTGATAGGCAAGAAAATAAAATCGTTTTGTTTTTAACTCCATTTATTAAATACAAACTGTCATAAAATAACACTCAGTATTACACTTAATTACAATTTTTAAAAGGCGGAATGTGTAAAAACTCCTAGTAGATTTGCGTGAGACGTTAGTTTCATGCGATAGGTTTGACTTCCAAGGATTTAGATGGTTAGCAAGCCGGCTGTTAGATATATCTTATGCTGATGCTGCCAATTTTTCATGTAGCGATAGCACTTCAAGATCACGATGAGTTATATCTTTGCAGACAAACAATGACGTGTTGGAACCTTTGGATAATACAAAACTTTCCAAAATTGAATAAATTGCAAAGGTGTTAATTTTTCTCCAAATTTTGTAAATTTACTTACTATAATGCTATTATTATTATTGTACCATCAAAATCCTTACATTTCATATTTAATATAAATGCGGAAAAACAAATCCTCTCTCGCAGCCTCTCTCGCTAATGGCCCGGCCCACTATTTCGAATCTAATTATACCCCTGTGTTCTGGGACCAAAATAAGACATTGATGACATTGTGCGTTCCTGGTACATTCAGTTTCTCGATACACTCAAGGACCAGTGACGTCTTCATCTCACAGGATGATAGAACCTTGAGTGCCGCCCGACTGTCGTTCAGAATGGCAATTAGCTCATTCCGATATTTCATTCAGCTCTGCATATAGATAGATGGCATACATCTCCGCTGGGAAGATATTTGGAAAACTACGCATCGACAAAGAACACTTGGTTCTGGGGCTGCATATCCCAGCGCTTATGCCTTCTCGGATCTGCGAGCTATATGTTTGCCATTGCAGGGTGCACTCCTGGAGTTTCCTTTAAAATGCAGGTATGCATCAGGCACTCAAAAATAAAATTTGCCAAGAAATCGAAAACCAACGGCAGAAATCTGGCTGACGTAATGCAAACTGCCATAAAAAGAGTGGAAATTTTAATCAGCTCTGATGGTGTTCACCTAAAAGTTATAATTTTCGAAACAGGGCAAAATTATTGTTCCATATAAATTCATACATGCCTTTGAAGAAATAATCTAATAAAATATTTGGCATCTGACATTTTAAATCTTAAACAATACCAATTTTAGGTAACAAAAAAACTTTAATTTACTAAATGGAAAATATGTGTTTCTGACACATCCGAAAAGAATCTTTCTGTTTTCACCACAGTTGTTGTTAAATGTAAAATAGTCTATTTTATTTGATAGTTTGTTGATTTGTCTTCATGACCACATTCACTCAAGTGGCCAATTTAGGTTAATTCTCTTTTCTTTTTCATCTTTCATGTCTATGTGTACATCTCTATAAATGTATGTAAGTTGGTAAGGCTAAGAAGTTTTGCAGCAGCATTTGTGGCAGAGGAGTATGAAAATAAGAATGCAAGCTATATCGCCTAGTACTTGCAGTCATTGCCAATGCCGGAGTATTGCGACAGGAAGGTAGTGAAGGTGTCTGCAAACTGATTTATCGTTGTAATCAAATTGTAAGCTTTGAAATTACTTTGCAGCCTTTTTCACACCTAGTTTCGTCAAAGCGACGACATGGCCATTGTTGGCATTACAACGGCAGTTACTGAGGCGTTGCAAGTGGCAGTAGAAGGAAACCTCACTGCCACCACCATCAACAAAGCTTAAAGTGTGAAAATTGTACGGCTCACCTTGAATGGCAATGAGCACTGCAGCAATCTCTCATCCTAACCATTTTCATTGGACAGAGCTTTAGTTTTAGAGCAATTGCTGCATGCTTGATAGCGGTTGCACTTTAACATTTTTTGCGTCTGCACTTCGTGCTTTGCGGTCTAGGATATGTTTTGCTTGCTGTTTTATTGGTCATTTTCTTGTTGTTGCGATCAAATTGCCACTGATCATATTACTAGACATTCCAGCGCGCGAAAAGTGTCTTAATTACGCCATTCGTTTACGCGGCTAATTTACTGCCTGCATAGAATCTTGGCATGCACCGGCGCCTGCTGCTGAAGCAAAATATAGATTTATGTATATGCATCGTAACTTTTGTATAGAAATACCTGTTCGTTTTATTTATAATTTTTTTCGTTGTTATTGCATTGTTAATGCTTGCTTGGCCTAATAACTTGCCAGTTTTGAGTAATTGGTGGGCGCGTCAGTTCACCTATAAATCTTGTGCGCATTTTTCTTTATTATTTCAATCTTTTTTTTTCTATGTAAACTAGTTGTATTCACAAATCAATTCATTGAAATAAATAATCGACATGTGCTTCGTTGGTTTCGTTTTAAATTGCAGCAGATACTGGACGTGAAGACGCTCAGTTCGAAAGTAGTGGTTTTTATATTTTACATACGCCAGTATTGTTAGTTTGCTGCTTATTGTTGTTGCCAGTGCTGTAATTCATGGATGTGAACTCCATTCCAATCTCCAAATGTATAAGTACAAAAAAATGTTGGGACCCATTTCAAACATAATTTTCTTTAGCCTCTTTTTGAGTTATTAATATAAAAATTAACCACATCATACAGCTAGAGCAATTCTCAAATTAACAGGAAGCTAATATCTAGTAATGCTTGTATATCAGCAGATATTGTGAGAGAAAAAATGTTTGAGTCTTAGCACAATATGATCAGGATAGTTAAGGAGAAGGTGTTTAGATGATTCTTTTAGACAGCTCCCGCAAAAAAAAGGTTCGAAGTAATGCCTAGTCTTACAGCAAGCATACTTCTCAGACAATGTCCACTAAGGGCACCCACATAATTCGAGAGCTGAAAGGCTTTCGTAACGTTAAGTTAACTTGTACTTGACCAGCACTAGTTGAGTTCATCTTTCATCTCTCCAGGAGCAGACCAAGTTGAACAAAACTCTCTCATTTTGCAGGGAAACTTCCTCATGAGCCCCCTTTATGACTAGCTTATCCGTCAGCAGTTTTTGGAATATCTCTTTGACCAGGCAAGCGAATGAGTTTAATATCCAAATGGGTCTAGGATCCAGACATTCCGTGACCAGTTTCGAGCGCACCGTTATTGAGCCGAGGCCTCAGTTGCCGCTTGGCTTAGTAGATACATTAAATTTAGAGTATAATTTAGATAGTAAAGAGTACGAGTATACACTCATCAACACATCATTGAGCTTACCAAACTCAACCTTGAATATACGTATTTAATTGAGGGGACTTTTCGCCATCGACTAGAAACACTATTGGTGTACTCGACACGAGTAAAGGCAAACCTTTTGGTCGGACAATTGAGTTACTACCAGAAATGTCCGATAAATATTACATCATCTTCTTGGATGCTCTTCATATGAATCTATGATTCCAGCTTTGTATAAATATTTGGAAATAAAATAGCCTTCAACGAGTATAGCAACTTGGAATCATTTGATCACTTCAAAGAAACATTTGACGACCGTCGATATAAATTTAAACGAGTTTATCAGCCGTTTTGCAACCGTCCTCAGAACACACCACAGGCTAAGGAACAGTCGAAATAATGGAAATCTCATCGTGAATCGAAATTGAATAAAGCCGAGGAAGATCTTTCCATAAAAGTTTTTGGATCCATTCTACGCGACTTGAAATAAGAACGATACTATTTTGTTACGAGTATTTTTTTTGCACCAGTACAACGCACTGGCGCACAAACTTTTACGAGTGATGTTACTGTGGTTTGCTTAATTAGTTAAGTTGCTAGACTTGTAATGAAGTTCTTGAATTAACACTTGTAAAAGACTTCAAAAAAAGAAAAAAAAATATGTAACATATTTTAAAATTTTTGAATTTTGAATTTGAATTTTTAGAATTCATTGGACTTTATAAAATATAGGCGAAATGTGATGCTGGAAAGTGTTTCTTCACAGATTTAAATGCGTATTATTCATTGGAAAAGATAGAGAGTACGATAGTCTTGGAGATAAATTAGTGATCTACTTTTTCCCGTTATCGTACACTGTTTTCATCTGAGAAGACTTCTACTAAAACTATTCGAGAAATATTTTTTTAGAATAAAAACTTAAAATTTTTCTGGTTTTTAAAAATAAGGGTCAAAATAGCTCACAGAAGTACGACATATTGGGTTGAAATACTCCACAAAAATATGCCCCATGAAATTTTATTATGAAGACGATATTAATAACGAATTATACACACGATTTTCAAAGAATTTTCATCAGCTTTAGAAGAAAATAAGGAAAACTTCAATATACTGTAAAAAAATTATGACGCTTAGGAACAATATTCCATAGCTCTTCTTTTTTCATAATACTTGTATCGCATTCATGCCTCTTTTGGCTGCTGTACAGTGTAGTTAATAAAATTTACCTTTTTTGTTTTAATTTGTACCCTTTCACATTTTAATACAACTTCTATGTGGTCACAGTTAGAATACCGCACTATTTGCTTTTTGCTTTTCCTACTATGGATTTTCTATTACTTTACTTTCCAAATATTTACCACATTTCCACAACAATTACAACTAATTAATTATGTCAATATCAGCGTCAATTTAATATATCGATAAGAAGCATCCGCTATAAGAGCCTGCAGCCATTAGCATTTTGCGTTCAACTCGTTGCTGACAGGATTGTGAACTAGTGATAAACTTGCCCGTCACCACGCCAATAATGAGTCCATGTGTGTGTGTGTGTATGAGAGTTTAGCACATCTGCGTTACAACCGGCTGTGGTTGCAAATCACAGAGTCTGCCACTGTTGCCTTTGCTGGTGATGCGGCTTCTGAGAATTAGCTGTAGTAGAGAATATATAAATGAATGTCGAAAAAGATTGGCAATAGATAATTTATCAGCATTGAAGCCCTGGAGCAATCTAGGCGGCTAGAAGTCAATTTCAGAAAAATATCAGGAAAAATACATAATTTTGAAGTTAGATAGGCAGAATATAACTCGAAAAAGTTATGGGGATCTCACTATGAAACTGTCAAGAATTCCTGAACATATTCTCAGCTCTTAATGAAAAATATAAGACAAAAATTTGAGGGGGATATTTTTCAAAAATAAAAATAGAAAAATATCTAATTTTTTTTTTAATTGTTGGGATATTTTATTTTTTCATTTTTGAAAAATATCCCCCACAAATTTTTCAAATTTTTTTTAATTTTAAACAAAAAAATTTAAAAAGTATATTTTACCCTAAAGGCTAAAAAAAATTATACAAATGCTAAAAAGAACCAAAGACACTTCACTTTAAAACTTATACACCAAAATGGTATCAATCTTAATATTATTCAATTATTTTAAATATTTTTTCAGTTTATTTCTTATTATACTCAAACCCATAAATCGCTTGCATAGAAATCGCTTGGATAACTTGGCATTGAATCACTCAATGGTAAAAATTAAAATCGGCTATTTTACCAAGGAAGAGGGACCAGTGAAGAGGGCCCTCGTTTGGAATGTTATAAGGAGTTTTTGGACCTATGTTATAGTAATGGGTGATAGTTCTACTATATGCGTAGAAGTCCACTCAAGTGGTGAAAGTCCCTGATCGGCATTCACGTAGGAGTAGCCAAGACGATTAAACGGTTTAAGCAGCAAACAACTACCAGGCTTCGCCAAAGTATAGTCTGGGTAGCTTCCAAACATCCGTTCGGGAGCGAGCTAATATGAGAAGGCAAAACACAGTTGTACGTTGAATTTGCGACCCACCACGTAAAATTTCACCCCCAATGAAAATGCAAGCAAAGCCTAGAACTACCTACTCTGATAACGACCCCGGTCCCGTAATGGGGAGGGTGCCTCTACCCGGCTGGTTGACGTCCTCGTAAGAGTAACGGTTGGCATCATTGCCATTCGAGAGATGCGATGCAAGGCAAGAAGAACATTTGAACTTGCTTGTTAAAGAATAAAATGATATGCCAGTAATATATATATTTATTTGGTCTGGTAGGTGAGGCGAAAAATTGGCGCTCGGGGTGCTGTTCTTACAAGGAAATGGGCCCGCTCACACCGCCCACCGTTGAGAGGAATTCCATAAAAGCTACGGGATTCACAGAAATTTACTACCAACCTTTAGTTCAGATTAGTTTACTGGCACAGACAGACTTTTTCGAACTGAAAAAAAAACGAAAGGACTTGCGAGGACGAAGATTTTCGGACTACAGTTCGATGAAGGCGAAAACTCTTTTGAAGGGAAGTCTACCGAAAATTTTAATTGATTAATTCCTTTAGACCGCCTTCAGCAGGCAGCGTCACGATCGTGCAGAAAGTGAGGTTTTGCCCATTAAAATAAATCTGTTTTCAAAATGCAGTGGTATCCAATTTTCCAGAAGATTTTTGAGACCTGGCTATATTTAAGAATGACTCAGTATTGGCAGTTTCTGACTCAGTTTTTGCAGTTAAGTTATGTTTACAGACTCATTTAACGTATGTCAAAATTGCTTATACACACAAATTGAAAATTTGCCCTTGCTTGTTATGCCCATTAGGCAGGGTTATGCGGAAAATTTTGTAATATTTTTTAATTTAAAATAAATTTTGAATTATTATTGTATTATGAGTTTATTATTAGGATTTTATTATTCGATAATAATTTTGATAGTCTTCCGAGGAGCCAATAAAGTTGTATCCGACGATTTTTTATTTCATTTCGTTTTTCAAGAATATGGTATTTCCAATTTAGTTGCTCTTCGTTAGTAATCAATAGATATTTGACCTTTGTATGCCAGTATTACAAATATTTAACATGTGTTAACATTTTTTTATTGCCAAAGTTGTATATTGATTATTCATTCTAAAAACTTACGTTGGATAGAATTTAAAGACGTGGCCAATATCAAACCGGATTTGCTTACAACAGAGGTCAGCAAAAACTCAGATTGTGTTGGTGATATATGGAAATATCAACACATTCCCCACCCATATTACTTCGTTGCCATCTGAATCATCGTTAATATGGTGCGAAACTTTTTCATTTTCTGTCTTATCACGTCCAGGAAGCCGTTTCAATACTGGGTAATAATTTAAATTAAAGTGTGTTTTTAGAATTTTCCAAGACTCTTATATCGTTTTCGGTTTCTACTTTTAATTCGACTTGTGTACATATGTATATGAATACATTTTGCATAGATGTAATTTTATTGAAAATTGTGTGTTGGGTTATATCAGTAAATTTGTATAGGTATACATATGTAAGAATTGAATGGTTGAAAGGCGTAGGTAAGGGAAGCATAGGTAAGGGAATTGAATTTGAGTTTGAGATTTTTTACAAACATACTTCTGTTAACTAACTTTAGTTATAAAAAATTAACTTTATTAACTTATTCTGTGCGTTATTTCACAATTTTTGTTTTTTATTACCCTCTTTTTATGATGTACTAAAAAATTTCGGAATTTTATGTAAGCATTTATCCATACTTATGTTTTCGTGTTCGTGTTCGCCGGGAAACTGAAACTCTCAGTTTTTGAAAAATACTCATTCAATGTTTCTTGCGGGGTGCACTTACTGACGAATGTCATTCAAAATGTAAGAGAATTTTGTTCGTCTATAGTCTGAACAACGACTGATTGGAAGAGCGTAAGAATGGGTGTGAAATGAGTGAGCCCAATCGTGCTATGCCTTAAGGTGCTGACCCAATAGACCCGATTTACACGAGGAGACATCTGGAAGAGAAACATTTTGTTCAAGGGCGAAGGACGGTCGGGGAAGAGAGAAGGGATTTTGTCTCCCGTACTCGGCGACACGCTTTGCTCTTCTTATTCGTATTTCTTATCTTAAAGCAATTTTTGACAGTTGCTTCATTCGTTTTCTTCTTTTGTGGAAGAAAGTTCTAAGTTATGTGTTGGTTTTCAATCAAACGGAAGATAACAACGATGACAAACATCCGAACGCTGCTTGGGAAATGCACGATTATTTTTGCTAGTAAAGTAGGTATAATTTAAAATAGTTATGGGACATGTTTATGTTGATTTCTAATTTTTCCCTGCATTTCTAGATAAACTTTGTTAATTTTAAGTTAATTATTTACATATGAAGTATTTTTAATTTAATTTTTTTTATTCAAGTATAGGAATTTATAAATATATTTCAATAAAAAAAACAACAAATTATTCATTATTTAACCAGTTTGCATTTTTCATTCATATATTTAAGAAACTGTTGTCGAACGCTCTCTGCTTTACATGTAAGCGCGTGCTAGAATACATCCGAACCAGACGATGCTAAAGTATTAAATGTCAAAATGTCGCGGAAACATTTTTGCCCGTGTGTACGCGAATGAAACATCAAAAGATAATTTCCAGTGTCTCCCTTCCAGATGTCTCCTCGTGTAAATCGGGACATACAGACTGGCTTTGCTTGCTTGGCTTCGATAACTGCTCAAATGTAATATATGATATATGAAATGAAATTGAATGGTAGCTTTGCTTGAAGCGCTTGAAGTAAGGCGATGTTTCAAATAGCTTAATGTTCTATTTGCAGTGCTTTTGACATAAGGAGTTGAACACCCTTGGCGCTTATTTATGTATTTTGATTTGGTTTAGCTTCATTTGTGAAATACCCATATGAGAGAAACGGTTTGATTATATTTGATTTTCACGAATGTTTGATGAAATATTAATATATGCCAATGAATAGCATAGATGTACATATCATTCTTGAATTGTTCCTCGTCTGTTTCACGATCGCGCAAAGCTGAAAGTGCCCATGTTTTTGACGATCTAAGTATAATTCGCACACCCAAAACGTTCGTCGTTGGCGTATTTGGTGTCTTATCTTTTACTTGTTTACTATTACAAAAAAATTTGCAATATGTTTTCACAGCTTCTAATTAACATCATGCTTTAAAAATGTATTATGTATAATTAACCCGCGCCCATTTGGCCATACAAGTTGCCAAAGCCAAGCAGAGCAAGAGCAGCAAGCAAAGCCAGCCTGCATTGGGCCAGCACCCTTAGCAGCTAAAGTTACTCTCACAATTTTGCTTAGGATGGCGAAACTTTGTAATCTATCATTCTTGTTATCAGGGTTAGGCTTAGTGCATTAAATAATTAATGGAGTAAGCGCATAGTTAAAACACTGAAAAAGTGAAGATTTAGTGATAATGAAACCTTTACTTTAACTACCATTAAAAAATAGTGATAGCGCAATTTAGTGGTAGTGCAAGAGGACCAACCCTGCTTGTTATAAGCCAGTAAAGTAATTTATTGCACTCTAAATGTAGGTTCTGAGTGGCCTGTTTTTCAGTACTGCTACTTCTAAGACAACAAAAGCACTAAAATTGAATTGCTTGAGGTAATATGATCTTAAAGGAGAAAAACCATTTTTATAATAAATAAAACACAATTGTGGCTGTTTTTCAGCGCGTGTATAGAACGGCTATGGCATTAAAATTTGAGCTAAGTAAGCTTTCACACTTGTAGAAGCGATCCGGTCTAATGTACTTGCAACATGTACATACTAAAGCTCATCTACATAATAGTAAATTCTTAATTATTAATTTAATTTTATTTTGTTATTTAAACTAAATTTTTTATGCTAAATAATTTAAATTAAATATAATTATTTTATAGTTCTTAGTTCTATTAATTTATTTATATTATTTAAGTTTTATTAATTTATTAAATTTAATGAAAATATTTGAAATGAAATAGGCTGTTTTCATTGAATGTTTTTAGTTGAAAAGGGTAGTTAAACAATTTCATTGAACACTTGGTATTCACAATTTTCCCTTTATTCCTATATAAAGGGTTTTTCAATTGGCGCGGGTCGATTTTGGCGCCCTGTGGCAGCCATTTTGTTTTGGTGACATCTGTCAAACCTTTTGTTTATTATTCAGTTGTTTATGCCAAGTCATCATGGCAAGTTACACGATTGAACAGCACATTCAAATGATAAAACTTTATTATCAAAATGAGTGTTCATTAACGCAAACATTGCGCGCATTGCGCCCATTTTGGGGTAGACGTGGTGGCCCTTCCAATTCCTTATGGCCCATATTGAACCAAATATTGATTTATAAGTACAAGTACATACATATTTGCACAGGTAAGCGATCAAGATAAGTGGACTGACAAGAATAGACCGTTGAAAGAAGATACTGGACTTTTCACAGCTCGTCGTTGACAACTTAAATGAATCCAAACTTTTGTATGGTTTTTGGTAGCAAATTGGTGTGCGAATGATTTTTGAAATTTTGCCCTTGGCAACTTTTTTGATGGTAACTTTTGTAAAATATTTGAGCTTTCGACTGGTAATTACTAGTCGTATGAACATTGAAGAGGCCGCTTCTGTGCTTTTTGATTTGTATGTAGGGTGTAGCGTGTAAGTAGGGCGCGCGTTATTAGCTATTGTAGATGTAGGTTATACAATAGTGTAACTTCATAGAGCTTCATCCCGAATTGCAATTGTTTCGAAGTAGTCAGTTAAACTGGTTGAAAATATTTGTGAACTGTGTGCTAAGAGATGAACAGCAATACTAAGAATCTTCTTAAAATTCTTCTTCTGTATGATACAGTGGAATCCCTATCTGTTTACCAAGAAGGTTTTTATAATAAATCTTTAACTGAAATCTGAGTGAGTTTAGTGTAATTGACTTATGCACACCTTGGGATAAAACAATAACACATACATTTTGTTAACCAAATTTTAAATTTTTAAGTTTTTTTTTTAATTTAGCACATTGCAAATAGCACGCAGTTGAAATTTCCTGAATTTGAGTTCGAATTTCTAGAATTTTTTTGTGCCTGATTTTATAGCTTATATGCTAGTACAATGAAGTGGAAGTTTGAAGAAGGTAAAAAATCACTTTGATATTTTATACATTTAAGCTTATAGGTTAGGTTAGGTTTGGCAGCCGCATCGCACATAGAGACAACGATGCCACTTAGACCATGAAATGGATCCGTTGTGAACCGCGGGGGCTGAGCTACATTTCCCTCTCCATATTAAACCATCCTGAGCTTTTGACAAAGCGTAAGAGGTTGTTGATACCTAAAATGTATAGATTATCTATATTCGTTAAGAAGTAGGATTTTAAAAATCGGTTCCTGCTTCTGGCTAGAGCTGGGTATGTGCAAAAAAGGTGTTGAATTGTTTCCAACTCCTCCTCATTTCTGCAGCTACGACAGAAACCATGCGTGTAAACGCCTAATCTCTTTGCATGATTTCCTATGAGACAATGTCCTGTTTCTACTATTAATCCTGAACTGGTATGCTGCTATTTATGTGTCTGACTATTCCTGTGTTAACTTCCAAGTTTATTTTGAATTAATTTATACATACATATATAGTTAAATTTAGTTAAATTTACAGTAATAACAATAGTTTTAATTTTGAGTTTGCATTGTATAAAAATAATTGATTTCGAATTTTGTTACTTCCAATCGGTCAATGTTTTAAAAAAAGGGAAAAAATCTTACAGATAGATCTACATTTTTTTAATAAATAAAATATGTAGTATATATATATATATATATAGTAGAAACGCTATTGTTTTGCAATCCAATTGTTCATAACAAATTATGAAAAAACAGTGTACTCAATTAAATATTACGAGGGGAAAAAATAGTAATGTAAAAAGCGGTAATATTAAAATTTCCGTTGTTTCAAACTTATAAACGTTATATTCTTATATAAAACATATGGTTAATAACAGAACATTACATGGACATACTTTGCAGGCATTTTTCTTTGTACTACCGAACGATCTAAAGGTTCTTTCAAAATTGACACCTAGATGTCAGTAGTGAATAATTCCTCGACGCCACCTTTTTATGACTTCTTTGTCAAGCAGTCAGATGCAAAATTTTACACGGTAGAATAATGCGTTAAAATTATTAAAATTTATTTTGAAGATGGTGAACTTTAAGAGCAACATATCGCGTACTTCGTGATTTCTTTGGTGGAAATAATCGCCCGAATGAGTCGGCCGTTCAAAAGTTGGTGAACAAATTTGAGGAAACTGGTTTCGTCGAGGATAGAAAACGGAATGATAGACCAAAAACTGGTCATTCTGTTGTAGCTGATGCTTTCCATTTCAATTCAACCGGGCTATTCGGGTCATGTTCTTCGATTTCGATGTAACTCAAATATGTTGCTCTCTAGTCAAAATAATGAGACACGTATTTTTGTGTTCGCCCGAAAAAATTTTTTTCAAGATTTATCGGCAATTTTGTTTTTCGGCTCAAAATCGATTTTTTTTCTCATTATATAAGAATTTTTGTTTTCTTACATGCTCATAACTTACGCAAGCAACTTCATGTAGAAACAATTGCAAAAAAGTAGTTGAAAATTTTTTATTTTCTAAAAAACAGAAAGTGCGAAACAGGTTTTTTACTCAAAAATGCATTACTCAAAAACAACTCATTTTAGCTACTGGGCATTTAGCTCAATTGAAATTAGAGGTGTCCTCTTGATTTGGAAAAAGTTATAAAAAAAATACACCTTTGAAATATTGAATTTCGGAAAAATTTCAATTTTTTTCCTTTTTTGCTAAATAAAAAATTTTCAACTTGTTTTTTGCAATTGTTTCTACATTAAGTCGTTTGTGTAAGTAGTGACGATCATTTTGAACCCAGAATTATTAAAATCGGTTCGTTTTTGACTAAGTTATGAGTATTTCAAAAAATTTTTTTCTTATATAATTAAAAAAAATCGATTTTGAGCCGAAAAACAAAATTGCCGATAACTCTTGAAAAAAATTTTTTTCGGGCGAACAAAAAAATATTTGTCTCATTATTTTGACCAGAGAGCAACATATTTGAGTTACATCGAAATCGAAGAACATGTCCCGAATAGCCCGGTTGAATTGAAATGGAGAGCATCTATATTAGAATTTTTTTTTTAAATGCCCATAACTTAGTCGAAAACGATCCGATTTTAATGATTCTGAGTTCAAAATGATCACCATTACTTACACAAATGACTTCATGTAGAAACAATTGCAAAAACGTAGTTGAAAATTTTTTATTTTCCAAAAAACAAAAAGTGCGAAACAGGTTTTTTACTCAAAAATTCATTACTCAAAAACAACTCATTTTAGCTACTGGGCATTTAGCTCAATTGAAGTTTGAGGTGTCCTCTTGATTTGGAAAAAGTTATGAAAACAAAAAAAATACACTTTTTGAAACATTGAATTTCGAAAAAATTTCAATTTTTTTTCGTTTTTGCTAAATAAAAAATTTGCAACTACTTTTTTGCAATTGTTTCTACATTAAGTCGCTCATGTAAGTAGTGACAATCATTTTGAACCCAGAATTATTAAAATCGGTTCATTTTTGACTAAGTTATGGGCATTTAAAAAAACAAAAATTCTTATATAATGAAAAAAAAAATCGATTTTGAGCCGAAAACAAAATTGCCGATAACTCTTGAAAAAATTCTTTTTCGGGCGAACAAAAAAATACGTGTCTCATTATTTTGACCAGAGATCAACATATTTGAGTTACATCGAAATCGAAGAACATGACCCGAATAGCCCGGTTGAATTGAAATGGAGAGCATCAGCTGCAAAGTGTTCTTCGACGTTCCCAATAATTATACAATAATATAATGACATCAGATTTTACCAGTAGATGTGCTCATGGTGGGCAATTTAATGATGTCACTTTTCACATATAACTGTTAAGAGTCGTAATTTGAATAAAAATAGTGAAACTTTAAAGAATATAAATTTTTACATGTTTTATTTCAATGCAATATCTGGACGCGACTTTTGAACGGCCCTTTATTTCTAAATTGGAAAAAGATAATAATCCGGTGATGCTAAATAATATAATAAAATTTAGCCGGAACTTAATTGAAACAAAAACTTAGTTGAGAAAACCTCACCATGCTGTTTTTGTGACCAAATGTGGCCCCATCATTGCTGGGGCCTTCCCATGTCATAATCTTTAATTAATACGCGTTGCCAGTCATGTCAAATGATCACCTAAAACCAGTTTTAATTTTTTTCTTAAACAGGTTCCGGCACGAGAGTCTCGTTTAGTCGATGAAGCTGTGGAATGAGAAAACAAAAAATGTTGTATAAATTTCAAACTTAGTGTAACTAATAAAACATGCATATATACACGCGTATGTGCATAGTCGGGGATGTGTATAGAATTTGTAGGTGGTTAGAAGCCAGGTTGTAATAGAGGGGAAAACACCAAAGAAAATAATTTGTATAAGAATAAGTGCATTCGCGATTCCTTATAATAAAATTGTTTTATACTATTTTTGTACTCCACTTAGAAGCAACAAATAGGGAGCCATCTCTACATAGCCACAAAGCAATTAAAAACACTTCATTTAAAAGAGGAGCTACTGCAGTGTGCAGGGTAGGTAACTTTGCCCGATGCCATAAATAAATATATATGTGTGGGTATGTATGCATACAAGCTGTGAACTTAACCACAGCCAGAGAAAGTTAGTGTAAATTTGTTTATAAGTACTTCTTAAGCATTCAACACCCCAATAAAGGCATCACACAAAAAGTAGCAGCAGCAAATTGTTTACATAAAAAAACAGAAGAAAAAAGTCAAGCAACGTAAGCACTTTTATACCTTAGCCGAGCTCTCTACAAAAAACCGATCAATTAATGTACATTTATGCGCATAAACATAGGTTTACTGCACTTAATAAAAAATCGAACACTTAGGGTAAGCAAGAAAAAAATATAAGTATTTATATGTATAAATAAATGCAAGGAACGCCAAATTTGAAATCAATTGGTTAACGTAAATTTTAACACAAGTTTGAAAGCATTTGTTAACAAAAAAAATTCAAGTTCAGCAGGCTTGGCAAACGAAAAAAAATTATTTAACATAGAAGCATTCCAGATTTTGCTGCCGCCGCTGCAGAGGATGCAAGAGGAAGGAGGAATTGTAATAGTTTTATGCACATAAGTGCTTGCGAGTGAGGCTTCTATGCTACTGAATGGATGTACATACATACTTACAATAAAATTTCCAACAACCATTAAATGTACTCGACGTGGCACTCCAAGTAAACTCCTTGAATATCAGTTGCGGTATCAGCTTCTGCTAATGCAATGCACATAAAAAATTATTGCTATAAATTGAAATCCGCAAACGGAAATGGTTCTAAAAAAATATTTGTGGAAGGAGTTTTTATGTTAATGCAGATCTTTGGAGAATATCAATTTTGTAGCCAGTTATACCAAATATTTAATAATTTAAATACATCCTTTTTTATTTAAATATTTAATACATTTTTAAAAGTAACTTGTATATGAAATGCATCCAATTTTAATCCTAGTTTGCGTTCAAAAATGACATTACTAACTAGACTCAGTCAACTTCACCAGTCTAATCTATTCAGTATAGAAATTTAGTAGTACGGTGGTAATATAGTAGATTTAGGTTTACAACCGTACGAAACCCGTGCTGGAATAGCTGGTGAGACGGAATAAGCTAAGTCTTCAATTTTAATTGTAATCCCTTGTAAAAAATTAATCGTTACCTTCCAAAATATGCTTCGCCTCTGTAAGAGATACATATTATTTTTTTTTGTTTTTGGTAACGAGGTTGATATCAAAATTTCAGAAATATTATCAGAGATGCCGTCACATCAACGGTATGTGGGGCATGCCCCCAGTAACACAATAACAGTCCTCCTTCTCGGTTGATTTCCACCCTGGAACCGCGTTAGCATTGCTTCAAGGTGGAGCCGCGTTTATGTCTATTGATACAAGAGGTTCATGCATACAGCTTCCGCTCCTGTGGGCGTATGTAGATTTTATGCCATCGATAGTATGCGCTCCTCTCACTGCGTTCAAAAGCGGTTATGGCGGAAATGAAATATCGGCGAATGTGCAACTCTTTGACACGTAGGGAGTGTTTCACTCAAGCATTCGTGTCTGTCGTCGGTTTGTATAAGACAGTTCATCAAACTGTTAGCAAGGGTGCTTATAAAACTTAAAAAAACAATAGAAATTCAGAAGCCGTTTTTTGTGTTTTGTAAAAATGTCGAATTAGTTTACAAAACTAAATTCATTATTCGCATACTCATTCCTTACTAATACTCATTATACAATAGGTATTATAATACTTATTATTGAAATATTATAATATGTAGTATTAAATACTTAAAAATTCAAAAATCGTTCTGCTTCTACTGCCGCTGCCGTTGTTGTTGCTGGTGGAGTTGCAACTGCTGCCGTCATTTCTGGGCTTTCCTTTCCCAGTCAAAGTGCTGAAGTCTCATCACGACTGTAGCCGCATACATTTTTACGGCGTCCCATTTAGCGATAGTCGTGCACATATATCGGACAAATCATGTGTGAGATGGCGGATGTTCGAATTCCCTCTCCAGTATTGCTGGTTCTTCAATGAAACGTTTGCAGTGGAAGGCCAAATGTTCTGAGTTTTCAACTGCATTCGAGCAACTGGGGCAAAAAGGGCTAACAGGTAGCAGCCGTATTCGGTGATTATCTGAGTTAGGTAGTAATCGATATCGCCATGGTTCCTACTCATCCACCCTTCCAGATTTGGTATGAGTTTGTATGTCCATCGGCCTTTGACTTACTCATCTCATTCTTTGCCATTCGGCCATCGATCTGATTTTTCAGCTGCCGTCAGTTTCACTCCTTTAACTCTATATAGGAGATATAGCTCCATCGCATGGATGTCCACGGGTATCTTTCTAGCAACAACATATATTGCGTCGTCTGATACCGTTCTATAAGCGCATGTAGTGTGTAGTGGTACATATGTATATTACTTATATACGTAATAGGAGTTTTAAAAAATTAGCCCCCATGTTGTGGCCGCCATCTTGGATTTTAAAATTTTTCATTTTGTATTTTAAAGTAAACTTTATTAGCTAAATTTTGAGACCTCGTACAACTCTTTCCGTTGAAATGAATTTTTTTGGTATAGGTTATTAGAATGAATTTAATAAATTTTGATTACATTTTTAGCCATATTAAATGAGCCATCTTGAATTTCGTTTTTGGCCACTCTGTATTGAAAAGTAGATAAAAAGAGCTAAATTTTAAGCCCTATTAGAACTCTCTAGGTCAAAAACATTTTTGGACAGATAGTGGTCTCCCGTTGAGAAAGAATGCCCCATATATATATAATATACAAACATACAAAATTGAGAGTAAGCGGGAGTCTCTTAATGTATTTCGATAAGTCATTGGAGTTGCGAACCTCCAAATATAGTAAAAAAAACTTAAAAGCTTGAAATAACTTCAATGCCTAAAAACCTTACTTCCTCTTTAATTTCAATGTAGGCCTGCAAATATGTACGTTACGTTGAATGCGTTGTTGTTTAAATACAATTAATTCTGCTTTTTTTGTTAATACTTATAATTGCTATGGTTACACTTAACATAATCATATATCATGACATGTATGACTCAAGAAGAAAAGAAGAAAATTAAATCATTAATCAATATGCTTGGGCCAATATCAATTTTTGGCCATACAATGCATGTATACTAATGCATATACACGAGTATGTACGTAGGTGCAACTAGCCCCTTTTTAAAACTGTAACTGTAACCGTAACCTCTCTTTTCGAAAACAAAACTTAAAGAAAATACCACTTTTCCTGTCGACATTAATGAATGTGTCAAAACTGCTATAATTTACCTCTTTCTAAGGTGTCAAAATTACACACCTACAGCTATTGTTACATGCCACCCTTTTTTGCTAGTCATACACAAAAGTATATCTACATACGTAGGTATGCCTATGCAATTCATGGCAAAACACTCATAACGGAGTTTATTTATAAATTTCATGAGTGTTATATTTATTGAGGAAAATAAAGGGCTTTCATTTTGAAAACTACATACCTTTCGGTATGTGTGTGGAAAAAGATGGTATGACATTTCAATGTGCGCCAGCATCAAATATACGAAGGGTTTGACGGTCATTAAGACTCTGGCTAATCGGATAATGACATCTAAACTAATAGTTACTAAAGGTGCGCTATGATACTATTACGCTTCCGGTAAGGGAATAGATAGTAATGCTGTGTTGAATATCTGGCTACAGCGGGATTGTGGGAAAGGAAGTCGCAGATGAGCTAGTGAGAGAAGGTACGGGAAGAGACTAATAAATGAACTCAAAGCAGGGTAAGTATTTAGGCAGGTAACGTTTTTTAAGTACCTATCTCTTCAAGAGAAAGAATACAAAGCAATTGAATAGGTCAAATAGTTCATTTTGTTTCAGCCTGCGTTAGTTGGATTTGTTTACTGAGGGGGAATGCTGATTACATATATCGCAAGGACAATGGGATATCTAAAAAAACTTAGTGTGAATGTTTGGCACTGGCTGAACATTGCCTGAAACTCTTAAATACATTCGAACCCTTTTTTGCTCGCTTTTTTTGAGAAAATAATTGTAATTGTGAAAATTGTAATTCTAAAATTTTCGGTAAATAAATATAAATAAATAATTGGAACGTACACTTTTGTTAGGCGTTTGGCCGAGCTCCTCGTCCTATTTATGGCGTGCGCCTTGGAGGGAGGGTCCTTCAGTTTTAATCCGACCCCGAACGGCAAATGATTTTAATGAGGAGCTTTTTTATGACAGAAATACTCTCGAAAATTTGCCATTGCCTGCCGAGGAGTGACCGCTATTAGAAACAAAACTTTTTCTACCATTTGATGTTCATATACGGAGGCCCAAACCTACGCACTTCCGAATGGTAGTAACGCACCAACCAATTCGGCTACGACGGCCGCATGTCATAATGTAAAAAAGTGAATTGAATGAAGGTGTGCATCGATCCTCGGGTAGTGATATAGTTTAAGAAAACTATAAACCCTTGAGAATGTTGCCTTGACCATCCCAAAATCATTAGCATCGAGCATTGCTTTAGATTTGATAAATCGACCATCAGCCGAACATTTACCGGATGTCTATTATTTTTGCTTCTGTTAGCATGAAGAGCCGTTGTTTATATCTACCAGTTCTGGAAAGCTTTCGGAAAGCTATTTCTGAGCCAATTAATAGATAAGTTGACTCCATATCATGTGATTTCTTTCATGACTGGAATACTTACGGAACGCGGGAGCGAGGGAGATATAAACATTTCTCCGATAGTCAAGCCGCGATCAAGGCTCTGACAACGCCATGGCGCAGAACGAAACTACATAGTAAACTCCTGTAAGAGGGGATCAAATATCTTGACTGTGCAGGTAACATTTTTCTGATCTGGGTTTCTGGACATAGAAACATAGAGGCAAATGAAATCGCTGATAAGCTTGCCAGAAAAGGGACTGAATTGGCATCAGAGACTTCCTACCAGGTCATCGGCATCCCCCTGACAGTTGGTAAAGGGGAACTGTACAATTTATTTCCCAGGAAAGCGCAGAAAATATGGAGCCCCATGTGTTCTTCATGTGCTATTTCGAAGACCCTTTGGGCCCAGTACAATATACGAAGGACTCAGAAAGTCCTTTGGACTCCTCGCCATTCAATTTCCAAACTCGTAATCGGTAACTGAATCACCGGCACACACGCGGTTACCACTTTAACTGTGGGGACCTTTCAGAGAAGGAGACTGTAGATAACTTTCTCTGTAAATGTCCGGGTTTGGCAGCTAGACGTTTTAGGTCACTGGGCGCTCCTTACTTCGACAGCCTGGGGCAGTGCGCCAACCTAAATCCAATCAATCTTCTCCATTATATCAACAGCTCTGGCTGGCAGAATAAAATTAAGAGAAAGAATCAATATATTTGCTACTGAAAGAGAACAAGCGATGTCATGCCATATCTTAAAGTGCGTTATTTACAGAAGTGCTCCAAATATTTTTGTTTTAATAAAATTCAAGGTGTTTTTGTAAAATATAACAAACTTGATTCAAAATTTTACTAATTTCTTAATA
Source organism: Anastrepha obliqua (assembly GCF_027943255.1). NCBI lineage: Eukaryota > Metazoa > Arthropoda > Insecta > Diptera > Tephritidae > Anastrepha > Anastrepha obliqua. The sequence continues at coordinate 88,531,546 of NC_072892.1, forward strand.
TTTCCAAATGATTTTAGACATAATAAATTAATAAATAATATGCGCGTACACTTCTGTTAGCTGCTTGGCAAAGCTTCTCTCCCTATTTGTGGGGTGCGTCTTGATGTTGTTCCACAAATGGAGGGACCTACAGCTTTAAGCCGACTTCTGATGGCAAATAATTTTTATGAGGAGCTTTTTCATAGCAGGAATACTTATAAACTCGGAGGTTTGCCATTGCCTGCCGAGGGGTGACCGCTATTCGAAAACATTTTAGGCATATATTAGAGAAATTCATAAGTAAACGGGAAAAAACGTTTTGTGTACACCTATATACATACTCGTACATTGGAGTCCAAGTTTTGCCAATGAGATTTTAAAAGTTATTAATTGATTTCAAAAGTATATCAGACTCATCTAATGTTATCACTGGGCCACTTTTTTTATGAAATGTTTCTTAAAATTATTAGATAGCAATTGAATTTTTAAGTAGAAGTTATATTTACATGTGGGATAGCCGCGCTCGTATTGTGTAGCTTTATGTAAATAAAAATTTGCCATTTTCCATGTGTATGTAGATATAACACTTAAAGATTTCAATACAATTAAATTTAGAATGAAGTTGAAAGTAGGGAATCGTGTTTTGTACTTGTTACATATTCTTCTTAATTTAACTTTTCCCAGGTTCTTTTGCCATCGTCCTTATATCAAATTTTATTGGCAGTGATGCTGTTGAATAATAGGTTTAGTAGTAAAAGCAGAGAATATGTAAATATATATTTGTAATGTTCAAGCTCTACATTTTTTTCGTTACATTTTCTTCGTTAGCAGTTCCGTTAACACTTACGATATAACAAAACCAGATTCGAATAAACGGATGTAAAAAGCAGTGTTCCGACTAGTTAACATAGCCGACTTACACATTTATTTGAAATGACCCAACTTAACTAAATGCTGTAGCCTAAAATCAACATCATAAACAGAGAACTTGGCATAAAACCTGAGTAACATTTTCGAAAACTCCGCCATTAACAGCTCCATTCGAACGTAAGCAGGCAGAGAAGTCGTATAAGCAGTATCCACGCTACATTCACTTCATTGATAACTGTGGGAGCAATGTGTTTATAACATTTTTCGAAGAGTTTATGTACTCTTTCTCTCTGTCTTCCTCTCTCGCTTGCAGAGCATGGTTGCTTGCCACTGTATGCGTGAGCTCCAAAACTCCACGTGCCATTCGTGTGCTCAACAATACAAACTCAGAAATCTTTGTTGCTGGTGCAGACAAAGCAACTTAACAGTGCAATTGGACTGGATAAGAAGAAGAATAATAATCAGCAAGCGGCTGCAGCGTAGGCAAAAATGAAGAAGAGGCAGAGCACACAATCGTGCGTATTTGGTGTATTGTATTTTGGACGATTAACATGTGGTCGCCGCCGCAAGTTTACTTCGTCCGTTTGCTGTTGCTCCAGCGAATATCCGTCGATTGAGCGCGCACCGATGTTGCTTCGTTGGGTCGTTGGCTGGCCGGTTCGTTGCGCCGTGCTGCATGTTGGTGGATTGGCTTGCTTTGCTTGCTAGTTGGTTGGTTGGTTGGTTGATTGTTGGCGCTGGCTCCCAAAACGAAGGCAGCGAGCGATGTGAATTCGGTCATTTAGTAGAATCGCGAGCTCAATACGGTGCACACGCTTTGAACGGATGAACGGCGGTGTGCGTGTACATACGAATGTCGAATAAAAACAGTGAATGAAGTGAATGTGAATGACGGATCTGGTGTTTTTGGTGAATTATTTTTTGTGAATTTGTTTGTACGCCATGCTAAGAAAACTTTGTACACCAAACAAATTTGATGCAAAAATGAAGTGAGAAAAATAAAATTTAAATAGTAAAATTCAAACAATAATTTTCCCAAGCGTGCGTGTGCGTGTATATCAAAAACAACAGGAAACGAAGAACATTTCCTTGCAAGACGCGGTAATGGCGTATGGTATTTGTGGTTACATTGACGTTTCTTAGTGAGAATTTAGCGTTTCGCTATATTTTATATGTATATTTTCAAATAAAGCGAAAAAATTTGCAAATATCTATTTAGCAAAGAGAAAATAAGTGAGAGTAACAATAAGAAACAACAACTACAAAAACCATTGGTAACAATAAGTTACAAAAGCAAGTGGAACAAAAAATAATTGAATGAAAATTTGTTGCGGTAAATAAGTTGCCGTGTGCTTGAATGCGGGTAAATAAGCTGCAAAGAATAAAAAAGTGGCGCGTGTGTATGTTTATATGTATGTATATGTGCATATGTTGCCATGCCTGCATTTGTGTCTGTAAGCGTGCAGCATTTCCGTTTCCCTAATACTCAAAGTGTTGCAAACAATCAAGGGATTGCGGAATGAGTGTAGTGGTAGCTGAGTAGAGTTAAATGAAACAAACGGACACTACCTTGGCAGCGATTATGTTGCGAAAGGTCTGTGTCACATTGTGTTACTTTCGATTACAGCAATTAAGCAATAACAACAAACAATTTCATAATTATAAATCGATTTGAATGCATTAATGAATATAATTTGAATAAATAAAAATAGTCTGGTAATGACCGCCAGTCTGAAGAGCTTTATTAATTTATTAGTGAATAAAATAGCAACAATTCGTATTTCCAACAATAGTTTGAGATTCTGGTTAGAAGCCTCGTTTATCAGATGCTGTTGATTTAAACAAGTACTCAAGTGTTTCGTTTCATTCGGAAAGTAGCGAATAGCACTGCATGTTGTTTTCGAATTTTGCTTTATATCTAATGAAATTTCTTTCAAGGTAGTTTGCTTAAACTGGTTTGAACAAAATTATATAGCAAAGAGCAAATGATTGTGTGAAATTGATACACATTTTAAAGTCGAAAATTGAAAATTGTATAAATATTTGATAGAGAATTATGTAAGATGTGAATTAAGGCATTTTGGCGTACCAGAGTGAAGCTAATTTCCAAAAACAGAATGCATTAGACGGAGTGAATTTAAAAGTAACTACTTTTCGGTTAGTTCGATTGGTTCCTGATGCATGACTGTGAGCATAAAATATCATTTGAAAATAAAGGTTATATTTCATTGTAATCACTCGCGGTCTTCGACTATTATTCCGCTGCGAGCTAAAGCTTCGCACGGAGGTGCCCATTTGTAGGATAACAACTCCATTACAAATTGAATTAGAAGCTCGGTTTAAATACCTTTGAAATTTTATATGTGCCAGTTTATTGCTTTTATTAACTTGCTTTAAAAAACTTTATTTATATCAAAGAAATTGAGTGGTACTTCAAATCAATTAAAACCATATGATATAAATCGGTGATTTCGAACATTGGCTTAGAACAATCGTTAGCATGCGGATGAAGCAATAGTTCGCGGAAGGCCTGTTAGAAAGTGTCTAAAGGAAATTTAGTGTTTTCCGAAATACTACAAAAGGTTTTAATTTTTAACCAATGTGCTTCGATTCTGATTTTTTTTGGACAAAGATTTCGATAGTTGATCATATAGTATCATGAATCATTAGGATATTCTCAATTTAATGGCCTCTTGTTAGACTTGTTTCAGTTTTCGAGCTAACGACATTTGAAAATTTTACTCGTCGCGCTGAGCGCTCATTTAGAAACAACCTTATATACATTAAATTCATATCCACCATACTGCTTGATGAAGATTTAAGCTAAATAAGAAAATGGACTAGCATTTTTATACCGCTTTGTAACGCAAACAGAGTTTACAAGTGATAGAATATTTGTTGCCCAGTAGCGATTGCTGCTCGGCGGGTAATGACAAACCGAAAAGTATAGCTTCCTTTTTAAGGGAAAAATGTTTCAAAACCTAGACATGCAGATAAAGCAAGAGAGTGACACTATGAGGTCATGCACTAGCGGGAAAACATGCATACGCATTCCACAATTTGTAGGAGAAGCTCTTCATAAGGTAATGAGTCATACCAGTAACATATCATTATTCTTCTTGGGCTAAAATATAAAGATATAATACGCTTTAATACAATAATAATACAACACAAAAATTATCGGTATAAACGTTTGAGTACAGCCAATAAAATAAAACCGTTATTGAAATGTCCTCTGCTTGCAAGTAAATTCATAAATTTAGTAAAATGAAAAGCCGCAAAAATAAAGCACAAGTAAACTAATAAACATCAAGCCCAAACACAAACAACAGCGACATAGCGTATAATCAAATAAAAAGCCACATCAACCAGGGATAAAAACGATGAACTCTTCCTACACGAAATAGGAATAAATATGCCAGACGACTGGCGTAGCGACTAGATCACACTGAAATACTGCTGCCTAGCGGTACTGCCTCTTTTTTCAGTGACTGGAGTGGAAAGTCGTTTTTTCTCGTTTATTTTCGTACTCTAAGTTGCGGGTAATTGGAATTTACGACATAAAAAATTCAGCAGGATAAAATAAATAGTAGCAACAAAAACTAAAGTCACCAAATGAAAATGAACGAAAACAAAATCCAACAGCTTAAACGTATTGCCAAGAACCTCATAGCGACTGTGACTTTGAATTTATCAGTAACATCAACAGTAGCAATAGTGCCAGCCGCGGTACTGACTACGCCTAAAGTCCTTTATTTTACATTCACGTGTGTGTGCCCATCCCATGTCGCACAGCAGAAGCAAGCGTACTGTTCTACATACTTACCACACTACCCTACCACCGTTATGTTGCTGTTTTTGCGGCACTCTCAGCCATAACCAGCCCGCAAAGCCTTCCACATTAGGTAGATAAATTGTCTGGCACGTGGCTTCTTAAATCAATTGGTATTGTGATGTTCAGGCGACTGCTCACACTCCCGAGACTAACCACAATTTAGTCAGGACTACCACAATTGGCGCCGATGTGGATTTCGAGCGATGCAATTTGTTTAGATGATTTTATCCTGCCACGGCGTACGATAATGTAAACATTTTGCCCATTTGCGCAATGGATTTTGCTTAGATATTTTACTATCTCGGAATTAGATTGTGTGCAAATTTTTTATAGTTGTTTGCATAGCAGCGAGCGCGTAAATTAAGCATTACCACCCTCAGTGGTGCTGTGAGTTCATTCCAACAAACTCGCACTGTAGTGTTTTTAAAAACGCAACAGAGCCCACCCCTAGTTTCACCTGTCAAAAGCATCTAAGTCTATGCTGAAGACAATACGCTTTGCCATAATTTATTTATGCAATTTTTCTCATCCTTAACACCACGCTAAGAAAATAACTGAATAAGCAGGCAAGCATGCAGCTTCCCATTCAGTCACCTACATACATACACACATGTACATATACATATATACGCTTGCTCGTAGATGTATTTAAAGTAGTATAGCGGTGTCTGCCCGCCCGTTGGCCTTCGCTGTTATTTGTTTCCGGAGTAGCTGGCGCGGCCATCCGAGTGCATTGGCCGCGTTTGGATTGAATGCCTTGAATTCGTTATAAGTAAAATAACAAATAAGCAAGCAGCCAAAAGCAACAACGCCTGACGCTTTACAGCTTCAACGAAAATAGCGTAAACATTTTGGAAAGTTTTGCATGATGTGGAAATTTTTAAGCAGTTTCGCGTTTGTTTGTTTCCTTGCAGGCTTCCTTGTTTTGATTTTGTATATTCTGCATCCATTGTTGTTGCTGTTAGAGTTCGTTAGCCTCATTCTGAAAAGTTAAAAGTTTTAAAACTATCTGCTCAACTAGGAAATATTATCTCTTGTAAAACTTTTGTTTTTTTATAGATTGCAGAGAAATTGGCAGAACAAAATTAAGGCTGTACAAAGATTCAATTACTAATGTTTCCTCTTTTTTTTGGTATTATCCACTTATCAATTGAGATTAACGCCAACGAATATTTTAAGAAACCGCCTGAGTCTAGAATATGGGGAAAGATGTGTGTTGTGGAAACAGAACAAAAAATTACTCCATTACTACAAAGGGAACATTCAATCGAACACCACTGCTCTTAATACTAGATCGGCCCTTAATCGGAATTGTTCAATAAACGCAAAATAATTGTTTAATCATCAAAATGTATTTTGTCCCCTTCAAAATGGGCTCCATTCGAAGCAATATACATATGGCAACGATTAGTCCATTCATCAAAGCAACTTTTAAATGCGTTTGAAGAGATCTTCTTCAGCTCCTTCAGCGAATTCTCCTTAATAGCCTCTATCGACTCAAAGCGGCGTACGCGGAGTGATAATTTAAGTTTAAGGAAAAGGGGGCTAAATACGGTGAATTCGGTGAATACGTTGGTTGTTGGATAATATTTGACGAGCTTTTGGTCAAAAAAGTGTTCGCAATATGAGCTTTGTGAGACGGTGCGTTTCCTGGAGCAAGATCCATGAGTTTTCTCTCTACAAATTGGCACGTTTTCCAATTGGCAACTTCCAAATATTATTCTTTATGTACCGTAGAGCCATTTGGAACGAATTGCAGGAGCACAACACCATGATAATCAAAGAAAACGAGTAGCATGACTTTCAGTTTTGACCGGCTTTGACGTGGTTTTTTGGGTTTCTGCTCATGTGGATAGCGCCATTCAGCCGCCTGTTGCCTGGTTTGCATGTCAAACTCATATACCCACGTCTCATCATCTGTTATGATGAGCTGGATAAATGGATAAACGTTGGGTTCGAATTCACTTGCTCAAATATGTCTTCAGCCACCTTCTTCCCATGCATTTTTTGAAAGAAATTCAACTCGAGCAACCACGCGTCTCATGCCCAATTATTGGTGTAAAATGCTGCGAATCGATTCGTGAGACACGTTAAGGTCTTGAACTACCTTCCTCAAACTTAAATGATGGTTTTCCAGTACCATTTCCTTGACTTTGTCGGCGTTTTCTTCCGTTGAAGACGTTGATGGTCGACCACATCGGGGCAAATCTTCCACGACTTCGCGGCAAAAGCCTTATACAACTCGTAGACCCGTGTTTTTGATAAAGCACACTCGCCATAGACTTTCTGCAAAATTTTCAATGATTTGGCGCACGAAATCCCGTTCAAAACACAAAATTTAAGACACATTTTTTATTCGATATTTTTATCATTGTGAAAATTGCAGAGCTCACATGCGGTTGACTGATATAATTCAATGCCAAAACCAAGCTAATAAACAGATTACGCTCAAACTCTGCGACACTATAGGGGACATTTGTACCAACATTCCAGCAAAAAAAAATTTAGACATATGTGTAACGCCTGCTTTTTAAATGAACAATTCCCGACCGATCTTTTTGACAGATCGCCTATGTGAAATTTTATGTGTACAATAGTAAGTTTTTGAAGATATTAGGCAGTAAGGATTTGGTCTCTAACCGTTTTATACATATGTGTTTTTTGTCATTTATTTGAGTAATAGCCGGAAGCTAATAGATAAGAGTTGTTTTGTTTAATAATGGCAAAGTATTGAATAATTATGTAGATATGGAAAGTAAATATGTGAAAGTAGTCAAGATCATTTTTTTTTTACTTTCACAATTTCATAATTTTCCAAAAAATATGTAATACTTAGAAAAATGGTGACACACTTTCAAAGGTCTTCTCATCTGATCAGATCAGCTAAGAAAAAATTTTGTAAGCGCTTTTCCAGTAAAAATTAGTCAGAAAAGAAAATATGCTGTCAGCATCCGCCCTGAGAGAGTCAAATAACTAAAAAAGTTCAAGAAAAGTAATGCAGCGTAATTCAAAAAAGTTAAGGAAAAAATTAAACTCACCAACCTATACCACAACCTATTATTCTTTTCCCTACAGATTTTTCAAAATTCACCTTTTTATTTTTTTATTGTGTGAGCATCTGTCTGTAAACCGCGGTTTTTCTTACAAGTTAAAATTTATCCAGTAAAAACCTACAAACTTCCCCTCAAAATCACATGTCTCTTGTGCTCTCAGTTTCTCCTTGCTTGGGTAGAAGATCGCCAAAAATCGTCAATTGTTATTGGTTGGCACATAACATCGCTTTCAAAAACATAACTATTATTAAAAGTCACTCTACCGTCGCCCGTATGTTACGGAATTACGCGGATTTTTATCGATGAACATTCCAGAAAATTTAAGCGAAATATTTTATGCTGTTACAATAAATACCTGAACAAACATTGTTACCACACGTGTTGCAATCTAGTAAGCCGATTGTTGAGTGCGCTGTATCACAAGTGGCGCCATTTTGATTGAACTTAATGTTGTCGATATTTAGCTGATTAATGTTTGGGAACGAAAATTCTGTCAGCATGGCTCGATAGCGCTCGCCATTCACTCTAACGACACCTTCCTTTTCCTCATTTCGAAAGAAATTTAAGAGCGATGATGCCGCCAGCGCGAAATTCTCACGTAAAATGGACGAAGTACTCTTTGAACTTCGCGAACAGATTTAATTTTAGTCAAAGTAAGTTTTCCGACTTCCATATTCTGGGGTTAAATGATGCATGATGACTAGCGAAACCTTACTGAAAAGAAATGTTAACACAATTTGCCATTCCCAGCTGTCAAACCATAGTTGACGATATCGATAATTCTCTTGCAGCTAAAAAAACATCCGATACTTGTCTTTTTTTGACAGCCTTGAAGTTTGAGACTCAGATCTAAGTACAAAATTTAAAGAAATTATTTAATAGTTCAAAGTTAATTTGTTCGCTCCATGGTCCCAATTCGTTGAGAACGTAAATACATAAATAAAAAATAAAAATAAAAATAAAAATAAAATATATACGAAAACATTTAACATCGTCAGCAAAAATAATTCTGAAAAATCAATGCATTCCCGAAAATTTTCTAAAAGCTCTGATTAAAATATTTGTATCGGCGCCGGTCGCCGTAGTCGGATGGTTTGGTGCATGACCGTCAATCAGGAGTGCGTAGGTTTAAATCTCCGTGCAAGAAACGGCACAATGGTAGAAAAAGTTTTTTCTAATAGCGGTCGCCCCTCGGCAGGCAATGCCAAACCTCCGAGCGCCACATAAAAAGCCATTTGCCGTTCGAAGTCGGCATAAAACTGTAAGTCTATCCATTAACGGAACAACATTAAGACGCACGCGACAAAAAGGAGGTACGGAGTAACAGAAGTGTATGAGCTAATTAAATATTTATTTTGTTGTTCTTGTTGTTTGGTTTAATTTATTGGTTTTTTTAATTTGCACAAAGTTTGAAACTTGAACTTTTATGGTTTTTGTGGTAGAATGAACTATATTCACATTTTATTAAAATAAAACAAGAAACAAAAAAATTGTCGAAACTTGTCAATAAAACTTGGTGCTATAATTAAATAAATCCCTAGCCTAACAGAAAGAAACATCCAACAGAGAATAATCGATCATTGTTCGAGAGACGCTTGAAGATCCATTCCGTTGGGAAGTCATTGCCATAGACTTGCTAGAAAGTAATAAAAAGTTTGGTCTACAACAGAAGAGAAAGCTTGGAGGTTTACAAATATATAATATATTAATTCCATATTGATTCAGAAATTCCAGAACTTGAAGCAAAGAGTCCAATCTATTCAAGCTTAATTATTGATGTTATGTTGTGTTTGAGTTGGGTTCACGGAACTTCTTTAGCATGAATTCTGTGGTCGGGTGCAGGAAACTGGGGCCATTATTCTAGGTTTTTTTTTAGGTAATTCAAGTAAAAATAGTAATACTTATAATGATAATAAATAATAATAATAGTAACAATGGTAATAATAAATAATGAATAATAAATCAAAATAGATAATAAATAATAATGTGCTGCATGAATACCTTGCAAAAGTTTAGCCAAAGCTTTTTCTCCAATGCGTGTGCTTTAAAGGTTTGTGCCAGGAAGGAGCTTTTAGGAGACGGCTTACCATTACTTGCCGGGAGTCTACGGCTGCTATGTCCGCAGTAGGGTTCTAATATAGGACCGTGTGTGCCATGCATAAGTAGTCTTATTTAAAATTGCTACCAACGCCAGGATAGTCCAATCAATTCCATTGAAAATATTATTGGGGTTATAAAATTATCAAACAGTAGTCCAATTTTGAAGGCCTTACGCTCATAATGAGTCATTTCCGCGCCCAAAATATAAACTTTTCCTTCTCGCAAAGGTCAGCCCATCTGGGCTAAAACTTATAAATCATGTGAGACTCAATATGAGTAACTTGTGCCTTTTATGTACACCAGATATGGCTCTTTTTGCACTCTTGCTCTAGAGTCTTTTATGACTCTTATTGGTCACATAGACAACTTTTTGGATTACTTTCAAACTACTTTATATAATTCTCTCATGACTCTTCCAAAATTGAAAATATATGTTACAAATTTCAACTAAATAATAATAATGCAATACACATATAATTCCGCTTAGCGACTAGCTGGCGCGCCATGGCGGTCAAGTGAAGTCTCAAGTCGACCAAAACTCAATAAGAAAACTTTCGATACAAATTGCGAAGGTGTAATATTTTATGATTTCCAAAAAATACTAACGTTGTAGGTGAATATTTAGAAATTTTTTTCGTTTTTTACTGAAACAAAGTGAGAATTTGAAATTACTTTAATGCGAGTGAACTTAGTTTTAATGTTAAACCAATTTTTTTTTTGTTTTCAGTAGGAAAGAACCTGACAATTTAGGTTCAAGGACTTATAATATTCTAGTAAAACCAAACAAAATTATTAGAAGTAATTTTATTTTGTTAATTTAATACGCTTTTTCTAAGAACAATCACATTTACTTTTTAACTACATAAAATTTAGAATTTCTATCAGAGGCCAATAATAACAGCTATTTAAAATTTCGGAATTGGAAAAGTTGAATATATGAATGCATAAAGTTTATGTTTTTAAATAAGAATTATTCTCAATAATAAATTGTATATTTCGGGGCTTATAATTTTTATTTTTATTTTTTTGGTTTTTATGTTGCCAAATAAGAGTAATTCTCAAAGTACAATTTTTTATATTATAAGACATAAATTTGCGAGAAACAGTTTTTTAAGATCTAGGCAACGTAAAAACAAAAATAAGAACATTTTATTCCTACAGTATAACAATTGGGCAACATATTTTGCATCTTACCTATAACAGTAATTTTTCTACTTCCTACACTTAGCTAATTCGATATTACTTTTAACATCAAACATTTTTCTAAAATTAAATTATGTACCAAATTAATTTTAAGCTTGTGAACAAATAAATAAAATCAAATTAAAGCTAAACAGAGCTTTGCAACAACTTAGTTAATTGCAATTCAATAGCTTAACAGTTACTTAACGAGCCAATTCGCACCAACTAATAAAATTGGTAAAAATAAATGTCATAAAACCTTAATGTAAGACAGTTTAAGTAATAAAATCAGGAAGAATAAAACCAAGCTCACTAAGCTGTTTAATCGTACATATAATACATATACACAAAAGAATTTGCAATGCATACAAACTTACAAATGTATGCACATTTCCATGCGTACCTACTTACACACTATACATACATTTGTACGTATTAAAAATCTTGAGTTGACAGACCAACTCATCTGCCAATTAATTCATTAGCTTTACTACGTTTAAATCTGTACTCGAAGATACTCGTACATGTTATGTATATGTGTGCAGTACAAGTATGTATGGGTATGTGTGCCATGAATTTATTTAACATTCCACTCATGCTACCATTCGCTCATTGTTCTTGTTGCTGTTGCTTGTGGATGAACCAGTCGAACGCTAAAGCATTATAAGCTTTGATTCCGGCTAAAATTAATGCAAATTGCCATTTACGATTCAGTATTAAGCGCTTGTATTAGCTGAGCCCGGTTAAGTGCTAGCGAAGTGAGCACAGCAGTTGACGACTACCTACAAATGCAAGTATATGTACAAGTGCATATATATGGATGAAAGCAACTGTTGTGTACAGCGCTGCCCGCTTTGGTTCATCAATCCACTAAATACAACTGAAAAGTGGTACCAGAACGGTCAGTCTAGTGCAGCGAACCACAGTGGAGGGAGATCAACTTCAAACTGAATTTTTTGTCTACTTCTTTTGTGGTACAAAAACTGATTTTTCAGGATTTTTGTTCGCCGAGTGTTTCAACTGAATGTGGTGCGAGCGCAAGAGCGGAGTTCTATGAAGGTGAGTAATATAAGTTTATTTAACTATTAAATTATTTACTATTTAAAAATAAAATATATTGTATTTTTGCATAAATCTATACACGTTGAAAAATGAAAATATGTATGTATGTATGTATATGTGGAAAAAATGCTAATAAAATTTCGTAATAAATTTCATTTCGTAATAATTGATATTTTCGCTTAATGGCAATGGCTAATGGGATTTGGTGTTCCAAACTCTAAAAGTCAAGAAAGAAAAAAGAAAAAAAAGTCTAGAAATCCATTTCGACACGCACAGTTGCGTGTTCTTGCCTTTGCAACTCACTTCAGTTTTTTTTTTCTTTCTTCTAATCCATCGCCAATAGTCGCTGATTTCTGTCTGACTTTAATTGATTACTTCGGCGAGTTGTTTATTTGTGGTGTCGTTTTACTTTTCGCCGTTTTCGTGTGCACGTCGGTGTCGTTTTTGGCGGTTAATCCCAACTGTCAAAACCAGCTGTGCATGCTTTGTCAAATTATTCACATATATAAGTTTACTATTACATATTTTTACGAAATTTTTGTGGTTTTTGTGGTTGTGGTCAAAATTGCCGCATAAAGTTATTTATTACGACTATGTTGCTTATGAATATTTATCATACTTATGTTTTTATTGTTTGAGAATCTTTTAATTTAGTTTGTTTTCGGTGACGGGTTACGGTGCCTTTTACAGCAATTTGGCTCGACGCAATCTGGTTTAGGAATTTATGCATGGTTTCGTGCAACGTTTTTATTTTTTAGTTTTGGACATGCCATAAAATCATTTCGAACTCAGCATTTGTGTATATGCTAAAGCCTTGAGATTGTAGAAAAAACTAACAGCAATTTTGTAATACCCCTAAAAGCTTGACAAACCTAAACTGCTTACAGACATTTTTCTCAAATTTGGGTTGTGTGTCTGAATTTTTTCTTGACACAGTCTTGTGTCATCTGTAACTGTTTCTTTGCAGAGGATTATAGCGGAGATGCACTCTCAGAGCTATGCCTTTGGCTGCTAATGGAGACTGAAAGAATACAAGGTTGAGAGCGGAATATCGGAACGAGATGGATGCCAATTTTGTATTCTTTATATCCTTGCTATTGAAAGACAATTACTGCTCGAAAAATAGCTTCGGTCGACTTTTGCTTCAAATGAAACAAAAAAAAATATGTAAAAACTATACGAGGTGAGGCTTCGTTAGAAAATTGTATGGTAATATGTATTTATGAATATTTTCTGATATGCGGATACCTCGTTTGTGGTACTTTTTTCAACAAAACAGACCAACAACACGCCGAATATTGGCTTCCGAGTCATCATTTTGCCAAAAGTTGTCCAAAGAAGAATCTCATAAATTATGCAGCCAATCGATAAGTCCATTTCTCAACACAATTCAGTCATGAATACTTCGTTAAAATCAAGTGAGCTTCAAGAGGTGCCACTGCGCGCTGTATGTATGTATTAGATCATTTGAGGCATCCAATTCCGAAGTATCGACTTGATCAAAAGTTCTCAGAATATATTCAGAATATTCAAAATGCAAGTTTATTCCTCAAAAGTAATATTATCGCCTTCAAAGTACTACCCATGAACTGCAACGCACTTATGCCAGCATTTGATCCAACTCTCGAAATATTTCTGGACCCGTCTTCAATTTTACCATTACGATCAAATAAAAAAAGTCGCTGGGAGCCATATCAGTTGAATTCGATGGGCCTTGGATGGAATTCGTTTCGTTCTTGGTAAAAATTAATAAATAATGATGGCATTGTGCGACGATGCGTTATCAAATCAAGCAAAATTTACGAGTTTTTTTCTCACAAACCCTTACTTTTTTAGCACGTAAAGGTTTCATAACGCCCAGATAATACTCCTTTGTAAATGTCTAATATTTATCTTTGAACACTGGTAATTATTTTATACAATTTTTACAAAACGTACTGAAAAAAATTACGAAGAACTATAGGGATTTTTAACTCTAACAAATAATATTCAGCAGCGAAGTTATGTCGAATTGCCATCTGAACTCTCTGAAAGACAAAAATATTCAAACAGAAAAGAAGTAAAAAACTTGGAAACTTCAGCGGCAGCTGATAGTTGGCGTATATTGAAAATTAAAAGGGAATATGAAATATGAAATATTATATTCAAAAAAGGTGAACTCTATGTAGAAGCAGACTTACGTATTTTTTCTATGTTTAAATCATATTAAAGTGAACTTTATGCCATGTTTTAGATTTTTTAGTGAAAAAGTTGAGGAATGGTAAAAATAGTTTTCCCCGAAAATTTGCCATACACAAATCTCTCAGTAGGTACCGGTCAACTCAATAAGTTTATCTCTGGCCGACAAAATTTGGTAGAACTTTGATATATTTTTTGAGTGTTATCGGTTGTATGCGAACAATTTTATTAAATCAAACCAGTCCCGTCTCCTGTAATTTTTATAGCAAGGGATGTTTACCCAATTATCACCATAAACTAGGTTCAAATGTTTCCTAAAAGTTCAAACACAAATGGTGAGAAGATGTTAGATTCAACCTTTTCTATGTGCATAGAACTACAATAGAAAAACGCTTTCTACGCTGGACAAGTGGTAAACCTTCCAGTGAATTTATGCTACTAAAAAACTTCCCATAATTATAAGTTGTGTCGAAGGAGCCCTGATACAAATTTATTTATTTATCGTCAGAGCATAAAATAGTTTGTTACTGAACACATAAAAATTACCTTATATGATAGTTACTATTATAACATTGCACTCGTATAATATCCCTCTTGAAAGTGAGATGTTAATGCCAATACTTCGGTCTATTTAATTAAGCTCTTAAAGAGGTCGCCTGATAGGTGGTTTGAAATAGACTATCAGTACAATCCATAGCACCAGTTGGAACTTTTAGCATAAATGAATAGCCTTAAAAGCCATGGCTATCGTCCGATCAGTACAGTTAACTTGAGTTGAAAGAACAGTGATAGATATTATGGAAGATTATGAAGGACTAACAAGATTTATTAATTCTATAATACAAACAAATACAAAATGCATAGGACAAAATCAATATGGTTCCTTGTTGTGGTGGCTGAGAGTAGACATACGACCGCAAAGGTGTAAGTATTATAACTTTTAGGACAGCTAAAACGACACACAGAAAAATAATTAAAAATAATTTTAATTAATTAATTAGAAATAATTTTAATAAATTCAAAATAATTTTAAGAAATAATTTTTTAGAATAGTTTCCTTAGAATTGCTTTTAATGATGTTTCCTACATTTGTATAAGAACGGTAAATTCAAAACTTTATTAAGGAAGCAAATTTTATTGACGATTTTTTTAATTGAAACTAATTTACCCTTTAACTAAAAATATAATATAAAAAAAATGGGTCATTGAGCTAATGAGCCATGAGCCAAAATTTTTCGTTTTAAATATTTGGAATGGAATAATTTTTATACACAATTTTTTTAATGACCTGAAGTGGAAAATAGTAAATATTAATTTTATCAGGGCTCGCTCGGCTCAACATTTCTTAATGATTTTTAGTAATTAGCATTCCTTTTAACTATAATAAAAACAAAAGCATTCAATATTTTTTTCTCTTCTTTCTGCAGTACTTGTCTTTTATAGTAGTCGTCTTTTATTTATCTACATCTCAAATGCTTCTTTGTATTTATGCCAGTGGTTTTAATAGGACATATCTTCATAGCATACAGTAATACCGACAACGCGTAATATTTAACAAATCGGATTTTTAGTTTAACCCTGAAGTCATGATTATTGAGAGCTTGTTTGTACTTAATTAATGCTGCCCTAGAACTTCAATCTGGGCTTTTATTTTTTTTGAAGGATCCCAATCTTCTGTAATCCAACAGCCTAAGCATTTGAAATTTCACACTCTTTTTATGGGCATTTAGTATTTAGTTTTATTGGTGTTTATTTTTAAACCGAATTTTTACTGAAAAGCGTCGTACACTTGGCTAGTTCCTGTATAGAACTTAGGCTGTTTGTTAAGAGAGTTCTATCATAAGCGGAGCTAATATTGTTAATATTTATCCCATTTACCTTAATGCCAGCTTCCAACCCTTGCAGTGATTCTTTCAGACTAGCTGTTAAACAGTAATGCGAGATAATACACCCTTGTCTAGCCCCTTTTAGTACAGATATTGTGTCTTGCAATTCATTGCTTGTATTTTATTTATTTTTGTAGTCTGCTACCAATAAAGATTTTTTGTACATTTAATTTCTTTTATATCGATATCCATTCAGTTTATTGCGCTGAATAGTGTGTGTCTTTTGAACAATATGCAAAAGCCGTTTATTGTTTATTAAAAATCTGTTACATCAAAACCAAAAAAAAGGTCACAAAAATAGCTTAATATATATAGCAATCAGTCAATCCTGATAAAGAATTTCCTGTTAATTCTTTTTCTAATTAAAAACGTCACTACAAGCAACGAAACACCAAACTGAAAATTCGACGACAATATGAGTAAAACGCACTACGGGCGAATCTGTCCCTTGGATGAAAATTCAAAGAATGAGATTTTTAAAAATTTCTTCTTTTAAGAAAAGAAAACAGGATTTTTAGTGGTGAAAATCTCTATTTTGACCTTGCAGTTATTTACGGCATGACTATATCCAGTCTGTGCGGTTTAAGAACCTTATTAGGTTGTTGAGATCTAAGCTAGACAGTTGGTCGAGACTCTCGAACAGCGGCTTGCCCAGGATTAAGATTCTGTCTTTCCATAGGGCAGAACATTCACAGAGGAAGTAGAAGATTGTTTCCTTTATCTCCAGTTGTTTAGAACTGTGGCAGTATGTGTTGTGAGGAATGCCCATTTTATCTGCTTTTTCTCCAATAGACCAAAAGTCAGTTATGACTGCCGTTAGTCTCCAGGCGTCCCGTCGTTGTATGTTTAACAATATTTACGATTTTTTGAGGTTGTAGGTGAGCCATAAAATTCTGCTGATTTTGCATTTCGTCTGGTCTCTCCATCTACAATCCGCGATTCGAAGTACTCTTGACTGCACCTAATGGTGTGAATACAGATTCTGCAAGAGCGTTATTCATGGCAGATCCCCCTCTTTTCCAGTTCATCTGCTTTTCATTACCTTTAATATTCCGATGTCCCGGCACCCAGATTAAGGTAACTTTATGGTTTACACTCAAGGTGGTGAGGCTATTCCTACTTTGTTCCACCACCATAGAGTTTGTAGTATTTGAATTGCAGCTTGGCTATCCGAAAGAATAGCGATATTGCCCTTAAAAGAGAAATCTGCGATTAGTAGCCTACAAGCTTCCCCAATTGCCAGTACTTCCACCTGGAAGACACTGCAGGCATCGGGGAGTCGCACAGATTTTTCAATTTTAAGTCTATGAGAATATATGCCAGCTCCAACACCACAATCCATTTTATAACCATCTGTATAGACTGTAGTGTCGAAGTTGTTTAGTGAGAATGCCTTATTCCATTCCTCCTTTGATGGAAAGAGAGTGGCAAAATTGTGTGATGTAGTCAGTCCTCACCGAGGTTAACTGAGCTTGTTGCAATAGTAGACTGGCATGACGATAAGTTTTTTCTTTCCAGCGACCCGCTTCGTTGTAATATACACAAGGAAAAATATTTTTTATGAAAATATTATTTATGATATTAAAATTCACGTTTTAGATCTTTCACCTAACACAGGGAGACTATAAATATTAGAAAGTATTGATTTATTTCCATTATAAGCGGCTGGCTGGGTCATGTTGTCCGATTGGATACAAATGCTTCGGCTCTGAAGTATTCGATGCGGTACCAGCTGATGGGAGCAGAGGAAGAGGAAGGCCTCCTCTGCGTAGGAAAGATCAGGTAGAGACGGACTTGGCTTCACTTGGTGTGTCCGAGTGGTGCGGGTTAGCACGAGAAAGAAACGACTGGCGCGCTTTGTTAAACTCGGCCTAAATCGCGTAAACGGTTATAGCGCCAATTAAGAAGAAGAAGAACTAAAATAAAACGTAAAAAGGAAGAAATGGTGGGTGGCAGCATTGGAATTTTTTTAAACATCCAAGTCTAAAATACTTCCTTAATATTTGATCATATACATATGAGCCGTTTTCTTTGAAAGTGGTGTAAGTCCATTTTGACAAAAAATTAGTTAATGATAAAAATTAATACAGTTTACTATCAGCTTTTTATTTATAAACTTTTTCCAAAAAAATCTGTTAACATTTTCATTGTCGACTTATTCAATAAAGTATGCCGGTTATGTGAGGATGTGGAAGTAACCTGCAATGCATGAAATTTGTAATTATTGAATAACAAAATAATATACCTTTTGCAGTGGACTTTGAAATTCTGAAATCTACAATCTATAAGAATAATTTTATTTGTAATTTAGATATCATAAAAGTTATTATATTAATCCAAACACCAATACTTTACGACTACTTATCTTAGATGACTTTTTTAATTTGTAAACTTCATCAGCAAAGCTGCGTTATTGAAAATCCCTTTAATTGTTTGCATAAAGCTCTTAGCGAAAGCCAATCATTCATGCGAAAAGCCACTGCAAAGTCTTATTAGAAAGAGATGGAGTGTGTTCTTCTATACTCTTCTTCTTCTTTTCAAGTACACTTGTAGCGTACACATTAAGCACTTGTGTTATTAGCAGAATTCATATAGTATTCTGAAAATTTGGTAGCAATTTCGCCGCCATTAAGTGGCATTGGCATTCAATTAATTTTGATTGGATTTGCTGCTCGCTGCTAATAGCCCAAAATAACACTAAGCCTTGGCGAATTTTCGTGATTTTGACTTTTTGGCAATACTCGTATATTTGTTAGTGTACAAGTGTGGCATAAATGACACTCACAAATGTTTTACGGTCTAGACAAAATTCATGTCTTTGTCGAGAGTAAGTGGGAGAGTCTACTTCTTGAGAGAAAGAAATAAAAAAATAGAAATAAAAAATTTATGAAAAAACAAAAATAAAAGAATTATAATGTGCATGTTATATATTAGAAGCGTCGCCAGGCAGCATGTTGCAACACGAAAAACATGCCAACCATAAAAAAGTTAACAACATAAATTTGTAATATTTTACTTTATTTATTTATTTGCTTTCATGTTTGCTGTTTTTCATACTGCCGCTGTAGTGGTTTTTTATTTGTTCACTTATTTTGCTGTCAATGCTATGTTGCTGTTGGTTGTCTTGTTTTCATTGTTTTACAAGTAGCTGTCAATTGTTGTCATTTGCCGCCTGCCTTGACAATATTTATCATCTTATTCATTGGAGTATTGAGCTATTGTTGTTAGTGGTGGACATTTATTCGTCTTCTTGTTATGCCTTAATACATACATATATCTCTTGTGATGGCGAATGTGCTAACGATTTATTTTCGAATTCCTTGTCATTTGGTTTTTTTTTTTGCTTCCCAACTGGCTGACGCCTTTGCTGACTTTTATCAGATTTACACATTTTTCGAATTTACAAATTGTAATATATGTGTGTGTATCTTCCTCCTCATTCTCATCCACATCTTCGTATTCATCTTCATCTTCTTCTTCCACTTACATATTTGTCCACATATCTACAACTGTCAATTTGGTAAGCGAACTTTTTTGCCAGTCTCAGCGTCAATGTAAACACCTCAAGTTAACATCAAGTCGGGTGATTTGTTACGCTGATCTATGCATGGATGTATGTATATATATCGGTTGTGTGTGCACATAAATCCAATACCTAGATATTACCATGCATATGTATGTATATTTTAGTGTGCTTTGCGTGTTATTCGAGCCATTGAACTTCTATACATATTTATATTAAATATTCAGGGACTTCTGTGCGCTGTCGAACATTCCATTCCGGCATAATTATTTCTTTCTTTGACGCTGCCACAATCATGTCATTCTCGGCGCATACATATCTCTTTGAATCGTTTCCGTCTTTTCCGCACCCTCCGTTGCACTCCTCCCGTAGTTGTTAGATGCCAAGTTATTGATATGACTTTAAGATTTATTGGTTCTCATGTCAATGGTTGGAATGAAAGCGGCCCATTACGTTTCTTAGTATGGTTTTCCCTATTCATAGAACAAAAATAGTATATTTTTCTTTTTTTAATAATATTTTCTGAAATAAATATTCTGTAGGCTTTTTCCGCTATTTTTCGCGCCTGTTTTGAAGGCACACATTACCAGTTGTTTCGATCCAAAGCGAATATGCTCTTTATAGCAGCTAATTTTTGTTGTATTTTTGTTATTGGCTACACAGTTTTTTTATTGTATATTTCTATAAATTGTCTAATTTGTGGAGCAGCATATTTACGATCAATCTTTATCGTAAAATCATTAATTTTAATCTCACTTAAGGCGCAGCAAGCTAAAAATTTACATAAAGCTTTATTTTGACATTTGTGTACCCTAAATTAGGAAAGTCACCATTACAAGGTGACACAAAATCAATCACCCGAATGGAAGATCTATAATTTTGCAAATGGTGGCGTATGTCAATTGTGTGTGACACTTGTGAACTAGACAGTTGCAGCATATAAACAGACATGCAATGGATCGGGTAAAGGTCAAAATAAAGAATTCCATCATTAAAAATCCCTTTTTTTTTAGTAAAAAGTTTTTCAAAAACGAAAAGGGGTAGCTAATTTTGCGCCACTTCGTATTCTGCTTCTTGCTTCATATTTTTGGGTTTTCTAGCAAATCTTTACTTATGCATCAAAGCTAATCTATAAAACAGGGTAGGAAGGGGAAATGGTGAAACAAATTAAACCAGCCGCACATATAACGCAACTCGGCTAAGGTCCAAATATCTCAAGGAGGCTATAAAAAATCGATGGTGGAAATTTAATTATTTACTGCTTTATTTTATTTTTCAACTGGGTATATATGAGAAAAAATGAATAGTGATTCGGAAAAGCACGCTTAACATTGAACATAGTTTTGTTCATGTAACTCCGTGTTTTGTTAAAAAAAAATTGTTGAAACCATTAACATTTAATAAATATCTGCACCGTTAAAACACGGTGATTCGTAATTCCTACATAAAAATTATTGTGAAAAAATATTTACTTTACATATATTTAATATGCGTGTATAGGTACAAGGTGGCGCAAAAGTAACCTTGCGATGTTTTTTGGCTGTAATTTAAAAAAAAAATGAAAAATTTGATTCTTCTTGTGGATTATTTTTATTTGGTCTCTTAATTTTTTTTACATCAAGTCGAAAATATGCCCTTTTTATGGCATTTTCCATCACTTTGGCCAAAACTTCCGGCGATAGGTCCTCACATTCTTGACGGATATTGCCTTTAAGAGTCTGAGGTTTGTTGACATAAACCCGCGACTTCAAAAAGCCCCACAAAAAGAAGTCTGGAGCGGTCAAATTAGGCGATCTTGCTGGCCAGTGCAAATCGCCAAAACGGGAGATTAGGCGCCCGAGAAATGCATCCTTCAGCATATCGGTTGTGGCACGTGCAGTGTGTGCCGTTGCACTGTCCTGTTGGAACCACATGTTTTCCAATCCCAATTCATCAAGTTGCGGCAAAAAGAACTCGTTGATCATTGCTCTGTAGCACTCACCATTCACAGTAACCGTTTGGCCCGCGACGTCTTCGAAGAAAAAAGGTCCGATGACTCCTCCAGCGAAAACAGCACATCATACAGTGACTTTGAGCGGGTGTAATGGCTCTTCGGAGGTTACACGCGGATCTTCAGTGCCCCAGAAGCGTAAATTTTGCTTATTTACGTACCTGCTAAGATGGAAATGGGCCTCATCACTCATAATTATTTTTGATGAAAAATCATCTTCCTCTTGGTGGTGATTAAGGATGGCTTGAGCGTATGTTAGACGCGATTGGGGGTCAGCTAACAGCTGATGCACCGTCTAGACTTTGTACGGAAGCATCTTCAAATCTTGTACCAAAATTCGCTGTAAAGACCGTCGACTGATACCCATTTGCGTGGCACGTCGTCTGGTCGATGTCGACGGCGCTTCCATGACATCCTCGGCTACAGCAGCAATATGCTCTGCAGAACGGCTACTCCGGGGTCTGCCACGCCTGGCAGCATCTCGTGTTGTGCCAGTCTCTTCGAGGCGAGCGGCTAAACGTCACAGTGTTTCACCAGTAGGCGTTGGACGGCGAGGAAATCTGCGACGAAATTCACGTTGTGCCAAAGTCACCGACCGATTATTGGTCAAATAAATAGTCAGCAATATTCCGCGTTCTGGAGCAGTGTAGCGTAACATTGTTTATTAACGTGTATTTCGCATGTCAAAAATGAACTGACATTAGGGGCCAATCGCAAAATTTATAGCATTTTCTGATAGGAGGATTACTTTAGCGCCACCTGTTATAACAAGAAGAGAAGAGAAGTTTCCGCTGAGCGCGAGCTTAGTCATCACTTGCCTCAGATATAAAAATCTTTCAAATTCTTACTGTCTCAGATAAATAATTTTGAGCTTTTTGTCCAGTTGAAACAACTTTCGGTTATAGTGGAAAATTAAGAAAAAAAAAGAATCTGATAAATGTTTTGCCACTACAGTGTACGCAAAGTTATCTATGAGTTTGTAAATTCACTTGGCGTTTTTGATATTTAGAGATCAATATTGAAACCACTAATTATTCATTGCTCTTGCCTTATGGTCTATCTTAATAAAGGTTGGAGTTAAATACAAAGTGGTAAAAATTGAATCATCCAATTTTATTGCTGAGCAAGTTTTTACTAGATAAAAAACAAGTTTTGCTTTGATGGAAATCTTTATTTTGATCACCTACAGATCCATTGTTTGCCTTAATCAAATGGATAGAAGTAGATTATATAGTACTATGTACTATTTTTAAGCGGGTAAATTCGCTTAGACAGAAATAATTTATGATATTTTTAAAGTATTGTTCATCACTGGACTGAAAAAGACAAATTTTAAATTTTTTTCTTTATTTACTACAACCTTTAAAGCAATATTGCATATATTTGTACAATCAGTATTTATTATGCTATTTTACCAATGTACGAAGAATATTTTTTTTCAGTTATACTGTAAATCTTTTTGTTATTTCAGTCGGTATGAGTCATTTTAAGCTGCTCTTGATGTTTTCCGCAGGTACTACTTTTCGTATTTGCTCGTTTTGGTGGGCTGATAGTTGGGCAAAATTTGGTGATTGTTTCTTGGATTGTGTCTACATTTAAGTCACTGTGGATGGCTTCATTGGTATTCACCAGTATGTGTTATATTTCGTAATATTTTGGATTGTGTTCGCTGTATAACCTGAAGATTGGTGTTTTTAGCCATTCCCCATATTTTTATAACATATTTCCAGATAGGAGTAATAATTGTTTTGCATATACATAAACACCTTATTACAAAGCGATAGTTTTGATGGTCGTCCGATTAGTCAATTTAATTGCTAGTACTTGTCCTTAATTTTATTTATTTTTGTTAATGATATGCAATTTCCATCTCAGTTTTTCATCAGCAGTTATTCCAAGATATTTTGCTGCTGGGCAGTTTTTTATTTTGTTGTTTTTTAGAGAAATACCATATTTTGATGACTTTTTGTTTGTATACGTAACTTGTATTGTTTTGTCTTCATTAACTTCTACACCCCATTCGTCAAACCACTTTACTGTATTGTTTATTAATTTTTGAAGTGCAGTTAATATGTTCAGTATCAGCTGCGAACGTTGCTATCATTGCATTATGTGTTGTAGGTGTTGGCAATTCTGCGGTGCCTGAACAAAAAATTCTTCGATCTGGCACGACTTTTTTATGTTTTTCAAAAGCAGTATAAATTTTATTGAAATCTACCAAGCGGTTTTTAAGTTACGCTCTTTGTGAATTGTTGAATAACTCGAAAAGTATTTGCCGGATTCACTTGAAATTTTCACACAATACTATAATAAGATACTATACTTAAAGAAAATGCAAAAAATTTTTTTGAAAATTCTGACTTACTCTAACCCCTTACGTAGCTTTTCAAAATTAAAGCTTTTTCAAATTAAAATTTAAATAAAAATCTTATTTTGATACACCACGAGCCAATACAAATAAAAAAAAATAAATCCGCTGTTCTACTGATTTCACCTTGAATAGATTCGCCTTACTAGCATACTTAAAACGAATGAGCAAAGTAAAAAATAATTAAAAAAAAGTTAAACTTTATTTAGTACGAATAAGATTTGTAACTAAATCAAAAAGTCATAGTGAGACAAGATGAAAATATACTTTTGTTTTTTATAATTAACTTCTACACCCCATTCGTCAAACCACTTTACTGTATTGTTTATTAATTTTTGAAGTGCAGTTAATATGTTCAGTATCAGCTGCGAACGTTGCTATCATTGCATTATGTGTTGTAGGTGTTGGCAATTCTGCGGTGCCTGAACAAAAAATTCTTCGATCTGGCACGACTTTTTTATGTTTTTCAAAAGCAGTATAAATTTTATTGAAATCTACCAAGCGGTTTTTAAGTTACGCTCTTTGTGAATTGTTGAATAACTCGAAAAGTATTTGCCGGATTCACTTGAAATTTTCACACAATACTATAATAAGATACTATACTCAAAGAAAATGCAAAAAATTTTTTTGAAAATTCTGACTTACTCTAACCCCTTACGTAGCTTTTCAAAATTAAAGCTTTTTCAAATTAAAATTTAAATAAAAATCTTATTTTGATACACCACGAGCCAATACAAATAAAAAAAATAAATCCGCTGTTCTACTGATTTCACCTTGAATAGATTCGCCTTACTAGCATACTTAAAACGAATGAGCAAAGTAAAAAATAATTAAAAAAAAGTTAAACTTTATTTAGTACGAATAAGATTTGTAACTAAATCAAAAAGTCATAGTGAGACAAGATGAAAATATACTTTTGTTTTTTATAATTGCTTCCATACTTAGACTGTTCGAGTTGGACTCCACAGAATTTGACTTGGTAACATAAAAAATTCATAAAGTGAAAACTATTTTAAAAGCCTCTATTTAAAATATGGTCATTTAATATGATACTAGGTTACTAAAAATTGTTAAGAAAAGTAGTCGCCTAGCAAAAATATATAAAATTCATATGAAAAGAAAACTTCTCCCTAAGGAAGTGGTTGAATTTTTAGCGATATCGGCAGCCATTTAATCAGTTAACTGCTCCATTTACAAAGTGCGCACAAATTTGTGTTGCGAAAATCGATTTATGACGCTGTTAAAGAATTGCATGAAAGAAATAGGTATATTTTATAAAATTTGTTATTTTCGAAGTGGAGAAACTTGCACAACAATAAAAATCGATCGCATGACTTTAGAATCACTTAATAAAACAAGTGAATTGTATTTTTGAAAAGTACATTTGTACTGTTGGCTTTTTACAATGGCTTAACTCGTTGGATACTATTTATTCAACCCTGAGCGCGGCTTTTGAATTGTGAGGTTTGTAACAATTGATTAGCATATACATTCGTTTGCTCTTCTATAATACTAAGAACTTCATCACATAAATATTATTGCATATAAAACTTGCACTTATTTATAAAACTTCTAAGTACAATTTGCTACATACTAGGCTTAGCAGAATATTTAAACGACTCCCTATTTCCTCCTGTAATATTTCACAGAGAATTTGTACCCAGACCTTCCGTCTCACAATTGTTGTTGTTTTCGTAGTCAAGTATATTGGAATTTTCATCAGTAATGTTTTCAGGGGACAATGAAAATGCTTGTGAGCGTCTTCTCTTCATTGTATGCCAAATGGTGTTATCATCGCTGTCGGTGCTTTTATTGACAGTTGCTGCTCAGAAGCTTTAACTTGACTTAAATAATCTTCATCGTTGGTGCAAAAGATCGCGTCTGTCCTTAAATATAAAAAAAGGTTTTCATTTAACATTTTCGAGGGGTCAGTGTATTTTCAGTAGGATGTGCTACACCATTTCAAATGATGTACTACAAAGTGTGACAGAGTTTAAGGATCTTGGAGTATTATACAATACAAAATTTTTCTTCAGTGGCCACATTAATTTTATTTCAAAATCTTATTCGGTTCTTGGCTTCATCCGCCGCATTGCAACCGAATTTTCTGTTCTGTATGCTGTTTACGCCTTTTGTTCGTTTTCACATAGAGTTCGCTGTCATCATTTGGAGACCTTACGATCAACTCTCGATTAATATAATAGAACGAATTCAAAAAATTTGTCTTAAGCAAGCATTACGTTCCCTCCGATTTGAGGCGCCTGTTTCATCTTATAATTCTCGGCTAAAGCTAATTAATCTAAAATGTCTTGAAAAAAGAAAGACAGTCCTTTCACTTTCGTTTATTTTCAGTGCTGTTAATGGCATTGTTGACTGTCCATGTTTCCCTAAGAAGTCTTCGAAATTTGTACCCTTTTTATGGGGAAAACTTTAAGACTAAATGTGCGAGTAATGCACCCGTTGCTCGCACACTTCGAGACTATAATTTATAATATAATGCCAGTCTGCTTGGTTTTGCATTATCCAGATCTAATTTAAATTTAGTTACTTAATATTGTATTTATATTCATTGCTAATATTATAGTTGCCAAATTTGACTTGCTTTTCTTATATTTACTTTATAAGGTCATTTGTGCTGTAGATTATTAAAATAAATAAAGAAAAATAGAGTCACGTAATTTATTAATTTCGCTGTAAAATATAAACTTATACAAATTTTTTTTTTAGAAAACATGATTTTCGCCTTCGCCTGTGTATCTAAAAATTTTATTTAAAAAAAATCCATTTAAAAATACATAGCTTAGGATGTATTTTTATTACTACTCCACAACAATTAGAAATAATAAAATTTATTCCGGATAATTTTCTTAATTTACCAAACTTTATGGCCTTTGCCGAATTCCTTGACTACCGATACACGTTTTCAAAGCTTTATATGTATACAAAATCTTAGCGTTACTTCCAAACATGCACGCATATGTATGTATGTAGGCTTATGCATTAGTGCTTCCATTTTGCCACAATCAATTATTGCCACCATGCAAACAAAGCGAATTGCCGACTCATTACCAGTAGCTTAGCAGCCACTCATATGACTCACTTGGCTCAATGAATGCCAATGATGTAGCCATACACATACATACATTTACATACATATGTGTAATAGTATATTGAATTTGATTGTTGGCGGTTTTCGAGGAAGAGATTACTTTCAATAGCGGTTTAATTACACGCCTATATCTCACGCACATCAGGCTCCGATAGCTTACGGCATTCATACATAAGTACAAATATATGCCTGTATGCAAGTATGTATGAATCCGTGTATATATGGGTTTGCGCTTAACTCAACTTTCTGCTTAGCCCATTCACGATGTGTCGAAATGAGTTGACACTGAAGCGATTAGTTTTACGGGCGCGTCGATTGTCATGATATGTATTTATATATGTTAGGCATCATAGCGGCTTATCAACTGCCTCTTCTATACTTTCTGCTTAATCCCATCACAGCATAGCTTGAACATTGGGACGTTATCGCAATGAAGTAGTCATTCAGCATGCCAGACAGCGAGAAGCCTTCAACCCAACTGGTTGGCAAATGTAATTTGAAGCGGGATATGATTATCGATTATCAAAGTGGCTTATATGTATGTATGTGCAAAGAATCGTGCTTGAGGGTATATTTGGATAGATTACAGGCTGCCAAACGGACATCATTATAAAACTCATCTGTGATTTATTTATAAAAAAATGCTTAATTGGCACTTCTTTTGCACTGACTGACACCTGAATTGAGTACGACGCTCTATACGTTTTCAACCATAAGTAAATCATAAGAGTAATTTATGTATACCTTCTACTCAAATATGAACGAGACGGTATCAATAAAACGGTCCGCGGATGACATATGGCAAAAATAAATTTTTTTGTTTTTTGATAGGACTGTTATAAGCTTACATGGCAAATTTCAGCGTGATATGTAACATAGTTTGTTTTCTGTGCTACTGTAAACAAGTCAAGCTCGAGTGTGTTCTTCGAATTCTCTTTTATGACTTCAATTGTCTCAAAATGTTTTCCACGGAGCGGCAACTTGAGCTTGGGAAACAGGAAAAAGTCACATGGAGCCATATCAGGCGAATACGGTGCTTGCGGAACGATATTAACATTATTTTTGTTCAAATAATCGCGAACAAGACGGGATGTATGAGCTGGTGCATTATCGTGATGCAAGAACCATGACTTGTTGTCCCACAAATCCTTCCTTTTAAGACGAATGTTCTCGCGCAAACGCTTTAAAACGTCTAAATAATATTCAGCGTTAACCGATCGGCCTTGCGGAAGGAACTCCGAGTGCACCACACCTTCGTAATCGAAAAAAACAGTCAGCATAACCTTAATTTTTGAGCGACTTTGGCGTGGTTTTTTGGGTTGACGTACGGCCCTCTTTGAACGATTTGTACTCCTGGAAAACACGTGCACGCGATAGAGCAGAGTCCCCATAGGTTGTCTGCAACATTTTTAAGGCGTCTGAAGCCGAAATTTTGTTGGAATAACAAAATTTCAAACAAATTTTTTGTTCAACTTGAATTTCCATCGTTAAATTCGAAGAATACACTCGAGCTTGACTTGTTTACAGTAGCACAGAAAACAAACTGTGTGACATATCACGCTGAAATTTGCCATGTAAGCTTATAACAGTCCTACCAAAAAATAAAAAAAATTATTTTTGTCATATGTCATCCGCGGACCGTTTTATTGATACCGTCTCGTTCATATTTGAGTAGAAGGTATAACTGTAATAACTGCTATTTAAGAGCTTTGACGCCTATAATACGCAAGAGGGTGAGAAAAATAATAGTAAATGAATCAAAATCACTTTGAATGGAAAAATAATAGTAAATCAATCAAAATCACTTGAAATAGTGATACTTTCCTGAGTAATAATAAGCAGCTTTAAATAAGTTTATTTTTCTTATCCAGCCACATTTTCAGAGCGCTTCATTGATGCTCGTCATACTAATGCCTCAATCTTAGCCAGCAAAATTTATGCATTTATGTATTTTAATTTGAAAATAAAAATTGTAAACTGCACGAAAATATGCATCAATTGCACACATCTCCGGACAACAAAACAAAACAAACCTTTAACTAAATAGTTTCAGAAACCTTGTCATCTCCACCACCCTTCCGAAACATGCCACGCTACTGCATTACGATAATCAATGAGTTCGACCCAATACCGATCGCCACGCATGCATAGAGACGCAGCTCTAGTTCAGAAATCTTATCAAAGGGTAAATTTTTAATATTAATTGTGTTTGTGTGTTAATTAACATTTTTGGTTTACTTGTGGCTTGGGATCCCAAAGCCATTGAACTGGAAACCAGCTTCCTCTTTAACTCGAAGCAAATGTTGGGTGAATATGTTTTAGTAAATTAATACAAACAATTTTAATAATGAAATCTTTAACAATGTTGCATAGAAGGGTAGTTTGTATTATCATCTGAACTGTATATTATGTAATATTTTCTGCTCAGAGGCAAATTTCTATGAGAAGCTGATTGTAATCTACGTATGAAGGTTGTCAGCAAGGCAAAATTGCAACGTAACTGCTGGGAAATGATGCTATAATTTTTGCTTTGAAACTTGTTTTGTCTCCGTTAAGTCGTTAGCGAATACTTACTAGGCATGTAAATCTCGGGAATTTGGTATTTTCCAATGTTTGTATGAAGGTTATCCCGGTTTTTTCGAGATTTGTAATTTGTAACGAATTATATGAAAAGGAGGTAGGAAAATTCCTTTCCACAGCAAAATATGTTCGTAAATCTTATGTTCATTCTAGAGTACTTTATCAGATATCCACAAGCTAAAATATTATTAAGTGCTTACAAATTTAACTATCGCCTTTTGTTTGAATACGAATTAAATAATTTTCACTTCAATTACAAAAAGGTTATCTTAAAACCATTTATTTATTATTTACATGTTATATGGCAGAATGTTTCCAAAACAATATTGATGCAACATGTTAGACAATTTTTAATATCTAAATCCTCCGGGTTAACAGGATTGTAATAAAAAGATACCAGAATTCTGAAATCGAAAAAATTTACATACCTAATACCCACTACAAAAGCACAAAATACATTTATGTTCTCAAACAGTAGCAAATATGCTGAATCTTAAAATACTTTCAGATTTTTGTTCATGATATGCTAAAACTAGCGAAATTCGACAGATTTTGTGACAGTTTATGTTTGGGATAAAATGTACCTTTTTTCAATTTAATTTAATGCGTTCCGCCGAAGTGGCCGCCAAGGGTGTTTGTGAGTTATATATAAACAGGCTGGTAATCAAAAACCGTTGTTACATTTTACAATTTGTTGGACGCTCACAAAAACTGGAGGAAAACCGTAGCCTAAAAACCTTTAAATAATATAAACGGCATACTATTCACTATTTTTATTGAAGCGAAGTAAATAAACTGCGACTGTATAAAGTAGGGCCGTGGCAGCCCTCGTAGCCGAATAGGTTGGTGCGTTACTACCGTTTGGGAGTGCGATGCTTCGAATCTCCGTGCATAAAACAGTAATTATAGAAAAAGTGTTTTCTAATAGCGGTCGCCCCTCGGCAGGTAACGACAAAGCTCCGAGTGAATTTCTGCTTAAAACTATAGGTTTCTCCATTAGTGGAACAACATCAAGACGTACGCCGCAAATAGAAGGAAGAGCTTGGACAAACACCTAACAGAAGTGTACGCACCAACTATTTACTTTATTTTATATAAAGTAGGGAACCAAACTGGAGGTTCTTTTCCCTTGAAATGCTGCGAAAAATTTGCATATACAATAATTGATTTTTTTTTCTTTTGACTGTCACTAGGGCTACAATAGTTTATATGAAAAAGCTTGTGAGCGAGAAATTTATGTCACCATGTCATTATTATTTTACCATCACACGCTGCAAATTTTGTATTACTTATCTGCGCGTGTAGTCTTGCATCATCTCCACCACTTTATTGCCTAAAGACGACTTAGCGCACTCAGTCTGAAGCAGCTTGTTGTCCTTGCCGTAGCGTATACGTAATCATTTTTTCTGTTGTATGTATGCCTGCAAATAACTAGCGCATGCTCGCCTTGGCCGTTAATGCATATTAACACTTTGTGTATAAAATATGTAAAACTTATCGAAAAAATACATACTTACATGCTTACTTGCATATGAAGTAACACACAATCGCACACACTATATACCAATGTAAGCTAACACTTTCATAGATCGACGTGTCGTGTTAAGACGCACAGTGTTGGGCCTTCGTAAAATGAGTGGTCAGAAGTAGAAGGAGTAACATAAAACTAGTGAAATTTTGAACGAACGTTATTTGGACACATTTTCTTGTTTTTTTTAATTCATATCGCATAAAGACACGCCCACTAAACACGCAATCCATAACCGTAGGTTCGATATTTCTATACTTATATATGTATTTCAACCTTGACTAAATCTTGCTAGGAAATGGTTCTGAAAAAAAACCCGTATACAAGGTTGGCCAAAATTAATCATTCTAATGGAAAGTTTATAAATTTTGCAAAATGCGTAATACGTAGACAAACAAACAAGCAATGGAGCGCGTAAAGGCCAAAATAAAGATTTCCGTTACTCATAATCATTTTTTTTAATTAGTAACAAAATATTTAAGAACAAAATTGGATGATTAATTTTGTGCCGCTATACATTATGTTAAATATCTATAGCAAGTGGATTTATTGACAAGTTTTGAAAATTTATTTGTTTTTTAATTAAGTTAAAAAAATGTTCATGAAAACACAGTTTATTCTCCTACAAAAACCATATAAATCCGAACTTCAAACTCTGTGAAACTTAAAAAAAAATCAATTAATTTCATCAAACTTTACACTTTTTAATCAGAATTTTCTGAAAAATATTGGGTATGCAGTTTTATAGCCCACAGGATTTTGGTAAAATACAGCACAATGCCAAACGGTTCAAACATTTTTTTACAATTTTTTCTTTCTGGTGGTTAGTTTATTTGCTCCATATATCGCACGTTTGACATTTTTATTTTATCACTGATCTTAAATGTAAACGAGCATGCGATATATAAAAAATATGATATTGCTTTCATAAATATAAATTAAAAATTTCTTTTATGTGAATTTAGCAGTAAATTTGTAATATGTTGGACGTACTAATTTTTAACTTCGAAGATTCGCTTTGGCATACTTTCCAGAAGGTCGGTATTCCCTTTGCTCCCTCCTCTTCCTGGTATATTCATCTATCGGTTTTCATACACAACTAACTGCTATTTTTAAGTAATGCTCAGTATATATCTAATGTATTGATATTCCTCTTGTATTTTTAATTCATTCTGAAAATTATACCTTTGCCGTCGTCTTCCTCGCAAATAAGACGTAAATTAATTTCACGAAACCGTAATATATATAATAGTACATATAATTCACGCTTACTCCCTTTTGGGTGTTTGGCCAAGCTCTTCCTCCTGGCATGCGTCTTTAGGGACCTACAGTTTTAAGCCGAATCCGAAGGCAAAATATTTTTTATGAGGAGCTTTTTGATGGTAGAAATACACTCGAAGGTTTGCGATTGCCTGCCGAGGGCTATTAGAACGCTTTTCTTTTTGGTGTTTCACCGAGATTCGAACCTACGTTCTCCGAATAGTAGTCACACACCAACCATTCGGCTACGGGAGTCGCCAAGAAACTCCGTATGTAGAATATATACATTGCGAAGTTCATTATGAATTTGGAAGATGGTATTTCAGTCACTACGCCCAAATTAACAGTGAGCCATTACCAGCCAAATCAACATTGAGTTCTTCTTTGAAAACAAGCGTGATCATTTGCGGCATGTTCTGCCAATATGAGTTCGTTCGGTCCAAAAAGATTACAGTAACAATAAATTTTATAATTTATAATGATTTGCTGGACACCGTCGGAAGATATAGTGTTGAGTTATTTAATTCGTATACCATAAAATTGCTGCGCACTTATTTCGCGCCCTTCTATTGTATATGGAGTAAACTGTCTTTATTTGCTCTCTGCTTCATCAATTTTAGATAGCTACTGGTGATGCACAGATCCGAACGGCCGCGTCCGTAGAAGAACGGTTCCAGAAAAACCAAAGGACGATTTCGAGAGACACGAGAAACTGTCCAGAAGAAGCCAAAAATGGTCTCAGTAAACTACAAAATATAGACAACGTACTCGAAATGCGTTCATAACGAAGCGAAAGGGGCTCTTAGAGAAACGCGAGCTGGCTATAACAAAAGCAAAAAGGTCTCAAAAGGTTTACTTGCAGTTTGCCAAACACAATTTCTGCATAACACCGCCTTGCACAAAATTTTTGAATTAGTTTATTTGTTTTAATCGATAACCTCCGGAGGTGTTATATAAAGTGTTCGGGAAAATCAATTTTTACCATTCCTCAGCCTTTTATACTTAGTGTACTGAAAAATCTTAAACGTTACATAAATTAAATGAAAGAAGAAACAAGTAGTAATTGAACAAAAATCTGAAGAAAAAATTTGAGAAAAGGAAAAAAATTATGCAAAATTTAATTTAAAATATATCTTTAAATATCTTGAAGAACAACCAAATATTTCCGCCAACGAAAAGATAAATTTTAATATCCGAATTTTTTTTGTTGCAAACATTTTAATCTTATTCCATTACTTGTTCTTTCCATTTTCTTTAATTTTTAATTTTTTAACTTTGTCATGTGAATTTTTAGAAAATTTGTTTGTATGTAGAAATTTTGCCTATAAAATTTTAGTAAAATATTTTCAAGATAAAAAATCGCGTTAAGTCTTAAAATGTGGAAAAGGAAATGCATAAATATTTAATAAAGAGGAATGGAAGTGAAGGTAAAGATAAAGATAAACCAAAAGAGATAAAGATTAAAGACAAGGTAGAAATAAAAATAGTGCGTCAGATAGATAAAAAGATAAAGAGATAAGGATAAGGAGATAAAGCTAAGGAGATATAGATAGGGAATTAAATCTCAACAACATAGCAAAACACATGGACAAAAGAAGACGGCTAGATTTTAAGGACATGCGACTTATTAGTAGGAACCAAGAATCAAGCCTGAACAAACCACTGTTCCAGAGCCTACAACAACTGTCTGGCTTAGACGTCAAGAACCTAATAAGATTCCTAAACCTCATAGACTGGATATAGTCGTGCTGTAAATAACATAATAACTAATAAAATAATAACTAAACAAATTGGTAGCGAGGATGTGGCAACAAAATGGCGCGGAAGCGCTAGTTGGATTCAGGCTGAATCACTACTTTAACCAACCAACCAGCGTGATTGGATCAACCTATTTGAAAGCAAAGTGCACAAAACTTCTCTGAACAGAGGCTAATCCATTATTATAGACTGTACGAAACGGTCCCCAAACAAATATCGCGTATTTCAACCTCGGATGAGTACAACAGCTTGAGAGTATAGGGTTCAGAAAACAAAGAACTACATCGACGAATTTCAATTTCAAGTCATCAAGAAGGACCCCAGCAGAAAGTGGCATGGTGAAAATGTGCTCTAAAGGTGTAATCGAGGCAGGTCAACTTTTAATTAGAATAACGGATAGTGGATGGCTTAAGCTGATTTATGCCAACAATGGCATCCTCGTCAGTCTAATTTATTTTATCGAAATTGGTGAAAGTCTCTAAATTAAACAGCATAACTTCATGGACAAAGTCAAAATCAATAGTGCGTGAAATAAAACTCGAAGAAAAAAATTTAGCAAAAAGATTGACAGCATCAAGGATGAAATTAGCTGACTTCCCTATTACTAGTAAAATGCAAATTTTTTGCCAAAACAATTTTCCCGTGTGTTGGCTTATAAGTTATTTTTTTACATTTTTTATTTTTTTTGGACAACTGCTGGTACACTGTGCACTGTGGACGCGCCAATAATAAAATTTATTCTTTACTGTTCAAGCGCGTATACACTTACGCACATATTGAGTAAGTGCATAATGCCTTGCGTCGAATAAAATGAAATGAAATGAAAATTCATTAAGAATTTCATAAAAATGTCAGCATGTGGCAGGAGCTTGAGAGCAGTGAGTGAGTAAGTGTGAGAGTGTGAGTGTGGGTTAGCTGAAAGCACAAAATGTGCTTACACTGTTTACTTGTTTTCCTTCAATGGAGGCCAGCGCACGCGAATATAGTGCTTCGGTCGAGCATCCAACTTATTGGTTGTCGTATGCTTCTGCTCTGCTTCTGCGTTTGCTTTTTGCTCCTCATATTCTACTTGAATTTTGCGTAGTGCAAGTAGTGTCCTTGTGATAATTCACTGACGGCTTAAGTGTAGTATTTACGTCACACAGATTTACATGACATTGGAGACAAGCGACAGTCAACCAGCTAGGCAGCAAAAGCTACCCTCAGCCCATGACAAATTTCTCCAAGAACTCAAAGGGAAAGATGAACATATACAGAAATACATATGTGTGTGCATACATTAGTGCGCATAAATTCACATATGGACATGTTTCTGTTCAGCTTTCACCAACAGACAGTTCGTAAATATTAAAGGACATTGCGAATGAACGAACGAACGAACGAAAAGCGGCAATGCGAAACTGAGCGTTGTTCTTTATTCGCAGTTTCGCATGTGATTTTTTAGCATTAACATGAAAATTATGCGCTCATATGCAAATACGTATGTGTGCGTGTGTATAATTTTTGCATATTGCAATTTGAAGTACATATTTTTTGTTAATTATCCTGCTTGTGGTTTCTCTTTACATCACCATTCGCTTGCCCGGTCAAGTCAATTCGCGCTATCGGTAGTAGCAGTCGATATCACAGCTAATAGTACTTATGTATGTATGTGCATTTATTTATGTACATATTTACGTATTTATGTTAATGTTAATACGAGTATACGCTATCAAACAGAGTGCACATAACAGCTGGGCTAGTGTGGGTATATAAATTTCGTGTATGCACTATTTTGTACTACCGACAATTGCATTTGGTTAGTAAGCTCGATAAAAATTATATAATATTCTATGTACTTTCATTAGGGTTACATATTTACTCTAAATTTGGTCAATGGAAAAATTTGCATACTTTCATAATATGTAGGCCATAGATGTACATATATACAAGTAGAAACACTGGAAATTTACGAACATGATGTGCCATTCACTCATACAGCTGTATAATTTTGATCAGATATGAAATTGTTTGTATATAGTAATCACATGTGGGCTTCAATTAAAGCTACGCTATGGAAAGTTGCTATTCTAAGAGGCCTTTCGTTGCAGAAATGAATTAAGAAGTTTGCTTTTGGGTGCCAAAAAGCGTTCGCTATTGAAAAAAAAAATATTTCTTCATGTGGCAATGTGACTGTAGGCATCGAATTCAGAAGTAAACAAGTGATAGTTACACACATAAGTGGTACTTCTACAGTTGGAATAGTACTTCTATTTTTGCAATAGTACAATATTCCCTTTTCTCTCCTCCACTACATCAACAGCATTGGATGTAGATGGCTGTAGATGGATTTTCTTCCTTTAAGGCCCTCGCCTCGAGGTGTTTTTTTATGTATTTCTTTAGAAGCATGCAAAACGGAATGGAAAAAATATTTTTTTGGATAATTTTTTTTTCTTTTGCCCATACGAGGTTTGTTCATAAAGTTATCAGCCTTAAAAAAATGGTCTTCATATGGGCAATGAACACAGATAAAGCCGGTAATACTGAACCGATTTTTATAAAATAAAATTTAAATAACGTAGAATTAATTTCGTTGTATAAACTAGGATCGGTCTGAAAAAAAATTATATTTTTTAACAAGGAATTAAAAAATAAAATATTCAAAACAAAAATGAAAAATCTTTTTCGTTTCCGTTTTACACGCTTTTAAAAAAATACCCCAAAAACACTATTTCAAATGAGGCTAGGGCCTTAAATTTGGTAATTTTTCGCAGATAGTGGTCTACATTATGATAATAAAATAACACTCTTCGGCTGCTTCTAGTGTACCCGCGGTACTCTTCCCATCTAACCTACCTACTTATCTACAATATTTTATGGAAAATATTAATTAAAACTTCGCTTAAAGCTTAAGCCCTTAATTATTCTTAATTTTTTAACTTAAAATAATGTTTTTCAAAACTTAAATCTCTGAGCTACCAGCCCCACATAAACTCCCAAAATCTACTTTAGAGACAATGAAGAATATTTGTGCTGAAAATAAATATATACATATATTTAAAATTTTTTCATTAGTATTAACATATAAATGCTCGCGCAAACGGTGCTAGTGCAATGTGCTCGCAATGTGTTTTCAATTCGGAGTTAAAGATGGGCGGTCTACATAAATTGTTGAGATTTTAGTAAATAACAAAGTAATATAAACGTATAACAACAATAAAGAATGGATGTCAGATCATTACAGAAGTCGCTCATGCATATAAAGGAATTTTAATAAAAGATTTTTGTATACGAACTCACTTAATTTTCTAACAAGCAAATAAGTGACATGCAATTTAATAAAACCGGCGCTTATTTTAAGAGTTGCCCTGTTTATATAAAAAGTGAAAATGTTTGCTTTTGGAATTCTGATTTTTATTATTTTCTTAAAAAGACAGAATTTACTTAAGCATGAAATCGTTTTGCTTTGTTTTCTTTACAATTTTTTTTGTTTTATTTATTAAAATTTTTTTTAATTACATAAACGATTTTTTGATGAAGATTTGAGCACTCCTGAGTTTTGAATGAAATTAATGAAATTGACATTTTTTGTGCATTCATTTATCGGATTGCTTGTTTCGTTGTCTATATGTCTCTAGACTCTAATCTGGGGGAATGTATCGCGAGTTTTTTAAGAGCTTGTGAATTTAAAATGATAATACAGAAAAGAAATACTGTTGGAATAACTTTTTTACTATAATATATATATATATATAATTGGTGCGTGCACCCTTTGGCACCTCCTCCTATTTGTGGCGTGCGTCTTGATGTTGTTCCACAAATGGAGAGGCCTAAATTTATTTGGATCTTGACATTGAAAACTACCTGAAACAGTACAGCGAAATGGGTTTCTTATGCGGCGGCAAGCAGAACTAAGCACCTGAGTTAAGTATTGCTCTGCTAAGTAGTTATAATGTTTTCGATTGCTTCTATTGTAAAACCTCCAAGTATAAAATCATACTGTTCTATACATAAGTCACCTTTGCGATCTAAAATAGTGCCCAATGGAGGCTTGAGCAACCTTTCAGGCAGTTTTTTTGCTGTGCTAAACACGTGCAATGGCCGATATGCTAGTGGTAGGTACGGTTTACCTTTCCATTTGTTCCCACAACTGCTTTCTTTCAATTTTCGGGAATATCCCATCGTTTAGGAAAGCTTTGCATATCCCGCAGTATTTGTGGTTTCCTTTTTGCAATCTCTTACGGGACTTACGTGATTATTGCATGCGATTTCGGTGCCTTGTTATCCTTTAGTTTAACAGCTACTTGAAGCTATTCTCTAGTGAACACTCGAGGCTCTTCAGCCAAGTTTGTTCGATTGCTACCCTCGTCTCTGATGTCTTATGGAAAACTCTTTCCCAATGCAATCCATTTCATTGGAATTAGGTTCTGATATGGGCAACCTCGCTCCAAGTTTCTTCATCACACCACGTCTTTTTGTGTGCAAACGCCCAGAGTTCACTTTTTGGTGTGCTAGCTTCACATATTTTTCTTTCTTACTTCTTGTAATAGTGACTTTGAGTTGTCTTTTTTAGATGTGTTCGCAAAGGGTTTAGTAATTTATAAATATTAATACATTGAGATATATAACTAAAAAATAGTAGTAATAAAAATCAATGTACTATTTTCTAATCCCGTTATGTAGATAATATGACTCCTGTACAGTCAAGGCTATCCAGTTAAAACAAAAAATTACCGAATTATGCCAAAGTACAATAGCTTTTCATGCACTTCTTTTTATATATTTATATCTCAAGAAAATTATTACTTAACATTCCGAAAATATATTTAGTAATAGTAATCCACCATTAGTCATTTGCACAAAGCCAAAACATTAAAAGGAAAACAATCATTAACAAGCAAGTAATGCCAAAAAGTGCTGAGTAACGAATAATACACAAAATATTTATCGATGCGCTGTTGGGGTCATAAAAAAACTTAATTATATGCCATAAAAAATAATTTAGTTATCACGAAATGAGGCAGCAACTTTGGTGGCTTGTATGGGCATGTAAACAGTATAAATGCCATAAGCCATGTGCAGTATAAATATTTAGTTTTTCTGTGTTATTTTTACACAGTTCGTAGTTGCTGCGCTTTTTAGCAATTATATTTTACCAGCAGTTCAGGTGTATGTGCCAGTAGTTAATATTTATGCCGGAAAATATTTGTCTTTTTTGCCATTCCTTGCATTTTTGTTTGAAGAGAGGCGTGGAATATATATATTATTTTATGATTTTTTGCCCTGACTTAACCTGACCCTTGTGTTTTGTGACGCATAATTAATATATTCGTCGGGTGTGTGTACAGTCATGATGATGTGATGATGCTATACGCAGGTTGTATAGTTTTAGGCGTAATAACTCAACTAACCGCTTGTGGCTATGTTTTTGCAATTATTTTGTTGTTCGTATGCATATTAAACGAAGCTTATCCGCTAATTATATGTTTCATTACATGAACTGTCACAGGTATATTAGAAATATTTGCGAATGATATTTATCAATTCCGATAAAATTAATTGTATGTTTCATTTTCCCGGAGCTATGTACGAATATATGCTTTAAGATATTTTTTATTAAATTTAACATTAAAGTGAATCGTGTGGCCAGCATAGCCTTGCTCAAATACATGTGCGAGGCCAAGACAAGATTTAGAAGTTATGCTTTCCGGTGCAGTGCATATCTTTTTTAAGCCACCGTTGGTATGGGGAAGTTCTATGAAAATCAGTATTAGTATAGAAATAAAAATTATTTAAAATAAAATAAAATAATCTACTGACCACATAATTCAGTCCAACATATGTAAGTTGGTCAGTGGATCAAAGTTTCTATCACATGGTTGAACGGAAGTATCCACATATTAAGTCAAAAAACGTTACCAATTGCACTGCCTACTAAAGCTATGAAAGAGAATATCTCCAGGTTCAAATCTGCTAAAGACAGTAGTAATCCAGAGGTTTGCACTGGGAGTTCAAATTTTAAAAGTGCGCATAGTTTATCAAAATTATTCTGTATACAATAACTTCATATATAATTCCTGCCCTAAGGCCTTTATTGTAGAATTTAACGAATAATTTTCACGTAGTGCATTTTAAGCCCCTACCTTCCACCTAAACGGGCTTTTTGACCCTTTCTCAAAACATGGAAAATGAAAGTTCATTAAATAAAACAGTTAGAGGATTAAAGTGTTTTTAAGCAGACAATTTTACTGATCGTCACCAAGGACGAAAAGTTCGAACGGCTTAAGATGAGCGCAGTAGAAAGCTTTATACCTGTACAAACACATTTAACACATTTTGTACATGCAGATGCATTGTAAACACACAGTATGACATATTCGCAAACTCAATTTTAGCATTAATACCTTCTCCTTCTCTTCTCAATGCATTGCTCACAACATCTTCTAACTTAAATTGTTTGTCAAACTAACGGAAATTTAGATTGCATGCAAAATTCAAGTTTTGTTGATGTTGTTATACTTAAATCGTTTGATTTTAAATATCATCTTAAAAATAAGTACATATTCGTTTTAACATACAATATTTGAATAAGGAAGCCGAAAACATTGAAAAATAAATATGTTTTGCGTTGAATTGATAATTGGTAAGTTTTTTTAACAATTCAACTACCAAAGGGAAAATATCTTAACGATTCTGACAAGAGCCAAATCAATCTCTACCATAAAGGAGCTATTAAAATCAAGAGATGGGGAGAAGAGTCGGAAGATCAGAGGCAGTCGTGCGCTCTTGCTTAAAAGAGGTGAAAATGATGGCATGAGATAGCCTACGAAAGGCAATAAAAAACTGACTAACTGCCAAATAATGCAAACTAAAAAGAAATCCGCGGAGTTTTCGACTCAAACAAAAAATAAGCTGTATCTTCAAGTGACAACCAGGCGTAAAATGGAAAAAACCGGTGCGCAAGCCTAAGATGTAAACACATCACAGGCAAGCGCATCAAGCCTTCGCTCCAAGCCATGCAGTGGGAAACTGAGTGGAACAATGTTGTGTTCTTCGATGAAAAAAAAATCAACCTAGCTGGCCCAGATCCAGACAGTTGTTATTGGTATGATTTGCGTAAGAAAGACGTACGTATGTCAAAAAGAAACTCTGGGGGTGGCTGGGTTATGGTGTGAGCGGCATTTTCATTAAGAAGAAAAGCAAATATTTGCTTTGTGTCGAATAAAATGAATTCGAAAGTATACACGTAATTGTAAAATAAAACGGATGAAGACAGCATTTTTCAACAAGACAACGCTGTCATTCAATCGCCAAAGAATGGCCAATTGTTTGAAGAAGTGGTCCCGTGTATTATGAAAACGTATCTACTTTTGAATGTAAATTTCTAAATCAACTGAAGAGTGGTTTTAAAAAAATTGTACCACTTCTTCAAACTCTTAACAGACGAATAGACATAAGTAGTCCGCCATGATGAAGATTTTCTTACGCATATTTTTTAATTAAAGTCAGATTCATTTTTCATCAATAGCTCTTCGGATCGCGGCAAAATAAGAAATTCACGTTCCAGAAATCATGTTGTTAAGGTATTTGTTTCAGTCACATACACATTTTTAAATTCTTTCCATCTTATAGAATTTTATGCTTCATTAATTGAGCCCGCAATCCGCTTATGGATTACTTCTTTAAATTGAGTATTATAACTTCTTGGTTATTTAAAAAGACAAACTAATTTCTAAAATAATTTGCATAATAGTTCCCATACAACTTTTATTTTAAATGATGCGACGCAGGAAACATTTGGCAAAAAATCGTAAATTCAAAACTCAATCAAGTAGTCATTTTTAACGGTCAGGACTTGAGCATAGTAATAGGGCAACAATAGTTAACTGTTGGACATCATGTGGTCGAACTAAATTAATAAGAAATAAAAATATCCGTAAGTATCTAGGACGAGTCCCGGTAACCTTGTATATCAAATAGCTCATCAGTCAAATGATCGTCTCGCCTTCGCTGGCAGTGCTTGTCTTACAACAGTTAGCTCCATTTTGGATAACAAATTTCAATAATTGTGGCATTATTTCGACAAGAGAGTCTATATTGTTGGCATTGAGCTCATGCAAAGTGGTTGGTTTGTTAGTGTAGACTGAGGAATTGGTGATAGCAGGGGAGAAAATAATAGTGGGTTGGCATTTCATATGATCACTGTGGCCAATTCATGAGCACACGCCCTAAGGTGGCACAATCGCCAAATTTCCTTTTCACAACTTCGAGCGTGGCGTCGCTTGCATTTCATATAGCATAATCTCATTGGAACCACAGCTCAGAAATATCGATGTTGTGGAGTGCTGGTCACAAAGAGCCAGCTAACGATCGTTTTATATCTAGGACCATTGACTGTAAAAAGGTGTCTTTCCTACTACTTTTCGAAAGAAATAAAGTTCAATTATGCCGGGGAGGGGGCCGCAAAATAACATCCAATTCGAGGAAAGAAGATTGATGACGTGAATGCAGAGACTATCCCTTCCAAACCTCCCTCGAGAAAGCATAGGAAACTATACATATTTATATGTATATATGCCGCTGTGTCATGGGTGCTTGGTGGAGCAATTGTGTATTGTGTTTGCTACAGTAAAGAAAACTTTGCTCCCAAAAACTTAACTAGGCCTTGTACGGGAACGATCGACTCACGACGAATTTCACGTCGCGTATTTAGAACTAGCTAAAACTTCCATAATATTTTTTAAATAATTTTTACACATTCCGCAGGCTCGAAACAATGGATGATGAAATGAAAAATATAACTGAGTATTATAATGCATAGATGGCATTAGTAGCTTTGAAAGCTGCTAAAAAACACAGTTAGAAAAACTATCATAGCAATGACGCGCCCCTTATTGCAATGAGTTACAGTTATAACTGTTCTTAGAGGCCAAATTTATCTTTAAAAATGTTCTAAAAACCAAATGAATCGCTTACGTTTCTAGTTTATTTTTTTGTAACTAAAAAAAATAAATAAATATTTGGCGCGTACACTTCTGTTAGGTGTTTGGCCGAGCTTCTCCTCCTATTTGTGGTGTGCGTCTTGATGTTGTTCCACAAATGGAGGGAACTACAGTTTCAAGCCGACTCCGAACGGCAGATATTTTTATGAGAAGCTTTTTCATGGCAGAAATACACTCGGAGGTTTGCCATTGCCTGCCGAGGGGCGACCGCTATTAGAAAAATGTTTTTATTAATTTTGCTTTCACCGAGATTCGAACCAACGACCTCTCTGTGAATTCCGAATGGTAATCACGCACCAACCCATTCGGCTACGGCGGCCGAACTTTGTAACTAACATACATAAATCGGAGTTCACAAAAATGCGTAGGCTTCACTGGCAATTAAATATGTTTATATAATGCTAATTTTCTAGTTAAGAATTAATCTGAACGCCATCAGCTTCAATCGGAATAATGCGAGCATAATATATTATACAAGATATCGCACAGCACTTTTTATTGCTTCACTAATTTTTATGAATAAATAGAGAATTTTTGCCTCAATATTCTAAATACCACATTTTACTGCACACCACCTAAATGGCTTAATCAGAGCTCTAAATATAGAAATAAAAAAAGAAATACACCAATTCTCTCAATATTTGGTAGTGGAGCAAAACAAAACGAAAAGTATAAAAACGGTTTATTTGCCAGTCAAATGATTTACAAATATACTCGTATCATAAGTAAATGGATTTTATTGCTTCGTATATCCTAAACTGCCAATTTACACTTTTTGTCAATTTCAATTTTATTTCCATACGAACAAATCTTTCGTTCTAGCGACAAAACCAGCGCTTTTATTTGATTTTTATAGCATTACTATGCAAATGATAACTCAGAAATATAATACGGCCAATAAATTTAAATTTGTTTAGTTGTATGTGCAAGTGGTTGTTAGCGAAATGGTTCCCAATCAGCTTAGAAACACTCAAAGGTATTTTATAGAAAGGCACTTGGCGATGGAAATTTATATATCAATGTAAAAAAGAGCGAAGAGGAGCGACATACATATACGCGCTTATTTCCGCTCGAATCATATACTCGTACAATTACATATGTGCATGTGTATATGCTTACATGCTTACTTACATTACTCCACGTGCTTATTCCTACTTGAGTGTGTATGAGGGTTTTCCGCGCATTCACCTGTTTGCATTCAAGGCAAGTTAC
The DNA here is from genome assembly GCF_027943255.1 of Anastrepha obliqua. Taxonomy (NCBI): domain Eukaryota; kingdom Metazoa; phylum Arthropoda; class Insecta; order Diptera; family Tephritidae; genus Anastrepha; species Anastrepha obliqua. The sequence continues at coordinate 88,576,000 of NC_072892.1, forward strand.
ATATTTGCTCTACAAATCAAGTGAAGCTTCTTGGTTTATGGCCCTTAAAATATGTAAAAACAAAATCCTTCACATAAAAGGAAATTAGGTCGTATTAGCAGCTTTTGCCTACACAAACGTGGTATATTTTATCATATTAGTTCCGCTTTTATATATTTGCAACTAAATCAATTCAAACGGTTTTAAACAGCACATCGACATACTTAACAGCTGAAAAGCTTATAAAATCACTTCAGATATCCTTGACCTCCATGAAATGCAGTTAAAGATGATTTGAAAAATGAACACTTGAAAAATAGTGCAATAAAATATATGTATTTTTAAGTAGTGATAACGGGAGAGTCATTCCTCTAGCTCTTTTTATTCAATATGAACAAGCTCGACGAAACGCGCCTATAATTTTCTCTTCCTAATTTAATTTTGCTCCACAGTTACTATAAGGCGGGCACGATCTAGAACTTACAAAGTGTGGTTGCCGATATCACTTCGCTCTTCAAATGGTTACTTAGTTCCAAGTTGCACTTTAGGGAAGAGAAAAAGTTAGAAATTTACTCACTCTCAACTTTGGTATAGGACTTTTTAACGTGAAAGTCGTGCTGAAAAATTAACACACATTTGTTTTAACTTAATTTTTTAGTATAGTATAAAATCTACTTAAAAAAAGAAATAGATATTGCAACGAAAACTTTGTTCTATTAAAAATATTTGGGAAATTTCTTGTTATCATATTTGAAAAGCATCCCTTAACGTTTTTCCTTGTTTTTTTTCAATAATAGGTGATATTAACTTAGTAATCATTGAAAGTTTCATAGTGAGAGTCTTATAACTTTTCGAGTTATATTCAAATGAATCTCAGCTACTAATGAAAAAAGTAAGAAATAAATTTTCATCAAATTCAAAAACTTAGCGAAAATGAAAAAAAAAAACGTTTTCCCAAGAATTTTGACTAACAAAAAAAATTTGTAACAACAAAATATGTTGAAAAAATAAATTTTAATTTTAATTTAAAATATTAAAAACAGCGGAATTCATTTCATTTCAAAAAACTGGATACCAAAATTTTGAATATTACATAAATCTGAAATTTATAATTTTTTTTCACAGTTTATTTCTAATTATACTTAACCCTACAAAAAAAAATCATTAGAAATTCTACCACAATGTCAAAAATTTTGACATTTTTTTAATGAAATTTCACATGCAATCGCTTTACTTTAAAAGTATATCTATCAACATTGACGTTGACAGGACCTGACACGCTCTTAAGCCCGAGTGACTACACTAGACGACGTCGTAGCACTTTAGTTCCTCTGAACTGGTGTTTAGCTTTCATTCCTCATTCCTAATCGTCTCCAGAAATTCAGTCTCTTATTATTTTATGGTTAACATTTAATGAAGGGAACTAAGGCACTTAATTTGAATTTTATTTCAGAAGGCATATTTCTGCTATTCGTTATCCTATAATTTCAACTGAGCTATATACTTATACATACTAGGCATGTCAATCCTGAGGTTCTGGTGTCTCGGAATTTTGGTATTTTTAAACCCGAAAATTCTAAGATTATTTGCTTACAATGTCGTGAATTCAGCGATTTATAATTACTCACGAAGCTAATGCAATGGAGGCAGAAAATCTCCTTTTTATAGCAAAAAAAGCAACATTTTTGGCAAATGTAGACATATTTCTATTAAAGCTTATTACTTTCCTCTTATTCCGGTTAAATTGTACGGGATTAAAAATATATGAGCTTCTTTCAACCCCAAAATATGTGCATTTGTTTACTTTTTCCTTTTTTTGCATTGAAATAAAAAAAAACACCTTAAGTTATTTTATCAGATATGTAAACACCTCAGCACTATTAAAAGCGCATTAACCCATTTATTTCATAATTGTTGTGTGGCAAATATTTACTAATCCTGGGATACCGAAAATGTAACAATGAAATCCCTAAAATCAAGGGAACTTAAAAATTTAAAAACGTGACATCTCTAGCACATTTTTTGGTATACAGCTATTGGGCATCTTTTAGGAAGTGAAGAAGTGACTTCTTTCTTTTAAGTTAAGTAATAAATATAGAAGAAAGCAAAATAGCATTACAACTAACTACAACATGCTTAGATGGGTAACAAACCAATATATTTGCAACCTAGTTGCATGCCATCAAGTCGCGTTGGGTACCGCTGAGAAATAACTTTTTGAATTTGTGAAACTTTAATTATGTAAGTAGTAAATTGCTTAGTCAGATCACACAAATAGAGATTGGGGTATTATGTCATTGCTAAAACTGCGAACCAACTTTTGTCATTGGAACAAAAATCGATTCGAAATATTCGTACAATAATTGACCTCAATATTTTCCTTAAGTTTCCTTCATAATTTATACTAACTGCCATGGCCAGAGATATTCAATCACTACCTACATTAAAAATATGCATGTGCAGAAACTTTGAGCGTTGCCCTTGGAAACTTCATTTCGATTCATAGCCAATAAGACTTGTCTCTCTCTCTTTTGTAAGTGATTTATAAATTTACTTTATCACAAAAGTCCAATCAATTCATTCATCGCAAAATATTTACTCACGTACCCTCATGAGTCTGCCTGTCCATCAATCACGTTACTTGCTGGTCGACCGACCTCCACCTGTTGATTACTAAATTTATTTTGATTCACCTTCCACTTGAATGAAGATAAAGACGCCAATAACAATAACAAATAAAATGGCAGAATAAATTATGTTTCGAAAAAACTGAATAAACTCCAAAAATTGCAATTCCTTATTCCCTTAAGTCAAACGTATACCGATGCGCATAAAAGTAAAAATAGAATATCTGCTGGAATGTAAATTAAAGTTGAAGTACATACATACAGGGTGGGCCAAAGAAGTCATACTAATGTTAAGCACAAATAACTTTTTTATTTTTTGGCATATTTATTTTTCTCTTTTTGTAGGTTATAATTGAATTGTTGGAAATTTATTAAGGAACCCTACAGAACAACACAACGCATTAAAATTATCGAGTTTTTCTATTCTTGTCAACGATCAATTCTTTTAACGCAGCGCATTTCCATTTAAATGGTTATGTCAACAAACAAAACTGTAGATTGTGGGGCTCTGAAAATCCAGGGGCAACACACCAATATCAGTTGCACCCATCTAAATGTACAGTTTGGTGCGGTGTTATGGCCACTAGAGTTATTGGTCCATATTTCTTCGAAAATGAGGATGAAACGCTGGAATCGATTTCAGGAGCTTCTTACAGAACATTGATTGAAAACTGCTAGGCAAACTATGGAGCTGCTGCGTGAAATTTTTGGCGAACGTCTAATTCCCAAAAATTCAGATTTTCCTTGGCCATCTCGTTAGCCAGATTTGACTGCGCCCGACTTCCTTTTAGGGGGATATTTAAAAGACAAAGTGTATCTTAATAAACTAGAGACTATTAGACAGCTGAAGCAAAATATTCGAGACGAAATACTGAGCCTTCAACCAGAAACATTATGTGGTGTAATGGAAAATGCATTAAAAAGAGCCAATCTTTGTATAGAGAAAAATGGTGAACATTTGTCTGATGTAATGTTTCATACATTATTTCCATAAAATATATTCAATGCATTAAAACAATTAACCAAAATAAATGATTATTGCAAAAGTTCTTTGTGTTTAACATTAGTAGGTCTTATTTGGCCCACCCTGTATGTATCTCCGAAGTATTTGCCATTAAAACCGAAAAAAATGAAAAATATTGTACAATATATGAAAAGATAATTTTGATAATCAATCAATTCACATGAATTACTCACTGCCGACATCAATCAAAACAGTAACAAAATGCCAAAAAATTTACAAAATATGATCAACATCCTTGTTGATTAATAAAGAGAGCTTAAGAAGGATTTAATAATAAATATAAAGGTTTGTGTGCATGAAATTTGGTAATTGAATGGAAGATGGCATTGAGGATATGGATATGTATTTATATGTACAAGGCCTATCACAAGAGCGCATTTCAAATTTGTTTCGGCTTGAAAAATAAAAAATATATCGGTTTTTATTTTTTAAGCTAATTTGTTATATGGCAAAAATCTGGTAAGTTTTACCTTTCAGTATTTAAAATATGTATGTAAGGTAGGGCGGGTCGATTTAAAAATCGCTCATTGGTCTGTGAAAATCGTATTCTAGGGATCAAAATAAGAAACTTTCCCGAAGGAACCATACCTCTAAAACGAATTCTGATGTCCCCCAATTTGGGTCGAACGAAAAATCCCACTTTGACCCATTTCGAGTCCAAATGTATGACCGACCCCCACTAACTTTGGACGGCCGATCCACCCATGCCAGTGGCACACCCCCTGGAACTCCCCTGGGGGGTTCCCCATACAATCATTTCAAAATATGACCATTTTTGGCCTTTACATGAGAAAAGTTCGACCCAAATTGGGCGACATCAGAATTCGTTCTAAAGGTATGGTTCCTTCGGGAAAGTTTCTTATTTTTTGCCTCCCCACAAATCGACCCGGCCTAATGTACAGGTGTGTATATATAAATCTATTTTTTGGAACTCATCCCACGTGACCAACAATGACTGTGAAACAAGCGTTTAATTAGACTTAAACATCGATTCAGTTTGTAAAATGTGGCCCAAAGTTTTCGCGACCAGACTAGAGCAGATGATTATCCTGAAAGAGTTGCCGCCAGAGTATGCAAATGTGCGCTTTAGTCATGAAACTAAATTAATAAAACATTTTAGGAAGTGGTTCAAGAATAAGATTGAGATTAAGATTAACACAAGGAAAGGTAAATACGTACTGAAGATACGTTAAAATATGTATAGGGATAAAGGTAAAGATAAAGATAAAGATAAAGATAAAGATAAAGATAAAGATAAAGATAAAGATAAAGATAAAGATAAAGATAAAGATAAAGATAAAGATAAAGATAAAGATAAAGATAAAGATAAAGATAAAGATAAAGATAAAGATAAAGATAAAGATAAAGATAAAGATAAAGATAAAGATAAAGATAAAGATAAAGATAAAGATAAAGATAAAGATAAAGATAAAGATAAAGATAAAGATAAAGATAAAGATAAAGATAAAGATAAAGATAAAGATAAAGATAAAGATAAAGATAAAGATAAAGATAAAGATAAAGATAAAGATAAAGATAAAGATAAAGATAAAGATAAAGATAAAGATAAAGATAAAGATAAAGATAAAGATAAAGATAAAGATAAAGATAAAGATAAAGATAAAGATAAAGATAAAGATAAAGATAAAGATAAAGATAAAGATAAAGATAAAGATAAAGATAAAGATAAAGATAAAGATAAAGATAAAGATAAAGATAAAGATAAAGATAAAGATAAAGATAAAGATAAAGATAAAGATAAAGATAAAGATAAAGATAAAGATAAAGATAAAGATAAAGATAAAGATAAAGATAAAGATAAAGATAAAGATAAAGATAAAGATAAAGATAAAGATAAAGATAAAGATAAAGATAAAGATAAAGATAAAGATAAAGATAAAGATAAAGATAAAGATAAAGATAAAGATAAAGATAAAGATAAAGATAAAGATAAAGATAAAGATAAAGATAAAGATAAAGATAAAGATAAAGATAAAGATAAAGATAAAGATAAAGATAAAGATAAAGATAAAGATAAAGATAAAGATAAAGATAAAGATAAAGATAAAGATAAAGATAAAGATAAAGATAAAGATAAAGATAAAGATAAAGATAAAGATAAAGATAAAGATAAAGATAAAGATAAAGATAAAGATAAAGATAAAGATAAAGATAAAGATAAAGATAAAGATAAAGATAAAGATAAAGATAAAGATAAAGATAAAGATAAAGATAAAGATAAAGATAAAGATAAAGATAAAGATAAAGATAAAGATAAAGATACAGATAAAGATAAAGATAAAGATAAAGATAAAGATATCGACAAAGACTATACATACCTTCTACTCAAATATGAACGAGACGGTATCAATAAAACGGTCCGCGGATGACATATGGCAAAAATAAATTTTTTGTTTTTTGGTAGGACTGTTATAAGCTTACATGGCAAATTTCAGCGTGATATGTCACATACTTTGTTTTCTGTGCTACTGTAAACAAGTCAAGCTCGAGTGTGTTCTTCGAATTTAACGATGGAAATTCAAAGAATTTGTTTGAAAATTTGTTATTCCAACAAAATTTCGGCTTCAGACGCCTTAAAAATGTTGCAGACAACCTAAGGGGACTCTGCTCTATCGCGTTTACGTGTCTTCCAGTGGTACAAATCGTTCAAAGAGGGCCGTACATCGGTTGAAAACTTGCCTAATGAACGTTGTCCAGCAACTTCAGTAAACGACGAAAACATCGGAAAAGTAAAGGAAATTGTGCTTGAAAATCGCACAAATTGCAAAATCGGTTAACGCTGAATATTATTTAGACGTTTTAAAGCGTTTGCGTGAGAACATTCGTCTTGGTTCTTGCATCACGCTAATGCACCAGCTCATACATCCCGTCTTGTTCGCGATTATTTGAACAAAAATAATCTTAATATCGTTCCGCAAGCACCGTATTCGCCTGATATGGCTCCATGTGACTTTTTCCTGTTTCCCAAGCTCAAGTTGCCACTCCGTGGAAAACATTTTGAGACAATTGAAGTCATAAAAGAGAATTCGAAGAACACACTCGAGCTTGACTTGTTTACAGTAGCACAGAAAACAAACTATGCGACATATCACGCTGAAATTTGCCATGTAAGCTTATAACAGTCCTACCAAAAAACAAAAAATTTATTTTTGCCATATGTCATCCGCGGACCGTTTTATTGATACCGTCTCGTTCATATTTGAGTAGAAGTACAGAGTAAATACACCCGTCAGATATGGCGTACGCGTCTACCCGGCGTTTTGATGATTCATAAGTTTGAGAAAAAGCTACTGTAATAACGGTCTGATGAGTACAGTTAGTAAAAACTGCCGTAATAACGGAGAAGACGAGTACAGTAGGATGTTAAAAAAAAATAAGTAGTAACATTTTCAATAGTTCTTGATACGAACGTCTCATTCATAGAAATTCCTAAGGAAAATGGACAATTTAAAATGTTAATGTTGCAATTAAAAGCTACAATTATATATGAAGCAAATTCATCTCGTTGTACTCAATATGTGGAAAAACTGAGAAATTCAATTATTTTCCTGCTTTGATTTTCTTTCTGTTTAGTAGAACCAAAACAACAGGGCGGTTAAAAAGTTAAAGCAGATTCTTCAGGCATGAAAGCCATGCAATTTCTGTAACACGCACAAATATTCACGAAAGCTTTCATAACGAGATAAGCTTTAAAATACATATAAATGTAAGTACATAGAAATATTGAGCACTCAGTGTTTGCTCTTCCTCTATGAGGTATGGATTTTACTCTCGGAAGTATGCTTTAAAAAAATTCGTAATAACTTTCAGTTACAGGCTTGATTGCCACGTCCCGTTCGTTATCATCAATGTACACATAATAGGTACCTGTTTCAAGATTTCACTCTCAAAATGAAGGAATACAGAAAAAAAAACATTTTTCATAAAAAGTTAATTTTTCGCACCAATGGTAACAGGAATACCAATACGAGCAACTGTGACAGCAATAGCAGCATACTTCATACGTGTGTTACCGAAAGATCGATCAAAAATAGTTGGGTACTCAAAAATATTTGAAATCTTACTTGCACGAGTAAATGTGGATAATAATAGAAAATATTAAAAAACGTACCAGGATACGGTGTGCGTCTGCATGCATGACTGAATGAGTGATAGGTTTGAAATACATCTACGAGAGTAGCATGAGTTGAGTGGGAATATGAGTGTGAGTGCACTTAAATATGCTGTTTCAACAGTGGCAATGTGAATTACAATTTCATATGTCAAATATCTATCTTTTCTGCCCCACGTATTTATGTACAAGTAGCTTGCGAGTTACCGGTGTAGAATTCCCTTCAATCATATGGTATACATATGTATGCACACATACACATATATCATATAAAAAAGGAAACTATTGAAAATGGGTTGGCGCATCCGCTCCAATCATCCGTTCCGTCGCTAACTAAGCGAGCACACAAGCACTTGAGCGTCAGAAGAGTTATAAAAAGTGCAAAAAACCTAGGAAGCAAAATATATTGAATATGGAGAATTACTCGTGCAAAGAGTTTGGTGGTCGAAATTGTACACTGAATTCAGAGGAAATACATACGTGAGTCTCTTGAACTACAAAGTAGCATAAAATATATGTAAGCAACATAGTCATTTCTATACGTTCATGTAGTGTGGCACACTTGTTTGCGGTAGTGTTACTGGGCTTTGTGGAGGAATGTGAAGCATATGGCAGGGTTGATGTTTTGTAAAAGGACTTATCACAATTCGTTGGTATATAGGAAAAAATTACGTGAATAGTTCCAAAATTACAGGTGCAAGGTATGATATTTAAATATTTTTTCAGACCATGCGTATATTTTATAGCAATTTTTTATAAAACTTCCTCAATGTTTGCTTGCATTTTTTTCTGGATTTTTCAGTCTACACTTTTTGCTAACCCTACATCTACACCTTCAACATGTTCTGCTAAAACAGAAATGTTGGGGGGAGACCTTAATTTTGACTGCTAAAACATATCTGTTTAACCGAATACCTTCCCATCACTGTTTTAACATCAGCTGTCGTTTCGCAGACTGACAATTCAATTTTCATTTTACCGCGTCATTTGCATGCGTAGTCCAATTGGCTTGATGTCATTTTGAAAATGAAATGTCGAGACAGCCCACATGAGAAAACGCGACAAAGTCCAAACAGAAATTTAACAGATTTTAGAACACATCTAGAAGAAGGTGTGGATGTAGGCTAATAATTATAACGAACATTACGAATATGTAATTGAGATACAGTGTGCTCCCTCCTAACGGAAACCACCCATAAACGAACACTTTTTACAGTACAGATTACAAATATTTAAGAATTTTTAAAACTTTGTTTCTAATAAGCGGACAACCCTCCCATACATAACACGTTAAACTTCCCAAAATATATAATTAACTGTTTTTACACTTTTCTCATAAGTGGATACCCCCATAAGCGGACAATTTTTCAGTCCCTTAGGTGTCCGCTTAAGAGAGAGTACACTGTAGATTTCAGCAAATGTAAAATTAAATATTTATTCCAGAAAATGCTGTTTCGAGCAAACTTTATATCACCTTTCACAAGTTTACTCACAAGTAATTTTCTATAATGCTCAGACAAGTAAGTGTGGTGACTTCATATATTGTGGAGACACCTCTAGAATAAATATGATATGCCTGCTAATGAAAAAAATGTAACCAAAAAATTGGTTTAAGATGGTTACGTCGTTTTTTTTTTCTTTGTTTAAAATATAGTAGTATTGGGACTTTACTACGAGCTAAAAACTAATTCTATTGTTTTATTATTTTGCTATAAAATTGTCCCAGACGAATAATTTCACCAACTTAAAGCAGGCAGAGTGAATTCAGACAACGTTTTTTGCCATTATACACACCGAAATTTTGAAAGCATATGCATTAGAATACGAGAGATAAAACTTGTGCATATATTATTTTTAGATTTTCAATATGCAATTTAGAGCAACAGTAATTTTCCAATTGAGTTTTCATTTATTAAAAGTAACATCAATTTATTCACAAAGATAAATAACCAAAAAGCAATGCCATCCGTTCCTAATAACTATGCAGAGCTAAATACCTCTAATTAGTCTTAGAAATTCCTGCACTCGTGCATGACCAAAGCTATTTTGGTTGGACGGAGATGAAAGGTAAATAAAAAAAGTACTCGACATGCAATCAATATTTCCGTCACTCCTTTTCTTCCTTCCTTTCTATCTTACCATTACTTGCAAATAATTAAAAACAATTGAATATCTCTATGAGTATTAAAATAAGCCAGCATTTTATTAAATTTAAATTTATTCCAATTGTTTGTTTGTCCTTGTTATTATAATATAATATAATGGTTGCAGTGTTGGCATAGTTTATCATAGTTTATCAGTGGGTTTACCAAAGGGCTCCAGTGGCCTTTGGTTAAATTAAACTTTTTTCTATTTTACTGATAAGTACAATATTAACAGTATCACTTTCGTGTTCTATGTGTACAGCATTTCAATAAATATAATAAAATATCAATTTATTGAAACATTTTTATTTTATTTATTTTAAGAGATGTTTTGAATAAAATTTCGCATTCACAACAAAAATTTAATTCCACATACCTAAGTACATATTGACGCAAATTGTAATCTAAGAATTGAAAATTCTAAAATGTAATTGTACTAACTATGTATATAATTCTGGAGTAGGAGTTTACATTTTTATATTCTTCTATTTTGATATCAGAGAGAGTTCCGTTGCAAACTATGTCGGCTTTTATTAAATCAACAAATTTGTTAGTTTATTAATTATAAAAATATGCATTGGAAGAGATTATCTTATAGAAATAAACGATATTCGTTAATATTAAAGCAGTTTTGGAAAAAAATTGTATGATTTGTAAACGCTGTTGAGGCGTAAGTCTTTCCGTGAAGAAATGTCAAGGAATACTGAAAAAACAGTAGTCAAAGTTAAGAAAAAAGATTAAGGTTTTGATTGCGATATATCGCAATAATTACTTACTAAAATTTTAATTTCAATGTGCAGTAGTTCTTATAATTATATACTTCTATTTTGACATCATCTACCGCAGGTCCGCTTTACCAATTAGGTACACGGCATTTAACCCTAGAAGGGTACTGTGAGTAAAATTTACTCATATAAGGAATAGATTTGTTCATAAATCTGCAGGTTGGCCACACTGAAAGTCAAGCCACTAGCAGTGCTTGGCCCACTCTGTCATTAGTCGGCTGCCGCAAGCATTGAATGGTGTTGTTTGATTTATCGCGCTAGTGGACAATTTAAAAAAAGTTAGTGAGTAAAATTTACTCATCGGTACCCTTTACGTACTAAATTGTGTGAGTCAAATTTATTTATCAATAACTTACTACGTGTCTAAAAAATATATTTTGTGCTGAATTATGACAATTATGTTCATGTTTTGTATTATGTTACCGTAAAGAAAACTACAGAGCATATAAATGGCAGGTCGCGGGCTATCAGAACAAAATATTTTGGATGCAATACTTGAACTAGAATCTGAGGAAGAAGACAATTTGGAGTTGGAGCTTTGTAACTTTGATGAGGATTCTTGGGACAGTGTTGCAGATCCGGAATATCAACCAGAACCGGAAGAATTAAATGATGTCGAAGAAAATTTGATACACGGAATCATAAATGCAGAAGAAGCTGAAAAGGAAGAAAGGGAGGAAACACCTGGAAGCAGAAAACGTAAAAAACAAAAACTTATTGAGGGGAGAAGAAATGAAAGATCAGCTGCCCAAGGAATTCGTGAAACAGAAGAGGTAATTAAAGGGTGTTTTTTTAGAGATTAGTTTTTCAAGATGAAATAAAACGTATATAATTTAATGTTATGGCCCAGAATCTAGCTTTATTAATATATAAAGATAAGGGTTTGCCATTATGTTTTAAAAATGATTTCGGGCAAGTGGCCGCCGCGGCTGGCTCGAATAAATTCCAGCCGAGAGGCCCAATTTTCGATCACTTTTTGCAGCAATTGGGGCCGTATGTCAGCAATAACGCGCCGAATATTCTCTTCCAAGACGTCAATCGTCTCGGGCTTATCTGCGTAGACAAGCGACTTCACATAGCCCCACAAGAAATAGTCCAGCGGTGTTATATCGCACCATCTTGGAGGCCACGCCACAGGTCCACGGCGCGAGATAATGCGCTCACCAAAAGTTTCCTTCAATAAATCGATTGTTGCGTTGGCTGTATGGCATGTAGCGCCGTCTTGTTGGAACCAAAGGAACCACATCAACATCGTCCAATTCAGGCACGAAAAAGTCATTAATCATGGCTCTATAGCGCTCTCCATTGACTGTAACATTATGGCCGGCTTCATTTTTAAAGAAATATGGACCAATGATTACCTCTGCCCATAGAGCACACCAAACAGTGACTTTTTGATGATGTAATGGCGTCTCAGCAATGGCTTGTGGATTATGTTCACTCCAAATGCGACAATTTTGCTTATTGACATACCCATTCAACCAAAAGTGAGCTTCATCGCTGAACAAAAACCATTATTTTCGAACCGCGCGAACCGAACCATTATTTTCGTAATAAATTTGCACGATTCGCAAACGTTGTTCAGGTGTAAGTCTATTCATTATGAAATGGCAAATCAAATTGAGCATAAATCAAGTGACAGCTGTCAAAAAGACCATCTATGAAAAAAATAGTGCCAACTTGAAAACCTAACCTCTAAAAAAAAACACCCTTTACTATTATTACACCTAGTACCAACAATCTGATAGAAAAAGATGGAAGTTTTATTTGGAGTAAGGAACCTGTTGCTGCGCTAGGTCAAAAAACTCCCTCAAAAAATATTGTTCACATTCGCCCTGGCCCAACAGCAAATGCAAAAAATTCGTTGTGTCATGCCAGCTGCTTCAAACTGTTTTTTACCGCAGACATATTGGAAGAGATTTTGGTTTATACAAATAAAGAAATAAACATTCAAAGGGAGAACTATAACGATAAATCTCACGCGGTTTTGTCAAATATGGAAATGGACGAAGTTGAAGCATTTCTTGGTTTGTTAGTCTTGTCCGCTGCTCTCAAAGATAATCAGTTGGCAACACATATGATGTTTCACACTACCTACTGTGGGGAAAAGTACAAGGCAACCATGCCTGAGAGAAGGTTCAAATTTATCCTAAATTGTCTAAGGTTCAATGACAAAGAAACAAGAACTGCTAGAAGAGAAATGACCAAACTAGCTCCAGTTTCTTCTATCTGGGACAAACTTCTAAGCAATTGCAGAGTGAACTATAAGGCTGGAAGCTATATAACCATTGATGAGCAACTAGTTGGATTTAGAGGCAAATGTCCATTTAGGATGTATATTCCCTCTACACCCAACAAGTGTGGCATCAAAATTGTCATGTCTTGTGATAGCGGAACAAAGTATATGTTGGATGCCATTGCTTACCTTGGAAAAGGAAGTTTTCCTCCTGCAGTAGCTGCTGGTGAATATTATGTTCTTGAACTGCTGAAAAATGTTAAGGGCACCAATCGAAATGTCACGATAGACAATTGGTTTACGAGTGTACCACTCATTCAACGTCTCCGTCATGAATACAAAATAACAACTGTTGGCACAATAAAAGAAAATAAACCACAATTGCCTATTGAAGCTACAGAAATAAAGTTTCAAAGACGAGCCGCATCCACTTCATTGTTTATATTTCATGAGGATTTGACAGTTGTATCATAAAAGCCCAATAATAATAATGGCGTCTAGTATGCACAGTACGGGTAGTATTCATGAGACCACTGGAAAACCAGAAATAGTGCGTGTGTACAACTCAACAAAAGGAGGAGTTGACAGTTTTGACCAGATGTGCCAAAACATTAACCATGGCAGGAAAACCAGAAGGTGGCCTCTAGCATTTTTCCAAAATATGATGAACATAGCTGCAATAAACGCATACATCATTTACGAGCACAACATGTGTAGCCGTGGTCAAAAGCCAGAATCCCGACTTAATTTTATGTTATCTCTAAACAAGGAGTTAACGGAAAAATTTCAAAGTAAAAGATTAGAAACTAATACAAACATGAGCCTGGCGTTGAAAAAATCCATTCAGAATATTGTAGGCGCAAGCCAAGAGGCCCATAGTGCCGGAGAAGACCAAAAGGGGCCAAGAAAGTACTGTAATTTTTGTAGTTATACCAAACGTAGATACACCACCACTTATTGCAATTGTGGATTAGCTATTTGCGGTGATCATGCACAAAAAAAGTGCGCTGAATGTGCTTGAAAAACAATTTTTATGTATTCATAATCGTCAAAAATCAATAATAAAGTATTATTTTTGCTTATTTTACATATTATAATAAAAAATTACACTTATATTATATGATGGCTTTAAATTTTTTTCATTTAAAACTACTATTTTACAAAATAAAGCAGATAATAACGTAAAAATTCTGAAATGAGTAAAATTTACTCACCGGTACCTATAAGCGCCTACAATTTATCCGTACCCTTCTAGGGTTAAACCACAACTATTTATGGATGTGATAATTGAGTACTCATATTGAGCTCCTCAGCACAAAACTAATTATAAAAGCAGAGAATAATAGGTTTTCTCATTATTGACGAGTGCAGATGACTTTGCAAAATTTGCTTTTATTCAAGGTTAAACTTGGACATAAGCAAAGCTTTGGTGCGAAAATTTGCCATAATAAAAGACTCATTCAAAATATCAGCGGAGAAGGGAGGCAAAAATAAACGATTTAATAGCATGAAATTAACGCCAACAACAGAAGCCGCCGTAGAATTTCAATAAAAGTACCAGCAAAAAACTTAATTAAAAATTATTGAAAAGAAGAATGGAAATTATATAAAAATAATGCTCGGAGCGTATTTTATGACCACATACGCAGCGAGCTACTGGCCCATTGAAACGACAACCGTCAATACAGCCGTCAGTTTCATTGCATTTATGACACGAAAATGGTGGTCATAAATAAATTGTGAACTGGTGAGTGAGAAAATCTTTCAAAAATAAGAATGATTTAAATGTGCGTACTTATATATGAATGTGTGCACATGTAGGCGTGTATAATTGGCAGCTTGCACGTAATGCCAACATCCGTTATCTGCCTTGATCAGCGCGGTGATGGCTCATTCATTTGCATACACTTCCCTTTCATTCATTTGACCTTAAATATAGGAAATAAACAACAGGAACAACAACGCCATGAGTAAAATATATGCCGGTTTAAAATAACTAATCAATTGAATAATCGAATAACTGACAAAGTGGCAGCATAGACATTCAGGCAACACAACATTTTGCTGGAAGAAAATACTTTGCATGGAGTGGAACGCCTGTGGTGTATTGACTGCATAACAATTGCTGCCTACAAATTTATATATACATATATATAAATACATGTGTAGATATATGAAAGCATACCCATGGCGCTGATAATAAACTTCCTCGTAAGACTGGCCGTTCCAGTATTTTCCTTAATTGGCGTACACTTTTTTCTTGTTTGCTTACCAAAAATGCATTACATTTTAATTAGTTTCATTTGAAATTGAAATCATCGACATTTCAATACTTTTCCACAATAAATCAACAAAAGATGTAAAATTAATTATTGTAATTAAAATCATGTTTTAATTTGCGGTCTTAATATTCGAATTGAGTAAAATTTATACAGGGTGGAGCAAAATGGTCTGAATTTAAATTTCCAAAAATATTATTTTATATCTGAAAAGTCCCTAATATTAAGTCGATTATTGACATATGAATTTTCTCCAACCAACTTTGTCTGTAGTGAATTCGTTTTTTTGGTCAGATATGTGTGCCAGCTTATTTCATCTAAGTAGCTGCTGAAAAGAACCCGTGATATAGTGACTAGTGGGGGATGAGTGATAAAGGGTTTTTGCTTGAGTTATAGACTTCGCCTTCTCTAATTCAATAACTTTTGTTTTAATACTACATAACACCACAATTAGGAATGATAGATTATAAGCTTCGGCCATGCGAAGCAAAATTGTAAGATGCTATGCTACGCCACAGCACAGTTGTGCCCGCTCACTTCACATGTATTCTTATGCTGTTCCAATCTGATCAGATTTCGTACATGGCCCACACAATCTCAGTTTTTGTCGAGCTATGTTAAAAACAAACCGCTCTCATATCCCTTAATAGGTCATTGAAGAAGTACTGCGCAAACTGCGCTGATTTCAAATTAGCTGAGTGCCAATTCATGGTTTCATGTTTGCCACACCTTTGCTTTCTGTACATCATAGTTCACATTTGCTATGTTAATACTTTCAAATCCAACTCACGAACTTGCGATACTGCGCATGCTCTGCCGGTTGCGGCACTTAGATTTTGTAACCCTGCCTGCGAAGATCTACACTCAGTTTCATGGTCATATCACCATAGGTAATTTTGGCCCAAAAGGTGGGAATAAATACTTTTAAAATTCAGGTTAAAAATTTCATTACAAAAATAGAAAATGCACAAATTATGTTTTCAATTTTATACACAATTTTTAATTTCATTGTTTCACAACTTTAAACTTACTACATACATAATATATTTATATGTATGTATGCATTGTATATATGTTTACAATTAGTGCGTGTATCTTTTATTGAGTGCTTGGCCGAGCTCCTCATCTATTTTGTGGTGGTGTGGCGCATCTTGATGTTGTTCTACAAATGGAGGAACTGAAATGTTTTTGCCACCTTCAAAAAGCGGTGGGTTTTATTACAAGCAGAAACGCTCCCAGGGATGGTATTTCCACCCGCTATTAAAAAATCTTTTTTGTCATTTTGTGTTTCATGCCCACTAAGAGTTTAGAACCCATAATCAAGCACAAATCCATTTGGCTACGGCGGCCTCTGAATACACATCATATAATATTTTGGCTAAACCTCAGTTCAAGTAACGCGTTGCGAGTATGATGGAAATTTATATTGGAAGCACTCTTGCCAATATTCGTATTCAGTGTTGATTTTCTCAGTCAAATATCTGCGTTAAGACATCCATTGCTTTCTGTACTCAAGATCAAATGCATTAATAAACTAGATTGGTTGGTTGGTTAGAGTGGTGATTCATCCAGAATCCAACTAGCGCTTCCGCACCATTTTGTTGCCACATCCTCGTTACCAAATTGTTTAACAGTTATTTGCAGCAGGTTTAGGAACCTTATTAGGTTGTTGACGTCTAAGCCAGACAGTTGCTCGAGACTCTCGAACAGCGGTTTGCCCAGGGTTAACATTCTGTCCTTCCATAGGGCAGGGCATTCACAGAGGAAATGGAAGATTGTTTCTTTTTTCTCCGGTTGTTTACAACTATGACAGTATGTGTTGTGAGGGATGCCCATTTTGGCGGCTTGTTCTCCGATAGACCAGAAGCCAGTTATGACTGCCGTAAGTCTACAGGTGTCCCGTCGTTTCATGTTTATTAATGTCAACGATTGCTTGAGGTTTGTAGGTGGGCCATAACGTTCTGCTGATTTTGCATTTCGTCTGGTCTCTCCATCTACAATCTGCAATTCGAAGGTATTTTAGGGAAATTCCATTCTTGACCGCATCTAGTGGAGTGAATACTGGTACTGCAAGAGCGCTATTCATGGCAGATCCCCCTCTTGCCAGTTCATCAGCTTTTTCGTTACCTTCTATGTTCCGGTGTCCCGGGACTCAAAATAAGGTTACTCTATGGTTTTCATTCAAGTTGGTGAGGGTATTCCTACTTTGCTCCACCACTTTAGAGGTTGTTATAGTCGCGTCCAGCGCCTGGATTGCGGCTTGGCTATCCGAAAGAAAAGCGATATTGCCCTTAAAAGAGAAATCTGCGATTAGTAACCTGCAGGCTTCCCCAATTGCTACTACTTCCGCTTGGAAGACGCTGCTGGTATTAGGGAGACGCACAGATTTTTCAATTCAAGTCTATGAGAATATATACCAACTCCAACACCACAATCCATTTTACTGCCATGTGTATAGACTGTACGATTCTTCTGCTGTAGCAGTGCAAGTTCCATCAGGTTTTTTTACCCAAGAAGCCATTGAATGATCTTTGGAAAGAACACAGCTGAGACTAGCAGAATCCCTAGTGGATTCGATTGACGAACAAAATTCCCTCCAGCTCTCTTTTTTGGCGGCCCTGATTGCCTTCTTGTACTGTCTCCGACTTTCTCTGTACAATTCCCGATTTCCGTCGAGTAGCTGAGGTTAAACGTTAATCTAGATTTTTCCCTTAGTTTTAAGAGCTCACTGCTCCACCAAGGAGGGTGAGTTTTTTTGCTAAATTTTATGGGGCAGGACGTTTTGTAGGCCCTACTAAATGCCTTTTCCAGTGTTATGACCCTACTCTCAAGGTTTTTCGTGAGAGTGAAATAAACTAGAAGTTAACATTAAAAATAATCCCAAGAATTTATAGAACTGCATAAAGTCAAAAAAAGCGTTTCGAGTATTTCCAAATCTGTTTTTTACAAATATTTGTCTGCTTCTTCTTTAGTGAGGCACCTAATTTTCTTGCGGACTTTTCCTCATCAAATTTTATATCAGATGATGATTTGACAGCTGATCAATTATCTGTCGTAATCTCGAAGATAAAACAACCTCTTCCGTAGTCTTTGGATGTTTTTGGAAAGTTACATTATTGAGGAATTAAGAAGTGGTAAAAACTCGTTGCAGACTGATATGTGTGGTGAGCTATTAAGGAATCTATAATATTAAAAAATAAAAAGTTGTGGCTCGAAAGTAAAAACTTGTATGCTTATTTTTAATATATTTTATTTAAACAGTTTTTTAGTCGTGATTGTAATCGTACATCAATCCTCCCAATATTTAAAAATGGCAACAAAGTTATATGATACATTTTAGGCCAATTTCTAAGTTAGCAATTGTCGGTAAGCTGCATAAAAGATAAACTTTATTTTATAATGAAATATTTAATTTATCCAAATCCAAACGGGCTTTTAAAAGCAAGATGCCAAGAGTCTAATAGAATTTTTACTGAGGACTGCTGTTGATATTTATATATACCGATGAAAAATTTATTCTGAGATGAGAGCTTTCAATGACTTATCGACGCTTCAGTTAGAACTTAAAGAGCAGAATGATTTGGAACCGACTATCACTTAATATCAAAAAGTATAACAAAACAACTTATTTCGAGTCTTAAAACTTCTAGAGACTTCTTGTTTCATAGCGAACCCATGTCTTACTGAGGATAAATAAATGAAAGCCTGGAGAGAGAGTGTTTTGATAATTCATTACGCATTTAAAACACAGTATTACCAATTCAATAGCCATGCTTGCCATTCTTCTAAAATTTTTGATAAATATGCTTATCAAAAGTTTTTATTCCACTTTTTCGCGTTCCAAACTTGAACTCGTGCTTTTGCATGCATACCCTCTCAACGACATTAATCGACTGGGAAGAGTCCAGCAAATCTTTAATCGTTTTGCTCTGCCTTCTCATAACTTTTCTGACCCGACTACATTCTACAAATCACGATACCGATTAATTAACTATCATTAACCTTTCATTCTGATCTAGTTTTCGACAAGATTGATTGCCTAAATTTTAGCATTCCATGCAGAATGTTTTTAATTATAGAGTTTTCCGTGTTGGTATTAAACGGACAGCATACGGTGCTAATGCTCCAATAAATCTTAATTACATTTTTGTTTTAGATTTAGCTTAATGTTAAACCAAACCTGTACTATACTCAAAATAAAAAATAAAAATAATAATAATGTTGGGTAATGATTGAATTAATGCCTTTTCAGTGCTTAAGTCTCTAGTGTCTGCAATGTGGATTAGACATTAATAAATAAATAAATAAAATAAGTAGCTTTTAGTGAATAAATGCAACAGATAGTAAATTTTCATAATTTCTAAGCTTCATTAAGTTCCCGATAACTCCATAACGGCGTCGTAGCCTCAATATGCTATCACAATTTAATATGTGAAATAACCAATGATTTGGTGTCACCCATTATGTATTTATACGTGATTAGTAATTTTGTTTTTGTGTATTTGTGCATTTGTATTATACTTTGGTTTATTAATTGCAGCAACCTAAACAAATTTGTGTGGTGACAAAATCCGTCAGTAAAAGATCTTTTATTTGAAAAATGAAGTCAAATATTTGTGTGTAAATACATTATGGACAAAATGTGCTTTTGAATCTGGTTTTAATTGTATAATAAGTATATTGGAAATTAATAACGCATTTGTAATGCAAACATTTTTAGAAACTTTTTTTTAATAATATATAAATATTTGCTTCGGAAATTAAATTTAATTGCGACGCGATGAAAAATTAAAATGCTCATAAGTTCCGATTTTTATTTGTGCTAATTGCGCGATTATTACTTGTTGATGTTTTTGTTGTTAATAGCTTTCATGTTCATCAGATTTTATGTAATTAGAATTTCTATAACTAGAAATCATGAGTAAATATTTAAGCATGATACAATCAAAACAAATTACTTGTCATATTAATCATAAATTAGACACCGTAAATGGTAAGAAATTTGGTTCTGAAAAATCAATAAGTAGGAAAGTACTGATTATAATATGTATGTCCATATACATAGTTCATTGTTAAAAATGCCCATATTTTAAGCCAAAATTTTTCGATTTTATGCTCCTACATCCCTTTTCGTGAATTATTTATTTGCTCGCCATATAAGCACTAAATGGCTACGATCTTTAAACTTTTCTGAACCTATACCATCGTAACGCTCTCGATGTTTATTGATTGACTTAAAACCCCTTGATAGCAGACGATCTATTCTATCGTACTCATTTATTATTCGTATCATATCTGGATATATTGATTGTGCTTCCCTTTTAAGTAAAATTCAATTTAATATTCCCAATATGAGCCTCCGATAGTACGAAACCTTTAAAATTGACTTCTCGAGAACCAACTACGAGGTGAATGCTCCGATTCCTAGCGCATGTGCAGCTTTAAATATGTTTTTCAATTCTTCTGGTGCTGATTTTAAATGGCCGTATGACATCTTAGTCAACCATTTTAAATCATTTTTTTTTCTTAGTAACTACTAAACCATTCAAAGACAAATAAATAAATAAGTAAATAAATAAATAATTAAATGATGAACTCCGGTTTTCTGCTGGTAAATAACAATTACGCGGTGAGTTTTATTTTTCGTATACAAAATAATTCTTACGGATTTGCAACGTCTAAACTAAAGAAATTGCACTCTTTTTCTATACTTATTTTACGGATGACGTTTTTAGGCCTTAGCATATTTTAGGGGAATCATACATCTGTATTTCTATACGAGTGCACTTTTGCCCAGTTTTGCATAGCCGGAAAATGAACTTGAGTTGATCTCGAACTAGTCTCGAATAAGCTCCGAATTAGTCCCGAATACTCTTGAGTCGATTCTAAATTGGTTTCGAATTGTTTTAGGTTGATCACCAATTGGCTCTTGCTTTATTCTGTATACCCGAAAAAGAAAAGAGCTTGTTCTATATTAGTACCGACCTAGTCTGGAACTAGTCCTGAACTAAATTCGAATTGGTCTCGAACTTTTTTCGAATGGTTGCCAAACTATTCTGGAATAACTCCCGAATTAGCCACGAACTGATTCCGAACATGTCTGGAATTGTCTCATGCTGATTCCCAATTGACTCTGGCTTTATCCCGTATCAGCCCGGGCTGATCTCTAACTGGACCCCAATGTATCTACAGTACACATAATATATTAATACATGTGTATACATGTATAAAATTATTGAGATAAATTTTTCAAGTTCAAAAGATCGCCTTCTGAATTATTTTAAGATTTATTATAAATCGGTTATTTGTCCTCTCTATTTTTGTATGCTGATTAACATTAAAATTGTCTACAAAGAATGCAATAATTTTATTGTAAGTATATTCATTGGTTTAATAAATATATAAATAAATATGTATGTGTATGTGTAAGGAACTGCTATTTTTTATGTCATTATATTACAAGCAGACATATATCTTCATTTCTTAAGTTCTACTCGAACCAGATAAGAAAGCGCAGCGTTTAAGTGTATTAAATTACGGACAAGTAAAACTCGCCATATAAGAATTATTTCGTAACAGAAAAGCAAAACAAAATTTAAGTTCTATTTATTTAAAAGAAGAATAACACTGATCATATACCTAAGTCTTAGGTGTATGCAATCAAATAACAAAACTTACGAAACAAGTCTTCTGTATTGAACGTAAATGAGAAGTTAAGATCTGAGTACTAAATTCGGTGTTAGGTTAATTGGTTTCTACGATGAAATTTGCAGCTCTTCCGGTCCTTGAAAATTTCAATTAATTTCAATTTCTTCATATCCCAACTTTATGTAAGTCATACAAATGCTTGCCATTTTCCAATATCTTTCAGAAAAGATCGAACGTTTGTCAAGATTTTGAGATTCACAGTAGCGATAATAAAAATCCAAGCACAAAAAAATAAATGCATTTTTTAGCCACAAGCTTTTGCAATATTTTGTTTTTGAAATTTTTTTAAATTCATATATTTGCTTTTTGAAGAAGATAACGATTTAAATTAGAAGTAATTCCTGAATTTAGTTGAGCCTAAAAATGCGCTGTCGCTTTGTTTAGGTCATTAAATAGGAGATCTTATTAAGTTTTTGGGAAATGAGTTTTACTAATAATTTGTCAAGCCTGCTGTATAATAGATAACGTCTTTTACGCTCTCCTACAAATTTCCCTAATTATTCTATCCACCTCAGGTAAAATTCGTGACTTTTGATTATGCCGAACGTACCAAACTTTCAGGCGCTCACCAATCCACTCCATCATCGAAATGCCCTCAAACAATTTATTTACGATAAAAATGCTACCAATGTATGAAATCTTTCACATTTCCGGTATAACTATCACGAGATTATATTGTAAACCTACCACATTTTGTTGCTGTTGTAGCAGTTTCCAAATCTCTGCTTAGTATCGTCACGCCATCAGCCGTCACCGTCGTCAATCTTATTTATGGAAACTAAAGTAGGCCAGCTGTAGAAAACCCGACAGTGAAGCGAAATTTCATTGTGTGCTATTTTCATAATTTGCAGAATCCAAAACGAATATAAAAATATTGCCGAAATTTATCACAACATAAATCAATGTAACTGCCATTGAATATTTCGAAACTTTTTAAAATCAGCTATTTAATACAAATTTATCACTTGTTATTTATATATTTATTGAATCTGTCATACTTTATAGCCTTACTCTCAGTTTAAAATCTCACAACTCATTTATACTAGAATCGACGCAACCATACAGTTTCGTGTATTTCGAAGTCGTCTTTCAAAGGGCTGGATTGCCCTTTTTTCGTAGACCGCTACGTGTTTTTCTATTACATTTTTGTGTTGCATCAAGTCTTTCTGTATTATTTTTCCGTATGGAAATAGCATAGTAATTTCAAGATATCTGTGAACATTAGCGTTGCGGTTACCCGTATACCTTGGTGCTCCTTCGCAGTTTGGACTGTTATCTATGTGTATAAGTCTATTTAGTCATAAAACTAACATAGAAAAAAAAAACATAATCTGTTTTAATCTAAAACGGTTTAAGCCATTCATGAACACTAGCTGAATTTTGTTGACTGTTCTATATTAGCAGGCTTCTAGTCCTTCAAATCGCGAAACAATAATACAAAAATGTTTTTGAATTCAAATGGACTTATCTGATTCTGTGTCGGCCTTTCAGTCTAATTCCTTCTACATTATCATATATGTCCGAGGTGTTTTCAAAAAGTATCGCGAATTTTGTGTTTTTTTCAAAAATTATTTATTTATTCATTAATATCTATTTCGTCCCCTTAAAAGTAAGAATTAAGTTCTGTGCCAAAAACAATGCCCCTGCAATCGAGGAAAACGGTAAACAAAACTTTTACATTCGACCGAACTTTGCGCGCTTTTCTCGGTCTTGGTTCGTGCGGAAGATTCCATTGAGATGATTGAGTTTTGGTTTTCACGTCATAACCATAAACCCACAATTCGTCACCAGTTATGACCCTCTGGAGCAAATTTGGTCGTCGCGGACAGAGTCCAACATCTGAACATTAGCAATGTTCATGCGATGCTGCTTTTGGTTGAAATTGAGCAGTACGAATTTTGCGGCGACCCGTCCCATGCTCAAATCATTGAAAAAATCGAATGGCACGAGCCAATCGATATGTTTAGATCCTCAGCAAATTTTCTAACGGAGATTCGACGATTGGCCAATACCATTTTCTTCACTTCATCAATTTTTTGTCTGTTGTTGAAGTGCTCGGGAGTCCGGCACGCTTTTCGTCGTTCACATCTTCTCGGCCTTCTGAGAGCATTTTGTACCACCAACGTTGCTTAAACTGCCAAAATAGCTTCTCCGTATGACACAGTCAACATTCGGAATACATCCGCGCACTTAATTTCGTTTTTCACACAAAATTTGATACCTGTTCTTTGATCCATCATTTTGAATAGGTAAAAATCGCAGACGAGCCGAAACACGTGCAAGCTAAGCAGCAGTCAACAATTAACTGAACATTCAAAATGGCCGAACTCGTCGGCATGAGTGAGAGACATGAGTACCAACATATCGCCACAAAAAAATGGAAATTCGAATATACGTAACCTGCGAAAATTCAGAATTCGCGATATTTTTTTAGCACACCTCGTATATATTTTTGAAGGTAATAAACAATCAACTTTTTTAGTTTAAATACCTGAGGGTATACTAAAGTACTCAGTTATTTACTTTTACTTTTAATGTATTTTCGCTACCGAGCAATGCCCAAAACATGTACTTTTACTCGTACATATGTAAGATCTATTTTGTGATTACTTTAAAAACACATGGTACGTACGTATATACTTATACACGCATAACTCACGTTATTTTTTTATACATGCACGCATTGTGTTTTTATTTATGCTTGCATTGTTATTATCATTATTAATATTGACTGCACGTCTTACAGCAACAACTCACCTGTGACTTGTTAAAAATTTGATTTATGTGAGCACTCGGCAGGAAAAGCAAATACGGTAAAAGAAATATGCGTGTTTTGCCGAGTATTTATCATTATATGTCACATGCCTCTTGTAAGCCTTCGACCGTTCTAATACAAATACACATACATACGCGAAAGCATTGCTAACTAAAAAATCCGTTTTTGTGTAATTTAAAAGCTGTCTGCGTAGTCTAATACTTACATATAATTAAAAGGCTCTACAGAGAATTCCACACATCTCGAGCAAACGACTCTTTGCGAACGGCTTACGACATGTTACGTATACGCACTGACATACCAGTGTTATTGAACATAAATATGCGGATTGTGCTATATATTATATGTTTGCAATAATTATGTGTTTGTGCTTGTAAAAATATATATAAAATTTTAATCTATGAAAAAATATATATAAAAATATGTATTATATTATTTAATATATATGTATGTACGTAAGAACACAAGAGCTACATCTATTGCCCAGGATTTTTGCTACCTAATACATTTTCTTAGTATAAATAATAGTTTGAGATTGCATTGCTTAGTTAAGTAAAAAAAAATCTAAAAAACTTCAAAAGCTATCAGATGGAAATCTAGCACCTATCTTACGACCATAAAACTAAAACTTGAACTTTAGGAGTAGCTTATTGTATCTGCAATAAGTAAATTTTTAAATGCTTTACAAGTTACCTAATACATTTTCTTAGTATAAATAATAGTTTGAGATTGCATTGCTTAGTTAAGTAAAAAAAAATCTAAAAAACTTCAAAAGCTATCAGATGGAAATCTAGCACCTATCTTACGACCATAAAACTAAAACTTGAACTTTAGGAGTAGCTTATTGTATCTGCAATAAGTAAATTTTTAAATGCTTTACAAGTTACCCTATGCATAGAACGCAAAAAAGAGTCAAAAGAGAGTATGGAAAAATTCCGCTCGTGAAAATGGCTCACTATAAAAATCGTCGGCTCAAACTGCTAAAAATATTATGGGAATAATTGTTGAAAAAGTTGGAGAACTGTAGCAAATGAAGCGCTCAACGAAGACTGGAGCTGGCTTGTTTATTTGATCGAACATTTTCAAAAAAACCACTTACAAGCGTTTGAAATATGCAAATATGAAATATGAAAAAGTATACAATGGGCGACCTACAACTTAAAAAACTTATTCTTCTTCGCTGAAACTAAATTCAATTTAATTGGACATGATATAACAGCGTATATGAGGCATAGACCGAATGAACGCTTTTCATATGAACTGCGTTGGAAGAACCGCTGTACAGGAAGTCAGGCGAATGACTTGGATATGCGTTAATTTACTACTAATAGAAAGATTGGTAAACGTAAATGACTAAAAAAAGCTTTTGGAGAGCGCTCTCATTCTGTCAAAAATACTTTCTGTTCATGAAGAGGTGATCTGATTTTTCAAGGTCTTTCTGCACCACATCATCGCTAAAGCTATTGAAAAACTTGTAAGCAACTTAATTCTAGCCCGTGTTTTGCATTTTGCAAACATAGGATTATTCCTCATCTCCGCTATATACTGAGTCGGAGACTCTAAAATACGAACCCTATTGACAACCTGTAGCATATTATGAGGATACAATCAACTGAGCACAGCCGAACCATAACACTCTCGAGGATTTGAACAAGAAATCGTCCAAAGTAAACCATCACTTTTAAAAATATGGCCAGTTCGATGCCACATAGAATTTAAGTTATCATAAAAATTAAGGATGCACAAAATATTGAAGAACAAGGTTAAAAGTAACGGTTTATTAAAAAAAGGAAATAACTGAATAAATTAATAATAATTTTATTTAAAAATTTAATAAAAGTTTTGTTGTAATAAGAGCCTTTAGATATACAAACCGTAAAATTATTATCCTATTTTTTTCTAAAACTATTTCGTTTAAGAATGAAAGATTTGGATTCATTTCTATACAAAAAAGCTTTTATATACATATGCTATTTTTATGAATTCTTATAGGTTTCAAAATTAATATGCCCTCCATTCCTCCCTTTCGCAAAAATTGAGAAAAAATATTCTTCAGTATAAAAATATATAAGCATAGGAGTGTGTAAAGTTGGAATAAAGATTTCCATTACTAAAAAGTTATTTCAGAACAGAATTGGATGATTAATTTTGCGCTACCTAGTAATAAGTTAAACAAAAAGTTCTCAAAGGTTTTATATTTTATTTTGACGCATCTATAATTATTAACATAGTCATAATTTTCCCCATGCAAATCCCTCCATAGCTCTAACAAATCTTCAATTCCTGAGCAATGATCGGACTATACATTTTCGAGATTTTTCCAACATTTTGGATGATTGGTCTACCAGAACGGCAATTTTTGGAACTGCGGTTTTGCTATTGCATTCGATAAAGCATTGGTTTCACAAATAAGATAATTTTTATTGGTCAGGCGGTCAGCCTGCTCTGACGTTTCCCTTGGTAGTAGCGGTAGTGAAGAATAAATTGATACTTTCCCTTTTTTGTGTTTGCCTTGGCTTCACCCAGCACTAAACTGTCAAATAATTTTTAGAAAGCATCTACCGGAAACGCTTACATATAATATATGTGGAATTCTTCTGCTTCTTTTTAATGGACGCGATAACCGCTTACGCGATTTAGGCCGAGTTTAACAAAGCGCGCCAGTCGTTTCTCTCTCGTGCTAACCGGCGCCAGTTGGACACACCAAGTGAAGTCAAGTCCTTCTCCACCTGATATTTCCAACGCAAAGGAGGCCTTCCTGTTCCTCTGCTCCCATCAGCTGGTACCGCATCGAATACTTCAGCGCCGAAGCATTTGTATCCAATCGGACGACATGACCCAGCCAACGTAGCCGCTGGATCTTTATTTGCTGCGCTATGTCTATGTCGTCATAAAGCTCATACATTTCATCGTTCCAACATCAGATTAAAGAAGTCACACGACAGCGGGTCTCACTGTACTGATTTTTATGTCGTGGCGGGAGCAGCGCTCATAGGAACGTTCTAAGTGCTCATAGAAGAGAAGGACGAATCTTTAGTCGCATCGTCCTTCTCTTCCGTCGGGAGGTGGGCGAAAATCAGCGAAATGTTAAAAAACGGGCTTTGATGCAGATTATTGCGAGACGCTCGTCCACCAGAGTGAACGACAGTACTTGGCGACGAAGTCTCTCTCCCACAACAAAGCCGACAACGAATTTGCACTCCTTTACATGGCAGCTGTAGTAGACGTCGCAAGGTCCTATATTTTTCTTGCCTTGCCCCGTCCATCGCATTTCTTGAATGGCAGTGATGTTATCCTTTACTCTCACGAGGTCATCAACCAGCCGGGCAGAGGCACCTTCCCCATTAAGGGACCGGACATTCCAGGTGCATGCCCTCAAATCATATTCCTTATTTCGTTTGCAGGGGTCGTCATCAGTATAGGGAGGTCTCATCCGAGGCTTTTTAATCTTTTCATTGGAGGGGATTTTTAAGTAGCGCCTAACCAGCTATCCTGGAATGCGTCGCCTTCTCACATTAGTTCATTCCCGAACGGGTGTTCGGAAGCTACCCAGAGGATACTTGGGCTAATCCCTGGAGTTGTGAGCTGCTTGCATCATACGCAGAAGAATCGTCCTGGCCACTCCCAGGTGAATAGCGATCAGTGGACTTCTATACATGGACCAATCCATTAGTTATATATAAAACGTTTATAGTTATGTTTATATAACTATATAATATTATATATCCATAAATTGCAGGTATATTCGTGTTCTTTTTTTTTCACTGCAATATTCCCAGCCTGCTCGTGCATTACTTAGCAAACATTATTTAAAAATTTATATTCACATATTTATATTTATCACGACATATAGGTATGTATATTCCGCTAACATACACATACAAGTAAGAGTCGCGGTGTGTATAGTTCAGTCGCACGTACGAGTGGCTTACTTTCTGAAGCAGCATGCAACATTGTTGATTTTCATATTTTAGGTAAAGCAAAGTGTACGAGAAAAACTTAAAAACGCGAGTCAGGCGTTGAAAGCAAAGTAAACATTTTTAATTTAAGAAATAAAAAACAGGAATTTTTCTAAATAACCGCAAAGAAATATAAATTACGGTAGTTACCATCACCATGCAAACGAATAATGCTAGGATGTACTTGTTTTGTTGCTGCTTTTTTGTTTTGCGCCGCATCGTTTATATTTGCCTGACACGCTATAGCACCGACATCTGTGTGGCCATGCTACTTGTAAATTTAAGTGACATAGAGCTTTTGTCACTGTATGCTTTCACGGCAGAGGCTATGAACTTTATTTAACTTTGATTTGTTTTGTTTTAATATTTTCTGCTTTACACATCGCTGCAGTTCCTTTAATCCCAAAGTAGAATATAAAAAATCAGCAGCTGTATGTGCGCCAAATCTTGCGGCTTCTGAAGATTAAAATTTTGATTGCGAAGATGTTTGTCTATTAATTTTCTTTTTGTTTGAATCTGAGCTGCAAATGACGCAAGCGATTCATGTATGTCAGAAATATTTATTTATTTATAATTTGTATTACAAAAAGTTTTTCATTACATAAATTTATAAACGCAGCACTGGCACGAGACCTTCAGCCACCTTGTAACTATAGCCAGGTAAAAAGTATATGTACAAATGGAAATATCTTAGATGTGTTTTAACAATTGACTGTTCTTTAAGAAATTGTATACACTGATAATATTTTTCTCTTAAGGGTCGCTTAATAATTTTGTGCTATTTTGTTGTGGGCTATTGTTTGAAATATAGCGCAGAGGTTGAGAAAGTGTTTGATAGAAGCGGTGTCATCGTAAAGGGTGCTTTCACCGGACAGTAAGGGTGCATGCGTTAGGATAGTGTATCTAATCCTTAATCGGGTGTATGTTTTCATAGAGTTTGTTTGTAACGTTCAAGTGTAAATGATCCGATTTATGTCTAGGCTTATTTTCGGGCAATGTTGTTTGAATGTTTTTCATTCGCTAACATATTTTTTGTGCCTTTCTTGCATAATGAGATTAGAGATGTCTTGTTGGATTGAAGCATAGTACGTTAAGGTAGATGTTCTAACTACGTTTTCGGCTGCTATAGCTGCCTAAAAGTTTTCTTATATATTATTAGCAGCGCCAACACCTAAGCATCTCGTAATTGCTGATTGAATTCTTGCCATATTGGGTTGATGTTCCCAGCCAGTTTAACAAAAATTTGACGCGTAGAATTAATAATTCTGTGTTGAATGGAAGGCAGCGAATTTGGCCAAGTGAGATGGTATTGGGCAATGGCTCATGTGTAAGGACATCAGCAGTTGGAATATAATTGAAGGGGTTTGAATTGTGTGTGTACCGGACATACGAGTGTTGCTTGATTTTGAGCCTCACGAGGCAATAATGCATTCTCCTGGGTTTCGCGAGTTATTACATTTTAAATAACTTTGCAAATTAGCTGAGAATGGGGTAGAAATTAATTACTTTTTTAAATTTTGCCATTTTATTCAGGAAAGCATACATTACAAATAGGAAAGCAAATACAAGATACTGTTTAAAAGAAAAAATAATGTAAAAAAAAAAAATAAAATAAAAAATTAACAAAAAATATACAAGAAACAATCTTCGGAACATATTTATTCTACTACTCCATAAAACAAACGAAACTAATATTACATATAATAAGATTAATGGTGGTGTTATTGCATTTAAAATGTGTGCGTAGGAACGGCAAATCACTTAAATTTGATTATTCTATTCTTCACCTGAATTTATTACATGCAAAATCTGCTGATAAAAACATTTTTTCTTGACGTCAAAAAAAAAAAAATAAACATTTCTCGGCTCAACTGTGAAAACATAGTCAATAATAAGCCATTTGAAAATAATTACCCCTATCCCCATCAATGAGAAAATATCAAATCTTTTTTCAACTTTGTTGTAATCAAATTTTGTAATAAAGAAGTTTTTACTTCTTCCAATTTAATATTTAAATAAATCCGGGATCCCGGAACTGACATTTCTAGTAGATATGCGGCAAGTTGCAATGGTCTTCTCAGAAGGTCTGCTAGAGCATTCAAGTTCCTTTCGGCACACACACACACTATAAGTAAATAGTTGCTAGTCTGTTAGCGCTTTTAGTTACTAGGCAATGTGATATTTAATAAAGATGCTTACACAAGCACAAAAAGTTGGTAAGCTTATATTTTCTTTGCAATAATATTAAAAATATATATTTTTTTAGATCACTATTTGAGATGAAAATATTTCATTAGAAATAACTTACTTACTTATTAACCTCACTATTGCTCACTCTCCACTCCATTTTTTAAAAATTCCGTCCAGCGCTCAAAATAATTGAAATTAACGCAAATCCTTTCTAAATGAATATTTATAGTGTAATTTTCCATACCGCCATTCCACCTTCATAACCCAATGCAAGCAGCCTTAATTTCACATTTCTTAAAATTTTGCATTTAGAGGAAATATTAAAAATCTATGAAAATGCGATGGCCAGACAAAAAGCACCAAAGTTTATCTACTTTCCTTTTCTCTGCGACGTTACTTCACTTTACGCAAAACTTATTATATTTTCTTCGAATTTCCTCTTCCGCCTACACAACGCCGAGTTCGTTACCTTTTTATTCGTACTTTCTTTAATTACTTAATTTCCTTTAGCTTTAACATACATATATATATATATATATATATATATACAGGCAACAGGCAATTTATTTGCAAACAACGCAGTACCGTTTTCAGTGGTGCGCTTGAAATACTCACTGATGCTCAAAAGGCTGGCGGAGTTGGCTTGCGAAATTAAAAAAAAAAAATCTCTGTACTCAAATTAACGCACCACTTGTTAATCTGCTTTCCTAAATCAACAGTGCGTGAAACACGTTCTTAAGCTTGAAATAAAAAAGAAATAAAATTTGTATGAAAATTTCTTTATATAAAAGTATATACGTAAGTAATAGCAATGAAAGCGCCAGCCGGCACTCAGCGTCACAGAAAACAATGCCAACACAAGCGCAGGATCCTTTTTTTTGGCGAATATTGCCGTGCAAGTGCTTCAACACAGACAGTGTTGCCACAAACGATATTTTTTTATTCTAATTTTACATTTATTTCTTACTTTTGTTTGCTTAGTTTTTATATGAACTCTGCTTACGCTTAGGGCCTTTTTAAGCCGCAAGCGTTTATATAATTTAAATTCCTGAAAAAGGTAGTACATTTAGACTCGTAAATAAGGTAGTGTATGGTTTGTGAGAACACGTGCACACATACTCATATGAGTATGCAAAAGTATATGTAAGGAGTGCTCTGAATACCAATGTATCTACAGTCTGACACATTAGAGTGTAGTATCCTTAGCTGTAAGAACGTAAATATTTATTTAGAAAATCCAAACACTGAAATGTATTAATTTAATAAATAAAAAATTGGAAAAAAATGTTTAAAACCGAATCGTTTATCTAGATATTTGTTACACTGAAATTTGTGCGCATTTTCCCATACAAAATAGTTTTAAATCTTTATAAGTTAGTTGTTATAAAATTTAAAATATTTTCACATGTTATATGTAGCTTACTTTAGGAACAAGTAAAATATTTGAGTTTTGGTATGTTTTATAAAACAAAATGCAAAAGTTTGTAAAGTCCATATGAAAGTCCATGTAAGTCCATATGACTTTGTACAGAAAGCTCCGATTTGCACATAAGTCTTCTTTGCACATAATCTCACCTGAAAGGACATAAACTGCATAAATAATTATCATTAAAGCTATTTTCAAGCCGCAAACGACTCAACCGGTTAAGGTCCTATGTTTTTGCCATACAATTTTCAAAGTTTTACCCCCACTCTGCATTAATCATTTTACTATTTAAATTTTGAAAATAAAAGAAGGATTTTTGAAAAGATTTATATTTGTGTGTGTATGTAAATATTCGCTGTGCGCAAAACTACACTAAATAGCTGGTGCCCACAAGTCTTTCGTAAACGAGTATACTTTGCCTTAATAGCACAAAAGGGCACAAAAAACCACGAAGTCCAAGTAAATTTATCAAACCGCAGAGTTATTTGCTAAGTAAATATATGGAATAAAACGTTTTAGTTAAAAATTTTATATATTTTCACGAAAATATTGCTTGAGAAATATGAACACGCATATTTTGGACTATTAGCTCCTTATATTCATAAGAAGGTCTGTATGGCGACTCCTTAAAAAACTTCCTCTTAAAACCTCGCATTTGTAATGTGCATCTTGATGTTGTTCCACAAATGGAGATAAATACATTTTTAAGCCGAGTGCGAACGGTAGGTATTTTTTCTTTGAAGACATTGCTACTATATTTATTGCTAATGTGTGCATTCTGTGCGAATGTTGTAAGCAAATATAATACATATATAAAGGAACTCCCCTCCACTGTTTCTTTCAGATAAGTCCGGACTCGTATGACGGGATTCCATAAGTGGTACTTTGAAGAGCAACATTAAGCGCAACGCTGGTAATAAAACTCAGAATGTTGCTTTAGAATGCCCCTAAGATTGTTAAACGAAGTCTGTAAAATTTTAACGAGCTACTAATGTGATTCAAAAGAAGGAAAGATATCTTAGAAAACATGTGTCCGCATGTCCAACGATGTCTGAGATATGGAAATTTATTATTTTCTTAACAATTATTTCCTATAACTTTCTTAAATATTGGCACTTTTTTTAATATCTTGCATTTGTGTAAGTTACTTTTTGACAAACTGTGTCTATGCACGTAAATATATATGCTTGTTTATATAATTTTAATCTTTTTTGCCTTAATATACGTGGAACGTGTGGAGAGAAGGATTTAGATTTTTACATTTCAATGTAACGGTGACATAAGTACAGAGTGTCGATGAAGGAAAACAATATACAAGGTGGCGCAAACCATCAAATTTTCTTTTTGAACAACTTTTTTACTTAATAAATGAAAATTCTGATTATGAGCTTTACGCGCTCCATTACTTGCCTGTTTGTATACTGCAGCTGTCTAGTACACAAGTGTCAAATATGATTGGCTTACGAAACCATTTGCAAAAATTATAAAATAAAAAAATTATAAATAAAGTTTTTCGAAATAGAAAGAAAATTATATAACTTAAATAAACAAAAACTAAAAAAAAAATTATTTATTTATATAATATATAACAATTTATGTAACAATAAGTTATAGTATACTTTTATTTAAGCGACACTAGCTACGAAGCGTTCAGTCTTACACAAAAAAAAAGAATGTCACTCTTAAGTGGAAGATCTGTTAATAAAGTGTACCGTGCATTTTTCGACTTGTTTTATTCAAGTCGTATTAACATAGGTAAGCTCTACTGTACTTAATATTGCTGTAAAGATTATTGAGTTTAAACAAACAGACGGGAATTCTAGAAATGGTGTAAGTGAATTGCATTCCCTTTATCAGCTTCTTTTATTCTTTTAAAGAAATGTTTACTGTGTAGACATGAGTTTTTTATACTATAGATTATCCATCTCAAAACTTAAGTGGTGACACTCGTAAATGCGTTTTTTAAACAAACACTTGCTACTTTAAATATTTCAAAAACCTCTTTTACACTGTCATAACACTGTATATATGAATATTTTCCACTTATATTTACTTTGAATTTTTAAATGAACAATCAGCGCAAGAACGAGGATAAGACCGTGCTTTTCAGCTCGGCGCCCTTTGTTTGTCGCGCGAGAAAATCCTATTATGTTTAGTCAAATATGCAAATATAAGTGTACACGAGCTCACTTTCTTGTTTAATGCAGCAATTTTTATTCAAATTTCAAGCATAATAAATAGCTACGTGTTGGCATGTGTTGGTATTAATGAAAGCAAAAATACTATACATAAAATATATTGTACACATACGCATACTTGCAGCTACTTATTTATACCCAATGTATTGCACGAAATGGCATTAGTTGTCTACCGAGTGAAAATTGAAAAGCGTTGTACTTTATTTGCTTATATTCTTACGTTACATTTTCAGAGAATTTTCATTCTCTTATACGCTTACGCGTTGCGAGTAAGTTTGTGTGTGTGCGCTGATTCAAGTGCAATACTTTGCGCGATTTTCAGTCGTCAATTACATTTTCTGTTTGATAGTGAAAATTACTGCACACGCGGCACACCTCCAACACCAATTGCAATAAATTGTATGCTTATTTGACTGCGTCGCACTCGACGCGCTGCTCGTACAACGCGCATAGCAGCAGGTGTTGGTTATTGCAGCGTTGGCTGCTGCTTGCCACTCATCGCTCAACGCCCACATGTTCGCCTACGGAAATTGCTTACACATCAAGGGGATGTGAGCGTTTATGTGGCATGTGTGTGTGTGTGAAATAAAAGGACACTTGTTATAAGTAAGTATTTCTAGTAGTAGACGCATTGCACTCATACGCCCTGTAGTACTTGAATCAACTGTGCTGCTGCCGTCTTTTCTAACTTTTCTGCACTTGTATTGCATAGAAGCATCGAAAACCTGTGCCTCGTCTGTGTGAAATTTCCTGCCTTCCTAGCACTGATCCGCTCCCGCAACAACCGGTAAGTCAATCAGGAGGAGGCGGGAGATACTACATATTTTAAAATGCATTATCTGCGCGCTAAATTCACATATTTCATGCTCGATCGATATGCAATACCTAAGGTTGATGTGCTGAATGGCAAAGTTTTGGTGAATGCCGCTAGAAGTGTGGTAAAAAACTGTAACGTCGCTATCGGTGCGCGCATAGTGAACAGTGCAAGCGGAAACGGAAATGGATGCATGTTGTAGCAGGCTGACTGGTCTGGCCTTCTGCCTACGTTATATGTGTGTATATGTGACAGTGTGTGTGTGTGCTTTACTGGGACTGTCTGCTGGCTTCTTGAAATTTACCTACATTTGCCGAGTGCTGCTTCTCAAACTTTTGCTAGAGATTCGCAGCTAACTTTCTTGCAATATATTTGCCACTTCTTATAACCTCTCTCTTTCGCCTTTTCCTTGTATGTATGTGCAATACTTGCTGCTCTTGCAACTATTTTGAAGTACACTTTTCACCGTTTCACCGATATGCAAACACAATTGTCTGCACCTGGCCGTTACTTAAGTGTTATCAGTTCGACTACTTCCTGCAGCTTCTAGTAGCACTTCCTTTCCTATTCGATATTTCATCGCTAGCGATAAAAATCAATAGCTACAAACGAGTGTGGCGTATATGGCGCACTGCAGTGCGGTCGAGAATCTGTTGAGTGAGCCTACTTGCATGCTTTTTCTTCGAGGAAGTTTTTCCAGTATCTGGAACACCGACCGTGTTATCCCCTCTTCTATACGCTGCTATTGCATACAGCTGCGGATAGTCTTATACAAACGTGCGGTCATCAGTAATCAGGTGGGCGTGCACCAACACTTCTGCCACCAACATGCAATGGTGCAGCCGTACAACGGCACCGATTGTTCGACTATGGCGCACTTTAATGGCTAGGCAGTATTTACCTAGCACATAAAACATGACTTTCCACTACCCTGGATATGTTAGTTGTTAACGGTGTGCGTATATGTATTCGTACATTCACGTACATATGTCTGTGTATGCATTCGCCTTTTGCAGAGTTGTGATTATTGCTTTCTGCACCATATTTTTCGGCACCTGCTGCGCACATACATGGATATGCAATCGTAGCCCCGGCAATCACTTCTAGCAACCCCTATAATTTTATGCAAATTATTGCTGCAGCAAATTTATATTTTATTCGCTTGTTTGCTTTAACGCCCGATGTCCATAATTAAATTTACCTTATCAAATCATAAATAAGCAAGCAATTTATGTTACCGCAGCGCGCAAGTGGCTAATAATACTTTAGTCAGATTTAAATGATTACTTGAGGAAATATTCGAAAATAAGTACTAATGCAAAGTATAGAAATGCAATGTAGCAAAGATACTGCAGACTATTAGGCTTTGCGAGCAGTGAGTACTCGTATGAATGCACTGCAATTGATACTCTTTATCTTGAAAGATGAGCGGCAAAATAATAAAACTTGGTTTGACGTATTTTGAGAGTTTCTCCGACAGCCAGACGGCTAATATGATAGATTACCAGGTTTGGCCATTCGTTATGAGGGAAACAAAGCGGCACGATATATGACACTTGTCACCGGAATTCTACCCAACCATTTCACACGTATTGACACACCCGTCGAATCAGTCATTGTTCAGACTTCAACGAAGCAACATGGGTGGATCTTGTGTTGGTATTACCCACACACTCTCAGTTTTTTCGTAAACCCATGAGACGTCCGCCAATTAGCTGGCTCTTTGATATTCGCTAAGAGCCTGCTAGCCTGATCTTGACCACAGGCGCAGGCGATAATTAGAACCATAGGTTGTTGTTGCGCTTAAAATTAGTCGGGGAATCCCTGATTTCTGTCTCGATTGGATCCAAATATTCGATATTAGGCTTATTTGGGTTACTGGTCACAGGGAAAATGCTGAACGGATAAGCTAGCTAGATAGGTGACCTTGATGTTGGTTTCCCCGTGCAATGAAAGGATTTCTTTGAGAACCTGTATTCTGCTCCTGAAAAAGTGAGCTTCCCGTCAACTTAATGACCTCTGAGTTAGTGCACGGATGTCCAAAGTCCCGATTTATTTCTGGGCATGGATAGCCTGAGGGCGCTCGATGGCGCTTCAATAACTAACAAAGCTGCAGCTCGCGAATTAAGCTGGTAGATTCTGCGGAAAATTCCGGGAACTTAGGCTTGGTGATGCTTCGAGTCCTTTCCGCAGAAGTTGTCTAGAGGATGAGGTAGAGTCATCTGAGCATCTCCTGCTCAGCTACCTTACTCTTGCCGGCCTGAGATTCAGAAATCGCGGCTCACATTTTTTCACCCAACATTACAACTGCGGATGTAGCGGACTTAGACATCAAACACATGACCAATTTCACAAGCAGCTTGAAGCGGTTAATGCAAGTTTACCAAATACTCGGTTTGAGTACCTCACTGCAATCCTTTATGTTAGTATGTGTGCATATACTCGTCTAGTTATAATCATAAATAATTTGCAGAGGCTTCTCTGGGCATTGTGAATGAGCTCTCCAATCGTCCTAAGCTCGATTCATTCGCGAATATTTCTGAGTCATGACAACTGCTTCCGTCTTATGCCACACTTTCGATTATGATTTGGAACAGCTTATATTTAGTATCACGAGTGTATCCTGAGTGTCCCAAATGTGCAGTTTGGCGGCACTTGTTAGTTAGCAGTAACTTCGTACTTTTTTGACTTATTCTTAGAAGATTTGTGATATGATCAATGCAGGGAACCTTAAGTAAACGATCTCGAAAGCTTTGAATCTGTTGATTGTTGTGACTTTTAGAGTTCATGGAATAGTAAAAGCCGCACACAGTATTTCATTTAACATAACCATAGTTGTATATTTAATTCTAGGCTAGTCAGAATTCTGGCGCATTCGAGCTCCTGGTACATAATTTTCTAATCCAGATCCTAAATATTCGACTACACACACTATTGACCGATTATTAATTTTAACGATGGCGTCGGGATAACAAACAATTGAATATTACATAAATTTGGAACCAAACCTTTACTAATTTGCTTCAAGGTATCGCGATGATTTCAATTGATATGTATGTATTGTATGTACTTATATAATAAATATTTCTCTCTGTATTGTTATATGCTGCGATTTCCAGAAGACAAGAAGGTCTGTCTGGAGTATAATGCCACAAATTGCCTGCTTGGTGCTAAAAATTTAAATTTCACACATTTCGGCCCCTAAATTAATTTTGCGCAGTGCTGCTAAAAGGTAAGACTAATTGACACTATTCTCAGTCTTGTACACTCACTCCACTTTCAAAATATTTTAACTACCAATTTCTACCATAAGCACTTATCTCCATTCAATAGGCAACACTAATTTCGAGGTCACGGAGTGCCTCAAAGTTTCATTTAATTTTGTTTGTAGTTTCCATATTCTATGGAAACTCTACACGCGCCCACTCCAGAGTCTACTTAAATATTTTCGTGATTTCCACACCGATCGTAAACGAATGCCCCTTTCATGAATATCTGCTATTCTTATCTACATTTCCCCAGGTCCCAGTGTTGAAAAGCGCTGGCGTTAATCTAATAAACCTAAGTGTGCTGATATCCGTTAATTAATATACACTTCATGAATACATATGTATGTAGACAACCTCTGCTCCAATGAGAGGCGCTGTAAGGACAAGGGGATGAATTTTTCGGTACATGTGTTAAACATGTTAACCAAGGATGTTGGTGTACTCTGCGCGCTGCTGTATGTTTTCTCTCCGCTGTTGCGGTTCAATACTAATAAATGGGTGAACGAAAGCAGTGATTGAGCCTAAATGCAAATGGAGAGTTGGTGTGGAAGGTGGCAGTGTACGAGAGCATATACGTTAGCTTAAAAACTTTTTGTTAAAACTGTTGAAAATTGCCTTAAAAATAGGTTAATTAAAATACGACCCCACTACAGTTTTATTACGCCTTGTGGAATTGTTGAGTTCACCAGTGAAAGCCAATCAGCTTACTTGTGTCCTAACGCTGGATTACGTGCTTACACATTGGTATGTGCATGTGTATGTATGTGTGTATGCATAGTAGAGTAAATCGTAAATATGTATTAACTTTTAACGGCATTGCGGTACCTGGCGAAGCTACCCAGAGGGTAGGCACTCAACGTTGAATAACAAAAATTGCTGAAATGTCTACTGGTTTTCCTACTCTGTAACTTTTCATCTCTCTGCTTTATAGGTATGATGCCTTAAGGCTGCTGACAGCAAGCCACCTGCTGTTGATAATAATCAAACGAAAAAAATATAAAGAAAAACATTCTTAATTTTCCAACATTGTAATAACAGGGATAAAAGCCGGCCCACATTGTCGGCACAAGGATTTTGTAACCACTGCTATAGCAACAGCACTACGTGTATTAGACAAGCACACGTTAGAGCAGCACAATGTCCTTCATGATGTTTCTACTATTATTGTTCTGGCACTCTCTAATTTTTGTTGCTTCTCTTATTGTTGTTATTGCCGTTGGTTGTTGTTGTTTATTGCTGGCCGTGCTGTCGGTAATGTCATAAAATTTTATTTTCATGTGAGTGTGTAATGAATGCCAATGAAGGCAGCCAGTTAACTTTGCTAAGCCAACTAAGCGAGCCATCATGCGATAATATCCAGCGATGGGCTGGCTGAGCGACAGCGATACACAAAATCATACAGAATATGTACATGTGTACGGGTACGACCGGTAAAAAACTATGTTTAGTTTGGAAAATAATGATAAAACTTTGGCGACACAATAATGGCGGACAAATCCCTTAGTAGAAGGGTCAAGCCCATGTGATAACCTCTCCTACACACAGCCAAACAAACTCACAGCCGCATATATATTTACATTTACAACTATGCTCCAATTTTTTAGCTACGTGAGTATTTGCCATTATTTTAGAGTGGATTTTGTTAAAGTCCACATGCAAATTTTTGTAAGCGAATTGAATATTTAAGTTGTATTAGTGGACCCTCATATATATGTTCGTATACATGAGTAAGCATGATGGCCCTGCAACGAAAATTGCACCAGTCCAGCAAAACCATTAGAAAAGCGCAAAGGTTCATACTGGTACAATTTTCGAGGAGACCTCCTACCGCAGTTTCCAAAGTGTAGAAAGAAAATAGAAAGTATTGTAGGAGAGACATTATTTGCTGATTTCAAGTTTCTTCAAAAAAATCCTAAACTTTTACAAATAGAAACAATTAATTCGAAATGTTTAAATACTCCTCTTTGAAGTCGGCTAGTCTTTTCGCTTATTTCTTTAGCTCCCACCTTGAAACGGATTTAAATTTAGTCAATAACTTCATCTCGGATGATAGTATCGATTCTTGCACTCTAATTTTGATGACCTCTCTTTAACGCTCGATAATGCGGTTGCTGGCACTTTGCATATAAAATTGTCATCCCAAACTTGATTAAATGGGTTTTCTTCTCATCCCTAAAAAATATGTTCTGCACTTTCTTATTCGCTTTTATTTATTTTCAGTAAACCAGTTGAGAGTGCTGTACTTATTTACGCTGGTAAGGTCACCTCTGTCACGGTTAATTTCAAAAATAGTTATAAAATTAACGTTTCAAATAATCAGCAAATTTGTAAATTGTTAACGGTTTCTATATTACTTCAAGCAACTCTTAAACAAAAGATGTATTTCGGGTCCAAGAGATGGATCTCAATTACCCAGCATTGCTTTATGTCAGTTAGGTCTACCGTAACATACCGCAGCTTTTAATAATCAACATCAAGTCGATGCAGTTGGAGAAGATTTTTTCAAAACATTCGACGAAGTCTATC
This sequence comes from Anastrepha obliqua, assembly GCF_027943255.1. NCBI lineage: Eukaryota > Metazoa > Arthropoda > Insecta > Diptera > Tephritidae > Anastrepha > Anastrepha obliqua. Next base: position 88,617,072 of record NC_072892.1, read on the forward strand.
ATTGAATTTTAGTATATGAACTAGACAGTTTGGGTTTTGACTCGATTTTTCTATTTTCTATTCTCTCGGTATACAAATTCCCACCTAAACTTAATTATTGCAATGTCAAATCCATCAATCCAAATTTCAAGCACTTTTCCCACCAAATCATGTCATTGAATACCGTTCTTTAAGGCAAGCAGAGTCCACTTCAAATAATCCAACAAAAAAAAGGTATAAGGGTTAGATCGCAGCTTCTTTTAGGCCGTTCCATGTGTCAATCGAGATTAAATCGAATCGCCAAGCTTTGCCCGCAATAATTCGTTTGCTTCACTTTCTGTGTGGCGCGCAGCCCCGGCTTGCTGAAAACCAGATATTGTCAAGATCACCCTTTCCCAATTTGGATCATAAAAAGCTGGTAATTATCAAACTATATTACTCTACAGAGACAAAGACGGTGCCAGCAACATTGTATTGAAAGAAGTACGCACCGATAATACCAGCTGACCAAAAAGCACCCCAAACAGTTAGTTTAGATGAATGTAGTGGTTATTCGTGAATAGTTTTTGGATTTTCATAGCACCTTTATAGACATACAGCACCGAACCACTGAGCTGAAAATGAGCCTCATCAAAGAATATGGTCTTCTTAAAGAATTATTTCAGTTATTTTTTACTTTCAAATTTCATTTTCAAACTGCTCCAAAACAAAATCAGCAAATTAAATGCAATGGCTTTATTTTTAGACTGAGAAGAATTTTATAGGAATATAAACTTTGCTTAAAGCCGTCAGGTTGTGCTTAAGCCAACCCTAATTTTTGTGAACGTTTCGGAATCGAAAAATTCTGGTCATCAGCAACTTTTGTTTGAAATTCGGCAATGTTCTCCTTACTAAAGCAAATCTTTATTTTACTGGCAATTGAACATAATGCAAAGAAAACGTGCGCTAAAAATGTTCAACTCATCGACGAATAGCCAGCGCATGTGATCGGTTTTTGTGACCAGAAAATGTCAAAAACGCAGGAAAAGTTATAATCGGAGAACGATTATTTTAACAATAAATTTTAATGGTTTGTAAATATTTTTATATAAACTCCACTTTGTTCAGCCCTTTGAGGTAATTTTTAACCAAGTATGCAAAGCCGTATATTTAAATCTTATCTACTCAATTCTATTGTTTCTGTATCATCCGGAGTTGTAAATTCCGAAAATTTAATTTTGAATATGAAATCAGTGAAAGATGCAATTTAATGTAAATCACCTGACCAGAAATGTTTTTTAGTACCAGAAACTCCCCTCTATTCTTATGTTTTTCCATCGTTAATGTAGTAAGTATGGTCTGTATTTGGTCAGAAGTAAATTAATAGTGACTAAACAAGTATGATCAAATTCATCAAGTATAAAGATGGTAGACACAACCTGATTTTTTGTTCTCCCAAAACATTTTAATTCGCTTCTGCAATTTGGTGGGATAAAGTTGTTTCCCAAATAACTGTGGAAAGAAATTTGGTAGGGTATAGCATTTAGACTATACGTGGATTTCTGGGGCTACCTATTTTCATTGTAAGAGCCTAGGAGGAGACAAGGAGATAGTTTAGGAAGGATGGATGAGGATGAAGAGCTTAGTGCAAATAATAAATGGTAAGACTAACCATTTTATCGCAAAAGTTAATGACGGCTTTTACTTATTGAATATATAACCAAAGAACGCACAAACACGTGAAATAATTACCCGGCTAAAGGTGAAATGTAGTACAAAGTCGCTTTGAGTTACACAACTGGAGGTGGATAAACGTTGATTATCTCATTAAAATATATACTATATACTTTAAAATTACTTGTCTGATCTGGTGAAAGTACCTAAATAAAGCAACCTCTGCCTACGTAAGAAATACAAATGCACCACCCTAACCAGCATCCCATCAAAAAGTTTGTCTAAGCTCTTACTAAACAGAATAAAGACACCTCAAACGATCTTTGTGTAAGCGTCAAGCAAATTTTCGCTCAAGCATATTTTGTTCTGGCTTCGCAAAATAATTTAAATACGCTGAATGCCCATGCAAGTGAAGTTGGGACTTCAAATAAATGTAAACAAAACCGAATTCATCTCTAACTGCTTAGAGGATGATGCCCCAAATTTCAAAGTAGATATGAGGAAAATCAACCAAAAGAAGGATTCTTTGTTATCTCGGGAGCAAAATAACACCAACAATCGTAACGTCCGAAGGCATTGTAAATCGAATAAATAAAGCCAGCGGTGTTTTTTGGTACAACTAAACAAAATATGGTATTCAAAATCTTTACCAGTCAAGACCAAGTTTCGAATCTTCAGTTCGAATGCAAAATCCATGGTGATAATGGTTGCGAGTCCAGGACGCAAACACGTGTGCTGATCCGGCAATTGCAAATTTTTGGTCAACTCCTGCCTGCGCAAAATCTTAAGGATCTGGTGGCCGCATATCTTTTCAATACGGACCTATTGGAATAGAGCAATGAACTCCTCACCGAGTTAACCATCAAAAGCAGACGGTTTGGTTGTATTGTTCGTCACTGTGCAAAGATGCCGGCAAAGTGTTGGAATCCGCAAGGCCCAAAAAGCTACGGGAGACCAAATACCTCCTGGCGACATGTGATAGATGCTGACCTAAGGAACTCAAGTACTAACAGGAATAATCTCAGACAACTTGCTAACAACCGTAACCACTTTAATAACTTTGTTTTCGCTCTACGCTCCACCCAAAGTTAAATGCTGTTATATACTTAAATATATTTAGACTTATATACTCGTATACTTATATATATAGTATACCTCATCTAATTTAACCGTATATAGAATGTGAAATATTTATAGTTTCATGTTCGTAAGAATCTCGCAATTTAAAAATCTATCGATTTCGCACAGGGTAACTATGAAATAAGTATGTAAAGTATTTACGTAAAGTAGTTGAGCGTTTGACGGTAATGAATTCCAGGTACTTTTACTCTTTGAAAAAGATATGTTATAAAATATTAAAATTAATACCCTGTGTGTGAGTTTTCAGCTTATACTCGAACTATGTGTTAGTACTTGTATATGTACAATTATTTAACTACAGTCGCAGATATAAAAGTAAGTACAGGTAATAGGCGAATAATAAAGGTTGTCAAGAAAGTCTTGCGGTATTTCCGCACGATTGTCTTTGCAAGCGCGTAGTTCTAGTTGTATTCGTCGCATCGCATTAGAGCAAACATGGAGCAAAATAAAGAGAAAATACGGCATATTTTACAGTACTACTACGATAAAGGCAAAAATGCATCTCATGCTGCCAATAAAATTTGTGCAGTTTATGGACCCGATACAGTTTCCATTTTCACCGCACAACGATGGTTTCAACGTTTTCGTTCTGGTGCAGAGGTGATCGAAGATGCGCCACGGTCCGGAAGGCCTGTCGTCGAAAATTGCGATAAAATCGCTGAATTGATCGAAAGAGACCGGCATAGTAGCAGCCGTAGCATCGGCCAAGAGCTGGGCATGAGTCATCAAACCGTTATAAACCATTTGAAGAAGCTTGGATTCAAAAAGAAGCTCGATGTATGGGTGCCACACGACTTGACGCAAAAAAACATTTTTGCCCGTATGGATGCATGCGAATCGCTTCTGAATCGCAACAAAATCGACCCGTTTTTGAAGCGGATGGTGACTGGCGATGAAAAGTGGGTCACTTACGACAACGTGAAGCGCAAACGGTCGTGGTCGAAAAGCGGTGAAGCTGCCCAGACGGTGGCCAAGCCTGGATTGACGGCCAGGAAGGATCTTCTGTGTGTTTGGTGGGAATCATCCACTATGAGCTGCTCCCCTATGGCCAAACGCTCAATTCGGACCTGTACTGCCAACAACTGGACCGCTTGAATGCAGCACTCATGCAGAAGAGGCCATCTTTGATCAACAGAGGCCGAATTGTCTTCCATCAGGACAACGCCAGGCCACACACATCTTTGGTGACGCGCCAGAAGCTCCGGGAGCTCGGATGGGAGGTTTTTTTGCATCCATCGTATAGTCCGGATCTCGCACCAAGTGATTTCCACCTATTTCTGTCCATAGCGAACGATCTTGATAGTCGGAAGTTGTCCACAAGAGAGTCGTGTGAAAATTGGCTCTCCGAGTTTTTTGACAATAGGGAAGGGAGCTTCTGTAAGAGGGGCATTATGAAGTTGGCATCTCGTTGGGAACTCGTCATCGAACAAAACGGCGCATATTTGACTTAAATCGCATTATTATAACCAATTTTATGAACAATTGAAAATTCAATAAAAATACCGCAAGACTTTTTTGACAACCTATTATATACGAAATTGGTGAATATAGATATATATATATAAGTTAGGCCGGGTCGATTTGTGGGGAGGCAAAAAAATCGCCCATTGCTCTGTGAAAATCATATTCCAGGGATCAAAATAAGAAACTTTGCCGAAGGAACCATACCTCTAAAACGAATTCTGATGTTCCCCAATGTGGGTTGAATTTTTTAGTTTCTTCTCTCATGCAAAGGCAAAAAATGGTGATATTTTGAAATGATTGTGTGGGGAACCCCCCAGGGGAGTTCCAGGGGGTGTGCCACTGGCATGGGTGGATCGGCCATCCAAAGTTAGTGGGGGTCGGTCATACATTTGGACTCGATTGGAGCACTCTAAATGGGTCAAGGTGGGATTTTTCGTTCGATAAATGGTCTGCTTAAATAAATTTTAGTCCCATCGATGAGGCGTCAAATGATTTTTTAGTCCAAAAAAATTTTACAACTGGTCACCATGCCAAATAAAGCTATATAAGTACAATTTTATCTCTCTTTTCTATTCAAAGTCAGAAGTTATTTGTCAGAACTAGTTATTTTGGTACGATATAGGGGAAAGAGTAGTTGGCGGCTTCCGAAAACCTCCACTCTGTTTTTGGAGAATTGAACAATTGAGTGACGCAAATACAGAAAATAAGCATACTTTTATATGCAAATGTATGCTTGTGCACTACTTATTCTATCATTCTTGGCTTTCAACTCAGTTTTGCTAATTCCTTTTCTTTCTTTTGTTCATTTATTTTTTGTTCTGACGTCATGACGCTTGGGAAGGCGCAATCTTGTATTCCATTATCCTTCGTATTTTGTGAAATGGACTGGCGTGCTTTTAGTCTCATAAAAAACCCTTACTGCATTTTGATGACGCAGGTTACAGAGTGAAGGCCCAAGGGTTAACCTGAGTTATACGAATACTTTGAAAAAAATTGACATAATGTGGAAATAATCTGCCAAACTCAACTCATTTAATAAGCCTCCTTTCGGAATATTTAAAAACCTCTTTTTGGAATTGAATCCTTAACTTATGACATAGAATGTTTATTTTGCATAAAAGAGGCTCTTAAAATACTTGTACCCTACGAATTTTTCAGGGAAAACCAAAAGGTTTTATATATTGTATTTCAATATTATTTTTAATTTTTATCATTTATCATTTATTTAAATGTCTAATCATTGTGATACAAAAACGTCTATTTAATTAAAAGAAAGAAAATGGTTTCAAATTTACCACCAGCTGTGCATATATCAGGGATAAAGTGACCCTTTCACAATATTCGAAATGTTTTCGTACTCAAGTTTTTTTTCGCAAATTGTATATAAAAACATAGCTATTGATAGCACAGACCTGAAATCTTAACTTTTTACAAAATTTCCGTATTTAAAAGAATTTGCATAAGAATTTACTACTTTTTAATAATAATAAAAAGTTTGAAGTCGCTCAAAACTCGCGTTGATTTTTGACAATTTTTTTTCCATACGATGTTGCCAATTTTCTCCAAATGCTCAACTTGATACCATAAGTTAAAGATTAAAATATATATGTAGTTTTTTGTTGTTGATTTTTTTTTTGTTGGTTTATAATAAAAAACGTATTATATAGAAAACGTATTATCCGATGTTAGCACGTATCTATCGCCAACTGAAACTGTAAAAAATATACTAATTGTTTTATATATAAAATTATCAAAATATCTGCTTAACAAAAACTAATGCAGCAAAACTGAACTGAACTGAATTAATTTTTTATTTTGTGTGAGGGTTTTTATATACGTAACTGTAAGTTTGTGCATATTAAACAAAGCAGAAAATACACGAAATAACTCACATTTGCTACACACGTACATATGTAGAGAAATAAAAATAGAGTAATGCTTACAATCGCGAAAGCTTTAGGCCAAGCCTCGCCTCCGAAAGGTGATGACCGCCTAGACTTTTTAGTACAGTAACGCACTCGGAGGCTTGCCATTGTTTGTGCTTGTTTAAAACAGACTCCTTTTATCATTTAGAAAATTCATATCTTACAGTAGAGTGCGAACCCAATACCTTCTAATGGTATGCAACAATGAACGATACCCCACCACAGTAACAGCGCTGTACTCGTGCTCACGTTGAAAAACCACAAAAACTTTCTTTCATGCAGTTATTTTACATGAATTGTACTCATTCCAAAAATGTTTGGGTTACCTAACAAAATACATGGATATTCTCAAAAACATACATACGTTCTTACATATGCACACTTTGCTTAACGACACCCGGCAGGGAAATACACTAAGTGACAAATTCACTAGGGACAAGTTTTTTTTACACTTGAGAATTTTACACGGCGATGTTTTAGTAAATGTCAGTTGCCCTCCATTGCGCCACTATTTCTTTGGCTCGGGATTAGTGCTAAATTCGACGATTTATATCTATGAGAGAACAAAATTTGTTTCAGCTCTGTCACAGGGTAGAACATTCATTTCGCTTATACGATTATTGATGCTATAAATTTGATAATTTAAATTTTATTAGAATTCAAATGGGACAGCGTAATTTACAGTTAAGTGTTTGATTATAACACAACCTTCCTGCCCGCTTCAATTCAACAACTATACCTAAGCGTATTATAAAGCAGCCATAGACATCCCACGAAGCCGCTGTGGTAATGTGTGAGAATGGTGAGCTTTTACGTTGAATACTGAAAAACATATCTCGCTACTCACAGCATAAGTACTAGTGAAGTTACTGTGTTCACCAGTTACGACTTTCCTCGCTGGGAAGCAGCGTATACATCATTTATATAAATAATTTACAAAGTTCTAATATCAGTTGTCCAACAAAATTTTGCTGCTATTGCTGTTGCTTTTTATACTTATAGTTTTATGTTTATGGCAAACAATAAACAAATTTGTAGTTTTTACTACTTCACTTTTTGTTTGGCAACAAGCGCACAAATATTCAACATATTTTGCTCTAATTTAATAAAATATAATATTTTTGGTGGTCGAATTTTTGTCTTAGTATATTTTATATTAGTTCAGCTCGCATTAATAGTAATAGTTCTAGCTGGCTTTAGTAATGAAGAAAAGAGATTAAAAGGGCAAATAAATAAATAATAGATATGTTTCCTCACGTATGGAAGGAATGTTTGTGCCTAGTTTTAAAGTCAATGACTCGACCCTCGCGTAGAGATCCGAATATTATTTTCCCCACCAAGCAATGGTAAACCTAAATTTTTGCCTCAAGACAGCTTTTCTTGAAGCCGTATAAAATTTTGATTCCTTCATTAATGGGACAAAATAAAGAATCAATGGACAATTTCGAAGGCAAGCTAAGCCTAAAACTGTTAAGGTTTCAGTATTAAAATTTAGTTGCAATAAAAACGATTATGATTTCTCGGTGTAAAATATTAAGACGTGCCAAGTAAATATTTAGTAAAGCTTCTTTGCTGGAGGGCGGAAATGTAAATCAATGTTTTTTTATATCTTAGCGGCTGATTGAAAATAAGTGACGGGGTACTAATATCGGAATTTGTAGTTATAGTTAAGCTGGTTAAGATACTTACCGACGCTGATCTTCGAGATTAGGCAGTGAATGCAAGACAAAACTGAACACTGTTGCAAACCACAACATCATTTGTTTTATTTGGGTGCCTGGACATTGTGGTTTTACAGGGAACAAGATGGCTGATAAACTGGCTCTGCAAGCATACCACCAAGCCCTGAACCCTTGCTAGGTGTTAATTCTGCACCGAATCAACTATGGATTGATGACTTCATGAGATCTACCCATAGAAGGCATTGGTCTGAGTTTGGCTTTTGCAGAGTAGTCAAGTGCTTTGGGAAAGAACCAAACAGGAAACTAGCGACCTTTCTCCTAAAACTTAGTACGAAAAATCTGACAGTACTGGTGTGTGTAATTACAGGGTACAACGCCTATGGTCGGCATATGACTACTATGGGAATCATTGATCGCTCAATATACCTATCCTGCCGTGAGAATGAGGGCACTGCAGAGCATTTTCTCTGTAGCTGTCCAGTGTTTTCTAGAATCAGACTTAGGCTATTGAGGTGCAATGTTCTGAGTATGGATAAAGTTCATACTCTTCCTCTTGCGGACCTATTAAGATTCATCAATGAAACCAAAAAATTCGGAAGAGTAAGCTCAAACCAATTTTTCAATCTTACCATCCATATAATATCTTTTCTAAAATTTATAATTTTCACATTTATTTGCTGCTGCTTGAGGAATTTGTTGAAGGCTTTAAACAGCTCATTTTGGAGGTATCCACTTCTGAGTGCCAAAAGTGCTTTGAAAATTGGTTCAAGCAAATGTAGAAGTATATAGATTTCTAGAAAAATATTGTGAAAAACTATGAAGTCATTTTCATTACTCTTTTTTGTGGCAACCTAAGAAGTAAATTGAAAATTTTCAAAAAAGGTTTATTATTTTGAAATTTATTTAATGTTAAAAAATGTTCACTTTTTTTATTTTTTTGAATTACATGTACTTTTAAAAAAAATTTATCGGAGAAAAAAATTAAATTTTTTGTGCAAAATTTTAGAGGAGACATTTTTTTTGTAATTTTTGAAAAACAGCCCACCTCAGACCTCGTCTGATTTTTTCATTAGTAGCATTGTATAAAAGCTTCAAATCAGGATCCCATAGTTTTTTGAGTTATATTAAAAAAATCAGTGCAAAATACTGGTCTAGCAAAGTGCTGGCATGCGTGCTCGTATATTATGTACGCACGTCAGAAAATCGATCGAAACGTCACTACGTTTAGTAAGCAGATACACTGTAATTTTTAACAAAAAGATAGTTGATTAACTGTATTTAAAAAAAAATTAAAAAAAAAGTTATACAAATGTTTAAAATACCGAAGATATTTCATTTTAGAAATCTCTATACCAAAATTTTTCACGTTGATTAAAGCTCAATATTATACATACATTTTTTTAATTCTTTTCAGTTCACTTTTTACATTCTAGCCTACAGATTAAATATTTTTCAGAAATGCTTGAGTCAGTTGAGTCTTTTTGTCAACCCTTTTTAAAGATTTTTTTATATGCACCGAATAGGTATGCAAATTTCCCAAAACTGGCCAGAAGTTTCTTTAGCAGCTACAGTCGTGCCAACTGTTAATTGGCTACTTTAAAATTAAGATTCCCAAATGTATAAAAGCAGAAGAGAAGGGAAAAAGATACTGCATTAGAAATGCTGTGAACTAATTTTGGCATGCAAAATCGTGTCAAAAGCTTACACTTATTCTATTATTCAGTAACACAAATTTCGAGTTCTCGAAATTTATAAATTGATTATTTAAATTTAATTTATGCGCAAGTGATAAAATCTCCTTTCAATTATTCCTTTTCATTTTATTTTTCAGGTGAGTTAAGTGGCTTGTTGGCAAACATAATTGATGACACGAAAAATAAAATCAAAACACAACGAAAATGAATCATAAATATTTAATAATAAGGCAGCTAATATTTGTCAAAGCTGCAAAATGGCGGTAAGTTCTAGCATTCGCTTTTAGAAGCGCATTTGTATCAATATGTAAATATTTTCTACCCATACATGCATACATGTATACCAATAGATATGTAAATACGAGTATGGCGACTAAGTTGGCTGGTATTACTGTTGCTGCTAAATTGGTGGCTAAGCTTCAGCGTTAATTCGTTAGTCAAATGTACCCATATTAATATTTGCCTGACTGCTTGTCAACTAAACAGTTGGGGGCATACAGATATATGATTTTTTTTTCTATTTTGAACACTTAATTAATATGCGTGGCAGTCGAGAAGACACACTTAAGCCTGCAATAAATGTTTTTGGAATGTTGACCTCTCAAGGGGAGACCAGTTTAAACCATCTATTGAAAAAACCAAATACTCAGAAATAATTAACAAACATAACAAATCAAATAAATAATTACTTACGTATGTATATATAATACAATATATGTATATGTATGTGAGCTTTGATTTGTAATGAAATATGCGAACAAAATCACAATGGCTCAACATTTTATTGATTTGGTAACAAAAGCCTATTCACGAATTATGAAAACTTAATTTTTCTACTTTTCAAAACATTTATCTGTTCTCAATTGTTCAAAATTGCTAATTTTACAAGCACGCAATACTGTTTTACATAATATATGGAATTCTTATGATCTTGAAATGCTGCCCATATAAAAAACAATTTTTTTCAATTCTATTGACTAGCAAACACTTAACGCCGCCTTAGCGTCTACCAAACGGCCATACAAATGCGTGCATGGATGTATGTATACATGTATGTCACGAAACCAGTTTGTTGACAAGTCTTTAGGCAAGTTGGCTGAGCACATTTGTCAACTTCTTGTTTGAATGCATACAGTTTGAGTTATAAGCAATATTCAGTGTATTATTTTATCGTTTTTTCTTCTTTTTCATAATTTGTTAAATCTATGAAAAGTATTAATAAATATTTATTGGTAGAAATTAAGTTTAAGCAACACTAAATACCTGTAACTCATAGCGTTCCCAAAATGCAAAAAACAAACTGGAAATCCAAGCTAAAGTCGCTACTGTCGCGCTAGAGCTCGGTAGCCTATCTGACTCTTTCAGCGATTCGCGACATAAATTTTGTATCATGACATTGTTTTCGACCTCTAAATCACACGCATATAATTTGGTTATTTGATCGTGTCTTTGTGCCATGTCGGGCGGCTTTGCTGACGCTGGAAGCTATTTAAAATGTTGGCGGAAAATTGCAGTGTTCAACTCCAGTTGTCTGTTGTCTGTTGTCCATTGGTTGTTTTGTTTTGGTGGTGGTCTAGCTGAGTGTGAAAATTTGATTAATGACTTTTTCATTCCGATGAAACCGCATTTTTGCCGTTGACAATAGTAGTTGCACCAGCAATGGCACCACCAAAACAAGCCTAATGAAACACGCTCTAGCATAGAAAATTCTGACAAGTGTCACAGAGGTATGGACCGCCATTTTTCATGCAACCACACAATTGAAAAACAACAAAGCAACGTGTTGACATTATGGCTTTTGATGTGCTAAGGCCTGCAAAAACTGCTTTTATAAATATTAAAAAATCAGATAATTTGAAATATTGAAACAAATTTGGTTATTGAATAAATCAAAAAATTAGACATGACATAAATTTTGATTATTTGAAGCAACTAGACACTTATTAAGCTGGGCGTTAAACTGACCAAAGTGCATGTATACATACAAGTTGATGCGAAATTTGTGACCCTATCGTCTAAGATTTGTCATTTTTGCGAATGCCCTCCTATGGCAATCATATTTGGCACTTGTAACTAGACAGCTGCAGCATACAAACGTACAAGCGGTAGAGCGCGTAAAAGTATACATAAAGATTTCCGCATTCAAAATCAATTTTTTTCATATTTCGTAAAAAAATTATTCAAAAGCCAAAAGGGATGATTAATTTTGTGCCACCTTGTAAAATATTTGTCTACATAATAACTAAAAAATCCAAATTTACCATTCAAAGCGAACTTCTGAAGCGTTGGGTTAATGCGTAATTACCATTCAGAAGTGAGTAGATTCAGATCTCCGTGTATGAAAAAGCAAAATGATAGGAGGCAATGGCAAGCCTCCTTGTGTATCTCTGTCATGAAAAAGCTGCTTATACAAAATCATCTGCCGTTTGGAGTGGGCTTGAAACTGTAGGCCCTCCCCACTTGTGGAACAACATCAAGACGCACGCCACGAATAGGAGGAGCAGCTCGGCCAACCACCTAACATTAATGTATTAAATATTTATTTTTTTATGACCATTTCTAACTGAGATTCAGCTATTTGAAAAATATCTAAAAATTTGAAATTTTGAATTCGTTTGATTCTTGCATTTTTTCGCCAGTAAAGTCAACTTAAAATCAAAACTTATTTCTAAAAAGTGTGAAAGTTATTTTAAATTTTAAAAAGACATTTCTGTAATGTATTGCTCTGTAATATTAGACAACATATTAAAAAATGAAAAGCAAAGTGCAAACATATTGAAATAGTTCGGATGTGGAGTTGAATTTTATATGTCGCATTCCCCTCCAAATAAAATTAAAAGGTGCAAGGCGCTGTGAACACTTTGACCTGGATGACGATACTTTTTTGCCCAATAGCGTTTCAAATCTATAAGGAGCAAAGTACGTTCGATTCTTATAATTTTCCTCCATAGTAAATTAACCGCATGTTGGAGTTTTAGTTTTTTGAAAATTTTTTTATTTGTCTATTTCTATTTTATTGAATTAATTTAATTGCCAAGGTATTTTGGTAACTGATTATATCTGGAAAGGTTTACTACCTTATTATATATATACATATGGGAGAGAAATATGTTGTTACGGTGCATATATAGGGTTATTCAATAGGTGCGCTTCAACTTTTTCCGATAGGGAGGGCGAACGACGCAATATTTTTTATTTTTCGCTTGTCATTTATAAACTTCATTAGTATACATTTCATCATGGAACGCTACACACTTGAGCAACGATTGCAAATTGTGCAAATGTTTTATGAAAATAATCGTTCTGTTGCTGCTACTTTAAGAGCATTACGGCCATTTTACGGTCCATTTAACAAGCCGTCCCGTTTTGGGGTTATATGAAGTCATTGGTCTACAGTAACAAACCGGCGACGATTTGTGAGCTCAGAGCCAATATTGAACGCGAAATTTCTGGAATTTCGGCCGATTTATGCAAAAGAGTGGTCGAAAATTGGGTTTAACGATTGGACTTCGTAAAACGTGTACGCGGTGGTCATGCAAAAGAAATCGAATTTCATACTTAAATTTAAATGTTCAAACTCGATAATAGAAAAAAAATTAGTTAAAAAAGTCAAACCGTTTGTGTTTTATTCAAAAAAAGTTCAAAAGTTGAAGCGCTCTTACTGAAAAACCCTAAAATTTTACGAGGAATAATTTTGCAGAGCATTGTAACCCATTAGATCTTTCACGAAAGGGTCGTTAAAAGATAAGATAAAAAGATAAGATAAAATTTGAAATGTTTTACTCCACAAACCTAACAGAAAAACAGGAAAATACAGACTTTGAGAATAAATATTGAAGTCATTCTAAAGGTAGGTGCTTTGTTTAGTTATATGAATTAAATTATTGTTTTGAAATGATATTATTACAAATTTATTTAATTGAATTTAAATAGTTTTTAAAGATGCAAAGATCATGAAAATTCAATCACTACAATAAATGTCCATTAAAGTCAATACCCGCCTGACAATTGGAAATCGTTTGAAAGTGAAATTTTATTTGAAATTCAAATAAGTAATAAAATAAATAAAATGTCTTCGTATTGCTTAATTTTTTATACCTTGCCTTAGGTCCTGTGCATACACTTACATATGTGTGTGGCGCTATGTTTTAGTTTTTGGTATGCAAACCAAGATGTTAAATCTTCGAAAGAAGCTCGAACTATAAGCACGCCCGATTCGATCGCCCGTTCCGAGGCTGAGCACCTACGGACTAAAATCACTCCCTCCACCTCTTAATTTAGCTGTTCCTTCTGGGACCGTCAATTAATATCTTCATTCGTAAGGAAGGCGTTTTGGACATTTCAATATTAATATCTTCACAAATACGTTTCCTATGTCTCACTTGATGAACCGAGGAAAGTCTTTGTCGAACCAGTTTGTTGGCACTCATTGTGCAAATCAGATTCTGCTGCTATATCCTAAGCCTGAAAGTCTAATATGTTCAGGGTTTTCTATTTTGACCTCACAGAACTGACAGAATCAGTTAGCTCAGCTAGCTTGGCCTATTGATCCAAGCGTGCAGGTGAGGGGTCAAATGTTTTATTCTTCTGCCTTTTTGCCATCATTGTTGCCACTCTTGGTTGTACTCCTCGCGAATTTCGCTACATTGCAGCCTTCGTACTCTCATGGGGGTAAGATTCCGCTATTCTCAAATTCGCTCGTACCGCGTCATGGACGCTTTGGGAGCCTTCCTGACGGAAGCCCAGATGCCTCGTTAGAGATTGTGCAAAATGCGCTGCATACCCTGAGGCTGGCTAACCCCCGCTGTGTAATAGTAAGCTTTTGTATATTTTAGAGCAAGAGTTTGTGCATTATGGTGTCTACAAAAAGTTTGAAACCTCTATGTGTGTATGTATAACAATTGCAGCTGCATCTGATCTTCTCTTGACGTTGATGATGTGAAAATAGCAACAGCAGCAGCAACAGCAGGCTTTATTAGATGGAAACTAATAAATATTCTGCATGTTGCATGTTTCAAGTATATATGCACATAATGATGATAAAACAAGAAAAAGCTCATACACGTACTTTAATGCCACATGCCAAAATGTAGCATGCAGCAAGTGAACATGCATGCAACCGCAAACTGCATATATCCACTTATGTAGGTAAGTATATATGTATATGTAAAAATTGAAGCAGAGCTTTATATACCTGGTGCAAGTTTTAGTGAAATAAAACTCTACTAAAATCATAATTCCGAAATACTCGGAATTAATGGCATTGGAATTCAAAAATTTATATCGAAAAGGAATTTGGAAAAAAACATTTTCAAAAAGTGCCACTATCTATTGTGCTATATCTATTGTTCGGAGACAGGACATAACTATGAAAAGCTAATTTTAACAAAAAATCAAATCAATGAAATTTCACTTGTACGTGACTACCATCTGGTACGGTTTGAGTTTGTAACCCACAATGGGCATGAAATATAGTGGAAATGACAGAAAGAGCTATTAGCTACTTATTCACCTACCTGAGGTTAGGTTTAATTAAATAAGGTTAAAACTAAAATCTAATGGTCACCATTTAGTGTCCTCAGAAATCTTCTATATAAAATCCAAACCACTTCATAGCGCCACTTGAAATTTGCACTTTAATATACCAAAATTCAAAGGGGTATAACTCTGCATACTCGAAATGTTTTTATAGACTGTAAAAGCACAAATAACGCGGAAGGAATGTATTTAAAAAAAATTAAAAAATTAATAAAATTAGAAAAATGTTGATTGTTTTTGGAGAAAAATATAAAATTCTAAACAAAAATATTCTTAACAAAAAAAAAAATTTTAAAGTAATAATTATTTTTGATGAATTATAATAAAAATTATTCTTCATCAAAAAAATACACATCACAAAAGAATCATTATTTCAGAATGAAAAAATAACACTCGAAAAATTAGTTTTATTTTTGATTAATGAAATGGAATATTTTTAATAGCTTCAAAAAATATGCACATACATATACAAGGTGATAGAAATTTAATCTTAATAACTTTCTTACTGAATAAAAAATAATAATTTTGAGTGATGGTAACTTTTATTTTGGCCTTAACGCGCTCCATTGCTTTCCCGTTTGTGTATTACGGCTGTTTAGTTCCCAAGTGTCACCACGCGCAAAAATTATAAATTTTCCGATAGGATGATTTCTTTTGGGCCACCTTCTATATATTTAAAACTGCTCTAAGGTATTTGCAAGCTTTTAATTTGTTTTTCATTGAAAATTTTAAATAAGTGATGTGATTGTGTGCAATGATGGGAATCCTTCAACGATTTACCGCCGTGTCTTCATGGAGTCCACATAAAACCCAAATTAATTAAACGATTCTTTCACATATGCTAAATACCTTGAAAAACGAATCATCATATATTTTTTATATTGAATTATAAGCTGATTTGGTCTTATTCTTCTGTAAATTCTTATCAATCGGGTTATTACCAAGCTATCTACATTCTCAAAAAACTAGTTCACCAGATTGGTTCTTAGAACAAGTGTTCAATGCATTTTGTTTTTATGAGTGAAGCTTTTATTAGCGTCGCTTTCCGGAGCTTCGAATTTGACTACCACATGGGGAATGAGGGAAGTTCTGTATTTAAATTTTCACCTGAGTTAATTATTATGTAACTAAATTCGCAATACTAGAAGCTCCAATAGCACAGCTTTTAAGTAAACAAGCCTGAAATTATCCTTGAACTTTCTCGAACCCAAGTTGATTACGTTCCCGGGTGCGAAATGTGAAATGTGTATGTTAGTTTAATATTAATTTAAAACCATGTCGTTAACCAAAAACGTCAGCAAAAAAAATGTCTAAAATCAACACAATTTTGAGACTCATTTTTTTTTTTATTTTTTTTTTTTACCCTTTATTATTGTTTCTATTTCAACTTAAAATATTTACAATTTTTCTTTCTTTTTGGGTTTCAACAGTATTTAGAAGCCAATACCACTATATACATTTATCTAAGAAAAAACAAAAAATTAACTCGTTATTTAATTAATTTCATTATTTAATGAATAAATATATTCATAAAATTGTGACAACATTTACATCTGCAGGTCAGTTGGTCGTTTGCGCTTAAGTCTCCTCGTCTCGGTTTCCTCTTTTAATGGAAGTTGCCGAATTTCCCTGTTAGAATGTTCTAGTAGTCGGTTTGTGTGTCTTAAGCTGTTGTTGCGTATTTCTTCATGAACTGTTTTTACTTTAAGTTCTCGATGGATATTATCATTTAGTATATACCACTCTGCTTTTGATATTATACGGAGTATCTTATTTTGCGTTTGTTGTATAATTTTTATATTTGTTCTGCTCGCAGTTCCCCAAAGCTCTGAACCATATTTCCATATTGGTGTTATAATTACTTTGTATATTAGTATCTTATTTTCTAGTGAGAGCGTTGAATTTTTCCCAAAAGCCAATGAAGTTGTTTAAACCTAGTCTTGATTTAGAGACTGAGACTCTTAAACTTGCACTTGAGACTCTTAAAACTTGCACTTTATTATATATAAGTACAAACATGAAAATGTTTTTTTAAAGTTCGAATTTTTTTATATTCAGTTTACACAAAGTTTTAAGTTTGGATTCATATGGTTTTTGTAGCAAAATGAACTACATATATTTTTATAGAAAAATTACTAAAATTAATAGGAAACAAATAAATTGGCTAAACTTGCCAATAAGTACTTGTAGTATAGTTATGAGCCGCATTTTATATTCAAGATATGTATTAATATTTGTATTTCAAAAATCAACAATGTTCTTAAAAATCTCAACAGGCTTTGTTTGAAATACTCCTACCAACCCAAACCTGCAATCTGGCGCAAATAATTTCATTTTATGCTGGATGCCTAACAGCGGAGCAAAGCCATGGCACCAGAGTATACCAGCAGGCACCGGGTCTAATACTTGTATAAGAATGCTTTCATGCGTATATTCATACAATTCGCAATACATATGCAGTATACAATACGTAGATAAGTAGACATGAATGTGTGTACTCGTTTCATTTTCGGCGTGAGCAGCTTAAAATGCAATCTTGCAAATGGCATGCATTACGTCAGCACTTGTTTTTGCTATTGCC
Organism: Anastrepha obliqua; assembly: GCF_027943255.1. Classification (NCBI taxonomy): domain Eukaryota; kingdom Metazoa; phylum Arthropoda; class Insecta; order Diptera; family Tephritidae; genus Anastrepha; species Anastrepha obliqua. The sequence continues at coordinate 88,634,728 of NC_072892.1, forward strand.
ATTGCAGCTGTCTTTTGAGTTCCACTTGATGATGTTGCATATATGCATGCATATGTGAGGTGCTTGAAGCGCAGCAACACTAAGGCAGCAAGCAAATGTTATTTTAATATTTTATTGTGTGCATTTGGGTGCTACACGAAGAAGCAAAATGACGCTGAAGTATGCACTGAAAATGACTTTTATTGTAAAACTTTATGATATTTTCTTCTAAAAACTACACACACATATATATTAATAAAACGCGTCATGTTTACATTATAAAATCAAAAACAAAAAAAGTAATGACAGTAGTTGAGTTTTGAAAGCAAAAGCTGTAAGCTTCAGATTAGCATAAGCGCAAAGATTTATTTGTTGTCTTTAAAGCCTACATTTTATTAGCACCTAGAAAGGATAAAGTGCCGCACTAAGTTGAAAAAATGCTCTAAAATCCTTAAGCGAGCATAAGTCCTAAATAAAATGTCAGTTTGCATAAAATTGTATATTTACTCTCTAATAATACTAGAGTTAAACTTGAGCTAAATATGTGCACGACCACTCAAGCCTTTGGATATGTGCCATATATTTCTATTACATTTTCAGTTAATATAAATATTACTTTTATGCATTTATAACAAGAATATAATAAAGCTAGGTAAAGAGTGAGCCAGTAACCATAGACGTAAACTGGTTGAAAATATTTGAATTTTTTTACTTTAATTTTATATCATTTTCCCCCACAAGCAACCACATTTTTTATTTATGATTACCATTTGATTATTTTTTTTATGTAAACAACCCACCAATAAAAACATAAACGGGCAGAAAAGTTTGTCTAAAATCGAAGAAAAACAAATGGCTGAGAAGAGCCCGAAAAAATATTCCACACTCTTGGCTTTGGGATGTCGCATGTCCTTTCTCGCACGCAACATAATGTGGCAAATATGTCAAAATAAATCATTTTATTGTGCACAATAATAATTCTAATAATGTAAAATGGCATAAAATAGAAGAAAACGACGACAGAGCGAGCGCTCACACACGATTGAACAGGCGCAAATCCCAGCCAGTCGTCACGCAATAAACCAGCCAAGCATACGCACACACACGCACGTTGTCGCTCTCATACTTTCACCATTTGCTTCAGTGTGCAGAAAATTGGCTTGTGAATAAATATGGTTGCGAGGATAGGCGAATAAAACACACATAATTCAATCGAATTTATTTATTTATTGCGCACAAAAATGCGTCGAGGCCCGCCAATGTTGTTGTCACTTAAAATGACACTTTTTCTGTCAAAATTGGGTATGCCCAACATTTTTTTTTGTTCTAAAAAAAGAAGTATTTCGCACAAGCGCCAGAGAGAGTGAGTAAAATTTCGTGAAATTGGTTTGTGTTTTTGTATTTATCAATTTTTTTATTCAATATTTCGCAGTAAATTCGAAAGAAAGATATGAAATTAAGTGTGAAATATATTTTTAGCGTTGTAAAATAAATAAATAAGAAAAAAATATTTTATTTCCCATAAAATTTCAGCTCAATGTATATTTTTTTTTCTTCTAACTGGCAAGGTTTACTGGAAATATACATTGCATTTACATACAAAGGCATGGGACTTCTACTGTCTAGAAAAACAAATGGTGCAGGACCAGTCTTCATAGAAAATACATAGCTGGTTGATTTACTTAAACTGCCATCTTTTACGGAAACGAACAGTTGAGAGTCTAGTCTGAAAAACTAAACTGCGTGGAGACAGCGGCCCATGTTTGGCAAGGTATTCTTTATTTATTCGAACGCACAATTCCAAGAGGTGTTACAGAATTAATCATCAATTTTGATTTTGATTGACTTTTTTACTGAATAAAAAAAAATGTTTTGAGTGATGGAACTCTTTAATTTGGTATTTTCGCGCTCCATTGCTTGTCTGTTTGTATACAATGGCTGTGTATCCCACAACGCCTTTTTGCGAAAACTATAAATCTTTTGATAGGGTGATTTATTCTGTGCCACCTTGTATTATAACCTTTACCAGGACATTCATTGGCCAATTGAACCAGATCGTGAAATATTCGAAAAATTCTATCCACAGTTGACTGGCTTTCCACATATAACTTAGCTTTGAGTGGAAAAATAGTTCGCGTGTCCCCTATCCGAAATACTTCCCGTGGTTAGAATGGAAATATAGGGTGGGCCATGTAAAATTTGATTTTTGAATCGGCTATAAAAAAAACTAATCAATATTTTTTCAAACTTTTGTTTTTTTTTGAAGATTGAACATTGTCATTGTCGATCAACCCAATGTTTAAGCACATTTTCGATTGTTTGGGCTCCAATTTCATGAATGGCAACTTTGATTTCGTGTTTTAAAACATCAATCGTCTCTGGATGGTTCGCACAGCATTTGTCCTTAACGGCTTCCCACAAAAAATAGTCCAACGGGCTTAAATCACAGCTCCGAGGCGGCCAATTGATATCGGAATTTCGGCTGATTATTCGGTTTTCAAAAACGTTAGCCAAAAGTTCGAGTGTTACTTTGGCAGTGTGACAAGTTGCACCGTCCTGTTGAAACCAAATGTCGTCCATGTCATCCTCTTCAATTTTTGGAAACAACTCGTTGAGTATGTCACGGTAACGCTCGCCATTTACTGTAACTGCGGAAGAAGAAGAAGACTCACCAATTTGGAAATAGGTTTTCAATATTTTCCAATTTTGTTCAAGCCTATAGCGTCCCATTTCGTAAATGTCAAACCTTTAAGTAAATTATGAACACATTTGACATGTCATTTGAGTTACCATTCTCAAAAAAATAGGTGATTCAAAAAGCAAACGCTATATGGCCCACCCTGAAGCATAAAATATAATAAACGTAGAGCATCTCGACTTAATACTAACTGCTCGCCAAATCCTTCGGCGGAACATATTCTTCATCCAGTCTAGTGAAGAAAAGTGTCGAAATATGTCGAAGTGAGTTGGTCGTCAAAACTTGGAGCTCATGTTGGTTGCTCTAACCCATACATTAATGCCATTATGTGCCGCAAAATACGCAGGTATATATAATATAAAGTTTAACTCAGCGCCATTCGCGTGCTCATCACTCTTGTGATCTTCAGTTTCCGAGCCTGGAGTGTCAGCAACTCCATCCACCATCCATAAGACCTCGAATTTGTATCTCCTTTAAATTTTGTTGGACTTAATTTTTTTCGGCAGTGCAAGTAGAAATAGTGCATTTTAAAATTGATCGATTATATGTTCAATTGACTGATAAACTAAAATTCTTAAAGCCTGCTTAGCCTGTTTAACCTCCACATGTACTATTATTGTTCGTCCTATTTCGAAGTGCCATATGATTTAGGAGATTTATGTAAAAATGTGACGTAATATATATCTGATTTTAAATAAAATTAGAAAACCCGAAAATTGCTACGAAATATGTCTGAGTACAATAAATGCGCGAATAAAAAAAACTAAATATGCCAGCAGGTGTTATTGTCAAGCATATTCGCATGTGTTCTACATAGCAATAACCACATACCCAAACTGAGGAATGTGTGTCTATCTATGCTTAGAGATATTGTATACATATGCCATAACTGTCAAAAAGAAGTCAAGCGGGAACCGAAAAACAACGCAAAGCCATTCTTCCCATCTCCCAGTGCATATCTACATATGTGTCGCTTTAAATGCCGATATATGTATATATACAGATGTATGTATATGTATGTGTATATAATTGCGCTGGTATTTGCGTAAGTTCACGCTTATTCGCCACCAAAATAAACATAAATAAATTTTGGCACTTAAAGGCTCACACAATCACAAATAAAGACAGTTATTTCGTTTGAATTTCCGCTGTATACTGTCACCCGCCAGCCAAGGTATGTTTGTGTGTGCATGCATATTTGTCTGAGCCGGAAATTGTAACACATTTAATTCAGCAAATATGTGATTGTGAATGTCGTAATAGTGGCAGGAGAAATAGGATTCACAACACACTCGGCTGTTTGGTTGATGGCTTTGGTTGCATGTCGAAAAAGGAAAATTTTAACATAAAGTGGAAATGTGGCATTTATATAAACGATTGTGTACATACATATATATTATAGATATTTATACATATGTGTGTGTGTCTCACACATTCTTCGCCTTCTGTAGGATATTATTAGTGTTGCGCTATTTTGCGTAAACACTTGTGGCGGAACAAATAGCACGTATACGCCATGTAGGCATACAGCGAAAAAAATTGATATATGAGGAATATTGTTGAAAACACAATAGTGTCACGGTGCAATTTGATTATTATTATTTCTTTTTCGTATTTGCAATAGGTGTTAAACTTAGTTTTAAGGCATTTTTGTTAAAATTTTTTATTAGAATTTTACCTATGCTATTATAAAAACCACAGTAAGCTATAGCAAAAGCTACATCTTTTCATATTTCAGGCAGTTTTTGCATTTCATCTCTGAGAAAGCACTCACCTATGGTTTTTTCATATGCGTCACAGCGGTATCCGGTAAAAGCTGAATATGTAAGATGCTCTCATACTTTCGAGTTCTTGCTTTTCGAGTGATTTTTCACTAATAAGGCAAAACGATAAGTTATTTCATAAAAATTATTCACCCATTCCTCTTTACCACAAAAAAAACCACCTGCTCACAAATCAACTCAAACCGTATTCCAATTCCGCAATGTGATCGTGCTAAATATCTAGGCATTCATTTGGATAAACGGCTTACGTGGAAAACGCATATCTTTACAAAAAGGAAAGCGCTAGGTTTAATATTTCGTAATGTGTACTGGCTGCTAAACCGCAAATCCACCCACTCAATGGACAACAAACTTATCCTCTACAAATCTGTGATAAAACCAGTCTGGACTTACGGAATCCAACTGTGGGGTACTGCGTCAAATTCAAACTTGGAAATCCTGCAGCGTTTCCAGTCCATAACTCTACGCACCCTAGTCCACGCTCCGTGGTACGTGACAAATGCCCAAATTCATCGGGACTTAGACATTCCTGCAATAAAAGAGGAAATACAAAATGTAACCAGTAAATACCGAAATCGACTTCAATCGCACTCAAATGAACTGGCCTCTACCCTCATGTCACCATCATGTGTCTTTTTAAGGTTGAAAAGAAAAACACCAATTCAGCTCGTCCAAGAGCCATCTATAAAATATTGAATTTATTTATTAGAAAGGATATTTCACTGGAAATATTCCTTTAATACTAAAATCAAAGCCACTCTTAAATGTAACCAAATATTTGTAAAATGTCTTCTAAGAATTGTAAATATAGACAGAATACAAAATAAAGTTAAAAAAAAAAAAAATCCTCTCATTTTTCTTGAAAGCTCTCTTCAAACGCATTGATTTTCGTTCATAACCACACTTAGTGATGGCTGGAAATGATATGAGTAACTCAGATACGGAACCAAATTTTTTACAAGAAAATTTTCTTTTATATAGGATCACAAATATAAAAAAATATAACCAGAGAAAATGCAAACATTTTTTATTGCTATTCATATAGCAGCCAATTGCCTCGCGTGTTGATCCTGTTCTCGCAACTTAAGCTTCAAACTGCCATTTATCTATTTATGTAATTTATTGTTGCATGAACATTTTGTTCCTTTGATATAACAATGTAATTTTTTCATATACATATATAGATTGTTACGCGTTTAGATTTATTTGTGTTGTAATTGTATATTTATTTAGAAGATTTTTTCACACTTAAAATAAAATAAATTAATTAAAAACAAAAAGTCAGACTTCAGTGGTCACGTATACCTCACATGATATCCACTACAGAGAAATTCCCACACATAATTTATCCCCCCTTTAAAGTCATATTTTTATTCCAGAAGCATAGCAGACAGAATTCTTACAAGCCTCCAAAACCAACCTTGAAGAGGTTTTTACACAGCATTTGAAAGCATTTAGTAAAGTTTTCATAGCCACTATGTTTGAAATATTTAGTTTTATTAATTCAGCAACAATTTCCTGCAGAAAAGCCCATCTCTGAACAAAATTCTGGCTATTTGCTTTATAAACAATTTGCATATGTACATATGTCAGCAATATCAATAAGAGCAAAAAAAAAACTAAAATGAATATTGTAAAAAGAACCAATCTTAGTGTTAAAACGTACGTCTGCAATAAAATAAAATTAAACAAAACATACTTACATCGTTTTTCGCGCAATGTATGAAACGCCTACTTGGCTAAAATTCGACAGGACTTCTCATTAAACTACTCAATGAAATGAAGGCAATTACAGCATAAAATAAAGAAATTTTCGTGAAATAAATATTGCTTGAACAAAATGTTCTTAGCGCGTATTCCCGTGGGTGAATATAAAAATAGAGAATCTTTAACACACAAAGTTTGCTTGTGGTTTGAGTTTTGTAAATAAATCATTTATTAAAAATTTCAAACAACACTGAGTCGGTGAAAAGTATAAAAAAACACAAATATGAAAGTAAATGGGCTCAAAATGAAGACCAATTTTTTATATGGAAAACAAAAGAGACTGACAGAGTAGTCCTACTTGACAAAGATTTTAAGCCGATTAATAAGCCTTGCATTGCTCAAAGTAGTAAGGTCAGCCAAATTCAAAGGCATGAGAGAAAAACTTAGAAATATTATATGTGTTTATCGGACAAGATCGAAACAAGCAGCCCCTTAATCAACTCCCACAAAATTTACCTCGATCGCGCATGATTGCTACGTAATTCTAATTACCATCAAGTGTGAAATTGCATTTGAATTATTTGTTCAATTAAATCAATGAATCGAAATTTACCCCAAAATGTTTCTTTTTTTAGAAAATCAGGCGTTTTCAATTGAGGGTAAATAAAAATTGTGTACACTTAAGAAATATGTCTAGTATTGCTTTTTTTTAATGCTTCAAAATTCAGTTTAATGTTTAATCTCGGCAGTTTACAAAACCTTTCCAAATATGAAGCTACGAGTGTGCTAATAACTATGCATAGAATGCTTCGACTTGCACAGGCTTTTTGTTTTTGACGCAACTTAAAAATGCAAACCACAAATTGGGTGAGAAACTCCTACCAAAAGTATGCCAAAGAGGTATGATGACAAGCCACCCTATTATGTTATCAATCTTATATTTTTAACAGTGACCCGACGTGCTTGCTTCCCAATCCAATTGAATAAGCGCAAATTTATATAATGTATGTTATTTCTACCACGCCTCAAATGCATGAATTTGTTAATGTGGCAAAGTGCAATAAGTCACTTTAAAAATGTAGGTTAGCCATATTTTTGTAAAATAACAGAAAATGTTATGTTGTGTTAAGAAATGTTAACATATTTACAAGGCACAAGTACAAATTTTTCGTTATTTAAAAATAAATATGTTTAAAACAAATCAAAGCACGAAACTCCTTCTCATGGCGCTCTTTCCAAAAAAAGTACAACAGCCATCAGCCAACCTGAAAAGTAAGCTGCTGAGATAGATACAACTCTATTCCGGTGGAAATGCAATATATTTCTGTAACTTAACAGAGCTTTTAACTGCTGAACTGCAAAGCTCATGACAACAAATTTTCATGAATAGGAGCTGAATTTCATACAAAAACGGGACCGTGTTAATGTCGCCATGATTTCCAAGATGGCCTTACACTAAACAAATGCATAATTACTAGAGACGAGACGTAGGTTTATGAGTACGACACCCAATCCAGACATCAGGCGAGTGAGTGGGGAGGTCCTAATGAACCAATACAAATTAAAAAAAAAAAACACGCCGCTTTCAGTCAAAGAAAAGCGATGATTACGGTTTTTATGGATTACGAATTTTCGCTAGACGGTCGAACAGTTAATAAAGGCATTTATTTGGCCGCGAAATAATTTGCCAAAAAAGATGTGCAAAGTATTTGTGGGAAAACAACAACTCGCACGATGATAACGCACTAGTATGGTTCTTTGATTTTTTTTCTGGAGATTGCGTTTGTTTCTACACTTAAAATTATTATTTTTGGTTGTTTTTAAATAAAAAACAATGAACATATAGCAGTTTTAAATTGGGTATTTAGGATTTCCAATTTATTTTAGTTATGTTTTATTATTTTTTGTTTAATATCGTTCTTTATTTAAAGTAGTCCTTTAAGAACCAGGTGGTCGTAACATTTTCGTAAACTAAACTATAAACAAGGTGTTTAATTTTCCTACAAGTAAACATATTCAGCAGCCACTGGAGTTACTTAAAAAGGCTGGATATCACTCATAGTGATTACTGCTGAAGCTATAGGGATGAATATAAAGTGAAGAAGTGAAGATAGTTAGTAATCCCTCGATACCGCCTTAGTGTCGATATTTTTACTTAATTCTAATATTGAAAATAGCATCAGTAACCGAATAAATATTGAGATAATTTATCGATTAGGTATGAGTATCACAAAAATTCAGAGTAAATGCTAAACAAGTCTATTTAAATTTGTTTTACGTTGAAGTTTTAATTTTAGAACAAGAAATCTGCAAATGTCGTTTATGTCGCTCATAAATGTATAATAAATCGTTTATTGGATGGATGGTTTATTTTCTGTCTTGCTGTGTTCCATACCTCGAGAGTAAATTTAATTCGGAAAAATTGCAATTCGCAGCGTTGAGTTGAATAAAATAAATCAACTAAGAAATGTATATATGTATATCATATATTGTACTCAAAAACAGAATAATGACTTAGTAAGTAAAACAGTATCGAAAATTTACTTACAAGTACTGAGGTAATTATAGGTATACTTGAGCAACTTCTAGGTGGATCTGTTGCTTTATTGAAGGGAATAGCCGATTACAGTGTGCAATAGTAAAAGTTGTTCAAGATAAATTTCATATGTATGATACACTATAAATTTCATATAGTAATGCTGCATACCCAGTTTTTAATTTTCTGATCAATTCCAATATTTTAAGCCCTTTAATTTTAAAAACCTAAATTTTCAAAATTTATATCATCTTGTTTTATAAATATTTATACTCACTCTATGATAAGAATATAAATTTCAAAGCAAAGATGATATAGCCAGCCCTCGAGCTGTTTATATCGTGCTTCCTGCTGTGTTACAAAAACCAAAACAAAAAAAAAAAAATGGGTGCAATCTCCTACTTTGAAACGAAGAATGGTATATGCAATGGATTCTGCATAACAAAAGTTCTATATTTTTCTTGTTGGACTTTTGTCTGTACCTAATAACTTTAAAGGAGGGACGAACACTAACTCAAACGCTAAGACCAACCTGAAACACTTGACCCTCTGAAAGTCAATATTAGCGAGGAAATCAACGCCATAACCCCAGAAATGCTCCAAAATGTTGTGAAAAATCTGCAGAAAAGGAGCTGAAATATGAGTAATTAAACATGGAGACTATCTTCTCCGTTTTAGGCGATTCACCCAATAAATTGTATTATAGCAACTAAAATTTTAACTGGTGAAAATAAAAAATTATTAATTTTTCAGTAAATTATTCTTAGCAACCATGTGTGAAGTTTAGATGGTACACCCTGTACTTTCACGTATACTTCCGAATGCACAAATTCAAATTAAATTAAAAGTATTTCAAACTTTTTTTAATTCCTTTCGAGCGCATTACGCCAATTTTACTATTTTTTCCTTTCCTTCACATTTTTTTTCAGTGTACACATAACGCAAGCTTATTGATTTATGACATCGAAAATGTATGCATTTTTTTCACAATCATTTTTTACAACAATTTGTTAGTTTTAAGTCCCTGCGGAAGGCTTTTGAATAAATAAGCGTATGCTGAAAGCCGCTAAGAAAACAAATAAATCTTAGTACAGCAAAAATAAATAAAAAGCAGCTGCAAAGTGAATTTGCCTTTTTGCAAATGTCAAACTTTTGCATTAAAAGTTTAAAAAAATTAACAATTGATGTGAAGCATATCTCAAAACAAAAGAAAAAATTAAAAAGTAACAGATAAAATGCAAATAATAAATAAAATGTATTTGTATGCATACGCGAGTGTGTACATATGTATGCGTAAATGAACTTATTTCGCAACACAGCAAACGCCACTAAATTTCCTATGAATTATGTGAATTATGTTTGTGTACACATACATATATAATGCAGATGGCAAGAAAATTTGCGACATGGATTCCTTCTTCACTGTACACGCTTTGTTTGCTTTATCGCTTGTTGCTTGCCACGCTTTTTTCTCTCGTTATTTTATAAAATGTTGCATTTTTATTTATAATTTCAATTTGCATATTCTTGTCGCTACAGAATAGCAATACATAGTCGTTATTGCAACATTTGCCCCTACTATGCTGCTATCTTCGCTCTCCTGCTGATAATATTCCCTAATTTTGTCGCTACTTGTTACAAATTGTCACACAACACTTCCGTTGCTACCCGCAATGAGCGGTCGACTGTAGAGCACCCTATGGCACGGTGCGCCCGCAGTTGGCACATCGACAGGCCGCCAGCAACAAATTTCCGCACATCCGCGTTGCCTGCTGGTCGTCGTTGTTGTCATCATTTTCTTTCTCTTGCCTGCTAACACCCGCCTGTTGGCTATCGCAAAAGCCAAGTCAAGCAATATTTCAACGTTTTCCGTTTCATTGACCAGGAAGGACAGGCGGGTTTTGTTAGTATTTTTGCTGTCGTTGTTGCTGTTTTTGTTTCTGTTTATCCTTAATATTGTACTATGTTTTATATGTAATTGTTGTTTTTGTTAAAGTTATATAGCATTCTTATAACAGCTTGGTTGGGTTTGGTGCTATGGTTGACGCTGCAGTTGTTGTTACTGTTGCTGTAGCTGACACAAGTTATGGCAAGAATTTTGGTCTGCAATTGCTGACTTCCTGTTTTATTCACTATGTTATTCCTCATAGCGTAACAATGGCGGTGCCAGCATTTTCCGCGCTCCACATACAATTTTACGCTTATGCATATGTATGCATGTTTCAGGGATATTATTCCCGAGGTACCGGGATTTTTGGGATGCAATACTGGGATTTCCAGGACTTATAGATTTTAACTAATCATATGAAATGGAGGCGCAAAATCTGTTTTTTTAGCGAAATAGCAGCCTTGATTTTTAGTATTTAGCAAATATGGATATGTCTGAACGTTTTTGTTTATGATTTTTTTTATATAAAAAGCGCATGTAGTGCTTATATGGTATTGCTTATAGGTATACCTCTGTTTGCACTGACTCACTTGTTTTCGTATTTCAACACAAATGACTACCATTCGGAATTCAGAGAGAACGTAGGTTCAAATCTCGGTGGAAGACCAAAATTAACAAAAAGTTTTTTCTACTAGTGGTTGCCCCTCGACAGGCAATGGCAAACCTCCGAGTTTATTTCTGTTTGCTCTGCTTAAATTATGCCAGATTTAAAAATATACAATATAATATGAATTCTTTCAACCACAAAAAACTTTTGCTTACTTTTTCAGTTTTTTGCTTCGAGCTTTCGACATACCTTAAATTACTTTACAAGATATGTACGCGCATAAATTTAACACTTACTTTAGCTTCGTTACTAATCAAATAAATTCCCACTTAATTAAAAAAAATTGTTTAAAACCCATTTATTTATAATTTATTATATTGTAGTATCCTTCTCAAATAATATAGTTGCGATTTATTGGAATTAAGTGTTGCAAAATAATAAATATTTAAATGCCGTGACAGATCCCGGAATCCCAGATTTGTAATAACGGGATCCCGAAAACCGTCTATCGTAAAAATAAAAAATGCGTTCCTGGTATACATATATGTATGTGTGTATGTAAATAGAAACAAATTTTGTATGTATAAATATGTGCCGTTGCTTGCACAGCCTGATGTCGCGGCATCATGCACGTACATACATACATATCTCAACGGATATGATTTATTGAAATTTTATTTTCGCACGCATAAATAAATTTAAAGCAATCTACATACACCAACACACAAACATGGATACTCATTTCCCAAGCAAAAAGTTATGTATAGACACGAAAATACAATATTTTGTAGCTCATAGCCGAGTATGCAGACAAATACTCGTACTACGTATAATAACTGTAATAAAACACAATAACATCAAGCAAAAGTAGCAATTTCCCAGTTCTTTGCTAAAAAAATAAGAGCAAACATAAAAATGAAAATGAAATTATCAACAATGCGCTTGACTCGCAGCTTTGCAACAATAATTCTTCAGAAAATTATTATTATTGTTATTCTTATTGAAATATGGCTACTCTAATAGGAAACGCAGTAAGCACAAAATTGCGTAGAAGCCAGTGAAGGACCAATGAATGGAAATAATCTGGGTTTAATTTTTTTCTTTACATAAAATTTCATTTTACATTTCGCAGAAAAGCTAAGCTGGTGCTTAACAATGGTGTTAAGTGAAATAAATAAAGCATCAGGGAATGTAAAAGCAACAGAATTGAAGAGATATAATACGTAAGGATTTCCACTGGAATTCAATTTTCAGCATGCCAAAGAAAAATGCACAAATATTTGAATAATTAGTTATATATTTCATTCTTTTTAATGTAACCAGTATTGCCAAACAAAAAGTCCAGTTTTCTTAAATACGTTGGAATAAGCGTAAATGGTAATTTAGTTTCCTGCATCTTTGGATAAATTTTCAATTTACTATAGCTGAGCGATTTCACTTCAAGTAAATTCCAGGTATTTTCGACATTATCGCAAATTTGTCAGGAAAATGATTTTTTCATAAGCTTGAATTTAACCTTCATCCGCTCGCAATTTTTGCAAACGTTTTCGGTATTAGTGTCAAATTGACTGTGCATGTTTTGATTTGATTTTAATGAAAAAATTTTAAGATTTTTTTTGGGAAAAAGTTTGCTTCATTTACTTCATTTCAGAAATCTACACTTCACTATCATCTGTTTTGAACTAGTCAAACGAAGAATTTTCTAAAATTTTTTCTTTTTGTTAACATTTTTTTTATTTATACGCAAACTCAAACTCCGCATCACTCGCTAAACTTCAGTTGTTAATAAACGCGAAGACATAGCTTTAAAGAAATAAAGAAGAATTAAGAAATATTTTCCCTACAAGAACAATTTGTGTAGAGAAGTAACGAAACTTTGTAAAATGACAAAGAACAAATTTTGAAAACTTTGCTATGGGCAAAGCCGTATAATCAAGTATATTTTCTTTAATCTTACATGCCCAACAACTGCATCTAAAACAATGTTAAATTGACGCTAAATCCGGATAAGCTTAATAAGAAGTAAAATGAAAAAAAAAATTATAATAGCTTTGAGATTTAATCAAAACTTTAGAATTTTGCTATGGTTTCTACGCTGAAATATTTTCGTTTCGTCTTAACATTTTAAATCCGTTAAACAATTTTTTCTTGTTGTAGGCTTAAAAAAAAACTCCCCTCAGATGCATTTCCTATTTTTTCCTTAATAGCCGAAGCCATCCTCAGTAATCCCCAAAAGTTTCCTCGTAACCGATAAATATGTCAAAAATATACTTAATTCAATTATTATTGGTTGGTTGCTTACTTTGATAGACATCCGTCAAAATATATATTCGTCTGAAACAAAGCAGTCCTATACACGAGTACATACAGGGTTGGCCATATTAAACTGACCCATGTGATTATTAAAAAAATATGGAAAAAGAAACATTTTTTTGTGTTTCATTGTGAAAAACATTTAATTTAGTTCAAGGAGATTCGTTTACATCACTTTTTGAATATGATATCGCGCAAGTGGTCGCCCTTAGCTCGTATAGCGTAATGTGCCCGTTTTTCGGCGTTTTCCATAGTTTTGGCCAGCGTCTCGGCCGATATGGCGGCTATTTCCCGTCGGATATTGGCCTTAAGTGCGCCTAGTGTCTTTGGCTTGTTGACGTAAACCTTAGATTTCAAATTACAGTAAAAAGTTATAGGGTTACTCAATGGGTCAGTTTAATATGGCCAACCCTGTACATACATAGTTTTTCGAACGACTGTTTTAGATGGGTTTTCTGGTTAAACATATACCAAAACATATTACAAAACCCCAAAGGCAGAAGTTTTTCCAAAAAAGAAATATTTGCCGCTGCTGCTATGGAAGCGGAAAGACTGTAGAATATTGGACCCCTGCAGAAATTTTCCAGCAAATATTTTCAACCTCTATTGAACTTAAAAATTTAATTTCTTTCAAATTAATAAGAGCCAAAATTATCCACACGGGCTAGAATTATTAGGTTAAAATATTGCACAAAAATATGCGTCATTTAATTTTATTACAGGCTGTTTAAAACAATATTAATGATAAATGTAATTATATAAAAGTTCATATTTTAAATACAAATTTAATCTTCATAATAACAGCCATCGCTAGCGACACATTTTTCCCATCTCTTAGGCAATTTGTGGATGCCGCACCAAAAAAATTGGCCGTCTTTGGCCGCAAACAAATCATCGAGCCATTTTTTGGCTTCTTCGTGAGAATTGAAGCGCTGCTCGGAAAGTGCGTGGCCCATCGACGCAATCAAATGATAATCGGAAGGCGCCAAGTCTGATGAGTAAGCCGCATGCACCAGCGGTTCCCAATCGTACGTCTCCACCAATTCCCGGGTCGCTGTTGTTCGATGCGGCGGTGCACTGTCATCAAGAAAAACACACAACATTGCCTTGCGGCCGAAGCGATTTGGTTTGGCCGTTGTTTTTGGCTTGTGGCCGGGAGAGCAGCATTTCACAAGTGGTTTCACGATGTCCGCAAATCGTAGTTTGAAAGCACGAAATTCCACATTTATAAGAGAGCCAAAAATTCATTGTTGTATGAAACGTAACAAACAATAAATTGAACATTGTTGACAGATGACAGACGAAAAAACAAGACATTAAATTTTGCTCCACAATGTTATAATAGATATGGTGAGTGGTACTTGCAATTTTATAAGTTTTAAAATTTACTTTTTTTACATGACCGTAATCTTTTAGCTCGACTTAAATAAAGGATATTTTTTAAATACTCGGAGAAGTTGAAATTGGCAAAGCTTTTTTCGTGACTACTGATTTCACAGTTCTCGATGGTTTTGAGGTTGGTAACGGGCTCGGTAATTCATCTTTAATAGAATAACACCGGAGTAGCATTTGGAAATTCTCTTAAATTTATTTTGAAAAATAAGGATAAATTCGAAAAACTTATTATAAATTTATACTGCAACTTTTAGTGCTCATAAAAATCCATTAGAGCGATTATCATTCTTGAAATACACCTTTTACTGCAAGAAAGCATTTGATACTCGGAGGCGGTATACTCGTATATTGTATAACCCCAACCGAAGTAGAAAGTCATGGCATTTACTTCAAAAGCGGCGAAGCTCAGCTTAAACCTGTCAATATGTTAAATACTTACCACACTTGCACTACCTTTAGTAGGTGTGGTAAGTAGCACCAATGTAAATATACATACGTATATGTCGTAAAAAAGGTATATATATACATCCATAACAGGGAACCCGGCAAGATAGCTCAGTATCAAATAAGTGCTTACATTACCATTATCTTTCATTACAGAGTGCTTAGCAAGAAACTATGTACTTTTGTCTTGTGTAAAGTATCTCTTTTCTTCTTAGGGAATTGCAAATAAGTGAAAGGTATGTCTACCTTGCTTCGAAAGGTAAACAACTAATCATTTTTATGCTTAAAATGTAATCACTGCTGACTAAAAAACTGTTAATTGTTGTCATAACAAACCTCTCAGTGCCTACAGTGCTCGATCGTGTCTTGTAAAGAGTGCAGTGTTTACGAACTGCCTATGTAAATTTGTGCATTTGCATGTGATCTCGATAATATTTATATATGTAAATGCACCCATTTCATCACTAAATTGTTTTCTTTGGATAATTATTTTTTAATTAATTAAGCTGTTTGTATAACAACAACAAAAGCAAACACAATAACACAATAATTTGCTTCTTTTCGAGTGCATTTTGATGGTTTTAACTTTGTTGCATCATTAGCTAAGCAAACATTAATACTATAGTAATTATTATCGAGTTTGCTTAAACAGTTCATTTTCGAGCTCATCTATGTGAGCCGCAGATATCGAATCAGCGAAAATGCATTAATTGAAGGAAGTGACTGAGATTAAAGTAATGAGTTTGAACATTCAGTGGACGCGCACGAAGCAGTAGAGTGCAGACGAGATTGAAATCGTAACGTCTTACGCTTACAAAAATAACAAAAGAAGATGGAATGGTTTTCTCATGTGCATGTGGATGTGGATTACAAAAAAAACGCCAGCAGCCAAAATGCGACATTGATACGCTTGTCATATGAGTTTAAATACAGGGCACATTCGGTTTTTTTATATTTTGTATATTCATATGTTGAATAGAAATCCATATAAGTAATAAAGAGTTTACAACTATATGTAAGTAGTTGTTTCAATGATGCCATGGACACATTTCACTGATCCATTTCGTTAAAGCGGATATTTTTCATTGATTCGCTGAACGTATTTGAATATAAATCAGAAAGTTATGGGAGTCCCATTAGGAAACTTGCAGGGAGTACTGGGCATTGTCTATGCTATTATTAAAATAAATAAGAAAAGATACAAATCTGGAAGGGCAATTTTTTCCATACGGACGGTTTTCTTTTTAAGCATTTTTAACAAAAAAATAAAAATTGTGACATCATTTTTTTTAGTACATTTTGTAATAAAACATTCAAAAAAAAATAAATTTATTTTACAAAAATCGAATACCCATATTTTACCTCAAAAATCTGCATATCACAAATTTCATCTGATAAATATCGCAAAGCACAAAAAAAATTTCTGGGCGTTTGGCCGAGCTCATCCTCCTATTTGTGGCGTTCGTCTTGATGTTGTTCCACAAAAGGAGGGCCTTTTCGTGGCAGAAATGCACTCGGAGGTTTGCCATTGCCTGCTGTGGAGCGACCGCTATTCGAAAACACTTTTTCTTCATTTTGGTGTGGCGCGGAAATTCGGACCTACATTCTCTCCGAATGGTAGTCACGGCGACAGGGTCCACTTAATCTCAGCTATTAATGAAACAAATCTGGTGTAGGGTATTTTTCACAAAATTACAAACAAAAAAATTTGACACTTGTTTTGCTATTTGTTTTTTAGCAAAAAGTTAAAATTTTTATTTCCAAAAAGTATAATTTGGAAAATTGTAATATGAAAAAAAAAAGTTTTAGAAAAAAATTTTTTTTTAAATATATTTTATCCTAAGAAATTAAACCAAAAATATTTATAAAATGAGCCGATAATGTAATACTTGGAGTATTTGACTGATATGAAATTCAACTCTTGACACTTAGGACAAGTACAAAATACTTTTCTTTATGCCGCTTCTGGACCAAATGAACATGAAATGAACATTTCCTATTTGCCTCTAATGATTGTACTGAAAAGGTTTAGAAAGTCTTTAAGTTAAAAGTTTAAATTTTTCATTAAATTTTAGCGTTTCCAATGCTTATTCACTTTGATTGATAAATTTTAGAAACAATAAAATTTAATCAATAGTATATTAGTAATGGCTTCATTTTAAAGGCTGTTAATTGAAATTTATCTCTTAACTTTGGTTTTCTTCAAAATCTCTAAGGCAGACCCATACTAGCTTTCACGCAACCCATTATGTATTGTGATAAGTGATTTCTAAGGGTATCATTTTAATTTTTGAATAAACTTCTTTGAATATAAACAAACGTATACTTGAGCTTTCTTCTTCCACTTCCACTTCTTTCCGCCTCCAACTCACTGGCATGGGAGACTCAAACTTGCAAGCAACCAGCAACTGACCCAACGCCTTGTCTCCAATTACCAGCTAGCAAGCATTTTATGCATTTGATAGGCTTATCACCATTACCATTTTTTAAGCCGGCAAAATGCGATAAAGCTTCCTCACTACCATTTACACTAATTTCGTAATGAGCTTCTTTAGTGTTTGGTTTATCGCAGTAAATATTTGTGTGGCCACTAAGCTCTTGCTGCTGCTGTCAATGCTGTCAATGCCGTCGCCAACGCTAACGCCACAATGCGTCGCAACTCAATTCATTGATTCATTAATTACGTGAATCGCATTAAGTGGGTCAAGCGGCAAATAAAGTGCACTTCTTTATGAGATGATATCACAAGCATGACGACAACGCCGCTTGTTATTATTGCAGTGCATAATATTTGATGTTGTTGTTGCTGTTGTTGTGTTCGCTACTGTGCATAGGTATACTGCAGTGGAGGCGAGCGTTGACGCTAACATTGTTGTGGTGCTAGAAAAGTAGGCGCCGCTGATGTAGTGCCACCCCAAAGCACACATATACTGTATATGTGTGTATGTGTCTGCATATATATATATATATGTATTGGTGCACGAATAAAAAATCAATAACATCATTTTCTTGTATGCTCTACAATTATGCCTGAATTTGTGCGCTGGCTATTTACAACCAGTAGCTGTGGGGAAATATCAAGCGCTGCAGATGAATTGAGCTGCATTAGATGATTAAGCTATAAACTTACGTGGAATGTGCATTAATTAAAAAGTTGATTACAATCTACGTGCATGTGTATTTCGAGTGTGCAAGTGTGTGTGCCTGTGTTTATTTGATGCACTTTAGTAGCCGTAATTTGCGTGAAGAAATGCACGAACGCATTTGCGTGAATCCTCTGCAGCTCCACCGTCACCACTGCTTCTGTTACTGCGACTTCTTTGTTTTCAACTGACATTGATTTGGTGATTACTTTTTTCAATTTATTCATTTCATTTACAGTGAAAATAACTTTTTCAGAAAATTTACACCACTGGAATTTGCTCCATAATACGGAATCATTCATTGCCAGGTGCACATATGCATATATGTACATTAGGGTGTCCCTTATATGACAAAAAACATTTTTTTTCTAATTTCTAAATGCATACCCACTACATTTTTCACTAATGCTGTAAGATGTTCAAATATAGAATTTCATTTTTGTAGCATAATTCCAATCAGGGCTGACCGAGCTTCAAAGTTTAGTAAAAATCGTGTTTTGTCCTGATATTTCGGTATGCTTTAAAATCACTATAAATGTAATAAATTACGTGAATAAAAGTAAAAATTAAATGAGATGAACATTAATATTTAATTAAAAACCTTAATTGATACCAGTAAGTCAGGGAAACTTCCTTTAAAGTAGTTTTTTTTACAGTCCGGATACAACAGCGCAGCAAGAACTGTTTTTTACCTCTTAAGCCATTAAAATTTTACATTAATTACATTAATTAACAGCCCTTTAAGCAGTACCATTCACAACTCTCAAATGACTTATTCTTCTTTAGCTTCCAGAAAAGCAGCATTATGACGACCTGCAGTCGTCTTAGAAATAGTTTGCTCTTCTCCTATATTAAATCAAAAATAAGTTAAATAACAAAATCAAGAAAAGATTTAAAAACAAGAAAAGAAGAAAACATATTTTTAAAGAATAGATTGATTTCGCTATCCTCTGTGTCTCCTCCCAAAAATATTACGCACAGTTGGATCAATTCGAGGCAGTCATCTCTTATAATTGTCATCTCTTATAATTATCTAATTCTGCTTTATAATATATTAGGAAAGCTTAAGTGTCTGTCTCAGCGACACGTTCTGCTATGAAATTAAGAGATGATTCAGTGTTACTAGAATCGATATTTATCCAATTTCCCCGAACTTTTTGAACTACTATTTGTTTAATATTGGCTTCAAAGAAGCAAAAGGACCAATTCATAAACATGATGACGACAGCTGCAACTAGTTTAGGTGTTATGAGATCATTTCTACCGCTGTTTGAACTTTGTTCATGGCAGGGAACGTCCGACAAACGGAGTTCAGAATTCAAGATCTGTTCTTCGTCGGAATTTTCTACACTTGTAAATTTATTTGTGGCGGTAGTAGATGCTTGTCTTAGAATCCTTTCTTCTTCTTTCACTCTTCTTCTTTTTCCGCCAATTTCTTGTGCATACCTCCTCAGTTACCTGGGATAACCTGGCTATCTCTGTTTCCTCTATTTTCATTCTCTCAAAAGCGCTCAGCATGAGCAATATTAAACAAATTATCAAGATCAATTTTGAAATTGTTTCCACAGCTCTTGAACGTAACCTGAGTTTTCTTACAACTTTTTGTAACTCTCTCTCTCTCTCTCTCTGATATAAATCAATAAGTTTCTTTACGCAAACATGTAGCTACAAGCCTCAGCGAAGCACTCATGCAACTTGTACGGACAAGTTTAAATCGCAGTCGGCACGGGTTATCGTTTTTAAATCGATGTAATATTTTTTTCTAGACAATATAGAGAGAAATTTAAGGGACACCCTAGTCTACATACATACGTGCATATGTATATGTTTGATTGAAATGGTAAAGTGTATGATTGTCGCTATTCATCCTTATAGTTACTAGCTTATGCCCGCGTTTTCGCTTACATATAGAATTAAATACTTTTATTAAATACTTTTTGAATTAATAAATAACTGAAATATATGAATTAAAAATTAAGTGGCAACACCATTTAAAAAAAAACTTTTTAATTAAAATGTTCTCAATCATAATTTGCGTTATATCCACATCATAAAGCTTAATTAATCTGAACTATTATTTACCACTTGCTACTTAAGTGTAAGGTGGCAACGTCATGTACAAATAACTTTTTAATTTTTTTTAGCTCATCTAACCCCTAACTAAATTTTTTCTTTAATTGTTTTAATTAGATGGCAACGCCAAATAAAAACATTATTGGAGAATAGCTACCTTAACCTTTACATTGCGGTATGTATGTAAAAGCATAGCTCTTTTAAGAACTAAACAACACGGCTATCACCTGGTAACACCTATAAAAGAGATGGTAATACAAATAATCGTATAATTTTCTTGAAATATGTTAAAAAGCCTTTTATTTGATACCTATGTGACAATATTCAACGGGAATGTGGGAAAATTTACTACTTTTGCAAGAAAATTCAGGTGGCAACTCTAAAGATTTTTTTTTTGTAATAAATATTCCTTTAAAATATTTGCCTATTAACATGCTGTAGTACAGTCTTTTTTTTTGTTTTAAATATTTTTTTTTTAATGCAAACACGCTACTAAAATTACCATCTACAACTCGTAGGCTTTCAAACAGTGTAAAGAATGTTAAAATCGTAACAGTAATTTTTGAGTGACCCGGTGCATCAAACAGCACATTTTAATCATATCTTTAACATTCAATCCATGCGATTTGCAGTGATTGTAACTGATTGGATAGTTTGGGCCATACCAACAAATTGTTTATTTATTGTGCATAATCTATCTTTGACTTTAACGGAAATAAACATAGGATTACATACATGAGCTTCATATATCATGAATATTACCCATATGGAGGTAAGGAAGATTTCCAATGTCTGAACGGACAGATCTTTTGAAGTGTTAATTTAAAATACATCAAACAGCGCACCTCAGTGGGAGTACCCTATTCGCGTACGCTGAATCTAATGACGCTGACCGCAAAGATTAAAATTTGTAGGCTGGAAGCCTTCTGGAATGTTATGTTTTTAATATTTTTTTTGTAGTACGAACCGTTAGAGGTCAATTGAATCAACATCGTAGCGACAAAATTTATTGGAAGTAAACTATTTGAAAATAAATTAAATCGTTGGAGAAAAGTTGTTTGGTTTTTTTTGGCAAAATTTCTAATAATGTATGAAATTATGAAAAAAAAAATATTTGATAAATTTAAGCAAGACAAATTGGGGTTGACATTAGTTGTAGGCGCTTTTTCATGACAGAAATGCACTCGCAAGATTTGCCAATGCCAGCGAGTGGCGACCGCTATTAAATTTTTTTTTTATCATTTGATATTTTATGCCTACAGCGGCTATCGACCCCGTGTCTCACCGTATAGTAGTCACGCACAAGGCCCTTTACGGCGGTCCCTTCGTCTAGTAATAAATTGAAAAACAATAAATTCACCCTTTCCCTGCTGGTTATGTGTGCGTATCCTCACGATTGTTCATTTAAATTGTTCTATTTTTATTTTTTTCCTTCATTTTAAAAGCTTTGCTTGTCGGCATTTTCGCATTTTGTATTTCTATGCTAAACCGCATGCCTTTGTTGGCCACCAAACAAAATTAAATTTCATCAACATTCTATGTGGAAAGCACTTTGACAGAAAATGTGACTGAAAAGTTAAATGAAAAGGCCTTTGCGCCATCAGTCGATTGAACAGAATGACTTTGTCAGCCAGCAAATCTGCCGAGTTGAAAAAAGAAAATTAAAAACTGAGAAAAAAGTGCACGCAAAATGGTTATGTGTAAACGTAGGTTTTGCATTTCATTTGACGTTCAAGTACTACTGCGCTATTCCGCAGGGAAAGCACTAGTACCAAACGAACACTTTATTGGTGTTTTTAGAGGCGTCACCAGTTCATATTCATTTTCCTTTTCCACTAAAATTATGATGATACTGCACTCCTGCTTCAATAGTTCGGAAATAGTTCTAAATTTCGATAAAGGTAGTCTGCATCATTTTTTCACTAAACCTGATTTAGGACTAGATTTGATAAAAAACTCTGGAGAATAGTTTCAGTGCATTCTCTGCTACACGAGAAGAACCATTTTCACTAGCGTTTTATTTGTCGTTATGTTTCAATCTTGTAGTGAGAAGGAGATGTTGCTATAGGTAAGAGTATCGGTAAGAGTAAGATAGTGATTCGTAATGGTAGAAATCGAAGGTATTAGCTTCACTTGCCCACACAATAGTAAGACCAACAATTGTACATCCATAAAGTGTAGTCGGCCAATGTCACAGAGGCGACCAACGGAAATATCAGTGTATGCGTGATGATGCATTCCTCTGAACCAGCGAATAAAGCTTCTAGTTTAAAACTCCTTTCATTCCCATACTTACGACCCAATTCATAAAGCTACTCGCAAATAGTCACATTAGTCGTAAAGGTGAGAGCTGAAAAGTAAATGCAGACCGCAAGGTGGCTTCTGGTAAAGTTCGTGGCTGACCCGGATCGTGCACGAAAATTACCGGCTTTCTTTTGAATTTAATAAACGTACATAAGTAACAGCATCTTATGTTATTTGACTACAAAATAATTGACCTATCCAACACTGGTTACCCAACACAAACACATTAGTAATTATGAAAGAGGTTATCTCTAGGGTCAACTTTGGCGGCCGCAATACTTACTTAAACATACTGTTTAAAATGACTTCAAATATAATTTCTGCTATCACAGTTCTATTACAGAATTTAAGAAGGAATTTTATGATTTTATCTTTTAACCCTCTATTTCCAACCTAATTGGGTATTTTTGACCCTTTCTGCAAACATGTATAATTAAATTTTGTTAAAAAGTAGTTAGAGAAGCTAAAAAATGCGAACTGGTCACGGTTCTCAATTCACTCAAAGTGTACTAGTGCTTAAATAATGAAATCTACTGCGTGCTATTTACAGTGTTCATATATACAATCAGTGTGGTGTTGTCTGATCTGAATTGCTTTAGAAGGGAAATATCATGAGCGCCGGCATTTCCATACGTGTGCATGGCACATTTTTTCTTTATAATTCGTAACAATGCGGTATTTTTCCTGAAAGTACATACATGCCCTGTTATGGGTTGTGCATTTTACTACTTCAACACGAGCGAATGCCACCAATGACATACTAATTCTTGCACACCATCATTTTATTATTCCCTGCTGCGACCCTTTTGCAAGGCTTGTAGTGACCAGAATTTCATTTGGCTTCTAGCCAAAACTGCGTTAACATCGGACTGAAAAATGGTAATACGAACATAAACATATACATACGTTTATGTGTGTATGTATTTACAAACCTACATTTAGTCGATGCAAACAAAAAATTGTATATGCATTTATCTTTAAATTTTATACCATGGAAAATTATTTAAGGAAAAGGCCTTAAATTAATTCAATAACTCTTTAATCTAACTTTTCCGGCACTTCCAAATTTTCTATAATCGATCTATCTACGTTTATTTATGCTGACTTGATTACTCGTTTGTATCGTGCATGAGCGTTCTTAGATATTTTGTCTGCCTGCGTACGCAGACCCATTCTCTGGCTTTACTGATTTTGATGTTACTTACAGTGGCTGATAGTAAGGTGGATTTCCAGGTTATTCTTTCTTTTTTTGCCTGTTTTTTGGTCTGTCTGCAGTCCTAATAGGGAGAAAGAGATAGCGAAAGAGAGACAGAGAAAGAGGAAGAGAGAGAGGGAGATAGAGATAGAGGAAGAGAGAGAGGGAGGTAGATAGAGAAAGAAGGAGAGAGAGGGGGCGATAATGAAAGAGATTGAAATAAAGACTAAACACCAGCAGATAAATTTTCTTTTCTTTACTTTTCCAATTTACTATAAGTTCCCACTCGCTAACGCATGGCGAATCGCAGTCGCCTATTATTATAAAAGAATTCGTGTCAAGGTAAGTAAATTTAACATACGTTGGTTACATTAAATGATTGTTCCAGAATGCTGCTTGCGTACCAATTGCTTACAAGTAAGATATACTAACGGTGTTTTATTGTCAGTTTTTTTTTAGATAATTGACGGCGCTCTCTTTTGTGTACCTTCTCGAGTGATCCACTATTAACTTCTTCAGACTGGGTCGAGGTACTATAGTTATGTTCAGCCAAAGCGTCAGCGTCAGCAAAAAAAATTGTCAAGCATCAACGCAATTTTTGAAGCACTTTAAAAATGCACCTTTCGAAAATTCAGTTGGCTACAAAACTGCATACCAAAAAATTTTCCAAAAACTATGAATTTCTTATGAAAAATTGTTGAACTTTTTCTTTTATTATATTTGCACAAAGTTTGCAACTTGACTTTATATGGCTTTTGTTGTAAAATAAAACAAATATTCCTAAAAAGATGTAAAATGAAATTCTCAAAACTTGTCAATAAGGCCCAGTGCTAAAGCTATTTAAAGACGCAAAATTGTAATCTTGAAACATTTTACTGACAGGTTGCACAACTGCGAAGCCAACGCAGCCAGCCACATTATAAACAATGGGGTTACTGGCTCTTTCTAATAAAACTGTTAAAATAGCCGGTCTTCTGAAGCGTCAGTAGCTGCTTAATCCAATTATTCATTATTCCAAAATCGGCATTGTATTACATACTTAATAAATAAAAGCTTATAGCAATTGGCGGCAATTCTCCAGCGGAAGTGTGAGTACATAGAAGAAGAGGTGAAAATGGATTCTGGAGAATAAAAGGAATGCCAATAATAGAAAAGTGTAATGAAGATAAAAATACAATGGCAATAAAACAATAACTGTAAGTTTTTGCTTCCTCTTGTTTTTGTTTTTTTAGATTTAAACTTATTTTGCAGCTTCTGTTATGCGTCCATCGGCTTATACTCGAAAATAATTTTCTAAAAAGGCACTCAAATATAAGTTCACACTTAAATATCAGTGTATAAAGTTCCTTGGTGATACTAAGGCGCGTTTATAGGCGGATTTGTGTCATAAAATGGAAAAAAAAAATTGAAAAAAACAGCTTTCGCGTAATTATAACTTTTTTCTTCTTTCATTCATTCGGAACGTTTTCAACAATCTGAAAAAAAATTTGCATAAACATTGGCACTTTCATTTAAGAAATTAGTATTAGCAAAAAACAAAAATGTTGATGTGTATTAAGAAGCATAAAAATGATTATGCTTTGGCATACATGGGCATGCTTACAAGGTTATAATATTTTGCTTACGAAAGAAAACCTGCCTCCATTGTACACAGGATATCAAGAGGTGTTGTATGTACATATGTGCATTAGGATGGGTCCAAAATGGAATTTTTTTGATAGGGGGAAAAAATAGGTACCTATATATTTTAATTTATTTTATGTTTTATATTTACAGTTACGTTACGTTAACATGGTTAGTATTAAGCCATGCATAGACCTTTTGGTCCCTAGTGATACCAGATGGAGACCGACGTCAATGAATATTGAAAGTAGACTTCATGTAGGATGTCAACGCTTTTGGCGCATTTAAGCTGAGCTGGGAGACAAATAGTGGTGCTCCCTGGCATTATAAACCCCTTTTTAATAATTCCGGACAAAAGCACAGAAGGTGCTCTAAAGTTTCCTCAACATCCTCTCTGCATTTCCTGTATTTTTCCGTGCTAGCAATCCTTACTTTGTGAGCATATGCGGCCAACATGTTATGACCTGCCACCATACCTTTGATAGCTCGGAAGTCCTTTCGTAAAAGCGTAAGAACGAATTGAGTCAGTTTTTTGCATTTTAGTCTACGCAAGACTTTTGCTGTTTTGCATGTGGTCAGATTAGTCCAACTAGCTTCCACTCGCTTTCTCATGTACTCGTCCATTTCGTTGTATATTGTATTTAGCGGTTTTTCGTATGTCGTTCTCTGGTTCAAATGGTAGTCTAACAGCACTTTTTGCTATCTCATATACTATTTCGTTTCCCATAATGCCCTTGTGACAAGGTACCCAATAGATATGCAGCCTTCTGTTGGCGGCTGACCTTTCTATGGCCCCCCTGCTCCGTTGAACAAGTTTTGAGCAGATTAATATTTTTGTGCTTTTCATTTTTTTAACTTTTTTGCTTAATTTTGGAGAGTTTTCTGAGTTACTATAAAACAGTTCAATTTTTTTCTTTTAACTATTATACAGGGACAGGAACGTTTGCGAGTTGCTTTTAAAGTTACCATTTTAAAAGCGTTCGCGGCGCAGCTAAATAATACATGGAAAAAATAAATAAAAATATAAGAGACTCGTTTTCTTCACCATAAAAAACATTTTTTTATTTATTTATGATTATTATTTATTTATTTGTAGTCTATGAAAATCCAAGAGTTTTACAAACAATAGCCAAATTCATAGTTGATTACTAGAAGCACTAGAAATACTAAAAATAAGAGTACAAAATATTAACAAATTCACTAGCAACATTAAACATAAAGGACAGTGAGAGTACAGATCTCCCAGCGTCCAAGGCTTTAAGGCTTAGAAGCAGGTGACAGTCATAAAAGGGCATAGGTTCGGAAATTTCAACGATCGCAAAGCAAACTTAAAAAACACTCTGAATCCCTTCAATACGATTAATAAGTTAGTTAAATGATATGGTCTCCAAACGAATGTAGGGAGTAGAACCAATAAAAAATTTTTTATTGGGTTACCCTAATGCACGTGCATATTTGAGTATACACTATACCATATGTGTGTATGAGTATGCAAAAAGAATATTGAAGAAATTCATCAAAAACTATTATGGTGGGGCAAAGCAAGCCATAAATGGCCAAGGGCAGGATACTAGTTGAAAAACAACAGTAATGACCGCAACAAATAAAAGCAAAAACATAAAAAGGTAGAGAAAAACTAATAGGAAACTCCAGTCAAGCCACAGAAATTGTAACAGTAGGTTAGGTATAAAGCGCACAAACAGAGGCATAGTACATACATACATATGCACGCATGTACATGCATACCTATAGGTACAAGATTATGAAAGCTTTTACATCGAGTTTGTGGTGCATTTGTGGGCGAAATTATACACATACAATGGTATTTGTGTATGTGATTTATGTGGATTTTTTCCTACTTAATTAATACACAGAAACTTTGCTTTGAGTGACTTCATAAAACTTCCATATCAGATAGCAGTAGGTTGCTGCAAACTTGAATGCGAAAGCAAGCCCGATAGTTGGAGTGTGAGGAGAATATATTTATGCAGATTTGGTTGCATTTTTAATAATCAATATTTGCTTGTTTTTAAATTTCCTTTCAAGGCATGAAATGAGGTGCAGTGTCACCTTCCTCTATGAAGTACTGGGCTCACTACTATACTTAATTTCCAACTCTAAGTCTAATTATATATACTCTAATGCCGAAAAACTAATGTGTGAATTAGATTTAGACAACCAAGCCATTTGGGGTGTTAAATTGGAAATGAAAGTCTACAACGTCTACTCACTAACAAATAAGGTAGAGGAAACTATACCCCTTCATTGCAATTCCAATAATCTGACGAATTTACGAGATGCCAAATAGCTTTAACTTTTCTCGGCTGATGGATTGTCAAAATTCTCTTCTACCTCCATTGTTGCTCTATCGGATGAAAAGAGCCAGTAGGAGCGTATGTACGTTTGTTGAATTATGAAATAAATGAAAAATGGAAGGCGCTTGTGGTGTTTGAGCAGCTAGATGAATGTTGCCGGAAGTACATCCAGTAGAAAAAGTTGTCAGAAAAAGATTTTTTTTTACAACATTCATAGTGATTTTAATGTTAAATAATTATCGTTATTATCTTATAAAATAATTTATAAGAATCAACTATCAAAAAAATTTGAAGAAAAATCAGTGAGTAGCAATTTCTTTAAAAAATTTAAAATTTTTAACCTGAATTTGCAGAAAATATTACTTACTACTACTTTATAGCTCAGTCAATTTTATAAAAACAATATGTATGTGTGAAGCGGTTGAAAATTTTCATTGATTTTTAGTAGTTTTTCATGTTAAGGATATTGCGCATTTTTGTATAATACCTATAAAAACCATTTCATTTTTGTATGGTTTTAAATGGTTACACCAACTTTGTGGTATTAATATAAAGTACATAGATGTTGAAAGAAAGGGCAAAAAGTAAGGTGAATTTATTTGTCAAACTTCACGGGATTAGAATTTCGCTCTAGTTATTTTTTTCATGATTTGGCAGCACTGTTAATAGCATCTGGGCCAACTTTCATATGAATGTCATTATCAGTAATATATTTACGCTTGTGTTTACCAAACGGCCAAGAGTGCATTTTTCGATTTTTACAATG
This sequence comes from Anastrepha obliqua, assembly GCF_027943255.1. NCBI lineage: Eukaryota > Metazoa > Arthropoda > Insecta > Diptera > Tephritidae > Anastrepha > Anastrepha obliqua. The sequence continues at coordinate 88,663,498 of NC_072892.1, forward strand.
TCTGATTTGATTGAGCAGAGAAGTTCCATCAAATTTTGTTAGCGGAACGAAATTTTGGCTGAGAAAACGTTTAGCATGTTACAGAAGGCGTTTGGTGATTCGACCATGTCGCAGAAAAATGTTTATAAGTGGTACAAAGACTTCAAAGAGGGTCGAGAACGTGTTGATGACTTGGAGCGCTCCGGACGACCATCGACGTCAACAGATGACCAACACGTCAATAAAGTGAAGGAGTTAGTGCTCAAAAATCGTCGGTTGACTGTTAAAGACCTTACTGATATGATCGGAATATCAGAAGGATTTGTGAAAACCATTTTGAAAAACCATTTGGGCCTACGAAAAGTCAAATCTCGTTTGGTACCGAAAACTCTCAGTTTCTTGGAAAAAAGTCATGGCGTTGATGTGTGTGAAACAACGCTATCATCTATCTATCAGGACAATCTCAAATGTATCATTACGGGAGATGAGACTTGGATTTATGCTTACGACCCTGAAACAACCAAACAATCAAGCGAATATCGTGCTAAAGGCGAGGCCAGACCGAAAAGAGCACGTCAAAGTCGTTCAAAAATAAAGGCCATGATGACAGTTTTTTTCGATTTTCGGGGTGTGGTGCACTATGAACTCCTTCCACCTGGCCAAACTGTTAATAAGGAATATTATTTGGGCGTTATGCTTCGTTTACGTGAAGCAATTCGTCTAAAAAGACCAGAATTATGGGCCACCAACTCTTGGTTTTTGCATCACGATAATGCACCGTCTCACACTGCACTCGTTTTTCGTGACCATTTCGCCGAAAATTCCACGCATATCGTTCCGCAACCACCGTATTCGCCTGATTTCACTTTGTGTGACTTCTGGCTATTCCCAAAACTCAAGAGACCACTCCGGGGAACGCGTTTCGAGTCGATTGAGGAGATAAAAGCTGAATCGAAGAAGGTGCTGATGGCTATACCGGAAGTGGACTATTTGGCATGTTTCGGGGATTGGAAAAATCGTTGGCATAAGTGTATTTCATCGAGAGGGGATTATTGGGGGATGAAATTGATTTACAAGAATAAATAAAGATTTTTCATTTTACAACCAAATTCACCTTACTTTTTGCCACAGTAGTATATGCAACTATTAAAACAAAATTTTTATCATTTGTTGTCAGGAAAAATATGGGACAATGATGTTCTTTGAAAATTTATATCTTAAATACCCTTGAAATCTGCTAATGAATTATTTTAATATGTATATATATTATGTATGTAAATGCGTATATATGTTAAAGATATATATACACACTTGTATTAAAAAAATATATAAATGGTAGTACATATTTCAACTGTGTCCCTCTTGATGTTTTACAGAAACATAAAAAAAGTTCCAGTCTTCTACCAAAAAGATAGGCAATGGATACTATAAAAAGGGATATTTATCCTATAAAAAAATTTGCTTTCAATAGCAGGAAATGTTTCATTTTGTATCCACATTAACCCTAGAATCGTAAGATAGTTTTACCCTACGTTAATGCTAATATACGTAAATTTTACGTACAACACAAAAATTTAAAATAAATGTTCAACAAAAACTTATACATATATCTTCTGTTTTGATTTTATTTACTGAAAATACAAAGTTTTATGTTTCTTAAAGTGAATTATAAAAAAATGGATATGGACCTAGTTTATGTTTTATTTTAATAACAGTGTTTAAAAATCATCCGCATTTTAATAATATTTACCTGGTCGAATATAAACAACATTCATAGCCATTGCTCTTCCGCTACTACGATGCACTGGATTGCTACTCCAAACATGACCATTCCTTCCCAAAAGTGGATTAGAATGTCATTTAGTTATAGGTGCACAGTTGGTGCTGACTTCTGATTTTTTGCCGGGGGACCTTTATTTTTTTTTTTTCAGATGCCATATTATGAGCGGACTCCACAGCTTTCATCAGTTCCTCTTCAAAAGTATTTTCCTGGAATTCAGGAGAGTAGTCTGGATCCTCCAAACTATCGTCACTGTCAAAATCAACTTCCTCTTCAAGGTTGTCCTCAGTAAAGCTTACATCGCTGTCAATACTGTCCAGGAGGGCTTCTATTTCTGCATCCGCAAGGCAACGACTTGAGTTTTCCATTATTTTCTTTTATTTCTCCTGAAAACCGCACGGAACATAAATTTCATTTACAAATATTTATACGCTAATAACAAGACCACGTAAAACTTACGTACAAAAATGTATACGTTAATGCTAAGACCACGTAAAATTTACGTGCACACTTTTTTTAAAAAAACGATTAAAGCTAAACGCGAAGTAACAACTGATTTATGATTCACTTGTTAATGCAACAATAAAATAAAGGAAGCACTGCCAAGAGGTCGTAGCGATAGCGCCAAATGGTAAAGTGTAACTGACTTTTTTTTGCGACATACACGTAAAATTTACGTATATTACGATTCTAGGGTTAATTTCATAAATTATTTTTTGAAAATTTAGTCATTACTATATAAAATCTATAGTCTCACATACATATGAAATTTTTGCTCGATAAGAAAAAAGTTTCAATAGGTGGCGCCAAAAGTATCACCCTATCGTAAAATTTATAACTTTTGTAAATGACGTCGTACGTCAATCATATTTGACATTTGTGAACTAAACAGCTGCATTATTAAAACAGTCAAGCGATGGAGCATGTAAAGGTTAAAATATAGATTACGATCAAAATTAATATATTTTTAAAAATACTGTAAGAGATTGCGAATTAGTGTAAGTCGATTTGTGGAAAAGCAACCAAACGCTCCCCTCAAATGGGATAAGGAGCTTGGTCAAACACCAAACAAAGGGTGTAAACGCCAATGTATATATGTTAACACGAAACAAATTCAAAATGCACAAAAATAAATATCGTGTCCCACGCTTTTTGCTGTCACAACGTCGGCAAGCACAAATTCCTTAGAATCAAATTGCGTTCGCATCCGTAGGTAATGCACTCGCGCTTGCCCTTGAAACGGTAGCAGAGGTAATGACTTCGCGCTAATAAAGCTTTAGCTTTAGTATTAGTTTTAAGAAAATAAAATTGTCACTTCGTTTTAGACAGTCAAATAATAAAGAGGCATAGCCTCCCAAAAATAAATTTATATTTTTTTATTTTAAAAACTATATAAAATATAAAAAAAATGTTATACGGTATCTTTTATACTAATATATATATATATATATATAACATTTTTTCATATTTTATATTTTTTTATTAAAAAAATACAAGTTCCCACCTCGGCTGATTCTGAAGTAACTTATTTGGCTATTTTTCCGATGAATTTGGCCCCTTTATCAGAAAAATTCACACAGCTCCGTGAAACCAATCTGCTATAACTGAAATGATTGCGCAAAAGATTTATTGCTGAACGACTTGAGCTGCGGTACATCGCACCATCTCACTGCAACCAAATCTAGTCCAGATAAAATTTTCGTGCTGCCAAAAAAAAAATAACAAAGGTTAACATTTTGACTCCAAATCGGCTGCCGTCTTCATTTTGGAGAAAGCTGAGCTCCTTAAGGGTAGATTCACACTATGGTGCCGATCACGGTTCGTTCTCGGTCTAGTCTCGGTTCGGTAAAATCTTTCGACATCTACATTTGTGTTCTTACATCGGTCCAGTCGCGATTCATTCATAAATCCTGTATGCAATTACTTACCTTTTTCAAAAGACCAAGATTTTTCAGCTGTCATTGTAAAAACTTCGATCTGCACTCCTTTGCTATTGTCGAAAGACTGAACCGAGAACGCAACGTTATTCACACTATCAGTACAAGTCGCGGCAAGTTCGATCACGCTCCAGCAAAATATTCTTCGAACTTGATCGATGCTGGAGTGTGACTGTACCGAAACTTGAACAGCACGGATAGTGTGAATACAGCCATTGTTTTTCGCTTGTGAATATTTTACCGGACCGAGACTGGACCGAGAGCGGACCGTGATCGGCATCATAGTGTGAATCCGGCCTAAATCGTCCTTCTAAAAAGTACACCCAGCAGTGTTACGTTAAGGGGATGCAGTGATTACATTAAGACTAGGCGTGAGCGCAATTTTGTTTTGTTTACGTGCAGCTCATTCGAAAATATGCCTTTCTGATCAAAATCATAATTGAAACTTGTTAGCGAATAAGACCATAGCTTCATGCAAAGTTTTTCTCAAGTTTCAATTACTGAAGTCTGCGGTGTGCCGGTTTTCTCTTTCCAGCTTGCGTAGTCACTTGACATACATGTTTTTCGAACCTACTTCTCAAACTTCAATATACTTGGCTCGGTTTGTACATTATCTTCACCAATATTTTATACTTTTCCACACAGTTCCGGCAACACAGCTTCCACTTTGGAAGTACGTTTTTCAAAATTTCAAAATGTTATTCAAATTTAAGGCGATTCATACCGTAGAGATATGTATTATATGATAGTTGTTAGTGTGGAAACAACATGCGACAATGGTCCATCCTTTAACTCATATCTATTTATTTTACCGAATATTTTATAGAAGTAATTGAAATTAGAAAATTCAAAAATTGTTTTTCTGTTTTAGAAATTTTTATTTATGTTCTTCTCCACGAATGGCTATTTTAATATCTGTAATTATTTATATGGGCCGCCCCTACCCACAAGAAAATGGGTTTTCCAAATCAATGAATTGAAAATTCATTTCACCTAATTTAAATTAATGTACACAAAATAATAATTTCCCACACATGAAAACTACGCCCCAGCAGGAAAAATGTTTTCCAATCGACACTTTATTTTACTCATACCGTCTGGAAATGTTTGTGTCGATGTAACCAACAATATTTCAAACACATAAAAGCACACACCTACATATGTATATACGTATATATATAAAAACAGTAATAACAGAAATATAAGATGATGAATAGGGGAATAAATACAGACAAAAGGCAACCGCAGAAGCAAACAAAGCAATGCTGGTGGGCAACCAGCAACAAACTGGCGTGGGCGAGCAGCCAAACCCGACAAACAAACCAAGCAACCATAATTGTTATTTGTGCTAAAAGCAACAACCACATCCACCAACATAGCATACACCTACATACACATATCCTTGCAGTAAATTTTTTGTGAGTTGATGTTTAGTTAGAGAAAGTGTTTATGCCGAGATGTCTGTAAGGCAAACACACGAAGTTACTTTCACACATATTCACACACACACACACAAGCATTAAAGGTAACGTGAGAACACAAAGAAACTTATGTTAAATGTGATCAAACCAACAAAAGAATTGTTGAGTGTTGCCGGAACAAAATACTCAAAATCACATTTGAGCAAGGAACAGCTTGTGTTCTAGCCACTGAAAGTACCTCGAAGTTCTCCGTAACACGTCATGGAAATCGGTGGCGCATGCCACGCATTCAAATATGTTGATTACATGAGGCCAGCAAATGATGTATCTACTGCAATTATGGACGAGCGTGTGTAAAAATACACACATATACTTATGACAGTGCGAAAGTTTGTGGCAACTGGTGGTGTTGCATACATATTTATTGTGCAAACGCCTACATACCCGCATATTCACAGAAATAAGTGTAAGTTGAAGTTTGTAGGTGTTTTTGTTTGTGCTTGTAAAAGTTACTCCATTTAGTGGTTGTGGGTGGTGGGCCTGGCGAATATATTGTGGTTTGGTAAGACGGAAATTATGTTGATGTTTACCGGCAAGCCGTTCCTTTGCTTTTGCGCATGTATGTATGTAGGTGCTTGTTAAGAAGTTGTTGCGGGCAACAAAAGAAAAATGCCCACTTGGTTTGTACGTGCACACCCAGCAACAATAAGAATGTGCGTCTATATCTAAAGTACACAGAAATATCGTGTGTTTTTTAGCTACATCAGAGCTATCGATATCGATAACTAGGGTGTAACAGCTGAAAATGGCAAACTGTGTTGACATTCCAGTTCAGTAAGGTTTGGCAAGTCATCATGAAGCGTTTAATACCGGAATAATGTTTCTAAATTGTGGAAATTTACTTTGAAAAAATTTGTTCGTAAAGTCCATAGAGCTAAGTTTCGAAGAAAACACCGAAATATTGATTCGTTGCCATTCGCAATTTGTTGTCCTTTGTTCTTGGACTATGTGGAAAATTTTACATAAAGATCTTGGCTTATGTGCCCATAAAGTATAGCTCGTGGAAAAATTAAAACCAATTGACCATTGCTTCCGTCGCATTTTTGTTTATTGGGCTTGTTTAGATTTATTGTTCTGATTTATTGGAAAAAAAGACAAAAATTGCACTGATCAAATGGGCCATGCCACTCGTAGCCACAGCGGGCAAATGCCCGACATCATATTCATGAAATTATCTACCAGATTCCAACAGTATTCTGTTTTTTGTTAACATTTTAAGTTCTCAAGCTCTTAAAAAACACCCAATACTTTGAAATAAAATGCTTCAAGAAAGTTTCGATGCCAAAGGTTATCTTTAATTTTTCTGAAACTCGCTTGCACCTGGAAAGTATACTATTTGCTGAAAGCAACCTCTCTTAGCCATTTACTTAATTTTCTGAATCTAACCATCTTTTTGAAACCTGAACTATTATATAAACCAAAAGTTAAAGATATTCTGGTTTAAAAAATGAAACGCAGAATGAAATTTGAAAAATTCGTAGATATTTTGATATTTTCCTTTGTGATTTTCTTGATTTTTTTATAAAACTATGGTTTATTCTTAATACAACAAAATATCATATAAAATAAGTTAAAGCTTAAACCTTTGCCCAATATTTATAAAAATTCCGTTCATTTTCATCAAAATTTCAAAATTAGTATAATAAGGTTAAGGTGAAAATATAAAGAATTCCATTGATTTTTGATAATTTGTTTCCCAATCACTGTTGTGCACTTTCTCCGTACAAAGAAAAAATGTCGTACATTCATTGTATTGAGGTAATTTGTAATACGGTCATTGGGAAAAATTATTAAAAATCATTCGGGATTATGAGGCACTTCAAACTTGCACTTTATTATGCTGCGCACTCAATTTTTGTTTTTATTCTAATAAAAAATGTGGATTATTGATGAAAATTTGTGGAATTTTTATAAATCTTTAACTAAATTTTAAACCATGATTTATCTGATATAACTATTAAAGTTATTTTTTTTAATCAGCCGCCATCATCCAAAAGAGGGGTGAAAGATTTAATGAATGCATACTATCTCAAAAATATGGAGCCACAATTTGAAGCTGACAAACTTCTGAGTATTTGAGCATCAGTTCCTCCAAGCCAGGTTGCTATACCTGCTCAATTAAAAAGTTTATTTTTGAAAATGGTTGACTTTGAAGTCTGCATTTAATTGTTTTTAAATTTTTAATCTTTTCAGCATATGCGCAGGAGTATAAGAAGAAAATCGATTAAGCCATAACTTAGCACGATAATTCGAGCACGAATTAGTATATTAAAATTAACCTTCGTACAAGTATTACTTTTTATGCAAAGTAGTTTGGTATTGGAAACGGGGGATGCACTCAATAATCACGTGCACTTCCCTTATGAAATTTACTCAAATTTGCTGCACGTGATAAATTCAAAAAAGGACATACGACACAAGAAATGGGCATTGCTATACCAATTTTCGGGTAAATGCGTATATCTCGACTGCGACGTAATAAAACTCACTCATAATGAAACTCCGCAACTCATTTAGATCCCACATAATTATATGTTATATTAGATGCCACTTTTTATATACATATTTAAACTAAAACTCCGTCTGTTCATTCGACAAGCTATAACTCTCATTGTGTCTGTGTTTGTACTGAAAAATTAAAAGACAATCCAAATAAAATTTTACTCAAATATAAAGTTAAGCCCGCACCTTCCTTACTTGTTTTCTTTCAGATTATTATATTGCGGGTTGTGGTGTACATGGCAAAATTGCTTTTATCCGGGCTTCTCCGAAGATGCAGCACGAATGACACAATTTTCAATATTTTCCAATGTAAATAGTTGTACATGAAAACCATATAATATTATCAGCACGATTCCAAGACAAAGAAATCGAGTCAAAACGTTTTTTATGCAGCTTCAGTAGTAAGCTGCATCTAACTACTAACAACAAATGATGCAATTCGATAATTTGCACAAAAAAAAAAACAAACAACGGAAGATTAACCCGCTTTTCTCATTTCAAAAGACAAATCAAATATATGAAAGCATTTTGTTGTAAAAATATTTCCTCTCGTTCTATTGTCGACCACTGCGCCTGCAAAAGTACTGCATTTCCTATAAGTAGCTAATATGCGAGTAAATTCCTAGGAGGTTCAAAATTGGCTAATAGATATAATTTTTGAAATATCCGAAACCCAACAACGCAGAACAGATGGGCAACTAAATCTATCTCAGATCTGTGAGTTAATTTTTCCATTGACATAAGCTCCATGAAAATCGCTGGTATTTCAATACTTAAAGTGTGTACTATAAAACATCGCCTTATAAAGGGTTTTTCAATAAGGGCGGGTAGATGTTGAAATGGAATAAAATGGCGTTTGCTGTGTGTCACGTAGCACCGTCCTGCTAGAATCCGTCCTTCTGAATAACAAACAAAAGATTGTCACCAAAACAAAATGGCTGCCACAGGGCGCCAAAATCAACCCGCGCCAATTGATTTATACTCGTATGCGTATAAAGAAATTCTGAAATTCGCGTTGCTTGTGAATTATATTTTATAAAAGAATGTTCTACTCAGTTCTTTTTACAAAATAAAACAAATTTAATTAGAATTCCTTTTGATTAACTAATTTATTTCAACCCACTTAACTAGATTATGGTAGTTTCCCTTTCATCTATTTATCACTCCTAAATTCACACTTTCATTAGTTATTTAAATAAATGTTTAAGTGCTTTTGTGCATAGACGCCAGTGCTACTATAATAAAATACATTTTTTCGACACATCGACATTAATCGCTTTGTGTGCTTACCTTATTAGCAGGAGCCCCAAAAATTAGTTCATTAATCATTTTATACATATGTGCTTAGTAGATTTCTACTTAGTAGATATGTATACGACTTTAATCTTCATGCCGTCACATACCTTGTTTATCACTCAGAGCGCTCTCCAAGGTGTGGCTAAATCCACATGTGCGCTTGCTAAGAAGTAAAAGGAGTAAAGGTCATACTTTTATTTAAATTAGATGTGCTTTCGGATTTGGCACGTACAAAAATAGTAGCAAAATAAAATGAAACTATTTATGTTCGTCTTAGTAGTTTCAAGATTAATAATGATTTCACACCCTTAAAGCCAACTGATAATATTTGTGGATTTGTGCGTGTCAAGCATTCGATAAAACCTATATTCAAGATAAAGCAATGGGCATGAAATATCAATTGAAGAAGAAAGGAAAGTTCTTGTTTTTTTTTTTTGAAGAAAACAAAGTTCTTCAGTTGTAGCATTAGAGCAATAAGACGATGAGCTCATTGAAGAGAAGTAAATATTCAAATACACTCGCAATGTTCTTAATCGGGGATTCAAGATTTCTAATTAAGCAAGACCCCAGAGCTCTAAGCCGCGCTGTTAAAAAATTAAAAATATACATGAACATAGCAAGGGCCGACTTACGAGTGGTTTTCAGGGTTCCTATAAAACATAGTTAAAATTATTATTTTGTAAATAAGGTATAGGCAGGCAATGGCAAACCTCCGAGTGTATTTCTGCCGGAGTCGGCTTAAAACTGTAGGTCCCTCCATTTGTGGGACAACATAAAGACGCACATCAAGACGCACACTACAAATAGGAGGAGGAGCTCGGCCAAACACCCAAAAAGGGTGTACGCGCCAATTATATATATATATATATAAATAAGGTATAGGTGTTTTGGGCATTTGAGAAGGGAAATTAAATGTAAAAAGTAAATCCATCCATATTTTTTAACGAACACACATTTTTTCCTCTAAAAGTTCAAAGGCAATTTCCAAAGCGCTGGCGGCACGGGTAAGCATTAAATAAGAATAAGCAAGAAATAGATGCTTAAGTCATATGTTTTAGCCGCATAAAAATATTTTTTTTTGCATTTCCTCAATTTCAATGTGCAAGGTGGCGCAAAATTAATCATCCAATTGTGTTTTTGAATAACTTTTATTAAATAAAAATGATTTTGAGTGAGTCTCTATTTTGACATTTACAAGGTTTGACTATTTATTTATTTTAAAGTATCAAACTTAAATTAAAACAAAACTCAAAAATGTTCATCAAAATTTCGCCATTTTGTAGCCAATTAAATTTTGAATTAATGTCGTGCTAATTAAAGGAGAATCGAAAATGCAGTGATTTTTGATATGATTTTGACCAAACAACGTTTACAATTTTTTATATGAAGAAAAAACTGTGCTTCAAATCTGCAGCTTATTACACCGAAATTCATGTGCTATAAAATTGCATACCCAGAATTCTTTTAAAAGTTCAGATTAAAATATAAGGAATGTCAATGAGCATTTCTTTATTTATTTATTTTGTTTGAATTTTATACAAAGTTTAATGCTTAAGGCTATATGATTTTTGTTTATATGAACTTTGAATTTATAAATGAATAAAAAATATACTAAAATTACTAAAATATGCAATATTTTGAACACAGGTGTACAGTCTGTGTCAGAAAAAGGAACCGCGATTATTCATGAAGTTTAAAAGATATATATTTCAATTTTTTTACATGGAAGTATGTACAAAACTACGAGTCGCAATTACTCAATAAATCGTGTAGTCTTCATCGTTGCCGAATATAGCCTGGCACCTTCTTCATGCTTTAAATGTCGACAAACAGGACTAGATTTTGCGAACTTGGCGCACGAGTTGCTTTAAATCATGGACTGACCTTCGGGCAAGATGCGCTTTCATAATTCCCCGCACATTTTCAATGGGGTAGGCGGCTGGGGACTGGGAAGTTGAGTCCATTACTGTGACGCCATTTTCTGGATTTGTTGTTTTTCAATGTATTTTTCTGAGTGCAGTGGTTTTGATGATGTGAGACGGTAGGATATGTTCGCCTCCTTCAGTCGACATTCGATGGTGTTAATACTCACATCTATTCCCTTTTTAGCAAGAACTGATGGTGCTTGGCATAGTCTCAAAGCAGGGTCCCGCTTCAAAAGTTGGACTATCACTTTATCCTGCTTTTTTGTTATAACTCGATTCAAGCCGCGCTCGGAAAAGTCGTCAATATTTTTGTACACTTTGAACCATTGATTCCACATCACAACAAACTTTTGTGATTTTTTAATTACTTTTGCAGCCGCGGCGTAAATTATGTTCGGCCCTTTCAATTGCGTGCATAAAAATACCGCCTCAAAACGCTTCGCGCACTTCTCACTCATTTTTGTTTAGTTGCGTTCACGGGAAAGTTCCCAACGACACTAACCTGAATTAGTACTGGCGACGTATCCCTAGAGTGGGACTACTATGCAGCAAAAGCACCTTCAAGTTAAAAGAGAAAACCTGGTTCTATTCTTCTGACTATATATGAAACAAGTCAGAGCATGATAGCATGATTATGAGCAACTAACCAATAAACAAAATGGTGTCCTCACGAAGGTTAATCTCAATGTGCGCAAAGGTTGATAGGATAGAATGTTAATGAATGTATAGATATGAGCATAAAAAATTAATGCTCACTTTTGAGAAGACTACCCAATCTACACCAACATATATTTGAATTATAAGTATTTAACCGAGTAGTTCTTAAAGAGTGGAGCACGAATATAGAGAGGAGTGGAGTTAAAGAGAGAGAATGAATATTTTTATGTTTGTTAAGGTGCATATTAAAAAACCGGTGTTCAGTGTATCTGAATTCTCAATATTAAATAAAAAAAGTTCCAGAGTCAGTCCAGTTCCAGTTTCAGTCATGAACAACCTTTTCAAGATCTTTTAAAGATTCTTTGTAGGACGAAATAAAGACATGCATTTTGGTCGAGAAATTGGCTTTAAACTGTTATACAAATATTACAAAGGGTATATAGTTCGCTGTTTAGAATAATTATCATCGTTAATTCATATATGTGAGTTGAAAGCAAATAAGTTACGCCATATTTGACTATTTTCTTATTGACGTAATCCATCTTTCTCACACTTATTGAGGAACTTCCCGCATATTTTTAGGCAAAAGTCGGTTTTAACAAAATGCACCCATTGTGGGATCGTAGTTGTTGTGAGCAATGGTCTGATTTAATTTCATTAATTTTACTCTTTTTCTACAATTCAAACATGGGTTCGAAATCTTAAGCTACGGTATTTGTAAAAGTTATAAATACACAAAGGTTAACGATCTTATCCTGGTAAGCTACTTGCACGTGGCAATTTGTTGATATTCAAAATAATGCAACCAGTGTTGTCCTATGCATATAAAGTATGTAACAAATGTTTGTGTATGTTCGCTAAATTAAGATATTGTATAATATAAGTTGTGTGTACGTTCGCGGTACTGCAGCCATAGGTAAGGGTAGTGGAAAAAGCTGACCAATGCAAGAACATTTTGCGGTACAATTTATTATAATGACAAAGCGCTTGCCCTATGCCTAGCTGACCTTTAATATTACTTTTAGGCAAACAAATAAATACAAAGCAAATTTGTGCACATACGTCTGATGCAGGCGTTCCCAATCCATGATCGAACGCCAATGACTATGCGAGGTACGTCGGATCCTTAAATTTTGATGTTTGCACACTTAAAAATTGTCCAGTATTTATTTATGAAAACCATTTTTAAAGTACTTAAGGATGTTTGTTCAGTAAAGTACAGGGTGGCTGATGAAAGCCGCTACCAAAAAAAAATTGAATAACTTTTTTTCTTTTTAAGTTATCTGTTCCATTTTTGTTTTAATTTGCAGATTGATCTTTAAAATTTATTAAAATGGATAACTGGGACACGCAAACAAGAATTTGGATATACCGCCGCTATCACGCACTGGAGTCCGTAATTTTGGTACAGAGAGAGTACAGGCGGATGTTTGGCGGCGATCCCCCGAGCAGATGGACCATAATGAGACTGGTGAATAATTTTGCTGAGCAAGGAACAGTCGCAAGAAGGCCTTATCATCGAAACCCACCAGTTCGGACGGAGGAAACGATCGCTGCCGTAGCTGCAGCTATACAAAGCAATCCAAGGGTTTCAACAAGAAGCTTATCTGCTCACCTTGGTGTCAGCCGACAGTCTTTGCAAACAATAATGCACAAAGATTTAGACTTATTTCCCTACAAAACTCAAATGGTTAACAAACTGAAGGCAGCAGACTTGCCGATTCGCTTGGAATTTTGCCAGAAGATCCTGCAAATGGTGGAAGAAGACCAAAACATGTTAAACTGCCTTTTCATGTCTGATGAGGCCCATTTCGATTTAAACGGCAATGTGAACAAACAAAATTGTCGAATATGGAGTACTTCTAACCCACAGATACTCTACGAGACGGAATTGCATCCTCTTCGCGTGACAGTGTGGTGTGCGGTTTCTTCACGCTGTATTGTCGGGCCTTATTTTTTGAAGAAAATGGTCACACCGTTACGGTTACTGGAGACCGTTATTTGAAAATGCTGAAAGAATTTTTCTATCCAGAACTACGCCGAAAGAGAATTCCTTTCAACTCTGTGTGGTTTCAACAAGATGGGGCAACGTCTCACATAGCCCAGACTGTTATGACAGAGTTGCGACGAAAATTTCCCAATAAACTGATTTCAAGAAACTCCGAATTTCGTTGGCCCCCCAGGTCGCCTGACCTTCCTGCACCTGACTTTTTCTTGTGGGGTTTATGTAAACAAGAAGTTTATAAAACAAAGCCAACAAATTTGGATGAACTAAAACAATCCATTCGGGCAACAATTGCGGCTATTCCTGTCGCAACTCTCAAAGCAGCAATGAACAACTTTTTACTAAGATGCCGCACTTGTGTCAACGAGCATGGGGGGCATTTAAATTCAATTATTTTTAAAACTAGTTAAGCTACATTTAATAAAATTTAATGACCTTCAACTTGAAAAAAAAAATAAATGAATTCCATACACTAAAAAAAAGTTATTTGAGTTTCTTAATGTAGCAAAATTCATCAGCCACCCTGTAGTTGTAAATGTGACAATTTTCAATTTACCTATTCATGACAATTTCAGGCATCTTCCTTTCGCTTTCAACACTGTCAACGTCATTGCCAACAGTTTGTTTAGTTGAACCACTAGTCACTTGACCATTTAGATATGTAAATATGAACGAATAAGTTACATCCATTTGCAAATACAACAACTTACCGGCATACTTGTATACACACATGCACACGTTAATAATACCTACCCTTCATGTTATATAGGGTGCGTTTTCCGCATTTTGGTGTTTCACGGAGATGCGAACCTACGTTCTCCGAATTCCGAATGGAAATCAATGAAAACTATCAAACACAAGAAATTATATGCACACGCTCCTTTACCACGACGTCATCGCTAATAAAAGAAAAAAACAAAAACTGCTTTTTAAGTAATTGCTATTATTGTTGCTTTGACAATTTACAGACGACTCGATATTTTTATTATTTTGCATTATTATATTTTATTAAAAAACACAAATCTTAAAGTCATAATATTTATCAAACCAATCGTTCGAAATTCAAAAACAAGTAAAGCATAATAAATACATCAAAATCTATTCAACACCCTGTCCGTATAAAGCCCTAAGTTATTTCCTTGAATGTGTGAGTGACAGCAAATGGAAAATAGACAGCCGTGTCGTATGAGTGACGGCGATGGACGCCACTTTTGTATTTACATATTTGCACTTCACTGCTGGGTGTATGCATAGGTGGTGCTCGTGGTGTGTTTGCGTCCATGTTGGTGTTATGCATGTGTGTCAGCGCTAACTGGACGTTTGACCACTTGAGCATACTAGCAACACGTGTAAAGGTTTATTATGTTTAGGGGTTTTTCGTTTTCTGTTTTTGCATATTTTGTATCCCATCAACATGTACAAGTTAGTGCTTTGTGCGCCGGCCTTTGTGACTTGCGCTTACAATCTTTCTTCATTTTAATGGCAATATGTTAGTCATCGGAAAAATAGAAAGCAAGTAGTAAGTAAGCACGGTGAACGCCTTAGTTGAGTATGTTTGTACTCACATGCGGGCAGTAGGTCCGGGATTCGATGACATACATTTTCCAAAAGCAATCACTTATGACAGGTAATGAAAAACTTGCAAATGCATTTGTGATATAAAAAGTTAAGTACCATCTGACTTTCGGCACAAAATTGCGGAGAACAACATAAACCGAAACAAAAGCTTGGCCCAACACTTTTTATTGTATGAATGCGATGGCATTTTATTGAGCAGAGTAGATAAGCGGAGTCCTCTTTCAATTAAACTATTATATGTAGTTATATCTGTGTGTGTGAGTATGCATGTACAAGTACGCCCCCATGCTTGTGTGTAGAGTAGAGATATACTATGGATTATGTGATGAATGGAATATTTTGGCCGCTGAGTGAGTTTGTTTGTACAATTCAAAGCCTTTGAGACAAATATTAACTACCTGTTGGAACGAGTCCATGACATTGAAAAGCGGTTACAATTAATAGTTGCTGGATCTAAAATAATGATTGTGGCCACCATTCACATATTAAAGTTAAATAATTATGTGGCTACTGCTTTTAGTGTCAGATTAGAAAGTTCATACACTGCGTTAAAAATGTTGAGGGTCAGAAATTAACTATGTGGTAGGTAAAATACTTTAAGTGAGACTAGTCTTATTTGTAAAACGGATTGCTTTTTCCTGCTGTGGAAATATTTAATCAATTTCAAGTAATTGCAGTATTTTCCTCATATTTCGAAACAAAATCATTATTTTTAAAAGTCGATTTTTTAACATTTTCCAAACTTATTTGAACATTTCTTGAACAATTTTTTATCTGTTTTGTTAAAAATGTTTATGGAAAATAACTATTTTTATCAGTTTTAAAAAACATCTATGCAACTAAGTGGAGAAAATACTACCCTAAATTAGTAAGTAGATACATAGTATTTTTCACACTCATAATTCGAGAAGTTATTTAAAAAGAGAAGAGATAATCTAAAGTCGAGGTAGTTAGGGTGTTTATTAGAAATGTTAAAGAATAATGCTTTCCCAAAAATTCTGCATAAAATAAAAAAAAAATGTTTTTGTTAAGTATATTTTATCCCAAAATTACAAAACAAAAATATGTAGGTATATTAAAAACTGGAAGGTATTTAAAAAACTCTATAAACTAAACTAAGTAAATCTCAAAATTATAATTTTTATTTTTTTGGTTTTCTAGTTTACTCTTTATTATACAAAAGCCTACAACCACAAACCAATTTTCAGAAATATTTATGACAAACGATATTTTATATTAGGAAAAAAGGAAATTAAATCTAGTTTGGACTGCAATCGTTGAAATATTAATTTTCTTTTAATTTAAAACAAATAAATTAATTCCAAATTACATTTGATTTTTTGGCGCCAGTAGCTGGATGAAATTACTTAAATAGTTTTACTTACCGACTGCGCCGACGCAATATAAAATTAAGGGGACAGATACCTGTAAACGGTCATATTTTCTCTCATTTTTATTAAAATTATTTAAAATGAAGAAGTCAATATATTTTTTTCAAAATTGGCATACAGTTTATTTATATATTAAAATAATATAGTTTTTGTTTTTTATTTTAATTATTTAAAATGGCGGATGTACACTCAATTCTTCCAGGTAGGTCGCAGCGGGGCTTCTCAATCGGCGGACATTGTAATATCGGCGTCAGTGACCTGAATACAAAAAAACAATTTTTTTTGGTTTTTTATTGTCATAATTTCTATACGAATTAACAATAAATGGAAAAAAATTCGCGGAATAAAATGCTTCACAAAAAAAAAATGACTTTTGGGGTAATTTTCCTACTGTTTTTGCTTCGACACAATGATTTTTTCGAAAAATTTTCGAAAACTTGAAATACATAGAAAGCTATATCACAAAAAAGATGTGTGCAAAATTGCAGAGAGATCGGTCAATAACTCTGCGAGTTATCCTGTACGCCAATTCGAAAAATATAGTTTTGAGAAAAACGCTTCTAAAGTCGGCAATGTAACTATACCTCTCCCAGCGCTCGAACGCAAAGAATAGAGTCGTCACGGTTGAGGATCTATAATATAAGAAATACTTAAATTTACGTTCTAAACATGCATATTGGCATATTTTTATGAACACAAAAAAATTTTGTTTTCGAAATTTTACAGATATTTGTCCGCTTAATTCTATTTCTCAAAATAAGCATTAATATTTTTAAAATATAACCTGCGTTATAACGTTTGCCTATGTATCAATATATAGGAATACTGAATCAGGGTAAACATAGTTTGTTGTAGAACCATTACATTTTCAGATATTAAGTTTATATGTCCGGATAAAGATTTATAACTATTTTTTTAATTTTTGCTTATATTTTTTACTCACTCACACAACCCACATGATATTTTGACGCTAAAGAAGCTTCATATATAAATATTGTATATGTTTATATATTTCTGTTTAATTTTTTTCAAATGCCCTCAAACATGTCATTTTGGGAGAAAGTTAAAAAAAAAATTAAGCCCCTCGCCTATGCAAAGCCTATTAATCCACATGCATGCATTCTTCACAAATAGCATTTTATGCTACCCCTGTCACAGATTTATTTTAATCGTTAATATTTACTTTTCATTTCGCTGGCATTTAATCAACCATTTCAGCGGTTTTTTTGCGTTTTATTTATTTGTGTTATGTGTCTTGTTGTTGTGGTTGATTTTGCGTTTTCATCGTTGTATGTGTAGGCGTACTATTCCTGCCGGGATAAGCTGAACCAGTGAAGCAAAATTCTGGTTCGCCATTGGTAATGACCTCAACACAGTAAGCCAGTGCGAGCCAGTAAGCCATTGTCGACAAGGAGGAAGAGTAACAATGATGAGCCTTTTATCGTGAGTTCTTATTAAATGCTTGCCAATAATGGACGCCAGTAATAGCATTTATCAATCCTGTGGGCGCTGAGAACTGATTCTCGCTCGCGGTCATCAAGAAATATCCTCATTGGCGTTTTCATTTTTACGGATGTTTTGATGATCAGAAATCGAAATTCGGTATAACGAAAGCTGGTTGCAAGCAGTGTTCAAAAGAGCTTTGCATTACTACACTAGTCTCGATGTGGTTATGAAAGAGACGTCTACTACTCAAAAGAGAAAAAAACAAAGCGTCTATTCTAAAAGTGTTAAAAGCACGGCAGCCTGCGGCAATACTTACAAAATTGGCCAGAAGATGCCATATGTTTAAGCCCAGATAGTGAAAGAAAATCTGAGCCCAAACCCAAATACCGTTCCACCTTGAAATTTCCAGGCTGACATGTTGGTGCAGGCTGACATGTCAATTACTTCGTCCCACTCAGATTTCAAAATAATAATTGTATGTGCAAACCAGTTCGGTACCGGAATAATTTTCTGTGGGGACATAAACACTTACACACAAACACACAAATGTAAGCACATTAAAACCTACCCGTTATTATGGTATAATCCCTGAATAACTACCGAAAAAAAGTAAAATAAAAATATCAACTGCTTATTGATCAATACACAAATGCGTACATCAATGTGGAACAAAAGCTCTGGTTAAATTATATACAGACGTGCACTTTTGTTTACTTTGATAATTGATGTTTTAATGATGCACTTGTTTAATGTTTGCTTATTGCCCTATTTGATTTATTGTATTTACTTTATACATACATATACTACAATATATTTTCATGTTATATTCCGAAACATTTTTTCACTTATACGCAAACTTTCCACGCTTATACTATTTACACTATTTATACTTTCATTTACGTGTTGTTGTTGTTTTTTTCTTTTAATTTGCGTGCATTTAATAGCTGGATATTTCATTTTACCGCCGGCACTCTCCATTTACATTGCTTTTGACATTTATATTTGTTATTGTAATGACAATAATTGTAATAATGTGGTCATTATGTGTAATGGCTTTGGTGTTTTTTCTCTAATAGGACTATGTTTAAGTTCGTGCGGTTTTTTTTCGAAATTTGAAACTTTATTGACGTAAAATGGTTACAAATTTAATATTCAAAGTATTGTCCATCGCTTACTACTACTTTTTCCCATCTTTCTGGCAATTCACGGATTCCCTTTGTGAAAAATTCGGTCGGTTTTTCCGCAATCCACGAATCGATCCATTTTTTGACTTCATCGTAATTACGGAAGTGCTGGTCAGCCAGGCCATGTTGCATCGATCGGAAGAGATAGTAATCGGATGACGCAAGGTCTGGACTATACGGCGGGTGGGGTAGGACATCCCATTTGAGCGTTTCTAAGTATGTTTTGACCACTTGTGCAACATGTGGCCGAGCATTGTCATGTTGCAAAATAACTTTGTCGTGTCTATCGGCGTATTGCGGCCGTTTTTCTCGCAGTGCTCGGCTCAAACGCATCAATTGTCGTCGGTAGACATCCCCCGTAATCGTTTCATTCGGTTTCAGTAGCTCATAATACACAACACCCAGCTGGTCCCACCAGATACACAGCATAACCTTCAGGCCATGAATATTCTGCGCCGACGTCGATGTTGAAGCATGGCCAGGGTATCCATACGTTGCCCGACGTTTTGGATTGTCGTAATGGACCCACTTTTCATCGCCAGTCACAATTCGATGCAAAAAACCCTTTCTTTTGTGCCGTTGAAGCAGTTGTTCGCATGCCATAAAACGGCGTTCAACGTCTCTTGGCTTCAATTCATACGGCACCCAATGGCCTACCTTTCGGATCATTCCCATGGCTTTTAAACGTTTGGAAATGGTTGATTGATCAACTCCCAAAGTTTTTGCAACCTCTTCTTGCGTTTGAGCCGGATCTTGATCGAGCAATTCCTCCAATTCGGTATCCATGAACTTTGGCGGCGCACCCTCGCGTTCTTCGTCTTCCAAGCCAAAATCACCACTTTTAAAGCGTGCAAACCACTTCTGGCACGTTCGCTCAGCTAGAGCATGCTCACCATAAACTTCCACCAAGATACGATGACTTTCGGCTGCTTTTTTCTTCATATTAAAATAATGAAGAAGAATTCCCCGCAAAAACACATTATTTGGCACGAAATTCGACATTTTCAAGTGTGGTAAAAATATTGTTGTTTACGCTTCAAATAAAAAACTTATACTGACGTTTGTGCCTTACGACAGTAGCTCTCCAATGAATGTTTGGAAATGTGGATCGATGGAATAATAATCAAGTTACGCCATCTGTTGTAAAACCGCACGAACTTAAACATAGTCCTATTATATGAAAGCTTGATTAATTTTTATGGCTCCGAATAAATAGGATGCCTGCCTGTTTCTTTCGCCGTGATAAATTAAGTTATCACTGTCAATGCGCTGTAAATATTTAGATTAAGTATTCGAAGTGGAACTCTTAATTTCAGTAAAAAATAAATTTAAATGAATAATTAAAACTTACAATCATTTAATAATTGGTTGGTGAATGGTTGCGAAATCTTCAACTTAGGGGATTTTTATAGTTGTGACATTACGCGAATGCCTTGGCGTACACGCAACATTTTACGAAATGGGCGATTGCTCTCAAAGTATTAAAAATTCTGAGGGCTGTAGAACACTACATGAATGAGATTCAAATTTGAGGAAAGGCTCAAATCGCTAAAAATGTAATTGTATATCTATTTCTTCTGTATTTTATGTCATGCTTCTTTATTTTAAAAGATATTTACAGCTCGATATTCAAACAACAACACCTCGTATCTCCCTCGGTTGCCATACGTTACCATCCCGTAATTGCAATATAAAATACATAACAGGGCCTTGATTCATTGCAATGTTTAAACTTATAGCAATAAAGGAAGTTAAGGCAACAAATGTGTTAGATATATTATATATTTATATATATATATGTACAAGTATATAAATCGCGCTTACAGTTTCAAGCCGACTCCGAAAGGCAGATATTTTTATGAGGAGCTTTTTCATGACAGAAATACACTCGGAGGTTTGCCCGTGTCTGCCGAGCAGCGACTGCAGAAAAAACTTTTTCTTCATTTTGATGTTTCACGGAGATTTGAAAATACATGCTACGAATTTCGAATGGTATTCTCACTCTAGCCGCCGTATCCAATAAATAGCCAATGGTTTTCACTTCTTATTCAGTTATTAATAAAGTCTAAGAAACATTTTTTCCTTTAACGTACTTAAGTATAAACTATTATTGCCCCAAATAATTTTGTATACAGAATTTTTCTATCCAGGATATTAATTGTGAATGCATTAATTATAGGCTATCTATTATCCAATACATTAATTATCAACTCTTCACAGAATTTTGAAAATACAGAATTATGAACCAAAGGAATTAAGGCTGTTTAAAATTTCTTTCACATTTTCTCCAGAATTCTTACCAAAAAGTATTTTGTAATGCAGAACTCCCAAAACTTCTAGCCGTGCTCTACCAATGGCAGGACAATCGCAGAGAAAGTGCTCAGTGCTATCCGCCTCCTCCAAGTATGACAGGCACACTGGGTCCTCGATGATTCCAATGGTGGTCATATGCTGACCCCAGGAGTTGTGTCCTGTAATGGTACCGACCATCAAGCGAACGTCTTTCCTTCTAAATTCTAGTAGAAAGTTTGACAGTATTCTGTTCGGACTTGTCACAAAACACTTTGCAGTTCTGCAGCGTTCTAGACCGGACCATCGCTCTTTATTTAGATTTCCTACATAATTGCTGATCCAATTCATGGTTTCGTTTCCTTGAACACCGGAATGTCGCGAAACCCATATAAGTACAAGCCTGTTTTGTCTTGCGACAGAATTGAGCTTCTTCTTACAATGCTTCGCGTTCTCCAGGGCCTTCTGTGCAGCCTGACTGTCACTGAAAACTCCAATCTGTTTCCCGCTCTATCTTCTTTCGATTATCCATTCGGTTACTTTCAGGATGGCAAAAACTTCTGTTTGGATACTTATTACTATCGTTTAAGTACCATCCGGCTCCAGACCCGATTTCACTGTTGGACCCATCGGTAAAGAAAATATCCGTCAAACCTCCCTGCATGCATCTACAGACTCTACGCATTGCTTTTATTGCTTCCTGTTGTATCTTAAGATCCAGGGCGAGCAAATCAAGCATAGCATTTAGGGCATCACCAGAGGTTGTACTCATGGCACGCGCGATGCATAAACATACATTTCTTTGTAGTCTGTATAGTTCCCGGATTGTGGACTTAACCATGCTCCGTCGCCATCAGACTACAGAAGCGTAAATGATGATTGGTCTGATAAGTATTGTGTATATCCATAGGACCACAGCAAGTTTCAGACCCCAGGTTTTACCAAAGGCTCTACGGCATTGCTGAAAAATCCTCAATGCGCGATTCACCTTCAGTGACACGTGTGCCACCCAAGTTAGCTTTTATCCAAGATTACTCTTAGATATTTAACTTCATCGGAAAGACCAAGTGTCACACCTTTCAGTGTTGGAAGACTGAGTCCATCCAATTTCCGTTTTCTCGTAAATAAGACTATAGTTGGTTTATTCGGATTAACGGAAAGACCTCGTCTCATGCACCAGTCATCGATTTTGTCATGAGAATGAGTAATATTCGTTCTCGAAAACTGGAGGATATTTACAGATTTGCCAAAGAATCTGCAAAATTCCTACAGGGCTAACTATCTCTATCTCTGTCTCTATTCTTTCCTATCCCCTTTCCAGAGCTCTAAATACAATGGGCTTTTTAGCCTGAGTGTTTTAGGAGCCACCAAATCTCCTGGTGCTCCTTGGCTCGCCCCCGAAAAAAGTATTATAATTTTTGTATTTAAATTAATAAAGTTAAAAGGGGGAAGTTCAAGGACAGGTAGTATGCATATTAGTCATTAATATACATTTTTTAAAAAATTAACTTGCGAGAATTTTCAAGGGAATAAAGTATTAAAATTTTCAATCCCTATTCCTTCGTGTGCACAAGAATTTGTGTGTATTTTTCAATTTAAGGATGTTCTCTCTTTTATTTCATACATATCTTGTTATTCTATGTTGCCCTAAATATTTTGAATAATTTTCCGAATTAGTCATATCCTCAAAATTAAAAAAAAAACGAAAAAATCTGAAGTCAGTGTAAAAAAATAAATATGCAGTTTTACAATATCTAGCATCTTTTAAGCACCTTTTGGAAAACTAACTATGATACTATCTAGGCAATCCTTACGAACAAATCCGTTTTTTCTTCACCATCATAACTCATTATGTCAATTAGCAGTTGATCGATGCAAAACTGAAAGTTTTTGCATTTTGTCTGGTTTTAACATCTCAGTTTCATATTCTGCTATAGGAGAAATCTCAAACACGTTGGAACCAAAAAGCATCACCTTTATATTATAGGTAAGGTAGTTCCAATACTTTTTGAACAAAGCAATAAGTAGCACCACCATCAAAAAAGTACCCAATAATAAAAACGCCAATAAAATACCGGAATACTTCAACAATCTCACTACACAACTCGCACACAAAAAATTTTAATTTTGTTCATTCGTTTGAATTGACTTTGTTTGCTACCCATTTTTTTACCTTTTATTAAATTTGTTCATTTATTTAATTTTAAATAAGATAGTAACGCTTTCTATAAATACTCGTTAAAACCCTTTTTATCTCTATATTAATATATGAATAATATTGGGTTTTTAACATTAAATTTTTTTTTTATCAATTTCTTTATTTTCAAAAACATAAGTGGCAACGCAAGCTAAAAATGTTTCTTTATCAAAGCTTTTTTAGATATCTTTATTCAAGCGAAATATATAATTAATTGCTATTTGGGCAATAAAATTCTGATCGCAACGATATTAAAATAGTTTTTAGAATCGATTTTTCATAAAAATTTGGCCTTGATACTTATGCTCTAGTACTTATCTATTTTTTTAGTAAATTAAATACTTTTTTTGAAATATGAACAGGTGGCAACAACCAGCTAATATGGATGTTATACGAGCTATAGACTTTCTAACGTATACATTCTAAAATCAAAACAGTACTCGAATATGTAGAGATTATTGGCGTTTAGCTCAGCTTCGTCTCCAATTTTATTTATGTTTTATATGAGAAGGGCGACTAGAAGAATGAACATGAATTTCTGCGATGAAAAAGCTCCTCATAAAAAATATTTGCCGTTCGGAGTCGGCTTCAAACTGTAGGTCCCTCCATTTGTGGAACAACATCAAGACGCACACCACAAATAGGAGGAGTAGCTCGGCCAAACACCCAAAAAGGGTGTACGCGCCAATTATATACACATATTATATATTGTATAAGTTGAGAGGAGACAAATGTACTCAAAGATTTGTTATTGCCTGCTTCAACAATTTCGTACAGTTATGTAGTTGGCAATTACGGTATATGAAATATAGTATTTAATCATCCGTATTTTTTAAACTAAATAAATGAGTAAATAAGATTTTTATATTCATGTAATAAAATACAAAATACTTTATGAGATGAATTTAAAGCTAACCAAAAATATGAGTTCTATAATAATTTTAAAATAGTTTCCTTAATTTATGGAAAAGCTTTCATTAAGAGAAATGGTAAATTTATACCTTTTATTTACTGAACAAAGTTTAGGTATTTGATTTGCCTTGAGTACTTGTAAATTTGCTTAAAATAAATCGGCATGCTATTTTTTTTAAATATTTTCATATTATTTTTGATATAATACTTTTTGTTATTTTAAATTTAAAGGAAAATTCAGATGTAAATTCAAGCTCCAAATCAAAATTGATAAGACTTTTCTTATAGGGTTGAACTGTCATTGAAGTGTGTGGAATGTCTTTCGCCATATTTAAATACATATTAAGAACATGAAGATCAATTTATATGAATATGTATAAAGCTAAAATATAGCATATCATAAAGAGTGTATAAAGCAAATTCTGAATGCATTTTTTGGCTCTAAGAAATACCAAATTAGATTTATTTAATTTTCATCTATTTTGCGACATGAATGTGAACATTTTGTAAATATTTTTTTATAACTTCAAATGTATTTATAACTGCTTCTGATACAAAAATAAATTAATAAAACAAAATCAAATTCTGCTTCTTAAGTGGCACGGAAAGCATTGGTCGGTTTGTTCGGTCTATGCTGTTTCACATAGCGAGGACAACGCAAATGTTGTTCTATTATATATTATGTTTTACAATTGTCCAACTGACAGTTTACCATTCCACTTTTTCGGTACCACCCAAGTGCAAAAGACCTAATTTTTGTTCAATGGCGCACATGTTTCAGGATGGCTATGATGCCAGAGGAGTGTAGTTTTTGTTCATCAAGAAGAGATACTACTTTCCATTTGCCTGCCTAGTCGTAAATATGACCAGTTGATATGAGTTATTTTAAATCTCAAGACCAACATTTTTGGTGGTAGTTATTATTTCAAACATTTTATTTTTATTCTTTAAGAATAAATAATATTGAATTTCATGGAAAATCGGACCAAATTCCGGCCAATATTAGCCGAATCTGAACCGAGCAATATTTTATTTAATGGATTAAAATAATAAAAAATCATGATTGAAAAAATTAAGTGCTTTCATTAAAATGTCTTAATCGGATTAATTTCAATTCATACCATATAGTTATGACTGTATAAATAACAACAACAAAAAAATTAATTATATGAGGTAAATATTTAATATTATATTTACAGTGAAATAATTTTATATTGGAACGTAAATTTCATATTGCGCTTATACTTGAATAATTTTATATTTTAACCAAAAACAAAAAAAAAAATAGGCTGTCGCCTTTTTCACCTTACCATAGAGCTGAGTGCAGAACTGAATAATGCCTAACTAGCCACACTCGATGGAAAAGCAAATGATATTTCAAAGCAATTAAAAAAAAAAAATTGTGCTTGCTACTATGTATTATTCGAAAACCAACAATTTTTGAACAAAAAAAATCTCAAGAAATAATCGGCCAAACTTCAATTATTTTTTCGGCGCTGAGAAATCATAACCGAACTGAACTCTTGTGTCTGAATATGCCGAAACCGAGGCCAAAGTTCGGTCGTTCTCTAGTATTTGCCCACATACTAAATTCCATGTATACTACTTTATTTGCCAGGCCTGGTCTTTGGAATTCATGGTGATAACCATTATTTTGGGCTTATGCGTCAGTGCGGGGCAATGCTCAAGTAAGAGCCTTGAAGTGAAAACTACCCTGGAATCACATTTCTAAGGAGCACATATAAAATCTTCTCGAGAGTCCTCACTTCTCGGCTAACTGACGCAGCAGAAAACATCTTGGGTAAATACTCGTACTAAGGCGCTTTTCACCCAGGTAGATCAAGAAGAGACCATGTCTACTGTCTAAAGTAAAATCTTTCTCCTATTCGTCGACTTTAAGCTAGCTGTTGACAGTGTTCTCCGAGCCAAAATCCCAGCCTCAAACTCATTCAGTTCGTCATGAGAACTCTGACTAACACTACTGGAAAAGTAGGTGTACAACGAACTGTATAACCCACGAAATTTCCTGGGGCGTAAACAAGGCGATTCACTTTCTACAGCTGTTTTTATTCTCCTCCTCTACTATGCGCTAAGAAATGAAGTCAAGTGTGGAAACCTTCTTAGCCGCTCAAGAGTAATAATCGCGTATGCTGACGAAATCGCAATAGTGGCAAGAAAGAAAAGGTATTTTTTGAAACTTTCTGTAAAATCATGCAAAAGCGGTGGGCCTTATAATAAATGAAGGGAAAACTAAATATCTGACGAAATCCCGAAAGCTTGGAAATCGGACCTTTAAGGCCTTTATGGGTGTTCAGTGCTTTTAATATCTAGGAGTTCTAATAAAAAATGACAACAAAAGTCATAACACAAGCAGAATGATTCCAGCAAACAAAGCGTATTAAGCCTACACGAAATTGCTGTAGTCTAAACTGCTTTCACGTGAATGCAAACTCTGCCTCAACCAGTCAATAATACTGTCGGTGCTGTCTTAGGGCTGCGAGTGTACTCTGTTATATCTTGTTAAATACATAAAGTCCCAAAGGTCTTGAAGGTTAGAGCACACTGTGCGTATGGAGAATAGCAGTTCTCAAAAATATTTTTTATCAACAAATCCACTAACAACCCGGGCCCGAGCAGGTCCACGGTTAACCTGGCTTGACCAAGTCATAGCCGACTTGAAAACGCTACGAGTTAGGAGGTGGAGGTCTATTGCTATGAATCGTGTAGAATGGAAGAGGGTTGTGGACGAAGCCAGAGCTCACCCTGAACTGTAATTGCTACTTGATGATGATGATTAAGGTCTTTAGTAGTAGCGATAATTCCATGTAGTGATTGGTAGTGAAAATTTCAATTTAGTGCAATTTGTCTAAGTCTAGTAAGGTCCCAATTCAGTCAAAGGATAGTGCAATATGCAAAGTCCGTAATCTACGTAATAGTTCTTAAGTTAGTTTTTCATAGGTTCCACCTATCCTTATATCATTCTTGTATGGACATAGCACCAATCACTCTTTTGACTGCCCTTCCTACATGCATATATGCAAATTGCAAGTTGCACACTGTACTATTATAGCTCACACATCTCCCTTTTATACTTATATAAGCTGCCTAAAAATGGTAAAGACGCAAATTTAATGAAAATATTAGTTTTATTCTTAAAATTTTTCACATATTTACATTGAAATGAAATATAAATTCTTGCTATGTATTTGTACAATGATTTTATGGAAAAAGTTTAAAAAATATTACCAATTTTTGCATATTTCACTCCAACTTATACTATTGAAAGCTCTTTTATAACTCATAAAATACTTATTGTCGCACTTTGTTTCCGTTTCAGATTAAAAATAAACAAACCGCCTGCTAAGCGCAAAGCTCTATGAAAAAAGTGCACCACCACCTCCCGTCATAAGAGAAAGGCGACATATTAACAGGCGTTAGAAGGCCACGGCTAGCTGGCAGCAGCTACGTATACACAGGAAATGAAAACTACATCAATTGTTGTTTAATTGAAAGTGTGGTGTAGGGAAGAGAAAGTAAACATTGAATTAAATTACATAACAAACATGGCAGCGCACACTCACACTTCTATGCAGAATTGCAGAAACAGAACAAAACCTCTAACAAAAAAATAGAAAAAAAATACATCTTTACTGCAGCAAAAAACAACATCAACACAAAAAGCAAATAATAAACAACAAACTGTACTTCCTGCAAAAATAACAATCGAAGTGGCACAATAGAAAATGCTTGATAAAAAGGACTAGAACGAGAAGGCAAAAAACAAAAAAACATTAAACAGAAACAGAAAAATGTTACATGGAACACTTTGCAACACAGTGCACGTAATGCTGACATTGGCAATACCAGCTACAGCAACAGCAAAAGCAACAATAAAAACAAATGCAGTCTCGCTAACAACTGTAGTGTAAATAAACGCACGTGGGCGTGGGTGTGAAACGTGTCACCCGGTTTGTATTTGAAATGTCGTATAAAAACGGGGAGAAATCGAACGAGAGCGTGTACACAAAAAAAAATTTATTAGAGAGAAAAAAATTGTTGGACGAAACTGTTAATGAAAATGTTCACAAACGAACGCGTATACAGTGGTCAAAAGAAGTGTGTTCTTCTAAGGGAGTTTGGCCGACTTTGCGAATACGAGCCATTTCCTTTGCTTTCCCTTTCTAAGGTATACTGGTGTTATTTGGAGGGACGCAATTTCAAAGATTATTTCAATGCTGGACAAATACCCACCGAGTCGTCACTTTGAGACTGTGAAGTCACTGTTGATGTTTTAGTAATGGGTTCCGACCTTTGGCTGTCCTTATCACTTCAAAAGATAGTGCTTCCCTGATGAAATCTCTCCAACCTTCTCTTGCCGAATTTTTTACGTAAACTTTAATCGTCAGGCTAGAGTGCTTGCATGATTTGAATTTTGAAGTCTACGTAAGATTCTTCCTGAACATTTCATGCACAATAGCTTTTAGAAATGCCAGGACAACCGCTTTCTTGTGCACGGGTTGACGCTGATTATGGCGTGCAAACTTGTAGCGACGAGTTGAATATTTTCATTTGTTCTCGATGTTCGGCTGGGCCTTGGCTGCGGCTGTTTGCCACCGAACTTGGTGCCCGAAACTTTCGCATGGACATGGACAAACGCGGCATTTGTACACGAATCATTGACTTTGAGACACGCTTGGCCTGCGAACGCACGTTGGCTTCATATCGTGAATCAATAACACCACGAATAAGAAAGCTAATGCTTAGCGGTTAGGAAGACACTTCAAATTTAAACACAATTCTGCCACCGTACATCTTCTACTTTATTAGTAGTGAAAAGAATAACTTAATAATAAATAACTTAGGATAATTTAGCCTTGCTTTAATATTAAAAATTACGAATATTTTCGAATACGGGTTTTTTTTTATCAAATAGTTAGAATGTTATACACCTTATTATATTTTAATAATAAAATAATTGTTTTTTTTTGTGGCAGCGATATGCTTCTAATATGAACACTGGTAATACATACATAAATACATATATTCGTATTTAATAAATTTAATGAAAAGTATTAACTTTTTTCCCTTTGAATATAGGGTTTTAATAAAAGTAGAAAATTGTAGAAAGTAGCCATAAAAAATCAAATAATGAAGTCAAAATCGATTTAAAATAAATTTTAAATACAAACTGACAACAATAAGCGGCAATGACAAACCAAATACAACGTCAATGATTACAACAATTGCAGACACAAATGCAAACACAATAAATTAATTTATTATTTGCACAGCCAAGCACACATACAAGTGCATACATTTACATGTTCATATAAAAAAGGCAAGCAAAAAGTTGTTAGCGCATAACAAACGAAACCGCAAAAGCGGAAAAAGTAAAAGAAAGAACTGAGTAGGAAATGAAGTGAATTGGAGTGTAAAAATAGGTATACAAATAAATAAGTAAATAGATGAATGTTTTTCTGCTTTAAAGGGAATAATCAACAAGCACGCTAACAGCAGCATCAACCCAAAAAATAAATAAATAAAACCGATAATAAGAAAAAACACCACAGCGACTGTCAACGAAAAAAAGAGATAATGATTAAATTAAAAATGAATGCGGCGGTTAACAATACCGCTAGCAGCAACCAGAACAATAAAATTAGCAAACATAAAAAATGTAACAATAATAAAAGGAACACCTTCCACAATAGTAATAACAACAACAACAACAAGAAAAAATATTCCGACAACAGCAATTCAGAAAGCGACAGTGCATTGCTGTGTGTAGCGGCGGAACTACAACGATTGCAAAACAGCGAAGAAATAAGGCTAAATAAGCTACCACAAAAACAGCAACTACACGAATTGGCAGAATTAGTGCAGCATGCAGATAGAGTCAACCACGAGGAAAGCAATGCGCATCACCACCAACAATATTACAAGCATCATCAACACCACCACCACCACCACCATCTGCACTATCAACAACAGCAGCACCATCACCTTTTACCCGACCACCAGCAACAAAATATGACAGCAAAGCAATGTACGGTGCAAGTGCAACACCAAAGCGAACAGCATAAGCAGCAATTTCCGATACACGCGCCTGAGCAATGGCAGCAACATTTTAATCAACAACAGCCACAACATGAAGGCGAGCAGCAGCCGCTGCAACAACAGCAACAACGACGGCTGTGGCGATGGTCATCACTATGTTATGTTGATGCAACACGCTGCGTCATCAGTGAAAGCAGCAACAACAATAGCAACAGTACCAGCAACAGCAACAGCAACCACTCCACCGGTAGAAGTAAATTTAATCCAACGCAAGCATCTCTGCACTCGTTCACCACTTCATCATCGTCAACATCCTCGCTACTCCCTTCAACGTCGTCTTCGTGTACTTCATCGTCAACGCGTGGTTGCACATCGTCACCAACAGTGATGGCGTCAGTCTCTGCATCGACATCAGCATCTGCGTCGGCATCCGCGTCAGTGGTGGCTGCAGCTGCGGCGGGGACACAGCGTGTTACTTGCACATTTACAACTGCCACAACTGCCTCGCAGCCTGTAACAACATTATATTTGTGGTGGCTATTTGGTGTATGTTTAATTCTGTTCACAAATGGCGGACGTGATTGGCGGTCAGCGGCAGTAACGCGTACGACTTTTATGGTTGAAGCCTCGTATTTGGAACCGGACGAACTGATACACGAACTGGATAGACCAGGTGAGTGACATTGCATATACTTACATACATACATAATACATAAACATTGTGCACGCGTGTTTGTGATATTTGTAAATTCATGCATATTTTTAGGCGTTTTCAAATGCTATTGGCGTAAACAGGGCGTTGACTTAATAATGAGCGGGAGTAGATAGAATATTTAGCCAGCACACATTTTAGAAAAATTAAAGGGGATGGTTTATTTGCTGTTTGTTATATAAAAGTGAAAATGCTTATGGAATTACTTAAATTCATTGTTGGGGTAAAAGCAAATGGTATACAAATTTTATATACTGGGCCATATAGCGTTTGCTTTTTGAACCACCTATTTTTTTCAGAATGATAACACAAATGGCATGTCAAATGTGTTCATAATTTACTTAAAGGTTTGACATTTACGAAATGGGACGCTATACGCTTGAACAAAATTGGGAAATATTGAAAACCTATTTCCAAAGTGGTGAGTCTTCTACTCAAACTGTGAGAAATTTGAAAAACAAATTTTACCGAAAAATCATCTTTTCTGATGAAGCTCATTTTCATATCGGTGGCTACGTCAATAAGCAAAATTGTCGGATTTGGGGCTCAGAAAATCCACACGTTACTGTAGAGAAGCAAATGCATCCACAACAAGTCACTGTTTGGTGAGGTTTCTGATCTGGCGGCATCATCGGGCCATTTTTTTTTCGAAAATGAGCGAGGAGCAGCGGTTACAGTAAATTACGAGCGTAACCGTGACATGCTCAACGCGTTGTTTCCAAAAATTGAATAGGATGACATGGACGACATTTGGTTTCAACAGGACGGTGCAACTTGTCACACTGCTAAAGTTACACTCGAACTTTTGGTTACCGTTTTTGAAAACCGAATAATCAGCCGAAATTCCGATATCAATTGGCCACCACGGAGGGGTGATTTAAGCCCGCTGGACTATTTTTTGTGAGAAGCCGTTAAGGATAAATGTGATGCCATACCATCCAGAGACGATTAATGCTTTAAAACACGAAATCGAAGTTGCCATTCATGAAATTGGAGCCCAAACAATCGAAAATGTGCTTAAAAATTGGGTTGATCGAATGGCTTACTGTAAAGCCAGTCGTGGCAGTCATTTGAACGATATTAGTTTTTATTCATAAATGACAATGTTCAATCTTCAAAATAAAAAAAAAGTTTGAAAAAAAATTGATTAGTTACTTTTTTATAGCCGATTCAAAAAGCAAATTTTCATGGCCCACCCTATACATACTACATATATATGCATATACACTCTGTACCAAATACAGGTGGGCAAAAAGTAAGGTTAATTTGGTAGTAAAATGAAAAATCTTTATTTATTCTTGTAAATCAATTTCATCCCCTTCAAAGTAATCCCCTCTCGATTAAATACACTTATGCCAACGATTTTTCCAATCCGCGAATCATGCCAAATAGTCCATTTCCGGTATAGCCATCAGCACCTTCTTCGATTCAGCTTTTATCTCCTCAATCGACTCGAAACGCGTTCCCCGGAGTGGTCTCTTGTGTTTTGGGAATAGCCAGAAGTCACACGAAGTCAAATCAGGCGAATACGGTGGTTGCGGAACGATATGCGTGGAACTTTTGGCGAAATGGTCACGCAGAACGAGTGCAGTGTGAGACGGTGCATTATCGTGATGCAAAAACCAAGAGTTATTGGCCCCTAATTCTGGTTTTTTTACACGAATTGCTTCACTTAAACGACGCATAACGCCCAAATAATATTCCTTATTAACAGTTTGGCCAGGTGGAAGGAATTCATAGTGCACCACACCCCGAAAATCGAAAAAAACTGTCATCATGACCTTTATTTTTGAACGACTTTGACGTGCTCTTTTCGGTCAGGCCTCGCCTTTAGCACGATATTCGCTTGACTGGGTGGTTGTTGCAGGGTCGTAAGCATAAATCCAAGTCGCATCTCCCGTAATGATGCATTTGAGCTTGTCCTGATAGTCTGAAAGCATTGTTTCACTCACATCAACGCGACGACTTTTTTCTAAGAAATTGAGCGTTTTCGGTACCAAACGAGATTTGACTTTTCGTAGGCCCAAATCCTTCTGATATTCCAATCATATCAGTAAGGTCTTTAACAGTCAACCGACGATTTTTGAGCACTAACTCCTTCACTTTATTGACGTGTTGGTCATCTGTTGACGTCGATGGTCGTCCAGAGCGCTCCAAGTCATCAACACGTTCTCGACCCTCTTTGAAGTCTTTGTACCACTTATAAACATTTTTCTGCGACATGGTTGAATCATCAAATGCCTTCTGTAACATGCTAAACGTTTTCGCAGCCAATATTTCATTCCGCAAACAAAATTTGATGGCACTTCTCTGCTCAATCAAATCAGACATTGTAAAAATCGAAAAATGCAGTCTGGGTCGTTTGGTAAACACTAGCGTAAATATATTACTGATAATGAGATTCACAAGAAAGTTGGCCCAGATGTTATTAATAGTGCTGCCAACTCATGAAAAAAAATAACTAGAGCGAAATTTTAATCCCGCGAAGTTTGACAAATAAATTCACCTTACTTTTTGCCCACAGTATTCATTTTTGTTAGAATTAAAAATCAATATAGCTCAGTGCATACTACAATAAAAAATATAGAAAAACAAAAATCGTCAAACATATCTACATATAACTATTTACAAAAAGTTAGTTTTGGTTTCTTCCTCCATTTCGCATGCATCGTAAAAAATTGCAAATCCCGATAACCCCGAAATTGTAGGCAAATCCCGAGCTCTCGATTTTAACATCCCAAATATGTACACATTTTGATATAGGTGTGGAATAAGTTCTATGTGTAGTTTTTAAGTCGGTAAAATCACTTAGTTTCCCTTCGCTTACACGCTGTCAAACTCATTAAAGTCCTTAGGGGGTATGTCATGCCAACTTCTATGTTGATTGAATCAGACAAATTGAAAATCTATGCGGTGGCACTTGATTGCCTTAACTTCTCCAACAGACACGCTATACTTAAATTTAGAGCTTTAAAAATGCAAAATACTTATAATATGAGGCATTTGCGGAAATCAATAAACTTGAAACAATTTGGTTTAAACCAAAAACTAAGCACATATTTATCGTTATTATTATAATTCCATGCTAAGATAAATAATTTTGCAACACAGATATTTGCATAACACGAGCCACAAACACTACTGAATGAGTAAAGCAAACAACATAAACTAAACACACAACATCATCACGTTTGGCCTCAGGAGACCGACTTAAATTAGTAAGCCGGATAAACTCATAAATAAGCAATCTTATAGAGTTTATGTCACTGTGTGCAAATATGAATACCTGTACATACATACGCAGGTATAGCTAAATGAATTTGCCTGTGGTTGCAATTCATTATGTGATGTGTTCGAAACCCATTGTTGACATAAAATATTTAATTTTTTGTAGTAACAAATCCACGATACCCTGGAATGACAAATCTCTGAGTGGCAGAAATAAGTTAAAAACCATCTTCCATTAGAATAAGATATAAAACTGCGAAGTTGATCTTTAGCACGACAACAACATACAAATTGAAGAAAAACGTTGGCCCAAACACCTGTAAATGTTGAATGCACCTCTGGTATCGAATAGCAATGCAGTTATATACCCACAGACTTTTCTCAAGTCTTGCATGTAATTGGCCATTTGCTCCCAAAATGCCCACCAGAGAATAATTGAAAGTTTTTAATACATAATTAAGGTAGCTTTCAGGAAACAAAACACAGTTGCAATTAAAATGTGAGGATGTAGGAAGAGTAATTACACAAATTAAAGGATATCGTCTTAATTACTCTGGAATATTTCCGTTTATGTTCTATATTAACTCTTTAAAGGCATATTTACAATCAACTGATTTAAATTAGATTAATAACGCAATGCAGCAAAGTGAAACACAATTTTTAATCACTTTGGTCGTATAATATTTTTCTGATAGTTTACTGAAAATAACAATAAGTGTATCTTATTAAATATTTTAAACCGTAATTTTTTTCGTTTAATGGTAACTCAAAGCTTACAGCTCTTATTTCATATGGAAATATTATGATGAAAGCCATATCAGAAATTATCCAAACTATATAAAATATTAATAGATCTTATTTTGAAATGCTTTCTATGTTATTCCCTTTAATTTGAGCTATACAAGTTTGAAATCCACTTAACAGTTTTTGTTTTATAAGTCAACCAAGCATAACCGTAAGTCCTCGCAAATATCTACCAACCAAATGAGTAAACAATACAGTAGTGCATATTTCTTTTAAAATCTCGCCTTTAGCTAAACTCATTCAAAATAATTTTGAAGGCTTTTGTACAGTGAAACCTCTAAGTAAGGAATTTGAAAAACTTTAAATAACTTAGTTTTTCAGCATCTCTTAAAAAACTTAATTTTTCTCAGTGTTTATCATACGAAAATATTATTAAGATATAACGAAGAAAACTTTGTTATGCAAAACTTCTACGCGTATATTGCAAAATATTTGTAATTAACCTCTACATCTTTAGTAAAAGGCGAAAGATTTATTCGACAACTGGCAACTGATTCAATGCCGCTGTAGCCGAATGGGTTGGTGAATGACTAGCGTTTGGAATTCACTGAGAGGACGCAGGTTCGAATCTCGGTGAAACCCCAAAATTAAGAAAATGGTTTTCCTAATAGCGATCGCCTCTCGGCAGGCAATAGCACCTCCGTGTGTATTTCTGCCATGAAAAAGCTCCTCATAAAAATATCTGCCGTTCGGAGTCAGCTTGAAACTGTAGGTGCCCCCATTTGTGGAACAACATCAAAATGCACACCACAAATAGGAGGAGGAGCTCAGCCAAACACCCAAAAAGGGTGTACGTGCCAATTATATATTTATATTATATATAATCTCTACATAACTTTTTTCTTATCAGTGATGCAGGTGAATCAGTCAAGGGAAGATTTACCCGCAAAAGCTGCGTGGTTTTTTTAGTAAATACCATTAACCTGTTTCAGAACGAAAGTTTTCAAATATTTTAATTTTAATAACTTTCAGATAAAGTTGTTATTAATACGAGTATAAACAAATAACGAAAGCCGTGCGAAACTCGGTTGGTGCACTGGAAAAAATACAAAAATACAGCCAGCGACAAATGATAGCACAACCAGATTTTGACCAGTTTTAACAATTTCTGGTTTTCATTTTATTATTCATTACTTTTGTATAAAAGTATAGCTCCTCAAACCCTTCAACCCAATTCTACGCGCTTTAAGTAGAATTTCTAGTCAGGAAAAAAATTATAAAAAACAATGGCATTTTTGGTAGCTTTAAACTTCCACTTCGTTATATTAAAATTTAATGGACTATAAAATTGCATGCCAAACATTTTTCCAGATATTCTGATTAAAAAGTGTGAAAATCTATATACGAATATATATAATCAAAATTATGTGAAAAATGTTGTTACTTTAGAAATAAACTAATCATATATTAGATTTCTTGATGCACTACTGGCAAGTGAAAACTTGATACTTGATGGGAAAAAATTTATTAAATTCCAATACTTAAACTTCGAGCAGCTTGTTGCTGAAGCAAAACATTTATTATGTATATATAACAGAAGTTTTCACATTCCACATTATAAAGCAAGTTTAATTACTTTACAGCTTACAAAGAACAAAATAATGTTTCAACTACCTCACATGCAAAACATATTTTTCTTATATTACCTAGTCCATACTCAATATGAACACACGCATGCAAATGTATGTATATGTGAAATATACTTAAAAAAAATAATCAAACTCAAATTTGGTGTTTGGAAAACTTTGTTACGACAAGTCATTTTTTATTGGCTAACTAACAAATAACTTTACTCAACTAAGCGAGAAAATATTGTTGCAGCAAAAGTCGAACAGCACCCAAATTCCAACAAACATGCATGCAAAAAAGTTAGCTATAGATTGGGCGCATACACACACTAATGTATGTATGCTTTACGCTATTCAACTTTCAAATGAAATTAAGACACTAACCAATAGTTACTTTGTCACTGTTGCTACTTTCCTCCCCCTGCTGTATGCATTCTAGACTCTCATCTCTCATTTCTCATTCCCCTGCACTCAGCTCTCAACCAAGCAACAGAGAAGCCTCAACTGCACACGCTACTGCACTTCACTTCAACAATGCTTTATGCACCTTGGCACGTGCACTTAAGTTTGCAAGCTTCCTTGTCGACAACGCTACCGCCGCAAGAGTATGAAAGTGCCACAAGCATTTGTTCATCTGCTAGTAAGCTATGTGACTCGAAATGAAGTACGCACGTAGCAGACTGTGAGCAGCAAGAAATGCACAAGTTTTTAATATCTACTTTTTCTCATACTTTTCTTGTTCAGCATTGGGTTATTTAAGCCAGTGGTTGTGTAGTAGTGTAATCAGTTCGTGTTTGCGTGCGTGTGTGTTTATTTGCCTGGAAAGAAATTCCTTAAAACGTAATTATGTTGCAGGGACATTTATATTGCAAAAGTTGTAAATATTTTTTGCTTGCATCGAATCATTCATTTTTAGCTGCAACTGCAGCTGTGGATAATTAGTTTAGAATTGTCCCTGGTAAAGCAAATACTCGTAAAAGTGTAGTTTCTTTGTCCGGCAGTCTGAAGCCACATACATGCAAATTGTTCTAATGACTTTGGATTTGCTTTGTCTGACTAATTGATTTTGTGCTTTAGAAGGTGAATCCGCAAATAAACATGAAGTTTCCTTTTAATTTAGAACTGGCGAACAGAAGTTTTCATTTGTGTTAGAATTTTTGCCCTATTTCGCTTTTTGTTTATTAGATATTGTAAGAAGAGGAATAGTGTATCAAAAAGTAAACAACAGTCACACAACTTTAAAAAATCGGCATGAGATAAGTTGTTGGGACAAGAGTTCAGGGCATTGAAACCAATTTATAAGATAAAAGTTTTAAACGATGAGATTAACTCCGCAAAATATACTTCGTTCTTTTAAATATTCAAAGAAAACCTTCAATATACATATTTATTTATTTATTTAATCAACAAACCAGATGCTTATAGATTATTATATTTAGAAGTATTATTATAGTATTTAGAAGAATTTATTCTTTCATCAGTTTACATGTAATCCACAAACCACAAAGTTCCTTTCGCATTCCAAAAAAACTGATGCTAACAACTTCCTGGCCGATTTCTGGACACGAACTCGTTTCGGAGCCGAGGAGGCTAGTTCACAACACTCTTCAGCCTGTTATTTTGGTTTAAAATCATGGTGATAGACCCAAGTCTCATCCTCAGTGATAAATAACCACGCAAAGTCCACTTTATTCCTTCGCAAACGCTCTAAATGTTGCTGAGAAAATCGCATTCGAATGTGTTTTTGTTCCATTATTAGTGAATGCGGCACTCATTGTGCACATAGCTTTCTTAAACCCAATATTTCTGTCAAAATATTGCTTTCACAGCCCAATGAGATGCCTAGGACTTCTACTAAATCTCCTTCAGTCACTCGATGATTTTGCAATACGATATATGGAGTCTTTGCTGTTTTTGGGCGTTCTTGACATGGATCGTCTTCAAGGCTTGTACGACCACGTTTAAATTCAGCAACCCATCTTTCTGCTGTACTAAAGCTCTGGCGAAAAGTCCTAATGCACTTTTAACATTCGCTCATAAATATCCTTTGCTTCCACAAATAAAAATTCAATCACTGCAGGTAATAAAGGGAAAACCAAGTGTTAAAGGTAAAATGCGATACAATTTACAATTGTTGCGATCCTCGCCTCTGATAGATAAAGAAATCAATACTTAGCCTTCCTCAATTCGGCTCATTTCCCCTCTATTTTTTAACGGAGGTCTAGAAGAATGGTATCTATTATATTTGAACAATCTCGAGGTTCAGAGTCATAAGCAAATTTCCTAATATATGAATAATCGTTGTTTTATTGTCGGAATGAAAGTTTTACACTTGCGTTGATGTGATGAAATCTTCTATATGTAGAAGTCGGTACATACTTACAAGCGTTTATGGTACCAACTATTAAAATTAGCCACCAAACCTCTAGATCATTCACTTATGATTGTGCAAAATAATTTATTCTTATGCAGCTAATACATATGCAAACATTTTATGTCAGTTAAATCGGACAGTTCATGCGATTTTTCGAATATATAGATGCCAGTGTCACTTAGCGCAAGCAGAAACATCCATAAGCTTTCTCATGCTGACGATATTTTCTTGATTGCTTTGTACCGTGTACTAACTACGTAACTGAAGGGAAACATTTTTGTCTTCCGGATTTTAAATGAGTTGAGTGCAGTTCACCAATTTCATGTATCTGTAAGCTGGTAACAAGAACTGCCACCTACTCAACCTTTGGCTCTATTCCAGTCGCCATTGAGAGTGAGTGGCTCTTTATTCTTCCCTAATTTGATTTAAGAATCGCTTAAGGGGATTACCGGACAAGAAATTTCAAAAAATCGTTTTTTGTTTTTTCGAAATTTCGAAAGTATAGTATTTTAAGAATATACTGTGAAATCTTCATGCGGGAGTTCCCAATATTAATGCTTTTACAACCCATTAACTAGGTAGAGAACGGTCCGTGCGCCCCTGTGCCTTAAATTTTAAACTCCTTTATTTCGAAAAAAAAATGTTCGGCCTGGTGTTGTCAAAAAGAAAAAAAACAAACTATTCAACCGAATCGTCTGAAATTTTAATAAGTTCAATTTATTTCAATGTTTCAATGTTCAATATTCATACCATTATTTCAATTATTTCGTTTTTTTTTCCAAAAAAACTAAAAAAAAAACCGATTTTTTGAGTGTCAATTTCAAAACCGCGCCATTTTGTCAAAATTTTTTTTGTTTTTTTCTTTATTCTAGTATGGGATATAGCTACAGTCATACCGGTTACGAATTTTTATTGCTTTTTGTATTTCAGATAAATAGAAGAACCAAAATGGATAACAAAGTTCAGGAACAATTTTACGGGAGGGTCAACTTCAGCGGCATTTTTAAAATTATTGAAATTAAAAAAAAAACAATTATTTTTTTTTCATTTTTGTATGTAAGAGAAGTAAAGTAAAAAAACCTAAAGATGTTTCATTTTTTTAATGTAAAAAAAATTCCTGAAAATACCATAAATTTCTAGCTCTAGACCACAAGGACCCCTTAAGCGCACAGTAGCTAGCGCCAATTAGATACACCAAGTGAAGAAGTCTTATTTTCCACTTGTTTTTTTTTTCCAATAGAATGAAAGCTTTTCTTTTACTCTACTACTACCTGCAGATATCGCATCGAATACTTTCAGAGCTGGACCAGGAGTACTTTTTAATAAGATATCTACTTGGTGGAGCTAAAATTTCACCTAAATCAAATGACCGCGGTTCGGCAGCTAGTTTAGATCTGCGCTCTTCAAGTTTATATGTATTTATTTTCATTTAATTTTACTGTACATCGATCATAAAAGCTAAATCCAAATCCCTTCAAACCAGCCTAAAAAGCCACCAAACATTTTGAACTATTTTTCCCTCAGCATCATGGTTTTTTACTACCCTTCACACCTTTTAAATCTCCACGACATTTTCCTGTGGCACAAATAAAACTTTAGATGCTACTTCTGTTACGCTAATTTTTTAAGTACGACCACTTTAGCTTTTAAACTCAGCAATTAACTCAATCCAATTATAAAATGCACTATAATTTGCATAAATGCTCGCAACAATTTCTACCACATTCAGCTGCAAGCTTGTGTTGTAGTTACTAGAACTTAAATATGGTAGTAAATGTGCTTAATTAAAGTTAATGTTAAGTGGCATTATAAACAGAGAAAAACAAAAAATAAATAAATACTAGCAGGAAAAAATGATGCATGTAAAAGTTAACGTAAGCTCTTTAAATAACTCGTCGGCGAGAAAAGCCAACAAATTTAAGAATTTCAGCAAGCCAAAAAGTGTGCTACTGCAAGAGGCGGTGGTTAGTCGCATACGTATATGTATGCAATGCATGTATTTGGTTAAATGTTCATGCATATGCTCACATCCATAAGTATGTCTGCGTGAGTATCGGATATGCAATGAAGTCAAGTCATTTTACAACAACAACCAAAAATAAAGAGCTATGTGGGTTTAAACATAAAATACACAAGCAACGATAAATAAGTGAAGTGGGTTTGTAGATATGAGTGTATGTGAAGCATACATACATGCATACGTATATGGTTAAGGGTAACGCGTCCTGCAGCTACAATGCCTTGTACAACACAGCAACAGCAGCTCAGAGACTAAGGCAACTTTTCTCATTTAGCAGCGTTGCATTTTATTTTGCTTTATCATTGTTATTTTTCAGTTTTTTTGTGTTTTTTTTTATTTGTGTTTTCATTTTTGATGAGAACACGCGAGCATTTCGTACAAACTTGCAGTGTTTCAGACCAGAGTATAATAAATAACAACGGGAAATTACACACTCATATACTCACACACACTTGCAAGTTTACTTGTATACTTAACTGTGTATGTATTTTATATATGTTTTTGGTCATACAGAGTGCGTTTTATTTAGCACTGGTCCGGTCAGCCAAAAGTTGAAAGGATTAAGCACAAAATACTATGACTGAAGATCTAAACGACGAAAAGCCGTGACAAAGAGGCTCGAATATATTAAAAAATTATAAAATTAATTTTCAAACTGCAACAAATCAAAAATTACTAAATTGTTTGGAATGCCGTTTTTTGAAAAGTTTGCGAAGACTCTGCTTTAATCAGATTTGTGAATTATGTCCTATTCCTATGAAAGTTTTGAAAACAATTGCATTATTTAAAAAAAATGCTGTTTGTGCGCCAAACTCCATTAAGTGAGAATAAATCAGGAAAAGCAACAATTAAAAGTGTATGCTCTCTGACTTCTATATCAGCCGATTTACTGTTAGCTGCTGTCAAGCACCAAGCGAGTAGTGAATAAAACAAAAAAAAAATGTCCCTTAAATTCAACGTTGCATTATTTCCGTTTTGAATTTGAAGTATGTCAAAATAATAAAAAATCAATGTCCCTACTTGCACTTGAAAGCACTAGCCTAAGCATATCGCTTATGAGCTAAGCGGCTATAAATAAAGTCTTAGTTATAGTTGGACGCGGTAGGTGTTTAGAGTCGGAGACCTCATATTTAGAACATATACATATGAGTTGTGTAAAAATAAAAATAAATTTAGAAAATATCCTTAGATAAAATAAGATAAAAGATAGGGAACTTCTTAAGCAAAAACACACTTTAAATATTAAATGAGTCTGCTTCAGAACAACTTGAGAATTGTCACAGGAGTTTTCACTTAACCAAAATGATCTGAGAAATTTGTAAATCTTGCAGCGTCGAACTGCAAAACAAATTACTCAGGATTGCACAATGCACAAATGAAAGCGAATACCAATTCGGAAATCTTGCCCCATTACAATATACGGCGGACTCAATAAGTACTGAGGACTCCACACCATTCAATTTCCAAACTCGTAGCTGTGGTAACCGCTCATTGGACGATCGGCACGCATGCGGAAAAGCTAGGTTCACCATTTAACCTCCATTGCGGAAGCTGTGGGGACTTCTCAGAGAAGGAGAGTGTTGAGCACTTTCTCTGTAAATGTCCGGGTTGGGCAACTAGACGATTAAGATACTCTTTTCTTCGACAGCCTGGTGCAATGCACCAACCTATATCAAATTAATGTTCTCCATTATATCAACACCTCTAGCTGGCTGTAGATATCTTCCTGGTGGAGGTATTGGTATCAAAACGGCGCTTTAGTGCTACTTGGGGAGTACCAGTCTAGTACTTCAACCATTTCACCTATCTTCCTACTGAG
The DNA here is from genome assembly GCF_027943255.1 of Anastrepha obliqua. Lineage (NCBI taxonomy): Eukaryota > Metazoa > Arthropoda > Insecta > Diptera > Tephritidae > Anastrepha > Anastrepha obliqua. The sequence goes on from NC_072892.1 coordinate 88,706,639, forward strand.
TGACTATCTAATAATGGACTTTGAAGTTCCTCTCGAAAATCGGATTCAAAGACATTATCCAAAGACTGAAAGGAGCCGCAATAGGTCTTAAAGTTGCACTGCTCTATTTATACTCAAAATAATAGTAATAATAAACTAGACTAAGCCACAGCAAAGCGTGATCGGGTATTTCTGATAAAATGAATTTTTGCCTTAGCAATGTAATAACGCAAATCGGAGTTTTGCTAAGAGGTTAGAATAAACGGTAAAAGAGGTTTCTTTATTTAATTCTTCAACTTGCATATCTATATTACATACTTCCATACATACAAAATATTTTACTTTGCACCCGTATTATTTTTTGAACTCTTTTTTGCGGTCCGAGCAGAAATTGAGTTCTCTATATTTTAATAAAATATATCAGAGCAGTTCACAAGTGCAAGATAGTGAAAAATCAATCATCCAATTTACTAAATAAACAAAATATTTTGAGCAACGAAAATGTTTATTTTGGCCTTTACGCACCCCATTGCCTGTCTGTTTGTATATTGAAGTTGTCTAGTTCACAAGTGTCAAAATTATTGACCGAAGACGCCATTTGCAGAAATTATAAATCTTTTAATCATTTATGTCTAGATTGTCCTATTGTTTTACTAAAAATTTTGAACTTTTCGTTGTTTTTTGAAAGTTTTGGAGTTATCAGCCCAAACCCGGTTTGAAATAATAATTGAGCGTAAGCCAACGGATTATTTTCCTTTCAAAAATTTGTGTTATTAGAAATATGTAGTAATACTTCCCATTGAATGTAACTTATTTAAAAGCCTAGTACTGCATTATAAAATGCACCCTGTATGTGCACTTTGAAATGAAACCGGCGCAAAAATATGTTTGGCAACACAGATTTAAAGCATTGCATAAGTAACTGCCTTCATATGTGTGTGGACTCGTAATTACATACGTACACATATTAGTTTAATAGTTGGCATTGTTTTCCGTACGGCACAGTTCTGGAATTTCATGATATTTCATTGTTTTGTGGGCCTTTTTTGTGGCTTGCAGAACCTTGGCTTACTTGTGTACTGGCGCATTAAGCCAAAAATTTTTCTTATGAGTAACTGAATGTGCGATTATATATCCATTTCTATAAGTGCACATCGCTGTGTGTGTGCGTTAATTGCGCGCAAATGCCAGCCTTGAATGTGGTCATCTTAGAGTGAAGACAATGCAACCGCGCTGGATGCATGCATTTGTGTAGACAGTATGTCATTAAAAGCTCTTGACCGCTAAGTCAATGCTCTTTGACCTCCAACTGGATCGTATTAGGCAGCCATACTTTGCTTCGTTTACTTAAAAGTAGGCATTAAGCTATTAAGATGTTTTTTTTTTTAAGAAACAGCCTGTACGAAATACATAAATGCACGTATGTCTCTACAGTAAGCCATATTACTACTTTTTTTTTGCAAAACTAATAACGATTACAAGGGCATACTATTTCAACTAAAAATGCAAGAACGCAGATTAACTTTAGTAAAGGAAAGAAGAATTAACCCATTCACTACCAAACAAAAAAAAAGTTTAAACAAGCATAAAAATATTAACTTCTTCTACATGCGCACAAACTTTTAAAGGTTGGCTAAAATTTGCCCATTCACTGCCAAATTACAAGGGCATACTATTTCAACTAAAAATGCAGGAACGCAGATTAACTTTAGTAAAGGAAAGAAGAATTAACCCATTCACTACCAAACAAAAAAAAGTTTAAACAAGCATGAATGCAAGCATAAAAATATTAACTTCTTCTACATGCGCACAAACTTTTAAAGGTTGGCTAAAATTTGCCCATTCACTGCCAAATAAATAAGTTTTCTGAGGCTATTAATGCAGGCATTTTTTGGTAATGAAACCTTTTTTAAAATTTATTCCCGTCAATGTTACACCATATCTGCGCTCATTTGTGGAGTTAAAAATGTATCATTTCACGGTTTTTCGTCTACTTCTGCAATACATAATTATTTTCAATGCCATGACATCCCTGTGTTGTACACTACTGACGCTTAAAAAATGTATAAGATTAGGAGAGGCGTTTGCCGTGACAGAAAAAGTTTTTCTAACGACGGTAACCGCTCGGTAGGTAATAGCACGCCTCCGAGTGTGTCTCTGACATAAAAATAGGCCGCCGTTTGAAGGTGGCATAATAATTAATTAATTAATGATAATTACACGACATTTTAACACCTTTTCTTTTGTTTTTTTTATATAAAAAGTCGAAAATTTATTTATTTTGTTTAATGTTTTTTATGAAAATACAGTTCATTCTCCTATAAAAACCATATGAATCGAAGTCTCAAACTTTGCGCAAATTACAAAAAAACCCTAACAAATTTTCATAAAAGCTTGTTTTATTAAGAGTTTTTAGAATAATTTTGGCTAAACAGTTCTATAACCTACTCAATTTTTATATTATAAAGTGCAAGTTTCATATAACTCAAGAATTTCGCTCTTTTCTAACCATTTATTTGCTGACAGTGTTGGTTGTTTTCTTCCATAGGAGAAAGTATGGAGAAATAGCATAAAACCGCCGGAAAAAAAATCTCAAAAATCAACGCAATGTTTGCGCGACTTCAAACCTGCACTTTGTGATATCAAAATGCAATGGTCTATTCAACTGTATAGCTTTAAAAATTCTAAGTAATTTAAGACTTCAGAGATATACCCATTAACCTTGCACAAAAAAGAGGTTGCAGCACAAAAATCTAATCAACTTTCCTCATTCAGTGAATATTCATGCATCCATTGCATATAGCCTTATTTAATTCTTTAATTTTTTTTTTAAATATTAGTTGTACTAAAATAAAAATCATATAACTTAAAGTTTCACACTTTGAGCAAAATTAAAAAAAAATTACAAAATTTTCATCAAAACTTCAATGCAGACTATATAAGTATACTTTTCATTTAGTAAATAATTATTTCTTCTTTTATGTGTATTAAACGCGAAGGCCTATAACCTGGAAAGTTTTAGTATATGGCTCGTTAGAAGCATTTCAAATATGGCAAGTCATATACAAATAGTTATATTTATAATATTTCATCATATCACTATAATATTTTTTCACCAATTCATCAAAACAATTTATTATACCGGGAAGTCTTGGTTTCTACGCAATCCTATTGCTTATTTTATCCTTATGGGTCGCCCTTTTCCAATATCTTCTGACCTCATTTCGTCTTCAGTTGCTTGGTAGTTTAGTTGTATGGTTGGCAACAGCAACAAATTATTTTCAATTCTTTTGCTGTTTGTTGATGGTGAACCAAACTGTAACAGCTGCAACTCTGCTTTTTCGCAAAAATTCCTGCCTTTCCTTTTAAGCACAAAAATAGCACAATAGCACGCACACATTCACACATAAATATATTTATTATATACATTACATGTTCAGTAGTCTGGCCACATGCATTCCATTTCCAGTTACGAGACAAACACAGTTGGAAGTGAAGAGGGAAAAGTGGTACTTGGCAGACAGTCAAAAACTGAACGAACGAAATGTAAAGCATGACTTTGAAGCTTTGCTAAGAAATGGGGTACGAATAGCGCTCGAAAGCTTCATACATTATACAAGACTCTGTTGGCTTGTGCTTCCTTCTCTCTATATACTATGCTACTTTACTATGAGTGTTACAATGTACTAGAAAGAAATTGCACAAGTATTTTACGCTTATTTTAACGCCACTTGGTTTTCGCGGTTTAATTTTTCAAAGTTTTAAATTGCTGGTTTAAGGCAAAGGACTTTGAGGTATGAGCATAGTAGTGTATATGTCCAGAGTTTAAAAATGAGCACATATGATGTGGCTGTGTTAAATGCTAGTACTAAAAAGGTAATCAAAATATTTAAAATTTCAAATAAAAAAATTTTTTTTTTCTGCTTGCCCGCTCTTTTAAATGTTTGTCCGAGACTCCAATTTTTAAATCAAAATTAAAATTAAAAACTACTGCTTATTAGGGTTTTGAATTTACTATTTTTCCTTGCTTACTCAATAACACAAAAAAATAATACTCAATTTTACAACAAGACTTTAATGTTCATAATTCGCGCAACTCGAAAATTTGCACAAGTGGCACCCAAACAGCCCAGAAATATTAATAAATCCTTTTTTTATAAAATATGGCGATGACACAATATGGCATCAAATATGCAAAATAATAATAGTTATGTCCCAAACTTTAATACGAGTTAAAATTAATGCACTAAAAATATTATTTATTTATTTGCATACATTTTGCGCTACAGCAGTGATGCGCATTTCCACATGCATACATACATAAACGCACATTTGAAAACAGTAATTTGTTGCATCCAAAGCGCAATCAGGTAATTAACGAGACACATATATATATAAATATGTCTGCACGTAGCCGCGTGAACATGTTTTTAATAATTCAGTATCATATGAAGTAAATATTAATACGCAAATTAACTGCAATGCAATTATTATAAATTTCCTTGTTGGCTGGAGCTTGAAATTTGAAAAAGCGCTAATCACGCAACTTTATACTTACACATATATATGTGGAGTTTGCCATATGATTGCATTACTATAATTGTATATTAGATATTTATTACCACATTTTGTGTGCGCAATAAATAAAATAAAAATTTTGAATGTTTTACTAAGTTATAATAGCTGCTAATGGCTCTTAACTCTGATCGCATAACATGTGCTGACAAGCATATTTACATGCCATGGGGTTAACAACTTCGAAAAGTGTGAAAAATTAGCTTTACGTTTAGTAAATGCGCAAGGAAAAAAATTTTAAAATTAAAAAGTTTGGGTATGAGGTGACAAAAATTATTATTTTGACCTTTTTCACGCTGAAAAAGGAAATTAGATTCATACTCGTATAAGGCTTGTGTCAAAAAAAGGCGAACAAAAACTGTTCCGCAGCAGCTGTTTTGGTAATACATAATAAAATTGATTATTTCTCTGGAGAAGATTGATGTTATTTTGGCGAAAACAAAAAAAAGTGAGCAAACCAGTAGAAATGAGACGCTGAACCTAATGATACTACACACCACGCGCAACATAAATTTACCACAGAGTTGTAGCTACATACCTACACATAGCAACTATACCTATGTATTTTTTTGCACTCTTTCTGAGCAACTTTTTCAATTCAATAAATTACCCAATGGGAAATAATTTAAGCGTTAAAAATTGGCTACACAAAGTAGCACGACTCAGACAAGGAGCTAACAGTAGCCAGCAGGCACGTCACAGCGGCGTTGCTACGACACGTAATTACAAATTTGTTGTTGTTTTTGTAAATATTTTAATTTTTCGTTTCACTAATAGCTTTCATAACATTGTGGAGCGGATTTTTGCGTGACTACCATTCGGTTTGTCTAGGGTTATGCCCACTGTGAGCATGAAGCACCAAATGAGAAAAAAATAGCTTCTAATAGCAGTCGCCCAAAATGCCTACGTATGCATTACTGCCTATTAAAAATCAGCTGTTAGCATACCTGTAACAAATGTGATATATGCTCATATATGAAGTTGGGCAACATTCTTTGAATGCACTTCCGATGTGAGATCAATGACGTTCACGTAGTGGAATTAAATGGAATTAAGTGAAATTTTTTTCAATTTTCTAGTATGCCCCTTCTACAGAATAATACACTTCTCGGTAATTTCAAAGAGTCGTGTGAATGGGCACACTATCGTGCAAAAGAAGCGTATTTCAAGTGCTTTTTCCCTATTTGTTTTTCCTGAAAAAGCTATTTTTATTATCCTAAAAGTGTAGCAAAGTATTATCCCGAAAAACTGACACATGTTCTCTTCTGATTTCTGAGTCCTAAACGCATAAGCTTATAAACAATAGCCAATCATGTAAATTGGTTCCAATTTCACAATCTCGGGTTTTCGAGATTTCCTTATTTTAAAACCAGGATCCTCAGATTAGTCCCGGAATTGGCATATTCCTTATTTTGCACTAACTTCACTATTGCTTAAGCAGTCTGCAGCCATATAATAACTAATAAATCAATTAGTTTTAAAGGTACTTTCTTATTTAAAGTGAAATTTATTCCATTAGTAACGAAACGAAGGAGAATAAGTAAATAACACGCATTTAGTAGTAATTATGCGTGTACATATCCCATAAAAGAACTAGAGGCATGTCGAAAAAAGCTCGATGCAAAATAAAACTTGAAAAGTAACCGAATACCTAATAAGCCTACATCATTTGTGGTTGATTGGTGTTCATATATTTTTAGTCTCGCGCGAATTAAGCGGAGTATGTATTGCTTTTTATATCGATATTAATATTAAAACCTATTTGCTGAAAAGTTTAAATCGCGAAAATCCCGGGACTAAATCTTACCTGGATTTTCAGGACTCGGGAAATAAATACCTATTAGCCATGCTTTTTCAGATAAGCGTTATGCTTGAAGGACTTAAGTTGAGTTAACTTTTTTCTGCAGTACAAATTTGGCTGATAAATGCATCCCTATTCTTCCTGTAAATATAAATTACAACGCTTACGTGGGCAGTCGACGTACATTTACTCCTCAAGAGTGCATTTCCGGTACTCATCTTGCGGTAACTTTACATAGATATACAAATATTATCATAAAGGACGCTGAAAATGGTTATAGGTAATATGCCAAGCATTTCACTGTTTCTTTGTTTTCAAACACTCACCATCCAGGAACATTTTTTTCCATTTTTATAGAATATCTTAGGGAATTTGCACAAATTACCGGCTTGAGCACAGATCGCTTTAAAACTACTTTCTATCTTGGTTTTTTTCACACAAAGGTGCTTCTAAATAAATGGCGTCTCCTTTATAATAAGCTATTTTACTTCATTCGACAGAAATTGCCAATAAATATTTGCCAGAATTTACCTAGAAAGCGTTGGAATAATAAAATGAGAAGCATACACATTTTTACTCCAAGAAATTAATTTTTGTTGAAATAAGTAGTTATAACAAAAAAAAATTATTTTTCTGATCGTGCTGCGTGTTAGTATAAGAATAAAAAAATCAATATCTTAATATTGTACATCACTACAATGCCTTAAGGGTAGAATCAGAACACATTTGTTGGCACGTCTCATCGGAAATATTCTTCTCATGGAATTGGGGGCACAATAAAATGGTTTACTAGACATGAAAGTCTACAAAGATTGAGCGATATGCCCATTTCGAATATTACAGCAATTTTGGATTTAGTGAAAAAAAAAAATGAATAACGTAACGGTTGACTTTGGTGCATACGATGAAGTTAGGAGAGTCAATAACTCTAGTAGCATTCGCTTAAATATTGTTTTGCAATTTAATTATACGCACAATAAAATAATAATCAAAATAAAAATAATTTAAACAAAACGTGTAAAACGATAGACACTACAGGTGGATTCATTTTTTTTTTTTTTGAAAATACGAAAGTTGAATGTAAAATCGTTTCTGCTTTTGACGTTAGTTTATCCTTCTTACTTCATATGCTGTAATAGGTTCCAATGAAATAATGCTTAATTCTTAAACGTGACTTATATTTTCTTTTGAGTTTAGGATACTCTGGGAATATATATACCTATAATTAGCGCGTACGCCCTTTTTTGGGTGTTTGGCCGAGCTCCTCCTCATATTTGTGGTGTGCTTCTTGATGTTGTTCCACAAATGGAGAGACCTACAGTTTCAAGCCGACTCCGAACGGCAAATATTTTTTATGAGGAGCTATTTCATGGCAGAAATACACTCGAAAGTTTGCCATTGCCCGCCGAGGGGCGACCGCTATCAGAAAAACACTTTTTCTTAATTTTGATCTTTCACCGAGATTCGCACCAACCCATTCGGCTACGGCGGCCGCACACCGAACAAGTCATTACATCTCTTAGGTTGTCCGGAATTGAATAATAAAATGCATTCAAGAAAAATTTATTTTGCTTTAACTTACTTATATATATGAAAATAGCAAAATATCATCAGGAAATCAGTTGTTTGCGTGCCCATAGAGTTTTGTAAAAAATTTTCACACACAAAAAAGGGAACAGTCTCCAAGTCATTTTTGTTAACAAGAATTGTAGAGAATAAATTCAAGTTTAAGAAACTAGTTCTTAAAAATGGTCAAACTTAATTAAGCAAATTGAAATAATATTTTTTGGTATTATGCTTCTACCCCAAGTAGATAATCAAAAGTTATAAAAACATATTTTTACGAGTACTAAACTTTAAACCGTTCTTAAGAATCTTAAGAATCTTCACTGATTTGTGAAGATATTAAAAAACTTTAATGAGGGAAGCGCGAGTTAATTTAATATTGCCTATAGTCGCGTAATTAAAAAAGAACACCGCACACGCTCGGTAACAATTCCAAAAGTGATACTCTTTATTCATTTCTGACCTTATTACTGCTTAAAACTAAGATTAAAGAAATGACGGAAATGGAAGAACAGTAAGTAGAGAGTTCGAGAGAGTATAGGTGAGTAAATAGGTAGGTAAATAGAAATAAATAGAAGAACGGAAAGTATAGCTGTAGAAAAAAAGTCAATAATCGAAATATAGAAAAATAACTTAACATTAAGCTTAAATATAATTTATATTAATTTATTAAGCTAGTGTTATAATTCAAAATTTTCAATTTCTTGGACAACAGCAAATGTAATTTATATATGTATTTTAATATTTGCCAGAATCTGGCTTGACAAATGTGTATAAATAATGTGTTTTTAGAGAAATTAAATTGGAATTTATGCTTGTATAGTTCGCTCAATATGGCTTGGATATAGTGTCCTTTTTTGGGTGTGAAACTTTTTTACACACTTTTCCACAATTTATTCTCTGCAATTCTTGTTAACAAAAAATTGTTTCTAGGGTCAATAGGTTTCGGGATAAAGGTCCGTAAAATAAAGATGACTCAAAAATTTGATAAGCAACAACTTGCAAAAGTATGGAAATATTGCATAACTGTTTCGCACACTTTAAATACACGCCGTATTATCATGTATCCCACATTTGTCACCGATAATATTCTTGGTCCAATTGGTTCTCTATTACTTATCCTCAAAAGGATTTGATTTGTTACCGAACTTCTCAGCTCTTTATATACCTTCTACTAAATACAATTTTAAATGCTTGTTAAAACAAATTACAATAAGGCTTGAAATTGAATTATCTTCCTTTATGTAGCCTATAAGCAACATCATACTTTCTATAGGGTTTTCTAATATGGGCAGTTCTATCTTGTAGTTTTATAGCTTATTAAATTTTAGTATTATATAAGGTAAAAGTCTGAAGTTGCTGAAAATCCCCCTTTTTTCCAATTTTCTCCCTTGACGGTGTTGCGAATTTTATCCATACAAAAAAAAAAAATGTTGTGCATACGAAAAATTTCTGTGGAAAATCTAATAAAACCCTTGGAAGTGGGGCGAAAATTTTCGAATACTTGTAATAAGTTTCAAAATTGGATTTGTGTTGTTTTTGTTAAGTAATAAACTATACTCCTATAAAAAGGAAATAATGAACATTCAAACAAAAATGGTCCTAACTGGCTAAACTATTGAGGTGCTATCATTTTGCAGCGAACTATTTATATTCATCATAAATACAAATGCGTTTTTTAATATGTAGATTTGTATGTAAATAACATAAATTTCCCAGAGCCTAATTTAAGCCATTTAAACGATGCCACGTCAAGAGATTCAAATATTTTAAATTAGATTTAATTTTTTTTTTTCAAAACTGGTTTATTTGCAGAGTTGGGTATTATAAGAAGTAAGCTGAACAAATTATGCAATGTAATAATTTTGAGCTTTATTCTATGTTGAAAATTTTGATAGGGAGTTTTTAAAGTCAAAGAATTTCAATTATTTTTAACTTTCTTATAACTTTTTTTTTTTTTTAAGATAAAATTTACTTTTTATTTTATAGTAAATTTTTTAGTTTTTGTTCACAATTCTTAAGGAAAACACAATTTCTGTTGTCATATTTGAAAAACACCCCCTACTCAGATTTGTTTTCTTCCTTCCTTTTCCTATATTTTTTTTCATTAATAGCCGGTCTGTAATCCCAGTGAGTGGTTCTCCCATAATTTTTCTAGTTGAATACGCCCAGTTGACCAATAAAAATTACAGTGTTTCTGCTTACCACTGTACATAGCGATCCTTTGATCGATTTGCGAAGAGACGCGCATGTCAAAGCAAAATTTTGCACTGCTCTTTAACTAGTTCGCTGCTGTACGTATTTTAATATAACTCAAAGAGTTATGAACATTCCATAGAACACACAGAGGACTTGCTTCAATAAATAAAAAATAATAATTTATGTTCACAAAAACTTTAAACAAATATTTTTTCCATTTTTTTTTAAGTTTTTGCATTCTAAAACATAAAGCAAAAAATATAAAAATGTTTATAAGAACCGAGTATATTTGAACTTAAAAATGTCAATTCCAAAATATCTCCATTTAAATATCACTCTGAATTATAAACATTCTTTTAAAACTTTTTCAGTCTACTTCTCGTTATAGTCAATCCCACAAATAAACACATTTTCATAAACATTTAAGACCATGTCAAAAATAGTTGGATCACGTGACAATGAGTCGCTTACCTCAGTGCTTGAGTGCTTTGTTAAGATTTGGCATAAAATAGACCAAGAGATCCGCAAACCTTATCCGCTGAGGCTGGTGTCTCACTAGCATAGGAAGATGAAGTAGTGAATATTTTGTTAGTAATTTTTTATTAGTAGTGATAAAAATGTGCATTTACCTCGAGCGACGTTGTACCATTGTCTGTTCTTGAAAATATTTAAGCATGAGTTTGTGTTGAAATGAAAAATGCATATGCCCCTATTTAAGAACCCTCTATATAATAGCTTTGCATGGACAAGTAGGTGAACTGTGGAAAATTAAAATAAAAACGAAGACATGAAAAAATTTAATTTCATACTTTTGTAAGTATTTCCCAGATTTACAAAGGAAAACTTTTATTTTGTTTACTGTAATTATTCTATTTTATATGGAAAAGTTTGGCGCTTTATGGGTGGCGTAAAGTGAATATTATTCAAAAAGTGCGAAGCACGCGCACAAATAATTCATAGCGTGAAGAAATAAAAGTGCAAAGTGTAGGGGTTGAATATCACGCGCTGCCTACGCCAGCCATATTCACATCGGTGACCTCTTTGGCGTTTGGATTTAATTAGAAAAATTTAGGCAGCCTCGCTCTTTGAGTTGCTTTTATTAGAGTTTTTATAATTTTTTTTTTCTTACTTTTTAAGGGCTTGTGAGAAACATTGAAACAGTCATACATACATATTTTTATACATACACATGATGACACGCATACATACATACATACGTACAAGTATTGTGTTTCTAACTGTCACTTCGCCAAAATCCCGATAGACCTTCAACTTTACATTGGCTGATTTTATTCGAGTTGTTAGACAAATGGGAAGGAGGGTAAAATAATTTAATATTTAATATTCGACCTTAAAAATTTGGAAGAATTTATTGCTTTAATATTTAAAATTTGCCACATTTCTGGTAGCCATTATGTACCTATTTAATTTGCTAACTGCTGGCGGCAACCCCTGCTGTTTAACGGCAATTTCGTACTGCACCTGTAAACTTACATATCTTATTTTTTTGCTTTTATAAAAATAAGGTATTTCAGAAGATCTTTATCAAGTGGTTTCATTTATAAAAAAATGGGTGAACAAACATCGTTGCCTGACCATTAATATCAATGCTAGCACGTGCGGGCCATTTAAATTTTTTTATTGTGGCAACCTGCTGAGGATTTCACTTTACTTCTTTATTTAATTTTTTTATTTCTTCGAGTTAAAAATTGTCGTGGTATTCATAATTTACCTGCTGATTTGAAAGAGCATTGAATTAAAGCATGAAATATCGAAGGTCTAAAAATTGGAAGAAAATGTTAACAATTTTCCCTGCAGTTATCTGAATCATAAATATGTAAATACAAGCCATTTAGCTTTTACTAGGAACGAAAAGTATATTTTATCTCTGAAAGTATTATAAGGCGCATATGTTGCAAACGGGCCATTCGCTTAAAATAAGGCGAGAAAACTGGATGTATTCTAATTGTGAAATGTGCTTAGAGCACAATAAAGCGATATCACAGTTTAAAAGTTATTTTGAATCCCAGTAATGCATCGTGAATCAACCAATCTAAAGACTTTGAATCCATGTAGACATACCTTTCCGCTAGAAGTCTTCACTTCCTATCCTAGCGCCCTCTCCCGTCGCAGTGCCTACTTTTCCTTGAGTTTAGTTATTTAGCTACTAATATATATATATGGCCACACTATTTGAAGCTAATCTCTAGCCATTACGTTAATACGCCTCTGTCAAGACAGATTCTGGCAAAAATTATTATAAAACCAAATGAAATTAAAATTGAATTTAAAAGATTATATATTAATAAAGTAATTAATAAAAATATTGTTTGCACTTTTAAGTACATATTAAATAAATAAATACATATTATATGCAAATATGTAAAGAAATATGTGAACTATGCTTAAGCTTAATATTAAGTTCTAGACATTACTATTTCTCGCTTTACTCACCTTTAGCTATTTATTTTCGTTTGTTGACTCTATTTTCACTGCTTACCGTGTTTCTTATTTCCATTAACCTATCATTTCTTTTTACTTACATATACTCACTCCAACTCTCCGTTTATTGTTCTTTCGTTTTCCCTATTCTTCTTATCTTAGTTAGCACTAATATAAGAACAGAATATACTAAAAATAGTCACTTGAATTGTTTCATCTGAATTGTTCGGGACTACACGGTTGGTAATTTCGCGCCTCCAAATAAAAAGTTTTATTAACGTAGCATTGTCAAGAAATAGTGCCGATTCTTCAGCCTCTTTTTGCATATTTGGCGGCAACCCGACCACCTACAAATTCTGTGGCCACATACCCAGCAAGGGACTACCACGTTTTTTGCCATAAGAATTTAAGAGGCATCATAACGCCCATTAACTCCTTTTTCCACCAAAGACCATTTGTACGCTCCGGAACTATACCCAGAGGAAATACTAGGCTCAATAACCACGGCTTGGGTTATCCTCCATATGCCGCACAATTATTTCCTGAGACAATGTTGCGTAGTCCTAACAGTTCCTTTATTGAAAAGCAGAATCATCTTTTCCGGGGTAGGGCATTTTCATCTTGTGGCTACATTAATAAAGAAAACTGTCCCATATTGGGATTGAAAACCCACACGTGATCGTCAAAAAGCCAATGCATTCTCAAAGAGTGAGAGTTTGATGCGGTTTTTGGAGCGGTGTTATCAATGGCAGATTTTTTTTTTTCGAAACGCTGCTGGAAACGCCATTTCGACATAAACTTGGGCGATTTTTGGGTTGGGTAGGATGGTGCATCATGTCACATAGCCTATTTCGTAATAGATCTTTTGCGCGCTGTGTTCGGTATACGTCTTATCAGCCGTCTTGGTCATACCAATTTGTCAATTTGGAGCTGTGATTTTGCGCTATTTTAATTTTTTGCAGGCTGCCGTGAAGAGTCGATTAACGATTCAGACCCTGTAGGCAAATATCGAGAAAGCCATTCGTGAGATAGATCCAGAAACCGTTACTAAGTCTTAGAAAGCTAACGCGTCCTTGTTGCGGTAAAATATACAAGTACGTATGGTATATAATTGGCGCTTCCACATTTTTTGGGCTTATGGCCGAGCTCCTCCTCCAATTAATGAAGCGCGTTTTTATGTTTCCAATAGAATAGAAGTAGCTAGAACAGAGTTTTACAACTACGGGAAGGGTATCTGTAACAGGAACTTAAATTTTAAATTGCTGCTGCAGTATCTTAAGTGCTATGTTTGGTCTGTTTTGCTATATGGTGGTCTTGGACACTGAAAGCTACGACTGTGAATAAATTGGAGGCTTTTGAAATATGGTGCTAACGAAGAATGTTAAAACTGTCTTGGACACAAGAAATTAGCCACGCAGAAGTTTTACGCAAACATATAACAACAATAAAGGGATATAGTATTAAGAATAAATTAAAGTAAATTCATAGTTATGTACTTCAACTTTTTTAAAATTTTGCATAATACATTCTGTAAATGGAATAGGCAAACAGAGAAGAAGTAATTTCTTTCACTAACTGTTTTTGTACTTTTTTGCTAAATAAAAAAAATAGTTTCGGTGATGAAAATCTTTATTTTGACCTGTACGCGCTTCATTGTTTGCTTGTATGTATACTGCAGATGTCTACTTCACAAGTAGACAATAGGGTGATTAATTTTGCGCCACCTTGCATGTATGTACCTACATATATTGAGTTTTTGTGTCGATTGATCAACGATAAATTTGTCATATTTTTTCCTATTAGAGTAACTATTAACTATTTTTTTGTATTTATTTAAATTCAATTTCAATTAAAACATCCACCTTCCTGTTAACCAGTAGTTCACCTCAAATGATTTCCTTTAAAGTAAACAATACAATTTGACGGCAAATAAAATACTATACTTAAGTATGACCCAGTGACCTGCAGGCAGGCATGACACTACTTTTAGCCTCTTAAAAGCAATAAAAATCTAAGCAAAAAACAGAACTAGCTGAACATACTCTGTCTCCGAGTAGACAATAAGACGATTGTTATCTGAATACAAAGGTAAGCTTGGCAAAATGAACAGACAAAAGCTTAACTAAAAGTTGAGCAGTATCTACTAAAATATACTCGAGGAAATTGTTGCAGGTACTCGATAAAGGCGTAAGCAAGAAAAAGGTATATAGCACAAAAAATATATTTACATGCATAGATGTGACTGTTGAGGATACATATTAAAAGTGAGGAAGTAAATGAATGAAAACAAATGAGAGCAACGATTTGTGGAGCAGTCGGAAAGAAGAAAATTGTACGCCAACAATAGAAAAAATGCGGGCTTAGCTACGTACATACCTGCCTAGGATATGAAATTCATGCTGAAACAAGCAAAGCAAGCAACAATGACGCAGACAAAAACAATAATAGCAGAACAAAGACCAAGAAAAAAAAAAACAAAAAGAAAAAAAAACAAAAACAAAAGATAACAATTTCATGGCAGTAACAAATTGAGCAATGCAATATGTTGAACAGAACTGAACTAAACTGAAATGTTTGCCATTTATTTATTTTCCCTGTTTTTGTTTTTCTCCAGCACCGCCTCTCTTCCAGTAAAGTAAGCAATTGAATTTGCCAATTTAGCAGCAGCATGAAAGAAGCAACTAGAACCAGGTATTTGCAGGAATAAAAAAACAATAAAAATCATTTAGTAATAAGACAAAACCTGGAGCAAAAATAGTGAATTTTCCCGATGCAATCACTGAGAAGTAGGAGACTCAGACATAGAACTTGGTTGAATTTTATGGGCAGAAAAGTTGGGGCAACAGCAAAGTAGTATCCGGCGCAACAGCAAAGTAGTACGAGCGGAATTCGTGTTACGAGGTACGTAATTGATGTCCATTTCTTGGTTATGAAACGGCTAGAGCAGCGGTCGGCAGCGCAACGAAAAATGATACGTTTTAATGGTGGATGGAGCGAAAAAACTACACATAAAAGTAGTGTCGGAAAAGACGGCGACAGCAGCTAAAGAAGAGCGTACTTGTGAACCTCCAGTAAACTGATATCCTTGTTGGGACAGGTGCAAAGTATATTGCTGGAGGCGACGATAAAAAGCTGCTGCAATGCTAGTATTAGAGAAAAAAGCGTTTCTATAAAAGACAACACATTAAGAGAATCGATAAACAAACGGAAAAATAAATAAGTGTATATTCAAGAAAAAATAAAAAAGAGCTTGAAATATGTTGTAAAAGCAAAGAGAAAAAAGGTAGATAACTTTTCAACTTCAGACAGCAACTGACAAATAAAACGCCATAAAAGAGATATTGAAATAAAAAAATAGTAAAGAAAGAAGAGTTTCAGTAGAAATAAGGATGCAAAAATATCTGTAATTATAAGTTTTACAAGCTGCGACAAGTGGCAGCATAACATAAACATATTGATGGTTGACCAATTTTGTCTATTTTTATTTTCTGCATTTTTTTTGTGCATTAGTTGTTATGGAAGTGTGCTATTGAAAACCACTTAAATCCACTTTAAAAAAATACAAAAAATAGAACAATTCTACAAACTTTTTATCCGAATTCCACAATTTTTAAAAAGGATTTGTGGAACAAATTTTGGCGTACAGTTTTATAGTCCATTAAATTCTAGTATAAAAAATGTATATAAGAAGTTGCTGAAAATCCCGCTTATTTTTATATTTAAAGGGAGATAAGTTTAGAGGTATTGGATTTTAAATTGAAATAAAACAACGAAAATTCAAACTGCTTGGTCAATCGTTATTATTTTTGTGTAGAACCATTCATAACATTTATTTTTTAACGGCCAATCCACGGGTCCGAAGCGTGAGATAAATTGTTCACCGAAACGACGACGTAGTGTACCATTGTTTCACAAGCTGCATGGCAAATGACGTCATCCGCCGTCTTGTTGGAATCAATTATTTTAAAGGCCTTCACGGGCTTCAACTTCCGGCGCCAAAAAGTTGTTTATCATGGCGCGGTAGCATTCGCCATTCACTGTTATATTGACGTCAGCCTCGTCTTTGAAGAGCTATGGACCGATAATTCCTTCAGTCCATAGACTGCACCAAACGGTTGTTTTTTTAATAGATGTAATGGCTGTTCTTGAATGACTTCGGGTTGCTCTTCAGCTCAAATTTGACAATGAATGCATATCACAGAGCTTCGATTTTCGTAATACAATTGAACGATTTCTAAACGGTGTTGAAACGTAAGTCTTTCCATGATGGAATGTCACTGAAAGCTGAAAAGAATTATATATTTAGTTTGACAATAATCACGCCCTACCTGTCAAAGAAACTCTATTGGAAAAACTACCTCCAATCTGATCACTCTTTATTAGGCGCTTTCGATTTGCCATTGCTCTGCTCGTATGACGTGCATATGACCGCAATAAGTTATATTAAAACAAAAAATTATTGCGCAAGAATCGCAGCTAGCGAGTATGGATAAAGCTCATAAAAATCGGCTAACTCACTAAACCCAATGCTGCTTCAACGCTGGTATTAGAAAAGTCTCATTAGACAGTGTTCACACACGGTATTTTTTGTTGTGGCAATCCGTAACTTTTGGTAAAAAGGTCGATGGCGAAGGAAGAGAAACCGACACTGAGCTGCTAAATTTTGTGCAAAATTAAGGATGATATTGCATTCCTTCTTTACAAGTGCAGCTATTTTCCTAATTTTTATAGGTGCTGTATGAATTCCGGATATTTTTCCAGGTCCTTTTTTCGAAAGCTAGGTAATACGCAACACAACTAGCTGCAAATTAATTTGAACATTAATAATAACAAAAATTTACGCTTTTCTAAATTCTTTTTCTCCAACCTTTATATGATTTTTAAAAAGTGGTTAGGTATTCCAGCAGTTGAAAAGCTGATAATCAATTTAGCATTTCAATCTGTGTTCACAATAATAGCAGAACTATACATATACTGGAAGTTTTGAACATTTTTTATTTAATTTTTTTATTTTTTTTTTTTTGTTTTGTAAAAAATAGTTTATACTACAACAAAACCATGCAACTCAAATTTTTAAATTTTGTAGAAAATTTCAAAACGTTAAACAAATTTTAATTGGAAATTTTAATCTGAATTTTTAGAGCAATTCTGTGTAACTTAATAAAATAATATTGTTTTTTTTTTTTGTAAAAAGAGGTCTAAGTCCTCTATGCCATTATTTTTTAATTATAATTTTGCCGGAAGACTATGTCTTCTTAGTCGGACTGTTGATTAATTATTAATTTGTTTCTTACTAGCTACTTAATATTAAATAACGAACAGCTATCATCACATTGAATGCAACGTGAGCTGTTTGAGGTGCATTCAATACAAACATGTCGTCAGTACTTTAAGTAAATATTGTGAGAAAGGTAAATTTGGAACAAACGAAAATGTGTCAGCAATTGAATTGCGACAAGCGGGATTGAACTTTATTAAAATAAATATGTTAATTATTAACTTGTATGCTGTTTTGTAGCACATTTGGTTTTAGTAAAATATTGAGCAAGCTTGAAGTGGTTCCAAACTTGCGTGGATATTTGACAATACTTTTTTTTCCTGGATCATTCGTTATATGGAAGAAAATGCGAACAAAATAATCAAAAATCCACGCGAACTTTGACTGACCTTAAACTGGCATAATATAATGTAAAATGGGATGGTGTACAATACCACAAAGCCTAAAGTTTTCCAGTTTGAAATGTTCATGGAAATTGTTTGCCTAAGTGGGCGACCCTCTAAACGTTTATGGAGAGTGGTGACTACCATAATCTAATCTAACCATTTAAGTAGATATTGAGAAATTTAAAATCATATTGAGAATGTGTCAATTCAAATTGAGAATGTGTAAATTGAAAACGAGAAAAATTATATTCAGAATCAGAGGTAGCAGCCAGGTGGTTAAAGAGAGATTCCTCTTAAACGGTTTACTCATTAACTGCTTCATGATTTCATTATCAGTCATACCAATCGATGACCATCTTCAGCATGGAATGTAGAGCTTAAAAAAGTAAATACGTTGTCGACTAATATGAATACTTCAACAAGAAAAGAAAAACAGGCAAGCTTTATTATACAACTTAATCAAGTCATACGAGAAGTTCTGCAGATAATTTGAATTAATGAGACATGAATTGCAATTTACGCAGACTCATTTCAATTTATACTTTTACAAAATATGTTTTGTCATTTTTTGCTCTATTTGCCATATTTTAGTAACAATTTTCGGTGTATTTATTTGGGAAACAAGAGTTTAATCTTAATGTACCCATTTTTAGTTTTTTTTTTTAAATCATATTTCGTAGTTTGCTCTGGTACATACACTCTGTTTTTTTAATTTTTTTTTTTATGCTCACCACATCTTCTACTCCTATTCTATTACCTTTTTTCTCCATTTCCCCCATTATTCCTGCTATCTGTGCATTCAAGTCATCATAGTCAGGCGTTAAAAGGCATTTGACAATAACAACTTTTCATTCGATTGCTCGTACAAAAGTCATTTGTCATATCGATTGCAAGCAGCTGGCGCTACCGGCCGAAACGAAACGACACTCTAGAGGACAACAACAAAAAGAGCACATGACAAAACAGCTACGGCTAGCAATTCTCAGCATGCAGCATGATGGCTATGCATACATGTTCGTATATGTGAGAATACAAGTGCATGCGCAGTAATGCAAAAAAAAACCATTGCTGCATAACTGCCTTACCAACAGCCACTAAGCGTCAGCCGCTCATGTTTCATCATTATGTCACATGCTGTGCCTCAGTAATTTCTTCCGCAGCTGGATGCGCACGGTTGCAGTTGAAATGCATGGAATGGCAAGGGAGTTGAAAGCAAAATTAAAATAGCGGCGAAAAAAATGTACTATGCAAGTAGGAAGATGTCGACATGCAGATAACATATACTATTGTACATATAAGAGTATGTATTGTGTATAAATGTACATTCTTTGGTGGATTTAACTGCATATCAGTGGCGAAAATGTCTTCTTTGGTATCCTGGATGCTGTTACTCAAGAGAAAATGAAGATTTTATTATTTCGCCAATGTCAAGTAGGCAAAGTTATTGCATTTGGCTCGTCTGCGCAATGTTGTAGCATACTTTTGAGCGCATTAGCGTGCATCAGGTGCCTGCGTGCACTATGATGTATATGTGGTAGTAGGCAGGCTAATTTAAGCTTACTTCTGACTTGGTGCATTTAAATCTACTGGAATTTGTATTACAAAATAATGAAAAATTAGTATTAGTGAGAAGTTTAGTGCCATCTACAGTCAATATTTCCTGCAAACGATGAAGACGACTTGAAAAATTATGCTAGTTCGAATGGCGATGATGAAGATGAACAATTGTCTCGATCAGAAGTTGATATGGAGCGAAGTTTCATTGATATGGATTTAAATACTGTTTATGAAGAGGTACAGAAGCTGTTATCCAAATTTCGCTCATAAGATTGTTGTAATAACAATTGCCAAATAATTATACCATGAAAAACTATCGGGTAGGAATTGTTTAAATTTATCAAAAAATTAATTTTAGTCCAGATTCCAAAAGAAGATCACTTCTTTCACATCTGTATTCTTCTTTTTTAGTAAACCTTTCAACTGTCTACTTTTCACCATTTCTGTCTTCATTGACTTTCTGGGTTTCACCATATAAAAGCGCGTGACAAACTCTATTCGAGTAGGCGAGAAAGTAAACAATGAAAGCCCTCCTTTCATAGTCCAGTTCACATGCTCAGTGTTTTGAAAAAGTAACATGTAAATATCCTAATGCACAAAAAGGCCTTTTGTATCTTAAAATGCAATTTTTAAGTAACAAAATCTGTATTTTTTTGTGGGCATGCTTTGTATGTATCTTCTATGACTTTTTAGCGCTGGAGGCGCTGCTGAAATGAATGCTGGTTTACCTATGCATTTTTTAGTCGTGATTTGATTTTACCGAATATTTCTTTGCATATGTAAGTATGTACGTATTTTCGTCTATGTACGAATTTGTTGGTACAAGTGTGTGTTACAGAAATTTCTTTTCCTGCGAGCACTGAGCATTTCATTGAAATGCAAAGCCTTAGACTTTAGTATTGCAGAGAAAGTTTATACAAGCTGTGAGGGTATGAGATTTGGCGCCCTTGCGCGGTTCTTCTTCTGTCGCCTATTGTGGTTTGCACAGCTGGGCATCATGAAGGCATTCATTTTATTAAATGCATAGCTTTCGCAATTTTTTTAGACGTATAATTGTGCACAAAGGGCTCCCTTTTATTTGCATTTATTATGCTATTTTTTATGGGAATTTATGAATATTTTTTAAGCGAGGCCTGTATATGCTTAAATAATATATAAGCAAAATTTCGTTGAGCCGTTGTTCACTGAGTTTTTTCTGCTTTTTATTTATTATTTGACATTTTCGTTAACACAAATATAAATACGTTTGTGTGAGCCGTTTTCTGTTTGTTGCCAGGAGAAGCAATTTTTGTAGATGCTCTTTTATTTACGAGCTTTTCCGTACAGCGGCATTCGTCTTTTCATTACAGCCATTTTCTGCCACTTTGCTTGCCCACTTTGGTAGGCATTTGTTTATATATTTGCTAATATAAATGCGCGAGAATTCTTGTTTAAAATGTGTGGTGAAAAAGTAAAGACGGCTCTGTCATAAAAGAACAACAAAAACGTTGTTGAAAATGCTCTTTTATTCGGCAAAATTCTTAGTAAATCTGTTTATGTGCATTTAAATGTTGTTCCAAGTGGCATTTAAGTTCCTTAGCCCAGAAAGGGAATGTGTAAAAAATATATGGAATTATGAGAAGAATATAGTTAATATTAAAATTTATGTCATTTTAGAACGCATACTTCTAGATTTTCTATAACATTCCCTCACTTTGACCGACCACAATAGACTTAAATGTAGCAAAAGCAGTTCATGCTGGTTTAGAAGGGAATACGAAGAGAAGAATAAAGTTTTATACTCAAAAGAGTATGATAGAAAAAATATTTATAGAAGGCTACCAAAAATGTCGCCCTATATATTTAAGGGCATATTTATTTAGGTCATTTATGTTTTTAAACTAATTTACAGAACAGACTTCATAGACCTTTTTTTTGTACTGATACGAAGTAGAAAACACTTAGTGAAAAACCGTAATTCCAAAACTTTAAAAAGCACCAATTGTTTATCAACTGACATACCTTTTAACGAAAAAAAGCAAAAAATTCGGACTCTTGAACAATTTGCAAAACAGAGCCGTTAAGCAAAAAACAAATTTTTTTAAATAATTTTTAAAATCGAATACCTCAAAAACGTTTAAGTTTTGGAAACCAAAATAACCATAATGACTTTCCGGGTAACCCTGTACAGTTTCGCTTATATTCTGAATTTTGGCGCAGTCCCTCTCAAATTGTTGAGTATCGTCACGAATCTACATTTCTCTGTCAAATGAACGCATCTTCTTCTTCTTGATTGGCACTATAACCGCTTGCTCGATTTTCGACGAGTTTAAAAAAGTTGGACACACCAAGTGGAGCCAAGTCCTTCTCCACCCGGCATTTAAGATATATTGCTTCCTCTTCCTCTGGTACCACCAGCTGGTGCCTCATCGAATACTTTCGGAGCGGAGCATTTGTATCCATTCGGACGACATGACCCAGAGAACTAAGCCGCTGGATTTTTATTTACTGCGGTATGTTTATGTCGTCGTAATACTCGCCAACGTGCAAAAGTTCGATAATCTTCCTCAGAATCTTTCTCATAAACACTCCAATGCCTCATCGGATGTTGTCATTGTCCACGCTTCTGCGCTACATAAACGGCGATTTTTTAAGAGCTAAAGGGAAGTTTTTCAAAAAATCACAAGAGCTATAGGAACGCTTTTCAATTAGTAGCTCTTGAAATTCTTCTGGCTGATCTTCACTCCAAAATCGACAATTCTGCTTATTTACGTTCCCATTGATCCAAAACTGAGCTTCGTCGCTGAACACAATTTTTCGACTTTAAATTTTCTTAACAGAACACGCATCTTTATAATTAAATTCCATGATTTGCAAGGGTTATTCGTTTGTAAGACGGTTAAATTATAGACCAAACTGAAGATGTTTGACAGTGAAACAAAACACGAAACGTGCGTCAGCTGTTTAAAACAACTGTTTAAAAAGATAATAGCTAAAAAATCACCTGTTAGTTATTTGATAGTGTGTCACTCAACTAGACATCGATTATATAAAGCATGCCAAACCAATTATTTACACGGTTATATTGTATAGACGGCGGCCGCCGTAGCCGAATGGGTTGGTGCGTGATTACCATTCGGAATTCACATAGAGAACGTTGGTTCGAATCCCGGTGAAAGCAAAATTAATAAAAACATTTTTCTAATAGCGGTCGCCCTTCGGCAGGCAAACCTCCGAGTGTATTTCTGCCATGAAAACGCTCCTCATAAAAATATCTGTCGTTCGGAGTCGGCTTGAAACTGTAGGTCTGCAAGCAATTTAGTCATATCACCAACCTGACAAATTTATTGAAAATTGTGTATAAATGAAAAAACAATTGAATTAATATGAGTCGATTTGAAGTTGCTAAGTATATTGAATATATCTGCTGTACTATACATACATATGCATGTATTTGTATAATCGGTTTTTTATGTGCGATGAAACTTAAATGTAATTAAAATATATAGCATTTTTTGATCATCCATGAAACTGGCTTTATTTCGCAGATAGTATTTTTTTTGCCATACCCCAAACTGGATATCCAATTTTTGAAAACAATTCGCAATGTGTTGAGCTCTATTTCAGCAATCTGCAATATATGTTCATATTTTTGTATATAATTGGTGCGTACAACTTTTGTTAAGTGATTAGTCGAAAATCCCCTCCAATTTGTGGAATGAGTCTTGATGTTAATACGCTAGATGGGTAACCTGTTTTTATGATCAACTTTTTAAGGCATTATTACACTCTCGGGTTTTTTTATTGTCAACTGAAGAGCGTCAGCTTTAAACTTCCAAAAAAAGAAAAAATGATTTAGCACATTTTTTTGACAAAGATTGTTATGAATAAAGAAAAACATTTTGGAATTCTTTTGACATTCTTCTTTCGTGTCCATATGACTATGGAATATAATTTTACAGAATTAGGATAACTTTTTTAAAACTGGGCGCCAATTGAAATTTTGAGATCTTTTAATCTCGAAGCAATGGTAAAAATCCAAATACATCATTTAGTTGTAGTATTGAGCATGTGCCGATTTCCATGTGTGAGAAAAAAGTAAATATTTGTCGCCCTGCTTTATAGATGCAGTGAATGCATGAAAGTGAAATCGGACGAAATATTCCCACACACACATAGTTAAGTTTGAAGTCAAGTAAAATATAATATAAAAATTAATGTACGTATGTATACATATTTCGGCTTTAGTTTCACATTCATAAGCATTAGTAATATGGAAATCTAGGACGCCGGGTCGTATACGTAAAGTGTATCGGGGTAAAAAATTTAATGCATCCGTGGTATTGCACTGCATGGTTGTATACTCTAGGTGGAAGTCCAATTTTGATAAAATTTGGATATATTGAATTGCAAAACCGCCAGGAATGGTACATAAGTTCATTTCGACACGATAGGTGGACCTGGAGTGATGCTAAGGTTACACAATCAATTCAAAAACTTACAATTTCTAGACTCAGTCACTGCTTCATCAATGCCAGAATTAGTTTTAATTCCTCCTAAATTTAATATCGAAAAAAATATTTACTAAAATATAAACATGAAGAGCTGAAATTGCATAAAATTTATTTCAACACGTTTTAAATAAAGCGAATTTTTTATTTTAAGTGTACAAAGTGGAAGTTTAGGTACAAAAATATCTTATGCTCTACCAAAATACGTACTAATTTAAAGCAAAGTGATTTTCCAGTACGACATTACTGTCCACGTCGTAAACTTCAACCAGTTAAAAAGAAAATATAAAAACTTTCCACATTCCCCGCTTAGGCAAATCTTCTCCTACCAACTTTCATCTATTTATTGTAATCTGCACATGACTCAAGCATTATGCTGCCTAAATGTTGGATCAATCCGTAAAGCATAACAACAAGTGACAACTTTTTGACAAACGTGTCGTATATTGATCAATATTTACGGTAATAACGCTCAATCTAATACAACTTGTAAAGAGTGGTTTCGCAGCTTCCAAAGTGGCAATTTCGAAATGAGTGATAAAGATCGCGAAGGGGCACCGAAAAACTCGAAGATACTCAACTACAACAATTATTGGATGAATACGCATGTCGAACCCTTGATGAGAACCCTCTAAAGAATTTGATGTTGACAAATCAACCGTGGGTAAATGTTTGCACGCGGTGGGAATCATCCAGAAAGCAGATAACTGGGTGCCACATCAATTGCTGGAGAGGGATATGGAGAGACGTTTGGTGAAGTGTGAGATGCTTCTTGAACGGCAAAAAAGAAAAGGGTTTCTGCATCGCATCTTCACTGGCGATGAAAAAAGGATCTATTATAATAACCCTAATCGTCAAAAATGTTGCAGCCTACCCGGTCCATCGACAGCGAAAAAAATATTCATGATTCAAAGGTTATGATGTGCACCTGGTGGGATCAGAAGGGTGTCATCTATTATGAACTCCTTAAAGCATCACTCGTGATCATTACCGGCTGCAGCTAATGCGGTTAAATGGAGCTCTCAAAGAAAAGCGGTCGGAATAGGACGGTAGACATGACAAACCAGTTTGGCTGCATGACAACGCCAGACTAAATCGGTCCAAAAATATTTAGAAAGACTGAATTGGGAAACCTTGCACCTTTGGATTACCGTCTGTTCCGATTAATACAGACATCCCTTATTGCAGAGCGGTTCACTTCTTACAAGAGCATCGCAAACTGGCTCAATGAATGGATCAAGTCAAAAGAGCTCGAATTTTTCCACAGAGGATTCCGTATGCTGCCTGAAAGATGGAGTAAAGTTGTAGCTTCCAATGACACATGCTTCACATAATATCATGTATTATTTAATTGTTTAAATAATTTGTAACTTTGGCTAAGAAAGGGCGGAAATGTATTCTCATACCCAATATATATTTGCTAATACTTTTCAAATCATTCTAAGTGGCAGTTTGTTTTCGTATTTTAGCCTTATATATATATATATATATATAATTGGCGTGGACACCCTTTTTGGGTGTTTGGCCGAACTCATCCTCGTATTTGTGGTGTGCGCCTTCATGTGGTTCCACAAATGGAGGGACCTAGAGTTTCAAGCCGACTCCGAACGACAGATATTTTTATGAGGAGCTTTTTCATGGCAGAAATACACTCGGAGGTTTGCCATTGGGGCGACCGCTATAAGAAAAATGTTTTTCTTAATTTTGGTGTTTTCACCGTCAACCCATTTGGCTACGGCGGCCGCCTTATAAATATAATATTTATCATAAGAGTATCATCGATAACGCTTGCAGTTTCACACATATACGTAGATTCACAGCTAAAATCACATACTCATCTCTATATATGCATATTTACAAATCACAGCTAAATGCCAAACAAGATAAGCAGATTTATAGCCATTAATATAAACACATTTGTGCACGTATGCCCACATGTATGTGTGTATGTATTTATACACAGAAATCAGAACTCCGAAATACAGACACATACACATGCATATGCAATATGTGTTATATACATAAATACGTACAATGCAAAGTGTGCTCTAAGGATTTGTTACGTAGACGCAAACCACCAAATCCTAATTGACGTCTAGCTGAAATTAATCATTAATATTTGTCGACATAATCGCATTTAATTTTTTTTAGCTTTCTTATGGTATAGAATACTCACAGTTCCTCCTTAGCCCTTGGCATGCTCGGATGATTATCTTGAAGGAACTTATCGACAAACTGGCATTAGCACAAAAACAACTACATATGCACACACGTAAATACAGGCAGAGATTTTCAAATAAGCTAATTGAGGCTGGTGATAGTAACAAATGCACGCTTTTCCATTCATTTGCTCAATAGCTCGTTCAGCTCGTGAATAAGCAAATTACCGGGGTGAAATTACATTGAACGGGGAAATAGAGGTGTGTATTAAATTACAAAAGAATGAAAGGAACAAAGCGAACTCACAACAAAATAATTCGCATGCGAATATAGAATTCCAGATTAGCAGAAACAGAAAAAAAAATTAAAACAAGCTCACACAGAAAAATAATATAAAATAAACGAAAGAGCGCAGGACCTGGAGTTACTATATAAAATAATGCACGTGAAATAGTGGCCAAATAGGAAATTTATAGCTTTTCTTCTAGGTAAAGATGTTTGTTCTCTTATCTCTTTAACCCGGGCTCCTGAGTGATCCAAGCAATTGGATTGTTATGCAAGCTTACAGCCGCAGAAAGTTTATAGATCATGCAAATTTCTTAGCAAAAAAAATGTTCAGAAGAAAATTTTAAATCGTTTTGCAGGTTGTTGATCAATGCTAAACATTTAAATCTAACTGCTTGCCGCAAACTTTTCAATTGTTAATAGTATAAATCATAATCAATAGTATGGACGGGCAGTAGCAGCTCATATTACACTTCACGTTTCTCTTCCAAGGCCACCAGCCGTACAGCTTTACTTTCCTTAAGGTAATGTTTTTAGCTTTCCCTCTTGCCATTCAAAAGGTTTCGTGGATTATTGGATTTTATTTTCAATTTTCATTGCTAGCCTCTCAGTATTTAAACATACAAATACAAGGCAGTGCAAAATTAATAACCCTATCGCAAGGTTTATAAAATTTGCAAATGGCATCGAACGTCAAGAATATTTTTTTATTTAGTAAACAATTTTTCCAAAAACCAAATAAGATAATTAATTTTGCGCCACCTTGTATTTAAGTCACTATGCAGTTGTATTGTAGTAAGTTAGAATAAAACTGCTCCATTAACTATAATATTACAAAAATATATAATATATAGGTATATACAAGACTTTGAATATAATAAATAACTCAATTAAAAGTAACAATAGCAAAGATAAAATACTGGAAATAGAGCGACTTTAAAATGTCGTGAGCGAATTGCTTATTGCTATGTCTTCTCATGGGTTATTTTCATAACGAGCCTTTATAACGCCCCACTCATTTCTTTCTCGTGCTAACCGGAGGCACTTGGATGCGGCAAGTGGAGCCAAGCCCTTCTACTTCTACCTCTTCCTCTGCTACCACCAGCTGGTACCTCATCCAATACTTTCAGAGCCGAAGCGTTTGTGTTCTTTCGGACACCCAGTGGAGCCGCTGTATCTTTATTCACTAAACTATGTACCTACATATATGAAGTTCTTACAGCTCATACAAAGTCTTTACTACTTTTCATTTCATTGATTCGTTAAGTATTCGGTCGACTATGCGAATTTTCATCTTTACAATCGAAACTTTTAGAATAAAGCAAGGCTGTTTCTTTCTTAGTTATCAGATAATGTCCGTTAGCGTCAAATCAACATCTTTTTAGCAGCGTTTCCATTATTCCCCTCCTTGCAGAAGAAAAGCGAAATGTGACACAAATAATGGTAGTAATAGCTGCGTTCGATTCACCACTTTTCTGCTCACTAGAGTACTCCGCTGCACGCCAAGCGAAATATTTTTATGCGTTTAAGCGACATGCTCGAGCCAGTGCTTCCAAGTTTAAGTAAGGCTATTTTTGTTATATTTTGTGTTAGTCAAAAGGTCCGTTCTATGAGGGGATCAAACCACTTTCCATACCTTCAGGCAGGAGAATTTCAAAATTAATGGACTTTTATAAAAGTGTGTCCAAGCAAAATAATGCGCCAAATCATAAGCAATGTTAGATTCACAGGAAATTTTATTTTTCTACTCGCTTGGTGGTTGGTGAAACGAAAACAGCTGATAATAAGCCAAATGCAGCTCTTGCACAACCGACACGAGAGATGGGTTATTTTTAGTTTAGCGCTGACCTTAAAAATGCAGGACGTTGTTAAGCAGTGAGATCAAAAAATGTTCAGCTACAGAAAGAATTCATCAGTCAGAAACCAGAAATCAATCATTGTTGAAAGAGGATATTCGCGTTTTCTTAACGATGAAAAGTGAGTCAGATAAATCAAAAGTGCTTGAATGAGAATTAAAATCTTGGCATACGGATAGAAATTGTTCATTCAGTTCGTAATTTGATTTACATGGTTTTAAGAAAAAATCTATAATGTCTCTATACTCGAGAAGGAACACTGAAATTAACTTTTGCGCTGCAATTTTCAACGACTAGCAAGAATGAAAAAAGCTTTAGACGAGTACTGTATGGTGGCTCATATTATGTAGCGATTATCATCGGAGTAGTAAGAAGTAAAAACTACCTTTGAATAGATTTCAGCACAGTTACGTAAATTTGGTAAAGCGAGTTCCAGACAATCCAAGCTTATATCAGTATCGGTCTTATTTAAGTGGGCCTAATGATAAACAAAATAAATTTTGCTAAAAAAGCAACTGCCATATTTTTTTATTTTAAGTAACTCTTTCACGTATGGCGCAGAAGCTTGGACGATAACAACATCCGATGAAGCGACGCTTGGAGTGTTTGAGAGAAAGATTCTGCGTAAGATTTTTGGACCTTTGCACGTTGACAACGGCGAATATCGCAGCCGATGGAACGATTAGCTGTATGAGCTTTATGGCGACATAGATATAGCGCAGCGGATAAAGATCCAGCGGCTACGTTGGCTGGGTCATGTCATCCGAATGGACACAAACGCTCCGGCTTTGGAAGTATTTGATGCGGTACCAGCTGGTGGTAGCAGAGGAAGAGGAAGGCCTCCTCTGCGTTGGAAAGATCAGGTGGATAAGGACTTGGCTTCACTTGGTGTGTCCATCGCCCCAATTAAGAAGAAGAACTCTCTGACGTACTAGTGGAAATATAATCTTGACACTTAAGTTTTCGGTTTCCTGCAAGGCATGTTTATGTCTTTATACGAGTACCTTCCTCACGAGCACAATTGCAAAACAATATACATATATGTATAAAGCATCTTAAAGTATGTATGTTCGCAAGCTTGTGGTTACTTGATGGTGGGATTTCTGGATGCTGAAAGCTAATTTTGCGCTTGTCTCTGGTTTATCGATTAAAATAGCAACTTCAAACAGAAACGTTAATTACCACTCTCGAGCGTAATCATTCAATGTGTTTCACATCGAGAATAATGCAAGGCGTTGCAATTCTAGAAGCGTAGGTGATGAGGCAACACGGATTGCTCCGTTCCGTGCTATTTGACAGCAAATACAAGTGAAACTTGACTGGTGTTAATTTTATTATCCTGTGCGAACTTATTGCGGTGGAATTTCAGAACGGCAATTTGCCGAAACTTAAATTTTGTGTGTATACGCACTCCATTTTATGGTGCATTTAAGCCCGTTGTAATATTTTGTATTAAATTCGGGACTTAAAAAGTGAGTAAATCTAAAACATATTTTTGATTCCTTTGCGGACAGGAAGTTTTCAAATAACACTGTACGACAACAGATTTGGGAATTTGCATGTAAAAAAAGTATATGTACAGGGTGAACGGTATGAAGTGTATCCTATTCAAAACACCATAACTTTTTTGTGTGAAATTGGTTTTTATTGATTTCAAAGACAAAATTGTTCAAAAATGATAACAATTTTAACACACATATATTGCATTAAAAGAGCTCAAATATAATGGTGTAACATTCACCGATTTACGCCAATAGGTAAATTTCTTTTTTTTTCGGATATAAAAAAGTCATAAACATTTTAAATTTCACGCAATATATAGAAATGGGTATATACGAAAGAGGAAGTTTTTGAAATCATTAAAAGTTTAGGTAATTCGTTCACCTCAAAAAATGTAAACAAGTATTAATACAATTTTTCAATTCCCGTTCATCTTTCGTTTATTATCCACATTTTTCTAAAGCATCGTAATGTCGAAACCAAGTCCACCATAAATAGGAATAACTCGGCCATATTAATTGATGCGTGGCTACCATTTTGTAGTGCTCGGGTTCGAAACTCCGTGCTTGGAAAATCAAATGATAGACAAATTTTTTTCTTTCTTTCTTTTTTCACCCGAGTGAATTTCTGCTATTGAAAAGCTCCTCATAAAATATCATTTGGCATTCGGATGTGGCATGAAATTGCATTCCATTTGTGGAAAATATTAAGATGTACGGCACAAATAGGAAGAGGAGCTCAGCCAAACTCGCAAAAAGCATGTAAACGTCAATTACACTAGTTAGCACCAAAAATGGTCCTCGACCAGAAGGCGTTTTTTTAAGTAATTAACATTTTTAACGAAAGACAATTTAAAAACTGCGTCCCTGAACTGTTTCCTTTAGGCGTATAAACAATCGCAACATCAGACTTCGCCCAATTCGCAAATTTTGTTTGGTGGGACATTGAAGTTCTAGAAGGATTAATAAAGGTATACTAATAATACTAGTTCACGAATTTTCACTTTCAAAAATGGTCCTCGACCAAAAAGCAGTTTTTAGACTAATTTGAGGTCGCTCAAACCAAAAATGAATTTTATTTTTTTTTTCAAAGAACGGTTTCCGAGATATTCCCAAAAAACCTGTTTTTTGGGCAATAGTGCAGTTATTACCTGCAATCTCGAAAACAGTGCTCGCTATTTCTTTGAAGTGCATACATTTCGAAAGGCACATATATAACCTACATGGCAATATAGGGTTTTTCAGTAAGAGCGCTTCAACTTTTGAACTTTTTTGAATAAAACACAAACGGTTTGACTTTTTTAACAATTTTTTTTTTATTATCGAGTTTGAACATATACATTTAAGTATGAAATTTGATTTCTTTTGCATGACCACCGCGTGCACGTTTTACGAAGTCCAATCGTTGAACCCAATTTTCGACCACTCTTTTGCATAAATCGGCCGAAATTCCAGCAATTTCGCGTTCAATATTGGCTCTGAGCTCACAAATCGTCGCCGGCTTGTTACTGTAGACCGATGACTTCACATAACCCCAAAACGGGACGGCTTGTTAAATGGACCGTAAAATGGCCGTAATGCTCTTAAAGTAGCAGCAACAGAACGATTATTTTCATAAAAAATTTGCACGATTTGCTATCGTTGCTCAAGTGTATAGTATAGCGTTCCATGATGAAATGTATACTAATGAAGTTTACAAATGACAAGCGAAAAATAAAAAATATTGCGTCGTTCGCCCTCTCTATCGGAAAAAAGTTGAAGCGCACCTATTGAATAACCCTATATATAGTTCGTGTCAATGGAAGTCGTAGTTTTCGCAAAACAGCTGTTGAAAGTTAAAAAAAGTGATTTTTGACGTTTTTTACTAAATTATCAAAGTTAATTAACTTTTTTCTGGAACAAAAAATTTTTTATATCGACATAAGATAGATTTTCTAAAAGACAATTTTGTCACCTACATTTTAAGTCTAAGTTTGTCTGAATCGACGAAAAATTGTAGAAGTTATAACGTATTATGTGAATGAAGACAATTTCATCGTCTGTCGTATATCCTTTTGATGTATACAATACGGTTTCGAACAAAAGTAAATCATGCCAGCCGCGTATTGAGTCACCCAAAATAACTGTTATTAGGCTCTTCAGGGACGCAGTTTTTAAATTGTCTTTCGTTAAATATCTTAATTACTTAGCTCTCTTATTCGATGAGTATCAATACTGGAGAACAAATTGAATTAAGACTGTGCCTTCCACTGCGTATTTTGAACATTTTTTATTCGTTTATGCATATACTCATATACATTAATGTTTGGAATTTGAAATTTACCAAAGTTGAAAAAATTCAACAGTTTTAAATTATAATTTAGAACATTTCAAAAAAATTTCAAGTTTGCTGTTTTACAGCCCTTTGAATTTTGGTTTGAAGTCGCTAAAAAATTAGCTTGATTTTTAGGAAGTGGTTATTTTTCTAGCAAAAAACGGAAAAAATTCGCTTACCGCCATGAATAAAAAAATTTTTTTTTTAAATAAAATAAAAAAATAAAAAAATTATAAAAAATCAACGCTATTTTACCCGCTTTAGAATGAGACAGCCGGTTATGAAAATTTATTGGGCTACAAAACGGCATACTCGAAATTTTTCGAAGAAGTTTATATGCGAAGGTTGGGGAACAGATGATATTGAAAAAGTATTAAATTCGTTAAATATTTATTGACTCACTTGAAATGTGACTGCATAAATATTTATATACATCAATGATATTTGACACAAATGTGATTAATTCAGAAAATAATTGGTTTAATTAAAATAAACCATTAATGAGGGGAAGTCAAATAAACTTTATTCAAAACGAATTTCCAGTGGATTCTGTCGACTTTTTGATGGGTTAATTCATACACTGGTTTATTGTTGTCAAAACAATGTTGAATTGAGATTATAAAAAACAGGGCTCATTTGAATTAATTGCCAGCTGCAGCAAGTAAATCTATTAATTGCAGAAATGTTGTACTGTTAGCATAATTAAAGGTTGTATTGATTTAAGCATCAGCATTTTTTATTGTAAACAAACATTACAGTTCATGTAAATAAATAATCATTAATTAAAATCTCTTGTACTAACAATACATATATCCATATGAATAATCGAAAGTTGCTTGGATATTAGCAGCATATGGCATATTTTTATGGGTACCGTGAACTGCATGGGCTCATTTGTTTCTTATATTCATTATATTCTTATTTGAAAAATACAGATTGTGGTTTTAATAAAATAATTTAAGAGACAAAACAGTTAATAGTAGTTTAGAGCAAACAAATCCCTCTCTATCACAATTACAATCGCTGACGCAGATGCAGTCGAAAAAAACAAAGAGTAAAAAGTGTTGCATATCTTAAGGAGAACTGGGGATTTGTATTTGCTGTTATGATTCTGAATGTTTTTACGTGCTTGTACGAGCTTTTCATGCAGATTTTGTTTGAGGGGACCCGTAATAAAATTTTCCGAGGAATAATTTTCTAGAATATATTAACCCTTGAGCGACCTCACAAATGCATTGTTTTTCAAATTAAAAAAAAGGCTCAAAAGCACCATATTTTAAAACTATTAAACTATTTTACAAAAACTTTTCTAGTGAAATTCTACTTTATATGTTTAAATTAGGTATTTCACTCAGATATGTTTTACTTGTAAGTACAGTAGTAAATTCAAGTACTACTGGGTTGTAGAAAATATAAATTTTGTAAAGACTGTTTCGGCCCAGAAGATATACAGCATTCCGAATAACTAAATCTTTTCAAACACTCGACGATTAGAGACCTTTATATGCATTGGGTGATATGTGATTTTAAGACCCAAATGGACGCAATTCACAAAATTCGGTGCACGATTAAAAACCTTGTAATTTTTTTTGGTAACTATTTTAATGCATTCCGAATAGCTACTAAGTCGACTTTTTTAAACATTTTTATAAAGCGTTTTCCAATAGCAGCTGTTATTATGAATAGCCCGCTATTTCGGTAGATGTCACTTTTGAAGCTGTCATTTTTTGATATTTGACAAGTAGAAACTACGTCATTAATAAAGCGCATTTAAATTATTAAAATTGAATATAAAAACGTGAAAATTTGACAGAGACGGTTCGTAAAACTCGAACATTTTTGGGCCATCGTGAAGCACCTTGTCGGACCGGTATACAGAAATTGGTGATGTGAAGAATAAAACCCGTGCACGTCGCTCAAGAACAGCCGAAATTCTTGCTGTTGTAGACGAAAGTGTTGAGGAAAACCCAGGTTTATCCATTCCTCGTCGTTCTTTCGAATTACGCATTCCACAAATGTCATTACACTGTATTTTGTATCAAGATTTGGGTCTTAAGACTTATAAAGACCAGTTAACACAAGAGCTCAAGCTAGCCGATCATCAGCAACGTCGTGTCCTTGCTGATTGGGTCGTTGAAATGCATGAAAATGATACGGAATTCCATCGAAAAATCATCTTGAGTGATGAGGCCCATTTTCACTTCGGCGGTTTCGTCAACAAGCAAAATTGTCGGATCTGGGACTCAGAAAATCCAAGAGTTATTGTTGAAAAGCCTTTTTATCCTCAACGTGTGACTGTTTAGTGGAGTTTATGGTCCGACGGAGTCATTGGACCTTATCTTTCGAAAATGAAGCTGAAGCAACAGTTACAGTGAATGGATTGTATTGGATTCATATTGGATGGTATTGATCTGGACAACGTTTATTTTCAACAAGACAGCATTACGTGCAATACAAGCAACGAAACCATTGATCTTGCATCAAAATAACACCTTTTATTGGAAAACCCTTTATATTATCTTCTAACCTTCAGCCGCTAAATTTTTCTAGTTAAGTTTTCGCTTTGTCTCCAAGGGTTAGTTGTAATTTACTTGGTACACAAATTTTTGTTATATTAGATGAAATTAGTTCTACATTCCTTTATTAACCTTTTTCTGATATGCCACAGAACAGCATTTCGATCCATGCGGCCTTTTTAATTTTATTAATAAATCTGTTATTAAGTTCTTATACTTCTAAATTCTTCAGACTGAATTTGAAAAGCTGTATTCATGATGAGTAAAAACTCAAATATTTCTTCAAACTCAACTGTAGAAATTTCAGGAAGTGTTTGCTTAAAGTATCCCTTAAAAATGGTATCCTCAAAGAGCTAAGGTGGAAAAAATTCTAATTACTTCTACTTTGAATTTGGCCCAGCGAGCGTACCGAAAATTTGCATGCAAGTTTTTCTCGAAACTACATCTTTAAAGTCCATCGGACTCATAACCAGGGCACCTGAAATTAAGCGTTTGCTGAATACTGCTGATGCTGTATTTTTCCATATTTTCGTATTTATACTATTTTGAATTTTTCCGTACAAAAAACTAGTTTTTGTTTATATTTTGGAGTAACGAAATTTAATTAGTATACGTTCATAACTTTTCATGTGGCAATCTCACCTGATGGCGATTTTGCTGCTCCCAAAAAATGTTGACTTTTCAAACCCCCTACCTGCGTACAGTTTTTTATCCGACCGCCCAATTATTCGCGCTTCGGGCAATGTATTCCTGTATCTCATAGAACTCCTCCGCCATTTCGGAATGACTGCCGTATGGTCCATTGGTCGCGGCATATCTTCAGATATTGTACATTTTCCATCCACTTGATTTAAAAAAAATGACTTTAGAGGAATCAAAATTTTGTTTGTACCTCTCAATCCTCAGAATATAAATTATTTCTGTCAAAGCGAATTAATCTGTCTTAGAAATAACCATCTTACTTTAACAATCTGAAAACGAAGTATATCTAAATTTTGTCTTGCACTACTCAAGGCGTATTTATTAAAGGTGGTGGCACTAAACCAACAACAATGTTTTGATTGTCACGGCAAAGTCTTGGAAAAGCAGAAAACAAAAAATTATTCGCCTTGCTGACAGTCACATGGCCACAGCGAAAACAAAAAAAAAACAAATCAGCAGATTTACCAACACCACCTTTAATAGATTTGCCTTGGCACTACTGCTATAGTTTCGCAGCGTAAAAAAGTTTTTCGCCGCCAACTAAAAATTGAATAACTGCAAGTTGGTTTGACCGTGCTAACTTAAAGTAAAAGGTTTCATCGAAAAGAGCTATGCAACCACAATTTCTTTTATAATACTTTAAGCGCGGCATTTTCAAAATCTGTGACATTATACACTAACCCTTTGAATACC
This sequence comes from Anastrepha obliqua, assembly GCF_027943255.1. Lineage (NCBI taxonomy): Eukaryota > Metazoa > Arthropoda > Insecta > Diptera > Tephritidae > Anastrepha > Anastrepha obliqua. Next base: position 88,742,937 of record NC_072892.1, read on the forward strand.
ATTTCGATATTATGTTTGTTTGTTCCTCTATTATTGCCTAACTCCTTAAGAAATGTTAACTAATAATATTCTTTGAACTCCGATAAAGGCTTTTGCTTCTACAAAACAACCAAAAAACAAAAATTCTTTCATATTTTGACTAAAAGATAACGTTTACTTTGAATGGCTCCGCCATACCTGAAAGTGAAACTGTCAAATACCTCGGAGTAAATTGGGACCGAAGAATGACCTCGAAACCCCACATTAAAGAGAAACAGAAACAACTCAAGTTTAAAACGAAAAAAATGTATTGGCTCTTAGGCTCGCGATCCCAACTTAGTCTCGAAAATAAAGTACCGCTCTACAAACCCAGTATGGACATATGCAATACAGCTTTGGGGAATAGCGAGTAACTCAAACATTGAAATTCTGCAAAGATACCAGGCTATGACTTTACGAAGCATTGTTGGTGCTCCTTGGTATATAACTAACTTCGAAATTCACAAAGGCTTAACCCTGCATGCCCACTGTTAGTCATTTCGACTAACATCACTGCTTTTTACATTTTTAATTTCTTTTTCTCTCATTGTATCAATTTCATTTTTAACGTTGAGAGAGTTTATTCAGTTGCAAAGCTGCTCCTGATCAGTACGGACTTGTTGTTTGGCCCGTATTGGTATGTATGTATTTATAGAAACTGCGTAGTCGAAACGACTAACATTGGGATTAGTGCAACTTTTTTAGCATTGTAAATGAGGCCGACTAAAATTTGTGAGGAAGAAATTGAAAAAAATTTTGGCTATGTCGGATGAGGATAAAGAGGATTTCAGTATTTCCGAAAGCGAATTCGAAACGAATTTACTAGAAGAGGGTATGAATTCTTCGGAGGATGATTCTTCGGACAATTCGGAGGGCTTGAATGAAGAACCACCACCTCAGGCGCCGCAGGATAATATAATACCATTTTCCAAAAGATTTTTGCGTGGTAAAAATAAATATAAATGGGCGACAACTAAAGGAAAACGGCGTCGGTCTGCAATTAATATAGTGCATCATGTTAGAGGTCCAACAAGAGCAGCAAAGAATGTTACGGATTGCGCTGAAGTGCAGAACGCCTAAAGAATCCTAACCTGCACTCAGAATTACAGCAGAATATCCGAGATATTTTATCCGTGCCAGTTGAGGAGGCAAGTGTTGAGAATGGACCCTCAAAAAAGAAAAACAAAAACAAATTGTTCTATCTGTCCTTACAAAAAACACCGAATGACGAAGAGTGTATGCTCAAAATGCATGAAACATGTATGTGGTGAGCACAAGGTCGAGATTTGTGCCTATTGTGCAAAACTTTAATGTACAATTAACATTTTTTATCAACTTTATATTTAATGAAATTACTTAAACTTTATAACGGCAGGAAGCCTTGTTATTTTTTATGTTGTTTTTAATTTATTTTTAATTTTTTCTCAACATCATGTGTTGAACAATAAATAAATGTTAAGCTTTCAAGCTAAAAGTTGAGACTTGTGCCTAAAGTACAAAACTTTTATTTTGAACTCTTTTTATGCTTAAATAATATAAAATAATTCTTTAACTTTATATCGGCAGTGAAATGTTTTTTAATTTTAAGGTTTTTTAATTTTTAATTTTTTTTTTGTAACACTAAGTAAGATATCTAAGACTGAAGAGTAACAAAATGTGATAATAATAAAAATAAATGAAAAACAGAAACAATTGAAAATGTTGTTTTACTTTTGAATAAAGAAAGGAATAATATTTTAATTTTTCAGTAACTTTTAAAAATTATGAGCATAGGTAGTTCTGCACCATCGATATTTTGAGTATGTTAGTCGAATCGACTAACATTGGTAACAACGTACAAAAAATCACGGTGGGCATGCAGGGTTAAATGTACCTGATGTTAGAAATGAAATCACCAAAGCCTCTCGAAGATACCTAGACAGACTGTCGTACCATGAAAACTTACTAGCAAGAAATCTTCTACACAATAGCATGGATGTCAAACGCCTTAAAAAAATTCATATTCTGGATCTCCCAAACAGATTTGAGGAAACATAATTGATTTGTAGCGAATACAACTGTTTTACAATATATTGATTGGTCTCAATGGAGCGCAATCAATCCTGTGATAATTCTTATATTTAAAAAATTTGCTGATTGTCAACTGATAGATTGCAAATAAAATTTATTCATAATAAAAACAAAAAAATATCTAGACTAATTCTGAAGATAAAGTAATATTTTGAATATTTTGACAGCTTATAATCTAGACAGCCGGCGGCGTTAATTGGGATTATTAGTGCAGTTAGTTCTAATAAAAATGGTAGTTTGACAGACGGTTGATATACGGATTAGTGAACAACTGATTTGTTTATTGGAAAGTTTTTTCCGTAAAAGATGGACCGCCGGCAACAAATACCGGTATTAGCTGCCCTGATACTAAAAAATAAATATTTATATAAACAAAATTTCAATTATTAAAACATATAACGTAATTTCGATTGTGCTAGTGCGAACTAGCATTGCATCCGTACTATCTCATCCAAACCGCAATGATTGATTTGAGTCATTAATCTTCTTCTCTTTAAACGTTTCATTATTTTTCATACCCAATAGATATTAACTGTTATTTTTAGGCGATGTAGCAATCGAAAATTCTTTTAATCCGCTAAGCTTATGAGAATTAGGTCCAGTTGCCAATCAGCCTAAGATAACTCCGAATTAAGTCATCAATGCCGATTAACGCCACTGTCTATCTAGGCTATTAGATTGTAGCACGCCCGGCATCAGGTCTACAATTCTTTAAAAACCATCAAAAATGATACTTTTAGACACTTAAACTCCTTTTATTTTGAAAACAGCGTAACAAGCGTAACAGAAAATTACTGTCATTGTCCTCACATTTTTGTTCAGAAAGAGCAACTCATACGTGAATACGAGTATCCTCAGACTGGCCCTCATCTCAGGTATATTCTATTCTGTATTATTATATAATGTGTGCTTGGTTCCCGAAAGCCGCTATTAAGTTAATGTATTCTTATTTGATACTTAAAAAACAAAATCAAAATTCGATTCAAACATTTTTAATTAACGCATAATTTCGGGATTTTCAGACACAAATACTTCTTCATTATAAATATATACAATTGTACTCCTATTGTGTCTGCACGAGTATACGAGAGTAAATACATCAGATATATTTGGCTATATAATACAAATGTGATTAATTATAGCAATCGACAAAGGATCGCAGACTCAGACGCGACTCAACAATCACTTTGCAGAGCAAGCGAATTCGTCGGCGCAAGTAGGCGCGGGGGGGGGGGCCGAAGATGAAATACAAATACAATGGACAGGAAAATAAATCGATTTTATGCTCTCTTATTAAAAAAAACGATACAAAAAAAAAAAAAAGAAATAATAAAATGCGCGACAAAAATAACACAGAGAGAAGGAAGATATGAAAATTTTTGTAGAACAGAAGAGCTGAAAAAGTATTGAAGGGTGTGTGCCGGAGGGTGGGGTAAATAAGTTCTTTATATGTATACGCGCAAAAACCAGAAAAATCGAAAAATACAACAGCTGGAAAAAACAGTCCATTATCCTTTTTTCGCAATGAATGAATTTCAGTGAAAACAGGAAAATCCAATGAGTATAATGAGCGTGCGAAATGCAATTAACAATTCTACTTTTCGCACTAACAATCACATTGAACACTGCAATAACAACAACAACAACAACAAAATTCACTACGTACACATACTCTTACGAACAATGCAGATAACAATAACAAAAGTGAAAACATACATACCCGCATAAGATAATATAATAGTTGGCAGGCAAGTTGGCCATAAGCAAGATTGAGTTGCTGCCATTGGATTGTTTGTTTGTACACCGTTGAACAAGTGTGTGAATGCGAGTGAAAGCGATGGAGTGAGGGGGAGTTACGTTGACGTAAAAGGCTCAGAAAGTGCAAATGAGCTTTATATCTTAGGGGTTACATCTGGGTATTGTTGGCAGGTGAGTGTGGTGTGTTGAAATGTATACGGCTGAAAAGTTTTTATTATAGCAATAACTGACAGAAAGCTGGGAATTAATACTGAGTGAGTGAGTGAGTACAGCTGCTGCAACTGCCAAGTGATAGTGCGACTACAGAGAATAGCTGGATAATTAGTTTTGGTAGCAACATTGTGAGTCTTTACAACTGGCAATTTTCAAATTTTATTACGTTCGTGCGTTTCTTTGTACATAGCAGCCACCTGACGTTATGGCACAATTGAACCGAAGCGACAAAGCTGTAACCACTAATGCTAATGAAAATTCAAAAAGATTTCCTAATGTTGATAAATGTCCAAAAGTTCCAAAGAGTTTGTTCTTTTTTGCATTGATGAATGAATTTCGTTAAGAAAACAATGCACAACACAATTATTTGCGCAAACAAAAGCATAACTCATTTATTGTTATGAATCCATGGCTATACTCTTACATAAGTTTAGTCTAAAGACTTCCATGAAAATGTGTAGAAGTGAGCGAAATCGATTATCCAGCACAGCGCAGGGATTGTTTGTAAGCGCACAATGCATTGATGATAAATAAATAAATTACAACTGTCAATCAAAATGACCGGCGATTGAGCTTTAACAAACTGTGGTATTGTATTTTTTTAAGTCTCTTTTGTTGTAGCTGTCAAAGGGCGCCAACAACTTGACAGCCCGAATTGAATGGCGTTCGCTTTGTTGTGAGATTATCTTTATTTATACATTTTGGTATCTGAGTACTACAAACTTAAGTATATACGAGTTATTTGTGGTTAATATTCGGAAAACTGCAGAACGGGCACTTTATTCCAAGGAAGTTTCGGTGAAGATATCAATTAGACTGATTTAAATTGATTTGCTTTGGCCAGATTAAAAACGTCACTTGAGAAATGTAAAACTCCAAGATTGTTCGGTTAAATGAATCAAATTTATACCATTTTGAGTAGAGAATTTTTATGCTGCCGCCTTTTGCCTTATAAAATTTTGGTTTGACGTGAAAATGTCTATTCGCTTCGTCAGTCTAGCTAGCTAATCGAATTTTCTTGTACTTTTACCAAATACCGTAATTTTTTAACCTCAAATCACTTACCACTTCAGGACCGCAACTAGTTTTTTTGGCGGAGTTTTGTATGAAAGTCTCTAAATGTGCTAAACAAAATGAAAAATGTTACGCCGTTATGCACCATGGAACGGACGCAGTGCTACAATAGCCTGGCCTGTAGCTTGTTTGCATGTGCATGGTGGGTATTTTGGATTAATATTGTATGGAATTTTTTAATAAATATACCTAAAACTAAAATTTCCTTCGCCATATGAAGTGACTTAATTGGCTGATTGAGTTTTTTCTATCTTTAAAATAATTTTACATATTCTGGGACAACCAATGCTCAACATTTGTTTATAGGGAAGAGAAGACCCAACCGTCAGCAAAAAAATTGTCAAAACTCCACGTAATTTTGTAGTTACTTCGAACTTACGCTTTGTTATGTCAAAAATCCATGAGTTGTAAAGCCTAGTACTTAAATTTTATTAAAGATTTTAATAGAAAATGTGAAATTTTTTGAGGTTTTCACAGAGTTTGAAAGTTGAATTTATATAGTTTTTGTGGGAAAACTAACTACATTTGCATAAAAAACTATTAAAATTATGAAAGGAACAAATAAGTTGTCAAAACTTGCTAATAAATCGCTGAAAGATTTAGCTATAATCGCTTTGTATTATAGGAATGACATCTTTTGATAAGTTTCTCCTTAAATTGCGTGCTTCGTATCCAGATCATCTATCAAAAGTCACTGACTATTCATTATAACAAATCATTATTCAATTTCTAATTACACAGTTAGCAACCATATTTTTCGAAATTTATCATGCTAAAGCAGTTGCTGAGGTTATTGTTGTTGTAAAAGCATAAATATTCTCCTTAAATATTTGCGGAATACTCCTGGAGCGGTAGTCTTTATATTATATGTTTGAATATTTGGCGCATATACCCTTTTGATAGGTCTTTGGCCGATCTTTTCCTCCATTACCTACGCTAATAGTTTTTGGCCAGATATAAGCCCGGATTGTTCCGGAAACATTGAGAGGATAAAAAGGTAGGATATTACCCTTTGTTGCACTCTTAAAATTCTTTTACATTTTATCATTGAATTCTAAATGGTCTGTAATAATAAATTGTTAAATTAACTATATTTCACTAAGATTACTAAAATAATGTCTTCCATGGACTTTCTAGCACTTTGCGTTCAAATTCATATTCATTTAGGACAGTACAATTTAAATGTATTTTGTCATGCTTTGTTCCGGGTGACTTATCGCCTCTGAGTAAGTAATAATTTAATGTAGTCGCCGATTGCTTTGGCACATTAAATGTAAAATTATACACTGCCACAGCAATAATTTTACGTTTTTATATTTTTTATGTCGTTTATTGCAAATGAAGTATTCGATGTTCAAAATTTCTGCCCAATGTCCCACTAACATTTACTAAACTCACACTAATAACAGTTCTGTACTGACTACATACCTACATACGTACAGTTCCACTCCCTGATGGTACGCCGGCAAAAGGCAGCAAATATTCGTGACTCCATAGTTCAACAATTACTCATGTTTATCGCCAAATAACAAGGAAAAGAACCCAGCACACCGAACACCGACAGCGTTACTATCGCCACTTTGCCATCGCAATTACCTATTACTCTTCTCATCTTCATCATTGCAGCCACCAATCAACATAATTTTAGCTTTATTAGACAGTTTTCGCTTATCCAGCCACACATCAGTTCATATTATATGGAAGGCGAGTGAGGGGATATTTTGTGGCTTTTCTAAGTAGAGGAATGCAGACTTAAGCACTTGTTTTGTGCTATTGTTCGTTTGTTGCGTCGTTTACTGCAGTGGCCATCAATAATCATCGCTCCAACAGTAATATAATTCTAAACACCTTAGCCAACAAAGAAAGCAAAGACATTGAAGGTATTGCCAACTTTGCAACCATTCAAGGCGCTAAGTCAACCAAACAGTTCATGTCGGTTCAGTGTAGCACAGCTTAGATCGAAGTTAGTTCACTGCCAGTGTCAGCTACTGAGCCAGTTCATTTTGTGCCTTGTTGGGGGCACGGACAAAGGCCGAAAGACGACAATACAAAGTGAAAAGCGACAGTAGAGGTTGGGTAACTAAGGTAGATAAAGGTTATAACAACAAAGGCCACAATCGCAGCTACAAAATATATTAGCTTTATTTTAGTACAAATACAACTGCGCCCACAATAATAGCAGTGCGACATATGGTCAAGTTTCGGCTTTTATTTATTTTTTATTTTAGTTTTTCCTTTACTTTTTTATAAGAACTAGTTCATATTAGAAAAAAACGAGCACATAATTTAAAGTTTCCAACTTAAGACAATTTTAAAATATTCCAAAAATATTTATCGAAGTTTAAAAATTTCTAGAAAAAAAATTAAAATAAATTTTTAGAAAAATTCTAAATACGTAGTTTTATAGCCCATTCAAATTAGAACAATATTTTGCCACTCTAATGTAGCTAAAAAGTTCCGTTGATTTTTGTTAATTTTTTTGTAGACTGCTTTGCATTTTCTTCCATATAATGAATGATCGAATTTGTTTATATAGAAATAACGCTAAATTTCTTCATGTAACTGTTAGCAAGAATTTTTTTTTATGCAACTTTCTACTTGATCTTTGTTATACTAAAATTCAATTCGGCTTCGAAAAAAATTAGAATTTTCATAAAGAATTTTATTTAATTTTTTAGAAATTTGGTACCGTTAAGTTATAAATGTACATGGCTTTTGTCATAGCATGAAACATATTTTTATAAAAAAATAATCAAAAATTTTCAAAATAAAAAAATAGTCAAAACCTTGCCAATGGCTACAAAACTACATACTCGGAATTTTTCCAAAGACTAGCCGAATGGGTTGGTGCGTGATCACCATTCGGAATTCACTGAGAGGTCGTTGGTTCGAATCTCGGTGAAAGCAAAATTAATAAAAACATTTTTCTAATAGCGGTCGCCCCTCGGCAGGCAATGGCAAACCTCCGAGTGTATTTCTGCCATGAAAAAGCTCCTCATAAAAATATCTGCCGTTCGGAGTCGGCTTGAAACTGTAGGTCCCTCCATTTGTGGAACAACACCAAGACGCACACCACAAATAGGAGGAGGAGCTCGGCCAAACACCTAACAGAAGTGTACGCGCTAATTATTTATTTATTTTTTTTTTTATACAAAAATAGGAAATTTTTTTCAAAAATTTCAGTTACTTGGTTTTATAGTAGTATAAGCAACATTTTTATGAAAATATAAAAAAGTTAAATACAAAACAAATAAATAGTCAAAACTTTGCAATATCTGGCGCTGCTGTTAGTGTGCACGCAGGTGTACGTAGATGTGTATACTTGTATATTTGCGCGTATATTTGGAGTCTTGGTTATACCTTCAAGTGCACCAACATTCTGTGTTTAAATGTATGGGTATGTACATATATAGGTATATGTGTGCTGTGAATAAACAGCATAAGTGCAGGCGACCATAAAAATTGATTTATATGCCCCATGTGATTTTATCAACCATGAAAACGCTTCGAGGCGCCTTATAAAATACATACTGCCTTTTATTGAGCACTACCTTTCATTGATCACACAAGAGTTTTGTTGTTATTGTGGCACAACAATCCCATCAATGCCCTAAACATGAGCATTTTCGAGAAATTTAGACCAAACCTAAAAATATTTTGCACCTTCAACAAGCCTAAAAGTGGCAACAGCATTTGCGATAGCTACAATCAGTTGTGCCAAGTTGTGCAATGCCAAGAGGAAGGCAACCGAAAGAAATTATATAAAGATTTTTTTTGACAAAACATACATACATTTATACACATACTCGTAGATGTGGCAGTGTGTTTCGCCTAAGCAACCCAAATTTGCGGCAGCGTGTTGATGGCAAGTGTGGCAACAGTGAAAGAAAGATGGCTGGTAATACTTTTGCCAACTTGTTGTTGCTGTTTGACACTTAGTTTACTTGTTGTTGGCACTATTCCTGTTACTAAAGCTGTTAGGTCGATGATATCTTTGGGTCATTTATTGATTGTATATCAGATTAACATCTCGATTGTTATGACCGCAATGCAATTTTCAATATAACACAAAGGCCACCATACCCAAATGGCATACTTGCCTTCCAACTGACAGTGTGTATGTGTGCGATTATATGTATTGATGTATGCATGGATACAGAAATACATATATACATGTGTATGTATTGCTCTTCACTGGTAGCCTCACGTTGAAATAATCGCATTGAAAGTCTCCCCCGTTACATCCGTATAACTTAGCTTACCTAACTGTATTATAAGGTTATTGTTTCGGCCTTAAAGGTCCACATTCCTTATGAGCGGTTATTGTTGGAAATTGTATAAAATAAAATTTAATTTCTGCTGTTTGTGTAGACAGATTGTTGAAATATACACAAATATTTGTTGTTTTACTTGAATTTATATGCTGTATTGGAATATTACTTTTAAGCGCACACAAAACAGCTTTCCATTTGAAGCCCTAAGGTATTTATTTTTTTTTTTTTTTGTGTGCAAAATTTTAATGCTTGTGAGATAAATTACGATTAAAAGACGTACACGACATACATATTTTGCTCTCATTGCTACAACAATCGGCCGAACCCGCTAATTTAAGAAACAGATAACTCAAGCGTCAAGGGGAGCTTAAAAGCAACTACGAGTACTGAGAAATTGTCTGATTCAGATTAAAAGCGAATTTATTTCAAATTAATATATAGGGTTGAAATGACTATGTTTTCATAAAATTTACAATATTTTTAATGCACGACTTTTTCTTAGTCTTTTGTAAAAGTTTTAAACTTTCATTCCAAACTTTATTTTCACACTGAAAAAATTTCAAAAAATTGTAATAAAAATTGTCAACTTTTCAAGTAGATTTTTCAAAAAACTTCTGGGTATCCAGGTTTATAGCGCAGTCACAGCACAAACCCCTTGGTTAAACTTAAACAAAGGAAGAGTTATAGAGTAACTGAGCCAAATGTTATTCGCTTCTGGAGAAAAAGAAATGCAAATTTAGCAAAACTCGATTACGACCCGATTCTTATTTAACTAAATCTTTCTGATGTCGAAATACCTTTACTGTGCGGATTTGTGCGTTATTTCATTTACTGCGTTGTGGAAAATTCCGGGGTAGCAATAGAGGCTCAATTAAATTTTTATCCTCCAGTTATTACCCACAGCATTTCAAACTTAGTAGAGAAATTCATATGAAAGAAGTGTACATATGTGTTTTGTTAGAAGCGCTCAACAGTTTTTCTTAATGAACTTTGCTCCCTGAATCCAATAAACCTCAAAAACGAGTTTACAGCTTACGTTATAAGTCTGGTATTCTATGCTATATGTTAGCTTCTAAGACTCGGTACCCCTAACGTATGCAATTTAAAGTTTGATTAAAAATACATTCCTTTTTATTGGCACGCGTTCTAGATTACAACAATATTCATTTGATTGCTTGTTAGATTTTGTCTAAAATAAAAATAACTACTGAACAGGACTGCCGACCACCGTAGCTGAATGCATTTGTATGTGAGACAGATCCCGTGTTCAAAATACGTTGTATATAAAAAGGAAAAAATTCATTTTTAAACACTTTTGCCCCTCGGTAGTCAATGGCCAGACTACCATTGCATTTCTGCCATGACAGAGCTCCTCATAAAAACTTTCTGCATTTCGCAGGGGCGTTGTCCTTCCATTTGTGGAACAACATAAAGACGCACTCAACAAATGGGATAGGAAGCTCGACCAAACACCCAATAAAGGGTGTAAGCGCGAATTATATACATAATTTTATATAAGTAATATAGGGTGGGCCATGTAAAATTTGCTTTTTGAATCGGCTATAAAAAAAAAAACTAATCAATATTTTTTCAAACTGTTTTTTTTTGAAGATTGAACATTGTCATTTATGAATGAAAAATAATATCGTTCAAGTGATTGCCACGACTGACTTTACAGTAGGCCATTCGATCAACCCAACTTTCAAGCACATCTTCGACTGTTTGGGCTCCAATTTCATGAATGGCAACTTCGATTTCGTGGTTTAAAGCATTAATCATCTCTGGATTGTTCGCATAGCATTTGTCCTTAACGGCTCCCCGCAAAAAATAGTCCAATGGACTTAAATCACAGCTCCGAGGCGGCCAATTGATATCGGAATTTCGGCTGATTATTCCGTTTTCAAAAACGGTAGCCAAAAGTTCGAGTGTAACTTTGGCTGTGTGACAAGTTGCACCGTCCTGTTGAAACCAAATGTCGTCCATGTCATCCTCTTCAATTTTTGGAAACAACTCGTTGAGCATGCCACGGTACCGCTCGCCATTTACTGTAACCGCTGCTCCTCGCTCATTTTCGAAAAAAAATGGCCCGATGATGCCGCCAGACCAAAAACCGCACCAAACAGTGACTCGTTGTGGCTGCATTTGCTTCTCTACAGTAACGTGTGGATTTTCTGAGCCCCAAATCCGACAATTTTGCTTATTGACGTAGCCATCGATGTGAAAATCAGAAGAGAAGAAGAAGACTCACCACTTTGGAAATAGGTTTTCAATATTTCCCAATTTTGTTCAAGCGTATAACATCCCATTTCGTAAATGTCAAATATGAACACATTTGTGTTACCATTCTAAAAAAAAGGTGGTTCAAAAAGCAAACGCTATATGGTCCACCCTGTATATGCTATGGTATAAGCGAGAATACTGCGGACAAGTGCTACACTAAAAGATTTTAGACTCAGCGAATGTAGCGAAAAAATGTTCAGTCTTTTTTTTCTTTGCAAGTAAGATAATGCGATGAGAAGGATGCAAACTTACCTTGCAGTGATGATTTCCCATATTTTTAAATTCCTTTTTCTTTAGTCAAATAACACCCCTATGGAATATTCGAAAATTCTATCGAGTGAGCTTCGTGAGTTAGACCGTACACTGCGTTTTTGAATATTAAGGCTTAGATGATTTATGTTACATCAACCTTTTAACACTAATAAATAATTTTAAACAATAATAGCAAAAAGAGAAGAGAAGCAACATGAGTCTTTTTCAGGTTACCTGATGTAACATTAATTACAACGCTCGACCATTTCGAGGTGGTTCTTACTACGAATTTCTGTAGCATAAGAAATTTGTAAGGAATTTAAGTAACGGACAAGAAGTGCCAAAATTAATGAGTTTATTACGAGGATGTTACGGTCAATATTATCGAAACCTTTCAATAAGTCTTTATAAATGACATCTTTAGTGATCAAGGCTAACTTGGTAATTGTAGTTGTTGGTATAAATATGAAAGTTTTGACATATGTTACTCATATAGTTTCTTATATATAATTAAGTCAAAGATCATTGAGAATACCTCATATTTATTAACAAAAGCAAGATTTGATAATAATAAAATTTATATGACTAGCAAAACTAAGCTTCGAATCAAGTCTACACCCAATTGTTTGGCAATAGCTCGATAATTTGAAATGCAATTTCCACTCGCTATAACTCATTATGGGAACCTCATGCAATTGCTTTACTTAAATATCGGAAGAAGTGAAATAACGTTACTTTTTATTTCTGAGTAAATGACATTTTTCTGCTGGTTTAGGCTTCCTGAACTTGCAAACAACTCCACCATTCACTATATCTACCAACTGCCTCCCAAATTTTTTCACTTAACCGTTTTTACTGCAGCTGCCGTTCATTTAATAATGAATTTCCCTAAAAATAAAATCAACCAGTTTATTGGCGCCTTTCGCAATCTCTTTTCTGTAAGAAAATCAACCATTTTACTTAACGCGAGTTTACAATACCAAAACGAACTAATTTGATAAACTGCAATTCTACGAACGTCAACATAATTCACTTCATTGTTTTCAGCTTAATCACTTGTGCAGCGCATTGGGCGATGCAATATTTTACAATGCCACCGTTAAAAAGGTATGCGCACACTCACATAAATAAATCTACTTGTACATTAAGACGGGTAAAAATTTTTTCACGCATCGTTCCTAGTGAATTCAGAGTCTATATGAAAAAGCTTTTAAGTCAAGTTCAAGCCCTCCAAAATTTAAAAGATAGGAAGATTGGTATTAGCTCCTATGAATATTATTTTTTTCATATAAAATAATTTTTACTAAGGAATTTTTGGGAGACGAAGAATTTATTTCCTATATCTATGGCACGTTTATTGAAGAGTCACAACATAGCGCCATTATATAATATGTAATTTTTTAATATCGCACCCAGGAAATTCTAGATCTAAGATTTAGTAAATCTTAGAAAATCTCTCGAGCGCATGCGATTCACACGTGGCCAGAGAGACTTCGCGAGCTCACAAATTTGTTTACTTGCCCAGCATTCACTGTGTTGGCGCAAAGCTCACCCTTCAAGGAGCAGACCACAGATAGTCAAGAGCATTCCAATACTCTCATTTTGCGGGAAAACTACTTCAAGCGTACCCAGTCTAAGCAGCTCTCCCTTTTGCATCACCGCTCGAAATACGTGGTGTTTTCAAAATACCTTGCGTCTATAGTACTTTGCGTTGGCAAGACTTTTACTGTTTGTTCTAATGAAAAAGAATGTTAGAGGATTACCAAAATTATTTATTTTTCTTAGACTTTGCTAAAAAAAAAATATTTCATTGCGGGTTATTGCGTTCTTGGTGTTGAGAGGGTTTTCGTTTGCGGATTATTCCGTCGAATGATGCAGAAAAGTTAAACTATAACTGCAAAATATTGGGTTGTTCGCAAAGTAATTTCGTTTTTTCGTGGATATATCGAGCGTCAAGGTTAACTCCAGGCCTTTCCGGTGGTCACAAGCAGTTGAATTCGATAAATTTAACCTCTCACCGATCTCACGTGTTATTATCAGCTTCAGCGTCTTTATCAGCTTCAACCGGTCGTCCAAAACGTGGTGCATCTTCGACATTAAAATTGCCGGATCAAAATTTTGCAAACCAGTTCGGGCATTGGTGTATTGTCAACACACCTCCTCCATATATATCGGCTGGCTTGAACAGCATTTTTACCTTTTCTATAGCAAAAAAGTAAAATATGACGAAAATGCTGCTTATTGCTCTCCATATTTAAAGGGGCACCGACCAAAAACTAGTGCGCAAACACAATTATTCACAACTTCTACCACTTATTCACACATAAGCCTTGCTATATCAGCTGTCAAAACATATAATGACAATGCGACTTAAGACTGAAGTTAGCTTCAAATACAATTAAATCCTCTGTCGGGAAAAAATGAAATTACTTTCCGAATAATCTAATAACGGGTGATTTTTTAGCTATTATCCTTTTAAACAGTTGGTTTAAACAGCTTAAGCACGTTTCGTGTTTTGCTTCACTGTCAAACATCTTCAGTTTGGTCTATAATTTAACCATGAATCCTCTTACAAACGAACAACGCCTGCAAATCATTGAATTGTATTATAAAAATGCGTGTTCTGTTAAGAAAGTTTAAGATCCACTATTTATCGAAAAATTGTGTTCAGCGACGAAGCTCATTTTTGGATCAATGGGTACGTAAATAAGCAGAATTTGTCGATTTTGGAGTGAAGATCAGCCAGAAGATTGCACGAGCTACCAATGTATCCAGAAAAGGTCACAGTTTGGTGCGGTTTATGGGCTGGAGGTATCATTGGACCGTACTTCTTCAAAGATGCTGCGAATCGTAACGCAACTGTGAATGATGAGCGCTATCGTGAAATGATATCCAACTTTTTTTTGCCCAAAATGCAAGAGCTTGACTTGCATGACATGATCGAGCGATATTACGCCTTTAGATTATTTTTTGTGGAGCTATGTTAAAGCTCATGTCTATTCAGGCAAGCCTGCTTCAATTAACGCATTGGAAGACAACATTAAAGCATTTATATGTGAGATACCGGTCGAAACATTGGAAAGAGTATGCCAAAATTGGACTAATCGGATGGACCATTTGAAGCGCAGTTGCGGTCAACATTTGCATGAAATAATCTTCAAATATTAAATTATATGGACTGTACTATCGATTTAAACAAAAATTTCATGCATTTTTCTGAATTTGACGTGTGTTTTTTTAAAAAACTTTATTATAGCTCTTAAAAAATCACCCTTTATATAAAAAAAAGTTGTTTTTTTGTTTTTTCAATCTTTAATTCTTTTTTTATAATTAGCTTCGTACTGATAATTATATTTGTTTTCGATTATCTTTACTTTCTATTATTATCTTTTCTGCACTTCCTTATCACCCTCTCCATTTTCGTTTTAAATAAAGATAGCTTTTTTAAAGTATGGAGTGCTCGAAATTATGCTTTAATGAACCGTTTATCTTATATATATGTTATGTATCGTACAAAAAGATCATTTTACCCAAGTTGACCCGCCCTATTGTGCATGCATACCTACATAATCGTACATATAGACAGCCAGACACTGCCAGTGAAGGTGTTTGTGTGCAGTATTTTTAGTTGTAAGCGCCAATCAATTTGGTATATTTTTCACCAACTAATCTCGTAGAGATAACTTGAGATGCGGTTTTTTGGCACGTAAGTGTGTGCACACATATATGAGCATGTGGCTGTATGTACTAAAGCAAGGGGCAGAAACCGCGAAGACACGCTATGGCTGTCAGTGCAAAAGTAGTAATTTATCTTAATTTACTCATCTTCTTCCAGTTAAATGCCACTGCCGGCTAGCCACGGCGTGGAAGTGTACTAGCTATCTGCATACATACATAGAGTACATATCCACCAGCTTTTGAGCGAGTGTGAATTGACCAGCAGCTGGTCACTGCCTACTGCTGGGTAAAATCTCGTGGCAGCAGCAATTTGGTATCTATTCGTTGAAGTTTGCATATATGCATGCAACTTCTGCCCTGAAACAGATAATTACATACCTCGGCTGCTGTGGCTGCCACTGGCCAACAAGCGAAGCAACCTGATGGCTGTCAGCCAAAAAACAACAGTTAGGTTTGTAGTATAAATGAAGAGGGTGAGAAATTGAAAAGAAAAATCTTAAATCAACGACCATGGTCTTCCATCATTCCTTTACCCCTCTCGCTATGTTGGCGCAACTCTCTTTAGTTTACTCAACTATGTAGCTTATCTGCCGCTTCGAGGCATTCAAGATGTTGCATGTCAAATTTTGTGTTTTATGGACTTGTGATGTATTATCGTGAAAATTTCTATAGCGTTTGGTTGGGCGAAGAAAAAAACAAAATCTGACTGCCACATATTTTCAACTTTAACTCCTCTAATGCTGAATCTTTTTTTAAACTTACATTTTGGTGTGCCCAATTTCTGTTTTTGTTGTCACACCCTATTTAGGGAGATGCCTTGATTGTTGTTAGCTGTTTGCTGATCACATTTTGCAAGCACACATATGTACACACAAGTCCAACTAATACTCGCAATTAACCACTGAATTAGTCATGCAATCTTTAAGCTGCCCATTTAGTAACTGTTGTCAGGGTAACCGCATACGCTCGATGTTGGTGGCATGGAGACGCTTATAAGCATTACTCTCTGTCATGTCCTCTCGGTCCCTTCTCATTTAAACAACCTCAAGCTGGCATTAGATTTTGCTCTTATCATTGAAATCGCTTATTCCAGGTACTCATGTTGCAAGTTGTCCGTTGAAGCGGCATAGGATTAAGAACAAAGTTGCATATGTCACACAAACTCACCCACTTATATAAGTATAAATGTATGTGAAGTGCTTGCGCCAAGGATCCCACCCATAGTTCATTTTAATGCCAATGAATTAGGCAAAGTGTGTTTCTGTAGTTCCTTTAGTGGTTAGCTGTTCAAAATGCATATCCATTATATGGACAGCTAAGCGTAGCATCTTTACGTGAAATATTGAAAGCATAACTTTTGTATTACGTTGCAACTTATGTGTTTGACTTTAATTCATATGCTTTCAACTTCAATATATGTAAGACACTTTACAGCGATTCTTATAATTTAAATTTAAGAGTGAGGCATGAGGTATTTATTTCGGGTGAGTTAAATCAATTTTCCTCACTGGTTAACGCAAACCAGAGTAGGTACTGCAAAATCGTATCCGAATTTTCTCTTACTTTCGACTTATGTTTCCAAATCATTCATTATATAGCTAAATGAATATTTTCAATATTTACAGTTATATTGCAAGCCTTTAAGCTTCTTCTATTCGCCATTTCCCCGCTCGCTATCTCTATGCTCAATTAACTTGACGAAAAATTTGCATGCGAAAGCAACAACAAAGTTATCGAGTAAGATTCGCCGCTAGCGAGTATGGCTATAGCTCATTAGGCATACTGCCTTACCAACACATGTAGTTTAAGGCAGCTGTCTTCCCGCGTTCCCGACGCATGTTCATTTGTAGCAGTTGCTTCATCTATTCGCCACTTGCTAACTCTTGGCGAAGAGAAGAGGCCCTATATTTATAGTTGTATATTTTATATTCAAAAGTCAATCATGATGGTTGTAACCAATGTTGCCAGATTCACAGTTGTAACTGTAAATTACAGTTTTCAGACTAGCTAACAGTTTTTTTTCCAATTATCTAATACAAGGTGGCACAAAATTAATAATCCATTTTTGTTTTGCATAACTTTTTTACCAAATCACGCACTCCATGCTTGTCTGCTTTTATATGACAGCTATTAGTTCACAAGTGTCAAAACTGTTGACCTACAACGCCATTTGCAAAAATTGTAAATCTTCGATAGGGAGATTAATTTTGCGCCACTTGTAGTTTAAATTACAGTTTAGCTGAAATTTCAGATTTTAATGAGTAAACTAAAATATCTTTAATATTTTATTTTTTTATTTCTTTTTTAATACAATAAAAGGTCCTAAATCAATTTAATGGGTGCTGTGAGCACTAAATATGATAGCTGATGGGTTTGAAAACTTTTCTAGAAAGCGATTACATGGAACACCAGAAATGTAATTTTTCATAACTTCCGAGAGTTTTGCGACGTTATTTCTCCCTCAAAACAAATCTGATTTACTTTCCTCCTTCAACATAATTAATGAGCTTTAAATGTGCTTAGGTGTTGGTGGGTCTCTTACAGACAAAGATACTGATTTTGGAATTGCTGTTAAAATTTATAAATCAAAAACTACGAATTAGAAAGAGCTAAAGTAGTTTTCACATTAAATTAAATACATTTTAACGGCAGTTCTATTAGATAATGAAAATGAATGCAGGAATCCCAGCACTGTGTAGAGCCGCCAGATATCACCTTTTGCACATGTCAAACTATGTATTAGATTCTTATATTTTAGATATGTAAAGGGGCCACCATATAACTTCACGGAATTAAAAATGCTATAAAAAAGATTCTACTTAATATTTTTCCAAACTGTTTTTTTTATTTTGAAGTACAATCCTTCCGGTTAATGACGGAACACAACTTTATTCATATGGCTGCCTCGGCTAGCCATGCACCATCCCATACGATCGGTCCAATTTTTCAACTCATTTTCGATTGTATGCGAAGAAAAATGGACCAATCATGCCTCTCGACCAAAATCCGCACGAAACAGTGACTCGTTGTGAATGCATCGGCTTTTCTTTGAGTGCGTGCGGGTTTTCTGAGCCCCAAATGCGGCAATTTTGCTTGTTAACATACCCGCCGAGATGGAAATGAGCTTCATCCCAAAAGATGATTTTTCGGTAAAACTCTTTTTCGTACACATTCTGCAACTTTACCATGATTTTCAAAGCAATGTCGCAATATTTCCCAGCGTTCTTTGAGCGTATACACAAACATTTTCGTTCAGCGGTAGAATAAAACTAATTTTCTGTCAAATAAGATGACAGCTAGGCGTTACCATTCTTCAAATAATACCTAGTTCAAATCCGTAACGATAGATGGCTGGCCCTGTATATGATACGTTTAGAAGTTCTGTGTACGAAATAGCCTGGAATATATTTGTAGAATATTTCAATCCTCTAACTTCTTAATAGATGAGTATTTTTCGTCTCTTTTATAGGAAAAGACCAAGAAGTACTCATATGAAAGGGCATAAAAGCGTTAATATGTATCTCAAAAATATTTGTCATAAAATTCTAAAAATCTCTTCATTCACCAAAGCTCAAAATTAAATTTAAATGCCAGAAATAAGTCAAAACGGAAAATGTGTACGGCAACTTGTATTGAAATCTTACCAAAGCAAATTTTTCAATACATACTAACGAAATTAATACTAAACACCGACGACAAAACAATTTTTAGTTGAAATTCCACCCATTTTTGTATTGTACGTATATAAAGGGTCCTTCATTGCTGTCGCGTGTCTTTACTTAAGAAAATCATTAATTAGATTTCAAAAGTATGTGGGGAATTTATTGATATCTGTATGCGCAAAACAGGCACATCAAAACTATGCGAGCGTACACCAGTTTTAGTCACAAAACTTACCTATGGTATTTTGATATTCCAATTACATTTAATTATTTTCGATTGCTAATTCACTTGTAACCAATTTCTGGAATTTTTTTTCTTTGCAGTACCTTTAACGTCAGTGCAAGGCGTACTGGGGCGACAGGCGATGCTGCCTTGTGATATATCACCCATGGAAAGAGACGATGCCGTCTATATGGTGCTTTGGTTTCGTGAGGGGGACGGTGAGCCGATTTACAAGTAAGTTAATTTAATATAATTTATAAATACATATCCGTTTTGCAAGATATGTTTTGAAAGATTATTTAAGTAGTAGCACGTTCGTAGTTTTTGACTAGAAAATTCAAAGAAATAATGCCGACATATGTAATACCAAGTTATATTCTATTCATTCTAAAAACTCAAATGAGTTTTGTTTATATTCGATTGATTATATTGATTATATTCGACTCAGAAAAAAACCAAAGAGCCTCATTTTCAAAGTCTTTTTAAATCATGTACATTTATGATCAGTTGGAAATAATTTTTTAGTCCTAATTACTATGCATAGTTTTGCTTGTTAATGAGCTTCAGTCGAAAATTTGATTTTTTTGATCCCTGTCATTTTTCGCATGATTCACATTTATTTGCAAATAAACCATCCGATGAACCACCCTTTACAGAAAATACTACTAAAAATTCAGGTTTTTTTTATTTCTTTACCAACTTATACTGTAAATTCGATTTATCTTTCATGCTTTCACAGCTTCGACGTGCGTGGCCGTCAATTTGGACAAGCGCGTCTGTGGTCTTCCCCATTGGCATTCGGAACACGCGCCTACTTTAGCAGTACATCACATCCCGCTCAACTAAAAATCGATAATGTACGCATCGAAGATGAGGGCGTCTATCGGTGTCGAGTAGATTTTCGCAATTCACCAACACGAAATCTGAAAATCAATCTCACTGTTATCGGTAAGTATTCAATAGTGAATTATGCAAATTTATGTAATAGCAATAGGTATACTTATATATTCACATACATACATACACGACTATGAGCAAATATTTGGCAAAAGTGTGAGTGATTTACTGTTAGTTTGGAACAATTTGTATCAACAAATATATGCGCAGGTCGAGCGCAAATGGCAAAATAATGGCAAAGAAGCGGACATCGCTTCAACAAATCGATTAGGCAGATATTTCTCGCTTACATTTTTTTTAAATATATGTACACACACAAGCATTGCAATCAGCCATCAGGCAACTGGTGTGATTTTGCGATGTAAAAAAAAAACAACAAAAATGACATTTCAAGCAAACTTGCGTTTCCACTTCCGCCCATATATTGTCCCACTGCTGATAGACAAAATAGACAAAAGTGTGTGTGTGTTCGCTTGTGGGGATGTGTGGCATTCATTTTATTGCCATTAGGCGGAGCATTTAAGCGCACAGACGCGCTGCTATATGCAAGGGCAATATGCTTGTTTGCTTATATGTAGATGTACATGTATGTAATATATGCACACTTGTATTTGTGTGCATTGCCTGCCCTATATTGCATGTTCATAAGTACAAAAAGAAAATCCAAAATAAAGCAATACCAAAAACCAATGCAATTATGATGCAATGATGGCATAAAGCATTAAGGCAATGCAGTAGGCGTGTTGTTGCAATTGTCTCTCCATTACTGTTGGTACCTGCTGGCATGGTCGATTTCGTGACAGTACTGTTGTTGCATAAATGGCAATAAATTTTATTGTACGAGTATATACCACTTGCCGACATCAGCCGTGTCGCCCTTCAGTTGCTTTAAGCAATTTTGACTATTTTGTGAGTGCTTCGTGCAGCTGAGTGTTGCCGAGAATTTTCACGGTAATCTGTCGATGAGTTATAATCTACTCTGCCTTCAGAGAGTTTATTTCTTATTTTTCGTATCGTAGTGTCAACCAATTGGGGTTTTCAGTTAAGCTGTACCAATTTTCATACAAGTTAAGTCTTTAAAAATCTTTTCGAAGCTACTTTGCCTTTTTTGAAGAAACTTCACTGAAACCTTTTCAATGCTTTACTTCTCGTGCAGCCTTTTTGCGCAATAGAATGCAACAAAATGTCGATTATTGATTTTGCTTTTGTTGGTAACTGTGTTATCACTGTGATTGCTACAACGTAACTATTCGCTTAATATCGACAGCTGTTATGACTAAAGCACAACACTGTTTAAAAAATTTGCGGTGTTGCAAAAAATTTGTATACACATCAAGTCCCAAAAACAAGTGCATGGTTCTATAAGGTGGAGTCCAAAATAAACCAGACTGAACTAAAATAGAAACCACAGGAGCTTTGTACTGATAACTTCGAGTTTATTTATTCAAAATAATCATCTCTGTCTCCGATACACTGTTTTGCGCGATCTAAAAGCTTTTCGAAAGAGTGTTTCAGGTCAATGACCGGAATGTCCTTCAGTATATCGGTACAAGCTTTTTGGATAGCCTCTTTGGACGCAAAATGTTTTCTTTTCATGATCAAATTCAATTTTTCCAATAGGTAGAAGTCACTGGGAGCCACATCAGGTGAATACGGTGAGTGATTGATGATTAAAATATGATTTCTAGTCAAAAAATCAGTCACAAGAGTGGATGTATCAGATGGTGCATTATCATGCAATAAGCGCCAGCTTCCTCCTTCGCGGTATTCAGGGCGAATTCAACGAACGCGATGCAACAAACGCTTCAAAACGCCAAAATAGAAAATTGCATTGACGATTTGGCGCATTGGCATGAACTCTTTGTGGACAATTCCCTTGAAATCGACTTGATTTTTGTCTTCTCCAAACGCGATTTTTGGGGTGCTAGCTCGTCGGGGGCCTTCCATTCGGCACTTTGACGCTTAGTTTCAGATTCACCATGTTTAATCACCAGTTACAATGTTGTAAACAAAGTTCTCGTATTTTCTCGCCTCTTTAATGAGGTCTTTGGAATGTTGAATTCTGAGCAATTTTTGGTGCTCAGCTAACTTGTAAGGAATGAAACGTGCACAGACCTTTCGTTAAAATGCGATAAATCGGTGTTTAGGAGATATTCAACTCCGATTCCATTAAATTCAGCGATGATTTCGATTCTTTTTTGATAAATTTATGAAGAATTTCGATGGAGTTTTCGGTAATTACTGATTTTGGACGGCCCAATGCTGTCATTTATGTCCTCACAACCATCTCTGAAACGTGTAAACCACTCATTACCTCTGGCAGAAGATAGACAATAATCATAAACTTTTTTTCTTAAATTCAAATGTTTGTGTACGGCTTCGTTTTACCGATTTAAAACAAAATTTGACATTAGCTCTTTGTTCGTAACACACTTTTGTACCGATGACACTAACATATTCACTCTTTAGACCCAATAACTTCGCTTCCACTGAATTGAATATCACCAGGCTTTCACTGGAAGTCAGCTAGAAATGTAAATTCCAACGCATTAAAACGATGGCGCCATCAAAAACGTTTTTGTGATGCCAGTCTTGTTTATTTTGGACTTCACCTTGTAGAAGTATAAATTTTGAATAGCTGACAGGCAATTCAAGGCCAGCGAATAAACGTCAAATTAGCTGAGATCGATTTATTTTAAGCATAAGCAGAATATATTAAATTTTTTACAGCAGCTTTTAACTACATTTCGCTTAAACAGTAAATAAAAAAGTGTAATTTCATGTATGTATATTTTTATTTTGTAAATCCACCTAAGCGCCTAAGCACCTAAGGGCCTAAGCGTCAATACAATGCTTCGCAGTGGCAATTTGATCCGTAGTCGGCAAAATAACAATCAGCCGTTTGACAATTGGCATTATCTCACCAGGCGCGAAGTTTAAGCGTAAAATATCAAATAGTGAAGAAAAGAAAGTCAAAAATTTGATAAATCGTGATAAGTCATTCTCAGGAAAACAATTTTTGCCTACCGACAAACCGCCAAAGCGACGAAAATACTTGTATAGCTTCTAAAGCAATACTTAAACTTTTAAGGGTGGTTGCTCAGGCGAGTGTACAATCCAGTTCTAGCATGCCTGACCCGAAAAAAGTTCAAGCAAATGCTGATTTAAATACTTTTTTTTCGAATATAATTCGCGTTGAATCATATTTGAAGGCTTTCAATAACATTTTTACTATTTTATTTGCTAGATGATACAATAAATACTTAAAAAGTATTGATAAACATTTTTAAAAGTTTACATATGTAAGTACATATTTTTAAATTTCTACAGCAAGGCCTTTTACATACGAAGCCGAATTATGATGAGAAATAATTTTTGTGTTCTCCAGAATGAAAGAATTACCCTCTTCGTTTTGCTCTTTTGATTGGCCAGTATCATTGTATTTAGTATCAACGATATTCTGATTAGGGAGTTTCAAAAGTATCGTCACAGTTAATTCCTCTCCTGTCCTTTCCTTCCATTTTTTTATTTATGGTTTTGCCAACGAAAGTGCCAACGCATGCAGAAAATATTTACGATTTGTATGGTTTTAAGTGTTTTTTTTTGTTTTTCTTTTTTTTTTGTTTTTTAGTGTCGGGACAACTAGCAAGTTCAACACTCAGACACTATTAAGTCCATTGTAAAACACTTGGATTCCCTTTTAATTTTCTTTAAAGCTCTACTCGATCTCCGAAGAAATCTGAGTAGATCTTGTGGTTCCAAGGAGCCAAGGGGATCGTTTCTTAACACATCAGTGCCAAAGACCCCAAACCTGATACCCGCTCAATGACAGGAGGAACTGCGACAGTCGGTAGGACATGACAGGTAACATCAGTTTAGTTCATCTGCAGCCCCTCTCAGCCTGCCGAGATCGCTTGTGGATTGTAGTAACCCATTTGCTAACTGTGGCTGCAGAAGGGAGTGGCAGAACGGGCTCCGGGCCAAAGAAGTTGGCCTTAGAGCCCATCGTACTTAAGGAGTCAGAGGTCTCGTTACCAACGATACCCGCATGCCTCGGGACCCATGTTAGCATCAGGCTATTATGTCTACCGACATAGTTCAGCCTGGACTTACAGGACTCGACTACTCTTGATGGTTGGGGGGCCGCTAAGGCCTTGAGCGCATCTTGGCTGTCACTGCTGACACATACAGATCTGCCTCTCCATCTCTTTTCCACAACAAAGTTCATCGTTTCAAGAAGTTTCCTAAATTGTATTCGTGACTAGCCCAGACTCAAAACACGCTGTCAGCACGAAACACCAAATAATATTTAGAAAACACCAAATAATAGCTACCGCCTCTCTGCAGGCAATGGCAAACTTGTAAATGTACGTAATGAAAAATATCCTCATAAAGAAGTGCTTAAAACTGTAGCAACATCAAATTGGAAGAGGAGCTCGGCCAAATACTCAACAAAGGTTG
The DNA here is from genome assembly GCF_027943255.1 of Anastrepha obliqua. Taxonomy (NCBI): domain Eukaryota; kingdom Metazoa; phylum Arthropoda; class Insecta; order Diptera; family Tephritidae; genus Anastrepha; species Anastrepha obliqua. The sequence goes on from NC_072892.1 coordinate 88,767,797, forward strand.
TACGCGCCTATTATAAATCCAATTCTGTTTTTTAATAACCTTTTTACTATAATTTTGAGTAATGAAAATTTTTATTTTTACCTTTACTCGCTCTATTGCCAGTTTGTATACTTTATCAAATATGATTGATGTACGACGCTATTTGTAAAAAAATTTAAGTCCTCCGATACGGCGAATAAGTTTGCGCCACCTTGTACATATGTGCATAAGTGGTTGCAAAATTATAAAAGCTTCGCATACTAACAATTTTTGCCTGTTTAACCCTCGAGAACACGCGCCTCGTAAGATAGCACAGATTCTCGCGCATAAGCATTTTGCTCACTTCATGTAAGAATGTAACTTTTTAATGGATTACGATTTTTAAACATTTCCTTTTTAACATAGTTATAATACCAAGTCATTTATTTGCATTTATGTGTTTATTTAATAAATTCTCACTGTAAAATTATATAAATTCATTCAATCAAGACATAACCAAAAATTTTACATTCATACTTTAGTATATTAACAAAAAAACTCCTTGTAACAAAACAAATAAATAAAAGACAAAAATCAGTAGGTGTTGGTTTTCAGGTTCTTTTGCTGGTACAATGCGATCCATAGTATTTCTTAAATCACGAGGTAAAGTTTTTATGACCTGCCGATTAGAAATATGTGGCTTTATTAGCTCCAGGGCAATTTCCTTTAGAAACGTCCTTTTCTGGGTTAAATTGCTTGCACTTATCTTTTCCCTAATATAAACTGCGTCTACCTCGTGGTGTCTCAGTATACTCGCAAACTCTTCCTCCTCCTCCTCCTCAGTGGATTGTTCAGAGTCAGTGTTGTGGTCACTATGTATAGTTTCCCAATCACTATCTGGAAATAATTCTTTTTCATCATAATCTAAGCTATCATCATCTAAAACTTCTTCCAACCAGGAAGGAAGTTGTGAAATATCTTTTGCACAACGAAGACGTTTGCGTTCCATTTCATCAACACTAGGAAATACTAATATAAGTGTTGTGAAAGAAAGTAATCTTAGAATTAAAACCGAGGTTTTCAACAAAAAAGATAAATCAAGAAATACTTACATTGTTTCTCGCGCAATGAGCAAAATGTCGCTCTTAAAAATCAACCGTCTGCCTACACGTCCGATCGTGCACTAATCGAAAGAAATGCTCGTCAAAGTACGAAGCACAACTACTAGCGAAGGTACTCACCACAATAAGTGCCAGAATTACATAGAACATAAAAATTTCGCGAAATGAAAAATTGCTTGAGCAAAATGCTCATAGCGCGTGTTCTCGAGGGTTAAATATTTATTTTTTTTTTATTTAATAATTTTTTATAAAAATATAGTTCCTTTTTTTAATGTGGCCCTAATCCAAGTTTCCAACTTTGTATAAGATTAAATTTTAAATGTTTTAATCAGAGTTTTATAGAAATTTTATAGCCCATGAGCTTTTAATAAAAAAAATTCAAGTTCCAAGAGTCTTAAGAATAGCGATGATTTTTGACAAGACTTTTCATTGATGGTGTGTTAATTTATTTCCCTTCAAAAAAAAAAACAAAAACAAAATTGTTGTATTTGTTATATTTTCCAAAAATTTAGAATAGAAAGTGTGAAATTTCTTATGTGACTTATGTGATTTTTGTTCTGGAATGAAATATATTTTTATAAGAAAAATTTAAAATTGTTCATTCGGGCTTGGGCTCAATAAATAAAGATGCGAGTAAAAAAATATATTTGATACATTTTTCAAAATTCATGTTACCAAACTTCTGCTAATCAGTGTGCGATTTTGTAACTATAGGTCAAAATATAAGTATGTCTAACAACACAAACGGCTTTACTTCGTAATCCTTCGCCGCTCAGCTGTGGTAAGCGTGAGCTTTTGGGACTTACAGTCGCATGTTACCGCTATTAATTTAGTGTTTAAGTAAAAATATGCCACAACATGCTAAGTTCAATGTGCAGAAAATGCTGCGTGACAGCAATTTAGCTATTTTGTTTACAGTATATTTATTTTTGACCAGTTCAATGCGCTAACCACTATTTACATATATGTGTGTATATAAGTGTATATGTTTGACTGCATGCACCTTGGATGGCGTGTCGTGGCGTCTCTGAAATTACTATAGTAAGTACAAAACTTGTGGAGTGCTCCCGCTGCGGTACTGCAATGCTTTACTGTACAAGTAAGTGGGTTTAAAAATATATATAAGTACATACCCTGCAGGAAAAATCCAACCTAGCATGGAAATATTCTAGTTCAGATACTGGTATTTAATGGAGATCATAATAGTTCATTGCCGATCAGTAATAAAACGATCAATTTGTCTGCAAAATAATAAACTTGTTTCTTAGAAAAGAAAGTTAAGGCCCGTGTATGCCTATGGACGCACCAATGCTTCACGATATGGTTAAAGCATTAACTATAAGTAGGTACTGATGAATGCAGTTATTTCAAAACCATTATATTCAAGTCTATCAAATAATATTCCGTATACGTAATATTCACTATTTTTGCCAAGGCTGCCATTTCTTTGCAAGCACTTGAGGTAATTTTAATTTCTTCTATTCGAAGAAAAATATTCATAGCAACCCGGATACATAAAATATTATACCGGAATTTAAAAATCATTACATTTACATACGAGGATGTTCCTAAAGCGAATGCCTTAAATTTTATTTTTTTATTACTTTATTATTTTATTTTTATTATTTTTAAGGAATCAGTTTTAAATTTTTTATTACTTACTTTTACTGAAAGTTTGAATAAATTTTTCAAAGTTTAACAACTATTTAGGTACAGAGGTTTTATTTAGTTTTAATAAAAAATACAGAATTTTTCTTTTAATAGGAAATGGAATACTATAAAACGTTGGGCCGGAATTGAATACTTTGATGTTGGAGAGCATCGTACGAGCCGCAGAACTTAATCGCTCAGGCACAATATTTTATAAGAGCGTACAAATGTTGGCGTATGCCGCTGATATTGACATCATCGGCCTTAACAACCGCGCTGTTAGTTCTGCCTTCTCCAAACTGGATAAAGAGGCAAAGCGAATGGGTTTGGTGGTGAACGAGGACAAAACGAAGTACCTCCTGTCTTCAAACAAACAGTCGGCGCACTCGCGTATCGGCACCCACGTCACTGTAGACGGTTATAATTTCGAGGTTGTAAAAGACTTCGTCTATTTAGGAACCAGCATTAACACCGATAACAATGTCAGCCTTGAAATCCAACGTAGTATCTCTCTTGCCAACAAGTGCTACTTTGGACTAAGTAGGCAACTGAGCAGTAAAGTTCTCTCTCGACGAACAAAACTAATATAACACTCTACAAGACTCTCATCATGCCCGTCCTAACGTATGGCGCAGAAGCTTGGACGATGACAACATCCGATGAAGCGACGCTTGGAGTGTTCGAGAGAAAGATTCTGCGTAAGATTTTTGGACCTTTGCACGTTGGCAACGGCGAATATCGCAGACGATGGAACGATGAGCTGTATGAGCTTTACGACGACATAGACATAGCGCAGCGAATAAAGATCCAGTGGCTACGTTGGCTGGGTCATGTCGTACGAATGGACACAAACGCTCCGGATTTCAAAGTATTCGATGCGGTACCAGCTGGTGGTAGCAGAGGGAGAGGAAGGCCTCCTCTTCACTTGGAGTGTCCAATTGGCGCCGGTTAGATACGAGAAAGAAACGACTGGCGCACTTTGTTAAACTCGGCCAAAATCGCGTTTTTTGATGGTCTAACGCTGGATATTATAGAAACAAATTAAACCGGAATTTCTTTGGATTATATGAACTGGTGTTTTATTCATTATGGATAAAAAAGTTTCCTTCTGATTGAACTAAAATCAGCTTATAATTACTTTGAAAGTAGTTTAAGAGAATATTATTTAATATCTCTCCAAAACAATATAAATAATTCGGCCAATTTGAAAAAGATCCCTAGATGCATTTTAGTGCAAGTTCCTAGTAAGAATATTGAGAATATCAGAATAATATGTAACATATGTCCACTTAGGGCTCTTAAAATAAATGAACAAGCGAGACATTTTCTCCTATTCTGAAGTAACTCTACACTAAGGCGCAAATACCAGGAGTTTTAACATGACAATTTAATTTACAATTCATGTGACAAATTTAGATATCGCAATGCTAACCTTAAAAAAAAATATTTTGGATGCACTGTATTCTATTTTTAAAGGGTGGTTAATTTAGAGGTACCGTATTTTCAATTGTAAAAAAAACGAAAACTCGAATTGATTGGCAATATTTATTATCTTTGCATAGAACCATTCACGATATTTATTTTTTAAGGATAATCTGTTTCAAATGTTGACCGCAACTGCACCGTAATTCGGCCATCCGTAAACACCAATTTTGAATAACTCACTGGAGGACTTCGGTCGGTATCTGGTGAATTACTTTAGTAATGTTGGTTTCCAATGCCTCAATTCAAGCTGGTTTATTCAGAAAGTATTTAGACTTGGCATACCTCCACAAATAAAAGTCTAAAGGTATGATATCCCACGATCTCGGTGGCCAATCTGCTGAATCTACTGGTCCGCGATGAGAGATAAGTTGCTCACCGAAACGACGACGCAATAAATCATTAGATATTGTTCACGGGCTGTATGGCAAGTAGCGCCGTCTAGTTGGAACCAAATGTTGTGGAGATCACTGGATTCGTCTTTGAGGAAATATGAGCCTATGATTCCTTCAAGCAATACGCCGCACCAACCGCTTGTTTTCAATGGATGTAATGGCCCAAATATGGCAATTTTGCTTATTGATGACCTTATCGGAAGACTTATAACTTTTGAAATGGCTTCGTATGTCAATCATAATGGTCAACAATGGTCATAATGGTAATGGTAAAGATTACCAAAAAAAAATGGTATTCAAAAACAAGATTGGATGATTAATTGTATATATATATGTGATGCCTGGCTGCCCAAATAAAGAAGCACATTCCAAACGTGACCTTAGAAAAGTGATAAATAATTTCTTATTTGTATATGGATGCAAAAAATCTGAGTTTATCTGCCGCACAAATGCTTCTTGTTTCTTTTTTTTGTGGTGGGTGAGGTTGGGTTCAAAATATCTTCACACTTACAGCGTCCGTCGCCTACTGCCCTCCCCTCCTTCTGGAGAGACACCTTTGGAGTAGGAGCTTGCCACTTTGTAATTTATGTGGATTGCAAACATAAGTTCCGAATCGAAATCTACTCCTAAATTTCTAACCGTGTCAACAAAATTCTGTGGGAACCGGAAATTTTATAAATTTTCTGCAAATTAAAACTTTCTGGGAAACTATATTGAGAGCATTAATTAAGAGAGAGAATAAATCGATTCTTCACACACACCAGTCTTGAAGCCTGTCGAGATCAGATTGAAGCGGAAAGGAATCTGCCGTTCTTACTACTACAAAGTAGGCCTTTAGAGCATTTGAATACAAGAGAAATCTTAAATTTATGAAGCAGGTACTAATATCTTTAATAACAATCATAAATAGTAGTGACCCAAGTGCACTATACTGAACAAGCGTGAAAAGAGCGAGAGGAACTGTTGATGGGAACCACTGATACTTAATTAATCAACCACTCACTTAATGAAAGTCTTAATGCAAGCTAAAAAATTGTAGTGAAATCTCAAGCAAGCTAGATTGTTACGTATAATTTTATGAGAAACTCTGTTAAAAGTCAGTTAAACAGCATCTATTTGATACCCCCCCTTGCCATATAGTATATATATAATATAATTGGCGCGCATACCCTTTTTGGGTGTTTGGCCGAGTTCCTCCTCCTATTTGTGGCGTGCGTCTTAATGTTGTTCCACAAATGCCATATAGTCCTCGGTAAAAATAGCACGGTTAGACACAAGGGTCCTCGCTTTAGTGAAGCCATGCTAATTCGTGGGTATGCAATTTCGAACGGTTTCTTAACAATAGCTTCAAGCAATTTAGCAACCATTGACAATGTAGCAACAGGCCTAAAATGCGTATCATCATCATTCCACCATCATTTTCATTCCCTGTTTGAAAATTGGAGCTGTATTTTTTTTTCTTTCTGATCATTAATATATGTTCCGACGAAAGCGATAATTTGAAAATTAACATTAATGGCTTAATGAGAGCATAACAATTTTAAAAAATCAGACGCAAGGTCACACAATTGACATTTCGTATCACATCGCCGTGTTAAAAATAATATTTGCTAACATGGGAGAAAGATAGAACACGAACTGGTTGAGCTGAAAAGCGAATTGGTCGTATTCTTGTTCACAACTATATTACATATTATTTTTTCCTGCCGGGTATGCGGGTATCTACATAGGCGTACTCTGCATACTTTGCAAATATGTAGTAAATACTTTGTAAATATCTGTGCCTGTTTTCCAAGCTGGTAGCAGTGCCACAAACAACCCAAAGTCAAACCAATAGAGAGCAAAAGTAGCGATAAATAGCAATCTGTTATGAGTTTTAATGCGGCTAAACTGGTTGCACTTTGGTATAAAAGTACATATAAACATACAAGCACTTAGCACATACATACATATACACCTATATTGACAAAGTTAAATGCATGGCACCGTGGTGCAACAACTCATGTTGCACGGATGTTGATGTATTGCTTATTTTTTTTATATTTTTCATGCCAACTAATTGCTTGCGCATATTGTAGGTTTGTTGTTTTTCCTGTTGTTGTTGTTCTTGTGCAAGTTGCACGTTTGTCAGGTTGCCACTGCGCAACGATAATCACAAATCGGTAAGCATAATTTGTCACGTATTATTTGCTGTTATTTGCCGCTCTACACGACATTGAACACGTTCCAGTGCACTCGACATGCGAATATGATCAACCCTCGAACATGCACACATACACATACATATTATTTATATTTATACTTACATACTTACATACCCTACAGTCCGACTTGCTAGTTCTTAATTACATTACCGGCAGTATACTTTGGACCGGAGTAGTTCACCTCAAATCTTCTTTCAATGGAAGCAGCTAGTATTTTGAACATGGATGTGTTAGCCCTAAACCAGTTATCGAACTAGTTCTTAATGGATCAAAAAGCAGATTTATATTCAGTTAATCCAAATTTCCTACATTCTTAACTATTGAACTAGTCTTATTTATAAGTTCTTGTATTCTTGTTTAACTTTATTTGCGTCATAAGCAGTTTGACGTTTAGTTTTATTTAAGGCGAATCAATACAAGATGACAACACTGGTACAAGAGCAAAATTTTCATCAATTTTATTTTTACATTTTTTGAAGTGAAACTTCTTAGGCGTCGATGGACGAGCGAGAATGGAGAGTAAAATTTCAAGGCCATGCAACGTTTTGGGCATTTTTGTTCCGCGAGCGAGAAAAAAGATATAACGTAGAGGAAAAGGACAGAGAGAGAGCCATACTTTATATGTATATATTTTATGATGAGTTTTTGTTATACCGTACAATAGTTGAAACTGTTCGACGACGCCGCGACTATTTCAGACTGTTCAGCATTATAGCAACTAGAATGATGGCCGCTATGGCTGCGCCTATTAATTCATTTTGTTCTTGAAGTCGCTAGGCATAGAATTTTAGCTTTGGACGACATATGCATTTAGAGGAATAAAGTGAGTCCGCTGTGTGTGCGGTTATATGTACGTGATATCTAATTCATATAAATACGTATAAACTTGAGTCCGGGCCCCTCTGAAAACTCCGGGCCTGGGGGAAAAAGTAGCCGATCCGCCGTTAAAAAAACAAAAATTTAAAAATTTTGAATCATTCGGTTTCACTATTTTCGTTCAAAATACGGCTGTTAGCAATTATAAGTGAAAAATCAGATCATTTAAATATTCACCTCATATCGCACGTCTACAAGTAAAATCCGGCGAACAGTCGATTCATGAACGCCCAACCATATTGAAGGTTGTTCAGCAACTCTTTGCTCCACAGCAGCAATATTCTCAACAGAGCGTGGAGTTTCTAGTTTGGAAGTCCTTTTTCTATCCTCAATAGAGCTAATTTCTTGAAATTTGTTCAATAACTTTTGAATTGTCGACTCTTTCGGACGATTATTTCCACCAAAAGCTCAGGAGTTTAGCGATATGTTGTTCTTAAAAATCGAGTATTTTCATAATAAGTTTCAATAATTTTAACGTGCTGTTATATCGTGTAAAATTGTACATCTGACCAATTGAAAACTGTCAAAATGGTACATCTGCTTACTTGACAAATGTCAAAGATGATATGACGGTACGCCTAAAACTATCCTCTGTATAAATAGGTATATATGTAGATATACTTTTAATTTTTTTTTATTTGAAAATGACAGTGTTTATAATAAACTAATAATAATAAAGAAGTTACGACAATGACTCTGTGGTCGTATTGTAGGTAGACATACAACAAATTGAGATATACCTACATGCATATATTTAACTATTTTTATTTTTTACAACTAAACTTCTATATTTCAAAGCATCAGTGATATACCAAACAAGACAGTCCTATCAAAATGCACCAGTTCTATTTAAATTATTAATAGTTTTTTCATATTTTAAATAAAGCTATACGTATCGAGTTTTTTCCGAATTGTACAACCTCCTAAAAAATTATTTATGTTTTCTAATTCAAGCAAGTTACAAAGTGTACAATTTTAATTTCTGTGTGATCCAAGACGTATAAGGTCACATCTGGCCACTAAAATCCCAATTAATTTATATAAATATTATCATTGAAATAACTTTTACCGATGTTAGGATTTAATTCTTTATATTATATTTAAACCAAAAGATTTCTTTCGCATAATGTCTGTTTACTAATATATATTTTTCTTATCCATATTTTGCATAAGGAAATCAATGTTTTCGTTCCACTTTCCGCTATTTTGAATTTCAAAGCTCCAATCAATATTCGACTTTCTCCCTAGACCTTGAACTGCTTTTGACCGAAAGATGTTTCTCTCTATGAGAAACCAACCATCGGAGTTTTGGTCTTAAACTACCTCTATTTCTTCTGCACGTACCCAGTAGAATTTTCTTCAGTGGGTATGCTTCGTTTACCTTTATAATTTGACCAGCCCATCTTAGACGGTTAAGCTTTATTGTCGTGGCAATATCCGGATGGTTATACAGCCGTTCAAATTCGTGATTGAATCGTATTCTCCAAATGCCATTTTCGCAAACACCACCAAATATTTTTCGTAGGATTTTACGCTCAAAAACATTGAGTTTTTGCTCATCGGCCTTAATTAGTGTAAAAGTTTCACTAGCGTATATTCTCAAGTGTACGATAAATTGTTATTTTCACTGATCCTGCAGGAATGCGACGTTTTATGTGTCTTTGTAACGCAAAGTAGCATTGGTTCGCTTTGATGCATTTCAGTAGTTATTTTTTTTTTTGTTGTCGATTTTGACAGCGGGAAATTTTAGTTCATTAAAAATGTAAAGACCAATTTCAAGATTTTAGCCGATGTTCTGCACTGCTTGTCCTTGTCATGATGACATATTAAACAGCGGGCCCGAGAGATGATCACCTTGTCTGAGGCCATTTCTTGAAATGAATTCCGATGACAGCGAATTTCCCATTTTGACGACGTTCATTTTGTTAACCGGTTAAGTTTGTATGTATGGGGTTCCAAATTCGTCCATAGAAGCGATTAAATGGGTTGGTAGAGTACAATCATATGCGGCTTTGAAGTCAATAAACAAGTAAATTTTACACCAAAGTAGCTATATTCCGTCGTTATTAGAAGGTTCTCTTTTCTAAATATCCATTATTCCATTTCTGCTAACTTACCGTCTGGTCGAAAAACTATTAAAGCTGACTTGGTGAGGTTAACTTACATGTTCCAGATAATACAACAACCTTTTAAGCTATTAATAAGTTTTTGTATTTCTTTTATGTAATCAGATAATAAAACTATATCAACCGCATACAAAAGAACCCGTACATTAATATCTTAAAAAGCAATTACACTTCCTAAGATATAACAGCTGGATATCCACATAATTTACTTCATTCAAAAGACTTCCACCAGTATTGTAATTGTTTGAATAATTAGTAACTTTGGCTAAGAAAGGACGGAAACTTATTCTCATTCCCAAAAATATTTGTATAACATACACCTCTAATTGCCTTTTTTGCAACTAGTGCAATTTTAGTCACTCTCGAACTAGTATGATTTCTTGCATTAAATACCAATTCATGAATTAGAATGCTTTCTGAGTACTTTAGCTTTCCACTGCAGGTTTTGCATGCCATATAGACTTATATACCTACATACATACATAGGGGACATATGTACGTATGTGGAACAAACTTGCACAAAGTATGCTTTACAACACACCGCCTAGCCTTTATTCTTTTCTCACTAAAGGTGCTGAATGTTTGCGATGGAGAATGTAAATATAAGGATTAAATTGTGGACCTTAAGATTTATGTTACATGTACAGGGTTGCAGAAAAAGTCGTCCTTCATAATTAAAAACATTATTATTTAGGTGATTTCTGATTACTTTGGCGTGATATTTGATTTCAAAGAATATTTAAAAAAAATTGTTTTTTACTTGTACGTCAAAGAGAAACTATTTAAAGTACGCGAGTGTGTGGTCGTTTTTTTTAGATAATCGTTTTCGAGATATAGACAAGAAACCCTTTTTCCAAGTCCTGCTGCACTTATTACCAAAAAAAGAACTTATTTTCAGCCTCTTTGCGTTGATAAATTTTTAGTGCCAATGAGAAATGAACTTCTTAAGTTACATAAATTCGTTTGTGTGTATTAAGGAAATATGGATATTTAAGTTTGTCCGCAAATTTTTCATTTTAATCAATAAACTTTGAAAGAAAAAAAATAGAAACTTTTAGATGAATTCTGGATTTTATGACGACAATGTAAAGCGTAATAGCAGAAAATGTAAAAATTATGAAAACTTAAATAAAAGCTGTCAACTTAGATTCTTGTGCAGCGGTCCCAAATTACTCTAATCTCACTTTCCTAATGAAATATTTTTTTCAAGTAAGTTAGAATTATCCTGGCGCAATAAGAGACAAACTTGTATGAAGCTCAGTTACGCCAAAAAAAAAATGTGTGGAAAATCTGAACAACTTTTTCTCTTAATAAAACCTCCCACGCTACACCCACTTTTTTGGTTAAAAAACCCTTCAACATTCTATGCGCAACTTTTTCATATCAGAAATTTACTCGGAGGTTTGCCAGCCAGGGAGCAAAATAATGTAAGCGATTTTTGGTTTTTGTTCGATTGATTTATTAATTTTATTGTTTGGAAATATCATTTTATCATAATAATTTTCTAGTTATAATATTATAATTTAATCAAAAATAGAACAAATTTTTCGAGCGTTATTTTTTCACTCTGTGATAAAAATTAAGATTTGAGTTTTATCATTTTTGGCAGATCGAAAACTCAAAGCATCCCAACTAAGCTTGACATTTTTTTGTATGGAGGAAATGTGTAAGACTGTCAGGGAAAACATTTCAAAAAATAACGGGATTTTTAGCGAATTGAGACTCATACTTTTCACTTACACTAAAATTTAAAAAGCTATAAAATATCAGGTCAAAAATCTTCAAATAAATTATAATTAAGAACTGTGGAATGGATGTAAAATTTTAAAATTGCATTTATATGAATATACTTCTGCTCAAATATGAACGAGACTTTATCAATAAAACGGTCCGCGGATGACATATGGCAAAAATAAATTTTTTGTTTTTTGGTAGGACTGTTATAAGCTTACATGGCAAATTTCAGCGTGATATGTCACATAGTTTGTTTTCTGTGCTACTGTAAACAAGTCAAGCTCGAGTGTGTTCTTCGAATTTAACGATGGAAATTCAAGTTGAACAAAGAATTTGGTTGAAATTTTGTTATTCCAACAAGGCTTCAGATGCCTTAAAAATGTTGCAGACAACCTATGAGGACTCTGCTCTATCGCGTGCACGTGTTTTTCAGTGGTACAAATCGTTCAAAGAGGGCCGTACATCGGCCTCATGAACGTCGTCCAGCAACATCAGTAAACGACGAAAACATCGGAAAAGTAAAGGAAATTGTGCTTGAATATCGCACAAATTGCAAAATCGGTTAACGCTGAATATTATTTAGACGTTTTAAAGCGTTTGAGAACATTCGTCTTAAAAGGAAGAAATTGTGGGACAACAAGTCATGGTTCTTGCATCACGATAATGCACCAGCTCACACATGACGTCTTGTTCGCGATTATTTGAACAAAATCAATGTTAATATCGTTCCGCAAGCACCGTATTCGCCTGATATGGCTCCATGTGACTTTTTCCTGTCTCCCAAGCTCAAGTTGCCGCTCCGTGGAAAACATTTTGAGACAATTGAAGTCATAAAAGAGAATTCGAAGAAGGAACTGAAATCCATACCGAAATCGGCCTTCCAGAAATGCTATGATGATTGGAAAAAACGTTGGCATATGTGTATCGCCTCCAATGGTGATTACTGTGAAGGAGATAAAATAAAAATTGAACAATAATTAACCGTTTGTGTTTTAATAAATCAGTTGCGTTCATATTTGAGCAGAAGTACATCCTGGACCTTACTTTTATGCACAAATAATGATTATTTAGAAAATATTCGAAACTGTTCTAAGATATTTGGAAGTGTTTGCTTTTGTTTTGACGTATATCTAATCCTTCCTTTCGCTATAGCATCACCTTTGAGAATAAGGTGTGTTAGAGTTTCCGGCAACTGGTCGCAGAAATGACAGGAGTCAGTCGATCATATCGCAATCTGCACTGACCTATGAGAAGGCCAATAAGACTCAGTTTGCACTTAGAGAGAGTTATGAGTTGCCAGAAACACTTTTGATTATATAGTTCAAATGCACTTGGCAGACTTTGCTGCTCGAGCTCCTGATATTTTTAATTTTAGTTAATGAATTATTGTATTTTATGTGGCAAGTAAGTCTTAAGGTTTTTACTATTTTTATTTACATTTCAGTGCCACCAGATCGTCCGGTGATTTATGGCCCCAATAGGCATGACAAAGCCAGCAATGTGGAATCTTTCAATGAAGGCACGGACATAGTGTTAGCTTGCGAAGTGACGGGCGGTAAGCATACTTTTTTAATTTTTTCATTACTATGTTATAGGATGGAAAAGGGCAAATAAAAAACGTATATTGCCAATTACCAACCATTCTCAAAAGTTTTTATGTAAAATGTAGCAAATATATAAATATTTTTTTTAACTGCCCTATAACGAAAAATTCTCCATAACGTAGCGTTAAATTCGGTATAGGGGAGACCGACTGAATTTTTCATCTATAGTTTTTATATTCAATTCCAAAATATTATATATGTAATAAAATATTTCTTGAAACCACATTAAAATATTCTTTAATTCTCTCCTTTCTTTCATTTTCGGTACAAAAAATACTAACGTTCGCTGCTCCTATTATATTTGGCGATGCTACGATCACAACCACTATTGCCACTGGCACTACTCCACACAACAACCTCTGCTCAACACCAATACCAATGCAACCGCAATATGCACATATGCACATATATGTGGTCGGTTACAATAAACCCTTTGCAACATTTTAAAACCTCTTCGCGGAAAAATACCACTTTGCAAATTTTGTTTATTTTTGGTGAAACAACAAAAAAAAATTCATCGCAATGAAAACAAAAAACGAAATAAAACGGATAACTGCAATGGACCATCAACGAAAATCAACAATAACGGCAACAATAATAAACATGCTACTAACTAATGGCCGCCACACTCAACTGTGCAACTTAACTGACAATGATGAACTGGCAAAAATATTTTCCAATCCCATTTTTTGTTACTCCTCTCATTTTTCTCTCATTCATTTATTCGTCCAAACTTTTTTCTGATGGAACTTACTATATTTTTCATTGTTCTTTTTTTTATTTTCTCCATGCGCTTTTGTTTTCCTTCAACTCATCTCTATTATAATTTTTTTTCTTTCCCTTTATTTGCTTTTGCTTGGCGTAACTGGAACAACGCGGCCACTGATGTTGCCATTGTTCTGATTACTGTTACTGTTGCTGTTGCTGTCACTGCGGTTGTTGCCATCGTTGCTGTCATGGCCACTATTTCAAAAACCAACACATTCAAAAAAAAAAAAAAAAAAAAAAAAAACGAAAACTATTGCTTCTGCTCTTCTTCAACTAATACGGTTCCTTTTGCTGCTGCGGTCTTCATTTACGTGCATACGGGTGGGTGTGTGTGTGTTTGGTCAACAATACTAACAGGACGTCCACGTCCAAATGTAACATGGTATTTAGATAATACGGTGATTGATGAATCTTTCGAGCATCGCTCGGACGGCAAGACTGTTAACCACTTGTCATATCCAAATATTGGACGACAACATTTGAATGCGAGATTAGTTTGTGTGGCGAGCAATACGAATTTGACGCCACCGAACAACAAAGTGGTCATACTCGATGTCAATTGTAAGTATCTATGTATATTACGGGATCATACCCACATATGTACTTATTTGCGTTCATTTTTTGTATATTTAAGATGGTTTGGTTTATTTGATTCTTGTAGATAATAATTCTTAGAAGTTTTTCTGCTAAGTTATTTCATGCTTACATTTAGAGACAAACATTGCGTTTTAAAATTTCAAAATGTTAACTCAATTTGCTGTATCTTAAGCTACAGAATAAAAATAGGGTACGTGGTTTTATAGCCCAATTCATTTTAGTAAATCAAAGTGTGGTTCGAATTGTCCCAAAATCCGCTTAGTTTTTGATAATTTTTTTTTCTCTGACGGTGTTGCTTATTTTCTTCATGCAACGAATGCAAGATTTTTTTCGTTTATTTATTTATTTAAGAGTCTAAACATAGAGACTACTTTGAATTAGTGTAGGCTTAAGTTAATACAAGTAATTAAATTAATAAATTAAAAAAAAGAGTTTAGGAACTCATACAATTTATTCTTTGACATCGAAAAGTCAAGCGGAATAGAGCTCGAGATCTCATTGAATTCTCTTAAAGTGCGGGCAAGAGGGGCATTACCTGCATAATTCGTGTTAAGTAATTTAAGGTGAAAGGGGTAAGTGATTCGGAGAGAATAAGGATGAACAATCAATATAACCTTTAATTAAACTAAAAACAAAAGACAGCGAAAGTATAGATCTTCTATTTTGTAGCGATTTTAAGTTAATTAACATCAAACGGGAGTTATATGAAGGGATGGGATGTGAGTATTTTAACGACCTGAGAGCAAACTTAAGGAACACCTTCTGTACACGTTCAAGTCTCTCAATTGCAAATTGGTGGCAAGGCCTCCAGATAAATGTTGCATACTCTAATCTAGAGCGAACAAAGGAAGTAAAAAGTAATTTGAGAGTGTAAGGGTCCGAGAATTTCAAGCTATTACGCCGTATAAAGCCTAAAATTGAGTAAGAGGAGGATACAACAAAATTAATGTGACTATTACATAAAAATTGGGAGTCAAAGATCACACCTAGATCTTTGAATTCATGAACCGATTGAAGAAGAATATCAACAATGTTATAGGATGATTTTAGAATATTTTGAGTTTTGGCAAAAGTGACATGAAAACATTTCTTGATGTTTAGGGAGATCCCAGAGTTACTGCACCAGCGAACTAGTGCATTAATATCCGCTTGCAACATAGGAATATCCTCAGTTTTCCTAATAGCAGAAAATATTTTCAGGTCATCAGCGAATAAAAGAAAATTTGCAAAAGAAAAACAGTTACTAATGTCGTTAATAAACAGAACGAAGAGAAGAGGACCTAAAATACTGCCTTGTGGCACGCCTGAAGAAGCAATGAAAGGTACCGAGCATTCACCCTCAATCATTACCACACATCTTCTATTGAATAAATAAGATTTCAGCCCTTGATAGAATATAGAATGAAAACCAAATGAGGCTAATTTGTGCAATAGAATTACATGAGAAACTCTATCGAAAGCCTTAGAAAAGTCCATGTAAACACAGTCCACTTGAAAGCCATCAGCAAAAGTTGAAAAACAAAATTCCCCAAACGCAGCTAGGTTGGAAACTCTAGACCTACCCATTACAAAACCATGCTGATTGCGCGAGATTAAACTCTTAGTCGCAAAGTACATCTTATCTTTTACAATTCCTTCGAAAAGTTTTGATATAATAGAAAGCTTCGAGATTGGTCTGTAATTGCACACATCATTCTTTTTACCACTTTTCAAAAATTGGGGTAATAGTTGTGATTATCCAATCATATGGAGAAAAGGCGCAACACAGGCAGGAAAAAAAATGATCAAAACTCAACCAGAATGACTTCAAACTTACACTTTATTATACTAAAATTGAATGGGCTATAAAACTTTGTACCCATATTTTTTTTAATATCTTAATTCTTTTGAAAAAAAATTATTGAATCTTTAAAATTTTCTGCAAAGTGTGAAATTTCGATTTATGCACTGTTTGTTGTAGCTATATTTTTTAAAGAAAATCAAGCAACAAATAAATAAAAGGTCAACAATTTACAATACGTCGCGTTGCTGTTATTGTGTACACACATGTGTTTTTGTAATTCAGTGCACGGACAAATCTCTTAAGCGGGCACCTCCCATAAGTGGATCCTTTTGTAGTACCACAAAAATCCTTAAGGATTTTTATAAAAATTTTCTCTCTTAAGCCGACGACACTCTCATAACTGGACGCGTACACTTTTAAACCCCGCCAAAGGTATTGTAGTTATCTCGTTATCGGACAGCTTACAAATTATATTTTACTTTGGAGTCCTAAAAACCCACATATTAGTTTGATGATAAAGCGTGGGAGAAAGTGTGTCCACAGACAGTGAACAATTTCGAGGATATATTATTGAATAGTAGATGTGGTTTGCGCCATCTCACGATACAAACTAGGACTGGTGCATAATTAAACATGCCGAGCTGGTAGTGAAGCCAATGCTAATGACAGACTGGAGCTGCTTCTCTGTCCCCGCCCAGAATTTTTCAAATCTCGACTAAGCTCTTTTGTTTCTGTGTTTCTCTCTTCCATGAGAGATACTCGTATCGCAGATCAATAGATTAGCAATCTACCAAAATTTATGAAATAGTCAGTTATGCGAAGCATCTGATTTCCGCTCTGTATATATGCTATTTGTCTATGCGAAAGGTAACTGTTTGCCAACCAAGTTAGCCTAACTTAACCAGGACAAGGCAGCGGAATTGCTCCCTCATGGATATTCCCCGATCTGTGCCCTCCATGAAACTTACGTAAATTTTGAGTTTATCGGTTTTCTCCTTTCTTTAATTTTCTGGACTAAACGACCGCGTATTAAAGAAGTATTGTTTACACATTTTGTTTGATATCTTTTTCGCAATATTTTTCTCAACTTTTCTAGTTAATTCTATACGGCAATTAACATCTTTTTTCGATACCCGTTTTAAAATTTTGTTTTTTAAATCTTTAAATAGTTATTGCATTACATTTTCTTTATGACAAATTAATTCACAGCACTACTCGAATATTATAGATATATTTCTTTTTTTTTCTTGATTTTTTCCGACAGTCTGTATACCCGTCAGTGTGAGGCTTTAACTAATTAAAGTCCTCCTACCGTATTAAATATATGTATTTTTGTGAAACTGTATTCATGAGCTTGAAAGTGTGAAAAAATAAAAATACATATATTTGCATAATATTTTCATGAAAATTTCATTAAAGATGTCACTCTTCATATTCCCACATGGCTACCATGAGACATCCATTTGTTTATGCTTTCCATTAAAATGTTTAAGAGCTGTTGGTTTCAGTACATGTCTCCATGTATATGAGTAGATATATGTATGCCTTTTTTACTTTTGCTGCTCCTTGCAACCGTAACTGACCACTAGACATAGAGTTTACCTGCTCACTCATTTTGATCCCTTTTTTCTCCATATTTCATTCATGCTCGTTTTCTACTGATATGCATCTACATACCCGTATGTATGCATGCATGTATAAAATAGTTAACGTTGCCAAGACTCAATTAATTTTTGTGACATATGTTGTTTGCAATTTTTTTCCTTTTTGCATTGATATATTTTAGCAAAACAGCAAACAAACAGGGTACACAAATGGGAGTTTCATTAAATTTGTTGTGGTTGACCCAACTTACATGAACATACATAGATAGATAGATAGATAGATGAATGAGGTTTCGACCTCATGGTCTTTTGTGCCCTTACTTATACATACAGTGTTGGCCAAATCTTATGCAACTCTTGCCCTATTATAGAATAATTAAATATATTTTATCAGCTAAATTTTGTAGAATTTTGGTTGAAAATGAAATTGTTTTAGTTTTTATTTATTGTTTTCATATTAGACAAAATTCATTCTTACCGAAAGAAGAAATTAAATTTTCTATAACAACTCAAAAGATGCGTAGATAAAACAAATGAAGCTCTCTAGGATAATTTCCAGCAACACTGGCAATTTACTACTACTTTTAATTGTGTTGTCACTGGAAATAATTGGTTAGTGTACAAAAGATAAAATATGATTAGTTTTTTTGGTGGTGTGTATTTGGACCATTAATACGTTATTTAAAATTTATTTATATTACGAGACAAGTTTGGAATACTCCACTGGAAACTGAACATTGCTGACTTTAAAGAAGGAATAACACAAAAAAGCGTTTTTACCAAATATACAGGGTCCGGAACTCGAAGTGTAACCAATTAAAAAGCCATAAATTTAGTTTAGGAAATTACTTTTATTCAATTTAAAGTAAAAACTGTGTGCAAATTAAGAATCAATTTACTTTTGCTCGATATGACCACCTTTTGCATTGACTATGTCTTTGAGACGGTCCAGAAACGAGTCGCAAGCTGCCCGAAAGTGACTTGTAGGTATTTTGGCCCACTAGCTGACAATGGCTTTTCTCAGCGCCTCCAGACTGGTGCATCGTTTAGTTCGGACCTCGCTCTCCAAAGTCGCCCAAAGAGAATACTCAATCGGATTCGTGACTGGTGAATTTGAGAGCCATTGTGGGGACGTTATGAAGTTCGAAACCTTGTTGTGCTTTATGAGACGATGCCGAGTCCTGTTGAAACGTCCATGGTTTGCCACCGAAATATTTGTCTCCCACAGCTTCAAAGAAACCTAAAGAATATTTTCCCGATAATATTTCGCATTTACCTCGACGCCAGGCTCGATGAATATGATTGGACAGCGCCCATTTGCGGTTACAGCGACCCAAACCATTACCTGTGGCGGGTGCTGCCTCCTGGTGGCTAATCGATGACTCAAATTCTCGTATGAACGGTCGGTTAAATAAACTCTATTCCTCTCTCAAGTCTGACTAGTTGCTGCTTTGGTGTTAGACCATGCGCCTTTTGGATCTTGTAAGGATTGACTTTGGAATAATTTTTTAGTATGCGGCGAACACAGCTAATAAAACGATAGCTAGGTAGGTAGGTGGGGTGGTTGTCATAAAAACACACTTAGACCTTTCGCAGGTCCATTGTGATACCACTGGAGCTTATCCTTACTCTACGTGTTCCTTTTCAAACCATCCGGTAGCTTTAATAAACGAGCAGAGCTTCGTTAGTTATAGATGGGCTATGTCCGCTACATCGGTTAGATGTGTGTGCGAAGAGTGCGAAGCCTTTTCATAGCTAGGCTTTCACACTCACATAAAAGGTGTCTGACTGTTTCCTCTTCTTCTGTATTGAGACAGCTTCTACAGAAATCGAAGTAAGGGAGTCCTAACCTTCTAGCGTGGCTGCTTATTAAACAATGACCAGTTAATACACCCATCATTTTTCTTATAGCTTCTCTGTTAAATCTTAGCAAGATCTTCGATCGACCGCTGCTCCAGTTCGGCCATGTCTGTCCGCTTAGTTCGCATGTTGTGTTTTGCCAGCTTGTATTTACCTTTTTGATTAGTTTTTTTTTATAGCCGATTCAAAAAGCAAATTTTACATGGCCCACCCTATACATGATAGGTTATTATGATACATATATTAGGTTAGTAGTATAAGTATTTTGTACATATTTAAATGTTTAAATTTAAATATACTTTTATAATGGCATAGCTGATTTATAATATTTTGTTTTCTACAGTGAAACCAGTGGCTGTTCACATAATGACAAAGGATCGTCCCATATCTGCTGATCGTACCTACGATATCGAATGCAAGTCTTCCGGTTCAAAGCCACCTGCTGTTATCACGTGGTGGCGCAACAATAAGCAATTGAAAAAGTTTACGAAAAATGTGAGTAACAAATTATTACTGCAAATATTTTTATATCAGTTGTCGAAAGCATTTCATTAAGTGATTCAAGTATTTTGGACATTTTTTCATTTTTGGGATCTATTACCATAAGAAGTAAACTGGAATTACTTTGAACACAATTTTATATATTATTTATAGGATATATTTAATGCTGAAAATTTTGGTATACATATCTGTGGTTCTTATAAATACTTTAATAATTCTTGTCTTTTCAGTTTAAAAAGACAAAAATTCAAAACAAAAAAAAACAGCTCACAGCAAATTTTGGTTTTTATTTTTACAACTGATGCTTTCCATTTCAATTCAACCGGTCTATTCGGGTCATGTTCTTCGATTTCGATGTAACTGAAATATGTTGCTCTCTGGTCAAAATAATGAGACACGTATTTTTTTGTTCGCCCGAAAAAAATTTTTTTCAAGAGTTATCGGCAATTTTGTTTTTCGGCTCAAACTCGATTTTTTTTAATTATATAAGAAAAAATATTTTTTAAATGCCCATAACTTAGTCAAAAATGAACCGATTTTAATAATTCTGGGTTCAAAATGATTGTAATTACTTACATGAGCAACTTCATGTAGAAACAATTGCAAAAAAGTAGTAGAAAATTTTTTATTTAGCAAAAAAAAAAAAAAATTGAAATTTTTTCGAAATTCAATATTTCAAAAAGCGTATTTTTGTTTTTTTTATAACTTTTTCCAAATCAAGAGGACACCTCAAACTTCAATTAAGCTGAATGCCCAGTAGCTAAAATGAGTGGTTTTTGAGTAATGAATTTTTGAGTAAAAAACCTGTTTCGCACTTTTTGTTTTTTGCAAAATAAAAAATTTTCAAATACTTTTTTCCAATTGTTTCTACATGAGGTCGCTCGTGTAAGTAATGAACGATCATTAAAATCGGTTCATTTTTGACTAAGTTATGAGCATTTAAAAAAAAATGTTTCTTATATTATTAAAAAAAAATCGATTTTGAGCCGAAAAACAAAATTGCCGATAACTCTTGAAAAAAATTTTTTTCGGGCGAACAAAAAAATACGTGTCTCATTATTTTGACCAGAGAGCAGCATATTTGAGTTACATCGAAATCGAAGAACATGTCTCGAATAGCCCATTTGAATTGAAATGGAAATAATCTATATAAGAAAATTTTTTTTAATTACTCATAACTTAGTCAAAAATAAACCGATTTTAATAATTTTGGGTTCAAAATGATCTTCATTACATACACGAGCGATTTCATGTAGAAACAGTTGCAAAAAAGTATTTGAAAATTTTTTATTTTGCAAAAAACAAAAAGTGCGAAACAGGGTTTTTACTCAAAAATTCATTACTCAAAAACAACTCATTTTAGCTACTAGGCATTCAGCTCAATTAAAGTTTTAGATGTCCTTTTGATTTGGAAAGAGTTTTAAAAAAAACAAAAATACGCTTTTTGAAATATTGAATTTCGAAAAAATTTCAATTTTTTTTCTTTTTTGCTAAATAAAAAATTTTCTACTACTTTTTTGCAATTGTTTCTACGTGAAGTCGCTCATGTAAGTAATTACATTTTGAACCCAGAATTATTAAAATCGGTTCATTTTTGACTAAGGTATGGGCATTTAAAAAATATTTTTTCTTATATAATTAAAAAAAATCGAGTTTGAGCCGAAAAACAAAATTGCCGATAACTCTTGAAAAAATTTTTTTTCGGGCGAACAAAAAAATACGTGTCTCATTATTTTGACCAGAGAGCAACATATTTCAGTTACATCGAAATCGAAGAACATGACCCGAATAGCCCGGTTGAATTGAAATGGAAAGCATCAACTGAGACTTTGTTCAGTAATCGCAAAAAGTTTCATAGTGCGAACCAGTGAAAAATCAAAGCAAAATATCATTTTGGCGAAGCGGTATACGAGCGTTGGCATTTATGTTTTGTACCCAATAGTGAAAACACGGTAAAATAATAACGAAAGTGGATTTATCATTTTTCAAAATATTCTCCTTGGAAGTTAAAATATTTTTAACAAGTGGAAACATCCAAAACGAGCTGTTTAAAGGCTTCAATAGCTTCTCAGGCATTAAAAAAATTGAAAAACATATATAATATTTCGCATTTCTTTTTTTTGATGTTCGGGAACAAAAAGAAATTATTAGGTGCCAAATCAGGCCTGTAGGGTGAATGATCCACTAATTTGATCTTTTGAGTGCTCAAAAACTCTATTGTGTGAGTCGATACAGGAGAGCTCGCATTGTCTCGGTGAAGGTTCGTTTGCGGCTGTTGGTCTTCCTAAATTATGTGAAAACTTCTGGCAAACAAATGGTTGCCTCTCTTAATTGACTGTTTTAAGTTTAGCTAGTGGTAGATTTGCGACCTGAGCAGATTTTTTAAAAAACCAAGGGACCAATTTCCTTGAAGTGCTTCTTCCGCAACAGAGTTTTGTTGGATTACGCTCGTCTTGGAACACCCATACTATGGATTGCTGCCTTGTTTTCGACTCAATTGCATAGTTCCAAGATTCACAAAGTCACCTGTTACGATGTTATAGACATACATCGATCCATCGCCGTTCTTTTAACATTTCGTTACACCAATCGACACAAAATCTTTTTGGGTAATTGCCAAATTCTGTGGAATCCAACGCGAACGAATCCTCTTGACAATGCGATATTAAATGTATGCTGTTCCTATTGCTTGAATGACAAAAGTTGAAGTAAGTTAATCATTGCACTCCTGCCTCAATAATTGACCTGGAAAATTGTAATGAATCATCGCATGAAAATTTTCACTAGTTAGCTCCATATTTTGGACGATATTTTTTCAACTCATTGAAGAAGAGAAATAAAGCTTATAAGTGAACACTTTGTACGTCAGTTTATGCTACAAAATTTCAAACTTTCCGACAAAAGGTTGTTGTAAAGGCGCATAATATAAAAGGCAATCCTCGTATTACATCCATTTGCAAATCGATAGAAGCGTAGCTACAAACATTAGTAAAGCGATACATGCATGATATTTTTCAATGGTTCGCCGCACGTATTCCAATATAACTATAAACAATTCAGAGAATTCTGAACGTAGTCGCAGTAAGCAATACAAAAACAAAAAAGAACACCTGAGAGTTGTTGCTCAAGAATTTAAAGAATTGTTTGGCAAAAAATAATTTCATGTTTTGGGAAAAAACATTTTTTTATTTAAGTATATTTTATCCAAAGAAAATTTTGAGAACAAAGAAGTTATTTCACCTCATAATATAGAACAGTGCATCGTTCATCAAATTTTACATGGTTAAATTACATTTTCTTCATAATTTTTCACAGCAAGTAAACTGAATTTCCCAAAAATGTTTGACAATGTCCAAAACACCTGCATCACTTGATATGGAATTGCTTCCAGGACAGCCTTTATTTGTGGGTGAAGAAATAAGCGTTATCTTAAATCTAAGATTTTCCTGATGCAAATAGAAGTATTCGTAAAAAGGAGCAATCAAAAAAAATTAAAAATTAAATTAAAATTATTAGCTTCGAACTTAATCTGCAATAAGTAGTAAGAGCACAGACTAAATATTGTCCCCATAAATACATCACTAAATGCTTATGCTTAACTGTATTTGCATTTCTTAGTAATACCAATTTTAAAAAACCTATTTTCGGACACTAAAAATAATTAATTTCTAAAGTCATAAAACGATTAATAACACTGTGTGACAAAAAAAAAAAAATTAAATATACTTTTATGGAGACCTAGCACAACTTGTGGCTATAGAAAAACTAAAAAAAATGGTATAGGAGAAATTTCCAATACACCCCCAAAATCTCATTTTATGGCCATAAAACCGTTTTTCAGTAGGTTGATGTGAAGAATAACTCCTGACTTCGCCAATTTCCATCCGATTTCGAATTTGCCTTTTTAGTTCGAAAGAATTTTTCTGAAATGACAACTGACGAGACTGTGGAGGGAAGTATTTGGAATTTTTTTTATTTTTTCTCTATTTTTTCAACTTTGACATAATTTTTACGATATTATCCGATATTGAGAATTTTTTTTAGTACCCTACTGTTATAGTAAATTTAATTTTGCGTCAAATGAGCTATATTTTACTGTAATTGAATTAAAATTAATGGAGTTGTGTGAGTTTTAAGATTTTTTCTTTTTTTTTACTACGAGATTTGGTATGCGTTTCGAAGGATGAAAATGATAACAAGTGTCATTATAAACACATAATATTTATTGGAGTATTGTGCAGTGCAGCACTGTACGGTATGGTACGGTGCAGTACACAACGGAACTAGTTCCAAACTTAAAAATGCATTGGAAAGGGCCTTTGGAGTTTAGTATGGTACGGTACATTTGTCATTCTCTTCATCAGTTTTGAATACTTCTCTGTAAGAAATTCGATCATCATTATTCATCTTAAGTCGTCATCAACTAAATTCCATTGTTTAAATCGAGAAGCGAGCGTTTCAGATTGTCTTCCCGATAGAAGTAAATCACGAGAAAGATCCCGAAAATCTGAATTTGATACAATGTGTCGTTCTGAAGACTTAGAACCAGACGGAAAGTACTCTTCATCATCAGGTTTATTGTTATCAGTTTGATCATCATCAGCAATGAGTTGAACTTCCTTCAGTTCATGACCTGCAGTTGAGTCAATTATATCGTCCAAGACTACGGGGTTCTTAACAGTTGCCACATCAGCATACTTTATGTGCTTTCGAGTTTTATAATGACCGTTTACGTCCGTTTTACAAAAATAACAATCATCTGGTTTATGATAAGGCTGATGATGCCACATCATCGGAGAATATTGAGAAATTCGACTTTTCTGGCAACGTTTTGATTTATATCTCTTGAATTTCAATGAAACAAACAATAAAACTTTGACGTTTTAATAAGGTTAAATTATAATAACAAACTTCTTTTGTTAATCAATGTACAGTGTGAACTTTAGTACACTTGGGAGCTTTTTCATATTTCTATTGAAAAAAAAGTGCTATAATATGTCAGATATTTTCGTAAGTTCTAACCAGTTCTGTTGTATGCAGTACAGTGTACTCTTATGTATACATATACACTCCAATAAATATTTCGTATCTATAATAACGCATCAAAACACGTCCCATCCGTATTCCCATTTAGCGTAAGCTATACCTACATACCAAATTAGTAAAAAAAAAACAAATCTTAAAACTCACACAACTCTATTAATTTTAATTCAATTACAGTAAAATATAGCTCATTTTACGCAAAATTAAATTTACTATAACAGTAGTGTACTAAAAAAAATCCTCAATATCGGATAATATCGTAAAAATTATGTCAAAGTTGAAAAAATAGAGAAAAAATAGAGAAAAAATAGAGAAAAAATAAAAAAATTCCAAATACTTCCGTCTGCAGTCTCGTCAGTTGTCATTTCAGAAAAAATGTCAACACACTGTCAAAAAGGCTTTTTTTTGTTCTTTCGAACTAAAAAACCAAATTCGAAATCGGATGGAAATTGGAGAAGTCAGGAGTTATTCTTCACATCAACCTACTGAAAAACGGTTTTATGGCCATAAAATGAGATTTTGGGGGTGTATTGGAAATTTTTCCTATACCATTTTTCTTAGTTTTACTATACCTACAAGTTGAACTAGGCCTCCATAGAAGTATAATTTCACTGTCGCACAGTGTAATCTCCCAATTATGTAATTACTCATTTATACTATTCTTGTTGTCTGACCAATTCACATCCCATAATATTTCCTTAACGACCTGCAGGATCCTTCAATTAAGCAAAATGAAAAACAAAAAATCTCAACCATGTAATTTAATATGAAAATTCTTCGAATGCCATAATTTTTCTCACACCGCGAGATGAAACTAAGTGCGTAGGCATATTAACTCATTGAAATGCAATAAAGCAAATTTATTTATTTCAGCTTTTATTGGAGGGTAAAAACTGAGCGTAAACGAAATGACAAGAAAATAATAAAATTTTTAGACAACGACACTTAATAAAGCATGTAGGTTTATTAAAAAGTTGTAACTCATTATTTAGCTACTCTTTTTCTCTTTGGTTTTTGAGACTTTTGCCTGTCACTGTACAATTTGCAATTCATTCACGTCAACAATGTGTTAATACATATATTTTTTCTATCTCTTCCACTACAATCTGTATTTTATGCGCTACTTGTGGAAATTTACTGCTGACCTATTTAATATGCCAACAACACCAGTTTAATGAACCCGACAATCAATCTTTGAGTATATTGACGTTCACGCCTACACGTGAGGACGATGGCAAATATTTGACTTGTCGCGCCGAAAATCAGTTCATCGAGGGCAGCACCATTGAGGACAAATGGCGAATGGTTGTATACTGTAAGTAATAAACTGAAATTTTGTGTATATATATTATATAAGTATATTTAAAAAATATATATACTTTAAAATAAATAAAATTTTTGTAGACTATAATTGATTTATTTTAACAAAAAGTAAGTGAGCAAATTGCAAAAAGAGCACCAAAAGCAATATTACTGTACGGCTTTGCGGCTAAATCATCAATAACCGCAAAAATATTTACATGCACACAGTAAGAAGTTCTCAATGTTTATTCGATTTATTATGCTTATACAAAGTATGCAAATGGAAGACTCTAAATCCCAGCCATTTTCCACCTTTCTGGTGGTACATGAGGAAGTATCAGTCGCCCTTTTTTATTCGTCCCACTTTTTAATGATATTGGAGCTCTTTTCAAGCATTCCACATATTTACTTTACATTCTGTCAAAAAATACCGGGAGTTGTTCAATGAAATGCAAATTAATCATCTAAATGTATTTTGTCGCCTTCCAAATAGGCTCCATTCGAAGCAATACACATATGGCAATGATGAGTCCAGTCATCAAAATACCTTTTAATCGCGTTTGAAGAGATCTTCTTCAGCTCCCTCAGCGAATTCTCTCTAATGGTCTCTATCGACTCAGAGCGCCGTCCGCGTAGTAGTAAAATGAGTCTTGAGCAAAGGAAAAAGACACAAGGGCCTAAATCCGGTGAATACGGTGATTGCTCGATGATATTTGTCGAGTTTTTGGTCAAAAAAGTCTTCTCCATATGAGCCTTGTGAGACGATGCGTTATTGTGGTGCAAGATCCATGAGCTTACTGTCCACAAATTAGGCCCTTTCCTATGCACATTCTCTCTCAAATGTCGCATAACTTCTAAATAATATTCTTCATTTACCGTAGAACCATTTCGAAAGAATTAACTAATTCCGAGTGCACAACACCTTGATAATCAAAGAAAACGAGTAGCATGACTTTCACTTTTGACGACTTCAACGTGTTTTTTTTGGGTTTCGGCTCATGTGGATAGCGCCATTCAGCCGCCGGTTGACTGGTTTGCACGTCAAACTCGTATGTTAACGTTTCATCGCATGCTATGATGCGCTGGCTAAATGGATAAACGTTGGGCTCGAATTCACTTGCTCAAGCATGTCTTCCGCCACGTTCTTCAGATGAGTTTTTTGAAAGAAATTCAACTCCCTTGGAACGAGTCGAGCAGCCACGCATCTCATGCCCAATTAATGATGTAAAATGTTGAAAATTGATTTGTGAGACTCGCTAAGGTCACAAGCTACTTCCGTCAAACTTAAATGATGGTTTTCCAGAACCATTTCCTTGACTTTGTGGACGTTGGCATGCGTTGAAAACGTTGATGGGCGACCAGATCGGGGCAAATCTTCCATGTGTAACGCGCACTTTTTAAATCAACAATTCCCGATATTTTTTTGACAGAATGTACACCGATGTTATTATACCACTGACAGACGGCGGATTACCGGAGTCGTTAGTCTGATTAAAATTGTATTATGACAGACGGTTGTTACACGCATTAGTGAAATGCTGATTTGTTTGTTGAATAGTTTTATGAGTAATAAGTAAAGGTATTAGCTGCCCTGGTACTAAAAAATAATTATTTATTTAAAAAAATCTGAAATTGCAATTTCTCAAACTGCTCCGAAATATCAAAACAATTATTGTAATTGCAGTGTTGCCATTGAAAATTCCCTTAAGCCGCTTAAATTATGAAACTTAAGTCAAGTATTTAATACGGATTAGTTCACTTAATTTCTGACATAATTTCGAATAAAGTCATTAATCCAGATTAACGCCATCGTCTGTCTGCGAGATTAGATTGTTTCGTAGAATAATTTGTCCCGATATGTTCTATATACTGCTTGATTTAAATAATCTAATCAATTAAAATAAAGAATTTGAAGAATGAAATACCACTTGGCATACCTGTAACATTTGCCAAATAGACAGATGTACAATTTTACACTATAGAAGTATGGGTTAAAATTAGTGAAACTTCTTATAAAAATGGTCGATCTTTATGAACAATATATCGCAAAATTCGTAATTTCATATATATATATCTAATTGGCGCTTACATCCTTTCTGGGAGTTTGACCGTGCTCCTCCTCCTATTTGTGGCGTCTTGATGTTGTTCTACAAATGGAGGGAGCTACAGTTTTTAGCCGACTCCGAAAGCCAGATATTTTTTATGAGGAGCTTTCTCATGGCTGAAATACACTCGGCAGTTGGCCATAATCTGCCGAAGGGCGACCGCAAACAGAAAAAACTTTTTTTTCATTTTGGTGTTTCACGGAGATTCGAACCTATGTACTGCGAATGGTAGGGCATTCGTGACTTATTTGATGAAAATAATTATTCGACTGAGCCGATAATTCCAAGGTTCTTGAAAAAATTTCAAGAAAACGGTTCTGCCCAGGATGAGAAAAGGACTGGCTTATGATTGCCACGGTCTGGCTATGGTTAAGAACCATGCTGCTGCTGCGCAAAGTGCTGTTGAACAACCTTCAACATCGATGCCTCGACGTTCTCAACAATTAGGCATTCATGAATCGGTAGGCAGACCTTTAAGTGATGTCCTTTTTTTATATATATTTGTTAAGTGTCGTGTGTTGAATAAGAATAGTAAAACCTGAGAAAATCGTAATTTTTACATATTTTATTGTATTTTAAAACAACTTCTAGGCTCATGTTTTGACTCTGATCTACTTTAAATCATCAGCTCTCCGCAGTTAAAGTCTTCATTGACTTGGATGTAGTTTTTGACTCGGGGTGGAAATTTGCTGTGAACAAAATTCTTGCTATGTTACTGCATTTAACGTGTGTGAGACTGTATTGATGCGTGTATTGTTCTACTTACTATATTTGTAAAAGATCCTTTGAATTTAAGCTGTAAGAAATAAATTGTGAGCCACTGTATATATAATGGTGTTTAGCGGAAAACATTCCGAACTTTTTACTTCACCTAATATTTAGATACATACATACCTACAACGAGTAAAGGAAACGCGCGTTGTAAAGTTATTTCTATGGGCTTGGCAGCCAATCTGGTCCCGATAGCACCATTGAGAGTTGGGTATGTTGGGTGGCCATTGGAAAGTTTCGGTAAAGAATGCTTGTAATTGTGTAACTGCGCACAGAAACGGAGCTAATTCAAATACCAACTTATATACATAAATATGCCTGCTCACTTTCACTTACATATATACTCGCTAGATATACATACAAGTATATATAAAAACCACAAAAATATAAACACTAAAAACCAAACGCCCAAGCGCTCGAAATGTCCTTTGACACTTACATTCAATTTAATTCAATTGCGAAGCTGTGCAAACGCCGGGTTGGTATCTTTTGTTGCTTGCTGTGCTTTTATTAATTCCCTCTGCCATTGTTTTTGTTTTTTCTGGCATGGGTTGTGATTAGAAATAAAATTGGCCAAGTTTGTAATAAAAATAAATTGCCCATTTGCATTGCTGGTGGTCGGCAAACTACAACGGCCGAGTAGTGAGTGGGTGGTAGGTTTCGAAAGAGTAGAAGGACGTTTTGCTATGTATGTATGTTGGCCTTTGCTGGTACGAGTGTTGTTTGTCAACATATTGAATGCATACATACATACATATTAATTCATTGCTATTGAGGATGGACTCACAAGCATCATAACCATAAAGTATTTAATTTTTGTTGCATACATATGCCTTCACTCTGCCACAACGATATCGTTGAAGAGCTACATTTAGCATTGTTGGTCATCGACGATTTCAGTAACCACGCCCATGACTAACAGCAAAAAAAAAAAATAAGCGAAAAATATCAACAAAAAGAGCAGCAGCCCATCCACTTTTATATTTCACTGTAGTCTATTTCAGTCGCCTGCGTGTTTTGGATGATTGTCCTTTCCACAGCCGACAATTTACTTTAATATCACCTCAGTTGCAGCAGACCTAATTTTGTTTGCAAAATATTTTCAATATTACGAGTACGTGCATATCTACACAAACTCATGCAGATTTACAGCAATAATTATGCACTGAGCCATTGCGGGTTTTTCCTTTTTTATTTTTGCATACCCTTCAGCGGCAATTTTACTTTGATTTTATTGTTGGCATTAAACTCTCCACAGTTTTTGTTGTTGTTAACTAGTATTGTTTCAACCACGACCGCAAAATCGTTAGAATTCACTATGGTCCGTGTGCAGTGAAGGCATATAATTTTTTGTGTAAAAAGTGGGAAATGAAGAGTTATTGTGTTAAATATTCAAATTTGTTGATACTTGGAATGATTTATTAGCAATATTAGGTACACAAAGCAACCACATAAAATGCAAATATGCAGTAAAAATTCCTTAGTGAATTTGGCTTAGATTTATTATCTTTTGCTTTTAACAATTATTTATATATTGGATTATTTTTTACTTATAAGAGCTCAAATGTGTTGGTTTAGAAATTCTCTAGATAGAAATTTGGCCGTGTATAAGTATAACAGATCGGCTGCCACATCGTTATATGTAGATTTGAATTTTTTTGAAAAGAATTAATTCACTTCTGTTCAGTAACAATATTCAACAAAATTATTGGACTCTATTTCTTCAACAGTCAAAAGCTAGGCCGTACAAAATATGGATATGTGGAGTACTTGAGATATCTTTGTACATACCCATAATTTCCATATAGTCCAATAATGTTGAATATTTACTAAATAATTCAAGCACGAGCATTTATCTTAGGTAAAACCGTGTGGCAGTAAAAGTTATCCAGGAAAAGTTTCACATATTCTTGAACCTATAGACATGAAGTAATGCAGCATACCCGGTTTTTCACATGTTCATCAAATTAAATTTTTTAAAGGAATTGAAATTTCAAGGCACTAAGTAAGAAAAAATGGTTTCAAAATCTTATCCCCACTCAATGATATTATGAAATGAAAAAGGATATATCCAGCTATTAAAAACTAAATTTTGTTTACTTTGTCACTG
Source organism: Anastrepha obliqua (assembly GCF_027943255.1). Lineage (NCBI taxonomy): Eukaryota > Metazoa > Arthropoda > Insecta > Diptera > Tephritidae > Anastrepha > Anastrepha obliqua. Next base: position 88,799,391 of record NC_072892.1, read on the forward strand.
CGTTATTCTAGCTGTTTTATAACTCAAAAAATACAAAGTCAAACTCTCCTGCTATGAAATAAAGTATACGCTGTGGAGCACATTGGTCTGCGCTTAATTTGTTCACAACTGACGTAAGCAAAACTTTGAGTCATGTTAAATGAATAAATTATCCTTGAACAGTTGATACTCTGGCGTTCCCAAAGAAAAATAATTCATTCAGAATTTTGGAAAATAATTAAGTCGGAGTTAATAATCTCTTTATTTTCATCTACCCTTAATTGCTTTTACTATTTTCTCTACATTACATGTACAAGTAAAAAAAAAACAATTACCAATTATATATTTTAAGTTACATCGTGTTTCAAAAACAATAATTTCTTTTTTTTTTAACTTTTCACCGAAGCTTTTAAAAAAATGCAGACGATTAAATATATCGCTTTTTTGTAGACCCAGCAGTATTATATCCCCTCGGTGCCCCTTCTTTGACGTATTACATGTCATATTATTATTTAAATATAACTCCGACTAAGTAGGCAATTGAGTAGTAAGGTCCTCTCTCGTCGTATAAAAATCACACTCTATAAATCACTGATCCTGCCAGTGCAGGTGGCACAGAAGCAGCCTCAATGAGAACAACTGAAAAGGGGGCTCTTTGAGTTTTTGAAAGAAAAGATTCGCGAAAAATCGGCAGGCCTTTGTGTGTGGGCGATGGCGAACGCCGTAGATGATAGAACGTAAAGTTGTATGAGGTTTATGGGGACATAGGCATAGTGTGGGGGATTAAAATAAAGCCGTTCCGCTGGCTTGTTCATGGCGTTCGAATAGACACAATCGTATATGCCCCAGCTCTGAAAGTATATAACGCGGGTCACGATGTTGGTTACAGACGTCTACCATAAAAGGACCCGGTGAAATAACTTGGCTTCATTCGGCTTTTCCATTTGATGTCAGATGGTATAGAAGAAGCAGGAAAAGTGGTATGTTAGACTCGGCCACAATTGTTTAGATGGCTACAGCGCCAATACCACTTGTAAAGAAGTTTATATATGGAAAACATAGAAATTTTCAACTAAATGAAAAAGTATTGTTCAATTAAGGTGGCCCTTTTGTAAATATATAAAAAGGCATTTAAAGGATGGTTAAATTTTAAGGGCCGATGTTGAATGTGAACCACACCTAAACGTCAACGAAACCGTTGGATTTCTTTCTTTGGGGTTATTTGAAAGAAAAGGTGTACGTCGATAAGCCAGAAACAATTCAAGAGCTAAAGGATGAGATAATTTGGCACATTAACGGCATAGAACCTCAATTATGCCTCAGCGTCATCGAAAATTTGGACCATCGGATGGAGGTGTGCCGCCGAGACCGCTGCGACCATTTGGCCAATATTTTCTTTTATGCGTAATTGAGCCATACCAATATTATCATAATAAAGAGAAGTGAGTGAATAATTTCCTAAAAAAATGGTTTTTTATTCAAAATCAACATCGGCCCTTGAAGCTTAACCACCCTTTACTTGTTTTAATATCGGCATCAAATGCAAGATATTTACATAAATATGCTCGTGTATTAAAAACACGTAAAAATACACTTAATTATTTAAATGGATATTGTAGCATAACTTAACCATTTTTACTAAGTGGCAACCCAAATATATGTCGGCATGAAAATATTTTCAATTACTCTTCATTTGACACTGATATTTAAACTTTTTATAATCTGTAGTATTATGGTGTATCTTACCATTTCTTATGACCATACTTTGGGCTATAATTCCGGTGGAGGTATTGAGATGACACACATTTTCAAAGAAGTTTCTTCTTAAGTAAATCAGCGTGGTCGTGGTTGAGAATAATCGGTGAAGCTTCAGCCCACTGACGGAGAACAAAAACCATTTTTGTTTATTGGTGGATATTTGGTAGTGGCCATTGGATATTTCTCTTTTATTACTTGAAGTGACATTACACACAAGAAGTAGGTGCTCAAAAAAAAGTCATTACACGCGTGGGAAAATTTACATAAATTATTTGCGCACAAGCCCAGTGTGTGCAAAAGCATTTCAGGTCGGCAAGGGTCAAGGGAAATGCTCGAGAATGTTTTAACATTTTTTTAGAGCTATCTAGACAGTAGCCGCTTATTCTTATTAAGTACAATCGTTGAAGTCATTTTACTTATATTATTACCTTCTCTACTGCCAGCGCTCTTCACTTCATATTTTCGCCTTTTTCTCTAACGCTTCTTTAGGTAAGGACTCAGGTCCTACTGTTATTGTTGTTTTTAAAACTATATTTATCTCTATAAAAAAATACTTTTTCTTTCTTTTTACAGATCAACCAACGGCTCATTTGAAAATGGGTTCTTCATTGAATCCTGACGATATCAAAGAGGGCGATGACGTTTATTTTGAATGTGTCATACAATCAAATCCAAAGCCGTACAAAATGTCATGGTTTCATAATGTAAGTACCAAAATGTCTGATGAATAAAAAGACTTACAAAAGTGAGCACTTTTACATACACAAATGGAGAAAAAGTCGAAAAAATGAGTTTTGTATATTTTCTCAGCCACAAAAACACATTAAACCATCAAAGCACTTAAGTGAAATGTGCACCACAAATGGTTACAAATTTGTAGAGCACAAAAAGCTTACAGCATAAAAAGTGCCACATGAAGTAAGCGTATGAAAAAGCAAAAAATATGCAAGCATTTTCAACTCATTGCATAGATCACAATATGGGGCTGTGGCTGTATACGTAGAGTATGTGTGTGTGCCTGCAAATGGTAGCACACATCATATATGTACATTTGTAGATATGTAAATATGCCAGTAGGCAGTGATGCAGTGCGAGCGCATAGCTGCCAGACAGTTGTAATAAAAGGCATTATTGTTTTTGTTATCCAACTTATTTAAGTACATAGACTTTTTGTTAGTTTTTTTTCTTATGTAGAAAGTAATACACATACATATACTATATGTGTATGTATGTACAAGCCTACGACTACTGCTAGTAACATGGTATGTGTGAGATCAACACGTTTTGAAAAAATTAATTCAACAGTGCATCTTTACTTTTATGCATATATGCTGTCTGTCTGCCAGCCTGTCGCTCTACTTGACTTTCACCATGCATTTCTGCTGTTAGGGAATTTTCTAGGCTTTAACAAGCAAATAGGAAAAAATCATTACTGACGCTTCAAGCATGAGTTAGTCTGTCGGTTCTATCTTTATGTCGGACTGTTGATACTGCATAAGCATTCTTACGCCTCATCTGCAGTTTACTTTACGTTCATTCGTTTGCCCGTCGTGGCTTGACGAGTGATATGGTGATCCGTTATTTAACTCTTATATTTTCAAAGTAATTTTATGTGGTTTTATCCTTTTTTACTTGTAAATGACAACTTTTTGCATGCTCCTGGCAGATGACCTCTTAGTGAGGCCAAATGTGTAGATGCGATTAGAGCTGAAAGTGGAGATGCGGCATGTGAAATGTACATATATACATATACATATACATATACATATACATATACATATACATATACATATACATATACATATACATATACATATACATATACATATACATATACATATACATATACATATACATATACATATACATATACATATACATATACATATACATATACATATACATATACATACACATATACATATACATATACATATATATATATATATACATATACATATACATATACATACATATATATGCACAAAGGTTGATGCGTGTAAAAAACTGTATATGGTATACACATAGATACACACACATGCAGATATGTACATATATACGCATCTACTCGGGGTCGCCAAGGGAAAATACGTGCCAGAAAATAGAAAGTGTGAGCCCCTCGTCATGGAAATTCTTTAAATATTTATACATTTCCGCAATGATTTCTTACTAATACATAATCGACAGGTGTGGCAAAAAATTTCAAAACATGTATTTTAAAAAAGTATTTTGTTTCTTACTACACTAAAATAACACTTTTTTTAAGAAGCCGCGGATAGCGGATATGCATTTTAAGCTTTGTACGATCTAGAGGCAATACATTAAAATAATCATGACTAAACAGGTGCAAGGAGTTTTCATTTGATTTTGTGCTACGGTGCTGTATGTTATGTAGATAAAATAAGTAAACTAAGGGCGCATTTTTCGCACAATTGGTAGTGAGCTTCATATAAAAATAATATAAAAGGATAATAAAAGCAAAGAGTACTCGTTGCTATAAGAAATTTAAAGGCTTGAAGCAAAGAGGGGCAATCAGTATCACCGTTAAACAAAAAGGCTTAAGATTAAGATTAAGTAAGAGATGGAATGGTAGAAAGCAGCAGGATCGGAGAAATTTCGATGTCTAACATTGAACTTAATGAAAATTCTTGCAATACATCCAAGCCTGTCTAGGGCAAACTTTTGATAAGGCTTACAGATAAACTCAGCCTACTCAAACCTGGGATGCACAAATGCAGTATTTGATATCAAGCGACGAGTTCTTTAGCGCAAAGTTTTCTTTTTAGATGTTAGACGAAGATGATATTTAAAATTTCCTTATAGAAACCTCCAGGTGCCCAGAAGAAGAGAGAATACAATTTTTAACATATGCTAACGGTATATTCATCATCAGTCTACGAGGGAAGTACACGGCGTGGGCACATAGTGAAGGACGACAGACGAAGCAAAATATCAGTTCATTTACATCTATGCTCCCAGATACCGTAAGCGGTTGCAATTTAGCGCCCTTAAATTTTTTACTGGAAATAAGTATTAACACCGTAAATGATGTCCGTTTTGAAATTCATCAATACACACTTCTTTGGATTTAGTGGAAAACCAATGTATCCGCATTTTTCTGGACGTATCCTTTGGCTTTTCATTTTTAAAATTGAGTAATAGATTTGAATAATTTTTTACTAAATAAAAAAAATAAGTTTGAGCAATAAAAGTCTTTATTTTGATCTTAAATGCCTCATTTCTTGTCTGTTTGTATACTGCAGCTCTCTAGTTCGCAAGTCTCAAATTTGATTGACGTACGACGCACAGTGCGGCCGATTCCCGAAAAGCTGGCCAAAACTCAAAAAATTAAGTAATTGATTCAAAATTTCTTACTCGGGGGTTGTCGGGGTCGCTGATTACGATTTTGCTCTTAAAATTTTGATAATCCACCCCCTTCCACCCCTATTGGCCACCCCCTCACGTGAAATAGCGTATATTCTAGAACATAATCAAGATGCATGTAAATTTATATGTTTTCGGGGTCGCAAGGTAGCAAGTGGTAGCAGCTGAATCTTGTTTTATTCAGTAACCATTACTTTTTTGAGTAACCTTTAATAGGTTTCAAAGCAGCATATGACGGCGTTGTATTACTATACAGTTTGAAAACTCAAATTTTATAAAAAAAATTGCAAAAAATGTATCTACGTATTGCTGCAGCTAAAAATTTTGTGTCGAGGTATTGATATGTACTAAAGATTTCTCGTATTTTACTAACCTTCCGAAGATGATTCCATTTGGTTTTGTTCAATTTACTCCAATACAAAATCTTTCAAATGTGTACAACTTTCACTATTCATCGACAGTAATACGATGCTCAAACGAAGGCCACGTTGCGACTAAAAATACAGAGGATACTTAGGGTACAGGACGTTGCTATGAACGGTTTTCACTACTCAAGGCATTACTGTAGCCAACCCAAAGACAAAAAAACTTTATCTAGAAACTTTTTTTTTCGCCTTTTGGCCAGCTTTTTGGGAATGGGCCGCATTGTGCGACGCCAAAATTATAAATCTCACATTGTAAAGCTATAGGACCGAAAAAGTGAAAGCTATTCCATCAGTTGAAAACTAAGGCAGTCCATTATTAATGTTTAGGTCCAGAATACTTTTCCAAATATCATCGGAATGTAAAGACATAAGACAACATCTTAGGTAGCAAAAAAGAAATAAATAAAGTGTTAGCCCTTCTCAGTTTACCGCAGTCGAATTTATCGATAAACACCTTAAAATTCATCTTCTTGACCAATTGTGGTGGCAAGCATAGCTTAACTGACCCTGAAACCCTTGTCCTCACCTCAAACCAAACAAGGAGAAGGTACTAATAGGTACTCTCGTCATGCATGCCCACAGTACTCTGTAGTATCATCAATTCAGTATAATCAACTGTACTCCACGTAAGTATGAAAGTGATATGAGCTTAGCTTATCTATAACCCTTTAATATTGCAATTATTACAGCGAGTAAAATTTTTTTTAAAATTTGCTGGTTTCAGTGGGTAGGTGGAGAGCGTTAGAATTGATATTTAAATTTCTGGTTCTAATTTAGTTCTATAATCACTTAAGAAAAATATGCTGAGCAATCTATCATCATCGAAATAAACCATTGTAATCAAAAACTACGCGTGGGATAGCATGACCCATTTTATCTTATACATATAAATATGTAAAGATTTTCATCCGAATTTTTTTACCTATTAATCTAAGTTTTTAGAAAAATGTGTAGTATGCAGTTCTATAGCCAATTGGATATTTTTATAATAAAGTGCAAGTTTTAGGGAGCTGAAAAATCCCGGTTATTCAAAAACATATTTTTTTTCTTGACGACGGCTCTTGTGATTTTTTCCAAATATTATAACAAATGCAAATTATGAGAACTGGCTTTATTCTTTGTAAATTTTTTTTTTTTTTCGTGTTTTTGCATGGAATAAAGTGCAAAAGTCAGCAAAAGTAGTTATTATACGTCTAAGCAATTTTGTTGCCTCTTAAAACTTACACTTTATTTTTTTTGTAATTTCAGTGGGCTATAAAACTGCAACTCAAAATTTTTCTAAAAACTCAACCTAAAAGCTTTAAAATTTAGACGAAAATTCGCAAATTTTTTTTAAATTTCGTATAAAGTTTAAAAACTTAATTACAAAAAATAACAATACAATTTTAACTCGAAAAATATTGTAAATATTATAAAAAACTACATCATGCCCTCAGTTTTTCTCGCTATTTTATTTCTTAATCGGATTTTAAACCTAACAAATAAATTACTTCTTCTTGATTGATATTCATTCTCTTTGAAATGAATATATGTGACCTGGTCTACGAAAAGGTACCGTACGTGCGAAAACAAGTTTTCGAGAAAACAGCAGTTAAAGTTTAAACTTCTAAAAACCCTTTTAACTTTTTTAAATATAATATTAATATTTTTCAATACTGTTTGGCTTATTTTCTTCAGCATAGATCACAGTATCAATAAAATCACAGAAGCAGTGAAAAACATTTTTTTTTATATATAAATAAATAAGAAAAAGTTAATGCAAATCGCAGAAATCGTTTTAAAAAATAAGTTAGCTTTTGTACCGACATCCATGCAAAAAAAGACTTATAAGACCCGGTGACAAAAGTACTGAATACGATTCTGGTGTCAAATTTGAAAAATTTTAAATGGCATATCCAAGATGGCGCTCCAAACATATATTAGAAAAAATAATTTAAGTTTTCCAAATAGCAACAATAACTATAAATAAGTGACACATGCTTGTAAAGGTTTTAAAGCCACTGACTACAAATATGATGTCAAATTGACAATTTTACAGTTGACAGCTGCGTTACGTCTCCTTATTCTACTTCGTGGCTTTTCTGTTACTACGTTTATGTAATCATTTCTGTTAGTCTTTTGTGCACAAAATAGTGAAAAATGAGTGTTGACGAGGAGTTTACTGCCGTTTACAGTAAATATTTTCCTAAACACGATGAAGACGATGATGTTAGTTTGAATAGCGATGATGATGGTGAACTATATTTGACTCATTCAGAAGATGATATGGAATGGTTCAATTTTTAATTTGCACAAATTATTGCCTTCGTTATTCTAATTTGTATCATGACAAAAAAATCAGTCTTTTTCGTATTTGTACTTTTCTTTTTTTTACTTTTAACAAACTTTTAAACAAATTATGACTTTCTGGTTTTCACCATTTTAAAGAGCCTTTCACACACTATTCGAATCAACAAAAAAGTGAAAAATGATTTTTTGACACGTAAGGTACCTTTTCATAGACCAGGTCACATATGAATAAAACATTGTAATAAAAAATAAAGCGCCCTTCAAATAATTATAACATTTTGACCAGCTATAGCTATTATTCTTTGCTTTGTATATGCAGCTCAAAAGCCATATAAATCTAAATTAAAAAAAAAAAATAAATAAATAAAAATTTAATTATTATTTCTACAAATTGACTTTAAATAAACTTATTTTAGAAAATTCTAGAAAAATGTTTGCTTTGCTTTAAATTTTTGTATACGAGTAAAAGTGCACAAGCCCGCCAACAGAAGAAAATGTCAAAAATCAACTTGATTTTTAGAAACTTTTTTCTTCGATTATAAAATTTAAAATATCGAATAAAATGTAGGACACAGGCAGGGAGGGCACTTGGGAAAAAACAAATTATTTTCAGATGTTTCTGTTATGAAAAATTACACAGGCCAAACTTTTGAAAAATATAATGAATGGTCACCGTAAACATCTCGTAATTTAAGCACAGTTACCTAGAAATGTTACCCTGAATATTTTATATAGCATGAAATTTAAGTTTGCATACATAGGTAAAGCTAATTTCTCTCCTTCAAGGTCAACTGCGAGCTATCGAGAATTTTGTGTTTCCGAGAATTTTGTGAAAAACAAAAATTTAGTTGGCTGCCAATATTCCATCGAACATGTTCGCACAGTACATACATATGTACACCTGAATTGTAATATTCCACATAACTGCTTATAAGTTGCGTTACATCATATCCGCACGTATTTCAGTATAAAAACAAAACTGCATATGTGTACATACACACACTTCTTACCTCCTTTAATGCAGTATACATAAGTATATGCGTGAGAAAATCACAAATTTAATTTGAACATATCCTTTTTTTATAGTGTTTGCCCTCTCACAAAAGTAAGCTTCTTGTTTACTTAGCTTATTCGTTACTTACTTTATTCCTTACTTGCACGACTACTGTTGCTACTCACAAACGCGACCATGGTTAGCACTATTTTACGCAACTTCTTCATTATTATTTTACCAACACTACGACAGCCACTAACCTCCCCCTCTCCCCCTGATCATTCAGATTGACATAATTTTCATACGCTTCCATCATCATCTGCAGCAATACATGGCAGATTCGGCAGCATCCTTGCAATCAAAAGCGTTATGATCCCTTTCATCAACACTATTATACCATCATCACATACAAACGCTTACATACACAATCACATATGTATGTGCACATACGCCGAGACAATTCCTTGGCCATGTACTCGCGTAGCTGGCATTGTGCGCGCCTTGGTCGTCATCGACACGCGCTCGCTGTCTTGCTGGCACTGATGCGTTTATTTCACCATTTGTTACACGTTATTTCGCGTGGATTTAAAAAACACAATAAATATTCTTTTTTCTCAATTTTCTTACTTTCTTTCCAATCTCTTCTCGGTTCTTTTACGCAACGCTACACTTGCACTTTGCCACTTTACCGAACTGCAACAACAATATCAACACATCCTTGACTCATATGGCTACTTGACTACTCGGCAGGGCAAGGAACTGCATTCCAACGTTTCAGCTGGCATCATCCTTTCGGATCAATCACTCGTGCTGCAGAGTGTCTCACGTGCATCCGCTGGTGATTACACGTGTTTGGCTGTGAATTCGGAGGGGAAGGGCGCCAGTAATCCGGTTTCGTTGCGTATACGCTGTAAGTATCATGTGAAAACAATTTGATTTTACCATTACTGATTGCTCTTTGATCTCAATATATATCGGTGAACGTGTGAGTACTTATGTGCATACATATTTAAACACACATGTAGACGCACATATGCATGTACACCTGTGTTTGCAATATTAGCAGCGGGACATATTGCAAAGTTTTGAATATTTATCTATTTTTTTATTATTTTATAGCCTTACTACAACAAAAAGCATATAGCATAAAAGTTTTAAACTTAAAAAAAAATATAAATTAAAATTTTTGGTCAGAATTTTTAAAAAGGATTCTGGGTAAGCCATTGCCTAAATAATCTGATTAGCAAGTTCGAAATTTTACTGAAATTTTTTTGAAATTTTGAAATTTGTTTATTTAATGTAGATAGCAAAGTTACTAACTGATTACTTAGGGACACATAGGTGTTACAGATTTTGAAATTACTCTTCATTTAACAATAATTTTAATTCCGACGTAGGCCTAGAAAACTCTATGGGTTCTTTAGCGAGGGAATATTAAATTCATTCACGGTTATAGATATAGGAGTATTAGAGCAAAGGCAGTGCGGATATACTTTGTGCAAAATATATAAGTTTTATGGAGAGTCCAGTTAGATATATGGAATCAAATGCACTCGAAGAGGTATGGTGAATCAATTACACTCTTAATAATGTTAAAAATCAAAGATGAGCGAAATAATATTTTCTCTGCTTTGTAGAGATTTTAAGCCAATTACCGCACGTCAGGGAATTGAAATCTGAAAGTTAAACGAGTGAACCACAAAACGTACAAACATTTTTGGAACACGCAGGAGCCTCGTGATAAAGTCTCCAGATAAAAGAAGCAAATTGCAGCTTGGAGCGTAGGAAGGACGTTAATAATAGCTTAAAATAAGAGGTTATATGAAATGTGAGCTAAAGCAGCGAATAAAAGCAAGCACTGAATACAACTTAGCATTAATAGAGTATTAAATGAAAATTTTTAATCAAAATCTGCACCTAGCATAAGTCAGTCGATTGCTGTCAATGCACCATGAAGAATAGAAAATGAGAAGCAAACGCTTAGATTTAACTGTGGAGTATTGATTCGACACCAGGCTGAAGCGTCATTCAGATTAGTTGGTATCTTAATGACGCCTAATTAGTTTGAAATAGATGAAAACACATAAATTCAGCCCGGCAACATGTTAAAGAACTATAGAATTAGTAAAAGAAATCGATTTGTTAATGATAAAAATAAGAAATAACAAGGGGCTTAAGATCCTGCCTTGTGGAACTCCGGATATAGTTTTGAATGAAATTTTGTATAAAGGTTAAAGCTTTAAACTTTTTTTTCTTGTTTTTATAAAGAAATTAAAAAAATGCAATGAAAAGATAAGCAAATAGCCAAAACTTTGCAATATGTCGCGCTGCTATTCTTTTGAACACCGATGTACACACATGTGAGTTGTTTAATATTCAGTTTATGAAATGCTATTCAGAGCGTAATTTAGTGATAAATTTCTCTGTAGAATTTTACATTAGGAATATAATAGCTAATGATACCTTAATATTTATTAAACTTTCCATTTACTGTTTCAATGCGTTCTTTAGCTCGTAACTAAATTTTTAGAAAAATATTAAGTACGGAAAATATTATATAATAGTATGATGCGAAAATATATAAATTTTGCGATGGCGATGATAGGTTTTCTAAAGTGTGATGAATTTAGAGGCCTCGTATTTTAAATTGAAATACACCAAGGAAAATTCAAATCGATTAGGCAGTCTTTATTATTTTTGTGTAGAACCATTCATGAGAGAGATAAATTGTTCACCGAAACGACGTCGCAGTAAATCCATTGTTTCACGGAATCATGGAATCAGTTTCATCGCACTCAATTTTAACTATTCAATTTCATATTTAAAATGTGGAAATGGTAGAAAATTTGTAAATAATTTTAATTTCAAGCGTCCGAGAATTGTCTCGAATCAAATAAATTAGCTTGACAGGATAATTCTAAATAATATTATATAAGGAGTGCCGTTTTTTCATATTAAATCATAAGCAGAGTTAATGCGCCAAAAACAAAAGTCCCAAAAAGTAAAAACTTTTTAAAAACTAGAAAAAATACCAGAAGACGTATGCTTAGTCACTTTCTAATAAAAAAATACTTTTAAGGGGTTAGTCTACTTTGTCACTTTAAAATTTTTCAATTTTTTTTTTTTGCATAATTTGAAAGTATATATATCCAGAAATATTGTGTAAAAATTTTAAGAAAATCCGAGCACTCTAACTATTTTTTTTTTACCTGAACATCATTTCGTCTACCTGCGCGTATAGCGTGCATTAAAAACTTTAAACGCGTTTTTCTCAAAACAACGTTTTCAAAATCTAGCTCCACTGTATCTCAAAAACTAATCAACCGATTTTCATAAAATTTGGATCACCTATTCTAGACATAATTTGCACCAAATTGACGCTCGGGGGTTTTGAAATTTTAAATTTTTACTATATATTTTTTTTAAATATGCGAAAAAAAAAACCGTTCTATCAAAAATTTTCCATTTTTATCAGCCATTTTTTTTGTGTTCATTAAAACCTAATATCCGAGGGTCATTTTGTAGCCAGTATCTTACTGAATCTGAAACATTTTGATTTTTTTGTTTCAGACAAGCCGTTCTTGAGTTCTGATGGAGCTGCCTCACCAACCCATGTTTGAGACGTTACGCTTCACTGCTATTTTTTTACTAAAAATACTATAAAATTGAATAAAAAAAAATTTATTTCTGAATTTTAAGACTTTATTTAATAAATCAAACAAATTTTATATTACTATCATTTATAGTTTTCTCAAAAAAAAAATCACGAATATAGCCTTTTTTTCGAGTCTCCAAAGTAGACTGACCCCTTAATGTCAAGCACTGGACAGCCTACTTCTCTTACAGCCTTTGTTTGAACTTTTGGCTTCTCTTTTGATATGATTAAAATGTGGACGATCTAGCGCTGTTTATAAAAAATCCCTTTCCTTGGTATTGAAGAAATTGGAAATTAAAATAGCCTTCAAGAAATATTACATCGATTTAACGTAGGATAGATGAACCACATTTTTCTAATAGCGGTCGCCCCTCGGCAGGCAATGGCAAACCTCCGAGTGTAATTCTGCCATGAAAAAGCTCCTCATAAAAAATATCTACCGTTCGGAGTCGGCTTAAAACTGTAGGTCCCTCCATTTGGGGAACAACATCAAGATGCACGCTACAAATAAGAGGGGGAGCTCGGCCAGACAACCAAAAAGGGTGTATGCGCCAATTATACATACATACAGATGAACCACGTGCACACTTGGGAGATAACTACGCAGGTCTCGCCTAGAAGAAATGAACACAAAACTAGGTTCCTCATGAATATAGGTTGATCGTTCATTAGTATGGTGGTTGTGATCGTCACCGGGCACTACCTAAAGGTGTGGGGTAATGGTATCACATTGAGCCTCCAGTATTAACTACATACTGGTTGTGCACTGATGTTCCATTTCATCAGGATTTAAACACTTATTGACTTCTGCATATCCAATTTTATTATTGAACAACTTTATTAGTAAGTAAAAAGAATGTTTGTTTTGATTTTGAGCAATGGAAATCTTTATAAGTGACCTTTACGCGCTCCATTGCTTATATTTTGGTATACTGCAGCTGTCTAGTTTACATGGGTCAAATATGATTGACGTACGATGTAATTTGCAAAAATTATACACCTTCCGATAAGTGGATTAATTTTGTGCCACCTTAAATAATAAATTACTGATTCAAAGAGCTTTTACGAGCAGTGAATGTAATCGATTTCAATATTTTATAGGCTAGAAAATTAATATATAGGCATTATATGTGGTTGAAAACCATCAAGAGACGTTTACCAACAGCTACAAAGGACCTCCTCACACGGGGAGCCCGCTCGGCTTAATCGCAACTGGCATCCTTCTTTCAAATCTATGCAGAAACTTATAAAAATGTCCAGGTCTTTTCCCCTCAGCAGCAATTTCCTTAAACTCGGTCAATCTGCTAAGTATATGGTATACAGACATACGCAGATTCTCAATGAGCCGGAGGGGTCACCAAAAAATTCTCAACTCGATTAATCCCACCAAAAAGAAACGGACAAAACGACAAGAACAAAAAAGAAAGAATAATGCGATGAATAAACGAATGAGTAAACTTACAACCGAACGAATGAGTCAAATGCTCTCATTTATATGTATGTTTGTGTGTGTGTGGAGAAAAATACACAGCTACGAAGGCAAGCGAAGCTACTACGATGAAATGAAGTGTAACTGTGGCCATTTAAAGCAGCACGTCACGACAATGGTGAGAGGCTGTGCAGTTAAGCTGAAAAGAAAGCAAGTCAAGAAGAGTACAAGTGGAATGCCAGAAAAGGCGTTGAAAGACAGGCACTTAGATGGAAGGAAAGAAAACCATTTTACGGTAATGAATATTTTCCAGGGACTTACGAGTTGCTAGTTGTGCTTACAGCGTTAGAAGGGCACACGGGGCTAGGACGAGATAGCTTTGATAGTGGCGTCTAAAAGTTTGTCACCCAAAGCTGCTGCCAGTTTTAAGCTGAACAATTTTGCATTCATAAAAAGCATTTAGTGGATAAAAATAAAGAAAAAAAAAACAACAAAACGAAAGGGAAAGAATATGTTGCCAGACAAGAAGATGCGTATGCTTAAGTGTGAACCAAAAGCAGCTAAGCGGACTGAACGACCGTTCGAACGACCATCACAGACTGCCATGAAATAAGAAGAGAATAGAAAAGTGACAGTGCATAGACAAAATGCAGATCAAGCATAAAAGTTTAGTAAGATGTTTCATTTGGATGGAGATTTCGTTGCTGGCCTTAAATTCGCTTATAAAATGGAGTAAACAAAAAAGCCAAGAAAAAAAAACGAAAAAAAGAAATAAAACTTTAAAGCAACCCAACAAAAAAAGAGCTAAATCAAATACCTCTATAAGAAGATAAAAACTAAAAAATTAAAATGGCTGGAGAATAACATGAAAAGCCGGCGTGGTAGACGGTGATGGCAATAAGAACTCAGCGGAGGATTTTGCACTTCTATACTCGTACAGCTTCGGGCGCCGCGACTCTCTCACTCCGAAAGTGGACGGATAAGCGTATAAAAAAATTTGTGCGCTGGATTTTGGATAATTAAAAAAAAAAAACGCAATATTTCGTGGCAGTGATAAATGCTGTATTTGGTGCACTAACAAAAACAATGGAACATGTTGCTGCCATGGATGTTGGCAGACATTTCTTTTCAGCCAACTATATGACTTTTGTTTACACAATATTCAAAAAAAAAAAAAGAAGATATGCACACTAAGCAGAAGAAGAAGTCTAAGAAAGAAATTATATGGCGCAACGGAAGATGCGCCAACTGTGCAATAAAATGCAAACATTTGCAACTAAAAGTAATGCATACGAAAAGCTTCCTTTGTGTTTGTGCCGTCAAGTGCGTGACTGCAAAGCACAACAAAATGTAAACAAGTTGCGCACAATAAATTAAAATCAAAAGCATAAAAAATATTGATATGGAAATTGTTATCTTTGCTGCCGGCGCGCCGGTTGTTTTAAGTTGGTGTTTGGTGGCAACCCACAAGCACAGCGCCTGGTAAAGAGCAAGCGTCTAACCAAAATTATATTAGTAAACTTTTTCCATGCATAAATTTGTATATCCTTCATTCAAGTAAACTTGGTTGTGGGACATTGATGGGCTTTACGCTTAGCGTTTGCATTCTAAGTTAACGCGGTTTCGTGCGAATTTCTAGAAGGGCCAATTTATATTTTTCAAAGAAACTTAGGCTTTAGTTAATATCTTACAAGATACATAAAAGATTAGATAATATCTTACAAGTAAATAAAGGCTGCTTTTTTAAGAACTAGAGAACTTAAAATCATAGCACAAAACAGAGATTTTGTTGAAATTAAGTTTTGTTTTTTATTATAATTTGTCATTTATTGTTTGAATATGATACCCGGCATATGTTCAAGTTACATAGTGCATTCAATCAATCCAATTTTTTAATATTTTTTCCGATAGATCTGAATAATAAATCTAATTGAGCCCAACCAGCAAAAATGCGGGTCAACCGATGATCATTTCGCTTCAATTCTTGCACGAGCTGTATTTTATAGATATATAAGCCAAGATTCCTACGAAAAATGTTCCACATAATCGAATGATTGCGCGAACGGTTTTAGATTTTTTCGAAGTAAATTTTTTCAATTTCCGGGAGCGTTATTCTGGCATTAAATGCTTCATGATTACTTGCCAAATCTTACTGAACAGAAATATCAACACAGTTTGCCATTTTCAGCTGTCAAACCATAGTTCTTGATATCAACAGTTTTCATGCAGCTAAAAAAACAACCGATGTTAAAATGTCGATATAAATTTAAAAATTAGTATCCGATATAAAATCTCTAATATTCAGCTGTTCAACCCAAATTATTTTTCCGTACAAAGTGCACCTAAGTATATCCGCCATCACGACTCTCCCGAATTTTATTATCGATTTTCCGAGGTTAGCTTTCCATGTACCGAACCCCTTTATGCACTCATTATCAAAGAGCAGGCTGGCTACTTATGTCATGCTACTGAATGCTTAAAATTAATCAGGATTTTACATTGCTTTCCAAGTCGACCGGAACTAGAAGATATCTTTTTATATCTTATTGATGAGTTTCAGCTGGTAAAGTAATTTTTCTGCAAATTAATACAAGAATTAAAAATCTATCAATTATAATATTAGGATCAGCACCCCAGCTGCAGGCTCCCAGATAAACGCAGTGAATGCATAAACCTCTGCCCACACTAATACTAGAGCAACTGTTGCGATGTTTTGACTATTTACATATTTATTTTCCATTTATTTCTTTTATTTTTTTACAAAAATGTGAGTCATTCCTACATATATAATGTTGAACGTCCGTTATATGGAAGAAAATGCATAATTTCTTCAACGAAAAAAAAAAAATTGTCTCAATTCAACGCGAAGCTACAAAACTTACTCAGAAAAATTCTGATCAACTCTAAAAATTCTGATGAAAAAGTTTGAAATTTTGTTAATATTTTTTTATTTATTTTTTACCTTTTTTTTGAAGCTTTGTGTTATATCACTTTGCAATATGTCGCGCTGCTATTATTATGAGCACTGGTCTCTTTACAGAGGATTTCAGTTTCTTCTCTTAGAAGAATATTCGTAGATGAACTCGACAAATACAACAGATGCTCTTTTCTGGAAAAGCAATTTTAGATTGTATGGGATAGGTCGGTCAAATCAGAAGCAAGTTAAAAAAGGCACAAACTCAGGGCAGAAAAAATATAAGCAGGAAGACAGATTCCGATATAATGAAGAAAGGTTCAAAAAGGATTATAATAAAAATGATTGGTATCTTAGGATAAGGTTTTTTGAATACGTAGCGTATCCAGATAATCGAAAAGCAAAACAATATGAGATGAATATGTGCCCACACCTTTTTTGAATTTCAAGACTAACAGTTACACACGAAAAAAAATTGAACTTTTTACCTCTTAGAAATAACCAGTGTATATTTCTGAGAAATTTTTTTCACCAATCGATTTTTTGCTTTCCTTTTCGATAGACAATTTTGCATGCTTTTATAAGCCATCAAATGAACTAGCCATGTCCTGTGTAGCTAAGTAGGATAGAACGGTGCTCATAGCAGCCTGACTGACTTCAGTCGATTCATGACGCTTTCTCCTCATTATCAAATACATTTCTGGTAATAGATAATAGTCGATGAATTTGGCGATGAATCGTCCAGCGAAACAGTTTGTTTATTTGTCAAAAATTCGCTAACAACACTTGACAGATGAAATAGTGCACTAAAATGACCAACTGCTCATTTTTTAATAGAGCTTTTGACTTTTTATGGATACAGATCGATACAAAGTTATTTGCGAAATCTATAAATTTCAAAGAAGGTTTATTTATATATCCAATGAGCTCACGCACTTTTTCGTTGTCTCGAAATCACCTCTGTGAACGACTTGGTAGTCACTAAATATTTTATACCCGATTGAAATCGCTTGTGCCAGTCGTAAATTTTAAATTATTATTATTATTATTATTAGCAGGAGTTAACTCTGCTGCCTGAAAGATGTATTGTGCGCCTTTTATTGATTCAGAGTGTTTCTCTGAGTGCATATTCCTCAATAATTTTCGTTTTGCCCTATTTTATTGGGATTTATTTCCTCCTCTGGTGCAATAAGCGTACCTATCAGTGCTAGGCACGATGCCAAAACATGCCCTCCCTACAGAATCTACCAGGTTAATAAGCTGATAATTCAATACACAATGCCCTGTTAGAATTCATGTGATGCTTCTATGATTTATTACACTTTCAGAGTAAAAGAGAAGTAACTCAAGGAACTTCTGCAATTGCTGCGTTTTACTCTCCTAACCTCTCCATTGTACAAAGTTAGAGCTTGCTTGTATTTGGACCTCTCTCTGATTCTTCTTTATCTATTTTGAAGACTGCGAACGGTGGCCCTTATTTGATCTAGGTCTCTGTTCCATCAAAGAACTTATTTAGCAGAATTTACTGAACTTATTTGACAAGTTTCCTCCTTTAATAACGGTTTTATTAACACTTTCGGTAGTGGTTTCCAACTGCATTGCGTACTATTGTAATATTCTCATCAAAACTTTACTAGCCTGGATTCGTTTATAGATTTCGTATGTATTCACTTCAATCTGCCATTCTTGAGTTTCTAAAAATTCTACTAATTGTTTGAGAGTCGCTAATATCAAATCTTATTATCCTATGATCGGACATCGATGGTTTATAGAAGATTAACCAATTTCCTACTAGCTCATTGCTCCGAGTATTTCCCAAGTTTTTTCACGTACGCTAATTATGTTAGATAGGAGACATGAAAGCGAATTTGTCACTAGATGTGAAATCGAATCTGAAAAATGTGTGTAAAAAATGTTGTTGTTGGTAAGCGTTGTTTTATTACGAAAGCGATACGATAAATTCTAATTTACAATATAATATTTTATGCTTCACTGAGCAATTGCTGGAATTTATATGAGAAGATTTTTTAATAAATTGTAATTTCACTTAGTTTGGGTCATCATTTTTTAGTATTTGTGTTCCGGGACTTCAACACCCAGCTTGCAACACCTTAATTTGTAAAATCCAGTTTACAGCGATGGTAGGAAGAAAATAGAGGTTGTGGGATTGCGTTGTCCACTCCGGACAAAGGTCATTCAGTATACTCAGTAGTCTGAGTACCAAAATCAATCAGAACCAATAATGCAGTAAATTCATAGAGATTCGGTCGAAATAAAACTAAATAGAATTGAGAATTCAGAAATCTTCAAAAGGAGGGCTACATATACATTCATACATCCTTTTATTTTTGATATGTTTAGTTTATGTATACAACTATCTGGATTCTAAGCGCGAATCCTAAGCTAATCTTAGAGCTTAGCGCTGATAACAGAACTTTAACCAACAAAAAAAATTAACTCTTCAACCATTTCTCTGTTGCAACGATTGCATCAGTTATATAATGCCGCCTTGTCAGTGCTTTTCAAACTTACTTGCTGCAGCGGCAAAAATAACAGCACCAAGTCTTGCAGCTGAAAGCAAATGCAAGATGCCGAAGGGAAAAATTACAATTTTTCTGCTGTCCTTCCAACTGTCCAAGAACTTAATCCGACTTCTCAAGTAGCATGCATCTACATATACATACATACCCACGTACCAAATGCACATGCATATATATGTCTATAGATACATACCTATAGACATATATATGCTTGCATGAATGAGCTCAATGAAGCGGGAAAAGAGCTGATGATGCTATTAGCTAGAAAAAACAGCAGTTGCATAATATTCGCTCCAGCAGCGTGAATTAAGGAATGAAATGAGAAGGAAAAACAAAAATGGCTAGTTTACTTTAATTTTAAAAGTAAGATGAAGAAATTGGATAATTGTTTTTCTTGACGCTCGAACGAATCGAGCAGCAAATGACAGCAGGTAATAGTAGACCGCCAAAGAAGCACGTAGTGCTTGCCTGGCGCATCAATTAGTTGGCAGACAAAAAATTCATGTAGGAGTGGCGTTAAGCAACGTAAAAAGTAGGTATGTGTGCGTCTCTGATTTAATTAAAAAACAAAAATTATTTTTTCCACTGGCAGTGGGTGAAAGTAGACGGAATTTTTTTAGAAAATAAATGCAATTATTTGCAGAAATCGGCTCGGCTTCCGATTTGAGCAGAAAAAAGTAAAACAAGATAAGGATTTTCGGGAACTACACAAAAGCAAAGTTGACTTTAAGGATATCTTTAACTATTTCAGAAATTGTTTTACGCCTGCGCTCTGTTTTGTTCAGGAGGATTTTTATTTTCGCAACATTTTGACCAGTTTTGACGGTTTTTTGTTTGCTGCTGTAATTTTCATTCATTTTCAAAAAATACAGGACATTTTACAACAATTACACAGGCCGACAAAATTTAACCAACATTCAGACCCAGAAACCAGATTATATATTTCCGAAGGCTTATGATTCGCTGAATCCATATCCTAACCTAAAAGTGCAAAAAACACCGTTTTTGCCCATATTTGAGGTTATATAGCCTTGCAGATGTTTTCTTTCACCAAAATTAAAGGATGGCATTTTCAAACACAAGCTGTTTTTTTCGAATGGCGTTGAGTTTGCTCAAATATAATTTTTTTTCGCTGAGATATCGCATTTTGAAATTTTCATGTTTCTAAATTTTCCTACACCTGAAAATCGATTGAGATAACATAGACATGATATAGTCGATTACTAATTTTCTTGAATTGAGTCTTATTTTTCTTAAAAGAGCAATAAGCAATTTTGAGGCCAGATTTCGATTCATCGCAGCAAAATCCTTCGAAAATATATAGTCCGGTTTCTAGGTCTGAGATGCTGTCGGCCTGTGTTATCGTATAAATCAATGTTTCAAACTTTTTAATCAGAAATTAAAAAAAAATGGGTATGTAATTATATAATCCATTAAAGTTTATCATAACTAAGTATACAAAAAATGTAAAGTGAGTTCAGATGAGCGAAAAAATAACACTAGAAAACTGTGTTCTATAATTTTTTTATATTCTCTGTTTTATATTTTCTCTGTACGTCTTCATACAATTTTTTTCCATTTTGCCTCCAAGGATCATATCCCATTTTATGGTTTCTAACTCCTATTTGACTGGTTTTTTCGACAAAAATTTCTTTAGCGAAGTTGTTCAGAATGGCTCCTATCTTAACTTTTTCTGAAAATCCCAAATCCTATAAAATAAATATTGGCCATTTTAGGCAGAAAATCCGACAGAAGTAGTATTTTATTTATAAAATCATAAAATTAGTGTAAATATGTAAAAGTCGAGGACTAGAAGTATCATAAATCCGGAAAAAATGTATCTGATTCTGTGGAGGAAACATAAAACACCTGCTCTTAAACAAATATTCCTAGGGGGAAAACCCTTTGGAGTTACAGAAAAGGGTTAAATATCTGGGCCTTGTACTGAATAAGAACCTAAATTGGGAGCACACAGTCGCAGAAAGAGTACGTAAAGCAATGATGCGTGATACTCCTGCGGAAGTCTAATTGGAAAAAATTATGGTGGCAACCCCCAATAATACATTGGCTCTACACAGCCGTACTTAAATAAATTCTCTATTATGGTATTGTAGTAAAGTGGAATGCCCTTGGAAAGGGTTACCATAACCGGTGCAAAGTGAACCACACCATCATTAAACCTCCTCCCGGTAGATATGCTGGCAAGATGTATCGCGTGCAGTACGGCAATAAGAGTGATCACTTTGAGTAAGTGGTCAAACACGGACTACGGACACGATTAAGTCCTAGCCGGCATTTCGGAGCTTCCCAAGCTGGTGCACTGTGCACTCTCGCCTACAATTGCCAATACAACATTCACGACCTTACTACCCTGAAGGGAATAGTGGGAACGGGACGATGAAGGGCAAAGCGAATCCATCCATATATTGTATCAAGAGATGGCTCAAAGCTTGAGCGCCGGATGGGTGGAGGTGTATGTATATTCCGAACATCTGGGTATATCTTTTAGTTTTCGGCTTCCCGGCTACTGTAATGTCTTTCAGGCTTAACTGATGGCAGTGGTAAAAGCCGTGACACTGGTACAGTGCGATACGATACCTGGAGATTATATTTGCATTTTCACTGATAGCCGAACGGCGATAAAGCCTCTTATAGAGCAGTCGATAACCTCTAAATTAGCTATGAAATTCCGCACATCTCTTAGCTAGATGGCTGAGTCATTTCACGCAAAGGTAGCATGGGTTCCTTACCATTGTGGCATTGAGGGTAACTGCAGGGCCAATGAACTAGCAAGACTTGGCACTAAGTTGGCTGATGTGTGCACAGACAATGACATTAGCATACCCGTACGGACTTGTAAGCAACTTATTTCTGAGTAAATTGTAAGAACAGCGAATGAAGGGTGTCGTAATGAAACCAGCTGAAGAACCGCACGGCAATTGTGGCCAACTCGCAATTCTAAATGCGCAGAATCTCTGCTAAGCCAAAGTAAGCACAGTTTTAACACACTGATTTCAGTTACAACGGGACGTACAAACCCATAACTTACACAGAAGCTGTCTAGATGAGGAAAAGGGGCAGACCATCTGCCATCTCCTGTTCTACTAAATTTTCTAGATGAGACAATTTTTAGTGAGTTGGAAGATCACAGTACTGTGGAAAGCAGAGATATTCTAAAATACTTTGAAAATTAGTACATTTTTGAAATGTGGCTTTAGGAGAGAAAAAAACAAGTTTCCCACGCGGCATCGCAATGGGCTATGAGCCTGATTGTGTTACACAGGGCACAACCGCTTCAAGCTAACCTATTCAATAGTTAGCTTAGATAGTTTATTGCAGCAACTCCATTTCCAAGATTATTTAAGACCAGTTATAAGTGTTATCGCAAAAGGTTGCTCCATAGCAGTTTTAGATGACAAGAGTTAAGGGGTCTCGGTGGCCTACAGCTCGAAAATGTAGGGTATTTTCAGGATTTTTTTTATAATAAAAAAATAAAAAACGATATTTAAATTTTTTAGGCGTTTTATTTAACTTCTTGCACATACAATAACACTGCCCTGCAAATTTCAATTTTTCTGATGCGAATAAGATGGGACCTAGTGATCCCGAAGGGAATTTTTGCGCTAAGCACGAATCCGAGTTCAAAAATTTTCCATCACGTCAGGTTTTCGAGAATAATTTGAAAAATGGCGCTGAAATTGACCCTCCAAAAAAATTGGACCTGGTCAGTGTTGCCTTGGTTCTTCTGTTTATCTGAAACATAAAAAACAAAAAAATATTAATTAGTATGACCATAGCTATGCCCCGTACTAGAATAAAACAAAAAGCAAAAAAAATAAAATAAAAAAAATTTGAATCTGACACTCTAAAAATCGGGTTTTTTTCAGATTTTTAATCAAAAAAATACGGAATGATTTAAATAATAATATGATTCTAGTAGAGCAGATACCCATTGATGTTGTGAACGACATACTAAAACTTCAGACGATTCTGTGGAATAGGCTGAAAAAAGTAGTTTTGAGATAATTGAGTTTAAAGTTTTGAGAGTGGCCGCGTGACGAATCTGACTCTTCCTGCGAAAATGGCGGTAGAATCGAAAATACTGGGAATATCCTTCCAAAAATTTGACAGTATATTTACGAAAGCTTATACTTTCGAAATATCAAAAAATTGATTTTTGGAAAACTCTAGACCTCTAGGAGTATTAAGTAGTCGCCCTTGGTTGATATTCATTTTAGTTCCTAAAAAACCGATATTTATACTAAAAATTTCGTGAATTTCGTTGTTGTCGAGATATATAATATTATATATATATATATATATCACCTTTCATGGGTGATTGGCCGAGCTCCTCCTCCTATTTGCGGTATGCGTCTTGATCTTTTTCCAAACGGCAAATAATTTTGAGGAGGTTTCTTATGGCAGAAATACACTCGGAATTTTTTTATAATTTCTTGCTGCATGCACGGGCCTGTGCCCTTCCGAATGGTGGTAACGCACCAACTCATTGAGCTAAGGCGGCAGCCATATTTAATTAAGTAAGCATATTTATTTACCTTTTTCCTTATAAAAGAATGAAAAATCGTACTTAATTCATAAATTTTATTTATTGTTGGCTGCTGAAGTGCAACAAAGAACCTTGTGAAACATATTTTCCAGTTAACTTGATTTGACAACTAACATTAAATATAGCTTCAAAATCTTTACCAGATTTCGAAATGGGGAATCTCTCAATGGAGTGTGAAAAAGATGAGCAGATCCTTTAACACTTTCATAATACTTTTTATTAATGTGTGCCGTTATACGTTCCAAAACAAAGAATTTTATTTCTGCACGATATTCGGTGCTTTCCATTGTAAAAAACAAATACACGACACGCCAACTTGAAATAGCTTTTAAAACAAAAACTAATTGAGAGATGTAAATAAAATTGTATGAGTGTTTAAATGAAAGATGAAATATTAAAGTGGCGTATAAAATGTGATACTGCCACTGGTTAATAGGTGTCCTTTTTTATACTTTTCATTCAATCTGTAGCCACTAAAACGTCCGGCCACATTTAACTGTAGCGGCTCAAGGCTAATTTTTTGCCCCGTTTACATTATTTAATTTAATTTTTATGCTAGTTAAAGGTTATAACAATTTTCATACTGCTAAATATTTTAAATTATTTTCTTCTACTTTTTATTAGTCCCATTTGCAACGAATATTTTAAGACTTATTACAATAGGAATTGCTATTTAAAATTCAATTTAACCCATTTTAAAGGTGATGTATAAGACATTTCGCACTCGCTGAAAAGAAGATATTCAGTTTATATAACATTAAAATATTTATAACGCACTTAGAAACTTTAAAGTCGCATTAAAAACTCCAACAGCAAATTTGGCGTACGAAAATAGTTGCATTTTCAGCTATGTCAGAAGACAAAAACAACAACGAATGAATTATATAAATTCCAAAAACTACAAGAAAAAATGCGAAAAAATTAAGTGGCAGCGAAAAATTGGACTGAATTCTTTTTAGTTTGAAACAAATACCAGCGAATGCGGTGCCTTCGTTGTTTGCTATTTTCTGTTTTCTGCTTCCCGCTGCAGTTGCTTGTGAACGGGTATGCTCTGTTTTTGCTGATGTTCCCGCTGCCAGTTGCCTTTCACATGCTGACTTGATACTTAATTGCAATTTCAAGCCAACGCGGCGACTTTCAGGCTAATTACACTTGCAAAAGCAAAAAACGCGGAAAATAACTGGAAAATGAAAAATGAAAATACAAAAAGAATAGAGCAAAAGAATAATGAAAGGCGAAAAAATAGCGTCCAATGGTGCAAACACAAAAAGACAAAAGCAGCAATTTTTAAAAGAAATGAAACGAGATTATGAAAAAGGGATGACCAAGTTGAAGACGAAAAAAGGGGTTGTGTGCTGTAGGATGCAGCAGGGGAGCTTCCGCAAATGCACCACTGCATTCATTTCATTATGCGAAGCGTTGGACATCCGTAAGCAGCAATTTTTGTGCCTCACTCGTTTTTGTTTGGTTACTTTGTTTACTTGCGTGTTTTTGCTGCTCGCACTCACGGTTTTGTCTTGCAAACAAAAGATGAGAGCCACACACCCACGCGATAACTCTTAAACACCCTTGTAAATTTATTCTACATACATACGCACATATAAAAGTTTCCTTTCATGGCCTTTCATGCCCTTTTATTCTCATCTGTGTATTCACTTTTCCAACTTTCCTTTTTCAACTTTTGCCCGATTTCATGTTTTTTTTATTTCTTGCAGTTGCACCCATTTGTGCCACCGATCATGAAGAGCTACTGGGCGCCCTGAAGCATGAAACTCTGATGCTAAAATGTGAAGTGGATTCATCACCGCCAGCGGAGGCATTTACATGGACATTTAACTCGTCCGGCGAGCAAACGGAATTGCCCGCGCGACTGCACTCAACGGAGGTAATTAGACACACACATACATACGTTAAATATATATGCATACATACATAAATACATAGTAGTAGGAAAAATAGTAAATAGCTATGCAATGAGTCACAGTGAAGCGACGTAATTGAACTCGACCTATTCAAGTGGTTGGCACTGGCCTCCCGCGCGCACACACACTCACACATACATTGTTGCATTAACTATTGCGCAAAGCTCTTGGCTTGCGGCACTGTGCTGACCAATGGTGGCCACCCTTAATTTGGTATATGAAGGGGTGTCAGCGCGTTCCGGTCGCTTTCCATTTACTCGCACTTTTAATTCACTTGACTGCAATCTGCACTGCTTTAATTTTACGTTTTGTTTTTGTTTTACTATCCTTGCCACTCATTTCTGTGTGTATTACTTCTTCTCTGAACTACTCTTGCCAACTAATGGGCAGTGGGCGTGTCAAATGTTGCAAATTGATAGCGTTGGCATTCATTAACAAGCACGCAAAATAAACAAAAAATCTTGAAACTTCACTAAGTTTGCTAATGAATAAATTACTAGTAACTTTTTATATAGTTTTCCTTTGAAGAAAATATTTCCTATGTACAAATACAAACACCGTAACGGAGTTGTAATAAAGGGTAATACGTGCATACATATACAGAGGAAAATTATTAAATTGTGCGCATATTGGGTAAAATTTTAGCAATTTAAACAAGTTCCAGAAGATGCAGCAAGCGCATTGAATGAGTTGTCCAATTGTTGGGTTTAGGTTGGTTATAAGCAGAGAATGACCGAACATTACTTTTTGAACAGACCAAACATTAACAGACTTTATCAATGTCCAGCGAACCTTAAAAGAGGGTAAAAAGATAGGCAACGATTTTAAAAACTCAAAAAATAAATAAATGAAAACAAATGCTTAAACATGTTTGGATCTCTGTGTGGAAACCTGAAAACTGCAACGTATAAAAGAGACCTAGGTGCCGATGTGCCAGGGGAGTTAATATCACTTTTAAAGATTTAATTTATAATTGGAATTTTTCGAGTACCTTCCGAGAACTTTTTGATCAAAATGGTACACATAACGCCCAATTTCACGTGCACTTAGTGAATTAAATAAGATTTCGAGTTGAGTGATGGAAATCATTATGTCTTGTCTTTTTGTAGAGGGCAGCTGTCCAGTTCACAAGTTCCAAATATGATTGAAGAACGACGCCACTTTCAAACATTATAGATCTTCCGAGAGGGTGATTAATTTTGCGCAACGTACTACATTAATTGATTTTTTCTTAAAGAAATGGAATTTGAGAATAATTTGAACTTTTATTTTTATTGTTTCCAGGGCTCTTAGGGGGCGTCCATAAATTACGTGAGGTGTTTTTTCAATTTTCTGTACCTCCCTCCCCCCCTGATGAGATGTCGTGAGATTTTATTCAACCCCTCGCCCATCCCCCAATCTCACGTGAGATTTTTCAAAATGTGGGTTTATTATGTAAACGCGTTAGATTGTTATTGTAAAAAGAAAAAAAAAATGCTTCCTGCTTTTATTTACGACTAGTTAACACTAGTAATCAATATTGGTGAGAGTTATAAGTGTAATAAAAATTTTACAATACGAGTAGAAGACTTAAATCGTAACTACTGCGATTAAAAAAAGAATATCTACTCTAATTCAGTCCATGGAGAATCATGCGCGGTTTCAAGAGAGACTATTGGGACCAACATGTCCATATGATTTTCAGTAAAATCATCTGCTCCTTCAACTTCGTTCTGATCTAGCCACTCTAAGCCGTTGACGCTTGCGCACAGTAACTCATTAGCTTGTCTTGCGACAATCCGTGAGGGTCGCACTTTGCGGTACATACGCGCTTGCTTAGCTGGTTCAATGTGAGCTGCTCTGCAGCTCTTGTGATAGATGCGAAGTAGATACCGCATGTATTGCAGCATATTTTCTCTAAATCATCACGTATACTTGAGCAATAGAGATCATAAGGCGTGCTGATAAATGCATTCAGCGGTTGAATCGGTAGGCGTATTAGAAATGGAGCAAATGACTTTCCGTCATGTTCTTTAAAGTCCGGAATTATCAAACGTCAATCAACCTAAGAGATAGGGTATGGAGGTGGCAGAAAACGGTCGTGAAGAATCATATGCAGATCACTCCAGCGTGGGCTGCAGCAGTTCTGATCATCGCATTTCACAACCTAAAAAAAAATTAAAAACAATTTCCCTTTGTAACTCTTAATAAAAATTTGTTGACATTCGCGCTCGTTAAAAAACTAAAAAAAAAAAATAAAAATTTGATATGAATCAACTGCAATGTACCTGGAGTAAATATTGGCTCTCTCTAAACAAAGAAGGTTGGAACCTGTCCGTGTGTCGTTGCCACTCAGCTCGTACGCTCTTGTTCATCGAGTCGCACGTTCGGCTGATAGTGGCGCGAAAACAAACGACGGGCTACATTGTACCGTAAATTCAGATTAAATTGAGCTATTTGGTATAAAACAAATATGGTGGTTTGACAGCAATAATGTATAACGTCGAAGTATGATTGAAATTATTTTCTTTCGAACGAATTAGTGAATGATCTTAATCATACTACTTAAGATTAAATCTGAAGCATGTACAATCTGGATACTGGACCAAAATAGTATAATTTTTTTTTGGTTTCAATCAGAAAAATAATTGCGTGATATTTGCCGAGACCGCCCCTTCTCTCCAACGTAAGATTAGATGAAATTTGACTCGACCCTCCCCCCCCCCCCCCCTTAAACATCTCACGTAATTTATGGACGCCCTCTTAGTAATTAACTGTTAGATAATTAGCTATTTTAAAGCCACTTTTGTAATAGAAAATATAACGCATTAAATGTTTTCTACAATGTTTCCACGACAATACTTAATAATAGCGCAGACACACCAAATTTAGCGAAGTCCTCAACCATCTGTGTGATACTTCTGGCAGAGAAATGTTAAACACAGATGGCGCTCTAAAAAGTTAGAAGGCGTTGTTCCCGAAACAAGATTCTTCCATCGTATTCAGTTCTGGGCTGCTGTTTTGGCATGTTGTCCCATGTGATGGAGGATTATAAAAATATGTTCGAGGGTTAATTATTTGAATGTGGAATCAGACTATGAGATATATTTTCGTCTTATTCTTATTCGTCAGTATGTCTTATTCTCACAAATTGGCGACTAGATTGTTAGCGATAACAAAATAGGTTTATCAATGACCTGCTTCAGTCGATTTTAATTCGCTGCTACAGGTCTGATTTATTTTTATTTATTTTTCATACATTAGCATTAAACTGTTACATATGCATACTCACATACATACTTACGTTAATATATACATCATAATTATGTGAATTTTCCCTTTTAGACTGGCATGTCTCGATTGAACTATACACCAGCCACTGACCTGGACTATGGTACAATATCCTGCTGGGGACGAAATTCAATTGGCATGCAGAAGACTCCTTGCGTTTTTCAAATTGTCGCTGCAGGTGAGTAACTCTTTTATTTACTGAATTGGTAGTAAGAAATAAATCAGTCATTAAAAGGATGCAGCAAACGGCTGTTTGATAACAAAAGTGTAAGCCACTGCTTACTAAGGGTTGCAGTGTCGCTAGTTTCCGGCCTGAAACAAAAATCCCCAAGCTCGTATGAACAATAACTTAATCCACTGTATCTCCCACGCTGTTCCTAACGCTGCCATTATCCATATGAAGTGAGGTATGTGAGTATACTGGAGCATGTCATGTTGCATTCTGAAATACGTTTGGCCTATCGTCACTATTTTCGAAATTAGCTCTTAGCTTGGTTTCGGTCTTTATAGTCAGCGTATCAATCCAAGATTTTTTTCGAGTTCCCAAAATGGATATTTTCAAAATATTTTTGCTCAAACTTCAGAAATATTAAATACCGGCCTCCGTAGAGAATTTTTTTTTTCGAATTTCCCTCCTTCAATAGAGCCAGGTGGTCGGCCTTTGGTAAACAATGGCAAACCGTCGAGTGCTTTATCACATGAGAAATATTCTCATAAAATATTTCTTTTTGAATACAAGCCTGATATGCATGCACAAATTTGCAGCTGAAGATTTTTCTGAGCATTTATTATCTTTTTTTACCTCAAAATCCGAACTTTTTTCAACTTTGAGTCAATCCCTTGAATTTCAACAAAATATTGTTAGTTTTCTGGTAAAGTAACAATGTTTCAAATATTTATTTTTAAGAAAATTATAGCACAAAACGAAGATTAACAAATTAGTCTTCAACTTTTATTATACAAATATTTACCAAGCTTCATAACACAGAAATCTACAAACATGTTTTCAAATATTTGCACCAGGTGTTGCGCTTAAGACAGTCAGAGAATTATATTAAGTTACCAATTTTAATATTTATGTATATATTTTAATAACTAAAATATTTTACTTCCAGGTCGTCCATTTCCATTACAAAATTGCACAGTCTCAAACCAATCAGCCGACTCTATACAAGTTGACTGTGTGGAAGGTTTTGATGGTGGCCTACCTCAAGGTTTCATACTAGAATTAGTTGAATTGAATAATTTGCGCTTGGCGCGTAATTTGAGTTTACCGGTAAGTAACCAATTGAAAATAAAATATTAAGATATCAAAAAATCAATTCGCATACGGCAGGCGGTAGTGTACCATTTATAGGTGTAGGTCAACGGTTTGTTTCATTTAAAATTGTTTCTATATGGACAATTTTATTTAAAGTCATCCAAGTATTTTGGACATTTTCGTACACTTTTGGTTCATTTGAACAATAAGACGCAAACTGGACAAATTTTGGGAAAAATTTAATTATTCCGAGATTTAATCAATGTTGAAACTTTGGTAGTATAAAGCAAAATCTCTTCGGTTTTTTTTTAGAATAAAATTTCTTTTTTTAATTTTTTAAGGCTAAAAGTTTATTTTACCGATTTATTTTTTTTTAACAACTTTTGTGGCAATTTTTTTTTTCATTTTAGGAAGTGCTCAGATTTCTTTCTTACCTTCCATAAATATCTGAGATTATGATCACTAATCTCTGAAAGTTTCATGATGGGACTCCCATCACTTTTTGTGTTTATTTAAATACGTACAGCCAACCAGTGAAACGGTGCCAAGCACTACTGATATATTTAGTCATACATATTAGTAAGCAGGTATACGAACATCGGTATTTTGGTCATTTTTTCGGAAAACGAAGACGGAGATACAGTCAACGGAGATCTATGTATACAGAAACATACAGATACATTTTTTCTGCTGCTCATTGAAGAACTTCATGTGGGCGAGCTCAGATGTCGCTATACCTGCATGTCCTACAGCTCGTCTTACAAGCGATCTTTTGCATACCAAGTTCGATAATGGTGCAATCCGTCGCAACCAGTTGGTAATTGCAATTTGTCAGCTTTAGACTTTTTTAAATAGATGTTATGCCGAAAATTTACAAAAACTTTGGCGCTGACGGCATTGGGGTTCCAGGTTTCGGCCATTTGAAGGATTTTTTATTGCAACCCTTTACTAGAAAGTAATGCTCAATACGTGCATGTATACGATTTTTGAATAATTTGTACACTCAATTTGCCAATAAATGTTTTTATTTGGATGACAAATTGTTTTAAGCATTTCTTTCACATATACATAAATAAATTCTTTTTTTTAATGATTTCATTTTATATTCATTACAATAACTCATAATTAAATGTAATGAGTGGAACTAAGTAAAAATTGCAGAAGCAGACGTGCCCAGAAGTATTTTCACAATCTCTTTCATCATAGTAATAATATAAGAAATTAATCGAAAAATGTATTAAGTACTTCTTATCAATACTCCTAGTAACTGTCATAGCTTCTAATCACTTTATTAGGAAACACTTTATTATGAAGTTAATACGGCAGTCTGGAGTTTTCTGCTGATCTTCCAGTATTACAATTGTTCACGCAGTTCAATCTTTTTCTGTCCTTTAGTCAGTTTTTTCTTTGAGTAGCAAACACATTTTTTTCTAATTTATACCAGGTACTTCGTTAATTTTCTACAATCATAAAAGATACATATTTCCATTATAAGGGCTTTATGTTTGGTATCCTTATTTCGATAGAACTTTAAAGTCGACTTAAAAATGGTAAATTTATCGCACTCTTTCTGAAATAAGACCTCAAGATGTTTAAGTGTTGTGTGGAATCCAAAAATTGTTTAATAAAGGCCAACTCTTCAACCCCTGTATGTGAGTTGCAGATCCAAATTATTACAAAAAATGCGCCAAAAGTTATACAATGAAGCTTTGAAGCAGGCCATCATTTCAGCCTCCTTGTAAAAAATTAAATCATTCCACATATATCTTATCTTTACCCAAGAAAGTGGAAAATAACAGCCGTTAATACTCTTATCTAAGTATTGGAAGTAGTAGCTTCTAACGTAGAACTGTAAGAGAATTTATAATATTTCATAGGAAAGGACATCTTAAAATATCCGCACCTCACCTCAAATTTGTGGTGCTCTACTCACTTTTCATGTGATTTTCGCTGCTCAGTGCAAAATACTGCTCTAGTGGAGCGCTAGCATATGCACTCGTATATCTCTCATGACTAAAAATAATTTTTTCCTTTCTGTGTTAACCTCGTAGCTACAAAATCATAATTTTCAGTAAATCGATAAAAATGTTTAGAGTTATATTACTTAACTTCTATGAAAAGTTATAACATATTTCATACGATACTCATAGTAGATACGAGGTTTTTGAATGCGAACATGTAGATACGAGAAAAATCTAAACGCTCTGAAAAAAATTCTATAATCACTATGAACATTATATGTTTTGTTTTACGTAACAGGAGAGCTAAGAAGTGTTTTTCACTAAAAATCTCAATTTCGAAAAAAATGAAGTGACGAGGTTAACACAGAAAGGGGACGATGTTGTACTTTTTTAAAATTATCATTTTATTTTATGTATAAAAACATATTACAATTTTCAGCATTCAATACATCTTATTTCTTATTATACTCTAACCCAAAACCAATTTTCAGAAAAATTTAGAACAATCCCCAAAATATGTACTTATACCTCTTCACATCGAATCGCTCAAATGCAAAATTTTGGAAGTTGTAGTGGGCTAAAAATAAATAGTTTTTTCATTCCAAGAATTTTCACATCTCCCAAAACACATTTTGACACATTGACAGTTTTTTTCTCAACATTTTTAAATAGCCTCTCTGATGAAATTTAGTTTTTCTCTGGGAGGTATGGAACTCCAGGCTCCATACGTAATAATACTAAATTATAGGAAAAATCAGTTTTGATGAATCCATAATTTATTTACAAAAGAAACCTTAAAAAATAATATTCCCACTTTGTATAAACGCTTTCTTAATAAACTGTATATCCTTATGACAATGCCACATGTGAAGGTCTCAACGTCGCAAAACAGATTTCATGTCCCTCACCTGAGTTACCGCTGAGTGCTTTAATCAAATTGTTCACGCGTAAAATAATCTCTTCATAACAAACGTTTCATCGAATGCACTTGATCAATTTTATTTTATGTGGGAAGTCTGCTTCTTGGCTTTTAGTTAACCAGCCTTATTCAGTTGGCATTGCAACGTGAACTATTTTTTTTTTAATGTCAACAGACGTTGCAATCGTGCGGCAACTATTTATTTACATACATACATATATCTAATGGCATTCCCACAGATGTCATCATGATGCATATGGGTATATGTGTGAGTAAGTGCAGCAGACACAAACACTTCATTACCCTAAAAGCATATTTGAGAATGCAATCACATTAATTTGCATTGCACTACACTATGTGGGGCAACAGAGAAAAATAAAACCAACAAAAACACTCAAAAAACAAAAACTGAGAATATGCAAAACAGAAACCAGCCGGCGTCAAGTTGTCTTTCGCTTGTTATTTTGTTACAGCTATGATTGTTTTTTCCTGCTTTGTTTTCGTTTGCGTCAAGAAATCAAGTTGAAATCGCTAGCAAAACTTTGCCTGCGGAAAAATGTGTAACAACAAAGAGAGGAAGGCTGCTGAGCTCCAGTGACTGGCTCGTTGTCTGTCTTATTTCCTGGTGAGTTGCTTGTGTGAGTGCAGCACTGATGCTCAGCTCATATGATAGGCTCTGTATTGTTCAAGAGCCAGCGGATATATTAAAGCTGTATGTCGCGTTCACTACGCAAATCCAAAGATAGCATCGCTGTGCTCATCTTTCGCGTATTTATTTATTCTTTTATTAAAAATACATGTACATAAATACATATGTGCATATATTATGTAGATGTGGTTAGCTGTCTTGACGACAGCATAACACCGTTACCACATTTTGCCGTGAGAATCAGAAATTTTCAAAACGTTATTTTAAACTTTTCGCCAATCAACTTCGGAAAGGAAACTTGCATAGTCTGACCGCAATTATCGAAAGGCAAATCAATTTAAGAAGCAACTATACTCACACTAGAGCTGCACCTGCAAGTTCCACTTTTTCTGAAAAGTGCTAAGAAATTACTCGAATGTAACTGTATCACATTTTACTCGCATTGGCTAATATACCTAATAAATCAAATAACTCATGAGGAAAATTTCTTTTTTGAAACAGAATAATTCATTACTGCGATTTTATTTATTTTTTTATACGATTCCATCTTTGGAAATGATGTGTGCCCCTTTAGGTACTAAATAACTTGGCTTCCACTGCTCTATAAATAGTACGCATTTAGCTACCGTCGACGACCTCCTGCTGCTTAGCGTGAAACTTTCTCTTTCGAGCTCTGTGCCTTTTACTTGTGTCATTATAGCCAAAAAGCTTATTCGTGCTACTCAATCATTGCTATAATGCTGCATGAGCCAAGTTTGGAATAGAGCTCCGTAACACTGCACAACAGCATTTCTGATGATTGAGTTATGATACATGTTTTTAGTCCAATTTTTAATGAAAATTTCAAATCTGTAACTGAAATTCCTGTATCTGCTCTATATGACACATTTGACTTTTTGTCATAAAACACTATAGATTTAAAGATTATTTTATTTTATTGCCTTCTTAAGTTTAAAAAAATTTTCTTTTATATGATTTCCTTGCTGAAGTTGAAGGCATAGAACTGTTGTTAATGCTCCAACAATAGCCGGCCATCATGTGTGTGTTCCAGTAACCTTGATAGCGTTCCTCCATCGTACGAAGGTCCTGGTGGAATCGCTCGCCCTGTTCTTCGCTGAGATCCCCAAGATTGGCTGGAAAATAGACCAGATGGTTGTGAAGAAAGTGTAACTTACTGCTCATATTACATCCAACCCTTTGGAAGTGACCCATTAGTTGTTCGACGTGCTGAGAATAGTCAGGACTTTTCTTATTTCCTAAGAAATTTTGAACAAGCCAAACAAACTCATTCCATACCATTTTCTCAATCACTGTCATAGTGTCTATGAAATTTGAGTCTTTTATTAACGACCATATCTGTAGCCCGTCAAAAATACCCGCTTTTATCTTTTCTGCACTCAATTTTGGAAACTTTTTAGACAGAAAAAGAAAACAATTTCCATTTTTGTCAAGAGCTTTAACAAATTGTTTTATAAGCCCCGGTTTTATATGTAACGGAGGTAAAATTATACGATGCCTTGATACTAAAATGTAAAGGTTCTTCCTGTGAAGCATCAGGTTGAGGTTCAGATGACATCGTAGGGCTCAAAACACATCTATGTGCTGATCGTATGGAAGGATATTCCCATTTGCCTCGATTTTTTCGGTTAATGCCAGTTATTTTTACCATACAAAAATAACAGTTGTCGTGGTGGTTCACAGGTTCAATCCAGATCATAGCAGTTTTGTATCTAAATTTATTCCTTTTCTTATTCGTCCACAAACGTAGAAACTCAACGCACGTTTTGCATACCTTTTGTGGAATCCAAGGCTTATTTTTCATTTCCATTGGGTGACTGAAGTAATTTTTGTACGCCTCATTAACGAACGATGTCACATTCAGACGGTTTTCTTGCAACATATACTCTCCGCAAATAAAAGAAAAACTATTCCGGTTATTTATACAAACTCGTCTGGACGATGCCATAACGAATAATATTAAGAAAACTTAATATTTGTTAAAATATTCGTCAATTAACACTGAAATATAGTGATTTTTTTGTGATAGCTATAACTCGTAAACAAGAGCTGTTACAAAAAAAATGAGGGTATATTTAGAATCAGCGTTGTCAAATTAGTAAACATCAAGTATCAAAAGTCATTCATCAGCCAAAAGTGCGATTTTGTTTTATTGTGCAATTAATAACTTTGTTAAAACAGAGAATATGTCTGCCATTCACCGAGGCGATCAACCACATAAATAAGCTAAAAGACTGGCATCTGAATAGTGCAACGGGTAAAAAAAAATTAAATCAAGTTGTACTGTCGCAAATAATTTAATATTTAAATTTGCTAACATCAACGAGAGCGCCTGTAGATGACTTCATTACGAGGTTGTCGTCCGGCACAAACACCTATGATGTCTGTACAAAAAGAAAAAAAAGCGTTGAAAATCTGCTCAATTGCAATTGGATTGGTATGTTAATAAATGGAAAACTGTTATGGATTATGGACTTATGGACTTAACAGATGTTGATATTAAACCAAACATAACATTTTGCACATTGGAATTTCACGACAAAAGAAGTAGATTAAAGTAGTAGATAAAACAGCTATTCGTCATTTCACCAATGACTGACATTTTAATACTCGTATACAAGGCGAAATAAAAAACAAATCAGTTGGTCTACTGCTATCACCTTTATTAGATTTGCCATGATCTCCGCACTTTTTGAGTTGTTATAAAAATTGAATTATTTCTTTCTGTAAGAACAGATTTCATTTCACATTTAACAACCCACAAGTATCCCGCTGACACACTTTTAAGTTTATTTAATTATTAAACCAAGTGTTTCATATTTATGGTTCCCACGTTTTCAAGGTTTTGGGCATCTGCATAAATGTAAAATTAAAATATTTTTAACTCGAGCTTTTATAGCCAATGTGACACTTTGCAACCATACACAATGTGGTAGGATTCGATCCGGGATGATTTACTCAAACATTTGTACCTGCCATAATACTTCTAGCAATCCCAATATTTGTTCGAAACATTGCGTAGAAAGTTTTTTTGTAATATATTATAATACAACATAGTAATTGTAAGCAAATGGCATAACAAATAAAATATTGAAGTAGTTAATGCTTGGGTATACATTTAGGGGATCTAAAATGTCTTTGCACTCGTTATTCGTGTGAATGAATTATTGAGTAATACATGAAAGTGAAGATATTGAAGTACAGTGTAACCTCTTCTTATGGACATCTCTTTTAGCCGGACACCTCCCTTGAGCGGATCTTTTTTCGTAATTCAAGTTTTTTGTATCGGAAGAAGTTAGCCCCTTCTGAGTGAACGTCTCTGGTTGGACGGACAAAAGCTGTTCGCCCAAGAGAGGTTTCACTGTATATTATACTAATACAGAAGGTATTGCAAAATTAATCATCCAATTTTGTTTTTGAATAACCGTTTACTAATTAATTTTGCGCCACCTTGTATTTGTAGTCAAAATATCCTTGTTTTCTTTAAGAAATGACGTAGATTAATTTAGTGTGGTCAGATAGGTTACAAAAGCTTACTGGGTGGTTATGTTAATTTGAAAATTTTAAGTAAAAGTACACATATCAAACTAAACAACTCAAGAATAGGTATTACCGCTTCACGGCGTCCCAGTCGCTTCCGTTTGGGGTTTGGTTTTATATTTTGATTCTTTAATTAAGCATAATTTGATTGTTAAAGCAAACTTTCATTGAAACTTTGTGATTTTGTTTTGATTCTAATGCCTTTTAGTTTTTTTTTTTTGACATTTCGTTTTCATGATTTTTCGTTTTTGTCATTGAATATACGCTTTCAAAGCTGCATAAAGAGTCTGACGCACATTTATTGCCCATTAAGTTTCTCTCTTTTACTGAAGATCTTTTTTTCCCCCATTGGTGCTTTTTTGCTTTTGACTTCTCTACGAGCAAATTATTTTATTTTATTTTATGCATCACAGCCTCAATAGTTATCAGTTTAATTTTTAAAATCAATTGTGGATATTAATTCCCACTTATTTGAAAACCCTTTAACACAAGAGTAATAAGACTTAATAACATTTTAATTTCAAAAATAATAGTTGTTAAAAAAAGTTAATCTTAAAATTCGTCTTCTTATTTATTGGCGCGATAACCGCTTACGCGATTTTGGCCGAGTGTAACAAAGCACGCCAATCGTTTCTTTCTCGTTCTAAACGGTGCCAGTTGGACACACCAAGTTAAGCTACGTCCTTCTCCACCTGATCTTTCCAACGCAAAGGAGGCCTTTCTCTTCCTCTGCTACCACCAGCTGGTACCGCATCGAATACTCTCAGAGCCGGAACGTTTGTATCCATTCGGATGACATGATCTAGCCAACGTACCCGCTGGATCTTTATTCGCTGCGCTAGGTCTGTGTCGTCGTAAAGCTCATACAGCTCATTGTTCCATCGCCTGCGATATTCGCCGTTGCCAACGTGAACTCTTTGAACTCTTGAACTCTTTGAAAATAAATATTTACTTACTTTCTAAAAGTTCAGGATGCATAGGATGGTTTCTCTCGCAATTACTTGTCGAAATTTTTCCTTTCGGCAGTCTTGCTGAAAGTACTTTCCTTGCCACGTCTGTTGGTGCCTTATGAACTGACTTAATTTAATGCTCAAATCTGAGCAACTTCCTCAACTTATGCCCAGCTCATTATTATTGCTGACATTTTTCTTTACCAAACTTTCTGCTAACTTTTGTATGTACGTCCATATACTTTCATATATATTGTAAACAAGCGCATATGTAGGGTGTATATATTCATGTAAGCACCTATAATTCTACTGGTATCCCAAGACATAACAATATTTTGAATTTCTTTACAATTCCAAAACAAACAAAAAATATGGAAGTAAAGTAGAAAAAGTCGCGTACGTAAAAATGCTTCCGCCAACATTTTCAACGCTTTCGGTGGCATCGTTGGTGGTATCCGTTTAAGTCGTGCTCCTCATTCTCTACATTCATACACTCATATGCTTGCATTTTTTGCTTTTGCATCAACTCTGTACCAAGTTTACGTTGCTAACTTTTGAGTTTTTGCCCTAACTGCTCTCCTACAACATAGTTAAAGAGTTCACCTTCGTTATAGAGTTTTGTTGTCAACTTGATTTTTGTTTTGTATTTTTTGTATTTTTCCATGTTTTAAATTTGCTACAAAGTTTTGCCTAGCTTAGTAATTTGTTTTCCATGAAAAGTTTTGCTGGTAAAATTGCGAAACGTGCAATTTCATCCTTTTTTAGCTGCCTAATGCCCAAAAAGGATTCAATACTCGTATGACCCGAATTCTTTTAAGGAGTTGCTGCTAAGCTTTGCTTTAAGATATCCTTGAGGCGGTTGGTTTTTAGGTTACTAGAACTCTTTTTAAAAACTTCAGAAAATAACGAATGTTAAAATTTACTTTCCTTTGCTTCTTTGCTTCTCAAACGTTTCTCGGGCAATCTAAGCTCGTAGAAAGTATTTGGCTGGAAAATGCATAATAATTTGCCGTTTTACAAGCCAAAGTTTTAAAACGAAGTTTTAAGAAGTTTTTAATTTTTACTCTAAATAAATGTAATATTTCAATATTTCGTTTCGGAATTTAAAAATTTAATTAAAAAAGACAGGAGTCTTATACTATGTTCAGACATGCACTCTGACTGCGCAAGTAAAAAATATAGGCGACGGGTGAAGCTCATTAGCTAGAGAAAAAATTGTACGTTGACGCAGAGAGGCAGATCAGCTCTCGTAATTTTCTTTCAAAGCTAAATTGTTCTCAATTTAACTATTTTCACAAACAAATTAAAACAGCTAACTAATGTTTTAATGAGAATAGGTAGGTAGGTTTGGCAGCCGCATCGCACATAGAGACAACGATGCCACTTAGACCACGGAGTGGGTCCGTTGTGAGCCGCGGGGGCTGGGCTACATTTCCCTTTCCATATTGAACCATCCTGAGCTTTTGACAAAGCGTAAAAGGTTGTTGATACCTAAAGTGTATAGATTATCTATGTTCGTTAAGAAGTAGGATTTTAAAAATCGGTTTCTGCTTCTGGCTAGAGCTGGGCATGTGCAAAAAAGGTGTTGAATTGTTTCCAATTCCTCCTCATTTCTGCAGCTACGACAGAAATCATGCGTGTATACGCCTAATCTCCTTGCATGATTTCCTATGAGACAATGTCCTGTGAGGGCCCCTACTAAGGTCCTGATTTGAAGTCTACTCAGTTTTATAATACTCTTGGACAGACGTAAATTAAGCCTTGGCCATGTTTGCCTAGCAATTTCGCAGGTGTTAGCGCTAATCCATCTCTGATTTGCAGAATTGATTAGTGCGTCCTTAATGAGAAGCTTACAAGTTGCGAGAGGTATCTCCATAAAATTACTTATGTCTGGCATACAGGTACCTTCTCTTGCAAGTTGGTCTGCCCTACAGTTCCCTGGTATATCTCTGTGGCCTGGGACCCAGCATAATATTATACGATATTGTTTGGCCATCTCATTTAGAGATTGGCGACAACGTAAGACACTCCTTGATGTTGTTTGGAATGCATCCAGGGCTCGTAGGGCAGCTTGGCTGTCTGATAGAATGCAGATATCCGTTGATGATATTCTGTTTATCTTTAACCATTTTAAGGCTTCATGAATAGCGTTTATTTCCGCTTGAAAAACGCTACAGTGATCCGGTAATTTAAAGGATTCACTAATAGAAAGCTCTTCGCAAAATAACCCTGATCCTACACCGGTGTCCATTTTGGATCCGTCCGTGTAGATCTTAACGGGTGTATTGGGTGTTGGATCTTCCTCAAGCCATTCCAGTCTAGAAGGGATTTTCATTAGGAAATTCCTTTCGAAGCAAAGAATGGGAGGGTGATAATCACAGTCACTGGGTATATCCGTGTAGGAGTCTAAAATGGTTGAATGTCCATGTGTGACAGTTCTCCACTGTGAGCTCGCTTTGAGCCTTAAAGCGGCGCAGGCCGCAGAGTATTTGCAGAAGAGATCTAGGGGTGGCAGATGTAGCATGATGTCCAAAGCCATGGATGGCGTGGTTTTCATGGCGCCACATATTGCTAGTTCCGCTGATCTCTGCACCTTATTCAATAAATTAGAATAGGGTTTTTTCTGCATAGCACACCACCAGACAACATTTCCATATAGAAGAATGGGTCTGACGACAGCAGTGTAGAGCCAATGAGTAACCTTAGGTTTAATTCCCCAGGTCTTCCCTAAAGCTCTCTTACAGGCATAAAAAGCTAGGTTCGCTTTCCTGACCCTTTCTAAGGTGTTTGACTTCCAAGTCAGTTTCCTATCTATGTTTAGTCCCAAGTACTTGGTTTCTTCCGAAATCACAAGAGCTTCCCCTTTGAGCGTAATTGGACTTAGCTGAGGGATTCTGTGTTTCCTAGTGAACAATATGAGTTGTGTTTTGTCTGGGTTGACTCCTAGACCTGAAATTCCTGCCCACCTAGAAAGTATATCTAGAGCATTTTGTATTAGGTCTCTTAATGTAGATACAAATTTACCAGAGACAGCAATAACAACATCGTCGGCGTAAGCTATCACCTTACAGCCCACCGATTCCAGTATTAACAGAAGTTTGTTTACAACTGCGTTCCATAAAAACGGTGAGAGGACTCCACCTTGCGGTGTACCTCTACTTACCGATCTCCTGAGCACCGATTCTCCTAGTTCCGCTTCAATGATTCTGCTATTTAGCATTTTGCCAATGAAGCCTACCAAGCCCGGTTCTACCCTAAGATCAGTGAGTGCTGCAGTAATTGCCCCTCCTTCAACATTGTTAAAGGCCCCTTCAATATCAAGGAAAGCGGCTAAAGTAAATTCCTGTTTGTGCAGTGAACTCTCTGCCGTGTAAAAAAGGTTATGTAGAGCTGTCTCTACCGATTTCCCTTTCGTGTAGGCATGTTGTGACGTAGAGATAAGATTTCTATCTATAGTTAGGCTTAAGTGAAATTCTATCAGCCTCTCCAAAGTTTTCAATAGGAAGGAGGAGAGAGATATCGGTCTTAAGTCTTTTGGATGGGTATGTGAGTTTCTACCAGCTTTTGGAATGAAAACAATTTTGACTTGTCTCCACTTAAGAGGTATATGACCGTAGAGAAAGCAACCTTTGAAGATTGCTAGTAGTCCGTGTGCTAGATATCCGGCGGCCTTTTGCAGTTCCACCGGGTAAATGCCATCTGGGCCCGGTGATTTAAAAGGTTTGAAACTTTCAATCGCCCATAAGAGCCGATCCTCAGAAATAGCGTCTATTCTGACTTCACGACAGTGTGCTGTATCTTCCATGTCATGCCCAGTAATGTCTGAGCAGCCTGGAAAATGAGTGTCGAGTAAAAGTTCTAGAGACTCTTTACTGGTTGTAGTGAAAGTGCCATCACTTTTCTGTAGCAGTTCCCAATTTTGAGGGCTTCCCGCTAAAATCTTACGAAGTCTGGAGGCCTCAGTTGCCCCCTCAACCTCTTCACAAAAGGATTTCCAAGATTGCCTTTGGGCAATTCTGATTTCCTTCTTGTAGATTCTCAGGGCATCTTTATAGCCTTTCCAATCTTCATCGAGACGTGTTTTCTTTGCCTCATTAAAAGCGCTTCGGCTTGTTTTTTGAAGCTCGCTTAGCTCAACCGTCCACCACTTAGGCTTGGGTTTACCCCTCGGTCTTCTTATGGGACAGGCTACCGCCAAGGCAGCATTCATGGTGTAGGTAATCTTGTCAACCAAATTTTCTAGTCCTTCTATGCTTTGTGGCACCGCTGATGGACATGTTCCTAGGGTAGCCCCGATACAATCTCTATACCTTTCCCAGTCTGTTTTCCTGATATTTCTACCAGGCTTAGGTTTCGGTAGATTTTTGCTAACCTCAAACGAGATATATCTATGATCAGAAAAAGAATGTTCTTCCAAAACTTTCCAGTTCCTAATTCTGTTAATAACGGAGTCAAAAGCAAAAGTAGCGTCTAACACTTCCTGTCTATTACTAATGACAAAAGTAGGTTTATTACCTTTATTGCAAATCTGTAGTCTAGTACCTATCAGATAATCAAAGAGACACTCACCTCTAGCGTTGGTATCAGTGCTGCCCCATATCTCGTGATGCGCATTTACATCCGCACCAATGATTAGCTTTGCGCCAAGCTTCTGCGCCTGCGCTACCAGATCTTTGAATATTGATCTCGGTAGCTCCTCGTGGTCATGTGCGAGGTAGCAGGAAGATAGCCACATCCGTTCATTTCCCGACTCCAGGCTAATGGTCAATTGATCGGTGTCGCTGTAATTAGAGAGCATGAAAGCATTTATCCCTTTTCTTATTAGTACGCACGCTCTAGGGTTACCTTTGTTGCGAGCATACATCAGTTTATATTGTTGAGTCCTTAGTCCGCACACAAGTCCATGTGATACCCATGGTTCTTGAATCAGGACAATATGATGTCCACCTTTGGCCAGGTGGATTATGAGGTTGGCGGACGCAACCTTTGAGTGGTGAAGGTTAATCTGAAGAACCCGTAACATCATGGTTACTGGGCTTCCTCTCCACCACCGTTTTGTTGGGCTCATCTGAATCTGACGCCAGTAGCTCTTCCTCATCAGTGAGAGTAGTATCAAGTACTCTATCTAACAAGGAAGAGATACTGCCGTCAGTAGATGCCTTCCGTAGCGCTGTAGCAGTGTTAGGACCGGAGCCAGATTCCGCCGTGGGGCCTATCTCAGCTCCAACCGGGTCCTTTAAGTTAGGCGCCTTGTCCTTGTTGTAGACCCTCAGAGTTATGGACGAAAACCCATAGCTTACTACACCGTCCGATCGCGCCAGTGCGTCCGCCGAGTCCTTGCAGACTACGAAAGTAGCGCTTCGGTACTCGCCCTTGGGATCGTCCAGCTTTGTGACCTTCCAAGACGATGTAGGAAGCTCTGGATTGCATACCCGAAGCATCTCAAGGATTTGTTTAGGGTCTGATGGCTCCGCTGGTAACCAGGCCCTAGCTCTTGGTAAACTAGGGATGTCATCCCTTGAAATTACCTCAAGTTTAGACCCAGGCCATACTTCGCCAATCCTTGAGATGGCTATTTTGTATAGATCAGTGGATCTCTGATCGGCACAGGCGATTAGCTTCACATGACTCTGATGCCATCCACTATCGCGACAGAAAGGAGCTGGACCAGGATGCTCCTTCAGAATTTGGAAGAAGACGCTTGAGAGCCTGGCTTCCACTTTCTTCCAATTGTCAGGCGAAATAGT
The DNA here is from genome assembly GCF_027943255.1 of Anastrepha obliqua. Lineage (NCBI taxonomy): Eukaryota > Metazoa > Arthropoda > Insecta > Diptera > Tephritidae > Anastrepha > Anastrepha obliqua. Next base: position 88,843,562 of record NC_072892.1, read on the forward strand.
GCCGTCAGGGTTGCTTTTATCAACCACCGCCCATAGCTGTTGGCCTTTGACAGCTTCGCTGTACGTAGCTGGAGAAGTCTTGTTGATTCGGGGCTTCTTCAACGTGCTGGGGTTGCTGGGTGGGTCGTCCGACAACTGACGTTTTGGGTTCGGTTCAGAGCCCCGAGGGGACTCCTCCGTTACCCTTGTCGCCCAGCTGAATGAGTGCTTCTGTTTAACAGACCACTCCCCCTCTGGAATCGTTTTCAGGCGCTCCAGTAGCCTGAAGGCAGCACGTCTCTCCTTGTAGCCATGCCGTGCAGGCTCTGCTACTGCGGAGGTATCAGTCGTTCCAGACTCAGCTTTGCCACCTTTACCAGGGCTAGTCCCGGTATTGGTGGTAGAGGAAGTTGACTTCTTGGCCGTAGTTTTGTTGTGAGTACCGCCACTTCTGCTGTTGCCAGGTTTGTCCTCAGCACCAGCTTCCGCCGTACGAATTGGGCTAGCCGTGAAGGGCTTCGATGTACTGTCGCTTCCACTAGGTTTAGTTATCCCAGCTTCCGTCGTACTAAGAGAAATCTGGTTTGGTCCAGATTTAGGGATGGAAGCTATAGCTTCCTTTGCATTTAGGGACTGCTTGTCCATTGAGGTTTTTTGATTGAAAGACTCCATCTGTTTCTTACGATCACCGTCCACCGTGGCAGACATGGTGATCTTATAAAAAGGAAGGGGAAACATGATGGTCGACCGTGGCAGCGCCCCATACCACGGTAAGGTCATGGTTATACCCCGAGGTGACCCGGTATCGAGGTAGCTCCGTAGAAATACAGTCGGACAGAGAACCCCCTGACTGCAAAACACCCAATAAGCACGGGTCGCATGACACCTTGTGTTAGGTGGGGGGGGAGGTGGGGGGGGGGGGGGTGAGGAGAGGAGATGATGGGATGATGAGGGTTAAGGATTAACAGGTGCGTCGGTACGGTGATCTTCATATGGTGATTGGATGGCCACCAATTTTGCCATGATGGCTAGCCAATCCTCATATGGAGCTTCCCTCTTAGTTCGTATTGGGTTGGTCCCCATGATATGGGGGTCAAACCAACACTTAAGCCTCATCCCCGCGACAAGGAGACCAACATGATGAGGTTTAAGAGAGAGAATAGATCAATTCCAATTCTAATTGTAGCAAAGAACAAACAAATAAGCACATACTTTTTCCTTTACGGATGGAAAAATAAATCAGAGAAAAACAAATTGATTTCGCAAGGCACACTTCGAAGTAGAGTAGTCGAAATTATGTTCAAAGTATTGTAACTGTTGTATCTCTGGAAGTAACTGTTGTATCTCGGAAATATAGTATAAAATTGGAACAAGACTAGGGTCTCCAGCAATCCACAATATATCATCGAGACGAAGTGGTTTCACCACATTGTGAATTGCAGTGGAAAACTTGAGCCCAAAAAAGTGTTAACACAACAGAACTCTAGTCTTAAGTGGGTTCTGTCTATACCCTCATGTAGAGTGGCAACCATAAAATTACCCAGCCTAATCTAGTAGCCACTTTAGCCAATTCACAGCGCAGTCATACATTCAATGCAGAAATTGTTCCGCATTTATTAACCCACACTCGCTATGTTTCTTTTGTCATATCGAGACTGCGTTCATACAGCTTTTCAGAACTCTTACCTATCGTACCGACCTCGATGTTTACTGATTGATTGACTTAAAAGCACTTGAAAACAGAAGATCCATAACATCGCGTTCGCTTGTTGCTAGTATCACTTCTAAAGCTGTTATTTGTCTTCCTTTCTCAATAAAATTCAGTTTAATGTTTCTTATACATAGAAATCTCCGACGGTTTGAAATATTAAGTATTCGGGTCATACTAGGAGAATAATCTCAGGACTTCTTTTAGTAAATGTTACTGCCCATTAGCTTAGCATTGTTCATACAAATTCGTTAAGTCAAAAACTTCATTAAAAAAAGATAAAAAGTACAAATTCTGAAAGCATTTTTTATTTCCTTTCCACAGCACCCACCTGTGAGCTTTTTTATTGAAAATCTCGATCCCACTGCCACATATCGTATGATCATATTCGCCATGAATGCCAAGGGACGTTCGGAGCCAACCATAATCGACGACATAAACTTCAAGGGTGTGGCTAAATTTACAGGTAAGTAGAATAAAATAAGAAACTCCACCGTATGAATATAAAATCCAACCTACGTGCTTGCAGTAAACTTAAGCAACAAAAGCAGTAGGTAAGCGCTACAAATTTGTTCATATATTTTATACTGATGCATAGTGTGCACCGTACTTACTTCAATTTTTACTACTACATATTTGTACATACGCCTGTGCTCACAATAATAGCAACTCGAGATATTGGAAAGTGGTGACTATTTATTTATTTCTTCTTAATTTATTTAATTTGGTTATGAAAATATATTTCATACTACGGCATATGCCATACAACTTAAAATATCAAACTTTTAACAAACAAAAATTGAGTAGGTTTTCATCGAAATTTCAAACTCTTTTTAATAAGAATTCTTACAAAAATTTCGTGTATGCAGCTGCATAGTTCACACAGTTTTGAGGTCATATTGTGCCAGTTTAAAGTAGTTCATAATTTGCGAGCATGTTTGATATATTTTTTTTGTCGATGGTTTCCGTATAAAAAAATTCGGGTATGCATTATGGTAACAAAGAAAATTATGAAAACCCAACTGGAATTTTTAACAATTCTAAACAAGCACAATATTTTATTAAAATTGAATTGACTACAAAATTGCATACTCAGAATTTTTCGTACTCAAATTTGTTGAGTACCCTTTTTGGGTGTTTGTCCGAGCTCCTCCTCGTATTTGTGGGGTGCGTCTGGATGTTGTTCCACAAATGGAGGGACCTACAGTTTTAAGCCGACTCCGAACGGCAGATATTTTTTTATGAGAAGCTATTAGAAAACTGTTTTTCATAATTTTGATGTTTCACCCAGATTCGAGCCTACGTTCTCTCTGTGAATTCCGAATGGTAGTCACCAACCCATTCGGCTACCGCAGCCACCAGCATGAACTATATTTTTATAAAAAATAAAAATAATTAATTAAAAAATAAGTAAGGCTTTGTAATAGGCCGTGTTGCTATTATTATGAACTCAGGTATATATAATAATATACTACGTAAAGTACATTTTAAGATGTATGAGCAAACATGCAGATTGGCAAAGTACTTTATTTGTTTTCTTTTTCTCAGTTTGCAGCGCTAAAACCTTCCTAATCTAAATAAATGGCCATCAGCATTGTTGTATGCTGATTTGTTGTTTTTGTTATCGTCTGCATAGTGTCATGCGTAACGCTGAGCAAAGCAAAGTGCTATTGCAACAACAAATGAATTTACCTGAGAAATGTTGATTTCATTCCTTCATTCTATTGCACGCTTGACACTTTGCAAAATTGAAATTCATGAGATTTGTTCGTAAGAAACGGCAAAAAGTGGAAAGTTTTAAGTAAATGGTAAAGATGGGTAGCGTTAGTAGCTGCTATATTGGTATTGTGGCATTTGTCACGATGCATTAGTGTTGGAAAATTTTAAAATGAGAAACAGGGCGTTGTAGTTGAAGTTGATTCTTCGAAAGCTTAAGCTGGAGTGATGTGTTGTTTAATGTAGTGCACATTGACGGATATTAAGTCTTATCATTATTTTGTATACGAGCTTTGTTTTCAGTTGAAAGTGACGCTCTCTAAAACCAAAACATTATTTACATTAGTAGTTTGGAAGCGTTGACCTAATTTCAGAGTAGATTTTGTCTTACATAATGACTACTTATGCATATACTCTGAATTATTTTCCTTCCTTATTTACTTATTACCATCTTCAGTTCACACACGTCCTTAATGCCTGCAACGCCTCATACAAATCTTGAGTTGCTCAGAACAATGCTGAAAGTCTTATTTTGCCAGGTCCTTCAACATTCTCTTCCACAGCTTGAGTGGACTCAATTTTTGTTCCTTTTAATGAAGATTTAATATTAAAAATATGCAGAGGATCCGGTGGCTAAAGATTATGATCAAACACTGAGATGCAGAACTTGACGAAAAACCTGTTGTTGTTGTTATTGACGAAGCCGCATAAACATGTACGATAGGCCGGGTCGACTTGTGGAGGCAAAAACATCGCCCATTGCTCTGTGAAAATCATATTCTAGGGATCAAAATAAGAAACTTTGCCGAGGAACCATACCTCTAAAACGAATTCTGATGGCCCCCAATTTGGGTCGAACTTTTAGTGTCTTTTGTGGGGAGGCAAAAAAATCGCCCATTGCTTTGTGAAAATCATATTCTAGGGATCAAAATAAGAAAATTTGCCGAACGAACCTTACCTCTAAAACGAATTCTGATGTCCCCCAATTTGGGTCGAACTTTTTAGTTTCTTTTCTCATGTAAAGGCCAAAAATGGTGATATTTTGAAATGATTGTATGGGAACCCCCCAGGGGAGTTCCAGGGGGTGTGCCACTGGCATTGGTGGATCGGCCGTCCAAAGTTAGTGGGGGTCGGTCATACATTTGGACTCGATTGGAGCACTCTAAATGGGTCAAAGTGGGATTTTTCGTTCGACCCAAATTGGGCGACATCAGAATTCGTTTTAGAGGTATAGTTCCTTCGGCAAAGTTTCTTATCCCTAGAATACGATTTTCACAGAGCAATGAGCGATTTTTAAATCGACCCGCCCTTATGTACGAGAAATGCTGCTGGAGTAACAGGCTGGTAGTAACCAACTGTCATGGAACGACTGAAAACCTTTTGAAAGGTAGCGTGGTACTGTGAAATGAGTCAGCTTGTTGAATCGTTCTATTCTTACTTACTTTTATGAGAACGAGTACTACAGTCATACTACTTTGTTTACATAAGCGGGAGCTACTACATTCGCGAGAGAAGATTTCGTACTAAATCGATGATCATCGTTGGTATTTGGTGTGTGTGCACTTCTTTTACTCGTATAGGGTCAGTAACTTTATCAGTGGATATAAAACCACAGCTAAGAGACTATTTGAAATAATTAATTTTTTTATTGAAAACCTCAAATTGCTATTCAGATTTGGACGTCTTTATTTACAATATTAGTTTACTGCTCTAGAGGATGTCGTATTTTGGTCTAAAAAATCGTATTACTGATCTATTTTTCTTCATATTCAGCATAAATTCGTACATACATATGTATGCTAGTTGCGTAGGATGAAAAAGACCCTCGAGGTACAATCCTGTGATATTATTTTAAATCCAATTTTACTTATTTTTAGTACAAGTTATTTTAAGAAGTACAAAAACACACTTGGTCGAGTTTGAGTACAATTGCAACCGCTACAAGGATTCTTAGTAAACTTTGATTTAGATGATAAGTATTTCCCAACATTTTTCGCATAGTTTAAAAGTTTTATCTTTACCCTATTCGCCGGCGTCAGTTCCACCCATAAATAATCGTATCAAGCAGCCGAATGGGTTGGTGCGTGGCTACCACACTATGTATATAGGTAGGGCCCAGGTTCGAAGTCTCGGTCATGAAACACCAAATGAAATTTTTTTACTAATAGCGTTCACCCCACGGCAAACAATGGCAAACCTCCTTGCGTATTTCTGTCATGAAAAAGCTCCTTATAAAAAACCATCTGCCGTTCAGAGGTAGCATAAAAAAATTCTGAGCTCCTCCATTTGGGGAATAATATCAAGACACACAGCATAAATATGGATCCAAATTTTGAGGCTTGGTCAAATATACAAAATGGATGTAAGTGCCAATTATATATAAAATACCATATACTTATCAAAACAAAGCGTAGAAATAGGCTCGAAGGAAAAACTACGTCTGTGCTTTACAAACAAAGGGCATACTTAAAAACAATTCAACCAATTTTTTCAATTTTAATATCACCGATCCTAGTAATTATAAATGGCTTTATGATGATTTAAATGAAAATGAACTTTAATCAATCGAATGAAGTATTTTTGTCGAATCGAATTTTTAATAAAGGAATCAGTGATTTAATTTTCCTTGACTTATTTTTATAATTTGTTTTGTTAAGAATACGATGCCAAATTGAAGAGTAAGGACTTGTTAAAATGATTTTTCTTTTCTTTTGAGGGGTAGAGAAGGTTGGGTAGGAATCTTGGATGCCGTTTGTGTTGCACAATTCAGCTCGTGAAAGTACATTTTTTTCGGAGACTTGTTATAATTTTGAAACCTCACATATCAGCACTGGTACATTGTCGCTTTAATACATGATTCTAAGAGCAGTAGGCGACCTGTTTTTTTTTTTTTCAATTAAATAATAAATAATAATAATAAAAATGAAAATGAAATAATGTTATGGGAAATGAAATGGGGTCCTCTTTTTGTTAGTACAAATATTAACTTGAATGGAAATGTGTATAAAATCGAAAAACATCTATATAATGAATGCAGTTAAATAATATAGGAGGAGTGTCCCGGAGGCAAAGCGTTCTAATCAACCCAAAACACATACATACATATATCACATATAATTTTTTTTTTCTCTTTTTAAGTAAGTGCGCATTGGTAGTAGTTGCGTAGTTATTTCCTTAAGACGAATCTGGGTTTCCAGCGGAGGTGTACGCTGTTCAAGAAGCGATTAACTTTGTTATGGAAAACAGATGGAGGTGCAGAGCTGTATGTGTATGCGCTCATAGCCTTAGAGAGCCCTTCAACCCTTTCAAGGGTAGTCGAGTCCTGCAAATCCAGGTTAAACTATAGCGGCAGACATAACATCCTGATGTTAACATGGGTCCCGGAACTCGTGGGTATCGCGGGTAACGAGAGCTCTGACTCTTTAGCCAGAATGGCATGGCCGGAGCCCGTTCTGCCACTTCCTTCAGCAGCCATCAAGGACGCGGTTAGCAAACGGGTTACTACAACCCACAAGCGAGCTTGGCAGCCCAAGAGAGGCTACAGATGGACAAAACTGATGTTACCTGTCATATCCGACCAACTGTCGCAGTTCCTCCTGTACTAAGCAGAGGAGACTCTAGGTAGCTGGTTGAATTGATGACGGGCCACTTTGTATTGGCGAAACACATGGAAAAGGTAGGCATCTCAGACAATGCACTTTGCTGAGCATGTGGAGAGGAGGATGAGACGGCGGACCACTTTCTGTGCGTCTGCACGGTCTTCTCTGGAATCAGGCTTGGGGTCTTTGGCACTGATGTGTTAAGAAGCGACCACCTTGACACCTTGGCACCACAATATCTACTCAGATTTCTTCGAAGGTCGAGTAGATTTAAAGAAAATTAAAAAGCGAACCCGAGTGCAGTGCAAATGAACGAAAAACACGACGAATGTAGGAACGAGAATACAGGAAGTTGGCTGTTCGAAAGCGATTTTTAGTCAAATAATTGGTCTACAGTACTTTTTTAATGTTGGCATTATTGCGTATGATTGATGTGGAAGTCCTTAGCCTTCACAGGATCGCACTCTATGCGACAAAAACGTTGCACCAAATGTTTCAAAGTACTAAAAATTCAATTAAAAATATTGGTGCTATAAGGAAAATTATGAAGATAAAAATGTTATTAAATGCCATTCATATCAGTTAAAGTTACATACTATACGTTGACAACGTTCTCGGTTTTAGCCTATTGTTAATAGTGTGGATATTGGCAATATGAAGTTTCAACAAAACAGAATAATATGTCCAGGCTCTCACTCAATCAATTTATTGTCAGTGCAGTTTCCGGGAAAAATGTTTATTTATTCATTTTTATTAATAAAATATGGTATAAAAAGCTATGACATATTTAGGTTTAGGATTGTTTTTATAATACAATATAGTATAATGCTGAACACTTTTGACACTGAGGTGTTTGTGATGACAATAATAAGTAGTTACTTAGCCAACTGTAATTACTTTAGAAGAATAAAAATGATAGGCTGTTTTACCTTTTTAGAGGGATGCAGATATATTTTTCGCTTACATGGAAAAGATTGGAGTTAGAAGCCAGCATTAAAAAAATTATCCTAATTCTATGGAATATTAATACAGATATGGGTATATCAAATCATTGAAAAATATTAAAAAATTCAAAAACAGTTTTTTGTCATCACAATTATTTCTAAAAATGCGAAAAATGTGTTTAGAAATTTTCATCATATCAACTTTTGACTATAGCAACCCCACAAGAACCGTGACAGCCATATGACCGACCATATTATGGTCAATGTAATTGGAAACAATTCGCAAAGATTAAAGTTTCAAAAAGTTGTTAAAGACGTTTACATACGTGTTATTTTAGGTACACCTCTAACTTATATACCTCTTTGTAGTCAACGATGAAGTAAATATTCATCAGATATGACAAATCACAATTCAAGAAAAATTGACTAAGGAAACCTGATGTAAATACCCATCATATATAAGTATATTTTGTGTCGGTTTATTTCCTTAATATTTTCTCATATTTTTAATATAATAGTTCCGCACTCTTGCAGCGCGGTGTAGAACTGCAAGTGGAGCATTTCGGCTATTTCGTTATCACGAAGTTTTTTTTTCGTTACGCATTAATTTGTACTGTTTCGTTAATATTTAATAATTTTTCTTGGAAATTAGCAATCTTAAGGGTCTCAAGTATATATTTATGTATGTATTATTGACGCTTACACCTTTTTGGGTCTTTGGCCGAACTCCTCCTCCTATTCTTGGTTTGCGTCGTGATGTTTTTCCACAAATGGTGGGAGCTACAATTTCAAACTGACTCCGATCGGCAGACGGTTTTTTTTGTTTTTTATTTTATGAGGAGTTTTTTCACGGCAAAAATACACTTGGAGGTTTGACATTGTCGACCGAAGAGTGAGCGCCATTAAAAATTTTTTTTTTTTCTATTAACTGGAGATTCGTACTCGTGATTTCGAATCTGTGCACTTTCGAGTGCCATATAAATATTTCCAATGCCGGGGTCATGCGTTTTTTGGCTGCTCAAATCCATTATCTATTTTGAGTTATGGTATTATTAACTTCACTCTTTCGCACACATTTTTTCAATGCAAAAAAGCGATCCCCTTTGCGCTACTCTATGTTATATCAAAAGCAAAAATATTGAACGCAATTGCATATGTACTAGTTCAGAAATATTGTTTACTATATATAAGTTTCATCCAATTCTTGTAGAGAATATTGTATTATAATATAATAAAAATAACTCTTGAATTTGTCGACAATCACCCTGTGCTTCCTCTAATTTTTCGCTACACCTCGCTGGTTCTCAAAGCTTTGTACCCCTCCATGCTGATTTGCATAATGCAATTTTTATTGATATTTTCCTTGAAGTAAAAAGCTAATGGGCCATCGTATTGTAGATATTCCCGAGTGTAAGTGCAGCTGCTGGCGCATTATTTCTCCGTTTTCTTTCAGCATTCGCTTTTCTTGTAAGATAGTGTGCATGCATGTGTGGGAGTATGCGTGCCATTGCGGCGTGAATGCATTTATATGCAATGCATGCATTATGTTGGCTTATTGGAAAATTTAGCGTTGGCTTTTATTGTTTGGCGCTACGCGGTGGCGCCTAACTTACAACAAAAATGGAAATCCCTCAGCTAGAGCATCACATCGTGCAACAACAATGGCATTATCGTCAGCATCACCCCTTTTGCCGTAAAAGGAAAATACTTTATAAGAAAAGGCTTATGTAGATGATGAGGCAAATAAATTTACGTCTGATTTTATATCCACAACTTTTCGATTATTTGTTCGTTTATACTTTTCTGTATTTGTGTGTATTTTTTGTTAGTAGTTCGAAGGAAATCGTTCATTTGTATTCATTGTCTTAGAAGTTTTTGCGGTTTTGGAGTTTGGTATATATAAATAGATAATACAAATTTTATTGGAAAATCATCAGTCAGCTTCACCAATGAATTTGTACTTAAACATTTTATTTCTTTATGACATTGTAAAGTGCGAGATATTTTCTTTAACATATGTTTACTACATGTACATGTGTGCACATATTTCTCCTTTCATTCAAGTTTCTGCTACTCCCTTCCAAAGAATTGCTCACAACTTTTGCACTTCAGTTTCAATTTATATCATAACACCTATGCAATGGCGTTGTCGACAACTTTTTTTACTCTACCTTTGCGTACTTCTGCTGCAACTCCTGCGCTTCTCTGTGTCAGACATAAGCTTAGCAAGTGTATTCAAAATGGCTTAAAAGAGTGTTCGTAGTAATATAAGTTGAAGCATGTTTTCTTTTAACCATGTTAAAAGTACAGCTACGTTTCTTTTATCACAGCGCACATCAGCAAGCGAAAGTGACGACCTTAGTGTGCTGAAAGTAATATAGACTTTCCGTGTATAAGAGTATAGGTATAAGTATACTCGAATTCTGGGACCTTTTATGCAGAATTTCGCAGGAATTTCAAAATAAAATTTTGTCGACTTTTACTTACTAATAACATATAAACTCCTTGAGGAATGCTTTTGATTGGCTAGGTAGCAGAACATGAAAGCCATGATGGCAATGAACAGGCGGACTGACCAGCGAAATACCATGAACCAGAAATCTTTTGGAGGCTTGCCTTACTGGGAGGACAAAAAATGCACAAAACACTGTATTGAAAGTTATGGACTACAGAGGCCAAACACACCCATTCCTCCAGAAGAACACCAAACTGGGTAGAGAGGGTGTACAAGCTCTCTCTGGATATATTAAGTAAATTTCAGCAAACGAGATTTCTTAGAAACAAGCGCCTCTCGCTTCTGCGAATTAGCTGATGAAACTCTACATCAAAGTACATTTTCTATGAATACGCAGCTTTTGCAAGACGAACACTGAGGTGGTGCTACTCTTAATCCATTGGTGATAGGGAACAAAACGCCTGAGGAGGTACTCAAATTCTACAGAAGGGCAAACACAATAGATCACATCAGGGGTCATAGTGCATTATACCCCAATATATATATTTACAGTTGGCACTGCACCCTTTTGTGGCGTGCGTCTTGATGTTGTTTCACAAATGGAGGTTGGTGGATTGGTTAAAGTGGGGATTCATCCAGAATCCAACTAGCGCTTCCGCACTATTTTGTTGCCACATCCTCAGTTGTTCGAGACTCTCGAACAGCGGTTGGCCCAGGGTTAACATCTTCTTCCAAGCATACGTTTACAAGCAATTTCTGCCTTCCTTACCTGTTATTCCACGTTAAATTATCAGCCAAGTTTGGAGTCCAGAATTACCCCTAACTACTTTGCACTGGGTGAAAGTGAAAGAATTTGTCCGTTAATATTTGGTAAGGTAAAAGTTCAGGAGGATTTGGTGAAAATTTTCTTCAGAATCCAAACAGTTTGTTTGTTAGAAATCGGTGATAAAGTATATATTGATCTCGTTTATTGTCGATTTTATATGTTGCGGCCGGCGCAGCCGAAAGGGTTGGTGCGTGACTACCATTCGGAATTCACAGAGAGAACGTCGGTTCGAATCTGGGTGAAACACCAAAATTAAGAAAAACAGTTTTCTAATAGCGCTCCCCCTCGGCAGGCAATGGCAAACCTCCGAGTGTATTTCTGCCATGAAAAAGGTCCTCATAAAAATATCTGCCGTTGGAGTCGGTTTGAAACTGTAGTTCCCTCCATTTGTGGAACAACATCAAGACGCACACCACAAATAGGAGCAGGAGCTCGGCCAAATACCCAAAAAGGGTGTACGCGCCAATTATATAGGGCCCGCCATCTATCGTTACGGATTAGAACTAGGTACTATTTGAAGAATGGTAACACTTAGCTGTCATCTGATTTGACGGGAAATTAGTTTTATTCTTCCGCTGAACGAAAATGTGTGTATACGCTCAAAGAACGCTGGGAAATATTGGGACATTACTTTGAAAATCATGGTAATGTTGCAGAATGTGTACGAAAATTACGTACGGCAATGGGAAGAAGAAAAGCACCGAATGAAGCGTATGTGCGTTACTTTGCGAAAAAAGTAAGAGAAACTGGGTTGCTTATTGACAAACCAACGCGTGACCGACCAAAAACCGTGCGTACACCCGAAAATATTGCTGCTGTGGCCGAGAGTGTTCGTGAATCACCAGGAACATCAGTTCACCGTCGTTCTCAACAATTGGACATTTCGGAGAAATCATTGAGACGAATTTTGCGTAAAGACCTTGGTATGACGCCGTACAAAGTCCAAATTGGTCCAGTTGTGTTCCATCATTAACCGGAAGGATTGTACTTCAAAATAAAAAACAAACAGTTTGGAAAAAATTGAGTAGTTTTTTTTATAGCATTTTTATTTATTTATTTATTTATTTACAAACGTGGTATAATAATATAATTATTTTAACACGAGAATAGGAGCACTGGCTGCCAGGACCTTCGGCTCTCTGGTTTGTTATAAAAAGAATTATGAATTAATTGCAGGCAAGCTAGGTAAAGTCATGGTAAATTAGTTAAATAAGTTTCTTTAAATCGGTCCGTGCTAAGTAATCTGACATTTTTATAATATTTTCGTAGCATATATTTTTTAATAGTGATGATGGGATTTGGTCTCCAAAAATATTGCTCCTTACTGTGGAAAATTGTGTGCAGTTGTCGAGAAGATGAATTGATGTTAGTGGTGATGTAGGGCAGTGCTGGCAGTTTGGTCGGTTAGTTCTGTTGAATATATATGAGTGGCTTGCAATCGTGTGCCCAAGCCGTAGCCGAACAAACATTTTGACATCATTGCAACGGCAGTAAGATGGATACTCGGGTTTTAGCCTGTTTGGGTTAAATGTAGTGTATTGGTGCTGTGTAGATCCCCATGTAACCAATTGTTTTTGAAACAGGTGATTGACTACATATTTATTAAAGTCTTTTTTCGAAAACTTGTTAAATGTTTTGAGCGGTTCCATGGTGGCCAATTTAGCTCGTTCGTCCGCTATTTCATTCCCTTTAATGCCTGCGTGGCCTGGTACCCACATTAATTTTATGTTGTTGTTATTGCCGATCAGTTTGTTGCGAATTTGGGAAATAATTCATTTTTAATTCCGTAAAGTTATATGGCGGACCCATTACATATATACAATATATATATATATATGTTGCATGCTTTTGTGCGACAATCATCATTGCGCTATTAAAATTGGACTAATCAACCAAAAAATTAGCTCTTGCTTCCGTGGATATGTCTATGCATAGGGCAGCTCTACAGATACAATTATAAAATAATTCCAGTTTCCTGCTGCACCGTGTTTAGTTGATGGAGGCTTGTAAGATATGTGCACAACAATTGCCAAGGAAACCGAAGTAAATACAACAGATGGCTTTCAAATTTGACCGTGACGACTGGACGATGTTGGCACGGAAGCCTCAGAGCACTTTCTAAACCTCCATCCGAAGTAACTCCTGCTGTTCTACTTGTAGAAACTTAGCCAGGAGGGCGATATTTGACATGCCTAGAAGTAGTGCATCGCGTCACCAGTAGTTAAGTTGAGGACTTACCTAGTAAGACTGTCTTGGCCGAGAACAATTAACCATGGAGCAGCGCTCTACAAGGCATAACCGCCAAATTGCTGACACCTGTTCAGTCAGTGGTATGGGGGTTATATCTCATAGACAACTGATCTTCTTTTATTTTTCCAGTATACTTTGGTTGGTTTTTGGGTATATAGCCACAATGAGTTTTGCTCAATGAAGGAGTTATATTGCAAAATTGTTATCTTCTTTCACAGGTATCTGGCAAACAAGGTCGGATCGAATTTAAAGACGACGATTTTCATTATGAAGAGATTCCTGCATTTTTAGATAAATGTCAGAACAACTTTTTTTTTGTGATATAGTCTAAATAGTAGACAAGAGTGATTAGCAGAATCAATTATTAGATTATTTAAACTATTTTGTTTCTTGGTTATACTGCTCGTATTTACACATAATTATACATATAAAAAAGATTCTACAAAATGAGAATTGTACTATTAAATATGCCCATAGTATATTAAGAATGAAGCGATAAGTTAAAAAATATCTAAAAAATAAGTGAATATCCCTCATTTCAATACCCTAACAGTAGCAACATTACGAGCTTGACAACAGACACAGAATGTAAAAAGTTTTGAAATAATTGCAACTTGGTGTAACATATAGTGATGTATCATTGTAAAACTTTGTTTTACATGGAATTCATAAAGCTTTAGTTTAGGATTAAATATGAACTGTTGACATCGTAAAATTCTAAATAATCCAGTTACGTGCTGGGTTCAACCTCCTCAGCTTCAACCTTCTCTTCTTCACACATACTAGAAGGTATACCATATAATTTGATCTGTGATCACGAACATTTTTTTGAGCGATGAGCGATATGTATGCCTAAATTGTAAAAAGTTACATTGGCTAATATAAACGAATATATGTTAAGGCCATACATGAATGTGTACTTATATATTCCACTTGAATTTCACAAGATTGAAGAATATATGAAACTTTTATTCCCTTTTCCAGGTTTTTTGCACCTATGATTCAATAATATACTCGTAATAAGGTTTGCTCAGCAAGTAGTTTTCTCGTTCCCTGATGATAAACGGGCTCCCTTTGCTCCCTTTGCTCCCTTTACGCTTCAAGTAAATTAAAATACTTTCGGACAGCCAATCGGTTCTCAAAACCTTGAATAGCTTAACATTCAACTCAAAAGTCTTAATAGAGTGTAACAATGCACTCAGCAAATTGGCCACTCATAATTAGCTCTCACTGTTTTGGATACCAGAACCTGAGGGACACGGAGGAAATGAGAATGCAGACTTAAACAACAAAAAACAAGGCAGAAAGGCCATTTATTGGGCCAACCCCATTTTTCGGCTTTGACAAAAATAATGTAAAACAGGAAACAAAGAAATGGATCAAACTAAAATCAGGGAACACTGGAACGGCATAAAGCGGCCTTAATGACTCCAAAAAGTTTTTGAACTTCAATGCCAACAGAGCAAAATCTGCTCTAACCCTAGATAAAAAGGGCCCCAGATTACTCTGTGGAGCACTTACAGGTAACTTTGCCTGTAATAACAGGTTCTGCAGGTTCTGCTGTGATAAAGAGGAGTCTATGGAACACTTAATCACTAACTGTAAGGCATTTGGCCATAGGAGACACAGAATCCTGGACTCGTACCTACTAGAGGACGAAGACCTACAATCGCTCACTCCCAAGAAACTGGTTCGATTTCTCGGTATACTAAATTATTATAATTAAGTAATTAGGGGCGCACAATAGATGAATCTGGTCGCAGTGCATAAAGGCCTTAGCCTAAACCATACAACCATTACCATTACCAAATAGCAACGCCATTTTACATAAAACCATAGCTAATTATCTAACAAAAACCACATAACTCGAAATTTCCAAATTAAAAAAAGAAATAGAAAAACTCCACCAATTTTTCGTTCCATATCACGATTTTTAATATAAATTTGTAGAAAGATTCTTGTTACGCAGTTCTATAGTCTATTAAATTTTAGCTTAACAAAGTAAAAGTATGACTTAACTAAAAATTTCCGTTAATTTTTTTTTTTAATTTTCTTGCTCGGGAGTATTGTGACATTTCGGTTTTACCAAATTTTTTTATAGAAATTCTAGTTAAAAATCGTAGAATTAAAATAGAAAGTTTGCGAATTTTTTTTTCTGTACCAAATATCAAAACTGGATTTCGTTGTTAGACAAAGAGCTATGTATGCTTTTATAAAAAAATAATTACCATTAAAAAAACAACAGAAAAAAGTTGAAACTGATCAAAATTTCGGGAGTACTATCGCTTGTCGCAGGCTGCACATATACGCATGCACATATACATACGAGATGTGTTCAAAAAGTATCGCGAATTTTGTGTTTTTTTTTTTAATTATTTATTTATTCATTAAAATTTATTTTGCCCCTTTCAAAGTAATCCCCATGAGATATTACGCACTTGTGCCAACGTTTTTTCCTATCTTCGAACCACTTAAAAAAATCATTTTTTTATCTTGTCCAGCTCCTCCTTTGATGCCGTCTTTATCTCGTCAACCGTAGCGTAGCGTCGTCCTTTCATGGGCCTCTTCAGTTTCGGGAACAACAAAACGTCACAGGGGGTCAGATCTGGGAAATACGGTGGCTATGGCATCATTAGTGTGTTGTTTTTGGCCAAAAAGGCGCGCACAAGTAACGATGTGTGAGCAGGAGCGTTATCGTGATGCAAGAGCAAATTTTTGTTCTTCCACAAGTCCGGGCATTTCTAGTGGATTGCTTCACACAAATTGCGCATAACTTGTAGGTAATATTCCTTATTGACCGTTTTACCCTGTGATAAGAACTAATGATGCACAACGCCCCTGTAATCGAAGAAAACGGTAAGCAAAACTTTTGCATTCGACCGAACTTGGCGCGCTTTTTTCGGTCTTGGTTCGTGCGGCAGCTTCCATTGAGATGATTGAGCTTTGGTTTCCACGTCATAACCATACACCCATGGCTCGTCACCAGTTATGACCCTCTGGAGCAAATTTGAGTCGTCGCGGACAAAGTCCAACATCTCACTAGCAATGTTCATGCCATTCTGCTTTTGATCGAAATTGAGCAATTTTGGTACTAATTTTGCAGCGACCTGTCTCATGCCCAAATCATCGAATGGCATGATCCAATCGATATGTCAAATTAAAAAAAGAAATAGAAAAACTCCACCAATTTTTCGTTCCATATCACGATTTTTAATATAAATTTGTAGAAAGATTCTTGTTACGCAGTTCTATAGTCTATTAAATTTTAGCTTAACAAAGTAAAAGTATGACTTAACTAAAAATTTCCGTTAATTTTTTTTTTTAATTTTCTTGCTCGGGAGTATTGTGACATTTCGGTTTTACCAAATTTTTTTATAGAAATTCTAGTTAAAAATCGTAGAATTAAAATAGAAAGTTTGCGAATTTTTTTTTCTGTACCAAATATCAAAACTGGATTTCGTTGTTAGACAAAGAGCTATGTATGCTTTTATAAAAAAATAATTACCATTAAAAAAACAACAGAAAAAAGTTGAAACTGATCAAAATTTCGGGAGTACTATCGCTTGTCGCAGGCTGCACATATACGCATGCACATATACATACGAGATGTGTTCAAAAAGTATCGCGAATTTTGTGTTTTTTTTTTTAATTATTTATTTATTCATTAAAATTTATTTTGCCCCTTTCAAAGTAATCCCCATGAGATATTACGCACTTGTGCCAACGTTTTTTCCTATCTTCGAACCACTTAAAAAAATCATTTTTTTATCTTGTCCAGCTCCTCCTTTGATGCCGTCTTTATCTCGTCAACCGTAGCGTAGCGTCGTCCTTTCATGGGCCTCTTCAGTTTCGGGAACAACAAAACGTCACAGGGGGTCAGATCTGGGAAATACGGTGGCTATGGCATCATTAGTGTGTTGTTTTTGGCCAAAAAGGCGCGCACAAGTAACGATGTGTGAGCAGGAGCGTTATCGTGATGCAAGAGCAAATTTTTGTTCTTCCACAAGTCCGGGCATTTCTAGTGGATTGCTTCACACAAATTGCGCATAACTTGTAGGTAATATTCCTTATTGACCGTTTTACCCTGTGATAAGAACTAATGATGCACAACGCCCCTGTAATCGAAGAAAACGGTAAGCAAAACTTTTGCATTCGACCGAACTTGGCGCGCTTTTTTCGGTCTTGGTTCGTGCGGCAGCTTCCATTGAGATGATTGAGCTTTGGTTTCCACGTCATAACCATACACCCATGGCTCGTCACCAGTTATGACCCTCTGGAGCAAATTTGAGTCGTCGCGGACAAAGTCCAACATCTCACTAGCAATGTTCATGCCATTCTGCTTTTGATCGAAATTGAGCAATTTTGGTACTAATTTTGCAGCGACCTGTCTCATGCCCAAATCATCGAATGGCATGATCCAATCGATATGTCGAGGTCCTCAGCAACTTCTCTAACGGTGATTCGACCATTGGCCAATACTATTTTCTTCACTTCATCAATTTTTTCGTCTGTTGTTCAAATGCTCGGGCGTCCGGCACGCTTTTCGTCGTTCACATCTTCTCGACCTTCTGAGAACATTTTGTACCACCGATAAACGTTGCCTTGGTCCAAAGTAGCTTCTCCGTATGACACAGTCAACATTCGGAATGCATCCGCGCACTTAATTTCGTTTTTCACACACATCCATTTTTTGAATAGGCAAGCAAAGCAGCTGTCAACAATTAACGGAACATTCAAAATGGCCGAACTCGTCGGCATGAGTGAGAGACATGAGTACCAATATATCGCCACAAAAAAATCGAATATACGTAACCTGCGAAAATTCAAAATTCGCGATACTTCTTGAACACACCTCGTACATATGAATGTTTGTACTTTCGACCAGAATTTTGTCACTACCTGCTTTTTTACTTTAGTTCCCTTTGTTCGGAATGAAAAAGTTAGTTGTTTGGAAATTTAAAAGATTCCACTCAAGTGATAACAAAGCGAAAGAGTATACCCACATGAGTATAAATGCATGTGATTGTGTTAGGGAATTTATGACCTTTTGTTCAACTTCAACCATTATTTGATATTTGTGCTCCAGTTGTTTTTTTTTTGGCATTTTGAGTTGTTATGACGTGAATGCAATTGGTCTTAAGCGCAACTGCCCACACACATGCAAAAACTTATGCATATAACGTATGCAATTTTGCATGGAAAGTTGAACGAAACGTTTGTTTGTTTAATTTTCTTTTTTCATTTTCACTTTTTTACTTGTTTATTATTGCTCTTTTACCGCTGATAGCACCAAAAGATATCCTGCAATGCGCTCATATAGGGCACATACACGTGTGATATTTTCGCAGTGGCCGGCTCTTGCGTGTCTAGTGCAGTAGTTCTGAAATACCTTCGTACTAAGTTGCTTTGCAGCTGAAATATTTCGTCTTAAATTTTTTTTTTCAAAACTAACAACTGGTACTTTGAACGCGGCGGTGTACTACGAAGTGGAAATTGGATACCGAACAAACTAGTGGCACTCTCCATGAACGTTATGCCGCAATTATTGACTTCATCAACACTTTTTTTCCTTGCTCCGCTTGGAAGCATAGAGCCTCGACAAAACCTTTTATCGAACTCGGATGTTGGCATCTGCTAGCACGCACAACATCGACGTTCTTCAAGATTCCTTTGGCCGACCGCGACCTCTGCTCCCTTGTAAGTTCCAGTACAGTGCCATTCCCGTGATGCTATCTAGTGGTTTTCTAAGCGGGTGGCTATTCATCGCTTCTTCAGCGGATCGTTTCTGATGGTGTTCGGCCAGAATATTCTACAGATGATGTGGCGGCCTTTGTTCACGAAGTATTGTAGCCTCTGTGTAGTGGTGTTAAAAACCTGTAATGTTTCACTTAGTTCTCATTTCGTGCATGCCTTGCATTTGACGCAGTTCTATTTATAGTAATAGAAGAATATTTATATCTAATTGGTCATTTTGTAACTAGGACAATTCTAGTCACTCTGGAACTAGTATGACTTCTTTCATCAAATGCCAGTTATGAACTTAAATATTTACAAAATAGTTTGGCTTCCCACAACAGCGCACTTAACTTTCATATGTGCATTGATATGCTTCTGTGTTGAGTCATGCAAGTCCCGCAAATTAATGCCGAATGCGCAGTTATGTATGCTTCATTCAGAAGTTAACTATTTTTACCTCACAGCAGTCTCTTTAACCATTTGTGGCGCCACACCCCAGCTTATCATTATGTTTTCACACTAAAAACCCACATACATTCTCAGACACACAAACACGTATGTTTGTACTTGTATTTTAAATGTGTGAATGCGGTGCTAACTTTGCGATTTTTTGAAGTATTTAACAGAAACTTTTGTGCGGTATTAATGCGTATATCAGCTGGCAGCAAATGACCTAATCGACCCATTGGTTGTGCGCAAACTTTTATGCAGAAAAGTTAAATGGCGCAGTTATCGTAGTTTTAACTCCTAGCAACACATGCACAAAATATCTATGCAATTTTTTGGTACGAGTATTTGTATATAAAGGTTCAATTTATTTGCCCTGTTTGTTTTTGTTTTTTTTTTTTGTTTTGTAAGTATTCCTTCTTATTCATTGTTACTTGTTTTATCTCATTACAGGTGCATCGAATGGCTTGACTGTGCCACTTTCGCCATTTTTGGCCGGTTTGACTCTATTCTGTGCGCTACTCTTTGCCATTTCGTGCATTGCTTTGGCGGCCATATATAAACGCTTCTCAAGCAGGTAAGAATTGTAGATTAAGTGTTATTACCTCATAAACAAAAAGTGTTTTGACTTTGTAACATAGCCTAGGCTAGGTTATATAGTTGATACCAAGGAGAAGAGCTCATTGGAGATGAATCAATTCATCCTTTTAGCACCATTGAAATAAGAGGAAGAGCAAAGAGTAAGGGCAATATCTGCAGGATGAAGAGTTATAAATGTTTGAAATTTTGCACCATCAGCATGCAACTAAGTTCCAGGGCAGATAGCTCCTAAGGCATATAGGACGATTAAATCTTAAGCTGGCAAAAGCGAGGTAGCTCTGAAATAGGTATTGCTTTGATCCCATCTCATCTGCCAGACATTTGACTTACCTTAATGTCAACATATTGGGGTACAATTACATTGCATATTTGCTTTACTTTATTAAGTCAATTAGCATCAAGATATAGAAGAGAGAATCTTCGGAGTTCTAAGACTTGATACTATTTTTTACCAAAGTGACGAAAATTGCCCAGGACATTTGGAAATCGCAAATGCGTGATCCACTAACGTCTGTGCTAGAGTTCTTTAGAAATTTGAGGATTTCTATATAAGGTCGTGAGCCCCGGCACATCAAAGTAGTACACATGTGGGTATTTTTGGACCGCACTGCAAAAGACCACCAGTGAGCGGTTATCTGACAGTATCTCAAGCGGAGATCGATGACATGGAAATTTGTGGCAGAGAATGCTTTCAAAGTAGCACATGTGTATTTTTCTACAGCCAGCCAAGTTTATGTGCACTGTAGTCTCACATAATAGCATCTAACCTCGTCGAAGAATACTTCATTATTCTCAATACCTTGGCAGAAAAGAAAACCGCTTGCAGGGTTGGGTACCACAATATGAAGGTTATGACGGCAATAAATAAACAGACTGACTAACGAAATTAGACTCTACATCAAAATTAGCCCAGAAACCTTTCCCAAAGCCCACATAAACAAAGTTATCAACAACTGGGAAGACGAGAATAAGGGCAAAGGCCACATAGAATTGAACGTGTAGCAAAGAGGCAGGAAACAGTTTATCCTTATCAGCTTGGAACTTTGCGTTATATGATATTTTTTGTATTATGAACTATATTCTTTACAAAAAACTAGTGATGTGTTTATAATTATGCAACAGGATATATACTTAAAATAATCGCAGGGTATGATTTAATACGAGAGTTGTCTTTTATATTTTGCATCCAGTAATAAAGAGACAGTAAAATAACAATAAAAATGGCTATGTTCATTTTCAAAATATTCTACTTGGAGCTCAATAACTTCTGCATTTGCTTGAACCAATTTTCCAAGCACTTTTGCCACTCCGAAGCATATATATATATATTTAATTGGCGCGTACATCCTTTTTTGGTGTTTGGCCGAGCTCACAACGGACCCATTTCGTGGTCTAAGTGGCATCGTTGTCTCTATGTGCGATGCGGCTGCCAAACCTAACCTAACCTAACCTTGGCCGAGCTCCTCCTCTTATTTGTGGTGTGCGTCTTGATGTTGTTCCACAAATGGAGGGACCTACGGTTTCAAGCCGACTCCGAGCGGCAGATATTTTTATGAGGAGCTTTTTCATGGCAGAAATACACTCGGAGGTTTGCCATTGCCTGCCGAGGGGCGACCACTATTAGAAAAATGTTTCTCTAAATTTTGGTGTTTCACTGAGATTCGAACCGACGTTTGCTCTGTGAATTCCGAATGGTAGTCACGCACCAACCCATTCGGCTACGGCGGCCGAAGTAGATACCTGAGAAAATAATCTGTTTCGTGGCTTCAACAGCTCCTTCAGGCGCTCAAAAACGTTGACCTTTTTTTTCTATTTTTAATGTTCGGAAACAAACAAATATCTTTAGGTACCAAGTCAAGGCTATAAGGCGGCATTAGATCCTTTGAGTGCTCAAAAACTCTCTTGTGTGAGTCGATAGGTCTTGGTGGAGGATGATTCGTCGTCGGCGGTTGATTTTCCGATAAAACAGGCGACTATTTTCCTTGAGGTGCTTCTTCCGCGAACAACTTTTGTTGGATTAAGTTCATCTTGGAACACCCATACTCTCCGTTGCTGATTTGCTTCTAGCTTATAGGCATACATCGAAGATTATTCATCTGCCATAGGCGTTCTTTGAACCACTACGGCTGAATTTCTTCAACATTTCTTTACCCCCAATTGACACAAGTCCTTTTTGGCCAATGGTCAAATTATGCGGTATCCAACGAGAAAATTAAATTTAATTAAGGAAGATTTATAAAAATAATTGGATAGTGACTTAAATTATTCTGCCTCTCATGATGTAGTTAGGTGATCCCACTTAAGATGGGCACTGGAAAGATTCAGAAAATTCAGATATTGATCAAAAAACATGAAACAAGCAGTGAAAAGGTTTCTGGAGTATAACTTTGACACTCTGGCGTGGATGATCTTCGAGGTGGTACAAAAGTAATTCAAACGGAAAGGTTCGGTTCAGCATATTCCGCTCAAAGATGGAAAGCGAATTAGGCGCAAGTTATCAGGTTGCAAAGTTTACACACAAACAGACGGATACAAATTTGAAGTTTTTTTGCTCTAATGCAGTCAATAATAGGTTAAAAACTGTTCATACTATCTGACTTATATATTGCACTTACAACGAACTCCCTGTTACACATATGCAAGATCTTTTCTCAAAATAAATGAATTTTTTCATCTATAAATAATATTAGTCCACCATTTTCTATCTAGTAGCTATCAGATAAATACAAATAATGTGGACAGTATCTTAACAGTTACGTTGAAAGTGGGTGATTCTTCTTGAACTTATAAACACTTTTTCCTATACCATAGCAACTTAAAAGCATAGCTGGCGTTGATTTTAAAAGCACAGAGAATTTGAAGCACAAAGTGAAAGACCCATAAAAAATATAATGCCTGCAGGCATCTGAGAAGACTTTTGAAATAGAGTTTAAACAGTTAAGTTGAAAAATCGACTTGTGAATTTAATGAAATATTAATTAATTAAATTATCGACTCCTTGATTGAACTTTTTCAGCTCTAATGTTAAATATTCAAGAAAAGTAATTTATTTTTCCTTAAAATGAATTTCAACACCATCAATTCGTAGGAAATGTCAAAAAATATCAAATTATCTTGACCTGAATTCGCTCACTAACGCTGGCATATGCAATTTTTGTTAGTATCACTACCTTCTTTATTTCACAAAAAGTTTTGACCAAGAAATTGTATTTCCCTTCATGAAAATCACCTTAACAGCGTAAAGCCATCAATGACCATTATCGAATTATGGTATACCATTATTTACGCATATTTCATTTACTTAATATGCCACAACATATTTCCGCTGAGTCCTAAACAAGCCTTAATATTAAACATATACATACACATTTACTTGATGATATTTATCAATTTATTTCCCCATTTTCTAGGCAAAACGATGGTAATTTAAAACCAACGAAACACACACAACTTTCAATACCCTCCGATTGTCAGCTGGATCCATTACAACCGAACAACCACCATCATCAACATCTACAGCACAATCACGAGCAAAATAATCACCAGTCACATCATAGTCTTCTGCAGACGAATGGCAGTGATGGTGTCAATGCCGGCGGTGGTGGTACATCACCATCTGTTGGAGGCGGCATTGGAAGTGGTGGTGTGGGTGGTTTGATTGGCATTGATACGTCAACATTGCGGTCAACGGTGGCCGGTCATCATCGGCAGAGTCCACTTGTGATGGGCGATGCGCTGGAGGGTGATGACACCGATCCAGATGTTATACCTAATCAATATGGTGAGTATTATGACATTATGCTTTCGTATAAGTTTGCAGGTGATGGCGCGATACATAATACATACATACATATACTTACACTATTAAATGAATGGTAAATATGATATTTATTAGTATTGACATTTTTGTGGTACACTGAAAAAGTGTGCGTGTGTTCTAAATGGAAAAAAGTTTTTAAAGATAGTTATTCAAAAAGTTTAGAATAACTTTCAGTTTTGGCTTTTATTCTTAATTAATTAATAGGTTTTCTACGAGAACTTTAAAACAAAAAATTTTGATGAAAATTATTCAAATTTAAAGAGTAAATTTTGACAATTTGAATTGAAAAATGATATCGGTCAGATGCACACAACGAATGCGGTTATAGATGCCGATTCTTTTATCGAAATTTCCAATCACTTTTTGAAATGAAAATGATCACATGTTTGAAACCACTTGTCAATGATTTTCAAACCATCAATAGTAGGTGAAAATTTAGTAATTAACATCCCTCGATAGGGTAATTCATTAGTCATAACCGCATTTGCAGTCCAATTTTTTAGAAAACCTAGCCCAGTTAATGGCCCTAATCGCCTCAAATTTGTTAACCAAATTGCTAATTCGCAGAGGGACGATTATGTTGACAGAAAATATCACCAATTCTGCCAAATGCAACTTTTACAGATTCTCAATATTCCGGGTAGATTTTTTAAATTTTATTACAATTTTCGAGGGAAATTGACTTCATAGTAAAAAACGTCAAATCTTCTATTGTACTATACCTCAATTGAGAAACAACCTAATTATTACCTAATATTATGTTTAATTATTTGTTAGGTTTATTAGAGATGGATTAGAGATTTAGAATATTGTCATCGATATTGGGATGTGAAGACAGAATATTTTATAATAATTAAAAATTTTTTATGTACATATTTTTTTGTATTTTCTGTATATGTTTTATTGATTTTCCACACTATCGCTCTTAAGATTTTAAAGTCGAAATTAATTTGAAATAATTTATCGGCCGTACTTTTTGTTGTGAGATGACTTAAGTTATATTGGAGTAAAGTGGCTATGTATAGCCGGAGCATCTGTCATATTCTCAACCTTACCACTACGCAATTTTAATTTCCTGTTTCTAAAAATTCTCTATTCACATATGTACTTATAAAGGATTTTTCAATAACAGGTGTTATTTTGAGGAACCCGCTATTTCGGTAGATGTCACTTTTGAAGCTGCAATATTTTGATATTTGACAAGTAGAAACATGAAAAAACGCATTGAAATTATAAGAATTCACTATAAAAAGGTTGAAAATTTATCAGAGACGGTTAATAAAACTCAAAGAGTTTTGGGTCATCATGAAGCACCTTGTCGGACCGCAATACAGAAATTGGTGAAAAAATTTGAACTGTTGGGACAAGTTCGTCGTTCTTTGGAATTAACACAAGAACTCGAGCCGTACTCATCAACAACGTCGTGTCTTTGCTGATTGGGTCGTTGAAATGCATGAAAATGATCCGGAATTCCATCGAAAAATCATCTTGAGTGAGGAGGCCCATTTCCACCTCGGTGGCTTCGTCAACAAGCAAAATTGTCGGATCTGAGGCTCAGAAAATCCGAGAGTTATTGTTGAAAAGCCTATTGGATTGCGCTATCGAGAGATGATTAACGAGTTTTTATGGCCGGAATTGGATGATATTGATCTAGACAACGTTCATTTTCAGCAAGACGGCGCTACGTGCCACACAAGCAACGAAACCATTCTTTGAATATCAAAATAAAATATCAATGAAAAACCCTTATATAATGTAGAACGAACGCAAGATAGGTACCTGAAAATCTCTGACATTTTTTGATGATACAAAAATGACTGGGGCTCTATACATGATGGGTGTCTCTATATATAATATATGGATCTCTAGTGCTGATTTGCTCACGCTCCCTTTTAGCCGCAAGAGTTTATTGAGTGGCAGGTACTGATATGTTTCAGCCTGCAAAATCAAAAAAATGTGTCGAAGCGGAATAGCTCTCATAGTCCTCGTTCGTTGGATTGGCAGTGTATAACCCAATCGAGTCCTTCACTACTAGAGTTTCGTTAGCGCATGATACTCTGCTTGGTATCACTTTTAATTATATTATTTTTTGCTAAATTACTGCTTTTAAGTGAACTGCCTTCTTCACAGTCTTAAGGCAGTACTTACACTCTATTGTTTCCATCTGATATCCGTGGATATTTATAATCCATTAACTGCCTCTATGGGTAACTGCCGTTACCAAAGTTCCACTGATGCTGAACAGTGCACTTTGACTTATTTCTACGATGCAGACGAAAACAGGCTAATTGCTCCAGCACATAATAAATACACAAGTTAACAGGACTGGTCTTCTAAAGTATGTTAAATAATTTTAATTTTTATAATTTTTAAAGAGACGTATTTCAGATCCTAGTCATGACATTCTGTCTCGCGGAGTGCACTGACCACTGACACAAAACATACTGCATAAGTATATTTAGTTTTACCTTCGCATCATGCCGTGCTTTAACTTTGCTTCTCTTCGTTCCAGTCCTGGCTTTGTCGCGAGATAGTGTGAGACGATGTTCAGTTCGTACCAAAGCTAATTTCCCGAAATCTGCTCTTGAGAGTGTTAAAAAATTGTTGGTGGTCTTCTGGCTTTTACGGGTGAATTATGAGTGGTAGGTTTTAGAAAAAAATTATTGCCATTGTTTAACTAGGCATAAGTAGCTCTAAAGTAGCTGATAGACGCTATCCCTTTGGCTAGCCCACCTGCCTACTCCTGTGCCTCTATTTATTTGTGTAGATAGTAACCCACCGTTAGCGATAAGTTCATCTAATTTGATTCGGCTTTTGCCGGCTTCCTTTGAATGAAGATATTTACATAAAAATTAAGAAATGTTGTTTTGGCTGCCAACCCAACTGCTTTAGTTGCAGTGTGGAACTCAGCCACAAATCTATAGTACTCCGATAGCTTTTACGGTCGTAGATCAAGCTCCGAACAGAATACAGTGACTCGCACTCATTCAACCATCCGTGTAGCAGTTATAGGTATGACCATTTAACTGAAGTACTTTTCTATACCCATTTTGCTTTATTATCAAGTATGGTCCCTTTTTGAAGTTGGCTCGTGAAACAACGTAATCCGATCTGTCATTCAGGGCTCGTATTTTATTGAGATCAAACGGCTGAACTATTTTCAGTCTCACTAATTACAAAATATTGCCGTTGTTTTTATTGTAGTGACTTATCAAAATTTTGTCCAGTTCGGTTAGGGCATCAGTGCATTAATGCCATCTATGCCCATGAAACGAGCTATTTCGACGGGTTCGGATGAAAGAGAAAGGATTGTTAGATTAGTTAGTTTAGGGGTGCCTGTGATGATATGGTTAGTGACAACGTGTGGTTCCTGTTCAACGTACAAGAATGAATCGGAATTTATCAAAGCAAGGGCGAATATTTTAACCATCTATCCCTGACTCTTCATGAATTTGGGTACAAGATTTGAAGATGTTTCCGTACAAAGTTTAGACGGTGCATCAGCTGTTAGCTGCTGACCGCCAATCGCGTCTAACATACGCTCAAGCCATCCTTAACCACCACCAAGAGGAAGATGATTTTTCATCAAAAATGATCATGAGTGATGAGGCCCATTTCCATCTTAGCGCGTACGTAAATAAGCAAAATTGACGCTTCTGGTGCACTGAAAATCCGCGTGTACACGTGCCACAACCGATATGCTGAAGGATGCATTTCCCGGGCGCCTAATCTCCCGTTTTGGCGATTTGCACTGGTCAGCAAGATCGCCTGATTTGACCGCTCCAGACTTCTTTTTGTGGGGCTTTTTGAAGTCGCGGGCTTATGTCAACAAGCCTCAGACTCTTGTATCTCCGAAAGACAATGTCCGTCAAGAATGTGAGGACCTAGCCCCGGAAGTTTTGGCCAAAGTGATGGAAAATGCCATAAAAAGGGCAATCAACTGCGGCGGCGGCCAATTACATGACATCATATTCTCGACTTGATGTAAAAAAAATTAAAAGATCAAATAAAAGAAGAAGAATCAAAGTTTTTCATTTTTTTTAAATTACAGCCAAAAAACATCGCAAGGTTACTTTTGCGCCACCTCTCATCAACGAGATTTTTTTTGCTTTATTTACTAATCGCTAGGTGTTGTAGGGTTGAAAGCAAATTCGCAAATAAAGAAATCACAGAACGTACATTTTTAAGTTTTGCTTTGCCTACTTATTTTCGCTGCCACCGCCGTAGCCGAATTGGTTGGTGTGTGGCTACTATTCGCAGTACGCCACCCGGTGATACACCAGAATTAAGAAAAAGTTTTTTCTAATAGCGGTCGCGCCTCGGCAGGCAATGGCAAACCTCCAAATGTACTGAAAAAAGCTTCTTATAAAAATATATCTGCCGTTTGGAGTCGGCTTGAAACTGTAGGTCCCTCAGTTTGTGGAACATCATCAAGACGCTCGCCACTAATAGGAGGAGGAGCTCGGCCACACACCCAAAAAGAGTGTAAACGCCAATCATATACATATATACTCGTATATATATTTATTCCCGCTTAGTAAAGTCTGGCACAAAGAGAAAATACTCCAAATAGAATTTTTTTGGGAAAATGGGAAATCCCAGAGCGAGAAGTTTTAAATCAGAAAAAACTCCGTCGAAATGAAAGCATTCTCTGCATAGTTACTAGCGTATGTACATACATATTTTAGGAAATTATTTCGTAAGATGTTGAGACATAGTTGTATTTAAAATATTTTATATAATTTTTCTACAATTCTACCATACATAAATTTCGCTAAGTGATGAACTTTTACTTATTATTTACATATAAAATAAAGATAACTTAATAAAAATCGACTTTATGTAGTGCTATATATGTAAATATTACATAAATTTTTCTTAACGTGTAATTGGCTAGTTTGAATTTAGTGAGCTCATATTGCTGATATCATATTTTCTAATATATATTTTAATGGTGTGTAAAATTTATATATTTATCGCATAAATTCTCATCAATTTTCTTGTCGAGTTTTTTTAAATTAAAGCTTCGACATCACAAAGTACAGTTACGGTAGCCGAGTTATATATACTAGCAACTGATTGTTAGCACTTTTATTTATTTTGTGCATACAAATTTATTATATGACATTTTGGTAGAGCAACGGAAAACCATTTATCAGCGGAGAAAATAAAAAATAAAATTTAAAGAGATAGCCTTTCCAATTTATTTTAGAAAAATATTTGTAAATATGTACTCTTTTAGATGTGTCATGCCACAGTGATTTCGATGTGCTAATTTAAAGCAGAGTAAATAGTTTAGGCCAGCAGCAAAGTAGGTCAACCGAGAAATACTTTTACTTGTGTTTGTGTTTTTATTTTTTATTTTTTATTTTTTACGCATAAACACCGTTACATGCATACATACATACATACAGAGCTCTCTTTTACCTTGTCAACCTGGAAGATATCGAAAGTTTGAAATCACACAGAACAACAATAAAATAAAAACTGTATTTATTTTAATTTCAGAGAAACGTCCACTAAAGTCGCTGGTGGCCTCACCCATATTCCGTAGCCCCTCAGCGCGTCTATTGCAGCGCGACTATAGCAGTCCTGCGGACACGGAACGTGCTGGCACATTGAGTAGCGGGAGCGTGATTGGTGGCATCACGAATAGCTCAACGCTGAGCAGCGCCGATGGCATCTCCAGTCTGGGCTCATTAGTTGGAAACAGCAGTGTTGGTAGTGTTGGTGGCATTGGCGTTGGCAACGAAGTGCTGCACTATACATTTAGACCAAGCAAACAATTGGTAAGTAACAGATGATAACCTTTAAGTTACACACAGACCCCACACCTAATATACATGCATAGTATATGTGTGTATAGGTGTATAAATAGAAATAGATGTAAGAAAGCACACAGGGCAGTAGATGCAGTGGCATGGAAACTAGGTAAAGCTACGCCGTCGCTAGATTAAAAAAATAGTGGAAAAATAAAATAATAAACAACATAGAATGCACAATAAACCCAGATCATATAATGCACACAAACTCATGCCTTTCGTCATGCACATTCATGGTGGCATTAAACAAATTCGTCATCACAAAATGCTTTAGGGATTCAAGGAAATTCGGGCTGCCTCCCCACTGCATTTGTATTGCCACTTGCATATGTCTGTACACCTGTGTTTACGATTAAAGCAGCGCGACATATTGCAAAGTTGCCATTATTTATTTATTTTTTATTTTATTTTTTCAGAAAAATATAGTTCATACTACAAACAAAACTATTTCAACCCAAAGTTTGAAACTATTTAAAAAATTGAAAAAAAAAAATCCAACAAATTTTCAGCCAAATTTCAAACTTTCTAGTCAGCTTATTTAGAAAAATTCGGAATATACAGTTTTGTAGCCCATTTCATTTTGTTCCAAAAAATTGCAAGTTTAAAATAAAGCAAAAATGGTTTTATTTTTTATAGGTTTTTTCTGTTTGTTGACGTTGTTAGGCACTTTCTCTCATGTACCAAATAATGACCGGTTGCAAATATAAAAAAATTGTAAAAATCAGCGCGATTTTTGGATAATTTGAAACTTCCAGCTTATTATATCAGAATCCGTACCCAGAATTTGTATAAAAGTTCTAATTAAAAAGTTTGAAATTTTGGTGGAAATTTGTAATTTTTTTACAATTTTGGACAAATTATAAACTTTGCGTTAAATGGGTTTGTTGTGGTATAAACCATAATTTATAAAAAAACAAAAAAACATACAAAAAATTTAGTATGGCACGCTGCTATTACTGCGAACACCGGTGTACGATTAAATATATACAGGGTTGGCCATCTTAAACCGACCCATGTGATTATTAAAAAAATATGGAAAAAGAAACATTTTTTTGTGTTTCATTGTGAAAAACATTTAATTTAGTTCAAGGAGATTCGTTTACATCACTTTTTGAATATGATATCGCGCAAGTGGTCGGCCTTAGCTCGTATAGCGTAATGTGCCCGTTTTTCGGCGTTTTCCATAGTTTTGGCCAGCGTCTCGGCCGATATGGCGGCTATTTCCCGTCGGATATTGGCCTTAAGTGCGCCTAGTGTCTTTGGCTTGTTGACGAAAACCTTAGATTTCAAATTACAGTAAAAAGTTATAGGGTTACTCAATGGGTCAATTTAATATGGCCAACCCTGTACATAAGTGTACATCCTCCTAACTGCAGCTGTTTTACCCACAGAGTAGCATAATGGAGGTGGTGCTACTCTGCCTGCATTACTGCAGTCTCATTGTATGCGTGCGTGTTTGTGCCTAACGTCGCCGTCCTTCCCTCAAAAATACAAACAAGCGCTGACACAAAAGCCCGGAAATATGAAAATTTGCTTGCAACCAGGACAATGCCAAAGTAAAAATAAATGTGAGAAAAATCAAGAATCGTGCCGGATAGGCAAACTTGCAGTATTTGGGTAAGCGTAAACAAGAAAGTGATACAATGGGAAGTGACACAAATTTTTGGTATTCTTTCTCTCAGTTCTTTTGTCATTCATGAGTCAAAGCCAGCTTTACCATGAACTGTTTTTCCATAACTGGCTCATATGAAGTTTGAAACGAGATAAAAAATATTTTCCGATTTCGGGCCGAAACTGATGCTTTAAATGGGACTGTTAAAAATTTGCCCACATGATTTGCTTTGGCGAAAAATTGAAAATTAAATCTTTTTAGACCAAGGCAAAAACTGCTTTATTCCACTTTCCGACAGAATACACATAGTTGTTATTATTTATTATGATTTACATATGTATATATATAATTGGTCCTTACACCTTTTTTGCGTGTTTGGCGGAACTCCTCTTCTTATTTGTGGGGTGCGGCTTGATGTTATTCCTCAATGTGAGGCACCTACAATTTGAAGCCAACTCCGAATGGCAAATATATATTTTTTTATGAGGAGTTGTTTCATGGTAGAAAATTTCTATGAGCGCTTAATAGAGTATGCAAACGGTTTCTGGGTTTCGACATATGGCTCTAGTGCTTTCATTCTAAATTCGTTTCGTTTCGCACATAAACACTGACCCTAATTTTGCTGCATCGATTATCATTCAGTTTCTGCAATTTTCTTCAATGCAGCAATTTTATATTGACAAGCAAAAAATTAAAAAAAAATTACATGCACCCACCAAAATGCAAAAATGTAGAGGCAGACGGAGATATTTTTCATTTTTGTGTCCTTGTGGTCCTGAAACATACATGCAATATAACATAGACTATAAAATTCAACAGCTATTTTAAATATAATATATTTTTCATTAACACTTTCTCACTTCTACCACAGTGTCACGTATAAATAAATATAATATACATTTTCGAAAGCTGCATTTCTAACAAAAAGAAAAAATTAAATTTTCTCTATTCTTTCTCTTCCAACTCACAACTGCTTTATTCATAATATCTCACGCTTTTGCCAATTTGCACCGAATATCCTTTCGTCGCCTCATCATTATCATCGTCATCATTCTCACTATGTTCGCTGATCCAGAGTTATGCTACCTTAAATAAAAAGGGTATAACCACGTGTAGTCCACCGCTGAATATATCACTTTATAATACAACAACTACAACTTTATCATCGCTATCATCAACATATCATTCGACGCCACAACCACAGCCAATGGAAGTTAGTTTACTCAGTCCGAATAATCCATCAGTGACGTCATCGCTGAGCGAATATAGATTTCGGCCGGAAGTGGTAACAACATCGAATCGCATACAGGAAAGTTGTATATAAATAAATAATGCATATGCGTACATACATATAAAGAGTATACGTAAATACTACATACACACAAATACTATAAACTCGTATGTATAAATAAGTAATATATTATATGTTGTGTGAATGTGTGCGGTGCATACATACATGATGATATGATGGATGAACTAAAAATAGACTGACGCAAATTAATATGTTCATCAAAGTACTGTTTTTTTTGTTATTGTGCGTGGCTTATACATATATACATGTGAATTCAATTTATATTTAACAAAAGATTTGCAATTTATTTTGATTATTTATGTTTGTATTGTGGCTGTTTTTGCAATAAACCGCCAATCTAATTAGCGGCGAAATGAGTATTGCTATTTAAGAATAAATATTTGCCTGGTTTAACTGGTCAGTTTAAGCTTACTCGTACAATCTTTTTGAAATATTCAAATTCAAATCTGAAAATCCTTTGTATTGTAACCATACCCTCATGTGCAGAGAACCACCAAACTTCAGCTTCGGCTTCTGCTTCTGCCATGTTCGGCCACAAAATTTCAGTTCGGCATCGGTGAAAAGAAACTCGGGCTTTAATCAAACTTTTCTTTAGATTTTTTTGTTCAAAAGTTTTATCGAATTTTAATTTTGATAACAATTTTTTAAATACGGGTTATCACATTTTTTTTCAAATTACTTTAAAATATCTATCGGCTTCCCCATCGAGTGAGGCTAGTAAGCAATTTTTCAGTGCCGCAAATCAGTTTTATACCGGTAGGCTGTACAGCCCGAAAGGTAAAAATTGCGATACTTCTTTTAATTATCATACAAAATTATTGAAATATGAGTATTACAAATCTTTGGCTTTTTTGTAATTTTTGCAAACAGATATAAAGGGTGGTTAAGTTTCAAGAGCCGGTGTCGATTTTGAATCAAATACAATTTTTTTAGGAAATTATTGTCATTTCTCTTTATTATGATAATATTGGTAAGGCTCAATTATCGGTATGGAACAAATTATCGACCAAATGGCCTCGGCGGCACACCTCCATCCGATGGTCCAAATTTTCGATGTTGCTGAGGCATAATTGACGTTCTATGCCGTTAATGTGCCGAATTATCTCATCCTTTACCTTTGAATTTTTGCTGGCTTATCGACGTACACCTTTTCTTTCAAATAACCCCAAAGGAAGAAGTCCAACGGTGTCGAATCGCATGTCCTTGGCGGCCAATTGACTTCGCCACGACGTGAGATTATTAGGCCACCAAATTTTTCGCCCAAAAGAGCCATTGTTTCGTTATTTGTGTGACAAGTGGCACCGTCCTGTTGAAACCACACATCGTCCACATCCATATCTTCCAATTCGGGCCATAAAAAGTTCGTTATCATCTCACGATAGCGAAGACTATTCGCAGTAACTGCTTGACCGGCCTCATTTTGGAAAAAATACGGCCCTATGATGCCGCCGGTCCATAAACCGCACCAAACAGTCACTCTTTGTGGGTGCATTGGTTTTTCGGTAATCACTCTTGGATTATCATTTGCCCAAATGCGGCAATTCTGGTTATTGACGAATCCACTGATGTGAAAATGTGCCTCATCACTGAAGACGATTTTCTTCACGAAGTGCGCGATAAGCATTTTGATTTCAACGCCCGTTTTCATAATAAGCCTGAATAACTTTAACGCGTTGCTCGATTATCTATCTTTCGATGGTTCTAATTGAGTTAGTCTGGAATTGAAAAATGTCAAATGAAATGCAGAAAAAAACTTGACGTTTAGGTGTGGTTCACATTCAACATCGGCCCTTGAAATTTAACCACCCTTTACTATATACCAGGTGGCGCAAAATGAATCATCCAATCCAATCAACATTTGTTTTTGAATAACTTTTTTATTATATTTTGTAAAACAAAATTTTTTGTTAAATGATGAAAATTTTTATTTTAAACTTTACACGCCCCATTGCTTGCCTGTTTGTATACTACAGTTCTTTAGTTCCCAAGTGTCAGTTATGATTGACGTACGTCGCCATTTGCAAAAATTAGGAATCCTCCGTTAAGGGGACTAATTTTGCGCTACCCGTTATGATGTGTACATATATATTATGGGCTGACATTAATGTGATTGAAACTCATCTACCTTCTATTACTTTTTTATAAAGAAAAATACCTAATTTTTTAAAATCATGGTTGTTTAGTACTTGGACCCTTTAAAATGTTCGGTTCGGTTTCGGATTGGGCTTAAAAGCCTACTTTCGGTCGTTCTCTACTCATGTGCATGTACTCTGGACGAGTACTCTATTGCCGCACAAATTCGAGTATTCCATGGTTCATCGTTGAACGTTAAATTAGAAATGGTAGCTGAAACATGTCACCTGCTAAAGTGTGAAAAAGCAGGATTTTCAAGGCAAATCGAATTTTACGGAGCTGCTCTAATGAATGACCATACCAACCGCTAGACCTATACTCGGTATTTTGCCTTGATAACAATGAACAAAGCTACAAACTAATAAATAAGCGGCTTCGAAGTAATGCAGAAAAACTTTTCAAGTATCATATAATCCCTTATCTACCCGTTTTTTTTCACATTCGACGTTGACTGAAATATTAATTTTGCTCGTTTTATGGCTTTCGGTGAAGATAATAGTAAAAATAATTTACCAATCGCAAAACAAAAGCGAGCATGAAAGGTTTACCTTACTTCTAAGACTGCTCAAGTTGGTTTGAAATGTCTCGGGTGACTCCACCGAAATTAGAAAATTTATTATATTATTTGAGAGCATTTGGAAAATTTAAGAGTTGGAATTTTCTATAAATAAAACTAGTTTTTAAAAATTCTGTTTCCAAAAAATTGTCTTAGTCAATGGAAAAGATAATAAAAAGTACGCACAAATATGTTTAAAAATTGTATAAATTAACAAGATTTTTAACCAATCGATTTAAACTCTTTATGTCTCAAAGTATTTCTCGACCTTTTCATTTCATTGAGAATTTACCCATTCACAAATCAAATTTTTTTCGGAAAAGCGTTATATAATTCTTTATCTGCTGATATGCTCGCTTTTTCCAATTACCTTGGCTTTAACACAATTGGCATCGAATCACATAGCGCTTTCAGATAATTCCCATGAATTTCACCGTACGATAGTAATGGTCATCTAGGAAAACTTTTAAGTGCAGGTACGATCAATTTTAAATATTAATACTGCAAACTCAATTTTTGATTTTCTCATCACTAATTTAATTTTTACAGGACTTTAAAAATTCAAACGACTAAATTTAAAAAAAAAAGCATAATTTTTAAGCCTATTTCTGCGAAATTTCATAATGAATTATTTTGAAAAAAAATTTTTTTAAGGTGTATAACTTCTGCTCAAATATGAACGAGACGTTATCAATAAAACAAGACATATGGCAAAACTAAATTTTTTGTTTTTTGGTAGGACTGCTATAAGCTTACATGGCAAATTTCAGCGTGATATGTCACATAGTTTGTTTTCTGTGCTACTGTAAACAAGTCAAGCTCGAGTGTGTTCTTCGAATTCACTTTTATGACTTCAATTGTCTCAAAATGTTTTCCACGGAGCGGCAACTTGAGCTTGGGAAACAGGAAAAAGTCACATGGAGCCATATCAGGCGAATACGGTGCTTGCGGAACGATATTAACATTGATTTTGTTCAAATAATCGCGAACAAGACGTGATGTGTGAGCTGGTGCATTATCGTGATGCAATAACCATGACTTGTTGTCCCACAATTCCTTCCTTTTAAGACGAATGTTCTCGCGCAAACGCTTTAAAACGTCTAAATAATATTCAGCGTTAACCGATCGGCCTTGCGGAAGGAACTCCGAGTGCACCACACCTTCGTAATCGAAAAAAAACAGTGAGCATAACCTTAATTTTTGAGCGACTTTGGCGTGGTTTTTTGGGTTGATGTACGGCCCTCTTTGAACGATTTGTACCGCTGGAAAACACGTGCACGCGATAGAGCAGAGTCCCCATTGGTTGTCTGCAACATTTTTAAGGCGTCTGAAGCCTTGTTGGAATAACAAAATTTCAACCAAATTCTTTGTTCAACTTGAATTTCCATCGTTAAATTCGAAGAACACACTCGAGCTTGACTTGTTTACAGTAGCACAGAAAACAAACTATGTGACATATCACGCTGAAATTTGCCATGTAAGCTTATAACAGTCCTACCAAAAAACAAAAAATTTATTTTTGCCATATGTCATCCCCGGACCGTTTTATTGATAACATCTCGTTCATATTTGAGTAGAAGGTATGTATGTATATGTAGTATAATACATACCTCAGCTCCACTTGTTGTTCTATAAAAACTTAAAAATATAAATACTTTAATGTTCCTTTTACCCTTATTGGGTGTTTGGCTGATCTCTTCCTCCTATTTGTAGCGTGCATGTTGATGTTGTTCTAAAAATGGAAGGACCTACAGTTTTAAGCCGACTCCGAACGGTAGACATTTTTTATGAACAGCCTTTTCATGGCAGAAATACACTCGGAGGTTTGCCATTGTCTGTCAAGGGGCGGTCGCTATTAAAAACATTTTTCTCTTCAAGCCGCGTATACGCAATGGATACCTCTGTTAAAAATTTTGTCAACCATTAAAATACCGCAAACGCTTGGCTATTTTTTTACAGTGTCAAGGCTTCTTCCTTCATATAGAAATTTAACAGGCTTGGGGCAAGTATATGAATATGTTTATGATTTCTTGAATGTTTAAAAGACGACTGCAAATCATAGCACATTGGCCTCTGTGACATGACAACAACCTCACCTGTTTACCTGTATACATACTTACTTTGGAACCAAGCTGCTAACTGCCTAACTATGCGGCACTCATGCACAATAAATCTCTTTTGGTCGTAGGGCGCAGTAGCTTAATAAGGCACTCATAAGTCCCATATATGGATGCATAGAGAGTTTTACGAGATATAATAAATTCTCCTACGATTTCGAAAGGTCAATATAAGTGAGCTTTCAATGATACCACTCCTAATTCATAAATTTATAATGACTTCTTGAATTTCCGCACAAACAAAAAAACATAAAGTAATTAACTTTTCAATTCACTTAAATTGCCAGAAACCAATAAAACATAAAAAATTAGGCTTACAAATAGAATTATAAATATGTTTGTTGTTAGTAACATGTATGTGTGTAAGTGTGTAAGCCTATTGTTGAATTAATTTATTATAAAATGCCAATTTGTGTTTACCAACAACAATAACAATGCTTAGAAAAAGTATGAAAATCAACAAAATAGAAAGCACATTTTAGTATTTATGTGTAAAAGTGTTTGCTTTTGTATTTTTTTTTATTTTGCACTGCTTTAAAACAGAAGAAACAAAATTTTAATCATATATTTGTAAAGCCGCCAAATGACGTCCCGTCGGCGCTAGCCTACTGTTGACATGCATGTTAATTGCTATGCATATATAGATGTATGTGAAAATTGTAAATGTAATTGTATATAAGTAGCATTAATTATAATTTTTTTGTATAAATTTAATCTAATGTTAAAATGAAGTGAAGTAAAAATCGCACTGTCTGATTGCATTTTTGCTGCTAAGCATTTCCATTAAATAATAAATAATTTAATAAAATGAGCTAAAATAAAACAATTAGGTTATAAAAATAAGCCAACTCGAAATATGTTTAAGCTATCCCAGTTAGTGTAATAACGGAATATTTGAAATAGTGAACTTCATCTTTCCAGAAGTGCATAAAAAAACATACATACATACGTACACATATATGATATATTTAGCTAGGAAATTTGTACAGTTCATAAATATACAGGAGCAACATACCTGCAGACACCCACACATATGTACATTCCCATATCATATTTTATAAGAACGAGCATTTTAACAAAAACATATACCCACTAACAAACATATACACACGCATTTATTACATACTACACACACTCATACATTTAAAGCTAATTTTAAAAAGAGTTAACATATCATACTCGTATTTTTTAAATTTTTATTGAAAATCATAGCCAGCCACTTCGCCTAAATCATGTAAACTAGTAATGCAAATTAGAAACACCTTTGTAGTTTTTTTCCCCGTTGATGCTTCCAAAGCAGAGAATAACTTTCTCTGACTCTAACACTGCCAGCAGCATTGAATACCTCCTAGCCAGCGGAGTCCTTGCTTTTTAACCGCCGCACTATCGTTGTTAAGCTCACACTGTAGATTCTGCGATACAGGCTAAAAGGTCCATAAGTCTTCTGCAGTATTCTTCTCATGAGTTGTCTCTGCACCATACCATAAGCGGGATGATGAACGAATTAAAAAGTATGGTTGAGAGGGGCCTTACTCTGTTCTTACTAGTAGT
Source organism: Anastrepha obliqua (assembly GCF_027943255.1). Lineage (NCBI taxonomy): Eukaryota > Metazoa > Arthropoda > Insecta > Diptera > Tephritidae > Anastrepha > Anastrepha obliqua. Next base: position 88,882,745 of record NC_072892.1, read on the forward strand.
TATTAGCAACAGAGATTAACCTTTAGATTTTAATATAAACACAATTTAATGAGAAACTTCCAGAAAAGCTAAGCCATTTTGTTTTGCAAGAATAAAAATTCTGCCTATAATTTTTATTGCCGCAACGAAGTACCGCAGATGCCACTACAATCAGTTTTCCAGAATGCAGCTCTGTAAAAAACTCAGAATAACAGCGGTTTAGTTCTTTGTAAGATTTTTAAATATTAAATACAAAACTTATTCTTAAAAATTTTCAGAAAATCTGATGAGAAATCCCCTAAAGCGTGTTTTCCCTGAAGAATCATAAAAATCAAGGCGCGCCTCTAATCTTACGTAAAAGCGGTGTTTATCTAAGGAGAATTGACCAACACAGCTTCTCATATATTCCACGTTAAAGAATTTTGTTTGTTTTTTGGTCATGCGAAAGAAACCCTTTTTCTCTACTTTTTACTTCCAGTTAACTAATAAATTGAAAGTATCTTTTTTTGAACTACAATTTCGCTGTAAAAATGTCTTTTGTATTTTTTGCATGCCCTTTAACCCATGTACGAAAAATGAAATTTTTTGCCTACAACTGCCAAATCCTCGATGAGAATCCAGCAGTACACCAAAGCTCCTGGGGACCTTATAATAAATGAGAGAAGCAGTATCTGAAAGTTACTTGTTTTCAGTCATAAGTGGAATTACTTAATAGCTGGCATCAATTTAGTTTCCAGTGGAAGAGTAAGAATCACTGGATTATTATTAGAACACCGAGTTCAGTTTTGAAAGTCTTATTTGCGAACACTTTAATTTATCTATCTAATCTAAACAATTTACTCTAGCTCTTCGACTCTGAGTCATGAATACATTAGTTCAGCTTGCCAAATTTGCACTGCCTTTACTGAACAGAAAGATGACAATGCGAAAATTTGTAAATGGTTTTTTAGGTATGATCTGGTTGATTCTCAATGCTGCAATATTTATACTTCAACTGATTTTTATATGGAACTCATCAATGACAAGCGCGTGCTTATGCTTGATAGGCAGATTGCGTGCATTATTGATAAAAAACCTGTTTCACCTCTTTTGTCCGTCGAGAAGCATTGACTAATCTCCGAGTTTTTTCGAGCATGGAAAAGGTTCTCATAAAATACTAATATACATATATTCAATTTGGGAAAAATTATCAACACGTTTATTATAATTGAAAGTAAACAGTCTTTACCTTTTCCAGACCAATGTTTATCAATTTTACGAGATGCTGAGAAGCAATTTGAGGGCGACTGTTTTTGTTTTTTCCGTTGAGCTCTTGAGGCTCCTAGGCTCCTAATTTTTTGGCAAATCCAATTAAATAAAGGTGATTAAGAATCCTTTTATGATCGCAATTCAATTTTTTCCTCCAATTCAAGACTGGTTTGGCGGCCGTTCTCCTTCAAACGGGAGCTGCGGGACGTGTGATCGTCGTCAAAGTCGCCGTTTGTGAACTTTGCAAACCATTTCCGTGCTGGAGACTCGCCTGTGACAGCTTCTCCATACACGTCGCAAATGTCCCGGGCTGCTTCGGCAGCTGTTTGGTCTCGATGAAAAGCAAAGAAGAGGAGGTGTAGAAAATGTTGATTTTTGCCTCCTGGCTATTTCATTTCTGAGACTAAGAATTATTCAAAAGATAAATAACTCCAATACAAAATTAACATAGTTTTGTAGCGTAGAAAGAGTTCTATTGAATGAATACTTACTCTTTGCCAAAGAGCAAACAAATCGTTGTAAAACAAAATAAAATATAAAAATGCCATGAATTTATTCCCTAAACCAATACATGCCAACACTCCTGCAGTTTTTTTTAAATTATTTTACTAAATATTTAATATTTAAATTATTATTTAGTCTCACTTGGCTCGGACGCTTATCTGTATTTTGTGTATACATGATTTTCGTGGTTTTGCAAGTGGCAAGATTATTCCACCTCCTGTCTATCCGCGTTTTCATGTCCGCAGCGAAAGGTCCGTATTTAAAGGTTTCAGTATGTCGCTTTCTTGTTCGAATTGTATGTGAACAGCGCTTTTGGCAATCTCATCTACAACATTGTTTCCTGCAGTGCCCTTATGTCCGGGCACCCAAAAGATGTGTAACCGTCTGTCTGAGGCTAGTCTCTCTATGGCTTGCCTGATCCTAAGAACGTTTTTAGATGAAATTTCATATGAGTTTATTGCCGCTTGACTATCAACGCATATATTTATGTTGGAATCGCTCGATGTCATTGCTAGTGCTATTTCTGAAGCCTTACCTACCGCAAAGACTTCTGCTTGAAAAACATTGCAGTGGTCAGGTAGCAGCCTGATGTCTAGCTCTGCGCAATAAATCCCTGCACCTAGTCCGTTCATCGTTTTTGAGCCATCAGTAAATATATTAAGTGTATTGGGGCTAGGTTTCATACTCTTTTCCACACTTCTTCTCTAGTGTTGTTCGGAATCTCTTCACCCAATTGCATTTCACAGTCATATAATCCGTATTGGTCCGATAATTCATACCTATTGAGCTATGAAGAATATTTTACAGGTTGCGCTAAGTCTTGCGGCAGATCTAGCTGTATTCTTTCAAGTGCTGCCGTAGGAGTAGCTTCAATTGCCCCTGTAGTGCAGAGTGCACAAATACGTTAAATACTGGGAAAGTTAAGTGCTCTAGGGAATGTAATAGAAACTCAATTTAATAAGACTCTAAGCGCTGAATATTGGGAAAAAGTTCGCGAACTCGATTTGAAGATAATTTCATGGAGATTGTAGGGGTAACACTTAACACTCTTGGTCACACTTAAGAGTCACATTTTGTATTGGTGGTGTTGACTATATTTCAAATTTATGTTTTTATTGGAAAAATAATCATGAAAGTCAAATTCAATTAAAACTAACACACAAGGGTTAGAGGCAGGGCAGTAGGACAATCCCGACCTAATTTCAAATTTCTTTTTTCCTAAATGAAAGTAGACCATAAGCAAAAAATCCATTCGAATAGAAGCATGTTTACTATTTTTGACCGCCGCTTATATAGGGACGTGACGCTGTGAATTGTGCTCGAATGGGAATAGTTTCCAGGATATATCTGCAAGTTCAGTTTTATTTGTATTAGCTATCGAAAATGGTGGCACTAAAGGCCCTTTTCAACTTTACATTATGATATTCTTTTATTTCTTAGTAGGAAATGTTGAGCTTTGCACTTGTTATAATACTCACTAATCAATTTGGTGTTCAAGTGTAAATAACCTATATAGTATAAATTGTATTATTTTTTGTTAGATGGAATATCAAGCCTTCCATATAAATAATGTACTTAAAAGATTAAAAACTAATAATTTTAATAAATCCGCATTTCAGAAAAAATTATGCAAAAATATATAAATATATAAAATTTGTATAAAAATAAGTATATGTTAATTATTTAATCTAATATAGTTAAACTCTAATCAAGAAAAATTGTCATTCATTCGGAGGCTTCGATGTATGTTCTTTTTGTTTTTTTGTGATTTTTTTTTATTTTTGCGTTTTATTTTAACATAACTCCTTTTCTAGTTTCAAGTCGATGTTGTGTGCTAAAGATCTTTCCTTGAAAAATTATAGTCGGCTAAGTAAACTTCTCCACCTGCATCTACACGCCTTTTCACTTTCATTCAGAAAAATTATCCGAATAATGCTGGAAAAATATTGCGAAAATTTCACTGTTACTTGCATGCAGAGAACTTAACATTTTTATTTCAGAAACTGTGATACGCGCCTTTTAATTTCGAGAAATTTTATAATTTACTTGTTAACCTTATTTTTGTCAACAGGAACCTTCTTACTCTTATCCCAAGTCTAGGAATAAATTTCAGGAATCTCATCTGTAGTTACAAAAATTACAACCAAATACAAACACACATACATATATATCAACAGACACAACACTTACATATCTAGTGGCTTTTAATTTCTTCTATGATATTTTGAGAATGCCGAAAAAATCTTAAAGCGCAAAATTGCAAACGTTCACTGCTGTTATTGGCGTTACTATCCAAATGTCAACTATTCTAGCTGAAGTAAAAATTTATAAATATAATATAAATTTAAATAAAAATAAGTGAGAATAAGCAAAAAAATAAAAAAAATAAAAAATAAAAAAAATAAATAAATAAAAAAAATTTACGTTTAGAAATGTGTCATTCAAGCGTTGAGTCAAAAGGAAGTAGCTACACATTTTTATACCAAAAGTATTATTTTCATTAGGGAACGATTAGATAATGAAAAATGAATTTTCTAAGTGTTGTTGTAATTGTATGTAAATTATGATATTAGCAATTACCAATTAACGCTGGCATACATAGCAAACATTCATGAAATTATGCATTTATTGCAATTATCATACGCTTGCAACACGCCAACCTCTCGGTGGGGGGTGAATGTAAATATGCCGATCAAATGTGTGCCGTTTGTATTGAGGCTTACATATGTATATACTGCTTGCTTTGTGGTTCAAAGTGCAACCACTAAGTGGAATATATTGGCCTAAAAAGGAAAAAAACAAACACACAAAACACACTAAACCTATTTTATGTTATGAAAACTATAATTGAAAGCAGATAATAAAAAAAATTATAAAATGCTTTAAAAGCATTAAAAATTAGCTCAGATTAGTAAGTGAAAAATTATTATTAAAATTAAGACAAAAAAAGTTTAGAAAATATAGCGAAATATATAAATTTATGTAAAAAACCTTGTAAAGTATGAACTAAAAAAAACGAAATATATCCATGTTATGTTCTCACTAATTCTCTGTAAATAAATCCTGTAATTATGTGCACAGATATGCGTTTGTACATACAAGCATGTATGTACATATGTGTGCTTGTGCAAACATACTCAACTACACACATAAAAATCCAAACTACTACATCCAAACAGTTCGTGCATATTTCGATGTGTGACTAGGCGTTAAGCGTTTGTATGTATATGTGTATGTACATTCGTGAGCCAGCAAACAGTTTAGTGGCAAAGTGCATATGTATGTGTCACGCAACTATTTGACGAAATAAAAATAGCATAACAATAAGTTAGTCTAGAACGCCACTTAGAAGTATACATATGTGTATATATATATTTAAATGTTATGTTCGCGTAAATCTTTAATTTTTAATATAAAATTGTAGAAAACAATTATTTCATGATTTTATAAATTGATCCATACGATATAAAAAAGTAGCAACATTTGTAAAAATAAAACATCCATAACTGTATTTATTATTTATAGCGTATTTATAGCATACATTTAGGCGTGTATTATTAAAATGGTAGCGTAATATTATTATAGAAAAATTATAACTAAGAAAGAAAGTGTAATAATAATGTAAGCTGTAAGATGAAGAAAATAAATATATGAATAATGTATGCGAAATGAAATGAAAACCGAGCGAGTTTTATTTTTGTGGACCTTTTGCACGATCATATGAAAAACGGCAATTCAGTTGCCGGCAGTTTTTCAATAAAACACAATCAAATTGAGTTAAGACCAAAATTACATTATCGACTATAAACAGTTTCGTTCAACAACGACAAAATTGCATCTTCGATTAGTAGCACCCGGAACGCCTGAACGTAGTCAAATTTCAAACTTCTTAAGCCGACTTCGAACTGCAGATGGTTTTTTATTAAGAGATTTTTCATGGCAGAAATACACTCTGAGGCTTGTCATTGCCTGCCGAGGGGCGATCGCTATTAAAAAAAACGTTTTCTTCATTTTGGAGTTCACTGCTGAATAGTAGTCGCCATCCCATTCGGCTATGACGGTCAAGGATTTCCATAACTGTATATTAATTTCTGAAAAATCTATCTAAAAAATAGAATCAACAAATTTTCATTAGAGCTAAAATCTTCTTAGAGTGACCTTTTTTAAGCTTCTTTTGTTTAGTATTATAGTTTTTTTTTACTTTCAGTTGCGGTAGCTTTAAAAAAAAGAAACAAACACCAAACTTAAAAATTTTCGCATTTTGGAAACAAGCACTAAATTTATTGCGAGAAGCAAATGGTAGGCAACACTTTAGAACTCAGCTAATGTAATGTCTCACAGTCTCTGATGGGCGCAATCTTGTTTCTATCATTCTTGCTTAGTATTCATACTGGGAGAGTAAAATCCTAATAGCCTTCTTCTCTATTTTGGTGACAAGTATGTACTTACTCTTTTTGCGCTACTTGATGTTGGTGATGTGAACTATGGGATGCCCCTGTATTTTGCGTAGTTTCGGTAGCCGAGTGGCAAAATTTTTTGGTTTAGAAAAATTGTTATTTTTACGGAATGCATTCGGAACGTATCTGTGTTTCGGTTATTAACAAATTATACTCCAGTACTTTACACAATTTGTAGATTTAACTCACGCACCTGGAAAATACACATTTTATCTGAAATACATATACATATGTATAAATGATTTTGAGGTGATAACGTCTTATAATTCGATTTAGCCGGCTGCACGCACGAAAAAATGTGTCGTTACCTTGCTCATTTATCGTTACCTTGCTCATTTGTCGTTACCTTGCTCATTTGTCGTTACCTTGCTCATTGGCGTTACCTTGAATGAACTGCAAGCGAAAGCGCGGAACGAATGACAAAGCAAACGAACGGCAACGTTCGACATTTTACTCTCTCCTACTTAAGTGAGCGTATATATGTATGTATGTATATGCGCATATGTACATATATAAATTCACGTATTTGTATTTGCATATGCCTTCTTATTGAATTTCTTATTAATTTGATTTACTTGAAGAATTTAAAATAAAACCAAATTTGTTAATAATACCTGTTGTTTTAATGTTATTATTATTAATTTTTTTATTATATATGAAGGAAAAAATGTATGGTGTTATTTACCATATACCTTACAAGATATGTTGTATACTAATATATGTATATAAACATGCATATACATATACAATTTCGTGCAATTTTCAAAAAGAAAAAGATGCATACAAGTCATATGGACATATCAAATATACGAATCTATTCCGTACGCAAGCAAATGTAAGCTAATGTGCTTGAACTGCAAGCGAGAGCGCGGAACGAACGACAAAGAGCACAATCGGCCCTTGCGTTCGGCAACGTTCGACATCTGACTCTGCCCTACTTGAGTGAGCATATATACGTATGTATATGCGCATATGTATATAAATTCACGTATTTGTATTTGCATATGCCTTCTTCCTGTGTGCATGGTAATGAACCATTTCTCTGTTGAGAATAGGACGATGATAGAAAAAGTAGGAAATGAAAGGGAGTGTTTCGAGTGTAAAGTGTCTTGAAAAAGGCAAATCGATGATGGTGCCTCTTAGTGTTGTTGACTTATTACCGTCTGATGCACAATCGAAATTGAAGATATCTTTCATGAATTTGGTAAATGTTTCGTCATTTTTGACGTTTGTGCAAATGTAACTTGACCTATTCCATTGCAATTACATTTACCTCCTCCTCTATATCCATACAAAATATCTATCAAACAAATAAAATTAAAATTTTGTTTTGAAAATTGCAACCATTCCATCAATATTTTCTTATGACGTTGTCACGTTAAACTATCGTCAGTAAACCGATAGGACACACATTCAAATTCACTCAGAAGATATGCGTGTAGTATACTTTTAGGGATTATGTTTATGTTCTTAAACCGCAGATTTTTCCAAATATTTAGTTGAAAATTCACATACATTTTTACAGAAACAGTAAAAGAACACTAATGTCTCGATTTGCGCAAATTTTATTAAAAATTTCGCCAGGCATTTCAGCAGCTTTGAATGGCAAAACCGTTAGCTGCATACGCCCCAAATTGTGTTGCAGATAATACTTGATTGCGGTGTTAAAACTGATCCTTGGTGTACAGAAACTAACGGCGGCGCCTTCCGAAAACCGCTACTTTACTTTTCGTGATTTTGACAGCCGGTTGACGTCATCAATTCAACTAAACAAATCAAATAAAACGTAGAGAAAGCAAGAAGCTTGTAAATATACAGTTAATGGCATCGTAATATTGTGATTTTATTATTTGGAATTTCTTAATTAAACAACCTAATAAAAATTAAGTGCCTCGGGTTAAACTATGAAAGCACGAAGCAAATGCAGTTGTTTGCATTTTTTGCGAATGACACCGTGAAAGAAAACGCATGTGTGTGTATGATTTCTTATATTTGGCAGTTTCTATTAGTTTTTCTTACTATTCATATTCGCAAACAAGTCATTTCTCTTCCTTTTGTTTGAATATTCACTACGATGATGTGACAGCGATTTCGAAAGGCGCAATCTTGTTTGCTATCATTCCTGATACCGGCCAATTGGGTGCCCCATTCTGGAGCGAACTTGATTTCCATTCGGAGTAATATCAGGCTTATTTCAAAAAGAAATATTAAGATTTCCGTTATCCCAAATAAAATGTTATCTACACAACGATTCTATTTTTTCTCTTCAATATTGCTTCTCTCATTTCAACTCACCAGAGTGATATTGAATTGAAGTTATAAATTTAATTTGAGTAAGAGTTTTTATTTTCACGTTTTCTCAATATCAACGCCACATACATACATATATTCATATTGTATTGTAAATATATTGATGTATAAATGAATGTATGGCTTAAATTAAAATAAAATTACGCCAAACTTTGTCGTTGCTTCCTTCAACTTTGTTGATATCTTACCCACCAGCCATCTCCTTCTTTCTCAGTTACTACCCTTCCGACTATATTTCGGCCATCTTGACGCTCGATTTTTCTGTCAACCACTACGTTCGCAGCATTTCATTAGCAGACTTTCACAGTCGCTGCACTCACTCATTCTTTGTGGTTGTGGCAGTCGGACAAGTTGTCGACGCGGTCATACTTTTCACTTTATACTTTCCAAAATCAGCTTCTACGCTTGAGTAAATCCATATCCCAACGGTGTGAAAAACTTTCTTACATAATTACTTACGGTCTGCTAATCTTTGAGTTGACATGCTTTATGCACTCGAGACGTCATAATAATACGTTCACTTGTCCAATTGTTGCACCACTCACCGGTGCACTGCATGCAACTGGCAATGATAGTTACTTGCCTGCCTTTGCCACTGACTCTGATTTTGTATTATGGTATATGAGAACATGAAAATGTCGTTGGCAAACTGTCACATGAACCATTTTTCGTTGCGACTTTTGTGCCCGCATAAAAGTTTTTCACAAATTTGTGCACTTGCATCTCATCATCATCCAAGTCGACTTCTGGTAGTTTTTAGCTGATAGCTTTGTAGATTTAAGATTGCATTCATTTGGTTTGGTTTCAGGTACATTTGCTTTTTAATGGCGACGCTGCTTATTATCGAGAATAGTATTTTTCGCATGAGTAAGAGTAGTATGAGTTTTTGGGGTGCGATATGACTTGTTTAAGTAGGTCGAAGTGTCAGTGGCCGACACTATACTACAGATACAAAACTATTATTAGGACTTGTTTAAAATTTGAATTTCAGTAAAAAAAGAAACTTCACGTTAAATTCAAATTCAATTAGTCGAGGTTGAACATATAAAATTGTATACCAGCAGGTAGAGTAATTTGACCAAGACTTTCAGTCAAATATCAATATAAATAGTTTATACGAATAGAACATTTTTGTATGCAAAAACACAAGTATAGATGAACATTTTTATCAATCTCCAAGGTCAGCAGCAAGATTGAATTATAAAAGGTTTCGCTCTTTGCTTCCCTCTTGGCAAATCGGCTTCCTTAGCAAGATCCTGTATTGCTAGCTCTAAAAATTTTAAGTAAAAGTGGAGAAAAAGTAAAATTTTTAGAAAAAATCATTTCGCTTTTAAAGGGCGCGCTTATGAACAACAAATTGCCCAAGGTATTGTGTGGTATGTCCAGAAACAATATTGCATTGAATACATGCTGTAATGTCGCTTAAATAAGGAAATCACGGAGAATATTTAAGAGTGAAACGCGCGAAAAGTGGGATTTTTAAAATTCTGTGCTTCATTCGTTTCAAGTATACTTTGCTGAGCTAAAGAGTCTATAAAAAGTGACGCTTCGATGTCAGCAGTGAATAATTCTTACACGATATCAATACGCAAAGTGTTGCTGATCAACCCTCAACATCGACGCTCTAAACAATTCGACATTTATGAATCGGCAGTTTGGAGAATTTTACCTGTACGTTAATGGTGGACATTTAAATTATGCTATTTTTCACGTAGAATTGTTAGGGGCCGTATTTTGAACAAAAATAGTAGAACTTGAAAGAATATAAATTTTTTCATTTTTTTCATTTTGAAACAACATCTAGGCGTGTCTTTTAAAATACCCTTTATTTACAAGGTAATACTAAGCAATATGAAATTTCTCCCAGCCTGCAACTCCACAAGTTTCGCTGCTAACGTGCAAATGAATGAGACCGTGTGGCTTCGCCTAAGCGACGGATTAGTTGGTAATTTAAAAAGCAACGAGCTAGCATTTCACACCGGCCTATAATAGGAAGAATAGTTGATTATTTTCGACGAGGACGAGGTCGAATACATCACAAGAAAACTTAAAAAAGCCAAGCACCAGCTTTCTGAGTATGGCTAAAAACTGAAGCTGGTATTCAAAAGTTTTAACGGTGTAAATATTCGGCATTGTGACAACTACTTGGAAATACGTATTGCATGTTCGGAGTTCGTTATTGCCAGCACCGTCGGCAGAAAGCGTTTTTTGTTCAACACAAGAATGTGTCAATTAATTTGGAATGTACATAAATCAGTTCGAAATAAAAAAGGCTTTAAATATTATAATTATTAATTTAAATAAGTAGAGTATATCTAATAGAAGCGTGTCCGGTTTAAACGATTTGAAGAGATGTTCCTATATATGTACACGCCCTAAAGGCCCAAAAATGTTATGTTCATCTGCAGCAAAACATTCGAAGAAGTCCAAGGCGTTCATAGTGAGTGCAATGGTATACCGAAGTTAAAAGCGTTGACGACTTCACCAGACGAGGCCCCAAGCATGATCAAAAGATTATTACCATCAGGTGCGAAAATACTCGAAAAAACTACCCAATTTTGGTTTGTAGAAAAGGAGTTTAGGGTGAAAACAGCAAAATCTGATTAAAATGTTGGGTCGCCTTATACCAACTCTATTGAAAATGTTTAGGCAATACTTAAGCATAAACTGAAAGGAAAACATAAATGAATACTCAATCAGTTATCAAAACAAATTCAGCCGATTTGGTGCAGATTACCCTCACAACTTGCTCAAAATTAACCCGGAGTATGACTCGTAGATGTGAAGCCTTTATAGCTAATGGTAGAGACGATACATTTGATGGAACATATATAAAGAGTTTTCCAATAAGAGGTGTTATACCCGTGAAATATCAATGTTTTCGTTGCTTTTGTGGCACGTAGCGCCATCTTGTTGAAAATCGACGCTGTCCAGATCAATACCATCCAATTCCGGCCATAAAAAATCACCAAAACCACCAGCATCAAACATTCACACTTTGAGGATAGAGAGGCTTTCCGACAGCCACCGAGGTGGAAATGGGCCTCATCACTCAAGATGATTTTTCGATGGAATTCCGGATAATTTTCATGCATTTCAACGATTCAATCAGCAAAGACACGACGTTGTTCTTGTGTTAACTGGACTTTATAAGCCTTAAGACCCAAATCTTTATGCAAAATACGGTGTAATGACGTTTGTGGAATGCCTAATTCCAAAGAACGACAAGGACTGGACAAATCTGGGGTTTCTTCAACACTTTCGGCTACAACAGCAATATTTTCGACTGTTCTTGAGCGACGTGTACGGGTTTTATTCTTCACATCACTAACTTGTCCCAACAGCTCGAAGTTTTTCACCAATTTCTGTATTGCGGTCCGACAAGGTGCATCAAGGTGCAAAAATGTTCGAGTTTTACGAACGGTCTCTGTCAAATGTTCACCATTTTTACATTGAATTTTAATAATTTCAATGCGTTTTATTAATGTTAATATTTGTCATGATACAAAGTAGTGGTGGTAGTTTTATTCCAGCTACATAACTCCAAACAGTAAATGTTTATTTTTTATTTTGCTTTTTTTTGTTTCAATTTAAATATTTCAGCATTTGAATAGAATCTGGAACTGAAACAATAGAAATAAAAAATTATTATGTATATGTAAGTAAATATATCACATTGCTCAATCACAAGCGCTACTTTTATACACACAAGTGCAGTCGTCTATACAGCAATGGACAGAGTGCAGCTGAACCACAAAGCAAATAACCCTAAGCAGGCCACAACCGAATTGGGCCAAGAGAGCAAAAACTCAGTTCGCTTATTTGTATGTGTTTAAGTCAGTGTGGCCAGCAAACCAAGCCAAATGGAAACGGATAAATGCAACCGCAATGACTTCCAATATGACATTCTGTGCACGTTTAGGTATTTGTGTCTATAGATCACAAGCATTTGCAGAATTCCGCTCGAAAAAATTCTAAAGCCAAAAATGAAAAGGGCATGATGAGCAAAAATTGCATTCCAGTAAAGACAAGAATGTAAATTCAAGCAACTGCCACAATTGTTAACGGACAGTTATTTTAGGTTAGACATTTTGCTCTTAACAAGTGAGTGGCGAACATAGAAGAGAATTGCGGTGCACAGGAAAGATTTGTCCAGCCATATCTCCACATGTTGTTAAAATATGCCGGTTTTTTGACGTCACAAGCAGCACGCAGAGCGAGACTATGCTTAAATTGGAACTATATCCACTCTGAAAAATATCTCGAAACATAAATTAGGACCAAATCAAAAATGTCTCTCTCAAAATAATGAAAATCCCGAATTTTCTTATAAGGAGTACAAAATTCACTTCCTTCGTCTATAAGAAGGCTATATTTTGATGCATAAGCAAAATATTCTTAAAATAAGAATACAATTTCTTAAACTAAACTGTGCCAGATCTAAAATGAATAAGTTTACGAAATTCTAAAATTCTTTCTAGAAAATAGTATTTTTTTATTATAATTCAGTGCATTCTAAAATGGATAATGGAATGAATGTCCAGAACTAGCCAGAGGAAAATGAAGCAAACACATTTTTTTCCATTCTTTAATATTCACAAGGTTGTATTACTGCGCCAACATAGAATTTTTCATTATCTTATGCCAATGTTAATGGGTGCATACAATTTTTGGTATAAAAATAAATACACATACAAATGAGACAGTGAGTGTAAGAACGGATTTTCGAAATCTAATTCACAAATTTCTAGCGACTGTTCCTCTGCTTTATTTATTGACATTGAGAAAGTAAGGCGAACGGGGAACTTCGTGCGTTTGAAATGACGATAGGGGTTCTTGGAATCATTTTAGACGATCGGGATTCTTGGAATCAGAACATCATCTCTTCTTCATTTTCTACGATTCTCCGCAATTTGTTACAATTTCCCCATGTATTATAAATAATAATCTAAGCTTTTTACTTTTTCTTCTTCCACTTTATTTAAGATTATATCTTGTTATTTACAACGAATTGTCCCTTAATGTTAGAAATGTATCCATTAAAATATACAATTTTATAGTACACAATTTAATACATATAATATCACAATTCAATCAGTTTGCGATTCAGACGTCCAGCACTCATGCCATCGTTTCGGTAGTCCTCCAGGTGGTCTATTGGCTATTGGTTTATTCTCCATTGCGATTCTGGCTATACGGCAAGGCCCCATTCTTTTTACATGTTTTTGCTACTCTTTCCGACGTCTTCCACTGCAGATGGCTTGAACATAACATAATGAACGGACCCTTTCGTTTCTGATATGATCAAGCCTTATGCCCCCATAAACCGCTCTGAGCGTTTGCATTTCTGTAGTGGTTAAAATACGATGTGTGGTGGTCGTATCTGCACGTGCTTCGACTGTATATGTCATGATAGGGCGGACACATGTTTTGTATATTTTTACTCCTAACACCCATGTTCTTACTGACCTACATTATATCTCTCAAGTACCCGGAAATTCGCACTGCTTTTGTTGCCTTTGCTTTGACCTCTTCCGCCAAATCCCTATGAGATGTTATTGTCGATCCCAAATTGAAGTCTTGGCATAGATTTTGTCGTTTTGCGTATTAAAAAATTCTTTAACAGTGAAAATTTTCTCATATGCGAAAATAATATTTTTATGGCCGTTGACCGCATGCCACCGAAGGAGCTGTTTGCATCTGTCGAGACGAATTTTCTTCAAGCGCATTCAAGATGATCAATTGAGCGATTTTTTTAGTTTTGACATGAATCTGGTCGATACATGCATTTCCTTGTATATGAATTTCTGCTTTCAAAGGGGACTTATGCGTTTTTTTTTTTGGAACGGCTTGGATGGCTGCACTGGTTCGAACCATGCGAGGACGACCACTTCTGTTTCTGTCTGTCACTTCTGATGTTTGGGAAAAACGACAGATCGAGCGGTAAACAAACACTTTCGAAATACTAAGTTTTTTCAGCAATTCGTAAATCTCACTTACACTTTTGCCACACTTACATAGTCAGCCACAAAACTGAGTAAAATTAATGCATAGACAATGTATCCGAACAAAAGTACATATACTGTGGGCAAAAAGTAAGGTGAATTTGGTTGTAAAATGGTTATTTATTCTTGTAAATCAATTACATCCCCTTCAAAATAATCCCCTCTCGATGAAATACACTTATGCCAACGATTTTTCCAATCCCCGAAACATGCCAAATAGTCCATTTCCGGTATAGCCATCAGCACCTTCTTCGATTCACCTCACTCAGCTCCTCAATCGACTCGAAACGCGTTCCCCGGAGTGGTCTCTTGAGTTTTAGGAATAGCCTCACGGAGGCAAATCAGGCGAATACGGTGGTTGCGGAACGATATGCGTGGAATTTTTAGCGAAATGGTCACGAAGAACGAGTGCAGTGTGAGACGGTGCATTATCGTGATGCAAAAGCCAAGAGTTGTTGGCCCATAATTCTGGTCTTTTTAGACGAATTGCTTCACTTAAACGACGCATAACGCTCAAATAATATTCCTTATTAACAGTTTGGCCAGGTGGAAGGAATTCATAGTGCACCACACCACGAAAATCGAAAAAAACTGTCATCATGACCTTTATTTTTGAACGATTTTGAAGTTCTCTTTTCGGTCTGGCCTCGCCTTTAGCACGATATTCGATTGATTCTTCGGTTGTTTCAGGGTCGTACGCATAATTCAAGTCTCATCTCCCGTAATGATGCATTTGAGCGCGTCCTGATAGTCTGAAAGCATTGTTTCACACACATCAACGCGACAACTTTTTTCCAAGAAATTGAGAGTTTTCGGTACCAAACGAGATTTGACTTTTCGTAGGCCCAAATGGTCTTTCAAAATGGTTTACACAGATCCTTCTGATATTCCGATCATATGAGTAAGGTCTTTAACAGTCAACCGACTATTTTTGAGCACTAACTCCTTGACTTTATTGACGTGTTGGCCATCTGTTGACGTCGATGGTCGTCCGGAGCGCTCCAAGTCATCATCATTTCGACCCTCTTTGAAGTTTTTGTACCACTTATAAACATTTTTCTGCGACATGGTCGAATCATCAAATGCCTTCTGCAACATGCTAAAAGTTTCCGCAGCCGAAATTCCATTCCGCAAACAAAATTTGATGGCAATTCTTTGCTCAATCAAATCAGACATTGTAAAAATCGAAAAATGCACTCTTGGTCGTTTGGTAAACACAAGCTCAAATATATTACTGATAATGAAATTCACATGAAAGTTGGCCCAGATGTTACTAACAGTGCTGCCAACTCATGAAAAAAATAACTAGAGGGAAATTTTAATCCCGCGAAGTTTGACAAATAAATTCACCTTACTTTTTGCCCACAGAACAGAACTTTTTTCTGCGAATTCATTTTCACCGTATGCATTGTAAAATGTGTCACAGAATATATGCAAGACTAAGTATATCCCAAATTTTTTTTATTCCAAATAGTTCCGGATATATATATATATATGAGATATCAACATATATCACAAAATTATTATTCTGGAAGAAATAATTGAGGGGATATGACGAATTGAAATTTTTTGATCCTTGTGGGCATGGCACCGCACACTTTTCAAATGTTTTATTATGACCAGGGATCACATAATCTTATTGCAAAAATTTCTGTTGAGTACTTTGGGCACCTATGAAATTCACATACACACACATTTATTTTTATTTATATATAAGACTCACTTTATACTAAACATGGATACAATGGAATTAATATATTGTATCGGGTGTTTTTAGAAGCTGAGAATGGCAAACTGTGTTGACATTTCTGTTCAGGAAAGTGTGGCCAGCCATCATAAATCGTTTAACGCCTAAACAATACCCCAAATTGTGGAAATTTACTTAAAAAAAAGTATCTATTCGCAAAGTTCATAGAGCACTGGCGGCATCATCCGTCCATATTTCTTTCGAAATGAGGAAGGAGCTACCTTGGCGGTGTATGACGAGCGATATCGACTGAGTTTTTGTTTGCAGAAATTCGTCAAACAGCACACTTAATCAATATTTCTGTTTTATATTATAATTTTCATTTTTCAAACTCTTAAAAACACCCAATATATGCGTACATTTTCATTGCTTTTATTATTATTTAAAGCTTACAGATATTCTTTCTTCCATTATTTGCAGAAAGTATGTATGCACATATGTATGTATGTACAGTTGGGCTTACAAATACATGAATTGATTTTATATATATTTTATCAACTAAGCAATCGGTTTCATGCGACCGGAAATTACTTTAAAAATGTTTGGTTCTATTTGATGATTTAGTACAAAAGCAATTTTATTCTAAATAACGAAACATTTTTGAAAATTCAGTTCCAGTAAGTCATCTGCGAGAATCTTACAGGAAATTCCTTTTTCAGATTAACAATTGGTTTAGAATATTTGAATTTGTTTAATAGACTGGCTATGACAAAGTAATTATTTGAAAAACTTTAGTGCTTGTTTAATTGCTAAAGAGTAGGACGAATGTATCTATGCGAGTGTGCTATAGCAATGGTTTCTGTTTCTTTGTCCACAAAAATTTCAATGGACCAAATTTTTTTATTGGTGTCAAAAATTGTGTGAAAATAGTTCAAAGTTTCTGTAAAAGCACATAAAGTACAATACAAAGTTCTGTAATGAAACCTTAGTTATGTTAAGTTAAATCCCCTTTATTAATTGAGAATTTAAGAACTCCTCGCAACAAACACAAACGATTTGATTAACCACACGCAACTACATTACATTGAACAACAAAATCGGGATGTACAGTGGAGTACAGCTTATTTGTTAGGGTACCGTATAAAATATTCGAATCGAAATATTTTCTAAGCTAATAATCAAACTTTTTTTAATAGCGATCGCCCCTCGGCAGGCAATGGCAAACCATTGAAAACATATTGTATATTGTATATTGATTATTTATTTGACAAAATTTATATTAAAAAAATATGTATATTGAAAACTAAAACTACTGTTATATTTCATATCGCAGTTTACCTAATACAGTTTACAGTATTCTCAAAGAATTTTAAAAGTTGGTGTTCGGTTTAAAAGTCTAATATTTTATGTGATATGCTTTGCCTTTAGAAGGGTCGGAATACTGGTTGACATTGAATTGACCGACTTTTGTGTGGTTTCAGATGTGTTTTTCCACCTTTCTACTTTTTGGCTCCACAAGTTTTGAACCACTTATATAACAGAAAACTATGACGGAGGTGTCATTAAATCAGAACAGTTCCATATGACCCATGATTGTGCTGCTTGTTTTGTTTGATATTTCCGATTATTAAATAAAAATTTTATATAATATATAATTGGCGTGTGGTGTTTGTTCGAGCTCCTTCTCCTATTTGTGGTGTGCGTCTTGATATTGTTCCCCAATTCGAGGGACCTACAGTTTGAAGCCTACTCCGAGCGGCAAATTGTGTTTTTGTGAGGAGCTTGCTATTGCATTCCGAGGGGCGACCGCTATTAGAAAAAACTATTTGTATTATTTGATGTTCATGCACGGAGATTCGCAACTACGCACTCCTTAATGGTAGTCATGCACCAACCATTCGGCTACGGTGACGGAATCATTTTCTCGGTAAAATTTGAACGCTTGCACCAAGGTTCTCGGAACTTTACGAGATACAGGGTTTGATTGGAAAGTAATGAGCCTTCCCGCGCGGAGCGTCTGCCAAGCGATCAACCGAATCGGCTGGTGGGGGAAAATATTTGTTCAAACTTTTTTTTTTTATTTTGAAGATTGAACATTGTCATTTATGAATAAAAAATAATATCGTTCAAATGACTGCCATGACTGGCTTTACAGTAGGCCATTCGATCAACCCAATTTTTAAGCACATTTTCGATTGTTTTGGCACCAATTCCATGAATGGCAACTTCGATTTCGAGTTTTAAAGCATCAATCGTCTCTGGATTGTTCGCATAGCATTTGTCCTTAACGGCTCCCCACAAAAAATACACCAACGGGCTTAAATCACAGCTCCGAGGCAGCCAATTGATATCGGAATTCAAAAACGGTAGCCAAAAGTTCGAGTGTAACTTTGGCAGTGTGACAAGTTTCACCGTCCTGTTGAAACCAAATGTCGTCCATGTCATCCTCTTCAATTTTTGGAAACAACTCGTTGAGCATGTCACGGTAACGCTCGCCATTTACTGTAACCGCGGCTCCTCGCTCATTTTCGAAAAAAAATGGCGGCGTCGCCAGACCAAAATCCGCACCAAACAGTGACTCGTTGTGGATGCATTTGCTTCTCTATAGTAACGTGTAGAGCCCCAAATCAACAATTTTGCTTATTGACGTAGCCATCGATGTGAAAATCAGAAAAGAAGAAGAAGACTCAACACTTTGGAAATAGGTTGTCAATATTTCCCAATTTTGTTCAAGCGTATAGCGTCCCATTTCGTAAATGTCAAACCTTTAAGTAAATTATGAACACATTTAACATGTCATTTGTGTTAGCATTCTCAAAAAAATAGGTGGTTCAAAAAGCAAACGCTATATGGCCCACCCTGTACGACATTATCAAATTTAGCAATTTGGCTTTTTATTGTACTTTATTGTTGTTTGAAAATATTAAATATGTATTAGAAAAAATTAAAAATTTGTTTTGAGAAAAAAATTATTTCATAACCGGTCAAATGACCGGTTAGTGACGGTTAGTGTTAAATAATCTAAAAACATATTTTCTTTTCGAAAAGCAATCTTTGTGAAACATCTATTTTGAAATTGGGTATCAAATGAGAGAAGTATATCAAGAGGATCCAGAGACATTTTTCTTAAAAAAATCCCTACCTAAAATAGGAAAAATGTTTTTTTTCTGAAATTTTCTTGAAGGTCTATTTTTAACTATTGTTCAACTAATGGATGCACTTTGGTTAAGTACTTACAACTTTTAGTCAAATTTGAACTGCGATATTGAGAGCGGTTAACCCTTTCGCTACATCTTCTTATTACGCCATCCAAAAAATCCAAATTTTTGTCTGAGTATTTATTTTAGGACCAATAACAATACAAATAATTTTTTTTTTTTTTATTTTTTTGTTAAGTGCTTTTTTTTAATATTGCCATATGGCAAAAAATGTTCTGTATGGTAAAGAAAAACAGTTTATTTTTGGTTTTTGCATAAAGGTTTGTACAATTATTAAAATTTGGTTTGACATCAAAATTTCAATTTATTTATAAATCAAGATTTCTAAACTAAAGTTCCAACAATAACAAAATATTTAAAATAAAAAAAATCCATTCAATACTATAAATATACACGTACATACATATTAAAAAGTGAACAAGGATATAAACTTAAAACATAAAATATTAGCATAAAAAGTGTTATAGAAAACTATAGCTATAAAAATTACTTAAAATAATACAAAGGAAAGAAGAATCTTACCAAGAATTTAGTCGCTGCAGTGATAATCCTTAACGCAATCGCGATCTCCGTTGGGTAGACACAAGTGAACCGAACACTTTGAACATTTGTATCTGGAAAATCCTGAACATCCTTTTAATTTGCATCTGTTTTTTTTTCTCAGTGTACTCCACCCAATGTTGATTTCCATCATATCGGACAGAAACTGATGGTGCTGTTTCATATCTCTTTCGAGAAGTTGATGGGCTGTCGATGTTTTCATTGAAAGAGACTTTTGGCCGTCCACGTTTGCGAGAAAATGCGTCCTTATTTGCTTGCGCTAGCAGACCATCAGCAATGTCGTTGCGGAACTCAAGCAGATCCATGTGTTTCTGCTTTTGACCTTTATTATTACCCTCATGATCCTTCCTGTACTCCAGCCATGAGTTGCATATGCCCAGGTCAACAAAGTGGTCAAATATTTTAAGTGTCAATTTTCTTGACCGTATCGATATTCTATACAATGAAAGAAGGAAGTCCATTTTATCAACTCCTCCCATATTCTTGTTGTACACAGCCACAATGTAGGGCTGAGTTATTTCAACTTTCGTCTTTTTTTCAACTAAAAATCTTTGCACATTTTTAAGCGGCTCTTCGCCATATATTGATGAAATCAATTGGACAACGCCTCCATCAAGCCATCTTATGACATAAAGATTGTCCTCCCTTTCGATGCGGTAATCAAAACTACCTCTACCTTCCTTTTTTAGTTCCTTTTCAGATTGCAAAGGCACTTTACTACACCTATTTCCTCTAATTGTACCCGTAGCCCAAATACATTTTTTCTGTAAGTACAGTATCAAATTAAGTGTAGAAAAATAGTTGTCAAAAAATAGCTTGAAGTTTTTGTTTTCGGGAATAGTTCTTGTGAGATGAACTACAATATCGGAGCAAACCCCTAGTTTTGGTCCAGAAATAACGGTATTTTTTCCTCGATATATTTCAAAGTCATACAACATGCCATTTGAACTACATAGACAAAATAATTTAATTCCCCATTTTATTGGCTTTTTAGGCATGTATTGTCTAAGGACAGTCTTTCCTTTGAAAGGTACCATCATTTCATCCGCACAAAGATTCTCTTCTTTGGGGATAGTATACAACTTTTTAGTAAAGATATTTATTAATGGACGAATCCTGAAAAGTTTGTCATTGCCTGGACCACTTGTTGTGAACTTCAAGTTGTTTCGCAAGGAATGAAATCTATTCTTTGTCATATTTTGACGAAATGCCGGAATATCTGTGGGCGCTGTCCAGTACATAGAAAATCTGGGATAACCAATTGTCCCAATCATAACCTCCAAAGCAAGAAACTTAAAAAATTCTTCTTTCGTTAAGTTAAATAATCGACCGTCTTTTAAAAGAGAGGCTTGGTTTGTCGCCTGCACTACGTCTTCAAAAAATTCTACAGTAAAATATTTCAAAAAGTACTGCACTGGAAGTTTTACAGCGTTACTTGAGGAGGAGCCCGCGAAGTCTTTTTCCATCGAAATTCACTAACTTGTTTTGGTTGATAGTTCGAAGTACCAGCTTCTGAGCTAGAGCCATTTTCATCCAAAACTATATTAGTTCGTCATTACATTCCCCGTTGATATTTGTAATGCTTATATCATACGGACCTTGACGACTAAGCTCCTCCATCACAAAAGTTTCATTATTGTCAAATGTCTCAAATAAATCCTCTAATATTTCTTCCGATTCCGAATTCTCAAGGTCTGAGAGATCTGAGTCCTCGAAATTCTCCAAAATCTTTTCTATATCACTGTCGCTAATTTTTCTTGCCATATTTGAAAATAATATTCCGCAAACAACAACACGTCTCTCTCCTATCGCAAATAAACTTCTTCTGCAATCTAATGCAAGTTAACACCTTACGAGAAATTTGTTGCCATATGGCAACAAGCTTAGTTTTAAAAATTAGCACAGCTTTTAAAGCTGCGAGCGAAAAAATATTTATATGCCAAATGACAGATTGAACATTTTTCTATATACTTTATTCAAAAATTGTTGAAAACATTTGCTCAAAATGCCTCAAAAATCTAAAAATGCAAAATACAAATTTCAGAGTGAAGTGCTATATGCCAGAAGGCTTTCTTTAAAAATGTTGTATTACCGATATATAATAAGCGGTTATTATTTATTTTATTTCTGTTTAACCATTAAACTTCAATTTTTGAAAATATGTAAGAAAAAAGTTGATATTCTTTACAAGAGAGTGTTGACGGCCTTTTAAAGTTTACTGTTGCCATATGGCAACAATATCGCGAAAGGGTTAACATTCATCTATTAGTAAGTCCTGACTGTGAAAATATTCTACTGGTACATCAGATTTTTTTTTGCAATAAATTCCTTGAAAATCTGCAAGGATATTGATGGATGAGACTTTCTAAGCTCATTTTTGAAACTTTTCCGCAAGGATTGTTATAATCATAAAATAAAATATTTTTGAACTCTCGTGACATTCGTATTTCATTTGGTATCAAAGTATCTTTGCCATATGGTTTCGTGGAATTAGGAATTTTTTTATGCTTAAGGCCTTAACTAAAACTTGCAGATCCTTTGAAAGTATTCCTTCCGTGTTGGAGAAAACCTAAAAAACAGTGATTTAATACCACTGAACAATAGTGAGGCGCTAATATCAATTATCTTATGTGTGAAAAGAAATGTTGCAAGGTGTAATACTTCTAACAGTTCCTCCCTCCGAAGAAGAGATATACCCGCTACGTTTTCGAATGCTCGTATAATGAGATAATGAATTGGATTTAAGCTCCAAAAATGTATTGTTAGACATAATCCAGCCAGATTCAATAAATGCTCGCAAATGACCAGGAAGACAATGGCAAACCTCCGAGTGTATTTCTGCCACAAAGTGGAGGATGGGTTTGGCCAAGCTTCTAATAAGGCATGTACATACGCGCCAATATTTGTGATAAAAATCTATCATATTTCGTTAGTAGAAAAAAATAGAATTCCTATTTAAAGCGTAAATAATGCAAAAATAAATATTGATGGTAAATCTATTTGCTAAAGATGTATACATTAGTGATATTTTGTCCTTGTGGTTTTGGACACCGATGTAACAGATGTTGGTGCGTGCTTTTTACAGAAACCAAATGAAAATGCAAAACGGTAATAAAATATCTTTCAGCAAATCACATTCTAATTACGCTAAAACGCATTAACGCACAGCTAACACACCCCTACATACTTTAACATATTTTAAATAAATAAAGGTGAATTAAATATAAAAAAAACAGCTCTCAACTGTTTCAACACTCAAATTTGCGTTTTGTGCGCTGGTGTCCACTGAAGGTGGGCCGTCGACGAGGACAACAGTGACAGTGCAACAAAAGGTGAATGCGGGAGGAAACGGTGAACCCGATCCGCGACTGGTGGCAGACCGCACGCTTTGGTTTTGCTATTCAACGTGGTTAGCGCACCACAAAACACAATTCAACATTTAAACGCAGGCGGTGGCAACAGGCGCAATCCGTCGGCGGTCACTGGCGCGTTGAACGCAGATTTATGCTGGCACCTTTTTACTTGCTACTCTAATTGGTTTTTGTTTTATTTTCTCTGCCATTATTTTTGAAAGCAAAAGTTGTGCGAAACAAGAGAAAAATTGGGTGCTAACAAAAAAATGTTTTTGCAATTCATGCATTTGTATGTATGCATATATGTATGTGTTGGTATGTGCTGTTTTTTGAACAGCGCGCGTGGCAGCGACACGCTTTTATTTTTGTTTACACAGCTTTCTGTCGTTTTTCGCTTGTTTTTGCATTTAATTTGTGCGCAGCCACTCAGCCTCTGCTACCGCTGCTCAGTAGCTTTGTCCGTCGGCTCGGGCTATGGCTGTCCCTGACCGACCTCACCTCAAAAGTTTTGGCCGTTATGATGTTACCAAATGGCTTTTGCCACAAGTTAAAACGTTTCGTAAAGAGGATTTGCAATCACGGTAATCATGACCATTAGCAGCAACGGCAGACGACGCAGCTGCTGTTGGTATGGGTAAGCGGAGATTGGTTAGACCGGCACTCAACCTGCCGCCACCACACTCTCTGACTTCTCTTTACAAACACACATTCATTAAGTGCATTTTTTGCTGTTTTTATTTTATTTTATCGTTATTTTTTTATTTTTTTAGGACTTGCTGTTGTTGAGCTTACTGCTACTGGCTGGAGAGGTGATGGGGATTCCGTAACCCTTTAATAGCATTAATATTACCATGTAAAAAGTGTGTTGAAATTTTCATTATTCTCATAATTATTTATCGGCTTTTTGTTTTTCACTTTTTTCATATTTTAAAATGCCGAAATTTTTGATGTTCGGAAATTGAAAAAAGTCGCATTTTCACACTTTATAATGAATTTTAATGCGCATTTATTTGAACTTTGCTAATTACCACCACAAACATAATTATACAGACAGGGAAAACTGTTTTTCGCTAATATCTCTGCTTATCGCTTGAAATGAAAATTAAGCAAATTTGTGGAAGGAAAAAAACTAAATGAGTTAAGCGGTTTGGGTTTGAGTGTGGCCTAATACTTTAAAGTGGTTATTATAGTATGCCGAGCTTTAAACTGTTTATGATTACTACTAGGTGTAGTTGGAATGGTCATTTCGCTAAGACGAACATATTTGTGCTTAACTCTTTACTAAGAAAGTTGAATGTCGGTTTTTCCTCTCACAATACAAATTAATATATATATACACCTTTTTGGGTATTTGGCTGAGCACCTCCTCCTAATTGTGGTGTGCGTCTTCATGCTGTTCCGCAAATGGAGGGAACTACAGTTTCAAGCCGACTCTGAACGGCAGATATAATATTTTTATGAGGAGCTTTTTCATGGCAAAAATACACTCGGAGGTTTGCCATTGCCTGCCGAGGGGCGACCGCTATTAGAAAACGTTTTTCTTAGTTTTGCTGTTTCACCGAGATTTGAACCAACGTTCTCACTGTGAATTCCGAATGGTAGTCACGCGGCAACCCATTCGGCTACGGCGGCCAATAAAAATTAGGGCTTTGAATTTCTGCTCGCACTTTCACGAATATGTCGACGCGAGAGAAATCGAGCTCTTGAGTTCTCGGTACGATTTCAGGGCAATTCTTGCTAGTAATATCTCGAGAAGTTATCGAGCAAGCCGGAAGGTATTTTTGAAAAATTAAAGGAATTTACTCTACGTAACTCATTTATTTTCGGTTTTAAAACAGTTTTCACAAGGAGTTAATTAATATATTTTTGGTGTTGATGTAAAAAATCTTCATACATGAAAAGCAGCGTTCAGAATTTACTGACGTTACAGGAGAGCGATTCCTTATCAAGTGGTCCAAGACATTGTCGTAAATTTTGCTAATCCCTCTTGTGACGCCACTATCGCTGCCTGTTTAAACGAACCCCACCAAATGGAGTTACCGATAAGAAAAGTCCACCAAAGTGAAATAGTTAGCACCACTAAAAGAAATAAAAGATCCCAAGTTACTAGAATATGACCGCATCACGGCCGAAAAACTACCTCCAGAACCATTTGTTCAATGCCTTTTAAAGATCAAACAAGATAGCTATAAGCTAAGAAAATATGCTGAGGTTTTCCGATCGTGCTCAAGGGGGGCCACTTTATGACAAGTACATACAGGTGATTGGATGTAGCGATCGCTGTATAGATCCAGCTGTAAGTCCTGCTCAAATTCTAGTTTTGCTATGGTTGCTTCATAGCTGTAGAAGGCTGTTTAATAACGCAGGAGTATTGCCTTAAATTTGTGTTAAGAGAGTTGGGACAATCAGACCTGGAAAGTCCACCATCGACCAAATATTCTCAATACGCCAAATCTTGGAAAAGACCCATGAATGGAGAATCGACACACACCATCTTTTCGTCGACTTCAAAGCTGCATTCGACAGTAGGGAAAGGAGTTACTTGTATGCCGCGATGTCTGAATTTGGTATCCCCGCAAAACTAATACGGCTATGTAAGATGACGTTGCTCAACACCAGCAGCGCCGTCAGAATTGGGAAGGACCTCTCCGAGCCGTTTGATACCAAACGAGGGTTCAGAAAGGTGACTCGCTGTCGTGTGACTTCTTTAACCTGATGTTGGAGAGCATCGTACGAGCCGCAGAACTTAATCGCTCAGGCACAATCTTTTATAAGAGCGTACAATTGTTGGCGTATGCCGATGATATTGATATCATCGGCCTTAACAACCGCGCTGTTAGTTCTGCCTTCTTCAAACTGGATAAAGAGGCAAAGCGAATGGGTTTGGTGGTGAACGAGGACAAAACGAAGTACCTCCTGTCTTCAAACAAACAGTCGGCGCACTCGCGTATCGGCACCCACGTCACTGTAGACAGTTATAATTTCGAGGTTGTAAAAGACTTCGTTTATTTAGGAACCAGCATTAACACCGATAACAATGTCAGCATTGAAATCCAACGTAGAATCTCTCTTGCCAACAAGTGCTACTTTGGACTAAGTAGGCAACTGAGCAGTAAAGTCCTCTCTCGACGAACAAAACTAACACTTTACAAGACTCTCATCATGCCCGTCCTAACGTATGGCGCAGAAGCTTGGACGATGACAACATCCGATGAAGCGACGCTTGGAGTGTTCGAGAGAAAGATTCTGCGTAAGATTTTTGGACCTTTGCACGTTGGCAACGGCGAATATCGCAGGCGATGGAATGATGAGCTGTATGAGCTTTACGGCGACATAGACATAGCGCAGCGAATAAAGATCCAGCGGCTACGTTGGCTGGGTCATGTCCTCCAGAATGGATACAAACGCTCCGGCTTTGAAAGTATTCGATGCGGTACCAGCTGGTGGTAGCAGAGGAAGAGAGCTGCCTCCTCTGCGTTGGAAAGATCAGGTGGAGAAGGACTTGGCTTCACTTGGTGTGTCCAACTGGCGCCGGTTAGCACGAGAAAGAAATGACTGGCGCGCTTTGTTAAGCTCGGCCAAAATCGCGTAAGCGGTTATCGCGCCAATTAAGAAGAAGAAGAAGAGTTGGGACAATTGAAAGTAAGAAATTTGTATGTATATAATTTTAAGTAAAGTTAGACGAATGAGGTCGAGTCTCATAACGTCATTTCTGGTTAGTCTACCCGACACCTTGAGCGGCGTAGAGATATGTAATTTTGAACATTCTATCTATAGACATTTATAATACTTGGATTTTCAGCAGCTAAAAGTTTACTTAATATCAAGGGGTGTTAACAAGCTGCAGATGACGAGCAAATATCATTCCCCAATCTTAGACAGGGTAGAGGCGGAGCATAGAAAAATTGACTACGCAAGGGAAATAGGTAAAAATTATGAGGATTTTTCTAAGAAATGGCGATATTCCAATTTTCAGAGACACTTCTAAAAACTAACTTGTCTTCGTTGCAGAAAGATAAATTGTGAACAAAGTTCTTATGTCAGCAACGATTATCTCGATATGTTATTAATAACGTGGCAGATATTTGCCAATTTCTTCGACAGCACATTGTCCATCTATACTTTTGTCCCGACTGTTCAGGGAAACAAGGAAGAGGAAAAGGATCTAAGACTACACTTGGAACGAAGTTGAAGCTTCTATGAAATTTTTGCACCCACAAAACAGCTACAATGACAGTTGAATTAATCTGTATGAAGAAGCGCAACGACTTTGACCGTCGATCATTGAACGAAGAACGCTTTACTTACTGAGGCTATCTAAAGCAAATGCAGTCTCTGGATTAAGAGGAGGCATGTCTGAATAGACACGAGCTTTAACATAGCTCCACAAAATATAATCTAAAGGCGTTATATCGCACAATCTGGGTGGCCAATTGACAGGTCCCGAACGGGAAATCAAATGTTCACCGAACTCGCCTCTCTACAAGTCCATTGTTACGCGTGCTGTGCGTCTTGCTGAAACCACATGCCATGCAAGTCAAGTTCTTACATTTTGGGCAAAAAAAAGTTGGATATCATTTCACGGTAGCGCTCACCATTCACAGTTACGTTACGATTCGCAGCATCTTTGAAGAACTACGGTCCCATCATACCTCCAGCCCATAAACCACACCAAACCGTGACCTTTGCTGGATACATTGGTAGGTAGCTCTTGTAATTCTTCTGGCTGATCTTCACTCCAAACTCGACAATTCTGCTTATTTACGTACCCATTGATCCAAAAATGAGCTTCGTCGCTGAACACAATTTTTCGACTTTAAAACTTTCTTAACGGAACACCCATTTTTATAATAAAATTCAATAATTTGCAAGCGTTGTTCTTTTGTAAGACAATTTATGGTTAAATTATAGACCAAACTGAAGATGTTTGACAGTGAAACAAAAAACACGAAACGTGCATTAGCTGTTTAAACCAACTGTTTAAAAATATAATAGCTAAAAAATCGCCCTTTATAATAGAGGTGGCCGCCGTTGCCGAATGGGTTGGTGCGTGACTACCATTCGGAATTAACAGTGAGAACGTACGTTCGAATCTCGGTGAAACACCATAATTAAGAAAAACATTTTTCTAATAGTGATCGCCCCTCGGTAGGCAATGGCAAACCTCCGAGTGTATATCTGCCATGAAAGAGCTCCTCATAAAAAAATATCTGCCGTCCGGCGTCGGCTTGAAACTGTAGGTCTCTCCATTTTTGGAACAACATCAAGACGCATACCACAAATAGAAGGAAGAGCTATATATATATATTATTAACATATATAATAATCCGGCAATCCGATTTTTCCAGCTCCTACAACAGCATTTTAAGGCCAACCACCTAAAATTAAGGTAACACAGAGTTTAAAAAGGGATTTGATAATTGTCTCCGATAGAAAGAAAGCGCGCTATAAAAATAGTCGGCTCTATGTTTTTGATGATCGTGTACTTTACTTTAACAAACTTATTTGTGATAATTCAAATTAATTTCATTTGGCATGGAGAATTTCGCTGAATGCTACCTCTAGGATTTGGGCCGAGTTTAGCAAGGCGCCCCAAT
Organism: Anastrepha obliqua; assembly: GCF_027943255.1. NCBI lineage: Eukaryota > Metazoa > Arthropoda > Insecta > Diptera > Tephritidae > Anastrepha > Anastrepha obliqua. The sequence continues at coordinate 88,911,664 of NC_072892.1, forward strand.
CGTTTCTTTCTCGTGCTAATCAGCGCCAGTTGGGAACACCAATTGAAGCGAAGTTCTCCGCCACCTGATCTTTCCAGCGCAGAGGAGGCCTTCCTCTTCCTTTGCTACCACCAGCTGGTACCGCATTGAACAATTTCTAAGTTCGTTGCCATTTCGACGACATGACCCAGCCAAAGAAGACGAACTATGGTTACGTGTGTAGAAGTCCACGCGAGTACGCAAGTCGGAAAAGTACCTGATTGCCATTCACTTCGGAGTGACCAGGATGATTCTTCTATATACGGTCAAAACACTTCCGCGCTTCACTCATGTATTCTCTGCATAGCTCCTGAACATCGGCGTAAGAAAGTGCTAATGTGAGAAGTCGAATCAGTCCAGTATATCTGGTTGTGCGCTGGGTTTGGGACCTGCCACGTAAAATCCTTCCCCAATGAAGAACATAACAAGGCCTCGGATGAAAGCTGCTTATTGTGATGGCAAATATATTAGCTTTTATACGAGGGCGCTCAATAAGTACACATGTTGGAGGAATTTGGTATTACCATCGTCTGCTGCCATCTATCAAAACAAAATTCATACTGATAGGTTTGGATTTGGCAGCTATTCGAGTAAGACGTGTTTAATGATTTTCGCTAAAATGGAAAAAGAGCAGTATCGTTCGGTAATTCGCTTTTTGTTTTTGGATGGGGAAAAATGTGAGGAGACAAAAGCAAAGTTGGATGCTGTCTATGGGAACGCTTCGCCATCTATGTCCCCAGTTAGATATTGGTTCAAAGAACTTAAACGTGGTCGAACATCCGTTTTTGATGAGAAGCGACCAGGACGCCCAGCAGTCGTGGTTACCGAGAAAACCATTCCTAAAGTCCTAGACATGATTCTCGCTGATCGACGAATGAAATTGCGCGAAGGCCATAGGTGTGTCGACTGGAACGGGAACTAATATTTTATTTGACAAGTTGGCGATGAAAAAAATGTCGGCTCAATGTGTGCTGCGATTGCTCCCGGTAGACAACAAGCGGATGCGGCTGTTAACTTCGAAACAGTGTTTGGAGCAATTTAAGCGAGATCCGAAGGAATTTTTGCGTGGAGTGTTCACCGTTGTTGAAACCTGGATTCATCATTACACACTAGAAACTAGGCAACAATCAAAACAATGGATTTTTCTCGATGAATCAGCTGCAAAGAAGGCAAAGTCAGTTCCGTCGGCTGGAAAGGTTATGGCGACAAGTTTTTGGATGTCAGCGGCGTCATCCTCATGGATTTTTTAGAAAAAGGAATAAGGATCACTGGGCAATACTACAGTGAGTTATTGAACCGTTTTCACAAAAAATGCATTCGTATTTGGAGAAAAAGAAACTGCTATTTCACCACGATAACACACCAGCAGTTCATCCGGAGTTGTCGTCGCCAAACTGCATGAATTGGGTCGTGAATTGCTGTCGCACCCCCCGTATTCACCCGATCTGGTTCCCTGCGATTTTTTCTTGTTCCCTAACATGATAACATGGCTCGCGAGAAAAAAAATTAATTTCAAACGAAAGTCATCGACGAGACTGGGGCGTATTTTGGAGAGTTCGACAAAATTAATTTTTTGGAGGTGTAAAAAAATGGCGCAAGCGTTGGCAGAAGTGTATCTTTCAAAGAAGTGTATCTTTCATTCAACCCCCCTCGTATTTGTTCTCGGTAAGAATATATTTTTCGTTACAAATCTATGAATAATATTTTTTTATTTATTTTGTGCTACAGTAATACATGTTTAGCACTTTGTTAACGTACGTGTGTCAAAGGAAGCTGGTGCCTACATAATGTTTTCTATTAAAAAGGTCAAAATTTTCTGGTGTAGGTACTTGTATAAATAATCAGTTGATATTAAAGGTCTTTTCAGTTTTATCAGATGTTGACGTCCATTAAATTGTTAAATGTAATCATCAATCAATGCAGAAACTAAAATAATAGGAATTTCTTTACCATTCCACCACCAGCTCCACTAATACCTTCACAACACTTGAAAGATCAAATAGTGATTTATTATTTTTTTGTGCAGAAACGGATATTTACGAGTTTTAGTGTCATAAAGACTTAATCATATACCAGCACATACCCGACATGCATTGCAGTGGCTCTCAAAGAAAAAACATTAAGTTGGAATTAAGTATAACGTCTGTGGAAGTGCTTTTGGATACACACACAACATTTTCTGTTTTTTCCCCTGGTTACGTACACGAATGCATAAAAAATTTGTTCAATTCATAAGTACTCCATACAATTGTTCATGTGAAAAGTAAATTTAGTCCACACACTTGTATATCGGTCTGCGCTTAGTCAATGGGCATACAATAGTAGTTATAGGACTCTTTTCACAGCTGTTAGTACCCATCCCTGATGTAGAATTTTTGACCTATTAGCTAAAGAAATCGCAGGAAGCTTCTGCTCAAATTCCCAGTCTGCGATGATTAAAGGAAAGAAGTACCAACTATTGGCTCCACTGGTACCACATTAATATTTTGACAACTTGGCTGTCTTTTTTTTTTTTTTTTTTAAATATGCATTATTTTTGTATAAAAGTATAACTAATTTTATAACAAAACCCTTATAAATCAAATAATTAAATTTTATGCAAAAATAAGAAAAATTTCACAAGTTTTCTATTAAAATTCCATGGTTTTGAATTTAAGCTTTTAGACCAATTTTTTGTATGCAGATTTATAGCGCATTAATTATTATTAATTAAAAAAATTGTGCGTTCGTTATACAACGATCTCCAGCATCTGGTAAATACGGGATTGCAGAAATGATATCACCAATAAGCTGCCAAAAGGGCATGTGTCATTTTTATGAATGCATTCCTACTGGATCCTTCGTTATCCACATCCCTGAAGAAATACTGAATTCACGGCTAAACTTAAATTAAAGCTTGGAGATTACCCCCGTAAACTTATATTTATTTATTTATTTATTTATTTAATGTCTAACAAAATTCAAAACAGACATTTAAGATATAAATTTCAGAACTAAAATACAAATTTACACTACATGTTTAATATAAAACAATGTCAAAAACTTAGACTAAAAACATAAGAAACCATTAAATTGCTAAAAACCTATAGAAGTTATTACCAAAATTAATACCTAAGAAAGTAAAATAACAAATATTATAAACAGGTTTTATTTAGATTTCTTACATAGAAAGCAAATTTTTAATTGCGTTTGAAATACATGTTTGGCCCTAGAAAAGTCTAAATCCAAAAGGGAGGCGAGATAATTAAGCTCAGACAACGTTCTAACGAGAGGGGCATTGGCACTATATAATGTCCTACTAAAACCAACACGAAAAATTTTGCAACGGCGAAAATTTCTCTAAGGAACATTAAACTGTACTCTTTCTATAAGGACCGGGCAGTCAATGTGTCCATTAATGAGATCAAAGATATATGATACTGCCTGAAAAGTACCTCTGTCACTTAATGGAAAGAGACTAATCAAAGACAGCGTGAATGTAGTGCGAAATGCAAAACAATTTTTTGAAACCTCTCCACTCGATGCATAATAAGGTCTCCAAATAAAAGAGGCATAATCTAATTTGGACCGAACAAACGCAGAGTATAATATCTTAAGAGTATATGGGTCAGTGAAATGCGATGAGTCACGTCTAACAAAAGCTAGCATAGCAAGTGAATTGGAAACGGCATAATTTAGGCGCGCGATAAAATTAAGCTTTGAATCAAAGAAAACCCCTAAATCTTTTATCACATCAGACGAAGCAAGACATGTATACTTGATATGATAAGACGTATAAAGAGGGTTTTAAAGCTTAGAAAATGAGATTTTGTGACTAACTAACAGGAAACTAAATTATTCAACTCGGACTGTAGGGCGGCTGAATCACTAGAATTTCTTATTTCAGGGTACACTTTTAGATCATCAGCATAAAGAAGATAATTAGCGAAGAAAAAACACGAATTAATAAACAAAACAAATAACAAAGGCCGTAAAATACTACCCTGAGCTACATTAGAGGTGGCAATATACTGTTTCGGAAAAAAACAAATAACTGTAATCAAAGAAGCAATCGATGGCATCGATTGAGAGAGCTTAAGAAGACGCGTGGTTAGCGCTTTGCTTTTAAAAGTCAACTGAGAGATCATTGAGTGGGCAAATACAGGGTGGGTCATATAGCGTTTGCTTTTGGAACTACCTATTTTTTTTGAGAATGGTAACACAAATGACATGTCAAATGTCATAATTTACTTAAAGGTTTGACATTTACGAAATGGGACGCTATACGCTTGAACAAAATTGGGAAATATTGAAAACCTATTTCCAAAGTGTTGAGTCTTATTCTTCTTCCGCGGTTACAGTAAATGGCGAGCGATAGCGTGACATGCTCAACGAGTTGTTTCCAAAAATTGAAGAGGATGACATGGGCGACATTTGGTTTCAACAGGACGGTGCAACTTGTTACACTCCCAAAGTTACACTCGAACTTTTGGCTACCGTTTTTGAAAACCGAATAACCAGCCGAAATTCCGATATCAATTGGCCGCCTCGAAGCTGTGATCTAAGCCCGTTGGACTATTTCTTGTGCGGAGCCGTTAAGGACAAATGCTATGCGAACCATCCAGAGACGATCGATGCTTTAAAACACGAAGTGTGCTTAAAAATTGGGTTGATCGAATGGCCTACTGTAAAGTCAGTCGTGGCAGTCATTTGAACGATATTATTTTTTATTCATAAATGATAATGTTCAATCTCCAAACTAAAAAAAAAAAGTTTGAAAAAATATTCATTAGTTTGTTTTTTATAGCCCTATGTAACAGAATCGAATATGCACAAAATAACAAAGCCCTACTGTAATGTTATTAGATCAAACATAGTTTTAAGTATCTACTGTCGAAGTAATTTCATTTACTGTTCGTTTAGAATCGTCTCAGTATCCACTTCGTTAGCTTAAATAATAATTACGTGAGACTAACACCGAAATAACTTTTGGACTTGAACTTGATTTTCTTATTGTTCCTAATGTTTGAAACGTCCCAGTTCAATTGTTTTATTTTTTATTTCTTCTTCCCATCTTCTTTTGTCTATATGATGGTATTACAAAGGACGGTTATTCTCCATATGAAAAGACAGCTTGAATCCAAATTTTTAATCTGAGTGAGATAAAATAAAGTTATAAAACAGTGGAAAAGTCTAAAGCTGCGTAAAGAAGAAAAGTCCACAGATACCTTCTAAATACACTTTGCTAATTTCAAGATTATGACAAGCACGTATGTAAGCAACAGGCAGGAGTGCGGTGAGTTTATTTCGATAATGTACTGAAGTTCTCCATTTGTTCAAAAAAAACCATTTTCAAAGCCGGTTCAACGTTAGTTCTTATGATCACAGAAATTTTGCGATTTTGTTAGGAAGCATATGAAATAGAGACAGAAAAGTTTCGTTTCATAACAAAACCGCACAACTTAAGAGTAGCTTGCGTTTTCAATACCTCTGTGATAGAAATTAGGTGGGTTTCTTGCATTTAAAATTCAATTCTTCAAATAATTCGTGATGCATCCAATAAAATAAAGCGAGTGAAGGCCCGTCTACTTCAGGTATGTATATAAATTATAAAATTAAGTACTGATTTTATCATTTCAAGCTCAAACCATAATACAGGCTTTTGTCAGGCTCAAAAAAAGGTAAGAAGACCCATCCTACAATCGGTCACATTCTTAAGTAGGTTACGGTAGGTTAGGTTTTTGAGGCAATCGGTTTGGAATAGCCAACTCACTTAGACCATGTAAGTCAGTTATGGTATCACTGTGTAACACAGGAACCTTAGTGGTTATTATCATGGAAGTGTTTAGACGCTCTTATGAATGAAGGTTTTATCTCAATACTGATACTTCCGTAAGAGTGTGAAAATGTTATCTTCTTAACATCCTTGCTCCATCCATGATATTTTGCCCTCTGAAGAATATAAGTTTTTATCCCTAATTTGCAATTGCCATTGGAATTCCAATATTGGATCAGTTTTCAGGCACTGAAAGGATTGCTAGCTCATCAGCCTTGCAATTTGATTCAGTGCTAGTATTATTTGCAGCTGCCAGGCAGTCCTGAGCAACCTTTGATCTTAGTAAACTGGCTGTTTTATAACATCGTAGTTTTTGTTATAGCGTGTATGTTAAGGTACACTGTATTTTTAAGTAGCTCGTGACAAAGCTGAATATAAAAGATGTGAGCCAGGTTTGCTAACAAAAGAAGGATCTACAAGAGGCTTGAACACACACTTGAAAACGTGCGCTACTTTTGTAACACGTAAGCAGAATAACATTGAAGCTGATAATCGTAATCCTACTCTTTGCAGGCAACCAAAAATAACATTTTATTTTGGAAGTGGATAGAGAAAAGCCTTTAAACAGTTTTGGCAAAGACTGCCGCAGTGGATGGCTTTACATTAACATTGTTTGTAAAATCTGAAGACCACCAAGTTGTAATGAGAGCTAGTGCCTTTGAGTTGCCAAAACTCCATCAATCAGCATTCATTTTTTCTTAATTGCAAGAGCAGTGAATGAAAGATGGCGTTAATGAAACCACCCGCAGAATCGTCCGAATCGTTGTGGTCGAATCTCAATGCTAAACGCACAGAATATCTGCTAAGCCAAAGTAAGCACAGTCTTAGCACACATATATTAGTTATAACAGGGCACTGCCTAATAGGTAGGCACGACCAGAGGATGGGTGATGTCGCACTTCCTTTGCCATTATCTTGTTCTATCAGGCATAGATTTACCATTTTGGGTGACAATTTTTTAATGAATTGGAAGATCTAAGATGAATTTAAATCAAGGATCTTCTAAAATGTTTGAGAAGTACACGCGGGCTTCAGGAGTGATAATGACAAGCCCACGCAGCATCACAATGTACAATGAACTTGAGTATGTCCCACAGTAGACAACCGCTTCAACCTAACCTAACGTTTTCTAGACATCGGGTGTACCTTAAGTTTCTTTATCAGACATGCATATCATAAAGTATTATTAAATGAGTAAAAATTTAACTATTGACAAATTTTGTTACTAATGTAATAATTTTCACTTTAAATAAAAAAAGTTTATTTAAGACCCATTTTTTGTTTTGTTTGAATATTGTATTATATAAGAGTATACCTTTTCAACCAATATTGTTTAAATATTTTTCGGGGCTCGTAAATAACCAAATAATTCTGTTCTATATACTAGGTATATGATTACATATGTACATTTTCTATCGTATTTTTAATGGTTTTCTACTTTTCACATTTCTCTGGATAATAATCAGTATAGCGGCATTCAGCTCACTGACCATACACAAAGCGGAAAAAAAATACTAGTGGAACTGTAGTAAGCAATAAATAGTTTCCCTTTACGAAAGAAAAATGCAAGGAAATTTGAAAAAAATTCACTTTCATTTATCATTCGCTTCACATCATTGTACATTTTGAAAGCGAGTATTTAACGTTAAAACTTAGCCAACAGGTAAAAGGATGTGAGTAATTCCTTTAGAGAGAAAAGCAAAACAAAAAAATGACCCGCACTATGTATTTAACGGAATTAAAGATTCATTTAATAACCGTAAATGGTTGCCTGTAAAGGAGAATAATAAATAAAGGGTTTAGTTTAAAAATTATTTTTTCAACAAAACAACCGTAATAAAATTGCATATTAAAACATTTTTGGAGGTATTTTTAATTACTTAATCATTCTATGCTACTACAACGGTAGTTTAAATATGCAAAATACAAAAAAAAAAAAACTCATTAATAGTCGATTTTTGGGAATTTTTTTGTAAGTAGAAATGCTTATTCGAGGATCGGCCAAAGATAATTTATTATATATGTATTAAATTATGTTGATGTAAATTTTTATTAAAAAATATTGAAAATTGACAAATTATGTAAATAAACGTTACGAGTTAAAAAAAAATTACGTTATTTGGTGGCAAGGATGCAGCAATGAATAATCATCTGAAACCAAAAAACCAAAAATTTTATTAATCTACACAATAGTGGCTACCATTGCACGTAGCCGTTTTTTTTTTGTTGTTTTTTTTTTTTGACAAAATGGTGGTGATTTTTCGATGTGTGTTTTTCACCATTTTTTTGATTTTCAACACTCCCAAAAAAATATATTAGTTCTTTTCAAAATTTTGGAAATCGGCTACGTACAACGATAGCCAATGCGTTAACAAAAATTTTGAAAGAAAGAAAATTAAAATCGGTTCGTTGGTCTTCCGGAAATCGTTGCCACCGTATCAAAAAACGTCGTTTCGAGAAAAACGCGTTGGAAATAAAAGCATCGCATCGTAAACGCTACGGGGCCGAACCGACGGGCGTTCACTTAAGTGCACATAGAATCGCGAACAACGCGAATTTCGCTTTAAAATTTTTATCATATACTAACAATTTGTGCAAAAAAAAATGGACTTTTTTGGATTTTCACAGTGGCGTTCCCCCTTAATTTGTTTCATTTTTCAATGCACCTTGAAGATCTATTGTGCTCTATTCTTATTTTCCATGTCTGAGCGCTGTATTCTAACTGTTAGGAGTCTGCTTAAGGAAAGCAGGTTTTTTCGAATGCCGAGACCGGTCCGATTCGATGTGCGCTAAGTCTTTAGCATGCCTTTAGATGAGAAATCTTCCCTCTTAAATGAAAAATGTATATATGAGGGAGTTTCATTCCTTTTAGGAAGTAATTTAGCAGAAAAACAAATTGTGATCAAAATATTTGTTAAATTATAATAGGACTATGTTTAAGTTCGTGCGGTTTTTTTTCGAAATTTGAAACTTTATTGACGTAAAATGGTTACAAATTTAATATTCAAAGTATTGTCCATCGCTTACTACTACTTTTTCCCATCTTTCTGGCAATTCACGGATTCCCTTTGTGAAAAATTCGGTCGGTTTTGCCGCAATCCACGAATCGATCCATTTTTTGACTTCATCGTAATTACGGAAGTGCTGGTCAGCCAGGCCATGTTGCATCGATCGGAAGAGATAGTAATCGGATGGCGCAAGGTCTGGACTATACGGCGGGTGGGGTAGGACATCCCATTTGAGCGTTTCTAAGTATGTTTTGACCACTTGTGCAACATGTGGCCGAGCATTGTCATGTTGCAAAATAACTTTGTCGTGTCTATCGGCGTATTGCGGCCGTTTTTCTCGCAGTGCTCGGCTCAAACGCATCAATTGTCGTCGGTAGACATCCCCCGTAATCGTTTCATTCGGTTTCAGTAGCTCATAATACACAACACCCAGCTGGTCCCACCAGATACACAGCATAACCTTCAGGCCATGAATATTCTGCGCCGACGTCGATGTTGAAGCATGGCCAGGGTATCCATACGTTGCCCGACGTTTTGGATTGTCGTAATGGACCCACTTTTCATCGCCAGTCACAATTCGATGCAAAAAACCCTTTCTTTTGTGCCGTTGAAGCAGTTGTTCGCATGCCATAAAACGGCGTTCAACGTCTCTTGGCTTCAATTCATACGGCACCCAATGGCCTACCTTTCGGATCATTCCCATGGCTTTTAAACGTTTGGAAATGGTTGATTGATCAACTCCCAAAGTTTTTGCAACCTCTTCTTGCGTTTGAGCCGGATTTTGATCGAGCAATTCCTCCAATTCGGTATCCATGAACTTTGGCGGCGCACCCTCGCGTTCTTCGTCTTCCAAGCCAAAATCACCACTTTTAAAGCGTGCAAACCACTTCTGGCACGTTCGCTCAGCTAGAGCATGCTCACCATAAACTTCCACCAAGATACGATGACTTTCGGCTGCTTTTTTCTTCATATTAAAAAATTCCCCGCAAAAACACATTATTTGGCACGAAATTCGACATTTTCAAGTGTGGTAAAAATATTGTTGTTTACGCTTCAAATAAAAAACTTATACTGACGTTTGTGCCTTACGACAGTAGCTCTCCAATGAATGTTTGGAAATGTGGATCGATGGAATAATAATCAAGTTACGCCATCTGTTGTAAAACCGCACGAACTTAAACATAGTCCTATTATTCAGGATGTCGATATATCTATTTCTTGCATGTGTATAGGTGTATTCAATGTTTAATTTTTCCAACACAAGTAGTGCAAATATGTCTTTAAATAATACCTTATGTTTGTTTTAATAAAAACGTCTTATTATGGGTATGAAGACTAGCTGAAAGAAATTTATTAAATCGAATAATCCCAACTAAAATAATTCAAAATAAAGCTATAAAGCTATTAAAAATAAAAAAAATAAATAATTGGCGCGTACACTTCTGTTAGGTGTTTGGCCGAGCTCCTCCTCCTATTTGTGGTGTGCGTCTTGATGTTGTTCCACAAATGGAGGGACCTACAGTTTCAAGCCGACTCCGAACGGCAGATATTTTTATGGGGAGCTTTTTCATGGCAGAAATACACTCGGAGGTTTGCCATTGCCTGCCGAGGGGCGACCGCTATTAGAAAAATGTTTTTATTCATTTTGCTTTCACCGAGATTCGAACCAACGACCTCTCTGTGAATTCCGAATGGTAATCACGCACCAACCCATTCGGCTACGGCGGGAGCCTTAAAGCTATTACTCCACTTAATATTTTTTCCTCTGTCTAATTTGACTGAAAGCTCACGTCATTTACAATTCAAAATTAATGAGTCATAATAACATTGGATTTATGTGATAAGTAACCAAGGCACCAACTTGAATTGTTATTAAACATGACAGTACGAGTAAATATTAACGCTAACGGCAAACGTCAAAACGTCACATATTTCGAAGTATCTAAAGGGAAACGATGATTAAGGTAAGGAGATTCTAAATTTTAATTATTATACACTGTGTAAGAGTAAGTACTAATCTGAGTACTAGGTAAAACAAATTCTTTTAGTTTAAAACATTTATATTCTGTCAAAAAATAACAGGAATTATTCTTTAAAAAAAGATACCACTCTATAGAGTCGCAGAGTTTGAGCGTGATCTGTCAATTAGCTTCGGTATAAGGCTTTTGCTGAGGGCCGAGAAGTTCTGGGTGATATGCTCCGATCTGTGCGCCCATCAACGTCTTCAACAAATGAAAACGTCGACAAAGTCAAAGAAATGGTGCTGGAAAACCATCATTTAAGACATAAACCCAAAAAACCACGTCAAAGATGGTCAAAAATGAGAGTCATGCTACCCGTTTTCTTTGATTATCATGGTGTTGTGCACTCGGAATTCGTTAATTCATTCCAAATTGTTCTACGGTAAACAAAGAATATTATTTGGAAGTTATGCGACGTTTGAGAGAGAATATGCGTTGGAAAGGGTCCAATTAGTGGAAAGAAAACTCATGGATTTTGCACTGTGATAACGCACCGTCTCACAAGGTTCATAGAGAGAACACTTTTTTGACCAAAAACTGACAAATATCATCGAGCAACCACCGTATTCACAGACTTTAGCCCCCTGTGTATTTTTCCTTTCCTCAAAACTTAAATTACTACTACGCGGACGCCGCTTTGAATCGATAGAGGCCATTAAGGAGAATTCGCTAAGGGAACTAAAGAAGATCCCTTCAAACGCGTTTAAAAGGTGTTTTGATAACTGGACTAATCGTTGGCATATGTGTATTGCTTCGAATGGATCTTATTTTGAAGGTGACAAAATAAATTTTGATGATTAAACAATTATTTTTTTTACTAATTCCCTGTACGTTTTTAAGCGAATGTATGTGACTCTGAAAGTAGCTGATAGAAATCGTTTATGAGCTGGTTTTTGTTTAAAAAATGTATAATACTTTTTTACTTTATATAGAATAAGTCATTAAACAATACACATTTGAAGTCGTATATTATTGCGGTTTGGTCGACAAAGGTGTTTTTTTTTTAATTTTTTAAAGAGCTGTCAATTTTTATTAATAAAATCTCAGCTGCCTTCAAAAAGATCAACAAATGAAGATGCACTTTATTTATTACATGAAGATTATATAAAGGACGTTCGGGCAAGAGTTCACTGTGGGTCAACATAGAAAAATATTAAACACAACAGCACTAGGGAATAATCGCATATTTTTAAAAGACAGCGATCTTCTTTTGTTTTTGTCACTTTCCACAAAAAAATGTTTTGATAACCATTTTACGTTTTCTTTCCGAAATTTATATAAATTAAAATAATCGTAGAGCATTCTTTCCTTTACCTATCGTTCATTAAAGCAGGCTTAACAAAACAAAATTAGCAGCATATCAAAATCTTTCAACAACGCGCACATGCCTGCAAAAGTCACAGTAAGAACTGGTAGTTTCAGGTATTCGATGGTTTTTATTACACTTTTTTCAATAAAACACTGGAAAACTAGTTTCTATGTACAAAAAGCACTAGGCTTAACTGAGTTTATTCTTCATATCAAAGCTAAATTCAGCTCGAAATTTCTTAGTACTTACTTAAATAAATAAATAAATCCAACCTTTAATTCACCAGACGTGATATATTTATAAAGAAAAGATTCAAGTATACTCACCCTTATTGATAACAAACTATGTACTTCCCGTTAAAAATCACGTTTCCAATCGAAGGGTTAGCTACCTAGTATAGTCTTGGAGACGAAGTAGATATAACATAGGGCACAAGGTAAGTGGGGTCAAAAAACCTCCACTGACACTTGGTTGAAAATCCATGACAATATTACTTTGCTTGTATTAATTCATAAACTTATAATCCCTAGACGTCTTGACTGTAGAAGTGGTATATGCTTGTGGTTAAGTAGGAAAAGTATTTTTCACATACAAAGTAGTTAAAAGTCTACTTACCTATCACTAAGTATATAATAGGGTGCCCGTTATTTACCAATTTGATTATTTTTCTTGCGACGCCCCCTAAACTTTTGTTTTCCGTCTAAGAAAAATTATCAGATCAAAATCAGCTCTTAATATTCAGAATAAACCTTGCCCCAAACACGATATATTTCCCATTTACATAACATGGGATTTTGCTACTTTTTGGAATAAACTTTTTTTTTTCTAGTATGCTAATCGACAGCTATGAAAAACACATATTCTGATGGCATTTTTAACTCTCTACAAAAAAGATCTCATATAATTTTTCGATGAATCGACTCTTTTAATAGTTAATCGAAGTTAAAGTTGAACTGTGAGTAAATTTCAGACATTTTCACTTTTGCAGCAAAATTATTATTGTTGTAGTAAACTTCTCACATTTATATAAAAAAATGATCAATTTCTATGTCATGAAGATGAAAGATGAAAAAAATCCATAAGTCGAATCAAATTTATACCACCTAGGAATGTACGATTTATTTTAGTAAACATGTTTTAGTTACATTTTGAAATTTTTTTGTACTCGCTTACAATCTGGATTACATATTGCTTGTCATCTTCACTTCTTGCTAAAACGTTAACATATTCTTCCGACAATTTTACAGCTCTTTCTGCATTGTCATTGACTACTCTTAAATTTCTTACAATTTCTAAACCTCTCAAATATCCAGGATCTTCTAACCATTTACTGCTGTCTAATTGAAGAAAGCTGGTAGTAATATCAAATCTTTCAAAAAATTTTAAAGAATTTTCGTTTATAAAGTAATCAATGGCTTTATTTATGAACCATTGTGATGTCAGATACATTGTATAAGTATATATAATAAGGACTCAACTCAGTCATCATCATGTATCAAAGAAAAAAGCTATTTTTTTTCTTTCACGGGACCCCAAAGAAAAAAGTCACAAGGTATTAAATCACAAGATCTCGGTGGCCAATTGTGATCACCTCTTCGAGAGATAACACGGTCCGGAAACTTTTCCCGTAAAAAATCAATGATTTCGTTGCTTGTGTGGTACGTAGTGCCGTTTTATTCAAAATAATCGCCATCCAGATCAATACCATCCAATTCCGGCCATAAAAAATCGTTATACATCTCTCGATAACGCAGTCCATTCACCTGTAACACCTGTTATTTGAAAATCCTTTATATGTGGTTAACTTTCTAATAAAATTAATATATTTCAAATTTTCAAGGCATCCGTGATCCTTTGTCAACGATCTGGTAAGTAAAATATGGCACTTTTTGAAAAAAACTCAACTGATAATATCCGACTAGCAACTCAATGATAATTTCCCGCTTTCTAAAGCACTACGAACTAACGAAGTTGCTACAACATTTGGAGTTTTAGCGATAACCCTCAGACACACGATAGATGCTGGGAAATTGTATACCCACTCACTTAAATATTTAACAGTTAAAGCTTATTATATTATATGTCATTCTAGTAAGGGGTTTTGGTTGCGAAGTAATTTTTTGTGAATTCTTGTCAATTCTATGAAGAAATTATTGCTGCACTTAATTGGAAGAACGAATAATGCACAAATTTCACGCTAGGCAATCAAACTGTGACTATATTTAACATTTTTGGTTGCTTACTTCGAGGGTTTCTAATGATACCAGCACTATCCACAACGCTTACTTTCGTTACAAGCAATCGTATTTTTATTAAGAAAACGTTTCTTGCAAAATAATGTCATTTGTTGACGTATGTGGTGAGAGAATTTAGTTTCAAGCCATTGTAAACTTTTAGTCATGTGAAACCTACCTTTCTCCAATTTCCCAATTGGAAGTTAGACAAGAATGCTGCAACAAGACAATGAACAGTTCTTGATTAGTTCCGTTCCCCATAATGAATTCGCAAGTTCTCGTTATTGAACACATTTGGACTGCAAAATACAAAAATAGCTACACACCAGGCATCTAGCTGCATCAGGCAAATTTTACTTACCAATTTTCTCAGATAATTAAACAGTGCAACAGCAATTTTGGAAGCGTAATATTCCTACGCAGGACAAAAGTACTAGGGCCATGTAGGAAAACGTTCAAAGCTTTTTGCTTCCTCAGGTGAACATTTTTTACAGCCTAATACATTTTTAAATTATGTACATGTGCGCTTTCCGAAGAGGCAGAATAAGCTGTTAAAATACTTGTTTGAGCAAAATTCCTAGTTTGAATATATAAAGTAAATTTTACGATGAATGTTTTTGTTGCATGCTTTAACCCATTACCTCCTTCAAATGGAGATCGTTTAAACCGTTTTTTGGAGCAGTTTGGAAAATAATTCATTTGTGAGGTCACTAGAGGGTTAAATTCTTCTACAAAATTTATCCTAGGAAAATTTCACCAGAGATCAGACAAAAGGGTTACACTCTCGATACAGAAACTAAAATGGCAAATACCACTACTCCAGTCCCCTTAGGATATGCAACACTTTTTACTTTTTCTTTCAAAGGTATTGACGTTGTTTATACGCAAAGCGGTCCCTAATTACATTTTTAGTGACTTAGAAAAGGGTTCGCTTACTCTTTATTACTTGTTTGGAAATTGATTTGTTTGCGAATTGGCCCCAAAAGTATCAAATATTCTTTCGAAAATATATTGCACTTGAAAAATTAAAATCTGGTAATGAAATTTAGGTACGTAAAATTGAATTTTAATTTTATTTAAATAGTCAGAATCATACAAATTTTATCGTAAAAAAAAATTTACTTTTCCCAACGGGTTAGAGTCGCTACTATCGGAATCATCACTTTGTTTAGTATCCGAATCAAACAGAAATAATATTCAATATCCGGCTCTGATGTTCTGTGTATAACGTGGCACAAAATTATTCATCCAATTTTGTTTTTGAATAACTTTTTTACTAAATAATTTTGATATTTACACGCTCCATTTCCTGTGTGCTTGGATGGGTATACTGCATCTGTCTAGTTCACAAGTATCAAATACTATTGAAGTACTACGCCATTTTCCAAAATTATAAATCATGCGATAGAGGGATTAATTTTACATGTATAATATGGATAAGTTCGTGCGGTTTTACAACAGATGGCGTAACTTGATTATTATTCCATCGATCCACATTTCCAAACATTCATTGGAGAGCTACTGTCGTAAGGCACAAACGTCAGTATAAGTTTTTTATTTGAAGCGTAAACAACAATATTTTTACCACACTTGAATATGTCGAATTTCGTGCCAAATAATGTGTTTTTGCGGGGAATTCTTTAATATGAAGAAAAAAGCAGCAGAAAGTCATCGTATCTTGGTGGAAGTTTATGGTGAGCATGCTCTAGCTGATCGAACGTGCCAGAAGTGGTTTGCACGCTTTAAAAGTGGTGATTTTGGCCGCGCCGCCAAAGTTCATGGATACCGAATTGGAGGAATTGCTCGATCAAGATCCGGCTCAAACGCAAGAAGAGGTTGCAAAAACTTTGGGAGTTGATCAATCAACCATTTCCAAACGTTTAAAAGCCATGGGAATGATCCGAAATTCAAATTTCGAAAAAAAACCGCACGAACTTATTCATAGACCTATAGTAAAAAATATTTTGTGTTTTTCATAATAAGTAATTTTTTCTATAAATATTTTATTTCTGCTCATCATGCTATTTTTTTGACAAAATTTCTCAGCTTTAGAAATAGTATAGGGTGGGCCATATAAAATTTGCTTTTTGAATCGGATCTAAACAAAAAACTAATTAATATTTTTTCAAACTTTTTTTTTTATTTTGAAGACTGAACATTGTCATTTATGAATGAAAAATAATATCGTTGAAATGACTGCCACGACTGGCATTCGATCAACCCAATTTTTAAGCACATTTTCGATTGTTTTGGCTCCAATTTCATGAATGGCAACTTCGATTTCGTGTTTTAAAGCATCAATTGCCAATCCTTTCAAAAGTGTTTGAAAAAATATTGTTCGACCGACTAGAACCAATTTTGACAGCAAAAAAAGTGATACCAAGCCATCAATTCGGATTTAGACGGCAACACTCAACAGTCCAACAAATCCACAGGGTTACTAACAAAATACTTAACGATATGAATGACAAAAAATATTGTGTAGCTGTATACCTAGACATTGCAAAAGCCTTTGATAAAGTTTGGCATAAAGGACTTTTGCATAAGCTCAAACGAATCTTTCCACAAAACTACTTTGAACTTTTGAAGAGCTACATAACTGATCGAAAATTTTATATAAGATATGAAGACGAATATTCCGATATTCTACCAATGACAGCTGGAGTACCGCAAGGCAGTGTATTAGGTCCTCTCTTATATCTAATATACACCGCAGATGTGCCAACTCCGACAACAGATAATACAATGATAGCAACGTTCGCGGATGATACTGTATTAATGGCATCAAACAATGACGAAAAACTGGCGACCTTTACACTTCAAAAATTAATAAACAATACAGTAAATTGGTTTGACGAATGGGGTATAGAAGTTAATAAAGACAAAACTATCCAAGTTATATATACAAACAAAAAGACATCAAAATATAATCTAACCCTAAAAAACAACAAAATAAAAATCTGCCCAGCAGCAAAATATCTTGGAATAACTATTGACGAAAAACTAACATGGAAGCAGCATATCATTAACAAAAGAAATCAAATCAAGAATAAGTACCGGCAATTAAGTTGGCTAATAGGACGAGCATCAAAACTATCACTGTATAATAAGGTGACTATATACAAAACAATTATTACTCCTATCTGGAAATACGGAATAGAAATATGGGGAACGGCTAAAAACACAAATATTCAGCTCATACAGCGAACACAATCCAAAATATTACGAAATATAACAAATGCTGGTTGGTTTATTCCCAATGAAGCCATACATCGTGAATTAAATGTAGATACTATCCAAGAAACAATCACAAAATGTAGCACTAAGCATATACAGCGACTGTCAGTCCACCAAAACGAAGAAATGCGTAAAATAGCACCGGCAGAAAATACCAAACGAAGATTAAAGCGACTCACACCGACTGATCTAACTATAAGATTTACAGTGTAATCACAAAAAACAATAATAATAATAACAGATTCTTCTTACATTGGTAAAAGAACTTAATAGACCCTAATTGTACAAAACTTACATATTGTTAATATATAACAGACTGTAATAAATAAAGGGAGATATAAAAAAAAAAAAAAAAAAAAAAAAAAAAAAAGCATCAATCGTCTCTGGATGGTTCACATAGGATTTGTCCTTAACGGCTCCCCACAAAAAATAGTCCAACGGGCTTAAATCACAGCTCCGGGGCGGCCAATTGATATCGGAATTTCGGCTGATTATTCGGTTTTCAAAAACGGTAGCCAAAAGTTCGCAGTGTGACAAGTTGCACCGTCCTGTTGAAACCAGATGTCGTCTATGTCATCCTCTTTAATTTTTGGTAACAAAAAGTCGTTGAGTATATCACGGTGTTGCTCGCCATTTACTGTAACCGCGGAAGAAGAATAAGACTCACCACTTTGGAAATAGGTTTTCAATATTTCCCAATTTTGTCCAAGCGTATAGCGTCCCATTTCGTAAATGTCAAACCTTTAAGTAAATTATGAACACATTTGACATGTCATTTGTGTTACCATTCTCAAAAAAATAGGTGGTTCAAAAAGCAAACGCTGTATGGCCCAGCCTGTAGAATACAATCTTTTTAATGAAGAAAATTAAAACGTAGCAAAAACTGTGCGACATTTAAGTAAAAGTAAATATCAAGGACGAATTCCTTGACACCTGTAGGATACTACAAATTTGTAGAAGAATTCCAAATAAAAAAAGGATTTCATTAATTTTTAGTTACTTCATGTACGTACAATCATGCTGCACTCTTTTATAATTTTGATGCTCATGTCCGATCACAAAGATCGCACAATTGGCAGTAGTGCCCAAGACAGATATTTCATATTGAATGACTCATATATTAATCTTATGTGCATTTATCATACGCCCGCGCAATTTATTCTTCTTTCCGATATGGAGAATATTGTTAAACTTTTGCGTGTGGAAAATTGGAAATTGTAGCAATTGCTACTAACCAAACCATGCCACTCAGGCAGTCAGGAGCAACACTTTCATTACAAATATGCAAATGGTAAGAGGGAAAGCAAATAGAAAGAGTTGCAGACCTTTGAGCTGGTAAAAAGCAATATATTCACCACAATCAAACAGTTATTACCTGCAGAAAATTAAAAGGTGTAAACACGCTTATGCATCTATGTGCATGCATACATATGTATCTAACAATAAGTTCTATGAGTATGAATTCATACACTTGCTGCGTTGGTATATGAGCGGATGGCAGAACATGCAAACTATTGAACGACTATATTCGCTCTTCCACAGCTACAACAAGGAAAAGAAAACCTTATTGATGTAGCTTTTCGCTATTAGAAAGTTTATTGGCGAGTGTGCATGTGTGCTGCAGTGCATGTTATAAAGCATAATTTTCAATTGTTTGGTTACGTTTGCTGGCACTTTAGTACACTTGCTTTCTATGGCGTTTTGACAACACAAATTTCTCTTGCTCTTTTTGTCTCACATAGTAGTTTTGCATACTATACATAAAGGGTCGCTTAGGTAAGTCCAGTATATTAGTTTTAAAAATAATTTTAATGGAGTTTTGTCGTTAAATGTCGGTTCACATGTAAAGCAAGGCACTCGAAGTGTAACCAGTTAAAAAGGCCATACATTTAATTTGGAAAATTACTTCTATTTAATTCAAAGCAAAGAATTTGTGAAAATAATACCAAATTAAGAATCAATTTACTTTTGCTCGATATGACCACCTTTTGCCTTGACTATGGCCTTGAGACGGTCCAGAAATGAATCGCAAGTTACCCAAATATGATTTGCAGATATTTTGGCCCACTCGCGGACAATGGCTTTTTTCAGCGCCTTGAGACTGGTGAATCTTTTAGTTCGGGCGTTGCTCACCAAAATGGACCAAAGAGAATAATCCATGAGATTCGCGTCTGGTGAATTTGAGAGCCATTGTGTGGAACGTTATGAAGTACGCTTTTTGACACGGTGCCGAGTCCTGTTGTCTGCCTACGGGTTCAAAGCAACCCCCAGAATATTTTTCCGATAATATTTTGCATTTACCTTGACGCCAGATTCGATGAAAACGATCGGAGAGCGCTCATCTGCGGTTAAGCGAAGCATCTCCTTCTCTCTCTCAAGTCTGACTTGTTGCTGCTTTGGTGTGAGATCATACGCCTTTTAGATCTTGTAAGGCTTGACTTTGTGATCATTTTTCAGTATACGGCAAATGCTATGGTTAGCTAGTTTCAGTTCATACGCCATTTGATTACCATTTCGTCTGGGATGTCGCTCAAGTCGCTTCTTCACTTAAGAACCATTTCACGTGACGTTGCAGTCTTTTGATGACCACTTCCATGACGTTTCGCGATGCTAGAGGTATCGTTGTAATAAGTAATGGTGCGATAAACAAAGGCTTTATTTACTATAAGGTGCTTGAGCTCACGAACAATCGCTGGTTGTGATTTTCCAGCCAAATATGTATTATGCAATCACTCTATTACGTTTGAAATCCATTCTGTCCTGCGTATTCTCTTTCAGTGGCACCACTTTAGGTCTTTTTAGCTAAGCCACTCATTAGGGGATTTTCTCGTATACCTATGTCGGTATTTTCCGGCATAAAGCGATTCCAGTATCGCCACTATTGTGTTCTGAATCATTTTTGTCATCTATATCTTTATATATTTATATATATATAAATGGCGCGTACACCCTTTTTGGGTGTTTGGCCGAGCTCCTCCTCCTATTTGTAGCGTGCATATTGATGTTGTTCCACAAATGGAGGGTACTACAGTTTCAAGCCTACTCCGAACGGCAGTTATTTTTTTATGAGGAGCTTTTTCATGGCAGAAATACACTCGGAGGTTTGCCATTGCCTGCCGCGGGGCGACCGCTATTAGAAAAAACTTTTTCTTAATTTTGGTGTTTCACCGAGATTCGAACCTACATTATCTCTGTGAGTTCCGAATGATAGTTACGCACCAACCCATTCGGCTACGGCTACATCCATACTCTACTGTTAATACGGAACTTTTTAGCCACCCTAAATATTTTCTTGGCCTACCTCGACGACCCTGTAATATGGTGAGCTTCTAATGCATATGTACTTTAGTGGCAGCTCATATTGTCAGTTCTCGTTAAAAGTCATACATTCTCGTGTGAAAAAATAATTTCTATCATTTCCTACCTGTTGTACAATGCGGCTCTTTTGTCTTCAACTGAACATCGTATGCGAATGGAGTAAAAGAGAAATTAAATGTGAATTATTGTTTGACATTCCTGAGTCGCGTGCATTGAAATATTACAAGTTTTGTGATTTTGCCTTGGGGAAAACTAGTAGTAAGAAATAGAAAATTATGCATAATAGAAACGTCAAATTTATCAAGTAATTTTAATGGGCAGCTTTCTCGTAGAAGAAATTTACTCGAAAGTGAGGCAATGCCGGCCGAAGTGTGAGCGTTATTACTTTTTCAACAGGCTGAAGTTTAGTAGCAGGCCTGGAGCAGAAGCAGTTCTAATGGGAGTTTCAATAAGAACTTTTTTTCAAAAATACACATTTCTTTATAATTTCATCTTCTTCTTTCTTAATTGGCGCTATAACCGCTTACGCGAATTTGGCCGAGACTAACAAAGCGCGCAGTCGTTTCTTTCTCGTGCTAATCGGCGCCAATTGGACACACCAAGTGAGGCCAAGTCCTTCTCCACCTGATCTTTCCAACGCAGAGGAGGCCTTCCTCTTCCTCTGCTACCACCAGCTGGTACCGCATCGAATACTTTCAAAGCCGGAGCGTTTGTATCCATTCGGACGACATGACCCAGCCAACGAAGCCGCTGGATCTTTATTCGCTGCGCTATGTCTATATCGTCGTAAAGCTCATACAGCTCATCGTTCCATCGTCTACGATATTCGCCGTTGCCAACGTGCAAAGGTCCAAAAATCTTACGCAGAATCTTTCTCTCGAACACTCCAAGTGTCGCTTCATCGGATGTTGTCATCGTCTAAGCTTCTGCCCATACGTTAGGACGGGCATGATGAGAGTCTTGTAGAGTGTTAGTTTTGTTCGTCGAGTGAGGAAATTTCATCTAAAGCCATTAAATGGGCTGTTAAAATACCTGCAACTCTAAATGCGTTCTCGGCCGGGAAATTTCTGCACCGTATTTTGCTAATGCAGAAACTGTCGTTTTGATTTTTCATGGCTTTGTTTAGAGAACGCCGGATTGCTTTAGGCTGGCATTTATGTGAAAAAACTGAGTCGTCAACTAAGGGATTGTTGTGGTTCAAATAGCCTCGGCAGTGAGAACCTCAAAGGGCATACTATAAATTGGGGAAGGAACTAGGGGTGTAAGCACCAATTATGTATATATATATTAGGCCGGGTCGATTTGTGGGGAGGCAAAAAATCGCCATCAGAATTCGTTTTAGAGGTATGATTCCTTCGGCAAAGTTACTTATTTTGATCCCTAAAATGCGATTTTCACAGAGCAATGATCGATTTTTAAATCGACCCGCCCTCTTGATCCAAACATTGAGTCTTCCAAGAAGAAAGAACGACTGCAGATGCGAAGAAGTATGCAACGGCCACTTTGTCCTGAATTCCAGTTTAACTAATATTGAAGGAATGGATTCACTTCAAGGAGACAGATTAGAATATTTGGCAGGCTTCATTAAAAGCAAACTAGATTTAAACGACCAAATTTCAAATGAAACTACATAGACGCGGATGACGAAAATCAGAATTTTTTATAACTAGTCATATGTTTAAAAAAAAATTTTATTTTATTTAATGGGGAAGTTGTAAACAGTCTTAAAAATTTAAATTAAATTAAATATAAAACAAACTGTTTAAACATTGAATTCATTTTTATACAAAGTTTTTGATCAAGAAATCTAAATCTGGGCAGATACGTAGAAAAAATATGATTTACATGATTATGTAGATTTATATTATATGAAATCTGAATAACATACATTCATTCATTCACAATTCACATTGGCTAAGAGCCATGACACATATATTACATTATATATATATATGTATATATACTACTGTGGGCAAAAAGTAAGGTGAATTTGGTTGTAAAATGAAAAATCTTTATTTATTCTTGTAAATCAATTTCATCCCCTTCAAAACAATCCCCTCTCCTTCGATTCAGCTTTTATCTCCTCAATCGATGGTCTCTTGAGTTTTGGGAATAGCCAGAAGTCACACGGAGCCAAATCAGACGAATACGGTGGTTGCGGAACGATATGCGTGGAATTTTTGGCGAAATGGTCACGAAGAACGAGTGCAGTGTGAGACGGTGCATTATCGTGATGCAAACATCAAGAGTTGTTGGCCCATAATTCTGAGCGAATTGGTTCACGTAAACGACTCATAACGCTCAAATAATATTCCTTATTAACAGTTTGGCCAGGTGGAAGGAATTCATAGTGCACCACACCACGAAAATCGAAAAAAACTGTCATCTTTTCGGTCTGGCCTCGCCTTTGGCACGATATTCGCTTGATTCGTCGGTTGTTTCAGGGTCGGAAGCATAAATCCAAGTCTCATCTCCAGTAGTGATGCATTTGAGCTTGTCCTGATAGTCTGAAAGCATTGTTTCACACACATCAACGCGACGAATTTTTCCAAGAAATTGAGAGTTTTCGGTACCAAACGAAATTTGACTTTTCGTAGGCCCAAATAGTCTTTCAAAATGGTTTTGACAGATCCATCTGATATTCCGATCATATCAGTAAGGTCTTTAACAGTCAACCGACAATTTTTGAGATAAATATATATTTATATAATTATATATTTACTTATATAATTTGCGCTTATATAATTTTTTTTATCGATTGTTTGGTCGAGCTTCTTCTTCAACTTTTGTTGTGCATCTTGATGTTATTTCACAAATTCCGAAGGGCGGATTGCTTTTTATGAGAAGCTTTTAAATGGCAATACTCGGAGCGAGCATTGTTTTTTCATTTTATTATTTTATTAAAATTGGTGCCTTTTTTCTTTGATTTTGGCAGCAGACATTTAACTTCATGTTATTTTAATTTAAAAGTCAAATTTTATATGTATATAGTTCGTTTATGGGACTTACATTTTTTTAGCAGTAAACCTCACTATTGAATTAATGAAAAATGAGGTTTGCCCTTCGAGCTCATTGTTTTTAGTGTCCTCTACTCGTCACAGAGCCTCACTCAAACTCAGTTTCCTTAGTAAACCTAAGAAAGAGCTGGGTTGGGGTGTGCGTATTGGCCTTTCTTCCAGCCGCATTCGGCCAAGATATTTCACCTTTCTTCGCGGTAAAGCATCATATTCCAGAAGACGGTGGGCTGGAGTATCCGGGGATTGGTCACAAAAACGACAAGAGTCAGTGGACTATATGCCAATCTGCAGTGATATCTGAGAATGCTCAATTGCTCAAATGTTTGTTCGAAGTGTTCGAGCAAATAACGAAACAGATATTTTGAACAAAAATTGTCAATTCTATTTGTCAGCATAACCCATGATGAAATTATAGTGTAATTACTCTAAAGAAAATAAATTTGCCTGAAAGTTAACCCTGATTTTTTTTATTTAAACATTCCCAGTATTATCTGATCATAGATTATGTGCGAATTATATAAAATAATAACATAAGCTTTTATTTTTCCTTCTTTTCTTAGACCAAATCTTTTATGGTTTATTAGTATAACGAAAAAATCAGGAGTGTACCGATCGATCCACTTAGAGCGAGGTGACATCCTGTGTTTACTTGTATGATTTGATTGTATTATGATAACCCTAAGCGTCGAAAATTTGGTAGCCTGCCAGTTGAACCAGGTCCATAGACAGCGAAAAAAATGTTCATGCTTCACAGGTTATGTTCTGCATCTGATCCCAGAAGGGTTTCATCTATTATGAACTCCTTAAGCATCTGAAACCGTAACTGACCATCGTTACCGATTCTAGCTAATGCGTTTGAATCGAGCTTTCATAGAAAAGCGGTCGGAATGGGACGGTAGACATGACAAAATGATTTTGCTGCATGACAACGCCAGGCCACACGTTGCTAAATCGGTCCAGAAATATTTAGAGGGACGGAATTGGGAAACCTTGCACCTTCGGATTACCATCTGTTCCGATCAATGCAGTCAGCCCTTACTAGAGAGCGGTTCACTTCTTGTAAGAGCATCGCAAACTGTCTCAATGAATGGATGAGGTCAAAAGAACTCGAGTTTTTCGTCAAAGGAGTCCGTATTTTGCCTGAAAGATGGAGTAAAGTTCTAGCTTCCTAATTTCAATCAATAGATAATAAATATAAATTGTCAATAGATTTGTTTGATACCAAACATTAGTCCAAATTAAATATAATACATTTTACTAAAATGCCCACAGCTATATAAAGTTTGATTCTCTTAGATATGAAAAAATTTTTATTTACTTAGAATTACCGTTATATGGAAGCGGTTATTCGCCAATTTCGTCTATTTTCAATAACAACCTTCCATGGATAAAGCGTAATATTTGTACCGAACTCTATTGAAATATATAGTTTTATCGGGAAGGTCGTCTTTGATATTTCAGGGCATCATGCTTAGGGCGTTTCTGATTAATTTGGTTATATGACATAATGTTGTATTGCTATATGTCCACTTCTTTTAAATTTAGTTCAAAGAGGCATGAAATTTCCTTTCATCTATAATTCTAATAATAATATTCCATTGCAATGACACACCAAAATAAGACACAGTAGATCTTATTTACATAAGTGCAAATTCCAATAGCAACAAAATACCTAAATATACAGAATCCTGCTAATTACACTGGCACACAAAAAAAAAATAATTGTCTGTACACCGGGTGTCACCTATCTACGGCCATGTTTTTCGACCCGCTGAATACGAATTTCAAGTCAGTTTTGGGCCGTCCAGCCTTTAATTACGAGTAAATTGCAAAAAACCCCAAAAATTAGCGAAAATTCGAATAAAATGGCAAAAATAGCAAAAAACGGATAAAATAACAGAAAATTACTGCTGAAAAAATTTAAAAAAATCTTTTAAACACAATTAAATAAATTTTATTGCATTGTTTATTAAAAAATTACAAGATTAAAATCTGAAAATTCAAAAAAATTGTAAAATCTATGAAAATGACGTATAAAAATAATTAGAAGAACGATTTTCCTAACTTTCAAACTGTTGTCCGGTGGTATCGAACTCTTTTATTTTCAAATGATCTACGGAGAGGATTTCTCTTTCGTTTGTTATTATCTTTTGGTATATCTCTTTTGAGTGTCCAGCAGTACTCTGCCATCATGTTGATATTCCAATTTCCTTGATACCTAGTCTCCATTTCACTTATGTCTTGATGAAAGCTAGGAAGTGTAATTTTAGATTCATTAAGCATCTTAAGTTTTTGTAATTTGTCACTAATTCTTCGACTATTGTCCTGTAATTTTCACTTTTATTATTTCCTAAAAAGTTATGAGACACATTTTTAAACTTACCAAGCTGCTCTCTCCGTATCATTCATTTTAGCTATAAAATTAGCATCCTGAAATAGAGTTCTAATTTGGGGTCCATTAAAAATTTCCTGTTCTAATTTGGCATCACATATCGCGGGAAGCTTTTCTCTCAAGTACTGAAAACAATCACCATCCTTGTCCAGAGCATCCTTGTAAAGAGTCTCCACTCATCGTCTTTATAGATATGTATTAGGTTTTAATCCCTCAACCAAGCTTTTAACATTGGAACAGTACACCACCGAGTTCTCATTGTCCTTTGTGAAAAACTTCCGGAACTCCTCTTCTCTATTCCGATAAAAGTAAGTACGATCGAAATTAGTATGTAACGGATCAAAATACATAAAAAATTATGCTTCCCTTAGATTTCAAAATTTTTTTTTTGCCAAAACATCGAATTTTCGCTATTTTTGGATTTGTTTGCAATTTACTCGAAATTGAAGGCTGGACGGCTGGACGGTATTCAGCGGGTCGAAAAACATGCCCGTAGATAGGTGGCGCCCGGTGTAAAGACAATTTTTTTTTGTTTGCCGGTGTTATTTTTCAACTTCTTTTAAATGCTAGTTCAAGGGTATGATTTTTTTCCACAATTATTTTCTTGCTTTTAGTTAAAAGCTTTGTCAATTAATAAAGATTATCTATATAATATAAACAAACCCCTGACAGTTAAAAATGGCAACTTAAGAAAGTTTTGAATTTATGATTTTTCACGAAAAACCAATTTTGTATGGAAACTATTCTGCAAATTATTTAAAATTCAATCGAAAGAGGTCAGGTGAACATTTGTTGCCATTGAGAGATCCTCTATGTGTGCATGCCTCACATAATTTTTCTCGAGTCATCGTACGCACGAATAGACAGGCAGCCACGGCTAAATCGACTCCTCTCAGCATTCTATGCCTTTTATCTATCTCGAACATTTTATGCCCTTCCATACAACCGTTATGTGAACAAAATTATAACACCTTTAGGCACAAGTGCGCTCGAGTGTAAAACTATATCCATATGAATCCAAGGATTGAAAGTAATTTGAGACAAATAAGCGAAACCTTTTCTCGATCAACAATTAAGTGTGAAATTCGGCGCACCAGACGAATGCGCCAGAGCAAAGCATTGACAAATCCAGCGCATGAATGACACATAGCCTGAAATCACAAACGGCAATTCATAAGCCACCATACACATACACACATACACTCGTATTAGGACTGTATATGTGTTTGTGACTAAAGTCAACGAAGCATTCATGCAAGCGTGCCTGTTTGACATTTCTTCCAAACTGCAGGCGTCTGATTTCCCATTTTATCCACCAGCTTCCTCTTTGCTTACACTGCTTCGCCTGCCTTCACATTGTCTGCTTGCGAAAAAAGTGCGTATATTTTTACATATGAACGTGTACTTTTTCAACATACATACGAGTATGTGCGAGTACGTACATTCTAACACATTTGTGCATTTATCGCCGGCGCATGTTGACAGCAGCATTTCACGCTTTGCATATGTTGCAATAACTTGGTGCACCCATGAAGTGGCGTGAATACGTCAACTAATAACTTGCCACAATGCCAATGCACAAGTGCTCAGTAGACCTTATTTTACAACCGTATTTACCACATAGTATACCCCTATACATACTTACATATATACACGATATAAGTTAGTGTTAACACAAATGTACATTTCTCTCATGCCAGTCGTCTCCGTTGGCCTTAACTAGTAACGCCTGGTAATATGTAATGGGTATGGCAATCGTGTGTGCTGTAATTTTTCAAAAATGAGGGAGAAAAAATTACAAACAAAATTCTATAACTTCATGTAAATGCAATAACTACATGCACACAGTTGCAATTTGTGCGCTTTCATGCGCGGACGTAGTTGTAGGTGTAGGTGCATGTCTGATATGTACTCGTAATGCAGTTTAATATGCCATAAGGGAGCGTCGCTCGAGGTTGTGCCAGCATTGCTGACATATAGTTTGGCGTGATTTTTGGTCTTTACAGTTTTGCACAGTGACTTATTTTACAATGAAATCAAATTAAAAGTATTTAATTTTATTCAGCATAGTTTCCTAGTAAAAAGTTTGAATTTTCAGCTCGGTTTGCACATGTGCGAACATTTTAAAAATATGTGGAAGTATAAAATTGGCGATATTACTATTATTATGAGGGGATCAGGCACAGTGACCTCAAAGATCTGTTGTGGCCCCTTCAGAAATTCAGAATGCTTCTCAGAGCCCAACTTTAAAAAAAACGATGAGTACTTGTTCTATTTTATTGAGCTTTAATATTGGGTATGGGAATACATAAGTTTCCGTTCTTTCTTAGCCAAAGCTACGATTTATTAAAACAATTAAGTAGTATAGGTACAGGGTCCGCCATCTATCGTTACGGATTTGAACTAGGTATTATTTGAAGAATGGTAACACTTAGCTGTCATCTGATTTGACGGGAAATTAGTTTTATTCTTCCGCTGAACGAAAATGGTTGTGTATACGCTCAAAGAACGCTGGGAAATATTGCGACATTACTTTGAAAATCATGGTAATGCTGCAGAATGTGTACGAAAATTACGTACGGCAATGCGAAGAAGAAAAGCACCGAATGAAGCGTATGTGCGTTACTTTGCGAAAAAGTAAGAGAAACTGGGTTGCTTATTGACAAACCAACGCGTGACCGACCGAAAACCGTGCGTACACCCGAACCAGTGTTATGCCAACAAACCAGCAACAATTGATGCACTGAAGACCGACATACGCGATGTCATAGTTGAAATACAGCCGCATACAATCGAAAATGTGTTGAAAAATTGGACCGATCATATGGGATTGTGTATGGCTAGGCGAGGCAGCCATATGAATGAAGTTGTGTTTCACCATTAACCGGAGGGATTGTACTTCAAAATAAAAAAACAGTTTGGAAAAATATTGAGTAGTTTGTTTTTTATAGTATTTTTAATTCCGTAAAGTTATATGGCGCACCCTTTATTATGTGACGTATGTGTCATTGGAAGCAACAACTTTACTCCATCTTTCAGGCAACATACGGATTCCTCTGACGAAAAATTTGAGTTATTTTGACTTGGTCAATTCATTGTGCCAGTTTGCGAAGCTCTCGTAAAAAGTGAACCGCATTGTTTTCGCTGTCGAGTTCACCAAATTTACCTGGCAGGCTCCAACATTTTCGGCGCTTAGAGTTATCATAATACATCCATTTATCATCGCCAGTGGCGATGTGATGCAGAAAACCTTTCTGCCGTTCATACGTCACCAAACGTCGTTCGATATTCCTCTCCTTCAGTTGATGTGGCACCCAGTTACCTGGTTTCTGGACCACTCCCATCGCATGCAAACGTTTACCGACGGTTAATCTGTCAACATTCAACTCTTTAGACATATCATCAAGGGTTCGCCATTTCGACATGTCTTCATCCAATATTTGTTGTAGTTGAGTATCTTCGAATTTTTTCGGTGCCCCTTCGCTCTTTATCACTCAAGTCGAAATTGCCACTTTGGAAGCGTCGAAACCACTCTTTGCAAGTTGTATTTGATGTAGCGTGATTACCGTAAATGTTGACCAATATACGACACGTTTCAGCTGCAGTTTTCTTTAAAAGATAGTAAGAAGCCATGACTTTCTGCAAATCATGTTTTTTTCGAGACGGACGTAGATATTTCTGACGTCAGATAAAAAAGGATCTTTACGCTTCAAACGAATGTTAGCTACTGCGATCGAGGCCTCACATATACACTTTCAAATCACGAGAATAGTACTAGAGCGAACACAGAGCGGAAACTTATTCCCATACCATAAAATATGTTTCCCCAGGTGTTTGTCCCGCTTCTGCATCATTGCTCTACATTAAAACTTTGAAATACAAATATGGTGATACAGACTATGTTCAAACAGCTCCATAATTGAGCATTATGAACGCTTCGGTAATTGTAACCCAATCCGTCATATATTTATGATTTGCCAATTAGTTAGCAACAAATTTGTATAAGTTTCTCTACACAATCCATTATGAATGGAAAGAATGAAACATTATGGAAACCAAATGACATTAAAATAAAATTGAAAAAAGACAATAACGAATTTTCAATAAAAATATGTTTTGATAATCAATTTCTTTTGAAAACCAAAACCTGAAGGATAGCGAAGGATGGAGTAAAAGTACTAAAGTGGTTGTTATCGACTTATGGAAAGAGCGCAGTTGCAATTGATCTTTGAGTAGAATTTTGTTGTAATGCAGATTGAAGCAAGCTACGTCTTCCTAAAACTTTCCAGAACTCCATCCTTCTTTCTCTCTGAGCGTAGCCAGGATGCACTCAAATCTCTATTGCTGGGAAAGCTATCATAAGGTACTAAAATTGCTACTAAATAATCTAGAAGGACATTGTGTAAAAATAACAAGTCAATAGAAGCAATATTGACGAAGTTAAGGCACGTTGCGCACCACTGCTCCAGTTTGTGAGTTGTGATGAAGGAAGAATTTTGTGTAGGCAAATACAAAATGAAGATGTAGGGCATCTTGGTAAGGGCTTTTTGCCCTGTTTACTGATTAAAAATTATTTATTTTAATTTCCAATTTTTTATAGAAATAAGCTTTAAACGTTTGTGTGAAACTTTTTTGCGAAACATCTCATCTAAAAAATGTAGTTTGATTTGTTTGCTTCTGATGATCCTTTTGCGAATAATGAAGTTTTTTCGAGGTAATTCCGGAGATTCAAGTTTCAGTACATTGCAATGAAAGCTTAGAAAAGTATTACCCATTATTATATGAACACTGACTGAAAGCTCTTCATAAAACTTTGTCATTTCAGCCATATAACGAGTGCTTGAAATTTTGTTAATCAACATTAAACTCATGCAAAACAAAAATAAATAAATCCTCCGTGTGATGCTTGGAGGCGACATAAGACTATAGGTTTCTTCATTGGCGTAAAACATCAAGAGACACATCAAAATTGGAGTAGAAACTCGGCTAAACAACCAAAAGGGCGTTTATACTGATTAAAGATATGGTGCGCTGATGGATCGCAATTAGAAGATGGTAGAAAGTGACGGGAATCAATGGGCTTAAATTTAAAAAATCGATTCTAATGTTTCTCTACCCAACTATCTTTCAGGCAGAAATGCATGCCATTGAGATATGTGAAAAATGAGACGAACTCACATTTACATACTTTCAGAGAGACAGGCGGCCTTGAAACCCCTTCTATCAACTACAATCACCTCAAAAATGGTATATGACTGCCTGAACCTTCTTAATATTATATGTTAGGGAAGTTCAACACAACATTATTGGGTTGGGAAGTAAGGGCACGTGAGAAACGAAATAGCAGACCAACTAGCAAAAAAAGAGGCAAACGCGCCCCTAATTGGTTCTGAACCTTTCTGTGGACTTACAAAGAGCCACATCAACGAAATTCTCAGGAGGTGGGAAGTGGAGAAGTTCGTTGAATACTGGCGAAAATCTATCGGTACGCGACAAGCAGAACATATATTATTATTTGAAAATGTCCTGCACTAGGCAGAAAACGGCTACAGCACCTTGGTGGTATGGCTGTACTTCCATATAAACTATGGAACAGTCAATCCTAAAATGTGCCAAAATTTTTAAAAAGCCTCAAAATATAAGGTACCTCAGCAGGCTTTGCACAGTAGATCTACTTTGCTCACAGTGCGCAGTAGGCTAATAATAATAATGATAATAATAATCCTGTTTGAATAAACTAAAACTGTTCACAAATAAGAAAAACTGCCTAAAAACGTATCTGGTTATATCGAACTAACTTTACCACCTCCTTAAGCGGTTTTTAAATTAGACAAATTACACATATGTGTGTGGGTCCTATGATTCGGCCAAAAGCTGTACTTTTGCTTCAAAACAGTACATATACCTATATCCTTGGAGTAATTAATTTTGTATCGTGTATTTTGAATACCTTTTACGGTCAAATCTGGTTTTTAAGCTCCAGCCTTTTTAGAATAATTTTATGTTTGAAGAAATATATTTTAATTATTAATTTTATATTTATTAGTAATTTTATTTTAATATTTTACTAACATTGCTAAAAATTGTGTCCCACATTCCCCCAATATCGATGCACCGTGCATCCTGATTAAAACTCAAATGTGAAGGAGAATGGTGGAGTGCAGTCCTCATGCAATCCACGTCTGTTGCACATTACCGGCAACTAAATAATAACTCAATTATAATTTGAAATTCACAGGAATGCAATCACAACAACACCCAGATATACATACATGCATTCTACAAAATATAATCATACATGCGTTTATACGTACATCTATATAAGTACGCTTATATGCTCGATACACCTGGAAGTTAGTTTTCATCAAAAGTTGGCACGTTGTATATTTGGCTTGTGTGGAAACAAACTTTACTTGCATCAGCGTCTGTGTATTTTATGGGTATGAAAAAGTAAGTATGAATTTGTATGAGCTTAAGAGCTGAGTAAAAGTCTATGAAAATGTGTATATTTCACTTAAATGTAGGTAAGTTTGCAACGCGGGTCATATATGTAAGTATGTGTGTGAATATGTATAGAGTTATGTGACCAAGTAGATGCATGTGTGTTGATTGTTGCAATCGTTTTCCGGTTATGTCGGAAATTGTAATAGCAAAAATATAGAAGGAATGTCGAGTAAACGCATTGTGATGTTATGTAAGGGGTAAAACAAATGCTCGCAGTTGATTAATTGGGTTAAAAATAGTGGAATGAAAGGATGAAATTTGTTGTGAGAGGGTTGGCTGTAGTAAGGCATATAGCTTTTGCCCTCATTTAATTTAAGAATTTCAATTAAATAATTGATTAGAGATTTAACCGTTACGCTGTACTTATAAAAACAAACGTATGTGACGTTAGTAGGTCAATATTACCCAATAGATCAAAGAAAATATTTTGATTATATTTCAATTATTATAGAACTTTTTGCTTAATAAATAAATAATTACTTTTTAAAATTCCAAAATATATTGCATATGGGTTTGTTTTAAACAATAATTACATCTGATCTATGTTTCAGATTGCCCTTCACAGATTTATTTATATTGGATGTTAGTGGATCGATTTGGACAAATGGAGCAACGTCCATGTTGTAAATTTCTAGGTTGTGGGATTGTTTCAACGGCACTTTGCAAGTTTTTTATCAAAAATTCCGTTTGGATTGCTACGAGGGAGGGCAGTTCTCCACAATATTTCCTGAGAAAGAAATTCATTTCCAAGCTCTGCTATGAATATACGACGTTTAAGGGGTTAGGGGTGGTCAGAATTTTCAAAAAATTTTATATTTTTTTCCATTTTCTTAAAGCATAATGTCTTAGAAATATTGTGTGAAAATTTGAAATTAATCCGAAAAATAACTTTGGAGTTATTCAACAATTAACAAAGGGCGCTCGCGCGGTCCGAAACGTTCGAGAACAAGTAGCTAGCAGCTAGCACCACATAAAATAAATAGATAGCAAAACTTTAAATGCGTTTTTCTCAAAACTATGTATTTTGCTCAAGATTATCTGTTAATACAACTAATTTCTCTTGTCCGATGGATTTTATATGAATCTCCAAGGACTTGTGATGATCACCGCAAGGGACCTCTGGAGAATCAAACAGCGATAACTTTTACAATTACTACTTATTTTTTTTTTTTAATTTTGTTAAAGTCAAGTTGAAACACTACATATTAATGCTATGTTTTTATTTTTGTGAAATAAAGCAACAGACTAGCAAACAAAATTATTTAAAATAATCATTTTATCGGGGCTCTGAGTACCCCTTAAATTTTTATTTTCCTCTCATTCACGATCTATTTTCTTAAAATTATAAAAATATGGTATCACAAAGACTATGGCCAGAGATGTTACTAAAAGGATTTAGGTTAAAAATCGTTCAGAGAAATACACTTGCAGAATTTTCCCAAATGTATATCAATATGTCTTTGAAAATATAGTTCTGACGTCAACATCTAAGCTAAAGTTTATTCTGAAAGCACACGTTGCGGTACCAGCTGGTGGTAGCAGAGGAAAAGGAAGGCTTCCTTTGTGTTGGAAAGATCCGGTAGAGAAGGTTTTGGCTTCACTTGGCGTGTCCAAATGGTGCCAGTTAGCAAGAGAAAGAAATTAAATTAAGAATTGGCGGTTATTGCGCCAATTACAAAGAAGAAGAATTGAGCTTTGAGTATGACGTATAAATCCGTTCAAGAGAGCATTCGCAGAAATCCTCTTAGAAAGCAAGAATCATGCCCAGCGAACCGAATATATCGACCAGATTCATGTCAAGTAATTGGTGATGATCTCGACAGGAAAGCCCTCCGTCGCTCAGCTGGTAGTCTTTTGACAACGCGCTTGAAGAAAATTTTACTCGACAGATGCAGCTTTTTCGGTGACACGCGATTAACGGCCATGGAAATATTATTTTCAGTGATGAGGATATTTTAACTTTTGAAGAAGGTTTTAATAAGCAAAACGGCAAAATCTATGCTAAAACTTCTAAAGATGCAAAAAATATTGTTCCAAGAGCTCAGCGAGAGTGTATTGTAAAGGCGCTACATCTCTTCATTTCTGCGAAAAAGGGGTTAAGACCGGGGAAAAAGTGTACCAGGAGGATATTTTAGAAGGCATGATGAAGCATTTGAGCAGTTCTCTCTTCAATGGAGTGCATTGGATCTTCCAGTAAAGATTCCGTTCCAGCTCATAAGACCGAAACCCCCCAGCAGGGGCTAGAAGATTAACCCCTTGTTAACTTTTTCCGTCTCGGTGGTTAGCGTTGCTAACCACCTATTTTTTATTTTTTTTATGACGGTTGGCGACATTTATGTTTTTAATTTTGCACGAATATTGATTATTGCTTCCTTTTAAGTGAAGAGGTCGCTAATAGCTAGAAATACACCCACCAAGTGTTGAGAAAATTTAAAGTAAAAATCCGTGGCCGCGCGTATTTGTGAAAGCTAGAAGTAAAAATTCATAATAAATTCAATAACGCAATTTATAGTTTGATATTTGTGCAAATTTAGTTCTTGTGGTGTGTTTGATACACAGTGGTTGCTTTCTCGCTTAAATTTCGATTATTTTACGAATATTTTTTACAATCAGTAGTGGTTAGCAACAATAACCACCGTGACGCAAGTATTCCTAGAATTTGCTTTTTTATACGGCCACTATGAGTGGGACTTTCTTTGGTATTTACAATAGTTTAGGCAATTATTTCAATAATGCAACGATCATTGACGCAAAGGGAAATTGAAGAATGTTTGTATGAAGATTTACCTTCAGGACCTGAAGGTGAAGCCAGTTCCGATGAGGATGAAAATCTAGACACGCCTGAGTGGCCAGTGTCAAAATCGATATTGGATGTGTGTGGGGCAGATGTACAGAATATCCATGAAGAGCTATTCGACGACGAGGATGACATATCATTATCAAACTTTGTAAGTCAGAATAATATTGTTAGCTCTACGACCTTGCAACCTCCTAAATGGAAAACGACCTTCTCTATGGATATATCTGGCGAGTTTGTTGAGAGTGTGGGCTTAGCTGATCATATAATAAGCTTGGAAGATTTAATACCACTCCGATTGTTTCACATGTTTTGGACAGAGGACTTGGTTGAGGTCATAAGCTTTCAAACTAACCTATATGCAACACAAGAAGGTAAACCTTTTTCTCCTACCAGTCCTTCTGAAATACAAACTTTCTTGGCCATAAATATGGTGATGGGTATAAGAAAGCTACCGAGTTACAAAGATTACTGGTCTTCTGATCTTGATTTACGTGACTCCTACATTTCCTGTTGTATGCCCCTAAATCGCTTCAGCTGGCTTCTTGGATGCTTGCATCTGAATGACAATAATCTCATGCCTGCTAGAACGCATCCAGACTATGATAAGTTATATAATATAAAGCCCGTCCTATGCTTGAAATTCTTCGCCGCAACTTCAGAAATATTTATAAACCATTCGAATGTGTCGCGATCGATGAAAGCATGATAAAATTCAAAGATGTGGAACAAGTTACTCGCAGGGAACGTGATGGAAGTGCAGTTAGGATCGATTGCCCTCTGGCTGTAAAGAAATACAACAGCAATATGAACTTCGTTGATAAATTCGATCAATTAAAAGCGTGTTACTCCATCGACGGAAAATCCCAAAAGTGGTGGCACCGAATTTTTTTTCATTTCTTGGATTGCTGCGTTATCAATAGCTATATAGCTTACAAAGAGCTTCAGATTAACAGACCTAATTTGGATGAGTTGACATTGGAGGACTTTCACCGCTCAATTGATCAGGGGCTGTTAGCAGCTTGCTACTTAAACAAGCGAGCTCAAAGAAGTTCCGCGATCAGCAATGGTTCGAGCCCAAGATCTCCTGTACCAGTTGCTATAAAACGGTATAAGCCTAGCGTACCTGCTGAAATCCGCCATGAGAGTAATCGACACCAACCGCTTAGAGGCACACCTTGAAGATGCACCTTTTGCAGTACCAAAAGCGTCCCTGTCCGCACAGTATGGCAATGCAGAACATGCCACGTCCCACTTTGCCTCCGAAAAGAAAAGACATGTTTTTCAGATTTTTACAAGAAATAATTATTTGTAAATTTAATACCAAATTTTGTATTGTCTTTTTTCTAAAAATAAATAAAAAAGTGAAGTAATTGAGTGCATTAGTTTTAATAAATTTTTGTATCCTTCAGTCATTCAGGTTACTGGTGGTGACCACTTTGTTTCTAAAAAACCTAACGGTAAATATTTTTTTTTTTGCATTCGTGTGTTACTTGTATTCCATATTCACCAATTAACAACAAAAAATAAATTTTTTATGTCGCAGTAAAGAGCGTGACGGAAAGAGTAACCGCAGAAGATTGGCCGATTGGAAGTCCAGATCTGAATCCATTGGGCTACAGTTTGTGGTCAGAATTACAGAACATGACCTTTGGAAGTCCTCACAAAAATTTGGAGACTCTCAAGCAATATTTGGTTCGACGTCAATATCCATGGAAACCCTGAGTGCTGCAATACCTGTAGCTGAATAGCGTAATCGTTTGAAGGTTTGTGTAAAAGCAAATGCTGACCATTTCGAATGATAATTAAATGTTCCTTTTTTAATATTTGCATGATTAAATAAAAATAACTAAATTAAGAAAGTCGCATAATTTCATATCCAAAACGTGCATAACTTTTAACAAAACTTATGGCACGACTAAATATTTATAATATAATATTATATAATTTACGTATTCGTGCTTTGCTACTTTTTTGATTTTACAGAAATATTGGTTTTCATATTTCTGCCTATATGTCATGGCATATATACTGTGAGCAAAAAGTAAGGTGAATTTGGTTGTAAAATGAAAAATCTTTATTTATTCTTGTAAATCAACTTCATCCCCTTCAAAATAATCCCCTCTCGATGAAATACACTTATGCCAACTATTTTTCCAATCCCCGAAACATGCCAAATAGTCCATTTCCGGTATAGCCATCAGCACCTTCTTCGATTCAGCTTTTATCTCTTCAATCGACTCGAAACGCGTTCCCCGGAGTGGTCTCTTGTGTTTTGGGAATAGCCAGAAGTCACACGGACCCAAATCAGGCGAATACGGTGGTTGCGGAACGATATACGTGGAATTTTCGGCGAAATGGTCACGAAGAACGAGTGCAGTGTGAGACGGTGCATTATCGTGATGCAAAAACCAAGAGTTGTTGGCCCATACTTCTGGTCTTTTTTGACGAATTGCTTCACGTAAACGACGCATAATGCTCAAATAATATTCCTTATTAACAGTTTGGCCAGGTGGAAGGAATTCATAGTGCACCACACCACGAAAATCGAAAAAAACTGTCATCATGACCTTTATTTTTGAATGACTTTGATGTGCTCTTTTCGGTCTGGCCTCGCCTTTAGCACGATATTCGCTTGATTGGTCGGTTGTTTCAGGGTCGTAAGCATAAATCCAAGTCTCATCTCCCGTAATGATGCATTTGAGCTTGCCCTGATAGTCTGAAAGCATTGTTTCACACACATCAACGCTACGACTTTTTTCCAAGAAATTGAGAGTTTTCGGTACCAAATGAGATTTGACTTTTCGTAGGCCCAAATGGTCATTCAAAATGGTTTTCACAAATCCTTCTGATATTCCGATCATATCAGTAAGGTTTTTAACAGTCAACCGACGATTTTTGAGCACTAACTCCTTCACTTTATTGACGTGTTGGTCATCTGTTGACGTCGATGGTCGTCTGGAGCGCTCCAAGTCATCAACACGTTCTCGACCCTCTTTGAAGTCTTTGTACCACTTATAAACATTTTTCTGCGACATGGTCGAATCAACAAATACCTTCTGCAACATGCTAAACGTTTCCACGGCCGAAATTTCATTCCGCAAACAAAATTTGATGGTACTTCTCTGCTCAATCAAATCAGACATTGTAAAAATCGAAAAATGCACTCTCGGTCGTTTGGTAAACACAAGCGTAAATATATTACTGATAATGACATTCACATGAAAGTTGGCCCAGATGTTATTAACAGTGCTGCCAACTCATGAAAAAAATAACTAGAGCGAAATTTTAATCCCGCGAAGTTTGACAAATAAATTCACCTTACTTTTTGCCCACAGTGTTATATCGTGGTTAACTTTTCTGCACAAAAGGAAGTTATTTCCTTCAAATCGGCGCATGAAGTCTGTTTCCATTTAAAAAAAAAACAAAGATTTATTGAATATATTTTAGCACGTCGTTCTTACATAGAGATGAAATATGTACACATAAATAAGTCGGCAGCAGTAATACAAGCAGAAATTTTTTGGTGTTGCAAACATACTTTTGAAGACTAATATAGTTTTGAATACAAGGAGTCTCATGAAAATATCGATGTCGTTTGTCCCGGCAATTTACCGACAAAAAAGAGAGGCATTGAATGTTCACATGCATGTGGAAATGTGGTTCCAATAGCGTCTTGTCATGTCATTATTTCCATGTTATCGCACATTTACTCGCATATCTTTAAGTCCCACACATGCCATTAGCACATCAACAGAAATAGTTACCTTTATGGGCACATTCAGCCCGACTAATGTTTAGCAATCAAAAAACGCTTAGGTCCAACATAATTGCCAATGTTGCTTTGACTAAACTTAACAGCTTTATACACTCCCTAGTAAATATACGTGCAAGTACACATTATGAATGAACCGTATTGGCCGAAGTACCTGAATTTGTGCAGGTGTGTTTGTGGATCGTTGCGAATAACCACAATAAAGTTAGGCTCTGAACAACGATAACAGACAAGTCCAAACATTGTGGTCGTAGTAACACATTAACAACAACTCTCTGCGGTGTCATTCAGTCTAAGACTATTCAATTACAGCGAACGTCAATATACCCATAGCTTGGCTAAGCATTATTGAAGATGAAAGAAGGATCAAGAAAAAGCTGGTTAAAAAAATGGAAGGGGAGAAGTGCTTTGAAATTTTGCATGAGCCAAGGAAATATGATGTATAGGTTCAGGCATGTGTGTATATTATTGAAGAGACATAGCCGCATAAAAACAAATATGATTTTCAAGCTAGATGGAGGTAAGTTCGGAGTAAAATGTATTGATATATTTTGAAGCACTGCATCTATTACGAGTATGGGTATGTAAATTAATATATGCTAATGTATTCACATTCATATCTTGTGCTTCAAAAATAGCTACTAATGAATGTTACGGCAAGGCCTTCGTCTATAACGTAAGTACTTATGCACTCATAAGTTTGTAATGTTATGGAAAACGAATCAAAGAGGTAACATAGAGCAGGCGACAGCACATCAATATTTTTGCCAGTACTGAGAATTTTTATTTTTTTTATTTATTTCAAATGTTTATAATTGAAGTATAAAAGTACAGTCCATTGTCTAGCAAAAACTATATAAATCCATGTTTCAAACCTTATACAATAAAAAAAAGGAAATTCGTTAAAATTTCTAATAAAATATCCGTGGTTTAGTCTTCAGAAAAACTTTTCGTATGCAGTTTTATAGCTTATTATATTTTTGCATAATACAGCGTAAATTGGAAGTTCCTGCAAAATCACGTTGAATTTAAAATTTTTTTTCCTCATGATTTTCCCTATATTAAAAAAATATCGCGCATTCATTATACGACGATCTCTAACGTCTGGTTGGCTGGCAAAAATCCTCCACTGAACCCGCCCAGAGGGTGCCGGCTGGTAATAGGTACCACTGTAGTCCTGAAATAGGAGGTACCTAGCTAAGCTAACTATACAAAGTTTGGTGTTCGCTACTCCTCAATAGTACAACATCATTCGGAGTATCTTTAGCATGGTCGGGGGTAAATGGCTGGATCAAGGTGTAATGCGACCCGTGCCGAGGATCTGTCAGGCTGGGGGCCCTTTTCAAAAATAACTCAGTCGTAAACGGAGCTTACGGATACCTGGCGCCCTCCGTAATAGCTAGTCTTACCTACGTACCTGGAGCTATGCGTAGGCGGACTTCTCCTTCTCCAACACTCGTGGGTCCAAAATGAATATTGACAAATTTATAAATAAACATTCTATGGAGACCGGTTCCTCCGCTAAAGGACCGGAAGGAGCTTCCAGCTCTGCAAAAAGGGCAGCGTCATTGACGAGCCTCTCTTCAGCCCCAGTTGCGACTGAGGCCAAGCCTAGTCAAAATTCGGTGGCTAACAAATCTACGGCTGGTAATTTGGTCCAGCCAAACAAGCAACTGTTGCGACAACCGAAAGTTGGTCGTCAAGCTGAGGTAACTGCGACCTCAGTCAGCGCTAAAAGCAGTTCTCAGGTCCAGAAATGGCCTACAATTAAAATTTCCGACCCGTCAAAGGCTGGGTACCAGGAAAGGCGCAATGCGGCCAGGTTACTCACTAGGGTACACTCAACGCCACCAGCTGGGGAAGAACTCACTAAGGAGCTGCAAGAGGCGATCGAGTGGGCGAAGGCGGTACTACCCAATTTCCAAATCGAGCGTCCGGTGCATCCGGACATATCTAAGCGTCAGAGGTCAGCCGAGGGGGACAGCTCGCAGGCAAAGAAAATAAGGTTGCACAATGTCACGCCACACAAGTCTTTTGCGGAGGTTGCAAAAAACCGCATCATAATAGGCGTTGTAGACGAAAACGACCCTGAAGGAAAAATCCCCAAGAACCAGTGGAAATGGGTGAATGCTGCGCTGACGAAAGTAGCGATGGAGGTTATGATCAGCAACCCTGGGCCTCCTCCTTCTTGTACAGATGCAGGGTGGTATCAGGGTCAAATAAAGATAGTTGCTTGCGATGACGAAAGGTCGGTGCAGCTTTACAAGATTGCCATCTCTAAAGTTGGCGAAGTATATCCCGGTGCCAAGCTGGCGGTGGTAGAGAAGAAGGAAATTCCGTCTCGTCCAAGAGCAAGAGTTTGGTTACCAACAACTCCATCAGAGCCTGAGGATATCATGCAGCTGTTAAGAGCATGCAATCCTAATCTTCCAGCTGACAAATGGAAATTTGTCAAGTCTTTTGAGGAGAAGTCAACCACCGAGGTGGAGTCGAAAAGAGCCACTATGCAAGTCATGTTACTGCTGACTGAGGACTCACTAGAGCCATTGGCGAAGAGCGATGGCGAAGTCAATTATGGCTTCTGTAAGATTAAAATCAGGACATACAGAAGCGACACGTTAGGCCAGCTTGCTGATGATGAAGATTCGTCTAGCGAGATGGACGTGCAAGAAAAGGAGTCTATAGGCGATGTCGACAGTATTGGACACGCTTCTTCTGGGGCGGATTTGACAGAAGACTTTGCCAACCTATTGTCGGAGAAAGAGCTCCTGGGTGAGGTAGACGCAGATGTAACCAATGAGGCTCCTTCAAATAAATCTGCACCACAGTAAAGCAGCCACAGCAGCCCTTGTTGAACTAATGGCGGCAGAAAATCCTGATATTGTCCTCGTTTAGGAGCCATGGGTGAGACAAGAGCGCATATGCGGATTGAGGGCTCCGCACTATAAGCTTCACGCTGCCAGCTGTGCAGGTAAAAGTAGGACATGCGTACTAGCTAAATCTAAACTTAACGTTTTCTTAATCCCAAAATATAGCAACGAAGATTTCACTACGGTAAGCTGGGAAGCAGTTGACATCGAATTTCGTTTGGCATCGATGTACTTGGCCCACGAAGAACCTGTACCACCACAACTATTGGTAGATTTGATATCGGACAGCGAAGCCTCCAAATGCAGATTAATACTGGGTGGTGACGTGAATGCACACCACTCTGTATGGGGAAGCTCGGATATCAACGAACGTGGTGAGTTACTTTTCAATTACATTTTATGTACTAAATTGCTGTTATGTAATCGTGGGAACGATCCTACTTTTATAATCAGGAATCGTCAGGAAGTTCTTGACATCACCCTACTCTCAGATTGTTTAATAGATAAGGTGGTTCAATGGAGAGTATTAGAGAAGCACTCCTTCTCAGACCATCGCTATATTGAACTAATAGTAGAAGAAGAAATCCCTCAACCAACTATTTTTAGGAACTACAGGAGGACCAACTGGCAGATGTATAATTACGAGTTGGAGAGAAATCTTCCCGAAATTCCCCCTTATTATCCAGAAAACGAGGAAGAATTAGATAAGCTAGTCAATTTGTTTACCGGAACATGTTGTAAAGCGCTAAATAAGTCCTGCCCTCTTGTCAGGCACAAGGGGAAGACAAAACCCCCATGGTGGTCCTCAGAACTTAGCCTTCATAAGAGTGTATGTAGAACACTATTTAATAAGGCGAAATACTCTAATTTGGAAGACGATTGGGACTTCTATTATGAGCAACTCAAAGTCTATAAAAAGGAGTTGAGGAAAGCAAAAAGATCTTCATGGAGGTCGTTCTGTGAGGACATAGAAACTACAGCGGAAGCTTCTCGCTTAAGAAAGGTCTTGGCTAGATCAACGACATCTATTGGCTTTTTACAGAAGCCAGACAACGGCTGGACGACTTCTACCAAGGAGTCGCTAAGTTTACTATTAGATACCCACTTTCCGGGGAGCTCTGAAGTCTATAACTCGGGCCCTACCCGAACTTGCAACCCCAGAGTATCAGAATTTGAGATTAGCTCAGATATCTCAGACATAATCAATGGAACTAATATTACTTGGGCTATAGGAAATTTTAAGCCGTACAAATCGCCAGGCCCTGATGGGATAATACCGGCACAACTTCAGCAGCCTCTGGCTCATATCACAGGGTGGTTAGTAACCATTTTCAAAAGTACTCTTCAGTTAAATCACATTCCCTCAGCATGGAGGGAGGTTAAGGTCATCTTTATCCCGAAGGCAGGTAGAAGCTCGCATACCA
This sequence comes from Anastrepha obliqua, assembly GCF_027943255.1. Taxonomy (NCBI): domain Eukaryota; kingdom Metazoa; phylum Arthropoda; class Insecta; order Diptera; family Tephritidae; genus Anastrepha; species Anastrepha obliqua. Next base: position 88,955,403 of record NC_072892.1, read on the forward strand.
AACCTAAGGACTTCAGACCGATTAGTCTATCATCTTTTCTACTGAAAACATTAGAAAAGCTGATTGACTCGGCTATCAGGAATAGCATACCCCACTCACGTATGTCCAAATCGCAACATGCCTACTGTAAAGGAAAATCTACAGAGACGGCCCTAAACTCACTGGTCACATCAATTGAAAGCTCATTTGAAGTTAAAGATTATTCACTGGCAGCCTTTTTAGATATCGAAGGAGCTTTTAACAACATCCTGCCTAAGGTCATAACGAACACGCTGTCAGACCTGCGCATTTCCGGAACCTTTGTGAATTTCATTGAGCAGTTGCTTACGAGCAGGTTCGTGAATTCGACGTTGGGCTCTTCGGTGATGCGCAGATCTGTCTGTAGAGGTACTCCTCAAGGCGGGGTACTTTCTCCTCTTCTGTGGAATCTAGCAATGAACAAGTTGTTGTTGGATCAGGAGGAGAGGAGAATTAAGGTTGTGGCCTACGCGGACGATGTAGCTATATTAATAAGGGGGAAGTTTCCAGACACCCTCTGCAGTCTAATGAATAGAACCTTAAAATATGTGGATACTTGGGCCAAAACATGTGGTTTGAGCCTGAATGCGGCCAAAACGGAACTAGTGTTGTTTACAAGGAGATATAAAATTCCCGACTGTCGGCCTCTGACACTCAACGGAACTCTTTTGCTGGTCGGTGAAAAGGCCAGGTACTTAGGTTTAACCCTTGACAGGAAACTTTAATGGAAGCTGAATGTTCAGGAAAGAATAAAGAAGGCTGCTACGGCGCTTTATTCCTGTAAGAGAACTGTGGGCTTAAAATGGGGATTAGCCCCCAAAATAGTTCACTGGCTATATACGGTCATTGTCAGACCAATTATGACCTACGGAATCCTGGTCTGGTGGCCATCCCTTGATAAGAAAACTTCCATTAAGAAACTAGAGAGTATTCAGAGGGCGGCAAGCCTCAGTATTACTGGGGCGCTCAAAACAACGCCAACTTCGGCTCTAAGCGTTATGTTGCATCTACTACCAATTGACCTACATTGCAGACAACTGGCCGCCAAAGCGGCTCTAAGATTGAGGGAATCATCGATGCTCAAGACAAACAAATGGGGACACTCGCGCATACTTGGGATGTTTCCAGGTATTCCTAATACCACCGACTTTTGTGACTCGGTGAATACATACCTAGACAGGCCTTATACAGTCCATTTTCCATCCAGAGAGGACTGGGTGAATGGGTTAACAAACAACGAAAACGGGGTTAGTATATATACGGACGGCTCTAAACTCAATGATCAAGTGGGAGGTGGTGTATATTCGGAAACTATTTTCGCCAATTTATCCTTTCGCTTACCTGATCATTGTAGCGTATTCCAGGCCGAAATCCTGGCAATCTCAGAAAGCCTTTTAATGCTAAATAAAAGCGTAGTCACTGTTAGAGATATCTTCATTTATTCCGATAGTCAGGCAGCTATGAAATCGCTTCTATCAAGCAAACACTCGTCTAAGACAGTAAAGGAGTGTTACAAATTATTAACAACACTTGCACAGTACTTTTCTATTAATCTACTCTGGGTGCCAGGACACAGTAACATTAAAGGTAACTGTAAGGCAGATGAGTTAGCTAGATTAGGCTCCTCGCTCCAAATTAGTCAGGACAGGCTTGACATACCTATGCCCTTGGCAACATGTAAACTTTTGATAGACAGATACACCATTAGTGCTGCTAACTCCAACTGGAGGCAGTTAAACACCTGCGCTATAAGTAGACAAGCGTTGCCCGAATGGAACATGGGTCGCACTAAGAGTCTACTTAAGTTAGGCAGGAGGGATCTAAGGATTGTAGTAGGTGTCCTATCTGGGCACTGTCTAATAGGAAGACATGCCAGTAGATTAGGGGCACCATCTAATGACTACTGTAGAAGCTGTCAAGATATAGAGGAGGTAGAGACAATCGAACACCTTCTATGCGGGTGCATGGCTCTGTGTAGAAGGCGGTGGAGATTGCTCGGTTTCGCTTTTCTGGACAGCATTGCAGATGTTGCAAATCTCAAACTATCTAGTATAGCTAGCTTTTTAAAGGCCACACAATGGTTTAGAGAGGACCAAGTTGAGTAGGATAGGACAGTTCCGGTGGTATCACAAGGGGCCTCTAACTGGCCTAGGTGCGTCGTAGGACAGCCACTTCACCTAACCTAACCTAACCTAACGTCTGGTAAAGAAAAATACAGTAATGCTGCATTGAGTAATGGTCACTGCGGGATTGCTGGAAACGATGTGTCCAATAAGCTGCCATGAGAGCTTGTGTGAGTTACTGTGCATTTTTGTATATGCATTCCGGCTGGATCTTTCTTCAACAACATCCTTGCATAGAAGAATTGGAGATTGAAATTGGGATATAAAGTCTATGGCTAAACTCAAAATAAAGCTTCAAGATTACTGCGCTCGATTTCAAATACAAACAGCAATCGGATTAGTTTCTTTCTAGTATAATATCATTTCAGAAAGTCGACATGCATACCGAAAGCCAAGCAATTTCGCTTTCAGTTGTCTCTGAGGATTTCATTATCAAGCAACTCACACCAGTCAGGCCACCAGGTCAGTGATGTTGGAGTAAACTATTTATATGGCTGATCTGACGGCTAGGGAAAACACTCTTCAGAGTATAGTGGTTGAGTGACCATCAAGCAAGTTGCTAAAAAATTCCGTAAAATTGCTAAAATTGCTAAAAATGTTTTCTTTGATGGTGTTGAGCGATTTATCAAAATAAGAAAGGCATTACAACTTCAAATTTGCACTTTTTTAAACTTAAATTTAACAATTATTAAAATTGCATTCCAATTATCTTTGCGGAAATTCTAATTCAAGGCTTTTCTTGAAATTGGGATGTAAAGCTAGTGCAATTTTTCTATTTTTAAACAAAATTTGAAGATTGAATTTATATGATTTTTGCTATGTACGGGTTGCCCATATTCGACGGACTCGACGGATTTTGATGACTCTTTGGGTCCATTCCAATCGACGAGGCTTGTCCGCAGGCAACAATCTTTGCGTCAATTGAATCGTATGCGGGAATAAATGCTAATCAATGCGAATAATTCGTTCTAAAGTGGTCCGAGCAATGCCCACCTGCTGAGAACGGGGATTTTGGGATATCCTTGGCGACGTTTCAACACTGGCCCGTACAAGAGCAATATTCTCATCCGATCGCCTTGGTCGGGTTTGATTTGGCCTCTTTGGATTAGAAAGAGCATCACCAGTCGAAAACCTTTCTTACAAACGTTTAATGGTGTTCTTCGAAGGCGCACTTTTCACATTATTTAACGCACGTTGAGTTTTCACAATTGACTTCTTTTGTTGAATGTAAATTTCAACAATTTGGGAGCGCTCGCGTGGCGTGTACTGTTCCATGAGAAAAATCTGCTTGGGCTGACGCTTCCAACGCGGTATGTCATCAAGCGATTTGACGTGTCTGTCAAAAGATACAATGTTACCAGATGGGTCCGTCGAATATTAACAACCCTATAAAAATAATGAACTTTCAAAAAAACACCAAATGGGAATAAATGGCTTCTTCTTAGCAAAGCTTTCATAAGAGTCGGCGTTTTTTAATACTTTTCTGACAGTTAAAGTACTAATACGTATAGACATGTTTTCGAAACTTATTCCATCCTAAAAATTTAAAGTTTAATTTATAAAATATAATTTATACTCATATATATAAATATTCAGTTTGAATCAAAAGTTTTATTTCAGAATTACTAATTGAAAATCGGATTGAAAGGCATAAACTTGGTTTTTTTCGCAGCCTAGCCACTGAGTTATCGCCATAAAGCAATTTTAATATTGCGAATACTCTTTTCTGCTCTCGACTCTGGCATCTCCTGCCGCACTTTGCTGCCAATCAGGAAATAATACACTAAAAATATATATCTCTATCAGTAGTTATGGGGCTCCTAAAATATTTTCCGTATATATTATATATCACCATCATAAGTACAGGCTTGGCCTTGCCCGCTAAGATACGAACACTATTAGAAAATTTTTGTTATTAATTTTATGTCTATGTTCACCTCGAACCCCGTGCTAGCCGATTGGTAGTCACGCAATAACCCACTCGGCCAGTAAACATGAGACCAAACAACATAGGTTTCGCATCAATGCTCCTATTATTATTGCTATGAAAAGTTATTGTTGTTATAAATGTTTGTTTGAAGATTTTGCAATTTAGTGAAGATTGCGGACATACGGACACACGCATATGCCGATGCACTAACACATCTAAGTATGATACGTGCAACCTAACATTCACGAAAAGCATGTTTGGCATTTTGTTTAGCCTCCATGTACCAAAAAGGTATGTATGTATGGATGCTGGATTTTATATTGGCGCAAGTAGTGAAGTATACTTTTAAGAGTCTTACTAAAATGTCGCTTACGCCACGCACTAAGAGCGACCGTCCATAATGTGTACAGTGAATAGATATATGCAGGTGGGGATGTGTGTGTATATTGTACGAAAGCATTTTTGTGTATATACCGGAAGACATGAATGTATTGTAAGTGTGCCGGAGCATGTCCGGTCTTGGCTTTCACTGCGTACGTTAGTGCATTTCGGTAGCACGTTTTCTTGATGTTTATGAGCTTGAACACATGCCGAGTGCTTAGTTGACGTTTATATACTCATAGAATGTGTTCTCATACTTGCCTTAGTTTATGTATTTTTTCTCAGTTGGTTTTTTACCTTCTTGTTCCTTGTTGTTTAGAAGTAACTGACATTTCGTGTTAGTTTATTTTTCACGTATTTTTTCGCTCTTTGCAGAGTTCATAAAAATCGTACGTTATACGTTGTTGGTCAGTTGACCATCCGCAGCCCCAATGTAGCGAATGCTTGTAATTGAATTTATTTCTTACTTACATATTATATATACACACAATGCATGTAACCTTTAATGTTTGTGTTTACACGCACATAAAGTTAATATATCGACACATTTTTGTATGTATGAATATGTGCATGTTCCGCATTTGTTCCCAAAAGGGACAATGTAGATGATTTTACATAAATTATACTCATGTATGTACATATGTATTTATATAAAATTTATTATATATTTCTAAGTCATAAAGCTGCATTTTTATTTAAAATTTAAAACTGGAATCTTTCAGAGCAATAAAGTACTGTTACATGCATCAGAGTTATGCCAGTTTGTAATTCATGAAATTGTTGTTTTAACTTACACATTTTTTCTACTTTTCTCGCTGAATTTATATGACTTTGATCGGCCTTGTCAGCAGGACTGATCTTTTAAAATTCTTATAATATGTTCAGCGTTCTCGACAAAACAGAACTTTAACCCTCAGTTGTCTAATGCACAGAAGTCCTTAATAAGTGGCAAAAAGTTACTTAAATCAAGTTCTGGGATTGGTTGAATGGATTAGACTATCCTAATAAAGGGTAATTGGTAAGTAGGTAGGTGAAATGGTTGAAGCAGCACTCCTCAAGTAACACTGAAGCGCCATTCTGATACCATTATGAGACCTCCAACAGGCAGATATCTACAGCCAGCAAGAGCTGTTTATATAATGGAGAAGACTGATGGAATTTAAGTTGGCGCACTGCCCCAGGCTGTCGAAAAAAGGAGCACCCAGTGACTTTAATCATCGTCAAACCCAGACATTTACAGAGAAAGTGAACTACAGTCTCCTTCTCTGAAAGGTCCCCACAGCTTCTGCAATGGGTGTTAAATGGTAACCCTAGCTTTTCCGCGGGTTTGCCGATTGTCCAGTAACCGGTTAACCCAGATAGGAGTTTGGAAACTAAATGGCGAGGAGTGCAAAGGACTTCCTGAGTCCTTCATATATCGTACTGGGTTCAAAGGGTTTTCGAAATAGCACATGGAGAAATGGAGCTCCATCTTTTCTGCACCTTCTTGAGAAACAATTTGTGCAGTTCCCCTTTAACAACTGTAAGGGGGATACCGAAGATCGGGTAGGCGGTCTCTAAGGCCAATTCCGTATATGTTCCTGTGTACTGGAACCCACATCACAGAAATGTTACCTGCACAACCAACAGATTTGATCTTCTCCTTTCAGAAGTTTACTAACTTCATCCTGCACCATAGCGGCGTCAGAGCCTTAATCACGGTTAGACTATTGGAGGAAATATTAATATTTCCCTCACTCCCGTGTTTTCTAAGCATTTTGCATGCTTGCAGGATCGTAAAGACTTCTGCTTGAAAAACACTAGCAGTGTTGCTGATTTAGAGAAAACCCTTGCTCCGACTCCCGATTCCATCTTGGAACCGTCAGTGAAGACAGAGGTGCAAGCTTCGGTGTAGATTTTTCGCTCGCTGCAATCCCGCCTATTTGGAAAGATTGCTGTAGCACGACCCTCAAACTCTAGTTTGCTGATAGAGAGATATGTTCGAATTCGGAGAAATACGGTGTTAACAAGGCAAAACTGCTACCATATCCCTTGAGAGATAGCCTCCAGAGGCCAACCTCTTTTAACCTGATAGCCCATTGAGCTGCGATGGAAATAACGTAGAAGTCGATGGGAAGTAAGTGCAAAAAGATATTCAGGGCAGAACTGGGCCAAGTTTGACATGCTCCAATGATGCCAATGTATGCAGTCCTTTGCACACTCCCCAGTATAGTGGTATTATTGCCCTTCCGAAGAGCTTCCCACCAAACCAGGTACCCACACGTTAAAATTGGCAAAACCACTGCGTTGCACATCCACAGCACGACCTGCTTGAGTCCCCATATTTTACCGAACATAGATTTACAGGAGTAGAAGGCTATACTGGCCTTTAATTTGGGAGGTCGAAAGGGTGGAGGTATATATTTTCTGGTAAATAGCACCAGCTCAATTTTGTCAGAGTTGACTCAGATGGCGCAAGTGGTAGCCCCCTACTGATTACAGCCAGTAGGTGACCTTTCCAAACTCTTTCCATGACTAAGGGAAACGATCACATTAGGACCGAGTCCCCGGCGTATGATACTACCTTAACCCCACCTTTATTTAGCATTATCAGAACTTCGTCAATAGCAACTACCCAAAAAAAGAGCGAAAGGTCACCACTCTGCGGCGTCCCCCTGTGAACGAATCTCGTGACTTTAGCCCCTCTTGCCACCGCATTAACTTCCCTGCAGCCAAGCAGGGGCGAGATCTAGAAACAGATACTGAAATGGCTTTTAGGTCGTTTGGTTTCTTAGATTACAAACTATAGGCAATTTTGGTATTTTATGCAACTTTTTAAATTCACTTCCCAAACGTGTCTACTTAGTGTACGAGTATGCTAATTAAAAACGTGGAGACAGTTTTGCCTTGCAGTACCTGCAGTTCACCTACAACAAATGTATGTAGTTTCAAAGGTTCACCACGAAAAGGTTACAGTACAATTTTTTTACCCCTTCTCTGTACCAATTTTCGATTCACCAGCAGCCTTGCGAAAGGTGAATTAAAAAAAAAATACTAAGCGAGCTGCTCTTCACCATATCTCGCTTAAACTATTATGTAATTCCACAAATCTTTCAGACATTGCGAGTAAAATATGAGTAAAACATAGGAGGAATCTAAGCGAATCGCTTGTGAACTAAGCTGCTATAAACAAAGTCGGTTGATCATCGCTAAAGTGTTCCTGCTTTCAAGTTTTTCGCTTGGTGAGTAGCGAAATTCGTTAGCGAGAAGAAAAGTGATGAATAAAAGCGGCAGTTCAAATCCAACTATTTTTCTGGAAAATTGCCTCTTGCAGGCTTTGAAAAAAGTTTATTATTTATTCGATTAATTCAATGTTGAGAATTTCAAATATCTTCGGTTTTAAGATAAAATATACTCTTAGAGTTCTTCTTTTAATATTTTTCCTTTTTCTATTTTTTTTTAATTTTATTTTTATTTTTTTATTCATTCATTTTATTTTTGTCACTTTAAATATCGAGTCAATGAATTTGAAATCTAAATTTTACTTCCACAATCCAAACTTAATAGAAAAACATTAAAATAATATTTAAAAAATTTCTACGACATGATAATAAAGTTCAACCAAACTTCTCAATCATTTATATCCGACACAATTATTATTGAGATTGAACAAGAGCCACACCCACTTTTTATATGTCAAGACTTAATTTCCATCCGTCTGGCTGAGGTTACAAGCTAAGAGTACGAGGGGTGCCTTTTATATTTCGGGATTTGGCAACCCTGGTGTTGCAATCTGGCAACTGACAGCTGTATCGCAAAGTTTGACATTTTTTAGCTTTTACGTACTCAGAACGTTTTGAAATACCAGCGCTATTTGTGTTGTTTACAGTAACTTAAAAGATTCATCTCGGTCCAAAAATGGAATTAAATCGTGAACATTTTCGTGCGATTATTTTTTACAATTCATTTTTTGGCGATGATGCTCCATCAAGGACCAGTGTTTATCGATGGTGTGGTGAATTCAATCGTGGTCGTAGTTCACTCCAAGACGAATTTCGTGAAGGTCGTCCAAAATCAGTTGTTGTTCCGAAAACCATTGATGCTGTGCGCGAACTGATATTGCAAGATCGTCATGTGACCTATCGTGAGATTGAGACAATCTTAGGCATTAGTGGGACCAGCATACATTCAATATTGCATAAACATTTGACTGTCAAAAAAATTTGTTCGCGTTGGATTCCACACAATTTGTCAATCGCTCAAGAAAAGGCTCGTGTCGATTGGTCGGAGGAAATGCTCAAAAAATACGATCGCGGGGCTTCGAAACACGTCTATGACATCGTGACAGGTGATGAATCATGGATTTACGCGTATGAGCCCGAAAGTAAACAGCAGTCGACTGTATGGGTGTTTCAAGATGAGCCAAATCCAACAAAAGTTGTTCGCGCACGAAGCACTTCCAAGCAAATGGTAGCCTGTTTTTTCGGAAACACTGGACATGTCGCAACCGTACCACTAGAACAACGCAGAACTGTAAATTTTGAGTGGTACACAACCATTTGTTTGCCAATTGTCTTCCAAGAAATTAGGAAAACCAATCGCCAAAGACGGATCACTCTTCGCCAGAACAATGCGAGCTCTCACACATCGTCTCAAACAACTGCATTTTTGAGCACCCAAAACATCGAATTAATGGGTCATCCGCCGTATAGGCACCGAATGACTTCTTTTTATTCCCGTACGTAAAAAACAAACTGAGAGGTCAACGTTTTTCGACACCTGAAGAAGCAGTAGCGGCATTCAGAATGCATGTTTTGGAGGTACCTCATTCAGAGTGGCAAAAGTGCTTCGACAATTAGTTGAAACGGATGCAAAAGTGTATAGATCTTCATGCAGAATATTTTGAAAAACAATAAAGTGATTTTCGATGATTAAAATTTGTTTTTGTTCTCTAATCCCGACATATGAAAGGCACACCTCGTACTAGATACTAGCTTTGCTTATGAGTTCGTTTAATTTCAAAATATGAAGATTAGTTCATCAAACGAAAACTCAAACTTATTGGGCAATCCTTACTATTTTTGTGTAGAACCAACCACGACATTTATTTTTTAAGGATAATTCCTTTCAAATACTAGCCGCAAATACTCCGTAGCTTGGCCATACATAACACCAGTTTTGAGTGAATACTTGGATGGCTTCGGTCGGTATCTCGTGAATTACTTTAGTATTGTTGACTTTCAATGCCTAAATCGAAGCTCGTTTATCAACAAAGTATTTAGACTTTATATGGCCTCACAAATAAAAGTCCAAAGGTGTGATATCACACGATCTCGGTGGCCAATCTACTTAATCTACTGGTCTGAGACGAGAGAACAACTTGTCACCGAAATTACGCCGCAGTAAATCAATTGTTTCACGGGCTGTATGCCAAGTAGCGCCATCTTGTTGGAACCAAATATTGTGGATCGCGGACTTCAATTTTTGGCATCAAAAAGTCGCCACTCTCCGCGTTCATATTGGCGCCAGCCTCGTCTTTGAAGAAATTTGAGCCGATGATTCCTCCAGCCCATAGACCGCACCAAACGATTGTTTTCAATGGTTGTAATGGCTTTTCCTGAATGACTTCGGGTTGCCCTTCAGCTCAAATACGGCAATTTTGCTTATTAACGTAACCATTAAGCCAAAAATGGCCCTCATCGCTGATCGCCATAAGTTCGCCTGAGCGCGCGATGAACACTTTTCACAGAGCATCGTTTTTCGTAATACAATTTTAATACGATTTGTAAACGTTGTTGAGGAGTAAGTCAATGAATACTGAAAAAAAAGATGTATTTAGTTTTATAATAGTCACGCGTGATCTGTCAAAAAACCCTTTGGAAAATGTTCCTCCAATCTAATCACCCTTTATATTGGATCGACTTGATAATAAACAATTTTAAAAGTTTAGATAAAGAAACTTGAATGTTGAAATCATTCTAGTGAAGTACTATTAAAAGACATAAGTAAATGGAAATATTTATATATGAAAAAAATCAACCGATGACACTACTTTACCGACTGAACAACGACTGGTGGGACGAGTGTGTGAATACATGTGAAATGATCTTGCAGAATTCGGCTACCGAATCTCCCAAATGATGTGCCAGCCGAAGTACCCCTCACAATTTTCTGTTTGTCCATATTTAAAGAGCAAACCTTATAAATCTTTCATCCTTCCCAAAAAGTAGCAGGCAGCCCTAATTAAATTTTCCTAAGATGTGCGTTCAAAGCAACTGAACGTGAGCGCTGCTTAGCACGTCCAAGTAAACATGAAAACCTTCTCGACTATCCTTCCAAAACTTATTACCACCGGAGGAGCAGAACTTCCCATTTACGTGTATTTAAAAACAACATTCCAAAAGTCAAAGCCTTTTGCTAAGTTAATTAAATGTGGCTCCCACGAAGTAAGCGTAAACTTACAAATACTTTCACAAATCAAATAACAGTCTGACACAATTTCCAGCGAAAAATTTAAGCAGGGATATGCAAAACTCCGAGTAGGTAATCAAAGAATATACTCTACAATGTTACAAAAAGCCAAAAAGAAACAGACAAGACATGCAAAATAAAGTACTTTTCATTCCTTCTGTGAATTTGCTGCAATCTAATCAAATTTCTACAACAAAATTTAAAAGTAAGCAAATATGAAAGTTGCTTTATAACAAGACCCACAACGAAATGGCACAAAACCAACAAATCAAGAAATTTAAAAAAAGAAAAAATAAAATTGAGAAAACGAGTGTATATCTTTGTAGGCTTTAAATTGGCCAGTTTTGGCCTGAGAAAATTTGCAGATATGATTGCAACAATAGCAGCTACAAAAAGGTAACACTAATGGCTGCACAACTACAACTATTTAAGGACATCATATCGTGAAGCAGTTTCCGCGCGCACCAACTTATCTTCCTCGACTTTGTTTTCCTCAGCTCGTGCTCGTGTTCTTGTTCGCTTTTCCTCATTTGAAAACCCTCCACAGCAACCACTTTTGACCGAATTATTGGCTGCTTGGCTAGCAGTTTGGCGGAGAATGTAAACGGACGTCAAGAGCGCTACGATCGAGAAAATAAAGAAGAATAAAGTAGACAAGGAAGGAAGCAACTACTTTTGTGTGTTGCTTTCTTGGCTGGTTGTGGGCAGTTGGCTGCATGTAGAGACAACAATGGCAATTTTATACATGCTGCCAATTCTTAATAAAGAAACATTGAAGCAAAATAATAAAAAATCAACAACAACAACAAGAATACACAATAACAATAACCTTCAAGAGACGGAAATATAAAATAACGATCGTAAAAATGAAAATTGCATTTTATGTTGGTGTTATTTCGCTGTGGCTATATTATGTGGACGCTGTTATTGCTGCGAGCCACTTGCATATCCATACATACATATGTACATGCGTACATGCATATATGCTGAGTATCCGTATTTCTTGCAGCTATTCTTATTTGATTGCTTATTCGCTTGTCTGCTTCGTTTGCTGTGGTGATCTTATTGTTTGCAGAGGAAAATGTTGCATGACAGCGTGTTGTACCCGCAATAACCGTAAGTATAATAAAAAAGATGGATGTTTATAAGAGAGTGTGCAAAAGTATATGTGTGTGAGGTAAGCATTCACCCACGCCTTCACATATACAGTAGCGATCACAATAATAGTAGCGGGACATTTTTCAAGAGAAGTTTTGAATCTATATTTTGTATTTTATATCCGGCCGTAGCCGAATGGATTGATGCGTATCTACCATTCGGGGTATGTAGGTTCGAATCTCCATGAAACACCAACAGCGGTCGCCTCTCGGCAAGCAATGACATATCTTCCAGTGCATTTCTGCCATGAAATATGTAGCTCCTCATAAAAATATTTGCCGTTTGGAGTCGGCTTAAAACTGTTGGTCCCTCCATGTGTGGATCAACATCAAATCGCACGCCACAAATTGGAGGAGAAGCTCGGCCAAACACTCAAAAAGGGTGTAAGGGTTAAAAGAAATAAAACTCATACTACGCCGAAAGTCATATAACTTATATTTAAGAAACTAATTAACAAATCGTCCTCAAAAACAAAAGCTTTTTAATTAAATTTCTAGGAAAAATTCTGGGTATGTAGTTTTGTAGCAAATCATTGATTTTTGACAGTAAATACTGAATGCTGAAATGCTGAACAGCGATTTTTATCTATGAAACAAGTGCTCAGAACTTTTTCATATAGAAAAAATTACGTAGCACCGTTAAAAAATCAAAGGAAATTTTTAATCACTTCATACCTGCACATCATAAAACATTTAATCGGCTATAAAACTGCTTACCAAGACTTCGTCTAACAATTTTGATGAAAATTTTTGGAATTATTGTAGTTTAGATTTTCATTTTTCTTTGTGATCTAATTTTGTATGCGATTCAAGGATGATATATTAGGAAGTTTGGCTATCCGAAGCAAAATTTTGAGAGTAACTTAGGCTGCTACATTACGCCGGCAGCAGAATTCTGCCCGCTCATATCCCCATATTCGTTTGGTTTATAAATGCCAAATAAAAATGTTGCAGAGCTTGATAATAGATCGATATTGAGGGAAATCAAGAAAGTGATCAGCGCTGATAAAAAAAAGTTCAGCTGATGCTCGGAAAGCCTTATAAGCAACTTTAATTCTTTTGGTTCCGATGGAGCTCGCATTATGGTTTGAGGTTGTGTGTGATCAACAGGAGTCGGAAACTTAACTTTCAAAGAGGAACTTATGAATGAAACTACGTATTTAAATTTATTGGAAAATAATTGATGCCAAAGTTCTGAAAAATTAGATATTCGGGATAAATTTCCATTTTATCAAGGCAACGACTCCAAATTCAAATGAAACATAGTTCAATCATGGATCATCTGGAACTGTCCCCATGTGATTGAAACACCAGTATAATTGTCCGAAGTCACTTGACTGGATTAAAAAGGATGTTGCAACAGAATGATGAGAAAATAACACTCTAATAACAAAAAAACTTGTAGGCTCAGTCTCGGCTAAAATCAGTTTTAAATCAAAAAGCTTGCTTTGAACAATATTAATTGAAAAAAATCTGCATAATATTTGAATACCTATTTAAGTTTACCTAAATACATGAAAAAGTTGTGAAGTCGTTTTACGATGTATCTTGTTTTTATTGTAAATATTCTTTTTAAGTTATCGCTTTTTAAGTTAAAATGTGATACAATTTCTTTGAAATAAATGAATCCATGGAATAAGCCGGACGCCACTACCTTTTATGAAATTGAATTTATAAAATTATTTGAGACTATTGTTAAAACAAAGATGATTCTGTGAAGGATGATTAGTGAAAGTTCTACATTGTCTGTCATTGACTGTCACAATAACTTTAAGACTAGCTGTAATGTAAATGTCGCCAACACGGCCTTTGAAAGGGTTTGTCATGCAATTACTTACTAAATTAGCCGGCCGGCGTAGCCGAATATGTTGGTGAGTGGCTACCATTCGATAGTGCCCGGATTCGAAATCCGTTGTGAGCATGAAACATCAGGATAAGAAAAAATATTTTTATCTCCGATTGTATTTTTGTAGTGAAAAATCTTCTCATAAAGAACCATCTGCCATCCGGATTTGGCATAAAACTGTAGGTCTCTCCATTTCTAGAAGAATATCAACACTCACACCTCACTAAGAGAAAGAGCTCGGTCAAACACCCAATAAAGGGAGTAGCCATTACTTTCATATGATGAATTTAAAATCACTACACTGTAAAGAACCCTTTTAAAAATGAAAATGTAAAACTTGCGTTTTCACTTCACGAACCATGAGTGAACTCAATTATGTCAGAAAAACCTGATTCTCACTTCTTGGAGCGGTTTTGGAAAACTTAGTTCTAACTTATAGATTATATTTATCAGTGCACAGCCGGCAAGAATATAAAGAAATAAAAAACCTGGTAATATTTCGCGCTGTTATTATTTTGACCGCCACTGTAGATACTCGCATAAACGCAATTAGCTGTGCATGTTTTGTTTTTTATAAAAATGTACCTACATATATAAAATCTTCAAATGAATGATGTGTAGTAGTCTTAAAAGAATAAAAAAACGTATTGATTTTAATTAAGATGCACTCTTAGTCTGAAACACAATTTTTGCCCAAAACAACTCCCCTGAGGTAAGAATGTACGAGTATTTCATTTTATATTTCAGTTTGTCTTATACAATCGTCTATAAAATACATTGTATTGTTAGTATCTCAGGTTTGTAGACCGTATTGCTTAAGAAATACGAGAATGGCTGAAGCTTCAAGCAACGAGGCGCGAATGTTAACGTTTGGGACATAAGGATAACAAGTGTACTAAAGTGCAACATGGTGTGGCATGATGCCAATAACGAAATCTCACTTCTTCGACAGCTCTACTTCGGTTATGCATTTGAAACTGTTAAAAAACGATAAATTTAATACCTCTTAATCCTACTTTCTCAGTACTATTTTCAGTTTGTGTTTAGTTTCACTTTTATTATTTTATTTTATTTTATTTTTTTATTTTATTTTATTTTAGTTTACCAAAACAATTTTCCCGTTACACGCTAACAAAATTAACAAAACTCTATTGCCCAACTCTTGTATTTTGGAAAAAGATTGATTTTGTCCTACAGTGTTAGATTTCTAAAATATACTTAAATGTACAATTTGTCTAATGGAAGCACGACCGGCAAAATTCAAACTTAGAGTATTCCTATGTACGCACCATAAATATCCAAAAATTTCACATTCATTTGTAGCAAAATATTTGAAGGAATTGAAGAAGTTCATAAATAAATGAGTGAAATGGTGTATAGAAGTTAAAAACGTTGACGACTTCCTCGGACGAGGTTCCAAAAAAAAACTACCTCCAATGCAAAAGCAGAAAATTATTGATTTGCTTGTGAGAAAGCCAAACTTATTCTTGCGTGAAGCTGAAATAGAATTCAGGAGAAGTGGTGTAATTGAATCCAAAGATACGAATACCTCAAATTCTGAAAAATATATAAAAAACCGCTGCTCTCATCATCACACAATGAAAAAATACTTGCATGGGTTAAGGCAACTTCAGAAAGGAATTGACCAAAAGTAATACTCCTTGATGAATTTTTCTTTTGCGTAAAGTTTATGTATATGCCACTCCTGGTGAAATTTTGATAATATATAACTTCAACGAACTTTTTAGCCGAGTGAAAACAATAATTGGGATTAATATGTTCGATTGGTCTTCACAGTTGTCTGATACCAACCCTACTGAAAATGTTTGAGCAATAATTAAGCAAAAACTCAAAGAAAATCAAATATCAACTGCAAAAAAATTATCTAGCAAATTCGTCTGTTAGCTAGACTATATAAACTCCTATGTATAATCGAATAAATTATTGATTTAGCGAAATTGATTATGGCAGCTTATTCGATATAAGCTGGCCAAAGTTACAACAAACACTCCTTTACTGGCACCACTTATTTTAAATGTAAAACCGAGTGCGGTGTATGGTCCTAATATCTTACACTTCATAAAAACTAATGTAGAAAAAGAAAGATATGAAAATACATTTAGCCGAGTATTTCATTTCCATCGAAATTGGACAAACCCATTGAATCAAGTAAGCCTCCATTAAATATAGCAGCCAGAGCCGTTCGAAGAGTAAGAATTAAAAATTGTGTTCGAGCGCGCAACCAAGAAGTGGTTTTAGAAGGGCTCCACACAGCTCACAACTTCCGGGATTAGCCCGAGTATCCTGTGGTTAGCTTCCGAACACCTGTTCGAGAGCGAGCTAATGTGGGAAGGCAAAGCATCCCAGGATAGGCTAGATGTGCACTGGGTTTGGAACCCCCTACGTAAAAATCCTACTCCCACCAACCCGGAAAGCAATGGAGCAACATTTCTCGTTCTTTACGAACCGCCGCCGAAGAACAAATCGGATTTCGGTGAGCCTAAAAAACCAGTTGGTACGAAGAGGAAAGGATGCTGCCTATAGAGCTACGCTGCGATTGGGCATAATGCGAGTCATGTGATATAGCTACCGAGATCTAAGAAAGGAAGATAGACGTAAATATTATCCGACAGAAAAAACGAGAGTCCGAAATATACATATGAGTGCGAGGAGCTTGAGATGCTGGCCAATATGAACAATTCACGAAACTTCTACCAGAAAGTTCGGTGGTTTACAGAAGGTTTCAAGACCGTTTTCCTGTAAGATCAAAGACGGCGATCAAGTGACTGACATCCAGAGCATACATTAATTATGGAGGGAACATTTCTTGAACCTGTTAAACAATTATAGCTGCGCATGTCACAGATAATGTGAAGATCCTGATACCCCAATCGTTGACGACAGAACTGTCGTTCCGGTCCCGATCATGAAGAGGTGGAAATTGCGATAACGCTAGTAGAGAGCAGCATAGCCGCGGGTGACGACGGACTGCCGCCTGAGCTATTCAAACATGACGGCGAGGAGCTGGTAAGGTGCACGCATCGGCTTCTATGGTCGGATGAAAGTATGACTGCCGATTGGAATTTAAGTATGCTCTGCCCAATCCATAAGAAGGGGGATCATGCAATCTGCGCCAATTACCGCGGGATTAGTCTTATAAATATCGCTTATAAGGCTTTAGCGAGCGAATTGTGTGAAATGCTGAAGCCCACCATCAACCAACTGATTGGACCTTATCAGTGTGGCTTTATACCTGGAAAGTCTACCATCGACCAAATATTCACAATACGCCAAATCTTGGAAAAGATCCAGGAAAGGAGAACCGACATTCGACAGTACGAAAAGGAGTTATCTATATGCCACGATGTCTGAACTTGGTATACCCGTAAAACTAATACGGCTATGCAAGATGATGTTGCTCAACACCAGCAAGGCCAACAGAATTGGGAAGGACCTCTCCAAGCCGTTTGACACCAAACGAGGTTTCAGACAGTGAGACCCGCTGTCGTGTGACTTCTTTAACTTGATGTTGGAGAGCATCGTGCAAGCCGCAGAACTTAATCGCCTTCTCCAAATTGGATAAAGAGACAAAGCGAATTGGTCTGGTGGTGTTCGAGGACAAAATGCAGTACCTCTTGTCTTCAAACAAACAGTCGGCGCTCTCGCGTATCCGCACCCACGTTACTGTTGACAGTTATAATTTCGAGGTTATAAAATCTTCATTTATTTAGGAACCAGCATTAACACCGATCACAATGACAGCCTTGAAATCCAACGTAGAATCTCTGTTCCCAACAAGTGCTACTTTGTACTAAGTAGGCAATTGAGTAGGAAAGCCCTCTCTCGACGAACAAAACTAACACTCTACAAGGCTCTCATCATGCCCGTCCTAACGTATGGTGCAGAAGCTTGGACGATGACAACACCCAATGAGGCAACGCTTGGAGTGTTTGAGAGAAAGATTCTGCGCAAGATTTTTGGACCTTTGCGAGCTTTACGACGGCATAGACATAGCGCAGCTAATCAAAATCAAGCGGGTACGCTGGCTGGGTCATGTCGTCCGAATGAATACAAACGCTCCGGCTCTAAGTAAGAAAGGAAGGCTTCCTCTTCGTTGGAAAGATTAAGTGGAGAAGGACTTGGCTTCACTTGATCCAACTGGAGCCGGTTAGCGTGAGCGCGCTCTTTTAAACTTGGCCAAAATCGCGTAAGCGGTTATCGCGCCTATTAAGAAGAAAAGGCTTTAACCAAGTGAATCAAAAGTTATTACTTATAAGTTTTTTTTGTTTAGCAATGACTTTTCTTAGAACATATTGTATTATTTTTTTCGTGCAACTACATAAATCTCTTTATCTGCTCTTTTGTGATTTGGATTTAATTTTTTTTCAGTCAATGCAATAGTTTTTTACGTTGAAAGCGTGAGGTAAAAAGTGGAAAACTTTCATTGGTATAGTTTTGGTAAGGCATGAGTAATATTTAAAAAAAAGAATAACAAAAAAATTTAACTCGATAAACGTTGTAAATATTTATATGAATTAGTATATAGGACTTTTATTCAATGACCACGACTTTCGCCTCATACCTACACTCGTCATGCTTCGAAAGTTAAACTGAGATTCGCTGTTTTTTTTTGTGTGAAAAAGCGGACGAATGATAGAAATCGTTAACTTTACGTGATGCAAAACGAAAAAAAAAATATTTTTATGTAAATTTATAAGCATAAATTTGTCAGATGGCATTAGAATACAATAGATTTGTGTCAAAGCTGATTCTGGATAAAAAAAATTACTAAATTGACGAGCGGACATAAACTTAGCTCTAACATTTTTTAGTTCTAAATATTTAGTCCTAATTTACCTGGGCTTAGTGTAGGACTATGATTATGCGCCAAGAAATGCAATCTGGAGCTAAATTAAGAAAACAAATTTTTCTTCATACATCGATAAAGAAAATAGAATGTTAGCCTAGTTTCTCCAGTGCATATATCTATATATTTATTAGTACAGGTGTATAGGTATGAGATACATTTGCAAGAAAACTAAATAAATGCTCGGCATTATTTTCATAGGTGCCTCCTGAGCTTGCATACCCACTTATATCCATATACCTATGTACAAATGTATACTCGAACAAATATGCATTGGTAGGTGTACGTGCTCGTGTGCGTGCAAGACTTATCAAGCGTGCTGTTTATCATGCTTATAAGCCGTAAACACATACCCACACACATACACTTACACACAAATATCTGTTTATGTATAAGTAATAGTGCACATATGGAATGCAACATCAGCGCCAGCCAACTATAACTTGCCGCAGAGTATGCAAATCTTTATTTGCATGGATATGTAGTAGCACACTGTTCCACCATTTTGCATTTCTCCTCCAGTATCGCTCGCAATTCTGAAATACTGAAGCACTGTGGAACCTCCACTCTTACTTTTGTTTTTTACAATTTCACTGTTTGATGGAAAACAAAGTTGTGCCAATTTGGAATAAAAATTTCAATATCATTTTATGGCAGTTACATGTACAATGTGTATGCAAGTGTGTGCGTATGCGAATTCCACGCAAATGTATGACTAGAGGCAGAAAATTTCACTTGTGGAAATTGAAATTTTTACTTTCATACTTGTAAGTCATGCCTGCGCACACTTTCATACCCATATTTCAATATGAGGTAACGATTTTTTGTTTTACTCTCTTGCATACATATCTACGTATGCACATATGCACATACATACATATATATTCGTTGATTGTTTTATGAGCTCTCGGCGCATTGTTTACGTGCTTGTGTGGAATTTTCTGAGCTTACAAGGTTGCAACCGAGCGATTGACGGCTTAAAATTATGAATTCAAATGTCAAAATATAAATTTTCTTTACTAGTCATACACACAAACATACAAGTGAATATATAAAATATTGCAGTACGAATTTATGGAATTAAAATTTTTGTTAGAATGATTATAAGCGTTTTTGAAGTTTACCAAAATATAAAAATTAAAATATATATATATACATATATTCTATATATACTCGGTTGTATAAATATATTATTTTACCAAGCACCTATTTGGCCTTGAACTAGCATGGTTGTCGAACGCGTTAGCAAATAAACAGGAATTTGAGTTATCGATTTTATTTTAATATCCGCAATGCGTCTGAAATTCAGTTCATGGTTAGACGTTTACAAAATGAGTAATGTTTTGCTTAAATAGAGTTGGAAAATACCAGGTGACGTAAAATTGATCATTCATTTTTTTTTATTAATTTGTTTACTAAATCAAAAAATGAATTTGAGCGGTAGAAATCCTTTGATTTTGACGTTTACGCGCTTCATCGCTGGTTTGTTTATATATTGCAGCTCTCCAATGATTGACGTACGACGCCATTTTCAAAAAGGCTAAATCCTCCGACAAGGTGATTAATTTTGCCCCACCTTAAATATATTTGGAAATCTCGAAAATCGTTTAATCAGTGGAAGCGGTAATGTAGTTTTGCCGCTTATATACGCTTATATAATATAATGGAGGATGGTTCCATGTGTAGAAGTCCACGCAAGTGGGGAAAGTTACTGATCGCCATTCACTTGGGAGTGGCCAGGACGATTCTTCTACATATGGTTCAAGCAGCTCACAACGTCCGGGATTAGCCCACGTATCCTCTGGTTAGCTTCCGAACACCCGTTCGGGAGTGAGCTAAAGTGAGAAGGCGAAGCATCCCAGCATAGCTGGTTGTGCGCTGGGTTTGGGACCCGCCACTTAAAAAGCCCCCCCAATGAAAACAGCAACAAAGCCTCGGATGAGAACTCCCAACACTGATGACGACCCCTGCAAACGAAATAAGGAATACGATTTGAGGGCATGCACCTGGAATGTCCGGTCCCTTAATGGGGAAGGTGCCTCTGCCCGGCTGGTTGATGTCCTCGTGAGAGTAAAGGCTGACATCACTGCCATCCAAGAGATGCGATGGACGGGGCAAGGTAAGAAAAACATAGGACCTTGCGACGTCTACTACAGCTGCCATGTAAAGGAGCGCAAATTCGGTGTCGGATTTGTTGTGGGAGAGAGACTTCGTCGCCAAGTACTGTCGTTCACTCCGGTGGACGAGCGTCTCGCAACAATCCGCATCAAAGCGCGATTTTTTAACATCTCGCTAATTTGCGCCCACGCCCCGACGGAAGAGAAGGACGATGCGATCAAGGATTCTTTCTATGAGCGCTTGGAACGTTCCTATGAGCGCTGCCCCCGCCACGACATAAAAATCGTGCTTGGCGACTTCAACGCCAGGGTGGGCAAGGAGGGAATTTTTGGTCCCACAGTCGGAAAATTCAGCCTACACAACGAAACATCCGGTAACGGACAGAGGCTGATCGACTTCGCCGGGGCCCGAAACATGGTAGTCTGCAGCACCAGATTCCAGCATAAAAAGATACACCAAGCTACCTGGCTGTCTCCTGATCGAAAAACGCGAAACCAGATCGATCATGTTGTGATAGATGGAAGACACGCTTCTAGTGTATTAGATGTACGTACGATCCGAGGACCCAACATCGACTCGGATCATTACCTTGTTGCAGCCAAACTGCGCACACGCCTCTGTGCAGCAAAGAACGTACATCTACCTACGCAAAGAATGTTCGACATCGAAAAGCTGCAATCACAACAGACAGCCAGAAGATTCGCCACTCGACTCTCACTCCTGCTCTCGGAGAGCACTGCCCAACACACCGGCATGCGCGAGCAATGGAGCAACATTTCTCGTTCCCTACGTACCGCCGCCGAAGAAGAAATCGGATTCCGGCGAGCCCGAAAAAACAATTGGTACGACGAGGAATGTCATGCTGCCGCCGAAAGAAAAGATGCGGCGAAAGAAAAGATGCCGCCTATAGAGCCACGCTGCGATCGGGCGCAACGCGAGCCATGTGGGATCGCTACAGAGAGCTGAAAAAGGAAGAGAGACGTATTATCCGACAGAAGAAACGAGAGGCCGAAATACGTGAGTGCGAGGAGCTTGAGATGCTGGCCAATAGGAACAACGCCCGAAAATTTTACCAGAAAGTTCGGCGGCTTACAGAAGGTTTTAAGACCGGGGCGTTGTCCTGTAAGAACAAAGACGGCGATCTGGTGACTGACGTACAGAGCAATCTTAAATTATGGAGGGAACACTTCTCGAACCTGTTAAACGGTGACAGCTGCGCATGTCATAGAGAATGTGAAGATCCCGATACCCCAATCGTTGACGACGGAATTGTCGTTCCGTTACCCGACCATGACGAGGTGAGAATAGCAATATCACGGCTAAAGAACAACAAAGCCGCGGGCGCCGACGGACTGCCGGCTGAGCTATTCAAACATGGCGGCAAGGAGCTGGTAAGGTGCATGCATCAGCTCCTATGCAGAATATGGTCGGATGAAAGCATGCCTGCCGATTGGAATTTAAGTGTGCTCTGCCCAATCACTTAAAGGGCGATCCTGCAATTTGTGCCAATTACCGCGGGATTAGTCTTCTAAATATCGCCTATAAGGTTCTAGCGAGAGTATTGTGTGAAAGGCTGAAGCCCACCGTCAACCAACTGATTGGACCTTATCAGTGTGGCTTCAGACCTGGAAAGTCTACCATCGACCAAATATTCACAATACGCCAAATCTTGGAAAAGACCCATGAAAGGAGAATCGACACACACCATCTTTTCGTCGACTTCAAAGCTGCATTCGACAGTACGGAAAGGAGTTACCTGTATGCCGCTATGTCTGAATTTGGTATCCCCGCAAAACTAATACGGCTATGCAAGATGACGTTGCTCAACACCAGCAGCGCCGTCAGAATTGGGAAGGACCTCTCCGAGCCGTTTGATACCAAACGAGGTTTCAGACAGGGTGACTCGCTGTCGTGTGACTTCTTTAACCTGATGTTGGAGAGCATCGTACGAGCCGCAGAACTTAATCGCTCAGGCACAATTTTTTATAAGAGTGTACAATTGCTGGCGTATGCCGATGATATTGACATCATCGGCCTTAACAACCGCGCTGTTAGTTCTGCCTTCTCCAAACTGGATAAAGAGGCAAAGCGAATGGGTTTGGTGGTGAACGAGGACAAAACGAAGTACCTCTTGTCTTCAAACAAACAGTCGGCGCACTCGCGTATCGGCACCCACGTCACTGTAGACAGTTATAATTTTGAGGTTGTAAAAGACTTCGTGTATTTAGGAACCAGCATTAACACCGATAACAATGTCAGCCTTGAAATCCAACGTAGAATCTCTCTTGCCAACAAGTGCTACTTTGGACTAAGTAGGCAATTGAGCAGTAAAGTCCTCTCTCGACGAACAAAACTAACACTCTACAAGACTCTCATCATGCCCGTCCTAACGTATGGCGCAGAAGCTTGGACGATGACAACATCCGATGAAGCGACACTTGGAGTGTTCGAGAGAAAGATTCTGCGTAAGATTTTTGGACCTTTGCACGTTGGCAACGGCGAATATCGCAGACGATGGAACGATGAGCTGTATGAGCTTTACGACGACATAGACATAGCGCAGCGAATAAAGATCCAGCGGCTTCGTTGGCTGGGTCATGTCGTCCGAATGGATACAAACGCTCCGGCTTTGAAGGTATTCGATGCGGTACCAGCTGGTGGTAGCAGAGGAAGAGGAAGGCCTCCTCTGCGTTGGAAAGATCAGGTGGAGAAGGACTTGGCTTCACTTGGTGTGTCCAATTGGCGCCGGTTAGCACGAGAAAGAAACGACTGGCGCGCTTTGTTAATCTCGGCCAAAATCGCGTAAGCGGTTATCGCGCCAATTAAGAAGAAGAAGATACGCTTATATTTTGTAGAGCACCGTTAATAATAAAAATTTTAAGTTTAAAGAGTTTTAAGTATAGGAAACATAAAATCGAAGTAAGTGTCAAAACTTGCGAAAATATACTCGAATATTATTTTAGTCCAATAGCCTATTGTAAAGGCAACCCTAGCAGTCATTTTGACGAAATGTTGCTTATGCTCAACGCCAAGATTTACTGTTACTAAAAAAATTAATGGAAAAATATTCATTACTGTGGGCAAAAAGTAAGGTGAATTTGGTTTTAAAATGAAAAATCTTTATTTATTCTTGTAAATCAGTTTCATCCCCTTCAAAATAATCCCCTCTCGATGAAATACACTTATGCCAACGATTTTTCCAATGCCCGAAACATGCCAAATAGTTCATTTCCGGTATAGCCATCAGCACCTTCTTCGATTCAACTTTTATCTCCTCAATCGACTCGAAACGCGTTCCCCGGAGTGGTCTCTTGAGTTTTGGGAATAACCAGAAGTCACACGGACCCAAATCAGGCGAATACGGTGGTTGCGGAACGATATGCGTGGAATTTTTGGCGAAATGGTAACGGAGAACGAGTGCAGTGTGAGACGGTGCATTATCGTGATGCAAAAGCCAAGAGTTGTTGGCCCATAATTCTAGTCTTTTTAGACGAATTGCTTCACGTAAACGACGCATAACGCTCAAATAATATTCCTTATTAACAGTTTGGCCAGGTGGAAGGAATTCATAGTGCGCCACACCACTAAACTCGAAAAAAACTATCATCATGACCTTTATTTTTGAATGACTTTGATGTGCTCTTTTCGGTCTGGCCTCGCCTTTAGCACGATATTCGCTTGATTGGTCGGTTGTTTCAGGGTCGTAAGCATAAATACAAGTCTCATCTCCCGTAATGATGCATTTGAGCTTGTCCTGATAGTCTGAAAGCATTGTTTCACACACATCAACGCGACGACTTTTTTCCAAGAAATTGAGAGTTTTCGGTACCAAACGAGATTTGGTTTTTACAGATCCTTCTGATATTCCGATCACATCAGTAAGGTTTTTAACAGTCAACCGACGATTTTTGAGCACTAACTCCTTCACTTTATTGACGTGTTGGTCATCTGTTGACGTCGATGGTCGTCTGGAGCGCTCCAAGTCATCAACACGTTCTCGACCCTCTTTGAAGTCTTTGTACCACTTATAAACATTTTTCTGCGACATGGTCGAATCAACAAATGCCTTCTGCAACATGCTAAACGTTTCAACGGCCGAAATTTCATTCCGCAAACAAAATTTGTTGGCACTTCTCTGCTCAATCAAATCAGACATTGTAAAAATCGAAAAATGCACTCTTAGTCGTTTGGTAAATACAAGCGTAAATATATTACTGATAATGACATTCACATGAAAGTTGGCCCAGATGTTACTAACAGTACTGCCAACTCATAAAAAAAATAACTAGAGCGAAATTTTAATCCCGCGAAGTTTGACAAATAAATTCACCTTACTTTTTGCCTTTTGTTTATGGCTGCATTAAATTAAACTCTAAACGATAGATGGATCAGATTTATGCCATTTCTACAATGAAAATGAAATCCAACGCATCCCAACTTGATAAATTGTAAATTTTTTACCTCAGCTGTTTTCTCCAGTAAAATTTGCCTTATAAACCAGTAAAAGTATATTTGAAATATAATTAATAATTTTATTTGAAGAAAAAATTCACATTCACTCTCATAGTATCTACTGGTATAGATATTTTGGCTTTCATTTGATAATAACTTAGATAGTTTTGTCAAGTTCCAAAATGCTTACAGCTCAGTCTTCAATTTTCCCAAATTTTTAGGAAATAATAAAATAAATAATTTAAAAGTATGCTATCGTCACCATTTTAATTTTGTTTCCTTTCAGTATGCAAAATTTTGCAGATATATACCGAGATGATTACAACTATTTCAAAATATACGGCTTTTCTGATTTCATATATTAATTAAAAATAATCTTATGTAATATAAATACAATATAATAAAAAAAAAACCTTATCTTATTCACGTAGACAGTCTTTTTCTGAAACGGCCCCTTATAGCAGTTTAGGAACTTCGTTTGTATGAGGAAATGTTCGGCGCGTATTGACTTCTTGCATTTGACGCATTCTTGCCGAGTAGCTCGCTTCCTTTTCGATCTTCGGTGGCGCAGCTAGCAACTTGCTTTTTGCTTGATGCGACCTTGTTGTGGCTCATCATTCGTTTTGACCTGCCTGAATTATATAGTCACTTCAATTATATAGTCACTTCTTGTTCAAAAACTTACCCAAACTACATTCAATTGCTTTGTTGGAAAAAAACAATCGCCGACTATCACTCGCGACAATGGCCTTATTCCATTTTACAAATTCTTCTAGCAACGGGAGCGAAGTGAAATGATTACTTGCAGTAAGGTTAGGTTAGGTTAGCCTGGTTGGCAATAAGCCGCGCATAGACCTTTTGGTCCCTAGCGATACCAGATGGAGACCGACCTCTATGAATACCTGAAGTAGACATCATGTAGGATGTCAGCGCTTTTAGCGAATCTAAGTAGGGCTGGGAGCTCCGCTTTAGAGACGTCTTCCAGACCCTCAAACAGTGGTGCTCCCAGGCATTTCAGTCGCGTTTTTAGTAATGCCGGACAAGCGCACAGAAGGTGTTCTAAAGTCTCCTCAACATCCTCTCTGCATTTCCTGCATTTGTCCGTGTTAGCAATCCCTATCTTGTACGCATATGCAGCCAGTAGATTGTGGCCTGTTAGCATACCTATGATAGTTCTGCATTCCTTTCGCGAGAGCGTAAGTACGAATGGAGTCAGTTTTTTGTCGTTAGTCCTACACATGACTTTTGCCGTTTTGCATGTGGTCAAGTTAGTCCACCTAGCTTCCACTTGCCTTTTCATGTGGTCGTCCATTTCGTTGTATATTGTGTTTAGCGGTTTTGGTATGTCGTTCTCTTGATCAAATGGTAGCCTCACAGCACTTTTTGCTATCTCATCTACTATTTCGTTCCCCATAATGCCTTTGTGACCAGGTACCCAGTAGATATGCAGCCTATTGTTTCCGGCTAGCCTTTCTATGGCCTCCCTGCTCCGTCGAACATTTTTGGACTTAATACAATATGAGCTTATTGCTCTTATTGCTGCTTGACTATCCACGTATATATTAATTGTTGAGTTCTTTCTTGTTCTAGAGTAGGCTAGCTCCGCGGCCTTCCCCACAGCAAAAACTTCCGCTTGGAAAATACTGCTGTGGTCTGGTAGCTTGATAGGCTGCCTTATTCCTAGTTTTGAGCAGTAAATACCTGCTCCCACTCCGTCTGGAGTTTTCGAGCCGTCTGTATAGATGTGAAAAGTTCTATGGCCAGGCTTCATGCCTTTGTGCCATCCCTCCTCTTCAATTGTAGTGCGAAACCTTCTCTCCCAATTAAAGTACGGAGTCATGTAGTCCGTGCCACCTGAGCTCCACTTTCCTATTGAGCTGTGACCGAAGGTTCTGCAGCTGAATACCCCCGCAGCCATTAGCCTCCTCGCGGATTTCGCTGCCAGGTTTTCCGCCATGAGGTCAATAGGTGGCATGCTGAGTATCTTCTCCAGTGCCGCCGTTGGAGTGGTTTTCATCGCTCCTGTTATGCACAGAGCAGCGAGGCGTTGAATCCTTTCTAGCGGCATTAAGTATGTCAGTTTTTTTGTCGCAGTCCACCATACTAAGGTTCCATACAGCAATATCGGTCTGACTACTGCTGTGTAGCACCAATGCATCAGAGAGGGTGATAGACCCCAAGTAACACCCAGCATTCTTTTACATGCGTACAAAGCATTACTGGCCTTCTTCACCCTCTCCTCGACGTTGTGCTTCCACAGCAATTTGCTGTCCAGTATTACTCCGAGGTACCTCGCATAGTCTTTGAGAAGTAGTTCGTTATTGCCCAGCTTCGGTAGGTTCCACGCCGGAACTTTGTACTTCCTGGTAAAAAGTACCATGTCCGTTTTTCCGGCGTTTATCCCTAGCCCTGCGCGGGATGTCCATTGGTGTATCGTTTTGAGAGTGTTGTTCATCACATTACTGATGGTGTCCAGGTACTTTCCCGTAACTATTATAGCTATGTCATCGGCATAAGCCACTAGTTTAGGTGCCCCTCCGTCAAGTTTCTTAAGAATTTCATTTGCTACAAGTAACCATAATAGCGGTGATAGTACCCCACCTTGCGGAGTACCTCTACATGCATATTTGGTGACGCTCGCATCGTTCCACTCCGCTTTTATCTTTCTGCTAGCTAATAGCTGCCTTATCCATAGATAAACCGCGGGTTGCACGTTAAGTGACTCAATGCCGTTTAGAATAGCATCTTTTGTCACGTTGTTAAAGGCTCCTGATATATCTAGAAATACTCCTAGAGCATACTCCTTATATTCTAACGCCTTTTCTATGTTTAGTATAAGTGAGTGAAGTGCAGTTTCAGTGGATCTGCCTTTAGTGTAGGCATGCTGCGCCTTGGATAATTCGTCCGGCGCAATTGTGTCTCTAATGTATGTGTCTAAAATCTTCTCTAACGTTTTCAGGAGAAATGAGGTCAGACTAATGGGTAGGGTGGTCCAAAAAACTCAAGTTTTTTTTAGAGACCTAGGGACCCTCTCATTTTGTTACATCTAATAAAATAATAATCTATGCAAAATCTTAGCACCCTAGAACATATAGAAGGCAGTGCTCAACAACGTTTAGTTTTCATAAATTTCTATAAAAAACTCATACTTTCGGGTAATTAACGCCTTTTTTTGTTTCAGGTTTGAACTATATTTCAATCAAAATGACTGCTCTTAAGACGCGTCAGGCGGACAGTGTTTACTTAATTGGTGTTAAGGACTTAGAACCTTTAACAAAGAAGAACCAACTTCCTACAACGGCGTTGAGCACTGCCTTCCAAGTGACTTATGACCTTGAAAATTTAGCTCTTTACTTCTTATATCAAATAGAAAAGAATTGGGGGGTCCCTTGGCTTTTACATCCAACTTGAGTTTTTACCATAGGATCTTGGACCTACTAATGGGCCTGTACTCCTTTGAGTAAAGAGGGTTGCTTTTTCCCGCTTTTGGAATAAACACAACCCTCGCCTCTCTCCACAATACAGGAACGTAGCTGAACCTCAGGCATCCCCTGAATATCGTTTTTAACCATGGTACCACAAGATGGCTTACCTTTTGGAGCATGGCCGGGAAGATTCCATCCAGTCCTGGCGATTTGTATGGGTCGAAACTTTGTATAGCCCATTCTATTTTGTTGTTTGTAATTATGTTCGTCGGGATTTCGTGCACAATATCTCCTCTAGGTTCGAGATCTGCAGTGTCCGCACACCCTGGAAAGTGTGTACTGACTAGGTCTTCTAGAGAGTCCTCACAGCTGTCAGCCCACTCCCCGTTAGTTTTTCGTATTGTTCTTGGCATAGACGGATTCTTGGATAACAGTTTCCTAAGTCTAGCCACATCGTTAGTGCCTTCCATACTGCTACAGAAGTCTTTCCAAGATTCTCTCTTGGCTTTACGTATCTCTTTCTTGTATACTTTTAGCAGATCCTTATACTCTTTCCAACAGAACTCATCCTCAGCCACTTTTGCTAACCTATAGAATTCATGTACCCTACGCCTTTGTGCTCCTAATTCCCTGTTCCACCAAGGAGGCTTCACCTTGCGTCTATTACGTGTTGGAGGGCAGGATCTTTTAAAGGCTTTAACAAGCGTAGTTGTAAACAATTCAACCCCTTTCTCAAGCGCGATGTTTGTCTTGTATTTCCGGGGTATTATTGGTGTTTTTGATAGTATATCCCTATACAAGTCCCAGTTCGTATTCTTAGGATTTCTAAAGGATGTAAGCTTGTTTTTTGAGCGAAATATCACCTGAAAGCTTATGTATCTGTGATCAGAGAATGAGGGCCTACTCAATACTTCCCATTCCTGAACCATAACATGCCTGCTTGTGTAGAGTGTTAAATCGAGTACATTCTTCGAGGTTGGTCCCACATATGTTGGTTCCTCACCTCTATTAGCTATTTCTAGACTACTTTGAAGAATATAGGTAAATAGTGACTCACCTCGGTCGTTTATGTCTGCACTTCCCCAGACTGTGTGATGTGCGTTTGCGTCCGTCCCTACCACCAGAGCATGCTTCTTTCTGGCAGCTGTTTCTACCAGCTTCCGAAGTTCCGCTTGTGGTGCTTCCTCATCATGTGGCATATAGCAGGACCCAAAGAGTAGCGTCTCATCCTTGCAGCCCTCCAGCGCCACCACTGTCAGATCGTCTGAAGAGAGATTGTGATCAATATAAGAACATATACTTTTTTTGACTAATATCGCTGTTCTTACCTTATTTTTTACAATCGGGATGTATGTGTTGTAGTTTTGTGACTTTAGACCGGAGACTATGTTGCCCGACGCTATCCATGGTTCCTGGACTAGAGCCACATCGTAGCCGACTCCCTCTATGTTGAGCAGGAGCTCGGCTGAGGCGTTTTTACTTTTGTGGAGGTTTATCTGAAGGACTTTCAGCATCTAGCCTCAGTACCTCCTCGGGGTTGGATACTACCTCCAAGTCGCCCTTCTCCACTTCCTGTATATTGAGGGAGGCTTCCAGGATCTCTTCTATGCCGAGATCCTTTTCCACCTCCCCCGCAGCGAGCGTGTTGTGATTGTCGTCTGCCGGGTTGCGCTTTTTGAGGCGAAGGTGCACGCTACCAACTCCCCAAGCCATCCTCCCGAATCGCGCGTAAAGCAGGTCCTCTGCCGGCTTGTTGATTTGGATAATGTAATCCTGGCCACCATCAGCAGTTGTTGGTTTTGCCACGCTCAACACTTTCCAATCGTCTGTCGGCACGTCCGTGTTTTGACGTTGTAGTAGTCGCAGCGGAATGAAAACCTTTGCCTTCGGTATTGAGGGAATGCAGCTGCGATCAACGATTTCCAGTGATGCCCCCTCCCACAGGCCGCGAAGCGTTCTCACCGCTTCCTTTAGCCATGTGAGCGTGGGGTCATCCTTGCACTTTATTATTTTGACGCCGCTGAACCACCCTGCTCCGTCGAATGCTGGCATGGGTGCGTTCGGCTCCGCGTCCATTTTAGTAAACAAGGTTTCCAGTAGCTTCATCTCCACTACCTTCCACCGTTCCTGCGACATTCGCCCCAGCTGGTCGCTGCGGTCAGTGAGTGCCACTATGAGATGCCTCTTGGCAATTTCACTGGCCGCTACCGCTGCTTTCGACGTCGTAGGTCCTTCGTCTCCGTTTTTAGGTTTAGCCGTCTCGTGCCTGTGCTTCTGCTTTTTTGATGGCCCTGAGGCCTCACTATCCGCAGAACGCTGCCTCTTGATGGCTAGCTCTTCTTCGATTTTGTTCGCATATTTCGGGTTCGAGGCTGCGAACATTGGCTTTGCTGCGTAGAAGGCCCGGCCATTTTTGATCTCCTCTCTGGCCCAAGCCAACCGTTCCTCCTCTTGCTTCGTCAGGTTGGACTTGCTGCCAAATCGGTCACAAACTTTGACCGCAGCCTTGTATCGGGCTTTGGCCTTCAGCTTCTCTTTATCAGGCTTGATCCTTGGTCTGTTCTTGCTATCCGAAGCAGCACCATTGGACTTAGCCGGAGAACGCAGAAGAGCCTCTTCCTCAGCTGTATTGATGCTCCCGGCGCTTTCGTGGTCCGAGTCTTCGTTGACAACGGCACCTCCGCGCTGAAGAGCGTTCTGTGTGTGTTTGGCAGTGGGATTGCGACCACTGTAGCCTGCTCCCGCTACAATGGAAGTTTTGTTGCTTGATTTTTCATCTGTATTCATCTTTTTCGTACGACCACCTGCTCGACGAGGCGAGCGCAGTGGTCTATCTGTATAATGGGGAATTCAAAACGGTCCACCACGGCAGCGCCCCATACCGTGGCAAGGCCACAGTTACTTCCTAAGGCGGCCCGGTGTTAGGAAGGCGCCGTTGAAATACAGCCGGTCTGGTGAACCCCCTGGCTGCAAACCATCCAATGGGCACGGTGTCGCATAACACCCTGGATTAGGGGGTGGGCTAGGAGAGGAAATAGCGGGATGTGAGGGGTTTGGGGATGGCAAAGGGATCTTCGTCGGTACGGTGATCTTCGCATGGTGATTGGTTGGCCACCAGGTTCGCCGTAAGGCGAATGGATGGCAAGCCAGTCTCCATATGAAGCTTCCCTCTTAGTTCGTGTTGGGTTGGCCCCCATGCTATGGGGGTCAGACCACCACTTAAGCCTCATCCCCGCGTCAAGGAGACCAACATGATGAGGTTACTTGCAGTAAGGTTCCGACCAGAATTTTTATAAGAAATAATGAGATCCTTCTCTACAATTACCCTGCTTTCCGGTATCAATTTGGAAATTTAGGGGAAACGAAGTTAGTGTATCGTTTGCTCACCAAATCGTTTGACTGTATGCCGCTGGCTTAGAAGGTATATATTGAGTAAACTTGGCGCAACTTTCATATCCATATAGTAGCACATCTAAAGTTATGCATTTAAGACTTGATTAAATGCATAACTTTAGATGTGCTACTATATGGATATGAAAGTTGAGTTGTGACAACCCAAAATAAGCTTAGACTTTTTTAGAATTGCATTTTCGGTGCCCATCGCAAGCAAAATTCCAACGAATGCAGTGAACTGTCACCAATTGAAGTCCATACTACCGGATCATTGTTGGGGTTATTAGCGTTCCATTGGCGGTAAAAATCTTTGGATTTCTAGTTGTATAGCCTACACATCTGTTCTGTTACCGGCGAGCTAAAAAATAATGTATCAACAGGTAAAAAATGTGCTAGAACATCTGTTAATATTTTGTATCCCTAAATATAACTCCTCATATAAATTGTAAGATGTAATTTAATATCTTCGTCCGCCGTAGCCGAATGGGCTACCTTCATGAACGCGGAGGTGAAGTAATTAATTTAATAAAAGCCCATTTTGGCAAAGCCATTTCCTCTGTAGCGTCAGTGCTCGTGAGCCTGATTCATATCAGATTATAAAGTGGCATCCTAAGATGCACTACTTTATGCACCTAAAGTGTTCACACAAGTTTCTGTTTGCGTATCTAAATGACTTTCGCACGTTATGGCTCTATTGTTTATCTCACCGGATGCGGATCAACAATGCACCTATTAGCCAATGTATTATAACTGACAATAGGTACTTCGACAACAATGCTAATGACATTATTAGATTACTCATTAATTAAGATCATTTCCGACTAATCGCATTAGCATTAGTAAATGTATGTTTGTTTTTGGGGGTGGCATATTGACCCTCCCATGATTTCCGTGATGATCTGTACGTTCTGTATTAAGTAAGAACAAAAATTTCAAACTTCAAAACAATAATGGCAATGTCTTAAAATAAATTGGTATATGTGCAAATGAGCTTTCTTGTTAATTTTTCAATGAATTTTGAAGTTATTCAAAATGTTGAAACTGGCTCACCTTGCGGCTATTTGCACCAAAAGATGAATTATAGAAGATGATTTACACAAGTACACTGGGCTGTATATTACACTATCAAATACCGGGCAAGCGCTATTTAGTCGCTAAGGCAAAGTTGGCGTATCTATGTAATGATAAGAGAGCATATTTTTTCGTATTTACTTTGCGTGTTTATTTCCCTTTAGTGGACCACGGCACACAGCAAACATACACACAAATATGTAGATTTATTTTTTAAAAGTATCTGTTTTTTCTTAAATATGAGAGTAATATTAAAATATTTAAATTTTTTAAATTATTAAATTTGATTAATGCAGAAAGTAAACATCTCAATATTTTATTGCAAAACAACAGCCTTTGAATCGATTAAGTCATTTTGTTCGCTGTACGCATTTGAATATAACTCGAAAACTGTCAGGGATTATTGAGTAGTAGTAGTAGTAGTAATTCTTTATTTATTTATAAATATTACATCTTACATTTCAATAATTTTTACAATAATTCGTTTAAATATATAAATACATAAAGAAAAAAATAATAAATTTGTGGCAATAACAATGTTGTCTGTCACAACTCAAAAATTAATCAAAAATTAAACTCTGCAATAAGAAAATTTCTATAGCGTAAGGCTGAGTATATAAAGCAAGTTAGTCTTTTCCAATTATGGCCATTAAGTATATCTACTACTTCTGCTTTATTTAGCTTCGCTGCGTTTAGGTATTTTGTTCTGATCTCCTTCAGTACCGGACATCTTCCTAAAAAGTGCTGCATATTTTCTTCCTCGTTTAAATTGCAGAGAATGCATATTTTCTGAGCATTTCCATACGTAGTTGCATTTAGCTTCAGTAAACCACATCTTGCTTTGAAAATTGTCGTAGTATCAGTTAGCCGCATATCTTCTTTAATATATGATTCCCCTTTTGAGTAGTATAAATGTTTATAAATTCGCTTCGCGCTTGACTGTGCTTGTTGCCTTGCCATGTTGATATCTTTTATTTTCATTTCGGTAAGACGTTGCACACAGCGATCTTGCCAGTCTATAGAGGTGATGTTTTCTTCAAACTTCAGACCGAACTCCATTCCCATGTCGTTCAGATGCTTAAGCCAAACACACATTTTTACTTAAGATGCGTTGTGTTAGTTTGTGAGGGAGTCTGTTGCAATTATATTTATAAATAGTTTTCCAGATATACTTCATGTGTAATTCTAAAGAATACATGTGGCTATCTTCTATATTAGTTTCTAATGTTATTGCATAATTGGGAGTGAACTCGGGTAGTTTGAGGATTCTTTTAATAAAGTAACGTTGAAGTTTATTTACCTCATCGAATAAGGATTATTGAGTATGGTCTCAAATATTAAGAAAAACAAAAACCAAAAAAAAAGCTCTGACAAAAATAAAATTGTTCCATACTTGTTTTTTACATTTACCTCATCGAATAAGGATTATTGAGTATGGTCTCAAATATTAAGAAAAACAAAAACCAAAAAAAAAGCTCTGACAAAAATAAAATTGTTCCATACTTGTGCCCAAACAATCAACTTTTTTCTAAAAAATTTTTTATAAGTAAACGTTATCCCAACAAAAAATAAAAAAGAAACATTTTTGTAAAAATTGAAAAGACCTCTGGTTCATTAAAGTATAGTAAGTATTTCATTAAAGTGGTAAGTATTTCATTAAAAAAATATTTCTAAATATTTCAAAATTTTGAACATTTATTAAATACCAAATTTGTAAATTTTTTCTTTGTATTTTTTTTTACTTCTCACTAACTCAAGCTTATAAATAAATGAATTTTCATAAACATTTACAACAATGTCCAAAATATTTGGATAACTTGACATACAATCACTCACTTACGTTAGGTTAGGTTGCAGTGGTTGTCCACTAAGGGATATAGTCAGGATCATACCCCATAATAATACCGCATGGGGAACTCGTCTTTATATCTCCTTAAACCAAAGTTAACCGTTCAGAAACTTTGGAAGGTTCCTGATTTCCACCGAGCTAAGATCTTCCAACTCATTGAAATATTTTCTATCTAAAATTGTAAATCTACGTCTGCCTAGAACAGAACTGTAGCGTAGAAGGTGGAAATTGTGTCTTATTCTTTCTTATCTAGGCAGCTTCTGCAGAAGTCATGTATCTGCCTTTCATCTCTGGGCATTTCTGCCTACTAGACAGTACCCCGTTATAACAGAAATCAGTGTAGTTATGCTTGTTTTGGCTTAGCAGAGACTCTGTGCATTTAGCATTGACAGTCGACCACAATTGTCGAGCGATTCTGCAGATGGGTTCTTTACGCCTTCTTTCTTATTCACTCAGGTCGAAAACGACCCAATCTGTCAAAAAAGTCCTAAAACTAAAAATAATTGTTGCCATATAAATCAAAGAAGCTTAAACTTCCCAAGTTCGATGTTTGTAGTAATGGTCAAGCAAAGAAGTCATGAAATAATGAAAAATTAAATATTAGCAGTAGTTTTAAAAATATTTAAGTTAAAAAAAGATTTGGTCGAAATCGACCACAACGTAGGTCTACGTTAAACCGAAGCAAAAGTTGCAAAACGAAATTGGAATGTTGATTAAATAAAAAAAAATTGTATGTACATGTATAAAATAACACAAAAATTAAGTGTTTCGTGTTTTGAGGTCGCGGACTTGAGAACTGAAGAATGGCTTTTGTAGCAATAAAAACCGTTTCAACATTCAAAACTTAACGAGAATTATCTTGCCTTTTGTAATCGCTTTCTGTTTTTACTTTTTTTTTGGGGCTGCCAGCTTATCTTAATGTTTTCTCTTGGCTGCATTTCGCAATTTTCTAGTTCTTTTTAGCACGACAATGGTGATGCAACACCTCGCCAACAAATTACAGGAATTGAGGAACTAACGCTACACTGAGCGATTTAACGGCGCTGCCATAAGGATTATAGTTTTATAATTAAATGCTTGTATATTTATTTGTAAAATATTGTTAGTTCTTCGATTTGTATAAACATTTCTTATCTGGGAGTGTTTTTCGACTCTTACCTTTTGTAATGGCCGTTTAAACTATACAATTTTTTAAACTCAACTCAACGCTTACTTTTTATCTCACCTGCCTTATTTAGATTTTACTGAGCTTAGCTTTTGAATAATAGCTCGCGCAATAGATGGTGTGTCATCCTTAAAAATCAGAGAAGTGAGCTCACGATTTAATGAAACATCTGGTTACCGGTAATTCGAAAGAGGTTAGCGCCTATACACAATTTAATGGTCATTGTCTGGGGACAAAATAAAGGCAATTTAGAATGAACGGTCATATTGAAAAACTCCCAGAGCTTTCTGCATTTCCAAGTAAACATTTCTTTAAGGCTTCATTAATTTTTAAATTATGTTGCTGAGTGCTTTTCTAAAATGTGGAAAAAACGATTAAAACAGTTTTCTGAGCGACATTCCTAGTTTGAACATTTATAGTGGAATTTCAGGAGGAATATTTTTGTGGAATATTGCAACCCATTAGCTTTACCACAACAGGGTAGTTTTGACCATGTTTGGAGGGCTTTGAAAACCCATGTATCGGTGTAACCGCTATATTATAAATTATATTTTGTCCCCGAAAAGTCAACACTTTTTTCATTTTCTGTCAGAAGCATTCACGTTGCAAATGCACTAAGCTCCAAAATGAATCGGTAAGTAATTTAAAAATGAATTAATTAAAATTACCTAATAATGACTCCCTAATTGGACTCACTGTACCCCGTGAATGGTTGTTGTACTATGCTAGTACATACGGCTACCATTTTTATAGAAAAATAAAATTATTATACCATCTAAACAGGACTGCTAAAGCAGAAAATACATATAGATGAATAGCAAAAATGACTAAGGTATGCATTCTTGCTATATATATGGCGGCTGCCGTAGCCGAATGGGTTGGTGCGTGACTACCATTCGGAATTCACAGAGAGAATGTAGGTTCGAATCTCGGTGCAACACCAAAATTAAGAAAACCATTTTTCTAATAGCGATCGCCCCTCGGCAGGCAATGGCAAACCTCCGAGTGTATTTCTGCCAAGAAAAAGCTTCTCATAAAAACTATCTGCCGTTCGGAGTCCGCTTGAAACTTTAGGCCACTCCATTGTGGAAAAACATCAAGAGGCACGCCACAAATAGGAGGAGGAGTTCGGTCAAGCACCCAAAAAAGGGTGTACGCGCCAATTATATATATGTTTATATGCATTCTTGCTTAAAATCAACTTTGAGTCTTTTTGTTTTGTTCAGTTATATTTGATGATGACTTTAACAACTGCAACTCCAACAAAAATACAAGCCTTTGCGTGAAAAGTGGAGAGGTTAGTTGCATTTATTACCTACAGCTGATTAATATCATCCAGTTTTGAAAAATCACGGTGCAGCTGGAACCTAGTAATATAAAACCAAAATTTAGAATTGAATAGTTTTGAATATTACAAGATTTACCTGTTTTAGTCTGATTCGCCGTTACTCTGGAGCTTTGGAGTTAACTGTAAAGCTTAGAAATAAGTCCTCAGCTACATCTAGAGTTGATTAACATAGTTTTTGAAACTCCTATGCAGCCAAATGGAAAGGATTGTCCACATCCTGGAGCAAACGTCGATCCATTGTTTGCGGGATCACAACTTCTTCTTCACGCGATAAATCAGAAGCCAAATTCTCGAAAGACATGTTCGAGTATTTTTTTTAATAACCTGTTGATATCGTAATTGCACCGTTTTTATTAAAACCAGTAATTCGTATATTTTCGTTTGAGTTAAACGCATCAAAGTTGTTGTCATTTAGTTTGTGAAGCTCGACTTGTTAACCAAAACTGCTGATTTTGTCTTATCGAACTTTGTTACGAAACGGGTTACCGAATAGTCAAATCGTTACAATTGTGGTTAAGGAAAGATAGCAGTACAAATATCGTTATCGAATTCCACTACTGGTATTGAAACCATTTCATACATGCCTTATGCCTTAGTTTTTGCTAGAGTTTTGGGACTGCAGTTCCACTTACCAGCATCTCAAGTCTCACGTTCTTTCTTACATATTGTTGAAAATACATCTCTCCCTGTGAGGTGATATTATTTAAAATTCAAGCCTATACAACGCCTTTCGTTTGAGCCACACATTTTTTTAAGTGCAGAAAGCTAGTGCACGAGTTAAAATGGCATGTAGCCAAAATATAGAGATATAGATGTGCGCAGATATATCAGCTCATAAAATAATTCTGCTAATGTTTGTACGTACAAATATATATATATATATATATATATATATATATATATATATATATATATATATATATATATATATATAAATGCATACGTATAAATCTCCCGCAATTCAAGTTCTATGCTTCGTGTAAGCCGCAAATGTGTCTGTCGCTTTTTGGCGCCTTATATAAGTGAATAATGTTTGCAACTTAACTGCACATTATGCTTATCCTTTCTATTGAAATAGTACTCACATGGTGTTTATTTATGTATGTGTGCATATATGCTTGGATGTGCATGTTTGCATGTGTACAACTGGAAATTGAACTTCATGTCTGACACGCTAAGGAATTCATAAAATATAATCTAATAAGCTTAGAAATGTTGCCCTCCAAACGATCGACGATGCTCTAGTCAGGGTTGTTGGCAAGTGGCATACTGCAATAAAATTGCTCTTTAGATAGTTGGGCTTGCATGAAATGCAAAGAATGCTTACAGTTTTCATATTTAGACTTTTTCCTTTTAGATTTTTCATATATCGACACTTTTATTTATATTAGCAGGGAAGTGCCTTCTTTTTTCTATCTCATGTAGTTGTGTCAAAGCGGATACAGTCAAAGGGTCTTTTAAAAGTGACGCCTAGAAATCAGTAGTGTATAATTGCTAGACGGTACCTGTTTTATGTCAAGTAAGTAGACAGATATAAAATTCTACACGATAGAACAACGTGTTAAAATTATTGAAACTTGTTAAGAACAACATATCTCAAAATTCGTAACTGTTTTGGTGGAAATAATTGTCCGAATGAGTCAACAATTCAAAGGTTGGTAAACAAATATCAAGAAGCTGGTTCTGTCGAGGATAGAAAACGGACTGTCAGACCAGAATGGGGATTTTTGAAAGGTAAAGTAAAAGATTTCAGAGCTGAAACTCAACAAAATTTTAATTTTTGTATGTCAGAATGCAGATGGGTTCATGGCGGACATTTATTTTTTTTTTTCATTTCCATCTGTCAAACTTCAACACTTAGTAATCTTACAACACGCAACATGGGTAATATTAAATCATTATTTAACAGCATTTCTTTTTAAGGATAATATATATAAGGATTACATCACATAAAGCGGAAACATTAAAATTATGTATTTTTCATATATAATTGTTAAGATCCGTATTTGGAATAAAATTGATGAAATATGAAAGAATCTAAATAATGTCGCGTCTTTTGAAAGACCCTTTAGTATTTATACTACTTATACTTTATATTAAAACATTACCTAAGAAATATTTATATGTATGTGTGTATATTAGAGCGGGTAAACGGTTTTCGACATCATTCCTATTAGATTCGGATTCCACATAAAATTGTAAGGATCAAAGTCCAAAAGATAATAGCTCTAAAGACCATTTAGAGCCCTACAAATTTTAAAACAAACTATATTGAATTAATACGTTAATGTGCAATAATTTATTATCTGCTGTACTATGGACTGCAACTTTTTTTAATACAAACTTTTATTTGGGAATTTTTTGGAACGACGACTTTATTTACATTTTTCATTTGAAGAATCGCAAGATACAATTTTTTTTTCTAATATATTGAAAGTATAAAAAAAATTACTTGCAGTCACAACATTAAAAAATTATATACAAATTATTTTTGTAGTGCCAAAAATAAAATAATTTTTTTTTTACATGCGAGGTCGAGCATTTTCTTAAAAGACTTCCACACTGCCTTATATGAAAAAAAAATTCTCGACATGTTATGCCAAAAAAATTTTGATAAATCAACTAGATTTTAAATCGACATTAAATTATACTTTATTACGTTAATATTGGATGGGCTATAAAAGTGTATACCCAGAAGTTTGCTAAAGACTCTGATTGAAATGATTAAAAATTTAATGTAAATTTCTTGAATTTTTTTTCAATTTCGTAGATAACTTAGCACTTTTGCTTGTTTCGTATAATGAGCTATGTATATACATATATGAAAAATTTATGCAAAAAAAATTTAGCATGAAAAATATTTCGAATATTGTAAAAAGATGAAGTAACTTATTTATGTGAGCACAAGGGTAGCTTCTTTCAAAATTTGTTTGGTCAAAATTTACTATGCTCTATTGGATTTTTTTTTCTTATAATTTTATGTAGAATTTGAATCTGCTAGAAAGGATGTCGAGAAAAATATTTCCATAAAAATGCACCTACCCTAATATATATATAAATATATAGTACAAGAGGCGGGAACTGATACATCCATTTATGAGTTTTCTTGACCGAGCTTTCCCTGTTGTGGACGCCATGATGTTAAATATGATGTACCAAGCAATACCTGGCATGCACTGCGTTGTCAATAGTAGGAAATATAATAGGTATATATAGAAAATCAGCAGGTACAGAAATGATAGAGCGTACATTTCTCATTTTCCCTTTTGCTACTCGTTCCCTCTTATTCCGCTTAGTGGAGTGCTTCTTTTTTTAATGTATTTCCTCTGTAAACTTTCAACACTAAAAAGTTCACATAAGAATTATAGCTGAAGCCTAAATATTTGGCTTTTGCTTCATATTTAATGACTTCATTATTTATAGTCAATATATGTAGATCACACTCTCTGTTTTTATATATTACTTGGATAGTTTTATCTGTGTTCCTTTCGGTTCCCCATGCATTGATATTTAGAAAAAAAATGTTACATTTGCTTTAAAAATTGTAATACAAATAGGAAGTAACTTATATATTTAATTATTTGATTATTCTGGTGGTGCGTCAAAAGCTCTTCGTAAAAAAATATCTGCGTGCGGAGTCGGCTTAAAACTGTAGGCCCATCCATTTGTGGAACAATATCAGGATCATCAATTAAAATTTAACGTCGATTTGTGATTGAAATAAAGGATATTTTCTTAGGTTTTCTAGTTTGGCGTTAATACTTATACGCTAATACTTTCTATTCAACTGAAACCGAGATATTTTGGAGAGTCATTCGATATTTAAAATATTTCGGCATCTCATGCGCATATGTGGAATGCGTGTATGAATCGATATAACTACATATAATGTTTCACTGATCCTATAATAGTCCTATAATAAATACCTGCTCATTAAGTTAAAATCGTTGGCTAGTAAGAGGACTATTTTCTCCCTCACTTTCGTTTTCGATTTTGGAACTTAGAACTAATTATGCTTCAAATGCCTCGATTTCTGGAACTTTGAAAGAATTTAAAATGCGCTCAAATTATCAGGTATTTCCTCCACAACGTACTACGTCAAAATGTTACTAAATGAATTGTTTAACTAAATCCTAAAAATTCTCTAATATTCTTTCTCTGTAAACTACAAGAAATATTACATTATCTGCATTAAAATGAAATACATGAAATATCAGTTTAGTTTATTTTATTAATTTTTTCTTTAAATACTTAGCATTAGTCTGTTTTGCACAGTCTATTTTTAGTTTATTAGTTGACATAATTTCAGAGTTTTGTTTTACACCTTTCCGTTTAGAAACCACATTTATTTCCATTCTCTTTTCTTTTCTCTTCCATGTTTACATTGGTCTAACTTGGCTTTTTACTTTTTCTTGCGGAAGGTCACTACTTTCACGTCTCTCAACCAGTTACTTCATCCGCCCATCCACACCTCATGTAAATAAAATTACTTCATGGCAAAGGACCTCAAAGGACCGCTTCAATCTGCGTAATATAGTATTCCATCACTTTTGACAGGCTTAAACTGCGCTAAATAACTACCGCATTGGGGCTTTTTGACAAATTTTGACTTCTGTGTCTTATTGAATTTTAACAATTTTTTTCTGCAAATATATTTTGTTCTCCTGCAAAAACAATTTAATTCAAATTGATGCAAATTTAAAAAGAAAACTCAATAAATTTTCATTCAAACTTCAATTTTTTTTTAAATTTCGGGCATACAGATTGCAGTCCAATAAGTTTTAATATAACAAAGTCCAGGTTTGAAGTGGCTTGAAAATCGCATTTATTTTTGACAAATCTTTTTTCGCTCATGTCTTACACAATTTCATCAAATCATTTTAAAAAAAATTTTGAGTATGTAAATAGTTTTATAACATAACACATTAAATTTTGATACAATAAACTGAAAGTGGCTCGAAAATTGCGTTGATATTTGACAACTTTTTTCTTGTTGGCAGTGTTGGGTGGTTTCCTCTATATAAGAAAAATTTTCTACACAAATTTGAGGAGGAGCTCAATCAAGCAAACGCATGAAATATATATGTATATAGTAAATATATGGCGGCCGCCGTAGCCGAATGGGAAACTACTTTTAGGAGAACGTGGGTTCGAATCTCCTCCGCATTTCTGCCATGAAAAAGCTTCCCATAAAAACTATCTGCCATTCGGAGTCGGCTTAAAACTATAGGTCCCTCCATTTTTGGCACAACATCAAGACGCACACCGCAAATAGGAGGAGGAACTCGGCCAAACACCAAAAATGGGTGTACACGCCAAGTATGAATGTATTTATATATATATGTATATATATATTAGACTGAACATAGATTTTATCTTTCCCTCTTCCATATATCCATCCATCATCTACAAAAAGGTCGCGGAGTTCGGCGACACCGCTTTCTTAACAACTTGTTTCGCTTCAAGCTTGCAGCTTTACCCAAATATCAATCAATTCATTTCCGTTGCATTAGAAACTCTTCAAATTCTTCCAGCTTCGTACATTTTCGGAAAAAATATTTTCACATACATCGACAATGCCTCCGTCTGAATTTCTCACATACTTTTTACGGATATCCATTCTTCATGTTTGCATCGGTCATTTCCCAATTAGTAATTATTACCAAACAACTTTATTTGTTTTCAAGATCACAGCTCTCTGTAGCCTGAGAGTACCTGAGTTTATGGCTTTCGTGATGAAGTATAGAAGTATCGAAACTTTGCTTAAAAACTCTCGATAACTCTAATTTCCCAAGTTGAAAGAAAAAATGTATCACTGGTAACTAATTTCAGTTAAAACAAACCAAATAATAGAATATCTCTGAAATTTCGACTTAAGCAGTGAATGAGAAGTATATAAACCTATTAATTAAAGTTTTGTACCTGTACTCTGATCCTTTAATCCGCCACTACGCCTTTTGTGTACCTGCTTTTGAGTATCCCATTTAACGCTTTCCCTTATTTATAGAATATACTGCCTAATTCTGCTAAGCCGACTACAAAAAACTTCTGTATTCATATAAATGTATGCATATCCACAATACATCTACTATATACTCGTGTAATAGCGGCAGCGACATTGAAAAGAAAATCAATAACTCAAAACTGTAATTAATTCAATTGTAAACTCATAAGACTTTAATTTAATTGTAAAACTATTTAATTCAACTTATTTGAATATTTGCATATATTCGTTTAATCAAAATTACTTCCTCTTTTCCTATTTCTAAAACACTATTCTAATTAAATTTGATTTCCGAAGAGAGAAGCAACTATAACCTAAAGCAAGATATGCCTTTCCGGACAACTGAATTGTGTGCAATGTGCAACTAACTCTATTTTAATCAAGAGAACTCAGCAATGGACTCGCATGTACTTGAATTTTTATGTGTATGTGTTAGTACATTTTAGCCTTAAAGTTAAATCAAAAATGTTATTTGAGAATGGTATTATTTTCAAAATTCATTGCATAAATT
The DNA here is from genome assembly GCF_027943255.1 of Anastrepha obliqua. Classification (NCBI taxonomy): domain Eukaryota; kingdom Metazoa; phylum Arthropoda; class Insecta; order Diptera; family Tephritidae; genus Anastrepha; species Anastrepha obliqua. Next base: position 88,999,511 of record NC_072892.1, read on the forward strand.
CAGGCTATAATAACTTTTTTAGTAAATAAAAACAAAAAAATTATTTTGAGTGATGGAAATTTGTATTTTAACCTTACGCGCTCCATTGCTTATCTGTTTGTATACTGCAGCTGTTTACTTCACAATTGTCAAAAATGATTGACGTACAACACAATTTGCAAAAAATATAATTCTTCTGGATAGGTTTAGTTACAAAGTTTTTGAAAAAAAACAGTTTCAACAAATGATTAACAAATTAAGAGTATTGAAGGCTTTTTGAAAAAAAAAATATTCTTCAACATATTTAATACGGACATTTAAGAACTCAAGTACCTATGTCAACTACGATGGTCCTCAAAAAAATTCGTTTTCCTGAATTTATTCTATGGCTAAAATGCTGAGTTGCCTATGTACATATGTTTTTTTTTTGTTTTTGTTTCAGTTCAATATTTAATATTTACCTGAGCCGCAAACACTTTGAAATTTACCATTGAATCTGTATACGAAAAAAGGTACTGGTCGAGAAATTTTATATAAAATTGCTCGATATTATTTAGTCCGCTATTTTCATTTACCTTCACAAACGTCCAAAAAAAATGTCACTATTTTTTATAGGAACCCTGAAAACTACCCAGAATTAAAAATATACAAAAAATGCAAAAATATTAATTTTGCTTACTTTTTTTACTATTTTACTATTTTTTTTTTTTTTGCTTTTGTGAGGAAAACTTAAAAGAGGATACGAAATAATATCGCCATGCAAACATTTATAACCAAATATACGGAAAATTGAATTTTTTTCTATGCAAATTTAATAGTAATACGATACGAGTAAATATTAAATAAAATAAGAAATAAATACAAATATAGGTGAAACTTTTTTTTGGCCATAAAATAAATTTGGTGGGTAACATCACAAAACAAAACTTAAAAAACTGAACTAAAATTTCAAAACCACCAATACTTCTTACAAATTTCGAAGAACCTTTTCGCCATTTATTTCAAGGAAGAAATTGGCATAGTTGCAATTATGGAAATGGTTCCAATACGTTTTCTGATGAATCTTAAATACCTGGTCAATGGAAGTGCTGGAGTAAGTGCTCAAAGTCAGTCTGATTCGACGGTTTCTCTGATTTTATTAATACAAGGTGGCGCAAAAGTAACCTTGCGATGTTTTTTGGCTGTAATTAAAAAAAAAAAATGAAAAACTTTGATTCTTCTGGTGGATTATTTTTATTTGGTCGTTTAATTTTTTTTACATCAAGTCGAGAATATGATGTCATGTAAATGGCCGCCGCCACAGTTGATTGCCATTTGAGCCCTTTTTATGGCATTTTCCACCACTTTGGCTAAAACTTCCGGCGATAGATCCTCACATTCTTGACGGATATTGTCTTTAAGAGCTGCAAGAGTCTGAGGCTTGTTGACATAAACCCGTGACTTCAATAAGCGCCACAAAAAGTAGTCTGGAGCGGACAAATCAGGCGATCTTTCTGGCCAGTGCAAATCGCCATAACGGGAGATTAGGCGCCCGGGAAATGCATCCTTCAGCATATCGGTTGTGGCACGTGCAGTGTGTGCCGTTGCACCGTCCTGTTGGAACCACATTTTTCCAATCCCAATTCATCAAGTGGCGGCAAAAAGAACTCGTTGATCATTGCTCTGTAGCGCTCACTATTCACAGTAACCATTTGGCCCGTGACGTCTTCGAAGAAAAAAGGTCCGATGACTCCTCCAGCGAAAACAGCACACCATACAGTGACTTTGAGCGAATGTAATGGCTCTTCGTGGGTTACACGCGGATTTTCATTGCCCTAGAAGCGTAAATTTTGCTTATTTACGTACCTGCTAAGATGGAAATGGGCCTCATCACTCATGATTATTTTTGATGAAAAATCATCTTCCTCTTGGTGGTGATTAAGGATGGCTTGAGCGTATGTTAGACGTGATTGGCGGTCAGCAGCTAACAGCTGATGCACCGTTTGGCCTTTGTACGGAAACATCTTCAAATCTTGTACCAAAATTCGTTGTAAAGACGTCGTCTGGTCGATGTCGACGGCGCTTCCATGACATCCTCGGCTACAGCAGCAATATTCTCTACAGAACGGCTACTCCGGGGTCTGCCACGCCTGGCAGCATCTCGTGGTGTGCCAGTCTCTTTGAGGCGAGCGGCTGAACGTCGCAGTATTTCACCAGTAGGCGTTGGAAGGCAAGGAAATCTGCGACGAAATTCACGTTGTGCCAAATTTACCGACCGATTATTGGTCAAATAAATAGTCAGCAATATTCCGCGTTCTGGAGCAGTGTAGCATAACATTGTTTATTAACGTGTATTTCGCATGTGTTTACTACACAAATGTCAAAACAGAACTGACATTAGGGGCCAGTCGCAAAATTTATAGCATTTTCTGATAGGAGGATTACTTTAGCGCCACCTGTTACACCGAACGGAATAACTGCTTGCTACTGCATTTGTGTATGTATAATTTTATACTCTTTGGATGTTTGACCGAGCACCTCCTCCTACTAGTGGTGTGCGTCTTGATGTTTTCCACAAATGGCAGATGGCAGATGGCAGATAGTTTGGGTTTCGTGCCCCGTAGTTGGTCTTACTTAATTGGAGACTTCCTATTCTATTACTAGATTGGCTTCAGTTTTAGAGATAACATTTACTTTCCTTCGTGAAACCATTTTGTGGCTCATATGAAACGTAGAATTGATCCCAACACCACGCCAGACAGTTCTGTAAGAGATTTGAAAAAGTATTTACCTAGACAACCTGCTCTGATTTTAGCTAGGGCTGGACCATTGCAAAGGAAGTTTTCATCTGTTTCTTCCTCTTCCTCATCTCTGCAATTTCTGCAATATTCATCGGAGAAAACTTTTAGTCTGGTGAATTGCCTGCCAAATAGCCAATGACCAGTTATACAAGCCAAGACCTTCGTGATATCATTTCTTGAGAGACTAAACAATTCCTTTGCCCTTTTCTTATTTATTGTTTTTATTATTAGTTTACTCGTGGCCAAAGGTATTCCAATGGTGATTTTATCACTAAGCAGTCACTTTTCTGGCAAGCTCATCAGCTTTACAGTTTCCTTCAATATGCACATCCAACCTTATCGTCCAGCCTGGAACCATCTGTATAAAAATTTAATTCCCCCTTCTCCATGGACTTGGTGTCTGCCACTCCCTTCTTGACGGTATACTCTTTCGAAGGTGAGCTATATGGCCTATGTTGCAGAATGAACTACATTTTCATTGAAAAAAAAATATAAAAAAATTATTTATGAAAAATATATACATACATATTTATGTAGTATTTAATTTGCCACTACATTCAATTGAATACAGATATTTGTAATAAAAAAAGTGTACGAAAGATGAACAAACTTGTTTTAAATATCTGAGCATTCACCAAATATACCAACATAACACAAATGCATTTGAATGCGGTCGATTAAGCCAAGTCATTATTCTTTTAAGAGCAAAGTAAATACCTAATGAGAAAGAATAAACGACAGCTGTTGTAATACACATACAAACGCACATATCTGCCTCACTATTTATTTTTGGCCAATAAGCATTGCTGTAACAGAATATTTTCATGTGTATGCTGTTAATCTCAAAGCGAAATTTTTGTCAACAAAAATAAAATACACAAAAGCACACAAAGTTTTATTAGCCGCTGAAAAAGTCCTAAAAGCCGCATATAAACTAAACCTCAAGACGTTGACATTTGAGCTCAGTGTAGGCCCGTTGCAGAAGTGCCCACCGCGCAACATGACCTATTTTTTCTCCAAGTGCTTGTCTTTCTGCTTGAGTCGAGTGGCAATACAAGGCAGGATGCAAGTGTACAAATATTCACTTAAATTTACAGTACAGACCAAAACTAAGAACCCATTTTTAAATATTTTGAGATGGTGTATTGAATATGAACTTGGTGTCTTTCAATTATTTACATATTTATTCAGTCTCTTGTTTAACAGTCTTACAGATTTTCGCACAAAATTTAGCGCCAATAATGTACAAGATATACATATTTTTTGGAATTGAAAATTGAAATTGAAATTTGAATAGGTCGAGCCAAGAAGCACCAATAGATTTGGCGGCTCCTAAAACCCTCAGAGGGTAGATAGTCAAGGAGGAAAGGAGAAAGTTATTAGAGAAAGACATAGAAAGGAATAGAGACAGAGACAAAGGTAAGTTAGTCCTGTGAGAATTTTCCAGATTCTTTGGCAAATCTGTAAATATCCTCTAGTTTGATAGAACGAATATTACTCATTCTCACGACATCCCAAAACTCATAGCCCTGCTCAAGCAAGGCAGGGCACTCACAGAGAAAGTGCTCAGTGTTATCCTCCTCCTCCAAGTAAAACAGGCACATCAGGTTCTCAATGATTCCAATGGTGGTCATATGCTAACCCCATGGGTTGTGCCCTGTAAATATACCGACCATCAACTGAACGTCTTTCCTTCTAAGTTTTAGTAGAAAGTTGGAGAAGTTGGAGATGGACAGTCAATAATTTCACATACGATATTAATTACAAAAGAGTATGAGAGAAAGACAGTTATGTTTCGATATTAACAAGCTGATATTGATTTCATAAGAGGCAGGTGTTTAGTGAAATTTAATGATCGCAGAGCAAATTTAGCAAAACCTTTTTGTATACCCTATATTCTATAGTTGGAGCATGCATCGTAAGCTCTCGAGATGAAAAAAGCATACTATAAAATAATTAGTGTTGTGTAAAGAAGCTTTAACGTATATGGACGTATTCTGCCCCAAAATGGTAAACTATTTTGCGGAAAGAAGATGTATGTTAACGCTTTAAAGACAATATAACTGCGATGTGACAAAACAATTTAAATTTGTGTCAAAATAAGGGACTAAGTCTTTTACTTCAGTAACTTGAATGCCTCGATGGTATTGTACTGCGACGGTATATTGCGAGCACTTTTTAATATTCTGGCGTATGTGGTTTTGAGTATACCAAGAGTTAAATTTATCAATCTCACGCTGAGCTGCTTAAGAGTCTCCAAAATTCCATATTAGCGAGTATATTTCAAGATCGTCTGGATATGAAAAACAATTTAAGAGGGAAAGCAGGACCCAATATCATTAAAAAGTAATTAAAGTAAAGATGCTACCTAGCGCCATCCTATAAAATGCTACCAAAGGGCGTCTGTTGTAAAAACACCAGTTGATCCACTTAAGAAAAGTTAAATGAAAGCCTAAGCGAGAAAAATGAGATAATAGAATTTTGTGCATGGCTCTATCGAATGCCTTCGAAAACATTGTAACATTGTGTGAAATAGTTAGCCAACTTGAAAAGTCGCTAAACAGTATTCAGAGAAACTGCGCTGGTTTAGAGAAATGAAGCATAAAAATCTCCATAACTCCGCCTTAAATGACGAAACAAACTAAAACATTTAGGCTCTTCTGTTAGACTAAAATATTTGCCCAAAGAGAGGGCATACTTGGACCAAGAAATCCAAATCGTCCTTTGTGAAGCCATTGGGTATTTGTGGATGACGACCGAACGATGACTGAGATACGGTTGTGTTAACTATTTCATACTACAGATGAAGTTCATCAGGTTGTTTTTATCAAGGTCTGCTATATCAGCAGGCGTAGCAAAGATATGAGAGCTAATATGCCGAAATCTTAGTCCGTGAGAGCAGAGAACCTAAGGAGAAGGTGCTGTGATGATTCCACTTCATCCTCCATACAGCGGACGCACTAAGGGCTCGAAGTCATGTTGTATCTCACATCACATATACCTGGCCAGTGGCCTTACAGGATACCCAGGAAATTCAAGAGCCGAAGAGTAGAAAATTTTGTATATTTGGAATTGCGCGAATTCAAAGCACAGTCACACTCAACTTTCCAATGTTTCACCAAAATAGCTTAGCATGCATCCATAGAGCTCTCCTCTGAGCAATATCTTATTATCGTTTTAATTTTCGAAAAAAAAAATTATCTTTAAAATCACATGTGGGTTTTCCAAGCTCTACTAAAGTATGGTACACTTCATTCTACATGAAATAACAGAGGCTAGAATGCAGTGACTAATCAGGTCCCGTTAATCGCGACTACGCTTTTGTATATCAGACTGTACATAGATCTTACATACTTACATGCATATGCATATATTCTAGTTGTCATTCTACATTCATGTTAACAAAATGGTAAACATGAAAACCCACAAAAATCATCTGCGTATCCTTGCCTACATTCAAACTTGCAACATGGTACAAAGTAAAATTTTAGAGAAGTCAGTTTTGTTGGAGTCTACTTGAAAATTCTTACACAAATGATGCCACCAGCGCAATGTATACATATGTACATAGAAGATTAACAAGGAATCAGACAACAAGTATGCGTACGCAGATGTGCAACTGGATGTGTGCACGGAGTATGAGCGAGCACTTAAGCCAAACAACCTGCAAATGTTAGCATAAAGCTCAAAGCAACACAAACTTCACTGTGTTGATATACTAAGCGCTGAGCTTCAGCAATTCGCCAATCTCTCACAGCAGCTCAAAATATACACCGGTAGTAAAGACATTAATGTGTGAATATTTAGGTACTCGTATGTGTGTGAGGACGCAAAAATTTATATTACTATAAAATATACTATGTATAAAACACATTTACATATTGTTACATATTCACCAACGCACTCTTCACGCAGATATGCATGTACGTATGTTTCGTTCCGCACTGAAGGCATCGCAGTAAGGTGCCGAATGCCATGATGCGAAATAATTTGTTGGGAAAAAAACCTTGAAGCCTCGGCATGTGAGCTTCCAATGGTGCGCCAAGTGAGCGGGATCACAAAGTAGAAGCGATCGCTTCAATACAGTAGTGGTTCATACTTACTTTAAGTTGAGGCTATTTATGAGTGTAATCTATAATCTTAGTCTTATACAGTTAATAATATTATATAATCAAACCGTTGCCATTTCGTAATTTTATTCACGAGCCAGAAGAAGAAACAGACACGTTGTAAGACTACTACCACGATCGAGTCGCATAAGCAGACTAAAGAAAAAGAAGAGGAACTAAAAAAGAGTTACGCGTGCACACATAGGATGCATAGGATCTTCCGACCACAAAACATGTTCACCCGCTCATTTTCGATTGTTTAAATTACTCTATGATCAAAAAGTACCGGGAATGTTTAAATAAAACAAAACAGAATTTAATTTCAGGCAAATGTATTTTATCCCCTTCAAAATATGGCCCGTCTGAAGCAATACACATGTGCCAACGTTTAACCCAGTTCTCCATGCAACCCTGGTAGGCCGACGAAGGGATGGCCTTCAGCTCCTTCGTCGCATTCTCTTTGATCTCCTCTATCGACTGAAATCTCCTTCCACGAAATGGTAACTTCAACTTGGGGGGGACCACGGGGCCATATCAGGTGAATACAGTGCTTGAACGATGGTATTTACTTGGTGTTTGGTCAAATAATCCAGCACAATTTGGGTTCGGTGCGATGGCGCGTTATCATCATGCAAAATCCAAGAATTGTTTGCCCACATTTCCGGTCGTTTGCGACGTACAGCATCTCTTAAACGATTCAAAACAGATAAATAATATTTTTTATTGACTGTCTGGTCCGATGAAAGGTACTCAGGGTGCACCACGCCTTGGCAATCGAAGCAAACAGTCAACAACACCTTCACGGTACTTTTTGATCATAGGGTATGTCAAGTTCTACCAGCGATTGTTTTGAATTGTAAGTTTAATAAATAATAATAATAATATTAATAACAAATGTCAAGGCATGGTTAAGTTTTTATTGATAATTTTTAGTAACTGACAAATCCCTTAACTAAAAACAGATAAAAATCGAACCCTTGAACAAAAATTAAAAAAAAGTGGATGACAAGCAAGAAACATTTTTTTTTGATAAATGATTTTTACGAAAGCGGTTAAATTTAGGACTAACCTGCATTGAATTATCCGATTTGTAACTTGCAAATTTTATCTCAGTTTTTATCTCGTTTGATGACAAAAAAGATTTAATTTGCTATAACGCATGAGTTTTTTGTTTTTTTTTTCTAAAAATTTTACATTTTCTTCCTCGAGTTTCAGCTTTTTGTGCATTATGAATAGCATTAACATCTTATGCATCATTTTATTACTTCTGGTATTTGATCCATCGTTTCTCCTTGTTTTCTAAAATTATTTATTAATCTTGCTTCTTCACGAGTACAATGCCATTTTACTATTTATTCAGCACTAAGCGATCTTTACTTAAAATTTAGTTAATTAATTTTACATTGAAGACTAACCGAGCGAAATTCGTAACGTTTAAAATTTGTATCTATCATTAAATATTTTGCGTTTCTATTATTTTTGCCGACCACAAAACTAATTTATTTACTCAAAAACCGCACGAACTTATCCATAGATTATTAAAAGAATAAAATAAGAATGAGGCGAAATAGAAAATAAAATGTAAAAAGATCAAAAAGCCGTTAACCACTGATCCCATAGTGAAAACAATCTTAATGAAAACAATTTGCAAATAAGTAATAAAGTCCATTCGAGAAATGGTTGGCGGTTCACTCATATTTGTGGATGAATTTACAATTTACAAGAGAAGTTAGATTCCTCACAGTTGCATTTAAGTAAAAATTAAAGAAGAGAAGTTAGTTTAGTCCTCAAGAGATCAAGGTGCAAAAAAATGAAAATTTCATGTGCCTTCTCTACAGTTTCTAATCGATTTATGATATAACTTAATACACAATTGGCGATAAAGCCTCCAATGTATATTTCGGTAATTTGAAAAATTGAACCAACAGGGTTTCAGGGAATTAACATAAATAATGTTGTACATTAGGCATGGGTTACCAAATTTATTTGCCGTTTCATTATCTATTAAGAAACTGCTTGAGATCGTTCATTGTAAACGTAAAGTTCTTCTTCGAAGAATTGCACTCAACGTACTGGGAAAACATGCCATTTTCACTTTCGACAACACCTAGAAGGCACATGAGAATTAAGAATTATAATTAAGAATAGTAAACAACTCGGATATTAGAGCTGCTTTTATGAACTTTCTTGTTGAAATAAAGTCAAATTGTGGAGTTTTTCATATTTTTTCCACCAAAGCGCACCCCAACGGCCGAACTGTTAGATTCAGAGTAGCAGAGAAAGACCTTTTTATGTACAAAATATTTGTATTTAAATTAATTTAATTTTTTTTAATTCACCTCCGTGACCGGCAGCTTCAAATAGAAAAAAAGAGGTTAAATCAGCAACGTGAGCAAACTGAGAAATAACTTCTGTAACAGCTGTATTTCCGCACAATATATAATATTTTGAATACCTACTATACATACATATTTCACAAGCCTGTAGCACTTATATTTTTATGTTTGCTTTGCAACTCCATTGTATATGTACACTTTAATTGCAACGCTGCTGCGTTCACTTGTTTTTCGCTTTATTAACTTTCGCTGATCACTTTGTAAACTCCATCGGCTTCGAGCTTGCGCCTAGAGGAGTTCTCGTAAGGCATTGCTTCAAACAGTGTTTCTGCCCCTGCCACAAACCGAAGGAGATTGTGTGCATATTTCGTGTAATTTATTATAATTTTTTTCATGCAATGAACAATAAAAAATAAAATTGCTCTCACGAATCGTATGAATTCTTCTTACAAAACGCAAACAAGAAAGATATACTTCTCTATTGGTTGGATGTTTTTTAGCTGCATGAGCACTACCTATAGCGATAACTATGAGTTGACCGCTGAGAATGGCAAAATGTGTTGACATTTCTGTTTAGCAAGTCATCATGAATCGTTTAATGCCAAAACAACGCTTCGAAATTGTGGAAATTTACTTTGAAGAAAAGAAAACTGTTCGCGAAAAAGAATAAATCTGAAGAGTGAAGTGCTGAAGAAGACGCCGAAATGCCGATTTGTCGTCGTTTTCACCTTGTTGACCTTTATTCAACAACTGGAAAGTTTTACATAAGGATCTTGGTATATGTGCCTATAAGATATAGCTCGTGCAAGAATTGAAGCTAAATGACCATCGCTTGCATCAAATTTTTGCTGGTTGGGCTCATTTAGATTTATTTTACAGATTTATTGGAAAATGTAGTCAAAAATTGGACTGATTTAGTGGGCTAGGTAATTCGTAGCCATGACGGACATATACGGGATATCATATTAAAAAAAAAATGCCATAAAATTATCTACCAAATTATAAAAAATAAAAAAAAAAACTTATTTCAACAATATTTCTGTTTTGTATTATTTTTTAAGCTCTCGATTGTTAGTGGTTTTCTATCACCCTTTCGCATAGCGGAACCCAGCTAAATTTGACAATATGCGGGTTTACCGGGAATGCCGTCCGAGATAATCGAGAACATTACTGAGATAATTTCTGATTAATTTGGTTATACATGTCTGAAACTTAATAAATATATTTAAATAAATATTATAAATATACATAATTAAATATATTAGATATTATTTTAAAGAACATTTTCTTCCATATAACAGTCTTCCGAACAACGGAAGAAAATTCCAAGCATCGTACGCAACAAGAAAAATTCAAAAATTAATGCGATTTAAGAGAGAAAAAAAATTTACATTTTATTTCCAAAGATCCTGATTAAAAAGTTGAGAATTTGGTGAAGATGTGAAGCAATTTTTTGATTTTTGCATAAAGTGTGAAACAACGATTTATATGGTTTTTGTTGCACAGCTAATTATTCTTTCTCTATAGAGAAAAGTATACTTGTAATAGCCAAAAATTAGCCAAACTCACAAAAAAGTGTGCCCCTGCCAATTGTGTCTTGCACCTATTTTATTGTCCATGAGTGTATATGTAGGTATATTTTCATATGTGTATTCTAACTAACAACTATTAAATATCCAACACACAACTGGGTACTGACAACAATCTCGGCATTTTTTATCATCTACATTCATAAAATACTCGTAAGACACAATTGTTGTACTCGTACTATATATGGCAACAACTGCACATAAGGGCCAGCAGCATATTATCATATACACAAGACAATAACAATGCAAAAACATTACCAAAATGTTTATTCAAGTTATTTAGTTTAAACTTCAAGTTAAATTAAGCAAACAATGACAACAATAAAGAAATGACAGTCATAGTGGCAGCCAGGGGAAAATTAAACTGTAGAGATTGGGGGAGCAATGCAAACCGAAGAGCTGAAGAGGATGTAATACGGCAGTACCAGCTAGTCGTAATAAAAACATAAAAATACCAACAATAAAGAGGTGGAGCAGCCGCATTAGAGCCATTTGTTAAAGGATCTTAAAGTAAATATTTAAAGAAGAAACAACAACTAGCAACAGAAACCATTAAGGGCAGTTAGCAAAGCAAAGGAGTGTGTGCTGCTAACAGCCTGCAATGAGAGTAATAACTACTCGAGGAATAGCAACAGCAACAGCAACCAGTGTACATGACAATATTAGTAAAAGCAACAATACTAAAAGTAAGCTAGTACAACAACATGTGTACAGTTGCAAAGATCAACGACAACAAATGATAACGACCAGGCAAACAACAAAGCAAGCAACCAAGCTAAGCAAATCAACCGCCTCAAACTACACACATGCACACAAACACACATTGCGTACACATAATGTCTAATTCACGAGTATGTTTGCGTATTCGCCCAGCATATGCGTGCATACTTTTAGTTGTATGCGTCTGCTTCCACCTGCTTGTGTGTGTGTGTGTGTGTCACTAAGCACATGATAAACATATATTTTGCATAAAATGTAATTAGGTTAATGTCCCAACCGTGTTAACAAGTTCAATAACTCAAACAGAAGCAGTGCAATGGACCAAAACTGAAAGAGAGTCATGGAATCCAGCGTTCAACGTTGTAAATAGATTATTATTTTCTTTTGAAAAAGAAAAGTTATTATAAAAATTGTTTTGATATCTTACTCAGTTTGCTTGCGCTAAAGGAAGCGTTTGCGGATTCGACCTGGTAGCTACAGACAAGACCGAAAGAGCCCTCAAGTCCAATTATGTTATGCGGTCGGCCTTTTGTACAACGAGGCTGCTTTTGATAATACTGACTTCATATCGACGTCACTGATTTAAAGAGGCATATAAAATTTTACTGTTATTCGACAATATGTAGAGTGCAGGCATTCTTAGACAATGCAGAGATTGCAAATTCCTATCTGTAATGTCATAGCCTATGAGGATGACATTGCATTAATCCCTTGGGTACATTGCACGCCTGAAACAAGTCATTCACTTTTTTGCACTAGAAGCAAATGACATGTTTGGTTTTTATTAAATTTGATTTTTGTTTTTTAAATTCTTATTACCTAAAGTCATCTTAAAACTACATAGGTCACTAAGATTTTAGAAACAAATGAGTTCCTACACAAAATGCACTGCTTTTACATACTAAGAAATCAAAAATTAAATCCGTTCCAAATGCAAATATTTTCTTAAATAAATCCGTACCCAAGGGATAAAGTATCAGGGAAGCATCTGCAAGTTCTTAACGAACAATTACAAAACGCGTTGCACATTTTTGATAGCTGGTCTAGTGAACTGAGTGAACTCCACAAAGGCCGAAATGATGCTATATATTTACAAAGAAATATACCTCCTTTCAGGGTCCACTCACTAAATGTGATACGATTTACATTTGCTACTGAGGAAAAGTACTCCGGGATTATTCTAGACCGTGAACTCAAGTGGAACAGAAATATTGAAAACTGGTTCAGAAAAGTGGTAACTGACCTATAGGTATGAATAGTATCTATCTTCTTTTATTGAGACTCAGCTATAACTTCTCATCATAGGTATACTGATACATATGTATATATTGTATGATATATGACAAATTTCGGCTGATGAATATAGTACATGCCTATTTTGGAAGGATTTCAGATTTGGCGACTCAAAAATTCCAATAACTTTTGATTTGCAATTTTGTTATGGAAATAATTTTTTCACAAGAGTCACCGAAATATCTGATTGGAATAAAGTTAAAAACTTTGATTCAGGGTCAATGGGTATCTGCGCTGACGACTCAAGACTAACTAAAAGCGTCAAGAGTGGCATCCACTAAGGGGTACTGTAGCTGAACCTAAATCTGCATCTGCCTGACTACTGCTATGCCCTTCAAGATTAACGCAAGTTGCAAAAACTGCGTTGTATGTAAGAGATCGCTGTAGCTTAACCGATTACTACCTACTCTGACAGTCAGACTGTTATTAAATTAATGCTATTAGCTATTCTACCCCGAACGTTGTCTGAATACTTGAACAGAGACGTTTATGGAAATTGCATCACGCTGCATGCGCTGTCAAGGAGAGGAATCTCAAATCAGCCCAGGGTGAGGTGACTAGACAGGACCGTTCTATGTACTATTAACGGGCGCTGACTAATGGGAACACAAGGAAAATTAACAAAATTATTGAAAGGTGACTAAATAGGAACTATATATATTCTCAAGTTCCTATAATTATATATAGTTGGTGGGCTTAAGTGGTGATTCTTCCAGAATCCAACTAGCGCTTCCGCACCATTTTCTTGCCACACCCTCGTTACCAACTTGCTTACCAGTTATTTACAGCATGACTATATCCAGTCTGTGTGGTTCAGGAACCTTATCAGGTTGTTGACATCTAAGCCAGACAGCTGTTCAAGACTCTCGAATAGCAGTTTCCCCAGGGTTAATAGTCTGTCCTTCCATAGGGCAGGGCATTCGCAGAGGAAATGGAAGATTGTTTCCTTTTTCTCCGGTTGTTTACAACAGTATGTGTTGTGAGGGCTGTCCATTTTGGCTGCTTGTTCTCCGACAGACCAAAAGCCAGTTATGACTGCCGTTAGTCTACAGGCGTCCCGTCGTTTCATGTTTATCAATATTGACGATTGCTTATGGTTGTAGGTGGGCCATAACGTTCTGCTAATTTTGCATTTCGTCTGGTCTCTCCATCTACAATCGGTGATTCAGAGGTATTTTAGGGAAACTGCATTCTTGACTGCACCTAATGGTGTGAGTACCGATTCTGCAAGTGCGTTATTTATGGCAGATCCCCTTCTTGGCAGTTCATCTGCTTTTTCATTATCTTCAATGCTTCGATGTCTCGGGACCCAGATTAAGGTAACTTTATAGTTTACGCTCAAGGTGGTAAGGCTAATACTGGTTTGTTCCACCAGTTTACAGGTTGTTGTCGCCGAATCCAGTGCATGGATTGCAGTTTGGCTATCCGAAAGAATAGCGATATTGCCCTTATAAGAGGGATCTGCGATTAGTGGCCTACAAGCTTCTCCAATTGCCAGTACTTCCGCCTGGAAGAAACTGCAAGCATTAGGGAGACGCACAGATTTTCCAATTTTAAGTCTATGAGAATACAAAACGAGTATATGCCAGCTCCAACACCACAATCCATTGCCATCTGTAGTGTCGAAGTTGTTTAGTGAGAGTCCCTTATTCCATGGCAGTGCGTTCAGGGCCTCCCTAGGACATGGTCTGATTTCACCGACTATTACTGCACAATTAACACCGTACGCGATGCCATCATCGTACGCTATCACTTTTACCCCACCTCCATTAAGTTTTATTAAGATTTTACTAATAAGACATAACCAGAGAAGTGGAGATAATACTCCCCCCTCTTAGTTATGTTTATAATACCCATATTAGCTCTAATGATCCTGGTTTCTAGCATAGAGATGATCCATTGCTGATACAATTTTCCACCCCGAAGTCTATTAACGCCCGTTGAATAGCATCAGTGCTAAAGTACCTTCTATGTCAAGAAAAGCTGCCATAGTGTACTGTTTGCTTGCTAGAGACTAATTATATATACTTCTATATAATTTCCTTTAACTACAGTTTAAGCTTAGGAAACGTAGAGTGGTGTAAATGTAAGTCCAGCGATCCCGAGAGCGATTCCAAGTCGGTAAGATGGGTGAGCACCGAAGCTAAGAATAATCCACATAACGCAACTCTACCGCGAAGCAGAGTGTAGCGTCTGTCTAGAGGCGGCTACAGAGGGCGTAGTAGTAGCTATATGATATCCCAAGTCGCTGCTGCCCTTCTCTCCAGCCTTGGAAACCTGGGCTAATTACTCATTTTTTTAATAAACGGATTATGGAATCCATATAGATTCATATATAACACCTATATATCTAAGATTCTGTTTTATTTAGCTCTTCAGTGTATCTACATTCTAAACTGCTAAGATGTGAATGTGAACTCCACCTCTATCAGTCGGTGCTGTCGTACGCCTGCGAGTGCTGGACAATGACAAGCAAAGCCGAAAGAAGTTTAAGAGTGTTCGAGCGAAAAGTGGAGCAAGGGGTGTTTGGCTCCATACGCTGCAACGATGGGTTATACCTCACACTAGGGACTTGAAGTCGTTAAACACAAAAAATCCCAAAGGATTCTATGGTTGGGACACACTATGCGCTTAAAGGATCATCGCCTTCAAAAATCCTTTGTAACAAGAAACTCTCTAACGGACCCGAGACTCAGGCCGCCCAAAGTTATCCTGGCTTGACCAAGTTACAGCCGACCTGAAAAAGATACGAGGTAGGAGCTGGAAGTCTATTGCTATGAACCGTGCAGATTGGAAAAGGACGAAGTTAAATCTCGCCTTGAGCTGTAATCGTTCCTTGATGATGATGATGATGAGTGCTTCTAAAAATATATTGCATATATAGTATAAATAATTAGCGCTTTCATTCTTTATTATATATTTATGAAAAGCGTCTTGAAGTTATCCTTTGAAGTAATGAAGGGACTCACATTTCTATGTCACCTTTGAGTAGCAAATGGCTTTCTTTGAGGTTATTTTTCCTGGCAGACATACATTCAGAGGTTGGCCATTGCCTGCTGAAAAACTGTTTCTGTTGGACAAAAAATGTTTATATAAAACCCAATTTTTCACAGTGGAGTTCGAACTCAGCGGGAGGAGGTTATTTAGCTATATCTAGAACACCGCTAGACCGATTTGATTCAAGTTTGGTATGTAGGCGTTTCTTGTAGGAATGTATTTAAAACAAGGTCTAGAGTTGCCACCATCAAGTAAAAAATTAAAATGACAACTCTGGAAATTCTGATGCACTGGAGCAAAACTGAAGACGTATTCGTGCGACCACCGTGGAATGCAGCGACATATACATTCAAATTTAGCTAAGAACCTTTTAAATTTTTATGGAACTCAAAAGGTTTATTTGGTTACAATTTTGTTTCAAAATTAGCACAGATATAGAATGCTGAGACATTTTACTTTTGGTAATATAAGTTTATACTTTTATCAATTCCAAAAAATGTCCTTTGAAAGTGCCATTTATTTTAGAATCATCCTATGCAAAAATGGTTTCGTCAAAAATCGGAAACTCTGTTTTATGGTTTTTTTGAAAGTTATCTTAGAATGTTTCACATAATACGTTTCTGCATACACTTTGTCATGTTTTTATTCACTTACAAATAGATGTTTCCTAGTTTTCAATAATATCAGCTAATGCAGATACTTACTTACTTATAAATATAAGTATAATATACATACAACTTTTTACTAATATTGTGATGCCCCCAATCTTCAATTATTGACTAGTATTTAACGCTGTCTCTATTGAAAGAAGGCGGCTATCTGTTTGTGATTCCGGTGTTTAATTTTTGTTATAGTTTTCATTGACTCTTCAGCCAGTAGAGTAAATTTTGTAAATAAAAGTACACTTGTTTTAACAATTTTTTTCCATACGAACTATTTTCACATTTTCACAAATTATAATTCACTTGTTATTGTTTTTTCTTTTGTTGGCTTAAATTGTTGACACCAGAATCTCTTTGATAAGCACTGGGGCAGCAGGGGTCTACCAAATATCGTTTAAACTATCTCCTGCGGCACTAGTACTTAGAAAAGTGATATTCATGGGAGAAGCCTTCATAGGATTTTTCACATTTATGTTTTTTGTTTTTCACTTTTAATTATTATTGTATTTATTATTTCACGACATTTTCTCACTATTGCTTCAAGCAAAGTTTTAGCGTTGTCGCCATAGTCCGTTCTACGTTATCGGAATGATGCGGATTTATATCCAGCCAAGGTATGAAACTCCAGCTGCATTCCCCATCCGTGTATAACAACAACACAAATTTTTAGCAAGCAATTTGCATTTTATAACATTTAAATGACTTGAGCGTTTTGTTTTTAACATAAATTCTAGTGGCAATAATTTCGAGCATTTTTAACATCCATAAAGTCTTTACAATTTGGTGTTATTATGATATATTTTTTATTGTTATATGAGCAGTTTTATATTTTTTAATTTTATGCCACACTTACATACTTTAGATATCCTTTTAAAGTACTGAGACTGCTTTGTGAGGAAATACACCAAGAATGTCACATGTTAATCCTTCGCTTATGTATCTCCTGTATAGCGCACAGGTATAACCGCAAAGCCACTTTTCCGCTTACGCCTTCGCCTCGTTCGAGAAGTTAATCAATTACTGAGTGCGGCTGAAATAATGAATAAATGAATATCTATATAAATATTTATGAAAGAAAACTTACGATTTTTGAAAAATGTTTATATTGTTTTACATAAAATATTATAATTTATACCATTTTTAATTTTTTTTTATTTTTTTTTTTAATTAATAAGGCTTTACATTTTAATTTACTTCAGCTTTTATGAGTTTAGAGATCACTGCACGTATTATCGTAATAATGAGTACACATATGTACATATTTAGAGTGTACATATGTACCTATGTCTACTCACACAATTGCTGTTAATTGTAGTTTAAGGTTCAAGCTTTTATTTGAGTATAAGTTGAAGTTTCTACCAACTTAGGTATTTATTTGAGAAAAGTGGAGGTAAAAATACCTAGAATCGCGTTTTTATGGATTTTTATCAAAACAAAACAACAACAAAAAACCAAAAAAAAACAATAGACCTTTTTTTACCCAGTCTCCATCTTATTATACCCAAGCCTACAGATAAACCAATTATCAGAAACATTTAAGACCATTATTTTAAATACTTGGATCACTTGATATGGAACCGCTCAGGTATCAAGCTTGTAAGACCGGTCACAGTCAAGAGTCTCTGAAGATGACTTCTAATTGAAAAAAAAATTAATTTATTGTTAAATTCACTTGAGATCGCTGTAAATCTAAATTTTTTGAGGTAATTAAGGGGTTAAGGGTAGTCAGATTTTTCAAAAAATTGGATTTTTTGCATTTTCTTAAAGTATAATATCTAAAAAATATTGTGTGAAAGTTTGAAGTGAATACGTGAAACACTTTTGGAGTTATTCAACAATTAACAAAAGACGTTCGGGCACTCCGGAGCATTCGACAGCAAGTAGGTAGTTAGCATTTAAATGCGTTTTTCTCAAAACTATGTTTTTTGAACTGGTGATCACTGTAACTTAAAAGACGCTTGGTAGATTTCAATAAAGTGTATACTGCTTTTTAAAAACATAAAAGACTCGTGTCTGATCGAAGAATTTTTTGTTCAAAATTTCGATTTTTTTTAACAAATAATAGTCGGTTTTTTTCTCGAAAATCTGAAAAATATTTCCTGAGGCCGCCATATTGTTAATTTTGAAAAAAAAAGCTTCGATTATCTACTAATAAAACTGATTTCTCTTGTCTGATTGATCTTAGATGAATCTCCAAAGATTTGTGATGATCACCGCAAGGATCTTCTGGAGAAACAGGCTCCACACAAACAGCGGCCTTTAATTGTGGCTTTAATTTCAGCACAGAATTTAGATGGCACTTCCTAGATGAAATCATCAAATGTCTATGTCTTACTTTTTAGCTTCTTTTTTCGTTTTCTGACAGTTTTCTGTCCCACTGTCCTCTTTTCGACATATGTATGTACGTCGCTTCAACTGCCTTTTTCCATTAACAGGCTTGATAGAGTTCTCTTTTTAATTACTAACGCGTTTTTATATTCTTCATCAAGCCATTCAGAGTTTTTCACGTCTTTTCTTTACTTCGCTACCTGCAATGAACCTTTTCATTACTTCTTCTACGCTTGCTAATATTAACATATATTTAAAAAATACTTAAAAAAAATTTTTAACTGAGTTCTCATATTTCTTTTATGAGTCCAAAAATTTGCTCAAAGCCTAAGAAATTAGAAAAGCTGCGTTTTTTAATAATAATTTCTGCTTGGACTTAACGGCCTATTAATCATAAGCTATAAAACTGCAATTGCAACGCATACCTAACAACAACAAAAAATGTATGCACTTGTTAAGTTATTATCAGAGTACAACTGTAAACCGGATGCATTGATGTAGAAGTATTCAAGTCACTATTAATTTCAATACCGCACAGCAGCGATATTAGTGCAATGACAAACATATCGCATGCATACTATATATGTGTGTGTAAGTATAAGTTTTCATAAGCGCATAAGTAGGAAATGCAGCAGAAATTAATACAAGTATTTTTATTTGCTTGTTTCGCTGCCATTTTTCTTCTACGCTCCTTTTGCTGTCTCTCGCTTGCATGAAGTGTCATGAATTAAAGCATAACTAATCGAAAATGAGTGCTCAGTAAGATGTGTAGGATTGACGATGAACTGCAGACAAAGTGGTAGCTTCCTTCTCAGCAAAATTCCAAGTGCTCAAGAGCGGCAAAGCAATCAACTCAGTATACTGTCGACTGAAGTAAGGCTTAGAGATAAGCACTTAAACACACACCACTTAGCTTTCTTATTCACGCTTGCATGGCATATGAGCGCATACCATCTTCATATATAATATATGTATGTATGTGTGCATGTGCTTGTAGTATGGCAGTCGTGCGGCAATATTCTATTTAATAATTGTCGCATTTATTAAATTTAAATTGGCTTAATTGACCCCCACAAAGAAGTATGTGGTTGTTTATTATCATATTTTCTTTACGCTTGATTTTCTTTGGCATTTCTTTTGTTCACTTGCAGTCTTGCATAGCTACATATATGTACACATGTATGTATAAGAATGTCTGCAAGCATCCCTGTGGGCAAAATCTGAACTATTTAAAAATGTCTGGTTAAGATCTATGAGTAGCACTATTTCACGCATTATGAAATACCTTCAACCGATATATTTTTGAGCGGCCCCTCAATATTCTTCATTTCAGTTATTAATCCGCTGCGGCTGGCCTAGTCAAATAGGTTTGTGCGTGACTACCATTCGGAAGTATGCAGGTTCGAATCGAAGGCAGAAACTGGGGGTTTTCCAAAAAGTATATCTACAATGCAAAAGATACTACTGAAAAATATTTGCCGTTCGGGTGCGGCTTAAAAGTGTGGAAAAATATCACGACGCACCACACAAGCAAGAGGAGGAGATTGGCTAAATTCCCAAAAATATAAGCGCCAGTTATATATTTATATATATTAGTACCCAATATATTAAATTTTTTCTTGTAATTTTTTTTTTTTTTTTGGGGAAGAAAATATGGGCTCCATAAACACCATTCACAATGTCAGCGGTCTGGCTTACATTTTCGCCTTTATCAAAAGAAGCCTAAATGTACGGGCATAAACTTTAAATTGTTTTATCAATATTTCCCGAGCTACCATCTACCGAGAAATAAAGAACTTCTTTTTTTCCAAAACTAATATATGTGCGAGTATGTGGATTCTGAGTACAAGAAATAAAATATTTAATGTTTAATCTTCTCAATTCGCTAGAGAGCTTAAAGTTGTACAATTTACATAATTTGACTACTTTTTAAAGAATAAAACCTATTTTCTCTACTTGTAAAGAATAAAAGCAATTTATTGCAGTTATCTAATTTAAATTTATTAAAAACATGTATAGAAGTCAATTCATTATAATTTAGAATAGTATTACATTCGGTGATAGAACAATGGAAAACATGTGGAATAAAACTGCATGCTCAGAACTTTGAATTGACTCTCAAAATCAAAAAAAAAAACAAAAAGCAAAAACAGTTTTTCAACAGTTTTTCAGTTGTTTTCAACTTTACCTTTAGAAAGCTTTGTATTGATTTAAAATAATATATTTAGCTTCTCACAACGAGATACTGTATAAAGTATTAATACACCTTATGGAGTGCTGCAACATTAGGATAAAACGTAAAAACTAGTTTACACATTTGTTAATTTTTCATCTTGAATAGCACATCATAAGTGTGATATAAAGGATTTAAGTATGCCACGAAAATATTCGTTGTGAAGTTCTACTATAAGTATCTTAATACAACAAAGATCAAAATTCAACTTAAACGCCAGAAATAAATCGAGCCGGAAAATATGTTTTAAAGTTAATTTCGTTATAGGCAAAAAAAAGTTTAAAATGTTTAACAAAAATACTACTCGTTGTTTTTTCATAGCACTGTTAAACACATAATATTATATATCTAAAATGTAAACCTCATAAAATCTTCGTCGATCCTATATAAAGCAAAATTCAGACATAGACTTTCAAAACGCTAATACACACACAATATGTTTTCCCTTTTTATCAGAATCCATTGTGAGAACCTTGCCATGTTTTCTGGTGTACAGTGTACTTAGACGACTCGAAATACAGGTATACTTATAAATAAAAATAGCATTACTTTGATTGTTGCATATTCTACATTTTAATGAACTGTGATTTTGTCATCAATATAATGCACTGGAAAATAGGAAACAAGTGCGCCATTTACCTGAATTGTATTAATGAGAGAAAGTGTAGATTGTAATTTAATATTAACATTGAAAATAAACATCAGAAATGCGTTTTTTACATTTCGTCTGTGATTTTTATTAAAAAAATTAAGCAAAATAACTAAAAGCACAATTAATTACCGATGAATAACTAAAACTAAAAATAACATATCCCTTTTAGAACTACGTTTCAATGGGCTTTTATGTGCTGAATTACCAGTCAAATGCTTGAGTTGCCGAAATAAAGTAAAGAAAAATTTTACTCCCCTCCAATGGATACATTCATTGGAACGCAATGTCTGTATAGCGGTATAATTATTATTGAGTAGGTGGTTAAGTTTCCGCCCCCGTACAAGATGTGTCGCTGCTGATACTATTTTTGTCTTCACTCTACTAATACTGGTGATTTGAAGTTGTATATGTGAGGTCTCGCTCGCCTCAGTTTACATTCGTTTGAAGTGTAAAGATCCTGTTTTATCTGACGGAAAATATGTTTACGTTCACCCCGAACAAACAGTAGTTGCGGGAAGTCTTGCTTCGTTATTACCTCTTAAAGGAAAGTGCAGCTGAAACGTCTCGGATATTGATCAATATTTACGGTAATCACGGTCAAACAAATACAACTTGTAAAGAGTGGTTTTGACGTTTCCAAAGTGGCTATTTCGACGTGAGTGATAAAGATCACGAAGGGGAGCCGAAAAAATTCGGAGATACTCAACTACGACAATTATTGGGTGAAGACGCATGTCAAACACTTGATGAAATGTCTAGAAAGTTCGATGTTAACAGATCAACCGTCGGTAAACGTTTGCACGTGATGGGAATGGTCCAGAGAGCAGGTAACTGGGAAAGCAGAAAGAAGCAGGTCAATTGAAAGAGAGGGATATCGAGAGGTGCTTCTTGAATGGCAGAAAAGAAAAGGTTTTCTGCATCGCATCGTCACTGGCGATGAAAAATGGATCTATTATGATAACCCTAAGAGACGATGCTTCAAAGGTTATCTTGTGCATCTGGTGAGATCAGAAGGATGTCGTCTATTATGAACTCCTTAAAACTTCTGAAACCATAACTAGCGATTGTTACCGACTGCAGCTAATGCGTTTGAAGCGAGTTCTCAAAGAAAAGCGGTCGGAATGGGACGGCAGACATGACAAACTGATTTTGCTGCATCACAACGCTAGGCCACACGTAGCTAAATCGGCCCACAAATATTTAGAGGTACTGAATTGGGAAATCTTGCACCTTCGGATTACCATCTGTTCAGTCACTCTTTATTGGACAGCAGTTCACTTCTTACGAGAGCATCGCAAACTGGCCCAATGCAATGAATGGATCAAGTCGAAAGATTTCGAATTTTTCGTCAGAGGAGTCCGTATGCTGCCTGAAAGATGAAGTAAAGTGGTGCCTTCCAATGGCACATACTTCACTTAATATCGTGAATTATTTAATTGTTTAAGTAATTCGTTACTTTAGCTAAGATATTTCGATGCTCAATATAATGATTGAAAATTGGAGTAAACAGTAATAAAGTTGCCAACACTGACTCATATTTTCGATAGTATATTCTAAAAGTTGCAAAACGTTATAAGCCATACGTGTACTTTCCATGATAAGAGTGCAAACCTTGAGTGAAGTGTTAATACAAAATATCTCTCCTCCTTTAGTGCAGATTTGATAAAAATTTCCACCGGAGCCCAAGCAGTTTTTTTGTTAGAATGCCGTGTGAAATTAGTATCTATGGATTTGTGGTCCATCCCCGATCGGCTTTCGGGCTTTATTTTGGACTTTGTGACTATTGTTTCATATGTGCCATGTTTTCGTTTGACATTGCCTGGAATGACAGAACGGGAATTGCAAAAATAATCATTGCGCTATGTAAATTGGACCAAATTGTTTTGCAAATATAAACCTAGGCTTATCTAAAGTCATAAAAAATTCCATGAGTGACTCATGGAACCGCACGATAAGGTCTAAGGGGAAACAGTCCCTGTTATACGGTTTTGTACAACGTGAGATCCCAGGAAATATTATGTGTCGGACAAAAATGTACGACACGGCTCTCAATGAATTAGAAACCAACATAAAAGCAATCAATCGCCTCTCTTGCGCCTTACGATCGTATCATAGAACTATGGAATCTCAGTTAGGCTGACAAATGAGGTTATTTCAAGTATAATAAAAGTGAGCTGTTGTGTGATATTTGAGTTTTAATGAAAGAGAAGTTATCACCATTCACAAATTTTAAATATGTAATTAATATAATTTAAATATAAAATTATTGAACTTTTAATTTAACGAATAAAAACTGAAATCATTGCATATCTTCTAAGAATCGGATCAAGAACTTATTTAGTGATGCTAAAGTAGTTGTTTTTGTTTTTGTTTTGTGCTGTCACTGCTTAAATCATTCCCGAAATAAATAAGGTTTTAACATTTTCAGAGAATGCTGCTGCAGTGGTAGTCTTTGGCTGGATATAGATCTGGGCCGTTTTGGAAGTGTGGAAAAAAAGGCAAGCTGCCCCTGGTTCTACATTCACTGGAAGTTAACCATATTATTTATAGAGGGCTTTCCATCTGGGATGCTACACATATGTATGCACACATGTACATAGTATTTTTTGTGAAAGAAGTATTTGCAAAATACTGATAAAATGCACTGTATAAATTATTGAATTTAATATATATACATATATAATTACGTGTAGTAGCGTACTTTCATACTATATATAATAGTACTTATCACCATGTACTTGAAATCAGAACTCTACTTGTCATAGCAATGACCATGAGGGCACTTGCTGGGGATTGTAATTTCTCAGTAACAAATTTATATGCCTTAAAAATAGTATGTGAAAGAAAATATAACTTCCACACCAGCTACAAATGTGCATACGTAGGTTCCTACAATCCTAAACCCATGCATATATGTATGTATGTATGTATGTTGCATGCTGTCAATCCCTTCCCTCTTTTCTAACTAATTACTTGGTTTTTCTGTGTTGCATATATGAGAATTTCACATTCTATAACACTTATTTACTTGTTCTTCGTCGTTTTCCCTTACTTGCTGTCAATCACCAATTTAGCCTTTTTGAACTCGTCAAAAGGTCGAGAACGTGCGTATGCATTTAGTTTTCCACCGCCAATTGCTCAATTGAATTTAGTCGTTAATTGAATTGATCTAAGCGAGTCACATTGGAGTGATCATTTTAAGTGGGAACTTGACAACGCCACTGCACTCCATGAAATAGAAGACGATGACAATACACATAGAACATAAAAGGCATTCTTTGTATGGATGTATCGTATGTATGTATATATTTCATATAATATTATGGAATTCGATATGATGAGAAGAGTTATTATTATGTTTTGGCCGCATGCTAAAAAACAGAAGATTTGCCATTGTTGGTACAGTAGTAGTACTATTAAAAAAAAAACTTTCTCTGTTATTTGATGTCTCAAGAAACAGTAAATTTAATAGACGATATCTCAGAGACAAATATGGATTTTTTACCTATGGACATGGGCATAAAACAGGAAAAGTTGTACTTTGAGATACTGTTGCGACATGAAAATATATCGCACCCTAAATACAAAAGGGTCACAACTCAAAATGTTCCACACTCGAGCTTGACTTGTTTACAGTAGCACAGAAAACAAACTATGTGACATATCACGCTGAAATTTGCCTTGTAAGCTTATAACAGTCCTACCAAAAAACGAAAAATTTATTTTTGCCATATGTCATTCGCGGACCGTTTTATTGATAACGTCTCGTTCATATTTGAGCAGAAGTACATTTTGAGTTGTGACCCTTTTGTATTTAGGGTGCGATATATTCAATACATTTTGTGATGTGATATAAAATTTGTTGCCTGCATTAATTTTCGCCTTCATAGTATCTTCTACGAGATTTGATTTTCATTTACTAATAGCAAGTACAGTTTTCATTAAATTTGACAGTGAATTGAGTGTAGTTATGAAACTTTCGCAATTTTTTAGGAAATAAAAGAATCACTAATTTAATGTTTGCTTTTCATAGGACCTTTTTCAATTTGTCTTTTTTTTTCTTTATTCAAAAAATTATAAATGTACACCAAGTGAGATACATTGCTGGGTTGAATGAAGTGATGATTCTCAGGAATCCAATTAGCGCTACCGCTAGACCGCTTTATATGGTGGATAGCGCAGGAAATCTCTTTGAGAAACTGATAAAGCGTAGGCTTAGCGAAGTGGTAGAGAACAGTGACGGCCTGTCTGATAGGCAGCATGATTTTAGAAGTGGCATATCTACCTTAGGAGCCATTCGAGATGTAATAGCTGGCGTAGAACGTGCTCAGGTAGGTAATTGATGATCCAATCGTTTAGTATTACTAGCCACACATTTAAGTTGGTGCGACGTAATTGAAGCCTTAAATACTAAAAAATTACAGCAGTTGCATCCCAAGGATCAATACTCGGACCTAAACTTTGGAATATTAACCACGATGAAATCCTTCGAATAGAGATGCCTAAGTGCAATTAGTGGGATACGCATATCGCACCCTAAATACAAAAGGGTCACAACTCAAAATGTCCCTTCTGCTCAAATATGAACGAGACGTTATCAATAAAACGGTCCGCGGATGACATATGGCAAAAATAAATTTTTTGTTTTTTGGTAGGACTGTTATAAGCTTACATGGCAAATTTCAGCGTGATATGTCACATAGTTTGTTTTCTGTGCTACTGTAAACAAGTCAAGCTCGAGTGTGGAAAATTTTGAGTTGTGACCCTTTTGTATTTAGGGTGCGATATGTCATTGCAGCTGTAATAATCGCTCGAAATACTGACGAATCCAAAAGGAAGGTAAATCAGGTAATGATCCGACTTCAGACATGGCTACAGAGGACCACGAATTAAAACTGACTTCGATGGACAGCGAGACTAATACCCGATTTATAAAAGTGGGTAGAAATAAAGCATGGTGAGGTTAATTATTACCTCACACAGTTTTTGTCTGGACAGGGGTCCTTTCGCACGTATTTGTGACGAACGAGAAGGGTGAACTGCATTTAATGGAGATTTTGAGTATGATGATGCGGAGCACACTTTCTTTAAATGCAAAATATGGAACACATACAGAGGCTGCAACGAGCTATTGGTGTATTAAAACCTAAAAAAATAATCGAGAAAATGATGATTCATGAAGAAAAATGGAATGACGTCGCAAATTTCGTAAAAGATATTATACAGAAAAAGAGGCGTGAAATGGAAACTTATGCTGAAGAGCATTGAGCATAGGTTTTTTAAAACAGGTGACCTGCGACGCAGGTTCTTCTTAGGACGCCGTCTTGGACCTCTACCTCGAAACCATGCGGAAGCAGTCCAGGATTGGAGGGAAAATTCCAAGAGGAGGGATATTTTTAGTGGAATCACCACACACATAAGAGCGACGGTTACTATATGCTGCGAAGGCATTTTTAACCCAACCTCATCGCCAAAAAAAAAAAATATATATATATATATATATTTGCGCTACCACAGCATTTTGTTGCCATATCCTCGCTACCAACAAGTTATACCGTTGCTTCTTCCGACTATATGTAGTTTGTGTGATTGAGAAACCTCATAAGGTTGTTTACGTCTATACCGGCCAGCTCTTCGAGGTGTTCATAAAGCAGTTGGCCACGGTTTAACATCATCTCCTTCCATAGGGCAAGGCATTCACAGAAGAGGTGAGAGATAGTTTCCCTTTATTTCGGTTGATTACAACTATGGCAGTATATATTGATTCTGGTTTTTTGTTTCCTTCAATGCTCCGATGTCCCGGGACCCAGATAAAGGTAACATTATTGGTTACGCTCAAGGTTGTAAGGTTGTTACTTATGTGAAAATCAGGAGTATATTATTGCTAGGTTTACTCAAGTTATTAAAAAATGTATTTTAAATAATAAAAGAAGCAGTTTTAGCATTTCGTTTATGTGAAGCCGTGTTAGGCGCATATTGTCTTTTTGTATTTGATGCCTTCTAGTCGATTACCTTTTTCCTGCTTTTTGGAAGCTTTGTATCACACATAGCAACCAATTGTTGTTTGATGCACTCTATAGCATCTGGTTGTGGCTCGTCATTAGCTTTAAAGTCAATTTCGAAGTTTGGTACAGAGATCCCCTCGTCTTAAGTTTTCGGCTTTTTTGTTGGAAAACCTAAGCATTTGATATGTTACCAGCTACCTCTTAACAAAGAGGAATGTATCAACTGACGTTAAATCAATACTAAAATATGTATCATTTGAAAACAGTTTTGTTTTGCCGAAAAGCTCGAGAACGGGTGCGGCGCGTGTGTTATTGATTTCAGACACAATAGATTCTTAGGCAAAACAAAAAATTTAAAGGTTTCTTAAAAAAATAACTCCAGAACTTTGAAAATCCTATAGAGCTTAACATACACGCCACATAAGAGCGCTGCTTACATGTCTATCACCAATTAGTGCGCTCTACTGTAGCTAATGCATACGGAATACAGACCAAATAAATGCTACGGTTAATGCTAGTATAGATTCTTACACATGTTAAATAACTAATGTTATATGATGCTAATGAAGCGGGAAGTGGAAAATGTTACATAACATTTCTTCAAGTTCTAAATTGGAGTTCCGCTAGTAAAGAATTTCGCCTTTTCACCACGCTAGTGAGGGATTCTCCATATTTCATGGTGAAAAGAATTCAGAAGGTCTGGCCAAGATCATACCGTTAACCGACTCTCAGCGAATTTGAAAGAGTCAGCTGATTGGCTGACGTCACCAGGGTCATGACGGCGTTTGGCTTAAGAAAAAACCGAGATTGTGTACGAAAAAAATAAAATGAAAATAATTACATCCCATATTTCTTCATTTCCAATTTGTCTGAGCAACGAATCATTGGTCGAGTGTGTGAATGTGTGTGAAATGAACAGGCAGAACTCCGCTGCCGAGTATTCGGTGGCATGGCAGCCGAAGCTATTATTTAGCTATTTATTTTACCAGAAATGAATATTTACATACTACAGTAACTTTGCTGTTAGCACATCCAATTTTTCCATATAAAATTGCATATAAAAGTAAATAATAGTACTGATCAAGTAGGAACGATCTATATTAAAACAATTTTAACTAAAAACAGTATTTTTGGTTTTGGCTTTCCCTTTCAAAAAAAAAAATTGCTTTAAATATTTCATAAATGTAAAATACATTTGATATACTCACAAGGATATTGTAAGTATTGTAATTTTGTATGCCATAAATATTAACCAGCTAAAAAATATATTTACAGGGTTCGCAAAGTACCAAAGCAGGCGCATTGTGAATTCTCACACAGTTAAAAAATTGTTGGTGTGGTCTCGAGTCATCTAAACAATTATTTAACCTTCAGAAGCATTAGGACAAAAGACAAATCGATACTTATGACACTTTGTGAATCACCTAATTAATTATGTATTTTATTTTATAAGCAAGCGCAGCAGCGGGAGCAGCTATTTTTTTACAATTGGGTGAGAGCTCATTGTGGCTGAGTCTCAAGTGATATTCTAAGCTCGTTTTCTTAAATTGTCATTCATGGGCGCAATTGCTACTTCATTATAAGTTCCATCATCGTCGAACTCACTTCGAATTCATAACTTGGTCGTGAAGCACATAATCTTCATCCACATGTTCTTCCTCCGGATCACTTTCACACATCCACTTTCATCGGAAGTAAATCCAACGCAAATACTTTTGTTTTTCCTCATAAGACAATATATTTCCTAAAAGCGCCAAAAAAATTTTACAACAGAGTTCAGCTGAAACGTATTTGGAAACTGCTTTTTTTTGATAGACACTGAAAATTATTTTGCCTATTAATTTGATAGACGCTCAAAATTATTTTGTTAATTAATTTGAAATCTTTTGCACTTCCTCACTACAAATATATAATGAAAATAAACGAAAAGCATTACCGGTCGCCGTAGACGAATTGGTTGGTCGGTAGTGAGCGGGTATGAAACACCAAAGGATACAAAATGATTTTTCCAGAGCGGTGCCCCTCGGCAGGTAATGGCAAAAATCCGAGTATATTTCTGCCATGAAAAAGTTCTTCATAAAAAACCATCTGCCATTCGGAGGCAGCATGACACTGTAGATTTCGTCATTTGTGGATGAGGAGCAGCTCGGTCAAACACCCAACAAGAGCCAATTATAATTATTATTTATTGCGACTTCTTATTTGCCACACGACACTTTTGTTGAGAAAGTCTCTTTGTTAACAATAATCGCGTTCGATATTTTTGGATGGATCGACCATTTTAAAACTCCATAATATATTTTTGTAATATATGTATAATATTTTGATGTATTCAACAAATCAGCCAAGTACGAAAAGACCTTCATGAAAGCGATGGTTAACGGGAACATTTACATCAACCTTCTTCAGCAATCGGATGGCGTCCAACTTCAGAACTGCAAGTGAGCATCGAATCATTTACTGAAGCCCAGGGCTCAGTATAACCTTAGATGCAAAGCTGCTTAAAGCTACAATCAGTACTTGTGGTACTTGTGGAATAAGTATTCAAAAATGTGCTTCCAATAAAGTATCAAATATTTTGACTTAATCATGGCCTCGACTATACTTATAGTTGCAAGTATTCCGATTAAAACGCTGATTGAATTTTATGATTTTTTTAGAAAAACAACTGTGATTGTATCAGCGATCGACAATTTCTTTTTGTGGGAAGAGGTCAATCCTCAAACATGTTCACATATACATATCTGGCCTAATTGTTTGTATATCTAGATTGTGATTGTGATTGAGTACCACTAAGGAACTATAGAAAAAAACAAATGCAAACACAAATAAAAGTGAAAAGTGCAAGTGCAAGTGCGAGCGCTGCAAAAGCTCAAAGTGCAAATGAACATATTCCGCTATGTTGACTCGAATTCACTTCAATTGAGTCTCAAATTGAATGCAGTTCAGCCAACGACTGAGCATGCGTGGTTAAATAAGCGATAAGATAGAGTGGAGAGAGTGGAGAGAGGGTGGAATTTTGTTAAAGCGGGCAAAATTGCACAACGAACAAATTTGTAACAAAAAGTAAATGCCATGCAAATAAATTGACACCTGCGAGCAGCCAAATATGCGGCACATATACATACATGCATATCTATATGTTTGTACAAATGTGGGCACACGATTATATACGCATACGCAAGGATTCTTCATGGCGTAAAGGATTCCAAACGAGTACTTTTTCAATATTTATTTAAGGAAATTTGCACTAAAGAAAATATATGCATCGAGGCAAGTAGAAATTGATGGAAAACAAAAGTCTGTTCGTTTAAAAGAACTTTATAGATACTCTTGTGTATGTGTATGTTTATACATGTGTGTAAATGTATTATTATAAACGAATTGATGGAGCAGTCATGCAAGTGTTGCTTGCTGAGTGAAGCTGTGGTATGACGAAATTAAATATTAAAGCAAAATTGATGTTGAACTTCAGGTATACATTTTCTACAAACAAACCTACAAAAAAGTTATTTTAAAGAAGAGGTTTACTCATACTTAGTATTTTATAACTAGTTTTATATTACCAATTGTGACGAGGTCCTTATACCGCAACAAAACGCGAGTTTTGTCAGAGCTAAAAGCTAAAGGTACGAAATCACTCGTTTTGTACAGTTGAAAATTTTTTACTGCTACTGAATGTGAAAACTCAAATTAACAGAAGATGGTGCATATTTGGATACCTCTTCTCAGTTTTCACAAAATCTGATAGAATCAACTAAAACAATTGGAACCAAAGTTCAGTTATAATTCTTGAAATTGTACATATTTGTATTTTGTATTCAAGTTTATAATTGGACTGATTTTTTAGGTTTAGGTACTACGAATGAGTTTGGAGTTCTCAAGACATTGATCTTTGATTTTTGCATCGATATTATTCTTGCCTTTCTATGGCTTACCAAAAATTTAAAATATCTTCTAAATCGACAATAGAAATACCATAAAAAGTTTATAGCGACCAAATTTCATTTTTATTACGACCAATGTTAACACTACCAAAAGAAATTTATTGAACTCGATAAGTCACATAAAAAAAAACACATTAAACACTATGAAGTTAACCTGAAAAATAACTCGAAAGCTTTTTGTAGTTATATTAGATCACAACTGAAATTCAAATATTCGCTCTTCTTCGTGTAGAATGAAAAGTGTGACTCTAACAAATGTTGACTAGTATAATCTCCAAATGAACTGGCTGCACTCTAATCCATAGTCAGTCCGGTTTACTACCGCGGCATGCCGGGACTTTATGCTTCTAACGTGTACAAACAAGTATTTATATGAAAATTCGCATTGTATTACATTTGACTGGTAACTGGCACTGGCATACCCTTTGATTACTGACATACACATATGTATGTAAGAGTAGGTTGCGCTATGGTTGCTTACAACAGATTTTCAAATGCTCTATAGTATTTTGTGCTTCATTAGGGGCTTTTCTCACCAATACTCGCTGCTATTGCATATTTTGTTACGGTTTTTTGTTGTTCTTCACTGTGTTAGCAGCTTCACTGTTACGATTGCCGAAAATTTCGATCTGAATTCGCTAATGAGATATCAAAAATTTAATTTTCTACATCAAGTAACCCAATTTTAGGCGCTGCAGGCATGCAATCACCAAATGCGTAACGTTCCAATTGCGGCGGAAAGGCCAAATGTAAAACACCATGGCTGAGTAAAACCCCAAATGCTTTGTTGCGGCAATGAGTCAAAAAGTGCACCACCACAACCGCACGTGTGTGTATGGAAAAATTTACATACTTATATATTTACATATTAGCATGCAGGTGTGTGAAAACATACTAAGCGCTTTTCAAAATCCAGGGTTTTTAGTTCAAATAGAATGTAAAAGTGTAATAAAAGTTTGGAAATGGTAAATACTTCGTTATATTCACATTATTTGCGCAGTAACCTATTAATCATGAATCACTCGAATTTGTGGCAAATGAAGTTCATTCTACCTATGAAAGCACTGATACTTCAAATTTTATGCAATTTAAAATCAATGGATCCCAATAATGCATAGATAAAAAATTGTGTTGAAATTCAAAGCATCGAACACAAACTCTGCCCCCCCCCCCCCCCCCCCCCGCGCTACTTTTTCAAGGGCAAGAAGATTAAACTTTCAGAAATACCTCTTTATTTGTGTACTTGATCTGGTGTTTGCGTATACCTCCGAGCTTTTACCTTTATTAGACAACAAAACTTGTTTAGAATTTGGAGCAAATTAATCTGAATAATAGTCTCACAATAGGCCCATTGCTTTGAAGTGTAACCATTCATACAGCAACACGAATCAAGGAACTTAACACAGAAGCAGCTCAGCAAAGTCAACTCTAACCATCCGAGTTTTGCTGAATTTATTTGGAGCAAATAGAACTGAGTTTGTGTTCGACTACTAATCCTTTAGTCCCGTCTTCAGTGTGCATTGTGGTTAAGAAGCATTAAATGATTCAAAAATTTATAATTTCTGACAACGGTTACCCTTCAGCGGTTAATACTAACTATTTGAGTGCTTTTCAGGCACGGGAATGGTACTTATAAATACTAACTAATCTTCTGAAGTGATTCTAATGATTCTTAATATTGCAGTGAATTTAAAACATCTTGTAACATCTGTGCACCAACTTAAACGATATAAGCATCAGCAACAAAATTTTAATATGTCTCTAAGTCGAATGTGTCACTCATATTCAAATATTGGACCATTACCTTGCCATATATATTTATATATACATGCAGGGTGACCAGGAAAGAACGATTTACAAACAGCGAGGCATACACACATAGATATCTCCTAACCCCAAAAAAATGTGCACCCGACTCATTTCAATTGTTTGAGTTACGCCAGCTACAAAATAGGCGACTGTTTGCAATCGATGTTTCTTTACATCGGATTATTTTCTGAGTCTATTCAGTTACTTGATTCATAAAATAGTATACCCTTTCGAATAGCTAGAAAGACATAACAGTTGTTTTGCTAATTTTCAGATTTTAGTTGGTATTACCTTTTAACCAACATTCAGAAAAGAAATATATTGTTTTAAAATAGTCTTTATTATCGAATATTTCCAAAACGGTTTAGTTTTGGACATCATGCCATCTAGCCACCTTAATCAGAAATTACATAAATAATACAAGGAACGGGACTCGGAGTGAAACCAACTTCAGACAGCTCAGACAGCCCGTGTCTGTTAATTGGATGAATGACAGTCCAGGGTATTGTTAACAAGCGCGCGGAAACATTTTGCCGAGAGTAAACGCGGAAAAATTTTAATCAGTAATGAATTTCAAATGTAATAGTGTGATTGCATTATATTTGCCAGCGATTGTTCGTGAGCTCGAGCAGCCTAAAGTAAATAAAGTTCTGGTTTATCCCACTACTCGTTACAATGATACTGGTACTCGTTACAATGATACTGGTAGCATCGCCAAACGTCGTGGAGGTGGTCATCAAAGGACTGCAACGTCACGTGAAATGGTTCAAAAAGTGCAGAAGCGACTTGAGCGAAGCAGCAGATAAGTCAGACTTGAGAGAGCGAAGGAGTTGCTTCGCTTGGCCGAAAGAAGTCAATTTCCGAACATTGTGTTTGCTAACAGAAAAAATTTTCAAATTAAGCAATTCGTAAACTCCAAAAACAGCAAGGTTTATTTGACCGCCCGTTCATACAAAAATTTGAGTCATCGATTGGCCACCAAGAGACAGCACCCGCCACAGGTAATGGCTTAGACCACTGTAACCGCAGATGGGCGATCTGGAAACGGTTTCATCGAACCTGGCGTTAAGGTAAATGCGGGATATTATCGGGAAAGTATTCTAGAGGTTGCTCTGAAGCTGTGGGCAGACAAACATTTCAAAGCTCGCAAAGCTCGAGTGAACCAAGAATGGCTAAAAAACCTCGTTCCGAACTTCATAACGTCCGTGCAATGGCTCTCAAATTCACCAAACGCGAATCCGATGGATTATTCTCTTTAGGCCATTTTGAAGAGCAGGATCCGAACTAAAAGATTCACCAGTTTCGAGGCGCTGAAAAAAGTAACTGTCCGCGAGTGGGCCAAAATACCTCCAAGTCACATTCGAGCAGCTTGCGATTCGTTTCTGGACCGTTTCAAGGCCAAAGTCAAGGTAAAATGTGGTCATATCGAGCAGAAGTAAATTGATTCTTAATTTTGTATTATTTTCACACATTTTTACTTTAAATTGAATAAAAGTAATTTTCAAAACTATAATTTATCAAAACTATTATTACACTTCGAGCGCCGGACCCTGTAATTGTTTAAAGATCTAGGACGACTTTCCCGGTAATCCATTATATATAGTCTGACCAGCACTTCTCATTTCAAGAATATGGGCACAATAATCGGAATTCATTCTTATAGTAGAGCTGTGCGTGCTTGGTGGGAAGCTACCTGCCATGGTGAGAAGCAAGACTGCAACACCCGGTACTGCAGGATAATAAAAAAAAATGTTTTTTAAATTTGTGGCGCATACAAACTCATAAACACATTATGTGAAATATTATGTATATGCTGTAGTACAAATTTATTACGAGGGCGGGTCAATAAGTCCGTGACTTTTTGTATTTGTGACTTCTTTACTGAAAAAGAGATACTGCTCTTGTCAACAGGCATCTGTCGTGCTGCGTCAGTTAGTTTGTGTTTTATAACTACCTTTATCAGACTACCTATGCTGTAATACAAATTTAATACTAGTAGTCTTACCGTTGGCTAATTTACGCTACGAATTTTTCAATCAACCCACAATTAAATTTTTTAATTAAGTATACTCTGCTGCTTTGTAGAGGACTTTCCTTTCAAACTTGATTTTTTTTCACACGAAGTTTGAAGTCTTATTTCTTTTATAGATAAATGTTTCTTTGAAATCCATCTGAGAAAAAATGTGTCAATAAATATTTAGCACTGTAGTTCTCTCGCTGAAATATTTACGATTATATTTAATACAGGTTCACATTATGTTGTATCAATTCTGATAAAAGTGAAGCTAGGAGCACTAATCTGACATATTATAAGTAGAAGTCAGTTAAAAATAGAAATTCAGAATAACTATGTTCAGCTGGAGGTTTATTTTGAAGTCATTCAACTGATGGCTTCCAATAAATTATGCAAACACCAGTGAACTTCAACGAGTTTACGTGGTTTCTTAACTTGCAAACAACATAATTAAATCAGGGCCTATCTCAATTATATGCTTATTATTTACCCTCAGAATTTGATTTCCCTTCTTCTAACTTTACTTTTAAGAATCTTCCTCGCTAGGTCCTTCTGATAATGTTTATTTAGTTCTTTTTGTTATTCAGTTTTTATATACTTGCCGAACAGTCTGTAAGCATATTTTTGTTTTTTGATTGCTAAATAAAACTAAATGCATTTTAATGTTGTAAATCTACTTATATCCACCCATTTAAAGATAGGTCATGTCTTAGAACTAAGATCTGCAAAAACGAAAAAAAATCATTCTAGTGGAAAATAGCCGATCGATGCGGAACCTCTGTGTTGGCAAGATCAGGTGGAGAAGGACTTGGTGTGTTCAACCGGCGCCAGTTAGCACGAGAAAGAAACGACTGCCGCACTAAACTCGGCCAAAATCGCAGAGGCGGTTATCGGGCCAATTAAGAAGGAGAGAGAAACTAGATTGCTAGATTGATTTAAAACCTGAAAAATGGTCTGAAAACGATTCAACTAATTAACGTTCTGTAAGTATTTTATACGAACAATTTTAGTGGATAGTTCGAATATATAATATATTTTTATTAAGATTTGAGTAAGGAATATTTCTTTCATGTTGGCTTAAGTTTGAATAGACTTCCAAGTGATAAAATGCAGAATTTTCCTATTCTTGTGTAACCATTTCTTTGAAAGACCTTCCTGAAACTTTCGAAGTCCGATGTACAATTTTCTAACATCTTTGAATAGAGTATTAAATGTAAATAAATTTGAAAAGAATTTGAAACATTTATAATTTTGGAGAGAGTTCTAATAGACTTTCAAGTGATAAAAGGCAGAAGTTTTCTAACATTCTTGTGTTAAATTCCTTTCAGAGTCTTGTCTATATTTTCTGTGAAAGACAGATAAAAAAATACCAGTCTAACGGTTAGACGCGATAGAAGTGAAATCTTCTGTAAAACAAACTGAGAGAGAATGAGACGAAAGCAGCATTAGGAGCGGAATAATTATAGGTTCATTGTAATATTGCTATAAAGTTCATATTTTATTTTCTTCACTTTATTATTATTCATCCTCAATGTTTTCAATTTCAACAAATGATACGAGTGGCTTATGATAGCTAAAATATGATACAAATGCTTTGGTTTCGAGGTTGTCAACATATCTTTGAAATACCGCGTCAATTGTTGTTTTGGATCGTGTTGTCGATTCAGTGCGATTGTTACACATTTTTAAATTGAATGTTGTATTGAGAAAGTCAATTAAAGGAACCGCTGTGTCTAATGCAAAATTTACGTTAAAATCGCCACTTAAAATCATTGGAACTTTATCGTAATTTTTCTAAGTATCCGCGATGCTTCTGGTGTATACTTTTTTCTGTCGATATTCACGACACTTTTCTGCATTATTTTTCGGCATAATTGCGGTAAATATTTAAAAACGAAAATATTTACGAATATAAAAATGCGGACGCAATACAGCACACGCGGTTGCTATTATGAGCATCGTAACGCGTTTATTACACAGACGTACTAACATACACACAAACATTCGTAGGACGCTTGGTTTAAGCAAGTATTAGGTAGTGTAGTATAGGTATACATAATGCCTTCTCGCTCACCGTGGCTCCGTAATACGCAGGCGCGCACACATACGTACTAGCATACATACAAACATACATACGTATGACGCTTAAACTAAACACCAAAGCAAGTAATAGGCAGTGGAGTATACATACTACAACACTCACTATACTAGCGTGGCTCAGCAGTACGCAGCCACACACATATACGTATATCAACATATAATATAACGCTTCGTAGCCAAGAGTGGGGAGGCTACGAAGCACCGCACAAAGAGGAGACGGAGAATAGGGAACGCTGTATAACTGTATTCTATCTCATTCTCTTGGAGGCTATGTACTATAAGATCTATATGTATGTCTCTTTTTAGTGTCGCTTTTTCGTTTCATCGAGTCTCAAATCACTCCCAACGATTCTAACGAAGTTTTCACTTCAAAAATAACCATTTGCCTAGACCGAAGTTAAGAAAACATTGTTTAAGTGAAAACTTCTTTAGGCGCATTAGAAATTTTTGCGTGATGCAAATTTATGGGTTCATTGGCACCATATCAGTTTTAGTAGCAGAGAATGTAACAGTAACAGCTGTACCAATAACTTTTCTGTACGGTAGAACGAATAGAACCGACAAGTATAGTAAATATATCCATCGAAATTGTAAAAAAAACTGTATTTGTAAACAGAGACGAAGTGGCGAAAGAGACGAGTGAGTGACAGAGTCATATAACCAGAGAATGTTAATGAGATGAGAAGGCGCAAATGTTACTGTTAACTTTTTTTTAGTACAATTGAGTTTTGAAAGATTTGTAGTAAGGGATTTTAGAACATTTAGAATTGTGCGTGTGCACGTTTTGGCTTTCTGGAAGGATATCAGAATGATATTTTCTCCAATATACAAAGTCTAGGTTTGATTAAAGAGAACCGCAGAACTTAATCGCTCAGGCACAATTTTTTATAAGAGCGTACAATTGCTGGCGTATGCCGATGATATTGACATCATCGGCCTTAACGACCGCGCTGTTAGTTCTGCCTTCTCCAAACTGGATAAAGAGGCAAAGCGAATGGGTTTGGTGGTGAACGAGGACAAAACGAAGTACCTCCTGTCTTCAAACAAACAGTCGGCGCACTCGCGTATCGGCACCCACGTCGCTGTAGACAGTTATAATTTCGAGGTTGTAAAAGACTTCGTTTATTTAGGAACCAGCATTAACACCGATAACAATGTCAGCCTCGAAATCCAACGTAGAATCTCTCTTGCCAACAAGTGCTACTTTGGACTAAGTAGGCAACTGAGCAGTAAAGTCCTCTCGCGACGAACAAAACTAACACTCTACAAGACTCTCATCATGCCCGTCCTGACGTATGGCACAGAAGCTTGGACGATGACAGCATCCGATGAAGCGACGCTTGGAGTGTTCGAGAGAAAGATTCTGCGTAAGATTTTTGGACCTCTGCACGTTGGCAACGGCAAATATCGCAGACGATGGAACGATGAGCTGTATGAGCTTTACGACGACATAGACATAGCGCAGCGAATAAAGATCCAGCGGCTACGTTGGCTGGTCGTGTCGTCCGAATGGATACAAACGCTCCGGCTTTGAAAGTATTCGATGCGGTACCAGCTGGTGGTAGTAGAGGAAGAGGAAGGCCTCCTCTGCGTTGGAAAGATCAGGTGGAGAAGGACTTGGCTTCACTTGGTGTGTCCAATTGGCGCCGGTTAGCACGAGAAAGAAACGACTGGCGTGCTTTGTTAAACTCGGCCAAAATCGCGTAAGCGGTTATCGCGCCAATTAAGAAGAAGAGGTTTGATTAAAGAGATTATCCATATGTACATATTTCCTTTTTGATTGATTTATACAAAATCAGTATCCAGAATGAATTATTTTATACAGAAAAGAAATTTTCTAAATATTAAATATAAAAAATCTAAGCACAAAAATTTTACCAAACTTTCCTGGTTTGGATTGAAAAAAAAAAAAGTTGTCCAAAGAAAAAAATATGACTCTCCAGGATTTGAACCTGAATTAAATACCACAATAATACCATAAAAACCAAACGAATAATTCCGTCGACTTTAGCTTCTGCACTACAAATTAATTGGCTGCGCGCGTTTCTCAAATTCGCAAATTCATTCGCTTCGCTGAGGGCATGAAATAAGTCGAATCCCTTACTACTGTGGTGAAAAACCATATGAAATCCCTTACTAGTGTGGTAAACGCAGAAAAAAATCTGGATTCCTCTACTAGCGTGGTAAATATCTGCAATCCCCCACTAGTGTGGTAAGTTGAATTTGAAAATCCCTTACTATGAATCTACAAATTAGTACTCTAAAAAGTTATTAGAAAAACTTTTTTTTCATTTTCATGGTTCACCGAGATTCGAACCTACGTTCTCTCTGTACTCCCAATGGTAGTCATGCACCAACCTATTCGGCTACGGCGGCCGCCGTATAGATATTATGTGTATAATTTCATTTGCTTGGTTGTTTTCCCTTTCCCCTCAAGGGATCTCCCTTCCATTAGTTTTTTTATTCAAGGAGCCTGACGACACAGCGAATTCTATCATTCTTGTGTAGTTGATAAGGCGAATTGAATACTGAAGGTGGCTATTTCCCAAAGAGTTACATTTACTTTATTTTTCGAGATTTGGACAAGTCTGACGTCAGGCTCCTTTCCAAACAAACAAAAGGAAGAGAGACTATATATTTGTTGTTCGTTTGTAGTTGTCAAACAAAAATGATGATGGGTTTCTTATTGAATTTTTGATTTGACGTGAAATGCTCGAAAGTGGACGGAGAACGAAAAAATTCTTTTGTATATCTCATGTATTTTATCAGCGCTCTAAGGTGCAAAAAGGCAAATATAAACGTAATAGTTGTCTATTTTTTATATTTTCTACAAATAATTTTTTGCTTTATTTGTTTCTTCTTACACTGCGTTCTTTCATAACTCTTTTCTTTTTCACGAAACGGAACGAAATAATTCAGTGCTATTAAATACGTATGTAGATGTATACATACACACATATTCAACAAGCGACTTGTTGTGTTATTTGCAAGTCCTTAAATGTTTAAGGAATCGAAAGCAACTATTAATAGTTTCTCAATTCAACGGTTGTACATGCATACATATGTACAAGCGTTACAAGTACATTTGTCATAACTAACACATATAAATGCCCGCTTGTTTGTTTGTTTGTAATAATGTGATGACTTGATTTCGAGCCGTTGACAGGGTTAACAACGATTGGTGACAGCAAAGACTAACAAGCAAACCACCTAAGTTACACTGATCAACGTATGCATGTGCAAACGTATACACAAACAAACTTAAATGAATTGCATATCAAGTGAAAGCAACAACCAAACTACAAACAATAACTGACATTCACAACACTTGGAACCTAACAGGAGTAAATCGCTGGGGAAAGCAGAAAGGACAACTTCCACATAACTCTATATCTGTATGTATATGTGTTTATGAACAAATATGTACACTTATGTGAACATATACACACATGATTCCATCTTACTTGCGTGTATGCAGACATTCATGCGGGAATATATTTTGCTGTATATGTATGTAAATGTGTAGGCGAGCATAGCGGACTATAGCGCTGTGGAATATGCATAAGTAATGTAATCACCTAACGAAATAATAACTGCTTTTGTGGAAAAGTGGCAAAGTGCCGGTGGTGGTGTCGATGCTTTGTTGTCCTTTTTATTTAGTTGTTGTTGCCACCCCACTGCTTGGTAATAAAAACATCGCAAGAGGACAAAAGTGCGCTACCGGCTTCTCAGCCAACCACATTTGCGGTGTTATCGCGATTCTATTTTTTTCTCATTTTTCCATTTTCGAAGCTACGTAAAACAAATTATTTCAAAATCGGTTAGACCGTCGCCGGTATATAACTTTTTTTTTATATTTTTGTTTTTTTGCAGCTTTGTTATGAATTTATAAAATTTTCAAGAAAATTGCTCGTTTGGAAAAAATGCATCAAACAGGGGGAAATAAGAGAGAAAATAATACGAAAAAAGTTAGATTTTGCAAAATATCCAAGTGAAGAGCAACAATTTTATATTAAGAAATAAATGCAAATTGCCTTTAATAGCTGGTAGCTATATTGAGCGAGGGTAGCAGGAGCATGACGGAAATGCACTTATGCAAACCCCCATACATGGCCTTCTAAGTTTACATGAAGTAAAATTAAGTGGAGTGAAATACACGCGCACAATCAAATTTCTTATTATTTACACATACATACATACACGCAATATAGTATGTTCGTAAATATTACATACTTAGCAGCCATTGTTGTACAAAATGGTCATTGGGTGATACATACATATGCACCTTGTTTGTATATACATAAGTACCTATTAATTTCGTATGCGATAGCTTCTACATACATATATACGCACGCACAGAAAGTGGATTACTTACCTATCCATAGACATTCCTAGTGGTACCTAAAAATTCTGCGCAATTTACCTTGTTATTGCATACTTTTAGGAAGCAAAGCTAATAAGACCAAGCAGCAGTCAACGAACTAATCCTATTGGCACTCAACTTAGTCACAAGACAACGACAGCGGTAGCCGGGTGTGTTATTTGGTTGGTCCTGGCTTCTATGACTATTCTACGGGTAGACGTGAAAAATCAAACAATAGAAAAAGTGCTTTTCTAATAGCAGCCGCCACTTTGGAGGCTCTGGCAAACTTACAAGCATCTCATGATGAAGTTTATGTTTATTGTACAGATCTATATGTAAATTAACAGTCTGCTAAGCCCACAGCCCATAGCTGAGATTACCTGAGTCCAAACGCTCTTTTATGTAAGAGAATTGCATGGAAAATGATGAATTTCATAGAAAATCGTATCAAAATGTCTAAAAATGTACCTACAAATTTAGATATCACTCAATAAAAAAAATAATTGTAGCTAAGAAATTTAGTATATTAAAAATATTTGTTATTGGAAATTTTCCAAGCTAAAGATATTATTTAGCATTCTTTTTGGCGATATTGTATTATTTTGAATGTTACTATAAAAATTCTAATTTGGCATATCAACCCCACCAATATGCTCAAGCACTCACACAAGTACACACTTCTTATTACAATATTCAAACCACCATTGACGCCAAACGGCCAGATTTATTGGAAGAGGTAATCGAAAATTGACTGATCGAATTGACCATATATTAATAAATGACATGCAAATGGGGCATGGTCGATACCAGTTGATAATAAAAAAGTTCATTCCAACAATTTTTCCGTTTTGTATTATTATTGTAAGTTCCCTTGCTCTTACAAAACACCCATATTTCCATACAAGGTCATCATAGCTCATGCACTACTATATATTTACATACATATATATGTGTATATAAAACTAAAATATTTGCGGCAACCGAATCAAAACACTCGAGAAAAACTTACTCCCAAGCATCCTGATTACTCATATTCCTACAGAAATTAAATTGGGCAATAAACGCAAACGCAGACTACTCATACATCAGTACATACACTCCTATGCGCTGTTTTTGTATGAGTATTTGACCACGCTACGCACTCACCCCTTCGGTAAATCAACCAGTAAATACAATTTTTAAGAGTTCGCTTCTGTTCGTTATAATCAATGTTACTGCACAGAGGAGTTATTGGTACAGCTACTGTTACTCTTACATTCCTGCTAGTAAAACTGGCATACTGCTAACGAAGATTTTATACCATGCAAAAATTTCCAACACGCCAATTTCAGTTTACTTCTTATTATACTCGAGCCTACAAATGAATTAATTTTGAGAAAAACTGGCGACAATGTCAAAAACAATTAAATCACAAGTCGTGGTATCGGTCAAAAGCAAAGAGCTGGTTCCAACGATTCCATTCTGGTAAACAAATTTTGGAAATTTTGATCAAATTATGTAAAGAGTCGATTGTGAGCAGATTTTCTATTTCCAAGAAATGAAGATTAGCCAAAGGAATTGGCGTAAATGAAACTTTTTGAACTAATAGACGCCTGTGACTCTTTGTTGGTACGTAACGCTT
The DNA here is from genome assembly GCF_027943255.1 of Anastrepha obliqua. Taxonomy (NCBI): domain Eukaryota; kingdom Metazoa; phylum Arthropoda; class Insecta; order Diptera; family Tephritidae; genus Anastrepha; species Anastrepha obliqua. Next base: position 89,043,048 of record NC_072892.1, read on the forward strand.
GGTGACATGCAATAAATAATAAGTCACACACAAATCTTCAAATTCGAAAGAAAGCGATGAAGGCGGCGTACAGTCTCAAGTTAAACGGAGTCTGGGGAAATGAAGAAAGCACTGGTCACTGTCAGATATACCACCAGTTTTCGGAGTGGTGCACACTGTTCTCGATGCCAGTGGACAATCGGGTGTCATAGAGAACGACTTAGCTTTTAAATTGGCGAATGAAGTCTCTGCAAGTATACCACTAGGTCCTGAACCCTTTCTAGGTGTCAATTCCGATTCAACTATGGATTGACGACTTCATGAGGTCTACCCATAGACGACGTTAGTCTAGGTTGAACTTGTGCCGAGTAGCCAAGTGCTTTGTGAAAGAACCAAACAGGAAAATAGCGACTCTTCTCCTAAAACTCAGCAGAAAGGAGCTGAGAGTACTGATGGGTGTAATCACAGGGCACAACGTCTGTGGTCAGCATATGGCTGTCATGGGGATCGTAGACAGCCCGATATGCCTATCCTGTCTTGAGAATGACGACACTGCAGAAAATTTTCTCTGCACCTATCCGGCGTTTTCCAGAATCAGTCTCAGGATATTGGGTTGCGATATACTTATACTATGGATAAAGTTCATACTCTTCATCAATGAATGCAAGAGATTTGTGTAAGAGTGACCTCAAACTAATTTATCCGTCTTACCACCCCTTTTTACCTTTCCTATCTCTATTATTTCTACGGAAATCTATCCGGGTGTAGTACAATGGTCTCTTGACTGAGTTCTTGCACTTGTCCAACCTCCCGCAAATCTAATCTAATCTAAATCGAATAGGTCAAGTCGCAGTAATGCGACACAAGCTATCAGGAAAACCGAATTAACGGCAAAGAAGGTGTCGCTGTGTATTTTGCAGTATTGGAAAAAAAACATCCATTATGAGCTGCTGCCTTCGGCTAGACACCCATTTCGAACATTTACTGTTAGCAACTGAGCAAATTGAAGCTGACGTTCAACCAGAAGCGGCCATAATTGGTGAGTAGGCGAGGTGAAGTATTCCGTAAAGAGAACATCAGGCCGTACACATCTTTATCAAAGCGCTGGAAGCTCTGACAGCTTATACAGGAAGTTCTATCATCTCCAAGGTATAAGACAAAGTGTAGCAGCAAGCGACTGTCACCTTTTCAAAAAATTTTTGATGCCACAAAACTAGTCTTAGTAGCTGATTATGACGCAGCGGAGTTGGGATGTTGTCTTAGAAATGGGCAAAAGTTATGTTAAAAACCCAGTTCACCAGAAAAATAATGACGGAATGATTTTGAGAGGACGCACCCTGAAAGAATAGCGAATATAGCGATGTAAGTCAAGCTAAACGCCATAAGACCGCAAGGACAATCGTCCAGAAGATGGAACGCATGTTGGGTATCCAATATTTCACTTAACACATAAGCATACAAAAATCCATTTAAATAAATTTGTATACATTTTACTTAATTGTAAAGTGAGACTTGGAATCACTTCGAGTCCTTTCTGTGCTGGATGTATGGAGGATGAGGTGGAATTATCTCAGCACCTTCTCCTTAGCTGCCCTGCTCTGGTGGGGCTAAGATTCCGGCATCTTGGCTCTTACTTCTTTGCCACGCCTGCTGATATAGCTGGCACTGACATTAAAAATCTGATGAGTTTCATCAGCAGCACAAAGCAGTTGACGCATACATAGTCATCGTTCATAATCCGCACGCTCCTAACCTTTCCATCACCACCTCTCCCCGCCCTCCCCCTGCACCTCATCGGTCCTTCCCCTCTCCTCACTTCCTTGACAATGGTATCACAAAGGACGAGTCCTTCTTCGTCCAAGTGTGCTCACTCCCTGGGCAACCATACTAACCTAACCTACTTAATTGTATAGTTTACTTTATTAACCCATAGTTAGTATTAAATATTCATGCATATTGTATTTTTGTAAATAACAGAAAGAAGAATTCCTAATAAAAGAAGAAGAACAACGGGCTTCGAACACATTGATTCATTGAATAGTTTTCACGCACAAAATCGCTCGATTACTTGACGCATTAAAAGAATGAACTAAAAATACCCAAACGGATGGTCACTCGCCCATGCTTATTTCTCTATACTGTGGTTCTAATTTTTTATTTGTTTTTAATTTTAATAATTTAACTAAATAATTAGCCGACCGTTCTTAGTACTCTGCTGGGCTTTAATGAAACCATGTTTTGTTTAAAATTTTGTGCGTACTGTGATCGGAAATTAAAATTATCAAATATTTATTAAAAATTAAAATCACAGACCCGCGTGATGTGCCTCTAGGCCTCCCCAAGTTCGTGCACCTACACTCGCTAATAATTCAATATCGTATCGGATATTTAATCCTGATCCCAATTGAGCGACCAGAAGATGCAGCGTAAAACTATTGATAAATTGTTCTAACCGATGGTAAGTAGTTACACTTTTCATGTTTTTATTTGGATTTCGTTATGGTTTTTTTTTTTTTTTTGTTTTGCTCAAAAACTGGGTTAATGAGCACGTCAAATTCACTGCTTCACATTTTTTTGTTTCGTACGAAGATTCTCGTGATGTCTGCCTCATGCCAAATGGCTTTCACAACACAACTAATTCACAGATCGTTCGTTTGAAGCAAGCAAAATATTAAATTGGCCGTGATTACGCCAACTGTTCTAATTCACAGAAATGTGTTTGGCCTTCCGCATCTTTTAAAACAAAAGGGCGTCATTTTGTTCGTATGTGGTTTATTAGTTAAGTTACTTTTTTATTTGATTTTAGTAAGGAATGCAGTCTTTCAACTGCTTCTGGAAGTTCTAAAATTCTTTGTTTTTGTTATTTGCTCAAGTATTTAAATGTTTTTATGCATTACATGTGTAGATTTGTATACACTCACACACATGTAATCAACTTTGTGTAAAACAATATATTTCCTAATCGCATTAGCTGGCCTATATAGTGTAATATATGTATACATACCCATGCCGTTACTCATAAAATATGAGTATTTGATCCCGTACTTGTACGAGTATAGTGTGTAGTATATACTTATATGTAAGGAAATTATCTGTTGAATTTTTGAATGCCAAGCGCAAGTTTTATTGCATTCAATTTTTGTCAATTAAATACTCTTGGTATATTTTATCCCCGTTCGCATGTATTTATGTACATATTTACTGTAGTATTGTTCAAATGAGTATATTATGAATACTTCATGGCAGGGGATTGTCTATACGCAAGTCTGTATATTTATGAATTTTAATTTTATTCTCCGCATGTTAGATTTTAAGAGCTATTCATATCAGCACTGTTTATTTCAATGCAGTAAGAGGAGATATGTGAGCGTTATGGCAGCAAATATTACAGTGAAATGAAACTTTAAAATATGAATATACGCTTATCACATTAGCAGGCGCCGACTATGAAATAAAACCAAAAAATAAGAATGTCAATGCAAACGGACCAGCTAAGTTTGTTTACCTACCCAGCTCCACATGTTTTAACCCATTCTCACCGGCTGTATTTTTAAAGTACAGAAAAATGGAATATATGTAATATATACATAAGAACATGTTTTCCTTTAACTCATTGTAGAGCATAGGGCAGTATATTCAACCCGCTTGGAGGTATAGGTAGGTTTCATATATCACCAAGCAAGGATGAGCGAGCCAGCAACCTGCTTATTCGAATCTAAAATTCTAAAATTCTAATTCCTTAAACGAATCTTTAGAAAAATGAAGCGATTTTTGAAAATTTTAACAGACAATCTATTACCGTTTTTTATTAAAAGAGCACTCTTGAGTTTGAATATCAAGGGTATAGTGTTGATTTAAGTAATAATTATAATTAAAAATATGTACCAAAAGACAGTAGTAAATATATTTTTGGTACTCACAGGTGTATCATAAGTGTTGTATTGTTATGTGTCATAAACTTTAGATGGCTAAAAACACATTTAGGGGGTTCACGCGCTACCAGAGAAGTTATTGTAAGCTCTCACACAGTTAAATAATATAGCTGGTTGCGATTTCGAATGCTCCAAACATTTATTTAGCTGCTAAAAACTTTAGGATATAAGACAATATGAGACTTGTGACAACTTATGAATCGCCTAACTATACTACAGATTTTTAGTAAGTTGGTATATATTCCATTTGTTATGCGCGATAGTTTAGTGTACTTTATAAAGTACAGCCGGCAAATACGATATCAAAATTTGATTTGGTTTTTCGTCTGTAATAAAAATAAAAAGTGATTTCTCAGGCAAACCCGATTTTAGAGATCAGGAATAGGCAGTTATTGGTGTTTAAGTGCGATGAAAGTGAAACAAATAATGTGGAAAACCTGGCTATCTGACTAAGAATGATTTGATGATCAATACGATTTATATGGCCGAAATAGTGTTATTTGCGAGGCGAAAGGTTTTAAAAAGTTACAAGTGTGAGAAAATACCTTCCAAATGGGTTCTTATTAGTCTAAATCGGTCAAGACTTGATTAAGTTATTCAATTTTCTCTTAAACCAATCTTCCATTATATGGCAAAAACAGCATAAACAATCTCTTATTTGATTCCACTGATATGATCTTGAAACATTTTTATGTAGACCTTTAAGCTTTAACTCTTCTATCATCTAAAGTGATTTTTCGGGACATATAAAATTGGCACACACATTCTATTCTCCAGCGTTAATGGGTTATTAATAAATGAAGCCTACCAGGAATACACGGAAAGCCGATTTTTATTGGAATCAGAACGAAAATGAACCAAATTGCACAATCGCATTCTGCAATCCTATCGATTTTGATTTATCGAAATCTTAATTCAAATCCAATTGTTCAGCGTATTTGTTATGCTGCATTGTGAGGAATTTCAGTTGGAAAAAATGCCTATTGGTTGGTGAAATGCCTATATTTTGTTTTACCAAAGACTTTGGAACAGTAAACTGATGCTCTCATATTTTCCCAGTGAACTCTTTTTTAACCTCCTCTAGCTAAGAACGTCAATGCTGGGGTCAATTGGAGAAGAATTGGAATGGAAAAGTCCACAAATATGGTCTCACATCTTTCAATACAATAATAAATCCATCTTCATCCAGAAGATGTTGAGCAATAAACCTAAAATAAAAATTAAGTTATTACTATTTTCTTTTTGTTGGTGCTTCTGGCGCCTAGGCGATTACATTGCTGATTTATAAAATTTTCATTGATAAATCTTTATTTGCAATGCATTGCAAAGGCTGAGTGCTGCAGTCTTTCTATAATATTTTGCTCTCAGATTGCGATGGCTTTCGTAGCCACAAACAGATTTCGCATTTAATTAAACATTTTGTTTAAAAATCAAAACTTTCGCATGATTGAGTACCTTGTCTTTTATTTCTGTTATTTAATGGGAGAATCTTTTTTTTTTTTGTCGTTAGTCATAAGCATTTGTTATTAATAGTTTTGAGGTTATAATATATTGTATTAACTTTGCTTTTGCTCCTTTTAATTATTTATTTATTTAACATTAATAGATTATAGCAGACTTTTTAATATTTTTTTTAGTTTTAGTGTTGCTTTAGGACTTTGAGTTTAGGTTTCCATAATTCTCATCGAAATGATTATTTACAATCATTTAATTTAAGGTATTTTGGCAGTTAGAATAGGATTTTTGCCGAAATTTTTTCAGATTGCCAGTTGGAAATGCAAATCGTTGCGAAATCAATTCCTATCGTATTTCAGAAAGTCCCGGTATAATTTGTTTTAAATTTATTTATATGTATGTGTTATATATTTCTACAATTTTTTTACTCACCCAAAATGCAGGAGATTGAAGTTTTTCGGTTTCCCAATTCTGCAATTTATTCACAAAACAATTTGTTCTTACTTTGACATTTCACAACTGTCAGAAATCAATGAATTTAAATTGATATGTGATTGCGTATGTATGAATGTGTACATACATACTACATCTGTAAATACATTGAGGACTATCCTACTTCTCCGCCATATCCGTTTGTGTAAAATATTTTTAGTAAACTCCCCACGGTCGCTTCTATTGTAATCCAAAAATAACTTGTGTAGCTGTATGTGAGAGGAGGTACCACCAACGCAGCACTGACCGGCAGGCCCAACTGTGCGTTCAGGCAGCAGACGGTGCCTGGATAGACCGGCTGGACCAGACTGCGAACGTCAACAGCTTGTGGCGATAACGACTATCGCGCGTTTTTCTGTTAAGGTCTTAACCCCACACAGTTCGTTCAACGTTCGCTGCACGTCGTTCGCCATTTAAACTCACCGCACGTACATATAAATCGAACGCTCGGTTGTTTTTTTTTTTTTGTTTTTGCGCGTGAGCAGTGGAGCGAATTTGTATAGTTGAAGGTATGTATGTGGCAAGGAGTCGTTCAATTACTACTCAAATTATGCAAAATTTGTGTTAAATGCTGAAATATGTGTACAAATGCTGTTCAAATGTACACACTTCCAAGTATAAATTTTAAATTTCAAAAGTATTAATATTAAACAAATTAAAATCTATTTCACATGGGCACTATATTTTTCAGTTTAATTTTCCTCATATTTTATTTAATTAATTTTTTTTTTTTGATAATTATCATGCCACGAACGCGCCTCCTTCATGTCTGATTGAGCTCGACTTTACGACTGATCAGCAGCGCGATCATCCGCCCAAAGTTATTAATTTTTGTAGGCTTTTGTGCGGAGCGAAACGTATCGCGCGTGCGCTCTAAAAATTCTTACGCCGCATGCCCGATCTCAGCAGCAACCAGCCGGCAGAGCCAATAAGTCACCACCAAAAAACAAAAAAAAACAAGAAAAAAAATAATAATAATTCAGCAACCGCAGAATTCTCTAACTGTCGTTAGGGGAAAATTTGCTGCTAGCTGTAGGAGAATGCAGGAGAAAGCTGACGTTAACACTTCAGTGAATCAATCGTGCGTATGTACTTATATATTCTTACATATACTGTATTTATATGTAATTTTGTCTCGAAACGTCAACCGCTTTGCGATATGGAACTGACTCAATGTGACCTTTTCGCTTGCATTGAGTGAGCGCGCACTCGACACCCGCGACGTCAACAGCCGGCCAGTCTTCGCTAATCGCCAATTGTCACCAATACTACAGATGCATATGTATAATACATTCATACAAATAGTCAGAGCAGCAGCTCGCTATTCGCTAGTGGTGGCAGATAAAACAACACAAGGCATAAATGTGGCAAATTGAAAGTAGCTGCTAGCCTGCAAAACTAAAATCAACCAGACTCGGAGAAGATTTGTGTGCGTGTGTGAATTGAGAGCTCGGTTTTGCTGCTTTATTGCTAAGTAACGTAAACCTATGTACTAAAATATACACAGGCACTAGAATTTTTATAATTTTTCATATATATATATGTGTGTACATATGTGCACTTTCAGTATATAAATGGGTAAGGCGTATTCACGAGATTAAATTGATTTAATTGAAAAATGACTTGCGACATGACTCGACGGCCTCTGTGGTACCCGATGCCATATTCGAACATTTTTAGTTGCTCATATATGTACATACACCCGTATGCATATACTGGTCAGAATGCGATTTGAAAAATGTATGTACAGTCGTGATCACACAAATAGCAGTTCAGAGTTCGCAAAGAGAACGTATATTTTGTTACAATTATTGAGAGTAAAAGTCGCAAAATTGTGCTTTACAATCCCTTTAAATAAACTTAATATGTATGTAATATGTATATACATATTACCATACCTCAGTTTGATTAAGGGAAAATTATGTAAAGTAAATATGTACACACAGTAGTGGTATGCAATAATAACAGTGCGACATATTAAAAATAGTTGATAGGTACTCTTGTACAAGGTACACATTTCGGTTCGTCTTATACCGCCCACTTTAAAACCATTACGATTGTTGTTATTAGCAATGCAGTATAGTCCAATAACGTAATTTATTAAGTGCGAATCGATTGCAGAGAAAAGTTGAAGATACTCGTATACACTACGAGGAGAATCGCAAGACAAATCAATCAGTAATAAACACACTAAGAGGGTTACAAAGGCTTGCATGTGTATACATAGCAGGAGCTATTCGAACATGTCAAACGTCATAATTAGATGTTCTTTTAGAATTAACATCTCTCCAAATTTCTATGCAATCCCAAGCGAGGAGGTCTATCCTAAGAACAATCACAGCTACCATTAGCTCAGGCGTTCATCAAAATAACAGGCAGTTTGATATTCTTGCTGAACTAACCGCTAAGAACTCAATGGCATGGAACATGAAGCTACCGATGTTCAGTTTTGTGAAACGATTTAAGACTGAGCTGGAGAATAAAAAGACTTGGGACCTAACATAGTATACGGATGGATCACTCACCGAGCAAAGTGTAGGGGCAGGTGTCTGCAGACCAGAGAAAGAATACTAAAAAGCGCTAGGCAAGATACAAGTAATAGTATACCCGGCATAGACCGGTTCGTTCGATGCTGGCTCAAAGAATCGTCTCGGTACGAGCAGAGAAAGATCTGCTGGTGTCATCCGGGGTTAATAGAGCTTGCTCCCAAGGCGGTGTTCTGTCTCCATTGCTCTGGTGCATGGTAATCGATCATCTACTCACCACCTGCAACGATTCGGGAGTCTACGCATAAGCATACGCGGGCGATGTTGCCTGTTCGGTAATAGGACTTTCGCTTATGAACTTCTGCAGGAAAGTACAGAAAACTCTGGATCTGATTGACTCTTAGTCCTGTGCGAATGGGCTATCGGCAAATCCCACCAAGACTGGTATTGGCCTCTTCAACAGAAGGAGGAAGCTTGATGGACTCGTTCTACCAAAGGTAAAAGGAGTCACAATCTAGCTACCCAAGGCAGATAAATATCTTGGAGTAATCCTCGATAGTAAGCTCCTCTGGAAATCACACGTTGAAACAAAGACATCCAAAGCACTGACAGCTTTCTGGCAGTGCAAAGGTGCCTTTGGGAAAACGTGGCGTCTTTCTCCCTACACGGCTACGATAAGACCTATTGTCACCTATGCATTAGTGGTCTGGATGAGTAGACTCTCTCTAGTCGGAGTCAGGAGGACCTTATCGAGACTACAACGTACTGTGGCCATCTGTTGCACCGGAGCTTTTCCGATTACTTCAGGCCCCGCATTAGATGCTCTGATTGGTTTACCACCACTTGATGTTTTCATCCAAGTAGAGGCCTTGAAGGCCATCTGCCGGCTGAAACACAATGGGAACTGATACGGTCCCTGTCCGGCATTGGAAAACAGAGAAGGCATGGACTTCGATGCAACGATTCTCTCTATTCCTATTGACTCCATCTTGCCATCAAGAGTCGTACTTGAAAAGGAATACAGTGTAGTACTGCCAGAAACTCAGTTGTGGTCAAACTCAGAAAATGAGCCCGGCAAACACTGTTGTCGCATTTTCACGGATGGCTCCAGGACCGGGCATGGCTCCGGCTCTGGGGTTTACGTGGAATCCAGCAGGGCAAACTGCACTTTGCTCTTGGAATGCATGCATCTGTGTTTCAAGCGGAGGTGTATGCAGTTCAAGAAGCGATGAACTTTGTTGTATATGTGTCTGCAGCGACAGCCAAGCATGTGCTGTCATCAGTGTCAGCATTGATGAAAAATCTTTAGAGCAGATCTTGCTCAGTTGTTATAAAAGTCCAGGAACTTTTTGGAGTGATTAAGGCCATTTGTGTCATTCCAGTATTCGTTGGTTTTTATTTGGGTCCATTTCTTGGTTTCCTGTTTTAGGTTATTTTTGTTAAAACCGAACAATGGCACTGATTGAATAAATGGTCCTTCCGTCAATTTTTGTCCCTCATGTCCTAATACCTAAATCAGGGAAGCCTGTAGCTCCTACACCCTGTAGCGTTTTGGATCCATCTGTGTATCATTTTTGCAAGACATCATGTTGGGCTCGTATTCCCCTCTTCCGTACACGGGAAAATAAGTTTTCTATCTTTTAGTAAAATTAAGTACGGGTTCCGTGTAGTCATTCGTCTGGGTCATGCATGCTGTATGTTCAACCCTGTTTATGATATTGAGGTGTCCAGTAAAATCTCCTGGACTAAATTTTTCTTTCAAATGAAAGAAGAGTGCTTGCATAGTAGCTTCCTCTTGTATTGCTAACTGTGGGGGTGGTAGATGTAAAAGCGCTTCCATCACAGCAGTTGTGGTAGTTCTCATATCCCATGTCATGCTTAGGTACGATAACCTTCGCCGTCTACACAGTTTTGATATAGCTGTAATATTACTGGGTTTGACCACTATTCCATTTACATCCACAGTAGGCATATTTAAGCCTTTTCCTTGTGAAAGGGACAATAGAAGCTTTGGAAGGGTTTATTGATAGTCACTCTCTACTACATCATTCCCAGGTTGTATTTAAGGCGTTTAGCATCAAGCCCTTCATGGCCCTTTCGTGGTTGCCTTTAATTATTACAAAAATATTATCTGCATATCCTATTGTTGTGTACCCTTTATTGTTAAGGGTTTATACTAAGTTGAGACAATAAAACCTCCCCCTTGTGGACATCCTTTCGCAACTGCTACACGAAAGGAAGTTTGCCCCAGAGAGGCTGTGATTATTCTTTGGTTTAGCATATTTGCTTATTAAAGCAATTTCTAAAGATATGGTTTCGACGCTTCCAAAGTGGCTATTTCGACGTGAGTGATAAAGATCGCGAAGGGGCGTCGAAAAAATTCGAAGATACTCAACTGCAACAATTATTGGATGAAGACGCATGTCGAACCCTTGATGATATGTCTAAAGAGTTGAATATTGACAGATCAACAGTCGGTAAACGTTTGCACGCGATGGGAATTATCCAAAAAGCAGGTAACTGGGTGCCACATCAATTAAAGGAGAGGGATAGCGGGAGACGTTTCTTGACGTGTGAGATGCTTCTTGAATGACAGAAAAGAAAAGATCTGCATCGCATCGTCACTGGCAATGAAAGATGGATCTATTATGATAACCTTAAGCGTGAAAAATGTTGAAGACTGTCAGGTGACTAGGTCCATTGACAGCGAAAAAAATATTCATGCTTTAAAGTTTATGTTGTGCGTCTGCTGGGATCAGAAGGGTGTCACATATTACGAACTCCTTAAAACATCCAGCTAATGTGTTTAAATCGAACTGATTTTGCTGCATGACAAGGCCAGGTCACACGTTGCTAAATCGGTCCACAAATATTTAGAGAGACTGAGCTGGGAAACCTTGCACCTTCGGATTACCATCTATTCCAATCAGTGCAGTCAGCGCCTATTGGAGAGCGGTTCATTTCTTACGAGAGCATCGCAAACTGACTCAATGAATGAATCAAGTCAAAAGAACTAGAATTTTTCGTCAGAGGTATCCGTATGCTGGCTGAAAGATGGAGTAAAGTAGCCGAAACTTATTCCCATACCCAATATTTCTTGAAAATCAATTGTCACTTCAAATGAAGTTTGCCAGCTAGTTAGCATCAACAAATGCCAAAACGTTCGACCGGTAAAGATTTTTTAAAAGCCAAATAATTTTTCAATTCGACCTTAGTAGGGTAAGCATGAGCGTAATACTTATAGATTGTAAAGAGTGATTAATTTAGTGGTAGCGGATTTCAAATTGATCTCAAAGATTTATTATTTTGTGTGTATTTATGACATTTAGATTTTAAGGGTAATCCCTTTCAAATGTTGGCCTAAACTGCACCGGAATTCGGCCATCCATTTTGGATGACTCGTTGGAGGACTTCGGTCGTTATCTCGTGAATAGCTTTATTAATGTTCGTTTGTAGATCCTCAATCGAAACTGGTTTACCCACAAAGGACTTATGCTTTATTTACCCTCACAAACAAGAGTCCATAGCTGCGATATCACACGATCTTGGTGGCCAATCCACTCGTCCTAAACGAGAGATTAATTACTCACCGAAACGATGACGCACTAAATCCACGAGCTGTATGGAAAGTAGCGCCGTCTTGTTGAAACCAAATGTTGTGGAGATCACGAAATTCAATTTCCGGCATCAAAACGTCAATTATCATGGCGCGATAGTGTTCGCCATTCACTATTACATTGGCGCCAGCCTCGTCTTTGGTGAAATATTAGTTGGAGATTCCTCATAGGCCTCACCAAACGATAGTTTTCAATAGATATAATGGCTGTTCGTGAATGGCTTCGGATTGCTCTTGAACCCAAAAATGGCAATTGTGCTTATTGACGTAGCCATTAAACCAAGAATGGGACTCATCGCGCCAAAAATGCGGATATGACTTGAAACCAAGGTCTTCGCGTAAAATCACTGAAATTGGCGCGTACACCCTTTTTGGGTGTTTGGCCAAGCTCCTCCTCCTATTTGTGGTGTGCGTCTTGATGTTGTTCCACAAATGGAGGGACCTACAGTTTCAAGCCGACTCCGAACGGCAGATATTTTTATGCGGAACATTTTCATGGCAGAAATACACTCGGAGGTTTGCCATTGCCTGCCGAGCGGCGACCGCTATTAGAAAAATGTTTTTATAAATTTTGGTTTGACTGAGCTTCGAACCAACGTTCTCTCTATGAATTCCGAATGGTAATCACGCACCAACCCATTCGGCTACGTCGGCCGCCAAATCACTGAAATAGTACCATAAAATAGTCCAAGTTGAATCGATTATTCTGGGTCTTCGGCAAAACGCTCATTTACGTGGTTTAATCGGTCGAATCTCTTCCCATAATTTAAATTATTCTCAATTTTTGCCTATGGTTTGCCGAATTGTGCGTTCGGTAAGACGTTTATGTGCACCATAAGTTGGCCTGAGTGCGTATTGAACGCTTTTCACAGAGCATTGATTTTCGTAATACAGTTTGTAATACGATTTGTAAACGTTGTGGAGGCGTAAGTGTTTCCATGATGAAACCCTATTGGAAAAATTACCGCGAATCTGATCAGACTTTATCCCCCTTTAAAGTCATGTGCCTAAGGCAAGCACTTTGATCGAAGAAAGCATGCTCAAATATCATTAATAAAAGGCACAAATAAATATGGATCCAGAATGCTACTCAAGATGGCACCTAAGTTTGCTTCAAAAAGCGGTTTAGTAGTATCTATTTTTACATATGAAATTGGCGAGATTTGATCTGCTTCAAATAATAAATAAGGAATAACGGCAAAGGCTTTTAAATTTCCGCAGTGGAATACTATGTGAGACGGCTCCCCCATGTAAGTTTTATGTAGCAAAAGTTTAAAATATTGAGGTAATTAAATAGCTCAAATTCCCTATTGAAGCCATTAGTTCAGTAGGAACAACAAAAAATTATTTGAGCTCGCTCTTAACTTTTAGAACCAAACAAACACAAATACTGACTTTGGCAAATATTGACAATATACGGATGCTTAAAGTTTTACTTGCACACACATGGAGATGAGGACGAACCTTACTGCTACAACAACAACAACAACCAACCTTACTGGACCTTAATCTTAATGGCTTAGTTTAATTTTCAAACTAGAACAAATCACCAATAATTATTGAATTACTTATACTTGTGTCTGAAATCTGCATTATAAAAACATCCTTACAGCGAATACTTTTTCACACACTTCGCAGTTTTATTTTAAAATAATTAGTAAACATTGGTGTTAGTTATATTGTTGATCTAAAAATTTTATAAATTTCATGCAGTTAAAGTTTCATTTGTGACTTGATGTATTTTTAATCTCCAATGTCAGCGCCAGATTTATATACAGGGTTGGCCATATTAAACTGACCCATTGAGTAACCCTATAACTTTTTACTGTAATTTGAAATCTAAGGTTTACGTCAACAAGCCAAAGACACTAGGCGCACTTAAGGCCAATATCCGACGGGAAATAGCCGCCATATCGGCCGAGACGCTGGCCAAAACTATGGAAAACGCCGAAAAACGGGCACATTACGCTATACGAGCTAAGGGCGACCACTTGCGCGATATCATATTCAAAAAGTGATGTAAACGAATCTCCTTGAACTAAATTAAATGTTTTTCACAATGAAACACAAAAAAATGTTTCTTTTTCCATATTTTTTTAATAATCACATGGCTCAGTTTAATATGGCCAACCCTGTATTGTTTTGTTCTTCTCTCTTCTGCACACTCTAGAGTGATTTAACCCCTTGGAACATGGGAACGGAAAAACAATTAATCCGTGAAAATTGGAAAAAGAATTAAGTTTGCAGTTTTAGTTGTTGCAACAGCAAAAAAAAGTTCCCGTATAAAGTTTTGGGAAATACCCCCTTACGATTTTGTTGTTGTTGTTCAGCATTAAATATGCCCCAACAATTTTGGCAAATATATACTACATTCCTTCTTCAAATTTAAATCCAGGTCGTTCCGTTAACGTTGAAACTATTGTTGGAGAAACGATGAGTTTGTTCTTCCAGGTCTTACACTTTACGACACTCTCATGAGAGAGATTTAATAATGATAATTTTGAAAGTAGCTTCTTCCCACGCAATTTTGAATTAGTTTGTAAGACATTTCTTGTCCATATTTTAGAATTCATTAAATAAATACTCTGAACAGAGTTCCCAGTTCCGCACACTTCCAAAATAAATCGTCAATTTACATGGAATGGAGTTACCCCTTCAATTGAATGCATGCCTTGCTTGTTAACATCATATCGCTCCGAGGTCCTTAAGTTTAATACATTTATTCTCACAAATTATGAGCAAAAAATGTGTCATGGTTGTAATTTAAGAATTGTAGACGTCTGTCCAATTTGAATGAGGTGAACTATAAAGTGCTAACTCAGACAGCAAAAAATACAAATATAAATGACATACCAATTGCCTATAAAAACTGACATTCCAAGCAGATATGTTTTATTACTCACAATGGCTAAGGTCATTGGGAAAATTATAATGCACACGTACATATACATATGTATTAGGGCGGGTTGATTTAAAAATCGCTCATTGCTCTGTGAAAATCGTATTCTAGGGATCAAAATAAGAAACTTTGCCGAGGAACCATACCTCTAAAACGAATTCTTATGTCCCCCAATTTGGGTCGAACGAAAAATTCCACTTTGACCCATTTAGAGTGCTCCAATAGAGTCCAAATGTATGACCGACCCCCACTAACTTTGGACGGCCGATCCACCCATGCCAGTGGCACACCCCCTGGAACTTCCCTGGGGGGGTTCCCCATATAAACATTTCAAAATATCACCATTTTTGGCCTTTACATGAGAAAAGAAACTAAAAAGTTCGACCCAAATTGGGGGACCTCAGAATTCGTTTTAGAGGTATGGTTCCTTCGGCAAAGTTTCTTATTTTGATTCCTAGAATATGATTTTCACAGAGCAATGGGTGATTTTTTTTGCCTCCCCACAAAAGACACTAAAAGTTCGACCAAATTGGGGGATATCAGAATTCGTTTTGGAGGTATGGTTCCTTCGGCAAAGTTTCTTATTTTGATCCCTAGAATATGATTTTCACAGAGCAATGGGCGATTTTTTGGCCTCCCCACAAATCGACCCGGCCTAATATGTATGTAGCCAATTTCATACGGATGTATATGTATGTACATACATACTTTTCAAACGAAAACCCAATACCATTCGCATAAATTCGTTTGGAGGAGTTGAATCTTTTTACTCACAAATGTTACAACTCATCAACAACCTTAATCAATAGTCAGCAAATTAGGCGCTCGCATGTATGGTATGCATACATGTACCAATACACTCATGCGTTGACGCGGATATGTAAGTAAAAAATATATGTATATAAATATATATTGGACCACATTATTGCAACCCAATCGTTTTCATGCGAACATATCCTGCCTCATCAGCAGACAACTACCAATAAAGTTCAAGCGTCAGCGACGCAGCATTGAATTGAATAGGAATATAGATAGAACAACAATATATGTACCTATGTCCTGCATATTTACATACACACAATATTAACAAGTACTAAATATACATATGTATGTAGAGTAATCTAAAACTCATGGCTTACCGCATATGTAGATACATGCATATGTATGTGTTTGTAGTCAGGAAGTAATTTGGCGAAGAAAAATATAAACGTCGAATGCCAGCAAAGTAGACGCAAATTATCATTAGGCATTGAAGAAAATGAAGAAAGGAAGAAAAAAAAAAGAATAGCAAGTAGGCTATGAAAGCTTGGAGCAACAGCAGTCGGCACCGCCTTCTAGCAAATTTGCATTCAAAATAAACAAAAATAAGTGAAATATCAAGGAAATATGTGGCAGAAAGCAGATGAAATAAAAATGTTCACGTGAGTAGCACAAAATATTCCTAGAAATATGCTTGTGGGCGTAAAAGATGGGGAGCCAAATATCCGGTTTCTGTAGATGTCTGCATATGTGTGTGGCCGCGCAAATGTGTAATATCTGGGGAAAATGGCAACAACATGGATTCCACTACTCCCATGGGCAGACATATGTGCGAGTATTCAAATTGATGAAAACCATTTTCTTATTAGGAACTGATTGTCAAATTATTTTCAAGCAAGCATACCGTGGAAATTTGCATTGAGTAGAAAAAAATTGTCCATGTAGAGGCGCTTCCGATACATTGCTGATAGCGTTAGATCTCTTCATAAATGTCTGAGTATGATTTTTTCTGCAATCACCACTTCAATGCTGCCTTTGAAAAAACCTGGATACTTTCGATAGCCTTGCCAAGACTGAGGTGCACGGATATCTGCTAGTACTTAATGAGAAATGGTTGCTATCTGAAACCAATTTTATATTTACTTTTAACATTCAGAATGAACTCTTAACGTCCCGCCTAGTGAGAGGCATAAATAAGACAAATGTTTTGCGTGTTCGGCGATTTTCTGCTATCGAAAAAAATGAATCAAAGAAGTTGGATAAAGTTTTGTGTTAAAAATGGAATTAAAGCACTTGAAATGTTGATCGTTGGCATACGGTAAGAGTACCCTGAGTCAAAAAAATGTTTACATGTGGTACAAGCTTTTCATAGAAGATCGAGAAGATGTGAATGTCGACGCGCGCTCTGGACGCCCCAGCACATCAACAACCGATGAAAATGTTGTTGTGAAGAAAATTGTTACGAAGAATCGTCGAATTAGAATTAGAGAAGTTGCTGAGTATGTTGGCATAACGGTCGGCTCATGCCATGCAATCGAATTTTCGCAAATTTTGGGCATGAAGCATGTGGTTGCGAAGTTCGTTCCAAAATTGTTGAATTTGGCCAAAAACAACGTCGTATGAGCATCGCCCTGGGAGTGTTGATGACGTAAACAATGAGCCAGGTTGTTTTAAAAGGGTCATAACTGTGACGAATCATGGTTATATGGTTATGACATCGAAACCAAAACTCAATCGTCTGAATGGAAGCGTCCAGGAGAGCCAAGAGTCGATAGCAAAAAATCGTCGAACACGCAAAACACTTATTTATGCCTCTCACAAACAAACTTTAGCATTGCTCAAACCGTGAACATATCTTCGAAACGAGTGTACCTACATGAAACAAAACAATAATCGAAAGTCGAATGTACGTAGCCCGCGAAATTTGAAAATTCACCTTATTTTTTCAACAAATCTCGTACCTAGGTATGTTCACAATAATAATAGCGCGGCATTTTTTTTGTTTTTTTTTTTTTTTAAGTTAATTGTACAAAATTTAAAGAGGCGCAAACATTATCATACAAATTTCAAACTTTTTAATCTGAGTTACGAGCATGCAGTTAAGTGGCATATTGGATTCTCGTAAAACAAAAACTGCGTTAAATTTTGATGGTTTGTTTCGTCCATATTTACCAAATTTTCATTAAATTATTTTTTAAAAAATTCCAGAAAACAGATCCCATTAGATATTGTCATAATAAAGTGCATGTTTGAAGTGCCTCTAAAATTGTGCTGATTTTTAAAATCGCTGTTTTACCAGGGGTCTTGTACATTTTCTCAATAAAAAAAAATCGAGCACTCGTTTTATGGAAGGAAATGCACTGTAAAAAAAAAATTATAAAAAATCGAAGCGAGCTTTGAGCCAGTTTTAAATTTCAATTCGAGTCTTAATGAATTGCAAACTGAGTACAAAAAATTTTTGTAAAGATTCTGACTAAAAGACTTTAAATTTTGATGCAAATTTGTTGAGTTTTCTTTAATTTTTGCATAAGGGTTGAAACTATGAGTTCGATGACTTTTCTCGTAGTATTCACGCTGTCTTCTTATAAAAAGTGAGCATTTGAAGGCAAATAAAAACCCTTGAATTAGACGTTGAGCTTCAGTGAAAAGTTCTCAGTTCTGACTTATTGCTTTTTGAATTCGGCGGTGAAGTTAGTAGGCACAATTACCACAACCAGCGACCAGAAAATTTCTAACTTCTGGTGAAAAAAGCGTAAGAAAAGAGCTTATTATAAATTTATATTAATATAGCTTATACTAATTTTAAAGAAACTTGCCATAATTGACGTATAATATTATACCTACATATATTTGTATGACTGTAAAATCAGTATAGAAGAAGAAGAGTGTCACACCCCCCACTTCAATTCTATTCCAATGAACTTTTGCAACTTGCCTATACATCCACTTAGAAAAGTGGGTATACGTCAATGGAATTAACCCTCCATTTTAGCACTAGGTACTTGGATCACTATTCACTTTGGTTTTACATATATATTTATATTCTAATTTAGATAGAATGTCAAGAGTTCTTAACTGTACTACGATTTTAATTACAATCATTTTAAGTCATATAAGTTTACCTAGAACTGCATTTGTAACCTTTGTAGTAGAGTTACTCTGATTGAATTTGTATATTACCTCAATCCATTTGAAGGGATCTAGAAAATTAAACAGTTATCCTCTATCAAGGATTATTTTTTAAATACAATTCGGTAACTTATTATATTTACAAATTAAAAATATTACCACATAAAAATCAAAATACACGAAAAATGTTCAAAAACCTGGCTTAGCAAGTGTAACATGTTACCTTTTTTTAGTATAAACTGTTTTTTTGCACGTTGTGCTTGTTTCGCTTGTGCTAATTTCGTAAGCGGAGTCAACTCGAATTGATACAAGAAAATATTTCCGAAATTTGAGCTGTCTTACCGAATCGCCTTCTGTTTCTCAATTTCTGTTATCATCAAAACGAACACTCTTCATCATGGTTAAATATCGAAACATTAATATTAATGCACGGTATTGCACGAGGGTGCGGATGACTAGCCCACATTTCAATCGATCAATAAATCTGAGAATTGTGAAAGCTGCAATGAAAAATTATGCTTAAAAATGCATCCAACTCAATCAAATTTACCTCAATGTTCTCACGTTTGGCGCGATATATTGAATTCTATTGAATTTCGCGACAAATCCTTCCCTACCACTCCCTTACCTTTATATTGGGCCTCTTCCCTTCGCCACTTAGCAAGTGGCGAATAGATGAAGCAACTGGTAGAAATGAACATATGTTGGCAGCGCGGGAAGAGAGCGGCCTTAAATTACATGTGTTGGAAAGGCAGTGCGTCTAATGAGCTATAGCCATACTCGCTAGCGGCGAATCTTACTTTATAACTTTGTTGTTGCATTCGCATGCAAATTTTTCACCAAGTTAATCTAGCATAGAGATAGCGAGCAGGGAAATGGCGAATAGAAGAGGCCTATTGTACCTTTCATTGCGTTTCTTTATCATTTGTATTCCTATTTTTTTGCAAGTCACATAATTTTCATACATTAGGCGTGACTAATACTCTAACCACGGACTAAAAATTATTCACAATATGGAGGCTTAAACTATCTCTACTAACAACTTTTGGGATTTGATTGCAGTTACTGATTATGAATAAAGGAAAAAGTTTGCGCATTACAGGGATGGTATGGTCAAGATTATAAAGAAGTAGTAACTTTGGTCCACTTTGTTGAGAAAGGTACTGAAAATCATATTTTAGACAATGGTGAGTGCTACAGCTTCGCAACTTGTGGTGGACTGAAAATTAAAAACGACGAGGTTTATACTAATTCTTACTCTAAACTGTTCTTGAGATAAGCATTTCTGGGTAAACTTATGATGACCTCAAGGAATATACCCGTGTATTCGTAGTGTTAATTAAGGTTCAGAAATTTCAAAAAATCGATTTTTTTGTGTTTTCGATATTTCGAAAGTATATTATCTTAAGAATATACTGTCAAATTTTCACTCCCAATATTATAGCTTCTATAGCCCATTAACTAGGTAGAGAGCTGTCCGCGCACTTCTGTACCTCAAACTCTAAACTCATTTATCTTGAAACGACTTTTTTCGGCCTTGTGTTGTCAAAAACAAAAAGCTGTTCAACCGAATCGTCTGAAATTGTAATATGTTGTTTATAATACCAATGGCTATCGCCTGTACTAGAATCATATTATTAGAGTGTCAAATTCAAAGCCGCGCCATTTTGTCAAATTTTTGTTTTTTTATTCTAGTACGGAACATAGCTACAGTCATACCGATTAATAGGTTTTTTGGTTGTTGTTTTTCAGATAAATAGAAGAGCCAAAAGGACAATACCGTCCAAGTCTAATTTTTCGGGAGGGTCAACTTCAGCGCCATGTGTAGAATTAGTGAAAGTAAAAAAGAAAAAAATTTTTTTATATAAAAGAAGTTAAATAAAAAGCCTTAAAAAATTTAAATAACGCTTTTAATTTTTTCATTTTTAGTAGGGTGGTGTGAAGGACCGAATTTATGCGAATAATTCATTAATTATTAAGGCCATTTAGGCGAATATCGTACAAGTCATTACTGATATAGATCCATAAGCTACCGTCAAAAAGAGACGACCCTGTATTTTTACAAATTCACCCCCCATAAGTTATAGGAATTCTTAACCTTCTAATTAAGACATGATGGAACCAAAAATTAAATTTATTTATAAATCATGTATATCAGGTCATTCCATAAGTTCGTGCGTTTTTTTAAAGGTGATTTTAAAATTAATAAAAAAGATGTTTAAAGTATTTATTAATCAATAATATATTTTCCTTCATTATTTACAATGTCTTCCCAACGTTTAGGCAAATTTTTAATTCCCTGCTCAAAAAACTTTTTGTCCTTGGAGCCAAAATACGCCTCGATATCCCTTTTTATGGCTTCTTTTGAAGAGTACTGCTTGTTACTCATATGGGATTGAAGTCCACGGAAAAGGTGATAATCACAAGGTGCAATATCTGGAGAGCATGGTGGATGCGGCACTAGCTCCCATCCGAGCTCGTTCAGCTTGCCTAATGTTTGCCTTGCGGTATGAGTTCTTGCGTTGTCGTGGTGAAACAAAACTTTGCGCTTATTCACTAAAGACGGTCGATTTTTTTTAGTGCCTCATTCAGGTTTTATAGCTGATGGGTATAATAATCAGCAGTTATCGTCTGGTTTGGTTCCAGAAGTTCATAATAAACAATACCGGCCATATCCCACCACATGGGCAGGAGAATCTTTTTGGGGTGAAGGCCATCTCTAGAGGTTGGTTCTGGTGTTTCATCTTTATCTCACCATTGGCGTTTGCGAACAGGATTATTGTAAAGGACTCATTTTTCATCACCAGTAACGACACGGTTCAAAAAACTTTCCTCTTCAAGCCGTTGCAGCAGCTGAGAATACACATTCACTCTCTGCTGAAGGTTGGCAACGGAAAGTTTATGCGGAACCCATTTTCCCAACTTTGAAACCTTTCCCAACTGAACCAGGTGCCTGTGAACTATTCCATGTGATGAATTTAACCTCTGAGCTATCATATCGACTGTCAAAAAAGGCGTCGGAGTTAAAGACTTCAGCACGACCAGCGCGCGGTTACCACTTCGGAATTTTAAAAACCACTTTTACGCAGTACTTACACTCACAGTATCCTCTCCGTGAACAGTGGTTATTTCTGCAGCAGCAGTTGCTGCATTTTTAAAACTTAAAAAAAAAAATACAAAATATGCCTCTTATACGCGTTCGAAGATTCCATTTTATTTTTTAACAACTTTAGCTTCTATCCGCGATTAAAATCACTTGTTCAATGCACAATATATCAAAGAAAATATAAATAGTTCCGTTATATTCCGAAAATAATGTTTTATATGCAAAAATCGTAAAAAAGTGAAATTATTGGTAAAATACGCACGAACTTGTGGACTGACCTGATATTATTATAATTATTTATATCACAAACCTACATACATAAGTAAAACAATTATTACTATTCAATGTGCTAAGCATTTTATGAAAAAAAAAAAACATTCTGCGCCATACTGCAGTTTCTTAGGTTTGGCATTTCTACGATGTTCTAATTTCAATCTCTCCATCTCTCAATCTCTCAATCTCTCCATTCTAAAATAAGACAGCTAAACTTTCTGATCCTGAAGAGATGAAAACATCGATGCAATCAAACACAAATCTAGGTTTGAAATAAATAAGCTCGCAAAATATTTACCACATTTGCACGTTTTGAAATGTAAAAAATTCAAAGTATTTTTGAATTGACGCCTACATTCCTTCTCCATTTTATGGTATGTGCCTTGATTATATCATAAAAAGCTATTTTCCACCCTTGATCAGCAGAAGTAGATTCACTGGAAAACATGCGAAGATTTGCCATTTATTGCCGAGTGGGCATCGAACATGAAGTCAAGCCCCTTGGCTACTGTGGCCCGCAAAACAAGCGTCATGTCCGCAAGTCTAACAGGGAACTTACTATAAAATGTGCAAAACAAAAACTATAACAATTTAAAGTAGCATAGAGTTATTATAATTTGAGCCATTCTGTCTTCAGTTAAAGCATAAAACTGTGTGTGCGCCCGTGAGCATGACCTTCATGGAATTTGGCATTTGGGTCACAAAGAATTCTTTCAACTTTGCTCACTTTGTCAGCTTTTTAATCTTTTTGGTGAACTTTTTACTACTTCTGTGTACTTCAGCAACACTCTTTGAAAAATAAATGTGATTAATATGTGTAATATATGCAAGTATTCCATAGAGCATTCACATTGCCTAAAAATGCCCACAAAGTCGTAATCACAAAATAAGAAAAAATAATGAAAAAATATATGCATACGAATACAATCTTCCTAGTGAATGTATTCAAATGAAAAGGGTTGCAGTGACACTTAAGTATATATACACCTACACACATTCAGCCATTCTGGCCTTTTTGCTTCACCCGCCTCTGATTTCCCTCTAAGGAAATTGCCACTTTCCTTTTTTAGTCATTTCCAGCGACCACATTGTGAGCGCAAATGCAAAATATTGAAAGCATCATTTATGTGCGAAGCCACAAATTTACCGCTTTAGTCCCTTTCATGCGCATATTTCTTTTTTATTTATTTTTATGTCTTTTTTTATATACTTGTAGTACATATGTAGATATATTCTTCTTGCTTTGTTTGCAAATATCTCCGTTTGCTTTTACGGTACGCATTTTTACACCTCTTTCTCTAGCAGCCGATTGTACCTTTGTGCTTCCTTTGAAACGTGGATAGCCTTGAATGGGCTTACATATGTATATATATTACATACACACGTATCCTAAATAAAAATAGAAGAAAAAAGTTTTAAAATTAGAAAGGAATGTGTGCGTGCTTGCCATACAAATTTGTTGCATATTTCGCTGCGCTGCTCAGAGAGATTGCTTTGGAGTGCAGGCTTACTTTTTGACAGAAGGCGATTGATTGCTGAAGAAAATATGAAGTAGTAGTATAAATAAATAATTAAGTGCATTGTTGTAAAGTTTGTTGCACACATTTTGCATTGCGTAGCGAAAAAGTAAAAATTTTAATGAAACGAAAAACTGAAAGTAGGCGAAAATATTCTGAGCTTATTTGAATCTCAGCTCTAAAATTTACAGTTTCTATTTCAGTTACAAAAAGAGCTAAAGGCAGCAGAATTAATATAGAAAAAGTCGAAATTAAGAGGGGGCTCTCTCATTTTCTCTGAATATGTAGTATTTTGGATAAATATTTTTTGAACTGTAAAAGTCACGCAATTTCTTATTATTATTATTATTGTATTCAATTAGACTTTCGAAGCTTAGCGCTGTCTGCCGCTGACTTTTTACTTATCTTTTTAAAATGTTTGATTAATCTAAATTACAAGCAAACAAAATTTGTTTGATCCTTTTTGCCCTTTTTGATTGCTTGGCACAGAAGCCCCTCCTCCTCCGCCCTGTCGAACAGTTGCCCGATACTGATGACTGACCCCACTTGAGAGAATGCATCGTCAGCACTGCCCCCATCCGACATGACAGATTCCACATCCATCTCCACGGGAGCTTCCTCTATCGTTGGCCTGTCCCCTCCCAGCACTACCGAAGTTGCAGAAACATCACCCCTGGCATCGGTTTGGTGAATCTTTAAGACTACCTTCTCGAAACCATAAGTGATGATCCCTTTAGTTTCAGCGAGAGGCCCGAGGAACTCTGCATTTTGCAGAATCAGCGCTTGCCGAAAATGTCCTTCGGACCTCTCCCCCTTGACTACCTTCCAGTTGTGCGTGGGAAGTTTGGGGTTGCAATAACGGAGGATTTCCTCCATATCCTCTGGAGCAGAGGTCTCTGAGGGGAGCCAGACCCGGGCGCGGCCGAAGAGGTAGGTCCTTTTTGCCCACAGCTTCGCTTGGCTCCCTTCCAGACTTCCCCCCCTCGGAGTTACTGCCGCCCTGTACATTGTGGCCGACCGCTCAGAGGCGCACACAATACGCTTAAAGGTATCGTGGTGCCACCCGGCACTCTCACAGCATGGTGGAGGTCCAGAGTTTTCCCTTACCACCTTCATAAAGACCGCAGAGACGGCGGATGCCACTATTTTCCACTCATCCCTGGAAATGGCGCCATCTTCCCTGCTGTTGTCGACCACCCCCAGAGTGATGGATCCCACCCGCTTAGCGACTTCGCTAAAAGATTTCGGTGGACCACCCCCAGTCCTCGGTTTCTTCGGCCGAAGAATTTCCTCTTCTTGGGAGCGTTGCCGCTCCACTGCCGGTTCTGCTGGCGGTGCTACCGTACCCTCCTTTTCCGCCCGGCCTTTCTCTTTCCCATTGAGTACCGTCCTGGCCCACTCAAGCGTCCGTAAATACTTCTCAGGTACCTGTGAAGCATTTTGTGTGCTGTAGCATTCCAGGACTTTAGTGGCTATGCGTTGGTCAGAGAAGGCTTTCCTGCTCTGTCCTGCCTACCGTTTAGGCCTAACAAGGCACCCCTGAAGAAAAGTCCCCGAAACCCCCGGAAAACTTGGGAAAAACCTCTTGCTGGTATTGGCCATCCCCTCCAGTCCTACCTCACTACTAATCGCAAGCGGTTTCGCAAGCGACCGCTATCCAAAACTCGAACGTGTAGTCGTCGCTAAATGATCCCACGGTTATCTATGCCGAGGCCGGGAGGCCGTGCTAGGGTTGACGCATACCCTTATGAGGCATGCGTTCAGAGCCAGATCGGATGTAAAGCGAGAGCCATTTCAACCGCACCTACACCACCAACCCAATGCCGACGAGTTTGGAACGTACTCTGAGGCCTGCCAGGGTTTTAACGGGACGGGAGTAGTCACGGCATTGGCCCACCAGCCATTTCGCTTGAGTTTCACCCCAACGTACTCAGGTGGTAGAATGCCGCAACCACCAGCTCAGGAATAAAAGTTCAAGTCCATAAAATGTAAACGTAGTCAAAGAGAATGCAGGATCGCCACCGTTCAGGTTTAATGGCCGTTAAGGCTGCAGATCGTTTGGCGTTACCCAGGGTGCACCACGCGGAAGCGATCTGCCCTACACCCATCTGCGTAATAACAAAAACAATGAATGATTATCTTCTTAATACTCACTATTTCATTATTTTATTTTTTATGTAAAAATTTTTGCTTTTCAATTTTCAAACCTTTTTGATAACACATTTTAACGAAATTAACATTTAATGAAACTAGCATTAAAAAGTACATATATTCAATAACATACTCTACTAATTACAAATACTCTACTAATTATCACTTAAGATAACAGAGCTACACATTTTTGAGGCAGCGAGCCCGTTTCCGCCACACTGTGTGCCACCTCTGAACGGCAGATGGCTTTTTATGAGTAGCTTTTCCTTCATGGCAGAAATATACTCAGAGGCTTGCCATTGTCTGCCGAGGGGCGACTGCTATTAGAAACAACTTTTTCTATCATTTGGTGTTTCATGCATGGCTTTTCGAACCCAGGTGCTACCAACCACATTACCAATAGAATATTATAATATCTATTTTTGGCTCTTTAAGTAATTTGCTCAAAACACGCTTTATTCAAGAAGAAAGAAATATAAAGAAACGGAAGTGCGGAATATTGTATGTTGAAATATGTAAGACAGAATAAAATGTTGAATTAATCTAAATGAATTATAGATGGCGCAAAGACTCGCAGACGAAATTGCTTCGCACTGTTGCATTATTCAACAGTTTCCACACAATAGTTTATTCCTCATGATGTTAAGTAGGAAACGCTTAGCAAAAAAACAATCCGATTAAATTCCAAGAACATCATTCACGTGCATGTAAAAACGCTCTGGAATCCCCAAGAGAAAATTGGTACAACATTTTACAGCATAACAGCAAAATACGTGAAACAATAGTATCGACCGGCAAAGGATATAATGGGTTACGAGTATCTAATAAGAGGTGTTATTTTGATATCAAAGAAAAATGATATTTTTTAATATAAATGATCGGATGTTTATTTCATTATAAAGAGGAAGGTATACCCTTAATAGTGCAAAATAACATCAGGCAAACGACCGCAAACGACCACCACGCTTCCAGACAATATCCTTTCCATGAAAATTTCCATAACCGAATTGCAAACTGGCTCCTCTATGTCCTCGATAGCCTCACGAATTTTTTCTTTGAAGTCCTGGGCTGCTGGCGTAGACCTTTCTCTTTCACGTGGCACAATTGTGATCACCTCTTCGAGAGATAACACGGTCCGGAAACTATTCCCGTACAAGATCAATGGTCTTGTTGCTTGTGTGGCACGTAGCACCGTCTTGTTGAAAATAAACGTTGTCTAGACCAATACCATCCAATTCCGGCCATAAAAAATCGTTAATCATCTCTCGATAGCACAATACATTCACAAATAACAGATGTTATTGGAAAACCCTCTACTTTCCTACTAGATTTCCTCAATCAAAACCTCACCACGTAGAAGGAATAAATAAAGAAAATAATAAAGCAACATACAAATGTTAAATTTAATGTTATTCTTGTATTAATAATTGGAGTAGGACTACTGATTTTTGTTTTGTTTATTGTTTATTTGTACCGTTGGCAATGAGGAAGTTGTATACTTCTTCGCTGTCTGGGTATTTGCAATTATGACAATTTTTTGAAGCTATTTTTAGCTCGCGGTCGCTTTTCGGGAGGCAAAGGCGAGTCTTCGAGTGTATTATAAAATCTATAAAAGTCTTCTTTCTCTCCCACCCCCAAATATTGCTTCCGCCGTGATTTGTCTTTCGGTTAAAAATTTTTTAAGTAGTATCGATTTTAAAAAAGTAGGTAGTTAGTCTTAATCTGGTACTGGTGGAATAATTGAAAAAAAAAATCCAAGTAATCCTTCTGGTGGCATTCTTTCCATGCCTTATGCGTTTCGGCCTTTCTGACAAATATATGCTTTAAAAACTGTTATTATTTTACCATTAGTAAAAGAAAGTAGAAAAATATCTACTTTACGTATATCTGGTTTATTTAGCCTCCAAAGCTTTTAACCATTTCTAGGAATTTCTTACACATGTGTGGCAAACCTCGTCAAGTGTAATTGGCAGTACGAGAGAAAACAAAATAAATGTTTTCCATAGGATTTTCCTGTACTTTGCGATAAAATATGTTAAAATAAATTCGAGCAACTATTTGTTAAAAAAAGTTTCCAATTTTTTGTTTGTTTGTTTTTTAATTAAGAGTAAGTTAAACTAGGTATATTTTCTTTAGTACCAAAGTGAATTAGGTACTATATTTTAGCAAGAATCAACTTTAAGACGATTCTATTATATTTTAATATCCTCTTACATATTGGGTTGGCAACTAAGTAATTGCGGATTTCACTCATAAATAGCTTCAGTTGAATTTTTAGGTTTGCAGACGTAGTACAAATGTAAAACAGATTTTGTTATTCGATAGTTGGCAATTCAGCTGTCAATCAGTAAAAAAAAGTTTTTTGATTTGATTTTGAGGAATAGCTTTCGTTTGGCATTCGTTGAAAACTGGAAAATTAAGAGTAATATTTTCGTAATATTTTGCTTTTTTATTTGTGCAAAGGGAAAACCGCATCGTATGCTCATAATGAGTTATGTACTGTTTCTGGTGACGGGGCCTTAAAATAACGGCAGTGTCAAAATTGGTTTGCCAAATTTCGTTCTGGTGATATTTCACTCAAAGATGAAAAACGCTCTGGTCGCCCAGTTGAAGTTGATGACGCCCTAAACAAAGCAATAATCGATTCGGATCGTCACAGTACAATACGTGAGATTGCAGAGAAGCTTCATGGATTACATACATGCATTGAAAATAACTTAAAACAACTTGGCTATGTTCAAAAAAATGGGCAATACATTACAGAATAAAGCTATTTAGTTTCATGAAAAAATTGTCTTTGATTTTCTAAAAAAAGTCCGGAATTAATTAGTTCCCAACCCAATATTTTTGTTGGTAAATATAATTTTACATGAAAATATTTTTGTTTTCCTGTTAACTTTGAAACACAGTGACGGATGGGAAAAAGAGTAAGTAAATTTTGAATAAAGTGGTGTATTTTATAATACAGTCTGTTCTAGAAAAAAATAAATGTTTTTTTCCTTATCACTTCAATATATTTTTTGTTCTGCTTTTTGCTGCGTAATAGTCCCGATGCCAGTGATAACTCAGGTTAGTGTCGTTTGAAACTTTCCAGTAAACGCAACCAAACAAAAATTAGTAAGAAGTACGCGAAGCGTTTTGAGGCGGTATTTTCATGGAAACAAGAAAACGCCATTTTGGGCTGACTTTCCGAGTCCCCATTGAAAATGTGTAAGGAATTATGAAAACGCATCTTGCTGGAAAGCCAGTACACGATTTAAAGCAACTCGTGCGTCAAGTTCGCAAAATCTAGTCCTGTTTGTCGACGAGCTACGCAGAAAAGCTGGTTCAAAGCATGCCGAGAAGATGCCAGGCTATAATCGACAACGATGGAGACTACAAGGCTTATTAAGTAATTGCGACTCGTAGTTTTGTATATACTTTCAAGTAAAAAGAATTATATATATATATATATTGGGCGGGTCGATTTAAAAATCGCTCATTACTCTGTGAAAATCTTATTCTAGGGATCAAAATAAGAAACTTTGTCGAAGGAACCATACCTCTAAAACGAATTCTGACGTTCCCCAATTCGGGTCGAACGAAAAATCCCACTTTGACCCATTTAGAGTGCTCCAATCGAGTCCAAATGTATGACTGACCTCCACTAACTTTGGACGGCCGATCCACCCATGCCAGTGGCATACCCCCTGGAACTCCCCTGGGGGGTTCCCCATACAATCATTTCAAAATATCACCATTTTTGGCCTTTTACATGAGAAAAGAAATTTAAAAGTTCTACCCAAATTGGGGGACATCAGAATTCGTTTTAGAGGTATAGTTCCTTCGGCAAAGTCTCTTATTTTGATCCCTAGAATATGATTTTCACAGAGCAATGGGCAATTTTTTTGCCTCCCCACAAAAGACACTAAAAGTTCAAACCAAATTGGGGGACATTAGAATTCGTTTTAGAGGTATGGTTCCTTCGGCAAAGTTTCTTATTTTGATCCCTAGAATATGATTTTCACAGAGCAATGGGCGATTTTTTTGCCTCCCCACAAATCGACCCGGCCTAATATATATATATATACGTCATGAATAATCGCGGTTTCTTTTTTCTGACACAGAGTCTATATGTACTGTGTTCTCAATAATAGTAGTGCGACATATTGCCACTATCGAACTATAGCTTAAACCGAATCACTGAGAAGGCTAATCAATCCGATATGGCGACTGAAATCCCCTGAGGAAGAGTGACGACAACATCGTTGCGACGGAACCCTTCCCAACAGACAAAACGAAATGTAGGCAGACCATGAACCATATTTTAATACGACATGTAGTGAACTTAGAGCCCTTATACAAAACCGTGTTCGATGGCGGAAAGGAGTTGTCTAAGCCCTACGCTCCAACTAGGAGTTAGAGGATCCTATAAATATATATATACTTATACATGTAGATTGCAAAGTTTTTACTATTTATTTGTTTTGTTGTTTAAAAAATTATAGTTCATACTACAAAAAAACTCTATAACTTCAAGGTTCACACTGCATACAATTTTGAGAAATTAAAAAAATTTCCAAAATTTTCAAACTTTTAAATAAAATTTTGAAAAAAATTCCCAGGATATAAATTTATAGTCCATTAAATTTTAGTGCCAGTTTAAAGAGGCTCAAAATTCGTGTTGGGTTTTGATATTTTTTTGTTTTTTGATCTAATGAATTTTCACATAACTGGATTTGGGTGTCGTTTATTATTTAGGTGTACAGACATTCGTAAATTTCTTTTGATTATATTTTGCTTGAGATCAAGTTTAGTACCAGATTGTGTTGCACGAAATTTAAGCCCGGTTCTAAACTATCAGGTCAGTCCATAAGTTCGTGCGTATTTTACCCATAATTTCACTTTTGTACGATTTTTCCATACAAAAAATTATTTGCGGAATATAACAGAACTATTTATATTTTCTTTGATATATTGTGCATTCAACACGTAATTGCGGATAGAAGTACGTGTTGTTAAAAAATAGAATGGAATCTTCGAACGCGTATAAGAGGCACATTTTGTATTTTTTTATAAAAGTGGCAAAAATGCAACAACTGCTGCTGCAGAAATAAACACTGTTCAAGGAGAGGATATCGTGAGTGTCAGGATTGTGCTAAAGTGGATTTCAAAATTCCGAAGTGGTAACTGCGACGTGGAGGATTGCCCGCACGCTGGTCGTGCTGAAGTCTTTAACTCCGACGCCTTGCTCGAACTCGTGGAAGCTGAGCCAAATTTCACAGTCGATATGATAGCTCAGAGATTAAATTCATCGCATGGAATAGTTCACAGGCACCTGGTTCAGTTGGGAAAGGTTTCAAAGTTGGGAAAATGGGTTCCGCATAGACTTTCCGTCGCCAACCTTCAGCAGAGAGTGAATGTGTGTTCTCAGCTGCTGCAACGGCTTGAAGAGGAAAGTTTTTTGAACCGTATCGTTACTGGTGAAGAAAAATGGGTCCTATACAATAATCCTGTTCGCAAACGCCAATGGTGAGATAAAGATGAAACACCAGAACCGACCCCTAGAGATGGCCTTCACACCAAGAATATTCTCCTGCCTATGTGGTAGGATATGGCCGGTATTGTTTATTATTAACTTCTGGAACCAAACTAGATGATAACTGCTGATTATTATTCCCATCAGCTATCAAAACTGAATGAGGCACTTAAAAAAATCGACCGCCTTTAGTGAATATACGCAAAGTTTTGTTTCACCACGACAACGCAAGACCTAATACCGCAAGACAAACATTAGGCAAGCTGAACGAGCTCGGATGGGAGCTAATGCCGCATACACCATACTCTCCGGGTTATCACCTTTTCCGTGGACTTCCATCCCATATCAGCAACAAGAACTACTCCTCAAAAGAAGCTGTAAAAAGGGATTTCGAAGCGTATTTTGGCTCCAAGGACAAACAATTTTTTGAGCAGGGAATTAAAAATTTGCCTAAGCATTGGGAAGACATTGTAAATAATGAAGAAAAATATATTATTGATTAATAAATACTTTAAACATCTTTTTTATTAATTTTAAAACCACCTTTAAAAACGCACGAACTTATGGACTGACTAGAAAACTGACTAGAAACCAGCTACTGATTTGGCTATGATTAAAATAAAGTTTTTCTTTAAATCTGTTTAGAAATATAGAACCAACTTATGAGCCTTTAGATTTTTTTAATGATACTTAAATGAAAACTTGGAATTTTTTCTTTAAAATAAATATGAAATGATACATTTATAGTCAGATAAACACAGAAATTCAATAATTGGTCGAACTACCTAAAACCCGCACATATGTTTCAGCGTGAACAAAATTTATCTGCCAGAAGCAACAACCCTCATATTACAGCAATTACAGTAGTGGCTTTTGATATTGCCCTTTACGCTTCAAACTGTGTGTATGGATGGATAGGATATGTAAGATTGTGACAATGTGTAAGGGCATATGTACATGCAATATGTAGCCAAGCATGTGAGAACTTGAGTTGTTTTGTAGTAATCATTTGAACACTTGGAACTTAACACTTAAGAATTTGCAGCTCATTCACCAAATTATGTGTGACCGCATTTCAAACATTCACATTCACTGCATTTTCATAAATTGCTATACTTTCGTACACTACATACATGTGTGCACATCATACAATAGTTTTCGGTGACATGACTTTAAATGCCATTATGACATGACCGAAACAGTACTTGAGTGACCCTTGGTGACGCACTACCCTCGAATGTAATTTAACCTATGTACATACATACATACATGCATGAGCACAAGCAGATGTCCATGCCGGAAAATTGTAAAGTACGCGTACTATTGGCACAAGTGTCAACCTAATCGCAAGTTACACAAAGGCAATGTAATGAATTGAAAAAGGAACTATTAATAATAACGAATTGGTTTCCAAAAAAAAATCGAAAAAGTAATAATTTATTTAGCATTGAAAATTTCGATATACTCGTAGAGCTTTTAAAAGTGGCACATTTTCGGTTTTTCTTTCATTTTTCAAATTCAAATACTTATAGCAAAAGAAATAAAATCAGTCGCGGTCAAAAATGACAAAACAAATTTTTTCCTCAACATTAGATTTTTTTCCCCCTAAAACACTAGATTTTTTTCTAACACAGTTTTTTTATCCATTTTCCAGTAAAAACAAATTTAAACGCTAAAAAGAAACGAATATATTTTGCCATAAAAAAATGATTACCTAAATTTTCAACACTGCTTAGCATAGGTTAGGTTAAATTGGAGCCCATGCAAGAACCCACTTGGGAAAATAATCAAATTCGTCCGATGTGTTACTACACAGAGGAAAAAGAAATGGTTAGAGGAGGGAAACGGCCAAATGATGGCGAGTTGACGTGAAGCCTTTCTAGAAACAGACCACAGGCCTTGAAAACCCAAATCCTCTAGTTTCTGTCTCGATGACCCGCTACCAAGCTAGTCAAATGAGCCCAATAGCAAAGTATTCGGATGTAGTAGAGAGGAAAATCAGGCTGGAGAGATATATTAACTGAGAGATATAGTCGACTAATTTCGAGTTTCCACTTGACTGTAGGTGTAAATTTTACTTCCCTTACAGTAGTTCAGAAGTACCAATCCACTGGGCTACCTCTGTTTGGAAAACAATGTTTCAGTCACCTGAAGCCCGCATAGAATACTCCTCTACTAAAATTTCGTCCAACTTCGAGCCATCCGTACACATGTTCACCATGCCCTACCTCCAAATGCTGCTGCATGCCCACACCTCTCTTGAGTTTATTTCGTATTATGATATTTAATGTTACGGGTACTTAATTGAAGCCTTTTAAATCCAATCGCCTCCCTCGTTTTGACAAATTGGCACCAGTTTTTGAGGAATTTGCAAATTTACTTTGGGGTTACTGAGAACTCATTCAGAAAAAATTTAACATACATTTTTTAATGGAAAATCATTCAAATCTTAATTTATGTTTAATAATTATATGTTGACGAAATCAGTTTGTAGTACATTTGAATTTATTTTTGATTTTATTTTTAAATTTTTGTCTAGCAAACTAGCTGAAATTTAATTTTTTTTTTTGTAAATAGCATTCTCAGTCTTAAGCTATACGAGTAAAATTTTACCCAGAACTTTGTTTAATAAAATCTGAATTACTTCTGAAATCCATAAAGATAGGATCACATTAACAAATATCCCTCAGAGGTTTTTCCTAAAACTAGACCCAATCTCACAAAACGGGACGCCTTTGAATTTAGAAGGTATCAATTAAGTATGATGACCTATCTAAACGTTTGCCCAAATTTAACATGCTTTACATGTGTTAAAGATTTTCTTTTGCCGAAAAGTCCGAAAGGTTTTCATTAACAGAGTGTTTTTATGTAAATAAAAAATATTTTCACCACGGTGCTCTAAATATGAACCAAATATGAACACAATCTCTCTCGACTCGAGCGCCACCAAGTGGATTCAATCAAACTCACTCAGCGCAATTAGGGACTTAAAAATTAAGCTGATTTCCCATACTTGAAGTTGTTCAAGTAATTTGTACTGAATAATTGCTTTTTGTGCCAATTTATGTTTGGATAGCTACGTAAGACATCATCAATTACTCGTACAGAAAACCATGAGAAACAAGCATTGGTCTTGATTTCAAA
The DNA here is from genome assembly GCF_027943255.1 of Anastrepha obliqua. NCBI lineage: Eukaryota > Metazoa > Arthropoda > Insecta > Diptera > Tephritidae > Anastrepha > Anastrepha obliqua. The sequence goes on from NC_072892.1 coordinate 89,077,504, forward strand.
TTCATTCAAAACCCTGCCACTTCACAATCAATTAATTTCCTGCAGGGTAGTATTAATATTCCAAGAGAATCATTGCGCCAGTGGCAACATTATAAAATGTCTGAATGCATTTGTGTGTTAGTATGTGGTGGCTACAAAGAAATCGCGCCCTTATCACAAATCAACTCAACACAAGGTCTAAAACTATATGAATCTAATTGGGTGTTCATGCGGGCTTACACATCCATACATACTAGAATAGATGTCAGATAGATCTTTGTGCTATTCAAGATTGAACAAGGAAGTGTGATTGCGGTTTGACCCGTCGTCGTCAGACACAAATAGCGGCGGTCATTAAGAACAGTAAATCAGAAAAGTAGAATGGAAAAGTAATTATAATTGAATAAATTTCAATTCATTTCAATGAAATAATGATAATCAATGGAACAAATAACAGTAGCAATATAAAAGAAACCACTAGATTGCATTTGGTTATTTATAACTTCAAGTACTATTGAGCGCCCTCAAATATGCAATAGGCTTTGGCATTTCCGAAAACTCAACTGAATGCTACTTATGAGTAAATAGTGAAAGGCAAGAGCGTAGTTTAGGTTTTATGGGTCTAACTAAAATTCACATTCATCTCTTCGTTTGCTAGAATTGGTCACTGATTTGTGTGTTTGGGAATAAAATATACTCATCCAACTATTAAATTAATGGACAATTTAAAAGTCATAAGTTCATTAGGGCATGCCTACGAATTCAACTTTCGACACAAAGAGTGTAGGCAAAACAGGGGAATAGCTATTTTTAATTTTTTTTATATTAAGTGTGTATTTTATAAAGTACAGAAAATGAGATTATTTTCGATAATATTAGCGGATAAACTCTGTTTATCATCGTAGGGCGACGCAGGTGCTAGGTTTAAAAATGTGGGGCCTCCACGGTCGCTCGGATGATATTTTTTTTTAAGAAACAAAGAGCGTGTCAATCTCGAGTTTTTATCATTTATTATTATTTATTAATATTTGCATATATGTAAATATGAATGTATCAATATCATACCATATATAATAACACGGAGTTATGTGTAAATTAATGTAGATCTACTGTTACGAATTTAGGGTTATTTACAAATTATGTCTTAAACCAATTTGAAACAGGCCAACAATGCGATGTCATATTCACCGATTTTTCGAAAGCATTTGATCGAGTCAGCCATAGTATCCTACTTAAAAAGCTGGGTTCATTTGGTCTTCATCCTAGCTTACTCAAGTGGCTTGCATCTTATCTAACAGATAGAACTCAATTCGTTCGTATAAATAACATAAAATCTGATGCCATCAAAGTTACCTCAGGCGTACCTCAAGGTAGCCATCTTGGGCCACTATTGTTCTTAATGTTTGTTAATGACATTCCAGACGTTTTCGAGACATCACGTTGTCTGATGTATGCAGATGACCTGAAAATTTACAGTCGGGTAGAGAACGTAACTGACTGCATAAGACTTCAGGAAGACTTGGCCAGATTGGAAGCTTGGTGTGATGATAACTCCTTACCTCTTAATGCTGGTAAATGCCAGCACATGTCATTCAGTAGACGAAAAGTTCCGATTGATTTCGATTACAAGTTGGGCACTACCACCCTAACAAAAATTTACGAAAAGAAAGACCTGGGGGTCATATTTACATCGAGAATGTCGTTTTCCAAACATATAGACTTTATGATTGCCAAGTCTAGGTCTATGCTTGGATTTGTAATAAGGAATTCAAGGGGGTTCCAGGATATCTCTACGCTGAAAAATTTGTATTTTTCTCTTGTGAGATCAAACCTCGAATATTGCAGCATCATTTGGGATCCATTCTATAAGGGTTCATCCTTAAGAATTGAGAAGGTTCAAAAACGTTTCACTCGATTTGCTATTCACTCACTTCGTTGGCCTTGCAGTTTGCCTGCATATAAAAGTAGATGTCTTTTGTTAGCATTGCCAACTTTAGAAATGCGGAGAAAAACTTCATCGGTAATGTTTATAAGAGACATAGTTACGAATCATATCAAATGCCACTTCTTGCTGGAGCTAATACTCTTAATTGTCCTCGTAACCTAAGACTCAACAATATGTTCTATTTACCTTATCACAAGACCAATTTTAGTCGAAATGAACCGCTTGCACGTTGTATCAGACAGTCTAACCAATTATGCAAACATTTGGATATATTCTCTAACTCACGAGAGACTTTCAAATCAAGAGTTAATCTGGAGATACACTTTTTGAATTGTGACTAATATATCTCACAGTATTGTTATTATATATTATATTTAAGCTTTAATATTAGTAATCTATTTAAGTTATACTTTAATTGATGAATAAATAAATAAATAAATAAAAAAAAAATAAATAAAAAAAAATAATGTTATACAATATAAGATGGCATGGAATTACAATTAGGCGCAGTTAACATTAGGGTGGCTAAACATTCATTAGACTTTATGACGTAAAAAAACTCTAATTGATTTTTATTATGGTACTCTTAAGTTTAATTGTCAGTCCGTTTCAGAAATTCATTTTTTTTACTGCCACTGGATTTAAAATTTGTCATTTGCGCTGTGTCAAAGCAAAGCATATTGACAGAAACTGCAATCGTTTGAGCGGAGTAGGTTTATAAAATAATAAAAAAGTATCCAGTGTTGATTTAAGTAAATTTTCTAATTAGAAATGTGTGTCAGGTGACTACGGTGATTATGTTTGTGGTATTCACAGGTATTGTATTGTTGAATTTCGTAAACTTTAGATGGCTAAAAATATATTTAGGGGGTTCACAAGCTACCTAAGAAGATATTATGAATTCTCACACAGTTAAAGATTAATTGATCGTGCCTTCGAATACTCTAAACATTTATTTAGCCGCTAACAACTTAAGGATGTAAGATAACACGTCACTTATGACAGCTTGTAAATCACCTAAATATATCTGAGATTTTTATGAAAACCGTATATCAGGCATGTTCTGAAAATCGTGCGATTTCAATTCGGATCCGAAATGGCAATTCGTACGATTTTGTTTTGGGTGTTCTGTAATTCGTCCGCTTTCATTTAAATTCGAATTTCAGTTCGAAACAGCGAAAGGTAGTGAAGATAATAAATGTTTGTTGCGCACTACATAACATATGTAGGAGTAATCAAATAGATGACATTGAAATAGAAAGCGTATTAAAAAGCAATCCAATTGATGAGGAAATTGCTGAAAATGAGGAAGAGGAATGAGTAGTTTATATAGTGTTGGCAGAAATATAAGAGACTCTATTACTAGAAATTTAATATTATGAAACATAAAATTTATTCATATTAAAAGTAAATATATACATAACAGTTCAATAAGATTCTTTTATATTTATTTTTAGTCTCTATCTCAAGCATTTTAATTTTAATTTTAACTGTTTCATGTTGCAACTGCTCCATTTTGAGGTAATGTCTTTGCTTTTGCTCTATACTTTGAGTCTTCGAGCGATTTTGCTCTGCCAGCAATTCATTTTGTTTCTCAACAGCACGACAAAGTCGTCGAATCTCTTCCCTTTCATCTTCCTGCGATTTTGCAATCTTGTGTTGGTTTTCACAAATGTTATCTAAAGTGGTGGATATTTTCTCCATACAAGTAGATTGCGTTGCCATACACGTCTGAAGGCTGTCCTGCGTTGACACTCGTGGCCTTTTTGCAGCTCTCGGGGTAGCCACCGCTTCCCTACTTGTTTGGGGACGTTCTTCCTCAGATTCGATAGCGCTATTATTTTCCTCTGTCCCAAAGCTTCTAGAATGGTTTATGCCCTCAACGGCTGCAAAAATTCCACAAATTCTTGCAACACATTCTTCGTTGTTTGTCAGTACATGCTTATTCAAGGGTCCACCTCCTGTTGCCCTCGATTCTAGATTGTTATTGGCAACCTTTTTCCGAATGCACCCCTTCCAGTCAGACCATATCTTGAAAAAAGACAACTCAAAAATATTTATTTTAATACTTGACTAAGTACTTACTTTTTTCCATCCATTAACATCTTTTTGGGGCGGCCCTTCTGCATTTATCAGCGTCGTTAGCTCTTTCCACTTTTCCTCAACAGCAAGTCTGTCGCCCTTCGAAAAATTCTTCGCCAAATCTGGATGAGATTCCATAAACTCGACTAAAATTAGCTCTTGCTTGGAGTTCTTGTGTTTTCCCCTAAAAGTTTTTGAATAAGTTTGAAATATTTTAAATAAACACTTTTATTTACATAAATATATGCAGTTATTCTGAGTAAATACTCACATTTTGATAAATTTATTTCAACAAACAGTTTATAAGAATGCCAGAAACCGCTAACGTTTAAGTTGCCCAAAATTTAACTGGAAAATTTTAACGATTTTGATTTCCAGAACAGGGTGACAAAACGATTTGCTGATGTTCGAAAAAAAACGAAAACGGAACGATTTATAGGACATGTCAACCGATTTGAAAACGGAAAATGCGAAAATATTGCCCGAAAACGATTTGCAGAACATGCCTGTATATTCCATTTCTTATGCACGATAGTTTAGTGTACTTTATAAAGTGCAGCCGGCGTATACCATATCAATATTAAATTTATTTTTCTATAATGAAAATAAAAAGTGATTTCCGAGGCAAAAGCGGTGTCAAAAGTGTAAAAGAAACAGTTGTTGTGTGACTATGCATAGTGAGACAAATAATGCGTGAAATCCGGTCTATGATGATCAAATTCCGGACGAGCTAGACAAAAAAACTGACTCAGAAAAATTTTGTGAAGATAGTTTAGATGTTGACATCGTTCACATTGTCAAAATAGTGATATTTGCAAACCCAATTTTTTTTCAAAAGTGTGAGAAAATACCTTTTCAATGATGTTTTAAGAGTCTCAATCAGTCACAATTTGGTTGAGTTATTCAATTTTTCCTTAAACGAATCTTCCATTAAAAGTCAAAAACAGCATAAAATGTATCTATTTTGATTCGACTGATAAAATTTCTAAACATTTTTGGGCAGGCCTTTTAAGTTTCAACTTTCTATCATTTGAGGTTGTCTTAAAAAAAAACTAATTTTAAAAATTAATTTTATTTATAAAACCGCAATTGTTTCAGGTATTTTAAATCGATTCAGTCACGTGTCTTAAAATATAATAATTTTTATAATATCGACGGAAGCTTTTAAATTTTTTTGACGTGGCCCTCTAATGTGCTCCTGTGAGCTGATACTTCAATAAAAATAAAATCATTTTCTTTGTGTATACAAATATTATTTTAAATGAAGGAAATGCTTATCAAAATGGTGTTTGTATCTTATGAAACACAACCTTGGAAATTTGCGTGGTGAGAATTTTTTTTTTTACTAATTTTTATCACATTGATGGCAAAGAGGGCAAGAGTTGTATGGTTGACAAAAAATTATACAAATCAGCTGAAGTATTCTATTCTCCGGCATTAGTAATTAAAAAATAGCATTCATTTATTATTATTATGAAAGAATTTAGCTCGGGGAGCTGAAGGACCTTTTGTACCTTCTTCAGGAACTCAGAGTATTTCTCTGAGCTCAATTTCCTTAATAAATTTTAGTATTCGTCCTATTTTATTGAGTTTTTTACCCTCTCTGGTAAAATATGTTTTCCCAGATGCTTACCTTGCTTTCGTTTCAGTGCTGGACGCAGATGTACTTAGCAACGAGAGGTTCACAGTCACCCTGCTTTCGGTCACTTTTCCAGCTTTTGTTCCCAGTATCAAGAAGTTCGCTATATAAATGTGCATCAATGGCATATCCATAGGCCAAGTATAAGATATATGCTGTCGAAGGTACCTGACTGCCTGAATCTTCTCAACATTGGTTCTGAGTCTTTCTGTGGATTTACAAAGGGTTACACCAATAAACTTTTCAAGAGGTGGTCTACTCCCAGAAGTTCACTGGCGAAATCTATCGGTCAGTGATAAGCTAAATAATTCCTAACGCCGGACAGAGGAATTTATGGTAAGCTACTTTCATTCAGCAGAGTAGTCTTAAGACTTCTAACTTATTACTTCACAGGCCACAGGCCAGATATGCGCAGTGCGCAATAGTCTAATAATAATAATAATAATAGTGCTATCAAAGGTAGCAGCCCTACCATTGGACTAGAAAACCTAGGATAATCCCCCATCTTTCCGAAATAAATTCATTACAGAAACGAAAAACTGGACCTACGCGTGGAGTTAAAGGATGTTGTATTATATATATATATATATTATATATATATATCTTGCCGGAACGGAGTTAATAAAGATTAACAAACGTATTCTAATTTGAAATAAGTGACAATTTAAAATATCTTGTGATGGGCTTGGAAATTCAAATATGTGTATTGTCATTTTGATCTGGTCACCTATTATTTTACTCAGCTATAATAATCATTATTTAGAGATTTGGATAAAGACATATGCATGTACATGTGTTGCATATTGTATACTCTTATTATATAAATACAAAGTACTTGAATGCACTCATCCACTGGTTAACGCAATCAAATTGTGTACTTAGAAATGTTAAATGAGGCTTCAAAATTATTATTCGTCATGATTTCACACTCAATTTAGCGACAGCTAACAGATTTTATTAAACTAAATTGAACCATACATACGTAAGCGAATGTATGAATACTATGCACAATAGATCATACACATACGACCACACATATACGCATACACGCACACACACAGGAAAAACTGGAAAGCAAGAGATTTTAGCTAAACGTACAATTATGACTGTGACACTTCAAACGTATAAAAGTTCTCTGTACGCCAACTATAATTTGAATAGCAACGAAGACCATTCCAACAACAGTTATGCCATAAAATGTATATATTTTACGAATCAAATAAATGTATATTTGGCATAATCTGGGCCTGAGCAAGACTTTCTAAAGAATACAACGCATTCTCTTTCGATTGGAGCTTGTTTTTGAAGCAATGAAGAGTAAATCATTCAATCAACTTAATAGGTCTTTTGAATTTCTGGACTTTTGATGACACTTCGAAATTAATTTAAATATTAAATTAATACAAATTAGGGGCAATTGAAATTTAGAAAAATCAAACGCTAGTAGAACGTCATTTCTAAAGCGAAATTTATGTATGTTCACAAAAACAATTATGTAAATACAAACGAAAAGTGAGAAAACTTTGAACACGAAATTATTCAGCTTACAAGTGCTAAGGAAGAAATTAAAAAATAATTACATTTTTACTTTACAAAGTGCTTTTATTAGTGCTTATATATTAATAGCACATATGCGTACTTCATACTGTGTGCTTGATTAGGAGAGGCTACGATTTAAACAAAAAAATTTAGTCTGAAAAATTAAAAAAAAAAATTATTTTGGGATTTATTCAATGTTGCAAATTTTCGTAGAGCTTTTCAAAGTTAAATATCAAGTTTAAAATGTTTTACATTTTTGTTTTTTAACTTTTTCGGGTAAAATTAAACTTCCTTCCGGTAGATCTGCAGGCGTTATATAACGGACGCAGTGCGGCAATAAGGCTGAACACTCTAAACAAGTGGTCAAACACGGATTATGGTCACGGTAAAATCCTGGCTGGCACTTTGGGGCTTCCCGGATTGGTGGACTATGCACTCCCGCCTATACTTGCCATTACATCGTTTACGACCCTCCTACCCTCAAGGGAAGAGTGGGAACGGGACGATGTGAGACAGGGCGAGTCCATTCATGTATACACAGATGGCTCAAAGCTGTAGTGTCTTTCAGGCTGAACTGATGGCAATAATAAAAGCCGCGACACTGATACAGGGTGATGCGATATCCGGAAATGATACCTACATTTTCACTGATAGCCAAGCGTAGCCATGAAATGAAGCACATCTCTTAACGAGATGGCTGAGTCATTTCACCTAAAGGTAATATGGGTTCCTGGCCATCGCGACATTGAGGGTAACTGTAGAGCCGATGCACTAGCGAGACTCGGCACTAAATTGTCTGATGAACACATAGATAATGACATAGGGATACCCTTACAAACATGTAAGCTACTCATCCTTGAAGAAATTGTAAAGAAAGCAAACGAAAGATGGCGTAATGAAGCCACCTGCAAAATCGCCCGACAACTGTAGCCGACTTTAAATGCTAAATCCACAGAATCTCTGCTAAGCCAAAATAAACACAGTCTTAGCACATTGATCTCAGTCATAACGGGGCACTGCTTAATACGTAGACACGCCCAAAGGATGGGTGTGCACACATGACTTCTGTAGAAGTTGTCTTGATGAGGACGATGAAGAGACAATCTCGCACCTACTGTACCACTGCCCTGCTCTATCCAGACGCAGGTTTACTATTCTGGGCAGACATTTTTTTAATGAGTTAGAAGACCTCAGTTCTACAGCAATCAGAGATATTTAAAAAATTTTGAAAAACACACACTGGTTTTAGGAGAGATAGGGACAAGCTCCCCACGCGGCATCACAATGCGCTATGAGCCTGAGTGTCTCCCACAGGACAACCGCTTCAACCTAACCTGACCTAACCTAACCTAGGTAAAATATACTTAAAAAAAAAGATTTTTGAAAAAAAATTCTATTTTTTGTTAAAAATATTTGGGAAACTTGGTTTTTGTCCTTTTTGAAATATACTACCTCCGATTTTTTTGGAAATTTATTATTTTTTTGTAGGCTTAAGTATAATACGCTGTAAACCGAAAATTAAAAATAGGAATAATTTTGAAATTTATTCAATTTTCAAAATATTGGTATAAACTTGTGTAAAGCTAAATATCTTCGGTTCTTTTTAACAATTTAATAAACTTTGGTTTTTAAAATTTTTAGGTTTTACTATTTCAAAAAAATTATAAGTAAAGAATTTTATTTCTTTGTTAAAAATGAATGCGGATGTTTTTCTTTCCTTCTATTTTTTGGAAAACACACGCTGTAAACTGATACATTTTTTTTTAAATTTAATCATTTTGAGATTATTCAATGTTCAAGATTATGGTATAAAATTTTTTTGAGTTACATATTTTCCGTTCATTTTAACAATTCTATTCATTTTTTTGACAAAATTTTTAACAAAATATTCTTAAAAAAATGTTTGTTTGGAAAAAATTAAAATCTTTTTAAGTTTTTAGAAATAATGTTTTTATCATTTTTGAAAAACATCCCCTTCATTTTTTTTCACAACAGCTGAGACTATGCACAGTATTCCCTGCAAGTTTGATAATGGGATTATGTCTGCTCGAATACGAGTACATACAGCAAATCAATGAAAAATACTGTTCTAACAAAGCGCTGGCACACGAGTACTCGTATAGTAACTCTGCGTGCCAAAAAAAAATTAATATATCTATCCTCTTACAGATGTTCAGGTTTTTCTTTTTTGGCTTATTCAAATAGAGAATAGCTTCACACTACAAATTTTGGATTTACCCTAAAAATCTGGACTTCAGATCGAAAAAATAATTGTTCATAGTAATAATTTTTTTTCATGCCTATGCTTAAATGTTTTACACGTAAGTTTATATTCCTTTAGTAGGTGAACAAGTTTTGTATGCCATTCGAAATAAGGTATTTAATTACCTGTAAAGATATATAAAATGTCAATCCATCTTAAGGGATGCCAGAGCAACAAGATATAATATAACGAAACTTTAATATTTTTGTACATTTATTCATTATAAATAAATTTTCCGGTCGAAATAGTCGTTTAAAATGTCATTATAAATTCAAACTATTATATTTACAAACCTTAAAATTTTTTTATTTTTTTTGAGATATATTGTAATTTTTTATATAGTTGTAAGTGCAGATATATAAAGCTACCGTTAAATATATGCTTTAACATATGAGTTTCGGCACTAAATCCAGATTTTTTTTACCTGAGTGTAAACTATGAGTCAATTTTCTGAAAACATACGCCATTGTACTAACTTCGATCACTAAGCACTTTTACAAAGTTTACCATAATTCATATTAAAATGTATTTTATTTATAAATTACATTTGACTCCCTTACACAAAAAGCGTACATCAGTAGGAGCAAATACAATCGTCTGAACTTTCACTTAGCCAAAATGTACTCTTTTCGTCTGCTTTACAATAACTCACATGCTTTCGTTAAATCTTAATTATTCAACTCGCTCAATTCAATAGGAAATGCATAATTAAAACACAAACACTAAAAGTGAAGTACAATTGGGAACGAGCCTATGGATGTGTTTGTCAGTGTGGGTGTATAAGAAATTTTTAATCCTACATTGGCATGGTTGGCGCTCATGTACATATGTATATACCAGCATGTAAAATACATACATATGTACAGCCATAATTAATATGAATCGTACTCATGTGTATGCATCTAAATATCAATGTACCGCAGAATATTCCATAATAGCTCATTTGAGACTGGTACTTAATCTTTGTAACCATCATAGCTACCATCATCACAATGATCACTGCATACACATATATATATACATATATGTTCACATGTATATATACTAACCCTCCTTTCTTCTCATCATCATATGCATACGAGCATCAAAATGACCACCCCCATTGGGAAACGCCAACATCTGAATTCACATTAGCGTACACACACGCAAAGCCCACATTAAAAAATCACGAAAAACAGGAAATGACATAAAAATCTTTACTATTATTATTCACTTTCTGCTACAGTCGTCGTTGCCATCGCTCATTGTCGTTTATTCATTCGTGCATCAAGCAGCTTTATTACCCTGGCACTCAGTTTAATTCATTGCATGAACTCATAAGTGCCTATACGTTAGCTTGGATGGAATGGTGCAGTGGCTGTAGCTGCGAATGCAAAATATTTATTCAGAATTTCTTGTAATTTCAGAAAATCCATGGAATTTTACGACTAAACAATTCAAAGCATTTAATTAAGAACCGAACAAGTTTAGATTTAACGGACTTAATATACGAGAACTTGTGCTAGAGCGGTATTTTACACTGATTTTTCACTGGCTTGTTGAACGTATTTGATTATAACTCAAATAATTATGGGAATCCCACTATGATATTTTTTTGGGATTTCTCAGTATAGTCTCAGCTATTAATAAAGAAAATAAGAAAAAGTCTTGGGTGGGATGTTTTTCAAAAATTATTAGCATGGGAATAAGTGTTCGCCCTCGTAAAAGAGGTCTCGTTGCTGACACTATTTTTGTGTTCGCTCTAGTAATATAGCGGTGATTTGAAGATGAACATGTGAAGTCTCGATCGCTGTAGTTGACATTTGTTTGAGGCGTAAAAATTCTTTTTTATCTGACGGCAAAAATGTCTACGTTCGTCCCGAATTAACAGTTTCGCGGAAAGTCATGCTTTGTTATTACATTTTAAAGAAAAGTGCAGCTGAAACGTGTCAACGATCAATAAATACAACTTGTAAAGAGTGGTTTCGACGCTTCCAAAAAAATTCGAAGATATTCAACTACAACCATTAATGGATGATGACGCATGTCGAAATGTCTAACCCTTGATGATATGTCTAAAGAGTTGAATGTTGACAAATCAACCGTCGAGAAACGTTTGCACGCGATGGGAATGGTCCAGAAAGCAGGTAACTTGGTGCCCATCAATTGAAGGGGAGGGATATCATGAGACATTTGGTGAGGTGTGAGATGCTTCTTGAACGAAAAGAAAAGGTTTTCTGCATCGCATCGTTACTGGCGATGAAAAATGGATATATTATGATCACCCTAGGTGTCGGAAATTTTGGAGCCTGCCAGCTGAAAGGTCCATCGACAGCGAAAAAATATATTCAAGGGTTATGTTGTGCATCTGGTGGGATCAGAAGGGTGTCAGCTATTATGAACTCCTTAAAGCATCTGAAATAAATCACTGGCGATCGTTCGATCACTACCGACTGCAGCTAACGCGTTTGAATCGAGCTCTCAAAGAAAAGCGGTCGAAATGGGACGGTAGGCATGACAAACTTATTTTGCAACATAACAACGCCAGGCTACACGTTGTTCCTGTCCTACCCGCCGTATTCCCCACACATTACACCTTCGGATTACCATCTGTTCCAATCAATGCAGTAAGCCCTTATTGGAGATCACATCTTATGAGAGCATCGCAAAGTGGCTCAATGACAATGACAGTTGACAATTGTTTGTCTACCAACGTCAATACTGGAATATGATTGATGCAATCAATAAGTGTAGCATGCTGCCCTCGTTTTCCTCTGTACACCTTAAGTCTTCTTATACGATCCTGATATGACAGGGACACTTCATATTTTGAATGACATCTTGGTAAAGTCGTTGCAGTTTGGACCAAGGACCATTCGGTGGAAGAACACCAATTCAAGGGGACAGATACCCGTAAAATTTCGAAAAAAACATTTTTTTATAAAATGTTAATATAGTACTTTAAGAATATGTCAAACAAATTTTAGAACGTAAATTTAAGTATTTCTTATATTATATTATAGATCGTCAACCGTGACGACTCTATTCTTTGCGTTCGAGCGCTGGGAGAGGTATAGTTACGTTGTATTCAAACTTTAGATGCGTTTTTCTCAAAACTGTATTTTTCGAATTGGCGTACACGATAATTCGAAAAGTTATTGACCGATCTCCCTGAAATTTTGCACACATCTTTTTTTTGATATTACTTTCTATGTGAATTTACAATTTTGAAAATTTTTCTAAAAAATAATTTTTTCGAAACAAAAATAGTAGGAAAATTCACCCCAAAAATTCATTTTTTTAAGCATTTTATTCCGCGAACAAAAAATTGTTTGGGTTTTTGTATTCAGGTCACTGACGCCGATGCTACAATACCCGCCGGCTGAGGAGCCCCGCTGCGACCTTCCTGGAAGAATTGATGATTAAAATAAAAAAAGTATATTATTTTAATGTATAAATAAACTTTATGCTAATTTTGAAAAAAATATATTGACTTCTTCATTTTAAATAATTTAAATGAAAATCAGGGACAGTTTACAGGTATCTGTCCCCTCAATGGATTTCATTTTATTTTCTACCGATTTTGGGTGTGCCGTACAATAATCGGTGAACATTAACACCCTTCGCTTTTCATCAAGTTTCAAAATCCATTATTCGAAAAAATTTAAAGTTTAAAATAAAACAAAGTATCTACTTTAAATAAATAATTAATTCATCAGTTAAATTTGTTACTTTGTAACTCTGCTTTCATTATTCTTCTTCATTCTTTTGCAAGGCCAGAAGTAGCACCAGACTCGAACGACACTATTATTAAATCTTTGTGTGGAGTCCCTGCTTGTTGGGTTACCATATTTTTCAGCCACTTCCTTATTATTTTTCCGCTTTCGATTTATTTTATTAGCCTACATTTTTCTTCGATAGGTAAACACTTTAAAACATTCTTTTGATAAACAGACTTTAGTCTACGAAGGTGCTTTGCAAACAGACAAACATTATATAGAGAAGAAACGTCAATAAGAAAAAAGGCGTGCGGTTTAACTGTATTTTAAGTGCTTCCCCTTACAAGAGTTTCGCGAGAAAAACGCATACAATAATTACATAATTTAAGATTTTCCGTATTATTCGACTTAGAGAAGCATGTGACAAAATTTTTATTAGAGTTATTCTGTATAAAGTGCACTAAAATGTTTACCTATCGAAGAAAAATGTAGGCTAATAAAATAAATCGTTTCGAGTTACAGGAGTTTGAGTTAAGGAACTAAAATTGAGTGAAACGCTATAGCTACCTGATTTATTTCGAGTTATAGAGAATTCGAGTAGCAGAAGTTCGAGTTATGGAAGTTCGACTGCATATATTATATAAGTATAACTACAAATTCATATGTAAATGCACCTAAGACTACAAGCTTTGCATTGAGTAAAACACCTAACGCAAATACGACATTTGTAACAATTTCGTGGGGCACGTTAAAGGATTTTCCTTGAGAATACGCAGGCTGACTTTCACAAGGCACAAGGCTATTGATATTTAGTTGCTATATCAATTAAAAGAGTAGAGGTTATGGGCCTGAAATTCTATGCTTTTACATGGAAAGTTTGCCTAAAAAATAAATAATTGGCATGTACATTTCTATTAGGTTTTTGGCCAAGCTCATCCTTCTATTTGTGGCAAGCGTCTTGATGTTGTTTGACAAATGGTGGGACCTACGGCTACGGCGGGTGAAGATCTGCCTCATTTAAGAAAAAGAGCGCCTTGACCTTATTCCATTTTTATTAAATTCATATTAAGAGTAGGCCAACTGAAGGCCGCGGTTATTTCATATTACTGTCGCTTGTAGTTTTGCTCGTAAGTGATACGTTAGGATAAGAATGATAAATAAGTAGAGCTTAACTCGTTCAATTTTTTCTGACCTACACCTTTAGTTTCTGGTTTTTCTTGAAATTAACGGCTATTAAACACCGTAACTGACACAAAGTGCATGTGATTTAGCGCCGCAGCGATACGAGGTAATATATATTATAGAACAATCAAAAGGTTATGGTTAGAAGCTAACAACTACCAATGCATAGTTTATGAAAAGAAGTAGAATTTTGGGAATTTAAAGTTATTATTAAAGAGCTTGTCCATACCGTTGCGATGCTAACTAGTTAAACGGATCTACATGGGCAGATTAAACAGATCTATAAGTACTTCTTTTCATTTCCATTACTTGTTCTGCTATTTGCGCTGTTATGTATGCTATTATTTTTCCCGAGCAATCTTTATTGTATGCATTTGTACGCATACTTGTGAATTAAGCCATAAGAATTTATAAAAACTTAATGGCAACATTGCTACGCTGAATTGTTTAAATGAGTACGAGTGAGTATGAGGGTGTATGTGTGTGTGGATGCATATGAATATAATATTTAAAAGTCTGCCAGCAAACTTCTATCATGTTTATACATACTTATTGCTTGTATTCGTGGTTTCATTTCTTGTCACTTCCAGAACAGTGCACACATACACACAAATGGAAGGAATGCCTGGATGTGTTGTGTTTGACTATGCGGCTTTAATGAGGTGCGTAAGTGCGAGCGTGCGAAACAAATTCGCATAAAAGAACAGTCGTGCAAACGTTTGTATTTATATTTATTTGTATGTACATATGTATGTAATTACCAGCACTCAGTTGTTAATAATATCTTTATTATGATCGAAAAACAAATAGCATGCGTATAAAACTGCAATTACCATATGTACCAAGTAGATAGGAACATATATATAGGGTGGGCTATGTAAAATTTCCTTTTTGAATCGCCTAAAAAAAAAAAATAATATAATATCGTTCAAATAACTGCCACGACTGGCTTTACAGTAAGCCATTCCATCAACCCAATTTTTAAGCACATTTTCGATTATTTGGGCTCCAATTTCATGAATGGCAACCTCGATTTCGTGTTTTAAAGCATCAAACGTCTCTGGATGGTTCGCATAGCATTTGTCCTTAACGGCTTCCTACAAAAAATAGTCCAACGTGCTTGAATCACAGCTCCGAGGCGGCCAATTGATATCGGAATTTCGGCTGCTTATTCGGTTTCCAAAAACGGTAGCCAAAAGTTCGAGTGTAACTTTGGCAGTGTGACAAGTTGCACCGTCCTGTTGAAACCAAATGTCGTCCATGTCATCCTCTTCAATTTTTGGAAACAAAAACTCGTTGAGCATGTCACGGTAACGCTCGCCATTTACTGTAACCGCGGCTCCTCGCTTATTTTCGAAAAAAAAATGGCCCGATGATGCCGCCAGACCAAAAACCGCACCAAACAGTGACTCGTTGTGGATGCATTTGCTTCTCTACAGTAACGTGTGGATTTTCTGAGCCCCAAATCCGACAATTTTGCTTATTGTCGTAGCCAGAAGATGATTTTTCGGTAAAAATGCTCATCTTCGGTCAAACGATTTTCTGCCCATTGAGCGAACCGAAAACGCATTGGATGGTCAAACGTATAGCGTCCCATTTAGGTAAATTATGAACACAGTTAACATGACATTTGTGTTACCATTCTCAATAAAATAGGTGGTTCAAAAAGCAAACGCTATATGGCCAACCCTGTGTGTATGTCTGTATACATACACAGTGTTGGACAAAATATATTGAACTAAGTAATGAACTCTTTAACGCGTTACTTGAAAAAATTAGTAAATAAAATTCAACAAAGCCACTTAAGGCTAACTTTAATGATTATTCTTCATACTCGAATGCGATTTGAATTACACAGTCCTGCGAGGGTGAGTTTCTAGAATGGCTGTACTTGTTTCTTGTAGTTTTTTATGCGCTGAAAACGAATCTGACCTTCAAAATGCTCCATCACGTCAGGATTTTTGGTAAATGAAGCCTAAAAGGTCAAAAAATGGCCATTTTAGCCATTTTTGATAATTTTTTTTGGGATAGAAAATTTTTTTTTTCAATTTTCGACGAAAAGGTCGCATAGTACAATTCTTTAGCTTTAAAACCCATTTTTTTAAATTATTGTACGATTTTTAAAAAAAAGTTATGACATTTTGAAATTAACAGTTTCAGTTACGCCAATAGACGTTATACCCAACGTATACGTAACTGAAACTGGCCATTTTTTGACCTTTTAGGCTTCATTTACCAAAAATCCTGACGTGATGGAGCATTTTGAAGGTCAGATTCGTTTTCAGCGCATAAAAAACTACAAGAAACAAGTACAGCCATTCTAGAAACTGAAAAAAGTTAAATTTCGCAGCCCTGTGTTATTATCAAAACTTTTCTTTTACAAATTTGGCGCATAATCATAATCGGAAATTGTTTGCAGTAATTAAAGATGAAAGATGTTAAATTACATAATCGTGTCTCGTTTTGAGCATAAAGAAATGCTTCCAAATATCTTTAGCGAGATCCAAATCAGATAATATCTTGCAGAATGCTAATGAATCCAAGCATTATTTCTGACAGTGAGCTCAGCTTAATAATTTCGTAATTGCGAAGTCTTTCTCTGTTCTAAGTGTTGTGCATCGAAACTCTGTGAACTTTACAAAATATTTTGTATTTGTTAGGAGACCTACAATCAACTCCCTATAGCGAGAATAGAATAGATACGGAAAGTTTTTTCCTCTCCGTTTCCCGAATTTTGAAACACTTATGAATCTTTTGGCCGCCGAAGCCGATTGGGTTGATGCGTGGCTATCATTCGGATGGGCTGCAATTTTCGGAGTTGATGTTACTCACCAGGAAATAAAGGCCTGCACCTTTTAAGCTTCCAAGACTAAACAACCAGTGTTTTACACTCTCGTCGGAAGTAAAGTATCTTGGTGTAATATTTGACCACAATCTTAACTGGAAAATCCAGTTACAAAGGTCATTATACGCCTGTAAATCTATGTTCGGCAAAAAATGGAGCCTCAAGCCACGTGTCGTACTTTGTACTACTTAGTGGTTCTGCCAGTTGTGAGATATATAGTGTTGTCTAGTTTGGTAAGTAGCTCTTCAAAAGGGCCACACCACCACTAAATTGGAGAGAGTGCAGAGAACTGCATATGTGGGAATCACTGGTTTATGTAGAACATATCCTACAGCTCCCCTCAAAGTCATTCCCGTGAATCTTCAAGTTAAATCCAATGCTACTCAGAGCGCTATTAGGTTGAAGGAGGTTAGCCTCTGGAGACAATTTCCTGTAGGACATGGTAGCAACTTGAAGCAGATCTCCCCTTCCTTCTTGTACTTCGTACAGATCCCTCCATCCGCAAACTTGGTTTTGAGGGTTGTGCTAGGGATATCTTTCCAAGCAGGCTAGATTGGATGAAGGGGGGCGGGGGGGTCGGCACGGATACAGGTGCTTCTGTTTTCAGTGACGGATACAGGATGGAATCTGGAGTGGAAGCGGGAGTTTCGTCCAAAACAGCCAATATTTGAGTCTGCTTTAAACTGCCGGAAACGAGCAGCGTTTTTCAAGCAGAGGTAGGGAGGGAGACATCAATATGTTTTCCGATAGTCAAGCTGCCATCAAAGCTCTGTCGTCGCCGTATTGCAGATTTCTTCTGGTCAACTCCTGTAAGGAGGAACTTAAACGTCTCAAACGTGCAGGAAACATTTTCCTTATATGGGTTCCTAGGCATAGAAATATAGAGGGAAATGAAATTGCCGAGTAGCCAGCCAGGAAGCGGTCGACAGAACCGATTTCAGTTGTCCCTATCTCAGACATCGGTGTCCCTTTTAGTTGTTAAAGGGAAACTGCACAATTTCTTTCTCAAAAAACCGCAAGACAAATGGAAGTCTGTCTCATCGCGTGCTATGTCAAAAAAACACTATTGCCTCAATACGACAGACGACAGGACGCTTCAATGTCCAAGCTCATTGCGGTGTTCACCACTCAGTGGACGATTGGAACTCATGCGGAGAAGCTTGAACTACCGTACAACCGCTATTGCAGAAAATGTGGGGATTCTGCAGAGAAAGAGACTGTTGAGCACTTTCTTTGCAAATGGCCGGCTCTGACGGCTAGGCGCTTGAGATTCTTTACCGTGCTCTTTGGGGATGGCCTGAGAAAATTCTCCAGCCTAGATCTCTTTTCTCTCCTCCACTACATCAACAGCACTGGATGGCTGCAGATGGTTTCTCTTCCCTAAATTTTTTGCAGGTAGTGGTCCAAATGAGCAAAACTAACACTCTACAAGGCTCTCATCATGCCCGTCCTAACGTATGGCGCAGGAGCGTGGACGATGACAACATCCAATGAAACGACGCTTGGAGTATTTGACAGAAAGATTCTGCGTAAGATTTTTGGACATTTACACGTTGGCAATGGCAAATATCGCGGGCGATGGAACGATGAGCTGTGTGAGCTTTACGACAACGTAGACATAGCGCAGCGAATAAAGATCCAACGGCTACGTTGGCTGGGCCATGTCGTCCGAACGAATACAAACGCTCCGACTCTGAAAGTATTCGATGCGGTACCAGCTGGTGGCAGCAGAAGAAGAGGAAGGCCTCCTCTGCGTTGGAAATATAAAGTGGAGAATGACTTGGCTTCACTTGATGTGTTCAACTGGCACCGTGTTAAACTCGGCCAAAATCACGTAAGCAGTTATCACGCCAATTAAGAAGAAGAAGTGGTCCACATTATGGTATCAAAACGGCACGTAAGTCCTAATGGAAGTGTACCTGTGGTACTATTCCCATATAACCTGTCTACGTACCATTCGGAATTCAGAGAGAACGTAGGTTTGAAACACCAAAATGAAAAACATTTTTTTTCTCTCGGCAGGCAATGACAAACCTCCGAGTGTATTTCTGCCATGAAAAAGCTCCTGTAGCTGCCGTTTGGAGTCGGATTGAACTGTAGGTCCCTCCATTTGTGGAGACGCACGCCACAAATAGGAGGTGGAGCTCGCCCAAACACCCCAAAAAGTTAAAAACGTTATTCAAGGAATGGTGGCCTGCCTTTATTTCTTAGAAATTATTAGTTCCAAAACGCCTTCTACGATTCTTTTATTTGTTCTATTGGTCAAATGTTCAAACCAAGTTTGCAATCAAAACTCCCTTATCCAGAGCTATATGATAATTATTTTATTTAAGCCAATGTTAACAACCTTACTGACTACAGTTACGGGGTTACATAACAAAAACTTAAGAACTAAAATTGAATAAATAGTTTATTTGATAAATAATAAGACTCAATTGAACAAAGGCCTTGGCATCGCAAAAACAAGATCAAGACTTCTAGGAAGCCAGTTAGGTTCTTCAAGCCCTCTTTTAAGAGGGGCAAAATGGAGGTAATTACATCTGGGAGCTTCAACATACAATTTTTTGGTTCAAAAATTTTAACGAATGAGTAAATAAAAAATAACCCAACTCTATATTTGTTTAGCAGTTTATTTTAAACTTAGGTTAGATTTAAACCCATCACAAGCTGGTACTAAATTTGATTTTAAGCAAATTAAAATTAAAAAAAAAAATGAATTTCAGGATTGTATGTGTAACAACATTTGTTTATATATATTTAAGCTTGGACGTTGCATACTAATGGGTGAATGAAATAAGATCAATTTTTGTATTATGACTATCTGATGCGTTCAGTAGGCTGGAACAATTTCTGACGTCATCCATAAATATTAGACAATTGGTAAACTTAAAATAAAATATATTACATTTGAAACGTCCGCAAAACAATACTGTAGTGCATTGCAGAAACATTCAGATATCTCATTATTTTAATTGCATTCATGAAATTTTGAAAAAAATTGTATGCAGACTCGTAAGTTAAAGTCTTCTATCGTCCGCGGTGATTTTTGATATAAAATATATTAAATAACTTAATTTATCTATACAAAATTCGATTTTTGGAAGTATAATATTTTGAAATAAGTCTTTATATATTTCAGAAATATTTTAGAGACCGTCTTAAGATATAACAAATTTTATAATTCCGAGGAAAAACCGGAAATTTTTTTATGAGCCACTCTAATGTAATCATATAAACGCACGCAGAGTCGGTGTATAAAATATTCTAACTTATTTTTATTACCTTATAATGAAATTATTTCATCTGTAGTATCTACCAACTCTAAGCTATTTAAAAGTATCTTGAATTCAACTTGCTCAATATATTTTAGTATGATGACGACAGTGTTCCCATCGTCGTGAAGCTGTCTCCGTAGCTTTTCGCTCAGCCTATTAGTATTGAGTTAGTGGTCAAAACTAACAGACTGAGTTGTGCATTTTACACCGGGCATATTCTAACCCCACAACCCGCCGGGGGTCCTAGCATAATATATAATCCTGAAATATGCATCTGCATACTAAAATAGAAATCCATATTCGTTGCCAGGGGAGGGCCATTCCAATTATTATTCTGTGCATACATTTTTGCTTAAGTGTGCTAAGAATTTATTTATTTGAACAGGAATTTGCATTTCAACTTTTATATAAAGCACTAGCAAACCCGGCCCGCTTCGCTGGGCAAAGACACGGCGGGTCCACGTTTTGGCATATATTTCGAGACCCTAGTCATCAATAGGTATGAAAATTACCCCGTATTAAAGCACTTATCAACAGCTTTCATTTGATACCCATATTGTACATATACAACCAAAGGTTACCCGAGTCCACGTTTTGACCTATATCTCGAGACCCCAGTCACGGAGCGGCATGAAAAATACTCTGTACTAAAGCATGCACCAACAGCTTCAATTTGATATCCATATTGTACAAACACATTCTAGGGTCCACGTTTTGGTCTCTATCTCGAGACCCTAGTCACGGAGCGGCATGAAAAATACTCTGAACTACAGCATTCACCAACAGCTTCCATTTGATGCCCATATTGTACATACACAACCGAAGGTTACCCGCGTCCACGTTTTGACCTATATCTCGAGGCCCCAGTCACGGAGCGGCATGAAAAATACTCTGTACTAAAGCATTCACCAACAGCTTCAATTTGATATTCATATTGTACAAACACATTCTATGGTCCACGTTTTGGTCTCTATCTCGAGACCCTAGTCACGGAGCGGCATGAAAAATACTCTGAACTACAGCAGTCACCAACAGCTTCCATTTGATACTCATATTGTACATATACAACCAAAGGTTACCCGCGTCCACGTTTTGACCTATATCTCGAGGCCCCAGTCACGGAGCGGCATGAAAATTACCCCGTATTAAAGCACTTATCAACAGCTTTCATTTGATACCCATATTGTACATATACAACCAAAGGTTACCCGAGTCCACGTTTTGACCTATATCTCGAGACCCCAGTCACGGAGCGGCATGAAAAATACTCTGTACTAAAGCATGCACCAACAGCTTCAATTTGATATCCATATTGTACAAACACATTCTAGGGTCCACGTTTTGGTCTCTATCTCGAGACCCTAGTCACGGAGCGGCATGAAAAATACTCTGAACTACAGCATTCACCAACAGCTTCCATTTGATGCCCATATTGTACATACACAACCAAAGGTTACCCGCGTCCACGTTTTGACCTATATCTCGAGGCCCCAGTCACGGAGCGGCATGAAAAATACTCTGTACTAAAGCATTCACCAACAGCTTCAATTTGATATTCATATTGTACAAACACATTCTATGGTCCACGTTTTGGTCTCTATCTCGAGACCCTAGTCACGGAGCGGCATGAAAAATACTCTGAACTACAGCAGTCACCAACAGCTTCCATTTGATACTCATATTGTACATATACAACCAAAGGTTACCCGCGTCCACGTTTTGACCTATATCTCGAGGCCCCAGTCACGGAGCGGCATGAAAAATACTCTGTACTAAAGCATTCACCAACAGCTTCCAGTTGATATCCATATTGTACAAACACATTCTAGGGTCCACGTTTTGGTCTCTATCTCGAGACCCTAGTCACGGAGCGGCATGAAAAATACTCTGAACTACAGCATTCACCAACAGCTTCCATTTGATACCCATATTGTATATACACATCCGAAGGTTACCCGGGTCCACGTTTTGACCTATAGCTCGAGACCCTTTTTTTTAATAAGAAGTATCCTATTTTACTTCTAACACCTCCAAAAACATGTGTACAAAGTTTCATAATAATCGGTTAAGTAGTTTTGGCGTGAAAGCGTAACAAACAAACTTACATTCACATTTATAATATTAGTAGGGATATTAAAAATTAAAAAAAAATGCATATTAAAAAAAAATTGAAGTTGATATTAACATGGATATCAAACAAAAGAGGTTTTGTCCAGCTTTTAAAAAAATTTATTTGTTTTCAACCTCGTTATTTTTGCAAAAAATATAGTTCAATTTTTAATTTCCTATGAAATATAAGCAATGGATACTAGAAAAACTCCACTATTTTTCCTGGCTTGTAGTAAAAACAATCGTTCAATAGTCGGATTATTCTCTTTCGTTTAATTTCTATGCCAGCATCATAGAATGAGCTAAAGTATTTAAAAAAATGTAGTTCTTTGATATTTTACAACGCTTTAAAAAACTAAATTGATGAGCAAATAAAAAACTGTGTGTACAACATTAATATAAAAAAATCAATAGTTCGGCTTGCACGAGAAAGATATGAATAACGCGCTTTGTTAAACTCGGCCAAAATCTCCTAAGCGGTTATCGCAATAAAAAAAAAAATGGGCTCCGGTTGTGTTTTTCCTGTTTCGCGGGTATCATCTAATAATAATTCTCAAAATTATTTACATTTTTAGAGCTCTTTTTCAATTTACTGCTTAATTTCCTCAAGCGTGCAATAGACAATTTTGGTAATAATCGCCTACAATACTGTGGACTTAGATCACTTGACGTTTATTCGCTTTTCTACTTATACTATTCCCTAATGGAATTTCTTCATCATTGTCGGCACACCATTTAAACCTTATGAAAATGGTGGTCCGATCCTTTCACAAATACTTCTGTGCTATTGACAGTGAATGCAATAGTCATTTATACAAATACATGAGTACATACATACATAAGTACATACATGCTCTTGCCCTGCAGGGAAAAATTAAGGGTCTTTTAAAAGTGACGCCTAGACGGAACCTTTTTCTTGCCATCTGTGGCATTTGGCACTATAGAGCAACGATCTATGTTGAAACTTATTAGGAAAATAGTTGATCTTTAGAACAACACATTGCAAAATTCGTATTTTTTTGGTGGAAAAAATTATACGAGTTTTCAAAGGTTGGTGAACAGATTTCAAGAAAATGGTTCTGTCGAGGATAGAAAAAAGACTGGCAGGCTAAAAACTAGCCCTTCTGTTGAGAATATTGCTGCTTTGCAATTAGCGCTACATTGTTGCTGAACAACCTTCAACATCGATATCGTGACTTTACTAGTTGGGAACCAGTTCACTTTTCAATTCAATCAGTTCGTGTTCTATATTTTCTGTATATTAGCAGGTGGTATTTTTAGCTCAGCAGACGATATCGTACGAAATGCTAATTGTCCAGCTATGCGCCAGCAAAATACCAGTTCATAGAAGCCAAAATAAAATTCTAGCCGAGTATGCTTCTAAATAACCAGTTGTGGACCACTTAAAAAAGCATTCATTCCGTTCTATTCCAACATTTTAAAAATTCTGCAATATTTTATCTGAAATGTGTATACAAAAGTTTTCTCTTCTTCTTAAAATTAAATGAAACTTCTTGCAGGAACACTACCTGGTTAAACAATCAGAAATTAATTGAAATTTACTCTGTAATAAATTCTAAAGAGATTAAAGCAAGTTCTAACAAAAGCTAATAACTAAATAAAATTTAAGGTATTAACTTTAGGAACATTAATAAAATTAATACTAAGTAAATTTCGAAGTAATATTTCATACGTCCGGTTGCTGCGACGATCTTTCTAGATTTTTTAGATTAAAAAAAAACGTTTTTTATTCTATTGTAGGGCTTTTCTTAATTGCATTTCTGCTTCATCGGCTTTGGTAAAGCTTATTAAGGATTTGAAATGAAATACTTGAAGGACTACAGTCAAGTATTACATGGCGGGAGAGGGAAAGCGAGTCGACGCTGCTGCTGTGGCTCAGTCTTTCTAGAAGACTCATCTGTTTCACAGACTCGGCCACCAAGTCGCATACCGCATCTCCTTTGAGCTCAGCATACTACTTATATAGATTGTACGAATGTTTCCGGCAAATGAGGTTATCTAAAGTATCTATAGAGTTTTCATTTGCAGAACGTCTCAAATCACTTTTGAAGGAGAGCGATCGCCAAACCAGACGGCAGACAAAATTAACAGCGATCATGAAAAGATTCTCAATTACCTTCATTCAATCACATTTACCGAAAAATTGGGAGCCTGGGTGTCTCGCGATCTCAACGAAAAAAAAAACAAAGAAAATAGCCTTCAAATTGCTTCTCAGCATCTCGCCCGCTATCGAGCAACACGCGGTCAGCAAAGAACGCTTTTTGTAACGAATTCTCACGGGAGATGAGAAATGGTGCCTGCACATCAATATGAAGGTGTGGGTGGCTCGGGGAGATGCGCCAAAGAAGATCATGATATGTGTTTGGTGGGACTGGGAGGGCATGGTGCAGTGGAAAATTCTCGAAAAAATGCCACGGTCAACAAGGAGCTCTACATTTGCCAGCTACACAGCTTGAATGAGGCTGTTCGACTGAAAAGAACTGATCAACATCGTTAAACCATACTCCTTCACGACAACGCTAGGCCTTATGTTGCACAAGTCGTCAAAGCCGCACTCCAAGAACTCGAATGGGGGGTCCTCCAGCATCCGCTGTATTTTCTGGAACTTGCACCGCCCGATTACCATATTTTACAGCCACTGTAAAACCATATGAAGGGCGATACCTTCGATAACAGAGAGGTCCTGAAAAACTTGCTTGAACTGTCGGCCCCCGCGTTCGACAACGTTCGACATCTGGCTCTCTCCTACTTGAGTGAGCATATATGTATATGTATGTACATGCGCATATGTATATAAATTCATATATTTGTATTTGCATATGCCTTCTTCCTGTGTGCATGGTAATGAATCATTTCTCTGTTGAGAATAGAACGATGATAGGAAAAGTAGGAAATGAAAGGGAGTGTTTGGAGTATAATATGTCTTGAAAAAGTCAAATCGAGGTTGTTGACGTATTAAAATCTGATGCGCAATCGAAATTGAACATATCTTTTATGAATTTGATAAATGTTTCGCAATTTTTCACGTTTGTGTAAATGTTACTTGATCAATTCCATTGCGATTCCATTTACCTCCTTCTCTATATCCATACAAAATATCTATCAAGCAAATAAAATAAAAATTTTCTTTTGAAAAAATGCAACCATTCCATCAGTATTTTCTTATGACGTTGTCACGTTAAACTATCCTCAGTAAACCGACTCTACAGACAACCTCCTTTTGTTTAAATAAAAGTCTTTGGTAAAAACGCTAGGAACTTATTCCCCAACGTAATACATATTATATATATAGGTAAGTAGTCGTATTCGTATTCATTTTCTTTTCGATTCATGTATCTAAACTGAAGCTTTTTTAGCACTCTTCTTTTTACACAAATAATGAAATATTTAACATAACTCGGGTATAGTATTATTCGACTTTGACTTTGAAAACAGTTGGCAACCTTCTAAATACGTATAAATGTATTTAGCAAAAATCGTCTTAAGCCTCTTCGGTGTAACACCCATATTGTGTCCAATTAACTGATGAATTAAGTTAAAAGTCATTTGTCAAGAAGTTGGTAGCAATCTTTTAATACCTAAAATATATTTCAAATGTTAGTCAGTGTAGCAATCGATCCGTGTACTAAGTTTTATCTAAATCCGCCTAACCATTAACGAGTGAAGGGAAATATCTCATGGTGTCATTTAACAAATTTCCAATCACCCAGTACAGCTAAATCGAGTTCTAACTTTCAAAAATAAATATTCATTGCACACCTTCGGTCAAGCTCTTTAAATCGACACCTAGCTTTTTTTGTATTTTTGCAAAATAAAAAACTTTCAACTACTTTTTTCCTATTGTTTTTACATGAAGTCGCTCGTGCAAATAATGACGATTATTTTGAACCCAGAATCATTAAAATCGGTTCATTTTTGATTAAGTTATGAGCAATTAAAAAAAAACAAAAATAAAAAAAAAAACATTTTCTTATATAATTAAAAAAGATCGACTTTGAGCCGAAAAACAAAATTGCCGATAAATATTGAAAACAATTTTTTTCGGGCAAATATATTAAAAAAATACGTGTCTCAATATTTTGACCAGAAAGCAACATATTTGAGTTACATCGAAATCGAAGAACATGACCCGAAACGCCCGGTTGAATTGAAATGGAAAGCATCCACAACAACTTTTATATGCCAAGCGTGGAAGTGAAACGGTGCGTACAAATTACTTGTGATTTGAGGGAGTGTATAAGGTCTATTTTATCACAAAATAGGTAAGCAAATTTTCTTGATCGAAGTCTTAGCTTTCAAATAATACCAAAAAATTATAGTTCCAAGGCTTTCGATTTTTGCATTTTTGTCCACGTTTGGACAAAGTACCGAAGTATAACAATGATCTCTCTTGACGTTTTGAACCTTAAACTGAGCTATGGTAGTGCAACGATATTATAAATTCTTGCCTCTAATCTGACTGACTTGTGGTGCGAGGTTAAATATAAAATGAATGAATTTCATGCAAATATTAATTGATTGCTGCCTTTATTTAATAGACTTGGATATAGGGACTTTCAAATAAATTTATTCCTTCGTATCTACTCACGCATAATCCACCAGTTATCGCAGTGCATCGTTTTATCTAACTTTTTAATCTAAAAAAATCAACTAATTGCACTATTGGAGAATTTAACTACTGATATTATTCTATTCAATGTGGAACTAGTATGAATTCTTCTATTAAATACCAGTATCTGAACGAGAATATTTCCAGTTTTGTGATAAAATATTTTCCTTGCTAATTTGGCTTTTCCCTGCGGGGTATTTGTATGTATTATTGTTTACGTACTGCATTGTGTAAATTACATTTAAGCAGATAAATTGGATCTCCACAGCAACAAACAAACAATTTCAATTGTATTTTTCGTAAATCGCTGTGAATGTATGGATGTAGATGTGGATGTACAATACAGATTTCTGCATTCTTTAATGCTTTTATTATATTATATGTTTATCCGAAGAGATGTGCATTCATAACACTGTACTGCTATTAGTGCCATTGTTGTATGTATGTAGATAAAATTTAAAAAATACAAAGAAAAAAGAAACACAATAATAATTCGTATAACAACAGCAAACACAATTAAGTGCTATCAATTTAAGTCAATTAAATCTCTGCGAATTTTCTCGTCGAAATCCGATTTTGAGCACATTTTTATAATCACTATTATTGTTGTTGTTGTTTCAGCTGCTTAAGTGCAGCCCAAAAAAAAAACTGTTTTAAGCGGTATTCACTGCAGCTGGACTGTACCACGAGTCACAATTGTTCTGAGGTGGAATGTGTCATTATTGGATCAATTGTCAATGGATTAAGGTTTGATGCATTTCCATACAGATTCGCGAATTAGAAGGGGGCATCCGTTCAAAGTAAATGTGGTTTTATTTTATTTGCTTTTAATTTTATATACACTTGTCCATCATCTATTTGCAGTATTCACAATATTTTTTAATTTTTTCGCTCACAAAGCTTTAAATCAAAGTCCAAAACTTTGTATTAAACTGACTAATTTCACACATTTAACATCTTGATTTTCAACTTTCTAATCAGTCTAATCAATAAAGTCTAAGTTTAAAGCAGTGCCTGCCAGCAGCTTTAGCGAAAATCTTTTCTGGAGGCCAAGCAAGTTCTGTCAAAAAAATATTGTTCATTCAAAAGGCGCCCTCTGTAGTGTTGCAGAGTTTGAGCGTGATCTGGCAATTAGCTTGTTTTTGGCATATGAAAATATCGAACAAAGAATTTGACTTAAATTTTGTGTTTTGAATGGGATTTCGTGTGCCAAATCGTTGCAAATGTTGCAGAAAGCCTATGGCGAGTGTACTTTATCAAAAACACGGGTCTACGAGTGGTATAAGACTTTTGCAGAGGGCCGAGAAGTCGTGTAAGGTTTGCCCCGATCTGGGCCCCCATCAACGTCTTCAATGGATGAAAGCGTTGACAAAGTCAAGGAAATGGCGCTGGAAACCTATCATTCAAGTTTGAGGGAGGGAGCTCGTGACCTTAGCGTGTCGCACGAATTAATACCCAACATTTTACACCATCAATAAGGCATGAGATGCGTGGCTGCTCGATTCGTTCCGAAAGAGTTGAGTTTCTCTCAAAAAATTAATCGGAAGAACGTGGCTAAAGACATGCTTGAGCAAGTGAATTCGAACCCAACGTGTATCCACCGCATCATATCAGGTGATGAGACGTGGGTATATGAGTTTGACATGCAAACCAGTCAACAGGCAGCTGAATTCGCTGAGGGAGCTGAAGAAGATCTCTTCAAACGCGTTTAAAAGGCGCTTTGATGACTGGACTAATAGTTGGCATATGTGCATTGCTTCAACTGGAGCCTATTTTGAAGGCGACAAAATAAATTTTGATGATTAGACAATTATTTTGCGTTTTATTGAACAATTCCCGCTACTTTCTGTGACAGAATGCACATCTCACGTTTTAGACCGACATTGCTTTGTATGATAAAATTATATATTGCATAAATTATACCCAAAATGTGTGGAAATCTCAGCCTACTCCAACAACATAAAAAGCTTCATGCAATTCAGGTCAAGTGCTAATGTGAACAGTCACAGTCGTACGTAACCCAAGCAGTGTTAGGTGACATACAAAAGCATCCGGCTTGGCATTCGTACCGATTTTTGGCAATTGTTTCTCGACACATTTTTTTTAAATTTTCTTTGCTGTATACTACTACAAGTTGTAGATCTAGACAAAATAGGAAAAATGCTGTGGAAGAAATCTTTTTTGGAAATTTTATGAAAATTGAAAAGCTGTGTAAAGAAATCATGCCTAGGTGTCGGTAGTGAATAATTCATCAAGTAGGCAGATATAAAATTTTACACGATAGAATAACACGTAAAATTTATTGAAACTTATAGTATTATGAAAATTGTCAATCTGAAAGGACAGTTTATCACAAACTTCGTTATTTTTTTGGTGGAAATGATGAATTGAATGAGTTGGCAATTCAAAGGTTGGTGGAATAATTTTAAGAAACTGGTTCTGTCAAGGATAAAAGAAGAACTGGTAGACAAAACACTGGACGTTCTTTTGAGAATATTGCTGCTGTAGCCCAAAAGTGTAGCTGAACAGCCTTCAACAACGATATCTCCATTTTCTCAACAATCAGGCATTCTCGAATCGACTGCTTGACAGATTTTACCTGTAGACGTACTCATAACGTAACATTTAAATTATGCCAGTTTTCACATATAATTGTTTAGAGCCATATTTTGAAAAAAAAAAAAAATGGTGAAACCTAAAAGAAAAGTTTTTTGGCACGTCTTTTAAAAGGCCCATTTTTTAATCGCGTGATCCTATACAAAATCATGAAGTATTACTTTGATATAGCAGCCACATTATATTCCATGCTCTCTGAGAGGCTGTTAACCGCTGGTGGGGGCAGTGACGAACAAATCACGGCCAGGGCCAAGCAAAGATGTCACCAAAGGGGTGTTCTTTCTCCGCTGCTATGGTGCTTCGTCGTAGACTCTCTATTAGTGGAGATGCAGGAACTCGGCTTTCACGTCCAAGCTTATGCGGACGACGTCTGTGCGCTAACATCCTTAAGGAGGCTTTGCACGAAAGTGCAGAGGATACTCGACAAAATCGATGACTGGTGCATAAGACAATCCGAAAAAAAAACCATAGTCTTGTTTACGAGAAAACGGAAATTGGATGGACTCAGTCTTCCAACACTGAAAGGTGTGACACTAGGTCTTTCCAACGAAGTTAAATATCTAGGAGTAATCTTGGATAAGAAGCTGACTTGGGAGACACACGTTTCACTGAAGGTGAATCGTGCATTGAAGATTTTTCAGCAATGCCGTAGAGCCTTTGGCAAAACCTGGGGTCTGAAACCTGCTGTGGTCCTATGGATATACACAGCACTTATCAGACCAATCATCACTTACGCTTCTGTGGTCTGGTGGCGACGGAGCATGGTTAAGTCCACAATTCGGGAACTATACAGGCTGTAAAGAAGTGTATGTTTATGCATCACGGGTGCCATGAGTACAACCTCTGGTGATGCGCTAAATGCTATGCTTGATTTGCTCCCCCTGGATCTTAAGATACAGTAGGAAGCAATAAAAGCAATATGTGGACTCCATAAATATGGTTTCTGGCACACAGAGAAATCCTTAAGTTGCTGTCGGAGCAGTATCCACTGTTTTTGGCACCTAAGATGACCTGATACCCACAGTTTCATTTGGAAGGAAATTTGATGTCAGATCAGCAATCCAGAATGCATGCAGGGAGGTTTGACGGATATTTTCTTTACCGATGGGTCCAAGAATGAAATAGTGTCTGGAGCCGGATGGTACTTAAACGATAATAATAAGTATCACTATGATATGGGGGGAATGGCAACTGTTTTCCAAACAGAAGTTTTTGCCATCCTGAAAATAGCCGAATGGATAATCGAGAGGAGATGGAGCGGGAAACAGATTAGAGTCTTCAGTGACAGTCAGGCTGCATTGAACGCCCAGGAGAACGCGAAGCAAACCTCAAAGATTGTTCAAGAATGTAAGAAGAAGCTTCATTCTGTCGCAAGACAAAACAGGCTTGTACTTATATGGGTTCCGGAACACTCTGGTGTTCAAGGAAACGAAATTGACGACGAATTGGCCAACCGTGGATCAGCGGTGCCCCAACAGGGACCAGAGCCAATAATCGGAATCAGTCCCGCAGGAATCAAGAATTGGATCAGCGATTATGTAGGCAATCCACATAAAGAGCGATGGTCCGGTCTGGAACGCTACAGAACTGCAAAGTGTTTTGTGACAAGTCCGAACAGAAAACTGTCAAACTTTCTACTAAAACTTAGAAGGAAAGACATTCGGTTGATGGTCAGCATTATTACAGGACACAACCCATGGGGTCAGTATATGACCACCATTGGAATCATTGAGGACCCAGTGTGCCTGTCATACTTGGAGGAGGCGGATAGCACTGATAATTCTCTCCGTGAGTGTCCTGTATTTGCTGGAGGAAGGCCCCGAGTTTTGGGTTCCGATGTCATGAGAATGAGTAAGATTCTTTTTCTCAACCTGGAGGATATTTTCAGATTTACCAAAGAATTCTAACAGGTTTAGCTACCTCTATGTCTCTATTCTATCAAAGCTTTTTCCTTCTGTTACTTCTCTGCTTCCCTCCTTGACTATCTACCCCTTTTCCAGAGCTTTAAATACAATGAGCTCTTTAGCCTGAGTGTTTTAGAAGCCACCAAATCTCCTGGTGCTCCTTGGCTCGACCTTTTCAAATTTCAATTTCAACCACATCATTTACAGGAATCTTAGACTTTTAATTCCTCACATCCGCAATGAAAGCGAAATATTACAATTTATACTGCAAGATAAGTCATCTGGTTCCGTCAGCTGCATCATTGAAAATGTAAGGCGGATTTCGGAGAGCTAAGTTTAGGAATCGTCGTCGGGAAACTTTTTGCAGAATCTTGAAGAAATTGTATAAACTCTTTCCAAATACACTTTATGGATTAATTTTAAATAAGAGAGGTAACACCTAACACAACTGAAATGTATTAAAAATATTTTATGTAAAAAAAATTGAGATCCAATTGATCCATTTCTTGTACCATCCCAAATAAATAATAAAATGTAATAAACTATTTCGTTTAAATTTTTCTATTGTAGTTAAGTGATTTATCTATCTTTAGATAATTGGCGCTTACACCCTTTATGTGGGAGTTTGTCC
The DNA here is from genome assembly GCF_027943255.1 of Anastrepha obliqua. Classification (NCBI taxonomy): domain Eukaryota; kingdom Metazoa; phylum Arthropoda; class Insecta; order Diptera; family Tephritidae; genus Anastrepha; species Anastrepha obliqua. The sequence continues at coordinate 89,109,841 of NC_072892.1, forward strand.
GAGCTGTTCCTCTTCTAGTTTGCGTCGGAGAAGGGGGCGATCGATATTACATAGACAAAACTGTTTCTATGGTGAACTACCAAATGGTAGTCAAGCACCAACCCATTCGGCTACGGCGGCCATTAATTAATCTAAATATTTACTATAATATTCAAGTACCTGTGTGACCAGCTCTATCAAGTTTGTCAGATTTGGTGTCAAATAAAAAAAGTATTGAAACCGTAACCTAGTCCTAGTTTTATTTAAAAAAAATCTATTTAATATAACTATCACCTTTCGAATGTAAATACTTCATATTTTTAAGCAAACAATTTTCCTTACGCTTAATATTTTCATTGGGCAACACTCTAATAAGCGTTTTGAAGTTCACTGTAAGTAACAAAATAGATATAAAAAAGCAGCTTTAGTGAAGGAGAAGAAAAAATTGTAGCAACCTGCAAGCTCATGACTGATTATTACACTAAATGCATTTAGATTTTCATTGCAGCGATTCAAAATCTCGCGCGAAAATCTCTTCTGAAGGTTTGTGAACATTTTCGACAACCATCTCGCGATGAGCTTGGGCATACCAAAATGATTATGTCCGGTCATCAGTGACATTTCAACTATTTGTATGACCTCTTTTTCGAAATAGTAGCTTCCAGAATAGATTTGCCGAACTTTTTTCAACAACGCTTGAATACGGTCTGAGCGCTGATTATCTTCCATTGAGTTTGTGTCTTGCTGCCTGGGTTACATTACCATTCAGCATTGGATAACTTGGTAAAATTTGTTATTTTTCTCTCTTTGTCGAAAATATGACACAAGACATGCAAATGTCAGTGCCATCAACTATATCCCAACATGCATGTACATTCTACTAAATAAGTATTGCTTAATATCTGCCAAATTTATGTTTTCGCTCTTCCCGTTTTCTCATGTGGGCACCTTGTTGTCTTAACATTTCATTTTCAAAATGTCACTAAGCAAATTTGATCGCTGAATTCGCGCATGCAAATCGCGCAGTAAAATGAAAATTGGGTTGTCAGACATCGAAACGTCAGCTAATGTTACGGCAATGATTGCCAGATATTCGATAAGACAGATATGTTTCAACAGTCAAATTCCACCAGACACTTTGATTTTCACAGAGGTTTTTTAACACAATCTGTAGAAGGTGGAGATATGGGGTAAGTTATGCTTATTTACTTAAACACATCACTGCAGTTTAAGCGAACGAACAAGTTGTTGAAATGAATGTCAAATCTATCAGAGTTGATCCCTGGGTGACCCAGTGTTATATATATATATATAGATTTAATTGGCGCTTACGCCCTTTTTGGGTGTTTGGCCGAGCTCCTCCTCCTATCTGTGATGTGCGTCTTGATGTTGTTTCCGGTATCACTCGCTCTATAACTTCCATTTCGCCTACTTTTTGACCTTCGTAGTAGAAAGAGTTTCATTGAACTTTATTTACCTAAACCATAAAAAGTGAACAATAATAAGTACGTCACTCATTGGCAATGAGTTTGAGTTCCCTTAACTGCACGTAAGTTACGCAAGCATCTCGCGGACAAATTTTTACGTTATTTTACGTAAGAAATCTAATGTTCTGCAAAGAACGTTTAGTTTAATCCATCTCCATGGATTTCTGAATTTAAAAGTATAATGAAAATACTTTTGGCGCACATAGTTCAGCAGTTATATCCAAAACAGTAACTCACCAATCTTCAAGTGTCCAAGGCAACAATCTTTTGTGAGATTTGTAGATCATGAAATTAATTTTTTTACAATTTTTCAGTTTTATTCTTATTTGTTTTTGCTCCTAAAAATGGCTAAGAAAATAACATCGGACGAAATTATATATGAAGCTGCTGAAAGTGACGGTGAAAACGTGTTTGTGTGGGTGTTTGATAATTAAGAAGAACATTTTTTAGCCCACAACTGTTCTGAAAGTGGAAGTAATGCAATAGAAACAGCATTTAAAGCCGTTGATCAGCAATAATTGCAGCCGATTCTCACTTACCAAAGCAGAGTTGGAACAGCTTGAAAATTCGAATAAGAAGAACAAAATCTTCTGGCCCAAATATCAAGTGAAGTAAAAACTTCTCTAAAATCAGCTGATTTCTAAGTATCACAAATAATATAATAAATAAAAAAATAAGTTGGAGTGATGGAAATTTTTGTCTGCTCGTAACTCTTTAGTTCAAAAGTTTAAAGTACTATGATTGACATACAACGCCATTTACAAAAATTATGAATCTTCCGTTAGGGTGATTAATATTGCGCCACTTTGTATAGAAGCATTGATGCCTGCTAATTAATTAATTAAAGTTGTGTTGCCATTAGCTTATCAGTTTCAATTAGATATCCAATGATCGGACTGATAGGAATTTTAGAGAGACATTATACATATTTAAAGAAAAACGTAAAAATATAATATTGCATACATCACACTCAGTTAGGGAATCCAATTACAGTCTTTAGTGAAGGTCAGGCTGCACTAAAAGCTCTGAAGAACGCAAAACAAACCTCAAAGATTATTCAAAAATGTACGAAGAAGCTTAATTATGTTGCAAGACAGAATAAACTTGTACTTATTTGGGTTCCAGGACACTGAGGTGTTCAAGGGAATGAAATTGCCCATGAATTAGCCCACTGTGGATCAGTGGTAGTCCCATAGGGACCAGAGCCAATAATCGGCATCAGTTTTGCAGGAACCATGAAGTTGAGCAGCGATTATGTATGAGATTTACATAAAGAGCGATGGTCCGGTCTAAAACGCTGCAGAACTGCAAAGTGTTTTCTGACAATCCCGAACAGAAAATTGTCGAACTTTCTTCTAAAGCTTGAAAGAAAAGAGGTTCGGTTAATGTTCGGTATTACAACAGTACACAACCCATGGGGTCAGCATATGACCACCATTGGAATCATTGAGGACCCGAGGCAGATAGCACTGAGCATTCTCTCCGTGAGTGTCCTGCGTTTGCTGGAGCAAGGCCCCGAGTTTTGGGTTCCGATGTCATGAGATTGAATAAGATTCATTCTCTCAACCTGGAGGATATTTTCAGATTTACCAAAGAATTCTAACAGGTTTAGCTACCTCTATGTCTCTATTCTATCAAATCTTTTTCCTTCTGTTACTTCTCTGCTTTCCTCCTTGACTATCTGCCCCTTTTCTTTGCAGAGTTTAAATATAATGGGCTTATTAGCCTGATTGTTCTAGGAGTTACCATATCTCTCAGTGCTTTTTGGATCGACTTTTTCAAATTTCAATTTCAATTTCAAATCACACTCTTTTACATAAATAAAAAAAATTCATATGGCAACGTTGAAAAAAAATTTCCAAAAACGAGAACAAAATTTTATTTTTAAATTATTAGTTATTAAAATTTAAATCTTTAAGAATATGATTTTTGCAGAAGGTTTAAGTTAATTCATGAAATTTTACAGTAGTTATTACAGGTTGAATAAAAAGTTGATTAAGAAAAAATAAAAAAATCGCTTATGGACGCATGAAAAGAGAACAGAATGTTCTGAAAATGTGAAATTCATGAACGAAAAAAAACACGTCTAACTGATTTGAAATGGATTGAAATGTAGGCTTTTGGAATGAAAAGAAAATCTAAGTTTTACTTTTACAGATTTTCGACAGTTGAACTCAATTGAACTGAATGATTCCAACGCTAGACGCCTAACACGTCGAGATTTACAATTATTAGCGGAAACAGGTAGAAGAATAATTATCAGGTGGCCGTTATAATGTCCTAATAGTTCACAAAAATTAATATTTAATCATAATTTTGAGATTCTAAAATTTAATAATAAATAAATTTAATAAAAAATAAATCTGATTTTTTGAGTATTATTTTTTCGCTCTGAAATAATGATTATTTTGTGAGTTTTTTTACCAGAAATAATCATTAGTTTGTGAGTTTTATTATTATATTGTACTTATTTATTTTATTTATTTATGTCCATATTACAAAGTAAGACTAAGGTCTTTTAATAGTAGATACTTCAACATTAGTATATTCTCGCATAACTAGAATGATTTTAACATGAAAGTTACGTAGTCTAAACGTTCATCTAACTAGTTCATTAATAAATCAATCCAATTTATGTAACTTAACTATAATAGTAAGAAGATTAAGGTTTTGGTAGTAGGAAATGGCAAGAGGAATTTAGAAAAGGAAAAACAGAAATTGATATTAGAATATATAGACAGAAATTGAACTTTGGCCTGCTGTCCTTTCCTTCCAGTTATTGACCTTGAGTTTCCTCATCTTCTAGTTGGTCAATTCATCTTGATCTTGGTCTGCCTCTTGCTTTCGTTGCAAATGTTTTCGCGTCGAAAAGTAGAAGTTAACTCATGATAACATTTTTAGATTATATAAGTAAATCATAAATTATAAAGTTTCGCAGCAAAAAGTTAAATGCGCATAGAAATTCAAATCTCACAAAACAGAAGTTTTTTACAATGATTACCTAAAATGAGAGAACAACTACTGAAATTCTCTGGGAAATACTTTTGTAGAACTTTCAACCATCTGATTTTTACAAATAGGGTTTATAATGACCCCACACGGTGAAAAAACATTGATCTATAATATTACATAAAAATATGAGCCATTAAATTTTATTATATGTATACTACTTTGCATACAGTGGCGAGCAGAACCGATTAAATGCTATCAAATTTTCAGGTTCATTGTTTCATTTATTAGGAAATAAAACGTATTAATTTACGTTTACAAAATATTTAAAAATAAAAGAAATATTACTAAAATAACAACAAATTCTATTTATTTATTACATAAAACCTAAACATAATATCAATATTTCATGCACACACCTTTTTAGCTGCAATGGCCCTATTTATGCGTCTTTGCCTGATCTCAGTTTTCCAGAACAGTAGTTGAGTGTGGAAGATCCCGCCATTCCTTCCGAACTCTTTACCATAGTTCTTTTATGTTCTTTGGGGCCATTTTGTAAGATGCTATGCATAGTTCATATTTTTTAATTTCTTTCGAATAGCTCATTTCAAATTTTCAATCGGGTTTAAGTCAAGACTCTGTGCTGACCATTCTAAAAGCTGGAACTCCTGATTTTTTTTATCTACTATTGAACAATTTTCACGATGCGTTACGCGTCCCCATTTTGCTGAAATATAACTTCTTCTGTTGGATATGCGCTTAGGTCAACAAACTTCGGCAAATTGGTATGTCAGAAATTCAAATAGCATTAATTTTCATTAACACGAATATTATTACCAGTAGGCTAATATGCCACCACGTGAAGCAGCCCGACACCACAAGACTACCACTGCCATGTTTCATCGTTTATTTTACTTGATGCTTTCGCAGATTTTTATGCGGTCGGTACCAGTAATACTGCTACCCATCCTACTGAAATGGGTCGAGTCTCATCAGACTGTCAGAATTAGACAGATTAATGGAAAGGCACAATTTTTATTTTTATAAAATTTTTAAATAAAGACCAATAGAAAAGATTTTTTTACCAAAATTTAACATTTTTCTTCACTCTATATAGCAAAAGGTAATATAAGCGTAGAGGAAGCCCTGCATTGAAAATCAAGATTTTATTTCGTGAGTAAAATATTGCTTTTTCATGCTTTAAAAGCTCTGCAATTTAAATATATCGAAAACAAAAAAAAATTAAATCAATAAAATTGTGGTTTTCATTTCTTTGGCGAGAATTGTTTCCTGCTATTCATATTCAGCGGATGTGGGAAAATGCACCAGCTCGAGTAACATATTGAAACAAGTTAACAATATACCCACTTCTATGAAATCGAACTTTGATCAGGCCGAAACCTAACGGGCAGCGGAAGAATGGTTTGCGGAAAAAAACTCAGCAGGCTCCGGTATTAATTTGAGTCTTTCAAACAGATGATTCTGGCAAGCGAGTGTGCAGCTTACCAGGTCTCTTTAAATTTATATGCAGTATATCGTGTGTATAGTATTCGTATATTTAATTGCACGCGCCACTTAAACAATTCGAATTATGCAGTTGTCAACAATGTACACTAAAAAATGTACAGTTGTATTCACAGAATGAAGCCATATTTTTCTTGATAAATAAATTTCTCTCTTTAGTTTTTAATAAAAATATAGCACACATTATAACAAAGCCTTATAAATGAAAGGTCCAAAAATTATATATATTAAAATTCACAAATATTTAATTAATTTCAAAAAAATTACCATTACATTTTTGAACTCTTAATTAGAATTCTTAGAAAACTGCTGAATGCCTAATTTTAGTATAATACCACCAAATATGATCAAAAAGTTCAGGGAACAACCTGCTGACGCTGTAAGTCAGTTTCAAAAATTGGTTTGAATTTGCAACAACGATTTTGTACTAAATTTCGCGTTAGAATCGAATTTAATAAAGCGAAAACCTTAGACATGTCAGGAAACTGTTTCGGTAATGATACCTAAAGAAAATATCCGTTTATGAGTAGCATGCACGCTTCTCTGTAAGTCCATCGAGGATGACGAACGAAGTGTGGCAGACTATCGACATCGAAAACTGAAGAAAACATCAAAAAAGTAAAAGAAGACAAGTTGATCAATAACCGCAAATTAACCATCAAAGAGCTGGCAGAGAAATTTAATATTATTTATTGATCCGTTCAGCACATTGTAGCTAATGATTTGAGTATGCTCCGTGTAGCTGTAAAGTTGGTCCCGAAGGTCCTGAATGTTTTTTAAAAATGGACCTCATTTATATTGATTTCCAAGGCCGACTGAAACTTCATCAAACTGATTATTACTGGAGACGAGACGTAGATTTATGATTACGACACGCAATCCAAATATCAGGCGAATGAGTGGAATGGTCTGAATGAACCAAGACCAAAAACAGCACGTCGTTTTCAGTCAAAAAAGAAAGCAATGCTCACAGTTTTCATGAATTACAATAATATTGTACACCACGAATTTGTGCCACAAGGCCTGTGGGGAAACAACTCGTGTATTTTGCGCCATGATAACGCACCGTGGCACAGTGCCATCATTATCCGTGAATTTTTGACTATGAACGAAACTAAAACCATGCAACAGCCATCGAATTCACCTGATATGATTACCATCATTTTAGCAGCTGAAAGGAAGTAGTGAAAAAATTTAAGAAATAATTCAAGAGCTGGATCAAACGCTCGCATAAGTTGACTGCAATTGATGGGGAGTACTCTGCATTTCCGGAATATATTCTGAGTAAATGATGAGAAAATGCACAACACCTACTAGGAAAAAAATTAAAAAGCAATTTCTTATACTAAAATATCTTCTAGAATGTATATCTAGAAAGTCTAACTAAAAGTGGAATTTAAGTAATTTTTTTTTTCAAAATATGTATGGTTTTTTGCTGTAATTTTATACAAAAAAAACTCTATACTCCAAAAAAGAGAGGCAAATACTCAAAACTAGCCGATTTGGAATCGTTTTGTCGGTTGAAAGTCGCCCAAAATTTTTGGTTGCACGTGAACTGATATTGCAAGACTTTCACATGGCATGCCTTGAGATTGAAGCTAACGTGGCCATTAGTTCTATGTTCATATATTTAATATTGCATAAAAAGCTGCTCGTCAAAACCATTTGCTCGCATTGGCTTCGGCATAATTTGACAATCGGTCAAAACGTGGCTCGTGCCAAGTGCTTAGAAAATTGTAAGAAAGAGTATTGATCAATATGCTCTGATCTATTGACAATAAAGCCATTTTCTATTAAATATGTATATGTGAATTCGCGCTTACATCCTTTACTGGGTGGATGGAGGGACATACAGTTTTAAGCCGCCTCCGAAGAGCAGATGATTTTTTTATGAGGAGCGTTTTCATGGCAGAAATACTCTCGGAGGTTTGCATTGCAAACCATGTGGCGACCGTTATTAGGAAAATACATTTTACCGTTGGGTTTTACCCAACGTTTCGAACCTGCGCAATTCTGAATCGTAGTGACGCACCAATCAATTCAACTACGGCTGCCCCTTTTTCGACTACAAAGACTTATTTTTACGTGTCTAGTTCGAAACTTAAACTTGATTTGATTTAGTTTTTTTTTTCAATTTAATTTATTTTTTAGCAAAAGCATTATAAACCAAATCTTAAACTTTGTTCAAAATTTAAAAGAAAACCCCGACCAATTTGAAATTTTAATGAAAATTTGTCGATATTTTTCTTTCAACGTATAAAACTAAGGGTTGTATGGTTTTTGTTGGAGTTCAAAATATATTTAGATAGGAAAATAAAAAAATTAAAATATAAATATACTGCCGAGACTTTGCAACAGTTGGAGACCAAAATCTTCAAGTGCAATTCAACCGTAGATAAAAATTCTAACGACAAAAATAATTCTGTATATCAAACAATACAGAAAATATTTAATTATAATTAAAATAACAAACTCTTTCAATAATAAAAACCCCTTTTCGGGGAAAAAGAGATCCGTTATTTTATATTCTAACACACTGATAATGTTTCAGTTTAATTACAAATAACTAAACTCTATATTTGCATTCGAGTTTGCAAAATCCATATAAAACCAAACTAGAGGTGCGATTATTTAAACCGCCAGCCCAACGCCGAGCCAAAGACATAAACACGCACACTTACAACACGTCATATGTACCATCACACTTGTTCAAATATATAATGTGACAGAGTGACAAAGTGTAGAATACAAAATGCAAAATGCAAAACGCAGGAGGAAGCCATACCACTTTTCTGCGACGCCCACTTTAAAGCTTTTCTCAAATCTATCTCACCGCTGCTGGCTTCAACTTAGCTGCCATCCAGAATTGCAATGAATGAGTGAATGAACAGCTAAGGGAATGAATGAACGAATAAATGGTGTAATGGCTGTAAGCAAACGTTTGCATGACGGGCGTTAACCATTGCTTACTAAAGGCTGCTAGGTATACAACTTATTATATCCCAACGGAGGACCATGGAGATGCCCGCTTAGTATCGTCGAGGCAAGCAAAAGACGCTTAAAACACAAAGATGGAAATGTTGGAGACATTCTTAAAATTCACGTGACTTCATCACTTGAGCACGTATATGCTTTTTTTCCTCAACGTGGAATGTGATTGCGGCAACACGCGTGTGCACTGCAAACTGCTACCTGTCATTCTCTTACATATGTACATACATATGCACGTATCTATGGGGATATAATGTTTGTGTGAGCTTTTTCACTTCTGACATAAAGGAAGTTAGTATGAAGCGCTCCATTTGACTATGGTATCTGTCTTCTGACAGAATCTAAGTGTTCGGTGTTCGGTGTGTGGCGTTGACTGCGAAGTAACTCAGATTGGTTTAAATTTCTGTTGGTTACCCGCAGCGGTGGCTTCTCATATGCCTGTCTTCAGCAAACAGTGCCAGTAATAACGACAACAACAACACCATTAACACTATTCAAGAAGCCACTGGTGAATGTCGGCGTCCATCTTTTTAGTTACGTCATCTCAAGTTACGCCTGCGAACGCAGGTTTGTGTTTGCATGATTGGATGCGTGAGTGTTGCTGCAAGTGCCGCATGTATGTATGTAGACGTGTAAGCACGCGAGTCCGTGACTGGGTTTTTATATGTATACGTATGCATGTGTATGTACCATGAGCACGTTGTGCATCTCATTAAGCGTATCCCAGAAAGTAGGATTAGATATTCGACAGTCAGTTTGGCTGCAGGCAGTCCGAGTCCTGTGTGATTCGTGTATGCGTGCGTATGTAAGAAATTTAGCGAATGCGAAATTGTTGTTGCTCCCAATGATGTCGTTGGCTTTCGTGCTGACATCCTTTATAGGTTTAGTGTGTTGACGTTGGTGCTCCTCAAGTCGCTTTTGGCTTTGCCATGGTTTGTTGCAGCGATATGCGGAATTTACAATTACACACAACTTGTATTGGGAACTCCTAAACTTAAGCTCGGTGGCTTTTAGCAACTACTGGTTGTACTGGTACTTATTCAGCCAATTCGACTTAAAGCAAAAGCTATAGCAGGTTTTGAATTCCACGTTTTCGCAGAAGAAAAAACCGATATGCATATTCATATTCAAATTCATATTAATACTTCTATTCAAACTCATACTCCAATTCTTAGTCTTGGTCTTATTCATACTCATACCTACATTCATATTCTTATTCACTCTCATATTCATTATGAGATTTATGTTCACATTCAAATTATACTCTTATTCATGCTCATACTCATACCCAAATTTATATTCATATTCATATTCATATTCATATTCATATTCATATTCATATTCATATTCATATTCATATTCATATTCATATTCATATTCATATTCATATTCATATTCATATTCATATTCATATTCATATTCATATTCATATTCATATTTATATTCATATTCATATTATATTCAAATTCATATTCGTGTTCATATTCATATTTGTATTCAATGCCACTTTCACATTCCACTCTTATTCATATTTATATTCACACACAAGATGTAAAGCGCCACAAAGCAAAGTCGTGCAGTCCTTTGCCGATGCGCGTTACTTAGATGAGGTATCAACTGCTTTTTAAGTCGATTTGGCGTATGCGTGAACACATTGCTGCTACTATTCTGTCTGTCCTCCTTTGTTCTTAGCTCTTTAGTTTGGTGATTTATATGATATCAACCGCCACATGTGTATAACTAACTCAATTCTGTGCTATTTTCCTACCCAAAAGCATAGCAAATTTATGAGCGCTTTAAAAGGAACTTGGAATAAATTCCAATTAGTAGCAGATCCTTCACCAATGAGCGGAAAACTTTGTCTGCAACAGCTCAGGAAATGTCACGCACTCATTTTCAGTACTTCAATCGCGCTGTAAATTGTCGTCAGCATTGTTGTTGTTTTCATTTTCATTCACCATTGAGGTTGTATATATTCGTATGTACATTACAATATTCCTCTATGCCTGGCGTCTCACCACCCCCACCCATATAGCATTCAAATGTGTGAACGTCATTTCAGTCAGTCCGCCTACGTACGTGTTTCATTTTTAATTTTGTCGCACATAAATAAATACGTATGTGCATGTGTATGTATGTACGTATTTTTATGTTAATTATTGCAACCTTGCAACCGGTTTGTTGATGTGTTGACAGAAAACGTCAGAGTTGTTGGGCGCTGTTCATTGGATTTTTCTATAGTTGTGAGGGTGGCAATGGCGGCCGGCTGCCCATTAAGAACCTCAAGTGTGCCGCACTTGAGCATGCAAGTTATGATGACAAGTACGAATATGAATGTGAGTACGCTCGCATTTTATGAAATGCTCTTGGCCATGTTGGCTGAGCTAGACCATCGCCTTCTCTGCGTTCACATATCCTTAAAACTGCTCATGCCTGTTGGCTTGATGCGCTATAATAGCTTATAATATTTGATGGGCGGGTGGTTCGCTGTAGAAGTGTGTGGCTTTGCATTGCTTAAAGTTTTATTAGGCTGTGTGACGAGCTGCTGCTTTGTTGTCACAGCGAATTACACTTGAGGTTACGTGCGATTTCTGAGATTCATGTCAAGGACTTCTAGCGTACTAATACCCACCAGCCGACCAATCAGGCTGAGAGCCATCAAGAAACTACCCACGCTTATGATTGAAATTTTTGAAGTCACATGGCTGCTTATTAGCATTTTTATTTTTGAAAGTTTTGTATTAAAGGAAATTTCTGTATTTTATAGCTATGCATTGACTTAATAAAAAGTTAATTAAAATAAGCGAAGAGGTGTCTACGTTTAAGTGAAATTTGAATAGATAAGGATTTCATGTATATATGTATGTGTAAAATTATATTCAGTCAGTATCACACGAATAGTAAGTGGATTTAGTAAAAAATTATTCAAAAGAAAGATGAACGATCGCACCCTTTTGCATACAGAAAAATCATACATGGCTAAAAAAAAGGTGGTGGTTTTACAGTAATTATTGTGTAATAGTATAATTTTCTTCAAATAGAGAATTGATAGACTTATTTATCATGAGCTGTACTAACTTTACAATGACCTGAGTGTGGTAGAATGCATAAAAATATAGTCATTGCACTGGCTTTAATACCATATGTTGCACGTATGAACGATCATTTTTGCGTAAACAACAAAAGAAAGGATAACTGCAAACTCAATGGAAGAACCAGGTGCAGAGGGACTTATTTGCATTTGGTACGAGTAGTGGCGGAACTTCTTACGGGGCACAGACAATTGGAGCAGCGCTTTGGCCTGATTCGAGCTAGATTCAAAGTGGCAAGAGTTATAGTGCCAAATAAGAAGAAGAAAACTTATTTATCATACCATATACCTATGGACATATGATGAAGTAAAAATTTGGTTTTCTAATTTATGGCCTCGGCGCAGTCTAGTGGCTAACTTTTTGCAATATTATTGCAACAGCCTAGGTGACAGCGATTCGGTTCGTCTCGGAATGGAAGTGCACTGTGGATACGAAGCTTAAAGTGATAGAAGCCCCTCTATTTGTCAGTGTATATCAAGGCGCACCTCATACATTGAAAGAGAAGCACAACATGTATAACATGTTAACAACAATAAAAAAGGCGGGTGGAAGCTAGGTGGACTAATCTGGCCACATGCAAAACAGCAAAAATCATGTGTAGAACTACCGACAAAAAACTGTCTCAATTCGTAGATACTTACCTTCTCGGCGAAAGGACTGCAGAACTATCATAGGTATGCTAACAGGTCATAATCTATTCGCTGTACATGTGTACAAGGCAGGGATTGCTAACACGGACAAATGCTGGAAATGCAGAGAGGATGTTGAGGAGACTTTGGACTATTAAAAAGGCGTTTAAAATGCCTGTGAGCCCATTGTTTGAGGGTCTGGAGGACTTCTCAAAAGCGGATCTCCCAGCTCTGCTTAGATTCGCCAAAAGCGCCTACATCCTACATGGTGTCTACTTTCGGTATTCGTAGAGGCCGGTCTCCATCTGGTATCGCTAGGGACCAAAAGGTCTATGACAGGCTTATTGCCAACCAGGCTAACCTAACAACAATATAAATTATGTACATCGGTTGTAATTATAATTTTTCCAACTGTTTCGACCCTAGCAGCAAACGTCGGTAAAATGTTTATTTTGCATTTATTTTTATTTGCATCTAGTTTTTTTTCAAACTTGAAAGCTTACCAAGGCATTGCCCTTGGCTTTGACGTCTCGATAACTAATTAATTAGCATAACTAACCGATTGCGTATATCAAATATCAGATATCTGCATCTCATTTAGCAACGATGCTGCTTTTTTTCAGCCCTCATATTTGTGTCGATTTCAAAGATTGGTTCGGTTGATTCCGGAAAATGGATACAACCTTCAAACGATAGAAATATTTTTTCATCTGGACTGCTTCAACGGATTTCTGCCGTCTGCTGTTTGAAGATTTAAAACAGTAAGATTTTTTTATTTGTCCGTGGGTTGCTGTATCTATTTAAATACAACTCAAAAAGTTAAGGGACTCTCACTATGAAACTTTCAGGGAGTACTGAACATAATCTCAGCTATTAATGAAGAAATTAGAGAAAAACCATAGAGTATTTTCAAAAAAGTATATTAAAATATTTTACCAAAACTAATATGAATAATGAAAAAAGAGAAAACAGGTGGGGATGTTTTTCAAAAATTATATACTACTGTGGGCAAAAAGTAAGGTTAATTTATTTGTCAAACTTCGCGGAATTAAAATTTCGCTCTAGTTATTTTTTTCATGAGTTTGCAGCACTGTTAATAACATCTGGGCCAACTTTCATGTGAAGGTCATTATCAGTAATATATTTACGCTTGTGTTTACCAAACGACCAAGAGTGCATTTTTCGATTTTTACGAGTACTATGTCTGATTTGATTGATCAGAGAAGTGCCATCAAATTTTGTTTGCGGAATGAAATTTCGGCTGCGGAAACATTTAGCATGTTGCAGAAGGCATTTGGTGATTCGACCATGTCGCAGAAAAATGTTTATAAGTGGACAAAGACTTCAAAGAGGGTCGAGAACGTGTTGATGACTTGGAGCGCTCCGGACGACCATCGACGTCAACAGATGACCAACACGTCAATAAAGTGAAGGAGTTAGTGCTCAAAAATCGTCGGTTGACTGTTAATGACCTTACTGATATGATCGGAATATCAGAAGGATCTGTGAAAACCATTTTGAAAGACCATTTGGGCCTACGAAAAGTCAAATCTCGTTTGGTACCGAAAACTCTCAATTTCTTGGAAAAAAGTTGTCGCGTTGATGTGTGTGAAACAATGCTTTCAGACTATCAGGACACGCTCAAATGCATCATTACGGGAGATGAGATTTGGATTTATGCTTACGACCCTGAAACAACCGACCAATCAAGCGAATATCGTGCTAAAGGCAAGGCCAGACCGAAAAGAGCACGTCAAAGTCGACCATTTCGCCAAAAATTCCACGCATATCGTTCCGCAACCACCGTATTCGCCTTATTTGGCTCCGTGTGACTTCTGGCTATTCCCAAAACTCAAGAGACCATCGATTGAGGAGATAAAAGCTGAATCGAAGGAGAGGGGATTGTTTTGAAGGGGATGAAATTGATTTACAAGAATAAATAAAGATTTTTCATTTTACAACCAAATTCACCTTACTTTTTGCCCACAGTAGTATGTAAAAAAATTTACCAAAATTTTTGAAAAAAAACGAATAAAATAAAAAAAAATTAAAAATAATTAATTAAAAATTTACATTAATAAAGACTTTGAAAAAAGTAAATACATTTTTTTTACAAAAAAATAATTTTTTAAACGTATGATATATGGTATTTGGTGAAAAGAACGGAGAATATTCGACCTTAAAAACTGATTACCAATTTTTTAATTTTTTTTTGAGTACAGGAGTCGGTAATCAGTTGATATAACTTATGTATGTATTTAATTTTCTATGATTACTTGAATACTCTTATAACATTTCATAATACAATATATTTTGTTGTACGTGTCGATACATTATTTTACAATTATTTATATTTTTGTCGATACATTATTTACGTTTTCAAAGATTAAATACAAAATTGAGGACTGGGTGAGCTGTCAAACCTGAAATTATGACACATTTTTGAAACATTGTAAAAGGTGGAAATCAGTGATGATTGCTGAGCCGATAATTGGGGGTATATGGTATCTAACAGAGAGGCATCTGGCTGGGCAGAATACGGTTGTGAAACACTGCTTTAATAATGCCTGATATCATGTTGCATGTATGTCCTCAAACAACTATACATATATGCAATGAATTATAGAATAGTAAGTACATAGTTCTAACTAGACTTCTCTCGATTTTTTGCGAACATTTTCGGATAGCCTGGAAAAATGACCAACGAGTACTCATACAGCAGTTCGATGCTCTTTACTAGACAATTTTCTAGCATGAACTCGAGTATATCGAGTAATTCAAACAATCCTTTTGACTGTTTAGAATTTTTTGTCACCACTTTTTTAAGCTTTACAAATTATTTATACTCAGTGCTAACGTCGTTGGTAAATTACAGAAATCCTGATTAATGAATTGAATTATTTTGTTTAGCTGTTTAAATTGTTCAAAAGCTAAAAAATGCTTAATAAATATTTGAGGAGTTGAGCAATAAACGAATTTCTTGCGAGTATCGAGCTACCCGCTTTCCTAAAAACCTAGTTATCTGAAGATATAATTATAACTATTTTCATGATCTTATGTCCCTTATGTCTTTATACTGAAACTGTGTCGTCAGGAAACTTATAAATTATTTATTTGAAAATAATTAACATAAATTTGGAAATTCAAAAGTAGCGAAATTAAAATGTACTTAAACATAGTGCTAAAAGAAGGGTGAACTTTTACTTTACATCCATGTTAATTACATATTATTTTTAAATACTTTTTATGCTTTCTACATAACTGCTTAATACAGTGAATTAAAAATCCAGTCATGCAGTGATTTTTAAAAATACCCACAATATACATATTTATATGGGTTACAAAACCACAACCACCGCAATTATTGGCCACTCTATCCTTCCAATTTATTTTGTTAGAATTAAATAGTCAATGCATACCTCTGCCTGTTATGATTTTTTTTTAGCTTTTTCTAAATTTTATACAAAGCTTGAAATTTTGAAGAAAAATTCACTCATAAAGACTTCAGTGTCTATGTTGACCAAAGCAATCTGAGTTCTGGCAGCAAATATAGAATTAGCTCTTATCGTACACTACTAATCCTCTAAAACCATTTTAACCGTTATTTTAGTGGAAATAATTAAAACTTTAAGACATTGCAAAGCTTAAGAAATTTTGTGAATATCCTTAAAACATATAGGCCCCTATTATGAGTTACATTCGATCTTCGATATTCGCTGGTAGTCGAAAATCGAATGTGAATTTGGTATTATGAGTGGTGCAACCCTATCGAAATTTTCGTTGTTTACCGAATTTAGAGTCGAATGCAATTTTGCTTTCGATTGTGTAGCGTATTGTGGGAAAACTTGTTAAAGTGTAAGTTGTTTGCGATTATTTATGGTTTTATAGTAACCAAATAATAAATATATACTAATTTTGTTAATTTTATGCAGGTCGAAAGTCGTGAATACCACACAACAATTAGAAAGGCGAATCCACAATTCGCAAAAGGGATTTGCACCAAAGTTCAAGCAGCAAAAAAATGGGAGGAATTATCAACGGAGCTGAATTGCTTGGGACCACCAGTGAGAACGGCAGCAAAATGGATTAAGCTTAATAATGGTTTTTTTTTGTGATGTTTATAGAAATACATTTTTATTTTCCCTTGGCAGGTATGGGCTGAAATACGTAGAGGAACTGAAATACATATTTTTTTCGAATGACGAATAATTGAATAAAGAAAATTTATAACAAAAATAAAACAGAAACTGTGGCGTACAGGTGAATACTTTTAATACTTTTAGATTTTTCTATAATATTCTCAAAATTTCATTTCTTATGTTTTCTACTTCTCCGTTATTTGACTCCACTTCAATATCTTCAGCATCATCGTACACAGTGGGTTGAGCAAGTCCTAGCATACCTTCATTACCAATACTCAATTGGTACGATCCCTGAGCACAAAATCGCAGAACTGTGTCTAGCTTTAAAATATTTGGAATCAATTTGGCTCGGGTGCACTGCTGTAACTGGTTTTCTGTACTGGACATTAGGTTCACAAACGCCTCTTTAGATAATCTAAAGTTCTTTAAAAATCTGTAAGGAAATTTATGTAATATTAAGTACGTCAACACATTTTGAAAATTCTAAATTTACTCAGTGGAAGCCATTTCTAGGGGGTTGGATGCGTCCCTCAACTGTTTTCTACTTCTAGCTAGTTCCACTAATCTTCCATCGTCCGATGAATCGTCGAACCACAACTCCGTTGTGCTCATTTTCACAAAAAATACTTTTTTAACTTTTAAAAATAATGTTAGCAAAGAATTTCAACACAATCGGTTTTTCTTTTATTTTGATTTGCTGTATCAGCTGAGAAAAAAATATCTATTGTAAATGCGTCGAGCGATCGAAATTCACAATAGTCCTATTCTTCAACGAATGAGCACCTAATACCAAATGAAAATTCGTTCGATCAGCACTTTCGACTACAGTCGAAGATCGAATGTTGCTCATAATAGGGGCCATATTTTTTTTTAATTTGGCACCAGTTTAAGTTGTTTAATATATTGTAGTTTTTATTAATCTTAGTTTTTTTTTTGTTTTTTGCAGCTCATTCGTGTGACCAAGATTTAAGATGTTCCGGCCGGCAGAAAAAGAATTTTGTTTACTAATTTTAATGTTGTTACTATTATTATGATAATCAATTTGAAAAATAATGAGTTTGAAATTTACATAATTTGTTTTAGAATTTTATGAAGTAGCTGAATGGGTGCGAAGGGGTAACCAGAACGCAAGAACAGCAGAAAATTGATATTTTCTGCACAGCGACTTCTTAAAATTAAATTTTTTTATTGAATTTTGAAGTTGGCAAAACTCGCGTTTTCACCAGGTTTTTACTACATTTAGGTCTTCTAAGTAGAATATCTATCGGCTGTTCCTTAAGAGCATGAGAACTTAAAATGGTAATGCGAAACAGAAATATTGTTGCACTGATTTTTTTTATTATAATCTGGTATATAATTTCATGTCATATAGTTTTTTAATATGACATCTGGTATATATGCACCGCAGCCATTCTATTAGTTCAATTTTTACAACTTTTTCCAATAATGTTTGCACGAGCTGTATGTTACAGGCGCGTAAGCCAAAATCCTTATATAAAATTGTCCCCATAGTCGAAGAGCGAAGGGCGAAGGTCAATAAGTCGAGAACGGAGACAAACCGATATTTCAGCGTCTTGTTTAGCACTTCGCTCTATAAATTTCGCGAACAGAAGTAAATTTCCGAACAAACTAAATTTCCTCATTTTACCAGCTGTCAAGCTTTAGTTATCGAATTGATAGTTCTCACGCAGCTGAAAGGACACCCGGTATTTCATTTTCGTATACACAATCAAACTTTGTTTTTGAATAACTTTTTCATTAAATAAAAAAAATTATTTTAAATTATGGAAATTTTCATTTTGGCCTTTATACGCTGCATTGCTTGTTTGTTTGTATACCACCGCTGTCTAGTTCATTAGCGTCAAATATGTATGATTGACGTCATTTGCCATTTGCCAAAATTATAAATCTTCCGATGCATTGATTTTCTCTCCTTCTTGCATATGTGAAAGCACGAAAGCTGTCTTCGTTCGCGAGCTCAATAGCTGGCTTACAATTTAGTCTGTGTGAAATAATTATTGAGTCGAGAGCGTGCGTAAAAGGCAAAATATCATTAATAATTAGATGTATTTTGGTGGTAGCTCTTTACTCCTTCCAGTAGTACTTTCGCAAAAAGCCAACAAATAGTGGTCATATCGGATTGCCATCAAACTTAACAAAAAAATAATAGAAAAAAGTGCAGAAAGTAGATTGTGAGTTTCTTTAGTTAATAACGGTAATTCATTATATATCCGCTTAGTATTCACCTTCTTCTTA
This sequence comes from Anastrepha obliqua, assembly GCF_027943255.1. Classification (NCBI taxonomy): domain Eukaryota; kingdom Metazoa; phylum Arthropoda; class Insecta; order Diptera; family Tephritidae; genus Anastrepha; species Anastrepha obliqua. The sequence continues at coordinate 89,128,890 of NC_072892.1, forward strand.
ATATTACATCTTATTTTCAGTTCTTAAAAAAAGTAGGATATATAGATAAAGTTCTGCCTATTGCCGATCTAAGCTGTGTAACTTTTACATATACATATATAAACACTGTTCAATAAGAGAAAGTAAGTAGCAGTAAAAAAAATCAAATAGAAATATTCATACATTTTCAAAGAAAATTCCCTATATACCATTTAGTCAAATAGAAATCCAATATCGTAAGCAAACTTGCTAGCCGCCCACTGCTCAACACTCCCTCCCGCAACCAATTCCTTACGGTGTAGTTTTGGCGCACATACAGATTATACGAATATATTATATATGTATGTTTGTACATGACGTGACTGGTAGAGGCGTAGACACAAAAACATACAACAAATGTATGTATGTGGATAACTCTGGCAATTTTTCATTTACTACAACTTACTAACATTTCATAGCCGATAAAAGGCCATAGAGAAATGAGTGAAATGTGAATGTGTAGACTTCTGTGCTTCGAAAGTCATAAATTACATATCGACTTGAAATCTATATCACCACGAAATGGCATCATCTTTAACCTTTAAGGTATCCTTGAATAGATATGTACATATAGAAAATGCGCAGTCACACATGCCACAAACAACAATAAACAAAGAGCCCATAACCTAGAGACGAGGGTTGAACTCATTCGGAAGTATTTTTGCATACTTTTGTATTAAGGGTTTAGCTCTGGCTTGACCAGTCATTATTATCAACATATCTCAACTACTTGAAATGTCATGCTGGCAAACGTGCGTGTGAGTGCGCTCTACTCAAGGATGACGCTAACAACAACAGCAACAGCAACAGCAACCACAATGAAATAACGAAAGCAACATGTATGAGAAAGCCAAGTATGTGAATATGTTTGTTTATACATACATACATACATGAACAAATACATACACATGTAGCTCAATAAGCCGGCCAGAGCCCGTGCAGTACCCACCCACATACATTTAAATATTTGCACCTTTGTCTGCCTGGCGGTGAACGCTTCAATTTACCCTTAGTCTGGTTGTGGTTAATGTTGTTAGTGTTTGTTGATAACCTGATGACTAGCGATTCCAGTGGCAACATTGACATATTATATGATAACATATGCAAACATGCGTGTGTCTTCGTTATTTGTGGGTCTTCTTTGTTTACATTTAATATCTGCCTTTTCACTTTCTTTTTCAGGATAAAAATAGTTGTTGGTTATGTGTCGGCCCTCAGGCAAAGGTGCGGCTATTTAATAACAAACATAATAACTGTTGAATTTAAGCCATATTAAGTCGTATAAGATTCAGAAAATACTCAAATATCAAATATCATTGACCTTCTATATGTGGATTAAAATAAGAATAAAAGGTCGACTCATTGATTCGCTTTCATAAATGAAAAGACCTATTAAGTAGATTAACCCTAGAGAAAAACTACTTCTTTTTATGCGTAAATGCTGGTTCTTAGCCGATTTGATCAACATCTATTAAACACTAACTTCTTCGGCTCTTAGGCATCAACAAAAGTTTAACACATTTTTCGTCTTATTTGTATAATAAACTAAAAGTTATGCCTGTTTGTTATTAGTTGAATTTTAAAAATTCATATACAACAAATACGTTACATCCCTAGCTGACTTCCAGTGAAAGCTTAGTGACATTCGGTTCAGTGGAAGCGAGGTTATTACGTCTAAAGTGTCAGTATGTTTGTGTCATCGGTACAAAAATGAGTTTCGAGCAAAGGCTAAATATAGTAATACAAAATTTTGTTTTAAAATCGATAAAACGAAGCGGTACTGCAACATTTGAATTGATGAAAAAAGTGTATGGCGATGATTGTCTATCTCGTGCCAGAGTTCATGAGTCGTTTACACGTTTCAGAGATGGTTGTGAGGACATAAATGACATGAACATACGGGCCGCCCAAAATCAGTAATCACCAAAAACTTCATTGTAAATTTATCGAAAGTGAACCGTAATCAGCGTTGAAATTCATGGAATTGGAGTTGAATATCTCCAACTGTTCATTTGGGCTTACGAAAGGTCTGTGCACGCATTCCGCACAAGTAAACTGAGAACTAAAAATGGCTCGGAATTCAATATTCGAAAAATCGCGTTTGGGGAAGTCAAAAATGAAGTCGATGCTAAGTTTTTTTTTTCGATTCTAAGGGAGTTGTCCACAAGGAGTTCGTGCCAACGGCCCGAACCGACAATTGATTTCTATCTTGGCGTTTTGAAGCGTTTGTTGCATCGCCTTCGTCGAATTCGCCCTGAATACCGCGAAGAAGGAAGCTGGCGCGTATTGCATAATAATGCACCATCGATCCACTCTTGTGACTGATTTTTTGAATAGAAATTGCATTTTAACCATCAATCACTCATCGTATGCACCTGATATGGCTCCCTGTGACTTCTACTTATACGGAAAATTGTATTAGGCCATGAAAGGAAAACGTTTTGCGTCCGTAGAGGCCATCCAAAAAGTTTGTACCGATATACTGAAGGGCATTCCGGTCAATGACCTGAAACACTCTTTCGAAAAGCCAGCCAGGTCTGAACTTTGCTTGGGATGCGCAAGTGTATACTGGCAAATGTTTGAAGCTTCTGAAATAAATCAAGGTCGTTTTGGACTTAGTGAGGGATTTAAAATGAATTTTAATATTTGAACTTGCCCAAGAGTCCCAAAAAAAAAAAACAATTACCACCAATGGTATATTTTTATAATATAATACAATAAAATTAATAGCAAACTACTCTCTCAAATTAAAAATCTCGTCGTTGGCCTAATGCTGTATTTTGGAATATAATATACATTTCAGCAGGTGACGCATGTGTTTTATGACTCAAAGTGAATTATTTCTGGAATGCAAGTAAAAAGTACGAGCCGAGAATCTTTTGGAAGGACTAGGATTGCCGTTACTAAATCCAAAGATAATTTTCTAAAGCGAACGCTTACTGCCAGCTAATTTCATCTGCACATTTAAAGTCTTTACAACAATGGTTCCTTAAAAGCCCAGGGCTGCCATCTAGAGACAGGTGCGAGTATTGCCCGAAAATGATCGTAAAGCATATTTTCATGAAATTCTAGCGAAAGAATTGTCTGCAGGGAACACAAAACTACCGTTTACTATTGCGAAATTGCAAGTTACTCTTATTATTAGGTGCGCAACTAAGTTCTCGTCGTTTTTTTGATGAAAATACAACTTTATTCTGAAAAAAAAGGTTACAAGTGAATCATTGAAAGTATTGCCCATCGCTGCCTACTACTTTTTCCCAACTTTCTGGTAGATCCCGTATACCGACGCGGTAAAACTGTTCATCTTTTGAGGCTATCCACGGATCAATCCATTTTTTGATGTCTTCATATGAATGGAACTGCTGGTCAGCTAGACCATGTGCCATCGATCGGAACGGGTGATCATCATATGGCGGTTGGGGTAGGATTTCCCATTTCAGTGTTTACAGGTAGGTTTTAACGGGTTTGGCAACGTGAGGCCGGGCGTTGTCATGCTGTATAATCACTTTTTCATGCCTCTCCGCGTATTGCGGCCGCTTCTCGCGCAGTGCTCGGCTCAATCGCATCAATTGTAGTCGACACCGATCCCCAGTGATAGTTTTGCTTGATTTTAACAGTTAATGATAAATAACACCAACTTGGTCCCACCAAATACATAGCCCAGGGCTGCCATCCATAGCCTAGGGCTGTCATCTGCCTTCGCAGCGTGAATATTCGGCCGAGGCGACGACGTAGAAGCATCAGCGGGCAGTCCCCATGACTTTCTTTTCTTTGGATTGCTGTAATGAATGTACTGAATCCATTTTTCAACATCCGTCACGATGCGATGAAGAAAACTCTTCCTTTTTTGCCGCTGGAGCAGTTGTTCACAGACGAAAAAACGACGTTCACCATCCCTTGGTTTTAACTCATAAGTAACCCAAGTCCCCTGTTTCTGAATCATTCCCAAAGCATGAAATTGCTTGGAAATGGATTGGCGGGTAACTCCTAATACTGACACGGATCCTCATTGAGAAATGCCTCCAATTCAGCGCCTTTGAAGGTTTTTGGCTTTCCTTCACGCGGACGGTCGTCAACATTAAAATCACCGTCTTTGAAGTGGCGGAACCAATCTCGGCATGTTATTTCACTTAAAGCAGCATCTCCATAAACTTTTTGTAGCTCCCGATGCACTTCAGCCACCGTTTTTTTTTTCGAATGGAAGAGGAAAATCAACACTTCCCGCAAATGACGATTATTCGGCACAAAATAAGACATTTTCACAAAACCAAAAGTATATGATACCAAAACAAAATCACTAATGTGTCGAAGCAGTTTGTTTACCATATGTCTAAGCTTGGTTTGTGACATTCAGCTTATGTTAGAATCGACTAGCACACACTGCTGGCGGCATTTATTGACAAACAGCGGTAACTTAGTTGCGCACCTAATATTTTTAAACACGAGTATTGAATTAGTGAAATTTCATACCTGAGGATATTATTTGTGACGTGTTTTGAGCGCTGGATGAAGGTTAAGTTACGTAAATATCACCATTGGAATGGAGAAATACCTATTAACATACCTCCAAAATCTTCATCTGTGTTCGCCCCATGCCCCATGTAATTTAAACTACAGTCACTCACACCTTATTTGATACAGATACGCTTTTTTGGTTAAGTGTTCTATATTTCATAATATTTTACGAGAATGGGAAAACGGAGTATACATTTTATTTTATTTCATTTCTCAACATTAAATACAAAACAGAGTCCACACATTTCATATAGAGAATTTACGCCTCAACTTAAATGATACAGTTAAAAAGAGCAAATTTTTATTTCAAATCCGCCGCCGTAGTCGAATGTATTGCTATGTGATTACCACTCAGAAATCGGAGTACGTTGATTCAAATCTCCGGGAAATACCAAAATTAGGAAAAAGTTGTTTCTAATAGCGTTCGCCCCTCGGCAGGCAATGGCATACCTCCGAGTGTATTTCTGTCATGAAAAAGCTCCTGATAGAAAATATCTGCCGTTCAGAGTCGGCTTGAAACTGTAGGTCCCTCCATTTGTGGAACAACATCAAGACGCACGCCTCAAATAGGAGAAGGAGCTCGGCCAAACACGCAAAAAAGGGTGTATGCGCCAATTATATATATAAAGGGTGGTTAAGTTTCAAGGGCCGGTGTTGATTTTAAATAAAATAAAATTAGGAAATTATTCTCATTTCTCTTTATTATGATGATATTGGTATGGCTCAATTATCGTTGCGGCTTCGGCGGCGCACCTCCATCCGATGGTCCAAATTTACGATGACGCTGCGGCATAATTGAGGTTCTGTGCCGTCAGTGTGCCCAATTATCTCATCCTTTAGCTCTTGAATTGTTACTGGCTTATCGACGTACACCTTTTTTTTCAAATAACCCAAGGAAGAAGTCCAACGGTGTCGTTGACGTTTAGATGTGGTTCACATTCCACTACGGCCCTTGAAATTTAACCACCCTTTATATATAATCGACCCTCGGCAGGCAATAGCAAGCGTCCGAGTGTATCTCTGCCATGAAAGAGGTTCTCATAAATAATATCTGCCATAGTCGTACCCTTCGTGCCGTAAAGGCGCAGTTGTTGTTGATAATGTTTGTTTTCCTCTTCTACTGTCCCTAAGGGCAGATTCTGGTCAGATTGTACAATATTATATCTGAAAGTTTTAAATTTTCGAAATTTCTTTTCTTTGCAAACGATTTAAATTTAAAAGAAATGTCAAACATTTTAAATAAATGTCGAGTCTTTCCGACTTGTGCAAGCTTCAGTCAGATCTCAGTAACGTGGCGATTTATATATTATATAATTTTATATACAATTTGCACTCACACTCTTTGTTAGGTGTTTGGCCGGGCTTCTTCTCCCATTTGTGGCATGCGTCTTGATGTTTCCGAGGGGCCACCGCTGTTAGAAAAAGCTCTTGCTATACTTTGGTGTATCATGCACGGAGATTCGAACGTGCGCACTTCCGATTGATAGTCACGCACCAACCCATTCACCTACGGCTACATCGCGACTTGGTGTGATGAAAATTGCTTGGAACAAAATTTTAGGAAATGTGTTCAAATATATTATCTTTTTCGCAGTCTAGGGAATAATTTACTATCGCATATTTAGTCAAGAAATCGCGTCTAATCTTTATCAATAAAGTTTCAGATCTGGGTTTAGTTTTTGATGCAAAATCCTTATTTCTGTGTCATTTAAATGCTTTGCCTTTATTCGACGCTTTTGTTAAAAGATTGCTGATATACGCTAAAGCTACATCACCTTTGCCTTATTAATAGACTTGAATGGATTCAAAGGCATTTGCTTCATTTCGCTCTCAGATCGCTTAGTTCATATGTTGTAAGATATGCCTGTGGTGTTAGTGATTGTCCTCTTTTTTAGGGCGCATTTATTTTTAGATTCCACAAAAAACCTGCGGAGTTATGATTTATACTTAATGTAGCAGCTTAGAATGTTTTATGCATCTTATGCTCAAATACATAGAACATTGAATGAATTTTATAAAATTTCAAGTTCTTTGGCTTTTGGTTTTTCATCTTCGAAATAAATTGTCAAATTCCACCTGAAAGAATTATACAGATAAGTTTGGGTTTAGGTTTACTAAGAATAAAAAAAGCAATAACTGAATAAATCTTGCTTGCGGCATTATATCGACAGAAATATCTTTAAAAAATTTCCATTGTCACAGTATCGATATATTTTCAATATTTCAAAATGTGGTTCAAGCGTGAAGGCTTTTATTTTGAGCCGCGTTTAATGATACTGCGTCTTTCCCAACATAATGTCTATCAGCGCCAAAACAACATAAGATTTGGAAAGAAACCTGCTGATGGTCCATCCTTCAAATACCAACTTGGCATTCCAGATTAATACAAATTATAAAAATAGTTTGTCAACATCCACATGACACCGCTGCTCATGGAAATGAAAGGTATTTTTAACACATGCATCAATCATGCCGCATAAGGATGTATCAGCAAAAAAAATACTCAAACCACAAACCAACTCGGAATCTTAGAACAAGTACGTCTTATTGACATCAATTGGAATTTGTTGATAAAAATCTGCAATCCCTTTGTCAACCCATGTCAGGCAAGACAAAAGAAACGCCAGCTCTTAGCTCAATATTCCCAATACCAATATAACTAAAATAGAATCCTTTCTCAACTACTTCGTAAGCTTCTTATAAAATTGTAGTTATTCAAATCTCACCTTCCTTAAAAAAATACAATTTAATATCATAATGAGCAGATTCAGGTGATTCGGGCGCTGCAGGCAATACGTTGTCACACCAAACCGGTATGGTCTATGAAAAATGAGCAAAGCGAAGAGGTCAAGCGGGCAGGTCTATTCGATTACTTGGCTAACCGAGCAACACAAATACAGGCTTGGCAAAAGGCAGATAGGCATTTGGAGATCAGATAACTGCCACAAGTAAATATAATTAATGTATTCGCTTACATTAAAAATTTGACAAATTTAATTGGAAATACTATCTCTGCACAAGATGTGGACGCCTGAGCTTGAATTTGGCCACATTGACCAAAAATGTAAACCGCAAAACTTGGGTTGTAGTACAAACCCTTTTCTTCTATTTCACCTCCCACTACAAACGCTACAACCAAATGAATTGGATACCACGGCGTATATGAATCAGCATCTGTGTTAAGATGAGTGAGAAGAGGTACACACTTTGCCATTTGCGTTGATTCACTCTCAGACATTTATAAATATTTAACCTTAAATGTAAGTGCCGCACATTATCAGTGACAAATTTATCAAATGGCAAAAGCAAACAGAAAACAGAAAATAGAAAATAGAAAACGTTCCTAAGCGCCAGTAAATCGGCAACGGATAGCTGATTGTTAAAGTGAGTGTGTGGCAAGTACATAAATACTGATGGCTATACACAAGCATTCACACATACATACGCATAAGATACCTAGATACGTTTTAGCAGATGCCATCTTAAGTAAGCTGAGATGAAAATATAGAAGAAGGCGAAAAAAAAACAAAAAACGTAAAGTCAAAGGATACATCACACAATTTGACTTTGATTTATGAGCAAAAAGTGTAGAATAATGAAGTTGTAGAGCCAAGTAGTACATTTGTCATGACGACGCCTTTGAATCCTTCCCAACATTTGCACTATGTATTCCCTTACACTCACACCCAAACAGTCCCAACAAATGCGTTTCTATTTTAGTTTTTCGTTTTTATCACTGTGCGCAGACATGTGTCCCCAAGCAAAGTGCTAATGAAAAATCTAGTTTTTCGGTTAGTTAGTTGTAAAAATATTTTCCACTCCGATAACTGCGTGCAGATGAGTGGCATTAACTTGCAAAATAATGAGCTGCAAACAAATTTTTAGGAGTATCCAAATCAACAGGATGATTAAGCTGTTACCACAAACTATTCATTATCTAAAATTTTGGAAAACTTTAGACATTTCCTCTCCCACGCATAGACGATATTTCAACGAAAGTCAATGTCGTAGGAGCTACATGATTGCATACTACTTAATTTCAAAGAGGAGAATAAGTTAACATTGAGCTTTCTATTATCCAGCAGTGAGGCTTTAATAAAAAAAAAATACGCTGATTTGAATAGGTTTTGCTTTTACGTCATAAATTCAGATTTTTAGGAGAGGAATTAAATATTTTAAGTCAAATGACTAATCATTTAAATATTGCATTGGCACAGAGCAACTTAGTGACTAGCCGGAAGAAAGAGCTAAAAGCCGTTTTCTCAATGCGTGATTAACCGTAGAGTGCTTGCGTATTAGCATTTGCCTCCGAGAGAAGTTATTTAAAAAAGAAAATTTGCTTATTTAAGTATTTTCAAAGAATTGCTGCCAAAATTGAATAAATGTAACTAGTGACAGAGGGCGCAAGATTAAACACTTTATCGGGAGTATTATAATTTTTGAAACTTGCGAACAGGCCATGGAGCGCGAAGGTCAAAATAAAGATTTCCATCACTCAAAATCATTTTTTTTTTTATCAAAAAAGTTACTCAAAAACAAAATTTAATTCAGCTTGACTTGTTTACAGTAGCACAGAAAACAAACTATGTGACATATCACGCTGAAATTTGCCATGTAAGCTTGTAACAGTCCTACCAAAAAACAAAAAATTTATTTTTGTCATATGTCATCTGCGGTCCGTTTTATTGATACCGTCTCATTCATATTTGAGCAGAAGGTATGTCATCCGCGGACCGTTTTATTGATACCGTCTCGTTCATATTTGAGCAGAAGGTATACCGTCTTCAAGCAAAATCAAAATAAAAATTGAAAATGAAAGTAATGATCGCCAATATTTCATTTTATTTTTTCATTCATTTCATTTCGTTACAGAAACCCTTTCAATGGAGTAATCATATAGGAATGGAATGGAATATGAATTCGACAAATTTCTGATAATTTGTAACCGTGGCACGTGATTCGGTCTCCCATTCGTAATTCACCATAGAAAATTCTGAGAGGGAATTACTTCATTTGTATATAATTCAACCTCAACTGCCTTGTGAACTACAAACAAATCGTTACCTTCTCTAATTTTTTCAATAATTACAATTACAATTACAATTTACGAAAATTATTATTGTTATACAACGTAACTTTTTGCCAGCCTGCTGCCACTTGCTGCAACTTTTTCTTATTGCTGGAAAATCGAAGAAATAAATTAAGTAAAATATTAGTTAAATTCCTTTTTCCTCTATTACCGATATTCGGAATGAATAATATTTATAAACACCAAAGATTATTTTCCAAGGCAGTGCAAACTAGGTAGTGGGGGTGCACAGTAGGTGACTAGAGAAACCGTAATCCTGTAAGAAGGAAACCACAATCCTGCTGTTGATCAGTAAGGAAACCAAAATCCTGTTGCTTGAAACGAAATGACGCCACAAAATATCAGTTAATTTTTACAGCACTTCAAATTAAGTATTACAAACTATTTTCTAAAATATTCCCCTTTATATACAAAAAATTAAGACGCAATCATTAAATGTGGTGGCACTAGACCAACAAGAATATTTTGTACGTTTTATTGTCAAAGAAAAGTATGTGCAAAGTAGAAAACAAAGAATGAATTCGCCTTGTTTCACTCTGCCAATCAGGTGATTTACCGATAGCACCTTTAATAGATTCGCCTTGCAAAAAATTAATACACAAAATAGGTATAGTGCGTTAATCCACATTCCAATACAAAAGATCCTTTACGCGACTAACGAAATAAGGCAACTTCATGAAAACCATTTAAGAAAAAGAATGATAATTTGTACCAATCATAGAGGCAGTCAAGTCGAGAACTAATTATGAAGAATAAAAAAGTTTAAATTGTCAAGTTTTTTTGTTCTTGTCTCTTTTTTTAATTTTTTTCTTCCGAGGAAAATTTATGTGAGCTCGCAATCCGCCCACTTCTTCACATTAGTTAAAAGGAAAAACTTAGACGCAGTCGTTAAAATAATTTGTTGAATAGCTTCCATAATGTGTATAATGATGTGAAGTAGCAAACACTTAGAGAAAAATTGTACATTCAAAATTCTATGAGGCACCCATTTTGAAATGTCATGCCATGATTAAGTTGTTTTTGATGATTTTTATTAATTGACATTCGCTTTAACAAAAACAGAAAAAATCAAACCCTTCAACAAATTAAAAAAACAAAGTATTGAAGACTTCTTCTTCTTCTTCTTAATATGCGCGATAACCGGTTACGCGATTTTGGCCGAGTTTAACAAAACCTTCCAGTAATTTTTCTCTCGTGCTAACCGGTGCTAGTTCGACACATCAAGTGAAGCCAAGTCCTTCTCCACCTGATCTTTCCAACGCCTGATCTTTCCCATTCTGATGGCGCTGCTGGTATAGATAACTCCCTTTCGCTCCCTTTATCGTGTGTGGCGATTGTTCTTTCTTCGATATTTTGCAAGAATTGGCGTATTGTGAATATCTGGTTGATGTACATTCTAGGTCTAAAGCCGCACTGATAAGGTCCAATCAGTTGGTTGATGGTGGGTTTCAGCCTTTCACAGAATACGCTCGCTAGATCCTTATAGGCGATTTTCAGAAGACTAATCCCGCGGTAATTGACACAGATTGCCGGCTCACCCTTCGTATGGATTGGGCAGAGCACACTTAAACTGTAATCGGAAGGCATACTTTCATCCAACCATAATTTGCATAGGAGCTGATGCATGCACCTTACCAGCTCCTCGCCGCCTTGTTTGAATAGCTCAGCCGGCAGTCCGTCAACCCCACGGCTTTGTTGTTTTTAGACGCGTTATCGCTATTCTCATCTCGTCATGGTCGGGTAGTGGAACTACAATTTCGTCGTTAACGATTGGGGTATCGGGATCTTTGCATTCTCTGTGACATGCGCAGCTGTCACTATTTAACAGGTTGAAGTGTGTTCCCTCCGTAATTTAAGTATGAAAGTATAAGCGCCCCGGTCTTAAATCCTTCTGTAAGCCGCCGAAATTTCTGGTAGAATTTTCGGGCGTTGTTCGTATTAGCCAGCGTCTCGAGCTCCTCGCACTCACGTATTGCGGCCTCTTGTTTCTTCTTTCGGATAATACGTCTCTTTTCCTTTTTTAGCTCCCCGATTCCACATGGCTCGCGTTGCGCCCGATCGCAGCGTGGCTCTATAGGCAGCATCTTTTCTTTCTGCGGCAGCATGAAAGTCCTCGTCGCACCAACTGAATCCAATTTCTTCTTCCGCGATTTTACGTAGAGAGCGAGAAATGTTGATCCATTGTTCGTGCATGCCGGTTTGTTGGGCAGTACTCTCTGAAAGCAGGAGTCGAGTGGCGAATCTTCTGGCTGTCTGTTGTGATTGCAGCTTTTCGATGTTGAACATTCTTTGCGTAGGTAGAAATACATTTTATTGCTGCACATAGGCGTGTGCGCAGTTTGGCTGCAACAATCCGAGTCGATGTTGGGTTTTCGGATCGTACGTACATCTTAAGTACTAGAAGCGTGTATTCCATGTATTACAACATGATCGATCTGGTTTAGCGTTATACGATCTTCTTATGCTGGAATCAGGTACTGCATGTTTCTAGCGTTGCAGTCGCCAAGCACAATTAGCATTTCGTGGCGGGAGCAGTGCTCATAGGAGAGTTCCTGGCGCTCATAGAAGGAATATGTGGTCTCATCGTCCTTTTCTTCCGTTGGGGCGTGGGCACAAATGAGCGAGATGTTAAAAAATCGCGCTTTGATGCGGATTATTGCGAGACTCTCGTCCACCAGAGTGAACGACAGTACTTGGCGACGAAGTCTCTGGTGCATGCCCTCAAATCGTTATCATTAGTTCGTTTGCAGGGATCTTCATCAATAGAGGAGGTTCACATCCGATGCCTAATTGCTGTTTTTATTGTGGGGGGATTTTTAAATGGCGGGTCCCAAACCCAGCGCACAACCAGCTATCCTGGAATGCTTCGCCTTCTCACGTTGGCTCGCAGAGGATACTTGGGCAAATCCCGGAAGTTGTGAGCTGCTTGAACCATATGTAAAAAAATCGTCCTGGCCACTCCCAAGTGAATAGCGATCAGTAACTTTCTCCACTTGCGTGGACTTCTACATATGGAACCATACTTCAAAGGCTTACTAAGGCTAAAAAAAAGTATTTTCGAATAAATTTTAAAATCTAATACCTCGAAAACGGTTAAGTTTTGGCCATCATGTCCTACATGCTTTTGTACTTCTACACGGCAACACTGCTGAATTTTGACGCAGCCCTTTTCAGTCTGCTGAGTAACGTTCCGAAGCCCTTAAACACGTTTTCCCCGATGTTAGATTTCTCTGTCAACCAAAGTAATCTCTAGAACGGATATTGGTGGATTGATTTGAATTTTGAATTAATTGTAAAATATGCCAAACTAAATTGAACTTCTATTAGTTTTTTTTAAAGCAAAACTTACGAACATAAGTTAGAGCAAAAAAAAATTATATTGTATATATTATATATATAAATTCTCTCAGACCTCTTTATAAAGCATAGTTTATAAAACTAAAATGATAAATTTGGATTTTTTCTTTAAGTTGTAGATCAAATTTTTTCCAGGTGACGCAGAATTAATAATCCAATGTTTGTTTTTTCTTTTTTTTTTTGAGAAACAAAATTATTTGGAGTGATGAAAGTCTTGTGATGCAGTATCCAAACAGAAAAACATTTTTGTTTTATTTAAAAGATTACTTTCATGTACAAACATGCATACAGTGAAACCTCTTTTGGGCGGACACTCACCGTCAGCCAGCTTTTGTCCATCCAATAAAGGCTTCCACTCAAAAGTATAACATCTTCCGATACATTAGATTTGGCATAGAAAAAAGTGTCGGTTCAAGGGATATGTCCGTTAGGAGAGGTTACACTGTAAATACATAATATGGTATATGTATAAGTAAATATTTTATAATAAAATAATGCAAAAAGTTTTGTAATCTAATCTATGCGCTCTACTTTTTATCTCTTACTGCAAGTCAGGGGATGTTATTTGTGTCCCATGTCCTTCTACGGATTCTTTTTCTTGATTAATGCGATTTTGGCGGAGTTCAACAAAGCGCGCCAGTTGTAAAGCCAAGTCCTTACCCACCTGATCATTCCAACATAGAGGGGTCTTCTTCTTCCTCGGCTGGCTGGTACCGCATCGAATACTTTCAGAGCTGGAGCGTTTGTATGCATTCGGACGACATGAGCTAGCCAGCGGAGTGGCTTGGATCTAATATATGTAGTATGTTTACATTTTAAAGTGCATAAATGGACACACTCTGTATACTTCTACTTATTTTGTGAAGTTTGGCGCAGTTTCTCTGATTGTAGTCATGCAAAAATGACCTCCGTATTTTAAAACCAAAATCATGGCAGAAATACACTCCGAGGTTTGGCATTGCCTGCCAAGGAGCAACCGCTATTAGAAAAATTGTTTTCTTTATTCTTTATTGGTGATTCACGGAGATTCGAACCCACGTCTTGCGAATGTTAGTCATGCACGACCTTTGCAAACTATATCGTTAAAGAACTTTTATGCAGTTATGGATTTGATTATAATGTAGTAACTTCCAGTAACTTCCAACTGATTTATTTTTATTAGGAAATTTTAAATGCAAAATGTTCAAATGCCAATAGTTGGTCAGCGGCTATATGAAATTTTAAAAAATATTGCATCAAAACATATCAAGTTATCCGTTAAAGTGCCCACACGCATAGGAAAAGAGGGGCCACAAAATATTGCTTATATTATCAGAATTTAAAATAAGAACAATTTGCTTTAATTATTCCAAGGACATTCCACAAAGAATTCAATCAATGGAGCCAAACCATTTTGAGGAGCTAAACTCATATTCTTCGACGTGCCCATTCGGAGTATCGCTCAGATGAAATTCTCCTAATAACGCGCCTTCTCATCTATCGCTACGTTAATTGTAAAACATTTAGAGATTCTTATCACTTTAACCCGAGGGAGATTGCAGCTGCCAGTCTCAATAATACCAGGACCATAAAAAATCCTGCTTCTAGCACAAAGTATCCATTTCGAATAAAATAAATACATTTTTTATTATTTCTATCCTTTAAAAATGAATTTTACTCGGGAGTGCAATGCATTCGAATTAGTCCGGCTTATTTTCTTTTGATTATCTTTTGTGGCCAAGGCCGAAAATTCATCCTTTCCTTCCTCTTTTTATTGTGTTTTATGTGTATTAGTACTTGCTGGTTTTCGTTTATGATTGTTCTGAATATTCTTCACATTTTACTATTTGATGTATTGATTGCTTTGGGAATTGTATTAATTATCAGTCTTATCTCTGTGCTCATATAAGAAATCCTTCATTTGCTGCAAATACTTACGGTTGTGCATACATATCCACATACATGTACATATATGCATGTCCGTTGCTGCAAACTGTTGGGAATTTCAATTAATCGAATACTAAAGAAGAATGTGTGGAATTTTTTCTCTTTTTACTCCGTGTTTTGGAATCTTAATGTATTATTTAAAGAAAATTTTTATTTAAAAATAGGAATAAATTATACTAACGGGTATTTTTTTAATTCTTGTATTTAAAAATTATATTGGGTTCCCATGCCCCAAGTTTTCAGCCAAGTAAAAAGGGTTTCGCTGCTGATACTATTTTTGTGCTCGCTCTAGTAATATACTGGTGATTTGAAAGTGTGTGTGTGAGGTCTCGATCGTAGTAGTTGACATTCGTTTGAAGCGAAAAGATCCTTTTTTATCTGACGTTAAAAATGTCTATGTTCGTCCCGAATAAACAGTATTTGCGGTCATCTTTCATTATTACCTTTTAAAAAAAAGTGCAGCTGAAACGCATCGTATATTGATCAATATTTGCGCTAATCACGCTCCATCAAATTTCGGCGCTTCCAAATTGGCAACTTCGTCGTGAGTGATAAAGTTGAACCAGGTCCATCGACGGTGAAAAAAAATGTTCATGCTTCAAAGGTCTGTCCTCTATTATGAACTCCTTAAACCATCTGAAACCATCACTGGCGATCGTTAACGACTGCAGCTTATGCGTTTGAATCGAGCTCTCAAAGAAAAGCGGCCGGAATGGGACGGTAGACATGACAAACTGATTTTGCTGCATTACAAGGCCACATGTTGCTGAATTGGTCCAGAAATATTTCGAGCGACTGTATTGAGAAATCTTCCCCCATCCGCCGTATTCCCTGGACATTGCACCTTCGGATTAACATCTGTTCCGCTCAATGCAGTCAGCCCTTATTGGGGAGCGGTTTAATTCTTACGAGAGCATCGCAAACTGGCACAATGAATGGATGAAGTCAAATGAACTCAATTTTTCGTCAGAGGAATCCGTATGCTACCTGAAAGATGGAGTAAAGTTGTAACTTCCATTGTCACACACTTCACTTAATAACAATTTAATTGTTTAATTAATTCGTAATTTTTGCTAAGAAAGGACGGAAACTTATTCCCATACTCAATAAAAAACAATAAATTAAATATTTAAATGTCTAGCGGAGTAAGTCACCATTCCTAAAATGGATGGATTTTTGGGTTCACCTTGGAAATGAACTACCCCAATTTACAATAAAACAACTACTGATTGCACGAGTGTGTGAATGCATGTGAAATGATCGTGCAGAGCTCGGCTGGCGAATCCCCCGTGACCAGGCAGCTGAAGTTGCTCGGATAATTTTGTTTTTCACTGCATTCACTTTGCATTTAAAATTACATACACCAAAGATATAAAAAATTCACATTTTGAGAGGGCTCTAACCAGAAAAATAGTCAAAGTTACTAGCACAATTTTACTTCGGATAGCAAAATCTTATAATCTACTTATGTATATTACAATATTTTCGGCTAAAATTAGCTTTAATTTACAACTACCATTGAAAGTAAAGAGTTTTTTAGTAATTACTTTTCGTAGAACTTAATTAAATTATTGGCAAAAACATTTTTTTCACAAGACAACAAAAGGAAAATATTTTGCTTTAATCAAGTGAGCGGAAGTTTATTTAAGAAATACGATCTCAAGAGAGCGGTTGAATGAGGTAGCACGTCTTTAAATCGATAGAGACTCAAACTCCCACGGTGGAAATAATTTTTGAAAAATTAGCTGAAAATATTACTAGTGTCTGTTGTAGTCGACTAAATGTCTTTATTGGTTGGTACGTGACTCCCATTCGGAGTTCACAGAGAGAACGTGGGTTCAAATCTCGGTGAAACACAATTAAATAAAAAAAGGAATAGCGGTCGCCCCTCGGCAGACAATGGCAAAACTCCGTGCCCAATGTGAAGAAACTGGTATAATCGAACATATGCGAGCACAGAAGGGGCGAATAGAAGATGCTTTACATTTGTTTGAAAAATGGTTTGATGAGTTATAACCAAGGTGAATTGAATATCGAAGGTGGCGCCATTGAAAAATAGTTACTTTATTTTTTGCGATTTTGACAAGTCTAACGTCAGATCAATTCGCAATAAAAAACAAACGAACAAAACAAACAAGAAGAGGAGAAATTACATGCTTGTAAAATTCAGTTAATGGCTTGATAATATTGTGATTTGTGAGATGTGTTAAATTGTAAAAGCACAAATTAATATAAAGACTCCAAATGCAGTTCGTTTGCGTTTTTATGCGGAAGACGCCGTGACAAGAAAGTGTGTGTGTGTGCGTATAATTTCTTGTGCTTGGTTGTTTCCTTTGCTTTCGCCTACTCTTCTGCCTCACAAACAAGTAACTCCCCTTCCTTTTGTTTGTTTATCGATCGACTCTTCCGGCACGACGAATTCGGAAGGCGCAATCTTTTTCTCTATCATTCTTGAGGTGTAGCCATACTTACTAGCGGTGAGCCTTACTCGACAATTATGTTGTTGCTTTCGCCTGCAACGCTTTCGTCAAGTTAACCAATGACAAAATGGCAAAGATAGCCAGCAAATAGACGCGGCGTATCATTTTCTGAACCGCACAGTTTTGGAGCCCGTGGTAAATTAATTTTACCACAGGGTGACACAAAGAAATGAAAAAAGAGTTTCTATCCAAGTTAAGAACCCACTATTTACACTTGCTTATCTATTGTGAATGCTGGACGCCGTGCTCCCTAAAAATGATTGTATTATATAGCGTTATTGGAAATGCTTGGCTTGTTGGAAACGCACACACATCTGAATATTCAAGTATATATATACATACATGTTGATGATAATCGTAGTGAAGCTTATGGGAAAGATACAAATTCTTAGAAGTTTGGCCGGTAGTTAAGAAGTTTAAAAAGGTTTCAACGATTAGAACTGGTTTTCACAACAAATACCCTTTTAACTTTGTTCTAGTCAGCTTAAAATGCATTTTATCACAAAAACAGAATGAAGAGCATGTAGTTTTAATGTGCTCAACGCTCCGGCTCTGAAAGTATTCGATGCGGTACGAACTGGTGGAGAAGGACTTGGCTTCTCTTGGAGTGGCCAACTGTGCCGGTCAGCACAAGAAAGAAACGGCGCCAGCCTTGCTCATCTCGGTCAAAATCGCGTAAGCGGTTATTGCGTCAATTAAGAAGAAAAAGGAAAACAAAGTTCGAAGTTGATTTTGTGTGAAGTAATTGACACAATCATATTAAATTAAATTACAGGTGAAATAATCAGATTTTCAATCAGCGAAATAATTCCATTCGACAGTTGGATTACTAAATGTGACTAAAATCTGTCCAATGCAGATAATGTTGATCCGTTTATAAAGATTTAATATAAAATAATAATTTTACCCTCACTACAGTTTTTAAGGCGGATGATATCGGTATTTTTGGAAATTATTTCCCGAAGAATCATCTGCACCGGGAAGAAGAAACACGATAGAAAGGTTAAAATTTTTAGCTTACGCCAGCGCTTCTCAAACCTGAGATCTTTCAAAGTAAAAAATTGTTTTTCGATCCCTTTGTCTCACAGTATGGATAAAAAGAATAAAATCTTTAGTTGGTATTTCCATGAACTCATATTTTGAAGCGTATTGAATTTTTAGAGAAACAGAGCCTTCCAAAGAGAGCGCTGCTTATTTATGATAATGCTCCAAGCGATTGACCAAAACCATAAAAAAACGGATTATTTAAGGCTTCATATGGGATTGATATTGGTAATATTTATGCCACCTAATGTAATGCGATTGATACAACCGGTGGATCAGAACGCTATTAGGCTAGTAAAACTTTGTTACAGAAACAGCCATTTGAGTAAAAGTCTTGCTTCTAAAGAACTGATTAGACACGAAGGCGAAAATGTTCTTGAATCTACAGTGACTGGCAGCAGCAGTTTTTCCTGATGTAAGACTTTGGTGTTGCTTATATTAATAGTGTCGTTTACTTACGCTGTTTCTCTAAAATTACGCAGCAGTTGGCTTTTTTATGAAAATATTAGACTATTATAAGTAGTACAGCAGAAAATATGGAACCACAAACTGCGAGTACATTTTAGCCAGTCGAATAACCTGCACACCCTGCTTCATTAAAATGGTTTACAGTACAGATAATTCGACAAAAGCAGAAGCAAACGCCACAACCGGAACTCAGCCAAGACCAAAACAAAACCGATATGTCTAACCGGATCCAGAAGACGGTAAAAATAAACGGAACCATTTTTATCCTCTGCAAAGCTTTCCGGAAAATGGGAAAAAGCTTTATTGTACTGGAAATGCAGTTTAAATGAAAAATGGATATTCCGGAAGTGGAATCTGTGCCACCGGTAGTGTAGAGTGCAGTTGTGTGCTTAAAATGCGCTGCCCTGAGTGTATACATACACACATTTTCACTTATCTAACCATATTTATTAAAGTTTCGCCTCACCCGTGTAAGTAGATGACCAAAAACTTAAGAATGGGGTTGGAAAGTTTAGAAGCCATTAGAAAATCCTAAATACATAACTCGAAATTTTTGTAGAAAATTAATTTTTATATTTTACGGTCAAAGTTTGGTGAATGAGCAGGCTAGACAAGAGGGCAACGAGATGGTTTCGCCACTGAGTGAGTGGTTTAGGACTCCGCTAATGCAGGAATTCTAAAAAAAATTAAATTAGATTAATTAAGATAATAAAATAATTAAATTTTAAATATAACATTGTTCTTATACGAAATTATATTTTATTTGGTTTCTTCGTAAGCTATTAAGATTAAGTTAAGTGATAGCGGCTGTCCACTATTAGCCACATTTAGGCTCATAGCCCATTGTGATACCGCATGGAAAACTTGTTCCGATGTCACTCCAATGGAGCTTTTCAAAAATTTTAGAAGGTCCTTGATTTCCACAGCACTGAGATCTTCCAATTCATTAAAAAATTGTTACTTAAAGTGGTGATAGTCCGTTCCTCTTCAGCTTCGGCAGTAATTATGTGTCTGCAGGTCGACTCTCAAGGCGTGTGACAGTGCTCTGTTATAATCAATGTGCTCAGGCTATGATAATTTTGGCTTAGCAGGGATGCTGCAGCTTTAGCATTGAGAGCCGACCACAATTGTCGGTTGATTCTGCAGGTGCGTTCTTTATGCCATCTTTCATTAGCTTTTCTTATAAATAGATAATAATTACAAGAGATATAACATTTTTCAAACGAGTATAATAATTTGGTCATATGTAATGGTTGAGTAAATTACTTTTTCATTTTTATCATTTTGAAATACTGACGGAAATATTGCCCAAAGAAATATCGTAACATAAACGCTAGACCACCTTAGCTGAATGGTTTGGTGCGAGACTGCCATTCGGAGTCCAGAGAGAACGTAGGTTCAAATCTCGGTGAAAGACCAATATGAAGAAAAACATTTTTCTAATACCGGTCGCCCGTCGGCAGGCAATGGCAAACCTCCGAGTGTATTTCTGCCATGAAAAAGCTTCTAATAAAAAATTTGTGGAGCAAGATCAAGACGCACGCCAAAAAAGGATGAGGATCTCTACCAAACACCCCAAAAGGGTAAACGCGCCAATTATATATATATCATCGCAAATATGACCCTTAACCATTGACAAAGAGCGGAAGCGATAAAAACCATTGAGCAATAATTTATTATCTTTATATAAGGTAGACGAGTTGAATCTGGTTAGACCTGCTCAGCAAATAGACGATCCTCCCAGCCCGTTTGGAGAATAATTAACGGGAAGCAAATCGAAGACTAGCTGGTGTATTAAATGCGTATTGTATATCCATACATGTACAGATATACACATATGTTCATGCAAACTAACACAGACCATCTTTCGTTACACATTTACATGTATAATATTTTTAGAACTCAAAGAACTTGCAGCTACAGATATGCTACGCACTCAGGAGGATATTTGAAAGACGAAAGGTGCTGGTTTACTTGAAATTGAGCCCCACAAGCGTCAGAATTATAATCAAGTCCATCAGGGTACGATGTATTTAGGGAAAATTTAAATACCTATACATATATTTATGTACTGATATATTTATTAGCGAAAAATGCATAATCAAATTTATTGAGAACAACGGTTGCAAACGTATAGGGTTTTCCAAGCAGAGGTGTTATTTTGATATTCACGGAAAAATTTTATTTTTTAATATAAATGATCGCATGTTTATTTCATTATAAAGAGAAAGGTATGTCGTTAATAGTGGAAAATAACATCAGGAAAATGACCACCATGACCACGCTTACAGGATAATATCCTTTTCATGAAATTTTCCTTAACCGAATTGCTAAGTGGCTGCCCTATGTCTTCGATAGCCTCAAAAATTCCATTTTTGAGGTCTTGAATCGACCCTGGGCTGTTGGCGTAGACCTTCTTTTTCACGCGGCCCCAAGGAAAAAAGTCACAAGGTGTTAAATCACAAGATCTTGGTGGCCAACTGTGATCACATCTTCGAGAGATAATAAGACCCGGAAACTTTTCCCATAAAAGGGCAATGGTTTCGTTGCTTGAGTGGCATGTAGCGCCGTCTTGTTGAAAATAAACGACCATAAAAAATCGTTAATCATCTCTCGATAGCGCAATCCATTCATTCATAACACCTGTTATTGAAAAACCCTTTATGAGATGAAAGTGAAATTGTACAAAAAAATTTTTTTTGGTTTGACACGGAGGTCCACATTCTATACATATACAATTGGCGCCTATACCCTTTTCGGATGCTTGGCTTTGCTCCTCCTCCTATTTGTGGTGTGCGTCTTAATGTTGCTTCACAAATGGAGGGACCTACAGTTTTAAGTCAACTCCGAACGGCAAACTGATTTTTTATGAGGAGCTTTTTATGGCAGAAATGCTCACGGAGATTTGGCATTGCCTGCCGAGTGGCGATTGCCATTAGAAAAAACGTTTTATTCTGAATTACGAATGCTAGTCACGCACCAACCCATTGGGGTACGGCGGCCACCATATTACGGCATATTACGAATTAATAATAAAATTTAAAAAAATTTAAAACCCGTTTTTCCGATATTTCGAAAGTATAGTATCTTAAGAATATACTGTGAAATTTTCATGCGGAAATTCGCAATATTATAGCTTATACAGCCCATTAACCAGGTAGAGAGCGGTCCGCGCGCTTCTGTACCTCAAACTTTAAACTCATTTATCTCGAAATTACCTTTTTCGGCCTGGTGTTGTCAAAAAAAAAAAAACTATTTAACCGAATTGTCTGAAATTTTAATATGTTGTTCACAACATCAATGGCTATCGCCCGTTCTAGAATCATATTATTATTTTAATTATTTCGTATTTTTTTTATTGAAAAACTCAATAAAACAGATTTTTAGAGTGTCAAATTCAAAACCGCGCCATTTCGTAATTTTTTTTTATTCTAGTACGGGACTAGCTACAGTCATACTGATTAATAATTTTTTTGGTTGTTGTATTTCAGATAAATAGAAGAGCCCAAATGGACAACACCGTCCAAGTCCAATTTTTCAAGAAGGTCAACTTCAGCGGCATTTTTTAAATTTTTAAAATTAAAAAAAAAATTTTTTTCATGAGAAGAAGAAGTTAAAAAAACAGCCTAAAAATTTATATATCGTTTTTAATTTTTTAATGGTAAAAATCACCGGGAACCGTTAAAGCTTTCTATGTTGTGCATTCAAAGCAATGGTATGTTCGGAGACTAAAAAGCTTCCCCTCATTTACTTCATTTCGAACTGTCGGTCACCCTATACCTAATATCGTATTACTTCACAGTGGTGTGCCTGTGTCCAGGTCCTACTTTTTGATCCGGAAAATTTTTCCCGTGAAACCACTGCTTATTTCCCACGTGCTTAGCATCTGGTCGATTACATTTTCAGTCACCGAGTGCATTCTCCGAAACGGTGGGAAGTGTTCGATGTTATCTATTTTGAACACGTCTTAACTCTCACAAAGCTAAAAAAAAATATTACTGAAGGCGGTGGAATATTGCCTGGTTGGGGCGAGTACGTTTTAATATCACGAACTTGAATAATCCCAACGAATTATCCATTCAAATTCAACCGACTTCAATTTCTGATTAATTTGAGTGTTTTCAATGACAGACTAGTAAAAGGTATTTTGGTTCGTAAATGATTACACGTTTCCTTTTTTATTACAAAACTTTTATTAATGTTCAAAACATAAGTGCACAATTTAATAACTAATTAAGAACTTTTGTCTTTTTTACCACGCTGAAAGAAAGTCTTGTCGGAAGCAAAACTTAACGGAATGGGAAAAATAACGGAAGCACAATATGAACCACTGTTCGTTAAAAATTAAAATCGATTGTTGCGATTAATACCAGGAGTTGCCACAGTACTAAAGGCCGGCACTGATCTGCTTCCTCAAATTTAGTAGTTGCCGAGTAAGTGTTTAGTTCGAACGAGTTACATAATTGTGTTACCGATAAAACAAAATTTACATACCGAGTAGCACTTCAATAAATATTAAAAAAAAAATTTAAAAATGTAATGTTGTTAAATGTTTTTTTAATGTGTCTCACTTTATACGCAAGCGAAGTCACGGGTCTCAGCTCGATTATTATATAATCCAATATGTAAAATACTAGTAGTATTAAAATTAAGAATTCTGAAAATATTTGTTCAGATATCTTTAGTAGAAGGTTAATGGCTATCTCTTGGATCTTTTCCAAATTTTCTGTTGATTTTAAAGAAATAAAAGAAATAAGTGTGATGAAAGTAGCATTAAAATTAGTTAGTGCTAAAAGTATACTTACCGAAAAAATGTTTATCTTATCCTTCATAAACCACTTAAAGTGCTCGTATGTTTTTTTAATATGAATTCATTTTTATTACCCTATTCATTGCATTTTTCATTTCATTACAGTAGAGTAGAATAACACTCTTATTTTGCACATCAGCATGTCTGCTTCATAATTCAATAATTTTATGCTATACTCGTATATTTACTTAATAATTTTTGTTTATTATCTGCGCTATACACTATGGTATGTATGTATTTTTTTCTTTTTTTTACTTTTATCACAAATAATTTTTAAGCATTTTTACAGAGGATTTTATTAGTTGTCTTACTTTTCACAAATTGCTTACCTTCTAAAAGTGGTATATATTATATTATATTTATGTATGTATGTATTTAGTTAGGTGTTTGTATAGGTATGTATGTATATGTTTTCAGATTTGTAGGGATTCCTTTTCTACACTTGACTGTGATGTAACAGTAGGTTTAATTCTAATTATTAATTTTATATATGTATAATAGATATGCATCTGTGTTAGTGTCTACTACTATTATCATAATTATTATTACGGTCTAAATAGTAAATAGTTTCCTTGTATAATTATTTTTGCTTCGTCATTAATTACTTACAATACATTAACAATTAATATCTTTTGCATCTATTTTTTTATCAATTTCGTTATCTGAACTGGATTTTGCAAATTTATTTTAATATTTATGTATATGTACATATGTATGAATCTACTCACATCTAGTATACTTATATATGTTCAATTATTTTACATTTATTATTACGATTTAAGCAATTCATGTACAATATTTCTTAATCGTTACTTTTGGAAATATATTATTGACTAAATGAAAAATTAATTTGCCCTCACTATAAGATTGTACATAAAGACAATTTACTTGAAACATATTCAGTATATGTTTATGTATAAAGCAAAAATGGAATAAAACCAACTCAATCTGGTTTTACTTTTCGGAAACAACCCTTATTTATATCCGGCCAAGCGGTATTTCTCAAAAATGTTTGGCTTACATTTTAATGCAGTACGAATTAAAAAAAAAAATGTATTGTTCATTGATGGTTTCAAGTTGTAGAAAAATAAGTAAGATTCGGTGAAGAAATTATGTATGTCAATTTTCTCGTGAACTTTTTCGCTCTGCTATAGAAGCATATTTATGCGAACTTCGTTTTATATCAAAATTATCTACATAGGTATGTATATATTTTTTATACATGACAACTAAGTTTATATTTATATTTCGTATTAATAAATAAATAGGTAAATCATTGCATTTTTAAACTAGAATCACATTAATTACAAGTTCGATTTTCAGAGATGTTGAAAAATTAGTTGCACACTTCCTATGTTCATACAGATCGCGAAAAAACTATACTACCACAATATTTTAACCAATTTTGACTACACTTATTTCATATTTTGAACTTTAATTAATTTTTTGTGGCAGCAGTTAGGCATTGCTCGGACCACTTTACAACGAATTATTTGCATTGATTTGCATTTATTCCCGAATAAGATTCAATTGACGGAAATATTGTTGCCTGCGGACAAGCCTCGTCGATTGGAATGGGCCCAAAGAGTCATCGAAATCCGTCGGGTTCGTCGAATATGGGCAACCCGTATATAATTTGGTGTTTGGCCGAGCTCCTCCTCCTGGCGTGCGTCTTAATGTTGTCCCACAAATGGAGGGACTTACGGTTTCAAGACGACTCCTAACGGCAAACATTTTTTAAGAGGAGCTTTTTTTCATGGCAGAAATACACACCGGATTAGAAAAAACTTTTTCTTAATTTTGATCTTTCACCGAGATTCGAACCTACCTTCTCTCTGAATTTCGAATGGTAGTCACGAACCAACTCATTCGGCTACGATGGGTTTTTAAAATCTCTATGAAAATTTATGTATTTTTAATTTTTTGTTTTCTTGTAATTGGGTTTTTTCATTTTCCAACTACAAGAATTAGAATAATGAGTCAACCCTTTTGAAATAGTATTCATTTTTGTAATTGAGGAAGATCAAATAGCAGCTGATATGATTCAATCATTTCTATATGTTTGAACTGTTTTATTTTTCTACAAATGAGATATGGTTGCGTATAAATATTTAACACATCTGGCAATTCCATTGTTAGCATTTATATGCAAAAATTGTTTGTTCATAAAATTATTATTGAATTTTTATTTTATTTATTTTTTAGTATGAAAATCTAAATTGGTTTAAATTTATTTAACCTTACGACTCTCGAATAGAATTTTTGGCCATATTATTTTATTGTATGCCAAATCAATAACTTTTTTGGCCGGCTCATTTTTATATAAATATTTTGCGTAAGTTCATATAGGACAGTTAAGTCGTGTTTCGTGCGATGTCATGCAACAAAAAAAGTAGTATTTTCCTGGAATAAATACGCTCTTACAAAAACCAGGTTTGTCCGAATAGGTTAACTAAAACAGTGTGAATAATTTGGTAGTGATCCGAGCCTTTCATACATGAAGAAGGAAGAAATTATATATAAATATCTATAAAATATCACATCAGCGAGTAGAATATTATCCTGATGCTTTTGAAGAAGGTGGTTCTTCTGGTGAATCAACTTTTGAGGAAGAAAAAGATTGAGAAGGCAACCAATCAATGAGATAAATTGCAGTGTTAGGTCATGAATCCATTCTTCTAGTTGCTTAGAACAACTTCGCCATTCAGTTACGAAAATAAGAGCCGAAAATATTATATTCAGAAATGTTGGTTGGACTCACTATGCTACCAGCCAAATGATAACAATGCGAGGTACTTTTAATTTATGTTGCACTTTGAATTTTTTTGTCGGTAAAATCGGCGATGACGATTTTCTGTGACTTTCTGGGCTGAAAGGACAGACATCACAGTCTCATGCAAAAGTTTGCCGTAAATAGTAAAAATTGTGAATTAAATTTGGTATGCAACACTGATTATAAATACTAAAGGTTGTTAATATGAATAAAATGGACCCTCAATCACATCCTCACATAATACCAAACTTTTAGATCGTAATATTTATTTATAATTACTTAAATATAATATAAAATCTCAGAGGACAAAATTGCTCGGACACGTGTTTAGAATGCCCAAGGAAAGAACAACTCGAAAGGAGGTTAAATTATGCTCTGTTGGAAGCCGAAGAAGAGGACGCCTCAGAAAGAGATGGCTCGAAGACGTGAAAGTTGGTCTTGAAAAGCTAAACGTGCGGCGGTGCAAGGAGGTAGCCTTAGATAGAGGCAGATGGCGCAAGGTTGTGAATGAAGCAATGGCTCACCAAGGGCTAAAATGAAGACGAAGAAGAAGAATATTTACATATTTATTTATATAGCTATAGATAGAATGCTCTATCATGATATTTATCCTCGAAATGTAGATCCGTTTCAGTTACTTTTCTTTGAGAAAATGTTTATATATCCTAAACAACTTAAGTAAAATGAACAGAATTCGGTGTAGAAATTACTCTATAAGAGGTTATGTTTAGAAGTAAGATATAAATAGCGACCGAAGCTTCAAACATAAGTATATAAATTGAATGTTTCTTGGAAAACTGACATAAGACAGTCATGCATACAACTTAGAAATGTGACTCAATCGCAAACTTTGCTTTCAAAAAATAAGGGTATTTATAAAAAAATTCGGGCGAACTTATGAAATCAAAATCCTTTAGAAAAAGAACTGAAAAACATAACTTTTTGTCTTAAGCCGTTTATGGTGAACACAAAACATGTGAGCACGAGAATACAGACGGTCGCCGTAGCTAAGTGTCGGTGGGCAAAAAGTCAAGTAGGAGTTATTGAGCTATTTGTTTCCCCGCATTGCACTTTTGTTGTTTAAAGGCGGCATAAAAGAGTACCTTCACAAAAATAGGAGCATAATAGTTTTCTTACAAATATGAATATAGCAACACGAGTCCATCTGCATCAAATTGCCATTTGCGTATATGTATGCCTTCTCTACAAAGTTTTCTTATCTTCTTCTCCCAAATTCTTCCCATCTCTCTTGCTACCTAGGCAATGAAGGAAGTGCGTAGAGCAATCAGATGTGCGCGCGTGCAGCCGATTTCCCCAATACTCGAATAAAGTTGACAAGTAACTAAGTACGTGTGTAGCAGCGCTTTAAGTGTGTGGCAGCTACAGTTGCAGTGTCTCGACGAAAAGTGGAAACGCAACATTATGTTGCATTGTTGAAAATGGAAGAATCAGTTAGGTGTGGTATTTGTTGTTGCATTAATACTTTAGAATAGGTCGCTGTTTGGGCACAATCGATGATGAAAAATAGTCGAAATGCCAAAAAATCGATAGTTGATGTTTAATAAAATTTTAATTCATTCCACTGATTTATATGAAGTAGTAAACAAGGCCGCCGTAGCCGAATGGGTTGGTGCGTGATTACCATTCGGAATTCACAGAGAGGTCGTTGGTTCGAATCTCGGTGAAAGCAAAATTAATAAAAACATGTTTCTAATAGCGGTCGCCCCTCGGCAGGCAATGGCAAACCTCCGAGTGTATTTCTGCCATGAAAAAGCTCCTCATAAAAATATCTGCCGTTCGGAGTCGGCTAGAAACTGTAGGTCCCTCCATTTGTGGAACAACATCAAGACGCACACCACAAATAGGAGGAAGAGCTCGGCCAAACACCTAACAGAAGTGTACGCGCCAATTATTTATTTATTTTTTTTTTTTTAGTAAACAAAATTAGCGGGCACAATCGCGTATATGATATATATAACGGCAACTGAGGTTAAGAAACAATTAATGCACGATAGAGGGAATACAGAAGGTGTCGGCAATATCAGACCATTACCGGCTCTCAGCGATTTTGAAGGAATCAGGTGATTTGCTGACATAACAGGGGATGTGATAGGGGTTTGCTTGCCACAGAGGTCGCAAAAACTATTATGACTATGTTGCTGATATACGATATATACATCGTACCGTCTGAACAACGACTGATTCGAAGACTGATAGCATTCAACTAATCCCGCATTACACATTTTGTTTTCCTTTCATGCGCTTCTCTTTAGATCAAATTCCCTATGCCGTAAGAGTCGAAATTACTCACAGTTAAGAGAGTATTGCAGGCCGCTCAGAGTTGCCAATCTTAATTTGAGAATAGAGTAATAATAAATAAATAAATAAATTACTGCCATTAATGAAAATATAAAAAGTTCTAAAGGGTGATTTTTTAAGAGCTATAGGACAGTTTTTCAAAAAAACACACGTAAGATTACTTCATGCAAATGTTGACCGCGACTGCGCTTCGAATCGTCCATCCGCTTAGTCCAATTTTGGTATACTCTTTCCAATGTTTCGGCCGGTATCTCACATATAAATGCTTTAATGTTGTCTTCCAATGCGTTAATTAAAGCAGGCTTACCTGAATAGACATGAGCTTTAACATAGCCCCACAAAAAATAATCTAAAGGCGTTATATCGCACGATCTGGGTGGCCAAATGTTAGGTCCCGAACGCGAAATAATATGTTCACCGAACTCGCCTCTCAACAAGTCCATTGTTACGCGTGCTGTGTGGCACCGTGTTGCTGAAACCACATGCCCTGCAAGTCAAGCTCTTGCATTTTGGGCAAAAAAAGTTGGATATAATTTCACGGTAGCGCTCAGCATTCACAGTTACGTTACGAATCGCGGCATCTTTGAAGAAGTACGGCCCAATGATACCTCCAGCCCATAAACCGCACCAAACTGTGACCTTTTCTGGATACATTGGTAGCTCTTGCAATTCTTCTGGCAGATCTTCACTCCAAAATCGACAATTCTGCTTATTTACGAACCCATTGATCCAAAAATGAGCTTCGTCGCTGAACAGAATTTTTCGATAAAAGAGTGGATCTTAAACTTTCTTAATAGAACACGCACTTTTATAATATAATTCAATGATTTGCAAGCGTTGTTCGTTTGTAAGACTATTCATGGTTAAATTATAGACCAAACTGAAGATGTTCACTGTCAAACAAATCACGAAACGTTCGTCAGCTGTTTAAACCAACTGTTTAAAAAGATAGTAGCTCAAAAATCACCCTTTATATTTCTATATTTCTCACATTAACTACATGTTAAACCTTCACCGTAGCACTGTTTGCGCATACAAAGACTTAAGTTTTCAAATAGCTGAGGAAAGTAATTGCATTGACCACTTGACTTAGAAAATCAAAGCTTGAATTGAAATTTAGCCACATTAAACATCTAAGGTGATTATATATGTATGTATCTATGTGCGCAAAATTCAGAATATTTACAGATGCAAATAGTGCCAGTTTATGTAGTTAAAAAGTGCTTGAAATTGATTCCCTTAACTTGTTTTCGAGGCAAGACTTAAATAGATCGCTTCTTGATATCGTGCTTACCTAGAAATAGCGGTATTACTAACGAAATCTAAAAAATTATAATTCAAAATAAAGTGAAAAGCTATTATAATTTTTTTTATTTAAGGGGACTATAAATTTGAAGAGCTTTTCAAAAATTTTAAATCAAACCATAACTTTTAAAATTTTTCATGTACAGATATACAGCTGTAAGCCTTGTTTCTACTTAAAACTTAGATAATGTTTCTATATTTTTCTTTATTTTCATTTAACACTTTTTGATTAATATTAACGAAATTGGGGAAATCCTTTTGATGGTCAGCAAACACTACTAATTGTGAGCTCGCAAGTATTTACCAAGCAAGAATTAGGGGTATTTCATATAAGTATTTTGCACGAACAAATACTCGTAACTTTCTTTTGAAACGTTTTCAATGAAATTTGCACAACAAAAATATTAAAATATAATTTTGTATTTTTTTCCTTTTTCATTTGAACCAACATGCAAGGAGTATACATATGTACATATTTTTATGTCGCAACAGTCCTAAAAAAGTTGTGTTTGTGGTTAGAAAGTTCTAAACAGGTAGGTTTGAAATAAAGCAGTGATTGTTTATGCAGTAAAACCCCGATATAACGAATACTGATAAAAGAAAAAACTCAATATAACAATATTTCTGCTCAGTCCTCTGGAAAAGCTCGTTGTTGCGAAATTTTCTATACACAATTTCTGCGTAAATTTAGCGAAAATATTCGGGATGTTTTGCCAGTTAAGGTTTCGTTCACAAAATCATCTATATAAAGAGGTGTCGACTCAAAAGCCTTTACAAAGTGAATTCTGAATACAGTTCGGTTCTCGCGCACCGAGTGCAAATTGTCCTATTGTTTTAATTCTGGTCAAATTGAGTTATCCAGTGAAACGATAACGATTTGCTTACGGTGAAAAATTGGAATAAAAAAGCTTCAAACATTTTTCTGGGCAAACTTTTCTACTCTGCGTTATTTATTTTAGAATTCGATATCTGTAGTGAAATCGATTGTTTTATTCAAACTTAATCAACGAAATATTTTTGCATCAATTCAAAACTTTTAATGATGTACATAGTACATATGTTTTTCTTTATTGTTTGAAAATAAAAACTAAAAAAAAAAAACAAAACTTATTTATAACGAGTTTTAGAACAAAATTTGAACGTTTCGTTGCATTGAGGTTTTGATATTTTATAAATATATCGAAAATATAGATATCACGCAGTATCTGTCCGACCCCTGGAGCTTCGTCATATCGAGGTTTTCCTGTATTTTTTTTTTGTTTTTTTTTTGTAAAGAGTCGACCCATCTTAACGTACACACAAACGTGCCTATGTATATGTGTATTCATAAATCATTTTATACGAATATTAAAAACTTTTCCATTTACTGTCGTCATATTGTCATTTTCCAGCAATTGTAGGTCCTCGATGCCTGCTCACAGTCAATACTCTCACCTCAGACGCTTTGCTTTCGCTAATGGAGAAGGGAAAAACTTTTATGCTGCACTCAAAAGCTTTTATGCTATAGTTGTTGTTGCCCTTGTTATTGCTATATTACTTTCGCGAAGTTCTTTATTGCTAACGTATTGGATTGTCGATGAGCAGTATGATATTTATAAGCAAACGGTGTAATGGTTATTTTTTTATAATCATATAGCTTCTACTCAAATATGAACGAGACGTTATCAATATTTGAGCAGAAGGTAAGTTGTTTTGATTTGTTAAAGGAATAACGGACAGAAAACAATTGTACCAAGTAGCAAAAGTATTCAAAATTATGTCCGAAAGGCCACTAATGCAAGAGTTAACTGTTTATGCGACATCATCAACTAGTAAAATTGTGAAAATTTTGCATCAGATTGTGTGTACGAATTAATGAGTCATCGCTAAGAGGGATTTGGAGCAAGTACCGTGTCCTAATTGAAAGCATAATGACTCAGAAGTGTCAAGTCTTAACTGTTCAGCTAAATAAAAAAAAAACACCAGATAATAAAAAGTTAGAGATAGCCCGAATGAATCACCATTTCAACCAACCAACCAAGAGAATCTATCGTAAATCATACATTAAGGGAGAATGGTATTGCTTTTTTAACAGTGAAAAGTGCTGGAATTTTAGTTTAAATCTGGGCATTAGAACCGAAATGGTTCAGTAAATTCATCATTTTTTTACATGGTTTAAAAAAAGCTTAAAATGGCATGTTAAGTGAGAACGAACATTGGGAGGTTAACTTCCGCCAGAAGAAATCGGCAGGAAATCGACCCTGTGTTGATATGCAAAAAATAAAATATAGGTGCTGAACATTTACAAGTGAGATGGTGGCTGGCTTTATGCAGAACAATTATTTTCTTTTCACGAGCATAGTCAAAGCATTCTAATATGCCGCAAAACATGTCTGGCCTGGGGGTATTCGAAGACTACAGGGTGCGCCATCCTTTATGTCGGCATCTTTTACCAACCGATCGACCTCAGCATACATGTTTTCGATACGTCAATGCCATACAATTTCAACCAAGGATCGTTTTACACCGAAACAATGCGCTGAAATAGTGACGCTATACATCGAAAACAGTCGTTCCATTGTTCTAACTCAACGCGCGTATCGCAAAAATCATCGCGGCAAATAGGCACCGTCTGACAATACTATTCGTCG
Organism: Anastrepha obliqua; assembly: GCF_027943255.1. Lineage (NCBI taxonomy): Eukaryota > Metazoa > Arthropoda > Insecta > Diptera > Tephritidae > Anastrepha > Anastrepha obliqua. The sequence continues at coordinate 89,161,624 of NC_072892.1, forward strand.
TTTGGTGTCGAATTTTTTTGAGCAGGGGACAGTAGGAGATCGTCAACGTGCCGTTTATCAACGACCAAGACGTTCAAATGAACTTGTTGAAGCAGTGATGGAGAGCGGTGCCCAGAAGCCAACAGTGTCGTATTGTCGACTTGCTCAGCATTTTGGCGTCAGTGAAACCACAATGCGGCGCATTTTAAAGGATGATTTAAATTTGTTTCCGCATAAAGTGCAATTAACACAAAGAATATTGCTGACAGACCATTCACGTCACTTGGAATACGGCCAAACAGTCGCTCGAATGGTTGACACTGAACCCAATTTTTGGAAGCAAATTTTAATGACTGACGAGGTACATTTTAATCTCTCTGGCAGCGTGAATAAACCAAAATTGCCGCATTTGGGGAATTGAGAATCCACACGAGATCCATGAAACGCCATTGTATGACCGGAAAGTAACTGTTTGGGCCGGAATTTGCGCCGAAACCATCCTTGGACCATATTTTTACTGAGAAAGCGAAACGGTCGATTAAAACCGATATCGATGGAAGTTGGCTTATTATGTCTGCCCGCAAATGCCTGAGAAAGGCTTAGACGGTTACTGGTTTCAACAAGATGGTGCGCCATGTCACACTGCGAATTTAACAGTTGAATTTTTGCAACGAAAATTTCCGGGCCCCCCAGATCACCTGACTTAACCCACCGGACTTCTTTTTTGGGGTTATCTGAAAAGTAAGGCTTACGCCAACAAGCCGCAGACTATTGATCACCTTAAGGCAAACATTCATGCCGAAATCGACGCTATAAAACCCGAAATGCTTTACAAGGTGATGACAAACGCAGTTTGTGATTGCTAATAAAGGTGGCCTCTTGATTGATATTGTATTCAAAAAATAGTTTTAATAAATTGTAAATAACCAAACCAAATAAAAATACCTCACTTATACAAATCAGTTTTTTTGTTTTTAAATTCAATGTTATTCAATGTTTTCGTACCAACATAAAAAATAGCGATTTCTTGATAGAAAAACATTCACACATGTACAAGGTGGCACAAAATTAATCATCCAGTTTTGTTTTTGAATAACCTTTTTACTAAAAAAACATGATTTTGAGTAATGAAAGTTTTTATTTTGGCTTTTATGCGTTCCATTGCTTGTCTGACTGCATCTATCTACAATAGTTCATAAGCGTACCAGTTTTCGAGAAAACGCTGTGTAAAAATGTTCCTTGTGATGGCAGAGCGCTCAGTTAGAAACCACCTTACGTCTTCAATTTTGAAATTACATTCTTTTTTGATTGACTTTTTTTAGCAAATCTACATTTTTTCTTTTATTTTTGTTTGAGTTTTAGCAAATTTGGTCATTCCTCATTTATTTTTGTTTGTTTTTGTTTGTTTTTGTTTATCAAACTTACCTAATATTAAATTTTGGTAAGTAAAAGAAGGTCGTAATTAAGTAAAACCAACTATCAAAACCATTGCCCAAATTTTGAACCTGCAGTGATTTCTTTTTTAAATATCTTCTTTGTATTACTTTTCCATAAGAATATTATAATCATTCCTATCACTACAAATATTTTTTTCTTCGCAGCATAGAAACATTTTTCCCGTTTTTTTCAATAGTCTTTTTCTCGCAGTATCTTCATCAAAAATATATGAAGATGGATACAACTGAAATTATGTCGACTACTAGAAGAGAAAATTTCATTTGCCCAAGAGTGTGGATGCATCTTTATAAAAATTGTATTTGATATTCTAATCCACAAATAATAAAAATTAATAATTCTCATCATTTCCACTCCAATAAAATTTGTTAGCTTCAAAACGCTGCGTTGAGTAGTCGAAGTAAAAGGAATCAATTCGAACATACTTGGAATCGATAAACCTGTTGAGAGAAGAAACTGTCTCGTTAACTTTTTTAAACCGATCCGGAAAGCAGAGAAATAGTGAATGTTTATACTCCAATTGTATTAGTGAAGTTAAAATAAGTGCACCTAAAAATTATTAATCTTCGTGGATATATGTATGTATCCCTTACTTATACATACATACAAAGTTAGTAGTTGCAGTGAAAAAAGAAAGCGCATTCCAATTGTAAGATAAGTGCGCAATTTACGCCAAAAAAGAAGCCAAATAGAGAACGTGTCTAATATAACTTTGGAAATGGTAATAACGTATTTTTAAAGTTTTTTATTGTTAACATAAAATTTTACTGACGCATGCTTACACGCACACACAGGCTCACATGCATACCCTGTAGTAAAAAACAATGGTACTCGGCAAATATTTTCGCTCGTGGACCGGTATGCATTGCATGGAAAAGGTTACACTAGCGCGAAAGTGACTAAAGTTGTACTAGTTACAAAAAAACCAAGATCCTCCTTAAGCCCGGCCGAAGTATTATATGTAGGTGATGGAAGGGCCTAGGAACCTGCGCGATGTTCAGAAAGACATAGCCTAACTATAACATATCAAAGACCAAACAATTGATTGGATATTTTCGATCCGACATCTCAAAAGTTAAAATAAGGAGAGCAAGGCGTAAGTTGTCATATATACCGCACAAAAATATATTATAGGTATGTCCGCCGTTGTGGAGAAGTGGGAGAACAAGATTACGAGCTTCCAGCAAAGCATTCCTCAACAGCATAGAAGAATATTCAGGATTGTAATTTAGGTTACTTCTTTTCTTTATAGATACAAGATGTCAATAACAAGAAGTGTCTGAGCAACATCGTCAGGGAAGAATTTCAAAGATTAAGTTAAATTTTTCAACAACTTCAAACTTGCACTTTCAACAACATCATCATACATATAATAGCAATTTTAGCTCGGGGTGCGCTCGAACTTCCTTTACTATTCCGCTCCATACGTCTCACTTCCTTGCTTGGTTTCTTCGTACGTTTATGCTAGGCTGGTAGTCTTTCACATTATCTGCCCACCTTCTTGATGGCCGTCTGCGGTTTCAGCCACCCAAAAAGCAGGAGTTAAAAGTCTTTTTTGCAATTCTGTTGTCATCCATTCGAACTACGTGCCTTTACCGCCGAAGACGTTGCGCCTTCATGAAACAAACTATGTTTTGTCCATTTATAAGTTCTTCGATCTCATTGCTATTCTATTATTTATTCCTAACAGGCTCCTGTAGAGGAAAAATTCTCACCAAGATTTTACGCTCAATGCATAAGAATTAGTTCTGCATATTCACTTGCACTTTACTACCGCAAAATAGTATAATTAGCCATAAAACTGTATACCAACAATTTTTCTAGAAATTATAATTAAAAACCTCTCAATTGTGATGAAAACTTTGTTGAATTTTTCTAATTTGTATACAAATTTTTAACTTGGTTTTAGTTATTTAATGAGCTGTAATTTTGTAAAAATAATGAATATTCAAAAGAAAAAAGGTCGCAACTGGTCAAAATATCAATGTGCCATAACTTATCGCGGTACTTTCTGTGGTGCAACTCTAGTACGTTTGACTGTAGGGTACATATTGGTTTAGTGCAGATGAAAAAGACGAATGGTTTGGCGCATTTTGCTATGCAATTTCGTAAATCCGTAACTATATAAAATGTGATGTTTGTATATATGGAGATTTATAAAGCATCTCGTCGTTGTATTCGTGGAATTTTTTATTGGATATGCAAATGGCGAAGATGGAAATTTTGTGTGTATGTATGTATCGGTAAAAATTGGCAGTGTACAGCAAAAGCAAAAATAATAAAATACTATGTACGGTTATATGTACGTATATATGCAAATTGTCTTCAATTTCCAGGTCAATTGAAATTGGGTGAACATTGGCTAAATTTGAGCGCTGCATACTCGAGCGTTTCCGCTGTTACGTTTCTTAGTACATTGTATGCACTATTTATAGATATGTATGCATGTATGTATGTATGTGTGATATTTTAGTTCCTTGTCAGAGTTTAAACATTTGCCTGTAAATCATTTAGGCCGAAAATGGAATACTATTCTTATGAGAAAAGTTTATGGATTCTCAGATATGTAATTTAAGAGCTGGGTGTATAATTTTGCTTGATATGTTTCGTACTACTACGGCAGGAGATTGCAAAAAGCCAAATGCATACGAAAATTCTTTCAAATTAGATGACCGCAAATATTTTTGTGCAGCTACATATTCGTAGAGTCAGCTGCTGACTTTTTGTTTATGAAAGTGGATATGTTTAAAATACGCAAAAAAAAAAAAAAATTGTGTGTGGTAACTTAACCTAAACTGCTTTGAAAACACAATGTATTTACTACATTTACCTATTTATATAACTATTTACATGTGCAAAATATTTATTGGAAATTTTTCACTTCTCACCGGAATATTTAACGCCTTTTTGACTTCTATTTATTTCATGCAGGCTTTTGCTAAATTTCCATTCGTGTATGATTTTGCTTAATTAAATATACATAATTGCATTAGCTTCTAATAAAACATAGCACACTAAATACACACACATACAGCTATTGAAAGTCTGCTAGCCACTTAAATTTACTTTCCATTTCAATAATTACTAACATGTGTATGTATGTACGTACGTAGCAATTAAACTATTAAACTATAATATTAGTAACTAACAATTTCCTAAATATTTATAACTTATTAACTCATTTTTGTTGTTGCAGTTTTTTGTTTTTACTGTTTCGTATTTGTTAGTCTGAGCGTCTGAACTTTGCCGCTTACACTACATATATCTATAGGTTTTTTCATTCCGCTTAAACTATGAATTTTTTACTTACATATTTATGCAATAATGTCGTTAATTTTTTTCGTTTATTTCTAAAAGTAGGCAGAGAAAAGTAAATAGATGCTTAGGGTGATGAAAGTAATACTTACGTAAAGCAAAAACCTATGTAAGGCTATAAAAATTAGTTCAATTTTCTGGCACTCAATTTAGCAAAATTTGATAAAATTTGCTAAAGAACTGCCAATAACTGTAATGCATTAGTAACAATTGAATGCTGCTTAAGATGGTACACTATACTAAAAATAACTTTGCATTGTACCGCTGGATACCTTCAAGACTGCGTGAAATTCGTATAGGAATGCATCGAGCATGGTAGGCTTTAGTGGATGTCAAAATAATACCCACTTGTGGAAGTAATGGGAGAAAGTAATTAAAATACAAACTTTATGGCTCCCCCTTCTAAGAAAAAAAGTTCACCGTGCATCGTTGAGACTAAAATCTTTTTTTCAAAGTAATTTCATGAGCAGCTTATTTGGTCGTAAGTAGTGGTCTCCTGCTTACGTTTTTCATCAAATCTTCGGCATTTGCAGCCAGAGTTTAGAGTTTAATATATCGATGTATTTTGCTCCAAAGTTCATTGGGCTCACTTAAGGCAAAAGCTTCGGCATATCATACTATAAAATCAGACTAAAATGAATGCTGGAGATATATGTTACACAAGAAATGTAAGAAGGCGACCCTCTAAACAAAAAGCAAATTACCATGCAAAAATATTTCAGACTCAGGGATATAAGGCGAACTTGTTTTTCGGTATGATCTAAGATATACCTTTCGGAAAGTACATATATGCCTAATATTAAATAATTTACTCTGCAGATAGTCCCAAAGTAGCTTGGGAACCAATGTCATGTTTGAACGATCACTTTGCTATTAGAGGCATTCTAAAAGTAATATGCAGATCAATTCATTCATTCGGCTCACCTCAAAGCTTATTTCTATTTAGTTTGTAGAAAAATGAGCTATCTACTGGCAGTACTGAGATAATATTCTGTGTAGTGTAGTAAAAAGAAATGCACTATTTTTGAAATAGAAGAGAGAGAATAGGCTACATGGCGTTAGAAATGTGAGATTTGGTACTAAAACAATTCGCACATAGCTTTCTGATTTCTTTACTCAGTATTGTTTGAGCACACACCACATATGGACCAAAAAACGGAAAATACGCCATATTTATTTCTTCGGTAAAGACAAAAACGTAGTGACTAATATTGTAATATAATAGTTGCAAAATGGCAAACTAAAGGTGTATGCAAAACAAATATCCATATAAATATTAGATGTAACGAATATAAATTTTGATGTTAGTGCAATAAAGTGGAAATTTCAAGCGCCTCAAAAATCGTATTGATTTTGGGCAAGTTTTTGTTTGCTACCGGTGTTGAATTTTTCTGCATATAAAAATGTGTTTTATTTGGAAGAAAGTTTAAAATGTTATAAAAAAATGAATGTGCTATAAAACTGCGCAATAAAATGCTTTCTAAAAATTCTGATTAAAAAGTTGGAAATTTTTATGAATTCTTTCAATTTCTTATTCAGCTCGGAATTTTAATTCAAAAGGCGTTTTTTTAAGAATTAACCATATTTTCATTGAGAAAATTATAAAATATTAAATGAAAAGATATTAAAATAAAATTTATTAAAAAATTGTTGGCATCGAAGGCACAAGCAGCTAGTGTACTCTTTTTAAGTTAGTGTAATATTTTATATTATTCTAATAAATAATAATAAGAATAATAAAAAATTGTATTCAAAAAATATATAATGACTAAGGGTGCGTGAGTTTTTTCGACGGCTGCATGGAGACTCGTTATTCCTGTCTATGGTGAACGATTTTGCTGGTAAAAAATTTGGCCCAAACGTAGCGTGCAAAAATCGATTCTCCCCTTTTAGTAATAGGGATGAAGATTAGTATGAGAGAGTAATAACGAAATTATCTTTAAAATGCTCTATATCATATCGAACAAAAAAATAAAGCCTTCAATGTTACGTACAGCTAACGAAAGTTTGATGATATTGATATTATCATAACACCATCTAATGCCAGTATTGTTTAGTAATTTTATTCAATTTCTCAACAATCAAGGATCAGCAGTAACCAGCGCCTATTTGTCAGATTTAATCAAATATCGCCAAAATGCCTAAAATACTGACTTTTCTTTCGGTGTTGAAGCTCAAAGTCGGCATAAAATATTTCCGACATTTCAATCTTAACTTCAAGCGATTTTTAGTAAATCTCACATAGTGAGTGATATTGCAATTTGTGCTTTGCCAGTTTATACTTTTTTTAAATTAAATAATGTAAATAATTGCGTACAGGAACGCACCATCCCATAGGTCAATAATAAACTATGTTGTGCTGAGATAATGATTTAGAGTGCATTACAGATTGGCTGAATTACACGATAGTATATTTCTGCTGGATCAGATCAAGTACAATCTATTGATATTGAGTTTTCTTCCTTATTTTGCACAGTGCAACAGCTATTTTGGGGCACAATGTTCCACCTCTTGATGACAATTTTAGGGCGATATAAAAGACCCCCCAAGTAAATTTTCTGTTTCTAACCTAATTAATTTAAAATTATTAGAAAAAACCCACCTCCTGCTAAAAATGCAATGACGGAATTGGTAGTTGCTTCGTGAGTTTGCAATTTAAATGTCTATGAAAGACGTTGATATTCTTTTTATGCAAATTTAGTCTGGTCGTCATGCCACTAATTACTCAAGGGGATCAGCATGTTCCTGCACGGCATGGAAGAGGCGTGCTGACTTCAGGCTACTAGGGCGCTTAAAAACTGTTCCAGAGATCGAGTGTTTTGATAAACTGAAGAACTCTTTTAGCTGGGTAACAAGGGTAACGGAGGAGTCTCCTCTGACAAAAAAAAAACTGCAGAAAAAAACCTATTCTAATCTATTAAATAAAGCGGCCGCCGAAGCCGAATGGGTTGGTGCGTTATTACCATTCGGAATTCACAGAGAGATCCTTGGTTCGAATCTCGGTGAAAGCAAAATTAATAAAAACATTTTTCTAATAGCGGTCGCCCCTCGGCAGGCAATGGCAAACCTCCGAGTGTATTTCTGCCATGAAAAAGCTCCTCATAAAAGTATCTGCCCTTCGGAGTCGGCTTGAAACTGTAGGTCTCTCCATTTGTGGAACAAAATCAACACGCACACCACAAATAGGAGGAGGAGCTCGGCCAAGCACCTAACAGAAGTGTACGCGCCAATTATTTATTTTTTTAATCTATTAAATAAGGTGCAGAGATCAGCGGAATTAGCAATATGTGGCGTCATGAAAACCACGCCATCCATCGCTTTGGACGCCATGTTAAATCTGCCACCCCTGGATCTCTTCTGCAAATACTCAGCGGCCGGTTCCGTTTTAAGGCTCAGAGCGAGCTCAGAATCGAAGACTGTCACACATAGACATTCAACCATTTTAGACTCCTATATGGATAAACTCAGTGGTTGTGAAAGTTTCTTTTAGACTGGAATGGCTTGAAGAAGATCCAACACCCAACACACCCGTTAAGATCTACACGGACGGATCTAAAATGGACACCGGTGCAGGATCAGGGTTATATTATAAACAGCTTTCTATCAGTGAATCGTTTAAACTACCGGATCACTGTAGTGTTTTTCAAGCAGATATAAACTCTATTCATGAAGTCTTGAGATGATTAGAAATAAACAAAATATCATCACTAGATAGCTGCATTCTATCAGACATCCAGGCCCTGGACGCATTCCAAATAACATCAAGGAGTGTCTTACATTGTCGCCAATCTCTTAATGAGATGGCTAAACAATATCGTATTATATGTATAATGCTGGATTCCGGGCCACAGAGATATACCAGGGAACTGTAGGGCTGACCAACCTGCAAGAGAAGGTACCTGTATGCCAAACATAAATATGTATATGGGGGTACCTCTCGTAACTTGTAAGTTTCTTGTTACGGACGCACTAATGAATTCTGTAAATCAAAGATGGATAAGTGCCAACACCTGTGAAATTGCTAGGCATTTATGGCCAAGACTAAATCTACGTCTTTCCAAGAATATTATAAAATTGTTAGACTTCAAATTAGGACCTTAGTAAGGGCCCTCACAGAACCTTGTCTCACAGAAAATCACGCAAGGAGATCAGGCGTTTACATGCATGATTTCTGTCATAGCTGTAGGAATGAGAAGGAGTTGCAACAAAACACCCTTTTTGCACATGCTCGGCTCGAGCCAGAAGCAGGAACTGATATTTAATATCCTGCTTCCTAATGAATATAGATAATCTATACATTTTAGATATCAACAATCTTTTATGCTTTGTCCAAAGGTTGGTTCAATCTGAAGGAAAAAAGGTAACCCAGCCCCTGCGGCTCACAATGGAGCGGTGGCCTAAGTGGAGCTGAAAAGTCTGAAAATATCCATAGTGAAATTTTCCAAGAAATCATTTTCTAGAATATTTTAATCCACTAGCGACCTCGCAAATACGTTTTTATTTTCAAAATTCTCCAAAAACGGGCAAAAACGTCACTATTCTGAGTTAGGTAATGGATAAAAATGCTCTACAAAAAATTTTCTCGTGAAATTTTACTACATATACGAGTATACGTCCAAAGAAAATATTTCGTTCATACAAGTTTTATAACCGGGTTTCCACATTTTAATGAAGCGTTCAGGTACATAATTTAAAAATTGTTTTCCTGAGAATGCAAAAATGCTTTGTGGTTTTATTATATGGCGCTAATACATTTTTGCTGAATAGATTTGACAGAGTCCGCAGGAAATGGACCTAAAATTGTTGAACAGTATTATCGTTTGGCGACATGCATAAAAAATATTTAGTGGATATTTTAAGTACTTATAGGGATTTATGGAAGTGTTTTATGCTGTGAAAAATGGAAGAAAAACAGTCTGTGTGTTTCCTATCCTTACTCACGGCAGATATTGATACTCTGGTAAAGAAAAATAAAATAATATAAAATAAAAATAGAAAGAGCGGCGTACTTTATACTGGCAGTTTATAATCAGCAATGTAAGTGAAAGTTTGGAAATCTTTATAAAATGATGTTTGTATTAAATTTCAATAATCGTAAGATTAAAAAATATTACTAAATCAATCATTTTGTTATTTTTTACTTTCATCCACGAGAGCCTCCTAGTTTCCGTATTATTACTTTCGTCACCATTCTATTGCAAGACCCTAAATTCCATCTCTCATACATCTCTATGCACTAAAGTATATTAATTATACTTACAAAACAATTTCATATGAGTGTATTCTCATGTGTGTGTGTGTGCATTTATGCTCTTGTATACATATGAATATACTTAGCTCTTCAATTATTTTTGTTCTGCACCAGTCTTTTTTTTATTTTGTGGAGATATTGATAGTATTCGCTCTTCAATCTATTTTTTTTTGTTCATAAAACGCCATTTAGTAAATACTTATGTATTAGTGTCAGTGAGTATATATAACTTTGTTTTTATGATCTCCAAATATCTCCAAATATTTATACTCTACACAATTTAAACACAACTCTCAGGACCCGGTAGTGTATCTGTAATAATATGATTCCGATTTGCATTCGTTTTTTGTGTAATCGTTGCTGTTGGTGTAATGTTCGCTGTGTGCGAACTTTGTGATAGTAGCGCGCCATTGCTGCCACTGACGCCCAGTATTGAGCCTATGCCTATGCCTTTGGGCAAAGTCATGTGACCACTTCCGCTACCGCTAGCGCTAGTTGTCATGCCGGGTGGTAGCCCCGCAGCTGCTTTACTTAAATTATAATCGATTAGACTACTCGCTGCGAGATAATCGGCAATCGATAGTTGCTCATCGGCCGGCAATGTTGATTGACGTTGTTGTTGTTGTTGCTGTTGCATAAGATGGAGGCTTGAATGTGCAGCTGTTGTGGAAGGGTGTGGCAATGTATGGTGATTGACATAATGCCCATTGCTGAGATTGTTTTGTATTAACGGGTGTGACGACGTCGCTCCAGCGGATTGTGAATTATTTATGTTATTTGAAGCGGTGCCGGTACTGCCTGCGGAATTTAGTGTGCTGTTGCTGCCACCATAGTTGAGGCCAAGCGGATCGTATCGTGAGATGTCATGTCTATTTAGCGGCAACGCATCGTAGAGTAGTGGTTGTTGTGGACTTTGATAGTTTTTGCGTACTTCGGTGCCTAATTTTAAGGTGCTTGATTGTGAAGGTGGACTGTTGAGTGGATCGTTTGTATTGCTTGGATCGTTGTAACTGATGGTGGTGGTGTCCTGATGGTAAAGAAGAAATTATACACATATAATAATAGAAATTAGTGACAAAAAGAAAGTATTAAAAACACATGAAAAAAAATTAAAATCTAAACAAAAAAATTTACTTAATTATTACATTTGCTCTAAACACTATTAATTCGTATATTTAAGATTTCTACTCATATTTACAGCGCTGAAAAAATGTAAACAACCTAAAACACCATACAACACTCAATTTTAAAATTCGTGAAAATTTCACCGAAACTTTAATTTTCTTGACGAGAATTTTTAGAATTGTAAAAGTAAATACTTAAACTTTTCTTAAAATACTGGGTAAAAAGTTGAAAGTTTTGATGAATGTTTTAAAAATTTTGTGATTTTTGCTCTAGTACGAATTATATTTTTATAAAAAAAATAATGCTGCATTTGCAAAAATTTCGGCGCACTCGCGTGTTGGCGACCCAACTTAGTTTATCTAGGAACCAGCATTCTCACCGATAACTAGTTTGGACTAAGTAGGTAATTGAGTAGTAGAGTTCTATCTCGATGACCAAAACTAACACTTTATAAGGCTCTCATCATGCCCGTCCTATCGTATGCCGCAGAAGTTTGGACGATGACAACATCCGATGAGGTGTCCGTTACAGTGTTTGAGAAAGAGATTCTGCGGAGGATTTTCGGACCTCTGAAAGTTAGCAACAGTGAGTACCATAGGCGATGGAATAATATGCTGTATGAGCTTTAAGACGACATAGAAATAACGCAGGGAATAAAGATCCAGCGGCTACTTTGGCTGAGTCATGTGGTTCGAATGGATACAAACACTTTGGCTTTGAAAGTATTCGATGCGGTACCAGCTGGTGGTAGCAGAAGAAGGTGAAGACCTTTATTGCGTTGGAAAGATCAGGTGGAGTAGAACTTGGCTCCACTTGGTGTTTCCAATTGGCGCCGGTTAGCACATGAAAGAAACGACTGGCGCGCTTTGTTAAGCTCGCTTAAGCGGTTATCGGGCCAATTAAGAAGAAGAAGAAAAAGAAGAAGTTTACGTATAGAGGAAACCTGTGACTACTTACTAAGCATAAAAATAACACCCCTGCGTAAAGAAATTTGCTAAGCGTGCGGGCGTTGTTATTATTTTGGTTATTTTACCATATCCGCACTTAGAAACCATATTAGTGCTGTTTTCAGTGGCGTTAAGAGTTCATCTCGTTAAAAAATGGAATTAACTCCGAAACATTTTCGTTCGATTACTTTTCGCAATATTAGATGTGGATTCAAAAGACAAGAATGCATAAACCATTAACAAAAACCATTACACAGCGAGGAAAGTTCATCCCTTAACTTCGTAAAGAATTGATTCAATCCATTTCTTCGTGGTCGCTGTTCGCTTACTGACGAATTCCAGGAAAGTCGTATAAGTCAAATAAAATGTGTATTTTTTGCTTCAACTATCTTATCATTATATTGCGAAATGCTAAAAAGATCAGTATGTGCTTTATATACACATTTTTAAATTAAATCTATTTTTTATTCAAAAATTAATTTCAGATTTACTGCCCATACGTTTACGTTCTTTTTATTCAGTTGTGATTAATAATTCATACTTCACTTACATAATCCGCCGTTGCATTTGTACTGGCTACAGTGGTAAAGTTTGAATTATTCCCAGTTACGCCGCAATTACTACCGGCTGCTCCATTACCGCCGAGGTATAGACCACCAGGTCTATTTCCCAGCGGTGATGATGTATCACTGCCGGTTGCACTCTTTTGCGCACTCAAAATATCTGGTTGTTTTTCGATGCCCTGTTTGAGAGTGTACGCGACGACTAGCCGTTGATGACCGGCTCCAGTCTCCAATGGAGCAGTCACCGTGACATCCATGCCTATGAGAATTGTAAAGAAATATGTAAAGGAAAAATACAGTGATCGGCAAGTACAAATAAGAATAAGACAATAAACAGATTTTTAAATTAAAAATGGTGTAAAATATCACAATAAAGGTAATTGAAAGTTGGCTAGCGAAAGCAAAGGTAGATACCATCGAAAATGGGTTTCAGGTTTTTGTAGACTAATTTTTAATATTTTTTCTTTACTACCAATTTTTTGTTTCTGAAATTTTGTTTTTGCATGCATGGTAATTTACCCAAATGTTTATCCTTGTCGTCGCAAAGATTTCGCCCACCTTGACAGCGTCTCCTGCGTACGGCAATAACCACAACGAAGAGTACTGCAACGCCCACTGTGAATAGAGTGCCGGTAAGTAGAGCAGCGAGAGGTAGGATAGAAGCCATACGTCCATCTGAAAAAGAAAGATTTTATTAAAGTATTATAATTGATGCATTAAGTTGAAGACACATGTGATTATATGAATAATAATATTCAGAAGAAACTAGAAATGATTCATACGAGTACGAATAGAAATCGGCTGATGTTCACATATTTTTATGAGAAGCTTTTTTTCGGCATAAATGCCCTCGAAGTTTTGAACGCGGAACCTATTGCAGGTATTGCTTGGTTAAGTGCACTATTCTGCTGTCTGAAGCTGTATGGCCGATTATTATTCTCGTATGAAATTAGATATTTATAGAGTACGGCCAAGATGAATACATTAAAGATATATATACTCTTGGGTTAGGCTATCTGGCTTCTAGTGTGGCAAAATAAATTATTTAAAACATTTTCATATATTATTTAGTTTAAAAGAAAAAGTCCTCAAAGGCCGTTAAATTCTTGTGACCAAAACAATAGAAGTGGAGATTGTATCCACTAGATATTTTTGAACTTTATATTATTATTTTTATCACTTGAAATATGTTTGTAGACAAAGCTGCTAAGCAAACGAGTAACACCCACAGCGATTTTCGCCGAGTTTAACAAAGCACGCCAGTCGTTTCTTTCTCGTGCTAACCGGCGCCAATTGAACACACCAAGTGAAGCCAAGTCCTTCTCCACCTGATCTTTCCAACACAGAAAAGGTCTTCATCTTCTTCTGCTACCACCAGCTGGTACCGCATCGAATACTTCGAGACCCTTTTGTATCCATTCGAACGACATGACCCAGCCAAGGTAGCCGCTGCATTTATTCGCTGCGCTATGTATTAATCGTCGTAAAGCTCATATAGCTCATCGTTCCATCGCCTGCGATATTCGCCGCTGCCAACGTGAAAAGGTCCGAAAATCTTCCGCAGAATCTTTCTCACAAACACTCCAAGCGTCGTTTCATCGGATGTTGTCATCGTCCACGCTCCTGCTCCATACCCTTAGAACGGGGTGCGAGTGCGCCGAATGTTTGTTTGATTCGTTCGCCACCAGACCCATTCGCTTTGCCTCTTTATCCAGTTTGGAGAAGGAAGAACTAACAGCGCGGTTGTTAAGGCCGATGATGTCAATATCATCGGCATACGCCAACAATTGTATGCTCTTATAAAAAATTGTGCCTGAGCGATTAAGTTCTGCGGCTCGTACGATGCTCTCCAACATCAGGTTAAAGAAGTCACACGACAGCGAGCCACTTTGTCTAAAACCTCGTTTGGTATCAAACGGCTCGGCGAGTATTAGTATTAGTTTTGCGCGGATACCAAATTCAGACATCGCGGCATACAGGAAACTCCTCTTCGTACTGTCGAATGCAGCTTTAAAGCCGACAAAAAGATGGTGTGTGTCGATTGTGCTTTCATGGGTCTTTTCGAAGATTTGGCGTATTGCAAATATTTGGTCGATGGTAGACTTTCCAGGTCTAAAGCCTCACTGATAAGGCCCAATCAGACGCACTGCCTTACCAACACATGTAATTTAAGGCCGCTCTCTTCCCGCGTTGCCAACATATGTTCATTTCTATCAGTTGCTTCATCTATTCGCCACTTGCTAACTCTTGACGAAAAGCAGGGGCCCAATATAAAGTTAGTGTTTATTGAAGCGAAAGAAAGTTTTAATAGAATTTATGGTAGTCGTAGACGGTGGTTCCGACTTTCACTTCGAGATCGGAACGCATATTAATTTTTCAGGACAACTTGATTCAGCCTAGCCTTTTCTGTACAAGCTTTTATCGAAAATAAAAGGGCGCATTTGAATTGAGTCAATTAATTTAAATTCCGTTTGTTTTCTGTCTTTAATTTAATATAATAAAAAACACCATAGATAAAAAGTTACGTTGTATGAAACTATTTCATTCCAGTGCATTCAGGCATGACGTACGGCATGTATGTGGCGCCTTCGACTTAAATACACATAATTTATTTCGCTGTCAGTCAAATTCGTTACTGCAACGGACACAACGAACTTATTATGACGAGCCTATAAGGCCCGTGGCGGTCAGCGTAGTCGAATGGGTTGGCTGTTTTTAACAGCAAATATGCCAGTGTATTTCTGCCATTAATAAGCTTTTCATAAAAATTGTATCTGCCGTGGAACAACATCAAGGCGCACATTACAAATAAGAGGTGGGGCTCCGTCAAATATCAAATAAAGGCCGCAAGTGCCAAGTTATATATAAATAGTAGGTTACTGCGTATCCGAAATTCAGTTCAAAATTCAAGTTAACATTTTCTAAATTTTATATTAAGTTTTGTAGTTTTGTTTACATGGTTTGGGCTAAAATGTGAGCAAAATTTTTTTAATAAGAAGCCTTCCAGATCGCAAAGTTGGTTTGTTGTTTTTACCAGAATACCTTTTTTTCGAATTGCCTACAGGAGAAACTTAAATCAGTTCAAATGCTCAAATGATTTGTTCTATAACTCAAGTTGGCCCACAAGACTTGAAGTAACTGAGGAAAACAATTACACAAGGGCGCAGGTTCCTTTACGCAGGTAATCGTAAAATGGAAGACTTTCTTTAATAAATCGAGAATTTCATCCTGTTGAAATAAAAAGCCTGTCAAACAAACAAAAAATACTTGAGCGTCGAATAGTTGGTTTACAGATTCATAGTGGAATAAATATTTTTTATACTCCATGTTATAGTTTGAAATATATGAGAGAAAAGGATCTATCACTATAAAGAACCTAGCTTGATATTAAATTTTGTATTTTAAATACAAAAGCAAATAATTTTATTTTGAAAAAGCAAACATTTAAGCCAATTATTAAAATAAACACAAAACGTTTTACTGCCTAATTTTACATTCAACGAACCAAGTCATAACCAAACGTCAACATTTAGGCCAAATTGTGTGTAAACAGCCACTAAATACCTACTACTACAACAAAAAAAAAACAGAAAGCAGAAAAATGTATGTATATATTTACATGGAAATCTCTCTAAATCCTGTTAAGTGCACAAGTTTCAAATGATGATGAAACAAAATATAGCTTATTTTCCAAAGGGCATTGGACTAACCGAAACAAGATAATAGGATAAAAGGAAAATCTCTTTTGGCTAAATGGTTTACTAAGCGTAAAATAAACAAAGTAAATTTCGACTCAAAATAATATCGGTAAGCAATAACGGCATATCTGAAACTGCCTACAGCTTTTTCATAGCCAACTGCAATTTGGATGGGGACCCTGCTTCGAATTTGTAAGTACTTGCAATAACTTTTGGACTGGTGTGATGGGGGTGTTGTTTTATTAAAACGAAAATTCCACATTTACTGAACTGGAACTTACTTTACTTTTTGTACGTCATGGAAGTGGAACTAAATTCTAGCGTTACATACTAGAAATTATTAGACTTGGCGAGTCTGTTTAAAAATCTCATTGATGTGAGGAAAACGCTTATATAGAAATAAAATAGTGCAAATGCCTATGTAGTGGAATCTTTATTAGCTCTCCATTGTGTTATTTGGAATGATAAAAAAAAAATTTATCTCCAATTCGATAAGTACGAGAGTAAATTAAATGTGTTTATGTAGATAAATTTTGGGATTAAAGATACCTATACATATGCATATTAATTAGTCTCTATGGAAAAATTACCATATGCAAATTAGTTAGTAGGCACTAATACGCATACATATATGAACACATACATATTTATGCATAGCATATGTTTTAGTCACCTATACACAGACATCCAAATGAATAGCATTGTTGAATAAATAATTTGTTTGAGTTACGGATGAAAAATAGGATGTTTGCCCAGAGCTGAGAATAAATTATTCAAATAGCTCAGCTGCGCCAATAAATAATAAATAATTAAAATGTGAATACGGCGCCACCATGAGCTTTAGTTGCATAAATGAAATTAGATTTAATAATATTTAATAATATAATTTCATATGAATGATTAAATTGTATATGAAAAATAAAATTGCACTGAGGCTTACTTAATTAGTTGGCGGAAATTTTTGGGGGAAACAATAGAAATTTTTTCAGTTAAAATGCAGTAGTTGATCCTAGAATAGATTCCCTGCCAGAGGGCAATTTGCAGTTTTGGCATTTCATATATTTCCCCTTAAGAGCTTAGGCTTAGCGGCGGGAAAACTAACACATTTTGGGCAATTTTTTTCAGCTGAATAGTAAAGCTTTCAGTAATACCAAGAATAGTGGATAAATTAGTTAATAATTGCTTTTAGTATTAACTGCATTCAAAGCAGACATTTTTTCACAGCAATATGGATTTTATCCAGGACGATCTGTTTGTACGAACATTGCCATTTTTGCTAACTTCACATTAAAATAAAAAGGTTTCATGTGGTCGAAATAAAGAATAGGTTTCACGTGGATGTTCCATATACTGATTTCGTTAAGGCTTTTGGTAGCACAAACCACAACTTACAACTCAGCAAGTTGGAAAGACTTAGAGTTCACTTTTTTGCCTTTAATATTACTAGTTTGCTCTTAAATTGTATATGAAGAACAGAAAGCTGGTTGTTAAAATTCACAATAGTAACTCCCGTGCCATTGTAATGAATTCTGGCGTACCTCAAGGTAGTCATCCAAGAGCATTGCTTTTTGCAATCTTCAGTTACGGTATCGTAGAAGTTTGCAATTCTGACGAGCATGACGAGCGTTCACTCCCCGCTGACGATCCAAAGCTTTACTGTTTTATAAGAAGCTTGGAAGATTGCGTAAACCTGCAGAAGGACACCAACCCCCGTATTTCGTGGTATACCAAGACTAGATTACTAGTAAACTAAGACTTGGGAGTTTATCGTAACTGAATACCAGCAGCACTGTCAAAATTCAGAAGGACTACCTCGAGCCATTTGATACCAATCGAGGTTTCAGGGAGAGAGTAACCCGCTGTCGTGTGACTTATTTAACCTGATGCTGGAAATGATAGTACGAGCAGCAGAACTTAATCGCTCAGGCACAATTTTTATAAGGCAACAGCACTATTAGTTCTTCCAAACTGGATAAAGAAGCAAAGCGAATGGATCTGGTAGTGAACGAAGACAAAATGAAGTACCCCCTGTCATCAAACAAACAGTCGGCGCACTCGCGCATCGGCACCCAAGTCTCTGTTGACCGTTATGATTTCGAGGTTGTGAGATACTTCGTTTATTTACATAAGAGCCAGCGTAAAAACTGATGATAATGTCAAGCCAACAAGTGCTCTTTGCACTAAGAGGCAATTTAGGAGTAAGGTTCTCTCTCGACGAAGAAGGCTCTCATCATCCTCGTCCTATCGTATAGCGCAGAAGCTTGGATGAAAAAGGAAAAGTCATAACCGCTTACAGTTTTGATGTTCTGGCGTTTTATCGTTTTTAATATGCACTTCCTAGACTTATTGGTAGGCGTTTATGGCAGGGTATTTTTGCCAGGAAAAAAGGCAAATTTACCTTTGCATTAAGTTAAATCTGCGAAAATACTTACTAACCTAAATCAATGCATTGACAGTTGAATTATCGTATGAAATTCTTGTGGTAGCATTAGCATTGACAAACACACAAAAACTGAAAAATCAAAGAAGCTTAATGTATTATACTTTTACCTCTGCGACAATTGGAATGATGGCAAATGTATGCAAACTATGCACTTCTGATGCGTTTTGGTCCAGCTTCATACAACAAATTATGAACGAAATGCAAATATTTATTTAAATAACTTGTTAAGAACTCATAAAATACTAAAATAAAATACAATAAAGTAATATTTTTGCAAGTAAATGGTTATATTTGTAATCACAAATATTTTCGTACTCAGTCTAAAAATATCGCCTCAAGAGGAGCGTTAGTTACAAGTACATACTTAGGTATTAGTATAAGCATTTTTACTACCAGTTGAGCAGCATTTGGAAAGCTAAAAACTAGCTGTACAGGCAAAGTTGCCTACTGTCATGCGTGCGTTTTATGGTCGACACTTTTACGAAAATATTATTTATCAAGAAGCAGTTATCGGCACTTGACCGCACACATACACATATATATAATTCCTGCTATATTCGAGATGCCAATTCAGCTAAAAATACTTAACACAGAAAGAATTTCGTTGATTGTTCACTTTTCTTTCAACAAACTTCTGTTTATTGAGATAAGAAATATATTTTCCAACGCATCTATCGCTCACATTATTATTGATACAATAGATTTTTGGAAAAAAATGCTGCTTTGACGAAAATGCCATAAATAGTTGTACGAGGAGTGGCTATTAAATAGCAAGGACCACGTTGTGAAATAATTTATTTCGATTTCCTAAATATGTACATATTCAGTTATTATCATAATCCAGAATTTCATTAATAAAGCTCATTGGAGCAGTTGCGCCAGTACTAACATTTGCAAAACAACTATGTTTTTCCTGAAAAAGCATGACAGGGTGGTATCAAAACTTTTTCCCAGACAGAGAAGCAGTGAGCTACGAGCTCTGTTAGGACTAGTTACGGAAAAAAATGTATGAGCATTCACAGTGTCCATCTTGTTTGGAGCATGAACATGAGCTCGCTTTGGACTTCGCTTGATTTAGATGGTAGGGTCAGATGTATTGAGAATGCAAGAGAAATATATAGGGTCCGGCACTGAAAGTGTAACTAACTTCAGACCGCGTGGCTGATGCACGGGCTGTTAGTTGGACAAAGGAGAGTCCATAGAATCTTTTACGAGCGCGCGGAAGCATTTTGCCGAGAGTAAACGCGAAAAAAGAAAATCAGTAATGGATTTCAAACGTAATAGTGTGATTGCATTATATTTAACGGGAAAATTGTGATTGTTCGAGAGCTCGCGGATTTTAAAGAAAATAACGGTTTTGTTCATCGCAGAATTACTCATTGCAATGATACTGGTAGCATCGCGAAACGTCATGGAGGTGGTCATCAAAAGACTGCAACGCCACCTGAAATGGTTCAAAAAGTGAAGAAGCGACTTGAGCGAAATCCCCGACGAAGTGCCAATTAAATGGCGAAAGAACTGAAAATATATGACCGTAGCATCCTTAGCATCCACCGCGTACTGAAGAATGATCTCAAAGTCAAGCCTTACAAGGTCCAAAAGGCACATGATCTCACACCAAAGCAGCAACAAATCAGGCTTGATAGAGGGAAGGAGTTGCTTCGCTTCGCCGAAAGCGCTTAGTTTCCGAACATTGTGTTTTCTGACGAGAACGTTTTCCAATACTTCCGAACTTCATAACGTCCGCACAATGGCTCTCAAATTCACCAGACACGCATCCCATGAATTATTCTCTTTAGGCCATTTTGGAGATCGAGGTTCAAACTAAAAGATTTACTAGTCTCGAGGCCCTGAGAAAAGCCATTGTCAGCGAATGGGCCAAATTATCTGCAAGTCACATTTAGGCAGCTTGGGATTCCTTTCTGGATCGTCTCAAGGCCATAGTCAAAACGAAAGGTGGTAATAGTAAGCAAAAGTAAAGTGATTCTTAATTTTGTAATATTTTCACACAATTTTTACTTTGAATAAAATTAATAAAATTAATTTTCCAAACTAAATAGCTGGCCTTTTGCAAGTAATTGATTACACTTCGACTACCGGAACCTGTACAACTCTTTTCCCCCCAACTGCGAAAATTTATAAATTAGTCTAGGAAGTTTACAGAGGAGCAATGAATTTCCACCCTAGCTGTCTCTCCTATCCTTTAAGTAGGGATAAGGTATTAAAATTTTTGCGCGTTTTTTATTTCGTTTAGGTCAATGGTGAGTACACTCATACTATCTCATTTTGCATACGGGGTGGTGCAGCGAGAGAATTATGCAAAGTTAATTCCCCTTTTCATCTGAGCAAAATGGTTTGCTTTATTACATTTTAAATTTGATTGCGATGTAAAACTTAAAGCGATTTAGTGAAATTAAATAATTTGGAAAAAAATAAGTTGGCATTATATTATAATAGTTTTCTAGGTATATCAAACTGCAGTGGAAAAACTATTTACTAGCTTGATATTTTATGTACTTATTAGGGGATCAGAAGCAAAATATTAGTATTAGTCAAAGTTCTATTGCTCTTTCCAGAATACCTCAATTAATGTTTCCTCTAATCCTTATAATGCGTTATTCCGGCTTCCTCTAACAGCATACCCATAATTAAAGAGTGAAGCATAATAAAATAAAATAAAATAAAAAAATACATTTTATTGTAAAGGGCCTTTCAAAGGACGCGCCAACATGTTGTTTTAAAATAAAACAAATAAAAATTTAGATTCTTTCACCAGGAACACGTCTACAGGCTATCCACCATACGAAAATTAAATGCTCAAGGACTCACTCACATATTATCGCATTGAGTTCAGTAATCTCGATCCGACTTTATTTTCAAAAAACCCAGTCTGGTCTGATTCTATCCTTTTCTATCCTCGGCAGAACCAGTTTCTTCAAATTTTTTCACCAACTTTTGAATTGGATGGGTTTTGCGATGTATGTTTTGGCAGATCGACCATTTCCATAATAAATTTCAATAATTTTAACGCGTTGTTCTATCGGGAAAAATTGTACATCTGCGTACAAGAGGACTCGTCTAGGAATTATTCACTATTAACATCTATGCGTCACTTTTCAAAAACTCTTTACAAGTCATAAACTGTATAAATAATTTTTTCAGCATAAATGAAATAAAATATCGGTCGCATAGATTTTCTACGACAAAGACTTTCTTCTAATGGCGCGCGATCAGTCAAGCTGCGCCCACAATTTTTATTTACGGCGAATAAAGAAAACTGTTTTTTGATTTTGTTACATGTGAATAGCTACAAGGTGGGCCATATAGCGTTTGCTTTTTGATCCACCTATTTTTTGAGAATGGTAACACAAATGACATGTCAAATGTATTCATAATTTACTTAAAGGTTTGACATTTACGAAATGGGACGCTATACGCTTGAACAAAATTGGGAAATATTAAAAACCAATTTCCAAAGTGGTGAGTCATCTACTCAAACTGTGAGAAATTTGAAAAAAAAATTCCAAGAACAAGATTTGCCAACAAAACAGTTTGTGGATCAGATTGTGGGCATCCAGGTGTACGTAGGCATGTGCATTCGGAATAAAAAAGAGAAATTAATCCAAAACTATCTGTACTTGATGATGGTAAATGTAAGCTTTTTTTAACGAAAACCAAAATTTTAGACCAATTGCAATATGACTACTGTATCAAACCAAACAGTGTAAATTTCTATTGTATAAATATGTTGCCGGCCGATAAGTCCCTAAGATAATTTTGACAGTACTCAGTTTAGCTAAAAAGTCTGTCAGATCTTTTATAAGTACATAAAATATATTTAATAAATACTTCTAGCTACCTTTATGAAATATTGTAAAGCTTTCTATAAAACTATGAAAAACGGCCGCTGTTTGCTTTTAATGACGATCGCCAATGCCCAGATAATGGCAAACTTCCGAGTGTATTTTTGCCTTAAAAAAGTTTCTCATACAAAATCATCTGACGTTTGCAGACAACATAGAAATATGAAAAGAAATCAATGCGATTAATCATTGAAAAAGAGTTGGTCACTTTTGTGTTTCCAATACTTGGAAATCAAATATTTTGCTATACTTAAAGTACTAAAGTTTTTTAATCAAGAAATCCTTTTTTCCTAACACTTGGTATTTAGTAAGAGTTAAAATAGTAGTACTTAGTATTTTTAGTATAATTTAGAAAAATCCATTCACACTAATGTACTTGAATATATTTTAAATTCTTTTTGTTTATAAACCGGATACGTTATGAAAGTAAACGAAAATAACGATATCTGGGGGAAAGGAAAGCTATTGTATGCAATTTTATGCCAATTTTATTTTTCACACCCTTACTTAGGGTTCTGATAGCTGATGACAAAATAAAAGAAAAAAATCAAAAAAAAAAAAAAAAATAAAGCACAATAACAAACGAAAAACGAAATACAAAAAAAGAAGCAAAAGTAATATTGGAGCATCACCAGTTCTATTGGGGGCGCGCTACCCACTGAACAATGAACATCAACCAAACACAATACGCCACCTTGTTGTTGGCCAAATGAAGGAGCAACATATACGCCACTTATCTGCAAAATAGCCAGTCAGACCAGCACTAAAATACCAAATTTAATTTAAATAAAAAGTATAAGTTGTAATGAAATTTTCGCACTTGGGTAAATATTTGCCCAATGTGTGTTCCCAGGTGCATATGTACATAAGTATTTATTACACATATATCTACATATGCAAACAATATGTGAGCGCATGTTTATGTGTCACACAGCTGTGAATATATTGCCTCTCTCTGGCAGGTAATTTTCTATACTCTAACGCGAATGTGTGTGCATGTGTGCGGTGGAGTGTGTTTGTATACTGACAGTTTCTTATAAGCTTAACTCGATTTAATGCTCCCGCCTGAGATATAAAACGCTACAAAATGATGAAAAAGTAGATTGCCGTAATGTATTCGGAATATCGGTTTCATTCACATACAGGCATGTGCATGCATGGAAATAGCTTTGTAACTGCACATAAATATACTTATGTGTGTATACTTTTGAATATCCCTTTACTTGTGTGCGTTCTCATGTTTATGTATGAACTTAGCGGTATTTTGAAATTTAAACATACTAGTAAAATAAATAAAAATTGGTATACTTTTCATACTTCATATATTGTATTTTGTTATTATATAGCAACACAATTTACTTATTGAGTGTATCAACTGGGACTGCTAGTGCAGTTGCCACTGATATGGCACTGTGAATACCTGCTTGTAAGTACCAATGTAGTATGTGAAATAATATACTCTCAAACACTTGCCAAGAAATATAAGATATATCTTTTGAGATGCAGTAGTGGGGTAAAGTACAAATCTGCCTCATTGTATAAATGTAAACATATGTATTTTTGGTTATCTTGCAGGTAATCGATTAAATTTCGCAAACGTTGCACACACATACTTATATATTTATTGTAAGCGCCAGTTCTTGTTGGTATTCACTCGCAAGTCTCTAATGTAACTTAAATGTCAGCTCATGGCGAGAATTGTCTGTAGCAAAAAGCGTGCACAGCTTCCCCCTACCCGAAGCTATATAACACGTCCAAGCACAGACAGCATAGTGTACGGGTACTACATGGCGTATGCGTAATTCGTATTTTAGCTGGGGCGCGTTCACCTGCTCGCTGCTGTTAACCTGCCAGATAATGTATCTCTAAGGAGTCTGTGTCAGTTAAGTTAAACAACATATTTGGAAAACATTAAATTGCCGATAAACTGGCATACACGCGTACATACATATATACATAGAAGATGCAGTCTCATGTGCGCACAGGCAATACAAGCAGCAAACATACGTATGTATGTATGTACAAAACAATAAGCGGAATTTAAATTTACTTTTCATATGTTTATCTTATGTTTCATGACCATACACATGCACGTTGTTATATATATCCATACACATTCATATGTAGATTGTATTGCAAGTAACACTACTTAGTAACCACCATAAAGACCAGCAACCATTTTAAAATTGGGAGCTGCCGACGAATAGCTCTTGCTGAGAGTTGCTATTATACGCCAGTAGGCGATTAGATATAATAACCTTTCAATATGAATACAAACCTCACTTTATAAGTCTCTTATTACAGTGCGTTCATGTGCCGCAGAAACTTAGACGATACCGATTTAAGCGAATTATTCTGCATAAGATCGATTGCTCAGTTCGTGCGGGAGACGACCTTAATAATGACATGTCTACTTTAAAACGAATATGTTGGCTTGGCCTGGTTATGCATATGCAAATTTTAATAAACTATAAATATGACCGATCTGGAAGGGGTAGACAACGAAGTCAAGGGTGTTCAGAAACTCAATGCAAGAAGCAGGCTTAACGGGAACTGTCTGCAGTTGGCGTAAATTACAGGCATAACTTCGCAAAGGAGAGAGCCAACCAGTTTTATGCTAACACTCCAACCAACGAACGGTTAAACAACATAAGAAGAAGTTATGTATGTATGTGTATCTGCGAAATCGCACCTACTTAAGCATTTTCCATACATACATGTGTATGTACATATGCAGTTAGTTATGTCTGTGCCAATTTTCGGTTTGGTAGATTGGCAACAGATAAGCGCAAAATTTAAATATTTATAAAAAATGTCGTTTTCATTTTAAAACCAAACATAAAGTCTCTTCTTGTTGGGTGTGTATGTATGTATATCTTTATATATATATTTCTTATGTTCGTGTGTTTGTCACTGAACTCCTCCTAAACGACTGAACCGATTTTGATGAAATTTTTTGTGTGTGTTCAATGGGATTCGAGAATGGTTTAGATTCACAATTTGGTCTCCTGGAAAATGTCTAGGGTCTCGAGATAGAGACCAAAACGTGGAGCCTAGAATGTGTATGTACAATATGGGTATCAAATGGAAGCTGTTGGTGAATGCTTTAGTTCAGAGTATTTTTCACGCCGCTCCGTGACTAGGGTCTCGAGATAGAGACCAAAACGTGGAGCCTAGAATGTGTATGTACAATATGGGTATCAAATAGAAGCTGTTGATGAATGCTTTAGTTCAGAGTAGTTTTCATGCCGCTCCGTGACTAGGGTCTCGAGATAGAGACCAAAACGTGGAGCCTAGAATGTGTTTGTACAATATGGATATCAGATGGAAGCTGTTGGTGAATGCTTTAGTTCAGAGTATTTTTTATGCCGCTCCGTGACTAGGGTGTCGAGATAGAGACCAAAACGTGGAGCCTAGAATGTGTATGTACAATATGGGTATCAAATGGAAGATGTTGATGAATGCTTTAGTTCAGAGTATTTTTCATGCCGCTCCGTGACTAGGGTCTCGAGATAGAGACCAAAACGTGGAGCCTAGAATGTGTATGTACAATATGGATATCAGATGGAAGCTGTTGGTGAATGCTTTAGTTCAGAGTATTTTTCATGCCGCTCCGTGACTAGGGTCTCGAGATAGAGACCAAAACGTGGAGCCTAGAATGTGTATGTACAATATGGGTATCAAATGGAAGCTGTTGGTGAATGCTTTAGTTCTGAGTATTTTTCATGCCGCTCCGTGACTGGGATCTCGAGATATAGGTCAAAACGTGGACCCGGGTAACCTTTGGTTGTGTATGTACAATATGGGCATCAAATGAAGACGTTCTAATACCGAGAATTCCAATGATTCCACCTGGATTGCCATTTGAATTCAAGCGTTTGCAACTACCCATTCGCTTAACATTTGCAATAACTATCAATAAATCACAAGGGCGAACTTTAGAAATATGCGGGATGAATTTAGAAGAACCAGTATTCACCCATGGTCAACTATACGTTGGCTGTTCACGTGTTGGGAAGCCAACAGCATTATATATTTACTCAAAAACAAATAGAAAAACAAAAAATATTGTGTATGCCAAAGCGCTGGAATAAAGAATAAAGAAATAAATAATATGAAAACCATATCTTTTCTGTTCTAAACCATATCTATTCTATTTTAGTGTGCCCAGCGAAGCGGGCGGGGTTTGCTAGTACATATATAAATATGTACAAGACTTACACCAAAATATTTCGGAAAGATATTGCACATACGTATATGAGCTCGGCCGATTGGGAAAACACACCACGACAAAGCGATAATTCATCAATATTTTGACCAGTTTTGACTTCTTTTTAAATTATCATAACTTCTGCATGGAAGTATAGTTAGTTATTATCCTAAGAAATCATATAAATTCAATTTTAAAATTATGTACAAAAAATTTAAAAATTCCACATACTTCACATACCAATTGCACGGTTTTCAATTTGAATTCCGAAAAAGATTATTGGTAAGCAGTTTCATAAGAAGTTTTTGAAGAATTCCGTTGTGTTTTTAGAATTGTTTTTTCTTGACGTTGCTGCGCATTTTCTTATAACAAAAGCATTACTTTTATATTTAAATGCAACACGTTTTTGTTTTAGTTTGGTTAAGATTGTCATTAAAATGTTTAAAAATAAATTAAAATGTAAATAAGGAGATCTTTGTTGCTGTTTTTGACTTGTTTTGAAAGATTTACTTAGGGAAAACTTTAGTCTTTCAGCAAAATTTTGACTGATTTGGAGGCATCATTAGAAAGGTGCAATATTTTCTCAGTGTTTTAGCTGTAATTTTAACCCAGGATTTGCATATCTTTAAAAAAATTTATACTAATATAATTTTAATATACAAGGCGCAAAATTAATCCTGCAATTTTGTTTTTGTTTTTCGCACTCCGCTCCAATTAAGTGACTTTTTTAAACCTAATTGATCTCTTTTTTGTATGCTATTAAAATGCTTCCAGTAACAAACATAACATTTGTTTTTGAATAACTTTTTAACTAAGTGGAAATCCTTATTTTGACCTTCTTTGCATACTGTAGCTGTGAACTAACAAGTTCAAATATGATTGAGGCAGGATGCCATTTGCAAAAAGTATATTAAGTTTTCCGATCGGGTGACTAATTTTGAGCTTTGACTTTGATTCAATTATTAAACACTTTTACGGAGACGTTTTCAGCTTAAACTGTTCCGTCTTTTGAGGTGAGTTTTTGCAATAAATATTTTTAAAAACCAATTTTATTTACAAAAAAAAGAAAATCTAGTTTTGGAGGCATCAAGTTGGTCCATCATATCGCTCCCTAAATACAAAAGGGTCGCAACTCAAAATGTACTTCTGCTCAAATATGAACAAGACGTTATCAATAAAAGGGTCCGCGGATGACATATGGCAAAAATAAATTTTTTGTTTTTTGGTAGGACTGTTATAAGCTTACATGGCAAATTTCAGCGCGATATGTCACATAGTTTGTTTTCTGTGCTACTGTAAACAAGTCAAGCTCGAGTGTGCAAAATTTTGAGTTGTGACCCTTTTGTATTTAGGGTGCGATATGTAAATCATACTATGTTTTAGAATTTTTTTGGCGGTAGTCTTAGGTTAGTTTAGGTTGAAGCGGTTGTCCAGTGCGACTCAATTAGGCTCATAGTCCATTGAGATGCCGAGGGGCGAACTTGTCCTTATACCTCCTGAAACCAGTTTATATTTTTCAAGAATTTAGAAGGTGATCTTCCAATTCATTGAAAAATGGTTTTTCTAAAAATAGTAAAAAACCGTCTGGATAGGGCAGCACAATAGCACAGGAGGTGCGAGGTCGTCTCTTCCTCTTTCTCCTCTAGAAAGCTTCTACAGAAGTCATATTCTTGCACACCCATCTTCTGGGATTACCTGCCTATTATACAGTGCCCCGTTATAACTGAAATTAGTGTGCGGTCAGCATTGAGAGTCGCCCACAATTGTCGTGCCATTCTACAACTGCTGTAATTTCGACACCTTTCATTCGCTGATCTCACAGTTTCCTCAAAAATAAGTAGCTCACAAGTCCGTCATCGATCCACTTGATGCCAACTCTCTCTGTGCAGTTACGCTCAATGTCCCAATGATCAGGAGCTCATGTTACCTGTAGGTGAAGTGACTGTGGAGGAATGCAGTAGTCTTAAAATATACTAAGTTGTATAATTTCGATGGAAAATAGTACCTAATTTTATTTTTTTTGGATGGCTAGTGATGCACTCTAGTGTACAAAGCCGGTATATGCCAATTTTGTGTGCGCTTAAAATTATCCTAATGCATTTGCTTACAATCTGATAATGTATTTTAGATTTATTTATTTCGTTGTTGATAAGCAAACATTATTATTAAGTAAACAGTTTGGAGCTAAATAACACAAAAATATGGTATATTTATACATACATATGCAGAAACAAAAGTGACCAAGAAAGCCTCAGACATTGGAGTTAGAACAATTGAAGGAAATTTTAGCTTTTGAAATTGTTTGCGATTAATGGTGCTTATATTTCATTGATTAAGGTTCTAGTTTGTTTGATGAGCAGTATAGCTTATTGTTACCATAACGGTAGGTGGCAAGATTGCGCCTCTCCAAGCCGTTGACGTCAGTACAGAAATTAAACAAACAAAACGAAAAGGAAACGCAAGCGAAAGTGAATGGAAAGTTAAGAACATCGAGTAAATCGTGCACGTGTTTGAGTGTCTCTG
Organism: Anastrepha obliqua; assembly: GCF_027943255.1. Taxonomy (NCBI): domain Eukaryota; kingdom Metazoa; phylum Arthropoda; class Insecta; order Diptera; family Tephritidae; genus Anastrepha; species Anastrepha obliqua. The sequence continues at coordinate 89,190,996 of NC_072892.1, forward strand.
GTATAGACCACTTTCCAATATTGTGACCCTACAATATGCTGAAGTAAAAAAAATCCTTCAACAATAATAATAAAATTGATAAGGATATTTCAAGAAAATTTTAAAGTATTTTACAATACTTAAGATAAGTTTTCCCCAAATTACGAGGAAAATGCCTTGCAAGGAGAAAATCCAGGTTAAAGTAAAATTTAAAATAAGAATTCCTAGCGACTAATGAAACGTCCCGAATATACTCGTACGTGCACGACCATTGAAAGTGTGGTCCTAACAGTTTTGCCACATACACACACACATTCAGCAGCCTCTTGCACTCCAAATAGCACCTTTCTACATCACCGTGGAATATCGATACATTCCGCGGCAGGACTTCACTTAGTGTGTCAAACTAGCGCTGGGTAGCACAAGAAAAATAACAACTGGTGCATAAGAAAATAAAAAAAGCGGTTTTCCCGCCAATTAAAAAAAGAAGAAGCTGTATGGATTGAGAATCCTTTTTCGCCCAAGTACTTTGTAGGAAATGTTAGAAGTGGGCACAAATACCATTTATTCAAGCGTATCTTTCTGAAACATTCCTGAGCCGCTACCGAACTTACTGAGGGATGAAAAGCTTAAAGCTCCCTTACCAGTACGTAGCAGCACGAATAATCGAAAAACTTAATATTCTTTTCAAAATGGTAATTTTGTCTTGAATAATATTACATGTTACCCTTGTAAAATTTCGTTTAACCAATTAAGCCATATAACCTAAATGGTCTTTAAAATTAGAAGAAATATCAGTAGAAAAGTTCATAACTCTTTTCTAAGTTTAAATTTGAAAAATTTATCGCTAAAATGACGATCCCATTCCACGACTACTCACATAGTTAGCCGCTTTTTTAAGGTCTATGATGAATTTTAGTATTTGTTTTTTTCCTCAAGGCCATTATTTTCGCGAAGCTCCCTCGAAGGCTTTACGGTACCCTATTGCCGGAACTCACTTTGAGTAGGACTGCTTTAGATGATCAATGATAGTATAGACTAAATCGAGATATATCGAAATATTTCAAAAGAATTCAAATTTGCTTGTAAATATTTTATTTATTTACTTAAAACATAATTAAATTAAAAATTTAAAACATAATTAAATAATCAAATTACAAAATCAAGGTAATTAGCACCAGAGAATATCAACTTGATTTATTTGACATATATAAATACAATGAATTTTTATTTGATACATAAAAGTTCTTACGAACATCCGAAGTTCTATGCTTTGAAAACAAATCTACTCGAAAGTCAGCTTGAATAATGCTTTAATAATAACGATTTGTTAAATAAAGTCTACTTAAATTTGGCTACGGTTTAATTACGAATGTCACAAGACTAATAAAAAAAAGCTAGCCCCTAGCACTGATTTGTAGTTTATGATATTAAACATTAACTAATCATGCTTTGTCATCAACACTAATATGACCTTTGACACTTAGTCATACATTTTCATATCCCACACCTAATTAACGACACCAACAACATTAATATTTGTGATACGCATAAATAAAATACAGACTCATGGACGCAAACATATACACAAGCATATGCATTAGGGTGGGGTTCTTTTTTGCATTTTACATAAAATTATAAGAAAAAAAAAACGTCCGTTCGAATTCATCCAATTTTCGTTTTGAATAACTTTTGGCCATTACACACCCCATTGGTTGTTCGTTTTTATCTGCACCTGAATTGTAAATCTTCCCATAGGCTGATTAATTTTGTATACACTAAGGAATGGTTGGTTTAAGTGGTGATTCTTCCAGAATCCAACTAGCGCTTCCGCACCATTTTGTTGCCCCATCCTCGATACCAACTTGTTTGCCAATTATTTACAGCATGACTATATCCAGTCTGTGCCGTTCAGGAACCTTATCAGGTTGTTGACATCTAAGCCAGACAGCTGTTCCAGACTCCCGAACAACGGTTTACCCGGGGTTAACATTCTGTCCTTCCATAGGGCAGGGCATTCACAGAGGAAATAAAAAATTGTCTCCTTTTTCTCCGGTTGTGACTGCCGTTAGTCTCCAGGCGTCCCGTCGTTTCATGTTTAACAATATTGAGGGTTGTTTGAGGTTGTAGGTGGGCCATAACGTTCTGCTAATTTTGCATTTCGTCTGGTTTCTCCATCTACAATCCGCGATTCGAAGGTATTTTAGGGAAACTGCATTCTTGACTGTACCTAGTGGTGTGAATACCGATTCTGCAAGAGCGTTATTCATGGCAGATCCCCTTCTTGCCAGTTCATCTGCTTTTTCATTACCTTCAATGCTCCGATGTCCCGGGACCCAGATTAAGGTAAATTTATGGTTTTCGCTCAAGGTGGTGAGGCTATTCCTGCTTTGATCCACCACTTTAGAGGTTGTTGTAGCTGAACCCAGTGCCTGGATTGCAGCTTGGCTATCCGAAAGAATAGCGACACTGCCCTTAAAAGAGAGATCTGCGATTAGTAGCCCACAAGCTTCCCAATAGCCAGTACTTCCGCCTGAAAGACACTGCTAGCATTAGGGAATACTAAATGCAATTTTTTAATACGAACTTTTATTTGGGAATGTTTTGGCATGAACATTTTTTTTGATACCTATTTTTTATTTACAGCCTCTCAAGATGACGCGAAAATGAAAACTTTATGTCATTTTTAATTTATTTTAATTAAAGAGTATTTTTTTTAATACTTAATACTTTTTATATGTGAAACAAAGTAAAACTTGCAAAAAGCATCAATTAAATTTTACAACACTCAAAAAATTTATTTTAACTCTTTTTTTTCTAATCGTACATTTTTTTTTACAATAAGCAATATATTTACAATTATTTCGACTTCAGACTTATATATTCAAGTCTCTACTTTCAGCTCGAGGTCTCTTTTTAGCACTTTCTGCTTTCATAGCCACAACCACCTCCCTATTTTCGTACCAATCAAAGATGGCTTCTTTTAAAATTTTGGGGCTTGAAATTGGCTTTAGAGTTATGTTCTAATGGACTTTTCAAGAATGTAGAAGTTTAGAATTATATATGTAAATTCCGACTGCGATAGGAAAGATGTCGATAAAAATCTATCCTTACAATTTGACTCACCCTAATGTGTTTACATACGCATATATGTATGTATATGTATATATATGTTAGATACTCGCATCTTTAGCTGCTAACTTCCCTCTTGAATATTTATTTATAAGTTGGTTTCACACACATTCATATAACTACTATTTATGTTTGTGTGTGTTTGCATAGAAGCGTACGCGCATTTGTGTTTTCGTTTTATCTGTAATCATATACCATAATCATGGTCCATAATAATGAAGATAATATTTCCCAAGCTACTACGTAAATAGAAAAGTAAATAAATTAATCGATTGGGATTCGGTATTTACTATGGAAGGGTGATGCAGTTTAGCCATTTAGTAGCGAAAGCTGCAAAAAACGATAAAGGCTGTGGCAGAATGATGATAGGTAGAAAGGCAGGAGTAATGGTAATATAAAGGACACGAAATGATGATAGATGTTTGTGCATACATATATTCATATGTATGTACTTATGTGCATACAGGGTTAACGGGAAGGCCGACAACAATTTTTTTCTAAATGATGCGAAGTAGGAAACACTTAGTGAAAAATCGTAAATTCAAAGCATTATCAAGCAGCCATTTCTTATTAAATTATATTTAAAGTTTATATTTTTGAAAAAAATCGGGTATTTGAAACAGCGTTTAAAAAGGAGGTGGAAGCATAAATAGTCTTTAAATACTGAAAGTGCTTAATTTTTGGATATCTGTCATACAAGCAAATTATTTATAAATTAATTAAAATTAATTAGAATTTAGAATATTTTAATATTTTTTTTTTTCATATTAAAGTTGTACACAGAATATTTTTTTCATAAAATTAAATGAAATTTCTTTCATTGGCATTAATTCTAGTCAATGACCAACTAGTAAGATTTCTTCTATTATTTAATTATTCATTGAACTCTATAGTTACAAGAACCTTACATACCAGATACATATGTATATTTAATTATATTTATTTCAGTTCTTGGAATACAAAAAAAAGGTAAAACATTAGTGATGTGACGCAGAGAAAAACATTCCCACATATGTATTTAAATAGAACTTGATCGCGTGAAATAAAAATTTTAAGCTTTGAAGACTAAGTTTAGTTCGGCACAGGTTCTATATATGGGCGCATTAAAATAACAGCTTCTAGAAAAAGCGATTTCAAAGAATTCCAGCAATTTTTTCTAAAAGAGAAGGGCAGTCAAAAGAACCAGTTACGGTGTTATTGACAAATGTGTACGCTAAAATGAATTTTCTGTCCTCCAGTGTAAGAAAGCTAATTGTTTGGCAACGAGAATAGTAAGATGGTAGTGGTAGAAAAAAATATAGTGAGCGGAGAGTAAATTTTAGAAACATTTTTTGACCTCGTTCAAATTGGTTACTGGATAGAAAAAATAACATTATCTGAATTAGAAAACATCCATACTAGTTAGGTTTTTTCCTACAGGGTTTGGGAATATATGAATGACTATCGAATACGTATTTGTGTGCATTACTGGTGGCCAACCAAGTGTAGTAGCGCAAATATGATTTCGTCTGTGTACTCTCGATGCCTACTGTCTGATTTATGGACATACGCAATGCGTTTAATGAACAGAATTGAGCAGAATAACTCGCACAGAAACTCGTGCAGACACACATTTCAGATTGCAGGTCCGGGTTGGTAGAGACTTGCGTTCAATGTGCACAGCATGTTAACTCCAATTATATCAAAAATGCGTACCGGCTGAAAGCAATAAGGTAATTTCTTAGCTCAGAATTTCTACACACACAAATACGGTAGCAGTCTAAGTGGGCCGTGCAATGGCAGTGTAAGACGGGAAAGACATTCATTTAACTTGGCGTAGTAGTACTTTTTGAGAGGGCACAAAAAAGTTAAAGCGAAACATTTCTGTGCAGTACATACAAATGTATGTATCTGTGTGTAGCTGATTTTGGACAAGTTAAAGTAAGCCAACTATTACTATTTTATGAAATTTTTGAATATGCACACACACATACATATGCATTTTGCTATTGCAGTGCATTCTTAAGCAAATATTTTTGCAGTTATACCAACATTTTTCACATTTTATTGAAGTTAGTTATTACTTAGGGGCAGTAAATGTAAGACTCAATATGCATACATATATAAATCTAGAGCGAAATATGCAATACAAAAATAGGTTTGTGTGCCATGGGAAAATCTTATACGTTTGAGCTATTAAACTCTGATATGCGTAAAATTTGTTTTAGGCTCATATTTTATTATTATATTCTAAACAAAAAGGGAAATATTTTGATAAAAGGCAAACGAAACTTTAAATCAACTAGAAATATATGCACACACACTCAAGATTTGACGAGTTCTCGATAATTCTATCCTTTTATTTGCCACAAGTTAGTTCCTTGCCGTCTTTATATGTGACTAAAATTTATTTGCCATATTTTTGCTTAGTAATATTGACGTAAGGATTGAGCTTTATGAAGTCGGATGTAAAAATTTGCCTTTTACTCTCTAATATATAGTACATTTATTTCTTCTGATATCATTTGAATAGCTCTTCCATTTTTGATCTGAAAAAACAAAAATTAAAGCACTTAATTTACGATTCACCTTTTGCTATCCTTATGTTGAAAATAATTCAAAAAGTGTGACCAACATTTGGCCGTTAACCGCCTCTCAGCGAATTTGAAAAAATCAACTGATTGGCGGATATGACCGGGGTCATGACAGCGTTTTTTTACGAAAAAACTGAGATTGTGTTCAACACAGCATTTATATATATAAGTAGGTATATAATTGCCGCGTACACCCTTTTTGGGTGTTTGGCCGAGCTCCTCCTCCTATTTGCGGTGTGCGTTTTGATGGTGTTCCACAAACAGTTTCAAGCCGACTCCGAACGGCAATACTTTTATGAGGAGCTTTTTGATGGCAGAAATACACTCGGAGGTTTGCCATTGCCTGTCGAGGGGCGACCGCTATTAGAAAAATATTTTTCTTATTTTGGTGTTTCACCGAGATTCGAACCTACGTTCTCTCTGTGAATTCCGAATGGTAATCACGCACCAACCCATTCGGCGATGGCAGCCGCCTTTATCCATGTTATTTCGTTGCGATCTGCATAACAACTGATTGGACGAGTCGGTGAATACGTGCGAAATGAGCGGGCAGGAATTCTCTCTGACGTGGCAACCAAAGTTACTCTCACAATTTTGCTTCGGATGGTGAAATCTTGTAATCTGTCATCGTTGGCTATGGTACAAAAAATTCGGAAGGTGTGGTCAATACCAAACCATTAACTACTGATTGGCTAACGTAACTGAGTTCATCTTTGACCCTTGGCTATCTTCTCTCTTACCACAGCTCCCCCCTAAGAGCTTACTAAGAGAGGGCATCGTATAACATATCATTTCATAAGTCGGTTGAAATGTGGGGAAGTGTTTAAAGCGAATGTAATGAAAGCCAATAGCCGTATCCAAGAAAAGTTCCTGACCTAATTGATTATCACTAGAAGACTTCCTAGAAATATAGTTACAACTGATACTCACACAGACTTATCATCGGATCATTCTCCTGTAAGTTTGGTAGTTATAGATCAACCGCAGTTTACTGATTGGTTAAAATTTAAAAAGTACATAAGCGCACATATTGCTACTAACCCTAAAATAAACGCAGTTGAAGATAATGAATACTCGGTGGAAATTTTCATCCCAATGCTCTTATCTGCTGCGCGTCACTCTACATCGAGCACAAGTTTCTTTCGACAGAAAACTCATAATATAACAAATAGTGGAATCGAAAGACTCGTTATGGAAAAACGCAGTTAGAGAAGGTAATGGCAAAATTATACCATAGATCACCTGAATCTGAGGTGCGCTTCAAAAATGCCGAAAAAGTTTTAAGAAACGCATTTAAACACGAAAAACAGTATAATAACAGACGCTTAACACAAAACCTATCACTAACGGCGGCTAATCTGTCTTAATGGAAGGTATACAAATTGAGGCCACCAACTGAATCTGAGGTACCAATTCGTGACGATCAAGGCGCCTGGGCTTGGATAGATGCAGAAACAGCCAATGTGTTTGTGGAGCATTTGAGGATGGTGTTTTAACCCATGGGCTTGTATTGCCTTCAATTTAAACCGATTTAAAGAAATTTCGTAGTGAGTCTCCATCATCACTTGAATATAGTAACAATGCAATAAAACTTGCTCCGCATGAGCTAAAGTCAATAATTGAGAACTAGATGAATCTTAAAAAAAACCTGGGAATCTTAAAAAAAACCTTTGCTTCCCAATTGAAAAATCGACCATTATTATGATCCCCATGAAGCTAGGGAAAAAATAAAGCCAAGGCAGCTTCATAAGTCTGCTGCCATCTCCCTCCAAATTATTTGAAAAGTCGCAAAAACGAAAGCTGATGCCACATCTGCAGCAAAACTACATTGTTCCAGCTCATCAGTTCGGTTTTCGTGAGAAACACAGCTCAATTGAGCAAGCCAATCGCATCAGTTCCGAAATAAGGAATGCTTTTGAACGACGGGAATACTATTACTCAATCATTTTTCTTGATGTAGCTGAAGAATTCTATAGAATATGGCACGAGGGACTTGTTCAACGCACACTGACCCAAAGCTTACTCAAAGTGTTAGAATCTCATCTTACAAATTGGGTATTTATGGTAAGATATAAAAACTACCTAACTGAAGAAGTCGATATTATAGCCGGCGTATCACAAGGCAGTGTACAGGGTCCGCTTTTATATGTAATATACACGGATTACCTTCCAACAAATCCGCAAATATTTACATCCACGTTTCTGACGACACTGCAATCCTTTGTCGCTTCGAGTGTCCAATATGAGCATCGGGTGAACTCAACAGGCATCTGAAACACATAGTAAAGTGGTTGGCAGGCTGGCGCATCAAAGTGAATGAGCAAAAGTGTGAGCATGTGACTTTAACGCTAAATAGAAGCGACAGCTCGAGTGCACCTATATTTAAACTCCACCCTCATACCTCATTATAAAAAAGTTACATACCTGGGTGTTCGTATGGACAGGCGCCTAACATGGAAAAGGCATATTGAGGCCAAAAGTGGACACATGAAACTAAGAATGATTACTGGAGCGCCGTGGTACATAACCAATGAAAATATCCATCGAGACCTAAATGTTCCATTAGTGGCAGCAAAAATAGCAGTAATCCAACAAAACTACTTACTACCAAAGGCTAAGACACCACCCAAATTCATTGGCTCGGCCGCTGTTGCATACCGTCAATTCGTCAACTTTCAGAAGAATTGACCGTCCAACCCTGTGTCGCATATTTGAGGCCCCCTTAATAACCTTAACGTTCTTCAAGAAGCTGTAGGTACTATAATTTAGGTTAAGAGTATTATTAGTATTAAGATTAATTAATAGATTCCGTATCAAATCTGTTAAGTCTAGAATTTTTTGAGTAAATGGAATAGATTTTTGGAATTATGCAACTAAAGTTGAACTCATTGCCTCTTAGTACACAGAGCTGCGAGTAAAACATATAACTGATGTGTGTTATAGTGGGTACCTCAATAACATTCAATTTAGTAATCTGCAAAGTCGACATACATACATACTTTAACCGTGAGCTAGAATCTTAATGCTGAAAAAGGGGAGCTGCTTTTAAACTTTGGGTCAATTTATCGAACTGACATTGTAACTGGTAAAATTCTAGTAAATTTAGATGCTAGGAAGTGTAGGTTTATTCCACGTTTTTTTCAGATCTCACTTTGCATGTCATCAAACCCTAACTAAAACCTTTAAAGTTAATTTTTTGAAAACTGTAGAAGAGTTAATATTATGCAGTATATTAATATTTTCTATAGCGAGTGCGAGTTTATACATTTATGCAATATTTACTGTTCATAAAATCAACATAATGCAGGTTTGACATTCCGAGCATCTCAATATCAGCGCACGCGAATAAATAATAGAACAAAACGCGTTTGATGCAAAACAAAGAATATGCAAATATAGCTCAATGGCATTCTGGCGACGGGAAAAAGGCGCATCCGCAAAGAGCTACTCAAATATCTTACTCAACAAAATAAAAAGGTCAGCACAAGAATATGCTTCGGTGGTTACTTACAGTGCCTGCCCAATGAATCATGAACGATAAGAAAATACTTCAAAATTCCAGTATCGACTAGCACCAAAGGAGAAGAATTGGATATATGTTAAAAAGTTAGGTTTAAATGTTCACTATATTAGTGAAAATATTTATATTGTAGCAATTTATAACTTTTTTTTTGGCTTATTACCCATATTTTCGGACCACTAATTTATACTTCACTACATAAATTACTAGTGAAATTTTCTCCTGTTCAATGCTAGTGAAGCCAATTTGTTTTATTTTTACTAGCTTGAAATTTTCGGGATCTCGTTATTACAATCCCGGAATTTAAATATTAATCTCAGGATTTTATATTCATTATTTTTTAATAGTTTTACTTCAAACAAATTGTTATCATATTGTTTGGACAGCTCTTCTACTCTATAAGAAATACTAAATAAAGGGGTTTTAAATATAATTTTTTTGTTTAGAGCGAAAATTGTTTCATTAGCAAAACTTTATTTAATTCAAAATTTTTTTTTTTTCAAATACTACAATGTTTCTTTCTTATAATTCAAATACTACAATGTTTCTTTTTTATAATTTAAATGGTCCGTACGTTCCCGCGCGGTTGTAAATAATGTCAGCTCGTTTCTATTGTTCTTTTCGCAATGGCCTCTTAGTCAAATTGTTCAGTCAATTCTCGCCCTATTATTCGTTGTGCAATGTTGCGTCTGCTAGTCATTTGTCAGTGTTGCCTAATGGGATTTTAGTCCGTTCGTTCATAGTGTTGCTCGTCAGTCAAATCCCACATACATGTCTCACAAAGCAACTTAAGGAATATAAAAAAAATGTTGATGCCAAAAATTTAAAGGCGGATGCGAAATATTGCATGGCATATAATCTGTAATATGGTTTGAACTTGAAATGACACCATGAGAACTGGATATTATTATTTACATACATACCTAAGGTGAATGGTAGGCCATTCATATTATTTAAAAATTATTTGGTACAATACGAATATAAATATTTGACTCATTTGAAGAGCTCAATATTGGGCACCAAGACCCCAGGTGATTTTTATAAAATGAATTTTTTGGTGTCCTTAATCAAACCGAGATCCCGAGAACCTTGGCCTTACATCCCTATTCAGAACCCAAATGAACCGCATTATTTATTTGAAGAAATGTATTATATAGCTCAATCTCTAGATATGTATATGTTACAGCTTCAAATCACTCTATAAATAACTCTACGAGTGATAATATAATATTTGAATTGCAAAGCAGAATTATAAGCCGAATATTATTTTAAAAGCTAATTATTTAAAAAAAAACTCAATTTTGCTTTGTTGCGGCTGTGAAATATCCAATCATAGAAATTAAATCAGCAGATATAGAAATCAGGAAACATACATTTTTCATCTGCTCTATGCCTGCTTATATGTATCTGTTGGGTGGAGTTGAGCACACATTGAGCATACACACAAACATTTGTAAATTAAAAAAAAAAAATTCAAAAGTTTTAATAATAATAGGAAATATTTATTTATTTATTAGAAATATAATTATGAATAATTATATTACATTAAGAAAGACATTAGCTGGTAAGGCTATTGGCCTAAGTAATAGGAAATAATTGATGAATTTGATTATTGTAGAGTTATAAAGGGTGGTTAAATTTCAAAGGCCGATGTTGAATGTAAACCATACCTAAACGTCAAGTTTTTTCTGCATTTCATTTGACACTTTTTAATTTCAGACTAATTTAATTTGAACCATGGAAAGATACACAATCGAGCAATGCGTTAAAGTTATTCAGGCTTATTATGAACACGGTCGTTCAAATCAAAATGCACATCGCGCACTTCGGGATTTTTTCGGTCAATTTAATCGTCCAAATGTCAGTACAATCGGAAAAATTGTGCAAAAGTTTTACCAAACCGGATCTGTAGGAGATGTGCATGCTCGTACAGCTCGTACTGCAGAAAATATTGCTGCTGTTCGCGATAGTGTGGTTGAAGAGCCGTCCACCTCAACTCGTCGTCATGCCCAACAATTGCACCTCTCACGCTCGTCGTTGATGAACATTATGCATAAAGACTTGCATTTACACGCTTACAAGGTGCAATTGAATCAAGAACTAAAGCCTCTTGACCATTTCAAGTGTCGTCAACGGTCAGAATGGTGGCAGGAAACGGCAGCAGTGAATAACCAATTTTCGAAGAAAATCATCTTCAGTGATGAGGCACATTTTCACCTCAGTGGATTCGTCAATAAGCAGAATTGCCACATTTGGGCGAATGATAATCCAATAGTGATTGCCGAAAAACCAATGCACCCACAAAGGGTGACTGTTTCGTATGGTTTATGGGCCAGCGGCATCATTGGGTCGTATTTTTTCCAAACTGAGGCCGGTCAGACAGTTACTGTGAATATTGTTCGCTATCGTGAGATGTTAAAGAACTTTTTATGGCACGAATTGGAAGATATGGATGTGGACGATATGTGGTTTCAACAGGACGGTGCCACTTGTCACACAGATAACGAAACAATGGCTCTTTTGCGCGAAAAATATGATGGCCGAATAATCTCACGTCGCGGCGATGTCAATTGGCCCCCAAGATCATGTGATTTGACACCGTTGGGCTTCTTTCTTTAGGGTTATTTGAAAGAAAAGGTGTACGTCGATAAGCCAGCAACAATTCAAGAGCTAAAGGATGAGATAATTCGGTCATCGAAAATTTTGAACATCGAATGGAGGTGTGCTGTCGAGGCCGTGATTTTGGCCGATATTTTGTTCCAGACGTAATTGAGCCATACCAATATTATATAATATAGAGAGAGAATATTATATAATAATACTAAAAAAAATGAAAATAATTTCCTAAAAAATTTTATTTTATTCAAAATCAACACCGGCCCTTGGAACTTAAGTTTTATAAGAAAAAGATAGTGCCCCAATTGATTGATTCATTTTTGATTCGTTGCAGTTTGAAAACTAGTTTTAAGGTTTTGTTAACAACTTTTAACTTTTAGATGCACCTGTTTTGTAAATTTATACAAGTTATGTTAAAAAATCCTTGAAAAGGGGCTAGCTTTAAATGGAAAAAAACCCTGTGAAAATCAGAGTAATATGTGCATAGTTATTAGGGTACATAGCACATGGGCTGAAAAGTCCCGGGCCGAACAAAGAGAAAATTTTTTGCTAACAAGTAGCTTTATACATCAATGCAATTTTCATCAAGAACAACGCACGCATTTCAGCGCCGCTTGAACGGTACTTTCTCCCATCTCTTATCCATTGTTTTGGAAGTATCATAACAGAAGTAACGGCACTCTTAGCACAATAATTCACAAACTAATGAATAGAATATCATGTCGTAGTACCTATCTTTTTAAGGTTAGTTCTAACTGAACAATAGGTGAATGCAATAGAACCAGTGCCATTTATGTGTTAAGCGCAGGGCTTTTCAGCCCATGTGTTGCATATGTACATAATTAGGTTTTTGATTTTATTTTATTTTACAAGATGGAGAAAGTTTTCTTAAATATTTTGAGTTGTTAAAGCATCAAGCACTAAGCTTTCTCATTTTGTTACATCTAATAAAATAATAATCTATGCAAAATCTTAGCACCCTAGAACATATAGAAGGCAGTGCTCAACAACGTTTAGTTTTCATAAATTTCTATAAAAAACTCATACTTTCGGGTAATTACCGCCTTTTTTTGTTTCAGGTTTGAACTATACTTTTTGAAAGGCTAAGAAGAGCCTTTTTGACATGAATGTGGTAGGGGCTTTAGACAGGAATAAAGTTTCCGATCGTGAAGCTGTAAGGCTTATCATTCCTATTGCCGCCGCACTTGGCCATGATCCTGCGGCATTGCCGCTTTCAAGAAGTTCTATAAAAAGAAAACGAGAAGCAGCAAGGCAGAATTTTTCAACAGAGATGAAATCAAACTTAGACATCAAAGAACCAGTTGTTGTTCATTGGGACAGCAAAATCTTGCCCGACATTTTAGGTTCACAAAAAGTAGATAGACTACCAGTGCTAGTTTCCTATGCTGGTGGAAATGAGAAACTACTGGGGGTGCCAAAATTGGCTAGTTCAACAGGTTCGAAAACTGGAGATGCAGTACTTAAAACTCTTAAAACATGGAATCTTGATGATAAAATCATTGGTATGGGATTTGACACAACAGCCGTCAACACTGGTGTCAAGAGTGGTGCATGCACTTTCATTGAAAATACGCTGAACAAAGAACTTCTATGGTTGCCGTGTCGCCATCACATAATGTAAATCATTTTGAGCAAAGTACTTACATTATGTTTGGGACCTTCAAGCTCTCCTGAAATTCCCATATTTAAAAGGTTAAAGGAATCATGGAATGCAGTTGATCGATCAGATTACACACCATTAAATTTTTCCCCTGGAGAAGCTGAGTTAAAAAACAGTGCCATCGAATCCCTGATACATCATCTTAGTAAGAAAGACCAGCCTCGAGATGACTACCTCGAACTTATTGAACTGACACTGTTGGTGTTGGGACAAACAATAGAAAAAATTCACTGGAGAGCACCTGGGCCTATACACCACGCTCGGTGGATGGCTAAGCTTATTTATGCATATAAATTGTACCTTTTCCAAGGTCAGGGAGTTTACCATCTCACAAACAAGGAGAAAGAAAACTTGGACAGATTTGTCCGTTTCGGAGCACTTTTGTACGTGAAAAACTGGGTTGAGGCTCCAATCAGCGCCAATGCAGCTTTCAACGACCTAATGTTTTGGAAAGAGGCTAGGAAATACAGCGCGATTGATGGAGAGATAGCTAAAACCATCAAAAAAGCGTTCCAGCAACATTTGTGGTATCTATCCGACGAACTGGTCGGATTATCACTTTTTTCCACGAAAGTGAGCCTTGAAAACAAAGTGAGCATCGTGAATAAGATGTCTGTCCCTGCACCGCCCAGGATGATTAGAGGAAATGCCAATTTATTAAGTGATGAATGTGAATTGGCAGATTTCGCTAATAGTAGAACAATGATGTTGTTTACTAAGCTAAACATTAAGCAAAGCTTTTTGAACAAGCACCCAAGTGAATGGGAACAGACGCCAGAATTCAAAGAGGCAAAAAATACTGTAAATAAAATCAAAGTGATCAATGACATCGCAGAAGGAGGTGTTAAACTATTTCAAGATTTTAACAAACTCATAACAAATGATGAGGAGGAAAAACAGCTGTTGCTGCAGATTGTAGAGGCTAATCGGAAACAATTTCCGACTGAACCAACGAAGAAGGTCGTTCTAGAAAGCTTACAGAAACCATCCACTTCTAAAGAAAAAATGTAAAAACTTGCATTTTTATTATGGTCTTCACCATAAAATGTACATATTTTTAACATGATTTATAATGTAAAATAACCAAATAAATTTAAGTTTTTGTATTCTAACATGTCTTGTCATTTTTTTCAAAAATTGTAAAAAAAACTCCCAATTTCATTTTTTAAACAGCGTTGAGCACTGCCTTCCAAGTGACTTATGACCTTGAAAATTTAGCTCTTTACTTCTTATATCAAATAGAAAAGAATTGGGGGGTCCCTTGGCTTTTACATCCAACTTGAGTTTTTACCATAGGATCTTGGACCACCCTAATGTATATACATATAAGTATATACATAATTGGCGCGTACACCCTTTCTGGGTATTTGGCAGAGCTCCTACGTCTTTTTGGCGTGCGTTTTGATGTTGTTCCACAAGTGGAGGGACCTACAGTTTTAAGTCGACTACGAAACGGAAGATAGTTTTTATTAGCTTTTTCATGGTAGAAATACACTCGGAACTTTGCCATTGCCATTAGAAAAAATTTTTTCTTCATTTTGGACTTTCACCGAGATTCGAACCTACGTTCTCTTTGAATTCCGAATGGTAGTCACGCACCAACCCATTCGGCTACGTTAGCCCGCGGTATACTAGAAATGATTTCAATTGTAGGGAAGCTCAAGTATCCTTTTCTTAAACTCATCAAAGATGTTTTTTAAGACGTTACGCCGCTTTTATTATCAATTTTTCACAGACGCTCTCTAATGAGAAACCGAACGTGTTTTCCTTATGAAATATATTATAGCAACAGTTTATTCGCAGAAGCTATAAATAGAGCACGGCCAATTTTATACAAAAATGTTGACTCTCGTAATAAGCGGGACATATACTGTATCCTTCCATTATTCTGCCATGCCATACTAACTTTCTTCTATATATTTTATGCAATGTTGTTTATTGTACTTAGTTGTCGGGTGGACAATGTGAACGAATTAAATGTCAGGAAAAGGCAAGACTGCCTGTATACAAAGTTTTCAGCCTGAAAAGAAAATTGTATGCGTTCTAAAGTGGTTCACAGTCGTGAACCATATAATAGAGAACATAAAAAATGCAAAGTGGAAAAAAGTAAGAAAAATCAAATTTAAAACTACGCACAACAGAAAGGAAATGGCAGTAAGTGAGAGCAATGACCTATTGTCATGGGAAATACCTCTTTTCTTTATGCTTTCTTCGGCCTCTTTGGGTGATTTGCTTGTTAACATTTTTCAATGTAAATGAGTAAAAGTGAAAGTATTAAATGAATAAGTAAATAAAAAGTACAAGATTGTATGGAATAAACTGCTTACGATGCAAACATGCTAAAATGGAAATGTATAAATAGTTCTCTTATTGTAATAGCATTGTCAGTGGCAATTATGTGCCTTCTACCGATTTGCATGTTCGAACAGCAAGCGACTTGGGGTATGGTTGTTCACAGATATTTATGACTCCACTGCTTTGTACATACTTAGAGTGGCTTAAAGTCAAATAGGATAGTGAAGTGAAAATTTATTTAAAATACAATTGAAAGAAAATTTAAATGAATGTTTATACATATCGTGCTTTACTGTTTGTTACGTTAAAGGAGAAGGAAAAAAGTTAATAAAATACAAACTTCTGCAAATGACATTTTTTTCCTAAGACTAATTTAATTAATTTCTTTTTAAATTAAACATTTTTATCCGAGTGTAATCTGCAAAAATGTAGAAAAAGTGGACTTAGAAAAAACTAATATTTTAAGGTGTTTTCCTACATAAATCAGGGTAATTCATAAGAAAACTAGATAAAATAAAAAATATATTATTAAGGCTACATATTAACCTGTCCATGGACGGTTATAAAAATGTATGACGATTCTTAGAATATGCATATAATATTTGCTTCATTCTTTACTTCTATTTTTTTTTTTCGAGAAAAATTTATTACGTGCGATCGGTCAATATGACCGGTGGGGAAAATGTTATACAGTTGTTTCAGAAAATTTTTTTTTCTAGTTATCTCAGAGTTGGTTTCAATTGAAAAAAGTGCGATGCCAGTAGTAGGTATATAAAAATGCGTTTCTTTATTTGGGGAAGGATGAAAGAAGGGATTGTTCAATTCCACTTGAGAGATCGTTGTTCTCAAGCTGATTTAACAGGATGTCGAAGGAAAGTAACAACAAATATATTTTTTCTGAGTGTGTAGCTTATTATTGCGAGCCTTTGTTTGGCAATTGTTGGAACAATTCGTACAAACAAAAGATAGTTGCCAAAGTTAGCCAAAAAATGCCCAGATAAAAGGCTAGATTTTCAAGCAAATTGTAAACATCAAATTACAATGCTCTTACAGTGTAAAAATGTAAGCCGAAGAAAGTGCTTGTCTAAGTTCCAATATAACTCAATAGAAATAGAAAAAAGCAACAAACGTATACGATTAGATTTTATAAAAGCACAAAATTTGATGTATGTTAGATTTATTAGACCAAATGGCAAGGAACTACAACGTGAAGTCGAAAAGTTGTAGGTTCAATATTTTTAACGTAGCTGGAATATACAAGGTGAAGTTCCAAATAAACAAGACTGGCGTCATAAAAATGTTTATGATAGCGCCATCTTCTTAATGAGTTACTGTGTTGGAAGTTCCATCCCTAGCTGACTTCCGTGAAAGCTTGGTGATATTCGGTTAAGTGGAAACGAGGTTATATCGTCTGTCAGTGTGTTTGTGTCATCGGTACAAAAATGAGTTTCGAACAAAGAGCTAATATCAAATTTGGTTTTAAAATTGGTAAAACGTTTACCCACACATTTGAATTGATGAATGGAGTTTATGGCGATGATTGTCTATCTCGTGCCAGAGTTCATGAGGAGCTTACATGTTTCACAAATGGTTGCGAGGACATAAATAACAATGAATATACGGGCCGCCAAAAATCAGTAATTACCACTTAGCACCATCGAATTTTTTCGTAAATTTATCAAAAATCAACCGAATCATCATTGAAATTCATGGAATCGGAGTTGAATATCTCCAACACATCGATTTATCGCATTTTCACTTATCATTTGGGCTTACAAAAGGTCTGTGCACGTTTCATGCCACACAAGTTAACTGAGGACCAACATTTGCTCAGAATTCAACATTCGAAAGACCTCATTAAAGGGCGAGAAAATACGAGAACTTGCTTTACAACATTTTTACTGGTGATGAAACGTGGTGTTTCCAAAATCAAGCTGAAACTAACCGTCAAAGTGCCGAATGGAAGGCCCCAGACGAGCTGCAACCCAAAAAATCGCGTTTGGAGAAGTCAAAAATCAAGTCGATTCTCATTTGTTTTTACGGTTCCAAGGAAATCGTCCACAAACAGTTCATGTTAATGGGCCAAACCGTCAATGCTATTTTCTATCTTGGCGTTTTGAAGCGTTTGTTGCATCGCATTCGTCGGATTCGCCCTGAATACCGCGAAGGAGGAAGCTGGCGCTTATTGCATGATAAGGCATCATCTCATCGATCCCCTCTTGTGACTGATTTTTTCGACTAGAAATCGGGTTTTAACCATCAATCACTCACCATATTCGCCTGGAGTTCCACAAGGCAGCGTTCTGGGCCCTATTTTATATGTATTATACACATCTGATATGCCAACGACGGACCAAACAATGACATCAACATTTGCCGATGATACTGCAATACTTTGCACTCACACAGACCCAAAAGTAGCAACGTCTATATTACAAAGGCATATACTTGAAACAGAAGTATGGCTTAAAAACTGGAGAATAAAGGTTAATGAAACCAAGTGCGTGCATATTACTTTTACTCTAAGAAAAGAAACTTGCCCTGCAGTTACAATAAATGGTCAGAATATACCACAGCAAAACGAAATAAAATATCTTGGAATTCACTTAGATAGAAGACTCACATGGCGGAATCATATTAAAAAGAAAGTGTCGAATATCAAGCTTAAAATGAAAAGCCTATATTGGATGCTTAATTCGAAATCAGCATTACCTCTAGAGTACAAAGTGCTACTATATAAAGCCATGCTAAAACCAATATGGACATATGGTATAGAAATGTGGGGAACGGCTACGCCCTCAAATATCGAAAAACTTCAGAGAGTGCAATCTAAAGCCTTGCGGATAATCACGGGAGCGCCATGGTATAAAAAGAACCTCAACATTCACAGAGATATTTGCATACCTCGTGTAGCCGATGAAATAGTACGGTTGAGCAAAAAATACCTACAAAAGCTAGAAGATCATCCCAATAAACTAGCGCGAAATCTACTTTTAGATGAAGGTCACACAAGATTGAAAAAAAGAGACATCTTCAAGTCTGCAGTATCTTAATGATCTCATCTCACGCGAGAGTCCGTCCACAACTTCCTCCAACCACATCTATCACATTCGAAACAAAAACAAAAAAACAACATCATTTTCACAATCGACATGAGAAACAACGGAAGCTCTAAGGGAGACTGGAAACTAGGCCTTTCCGGCTCCCAGCTACGAAGAATCGGAGACTGGAAACCCGTCCTTTTCAGCTCACAACTATGAAGAATTGGAGATTCACAACCGATTTAATCATATATGCAAATATATGTTCATTTGAGCAAATAATTCGTTCCTTAGCACTGGCAAGGAAACATATTACTCTAGTATATAAGATTTGTAAACTTATTGTTAGTTTCTTATAAAAGAAAGATTCAATAAATAAAGAAAAATGGAAAAAAAAAAAATTTGCCTGCTAAGGCTCCCTGTGACTTCAAACTGTTCGAAAAATATCAATTGGCCATGAAAGGAAAACGTTTTGCGTCCGTAGGGGCCATCCAAAAGGCTTGTACCGACATCCTGAAGGACATTCCGGTCAATGACCCGAAACACTCTTTCAAAAAGTTTTTAGATCACGCAGGACCATGGACCGAGGCCAGAGGGGACTATTTTGAATAAATAAACTCGAAAGTTATGAGAGCAAAGCTCTTGTCGTTGCTTTTTTAGCTCAGTCTTGTTTATTTTGGACTTCATCTTGTATATCTGGATTTTGTGTAAAGAAACGGTGGGTGGAAACATTTCGAGGCAGAAATTTTTTTTTCTACCCAGCTACAGAACTCGGCGATGCATATGAAACATCTTAAGAAAAAAGGACTTTACCAACACCGTCCACAAGTTCTGATTTGTTCGTAAGAAAATATGTCAAATAAAATTTTATAATGGTTACAAAAGAGCGAAAAATGAATTAGTTTAATAATTGCTTTTTTATAAAGAATCCTAAAAATTATATTATTTATAAATAAATGTGGATGAAACTTCATAAAACTTTTTATTTTTTAAAAATTAGCAATAAGTCAACCATTATCGGCATTGAATAATAAAATCTTTTATTACCGGTCAGTTTTGCCGCACGCAGTAGAAACAGGTATACTAGAATTGTCGGTAGCTTTAAATGTTAATGTTTCAAAAATCCATGCATTTCTATCGAAATTTCACACTTTTAAATCAGAATTATTAGTAAAATGTCGAGAACACAGTTGTATAGCCCATTAATGACAAAGAGCAATTTTAAGGTGTGTGAGAACTCGCGTTGATTTAAAAAATTTTTTTTGGTGGCAGTTTCGTGCATGTTTTTTGTAACGAAGAAAACACCCAGCATAATTTGTTTTAAATCAACACGATTTTTTGAAAAACTTGAAAAAAAACCACTTGAAGCTTACATTTTATTTTATGAAATTTTAATGGGCTTTAAAACGGCATAATCGAAATTTTTCTGAAAAAGGGAAAGTTGAAAAGTTGAAAAGGGTATACATGGCGTATACTTTATTTCATAAGAGCAAGCAGAATGAAGTTGAGGTACGCATTACTAATTACATTCACATTCTAAATTAATTAATTAGGAAATCTCAAGTATATTTAGGGATACATTTTCCGAAGCACACTGTTGTACTATATTCATTCTGACGAAAATTAAGCAAATATTTTTTTTTAATAGCTTCTCCCATATTCTCTTTCGTTTGATATCTTATTTATTTTTCATTGTTATTATAACGAGTATTGAATTTCAATGGTAGTATTCATACATATTTATGTAAGTTTGTTTTCTTCGGAAGTTTTGGCGCTGTAGTTTTTACGTTTGGCCGCCAGATATTGTTGGCGTCCTTCATTGACGTGAAGTTCTGTTATCAATTTTAAACCTTAGAAAATTTTTATTAGCTAACTGTTATCGGTTTCGGCACTCATGTGCCTGACGACCCTTTTTGATATGGTTGCTAGACAAATGAAATTTTAAGAATTTACTCAAACAGTAATGTTGTAACCTGAACGACCAAAATGTAGCGAAAAACGGCTTCAAATTTTAAATTAACTATGCCTCCATAAGTAAAAGGACATATTTTCTTCCTACGAGCATAATAACAAGAGTTTGTGGTAATTTGTGCAAACATATCTAAAGTTAGTTTCTGTTTTTGGATTATGAGGCTCATGAATCAAGTAAGCGGGATTTATATTTGGTGGTGTTGGGTATATATTTGCATTTACATCACGCAAAGTCACGTCAAAAAAGTCTACTACCTTCTTCAGTGTATTTTCGAGACTTTTTGGTACTTATAAGTAGAGAATTAATGCCTACATACCTGTACGTTTCTCGGCTTCATTTATTGGAATATTTTCTAGTACAATAGGTTCCGAACGTCCTTTTTGATTGGCGCTGTAGACGACAAGATGAAGCGCTGGATTAGGATCGGGATAATAGTCCATGGAAGTTAAATCTGTGAAAGGTGGAAACATATTGAGAAATAATGAAAACGTTCAAAAATTTAAAAATAATACTTCATAGGCTTTAATACTTCATACATATGTCACATAACATAACAATATTAATTACAGTATACGATAAAATGAGACTAAAGAAGACAAGAATGCGGTATAGAAACTAAGAAAGAGGAAGAACTGTATAGTATTGACCCCAACCGCTTTTTCCTTAAATATAAACTTGTTGTCAGTGTGTTGAAGTTTTCCTAATTTCCTCTCAAGTTTACCTAAATATTAAAAAAAACTCATATAAAAATAGATTATCCATTCATAATATATTTAATAGCCTCTAAAGGAATTTAATGGCGCATATTTTTATAAAACATTTAACCCAATATGTCTTACACGTGTGCCATTTTGACATTTATTTGAAATATTTGAAAAGTATTGAGATTATGTGGTCAATGGAGGGTTTAAATGTTCCACAAAAATATTTTCCGCAAATTGCATTTGGGGCTTTACCAAACGAAAACAATGTGCCCTAACGGACAAACTTTCAACATTAATTGGATTGGATTGAAAACATAAATTTGTGTCACTAAAAGAGTTTAGGTACTTTAACTAAAGGAAATCTATGGAAAAAGTAGGCGGCTAATTGAGGGGTTCATTTGCATAATTTATTTGGCTATCAATAATAAGGCATGTTCCACCATATCCATCATCTGGAAATATTAAGGACTTGAGCGATTAGTATCCATGTGGGGACGTATTTCTGTAGTGCTCACTTTCAATTTTGGATCAATTATGTTTTCAGCGTAGGATGATTTTCATGAAGGCCATCCAAAAATGGTTGTTGTGCTAGAAATAATCGATGCTGTGCGTCAGCTGATTGCGCAAGACCATCATGTGACTTATCTCAGGAATAGAGCATCATTGAGCATTAGTGGAACCTGCATACATTCAACATTGCACACAGATTTAGTCGTCAAGCAGATTTGTTCTCGTTGGGTACCACATAATTTGACAATTACTCAAAAAGGCCTCGTGTCGGTTGGTTTAAAGAAATGTTGATGACTTTCAGCCGCGGCTTTTAAGGAACGCATCGTAACTGATGAATTTTGGATCTATACAAATAAGTCAGAACCAAAACAATGATCAATGATTCAATGACAGTTTGGGTGTTCCAAGACGAGCTTAATTCAACAAAAGTTGTTCGTGGAAGAAGCATCTCAAAGAAAATGATCACTTGTTTCTTTGGTAAATATGATAATGCCGCAACTGTACCGCTAGAGAAACTCAAATACTCAGTTTTGAGTTGTACACAACGTTTGCCAGAAATTTTGGGAGAATTAAGGAAAACCAACCACCGAAGACGAATGATGCTTGACCAAGAAATTGCGAGCTCTCACCTATTGACTCTCACAAGAGTGTTTTTGAGCAATCAAAATATCGAGTTAATGGTTCATTCACCTTATAGCCCTGATGCACTGATGTACATATATATACATTTATATATACGTTATGTACGTATATATTTATAAAGATGTATATTTTTAGTAGATTTCTATATGGGATAACTCGCAGAAATCGCAAAGCTTACATATCTTAATGAGCTATCAAATTAGAAACGATTATATTATGCGATAACTTAATTACCTGAATATTTAAAATTTTCACACATTCCGTGTGGTAAAACATAATATTCGCAGGCTGAAGCTTCTATAATTTGAAAAAAAAAAATACACTTAGAACATTTTTGACAATTTTGACACACCAAATCATTAGGAAGCATTTGCCGCAAGAGCCATTTCGGTGGCCAAAACGCACAAACATTGTGTAATACGAGTACTCTTACATATGTACGTATGTATGGATGCATGCATTTGCACATTTACATCTGTGTAAAGTTGCTCGCATAGGTTTCTATATACGCAAAGTTATTTGTAAACTTTGGTTGCTATTAGTAGTTGTTGAAATATAAAAGTAAATAAAATAAAGTTTGCTTGCAAGTGGAGAAGCCACAGACGCACAAGGCAACATTGAATAGGGAACATCAACAGCAAAAACAAACAGAGTACATATACATGAAGTAACTACTGCCGCATCAGTGCTGCCATCGTCGAATAGCAACAACAATTGCAACACTAACCCATCAACCACTTACAATTATTTTCAAAAGCGACTTTGATCTTTTCGCTCTATTTACAATGCCACCAAACAACATTTGGCTTCGAACAGCTAATGCGCTAGTGAGTGAGTGGGTGCAACGAAATGTTTGCACAGCAGTTGGCAGGCGAAGAGTGCAGCTGGCAAAGTGAAGAGATGTGAAGCAAATTAGAGTAAAGTTGATTGTGTTGCACTGACATTGGCAGCTTAGCGCGCTTGTCTAACTAATCGTGACTTTACGCTTCGTTAGATTTTGCAAATAAACCTCAAGCAATGCCTGCCAGAGAGCTTCGCCAGCAATGCTTTGGACAAAGAAGTCGAGTGGGTGGTATGCTCGAGTAGGTGAGATTTTAGCAGAAGAGAAAGGGTGTGACGAAAAGTGTGTGGGCTTCCAGCTACTTTCAATGCCTACAACCAACGATACCAACAAAAAACCAAGCGATAGGTGGCTGCCAAAAATTGTTCTACAATCGATGCAGCTATGGTAACGGATCATAAGTATATATGGCTGCAAGAGTACGTGTGTAACTAACGTGTGCGTATCTTCAGTAATAAAATTTATCCAATGCAGCAAAAAAAAAAAAAACAAAAAAAAAAATAATAAGTCGATCGGCAGCAATAAGTAAAAACCTCAGTAGGCGAAAAGTTTGGCTCATTAACTCACAACGGCGTAGCAAAATCAAAGGCGCCGCAGCCGATTTGCGATTTAGTACTTAGATGGCGTTTTTCGTTTCATTAGTCTTGTGGCAAAAGTTTCGAGATTGTTTGTTTTTGTGTGTTTTTTTGTCGTGCGTAAATGCCAATCAAAGCAATAAATTAAGCAAAAACACACATTCATTTTCAAAATCGACTGAGAGGTGAAAAGAACCGAACGTGGTAGTGGCGAAAACAGAGCCAAACAAAACTAAATATACCCATAGTCCATTTTCACACGTTTTTCAAAATATATTTTACTAGCAAGTGCGCGCGGCTTCTCTTGTATATAAAATAAATACTTAATGTATTTAACACTTATAAAATACTTAGCAACAATAATATTGTGAGAGGAAAAGACAAACAGTTTCTGTTTTTAGCTGATTTTTTTCACGATATTTGAAACTAATAAACAGTTGATTCGTCAACTACAGGGTTGCCTATATTAGAAGAACCCATCTTTTTTCTTTTTTCCGGAACTACCTTAGGCAATAGGTCTTTGGAAAAGGGGGCCGTGGCATCTCCCAAACAAACTTAAATCCCATATCGGGTGCGCAAAATAAATAAATCAACAAAAATTTCAGAACCTTAGAACAATTTTTATCGATCGCTACCAGGCTATGAAAAAATGCATATTTTATCACATTGCAAAGTTGAACTGAAATTGGATAAAACGCACTACTTACAGTGCGAATTGTTATTTGTCGAATTTTCGACCACGATAGTTTCTATTTTTTTATAATTACTGTAATTATGTTGTTAGTCTATAGGGGATTTTCAAGGTCCTGGAGCTTATATAAGATACGTTTGAAATTTTGGTTTTACGTAAAACCAAATCCAAAACCAAAATTTCAATCAGCACAGCCGTTCTCAAGATTTGCGCACAAAATAAGTATAATATTAGTATGGAAGTATGGATTTGCGACTTTGGTAGCCAATTTTATAAATTTTCACGTTATGCTTACATCAAGTCAAATATTTTTATTATTTGTTTTAGTCCAGTCAAAAGAGGATTTAACTTCATAATTTTAGGAGGATGCGAGTTTATGGTTTTATTATGTAAAGCCCATCACTGTGAACTTAAATTTGAGTTTTCGGGGTCGGGGGGTGTGTCCCGCGGCCGCCATCTTGGAAATAAGGGTGCAACCGGTTTTTGCGATTATCTCGTGAGTTTCGAAAGTTATGAAAATTTTGTAAAATACTTTTTTGTAGATAATAACATTATCTACAACTTTCATTCAAAACTTTTTTTTGTAAAATTAATAATAAAAAAGTTATAAACAAAATTACGCGAAAAATTAAGGGATCAATTGTTTTAAAGCGTAATAACTTCTTTTTTATAGATTTTATGGAAAATATACTTTAGAGCTTTTTTATAGAGCATTCTTTTGTGAACATTTTTGTCTATAAGTTTTTTCCGCTATCTTTATTTAGCCGTATGATTTTGAGCTGCTAAGCGGAGCAACCAACACATTAGCGAAGCGCGTACATGATTACACAGGCCGACAAAATTTAACCAACATTCAGACCCAGAAA
Source organism: Anastrepha obliqua (assembly GCF_027943255.1). NCBI lineage: Eukaryota > Metazoa > Arthropoda > Insecta > Diptera > Tephritidae > Anastrepha > Anastrepha obliqua. Next base: position 89,216,634 of record NC_072892.1, read on the forward strand.
CCAGACTATATATTTCCGAAGGTTTATGATGCGCTGAATCCAAATCTGGCCTCAGAATTGCTCTATCAGCTCTGGTTTTCGAGATATCCTAACCTAAAAGTGCAAAAAACACCATTTTTGCCCATATTTGAGGTTATGTAGCCTTGCAGATGTTTTCTTTCACCAAAATTAAAGGATGGCATCTTTAAATACAAGCCTTCTTTTTTCAAATGGCGTTTTGTTTGCTCAAATATCATTTTTTTTCGCAGAGATATCGCATTTTGAAATTTTCATGTTTCGAAATTTTCCTACACCTGAAAATCGATTGAGATAACATAGACATGATATAGTCGATTACTAATTTTCTTGAATTGAGTCTTATTTTTCTTAAACTTTTGTCTCACACTATAAGTGCGCTGACTCACCACACCCCTACACTATCTGACCTTTGGGTACCGAGTCACACACAGCCCTAACCCCTAGAAACCATCCCTATCATACCGCGAACAGGCTTACCCACAAACTCCAAATTTACATACTATTAATCCATATATATCATGTCTATGTTATCTCAATCGATTTTCAGGTGTAGGAAAATTTCGAAACATGAAAATTTCAAAATGCGATATCTCTGCGAAAAAAAATGATATTTGAGCAAGCAAAACGCCATTTGAAAAAAGAAGGCTTGTATTTAAAGATGCCATCCTTTAATTTTGGTGAAAGAAAACATCTGCAAGGCTACATAACCTCAAATATGGGCAAAAATGGTGTTTTTTGCACTTTTAGGTTAGGATATCTCGAAAACCAGAGCTGATAGAGCAATTCTGAGGCCAGATTTGGATTCAGCGCATCATAAACCTTCGGAAATATATAGTCTGGTTTCTGGGTCTGAATGTTGGTTAAATTTTGTCGGCCTGTGTAATCATGTACGCGCTTCGCTAATGTGTTGGTTGCTCCGCTTAGCAGCTCAAAATCATACGGCTAAATAAAGATAGCGGAAAAGACTTATAGACAAAAATGTTCACAAAAGAATGCTCTATAAAAAAGCTCTAAAGTATATTTTCCATAAAATCTATAAAAAAGAAGTTATTACGCTTTAAAACAATTGATCCCTTAATTTTTCGCGTAATTTTGTTTATAACTTTTTTATTATTAATTTTACAAAAAAAAGTTTTGAATGAAAGTTGTAGATAATGTTATTATCTACAAAAAAGTATTTTACAAAATTTTCATAACTTTCGAAATTCACGAGATAATCGCAAAAACCGGTTGCACCCTTATTTCCAAGATGGCGGCCGCGGGACATACCCCCCGACCCCGAAAACTCAAATTTAAGTTCACAGTGATGGGCTTTACATAATAAAACCATAAACTCGCATCCTCCTAAAATTATGAAGTTGGCTATTTTTTTCGTCTCTTTTGACTGGACTTTTTGGGTTTATTTGTTTACACTATACTTGGTAACATTTCACTACGCCCTACGTAATATAATTTCGGTCTCCTATGATAATGACAAGAAAATAAATTTAAATATTGTAAAATAAGAAAAAAATTATTCATAAATCATTTTGAAGCTATATTATATTATTATATACAAAGTGGTCATTCTGCTATAAATCTTATTTAAACTGATTTCAACAATAGATATGTGACGAAATAGGAAATGAACATTTCCTTTAATATCAAACAAAAGAAATTTAAAAAACTTTTTCGGACACATGCTATATTATTGTTAAGAACTGAATAAAAAAATACATATTCTAATTTAAATATGTCAGTTGAACAAAAAAGTCATACAACACTTGTTCTCATAAAGTGGTCTTTGAGTTCAAGGTTGTTGCACTTAGTACAAACACTAACAAAATACTAAAATTATCACTGGAGCTAAGGATATCATTTTAAATAGAAAAGGAAGTACAAAGTGGTGGTCGAACTTTGGAATGAGTTAAGATGCAGCATTTCTTTAAGTTAATCGATAACTTATTTTGCCTGTGTGAGTTATAAAAATTACTTAGCTTACTTTAAGGGATCCAAGTACTAGGAATATTATAAATTTTACAATTAATTCAATTTCAACAATTCATAATTTCAAGTAATCTAAAGATTCAAGCTTAAATATTTTATAGAAGTCGTAAACCACAGTAAGGTGTTTGTTTTACTATATCTAGCACCATTGCACAATAGCATGCAAGCACCCTATACTAAAAAAGAAAGGAAGTGCTAAACTCAGACCAGATTCCGTCATATGGTATACCCAAGCATGTTTTAGTAAACTTTCCGCGGGGCTGGTTATTAACTTTTAAAATCAGACTAATTCATAGATGCTTTCCATTTCAATTCAACCGGGCTACTCGGGTCATGTTCTTCGATTTCGATGTAACTTAAATATGTTGCTCTCTGGTCAAAATAATGAGACACGTATTTTTTTGTTCGCCCGAAAAAAATTTTTTTCAAGAGTTATCGGCAATTTTGTTTTTTGCCTCAAACTCGATTTTTTTTAATTATATAAGAAAAAAATTTTTTGAAATGCCCATAACTTAGTCAAAAATGAACCGATTTTAATAATTCTGGGTTCAAAATGATCGTAATTACTTACACAAGCGACTTCATGTAGAAACAATTGCAAAAAAGTAGTTGAAAATTTTTTATTTAGTAAAAAAGAAAAAAAATTTAAATTTTTTCAAAATTCAATATTTCAAAAAGGCCATTTTTTTTTTTTTATAACTTTTTCCAAATCAAAAAAACATCTCAAACTTTAATTGAGCTGCATGCCTAGTAGCTAAAATGCGTTGTTTTTGAGTAATGAATTTTTAAGTAAACACCCTGTTTCGCACTTTTTGTTTTTTGCAAAATAAAAAATTTTCAACTACTTTTTTGCAACTATTTCTACATGAAATCGCTCGTGTAAGTAATAACGATCATTTTGAACCCAAAACTATTAAAATCGGTTCATTTTTGACTAAGTTATGAGCAATTAAAAAAAATTTTCTTATATAGATTATTTCCATTTCAATTCAAAAGGGCTATTCGGGACATGTTCTTCGATTTCGATGTAACTTAAATATGTTGCTCTCTGGTCAAAATAATGAGACACGTACTTTTTTGTTCGCCCGAAAAAATTTTTTTTCAAGAGTTATCGGCAATTTTGTTTTTCGGCTCAAAATCGATTTTTTTTAATTATATAAGAAAAAAATTTTTTGAAATGCCCATAACTTAGTCAAAAATGAACCGATTTTAATAATTCTGGGTTCAAAATGATCGTTATTACTTACACGAGCGATTTCATTTAGAAATAGTTGCAAAAAAGTAGTTGAAAATTTTTTATTTTGCAAAAAACAAAAAGTGCGAAACAGGGTGTTTACTCAAAAATTCATTACTCAAAAACAACGCATTTTAGCTACTAGGCATGCAGCTCAATTAAAGTTTGAGATGTTTTTTTGATTTGGAAAAAGTTATAAAAAAAAAAAAAATGCCCTTTTTGAAATATTGAATTTTGAAAAAATTTAAATTTTTTTTCTTTTTTACTAAATAAAAAATTTTCAACTACTTTTTTGCAATTGTTTCTACATGAAGTCGCTTGTGTAAGTAATTACGATCATTTTGAACCCAGAATTATTAAAATCGGTTCATTTTTGACTAAGTTATGGGCATTTCAAAAAATTTTTTTCTTATATAATTAAAAAAAATCGAGTTTGAGGCAAAAAACAAAATTGCCGATAACTCTTGAAAAAAATTTTTTTCGGGCGAACAAAAAAATACGTGTCTCATTATTTTGACCAGAGAGCAACATATTTAAGTTACATCGAAATCGAAGAACATGACCCGAGTAGCCCGGTTGAATTGAAATGGAAAGCATCATAGACAATGAGAGTTATAACTTAAAATAATAGCTTAATATTAAACAGGTGTGGTCATTTATGTCAGACCTAGATGTGGTGGTGTGCAATATATAATATACGAGTATACCTAGTTTGGTGGGATCTATCAAGTCAAGTCAAATTATTGAGATGCACCTATTTACCCAATAATATTATATTACCGTTAAATGGCAGGTAGACTTAGTTATTGATCGATTTCGCCCATTTTCAGTGCGAACCAACCTAAGGTAAAAGTAGTATATGTACCAAGTTTCGTTGAAATATATTTATTATATTAATTCCCTAGAGTTATCGACTACAGTGACGGTGGAAAGACGGAAAGACATGGCTAAATAGACCCCTCTCTTCATTTTCAGCATTTTCGTAGATGTATATACACACGTCTATATAGATCTCGATTCCTTTAAGCTGTTACATATATCTTTATAATAAAATCAACTCAAAAAAAAAAGGTTTAAAAAATTTAAAAAAATATTAGTTTTAAAAAGTCTTTGAATTTACTCAATGCAATAAAATACTAGATAATACTGAAGAAGCCACAAAGAGCTTGTAACTTAATCTCATATTTATATAGTGAAAAGTTATCGGCATTTTTTTGAAGAAATTCTCTTAATTTAATTTCAATAAAAATTTGATATTTTGTTTTCTTTAAATTGGCATTTTAGTGATTCTTTATATGCTAGCCTAAGCAACACTGCAGTTGCGAGAGAGAGTGACTCTTCAAAGGAGAAGGAGAAGAGCAAACTCGGAAAAAATTTAAATAAAGCGAAAAAATGTCACACACAAATAACACTGTGCGACAGTGATTTTATACTTTTATGGAGACCTAGTAGAACTTGTAGGTATAGTAAAACTAAGAAAAATGGTATAGGAGAAATTTCCAATACACCCCCAAAATCTCGTTTTATGGCCATAAAACCGTTTTTCAGTAGGTTGATGTGAAGAATCACTCCTAACTTCTTCAATTTCCATCCGATTTCGAATTTGTTTCTTTAGTTCGAAAGAAGAAAAACAAGCCTTTTTGACAGTGTGTTGACAATTTTTCTGAAATGACAGCTGACGAGACTGTAGACGGAAGTATTTGGAATTTTTTTATTTTTTCTCTATTTTTTCAATTTTGACATAATTTTTGCGATATTATCCGATATTGAGGATTTTTTTTAGTACACTACTGTTATAGTAAATTTAATTTTGCGTCGAATGAGTATATTTGACTGTAATTGAATTAAGATTAATAGAGTTGTGTGAGTTTTAAGATTTGATTTTTTTTTTTACTAATTTGGTATGTAGGTATAACTTACGCTAAATGGGAATAAGGACGTGTTTTGTTACGTTATTATAGATACGTAATATTTATTGGAGTATATATGTACTGTACTGCATACAACAGAACTGGTTAAAACTTACGAAAATATCTCACATTTTTTTTTTTTTCAATAGAAATACGAAAAAGCTCCCAAGTGTACTAAAGTTCACACTGTACATTGATTAACAAAAGAAGTTTGTTATTATAATTTAACCTTATTAAAACGTTAAAGTTTTATTGTTTGTTTCATTGAAATTCAAGAGATATAAATCAAAACGTTGCCAGAAAAGTCGAATTTCTCAATATTCTCCGATGATGTGGCATCATCAGCCTTATCATAAACCAGATGATTGTTATTTTTATAAAACGGACGTAAACGGTCATTATTATAAAGCTCGAAAGTGCATAAAGTATGCTGATGTTGCAACTGTTAAGAACCCCGTAGTCTTGGACGATATGATTGACTCAACTGCAGGAACTGAAGGAAGTTCAACTCATTGCTGATAATGATCAAACTGATAACAATAAACCTGATGATGAAGAGTACTTTCCGTCTGGTTCTAAGTCTTCAGAACGACACATTGTATCAAATTCAGATTTTCAGGATCTTTCTCGTGATTTACTTCTATCGGGAAGACAATCTGAAACGTTCGCTTCTCGATTTAAACAATGGAATTTAGTTGATGACGACTTCAGCTGAATGATGATGATCGAATTTCTTATAGAGAAGTATTCAAAACTGATGAAGAGAATGACAAATGTACCCTACCATACTAAACTCCAAAGGACCGTTTCCAATGCATTTTTTAGTTTGGAACCAGTTCCGTTGTGTACTGCACCGTACCGCACCATACAGTGCTGCACTGCACAATACTCCAATAAATATTATGTGTTTATAATGACACTTGTTATCATTTTCAGGCTTCGATGCCTACATACCAAATTAGTAAAGAAAAAATAAAATCTTAAAACTCACACAACTCTATTAATTTTAATTCAATTATAGCCAAATATACTCATTCGACGCAAAATTAAATTTACTATAACAGGAGTGTACTAAAAAAAATCCTCAATATCGGATAATATCGCAAAAATTATGTCAAAGTTGAAAAAATAGAGAAAAAATAAAAAAATTCCAAATACTTCCGTCTACAGTCTCGTGATTCTTCACATCAACCTACTGGAAAACGGTTTTATGGCCATAAAATGAGATTTTGGGGGTGTATTGGAAATTTCTCCTACACCATTTTGTTTAGTTTTTCTATAGCCACAAGTTGTGCTAGGTCTTCATAAAAGTATATTTAATTTTTTTTTGTCACACAGTGTAATCACCGACATTAATCGCAATTGCAGACAATGTAGAAAAAATGTAAATAGTAGAGCTAAACAGAACTGAGTGAATTGTTGAACTAATTTTAAAACATTTGTATTTTATATAATTATAAATATCACATTTTAATCAAATGAGGTTAAAAAAATTTCTGGAATTAGAAGAACTAAAACTCCGAGGATACAGAACAAAAACATCATAATGCATGTTACGAAAATGTTAATCAGGTCACACTAATTACCAATTGTACCCGTGCGACGTCACGAAAATCAGCTGATATTGTCAAATTTGCTGAGAGCAAAATACCAATACCACTATAGGCGCCACCTTATTAATATCTCCGTCGTGGTACTTATGTATGTGTTTAGTTACAACCACATTTGCACTTCTCAGCTATAATTTTTTCCATTGGCGGTGCGCCGTCAATTTTAACTCAATATTTGCAAAGTGTGAATTTCGCATTGCCAAAGCGGCACTCATACATATATGTATACCAATGGACTTGCAAGTAATGCATGAGATGGGTGAATGGTATGGTGAGAATTAGTTGAAACGTTAATGTGAAAGGGACGCAACTTTAACTAATTAATCGTTTCGACGGTGAAACTACTTATACGCTGCACAGTTATCAGTCAGAAAATGCACTACTGTGTGCATACTTCAACTCATTATTTTCAATGTAGTAATTTTTTTTTTGCGCAGCTGTTATCAGTAAGTTGTTTTTGCTGTTTTATCCACTATACCTACAAGTTTTGCGACTGGGTGATTTATTACCAAATGAAATACCCAGAAAGGTAACTAAGAGCTCAGAAAAGTTTTCACATAAACTGTTAAGTACATTGCTGAAGGTAAGTAATAGAAGCGAGTGTGGAGAGTATATAAATGGCTTTATAAGTAAGTTTTACTTACAACTTTTTGATTAATGCCGATTCTATAAAGTACTTCAAATGAATTGAAATTAGAAAATGCTGCTCTATTTCTTTATATGAGAGCTACACAAATTCACTAGAGATAGTTAGGAGTTATAACCGCTTATATACTATGGTTATTGACTTTATAACATATATAGGGTGTCCGGTGGCAAAATTAAGATTTAGGGATTGCATCAGTTTCGCTATTCTTATGATTTACTTAGTTACAGTGTCGCAGTGGACGGGTAAACAGCGTACGTTCACAGTCGAAGCGTATTTCAAGGCCAAATATTCGTAGACTTTGTTTACGTTACACTATTCGACGTTTGGGTGAGTGGATTCGTTCATGGGTGCGAAGGTTTTGAAAACAAATTAAAATATCGAACTATTCGCTAAAAGTTTGCACGATAATCCGCGTCAGCCCGTGCGCAAAAGAGCGACTACCCTAGGACTTCCACAAGTTATTGTGCATGAAATATTGAAAAAGGATCGTAGACTTCGGTCTTTAAACTTTCAGGTCGTACTAGCGTTTAAGCTTAGCGATTCCAATTTCGTACGGTAAACACTATCTTTTGGAATGATAAAGTCCATTTTCATTTAAAGGGTAGTTTACTCTTTCCAGTCAATAATGAGAAAGGGCTTCAGTTGGATTTTTAGGTTTGCAAACGTAGTACAAATGTAAAACACATTTTGTTATTTGATAGTTGGCAATCAGTAAAAAGAGTTTTGTGATCGGTTGCGTAGTTTTCGTTTGGCGTTCGTTGAAAATGAAAAATCAAAAAGGAACATTTTCGTCATATTTTGCCATTTTATTTCCGCAAAGGGAAAACCGCATCGCAAGTTATGTACTGTTTATAGTGACGAACCCTTAAAAGAAAGGCAGTGTCAAAAATGGTTTACCAATTTAGTTCTGGTGATTTTTCACTCAAAGATGAAAAACGCTCCGGTCGTCCAGTTGAAGTTGATGAGGCCCTAAACAAAGCAATAATGGATTCCGATCGTCACAGTACAATACGTGAGATTGCAGAGAAGCTTCATGTATCACACACATATTAAAAATCATTTAAAACAGCTTGGCTATGTAAAAAAACTCGATACATGGGTTCCTCACGAACTGAAAGCAACGCATTAAGAGCTGCGATTTGCTAAAGAAACCTAAAGAAAATGTTCCGTTTTTAAAACGACTGATAACTGGCGATGAAAAATGGGTTGTTTACAACAATATCAAGCGGAAAGGATCGTGGAGCAGGCCAGGTGAACCAACTCAAACAACATTAAAAGCTGATTTTCATCAAAAGAAGGTTTTGTTATTAGTTTGGTGGGATTACAAAGGAGATACTTTTAACTCTTACCAACCAACCCAACGATCAATTCCGCATTGAACAACTAACGAAATTAAACAATGCAGTCGAGGAAAAGCGGCTCGAATTGATAAATCGAAAAAGTATTGCATTTCTTCATGCCACTGTAAGGCCACATACATCTTTGGCCACTCAGCAAAAATTATTGGAGCTTACAAAACTCCTTGAGTGGTAAAAATTTCAATAATGACGATGATCCCAAATCGTACTTGATTCAGTTTTTTGCTAATAAAAACCAGAAGTTTTATAAACGTGGGATTATGATGCTGCCTGAAAGATGACAAAGGGTCATTGATCAAAATGGGCAATACATTACAGAATAAAGTTATTAGTTGCATGAAAAAATTGTCTTTGATTTTCTAAAAAAATCCGCAATTACTTAGATGAAACCCAATACATCATTTAAAAGCATTGAAATCATTGAAAGTTATTATCAAAATGAATGGTCTATTCAACAAACGTTCCTTGCGTTGATTTCGGAAACAATTATTTCCTTTGAAGTACTAATCAAGCAAAACTGTTGGGTTCGGTGCGTAGAAAATCTACAAGAGATTCATTAGAGACCTTCGTACTCCACAAGGAACCGTGTCCGAAATAATATGTGAATTTTTGCTGATATACTCATACCAATTTGATATAATTATATTGCAATCGAATAAACGGTTTTTGTACAAATTTTTATAACTAATTTTATTATACCAATATTCACATTTTCGTTCACTCAAAAGTTTGCAAAAACTTTAGGCGGATATACGAGGTATGTTCAAAAAGTAAGGTTGCTGTTAATGTTTCTCGAGAAATATTAGTTTGGGGGAAAAGAAATCCATTATTTTCTCGGTAGATGGATGTAGTGATCTATATCTCGTAATGTATCGGTCAAACAATTTAAAGTTTATGCTCGTTGTCAACGGGAAATTTAGACTAAAAAAAAATCGTATGCTGTTTTTTGTTTGTTCCATTCAGTCGTGAGTTACAGGGTGTTAACAATGGAAGTCAATAAAGAGAAAATTCGGTACATTTTACTTTAATAGAGGCGGAAATGCTAGCCTGCCCGCAGAAATTATGAATGGTGTTTATCGTGCCGATACTGTAACAACTATGTATGTATTTACGTGCAGCTTTTTTTTGTCGATTCTGTTCAGGCATTTTTAATCTTAAATAAAAATTTCGATAATCTCGAAAATGTCGATGAAATCACAGAAATAATCAAAGTTGACCAGCATGTTAGTAGTAGTAGCTTCGCGTATTAGCTAAAGATCGACCATAAAACAGTTTTAAACCTTTATTGTTGACAAAAAAAAAAATGGATCGTGGAGCCTACTTTTGAGGTAAATAGACAAGTCCTAGAAAGAATGAATGCAAAACTTGGTCCTTCATTCATCCTGGCCGACCTTCCTTCATTACAATAGTTGGGATCATCACCGGTCACTGCTAAATGGGAACACATGCGAAGCGTTTTGGGTTTCCCCCTATAAATTTCTCTCACAGCGGTTGGAACGAGGAGGAAGTTAGAAGTTTAAGATGCTTTCCGTTGTTCCGCTCCTCTCAGAACACGATATCGCTGTCTAAACTCTCCCTTTTCTGGATGTCTGCAGGCATAGAGTAATAATAAAGAGACAAGTGATTTCACCACATTGTGAATTAGAAGGGGAAAATTTAGTAAAAAAGCAACTTTCGGTCTTAATGGAGCCATCTGCGTGCTCATAGAGAGCGACAACCATCACAACTTAACTTAACTTAACTTACTCTTGTAGCTGTAGTTTTGGAACTAGCGAAAGTTATCTTTATAAGACAATTGAGAAATCGAAAAGTATTAAAGGGCATTTCAATGTGAAGAATAGTATATCGGCGCAGCCAGTAAAGTACATTTAACTGGCTAGACGAAAGCAAGCTCAAATTACTTACCGCTCAAGTCTATACGAAAGATGGGTATATCCGCATATGTGCTCGATGTGTTTAAACGCAGCTTCTTTGTCTTCGAATCGTATGCCTCCAGAAAGAACTGTTGCTGCAGACCACCATCATATCCTGGCATACATTCTAATTCCATTGTCGAGTAAACAATGTTATCGTAATTTTCGAGATTAATTGTACCACCACCACCCCCACCGACGCCGCCGCCGCCGACACCATTTCCATTACCATTGGTAATTCCATCCAAGCCAATACCGCTTCCACCAACCAGACTATGCGTAGCAATGCCATTACTGAAACTATACTCCATGCGTGAGTAATCGAAATGTGGCATATCTGACGGCTCAGCCACATCGACTGGCAAATGAAATGCACTCTGCAAAGCGCTCAGTGTGGGTGGCAATAGCTCTTCATCCAACTCAATAGCGCCATTTATGTCCGTATCATCAGCATCGTCGGTTTCGTCAGCATCAGCATCGTTTTCGGCGTTAATAATATCCACTTCACCTTCCAGCACAGTTTCTATGTCTGCGCCAGCATCCACTTCATCAACCGTCATGTCAATATCGCCTACATCGTCTTCATAAGCAAATTTATTGCCAAAAAGTTCTGCTGCTCTACCACTTTCATCCGAGCTGGAAGCGAGATCATTAATTGCGCGTTGCATGCCAATAACATCGGTGTCGCGATTATCGTTTTGCTCTTGTTGTACTTCTTTTTGTGATCGCTGCTGCTGACGTTGTTGCTGCTGCTGTTGATGATGAAAAGCGACGGCGTGATTGCTTATTTCAGGCGCACTGGGTGGGGCATTGTGACTATTGGCTTTGCCGCTTTCAGCATTAGCATTGTTGTTGGAAATGTTTGTAAAGTTGTTAATGTGATGGGTGGTTTTACTGTGCAGCGAAAAGTGATGTTCGTTAATGCCGCCAACATTGGCACTACCACCAACACCCGCTGCTATGCCTGCATTTTTAGCAGTCAAAGATTTGCGTATGCGTACCTTATCGAGCGTGCTTGTGGCCGACGCAGGTAAATCATCAGTGGCAATGGGCGGCTGTTGCTGTTGCTGTAGCTGAAGCTGTCTTTGAGTTAGCTGGTGCAGATTTTGTTGGTACGCTTGATTACTTGGCGTTGAGTCGATGAAATTGCCAGTTGGCGAGGTAAGGGGGCTGCTAATAGTGGTTATGTTGTTGTTGTTGGTTGTAGCTGCTGCTACAGGTGCTATTGTTGTCGTTAAATCTTCTCGAATCTGGCCGATATATGTTGCATGTGGGTCGTACTCATTTGGCGTTGCAGTTGTTATTTCTCTTTTTGCTAGACGAAATGCGGCTGACGCTTTAGCAGCTGCATCATTTACGGTTGCGCTGTTTGCTCCTTTTATCGTTTCCTTTGAAGTTGCTGATGCCATAAGCGTTGAATGATGGATTACTTCACTCATCACTGCTGCAACATCACGTTTGTGCGTATTTTTTCGCCGCCAATTGTAGTACTTTTTTACTGGCGTTTGCTTGTTATGGTTGTTGTTGTTTTTGTTGTTCGGCGCATTGCCGCCATTGATGATGACAGTCGCAGCGCCAAGAGCAACTGTTGGCAGTGATAAATTTGATTTTTGCCTTTTGTTCGCATTCATCTTCTTCTGCGTCTGCTGCTTTGCAGTTAGCTTTCTTGACTGCTGTAGCCGCAGCTCCTTCACTGGCAAGGTCTGCTTATGCATCTTCTTCTTTTGCTTGTACTTTGCAATGGAATTGTTGTTGCTGTTGGTGTTGTGTTGTGTAGTTGTTGATACATGCTCATCAGCAGCACGTTTCACTCGATGTTTGTTGTCCACTCGCATCTTCGTGGGTAATCCATCAGTTTTGTTATTGATATACATTCCAGCTCCAATACCCGCAGCGTCCTCACGTCGCACTCCTATGCCCCCGTCAGTCATTGGCATGCGCGTTGCAGCTGCTAACAACTTTTTACTATCACCAGCATTAGCTGGTGATTTTCCTGCTGTTGCTCCTCCTGCTACTAATGCTGCCTTGTTATGCTTTTGTTGCTGCTGCTGTTGTCTTTGCAGTTGTTGTTGTCGCTTGATTGCCGCCAGCGTCTGAGATGGTGTAAATGATGTACGTTCTTTCAGGCGTTGCAATTGTTGCTGTTGCTGTTGTTTATTCACTAGTGACCGTTGTTGTTGTTGTTGATGAGAATGCAATTTCTGCTCCTGCTGGCGAAGCATTGTAGTTGGCATTTTTTTCCGTTGCTGCTGCTGTTGCTTATTAAGAACATTGTTGATTTTATTATTGGTTTTGCTGGTACCACTTGCCTTATGATTGCCATTGGAATTGTGAATTTTATTGGCATTGTTGCTATTGCTATTGTAACTGGCGCTCTTATTGTTGTTGCCATTGTTATTATTCCGCTCACGTACATACTCCATATGCGGAAAATTTGAATCGTGTCGCCCATATTGTGCTGGAAGCATCTGATTGCCATGCATTGTTGTCTGATTCGATGAATTTAGCGAGGCAGAGGTCACCACATATGGACGCAATGTACAGTTGCGCAACGCTCCTGGCTTGGCTGTGTGCATACATAAAATTCCAGGAAAAAATGTATAAAAATAGAAAAGAAAGAGGATAAATTATTTACAAAAAAAAATGATTATTAGTCAGATTTATTAGAGTACGTATGTGTGTATGTACGTGCAACACTGCATTTATTTCTGATTTTTTCAATAATTTACTTCAGCTCAGAGTTCTATACAAAACCTCATACGTTTTTTTCATTTATTTCACCATTCGCCTTTAATTTTTTACATATAAATACCAACCTGCTCAAAATAAAATATGCATTGCAAAGTTCACTGATTAACTGCATTACAGATATACAGTCAACGTTAAAGTAAATGGTACACCACACATTGACAAGTTGTTTAATAAAGTTTTATTGCGTATTAGAGGGAATCTTTTTACATTTACTGTTTGCTCGAACGACTTATGGGGTCCCGGTGGTCTAAAGCTCGAAAATTTAGGGTATTTCCAGGACATTTTTTTACAATAAAAACAATAAAAAAATTGTTTATAGTATAACTGTAGCTATTTCCCGTACTAGAATAAAAAAATTGACTAAATGGCACGGCTTTGAATTTTACACTCTAAAAGTTGGCTTTTTTTTCAAAAAATACTCAATAGTTGATAATAATATAAATACGGATAGTACGGAGGATAGCTATTGATGTTGTGAATGACATATTAAAATTTCAGACGATTCGGTTGAAGAGTTTTTTTTGACAACACCAGGCCGAAAAAAGTCGTTTCGAGATAAATGAGTTTAAAGTTTGAGGTATAGGAGCGCGCGGACCGCTCTCTACCAAATTATTGGCCTGTAGAAGCTATAATAGTGGAAATTTCCGCATGAAAATTTCACAGTATTATACTATACTTTCGAAGTATTGAAAAAACAAAAAAAAATGATTTTTTTGAAATTTCTAGACCACCGGGTCCACTTAAGAGAAAAAGTTCACAAGTTCATAAGCAACAAATTATTATGTTGTATTAGGCAAGAAGAAAGTAAACGAGTAAAACTGTTGCAAAATTATAAACGCACTTTGGTGATTCATTTAAAATGTTTTTTATTTTCTCTCCCTTATAATGTGTGGTATTTTTAGCAGCTTCAAAGATTCCTGTTTGGCATGTAATGCAATAACTTTTGCAGTAGTTGCGCACTAAGTTGCGTGAAGAAAAAATTACATCTTTCAACTCTTCCTTTATAATTCCTTCATAAACTAATCGAACCAATGCCCCCCCACACATTCTGCATGATATTGAGATCTGGAGAAATTTATGGATGCACTGGATGATTGATGGATAAAATGTTCAGCAATTCTACTCGATGTGCGATGAAATCAAAGACTAGCCGCACTACTAAGTTGTTGAAGAAGTTTTGTTTTATTATTCAGTATAGTCTCCCTGAACATCAATGCACTTGTTACAACGAGATTCCAATTTATGAATTCCATCCTAGAAGTGAGAATCTGGAAGGGTTGCAAAATATGCTTCCACAGCTGTTATGACCACATCAGTTGATGAAAAACGCTTTGCATTTTTTGGTCTGGAAATAGATAGAAGTCGCTAGAAGCCACATCTGGTGAATATGGTGGATGTTACAACAATTTAAACTTTAGTTTAAGGATTTTAGCCATTGTGAAAATGCTCTTGTGACACCGTGCATTGACCTGATGAAAAATAATTGTTTTCTTTTCAAACAAGGTTCTTTTTACGAACTTTTTCCTATAGCTGATCTTAAATATCCAGAATTTAATCCACAAACAAAGGACCTTTCGCATCATAAAAAAACTGATACTAACACTTTCTTGGACGATTTTTGGACTCATTTCAGAGCCGAAGAACCAGGTTTACACCACTCTTCAAGCTTTTGTTTTGATTTAGGATCATGGTGATATACCCAAGTCTGTCGACGCCCAACATCTATAATTTCGAAAGCACTCTAAATGTTGCTGAGAAAGCCGCATTCTATTGTGTTTTTGTTCCATTGTTAGCGAATGCGGCACTCATTGCACTGTGTGCACAGCTTTCTGAAATCGAATACTTCAGTCAAGTGGCTACCACCAGTGTTGAAACACATTCCTGCCCGTTCTATCGCATTTTTCACGACTTTCCATAAGATTTTCGGTGATAACTGTTCGCATTGTATTTGAATATTCTTTCTCTGTAGCCCCAAAGAAACATGTCTGGTGGCTGACACGCTCTGCAAGGTCTTGTGTGGTTTCAGTCTGTTCGAGAAAAGCGATGTGAGTATTCGTGGCACGCCAACATTGCGCCCCATCCATATAGGTTTGTATACAGAGGGTATCTACAGTTTTAAGCCGATTCCGAACGGCAGATGGTTTTTATGTACTTTACAATTAGCCTACATACTCGTACATTATGCAGGATATGTTAGTGTCTTTCATTTAAGACGTTTCTAACTATATTTCCTTACGCTCGGGAGCCTTTTCATCATGAGATTTGTGTGCCTCAGTAACCTCCTTATGTGACTTTTGCTTGCTTTTTTGTATCGACCTCAAGATCGCGATTAATATCAGCATTAGGCATACACTACGGTACATTAATTATGGTCCTAAATATTTTAGATTGCATTTGTTGCAGCACACTTAAGTTTGATTTAGAAGCAGTGCCCCAAACCTCTATCGTCTATTTTCAAAACGGTGCCATTGTCGTTTTACAAATAAGGACTTTATTTTTCAATGATAATTTGGACTAAGGTGCAAGGAGCCAGTACAGGTTTCGAAACCAATTTTTCAATTTATTTCGGTTTTTCTTTATGTGTTATGCCCAGATATTTGGACCGTATCGTCATCAAATGTTGCAATCGTAGCGTTTTTTGACTTCGGTGTCGGTAAGTTGGCTGTATATGAAGAATACAACGTTACTCCTAATCCACTGCCGTGGGGAATGCCTGTGGTCATTGGTTGGATGCCGGAGCAGGCGTCAATATAATTGGCATAGAATTGTCTGTCTTGAATGTAACTTTTTAGCATTAGATATGGTAATAGTCATTAGGTAGCCACGATTTTGCAGCAGTCCAAATGCCGTACTTTATCGTAAGCTTTAACTACGTCTAGATAAAATGGCATGCAAACTTATTTTTTGTTCAAATCAGTTTTTTCAAGTCAAGTTTTTTGTGCCGCTGTTGTTGGTAAAAGAAAATTTTAGGTACAGATTCCTCAGTCCCGAACACCACCAGAAAGACCATGATAAAAATATTTGCATTTAAGTTGAGTCTTCACATAGGATGATTAATTTTGTGCACCTTATAATTTTTCTGGGAGTTATTATTTTATAACCAATGCTCAAGCAAATCGTCTATCTGAACAAAAATAATAACTTTTGCTTTAAATTGGTAAGTGCACCTATTATTATGAGCAGCATTTATTTGTAGTGAGATTTTCAGTTGTGTGCATAAACGCATATTCATTCATTTTCTTTTACTTGGCTCTTTCCTCCCTGCACTTGCTTTATTCATATTTGCTAAAAGTGATAACATTGTAATACTTCTTCACTACCTGCCAATTCAACTTAGTTATTTCATTTTATTTATTTAATTCTCTCTACATACAATCAACGGACAATTCTCATCTGATGTCTACGCAATTCCTAACCATTGTATCCACAACTGGCCACAGATATTCTTCTAAGCCAATATTGTTACAGATATCATAAATGCACGTACATCAATAAATGTGTAAGTGTGGGTACGTGTGCAAGCCTTGGATGGACTACATGACTCAGTTATAACTTAAAATGCAGAATGTTGTGTGTTCACTTACCTGCTGGCACTACTTGAAATAAACATGGCTCTGATTGTTTGCCAATTGAATTCTGGCCCCAACATGCCAATGTGCCATAGTCTCGCTCACCCTTTGGCGTGTAGATCAACTCGCTTACGGTTTCTACTGCAAGAAAAGAGCAAACATTGCGCATGTATAAGTAAGTGTATGAATATTTATTTTTACGTGACATAAAATGTACATTTCTGAGTAATTCGCTTCGAGTCGATATCTTAGTTTTTAGCAAACATTTTAAAAACTAAATACAATGCCACCAAGTTGTGTCATCTGTCAGTCAAAGTCACATGCATACGTACATATAATCAAAAGATTGATTGATAAGTTATTCTTGAATGGATTTGAAATGTGCATGTTTGATGAAATATGAGAAAAGTGTGGTGGGTAAGCAACGGTGCGGTATGAAAATAAATACATAAATGAATTTCAATTTTTAATTTAACATTTTTGAAAATCAGTTATTCTACACTAAAATTGCTTTCGTGAATATTATTTTGAGAAGTTAGGAGTAGAAAAAAGATATTTGCTATAGAATTTTGTAATCAAGTATTCCATATGAATACATAAAATTACATACTGATAAGCCATTTTGGTAAAATATTTTGACCACCGAGGTTTCCCGATTTTACCCCTATGAACCTTTTTCTGTGAGGGTTTCTCAAAAATAAAATATGTATATGCAACAAACCATCTCAGGACTAATAGAAAATATCGTTCGTGCACGGACATCAGCTGTATATTTGTTGGCTAAATGACAGTCCATAGTATTTGTTACAAGCGCGTGGAGGCATTTTCCCGAGACTAAACGCGAAAAAAGAAAATCAGTAATGAATTTCAAACGTAATAGTGTGATTGCATTATATTTGGCTGGAAAATCACAACCATCTATTGTTCGTGAGCTCGAGCACCTTAAAGTAAGTAAAGTTTTTATTTATCGTTACATTACTCGTTACAATGATACTGGTAGCATCGCGGAACGTCACGGAGGTGGTCATCAAAAGACTGCAACGTCACGTGAAATGGTTCAAAAAGTGAATAAGCGCCTTGAGCGGAATCCTCAACAAAGTGCCAGTCAAATGGTGAAAAGACTGAAAATATATGACCGTAGCATCCTTAGCATCTGAAGCGTACTGAATAATGATCTCAAAGTCAAGCCTTACAAGATCCAAAAGACGCATGGTCTCACACCAAAGCAAGTCAGTCTTGTGGGCGAAGGAGTTGCTACGCTTGGCCGAAAGCGATCAATTTCCGGACATTGTGTTTTTTTCAAATTGAACAATTCGTAAACTCCCAAAACGATAGGGACTATTTTACCGACTGTTCATACGAGAATTTTAGTCATCGATTAGCCACCAGGTGGCAGCACCCGCCACAGATAATGGTTTGGGCCGCTGTAATCGCAGATGGGCGCTCTTCAATCCTTTTCATTGAGCCTGGCGTTAAGATAAATGCCAAATATTATCGGAAAAGTATTCTTTAGGTTACATTAAAGCTGACAATCATTTCGGTGGCAGACCATGGAGTTTGAACAGGACTCGGTACCGTCTCACAAAGCTCGAGTGAACTATGAATAGCTAAAAAACAACGTTCCGAACTTTATAACGTCTACACAATGACTCTCAAATTCACCAAACTTGAATCGGATGGATTATTATCTTTGGGCCATTTTGGAGGGCAAGGCCCGAACTAAAAGATTCCCCAGTCTCGAGGCACTGAAAGAGGTCATTGTCCTCGAGTGGGCCAAAATACCTGCAAGTCACTTTCGGTCAGCTTGCGATTCGTTCCTGGACCGTCTCAAGGCCATAGTGAGGCCAAAGGTGGTCATCGTACAAAATTGATTCTTAATTTTGTATTGAGACCCTTTTGGGGTTGAGAAATAAGTATCAGTGAACTGTCCAATGAATGAAATCTGCATCTATTGATTTCGGCTTACTTAAACAGGTTTCAGCGACAGATACGCCCAGTCTTAAATTGGGTCAATCAAGAAAGTATTTAATTTAAATTGTGTATAAACCAAGTCATGCCTGAAATTAGCACCAAGTTTTTTCAGTTTCACTTCGTTATTTTAGTTCAACCAATACAAATTATATCTCATACAAGTCTGTCTGGCTCACTTAGTATTGATGAACGTTGGCAAAAGTTCATTTCGACTGCTGATTTATGTAAACTTTTTCATGCATTCAAAAATATATAATATTTAAATTAAGCACATACGTATAGTATTACATTACCATATGTCTCAAAGTGTGTATCATTTGCTTCGATTATAGTTCGATGTACATCGCCAGTCGTCGTGGCCTCCTGTATCGTTGCATAATGACCCGACGGTACTTCAAAGTGCTCACCACTCGTTGAAAAAGTCCATTCAAAATCAATTTCCGGTGGATCGGAATTAACGCGACAAGGTATGGGCACAGCCTCCTCCAGCGAAGCGCCAATCACAATTATTGTATTAGTGCTACAAACGGGCGCATCTGGAAAGGAAGAGCAGAAAAAAATAAGAGGAATGCTAACAATGAAAATTAATTAAAAATTAAAATTAATGTGCTATTTTTTTATTTGCAAAATTGCATACATAAAATGGCACAAGAAATGATATAGTATGTATATCAATGAGGGCGAGTTTATGTTAATATAAAAATGTAAAAAATTAAAAAAAAATACCAATATGCACACCAGGATCGTGTGACAGAGTTTTAAAGCTAGTAGGTATTTTTAATGTTAACTAAAATTTTTCAAATAAACTTAACTGAATGCATAAAAACTGAAGCTATAACGAAAATCGTACAGCGAATAAAAAACTTATTAATAATGATGCTTGTCAGTATTTCTAGATGAATAAAATTATTTCCATAAACCACAAACTTTGAAAAAAAATACAATACAAAGTGGAAAAAAGTGAGAAGTTGTTTTATTACTGTGTTTTAATTTAAACTAAAGTAGATTGTGTATGACTACTATTCGGCTGGTCCCGGGCTCGATAAAAAAAGGTTTTCTAAGCGCGGACTTAAGTAGGATCAGTGAACCAGTAAATATTGCCAGCCCAGGTCCAACCAGTCCGGGCAGATCCTTGGCGAGATTCCGAAAATCAAAACTCACCCATTTCCCAAGCCGAGGAATTCTCGAAATCATGCCGATGGTGTAGGGAAGTGAAACATGTGCATCGCAAACGGAGTTTTCTCTACCAATACCTGACTTTACCAGATGGTGCCGTGGTAGACCACCTGTTTCCCCCCCTTAATATGCTCTTGCCGGGCGAGCTTGTCTTCAGTCGTACGAACCAGTTGAAATGAGCATTAATAAAGACACAAATTCGGTTAAAGTAAAAATTCTCTCTTTGGAGGAGGTGACATTGCTGGCTTCTAGCTAAAAAACCAGCTTACCGTAGACGAGGTACTTAGTCCTGCCAGCCATAGTACTCCCTTACCAAACAATCTCTCAATAACAGCAACAACAACAAAAACAAAAGCTTATTCAAGCTACACTAGCCATAGTGGAAAAAGTCAGTCGGATTACAAGAAAAATTTGCAATCTTTTGAGTCGCAGAACAAGCCGAGGACACTCTACTCTTTGTGTTGATCAATGAGGGCACCAACAACAGCACGGGAATCCTGGAGAGGTGCTGTCCAGAATCGTGTTAGACAAGCGCGCAGTAGTGGCAAAGGACGGTTCTCTTCCTTCTAGCGTTTCTACTGGGGTCTGTAGAGTGATCAAATATGAGCACGACTGGTCAAGGAAGATCTTTGACGCATCCGCAGCTAAGATCAGCAACGCGTGGGTAGGTTTCAAAATCAAGCTGATTCGCACAAAGGACATTTCTTTCCCTAACGCAGCTCGGAAGTTCAGAGCTACTAAAATTCGTCAGATCGTAAAATCCGACGCTATATATAGAAAACTACGCAGAGATACTACAAGAAAACATGATGGCATTCGTTTTATATCCCAACCATGAGTGCCTGCCGGTATTAGAAAGAGCTGGCGCTTACATGTTTGGCGTAAAAAAAACCAAGCTAAATGGCTTTAAAACGGCCAACCTAGACAAAGCTGGCGTACTGCAGGCAAAGTTACTCGGCAAGCCAGCCAGGCCATCCCCGGCATCATGCAAACTGGAAGCAAGATTATTATCTTCACAGATTGTTGCACAGGGGTAAATTCAATCATCAGAGCTCAAAAACTTGTAATACAGTGTGTAGAAGAACTTAGCTAGCTCAGTCAATGGCTCGATATTACTATAGTATGGGACCCATACTAAATAGAACGAACATCGAAGACAACGAGAAGGCGGCTGAGATTGCAATGCTAAGATCTTCCTTAACCCTAGAAAACTAAACCTTTTTTTTTAAACGCTTAGAACTAAAGCTCGCCTATCAGGCTACTTTTTAAAAAAACAAAATTCTTCTCTAATTTTTGTTAAGTTTTTGTAATGAAAAACATTTTATTTTTTGAGAGTTGGAGTATTTAACTATAATATAAAAAAAATATTTCATCAAATTGTTTTTATAAGCCAGTTATGTACTACTTACTAAATTAACACTTACATTTTTTTTTTTGCAAGGATATCATTTAGAAAAAATTTTATAATTTTTTTTCTTTAAAACAAAAACATAAAATTAATATTTTTCTTACAGGTATTTGTACTAAGTTTCATAAAAATAAAGAATTTCAAATATATTATTAACATTTTGTTTTGTACATAAAAATTAATTCAGACCTTTTTTCTTATATCACATGTATAGCAATTTGGGGATCTATGTTCCAGGCAGTATGTTCTATTGCATTTTGCACAATAATAAACACTCATACGTTTCTTGCTTGATGGACAGTAATTGCACATTGATCTTTTCCCTTTCTTTATTTGTGGTTCAGAGTTTTCTTGTTGCTCTTCGGAGCTATGAATGGAGTCGGTTATTGCTTCACGAACTCGTTTTTGCATAGATGGTCTTTCTTGAAGTCTCATTGAGAGCCAGTCACAGCACAAATCTTTACTAAGATCCTTCATGAAATCCCTTCTGCTCATTGGCTTTATTTTTTTTTGGTCACAGTTTGAAACATAGAGAATATAACTATTCAATACTGCCATATTTATCATACCGTAAAACATATACATATAATGGCCAACGCCTGGTTTCGCGGCTGCAGCTGGCATGACAACACATCTGATCAAAAGTGTCAACAGCACCTTTTGTTGCATTATAGGATTCAATAATTACAGGTTTTTTTGATAGTGAGTTAAGTGTGGGTTCGTCGTGCATAGTTGATATTAAAAAAAACAGTTTTATGAGGCTTTGCTTTATAGCTAACAAGACTTAACTTATCATGGAAACCGAACATGGATGTTCCAATACGACGGGATGTATTATGCTTGAATTTCTTCTGGAATTTCTTTTTTGTTAGTTTTGATTGTTCCAATTAAAGTTAACTTATAAGGATCCGCTAATAGCTGTTCTGCTAATGGTATGGAAGTGAACCAATTGTCTACAGTTATTTAGTTCTGACATCGCAGACTAACACAATTTTTATTCCGTATTTAGCTGGTTTGTTTGGTATGTACATTCGGAATCGACATCGACCTATAATTGCTAGTAGCTGTTCGTCTATTGTCATATACATATGACCCCGGTTTAAGGTTACCTCTACATTGCTGAATAAAAATCTCCCATATGTTTCTAATGGGAGCAAATTTATCGGTCTTTCTTCTATTTTCTCGTGTGTTCCGATCATCAAAATCAAGGCAATTTATAAGAAATCTGAAACGTTCCAAACTCATTGTAGCAACATTTTTAGATCCGCAGAGCAAAGGATCAAAAAGCTCTTTAGTTGACCAATGGTTGTTCTTTAGCGCACCACTTACAACCAAAATTCCAAGGAGAGCGCGAAGTTCTTCTGTTCTAGTTAATGATGTGGTTGTGGTTTGTTTTTTGTAATTATTGGATTTAACTTTAATGTCTTCGTTGGTATAAAGAAGAATTTCTTCAATTATATTTGGTGTGAAAAATTTTTCAAAACAATCTAAAGGCTTTGTAACGTCCCTAAATTCTCTCTTTGATCCCGGTAAAATATGAACAATATTCCTCGCTGGAGTTCTACTT
Organism: Anastrepha obliqua; assembly: GCF_027943255.1. Classification (NCBI taxonomy): domain Eukaryota; kingdom Metazoa; phylum Arthropoda; class Insecta; order Diptera; family Tephritidae; genus Anastrepha; species Anastrepha obliqua. The sequence goes on from NC_072892.1 coordinate 89,239,754, forward strand.
GAGCTTCGTTTTGTAGAAGACGGTTCAGTCGACCAAATGAAATTGTTCTTACCTCTTACAATAGCTTCGGAAGACTTGATTTTTAAAGAGTCATAAGGTTGGTCATTACTTTGTGGTACGTCTATAGGTGAAACTGCAACAGGAGTCAATTCTTGATTGCCTACAATTATATTTTCAACTTCATCTTCAGATTCAATTTGAAAGTTTGGATCATTAAGACTATCATCTGAATCGAAATCCTTTTCTAAATTGTCCTCTATTTCGCTTCCATTTAGCCACAGCTCCTCCAACCATTTTTTTATTTGGGAGTCAGAAGTACACATCTCTAAACGAAAAAGCCATTAACATTTTAGCTACTGTCGCAAAAAAAAGGAAATATTTACAAATAATATGTAGTCAGAAAAATACCTTTAACACTAAACCTCGCCTCTCAGGCAACACGAATAAATATATCTCCGTAACAAAAAAACTTTGCTCAATGAACGTTCGCCCACAAACTCACACAAGAGACTACTATAATGGTTTGAAAGTTCGTGCTGCCACTTGCATTCAATCATAATGAAATACGTAAAAATGACCATCTTTACGCCTCAGAGGCGGGGTTTAGTTTTCTAGGGTTAAGCTCGACTGAAGAGGAGCCAGTAGAATTTCCTTTCAGTCGGATTAAGACCGAACTAGTGTCTCACTAGTAGACGATGGATGGAACTACGATGGAATGTCCCGGAAGACATGCCATGATTATATAAGTAACGCATCAAAAACCAAACAACTTAAACTCCAAAAGGACTATTCTCTCCCGTACCTTTGCTCTTGGTATCGTTTGCCCAGTCTCACGAGAACCAATAAACTTTAATATTCTTTTAAAAAACTTTCGGATTTTTAATATTTTTTCGCCAGAATCAGTTAGAACATCATATGCCCAGAAAGCACACTGATCCTTTTCGCAACTTTTGCGTACGGTGTTGGCAATTTCTCTCTCTATATAATACTTTCGAATATGAAAATTTTAAAAAATTAACGCGCTTTTCGACGTCTTTCAGCTCACACTTTAGTAAACTAAAATTGTAACGGCCATAAAAAAGCATATCCAGAACCTCTGTAAATACTCTGGATAAAAAATGGAAGATTTTGATCAACTTTTTTTTGAATTTTTTTTAATCTCTTGAATTTTGTACAAAGTTTAGTGATTTGATCTATAGAGTTTTTGTAATAGCATCAAACATATTTTTATAAAAAATTAACGAAAATCAAATTAGCTTTCAAAATATTACAAATATTTTAAAAAGATGAAGTGGCATAATTGTATAAGTGTATATACATACAAATATACATACTAAATGTACATAAGTGTGTCATATTAGTTGCTCATATTTTTTTTGCGAGAGTTTGTAAATTTTCATAACTATGTTGTCACAATATCAGTGATAACACTCCGCTCTAGTGCAAAACCAATATTTGCGCGCATAATTATTTGATATTAATATATCAACGGCATAGACATACATACTTACATATGTATGTACAAAAAGCAAATACAAAAAAAAAAAATGCTAACGCACAACACAAATATTTATTTGCATTTATTGCCAGCAATATCGCACACAATTCATCAACATTGCGTGCGCCCTGCTGCAAATGTGTATGCGTGTGTGTGTGTGAATATTTGCGGTCCTTTGCTCACTCGTGCGTGCGAGGGAAAAAATCAAGAAAACAAATTCTGCAAGGAATATTACGGACGGCAAATATTATATATTTGTATATGTATGAGTACGAGTACATATACACATATGTAACATATATATGCTAAATTGTGTATTTTTCCTTAACATACCACTCACAAATTCATACACGCCTTCATACCAGAAATTTGCTCGTCTCTTTTAATTCATTCATTTTCATTCCAAACGATTGAGTTTGAAATTTTATTGCAGGCACTCATGCACACACAAGCAAAGGAATAAACAAAGGTTTTGAAGTTCAACCATACCAAAACACATACATACACATAATTTGTAGTAGATGCCCAACAAACATTTTTGTTCGATATGAACTGGAGACCAAATACATTTCTCAGATCCCCAATGTTTATTCCGCTTCCCCTTTGTTTTTAATGCAGATTTGCGTAAATATCAAATAGAGAAATTAATAAATCTCGAATGAGTTCAACGAGATTTCCTGCATTTGATGAATGAAATAATCTTATTTTATAGTTTTAATTAACTTATTATTTTACTAATTCCTACAATTTTTTTTTTTCAATTTTTAGAAAGAAAATTAGAACTAAACACGTAAAAAAATATATGTAAATTAAATGGAATAAAAATAATTCCATCATGATTCAATAAGAAAAGGTTGTCCAAAGTTTGACAAATGATTTCGGATGCTACTAATCCACTGATGCAATTTGGAAGTAAGGGAAAATGAGTACTTTCTGAAAAGGTAGTCAAAATTTTAAGAAGGTCGTTGTAAGCCATAGAATAATTTTATAATATTTTATGAATGATATTTAATTATTTATATTTTTAACATAATCGTTCCCGTAGATTTGCAACATAATCGTATATTGGCAATGCATGTGATTAGCTACTATTTTAATAACTTCTACAAATTTCGATACATTTAACAATGGCTTTGACAACCTACATTTTAAAAACTACTAATATAAGTTTCCCACACAAAGTATTTTCCCCATTCTCAGAAGACCTTTGATAATCCATTTACAAATTTGGGTGAGTTGAATGGAATTGTTTTGGTTGCGTTTCACAACTTTTTAATCTGCTCCTCAGAAAGTATTTGGCTGACGTAGGATTTGAATTTATTCAGTTTCCTAAGTCATGCCTTAAAATGGATCAATTCTTTTTCCAAGTAAAACACGCGACAATCAGTACATGACCTAAATCAAAATTCGTTTAAATAAAAATACACTTTTTAATTTAAAAAAGGATTTACTCTGTTTGCGTAGAAGCGTCAGTAGTCGATAGTCATCGGAAAGACATTACTAAAAAACTTCACTATCTTCCGATCTTGGCGAAAAGTGATGTACGCAAACTTTTTCGCCTCGTTTTAATGAAGTGCCTCACCATTTTACCCAATCTTTTCTTATCATTTTGTCTGCTGCGACATGAACAAACTTAACACCCACTTTTGTTAACGTTTCGTTGCAAAACAAAAGTGTTTTGATTTTTACGCTTTTGAGTAAGTATAATACTTTTTCTTTAGAATTTTTTCTAAAATAAGAAGTAACTTTTCCAAGAAGGCATCACGGTTTATAAAGTACGTCATACATCATTAATTAATTATTAGTATTAGTAATCCTATTTTCGACATTTAATTGATATAAACACTTACAAGTTAATCGAAATGTATGCACATTTACTTAGCAGCGATACCAAAAAAGTAAAAGTAAATATACAGGGTGAACGATATTCAACGATAACTTTTTGTGTGAAATTAGTTTATATTGATTTCAAAGACAAAATTGTTCAAAAATGATTACAATTTTAACATATAATCACTTTAGCTCGATATGTCCACCTTTTGCCTTGATTATAACTCTCAAGCGGTCAAAAAATGAGTTGCATACTGCACGAATGTGATCTTGTCGATTTTTCTCGTATATTCGCTTTTTTCAGCGCATCCATACTGGCATATTTTTTAGTCCTCATCTAGCTCTCCAAAATGGACCAGATGGAATAGACCATCGGATTTCCGTCTGGCGAATTCGAAAGCCATTGTGTGGACGAAATGAAGTGTGGAACATGATTTTTTAACCATTCTTGGTTCACACGAGCTTTATGAGACGGTGCCGAGTCTTGTTGGAACGTACATGGTCAACGACCGAAATGTTTGCGTGTCCACGGCTCTAAAGCAGCTTCTAAAACATTTTCCCGATAATAAGTCGCATGCACTTTGACACCAGACTCGATGAAAACGATAGGAGAGCGTCCATCAGGAAATTCGCCACGTTCGTGCAAGCGCAATAACTCCTTTGCTCTTTCGCACCAGACTTTTTTTTGCTGGGGTTAAAGATCGTGTGCTTTTTGGAACTTGTAAGCCTAGACCTTGGGCCAATTTTTCAATATGCGTCAAATTCTGTCTTGCGATAATTTCAGTTTTTTGGCCATTTTTCTTCCACTTCGACGTGGATTTCGTTCAAGTCGAGCCTTCACTTCCGAACCATTTCTGGCGTTGTTGCGGTTTTTTTGGTCCCCCTCCATAGCGTTTTGCAATGCTACCAGTATCATTGTAACGTTTTATAGTGCGATACACGAACATTTTACTCACTTTGAGGTGACTGAGCACACGAACAATGGCTGGTTGTGATTTTCCAGCCAAATATAATGCAATCACACTATTACGTTTGAATTCCATCACAGAAAAAAAAATTCAACAAAACTGAGACGCAAATGGTTTTGATGGCTTATAAGCAATATGTTGAACTGCCATTAGAACAATTTTGACGTTGATGTCATGAGCTGTGTTACAGATACAAGCAGTGTGAAGTTGGTAACACTTCATATCGTTCACCCTGTATAAGTAAGGTGCATTATTCCGAACCAAAGTACGACTATCAGCAATTTTATAAAAACTGATATAAACTTTCTAATTAAAATTTAAATATAAGTGTGATTAGAAAGTTGTTAATAATTTCTCAAATATGTATTACTCAGCTTCCGCACAAGTTGTGGAATAAGGTTTGATGAAATAGTTAATATCAAATGATAAGGAATGCTGAAACTCAGCTTTTGAACCAAAAATGTATCAAAAGTTGGAGGAAATTTTTTATTGTGCTTGCTGGGTGCACTGTGTCACACTGTATGGCTCATGCATGTATGTACACATGTATTTATTTCACACATAAATATGCATGCTTAGGAGTATGTGTGTATATACATAAGTATTTACCAGTTAGGAGGCGTACACATGTCGTTTGAACGATGACAAACAAGCAAATTGTTTACAAGCAAAACAAAGTTCAGCAACAAATGCAGCTACAAGCCGGCGTTGCCACACTAAAGTAACCAACATAACAAAAAGCACGTAAAGAATTTAAGAAAGTAAGTTATTCATATAAGAACTTCTTCAGCATTTTACATACACTCGCATATACTTGGCAAGAATAATGCAGGCACACACCCACATACATGCAAAGCCACACGCGTTTTTCTTGCTCCCCAAGCTTAGTTTAAATAAATGCGTTTGCGAATATCGTAGTAGTTTGTTTTGAATTTATTTATTTGCAGTAAAGGATGAACACACAGTTACTCACAACTAACTACAGACATACATATGGATGGATATGAATTTATGAGACTACTCTTCTAGGAAAAGCCAAACTAGTATGTAAATATTCTGGTTCAGATACTGGTATTTAATAGAAGAAATCACACTAGTTCCACATTGACTAGTGTAATACTAGTAGTAAAATGATCAATTTGTTTACAAATTAGTTGATTTTTTTAGATACGAAAATTTAAGACTCGAACTCTACAAAATACTTAATTAAGACGAATGAAGAGACGATACCCGAAAGCCATTTAATGATGGTATATGTACATTCTGTCAAAAAAATTTCGGGAATTGTTGATTGTCCTCTATAGTGTCACAGAGTTGAAGTGATTTGTCAATTAGTTTGTTTTTGGTATTTAATTATATCAGTTAACCGCAGGTGTACTCTGCGATTTTCACTAAGTATAAAAATATCGAATAAAGGATTTGTCTTAAATTTTGTGTTTTGAACGGGATTTTGTGTGCCGTATCGTTGAAAAAGTTGCACAACGCCAATGGTATGCGTGTTTTGGGTGCATGCTATATCAAGTCGTGGAAGATTTGACTCATCTGGTCCCCCCTCAACGTGAAAACGTCGATAAAATCATAGAAATGGTGCTGGATCACCATCATTTCATTTTGAGGGAGGTAGCTTGTGGCCTTAGCGTGTCTTACGAATCAATTCGCAAAATTTTACACCATAAATTGGGCATGAGACGCGTGGCTGCTCGAGTTGAATTTCTTTCAAAAAATTCATCGGGCGTTTTCCAGCGTTTATCCATTTATCCAGCGCATCGAAACATGTGATTAGACGTGGGTATATGAGTTTGACATGCACACCAGTCAACAGGCGGCTAATGGCGCTATCCATATGAGCCGTATTATTTGGAAGTTATGCGACGTCTGAAAGAGAATGTGCGTAGGAAACGGTCAAATTTGTGGAAAGAAAACTCATGGATTTTGCACCATGATAACTCACCACTCTCACAAATCTCATATTGTGAACACTTTTCTGACCAAAAGTTCAACAAATATCATCGAGCAATCACCGTATTCACCGGATTTAGCTCAATGTGACGTTTTCTTCTTCCAAAATTTAAATTGCCACTCCGTGGACGCCGCTTTGAGTCGATAGAGACCATTAAGGAGAATTCGCTTAGGAAGCTGAAGAAGATCTCTTCAAACGCGTTTAAAAGGTGCTTTGATGACTGGACTAATAGTTGGCATATGTATGTATATTGCTTCGAATGGAGCTTGTTTTGAAGGTGGCCAAATATATTTTGATGATTAAACAATTATTTTGCATTTTATTGAACAACTCCCGGTACTTTTTTCACAGAATGTAGCTCATAAATAATTCTTTAAATGCATTAAATTTTCCTCGCGCCTCTTTCTCGGAATTTCTTTTTTTAGGAAATATTTCGAAGGCTTATCCAAATGCGTTACTCAGTGCTCACTTACTTTCGATTCACATTCGTCTTGCGAATGGCATTGATTTTCAAAACGCAATAGAAAGTAGACACCCTGGATTTCTTAGTACGACCCTTATCCGAGTAAAAGAAGTGAACAAAAGGAGGAGATAAACCATAACTAATAAAATTCAAAGTTCAAAGTTGACGTCGAAAATTATTGCTACTATATTCTGGGATAGTGATGGAGTTTTATTAATTGATTATTTGCCTCAGTGGACTATAACTAACAAAGGGACCGTAGTGAGCTATTGCATTGGGTCAGGCTGTTTGAGTCGGTCGCACAAAAGAAATGCGACCATATGACTGCAATAGGGTTGCGAGGAAGGCCTTAAAAGCTATGAAATTCACGGAAATATACCATTCAATCTTAAGCCCTAACTTGAGTCATAGTGATTTCTTCCTTTTTTGAAATTTTAAAAAGAAGTTAAGGAGTCGTAAGTTTTTGAGGGAAGTTGAATTAAAGAAGAAATCTAAAGAACATGCAGATATTCTATACAATGTAAGATGTGTGTTTTACTAGCGAGGTATTACATTGAAAACAGAAATACACAAAACTATATTTCCCCCTTTTCTACACCCCTCAGTCCACCTTATAGGCATGCTTACTGACTGGGAATTTTTCCACATTTGTTTAGTCTTCGCAAAGTTTAAATTTTAATATACCTATGTATGTATTCCAGGGTTTGATTGAAAAGTAATGAGCCTTATTTTTTTTAAGCAGTTTTATTAAACCTTTTGGCTTATACAACTAATATTCTTCAAAATAGGACCCTTGAGCGTCAATACACCGCTTGTAGCGGTCCTTCCACTGCAGGAAGCATTTTTTAAACTCATTCGCCGGAATCGCGTTCAATTCGGCTGTCACAATTTTTTGGATCGCCGCGATGGAAACGAAACGCCTCCCCTTTAGCTTTATTTCCAGCCGCGTGAACAAGAAGAAGTCCGGAGAGGACAGGTCTGGGCTGTAGGGAGGGTGGAGAAGCACCGGAACCCCCATCTTGGCCAATGCAGAGGTGCAGAGGAAGGCATTTTTTAGCGTCGTCGAAGGCCTTCCAGATCGCTGTTCGTCTTCGACGTCCTCCCGGCCTTCCTTGAACGACTTGTGCCACCGTTTTCCCTATGCACTGGACCGAAATTGGTCCCCGTAAGCCTCCTTGAGTAGCCCAATGGTTTCGGTACTCGTTTTGTTTAGCTTTACGCAAAATTTTATCGAGCAACGTTGCTCCAACGACAGCTGCATTTTCGCCACTGCAAAATCCTAACACACTTTTAAAACAGCGTTCACGCGCGGAGCGATGTTGACTGCTCCGCTGTTGCCAGCGAACCTGGACCGGTTTCTGGTGGAAGGGGAAGGTCCAACGATCATTTTCCCCCACCAGCCGATTCGGTTGATCGCTTGGCAGACGCTCCGCGCGGGAAGGCTCATTACTTTTCAATCAAACCCTGTACATATATGTACAAACCATTATACAGGTTGTTAGAAAACAGTGTAAAATATTTAAGGAGGCAATAGGAGTAGTAAGTCCCAAAGTAGCAAAAAAGTCGTATTCAAAATGGATTCACAAATTCGTTAGGTTAAAATGCTTTCCCAAAGAAAGTGCACACTTGGACCAAAAAATCAAATTGGAGCCGAAGGAAAAGGGGGAAAGTTACGGTTGCGTTAACCGCTAATGACGTTGAGTAAGTTCATCAGGTGGTTAATATTAAGGTCTGATATATCAGCAGGTGGAGCAAAGAAATGAAAACCAAGATGCCTAAGAGGGATAATTCCACCGCATCCTGAATACAGTTGACGCAAAAAGCACTCGACGTAATTTCGAGTATCACAGCATGCACACCTCGCAGACAATGTCTTATAAGGGCACTGAAGGAATTCAAGAGCTGAAGTTTTCTTAACCTTTGCAGATCTCTCGTGCGAATACGATCTATACTGGGCCAGAATAATTTCGCGACTTTATAAGTTTGTGTACTTTTTTCTCAGTGAAGCTATCTCACAGCTCCCTTTTCTAGCCAGCTTATCTGCCCTGCAGTTTCCTTCACTGTCACCGTGTCCAGATGGGCCTTGTATCAAATAAGTCGTATGCGATCGAAAATGGAATCAGGAATTTCCCGACTAGCTTAGAGTGCTCCGCCATTCAGCCCAGACACCTGATTGCCGCTTAGCTGTCGGAGTAGATATTTTCTTCCGTGATGGTTATTATACGAGTGAGCAGGGAATCAGCTGCTTCTTTGCTTGTGACTGCCTCTTGGAATGCGTTAGTCTCGCTGAATACTTTTCCAACAACCCTTCCATCCAACTTCGAGTCATCCGTGAACGGGTTCACCAGGCCCTGTGTTCAAATGCTGCACTCCACCCAAATTGGTTATAGACTAATGTTCAAAGATCAAACATCTCCAAAAAACAACGCCCCCCAAATTAATTTCCAACTATCTTCATATCGTTACTTCGTTGGAGACTTGTAATTATCTCATTGCAAAAAGCTTCTGATTCTAGTTTATTTATTGATTCATTTAAAATTGACACACTTTAATTTGAAATTGGTCAGTCAGTGTGTGCTAATAAAAAATCTTTTTATCTTCTTCTATAAAGTCTGCCTTCAATGGCACTTGCACTAAATATGTGTGAAGCGGTAACCAATTAAGCGTTGTTTTTGTAAACCCAAATTCATCTATTTTGTGCGTAGGCTTATCACGTACATTTGTATGCATGCACATACATAAATGGGCGGAGAGCATTCATTGCCTGTACTGTGCATAAATATGGATATGACACCTGAATATTTAGGGGTGTATGTATGTACGTACATATGTACAGTCTGTCTAACAAAAGCGCGACCAGCAAAATTCAAACTCAAAGTTCCGTTATAAAAAAATGTAATACTGCTAAATAGGTCCATCCTTTTCGCAATATGTATTTCTTTCTCAAGTTGTATGCGTCAGTCCTACTGATAATAGGCAACCTCTATGAATTGTTAAACACCCAGCTAAGGTTAGTTGTTGTTGTTGTAACAGCATAAACATTCCCCATACTTACATACGGGGAATGCTGCTGGAGTGACAGTCCTTGACCGGATATAAATCCGGGTCGTTTCGGTAACGTAGAACCGACTGTCGTGGAAACGTTAGTGTTTGGGGCTGCTGCTCCGAGATTTGGCCGTTTATTTGTATTTACCGCCACTTTGAATGCAGTTTTGATGAATAAAATTTACCAAACAGCATCACTGCCACCATTGTTCTGAAGAACTAGCTAACTTTGGATTTTAGAAGAAGACAATGATCCAAAATATCGAAGTCGAAGGTGTATAAAGTGGAATCTGCAAAATTATTGATAGGTTGGATTGGCTTTTCCAGTCGCCTGATGCCAACCCTATTGAATATGTTCCGGCAAGAGTTAAGCAAAAAGCAAAAGCAAAAGAAATATGGACGCCCAAACAGTTTTTAAGGCAAATTCAACTGATTTGGATCCGATTACTTGCACAGCGTACGCAGAAATTTACACAAACTATGACACAAAGATATGTAGCGAATGGTGGTGGCTACACATTTTAGTGAATATATTTCGTGTTATAAATATTGTATTATAAGCACATAAAATGCAGTTTGCTTGGATTAAATTGCTCAAATAGTTTCCAGTTTATGGTGGTCACGCTTTTGTTAGACACACTGTACATATATATGCTTGTAGTTGGAAAAGCTTGTTTGCGCTTTGCATGGCAGTGCAATGAATTCAATTAGAATGTATCGTCACATTCCCATTGTTTGTTTTCAATTATGCTAATTATGCAGCAGTGCTAGTAATATGAAAGCTTATTACTAACAACCGTTTGTAAGTAGGCATACATTCTTACATACGTACATCACATAAAAGGAAATGTAATGAAACCTGAAAATGCACTTATCTATTCAATCTGATGTGTTAATTGTTCACCGTTGACGTGCAGGAGCGACGCCGATAAACGCTTTCATGCTGATCATTAATTAGTCGACAATATACTTTAAGTTATTTGCTATATATTCTACATTTACTGTAGGTAGTGGTAAAAAGAATCGTCGAACTAATTGAGGGTGAGAAATTAATATAGGTACTACATGGCGTATGAGTGCCCTGAAGTGTCGGAAGCAATTCCATGCCAACTGATCCAAGTATTTTGGATATGGTTTAATTTTTTTTTTAATTGGTTTATTAGTAAGCTAAAGTATAATAAAAAGTAAGCTGGGATTTTTTTTTAATTTGAGATTTATTTAACTTTTAAAATTTTGGTATATGATTTTTCGAAGTGAAATATCTCCTGTGCTTTTTAACAATCTTATAATTTTTTTTAGGATAAAATATTTTGGTTTTTTACTTTTGTGTGAAAGTTTTTGGAAAAAATTTCTTTTTTTTTTGTTTCTCCAGAACCTTTTTTTCATTATTAGCTAAGTCTATGCTCAATAATCGCTGAAAGTTTCATATTGGAACTCCATTAACTTTACGTTACATGCATCGAAAACATTAAAAACATTGCCTTGAGTCACCATCTAACCATCCTCGCTTTCGTTGACGGCTCTGCTTCTATTTCTATCCACTGCTCACTTTAGTTACATATCATTATCAAATATCCAGGTCTCATCCCACTGAGTAACAAAGAAATTCATGAATAGCACCACGTTAAACTTGTTTTTAAAGCCGAAATTGGATGAATTTGAGTTAAATGGCGAGTGGTTCTAGAAAGCCCTTTAATGAGCGTCGTTAACCGCTTAATAAACGAACAGCGCTCGCGTGCCGTGGACATACTCTAACGCAACGTGAGAGCTGCTCGCAGATTGTATGATTCTGGGGTTCTATGACGCATTTAGAGTTTATAATGAAACTCATAGTTGAATATATGTTTCTCTTCTAAAGATGGATGCCCTAGTAAAACAAAATAAAGTTTTTAAACACAAAATAAAAAACCTGAGGCTTTGGTTTGCATTTTTGTGCACAGAACCTGAGCGTCAAGCTGTGAAAAAATTAAATTTTGTGATATTTTTGGAATTGCAGAATTAAATGCCTTTATTAGTGTTGCGCATTTTCTTCACATAACAACGAACGGATTTTTTCCATGTGAAGAAAAATCGTTTATTCGTTGTGTGGATAAAATGCGATGTGTGTCTTGACGTTATTTCAAAAACGAAGCAACCTACTTTTTCATTTCAGAGCTATACTCAAAAGCTTGATATTTCCTTCCGAAAACGATTATTAGAAAAAATGTTTTATTTCGTTTGGAATCATGAAACAAGCAAACCGTAGATTTTTAGCTACCCACAGGTAGCCATGCACAAACACATTCAGCATCAGCCGCGAAAAGTATCCGCCACAGGTATTTGTTAAATTTTATTTTATTAATAAACTGGCACTTAAGTAGCCTTATCAGTTGCAGCATATGGCACTACGGCTCTGTGTGAGCTTTGGCTTGCTCAACAAAATGCATCCTTCGACCCAATTTTTGCTTGATTGCTTCCAGTTGTTTACTTTAAGATTCCTTATGTCGTCTTTTAGTTCACGCAGCTCGTCGATTGTGATGCCCATTCAGTTGTCATAACGCAGTTTAAATTCCAAATATTTAAAAGTGTTCACCACCACAAACTTATATGTTCGGATTTTGATTTTTCTGGGTTCTACCTGATCTTTTCTGGACCAAAACATATATTTCGTTTTTTCCGCATTATTTTTCAATCCAGCCCTATGGCTGCCTCGCTGCCAATGGAACAAAAATACATTCGAATGTGACTTCCTCAGCAACATTTAGAGCATTTTCGAAATAATAAAGTGGATTTTGTGCATCGATTCCTCACTATGCATGAGACTTTGGTATATCACCATGATCCTACACCAAAAGAGGCTAAAGAGTGGTGTGAGCCTGGTTCTTCGGCTTTGAAACGAGTTCGTTGTCGAAAATCGACGAAGAAGAAGTTAGCCCCAGTTTTTTGATATAGGAAAGAAATTTTGTTTGTGGATTACTTGCAAACTGGAAAAATATAGATTCTGAGTATTATTATAACCTTTTCGGTCAGGCGAAGGAAAAAAACATGAAAAAGCACCCCAGCAAAAGAAAACAATTATATTTCATCAGAACAATGCACCGCGTCACAAGAGCATTTGACAATGGCTAAAATCCTTAAATTAAAATTCGAATTATTGTAACATCCACCGTATTCACCCGATTAGGCTGTTTGCGACATCCATCTTTTTTCAGACCTAAAAAAATGCAGGCGCGGAAGATGTGTTTCATCAAATGATGAGGTCATAACAGCTATGAAAGAATATTTTGTACTTCTTCCCTATTCTCACTTAGGGAATGGGATTCATAAATTGGAATAACGTTGAAATATATGAACTGCGTTGTATGTATGTATGTCTACGTTATTTAAAAGGAGCAAATTATGTACTCCACAATGTATAGTTCTATAGCAAAATACACGCCTGAGTACATGACTACACATGACTTTTTCCCTGCTGAGTATGAATATCGGCAAATCCACTTATCCTTGAAAAAATAATTAATTCTATGATTCACTACTTTGTAAAAGTTTAATGGTGCAAATTATATTGTGTTTAATCTATTTCTTTCATCCTTCTTTTATATAATAACTATTTCACCCGCTTTGCTAATTATATTTTCAAAACCTAATTGATCCAGTTATTTCCAAAATTATTCGCAAATACATCATTAATTCTGTGTGTTTAAAAAATTAGTTGACTGTCTGTGCTTCATTAGTTTACATTTTTATTACAGTGTTTTTGAATGTTTTCATCTAATTTAAATTTCTATGGAATTTTTGCGAAAGTTCCAATTAGTTTTGTATTTGCAGGCTGACAACATGCACTCAATTATTTAATAGTAGTTATTTGTTTAAAATTAACATTACGATTGGCAAATTGGCTCTAATAGGCGTATTTAAAACTAGAATACAATGAAATTATAGATAATTGAATGCATATCCGTCGAATTTAAATAAAACAGCAACGGGATGAGATAGCAAATTAGTTTTAGCTTTATTTTGAAGCTACAATCATGGCATTAGGTATGTAATAACACATCATACAAATGATCACCTTAACTTTGCTAGTAGTCTTGGCCTAATTTTTTATGGCTCGTTTCAATATGTGTGGCGTTATCTTGCAGACGTGGCAAAGCTCGAGAGAAAATAAAAGAGGGCTTTAAGGACGTGTGATCATGGCAGCCAATTGATAGCCGCTCGTCGTGACGCTCTAAAGTAAAATGTTTCCTTTACAACTTCGACCGTTATATGATATGTAGTGGCTTTTTGTTCGGACCACTATAACCGTCACTGTTATATAATATGCAGTGACGGTTCGGTTATATCGACTTTGTCGTGCTCTAGCTGCAGAAAATCGCTTAAAATCGCTCTATAGCATGAACCATTGACAGTAACGGCATCTCCTAATTTCTCCGCTGCGCCGTGAGCTGCACAAAGCATCGATCGTTTTAGATCCTTTTTTTTTGCACTTTTCTGAGAGAACATTTAGTGCAATTTTATGGTAAAAATTTTCTAAGCTATTTTAACCCTCTAGCGACCTTCAAAATACCATTTTATGCAAATTTTCTAAAAAAGGGACATAATGGGTAAAATATTCTAGGAAATAATTTCTCATACAATTTTACTTGCAACTATGTTTTTTACCTTAACAATTTAAACCTAAATTAAGTTAAATTTTTTTCATTTATTTTAAAAAGACTTATTGCAAATTTAAAATGGTCACAGCAAAGAAATTTTACAAAAGAATTCAAAGAATTCTAGGTCTTTTATCCAGAGCTAGAATATTTCCGCGTCAAAACAATGACCCTCAAATTGTTCCACAGTACCGAAAAAACGATCCCAGATACTAAAGGTGCATCACATCTACTACGGTCGAATCGCACAAGAAGACTAAAGAAAATACGGACGATAAATAACCAGTAAATTCTGCATTTATATGTAAAGGGTTTCTTGATTGCGTACTTGGAATCGATGCTTCGTTATGTTGGACTGCCTGCTGAGTCAATTTAATTACATTATTCTTAGCACATCCTGGATTTTTAGAGTTCAGTTTCTACACAAATTTATTTTTTAATGATGTGAATTAAGAAACATAACTTTATCAATACATTTTTAACTTTCAGGACTTGATTCAATATTTATTCTTGATTTTTTTTTAATTCCTACCCTCAAACCAAAGCTAGGTAAAATTCTGACCCTTGAATTAAGATTAAAAAAAAAAGTGTAAAACAAAAAAAAAACAACATATTTTTCTTTTTAGGTTTTTTTTCTTGTTATGTTTCTTTTTGCTTAATTTCTTGAAAGCGGTTACACTTAAACACCATATTATGTAACGAAATTAATCAGAAATTGCCTAAATAATAATATCCTTACGTATTCTGGGCGAATCTTCCGGTAACCCTCAGCAATCTCAGCATTTTGGTATACATATGCCCATATCTATCTTGATTCCTTTATGCTGTTATACACAACTGATATGGACAGAATTAGTAAACACTCGGACACAAGCGCCCACAGTTAAAAACTGAACTTTTTTTTATCTAATTTAAGTTAGTCGGAACTTTTTCAAGATATTTCCAAAATGTTCGTGCATATTTTTCGTTGATGTGAATACACTTCATATATTTCATAAAATTTTGGGTACAAAAAGAGTTTATAAAATTTTCCTTGTCCCGATTTAAGCTTGACTTACCATTCCATCTTAACTTAATATTCCAGCGATGTTGAAGTGACTTTGTTTTTAACCGGCAACATGCTTAGGTCAATGCTTCCAAATATAAGTGATTACATTTTGCATAACTTAATGCAGGACGCTTTGAAAGGCAATCAAATTACAAATAGTTTGAACGACATGTGGTGAGGGGCTGGACGCTTACCTCTTAACTGTCCTACAAGGTATCAAACCATTTTGCATACTTTTAGCCTGGATGCTTTGAAAAGCAATGGGATTAAATCACAGTTTATCAAAAGGAAGTGCAGTACTGCCAAGTCACAACGTTGAATGTAAGGAAAAAATTGTTGGTTTCTTTAATACCACTAGTTTACACCAAAACTGGTTCTCGACTAAAAAACGTTTTTTATACTAATTTGAGGTCGGTGAAACCAAAAATGATTTTTATTTTTTTTTTTTCAAAGAACGGTTTTCGAGATATTCCCAAAAAACCTGTTTTTTGTGCAATAGTGCAGTTATTCCCTGCAATCTCGAAAACAGTGCGCGCCATTTCTTTGAAGAGCATACATTTCGAAAGGCACACATATAACCTACATGGCAATATATAACTCGTGTCAATGGAAGTCGTAGTTTTCGCAAAACAGCTGTTAAAAGTTAAAAAAGACATTTTTGACGTTTTTTAATAAATTATCAAAGTTTATTAACTTTTTTCTGGAACAAAAAAATTGTTTATACCGACATAAGACAGATTTTCTGAAAGGCAATTTTGTCATCTATATTTTAAGGCTTTTAAGGTCGAAAATACGCTTTTACTCTCAAACTTCTTTTTTTATGTTGCACGTAATCTTCACGAAGTTGCATCAGCCTAGCTACTTTTATAGAATGCTAAACTTAGCTCAATTTTGTTAAACTCAAAATATTATATTTTCTACTGATTTTCATTAAAAGCATTAGTGTATCGAGATGCATCTAAGGCCATTTGACAAGTCCGTGCAAAGTTAGGGAGATGATATTACTAGCGCATACTAGCATCTCTTAGAAGAACATTCACCAACTTCAGCCAGATCGGAATATTTGTTTGATATTTGTTTGAATCGATGAATTTAATAACTATTGTTAAAATGATAAATGCAAAAAAAGACAAAGAAAAATAAAAATCACAATTACTTCCGGTTACAACAACGTCATATCCAAAAAACATTGATGAAAAGACGAATATATTTTAACTTAGTCACTTGTTTTCATTACTTACAAAAAAAACATAAAAATGATTAAGGAAACTAATCACCTGTGCTTACGTCACTTATAAGAATACTAAGCGAATTAAATTTATTATGCAAAGATAAAAATGTTGATATTTTCCTTTGCTGATTGCTTTGAATTTAAAAATGCATTATTCTAGAATTAAATTTAAATTTTTTATTGATTTCTTATAAAATTTCCTTCACTTGGTTCTACTTTCAATTCCATTTAGCCTCTAATGCCCAGATAAAATTCGAAAAGTAATGTGAATGTGTCTAAATGGCCACCTATAAATATCAAATATTAAATAAATAAATCTAGTTCGTTGACAATTATGGTAAATACTTCATTTTATGCCGACTATTATCTCGCTGTCTACCAATATAATTCATTATTAACATTTTCGAAAAAAAATAATAACAATACATTTAATAGCTTTTGGGCATTTCACTAACAATAATAGAAACAAAAACCTTACATAACCCTGGTGGAAAAATTTAAAAGAATAGTTCAAAGTTCTTACTAAGAACTAGACTTTAAAATGCGAAGCAGTCTAATCCGTATAGTGAAAAGTTTTTCAATACTTGAAAGCAAACGAAGAAAAGATTGGAGTACCATCAGGATTCACACAAAGTTTTTGATCAATTAATAGTTCCAAGCTTTTAAAGAATGCAAGGCCCTTTAAGTCTTCGAAATCGTTAGGAAAAATTAATCACTTTCCATCTCTCTACGAAATTTTTTGGATTTTTGGCACGCTCCCCTTTGTGGCTTAGTTTCTCTTCAATAAGAAAAAGTTACGCCGAAAAAGTTTAACTCGAATACCAATGTGGTTCTGGATCTAGAAGATCGACGGCAGACCAAATATTCTCCCTGAAGCAGTGAAAGGAAAAGTGCATCACAGCTGTTCATAGACTTTAAACATGCATTTGCCAGGATTAACATAATGAATATACCCGTAATATTTGAACAATATGGCATCCCCAAAAAATTTACGCATAAGGTAATGATGACTTACTGAGTCGAGGATACTATTACAAGACAAAACCGACCGGAGTTAGACAAGGTAAACAGTTTTCCTAAACAATTTTTTAACTTTTAATTTTCAATGGACAAAGTAGCTAATACAAAACAACTGAGCATATACTAAATAGAAAACACAAATGTGCGCGTACCCGGATGATATTGCGAGAATCAGCAAAAATGTTAATGCACTATCAAATACTTTTGGTCAAATAGAAAAGACAATCGGCAAAATTGGATTGAGAATTAACGGAGAGAAAACAAAATACCACAAAAAATGAGATGGTACCTGGCAAAATGAAAATGGGGACATAGGAGTCATCACAATCTACAAGAGAATACAAGCAGCATATAAAGCATTCTACTCAGTAGTCAAACTTTTTTAAAGCAAACCTGTTAAATAGATCTTGAAAAACTACGCTGTATAAATCTAGTCCGACCAGTTCATTGCCACGGATTGGGGTCGTGGGCAATACGTGAAAAAGATGAAAACAAACTATAGGTATTTGAGCGAAAAATGTTGAGGCAAATCTTCCGTTCAGTCAAAGACAACGGTGAAACGTGTATTAGATGCAACCATGAACTGGACCAAGGATCGTGTCAAATAGAGACATCTTGAGTCTACAGAGCTGTAGCGCCAAATGATGATGATGATAATAATCACAACCAGACTCATTATTCAGAATTAAAGTAACCGCATATTACCTCTTGGTAGTTAGTTTTACCCATCACAGCCTTAACAAATTCAGGAATTTAATTCCGGATCCTCACAGCATTAACGAAGACCAACCTTGATGAAGGCAAGTAGGAATATTTTCGTACAATATGAGATGGATGTCTATTAAATCTCATAAATCTTAATTTCTTGATGAGGGAATTACGAACTTTAGTTATCTAATGTTTGGAATAATTTTTGTGCTTAAAATGCAAACACAACTTATGAATACGCCAGCTTCGATTTTCAAACGAAAAAAAATTAGAAATGTCCTACAATGTAATGTATAGGCAATAGATAAGTACGAGTATTAAAACCATACATAAAGTTTCCAACCTTTTGCAAATTTAGAAAAAAATGCGCAAGACCGCCAGAAAAAAATTCAAAAATTAACACGAAATTATAAGTTTCATCAAAATTTGTTGAATTTTTTTTAGAGACTCGCTCTTTTGTATCAAGAATATTTGCCAATAAAAAGGTTATTACTAGTTAGATTCATATACCTACTAGGGATGCCAATCCCGAGGCCACGATATTACCCGATATTTGGGTTTTCCGAAAATCTCAGGATGCATAGTCGGGAAATTCCTATGCAAGCACGGGCATGTTTAGTAAATTTTTTCTTCAACTAACGCACTTTCTCAGAAAGGAAGAACTTTATTTTGAGCATTGGTTGAGTTTTAAGCGTTTGCAATACCTTTTGTATAAAACAGTTAGGTTTGTAAGGGATCTTTCAAAAGTGACGCCTAGATGTCAGTAGTGAATAATTCCTGAACGGGTCACTTTTTATGTCATCTTTAACGTTTATCAAGTAGGACGATGTACAATTCTACACGATAGAACAACGCGCTGGAGCTATTGAAACTGTCGATCTTTAAGAACCTTTCAAATGAATCGACAGTTCAAAGGTTAGTGAAGAAAATTTAAGAAACTGGTTCTGTCAAAGTAGAAAAAAGATTGGCAGACCTTAAATTGGAACATTTCTTAAAAAATTTTGCTTCTGTAGCACAAATATCGAAACACGAAAGAATCAAACTTTTTAGAGGTCTTTGTTTTCCAAAACAAAATATAATATATGCGTCTTTTGAAATATCCTTTATTTGGCGTAGAAATACGTTTTTAGAGTGCGAAAGAATAACAGCCAGACATAAGTAGTTAGCCTGAAGGCTAAATCACATAGTGCTTTAACTAGCAGTTTGCAAACTTTAGGGTTAATAGAAAGTTTAGGGTTAAAAGAAAGTAATTTTAATTGAAGATATTGATATTTTTTCTAAAGCTAGTGATAGAGGCTTTTGGTGTGTGCCTACCCTTCAGAAGTGAACAGGTGCGAAACCCTGGGCAAAAACATAAAATGATAGACAAATTTTTCTAAAAGCGGTCGCTTCTCGGCAGGCAATGGTTAACCTCAGAGAGTATTTCTGCCATGAGAAAGCTCCTCATAAAAAAACCAATTGTCGTTCGGAGGCGGCTTAAAACTTCAGCTCCCTCCATTTGTAGGAAAACATCAAGACGTACTCCGCAAATGGGAGAAGAAGCTCGGCAAAATACCCAATATCAAAATAACGATTGTTTTAGTATCAAAAAGTAATGCACTAATATATTGTAAAGACAACGAACACTATTTTGATTTTAATATAGTAGCAGTTTTGGGATAAACAATATTAAGAACTTTTTTCATTCAGAATTTATTTTTAGTCTTTTGATAACTTACTTAAGTCGGCTTTTGTGGATATTGCATATGGCTAAAAACTTAACAGGAATACTCAATAAAGTTGAAAAATGCAATTTTATGCCATTATTACGGTTAGTCTGTGGTGCATTTTAAAATTGTAAACCTTTGGGGCCTAAGGAATAGGGCCGCTAGTCTCTGCAGCTAGTTGCCTTTATTGAGAAATATAATCTTTTATAAATATATTTATTTCATGAAAATAAATGAAAATATTAAGCCTTAAATATTTGTAAAATTATGCTAGAGCAAAGCCAAATCTCAAAAATTCTGTGGCCAAATTGTAAACTAAAGCAGCCGAATGAGCTAAACTGAATTGAATTAACTTTGAAATACTTGCAACTTTGAATAAAATGGGACAACAGCCAAATTTTCCTGCAGGGTATATCAAGCCGCAAAAACACATTAGCCTAGATAAATAATTCAAATTTGCATTTAAATGTAAATTTGCAATTTGATGTTCATATGCAAATGTAATAAATAAACTTTATGTTTATATTTAATAAAATTTTGCTAATACTGCTTAGTACCATGTTGCTTTTGTTGTTCCAATTTCCAGTGGCATTTGGTTAGTGTGGTGAGGAAATCAGAAATTTCTGACATTAACGCTGTCATTTTAAACAATGAGTGTTGCACAATCGAAAAGACACATTGTTGCCACATCCGTGTGCCGCAGCAACAAAGCGGTAAAAGTAATGTTGCAAATTGTAAAACGCAAGCATGAGTGTGCAAGCATGTCGTATTTAATTCGGTAAAGTTAGTTAGTTGCCAAAGTGAGTTAGTGTTATGCAGAATTCTATACAAATGAATAGATTTAAATTTGGACTGCGACACATATATATATATATTTCTTTCGGTGTGCGTCACGTCGGTGTCGCCGACCCTTTGGCTGCACTTGCTGGCTAAAATACTCGTAACGGACCAAGTAAAGCATACATACATACATACAAGGTGAAGTCCAAAATAAATAAGACTGGCGCCATAAATATATTTTTCAGTTTTTTTAATGAGTCAGTGCGTTGGAAGCTACATCCGTAGCTGACTTCCAGTAAAAGCTTGGTGACATTCGGTTCAGTTCAAGTTAGTTTCGAACAAAGAGCTAACATCAAATTTCTTTTTAAAATCCGCAAAACGTTTACCGAAACATTTGAATTGATGAATGGAGTTTATGGCGATGATTGACTATCTCGTGCCAGAGAACATGATAAACGACAATGAACACACGGGCCGCCCAAAATCAGTAATTACCGAAAGGTTCATCGATATTGTTCGTAAATTTATCAAAAATGAACCGAAATCATCGTTGAAATTCATGGAATCGGAGTTGGATATCTCCAGGACATCGATTTATCGAATTTTAACTTATCATTTGGACTTACGAAAATTAACTGAGGACCAAAATTTGCTCGGAATTCAACATTCGAAAGACCTCATTAAAGAGGCGAGAAAAGACGAGAACTTCCATTACAACAACGTAGCTGGGGATAAAACGTGGTGTTTCCAATATGAAACTGAAATTAAGCGTCAAAGTGCGGAATGGAAGGCCCCAGACGAGCTGCCCCCCAAAAATCGCTTTTGGAGAAGTCAAAAATCAAGTCGTTGCTCATTTGGTTTTACGGTTCCAAGGGAACTATCCACCAGGAGTTCGTGCCAATGTACCAAACCGTCAATGCCATTTTTTATATTGACGGTTTGAAGCGTTTGTTGCATCGCATTCGTCGAATTCGCCCTGAATACCGCGAAGGAGAAAGCCGACGCTTATTGCATGACAATACACCATCTCATTCATCCACTCTTGTGACAGATTTTTTGACTATAAATCGCATTTTAACCATCAATCGCTCACCGTGTTTGCCTGATATGGCTCCCTGCGACTTCTACCTATTCGGAAAATTACATTTGGCTATGAAAGCAAAACGTTTTGGGTCCGTAGAGGACATTCAAAAAACTTGAACTGACATCTTGAAGGACATTCCGGTCAATGACCGGAAACACTCTTTCAAAAAGCTTTTAGATCGCTCAAAACTGTGTATCGGCGCCAGAAGGGACTATTTTGACTAAATAAACCCAAAGTTATCAGAACAAAGCTTCTGACGTTTCTATTTTAGTTCAGTCTTGTTTATTTTGGACTTCACCTTGTGTATTCATACACATAAATTTTGCTCTAAACCAATTTATTATTGGCGCTATTCAAGCTGGTGCACCCTTCGTCGCTTAAATGCTTCTAATGGTGGCGCGAAAATACAATCGAATGCATCATTCACCGCCACTCTTCCGTTCATTTGGGCGTATTAAAAGCGCTGGTTTGCATTTTAATGTGACACTTTGCAATCGATTTCAAACGCAACCTAAATTACATAAAATTTCAAATATCTACACACATTCACATATACACACATGTACATGAATAATTTTTTGCACTATTTGATTGTTAGATTCGCAATTGTTGTCCCCAAAGCGTATTTATTTTATTATAAAACGTTGAGTAGAATTGAGAAAAGATAGCAAATAGTGGTTTCTATATTATAATAATCGAATGGCACTTACATCGGATACGCAAATTCACCAGCGAACTTTGTGTCTCACCGCGATCGTTGGCCGCTGCACACGCATACAAGCCAGCATGTACGCGTGCCACACGTTGTAGAACCAGTGAACGTGTGGAAATGATGACGCCCCACGAGACGTTCTGTGTGACCGGGATGCCCTGAAAGTAAACGAAAATTTGTAGCGTGCAGGATTTTAAATATTAAAATTGTCTAAAAGGGGAAAGATGTCTTAAATGTGCTGTGTAAATTTTACCACCGCACACAGTAAGTACGAGGCGTGATCTTAAATGCATTCTTTAAGTGTTACAAACTGCATATGTTTTTGGTATGTTTTCAAAATAAGACGTGCTTTATTTCTGACGTGGTTTTATATACTCACTAAATCAAATAAATTTTTATTACGTAAGATTTTATATATGTAATTGATTATGTAATGAACATAGTATATGTGCTCGCCACATACATATGTACGTCTCTATTTCGATGGCAAATTAGTTGCAAATATTTCGGTTTGCGATAAAACGTTGCTGCAATAAATAGTTGCCATATTGATCTGTATCGTGGCCGATAACATAACATAAAATAACATAACATAACATAACATAACATAACATAACATAACATAACATAACATAACATAACATAACATAACATAACATAACATAACATAACATAACATAACATAACATAACATAACATAACATAACATAACATAACATAACATAACATAACATAACATAACATAACATAACATAACATAACATAACATAACATAACATAACATAACATAACATAACATAACATAACATAACATAACATAACATAACATAACATAACATAACATAACATAACATAACATAACATAACATAACATAACATAACATAACATAACATAACATAACATAACATAACATAACATAACATAACATAACATAACATAACATAACATAACATAACATAACATAACATAACATAACATAACATAACATAACATAACATAACATAACATAACATAACATAACATAACATAACATAACATAACATAACATAACATAACATAACATAACATAACATAACATAACATAACATAACATAACATAACATAACATAACATAACATAACATAACATAACATAACATAACATAACATAACATAACATAACATAACATAACATAACATAACATAACATAACATAACATAACATAACATAACATAACATAACATAACATAACATAACATAACATAACATAACATAACATAACATAACATAACATAACATAACATAACATATATTAGCATAATATAACATAACATAACATAACATAACATAACATAACATAACATAACATAACATAACATAACATAACATCTAGTGGGCGAAAATTCAGCAGATGTACTTGGTAAACTAACATCATTTTACATAACTTAACGTGTTTCTGGTTAGCATAAATTCCACTTGACTTAGGAAACATATAGAGCTGAAGGCTTTAGATTCCTAAGTCATCTATGATATTTTACGCAAATTCAGAGCCGTGAGAGGACCATGATGCCATATAATTTTATTTTACCTATTGAAACGAACCGTTATTCGCGGCCGTCGTAGTCGAATGGGTTGGAGAGAACGAATCTCGGTGAAACACAAAGAAAAACATTGAAAAACATTTTTCTAATACCGGTTGCCCCTCGGCATGCAATGGCAAAGCACCGAGTGTACTTCTGCCATGAAAAAGCTCCTGATAAAAAATATCTGCCGTTCAGGGTCGGCTTGAAACTGTAGGTCCCTCCATTTGTGGAACAACATCAAGACGCACGCCTCAAATAGGAGGAGGAGCTCGGCCAAACACCCAAAAGGGTGTACCCAAAAGGGTGTAGCCAAAAGGGTGCATATGTATATACATATACATATATATTCAAACTCAAATCTCTGCTGTACAGGCGAAAGCATACAAACGCGTCAAAGCGAAAATATAGACAAACCAAACAAGTAACCAAAAGAAAATATTGCTGGGAAATATCGCCGGTGAAATAGTGATGACGTGATGAATAACGATCTTTAATTTCTATAAAAACTAAGTAACTTAAGTCTCAGTCTAATAAAACTCTAAGAACGCACGTCGCCGTTGTGACAAAGAATAATGGTGCAGGGTTAATACGGAGTGAATCTTCCGCTAACCATGTATTTTTTAGTAAATTGATGTTCACCACTTATCACACAGATAAATAATAAAATACATACCATCTATTTTACTGATATGCCATACAAAATTAAAATATATTTACTATGTAGGTATGTATGTACATATATTTTTCAAATAAGTTTCAATTGAATTTTAATGTTAATTTAACAGCAAAAAATTGTTTTGCCTGTCAGGCCCTACAACCACAGATAGTGCATCGAATGTTAAAATATTCCAAAACAACAAAGTCTGCACATACATATGTATGTACGTTGAAAACAGAATTTCCGCATGAAAATTGGGCATTATCGTTACTGCCAGAAATGTGAAAAATTTATTTTTCTCCTTAAAGCAAAACAAGCCGAGTTATGAAGCCGTGAATGTATGTAATTGTATTGTTTATGCTTTTGTGCATGCGCATGTGCATTTTCGTTTAGCTGCTTTCCACAACAGCGTCAAAATGGAAAATATACACTCTGTAAATAAATGCAGGAACGTGAAAAATAAGGAAAAACAAATAAAGTAAAGAATATCATAACAAATGCTGCAAACACCACCATGCACAAATAATTGTATGAGGATGAATGTGTGCAAACGTTGTACCCACTAAGCAACGATAACCGAATTTCTAGAAATTTAAATTATATATATACATACATATGTATGTAAATAGAAATTGAAATTAATTTTGTAAAAACAGAAGAGTTTATAATGTTTTTTTGCTATGAAGTGAATACCAAACCACACTGCGTTAAATAAAAATAACACAGAGACTTATTGTTGATTTTGTTTCTCACATAATTTTAATAACATTTTAAGAAAATATAGTCCATTTTCTTACAAAAACCACACAAATTCAAGTTTTAAACTTTGATCAAATTTGAAAAAAAAATTAAACACATTTTTCTAAAAACTTGCAAGTTTTTAATCAGAATTTTTAAAAAAGTTTAACTTCCCGGCTCTATAGCTCATCAAATTTTAGCGCAATAAGGCGCAAGTTTTAAGTGGTTCAAACATCGCGCTGATATTTTGACATTTTTTATGAGCCTTCATTAGAAAACACATTTTTGCATTTTTAATAAATTGAGAATCATTTGAATTTAATAATTCGAAAACTATTTCAATCTTTTCAAAATATTTAGCATAACATCTCGACTGGACGTACCAGCCATCTTCTTCACCGTTTCATAAGTCCCTGTCGTTTCGCCTGAGTGGCGCAGAACCCTTGGTGGAAAGATTTTTACAGGTGTGGCCAATATCGAACCGTTAACCGGCCCTCAGCGAATTTGACAGAATTATTTGATAGGCTGATGTAATAGGGGAGCTGCTTACAAAAAATCAGAGATTGTGTTGGTGATATATGAAAAAAATCGACGTCCAACGCCTGATTGGACGAGTCTGTAAATACGTGGGAAATGAGTTGACAGAATTCTGCTGCCAAGACCGAATGGCGTGGCAGCCAAAGTTTCTTGCCTAATTTCGTTATTCACAATTGCTAATAGCTAAACCTGCTCAATCTATCATTCTTGCGCAGAAGCATGGACGATACAAACATACAAGGAAGCAGCTTATAGAATGTTCGAGAAAAATATGCATAAAAGGTGGCACAAAATTATCACCGTATTGGAATATTTATATTTTTTGAAAAATGGCGTTCTACCACAGCCATATTTGACATGTGAACTAGGCTGCTGCAGTAAACAAACAGACAAGCAGTGGAGTGCGGGAAGGCCAAAATACAGATTTCCATCACTCGAAATCCATTTTTTTTGTCTTTGTAAAGAAGTTGTTGAGAAATAAATTGGATGATTAATTTTGTTCCCCTTATACATATGTGTGGTTAGAATAAAGAAACAGGCGACGTTGCCTGTTTGGTAATAGGTCCTTCGTTTATGAACATCTGAAGGGAAGTGCATAAAACTCTGGATATGATTGACACTTGGTGCTGTGCGAATGGGCTATCGGCAAACCCCACCAAGACTGGTATTGTCCTCTTTACCAGAAGGAGGAAGCTTGATGGGATTGTTCTGCCTAATCTAGAAGAATTCACAATCCATCTTTCCAAAGAAATCAAATATCTTGGAGTAATCCTCAATAGTAAACTCTGTTGGAAGTCACACGTAGAAGCTAAGACATCCAAAGCACTGACAACTTTCTGGTAGTGCAAAGGTGTCTTTGGGAAAACGTGGGGTCTTTCTCCTAGCAAGGCTGTGATAAGACCTATTATCACCTATGCATCAGTGGTCTGGATGAGTATACTCCCTCTCGTGGAAGTCAGGAGGATCTTATCAAGACTGCACTGCAATCTGTTGCACCAGAGCTTTTCCGACTACACTATCGTTGTTTCTGCCCGGCCTTCGGTCGAATCAGGCTTGTGGTCTTTGGCACTGATGTGTGAAAAAGCGACCAACTTGGCTGCTTGGCAAGACAAGATCCACTCAGATTTCTTTGGAGGTAGAATACATTTAAAGAAAATTAAAAAGGGAGCCCGAGTTCAGAACAATGGGCTTAATTGTGTCTGAGTGCTGTACTTGCTAATCTGTCCCGAGGAAGAGCACGCCTTTTTTCTTCTACGTTAGAAAGACAAAATGAGCTTGGTGTTCCTAACTCTCCCCGTTTATTTTGTAGATCCGCTTTGTAGAGCTAAAGTGACAGCTGTTTTCCAGGACCTTACTGAGAATTGGTTTTTCAGTGTTGTGACCCACAAAACTAATTTTTATTGTTACTGCATATAGCTCACAAACGGATTTACACTTACAATTTTTTTTTAGCTCTAGGTCAATTAAATAAATTTTTATTTGAAATGGTTAATGACAGACCATGTTGTTTATAGACTGCTGCACTTTTTGCAGATTCTTTAATGTGATGCCAAGGTACTAGTCATAAAATTTTTTTAGCTCAGGCTTACTGGGTATGTGAGAACTTGAATTAAGGAGTTACATGCTAAGTAGAAAGCTGAAACAAAAGGGCTAGAATAATAAAAATAAAATTCAGAAAAGCGAAAAATATACATGTATGGGTGTGAGTATGTAATATTTTTATGCATGTATATTTGTATTGTAGTTGCATGAGTATTTAGTTATTGTTTGTATTTTATTACTTTTGTTTTCTTAGCTGCCGTTGTTATGCTATCATTTTGTTGGTATAGTTTGAGCAAACAATTTTTGCATATGAACATCACCGCAAATAAAAAGGGAAATAAATGCATAAATGCATACCTACATACATACATATGTATATGCATATGCATACATACGTACATAAATATGCATGCTCAAAGAAGAGTTAGGCACCGCCAGAGCCATGAGAGACTAGCATTCGGTACAGCCCGAGTTCGAAAGGCACTGTGGGTATGAAATACGCAATATTTTATTAATGCACATTAATAACTATGGCACATTATTTTAAGCATGTATTTGTTTCTTATTTAATTTTAATATTTTTTTATTAAACTCCTTTTTGTTCTTCTACAAAAATCGAAAGATTTATAATTTTTGCTAATGGCGTCGAACGCAAAACATATTTGAGAATGGTGAATTAGACAACAGCAGTATACAAACAGACAAGCAATCGAGCGAAGATTTCCATCAATCAAAATCAATTTTTTTTACTTCGTTCAAAAGTTATTCAAAAACAAAATTTGAAGGGTCATTTAGCGCCTATTTTTAATTTTCAAACTGGAAATAAAAATAGATTTAATAAATTTTCATAATTCCAACTTTTTAATCAGAGTTTTCAAAGAAATTTTGAGTATGGAGCTTTATAGCCTATGTGATTTTGGCACATTAAAGTGTAAATTATGAGTCGTTATAAAATCACTTTGATTTTTGAAGTGGCGGTCGAAGTGTCCAAGAAGCGAAAACGAAATGCTTTGTTTTTACAGAAGAATACCGTCAACAGAAACAATTATCAAAACTCTACGCGAATTTCAGTCCTGAGAAATTTTCTAAAGTAATAAATAGTAATAGTAAGTTATAGTAAATGAAGTAAATAAAGTAATATAAAGTAATAAATAATTTTAGTAATAAATTTAACTTAATTAGGAAAGAACTAATTGTCAATAAGTCCGAATGCTATAATTATTTAACACACTCTAAAAATTTGTTTTGCAATAGCGATCGCCCTTAGCGAACAATGGCAAACCTCCGAGTGAATTTCTACCAGAGAAAAGCTTATCATAAAAAAACCATGGCCATTCGGAGACGGCGTAAAACTATTCCTCGCTCTACTTATAGGAGATCATCACGACACGCGCAACAAAAAGCTCGGCCAAGCACCTTACGAATGATGTGCTATGTATGCATGTGTGTGTATTTATATATATGTATATATTTTTATGTCTGTATGTGTTCTGAGTAAAACAGGGAAAAGTTTGGATCCACGAAAAATACCCATGCAACAAAGAGATATTACAAAAAAAAAAGAAAAACAACAAATAAATACTGTAAGGATGTGAATCGTACACATTCCCATTCAAACCCTCTCAACACTGCTGTACGTAGTATGGTATGTGTGTACGTTTAACTGGCAGTGTTGGCAAACGACTTCGGTGGCATACGTGAACATCCGGTTACTATCTTGCCACATTAAGCTGCATTCATACGCGTGCACAAACATACAAAAAGCGCATATGCGTGTAAAAGTGTTCTGGTATATAGAATATATCTGTGTGTGTACATCTATGTATTTATGTATGAATTTGCGTGCTAGTGCTGAGAGGATGCCCCAGTCTGGATTTCTTTCTTTCATGAAAATGCACTGGAAATTTGTCATAAAATGAATAATAACTGCATTTATATGAGCTGTTTTACCCGTAAGCAAAATGTGAGTAGTTATTTTGTGACAAAAGACAAATAGAAAGCAGCAACATTTCACGAAATGTGAGCAGCTTACTCAGTTCAGCTCTGTGGGTGTCGCTTAAATTGTATTCACCGTGATATTTTCGCCTTTTTATTATTAAACTTCTTTTTTACTATTTTTGCAGTTTCATCTGATGCACGATGCATGGTGCATCATGGTATGTGGCATGCACTGCCTTGCTGTTGCTATATATCTACATGTGTAGATGCGAGTGTATGCACATTGGTCTATTTGTATCCTTTTAATGCTCATACGATAGTGTAAAGCAATAGTGGTGCAGTAAATTTTGCGAGCTTGAGTTATTTTTGGTAATATTTATGAAAAGTGGGTGCTTTAAAAGCTTTTTATCAGTGAATGGCTTGCCATATTCTGGGTGATTCATTGTTTAGTGAGTTACAAGAAATAGTTTTGTACGCATTTTAAAGAATATCTCTAACCACTTTTTTTATAATTAACAAGTATTGCTTTTCATATATACAAGTTTTGGAGCAAATAAATTTACCTGAAGACCAAAAATGCACTAAGCGCTTTCAGCTTTTTTAGATTTAGTAGTTCCAGGTTATGAAGGCTAGAAGAGTTGCACACTCTACTACTGTTCTATTCTACTGTTAATAAATTGTTTTCTATTATATTTGGTGTTGTGTAGAGCAGCAATTTTGCCCCTAATTCATGCAAAGTGGCGTTAAAGTAATGTCAGAGTATGAATAGGCTGCTATTGCGTTGGAAATATGATAATAAAAATCAAAGAGTTTGCATTGTTTTCACGAAACGCTTATTTGAGGATGTAAAACTGATAGCATTAACCCCATTATGTTTTAGTACGCTAACAGCATTCTTCGTTGCAACGACGACGGGCATTTTTGAATACATTTACTTGTGGTGGCTCATAGAAGAAGTGCATTGGCTGGGATTCGTAATAATGTCTATTGGGCAATTTTTGGCAAACTATAATGTCTTTATTAAATAACTGGTGGAGATGTTAGTGAGGTGTTAAGAAACACTCTTTATAACTCCAAATTATTCGGGAAATAATAATTTCGTAATTATTTGCCTTCAAAATGCCCTCGGGAACTTCACTATAATTTGGCACATTACACTATATATTATTTTACACTTCACTAAAATACACTAAATTTACACTCACACGCGTGTTTCTACTTATTTTTATCCTTATATTCCAATTATTTTCATTAAAATTAAATGCAAATACATTTGACCATACCATCACTTTACAATTTTAAACGCGAATAAGAAGAAGTTGGAATGACAACATTATGGTGTTGCTGGATACCTGCAAATGAAAACTAAAATATGAACAGAAATGAACTAATTTAGTTTAGTGTTAATGATGGGGATGGAGGTTATTGTGCCTCCTTATTTTAATTTTGGGTTCAATGGTTTTAACACGGAAAGGAGTTCTACGCAAAAATACTATGGGTTGCGCAGCCAGAGTTGGACTGATGAGGGTTATTTTTTTGAAGACTCGCCACAGGCCGCCCATGCGAAAAAATTCTATGCAAAAATTCTACAAATTTACAAAAATATGTCTCAAATTTAAAGTACAGCAAAAAATACTGCAATTTTACAATCAACCCTTCACTGAACATCTCTGCATACGAGCTTCGTTTTTATTTCAGGTGTATGACAACACCAACTGTTCACTAAATTACAGAACTTTAACATTAAATTACTTAAAAACTATAAGCCTTCGGCGGGTGCGGTTTTCAGTTTTAAGATGGGGATACACACCTCTTTTAACCTTTTTTTTTCAAAGCAATAGACATTATACTAAATATTTCCCAGTGCATTTATCTTATATTATTGTATATATCTTTATTTAATACCTTTAATTAAAAAGGGCAAGGAGCAATACTGAAAAACGGAAGTCTTTGCTGATCATTTGGAAAAAACGCTTAAGCCACATGAAGCACACAGCTGAAAATCAGTTCTCTTTGTCTTCGTCTGCAGAGATAAAGCGTGAAATAAATATCCTTAAATCTAAAGAAGCACTCGGCTTCCATCTTATCGCTGCAGAAACTTTAAAAAATCTTCCTCCAAAACTTCAATTAAGCTAACAAAAATTATAAACGCATGCCTTAGGCTAAGATATGCGCCGACGTATTGGAAAGTATCAGAAGTATTTATGAAGTGTCATCATACCGTCCGATCTCCTTGCTATCTATAATGCCCAAACTACTCGATGAAATAATCCTGCAGCGGTTGAAGCCTTTGATTGAAAACAAACGCCTTATTCCTACTCATCAGTGCGGATTTCGAACAAAGCACTGCACATTGAACAAGTGCATAGGATCACAAATGTGATAAAAGAAGCAATCAAAAATAAGAAAGTGTGCTCTTCCATATTTCTCGATGTTACCCAGGCCTTCGACAAAGTATGGACTACTCCATAAGCTTAAAATCTGGCCTCCGAGTGAGTTTTCAGACATATTTACTTCATGTCTTCTTCTTCTTATTTGGCGCGATAACCGCTTACGCGATTTTGGCCGAGATTAACAAAGCGCGCCAGTCGTTTCTTTCTCGTGCTAACCGGCGCCAATTGGACACACCAAGTGAAGCCAAGTCCTTCTCCACCTGATCTTTCCAACGCAGAGGAGGCCTTCCTCTTCCTCTGCTACCACCAGCTGGTACCGCATCGAATACTTTCAAAGCCGGAGCGTTAGTATCCATTTGGACGACATGACCCAGCCAACGTAGCCGCTGGATCTTTATTCGCTGCGCTATGCCTATGTCGTCGTAAAGCTCATACAGCTCATCGTTCCATCGTCTGCAATATTCGCCGTTGCACACGTGCAAAGGTCCGAAAATCTTACGCAGAATCTTTCTCTCGAATACTCCAAGCGTCGCTTCATCGGATGTTGTCATCGTCCACCATCGTCTTTTACAAATTCGAAATGATAACTGTCAACAGTGACGTGGGTGCCGATACGCGAGTGCGCCGACTGTTTGTTTGAAGACAGGAGGTACTTCGTTTTGTCCTCGTTCACCACTAGACCCATTCGCTTTGCTTCTTTATCCAGTTTGGAGAAGGCAGAACTAACAGCGCGGTTATTAAGGCCGATGATGTCAATATCAAGCCTAAAGCCAATTAAAACCGAGGTTTCACAAGGCAGTTTCTTGGGCCCTATACTTTATGTAATTTTCACGTCTGACCTACCGGCCTCTAAGACTAACACTACAGCTGCCTTTGCTGATGAATCATGTATTTAACAATCGGAGACGATTCGTAATTTTTCGTAAACTTCAGGAAGATGTACTACAAAGTGGCGTATAAAATTTAACGAAGCAAAATCACTTCATTTTACGAATAAAAAAATTCAATATCATCCTGTATATGTACATACATATCAGGCATGCAATTTCCATACTTCAATACTGCGGAGTACTTAGGAATAACGCTTGATGCCAAACTCTGTTGGAAAGAGCACGTTAAAATAAAACATGCGGAGTTGCAAAAATAAAATATGTAAAAATCAAACTGGCTTACTAGAATAAGCTCACCTCTTTCAATATAAAACAAACTTTTAACTTTGTAGACTTATGGCAGCTGTGGGGCTGTGTCAAACAAACTCATCTTGAAAAAATTCAACGATTTCAAAACAAATTCATAAAAACCGCAGTAAACGCACCATGGTATGTGAGGAATTCTGATTTACATAGTGACCTTAATATGTCATCAGTATAAGAAGTTATGAAACATTTCGCTGCAGCTCATGCCGAAAGGCTCGAAAAACATACCAGCCCGGAGGCTCGCAACTTGCCAATCTAGATGAGCAGTGGCGGAGACTTAAACGAAAAAAACAAAATGATCTTGTTCCTAAAATTCTAACGGCTGGCAAACAGATGTAAACTTCTGTCAGCTGTCTTCCAGTATTTCATGTAAATACTGTCGCATTTAATAGAAAAATATTACTTGATAGTGTGAACTAGGTGTAATAGAATGAAATGTATTTAAGTATTTATAATATTTCAATAAAAAAGATAATTAATATTCTGTTTTTGTCCCAATACAGTGCTCAAATTAAAGTTAAAGTCATTCAAGTTTTTTTTGTTTAATTTTCAATTTTTTTTCCATATCAAAAAGTAAAATTTGTCATATTGAACTTCAAATATTTTTTTCTAAGGTGCATTTAATAAAACTTAGAATTAAAAAATTAACTTTGTTTCACAAGTCTTGATCATAATTTTGCACAAGAGGCACCAAGAAAAATTGTATGCTCTCTGCACAAGTTTTTTTACACCCGGTATGATGTTTTAGTCATTCGGCCATTTAGGCATAAATTGTCCTATTTATTTTTTAAAATTCTTTGTTATTATATTCTTCATTCCCAACAGTTGTTGCTTGAACGCTTTAAATATTGTATTATTTGTAGTCTTCAGCAGAAACTATATCTTAATAACTAAAATTCTCCCTTAACTAAACTGCAACTGAATCAATTTCGATATTTCTACATTCTTCATTATTTAATAGCTTTAATTTGTTAATATTAAATTCAAAACACAAAATACTCACAAAATTAAATCCGAACAAAATTTCACTCAAAAACATTTTTCACAAATATTCTTCGATTATATTCTATAGCGGCACTTCAAAGTAGTCTACGCAGCTAAAGGCTGCACATGAAAATTTTGCAAACTGTCATCAAAATTTCAAACTTTTTATCCCGAATTTTTAGGATAATTTTAGGTATGCGGTTTTATAGCTCTTTCCATTTTTGTGTTAATGTGCAAGTTAAAAGTGACTACAAAACTCTGATTATAATGCTTTTGACAATTTCTTTTGCTTACAGTGTCGCGCATTTTCATCCAGACAAAGAACGTTCGAAAATTTTGTTTTAAGATATTCCTTGAATCACAAAACAAAGCATTGCACATCACCCACCTCACTCTAAGTCAATTTTTAACAAAGCCTTTTCTTTTTCTCAAGCAAATAACACATATCCTAAATTTGATTATACAAGGTGGCTGACAATTTATCATCCCATTTTATTGTTGCATAACTTTTTTGCTAAGTCCAAGATATACAAAAAAGGCAAAATTAAGTGACAGAAACCTTTATTTTGACCTTTGCTCGCTCCATTGCTTGTCTGTTGGTGTATTAAAATTATAAATTTTCCGATAGGGTTTAGTTTAAAAATACTTTGATATTAGTGCCACCCTGTGCGTGCAAAAAATAAAGGTACTTAGTCATATAGATTGGTAGAGAAATATCAGGAGCATTGATAAATAAATAGGTGTGTTTGTATATGCAAAACTTACATCATGTGACCACGTTATGCGGTGCTCCTTCGGGTTGGCCTTGATGTGGCACTCAAAGTAAACATCATCGCCTTCTTTAATGTCATCCGGTTTGAGTGTTGAGCCCAACGATAATGTCACTTGTGGTGGATCTATATGCAAAATCATTTCCCATTTGTTTTAGTTTGCAATGCAATTGCACCCATGTTGTTGTTGGCAGCATTCAAAGTTGCACGGTGCCACGTTTATTGTTCGGTTTGATGTTAGTAGCCAGATGACATTGGCAGCATGTTTCAGTCGGTATTCAGATTGGCCATGGCAATGTAGACAGAGTTATTATTTTTTTTATTTTTTCCATATTTTATTTGCATTTATTGAAGTGCAAATGGCAAAGGTTGAGTATAGAAAAGAGAAAAAGGAAATAATTGTAGTTAAATTATTTTTACAATGATTTCGGCTAAGCAGATGGTAATAGTGCGTATAGCAGTGGTAATAATATAGTAGTGTGTATTGTATAACAATTTTAATTTTTGGCAAATAACTAAAAATACACATTTGGTGGATAAATATTTATATCTTGGTACACAGTAAGTTTTTATTTATTTGTTCCCACAGGAATAACAACTAAAGTCGAGTTAGGACGAAACTGGGTTATCACTGCTAATTTCCTGCATTCCAATGCAGCATCACTCAGAACTATATCGATGTGGCTGCAAAAATTAATTTTTTTTTGCCTATAAATCTAAACAACTAAAGTCGATATTCTGTTTTCATGATTTTGGAATGACAGCCTAACTTAATTTATTCCACAATTTTTTCAAAAAAGTTTCTTAAATAGAATTAGGATTTTTTCCGAGTTGTACCGAGACGTATCAAAATTTGGAGTGTGATTCGGATTATGGCTTAATGGAACGCAAAGAGAAAAAAAATCAGCGTTGAGATTCAATGTGAGATCGGTTCAGACCAAAACGAACGTAGATGAAATGAGAGCAAATAATTTTTTATTGTAATTTCCCTGATTATTGAAATCGAATGAACCTTGGAGCCATTTAAACTACCTAAGATAGGCAAAATAGCAAATTCTTCTATCTGTAATAAAGCTTTACAAGTGATCAGCGCTATCCCTGTTTATCCTCTTGATATGAAAATTTTAATCGATCTATAATTTCTGGCTTTTTATGAAAATTTCAATGATCATTCAAATTAACCCGATAATGTAGGTAGGTGAAGATCTAGATGTTAATGCGTAATTTTTGTAATCCTTTGTTTTTCATGAAGATTTCGGTAATGTAGATCAGAATTAATAAGAAAAACGTGTTTGTCTGATTTATATTTTTATGATCTTTAATTATTACTAATAAAATCAGTTCAGGTGGAAATTCCATAGATATATAAAAACATAACTATTTTCGTAAAAAAATTGTATTTCCAACTACTAATATTTTCCTTTGCATGAAATGAAATTATATTTTTATATTATACTTAGTTCTGCCATAAGTTCTGTTTCAAGTTAAGTCCGTTATAGATATGAAATTGTAAAACTTTTTTAATGAAGTTAATTTTATTTAATCAGTAAATACTACATTTTTTTGTTTTTTAATTTTACACTCTCCAAATTTCTAAGAGGTTTTTGACAAGCCATATTCTCCAATTTTAACCACAAACTGTAGTCCAATGGTTTCTGATCTCGACTTGCAAAAGGCCAATCTTCTGTGGCTATGAACCCAGGAATATTGTTAGCCACTGGTAGATGGTTTTTGCCTCATGGGCCGTAGCGGTATTTTGCTGGAAGATCCAATCCATTCAAAAGAGTGTTGCTCAACTGCTTCATTACACCTTCTAAGACCCACCTAATCATTTCGGAGGCTGGATGGTGGTGGTACGTCTTTAGAAGTTTTATCATAGATTTTGTCGTTTTGCTTATGAAAAACTTCTTCAACAGTAAAAACTTTCAGATCTGCAAAATGAATATTTTCATGGTCGTTGACCACATGGTCAAACCATACTCCTTCACGACAACGCCAGGCCCCATGTTGCACAAGTCGTCAAAGCCGCACTCGAAAAGCTCGAACGAGAGGTCCTTCAGCAGCCGCCGTATTCTCCAAACGGTGCACCGACCGATTGCCATCTTTTCCGCTCCCTGTCAAAACATACGAAGGGCCACCTTTGGTGGCAAGCAACTGTAAACAGCAACAGCGAATATATAATTGAAGATTAGCATGGCCCCTGCGCAAGGATGACACGCAAAATCGTGAAGCGTTCCACATTTTTAAACAAAATCAGACACATTATCACACAACACTACCCAAAAATTATTTTAATATGGGTGCCTGGGCACAATAATATTGTTGGGAACAGCCTCGCTGACCAATCCGCGAAACAAGCTCATCGAAGCCCAGTAACTAGCACAGACAATTTCAACTTACTCGATATTAAAAATCATATCAAACAACACTTCTACAACAAACAACTCCTTGAATGGAATCTAACCAATGACTGGTACAAAAACGTTAACTACACAAAGACCAATATAACAGATTTTCTACAAAAAACTAATAAAAAACCTTCACGACTAGACATTATAAAATTCGAACGCCTTAGGTTAGGACACACGAAAATAACACATGGCCATCTTATGAATAACACAAACCCATTATATTGTACTTGCAACACAGATATCTTAGTCACAGTAACTCATCTTCTACTGAGTTGCCCCCTGTATGCTACCTGTAGGGAACAAATATTCACTAACACAAACCCAATTTCACACCTCTCAGTCCCTTCTCCTGAGTCAATATCCCTAATAACAAAATTCCTCAAAAGAACCAATCTTTACCATAAGATTTAAAGTAAAATTGTATCTACTAAGTTTAAGAACGGAAGTATGCATATGTATATAAAATTATCGAGCTTAAGGCC
The DNA here is from genome assembly GCF_027943255.1 of Anastrepha obliqua. Taxonomy (NCBI): domain Eukaryota; kingdom Metazoa; phylum Arthropoda; class Insecta; order Diptera; family Tephritidae; genus Anastrepha; species Anastrepha obliqua. The sequence goes on from NC_072892.1 coordinate 89,277,650, forward strand.
TCGCTGCTATAGCTCCTAACTTAAAATAGCTTATAAGATTTATGTTGTAAGCTAATTTTATATAAATAAATAAAATATAATTGATTAACTTATTGATGGAATTATTGGTTTTTGTTTAAATAAAAGTCTTCAGTAAGAACGCTATCGACTTATTCCCCAACTTAATACATTAAGATTTAAACGTCAACGATTTGAACCATTTGAATATTTGGAAAGGTGGTTTCTAAAGAAGCTCTCAGTAGTCCCAAGGGAACAGGCCAGTCTAAAGCAGAAGCACGCATTGGATTGTGTCCTTATCAAGGCTGCCTTCTTTCCGGCTTGAAAAATATTAGTCGCGATTTTTTGGTAATGAAAAAAAGATGTATATATATTTATTTGCCAAGCAAAAACTTTGAGAGAGTAAATAGACAGCTGATACATATTGAATTTTGCATACAAATATTTCTCGTCATACGAAGGCTAATGTTAAGAACAGTATTGTCATGAGCTCCGTATAAAAAAACTAACCCGCTTTAACCTTCTGAAAACAAAAGAAGAACAAGCCATGCTTGAATAAACAAAGCTAGGATTGGATAACACCATAACTTTCTCTATTAAAATAAAAAATAAAATACCGAAAAAGTTTCGCGTAAACACAAAAACTTGTGGAGTTTTTATAATACTGATTTTTTGTACATATATTTGTATATTACAGATCATAATTAATAAAATTCATTCCAATAATATTTAAGTTTTGAATTAACATTTTACCATAAGTCCTCAAACTCTTAAGAAAACGCCCTTTACAAGATTTATGAAAATTCGAAAATTGTTCACCAAATTTTTAATTTTTAATCGGGCTTTCCAGAAAAATTTAAGTTCGCAGTTTTATAGCCCGTACCCTGAGAAGTGGCTCAAAATTCTTCCTTATGTTTGATAATTTTGTCCCCTAATGTTGTTGCATATTTTCTCCATTTAAGAAGTCGTGAATTTTTTATGAACATATTTCCATTTTTTAAATTTTGGTATAAAATGTGCAGTTTTTATTTATTTGACTTTTTGCGAGATAATGAGCCATAATTTTATATAGAAAAAAAATTAACATTAAGAACTGCTGTATTTATTTCGCGGGCTGCAAATGCACATAATTCATCTTGCAGAAAAACTGTTTTGAAAATTTAATTAGCTTAATGCCATGAACCATTATTTTCAACCTACTTGCAATATATACATACATACATATCTGCATCGTTTTTATTATTGGCTTAGCTTTTTGCCGTCTTGCAATTTTAAAGAGCTCTTTTTATATTTTGCTTTTGCAGCTTGCAGTTGAAACTTTAGTGCAACTTTCTGCTGTCACAAAAGTTTTGCTGGAACAGAAAGTTTTTCGCAGTTCCACAACTTTTTTTTCGTTTTAAAAAACTTTTTTTTAATTTTTTCCCCGCTAAAGCCTTATATTCGAAAGTTACATTTTTTGCTTCCCTTTAAAAAAAAAAATAATTATGTTGTGCGCTGCAGTTTGTTTTGTATGTGATTTATTTCATTAAGTAAATTAAAATGCGAAGTTGTGGTCGCAAATTATTGTATTTAAAATTTGCTCGTTTTAAAAATGAATTCGATATTGACAATACCCAGAATTTTTCTAAAAACTCATAGCGAAAAGGTAAACATTTTGATGAACATTTTTTGCAATTTGTTAAATTTTTGTGAATTTTATACAATATTTGAGGCTTTGATGATATGGTTGTAGATTGCACTACACTTTTATGAAAACTTGTAAGAAATTTAAAACTGCGCAATTCCTGTTCCTATTATTATGCACTCAGGTGTATACATGCATATTATATACTAGCAAACCCGGCCCCCTTCGCTGGGCACACTAAAATAGAATAGATATGGTTTAGAACAGAAAATATATGGTTTTCATATTATTTATTTCTTTATTCTTTATTCAAGCGCTTTGGCATAAGCAATATTTTTTGTTTTTCTATTTGTTTTTGAGTAAATTATAAAATATAAATTAAAAATCAGGAAAAAAGAAGATTGTTTTTAAATTTCAAATCAACGCATATGAATAACTAAGAAACAATCGTCTTTTTTCCTGATCATCCATGAATTTTTCGTTATGTTTTATTAAGCATTGGAGCTTTTTTAACCATTATCCATTTATATTTTTCAAAAAAAAAAAAAACGAAAAAAATTGTTTTTCCCACGAACACATAATTTCATTCGGATTTCACATTAAATTCTCAAATTTCGTAAGAAATTATTCACTGTTCCAAAATCCACTCCAAAAAAAATCACAAACAATTTTTACATTTTGCACTTACGTTTTTTCCTTATGGCATCCAAATCAGAAAGAAATATTGACACATTGTAACTCACACTGTCAATTTGACAGTTCAGTTCCGCCCCAAGCGTTAAAAAAGTAAGCGACATTATGGCTGGCTCAAAAGAACGCTGTACCCGTTGCCACTGATCCGAATTACCAATGTGCATAAGTTTGGTTTAATTCGGTGCAAAGACACGGCGGGTCCACGTTTTGGCATATATTTCGAGACCCTAGTCATCAATAGGTATGAAAATTACCCCGTATTAAAGCACTTATCAACAGCTTTCATTCTATATCCATATTGTACAAACACATTCTAGGGTCCACGTTTTGGTCTCTATCTCGAGACCCTAGTCACGGAGCGGATGGAAGTACTCTGAACTAAAGCATTCACCAACAGCTTCCATTTGATACCCATATTGTACATACACATCCGAAGGTTACCCTGGTCCACGTTTTGACCTATATCTCGAGACCCTATCTACCAATAGGTATCCAAACTATACGGAAACCATCTTTAATACCTCCTTAACAATGTGTGTAAGTTTGGTTTCATTCGGTGCAAAGACACGGCGGGTCCACGTTTTGGCATATATTTCCAGACCCTAGTCATCAATAGGTATGAAAATTACCCCGTATTAAAGCACTTATCAACAGCTTTCATTTGATACCCATATTGTACATACACAACCAAAGGTTACCCGGGTCCACGTTTTCACCTATATCTGGAACCTCAGTCACGGAGCGGCATGAAAAATACTCTGTACTAAAGCATTCACCAACAGCTTCAATTTGGTACCCATATTGTACATACACATCCGAAGGTTACCCGGGTCCACGTTTTGACCTATATCTCGAGCCCTATCCACCAATAGGTATCCAAACTATACGGAAACCATCTTCAATACCTTCTTAACAATGTGTGTAAGTTTGGTTTAATTCGGTGCAGACACGGCCGGTTAGCGAACACACACAAAAAGTTGACTTTATTTTATATATAAGATTTTTTTCAGTTTGTGTCCGAAAAATCCAAATATCTTACGGAACCCTATTTTTTCCAAAATAAAATGTAATCCATGTTACTCGTGGATAATGTAGTTTTCGAATGGTGAAAGAATTTTTAAAATCGGTCCAGTAGTTTTTGAGCCTATTCGTTACAAACAAACAAACAAACAAACAAACAAACAAACAAACAAAGTTTTCCTCTTTATAATATTAGTATAGATAAATCACTCTTCATAAAAATAAATAAATTGGCCCTGTTTTTTTCATCAACAAGTTTAAAATCTGCCGCAACATATCACTTAAATTAAACTATTTCGGAAAAACACTAAGATTTACTAGCCCTGGGCTGATTTTAAAGTAAAAATTGAGTTTTTTTATAAAACAAGTTAGTTTTTCAATTTCAGCTGATAGAAAAGTTTAAGCTTAAAAAATTTGCTTGAAAACATTTAAAATTTTTTTCAACAGAATTAAAATAATTGTTTGCCTTTTTCGTAAGATATTTTTAGGGGAAACTTGAACAACTCAACCAAATCTCAACTCATTTAGACTTCTAAAGTACCATTTGGATGGTATTTCTTCTACTTTTCATTAATTTCTTCTTCGAAAATTAATATATTTTCGTTTGAATTTTTTGTTTTAAGTATTATTATTTTCAATCTGTTGAAATTTTTTTAAGTTAAAACTTTCAAGGTAAAAGTTGAGAATCAAGATCATCAAACTATGGAATTTCTCAGTAACAATGTTCGCAATAACAAAAGTCGCTTTAAAATAACACCACGTTATACACATAACAAAACACAACAACCAGACCATCCAGTTCCTATGTAAAGTCGGTCGCTCAGTTCGTCCACATCATATTTTTTCGGCCATATAGTTTTCGAGATATCGCAAATATTGCGTTCCGCACCAACGATTCATACTCTGCTCTCATTGCCTCTTTCCACCTGTCAACATCTTTAGAGTTTAGCGCCTCACTGACCGTGCTCGGATTTTCAATAACAGAGTTCAGCATCCAGCCTCTGTACAAAAGACTTTTCTCGGCTTTCCTACACCTCCTGTACGCACCATTTTTGGCCTTCCTCGCTTGCTCTTGCTAATGTTTACAGCAACAGCCTCCTCGTAGTCAGACTCAGTCTCAGCTCCTTCATGTTCTTCACGCTCGATGCCTTCGTCTTCACGCTCGTCACGTCTGTCTTCGCTTACTAACGCTTCTTCCGCGCTACTTGGTTTTGCTTGAAGTTCAATAAAAAATGGTTCTTCGTTGACATCACTGACCTTAAATTTAATTCAAGTGACTTTTTAAAAAATATAACATTACGCGCAATTGTGATTTGATTCGTTTGTAAGTTAATTAATCGATAACCTTTCGTAGTTGAGTGATAGCCAACAAACTTTAGCTTAATCCCTTTCGGTAAAAACTTACTACCGCGTGGTTTTGGTCCCTTTTGCAGAACCACTGCATCACAACCAAACGTACGTGGATATGCAACCGATGGTTTCCACCCATGCCATTTCTCGTAAAGTGTAACTGCCCCTAAAACTTTTGTATGACACCTGTTTCTAATACATAGCGCCGTGCTTACCGCTTCAGCCCACAATGATTGTGGCATTTTAGAAGAGCTTAATAAGCATCGCGCCATTTCCACCAAAGTTCTGTTAGCTCTTTCAGCCACACCGTTTTGCTGAGGGCTGTACGGCACAGTGGTTTGATGCCGAACCCCTTCTTCACGTAACCAATTTCGATACTGAGAGTTGACGAATTCTCTCCTATTTTCAATACGAATCGTTTTTATTTGGCGGCCAGCCTGCTTCTCCGCGGCCGCAGCAAAAAGTTTAAGCATATCAAATGCTTCGGATTTTTTTTTAAATAAACTGCAGTATATAGCGAGTAATCATCTATAAATGAGATAAAATACGATGCCCGCCAACCGAATTCACACCCATAGGCCCGCCCAAGTCCGTATGTACAAGTTCTAATACACTTGTGTAAACGCCGCTATAGTTCGCATAAGGCTTACTACGGATTTTGCATACCGCGCACGTGAAGCATTCAATGTGTTTTGAAATTTTAAAGTTCAAACCATTTACCATATTCATTTTTGAAAGTTTATTTATGTAAATCATTTGTATTTATGTGGCCAAACCGCCAATACTCGCGTCATCACTAACCCCATTTACACAGTCCACACTTTTGCTCACTGAAACGTTAGCAACATATATGTCATTTTCCAATGCACCAGTAAGAATTGTTTTTCTTTTTGTTTTTGTTTTGCATTATGGCATTATTTTCTGTAAATGTGATGACATTTCCACTCTCTGCAGCTTTAGCGATGGAAAAAAAATTGGAATGTAGATCAGGTACCTACAAAACGTCTCTCAAATTAACAGTTGTGTACTTTGTTTTCAGATTAACCGTGCCCTTTCCGCGTGCATAAACGCAAGCATCTGGAGCTAAAACTATTCTATGTTTTACACAAACAAGAGAACTAAACAATTGAATATCTTTGCACATGTGAGACGTTGCGCCACTGTCGATTATCCAAGTCTCGCTGAAATTCACCTCTTTCTCTACTAACGACCCAGCTTTATCATCTACGAGTGAATTATTAGATTGAAAAGTGCACTGAGAACGTATATGACCTCTCCGTCCCCACTTAAAGCACTTTACGCTGTTGTTGTACCTACTGGAAGTTGTGCTTTCGTTCGCTCTTCTATTTTCCTGTTGCCTTGTTCTGCAGCTGTTATCGCTGCCAGCGCCTCTGCCGCTACCGACACCAATCTCACTCCTTACGCCTCTGCTATTGCTGCTGATTTGTACCTCTGCCGCTGCTAATGTTTGTACTGCGAAAAATTCCAACGCGCCTTTTCAATTCGTTCGCCGAAAAAGCCGTTTCTGCGCTACTGCATTTGTCACCGTGCCTTTGCTCCTCTTCCAGAATCTTTGCGACGAGATTATCCAATTTAGGCAATGCGCCCCTGCTCTCGATTGCCACCACAAAATTCTCCATTTCATCTGGTAATGAGCAAAGCAACAAAATTGATAAAAAGTCGTCCTCCATGGATATGCCAACTTCTTTTAAGTCACCTACAATACAGCAGAACTCCTTCAATTGAGCTGAAAACTTTTCGCTGCTTCTGAATTGAAATCGCATCAGTTTTTTAAATAGGTTAACTTTCCTACATGCTGTATCTGCCTTGTAGAGCGCGTTCAACGTGTCCCATGCACTTTTTGCTGTGATACAGTTTTTAATATGTATCAGCTCACTTGGCTTGACGCTCAACGTTATAGTAGCCAGAAGCTTTCTGTCGCATACCATCCAGATGGGCTTTCCAGGCTCCTCCTCCGGAAACTTATCGACGACTGCCCTCCACAAATCTAGAGTGATCAGAAAACTCTTTAATTGAATATACCAAGTGGTATAATTTTCGCCACTTAATTTTTCAATGTTGACTAAAGCGTTAGCAATTTTACCGCGACTATTGCTTTTAACACCGGATAAGCCAATCAGCAATATTTCCGCGCAGAGAAAGAAAAAATCGTGTCGATGTAATTCACGCTTTTACTCTAAGTGCCGTTTTACATTTTTGGCAACCCCTACTATCTAAATGTATAATTGTTTTACCGAGTACATAAGTTCCACATAAACGAAGTACAAATGTTCGTATGAGAGTAGGATTGGTTTGCAGAGTTGTATTTAGAATTCAACAATTGGTTTAGGATTAAAGAATAAAATGTTGGTAAATAAATCTTTTGCTCATACTTAAATTCTCAAATGTATGAAATGTTTGCAAAATATTTACAATGATGCCAAAAAAAAAAATTGGAATTAAAAAATAATGTTTTTTTTTGCAATAACATGAAAGTTTTCGATTTAAGTTCAGTCAGTATAGTTCGATAGCGCTCGACTTGCACCCTAACGGCAGCTCCTTCCTCATTTCGAAAAAATAAGTGCCGGGAACTGTGAACTTCGGGAACAGATTTATTTTTTCAAAGTAAATTTGCACAATTTAAAAGCGCTGTTCTGGCGCTAAAGCATTCATGATGCCTTGCCTTACTGAATAGAAATGCCAACACAATTTGCCATCCTCAGCCGTTAAACTATAGTTATCGACATGGATAGTTTTCATTTAGCCAAGAAACACCCTTTACAAAGTAATGGTATTCGTTTTCCTTAGGCCGACTTGGCAGTTAAACAGTAATTTTTGTCATCTGTCTTATTTTTTCATAAAAGTATTACCAAAAATGAAAATAAAAAAACTTCGAAAATAAATTAATAAAGAAACTGGCTGGAACCCTCTACACTATGGTTTTAGCTATGCACGACAGTTTCGGAACAAGCTGAAAAATGTCATCTTGCTGTATATGGGTACTTTTCCTACTCCCATCCTCTACCTTATGGATTTTACCGTTCTTTTAACTCAACCAAAGCAACTTTATATGGTTTTGTCACTTATCTCAGCAGGCAAACTTTTAAGAATGTTGTTGCAAAATTTAAATTTATTTAATAATTTCAAAATTATTTTCACAAATGAAAAATGAGGAGTCTCTTAGTTTCCCAAGTCTTCTCACCATCTACAGATATCTGCTTGTATGAGCTATGTATGCTTGTATAAGTACGTATATGTAACTGTGTGTATGCGCAGGATTATTTGCAAACTTTTCAAATTTAACACACATTTTACACCGCTACGTGCAAGCACTCATTTGCATTTGTATTTACCACGTATTTGAAAAATTATACAACAAATGTAGCAAAAAGCAGTAGAATAAAACTTTTTGGCAAATAAGTTTACAAGAGTTGGATGCGGATTAGTAAGGAATGGGTATGTATTTGTTTACAGCGGTGTGCTTATAAGCTTATACATGTGCGGCAGCTGTGTAGCGGGCAATTATGTATGGACAGCGGAAAAGCTGCTGATCTGAAAGTAACCAAACAGGTGTGTGAGTGAAATGGAATTTGTGCGGTACTGGGAGAGTTCAAGGTGACGATGTATAAGAGCACACATATTCAAGGATGTTAAAGATAGACTATAAGCTCTTGTGCCATACCAGCTACTGTATACCTACAAATATATAAGTAGATACATACATTGTGTGTATAAAATTTATGAAATGGATAGTATGAAACAAGTGTCGTCCTAACTATTTTCCGAAAGTGCTTATACAACAATGAGTTAACGTTTTTTTTTGTTTTTTGTTCAGAGGAGGTTAAACTCCAAAATCTCAGAAACATCATCAAAGGTGCCGGCACACCGGTGGTATGTGGGACAATCTTCCACCCTGAAATTGCTAAAAGCATTTCATCAAGGTGGGGCCGTGTTTATGCCATTTAGACACACCATGTACCTGCGTCCAGGTTCCTCTCTTAATTGCGTATTGGGGTTATACACTATCGATAGCCTCCATTGGTTTGTGACCAATGCGGCATCGGAAAATTGCATTTCGTTACTCGATATCGACTTGTTGTTCGTCTTGAAGCTTTATCTCACGCGTTCGTGCTAGTCGTATGTTCGTAAATACAGTCGCCCCTTCCAATATTTATATTATATTATGTTATTTTAACGGTATTGCACACATTCTTCCATATAAAAAAATTTCTAGCATTCATTGGATAGAATAAAACAAATAATATAGGCAAAAAAAAAAAAACAAAAAACAAAAAATAAATGCAAATTTTGACACAATTTAACCTTCCACATATAATAACTGTGGATTGGCTATAAAACTATTAGACCAGAACTTTTTTGAAAATTCTGATTAAGAATTTTCTAATTTTGATTAAATTTTGTAGAATTTGTTTTTAAGTTTCGAAAAATGTTTGAAACTTTGAATGAGAAGGTTTTCGCTATATGAAAAATAATATTTAATAAAAGGTTTACGAAAAAATTATTAAATTTATTTTAAAACATGTTGCGCTGCTGTTGTTTTGACTGTGACTGTATGTGTATATGCGAATACGTGTACAGAAAAGTAAATATCCGTAATATACAGTCTGTGCAAAAAGTATGCGAATTTCGCTTTAAAGCTTTACATATATACGAGGGGTGCTTTTTATATGTCAGGATTTGGCAACCCTGGTATTGCAATCTGGCAACTGACAGCTGTATCGCAAAGTTTGACATTTTTTGGCTTTTACGTACTCAGAACGTTTTGAAATAGCGCTATTTGTGTTGTTTACAGTAACTTAAAGATTCATCTCGGTCCAAAAATGGAATTAAATAGTAAACATTTTCGTGCGATTATTTTTTACAACTTTCGACGTGGATTAACTCAGCAACATTGCATGGATGAACTTAATTCATTTTTTGGCAATGAAGCTCCATCAAGGGCCAGTGTTTATCGATGGTATGGTGAATTCAATCGTGGACGTAGTTCACTCCAAGACGAATTTCGTGAAGGTCGTCCAAAATCAGTTGTTGTTCCGAAAACCATTGATGCTGTGCGCGAACTGATATTGCAAGATCGTCATGTGACCTATCGTGAGATTGAGACAATCTTAGGCATTAGTGGGACCAGCATACATTCAATATTGCATAAACATTTGACTGTCAAAAAAATTTGTTCGCGTTGGATCCCACACAATTTGTCAATCGCTCAAAAAAAGGCTCGTGTCGATTGGTCGTAGGAAATGCTCAAAAAATACGATCGCGGCGCTTCGAAACACGTCTATGACATCGTGACAGGTGATGAATCATGAATTTAAGCGTATGAGCCCGAAAGTAAACAGCAGTCGACTGTATGGGTGTTTCAAGATGAGCCAAATCCAACAAAAGTTGTTCGCGCACGAAGCACTTCCAAGCAAATTGTCGCCTGTTTTTTCGGAAAAACTGGACATGTCGCAACCGTACCACTAGAACAACGCAGAGCAGTAAATTCTAAGTGGTACACAGCCATTTGTTTGCCAGTTGTCTTCCAAGAAATTAGGAAAACCAATCGCTAAAGACGGATCACTCTTCACCAGGACAATGCGAGCTCTCACACATCGGCTCAAACAACTGCATTTTTGAGCACCGAAAACATCGAATCAATGGGTCATCCACCGTATAGTTCTGACTTGGCACCGAATGACTTCTTTTTATTCCCGTGCGTAAAAAACAAACTGAGAGGTCAACGTTTTTCGACACCTGAAGAAGCGGTTGCGGCATTCAGAATACATGTTTTGGAGGTACCTCATTCAGAGTGGCAAAAGTGCTTCAACAATTGGTTCAAACGCATGCAAAAGTGTATAGATCTTAATGGAGAATATTTTGAAAAACAATAAAGTGATTTTCGATGATTAAAATTTTTTTTTGTTCTCTAATCCCGACATATAGAAGGCTCCCCTCGTATCATTTTTGAAATTTCGATAAAAGCTTTGTGGAATATTTCAAAATTTGGTGTTATGGTTTTTGTTATTGTATCAAATATATTTAAAAAAAAAAATGAAGTGAAAAATAATTAAATGATCAAAACTTGGATGCCCAGCTATTGCTTTTTCCGCCACTGTATGTGTATATATATTTGTACATAGATCACCAGTTTTTGCGCGGCAATATTTTCATTGTCGATTTGCACCTACTACATACATATGCACATTTATATGAAGGTGTGCATTTATTTTCCAGCTCTAGAAATAATATATTTGTTTTTACTCTCCAGGGAAACAACAATACCACTAACAATCATCATAAAAAATGCAAAATAAGCGTGGAAAATGTTGAAAACTTTTGAATTTCGTTACTGCCCTCCTATGGGGAAGTGGATAGCTGGAATTGTACATAGTATAGTGAGAGAATCGTCGAGATATAAAATATAACTAAGGCAGCATAAATTTCCAAAAAGTCATAAAAGGAATGAAATTGTGGAATTATTGATATACGAGTATGTAAATTTGTGTGTGAATAGCGTAAATTTTTGTTTGTCACATTCATTCAACAACCGCCTATTTTATACATATGACGACTATTTAGAGGAGCGAGCTTGAATCTTTGCTGTTTTGTTTTTTTTTTGTTTTGACGTCGCTTAGGGAGGTGCACGCTGCAACGGCGGAGCTCAGTATATTCTGTATGGGCTCTACTAGTGCTTGTCCGCAAATAATTTTTTGTTTGCAAATTTTTGAAACTATTACTTTTTTATGATATTCATATACTTTACTTTGCATGCTACCCGATGTAGATTTTAATGCTCCCAGCATGCCATACACCCTTTCAAGTACGTTTCGTTTCCTTTTGCAAATTTTTTTTTTTGTTCATTGCCTGCTTATTTATTATTTTTCATACCGTGCAATCCATTATTTATAGCCGCTTGCAGAGGAATGTACACAAAATATTCTTTGGGAGGCATTTGGCCGAGTTTCTCTGCCGTTTTGTAGTTTGCATATTGAAGTAGATTTACAAACAGAAAATCTCACAATTTTATGAGGTCTTCGAAAGCGCGTGTGGCTTCTAGGGGAAGCCGTTACGTTGCAGCAAAACACCCGGAGTGCTGCCATTGCGAACCAGGGGGAAAGGGCTACTAGAACAAACTTTCTCTATTATTCTATGTTTTATGTCCACCAGTGAGACTTAAACCCGCGATCAACCAAATGACAGTCACGGACAAATCCACTCGCTGAGACGCTCTTAAAAGAAATAAAACTTTCATGACTTTCAACATGTCGTGCAACTGGTTTGCTAGCAGCCAATCGCTATTCGACAACATAGGCGCAGACGGAATGACAAACGGTTATATAGTAGGTGACTTTTCGCACGCCTCACAGCCATCGTTCCATAAATATTCAAGCACTTGTGAACTTATGTATTGCTTGCTGGAAAGAAAGAAGCCATACACATTGCTTCACCCTCTTCAGGCTGCTAGGTTCTCGCGTGTTATTTTCCCTTTTACTGGTGCGCTCATAAATTTTCTATTTAAGTCTACATTTCAATAAATTTATGATTATGTTGAAAAACCTATACATTCATTAAAATACACATACGTATGTATATACCCATACACGGGCACATGATATGTGTGTCTGTGAAACAATAAAATAAACGCTGACAACTTTATTGAATATCGTATGAATATATGCAAATAAACACACACAAGCACAGACGTATGTCTAGTATATATGACTATTAGATTTACTCGCATTCAAATATCGTCATATATATATGTATGTGTATGAATTTCTAAATGCGCCTGGAAAATTTGAGTTTTTCCTACTTTTGCCATTACAGCAGATGTCTCCACCAAAATTTCGTTAAATTTTCAGCCTTCGGCAAGTTAGAGTTTTGACATGTTTGCGGTTAAACAGTCGAAAAGTGAAATTTATTGCGGCATTATTGTGTGAGTAGATAAAGCACCACATATATTGAAAGCTCATATGTATGTATACAGTAAGTTTTGGATAGTAAATAATTTAGATTTATTGTTAAACTTTTTTGGTTTGTACGCAAAAGTATGAAAAGTATATTTTTGCGAAATATTCCCAACCGGCTTTGATTTGCAAGAAATTGAATATTTTAATTATTATTATTTTCCCATGAGTTTACTTCATTCATTGCCCATGACTTATGTCAATCAAATTTTGATATTGGTGAATAAGGTTACAAGTTCGCGTAAATGAAGATATGTAAGTATTAGTAAGAAACAACTATTTAGCAAACAGGCGATATACTAAATATCTCCTTAAAAAGAGTGAAAATATTAAGCTATTGGTTGATTTAAATGAAGCTCCGATTTTAGTTGAAATTGGTTGGTGCAATGAAGTTTTTGCCATGAATATCCATAGTAATTTTTTTTTTTTTAGTTTTTTTATTCATATAAATGGTACATAGTAAGACTAAGGTCTTTTAATAGTACTTCAACAATATTATAAACAACTGGAATATTTTTAACATACAAGTTTTATAATTTAAATTTTACACCAGTTCATTTACAAATCAATCCAATATATTTAACTTAACTCTAATAATAAGCAGAAAAGAAGCAGTAGGAAAAGAAAGGAAGGATTTAGAAAAGAAAAACCAATAGTAGTAATTAGAGAATATAGAGAGAAATTTAATGCCCTAATTTAATGCAATCAAACACTTTTAAAGTAATTATAGACTTGTGCCCTGAAGTTAAATCTGTTAAGTCCAGCCTTCACAGTGTCGGGTAATGAGTTCCACACTTTAATAGCGTTAATGAAAAATAATCTAGATGATGGTAGGTAATTAAATTTTGGAACGATGAATTTGTTGTGTCTGCGAGACCTTACTGGTATCAACTTCTCTGTCAGATAGGGCGGAGACATGAATATTGTAAGTTTGCATAAAAATATGCAATTTCTAGCAGACAAATAACTATTAAGGCAACAGCCCATTTTCTAAAAATAAATTTTCTAAACCATCTTAATCCTCGAGTGTCTCTCCAATCCTGCCTTTAGAAGGGTCATTGAAGTAAAAGGCAAGGTGGAAGCGGTTGTGTCAGAATATTCTACGAAATTATTTTACGTCTTTAAGAGTTTATCAGTTTTTTATACTTTTTTGGAAAAAATTAAGACCGGAACATGAAAACTTTAACTGGCCATAAAAAATAATCGAGCTAGCTTTTGCTAATCCAACGAGTGTTTTATAGAGATAAGCATGCTTTCAGGAAATATTAGTGAAGTTTGGCCGGGTTTCAGTTGCTGTTGTGTAAAAGCTAAAGGTAGAAAGGTCTCATAACGAAGGGTTTATACATCCAAGTCACCAACTTTTTGCGTACTCATTTTGTGCATTTTTGTAGTTTGGTTTTAGTTTAGTTTGGTTTTAGTGTCCATTGGGGACAGCTGATCAGCTTTTCTTTTCACTGGGATGCTTAGTTACACCTTCTACCTTCTATAGGATGGCATTCCACCTCCTTTACCCTCCTTAATGCACCAACAAAAAATTGTTTCAGTATATGATCCTTACCCAAGACATCGCTTCGCCTTCCAGTTGCTAGAACACTGATCCGCGCGAAGAAGTAATCAAAAGAAACACCCAAAGAAACACCACTAGGCTAATCTGCTTATTTGCCAATTCCAACTCACTCGTACAAACGCTTCGCTTTACAGCAATCACCAACATTACCACTTCCGCTTTAACTGCCAGAGCTTCTTTATATCTCAGTGTATCCATGGTAAAATCGGGACTTTCATAGGAGCGCACAAGTTACACGACTATCACCATGTAAAGTTGCCAACACACTCCTAATAGTCCTTATTAAATGTCTGCCTTTTTGGCAAAATCTCCTGGTGTAAAATACCCTTGGAATCCATAAATACCGTGAGCATCTGAAAACGACGTAGTTTTTTTTTTGTTTTTGGTTCACTCGGAGCTCTCCACTCGTTCGCGTGATATCTGAACTTCTTGTCGTACTTATAAACTACCGTCTCGTCTCCAGCAATTTAGCCTTAGAAATTATGTAAAGGGTTTTCCACCGAAGCCACCGAAGTTAAAATGAGCCTCGTCAGTCAAGATGATTTTTCAATGGAATTCATTTTCATTTTCATGCATTTCAACGACCCAATCAGCAAAGACACGACGTTGTTGATGATCGACCGGCTTGAGTTCTTGTCTTTATAAGCCTTAAGACCAAAATCTTTATGCAAAATACAGTATAATGACGTTTGTGGAATCCCTAATTCCAGAGACCGACGAGGAATGGACAAACCTTTCGGCTACAACAGCAATAATTTTAGCTGTTCTTGAGCGACGTGCACGGATTTATTTCTTGCATAAAATTTAGATCGTTCCTTTACCAGCTCTCTGATGCTTAATTTGTGGTTTTTGTTCAACTTTACTTTCACTTTATTGACAGCTTGCAACAGCCTTTTCGTCCTCGATGGATGATCACGATCTCTTTTGAAGCATTCATACCACTCGGAAAGGTCTGTTTTCTTCAGAGTACCATTACCGAAGTTTCTCAACATTTTTACGGTTTACACACCTTGAATCCATTTTCAACCCAAAATTGAATAACAACTCTTTATTACAAATTCAAATCGATTTATGAAACTGTAAAAAATCGAAAACAGATGCAGAGGTGGATTTAGTCAAGATCGCGTTCCTTTTACAAATGTCGAGCAATGCCGATAAAATGTTGGTAGGAATATCATTAACAGATGTGGCAATTCAACCAAAAACAAAAAAAAAAACAGAACTCAGATCAGTTGACTTAGAGTATCACCTTGGCGCTTACATCCATTGTATGGAGCTCCTTCTCCTACTTGTGGCGTGCATCTTGATGTTTTCCTAAAAATGGAAAAACTTACAGTTTTATGCTGCCTCCGAACGGCAGATGGTTTCCACTCGTATGAGGTGCTTTTTAATGCTTTCACTACCGAAGGTAATCGTACACCAACCCATTCGGCTACGGCAGTCGAATTGTTAAATACTTAATTATGAAGTAATATTGAGAGGCATTTTGCCACACACAGATTTTTCTAGATCTTTAGTAGATCTTTTTTCAATTTGATTTCTACTTATAAGAAATAAATGCTCTTATGATGTGGTGCCACCCTATACGGCGGCCCAC
The DNA here is from genome assembly GCF_027943255.1 of Anastrepha obliqua. Classification (NCBI taxonomy): domain Eukaryota; kingdom Metazoa; phylum Arthropoda; class Insecta; order Diptera; family Tephritidae; genus Anastrepha; species Anastrepha obliqua. The sequence goes on from NC_072892.1 coordinate 89,293,468, forward strand.
GGAAGCTTTCAAAATACACACATATATATTGTATTATTTCGATGATTAGCATGTGGAAACGTGTGCTCGCTATATAAATACCTTGTCATTTGTGGTATGTAAATTATAAACGTTTACTTACACATCACATTCAACATTACTGAGTCTTCAATTGCCGAGTTCTGCAAACGCGGATTAGAACCTTCACACTTCAGCATTGTGCCATCGTCCTCGGGTTGTGGATGGAAGGATAAGGTTGAGAAGACTTTGCCATTATTTTGTGTAGTCGTCAGCTAAAAGTAGAGTTATTAAAATAGCTTATGTTGAATTATTTGTAAGTAAATATTTAAAATGAAAACGAATATTGCGATCAATAACGTCTGTCTCAATCGGTTCAATAAGCATTAATTTTAGCTTTTAAAAAATATTTAAAAAAAAACATATATGTACATATGTATACATAAAAATCTCATCTCAGAAATTTTATAAAGTTTATTTCTGCTAAGAGAAACACAAAAATAATTATTTGATGGTTAATAATTAAAGTCTCTTAATAATGATGAACATACATTTTTTGTTATCATGGTTGGTTGGTTGGTTTAAGGGTGACCCCGCATCGGAGTGCCACATAGACCGCAAGTTGGGTCCGTTGCCCTAGAGTTATTTTATATGATTTCCCTACCTAACCGAGATTTTTATTATAGATTTTGGTCCAAAATATTAATTCGTTTCAAGAATTTAATGAGAGATTCGATTTTCAGGTCCGAGAGTGCTGAAAGATTGTCAATTGTTGGAGAGAGCGAGCTTACTTCTGGCTAGGCCAGGACAACTGCACAGCAAATTTCTGCTCGATACTTCCTCATCTTCGTCCTCGCAGTATCTGCACAGATCGTTTTGAGGAACCCCGAGCCGAAGTGCGTGAGTGCCCAAAAGGCAGTAGCCGGTGATAAGAGATATTATATGCCTTAGTTCGTGTTTCGATAGACTTACAATGGTTTTTGTCTGTTTCAGATTGTAGGATGGCCAGATTTGTCTGGTCGTAACGCAAGTAGTTTCCACTCGCCACCTTCGAGCAGCAATGCTGTGAAATTCTCGATCAATGATCATTTTACATGTTGCGAGCGGAATGTGGATTGTGGGTAAGTTACTAATATTTGATTGCGCAGCTCCAGCTCTCGCGAGCTCATCAGCTTTGCAGTTACCTTCGAATCCACTGTGGCCCGGTATCCAGATAACTTGGACAGAATTCTAAACACTTATCTCGTTAAGAGATAAGGATCGAACCACATCTGAGTGGGTATAAGAGGAGCTGAGTGCGCGAACGGCCGCTTGACTGTCAGTGAAAAAGCGGATATCCTCAAGTGATATTCTATTTTCTAAGATAGTTTTCGCAGCATACCAGATAGCGCATACTTCCGCTTGGAATACACTACAGTAGTCGGGTAATCTAAATGATAGATTGATGTGAGGGGATTTGGAAAAGATTCCAAATCCCGCTTTACCGTCTTGTTTTGAACCATCTGTATATATAGTCAGAGGACCATCGATTTCGGTAAGATTTGCTTTCCATTTTTCCCTAGTTGGGAGTGAACAGAAGAATAGCAAGGGTGGTGATGGAAGACTTACATGATAGTCTATGTCGGAAGAGATAACAGTGTTCCTGTTCAGTATGCCCGAATGGCCAAGATACTTTTTCCATTTCGATATGGCATTCATGCGTGTCGCTGCTTTCGCTGCAATCGGTTTGCCAGCCAGATCGATAGGGAACAAGTAAAGCAACGTATTTAGAGCCTTAGTAGGTGTTGTACTTAAGCATCCTGTTATCAGGAGGCAGGCTGTTCTTTGGACTCGATCAATTGTGGCTACTGTACACCATTTTTCGAGTGCTGTCCACCATACAACCACACCGTAGAAGAGTATCGGTTTGATGATCGCGGTATATATCCCATAAATGATCCGAGGTGAAAAACCTCAGGTTTTGCCGATAGCTTTCTTATAAGTATAAAGAGCTATGAAAGCTTTTTTACATCTGTTTTCAATGTTCAATTTCCAACTCAATTTCCTATCTAGAATAACTCCTAGATATTTAGCTGAATCTGATAGAAGTAATGATTCCCCTTTTAAAGTTATTGTTTGCAGTGGAGGAGATTGTTGTTTCCTATTGAAGAGAACAAGATCTGTCTTTGCTGGATTCGCATTTAGTCCGCATTCGGTGCACCATTTTGACAGAATATTGATTGAGCGTTGCATGAGCTCAGTGAGGGTATTCAGGTGTTTGCCTGACACGCAGAGAGCAATATCATCTGCATAGGCTACAACCTTGCAGCCTGCTTTTTCGAGATTTCGAAGCAAACTGTTTACAGCGAGATTCCAGAGAAGGGGTGAAAGTACTCCGCCTTGAGGAGTGCCTTTGACGGCGTACATTCTCATGCGGCTTAACCCAAGCTCTGAGGTGATTATTCTATTTTGGAGCATTTGTTCGATCATCTTCCGGATGGAATAATTAATACCCAATTTTGAAATTTCCGACAAAATAGCTTTGGGTTCAATATTATTAAAAGCACCTTCTATGTCCATAAATACGACAAGAGAGTACTCCTTATTGTGAAGGGAAGTTTTCACTGTTTGCACCAGTGAATGAAGTGCCGTTTCAGTCGATTTCCCTTTAGTGTAGGCATGTTGTGCCTCAGAGATCAACTTAGTATCAAGTTGGGTTTGATTTGCTCATCTAAGACTTTTCCAAAAGCCTTTAAGCAAAAAGAGGTTAGGCTAATGGGCCTGAAATCGTATGGTTTGCAGTGTGAAGGTTTCCCTGTTTTCGGAATGAATACTACCTTTGATTTATTCCAAATTGTCGGAAGCTAAGAGAGACTTATACACTTGTTAAAGATCCTTGTTAACCAAGGCAGCAGAATTTCTAGTCCTTCTTGAAGTTCTGCTGGAATAATGTTGTCATCATACTTTAATAATTATTGTAGACTTTTTTAATATTTTCTTATCATAACTATGTCTCTGTTTAAGCTACCCAAATAGAGATTTGTCGCCAAAATTTGCAGAAATAATTAATTCATTAGAGTCAGTAAATGTTTGCTCAAAAGTATTATTATATTAAAAAAATAACAATAATAACTTCAAGTGGCTGCGTCTGGCCAATGGGAAGCGCGGCTCAAAATCAAACTTCTGCATTGTCATGTGGCGAATTGTGTATTAGAATTTACCTTTCCTTTTTCTTTATAACCGAATCGATAAAGAGCCCCAAACTCTAGAAGGCATCATATTTCGAGCCAACTGGAGCATGTTGAACTTCTGAAGTGGTCACTGCTACTATTCGACTCCTATTTCGACTCAGGCTCGACGAAAATACACGAATTCAAAAATTCATTCGTGTTCTCGCTTTATACAGGGTAGGCCATTTAAAGCGGGCCCATCTGGCAACCCTATAACTTTTGACAGGAACGTCAGATCGACTAATGACATAGCGCGTTGGAAGCGTCAGTCCAAGACAATTTTTACCATGGAGCAGTACACTCCAAAAGAACGCGCTGAAATAATTCAGCTTTACATCCAAAATAACTTCTCAATTGTGAAAACTCAACGTGCGTTTAAAAAAAAAAATAAAGTTAAAAGTGCGCCATCCAAAAGCACTTTACAGCGTTTATACGCAAAATTTATTAACCACGGTAGTCTCAGCAATACCAGCCACGCATCCAGACAACGTACACGACGTTCTGCTGAAAATATCGAGGCTGTACGAGCCAGTGTTGAGGAGGCTCCGCGAACATCGAGTTATCGTCGTTCTCAGGAATTAGGCATCGCCAGGACAACACTCAGGCGCATAATTCGCATCGATTTGAAAATGTTTCCGTACAAAATTTAAATGGCACAAAAATTAAACCCGGCTGATTACCCGAAACGGCTTGATTATTCCCTGGAAGGTTGATTTCGAAAAATGGTGATTTTCCGTGGCCACCGAGATCACCAGATTTGACGCCACCGGACTTTTATTTGTGGGGTTATCTGAAATCCAAGGTATACATCAACAAGCCAAGGACTCTAACTCAACTTAAAAACAATATCCGACGCGAAATCGCCGCCATACCGGCCGAAATATTGGCCAAAACGATGGAAAACGCCGAAAAAAGGACACATTTGGCCATCAAGGCCAGAGGCAAACATTTGAAGGATATCATTTTCAAAAACTAGCTGGAACAAATCTCCTTGAATCAAAATAAATGATTTTTCATATCAACACAAAAAAAAATGTTTTTTTCAATGTTTTTTTTCAGAAACAAATGGGCCCGCTTTAAATGGCCTACCCTGTATAACAAAAATTCGCATGCGCATACAAAACACTATTACTTTTGAAGTAGTCTTCTTCTTATGCTGTTCTTAGATATACCAAAATAATTATGGAGGACGCTCAAAATGATCGCACAAGTTAGTTGAACTATTGCTGTGATTTATGACCTTTGAAATAAACATGCTCGAGCAGAGAGCTTTCAGTAGGCTCTTAGAATATCCCTTCATTCAGATAGTCTAAGCAACATCATCTTCATCTCAAATCATTGGCTTTCTTAGAATGCTGGCAAACTCTTGTTTAGAGATTGTAGTGATTTCAATCGCTTAGCGATGCATTTAATTACAACACGAAATTCAATTTGCTCCATAGTTAGTTGCAGTGTTCTTCCCTATCGACTTTTTATCCTGTGATATGTGATGATAACTGATATCAGTATTCATAAACTATGTGCCTAGTCGCTAAGTACTGCTATGTTAAATAGATAAAAAATTTGCTCACTGTTTTTTATATGGAACTGTTGAACGCATTATATACCCAAAATGTAAGAAAGTGCAAAAGATAAAAAATTCAGACATAAAGTTTTGAATTGCCGATATGCGCATATTTTTGTCTCCTCCACTAGGATCTATTTTGGTAAAAGTTTGTTTTATTGTATAGTGTTAGGATAGGATAAGATAAATAAAGTAGTTAAAATTTATTAAATCCAACATCAGTTCGTCAAAATTACAGACCACTTGGTTATTTGCAATGAAAAGTGATGAGTTAAAAGAAACAGTTATTATTCTTAATATTTTGAAGAAAATAAGGTAAAATATACGAAACAAACCAAGGCGAATCTACCTATTAAAGGTAGTAGTAGTGTGGCAACTGATTTGTTTTTCTTTAGCCGTGTACATTCGGATGTCAGCGCAAAATTGAATTACGAAACGTAATAAGAGTGATCGTGGAGCTTCTGTAGCTCTGCTTCATCGACTTCGAGAAAGCCTTCGACACTCTCAATCAGGAAGCAATCTGGAAAGCTCTTGAATGCAAAAGAGTGCCTGAGAAAATTGTCACCATCATAAAAGAATTGTACTGCCGCGTGAAGTACGAAAATGCTCTAAGTGGTAGCATCGAGGTTTAAACCGGTGTTAGGCAAGGATGTGTATTATCTCAACTATTCTTCAACGTAGTCCTGGATCTAGTAATGCGACAAGCGTGTGCGGTCAGCAGGGGCATTTTCTGGGGTTTATGAAGCCGGCTTGAAGACCTAGACTATGCGGATGACATTTCTTTACTATCGCACAAATACTCAGATGTATCAACTAAACTACAAGCGGTATGCCATGCATTAGCACAAACAGATCTAAGAATTTACATAGCAAAGACTAAAGTAATGCGAATTAACACCACTGAAACGCAAGCCTTTCAATTTGCCGACACGCCACTTGAAGATGTAGATGAATTTTGCTACCACCAGTTAACATGAAATTATGTGCCGCAAGTGGAAGTGGATCGGACACACATTGCACAAACCACGGGATGCCATCGCAAGGACAGCGCTAGACTGGAATCCCCAAGGAAGCCGTAGGTGTGGGAGACCAGCCCACACATGGAGGCGACAAGTAGCAGCAGAGGCGGACAGAGCAAGCCGCTCTTGGAGTCAATTTAAACATCTACCTCTAAACAAACGAAATTATAACTTGTTTATTGCGGCCCTGTGTTTCATCGAAGAACTATGGGAATATATATATATAATATGCAATTTCATTTCTTTTGTCCTTCACAAATTAATCACTTCTTCGTTTTCTATTTTGACGTGACATTCTAATGTACAAAATGTAGTTGTTGGCTTGGTGCCACCACCTTTATTGAATTCGCCTTGAAACAAGCGAAGAACTCACTCTTCATTTTTTATTCTATTAGATATGCCTATTTCAGTAGGTTAGGAAATTAAAATAAAGAAAATTTAAAAGCACATAACTTCGTTTCTGAATATATGCATTTGTTTTTCGGCTTTCTAACATACAATTGTTTTTGTAATTTCTTTTAAATGCTTATAAGCGTTCTCTTCCAGTGATGTGGCCCACCCTAGCGCTTAAGACCATAAGCCATAAAACTATTGTATATTGGCTAATTATTACTCCAATATTCTCATTTCATAGTTTTAACTTACCGTTCCTCTTTTGAAGGGTCGATTATTCTGTGTCCATCGTATCTCTGTATCTGGCACTGAACCGGCAACCACACAAGTTAAATTGTATTGAGTGCCGGATGAGAAGACTTTCAGTTTATTTGTGAGATTCACGGATGTGGGTTTTACTATAAAAATATTTAAAAGAGAAATAATTTTTTAATTAAAATGTTTAATTAGTATTTCAAAGAATAATAATATTATATTTATCATTCAATAATATAATGCTCTATCTGTTTTGTCGCGGGTTTACATATTTACAATTTAATTTTGATAGTATTTTTAAAGTGAGAAGATTCGTCCGCCCTTGTTTGAACTTAACGTGTGAATAGAGGTTTTCCTGTCAATACATATACAATAGCTTACGTGTATGTGTATAGGTATGTATGTGTGTATCTAGGTATTATTCTTAAACTTACACAACATTTCGATACGTATGCTACGTTCCACTGGCGGCACCAACTTCGTATTCGAAGCTTGGCAGCGATATGTATTGTTCAATGCCGAACGTGAGATATGCGGCACCTCCAAACGATTCACAGTCACGTGCCGACCCATAGAAACACCATTCCCTGACTCCAATTGCCGGGTGCCATTTAGCCAAGTGACAATAGGTTCTGGGCGCCCTGAAATTAAAAAATGTGAAAAATTGATTGGTGAGGAATTTTCAGGTGAGCATAAGAACAGAATGCGAGATATTCAAACTAATCTTAGCGAAGATTTTATTTTTATTATCATATACCAACGATATACCTACAAATGCATGCATTTATATTATTCATATATAATATTATAAATAAAATTTATAATCAGAATTAGTACAGAGTTTTTTCTGACGATTTTTTTGTGTCAATCAATTGATAATAAATTCCCATTCAAACTTTGTAATTTATATGAATTAAAAACAAAACAAAACTCAATTTTGAATGACTCTGTGAAGTTACAGCCACAAAAATGATTTTTTTGTGTTACCTAGTTAAAAATGTATATGCACGTGCGGCTATAGATTTTATGTAATATAGATCTATACTCAATTTTGTTTTTTCTCATGAAATAAATTTTTAAAGAAATCTAAACTTTCAAATGGCAAACTTAAACAATGATATCCATTGCGTATAATTAATTCCATAGGAAGAAAATTCAATTATTTGTTTGTTTTTCTTTTTAAGTTTTTGTTATTATACACAAAACACGAAATTGAGCTATAAATTACTGCATATATTTGTCTTTAACATAAACATATTTTTTATGTATATATATGCATGCGAAAGTTTCTTCGATATTCAAGCTTAAATTTTTTAATTGTTTATTGTACTAAATTTGTCCTAACGAAAAGTAAATATATATGTATATTACTTATTTTTATTCTTATGTCCTTTATTTTAAAAAGATAATTATATATACACAATGGGTGCTTACAACTAGTAAAACGTAACAAATGCTGAATATATTCTCCTTACTTTGATATCCACAATAATATCATAGAGTGATGATAAGTTTTTATAGCCATTTTTTGAAAATTTACTCTTTACTCTTTTACCCTTAAAAAATTAAATGATGATAAAAGTAAAACCTGAATATGCTGCATTACTACAAAAAATCAACAGTTTCACCTGAATAAATTTTACTTTCGCACTATGTAATATCATGCATGGAATTTTTGTTATTGTTATGACATAGGAGTGAAAAATTGTCTTTATGGGAATAAATAAAAATCACAAAATATTATTTTATTACGATAACGCTCTGAGAGGCTTCTAACCTACGTAAATTTGCACTATTGAGGACATAACCTCAAAAGTGACAGAAATTTGAGTGCCGCATGACTAACGCTGAAAATAGATACCCGCTCATTTTGGAAGTTTTTTTTTCCACATTAATCTTTGCTCACATACCGTGGCATATACATCCAACTTCCATTGGACGTAAGGCATCAGCTCATAATAGAGAGAATAATGGAATGAAGCCTATCGTGGTAACGCTACTTAGCTCTCAGGGAACTTGACAATATCAGCTGATTTTCGTGAGGTCGCACAGTGGTCAAGTAGCCCGACGTTTTGGCCAAAAATCCCAAAATCGAAAGTTACCGTTTGAGGTAAAGCTTCATATATTCGTCAACAGATGGCACTGGAGCATTAAAATCCAAAGGGACAGATGTTTACATTGAACAGATGTTCCGTGGTGAACGCTCAAAAGTGCCATTTGTCGGGACTCGCGCGAGACAGTACGCATGCATGTTTTCGAGCGCCACACAAAAATAGTTGCAGATTCACCATTTTTCAACGAAAAAGGGCAAACTAAAATGGATGTTGTTCGGAAAGGTATGTACATTACGAAAATACTTTACTGTAACCATATTGCTGTATTTTTAGAGGCAATATTAATGACGCAGTACAAGCCTTTTTTCCCCTTTTTGTTCAATTGCACTTCTTCTCGTAGATAATTATTTTTATTGCCACGAATTGCCACGGAGATATTTAGGTTTCCTAGTGCAGAAAAGTATACAGATTTCGAATCCGTTTAGATCTTGCTCCCGCGCTATCCCCGCTCGTCAAAAATACGCTTTCTTTGCAGAAGGTTGCTCCCGAGATTGAAGCGCGTGTTGGGGCATTTGAGCCGAGGGGGGCGATCGAAACTGGTTTTATTTGTGTGTATGCCTGGAAAATGTTAGGAATGAATGTAATATATGCAGAGTGTTTATTTCTACTTTTATCTCAATTTCTATAGTGAATATTGTTATTAAAACAATAAATAATTATTAATAAATGCAAAAGAGTGGTAAAAATCATGTTTTGATAATATTAAAAAATCATATAATAATAATAAAATAATTAATATAATAAGTATTTTTAAATGGTAATTAAATTATTATTTTAAAGTAATTTTTTTTTTTTTGAATAAAATTCAAGAGAAAAATTTTTTCATGGACAAGGAGGAAAATATTCGATGCCATCCATGATGTTTTTCTGTCAAAAAAATTTGATAATTTAATACAAATTATCTGTAATAAACTAGTGGACGACGCAACACCTTCATATGTTATCGAAGAAAAATCAAAAATGGCTTTGATAAAAGTTATTTCTGTTTTGAAAAAGAAATGGAAAAATGCTCGCAGTACGTTTCCTGGAGAATAATAAAAGCTGGTTGGACGATTCAACGAGCGTAACGGTGAATAGTTTACATAAATTTACATTAATATAAATATATTTATATTAATTTATATACATTAATGAAGTTTTCAGACAGCATCCTTGATGTGAACAATGACGAGGAGATATGAATAAATGTATGTTCTTCCTATTAAAATTTAAGTTCATTTCATAAATAAATGTATGATAGTCACTGTCAGTTCAAGTGTATTATTTTTCACGACATATTTTCCCCCCTTTTAATGTGGCATATTCTTTTGAAAATCGTACGTCTACTGTCAAAATCAAAGACTCCAAAAACCTTGGTAATGTGAACTTCAGTAAAAACTGAAAACTTTTCGCAAAAACTGTCCGCCATTTTGGGTCCGCCATTTTGAATTTTGAAATTCTGATCTCATATTCACAATCAGCGACCCCAAAAACCTTGGTAATGTGAATTTTAGTAAAATCTGAACACTTTTCGCGAAAAATGTCCGCCATTTTGGGTCCGCCATTTTGAATTTTGAAATTCTGATTTCATTTTCAGAATCAGCGACACAAAAAACCTTATATGTAAAAATTTCATCAAAATCGTACTATTTCTCTTTGACTTATTGTTTTCTGACCAAAACGTCGGGCTACTTGACCACTGTGCGTCGCACTGATGCAATCGGTGTACAGTGTGACAAGGTTAACTTTTTCGTAACTTGATGCAGCCGTTTTTTTATTTTCTAGCTTCGGAATTCAAGTTCTTTTTTCCTAATATATTTTAACCTCTCTTGATTAAGATGTGAATGCGGCCGACGTAGCTGAATGGGTTGGTGCGTGAATACCATTCGGAATGTGGAGAGAATGTAGCTTCGAATCTCGGTGAAACACCAAAATAAAAAAACAGTGTTTTCTAATAGCGGTCGCCCTTTGGCAGGCAATGGCAAACCTCCGAGTGTATTTCTACCATCAAAAAGCTCCTCATAAAAAAAAAATATCTGCCGTTCGGAGACGGCTTAAAACTGTACGTCCCTCTATTTGTGAAACAACAGCAAGACGCACGCCACAAGTAGGAGGAGAAGCTCGGACAAACACCCAAAAAGGGTATAAGCGCCAATATATGTATATATATATATTGATAAGTTGTGATGGCTAAATTTATGTAAAATAAAATTTTTTTTTAATTAGTTCAATAATTCTCTCAGTTCTATTTAGCTTTACTTTTGTATCATCTGGTCATATTGTCAGAGACTACGATTATTGTTGGTGTTGTTTATTATTAAGCTATGACATTTCTTAGCTTTATTAAAATATATCCCAAGTTTTTTCTTCTTCCTCACCCTCGAGAAGTCAAATTTCTCCCTCGCAAATTCAGTGTTGCTTAGTTTTGGGTATAAAAAACATTAAAAAGTTCACTTCAAGAAAAGAAAATACCACAGTCTTATTGAACTATTTAAAGAACTTTTTATGTCTCGTATAACTGTCTTTACGATATGCGTTTTTTAAAATAAATGTATTGTGATTATGTACAGTAAGACTGTATTAGAAAAAAAAGTTTTAAATATTTTGAAAAAAATGATCGTAAAACACTTTTCTTCTATATTTCAGATTATGTAACAGGATAAGGCACGCCTTTTTCAAAAAGGTCGGTATGGGGTCTTTAGTATTATCTGGCATTTTTTGTTTGTTTATTTTTAATATGAACTTGCTTTAATTCGTATTAAGTAAATTCAAAGGATTTTCTAAATTTATAAAACGTTTTTAAATGTTAAAAAAAGTAGAGAGAAGAAGATTCTCAAAAGAAAGAAAACCCTTTCCATAACCTCAAAAGGACCAAAAAATTAGACTTGTACTTTCAAAACATAAATTTTTTTTACAATCAACAAACTTTTGATAGCACTGGACTCTTCTCGGCGTAAGCTTTAAATGCAAGAGTAACCTTTTTCAGCCTTTGTTATTTTTTGAAATTATACAAGTTTTTGTAACTTACAATTTTGGTAGTTTTAAATTAAAATAAAGAAACAAAATCCAAATTTGAAATTTCCACATTTAGGGTTTAAACAAGCACTTAATTTATTGCGAATAGCAAAGGGTTTGCAACACAGCACAACGACGTTAATGTGACGTCACGCAGTCTCTGATGGGCGCATCTTATTTCTACCATTCTTGGAACGAACCAACACGTTTTGGCTAGCGGAATATAGGGAAGCTCACGACGTTTTTATTTTATAAATTGCACCAACGAACAGGGAAAAATTATGTGTACGATACTATAATTCTTCTTTTTCTTATTACTCATTATTACAAATCGAGAAATTGAGATGAAGATTTTGAGAAAAATTTCTGATATTTGTATAAAGTTTGAGACCTGGATATGTGTGGTCTATATTTTTATAAAAAAACTAATAAATATAAAAAAAGCTTTCTTATCGCAGCTCTAGATTAAATGCTAAGGAGATTAAAGTCATAAACTGACTGGTAGCAGGGCACACGTAACATACAATAGGCACAAAACTTTACAGAAATTACGCAACTCTGTTTCAGGAGCGCAAATTGAAAATTTAATGGAAGAAAGAAATTTATATAAAAAGGGGGAAAAATATAAAATAAAGAAAATAAGATTAAAAATAATAAAATGGTGGAAAAAGTATTGGAATATGGAAAGTACACTTTTTGTATGAGGTCTTAGTGATTACCAACTGATTTTTAAACATTTTTGTAACTTTGAAATTTATATTGTTAATTAGTCTCAAAAGAGGCGTATCCAGAATCTTGCAGTGTTTTCGTTTATTTATGTATTTTTTTTGTTTTTTTTTGTTTCTTTGCTCTTTGCACACGACGGTTAAGTTCTTGTTTTTTGTTTTTGTTGTGTCGAGACGAATTTTTTGGCATATTGCACTCAAAAGAGTAGTTCTGACAATTTTTGAAACGAAGGGATATAGGGAAGCTCTGCAGTCATAGGAAGTACTCTTAAAATTGTGAAAAAGCCAGCCTTATAGGTTAAATAGCTCTGCTGTACCTCATCTAAATTAAAAAAAAAGTAGTTAAAACTGATCAAAACTGCTTTATCGCACGCAGTAACTGCAATTTCAGCAAAAAAGAAATAAGTCTTCCATACAATTATTTCTTCCGTAACCTCGAACTGGGTAAAAAACGTGTACAGACGCCAATTGTAAAGTGTAATAACTACCAGGGTTAGTTTCTAATTTTTCCCCCAAAACACGACTAATGCAAGCTTCCAGCACAGTCATAATAGTAAAACACATTGTAGCCAAGACGTTCGACACATAGCTCACAACGCGCTCATAAATGCAAGCAGATCTACAATTTAAGTATATTTCGCATATCCACCGTCACCTCTTTTACTCCCCAATCCTCATCAAATTTGCTCGCAACATAGTTTGATTGCATTTTTCTTCTTATTTCTATAACACTTACATAAGAAAATGCAATAATTCTGCAGTACTCAACGCGCCCGATGGTGAACTCATTGCTGGGTCAGTGTGCAGGAAATGAAAACCACAGAATTATTATTATTTTAAGTAATGCAAAGCGCAAAGTTCTCGATCCACCGACGCACACATACATGCATAGAAATAAACTCACAAGCTAACGGCGAATGCGGCGCTCGAATGGCTCAAATGGCTTGAATTGCTTTGCAGTTATATGGCCACGAAGGACTGTAATAATAGGAATGCTTGTGCTTGTGCTTGTGCTTCTGTTGGTATTCGTTTTGCAACTGTGTTGGTTGGTGTTAACGCCTATGTTGTTGCAAAAGTATTGCATTGCATTGCATTGTAACCGCAAGGCAGTAACCGCACGCTTACTTGATTACTTTTGCCATCACCAACGTTACCGTCGTTTGATGGCCTGGCCTGTGTCAGCAGTTTGTGTAATGTACACCCCACCAATATTCTCCACCATGCGCTACAACTCGATTGTGTGACCTAAGAGTGTTGATCGTTGCAACACGAATAGCTATTTTTGGAGTTGGGTGCGCCAAGCAGTGACGGTGCAGGCAAGCGAAAAATATACGTTTAATGTCATAAACGTAATTGAGCCAAGATCTTATTCTAGAGTAGTAAGAGTGGGAAGTAGGGGGTGGGGAGGGGCAGCAGAAGCAGAGAGTGAATGAGAATTGGCTGCGCGAAAGTGTGAGTGCGACTGGTAGCTGTGTGGAAAAGTTTTGATTTTTATGAGTTTTGAAGTACTTTTGGGTGAAGTGCATGTGGAAAATATTGAATTTTTCACCACTCAAAATCTCGCTGTAGAACAAAGTATTTTTATGCGATTCAATGACAGTGCGGTTCTTCACTTAAATTTTGTCTTATTTTTATTGACATCAGAGATACAAGCGGCCAGCGTTGCCGAATGGGTTGGTGAGTGACTATAATACGGAAGTGCTCAGATTCGAACCCCCCCAACACAAAGCAACAAGTGGCCGAAAAGGTTTGGTTAATAGTGGTCGCCTCTCAGCAGGCAATGGAAAGAGTTTTTGTGAATTTATGCCAAGAAAGCTCCTCATAAAAGATTATTTGTTGTTTGGAGGTAACAGCAAGACGCACACCACACCTTTGGTGTTTGAGCCACCGTTGACAAATTTAATGAACAGGAAATACCTGATGGTGTTTAGACAACTGTTGAAGAGCTTACAACTATCACTTTTAATAACACGAGATTAAAAAACTGCTTTAACGAAGCACCTGCGCTACTGACTAGAGCCGCTCTTATGCCCCTTTACATTTATTTTCAATTCATGTTGCTCTTCAATTTTATTGCCCAAATAAAATAAACCTCCTTCATTTCATTTGATTTATTTCAGTCTACGACTTTGCCAATATTACAGGCTAGATTATATATTAAACATTAAGTTTTAAATTAAATTAAGCGGACTCTAATTCAATATTCGATTTAAATTGGTACCGATGTTTTGAACTTTGCTTGAACCAAGTAAGAGTTTCAAACATCGACGCAAGAGCAAAATAGTTTGCTTTAATTGAAGACAGATAAAAAGGAGGTTGAAAACGTAAGCAGTTCGGAATAATCAATATAGGCATAGATCAAATCATACACAAGTGACGAAACAATTCTTCTGTTTTCAAGCCTTTTCAAATCAAAAATCTTATAACGAGCTATTTAAGCAGTCTGAAAAATGATGGGCAAAACGAATAGATTTACATTGTACTCCTTCGATCCTATAAAGAATGAGAGCTATAAACTAAATTTCATATGATCGAAGTATACTCAGGTTTTGAGCGAAACCGGCCTTTATAAGGCGTGATCAATTTAGAGGTATTGGATTTAAAATTGCAATAAAACAGGGAAAATTCAAATTGGTTGTGAAATCTTTATTATTTTTGTGTAGAACCATTCATTACATTTATTTTTCAAAGATAATATCTTTCAAATACTGGCCGCAATTGCGCTATAATTTGATTATCCGTAAACACTAATTTAGAATGACTCGCTGGAGGAATTCGGTCGGTATCTGGTGAATAACTTTAGTAGTGTTGCCTACTAATGCCTCACTCGAGACTGGTTTATCCAAAAAGCATTTAGACTTTACATATCCACACAAACATAAGTCCAAAGTTGTGATATGACACGATCTTGGTGGCCAATCCACCCGTCCGGGAGAAGAGATTAATTGCTCACCGAAACGACGACGCACTAAATCCATTGGTTCGCGGGCCGTATGGCAAGTATCGCCGTTGCAACCAAGTGTTGCTGAGATCAGAAACCACGGATTCAATTTCCGGCATTAAAAAGTCGTTTATCATGGGGCGATGGCGTTCGCCAGTTACTGTTACATGGCGCCTTTGAAAAAATATGGGCCGATAATGGTTTCAGTCCATAGGCTGCACCAAACATTTATTTTCAATTGATGCAATGGCTGTTCTTGAAGGTCTTCAAGTTGCTCTTCAGCACTAAATACGCAAATTTTGCTTATTAATGGAGCCATTAAGGCAAAAACGTAGGACGGTTATGCACACCATAAGTTGGCCTGAGCGCGCCATGAAAACTTTTCGCAGAGCGCCGATTCTCGTAAGTCTTTCCATGATGAAATAAATAAATTGTGTATTTAGTAGTCATGTGTTATCTGTCAAGTAACCGCATCGAGAAAAGTTCACCAATTTGAACACGCTTTACTTAGTATAGTATAGTATGGTATAAGGATCGTTAAAATTAGTTTTTGGAATGGGAAAGCAAGTATGATTAACGATTTAATATTTACATTTAACTATTAAAAATGACTACTGATAATTTTTTTATAAATCAGATTGCTTGATCTTGTATACTTCACGCCTACATACCACACAAGTCGTTCTATAAACGATATTTTGCGCATGAATTGGTCATCACCGTTGTGCGATTTGACTTTCAGCATTTTTTAAAGTGGAATTAAAGATTGATATTAGGTAGAGAATTACAAAATTATATACTTGTATAAATTTTTCTAAAAACATATTATATTTCGTGCTACAATAAAAAACATATAACGCACTATAGTGGCTCAAGTGACTAAAATTTTGGCAATTTTTTTGTTGACGGTGCTTTTCCTTTTCTTTAATATAATAGGACTATGAATAAGTTCGTGCGGTTTTACAACAGATGGCGTAACTTGATTATTATTCCATCGATCCACATTTCCAAACATTCATTGGAGAGCTACTGTCGTAAGGCACAAACGTCAGTATAAGTTTTTTATTTGAAGCGTAAACAACAATATTTTTACCACACTTGAAAATGTCGAATTTCGTGCCAAATAATGTGTTTTTGCGGGGAATTCTTCTTCATTATTTTAATATGAAGAAAAAAGCAGCCGAAAGTCATCGTATCTTGGTGGAAGTTTATGGTGAGCATGCTCTAGCTGAGCGAACGTGCCAGAAGTGGTTTGCACGCTTTAAAAGTGGTGATTTTGGCTTGGAAGACGAAGAACGCGAGGGTGCGCCGCCAAAGTTCATGGATACCGAATTGGAGGAATTGCTCGATCAAGATCCGGCTCAAACGCAAGAAGAGGTTGCAAAAACTTTGGGAGTTGATCAATCAACCATTTCCAAACGTTTAAAAGCCATGGGAATGATCCGAAAGGTAGGCCATTGGGTGCCGTATGAATTGAAGCCAAGAGACGTTGAACGCCGTTTTATGGCATGCGAACAACTGCTTCAACGGCACAAAAGAAAGGGTTTTTTGCATCGAATTGTGACTGGCGATGAAAAGTGGGTCCATTACGACAATCCAAAACGTCGGGCAACGTATGGATACCCTGGCCATGCTTCAACATCGACGTCGGCGCAGAATATTCATGGCCTGAAGGTTATGCTGTGTATCTGGTGGGACCAGCTGGGTGTTGTGTATTATGAGCTACTGAAACCGAATGAAACGATTACGGGGGATGTCTACCGACGACAATTGATGCGTTTGAGCCGAGCACTGCGAGAAAAACGGCCGCAATACGCCGATAGACACGACAAAGTTATTTTGCAACATGACAATGCTCGGCCACATGTTGCACAAGTGGTCAAAACATACTTAGAAACGCTCAAATGGGATGTCCTACCCCACCCGCCGTATAGTCCAGACCTTGCGCCATCCGATTACTATCTCTTCCGATCGATGCAACATGGCCTGGCTGACCAGCACTTCCGTAATTACGATGAAGTCAAAAAATGGATCGATTCGTGAATTGCGGCAAAACCGACCGAATTTTTCACAAAGGGAATCCGTGAATTGCCAGAAAGATGGGAAAAAGGAGTAGTAAGCGATGAACAATACTTTGAATATTAAATTTGTAACCATTTTACGTCAATAAAGTTTCAAATTTCGAAAAAAAACCGCACGAACTTATTCCTAGTCCTATTATAATAAAAAAATGAACATTTACTTTGCATAGAAGAAAAGACGTGACAACTCAGCGAAAAAAAATTACCAAAAATTAACGCTATTTTATAGTCGGCTGAAACTTACACTTCAATGCTCTAAAATTCAATTTACTATAAAAATACGTACCCGGAAAAATTCTTGAAATTCTGGTTAAAAAGTTCGAAGCTTTGATGAAAGTTTGAAAACTTTTGTAGAAAGTTTTAAACTTTGCATTACAGAGTTTTTGTTGTAGTATGGACTATATTTTTATAAAAATATAAAATATTTCCACAGCATGTATATGAGGAGAAATTGCATACTTACTAACGAATAGTGGTTCGGACAAGTATACACTTTAATTCGATATTATTCTGGGGGTATTGTCTCAGGAATGTGCTAATAAAAATATAGTACGATTTACTTATTCTTATGAACTAAAAGCCCATGAAAAAAATTGTTTGTGCTTGTTTTCCTGCAGTTTTAATACCTGGGTCATTATTATATTAAGTTTGTAACTTAGAACTGGAAACGAAAAAGAATTCGTATAAAATTGTTTGCTTTCCACATCCGCTCAACAAAAAGAGGGCGCCATGCATCATCATCACCTGCTGGTCATCAGTAAAACTTTCGAACAGAAGAAAATTATATGCCCTCTTATACTTAACTTGCTTGAGATTTCCGAATTTGGCGAGTAAATTAGTACTTATCATACGGAAAAGAGTATTAATTAATTTTTCCTGCCTAATATGCTATAGAAAAACTATTCGTATATATCCCACTTCGTGTACCTCTTATGGAGCAGAGAAAATATTTTAACCTCATTTTTGAATGAACTCTGTATATAGCAGAGCTATACGTGAATGCGTTCGTAAAAGAGAAAGTTTACTAATTTACTAGACTTGACTTTTTAAGCACCTACACATTTTTTAGCATTTTTTTGTATCCAAGCTCTGCTAACCAGCTCATAGCAGAAAAAAAGCCAATAAGCTTCGAAACTTTTTGTGGTTAAATTAGCTGTAAGCGACAACAGCAATTTTATGTGGTGTTAGTGAACGCTAGCAAAAAACAAAACAACATCCAGGTTGGCGGCAAAGTTGCCGAGTAATATACAGACGAGCAACAGGGCGTATGTGTTACTGCCAAACTTGTTTCAATGATGAAAAATCTATCCTTTTCGAGTCGAACTTTTATGCAAAGTTATACCAGTACATTTTGTGGTATGCAAATTAAAATTTTAATTTAATTTTTATTCTGCTGCAGTAATATATTATTCGTGGTATATTCGTGCGTACATAAACTCTGCTCCAAATAATATCAGTGGCATATAGTTGAAATTTCAACCGAAGAAAAATATCTCAAAACGAGATTTCATCACTAATTTAATTTTTTTTATTTGCTCATGTTTAAGCTTATAGGAACAGTAATTATCAAAGAGAAATACAGTAGTACATATCTTATAAATTTAATAATGTGTGAAAAGAAACATTATAATTGAGATAAAAAATAGCATTAGCCAGCGTATTACATCAAAATGAATTCTTAAAGAAATTACTGAATAACATAAAACAAGGTTTCAGTTAGTCGGAGAGATGAGTCTCGCTCACCACATTATTAAATGTGGCAACTCCAGAGGGGACTCTCGCTCATCACTTTTTATGGTGCGGAACTTTGATGCCCATGCATCTCGGCAATTGTTACATCAAATATCGTACAAAGAAAAATTACAAAGACTAATGTTTAAAAAATTGTCTTCATTAAAGATTTCAAGATACATTAAATATTCAAATATAAAAGCAAATTTTTTTTTATACGAGGAGGCAGCATCGAAAACCTAACCCCGTCAGTGTGAAATTTTAACACGAACTAAACCTCCTACCGTCAAAGTACCGACCCCCCCAGTACAACCGTTAAGTATCTCGTCGGGAGGCGGTTTGAGCACTAAACTCAACATTGGTTATTATCCTGTCGCAATACCTCAAATGTAGCATCTGCTTGTTACCACCCAATGTTCGGGACTTTTGATGAGAAAGCCAACCCTGTCATAACAGTACTTCCCCACCAACCATGTTCGTGTCCACACCATAGAAAGGTAGGTTTTTATGTCCGGTATCGGCAGTTTGCCTGCATCCAAATAAATCAATAAAGTTTTTTGTGTAACTTTATGTGTGTAAAACGCTATGAAGCGCTTTGAGTTGATAGTTAGTCTGCGCGGAAACGGCTTCGAGGGCAAAGGGTTAATATTTCGTCGCATAGGCATGTTTGGGGAGTACTGATGCAGACCTAAGAGGCCTAAGAGACCACCAAATGCGTATACCTGTCAAGAAGAATGGCTTTCAACTCTTTTCACCCAGTCTTCTAGAGCACTTTGTTATTTTTGGAATTGAGATCAGCTGTCTAATGGCCTGAATCCCGTTTGAAACGAATCTTTAGATGTCTTGCGTACACTGTGTGTTAGAAAAAATAATTAAAAAAATAAAATTCGCACTTGTCTTCTTCTTCTTCTAATAGTTATTGAGTAAACGTTTATTACTAGAAATTCTTCTTTAATTTAGCATTTAATTCCTAACTCTACCTCCGGACATCCCTTACATGCATTTAAGAAGCATGTATCATTTCATATTTGTAGCATGTTTGGTTTCATTATCTACAGGTACAACGTGGCGTGCAAGACTTATTTTATCCAATATACCGGATCAGTGCCATACGTTGATTTTACCCCCTCAGTGCTTTATTGTCGTAGTGACATATTTAAGAAATTTATGTGCATCCCTTAGAACCAAATAATATGATAATGATTTCACCGGGCCATAAGCTGTTTCATAATTTTTGAACTGGTCAATGCAAGTGTTTCAGTAAATTTTACTTTGCCATGGCTGCAGTAATACCATCTTCCTTGTGCTTTATCCGTAAAGGTTAGCTGTAATGAGTTTTATTCTAATTACTGACGAGCCGACTTTAAGATTTAACTCATTTTAAATTCTTTTGGAGGTATAAAAGGCGGTTTTACGCGCCTAAGTCAGTACTTTTCCCAGCTCCGAAAGAGCTTCTTTGCGACCTCTCATTTCGCATTTTGGAGTCAATTTCTTAGCATTAGCAATAATTTTTGCTAAACAGCCCAACAGCCCTTGACAAGTTTTCGTTTTTCATCCATATAATGGGGTGGGATTCGACTTAAGCAAAAAAAAAATTAATTTCAATCGAGTTCATTCAAATGCCTCGACTACTTCTGCCATTTTGGACGTATTATTATGAGAGAGAGAGGAGTAAAATTATCAGAGTAGTTTCGGCTGCTACTTCATCGGGAATTCAGGAGCAGAATTCTGTCCACTCATTTCATACGTATTCTTACGATCGTCCAATCAGTTGTTGTTCAGACGACAACGGGATAACATGAACGGGGGCTGTGTCGCTTTTTTTCGTATATCACTAACACAATCTCGGTAATTTTTTGTAAAAAAAACCTGTTGTCATGGCCCCGGTAACGTCAAACCACCAGCTGATTTTTTTCAAATTCGTTGAGAGCCAGTTAACGCCCAGATGCTGACCGCATCTCTGCATGCTGTGCATCGTGGTGCGTAACACAAATCTAACGGTACTTTTTGAATATGGCAAATAAGTAGGAAACTAATAAAGTATATCCAATACAACGGTATTTAGGGCTAGCATCGGGCATTAAAAAGTTTTATTAGCAGTTGTTATTTAACAAAAAAACCGAAATATTATTATTATTGGTCACTGCTATTGTATTTTTTCGAAAAGAGTTAAATTGGAAGTCAGTATACTGAGCTTTTGCCACTGCCACATTTTTATATGAATAAGTCCATTAAAAATTTTAATGAATGCTTTGTTGAATTTTTTTTTATGGCATAAAGTTTTTAAAGTTGCAAAAACATGCGTATTTTTGTATGTAATCGTATGTGGCACAGAAGTAGCAATGAGAAATTGCGAGATTCAAAGTGTAGTGGGTGATGCCGATAAACGCCTTGATTAACTTTTAACATTGAGTAGCTGCGCAGTCGGGTTGAAACAAAGCGGCTCGAAAAACCCAAAAGAACAATTGTTTATTTACATACACACATACATACATATGTATGTTTATGCAAAAAGATTTAACAACACGCTTCTGCATACAAATGTTTGCATAAAAAATGAGCAATATTCGTATGCAAAGGAAATAGTGACAGTCTGACTGACTTACCGACTAACTGGTAAGCAAACAAAATCATTCTGTTAGAGGGGTCTGTGCAAATGGGAAAAATTGGAAGCCTTGTAGAGCAACCCAACCCACTTCACACCTTCAGCTGGCCATAGCCATTTTTTGTTTTTCATTTTTAATTTTTCAGCCACTCTGTCGCTTTGCCTCCTTCACTAGCTCACTCTGTCTCTCATTGGCAGTTAAGAAATTCTTCGAAAGTGATGTTTTACTGAATAAGTGGCTGAGGCAAAGGCGTACGAGCGTTCAAGGCTGCATCCTAAGGGTGTGCTATGGTATTTTTTCGCATTTAAAAATATGCAAATATGCATATAAAGCTTCTAAAAATAACACAACAAATGTAAACAACATGAGGAAAAAACAAATGCAAACAAAAAATTCATGCAAAGAGGAAATGAAATGAATTCGTATTGAGCCAACAGTCAAAATTGTATATTCAGTCGAGTTTTTTAGGCAAACAAACTCCGCACTTACAATGTAAATGAATACAAAAAAGGCTTTAACAAATGAAACAAAACCAAGTAAAAAATCACAAACACATAGACTAAGTCGAAAAGGATACACAAGGCATGCTTAAACAAAAATCGGTTGACTACAACTATGAAAGCGGAAAGGCAAACGGAAAACAGGCAGCAGCAATGCAACAAAAGAGCCAGCACACAAACAAATACATTTGCAAACAAATATACCAACAAACACACAAATAAACAACGAAAGGAGCAGGCAATGAAGAAAAGAGTTTAAGGCGTGTGTGAGTGAGTGGCAAGTGTTGTATGAGCAACGCTAATGCCGGAAACGAAATGCAAATTTTTACGTAAGCGCACCGAAAAGGCAATCGAGTGTTCGAGGCGCTGTAGAGTGTAGCCACTGTGGCAGTGTATAGGTGCAGATAGGTGTTCTGCATAATTTTAGTGTGCAAGTAGCGACCGCAAAATTTAATGGCTTACAATTCGAAATTTAGTTAAAAGTATTTTGGAAGTAGTTGTGTTACATGCATTGCTGCATGTACTTTGAATATTTATTCGAATGCTTACAATGGCAAACTGGAGTGTTGCCAAGGAAGTGGCAGTGCAGCAGTGGCAATTGAAAAGCCATTGCAGGCGTTCAACCGAAAACTTGCAAGTTAGAAATTGCCAAGTTAGTTTGTTAATATTGTACTATGAAAATTGTGTGACTATAGGGGGTGTTGAATAAAATAGAAACACAATAATGTTAACAGCTTCATTGCACATTGCCTTGGCTCTAATGAATTTCTGATAACTTAGGAATAAAAGCCGCCCCCCACGTCAAACGATAGCCCATGTTGATGCTTTTTTGCATATTTACAAATTTTTTTTATGACATATAGATCATTGTTTTGTAAAAACCAAATAAAATCAGTTCTTCACTTCGATAAAAATAAAGGGTTTTCCAATAACAGATTTATTTTGAATAGAATTGCGCTATCGAGAGATGATTAACGATTTCTCAACAATACGGCGCTACGCGCCACACAAGCAAGGAAATCATTGATATTTTACGGGAAAAGTCTCCGGACCATGTTATTTCTCGAAGAGGTGATCAGAATTGGCCACCGAGATCTTGCGATTTAACACCTTGTGACTTTTTTCTTTGGGGCCACGTGAATTCAAGACCTCAAAGATGGAATTTGTGAGGCTATCGAGGACATAGGGCAGCCACTTTGCAATTCGATTACGGAAAATCTCATGAAAAGTACTACTGTGGGCAAAAAGTAAGGTGAATTTATTTGTCAAACTTCGCGGGATTAAAATTTCGCTCTAGTTATTTTTTTCATGAGTTGGCAGCTCTGTTAATAACATCTGGGTGAACTTTCATGTGAATGTCATTATCAGTAATATATTTACGCTTGTGTTTACCAAACGACCAAGAGTGTATTTTTCGATTTTTACAATGTCTGATTTGACTGAGCAGAGAAGTGCCATCAAATTTTGTTTGCGAAATGAAATTTCGACTGCGGAAACGTTTAGCAAACAGAAGGCATTTGGTGATTCGACCATGTTGCAGAAAAATGTTTATAAGTGATACAAAGACTTTAAAGAGGGTCGAGAACGTGTTGATGACTTGGAGCGCTCCGGACGACCATCGACGTCAACAAATGACCAACACGTCAATAAAGTGAAGGAGTTAGTGCTCAAAAATCGTCGGTTGACTGTTAAAGACCTTACTGATATGATCGGAATATCAGAAGGATCTGTGAAAACCATTTTGAAAGACCATTTGGGCCTACGAAAAGTCAAATCTCGTTTGGTACCGAAAACTCTCAATTTCTTGGAAAAAAGTCGTCGCGTTGATGTGGATTTATTGGATTTATGCTTCCTTCCACCTGGCCAAACTGTTAATAAGGAATATTATTTGAGCGTTATGCGTCGTTTATGTGAAGCAAATTGTCTAAAAAGACCAGAATTATGGGCCAACAAATCTGGGTTTTTGCATCACGATAATGCACCGTCTCACACTGCACTCGTTCTTCGTGACCATTTCGCCAAAAATTCCACGCATATCGTTCCGCAACCACCGTATTCGCCTGATTTGGCTCCGTGTGACTTCTGGCTATTCCCAAAACTCAAGAGACCACTCCGAGGAACGCGTTTCGAGTCGATTGAGGAGATAAAAGGTGAATCGAAGAAGGTGCTGATGGCTATACCGGAAATGGAGTATTTGGCATGTTTCGGGGATTGGAAAAATCGTTGGCATAAGTGTATTTCATCGAGAGGGGATTATTTTGAAGGGGACGAAATTGATTTACAAGAATAAATAAAGATTTTTCATTTTACAACCAAATTCACCTTACTTTTTGCCCTTCGGCATACCTTCGTCTTTATAATGAAATACACGTCCGATCATGTATATTAAAAAATAGCATTTTTCTTCGAATATCAAAATAACACCTTTTATCGGAAAACCCTTTATTCAAAAAATTCTACAAATTTCCCATCCGAACTCAACGGTTTTTAATTATAATTTTCACAAAGTTTCTTAGCAAGCAGTTTTATGGCTCCCTGAATTTTAATATAATAAAGTGCAAATTGGAGATTACCTACAAATATCGAATATCAAAATAACACCTCTTATCGGAAAACCCTTTATTAAAAAAATTCTACAAATTTCCCATCCGAACTCAACGGTTTTTAATTATAATTTTCACAAAGTTTCTTAGCAAGCAGTCTTATGGCTCCGTGAATTTTAATATAATAAAGTGCAAATTGGAGATTACCTACAAATCCTTTTGATTTTTCATATTTTTTCCTTCGCCGTGTTGCACATCTTTTCCATTTAAAAGAATAATCCATGCATTTTTCTAGAAATTCTAATTCTAAAACAATGGTATTGGGCGAAATGTTTATGGGGTCCTTATAATTTTTGTTATCTAGTTATCTATACTTTTCTGAGCAATCAAAAAAACGAATATATGTACATATATGCATATACAAAAATGGTCAAATTGGTAAAAATGTTAATGTGCTATTTTCTGTCGCAGGTCATATACATACGTGGGTTAAAACTTTTGAAATATTTGTTTCCTTCTATCCGGTTAAATTAGTCCTCTACTATATTATGAGCCAACAATGCGAGCTAAGTAAGACAATGTGAAAAAGAGAGTGTTCATGAGGATGAAATTAAATTTATTTATTTATTCCAGTTATTTATTATAGGGTGATTTTTTAAGAGCTATAGGAAAGTTTTTTAAAAAAACACACGTAAAATTCAGAAAAATGCATAAAATTGTTATTTAAATCGATAGTACAGTCCATATAATTTAATGTTTCAAGATTATTTCATGCCATAGTTGACCGCGACCGCGCTTCAAATGGTCCATCCGCTTAGTCCAATTTTGGCATACTCTTTCAAATGATTTAATGTTGTCTTCCAATGCGTTAATTGAAGTAGGCTTGTCTGAATAGACATGAGCTTTAACATAACCCCACAAAAAATAGTCTAAAAGCGTTATATCGCACGATCTGGGTGGCCAATTGACAGGTCCCGAACGTTAAATAAAATGTTCACCGAACTCGCCTCTCAACAAGTACATTGTTACGCGTGCTGTGTGGCATGTGACACTGTCTTGCTGAAACCACATGTCATACAAGTCAAGCTCTTGCATTTTGGGGGAAAAAAGTTGGATATCATTTCACGATAGCGGTCACCATTCACAGTTACGTTACGATTCGCAGCATCTTTGAAGCAGTACGGTCCAATGATACCTTGAGCCCATAAACCGCACCAAACTGGCCTTTTCTGGATACATTGGTAGCTCTTGCAATTCTTCTGGCTGATCTTCACTCCAAAATCGACAATTCTGCTTATTTACGTACCCATTAATCCAAAAATGAGCTTCGTCACTGAACACAATTTTTCGATAAAATAGTGGATCTTCGGCCAACTTTTCAAGAGCCCATTCATCCAAAATTCTGCGTTGCGGTAGGTCGTTCGGCTTCAATTCTTGCACCAGCTGTATTTTGAAAGGCTTCACATCTAAATCCTTTCGCAAAATTTTCCACGTTGTCGAGTAGCAGAGGCCCAATTGCTGCGAACGGCGACGAATCGATAATTGATGGTCATCATTAACACTGGCCGATACAGCTGCGATATTTTCTTCAGTTCCCACTCTACGTAAGCGGGTTGGTAGTTTCATGTCCAATAATGTAAATTTGGTTCTAAATTTAGTCACAATAGCTCGAATAGCCGCTTCAGTGGGTCGATTAAACTGACATTAAAATGGAAGAAGCGCGCATTTTTATAATAAAATTCAATGATTTCCAAGCGTTTTTCGCTTGTAAGACGATTCATGGTTAAATCATAGACCAAACTGAAAATGTTTGACAGTGAAACAAAACACGAAACGTGCGTCAGCTGTTTGAACCAACTGTTTAAAAAGATAATAGCTAAAAAATCACCCGTTATTACTCGTATATTTAGGCGTAATAAATAATACAATAACCACTTTTAGCCGGTGGGACCTTCGATACGCTTATTAACATGAAAAAAAATTGCCCTCTTCTTATTACTTTAATTTTAACACTTCGTTTTTAAAAATCTTTTCACAAGAAACATTTTTTGGGACAGGTTGAAGAAACTCAACGATTTTGCAAGGTGGTATATTAAAAAAAATTATTCAATGCAAACTGATACTAAAAAATATTTCTAATGTTAGCTTTTATGGTCAAAATATTAAATTTGTGTATTATGGCTTAACCAGTTTTAACCCCTTGTTTTTAATTTTCCCTGAATTTTTTTATAGAAATATATTTAAATATGTTATTCTACATCAAGTATCATATGAATTAGAGTTTAAGACGAGACCTTCTACAAGATTTATACAAATTCGAAAAATTTTCATAAAAAATTGGAAATTTCTGATTACGATTTTAAAAAAATTGCAGTTTTATAGACAATTAAATTGTAGAATAACAAAATGCAAATTTGAGTTAGCTCGAAATTCTCATTGGTTTTTGATATTTTTTCGCCATGTTGCCAATTTTCTGCATTTCACGAAAGCCCATTTTAACCACTTGAGGGCAGTACAAAAAATGTGCAAGGTTTCCTGTTTCTCTAACAGCCTTGTGTACACTGAATGTATGTAGGTGCAACATAAAATGTACGAGGTGTGTTCAAAAAGTATCGCAAATGTTGTGTTTTTTTCACAAATTATTTATTTATTTATTCATTAATATCTATTTTGTCCCCTTAAAAGGAATCCCCCTCGCTGGCGGTGGCGTCATTAGTGTGTTGTTTTTGGCCGAAAAGTCGCGCACAAGCAACCATGTGTGAGCAGGGGCGTTATCGTGATGCAAGAGCCAATTTTTGTTCTTCCACAAAACCGGGCGTTTCTGGCGGACTGCTTCGCGCAAAATGCGCATAACTTGCAGGTTCCTTATCGACCGTTTTACCCTGTTACACGAATTCATGCTTCCACTGAGATGATTGAGCTTTGATTTCCACGTCATAACCATAAACATACGACTCGTCACCAGCTAAGACCCTCTGGAGCAAATTCGTGTCATCACGGACAGAGTCCAATATCTCATTAGCAATAATCATGCGATGCTGCTTTTGGTCGAAATTGACAAGCTTTGGGACGAATTTTGCGGTGACCCGTCTTAAGCACAAATCATTGAAATAAATCGAATGGCACGAACCAATCGATATGTCCAGGTCCTCAGCAACTTCTCTAACGGTGATTCGACGATTGGCCGTGCTTTTTGTATCACCGATAAACATTGCTTTGGTCCAAAGTAGCTTCTCCGTATGACACAGTCAACATTCGGAATACATCCGCGTACTTAATTTAGTTCTTCACACAAAATTTGATGCAGGTTCTTTTATCCATCTTTTTGAATAGGTAAAAATCGAAAACGAGCCGAAACACATGCAAGGAAAAAGCAGCTGTCAACAATTAACTGAACATTCAAAATGGCCGAACTCGTCGGCATGAGGGAGAGACATGATTACGAACATATCACCAAAAAAATCGAAATTCGAATATACGTAACCTGCGAAAATACAAAATTCGCGATACTTTTTGAACATATCTCGTATATATGTACAGCCTACTCTCGTTAATTCAAAATTCGAGGGACTCTTAAAATATTACGAATTATCGAGAGATTGCAATATTAAATAGTTCGAAATTTTTGAGAGAAAATAAAAAAAAAATCGAATTATCAAGTGTTTTTATTTAACTGCTAATATTTTACATATTCATAATGTGAATTAATTAATCTTTGAAAGAACCCGTATAAATGGGGTTTGCTTCGAAGTACATTGCTGCTCCTCACACTTTTCAATAATTTTTTTAAGGAGAAAAAGTGCCTGTTATGCTGTTTCCTTAGTTTTGTTTTGTAGACAAAAGCTTTGTAAGTTATCGAATGAGGCTCTTGCTACCTTAAATGACACCTCTGCCAAAGGTTCTTATGTATCGCCTTCATCTTCGCCATCGGTTAGTGATCCCACCCAGCAACATCTTCATCCACTTGAACATAGTCAGAAAAACTCACGCCGCTGATGTCAACTATTGGTACCATTGATGGTTCTTCATTATCCATAATTATTTGCGAATTGTCCTGATCTTCTTTCAGGATTAATTTCTTCTTTTCAATTTTTTCAATTAATGCCTTCTTTTCAGCAAACGTCAAACATTTATATGATTTAAGACTCATATTTAATACCAATTTCTAATCTGTATACCAACGAAGCGATTTGAGGAGAAGCCTGCGTCAAAATGTGCCTATGTTTTATGCGTAACACGCAACTACTCACAGCAAAGGTTCTTATAATACGTTCACATATAAGTAGATGATCTACTTTTTCGTGTTTAACTCCCAATCCGTAGTTAAAAAACTAGATTTCCCAAACAAAATTTTTTTCCCAAAATCTGATATTATAAAATAATCCGAGATAATATGTAATCATACTTTATGACAACAATGGGAGTGTATAAACTAATTTTGCTATCATCTCAGATAAGAATTTCTGTACTACTTCACCAAAGGGGAACGCTTTGAGTTCTTTAAGCCCTTTACAAAAGAAATTCACTTACAGGTGAAAGCAATTAAAAACTTAAGCCCCTTATCTCTGCGCAAGGAATAGGCTTTTAAATACTTGCAGATCAATACAGGACAGATTTTGTAAAGGAATTACGATCACTGGTAATATTTGTGTAGTTCTCAAAATAGTATCAAGTGCGTACTTCTATATATGTATTTGTGCAGTGTACATAGAGGCAATATTGATATACCGAAGTCACATCACTAATTCTAAGCCGAATAAAACAATACTGATTAAATGTTGTCTATATGAGTAGTCTTATGGATACTAACAAAATACCCCCACAATATACAGTTATGTTCACAATAATAGTAGCGCGATATATTCCAAAGTATTGGCTATTTGTTTATCTTTTACGTGACTTTTTTTATATGTATATATAATTGCCGCGTACAACCTTTTTGGGTATTTGGCCGAGCTCCTCCTCCTATTTGTAACGTGCGTCTTGATGTTGTTCCACAAATATATAATTTTTTTTATATTATTTTATTAAAATATAGTTTAAACTACAACGAAAAGCATAAAACTTAAAGTTCCAAATGTTGTAGAAAAGTAAAACA
This sequence comes from Anastrepha obliqua, assembly GCF_027943255.1. Classification (NCBI taxonomy): domain Eukaryota; kingdom Metazoa; phylum Arthropoda; class Insecta; order Diptera; family Tephritidae; genus Anastrepha; species Anastrepha obliqua. The sequence goes on from NC_072892.1 coordinate 89,323,238, forward strand.
AAAAATTACAAATTTCCATAAAAATGTAAAACCTTTTAGTCGAAGGTTTTCGCAAATTATGATTGGACCCATTAGACTTTGGTATAGTATTATATTTATTTTTTATTTATTTTTACCTATAAAATGTTAATTTTACTTATTAGAAAGGACATTTCACAGGAAATATACCTTTAGAACTGAAATCAATGTCGCTTTTTCAATGAATTCAAATTTTTGTAAAAGATCTTCTATGAATTATGTATATGTTTAGACGGAATACCAACAGTTATTTTACAGTGTTTGAACTAACGACTACTATTCTTAATAGCCTAAGTGTAAAGTTAATAAATATGGATTTAATAGGATACGGAATATGAAAAATGTTGAGATTGTGAAGAGATAAGAGAAACGGGAAAAAGTAGAATATACGTAAATATTAGCTATTATTGGCAAAGTAATTTAGCAGTTCCTCTATAAATTGCGGTGTATTTCTGATTATTTTGATTTTCAGTGGTAGGAGTTTCCAAAGACGAACATCGAGAAGGAAGAACAAAGAACATCAGTTCTGTTCTGCTATTAGGCAACTGTATTTCATACTAAGTTAGTTAAGTGATCGAGATGATTTAGTAAATTGAAGTCCGTCCATAGAGTATTTGGGCTCATAAGAAGTAATGACTTTGTGAAGAAGTGTTAAGTGTTTTAACTTTGCCAGGCCATTAAGTCCTATTGAAAATATTACCTTAGAAAATATGGATATATGCTCGGGGCATTTTATAAAGGGTGGTTAGGTTTCAAGGGCTGGTATTAATTTTGAATCAAATGCAATGTTTTTGGGAAATTATTGTCATTTCTCTTTATTATGATAATATTGGTACGGCTAAATGACGTATAAAACAAAATATCGGCCAAGTGGCCGCCGCGGCCTCGGCGGCACCTCTCCGTCCGATGGTCCAAATTTTCGATGACACTGAAGCATAATTGAGGTTCTATGCCGTTAATGTGCCGAACTATCTCATCCTTTAGCTCTTGAATTGTTGCTGGCTTATCGACGTACTCCTTTTCTTTCAAATAACCTCAAAGAAAGAAGTCCAACGGTGTCAAATCATATGACCTTGGCTGCCAATTGACATCGCCGCGACGTAAGATTTTTCGGCCATCAAATTTTTCGCGCGAACGAGTCATTGTTTCGTTAGCTGTGTGACAAGTGGCACCATCCTGTTGAAACCACATATCGTCCATATCCATATCTTCCATTCCGGGCCATAAAAAGTTCGTTATCATATCACGATAGCGAACAATATTCACAGTAACTGCCTGATCGGCCTCATTTTGGAAAATATACGGCCCAATGATGCTGCCGGTCCATAAACCGCACCAAACAGTCACTCCTTGTGGGTGTATTGGTGTTTCGGCAATCACTCTTGGATTATCATTCGCCCAAATGCAGCAATTCTGTTATTGACGAATTCACTGAGGTGAAAATGTGCCTCATCACTGAAGATGATTTTCTTCGAAAATTGCTCATTCACAGTTGCCATTTCCTGCCACCATTCTGACCATTGACGATGCTTGAAATGGTCAAGTTAGTTCTTGAGTCAATTGCACCTTGTAAGCGTGTAAATGCAAGTCTTTATGCATAATGTTCATCAACGACGAGCGTGAGAAGTGCAATTGTTGGGCACGAGGACGAGTTGAGATCGACGGCTCTTCAACCACACTATCGCGATCAGCAGCAATATTTTCTGCAGTACGAGCTGTTCGAGCATGCACTGGTGTCTTCACATCTCCTACAGATCCGGTTTGCTCAAACTTTTGCACAATTTTTCCGATTGTATGCACATTTCAACGATTAAATTGACCGAAAAAATCCCGAAGTGCGCGATATGCATTTTGATGTGAACGCCCGTTTTCATAATAAGCCTGAATAACTTTAATGCGTTGCTTGATTGTGTATCTTTCCATGGTTCAAATTGATTTATTCTGAAATTAAAAAATGTTAAATAAAATTCAGAAATAAACTTGACGTTAAGGCGTAGTTCACATTCAGCACCGGTCCTTAAAATTTAACCAACCTTTATAATTAACGTATCTCGCAATATTGTTGTTAAGGGCAATAAGCTTACTACGCGACGAGTGATAGTTCGACATACAATTTACATCCATATGGTAACTTTGATATAAAGAACATTTTTGCTAAAAGCAGTCGTATTTTCGCTTAAATGAAGTGCTGAGTAGTCCCTAATGAGCACAGCATACCATAGACTTTGTCTATTGCATCATAGATGTATTTATTCCGTGTCAGAGTTGTGATAAAATTTATTTCCAGGTTCTTTGGAATGTAAATTTCATAAGAGAATTGCTCAGTTTCACTTCATTGCTTCATAAAGTTGAAGCATCTTTTTAGTAATTTTTAAGTACTGTGCTTTGTTTGGATTTAATAGTGACCCATTATAGCAAACCGATTTATTGACGTTTTTTAAGTCAATGTTAAGGTTATTACTACATTTACTGACGGGCAACATGCAATTGAACATCTGCGGCAAAAACATGAATATTACAATATTTTAGTGCACGTATAAAGTGGGGAAAACATATGTTGATTTTTGAACATTTTCTTTTTGCTTCTGAATTTTTTCCATACAAAAAACCCCTGCGAGCATTCCATAAAAATAACACCGTTAATATAAAAAAGTTATCAAAAATCTACCCGAATTTCATGCCACTTTGAGGTGGCTCAATATTATTCCAAAATTTAAAGGGGTTTTGACTAAAAAGTAAACATTTTTAATTTTTAGGAAAATCTGTTAATTTTTTTTTTTAATTTTCTGCAAAGTTGACGCATTGAGTTATATGGTTGTTTTTGCTTGCTTTTTATATAAAAATTAAAAGAAATTAAATAGAAGGTAAACAAAAAGCCAAACCTTTGCATAATATTACACTGCTGTTATTGTGACCAAAAGTGTATGCAGCAAATTCTATTATTGCTTGTAAGCTGGCTAAATAACTATTGAAACGTATTGGGAAAGGCAATGGCCAGCATTTGGTAATGCAATACTTAGTAACCAATCAACGCATATGCATAGAGCTGTAGTCAAGAGGACAACATCAACGACCGCAAGGCGAACGAGCAACAAGAGAATTTGAGCAATAGTGACAACATCAATAACACATTTGATAAATCCATCAACAACAACATGAACGTGCAAGTTGCTGTTCGTGGTATAGAAGGTGCGGTACATATATGTATATGTGCAGTGGTTCTTCGGGCATCCTAGTTTCAGGCTGGTTGTTGCCCTAATCCTAGATTGTTGTCCACTTAATATCTAACCAAAGTAGCTAAACGGTTGTATGAGGGAATGAATAATGAATAAATAAGCGAGTGAATGCTGGCGCATTTGACTCAAGGATGAAGGTGGTTACATCAAATGAGGCCAAAGTGAAAGCACCGCATACGTATGTAGGTATGTTAACACTGATTGCGAATTCTGTGATTTGGGCTGCTCGGCAGTGTGGCACAAATATGTTGCCGGTCAGTTTGCCCCTATCTTTACTAGTGCGCTGCAGGTTTGCGCTTCGCTTTGCCTTAGCCATTTACACTATGGTTCAAGCACTCACTTGTACATTTATGCTTGAATTCCTTGATGACTTTATTTTTGGCGAACATCTTACTTGGTTGTTTTTTTTGCCTTTTTGCATTGTGTTTAAGTTTTTTGTTTAGGCAAGGATACTGATATCAGTAAAAATCTACATGCCAATGGCAAATTACAGCAGTGGCAACAAGGTTGAACACAATTATAATAGTAAAAGTAGAAGTGAGTGTAAAACTCAAAGAAAATAGTCTGTGAGTACAATACCCAAATGTTACAATTCGATGTAGTAGACAAGTTTCATTGCATTTACTTAATCTGTATGCTTTAGCTTTTTATAGCCAGTTGAGGACAGAGTGTGATGTGTTTGTATGTTTATAAAGCAGTGTTGAGAAAATGGGAACAAATACCTTTTTCTGACGTAACATTAGATGCGGTAGACAAATTTTCGATATGATTTTTTTAAGCAAAGATTTTCTTAGAAGGCACTGGCGTTAGAAGGGTGTTTACGACGGCCTTATTTTAGCGATGCGGAGGGATACTAAATTGCACGATCGTGTTTTTACGATGATAAGTTAAAATGATGTGTATCTTAAGTAGTTTTAAACTTCTCCAATGCTCCTTTAAGGTTTGCACTTGCGTCTCACCCTCAAGGTGGTATTCAGGTGCCACCAGAAGATATCCCGTTGCTGTAGTTCTTAGGCTTCTTTATAGTTTGCATCCTACTGGTCTCTTCTGATTAGTTTAGAACCGATCATGGCATCTTTGTCGGAAGAGGTAATGGTGTTCCTTTCAATAATTACCAGTTCGGCAGAGATGATAGTGGGTAATGTAGCGGGTTATAACTAGAAGTCTGCACTAATTGACAATTTCCATATTACATTTATTGTTCATATTTAATTAAAGTATGATTTTCAAGCGGCGGCGTAGCCGAATGGGTTGGTGTGGGACTACCATTCGAAATTCAGAGAGAACGTAGGTTCGAATCCCGGTGAAAGACCAAAATGAAGAAAACGTTTGTTCTAATAGCGGTCACCCCTCGGCAGGCAATGGCAAACCTCCGAGTGTATTTCTGCCATGAAAAAGCTCTTCATAGAGAATATCTGTCGTTCAGAGTCGGCTTGAAACTGTAGGCCCCTCTATTTGTGGAACAACATCAAAACGCACACCACAAATAGGAGGAGGAGCTCGGCCAAACACCCAAAAAGGCGTGTGCGCCAATTATAAACATATAGTATATAAAAAATTAAAAAAAAAAATGCAACAAAACTTTCATAAAAATCTCTAACCTTTTAATCAGAATTTTTAGAACATTTTCAGGTATGGAGTTTTATAGCCAATGATTTTGGTATACTTCAGTGCAAGTTCGAAGTGGTTCTAAAATTGCGTTGATTTTTCATTTTTTTTTTCACAGTGTTAGGTATTTTCTTGCATGTAAAAAAAGTTTCAAGCATTCGTTATGCATGCATGTGTCATAGTGAAATGGTACAAAGGGAGTCAGGTAGTAAAAGACATTCATTTTCAGATGCAGTGTGCGCGTGATAATTCAACAGAAATTGTTTGCCATTCTTACCCATGCCTAATTTTTTAAATAAGGCAAATTCAAAAGTAAAGTAACTTCAAAGGCGCGTAAATCGCACTCTTTGGCATGTATTTCTGAATCTATGTGGTCTCGCCCTCATTTCTCAGAAGAAACATTAGTAAATAGTAAAATAAGCGTGGTAACGTTCACAAATACTGCGTACTATACATAAAAACAATTCAGGTACAATCAACGATTTTCATTTACCCTCTCTGGCGTAAAGGCGCAACAACGAAATGTTTGTATATTTTGCGATGCAAGTCCCAAAAGATATCATTTTTTTATTTTTTTATTATTGGGCTTTTTGTTTCACACAATAATTCGGCTAGACGAGATTTACAAGCCTACGCATGTGGCTATGTGGGAGAAAAGCGTAGAGGGAAAGGTGGGAGAAATAATAACAACATTTGCCGAAGGGCATTCCAACAAATCGCTAACAATTGTGTTGCTGTTATTGAGTAGCCTACAACTGGCATGCATGAAAAGAATTCAGCCTAACAAAAGGAAGAAAAAAAAAAAAAGAAAATAACAGAAGTAAAATTTGCTTATTTTTATTAGCCAGAAGAGCAAAGGAAAATTTTTCGATTTTTCTCGTATGCTTTGGAAATACTAACACTCCTCGTTTAGCAAGAAAATCATTTGCAGGATTTTGTGGCATTAAGGATTTTAATGGTTTGTATTAAGCATAATCGAACGAAATTATTTGTGCTTTTTTTCGATTCGTATGCATGACACATTGCTTTTATTAAATTTCTTTTGACTTCAATCGACTCAATATCTATAATTACAAAGCTGCTTGTAACAGAAATGAAAAGCTTGATATCGCAAAAGCGTAAAAGTTTTCAGAAAAATAAAGAAAAATAAAAAAACAGCATTAAATTTACTGCATGGATGAAGTAAACAATTTCGATATGAAAAAATGTAAATGGAAGTTTGTATAGGTTTTCTAATAGAGAGAGTTCTGATTGTTTTTTGCACCTTTGTAGTTGACTATTCACTAACAGACACCAAGCCATCAAGGGAGTTTACACGATTATGCCACAAGTGTATATGATAAAAATTGTCTAACTATGAATATTATGAAGTCGTCGTTTTCTCCTCCACTACATTAACAGCACTGGATGGCTGTAGACGGTTTTCTCTTCCCCAACTTTTTCGCAGGTAGTGGTCCACATTAAGGAATCAAAATGGCTCGTAAGTGCTACTTGTAGTGCACCTGGGGTACTCTTACCACCCAACCTACCTACATACCTGACCGCATTAAACATTGTTCTGTGGGTTTTGTAGTTTTTGGGAGAGCAATTTGTAGTTTGTTTATCAGTGTGTTTTTATCAAGGATGTCAATTTCCAGATCGCGGAGTCCCGGTCTCTCTTAAATCCCGAAAATTTCGAAATTTGTAGATGGAGACAGACAAACCCTTTTTATAGCCAAAAAAACAACACTGACTCACCCTTTTTAGCAAATATGAATGCGTTTGAACGTGCTTGCTTCCTTTTTCATATTATATAAAAAATAAATGTGCCTTGTTTAACCAAATTTTTACTAATTAATTATTTTTTATTCGAAGATTTTGCGGCATATTTTAAGCTAACGCTCAATATGATGAAATTAGTTCGGCTCGCTAATGAAGATCAAATATTGTGAATGGTTAGGAATTCTAAGCCTGCAAGGCATCCAACGACGAAAAATATAATTAAAAACGTCTAACACTTTTCACTTCCTTCTCGTCCTGCACCTAGAGAAGTCATTAGATGGAAATCCCATGCGTTTCCTATGTGATTCCATTAAGCAGAGCCCGTTTATGATACTCACACGGTAAAGTAGCCAGGTAGGGGTAGGTTTAGGTGCACCTACTGCACATCGAAATGAACGCCACTGCCGATCCTATTATTTGCTATTAGGGCTTGAAAAATATCAAGGAACAAAGCCTTGACAACTCAGTTTGGTGGGCAAAACTTACATGGCCTTGACACCACTTCGGCAACTAATTACCATTTTCAATCAGCTTTGCGGCGCATAACAAATCTAGAAGAGACATAACCGACTGCAAAATATGGCCAGTCATGTCAATGGAAATGAAACAATATGTGTTAAGTACTGACGCCAGGCTTATTAAGTCAAAGCGAATTTGTCAAAAGATTGTTTACATTACCTTAACCTATAAATGGTCATTGCAACAATGATAGCAAATAACATAAGCTTTTAAGTTTTAACATTCTTTTTATGTAGTAATAACGTTTAACGTATTCACTGGGACTTAAGTTTCTTATTCAAGATACATAAAAAAATGTATTTCCTCCATTTAAAGTTTATTTTGGCTTTTTGTTGATATCCACCTAAATTTGAAGCATGTTTCCAACTTTGCCATTAAATAAACCAATTCTTGGTTAGGTATTTGAATATAGATTCTCTTTTAAAATACATTTAAATTACATCATTGCAAAGTCATATTCTGCACATCCCTTTATAAGACGTTTCAGTTCAGATCACTCCATATATCATAAATCTGTTCCATATCCCTGTTGTGGGTTCTCAGCTGAAATACTTTGTTTTTGTCTGGAATATCATATTAGCAGGCTTGAACTTATCCAGAAAGTCCATGTCCTTGTTTGTCCTTGCCTTTTACTTATCGAATTCCTTGTTATAAATCCCGCTGCTTCTCTCATTAACCTAAAACCTTTGAATAGTAAAAACACCATTCTCTCATTTACTTTTGATTTGATAAGTGGAATGATTGACTCCGCATGAGAAAATTAATTTTAATATTCCTCAGCGAGTCTTACTGAGTCATAAAATTGTGTGGTTAGGGATGATAAGAGCTTTTTATGCTTTCGCTAATGCTGCGACTTCTAGAACCTCGACAGAATTTGATTCCCTTTGAAATCCTACTGGCTTGATTTTTCTCCCACTATTTTATGGGTGGCCGCCGTTGCGAATGGATTGGTGCGTAACTACCATTCGGAATTTGGAGTACGTTGATTCGACTTTCCATGAAACACCACAATAATGAAAAATTTTTATTTCTAATAGCGGTCGCCGCTCGGCAAACTCCTGAGTGTATTTCTGCCATGAAAAATGCAAATGCGTTAAGCGTTTTATGATGACTTGCCAAACCTTACTGAAGAAAAATATCTACACATTTTCACAATTTCAGCTGTCAAACCATTGTTATCGATATCGGTGATTCTCGTGCAACTAAAAAAACACTCGATAGTTCTGGCCTAACAATGGAAATATTAAAATTAGTGGTAGAAAATGGTTTTAAAGTTTTCCAAAATATTCTCCATCATAATCAATACACTTTTGTATTCGTCTTGACCAATCCTGGAAGCACCTTACCCAATTGTGTTTCCAGTGTTTAACTTTTTTTGATTAGTAAAAATAAACGAGTAAAATGTTTGAAGAGATAATTTTTTGTGTGTTCCAAAAGTGACGATATTGTGCTACATTTTCACATCATTATGCAAATTTATGTTCTTACTTTTAATTAGTGGAAGTTGTTCATTTTTTCTTATGGGAAATGTGATTGTAAGCATGTGAAACAGGAGCCCAAGAATATTCTACAAAATAAAGATCTAAAGACTAAAGTTATATGTATGTAGTTATATCTATGCGCATCAAATGTAGTGCTCAGCAAAAGTGGAGCTTTTATCCTTTGTCGTCAAATCAACCAGATACGAGTAGATAAAACCTTGGCCAGTACATGCTACACTACCCAGTGTAGTCCCGCTCAAAGTAACTGCTATCAATTGCACATTCACTTTCAATTAAATGGTTTCAATTTCAATGGAATTTCAATAGAAAGAGCTCTTATACGTAAAAAGATGCATCTGTGCATACACATTTATGTGGAGCGAGTGTAGTCGAGTGTCTTAGCATGGAGTGCACAGAGAGCAACATCAAATCATACAATTTAATCAATTTAGAAGCGCAGAGCAATAACAACACAAAACACCAATAAAACTGTACATTGCATTTGTGGTAGTAGTCAGTAGCAATAAAAGTCTCTGCAGTCAGTTAGTTAAAATTTCGCTTACGTGCGGCATGCAACATCCATTTAGTTGTTGCTGCAGCTGCAACATCAGCAGGCACACAAGCTGGCTACTTCTTTGATTTTCATTTCTATGCATTTGTTGGTTTTTGTTTTTTCATTGCTTACTTTCAAGGAAGTTGGTCACCTTTGCTTCGTAGCCGTCATTCAAGTATTTTTACGCTTACGCTGATAGCAGCAGTTTTGTGAAATTCTAAATGCACAATATTACCTACATGCCCAGCAAGCTAGCCATTCAGCGGCACGGTGCATGATGCCACGAAATGGAACCGAGCGAATTAAAGCTTAGCGGATTAAAATGTTTACGTGAATTTGTAGTTGCATGGCACCACATGGAGGACAACGCCTCACCGTTGCCATGGCAAGTCATGCCGTGCCACACCAAATCCTGCTGCTACCAACACCGCGGGCATATTTCACTTTTACTTCACTCCGTTGCTGCTGGCTTTATCTATTTCCAATTGAAATCACACTATTCAATGGTAATAAAACAAAAAAGCATGCCGGAGAGAATTTTGCAAGCATGTTTGGCGTAATAGTGGAATAGTGGAATAGTAGTTAAGTAAGAAACTATGCAAGGTGAAAAGCATAAAATAAAGAAGATGTAAAAAAAGGAAAAAGAAAAATTGCTTGTGGTATTTCGATCGGATTTCGATTGCTTAATTGCAATTTAATTTACTGATTGCGAACGAAATTGGCAATTATTTCTAAATATACGAGTATCTCGAGCACCGAATTGAGCAGCTGCCATTTCTGCTATTCTTAAGCGTTTGTGTGTATGCATGTGTGGTTATATCGTTTGAGCGGAAGTTTAAGTACCATTGCCTGCAGCTTCTGCCATTAGCACTTCTTGGGTGACATATTTTGTACGTACAAACAACTTCACAGCAATCGATGCCACGTCCAGGAGGTAATATGTAACATTCCATTCATACTTTTCACAATATTCTGTTCTCAGTATGTGTGAGTCGAATAGTGAAAATAGCATCAGCTAATGAAAAACATTACTCTATTTTAATCTGCACAACTGTCATCCTTGACTACTAACTAACTGTCCTTAGTACCAAAGTAGCGACTAAATGTCAAGCAATCGAACGTGCACTGTAAATATATGAGCAGCAGTAGCACACATACATGTATAGATACGCATACATTCGTATGTTTATTGGCACAATCAAGTTCCTGCTAGGAATTTCATAGTCGACAACGGAAAGATCTAACTTCTATAGGGTGGGCCATGTAAAATTTGCTTTTTGAATCGGCTATAAAAAAAAAACTTATCAATATTTTTCAAACTTTTTTTTTTATTTTGAAGAGTGAACATTGTCATTTATGAATAAAAAATAATATCGTTCAAATGACTGCCACGACTGGCTTTACAGTATTCGATCAACCCAATTTTTAAGCACATTTTCGATTGTTTGGGCTCCAATTTCATGAATGGCAACATCGATTTCGTGTTTAAAGCATCAATCCTCTCTGGATGGTTCCCATAGCATTTGTCCTTAACGGCTCCCCACAAAAACTAGTCCAACGGCCTAAAATCACAGCTCCGAGGCGGCCAATTGTTATCGGAATTTCGGCTGATTATTCGGTTATCAAAAACGGCAGCCAAAAGTTCGAGTGTAACTTTGGCAGTGTGACAAGTTGCACCGTCCTGTTGAAACCAAATGTCGTCCATGTCATCCTCTTCAATTTGTGGAAACAAAAATTCGTTGAGCATGTCACGGTAACGCTCGCCATTTACTGTAACCGCGGAAGAAGAAGAAGACTCACCACTTTGGAAATACTAGGTTTTGAATATTTCTCAATTTTGTTCAAGCGTATAGCGTCCCATTTCATAAACGTCAAACCTTTCAGTAAATTATGAACAAATTTGACATGTCATTTGCGTTAACATTCTCAAAAAAAAAGGTGGTTCAAAAAGCAAACGCTATATGGCCCATGAAGCTCACTCACTATGTGCGACATCAAATTGGCTTCATAATCCTGCAGAAGTCATGCAATGCACTACGTGTGATGAGCTGTAATGTGATATTTTTATTGAAAATTTAGAATTTTTTACATATTATATAAAGTTTTCACATACGTGCTTTACTTGTTCCTTCTCAATGAATTGGAAAATTCATCTCGCCCAAAAGAAGGAATTAATATGGTTATGATTTTCGACGTGGATTATCGAGACAAGAGAATATTGATCAACTTATTGCGACTTTGGCGTTAAAGCACTGCACTTAGCCACGGTAAAATGCTGGTACAACGAACTCCAATGTGGCCGTGAATCTTTGTAGCATAATTTTTGATGGTGTGCGTTAATTAATAACTATAATCGCGATATAGAGGCGTTTTTAGGCATTAGTGGCCCCTGGATAGGTTCAATGTTGCATGAAAATTTGTTCATCAAGGATGAATGTTGAACAAATTAAGTCGGAAAGATTCAAATGACGTTTATGACATCGTAACAGGTGACTAATCATGGATCTATGCGTACGAGGTGCAAACAAATCAGCAATCGATCCAACAAAAGTTGTTCGCAGAATAAGCTCCTTGAAGTAAATGGTCACCTATTTTTTCGGAAAATCTGGCAGATCATAACTGCACCACTAGAGAAACTTAAAACAGTCAATTCTGCATGATACACAACCATTTGTTTAGCAGACGTATCATTCTTCACCAAGTCAATATGAGCTCTCGCGTATCGGCTCACATAAGGGAGTTGTTGAGCATCAAAAGATCGAAGATCGATTTGGAACCTAATTATTTCTTGTGTTAACGAACCTCAAATAAAATCTGAGACGAACGTTTTTCAATGCTTAAATAAACTAATTTAAACAGCTCATTTTGGAAGTATCCTCTTCTGAGTGGCAAAAGAGGTTAGAAAATTAGTAAAGCGAATGCAGACGTGTATTGACTGCCAAGAAGATTATTTTAAAGAACAATAAAGCCATTTTCGTTATTACTACATTTTGCTGTGTTTTCATTATTAGGTGCAAAATAAAGATATATTTTTGTACAACATGTAAAAATTCCAAAAACAAAAATCATAAAAAAATTACATTTTCGGTATAAATCATCGTGCGTATTTTTGGAAACATTTGTTTCTTCTTTTTCTTTTTAATTATTTAAGCTATGCAACATTCTTTTCATGGAGCCATTGGTAGCTATATGTTGAATGACTACTTTATAAAGAAAATTTTAGCAAATATACGACATGGTTGCTTTGCCTTAAAGGCAGAAAATATAAAAAAGAAATGAGCACCACAACAATTTTTCATGTCTGCTCTGCCTTCCTATTTCGGCTTATCCCGATAAGCGAAGTTTGGTACAGAGCATACCTATACATAGATGAGAGTTTTTCCAGAAAATGTCCCATTTCTTTTGTAAATTGTTTATATTAAAAGTAAATAATTTTCAAATGTCATTAATGCCGATTTATAGTAAATATATCACAGCTATTTAAATAAAAACCGTACACCGATCGGTTGACTATTTTTGGAATTGTTGCACATCGGAAATTAGTTTCTTTCAAATCCATGAAATTTTAGAAATGTATGAGAATTATGTCGTACGTATGAAATTTATGTCCGAAAGTATATTCCAGGTGAGATTAGGTCAAAAATACACAAAATCTTGAGCTAATCGGAACATTCAGTCCATAGTTTTTAGCGTACATAAGTACACAATTTGGGACTTTAATTAATAAGATAAGAGATGAGTTTATTTACTTAAAATCCCTTCATCTTCTTACATTGTACGTAAAATTTATTCCGGAAATATTTTACGTTAATTTTTTATAAAAATACATACATAATTTAGTATACCAAAAGCCTTATATACCAAAATTCCAAATTTTGTTCCAAATTTAGGAAAATATAATATTACAAATTTCAAAATATTGCCATGAAAATGTTCAACATTTTAATCAGTCTTTGGATGTTCAGTAAAATTATTAAATTATAGTTAGCTGAAATAAAGCTCACTTTCTCGCCTCCGTCGTGACTTAACTTAAGTGAATTTAAATTCCTACAGGGCGAGCATAAACATGCTTGTAGGAGTGCCGCTTGTAAGGAAGATCTTCAGCCTCTATCAGCAAACCCAACTAGCACTGATTGCCTCAATTACAATAAATATTACACTTGCTCTTCTGCTTTGAAAGAGTATACAATGTATGTCATTGTTAGTGTCTTTTGTACACATAAGTGTATGTATGGATGCGTGCAAATTAAAATTATACTCATTGAGTAAATTTATATTAGGTGAAGTTAAAAATGCTGACCATTTTCCGCTAGATATCTTTAATGAGCCATATATGCTCTTGAGACCAGATTTAGGAAAATGGTTTTGGCTAATTTTCTGTTTAATATTCAGCATCGGTCTAATTGAATTAGTGCGCACGTGCGGATTTGATACCACGATTTCCATGATTTTATCGTTAGTTCGATTGGCTCAACTGAGCAAGGATCTCCCTTTCCTTCGATATTACAATCACGGAAATTTGGAAGTACCGGTTTGTTGCATTCGATTTTACTTTGGGTCTATAAGCTGCATACATATTTTTGGCCGCTTACTCCGACTTTTGATCTTGGTCATAGTGGCACTGAGAAATGTATGACATTTGACTTGGCTTTACTAACCAGAAATTTATCCAAAAAATTGTTCCTATAGATTGTTACCTTTAAATTTATATGATGTAATGCTGGTATCGGATGATATGATTCTCACTAAAGACATATGGTGAAAAACATGCAAAACGTGCACTCGTATCAACACGTTGTTAATGTTGTTCGCGTTTTCGTTACGATTGGTAAAATTGGCCACTGTTTCGATAATTTCATAGTCATAAAAGTCAGGATATGTGGGACTTAGCCTTCCACTTCAGTTATAAATATTTCAAATGCTTTTCATTTGAAGTTGTTGAGAATGTACTTTCCTCGTACTCTGAGGGTGATCGTAGCCGTCCTTGTTGCGGTCGTAGCTGAGGTCTAGCTATTGATGCTTATGAGTATAATTAGCACAGCTCTATTAATATTAAAGATGCATGCTATATTGTTGACGGCATTTTCTATCCTATATACAAGGTGGTCCGAAATTAATCATCCCATCCAAGGATTTATAATTTTTGCAAATGGCGTCGTACGTCTTTGACACTTGACACTTACATAGACACTTGACTTGTTTGTATACAATCTAGACAGCTGCAGGATACAAACAGACAAAAAGGGCAAAATAAAGATTTCCATCACTCAAAATAATTTTTTTTTATTATTTAGTACAAAAGTTATTCAAAAACAAAATTGGATGATTACCACCTTGTATGAAGTTCTTCGAATGCTCTGGTTAATCTGAATTGTTAATAGTATTCAGGTGTGAGAACTTAGAACAATGCAGTTAAGGTTGCTATAGCATTAATGTCAAAAAACCTAATATTTAAGATCATAGCTAAACTCCCAGATAAACAAGCATACGACTTAAGGGGATCCGGTAGCCTAGAAATTAAAAAAAATTGCTTTTTGCTTGTTCAACGTTTCGAAAGTATAGTATCTTGAGAATATACTGTGAAGTTTTCATGCGGAAATTCCCAATATTATAGCTTCTACAGCTCATTAACTAGGTAGAGAGCGGTCCGCGCGCACCTGCACCTCAAACTTTAAACTCACTTATCTCGAAACGATTTTTTTCGGTCTTGTTGTTGATTAAAAAACTGAAAAACCCCCGAATTTTAGAGTCAAATTCAAAACCGCGCCATTTTTTCTTATTCTAGTAACAGGACATAGCTACAGTCATACTGATTCATAATTTTTTTGGCTTTTGTGTTTTACATAAATATTATAGAAGAGCCGAAATGGTCAACAACGTCCAGATCCAAATTTTCGGGAGGGTCAACTTCAGCGTCATTTTTGAAATTATTAAAATTAATATTTTTTTTTACTTTAGTATGTAAACGAAGTTAAATAAAAAGCATACAAAATTTAAAGATCGTTTTTCATTTTTTTAATATAAAGCAGAAAATCCTGAAAATATGGCACATATCTGATTTTTTGTTCATAATTCTGGGGTTTCCAAAATAAATAATTTAATTTGATGTTGCATGTGATACGGGGAAAGCATAGAAATATTTACTGCATTTAGCCTTATTTAATTACATAGTATGTAATGATTGTTAAACATTGTGTAGAAGCGTTGTACAATTGTAAGCATCAAATCTAAACATAAAAGAATACTAATAATATGGTGTGGTTCACAACTAGAGCACAGGAATTTAAGGATAAGTATTCACAGTTAATATGCCTCGTATTTCATTTTGGCAATTTTTTTCTGAAAACATCTTACAAAAAAAAAAAAACAGAAAAATCCAAGTGTCCAGCAATGCGTTAATTAAAAAATATATAAAAACTTCAAAAAATCTTCTTTGAAATTTCAAACCTTTCAATCAGAATTTTAAAAGCACTCTAGAGTACGCAGCTTTATAGCCCATTAAATTTTTTTGAACAAAGTTTAAGTTTTAAGTATCTCAAAAATCCCGTTAATTTTTGGCATTTTTGTTTTGCTAACGGTCTTGACATTTTCTCGAGGTAACGAATGCTCGACATTTTATTGATATTTTATTATATGGAACAAAGGTAAAAAATTGTGTAAAATCAATGCGAGTTTTGAGCCACTTTAATATTTCATTGTATCTTATAATAATCACTTTATCTTATAAAAATCACTTTATCTTATGAATAAAGCTATAAAATTGATTAAACTGTTAAAAGTGTGACATTTTTATGAAAATTTGAAACATGAGTTTCAAAGATAAGTAAGTTTTTCTACATTGGTATATAATCAACAAAATAGAAAAGGCTTGTTATGACCACCAATACCTTCAATGGTGTCCAATTTTCTTTTATAACTATGTAGTTTATTTCAATTAATGGAAAATATAGAGAAAATTCATTCAAGCGTCAATACACGAGTATCTATATAAATATTAAAATTTCCATAACTAATTGCAGTATATACGAGTACATAATTATGACTTTTGCTCCGCATTGACTAGAGCAGAGAATTTTACTTATGCATGGACATATGAACATACATACATATACACATCGTCTGCCATGTTGCATTTAGCACCAGACATCGCCAAGGGACATAGACGTAACCGCAACCATGGCTTAAAGTGCTTATTTGACTAATAAGTCACTATGACAAAGTAAACTATAATTATATAATTTACGACTAGCTGCTGGCAAAAGCAGAAAGGTAACCGAAAAGACCAAATAGTATGCCAGTATGGCAAAGCCAGACCGAGTGAGAGTGACTAGAAACAAAAACCTAAATAGTAGAACAGAACATAAAATAGTTGCTTTTGCTGTTGTTTGTTTGAGGCGTACATAAACTCCTTCTTCCATTACATTATTTTGAAAACTTCCATGAATAGTTGATGTTTATGTGCAAATATGAGAGCAAAACGTGTAACTAAGTCAACTGCCGCAGTACGAAATAGAATATGTATATCTGTATAAGTAATAAGTACGCATATACCTGCAGAACGTTTTAGTTTAGGTAAAAGGCGAATATATCAAATATCATTGTTAAAAAAGGTGCATTCAAACGAATTCGTTACGTACATGATCTATTCAAAAAACAAAAAAAAAAAAAAACGAACCTTAGTGGTGACGAGAGGCACGGACTGGAGTGTCGTCTGAAACCCTCGAAAAATGCTTGAATTTCATCAAAACAATAAGTTAAGTAACAATCCACCGTGAAAAGAATTAAATTATTAGCCGATAACTTTGTGTAGACCACTGATCGAAAATATGCCGTATTCGGCCTGTAAACTGATAAATTGACAACTGGTAACTTTAAAATGATTCGCACACTCAGAATATTTTCTATTAACGAAACTGCATTTGGCGACGGAAGAAAATGACATAAATCGATTGAGGCAATTAAAACTACTTAAACAACTTTCTTTAAAAATGAATGTAATTCGTTTTAGAACTTAAAAAAGTGTACGAACTTGTGCATCGAAACAGAAAGCGAATATCTTGAATAAAACTTACAAAAATTATGTCAGAAAATACATAATAGTTGTTTACATTACGTCAAGCATAAAGTTTTGCATATTTGCAGCTAGATGTCTTGAGTAAAGCTGAGCACAGACGGAAAACAAATCCAAACAATCGGTTAATATTTCAACAGGGCAAATGACAACATTAAGCAATCCTGCATCCAAATTGATTACTTTTTTTCTCCCTTCTTTTCATGCACAAATAAATACCATGATTTGTTTTCCGTCTGTGCCCAGCTTAAGCCATATCTCAGGATATATATTTCTTGTACAATATATAAAGATGTATAGTACTTCTTCATAGTAGCTTCTTCTGAAACTTGTGTTCATGTGATGGAAAGATTTCGTACTAGCCAGATGTAATAAAAAAATATTTTTAAAACTTTAAAAGAGTATAAGTGCCTGCAAGGAAGTATGTCGAGTTTTATAAAGAGCATATTTGCGTTGCAGATTCGTTTACTTATATATTTTTGTCTAGCAGGCCGTTTATTAGTCTAGCAGGTTATATTATAACATATCCTTGACTGAAATGTAGCGTAACAAACCATATCTGGTGTAAATGTAGATAAATAGATAGATCGATTTGAGGCTTCACCTTCGACCCCATGGCTTTTTGTACCCTCTACTCTTTACAGTACCTTGACCAAACCCCGTTCCATTATTAAACTTAAGATAGATCTGGGTTGGGCGGACCGTACATGCTGTTGTTTTGGTTGCAATTAGCTCAGATGTCTCAACCTTCTACGTGCTATAGCGCCAAATACATATATGTATACAAGGAGAAAGTATATTGAAGTATCTGAGAATTGGTCCTAAAAACTGCAACAGTCATTGGACTAGGAAGAGCCGGAAGCGATTGTGCCTTCCTAACAAATTCAGTTTCTCAATACCGTAAAGAACTAGTGAGGACTTAAGGTAGTAGTCTGGTAACTTATTTTGAAAATTTCGAATTTTGGTTTTTTACATATTTTGAAAGTGCGATATATTGGTAATATACTGTACAAATTTTAGACCGAAATTCGAAATATTGACGAAATTATAGCACATACATAATAGCGGCTCGTACTTGCGCGCGCTATAAATAATCAATTGCTAAAACTTTAAACGCGTTTTTCTCAAAATAACGTTTTTCCGGATGGCCGTCGTGAAAACAAATTTTCTATCTAACGGATTGAACTGAAATTTAGATATGTTTTTCTACACATCAATAGTTCTGGCGGGTAGTAGATTTAATTTATTTCGTCCCTAACTTTCCATTTTTTAGTCCGATTTCCACTTAAAAAACGCAATTTTCTTACGAAGTCCGCCATTTTGTTATTTTTTGTCAAAATCATTTGATCTTACTACCCGCCAGAACGACAAGCACACTGATCAATAAGCAATTTGTTTTTTCTGTTTCAGATGAACACAAGTGACGAAATCACGCCGGCCCGCCACTGTACCTCTTTTTTTTGCCGCTTGCTGCAGTGTACAAAAATAGTATCAAAACATTAAAAAAAAAAAACAAAATTTTTTTCGTACAACTTCTGATACCTTTAATAACATATCAGAAAATCGAACCGATTGAATTTTATTTTCCATTCCAAAAAATGTCCCAAACATGGTCTCAAAAAACGTGTAAGTTACCAGACTACTACCTTAAGCTCACAGAATGACAGTGGCTTGAGTGTCGCCTTACTGTCGCTCAGAATGGTAATTCGCTTATTCCGGATATTCCTGTGTATGTTGATCTCTACACATAAAAAGATGGCATACACCTCCGCTTGGAAGATGCTTGGAAAACTACACATCGGCATATGGCACATCGCGTACCTACATGCCTTTAGTGTCTTCGGGCCATCTGCATATCACTCTTAGAGTTTCCTTTCAAGTACAGGTATACTCCAGTTTACTTTATCGTTCTGTTTATTTCTTTTCAAATTTAATGACTTTAGTGATAGCATCCCTGGGTAGCTGGGCAAGTGGTAACTGCAGACTTGGCGATTCCACACTCTTGTATGACCTCTACCGAAAGCTTCGCTACTAATACTCAATTAGAGACACTTGGCTGATTAATCTGTGTGTTCGTATTAGTGTGAGCATAGCACACAACTTTTTGAGGCGGTAATGTTGGCGAATGGTGTTGTAATACTTCCATACTTAGCAGATAAATATAATATAGCATAAATAGCAAAAAATGTAGCATAAAATAGCAAAAAATCCTAAAATGTGCAGCATTAACGAAAGATATGGAATTATGCAGCATCAGCCTTATTCAGTAAATGCTTAAATTTAGATTTTGAAAAATCTAAAATTTTTTTTTTTAAAGTTGCTTCAAAAGGTAGAAAGGAAGAAGGTTGATATAGAAGCCTAACTGTATCTAAATATTGTTCAGAATATATAAATGCTATAAATTCTGACCAAAACAAACTACTGTCACTTACTACACCTAGGTATTTGAAATCTTCGAAAGTGTCAACCTTGAAGCAGTTGCCACTTCATTTGACGTTGCAAGCGAAAGACATTTTTGATTCATTCAAAAAGCACGCAATATAATGCAGGTTAAAACAGAGGCATTCTAAAGAACGAATATTCGGATATTCCTTGGCAAGTGTGTACTACTAAAAAGAGGTTTGTGTAAAGAAAACTAAGTTCTCAGCAAATATGTTCAAACTACATCAAATTAAAGAAATTTGTTCAATTAAAAAAATCTGCAATCCTGTCTTTAGCGGTACACTTACAATTAAATGTATAATGACTAGCACAGTTTTGCCTAAGATCATGGACGAATATATCATAATTTATTAAAAATTTCAGATCTGGAAAAAAATTCCCAAATTTAAAAAAAGTCGTCTTATAACTAGTGAACAATAGAACATCGATTTTTGAAACCAAACCGAACTTCGGCTAATTTCAGCCGAAGCCGAACCTTAACTGAAAGGAATATTTTAAAAAGCCCACGTAATATATAAGCATTGGTTCTTAAAAAATAAGTATTTATATTTTAAAAAAGGATGAAAGGTGCACAATCTCAATCGCATTAATTTCAGCCCCTAACCTATATTTATTTATGCTTATAAAAATACTAAAAAAACATATAAATGTAATAATTACTTCATACCCATAGTTGAATAATTGTATATAGTAATGTAAATACATTAGCTCATCATCATTATCACTATCTTTCAGTACCGCACAATTGTACACTCGATGGAAGAGGTCATGGTGTTTAAAAAAAAGTGGGTTCGATATCAGTATTCAAAAAATATTACAAACACAAAACTGTTAGCAAAAAAACCTACATTCAGAAGTGCACTGGTTTCAAACTATGGACACAAATTAGAAATTGATAAAAAAGTTCTTTCGTAGATCCGTCCATTTGTGGAAAACACTAAGGGGAAGGTGCTCGCCCAAACAGAAAATAGTGCACGCATTATTATGTAGATCCTGCCTTGTGGTACTCCCGAAATAGAAATAAATAATTTCGAGTAAACTCATCAGGTAATGTAAAATTGAATTGAATAGAATCGAGATCTCATTGAGTTCATGAAAGGAGCGAGTAATAAGAGCATTGCAGATATAATTTGTTCGGAACTTATTCAAATGGAATGGATATTTATTACGTAAAGGCCTCGTAGAGATCGAAGAGTTAATCATTTCTAAAAGAGTGGAACAATTTTCCCATTGAAAAAATTAAATAAAAAAGACAATGACAAAATCGATCTTCTGCTTTCTAGAAGAAATTAGAAATAAACGGAGTTTTTTTTCAGTTACCCAAACGACCCGGATTTATATCCGGCCAAGGATTTTCACTCCATCAGTATCCCCCGTAAATGTATTAGGAATATTTATTCTGCTTCAAAAATAACCTGCTTTGAGTCCATACAAGCCAAAATACACTCACAGCAATAACAGAAATCAAAAATGTCAAAGCCTGAAAAAATCATATACTCGTCTCGAAGATGTGTTTACGGTTTTAGCAAAATTGCATCTTCTGTTCGTTTGTGAGAGGCATAAATAAGACATGTGTTTTGCGTGTACGGCGATTTTCTGCTATCGAAAGAAAGGGATCAAAGAAGTTGTATACAGTTTTGTGTAAAAAATGGAATTAAGTGCTCAAAAACACAACAATTGTTGACTCTGGCATACGGTGAGAGTACTCTGAGTCAAAAATATTTACAAGTGGTACAAGCTTTTCACAGAAGGTGAAGAAGATGTGAATGACGACGCTCGCTCTGGACACCCCAGCACATTACCGTCGAATCACAATTAGAGAAGTTGCTGAGGATGTCGGCATATCGGTTGGCGCTTGCCGTGCAATCGAATTTTCGGAGATCTTGGGCATGAAGCGTGTGGCAGCGAATTTCGTTCCAACTTAAAAATTTCATAAATCGGGACGAATCGTGGATATATGGTACAGACATCGAAACCAAAGCCTACTCGTCCCAATTGAAGAGCCCAGGAGAGCCAAGACAAAAAAAGCACGCCAAGTTCGATTTAATGTCAATGTTTTGCTCACTGCTTTCTTCGATTACTATGGCGTAGTGCATCAGGAGTTCTTACCACAAGATCGTACGGTAAATAAGGAGTATTATTTTATGCCGTTTGCGTGAACCAATACGAAACGGCCGGAATTGTGGAAAAAAAGCATGGCTTTTGCATCATGATAATGCATCTGCTCGTTCATACTTGCTTGTGAGCAATTATTTGGCGAAAACCAACACCGTCATGCCTCAGCCAGCATATTCACCAGATTTCGCCCCCTGCGACTCTATCCTGTTCCCAAGATTGATGAGATCCATAAAAGGACTGCCTTTTGCGACGCTTAAGGTGATAAAACCCGAATCGCTGAGAGAGCTCAAGGAGATACCGAAAAGTGCATATCAGAACTGCTTCGAGGATTGGAAAAAACGCTGGCACAAGTTTATTATATCTGAGGGGGACTACTTTGAAGGAGATCAAATAGAAATTTTTCTTCTTCTTCTTCTTCTTTTTTTATTTAGGACATACCCGTTTTTCTTTACACAGATTCTTAGATTTAAAATTGTATAATTTATCATATATGTAGATAATGTTTTATTGTATACTGAATTATATATTTAACTACATAATTGATATTAATTTTCTATTGAAGTTGATATCCAGCTTTGCGCCCATCTTTTCGGCGGTCTTCCTGGACAGCGCCTTCCCAATGGAATTCCGTCACGTGCAATCTTAATTAATCGGTTGTTAGAAGCTCTTGAAACATGCTCTTTTCATGCCCGTCTTCTTGATCTAATAAATTTGATAATGTTGTCAGTGTTTGTTTGGATTCTAATATGATGGTTGCTACAGCAATCCCATCTCGTTTTTCCTGCTATGTGTGCATTTTTGTAGAGCCTAATAATTCTTTCGTTTTTGTGTTCTCCGCGCGTGCATCTGCACCGGTGTTACGATTGTTTTATACACATGCGTTTCGCTTTCCACATTCATGTATTTATTCTTCCATGTAATATCTCGCAGAAATCCTGATATTTTCGCACAATTTGTACATATTTCTCTCACTTCTGTGATGATATTCGGATCGTTCGGTATACAATCTATTCCAAAGTGTTCGATTACTTGAAATATAAATTGATGAATAATGAAAATTAACCTTAATTTTTGAACACACCTCGCATTGCGTTTAGAGGAAAGTGCTTTGAAAGCGACAAAGCATATTTGGGTGATTAAATGAAAATTGTATTTTATTCGCAAATTCTAGCAATTTTTTATTAATATATTGTCTAGTCGCTCATTGGCAAATCAAGTACGTGCTACTCCCAAAGCTGTCCATTATGCCCTGCTCTACTAGCCATAACTCTATCATACTTTTTCACATACCCCGAGCTACAATTTCTATGCTTCTCATTGTTTCGCTACTAAATAAACCCGCGGGACTGGTCAAGTTACCCAAACAAACTGGCCCATCAAAAGATTTGTTATTGTGAAAGCTGTGTTTGTATGTGTGCATATATGTATATGTGCCTTGCACACGTTCGGGAGAGTAAATAACAATTGGAGGGACTGCGTTCGGACAAAGTGGGTTACCAACTTGCTCGTCGAAGCTTTGGTGTTATGCTATGCTGTTACATTTGTAATACGTACATACATACACGTACGCATGTACGTAAATGTCTATAATCAGACGCTGGTATAAAATCTTCTATTTTTCTTTTCGTATGCGGGTTGGAGCGGTTTTATTTTAGTGTTAGCTTCTACACCCACATTGTGGTGGAGTAATATAACGGGAAGCAATATTTCCGCTCACGCTGTGGTTATCGCCAGTAAAAGAATATAGGCGTATGTGTACACCTATGTATGTGTTACCGCATATGGCGTATAACATGTGGCATGTGGCATATGGCGTATGTTTTTGTGCAGTACACACGGTTGGCAACTTTCGATATTTTCTTTTTACACTTACTTGGCTTTCTCAATGAGCTGACTGTTCTGGTACTTACTTGCGCTTTTGTTCCAGCTCCACATGCTTTTATGTGTATGTGTTTTATACTTGTATTTTTTTTACTACTTTTTCCTGCACTTAAAACATCGATTTAATTAATTTGCTCATAAATTGTATGAAGGCTATTGTTTTCGGCACATTAAACAAATGTGAATGTTGTTAACGGGGTCGCAGGCAAAACTCTTTTCATGCACATATACATATTTACAAATATACTTACATACATATACATACATTCATACATATATTTATTTGAGGTATATGTATGTATGTGTAATTTTACGCCAGCAACACATTTCACCTTACTGGCCTGCTGGTTGACCTAACTTGGCACTTTTCCATAGAAAAAGTAGAAAAAGTTGCTAAAGTTGCGCAGACATTGGAGCCGGAAGTCGGCCGCTGTGAAAATTTTCCATCCATGTCGGATGTGAATTAGCGCTTACGGATAATTTATAAAGCCCTAAACACAATGTAATCAACATGCCGCAAATTACCATTAATCCTTCTTATTGTATACTACACACAGTTTTACTTATGAAATATGTTTGTGTAGGTATCTATGTGTTGCTACTTCGATTGTTATCAAGTGAAAAAGACCTTTTCTTTATTAAACCCTTGTGAAATAGTTCACTAGGGATCACATTGCGATTGCTCGCAAAATTTCTAGAAACAGAGAAGATATAGGCATCGGACTAATTAAATACATAAAAAGTACTCACTGCTGAGCGGATTTGACTTAGCCATATCTATCTGCCCGTATATCTATGCAACTGATGCCCGTTAGTCTGGCTGAGAGAATTCCGAAATGGGGATTCGAAAGAAGTCAACACTTTAAGCTTTAAGCTTTTTAAGAATAAGTGTGAATAGTCAGAGTAAGTCAACGCTGCATTATTATGAGAATATGTTGAGTATTCTTCGAGATTATGTAAAGCAGGACTTCATCAGCATTTTGCACAGGGTCGTTTTCCCTTTGTATAAATTACTAGCTAACGCCCGACATAATATAAAATAAACGTAAAAACAGACAGTTAGAAAAATATCGAACATTTTTATTACATATACAAGTGTGTATTGAGTGTTTGGCCGAGCTCCTTCTTCAATTTATTGTGTCCGTCGTGATATTTTACCACAATTGGAGGGACCTACAGTTTCAAGCCCACTCGAAACAGTAGACGGTTTGTTTTTGAGGAGCTTTTTCATGGCAGAAATACACTCGAAGTCATGCCCTTGTCTGCGGAGGAGAGGAACTTTTTCCATTTTTTTATTGATGTTCATGCATGAAGATTCAAACTCGTGCATTACTTAGTGATAGTCACGCACTAACCCATTCGCCTACAGCGAGCACATTTTTATTCATCTCTATATATATTTAACGTGATGTCAACTGGTAAAGTTTATTTTTAGATTTAGTTTTGGTTTTAGATTTTTTTTTAAATTGGTTTCTTTGTAGGCTTGGGTATAATAAAGAGTAAATTGAGAAAAGTTTGAAAAACATTTAATAATTTTAAGGTATTTTGTTCACAGATAGTTCTTCAATGTTTAAGATATTTTTTCAATGTTGGAAATTATGGTATAGAATTTTTTAAATATTTTCTTCCTGAAATATTTTCGGTTCTTTTTATCATTTAAAGATCTTTTTTTAATGTTTCAGGATCAAAAAATGTTTTTTTTAAGTGAAACTTCTTAGGCGTCGATGGATTAGCGAGAATGGAGAGTAAAAGTTCGAGGCCATGCAATGTTTTGGGCATTTTCGTTCCGCGAGAGAGAAAAAAGATATAACGTAGAGGAAAAGGAGAGAGAGAGCTATACCTTATATACATCTTAGATACACTTTAGGCTATTTTTCCTAGGTCTTTCCTTGTGGTTGCTAATTTCTAGTGAGAAGTAACACTGCCTACCTTTTAGCGCTTGTTTGTAGGTGTAAACTTGTAGGAAATATATTTTTGGTGCCTACTTTTCGGCGCTATATTTCGTTGGTGTCGGTTTGGGACGTTTTTTGGTCCCAATTTTTTTGGCGTTTTCTTGGTGCCTACTTTTTGGCGCTTATTTCCTCGGGCCTCTCCCTCTTTCTTTGTCTGCCTTGAAAGTTTCACTTCTGTTATGTGTACTACGTTACACGCACTTTTTTTTGTGAACGGAGGGAAATTAGATTGAAATGCAAGTGACGCCTAGACGTTAGTAATGAATAATACCTAGACGGTAACTTTTCTTAATGTCATCTTTGACATTTGTTAAGTAGAGAGAAGTACGATCATATTTTACATAATAGAATAAGGCGAATTATTGAAATGCATATTATGAAAATAGTCGCTCTTTAAGAACAGCACATCGTAAAATTCATGTTTTTTTAGGTGGAAATAATTATCCGAATAAGTCGACAATTCAAAGTTTGGTGAATCAGTTTGAAGAAACTGGTTTTATCGATGATAGAAAAAGGAGTGGCAGACCAAAAACTTGACGGTGTGTTGAGAATATTGAGCTACATTGCAACATCGATATCTCGAAGTTGTCAACAATTAGACATTCATGAATCGAATGTTTGGAGGATTTTACCTGTAGACGCACATACAGTGGACATTTAAATTATGCCACTTTTTGCAAGCAAATTGAACATTTTCCGTGACTTTTGGAAAAAATTAATTAAAAAAATTATTATTTAAATCATCTTTCCTCGGATATTTTTCTTGTTTTCGTCATTAATTGCTGAGTGGTGGCCACTGTAGCCGAATGGGTTAGGTTCAAATCTCGGTGAAACACCGAAATTAAGAAAAACATTTTCCTAATAGCGATCGCCCCTCGGCAGGCAATGGCAAACCTCCGAGTGTATTTCTGCCATGAAAAAGATCCCCATAAAAATATCTGCCGTTCGGAGTCGGCTTAAAACTGTAGGTCCCTCCATTTGTGAAACAACATCACCACAAGTATAAGGAGGAGCTCGGGCAAACACTGAAAAAGGATGTACGCGACAATTATATATATATATATTTATATATTGCTGAGACCATGTTTGTAATCCCTGAAAGTTTCGTGGGGGGATTCCCTTAACTTTTCTAGTTATATTTGAGCTCATCGAATTTCGTGTCCGCATGGAGTCAGTTCTTAAACTCTTTAAAGCGTACTTGCGTGGAAGGAAAATTGCTCATCTAGAACTCCAAAAAGGGCTAACTTTTGAAAGTGTATAGCTTATAGCTTCCAGTATTTTGGAATAGTGTAGTCGAGATATCTCGAGCACAAATTGAGACACCTCAGTTAAGCCCAATACGCGCCATTCTTAATATATTGCAGATTGTTATTGAAAATTCGTAACAAGTAAAATAAATTTGGAAAATACTGACATACACAACGATTTCAAAGACCGTTATATGATTTTTGGGAACTTGTTGCTAAGGGTCGTAAATACTTTTAAGTAGATTTGCAGGAAGTGCCTTTCTCTTCCTCATTGCGCGGGGAAATATTTATAGGGCTCTATAAGGAAGAATAGCCGCATAAATGAATAGTTGACGTTTTCGGATATTTTTGGAAATTTGCATCTAAACAATAACAGTGGCTGGAAACTTCGAGTACATGACAACAGAAACCTCTGTAGGTTTGGAACGTAGCCGTCTGTCATTGTGGTCGTTTCTGTGGTTGGTCTTTTGGCCTTGATAAATTTTCAAAAAAAAAAAAAGATAATATCGTAGCCACTTCAATATCTTTATTTTGTTTAGATGTATTGATGGGATAACGGATACTACAACATAGATTATCTTCTGCACATAACGTAGGATTTATACCGCGGATATTCATGCCCAACTTGACGGATAAGACGCTAAGTAATATTAAGCACCCTCGCAAGGGCCTTCATTGATTTTGATATGTCACTTATTGAATAAATTCTACAGATCGCATGGTGTCAGAACGTTCCTCGTGGTTTTTGCTATATGCAACCGATTCTGTATTGCCACCTTATGCGATCCTTATGAACGAATGCGCAGCTACACTTAAGAAAATTAGAGGTTTCTGGGTGTTTTGCCCATTTAGTGACGATAATTGCACGCATCTTCATTTCTTGAGTTAAGTTGCAGTCCCTCCATGTCTTCGGTTTCGGGAAGTTATAACCACATATGTATTTACATGTCCTAAACTCCCTTATGCACCCTGCATAAAAAGTAAAAATCAACTCTTAGTTGTAAAAGGACTTTTACGTTTCTCTAAAAACATGCACTGGGTATAAAAGGTTCGGTTATTCTCCACGTATACACTTCATTACTTGTTTTAGTTGTACTTTTAAATTGTCTGAAAACTATGAGCCTTCTGTTGTAGCATTTCTTATTTTTCTTAAATTTTAAATTTTTCTATGGTGCGAACAAAAAAGTAAATAAAAATACCGTAAAAAATAGCGTAAGAAATTGCACTGTTGTCAGGCAAAAATTATGATTTATATTTCAAGCTTGTGCAGCGAAAAGCAAAAATAGCGAAAAATGCTAAAAAATTATGTGCAAAAAAAATATCAAGAATATAACTAGGAATGGTCTGAGCCACATTTCTTACCACAAGCATTCAGACTATACTGTATACTTTACTTAAGTATGTATTTATGTGTGTACGCGGCGTATGAGTAATGCCCGGCACATTGGCGAGCATCTTAAAAGCGGCATCTGTTGTTTTTCACATTTAGTGCTGCAATTTTACACATTTCTTGCAGCTGGTTTTGCTCTTGGTTTCGGGGCTTTTGCTTTTATTTTCATTTTCGTTGTCTTGTGGTTTTGCACCTTGAGGACTTTCCACAAGATTTACGATGCTGCGAATACTTGCAGGTCCTAAGCAAAGTAGGTAGAGCACGAAGGTAATGATAAAAAGTAAAAAAATTAAAAAGGAGGCGTGGACAATTTTTTAAAGGGTATTAAGAATTTTATTTTGTTAAGTATATTGATTTGAAATTTAAGGTGATTTTTCGTGCTAACATTTCTGCTTAATGCAGCACATTAATATGTTGTGAAGAGGAAAGCAGGCTATAGTCAGGAAGTATATCTTTAGATTTTGTAAAGACATTTTAGCCATTTCACTTTTTTATTAAAAACAGGTTAAAAGTTTCCAAATATGTTACTTACAATATGGATTTTACCGGAAAGTAAAGTGTAAAATCTCACGCATAAAATCCGCATAGCCAAAGCAAAGATATCGGGTACTTTTTTTGCTGCATCAGAAAGATCGATAACTATGGTTTAACATTTGAGAATGGTAACTGTACTGACATTTGAGTTCAATTGACAAATCATCATGAATAGCTTAACGCCAGAACAACGCTTCATAATTATGGATTTCCAATTACAAAAAAAAAAAAATAAATCTGTTCGCGAAGTTCATAGAGCACTGGCGCCTTCATCGGCTCTTATTTCTTTTGAAATGAGAAAAGAGCTTTCATTATGGTGACTGGCGAGCACTATCGAGCCTTGCTGCCTGAATTTTTGTTTCTAAAAATTAATGAGCTAAACACCGACGGCATTTGGTTCCAACAAAATGACGCAACTTGTCATACAACGCACTTAACAATCGAATAATTGCAATATTCAAGCCACCATTGACGCCGTATGGCCAGATTTATTGAAAAAAATAGAAAAAAATTTGAGTGAATGTAACTCGTAGCCTCGGCGGATAGGTGCCGAATATCATATTAAAAAAATAAGTTCCATTAAATTATCTACCAATTTCATTTTATGTTCGCAAGCTCTTAACCTGATATCATTCAATTCTAAAATATTAAATAATGTTTTGTGTATGCCAAGTGCTTAATTTGATGATTTCATTAATTTTTCAGCTTCAATTAAGTAAACTTCAATTGCAATATTTACATACGTCTACAATAGTTCATGACAAAAACATTCAACTGAATTCTGTCAACAAAGTAGTGCAAGACATGCCGCATTTGTCCTCTATTCTTTCTGAGTCGTTACCAGTAGTAGGAAACGGAATTGTTATTGTGACCAGTAGTCGTATCTGGCAAAAAAAATAAGTATAATTTTTTTTAACTCTGATGTATTAATAGCATCATTTTTGAAATATTAACGAATTTTCTCGGTACAAAGGTTAAAATGCTTGTAGTCCTATAAAATATGTTCAGAAAAACATAAGATCCAAATTTTGAGCCACGATTTCAGCGCAAATTAATTTGTCGAGCGCTTAACTCAATAGTCTCTATTTGTATTGCAATTTCAACGAAGATGAGCTTTTGATGGTAATGTGAGCTCTGACTTATCTTCTACCGATGACATTAAGGGGTCCCGGTGGTCTACAGGTCGAAAGTTTAGGGTATTTTGAAGAATTCTTCTACCGATAACATTAAGGGGTCCCGGTGGTCTACAGGTCGAAAATTTAGGGTATTTTGAGGAATTTTTTTTACAGTAAAAAAACGAAAAATGATATTTACATATTTCAGACTTTTTATTCAACTTCCTTAGCATACAAAAATAAAAAAAAAGTTTTTAATTTTAAAAATCGACCTAGACGATGTTGTCCGTTTTGGCTCTTCTATGTATCTGCAACACAAAAACCAAAAAAAAAAAATATTAATCAGTGTGACTGTGAATGACAATTTTGACAAAATTGAGCGGTTTTGAATTTGAACCTCAAAAATCGGAATTTTTTTTTAGTTTTTTAATCAAAAAAATACGAAATAATTGAAATAATAATCTGATTCTAGTACGGGCGATAGCCATTGATGTTGCGAACAACATACTAAAATTTCGGACGATTCGGTTGAATGGTTTTTTGTTTTTTTTTCTTTGACAACACCAGGCCGAAAAAGGTGGTTCCGAGATAAATGAGTTTGAAATTTGAGGTATAAGAGCGCGTGGACCGCTCCCTACCTAGTTAATGGGTTGCAGAAGCTATAATATTGGGAGTGAAAATTTGACAGCATATTCTTAAGATAACAAAAAATCGATATATTGAAATTTCTAGACCACCGGGTCCGGTCCCGTGAAACTCCAAATTAAGTTTCAATAGTATTACACAGTATTGCAATAACAAGAGCAAAATCCCCTATCAACGCAATATTGTTGGAAATTTTGTTTTTTACTTTTTATATGTTTTGTTACATAATATACTTATAGAAAAAAATATTTAGAAAAATGCCATATTCAATCGAAAACAAATGAAAAAACCAACATAATTGTTGCGCAAAAAAAAAACCTTGGCTCATTTTTTTTAAATCACTTTTCCAAGAATAGTGGTTTGCTTACCTACTAAATGCTAATCTACTACGTAAGTATTTTTAAATATTTATCAGCTTTTCCCCAACTGCACACAAAAATCCATAACCGCAATATGCGTATAACTCACTTTCAAGTCTTGTAAAAGCATGGTTAAATAACTCTATGCACTTACACATACATGCCTTTCTATTAAACAAAAAAAGTGAAAAAGTTAACCAATAAATGGAAAATCTCACTTACCGCCACGCACTTCACATGTCAACACAATGTTGTCACCCTCAAGCAGTGGGCCCACAGCACCGGCAACATCACGTCCAGAGGCATCATAAACCAGTATTTGATGTGGAGGAACTGCAGCAAGGGAAGGACGAGAATATAAAAACAAAGCGGTTTTAATAAATGTAAGTGTAAACGTATAATAAAAAACATATTTATAAAAATATAATATTAATGATTACAGCCATCTAATGTACAGTGAAACCTCCCTTGGGTAGTGAAACCTCCTCGTCGTAAAAGAGAGAATAATTTGTTCCGATACCTACGCCTTGTTAAGCAAAAAAGGGCCACCCAATGAAAGCCTTAGTTAAATAATTAGAAGTACTCGGCAGGATAGGTTCAATGTTTCTGGTATGTTGATAGGTGGAAATATTTATTAACTAGTTTCCGTTATTTTCTTTGCTTTTTGCTTGCATAATCGCTTTTCTTAGCACTCGGGTTGCCACGAAATTCTGTTTAAGATGAATTAAATGAGAAAATACCGGCTGAGATTCGAGAAAATAAACGTAATTTTCGTGGTTTAACTTGTGGCGAACTTATAGTTAATACAAACTAAGTTAATATACGAAATCGATATCTTATTTGTCTCAGATCAACCGAATAGTTTACTAACAAAAGTTGTACTGGTATTTGAGTCAGCTATTTTTTTCAATCCATTGATAACTTTTTAATTGCGATCGGCTTATTTTTGAAAGTATTTTTTTAATATCTCCTTATTCGTTTAAAAGTTTACACTTATAAATTAAGATAAATAAATCATGGATGTTTCATTAAAAGCAAAGTACGGCGTAATTAAACGGCTAAAGCAAGGTATGAAAGAGAGAAACTAACAACAGCAAGTTAAAGGTCTCTACGATTTTGAAAAGTAGAAATGTTCTGAAGAATAATTTGAAAAATGGCCATACGAAAAGGCTAATAATTTAACTATAAGGAATTCGGTTCTGAAAGGTAACGAATATTTGACCAGAAGTTGAAATATAAAGTGGTGCAAAATTAATCATGCGATTCTATTTCTGAGTAATTGTTTTTCTTCTTCTTAATTGGCGCGATAATTGCTTACGCGACTTTGGCCGTGTTTAACAAAGCGCGCAAGTCATTTCTTTCTCGTGCTCGTGCGCCAGTTAGAAGCACCAACTGGAAGCCAAGTGCTTCTCCACCTGATCTTTCTAACGTAGAGGAGACCTTCCCCTTCCTGAATAATTATTTTATTTAAATAAAAACAAAAGATCTTGGGTGACCGCAACTTTTATTTTGACCTTTAAGTCAGCCATTGCTTGTTTGTTTGTATACTGCAGCTTATTGAAATAAAATTGACATTAATCCGTATTGTAAAAGTTCCCTTTTTGCCTTGAAAAGCACCAATATACGTGTGCAGTTTTCCAAAGTCGTGTTTCCGCCTTAAGGCTTTATATATAGGTACAATCAATTCGGATAAAAATAAACAGATAAGCTTTGTATGTCCAACAGTATCCACTTACATATGTACATATATTTTGATTTTATTCAAATGTATAGCATGTAATATTTGTATTAATATATTTACATACGTACCAATAACCGTTAAATTAATTCTATGATTACGTGTGGGAGAATTCTGAAAATCGACGCGACATCTGTACACCTGTAGGAGAAGAAAATAAGAAGTGAAATCATATAATTCAACTATGTAAATAGAAGTATGCACGCATGTATGTGTATGTATCTTATAACTAAGGCAGGTGAAAAAAATAAAACACATTTTTTTAAGTACGAAAAACCTCAAACTAAGCACAAAAGGAACGAAATCAGTATTATGAAAAGTTTAACGATGTTTGGCATTATTACTATTGCATATGGGAATAAGTTTCCGTCCTTTCGTAGCCAAAGTTACGAATTATTTAAATAATTAAATAATGCATAATATTATGTGAAGTATGCGCCATTGGAAGCTACAACTTTACTCCATCTTTCAGACAGCTTACGGATTCCTCTAACGAAAAATTCGAGTTCTATAATCAATGAATGGATCAAGATCCAGTTTGAGATGCTCTCGTAAGAAAAGAACCGCTCTCTACTAAGCGCTGACTGCATTGATTGGAACAGATGGTAGTCCGAAGGTGCAATGTCTGGGAAGTACGGCGGGTGGAGCAGGAACAACTTGTAGCATGGCGTTTTCATGGAGCAAAATCAGTTTGTCATGTATACCATCCCATTTCGGCCGCTTTTCTTTGAGAGCTCGATTCAAACGCATTAGCTGCAGTCGTTAACGATCGTCAGTGGTGGTTTAAGATGG
Organism: Anastrepha obliqua; assembly: GCF_027943255.1. Lineage (NCBI taxonomy): Eukaryota > Metazoa > Arthropoda > Insecta > Diptera > Tephritidae > Anastrepha > Anastrepha obliqua. The sequence goes on from NC_072892.1 coordinate 89,356,698, forward strand.
TTTAAGGAGTTCATAATAGATGACACCATTTTGATCCCACCAGATGCACAACATAACCTTTGAAGCATGAATTTTATTTTCGCTGTCGATGGGCCTGGCTCGCCAGGCAGGCTCCAACTTTTTCGACGCTTAGGGTTATCATAATAGATCCATTTTTCACAAAGATCCATGTGGCACCTAGTTACCTTCTTTCTGGACCATACGGTTGAACTCTTTAGATATATCATCAAGAATTCGATATTTCGACACGTTTCTTCATTCAATAATTGTTGTAGTTGAGTATCTTCGAAGTTTTTCGGTACCCCTTCACTCGTTCGATCTCTATCACTCACGTTGAAATTGCTACTTTGGAAGGATCGAAATTTGATGGAGAGTGATTACCGTAAATATTATTTTATTTTTATTTATTTATTTTTATTTCTCAGCTGCACTTTTCTTTAAAAGGTAATAATGATGGTTTAAGGAGTTCAAACCGCAAATGCTGTTTTTTCGGGACGAACATGGACATTTTTGACGAAACCTCACATACGAGTATACACCTTCAAATCACCAGTATATTACTAGAGCTAACACAAATATAGTACCAGCAGTGACAGCTCTTTTACGAGGGCGGAAACTTGTTCCCATACCCAATAAAATAAAAAGCAAATACGTATATTAATAAAATAACATTAACTCTGAAAAAACTTCAAAAAGTAAATAGAATTATCTCACACGACATGTTTTCTCTATTATAAAGCACAATTAGATCAATTTTTGAATAAAATGTACATACGATATTTGTGAAAAAAACCACATAAACCACAACCATAAACTGAAAATATGCGCTACACAGTATATCGATTTTTGAAAAACGTGAGTGTTCTTATGATTGATTGTTCCATCAATTTCGACAAAACGCGATTAGCGATGTTTCATCGTAACTTTCCATTTTATTGCAAGATTTTGGTTCACCCAACTTTTCTATTTAGAATGTTCGGTAATCTGATGATTATTGGTAAGTGTAGGTAATAAGTAGAGGAACCGAGAGCACAAAGTGACAATTGTTTTGTACCGGAAATTGCTGAGTTCTGTTACGCAACTTTTTACCTTCGAGAATTTACAACAAGAAAACAGCTGATTAAATAAAGACAGTTACAGTTTGAGCAATCAGACAAAGTGACAAACTGATTTTAAAATACATACATACATATAAAAATTAAGAAAGCCGAATGCAGCAAAATTTTGTCTTAATAAATGTTAGATTATGCCCTCAATTTGAATTTCTAAATAATTTTTTGGCATCTTCATTGAACTCGTTGCGCCAAAATATTTGCAATAACGTTCGACTATTGCAAAACTTCAGCCGCTTTTCTCTAAAGAAAGAAGAGGGAAAGAAAATACTACAAATAAATAATCTCACATTTTTTTCTGGCAAGAAAAAATGTTGACAATTAGGCACCAATCAGTTGATGAAATAACACCGCCTTATATGAATTTGCCTTAGTACTGGCTTAAAACAACTTAGCTGAGGTAATGACACATAAAACATTATGAATAATAATATAAAATAATAAAATTTCGATATTAAATAAATAAAAAATATTTACGAAGCTAAGTTTTCTGTACGATTAAATTACAAAGTAGCAAAAATATAGAAAATGTAGCAAAAATTCATAAAATATACAGCATAACCAAAGAGATGGAATAAACAGCCTTATTCAGTAGGTAAATGCTTAATTTTTTGTTTTGAAAAATCGAAAAAAAAAAATGTTGAAAACTATGTAATTGCAGGTTTTTTTTGGCCTGTTAAGGAGCATTACACAAAGCTTGACGATATCGGCTGTGTGTTTTAGGTCGTTTTATTGTCGGTACCAAAACGTTCTGAATTAGCCAAGATTTTTGGAACTCTGCTCAAATACCCTGTTTATTCATTGCTTCAAATTTTAACTGACCGCCACCACTTTCCACCATCGAGAAGATTTTGTTTCGCAAGATAAGTGCCTAATTACCACCAAAAAGTTTGGTGATCACTTATCTCAAAAATACAAAATTTACTTTCTTCTGAATCATGTGCTTTCTTCTCCTCTCAAGTGAAATAAATGGCTTTCTTCGTGCGATTCTGCCATGATATCCTGCTTTAAGTAAAACTTTTCTAGCAGTTTCCGCAAAAATACGTTTTCAAAAATTTTTGATGATGTAATTCGAAAGTTATTCTTTGCTATATTGATTATACAACGCTCTTCTCGGACCGATAGTGTCCAGGGGCACCTAGACATGGGCTTAGATTTTTAAACACCGATTTGCTGGAAACTGTTTACTATGCGCCCAACAGAAGAATACATTCTCACAATAGCTGTACCAATATTTCGAAAGCTATCACCATCTTTCCACAATTTTATAATTATTTTTTTCTTATTTTTCTAATTTCTTTTCCTTAAGTTTCCATGTTTTCAAAGGATTATCGCCTATAAATAAATTGTACAACTGTGTCCACTAAACGAACAATTATAGTACAATAGCAAAGAATGAAAAATAAGCAAACCAACGAGAAAAATTCCTAATCAAATAACGGTATTATTAAAATAAACAAAATGAACGCAGCCCTTTGGGTTGCTAATATATATTCACAGGTTGCTGCAATAACTTAGCGTTATGTAAAAAATTAAGTGAGGATTCTTTTTATGTTTTTTTTTTTTGCTTTTGTAACTTAAGAATGTAATGTAGGAATAAATAAATAAAATATGTTGTGAGCAATAAATTTACCTTGTGTCTTTAATCAACTTGAAAATATTTGTAATATGAAGGCAGATTTTATGGACTGTATCTGATGTGACTGTGTGTACATGTAAGTACTCTGACCAATCATTTTATTTTAAAATACGATAAATATCAAAAAATATTCGATTATTCCAATTAATTGGAAAATTACAATAATTTAGAAGTTAAAATAATAGCGTCAATTTACTTATTAATTAATCAAAAAATAAATTAAATTAAGGGATTGATTGAGTAGCTGAACTTATGATTAACTAGAACTTTACGTAATCAATTACTCATATAGCATACATTTAAATCTAAATTTTAAATTTCAAATATAATTCTTAGATATTCCAATTGTTCTTTTTTCACTTACGCCTTCATCATCCAATTGAATGTTTTCGACTGTCAGTTTTGCAGGTTGTTTATTCGTCACAAAATAAGCGCGTGGTCCAAAGGAATTTGTATCTGACCAATACAACGCCTTTTCGAAGGCTCTCCCCCGAACATCGAAGCTAGAAAACAAAAGTAAATATTTAATATCTCAAATAAATGAAATACGTGAATATTATTTGGATATACTCTTTTACATATACATATTTTATAAAAAACGGTTTTGCGATTAATTTCAACTACATACATATATAGCCGGCTTCTTAGATTAACTTTATTTATAAATATTTATCTATTTATTTATTTATGTTACAGCCTACATAAAAAAATTAATGAAACAATGTAATGCTACAGAGTTATACCTATATGGTACGCATTTTATATATTAATAATTTTAATTTATGCTTAGCCGTTAAAATATTTTTGAGTTACGTATTTTAGCGCATATTAAATCTTTCTAGAATTCTTAGTAGAAGAGCAAACGTTCAGACGCTTTAAAAAAATAAATGTGTTGATTTTGAGATTTTTGTCAGGAATATGGAAATAATTGTGCTCAATGAGGAAAGTAGAACGAGCACGCCCCTTATGATTTGAAGGCAAAGGAGAGTGAAATATAAGGTTGTCAAAAAAGTCTTGCGGTATTTTTATTGAATTTTCAATTGTTCATAAAATTGGTTATAATAATGCGATTTAAGTCAAATATGCGCCGTTTTGTTCGATGATGAGTTCCCAACGAGATGCCAACTTCATAATGCCCCTCTTATAGAAGCTTGCTTCCCTATTGTCAAAAAACTCGGAGAGCCAATTTTCACAGGACTCTCTTGTGGACAACTTCCGTTAATCACTTGGTGCGAGATCAGGACTATACCGTGGATGCAAAAGAACCTCCCATCCGAGCTCCCGGAGCTTCTGGCGCGTCACCAAAGATGTGTGTGGCCTGGCGTTGTCCTGATGGAAGACAATTCGGCCTCTGTTGATCAAAGATGGCCTCTTCTGCATGAGTGCTGCATTCAAGCGGTCCAGTTGTTGGCAGTACAGGTCCGAATTGAGCGTTTGGCCATAGGGGAGCAGCTCATAGTGGGTGATTCCCTGCCAATCCCACCAAACACACAGAAGAACCTTCCTGGCCGTCAATCCAGGCTTGGCCACCGTCTGGGCAGCTTCACCGCTTTTCGACCACGACCGTTTGCGCTTCACGTTGTCGTAAGTGACCCACTTTTCATCGTTAGTCACCATCCGCTTCAAAAACGGGTCGATTTTGTGATTCAGAAGCGATTCGCATGCATCCATACGGGCAAAAATGTTTTTTTGCGTCAAGCCGTGTGGCACCCATACATCGAGCTTCTTTTTGAATCCAAGCTTCTTCAAATAGTTTATAACGGTTTGATGACTCACGCCCAGCTCTTGGCCGATGCTACGGCTGCTACTATGCCGGTCTCTTTCGATCAATTCAGTGATTTTATCGCAATTTTCGACGACAGGCCTTCCGGACCGTGGCGCATCTTCGATCACCTCTGCACCAGAACGAAAAGGTTGAAACCATCGTTGTGTGGTGGAAATGGAAACTGTATCGGGTCCATAAACTGCACAAATTTTATTGGCAGCATGAGATGCATTTTAGCCTTTATCGTAGTAGTACTGTAAAATATGCCGTATTTTCTCTTTATTTTGCTCCATGTTTGCGACGCTATAACTCACGAACGACTAAAAGCAAACAACAATTAATCAAACACGTGTTAGCACGTGAAAAGAGCATTCCAAAAAGCTCTAGCGTGAACCGATGCGACGAATACAACTAGAACTACGCGGAAATACCGCAAGACTTTTTGGCCAACCTTATATAATTTTACTTTAAGGTGTTTGTTTAAGAGGATGAAAACTTGAACGAAGAATACAAAATGAGTAATTTAGTTTATGAAACTATTTTTATTTGAGAGTTCATTGTACGCCAATACTGAATAAATATGATGTCGGTCATATGTACATATATGCGAGGGTTGCTTTTTTACATTTTGCGCCCAATAATGAAACCGCAGTAAAATATAAATAGAAATAATTTTATTGTATTTCAAAATATATTCCTTGGAAGTCAATACACTACTGCATTCGCTTCGCCGTTTTCAAAACACTTTTTCCACTCAGAAGTGGACACCTCCACAACGAGGTTGTTAGGTTGTTGTTGAGGCTTAACCACCTTCTTCAGGCATTGAAAAACGTTGACCTCGTATTTTATTTATGATTTTCGGGAACAAAAAGATAACATTATGTGCCAATTCAGATCTGTGAAGTTGCAAGTGTGGTGCTTCAAGGTTCAAAGCCGGAGTTAAGAGATCAATGGTCGATATTCGTAATAAATCATCGGGCGAAAATGTTCACGAGTTAATTTTATCTTTTGAGCGATATGAATTTTTCAACTCACTGAAAGAGAGCAAATAAAGCTCGTGAGGGATGTCATTATGTGTAAGTATATACTAAAAAAATACCAAAGTTTTCGTTAAAAATATTGAGTTACTGCTCATCGCAAGTAGTGTTGCAAAGGCGCAAAATATAATAGGCAACCTCCTTAGAAGTACCTCCTGTCTTCAAACAAACAGTCGGCGCACTCGCGTATCGGCACCCAAGTCACTGTAGACAGTTATAATTTCGAGGTTGTAAAAGACTTCGTTTATTTAGGAACCAGCATTAACACCGATAACAATGTCAGCCTTGAAATCCAACGTAGAATCTCTCTTGCCAACAAGTGCTACTTTGGACTAAGTAGGCAACTGAGCAGTAAAGTCCTCTCTCGACGAACAAAACTAACACTCTACAAGACTCTCATCATGCCAGTCCTAACGTATTGCGTAGAAGCGTGGGCGATAACAACATCTCATGAGGCGACGCTTGGAGTGTTTGAGAGAAATATTCTGCGGAAGATTTTTGGACTTTTGCACGTTGGCGACAGCGAATATTGCAGGCGATGGACCCATGAGCTGTGTGAGGTTTACGACGACATAGACATAGCGCAGCGAATAAAGATCCAGCGGCTACGTTGGCTGGGTCGTGTCGTACGAATGGATACAAACACTCCGGCTTTGAAAATATTCGATGCGATACCAGCTGGTGGTAGCAGAGGAAGAGGAAGGCCTCCTCTGCGTTGGAAAGATCAGGTGGAGAAGGACTTGGCTTCACTTAGTGTGTCCAATTGGCGCCGGTTAGCACGAGAAAGAAACGACTGACGCGCTTTGTTAAGCTCGGCCAAAATCACGTAAGCGGTTATCGCGCTAATTAAACAGAAGAAGAAACTTCTTATGACAACCTCTGGCTTCTCGATGAGCTGGAATTCTTTAGTCCAATAACGAAGTTTCGGGCAAATCTGGTGCTGTTCTGCTATAACTGGTTTGTTAGCATACACCACTAACTTAAAATATTATCTGTTAGACATTTAGCTATAATTGTATAAAAATTAATAAACATTCACAAAAAAAAAAAAAGAAAAATAGTCAAAACTGGTCAATATGTTGATGTTTTATCATTTGTTCCGGGCTGCTTTCTCTCGGAGTATAACTCAGTATAACTTTATAAGTCTCATATTCCGCTAGTGGTCTGCCACACTTTTGTAATTAATGGGCATGTAACACTTCATAAGTGACTGAAAATAATAAGCAATAGATTTGGCTTCAAGGCAACAACGCCAGCACGGGCTGTCAAAACTGAACCGGTTCTTTCCGCTTTGAATTCATCCAATATGCAAGAGCTCCTTTCTTAAGCGATTTCTGAATAATAATTAAAAAATAATAATAATTGGCGCTTACACCCTTTTTCGACGTTTGGACGTCGACGTTTGGCGTGCGTCTTCATGTTGATCCACAAATGGAAGCACCTACATTTTGAAGCCGAACGGTAAATGGTTTCTATGATGAGCCTTCCCACTGATGAGAAGCGACCGCTATTAAAAATAAATCTTTCATTTTACTGTTTGACGCATTTTTCGAACCTACGCACTCCCGAATATCACGCCCCAAACCCATTCAATTATGGCGGCCGCTTTCTGAAAACCGCACTAAAATAACTCATCAAAAACATTTGTACATTTTGAAATCACCCATGGGTATGTACTGTATTTACAGCGTTAATGAAAGCCGAGAAGCATAAGCGGGAGAATTCCCTAATTAAGAGTAAAAACTTAGTCAATAATTGGAAAATTTGATATTGAATTTTTTTTATAGCTTCGCAACTTTTGTAAATCATATTTTATGCATAGTGTATGCATGTATGTAAATGGACACTGTTAATAGATAATAATAATAATAAAAATGCAAGCATGGTTCTGCATTTCTCGTAAATATAAAAGGCCTGCATACTCACACAGGAATGCATGTTGTCAGTTAATAGAAAAAGTGATACGCAAAATTGTTGCACAGATTAAATGAATTGGGTAATTTACAAATAGGGCAACGAAAATAATTATAACTACATACATAAAAGCTGTTTGCGAATGCAATATTTTCATATTCGCGAAAGAAATAGCTTTTTATGTGATTCTGCTGAATTTATAACCAAGTTAAAAAGAGGATATTTTTCCACTGCCATACCAATAACTGAAAATTAAAACTTTGATTTTTAAGTTAAAATTAAAATGTCTGCCTTTTTTTTGCTATTACTTTTTCCATTTGAAATGTGAGTGAAAAAGCTTATAAATGAATGAAAATTTAATTCTTTAGCTGTGAAAAAGTTATTATCATAGTTATTGTTGTTACAGCGGCAGCTTACTAAATCCTATTTCGAGGGGTTTGATTAGATAGTGAAAAAAGTACATGCAAGTTTTTACCTCCTATAAAAAGATGTGAAAGGCACTTGGAGGCTATATATTTTTTTTTTGTTGGGGCATACTTGTTTAAAGTTGGTGATGTTTAAAGTACCCCCTAGAATTTTAGAATCATCATAAGAACTCTAACACGGCACTGCTGATTGACTAATTAACCCGGAAATTTACTCCATTTCAACTTGTAGGTTCTATAGGGAAGAAGATTAAACCACCAAAGCGGAAAAAAGACACCTGGGTAAGTTTATTTTGCCAGTGGAAGAAATTAAACTCAATAAAATAGGGCCTATACTAAAATTCACAGAGCAATACTCCGAGTTCGTAAAGGGGGCACAATGGATAGCAGAACTAAATCCCTCATAATAAGAATAATAAGTTCTCCATATACAGGAGAAATTGCGTAATTTCTGGAACTCTACTTGTAAGTATAGGGTGGCGCTGTTGTACTATTTTTCCTATTTGTTATAGTTTTTCATTGGAAATAATTGTATTTGTATTTCTTAAGGCTGAAAAAATCAAATTTTTAACGCAGATATTAATGAAAAGTATTAAAAATCCAAAGCGGGGAGTTTTTCAATGATGTCAAAACAATAATTTTGCCAACAATTCTGAACGAAAAGTAAATTTTTTTTCCAAAAAAAAAAAAATGTTTAAGGGGGAAACCGGTTTAGAGCGATCAAAAAATCAAGTTTTTTTATTACATAAATCGTTAGTATAACAATTCAAGAATATATGGTAAAAATTTTAAAGCGAAATTCGCATTATTCCCGATTCTATGAGCACTTAAGTGACTGCCTGTCGGTTCCGCACCATAGCGCGCGTTAGTTAGAACGACGTTTTTCTCGAAGCTACTTTTTTTCAACTGGTGGGCACTCTTGCTCAAAACGTGATACACCAATTGTTGTACATTTTTTTCGGAGTATTCTTTATTCAATCTTAATCCATATGAACCTAATTTTAGGATTATATTATCATTAAAAATATAGATGAAAAAATATGGTGTAAAAAAACTACTTTGCGTTCAAGCGCCTCAAAAGCATGCTATTTTCAATATTTTTTTACCACAATTAGGTTCATATTCTTAGGAAATATGTTGTTAATAAAAAAAAATTGCTGTTGATTTCAGAGAAAAATTGCAACTTCAGGAATTCCCACCAGCAAGACACTCGGATGGCGATCGTCCATGGACAGCACGCTCTAACGCCACTATTTCCCGCGGAAAAATTTAAAAGTGTACCTAAAAATATAAATAGAATATCCTCTAAACTTAAACAATTTCTGATTATTCCTTCTTTGTTCATAAAATTCTCGAAAAACACCAAAATATTTTCCTCCTAAGCCGGTTGCCCCCCTTAAAAAGTATAAACGAATTAAATAAATAAATAATTGGCGTCTACCCTTCTGTTAGGTGTTTGGTCGAGCTCCTCCTCCTATTTGTGGCATTCGTCTTGATGTTGTTCCACTAATGGAGGGTCCTTAAACTTTCAGCCGACTCAGAACGGCATATGGTTTTTTTGAGTTTATTCATGATATTACAATAGAAAAAAAAATCGTTCTATAATTTTGGTGTTTCGTGCACGAAGATTCGACCCTACACGCTCCCGAGTGGTAATTTACCTAGTAAATAAAGAAATAAGGATGACAAATTTATAAAATAAAATAACAATAAATGAAAAAAAAAATTTAAAAAAAATAATAAAACGGACCGGAAAGATTTGACTTGAAAAAATTATATACCAATATTCTAAGCATTGCATAAATTCCATAACTATTAACTTTTTTAATTTCAGTTTGTTTAAATACTTTAAAATAAGTAAATATATATATAAAACAATACCCAACATACTTGGCTCAATTGACATGGAATCACTTTGTTTTATTTTTGGCTACGCTAGTGATTTTAGGCCTTCCGCTACATATAAAGCTATTAAAGTAAAATATAGCTCCAAGTATTTCCTCCCAAACAAGCATACTGGGTCCAAATAATCGGCCAGTGACTTCCAAATTAGGAGTTCATTTACCTTAAGCGCGAGTTTTGAACCACTGTGAGCTGATTTGAGAATATCGTGATGAAAATCATCTCTATTGAGTCATATTTTGACCTTAGCAAACAAATGGCCTCATTGGAGAGTTGAAAACTCACGCATCCACCTCAAGCCATAGTTTGAGACTGTCAATTCGGCTATTCACTTATTGCCTCAAGCTACTGAAAATATCCTTCCAGAAAGGTGGCGAAATTTACCTGCACATAAAATTTACATAGCACATAAAATAATAATACTATTATAGACAAAATTTATAGAAAATTGGTAGAAGTGTTCCAAAAAGGCAGATGATTTAACACCGTTAAATTTCTTCGACTGAATTTTCATAAAGCAAAGGTGGAGGGAAAAAGCTCAAGCACAGCTCTGGACATCAAAAATGAAGTTAGATACGCGACTAGCGGCATTGTGTTCCATATTTAACCTCAACGTCTTCCCTACTAGTCACAATAAAAAAGAAGTGAACTCTTCAAATAATCAATGCATTGTGATTTTTAAATTTCAAAAGAGGCGGGACACCTCACATCTGTGAATTTATTTCATTTTAAATATGGTCATCTTTGAGTGATGATTGCCTGCGGTGGCAATCCATAAATATTATCAGAGTTGAAAATTGCCAGCATAATGCTCTTTTGTAGATGGCGCCTTCTCCTTCTTCTAGTCAGTCTGTTATCAGTAGAGTTGATGGGAATTTTAATGGAGCGTAAAGGACAATAATTTTTGGTGTTGAATTGAGCTTTTTTTTATAGCGCCATCGCGGTTTGTCATCTGACATACAATAAAATATTGTACTTTGCGGGCTTGTGAGAAGGCAATAAAAATATACCACCTGCCTTGGGTATCATTAGGAAACAGTGTGGGGTAAACACCACGATTTGCTGAAGTCAACTAAATATTGTTGAAAAACATTTATCTTACCTAAAGAATCAACAACATTTATACACAAAAATAAATGATAAATGCTCCTCACTTAAATTGTTGTCAAAAAATAAAAAATAAAATAAAATAAATAAAGGGAAGAATATACTTTAATTTAAAATTTATTTTCCCTTAACAAAACTATATGATAGTTTACGCCTACAGATAATTTTCATTCTTTTTTTGTTGTTTTACCGAGTTTGTTCTCTAATTTGTGGTTTGCGCATTATTGTTGTCAAATAATAGAAAAAAAATGATTAGCGGCTGTGATTAGGAAATAACTTTCTTGTTATTTGATATGGAGGTAGTTCGACTGTTGTGGTATAGGAATTTATTTTTTGACATTTATAGCAAATGTACGAGCATATTCTTTGTTATTAAAGAAGAGCGAAACTTTAGTTATGAAAATTTTTCTCAATGAAGTACAGGTGTTGAAAAATGTTTAAAAACTATATCCAGTCCTCTCCATTTCAGACTTTTTCAATAAAATGTTTTGCAAATCAAGTCTTATTTTATAAATGTAAGATATTTTCAATCTGTATCAGATTTTCTTTTTTAAGAAAAACATATTTTTTTATTTCATGTACAAAAGTTAATACATGGCTAAATTTCTTTGAGAAAAATACTTAAAAACGAAGCAAAATAGTAAAATTATAAAAAAATGCAGAGAAAAGGGAAAAGTATGATATACATTAATATTTTGATGAAAATCCTGCACAGAGTATCGAGCTGGGTACCTACGAAATGTTAGTCACGCACAACTGCGTAAGGGCAACGGCTGTCAGCATGAGTGAAAGATTTTAATTAGAGTTTGCACTTGATTCAACGGATTACTTCTTAAACTCATTGCTAAAATACAAATCATTTACGATCATTGAAGTCCCCGCTTTGCTATCCGAATTCTCCTGTATACCAATTTGAATTAATTTGCCACCACTTCAATGCAATCCTACTCACTTTTCGCTTTCACTCATCACTCTCTTGGGCTTCTACGCATTAACTTTGCTAATTGACATACACACATACATGAATATGCATAAAAAATTTCTGAGCTGGCGGCCACTGTAGCACACCCTTACGTCCATTTGGATGGCTATTAAGCAAAATCAGTATACATTAACACATAAGCTGAATGGTTTTGGCAGCAAAATATGGTACTTAGTTGGAAATGAGGCATGAGATGGGGGCTATTAATTGATGAACTACAGTGCTGCTGTTCTTTCGACTGCCGCTGTAACCCATCGAATTTTCATACGAAAGTCGCAATTAAATCAACGCCGCCACGCCTACTTCAAACCGCAAATGACAAAAGATTTTTATGGGCGGTCTCGTGTAGCAATTGTCGCGGCCAATGTAGTATATGGTATGATGGTACAATTTGAACATGTAGCGGTGAAAAGAGGCAAAACTGCCGTCCCATGTGACGGTAAATAACTATGATTTTTTTTTCTTTTTTTTTTTTTTGCTTTTCAATGCCTATTTCTACTTGAGTGCTGGGCGTTTGTGTGAAATTTTTTTCTGTATGGCAGCAAAATTTTTCAATTGTTTGTTAGGCCGACAAACGACGGCGACAATAACGGCAGCAACAACAACTGCAACAAGCAAGGAAATAACTGTATAGCAACAAAGCGAAAAAAAACTGTTAACGGCAGGCGCAAATTAGCCAACAGCGGATACAGTAAGGATGAGGTGATCACTGTGGCGTCGAAGTTGCTGCATTGAATGGAAACAATTTGTGGACGACATTATTCACTTTCACATTTTTTAATAGACGCCTGCCTAACTAAAGCTTTTGCGAAGGTTTGTGCAAAGGATACGTATTTTTGTGTTTTGTTTGCCAAGCTTGATAGAAGGGAAAGTATCCGGTCGGCACGAGAATGCTGGGCAACAAAGCAGCAACACAAGCGAAAAGTTTAAAAAATGGAATCCATTGAAAAAAAGTAAGAATTTGCTGAAAGATACTTTTTCCATACTTTTTTCGGTCTTTGTAGTCTTTCCGTACTACGAAACCATAGAGTATAAAAGGAGGACTGAAAGCAAATAACAAAGAAAAAAAATCTTAAAGAAGTGCAAAAATTAAAGGAAGGAATATTTAGAGCTGTGGAAAATCTTAAGAATTTTCCCGGGTGTGAAATTTTCCCTAGACGTTGGAAAAATAATAATTTTCCTCCCTGCCTACTGAGCGTGGCAAACATCAGTGGCGCTGTGCTGTTGTTGCTGGTCAGTAAACAACTGTGCCATCCGCGTATGTTCGTCTGCCTGGGCGCCACGTCACGTTTATCAATTTCGTTTATGAGGTCTGTTTTTCTTTGAAGCTTTCGTTATGATTTTATTTTAATTTTTTTTCTTTTTTTTTGTTGATGTTTTCCTTTTTGCTGCTTGCATATTCGCGAGGAATGCTGATAAGAAATATTAATGAGCGTATAATGGTAATAATCTCACTTCAATGCATAACAGATAGCCAATTTACTGAAGTTGTTCTTTCATTTATGTTTTTGGTTTTTCTCTTTTATTCAAACACTTGAGTTTTGTGGTGTTGGTCGTTTTGGATTACACCCTGAGCAAAAACTTATTTAATATGTAAGAGTAGTAGAAAGAAGAACACAATGTGTAAAGAAGCATAGTAAAGTTTATTTAATAGTTTTAAGTAAGTGTGACTAGGCTTTGAGAACTATGCCTTTGTCTAGTAAAAAAATGTATTTATTCAAACTTAATACAACGAGTGTCATGTCACATGAAAGCGTATGACAATGATTGCTTTACATTACATTTATATACATTTTTGTTTTTTGGTTTTTAGAGTATGCTGATATTTCCAAAACACTTTTGGTTCAATTTTCATAGCGAGAGGATGATTTTTGCGCCTCCAATTCCATTATAGAGGGAATTGTTTAACAACATGCAACATATAAAACAGTTATGGAAGCCAAAATAAACAACAAAACAGATTGGGGATCGCTCAGAAATCAATATATAATATATAATTTCTTATTATATTCTGAGGGGCATAGTTAAAAAGTTTTCTAAAAACCTTTTTTCCTTAAAAATGTTGAATAAAAAAATTTTAGTTTTTCACAAATATTTTTTCTATGTATATATTTATTCTAAAATTTCCCTTGAAGCAATTCTACACCATAATTTTTAACATTGAATACATCCCAAAAATATTAAATTTTTTTCAAATTTTTTCAGCTTACTTCTTACGATGGTTACTTTTTCTATTTTACGCTCCATAATGAAAACATAATCAAATAATACTGAAAATAGATTTATTGCTTTTCAAAATATTCATCTTGCAAGTCAATATTCTTCTGCATTGCATTTCAAAATATTCATCTTGCAAGTCAATATTCTTCTGCATTCGCTAAAACCAATTATCAAAGCACTGTTGCTACTCAGTAATGGGTGCCACCAAAACAAGCTGATTAAAAGTTTCAACAGCTTGTTCAGGCATTAAAAAACGATGATCACACATTTTACATATTTTTGATTTTGAAATCAGGGTTGAAGATTAATTGAATTTCTCGATTGCTCAAAAACTATCTTAAGTGAGTCGGTACCTGAGCGCTCGCATTGTCTTGGTGCAGGATGTTTCTTCTTTGCCTGTTCGTTTTTCTTAATTCTTCAGAAACTTCTGCCAAAAAATGGTTGGCACTCAGAATTGATCGCTTTAAGTTTCTTTAGTTACACAGTTGCGACATGACCAGATTTTTCGAACACTTTCGAAACAGGCGACTATTTGCTTTGAGGTTTTTCTTTCGCGAACAACTTTTGTTGCTTTAAGTTCGTCTTAATTGATAAATTTGCTGATGAGCTTGCCATAAAGGGGACTGAATTGGCCTCAAAGATCTTCTATCTGGTCATCGGCATCCCCCTGGCAGTTGTTAAAGGGGAACTGTAGAAATTATTTCTCAGAAAAGCGCAGAAAAGATGGAGCTCCATTTCTTCATGTGCTATTTCAAAAACCCTTCTGTCCCAGTATAATATACGAAGGACTCAGAAAGTCCTTTGGACGTGGAAGTCATTCAATTTCCCAACTCGTAGCTGTGTTTACCGGTCACTGGACGATCGGCACACACGCGAAAAAGCTAGGGTTATCATTTAACACCCATTGCAGAAGTTGTGGGGACCTTTCCGAGAAGAAGATTGTTCAGCACTTTTTCTGTAAAGTTTGGCAGCTAGACGATTAGGGTCACTGGGTGCTCTTTTCTTCGACAGCCTGGGGTAGTGCCCCAACCTAAATCCCATCCATCTTCTCCATTATATAAACACCTCTGGTTGGCTATAGATATCTGCTTATTAGAGGTCTCATAATGGTATTAAAACGGCGCTTTAGTGCTACTTGAGGAGTGCCAGAATGTCACTTCAAACATTTCACCTACCTACCTATGTTCGTCTTAGAACACCCATACTTTCGATTGCAGTTTTGTTTACGGTTCGCATGTAAAGGGTTTTAGTGGAAAATAACATCAGGCAAATGACCACCATGACCACGCTTACAGGACAGTATCCTTTTGATTAAATTTTTCATAACCGAATTGCAAAGTGGCTACCCTACGCCCTCGATAGCCTCACGAATTCCATCTTTGAGGTCTTGAATCGACCCTGAGCTGTTGGCGTAGGCCTTCTCTTTCACGTGGCCCTAAAGAAAAAAGTCACAAGGTGTTAAATCACAAGATCTCGGTGCCTAATTGTGATCACCTCTTTGAGAGGTAATACGGTCCGGAAGCTTTTCCCGTAAAAGACCAATGGTTTCGTTGCTTGTGTGGCACGTAGCGCCATCTTGTTGAAAATGAACATTGTCCAGATCAATACCATCAAATTCTGGCCATAAAAAATCGTTAATCATCTCTTAATAGCACAATCCATTCACTTGTAACACCTGTTATTGGAAAACCCTTTATAAATTGAATATTTTTCACTTGTTGCGATATCATCGACGCGCTTTGAACCACCACGGCTGAAGTTTTTCAACATTACTTTACACCATTGGACAATATGTTACATCGCGATCTTGTGTCATTAATTGAGCCACAGTATCGATTGTTTCAACCACAGCAACCGTCTTTGGGTGGCCTTCCCGAAATTCATATTACATGGATCAACGGCAACATTAGAACATATTGAGCAGCGTCACTGTGACGATGTGGTGCCTCAACAAAAAATTTAAGTAAGTTGATTAGTTCACGTCTCGTAATAAATCAATGCATGAAAGTGCTCACGAGTTCATTCCGTCTTTTGGGCCAAATGAATTTTTCAACTCACTTAGAAAGGAACAAATAAAGCTCTTGAGTGAAAACGTTATATGTAGGTTAAGCCAGAATAGTCCTACTGGGTTAGTGGTATCCTCATCCTTTACTCTCCTGAGTCTTCTCTGAACCAATCTGAGCGTTTGATAAATTTTGTTGGCATGGGTTTAATGGGTTGGCTACCATTCGGGTGTACGTAGGTTCGAATCTCCGTGAAACACCTGGGTAGGCCATGGTAAACCTCCGAGTGTATGTTTGCCGTGAAAAAGCTCGTCATCCTCCATCTGCCGTTCAGAGTCGGCTTAAAACGGTAGATCTCTCCATTTGTGGAACGACATCAAGAGGCACACCACAAATAAAAGGAGAAGCTCGGTCAAACATTATTTATTTATCAACAAATTATTTATTTATTTTATTTTTATTTGTGAGGCCTCTTCAATGTTTACTAGAAAGGCGAATCCGAGTGTGGATTTTTTTTTTGGGTATATACCAATACATGTACACAGGAGGTGTTCCACGATATCCTCTTTTTCAGTATCTTCACAGCTTTGACAAAAGTCATTATGTGGAACCCCCAGTTTATTTGCATACCTTTCAATTAGACATTTCCCTGTTACTACCCCTATCGTGTTTCTCATATCCTGTCACCTAAGATTCAGTAGCGATTTTGTACGGCCATGGCGTGTTTGGAAAGGATTCACTCATCCTTAGCTTTTCAGAGTAAACTCCGCCACCAACATGTTTATCAAGCTTAGATCCGGCGGTAATGTGCTGACTCTTTTTTCATCATCTACCGTAGCACTGTTTAAGTGTTGAAGGGAATATTATGGTAAAGGGCTTATTAAAATGAAGCCCACACTGTTACAAAAATCTGTAGTAGCTGGAATAGTACGCATTTTTTCTCATACCTATAGTCGATTAATCTTTATTCAATGTTTTTAGAAGGGCAAGTGCACTGAGCCTTAATACTGATTCGGCAGCTAGTTGCTTACCACATAAGTCAATTGGCAATAAGTACAAAATTACGTGTAGGGCTTCTGTGCGAGTGGTTCTAAGATCTCCACTTATACACAATACATAAGCTTGCTGCTCTTTGAATACGAGCTAATCTGTTAACAAAACAATTTTTACCAAGTGCCAGATCAACATTTGTGGAACAACAACACGACGCACACCACAAATAGGAGGCGGAGCTCGGCCAAACACCTAACAGAAGTGTACGCGCCAATTATTTATTTTTATTTTTAGATCACTTTATTCCGTATAATACCATCGGTATTTCCACTGCTGAGCGAAACCAGTGTACTATTTTCAGAGATGAAGCCCAAGTTAACCCTATGGTTTTCCTGCATGAGTAAAATGCTGTTAAGGCTTGATACGTAATTTTATGCTAAAAAATAACAAACTTTTCAATAAACATATACTTTTCAATACAGCTCATCATGTGTAGTATTACAAAAGCGAAATATAATAAAAGCAACCTTTGTACGTTCATTTTCATTTATCTGGGCATATTCGCCATGAACACCTAATTTGTAGTCTGTGTTCCAAAATATTTTGTAATCTCACTGTCTGATAATAATTACTGAAAGGTTACAAATATATTTCAGAGCTACCAATTTTGGTAACTAATTAACCAAAGGACGGTTGGCGCGATCGAAGAAAGACGAGGTCTATTAGAAAAGAATTGTACGATTGTAGTAACAAATTTTCTTTAAATGTGAATGTTTACTTTATTTTTTTCTGTCCTTTATCTGTTTGCGCTATCATTATATTAATTTGTTTTCTAACTGCCGTTCATAAAGCTAATAACGATAAAGTGCTTTTTGTACTAATTTCACTTTTTCCCAAGAGTATGCCACAATCTTGAGCTGGCGCTAACTATGTAATTTTAAAATCTTTAGTTTGGTATTCTTTAAATTTTGTGAAATTTTCGCTTTCCGATAACTTTTTTTTGAATTTATAGAAAATGAAGCATTTTTAATTTTCTGTTCTACCTCCATTATGCAATTTCTTCATTTTCATATCTTTACTTCGGCAGCTGCATTTCGCTAGTTGTATTGTTGTATTTGGCTTTCGCTTAGCAGTTATTCGCTGCGATCTACTCCTGTGGTGGGTCAATTGCCCTCAAGTCCCTTTGCTCTCAGCGATTCTAATTTCTGACTGGCTGACTGCCTTGACTAGCGGCTGGTGATGGCGCTTTCGTGGCTGCTGCTGCGGCTGTGACTGCCTTATTAGCATTGTCAACACAATTGTCTCCTTCAATGTTTCACTTTTTACTTATATTCGTACATTACTGGCTCTTCTTCTGCCAACTGTTTGCAACATACCATCACACGCCTCGCTCTTTCGCCGTCAACGCCGCTCTATTGTTTGTGCCTTTAAGTGGTTTTTTATCATTTCACCGCTGACACAATTTATATCCTGTGCTCATATTTCTTATGCTTATCACGCCGAGCATACCATCAGTTGTGTGAGTTTGTATGTACATCCATGTGTATATACAAAATGTGTGTTGGTATTTTGGTCTGCCAGTCCGTTGCGTTTGTATTTCGAAGTGATTTTCAGCGCCGACATTTTCATATTTTTTTGTACGTGCAATCTTTCTGCTTCCCAATTTTTTGTCTTTTGTGGTTTTTTTCTTTCACCGCAGTTGCTTTGTTCTGTATGCTCTTTAAACACGTCGACGCTTTTATGCTTTTTCTCTTGTGGTAATTTCTGTTTTTTTTTTTTGTTCTGAATCACATCTTCTTTTCTTTATCTTCAGGGATTTTTCAGCACTTACTGGACTTTTAATGGCGGTTTCTTTGCTTGTCTGTCTTTTGCGATCAAGGAAGTGGAAGTTAAGATGCATTTAAGTGATAAATTTATGCAATTATCCGGTATATTCTCCGTGGTTGAATGTTCTCGTATGCGTAGTAATTCATTTGTATGTACGTATAAATATGAGTATGTTTCTGCATGCCGCCGTATGTTTATGCTGATTGCAAGACAAACGCGTCGCGACATTTTTAAATGGCATTATTGTGGTTGGCTGAGGATTTAGTTGTGAAATTAGACGAAAAAGTGAAAAGGAGTTTTTGAGAATTCTTCAATTGTGAATTATGCTTTAAAAGCTCAACTTATCCAAACACTATTAATTTTATGAAAAAAATTGTTGGCAAATCAAAATTTTTATCCAACTCTCGCTCGATATTCAAAAAAACAATTAAACGGTGATACTCGAGGGTGAAGTTTCACCTATTTCAGAATTTGAGTAGTAGATACAAAAAATTTTAATTTTGTGAACAAAATATCGAACTTAAATTAATTTAAATAAAGTCATTTGATCTTGGGCCATGTGATGTCGCCATCTGCTTGCTCGCGGAAAATCTACTTTCTCGAAGTAATCTTTGGCCGACCGCGATCTCTGTTCCCGCGCAGGTTCCAGTCTACTGCCATTCTCAAGATGCTGTCTGGTGGTTTTCTCAGCGTGTGATTTCCCAATTCAGCCCCTCTAAATATTTCTGGACTTCTGAACCGATTTAGCAACGTGTGGCCTTGCGTTGTTATGCAGTAAAATCAGTGGGACATATATACCGCCCCATTTCGGCCGCTTTTCTTTGAGAGCTCGATTCAAACGCATTAGCTGCCGTCGGTAACGATTGCCAGTTATGGTTTCAGATGGTTTAAGGAGTTCATAATAGATGACACCTTTCTGATCCCACCAGATACACAACATACCCCTTGAAGCATGAATATTTTTTTTCGCTGCCGATTGACCTTGTTCACCTGGCAAGCTCTAACTTTTTCGACGCTTAGGGTTATCATAATAGATTCATATTTCATCACCAGTGACGTTGCGATGCAGAACACCTTTTCTTTTCTGCCGTTCCTTCAATTTATGTGGCACCCAGTTACCTATTTTCTGGATCATCGCGTGCAAACGTTTACCGACAGTTGATCTGTCAACATCCAACTCTTTAGACATATCATCAAGGCTTCGACATTTCGACATGCGACTTCATCCAATAATTGTTATAGTTGAGTATCTTCGAATTTTTTCGGTGCCATTTCGCTCGTTCAATCTTTTTCACTCGCGTCGAAAGTGCCACTTTGGAGCATCGGAACCATTCTTTAGAAGTGGATCGTGATTACCGTAAATATTGATCAATATGCGTCACGTTTCAGCTGCACTTCAGATCTTTACGTTTCAAATGAATGTCAACTACTGGGATCGAGACCTCACATATGCACCTTCAAATCACCAGTATATTGCTAGAGCGAACACCAAAATAGTATCAGCAGCGACACCTCTTTTACAAGGGCGAAGACTTATTCCCATACCCAATATAAATATACAAAGTTTCATTACTCTGGCAGAAGAATTCCCAAAGTTGGAACACTACGAAATTCAACATAGGTTAAGCGTCCCCCGAACGTCGGATTAGGTTTAAAGGAGTCACTCAATTTAACTTTTATTTTATTCGTCTAGCGCACAGGATTTTAATTTTCACTAAGTTTAAAAAATTAATTAATTTAAATCGCACAATGCAAGTTTATTTTGATCAGATTCTTATCGATAGAAGTCAAAGCTTTCGATTGAAGCTCAGTGTCTGGGCACTCTACGCTCAACTGCAGTTATAGCCCCAAAGTCACTCTTGCTTGAGGTTTATTTCTTATAAATGGTAGTTAACTTTACCATGAGGTTTCATTTCATTACCTCGCATTAAACTTTGTAGTGCTCATCTGGTTTATTAAGCAAAAATTTGACAATTCATAGGTATATGGGCTCAACTGTGTCTACGAACGACGTAATATCTAGATATGAAAAAATAGGTGGTACTGCGCCCCCATTTGGATAGATGTAGATTTATTCAAACTCGCTTACAATTGGTACTCATATTACTCCCCCCCGCATTAAAATCCGACTAAAATATGTTATCGAATAAAAGCCACGCCCACTTTTTATATGTTAAAAGTAAACTTCCGTCCATCCGTCTATGAATTTGTTTCATTACAAAATTTAACAGCCAGCACAAATGCTAACACTCAGCAGATGGGCCGCCAGTAGCGGTTTCAGATATGTGTAATACTTGACCCCAAGCTCCACTGGAAGCTGCACATAGAACATCGAAAAGAAGGCTAATATAGCCTTCTACGCCTGTAAATCTATGTTCGGCAAAAAATGGGGTCTCAATCCACGTGTCGTACTTTGGATGTACAACTTAGAGGTTCTGCCAATTTTGACATACGGTTGCCTAGTTTGGTGGGTAGCTCTTCAGAAGGGCTACAACTTCACTAAATTAGAGAGAGTGCAGAGAACAGCATGTGTGGGCATCACTGGTGCCTGTAGAACATGTCCCACCGCTGCGCTCAACGTTATTCTCCACTTAATTCCTGTGGATCTGCAGGTTAAATCCATTGCTGCTCAGAGTGCTATTAGACTGAAGGAGTTTGGCCTTTGGAGACAACTTCCTGTAGGACATAGCAGCATCTTGAAGCAGATCTCCCCTTCCTTTTCTGATATTCGCACCGACCTCTCCATCCGCAAACTGTGCTTTAAGGGTTGTGCTAGGCCTATCTTTCCGAGCAGGCAAGATTGGAAAGAGGGGAGAGTTGGTGCAGATATAGATGTCTCTGTTTTCACTGACGGATCCATAATGGAGTCTGGAATGGGAGCGGGGGTCTACTCTAAATCAGCCAGCATTTCGGTCTCCTATAAACTGCCGGAGACAAGCAGCGTCTTTCAAGCAGAGGTCTTCGCGATCCTGCAGGCATGCAAAATGCTTCGGGATCGCTGTTGGGAGGGAGACATTAATATTTTTTCCGATAGCCAAGCTGCTATCAAGGCACTGTCGCCACCATATTGCAGCTCTCTTCTCGTGAACTCCTGTAAGGAGGAACTTAAACGTCTCGAACGTGCAGGAAACATTTCCCTCATCTGGGTTCCTGGGCACAAGAATATAAAGGGAAATGAAATTGCCGATGAGCTTGCCAGGAAGGGGGCGGCAGAACCGGATCCAGCTACCCTCTTCTCAGACATCGGTATCCCCTTGGCCGTCGTTAAAGGGAAACTACACAAATTCTTTCTAAGAAAAGCGCAAGACAGATGGAGGTCTGTCTCATCGTGTGCCATTTCAAAAGCACTATGGCCTCAATACGATTTAAACAGAACGCTTAAGGTGATGGGAACCCCCCACCATTCAATTTCCAAACTCATTGCGGTGATCACTGGCCACTGGGTGATCGGCACTCATGCGGAGAAGCTTGGAATCCCGTACAACCCCCATTGCAGAAGCTGTGGGGATCCTGCAGAGAAAGAGACTGTGGAACACTTTCTCTGCAGATGTCCGGCTTTGGCGGCTAGGCGCTTGAGATTCCTCAGCGTCCCCTTTGGGGATGACTTGATGAAATTCTCCAGCCTAGATCCCTTTTCTCTCCTCCGCTACATCAACAGCACTGGATGACTGTAGACGGTTGTATCTCCTCCCTTAATCCTTTCACAGGTAGTGGTATCAAAACGGCACGTAAGTGCTACTTGTAGCGTACCTGGGGTACTCTTGCCATCTTACCTACCTGCCTACCTACAAATGAAATTTTATTGTAATAAAATATGCGTTAAGTTCGTACCGGCCCGCATGTAACCTTCCTTACTGTTTACTTTCTTTTAAACTTAATTTTGTATATATACTCGCATTTACATATAAGGACGCGATCAATATTTTGTTATTTTCGTTAATTTGAGTAGAATATGTGCGTTTTCAGAAGTCTTGGCTCCCAAAGTAGATCAGCTACGAAACCAATCTGTAGATTCAAATGCACATGCTTACTTAAAAGGCATAATTTGTTTTTCAGAGTAAGCTTGTAATATGCAAAGAACACATCTCCACTCTGCTGAAAGGTTATACCAATGGAAAGCGTAGAGGCGATGAAAATTCCGGTTGCTGAATCGTTGAATATAAATCCGAGAAATCATTTAAAGATCAACAAAGTGACGGAAGCAAATAGCAGTTGTATTCAATGGTGTTGAGGAATTGATAAAGTAGGGGGTAGTCACACAAACTCATACCTCTCAAATGGAATTTAAGAGTACTTTGCCCCAGCCATAAAAAAGGATATCCACCTAACTACGCCAATTATCGCAAAACCAGGTTTCTGAAGTTACTGTATTTAAGGGTATATAGAGCATTTGATGTGGAAAAGTAAAACACTCTATTAAAGAACTGACTGAATATTTTGAGGGTGACCAGATATTCGCAATAGCAAAAATCTTTGAAAATATTGCATAAAGAATCGCAAACAACATCGCTTTTCCGAACTTAAGCCACATTTGAAAAGTCACAGAAGAGCGAGTCGTCTATGTGTTGCGATATCTGAATTTGGTATCCCTGCAAAACTAATACGGCTGTATAAAATGACACTGAGTAATACTCTCAGCTCCATCTGAATTTGGAAGAATTTCTTCTGTTTGATGCAAAACGAGGTTTCAAGGCGGGGTACCACTTATCTTATGAGTTCATTAATAGACGCCAATTAATACGAGGAAGAAAGTATCGGGTCATTTTTTAAGATCTTGAGAATTTGAAATGATAATAAAAAAATACAAACATTGCTGGAATGCATTTTTTTTTATTATAATCTGGTAGATCATTTCGTCGGATTTATTTTGTGGACATGATATCTTGCATATATCCACCGTGGCTACAAGTTACACGGTCCATTCCATCAATCCGCAGTTTGACTACTTTTTCCAGTACATCTGGCCGTATTGCTTTATAGCCGACTTAAATATTGCTGTAAATCGATTGGTAAAATTTAGTCAGCACGGCTCGATAGCGCCCGCCATCCAGCGTAACGTCAGCTCCTTCTTCATTTCGAAAGAAATAAGCGCCGATGATGCCGCCAGTGCTTTAATAACATCACGAACAGATATATTTCTTTCAAAGAAAATTTCCATAATTTGGCGTTAAACGATTCGTTATCGATCTTAAGCAACTAAAAAAACACCCGTGCTTTGTTAAGTTCAGCCATATTCGCTTGGGCGGTCACCACGTAAATCAAGAAGGGAAATGTGAGTCATGCACCGAATAGCAGAGCTAAAGGTAAAACAGACCACCATTCATTTGAGTGAAGGTTGTGATAGAATTTTTCCAAGCAAGTGTGAGATGCCTTTAGGGGTAAATTAAGTATCTAAATTAAGTAAACAAAAAAGAGAAAATTTTTGTAGTAAACCAAACAAAAGCTGTAAGTTATTTCAATTTGTTAAATCTAAACATTTTAAGCTCAAGTAAAAACTTAGAAATATTAAAAGTCAAGTTAATGGCTTACATAAACTCTCAAACCAACAGCAAAACCTTTCCTATTGTTCTCTTTATAGCTTTAAATTTATGCAAGCACATAATACCGGGTTTATATGTAACCTCTAAACTACAATAATACAAGTATATACCAGAAGTTTGTAATGCAATGCACTAAGCGGCTTATAAAAAAGCATATTTCTTTATTTTTTCAAGGCTCTAAGGACAATGCTCGACTAAAACAAAAAGCAAAGCAACAATGGCAAAATAGTCTAAATGGCATTTTCGCGCAATTGAATATATTTAAAAAAGTTTCTTAAAGTTTCGGATTTCCTTCGGGTATTCATGTGTATAGCACCCGAGCGTGCAATATAGTAGGCAGTAAACTTAAAAGGCAGCGCACACATACAAAGACAGTCATATGAAAGAGAAGCAATGTTTGAGATAAAAAGTGAAGAAGCAAACAAACCAGAGTCTTTATATGCCCAGCGCATGTTTTCTACAAAATTGCAATGAAACTCTGAATATATGTATATACACATATATAGATATGTACAAAATGGCGCAAAATTAATCATTCGATTTTGTTTTTGAATAACTTTCTACTAACTAAAAAGATGAATGATTTTGAGTGATAGAAATCTTTATATGCAGCTACCTAACTCCCAAATGTCAAATATGATTGACATACGCTATTTGAAAAATTATAAATCTTCCAACAGGGTGATTAATTTACCTTGTATATATGAATAAATGTAAATATATACACCTCGCGCTGAAACTATAGTAATTCAACATTTTTATTTTTTAACCTGTTTTTTTGCAAAGTTCCTTACTTTTTTTGTAAAAGTATAGCTCATTGTCTATATGACCATATAATCCGATTTTCAAATTTTATACAAAAACTAGAAAAGTTCCACCAATTTCATCTTCGAATTCTACGGTTTTAATTATAAATTTTAGAATGGTTTTTTATTTATTTTTATTTATTTTATTTGTTTATCAAACACGCAACCAAAAGTTCTTTACAGTGTAAGTATCTCTCCTGCTCACGTCGGGCTGAAATTCTGACATCTTGCCTCTCATTTTTTTTGGTACACCTGCGGATATAGCAGCGTTAGATATTGCACACCTGATAAATTTCATCAGTAGTACAAAACGGTTAACCCAACCATGAATAGTCATCGTTCGGTCGTCTTCTCCATAGCCCCCAATGCCCCCTCCCCTCTCCATTATTTCCTGTATCTCCCCCTTTTATACTCACAATGGAATCACAACGGCCAAAATGTTATATATTCCTTCAAGTGCGTTCTCGTATAGGTACCTCTAGGATGAAATATTTACAAAATTTGGCCAATAATTATGGTGAAAAAGAAAATTCTGAGAGGAATTTCGACTACCAGAGAGAGAACGTTGCGAAATGCAGGAACATTTTTTTCTAATAGCGGTCGCCCCTCGGCAGGCAATGGCAAACCTCTGAGTTTTTTTCTGTCATCAAAAAGCTCCTCATAAAAATATCTGCCGTTCGGATAATTTATTCAAAAGGCTAAGTTCAGACTTCACACCAAGTAGCCAATACGTTTGGTCTGCTTTACTAATAAGCGGATACCGCTTGGCTTTCATATGGTTTCGAGGGTTTTATAAACACTTGTGCTTTATTTTCTATAATTTGTACATTTTTTCGTATAATTTTAGTTCATAAGTTTTCATAATTTTTATATGATCTCACAGTTCATTGTATTATAAATACAATAAAAAACGTATAAATCACACTTCCCAACTTTATATGAGCATAAGTTTACATGTGCTGAGTGTGATTGAGACGTCGAAATTTTTGACAAGCTGGTTTTTACTCGACAAAAAAGTTCGGTATTCGTTAATAAATATGTATAAGTGTAAATAACTACATAGATATTAATTAAAAATTTACTTTAAATTTATTTTGCACTAATTTTCGGTTGATAATCTGTTTTCTTTCGCATGAATTGTACTAGGCTGATGATGACTTTTGGGTACCCTTTCACGCTATTCTGTTAGGATAGTGGAATTTAGATGTTTTTAGAGGTCAGGCGATTTAGAAATATGTTCTTGTTACAATAATGTAAAAAATATTATAGTATATAGCGGGGGCTACAAAAAATCGGTCAACAATCGGTCATCGAAAGACTTCAATCACAACAGACAGCCAGAAGATTCGCCACTCGCTCTCACTTCTGCTCTCAGAGAGTACTGCCCAACAAACCGGCATACACGAGCAATGGAGCAACTTTTCTCGTTCTCTACGGACCGACGCCGAAGAAGAAATTGGGAAGACAGGGGCATTTTCCCGTAAGAACAAAGACGGCGATCTAGTGACTGAAATACAAAGTATGCTTAAATTATGGAGGGAACACTTCTCGAACCTGTTAAATAGTGACAGCTGCGCATGTCACAGAGAATGTGAAGATTCCGATACCCCAATTAATGACGACGGAACTGTCGTTCCGCTACCCGACCATGACGAGGTGAGAATAGTGATAACGCGGCTAAAGAACAACAAAGCCGCGGGCGTCGACGGGCTACCGACTGAGCTATTCAAACAT
Source organism: Anastrepha obliqua (assembly GCF_027943255.1). Lineage (NCBI taxonomy): Eukaryota > Metazoa > Arthropoda > Insecta > Diptera > Tephritidae > Anastrepha > Anastrepha obliqua. The sequence goes on from NC_072892.1 coordinate 89,383,704, forward strand.
GGCGGCGAGGAGCTGGAAAGGTGCATGCATCAGCTTCTATGCAAAATATAGTCGGATGAAAGCAAGCCTGCCTATTGAAATTTAAGTGTGCTCTCCAATCCAGAAGAAGATCCAGCAATCCGTGCCAATTATCGCGGTATTATTCTTCTAAATATTGCCTATAAGGTTCTAGCGAGCGCATAGCGAGTCCACCATCAACCAACTGATTGGACCTTATCAGTGCGGCTTTAGACCTTGAAAGTCCACCATCGACCAAATATTATATTCACAATACGTCAAATCTTGGAAAATATCAAAGCTGCATTCGATAATACGAAACTGAGTTATCTATATGCCGCGACGTCCGAATTTGGTATGCCCGCAAGACTAATACGGGTGTGCAAAATCTCTTGGTTGTTCAATACCAGCAGCGCCATCAGAATTGGAAAGGGCCTCTCCGAGCGGTTTGATATCAAACGAGATTTCAGACAGGGTGACTCGCTGTCGTGTAACTTCTTTAACCTGATGTTGGAGAGGATCGTACGAGCCGCAAAACATAATCGCTCAGGCACAATTTTTTATAAGAGCGTACAATTGCTGGCGTATGCCGATAATATTAACATCATCGGCCTTAACAACCGCGCTGTTAGTTCTGCCTTCTCCAAACTGGATAAAGAGGCAAAGCGAATGGGTCTGGTGGTGAATGGAGACAAAATGAAGTACCTCTTGTCATCAAACAAACAGTTGGGACACTCGTGTATCGGCACCCACGTCACTGTAAACAGTTATAATATCTAGGTTGTACAAGACTTCGTTTATTTAGGAATCAGCATTAGCACCGACAATAATGCGAGCCTTAAAATCCTACGTAGAGTATCTCATGCCAACAAGTGCTACTTTGGACGAAGTAGGCAATTGAGTAGTAAAGTCCTCTCGCGACGAACATAACTAACACTCTACAAGACTTTCATCAGGCCAGTCCTAACGTCCGGCGCAGAAGCGTGGACGATAACAACATCCGATGAAGCGACGCCTGGAGTTTTTGAGAGATGTATCCTGCGAAAGATTTTTACACTTTTGCACGTTGGCGACGGCGAGTATCGCAGGCGATGGAACGGTGAGCTGTATAAGGTTTACGACGACATAGACATAGCGCAGCGAATAACGATTCAGCGGCTTCGTTGGCTGGGGCATGTCATATGAATGGATACAAACGCTCCGGATCTGAAAGTATTCGATGCGATACCAGCTGGTGGTAGCAGAGGAAGAGGAAGGCCTCCTCTGTGTTGGAAAGAGCAGGTGGAGGAGGACTTGGCTTCACTTGGTGTGTCCAACTGGCGCCGGTTAGCAAGAGAAAGAAACAATTGGCGAGCTTTGTTAAACTCGGCCAAAATCGCGTTAACGGTTATCGGGCCAATTAAGAAGAAGAAGAAATTTTAAAAATATAATATATATCTGTTCAGCTCAGAAATAAGTTCTCTTAACACTAGAATTATTTTGAAATTAGTTTACTCTGAAGTATTTCAAGAAGTGAAATATATATTTTTATTCTATAGCAAGTGACCTTTTGTTCTTTTTAACCCGAAATAATATTTTTTTGTAATTTTCCTATTAATATATACCTACGAATTAATAACGGCAACTTTAGTACAGCGCTCTATATTTACATCTATGATGCCGTTGTGCCATTAGAAATAATCCTTATGTGGAGGAGTGATAGTTTTCTGGTATATTGGTGCACACGGGTGTAAGAAGTACAGTGAAAGCTAGCAAGTTTCAAAAATTGTAGGGTGAAAACGGCTGCTGGAACTAATACAATAGTTTTGTTTCGAAATTTCTTCCCAACACACACCTAATTTTATTTTAACTGCGTGCCGCTAAATGCTTGCAGTGTTGGCACCTCGTCTTGAGCGAGTTTTCCGTTGAAAACTATAGCGGAAAGTTTACAATAAAAAAGCAACCACGTCGGAAAAGGAAAAAAACATGAATAGGAGAACAAGCTCAAAATTCTAAAACGACCAGAACAATAAGTATGTATGTATATGTATAATATTTTTTACTTGCTTCTCAAACTTCGTTTTCACTTCCTTAACGATTTTCGTTTGTGTTTCATTTCGCCTGGCGCCTTCTTTGTTTGCCGAGTTTTTCCAACAATTAGTTGAGTTTTATTTATTCTGCGTTAATTGGAAGTGCTTTATCTTGCGCGCGATTGAATGAGTTAAATTTAGCGTAACTTTGGAAAGCGCAAAGGCCATGCGGAGTGTGGGAATTTAATGGCGAAAAGGGATTTGGCGGCAAAGTTTATGAGCGCCGGGAAAAAGTTAAGAAAAATGAAGAAATTACTGCTTTATTTTGGTCACAAGAGAATAAAGTTTGATTATTTAAAGTAAGAAGATATTTAGATACACAACATCTATGGCAGTAAAATGTTTGACTTTATAGAACTTTATCTGAAACTTTAACATTTATTTAAGTTTTAGAAAATGTCCTAAGTACAGTATCGTAATGTGATAAGGAAGCATATTTATGTATAGATTTCTATTAAAAAGCTAAATAAAAAATAAAAACAATTTTTATTTTAATATAAACTTCCAGTCAAATTGGTGACTCCACTAGGTGGTAAATTTATGTTGTCAATATTATTGATTGCCTTAGCACAAACTTCGGATTCAATTGATCGATTTGATTAGGAAAATACATCATAGATAGTACCACGTGAATGGAAATGACGCCCTCTGCGAAAATCAGACTCGGGCTTTCCGAGAGAGGGATAGCCATTTCAATTACCTATTTGAAAATCTTAAGTTTTTATGTTGGAAAAAATAACAGTGGCTTATAAAAATTTTATTTTTTTAATTGAACAACTACGAACAAAACTGTTTTGTGCCAGATGGTAATCCTAATATCGCACCGCTGCGAAATAACTACATACTTTGAAATTTAATTGAAGGCACTGGCATTTTTGCTACTCGTATTAATATTTGTTTCAATGATAACTGTTTTTTCTGTTTGAGTTGTTTTGCGTTCCGATTAATTTTTTCGAGTTTAGCTGAAGAAATCCAAGCACAGTTAGATCTTTTTTGTAATTTTTTTTTTCATTTTTCGTTTGAAAGTTGGTTGTCCGTGTTTTTAAATGAGAAATTTGGGTATAAAATCAATTGAATTTATACGGGAATTTAATGCATTGACTTCATTCAGCAATAAATATTTCAATACGCCATAAACTCCTGCAAAAAGTTATCATGGGAAAAGGAAAAACACTAACATGTGAGGAAATCGCTGAAGTTCATGCTCATAAGGCCACAGCCATGACTAACACAAAACTAGCATTGAATTGAATCGGTCAGACTCAGCAAAAGATTTTAAAATTTAAGGAAAAGTGTAATACAAATTGGTCAAATAAGGAAAACCAAAAGTTTTTACACTGCTTTATTTGGTTCCACGTCAGGTGAGCCATCCTTCTGTCCAGAAAAAGTTATTTACCAGCGTTCCAGTGTGCTTCGACGCCTCAAGTCGAACTATGTTAATCAACGCACGTTTCGATAATCCACTTGGATTATCGCACAAAATTTTTTTTATTTTTTAATTTCTATTTTTTGGGTGAGATGAATTTTTCTACTCACTGGGAAAAGAACAAATAAAGGAAAGCGTTATATGTAATTTTACGCTAAAAGTACCAAAAATTTTGATAAAAATATTGAATTATAACTCATCACATGTAGTGTTGCAAAGTGCATAGTAAAACAGGGAGACCTCATAATGTTACTGCCTAAAAATTTTACCGGCTGAGTAAGAAATCCATTTAAAGAAGCAGCTTTCACTTCCCTCGAAATCGCCCATTTTATACTTTAATAGTCTTTTAATTATTTCCGAAGTTAAAATGACAGTGTAATGTCCCAAAAAAAATATGTGCATATGTATAATATTTATAATACGGCTTCCGCCGTAGCTGAATGGGCTGATGCGTGACTACTATTTCGTACTAACCGGGCTTTAAGCACCAAATTATAGAAACAAAATTTTCAAACAGCGGTTGCACCTCGGCAGGCAGAAACAAAATATTTTTTCTTTCGGAGGTGGCTTAAGCCTGCAAGTCTCTCTTCAGGACGCATACTAGAAACAGGAGCTGTTCAGTGAAATACCAAGTAAAAGATTTAAGCGCGAATTATATATATTTATATACACGGTTGCGCAAAATCAGTAATCCAATTTTATTTTTGAATAACTTCTTTACTAAATAAAAAAACAATTATCCTGAGTGATGGAAATCTTTATTTTGACCTTTACACACTTCATTGCTTGCTTCTGCGTTACAGCTCTCTAGTTAATAAGTATTAAATATGATTGACGTACGAAAACACATTCTTGAGCAAAGAAAAATCAAAAGCGAAATAGAATTCGAAATCTCGTTGAGTTTTCAAAGTGAACGCATGGTGCGTAATTCGTACTGAGGGTATTGAGGTAAAAAGGAACATTAAAACGAAATGTTATGGAAGCAATAAGAAATTGAGTAATTAGCAGTAATGCGGTGTAATCGATTGCACCACTTACCAAGGCATGCACAGAATACAAGGAACGAATAGTCCTTTTGTTTTCGAGGAACTTAAGGTTAATCAAAAGGAGGCGGGAATTGTTCGGAGGAATGGGAATGGAGAAATTTAAGAAAGAAGAGCATATTTAAGGAAAACCTTTTGAGTACGCTCAATTCCATCAACGGTAAATTTATGATGAGGCCTCCAGAAGAATGTAGTGTATTCAAGCTTTGGACGAACAAAAAATGTATGAAGTAATTTCAGAGTGTAATAATCTGTGAAGTTAGAACTATGTCAACGAAAAAAGCCCATCGCAGCATATGATCTAGATATGATGAAATTGGAGGCTTTACTAAAAAAAAAGCATCGAAGATTACACAAAGGTTTTTGATCTCGTCAACAGACTGAAGGTGAGTACCAGTGATACTATACAACTTTTATATTACGTTACATAGTTTGGAGAAAGTAATGTGAAAATACTTGCGGTAAGGTGATTCATTTTGCACCCTTATGCAATTATACAAATATAGTTAAAATCTTAAGTTGTGATAATAAGGTGATCCAGCAATTGTCAAATGGGTAAGCAACATGGTAAACCAAAAGATAATTACAGCTTCTCTGGGTAAAGTTACTCTAAGTGTAACAGAAGCGAAAGGATGTCCCCAAGGGGGGTACTATCGTCATTGATCTGATTTATCCTAGCTGACGATTTGGTGCAAACCCTTAACAATAAACGGTATGCAGATGACATTTCAGTAATAATTAAAGGCAACCACGAAAGTCACATTAAGGACTTAATGCAGGATTCCTTAAATATAACCTGAGAGTGATGTAGAAGGGAGATTATCAATCAACCCTTCCAAAACTACTTTCATCTCATTTACCAAGAAAAGGGTTCTAAAAATACCCACCCTAGGAATAAATGGAATAGAGGGGCTCTAAAGGAAGAGGTTAAATATCTAAGACTTATCTTGGATAAAAAAACTCAGATGGCAGGCCTACCTCAGCTCAGTAATAAAACAGGCAACGAAAAACCTTTGAACAACAAAACGACTCTTGGGTAAATCCTGGGGCTGAACCCTAAAACGACTTTCTGGACCTACACTCAAATGGTAAGACCTATCGTACTATATGGGACTTTGGGCTGGTGGGTTAAAACAAATCAAACTACTTCTATATCAAAACTGTGTAAGCGACAAAGGCTGGCGTGCCTAAGCGTAACAGAGGCCAAGAGAACAACGACCACTGCTGGGATGGAAGCGCTTTTAAATTTGCCACCACTACACTTAGCAATAAAAGAAAAATTTAAAACAGGAGATTTTACTGTACACCTCAATATCCTAAACAGCGTTAAACATAGAGTATACATGACTGAGGCGAATGACCATCACACAGAACCCGTACTCAATTTTATTAAGAGATACATAGTTATCTTTCCGTCTAGTGAAGAAAGGAACACTAACCCAACATAGCTACATGATGACTCCCAAAACTGGTGCACAGATGGTTTCAAAACGTGGGGCCTAAGCACACAAATTCTTAACACTAAGTACGATTTTACATGCGGAGCTCTTTGCCATAATGGAAACAGTGGAAATCATATCCAAAAGAGAGTTCGAGAAAGTAAAACTTTAAATACAATACTTTCGGACAGCCAATCGGTTCTCAAGCTTTGAATAGCTTCAGATTCAAGTCAAAAATCCTAATAGAGTGTAATAATGCGCTCAACAAACTGGCCACTCATAATCAAGTCTCACTGATTTAGGTACCAGGACATGAAAGACATGAAGGAAACGAGAAGGCAGATTTTTATGCCAAAAAAGGAGCAGAAGGACTATTTATTGAATCAACACCATTTTTCGGCTGTAACGAAAATAATATAAAACAAGAAACCAAAATATGTATCCAAACAAAAATCAGGGAACACTGGAACAGCACAAGTGGCCTTAATCACTCTAAAAAGTTTTTGAATTTCAACGCCAACAGAGCAAAATCTGCTCTAATCCTAAGGAGCTGTTTCGATTTTTAGATATACTATATAATTATAATTAAGTAATTAAGGGCACACAATAGATCAATTTGGTCTGCAACAATTTTTTTTTTTTTAATTTTAAAGAATTTCTTTTGAAATTTTTTCTCACACATTCTGATTGATCACTAAATTTTGTACGACATAGTTTAACCCAGCTTTTTGGTAAATACCAGTTTATTTATCCCGTTTTGGCCTGTTTATTCATTTTATCTGGTATTTACCTTTTAGTTATTTCCCATCATATGGTTCATCTCAGCCGATATAAATGTCAAAAATGTAAGAACTATGTTTAATCGCGTACTTGATAAACCTAATTTTTATATGCTCCGTGCGCTACTCAAAATTAGTCTTTTTTCTCACGCCTTCACAATCCTTTCCTCACTGTTGCCTTTCACCCGTCCTATTTTGATCGAATTTGCTATGTCACATCCATTTATTCCTAATTAGAGCACTCGCGAACGCGCATGGAAATCTTCCATTAGTTCAATAAAATTTGTAATTTTATTTACATAATTAATAAGCAAACATATCATTCTATACTTCATAAAAGAAAAGCACTTTCTGAATTTAAAATTAGGTATCATATAAGTATGTATGTATATAGCAAATGATTTCCTCCCAAAAACCATTTGTTTTTATGTTTTAATTGCAGAATTTATTGAAATGCAAACATTTGTAAGAGATAAACGGATCAATGTGTGAATGTATCGACTCAGCTCTTCATTTCGATCATTAAGTGGGGAAAATTTCTTTTAGTGTTAGAAGCATCGTGACAAAAATATTGAACCAATTCCTTTTTGTGAAAGGTGTATAAGGTCTATGAAAATGGCTCAATTCATCATAAATTGGCACAATAAAAACTTTCAAATTGAACTTTGGCAAAATCGCTATTTTTATTGCAAACACAACAAGCATACGAACACACAGAATCTATATTGCTAATGTGTAAAATACAATCAACAGCTAGGAAACCCTTTTCACACGTGACAATTTTACTAAATCGTATGTGTGTACAATGCCGCCTGAACTAAATAGTTTCATAAAGGTAAAGGCATTCAGCCAAAGGTCACAATTCAGTACACAATTTCGTAACAAAATGGAAAATGGTATACAAAAGAGATAAAGTGACAAAAAAATTCCAAGAAGCGTAAAGTTAAGGAAAATGAAAAATCATAAATGAAAATCAGCAAAAAATAGGAAACGGACGTTTTTTTTTAAATTCACTTTTTTATGGATATCCAGCGAGGTGTCAACGGGAATTTATGATATTTTGCTTGCAATAGCAGAAGGCCTTATAACTTTGTGCAAGTGAACTAGTGTGTGTCCAAATGCCCGAAGGATTGTATGTACATATATATGTGTTCACAACCGTGCCGTTTAATCCCTGTGCAAATGGAACAAGTGACGTGCTGGCTGGCGTTGAACCCGAAAAAATATCCGATTGCGATGTGAATAATTTTGTGACAATATGTGCCAAAATGTTGGCAACACAAGCACACATACGGACACACATGCATACAAACACATGATTGTTTGTGAAAATAAAAGAATACAGGTGAAATTTAAATGCGGCCAAAAGTGTTCTTGTTGACTTCAATTATGCGCCTTTCACTCAAATCACACATACATACACACACACACATTTATATGGAAGGTAAAAAATTTGCTGCTGGTGAATGTGTGTGAAATTGTGAAAACTATACATTTATGTATGTTGGCCTACATGCGAATAAGGTATATTTGAGGTACATATGAACATAAGTATGTATGTATGAGTGTAAGGCACATTCGGACGCGCATAAATAATAAAAAGGGTTGCCGGACATATTGTACACGCTGGGAAGAGGTAAAAGTGGATTTACGGTTGCTCACGTGGCACAAATACAATCGAAATGGTGTTGGTGATGACGTGAAAAATCAACAATACAAAAATAACTGTATAGCAATAAAGTCAATAATGCTAGTAAAAATGGGCAATCGGTGTAGTGGGATATTAAAAAGGCAAAGGCACTGAAAACGATAGTAAATATGTATTTCAAATCGAAAAATTTAATTTAAAACATTTTTAAAAATTCAGTTTTATAGTAAGCATCCAACCAGCGGAATATACCAATTTAATGTACTGGAATTATTAAAAATATTTCTTCGCATTTTTATTTTAACATTCAGGTGCAGAAAAACGAAAAGAAATTGGTTTAAATATGTGGACCCTGCCAACTACTGCCTAAAGTTGTTTAAGAAAGATTTGTTACCCAAATACATATCTATATATGCTACTGTATTCTACAAAAAAAAAAGCACTATGTGAAAGGCCTACCTTACTAACATACACACAGGGTCCCGCACTTGAAGTGCAACCAATTAAAATGGCCATACATTTAGTCTGGAAAATTACTTATATTCAATTCAAAGTAAAAAATGTGTGAAAATATTACAAAATTAAGAATAAATTTATTTTTGCTCAATATGACCACCTTTTGCCTTGACTATGGCCTTGAGACGGTCCAGAAACGAATCGCAAGCTGCCCAAATATGATTTGCAAATATTTTGGGCCACTCGCGGACAATGGCTTTCTTCAGCGCCTCGAGACTGGTGAATCTTTTAGCTGGAACCTTGCTCTCTAAAATGGCGTAAAGACAATAATCAATCGGACTCGCGTCTGGTAATTTTGAGAGCTATTTTGTCGACGTTATGAAGTTCGGAACATTGATTTTTAGGCATTCTTTGTTCATTCGGCGGCCGCCGTAGCTGAATGGGTTGGTGCGTGACTATCATTCGGATTTCAAAAAGAGAACGTTGGTTCGAATCTCGGTGAAACACCAAAATTAAGAAAAACATTTTTCTAATAGCGGTCGCCCCTCGGCAGGCAATGGCAAACCTCTGAGTGTTTTTCTGCCATGAAAAAGCTCCTCATAAAAATATCTGTCGTTCGGAGTCGGCTTGAAACTGTAGGTCCCTCTATTTGTGGAACAACATCAACACCACAAATAGGAGGAGGAGCTCGGCCAAATACCCAAAAAGGGTGTACGCGCCAATTATATGTATATATTGTTCATTCGAGCTTTGCAAGACGGTGCCGAATCCTGTTGAAACGTCCATGATCTGCTACCGAAATTTTTGTCTGCCCACGGTTTCAAAGTAGCCTCCAGAACACTTTCCCGATAATATTTTGCATTTACTTTGACGCCAGACTCGATTAATACGATTGGAGAACGCCCATCTGCGGTTAGAGTGACCCAAACATTACCTGTGGCGGCTGCTGCCTCCTGGTGGCCAATCGATTACTCAAATTCTCGTATGAACGGCCGGTCAAATAAACCCTATCGGTTTGTGAGCTTACGAATTGTTCAGTTTGAAAAATTTTCTCCTCAGAAAATACAATGTTCGGAAATTGACCGCTTTCGGTCAAGCGAAGCAAGTCTTCGCTCTCTCAAGTCTGACTTGTTGCTGCTTTGGTGTGAAATCATGCGCCTTTTGGATCTTGTGAGCCTTGACTTTGAGATCGTTTCTCAGTATGCGGAGGATGCTACGGTCAGATATTTTCAGTTCTTTCGGCATTTGATTGGCACTTCGTCGTGGATTTCGCTCAAGTCACTTGTTCTCCTTTTGAACCATTTCACGTGACGTTGCAGTTTTTTGATGACCACCTCCGCGATGCTACCAGTATCATTGTAACGAGTAATGGTGCGATAAACAAACATTTTATTTACTTTAGGGCGCTCGAAGTCTAAAAAATTTAAATATCGTTTTCGAGCTTTAGCCCACCGGGACCTCTTAGGCATCCAGTTAATGTCCCTGCTTTACGCTGCTTTTCCGAAAAAGGATTTGGCCGTTTGTGTTTATCGCTAATATTATTACAGTTTTGATGAATAAAATTTACCAAACAGCATTATTATCGTCTGCTGCGAAAATGAACTAAGCAACTTTGAATTTTTCCAAAAGACAACGATCCCAAGCAGGTGTGTAGAAAGGGGATTGCAGTGCGGGATTGGCCTTCATAGTCGTGTGATGCCAACCCTATTCAAAATATTTGGGTAAGAGTTAAGCAAAAACTCAAAGGCAAACAAATGGACGGTCGAACAGTTGTCAAGGCAAAGCTGACCACCTCGGCAGAAACTAACGCAAAGTATGATTATAAGATGTTAAGCCATTATAGCTAACGGTCGCGACTATAAATTTTATTAAATATATTGCGCATAATAAATAATATAAATCATTGAACTGCAGTTTGCTGGAATCAAATTGGAGAAATATTTGCCCAGTTGGGGCGGTCAGTCTTCTATTAGACAGACTATACTACATATTAAATATGGTTGCATTGTCGGCGTTAGGCATCAATAAACCTACAGCTAGTACTACAAGCTACGGTAGACTATAACGTTATTGAATTATTAACATAAACCTGTGTTAATATTTTATAAAATAAATTTTATTATATAATTATATTATTATATAAAAATTAGAGAACAACCAAAGATCGATTTTTAAAACCACACCGAACCGAATTTCAACCAGTTTCAGCCTAAGGTGGGGCTGAACTGGAACCGAAGCAGCCAAGTTTTTCTTTCGAGTTGTGATTTATCACTTATTACTGCATATGCCCCTATGTACATTCTTACTCTGATCGCCCCAAGATTTTTATGAACGAAGGTCTGTTTTACCCTGCACAAGAGTGTCCGCTTTTAGTAAAACCTTGCGTATCTTTCAATATAGGTATCATGCCCGCTATGGCCTATGGCTATGCCCCTGAGTTCTTGATTTACCGAATAGTAGTCACACAAAAATTCATTCAACTTGGTGACCTGCAATATCATAAAAGTAACACAAGTAGCAAATTAGCCACAGTGTTATTTGTTTTTAGCTATTGGCTTACTTTACTTATATTCACATATGCAAAACCGAATTTACTCCTTACTTTATTGCTTAACACACTTAATTTTTGTATACGTATGCACATTAGGCTACCTAACCCAAAAAAGTATTCGTTTTTCCACCGGAATTATCAAAGTTATTATTTTTTTAGACTTTCGCGGAAATATATTTCGAAATAATATTAAAATTTGCGTGAGCTAGAACGATTGGAAAACACTTTCACAAATTGTTAGTTTTTAAAAATATTTTTCACCAAAAATCATCTCAGAAGATAGAAGAGGCCCCCGAATCAATAATAATATTTTCCAAAGTACCCTCGAATCGCTTCAACTCACCTAAATGTTTATACTTTTCCGAAATACACATTTTGGCAGAAGTTTTAAAATATAATAAGCGCTATAATGTCGATGGAAACAGTACCAATTTCTTGTTTTGCATGGAGTGTGATGCATCCTAATGCACACACACACACATAACTTTTTTCTCATTGTTGCTTTTTATTGGCATTATTGATGACTGCAAAAAAGGTTTATGCCACGCGCACCGCCATTTCCGTCGACCAATTCTATGCTGGTGTAAAAAGATTGAGGATAACTGTATTCGGAACGAAAATATGAACAAATTTTCAATATTCTATTTATGTGCACACTCGTATATGGATTGTGTGCTAAAATATTGGGGCAACGGTAGAGCATTTTTTATGGATTTTATGTTACGTAATTTGGTAAGCAATAAATAATATTTCTATACATACATGTATGTATGTGTGTGTGCAATGAGGAAAATGTACAAAATGTGTAAATGTTTCCGGACAAATAGTTATGGGTGGGTATTTTGTAGTAATGGTAATAATTGTGTCAGCGTGGTGAAATTCCGGAAAATGTTAACTCATTTATTTTAGTTGTTTTCCAATAAAACATTACTTGCTGGAATGTGTTCTTTGCCAAAAAAATAATGAAATCCCAGGAATAAAGTGTGTGGATGCATTGGTAGGACTTATTGCTTCCGCTAGAGCACACAGCGTAACAGTTCTTCTTAACATATAAAAGCAAAGGAAGCAGATTCAAATGAATGGATGTACACCTATGCTCACAATAATAGCAGCGTGACATATAGCACATGTTTGACTATTTATTCACTTATATTCTCTATTTAAGTTTTTTATATTCCTATGTAAATATAGTTCATACTACACGAAAAGTAATATTACTGAAAACTGCAAACTTTGTACAAAATTGACAAACAAACTTAAACAATTTTAATCAAAACTTCAAATCAAAATTTCGTGAAATGTCATTATACCGAAATAACAAGGAAACCCGTCGGTAAGACTTGGTTGACACATTTGACTGCTGCGTGGCCAACCGAAACAACCATTTAAATGAAGTTAAGGGCTACACATTAACGGAAAGTTTGTTCTGCTTGATTAGCGCGATAACCACTTAAGCGATTTTAGTTTATCTTTGATTTTAACAAAGAGTGTTTCTTTCTGGTGCTAATCGACACCAGTTAGGCACACCAAGTCAATCGAAGTCATCCTCCACTTGTTCTTTCTAACGCAAAGAAAGTCTTTCTCTTTCTCTGCTCCCACCAGCTGGTACTGCATCGAATACTTTTAGAGCTTGAGCACTTGTATCCATTTTGAGCCGCTGAATCTTTATTCGCTGGATTACGTCTATGTCATTCTTCCACCATCTAGGATATTCGCCATCGTCAACGCGCAAAGGTTCAAATATCTGCCCCAGAATCTTTCTCTCGAACACTCCGAGAGACGTCTCATCGTCGAAACTTCTGCGCTATACAATATGACCGGCATAATGAAAGACCTCCAAAGTGTTAGTTTTGTTCATCGAGAGCAGACTTTTCTACGCAAGTGCCTAATTTCGACTGAGTAGGACTTGTTGGCAAAAGAGATTCTGTGCTAGATTTCAAGACTGTTAATATTAATGGTCGTCATGTTACTACTTCAAAATCATAACTCTTAAGCATGGCATAGGTATGGATATGTAGGTATGTCGACTGTTCGTTTGATGGCAGGTGTTATCCAGATCTTATCCCCATTTCCCACCAGATCCATTCGTTTCTCTTCTTTACACACCTTCGAAAAGGCAGAACTAACAACTCGGTTGCTAAGGCCAATGATACTATTATGAGTGGCATACGACAGCAATTGCAACTGCAAGTCTTTCCAAAAGAGGCATTTATATGCGGGTATTGCTTTTATATTAAAACGAAAATAAAAACAAAATCGTTCAAACATAACCATATTTGCTTAAGAGTTAAAGTCAAAATTGCTCTTTTTGCTGTAAGAAAAAATTGTTCTTCCTCCATTTCATATGTTTCGTAAGAAGTTACAAATCAAGCCATAGTCTCGAAATTATTTGCAAATAAGCCAGAAATATTCGGGACTTAAAAAATAGCATAATCCCCGAATAAACATCCCTAGTATTTATATACAAATATTGACCTAATATTGCATCGCCTCATGAAGTATCACATGTTACAATATCTATGATACAAGGCGTTTTGTCACGTTCTCTTCTTAATCATAATTATAAATTGGACGTAGGATACATAATTATGATTACATACATGCATATAAACTAAAATAGAATATATTAACGTATATTTTTGCAGTTTTAAATTCATTCCTTGACTCGATTTATTTTACTTAAAAAAAATATTTTATATTTGCTCAAAAAAAAGCCTGCAGCACTTATGCCTCCACCACCTCCTTTTTTCTCTATTCAGACCACATATACATACATGCACTTGCTTGTATGTATGTATGCTACTAAGTACAACGAAATTCATAAATCTTTTTTTTATAAGTAAATGCAGTATTTTGTGTCCGAATAGCATGTCAAAGGAACATTGCAATGCTAATGCAAAATATTTATCAAATTATATCGAATTTCACGAAAGTTTCAATGCTCACAGTTTTAAGTCAATAATATAGAAATGAAAATAAATGAAAATTACCACCAAACATGCGATGTGAAGAAATTTGCAATCGCTAAAAGTGCTACTGCCACGTAACAAGACGTGATTTAATGGGCGAAACTCAAGGACGTTCATGATACTACATACACGAGGGCCATTCAATGTATTCCTAGTAACATTATGAAAAATTAATCGAATTTAATCAATATATTTTATTTTCCATTACAATACCTTATATTCACAACATACTTGTTCCCCATATCTTCAAATAAGTTTTTCAATGTCTTCTAAAAATTATCTTTCCTTCTTAAAAATATGTGCGTTTATTTTTATCTTCGTTCCAAATTTGGGAACAAAATCTAATTACTTGGGAACAGGTCTGCGCTGCTGGTACCAAATGAAGAGGATGACTTCCATTACATTGGAAAGGTCAGAAGGCGGAGGATCAAGCCAGCTGTGTCCAGCTGCGCAACTCGGCAAAAATCGCTACAGTGGTTAGACACACCAATCAAGGAAAAGAAAAATAAATAAAACTTCTTTCGAAACCTTTCCAAATTACGGTGACAATTATCTTTCCGGCGGATGAAGTCACCTTAAATTTGTAGGAGGGTCTGCATCCTTCTTATGCCATTACTGAGACTCTTGCTAAGTTTCAGTAGTTTCAGAGTCATAGTATTGAGCTCAAGTTTTATCTTCACAGCCTAATCGAAAGTTATCGTAGAATTTTTTACACAGAGTTTATAAGTCACGCACCTTGAGAGGTGCTGTGAGCATTCCCCGAACCCACCTTGCACTCACTTTTGAGGAATTAAGCTGATCAAAGAGAATAGTGTGTAAGGCATCAACGGATAGGCTAGCCTTTTTTGTTACTAATTTAACCTTTATTCGGTCATCTCACAGTAGTAGTTTCAAAACTTTTTCACTTTTTCTTCTATAGCGGTAGAAATGGGACCACTTATGCGAGGTTCAGCATCAATAATATCATCACCCGTTTTAAATTCACTCCGTAATAAAGAACTATTCTTATAAATACTTATAATATTTTTTTGTATTTTTCATTGTTTTGTAGGGAATTTAATCACAGCCAGTTAGCTAATGATCGCATTATATACAATTTTGTCCCGTCAAACAATATAATTATAATTAATTATTTGTGGAAATTAGTAAATTTCCTCAATACCGAGCATACATTACATTAAATGTCCCTCGTATATTTATAAACATGTGTGGCACGCTGGATGTGTGGTTTATAAAGTATTGACAGGTCTAGACCGCGACTGTTTGTGAAATAAGTCTTGCTACTTCGTGCAAATGAAGGGATCAACGGTCATACTGTTTGTATAAAAAATTCTTTCATGACAGAAATCTCCTAAAAACTCCCAAAGAGTAGTCGCTAATAGAGAAAACTTTTTCAAACATTTAATTTTTCGGTGTTCGTAATAAATTTTTCAGCGCAGCCCTTACCGTTATGTTAACATTTCTTCCATCTAAAGTCTAGAATGCTTGCAAATTAATTAAATGTTTTCTCATGAAATTAACCCTCGGACGGCTATGAGCATCTATAAGCGGAACTAAGCAATGCCATATCAAAGTTTTCATTAAACAGGTACTACTTTAATATATTTCTTGAACCCCTCAATATTTTTATGAGAGAAATGATGTTCAGTTTTGCACAAAACGAAGTGAAAGTGAAATCAGTCAAGTTTAAAAATAAAACTAAAATTGTTATTTAGGTGTATTGGTAGGGTGTATTTGTTTCCAGTTGATATTCCCCTATATTTAGTATATATTGCAGTTTATTATTACTAATATTTTAATATAGATATTTGCTAACACTACCAGTAGATATTATTTTAATATTTTATTGAAAGATGAAGAGAGTGGTGAAGTAGTCAGCGATGAAGTACTGATCTTCCAAAAGAGGGTGAAGTACAGACTCATAGATAAAGGCTTTTCCAATAACAGGTGTTAGGTGTTAAACAGGAGAGACGATTAACGATTTTTTATGGCCGGAATTGGATGGTATTGATCTGGACAAAGTTCATTTTCAACAAGATGGCGCTATATGCCACACAAGCAACGAAACCATTGATATTTTACGCGAAAAGTTTCCGGACCGTGTTATCTCTCGAAGAGGTGATCACAATTGGTCACCGAGATCTTGTGATTTGACACCTTGTGACTTTTATCCTTGGGACCCAGTGAAAGAGAAGGTCTACGCCAACAGCCCAGGGTCGATTCAAGACCTCAAAGATGGAGTTCGTGAGGCTATCGAGGACATAGGGCAGCCACTTTGCAATTCGGTTATGGAAAATTTCATGAAAAAGATATTGTCCTGTAAGCGAGGTCGTGGTGGTAATTTGTCTGAATATTGAATAACACCTCTTATTGAAACACCCTTTATATGGGTGAATACCTACGAGTACCGTCGATAGGTAAATAAAAGAGTGGAGTATTTGAGGTCAATGAATTCTTGCAAAAAAAATATCGATATATCATAATTTAAGATACGATTGTAAATGCCGAAAATATGGCGGAAAAGCCAATTGTACTACTGAAATACTCAAACTATTCCCTTAGCAAAAGTTTAATGATTTTTAGCGAGCTTAAATTTCATGACTTTAGAGTTGTACGTTAGGATGGCAAGAAGAGAGATCTCATTATTTGTTACTAAAACAGGGCTCCCAAGAAAGGTCAATGTATTTTCAAGAAAAAAAATTCTACTGGACAAGAAAAATCATCGATATGTCGCACTTTCAAGTCCGACTATTGATAAATTCTGAAAATATAATATAAAAAAAATTGTATAAAAGGCGACCCCGCAAGTAAAAAGATCGAAATTGCATTGGAAAAGTATTTTAGCCTTAGGTGTGCACGGTGATTGCTTTTCGGTATAGTGTAGTGTGTGCACATATATCTGCTTATAGATATCTGCTGTGCTGTTATGTGTGTAATTTATTAATATCTATTCAACATCACTAAATAAAAATTTACCACTGGCTTGTTTTGCACCAATTAATAACTCCACTCCAAAGTAGTATAAACTAATCGCCACTGGAGAATTTGCGAATTAAAGCTGTAAATAGTAGTGCCGTAGCCATAATGCCTGACCGTAACCATAACCGCAGTCGCAATATTATAGCATGTGTCATTTAGTCATGACATAAAGACAAACAGCTGAAATTGAAGTAGAATTAATGACAACATTTGTATTTTGTCGTAAAGAAAAACAAAAGTTATTCAATTTTCCACTAAGCGAATTTACTTTTCGTCGTTCATTTCTAATATTAAAATTTGTATCGCAAATATCAAAACACATGCAAAGTATTTCACAGCAGCTTACGTTTAAGGGGAAAACCCAAAATTCAATAGATACATACGGCTACGGTTATGGCAATGGCGCCTATGGTGTGCCACCTATAATCGTTTACAGTGATGCCCATTTGTTTTATCAGAACAGTTGTTTCCTATAAATACGGTTATGGCTAAGGTTTGGCAACTTAAAATTGGCAAAATGTTTTCAAATTTGTATTTGTGCTAGGCCGACAACGAAAACAGATTGAAAATGCCTTT
The DNA here is from genome assembly GCF_027943255.1 of Anastrepha obliqua. Lineage (NCBI taxonomy): Eukaryota > Metazoa > Arthropoda > Insecta > Diptera > Tephritidae > Anastrepha > Anastrepha obliqua. The sequence goes on from NC_072892.1 coordinate 89,401,636, forward strand.
TGTGGATTGTGACTTTAAATCAGTTAGCACCGACCATCAGCTTTATCTTTGTTTAAATTTTAATTCCAAAGAGACAACTAACTTAATTTACATCAAATTAATAAATTACATAATAAAGAGCTCGTTTTATAAAAAGCCGACAAGGAAAATGTGCTCAAAAAGTCACTGGTATTTTGAAGCCAATTCCAAATCTTCCGCAGCAGAACTTTTAATTATAAAACGATGGAGTTAATCGCCAGGCGGCATTTCCAACTTACACGGAGTATTGCAAAACTAGATAGCCAAAAAAGATTTCCATATAATTATCAATGGGACTTGAGATGCCAATCAATTCATATTGAACAAAAGTGACCGTTGTTGAAACAATTTTTAGGGCAACATACTCATCGTCCCGAAACGAACTCACTGTTTTTGTAAAGTGAATCACCAAACAAATGGTTTCGCCTTTGTGCATTTTTTCGTATTTGCTGCAGTATTTGCTGGCTGGCAATCAAAATTGATATTGAAAGTCTAGGTATGACAAGAAATGCGTATAGTTTCGATAAATCTATCGGAAGAATTTGCACAGAAACAGACTTGAAAAAGTGGAAAGCAAGTTTTCAAGTGGTTTTGAGCGAAAACTTGTTTTTGATTTGACAGATTTTGCTTGAGTGAAAACACGAAACACGAATGGAAAGTCACATCCTTTCACGGTAAACAACTACTGACGTTAAATTCTCTTTACAGTCTATCCAGACCCCAGCTGAAATCTGAATATTATTTGACCCTTGACTTTAACGCAAAGCACACAGCATAGGGCTCAAAGCTCATCACGCCCAAAGCTATGAAGACTGTAATTCAATTCCAACTGGTAAATCGACTTTCTGGCCATTGGATACAAAGAAAACTACGGATTTAATTGATTTTTCTGACAGCCCATTTGTATGTTTTGAGCTCGGATCACTCACTAAGAGTAATAAGCAATGCTTCCACCAACTGGGAATATGTTCAGGTTCAGCTAGAGCAATTAGAAAAATATATGGTAACTGCATCACTACTAGCGATCAGCTCGCATTCAACAACCTCATTTTACGCAACAACTTCAGTTGGCAGCGTGGAATAGTACACCCACACCAAAATAGGCACTTAGGGAGAAAAAGTATGCACCGTTTATCAGAAACTTAATAGCAGAAAAGCGAGAACTAAGGAAGTGCTGGCAGCAAACCAAATCGCCAGAGATTAAAACGAATTGCAAAAAGAAGGCACGCGAATTTGGTTTCTGTACCACTGCCGTCACCTTAAAAATCCCTACCGCCTTGAATGAAACGAAACGTCCAACTGGATACACATAAAACAAAACAAAATGGAGTCACTGCAAGGAAATATAAAATATAGTCAATACCAGGTTGCGATTACAAGGAAACACACAAATTTTTGTAAACTTTTTCAATTTGCTTCCAACCACGCCTCACAATTTTAAACGATTGTTGTGATTTTTTATGTGTTTGTGGTCCGCTTTAAGAGGGTAATGAGAACAAACAAAATATTCATATCAAATATTTTTTATTTTTATTTTTGTTGCTAGCCTCACAGAATTCACTATTGCATAATGTAATCCTTCATTTATTTTTTTAAATTTTTACACCCACTAACTTATAGAAATAATCAATTTAAGATTCTTGCCTTTCTATTTTATTTTTAGAGAAATTTTTAACATGTAATGAACTTTTACAACTGGAAGAAAATACGAAGCTGCATTATCGTGATAACCTCCTTTGTTTAGTGACAAATGATTCTTTATCTCTCTAGTACTTGGAATGAGAAAAATGCTCTACACAAATTTGAAAACTTATAATTCCTCCATCTGCAAATTTATAGCAGCCAAACTAGCGAGCTACAGCACCGCCATTTGTTTTGCATCTCACCTAAATATAAATAACCTCAAAGTTAATTCAGCAGCAACACGATTGCGAAAAGATTGCCATCAAAAAGGACAGCGAAGTAAGCGGCATGCAGCACGCAGCAGACACTTCCTCGCAACCATCGAGTACGCAAGGCTATGCGAAAACTCACACAAAAAGTAGTCAGTGTAAATATACAGAAAGAAATTGCTGCTATCAAAAAATTAGCAATTCTGATCGCATATTTTGCCAACCGAACGCAATACTGCAAACGGACATCACATACATACAAATCTAATTTCGCCGCGTGGCTTACAGGTGCGGAATCGAGCAGGAACCTGTTGTTGGCGAAAAAGTGAACGAAACGTGTTTTATCTGCACTCGAGTGTAACAAAAAATATGCCAAGCATTTTCATCGTTTTAGTTGTACTGAAATAACAAGAGCGCTACTTACACTTCCTCTTCTATCCCCATAGAACGGCTATTTGGATGTATAACAACAGGCGTCACGGCATTTTCAAGAAACAGGCGAGTAAACAAAGCGCAAACAAACGCAATAAAGGAGATGAGCGATAAGCAAAGTGCGAACGTTGAGCGTTATAATGAGCGAATGTGAGGGAAAACGGTGATGCGGGGAGTAGTGCGTTAACTACAAATGCTAGTAAAGCTGCGGATAAGTGCATTAGTAGCCATAATAGAGGATAGAAAAATATAGTGCAAAACCAAAAACTACAAATATGAAAAAAATAAAAAAGTCTGTGAGTTAGGGCGGGTTAAATTCTATCTCATGATTTTTATCAGCATCGTTCCAAGCAGATTCGGATTCTATATAATATAACATTCTAAAAAAAGTTATAGAACGTAGCCCTAAAGTAAATTTCTAGCCGCCCATTACGACTATAGCAAAGAAAAATACACTTCGTAATGAAAGTGAAAAGGATCTAAAACGAAAATGCTTGTAAATAAAATACATTATGTAAATACATACATACAAAAAAAGAAAGAATTACTAGAATTTTTTTTTATATTAACTATTCGACTTTTTTTTTTTTTTTGTTTTTAATATTTCAAAACTTAATTGCTCTGCTTTTTTGTAAGTTTTAGTTTAATTTACTTATAAAAAAGATTATATCGTACCCTTAGTATAACAATAGCCTATGTGCTCATAGGCTATTACTTTTTTATTGAATTTTTGGATTCTCCATCGTCGATTTTATATGTGGTCAAAATTTTGTCAATTTCTAGTTCCACAAAGTGGGTCAAAACGTCAGTCAAAAAATAATAAATATTTACAGACATAACGAGATTTGAGTGAGAGCTACTTTCGACAAAAAGTTTGAAATTCATTTGCTCAAAACATCAACAAATTTTTAGGCTATTTTAATACTAAGGGGACGATATAATCCCTCTCTTGCTATTACAATAATTAAAATTTTAAATAAATAGATAAAAATAGATATCCAAAATACGTTTTTCATACCAAAAATTCAGAAGTAAAAATACCCAATTTTATATTGAAACAAATCCTGTATTCTTTCGCATCCCATCTGCAACAACAAGGCCCGAAATCTATGGGGAAACGAATTCAGAGGCGTGACCAACATCAGGCCGGGTCTCAGCGAACTTTAAAATCATCAGCTGATTAACTGACGTACCCAGGGTTATGATGCGTTTGTTTGGTTACGAAAAAATTGAGATTTTTTTGGCGATATACAAATAAAAAAGGCAACACAACCTACAACCATATAACTTCGTTGCCGTTTTAATGTATAAGAAATGAGCGGTCAGAATTTTATTGACGAGTACCCAATGATGTGCCAGCCGAACTTACTCCCAAGTTCGTTTTCACCAAAACAGTTCACGAAAGCTCCTGGTGAATAGAATTTAGAAAATGTGGCATATAACAGACAGTTAACGAGAATGTGACAGAATCAGCTAATGGGTTCACATAACAGGGGTTGTGTTTACAAAAAAAAAAAAATGAGGTTGTACTAGTGATATGCGAAAATAATCAACTCAAAGGCACTTCGCTGCCATCTGAATAACGACTGATTGGACGAGTGCGTGAATATTGTGAAATTATCGCTCAGATCCTCTGTGGCGTGGCACCCGAAGCTCCCTACACAATTTTTCTTTCCCCATACTTATTGACTCAACCTTGAAAATCTACCACCCTTGACGAAACCTGGTAATCTATCATCCTTGCCCGAGATCGGATACATTTATTTTACATTTACTTACAATTGCTTCATTTTGTTTTGTAGGCAGAAAATGCCTCCTTTTATTCGAAGCAAATTTTGATATTGATAACACCAAATAAGGGAAAAACAAACAAGTTAGCTATTTTACTGCTATCAGCTAATATGTGCCTCGTTTTATATATGGCTCAGTTGTATGCATGTAGATGTTTATCGTTTGGTCAGACAATTCCAAGTACCTTCCAATAACCTCATTTTTTACTATGCAACAATTGCACTACTAACTTTACAACACTCTCACATATCGGCTCACGTAAAAGAGTTTTTGAGTACTCAAAATTCATCATATCCGCCATGCAATCCTGTTTTGATACCTAATGATTCTTCCCGAACATCAAACATAAAAATAAAGGTTTCTCAACGCTCGAAAAAACTGTTGACTCCTTTAAACAGCTCGTTTTGGAGGTATCTTTTGAGTGGCAAAAGTGTTTTGAAAATTCATGTGAATGCAGAATTATATTTGCTCCCAAGGAGAATGTTTTGAAAAAAGAATACATCCATTATGATTATTATTTTACTGTGTTTTAGGAAAGACAAGCTTCGAAATCAGGTCGCAAATATTTATACGCCTTTAGCTCGATATGGTTATATCAGCCCAAGTAAGATATTATGAGTTGTTGATTCCCAGATAATTCGCTGTATTTCCTTCGTTCGTCCTGTTTCTTAGCATTTAATGTAGAATCTGAATCTGCCAGAGAAAATGTCGAAAAAAGTTAAACCATCCTAATATACATGCATATGTACATAGGTATATAATGAGCACAAATGATGAGACGTGCAAAGCATTTCAGCTAATATTTGGCACCTGGGCATACTTGGTTTGCTAGCGCAATTCATTACGACGTGTTTACGTTGCAACGCACCTTAAGTTATGATTACAGCTGCCTACACAGCAAAGGCCGAATGAAGTTTTATTTCAGCTTGTTTGCACTTATATATACATTGAGAAATGGTTTTTCAGAAGAACTTTCTGTTTCTCTAATGATTCGTTTTTTCTGTACTTGGTCCTTTTATTGCCATTAAGGATTTATTCTTCACATATGCACAAATGTACTTATGTTAAATTTAAAGACCTTTCCAGCGCAGCTGTACATCATACAGCCTGCACAGATAGCAAATCAACAGTCTTGCCAATTTTGACTATTTTACTTCCTGATTTCTTTTTCGTTTTTTTTTTTTTTTTGCTCTTGATTACTTTTTTATTGAAGCATACATAACTCATCCGATGAAGCGACGCTTGGAGTGTTCGAGAGAAAGATTCTGCGTAAGATTTTTGGACCTTTGCACGTTGGCAACGGCGAATATCGCAGGCGATGGAACGATGAGCTGTATGAGCTTTACGGCGACATAGACATAGCGCAGCGAATAAAGATCCAGCGGCTACGTTGGCTGGGTCATGTCGTCCGAATGGATACAAGCGCTCCGGCTTTGAAAGTATTCGATGCGGTACCAGCTGGTGGTAGCAGAGGAAGAGGAAGGCCTCCTCTGCGTTGGAAAGATCAGGTGGAGAAGGACTTGGCTTCACTTGGTGTGTTCAACTGGCGCCGGTTAGCACGTGAAAGAAATGACTGGCGCGCTTTGTTAAGCTCGGCCAAAATCGGGTAAGCGGTTATCGCGCCAATTAAGAAGAAGAGAATACATAACTCATTGTCTAATAAGAACCCCAAATTCAAATATCAAATCTACAAATCTGAAAAAAAATATTCAATAAATTTTTAAACCGCCCGTCGTGGTGATATTTTTGACAATGTAGTAGCTATACTCTTCACTATCCCACGAAAGTTTTTTTTTTGTTTTTAATATTAAATGTTAAGATGTAAAGTAATGTTACATTAGTTACCTACGATAACAAAAACATTTTTATTAATTATTCCTAATTTTTGCAAGCAGGCAAAATTGTCTACCACTGAGAGCGAAATGTCACTTGTAAGCTGGTGAGGCGTTAACTTGGTGCTGAAGAAATTTTAGCCAGATAAAATTTCAATCACGGTTCCTTTTATAAGCAAACAAATATGTATATTTTTCGTGGAAGCACGTCCTTTGTACGCTTCTGCCTACTGTCTCACTTACGCCGGTTTTCAAAAAACGTCAGCATGTAAAGTATGTATGATACATATACAGGGCCCGGCGCTCGAAGTGTAACAAGGGCAAAAGCTACCTGTTAGTTGGCTAAATGACAGTCCAGAGTATGGTTTAAAAGCGTGCGAAGGCATTTTGCCGAAAGTAAACGCGAAAAAAGAAAATCGGTAATGGATTTCAAACGTAATGTTTAGCTGGAAAATCACAACCAGCGATTGTTCGTGAGCTCGAGCACCTTAAAGTAAATAAAGTTTTTGTTTATCACACCATTACTCATTACAACGATCCCTCTAGCATCGCGAAACGTCATGGAGGTGTTCATAAAAAAACTGCAACGTCACGTGAAATGATTCAAAAGTGAATAAGCGCCTTGAACGAAATTCCCGAGAAAGTGCCAATCAAATGGTGAAATAACTGAAAATATCTGACCGTAGCATCAGCCACATACTGAGAAAGGATCTCAAATTCAAGCCTATTAAGATCCAAACGACGCATGTTCTCACACCAAAGCAGCAACAAGTCAGTCTTGAGGGTGAAGGAGTTGCTTCGCTTGGCCGAAAGCGGTCAATTTCCGAACATTGTGTTTTCTGACGAGAAAATTATTCAAATTGAACAATTCGTATTTGACCGGCCGTTCATACGAGAATTTGAGTTATCGATTGGCCACCAGGAGGCAGCAGCCGCCACAGGTAATAGTTTGTACGGCTGTAACCGCAGATGGGCGATCTGGAAATGTTTTCATCGAGCCTGGTTTCAAGGTAAATGCGAAATATCATCGGGAAAGTATTCTAGAGGTTGCTTGAAGCCGTAGGCAGACAAATATTTCGGTAGCAGACCATGGACCTTTCAACAGGACTCGCCACCCTCTCGAAAAGCTCCATTGAACCAAGAATAGCTAAAAAACGTCCACATAATTGCACTCAAAATCACCAGATGCGAATCCGATGGTCTAGTCTCTTTGAGCCATTTTGGAGAGCAAAAGATTCACCAGATTGAGCTAAAAGATTCACCAGGTTCGAGGCGCCGAAAAAAGACATTGACCGCGAGGGGGCCAAAATACAGGGTGGGCCATATAGCGTTTGCTTTTTGAACTACGTATTTTTTTGAGAATAGTAACACAAATGACATGTCAAATGTGTTCATAATTTACTTAAGGGTTTGACATTCACGAAATGCGACGCTATATGCTTGAACAAAATTGGGAAATATTGAAAACCTATTTCCAAAATAGTGAGTCTTCTTCTTCTTCCGCGGTTACAGTAAATGGCAAGCGTTACTGTGACATGCTCAACGAGTTTTTGTTTCCAAAAATTGAAGAGTATGAGATGGACGACATTTGGTTTCAACAGGACGGTGCAACTAGTCACACTACCAAAGTTACACTCGAACTTTTGGCTACCGTTTTTGAAATCGAAGTTGCCATTCATGAAATTGGAACCCAAACAATCGAAAATGTGCTTTAAAATTGTGTTGATCGAATGGCCTACTGTAAAGCCAGCGTGGCAGTCATTTGAACGATATACAAAATAAAAAAACGAGTTTGAGAAAATATTGATTAGTGTTTTTTTATAGCCGATTCAAAAAGCAAATTTTACATGGCGCACCCTATATCTGCAAGTCACATTCGGGTAGCTTGCTTATTTTCACATATTTTTTACTTTGAATTGAATAAAAGTAATTTTCCAAACTAAATGTATGGCCTTTATAATTGGCCAATGGTAATTCAATGGAATGCACTATTTTGCAAGTTGTAAGCTATGAATCGTACTATCATGTTTCATCAAGCCATTGGTTTGTTTCCCTTATGAAACAAATTTTTTTTCATTAAAAAATTCTAAACGGGAGTGCTCACGAACGAAGCTTCTGCAACGACACCACTGGCTGCATCAAATGCAGTGGATTCCCATTTTCTGTCGATATTATTATAATCTTGTTTTATTAAAAAAAAAGAAAAAAAGAACAGGTTGGATGCCAAAAATTTGCTTAGATATTCGATTAAAAATCCTTAAAATGTTGATGAAGTTAATGTTATAATTAGTCAGTTAGAGTTTGATAGTTAATTTTTTTAAATGTTTGTACAAAGAATTTTTATTTATATGGCTTTTCCTATATAGGTTAGGTTAGGTTAGGTTAGCCTGGTTGGCAATAAGCCACGCATCGACCTTTTGGTCCCTAGTTTTTAGCAGTAAATATTCGCTCCCACTCCGTCTAAAGTTTTACAGCCGTTTGTATAGATGTGAAAAGTTCTATGGTCATGCTTCAAGCCTTTGTGCCATCCCTCCTCTTCAATTGTAGTGCAAAGCTTTCTCTCCCAACTAAAGTACGGAGTGATGTAGTCTGTGCAACCTGAGCTCCACTTTCCTATTGAGCTGTGACCGAAGGTTCTGCAGGTGAATACTCCAGCAGCCACCAACCTCAATCAATAGGTGGCATGCTGAGTATTATTTCCAGCGCCGCCGTTGGAGTGGTTTTCATCGCTCCTTTTATGCACAGAGCAGCGAGTCCTTGAATCCTTTCTAGTGGCATTAAGTATGTCAGTTTTCTTGTCACAGTCCACCATACTAAGACCCCATACAGCAATATCGGGCTAACTACTGCACCAATGCATAAGAGAGGGTGATAGACCCCAAGTAACGCCCAGCATTTTTTTACATGCGTACAGCGCGTTACTGACCTTTTTCACCCCTTCCCCAACATTACGCTTCTACAGCAATTTACTGTGTAGTATTATTCCAAGGTTTTTCTTATATAATCAGATATACTTTTATAAAAAATTTATGAACATTATTAAAAAAAAAATTTAGTGGCTGGTTTCTTGATAAGCGCTTTATATTTTTTTATATATTCAAACAAACAAAAAAAGAGGTTGTCTGTAAAGTCGGTTTACTGACGATAGTTTAACGTGACAACGTCATAAGAAAATACATTTGCATTTTTCAAAAGAAAATTTTAATTTTATTTGTTTGATAGATATTTTGTATGGATATAGAGAATGAGTTAACATTAACATAACATAACATAACATAACATAACATAACATGACATAACATAACATAACATAACATAACATAACATAACATAACATAACATAACATAACATAACATAACATAACATAACATAACATAACATAACATAACATAACATAACATAACATAACATAACATAACATAACATAACATAACATAACATAACATAACATAACATAACATAACATAACATAACATAACATAACATAACATAACATAACATAACATAACATAACATAACATAACATAACATAACATAACATAACATAACATAACATAACATAACATAACATAACATAACATAACATAACATAACATAACATAACATAATATAACATATCATAACATAACATAACATAACATAACATAACATAACATAACACAACATAACATAACATAACATAACATAACATAACATAACATAACATAACATAACATAACATAACATAACATAACATAACATGCTGTTCAAGCAAGGTAACGACGCATTTTTTGGTGCGTGCAGCCAGCTACATAGAATTATAAGACGTTATCACGTCAAAAAATTATAATAACATTAAAACAACAGGTATTATTTTAAATTCTTCAAGTAAATCAAATTAATAATAATCAATAAGAAGGCATATGCAAATACAAATACGTGAATTTATATATGTACATATGCGCATATACATACATATATACGATCACTTAAGTAGGAGAGAGCAAGATGTCGAACGTTGCCGTTCGTTTGCTTTGTTCGTTCCGCGCTTTCGCTTGCAGTTCATTCAAGGTAACGGCAATGAGAAAGGTAACACTAATGAGCAAGGTAACGGCAATGAGCAAGGTAACACTAATGAGCAAGGTAACGACACATTTTTTCGTGCGTGCAGCCTGTTAAATCGAATTATAAGACGTTATCACGTCAAAAATATTATTGCCGTTGCAGAAGTTATAATATTATATATGTTTTAGTATAGAATCAATAAATATGACTTTTAAAAATACAACGGCTTCAGTACCACCTATCAGACTCCAAAATAAATTAGCATATATATATTATATATATCCTATGAATTTAAACTCAAACGGCCAGCTGTTTTACAAGTTTTTGACCTTCGTATTTAGCAACAAATAAACATTCTTTTTTATATACATTTATATATATATATATGTACTCACAAATATATGTGCATATAAGATATATAAAATATTATAAGTTCAATCCGAACCGAGCGTATAAATAAAAAAACTTCCCAACAGGGCTCTGCTCATTTTTCATTTAATTAAAATGCCTGCAAATGACTGCTAAATACCTGCAAGTGCACATCAACCCCTCTATCTGAAGATATTTAAAGGGAAATGCTCCGGCAATACAATTGTTTGTTTGCTTTTGTTCACTTTTAATTTGCCTCAACTGATACGAGGGTATAGCTGTTAAATGTATATTGTATTTGTTTGCAGCCTTAGGAAATAATTATTTTCCATTTCTACTTATAGATGTATATACATATATGTGTATATTACATATATGTGTATATTATATAAGTACTGGCTCAACATAAAACAGTTGGTGTTTGGGCCGTGCTAATAATTTTCAATTGATTTTGCGTAAAGTCAAAAAACAAATAATTCATAGCGGTGATTTAGAGCTGACTTACAGCAGGTAATTAATAGATAATATTTAATATTTAACCAGTTAACTGTGGCGCTCCCATTTAAAAGTGCGCACAGTTTTGTGTCGCCAGAATTGAGCTATGACGAGTATAGTCGTCAATCACAGAGTAAGTTGCGCTGGTAAGATATTGGATGAAAAAGATGGGTTAATTTTATAAAATTGGGGACAAATGAACTAAAAATAAAAAAATAGTAATTTACAGAACTTCTGGACAACTTTATAATATTTACGCACTTGAAATTCTTACGTTGCACTGTACTTATTTGATAGGAACCGCCGATACTTGGTAAGATATGCACTGACACACACGAATTAGCTTTCTAGTTTATAAATCCACTTTTTGACTTTTGCCTTTGCCCCTTTTAGGTTAACATCTAAAAAACGTTATCAGCGCACATAAATAAATTCATTATGCGTACTGGTGAACTTTTTCAACCAGTGCATGCGGGGAAGCATGACATCATCTCAAATTGTTTATATTTTCTATTTGTTTGTTTTATTCCGGCATAGCCTCAAAATATTCTAAACATCTTGAAATTTGAGAATATGTGTAGTTTTTCTCAAAAATTGTAATTTAAATAGCCAATGGTCACTAATTTATACGCATGACGAGTATACTCGTCAATACACAAAATTTTGCCACTTCTCCATGACGAGTATACTCGTCAATCACAGTTGACTGGTTAATATATATATTGTAATTAGTAAATCAAAATCGACTTTAGGGAAAAGATCTTCTTCTACATTTGATTTGAAATAAGTTCGATATGCTAACTTTACAATCCAACCGCGTCTGTACTTTCCAGTTAATTTTTCTTTATCATTGTTATTTCACTCACTTTGATCTCAATTCTCGAAATTTTAACTTTGAGTGCTTTTAACTTTTTACTTACTCTCCTAATTCTATTTTGCTTAAATAAAAGGCACAATAATTTTTCACCAACATCGAGAAATCAAGCAAAATATTATTGAATCGGTCCTTTCAAACATCATGTGTGACTCATATGTGATATCACACAATTCGAATTTTTTAAGAATCTTTAAAAATTATATCCTTCACAAATGAACAACTTTCTTGGATTTGTTTGTGCTAAGTAAAGTATTTGAGTTTTAAATGGCTAAAATGTTGATTAATCTTTATAAGTGCACAGATTCTTAAAAAGCGAAATTCCTGTAGTCCTATAGCTTATAGAGGGTGATCCAAATAGTGGTTTCTTTACAATAATATTTAGTCAACATATTTTTACAGTTCTGGCTGAAAATTTTGACAGAAAGTCAGTAATATGTAATCGCGGAACGAAATAAATCTCCTTCCGCCTGAACAACTTTGGAAAATATTGCAAACTCATTTTCAAAGCCAATATTGTGTAGCCAAAATAGTGCGTTTATTAAGAAGAAGGCGAAATTATATCTTTCCACGAAGGGCATATTCATCTTGGTGGCTATGCTAACAAGCAAAATTGCCTTATCTGCCAATGCACCCTCAGAGAGTAACAGTTTGGCGCGGATTTTGGAGTGGTGGCATTATTGGCCCACCTTCTTGTGAAAATGATACTGGAAACACGATTTCGGTCAACGGTTAGTGCTTAAGAGTGCATAATAAATGAATTTTTCGTTGCCTAAAATTAAAGCCATGGACCTTTCGCAGGATGGCGTGCCGTGCCGTACAGCCCATATCGCAATTGATCTTTTCAGCATCAAGTTCGGTAATCGGTTTCATAGCTGTCTCGGTGTTAACAATTGGGTACCTCGAAACTGCGATTTTTTTTTTATGTGAGCCGTGGATGAACGATGTTATGCAAATGATCCACTAATGAATCAAGCTCTTAAGGCGAGTTTCGAGCAAACCATTGGTAGGATAGAGCCCGAAACAGTCACTAAGGTTTTTGAAAACTAGGTTAGCAAGATGCTCTTCTGCGAAACTAGCCGAAACATGAATGAAATTGTGTTCCGTAAATAATAATACGTTCAATCTTTGATTTTTGCAATTTTGTTTGCCAAAAATACCTGGAGGAAAATAGTCAGAGCTCTTCACTTTACAAAAATAGTCAGTTAACTGAAAAAAAACACTCTATATAGACCTACCTAATTTTCCTTATGTGCAAGTATTTCTTCAGTTTACCTAGACTATTTTTGTAAAGTGAAAAGCTCTGATTGTTTTTCCCCAGGTATTTTTGGTGAACTTTATTTCACGATCTCCAAATTGAACTGGATCATATTATATGGCAGTTGAATGGTGGCAATAGGCTTCGAGAAATGTTATTTGCCACTTTTGTACTTGGTGAAGCCAATTGTGCATTACCACTTTCCAAATCAATGTAAGAAACAGAAATTTTGATATATTTTTCTGTATCAGTATGATCATGATACGAATCCAATTCAGTATTCCGTTCTGGTAGGCCAATTGTCTAAAATGCTGGAAAAATCAAGGAGATGCTACAGCTCACGAATAACCTTATATTTAGACAAATTTCGAGGTGTAGGAGCACTATAAATGATACTGGCGCTACTACAGAAGAAAGATGAGTGCCTCAAACGCAAGCAAATGCAAGCAGTTTAACGCGAAATCATTTCTTCGAATGCCCTAACCTCCAGCATCTCTAGGCAAATCAGTACAACCATATTCGTATTTCGCATCAGAGTTCTGTTTTAGTTTCGTCTGAAATATTGTAGTAGTATAACAATAGAGCCCCTGCTCTATCTGTTTCCTAAATTTAATCTAAAGTTTGAAGAGCTACGAGTTTTAAAACTTTTGAAATTGTGAAATAGAAGCGCCACGAGTTCTGAAGGAACTGACAGACAAAGATTTTCAGCACTGTTTCGAGCAAAAGAATATTTGCATGAAGCGTTTTATGCAATGTTAGGGAAGGAGTGTATAGCGTCAGTTTCGTTATTTAGTGGTATGGCTACTCGACTATATACGAGTATACGAAATTCACATTGGAAAGCAGTGCCATTTGTTTTTCATTTTTTTTTTTTTTTTGGTAGAGGGGTAGGGCGCTTTAATATACACTCGTATTTTCCTACATAAAACATACCTGTAGGCACTTAAATGGGCTCAAAATACACTGTGATGGAATTGCTAACTTTCCAATGGCGAATACGGCAAAGCAATTGTCAACTTTTAATTGCCTATTATGGTTTTGTGTACCTGTTCTGACACAACCAGCATTCTTGAACAAACTTTTTGATTCATACGCCTGTACATCCATACATTAATAGCAGGTAAATTCATATGTATGTACATACATATATAAAATTGGTTTCCGGCTTGCTGCGTATGTACCTATTTGGAAAGCTCCGATGGCACTTATTCACATACATACATACATAAATAAGCATAGATGTACAGTATGTATAGAATATTTCAGTAAGGACGTTCTACTTTTAAACTTTCATATTGAACAATTTTTGATTCCTATTGGTAGCGTTTTCTGACACTAGTTTTCAGAAAAGCTTGACAAATCGTTAGAACACGAAATTGCCATTTAGCTTGTCAGGAAGGGATCGACAGAATTTATTTCAGTTGTCCCCATCTCGGATATCGGTGCACCTTGCACTTTGTTAAAGAGAAACTGCACAATTTCTTTCTTAAAAAATCGTAAGACCTCAGTATGACAAAAGCAGGACGCTTAAGGTGCTGGGGATCCTCGTCATTCAATTTCCAAACGCATAGCAGTGTTCACCGCTCACCAATATTCTTTCACGCATCTGTATAATAAAAATGACATATTATATAATAGCGCAAGAGCTCATTGCTGTTTTCCAAGAACACTTCATAATAATCACGGACCAGAGCAATACGGTATCACTCTTCTCGTTCCTGGACAATATTGCGATGAATATAGCCTATGTAGTGTCTCCGCTAGCTGGGTTATGCCGTACAAATGTTGCATTACTGAAAATTTTCGATCAGCTACCTATTGGTGGTGGGGAAGAAAGAGGAAAGCCTTAGAAATGCAAAGTGGAAAAGAGCAAGAATGAAAAGAGCAACTGGCGCATTGTCGAATTCTGCAAAAACTGACTAGATGGTTACTACAATAATTAAAGGAAAAAATTTGGGTATGCCAAAGTGTTGCCAAAATGAAGTAATTAATATCCAAATAACGGTATATATAATAAGGTATCCAAATTCGGCCGATCGTAGCTGAATGAGTTGGTGCGTGGCTACCAATCGGAAGTGCGTAGGTTCAAATCTCCGTGCATGAAACACCAAATGACAGAGAAAGTTGTTTCTAATACGGGTCGTCCCTCGCCAGGTAATGGCAAACCTACGAGTGTATTTCTGCAATGGAGAAGCTCCGCATTAAATATATGATATTTGGCATTCGGAGTTGGTCAACTGTAGGTCTCTCTCTTCATAGCATTTTTATATTTTCTTTTATTTTACAACGATTTGTTCATTCGATAGAACTCTTTCTGCTCTACAAAACTATGTTAATTTTATTTTTTAATTATTTAATATTTTCATTAGTTTTGAGGCTTAGAACTGGAATACCCAGAAGGCAAAAATCAACATTTTCGACACCTGCTCTTCGATGCTTTTTATCGAGGTCAAAAAGTTGCCGGAGCAGCCCAGAAAATTTGCGACGTGTATGGAGAAGATGTCATAGGCAAGTTTACAGCACGGAAATGGTTTGCACGTTCAAAAATGGCGACTTTGACGTTGATGACACGTCCCGTAGCGGAAGACCTTCTGAACTCAATGAAAAACGTCTCACGCCACTTTTGAACGAGAACGGTCGCCAAACCAAATTAACTGCGATCATAAAATAATTCTCAATCACCTTCATTCAATGGGACTTACCGAAAAATTGAGAGCTTGGGTGCCTCACGAGCTTAACAAAGAAAACAAAGAAAGTCGGCTTCAAATGGCTTCTCAACATCTCACGCGCCATCGAGCAATACGCTTTTTGTACCGAATCATCACGGGGGATGAGAATGGTGCCTATACACCAATATGAAGCACAGAAAGGAGTGGGTGGCGCCACGAGGTACGCCAAGGCCGAGAGACTAGCCGGATGGTCATCCAAACAAGATCATGATATGTTTCTGGTAGGACTAGGAGGGCATGGTTCACTGAGAGATGGTCAAAAAGAATGTCACACTCAACAAGGAGCTCTACATTGCTCAGACCTTCGATAACAAGGAGATCCTTAAAAACTGGCTCAAAAACTCCTTTGACAGCAGACCAGGTGATTTTTTGGCGAAATGGTGTCTACATATTGGTAGAGAGGTGGGAAGGGGTTGTAATCAG
Source organism: Anastrepha obliqua (assembly GCF_027943255.1). NCBI lineage: Eukaryota > Metazoa > Arthropoda > Insecta > Diptera > Tephritidae > Anastrepha > Anastrepha obliqua. Next base: position 89,417,794 of record NC_072892.1, read on the forward strand.
TAACGGCGAATATATAATTGACTAACGTTGCTTCTTGCTTAAAAAAATGTCTCCGCTAAAAACGCTATGAACTTATTCCCCAACCTATATACTTTATAATCAAATTCAGGTATACATATGTACTATATATGTAAGTATATAGTATATTTGAGTAAATGAAGCGCTTTTTCAAACTTTTATAGCATAAGACTTTGAATGCTTCATGTTTTGTCTCTGCAAGATTCTCCGAACTGTTATTTGCCAATATCTGTTTTATTATCGTTTTACCAATATCTGCTCCTGCCGATCAAATGCCTTGGATTTGCATAGTCTTGCATCACATCTATTTTCAAATGTTTCTTTTTTTTCTGTTTTCAATTTTGCGAAATAAGATCTTTCGGTTACCGTATGCACGTCTACAAAATAAAAAGTTTGATTGAAAAACTTGTTAGTTTGTGGATTTTGGTTGCACTACTGCAGCTGCTGATTCTGTCATTTTATGCTCACTAATTCTCTGATAATCCGAATGTAACAACACCAAGCAGCTTTTAACTCATTTCTATTTATAGCGCATTTCCAGTAACAGATCAGCTTTACCTACAGTGCTACGTTAGTCGCTTAGCAGCCTGCGTGATTGGGTGACTGGCTGTGGTTTGTGTAATGCAAATGCGCTGTTCATTTGATTTATTTATTTGCACTACCATGAAAAGTACAGCAATTCTCCCCTTATCCTCTCCATCAAATTGTCATCAATTTTGTTTCTCATGAAATTGGAATTTCGCAGAATTATTGATGTGTATAAATTAGCAAGAAGTGGTTTTTCACCATTTTCACTATTTCTAATTTTCTTTCCTTCTCTAATGTGTTGCTATTGGTTACCATTAGCACGCATCTATGTATGTACGAGGATAGGAAGCAATAATAGTTTTAGACGTATATATTAACATGTGACATTGTTGTAGAGGAAAACAGTTATTTGAGTAATGTGGTGAGTATGCGATACGCCCCCATAGCTTAATATGACTACATACAACAACCAAAACTATAAATACCAACAGTGATTCAGCAATCTTTATTTATTTTGAAATATTACAAGTTGTATTGAAAATAAATAAATAAAGCATGCAATGAGAGTATGGGTTAGGTTAGATTTGGCAGCCGCATCGCACATAGAGACATCGATGCCACTTAGACCACGAAATGGGTCCGTTGTGAGCGCCATGTGATATACTCAGAAAGAAAAACTGAAGATTAAAATAATTAAAATAAAAGTAGTAATTTATAAGCTCTGCGGATTCTTTTTTTTTTTGATTAGAATACCTTAATAAATATTTATAAATTTGGAGATAACATTGGCTTTAAAGACTTAAATTCTTTAGAACTCACTGAATATGTAACAAAACCTAAAAAAAGCGAAGACTTCTCAAAGTAAGTACAATCCTCACATATTTATTTTATTTTAAAAATTTGGTAATAAAAATTTTTGATTATGAATTCTGTTCACGTTATTTTGCAACAAAAATTAGCTAGCTACTATAAATTTCTGAGAGTTTGCCAGCATTTCGCAGCAGAAAAAACTATCCGAAAAAATATGGGAACAAAATTTGCAAAATTGGCAACTTTTCAAATTTAAAATAATAATATAATAATAAAAGGCTGCTAAGTATAGTAACATAATTTTTCATTTTTTTTTTTTAATTCGTCTTTTTATTCGTTTATTGAATAGGCACATCCTCGTAAGCAGTTGTTTTTGTTAAAAACGATTTGCCCTATAAAAACTTGCAACTGTCAAACTGTAATGTTAATTTGCGCCCTCTATCTGAATTTGAATTTGAAGAAGAGGTCGAGCCAAGGAGCACCAGGAGATTTGGTGGCTCCTAAAACACTCAGGCTAAAAAGCCCATTGTATTTAAAGCTCTGGAAAGGGGGTAGATAGTCAAGGAGGGAGGGAGAAAAGTATCAGAGAAAGAGATAGGAAAGAATAGAGACAGAGATAGAGATAGTTAGTCCTGTGAGAATTTTCCAGATTCTTTGGCGAATCTGTAAATATCCTCCAGTTTTAGAGAACGAATATCACTCATTCCCATGACATCTGAACCCAATACCCGTAGTCGCGCTCTAGCAAAGGCAGGACACTCACAGAGAAAGTGCTCAGTGCTATCCGCCTCCTCCAAGCAGGACAGGCATACCGGGTCCTCGATGATTCCAATGGTGGTCATATGCTGACCCCATGGGTTGTGTCCCGTAATGATGCCGACCATCAACCGAATGTCTTTCCTTCTAAGTTTTAGTAGAAAGTTTGACAGTTTTCTGTTCGGACTTGTCACAAAACACTTTGTGCAGCGTTCTAGACCGGACCATCGCTCTTTATGTAGATTGCCTACATAATCGTTGATCCAATTCTTGATTCCTGCGGGACTGATTCCGATTATTGGCTCTGGCCCCTGTTGGGGCACCGCTGATCCACGGTTGGCCAATTCGTCGGCAATTTCGTTTCCTTGAACACCGGAGTGTCCTGGAACCCATATAAGTACAAGCCTGTTTTGTCTTGCGACAGAATTAAGCTTCTTCTTACATTCTTGAACAATCTTTGAGGTTTGCCTCGCGTTCTCCAGGGCCTTCAATGCAGCCTGACTGTCACTGAAGACTCCAATCTGTCTCCCGCTCCATCTCCTCTCGATTATCCATTCGGCTACTTTTAGGATGGCAAAAACTTCTTCTCCTCTATCTACTCTTATTTCCTAGTTTTTTGTTTACAAGAAAAGATTGCAGCATTTCCATCAAGTGACCTTGAATATGGAAGCGAGGTACAGAAGGAAAAACTTGGATTCAATGTTAGCTGGCTTGTCTTGGTCAACGAAAACACATGAAGCAGAGTTTAAAAGTGACAACAAATATAATGAAATTATGCATTCAAATGAATTATTGAGACTCCAAATCAGTCTGCTTAATAAAATAACAATTCAACACAAACACTTGGCACACAGGCAAAGATTTTTAAACTTACTAAAGGACTCCAAAGAAGGTAAAAAAAGAATATCTTACTTTTGCATCTTTTCAGAATTCGTTGGACTTTCGTGTTACAGATTTACATATGAGCGCTTCCAAGCCAGGTGATGCAAGTATTTTGGACAAGACGAATTCATTAAAGGTGGCGGCACTATACCAACAGCAATGCTTTGTATGGTACATTAGAATGTCTTGACAAAAAAAAACAGAATAGAAATAGAAAAGGACGAACTACTTTGCAACCAAAATGCAGTTGAGGCTGGAAGCATACGAGGATGGCGTGAATGGAACGGCTTTTCGTCATTTTTTCCTGACATTCTAATGTGTAGGATAAGAGAAAGTTCATTCAAGAGAAAGTTCATTGAAAACCTCTCTAGAGATGCCAAAGCGGCAGCAGGAGCAAACAATGTGAGACATTTGTAATGCATAGTTACCAGCCAATCAGAAATCCGTATGGTGCTTTACTAACCTCCAATGATGACCAGGTCTGTGGACGGAGAGAACACTTTGAAGCAAAGCATCACTCTAGCTTCGAAGCAGTAAATCTAGCTTCAAAGTGAGCAGCACAACAATCAGCCTCAAAATAACAACATCATGCCCTAGTCTAGCAGAAATCAAGGATGCTATCAAGAAGTTGAAACCCAAAAAAGTCGCGAGCAAAGATGGCATAAAGCCAGAAACACTGATCGCCGACACGTAAACCTCAGCGAAAATTCTGCATTACCGCATCACTAGCATATGGGTCAATGAAAAACTGCCTCCATCCTAGACAAAAAGCATCATCGTGAAGCCACCCAAGAAAGGTGATTTGCGTGACTGCGGAAATGGTGAGGAATAACCCTCATCAACGCCAACTACAAATATCTAGCCAAGATCATACAAGGCAGACTCCAAAGTATTGAACGCTTCTTAAGGGATGAACAAACTGGATTTCGCCCTCACCGAAGCTGTGTTGACCAAGCCAACACTCTTCGCATTATAGTCGAACAATCTGTTGAGTGGCGCTCCCCGCTTTACATGTTGTTCTTCGATTTCAAGAAGGCATTCGACACAATCGAACGAGACTCAATATGGTTAGCGTTGAGTAGAAAGGAAGTTGCCGCTAAGGTAATCCTCCTCTTCAGAGCCCTTTCCAAGAACTCCAAACTAGCAGTAGTCCACAACGGCAACATCATCCGAAAAAAACCAAGGCTTCTCATTTCGCTTGAAAGAAAATAATAACCAAACGCAGCGCGTTCGATAGAGCTCTTAGAAGGAATTTCTGAAAGTAGGAGCAAAATAATACCGGCCATGTGGACCTGCGAACAACTTTTTTGGCAGGCCATAGAACCTGAGCTCATGATATGGTGACTTTATACCAAAATTGACTGTCGTATAGTAAGGTATGCTTTCCTAGTTTCACCACTAAACAATCTAGAAAATACCGCCAGACCTCGGCCAAGAGCGGAGAGTATTCGAAGAAACCCTACCAGAAGGTAAATGGTAAACAGTTGTTACAAAGAAAATTTGTGACTGACAGGAAATTTATCGTTGAATTTCCAAGCCTAAAGTGTGTTTTTTTTTTACTACATGAAAGTACGGAGTTACTTCTGCCTACCTAAATAAAAAAAAATGGTTTTGAGTGATGGAAATCTTTATTTTGATTTTTGCGCGCTCCATTGACATTTATTACCAAACTCTTAAGAAATACCAAACTCTTACCACAAAGTTTCAAAAAAATTCTGAAGGCCTTTCACCTACTTGACTGAATTACTGTTTTAAATATAACTGTAGTTTCATTGATTAAAGTCGTTCATTGTGAAGGAGTTGAGAATTTCCACAAAGTAATTACGATTAATTGACCTTGAAAAAGCCATTAAAATTTTCGCAAAAGCCCAATACCATAAGAAATAAAAATATGCACGAAATACCGAAAATAAATGCTATACTTTAACAAAAGAAATCGTAGCCAATAAAGTAAAAAGTAAATTCCTCCCAGAATCTACGTTAGCTGTACTGTGCTGTGGATGTATCTGTGTGTGATTGCGGTTACGTAGGCTACGTGTTTCATAGTGTAGCAACGCGCGTTTCGCCTAAACATTTGTTCAAACATTAATGAAAAGAAAGCAAAGCAGCGAAATTTATAGAATGAAAGAAAGAAAACAATGAAAAATACAAACATACGCACACATTTATATATTGAGGAATATGCAATAATAGTGGCTGTTGCCTCAAAAATCAATTAACCTTGATTGTCGTACGTGTTTCGCAGGCTGTTGTGGCAGAGCGCCTCAGGCCATGGCCAACCCAGCCACACTCACATCTCTATACACTTGTATGTGTATGTGAACAGTGCTCGCACAGTGTGAAAGTTCAGAGTTTGAGGAAAAGAGTGTGCCCACAGGTGGTAGACTGGTGATGGGAGGGTTGACGGTGACTACTAAATATATTGGTATTTTTTATGTGTTGTTATTGTTATTGTTGTTTTTGCTTGTAACACTTAGCGTGTCACTCTTGTTGCTTCGTTGTTGTTGTTATTGCACGTGCGTACGACAATATTTTAGCCTTTAAACTTGTAGCGTGGCTTTGAGTAAATTTAAAAGATTTTCCACTTTTTTGGGGCCTACTTTTTATTCCTTTTTATATTGTTTTGCAAAAAGGTGAGCTTTTTGTTTTGCCTTTAAAATATCCTTTGCTGGTTGTTGGCTGTTGCTCTTCCTGCTTTCTACCGCACTGCTCCTTTTTCCTTTTTCGACATTCCCACGGCCATTGCTGATGTTGATGGGATTATTGAAAACCGACAGGTTTCAATATCGGACGTGACAGTTGGCTTAGGTAAGACGTCCACCGAATTCAAGTTGGCAATGCTTGAGGCAATGCACAGATATACACATACGCGTAATATTGTACAAGTATTTCTGCGAGAGAAATATTTGCTTTTCTTCGGTATTTCTTTTCTTCCTGACAATAGCGCTTTGGAAATTTTCTTTGCTGCCACATGACGCTCCAAATTAATATGCACGTGAAGGCATTTTGTTGCAGATTAAGTGGGATAAATGTTATTTGATTTCTTTATTCCAAGATTTGTTTAACCATCCTTTCTGATTTTTTGTTTAACATGCAGACATTTTGCTCCCTCTGCGTTTGATCCGGCATTTAAGAAACAATCAATGGCAAATAAATGTGGGGATGTTGCAGACATGTTTTGGGAAAACTAAAATTAATTTATCCAACACCAATGTGCTGTTCACAATTGTTGTTGCAAATTAATGAGTTTTGAGTAACTTTTATTTTTCGTATTTTTCAGTTTGTGAGCCCTAATTAAATTATGGGTCTAATTTATTTACCCATATTTTAACCTCAATTAAAAGTCATTTTGCAACTAACGTAATCCATTATTTTAATTTTGTAAGATGCTTAAACAAATTTTAGTAAAATTTTATAAAATTGCCGAATATTGCCTTCTGTTATAGCCATTAATTTTATTTATGCAAACAAATTGTGTTTACATCGATTTGATAGGCAAATAAGTTCCGTGCATAGATAACAAATTTTCTTTGCAATTCGCAACCAAACATGTATTTACGCATACATACACACACACAAAAAAACGTAGTAGACCAAAATGTATTAGTTTAAGGAAAGGGTTTTCAAGAAACTAAATAAAGAACAAAATAAATAATTTTCACAACAGACATTTTCTGGATTAACATAAAACAAAATGTTGCTACCAAGGCCAATTCACACAAGAAGACATCAATAGAGCAGGTTTTTTTCTTTTCTTGTGGCTTGGTATTTTGAATGTCGAATTGACCTACTTCTTTATCTGTTTTTTTCCATTCTCGTTGAAATTTTTAATCCTAATAACAAATTGAAACCTAAATACATATACACCTTCATAGCCACGATATATTTTGATTATTTATTTATTTTAACTTTTTTAATTTTTTTAATTTTGTATATAAAGCGTAGCTCGTACTACAACAAAACCCATATCACTCAAAGTTCAAAATTTTAATTTAAACAAATTTTCTTAAAAATTTCAAACTTTTTAATGAGAATCTTTAGAGATTTCCGAGGTACACAGTTTTACAGCTCTCCAATTTTGGTATAATAAAATGCATGTTTAAAGTGGCTAAAAAATCGCATGGATTTCTGACAATTCTTTCTGGCCGCCGAGGTGGTGCATTTACTCAATATAAATTTCGAGCATTTTGCGTATGGCAGAAAATGCATCATGAACAAAAAAATTATCGAAAATTAACGAAAATTTTTAGACACTTTACACGGACACAATATTAAAGCCCAATTGATTGTACTACAAAACTATTTACTACATTTTATTCAAATTTTTTTCGTACAAAAATTGAAACTTTATGTTATATGATCTTGTTGCATTATGAGCTAGACTTTTATAAAAAATTAAAAAGAAAGTAAATTAAAAAAAATAAATTGGCAAAACTTTGCGACTATTGTAAACACTGGTATAAATGTTGTTGCTGCTCTCGTGCCACCACTGCATTCTGCATACTCAATAAAGACTGTCAAAATGTAATTGGAAATTCATAAATTCGATTAAATTTGTTTTCTGTACAGTAACTGAAACAATTGTTCATACAGCTGATAGTGGAAATAATATATGAGGGAAATACCTCAACTTCATTGGTGCAATCGATCAATCTACGGACCAACGTAAATTTGTAACACACAGTTTTGTTTTTCTAACAATTGCGCGTTGATTGATTGCATCGCGTCGTGACGAAAGAATTTTGTCTACCGATTAAAAGTTTGGTATCATTTCAAAGGGAAAACTTCAAATCTTCATATAAGAATCAAAACTTGCAAAATTAAAAAAAAGAATAATTTATTTAAGAAAAAGTTTGTTAAAGAATTTACCATCGGAAAATATATCTACTGACTTGCAATTCAAAGAGAAAAGTCTATACAAAAATTTTTATTTTGAACCTCCATACCGCGGCAACTACGCAAGATTTCCTACTCCCTTTTTCCCAATTTATGCTATTGCCAGGTTGGTGAAAATATTTTTAGAGGAGGACTCTAAAGCCGTTATTCGGCTCTGAATGAATTTGTAGAATCAGCTGATGGGTTGACGTTACTTGGGTTACAAAAAACCTACGATTGTGTTGGTAATATACGAAAAAAAAATCAACCAATGACACTTCGTTGCCGTCTGAACAACTACTGATTGGACGAATGTGTGAATTTATGTGAAATGATCGAGCAGAATTCTATTGAATCTCCCAAGTGAAGAAGTTCCCCTCACAATTACAAGGGGGATAGTTTACCAGTATGGTCAAAAGATTTTTAGAGGTGTACTACATAGCAGACCGCTATTCGGTTCTGAGCGAATTTTACAGATATGCCGACGTAACTCGATGACGTAGAATCCAAAGTTCCCCTCAGAATTTTGTCCGCTCACACGCGTTCTTACGCTCTTCCAGTCAGTCGTTGTTCAGACAGCAACGAAGTAAAGTGGGTGAAGACTGTGTTGATTTTTCTCATATATCACCAACACAATCTCAGTTTTTCCGTAAACAAACTGCTATTACGAAGAATTTAATGTTCCACATTTTAAGGGTTAAAAATTCTTTCTTCCTTCTCCGCTGTAATCTCTCCTACAATACAGTGTTAATGGGGCACAGGTCTGATCGAAGCAATGAGAATGAGCAGATAGAAGTCTGAGACAGGGCTGGAATTATCGAATGGAAAACAGCAAGTGGACTTCTGGGAAGCCTAAAGACTTTAGGTTACAATATCGGAGGAGAGAATGAATCGCCAAAAGATTGCTTTGGTTTAAGAACATTTAGGAATATGAATAGTAAAATCTATTCTTGACTTCACAATAGAAATTTGCGGTCTCCAAGTGAACCTATTCCAATGACAACCTGTCTTAACCAACGGCATTCCTGGACAATAGCGCGTGTTAAATGAATGCAATCAGTGAGTAAACTAGAGCTGATGATATTTTTATAAGATGTAAGGCTCTATGCTAGAAAATATTATATTACGCGCGCTATGTGGAGATCATACTCCCCTAACTTACTATGTAAATAAAGATATCCTCAAAGAGGTGCTCAGTATCTGGTTTATAGATGGCTGCGCTAAACTGCAGACAACTAGAACTGAAAGGATGAAAAGTTAGTTACAATACACCACTTCAAACCCATGGGAAGCGCTGAGAAGATTACAATCTTAGGCTGTAAGAAGCAGACTTAGCCCATACGCAGGCAAGACAGAATTACTAATACAATTTAAATCAAGTTGAATCTTCTTTTGTAAACTCTACAATAAGTACTCAAAATATTTAGTATTTACCAACGAAAACTAAAAATTGAGGGTTTACCCAATACAGCGAAGCGAGTCATTTAAAAGCGTTTAATATTTTATAAGCTTTCCTAGCCTTAAGGAACCGCCACGAAAAATTGTATACAAACAAAAGGAAATAGAAAAGGACCAAAACATCTAAACATGTAAGAGAGCATTAGTAGCCAGCCACCTGCTCAACCCGCAACAATTTGTAAATGACCTTTCAAGTGGCACATAGTTAAAAAACTGAATTGACCCATAAATGATAAGCATCGCCTTAAATCAAACAGGCCGCCTCCTTCACTTGCCACAGACCACACAAGCCAAGTACGAATTTTTAAGCGTCATTCACAACCATACTAATCGCAAGCCATTCGACGCCGGGATCTTGTAAACCTTTGCACACATACACACGTACATACATACATACATACACGCTACACTCCCATTTCCGATGTACTTTAGTAGCACCTCAATTTGGACTCATTCCGCTGTACAAATATTGTAATTCGTCTTACTTAGTTGACAACAACAATGTACATATAATATTTAGAGCAACACGAGCCTACATATATATTTATATATATACATATGTACATTAGGGTGTATGTCACTTCTTACAAAATAACTATAGAATTATAGAATTTATTACACTTTAAAACTTCCATCAAAATATTTCGGAAATATATTAAGATTTGCTTGAGCTCGAGCGATTTGGAAATTCCTCCGAGGACCAAATTTTGTATAGACAAAAAATATGTTTTTAAAAATATTTGTTCAGAAAAATCACATTAAATAACAGAAGAGTTTAAGCACAAAAATTGACATAAAAATGTGTAAAAGTTCTACCAAAGGTATCAAAGTAATGAGTTATTTGATACAATTTTTGACGTTTTGGGAGATGGTTTTAATGAATACTTGAATAGCACTTAACCGCGTAAGCTTCTATGATATCATTAGAAAGTATGTACCTTTTCACCATTTTAATTTCTTGAAAAGTTTACAATTTAACTTTTACAAATTAACGCCCTCAATTTTTTTCACAAATATCACACACCTCCGTTTCATTGATGTAATAAAATATTAAAAAGAAATTTAAACAGGTCTTTAAAGCGTAATCTCTTCAAACAATTCTATATATGTACGTTTAAAAGCTAGTCTTATTTATTGAAAACTCGATTATTTGAATTTGGTTTTTGAATTACTTTTTTAATAAAAAAAAAAAAATATTTTGCGTAATGAAAGTTTTTATTTTGACCTTTACATTGATCATCTGTTTGTATACTGCTGCTGCCTAGTTCACAAGTTTCAAATATGATTGATGTATGGCACCAAAATATTATATGTATAGGTCTTTATACATAAGGGGATTAATGTTGCGACATTTGTTATTATAAACCGGAAACTTTGTTTGCTGAGGCACCCTAATGTACATTATATGATATATAAATAAATTGGTAGTTGTATTCTTATATTCCGGTGCGTTTATGTGTTTTCCAGAGGTAGCAAGGTGCAAAAGTAAACAGCCAAAAGTAGCAACAAAACTCCTACGTAATGATTTAAGTAGCAGGTAACATGCGAAGATAGCATCGCGTGCAACGCAGCCCTAATTACTTACTTGTCGCAATCTTGTGAAAATGCGACGCCACTGTCGATTGCGGGGTAAATGAAACAAAACAAAAAAAAATAAGCACAAACGGCACTTGCTGAAGTATTTGAAAAGCGGAGTGGCGGGTGTGAAATGGTGTATATCTTAAATTTATCAAGCTTAAATTTCCACCTACTTTATAACCTTTTCTTGTTCACATTGTGCGTATCTTTTTGCGACAATCAGTGATTAACTGCGAGTCGTGTGTAGGAGACTATTAACCACTAAACGATGCTGTTTTGGATTTTTCGATATAACAAAAAGAAATCACTATTCGAAAGCATTAAGAAACTCAGTTTACACCGCTTAAATATGTCATAACATTGTAAAACATAAAATCGATATTTTTATGGAAGAACGCGCAACTTGCCACAGGGGTTCGGTATCAGCGGTTGATTAATACACAGCTACTAGTCAAAGCAATATGGCCACCACAGCCTGTCAACAGTGACCTGCTTCTACTCGTATTACGCAACTTTTCAGTTTGTGGCCGACGTCGGTGGAAAGACTTCCATATTGCAATTAGAGATTTATTTTCGAAAAAGTTAATACATTTGACCTTTATTTCATAAAAAGCACTTTAGACACCACCTATCTCATTAAAGTCTTACTAACCATTCGTTATAATACGCTTTTGGAAAATTTTTATTTTGTGCATTTCTACACTTTTGCTCAAAAAATGACGGAGCTGTTAAATTTAGATTCTAATTACTAATGGAAACAATTAATGCTTTTGGTAATGGCAATGACTAGTTATTTTCTTTGCCATAACTCAAGGGTTAGTAATCGATTTTAATTAGCGGTAATGAAAAATAATCACAATTGTTAATAATTAAAACCGATAATCAGAAACAATAAAAAGACAATTATGTTGTTTTGGATATTCTTGTCTATTTTTGATTATCATTAATTATCTTTTAATCTTAGCAGGGGATAATGTGATTTTGTGTATTATTATAAAGTGTGTCGGTGTCTGCTCATATTATTGTACAATATACTCCTAGATTTCGCTCAAATTTTTCAAAAGAACTAAATTCATACTCAAACTGACAAAAATTTAGTTAATTAAATTTTTAAGAATTTTCACAGAACTTATAGTAGAGGTGGCAAAAATCTAAAAAGTCCCTAAGATGAGACACAAAAACCTTATTTAGTAATGGGGTTTTTATGAGCTTAAGAGCTTCAAATGATAATACAAAAAAAAAATATTATTGTAATGAACTTTTTTTATTTATAACACTGTGCGACAGTGATATTATACTTTTATGGAGACCTAGAACAACTTGTAGGTATAGTAAAACTAAGAAAAATGGTATAGGAGAAATTTCCAATACACCCCCAAAATCTCATTTTATGGCCATAAAACCGTTTTTCAGTAGGTTGATATGAACAATCACTCCTAACTTCGCCAATTTCCATCCGATTTCGAATTTGTTTTTTTTACTTCGAAAGAACAAAAACAAGTCTTTTTGCCAGTGTGTTGACAATTTTTCTGAAATGACAACTGACGAGACTGTAGACGGAAGTATTTATAATTTTTTTATTTTTTCTCTATTTTTTCAACTTTGACATAATTTTTACGATGTTATCCGATATTGAGGATTTTTTTAGTACACCACTGTTAAATTTAATTTTGCGTCGAATGAGCTATATTTGACCGTAATTGAATTAAAATTAATAGAGTTGTGGGGGTTTTAAGATTTTATTTTTTTTTACTAATTCGGTATGTAGGTATAACTTACGTCAATATATTTGTTAGTGGTGATGCTTCCACATTTATTGAATCGCCTGTATTCGAAGAATATCTTCTGTGCTTCCTCCGCAGTTTGAAGCGATGCTTTGAAGCATCCCTGCCCGGTTAGAAACTGAGTTGAGAAAAAATCGCTTCTTAGGCTTTCTTCCTAGCCAACTTCTCATGTTTCGGATGCAGCGATGTGCTTAGCGGCTCTTCCTCGTATTGTTCCAACTGTACTGCCAAGTTTCGGTACTGATTTCTCGTACTACGAAGCGTTCTGTTATATTTCCAGCTAATGGCCTCATTAGCTAATATAATATATCTACTAGATGCATTCCCCGATTGGTAGTGCTGCTTCTTCCGACACAGTTTTAAAGGTACAGCATATACGAAGCGCATAAAAAAAGTCATTGTCTTTACATCGCGAAGGTACGACGTGAACTGCGTCGCCAGATGCTAGACAGGAGTACCCCCTTTGCGATAAAGTGTTTGAAAGAATAAACTCCTGTCTGTCATAATTCCCAAATACACTACAGTTTAGTGGCATGGCCACTGTATTTTTGAGAATATCAAGATAGGCAAACTTATCTTAAAGATCCAGCGGCTACGTTGGCTGGGTCATGTCGTCCGAATGGATACAAACGCTCCGGCTCTGAAAGTATTTGATGCGATACCAGCTGGTGGTAGCAGAGGAAGAGGAAGGCCTCTTTTCGTTGGAAAGATCAGGTGGAGAAGGACTTGACTTCACTTGGTGTGTCCAACTGGCGCCGGTTAGCACGAGAAAGAAACGACTGGCGCGCTTTGTTAAACTCTGCCAAAATCGCGTAAGCGGTTATCGCGCCAATTAAGAAGAAGAAGAAACTTATCTACATTGTCATTTACATATTCTCAATTTTTCTCTAGTTCCATTCGTAGAAAATTATGCCAAAACTTAAAATTTACCCCCACCAATTTTTTGTCTGTGCTTATATTGGCATTTGCGAAAGACAAATGTGGCTTGTTTTTTTTTTTTTGTTTTGTGATGGTAGAGGTTTTTTTTTTGCTGACCCAGTTTATTTTCATTAAAGTGTATTCGCACAAGTCTGCTTGATATATTCAGGCTATAGTCTTCAAATATTTCCAGGGTTCTCGCTTGAGAGGACGTAAAGGAGTCACGCTTAGTTTTCTTAACGATGGCCCAATTAATGTTCTCCTTTTCATATGAGCAGTGACGTCCTCTTCCTATTTTCTTGCCCAATAACGATTTTAAAGGAAACAATTATATTTGCAATTATAACAAATAAGAATTTACTGAAAAAATTAGTTTTAATCATTTCAACTAATTGCTGAAATTGAACTGCGCTATTTCGCTATATACGCAATAATATGAAATTCGAGTAAAACATGGCAAAAAGAAATATTAAAAAGTTTACTGGACTTACTGTCCGATATTAGAGAAAAGTTTCATACAAATAAGTACGAGTGTCAATTAATCTTCTAAGAAATAATAGTTCGTATAGAAGACGCTATTTCTCTTGCCATAACTGTATATAAGCTTTGAAAGCTTACCCCATTTCGTTATACTAATTTTTACTCATATATGAAAGCAGCTAATGAAATTCTTTCAAATCAACAGTTCGAAGAGATCGTGACACATTCAACAAAGAACTTTTTGAGCTTCCGAACCTTCAATCGCCTTAAGCAACTCTCAACAGTATCAAAGAGAAACAATGAACATAAAACGAACAGACCGACATGTAGACTGCCAAAGAAGCAAATATGAAGCTATTGCTCTCCTTTCTGCCGTGTTTTTTTATACCCGTACGTATTAGTGCACAAGGGTTTTATTTGCAAGTGCACTAGGGAATTATGTGTAAGTCAGTGGTATTTAAAAAAAATTACAAATGACTTTAAAATTTAGAATTCAATAAATATGAGAGACCATTTCCTATGAAACCATGGCATATTTATATTGGCATCAAGAGACATGATATTGACCTAATGAAACTAGGGACGAAATACGTCCACCTTTTATACAACGGTTTCTATCCATCCTTTTGACTACCGGCAAATAACTATACTTAGGGTTGAGATATCTTAATGCAACTTAGTGCACATATCACCTTTGATGTTGGAACGGATTGTGTGTGGAATAAACGAAAGCGATTGCTAACCACGGCTACTTAATCGAACTAAACACTACATTTCAGAAGCTTTAAATGTTTTGATAGATCTAAGGCTGACAAAGCAATGGCATCCAATTTTATGTTTTCAGTGAAATATTGGAGGTACAAATACACTTAGTCTTGCTACAAGTTCGTTACAAGTTAAGTCTATTATATAATGGTCTATCGATAAGTTCGTGCGGTTTTACAACAGATGGCGTAACTTGATTATTATTCCATCGATCCACATTTCCAAACATTCATTGGAGAGCTACTGTCGTAAGGCACAAACGTCAGTATAAGTTTTTTATTTGAAGCGTAAACAACAATATTTTTACAACACTTGAAAATGTCGAATTTCGTGCCAAATAATGTGTTTTTGCGGGGAATTCTTCTTCATTATTTTAATATGAAGAAAAAAGCAGCCGAAAGTCATCGTATCTTGGTGGAAGTTTATGGTGAGCATGCTCTAGCTGAGCGGACGTGCCAGAAGTGGTTTGCACGCTTTAAAAGTGGTGATTTTGGCTTGGAAGACGAAGAACGCGAGGGTGCGCCGCCAAAGTTCATGGATACCGAATTGGAGGAATTGCTCGATCAAGATCCGGCTCAAACGCAAGAAGAGGTTGCAAAAACTTTGGGAGTTGATCAATCAACCATTTCCAAACGTTTAAAAGCCATGGGAATGATCCGAAAGGTAGGCCATTGGGTGCCGTATGAATTGAAGCCAAGAGACGTTGAACGCCGTTTTATGGCATGCGAACAACTGCTTCAACGGCACAAAAGAAAGGGTTTTTTGCATCGAATTGTGACTGGCGATGAAAAGTGGGTCCATTACGACAATCCAAAACGTCGGGCAACGTATGGATACCCTGGCCATGCTTCAACATCGACGTCGGCGCAGAATATTCATGGCCTGAAGGTTATGCTGTGTATCTGGTGGGACCAGCTGGGTGTTGTGTATTATGAGCTACTGAAACCGAATGAAACGATTACGGGGGATGTCTACCGACGACAATTGATGCGTTTGAGCCGAGCACTGCGAGAAAAACGGCCGCAATACGCCGATAGACACGACAAAGTTATTTTGCAACATGACAATGCTCGGCCACATGTTGCACAAGTGGTCAAAACATACTTAGAAACGCTCAAATGGGATGTCCTACCCCACCCGCCGTATAGTCCAGACCTTGCGCCATCCGATTACTATCTCTTCCGATCGATGCAACATGGCCTGGCTGACCAGCACTTCCGTAATTACGATGAAGTCAAAAAATGGATCGATTCGTGGATTGCGGCAAAACCGACCGAATTTTTCACAAAGGGAATCCGTGAATTGCCAGAAAGATGGGAAAAAGTAGTAGTAAGCGATGGACAATACTTTGAATATTAAATTTGTAACCATTTTACGTCAATAAAGTTTCAAATTTCGAAAAAAAACCGCACGAACTTAAACATAGTCCTATTACAATTTATGAAATTATAATACTTTTTTCAATGAAGTTAGTTTTATTTAATTATGTAAATATCAAAGAAAAAAATTTTAAATTTTCATTAGAAATGGTCACAATTTGCTTTTGCACAAGCCTTTAAATGATTAGGCAATTCAGCTATTGCAGCACGCACGGTTTTCATGCATATTGACTTGCCAAATTTCTGTGAGGTCTTCGCAAGGACATGCTCTCCAAGTCTGTGTGGGGAGATGTAACGCCTTTACAAGACACTTCCCTCTCATCCATTACGGATACGGGAACAACATTTCTTGCGCCTTTAGAAGTTTTAGCATAGATTCTTTCCTTTGGCTTATTAAAAATTCCTTCAACAGCAAACATTTTCTCATCTGTGAAAATAATATTTTCATGGCCGTTGACCGCGTGCCACCGAAGAAGCTGCTATCAAGTCAAATTCTCTTCAAGCCATGACCAAAAGATGACCAGTTGAGCGACGGAAGGCTTTCATGTGGAGATCATCTCTAATTAATGCTGACATGGATCTGCTTGATATATTAATTTCCCTGGACATGACTTTCTGCTTTCTAAGGGAATTTTTGGTAATTCTTTCTCGAACGGCTTTATGGCTTCTTTTTGGTAATTCTTTCTCGAACGGCTTTATGGCTTCTTTTTCTGTCTGTCCTCAGACATTTGGGTAAAACGGTAATTCGTGCGGTAAACAAACATTCTCAAAATATTAAGTTTTTTCAGGAATTCGTAAATATCACTTGCACTTTTACCACACTTAAGTAATGCAATCATTACAATGCGATTTTCCTTAGCTCCCCACTTTATTGTTAACAGCCGAAATTTGCCACAAAACTGAGTATAATTTATGAGTAGACAATGCATACAAACAAAAGCAAGACCAATGGAACTTTTTTCAGCGAATTTTCTCTCGCCGTATGCATTGTAAAATTTGTCACAGAATTTATGGCAATATTAAGTATAACCATGGCTATGCCGATTCGTGAAAATTATGCGCCTGGTAAAATTTGGTTGCGCTCTTACTTAGACACTTCGTTACATGTGTGTTTTTGTTATTGAAGCTGCCCGGAGACACTCAAATATAATTATTTTCATGAAGAGGTTTTAAAAAACACCAAAAAGTTAAAGTGGTGTTGACACCACCAAAAATGGCATAAATGCCATTAACATAGCGGTGTTGAATAAAATGTTTGTAAAAAGAGGAAATTGAAAAAAAAATGTGTTTTGCCTGCAGTAGCATATTCTTTCACTGTTTACTGTATCTCTGCAATCTTTCGGCGACACGTTTACATACAGGCCCTGCAGGGAAACCTACTAGTACGAAAACTGGTTCGCTTTTAGGGAATTCGGAAGCATAACTAGTGCACGTTTCTGCTCTTTCCCATGTTAACATATAATATATAATATAAATTTTACATGGTAAAGTGCCAATTATCCCCCGTTCATGCCTTTTTCCATAGTTCGAGACTAGTACTAAAATTGAACTATGAGAAGTTCGATCCGGTGTTGAACTCGGCGTGCATGTTATAAGAAGTAAAACTTTGTTCGAGCTCGTCTCGCTGCTGCTTTCACTGTAGTCGGTAGAGCAGAGTTCAATTCTTGTGTGAGGCTAGAGAATTTCGTGAGCGTCCTCACGCCGACCTCACTATCCGCGAGGTATACATGCCGCGAGACTCGTAATTACTTCGAGTCCTTTTTGCGTCAGCTGTATGGAGGATTAGGTGGAGAATCATTTCAGCAAATATATCCTTTGATATCCTTTCCGACCATGCAAAGAGGTCTATAGATTAGGAAGGGAACTATTTTTTATAAAATAAATCAAAGCAGAATTTTTTTCAGTTTTCTTAATTCTCTATTAGTAGCAGTTGCGAAATACCTAGCGTGTCCCCTTCATGGATTCAGAGTGTTTCTACAAGCTCAACTTCTTGAATAAATTTTAGTATTTGTTCTATTTTATTCAGTTCCATTTCCTTCCTTTGTTCCGCGTATGTATTAGTGTTAGGCATGCTGACAGCTCATGTTTAGCGGTTTTATCTTTCTCCCTAGAGATCTTGCTGTTTCCAATGGAGAAAATTCACAACTTAGTAAGAGGGTTATTCAATTTAAAATGCCCTTTTAGAACTCCTGTATTGAGACTAAAATTATTCTTATTCCATACAAATTTTAAAACGATTTAGGTTCAAGCAACCTATCATTGGTTTTGATTGCGATAACTAGTAAAGTTTGTCTCAGCCTGACTTTCTTTGTCTTTTCTCTACTTCCTAAATAAGAGAGAAGAAATTACCCTTTTCGAGTTTAAAAAATGGTTTTGAGCCTGTACATGAAAATCCGCCTTTACGATGCCAAAAAGTAAAAAAATAAAAATTCTTTTGATACTACTCTCTAAATTTGTTCAATGGTCAAATAAATTAGACACCAATTCTTTTGTTTTTATTTGACGCTTTGAAAACTGCCACTGAATTTTGAAGGAAAAAATGAGTTTTCCGCAAATTTTGCTTAAAATGGTTACACATAATATTAAATCGCCTATTTTAATTTTTCGCAGGAATTTCCAATGAAATGTTACCAAAATTAATATTGTAACAAAAATTTAGATAATTTTTTTTAGTGTCTTAGACAAAAAATCTTGAATTATGAAATTAGTTAATTGTTTTTTTTTTTTAATAAAGTTTTTTTTAATAAATTTGTTTTTTAAATTATAAGTGCAGTTTGAATAATATCGATCTGAAAATATTTTCCATCAAACTTACAATATTCAAAATACGCTGCAAAGAGCTATAAAAGTTATTCGATGCCTAATGCAGCCTGCAATGACATCTGATTTTTTTATAAAATGTCCTTGTGCCGCCAAAATACTCTGGGAGATTTGATATCGTCTGGCGTGGGGAGAAGGCTGTTAGAAACAACTTTTGGAATATGTTTCGAAATTCACGAAATTGCACCAGTTCTGAACCAAATTTTTTCTTAGCAACTCAAAATTTCCCTACAGCGCTTTCATATATCAGTATTTCGTGGGGATGTGAATATTCTCACTCGTACCTTAGCATGTGCGCATAAGTCCCAATATTCTTAAGAAGGAGTGTTACGCAGTTAATGTTACCCTTGTTGGCGCAAGCTGACACATATTTACCGACGAGAAACATGCACATCAACGCTTACAGCGCTCCATACAAAGAAAAAAAAACTTCACTTCCCAGTCACTCTTTTTTGGTGTTTACGTTGCTTCTCGTTGTCTCGCTTTGCTGCTGTCGACTTTATTTACCCCGCTAGCTTCGACACAACATTACCTTTTATTTTTATTTTCCTCTCTGCTACCAATACACTTCGCGACTGCTCCTCTCACTGCGACATGTGAACGTGGCACTCACCATCAGATTTCGTATTTTGATTTTATTCCTTATTTCCGTTGAGATAATTCAAAAGGAAATCGATTTCGTATCACTTTCGGATATTTCGGTTAGAACGATGAAGTTTTTTTCGACGTGGAGGCAGTATTGCTGTTGGCCGTTGGCAGGATATGTCACACTACTCAATGCTATTTTCTTGGCATCCGCTCATTTGTTGAGTTATTTGCTTACCTCTTGCATGCAATCTACGAATCTTGCCAATTTGAATCTATACGCAAAATTGCGTACATGCATACGTACACACCAATGTGTTTCTAGACGCAAAAAAAAAGAATACTATCTATGTGCGTATGTAGATGTCATATGTGCTTTTGGTACAAAATTGAAATTTATTGTCTTCAATTGACTGCACATATCCGTACAAATTCGCAAACAAAATCAAGGTACCCACCTCAACTAAACGCACACATATGTACATATGTGTACTTATATGCCCCATCATTCTTCGGGTTAAATGAAATGAAAAGATGCAGAAAGCAGCCAAAAGGAAGTCGATTTTATTCGTAAATGAAAATGACAAGGCTAAAGGATATCGATGTCTGCTTATAATGTGTAACATATTAAACTTTTGCTCCGTGACTATAAATAACAGGTCGGCGCACACAATAAACAATACGTAGTGCGTAAATTGTATACTATAGTGGATTGGGGGGAAAGGAGTGTACACGTAATACCATCATGAAAGGTTTGCTTTGTCAAGCGAACGCCCTAAAACAATATCACAGGAGCAATTGAGTCCCTGGCACAGCTGTCGCCGAAGGTCAATGTTAAATAAATAACTGTATATAAATTATTTGTATACAATTAACTGACAGTATTTTCTTGGGAAACGTATAACAACGGGATAATGGCGATGCTGGCAACAAATGGCTTTCTGTCGCATATTTTGAGGCTGTATTTGCGCATTCAATTTGAGTTACTGGAATTGTTTTTTTACTCTGCATTGGCAGAAATATACATATAAATCGGGTGTTCTTAGCTGCATGAGAACATAACTATGGCTCAGAATGGCAAACTGAAATTTGAAATTGTAGAAATCTACTTTGAAAATAATAAATCTGCTTGCGAAGTTCATAGAGCGAAGTGTTGAAAAAGGCGCCGAGATGTCGATTCGTCGTTGTTCTCAACTTTTTGGCCTTTGCCCTTCGACTACGTGGAAAATTTTATGAAAGGGTCTTAGCTTACGTGCCAATAAAATACAGCTTGTGAAGCCAAGTGACAATCGTTTGCGTAGCATATTTGCTGATTGGGCTCATTTAGATTTATTATGCAGATTTTTTGGAAAAAGTAGTCGAAAATTGAATTGATCACGTGAGCCATGTGAATTCTAAAAGTAAATGCCATGAAATTATCTACGAAAGTATAATAAAAAAAATGTATTCCAACAATATTTCTGTTTTGTATTGATATTTCAAGTTTTCGCGCTCTTACAAAAACACCCGATATATAAGTATATGAATACTTAGAAGTGCGTACATA
Source organism: Anastrepha obliqua (assembly GCF_027943255.1). Taxonomy (NCBI): domain Eukaryota; kingdom Metazoa; phylum Arthropoda; class Insecta; order Diptera; family Tephritidae; genus Anastrepha; species Anastrepha obliqua. The sequence goes on from NC_072892.1 coordinate 89,438,976, forward strand.
TGTATATATGCAAATACCAGACATACCCGTGTCGCGTTGCTACGGTATGCATTTTTAAATTATGGACAAATGGAATAAAGGAAATCATAAAACTGTATCACACTCTCTTTTATTAATTCGTATAGAACATTTTGAAACTCAGAGTACAGAGGTTTTTCAGACTGACCTTAATGAAATTCCTTCTTGATGTGCACATTCATACAACTCTTTAAGGGGTCACGGTGGTCTAAAATTTTCAAAAAATCGATTTTATTTTTAATATCTCGAAGTTATAGGCTTTTAAGAATATACTGCCAAACTTTTGGAAGGATATTCGAAGTATTTTCGATTCTACAGTCATTTTAGCAGGTAGAGTCAGATTTATCACACGGCCACTCTCAAAACTTTAAACTCAATTATCTCAAAACTACTTTTTTCGGCCTGGTGTTGTCAAAAAAGAAAAAAAGAACTCTCCAACCGAATTAATATGTCGTTTAGAGCGTCAATGCCTATCGCCCGTACTAGACTCATATTATTATATTATTCCAATTATTGCGTATTTTGTTATTAAAAAATTGAAAAACACCCGATTTTTAGAGTGTCAAATTTAAAACCGCGCCATTTTTTGTTTATTCTAGTAGCAGGACTTCGCTACATTCATACTGATTAATACTTTTTTTGGTTTTTGTATTTGAATTTTGGATTTTTTGAATTTTTTTGTTGTAGAAACAAATTCCTGCAAATACCCTAAATTTGCGAGCTCTAGACCACCGGGACTCCTTAACTATAAAAGAAAAATGTTTTTAAGTCACTTACTCTAAATCTCGTGATTTATAAAGGGTGGCGCAAAATTAACCATTCAACTTTTTACTAAAAAAAAAATTATTTTGAATGACGGAAATCTTTATTTTGACCCTTACGTGCTCCACTGCTTGTCTGTTGGTATGCTGCAGCTGTCTAGCTCACAAGTGTCAAATATGATTGCCGTAGGACGATATTTGCAAATATTATAAATAGAGATCGGATTTTTATGCAAATTGAATATTTTATTATGATGAGTTTCTACCTAGGTGCGAAGGTCATGTGATGTTAAACAAAAATATGCACTTGCATAAGAATCCGATGTCTAATTATAAATCTTTCCATAGTTGATTAATTTTGCGCCACCTGTTACAGCAGTCATATTAATATTTCTTATAATGTCTCTCTTTCAGTATCGCTTTGGTCTTTCTGTCCGTATGTGGCTAGGCGCCATCTTGCTGAAACTATTTGTGTGCACTGAAGGAAAGATGTTCTCTCATTATTAGCAGAAAATAATCGTTCCGCATGTGCCGATAAGTGAGAACTGGTGACGTTTTTGATGATTTTCAAAAATCTAAGATTCAATTATTCCACTCCTTGACAATGACAATGACCTTTAATAGTAGATTTTGTCCGATACGTGACCAATATTGGCAATGTTGCTTATTTACATTTCTACTTTAATGAATATATGCAACCCATTAAGTCTACTCCAAAAGATAGTGTTGACGGTCGAAATCGCTCCACATTGCAGAAATCTTTACGTAATTTATAATTGTTAGCTTAAACGCTTACGCGATTCGAATTTTGAAGTCCGATATCCTTTATCAATATTTGCATGCTCTTTGGTGCACGGACTGATACGAATTATGGTGCAAATTTGTAGCGAGGAGTTCGATATTTTAATTTGTTCTCCATGTCCTGTTGGGACGAGTCATATTTGCTAGTGAACTTGTTACCCGGAAAAGTTTAAATCTTTACTTCTCAAATATTGTAACATGAAAAAAGTCTTATTGCGAGTGGTTGCGCACGAATCATTGATCTTGAATGCGTTTCGATTGCGAATGCGCGTTGTTCACCCGAACGCAATTAAGCCGTCTCATACTCACTGATACGCTCAGCGGTTAGAGAGAAACAATACATTTAAAAACGAATTCAGCCACTGAACACCTCGTAAGTGTCAAATAAGCATCTAGGAAAACTAAATATCATACATTTATTCCACTTCTTTGTACCCAATCAACCAATGCACTGTACATATGTGTGGCGATTCGAATGGATAAGTGGCTTAAGAGTTGCCACTGCTTGGCTGAATTATTGACTCTGATCTCTAGTGCCGACTATTAATGAGATTAAAACCAGAAAATCAGTTTAAGGGGCTAGTATTGATAACAGAAATGACAACATCTTTGGTGACGCGGCACGGACTAATATGACTTTTCTGCCAAATTTGTATGCATCCGCAATGTAATGCTGTCTAAGCATCCTTAGTGTATTATTTGGTTTGGTCGCAGCACTCGAAAAATTATAAAATGTTATGGCTGGAAATTGCGCCACCCATAATAGATATAGATTTAATAAAGGGCCTAGTGACGCAATTCAGTTTATTATTCATTATTCAAGCACTAAGATTCAAACAGATATTTGTTAATCAGGTCACAGTTTATATGTTGTCTACATAATTATTAATTTCTGAAACGGCAGGTGACGTATCTTCTCTCTAATGACAAATAAGCAGTAAAAATTATTCGGATATCGACAAAACAATTATATGAAAAACCAGCTGCTACGATAATTGCATTACCTTTCTTTTATATTCAACATCTGGAAACGCAGGAGTTCATATTAATCCATATAAATTAAAGAATTGTCCACTCAATTAAGCCTTGCAATGCTCGAAAACAGCAAGCACGTATGGAAAAACTTTACTGCGATAATTGACTGCAATTTGGGAACAATAGCAAAAAAAGTTTAAAAAAGAAAAAAAAACTGCTTTCAAAAAACTCAGTCAAGAACAGCGTCGACTATACATAGTCGCACATACATAAAGACTCAGGGACAGTAAAATAGGCATGCGTAATTTTGGCCAGATTTGACTATTTTACTTTTGGTTATTTAGTGTGCATTAATTTTTTATAAAACAAAAAATAATAATTTATTACCAAACAAAGATGTAAATCGTTTTTTCGAATATTCTATAAAATTTAGGATAATTGTGATGACTGTGGAACTTGATTCCGAAATCTACAGGGTGGGCCATATAGCGTTTGCTTTTTGAACTACGTATTTTTTTGAGAATGGTAACACAAATGCCATGTCAAATGTGTTCATAATTTACTTAAAGGTTTGACATTTACGAAATGGGACGCTATACGCTTCAACAAAATTGGGAAATCATTGGAAACCTATTTCCAAAATGGTGAGTCTTCTTCTTCTTCCGCGGTTACAGTAAATGGCGAGCGTTACCGTGACATGCTCAACGAGTTTTTGTTTCCAAAAATTGAAGAGGATGACATGGACGACATTTGGTTTTAACAGGACGGTGAAACTTGTCACACTACCAAAGTTACACTCGAACTTTTGGCTACCGTTTTTGAATACCAAATAATCAGCCGAAATTCCGATATCAATTGGCCACCTCGGAGCTGTGATTTAAGCCCGTTGGACTATTTTTTGTAGGGAGCCGTTAAAAACAAATGCTACGCGAACCATCAAGAGACGATTGATGCTTTAAAACACGAAATCGAAGTTGCCATTCATAAAATTGGAGCCCAAACAATCGAAAATGTGCTTAAAAATTGGGTTGATCAAATGGCCTACTTGGTCTTTCGAACGATATTATTTTTCATTCATAAATTACAATGTTCAATCTTCAAAATAAAAAAAAAAGTTTGAAAAAATATGAATTAGTTTTTTTTTTTAGCCGATTCAAAAAGCAAATTTTACATGGCCCACCCTATATAAAAACCAGGAGCAACTTCAAATTGGAAATACATACATCAGTGCTTCTTCTACATTGGAAACTATTTATATATCTGCTCCCTTTTCTTTTCTTCAAGCACGTATGTATGGAAGAAAATGCGAAGTACCCTCACGATTTTTTTTTTAAATCAGCTAGAATTTTGGCCACTTAAAACTTGTACTCAGAATTTCTTTCTTCCAAAAACCCTGGTTAAAAAGTTTGAAAATTTGTTGAAAATTCGTCGAATATTTGTTGAAGAATGAGCTACTTTTTAAAAGCATATAAATCGTTTTTAAAAAAGCAACAGAAAAGCATTAAATTGCATTAACTGATCAAAATGTAGTGGTACCATAGTTTTTTCGCGTGCTGTATATATAGGTATGTATGTCCATGAATAAACGTGCGACCTTTCACATACATTTCGGCACTGCACTGCATTTAAGTGAATACACAAATTTGCGCATATACGCATAGACGCGTTTATGAATCTCTTTATAAGCGCATGTGTGTATGAAACCGGACGTGCATAGATGTGTGTATAAGAGCGCATGCAGTGCATACGAAAAACGCTTAAGTGCGCCTGCAAATATGCAAGCAATACGATAGACATGGAATAGATCGACGCAGGATAAGCTCGACTGAATGAAATTGTGCAAATTCGCAAATCGGAGGCACAAAAAATGTGGCATTTTCCGCAGTGAACGTGAAAAAAAGAAAATACCCAGCACGCACTCACTTGTCTGAGTACTCAACGCATAAGCTAACTGGCAACTGCGTATATAAGCATATAGTATATTTGCCTATGTGCATGTGTGTGTTTGTGTGTAGTTATGGTGAAGTAATGAAACCAACACCGTTGGTTGCAAAAAAATAGTTGCTATTGTGTGTGGCGCACTGAAAAACTATATGAGAGCTCGTGTGTACGTGTGGAGAGTGGTGTGGGCAGATTAATCCCCTAGAGCACACATGAGTGAGTCTGCTACTGCAGCTTTATTTGCACACGCTGTTAGCTGCCGCCTGACAGTTAGAAGCTGACAGCCGCATCCAATTAAATTCCACTTGTGCTGCTATTATTTTTGCCCACAATTTCTACCGGCAATGCTGCAATTGTTCTATGCACCCGCAGGATGCTGCGAGTACCTTTTACCTTGCATTACTTGCTGCATTCACTTTTCTGCCATTGTCTCTGGTTAGCTGCCTTCATTACGTTTTCCATACATTTTACGTAAATTCTTTGCGTTTTATTACTCTTTTATTCCTCTTCTTTGTTTTTTTCCCCTGTGTTTTTCATTTTTTTGTTTTGCTCTTTAGCTTTCTCACTCACCTGTAAAGTGGTTTGCCAGCGCTCTCACGAAACCACAACACCATATAAACTCTGTCATCCTTCGCTTCCGGCTCAATGTCACATGGCAACGTGGCTGTGCGGCCCAGCACCGCTTCAACAGCGACGGTTGAGACTGCAAATACAGACATACACAAGTGTGAGAAATTAGCAGGGCAGAAATTAAATAGGAGAACAGTTAAGGTATCCAGCTAAGTAGTTGTGGTTGAGGTTGAATTGGTGGGAAAAAACGTTCACATTCATTCAAGAATGAACGCGTCAGTGGTAGCATTTATGTAACCCAGTTTTTTCACTTGTTCGTGCTCGCATTTAAGGCCAGCCTCTTTGTATATTTCTTTGTAATACTTTTATAAGGATCTGACGACAATTTAATTACGCCATTGACCTTAAGAACTAAAAGTGACCAAGCCTACAATTAATTTAATGGTTACTCTTAATTGATAGTGCTTTAAACCATAAAAGGGTAAATTTTGTTGTTTTAATTTGACAATAATACAAAAACATATAAATAGTCGAAGGTTTAAATCATTTAATTTGTTACAAAAGTACAGATGAGATGTGCCACTCCGCCAGCTCATCTACCAACCAACCAACCGCAATAGGAGGCTGTATTGGGAAAACGATAGTCAATACAAATAAAATACAATACCACCTGCGATGAAAAAAGAATAAAAAGCACAGATTAAGGAGAAGTAAGGAGCTATTTGCTGTTTTAGTTTTAAATGTCTCCTACGCTATTTTCTTCAAGATTTGGTCTGAAAGGAACTGTAGTGAAATTTGCGCTGCAATATGTTCCTAAAACACTTCACAACTCCAGAGAACTGATAAATGCATCGTTTTTGAAGTTTCGGCCCTAATCAGTGCTAAAACAACCCTATTTCGAGGAAGCTAATGGGTTAAAATAACCCACAAAAAATTTTTCATCGATATTCCAGTACACACAAGTATGTCCAAACCAGGTGTTTCGCTCAAATAAGTATTTGAACTCTTTTTTGAATAATTTAAAAATTGATCCAAATTAAAAAAAAAATTTTACCAGGGGACTTATGGGTCAGTTACATTCATCCTGAATGGAAATTGTTGAGCATTCAAAAAGGCTGTTGCACAAAAAGTTGCCCAAACTAAGTTCAAAATGCGGAAAATTATATATGTATATATTTATTTTGAAACTTTAAGTTACATATTTTTGTTGTAGTAAAAAGTATACCTTATAAGGAAATAACCTTATAAATAAAATAAAGTGAAATAAAAAAAAAACAAATAAATATGTAGACAATAACCAAGTTATAGAAAGGCCTGAATGTGAAGTATTTTTGTAAGGTAGGTTTGAAAAAAAAATTTTTTTTAGGATAATAAAAATTGAAATATAAATGGTAAGTAATACTGAGTTTGAGACAAAATAATCGATGTTTCATACTTAAGATTCTATTGTAAATGCCGAAGTTACGAGGGAAAATGTAAATGAATCACCCTTTCATTCAGCAAATAAAAAGTCTAAATTACCATTTATATCTAAAAGCTTTATGAGTTTTGGCCAGCTTTTGGGCTACTGACATCAGGATACGTTAGGATGGTAGGTTATTTCAAAAGATGCGCCTAGATGTTGTTTGAAAATATAATATGTAACAATTTAGATCCACTCAGGTTTCACTATTTTTATTTAAATGTCTGGCATAAGCACGTAAAATTTTCAAATACTCAGCGTTCTCGATCCGAATGTTCTGTTTCAGCTCTGGAACCGTTGTTGGCTTATTGACATATACTTTACTTTTCAAAAACCTCAGTATGGTTTGCCAGTTCTACTTCTATACTCGACAAAACCAGTTACTTGAAATTTGTTCATCAACTTTTGAATTGTCAAATGATTATTTCTATCGAAAAAATCACGAATTTTGCGACCGTCTTCTTAATAAGTTTTAATAAATATTTTTAAAGCGTTGTACGAGTATCAGTGGTTAAAATTGTACATATGTCACTTTTGAAATACCTTTTAGCTTAACACATTAAAGGCGGGAGTCGTTGTACTGCGATTTAGCTCGACTGTACCTTCAAGGCGGGAGTCGCATTACTACAGTTTGCAACCACATTGCACAATTTTGCAGTTTGAAGCTGTTCGGTTGTTCAATTTCTACTTACAGTAAATTTTGAAATCTTTCAATATGGTTTCACGCGAAAATAAAGATATATATGCAGACGATTTGTCTGACGTTGATTGAGATGAAAGAGGGTTAGATATTGATAATATTGGTAGTGCTATTTATGATAGTGATAGTGATAGTTCTATACGATCTACGAGAAGGACCCGACCTTTTCCACTGCCGACTAGCGATGATGAAAGCGAAAGTGATTATGAAGAAAGAATTACACCTCAATCGACTGAAGTCGACATTCCACCTACTATAGAACCGTTTTTGGATCGAACGGGGCTAATTATTTTACCACAGAACGGTTGAAGGATATCTGGATGTGTTCCTTGATGATAATTCCTACGAAATGATGGTAACAAAAACCAACTGATATCACCATAAAAATACCTTAAAAAGAAGAAAGCGATAAAATGAACGGATCTCACTATTAGCGAATTCAAGAAATTTTAGAATTACTAATTCTCATGGGCCAAACTCCAAAAAGTATTATCGATGAATATTGGACAACTAATTCATTATTAGAAACACCAATATTTCCAAAGGCAATGAGTCGTGATAGATTTCAAGATATATGGAGATGGTGGCGCTTTGTGAACAACGATGAAATGGATGAATCGAGCGACCGTCTGAAATTCGACCTGTTTCAAAATTCAGATATAAACGAAACTCTTTTAAAACATAAAATTCGGAGTTATGGAACAATACGTGTAAACCTAGGACCGAGACAAATTTGGCAGTCAAAGAGAGAATTGAGGATGATTTCGAATATTCATTCGCGTGAACTATTAGAAAGCTCCAATACAGATTTGCACACAAAGACAAAAATAATGAAACCAAAGTGCGTAATAGAATACAACAACTATATGAAAGGTGTTGATAGGGTAGACCAGTACCTTTCGTACTACTCAATATTGCGAAAAACAAAAAAGTGGTCCACGCGGGCTGTAATGTATTTGTTAAATTGTTCATTTTTCAATTTCCTATTGACTTGCTTCAAATGCGAGTTTTGCAATGCACCTCATCACTGTGGCGAGTGTTATCAACATTATCACAAATCTAAATTTTTTTATGACCACACAAAATATAGCCCGCTCTAGGCCGAAAAACGGGCCGGGGAAGCCGCCACGTTACCTAGTATACTTTCGTCGAGATCGCCCACTGTTAATGCGTTAAAATTCAAGTGTAAGTGTGAAAGATAGGAGAAAATTATTTAAAAAGACCACTTCTACCTTCAGCCGAAAAATTGTTTTTCTAAGTAGCCTTGCAAAAATAATTCTAATAAGGGCTGTACAGCGAACTTTTTTGCTTGTAAACTGATACGGTCCTTTTTTAACTTTTATTTAAATTGCGGGATGAAAATCCACCAAACGCCAGGGTCTTTCACCGTATGAAAGATCACTAATGTGTACGGCAATAATAAAAAAATAAAATTCAGTGTTAGCTTCATTAATAAACGGAAGCAAATTTCCTGTGAACTTATCATTTGCATGCGATAACACCGATTTAAAGTCTTTTTAGTTATCGAATAGTTTATATTTACTACGTATTGGATTAAGTATAACGCAATGAAAAACTTGGGGTGTATAAGAGTTTGGCTCTCCGGTGATACGGTCTAGTGTAGGAGCATATTCCATAAGAAGGACATATTTAGGTAGCATAGAAAATACTCCATTGAATACAATAGGCAAAAGCATATCTTCTCTGAGTATATTGAATTTTCTGAACAAACACTCTTTTATATTTTTGGTTTTGCCTCTTCTGTATTTTTGTTTTTGCCTTTAGGGCCCGCCATCTATCGTTACGGATTTGAACTAGGTATTATTTGAAGAATAGTAACACTTAGCTATCATCTGATTTGACACAAAATTAGTTTTATTCTTCAGCTGAACGAAAATGGTTCTGTATACGCTCAAAGAACGCTGGGAAATATTGCGACGTTACTTTGAAAATCATGGTAATGTTGCAGAATGTGTACGAAAATTACGTACGGCAATGGGAAGAAGAAAAGCACCGAATGAAGCGTATGTGCGTTACTTGCGTTTGGCCGCCTCGGAGCTGCGATTTGACGCCGTTGAATTATTATCTTTGGGGTGCCAACAAACCAGCAACAATTGATGCATTGAAGACCAAAACACGCGATGTGATCGCTGAAATTCAGCCGCATACAATCGAAAACGTGTTGAAAAATTGGACCGATCGTATGGGATGGTGCATGGCTAGTCGAGGCAGCCATATGAATGAAGTTGTGTTCCATCATTAACCGGAAGGATTGTACTTCAAAATAAAAAAAACAGTTTGGAAAAATATTGAGTAGTTTCTTTTTTATAGCATATATATATATATATATTTGGCGCACACACCCTTTTTGGGTGTTTGGCCTAGCTCCTCCTTCTATTTGTGGTTTGCGTCTTGATGTTGTTCCACAAATGGAGGGACCTACAGTTTCAAGCCGACTCCGAACGGCAGATATTTTTTATGAGGAGATTTTTCATGGCAGAAATTCACTCGGAGGTTTGCCATTGCCTACCAAGGGGCGACCGCTTTTAGAAAACACTTTTTCTTAATTTTTTCATCTCTCACCGAGATTCGAACCGACGTTCTCTCTCTGAATTCCGAATGGTAGTCACGCACCAACCCATTCGGCTACGACGGCCGCCATTTTTGCCTTTTAGGTGATATTAATCTGGAATTACCTATGTACTACACTTTAGAATGCACAAAATATCTGTGCTTTAGCGGCATAGCAAAACCGGATCGGTTTGGTGCTAGAGACAATAAACAAAAGATAGCATAACACCAAGCGAAATGCCTTGAATCAAGATAAATACTTAAATCTCCATTACTTTACATCACAAGTTTATGGCGTAATTTTCAGGATGAAATGTATGGCTATGAGGTTAAAGAGTTACAACACCACAAATAAAAAAAATATACCTTTTCAAATTAGAGGTTATAAATGCAATACTCTCTTCCTTCTCTATGTTTTCTTAACAAGAAGCTGCGTATTTTGGTTTACCATTAGAATAATCACAATCTAGTACGTGAGTAGGAATATCAATGCCGGATTGACGATTTTTTGTCGCGTCGCTCTGCTTTTGCATTTAAATTGCCAACTGATTGCGTAAATCTGTAGCAAACCGTTGGCGGTTGAATTGTTGTTCGTGCCGTCAGTGATACTTGCAAAACTTGAAACGAAACCGTTAAATGTGCAAAATTTAATTTGAATGTTTGCCGAAATAAACAACAACAAAACTAAATAGGAGCATAAGAAAGTAGAAAAATCGAAAAATTGGGCGTCAACCGCCCAGGTGGGAAAATGGCAAAGAGTAGAAAAAACAGCATGAGTTGCTTACGCACACATGCACAAACGCACATACACCATTATTCATATGCCTGCATAGAAAACGCCATATCTGCTTGCATTTAAAGCAGCTACGTCGTGCACAAATTTTCACTTGAAATAGCGACAATGGGCAATCGTGCAATGCTTACCATATATCTATAGTGTATTAGTGTAGTATGCAAGTATGTGCTTTTGTAATTTGTTGTTTAACATATGTACATATAAATGCGCATGCACATATGACTGTTTTGTTGGTAATGCATATGCTGCCTTGCCTTAAAGCTGTCATTAGTGACACAGCGGCAACAAACTGTGGAATTAGCTTTGAACGTAATTATCATAGTCACCTTCAACCAACACACACGCACACATGTACCCGAAAACAAGTCATAACATTGCATTGGCAAAACGCCTCAGTACACCGTCACCTCGCTGCTCACTCTCCCTTGTACAGCATCACACCAAAACTTAAACAACAGCAACAGCAGTAGTGGAAAATTGCATTTTCTCTATTCTCGAATGTTACTGAGAAAATCATTAGCGTAGGAATGCAGAAACTTCACGGCAACACCGCCAAACACCACCGAAAGCACGCCAGCTGAAGCTGCTAAAGTAAAAGGTATTCAAGTTGAATTTAGTGAAGCCAAATAGAATCGAGTTAAGTTAATGGAATGTCAAGATGTTGTGGCATTTTCGAGGGGATTTGAATTTATTTAATGCAACGTTGCTGTTTCCCTTACGCACGCTTGTACGTGCATACATACGCGCATACATACGAGTATGCACCATAGTTGGTATCTATGCAGATTGGTTTCTTGTTGGGCTAAGTTCTTTTGAAATGCTTGTGGAATTGGGTTAATTTGCAGTTAAAGTAGAATAAATTTGCAGTCAAGCAGATATGTATTTGGCAAGATGTCTCGTTTTAGATAAAGGAACAAAATTAAGAATGGACGCGATTGGATTTTTGTATTGAACAGTTGGATTATTGGCACTTGAATGGTTTCGTACCCAATCGACTTGATAAGGCTAAGTAAAATGGCAAAATGGCAGTTAGAACTCTAACTCAGTAAATGAAAATTGACGTTAACGTCTTTTCTTCTTTCGAATTAAGGATATCGAAAACTTCATAGTTAAATGAAAGCATGGGTCTTAAGAATAATACAAAATTCAATGGTTTCATACCGCATTGATTTCCCAGCAGCGGTCATTGTGAGGAATTGCATACTTTATGCGAATTTAGATATTTTGAGTTAGTCTGTTTTGTATGAGCTTTCCTTGGGATTACACTGTGCGACAACGCTTTTGGGGTGTAAGAAGAAACCCCTCTATTCACATGAATATGCATGCAATTTACTCAGGGGCCTAATCAGGCTTCATGCGTACTGAATGTGTCTATCGGCACGTGCGTCTGATGAATAGTGATAATTGCTTAGACTTGCTGCGTTGTTGGATATTTATTTGTTTTTAATTCCTTTTCGTTGTTTTAATTTGTCTTTATATTTATTACTAAGAAAAAGCTGAACTACTCAACATACCCATTTTCTTCTTCTTATCTTAATTGCGCCAGTTGTTTCTTTCTCGTGCTTATCGGCGCCAGTTGGGCACACTAAGTGAAGTCAACTCCTTTTCTCCCTGATCTCTCCTCTGCTACCTCCAGCTGGTACCGCATCGAATACTTTCAGACCTGGAAAACATTTGAATTCATTCGGACAACATGACCTAGCCAGCGTACCTGCTGGATCTTTATTCGCTGCACTATGTCAATGCAGTCGTAAAACTCATACGGCTCCTTGTTCCATCGTCTGCGATATTCGCCACGTTCAACTGGCAAAAGCTCAAAGATCTTCCGCAAAATCTTTGTCTCAAAGACTGAAAGGGATGCCTCGTCGGGTGTTGTCATCATCTAAGCTTCTGAGCCACACAATAAACGGGCATGATGAGAGATTCATAAAGTGTTGGTATTACATAGTTACTCTAAAGTAGCACTTGTTGGTAAGAGCCTTTTTCCATTGGCTTTCAAAATTAGTATTATATTCGGTGTTAATGTTGGTTGCTAAATAAACGCAATCTCTTATTACTTCAATTACGTCACCAAATGCTATGGTATAAATATAGTAAGGCTTCTTATCCTGCTGTTGTTCAAATTGTGCCAATTTCGGGAATGCTTGGTTATCGCGTATTGCTTTGCTAACTAGGCGCTATTAGTTACAATATATTGCCGTAATTTTAAATTCACTGGTATATGTTCATGTATGTATGTGCATTTTTTACCATTGAAGACAATATTTAATAAATTCAATTCACATGAAATTTTCATTTAGTGGGCGCATCAACCTCCCGCACCTATCTGCATATCTTCACCCATATTCAACCACACACTCACACTCACACCTGTAATCACAATTTTGACAATCGATATACACGTGCGCAACCTAAAAAACATGAAGTCATAGACCTCAGCAGGTAAATGTGATTTTAAGAAAGTATGTACAGCTATGTTTAAGAAGTGTGTGTGTGTGTGTGTGTGACACACAAGCACATGCCGTGGATGGCATGTGAGCTCAAAACGCCCTGCGGTTTAACTTATTACCTACAGTAAAAGCGCATAAAACTGCCGCTTTTCATCTCTGATGTACTTGTGGTTAGGCACAAACAGATATACAGATATACTGACAAGTGAAATTGATGTAAGGATGGGCTAGTATGTATGTATAAATGTGCGTGTGTGTAGTATCTAAGTGAGGTAATGCTGTACAACGCATGTTTTAAGTACAGGCTCGCATACAAAGTCGTTAAAGGGGGTTGCAAAAGGCTCATTTCATTTTTTTTTAATTTAAATACAATGATCTGCCAGTGCTAGTTTTTGCAAATGGCATCTTACGACAATCATATTTGACACTTGTGAGCTAGACAGCTGCAGTAAGCAAGCAGACCAGCAATGGAACGTGTAAAGGTCAAAAAAAAAATTTCGAACACCCAAAATAACTTTTTTTTATTCAGTAAAAAAGTTATTTCAAAGCAAAATTGGATTATTAATTTTGCGCCACCTTGTCGAATGAGCTGGCAATATAAATTCCTCATAAGCTATTTAGATTTGGGCAAAACTTAACGCTGCGATATTTTTAAAAATGACTATCGAAATTCTTAGCCGATGGTCTCAAATTTAAAAGCCCCTACTCCGATTTGCAGTTTCAAGATTTAATTAGTTTGGTAACCCTAGTTAACATGCTAACCAGCATCGGCAAGACAGCGCACAACGACAGGTATTAAAAAAATCGCAGCCACAAGCGCATCAATTATAAATTCGCTAAATCTGTCGATTTCTTGCCTCTCACAGGAATCGAGAATGTTTCAGGTCACATTATGTATTCAGTTCACACAAAAATCTTGGCCTACACCCTCTACACCCTCTACACCCAACGCGCTAAAACTGCGATTTGGCTACACAAAATTTGTATAATAAACCTATTGAAAAACCCTATATATACGTTGCAGGAAGCTAAGTGTAGGTGCCCAAATCTGAGAAACAGCCGAACACGCTTTTCATATCTCGTCCAGCCGAGCAAAAAATAAAAAAACAAAAACAAACCAAACATGCCAAGAGGCGTGCTGAACCTAGTCAAGGTATAAGTGTGCGTTGCCGGATTAAGCTCACTTGCCAGCTGCAGACAACAGCAGAAAAATGAGAATGCCAAAGAAAAAAATTAACATAATTTGTGATGTTTGTGAGGGATGTGTTTGCCTGAATGTACGCACCCTGCAAGATATATTTCTAATATTGAAATACACTTTTTTGTTTATGGCCATTTTTACATTTGTCAAGTAGACAGAGGTACAATTTTACACAATAGAACAATGCGTTAAAATTACTCGAACTTATTATGAAAATCGTCGAACTTTAAGACCAATATGTCGCTAAATTTGGGATTTCTTTGTTGGAAATAGCCTTCAAATGCGTCGACAATTCACAGATAAGTAAACGAGTTTCAAGAAATTGGTACTCTCAGGGATTAAAAAAGTATTGGCGACCAAAAACTGGACGTTCTGTGTAAAATATTGCTGCTGTAGCGGAAAGAGTTGGGCAAAAAATCTTCAACACGGATAACTCGACGTTCTCAACAATTGGGCATTCTTGAATCGATTGATCGATAATTTTTCACATATACTTGTTAAAAGCTGTGTTTTGAATAAAACTAGTCAAACTAGGCGGCCGCCGTAGCCGAATGGGTTGGTGCGTGATCACCATTCGGAATTCACTGAGAGGTCGTTGGTTCGAATCTCGGTGAAAGCAAAATTTATAAAAACATTTTTCTAATAGCGGTCGCCCCTCGGCAGGCAATGGTAAACCTCCGAGTGTATTTCTGCCATGAAAAAGCTCCTCATAAAAATATCTGCCGTTCGGAGTCGGCTTGAAACTGTAGGTCCCTCCATTTGTGGAACAACACCAAGACGCACACCACAAATAGGAGGAGGAGCTCGGCCAAATACCTAACAGAAGTGTACGCGCCAATTATTTATTTTTTATTTTTTAGTCAAACCCCATAGAATCTAAGTATTAACGTGTTTTATTTTAAACAACATCTAGGCGCGTCTTTTGAAACATCTTTTATTATTTCATTAACTACACGCAAATAATTCATTATGAATAAACCCTTCTAAGTTCCAGACCATAAGATTCACAAACCAAACATAGATAAAATTAAGTTGCCCATTGAAATTTAGTATACCAAAGTTCAAGTTTGAAGTGATTACAAAATACGGTTGAGCTCTGACAACTTTTTTCTTTTTCGCTGATGTGTCGCGCTTATTTTACATCCTCGAATTTGTTTATATGGGAGAATACCATCAACAAAAACACAGTACTACAAAACAGCGGTGTTCCATAGCCACTTCAAGCTTGCTTTAAAATGGAATGGGCTATAAAAAAGCGTACTCAGAAAAATTCCAAAAATGCCTTTCAGTACTTGAAAATGTTAATGAAATTTTGAAAAATGTTGTGGAAAGTTCAAAACTTTGCCTTATATGGCTCTTGTTGTATTATGAACTATATTTTCATAAACAGAAAATGGTTGTGTGTTTATAATTTTACAACGTCGTGCACACAGGTCTTAATTAATAATGGTTACGCCAAGTACTCGTAGATTGATCCCGTAATACTTATTATATTTAATTTGTCAAGAGCCAGGAATGACAGCAATCGTAACTTCCTTCACCTATTAATTCACCTTTAGCTTTTAATGTTTAGCAATTTTAAGTTTTACTATGTCGTTGGAAAAAAGAATGTTGCACTTTTTAAACAAATTATAGTTTAAATTTATTAAAATAATACTTATCCATAAATCATATATTGGGTATGGGAATAAGTCTCCGTCCTTTCTTAGCCAAAGCTACGAGTCATTTAAACAATTAAATTACTTTTATGTGAAATATGTGCCACTCGAAGCTTAAACTTCACTCCTGGAACATGCAGCATAGGGATTCCTCTCTAGAAATATTTGAGTACTTTTTACTTGGTCCATTCACTGGGCCAGTTTGAGATGCCCTCGTAAGAAGTGAACCGCTCTCTTATAAGGCCTAACTGCATTGATTGGAACAGATCGTGCAAGATTCCCAATTTAGTTCCTTTAAATATTTCTGGACAGATTTAGCAACGTATGGCATGGCGTTGTCATGCTGCAAAATCACTTTGTCATGTCTACCAGCCCATTCCGGCCGCTTTTCTTTGAGAGATCGATTCAAAAGCATTAGCTGCAGTCGGTAACGATTGCCAGTTATGGTTTCAGGTGACTTAAGGAGTTCATAATAGATGGCACTCTTCTGATCCCACCTGTCGAAAAGTTCGACATCCAATAATTGTTGGAATTTTTTCGATGCCCTTCGCGATCTTTATCACTCATGACGAAATTGTCACTTTGGAAGCGTCGAAACCACTATTTACAAATTGTATTTGATGGAGCGTGATTGCCGTAAATATTGGTAAATATATGACACGCTGAATTTTTCTTTAAAAGGTATTAGCGAAGCATGACTTCCCGCAAATGCTGTTTTTTGGAGGCGAATGTAGGTATTTTTGACGTCAGATAAAAAGGGATCTTTACGCTTGAAACGAATGTCAACTACTGCGATCGAGACCTCACATATACACTTTCAAATCATCAGTACATTACTAGAGCGAACCCAAATATAGTATCAGCAGCGACACCATTTTTACGAGGGCGGAAACTTTTTCCCAATAAAATAAAATCCGGTAATACGTTACTAAAAGTAAGAACTTCGCACAGAATGCTCAGATTTCTAAGAGGTTTTCCGCATTTTAAAGTTAAGCTAACCAAGATGGTTAATTTTAATATAGCTTGAAGGAAATCATAAAAGGGACCCCGCAATACGCAAAGATATGCTAAAAAATAATCACTAATTGGTAACGTGGCATCAAAAACGAATCAATCGATTGAAATATGCCCTCTTTGTAGTGAAACTTTGCAATGTTTGCTTTTATTATGCGTCAATAAAATTCGTTGAATATTTTCTAATGTATTCAAATCTTTGGAAAGAAAATTGACACTTCTACTCAATTGTTTTATTGTTTATTGCTTTTTCATTGCCACGCAATATTGCTTTTACGTTTCCATCATTGTGATTCTGTTTCGATTTTTGGCACAATTAGGGCAACACTTTTCCCAAATGTTCTGTCTGCTGATTTATTGCTACCATCTTAATTAAGGTTGAATTAACCTAAATTCTTTTCTAAGGAACGAACCGAAACTCAAAGTGCTTGGGTTGTTGGGGGATAAGCTTGAATGCCGAGGTGAACGCATCCTGGATAATGTCTTACTTTTGACCGTATATGGATACACAGCAGCTTGAAAAATATATGAGAATTCTTAGCGCACTTTTTACTCAAATTTTCTGGAAATAGGTATCGAGTAGTTTCCAACGAAAAGTGGGTACATTGATGATGATTCAAAATATTCAAGGTCTGATTAAGAAAGTATAGTCTGAAATTAGCAATCTTACAATTAAGTTGACGAACTGGTTTAAAGAGCAATCAATATTATCAGCTATCTATGAGCAGGCGGCCGCCGTAGCCGAATGGGTTGGTGCGTAACTACCATTCGGAATTCACAGGGAGAACGTTGGTTCGAATATCGGTGAAAACAACAAAATTAAGAAAAACATTTTTCTAATAGCGGTCGCCCCTCGGCAGGCAATGGCACACCTCCGAATGTATTTCTGCCATGAAAAAGCTCCTCATAAAAATATCTGCCGTTCGGAGTCGGCTTGAAACTGTAGATCCCTCCATTTGTGGAGCAACATCAAGACGCACACCACAAATAGGAGGAGGAGCTCGGCCAAACACCCAAAAAGGGCGTACGCGCCAACTATATATATATATATATATATTTGCATTTGCTATCTTGGGAGTATAATTTCAAAAACCGGTGGATCAACAACTGACATACGCAACCGAATATCTAAGGGACGCGTTGCATTTGGCATGCTAGGCAAGATCAACCCACATCTCCAGGTACACAAAACTGAAATTGATGCCAACGTGAATTCGGTAGTTCTGTATGGATGTGAAACATGGAACTTAACAACATTGCAATCCTTCCTAAACCGTTGCTTACGAAAGATAATGCGGACATTTTGGCCTGACATTATAAGCAACGATGATCTTTGGGCGGCTACCGAGCAAACACCAGTTCACATAGAATATGCGGCGCAAGTGGAAATGGATCGGACATACATTGCGCAAACCACGGGATGGCATCTCAAGGGCAGCGCTAGACTGGAATCCCCAAGGAAGCTATAGGTGCGGGAGACCAGCCAACACATGAAGGCGCGAAGTAGAAACAGAGGCGGACAGAGCAGACCGTTCTTGGAGTCAAATTAAATATCTAGCTCTAAACAAACAAATAATAACTTATTTATTGAGGCCCTATGTTTCATTTAAGAACTATGAAAAAATATATATATGAGCAGGTGGTTTCAGTTAATGTTTTCAAAATATAATATATCATAGCAATCTTTCTATTCGATAGACACAATAGTAGATACTAACGAAGCAGCACATTACCCAAAGAAGTCTTAAGCTCCTTCAACGCTTCCGAAATGCCGCTACATAAACTAATTATTAAAGTAAGAGTTCCTGTAATATTACTACGTAATCAGAATCCGCCAACATTATGTAATGGAACTAGACTGCTGACCAGGGCGGTCAAGGGGTATTTAATTGTGGACTTTTGACTAGCTGTGGTGGCGGAGAAAACATTTTGGCTCGAAGAAAGCAGAGCATATTTTCCATTGCAATTTAAACGACTATAACTAATCTGATAAATTTGATCTAGTTAAAAATTATAAAGCGGAAGAGCTTTCTGGAACTTACAATAACTATACTCGCAAAACTAAGAGAATGGAATATATCCACCAGTAAACAAAGTAAAAAAAATTAAATAGTCACAGTTCAAAATTTACTTTCCTGCAGGGTAAAAACATATAGTAAGTATAAGCGTGTGTGCGTGGGTATCCGTTTGAGTGAGCAATGAATAATTTGGCCAAAGAATTACAGCTGAAATGAGGAGGAATAAGGGCAAGTAAAAAAGATAAATGAGATACGTATAGAAAAATCAATGGATATGTATGCATGTATGACCGCGTATGGGAATATAAATCTGTGTGTAATGTATGTACATATAATATTTCTTAAATTCTTTTGAGTTTATCTCTTTTGATTTTTGGAAAAGAAAAACAAAGTCAGCAAGAAGACATCCAGGCAGTTTATCATCGAAGAAGTACCCCACAGAACGAAAACAATTTCCAAATCGAATAATGAAGCAGAAAAAGTGCAAAAATTAGCACAAAAAATAATTTGGAGGCAGAAAAAAATCAAACCAGTGCTACGCACAAACCGTACGCTATTAGGAAATGTCTATGAGTAGCGATAGAAACATAAGGATTCGTATAGACTGTTAGAATGAAATTATAAATAACTACATAAATATTGGACAAGAAGTTAAATTCTTTCATATATCTTCGAAAGAAGAATTATAAGCATATGTTGTTTTTACTTTTATATTTTTTTATATTTTTGAGATTCAGAGCTGCGGACACTGTTTCAAAGCTCGGCTTTAAGCCATAGATACAATCTGTGACTTTTTCCATGAATATTTACTGTTGGAGACTTTTGTGGCTTAGGGCTGTTGGCTAAGTCATTTGTAATGTATTGGTATAAATTATTGTACTAGGAAGAAATTTTAATATAAAAAATTACCAGAACATTAAACAAAGTGAAAAGTGCAAGAACTCCATGTAGTGAAAAATACAGTATTTACTTGCGATAAATACTTCCAAACGGATGCGCTAGTGCCGTATTGTAGAACTATCACCTTGGGGACGGAGCCGCTCGACGGGCGATCGTTGTTGAGGACGAGAGGTATTGGAGTGCGCAGTAAAGCAAATAAATACGTTGAATGTTATAATAACTGAGGTTTTATTTAACACAAGAAGAATTTTTCATAAAATCAAAAACGGATTTCACTTTTACTTGACGAAGTAATCCCGTGGTCTTCGGTCTTATCAGATTCAAAGTAATATTCGTCAGAAGTGTGACTATCTAACGTATCATCTCTAAATCGCCTAGCCATCGGGCGTAGGATAAAATATAAAATATATAAAAAGCCTGCTGGTTCCCCTGGCAGTGAAATTCGTTCTGACCCTACCGTCGTCTCACATCGTAAGTTTACAATGGCCCCTAATCTCTTTGAATGAAAACGTGACTATTTTACTATGCCTTTGCGTACCTTATCGCTCAGAATGACAAAAATCCTGAGCCTTGCAGCTGCGAACTAATTTGGGCGGTCCGGAACGCTAAAACGGCTTGGGCGACTATATGCCGACACTCGTCCCCAAAGGGCTAAAAATGCTCGAGTAATAGTATCAGAAACGTTTGACAACACCAACGATGATTTTTTTTACTGCTTAAAAAGTACAAAAATATAAAATGGCACTCATAATGAGTACTTTTTATAAAGTAATGGCATATTTTTCAAATCTAACACAAAACTCGAATTGACATTACTTTGTTAGTTTCATTATACCATAGAATTTAGTGTATATAAATAAGTTCCGTCTAAATGATAAAATCATGGCGGCCGAACATAAATATAGTAGATAAATCAGAACTGTTCCGGTAACATAGAGCCGACTGTTATGAAAACAAGTACACAAATGCGTTATGCAGGCCGAAAAAGTTAAATTACATGACCGAATCATTAAGGCTTGTCAATCACTACAAATTCGTTATGGATTCACGCACTGCTTGACATCCTGCATCGTCTTGTTGTAACCTAGACGTTTAGTATCGGTATTGGGAATCAAACAGTTGCCAATTATTTACTTCAGTGCTTAAAATAGTGGGACAAGTTGGCTCCATTTTCTATTTTCAATGAATCCAACACCATACCAAACAGTGACTTTTTCGGAATGTAAAATACTCAAAGGGCGTGAAGGCTTCATCACTCAAAATATGATAACTCCTCTTACTTACATACCCATTTGCCAGAAATGAGCTTGAGTATGCCTCCCAGGTAGAAATGTGTTCCAAAATCCCATTGATTATCGATCGATTTATCGAACGTATGACAAAGGCATCTATGGTCCAAAGTTTCACTTACTGCACCAATTGGATTTTACATGGGAGTATACTAAGATATTCTCTGGAAATATCTTTAGATAATATCTTAGTCTACTTTTAATATGTTAAGAGTTCTTGAAACGGCATTGAATCGAAAAATATAGATTATCCATCACACTCACTCTCGTAGCAGCGATGGCTCGAATTGGACGAATACTATCCTGAAGACTGAATGGGTCACTTAGTCGTTTGTCAAATGATAATGGTAACCTCGAAAGCCGACAACCAGAGCTTACATATACGAGTATGTACAGGGCCGTCAAGGTAAATCCGGAAAACATTTCGAAAGTTCTGGAGCAGTAGCGTTGAGTCTCAAACCGCTGATAAAGGGACATATTTTTAGTGTATTGTTTCCTGATTGTCATTGGAGTGCCGAAGTAAGTGCTAGTGAAACGATGAGTAGAGAGCAGGACAGAAGAGCTGCGATACTAAAGTCACTTCGCGCCGGAAAAGGACCTAAAAAGATAATTGAGAGGTTTGGCTACAAAAAAACGCAACCCTGGATGGACCGCGTGGCTGCTGGAAAAGAATATGTGTTTAAGCAGGACTCCGCACCTACTCACAAGGCAAAAAAGACTCAGGCTTGGCTCCAAAACAACCTACCCTACCACTGCTCACCAGATTTTTGGGCACCTTCAAACCCAGACTGCAATCCTCTCGATTATTACGTGTTGAAGCAAAAGTTAACGCGTAACACTAAGGACGCTCTGAAGACAACCATCGAGGAAGTGATGACCACAATGGACAAAGAGGAGGTAGCTCGCGCATGTGGGCGCTTCAGGTCCCGGCTGGAGCAGGTAATTGCACTAGAAGGAGGTTACATTGAATAATTTTCAACTATGATATGTGTACTCACATTACACAAAGTTAAGTGCAAATAAAATTATTTTCGAGTAAAAATCCAATAGTTTTGTTTTTAAGTTCAACATTCCGGATTTACCTCTACGGCCCTGTATATTGATACAAAGTTGCTGCGCGGACCTGTAGGCAGACAGTTCGTTTCTTGTCTCAATTGCATACAGACGATTTAATGCAAAGTAAAAATGTTCGATTGCTAAAAGAAAGACTTGCCTAGTTGTAAGAAAATAATTCGCATTTATTTTGTGACTGCGAATCAGTGCTAATAATAAAAATATTATAAATTGGCACGTAGTTATTTAGATGGACGATTATGCGCTCTGTAGATTTGGGATACTTGCTTTGCAAGTTTACCATATGGAACATATGTTTTGGTATAGAATAAACATTTTCCGGAGTATACAGGACGAAATGTTGAAAATGAATCTACTTGCATAGTTGGGTTGATAGACAGCACTACTATAGCACCTCCCCCATTTATATGTATATACATATGCATATTTACGAGCCCATTTCAAGGCATCTGAACATTTTAGATATGTTCTTAAATTTTTCTGCAAATCGATATATTTAGAAGGTAGTATAAAAGGAAGTAACCCGAAATAATATATATTAAAAAGAAAATTTAATTTTGAGATGTATAAATGTTGAAAATTTTGATGCAGAGATTTTCTTTTTAAACTTTTAAATATTTTTTTATTTCTTTAAGATATTAAAACTAAAAAAAATTTTGCGAATTCAAAAATTTATTTTTTCGTTGGAAATTAAAAAAAATATATACATATACTAATGTGTCTTTTGTGAATAGCATTTCCCTCAGCTGTTTTCTTAGTTGTTCATTAATAGCTGAGACTATGCTTAGTAATCCCTGAAAGCTTGATATTGGGATTCCAATGACTTTTCGATTTATATTTAATACGTACAGCACATCTGGAAAAAAATACTGCAAAATTCTGCTTATGTAAGCGAAACGCTTGCTCGTGCTCGTATAATACTTCCGTTCGATCGAAGCATCGTTACGTACATTCGTAAGCAGATACACTGTGTGCTGTCCACTGGCTCGCCGTACGTATTATTTCTATCAAAAGATAGATAGAAAGTAAAGCAATTATTTAATAATTATTTTTTGTACTTTTCATAAGGTACACAAAAAAAAATGAGCTTAATAAAAATTTGCTAATGATAGCGAATGAAACGGAATTGGTGCATCTGGTTACGCCATTAGGGTGGGACCGAAAAATTTCTATGGAGAAGACAGTTGTAGGCAAAAATATTATGTGGATGTGGATATTAATTGCTTTTTTGCAAATCTTTTCTAAAGGGTTTCTTTTCTACATTTTCTCCAACATTTTCTCTAATAGTTTTTTTTAATATTTTTTAAATTCAAGATTTTTCGATGGTAATATTTTTTGAAGTTCGCTGGTTCTTTTATTCTATTTATTATTCTAGACTAAAAAAACACCCTTCACTTACAAATTGCCTGCATTTTAAGCTGATCATGAAAAGATTGTTCGCTCATTACAATTTGTTTGCGAACATTCAACGCTTATTATCTGCCAACGAGCCGCCTGCTTTGTTGCATGAGTATTAGATGCCGCAACATTTTGAAATGTGCAGGAACATTGTTTAAGCAAGCACACAAGTATATATTGTACTATACATACATATATAGTAGTAAATCTCCGTACAGTGTGTATGTAAACTTTTCGAACTTTGCCTTGAGCGCATAAAGGCTGACTTGTCGATAAACAATACTTATATAATATGCATATATATAAGTACGTATATTGCTAAGATGATAGATATTCAATACATGCGGACGATGTATGTGTAAGTACATGCATATTTGCATAGATTCTTTCTACACTTTTCGGAGCTGCATATACTTAGTTGACGATGTGCAACATTTTCGCCTTGTTTTAGCTCTTTTGAAAAATCCCTTTAATAAATTTGATTCAAAGCACAATTCGCTCTACAACTTGATTTACTTGCCATACAATTATTTTTATTCATTGAACAACTTTGTGGTTTTGTATTTTGGTGTTACCCTGATGCACATATAGTAAGTATGACATACATATGTACTTCCTCACACTTGAACTTACTAATGTTGGTGTACTCGTATATTTTTGCTAACAGAGTATTTTCGTCCACTTTGATGTTACTGTACACGCCCATGACAAGGTGTCAGGCTTGTTTAACATGTGTGTATTGTATATCGATTAATTTTTCACACCTTTCAACTGCGAAAACGAGCCTCACAGTTCATAAATTTGACTATATGTACATGCACAATATATATGTATGTATGCGAATTGTAAAGCGTATGTGGGCAATACACCATAATGAAAAACGTCCTTCGGTTTGTGCGGTGTGAGTCCTTGTTAAGTTGACACACTTTATTTCAGTATTGTTTTATTTATTTATGACCACAGGACCTTGATCGACTGTCTCGTTTATAGAAATCGAGTGTACTCGAAAATATTGAATGGGTACAGGGTTACGGGGAAAGTCATTTTAGATACTTAAGGGCGTTGTTGGTTAGTCCATTTCGAATAATTTGGTCATATCACATCATGCCCAAGACTTAACCGTTTTTGAGACATTCGATTTTATTATGTAAAAGATTGGAAAATAAATTTTAGTTTTTGCTCTATAGCCACTTTTTTTGAATGCTAGGTGAAGAATCCGATTTTTCTATTCTGAGTTAATGGATTTGTTAATTAATAAAAATTATCAACTTGAGCAAAACACTGACAGTTAAAAATGGCTGCTTGATTTTGGCTATCCTTAGCCATAATTAAGAGAACCAATTTATAGCTCTTCTTATTTTAAAATACTGCGAAATGTATCATATTTATTTGCGGCCACTGCTGACTGTCAATCTGATCTATTGGGCTACTGCAAAGTCACCCATTTGAGTTAAGTTGTATTCCACAACTGATGGGTAGGTTTACTTCTTCAGAAGGGACAGAAAACATAAACATCTTTGATATCTCCTTTTTAAATAATTTTTAAAAATAAAACAGTTGATAACACCCCTTCTGTTTTGTCCCAAGCAAATGATTCACTAAGATTATGACCGAGTTACGAACTTTTAAATTGTCCTAGAAACTTCGGAAGGAGCCACCAACTTTAATATATTTTTACGATATTCTGTTCAATATTTATAGTTTAATAGCTAAATGATGACTGAGTTAGAAAGATGCTGAAAATATCCACAATTAGGTAGTTTCCAAATTAATATATACATATATTTTAATTTTTAACAGAAAAATCTTCTATGTAATGTAGCTCTTTCGAAATAACAAGAACAACCAATCCCACTTCATTTCTCCATCCAGACTAATTTCCGTTGCACATACAAAGTTTTCTAGAAAATACTTAAATTCATACATTCCGATATTATTTCAACGCATTTCCTCTAAATAGAGCAAAGTTTTAAATACTCATTGCCAGCGTTGCATTGCCATCGCTGTCGTTTTGCTGTCTGCAATTGGCATTGGCAATTTCCGAATGCTACCAAGCAAATGAACATCAAGACGACAAATTGAAGTTATCAATTGACAACTGTAAATCGCCGGAAGGTACGCAAAGTTTTACTATGAAGAATGCGCGTTCACTGCGAACTGCAAGTGCGAATGTTCGAAAAAATGACAACTTGCCTCCGTTCACTGTCAGTTAGTTTGTTACATTATCAGCGCACAACTTTTGTGTGCTAAAATAAAAATAAAGTAAATGATTACGAATAAGGCCTCAAGCTCAGACATTGATGCTGCCACTCAAAATATCAGAATAATAGTGTCAGGCAGATACTATAAATTGTAATTTATTGAGTTGCAATGCCGATTGCCAGTGAGCGATTTCATGTCGCGTCATCCAAGTATTTTTGACATTGTCGTAGAGTTTTTTGAAAATTGGTTTATTTGTAGGCTTGATTATAAGCTAAAATTGAAAACAATTTAAAAAAGTTAATAGCTTTGAATTTTTTTCATGTTGAAAGTTGTTGTTAGAGGGAAATTTAAAATTTTTATAAATATCAAAAAAAAATTTATCTTGTGAAACATTTTTTTATTTTTATTGTTATTGCTAATATTATTATTAGAAGCATATGGAGATTAAGCACAACGACCTAAAATACCTATTGTGTCCGCTTCATTAATTCGGAATATTTCTCTGAGCCCAACTTCTTTAATATATTTTAGTATTTGTATTATTTTAATGAGTAAAATATGGTAAGATATGTTTACCCAAGTGTTCGTAACGCTTATGTATTAGTGCTTGGCACGATGCCAGCACATGTTTATTGGTTCCATCTCCCCCCTGCATAACCTTCAAGATTGATTAAGGTACATATATTCCCTGGTTGGTAAGAATGATAATTCAATGCTGTGTTAGATTTTCTGTGATGATTCTAAAATTATTTTTATTTCATTCCATATAATTATGACAAACCGAGAAACTTCGCGAGCCGTAATTACGATAGTTATTAAGCAAGGATGAAGGTTGCGTCTTCCGAATTCCTTGTTCGTCAGAGCCCGTAAATAAACGAACAAAAGAAAAAGGAATTACTTGTTTTTTTAGAGGAAGAATAGGCCACAATCAAACACAAGAAATTATACGCGCACACACACATTTTCGTGCCGTGGCGTCTTCAGTATAAAAACGCAAAAAACTGCATTTGGAGGCATTTAATTAATTTTTGCTTTCACAATTTAACACGCGTCATTATTCTGTTTAGTTTTAACCTCACAAATCACAATAGTACGAAGCGATTTACTGAATTTTTAAAAACATGTAATTTCTTTGTTTATTTTATATTGGTGAGGGACTTGACACGTCAGGCTTGTCAAAATCAAGAAAAATAAAGTAACTGGGGAGGCGCCACCTATGCAGGGTTGCCCATATTCGACGTAATGTTTTTTTTTTTAATCAAAGAAAAACACAATTTTTTTGATGTTAACGATAAAAATCATTTTATTTGGTTCAAGTAGATTTGTTGACCTCACTTTTTGAATATGATATCTCTCAAATTGCCGCCTTGAGCCTGTATGGCGTATTGTGCCCGTTTTGCAGCATTTTCCATAGTTTCAGCTAACATTTCGGCTGGAATAGCGGCTATTTCTTCACGGATGTTGTTCTTGAGCTCTTCTATGGTCTTTGGCTTATTAATATAAACCTTTGATTTTAAATATCCCCACAAGAAGAAGTCAGGTGGCGTTAAATCTGGGGAACGCGGTGGCCAGTCAAAATCGCCATTTTTCGACATCAAACGACGAGGAAACAATTTCTTCAAAAAATCGATTGTGGTGCGAGCTGTGTGTGATGGAGCGCCATCTTGTTGAAACCAGAACTGCCTCATATGCTTTCGACGAATAATTGGCGTCAAAAAAGTGGTTATCATATCGCGTTAACGCTCCTGATTGACGGTAATAGCTTGACCATCTTCATTTTCGAAGAAAAACGGCCCAATAATCGTTTCCGCACTAACGCCGCACCAAACAATGACTTTTTCGTCGTAAAGAGGTACCTCTTGAATTTCGTGAGGATTTTAGTGGCGTAAATAATGCAATTTTGCTTCTTTACCGTCCCATTCAATAAGAAATGAGCCTCAACGGACATGATGATTTTGTTCTTCTTCTTCTTTTTTTTACTTTTGTTGAATGTAAATTTCAACAATTTGGGAGCGCTCGCGTGGCGTGTATTGTTCCATGGTAAAAATCTGCTTGAACTGACGCTTTCAACGCGGTATGCCATTAAGCGATCTGACGTCTCTGTCAAAAGATACAGGATTGCCAGATGGATCCGTCGAATATGGGCAACGCTGTAGTACTTAATTCGCCTTATATGAGGAGAAGCGCATGCGCATGGGGTATTCAGTCGTAAGTTAAACGAGCGAAAGAGTAAACGAAAAGTATATGAAATGTTTCGCTAAAGCAAGCAAGTTGAGCCCCCATTAATTTGTGACTTTTATATAACAGTCTTGTGATCGAGCTCAGAGGAATTATTGTGAGCAGTTTTATTTGGATAAAAACGTAACAAATTCATAACATAATCTTTAAATCGGTTTGAGTTAAAATTTCCCTATCATTGAGATTGCTATAATCGCTGCAGATTTACCTAGTATGACATATTTTAATTAAAATTTTTTTGGTAAAAATGTAAAAACTTCATGAGGTGTTTTATATAAACAGAATTTTCACCAAAAAATTTTGAACAAAACATAAAATTCTTTTCCAAAATTTCCAATAGAAATTGTTTTTTAAATGGCATCTGTCCTCAAAAATTAAATTAAAAAAATATTTATGAAAATATTAAAAGGAACCAGCGATATTTCGCTTTAAACAACACTATACAAAATATTCAACATTGCATGCATCTCAAAATTATTAAAATTTTTCCAAATTTTTTAAGTTTACTTCGTATTTTATTCTAACCTACAAATAAACCAATGTTTAGCAATATTTATGACAATGTGCAACTTACACGGATTACTTGACATGGGAAAGTTCTAGTGTTACCGATTACATACAATAATTGTATGAATTCTTCTGTTTGCACAGAAAATTATATGCAACGTGACTGAAAATGCAGAAATACTTGATACTTTATGTCACTTTGGCACCACAATGCTATTCCAAGTACAGAAAAATGGGATACTCATAAGCGGCATTTAAGAGGAGTGTGACTGTACGTGTACATACATTGCTCGTAACATATTCCAGTTGAGGAAGATATGGTGACATAAAGATATTTATTTTAATCCACAAGGAAAGGGCAAAGCAAACACGAAAGCATTAAGAATACGAATATAACAAACATAGCAGCATAGTTGCTTAGTTGCCAAAGCAAAACAGCTTACCTTTTAAAATCCAGAGCAAATGTCAAATGCGACCAGTTGCAGTAATGCGACTAGTTGCAAGTATGTACTTAGTTTGAGAACTGAAAATGCCACAACGAGACACCGCAGACACGTGTTTGACCTTAGCGCCTGTGCATGCCTGTGTGTATGCTTATGAATGTGGTGGTGCATATGTACGAGTATAAGGTTACGGATACTTGTGACTACTCTGCTGGTAGCTTTAAAACATTTTTGGCGTCTTTTGCACTTTTTTTGGTTTTTTTTTGCTTAAAGGTATGCTTTTATATAAATATTGTCTCGGTCTCCGGACAGTAATTTTGCAAAAAAGGACAACTGCAATATTCAGATTGTACACATTCACGTTCACCTGTTTCTCCTCAACCAACCGGTGGTCACTATAAGCTGTTGCTCATTTCATGCACTGTGAACAATTACATTTGCAGATATGTTTTCTGTTGAGCATTATCTACGTAGCGGGCTAGGAGGGCAAGTGCAGCAGGTAGCAGCAGAAATGGCAAACCAAGTGACCGTTGACCGACGACACGCTCTGAACGCGTAGGAAGGAATCTGTTGCAATATTACTTTGTCTGTCGTTGTTGGATTTTGCACTCAAGTTTACTGCTGCTGCTTTCCTTCCACAAACGACCTCTCTACTACTCTTCAACAATTGTTGCTGAGGTTACTCGCTCGTTTGACCCTTATTCTCTGCTGTGCATCTATGTATATACGGTATATGTACATATGCGTATGCTTGTATGTGCTCAGACGCCCACATGTTTTCTCTGTATGTGTATATACTGAATTCGTTGCTTGCATCACTTAACTGCTCTCTTTTCTGCATCTGCCGCTATCACTCCTTTGGCTCGTTTGATCCTTTTATTCTTTATTTTATCATTATTTTTTTTGTCACTCGCCTTTTGGCTTTGCATATTTGCGGTTTCGGTTCGGTCGGTTCGGTCGGTTGGCCGCTTGGTCTATGTCATGCGAAATAATCTCTTTTGTTAAAATTTTTATACTTTTCTCACTTCCCTTTCAGGGATCACCCTTGCCGACATTTGCTGTAATTTGCTTTGTGCAATACAGTGTCTTTGTCAAAAGGTGGCAAAGTATAAAATTACGTTACATTTTCTGTTTTTTTTTTTAGTTTTCGATATAATCGCTTGGTTTGTATATATTACTGAAAGTGGAAGCAGTAAAGTAGGGAAATTTTAATGTGAAATTCAAGCGCCAGATTTAAAGGTATGCAATCAGATATTGAGTGAAATAATTAAATTATATTTTTCTGTTTAAAGAAAGTAATTTCGATTACAATTTCGCGCCATATTTCCAACATCACAGATATCAGTAACTTCTCATGCCCATTAGTATTGCTTTAAGTACCATATCTCTTAAACGCTATTGTTGAAGTTAGTGTAGCATTCAAATAAATACCTTCAGATTCAAACAGTCTCAAAAACTACTGCTGGATAAATGGAGATCGAATTTAACTTGTCATTGGTAGTCCAAAGATGCTAAGAAATTATTTCCTGAAAAATTTAAGTAAATCTGAATTCGATAAATACAATAATTTATTGAAAATGAACAAAATATTGGTGACTGAATTGATTGTAGATAATATTCACAAAATTGAAAATTTAAATTTTGTATTTTAGTTCATAAGCAAATGCAAATTCCCAACGAATAAAACATATTTTTATAGAATAAACCTAAAACTGATATTAGGCAACTGGTATATATGAAATTTGGCGCTCCCTTGACAGAAATGTTAAATGAGTCTCTTATAGGTTTACCCTTGAGGCTGAAAAGATACTATCAAAATTAACAGTGTAGCGAAATGTCAAGAATTTAGACTGAAGTTCTCGATTTTTTTCGAACAGCCCGGGCGAATACGAGTATGCAACGAATATTTTCACACCTACTCGATGCTCATCTCTTCAAAATTTTTTAGCGTTAGCTCGAGTCTATCGAACTTGTGTGTGTAATTTGAGCACTAGATACTTTTGATTATTTATATTTTATTTTTTGTCAGCACTTTGTTTTAAGTTTTATAATTTATTTATAGACAGTGCTAACGTCATTGGAAATTAAAGAAATGCTCATAAATACTTGCTTAGTTGCTCATATTGTTCAAAATCTCGTAAATTTCGAACAACTATTTGAGCCGTTTAGACGAGAGCGAGTTTCGGCCGAGTATCGTTAAGTCATTAAAAACCATATAGAAAATTTCTTGAAAAAATGGACAAAATACAATTAGAAAGTTATTTGAAAATTCCAAGCTATTTTTAAAATAACAATCTTGTCTCCGTAACCGAAACCCATGGGTTCCTAACCAGCAGGGGGTTGTAGAACAAAAGAACTAGCGAAACTTGGCTTTAAACAATCTAAGTATTACACAAACAATAACATTTGCAAACCATTAAAGAGATGCAAGCGACTTATGTGCATTTGAGAAATTTTGTATGAATAGAAAACGTTTGGCCGATTATCAATGCTAAGCGCACGGAATCTTTGCTAAGGCAAAATAAGCGTAGTGTTAAAGCAACTTCCGCTCTTAAATTCATTCCCGCGTGCAGGCAGCAAGCAGCGAGTTGCATTTTTGTTTATCATATTATTTGTCGAGCAGATCGCCGGACTCTCTTAAAGGGTACACTGCATGCTATACATGCTACATACTACAGACATGAATTGCACCTCATCGCAACATCAGGGCATTCCAATGAAGGCATGACTGCCTATGTAGCAAAACTCCTTCAAAAGATCATTAGCGGCATCACCATGCTGTACGCTAACAAACCTTGAGAACTGACAAGCTCAATAAATACAGTCAATCAAGAGCTCAATCGGTGCTCATTCGATGTGTTGCACGGCACGGCAGCGTCCAGCTCTTCCCATTAAAGTCAGTCCACCTTTCACCCAGTCAAGGTGTCCAATAATTTCGTTCAAAAGTGTTTAGCCGTACCACGTTGATATAGCCTAAAATAAGCTAAAACGACCAATAGTGAGCTACACTCGCAGAACAGAAACACAAAGAAACTTCAGTAACATTCACTCAATCTTCGGTTCCAACCCATTCTCCCTAATGCCAAAGACATGATCTTAGCACAATGACTTTACCTGAAACGAGGTACTGTCTAACAGGTAGATATGCCCAGGGGACAGGTGCGCAGACCCATAACTTCTTTGGAAGCTGTTTAGATAAGAAACAGTTCTACTCTGTCTAGATGTACATTCACCACTTTAGATAGACAATACTTCAATGAGTTTGTAGATGCCAGAGATCTTACGCTTTTGAACATTTCATTTTAGTTTTAGGACAACCACCACAACCTTGCCTAATTTAGTATACATACATATATATGAAAAAAAACGCCTGATAAAAGGTGTTTACCCTTCGGCTTGCTATTGGCTCCCCGTTTGAGGAAGAACATCAAGATGCCCGCCGCAAATAGGTGGAGGAGCTCGGTCAAACACTCATAAAGGGTGTAAGCACTGTTATATATATATATGATTATCTAAACCTAAAGAATCTCCTTTTAGAACTTAAATGGGATGAATTATTGTCCGAATTGGGAATTCACAGTTGTTTTTCTTATTTTAAATCAATAATGCATGAATTTTTCATAATATTTCTGTAAAAAAGAAGCGTTTTTGTAGGTCACCTTGGCATAATAAATAAGTAATAATTAGTAATTTTTTGTAAAATACAAGCATTTTTGAAAGATGTTTAAGTCCTACCTTTCTTTTTCTTTTAATTTACTTTCCAAAAATATATTCTTAGCACTGAGTGGAACTTCAAAGCTAATCCGAAGTCGTTTTGGAATTTTGACTTGGGATGATAAATTTGCAAATGATCCTACTGAAGCAGCTAACTTATTTGCAGACCTTTTTATGTCAAATAATATCCCAGGTGATGAGGCGCCTCCTGAAATTTTATCCGAGATATCTTCATTTATAAATTTTGGCATTTTGTATATCTGATCTGATGATATTTTCAAGGGGATGTCTGCCATATGCAGTTGCGCGCGGTTTTTCAGCTATCCTCTTCAAGAATTATCCAGCGTTGACAATTTCTCTTGTGATTATTTTTAACAGATCTTTGTCTATGGACACTTTTTTGAATGAATGGAAATTTTTCCGTCATCCCACATTACTTTATAAGAGGAAGAAAGATGATGTTCACAATTATAAGCTGATTTCCAAGCTATCATGCATCTCTTAGCAGTGGGAATGCATTGTAAAGGACAAAATTTCTAAAGGACTCCAAGTTGATTGCATTTACATTCATTTTTCTAAGGCAAGGTAGCCCGAGGATCGACTAAACAAGTTAGCTTACTTGGGTTTTCACTCTACTTTTCTGCAATGGCTTAAGTCATATTTGACGGACCAGACGGTGCGTTGATTAAATTATTATAATATAATAATTCTTATGATATATTATATTATATTATCGAACCACTTTTTTGCTACTTCAGATGTCCCCGAAGGGCGCATCTTTGGGCCCCTCCTTGTTGTCATGTTTATCAATGACATAAGCAATTGTTTTTCCTTTTCGAATTTTTTGCTCTTTGCGGATGCTTAAAAACTTGTCTCATCTGTTAAAGTAAAACATCACTCAAGAAAATGGCATACAAAAAGATCGCACTAAAAACAGTCTAACGGTACCTTCTCTTTTCATAATATCCTTTTTCAGTAAATATTTTCAATATTCATTAGAAACGCACTAACAAATTGCCTTTAAATGTTTATTGTTTGCGAGATGTACAAATCTAAAAGTAATTTTATTGATACACGTGTGAATATGTACCTACATATAAGTATGTAAATCGATCGCATTATCTGTCAATCTTCTTAAGTTGTAGCGAATGATTTGCCTTTCATTATATTAAATTTATTAGTATTGATGCTTGAACATAAGTACTTAAAAATTTAGGTTTTCTGTTCCCATTACTCTCACGTGTCAATTCGTTGATACATTTGCGTTGGCATTCGATATTACAATGTGAGCGAAATACAATATTTGTATGCGCAGTACTTGTGAAGCTGATGGCGTCATATCAGAGCATTACTATTTACCCACTTGCACACCTTTCTTTGGTAAACACACACACACACACTGGCAAATAGACGTGTACCTACCTGCAAAGTGATGTGTACACAAAAGCCAATTGTTTCGTTTGAATCACTACCGGCATTTGTGTGGCAGCGTAAATGTCAGTTGAGCTGCCAATATATAACAAATCAATGTTGCATGCCGGTAATTTCCGGTTGCTTTATGCGTCAAAGAAAATTTATTAGCTACACTTGACAGCTGATAGAGATATCAAATGCGAATACGAGTAGAGTAGCAGCAACAGCAACAGCAACAGCAGCGCCCATAGAAGCAGGAAGTGAAAAGTTTTGCTATAAGCCGTTGAAAAGTGGCAGATGGGTTTCGATGTGTACCTTACGGGTATGTGTAAGTAGACGTATATACATATGTATGCACATATATGTACTTACATACTTTTCTCAAAAATGTAAGCGCGCTTTTCGTTGATCATACGCCACGGCTTCCATGTGATTTCTGGTTTGAAGTGGTATGCATTTAAAGGTAAGCGTTGAATTAACTCGTTACTTAATAATGCAGCAGAATTATGTTATGTAATTAGTATATCCGTATTATATCAGAATGTTTGCCGTTAATGTAAACGTAATGAATGAATTTATTTAGCTTACAGGATTTTCGTCACATGCGATTTTATGTGAATATGTAATAAGTAAACCTATAAAGAATTGCCGCAATCAGATTATGATATTCAATATATAATCATAACGAATGATTGTCATACTCAATAGTTATTCGCTGTAATATTGTACAGTAATTCACAGAGATGCTAAGTATTTTAAATACAAATACATAACAATACGTAATTTGTATTTAAGTTCTTTTTTTCAAGAAATATGTTATAGTTTAATTTTGGGAACATATGGTAGGTAGTAAAGGATATTTCAAAATAAAAGTTCGACGTTACCTTTCTTTTTTGTCACCTTTGACATTTGCCAAGTAGACAGATGTACATTTTAACCACGGATACAACGCGCGAAAATTATTGAAACTTTTCATGAAAATTGTAGATCTTTAAGAACAACAAATCGCAAAATTCATGGTTTCTTTGGCTGAAATAGTCAACCAAATGAATCGGCGATTCAAAGGTTGCTGTAAGAATTTGAAGAAACTGGTTCTGCTAAGGATAGAAAAAGACTTGACAGAGCAAAAACTAGACGTTCTGTTGAGAATACTGCTGCTGTACCGCAAAGTGTTGCTGAACAGCCTTCAACAATCTCGACGTTCTCAACACTTAGGCATTCATGAATCGACTGTTTGGCGGAATTTAGCTGTAGACGGGCTCATGTTGAACATTAAAATGTTATAATTTCTCACATATAATTGTTAAGTGCCGTATTTTGAAAATGAAAAATAAAAATAATGAAACCTCAAATGCGTCTCTTGGAAGACCCTTTATTTTTATTCTACATTTTGAGATTATTTCGTGCATTCACTATATACTCTTGACCAGTGAGCCCTATTTCGTCATTTCCTACTTCAACAAAGCATTAATGTTGATTACTTTGAGCAGTATCTCTGAAATCTGTATCGCATCGTATGCTCGTCGATTCTAAGATAATCTAAACGTCATAACCCCAGCTTAGACATATGGTAAACAAACTGCTTCGACACATTAGTAATTTTATTTTGGTATCATATACTTTTGGTTTTGTGAAAATGTCTGATTTTGTGCCGAATAATCGTCATTTGTGGGAAGTCTTGATTTTCCTCTTTCAAATCAAAAACAACGGCACCTGAGGCGCATCGAGAGCTACAAAAATTTATGATCTCTGCTGTAAGTGAAACAACGTGCCGAGATTGGTTCTGTCGCTTTATAAACGGTGATTTTAATGTTGACGACCGTCCGCGTGAAGGAAGGCCAAAAACCTTCGAAGACGCTGAATTGAGGATTCCTATCAAACCCAAGAACTTGGGAGTCACTTGCAAAAAGTTTTGCGCTACAGTATACATGAATATATTTTATCCACTTTCGTAGATTACAAAAAAAAAATTACTAAAAGATTGGTAACCACTTATCAGTTATCAGCTCTTTGGTCATACACGACAGTCATCATTTATGCTTAGAAACCATTTTATAAACGAAATCTTCACTCTGCTTTGTAACGAGAATTTTTTCTCGGGAATTTTAATTTCCACATCTCAGCTCAGTTCAACGCTACGTAGGGGCAACTTAAGAAGGTCTCGTTAAGTCAAGTATATGCATACATATTTATAAATATATAATACATCGACAAAGAGTCAAATAGTTAAGCATTGTTTTGTGCTTTTGAGTGTTAGCAAATGTGCCGCCTTTTCATGATGAAAATCGTCTCGCCACATTCAAATAAAAAATAACAAATAATTCAATTCAATGCAAATTTTATTCTA
Source organism: Anastrepha obliqua (assembly GCF_027943255.1). Taxonomy (NCBI): domain Eukaryota; kingdom Metazoa; phylum Arthropoda; class Insecta; order Diptera; family Tephritidae; genus Anastrepha; species Anastrepha obliqua. The sequence goes on from NC_072892.1 coordinate 89,475,437, forward strand.
TTTGCATATCTTACACCGTTATGACTACATTATTGCGCACAATCTGAGTTACTTAAATAAGTCTGAGCATTCATATTTCCTTAAATAACTTAGCTGCACGCAATCATTGTTTCCAACCAATCTTCGCACTCTTTTATTATTCATTTCATTTTAGCATTTTTGCACGTCTTCCATTTCACCTTCTGACATTTAATGGTTGGCACTTTATTTAACCGCCGCATGCTTCTTCTTTTTAGTATAGATTTATGTTTTCAATTTTAAAACAGTATAACTGCTTGGTTTGGTGAAGTGACTTGCAAAGCTGTTGCTTTCACTCTTGCGACACATTTTGAGCACACTCGGCCTCCCATTGACTTTTTTTCGATATTCCACTCATGAATTTATGAATTTTTCTAGGAAAAAATTTTAAAAGTATTTTATGCGTATTTGTAAAATGAAAAGAACTTGAAAAGTTTCGATCAAGTCTCGTGAGAACAAAAAATGATTAAATTGCATCAGTACAAAATTAAAAATGAATAAGAAGGCACAATTTTGCATACAAAAAATAGCCTAAAAATAGCATCGACAACGACATAGATATATTATATGTAAGTAACGACCTAAAATTGACAAAAGAGGCATCAATGTCAACAACTGAGATTGAATTTCCGTTGTGCATCTGTACTTTTTCAGTTACTTTTGTGTGAGTGTGTTTGTGGATTGTTTTATTTATTTAATTTTATTTCGGGCTTCCTTTTTGCTTCACCACTTACACATTTCTTCAATAGGCTTGATTCTCGGTTCTTATGAAATGATTGAATGTTTGCTTGATTGGTTGTGGAGTGGTGTGTAAATGCTGTACATTTACATATATGAAAAGTGTCTAAATTTGTTTCTTCCGTAGGGGAAAAACTGAAAAGACTCGTTTTGGCATATTCAAGTCTGTAGAAAATAAAGGATTTTATATGGCAACTTGAAATAGTTGTTGTAGTTTCAGGGTTAACAAAATTGTAATCCGATACGAATTCTAAAGTCATAAACAGGATTTATGATATTACTATTTGTATTCAGTAAAAGGTATCAAGTCTCAAAAAATAGTCTCTATTTTGTCAGTGGACTTTTAGCAGGTCAGGAAAAATGAAATATGAATTGTTACACTTTATTTGATTTAAAAAGCGAAACTGAAGCAAGATAATGTTTTCTTGAATGCAGTGTTTAGCACTAGATTTACCACACCAGTCAAGATGATTGCTCTTGCAATTTAAATTCAAAATTTTTCTGCATGTAACTTTTTCTTTCGGTAAATATGTTATGACTTTTGTAGGTATAACTAAAAAATTAATTTTATGAACTTTATGTTATTGATATACACTCGTAACAAATACCTTTTATGTTATTAACTCTTCTAACAGTACCTGTCAAACTGCCTGGTGCAAGTTTCTATGTGATTAAAATACATTGGAGCAGCTTTTTGACTGGGTTTGGTAGAAATATTAAAACAGCTGGTAAATCTAGTGTTAATGAATGTGAATAAAAGGTTTCTATTCTAGAAATATCCGTAGGAAAATTCTGGCCCCTTTACAAAGTGTTTAAGTTTGCCAACTGCTTAGTGCTTGCAGATGATGTAAAATTTCTACCTGGAGTACGAAAGCCATGTGACAGCAATAATATACAGTATGTGCTTCTAAATAACGGTGCACAAGCAACCATTTACACCTCAACACAAAAAAATATTCTGCGGTAACATTTACTAGGAAGCCAAACGGTTATTTATTTACGAAAATTGGGTGGTAACGAATTGAGAGATATGAGTGTTATTTTTGAGGTCAAACTATCTTTCTCCAATCATATTGATTTTATTATCTCCAAAGCGTTCGCAATTATCGGTTTCATTAGAAGAAACATTGGTAACTTCAAATATCAACAGACATTGAATTCGCCTTAAATTACCTTAGTGAGAGGTCACCTCGAATATTGCTCGTTAATATGGAATCCATATTACAAAATCCATTCCAAAAATAGAAAAAGCACAAAAATTCGCTTCGAATAAGATTGATTTGACAAACAGACCTCACCATTATATCGACAGATGGAAATTATTAGAACTACAGTCATTGCCTGCTAGAAGAATTTACTTCTCATTAATTTTTGTTTACGATGCTATTAGTGGCAACATTAACTGCAATGAGTTGATCAATCTCTTCTAAAGTCATATCTCGCCCCATATTCTTAGATATGTAAGTATGTATGCCTGTTTGTTCGTTCAATAAACTAATTATTTAATCCAGTTATTCAATGAATAAACCTGTCATGCCGCATGCCTGAATGAGTAATATATGCGGAAACATTAATGATAAAAATGTTAATATACAGAAATTTAAACTTAATCTGTTTGAAGCATATAAATAATTGTATTAAACTTTAGTCTTTAGTCTTCCTGTAGACTAAAATTAATAAATAAATGGAAACATTTTCATTTTTCATAATAAATTTGGCGTTAACAGCCACTATTGATTGTACAATTGCTCCGGTATTTTCAGCAGGAGTAGTTTCTCATGAGTAGGCAGAACTCAAGGAATATTGTAGTATGAATCGATTGCTGATTCTTTCATCTTCTACACATATTTATAATAATCAATTCACATAGAAAAACTAAATTACTTCGCGTATATTTATAAGCGATTTTTACTAACCATATTCCTCATATCTTTAATGAGTAATTAAATAAAAATCATTTCAAGAAATGTATTTATTAATAAATTTTCTAGCAGATTCCTCCAACAGCAATATAGACTGTCATTAGCCCACCAAATTCGATTAACTTCTTGCGGCTGTAAGTTCCTGAATACCCAAATCGTCCCAAGTCACAAAAACGTATCGAACATAAAGTCTCAAATTTAGTGACTTGCAGCTGGCATAAATTACTGAATGTCAACATGTGTACTTATAGAGCTATATTTCGTGAAAAAACCATGAAGAACCACGCTTTAAGTTTTCAAAATTTCTGCGGTTGACTGTATGTATAGGTATTATTTGAATATAATCTGAAAAGTTAAAGGTAGCAATGAGATTTTTTACGATTACTGAGCATAGGCTCAGCTATTAAAAAAAATTTGATGGCTGGTGTGTTTCGCAATCCATAAAAGAAATACTTCGTTCTTTCTAACGAAAATTTGTATGTATTATTTTTTAAATAAATAAAAAAATAAGGTGACTTCGTGGACTACTTTCAACCTTCGATTATTGATTTTTTTATGTTGGTACACTCGTCTCGAAGATATGTTCACGACAAGTGTTCTGCGTATTCGGGGATTTTCTTGTCTTGTCTTATTTATGACTCTCATAAACAAACTAAACATGCTCTATGTCTAAAACCGTGAATATATCTTGGAGACGAGTACCAACATAATAAAAAATAATAATCGAAAGTCAAATGTACGTGGCTCGTGAAATTTGAAAATTCACCTTATTTTTTGAACACACCTCGTATAAATAGGTGTAAGAAATGTTGCCTGAGCAATTTAATTCTGCAGTGGAGCTATATTTTCCAAAAGTAGGTTGATGGTCACCCTATGTGAAACCGGGAGTATCGCATCTTAAAACTGGTAACACAACAAATTGAAAATACAGCGCAACCTATAACTCCTTAAAATGGCAAAAGCATATATTAGTTTTGTTTTCAGCGGATTGTATAGGATTGAATCTTTTTGGATTCATTTTGGGTTTTGCAGACACCAAATACAGGGTTGCCAATATTCGATGGATCCATCTGGCAACCCTGCATCTTTTCATAAAGACGTCAGATCGCTTAATGACATACCGCGTTGGAAGCGTCAGTCCAAGCTGATTTTTACCATGGAACAGTACACTCCACGCGAGCGCTCCCAAATTGTTGAAATTTACATTCAACAAAAGAAGTCAATTGTGAAAACTCAACGTGTGTATAAAAAATTAAATAATGTGAACAGTGCGCCTTCTAAGAACACCATTAAACGTTTGTACGAAAGGTTTTCGACTGATGATGCTCTTTGTAATCCAAAGAGGCCAAATCAAAACCGACCAAGGCGTCGCCAAGGACATCCCAAAATCGCCGTTCTCAGCAGTTGGGCATTGCTCGGACCACTTTACAACGAATTATCCACATTGATTTGCATTTATTCCCGTATTAGATTCAATTGACGCAAAGATTGTTGCCTGTGGACAAGCCTCGTCGATTGGAATGGGCCCAAAAAACACATGGGTCCGTCGAATATGGGCAACCCTGTATAAAAGATGAATGCGAAACAACCATTATGGAGGTAATCGTAGATTTATCAACAGCACGTTTGGTGTATTTAATCTTTCCTATTGATAATAGTATTGTAATATCTACAAGGTGGCGCAAAATTAATAATTCATTTCGTTTTTGAGTAATTTGTCTACTAAATAAAACAAATGATTTTGAGTGATGGAGACCTTTATGCGCTTCATTGCTTGTCTGTTTGTCTGCAGCTGTCTAGTTCACAAGTCTCAAATATGATTGACGCACAACGTCATTTCCAAAAATAAAAAATCTTCCGATACGGCGTTTAATTTCGCTCCACCTTGTATAAAATTTTTGCTGTCATGCTTCTGATCCATGTCTGAAATCCATCAATATGAATAACATTGCTTTTTTGCTTCAGAAGCACACCTCTTTAATCCAGCACTTAAATGTTTGTAAAAATGTATGTAAATGTACAACTGTTAATATCTGTTTGTATAAAGGTAAAAAAATACAGTTGGTGGTATGAGCTATCATTGTTGTGAATTTGTGTTTCTGTGCTTATAAATGTTTTTTTTTTTTTCTTTTTGAAATATAGTTAATTGTTTACTCTATCTTTTGCAGGAATTTGTAATTATTTCCATTGTTTTCGTACTTTTGCGGCTATTTTAAAGTTCATGTTCCTTTTCCTTTTTCATGCTTCGTATTGTAATTAATGAAAATATCATCAGAAATAAGTGAAAAGGCGACAACCAATATCTACATATCCTTTTTATTTTGTCCCGCTTTGTAAGAATTAATGTTACAAAAAAAATCTCTATAAGCTTCCAGCAGTAAAGTAAATACCAAACAAGCATAAGTTAATGGGACTTATACAACTCACACATGCAAAAAACGCTCATTGGTCTGTCTCACGGCATATATGTATGTTAATGCACTAGTATTGAACTGGTTCGCTTCTAATGAGTTAAAAACTAGTTCGCATTTCCACACGTTTCCTTTTAAGCAATTACAACTTATACGCGCCAATTCCTTTTTACTATAGTTCCAAGCTGGTGTTAAGGATTTATATTTATGAGAAGCAAAAGTAACAGAGGAAACAGGTAGTTGTTTTTAGTCAACTTTTATCGTGATTTTTACATTGCTCACTCGTTCTGACGGCTTAAAAGTGGCATTGCGCTTCAAAAAAAAAGGTGTGGGTAGTAATGAGTTACAACGTTCCGAATAGAAGTGAAACAAGAAAAATTCAATTCATCACTACATTCATTATCACTATGGCCAAAGTGAAAAGCTGGAGTAGGCGGCGAAAAAAATGTTTGTTTTGAGGGGAACCAAGGCAATATCGAATGTAACAGGAAAGGTTCACGATTTCGTTCTCGTAATACAAATGTTAAAAACGAGCCACGCTATGTTAGACCAATCATTATAAATTAATAGAGCCATATAAATCATAGAAACTGTGGAGTCAGACCGATTTTTAGCACTTATTCAATTACCCAGAAACTAAGGATAAGCCAGAAAACCAGTTGGAATGATTTGCATAAGACTGGTTTCAAGACGATACTCGAAGCGTTAGTATTACCAAAATTGCTGATTATCGATTCTTTGTTAAAACATAATAAAGTCAATGCATTTTTGAAGCGAAAGATAACTGGTGATGAAATGTGGGCTACGTACGAGAACAAGCTGAAGAAGATCGTGGGTAAATTTCACTAAGCCGACCGAAATGATCAAGCAGGAAGATCTTTCTTCCTTTTCTGGCTTTGAAAGGATTGCAAAGGAAATCATGAACTGTGAAGTGCTCCTATCGGACCTCCCGACTAAGAGTTACCCGTCATTGAACTTCTACTTAACCCTTTCGGTACGGAAAGCCGCTAACGGAAATACAAATTATTTTATATGTTTAATAGTTGCAATGGGTGAAATAAAAGTCTTTTGTCCCATCAAAATTGTAGGTATCTTCAAACATTGCCGGGACATATAAGTCCCGTTCGGACCGAAAGGGTTAAGTTAGAGTTAGTTAAGTTAGTTTTTTGTATTTCATCAAGCCAACTCGCTAGAGCAAGGCTACGAGCTTTGGGTTCCAATGTCGTGAGAATGAGTAAACTGGAGGATATTTACAGACTTACCAAAAAATCTGGAAAATTCTCACAGGACTAACTACCTCTGTCTCTCTCTCTATTCTTTCCTATCACTTGTTCTGCTACTTTTCTCCTTTCCTTGACTATCTATCCTCTTGCCAGAGCTCTAAATACAACGGGCTTTTTAGCCTGAGTATTTTAGGAGCCACCAAATCTCTTGGTGCTCCTTGGCTCGACCAACTCAAATTTCATTCATTTCAAGCCAACTATAGGCCACAATTTGAAGGATTATTTTTAACAAATATTTTTTGGCTATACGTCCACTCTTTTTTTACATGTTAGTTCAAGTATTCGAAGGTTTGTTTGCTTTTAGTTACTCGGCGACAGCCGTAGCCGAATAGGTTGGTGTGCGACCATTTATTATTATTATTATTTATTATTATTCGTTCTCAACATAGCTACTTCTACTCCGATTACAAGTTCTCATTATCTTTCTAAAAATTTGTCCGACTGTTTAATTTATGCCAGATTGGAATCCCTCCTGCTGAGTCTATTCAATTATACTATTCTTAACAAGAAAAATATTATTTTTAAACAATCTGTAGATGTGGCACTAAGCGCATACGCTCTCGAAATTTTCTTGATTGTACAAAACTGTCTTAAAATGAGATTTGTGAAAAGTTTTTACCAAGCCAAGATTTTTTAAATTTGATTTGTATTTGTATTGATTTCGGATTTATAAATTTGCCTTTAAAATTCACAAAAGCTGTCAAATAAAATAGTGACTAAATCATCTGAATGTGTTAATTCTACTTTCATGAACAGTAACGTGAGCAGCGAGGTAGTTCGCAATAGGTGAAATTATACCAGTTCTGAATCGGAAATTTTTCCGACCACTGCAAACTTCGTCTGCAGGGTTGTATTTGCTTGTCATGCCGATATCAGCGCACCTGCATTTACGCAGTAATCATTTTTTCACGTTGATGAGCAAACAATCCAACGTCAATAACAAAAAGCGCCAATAAAAAAAAACTGCAACAACCATAAGCAACACAAACTATCCGCACATATTCTTGCATTTATTGTTGTTATCTTTGTACTTCTGCGAATTCGATATGCATAAACAACTACAGCCGAAGTTTTTTTTTTAATTCATTCATTTACGCGTTTTTAATTTATTTATTATTTTACCGAGTGTAAATGTAAATAAATAAAACGTTAAATGAATGCTGGAAATAACAAATGAACAAAAATGAAACATACAAGAATTACAATACAAATAACAAAGCTTTCAATACAACCATACCGGAACAGCCCACAACAACATTTTTGTTTTGCTGTAATGTTAGTTTTTAATTTATTTAATTTACTGGTTTTTACTTCGACTCACATTTCACATGTGTGTGTAATAAAAATAAAAGATTTCAGAAAGAATTGATAATGAAAATTAAGAACCTTACAATCCTGCCATCAATGGCGCAACAATAATAATGTAGCTTTTGGCGAACAATTTTTTTTTACGTTTACTTGTATGCAAGACTGCGCTGGGTGGTGCTGTCGTACAATTTTTGTTATGGAGGTTGAATTAGTTTTAAAGGTTTTTTTCGAAGATTTGGGGCTTTATTGTGAAAAAACGGTACAAAATATTTTATTCGAAGTATTGGCCATCGCTAGCTACAACTTTCGCCCATCTTTCGGGCAATTTCCGGATGCCGTTTCTCCAAAATTCTGGCCGCTGCTTGGCTATCCATGACTCAACCCATATTTTGGTAGCCTCGTACGAGGAGAACTGCTGGTCCGCCAAATCGAGACTCATATGCCGGAACAAATGATAATCGGAGGGAGCTATGTCTGGACTATACGGCGGGTGGGGTAACACTTCCCAGTCAAGCGTTCCAAGGTATTTTTTGACAGGTTGAGCAACATACGGCCGAGCGTTGTCATGTTGCAAAATAACCTTGTCGTGCCTTTTTACCGTTTCCGGCCGTTTTTCTTTCAATTCCCGGCTTAAACGCATCAATTGCAGTCGGTAACGATCCCCCGTGAATATTCTGCTTGCCGTCGACGTTGATGCGCGGCCGGGTAAACCCCATGATTTTTTGCGTTTTGGGTTATCGTAGTGGATCCATTTTTCGTCGCCAGTCACCACCCGATGCAAAAAACCCTTCCGATTTTGTCGCTCGATCAGCAATTCGCACGTAAAAAGTCGCCGTTCGACGTCGCGCAGCTTCAACTCGTACGGGACCCAATGTCCTTGCTTTTGGATCATTCCCATCGCTTTTAGACGCTTGCAAACGGTTGATTTATCAACGCCCAATGATTCAGCAAGCTCTTCTTGGGTTTGGCACGAGTCCTCGTTTACCAATTCCCCCAATTCCGCGTCCTCGAACTTTTTGGGCTGGCCAAGACGCTCCTTGTCTTCGGTGTGAAAATCACCACTTTTGAATCGTCGAAACCAGTACTCACATGTTGAAATCGACGGAGTATGGTCTGGGTAAGCCTCCTGCAGCAATTCACGGGCTTGGGCTGTATTTTTTTTTCAAATTGAAGCAGAAAAGCAAAGCTTCCCGCAAATTGCGTTTCGACGGCACGAAAGTTGACATACTCGGAGCACGAAAACACTGCGTTGTTTATACTTCAGCGAAATAACAGATACTGATAAACAAAGCCTAGGGATGAGGCTTTGTCATGAATATATATTCAGTATTGCCAAAGCGATAAAGTGATAAATAGCGCCATCTGTGTGTCACTTTTAAAACTAATTCAACTTCCCTTATTGTATGGGTTTTCATGAAGGAGTCTTACTTTTACTATTTATACGTGTGAAAATCCTTTTTTAATTTATTTTTCATAAATTCAAATATGAAAATATATAAACAAAATTTGTTTATAATTTTTTTTGGAGATAACTATTGTACTTTGTAATAAGTAATATATTTGTTCCATTAATATACAATTTTTTCCTGTGTAAACTTATTGTTTTTATAAAACATTTAATATAAAAAAATTGCTCATGGTAGTGTTATTTTTTTAACAAAAATAATGAAGCAATATAATATTTATAACATCACCTTCCCATCAAATAAACACACAAAAAAAAATTATTAATCGGCCTTAAAAACAGTAAAGCTACAATTTTCTAAATAAAGAACCATAATAAATGGGAAAAATTGTGCCAAAATGCTACCTAGCGTAAGTTTAATATAAAAGTAAACCTCAGAAATGAGTGTTCCGATTTGAAGAAGCAGGTACTACAACTTTCTAGAAGAATTCGAAAATGAAAAGTTTTTCATTCAAACAGATTGCTTTAGAAGTCACCAAATTTAAAATGCATCCGTCCCTAAAAAAAAAAAACAAATATGACTCAACGCAAAAAAATTTAAGCAATAAAAAACGGAAAAGTTAGAGTAGTCTGTAAATATATTTCCGTAAAACACATAAAAGAGACCACGTAGAAGAAGATCTGCGAGTTAAAAACTCTTCTAGAATACCATTTTCTATCAGGCTGCAAACTTTTCTTTAATTATGGTTTTATGAAATACGGATATGCACAACCTCCAAGGCAATCCATATTACGAAGTATTGAGTGCAGAGATGTGACCAACACCCGCTCTCAGCGAATTTGGAAGGATCAGCTGAAGGACTGACGTAACCATGGTTACGGCAGGGGTTTGTTTATGAAAAAACTGAAATTGTGTCGCCTTGGGCACAAAGCGATAGAACTCCTCATTGCCCTTGTTCCATTTTATGGCATACAATGCCTCGCCTTCCTCCTCCTCCTCTTCTTCGTCGTCTTTCTCATCGTCATCGTCAATATCATCAGTGCCATCGGCAAAATTGTGACGTTCGCACGAGACCCCCGACGTCGCACCGCGTGGACCGCTGCTGGTGAACGTGCTTGCGCCATCTGAACATCGATTGATTGGACAAGTGTGTGAATACGTGTGAAATGAGCGCGCAGAATTTTGCTGCAGAGTCCCCGATGACAACCGAAGTTACTCTCACAGTTTACCAAATGTATACCAACATAATATTGCATGGAAGTTTTGCTATAATTTTCTCACATTTAATTGACAAATATGTAATAGTTGATAACAGTACTTTTATTTATAATATAGGGTACATGTTTTCGCATTTTCAAATTGTATAATAATAAATTGAGAAATTCAACTCTAAATTTTGCTTAATAACAAATATATATATGTACTATATTTTTGTGGCAAACTGTACTGATTTGTTCGTGTTTGAATGACCATTTTTTATCACGCCTCCGCCATTCATTAGCTCTAAAAGCTACCGAAAAAGTTTGAATAAAGCATTAATTCGAAAACTATTGAAAGGGTAAATTACACCTCGAAAATATTATTAAAGTAGAAAACACTTTTTTAATATCTATACTGTGTCAATATTAATATTAAATCTAAGTATATATAATATTATAGATTGCTATTTGTTGTTAGAGAATTCAAGTGTTTTTTCCAAAACTTCAAAAATATTTAAATTTTTTCCTAAGTTTTTTTTTATGGCTTTTTATATTAATGGAAAACGTTAAGGTCCATCCGTCTGTATAAAAACAAGGAAATTTGTGTTAAACTATTATTTATATCCGTTTGTGTTAAATATGCACGAAAATTTATTATATGTACGAGTATATGCATGTATGTATGAATGTAGGTAAAATGAAAGGCAGCCTTGCATTTTTGTAAACACGAGAAACAGGGTGTTGATGCAATCTGTCAAAAGGTTATATTTCAGCTACGAAAACGCTCGGAGTTAGAATATTAAAGAAATGAAATTAAATAAGCACAATTAAATTTAAAAAATTTGCACAATTTAGTTGATTTTATAAACTTTAAAAATCTGGAAAGTAGTTTTTAACGGATTTTTGAATAAATTTCATATTGATAATAATTAAGTTTTATTAAACTGACTGCAACTTATTTCACCAGAAGCTTTCAGAAAAATTACTTAATTCAAAATAGTACATAATTACACAACTTATTACAAACCATTACGTAGATCAACACTATTTATAAATTCTTACAATTCATTATGAAAATCGAAGATTCAATTCGAACCGATGAGGTCACAAACACAGTACTCTGTGGATTTTGACGAATTTGAAGGATTGAAATGCAGATAAGGAGACGAATTAACGGTTTTGTTGATTGGTACGTTTCCTGCGAATGCATATAAACGCTCCAGCATTGAAAGTGTTAGGCAGAGAAAAAGGAAGAACTTCTCTATATTGAAAATACAAAGTAGGAAGGCAAAATATGGTGCGTTTTGATGAACTCGGCCAAAATCGCTTTCGTAGTTGCTGCACAAAATCTAACAAAAAAGTTTAAAATTTTGACGAAAATTTGTGAATTTTTTATTTAATTTGTAAAAGTTTAAGGCTTTTAATGACATGATTTTTCCTGTAATATGAACTGCAATATATTTTTATATAAATAAACTTATAAAAAAATAGTAAAACTTGGCCACAGTAGGCTTCAGAACGGGTCAGATGAAGTCAGGTGATGAAAGTCATGATCAAAGTTATAGCCATAGTAGTAGTCATAGTCATAGTGATAACCATAGTAATAGCCGTAATCATGGTAATGGTCATAGACACAATCATAATTATTTTCATAATCATAGTCATAATCAGTTTCATATTCAAGGACATAGTAATAGGCAAGGTCTTCATCTAAGTCACAATTACAGTCATAATGATAATCACAGTTTCAATTACACTGTGGTACAAAAAAAAAAGTTGCGAAAAAACTTTGGATCGGACATGGTGAGGGTTGTAGCTTATGAAAAACTGAAAAGAATGGTATAGGAGAAATTTCCAATACACCCCCAAAATCTCATTTTATGGCCATAAAACCGTTTTTCAGTAGGTTGATGTGAAGAATAACTCCTAACCTCGCCAATTTCCATCCGATTTCGAATTTGCTTTTTTAGTTCGAAAGAACAAAAACAAGCCTTTTTGACAGTGTGTTAACATTTTTTCTGAAATGACAACTGACGAGACTGTAGACGGAAGTATTTGGAATTTTTTTATTTTTTCTCTATTTTTTCGACTTTGACATAATTTTTACGATATTATCCGATATTGAGGATTTTTTTTAGTACCCTACTGTGTTAGTAAATTTAATTTTGCGTCAAATGAGCTATATTTGACTGTAACTGAATTAAAATTAATAGAGTTGTGCGAGTTTTAAGATTTTTTGTTTTTTTTTTTACTAATTTGGAATGTTGGTATAGCTTACGCTAAATGGGAATAAGGACGTGTTTTGATGCGTTATTATAGATACGTAATATTTATTGGAGTGTATATGTATACATAAGAGTACACTGTACTGCATACAACAGAACTGGTTAGAACTTACGAAAATATCTGACATATTATAGCACATTTTTTTTTCAATAGAAATATGAAAAAGCTCCCAAGTGTACCAAAGTTCACACTGTACATTGATTAACAAAAGAAGTTTGTTATTATAAGTTAACCTTATTAAAACGTCAAAGTTTTATTGTTTGTTTCATTGAAATTCATAAGATATAAATCAAAACGTTGCCAGAAAAGTCAAATTTCTCAATATTCTCCGATGATATGGCATCATCAGCCTTATCATAAACCAGATGATTGTTATTTTTGTAAAACGGACGTAAACGGTCATCATTATAAAACTCGAAAGCACATAAAATATGCTGATGTTGCAACTCTTAAGAACCCCGTAGTCTTGGACGATATGATTGACTCAACTGCAGGTCATGAGCTGAAGGAAGTTCAACTCATTGCTGATGATGATCAAACTGATAACAATAAACCTGATGATGAAGAGTACTTTCCGTCTGGATCTAAGTTTTCAGAACGAGACATTGTATCAAATTCAGATTTTCAGGATCTTTCTCGTGATTTACATACTTCTATCGGGAAGACAATCTGAAACGCTCGCTTCTCGATTTAAGCAATGGAATTTAGTTGATGACGACTTCAGATGAATGATGATGATCGAATTTCTTACAGAGAAGTATTCAAAACTGATGAAGAAATGACAAATGTACCGTACCATACTAAACTCCAAAGGGCCGTTTCCAATGCATTTTTAAGTTTGGAACCAGTGCCGTTGTGTACTGCACCGCACCATACCGTACGGTGCTGCACTGCACAATACTCCAATAAATATTATGCGTTTATAATGACACTTGTTATTATTTTCATGCTTCGAAACGCATACCAAATCTCGTAGTAAAAAAAAAGAAAAAATCTTAAAACCCACACAACTCTATTAATTTTAATTCAATTACAGTCAAATATAGCTCATTCGACGCAAAATTAAATTTACTAACACAGTAGGGTACTAAAAAAAATCCTCAATATCGGATAATATCGTAAAAATTATGTCAAAGTCGAAAAAATAGAGAAAAAATAAAAAAATTCCAAATACTTCCGTCTACAGTCTCGTCAGTTGTCATTTCAGAAAAAATGTTAACACACTGCCAAAAAGGCTTGTTTTTGTTCTTTCGAACTAAAAAAGCAAATTCGAAATCGGATGGAAATTGGCGAAGTTAGGAGTTATTCTTCACATCAACCTACTGAAAAACGGTTTTATGGCCATAAAATGAGATTTTGGGGGTGTATTGGAAATTTCTCCTATACCATTCTTTTCAGTTTTTCATAAGCTACAACCCTCACCATGTCCGATCCAAAGTTTTTTTGCAACTTTTTTTTTTGTACCACAGTGTTATGTTCATAATTATTGTCATAGTCACCATCAGAGCATTAGTTGTATTCATAGTCAGAATTGTAGTCGTAGTCAGAGTCGGAGTCATAGTCATTGTCATAATCATAGTCAAGTCTTAGTCAAAGCCATAGGTTTAGTCATGGTCATAGTTAGAGTCTTAGTAGTGAGTCATAGAAATAGCGATAGATATAGCAATAGTAATAGTCACAGTTATTACCATTTTCATAATCATAGTCAGAGTAATAGGCATTGTCATAATCATAGTCTTAGTCAAAGTCATATTCAAAACATAGTAATAGTCACGGTCTTAGTCTTAGTCACAGTTATAGTCATAATGATAATCACAGTAATATTTACAATCGTAATCGTTGTCATAGTAACAGTCATTGCCATAGTCATTGTCATAGTCAAGGTCATAGTTATATTCATAGGCAGCGTCAGAGTCTGAGACATAGTCATAGTTATAATCGTGGTCATAGTCACAATTATTGTCATGGGAAGAATCATAATCTCATCCATAGTAATTGTCATAGTTGTTCTATTAGTCAAAGTCATAGGTTAAATCACAGTTCATCCATGATCCATCAGCATACCAACCCTTATGTCTGTTAGATACGGTGGGGAAGGTACTATATACCTTTCCTTCAATTCAAGTGGTTCCCAGTTACCTGGTTTCTGGACCATTCCCATCGCGTGCAAACGTTTACCGACAGTTAATTTGTCAACATTCAACTCTTTTGACATATCATGAAAGGTTCGACATTTCGACATGCGTCTTCATCCAATAATTGTTGTAGTTGAGTATCATCGATGTTTTTCGGTGTCCCTTCGCGATATTTATCACTCACGTCGAAATTGTCACTTTGGAAGCGTCGAAATCACTCTTTACAAGTTGTATTTGATGGAGCGTGATTACCGTAAATATTGATCAATATACGACACGTCACAGCTGCACTTTTCTTTAAAAGGTAATAACGAAGCATGACTTCCCGCAAATGCTGTTTTTTTCGGGACGAGCGTAGACATTTTTGACGTCAGATAAAAAAGGATATTTACGCTTCAAACGAATGTCAACTACTGTGATCCAGACTAGATAGATATTACTAGAGTGAACACAAAAGGAGTATCAGCAGGGACAACAGCCCTCTCTTACAAGGGCGGAACTTTATTCCCATACCCAATGATAATCCGCATTTTTACGTAAATTTTTAAAATTAAAAAAAAGCATAAGCGCAAAATTTATAACATTAGTCTTCTTTAATACTTTTACCTATTGCTGCTAGTTTGACTTCAAACGGATGGCAGAAGGAGGCCACAGATTTAGTAATAATATTAAATAAAGTAAGCATGCAGTTCGGTAGAACTTGGTGAATATAACCGTTGCTTGAATGAGCAGTGTTATTCTTTGTTACAGTATACGCATGCAGCAAACAGGAAATATATGAAAATATACAAACGCTTCCTGCTTCCCTTCACAAATACAACACACTTCGTGCCATAGGTTCCGTTCTAAATTGCAATCGATTTTAGTGTACGAGATAATTATTTCAACTCAACAGCTGTTAAATGAGAAGCGCTATAACATTTAGCACCAACCTTCCATTTCCAAATTATTGTTTATCGCTTATGCGTTAAAAAGGGCTGGAAATTTCCATTACAAATAATTTAATAACCAAATTGTTATTTTGAATTTTCTCCCCTCCTTTTGATATCCCAGAAATATTTTTAGTGCAGACAACAATAGCTCCCCTTAGTAATTGTATACTTACATATATATTTAGCAAAATTTCGGGTATATGAGTTTGTGGCGTGCACTTAAATACATATCTATATTTTTAAACTGTGTTTATGTATACTTGTATGTATGTATATTATATATGGACTATATTTTATTTCATTGTGTTTTCCGTGTATTGGTGTGCATTATTATTTGATTGTGTGTTGTAATTTTATTTGACTTGGTTAAGTGCCGTTGGGATTAATATTTAATTTGCTGTTTACCTACCGCTTAATTACAATTTGGTTTTGGTTTGTTTTTGTGGTTCGGTTGTTGCTGTTGCCTATTGTGTAGTTGTTGTTGTTTTTGCTATACAACACTTATATTGCCCCAATTCGTAACCCTTTGCAATGGTTTGGTTTCGTTCAATATGACTTTTACGTACAAATATTTTGTGAGTGGATCTGGTTGACTAGTTGTCAGATCGATTATAAACAATTACTCAGTTGGACAGTTGGACTTTGGCCTATGTGGTCAGAAGCATTTGAGTGCCAAATAGGTAATCCATATGTAGCCAGTATTTTCAATGAAATACCTAAAATCAATGAAATGGCTGCATTTGTCTGCACAAATTTTAAACATAATTTCGAATTACAGCTGCCTTAACTGCTTCTCCCCACCCAACCAAAACCGATCTTAACTCGTTAATAAGGCACCAAATATTTCCTTCCAATCAATCGAATGAATGACTCATATCTCGAAATGATTCGAAAACCAAATAAAATGATGATTTCATAAGCTATATGGCTTGCGCTGTATATGTACATCCTGCTGAAACAAGAGAGCAGTTAGATGTTTGGTATTAAAGTGGGCAACTCAAAACTATATTATTCGAATTGGCGTACACGATAACTCGAAAAGTTATTGACCGATCTCCCTGAAATTTTACACACACCTTTTTTATGATATTACATCCGCCATTTTAAATGACTAAAATAAAAAAAAAATGTATATTATTTTAATGTATAAATAAACTCTATGCCAATTTTGAAAAAAATATATTGACTTCTTCATTTTAAATAATTTTAATGAAAATCAGGGAAAATATGGCCGTTGAAAGGTATCTGTCCCCTTAACAAGCAGCCGCTTACAAGAAAACATGTGGGCGGAGCGTTATGATTACCAATAGCTGTCAAAACGTCGAAATCGATGCCAAGTATTCAAAATAATGCATATCAGAATGGTGGAATGAAACGTCTCCAAACGAAATAGTAAATTTTAGATACATAAAACGGCATTTTTACCTAAAAAATGCCTCAACGCTAGGCTGAGCTATTTGTAAGCTTTGCCGAGACACTTCAATCTTCAAAATACCTTCTGCTCAAATATGAACGAGACGTTATCAATAAAACGGGCCGCGGATATGGCAAAAATAAATTTTTTGTTTTTTGGTAGGACTGGAAATTTAAGTTGAACAAAGAATTTGTTTGAAATTTTGTTATTCCAACAAAATTTCGGCTTCAGACGCCTTAAAAATGTTGCAGACAACCTATGGGGACTCTGCTCTATCGCGTGCACGTGTTTTCCAGTGGTACAAATCGTTCAAAGAGGGCCGTACATCGGTTGAAAACTTGCCTCATGAACGTCGTCCAGCAACATCAGTAAACGACGAAAACATCGGAAAAGTAAAGGAAATTGTGCTTGAAAATCGCCGTGTGACCGGAAGAGAGATAGCTAGTGAGCTGAGCATATCAAATGGATCCGCTCATACTATTATTCATGATGTTTTGGGCATGAGACGAGTGTCCGCGCGTCTTGTTCCAAAATTGTTGAATTTTCTTCAAAACGAACAACGCTAAGCTGTCGCTAAGGAAATGCTCGCCATGACTGATACGGACATCCGGCACATCATAACTGGTGACGAGACTTGGGATTATGAGTATGACGTCGAAACAGCCCAACAATCATCGGAATGGCGCTCCCCGGAGGAGCCGAAACCCAAAAAACCACGCCAAAGTCACTCAAAAATTAAGGTTATGTTGACTATTTTTTTCGATTACGAAGGTGTGGTGCACTCGGAGTTCCTTCCACAAGGCGGATCGGTTAACGCTGAATATTATTTAGACGTTTTAAAGCGTTTGCGTGAGAACATTCGTCTTAAAAGGAAGGAATTGTGGGACAACAAGTCATGGTTCTTGCATCACGATAATGCACCAGCTCACACATCACGTCTTGTTCGAGATTATTTGAACAAAAATAATGTTAATATCGTTCCGCAAGCACCGTATTCGCCTGATATGGCTCCATGTGACTTTTTTCTGTTTCGCAAGCTCAAGTTGCCGCTCCATGGAAAACATTTTGAGATAATTGAAGTCATAAAAGAGAATTCGAAGAACACACTCGAGCTTGACTTGTTTACAGTAGCACAGAAAACAAACTATGTGACATATCACGCTGAAATTTGCCATGTAAGCTTATAACAGTCCTACCAAAAAATAAAAAATTTATTTTTGCCATATGTCATCCGCGGACCGTTTTATTGATAACGTCTCGTTCATATTTGATCAGAAGGTATAACCTTAGAGCTTCGTCTGATAACCACATGCATATTTCTGGCGGAATCTTGGTTTAGGTTTACTCAAGAAACACTTAAGGACCGGGGCCAGCGAACTCATTTTGGGAACTGGAAAAAAGCATCATAAATTATTTGAAAGACGTAAGCTTTTAGTCTGGTGTAAGAAGAGAGCGACAATACGGAGCTTCAAGCCACAAAATGCACTGTTCTTCACAGATTTCTTGCTTTTGAAGATTAGCAATTCAACAAAGTCTCCCACCTCTTAGTTAGTTTAGACCTTAAGATACCTGTAAACCTTTGTTGTTCTGTTTCAAATCCATATTACCACCTATTCAAAGCTTTTTTGTGGTACCTGTGCAGGTGTCTGTCAATAACAGTTGAAGTCATGTGAGAAAACTTTACGTGGCCATTGTGACCGTGTTAGTTTGACCTAGACTGTTAATATGTTGAACCTGGGTGCATACGATGGGTGTTTTTGTTCTCTAATCCCGACATATAAAAGGCACCCCTCGTATAATACTGTGAATATGAAGTGCGAAATGGCATAAGAAGATTTTTCAATTAGCGAACACAATCTGATAAATAATGGAACAGAAGTGAAAAGCTTTTACTAAACTACTTGGAAGTGTCAACGAAATGAACTTGAAAGAAAAAGTTGGCCAACAATCTTACAAAGTGCATATTTCTTTATTGTATTACTAGAAGATAAGTGCAGTTCTATCCGCGAAGTTTTTTTTTCTTTCAGCAAGACACAACCCGAGCTAACAAATTTTCTTCTACCTAAAATTTTCTTTACACACCAAACCATGAATTGAATCCTTCTTTTCTAGCTCCTCTAACAGGCCTATTTGGTGGGTATCTGACGCTCGTATTTTTGTGTGAGCTCAAGTCCGAGAGCATAAATAGCCAGTATAATAACTAAATTGTAATTTCGGAATAAAAAATTTAAATATAACAAGAATTTAAATCTTCTTCTCCTCCTCCTCCTTCTTAATTGGCGCGATAACCGCTTACGCGATTTTGGCCGAGATTAACAAAGCGCGCCAGTCGTTTCTTTCTCGTGCTAACCGGCGCCAATTGGACACACCAAGTGAAGCCAAGTCCTTCTCCACCTGATCTTTCCAACGCAGAGGAGGCCTTCCTCTTCCGCTGCTACCACCAGCTGGTACCGCATCGAATACTTTCAAAGCCGGAGCGTTTGTATCCATTCGGACGACATGACCCAGCCAACGAAGCCGCTGGATCTTTATTCGCTGCGCTATGTCTATGTCGTCGTAAAGCTCATACAGCTCATCGTTCCATCGTCTACGATATTCGGCGTTGCCAACGTGCAAAGGTCAAAAAATCTTACGCAGAATCTTTCTCTCGAACACTCCAAGCGTCGCTTCATCGGATGTTGTCATCGTCCAAGCTTCTGCGCCATACGTTAGGACGGGCATGATGAGAGTCTTGTAGAGTGTTAGTTTTGTTCGACGAGAGAGGACTTTACTGCTCAATTGCCTACTTAGTCCAAAGTAGCACTTGTTGGCAAGAGAGATTCTACGTTGGATTTCAAGGCTGACATTGTTATCGGTGTTAATGCTGGTTCCTAAATACACGAAGTCTTTTACAACCTAGAATTTAAATCTACACATATGAAAAGATTAGTTCCACTTTCTCTCTTGAGCTCAACTGGACAGAGATCGAATAATTTATCCAATCAAAATAATTATAATTCAGGTTGAGCCCAAAGTCATTTGATGAAGCCTTGGTTAAGGAAGCATTTGGTTTTCTTTTACAATCGCCGAGAGCGAAATTGTATAAGCACTCAGTTTTTTGGAAGTCTGTAGGAAACATACTTACAAAACAAAAATATTGAGATTTGTTGAATCAGACCATTAATAGAATTTCTATATATGTACATATCTATGTATATCTCGCTTCCGGCAGTACCTAGCGGATCAAAAGGAACTCGTACATATTTTTTTAAACAAGCATTTTTTCTTTTTATAGTAGTATTATGCATTCTAAATATTACCGGAATCGGCACTTTAAAACTACTTTTTCAATATTTCGGCCACAACATCTTTTAGCCAATATAGTCAAAGATTTTCCAGAGACATTTCCTTTTATGAAGCTTTATTTATTCATATTGTAACCAAATTTAGTCACAAAAACCAAATTTAGTCACAAAAAAGGTTTTCGTATTGGTATGGGAATAAGTTTCCGCCCTCGTACATGAGGGCTGCTGGCGCTTGTGATACTATTCTTGTGCTCGCTTTAATAATATACTGGTGATTTGATGTATATCTGAGCTCTCGATCGCAGTAGTTGACAATCGTTTGAAGCGTAAAAATCTGATTTGCAGCTGCAACGTGCCATATATTGAGCAATATTTACGGTAATCACTTCACATAAATTTCAAAGTGAGAGATAAAGATCGAACTAGCGAAGGGGCACCAAAAAAATTCGAAGATACCCAACTACAACAATTATCGGATGAAGGCGCATGTCGAACCCTTGATGATATGAGGAAAGCGTTGGATGTTGACAGATCAACCGTCGGTAAACGTTTGCATGCGATGGGAATGGTCCAGAAAGTAGGTAACTGGGTGTCACCTCAAATGAATGAGAGGGATATCGAGAGACGTTTGGTGACGTGTGAGATGCTTCTTGAACTGGCGATGAAAAATAGATCTAATATGATAACCTTGAGCGTCGAAAAAGTTGGAGCCTGCCAGATGAACCAGGTCCATCGACAGCGAAAAAAAAAAATTCGTGCTTCAAAGTGGTCAAGTGGATCGGAAGGGTGTCATCAATTATGAACTCCTTAAACCATGTGAAACCCTCACTGGCGGTCATTACTGACTGCAACTAATGCGTTTGAATCGAGCTCTTAAAGAAAAGCGGTCGAAATGGGTCTGTAGACATGACAAACTGATTTTGCTGCATGATAACACCAGGCCACACGTTACTAAATCAAATATTTAGATGGCCTGAATTGGGAAATCTTGCCCCACCCGTCGTATTCCGAAGACATTGCACTTTCGGACTACTATCTTTTCCAATCAATGGAAGTCAGACCTTATTAGCGAGCGGTTCACTTCTTACGAAAGCATCGTAACCTGGCTCAATGAATTGATCTAGCTAAAAGAACTCGAATTTTTCGTCAGAGGAATTCGTATGCCGCCGTAAAGATGGAGTAAATTTGCAGCTTCTAGTGGCACATACTTCATATAAAAATAATTTAATTGTTTAAGTAATTCGTAACTTTGACTAAGAAAGGTCGGAAACTTATTCCACACCTCCTGGCGTCTATATTTTTTAAACTTTTATTTTGAAAAGATATATTCCAAATATAAATAAAATGGCTCATAATATCTCATAACGTCTCGATCATAGCAATATCCAGCAAATTTCCTTACGGCTTAATCAAACTAATAAACTTTCGCATTTATAAACATGTAAAAAATATTTTTAATTT
Source organism: Anastrepha obliqua (assembly GCF_027943255.1). Lineage (NCBI taxonomy): Eukaryota > Metazoa > Arthropoda > Insecta > Diptera > Tephritidae > Anastrepha > Anastrepha obliqua. The sequence goes on from NC_072892.1 coordinate 89,497,234, forward strand.
TTTTCATTCTTTATTATTTTGGGATTATATTAAAATTTTAGTTATTTTAAAACATCTGAAATTTTAAGGTTTTAGATATTAAAAAAATTAATTAAACAATGAAATACTAAATTCGCACATCTGTTTTGGTTAAATACCGTATTTAGTAACAACGAAAACAGCATTTACACCTATGTTAGAGCGGGTTTTGTGGTTGCGCGTGAATAATTGAAAATTGTGTGCATTTTCGAGGTAATCGCATTGAAAACAAATGCGGCTGCAATACACCATAACTGCTTACATAGCTCTGCAGCTGCTTGCTCCCTCTTCGCCAAGAATCTAAGATTCGCACTTAAAAATGTACATAATTAATGGTAGTAATGAATTTTTGGTGTAACGTTGGCAGTAGGCAAGCACACAACGACCTGTAAACCCAATATTTTCATAAGCCGCTTTTCTATTGTATTTTTATTTATCCTATATTGCTTATTATTAATTTTTTGCAAGCCGCATTAACTTACATGTTTTAGTGTTGGTATTTTAAATATATAAAAATGTAGGCAGAAATGGGAATTTTCAACAGGAGTAAAAACTTAAACTAAAAAGTAACGAACTATTAAATTAAGTGTGATAAAACTGTTATAAACTAAAAATAACAGTTAAAATAAGATTAAGTAAAATATTCTATGCATTCGATAAAACATCTTAAAAAATAATAATTTTTATGAAGCAACTACTAATAAGGGAAGTTTATTAAATAAAAAATAAATTAATTAAAATATAAAACAGTAAACAGTCAGTCTAATAGCATTGAATTTTCGCAGCGCGGAAAAGGAGTGCAAGGAGAACTGTTGGCTATTTTGTCTAGACGCTATCGCGAAATCATCCGTCATCCGACAACTTCATGTTTGAAGGTCACCTTGGATGTATGCATTCATTTATCAGTTATTTTCTACATATCAGCGGAACGTCTACGAATCATTTCTGCACATTTTCGATTAATTTTTGTGTACCTTTCCCATATTATTAACCCACGATCGTATAGAAGCTTTGACTTATCACGGTGGCTAAATTTGTAATACTCTAATCATCCTCTGATATCTAAATACATTGGTATTTTAAACACTTTTGCTTTCAATATCCATATCAATGTTTATATTTCCTTGGATCGTATTGGGCTTTCACGTTAGAATTAAGTACTGGTACATCACCCAGCCAGAAATCACCTATAGAACGCCTCCCATTGAGAATGTTTGACCTCTGCATACCTCGTTGTAAATAAGAAGAAGTCCGTCTTGAGAGGATAGACTTCAGTCAGCAGTCCACTTGGTAAATGCGTTTAATTACCCTTGCATCATTTCGTAAAGAGTACATGGAAACTTTTACCTTGTAATAAATGCAACTGCAGCCGCGTTGGCGTTCTTCCAAGCTCTTCGCGCAAGCCATTAACCTTCATGCGCCCGGGATATAAAACTTACGTACCCGGTCGGGTATGGTGTTTTTTTTACTTATATGGTGTTTTTTTTACTTGTACGTGTGTAATAACCTTTTTATTTAAAAATATTGAATTCAGGTGATAATTTTAATACAAAAAGTGTTTTAATTTTCAGGAGTTGAACAGCATTTTCCCAAAATATATGTTTCGGCATGTGCATTACACACTACTTTTTTGCACCAACTACAGATTTTTCGTGTGTTGTTACGACTTCCTATTTCACAGTATTGACAAGGTACAGAATATTTTGGTTGTTTATCGTTGGAAATATCAGGTAAAATAGATGAATCAGCATTAGATGTAGCAGAAAGGGATCGATTCAGTGCCATTTCGATAGCTTTACGTGTTTGATGGAATCCCAGCACCCGGGGAAATTGAGAGCGCTGTTCATTGCTGGTATAAAAAGCTGCTTAGACAAGCTCCGCAAGAACTTTCGTCGCGCGTCTGTGCGACGGTTATATGGATTGTTTTCCGAGTAAATGATGAATGATGCAAATGCACTTATGTCCAGCATATTATAAAACATGGCCAAGGGCCAACCCAATGTTTTGCGTTTCGTTAAATATGCAGAAAGCATTTTATCCATTGCGTCGACGCCTCCTTGTAATCAAGGATGTATTGCGGCTTATTTTTCTTTTCAGCTACAATGAATTTGTCAAAGGAGTGCTGGCAAGTATTATAACTGATCTGCCTCTTTTTGGAACATAAGATACCAAAGAAAACTTTCCGTCGAGAAACCCGAAAATGGAAGATTCTTCAGCACGATTGCGGTCAGCCTTCATTTCATATGGTACAAACGTTTTATTTAGCATTTGAGTTTTTTCTAGTACCAGGTTTGGAGGGTATGTACTGAGTAAACCTAGTTCGACCGCGATAAGCAAATAATTGTTCATCCACAGTAATTTTTCCAGATGGTTGGTAATATTTGCGCAGATTTGCGTTCATTTGTGTCCACAATTCAGATGTTGGAGCAATTCAGATATCGGCTTCTATCCTAACTGCTCTTGTACGCTCGCTGTCAAATCTAATGAATCGAACAATTTCTTTGAAGCGTGACTTAGGCATTACTGCTCGATAAAAGCAAATGTATTCTTGGCTCCATAGCACATCCACATCTTCGTCATTTGATTTATTTACACCTGCTAGTAGCACAAGACCTATAAATGCTCTTAGTTCAATTAAGGTTAATTTCTCCCAGATTCTTTTATCTCCAGTGCAGTTTTTCTCGTTCCAAGTCTCATAGGCTTTTCGTGCTTTTTCATTCGTATCTACTAGAATTTTTTGAAGCATTAATGGAGTGAATATCAACTCAAATACGTCAGACTCAATTAGACCCTGGGTAGCCCGAGTTGGACGCACAACAGTGCTCCGAAATACATTATGGCTACTTACACGAACAGCTTGGCTAGGAAAGTTCTTAAGACATGCACTTTGATCTTTAGCGATCAACGCTTCATGTCATTGGGTAATGGGCGGTTCGCCTGAATCAAAATCATCCTCGAAATCTGCTTCGAATATTGCACCCTCTTCTTGCTCATCATTGCGAATGTCGTCCTCTTCAATAATTAATTCACTTTCAGCGTCGGATTCTTCTGTATTGATACCAGTCAAACCACCAGCACCAATATCGTTCGGGTTGGAACTGTCATCATTGCCGGCATTGCTATCATCCTCCAAGTCGAAATGCTCTTCCTTCTCATCAAGCTCGCGCAATATGTTTTTCACATGATCCTGAAGTTCTTCGTACCTTAGACTGATAACACTGGTTTACAGCCAAAATGCACCAGAGACGCCGTTATGAAATTCCTATGTAAAATCACCGTCTGATTCCGAAAATCAAGGTTATTTTTTATTCTATGGTAACGTTTTTGAGATATTTACGAATTACCGTTATTTCAAAAAAACAAAAAATTGGGCCCACTTAATCATATATATCTCGAAAACGAATTGAGCGATTCCAAAACCGTTTAAAGCTTTTAAAAGGTAATAAAATTTCCTATAAACTGTGTGTAAAACACTTTTTGCTAGGCCCTGCAGATTCAAAGATAACGAACTATCATAACGGATTTTTTAAATTTTTTTAGTAAAAATATAAAAAAAATTGTACTTTGAGAGAAAGGATCTCGAAAACTTTTTACTTTTTCGTGTATTTTTTGTTTTCACTCTAAGCTCTGTTTTATTACAAAAAAAATAAACTTTGATTAAACAAAATCGATGAACTAATACAAAAGTTACAAGCATTCAAGTAAATATATCCATATAGTAAAACTTAAGTATCCTACAAATAATAGCATATGTACTGTATGTATTCTGTCTTAACTCTATGATCTTATTTTATAATTGAAAAAGTTATGTGTCTTGTTTTGACGCTTATTTATATAAGGATCGGTTTCTCTTATGAGAAACCAACAGTAGTCACCCATCATAGCGACATCCCAGAATCCTTGATACCGACTTTCAATCATTTTCATTTGCTGGTGAAACCTTTCGCCATGCTCGTCACTTTCGTCGCCAAGATTTTGCGGGAAAAAATTTAAATGGGAGTGCATAAAATGAATTTTTAAAGACATATTTACTCCTGAAAGAAAATTAAAAAAGGAATTAGATAAATACGTAAGTGACACATTAGCATATAATTTTCTTAGGCTGGGTTAATCTTCAATTCAGAACAAATTTTGGTCGTTCTTGTTTGTTCGGAGCAGGGCAATAAATTTAGATTAAGAGCTATATATTCTCATGTAAATTTAAAAATTTGCTTTAACATTTTTTGTTTAGTTTTAAAGTTAACTGAGAAAACGGTCTTATATACATATATATATATATTGTATATATAACGGTCTTATATGTGTTTTTTATTTACCCATTTCCGCATTGTTTTTGATTAAATCGTTCTCTATCAGCTCGAAGGACTTTTGTGTTTGCCTAAAAAAGAAGTAACGACCTTTTCAAAAGAGTCCCACGCCGCTGCCTCCACTGGTGACAATAGTTCTTTGAAATGGGTATTGACCATTATTTTCCTTATTTGCGGCCCCACAAAAATCCCTTCCTTTATTTTTGCTTCTGAAATCTGTGGAAAGATTGTTTTCAAATAATGAAAAGCTTCGCCTTCTTTGTCCAAAGCCTTGACAAAGTTTTTGATAAGGCCGATCTTGATGTGGAGCGGAGTATGAGTATTTTATGTTATCCACCCCAACTTGAAACGCGATTCGTTCTGGCCAATCCTTTATGATGTAGTGGTCTTGACGTGCTCGGCTATCTCATTTGCATAGAAAGCAACAGTATTTTGTGTATCCAGGTTGTAGACCACATAGCTTTCCAACGACTTTTATATCGGTACATATTTTTCAATCATGTTCTTCGTATTTAATTAATTCAAGCAATTTTTGCATTGTCTCATATGTTTCCTTCGCATTTACTGCATGCGCGATCGGGATAGATGGCTTTTGGTTGCCAATATGCAATAATACGGCCTTTAAACTTAATTAATTGCCGTCTATGAACAATCGCCACTCTTTTGAATCATATGGTTCACCAAACTGTTTAAATAGACCAGCAATGTTTTTGCAATAACAAACACTGTCCTTCTTCATATAGTACTGGGAGAATTGTTCGTGACGAGTCATATAATATGTTACCTTAACACCGGATGAAACAAATTTAAATTGTTGCATACGAGAGGCGTGTAGTTTGGCCTTTTCTTTTGACAATTCCAAATCCCTTATCCAATCATTGAGTTGTGCTTGTGACAAAGGGTTTCTTTCGTTTTCCGTTTGCAATTCAGTACAACATGATGCCGCGTAATCAGATACTGCTGTTGACAATGAAACTGGAGCCGAAACTAAAGTTAAATTTGATTCTGGCAATGTAGCTTCCGTTGAATTTAGTTCTGGTAATGACACTGTAGATACGCTCGCATAGGTTACTTTTCTTGACTTTCCAACCCCAAATACTTTTGTAGTACAAATATAGCAGTCCGTTGAATGGCAAGTTGGTTCCCTCCTCTTCATTGGTGTAATAAATTTCATATGTCGCCTAAATAGATAGTTTAAGAATCATATGTACATATGACAGAATCATATGTACATATGCTACTATTTGTAGGGTACTTAAGTTTTACAATATGGATATATTTACTTGAATGCTTGTAACTTTTGTATTAGTTCATCGATTTTGTTTAATCAAAGTTTATTTTTTTTGTAATAAAACAGAGCTTAGAGTAAAAACAAAAAATACACGAAAAAGTAAAAAGTTTTCGAGATCCTTTCTCTCAAAGTACAAATTTTTTTATATTTTTACTAAAAAAATTTAAAAAATCCGTTATGATAGTTCGTTATCTTTGAATCTGCAGGGCCTAGCAAAAAGTGTTTTACACACAGTTTATAGGAAATTTTATTACCTTTTAAAAGCTTTAAACGGTTTTGGAATCGCTCAATTCGTTTTCGAGATATATATGATTAAGTGGGCCCAATTTTTTGTTTTTTTGAAATAACGGTAATTCGTAAATATCTCAAAAACGTTACCATAGAATAAAAAATAACCTTGATTTTCGGAATCAGACGGTAATTTTACATAGGAATTTCATAACGGCGTCTCTGGTGCAGAAAAAAAGTTGAAATTTGTGATCCAGTGTAATTAACTGTTCCTTTTAGCATTTTTGGCAAAGGAAATATATATGTATCTAAACTTACCGCTTAACAACTCGTCGTTCCTGAATTTGAATACGCTTTGACATGTGTATACTTGTGTTTCCACAACTGATGTATGTCTATTTGTAAATGTATTGCTTCCTTACACTTGTTGCATCCAGCACAATGAATACAAGACTGATTTTCTTGCTAAAACACACCTAAGCAAACATGCCAAATATACTACGATTGTTCTAATTTATTGCGAAATCTAGTTCAAATTTTCCATGCGTGTACACATACACATACACACACACAAACGTACTTCGGTAACTAAGCGAGCCGACAGTTATAAAAAATCGTGTTGCGACAAGCTGAAGTCAACTATAAAATACTATTTTGCATACATTTTATATGGTTACTACAAATGTAGTAAGCCGGCCGCAAGATGATGTTTTTTGAAGTGAAACTTCTTTTGTCTCGAAGGATGAAACGCTGTGAGGAGTAAAACCATAGCGTTTCATCGATATGTGACGCTACGCCAGCGCCATCTGTTAAAAGCGTGGCGTGGATGAAACGCTGTGAGGAGTAAAACTACGCTAAACTACGTAAAACTCACGCTATGCCAGCGCCATCTGTTAAAAGACTGGCGTGGCGTGTCGTCGTGAATGTAATGCGGTCGTTTATTATTGCATTCTTATCGAATGTAATTTGTAAATATGACATTTGATTGACGGCCGCCGTAGCCGAGTGGGTTGGTGCGTGATCACCATTCGGAATTCACAGAGAGGTCGTTGGTTCGAATCTCGGTGAAAGCAAAATTAATGAAAACATTTTTCTAATAGCGGTCGCCCCTCGGCAGGCAATGGCAAACCTCCGAGTGTATTTCTGCCATGAAAAAAATCTGCTCATAAACATATCATAAAACAAAATGAAATAAATGCATAAAAAAAAAAAAAAAAAAAAATTTTCTTGTGATTCGAACCAAGGATTTCGGATCGGAAGCCCACATTGCTAGCCGCTGGGCTATCGCGCTGTGCTGTCGCCGCAAAATAATGTATCATAAATCTGTTTACCATACCAAAGACCATACACTTTGCGAACGCATTTCGGTGGAAACAGTTGACAGTTATCCCAAACACAATATTATATTAGTAACGCGAGACGCGTCATAGAGTGTGTGTGTAGTTTTGAGCAAATCTTACAAACATATTTTGTTTTGTTGATTGATTTCTGTTAAATATGGCATCAAATCAACAAAAACGGAAACCGAAAACAGGTGCTGAACGGCAACGTGAGTATTTGGAGCGTAAAACATTAAGAGCTACTGTTGAACACCGTGACAGTGAATCCTCCGGTTGTACGATAAGTGATAATTTGTAGTACCAACAACAAGATGCGGAACTACCATTGATGCAGTATTTCATCGATACCTTGATAGATTAGAATGTAGATCATTTTTTACGTATTTCAGTTACCATAAAGCCCTTGTTTCATTTTTGGAAAACGAATCCAATAATGATAATGACAATGCCGAGAACCAAATGTAATTGAGTACAATAAATTCATTTCTTTTTATATTAAAATAAATAAATAATTCTGTTTAATAAAATTCCATTCCATGCTTTCCATGACTTCTGCATGCATTATATTGAAATAATAGTTAAATTATTGATTTGTTGATAAAAGAAGTTTCACTTCAATCGTGCGGGTTCCGTGAACTACCACACACTTTCTTTTTTTTTTCAAGTAGGGTCAGGCAAATAATAGTTCGAGTGTTATTATACTCTTAATTGACTTTGATTTGATAATCAGGAAGCTACTAAAAAATTCGGGCATTGTTGTTTCGGAAAATTTTTTTTATCTCACTTTTTTCACAATTTACTACAAATGTAGTAAGCCGGGCACATGAAGGTTAATCACGACTAATATGATTTCAGTACGGAATATGTATATTTTGTAAGATGCTGTCTGCTATTCATTACGCTACCAAGCCGTTTTGGAATAAAGAGTTTCCTCATAAACATGTAATATATTTTGCAAAGTTTCCAACTCACTGTCGCATGCTTCAACAAGAGCATTATTCAGCTGCTTATCAGCATTAAGTATACGCGGCTCAGTAATATATTATATATCTGAGTTCGAAGCAAAATCTACTATAGAAGCATTTTTTTCAAATAAATTTGAACTAGAAGTAAAACCAGCTAGAAATACGACTTCTGACAGTCGGTTCTACGTAACCGGAACCACTCGGATTTATATCCGGCCAAGGATTGTCACTTCAGCAGCATTCCTCATATATGTATGCGGAATTTTTATGCTGCTACAACAACAACAACAATAACGACTTTTGAATATATCTCGGTCAATCGTCAGGAGTTTTTTGGAAAACCTTTTGATTTAACGTAAGAAAAATTTATTGTTAATATAAGCAGAATTGAATCACTAACAGAACTTCTAACTTCACTCCAGCATTGACTCTAGAAAATTATTTTCATAATAAAAGATAATCTATTAACTGCTCAGAAAATGTATTTATTCCCCTGTCCTATAAATTTGATTCATCCATTCCGGAGATTATCGCTTTACGAATACAAATTGCAAACTTAGTAGCTTTAAAATGGCTTCAATATATTCTGTTACACTTTTTACCATCTTCAAAATTATTTATATTTAAAATTTTTATTAGATATGTAATATTTTCAATGTAGTTTCCCCTAAGGATGTCGCTTAATGATACCTAACTCATTTTTTATTGAATTGAAGTTGTTTACTACACAAATGACGTGAAAAATTAAAAATACTTTGTTACAAATAATTAAGGGGGGAGCCTGGTTTATAAGGTCAAAAAAATTATTTTTTTTTTTTCATTTTAAGCGATTCCTAATATATTTCAGAATATTCACACAAAGTAACAGAGCCTAATTCTCAATATTTCCGTAGATACAAAGCCAAAGGTAGGCGAGCGTTAGGTAGTTACGCTGTGACCGGACAGCTATAATACAAACTTTATCTTCTTTTCTCGACATTTCATTTTTATGATTTCTTTGAAAAGGCGTACATGAATGAAAAAAAACTAGTGAACCTTTTGAAATGAATCATAGCTTGTTCCCTTCAGTATTAAATTCTCTTCTATTTGAACTAAAAAAATAGATAAAAAAACAAATTTTTCAAGATTTTTATACCAAGTTGAAGTGAATTTTTTTTAATAGAAAGGCATTTTTTTCTTTAAAACCTCCAAAAAGTTGAAATTTTGGAATTTCTCTCAGTTTTCTTAGTTCATCGAGAATAAAAAATCATGATAATTAGAAATCCATTTGAATTTCTTGCTTTAGATAATAATTACGAGCTGTATCTTGTACGCCAGTTGGAAACTCCAGCGTTGCAGCGCTCTACTAATTTCTATGTTTTACATTTTTTTCAACTTATTTTAACCAGTACAAAAATTATTTATACTTTTTAAATGTTCATTAAAAGATAGAAAAAACTTTGCAGTGCTAAATTAATTTTTTCCTCAAAAAACAAAAATCGCAAAGAGATGCAATTTTTAGACCTCATAAACCAGGCTCCCCCCTTAAGTTGGAGTTTACCAAGGCTTAAATTATAATATATTATATTTCAACAGTTTTCATATTAACATAATTGTGGATGTCCCATAAATACAAAACTGCTGATAAGCTTATGGATTTTGCATAAGCAGAAACACGATGCAATGGCAAAATTCCGCACTGCCATATGAACTCTGAGTTTGCCACACTTTAATTATTTGGAGTGCTGTTTTAATTCTGTTAGAGCAGATTTCAGATATAAATATACATAAATGAAAAATAAATATTTGTATACACTTTATGTTAAAAAACTAGCACTACTTATTGTTTACAAGTTTTGACAATTTATTTTTCACTTATTTAATTTTAATAAACTTTTATTGAAAATATAGTTCATTCTCCTACGAAAACCATATAAATGCGAGCCTCAAACTTTTTTCAAAGATAAAAAATTAGAACAATTAAAAAAATTTACTTTTTAAACAGAATTTCAACTGTGCCTTTGCTATGGACCATTAAATTTCTGCATAATCAATTGGAAGTTTTAAGTACCTCAAAAATCGCGCAATTTTGTGTTGCTTTTGTTTTGTTCAAGTGGGCCCTCTCCTCGCCAACCATTTCACCGAACCTAACCTAACGTATACATCCAACACTGTCAACAAAAAAATTAACTTGAGATCACTTGAAAATTGCCAAAATTCAATTGGATATAATACCACATACTTGAATTTTTTTCTAAAATTCTGATTGAAAAGTGTGAATTTTTTATGGAAACTTATCACATTTTTTTAATTTTTCATAGAGTTACAAACTTTGATTCATATTATTTTTAGAAAAATAAATTATGTGTCCATTAGAAAATTATTTAAATTAAATAAATGGCAAATAAATTGACAAACCTTGTTTACATGTTCCTTTTCCATAGTTACTAAACGCAGTGTATTTTCTTACATCAACAAAATCGTGATATTTTATACTCAATGTAATAGTCATTAAATTTTATGTAAATTTAATAGCAGTTTCCCATGTGGGCACGCCCACACACACGTTTATTTACACAAGCCAATTCAAATAGCAGGTAAACAGAAGTGAAAAAGGGGTTAACAGTCTCTTGAGAATGGACTGCGAGCGAACCTCATCAACCGTCAAGTTTGTAAGCCAAAAAGTGATGCACAGTAGCAACTTAGCTGATAGCCTTAAATAAAGGTGGTGGCGACCAGTGGCGGTACAAAGCAACCTCTGAGTGGCTTATTTTATATTATAAAATTTGTAATATTTTTTCAGTTTTTCTGAATTATATGTAAATTTCTTTTATTAAACATTGGCGATTTTTTTGCGACTTTAACACTTATTTTAACTTTTCATATATTCTTCCTAAAAGAAAAATAAAAACAAAAACGAAGTCGTTAGCTACAATGAATTTTCGATTTAAACATTGTTGTTTGGATTACAATATTTCAAAATTTTCTCTTACCTCCAACTCTGTTGGCGGCGACAACATTAATGTGGCCCTGGCCAGATGCCGTCATTACCATATCCATTGGGTCACGTATACGCCAGGGCAAACGTCTGCCCCAAGATAGGCAAACCGTACATGTGTGTGTTTTTCGTCTGCGTGCTCAAGTGCGGTATATTTTTACGTTTTTGATAGCGCGCCATCGCAGTGGCTGCGATTTTTTATAAATATACATACATTCATACGTACAAAAATACCGCTGTGGATTGTAAAACATCATAACATACCACCCCCTCCTTAAGCGCTCTACCACACGTATTCATAATTTGTTAATATTAATTTTGTAAAATAACAACAAGAGTACAAGCTTATGAGTATAGCTTAAGCCTCCACCAACACCACTCACACCCACATGTATACATCCAAATGTAAGTACATATACGACACAGTATCTCCGAGAGCCCACGGCAATATATTCGTGGTTAATGAAGTAGGCAAAGTGGTTGCAAGCGTGTAGCAGACTTAATGACTTGGGCGTGTTTTCATATGAGTCAAGTACACATAAATATAGACATATCCTCACAAACACATAAATAAATATTTCGTAGAGTCTCTATTTCTTTACTAATATTTAAATAATAATATACATATGTACCTATATAGGAAATTATAGGGTATACTTATGGTCAGGGTGTTGATAGTTTAGACTCCAATTAATTCTAACGCTGACTTCAAGCATGTGAAGCTGTTCATATGTGTAGCGCATACGCGTAATAATGCAAATGTTGTCATAAAAATATGTAAAAATTATTCACATATTTATCCCTTCTTACTATACAAATGTGTTCAAAATAATAATAGTGCGACGAATTACTGCGTATTAACACTTCTTTTCCTTTTTTATTGCCTTTATGTTTTAATAAAAGTATGAGGCATTCTATAAAAAAACTATATAACACATAGCCCCAAGTCCAAACTTTGTGGACGTATGCTAAAATTTAAGTTGTTTAAAAAAACACATAAAGATTTACAACTGTTTTTCATAATTTTTAGAAAACTTCTCGGTATGAAATTTTATTGCCTAATCAGTTCGCTAAATTTTGGCCCGATTGGCCTAAAATTTCGCCAGGTCATAGCAAAAGCGTTAGGATTACTAAGAATCTAAAAGTGATTAAAAGCAGATTTAGTGTAAATTTGAATAGTAATACCCTAATTATTTTACATTATTTAAAAAAAGCACTAGCAACTGAGTCTTTCGGCTTTTTGAGGATTTTCCACCATGATTGTAAGTCTTTCATATGCAAGAAAATATTCAAAATCGCAGAGAAAAAAAAATTGTGAAGAATCTAAACAATTTTTGAGCAACTTAATATTTATACTTTGTTATACAATTAAATGGGCCTACATAACTAGAATTTTTCTAAGATGTTTTTTAATTAGTTAAATTTTTGTGTATATTATACAAAGTTTATAGCTTTGGATTTTAAATGTAAGTATATATAAGTCCAAGTCCAAAAAAAAAAGTGAAAGCTTTTTAATTCGTCGTGCCACTATTATGTTGACCATAGGTGTATATATCTCTTCTAGTTTTGTGTGCATAATAGCAACTGTGCTAACTGTGCTAACATTTGTGTGTATATCTGATATACGAATATTCTGAAGGTGTGCTCTTTCTGATAAATGACTTAAAAATATACAATGTAAACAGCTCGGAATAATTACGTACACGTACATATGTCGATGGTACTCGTATAGTCGTGGGAGCAGTAAACCTCAGACTTCAATTTTATTTTAACTGACAGTGAAAGTAAAAACATATTTTCAGGGTAATAAGTATACAATTTATACTTAAATTTGGCCTATATCTTTTGTTCATTCTTCCTGGCCTTTTAGGTCTATGCGGTTGTATGGAAACGCTAGCGTCTGTTGTGGGGCAAACATTTCCTGTCACCGCTATTATGGACATTTATTTCACTAATAGTTTACAATCTACAGACAATGTAGTCGCATACTGAAAAGTGAAACATTATGTGAAAATAATTATACAAATCACATTCAAGAAGCGCTTTGAATATTCAAGAGATGAGCACCATTGCGTCGAGAACGGTCAGTTTTTCATGAGCATCATTACTAGCAAAATAAATAGTGTTGTCAATGTTTCAGTTATATCGACCACAAACTTTTTTTTTTTGTTGCCAATTGAAGCAAGAAACTTCTGATCACTTAAAATAATGGGCAAAAGTGAGTAACGGGAGACTCCCAAAACACAAAGGCATATCTATCTGCATACTTAATGCAAGCAGTGCTGAAACAATTCAGCTGGTAGACTTTTTTCTATGGTATCTGCCTTCTATGCAGTATAGCAAACTACACAATATTTTCTTAATAATTGCCACCTATTCTGTCAGGGAATGATTTGGTTAAGCTTAGGTGAGAGATGGTCTCTCTTTTCGTTCTGGGCTCACTGAGTTCGTCACTGTCTTTACCCTTTTTTTTAACAATCGTCTTAGTTGCTAATTCCAGAATTTATTTGCACTCATTTATATTATGCAAAAAATTACGACGACTACAGAAAAATTTCACTACAAAAAACTTAAATTTAAAAATGTTAAATAAAGCATCCCAAAAACGAAAACAAAACACGCTAGTTACGTTATAAAAATAATTACCTCTATAATTTGAATAAGCATTTATGTTAAGTCTACATCTTCGCATTCGCTTATTCATAACATATCTATACAAACGCACAAAAAAGTACAAATATAATATATAAAGGGTATTATCAAAACCGCGCTTAGAAGTAGTTAAAAAAAACATCTAAAAATTTATATTCCTTGAAGCTGCATTATTTTGATTCAAAATATGGCTCTTAACAAATATATGCGAAAAATGGCATTTTTTTTAGTACGCCTGCAGGTGAAATCCGCCAAACAGTCGATTCATAAATGCCTAATTGTTGAGAATGTTGATATGTCGATGTTGAAGGTTGCTCAGCAACACTTTGCGCTATAGCAGCAATATTCTTAGCAGAACGTCCACTTTTTGGTTTGCCAGTCTGTTTTCTATCCTCGAAAGAATCAGTTTCTTGAAACTTGTTCACCAATATTTGAATTGTCGACTTGTTTAGACGTTTATTTTCCCCAAAAAAAATACTAATTTCGGGATATGTTCTTTGTAAAGATCGACTATTTTCATAATACATTTCAATAATTCTAACGTGTGGTTCTATTGTGTATAATTGTGCATCTGCCTACTTGGCAAAAGTCAAAGGTTACATAAGAGGAATCTAGGAATTATTCACTACTGATATCTAGGTCGCTTTTGAAAGACCCTTTATATACATATACCTTAAAATATTGAAGAAAACATTCAAAATGGAGTTCTATTAACTTAAAAGCAAACTTCAGCTGACGTGTGGTGTAGCACGTGTTATTGTTATTACTGCTGTGGACAAAAAGTATGGTGAATTTATTTGTCAAACTTCGCGGGATTAAAATTTCGCTCTAGTTATTTTTTTCATGAGTTGGCAGCTCTGTTAATAACATCTGGGCCAACTTTCATGTGAATGTCATTATCAGTAATATATTTACGCTTGCGTTTACCAAACGACCAAGGGTGCATTTTTTGATTTTTACAATGTCTGATTTGATTGAGCAGAGAAGTGCCATCAAATTTTGTTTGCGGAATGAAATTTCGGCTGCGGAAACGTTTAGCATGTTGCAGAAGGCTTCAAGACTTCAAAGAGGATCGAGAACGTGTTGATGACTTGGAGCGCTCCGGACGACCATCGACGTCAACAGATGACCAACACGTCAATAAAGTGAAGGAGTTAGTGCTCAAAAATCGTCGGTTGACTATTAAGGACCTTACTGATATAATCGGAATATCAGAAGGATCTGTGAAAACCATTTTGAAGGGCCATTTGGGCCTACGAAAAGTCAAATCTCGTTTGGTATCGAAAACTCTCAGTTTCTTGTAAAAAAAGTCATCGCGTTGATGTGTGTGAAACAATGCTTTCAGACTATCACGACAAGCTCAAATGCATCATTACGGGAGATGAGACTTGGATTTATGCTTACGACCCTGAAACAACCGACCAATCAAGCGAATATCATGCTAAAGGCGAGGCCAGACCGAAAAGAGCACGTCAAAGTCGTTCAAAAATAAAGGTCATGATGACAGTTTTTTCGATTTTCGTGGTGTGGTGCACTATGAATTCCTTCCACCTGGCCAAACTGTTAATAAGGAATATTATTTGAGCGTTATGCATCGTTTACGTGAAGCAATTCGTCTAAAAAGAGCAGAATTATGGGCCAACAACTCTTGGTTTTTGCATCACGATAATGCACCGTCTCACACTGCACTCGTTCTTCGTGACCATTTCGCCAAAAATTCCACGCATATCGTTCCGCAACCACCGTATTTGCCTGATTTGCCTCCGTGTGACTTCTGGCTATTCCCAAAACTCAAGAGACCACTCCGGGGAACGCGTTTCGAGTCAATTGAGGAGCTGAGTGACATGAATCGAAGAAGGTGCTGATGGCTATACCGGAAATGTACTATTTGGCATGTTTTGGGGGTTGGAAAAATCGTTGGCATAAGTGTATTTCATCGAGAGGGGATTATTTTGAAGGATATGAAATTGATTTACAAGAATAAATAAAGATTTTTCATTTTACAACCGAATTCACCTTACTTTTTGCCCACAGTGGTACATGGGGTAGTGAACCAGCCTTAACACATCTCTGCGGTTCCAATAACCAATGGCATGTCATTTATTTGAATTATTGCAACATCCTCCTTGTTCACTGGATATGGCCGCTATTCATTTTTCTCCAAACAAAAAAAAGTTGCGCAGTGGCCATCTCCTGGCGTGAAACGCGAAGATCGGCGCCAAAACAGATACCAATTTTGTCAAATTTCCAAAAAATCTTACATTTTAGACAAAAAAACGGAGAAACGGTTGGAAGAGTGTATCGAGATTATAAAAAGTATGCTAAAAAAATATTAAGAATGTTTTCATGGTCATCTCGAAAACGTTTAAGCTCTTCAAAAGTACCCTATTGGGGTAAAGCTTCATTCCCATATACTTCTCAGAAGTTCCGTTGAAAAATTTTTCCAGCTTCAAGTGCAATTCCGCAATAATTCGTTGCACTTAAGGTTTTATCTGTAATTACAATCTAATTCGCAGAAAGATGCAGGCTCGAAGAAAGAACTATTTTCACTTTCCAAATAGAAAGCTCACGAGCGATTCAATGTCAAGCGATGAAAGTAATTTAGACGTTGTCGAAAATTTTTCTGAAAGTTTATTTTTTTATAGGCTTGAGTATAATAAGAAGTAAAGTAAAATATTTGTAAAAGATATTAATAATTTTGAGATTTACATATTCAATACTGAAAATTGTAGTATAGAGTTCTTTAAGTGATATGAATCGCTTCTTTTTAATATCTATTATTTTTTAAGATAAAAATATATATAATTTTTCAAAATATTTGCATTTAGAAATCATATTTTTTTTTTGTGAAGAATCAAAACGAATTGGGCATAAGCTTAGTAGTCCCTTTTCGAGGTCAACCACCGTGGGGCTCATCAGATACCGCAGTATATTATGGCACAATAATAATAATAATAGCAGTAGAGCCTTTACTGCTTTATGAAAAAAATGCTTTTCTTATTCAGTAAGCACTATTTTTTATCACGTGAAACCGAAAACCAGTCTACAGGTATAAATCAGTCCAAAAAATTCGTTTACCACAGAAATAGGTAAAGTTTTCTAGAACGCAGAATTGCCTTTATCTTGTTAGATAAAATAATTAATTAAAAAATAGTCCCTAGATATTTGCCACGGAATTCCTTAAACGGAGATATACTCGTACGTAAATTTATAGCAGAGCTTAGCAGCCCCGCGATGCTACACAGCCACTGGAGTTTAATTCTTATTTAGTTAGAAAACTAACTTAATCGCAGAAAGATGCAAATAGAGGTAACTAAAAGCAAAACAAAGACCACTAAAACGAAAACAACACAAACAACTAAAAAAAGCCTATTACCCAGTGAAGGGTGGAATCTGGTATGACCGAGACGCCGTTGGCGATAGGCAAAGCATCATTAAAGCAACCCACGATATCTTAGCCTAGCAATGCAGCTGTCCATCCGTACAAAGTGGAGACAAAGATAAAGTGCGCTGTGGAATCACACGTGAGTGCATGGGATAACTCAGGAGACCGGTTACTTCCTGATTTAAATAACAAAAGCGGAGCATAGGATGAGAGATGTAAGCAGCCAGGGTGAGAGAAAGGAGATGGAAGCAGCCACGGTGATGCAAATGAAACGAAAGTTGCAGCGCACATTTTTTTACGGTACTTTACTTGTTATTGTTGCTTTTTTTGCTAATGGTCGCCTTGGTAAGGTAACTCCAAGTAGTGGAAAATTGAGCACACAAGCAAAATGGGCGCACAATTTTTACGCTGTTAAGCCACACAGCGTCGTGTCGTCATGGAATTCACAGGAGTAAACTTAGCTCCCCAGTAACCGGAGCAAATGCACACACAAACGCAAATAAAAGGCTTCACGGTTCTAAGTTCTTTTCTGATGACCTACAATCCACCCTTCTACTCCACTGTACACAAACTCTTACTTTGAACTGCTCACCCTAATGTTTGTTAAGGCTAGTGGCGGCGCATCTGCTTGGTGCTGCAAAATGTCCTTTGAAGACGTACTACAACCACGACAACAAGTACAGCTAAAGTGGGGCAGTTGATAGTTAAGTTTCTGGAAGCAGCGGTGCATGGATCACAAAGACAAAAAAATGTGGGATGGCTGAGTTGCTAAAGAAAAGGTTGCGCAACAGGAAGCTGCAGTTTGCGAAATAATAAGAAAAGCAACCCCAAAATGAAAGGGTTAATTAAAAATGTTGCGTAAAAAGGAATTTAAAGCCACGCAAGCCCGTTTTCTTATATTATATTTTCTTAACGCCATGCCATACCCTTTGCTTCACTTTGCCTTCTTTTACTTTTGTTGCATTCCTCTGGGTAAGCGTGGGCTCCCGCATCCTTTTCACGCGGATAAACCCAAAGGCATGTTGGCACTTGCTTTGTAAAATTGTAAAATATTATGACTCGCTTTTAATTACAAATGTAATTATTTTTTCATAAATTTCACAAGCGGAAATATACACCTCTACTTGCATAAGTAAAATTTTATGAAATGCAAGTGGATGAAAAAATTACAATGTTATTTATTGTAAAGGGCAAAAGAAAATAGAAAAACCAGAATCGATTTGGTTCTACGATTTCAATTAAAAACCAGTTACATTCCTTCCGCTATTTTTTCATCTTATTTGCATTTCCCCATCGACCGAACAGCGTGTGGCGTGTGACGTTGGGCTTTGGCGGTGTACAGAGCACACTGGAGGAAAATTTCAATACCCGCCAGTGCTGTACGGGGATTAAATTAATTGAACCTAAATGGCCCGCTTACCACAGAGCGTACTGCGATTTATCGGTATCCATGTGATTGAGCGAGAGAGAAAGAGAGAGAGAGAGAGGGTGAGAAGCGCAAACGCCAATATGCAACTATGTACAAGAAGCGACCGATAAGTTCGTCGCCTTAGGTAATTGATGAATGAAAATTATGATTTTATATTTTGTTCATTTCTCAAAGTCAGTCACTTCAGGTGAAATATATTCTTCACAACGAGAATATAATGCCCATGGTACAATACACGGTGGAAGGTAGTTATTTGACAGAAATCAAGTTTCGTATTTTTTGTAGCAAGAATTTTTTCAAAAATAAAAAAAATGTAGTTTTCTGCCCTTGGAAAAATAAAGCAAAGCAAATCCAAATGCAGTTGAACCAGTTGAAAAGTTAAAAAAAAAATTGGATAATTTTCGTCATTAAAAATATTAAAAAAAAATATTAATAAATAAAATAATTATTGTAATAAATATGAAATAATGTTGATGTTTGAAGTGATACCACTTTTTTGTTTATGAAATTGTAATTTTAAAAGCAAACTATTAATGAATTTCAAAGTATTTGAGTTAATGAAACAAAATGGATATCTAAGGGGGTACAACTCTGTGTAACTAACCCGACTTTGCGAAAATGACTACGAAACTCAAAAAGCCATAAGAACGAAGTATAGAACTTATCAATACTAAAATATTGAAATATTGGTTTAAAAATATATAGGATAAAATAAAGGAACGAACATATCGACGGTTCTTAAAAGGATAACAACATTTTTGTTATAGTTCCGATATCTCCTCAATATACGCTTCACATACAGGGTTGAAATTTTATAAATTTCTTCTACACCTAAATCTAATGTAGATGTCTTAAATATATATTAAAAACTAGCTATGAAATATTCTTGTGCTGTAAAATTTGTCACTAAAGTATTCAGTAAAATATGTTCAGTACTCAGTTTTCAGTGAAATAATAAGCAAAAATCCGCAGCAGTGGCAACCTTGCGTACTTGTCAACAGCTACGGTATATCATATGCTAAAAATGTACCATCCTAAGACTATTACACTATCATAGTCATCATCATCATTATCGGTTCCTGTTTCTCCTTCTCCCATTGGAGCATAGGGCCTCAACAAAACATTCCTATATGGTTCTCGTTTTTTGCAAGAAGCTTAATTTAGTTCCAAGTCTTTCCTGATGCTTCAACTTCTTTCTGGACCATTCTCCTCAACGAGGAGCGCAGCCTTGACAACATACTATATATCATTTGCGCCATTGCGAAGCGTGTGTCCAATCCACCTACACTTTTTCGAATTTCCTACCGGCTGAATTTTGCATCTCTCTTACAGATCGTCCTTACTTACAGTGTTGGGCCACCAGATAATTACTACTTTACTTCGCTAAAAAAATGTTTTTAAAATTTCTACGGCCTATGGTCTTTAACTCATTTTAGTACGAAAATCTGGGTCTCCGCAATTAAATTTTTAAATTTCAGGACACTTTTTATTATACAGACAAATCGCTCAAATCACTCTGACCCAAATACAAAAAGTCGTCATTAATCTTTATAGCGCTGAACCACAAAATGCGAGAAGCTCCAGTATCTGTTGCCAGGGTGTCGCTTGTAGCAGGGTCAACTACTGCTAAACTAAAAAGGAGTTACGTATTTAGTGTTTTCTCATCGATTTGTTGATTTATCGGTGAGCACCTTAGCTCATAATATTATCAGCCGCTCCTCGTATTACACTGAAATGTTGGCATGTACATATCTGTACATCAACCCGCTTTCGTAGTCCGCTCAATTTTCATTCAACTCGCGGGGAATGCATGTAAGAGTTATTTCATGCAAAATAAATGCTAAACTGATGCTTGTAATTTGATTTTCGACTTGATTTGCAAACTTAAAAGTTTTCGATTTTCACCAATGCGATTAGTGGGAGTACTAACACATGTTCCGAGTTGAATTAAGCTCACCTTTTTTTATTTATATGTGTTTCATTGATGCAACTCTTTATGCAACCAAGCAAAGAATTAATCTACACCAGAATAAATTCCTTTTTTTTTTGTTGCTTTTTCAGTCTTTTTTTTATATCCGCGTACTAGTGTCCAGGTTAGAATAAGTTAGGTTGAAATGGTTGCCCATAGAGAAAGTACACTTGGATGAAAATTGGAAACTCCTCCTTTGTGATACCATTTTAAAGGAGGTAAGAAAACTGCGAAGAAAGGAAGAAGGAAAAACGGGAAAGTGGTTGCGTCTGTATGTATTGATGACGACCGAACGATGACCGAGTTTCATCAGGTTTTTATTATCAAAGCTTGCAGCAGGCGTAGTATAAAGATGAGACCCCAGATACTTATATCTTACTCCCATGAAAGCAGGACAGGTAAAGTTTATATACTAATATAATTCCACCTCATCTTTCATACAACTGACGCAAAAAAGACTCGAAGTAATGCTGAGTCCCACAGAGTGTATAGCTCGCGGCCAGTGTCCTGTAAGGGCACCCATGAAATTGATTGAAAGCTAAGATTTCGATCTCTCGAGCACCTCCGATCCACTTGTGGCCAGAAAGATTTCGTAACCTTACAAGTGTGTGCAGTTGTCCAACTCAACTGTCCTCAGGTAGTCAACGAGATCACAATCGTCGCATTTCGCGGAGAAACTACCTCACAGGTCCTTTGTCTGGCCAGCTCATCCATCTCTCAGTTTCCTTCATTTTGACCAGGTACCCGGAATAGCCTTATATCGAGGATTTCCGATGCAATAAAGTGTGAAGTCAGGCATTCTCCAACCAGTATCGAGTGCACCATCATGGAGTCCAGACCCCTAATTGCCGCTTGGCTGTCAGAGTGGATGCTAACCTCTGTGACAGTTATCCCACAAGTGAGTAGACAATAAGCTGTTTATTTAGTTACCGCTCTGGAATACACTGCAGTGGAATACCTCTGCTTGCCATACACTGCAGTAGTCCGAAAACCTGAACTTGAGTCTGATTACGACCTCCTCGCAAAATACTCCTCCGCCAACCCCTCTATCCTTGTTCGAGTAATTCATTAACAGGATCACCAGGCCCTGCCCGCAAATACTGCACCCCACCCACTTTTCTCTTGAAGGAATGTGAGGGGGTGGGTATTAATCAGCCACCAAGGCGATGAACTCAAAGTTTATAAGGATACTTGAGTGTCCATAATTGAGGTCAAACTTGCCAGTCTGATTGCAATACGAGTAGCGGCAGTATTGCCTGCAATGTCTACAGGTACCATATTTAACTGCATTAAGCGCTAGAGTAGGAGTAGTTCAAGGCCCCCCACTGACTCCAATGAGAGCAGACTCTCCAACTACTTCACCGATGTCATCCTTTCTAGCGGGTTCCACCAGAAAACGACTCCATACATCGCAATTGGATTTTTAATGGCATTATAGAGCCAAAATACAACTTTGAGAGAGGGGCCTTATCTTTACCACACCAATAGATACCTTGGACATGGATAAGACAAATTCTGCTATGGAGTTGCCCAAAAAAAATCAATTTATTAGATGTTGTATACTTCGTACACAAAGTGTAGGAGCAAGTGAGTCCACACACTATACAAAGTTGTACCATTCAAGCTAGGTTAAAACAGATATGCCCACTAACTATGCATAGCGGTTGGCCCGCAGATGATGAGCTTCCGCTGTCAGCGAAGTGGTCAGTTCTCCAACATTATTGATCGAGTTCAGAGCGAAATTCACGTTGACATGGAAAACTATCGTAATTAAGATAATGAAATATTCTTTAATGATGAAAATTTGGAAAATATCATTAAAGAAGTGTTAACTGTTTCCCAAGAATCGTTGGCCATCTCACTTGAAGATGAAATAGAAAATGAGATTGACGACAACTTAACTTCCTTTAAAGAGGCTTATTTAGCTACACCACAACAACCTTAAGAGTGTTGAACTGCTTACTGATCTTCAAATACATCGTCAAGATATTTAAATTAAAGGAAAAACTCGCCAAGCTAAAATTTCTGACTTTTTTAAATCAATTTGAATATCTTGTATAATAAATTTTGTTTTTTAATTCTTGAAAAAATTTTGATGAAAATCCTTTTTTTACCTTATAAGTATGTATGTATTAAATTTCTGTTCAAACAGATACCTATTACACATTTTTATGAACTCTTTTTATATTTTTCTCATAAGCGGACAAATGTTAGGTGTCCGCTTAATAGAGAGTACACTGTATATTGTTTTAAAATAAAATATTTTTAAGAATACCTACATCGGAAATAAATTTAAAAAATATTTTATGAATAACAAAATGAGATAAAATTTCACTATAGTTAGAAACAATGTATTACTTATGATTTTTAGAATTTAAAATTGTTCATTATTTTTTAAGTAGCTGCACCTTAAAGCCACTTCATTTATGAAAAAACTATGTCAAGTTAATGCAGAGTGAAACTGCTTTCTTTTTTCGAACATAATTCTAAGCATAAAATGTGTTTAATTTTAATTAATTTGAAAATATTAACGCGCAAACTTCGCCAATTTGGAGAAAACTGATTTTACTATATACACACCGGCACACGACACACACGCTTCCATCACTTTTCCACTATCGCCGGTGCACGCGCAAACCACATAGCAACCATGTCCCCGAACACGCCATACGCTTCTCCGCCCTCTTCGCTACAAGGAAACGTATTTCATCCACAAATTTTGAATAGCGTTGCAGACAAAATGTTTGCGTTGTAAATTAGATTTTCATAACTTAATTATAACTTGGCACTTTTTTGCTTTGTCGTGTTACGCACAAGATTCAAGGATGTGCCAACGCGCACCTAAACTAGCACACCCAGTCAAATGCTTAAGAAAATCTTATGCCAATTCCACAGACCCGAAGCAGTCGCGAGAAATTTAACACTATAGTGACATCTTCTGGCGTATAACGGTATTAAATTTTATGACAAAGTTTGCGCTTTTGCATTTTGTGGCGACGCAGGGTGTTAACGTAAGCAACAAAGTTTTGTGTTTTACAGAAATTTCAGCCAACAACAACACTCTACTGCAATTTATGTGCGCATAACCTTCTGCAGGCTATGAAATTTCCTTCGCCTCGGTGACCCATTACCAACTAATGGAGAGAGGCGTAACGTAAAACTTGGAGAAAACGTTGCAATACTAAAAACCAGAATGGTTACAAAGTGTTAATATGTTGGTAAGCGTACGAATACGATTGTATGCGATGGGGCTATCGCGTATGTGTGACATCAAAGAAAATATCTGTTAACCAATTTAAAAAAATACATTTGAATATTTAATATATGTAGGTATGCACATGAGACCAGATATCAGGAATATATTAACAACATTTTTTTTTTAGTAAAATTTTATATGCAGGGTCTCTATATAAGTGTGCTTTTTAGTCCAGAAGTTTTGTATTCGTGCAATAAATGAGAAAACAAAGATAATGCGTCCCAACTTTTAATTGCAGTTTTAGTTAACAATATGTACGCGGGCACAAAATTATCCAATAATATGTGGCGTCGATAGGTTTCGCATATTCACATGTATTAATTGGGCATTCGCATTTTTAAATTATTAATGAGAGAAGAATTTTTTAGTACAGTGGATTTCTCTCAAGGTTATTGAAAAAATTATTTAAAGGAAAAAGTACAGTGGATCTGTGAGGGTGTCTTATAGGGTCGCAAAACTACACGTCTTTAGTAGAATAATTTATTACCAATGTAGATAAAACAAGTTGGAATTGTAAATCCCTTTAAAATTTGTCTGAAGAGCATTATATTGTAAAATTCTACCTTTCTATCAAACTATTTTTTTTTTCAAATATTTATTAGTTATTTAATTTTAATTAATTTATTATTTATCTTGTCAAAAAGAAAAATCAAGTGGTTTAGTGTTTGACATGTCAACTCGGGTTAATGTAATGATAGGATTTTCATATGACATCAAAAAAAATTAACTAATCATAATTTTCATATCAAACTGATTTCCACTGACAGTTACTGATTATCCCAATATTCTTTTGCTGCTAGTTTTCTAACTAGCAAAATTATGCACCGTAACCATAAAGTAGTAGATGATAACCAGGCCGAACAGGCTGATGCATAAGGTCATCCAAATCAACCTCACAAAGCTTCCGGGGAGGCACAATCGATGCGTATAGCCTGACGCTATCCTGATAGAACAGAGGAAATTGCTACTATTGGCCAAATGTGGTCACTTCTGTGCAATTATTCGCTTCATATCATCTGATTTTTGATAGTAGGGTTTCGATTTTAGAGTTTGGGTGTAGCTGATAGTAAATGATTTGCAGTCCATACTTCGAGCCTCTTTTTCTCTCCTTCCTTATTATTTTTTTTTGATAATTTTTAACGCCTGGATATTCATAAGAGTGCTTAAGTTACACTCAACGAGTCCCATTATTTCATACAAGATTGACAATACTTAGTCTAGTAATTGGTGCAATTAATATAAAGAATTATTATTATTATTATTTATTAGAATAATATAAAATATTACACTAACTTAAAAAAAAGAGCACACTAGCTGCTTAGGCCTACGGTGCTTGGTAATTATGAGATTATGTTTAAGTTTTAAGGTATAGGATAAATGACAATTTTACAAGTTTTCAATTAGGCCGATTGCCTTAATAAAGATATATATTTAATGACATTCTCTGTTGTGGTATTTTTCAAAAGTTCGGAGGGGTTTTTGGAACCAAAGATAGGCACACGTTTAGTATTTAAATTTGCACAGATGTCTATTACGAGTATGAAGAATAATTCTAATATTTATAATGAAACTGAAATGTATATACCCGTATAAGTAAAATTTTGAATCTGTTTCATTGAAAGATTTTCATTACTTGTAGTAGTATTTTCAGTTCAGTGAACTTATCATTTAAAACAATTATTTTTAGCTAGCAGCATGTAATGAACTGACAACTGTAACTGACTTTACAATTATAATGTTAAAGTGCCTGCTCTGCCTGTTTAGCATTTTTCCATCTAAAATTGATTTTTTCGTTGATCTTTTTGGGACCGAACTTAACGCGATGTATGTGTGTAGGTATAATTATTATTACTGTTTTCTAATTTTTATATATGTATATCCAACTATTATCGCTTTTAGCCATTTAAAACCGAATAAAACGAATAACCCTTTAATATCCATTAAAGCACTCATAAGCCGTCAATAGATATAAAAGACCTAAGATGAAAGGTTTGCATATATCTAAGCATAATAACTACAATATATGCAAATATGTACATATCAGAGATGACAATATAAGCGGAAAATTTGAATCCCGGGATTTCGGGATGCATCTAAAGTTGTTCCGGAACACCGGGATTCATCTTGGAACTTAACTTTTTATTATGAGTATAAATTCAATTCCCGAAAGCTCTTAGACATACGATGAAAAAACCCCAAATTGCAATTTTAGTATTTCTAAAGCTTTCAATAACAGATTTCTAAAATCACATATTAATTAATAAAGGTAAATTTAAAGTTAAAATTTAAAGGCAATGAAAAAAGGGAGCTAAACCACCCAAGAAGGCCATAATTTCCTAATACCATCGCCGATTATCTATCATCAAGCATTCAATTCAATAAAAATGTATGCATCTGTGATATTTCCGTCTAGGGCAGATGGAAGGAGTGGAATCTTTAGAGATTTTGATGCAGAATCTAGACAGACGGGTCCAAGATGGACAGCGGCGTTGGGGCAGTGTTATGCTCTGAACGCTTACAACTATCTAAATCAGTGCGCTTTCTACTTTCAGCTGGCGTATTGGAAGTAAAATGGCTAACAATTAGGGGAGCCTGCAGCGCCATCTCCGACATCATACAAGCTGGGCCAAAGAAGGCTATCTTCACGAATAGCCTAGATGCTATAAAGACAGTGAACTGAAACAATATAACTTCCAAAAACTCAATTTTATCACTTAGGCCTCAATTTCTATCTCGTTCGGGTTCCAAGCTACAGAAACATCGGAGGTAATGAGAATGTGGATGAGATTGCTTGCCTAGGATCCTTCATAAAGTCGGCCGAAATAGAGCTCGGTGCCAGTAAAAGTTCTCTTCAGCCGCATTGCTAGAGTTTCACTGTTACAGCATTGTAAGTAGACGAGATGAATAAAAGTACCAAACTGGGTTATGTTCAAGAAGATATGGTCTGGTTGTAACATATCAAATACCAAACAGCTGCTTGGGTACGGTCTACCCAATATTTCGAGGCTAACCGCAGTTTTAACAAGACACTGGAAGGCAGCGGAGCATGCGCCAAGGTTCGACACACCACGCGACAACATATACTGCGGTTCAAGAGAGGAGTGGGAGAGAAGGAAAATTCTAATCACTTGTTTCGCAATTGGTTGGGTTTTTCAAACCATTTCAACCTTGTAGAAATATCTGGCTTGCAATTAAGGTATCTTCTTCTCTTGGTCGCAGCTATGAATTGGCTATGGAAATTGCACTAAAAAGCGCAAGAGCTAAAACGTTGAAGTTGTTGAAAATTAGCTTTATTCATCAACCTAGTTTTTATCAAGAATAATTCAATCATTCCAGCAAGAATGAACAGCACTTTTAAATCTTTTGAATTCTATATTATAGTTAGTTAGGGGCTAGTATAGTTTTTAAATACATGTAATATATTTGTAATTTAATCTAAGCAACTTTTGAATCATAGTCTGTAAGCATTGTAATTCATAGACTTAAATAAATAAATAAATAAATAAATAATAACTCACGAACTATTGAATATAATATCATAAAGTTTTAATAGCGGTATCTTTAATGTTAAGACTAACTGAAAAGGAGGTAAATGCAATATAACTAGTGACGTCTATTTGTTAGGCCCGGGTTGCAAGCTGGCTCACTCAAACAGCGAATAAGCTAACAATGTTTTTTTTAATTCTACTTAAAAACATTTGATTAAGGTGCACATCTAACTCAAATAAGAATGTTGGGTAATTTCGAAAGCAATAGTTAATTATTTAATAAAAACAAAACAAATAAGGAAAAATTAACAAAAAGATATACAAAAAAAAGTCCGTTAACCATTTTACTCGACTCCATAAAACAAATATAAGTAATACCTTATAATTATAATCATACTATCTGGTATGGGAATAAGTATCCCTCCTTTCTTACCCAAATAATTAAATTATTGTTATGTGAAGTATATGCCATTGAAAGCTACAACTTTACTCCATCTTTCAGGCAGCATACTGATATCGCTGACGAAAAGTTTGAGTTCTTTTGACTTGATCCATTTATTGTGCCACTTTGCGATGCGCTCGATGTTTCAGCTAATCACTCGCACTTACTGCCATTTCCCTTCCTTTGGAAATTCAAATGCTTTTATTGTAATTAAAATTGGTAATATAACAGGTTTTTCTATTTTCAACTTCTATCTACTTTATCGCGATATTTAAACTTTGTCGGGACCGAGATCGGGACTACAGGATCCTGGATTTTCGGGGTCGACATCCCTAGTACATGCATATGTGTGAATTATATACACGAATATGCACATTTACTCTTAGTTATTGGCTTCGTTGGTTTGCAGCTTAAATTGTTTAAATGGCAACATGCAATTTTCTTGATTACTTTCGCTCAGAACCTAAGTATTTGCGGCTAGATTTATAAACACGCATTCATGCTTTTTTAGGTCATGTGCAACTACTCATACATAAATTCCACTTCAACTGTAAAGTCTAAGGACTTCACAAGTGCACCTACATACATACGTCTGTAAGTCTGCCTTTTAGAAGCATTTAAAGGCGAGTGTTTGTTTGAATTTTAAGTGCTTTGCAAAATATTTTGTATTTCGTTGAATCTTTTCTTTAGCTTTTGTATGCAGAGTAAACTTCGAGTTGGCATGGTTTTACTTCTAAAGGCTTTTGCTTTCTTTGATACACATGCGGCACACACGCACACATACACAATCACGTACATGTGTGTATACATAAATATTTGTATCGTGATTTGACAAATGATTGGTGGTAGATTTTAATAAACTAAATTAATTCGGTTTATCACAAAAATACTCAATTAGGCTAATCTAAGGCTTGCATGTTAAGGACATTCAGTTGAAAGTGGATTTTATTATATTTATTTGTTTAAATCTTTGTGAATTTCTAGAAACCAGATGTAGTGCTTGAATTATTAATTGAGTTTCACCTAAAAGCTTATTTTTGTTCAGTTGCTTTGTTAAAATAAAATATCGAAGTAGAATTAAATGTGCATGAAACATTAAATGGTAATGTGAAATTTATTGCATTGAATAATCCCAGTCTATTATTTCTCATTTTATTTGAAATAGCAACCGTGTTGGTAAGTGTCGTATTGGTCACGATTTCAGGCACTTATGCTTAGTGATTTCTTTAATTTGATATTGGTGAGGAACTAAATTGCTTAATATCATTTTAAAGTAAAATGCATTATAATTTCTGGTACATAATAACCTATGTATGTGAGAAATATTTATAACACCATGCCCCAAAAGATATTTAACCGACTTTAATAAACAAAATGCATTGCACCGCTTGAAATGAGTTACTTCAATACCGGCCAAACATGAACTTACAAACATAAGCAAGTTTTTCTATTGAGTTTTTCTTTTAAGTGAGTATCGCCTTTCAAGCGAGTGTACTACACTCCTGTTACAACTCATTTATTTGGCGCTTTCAGCCACTCACATAAAATTCAGTAAAATTGAAGGGCGGATACCCTTAAGCTCATTTAGAAGAAATATTATATGTTATGTGTTTTCAAAAAGTATCGCAAATTTTGAATTTTCGCAGATTACGTATATTTGAATTTCGATTTTTTTGTGGAAATATGTTGGTACTCATGTCTGTCACTCATGCTGACGAATTCGGCCATTTTGAATGTTCAGCTAATTAATGACAGCTTGCACGTGTTTCGGCTCGTCTTCGAATTTTACCTATTCAAAAAGATAGATCAAAGAACCCGTATCAAATTTTGTGTGAAAAACGAAATTAAGGGCGCGGATGCATTCCGAATGTTGACTGTGGCATACGGAGAAGCTACTTTGAACTAAAGCAACGTTTATCGGTGGCACAAAATGTTCTCAGAAGGCCGAGAAGGTGTGAACGACGAAAAGCGTGCCGGACGCCCGTGCACTTCAACAACAGATGAAAAAATTGATGGCATTGTCCAATCGTCGAATCACCGTTAGAGAAATTACTGAGAACCTAGACATATCGATTGGCTCGTGCCATTCGATTTTTTTTTTTTACATGATTTGGCCGCAAAATTCGTACCAAAACTGCTCAATTTCGACCAAAAGTAGCATCGCTTTAACATCGCTGATCAGATTTTGGACTCTGTCCGCGACGACCCAAATTTGCTCCAGAGAGTCATAACTGGTGACGAATCGTGGGTTTATAGTTATGACGTGGAAAGCAAAGCTCAATCATCTCAATGGAATTTGCCGCACGTCCGAAAAAAGTGCGCCAAGTTCGGTCGAATGTAAAAGTTTTGCTTACCGTTTTCTTCTATTGCAGGGGCGTTGTGCATCATGAGTTCCTGTCACAGAGTGAAACGGTCAACAAGGAATATTACCTGCAAGTTATGCGCAATTTGCGCGAAGCAATCCGCCAGAAACGCCCGGTTTTGTGCAAGAATAAAAATTGGCTTTTGCATCACGATATCGCCTCTGCTCACACATCGTTGCTTGTGCGCGACTTTTTTGCCAAAACCAACACACTAATGATGCCACAGCCAACGTATTCTCCAGGTCTGGCCACCTGTGACTTTTTCTTGTTCCCGAAACTGAGGCCTATGAAAGGACGACGCTACGCTACGATTGACGAGATAAAGACGGCATCGAAGGAGGAGCTGAACAATAATATGATTTTTTGAAGTGCTTCGAAGATTTGAAAACACGTTGGAATAAGTGCATAAAATCTCATGGGAATTACTTGCAAGGAGACAAAATAAATATTAATAAATAAATGAATAATTTTTGAAAAAAACACAAAATTCAAGCAGTGACAAGTACGATTAGTTGACAATTAACTATATAGATTTCGCAAGGTCTGTTGGTGTTTGCCGTTTAAGCCGACATTGGGTAGATTTCTCTTTATTTGGGAGACTTCTTATCACAGGATTTGTGTGCATCAATAGTCTGCTTATGTGACTTCTGCTAGCGCTTTGTATTTTCTCGTCATTAGTATCGATGTCAAGGTTGCGCTGAATATCTGCATTCGATATTTACCAAGGTGCATCAGTCATGGTCCCGAGTATTTTAGACTGGACTCGTTGTAGTTTGCATAGATTACTCTTTTCCACATCGGTGCAATTGTGAAGTGGAGATTGACTTGGTTTTAGTTGATAGTTCTTCATCTTTTTCTTCTATTATAGCGGCAAACTAATGCGAAAAGAGCAGAACTGACTGGTGAAATTTGATGTACTCGACCAAAATCACTTGAGCAGGTACGGTATCAATAAAAAAGAAAAAATTGTTTGCATACTAGTTTCAAAATTTTCTTAAGAAGTGCAATGCGGTATTATTACTTAAGCTACCAGCCGATAGCCCTGGTAGTTAGAGCTTTTATCTTAGATTAATCTAGAATTTTAATTATATTTTAACAAATAATAATAATAATACTTAAACTAAAATATTGATTTTCTTTGTCCCTTTTAAATTGCACGTTCGGTTCAAACCAGCAAGTTGTAACAACATAACTGTGATCAGTGAGCTTGCAAACATCGTCTGCAATGTAGGTACATAGACCTACTATCACATTCCTTTCGACTGCTCTCCCACGCTTTTTTCAAACGCCCACAGCAAACGTCGGCGATTTTGTAAAAGTCAATGAACTTTTAACATCAACTTAGGTTAATTTCAGCTCAACTGCGTTCAGTCTGTTTACTATGCGCTTGTTTATTTGTTTCACTGTTGCTGTTGCCGGCACCACTCGAAAAATCTATTTATTGTGTAACTTCATTGCCTCACTGACTTCATATTTAAGTTCAGCTTTTATTTCATTTAACTTTTTCAGTCTTTACTCAGTTACTCTACACTTCAGTTGAGTCTTAAGTTGAGGGCTGCGTTTACTTTGTAATACAAGTCGGCGAGTAAAGGACATCAACATGCTCATGGATGCAGCAGCATCTTCATTAAAGAATTTTGCCGAAGGCAGTGCACAAACGATAAAGAACAGCAACAACGAAAGATGAGGGTAAATGACGGCTTTATTACGGTGTTTAGCGTTACTTTTATTTTTCTTGTTTTTTTTTTTTTTTTGAAAAATGACTAACAAGTTGTGGTAGAGATATTCAGTCAGACAGTCAGTGCCTAAAGAAAGCGTTAAAGTGTACACCACAAGCTCTGACCATCTATTTCATTATTTTGTTCTTTCAATAAGTTTTTTATAAAAATATAGTTTATACTACAACAAGAACGTTATAAAACAAAGTCTCGAACTTGGCATACAATTTGTAAAAATGCGATAAATTCTTATCAAAATTTCAAGCTGTTTAATCAGAAATAATGCGGGTATGCAGTTTTATAGAGCATTGAATAAAATGAAATTTTCAAGTGGTTCAAAAATCGCATTGATTTTTTCCCATTCTTTTGCTAAAGGTGTTGCGTATTTTTTTCATATAAAAAAATGTGAAATTAGCACTTTACTTTCAGAAATTTTAATAAAAATGTGTAGAATTTTTATAAATTTTGTACAAAGTTTGAAACTGTGGGTTTTACAGTCGTATATTTTAAAAATAAATAATTAAATAGTCAAAGTTTGACAAACGTTGACTGTGTAAACATTTTCTATCAAGTTTTGGGATTTTAGGTATGAAAAGGCCAAAACATTAACTTATAAGTTTTTCGTAAATCGAATTTTTTATTTTTTTGGATTTTATTTATTTTCGATTTAATATTTTACACTAATAAACATTTTGCGATATTTTGTTATTTTCGAAGCTTGTTTCATATATCATACATATGTACATATGGCCAATTTAGTAAAGTTAATGCGGTTTTTTATTTAAATTCTTGTATACATATACACATATATATATTTATTCAAATGTGGTTCTAATATTAGCTTACCCAAAAAATACCGAAAAAAATATTCAACAAGTCCAAATTACATACCTGCAAAGAAACCAGAATATTCATTTAATAAAATATCAAAAAATGTATTTATTTAAAAGGCTTATTTATTAAAAAAAGATGCAAACTTTACTTTCGTTGTTAAATAAACAAATGAACGTTTAGCTATCGCTTTAACAAATTTGCTTCTATTTTGATACTTTGTGGTAAAGTTGGCAAGCCGCCACAAAGGTAATTTTTCATTTCGAAATTAAAAATTCCAAATAGGAGCAAAAGTATGATGAGAGTCTTCATTCATATGTGGCTAGTGAAATAAATCTGATTGGTGTTGCCAAATGGGGCAACGCTATATGTGAAATTGTTTTTGAGAGAGATATTTCTGGAAGAGATGTTTGACTTTGATACTCAACTGTATTACTTTACTTATGCCTATTTTTTAATAAATGCATTAATTTTCAATCCAAACAGGTGGCAAAACAATGCCAAAATGAGTGTTGTACCCACATCTTTTGCAAACCATAGACGTTTCAACTGTGTAAACAATGTAAAAATAGCATCAGAAGTGTTTGTGTGATGCTCTTTCGAAAAACAATTTTCGGGTTTTATAAATGCATACACTAGGTTGTTTAATAAGTTCTGCAGTTCGGTACGATAAACATGGTTAAAGAAGTTTGGAGGAAAGTAATATTTTCGGCGGAATTCTAAATTATTATTTTGGGGTCAGATGAAACGTAGGTTGCAGAAGATCCACGAAACGTTTCAATAATGAATGTGTCAGACGCACCATTAAACATGGGGGAAGTCAGATGTTTTGGAGGCACTTTTCGTATCACAGAGTTGGATACATTTTATTTATTTAATTATTTTTTTATAACAACTTATACAATAATAATTTAAGAGCAAATTATATAAACGACATTAGCTACGAGGTTTTTTATTAGTGATCAGGTGTTGTACTGTGTTTAGTCCACCGCTCAAGGCTCAGCAGGATGGGCTTTTCCTAGTAAGCAGGTGAGTGTGGGTAAATATCGTTTGGCCAAGCCTTAATCGAATATAAGGCTTTAGGATGTTTGGAGACAAACTTGTTGGATAGCTAGATAATCTTTTTTGGTGCAGGGTAGCTTAAAAACTCATTGGGCAGTATCATCGGCAATTTCATTTCATATAATTTCAGCATGCCCGTGGAGTTTAATTTTTTTGTAATCAGTGAATTCCTTATGGATGTGATAGTGCTATTTGAAGTGTTTGGAGATTTGATTGCTGTCAGTGCATATCAGATATTTTTCCCTTATTTTTCTCATCGTAATTGACGGCTAGTTCGATCGCTAAAGCATCAGTTGTGAAAGTCAAGAATAAGGGGAAAAAAGCTATTGTGTTAGTGTGTCTTAGTTTTTGTTGGTGACAGTCAAGGAAGTGTATTCAAAGATTTTAGATCCCTCAGTGTAAATAAAATACCATTCCGAAGCTTTGTAATGAACAAAAGTATTTATGAAATGTGATTGAAAAGTCAAGTTTGGCGTATTTTGCTTAGACCGACTGAGTAAAGAGTCTTCAAAGGATTTCGCGCTGATGTGCCAAGGGGGTTGAATAAATGAAAATTCGAACGTAATTTAATACCAACAGCTCTCACCAGAACGACCGATTCCTTCAATTGATGAGCATTTTTCCGATGTGGGCGAAGCCATTTTTTAAGCTGTGCACCATGTCACCGAGCCAAAACAGAAACTAGTATTTTTTATTACATCTATTACATACGTTTATTGGCATTCGTTGTGTAACAAAATATTTATTAACTATTAAATTTTATTTTTTAGGTAAAAATGTGTGTAATATTACACTGGCATGTGAACAGTTTTGATCTAAGCCCCCATAGAGAATTTCTGCCACATTATGAAAATACGGATAACAATGAAGAAACTAGGACTCTATCAGAGCTTGGCCAAACAACTGAAGATGTGTAGTACAATGGTATCTTAATACTACTTTTAAGATCGCTAGTTAGGTCCATGCCCGATGCAAGCAAAGGAGCGGCAATAAGACTTTAATCCAAATCATTTTGAAATATTTATCACTACTTTTCATCTTAAGCAAAAAAAAAAAAAAAAATGTATCCAATATTTTTGCATTTAGTTTAAAAAAAATTACTATTAGTACATAATGGCAAACTAAAATATTTCATAAAGCATAGTTTGAGTTTCTAATAAAATACGAGGGAATGCACCCTCCACTGAGTCATATTTTTATGTTAGTAATACTTTTAGGCGGCCGCCGTAGCCGAATGGGTTGGTGCGTGATTACCATTCGGAATTCAGAAAGAGAACGTTGGTTCAAATCTCGGGGAAACACCAAAATTAAGGAAATAATTTTTCTAATAGCGGTCGCCCCTCGGCAGGCAATGGCAAACCTCCGAGTGTATTTCTGCCATGAAAAAGCTCCTCATAAAAATATCTGCTGTTCGAAGTCGGCTTGAAACTGTAGGTCCCGATACTGTACATACGAGCTGGAGTAATAAACTTCCGTAAATGTAGTTATAACTAAGGTGCTGGAAACACTGGGTCGTGCAAAATATGTAACTATATATTGTATAATATGTAATATTTTATGTCCGAAATGTGTGAAAATTTAGGTTCAATAGCATATTTGGGGTCTATATTATTATTATAAATACTTTTGTTTTTCTTTTTTAAAGCAACTTTTTTCGTGGCTTCGTGATGGACTGAAATCTCACAACAATTGTTGTGATCCAATTTTTAGTGAAATATCTATTAGTCACTGGAAAGCAGGTCTTGGTAATTTAGTATACACTCAAGACTGCTAAACAAAGCTAACCGAGGGTAGAAAAAGGTTGGGAGCTACCACCGAACACAAGAATATTCAAGCCGCAACTAAAAGTAATGTTGATTTTTCTTTCGATATCTTTGGCTTAGCTCATCATTAATATGTTCCTGTCTGACAGGCAGTGACTAAACAGTTATATGTTAGCGCACGCAAGCGACTGCAGCTACGTATTATATCCCATCTACGGCTCGGGTGCTGGATGATGATGTTACTTCACGACAACGCGCCGGACTCGTCTATTGAGCAGTGAGTAAAAAAATATACTCCAACGTTGGCAAACCCAGCCAATAGCTCAGCTCTTTTATTATCTCTTCCTACCTTTTCTTGTTTATCAAAACGAAGTCACATATCAAAGTAATTCTTCATGGTAGTGCCCATTAAGTCAAGGAAGCTGTAACTAATGTGGTAAACGGGTTCAACGTAGAAGGCTGGCATGGTTGCTTCCAATCGTGGGTGCATGGCTAGAATCGTTGTGTAGAGTTGGAGTGAGACTATTGTGAAGGTCAAACAAAATTTTGCACATAACTTAATTAGCTTGCGCTTAATTGGTAAATTCCCGGAATTTACTTGCCACACCTCGTATAAGTAATTATTTAATTGCACAAACGCTCTAAATTTTTAGTAACCTAAGCTCTTTGGAAGCCACTTTTGTTGCGCTCGCCCCTTTGTGGCAATTCCATATATGCACATATTTGTGTGTAATTGCGACATCAAAGACCTCAACGACATTGTGAGCAGCAGGCGAAGTGACCTCACGCTGTGAGTAATTACATAAGAAATTTGTCAACGAAATTTGTTATTGGGTTGTGCTACGTAAATTACCTGCACGAAAATTAAACCAAAATGATGAAAATTCACATTTAATGCGAGGCAATCAATTTGTGTCGGTTTTTCGTTACCATCTGCGTTGAAAACACTGAATACGCCAAATGTACCACACAAACATATCGGCGTCTCCTTCAGGTCTACATACAGGCTCAGCACAGCAAATCTATTGCTAATGGCAATAAAAATTACCTGCATATAATTGTAGATGTATGTGCAAATACATTTACAATATAAGTATATATGTGTGTATGTACATGCGCAAACATAAATACATTAGCACTTGCAGAAATGTATTTGACGACAAACTGTCGCACAGCATGTGGGCGTGTACTACATAAAAGTGCGGTGAAAATGAGAGGGAGGATGCTAGTTGAAATTAGTTAAGTCAGAAAACAATGTTCGTTGGTTCTCTCATCTTCAATTAGCCCAAATGTGAGGCGATTTGTAATTTGGCTATGGCCGTTACACATTACCCATTACCCATTTTAGGTAGGGTAAGATGGGCGACGGCGCTGAGTGGCATAAGCATGCATACGAATCTAGTTGGCGATGGGCAAAAAAGCCGCACCACTCAGCTAATGCGTTCGACGCTTGTCAAGTTCGTTGTTGTTTGATAAGGATATAAGCTGCCATTTGGCAGCTCCTTTTCACTGACCCACATAACATTGTATGTGCATACGTATGTATAGCATTTATGTGCGAAAGTGTGCGTGTGTGTATTCGCTGGCTTGGTATGACTGCTTTTACTCCTATTAATGCCGCTGCTATTACTACACACATTTTTTTGTGCCAAATTTTTGCGGATAAGCTTATTTCCACTGTAGTGAGCATAATTGCAAAGACCAAATATGAATTATTTACCACCTGTTTTACAAAAATAGCAGTGCGACATAGGTATATTTAAGTATTTATTTTTTTGTTTTCATATATTCTAAAACTGAACCATACACCATATAACAACAAAAACCCTATATTATAACTTAAAGTTTCAAACATTGTTAACATTTTGAATAATTAAAGAGCTTCTGTTTTTTAATTTAACACTTTTTAGTCATAAGAAACCAATTCTGGGTATGCAAATTTGCAGCCCATGCCATACTGCCATGGTCGGTATAATATTGTACCAGTTTGAAGAGACTCAATACTCATGTTGGTTTTCATAATTTTTATGTTGCCGAACGAATGCTCGATTTTTTATATATGAAAAATTCACATGACCGCCAAATAAAAAAAGTTGTTAAAAATCATGATGTTTGAGCTCCTTCACATTTGCACTCTTGTTAATTCAAAGGGCTACTCAAAGTTTTTTTGAAAATTCTGATTAGCAAATTTTAAATTTTGCTGAAAGTTTTATGAATTTATTAAGGTGTTTTTTTTTATATTAAATTATATGCTTTTTGTTGTAGTAGAAAATATACTTTTGTAAAAATTAAATAATTAGTCAATGTGTTGCGGTGCAATTATTGTGCACACAGATGTATATAAGTAGTATTTATATGTACACAAGCACGCCAATATCATACATGAAAAATTGGAGGAAGCGTGACAAAAAAAAAAAAAAAAAAAAATACTTACGTATTTATGTATATACTAACGCGTGACTCGGCAGTCAATTAATCCGTCACACAAAAGTACACAGCTGAATGCATTTGCTGCTGATATAAATAGTATAGAGAAATATAGCACAAGTCAGAAAATGTGCTAGAACTTTGCTGGCCTTGATAAAATCCAATGTGCCACAGTGAGCAGGTCAGTGTATGAAAAAGGTAAGTGATAAGAGAGGTGGTTGAAAGTTTGCATTTGTTTTATTTTTTAAAAGCCTTTTGTGGAAATGGAAAGTGTGATTGCTTTTCCTTGTAATTTTGTGCACATTGCCACCATTCGCTTTTTTGTGCTACCGAAATATATTTATTCACACATTGCGCACTCGGTGAAACTGAATTATAGGTGCATGGTTGCCATTACCTGGGTTCTAGATTCAATGCCTAACATAGGCATGTGAGAGTGAAGCTCACGGTTTCTTTACTTTTCTAATAGCTGTCACTTTTTAGTGGGTAACTTCAAACCTCTGAGTGTATTTAGGCAATGAAAAGCTTATAATAAAAATCAGCTGACATTCAGAGCTGACATCAAAACGAAGGTTCCCCATTTGTGACACAACATCAAGTCATCTATAAACTTCGAGAAGAAGCTCGGCCAAACGCCTGAAGAAAGAATGTATGAAATATTTTTTTATGCTTATATTATATATATCTGTGAAAACACATATACTTATACACACCATAGCAGAGGATTTATACATTACTTTAATTTGAAATGCTATTTCTGGCTAAAAAAGAGGTTATTAGTTTCACATGTAGCTTATATGAAAGCTGACAGTTGAGTGTCACCAGTTTTTACCCATTCGCTTGAGTAATAAATGAAACATGTGATTTAATTAAATAGTTCTTATATATTTTTTCTCTCTCGTTTCTGACTCAAAATAGTACTGCACTTTTCTTCTGATTGCTCAGTGCATCAAAGTAAGTAAGTTTGAATATAAAAAATATTAATTATATTAGACATTTCAACTAAATTTTATAATGTTAACCACAAACTTTTAGTTTAAAACTTGGTTTCCTGGTATAAGCAATAAAGTCGGTTGTAAAAGATTAAATTGCTACCGTTCAATACCTCTATTTTTTTAACTAAACTTTATTTTGTATTCTTTCTATGCTTATAATTCATAGAAGATTTTTGAAAATATTTGAATTCATTAATTCATTGATTTAAATGTTGAAGTTATATTCCTATGAAATATTCTTTCTAGTAAACAAATTTAACATTTTGCAGATGGCTCTTAAGTAAGCTGGAGCGGTGTTTTCCTTTCAACCTTAAGAAGGCACGCAATAGTGAATTTTTTTCATTTGTACAATTACACCTAGTAGATATAAAATGATACAAATAAGCGATTTTCTTTTGTTAATTTAACTTATTTTAAGTAAGCATTTTAATCGCTCTTTATAAGGTCTCCTACCGTTGTGTGTTTTAAATAGAGAAGAACCGAAGGACGCTGGATGCAGCATCATTGACATGACGTTGTCGTTTTTAGTCGCATTGTCTATTCGATTAATTTATTTAACAAGTGTATCAGCTTTAGGTATAAATATATATATATATAGTATGTATAGTATATATATAGTATATATATATATATATATATATATATATATATATATATATATATATATACATTTATATATATTATCGGCGCTTACACCCTTTTTGGGTGGTTGGCCGAGCTCCTACTCCTATTTGTGGCGTGCGTCTTGATATTGTCCCGCAAATGGAGGGATATTCTTTTATGAGGAACTTCTTAGTTACAAAAATACACTCGGAGGTTTGCCATTGTTTGTCGAGGGCTGGCCGCTACTAGAAAAAACTTTTTCTTCATTTTGGTGTTTCACCAAGATTCGAACATACGTTCTCTGATTTCCGAATGGTAGTCGCGCACCAACCCATTCGCGCTACGACGGCCGCCATTCTAACCTATATATTGGCAATTCGCCAAAATTTCCGAGATCCCTAAGCCTGGAAGTCACTCAAGAAAGTGTTCTCTTACAAGCCAATAACTCTGTTATCAGTAATGTCGAAGCTTTTTGAAAAATACTTTTAAAATGTCTACAGTCACTTATTGAAAATAATCGTACCATATACAGCTCAATGGAAAAGAAAAGTGTGTTCTGCAGTTTCTTTATGTATCGCAAGCTTTCGACAATGCATGGCATGAAGGGCTTCTGCAAATACTACGAGTTGCTCTCACTACACCTTAATGTGAGATCCTTTTTGCGTAAAACACGAAAATGCATATTGGTCTGTAATAAATATATGTAAATGAAGGCGTACAGCAAAGCATTTTGTGTCTTCTGCTATATATCTTGTATACCCACGGTCTACCATCGGCAAATCGGCAAGTAACTGCAACATTACTAGTGTTCAATTCCATTTTATTGCAGTCGTTAGAAGTTTTTTATGTATAACGATGCATTGCGATTATTTTTTTGTATTTACTGGCAACCCATTAATGCTTTCTTAGTGTGTGTTGATATTATGAATACATATATGTACGAGGGCGGTTCAATAAGTACCATTTTTAATGATAGAAAGCGTTGCTGAGGGAGGTTGGTGTTAGCATCGTGCGCTGTCATCTATCAAACGACGGCAACAAATTTCAGACTGATTGGTAGATTAGTTTGGATTTGGCAGCTATTCAAGTCAGACGTGTTTCGTAATTCGCTTCGCTAAGACTGAAAACGAGCAGTATCGTTCGGTAATTCGCTTTTTGTTTTTGGATGCGAAAAAATGTGAGGAGATAAAAGCAAAGTTGGATGCTATCCATGGAGACGCTTTGCCATCTATGACCAGAGTTAGATATTGGTTCAACGACTTTAAGCGTGGGCGAACATCCGTTTTTGATTAGAAGCGACCAGGATGCCTGGCGCACGTGGTTACCGAGAAAATCATTCAGAAAGTCCACGAAATGATTCCCGCTGCTCGACGAGCGAAAGTGCGCAAAGTAACAGACGTCATAGGCGTGTCGACCGCCATAGGTGAACGACACTTAATATTTAACATGATAAGTTGGCGATGAAAAAATTGTCGGTCCGATTAGTGCCGCGATTGCTTACGGTGAACAACAAGGGGATTCGGCTGTTAACTTCCAAGCAGCGTTTGGAGCAATTTAAGCCGGATCCGTAGGAATTTTTGCGTCGAGTTTTCACCGATGATGAAACCTTGATTCATTATTACACATTAGCAACTAAGCAACAATCAAAACAATGGATTTCTTTCGGTGAATCTGCTGCAAAGAAGGCAGTCCCATCGGCCAGAAAGGTTATGGCGACGATATTTGGGATGCGAACGTCGTCACCCTAATTGGTTTGTTTAGAAAAAGGAAGAACGATCACATGACAATACTGAGGCACGGTCGCATTTGGCGAAAAAGAAGGTGCTGTTGCACCACGTTAACACATCAGCACATTCATCCAGAGTTGTCGCCGCCAAACTGAATGAATTGGGTTATGAATTGCTGCCACACCTCCCGAAATCACCCAATCTGGCTCCCTGCAACTTTTTCTTGTTCACTAACATAAAGAACTGGCTCGCTTTAAACAAATTTAGTTCAAACGAGGAAGTTATCGCCGAGACAGAGGCGTATTTTGGAGAGTTCGACAAAATTAATTTTTTAGAGGGGTTAAAAAATGGCCGGTGCGTTGTGAGAAGGGTATCTTTCTAAAAGCAGACTCTGTTGAAAAATAAAAAAAATAAAGAAAATAATTTCTTTTTTTTTTGAAAAATGGTGTCTTCATTTCTAATACGGATACTTATTGAACCCCTCTCTTACATATAAATGTTTGTGGATGTAATTTTTTGTAATTGGGATGCTGACAAATATATCTAAAAGAGCACATAGGCGTCCTTGAAATGTGTTCGGACGATGTTTCCCTTATAATTTATGCTATGCACCTCGGTGTGGTCTTTTAATTGTAATTTTATATCGTCTCCAAGAGTAGATGGTTTTACAAATTTTTTCATGGCCGCACAGCTGTTGCAGGCTTGCCATTATCTGTCTAGTAAAAACTCATTGTTTTTTTTTTTGCCCGCAGTGCACATCGAATTGTGTACCTTTCAAGCCTGTGATGTAACATAGCTATAAAAGGTTATCTTCTGATATAATTGTGTTAATAAAATTGAGACAAATGACGTATTCAATGTACATAATTGAATTGAAAAAATAAACACACTATGATGACAAATAAAAACTTTAATAGTATTACTCTCCTTCGCCATTAATCTACAATTATTTTCGATTTGCAAACTTTTGCTGCAATAATATCATTTCCAAACTCATTCATATAGGATTAGCGTCATATTGATCAAAAAGCCAGCATGAAATTCCTCAACATAAATTCATTATATTATCGTGGGTACGGAATAATGGTATTTACTTTGAGCTATAATTTAGCGGGATACTCTATACTTAGATTGCCATAAAATTCCTGTAATTAACCATTAAATAAACTGATTCCCGAAATACCCTGCCGAAAGGAGCTGGAAAGGTTTAGCTGAAAATGCGGGCGAGTTAACGGAAACCGGGTGAAAGCAGTATATACATATTTACTAAAAACAAAAATACCAGCAGCACCAACACTAATGTAGAGTGCAACAAAAACTTCGATGCCAATTATAGCGGCTTATGAAGGAATAAAGAGCAGCACCAGATGGGCTAAGTTTAATTTATGAGCTTCACATGATAAACTGCTCTAAACAACACGCTAACTTACACTCACCCATTCACAAATACATACGCACGCACACACATTTCTACTTACACAAAAATTGGCACATATCAAGTTTGCACGCTAATGAATATGTGCAATCGAGCGTACACCCATTTGTACGTATGTATATGTAGCAAGCAATTTG
The DNA here is from genome assembly GCF_027943255.1 of Anastrepha obliqua. NCBI lineage: Eukaryota > Metazoa > Arthropoda > Insecta > Diptera > Tephritidae > Anastrepha > Anastrepha obliqua. Next base: position 89,540,042 of record NC_072892.1, read on the forward strand.
TGTGTTTGTAAGCAATTGTATGCTGAAGTGAATTACACCTTTATAAATAAATGCGCAATTAAGCACTTCCTCAATTTGCCGAGGCATATGAGCCTTCTGCCTTTTCATCCTTCGACCTTTTCTCGTTTGTTTCCTTGCAATTTTCGGCGAGGATTCAAGCACTTTTACCTATACTTGTATGTATGTTTACTTGTACGTGTGAACACAAACAAATGTATGATTACTTAAATGACCAGTCCTTGTGGCACACCTGCATACGAAGGCACATAAAGCACATCATAGTTCCACCATTACCACCTAACGCAGGGCCATTTGCTGTGTGGTGCGGTAGGCACATCCAACAGTGCCATAAACTAATGTAGAATATGTGAATCTATGTTTATATGTACTTCCAAATATTACATTGAAATATGTACTTTCATATTGCTCTCCCTCTCGGTCTGCAAAATGCTCAAATAAATCTTAGCTTTCCGCTTGTGGTGCGCGTTTAAAGCGCCTTTACTACTGGCCAGTGCACAAACGCTTCATATTTTTTATACATACATACGCTGACGATAGTTACGTATGTGCATTTAAATGTGCGCCAATAGATATACGGTAAACTCATACAACTATTTCTTACTTGCAAACTGCTAGTTGCCAGTGTGTGTATGTAAATATGTATGTTTAAAGAAGACAGACAAAACGTGCTGAATAACTTGAGCGGCGAGTATCACACGGTGGCACATTTTATGAACAAAATTAAAGAAAATTGATTTGAGAAAACTTTAATGAATTCTTGAAGAGATAAGTACTTCAAATTAGAATTCTAAACACAAAGAAGCAAAACAAACTTCCAGTTCAAAAGTTCACTGAGGAGCGTGAGCAGTCCCATAAAAATCTTCTCTCTGCCCATTTTTGACCATCAAATCTGCGAAATCTGCGCCAAGTAAATTGAAGACTTTCATACTCATATACAAAAAAAGCAAAAATAGAGTGCATGCGTTATATGGAGAAAATATGCAATACTTCAATTTTAAGTCACTTTAAACTACATAACACTTTGGTGAAACTTGCACTTTGATAAACTAAAATTCATTGCCAAAAAAAAAAAAACAAACAAACGTTGAAAGAACGAGCATAGTGTTGTTACTTCACTCAGTAATTTAAATATGGTGCTGCTTCTCATGTGAAAGGGCAAGTCTAAGCCAGAAGCAGGCATTGGATTCTGCTCTTATCAATAAAGTTTTACTTTCGGTCTGAAAAATATCAGTCGCCATCTATTGGTATTGAAAAAAAATATTAATTTACCACTTTCGTATATCAAACTCGATTTAAGCAAGTACTTTGCTAAAGTTAATAGATAGATGGGGCGGTTTAAATTTTACAAACAAACTTTTCTCATCTTACGAAAGCCAAAGTTAAAACGGCATGGCCAGATAAGAAAACTAACCCATATTAACACCTGGAAAAAACATAAAAATATAGCAAATATTACATAGCAAGGCTTGAGTAGCAACATAAGCGATGATTAGGAGGGGGTACGTTTCCACGACAGTCGGTTCTACGTTACCGAAACGACCCGGATTTATATCCGGCCAAGGACTGTCACTCCAGCAGCATTCCCCGTATCTAAATATGGGGAATGTTTATGCTGCTACAACAACAACATGATTTGGGGGTTCCGGTGGGTTCCAATAAAAAATGAAAAAAACGATATTTAAATTATGTAGAAAAATTTTTTTTTATTTTAATAATTTAAAAAATGGCGCTGAAATTGGCTTTTCTATTTATCTGAAACACAAAAACCAAAGAAAAAAATATTAACTAGTATGATGTCCCGCTATTAGAATAAAAAAACAAATTTGACAAAATGACGCGGTTGAATTTGACACTCTACAAATCGGGTTTTTTCAGTTGCTTAATAAAACAAACTACGAAATAATTTGAATAATAATATGATTAAAGTACGAGCGATAGCCATTAAATTAATTTCAGACGATTTGGTTGAATAGTTTGTTTTTTTTTTGGCAACACCAGGCCGAAAAAGTAGTTTTGAGTTTAAAGTTTTGAGAGTGGCCGCGTGACGAATCTGACTCTAACTGCTAAAACGGCTGTAGAATCGAAAATACTGGGAATATCCTTCAAAAAATTTGACAGTAAAGCCTATACTTTAGAAATATCAAAAAAAAAAACAATTTTTGGAAAATTCTATATCAGAATAGAGGAGTTGTTAACGCTATAACTTTCTAAATTAAAATACATAAAAAGTTTCGGGTAAACACAAGAAATTACCTCATTTTTCCTAAAACTGGTATTTTGTGAAATTTGTGCGGGAAACTAACTATAGGGCACAAAAGGAAACCAAGCAACAAATGAAGAATAGAAATTATTATTATTTACTTTATTAAAATAGCAGACGAAAGCGATATATGATGGGAATAACCATGATCATATTTGCATTCAAGAAATAAGTTTGCATAAAAATCAGCAGAAATGGAATCAGAATTATATTTTCTTTTTTGTTTTTGCAATATACTTTCTAAAGGTTTTGTGCGCTCTTCAAGCACTGTGCTTTCCGCCAACCAACAAAAAGCCGAGCGCATTCCTTCCCAACGTCGAATGCTTGTGGCATGAAATAGCTGCAGTTAATTTTTTTTTTTTTTTTGTAAGACATAAATCTTCGAGTTTTCCTCCTTATTACACTTAGCCGACCGTAGTTTGTTTTCACATACAAGCCAATAGATCTCCATGCCGTTATGTATTATCTATGTACGTATGTACTGGTATATGCATACTCATATCCGACCGTAATTTCACTACCGCTGCCACTTAGTATGTAGTTACCACAATTTTCAACCAGCATCGGCTAACTAACCATTTGGCCATTTGGCTGCGCGGCTGCTGGGCCGACTGTCGGCTGCTTCCTGACATGCCAATGTTAATGTAGGAACTTTGGCTACGCTAAGTTGCTCTCTTGCTGGCACTATACGTATGTTCTTGGGCTAGTCTATGCGGTTTTCTTTTTATTTTTCTTACTATTGTTTTCTTCCTTTTTTTGTTTTTGATGGTGTCAGTTTGCGCTCTTCGCTGGCCATTGCTTAGATTGTTTTTACCGGTTCTCTGCCAATTTATTTCTTAGAACTACCGGCTAAAGTTTCTTACATTAATTCAGATGCTTTTGTTTTGATTTCTTCTTTAGCAACTTTTCATTGAAAAATAATTTTTTTTTGTACTCTTTTGCTGTGAAAGATTCTTCAGCTCCTATTGCAGTATTTGTGAATTTCTCTCTTCTTGTGCTTCGCTTTCGCATCTTCCTGGTTGGCTATTAGTTAGCTTTTGTTGAGTGAATGAACGCCATAATAAATTCTCAAAACATCCTGACATGATTGTAAATAAATGCTGTCAGTGTATATGTAGATACGTGTGTAGAGGATTAAACATACACCAACACATTCGCTTTTGCTTTGCCATACCTGTGTTATTTGAAAGTTTTGCGGCAATGCTTACCAAATGTATTTTATCGTCAAAATAATGGCCATAATAATGTTTCCTTTTTGGGTAAATAGGCAAAATGTTCGTTGTATTTAATTCACTTAAGATAATAGGATAAGTGGATGTGAGATAATTATATGTAGGTGTGCAGATGAATATGTGTCTCAGATATTCCGGATAGCAGAGAGATATATCCTCTATAAATAATTTCTTAGCTAAAAACGTGCCATTACTTATGGTAACCCATTACAGATATGACGATGAATTACAAATACGTTCGTTAACTCTTCGGCAGATACGAATTTAGGGAAAGTAAACAGAGCGAAGCGCCCCCATTAGGTAAATTTCTATAACAAAGTTTTAAAAATTATATCTATTTTCACATTTATTTGCATAAATGTATATTTTAAATTACTTTTTTCACATTACTTTCACAATTATGTTTAGTTATAAACTAATCAAGGCCATAAATTTGCTCCAGCAGCGTAATTGGAAAAATCTTACAAGTACGATTAACGTTTATCGGCTCTTTCCGGCAAAAACGACACATCAAATAAAATCTTCTGAATTCTGGAAGTCATTGGCTTAGAATTAATTAATTTTCTTGACTTTGTGCAAACCTTTCATTTACTAAATTTATAGTATATTTCGGTGCATAAAAATATTGCATGGGGATTTTATCCAAAAAATTACGTTGACTACCCTTATGCGTAGTTTTCGAGGCATATTAGAAAAGTCTTTATGAGCGATGAAGCTTTTTTTGACTGATTGGTGAATAAAATATATAAAAGAAATAAAACAACAAAAAATAAGTTTTTGCACCGAAATATTTAGCAAACAGAAATAAGAGCTTTTCTAAATGAAATTGGTGATCTGATACTAGCGATAAAGTGTTTGTTCCAGAAGAGTCTTTTGATTCGTATTCGAGTGATAGAGGTTTTGATGATAAGAGTAATACTCCATTCACTAGTAACCGCATAGCGTTGCAAATATCGACCCGTTAAATATTCTGAAAGGCAGTGTAGTAGATTATGTAGCATGGTGGCGCAATATTAATCATCCTATTTTGGTTTTGCATATCTTTTTTACTAAATAAACAAAAGTGATGCAAATCTTTATTTTGACCTTTACGCACTCCATGACTTGCCTGTTCAAATACTGCAGCTATCTTCTTCACAAGTCTCAATGATGATGATCGATGTATAAGACCATTTGCAAAGATTATAAATTTTTCGATTTAGTCACCCTAACTTTATGCTATCTTGAAAATCCCTTCTTCATCCCCACAAGGTTCAATGTGTGGCTTTATTTAATTATCGATCGAACAAGCCTTAAATTAGAATTACAGTAATCTTAATTGAGGAAAATTGAAATTACAACTATATTTAAATAATTTTAGAATTAAAATTTAAATAATCGAAAACGAAGTGATTCGAGAAATATTCAAATTGTCAAAAGTTATATTAAATGACAAGGAAGCTAAATAAACGCTATTTTAAAGATAAATACTCCACTACTATATAACTTCAGAAGTTGTTTCTTAAGATCGTTGAAATTGTTAAAATATCTTCATGAGCTTTTCAAATATTATTTCAACCAAAGACCCCAGCAAGCAGATACGGAAATAATCGAATAAAAAATTTTGGAGCATTACTATTTATGAATTTTGAGGCATTACTGTGACTTATATTGAGTATTATAATACATTCACATATGCATTAATCACCTAAAAATCCACCAAATTAATCTACCCGTTCACACATGGCAGATTACGTACAAAATTGACAATCAGCTGTCCATACTGCTTTCAGAGGTTTTTCTTCATTGAAACTATTGTGGTGGAATATTTCGGTGTTTTTGGTTTCTTTAATTATTATTAACGATATGAAGAAAGTACAAGGAGAAGGAATAGCTAATTTAATTGCGCAATTAATTGGCTGCTAATAATAAACAGTTGGAGGAAATCCGTATGCGACGATTACTGAGGTTTTAAAAAATTATGGCAGCAATGCGCAGAAGAAATTCTATATTACATTTTATAATATAGTAAGTAATAAAAGGACAAAACGTTTATGGGCACACGCTTTTTTCTGTAAAATGAATCACTAATTAATAATATTTAACAAACATTTTATTAGAATTATGTTTTAAGACCTGTTTTTTTTTGCCGGCATCCATTTTATTTAGTTTTTATTTTGATGTTTCTCCTTACATTCGTAAGAATAATTATCGATAACACAGAAAACATAGGGTTGTATGCCGAAATGTATTATTATTATCTAGGATTAATCTCAGATTTTGGGAGAGAAATTTCGTATTTCTTGCTTTTTACGGATTTTGAGTAAAGCGCGAAAAAGTAGATCATCTACTTATATGTGAACGTATTATTACAGTGAATTTATTTTTTAATAGGAATTTTTATCAAAAATCCCTTGAATTTATTGCCGTTGTTCCTTATATAAAAATCTTCTTTTTGATAATATTGACGTAATTCAAGTTTTACAAACTTTGGATAGCTGCATTCGTCAGCTATAGTAAGTTGATTCGATGAACGATTATACTAATCGTCAATGGAACTTCTTTACATTCCAAGTCTAATGTAATCATAGACATTTGGTAATCGTTAATTTACCGCCCAGCTCTGTTGATAGTTTGACCTTCAGTGGCAGATCGAGCCAAATTATCAATTTCTGATATTATGTATCATCTAAACACAACTCTAAGGATCAGCGTAGTAAAAGTGAAAGGAATAAAATTTATTAGTCTTAGCATTTAACAAAAGATACGGCTGTGTTAACATATAAGTATATCCATTTGTGGAACACCCTCCAGGCACACACATCAAATAAGAGGAGAAGCTTGACTAAACGCTTAACAGAAGTGTTTTTTTTTTTTTGTTATTGCTTTTATATATAATACAATGGTTGCAAGAAAGTTGTTGAGGGAGGATGCACATGAAGCCTGTTATTTACAAATGTTTAATTATATTTTAATACTAAAGGAAGCCTTCATTATTTACAATGTCTTCTCAACTTTTAGGCAAATTTTTAATTCCCTGCTCAAAAAATTGTGTGTCTTTGGAGCCAAAATACGCTTCGATATCCCTTTTTATGGCTTCTTTTGAGGAGTAGCTCTTGTTACTTATATGGAATTGAAGTCCACGGAAAAGGTGATAATCACAAGGTGATAATCTGGAGAGTATGGTGGATGCGGAATTAGCTCCCATCCGAGCTCGTTCAGCTTGCCTAATGTTTGCCTTGCGGTATGAGGTCTTGCGTTGTCATGCTGATTATTGTAAGGGACCCATTTTTCATCAAAAAACTTTAATTTTCGGCTTGAAGCGAGTGACTACAAGAAGCAGGATAAAGTGATCGTCCAACTTTTTAAGCCGGACCCTTCTTTGCGACTACGCCACGCACGATCAGTTCTTGCTAAAAAGGGAATAGATGTAAGTATCAATACTATCGAATGACGAATGAAGGACGCGAACATATTCTACCATCCCACATCATCAAAACCATTGCTCCCAGAAAAGCACATTGAAGAACAACAACAAACATTAAAATGGCGTCACAGTATTGGACTGGCCTTCCAGGTCCCCAGACGCCAACCCCAGTGAAAATGTGTATGGAAAGCCAGTCGACGAGCTACGCAGAAAAGCTGGTTCAAAGCATGCCGAGAAGATGCCAGGGTATAATCGACAACGATGGAGATTACACGGCTTATTGAGTAATTGCGACTCGTAGTTTTGTACATACTTTCATGTAAAAAAAATTTTAAATATATATCTTTTTTTTCATGAATAATCAGGGTTCCTTTTTTCTGACACATTCTGTATTTAAAAAAAATTTAAATTTGTTTTAGACCATGTTCATAATTTTTCAATGCTTCAATCATTTCTGTTGGACCCCCTACCCAACAAGCAGTGATTCACGGTTCGCCATCAAGATCTCAAAACAATGAAATGAAGAAAATGATTTGCTTTAATAAAAATTAGTACTTTTTCGAAAGTTATTTTGAAAACTAACGAAAAACAAATATTTTTGGATTTTCTTCACGTTATTGTTTTATTTTACACCCATATGTCTTTCACATTTCTCACACTTTTTTTAAAGGATTGTTCTTAAAGTAATGAATGTTCGGATTTTCTTAGTATTATTTCTTCAATCGATACCCATATGTCTATGACGATAGTTTCAGAAAGCATTTTTCAAATTTTTGAAAAGGATCGTTATTAAAACAATTAATTTTTAGATTCTCTTAACATTATCTTTAATTTGATACTTACATGTCTATGTCATATAACGCTATTAAAGAAATATTCAGATGTAATGGTGAAGAACTAAAAGATTTACTACCAATGAGTTGTAGTATCGCGCACATATCGATAACCCTTAATTCAAATCAATTGAGTTGTGGTTGATTTACAGAGATTACCGACTTCGAAAACATATTTTGGCCTCGTTTATCAAGGGCAAGAAGGCACCTCAATAATTTCCAGGGAATATTACATATTATTTGAACATATGATTGCACTTACACTCTTTATTGGGTGTTACGCCTATTTGTAGTACGAGCTTACAGTCGAATATTAAGCTGCAAGAAAATTCAAAACAATAATTTCTATGAAAATTTCATTTACCCATCCCTAACCCATAAAGGATCTAGTCAAAAAATATAAGAGCACCGCTTCTTATTTATCCAAATTCGACCAGAAAGCGATACTATTTAGTATTAAAGGTCCTGTTTCTGCATCGCAAGGTGATATTAGTCCACTTTTTTTCTTTGTGTTCGACGTTTCAGGTACGTGGCATGTTCCGAATCAAGAGCTCAAAACCACGACATATCTTAATAAAGACAGTACACATCGTTGAAAATCCTTTTTTTTCATATCGCCTTTATCAACCCCAACAAAGTTGCTCTATATAAATACTCCCTTCTAAGGTATCATAAATTTCAATTTTCTTGTGCAAACTTTGCAATTTTATATCCCTTCATTAGCTTTCTGCAAACAACTCTCTATCTAATCGTTGCCATCATAATCTGACCCACACTTCATTATTTTCCCTCAATTTATAAATGACTTAGTAAATTCCTTTAAGAGGGTGAGAAAAATGAGCAAGCATTTCTTCAAAAACTCTTTCGTTACGCGGACAGCGTAAAAGTTATGACCCGCAGCAAGAAATCTGTAAAATGATGAACAAATAGTAAACAAATGGAATAAAAGTATTAAATAAGCAAATAAGGAATGAAATGTATGTTAAAGGGGAATGCATAGGGTAAGCAAAATTTACCGCAGGCAATCAGTAAATGTTAGCGGGTAGAAGAGGACGGCGTATGAAATGAAAGCAAATTATATTATACATAATAGAGGTTATGAGTTGAAGTTATATTGTATATTTTCGTTTGTTTGCTTGCTTTTGTTTTTTGAAGTGGTTATTTGCAGATTAAAGGCAAGCACTCAGTGCAACCGCTTTGTCTAAATTAACAGGAATCCTCAAGGTATAGTTTAACAAAACAAAAAAAAAAAAATTAACAAATTCAATCACGAAAATTAGTTTACAGGAAATGCTAAAGTTTGAATTGAGGATCTTATTAATAAATTTATTTCAGTTGTTGTTTTTTCTCCGCCTTTCCAAAACGGAATTTGAATTTGGTTTTTTTTTTATTTTTTTTTTATTGCTACTTTTTACAAACCTTTCCGAATCTACCTTCTGAATGGTCACGATTTCGGGTAAAAGAGTTCAAGTTGTAACGAGTGAAAAATCAATACAAAAAATGCGATGCGGAAGAAATAAAGCAATGCAGAGGAGAATCTGGCAAAACAAGAAGCAATTGCGCCATTTGTTGGCATTTGTTTGGCAACAGAATAAAACGGAAATCAATCGACAAATCACTCAACTGCGCTATTGATAAAAGAGGAAAGAGGCAAATCGGAGCAGAACAGGTGTCTGTTGAACACCCAAGCAAACGCACTCACACACATTGTATGCGAATAAACGCACACTTTCACCAAGGAATGAGCAATTGAGAAAGCGCAAAAGTCGGGTGCCACTTTTTACGGCACCCAGACAAGTTGTCTCCGAATCGCCTGTGTTGGCGTCGCTGTTGCTTTCGACATCCCATTGCTATCACGCATGCACGCACGTCACTTCCGTTTCCGCATCCGTACAAACAGCGTACCCGAAGCGGGAAAGAACAAGCAACCAGTGCAAAGTGCTGTAGATACCTATTAAAAATGAGCAGAAATCGAACAGGCAAACAACAGACAAACAGCTGAACAATAAGAGGCAGAGCGAAGAGGTAACTACGCTGACGAAGTGGAAAATTTGAATGCCTTTTCGCTTTCGATTTTCTCGTTTGGGTCGATTTTCTCAAAATGCCGAATTTTTTTTCTTGTTTGCCGTTTTTTTTGTATTTTTGTTTTTCCGCAGCCAAGGGATGGCAGCTAGTGAAGTGAAATGAAATTTGCATGTTACCAGTTATATTGTACAAGTGGATGCTGAGGCGAAAGTTTGGATACGTGGTGGAGGGGGGAATAAAGACATAAAGACATAGTATGCCAGCTAAATCTGGTGACGAAAAAGTAAAATTAAATTGTGAGATAAGTGAAAAGAGGACGCACCACAGCGCAGACAGGCATGGCACTGAGCGACATAGACTGACAAAAAGGCAGTCACTCACTCACCAAGTCAGTGAATGGAAATGAGAAACAGTCGGATTTGAGCAACAAGCGTATAATTGAATTTAAAAATTTATCGAATTGTGTGGCTTTCTATGCAAATAACTAAATACGAAGCAATGTCACACGCACTTAAATATTAATGTAATGGGAGGACTTTTTACGCACTTTTTAAGGGAAAAAATGTTTAAATAAATACCACATAAAAAAAGCAAAAATTCTATTGGGTGTGCAACTCAGTTTTAAAGGTTTTTTTCGATTTCAAAAATGTATTGTTAAAAATTGGTACAACCTATTTTATCCAAAATACTGTCCATCACTAGCTATAAGTTTTTCCCACTTCTCTGGTAATGCATGGATTCCGTCCCAATAAAACTGCTCGCTTTTGGAGGCGAAGAACTCATCAAGCCAATTTTGGATACCTTCAACCGAAGTGAAACGCACTCCCGTAAGGGCATTCTGCATCGACCGGAACAAATGGTAATCTGATGGTGCAAGATCTGGGCTATAAGGCGGGTGGGGTAGAACTTCCCATCCGCTACCATCGAGATAGGTTTTGACCACTTGTGCGACATGCGGCCGAGCATTGTCATGATGAAAGATCAATGTCTCATGTCTGGTTTCCCATTCCGGACGTTTTTCCGCAAATGCTCGCTTCAATCGCATAAGTTGTTGTCTGCAGAGTGCTCCGTTTATCGCCTCACACAGCATCCGATAACTTTCCGCTGCACTTTTCTTCAGATGGAAGCAAAATAGCAATGCTTCTCGCGAATGAAGTTTGGTAGGCACAAAAGCTGACATAGTCTTTGTATAAAAAAATTTTTTGTTTACACTTCGACGAAATGACACAAACTAGAAACGACACTTAATGATGACGCTTTCACATGAAACTCGTTACACAAATACTCAGTACAATTTGAAACTAGTATTACTATATGTTTTAAATCCTTTAAAACTTAGTTGCACACCCAATACATACATGGAGAAAAGTAATGCCCTGAATTTCACCCGTATGTACACATGAATAGATATGCAAGAATGAATTAATGACATCATTTACAAATACATAGATGCAAATGTCTACTGACTATTGACATACGAGGTGTGGCCATTAAGTTCCTTCAATTTAGTTACAACACAAGAACTGAGCTTAAGTACCAGTTGCAGCTTGAAGTCGACAGCCCATTTTATATAGTAGAATAGTTATAAAGCGTTTTTTTTGACTTTTTTAACTAATTTTTTTTTTATTATCGAGTTTCAACATATACATTTAAGTATGAAATTCGATTTCTTTTGCATGACCACCGCGTGCACGTTTTACGAAGTCCAATCGTTGAACCCAATTTTCGACCACTCTTTTGCATAAATCGGCCGAAATTCCAGCAATTTCGCGTTCAATATTGGCTCAGAGTTCACAAATCGTCGCCGGCTTGTTACTGTAGACCAATGACTTCACATAACCCCAAAGAAAATAGTCTAGAGGCGTCAAATCACACGAGCGCGGCGGCCATTCGACCGGTCTATTTTTGGAAATAATGCGCTCATCGAACTTATTCTTCAACAAATCAATTGTAGCGTGTGTTGTGTGGCTTGTGGCCCCGTTCTGTTGAAACCACATGTCGTCTAAGTCCATACCATTCAATTGCGGCCAAAAATAATCGTTTATCATGCCGCGGTATCGATTTCCATTCACAGTAACGTGGCGATCGTTCTCGTCACTGAAAAAATATGGGCCAATTACGACGCCGGCATGTAAATCGCACCAAACAGTCACTCTTTGTGGGTACATTGGTTTTTCGGCAATCTCTCTTGGATTATCTTTCGCCCGAATGCGGAAATTCTGCTTATTGACGAATCCACTGAGGTGAAAATGTGCGTCCTCACTGAAGATGAAGTGCGCGATATGCATTTTGATTTGAACGCCCGTTTTCATAATAAGCCTGAATAACTTTAACGCGTTGATCAAGTGTGTAGCGTTCCACGATGAAATGTATAGTAATGAAGTTTACAAATGGCAAGCGAAAAATAAAAAATATTGCGTCGTTCGCCCTCCCTATCGGAAAAAAGTTGAAGCGCACCTATTGAAAAACGCTTTAGTTACATAATAGAATAGTAATATTGGTGACCTGTAGCCAAATTCTGACAAAATTTTTTTATATAATTGGCGCGTAAGTCACGCAAATATAATTACCAATAAATAAAGAAAAAGCGTAATATTAAACCCATTTCCGATTTGTTTAAAGAAATTATGATTAAATCCATAAATCAAAACTATTTTTCAGTCGCAATTCCAAGAATTGCAAACGTCCCAATTTAATATAAAAGAATTAACTTCATTAATAAATTAAAGCACTAAATGAAGAAAATGTTACAAAGTATATTTATCGTCGCAATTCTGAGAATTGCAACCGTCCCAAATTAACTAACTTTTCACTAAGAAAGCAATTTGCAATAAATATTGTCAAATCGGCATTTCCGTTCCCAAATGAAAATGCAATATTCACAAATAACACAATAATTTTAATATATGAGAAGACCTTGTAATTGGGATAAGTCAATCTTGTTCCTCTCATTCGATCAAGAAGTTGTCAAGCTTTAATAAAATAAATGAATAAAACAAATTTATTTTTTTTTTAATAAAAACAACGACGCGGAAACGAAATTCGTATGATCCTGGTTGATTATTTGGCCAAGCTTCTTTTCCTATTTAAGGGTGCGTCTTGCTGTTATTCCACAAACGGAGAGACCTACGATTTTATACCGTCTCCCAATGGGAAATGGTTTTTTATGAGGAGTTTTTTTCCTCGCAGAAATGCAATCGGAGGTTTGCGCGCTGAAGGGTGATCACTAGTGGAAACTTCTTTTATCATTTGATGTTTTATGTTTGGGGTCTCAAATCTGGGCAATACTGCATAGTAGAAATATACCAACTCTTTCGCAGCTGTCGCTAAAACTTCAAAAATCTCCGGATTCCCAATGGTACAAATTATGCGAATGAATATAACGAATGAATGCGATTTTTCTACGGAGAAAATGCAAAACATCGTCAGGATAAAAATTATCAAAAATCACTACTACTTTATGCTTGGACTTTGTTACTCTAAAACTTAATGGGCTATAAAACTACGTGTTCAGGTTAGGATAAATATGAGCAGCCATTTATCCTGAGCTTATTTGGAAAAATGTTTAAATTCGTCCATTTTGAAACCATAAACTACTTCTAAACTATTTCTTTAAAAAATTCGGATTAAAAAATTTTTAAATTTTGGAATTATATTAAAATTTTTCAAATTTTTATAAATCTTTTACAAAGTTATGTAGTATTAAAGTATTTGTATCGAATGAACTATTTTTATTTTGTATTATATGTTTATTCTAAAGTTAGAATATAAAAAACTAAATAGCAAAATGTCTATGAAAGAAAGAATAAAATGTGTCGCATATCTTCACCGGAACTGGGGTACTAACTATTTGCTATTTTATCTTCTGTAGACTTTTATGTTCTTTTCATGCAGAGTTTGTCTGAGAAGATCCTTAAGAAATTTGATTGGAGTATATTTTTCTGGAACATTTTAACGCTCTAGCCGCTAGCTATTGCATCGTTTTTTCAAACTTCTCAAAAAAAACCGGATTAAAACAATTACTTAATAAGTTAAAATACCTATTCTATGAGAATATTTCACTTGAAATTTTACTCTGCATTTTTAAGCTATATAGTTGGTTCACAGTAGTACTCCAAAAGCGTTTAGGCACATGATCTAAAAATTGATTAGACTATAAACAAATTTAATAGGAAATACAAAAGGTTTTGGGGGTCCGCTACTAACTACTGGCCCAAGTTCTTTCATCGCAAATTGACTTAATTTGCCCCCAGACATTGACCCTTAAATTATTTACCGCGTAATTTATCAAATTTAAAACAAGTCTTACTTGAATTGTTTCAGTTAAAAACTGCGCTGCCTATCTGCCAGAAGAGTGTTCCGAGAAACTGCATCACGTAAAGCCCTATATCTCCGCCACCTAAAATTCTATTGCTTTTTAAGTTGCGTGTATTTTAATGTTATGTAAAAAATGTTTATGTCTTTTAGTTTTCTCAAAAAAAAAAAAAAAAAGAAAATTTAATAACCACTTAATTTGCAACCTTTAACTTCGGATAAATGCACAAATTATTGTGTAGAGTCTGAGCGGGACTATATAGAAGTCGATAATAAAGTTTCACCCGTAACTTTATTTACTTGTGCTTTAGTGAAAAATTCCCGAAACTTAATTTCCACACCTCGTACGCAGAAAATGTGTTGGAATTTCCGGTTTATAGAATTATAATTAATTAAAATTTTATTGCAGTAGAACAAAAATGCAATAATGAAAGTTTCTCATATGAAAATTAACATAATTTCGCACCCGCACATTTGCGAATAATTTAATTTCCCATAATTCAAATCATTAGAATCATTTGCTTTTATGGCAAATTTCGAATACTTGAAAATTTTTTCGCCGTGAGCGCATTTAATGGAAATCACTTATTTGCATAAAATTGATTTTAAAATTGCAAATCGTTTTCGCACTTATTTACAGGTAGACGTTAAACAACTGATTCTATGCATATATATGTGAATCTAGATGTGTACACATATATTTGTTACCTTTAAAATTTTTCTATTGCAATAGACAAGCAACCTATGAAACTTAGCAGCAGTGAACTTGATCAAAAAAATGTATTGCTTTTCGTAAATAGGTATGTATCATTATTGCAATGCAGCGAAATTTCATAGAAGTGGCTAATTAAAAAAAAACTCGATTGACGTTCACAGAAACGAGGTTATGCTAAATTTGACCATTTCGGACTTAACGAATTTTATGCCGTCATACCTGCGAAAGGACGTAATAAACAAAATTTATTTAAGGAAATCTAGTCTCACTCGATTAGCTTTGCTACGGTTAAATTTTTTTTACCAAATGTCGCGAATTTGCCTTTTGTATTTAAAGTTTTTTCTATTTCCAATGAAACTTAAATGGAATAAATCAGCAAAAATATCAAAAGTTCATATTTTATGGCTCTGCCTTTGCATGTAGTACAGATCATAACAAATAAATACCTTGAGGCCAACTCAAGTAGGCGAACCAAGAAGTTTAAAAGTATAGAATAATTTATTTGTATGGTGGCCTATGTCTAGGGCTGAAAATGGGACAAAGTAAAATTATGATGAAACGATTTCGTTGAAATAAAGCGTATCTGCTGTGCTCCCAATTTCATATTTCCATTAATATTTGTTATTTGAGTCCAGTTGCTTTGACCGAGTTCATAGCGGGCAACTTTTGTTGAAGAAACTCATAACTTGTGAAAGAGGGAGAGACAAGGATATGAGAGGGACTCTGAATAGCTCGTGCTCGGGCAACTCGCTTAGTGTTTTCATTCTTCTCTATATTGTTGTTGGCTGAGACTAAGAACTAAAGGAATTGCAAGCAGCAGAACCAAACGGACAACATCAAAAAAAAAAAAAATCGCAAACTCGAAGCAACAAAAGTGTCCTTGTATGAGCACGGCCTTTGTTGTCAGTGAAAAGTAAATAACAAAAGGCGCTTATTTATACAAAGTAAAATTAATCAACCTATCGGAAAACTTACACTGCTTTCAAATACCATCGTACGTCAATCATAGGTCAAAGCACTATCAGACTATATTTGAAAATCAGTTTTTTTTGTGTATTTAGTAAGAAGTTTATTCAACAACAAAACTGCATGATTGATTTTGCGCCACCTTCTATATATGTGTAATTATAATTGTGAATATAAATGTGAATTTCGGATCATTCCCATGGCTTTTAAACGTTTGGAAATGGTTGATTGATCAACTCCCAAAGTTTTTGCAACCTCTTCTTGCGTTTGAGCCGGATCTTGATCGAGCAATTCCTCCAATTCGGTATCCATGAACTTTGGCGGCGCGGCCAAAATCACCACTTTTAAAGCGTGCAAACCACTTCTGGCACGTTCGCTCAGCTAGAGCATGCTCACCATAAACTTCCACCAAGATACGATGACTTTCGGCTGCTTTTTTCTTCATATTAAAGAATTCCCCGCAAAAACACATTATTTGGCACGAAATTCGACATTTTCAAGTGTGGTAAAAATATTGTTGTTTACGCTTCAAATAAAAAACTTATACTGACTTTTGTGCCTTACGATAGTAGCTCTCCAATGAATGTTTGGAAATGTGGATCGATGGAATAATAATCAAGTTACGCCATCTGTTGTAAAACCGCACGAACTTATCCATAGACCTATTATAATTACACATATATAGAAGGTGGCGCAAAATCAATCATGCAGTTTTGTTGTTGAATAAACATATTAATATTTTCAATAGGACTATTTTCATTAATCTGTAATATTTCTAACTGATATTCGGGACAGTTTTGAATTAGTTATGTATTGAAATATTCCGCCCTATGTTCCGACTAGGAGCGATATAATATGTATTATGATGTTTTCCTTATATACAATAGTGTATTTATTTTTACCTGTGAATGTCATCTAAATGTATAATTTATCCAGCTATAAAAAAAATTAAAAAATTTATTGAAGTATACACAGGTATTTTTAAATTATACGAGTTTGCATGAATGCGTTTTGCTACAACATCGTACTGATTTTTGAATGCTTCGTTGTACGTATTTGAATGTTAACCCATTCCCGCCGGCTGTACTTTATCATAACAAATAAATGACTGCACTTTAATCGATTTCGATCAAGTTGGCAATCCTGTGGTTAGTTGATAGTCCAATCTAAGCCGTTAATTTTTTTTAACGTTATTGGACTGACATTGTGTCATTTGTGATGTGTCAAAGTCACCCAGTTACAAAAAGTTTTGATCTTTTAACAGATGTGTGTCTGTGAAGTGAGAAAAAAGTAAACTGTGACTATTTAAATATATTTATTTATTAAAAACGTGTATAGAAAAGCATTAGAAAGAATACTACAAACAAGATTTTTGCGGTAAATTCAGTTTTATTTATTTTTCTACCCCCCAAAGTTTGGTGTACTTTAAAAAGTACAGCCGGCGTATATGGTATACATTTTTATTTTTTCTCCACCGAATTTAGAAATGACTTTCCGTGGCAAAAATAGTTTCCGAGGTCTTCAGGAAACAGTTGATGCTCTTTTGTGTGATGATGTTGAAGGTAATGATGATATCATTCCGGATTTGGTCATCATTCCTCCGGAGCTCGACCAACTAACTGACACGGAAGAGTTTGATGAAGATAATTTAGACGACAATATGACAGATGCCGACAGATGTGCCCGGACATATTGAACTCGACATTGTTGAGGATATGATTGATTGCAATAAATCGACGGCCTTTGCATCAGCTGCAGTGATAGACTCAACACTAGATGGACCATCAACTTCTGCGGCAGCATAACGACAGAACTCAATTTCAGAGAAACACCTATCCATAGGTAATAAGTTGGCAATTGCTTTTTACCCGTCATACAAATTGTACATAATTCCATGTTTTTTACTTTCCTTTTACAGATACCGGAAATTGTAAATGGCTCAGAAAAGATCCAAGGTATAATTTCGAATACAATGGCAGTGCTTATGTTGAAACATTTGAGACAACAAAGGAAAGTTTTGATGAGTACACACCAAATATGATTTTTAAAGAGTTTCTAACGGACGAAATAGTTCAATACATGTGTGACCAAACCATGTTATATGCACGCTCCGATAAAAACAATCGAAACTTTACAATTGACGTAGAGGAGATGAGAATATTTATAGGTATCTTGTTTTAACCGGTTACCATGGGATACCAACTGAGCGTTCGTACTGGTCACTTACCGAGGATCTTGGACTCAATATTGTTTCAGAAGCCATGTCAAGAGATCGCTTTCTCGAAATAAAAAAATATCTGCATCTTGCAGACAACAAAGAAATAAATAATTCTACAGACAAAATGTTTAAGGTTAGACCTCTAATGAGTATGTTGATTGCACGTCTTCAGCAATTCGGTTATTTTCACTCGAATTTATCAATTGATGAATCAATGATAAAATACTTCGGCAAGCACTCAGCAAAATAATTTATAAGAGGTAAGCCCATACGTTTTGGTTACAAGGCATGGATGATAGCTAGCTCTTCCGCGTATTGTTATGATTTGGATGTTTATTGTGGAAAAAATACGTCCGAAACTCGAAATATTCTGCTAGGCGCAAGCCTTGTATTGAACTTTGTGGACAGGATTCCCAATCCCGAGAGACATGCAATTTTTTTCGACAACTATTTTTCCACCCATTCCCTGATGAGACAGCTAGCAAACATGAAGTTCAAAGCAACTGGTACCGTTCGCGAAAACAGAATTTCAATTTGCAAGCTTAATGTCAACAAGATTTTCAAAAAGCGTTCCCGTGGAACTTACGATTATCGTTACGATACTTCCGACGATATCCTCGCAGTTAAGTGGGTAGACAATAGCGTTTGCTCGATGCTCACCAACTTTTATACAATAACACCTGCGCTTTATGTTAAGCGCTGGTCTCGCGAGAGTCAAATACAATAAGCATATGGGTGGCGTCGATAATATAGACCAAAATGAAATACCTATCGCATAGCACTGAAGGGAAAGAAATGGTGTGGGTAATTTTCACTTATCTCTTTGATTTGACCATGCCAAATGCTTGGAAGTTTTATATATCACTCAATAACAAAAACGATAAATTTAATACACAACTGCAATTCAGGCGTGCAATTGTTCGGAAATATTTGATAGAAGGCAAATCACGGGTCTCTAGGAAAAGTCGTGCACCTTCTTCATCTGTTGAAAGAAACACCCATGGCCATATTCCACTAAAAAATGGCTCGTAATTGCGTTGCGTCGTATGCCATCAACGCACAATTTGGTCATGCGCCATGTGCAGAAAAACCCTTTGCATAAAAAGAGATTGTTTCGCTCAATACCACGCATAATATCTAAAACTTTTTCTTTTTTCCTTTATTTATGAGATTTTCAATGTTAATAAACAGATATGGACTCGTAAGTGTAAGCGCATTCTGTTAATTTATGTTTTAATGAAAATAAAACCGTTTGTTTGGCAAATCCCATTTTTAGTTTTTGAAATGAAAAAATGTATATACTAACGCCGGCTGTATTTTAAAAAGTACAGGCTGGGAAATAGGCGTGGCATGAAAAAAAAAAAATTGTTTAAAATCATTTTTTGCATCTAAAGGTCAAAAATAACTGGTGTATGAAAAATCATGACAATCGGTCCACGGGTTCTGTACCCCGGCGTTAATGGGTTAAGATGAGAATTCTTTAAAAAAAAAATTAATTCTGTACTTAAATGTTCGATTTTTGATAAAATGTGGCAAAGTTCGAAATTGTAAAGAAAATTGAACATATCGTCCCCTTTCTATGTTAAACTAGTATCTACAAAATCATAATTTTCAGTAAATCGATAAAATGTTTAGAGTTACTTGAAAAGTTATAAGTTATTTTATACGATACTTATAGTAGATACGAGGTTTTTGAACTCGAACATTTAGATACGAGAAAAATCGAAACGCTCTGAAAAAATTATATTATCATTATGAACATTGTATGTTTTGTTTTACGTAACAGGAGTGTTAAGGAATGCTTTTCACTTAAAATCGCAATTTCGAAAAAAATGAAGTTACGAGGTTAACACAGAAATGGGGCAGACAATATCCATAATTACTTCCGTATTCGTGTTGATCAGAGCAGCAAAAACGAGAAATTTCTCTTTATTCCCTTATCTCTGCTCCAGTAAACACATATTAGGAATATTCATTTGCATTTACTGTTTCCCTACTATTATCGTACATATGCAAAATGCTGACTGCCTAGAGGACTGAGTGTCAACTCAGTCTCATCCCATTTTATGCGTATCCCCGGCCTTCACTGCATATTGATAGGTATTATTTATGGAAAGTAATTTGCTTCCAGCTTAGAGAGAAGTAGAGATCTAGGAAGGGCGAAATTAAGATCAAAACTGTTAAACAATTCTATTAAAAGACCTAAAAAATTGCATTAAGCAGCTTAGAAATGAGGGATAACTTTAATAATTTGATTTAATATTTTAACATTCAACGGATAGTGACAACGCAAAACCCTTTGAATAGTCTTGAAGCATATCTGCGCCAGTAGATTTGGGTAATCAATGATAGATAAACGTCATCATCATCACATTGGTATTACAGACCGGCGTGGACCATTCCCTGCTCTACAATGCACCTCTATTGATCAGTATATTTCGCTGTCGCTCTATGTTGTGGGATTATCACCTTTCGTATATCATCTTCTATATCTTATAACGATTTGCCGCGCGGTCGGCCTCTTTTTGTCGTCCCTTCGAGTTTCGCATCAAACTTTTTTTAGAGCGATCTTTCGCTGCTCATTCTCAGAACGTTTTTATACCAACGTAATTTTTGTGACTTTATAAACCGCGTTAAGGCGGACGTGGATCGTTGAAATTAAGATATTGCAGAGCAAACCAGACAAAACTGCGTTGAACTCTTTAGGTCCCTGGGAAGTAAATATTATCACTTTTATCAACTGATAAATGAACTGATTTGAACTATGTTTTTTGTTTTGTTAGGTTACCAATCATCTGTGATTAACACTCCTACTAAATCGCCATGG
This sequence comes from Anastrepha obliqua, assembly GCF_027943255.1. Taxonomy (NCBI): domain Eukaryota; kingdom Metazoa; phylum Arthropoda; class Insecta; order Diptera; family Tephritidae; genus Anastrepha; species Anastrepha obliqua. Next base: position 89,560,859 of record NC_072892.1, read on the forward strand.
CTAAATTCACCACAGTGTTTTCAATCTTTTATAGTTTTAAAACTGTATTTGAATTTGTAAAATCGAGTTTTTAATGAATTTTTCGTGAAATAAAGTAAATAGATTTAATGGTGCGAAAATTTAGGAAATGTTGGGAAACTGTTTCGATAATGATTTTCTAAAGAAAACAGCGATTTAGAGTGGCACTCTTCAGAAGAGTTCGTGAGTTCATCGAGGATAACGAACTTAGTGGCAGACCGTCGACTTCAAAAACTGAGGAAAAGTGAAAGAAAAGTAGATCAATAATCGCAAATTAACAGAGGACTTCTTCATTGGTCCCAAATCACCTGAATTTCATACCAAAACGGGACCGCGTTTATATTGCAAAATACATAATTTCCAAACCTGAATTCAACCCAACATTCAGCAAACAAAGCACTACTGGAGAGAAGACGTGAGTTTATGAGTACGACATGTAATCCAGTCATCAGAGAAGTGAGTGGAGAGCTCCGAATGAAGCAGTTCCAAAAAGCACGTTATTTTCCGTCAAAGAAAATTAAAGAAACCGATGATATTGGTTTTTATGGATTACAACGGTAATGTATACCAAGTACTTTTTTCAGAAGGTCAGACGGTTAATAGAACTATTATTTGGATGTAATGAGACATTTAAATAAAAAAATTTGCCAAAAACGAAAGGATTTGTGGGAAAACTGCTAATGGATTTTGCAGCGTGATTAAGCACCGTCGCACAGTGCCTTCATTATTCGTGAATTTTTGACCAAGATCAAAACGAATACAACCCAACAGCCATCGGAATCACCTGATAAGGCTCCCTGCAATTTTTTTTTTTTTTCAAGTCAAAAAACTACTACGGGAAATATGTTTTCAAAGCTGAAAGGAAGTAATGGAAAATTTCGAAGATCTCTCTGATACATACATACATACATTACACTACATTATTCTTTTTTAACGTACTCTTTAAAACACACGCTGTTTTTTTTAGTCTATGACTAAGTAAAATATTCAAAATATTATGATAAAAAATCTCATACGATGAAGGTTTACTCTTCCTTCATTGTTTCATTCCTTATGAACCACTACATGCACATAAATCGATAAAAAATATGCAATCAAATTCTATCGAAAACACATCCTACCATTAATATTGAATGGCTCATAGCAAACATTAACATACACAGCCAATTTGTCGAAGGCTGATGACTAACACTTTTTTCTATAGCGGAATTTCAGTTAACTTTCACCACACCAACGAATACGTTCTTTTGTATACGACCATTTTTATCGAAACAAAAAATATTGCCTGGAAATTTGGGCCAAAACACTTAAAAATTGGCATGCAAATATTTTTCTTACCAAAAGCCACACACTCAATAAAAACGCGGCCACCAAAATGAGCAATGAAGAAGTATGTATGGATACGTACGAGCTCTGTATGTACGCGTAAGCTTGGTGAAAATGAGCAACCAACAGCGGCAGAAGTAATGCAGACCAAGCAATGGAAGTAAAAATAAAAAGAGCAAACCCAAAGAAAAAACAATACAGGGTTTTAGGATGAATAAAGGGATGGATGTGTGGGTGTGTGCGTGTGGGAAAACGGAATTTGAGAAAAAACACGAAAGTAAATGTGGTAATCAAAAAATAATCTGCATATAATAAAAAATTGCTGGCATAAATTCGTGGCGCAACGCAAAACATACATTTATACACAATAAATTTTTCATATCGAAGCAACCAAGCACATTCTACGGCAAATAGGACATACATATATGTACCAGTATTTGTAGCATACATATATAGGTGCATAAATTCGAAACATTAAAAAAGACTACAATTACTCTACTACAAGTGGCGTAATAGCGTACACCCATATAAGTATGTATGTATAGATATGTAGACATGAAGTGCCATAAAAATTGCGAGCCGACCCATAAATTACGACTGCCTTGAAAGAAGAAAAAAAAAACAAAAACATAAACAAGAAAATCATACAAGCATCAATGTTTAAAAGTATTGGCATGTGAAAAAGTAGCCACAGCGCAGCGAAAACAAGTTTGGACAGCCTAGGGTCGGGGGATAAGTGTGATGGTAGTCGAAAAGAAAGTTAAAGCAAATGCAGCCAATTTTCATTTTATAAAGCAGAGCTGTACATTTCTGATGTTTGTACGAGTATGTAAGTATTTATGTGCATATATATATATGTATGTATGAGTATAAGCGTAAATTGTGCCAATTTATTTGGCAAATGCCAACATAAAAGGGTTCACTGCCTTCGTTCAGTTCCGCAGTAGGATTGTGTTTAGGGCGGACGCAGTTTGATTTTATTACGCTGACAAATGGTGCACGCCGAATTCAACTCAACTCAATTCGACTGAACTTAATTCACACTGCACCTATACACATGCAAACAAATGGGGTTATATATGTATATATGTATATTTGTATGCATGGCTGTTTGTATGTGTCTAACGAGTCTCTAACTTGAATCTATCAGCTAAGTAAACACATCTACATGCTTTCGTTTAGTAAATTACACTGGTTTCGAATTGTCGTATAGTCAACTTCTTCGGGAAGGCTGGCTAGTGGTTCGGGCAATATCCACGAACAATTTTTCTTTCATTTAAAACACATATTTCTGTACCTTATGACCGCTTTTTTTGAAACCACTATCCTTATTGAGACTTTAAAGTTCTTAAAAAAATCGTGACATCAGCAAAACAAAATTAAAAACGCAGATTTCCTATAATTGACCTGTTGCTTCGCGCAAACTCAAAAAAATTATAAAACACGCTTGTAGCGAAGATCCTTAACCCATATACTACTGTGGGCAAAAAGTAAGGTGAATTTATTTGTCAAACTTCGCGGGATTAAAATTTCGCTCTAGTTATTTTTTTCTTGAGTTGGCAGCACTGTTAATAACATCTGGGCCAACTTTCATGTGAATGTCATTATCAGTAATATATTTACGCTTGTGTTTACCAAACGACCAAGAGTGCATTTTTCTATATTTGATTGAGCAAAGAAGTGCCATCAAATTTTGTTTGCGGAATGAAATTTCGGCTGCGGAAACGTTTAGCATGTTGCAGAAGGCATTTGGTGATTCGACCATGTCGCAGAAAAATGTTTATAAGTGGTACAAAGACTTCAAAGAAGGTCGAGAACGTATTGATGACTTGGAGCGCTCCGGACGACCATCGACGTCAACAGATGACCAACACGTCAATAAAGTGAAGGAGTTAGTGCTCAAAAATCGTCGGTCGACTGTTAAAGACCTTACTGATATGACCAGAATATCAAAAGGATCTGAGAAAACCATTTTGAAAGACCATTTGGGCCTACGAAAAGTCAAATCTCGTTTGGTACCGAAAACTCTCAATTTCTTGGAAAAAAGTCGTCGCGTTGATGTGTGTGAAACAATGCTTTCAGACTATCAGGACAAGCTCAAATGCATCATTACGGGAGATGAGACTTGGATTTATGCTTACGACCCTGAAACAACCGACCAATCAAGCGAATATCACGCTAAAGGCGATGCCAGACCGAAAAGTGACCGTCAAAGTCGTTCAAAAATAAAGGTCATGATGACAATTTTTTCCGATATTTGTGGTGTGGTGCACTATGAATTCCTTCCACCTGGCCAAACTGTTAATAAGGAATATTATTTGAGCGTTATGCGTCGTTTACGTGAAGCAATTCGTCTAAAAAGAGCAGAATTATGGGCCAACAACTCTTGGTTTTTGCATCACGATAATGCACCGTCTCACACTGCACTCGTTCTTCGTGACCATTTCGCCAAAAATTCTACGCATATCTTTCCGCAATCACCGTATTCGCCTGATTTGGCTCCGTGTGACTTCTGGCTATTCCCAAAACTCAAGAGACCACTCCGGGGAACGCGTTTCGAGTCGATTGAGGAGATAAAAGCTATTGACTATTTGGCATGTTTCGGGGATTGGAAAAATCGTTGGCATAAGTGTATTTCATCGAGAGGGGACTATTTTAAAGGGGATGAAATTGATTTACAAGAATAAATAAAGATTTTTCATTTTACAACCAAATTCACCTTACTTTTTGCCCACAGTAGTATATCTTCGAGTGATGAATGTAATGATGGTACCAAGAAGAATTCACAAAACATATTTTTCTTAAATGTTTTGAATGAAATTCGTCAAAGATATTGAAGGCTAAAACTTCAAATGACTTCTTTGAAGTTTTATAAAAAAAAAAATCGTAGAATTGCCTATACTATCGTCCTTCAATTGATGTCAATATTTAAACCACATCGCGTATTATTTTAGATTCAAGCGTTTTTTTAACCCACTAGCCTTATTATAACGTTTAGACCCTTACCAAAATGCAAATGTTCTGTAAAAAAAACTATGAATGCAAGTTTATTACATCTGAGCTATAGTTTTGCACGTATATCGATATTTTTATATATAATTACGATTTTCTTAGGGTGTAATGAATAAAAGTAAATGAGAAAATTTTAAAAAGCAATAGTAAAGATAAATAAAAGAAATAAAATAATGTAAGTGTTGTATAGGTGACATCAGAAGGCATCCTGCCACGGTCCTTAAAGCAGTGTTTTGGCAGGTCTGAAGCTTCCAGGCGACCAGACAGGCGCAGCATAGTTTAAAACCGGTCGGCCTATTGCTTTAAAAGTCGACAGCAACATTTCCTTGTCTTTGCCCCAAGTGCTGCCGGCGAGCGACTTGAGAATCTTGTTGCGATTCTGTACTTTAGTTGCAAAGCGGTTGTATGCGCTGAGAAGGAGAGCAAGCTGTCAACGGTAACTCCCAAAATTTTGGGGTTATTAACCGTCGGAATTGGTGTATCATCGACTTTCACTTTGAGTTGTAGCTTGACCTCCTTTGTCCAGGTGGTGAAAAGGGTCGCCGTGGATTTAGTGCGGGAGAGTTGTAAATTCCTCGCAGTGAAGAAGCGAGAAAGGCTGGTGAGGTAGTCGTTTACCTTGAAGCATAGACCATCAATGTCATTGCCCGGAGCACAACAAACTGCTCAGTAAGAAGTTTCTGCTAGGGTGTTACCGCAGGCCTCACCCATGCTGCCACCTACTCGAGCCTGAGCCACCTCCCAGGCACATCAGGAGGCTTTTCCTCAGCTACGCGGACGAGATCTCAGACAAAACAAACAGACAGTTACTAGACCGGACAGTGTACAGACAGGTCATAAACGACATTTACCAGGAGACGCTCACCACCTTCTTAACCTCCCGACCCCCGAATGCCGTTATCGGAGTGCAACCACGACCAATCGTAGACGAAGAGCTCCAACTTCCCGGAGAGTCCCGCGTAATCTTGGCACAATTACGTTCTGGATATTGTGGCAGGTTAAACTCCTATCCATAATCGACCCCGACATAATAAACATATGTCCTTATGTGAAGGCACCCCGCAGGACACTAACCACCTTTTCACATGCCCCATTAAACCCACTCATCTAACACCCCTCTCCCTCTGGACCCAACCCGTCGCAATAGCTAGTTTCCTGGGCCTACCGTTAGATGAACTAGACAAAGACGACCAGTGATTACGATACACTGACAGGGCAAAGGTACTGCTACAACAACAAGAACATAAATGAAACAATAATAACTTTCTGCTTTTACGTACGGGTATATTAAAAACTTACAATTGGCATCCGCTACAGAACTTTAGTAAGCATTTTGAACTGTTTCCATATTGAGCTGTTCATTACATTAACTCCTGCAGAGGGAAACATAGCTTGAGACCTACCATTTACACATTTCCTTAGACGCTATCGCACTCTTTAGCCAATCGCGAAATAGCAGTATAGACGGCAGCGCTGCTAGCATAAAATCATGCGCCAACTGTTAAAGATCTTGAAGAGATGTGTTCTGCTTAAAATACAACTAAATATTCTATTATTTTCCAGCGGGGTATATACTCGAACATGCATTTATATTTGGGTGAATGATTTTAGGTGTTGAACTTTTGAGCAGCTCCCTTACTTTTTCTTTTCACTCTTTATTTTACTTTTTCCCTCTATATAGTCAACAGTCAATCAAGCAACAACTTAAATTAAGAGATGTGCATTAAGGGGTAATGGTTAAAAGGAGAGAAGTGTTTTGTGCACAAGCACACAATCGCATTTCACATCATTCAATCAAACATTTACGTTCTAATAAAAATTCGAAAGTACCAAAGCTTGACTAACTGGTTCCCTTTTTGATTGGCTGAATGTTAGGTCTACGAATGTGTGAGTGTGGGCTGCTGACCTGCAAGATATGTAGGTATTTTATATAATGTGTAGCACGATTTTAGGCTTTTGTGAAAATAAATGGTTTCACTTTTCACATGGGAATGGAAGTCGATTTAGTTATTCGTAGTTACTATGCCTGAATATTCATATTTTATTCGTTTGATTGAAAACCTTTAGCTGGATGTATATGGCACATAAGCCTATGGCAAATGAAGAGGTAAGATGAAAAACTTACTTTAGAATTTATAAAATGTATAATATTTTAGTTCTGTGCGCGTAAGAGGTAAAGAAAATAATATAGTAACTCGACCTTTTTTTCGGCAAAATGTTAAACTTCCAGTTACTTTGTGGCTTTCTCTTCTGTCACCAAAAATTATATATAAATCTATTTTATGAAATTTATATGTAGAGATTTTGAAGAAATATGTTTGGTATGTTGTCATGTATGTCAATTTTGTTTATTCATGTTTTTGTTTTTGAAATGTCATGGCAATGAAATTTTGCTTTTATAAATCCGTCAAATGGATCCCGATTCTCGCCTTTCGCGGACACACTACTTCACAGGACCCTTGTCTTCCCCACTACTTCACAGGACCCTTGTTTCCAGCAACGTCACTATGCAGATTATTCTTATGTCGCAGAGTTCTGATGCAATCGAAAGTGAGACCATGCATTCCCTAACCAGTTTCGAGAGCACCATAATAGAGCCCAGGGTCCTAATTGCCGCTTGACTATCGGAGTAAATATTTGCTTTCTCAATAGTTATTACGCAAATAAGTAGCCAGCCAGCTGCTTCTTTGATTGTGGCCTCCACTGCTTGCGACACACTGCAGTGATCCGGTAACCTGAATTTGAGTTTGATGGGGAGTTCTTTGTAGAATACTCCTCCTCCAACCGTACCGTCCAAGTTCAAGCCATCCATGAAAAGGTTAACCAGGTCCACAACTCCCTTGATAGAATATGGATGGAGAAAGTTCCGCATGGACTAAGCGGGGGTACACACTGATCCGTCGACGGAGAGATATGTGAGATTGAGCCTATAGTCCGAACCAATCATTCTGAGTGCGGTATGTGCAGCTGCAATTCTGCCTGCGATGTCTACAGGTACCACATTTAACATTACATTAAGCGCTAGAGTAGGAGTAGTTCGAAGCGCCCCACTTATTCCAATGAGTGCATACCTTTGAACTCTCTCTAGCTTTTTCACTGATGTCATTCTGTCCAGTGAGTTCCACCAGACCATGACTCCATATAACAAGATTGGCTTTATTAAGGTACTATACAGCCAAGTACATAAATACATACATACTTTTTTTTGAAACCGGCATGCAAGAAAATCATTTGTTCATTTTAGAACTGTTTCTTAAGTATGTGCACAGAATTCTGCTTATGTGCTCAGAAAATCGGCTACCACATTATCTGTGCAAAATTGTTATAAAGAAAAATCACAACAGATTTGACACAGAAAATAAAACTTGCTCAATGTGTAATTTGGGCGCGCTGCCCACTATTAAGAGAATATAGAAAAGTCTCAATGGGGAAAATGATCATTGGGATAAACTTTTGCGTTTCATTAAATATGCCTCTAGATACAGAGATTACTTAATAAAAGAGTTTAACTGGTTTTAAAAACCGTAAACCGAATAATTGTTTTGCACGAAAAATAAATCGACAGACGGCTCATGCCATTGTCGTTAAACTATTGTAAATATTTATTTTCCTTAATATTACAATAATTAAATTTGAAATTTTGTATATTTTTCTTTTATTTGCAATATTTATTGCTACTGCTACTACTACTAGAGCCAAAATATAACTCTAAGCGAAAGATACCATCTTTTTCCAGTTGCGCGATCCTTACTCCCACCTTAATGTTGGGCTTCCACGTTAGCTTACTGTCAAGGATTAGACCTAGGTACTTTAGCCTGTCAGAAAGCACCAACGGAGCGCCCCTATTGAGGTAAGTTGAGCTCTGTGTATTTTATATTTCCTCGTGAAAAGGACGCACTCCGTCTTAAGAAGGTTCACCGACAAGCCGCAGTCCGCTGCCCATCGAACAACTACGTTTAGATATCCCTGCATCAAATCGTGCAGGATATCTACAAACTTTCTTCTAACAATTAATGCCATGTCATCCGCGCATACTAGCAAATGATCTCAAAGCCTTACAAGATCCAAAAAGCGCATGATCTCACAGCAAAGCAGCAACAAGTCAGACTTGAGAGAGCTAAGAAGTTACTTCGCTTAGCTGCAGATGGGCGCTCTCCAATTGTTTTCATCGAGCCTGGCGTCAAGATAAATGCAACATATTATCGGGAGCGTATTCTGGAGGTTGCTTTGAAGCTGTGGGCAGACAAACATGTCGGCAGACCATGGTCGTTTCAAGAGGACTCCGAACTTCGTAACGTCTACACAATGGCTCCCAATTTCCCCAGACGCGAATCCGATGGGTTATTCTCTTTGAGCCAGTTTGGAGAGCAAGCTTCGAGCTTAAAGATTCACGAGGTTCGAGACGCTGAAAAAATCCATTGTCGGCGAGTGGGTTAAAATACCTTCAAATCACTTTCGGGCAGCTTGTGATTCGTTTCTGGATCGTCTCAAGGCCATAATCAAGGCAAAAGATGGTTATATCGAGCAAAAGTAAATTGATTCTTAATTTTGTATTATTTTCACACATTTTTTTCTTTGAATTAAATAAATCTAAAACAAACTAAATTTATGGCCTTTTTAATTACGACCCTGTATAATGACGAATATGGGATATCTCTTAGAGTGAGTGACTTGATAGCATCTTTTTTTTAATTTAAAAGGAAAGTATATCATACGCATGAATAATATTCATGAATACGGCGAAGAGTAAGGGGCCCAAAACATCATTTGGGGTAGCCCATAATTCGCAAAGAAGGGGCTGAAAATTCATCCTCAATTGTAACAAGACAACTCTGAGATATGATTTTAGCCATAGAAGGAAAAGCCAAGAGAGCCCAGCTGGCAGACAAGAATGGTATTGGGTTGTTCAATAAGTTTTGCGGTTTGATAAGAAAAACACAATTTTATTGTTGGAAATGCAATTTATTATTGAGTATATAGCATGTGACACAGCGTCAAAGGTCATTCAGAAATCAGCAAAGATGTAGTCAACTTGTAGTTCAGATGAAAATGATTCAATACAATATTCATTGTTTATATAATATTATTTTCAGTTGCCAAATAAAGTTACCTTAATGACTAAAATTTTCGTTTAGAAGAGCTTGGTAAAAATATATTTCTGTGAAGGGGGAAAAAATAATAAAAAATGGGAACCTCTGCTTTGTACCAAATTTTCATTCATAAGTGCAATTTTTTTTTTTTTCAAAAAGCTAACAACCGTTTTGTTGCATAATTGTTAAATATTTTAATATTATATATTTAGAATTTATTCCAAAAAATTTTTTGTTTATCTCTCAGTGCCATCGATTTGACGAAAAAATAAAATATATGAAACAAGTAAAAATATGTAGCCTCTATGTTCTCTATCTTGTTAAGATTTATTATTACAAAACCAGTGCAAAATTAATACAAAAAATTAGAAATAAAAAAGACATCATCGGTAGGACGAAGGTTAACTTTAAAGTATGGAAAATTACGTTATCCTTTAAGGATTAAAATTAATACTCCAGTTGCTTTCTAAGCTGCGAAGTGTTTCAGTTTTTCTGTCAGAAACATATTGTAGTAATAGAGTTTAACTTTCCTTCTGTTAGATGGACACTACATAGCTTAGTGGACCTTTAAGCCGTATCCACTTGAGTGACCCATTAAAATCACCTGCCCTTTGGCGGTGATCTAGAACTCTGGTCTGACTGTCGCAGCTGGGAAACGAAATCTGTGACTACGCACAACATTTCTTCGAATTTTCGAGAGAACAAATGGTTTAGACACATTGGGAATTTTTTCAACATATAACAATGAAAATCCAGGTGTAAGTAGGTCTTCTAGATTCCCATACATAGAGAGTTGCAACCACCGTAACTTAGCCTAACCTAGAACTCTGCGCTGGTTTCTGGTTGGTTGCGGGGTCTCGGGGGATTTGCTCATTTACTCTGACAAGTCGAACTCATATATGCCACATGTGTACTTGTTTAGACTCATATCGTGGACAAAATTTACAAATGAAAAAAATTAATATCTACATAAAAAATATAAAAATATCTCAACTTTTTGTAGTTTCTCGTTCGGTTTAAATACACCTATTATTTATGGTCGTTATTACGCAGCGACACAAGCAAACAATTCAAAAACCATTTACTTTTCAATAAGCATCTACAAAATTGTTCCCAAGGAAAGCCAGTCTCATCAAAAATTTTAAATAAAATTAAGTATACCTTTAAAGTTGCAGTGCAAAAAAAACCATTATCCATAAAATATTCAAATCGTAAACAGATTTAATGTCACACGCACATCCTCAATTATAGGTATCAAAGACAGCTCTAAAAGGCATTAAAGGGAGCTGGAAAAAAGGTATTCCGAAATGCACGCCTAAACGTACATGCGCAGCTTGCTGATTAAATATTCGCTCGCTTCGTTGTTCTCATGACATCCACATCCGTCCGCTTCAAGATGCTAGTGTTTACTGGTATTTACAAAAAACCAAAACAAAACAAAACACGGAAAGCATTGTAGCACCTTATAAGCACGAAAATTTTATGCCATTTTTAAACACTTCCGGTTTGCCAGTTAACTCACGCTCCATATAGGCAGGTTGCTCATACGCCCCGCAACACCTACTCATAAACCCTTATACAAGAAGGAAGCTGCAGCATGTCATTACGCTCCTTTTACCTACATTTTTAGTTATTTTTCTTCATTTATTATGTATACCCTACCCAATTGCTTGTTTAAAAGGCGTTGCTATAATATTGTGCGTACATAACCTCTTTCGTAGATAATCTCGTTATGCCACGCTACATTTGTCACACAACGCAACTTATCTCAAAGGCAGGAAAAGCACACTAGCACACCTTAAGTAGTCGGCAAGCGGTGAGTTGACAAAAAGTGTAAAGAAAATAATCCAAAACAACAAAAACCAAAATAAGAGCTAAGGAAGAAGTGCGAAAAAGATAAAAAGGCGCGCACAAAGTGAATTTGCAATATATATACATAATTATGTACCAGTATGTATGAATTTGAGTGACAAGTGTACTTGAAAGCTTGTTAAAATTGAACGAATTTCGTGGCAGCAAGTGTGCGTAAAGAATGATTTGCAAGAGATACTTTGTGATACTTTGTAATATACTGCACGGTGTGTGCAGAAATGCATTTGAGATATGGAAGCAGCAACAAAAATATATGCTAAGGTTTGCTGTAAATATACAAGATTGAAGATGAACATGATACTGAAAAGCTCGCTAACTGGCTAAAATCGCGACAAATTACATGCAGCTGATAGCTGAATTCTCACCAGTTGAAAAGGCTATAGCCGAATGTATTGGCGTCGGCTTAAAACATACTGTGCATATAACAGATCGAATAATAGAAGCACTTTTTTAATATCGCAGGTATATTTCTGTCGCGAAAAAGCTGCTCATATATAAAATCAAGAAAACTGCTTCATATTAGCATAATTAAAAACTACTAGACCGATTTTTATATTTGTTGCTGTTCGTGCCTAATTAGTAATCTTTAAAGTTAGACCTTAAGTAAATGCAACTAAATTTCTGGTTAAGCAGTTTTCTTACCACCTTTCTTCTCTACTAAATGGACTAGAGCATATTCGATGTGCTTTTAATTCACCCGTAACAACCGTTTTATTTCCCCCATATAAGAAACCCGCAAAAACCTTTAAACGGTCACAGTTGCTTTGTTTTAAAATATATTGAAAAAATATGTATTTACGTTCTGCTCAAATATGAACGAGACGTTATCAATAAAACGGTCCGCTGATGACATATGGCAAAACTAAATTTTTTATTTTTTTGGTAAGACTGTTGCAAGCTTACATGGCAAATTTCAGCGTGATACGTCACATAGTTTGTTTTCTGTGCTACTGTAAACAAGTCAAGCTCGAGTGTGTTCTTCGAATTCTCTTTTATGACTTCAATTGTCTCAAAATGTTTTCCACGGAGCGGCAACTTGAGCTTGGGAAACAGGAAAAAGTCACATGGAGCCATATCAGGTGAATACGGTGCTTGCGGAACGATATTAACATTTTTTTTGTTCAAATAATCGCGAACAAGACGTGATGTATGAGCTGATGCATTATCGTGATGCAAGAACCATGACTTGTTGTCCCACAATTCCTTCCTTTTAAGACGAATGTTTTAGCGCAAACGCTTTAAAACGTCTAAATAATATTCAGCGTTAACCGATCGGCCTTGCGGAAGGAACTCCGAGTGCACCACACCTTCGTAATCGAAAAAAAACAGTCAGCATAACCTTAATTTTTGAGCGACTTTGGCGTGGTTTTTTGGGTTGATGTACGGCCCTCTTTGAACGATTTATACCACTGGAAAACACGTGCAGGCGATAGAGCAGAGTCCCCATACGTTGTCTGCAACATTTTTAAGTTGTTGGAATAACAAAATTTCAAACAAATTCTTTGTTCAACTTGGGTTTCCATCGTTAAATTCGAAGAACACACTCGAGCTTGACTTGTTTACAGTAGCACAGAAAACAAACTATGTGACATATCACGCTGAAATTTGCCATGTAAGCTTATAACAGTCGTACCATCCAACAAAAAATTTATTTTTGCCATATGTCATCCGCGGACCGTTTTATTGATAACGTCTCGTTCATATTTGAGTAAAAGGTATATGTGCTGAGGATACCCATCTTTGCGATTTTAATGAACTCACACAATATTGCAATATTTATAAAATCCAAAATACTCATTATTCTGCAACAAATTAACTCGAAAAAATTGCATGGTCATTGTTTGAGAAGTTAATAAATAATAAATACCAACTAATAAATAATAAATAATAAATAAAAGGATTTTTATTGCTTATTTATTGAATGTGAAAATTATGTCATTAGTAGCAGAGCAAAAAGCAATACAAGTTTATATAAATAGTCCTTCAAAGGTGACTTGTAGATGTCAGTAGTGAATAATTCTTTGACGGTACGTTATCTTATACATTTTTGACATTTGTCAAGTAGACATAGACAGTAGTAGATATACAATCTTGCACGATAGAACAGCACCGCAACTTATTATGCAAATGATGGATATTTAAGAACAACTTATCGCAAAGTTCGTGACTTATTTGGTAGGGGCAATCATCTTAATGAATGGGCAATTCAAAAGTTGGTGAACAAATTTCAAGAAACTGGATCTGTTGAGGATAGAAAACAGGACTGGTATACCAAAACAAAAATCCTTACAAACATATATTTGCTTAAAAATTAAAGTCTATGTTGGTTTTTATGCTACAAAATAGGTTTTTTTTTAGTTTTAATTTCAAGTGTCTCGTAAGAAATTACAAGTCCCGAAAATCCCAAAAAATAATTAAAAATACTGGAAGTTCTAGTGTTTCGAACGTACGTACGTTCTGTTTTTATTAGCGTGTGCCACTTATTTCTTAGATGATAGATAAATATAACAAACATATATCAAACCGTGACCACCGTACCTAAATGGGTTGGTGCGTGACCACCCTTCGGACAACGTAGGTTCGAAAATTCGTGCATGAAATACCAAAATAAAGAAAAAGTTGTTTCTAATAGCGGTCGCCCCTCGGCAAGCAATGACCAACCTACGAGTGTATTTCTGCCATAAAAAAGCTGCTCATAAAAAATATCTGCCGTTCAGAGTCGTCTGGAAACTGTAGGCCCCTCCATTTGTGGAACAAAATCAAAACGCACGCCCAAATAGGAGGAGGACCAAACACCTGACAGAAGAGTACGCGCCAATTATTTATTTTATTTTTACCAAAATACAGGAATTCAATAGAAACTTATTACGTAAACAATTATTTGGAAATATTAAGTCAGATATAAATAAAAAAAATATTAATAAAGAATATTTTCTAGCATCATTCCAACCCATTTTTTAATTGGAAAATAAATATCGAATAGGATATGGAATTAAAATAGATATAATAAAGGGAAGAATAAAGTCATAGCCATAATATGTTTTTTTTTTAACTCCCAACCACACCAAGAATTAAATAAAATGTTAGTTAATAATATTTACCAGACCGAGTCATTAGATTGTTTAAGAATTTATTTTATTTTACAAAATAGCTTCAGTTCTTTCTTTGCAGTTATTCCACTTTTCTATTTTTATGGTATTCCTGAATATATAAGCTTATACTTAACTACTATAGCAACTGTGCCTAAATTGTTGCATTCCCATCAATGAAGATACCAGCAAACCAGCGCCTAGATGATTATTTGCCTGCTCTTCCAGGTGCATAGTACATAGGTTGAGTTGGACGTTCCTTGAAGGATTTCACAATGGCAAAGTATAATATAGAACACATATCCATCTAGCATCTGAGCAAAAGCAGACACCCAGTTGGCTCAGAAAAGGAGAAACTTTTTCTTTTCCAAAAATGTTACATTAACAGTAGTCAGAATTTTCAAAAAATTGGATATTTTTTACGTTTTCCTAAAGTATAATTAATATCTTAAAAATATTGGGTGAAAATTTGAAATGAATCTGACAAATACTTTTTGAGTTATTCAACAATTAACAAAAGACGCTCGGGCGCTCCGGAGCGTTCGAGAGCAAGTAAGTAGCTGGCAGCAACTGCAAGCAAGCGACGTATGAAAGTGACAGATAAGCGCGCTAACTATAAGACTCGAGAAGGGAGAATGCTACGTAGGCAACAGCAATCGATAGCAAAACTCTAAATTCGTTTTCCTCAAAACTATGTTTTTTGAATTGATGACCACTGTAACTTCAAAACCACTTGGTAGATTTCAATAAAATTTATACTGCTTCTGAAAAACATAAAAACTCGTGCCTGATCGAAGGATTTTTTTTTCAAATATTTCGATTTTTTTTAACAATTAATTGTCGGTCTTTCTTGAAAATCAGGCACAAGATTGTTTACTAGTGAAACTAATTTCTCCTATCCGATTGATTTTAGATGAATCTCCAAGGACTTGTGATGATCACTGCAAGGGACTTTTGAAAAACGGGCTCCACACAAACAGCTATAACTTTTACAACTATTAATTTTGTTTTTTTTTTTTAAATTTTGCTTAAGTCAAGTCGAAACATGATGTATCAATGTTTAGTTTTTATTTTTGTAAAATTAAGCAACTTAACAGCAAAAAAAAAAATTATTAAAAATCATCAGTTTTTCGGACCTAACCCCTTAATGCAATTTTGCGGTATATAGACGGTGACGCAGAATTAAAATTTTTGCAAATCATACGTCACTTCTATTTGACACTTGTGAATATATACAGCCAAACAATATACCGCGAAAAGTTCAAAATAAAGATTTCCATCATTTTAAATCATTTTTCTTTTTTTTTTATTTAGTAAAAAAGTTATTCAAAACCAAATATGAATGACTAATTTTCCACCACCTTGTATTTGCATTCAGGTGTATATGCATGCGTTAAATGGCAATAGCACACGGACTTACTGACAATTGAATTGTTTCTCATTTAGTTTGAATAACTTTTATTTTATGAAAATATAGTTCATTCTTTCATGTACATTGTACATCAACGTTTCAAAGTGTGTGCGAATCAAAAAAATTGTTTAAATTTTCATAAAAATTCAACACCTTTTAATTAGAATTTTTAGAAAAATTTTCGAGTATGCGAGGTTATACCAATTTAATTTTGGCGTAATAAAGTGCAAATTTCAAGCGGCTTAGAAAATGTCCCGATTCTCGATAACTTTTTTGTTGATGCAATTGAGTTATTTCTTCCATATAATTATAAATAATAATTTCGCCTCTTTGTTACATGGGGAAATAAATTATCAAAAATCTACGTGAATTGAGAACATCTTGAGAACGGAACGAAAATCGAATGGGCTAGAAAACTGCATATTCAAAATTTTTCTTAAAGCTCTGGTTAAAACGTGTGAAATATTGATGAAGATATTTTAAATTTGCACAAACTTTGAAATTTTGACTTATATGGTTTAAAAATTATTAAATAAATTTTTTTCATATACACTTAAGCTAAGTATATATATATATATATGACCTTAAATATTGAAAGCCCTTGGTCGAATAATCTATTTTAAGCACTTTAATAGCAAATCAAATGAACAATTCAAAATAATTGCTTGGCAGTTTATTGCCACTACCTTAGTCTGTTTACATTTCTAAGACAAGTTTGAAAAAGTGAACTTAAATTTACCTGTGCTAAGTTGATCCGAAAAATTTCTGAACAGCTACGGGCATTTTGTGAATTATATTGTCTGACAATCTAAAGCTTCTGCATGAAAACAATACCTTTGCTCCCTTTCCCTCTTCACTCATAAATTTTACGAATAAAAGAGCAAAGTTAAATTTAAAATTATGCTCAGCTCGTGCAAAGAATTGTAAAGAAAAAATATATCACAAGCGTGCCGTAATGCTGTTTTCATCAACTTCAACTTGGTCAATACTTGCTCCACCCACATTGATTATAAATTGTTCAGCAACTCAAGGTATATAAGTTATTATTTTATCTTGCTGGTGAATACGTGCATACACACAAGTATGAGCAAAATGCTGCTCTACCTTGAACAAGTATTTAGCTTGTTTGCATACTTGTAGGCGCCTTGCAGCTACGCCTTGTGTCTGGGATCATGTTGTGCATTCAACCTTGAAATGTAAACATATCACAAAAGAGATAAGCTGCGTACAGGAACATTACACATACATGCACACACATTTATACCAGGTTAGAAGCACAATAAGGGCGCTTGCACGATTATGCGTAACGATGAACGGAAACATTTTGTTGTTGCTCGTAAATATCGCAAATATTTATTGCTTTGCACATTGTCGTTGATTGATTGGCGGCGCGATGAGGGTGGCGTTATGTGGCCGACCATCAGACAGACTGCTTCCCAGCGAGGCTTGCACATGTGGCAGAAATGTAAATTATTAGTATTTGTATTTGAATCTCACATAAATTATTATTGCAATCTGCTCTTACTGAGTCTAGTTGCGCTGGTGCACAGCACAATTTTTATGAATCCCTTGACGTTTCTTTAATGCCCTTGCCTTTCGCTGCCAGTTTATGGCATTTATATTGCAATATCTTCTTGCTGTCGATGGAAATGCGAAAATTAAATTATTGTAAACTTTACGATTTATACAATGTGCGCGCATAAACACACACACTCGCACGTGCACTCCAAATTCTTATTAACATTATAATCACATAAAAAGTAAATTTCTTACTATACTCGTGTTTGTTAGAAATTTTTGCAATCCATTACAGATAAGATTTTCCTTTTTTTTTTAATTTTCATTCATTTTCAGAAACTTTTCAAAGTGGTCTTTAGGTGCCACTCGAGGTTTTAGTAATAAATTTAGAGCTAACAAATAGCTCAATAAACTGAAATTTATGTACCAATGCATTTTAGATCCCTCGATAAGTATTGATGAAGAATAAATCCTGGTTTAAAACTTTTTATGAAATCACAAACCCCCAAGGGTGGTAAATATTAAAAATTTATTGAGCAGCAGTTCAGTTTATGCTACAAATTTACCTATGCCAAGCGCATTCAGTAGGAAAGGATAAGTTAGTTTTTGGTAGTTAAAAATTGTATGAATATTTTTTTCTTGTTATAGCTAAACGTATAATCGTCCTTAGATACATAATTTATTATAAATTAGAAATACCACTTTGCTCTTTTCTCGGAATTAACAAGTGGAGCAGCAATTTAAGGCGATGAGCCAAACCAACTCTCAATGTGTGTATCAGCGCATGGCAGTCAAGCGCCCAAAAATTTTTTATCTCAATGCAGTGTTCTCATACAGCGGTTGTAGATGGCCAAACAGCATTAAAAATAAAAAATAATAAAAAAATTTACTGATAATGAAATTCTAATTTGCATTACCAGTAAACTTTGACTGATTACTGCAAAAAACTGCAGTAGAAATATTTTTACTATACAAAATTTAAGTAAAAATATTTTTTTACTGATTACTGAAAGAAATTGCAGTAAAAACATTCATAAGATAATTTGATTTGAATTATCAGTAAAATATTCAATCTTTAGATACTGAAAGTAGCTACTGGTAGATACAAATCAGTACCAAATGGGGTGTCCCTTAAATATCAAGTTCAATATTGATGGACGCATACCTTCGTAATAACCCTTTATCGTCTAGAAAAAAATATTGGTTCGATTTATGAACGATAATTCGAGCCGACTTGCGATTTAAGCTTGTCTATACAAGTTGCATGAATACTGCGTTGTGACTTATTTTATTTGTCATTTCAAATCAAGCAATCAAATAAATAGTGGAAAGTTACCATCTAATCGACAAGTTTCTCAGTCCTATTTTACAATATTCGTCAAGTTAAGCTGACTGTTAGTGAAAGCCAGGTCGCTCGAGATGCTTAGGTGATGTAGAGAAAAAATTGGGAGAAAAATATGTAAGATCTAGATGACGACGACTGGGAAAAGTAGAAAGGATTGTAAGACAAATAAAATCGTTGGCTGCTGCATCTACTTCTGCCACAAATAACTTAGAAAGTGCAAAAGATTCAGAGAAAGAACAAATCTTGAACAAAAAGAGGTAGAAAACATCTCATAACACCTAAACTACTTGCAGCTTTAAATCGATGTCAGTTAAGCACTAGAGACTCCGTTTAAATTCTTACTGAGGTGGTAGAAACGTTTGGTTTGAGTAGCGCTGATTTCCCTACTAACAAATCCTCGATTCAGTGAATTCATAGTGAAACTAGAAAATCAAGGGCAGAAGCAATAAAATCTGACCAAAATATGTACCCGAAGTACTCACAGTCCATTGGAATGGGATACTATTACTTGGCTTGAATGTACGAGGGTCAAAAGTATAACAATTACCAGTTATTGGTTTGTCTGACGATAGCGAACAGCTTCTTGCAGTGCCAAGATTAGAAAGTTCTTCGGAAAGGCATAAAGCTAAATCCATCTCATCAACTCTCTTTGACTGGAACCTTCACGATAAAGTACAAATAATGTGCTGCGACACTACAGCTTCCAATACTGGCCGTTTCAATGGAGCTTGTGCTATTTTGGGGCAAACTTTAGGAAGAGAATTGCTGCTTTTCGCCTGTCGTTGTCATGTTTATGAATTGACCTAAATGCTGTCTTTAAAACCAAGATTAAGCAAATTACTAGTAGCCCAGATATTCCGATATTCAAAAAGTTTAGGGAAAATTGGAAAAACACCGATTCTAGTAACACTGAACCATTTCTTAATTTCATAAAAGAACGTGCCGCCGAGACAGACATTCAAGCTTTGTTAATATTTTATAAGGCAGAATTAAACACAGGTTTTGCAAGAGATGACTACCGCGACTTGGGCGAACTGGGCGTAATATTTTGGGGAGGAGACACAGAGGGAAATTTCAAACTAAGGCCCCCCGGGTCTATGCATCAGGCACGTTGGATGGCGAGAGCGATCCATTTTTTTTAAATATGTTTACTTCAAGCACAATGCAGAATGACTGCGAACTGGTCTACAAGATGCTTGCTTATCTTTGGTGATGTTGTATGTTAAAGCTTGGCTCGAATGCACATTGGTCGTGAAAGTGCCTAACCAAGAATACGAAAAAGTTGACGCAACACTTTAGAAAGCTTCTACAAGCAGGTTTAGTCATCACTTGTAGTATTAATGTGAAGAAGCAAACTAAAAAAAAAAATGATTGCCACCTTCAACAGGGCTACAACCTCAGATTTTAGCAAACGCTATGACCCGTCGAAGGAAGAACTGACTCCAAAATTGTTTGGTGAGTTAATTGACTTTTTGTGATATTTTTAAATCTTTTGCCGATTTTTTTTTTATTTTTGTTATTTAACTTATTTTTTTTTTTTTGTTTTGTTTGTTTTTTGTTTTTTTTTTGTTTTTTTTTTTTTGTTTTTCAGACAAAACACTGGCTGATTTCATATCGGATAAGAGCAAACAATTTCTAAGACGAATGCAAGTCGACGACAGTTTTCTAAAGGATTCTTGGGATAATAATGCCGCTTTTCTTATTGCATTTATAGTGATTTTCTTTTGTTAATCCATTGCAGCAAATAGAACGTTAATAATTTTTTTAAATAAGATACAGACCATCCGATTCCTATGTAAAATCGGTCACTGAGTCCGAAGATATACATCATTTTTTGTCACGCACTTTTCGGGAAGCCAAATGATTACTTGGCTTAAAGAAAAAGAGGTCGATCATAAAAATTTCTATTGTCTGAAGAACCTGTCAGCTGCTATTAGCTAAGTAATTTATTACTACGATAACCAAGTACTGACATTCGAAACATTGATTTTGTATGCTTCACGTGTTAAACTTTGCTTAAGTATGGCCAAGTTAAAAATGTGTATTTCTATTCTCAAGCCAATATATTTGATATTTATCTGAGAATGTATTTTATTTTTATACATAATTATTTCTAGATATGTCAGGTTTAAGGAATAAATAAAAAAGATCTAAAATCATGTTCTTGTGCATTTCTTACCAAACACAAAAACAAAATTTTTTATTTTTGGAAACTTTTAGTTTTAATGCTAAACGCAGCAGAAAATAAAGAAAGCAAATTTCATTATTTTTAATTTAATATAATTTGGTTTGATGAACCAACTGATGCTCCAGATATAAGAAATATTTTTACTTTACCTTTTTGTCTTTAATCCAAAACCATTCTTACTCGATATCTCGAAAACTGCGTGACAGAAAAAAAATCTATATATTTGGACTCAGTAACCCAATTTACGTAGGAAAATGATGGTCTGGTCCCATGATGTTTTTGGCTGTAAACAAGTGTAATTATAGCAAATTTTGCATATTCCATTCTACACCCGCAAACCTCGTATTTTCTTGTGATTAAAATACTTTCGTAGGCGAAATTTATCTACTCCTCAAAGTTCGCTTGTTTGCTAATGGGTGCTTTAAAATGGTCACAAATATCACTGCAAGGCAAAATTAAACTTTTTCCTAACTAACTAGAGAGAATACGAGTTATGAATTTATGGGCAATTTCACTACTTGTGCCAGAATTTTTTATTAAATTAAATTGTGAAACAACATCGAGGCGCACGCCACAAATAAAAAGACAAAATGAAGGGACCTGCAATTTCAAGCCTACTCCGAACGGCAGATATTTTTTATAAGGATCTTTTTCATGGCAGAAATACACTCGTAGGTTTGCCATTGCCTACCGAGGGACAATATATATGTATATATTCAAATTTGACCAAAACCTTTTATTCAATACACAACTCAGTTCAGTTTTTCTCAACTAAAATCTGCTCTCATATTTCAACTATTCTTTAATTTGTAGTTTTATTTATGTTTTATTTAAAGTTCTTCCGAGTAAATTAGTTGATTATTTCACGAAAATATATGAAAAGCGAATAGATCAATTGGTTTTTAGGTACATAATTCTTAGAGTTCAAAGTTTTTTATTTATAGTTTAAATTTTCCCAAATTAGGGATAGCAAGCCCCAGCAAAGGAATAGTTTAACGTCATCTTCTATTTCAGTTGAATTCCAAAAGTAACAGTGTTTTTATTATTTCCTATTTTCAAATTAATTATTCAACTCTTCACACAACGACAATATCTGTACCAAACATGCGTGTCTTATATTATAAACACTTCAGTGACATTTACGAAGTACGATCAACTTACGCATTAAACGAAAGATGTCTTTTATTGGCTTTACCCTGAGTTTAGTGACGATTTTTCGGTATTACAAGGTGGCGTAAATTAATCACCCTATCGGAAGATTTATAACGCTTGCAAATGGCGTCGTCATACGTCAATCATATTTGACACTTGTTAACTAGACAGCTGCGGAATACAAACAGACAAGCAGTGGAGCGCATAAAGGACAAAATAGAGATTTCCAACACTCAAAACCATTTTTTTTATTTAGTAAAAAGGTTATTAAAAAAAAAATTGGATGTGAGTTTACATCCGTAGTTGATATGGTTTTTAATTTCTGCAGTGAGGCACCACTTTTCATATATTCCGACTACATGTACGAATACAAATGTACATAAAAAGGTCATACTAGAATCCTTCTAGCGGTATAAGCTGGGTATTTAATGCAGCTAATTCTACACGTATCTTTAATTTTATAATTTATATTTATATTATTAAAATTCTTGCATTTTTAAATACCATTACATTTTAAGAAATGTCCAGATTCTAAAAATGGAAACATTTTTCAAATTTCTGTCTTACATTTTGGGTCCACTATTATAGATTTTTGAAGATGACTTTATATGTATATGTAATGCGGTATGTATGAGGCATTTTGATTTTCCGTTTAATTTAAAAATACAGTTTTTTTTTTAATTTAAATTCGCCATTTTGGCATTTCGAATTCTTACTTCAAATGTATAGACAGAGACTCAAAAAACTACTGAAAACGTGATATCAATTGATTTTGTGACCTTTTCTTAGTATTCAAAAGTTTTGGTCACTCACCTCAAATGTAATGGGGAACACTTGGAGTCTATTGGGATCTCAAAGTGCCATTTGTGACATAATGCAATATATTTTATATCAGTCAGAAGGATTTCTTCTGAAGTACTTGCAGTAAAAGAACATGGATGGGCCTTCCAAATAGAAATATATTTCATTATTGCCTCCCACACAACTGGTTTTGTTCTCCTTCGATTCGCCCTCATTGGAAAACCCTATACTTGAGTATTTTATTAAGCCATAGAAATGCTAACGACCAAAATACTCATCAAGTGTCTAACAGACGAAGTTACTTTCAAACTTTTTCCATAATTTTTTAATGCTTTAAGCGAAAAGCGCTAATTTTCCAAACATAGTGGTATGTGAACTCATAGGGCATGTGAACTCATTGCCTCCCAAGGTAAGACTTAAACTTAGTGTGATACCTAATGTGCAAACCAGTCATTTACCCGAACAACAACTGAGCCAGCATGGCAGCCACAACAAACCCCTAACAAGGACACCAAAATGGCAAACAAGGCAATGTGACTACTCGTAAATACGCACCCGCTTGTATGTGCGTTCGTAGGTTTTCACCAGCCTGTCTATCTGCTGGCATTCGCATTTGTTAATCTACACGTGCGTATCTGCCACGTATATTGCTTACATACACACGTTTCTGTGGCAGTGCTTCTAATGCGTTGGAATTTTTTCTTGTCGTTATTCCGTGCGAGTATGAGCCGATAACATCTCAAGTAACTCCCACACTGCATACACTTCATACACACATACACACACACCCACAACAATACCATGTACTTGTCTGACTGCTTTTGTTATGGCTTCGGCAACAACTTTAACAAGGTTCAAAGTATTTTGTGTTCGTGTTCATTGTCGATTTATCCTTTCGCTTATCAAATATTTTTCATAACTAATACGTGATTCTATTAGATGTGCCTGTCTTAACTCATGTGCTCGTGAGCTTCTACTCTTTGTATGTACACACATTCATATAGGTATAATGTAGAGTTTATGTACGTGTTTTCTGTTGATTGGTATGGCATGTGTTCTTGTACCTTCATAAATATATATAATACGTATCTATAAGTGCTTATATGCATTGGAGATATGTGAACTGGTAGCAAACTTTTAATCCATTATTTCAACCTGTACGTTGAGCCAAAGACAAGACTTTGTCGAATCCTAATAAAGCATATCTGCGTCGGTTTGTGTGTGACTCCTATACGACCGGCAACAGTTTCGATGTATGTGTAATTTGAGAAGATGAGCCATAAAATTATAGAAAAATCTGTTCCTAATATCGATCTCTCCTCGATATGCAAGGTAAACCTCCAAGTACAATTCTGCCATCAAGAAGCTGCTCATAAAAAGGTGCCACTCGGAGGTGATATAAAACTGCATGGCCACCAATGTTGTTGGATAACATAAAGACTTGCAGCTTGGCCATGTGTCATGTCTAACAAAGGATATGTGTACCAATTAAGTAAAAAAAAGTTTATAAGGAAATTCCAAATATATATCTTAGCTTACGTATATTTTATTTTTTCAAAAAATCTAGGTAAGTAGAAGGGGCATAAAGAGTGTTTTCCTGTTTTTAAAGATGGTTTGAAAAAATATTATATTATACAATATATCCAAATTAATCCAATATTTATCGACATTTAATATATGAGAAATCTTTCACAAGACGCGCTAAGATGTTGTTTTAATATACAACGTAAAAATATATATTATTTCTACCAAAAACCACGAGTTTTGCTACATGTCATTCTTAAAGATTGACCATTTTCATAATAAGATTCAATAATTTTAACGCGTTGTTCTATCGCGTAAAATGGTACATCTGTTTACTTGTCGATCGTCAAAGATGACATAAAACAGGTACCGTCTAATAATTATTCACTACTGACATCTAGGCGTCACTTTTGAAAGACCATTTAGTGTTGGGAGAATACTGATCAAACTATCGAATTTAGGAGCTATTCCAATCAACCTCACCGCATCTGATATGACAGAGGAATATTTTTTTAAAAAAGACTATTGACAGAAGCGATTGGATTTAATACTTTAGACAATGTCATATGAAAGCATTTATTAATATTTAGAGATAACTTAGCCCGAATACGCCAATTTTTTGATAAGTTGCCTTGGCATATATTCTTATAAATACTAAATATTAATGAATATCTAGCCCTTGCAGTATCACACAAAATCTGTGTATTGGTTTAGAAAGCGATCATAAACATATTAACTCTGTAAAGATGCACCCACCCAAAAAAAGATTGAAACGTCCGCGCTAAGCAATTAAATTGAAATACTAGTTTAATAAATTTTAGTTTTACAATTAGAAAGATATTTGGCGCATTCCTTTTTAATGTGCATTAAGTATATTAGTTGAAAAAATTGGGCCTAAAATGAGTATCAGCGGCATGAAGGGCGTGAATTGGCATAGCTTTTGTGGTGACAGTTGTGTGATTGGTCTACATTCACGAGAGATTTTACGCAGCCACACAAAATTAATAATTATTATTGTGTTAATACATTATATTACTTTGTTGAAAAATTAATTGGCTTAAAACTGTTTTATGGTCGATCTTTAGCTACTGGGAAATGCTACGATATGATTTTATCGCCATTTTCGACATTATTATGTTATTAATAAATAACCTGAAGAAACTATTATAATAAATAATTAAAGTACTTATTTGGGTAAAGCCTCGACACTTTCTGGGTTTAAGATTTATAACAAAATCTAAATTTTGGCGGTCTTACTTATTACTGGAAGTTAATGGAGGTCCACTTATTCTGTAGTGGTCTTATCAGTAATTTTGAGAGTTATAGAACCGATTCATAACGATGGCATGTCTTTTGTGTCAACTTATATTAATTTTTACATGTGGGCATAACATAAGATTTTGCAGCATTTACATAAATATAGCTGTTTTGGTATAACAAAGTACAGTTTAAAATTTTACAGTTTAAATTAAGTACAAGGCTCAAAAATAGCATTTATTTTTGATTCGTTTTTTGTTTTTTTTTTGCTTTTATACTTTCTCCATATAACGCTTAACATTTTATTTTTATTTTTTGTAAGGAAGAAAACATTGAACACTCAAAATTCAACACACACCAACATTTTTTGAGTGAAGAGACACTTTATTAATGTCCAGTGGATCTTCATGTCAACAAATGCAATAATTTAGCTTGTTTACGACGTTACTTAACCAGAAGGTCATTGAAGATGTGAATATTTTCACGAAGTCAGCACACGAAACTTTTGGGGAACAAAGCACTGACTTTGATAATAATTTGGTTACAATTTGTACACGTTGAAGAACAAATAAATATTCCCCAAATTTGACAGCTGTATCTATTGAAAAACTCTTTACATTACATATCTGCTCTACTTTCTTACACATGGCACATGGTGAAACCCCATATAGAATATGAAATCAGTTTTGACTTGACACAAAAATGAAGTGCGAATAATAGAAATAAATCGCATATTGGCATCGACAACTGTCACTGTAAGCGTTTCATAACAAAATTGCTAAAAAGTTGCTGAGTAACTTCTAGTACGTGGTGAATTTTACTTGTCTGCTTTAAATTGCAAAAAAAAAAAAAATGAAGAGGAGACATCCACGGAAGAGGAAGTGAATATGAGACAACGATAACGGAAATGTGCGCGACAACAAAGGAAAAATTGAGTAGCGATCCTACTTCCACGCCAACATATAGTTGTATGTGTATGTACATCTTTGTTCAATATAATAGGAGCACGACGAATTATACAGCCTTAACAGCTTTTTTATTTAATTTTGATGGTAAACGAAAATAAAGCTTCACATGTAACCTATCCACAAATCAGCTTAAACTTAACCTCAATCCCGCAATGTGATACTGCTTTGAATAAATCGCTTACGAGGAAAACTCAAGAATCGAAAGCCATAGTATTAATATTTCGAAACATTCATTGGTTGTTAAATCGTTAATTCCCCCCTCAATGGACAACAAGCTTATCCTTTACAAGTTTGTGGTCAAACCAGTATGGACTTATGGAATCCAAATATGGGGCACATTATCAAATTCAAACTTGCAACTTGGGACTCAATAAAAGAGGAAATAAAAAATGTAACCAGGAAACACCAAGATCGTCTTCAATATCATCCAAATGAACTGGCCTTTACTCTAATGTTACCATTGCCTATCTTTTTAAGGTTGAAAACGAAAACATTCATCCAAGTTATCTTAGAGCTATCTATAAAACGTTAAATTTGTTTACAAGGAAGGAGATTTTAAAGGAAATACATATACATTGCATTTCATACTTAAATTAATATCACTTCTTCAATGAATTCCAGTCAGAGGTCTTCTATGAATTATAGTGGGAGAGACCCGAGAGAGAATGAAAGAGAGAGAGAGAGGGAAAGAATATATATCTAAATAAATTCACAACATTTGCAGAGAATACAAATAGAGAAAATTTACAAAAAACGGAGAAGGTTCGACCGGTGTAGGTAAACGCCGGACACAAGCCGCGGCAACAACGCGCACTACTCCGAGCGTTTATTACCCACACAAGCACAGCGATTCCAGGACCGCAGCAATGGTACAAATTACCGCAAGGCAATACCAATAAATCCGGAATGGATAGCACTTTGTAGTACGCACAAGCACTAGCCAGGAAACGGAAATAAGCGCCAAAAAGTAGACACCAAAAAAAAAACCCAAAAAAATTGGAACCAGAAAACGCCCCAACAGTAGGCACCAAATATATATTTCCTTCAAGTTTGAACCAACAAACAAGCGCCAACAAGTAGGCAGTGTTATTTCTCACTAGAAATTAGCAACCACAAGGAAAAACTAAAAAAAAATAGCCTAAAGTGTATCTAAGATATTTATATATAAAGTATAGCTCTCTCTCTCCATTTCCTCTACGTTATATCTTTTTTCTCTCTCGCGGAACGAAATTACCCAAAACGTTGCACGGCCGTGAAATTCTACTCTCCATTCTGCTCGTTTATCGCCGCCTAAGAAATTTCATTTAAAAAAAAAAACCATATATAAGTGTAAGTCATAGGGCGGCCGATGAAGCCAAATGGTTTGGGGGAAGTGCGCATATTCGAACCTCCGCGCATGAAACAACAACTGATAGAAACAATTTCTTCTAACAGCCGTCGCCCCTCAGCAGGCAAACCTCCGAGTGAATTTCTGCCGTGCAAAAATTCCTCATAAAAAACTTTCGGCTTAAAATTGTAAGTCTCTCCAAGAAAAGCTCAACCCAACACCCAATAAAGAGTGTAAGCTCCAATTATATACAAAAATGTATATATATAATATATTTAGTTCACTCTACAACAAAAAACGTATATGTATAATAGCTCAAAGCTAAAAACTTGATACGAAATTCACAAAAATATTACAAATTTTACAAAAAATACATTAAGGTTTGAAAATTTTTAGTCAGAAATTTTGGAAAAATAGTATAACTAATAGTATAATGATGGAGCACAACAAAGTACAAGTTTGAAGTGGCTCAAAACCTGCGTTGATTTTTATCTATTTTTTTTGTACACATTGTTCAGAATTGTTTTCATTAAAAAGCTTATGTTCAGAAGTATCTTGTACGGCAGAAAATACTCAATAACGCAGTGAAAATTTGTTTCAAAAACCACTGAAAATTTTGAGCTACTTTCACTTTGTTACGCCAATATTGAATGGGCTATAAAGATGCTCACCAAGAATTTTTCTCGAGATTATGGCTAAAAAATTTGAAATCTTAACGTATTTTTGGTGAAATTTCTAATATATAATTTTTGTAAATTTTGCTTCCGGGGCTTTTAACTATATTGGTTTTGTTTTATACTTTTATAGAATCTCAAAAAAGTTAAATACCGAAACGTTATTTAAAAATGTCTCCTATTGTTTTTAAAATAGGTGTATAAGTATACTTATACCATATACTCCTATAACGCAAAAGAAATTTACTGCAACGCATTTGCATAAAAATAATTCACCTCATTTACTTTACGTGGCAATTACATAATCCAAAAAAACCAACTCTGTTTGTGTTTGTTGAAGTATTTTTTCACCATTTTTTAGTGTGTGCACAGTTCTGTGGTGCCTCTTTTAGCTTTTGCAGCATTTCCTTATTGGCGTAATAAGGCAATCCTCCTTTTCAATTTTCCTTATTGACAGCAATCAGCTTATTTTCTCCCCAATCTATGCAACGCAAGGATGTTAAGTAGTAGTAAAAATTATAACACAGTGCATCACACTTCATAATAAATATGAGCTATTTCACTTATTTTTCACAGTTTTTATTTTGATATTCCTTATATTTTTCGAATGCTTGCGAGCATAACACTATGCCATAAAATTGAATATACTCAATAAACTTTTAGCACGTTCCATAGACACGGTTGTGCACCCCCAATAATATTTTTCACAATTTTTTTTTTTTTTTTGTATTATTTAATTTTTTATGCACTCATGGTACTCAATGCAATGCCTGCAAAGATTGTTTGTATAAAATAACACAAGGGGAAAACAGAATGTGTTAGTGTATGTGAGACTTTAGTTTCCTGCTTAAACATACATACATACTTATGCATATGGGAACGCAGAAAGTGCAGCGGATCAAACAGTCACACAGTCAGGAAGTAGGTAGGAGGCACAACGGAAGGATACAAGGAAACAAGCGAAATGAGGTTGGAATGCGAAGTTGATGTGATGTGCAAAAAAGCAAAAAATTAGATACCAAAGCAAATACAAAGCCAAGCATATTTACATACAAGGAGCAGCAGCTGAGAAGTATTTGGCCGTGAGTTGCACTCATGTTGCATGTTGCTGTCTTTGCTGTTTTTCGCATTTCGCAAGCCATTCGAACATGTGCCATGACAACTTGACGCGATAACAGCAATGCCATATTGAATGAAAAGAATTGGCAAAAATGCTAAGCAAAAAGCAAAATTTCGAGCATAAAACTTGACGTGTCACAGACATGCCACAAAGAGCAGCACGACAGTACTGTGCAGCGATTGCGACGACTGTCGATGGATGTTATAAATGCACCGCGTGTCATTGGAGGAAAACACAATTCTGAATGCGTAACAAAATGTAGAAACCATTTTGAACACGTTTTTCGCGCATTTTCTGCGATTATTGTTTTCTTTTATATTATTTATTAAATTTTTTTTGCAGCTCAGCCACACCTTATTTGCTAGTATTTTAATGGCATGCGTTTAGCTATTTATATGTGTGTCTGTCTAAATAAGCATCGTTTACTGAAATTGCGTGAAGTTAACAGTAAACTGCTTAAAAACGGTATCTTACGAACTACACCGAGCTTTTTGTTTGAAATCTATTTGAAACATTTATAATTCTTAATTTAAATTGGATCGCAAAGAAATGGTGATATGTCGAGCAGCCTTGGAAGAAACACATCGATGGATCAGCGCATATTTGTGGTAAGTGAACTTTTTGGCATAAATGAATTAACAAAATTTCCTGAGTCTTTCACAATATACCTACATAATACCGATAACTTAGAGAGCAATGAAAATATGCGTTAGTTGTTTTGCGGAAAATGCGTTACCTGCTTTAAAAAATTTGTATTTATTTCAAAATGAGACAGTTAAACGGATATTATTTGAAAACTCAGAGCAACCTTCAATTCAATACAAATACGACTTGTAAAAAAAAAGGTTCATGGAAATAAATATAAACTAAACAAAAAGGCAAAGCATGAGATTCTATGAAACTCTGCAACTCAATAAATTTAAAAGCCAAAAATTCTAAATCAAACCCTATTTCAAAAGAGAATTTCTTCCTCTTACTTTTTAAGCGCGTCATTTCTTCGATTATAAAATAATCCTTGGCAGCTTACTATCTACAAGTAGGAATTTAAGAACGGAGAAAACTAAGTCATCATTCATATTCTTCTTGATTGGCGTGATAACCACTCAAGCAATTTCGGCAGAGTTTAACAAAGCGCCTCAGTCGTATCTTTCTTGTCTTATCTGGCGCCAATTGGACGCATCAAGTAAAGCCAAACATTTTCTGATCTTTCCAATGCAAAGAAGACCTTCTGCTACCACCAGCTGGTATCTCATCGAATACGTTCAAGGCCGGAGTATTCGTATCAATTCGATCGACATGGCCTAGCCAGCAGAGTCGCTGGATCTTTATTCATTGCACATTCTTTCGCAGAATCTTTCTCTCAAACACTCAAAGAAACCCCTCATTAGATGTCGGCATGGTACAAGGCATGATGATAGACTTATAAAGTGTAAGCTTTGTTCATCGAGAGAGAACTTTCCCTCTCAATTTCCTATTTAATCCAAGATATCACTTGTTGGCAAGGGGGATTCTCCATTGGATTTCAAGGCTGTTTATGCTGATTTCTAAATAATCGAAGTCTCCTACAAATTCAAAATTATGACTGTCAACAGTGACGTAAAGTGTAAAGGGAGACGGGAAGAATTTCCCTACCTATTCATGTGAACTGCAAAGTATGGTCTGTTGCATATATTATTTTATATAATATATATATATATATATATATTTAATTTGCGCTTACACATTTACCATTATATGTTACCTCCGAACGGCAGATGATATTTTATGAGGAGCTATTCATAAACACGGAGGCTTGCGACGAGGGTGTTTCGTATCCAAATAGAAATCACAAAGATGTATAAAGCTCTATTAGAAGATTTTTCTCATGTAAATACGAAAATAGCAAACGCGTTAGTTACTAATGAAATGAGGTGCGAAGCAAAGGTGACTAAAATACATCCCAAATACCTAAATTCGCTAACAGAATCAAGCGTAGAATTAGCAATGTGATACAACGAGTGAATGGAATTGAGCAATTAACAGAACTACACCTTGTAACATTTCTTAATGTTTAGATACAATCGATTTCTATCTCACCATTTATATATGTATGTATGTATGTAGCTTATTAAGTTCCAATTGAAGACCGGGGACGTCATTGGCACAACTAATCTCAGAGTAAATATTCAATTCATCAGAATAAAGTAACAATTTAGAAGAATGAATAGAGTAAATAGCAGAGAACCCAAGATATTACCTTGAGGAACACCCGAAGTAGCAATATAGGAATTCGAGGATATGCTATCATTGTAATTTTTCCTCTATAATGCAAACATGCTTTCATTTACTCTAAGAAAGATAAAATAATGCCAAGAAAAGCTAACTAAGTGATAATCATTATATGTGAAATCTTATCGAAGGCTTAGGAGAAATTCCTATAATTTGCATCAACTTGCAAATCATGACAAAATACTGCATAATCATCTTCTTGCTACCACAAAACCATGTTGATTAGAGTTAATTAGATTCTTGATATTAAAATAAAGTTTGCTATTAGCCTTAGTTTCAAAAAGTATAGCGACGGCTGACAATCTAGAAATCGGTCCTTAATGAGTATTGAGACTTTTTAATATTGGAG
This sequence comes from Anastrepha obliqua, assembly GCF_027943255.1. Taxonomy (NCBI): domain Eukaryota; kingdom Metazoa; phylum Arthropoda; class Insecta; order Diptera; family Tephritidae; genus Anastrepha; species Anastrepha obliqua. The sequence continues at coordinate 89,593,168 of NC_072892.1, forward strand.
TGATGGAAACTCATTAGCAAGCATCAATAAAATTACAAGATTTATTAAATTTAATAAATATCCGGAGTTAATAAATAATAGCTTCAGCGGTAGTACCAATGAAACACAATTCTTAATAATGATTGCTGAGAGACCATCAGTATTAGTATGCAAATATCTTTCTTTCATTTATACTCCTTCAATGGAATCATCATCCAAGAGAAAAGGAAAGCTGAAATCGATGGTAGAAAGAGAAAGCGATAGAATAAGAGCTCAGCCGATCACCTAGTGTCACCTTGATTATCCACAGGCACATCATGAGATGCGAATTTAGGAATAAACAAATAAAAGAGCATTACAGCATTTCACTAAAATTATGTACCGACTATTTAAGTTTCAGTTTTGGTCCAGTTTCGACCTTTTCTTACTTATTTATCGAATATATTTCAACATATTATATACAATACATAAAGCTGAGTAAGAGTCAAGAGTTTAATGGAAAGACACTAAGAAATATTTAATTATGCAACTGTACGCCGTTGCCGCCTGAAACAACATACTTCATTTAATAAAAACATTATAAATAAACCAAAATATACTCACAAAAATTATGAGTGGTGCAAAATCACCCTTGGCAGCTTATTTTTAAATCAGCATTGAACCTTAAGCGGATAAAAGTCGGTGCAGCTTATCCTACTTGCCAAGCATTAAGATATTAATGAAGAACGAAGAAAATCGAAACAAAACCAAAAAACACATAATATTGCACAAGAGCCAAAGTGCAGCGAAAGTTAACGAACGGAAACGACGGCAAAAGTTCAGTTGTCCAAGCATTCACTCAATCAGCCAACAAGACTGAACGAAGATTACGCAAGGACGAAAGCTTCATACCCAAAATATTATAAATGAAGCAACGAAGCATCGCAGCATACATATAAAAACAGTAGAAGCGACTGAAGGTAAAAAAGTGATGTGAAATGCAAAAGATGTAGAAGGAGAGAAATTCAGGAAAATGAAGAAGTTACAATGACGAGGAGACTAAAGCCGTAAGGTTGCCGAGGGGAAAAGGCGTGGGCTAAGGAGACTGTATAATGTGCCACTAAAAATGACTTGGCAGCTGGCAGCAGACAATGTAACTAGCAGAGTGCTGCAATATCAACTTTATTGCTGTTGACGGCCCAAGGCGCTACAACTGCACTATGCATATGTAAGCATACATACATACATACATATAGGTATATGCAGTTGTTTGTATAGATAATACTGTATATAAGTATATATGTTGCACTCATTGCCATTGGCAGGCGCTATAAAGAAGTACAAAAACAACATCAACAACAACACAAACATAAATTTTGTTATTACTATGTAGTAAAAGCAAGGAAGTAAACAGGTCAAAATAGTAGAGAGTCAAGGCGGCAGCAGCAACAAGAATCACACCCGCAGTAGCAGTCAGGATAGTCAGAATAAGAAGTACGGCAGCAGTAACAGCAAGCGGAAGCAGGAAGCCGTAAGAGAAATTATTTAAAACCATTAAAGTGAACTAGCGTAAATGTATGCTTCCTGTTGTAAGCCCTAACGGCGACTGGGACAAAAGAATTATATGGTAGTGCAGCACAGTGTAGGGGAGTCAAAGGATAAATAAATACGAATAAAAGTGTGAAAATATTTACACATTGTAGAAAAATAATAAATCTTGTGAGAATAAATATAGAAGTGAGAGAACTCTCTGTCAATATTTGATCTTGAAGGGGATTGTCTTTTTCAAAATTCGATGCAATAATATTGAACTCTATGTAGTTCTTTATAGATGGCCAGCACAATTGGTTTAGTTAAAACAATAGCTTATTCGGTCAATGCTAACCAATTTCCTAGAGTGTATTTCAAAATAAAATACTTATATTATTATGTACTACATCTTGTGTACTATACTCGTACATACAGTTATTTACACGAAAATAGTAGTGCAACAGCTCAAAAAATCGCAAACCTGAAGGCATTGGCGCTGACGTATTACATGCTAAAACAAAACTGTCCTCACAGATGACGACTTTTGAAGGAGAAATATATGCCATCTGCCTATCCATGCGCTGAGATCAATTCAAAACGAAACCTCTCGAATGAGCAGATTGCCACTGTGGGCGGTGATCAGGTTGCGCTCAAGGCTTTGCCATCATCTGAGGTCAAGTCTTCAATAATTCTTAAGAGTATAAAGAGAAATTAAATTTATTGGGCCACACTCGAGTTTGGCTCGAACCTAACCACTTTCTACATAGAGACGTAAACTGGCAACAAACTGAGGCCCTACGCCAGACTAAGTCTGTAAGAAGATAAGATTCAAACCTCTCATAAATCTTCATAAGTATAAATTGAAAATGCTCAGGCTGCGAGTTTTCGAGATAAATTTATTGCATAAGCAGTACTCTTCCGTTTTCAAGGTGTAGAGTAGCAAGAATTAGCTGTTAGGCTAGGGAATCAGGCAAGACCTTAGAAGAAATTGAAACCATGATCTGTCGCACTTTTCCTTAATTGGCGCGAAAGCCGCTTACGCGATTTTGACTGAGTTTAACAAAACGCGCCAGTCGTTTCTTTCTCGTGCTAACTGGCGCCAGTTGGGCGCATCAAATGAAGCCACGTCCTTTTTCACCTAAGCTTTCCAACGCAGAGAAGGCCTTCCCCTTCCTCTGCTACGTAGCAGCTGGATCTTTATTCGCTGCGCTATGTATATGTCGTCGTAAAGCTTATCACTCCATCACTTACGATATTCGCCGTTGCCAACGTGCAAAGGTACAAACATTTTTAACAGAATCTTTCTCTCAAAAACTCTAAGCGACGCCTCATCGCTTATTGTCATCGTCCACGCTTCTGTGCCATACGTTAGGACGGGCATGATGAGAGCCTTGTAGAGTGGTAGTTTTGTTCGTCGAGAGAGAATTTTACTAATCCTTGCCCACATAGTCCAAGGTAGCACTTGTTGGCAAGAGAGTTTCTACCTTGAATTTCCAACTATTAATATTTTCAATCGTCTTTTACAACCTCAAAATTATAACTGTCAAAAATTGCGTGAGTGACGATACGCGAATGCGCCGACTGTTTGTTTGATGACCGCGAATACTTCGTTTTGTCCTCATTCACCACCAAATTCATTCGCACCTCGTTTGGTATCAAACGGTTCTGAGAGGCCCCTCGCAATTTTGGTGGCGCTGCTGGTAGTGAGCAACGTCGAATTGCACGATAAGCAAGACCGAGCCCTAAGCTTCTTCTACAAGATTAAAAATTTCATAAGCTTTTCGGTCAGAGAGGTAACGGTTCATTGTTGACTAATTCAAAATAGTTTAAAATGCAGATGTCGCCTTCCTCTGACTCACTTTGAAGAAGAATCACGCCGATGTCAGAATAAAATTTTATTTATTTGCTAGTAATACAGCTAAAAATAGTGATATTTATTAGCAAACGACTATATTCCTAGAATAAAATTTACAAAAGAATATTTGAATTAACCTGCTGAGATAAGGCGCAACGTGTTGTGGATAGAGGGGACCAACATTTTTTGTTTGGTAAAACAGGCTTCAGATTAAGGTCTGTTCATTGTCGACCAAGCACAAAGTACCTCAACCCGCATTATTGTGGTGGACTGAGCATTATGGTAAGGGCCGGCTTTTTTGCGGATTTTGCTGGTTGTACACATTTTATCAGTGACATGAGGGAGAAAGCAGTGTATGTTGAAACATATTAAAGAATGGTGTGCAAACAAATACCAACCTATGGAAAATGCTTATGAAGTGAGTATTATTAACCTCTTGCGCTAGAAATAAGTTTTCGGCCGGTGACTGTATCGTGTAAACCAGTTTATAACGAGCTCTTGTCGAAATTTTGAAAATGAATATTTCTAAGAATTTAGAATTTGTTTGATTTGCGAAATAAACAACATGATATTTATAATTCATTCAGCAGGCATAAATTGCACACCATTGCCAGTCTAGAGAAAATAAAAAGCGACTTGCAAAAGATTATATATTTACGTTAACTTTCCTTTTGTTTCTCTTTGTTTCAATAGTTAAAATAGCCACTAATAGAGTTTATATATTTGACTGGCATGAGGAAACCATTTCGGATGGCATGCAGTTCTCATACTGAGAGAGTTACTTCAAAAGCCACAAGGGCGTTCTGTGCCTGCACAAGGCTTTTTAGCAAGACATGGGATTAAACCCTAGATTGCCCTTATGGACATTCAGCACATTTGTGAAACCCATAGTCTCGTATGCATGCTTAGCATGGTGGCCCAAGGTTAAGCAAGGAAAAGCAGTAAATGAATTAAAAAAACTGCACCTGGCATTACAGGGGCTATGAAAACATGTCCAACTGATGCCTTGGGTGTGCTCCTGAACATACCACCGCTTGCAATCTTGATTGAAAGGGAAGCTCGCTCGAATTTCTTAAGATTAAAAAGTATAACTGAACTTAAGATTAGGGATATGAAAGGTCGTTTAAAGATCCTAGAAGACTTCCTACATAATCCCATCCTTCATAGGGATGACATACTATCACCCAAACCAATACGTTTCAGGAACTTCCAAGTTATTATTAACTAACGTACAGCCTGGAGAACTAATTCTATCAATTTTAAATCTCAGATAGGGTTCACTGATGGTTCCAAATTGAAAAATCGTAGAACAGGGCCAGGAATCAATGGGCCTAAATTCAAAAAATCGATTCCGATGGGACTCTACCCAATAATTTTCCAGGCAGAAATACATGCGAGGAATATGAGAGGTACTCACATTTATATACTTTCAGATAGTCTAGCGGCTATTAAAGTGCTTCTATCAACAACTATCACCTTTAAATCAGGAAATGATTGCCTAAACCTTCTCAACACGTTAGGGAATCTCAACAGAAATGCTAGGCGGGATTCCGGAACATGAAGGTCAGGAGCGAAATTAAATGGCTGATAAGCTTGCAAAACGAGGAGCAAATATACAACTTACTCAAAAAAGCCACATTAATGAATTTCTTAGGAAATGGGAGAAAAAGAAATTTTCTGCACACTGGCTAAGCTGTGCCGGTCAGCGTTAAGCCAAACAATTTCTAAGTCCCAACAAAGGTATATCTGACGAGCTCCTCTTACTAAGCAGAGTAGATCTGCGTCTTTTAACATGATATCTTACAGGTCACTGCAGCCTGAGGTATAATTTAAAAAATATTGGTATATCTGATATCAATGTCTGTCGCTTTTGCGAAATGGACATAGAAAGCTCAGAACATGTGCTTTGTGATTGTCCTGCATTAGGCAGAGAAAGACTTCACCACCTTGGTGGTAATAATAATAATAATAATCACTAATACTTTCATAACCGACACAATTTTTAATTTTCTTTTAAATAAGCCTTATTATGAAAACAAGTGGTTTGAGAAAATAAAACTATGTATTAAGTAGTCTTGAATGTATTAAAAAAAATACTATTTTCATAACTTTTAAAACAAACTTTGTGAAATATTTTTCATTTAAATAATTTAACACTTAGGATTCACCGACACTACTATTTTCATACACCAGTCTGTACTTGTACATACATATCTACACAGAACCTGCAGCACTAAAGTTTATTGATTTTAACAGCAAGCAAGTCATGCTGTCAGCAAAGTAGCGCAGCGATAAAAATAAAAACAGAGAAAAGCATAAAATCGGACAAAAAGTGGCAAAACAAAATCGCTGCAGCTGCAGTGATGCAGAAAATCTTGAATTTTTGCCGCAATGCAAAAACATTGGGTACCCAACAATTTGACTAACATCAAGTTGATAACAAAAAAAGGCTCAATCTCTGAAAAACTGAAATATATTATTATAGTCTACGCGCGAAACTACAGTAATCAATCATATAAAAAGCTTGGTAAAAACGGTGAATAAAAACGAAAGGCAATTTTTATATATTATACTGCGTTGTTGTTAAATAGAAGTATAAAAAATAAGATGTACCAGAGAAAAATTTTGTACACACATACATACATAAGAGGTATGCGCTCTCTGTGAGGGGTGGAGGGAATTTTATTTAGTATTTACTTTCATAAATATTTTTTTTATATTTGTTGATAAATTTTATTTTAGGGTCAACTCCACAGAATGTATGAAAATATAAGTTTTAACATCATATTTTCGATAACTCTTGTTTTTCTTTTTCACATTAGTAAGTCCGATCGAGCAGACTTGTAACAATTAAAGCTTCAAATTACGCCCTTTTTGCCTGTTTAGTTTTTGCTGTACGAGAATAGCCCTATAGTGGGTTGACTGGCATGAAAAATTTCTTAATTTCTTTATAATCTTATATATAAAAATTAATGGTTTTCTTTATTTATTTATTTTATTTTATTTTTTTCCTCTTATACGCAACGGAGCTGGTCAACCTATTCCTTGCACTGTATATTTTGTAGCTGAGAAAATCTGCTGCCAATGTTGTAGCTAAAATCAATACCCTTAAATATTTTCTCTTGTTAAGGTTTTTAGTATTCTATCTGACTTTTACTTGCGTTTTCCTGTTCTCATTTCATTGAAAGCAAAAATTCATTGGAACTAGTGAAATGCATTTGCAGTCATTCAATATTCCTCTTCGCTATTTTTATGAACACAAACTTAATGGATAGAGATTAGTACTTTAGTATAAAGTTTTGCATTCGATACCCTTTGCTGGCAGTTGTCTTAATTGTGCTATATAATCTTTTGTATTTTTTGCCTGTAAATAAGTAAATGAAATACAAATTCAAAAAAAAAAGAGAAAATAATATTAATTGAATATATAAAACCGAAGATGTACTTCATACTATTCGAGGATACGTTCTAAGTGGACTTCATTTGGTTTAAAAAAATTGTTTCCTAATTCTAGAATAATACAGAGGTAAAAAGTAAATATCACTCCTAAATGTGACCTAAATGTGAGAGCAAGCAAGTGTATGATTTTAATAAGTCAGAAACTGAGTTAAGCAAATTCATAGGTACTTTGTTTGGTTAAGACTTTACGTTTTCAATATTAAGGATACGTGGTCGTATAATTGCGAAAAAAGGTACTACCCGCAGTTAATATTCGACTGTTGTCAAAAGTGGCAAAATTAATTCACTTCAAGTTAAAACATCTCAAAATCGCAGCGTTATTGAAGCATTTGCACAAGGGATTCGTTTTCTGGAGATCAAAATCATTTCTAAAGATATACTTCCACCTTAAAATTTTCGATCAACCCGTGCATTATTATTCCTTCATGACAAAAACCATTTGACCTGATGCGTGAATAAAAAAGGCATCTAAAACTAAATTACTATTTCTTCTATTCCTTCAGCCACATTTGTTCAACCTACACCTTGGCACTATTTACATATGTAAAGATTTTAGTTTTCGGCTATAGCTATAACAAGTTTTGGTCCAATCTAAAAACCATTTCAACCATTTGTGTTTTCCTTTCGCAAAATTTTTTTATTAGTTTATTCGAAAGAGCAAACATTCTCGCAATATCGCACCCCATTAACACAGATTTTCAAAACCTTGGTGGCGCTTTCTGACACGAATGGCTTGCTCAATATGGTATGGTACTGACTCACTACCAAAATAATATACGATTAAAGCCAAATTTACTTTCTTTTGTTGTTTTTTTAATTGTTTGGTTTTTTCACCTGATCCTGGCACTATTTGCATTTGTAAATTGTATAATATTTTAAGAAAATTGATGAATGAGTTTAACTTTTTCATCATAAGTAAATAAATAAGAAGTGTATATAATAAAAAATATACATAATTTTTATTTTTTGAGCAATTAACACTTTTCTTTAGAGTTGTGTTTTGTTCGACAAAAAATGGATTACGAAGTTTTATTGTTAATATTTCCCTTTTAAGGGAAAGCCCCATCACGTTATTTTTGAATTTCATATGTCATGAATTGCTGATATATACTTTTCCCAGCCAGACTATCTATCTATCTAATCTTGCCCTTTTCAGTATTTATGGCATTCATAATTGTTTGCCTGATTATTATGAAATGCGCCAGGTTTAGGAAAAAACCTATAACTTAATAGTAGTTAGAATATTATTTGAATTAAATTTTAGCCGTACTCAAGTTTTAACCTAGTTTTTGATCCAAGGTGGTCTTGTGCATTTTCACCACATAACTACAACCCAAAATTTTTTATACGGAAGAAAACGCCAAATACTAAACCGCACATTAAACTCAACATTAAACTATAGTTTCAAGGTTACCGGGAAAGTGGTACTAGATACTTAAGGATATTGTTAAGGTAATTTCTGATTAATTCGCTCTTCTTCTTTATTTGCAGTTTGTTGTATATCGCATGTATAAAATAAAATGTTTCAAATCCAATGCATAAAAATAAAATGCATAAAATAAAATGGTTAAAAAAAAAATTTACGATAAGGCGAATAAATACAACACAATTTAAAAAAGTATGTCTGTTTCTGGATAACTCCGAAATATGACCAATATTTTTAACTCTAATCTATTGACGTTTATTTCGTAGGCATGGTAACTTCTTTCTTCCAATGCCTCGTCTCCCTTCAATCTGTCCTTGTAGTAAAAGTTGAAGGAGATTATAAAGGGTGATGAATCCAGAGTTATTGGATTTTAAATTGAAATAAAACAGCAAAAATTTAAATTGATTGCGAAATCTTTATTATTTTTGTGTAGAACCATTCATGACATTTATTTATTTAAGATAATATCTTTGAAATATTGGTCGCAACTCCGCCATGATTCGGCCATCCGTAAACACCAATTTTGAATTGTTTGCTGGAGGACTTCGGTATCTTGTGAGTAACTATAGTAATGTTGACTTCAAATGCCTTAATATAAGATAATTTATCCACAAAGCGTTTAGACATTACATACCCCCACCGAGACGAGCGTTGAATTACTCACCGAAATGATGACGGAAGTAGCGTTGTCCCCAATCTTGTAAGAACAAAATGTTGTGGAGATCACGGTCTTCAATTTCCGGCATTAAAAATTCGTTTATCATGGCGCAAGAGTGTTCGCCATTCACTGTTACATTGTCGCCATTCTCATCTTTGAAGAAATATGGGCCGTTGATTCCTCCAGGAAATAAGCCGCACGAAACAGTTATTTTGAATGGACGTAGCCATTAAGCAAAAATGGGACTCATCGCTGTACAACTATAAGTTGGCCTAAGCGTGCGATGAACACTTTTCACAGAGCGTTGATTTCCATAACAGAGTTTGCACGATTTGTAAACGTTGTTGAGACGAAAAAAATATGTATTCAGTTTGACAGTAGTCACGCGTGATCTGTCAAAAAACCCCTGTTGGAAAAAGTACCTACTTCACATATAATTCAGCGTCTATGGCCCAAGTAGGCTATTTTTCTGCGTTTAATGCATCTTAGAAGCTCTTTTTCGCCATTAAATCTTCGAAGTACTGCGGAGTCGGGGATATGGATGAGTCACCGAATTTTTGGTAGTCTTCTTAGCATACATATTTCAAATTTTTCTATGAGAATCATATCAGAAACTTTCATCGTCCACATTTCCATGACATATAACAAAACTGGTATTTTTAGATTTAAATTAAAATCATGGTTTATATCCTATGCGAAACATAGTTTCAATTGAATCATCGCAGTTATCATTAATAAAGCGGCCAAGGTGTTTAAATTTATTAATCCGTTCAATTGGCATGTTATTACTTATCAGTGTGAGATTATTGCAGGCATTCTTTCGACTGATCGTCATGAATTTTGTCTTTTTGATATTGATTTTTAAATCACATATTTGACTTTATCTCGTGAAAAAATTTCTCTGGAAGCTGTGCTGCAAATTACTTCAAAAAACTAGTGTGTAGTTTTAGCTATTCAAAAAAATATAATATTTAAATTAAAGAAGTAACCCAAACGGATTGCAGGCTCAACTGATGGAAGGTAGAATTTCATAAGATGGAAAAAATTCAAAAATATGTAACTAAAAGAAAAAAACTCAACAATTTAAACATTTTAACCCATTATGACCACCCCTATTTCTGATAAAAATCATATTTCCTTAAATTACTTTTCACGACTTTTACTATCAACAATGCAAATTTTTCATAGCAGAATTTGTATTTATCCATAAGAAGTTCGTACCCAACCCCTTATGTGATGTAATTATTAATATTTAGTTGCAACACTTTCAAATTAAAACTTGTGTATCTATTTTTTTTATTAAAAACAATAAGTTTTATTCTACAACTTCGGATCTTAATTGCTTAAATAATGCTACTATTTTTTTTATGACAAATATTCGTCAGCTGCCTTGATTTCCAAGAGTTAATAAAATTCTACACAAGATATACAACTCCACGCACAACTTGTAAGTTTGTAAATATGTATGTAAATGTGTGTCAGAAAGAATAAACATGTTTGCAGTATCATTATGATGTTGTGTTGAGCGCTCATTTCGTAACACAATCGCTATAATTATTGGCCGGCACTGAAAATAATAAATGACTTGCATTGAAACAATATGTGTGTGTTTACACAATTTATTCACATATATGCAAGTGTATGCAAAAACAAACACAGCACGAAACACAGCAACCAATATTGAAATTTCATATGGTATCTACAGAAACAGTGGCAATGTTGTAATTGCTTCAACAAAATTGTAACAAAAAAGCAGAGTAATGGCAACGCTACCAACAGTAAAAACAATAATATAAACACAAACCGAAACAAAAACAAAAACTAAAAATTTGTAAATCGCAATGTGTAAATTCTGTGTCGGCAATTCGATCGAACACCTCTCTTGGACTGGCCATCCTGTCGTAACCTATTCCTGGGCGAAACTCGCCGCACTTTGATTTGACTATATTGAACTGGTTGGCATTGGCATGACCATCGACCGGTCGTACCAACTCTTGTGCGGGTGATCCGAATGGCCTCAGTGTAATAGTACACGTATGTAGTTTAGCTTTTCCTGCTGTTTCCCCTGAATCGTCTGATTACGCTTCTACTGCTGGCGCGCAACTATGGCATACAACACATCCGTTGTTGGCTGCACCACATAATGGTTCGAGTGCAAATGAATGCCATTGCGAAATTTTCCAACTAATCGCATTCTAAATGGCAAAGTAATTATCCAAGCCAAAGCGGCAAATGTACAGAGTGACATACCAGTTGAAATAGCAATAGCACACATGAATATTTCGTTACATGAATCCATATACAGTGCTTCAATATATTGCATACCCATGTGCTTGTGTACTCTTAGGTGGAGACGAATATATAGTTATGTATATTTAATGTGTGCAGTTGAGCGCACAGAAGCATGCCACATCGTCAGCCTTTGGCTTCTACAACAACAATTGCAGCGCAGATATATATTTCGAGGGTCATTAGTTTTGAATTTGCGGTCAATGCTGAGGCTGGCCACAGCACGAGATGCCGCAAAGTTTTAAGTTAACGGAAATGAAGCTGAAGCAATGATTTCCCTGTGTTTTCTATGAACTGAAGAAACCCAGTGTGAAATTGTTTTTTTTTTTTCAAATTAATAAATATGCATTAAACCTACCTACAAAAGGGAGGGGTCATAAAATTGTAAGCTTTTCTAGTTTAAGAAATAATCATAACACACACCCTAAAAAAACACGTCTGATAAAGATGTCTGCAATATACTAATAGGCCTCTTCTATTCGCCACTTCTTTGTTCGTTAACTCTCTGCTCGACTAACTTGCCAAAAAATTTGCGTGTGAAGGCAACAGCAAAGTTATCGAGTAAGATTCACCGCTAGCGTGTATGGTTATATCTCATAAAACTGGTATAACTCACTATTTTACAAACATAGTTAATTTTAGGCAGCTCTATTCCAGCGTTGCCATATTTTTTAATCTATTTTTTTTTTCTTTTTGAAAATTGCCAGCATATGGCAGATGCGCATGGTTATACCGTTTTTGTTTCATTGAAATATATTAAGTTTTGGCCTCACAGGTACGTGGGTATAAAAATGTTACAAAAAAAAAACATCTCAGTAAGTACCTTGTCTAGCAAAAAGTATTGGCTGAAATATCAGTTCGAATAACATAAAAATTAGTGAAAACCCCAAGTGGTCTTAATCATTTATATGAACTTACCACTAAATCATTTACACACCCCACTCCTAAGAAAATGTAAAATACTCAGAATAGCTCAAGACTTGCAAACCATCGTGTGCTCTATTTTCTACTTCGAAAAATCTACGCGGAAATCGAAGGAGTTAGAGTGAGGAGCGGAATTTTCATTACCATTTTAACTTACCACTACTTGTTAGCTTAAAACAACAACTAATATATCAAGTTTTAGCCAAATCGCTGTATTAACCTATTAGACTTCGCCGGATGAAAAACTAAGTCCAAACACACATTATCGACTATGGGATGTATTGATTGGTATTCTATTATTAGATTCCGCACTAAGCGGGAGAGATTGCCACCTATCCTATTTACAGAATATATTGTTCAGGGAAAGCAATGATTTATTAGAAATCGCATAGTCTATAAAAGTAAAGTACAGAGTTAATTATAAGCAATCAATTCTCAGATCGGCTTGTTGAGGCAACGTCTTTAGATTTTGCTAAAAAAGAAGTTACTTACTTGAAAAAGAAACAAACGGCAGGAATGGTTGAACTTTTTTCTACAGCATTTTTTAATATCCTCCATAATTATCTTTGTATGTCTAAAACAACGTCAGATGAGTACCAAATATACTCATCCCACCTAGTACAAGTAGCAGGACGCAGATTGCTAATGCCTTTTTTAAATGTGTAGCAAGAACATTCATGAATTCATAAATTCATGAACTGAATCATTACTGAGGGCTAAATATTAAAGTATTAGTTTCTATGAGCTCTAGCCAAACCAAAAATTTCTGAACGGGCACAAAAAGATTTTAACCGCCTAGAAATTCAAGTGCCACAGTTGACTGAAAAGACGATAGTTACCTGGCTTGACATTCAGCAGGCGTATTAAAGGTCGATTGTAAAGAAAAGGTATAAATATTGCATAACATGTGTAATAGTTTTAGAATGCCTAAAAGTTGTTTAAAAGGAAAAACGAAGGTGAAAATGGGTTCAAGTTATTTTGAAATACCTGGCCTATATAAGAGAGATTTTGAAAAACTTAACCAGCCATCCTGTATTATTTTTTACATCCCATGCCGAAATTTTGGAAACTTTCGAATACCATTATCTCGAAAACTGGAGCGAATCTGGCAAAACAGGGATGCCAGGTTTAAGAAGACCCCAATTAAGTAAGGCCAGCTAACAAAAGCTTTGCCCAAAAAAAAGTTTAAAGTCCAAGCACTATTTGGAATTCCTCGTGAAGCTTTAGAGCTCACTGCTTTCCAACTTTCTTTACTTTCTCTTTCTTTCTTGGAAATCTTAGCTTTTTAACTTCATTAAGAAATTCTTAAAATTTTCGCCATGAAAATTACATCTTGATCTCTGGCGCAACTTTTTTGCTAAACGAGACTTGAGTGATTCATTGCGATAAATAAGGTACATAAATCTCTTCTGCAATCAAATACATATATTTTTAATATCAATAAACGTGTTCAACTCTTCCGCTATCGCTGAGTTTATTTTCCAAATTTTGAGGAGAAATTAAAATTTAAGTAGATATTTCTTGTTTCGACGACATATTTGATGCGACATAAATTACGACAAACTATTTTTTTATTTTAAATTCAACATAAAAAATGCAAACAATTTGTTCTGGGGTTGTTGTAAAGAAGTACTCAATGGTAAGCAGCCAAAGTGAATGGTAGACTTCATTAGATGAGCGACTCTGCTCGATCGATCGATCAAAATTCGTTCTCATTTAGTCATGCGGACAGAAAATCAAAATCAAATTGATCCGTAAAAGAAGTACTCGGCACATTTTCGTTACGCTCAGAGAAATTCAGAGCAGAGAAATTGGCGGCAAAATTATTACTGGACACGGACGGGGAAGTGAATATGCCGTCATGGTCGAAGGAAAAACTCACGATTACTTCTCGTACGGAATATACTAACTTCACGAAATACTACTCTAGCAAAGCACTAGCGTTCGTATACGTACGTTACGTCCGTTTGCAAATCGATCGCGGAGTAGCTACATGCGTGCATTAGTAGGCGCATTCCGGTATTTTTTATTGGTTCGCTGTAAGTATTTGAAAAGTTATGAGATTCCCACTATGAAACGTTCATAGCTGTTGGTGAAAACAATGGCACATATTTTTTATGGAAAGCCTTTTTGCCAAAAAAAAGACTATTACACAATAGTCAATTCTAGTAAATATTAAAAATTAGTATGTCGAAAGGTATATAGGTCGGTTAGGTACTACTTGCCAAAAACCGCAAAACTTTACAGAGCCTAACTTGGTTATTCGACTGGGTTATCGCTTCATGAGTTATCCTTAACACTAGTATATTTTTAAATGCCTAGGACGTTAGTTCAAATATGTTCTTAACCAACACATGTCCCTCATATTTACTTAAGTTACATACATATATACATAAATGAGTATTTGCATGTTTGTATTTCCGTATGCATACAAACCAAGCAATCAGCAGTAGCTCTTAACTCTCGACCCCACCACCATCACCACCCACCACTCCACCGACCGAGCAAAGCAGGTGATTTACTTTTCGCCTTGCTGTGAAACCACTTTCAATAGCCGCACACAGCTTTTCTTGTCACATAAACCTACTTCCTACATACGTACATACTACTACATCTAACTACAAGCTTACGAGTAAGCCACAAGCAACCATGTGTGCAAGAGAAAATTATTGATACTCTCAGCCATATGTTCAGATATGTGTGTGTGGTTGTGGGCGCCTGAGTATTGGAGCAGGCAGTTTGACCGATAAACACATGGTCGTGTTGCTGCTATTGGTGGTGGTTTTGGAGCTGTCCCATGCCCCGAAACATTACTGCGGTGTACCATTGCAAATTTTGAATAATATTCAATTAAATATTGCAACACCACTACATAAATTCTCAGTTTTATTTATGGCCAAAAGGAGGCCATTTAACAATCCACGTGGAGCTACCGAGCCAGCACGAAAACTTAGATGCAGCAACTGTAAAGGATTATGCGGTTTAAAGCAATTACTTGTACGCTTGTGCTCATGCAAATAAATATATATGTATAGACATATGCGCATATGTGTATATCTATAATGTATATCTACATACAATGTTTGTGCTACATTGATATTGGATTAGTATAGAAATGTTGTTGCTGCTTTGCATGGAAGTCAGTATTACTGCAGCTGTGTTTACCAGTGCATTGCTGTTCTTGGTGCAGCCGAGTCTCCTTAATGGCTGTATTAATGAGTATTTTCTGGTTGCATGCCAGAGCGAAAATGTTATGTGATAATTTGTGTATTTTGGTTAAGGCCGTTCACAACAGATGCGCTCATATGGATGTATAGCGTAGATACACGTGCATATATGTATGTATGTATGTTGATCTGAAAGAGCACGTAAAATTTGTGGACAAAACTCTGAAGAAAAGCAAAGCAAAATAAATTTTTAAAAAACTCTTGAAAGGTGTAAAGTAACCCAAAGTAAGTCTTAATCTTCCCACACTGTTCCTTGTCACAAATAATTAACACGCTGGTGCCCGAGTGCATGTCCGAGTTACCACATACATATGTATATCATAAATGCATATATACGCATCTACATATATACATATATAGATATATACATATGTATATAAAAACATACATATATACAAATATGCGTATATACAAATATACATAAAGGGTGGTTAAGTTTCAAGAGCCGGTGTTGATTTTGAATAAAATACTTTTTTTTAGGAAATTATTGTCATTTCTCTTTATTCTCATAATATTAATATGGCTCAATTACGTGTAAAAGAAAATATTGGCCAAATAGTCCACGGGTGTCGTTGACGTTTAGGTGTGGTTCACATTCAACATCGGCCCTTTGAAATTTAACCACCCTTAATATAACTAATGTTTAAGTTTTGATTTGCAAAATGCAAATACATATGTTGGTGCACGTAATTCAACTGAAAAACTGTTTGATAATTACAAGCAATATTGATATTTTTAAATAACTCGCTTTTATTGCTATTCAATTGAAGATTGGTGAATGTAGAAAACATGCATGGTGTTCCATTTATACTTTACATATGAGAACTATAAATAATTTTGTGAAAAAAGCATAAATTTTCCATCAAAATTTAATTTAATTCAAAATTTATTGAGTTAATAACCTTAGAAAATAAGTTTGGTAAACACTTGAAATAATCCCGCTAGCCATGAATTTTCTCACGAGAGAGATTTCAGATTCACTCAAAGCGATGGGCGATTGCGTTGAGATATGCGATAGATTATTCTGTCGCTGCATAAATTTTAACCATGAAAAATTGTACCGTACAGACTTTCTTAATTCCCCTATAGACGAACCAAGTCGAGCAACAACTGTAAAAGTTGTGCAAAGTTCTCATATATCAAGTATAGATGGAACACCCTGTATTCGCTTACGTTTAAATATTTTTTCTAATTTTATTTCTGCAATAAAACGAATACATTTAGAGCAATTTTATAACTCAGAAGTCGAAGGAGTTCTCATGATAATCCTTATTCGCCAATTATGACCGCTTCTGGTCTATTGCACACTTCCATCTACGTAATTAGTTGTTGACAATAAAATAGAAAATTGAGTGTATGACTCGATTGGAGCAACTCATTTCATTTTTCTGGGAAAATTTCAGTTCCTAGATGATAGAATACGTGTTTATATGTCGGTTTGACTCTACAACTTTCATGAATTTATCAAAATTCTCTACGTTTGGTCTATCAGAGCGTATCTCTTCTTCAATGCCCGACCGCAAACACTGGAACCAGCACTTTAGTGTTGCATTTGATATTGCATTGGGTTCATAAAAAGCACAAATAATTTGGATATCTGCTAATCGTAAATGTTCTAAAGAATTCAACGAATTATCTCTTTTTACCTTTATTTTGGAAAGTAGTAACATACAAATGGCTACACCAAACACAAAAATTTTACAGAATTTTTTTAAATTTAAATCACCACATAATGCAATAGTTCTCCGGACTTAAATCTGCCAAGAACTGTCACTCCAGCGGTATTCTCGTATATGTATGGGGAACATTTACACTGCTTTAACAACAACAACAATACGCACATCTGGATATAAAACTCTCAGACAAAACACACATCCAGCTCAAATTGGTCAGAAATGTTTACTTGCTTTAATATAAAAAATTAAAAATCAGGTTCTGAAATCTAACGACAAAAAGTTATAGTAGTAAATTCAAATCCAAATTTTTAATTTTCGAATTAAAATTAAAATCATACTTAATGTAAACAGCTATTTTGTCTGATTTTAGAAAATTATCATTGAAACGACCCTGTGAAGCTGAGAAACCTAAGCCAATTATCAGATCATTAATAGAGAGGATATACTCCACAATTTCTTCCATCCCAGGGGAGTGACAATTGTGGTAACAGATTTTGTGGTCTAGTCGCAATCTGGCTGGGTGAGTACCAAGAGATAAATCGTTCTTCAAATTATAAGCTAGAAGTATATTTTGAATTCGAACTACAGAAAACTAACTACTAGCATTTAAATTCGTGCTTTAGAATTTGAATCCTCCCTCGTGAGCCCCGGAATCACTATTTTTTACTATATATATACATATATATAAACCCTTTTTGGGTATTTGGCCGAGCTCCTCCTCCAATTTGTCGTGTGCGTCTTGATGTTGTTCCACAAATGGATGGGCCTACAGTTTCAAGCCGACTCCGAACGGATATATTTATGGAGCCTTTTCATGGCAGAAATACACTCGGAGGTTTGCCAGAGCCTGCCAAGGGGCGACCGCTATTAGAAAAATGTTTTTCTTTATTTTGGTGTTTCACCGAGATTCGAACCAACGTTCTCTATGTGAATTCCGCATGGTAATCATTCACCAACCCATTCGGCTACGGCGGCCGCCATACCATAATTTTAATTAATTTAATTTTTACCATAATTCTATTAAAAAAAAATTAAATATAATTTATAAGTTTTTGGTCACTCTGCATTCTGGAAAAAAACATTTTGAATTTTCTTAATTAAAAAAATTTCAATATTTCATTCATAACTACTTTACACTCCTATGTAATGAAAATATCTCTATTAGCATTAAAAAAAGTCAGTAAAGTAATTTACGCCCAAGTCAAAATTTTCATATCTGCCACTGGATATCTAAAATTTTTTGTTTAATTGAGGAACAAACTAAAATATTTTAAAACGAAATGTGAGAAAGTGAACATTTTCTACATAATTTACTGCACAATTTCCAGGAATTTGGTTATTGATGTTTAGCAGAAGTAGTTTAGAAAATTACGTCCAAGATTTGTTTCTCTCACATGGCCAACAATCTGATCCAACCACCGAGTTTTCTGATGATTGCTGATAATGGGATTACATAATTTTGTCTGGTTGGTATGTTTTGAAGAAAAAGAATTTGAAAGAAAAATTAAAGCCAATAAGATTTGAAGCTGAATTAAACTATCTCACAGTACTAGAAATCGGCGCATTCAAGACATAATTATTTCTGACCATCTTTTAACAGAAAATATCACGATTTCGTAAGAGCCACTGACGCATGATGAAATTCATATTCTCGTTTGATGGAGATTCAATCGTCAGTAGGTATAAGAGAACGAGATTTATTATAGTAAGCATGTTTTAGTTATTGTAGCAGCATAAACAACAATAAATTCAATACTAATAGAGTTTGCTGTACTTGTAATCTCCGAATATATCTTTATATCATCACCATACAAATGAAAATTTAACAAAAATTATAAGAAGTAAGAAACCCAGAATACTAACCTGGGGAAAACTTTACTTTCATAATCGTTGTAATTTGACTAAGCAATTGCTTTAGTCTGTAATGATATGTCCTGATCATATGATGCGATCAGGTTTCTTCTTCTTCTTCTTAATTGGCGCGATAACCGCTTACGTAATTTGGGCTAGTTTAACAAAGCGCGCCAGTCGTTTCTTTCTCGTGCGAACCGGCTCTAATTGGACACACCAAGTGAAGCCAAGTCCTTCGCCACCTGATCTTTCCAACGCAGAGGAGACTTTCCTCTGCTACCACCAGCTGGTACCGCATCGAATACTTTCAGAGCCGGAGCGTTTCTATCCATTCGGACGACATGACCCAACACATCGTTCCATCGCCTGCAATATTCGCCGTTGCCAACGTACAAAGGGCCAAAAATCTTTAACAGAATCTTTCTCTCAAACACTCCAAGCGTCGCCTCATCGGATGTTGTCATCGTCCACGCTTCTGCGCCATACGCTAGGACGAGCATGATGAGAGTCTTGTAGATTGTTAGTTTTGTTCGTCGAGAGAGGATTTTACTACTTAATTGCCTACTTAGTCTAAAGTAGCACTTGCTGGCAAGAGAGATTCTACGTTGGATTTCAAGACTGTCATTGTTATCGGTGCTAATGCTGGTTCCTAAGTATACGAAGTCTTTTACAACCTTGAAATCATAGCTATCAACGGTGACGTAAGTGCCGATACTCGATCAGGTTTCTGCTGATTTCAAAATTTGTACACTTTGGCCAACACTTGGTCAACAAATCATATGAGATTTGCTGAGGCTCTCAAAACTAAAATTATAATTTTCACTCCCTCTGGAACACTAATAGAACACTGAATAATATATATTAAAAAGAAAATACTAGAATATTCCATATGCCAACAATGGGAACATCACCTGACACTCTTCAAATATGAACCTATGGCATCATAACGAAAAAGTCAGAAATCGATTTCATTCCGAAGTTGAAGGGATATATTTATGAAATAGTTGCATAAGTATTAAGCAATTTTCATGTCCATATACCAATTAAGTAATATTAACTGATGAGATCACGCAGCAACGACCTGACGATTAAATAACAGCGATTCAGCAAAAGCGCTCAGTATAGAAAACGAAATAAATATGCATACATGCATACTTATGTCGGTGCGTTCACGTAGTCACGCTCTCAGCCACAAAGCCACTTTTGCAGCACAACAGTCAACAGTTGGATTTTCACATTTTAATGAGCAATAATTGCATTTTTGCATATGTTTGTGGTAATACTGCACGGCACCGCACAACCGCTTTGCCACAGAAGAAATTCATTAAATTTGTACTTACCACCCGGTCGGTGCGAAAGGTACTACACGCGTTTGTATTTGCATGTATCCAGTCACTTATAGGTATGTGTATGTATACAAGTAGGCATGTGCTTAAATATTTTGTATCCAACTATGGCTCAACTTCAGCAAACCCTACCTTCCCCACAACTTCCCTCAAGTTACTCATTCGCATTTATTTACCTCTTGCCATTTTTTTCTCAACATTCTTCGAAGTTTTCTATAATTACTTCAAGTTGAAGTGGAGTTGTTTGCTTATTCCTTTACTACATATGTACTTCAGTTGGAAACTAAACTTTATGCAGTAGTAAAAGTTTTTTGAGTTATTAAATTAAAATTGAGTTATGAAACTACTTACCAACAACTTTGCAAAAATGCATAAACATACACCGATAATTGTGAATAAATATCCAAATATGCATATGCGTGAATAGGCGTACCTATATGTCTGCGTGTATGTGTGCGTTACCTGTCTGCTAACTTCACTTTACTAAGTAGAGCCACATACATACGGTACATACCGAAGCAAATTAGTTGATGCATTTAAAAACCTGCTATGTGAACAAATTTGATACTAAAAAGGGAAAAATAAGTATCGAATATACTTCTACAAAAAAGGTAAGGGAAAAAGTAAGGAGTCTGTAATAAAAACGTAAAACTATATTAATTCAATATTTTTGAATTAAGTGTCTTGTTGTCAAATCTAATTAAACAAAAAAAAAATTAATTATCAATCAGGTTTCCCAAAAATAGAATTCACATCGCTTCAAATTAAGAATTTGATCTCAAATACAAATTTAGACTTTTTGAAATATTATTATGAATATCTTGAATATCTAGCAATTTTAAATTTATATGGTAATGAAAAGGATATTTATATGAAGTGGGGTTGTTGGAGAAAAATTAAAAAAATTATTTATAATAATAATTTGTAGTAGCCAAATAAAACTTAAAACTTAATAGCTGATTTTTGTGTATGTTTTAGGTCAGTACCCTGAAAATTGTTCACCTAGACAAGTATACATTTTTTGTAAAACGCTTTTCTGCAAATTTATGTCTTTAGTTTTCTTTTTTAACATTTTTCCCAAAATTTATATATTTTTTTGCTAAATAAAGGATAAGTTAGTTTTCTGCATGAAAATTCTACCAGACAAAGCTTTATACATAATTTCTCTCTTGTTTGTAAAGTTACGGCTCTGACGCCTAAAAGTGTCTCCAAAAAAATCATTTACATTTGCCAAACAGATATTTTGCAGATATTTTTTATGAGGAGCTTTTTCATGGCAGAAATACACTCGGAGGTTTGCCATTGCCTGCCGAGGGGCGACCGCTATTAGAAAAATGTTTTTTTTTATTAATTTTGCTTTCACCGAGATTCGAACCAACGACCTCTCTGTGAATTCCGAATGGTAATCAGGCACCAACCCATTCGGCTACGGCGGCCGCCGTAGGGTTAGGGATATCAAAATTAATTCTAACCACCAAATAGTTGCCTCGAACGATATTAATGACGAAACTGGTCCCGAACTGCTTACAGGATCGTCTAATCCATCCGATTTATTTACTAGCATATTACCATATATCGGTATATGACCTCATGACCTCAACATTGCTTTTACCTGTTTAACCTCAACATTGCTCCTTGACCTCAATAATATATTTTACCTTTTATATGCATACAACAATGACTTCAATGAGTCGCAGAAAATAAAATATTTCAGATACTTTAATCAACACGATCTTCGGCTGGTTTCAAATAATCATGTCACCGAACATTTGCTTGAGTAAGTTGTTGGTTTCTAGCGCAAGGTTGTAGATGATATTATTTTGCAGCAGATGCTTTCCATTTCTATTCAACCGGGCTATTCGGGTCATGTTCTTCGATTTCGATGTAACTCAAATATGTTGCTCTCTGGTCAAAATAATGAGACCCGTATTTTTTTGTTCGCCCGAAAAACTTTTTTTTTTCAAGATTTATCGGAAATTTTGTTCTTCGGTTCAAAATAGATTTTTTTTCATTATATAAGAATTTTTTTTTTTTTAAATGCTCATAACAAAAATGAACTGATTTTAATGATTCTGGTTTCAAAATGTTCGTCATTACTTACACTTCATGTAGAAACAATTGCAAAAAAGTAGTTGAACATTTTTTATTTTGCAAAACCAACTCGGGAACTTTGCAAAACCAACTACAGGACCAACTCGGGAAACTAGTTCAAAATAATGAGTTATTTCTTGCTAAAATAACCTCGTTTCTGACACAGCAAGCCTACGTTGCGCTGTGAGCGCTGAGACCCTTCATCTACTGAACTCTGTTACTGAAATGAATATTTTTTTATCTTTTCTTTTCTTTTCTAAAATTTCGTAGCTCCGGATGCTGATATTTTTCTACAAAATGTTTATATACTTATGTATATATAAAAACTTCAAAGAAGTATTAAAGAGACTAGAAAAGTCAATACTTTGCATACTAGTATAAGTTTTTACAATTCCATCAGCTGAAGACGCAACATTTACCCATTAATGCCTTTAATCTGGTTGAATTCATTAAAACAAATTAATTTATACACATTAATCAAATCATCGAAACGTAAAAGTACAAACAAGAGAAACTCGTAATAAGTAAATAAATCTAAGCAGCAACAGAAAATGTATAAGTATAATAAAGGCACAAAGAGAGATCAACACGAATAAAAGTTTGGCCATGCAACCAAGAAGGATCCATACACATGTACCTACGAGTATATGAACATAAGAGTGCGATAAACATATATGAAATTGGCATAGCTCGAGGTTTCGCTACGATTAATAGAAGGGCAATAAAAATATAGGGTTTACTATTTATTTTAATTTAGCTCAGTTTAGTCATTTGAGTACTCAGCAAATGCGCAAGTCTGAGTGAGAAGAAATGTTTTTTTTTTGGTCGGGGCAGACTAACAAGTACAGAAGTCAGACACAATTAAGTCCATGTACTGCTTTCGGGTTCCAGGAGCCAAGGCGATCGCTTCTTAACACATCAGTGCCAAAGACCTCAAGCCTAATTAGAGCGAAGGCGGGGCAGACGCACGGAAACTGGTCCGCCGTCTCATCATCCTCTCCACATGCTGGGCAGAATGCACTACCTGAGATGCCCACCTTCCCCATGTGCTTTGCCCATAGAATGTGATCCGTCATCAGTTCAACAAGCTGCCATAGTCCCCTCTGCTTAGTGACAGAAGAAACTGCGACAGTCGGGTGAACATAATAGTTTTGTCCACCTGCAGCCTCTCTCAGCCTGCCAAGCTCGCTTGTGGGAATCGTGCTTGGTCCTGGAGCCCTCCGTGAAAATGCGAAAACAGTGTTTGCCGGGCTCATTTTCAGAGTTTGACTTCAATTTAACCTCTGGCAGTACCATACTGTATCTCTTTTCAAGTACGACTGTTGATGGCATGGAGTTAAGGAGCATGGTGAGAATCATTAGGTCGAAGTCCATGCCTTCTCTGTTGTCCAATGCCGGACAGATGGTCTTCAAGGCCTCTCCTTGTATAAAAGCATCCATGCATAGACCAACTAGAGCATCTAATGCCGGACCTGAAGTAGTCGGAAAAGCTCCGGTGCAACAAATGGCCGCAGTGCGTTGTAATACCGATAAGTTCCTCCTTGGCTTTTGCTTACTTAACTCTTAATACTATAGATAGAAGATATTAATAAACGTGAATTAAGGAGGATGGTCTGCGGATTGAAGACTCCTAGTAATAAAGGAGAAGCTGGAAAGCAGTATTGGGAAGTTTTCATTACAAGGAAAATAAAAAAATTAATAACTGATTTGGTATTAGTTCTAATCAATTTTGAATTTAAATATTTCAATTGATTTATTGTAGGACCTTGGAATTGCGGTTTGGCATCATCATTTTAATAGTTCACCCTAATTTTGATAATATCTGATCACTAAACCAAGAGATAAACACGTGTGCAGATAAATATTTAATGCACCAACGGTCAGTTTTTTGCTCAGGGAATGTAACACGTTGCTCTGCAGCTGTTCAAATTACTCTACATGCAGTTAGTAGCTGTCCTAACTCTCTCAATAGCTTGTAAAAGCTGGAAATCGAAAGTGGCTGGTATGATTGAACTCGATTCTTCAAGACCTGTCTTACACCCTATTTTTGCCTGCTTCCAAATCGCCACTACATCTCAGACATGAAATACCCCTGTATATATGTACATCTAATATGCAGATGGGACTAAAACGAAACTTTAAAATACAAGAGCGAAAAATGACCGAGGGGACTTCTTGGATTAGTATTTACAGTTCCCCGATTTAGTAGATTATCATGATCAAACTTTTAGTTGAGTGAATATACAGTTGTTATTCTGTATCAAAAATCCAAAGTTGATACTAATGTGAAAATCAGAAACAGACTTTTCCTCTTCTTACATACATACATATGTACATTGAAGTGTGTCTAGATTAATGCTCGTATATACATACACTGCTATTCTATACTTATAGACTGTTTAGAAAAAAATTCTAATCACTTCAATACTCGACCCACGCACGCATTCAGATACCCACACTCACATACACTACACAAATGTCTGCCATTTTACCAGACGCCGGCTTATTTTCTAAAAGCTCTTGAATAGAATTTGCTTTAATTTAGTGCCAAATGCCCTACGTGTGTGTGCTCCTGCACAGTTCAATTCGGCTTGGTTTGTGTTTCCACACTTCATTCAGTATATTTCAACTTATCGCAGTGCGTTGCACGATTCAAATTGATTTGCTTTGGTTGGATTTTAATTCATCAGTTTGCTGTTGCTGAGTATGCTACTGTCGCTAATGAAATCCTTTTTTGTCAGTAACTGTCTGAACTAATTACCCCATTAATTCAGTTTGCTTTCGACGAAAATCCACTGCGTTTAGTATGGGAATACCAGAAATGTGTAAGAGTGGAGAGTAGTTTAGCTTTAATGAAATACTTGAATAGCGATGATGTGGAAGTATTTAAGTCGAAATACGTAAGTTTATAGAAATAAAAGAAACAAAGAAGTTAAAAAGATGTTGCAGCATTAATGCGAAGGTTATATGTGAATACCTAAGGAACGACTGGCTGTTTATTCCATCGTTTTCTCCATTTAGAAATACACAAATAGAACCGAAATATTTGATGAGAATTAAAGGCAAAACTCAACATAAAACTTTATTTTACCAATGTGCATAGGTTTACATGTCATATATAATAGGGATGACAATCTCGGATTAAGTCCCGAAAATCGTTGAACTATTTTCCTAGAATCCCGGTA
This sequence comes from Anastrepha obliqua, assembly GCF_027943255.1. NCBI lineage: Eukaryota > Metazoa > Arthropoda > Insecta > Diptera > Tephritidae > Anastrepha > Anastrepha obliqua. The sequence continues at coordinate 89,618,643 of NC_072892.1, forward strand.
GTTTCGGGACTTGTAATTTTTTACGAAGCATATAAAATGGAGGCAGAAAAATTTCTTTGTATAGCAAAAAAAAAGCTGATTAAGCATTGATTAAGTTTTTAACAAGTATGGATATAGGGTTCGGGGAAACGATCTTAATACAGGGAAAATATTTAAAAATATGTATAGAGCAAATTAAAGGTAAAGATATAGACATGATTTCCAAAGAGGACTTAAAAAAATATCTAAAATACTTTTGCTATAATATTTCAGAATCTCATATAAAATGAAAACTGCAAACTTTGAGGTGGCATAAAAAATTCTCTTCTTCTGCTTCTGCTACGCGATACCCGCTTACGCGAATTTAGCCGAGTTTAACAAAGCGCCGCAGACTTTTTTCTTTCTGGTGCTCACCGTGTCCAACTGGTCACACCAAGTAAAGTCAAGTCCTTCTCTACCTGATCTTTCCAACCCAGATGTAGCCTTCTCTCTCCTCCATCGCATCGAATATTATTCGCTGTCCTTTGTATATGTCGCCGTAAAGCTCATACAGTTCATTATCTCATTACCTACGATACTGGCTCTCATCAAATTACAAATTCTCAAAAATCTTGCGCTGAATCTTTCTCTCAAACATTCCAAGGGACCCTTAATCGTATATTGTCAACGTCCCAGCTTTGCCGCCATACGTTAGAGCGGGCATGAGAAGAGCCTTATAAAGTGTTAGTTTTGCTCGCCGAGAGAGGACTTTACTACTCAATTGCGTAGTTGACCAAAGTAGCACTTGCTGGTAAGAGAGAACCTCCGTTGGATTTAAAGATGGATGTGGGTGCCGATACGCGAGTGAGCAGCCTATTTATTTGATCGCAGGAACGAGCGAAAACAAGCAGAAAAGCTGAAAAAGCCATTGCGCAGCAGCCTATATAAGTGCACCATAAAAATATTATAAAAGTTGGATATCTTACATACCGGTTAATCGAGAAGAATTTAAATTTGTAGTCAGAGGGAGGTAATTTAAGTCAAAGCCTGTTCTGCTCGTAAGATTTGTAATAGCGTAAAAAATGTTAACTTATTTATAGGAAAATGACATTATAATTATTACGCTTCTTATTTATGCCCTCAATTCAAGTTAAAATTTAAAAGGTTTTACTCTGGAGAAATACCACTAGGTTTATGAAGAAACTAGAGAAAACAAAGTAAAGATTGCATTCATGTTGTTTAGCAATGTAAGGAGAATTTTCGTTAGACAAAATTATATTCTGCTTCGGTGAAAAATAGATTACAGCAGAAGCCGCGAGTTTTTCGAGATATATGCGATATCAAATCCCTTCTGAGTTCAAAGGGCTTGCTCGCAACTGAACGACTGCTCTAAAATCCTAAACCAATAGACTAATGTTACTAGAGTACTCGTAGCGGATTATACGACTTTTCAGAGGCAGATTTTAGTGAATTTTCTGTTCCTCCGGTAAAAAACTGTTCGTAGTTAATCAATCCATTGATAGTAATTTTAAACAAATGTAGTCTAGCGTTGCTATTAATGATTGGAAACTAAGGCCAACCCCCTCAATATTCAAAATTGGTAATAAGAGCGATCTTAGAAATTATAGGATTATATTGAATGAAACTAATTTTAATATGCCTCGTAAAGTTTTGCGGTAGTTTCTGATCTGTTTCTATTAGTAAAACTTTAGCTTAGCTTTAGCTTTAGTTCTCCGTTTAATAGAACACTCTCCGAGTCGACTAAGTTCTTCGTTTCATTGGACTTTGATTTCTCGAATAGTACTATTAAGTTTTAAGTCTCATTTGAAATAATTGGTATGGAGTGGTCTTGCTATTTAACTTATCTTTTTTAATTTGTAACTCTAACTTATCTGTAAGAAATGAAAATTCATAGACTAAGATGAAATAGATAAATAAATAAAAACGTCCAACTTTCTGAGGGAGTACGCTAACAAGCATATTTTTTCACTTTTTTGGGACCTAAAGTGCCTGAACTATGACTGTCGGTGTCTACTTAAAGCTTAGAGAGTTCAAGGTTCCATCGTCTATGGGGCAGCAAAAGACAGGATTTTGAGCTACGAATCTCAATTCGTTCTACGTAGGACCAAGAGAGTTCATTTCAGCGTCTCCACGAGGTACGTTACCTACTCACTCGCCTCGGTGAGCTCGTTGGAAGGGGTCTCACGGCCTTCTTTTCCAATGCCACTTCTTTTTTCGAATTTCATTCGCCACGCCAAGTTGCTTTGTGGCGGGTCCGAGTTCGATATTGTACGAGGCCAAAATATTAGTAAAATACGCCGCTAGCAGCGATTGACAAACGTTTGCAGACGTCTCGTGATTAACCGCGGTACAACCATATAGGAGGACAAATTTTACACAAGTGTTAAATATGCGATATTTGGGATGACGGCTGATGTTGTTATTTTACCGCAAAGGCGTTAACCAGCAAAGTTACCATTCAGTTTCGATTATTTCGACTTAGCGTTCAAAATCTTTCCATTTTTCAATGAGTTGTTTTCGCTTCAAAATTCTTTCTTCGCTTTTATGGGTCAATTTGTTTTTGCTTGAAAAAAAAACTGTTTCTAGTTATCTGAGCAGTTATGCTCTGCGTCAGTGTATGCAATAAACAAATGGGTTGGGCACGCAAGAAAGCTTAAATATTGATAGTTCAAGTATCAAACTTAAATGACGAAAGGAATGTTTTTTCCTGGAAAATTCGAAGGCGAGAAGAGCTGCGGGTAAAAACTACTTAGTCACAGATACTCATACAATATATCTGTTTCTCAATATATATATGTTACCGTGAATGTCCGAAATAGGAGAATGTCGACTTTCACCGGTGAATGTCAACAGATCCCCAATACGTCGGTGAAAGATCGAATATTTCATTACATTGTTGTACATTCGGACACTCTTCGGTGTGTGTCAACAAACGCAGATATGTTGTGGTGAAAGTCCGAAACAAAAGAGTAAAAAACATGTGACCAGCTCTCTCCCGCCAAATCATTTGTTCTGGGCGGAGTCAATCAGCTGTGTCAGTCGTATGCAAGATTTGATAACACAATCAACGTTTTCTCAATACCCTAATTTAAATGCATTAATTGCGGATAAACGAGAAGACAATTCTTTTTATTTTTCTCCAGAAAAGTATTCTAAAATAGTTTCTGAAGTGGTTTCTGCTAAACTTAAATGCAAGACACCTTTGGATTACAGACGATTGAAACGTTTTGATATTTTAAAAATTAATATTGAAGAGAAGTTTATTGTACCATTAAAACCAGGGGAAACGAACATACAGTATTATGTTACCAATGAAGAATTTCGCAGTGCACTATATGAAACTCACACCAGAATAGGTCACCGAGGAACAACACGTATGCTCAAAGAGTTGCAAGTTAAATACAAAAATATTACTTATGAAGTTGTAATGTATTTAAATTCATGCAAACAGTGTCAAATGAAACACAGTGCACATAAGAAAGGTATTGTTGTGAAGCCAATGGTTAGTTGTGAATTACACTCAAGATGTCAAGTTGATCTGATAGATCTGCAGTCAAACAGAAATGGCGAATATAAGTTCAAAATGGCGTATCAAGATCATTTAACTAAGTTTGTCCAGCTACGACCTTTGACAACTAAAAGAGCTGAGGAAGTAGCGCATCACGTTCTATCAATATTTTTAACATTTGGTGCACCACCAATATTGCAATCAGATAATGGGATAGAATTTAGTAATCAAGTGATATCAGAAATATACGCTATGTGGAAAGACGTTAAAATAGTTCATGGAAAGCCTTGTCACAGTCAAACACAAGACTCAGTTCAAAGGGCCAATTAGGATACACAGCGAATTGTATGCGAATTGCATGGATTAACGATAACGATACAAGTAAATGGTCAGATGGTTTACCCTTTGTTCAATTTGCCAAGAACACTGCATACCACGAAGGAATACGCCAAAGTCCTTATGAAGCCATGTTTGGCTTTAAAGCAAAAAGAGGCATAGCATCGTCTTTTTTGCCTGGCGAACAAATCGCAAATATTCAAACTGAAGAACAACTTCAAGAATTTGCCAATACTTCTGAAACCGAAGAACAGCTTGAAGAAACTGTTAATGCCTTTAAACTAAAATTGAGCGGTGGTCATACCGTAAAATAAACTCCAAAGAAAAATATTGAAGAAGACCTACAACGTACAACGCCTTCACATCAAATTCTGACTGAAAACCATGAATTGATTTCTACAAAAGGATCGGTCGGGAAAGAAAATATTCTGCTGCAAGCAACAAAAATGTTACGAGCCTCACAAAAACAATTTCCTCCGGCTCAAATTGGTGATAATGTACGGATACAAGTCCTTGATGTTGACCGTGGTCGTACAGATAACCGAAATGTTTGTTGTTGGAATAGAAGACTTCTATAAACTGGCAAATAAAAATGGTACGCGCAAGCAGCTTTACACACATAATCAGTTCGTAATTTGTAAAGAAAAGTTACTTTCCATAGATGAGATTTCTTTTCAAGATATGTCGCCGAGAGAAGCAGCAGCTAATTCGAGAAGCGGAGAACAATGCTATAGACGTGGCCATTGCAAAAGAAAGTGTTCTACAAATAAACGTAGTTGTAAATGCAAGGGACCCTTGTGCAATTCAAAGTGTCATAATAGTTTGAATTATTGCAATAAATAAGATTTCAATAACCTAAGTAAGTATTTTTAATTACTATTATTTTCTTTTCTCATGTGGAATGTACCGTGCATTTTAAATTCTTGGTCATTCCTTTCAGAAAGAGAGGCGAAAAAGTTACGTTATCCTTGTGGCGTTTTACAGCGACGGAAATACGGAGAAGAAAATATAAATCTCCAACATGTTCAACATTCACCATTAGTGCATGCTGAATGTCAATATTTACCGGTCACCGGGACCTACAGTTTCAAGCCGACTCCGAACGGCAGATATTTTTATGAGGAGCTTTTTCATGGCAGAAATACACTCGGAGGTTTGACATTGCCTGCAGAGGGGCGACCGCTATTAAAAAAATGATTCTTAATTTTGGTATTTCACCGAGATTCGAACCAACTCTGTGAATTCCGAATGGTAGTCACGCACCAACCCATTCGGCTACGGCGGTCGCCGTGAAATATTACTTTATATAAAGTTGTTGTCTTTGAGTTTGTACCAGTTATCTTTGTATACTCTAAATATTTGAACAACAACAACGTTTTTCAAAACAGTTGTTTAACAACAACAAGCAATGGCTTTCTAGTAAACATTGTGAATACTTTTGTGTAAATTCTTTTGACTTTTGGTGTATTACAAGAATTTTTGAAACTCAAGGCCCATAAAAAATTTGCTGGTAAGCCATATTCACCTCAAAATTTACTACAGCTAAACTAGCACTGAAAAACTGGCCTAAATGCAACCCAGAAATAATTTGCAAAATTTCTCCAAACAACATTTGAGTATTTTATGGCAACGCTTGCTAATAAACCGATATTATTTCTACTTTTTTACTTCGAACCAAAACCAATTATTTGTTTATTCAAAAATTATTTTTAACTGCCAGTAATTTTCAAACGCAATCTAAAACGAGGCAATAAACATTTCGTGAGTGTAAATGTATTTTTTGATGACATAATAAATAAAAAATTGCACAAACAACCAGACACGAATGTCACACTCTGTAGAGCTGTTCATTTATATTGGCATTTGTTTGCCTAATTTCATTTGCTTCAGATTGCAAGAGGAAAAATTTTACATATGTATTTATACCCTGTATATATGATATATATAAATGCGCCGATAAGTATACACATATATATGTACACATGATAAATACGTACATGCAACAGACAAATCAGCTTTTCTTCTGCATATGAGCCAACAACAAAGGCAGCTGTAGGGTATGCGAAATAACCAAGGGGCAGAACAGCTACTTATGCTGTCATGTGTCACACGAGTGGCGAGCGAACAGCGTATAGCGAACTGCCAAAATTCCACTGTCATAATATTTGCACTCAAGCGCGATGGCACGATTTTAGCAATAACGATGAAATCCACAGCGACAAAGGCATTCAGTATTACGACAATGACCATTGAAAATGTGTAATTTCCAACGAGTCAACCAACTGTAATATTCATGACAGTAATTGTAATTATATATGCGCATGTATGTATGTATATGTGTATATTGAAATGCATACACAAATTTAAACATTGAGGTATATATACATGCGCGTGATTGTTTGGAGTAGTAATTTTACTGTAACAATACTATGCAGACAATTTATCAATGCATTATTAAATGAAAATGCCTGAATGTATGCCATTTTTTTTTCTTTAATTTGTGGAAACGTTCATATAAAAGCTGTATTGGAGTATTTTAACAGTTTGTAATATGCATTAGTGACGCAAGATGGCAATGACCCGAGCAACAACAAAAGCACAATCGTAATGATTATCTTTTTGGGCTAATCAGCACTTTTTAAATAGCGAACGTCCCTTTACATATACATGTATTCATACATATACAACCCTCCACATCTACTAAACACGGCTAAGCAGAGAAATCAATGCTACTAGTTAGCATCATTATTGCTATTGTTGTCACTATTGTCATCATTATCATCATTATCTTAATTGGCATTATTATTTATTAGCGGTAACGGCGTCAGAAGCATAATTATGCTGTTAAAGTTCATATACACGTGCATGAGTAACGATACAATAGTACATTTATTTGTTTCATGTTTCGTGTAACTATGTACATATGTATGAGATCGCAGGCTGACATGACCTCATTAGCGGCAAAAACGTGACTTACTGTTTGTCTTTGTAACGTGTCAATGACAGACGATGTTATGTAAAAACAAACAAAATATTCAGTTAGATGCAAATTTATACACATACAGTTATGTTCCTATTAATAGTACCTTGTAACAAATAACACAACATAAAATGGAGAAGCTTGAGCAGAAAATTTATGAAATTTCCATCGAAGTACGCAAACACTTCTTAAATATTCGTAGCTGACAATAACCTGCTCTTTAAATTTGGGATCCTTTACTGCTACAGGGTCCGGCACTCGTGTAAGCAACTTCAGGCCGCTCGCGCAGTTGGGTTAATGACAGTCCAGAGTATTGTTTACAAGCGTCCGTGTGGATTTTAAACGTAATAGTGTGAAAAATTATATTTAGCTGGAAAAACGCAACAACCGATTGTTCGTGAGCTCGAGCAACTTAAAGTAAAAAAAGTTTTTGTTTATCGCACCACTATTCGTTACAATGATACTGGTAGCATCGCCAAACGTCATCGAGGTGGTCATCAAAAAACATCACGTGAAATGGTTCAAAACGAGAAGAAGCGACTTGAGCGAAATCCCCAATAAAATCGCGAAAGAACTGAACATATCTGACCATAACATCCGCCTCATACAAAAAAAGATCTCAAAGTCAAACTTTTCTAGATCCAAAAGGCGCATGATCTCCCACCAAAGCAGCAAAAAGTCAACTTGAGAAAGCGAAGGAGTTACTTCGCTGGCCGAAACCGGTCAATTACCGATCATTGTGTTTTCTGACGAGAACATTTTTCTGTCTAAAACCCAACTTTCCAAACTTCCATTCATAACGTCCACAAATTCACCAGACGCGAATCCGATGGAGTATCCTCCTTGATCCATTTTGGAGAACAAAGTCCGAACTAAAAGGTTCACCAGTCTCAAAGCGCTGAAAAAAGTCATTGTCCGCGAATGGGACAAAATACCTGCAAGTTACATTCGGGCAGCTTACGTATCTGGACCATCTCAAGACCATAGTCAAGGCAAAAGGTGGTCATATCGAGCAGAAGTAAATTGATTCTTAATTTTGTATTATTTTCACGCATTTTTTAATTTGAAATGAATTAAAGTAATTTTCCAAACTAGAATCTAGAATCTATGGCTAACATATTCACGACCTCCACACGAAAAAAATGTAAGGAAAATAATGAGAATTTGAATCAGAAGTAGAAGACCGAAATACAATGATTTAAAAATAGCAAAGTGTTAAGTATTTCGTTTTAGCCACGTATTCTTATTATAAAATTTTTTCCTTATTATATCCCCTCCACTAATTGAGCACAAAATCTGCTTATGGGTTACTTCCTTCAATTAAGTATTGTGCCTTTTGGGATAGCTAAATGCGTATACTAGTTTTTGAAATAAATTGCAGAATAGTTTCCTGTGTTTGAGTTTTTTTTTTTTTTGGAATGATGGGACGTAGGAAACACTTATGGTAATGACAAAACGTAAGCTCAAAATTTTATGAATCAGGCACTTTTAACTGTCAGGGCTTGGATCAATTTTTATTAATGATATTTATTAATTAACATACCTTTTAACTAAAAATGAAAACAAAAAATGAAAGAAAAGTGGAAGAATAACAAAACAATATTACAAACAACAAATGCTGCATCGCTTTCTGTGTACCAGAAGAAGTCTTTTTAAATCTCTTGAATGCTTACTTTAGTGACTTCTTATTTTGAATATGTTTAATGTTATAGTCGCTTTAAGTTATTTTGTACTCCATACTGTCTGTAAAGTTGTTGAACCATAGACTTAATGAATAAATAAATCGAATACTCGAATATGGTTAAGCTTCATAATCAATATATAATCCGTAATAAATAACCGAATTAATCAGAAATGGTTTAAGTAATAATTCTCTTAAATATCGAGTCCGCTTTGCTGGTAACTCTACGTATAATGGCTCGCATGTCCTTTGTTAAACCTTTTGCTTAGCTTCTATTGCAGTTTAGGGTGTGCGATTCTATCAATTTTAGGCCCCATCCGAACTGCAGATGTTTTTTTATGGGCAGCTTCTTCATGTAAGAAATGCACTAGGAGGCGTATCAATGACTGCCTATTAGAAAATATTTTAATAATAAGTTTTATGTTTCCAGCCCGTCGAATATTAGTCGCACACAAACACACGTCGCTACGGCTGCCGATAAATAAATCAGTAGAAAAATTGCTGGAAACTATAACAGCGTGAGACAAAAATTAACTTGTTTTGTTTGGAAAAATCTAATATAATACGCACGTTAAATTCTGCCTTGATGCAGGAATACTACGTACTAAGATTTTTAATTTCTGATTATTTTAATTTTTGAAGTACTTTAAAGTCTCCAAAGGAGGAAAAGTAGCCGTTGGATACATCTCCACGTATAGGGTGGGCCATGTAAAATTTGCCTTTTGAATCGGCTGCAAAAAAAACTAATCAATATTTTTTCAAACTTTTTTTTTATTTTGAAGTTTGAACATTGTCATTTATGAATGAAAAATAATATCGTTCAAATGACTGCCACGACTGGCTTTACAGTAGGCCATTCGATCTACCGAATTTTTAAGCACCTTTTCGATTGTTTGGGCTCCAATTTCATAAATGGCAACTGCAATTTCGCGTTTTAAAGCATCATTCATCTCTGGATGGTTCGCATAGCATTTGTGCTGAACGGCTCCTCACAAAAAATAGTCCAACGGGCTTAAATCACAGTTCCGAGGCGGTCAATTGATATCGGAATTCAAAAACGGTAGCCAAAAGTTCGAGTGTAACTTTGGCAGTGTGACAAGTTGCACCGTCCAGTTGAAACCAAATGTCGTGAATCTCATCCTCTTCAATTGCAATTAAATATCTTAGCCCCCGTTTCCACCAAAAGCAAACACCGTGTTTGCAGGAGTTGTGTTTATGAGAACTGTCAACTGTTTCCACCGAAATGTGTTTGCAAAGTGTATGGTCTTTGGTATGGTAAACAGATTTATGATACATTATTTTGCGGCGACAGCACAGCGCGATAGCCCAGCGGCTAGCAATGTGGGCTTCCGATCCGAAATCCTTGGTTCGAATCACAAGAAAATTTTTTTTTTTTTTTTTTTTTATGCATTTATTTCATTTTGTTTTATGATATGTTTATGAGCAGATTTTTTTCATGGCAGAAATACACTCGGAGGTTTGCCATTGCCTGCCGAGGGGCGACCGCTATTAGAAAAATGTTTTCATTAATTTTGCTTTCACCGAGATTCGAACCAACGACCTCTCTGTGAATTCCGAATGGTGATCACGCACCAACCCACTCGGCTACGAATGCAATAAAAAATGAGGAAAATGAGCAACATTGCCACCACTTAATAATTAAATTAGACGCAAACCCAACAAAACACGCTTTAAATTAGACGCAAACCCACAAAACACGCTTTGAAAGTGAGTTTAGGTATGGAGTTGTGTTTTAATTTTGTATGGGATTTGACAGGAGTTTTGTTTCGTGTTTGCGCTAAGAACACGATAGCGGCAGAGAACACGCTAGCGGCTGCGGTGGAAACTTACTATTAGCACAAAATAAATTTGTTTAAAATTTTTGGAACGTGTTTCTATTATTACCAACACAACTGCATAGTCGTATGTCTACGAGTACAAAAAGAAAATTATTTACAAAAACAAAACCATATGTAAATTCTTTCCTTCGGTGAAATTTGAATAGATATTCACACATACCTACATATGATCGTGCCTGAGTATCCACCAAACATGCACACTACACATTCACACATACAGTTGCATGCATGAAACAAAAACCTTTGCCAGCATGACTAAATGTATGTGCTTCCTTTCTCCAATTTTGTTCCTTCACTATGATTATAGCAAATTAGGTTTAAAAATTATAGCATAGATTTAGGCGTTTAAAAATGCCTCCTAAACTCATGTCTCTATTTTGCGGCATGCATGCACGGAATAAATAAAATTTAGCCGCATTTGTAAATTGCCTACCACGAATTAGACATTTTTTGTATGAATTTTGTATTCGCATACAAAAACACAGAAAAAAAGTACAAAGAGTACAGCTATCAACATGCCTTGCGTGTTGCAACAGAATATTCAAATTACGTGGCTGTAAAGCTGTAAAATTTTGTTTACAAATTGTGTATTTTTAGAAATGTAGGGTGATTGGTTAAATTTCATAATGATTTTTTACTCATTACTAGGAAAGGCAGAGGTATTTCTAGACTCATTGCAGTAGAAATAACAGAGTACGTCACTCTTATAATTTAAAAAATACTGGGAAGTAAAAAGAAAATCTGCTGTTTTCGTATTTTTATTTACATCTTTTTAGCATAAAAAATTTTGAAATATATACAGTGAAACGTCGACGTAATGAAATTTAATAAAATATAAACTTAAAATAATAAAATATTTTCTGAGTCTCCCAAATAAACTCGTTCTTGTGAAATTCTCTATACAAAAATGCTCTATAAGGAAGAAATTTTGAGCAAAGCGTCTAAATAAGAAAGTGAAGATTCGAAAGCCGGTACATAGTGCATTCTGAATATATTGAGTTATAGTCCGTTGAATGCAGATTATCAGTTTTTTTTAGTTTTTGTTGAAGTAAGTTATTCAATGAAGCGCCAATCAACTTTTCACCACAACAAAGCAGCAATCAAAAAGCTCCTCCATTTTTCTGGGCTAAGCTTTTTACAGCGCTTCATATATTTGAAGATTTGATATCTATTTGCTAATCTGATTTTGCTAATCGACTAAATGCTTTATTCAAAATAGATATTTTTGTACAAACTGACAATTTTAATAATTTTATTTAATAAATAATGAAAACAGTTTGATCTGAAAACAAAAACAAAAAAGGGAAACTATGCTTATACTGAATTTATTCAAAAATTTTGCATTTTTCGTTGTATTGAGTCTTTGATATTCTAAAAATATAACGAAGCATTTGACCAAGCCCTTCAACTGCGTTGCACAGAGGTTTCGCTGTAAATTTTTTTTCATTGAAGACGTTTTAGTAAGTAAATATGTAGTGCCTAAGTGTCACAATTTGAATTCATTATTATTAGTATTTTTTTAAATATAAAATTATCCATTAATCATAGAATAGGCGCTAACAACTACAGTTTTCAGCGTACCAAATTTTTGTTCGAATGAAACTGAAAAAAAAATTCTTTGCAACCTCAACTCCATTCACCAATCAAGCTATTGGAGTTTACAAGTAATACATGCAATTCACTCTTTAAATGCAAAGGCAAATGCATCTCTATCTATTATAATGATCGCCGTGCCTTGACTTATAACCCATGAGCTTTAGATAGGAAAAATAAATAAATCCACTTCAAGGAGAATTGAAGCAAGTTTCGGTCAGGCTCAATAAAAAGTGAAAGTCAACGTTCTATTTTCAAATTAGTTTGTAAACGGCCTTAAAAATATGCCTTTATAAATATTTCAGCATAGCTTTTACACCTGTGAGACAAAACGATAACACATTAATAATTTGACCAAATTTGAATATTTTTCCGCTTTTTTTATTTTTTGAATGTTTATTATTCTGGCTTTAACGCTATCAAAAATCTACTCTTAAATTGTATACAAAAACTTAAAATTTCGATGAAGAAAATGCATGAAATTTTTTTATACGAAGAAAATGCGCTACAACGTCAAGGAAGTAAGTAAAAATAAATTAACCGAATTTTTCAGTCATTTGAGACTTGCACTTTATGAAATTTAATAAACTTAAAAGAGCTATGAATTTGCGTACCAAAAATTTTTCTAGAAATGCGAATTAAAAATTCTGGAATGGAGATGAAAATTTCGTGAAATGAAAAAAAAAAATAGAAAGAGACAACATTTGTCAAAATATTGATTTGTTATCGTATTTACGCGGTTTTTTCTCCATAAATCGAGTACACATTGTTTTATCTGATTAAAGAGTTTAAAATTTGATGAAAATTTGTTGAATTTTTATAGGTTAGGTTAGGTTAAGTTAAATGGCTGCCCTTGCTTGGGGCCCACTTAGACAAATATTAAAAATTTGTCCGTTGTGATGCCAAACAGGGGAAAGGGAATGGGAGGAAGAAGGAGCCTTGGGATTAGGGGATGATAACCATAAACTTATGACCACGCATACGGTCATTATGAACGTTCATGATGAACTTCACCAGATATTTGATATCTAAACCCGCTATATCTACAGGCGTAGCGAAAAAGTGAGAGCCCAGATGTCTAAATTTTTTCAGATGAGAGCAGGGCGGCTGAGAAGAAGTCGTTGAGATGATTCAAGCTTGCCCTGAAAACAGCTTCTGCAGAACGGGCTTGAGGCAATTCCAAGTCTCCCCGCATGGACACTTAACGCACAATGTCCGCAAAGGATACCTACCAAACTCGAGAGCTGGGGCTTTGTTAGCCTTAGCAACAAATCCACTGCTTCCCTAATTGCGGCTACCTCCGCTTGGATGAAAATATGTTGAATTTTAATAAATATAGTACAAATTTTGAAGCTTTGATTCAGGTACATCTGTAATATTTGTTGTACAAGGTAGCGCAAAATTATTCATCTAATTTTGTTTTTGAACACTGTTCGTACTAAAGAAAAAAAAATTATTTCGAGTCATGGAAATTTTTATTTTGATCTGTACGCGCTCCATTTGTTGTCCATTAGTATACTGCAGCTGTCTAGTTCAGCAAAGTGTCAAATGTGATTGACGTATTTGCTATTTGCAAAAACTATATGTAAATTTTCCGATACGGTGGGAAAATTTGCGCCACTTTTACAATGAACTATTATTTTACTACCTTACCCAAAATGCCTTGAACAAAATTTTCAACAATTCCATATTACATACCTGCAAAGAAATAAGAAAATGTATTTAGTAAAATATGAATGCAAGACATTTTTATTTATTGAAAAGGCATAACTTTTATATTGTTAATATTTATTGTGTATTCTTTGTCGTTATTGAAATAATTCTATGCTGAGGAAGAGAAAGTGTTACGGCCTAATATAATGTTTTTCCAGGAGAGGACTTTTAAAGTTTAATCTTTAGTTTTATAAATAGTAAAACTTATTATCTTTCTCCAAACTTTTGCGAATGAAAATATTATCTATTGGTTACTCATTTCACTTTAATTACTTCTTTTACATTTCTGTCATCAAAAAAAATCTTTGCTCATTCTCATAGCTGCCAACTGATGGGAGCACGAAACGCGTGAATCAATTTGTCGACACAATAAATTTCACTTCATTTTGTACTTTTTAATAGAAGCTCACATGTGGCAGCACTACAGAGCAAAAACTTTAAAACTGTCAAAATCAGCTGGTTAAAATAAAAAAAAATGCATACCACATTAATTGTTGTTTTTGCCTCCGAAAGAAAATGTTGGGCAAATAAAAGGTAATATCAGCAAAAAAACTGGCATGTCAAAGTGAAAGTTATTCGAAGTTGATCAGTACAAAGGAATTCCAGCAAACTGATTGTATTAATATACCGTCAGCGAAAAAATGTACATAAACCTTTATACACTGCTCGCGCGGACTGATCTTTATTCAACGCTTATTGTTCACATCAACCGCTTTTTTAGGTTCAAAACTGTCATTTGACGATAGAAGCATTGAAAATAAGAGTTTGAAAGTTCAAGATTTCAATGGCAGGTTTTTCAAAATGATTACAATTTTTGAACAAAGGTTGAAATATTGTTTTATAAGGTTTTTCTAATAGATAATATATAATCAACCATATTTTAATAAAAATTACAAAAAGAAATTGAAAATGAAAAGTATTACGAATTTTTAAATATATTTTAAATTATATTATCGGTAGCCCAAATATACAGGGTGTCCGGCGGCAGAACTTGATTTTAAATTTAAAGTTTTTTCCTAACCACTGAGCACATGAGCGCGGAAGGGACCGCATGAGCTTCGTTAAATTGAAGTGTAAATAAGCGAAATTGCCTTGTTCTTCTAAAGGACAGACCCACTATTAAAACATAAATAGCCACTTCGCACTGTCAAAATGACGGGGTGGTGTGCGTTAGCAAGCAATGGACAATATTTTTTTTGAAAATCGTCGAGGGCAAGCAATTTCTGTGGACGGTGACTCTTATCGGCGCATGCTGAACGATTTTTTTTTTCGAATAATGAGATCGCACACGACCAGAGAGACCAGATACTGCGTAATTTCATCCCTAACAAACTGATAAGCCGTTTCGGTGACACATCCTGGCCACTCAGATAGCCCGATTTTACACCTCTGAAATTTTTTCTATGGAGGTACCACAATAGTAAAGTCCATGGAACAAACGCAGCGATAATCCTAGCACTAAAAGAAAATATCATTCGCGAAATATATTCAACAGGTCGCACGGAGTACCGAAGTCAATTTCCAAGAGTGTATCAGTCGTAACGGTCAATATTTATTATAATTTAAAAAAACAATAACAATAGCCACACTTGTCTTCTTTGAAATAGTTATTGAAATACACTTTTATCATTAGTTATTCTTTTAAAATTAAGCTTTGAATTCCTAATTCAACCACCGGACTTAATATATGTATGTACATTTGAGCTACCGACAAAAAAACTTTAAATATTGTGTACAGCAAAGAACTTCATCGAATATTATATATGTAAATATGTAAATAAATAATAAATATAAAATAAAAAATTTAAATTAAATTAGAATAATAAAATACAAAGTAAATAATAAATAATAAGTATAAAATAAAACTTTTGAAACAAAGGAAAAGCCACTCACCGTATGTAAAACGTGATCAGATTGGAGATACTTTTTCTTACAGCGTTTTCTTGACAGATAGTAAGCACGTGTTATCTAGTCAAACTAAATACATACTTTTTTTCAGTATTCATTCACATTTCAACATGGAAAAGCTTACGCTTCAACAAAGTTTACAAATCGTACAATTTTATTACGAAAATCGACGCTCTATGAAAAGTGTTCATTGCGCGCTCAGGCCAACTTATGATTGTACAGCGATGAGGCCCATTTTTGGCTTAATGGCTGCGTTCATAAGCAAAATTGCCATATTTGGACTGAAAAGCAACCTCAAGCCATTTAAGAACAGCCATTATATCTATTGAAAACAACTGTTTGGTGCGGCTGATGGGCTGGAGGAATCAACGGCCGAAATTTCTAAAGTCTAAACGCTTTGTGGATAAATCAGCTTCGATTAAGGTATTTGAAGCCAACATTACTAAAGTTATTCACAATAAACCGAAGTTGCAACCAAGTTGCAACCAACATCTGAAAAAGATTATCTTTAATAAATAAATGTCATGAATGGTTCTACACAAAAATAATAAAATTTGCCCATTCAATTTGAACTTTCGTTTCTGTTCAATCTAAAATCCGATACCTCTGAATTGATTACCCTTTACTTTAAGAAATATAAACCGAAAATAGAAATTCCTTGCCTTTTTCTTTAAAAAATGGTATGCTGGTAGGTGTTTTATAAGTATTAAATGTAACGGGTGACGCACGTTTTGTTTCACTGTCAAACATCTTCAGTTTGGTCTATGATTTAACCATGAATCGTCTTACAAACGAACAACGCTTGCACATCATTGAATTTTATTATAAAAATGCGTGTTCTGTTAAGAAAGTTTATCGCGCTTCTTCCATTTTATGGTCAGTTTAATCGACCTACTGAAGCGGCTATTCGAGCTAGTATGACTAAATTTAGAACCAAATTTACATTATTGGACATCAAACCACCAACACGCTTACCTACAGTGCGACCTGAAGAAAATATCGCAGCTGTATCGGCCAGTGTTAATGATGACCATCAATTATCGATTCGTCGCCGTTCGCAGCAATTGGGCCTCTGTTACTCAACAACGTGGAAAATTTTGCGAAAGGATTTAGGTGTAAATCCGTCCAAAATACAGCTGATGCAAGAATTGAAGCCGAACGACCTACCGCAACGCAGAATTTTAGGTGAATGGGCTCTTGGAAAGTTGGCCGAAGATCCACTTTTTTATCGAAAAATTGTGTTCAGCGACGAAGCTCATTTTTGGATCAATGGTTACGTAAATAAGCAGAATTGTCGATTTTGGAGTGAAGATCAGCCAGAAGAATTGCAAAAGCTACCAATGTATCCAGAAAAGGTCACAGTTTGGTGCGGTTTATGGGCTGGAGCTATCATTGGACCGTACTTCTTCAAAGATGCTTCGAATCGTAACGTAACTGTGAATGGTGAGCGCTACCGTGAAATGATATCCAACTTTTTTTTGCCCAAAATGCAAGAGCTTGACTTGCATGACATGTGGTTTCAGCAGGACGGTGTCACATACCACACAGCACGCGTAACAATGGACTTGTTGAGAGGCGAGTTCGTTGAACATTTTATTTCACGTTCGGGACCTGTCAATTGGCCACCCAGATCGTGCGATATAACGCCTTTACATTATTTTTTGTGGGGCTATATTAAAGCTCATGTCTATTCAGACAAACCTGCTTCAATTAACGCATTGGAAGACAACATTAAAGCATTTATATGTGAGATACCGGCCGAAACATTGGAAAGAGTATGCCAAAATTGGACTAAGCAGATGGACCATTTGATGCGCAGTCGCGGTCAACATTTACATGAAATAATCTTCAAGCATTAAATTATATGGACTGTACTATCGATTTAAATAAAAATTTCATGCATTTTTCTGAATTTTACGTGTGTTTTTTGAGAATCTTTCTTAAGTATTTTATTTTATACGCAACCCAAGTCATTTACGTCGGTTAGTTCACCAGCAAACTCTTTTTTTTTAAGTGTGAACTTCAAAATTTTAGTTTCATTGTCTTTAGATATTCCAGTTTTTTATGGTAAACTGTTAAACAACTGGGCTATTAGTTGAGTACTCGAAACAGGACGCCGTTAAAGGTTAAAACCATTCTCATTCTCAAGAAGTAAGCATATCACCCAAATGCTTCAACGACAACATTTCCACGCAAGTGCAAACTTTTTCATGGGAAGTAAATCACGTAAAAATAAATTCATCCAATAAATGTGCAGTTCAAGCATTTTAACGTGATAAAAAAAGATACAAAAGAAGACAGCCGCAATGCGACAAATTATTGCACAAACTTCCTGTAACTTTCTATGTTTCTTTAGTGACTTCTAAGTTGAGTTTTCTGCAAGCTTTCATTTATTTCTTCCTTTTTTGCACTTATATTGTCTTGCCGGCAAATAGTAATAATAGTTGCCAACGCTATATAAACATATTTATATGTATATGTAACTATGTAAGTTCAGCTTTGATGGTGTCAATATGAGAAGACTACTGTGACGAAAGAGGGCAAAAGAAACGTAATGGCGCACTGGCAGGGTGTTAACAAGCTGATGCTGTACTTGATAACTTCCGTTCACAGACAGCGGAAAAACATGGCTATTAAACGGATGAGGTTACAAGAAGCGACAGTATAATAATGAAGGCGGACAAAAGGCAGTTTTGTTAGTTTGTTTTTGTTTTTCTATTTTGCTTTTCTTGGCTTGCATTGTTTTTGCAAGCAACTATACTTAGGCTCTTGAGCTGTTTAATAAATAAATGATTGTAACACGGAAATAAAAAGGAAATTAAGTAGTTATAAACGATGAGCTGATGTGGCCGTGACTGCTTGACAGTGGTAAAATGTAACGAAAGGTGTAAGATAATATGGATTAAGTCGAATTGTATAAAACAAGAAAAATAAGAGATTCAAGCATGTTAGGGCAAAACAATTAAATAAAAAAAAAAGGCGAAGAAAGTAAAACATAAAAGTTTGATCAAAAATTCGCTTTTAATATCAATTGCATAAAAAATGTTTAAGCAGCAGCAATTTGCCCTTCCCTTGTGGTGCAAACTTTTTTTATTACTTTGTGTCCCTGCAAACTTATTCGCTTTTATAATAAATTTCTTTTTGCCCTTTGAACTCAACTTATTTGCACAGAAACACAAACGAA
The DNA here is from genome assembly GCF_027943255.1 of Anastrepha obliqua. Taxonomy (NCBI): domain Eukaryota; kingdom Metazoa; phylum Arthropoda; class Insecta; order Diptera; family Tephritidae; genus Anastrepha; species Anastrepha obliqua. Next base: position 89,637,384 of record NC_072892.1, read on the forward strand.
GAAAAACCAAAAGAGAAAAAAAACAAAAAGACAATTGTTCTCGCTTCAGCGTCTCATCACCGCTTTATTACATTTTTAATAGTCCCCTGATACAATAATAAGGCCAATACAACCCTTTCTATCAAACAGCTCACGCCCGCTGGAAAATTGGCCTTAACTTCTTTGTTGACACTTGCTTTTGCGATCTAATAAATATTTGCATAATACGCTGCAGGACAAAACATAAAATAAAAATAAAAATAAAATTAGGAAAATATAGCAGAAACCAAAACTTCAAACTCTGTGCAAGAAATGAAATTTTGCCTTTGCTTTCACAATTGTCAGCACAAAATAAAAAGAATATTCACATCTTCGCAAACAACAAATAATAATAAAACCAACAGGAACACAAACAACATGTTCGCTCACTCGGTGAGTGACTTTGGCCAAGTATAAGTATAATAGTTGGAGGAAAATATGCATAATCGGAAAACTACAAGAGGACAGACAAAAGGACACTTTTGGTTGGTCAGCAAAAAGCATTAGCATAGTGGGTAGTTAGTGCACACCCAAACAAGAAGCAACTGGCCAATATGTAATGCTCACTATGAAAATAATAATAAAAAAAACACAAAAAAAACCACAAAAAACAAAAGCACCCAACAACAATAACAAGCAAAAGCGAAAGTAAAATATGAGCTCGTGGCAAGAAAAGTGTCAACTTTAGTTGATTCAAAAACATGCAGCAAAGAAAATAGGAAATACATTTGAAGCAATATTTTCCATTCACTTTCCCGGCAACTCTTCATACCTCCTCAAACTTAGATGAACTCTGAGCAGCTTATTTTACTCTCTTTTTCATCTATTGCCCACAACATTGGCCAGCAATGTTGTATCAGTAGTGTTGCTGCTGAATTGGTTTTTTATTGTGTTTTTTTTTTTTTGTTTTTTTTTTGTCCTTTAAAACTCTACAATGTCAAGAAGTTCCGAGTTCGAACTTGTATGCTTATTTCGGTTTATTTAGTTGGTCGAGTACTCTCGCATTCATTTCCTTCTAAAAACAGTGGCAAAAAGCAAAAGTCATCAGCACGCAAATAAGTTCTATTGCCGCACGCCGCAGTCGCAGTTCTTTTCCAAGCACTGGCAAGGACCATTACTTTATATTGCTTGACTCTTCCTCTGTTCCGGACCCTCGCCCCTCTTGCCAAACAGTAGTAGCAAGAAATTGTGATACATATGAAAAGTTTATCCTTTATTCTGGTAATAAGTTTTTTGGCTTGTTAGCCTGTATCTTGCGGGTTTATTGTGCAAATTAACTTGTTCTAATTAATAATCCCCAAGCAATATGTCAACTGTTGTATGCGGGTAGCAATGGCGGGTTATGCGGGCGTTATGGGTGATGCGGGAGATGCGGATGTAATTCGAACTATTCAAACTTTTTGTGTTGTTGACATTTATGGTTTGCTTGTCTTTATATTCTGCTGTTTCCGCTCTCATTTATCTTTTTGCTATGAGATCTCAATAGTCCTCGTGCAGCCAAGTTCAGATTTAACATTTGCTAATGAAAAATTATTTGACAGCAACAATGCTTACTCATAAGGGGATTAGTATGTGTGGTATGCAAGTTTGGATGGGATCCCAAATAATGGGCAAGGATATGTTAATATCCTATGGTAAGTACACATGCTTTTCACACTTGTGCGAACTTGTTCTTGTTTGCCTGCACACAAAGTTTTAATGAAAAATTCGACTTTAAATTGTCAAAATGGTGTTTTGATATTTCACTTGGAGTGTGGCGTAGGTGTGGGATAAATGTGTAAAGACAAATGGCACGTCGTGTTGCGGAGAATATATGCTAATGAGGGTTGTCAATATGTTTTAGAGCGGGTTAAATACTATGAACATTTTATGGGGTCCACAATTAAGATATTCCTTTCAAGTTTTTGAGTTCCATTGAGATTAAAGATAGTGTTTTCACAAATAGTAGACAGTGGAAAGGTTTGGAAAAATAGTAGTTTTCACAAAAAAAAATTTGTAACTAATTTTTAATATTTTAGAGGTTGTTGCATAGCGAAATATAATAAAAAATAGTTTAAAAAAACTAAAAAACACGCTTTTATTGCTAATCGAACTAAAAAGTAGAAAATAAATTTTAATGACAAAGAGACCTATAATGAAGTAATAGCAAATCGAACGATCAGTCATAATCAACTACCTCAGAACATAATTATAACAAAAATTAAGATACAAATAGAGTAATTCAAATTAGAGTTAAAAGCGTGGGATGCATTTTGCTTCACTTTCATAACCCTCTGCACATAGGTAGTTGCCAATAGAATGATTGTAATATTTACTATATCAAGCATCCCACGCTTTTAACTCTAATTTGAATTACAAAAATCAAATTTTTCGCCCGAGAAGGTAGAGAGAAGGATATAAGCAGATCAGTTGTATCAGCTACAAAATAACTTATTATTATTAATTTTCTGTAGTAAATATAATATTCCTGAACTATGTGACTATTTTCTAATGAAAATGCATATAGTCAATCGATCAGTCTCTCTGTGGTGTAGTCCATTGGAGAGGAATATCTTTTATTATTGTTGATAGACGCAGCAAGCGCCTAAGCGATTTTCACCGAGCTCAACAAAATGTGCCAGTCGCTCCAACTTCGTGCTTAGTGGTGCCAATTACCAACACTCAGTGAAACCAGATCATTATCTACTTTGTCTCTCTAACACTGAGGGGCTTTTCTCTGCTACCAATAGAAGGTACCGCTTTTAATACTTTCAGTACTGGAGCAATTATATTCATTTGAAGTATATCAGCATTTTTGTTTGCGGAATTATTCCAACTCAGTATGGAAGACGTTTACCCCCCATATAGTAAAAAAATCTAAAATCTTGTTTCATTCCCATATAAAAATTTTGTGTTTTTGTTTGACTGTATTAAGTTTGTAATTTTTCTCCCTACTTTTTTTTAGAATAAGTGGAGGAAAGAGTTAAAATTTAAATGGGAGCAAAATATATTTCTTCAGCATATACATTTATCCCATTAGTTCTCTCATGTAGGGGTCGTTTAAGTAACATGACATTAGGAAGGTCGCTAGAGGGTTAAATTGTTGTATAAAATTAAAAGCAGAAAAATGTTCCTCTGTTCTTAAAGGAAAAATGTACACAATAAAAACTCGAGCCTATGCCACTCGAACGACCAGGATTTGTATTCGATTACAGACTTCAGTATGCCTTAAAAGCGATGCACGCATACTTTTGTTCTTTAAACGAAACCACACAATTCAAGGTTTCAAACCTTATTCAAAATTTAGAAAGTTCCAACAAATTATCGTTCAAGCCTTGAAAATTTTACTTGAGACTCAAAAAAGTATTTAGTACGCTGTTTATAACCTAATAAATTTTGGTATAATCAAGTAACTTGGCTAACAACGGCTTAATAGCTTTGTTAGAAAAATTTGTTCGGTGACGGCTGTAGCAGTTTTTTTGTTTTTATATAGCGTTTTACAAAAGCTGGAGTTAATTATTTTTAACACTTTTTTGTTTTTACAAATGGTTTACCACATTTTCTACTACAAAAAAATCATATTTACATATTTATATATAAGTATTAGAGTCCAAAAACAGTAAAAAAAATTAAAAATTCAAGCAATTTTTTAGCCATTTAAAACTTGGACTTATTTTATTTAAATTTTATGAGCTATGTGACTGTGTATCCAAAATTTTCTTAAAGATTTCGATTAAAAAGTTCAGATAACATTTTTTTTTTGTCGTTTTTAAACTTTCACAAAGATTGATTTATATGATCTTCATTAAGAAATTAACACCATTTAAAAATATAACAAAACAGAAACTCAAAAAGCATTGTAAATATTCAAAAAAGAAAAATTACCATGCACTTAACTAAACCCACCACTTTATATCCGGTTGGGACTTCAGCATTCTTTAGAAGCGTACATGCATCCTATTGTATTAGTGGAAAATATAAAAATTGCGATTAATTCCGTTTGTATTTTTTTGGTGTTTCTAAAGGAAGCTAATTAGTCTATTTTCCAATTAACTGATATGAGTGATGGAAACTAGGAAATGAAGCTGTCATAATTTTAAGGTAATTATTTACTTATAAAAATGGAGTAAAACAAACTTGGCGTTTTAATTAATGTTGTCAAAATTTGGAAGCTAAAAATTAATTGAGTATTTTAATATTTGTGAGCTCTTCCAATACATATAAATAATCATAGAATTACTTGTCAGAGATCCAAATTACTCTCACACGTTCCACAAATAACTTTTAATTAAAGTTCCATTAGCCAGCAAAAAAGTTCAAATGCTAAACATGTACTTATACTTCTTTTTCGACTTCATCTGTTTTTATTTATTTTCTCATAGATATTCACGAGAATATAGAGGATACGCAAAAGCTTGGAACGTGTCTAACCAGCGGCCAAACGTCAATCGGCAGTATCACATACTTATTGAATAAATACAAATAAAATATTTATGTGCTCTGTGTACGAGATGCAAAAGTAAGACTGATTCACTCACACCCAAACTCATAGAAGCTTTTATGAAAAAAAAAATGCTAAAATATTACATATAGAGCTATAAATGTATGTGTTGGCATATTTACTCGCATTTCGGAAATTGAAATATGAAATGTACACAAATACTCATAACATTTTTTGGTTAGTAAACAAAAGCACAAATGCGAAGTGGAGTATACCTACAAATACTTGTATGAGAAGATGTCTTCCTCCAACCAACTCTAACAGCATATAAAATAAAATACAAAAAAAAAACAAAAAACGCCTTACGAATTATGAAGCTGCGGAATGCGGTAGCAGCTGAGATAAGCAGACATGTCGACGGTTATAAGAAAGAAGAATAAGAACGTAGCAGATCCAGGTAGGCAACCAGGTATTGAGAGTACAAATGCATAGTCAAATAGACAAAGTAAATTCTAACAGAGATGTGTCGGCATTCGAACCGCAACCGAAGTCAAATACAGCATAGCAGCCACAGATGAAAAAGTGAAATCTTGCGAGAAAATTTACAAGTGAGTGAGTCCACGAAATATCTCCTCGAAGCGCTATTTACAAGGACAGACTAAGGCTGTAAACACATCATTTTTGTTTTCGTTTGTTGTATTCGCTTCCATGTGTATAAGTATGTACATAAACTCTTCCATGCACAGCACAAGAACTCCAAATAATATCCTCGAAACACGCCAATTTTCAATAATACAAAGAAAAGATCGGCCTCTTAAATGTGCCAGTAAAATCATACGAGTTTACCAAAGAAACTAGATTTCTCTTTACATGTAAATATCGCGCCAGATACTAATATTTCTAATAAGAATTTTTAATTATAACTGATGTTTTGTTAATTGGTAAATTTTGGTAATTTGTTAACTACTTGTTTATCGAATTAACTAATATTCCATTTTTCGCATGCTAACCAAAATTGACAGTTTTGACAGATTTCAAGGAGAGATGTATGGATCTTCAAAGAAGTTAATAAGTTGTAACATTTTTTGCGACAAGAAAAAGGAGATCCACCTTTTCAGCTGTATAATGGCAGTGTACAGCGATCGGACAAGTACGACAGTGTAGTAGCCTTTTCAATGAACATTCTTGACTAATTGCGTTCAAAACTAAGCCCGGTTCACTGACTTACATCTGCCCTGATCCAACTCACTATGCGCTGTTTTGTGCCGTTAGCTTTTTTGTAGTGCTTCGTCTGTTAGCCATGCTTAGCTTATGCAATTGCTAAAATTTTGCACATTGCAGAAAAATCCTTTCAAAATGTGTTCGACGCTAAATGCAGATGAGACAGGAAGAAATAATTGCTGGAATTAAGGGGTACCGGTGGTCTAGAGCTCGAAAATGTAAGGTATTCTCAGGATTTTTGTTTTTTGTACAAAATTAAAATGAGAAAAATTCTTTTGGCTTTTTATTTAACTGTTTTTACATAGAGAAATGAAAAATTTGTTTTTTTTTTAATTAATTTTAATAATTTTAAAAATGGCGCTGAAGTTGACCTCCTGAAAAATTGGACCTGGACGGTGTTGTCCATTATGGCTCTTCTATTTATCTGAAGCACAAAAAAAAGTAGACAAAATGGCGCGGTTTTGAAATTGACACTCTAAAAATCGTTTTTTTTTTTTTGAAAATACGAAATAATAGGAATAATAACCAAGTACGGGCGATAATCATTGATGTTGTGAACAACATATAAAAAATTTCACACGATTCGGTTGAATAATTTTTTTATTTATTTTTTTTTTGACAACACCAAGCCGAAAAACGTCGTTTCAAGATAAATGAATTTAGGAGCGCGCGGACCTCTCTCTACCTAGTTAATGGGCTGTAGAGCCTATAATATTGGGAATTTCCGCATGAAAATTTCACAGTGTATTCTAATCGGTCCCTAATCACTATTAATTCGTGACCCTACGATACATATCACTATTTTTATAGCTATAACCAAATATTATAATCCAAATTTCAATTTTACCACATTTTTGAAAATTTCATCAAAACTTTCGACTTCTTAACAGAATTTTAAAAAATTTTCTGGTTATTAAGTTTTATAGCACATTGAATTTTAGTTCAACAGAAACTCAATTCTTCAACATTTTTTTTTTTTTTTGCTCCACATAAATTATATGATAAACTTTTTTAAATGGAAGAAAAAGTCTGGCAGCGTCAACAAAAAAAAAAACATTGTTACAAATGAATGGTATTTAGTAGTCACTCGAAACTTGCGCTTTGTTACCATAAAATTCAATGGGCTATAAAATTGCATATACAATTCCAAATATATCTAAAAAATTTTAAAATTTTGAACGAAGTACGAAACTTGTCGTTATATGGGTTTTGTCGTAGTATGAGTTTTATTTTTATAAAAAACTGATAGTGAAGTGTTTTATAATTTTGTAGGATAATTTTTTATGGATTTTTTGGGATACCAATTAAATGTGGCAAGGGCTGGTACTTATATTTGTACATTAAACTAGACAATTTTTTTTTCTTTTTTCCATGCACATAACTGTTTCTTTTTTGGATAGTTTCTTACACAATTCACAACTATGATGTCAACCTTTATTTTAAAAAAGAATATAAACCATTGATCATATCTAGAACTCTAGAAATATTGGCAGCTAAGCGTACTGTTTCACCGAGTTTCAGCAAATAATGCATATTTTCAAGTAATTAAAAATAAATAAATAATTGGCGCGTACACTTCTGTTAGGTGTTTGGCCGAGCTCCTCCTCCTATTTGTGGTGTGCGTCTTGGTGTTGTTCCACAAATGGAGGGACCTACAGTTTCAAGCCGACTCCGAACGGCAGATATTTTTATGAGGAGCTTTTTCATGGCAGAAATACACTCGAAGGTTTGACATTGCCTGCCGAGGGGCGACCGCTATTAGAAAAATGTTTTTATTAATTTTGCTTTCACCGAGATTCGAACCAACGACCTCTCAGTGAATTCCGAATGGTGATCACGCACCAACCCATTCGGCTACGGCGGCCGCCAATTATTTCATTTTCAAGTAATTAGTAGAGAATAATTACTAGACAGTATCTTTTTTTATGTCATCTTTGACATTTGTCAAGTAAACAGATGTACAATTTTACTAGATAGAACAATGGCTTGAAATTATTGACACTCATTATGAAAATAGTCGAACTTTAAGAACAGCATATCACAAAAATTTGTCACTTTTTTTGTGGAAATAATTGTCCGAGTGAGTCAACAATTCGAAAGTTGCTGAGACAATTTCAAGAAACCGGGCTTGTCATGAGAATAGAAAAAGGACTGGCAAACCAAAACCTGGACGTTCTGTTGCTGCTGAGCAACTTTCAATATCGTTCAACAACAATATCTTTGATCCCATGAACATTTTCTAGTGCTGAATTAGAAATATTCGTGTGCTTTTTTCCGTCAGCATAAACTGTTAATATATTATACATTTTGGTTTGTTACTACCAATCTCGAATCTACTTTCGTGGTTCTTCTAGCTCACCAATAGCATTTTGCTATATTTCACGAAAATCAAACAATAAATTTTCCTGCTGGCAACATTGCACATGCACACATATGTACATACTTGTGTAAGTGCATATGTATTTGTGCATATTCATGTTTGCCCAAGTATCTCCTTCACATGGTATGCCAATGAAAAGCCAAATGGAAATGCTTAAGTACGTGCAAACAATTGGAAACACGTATATACACCAAATTACAAACCAACGAGGCAACAACAACAAAGATAATATTAAAATAACAAAATGCGCAAAGGCGCGTACCAATTGCAGTTAGTAAGCATACACGTATAAATGTGTGTGTGTGTGCGTGTGTATTTGATCTGAAATGTGTTTGTATTTGCAAGTAATAAGTATGTTTGAATGTACGTGCTTCTGATCATTTCCGCAACAAAACAAGCTTTTCGTCTTACATACTTACATACACACGAGGGGTAGCTAATAAGACAGTACAAAAAAACGTAAAAAAAGCCATTTTACCCTGCGGTCTCATAGTGCTGTTCTTATAGGTTATGGAAAATAAGAAAACACGTATCTTACCAAATATTTTTTTCAGTAATATTTGTCAATTTTATGCCACTTCAAAGCTCGCAGTTCTCATTTTATGACATTCTGCAAAAGTATGGCAAAAACAAATCTTTATGCAAAAGTTTTTGAAATATTATTTTTAATTACCTTCAGCTTGAGCTATAGAACTTAAAAATCCTCTTAAAAGTTTTCGTTTGTAAAACTTAAAAATGCTGCTAATTCTATTAACAAAGTGGTACTAAAATTCAAGGTGGCACAAAATTAATCAACCAATCGCCGTCCTTGAGGGTTATCATCTTCTCTTGATAAGGAGGCTCAGTAAGTGCAATGATACCCGAGTTTTGGCCGAGCTCCTCCTTCTATTTGTGGTGTGCGTCTAGATGTTGTTCCACAAATGGAGGGACCTACAGTTTCAAGCCGACTCCGAACGGCAGATATTTTTATGAGGAGCTTTTTCATGGCAGAAATACACTCGAAGGTTTGGCATTGCCTGCCGAGGGGCGACCGCTATTAGAAAAAACGATTTCTAATTTTGGTGTTTCACCGAGATTCGAACCTACGTTCTCCCTGTGAATTCCGAATGGTAGTCACGCACCAACCCATTTGGCTACGGCGGCCGCCAGGGCCAAGTAGTAACTGTATATTATATCATAAAAGGTAGCAGCCCTAACATTGGACTAGGAAACCTGGACTATCTCCCATCTTTTCGTAATAAACTGGTTACGGAAATTAGAACTGGCCCTACGCTCCAACCAGAGTTAAAGAAAATCATATATACATATATATATTATTAATAACTTTTTTACTAAATTAAAAAATAATAATTTTAAGCGATGGAAAGTTTTGTTTTGATTTTTACCATTTTGACTATTATATGTTAAATCGTCCGATTAATTTCTTTCGATGGATTTCATGCAACCTTATACATATAAATGAGTTCATTAATAATTTTAACTAATAAATATGATTTTCTTCTTCGTAATCAAATTTCAGAATGACTTATTTTATATATTATATTTATTTCTATTTATTTAATTTACGAAATGCAAAATGTATAAAGTTTTTTTGCATTATTTTTATTTTATTTTTTTTTTTAATTAATGCATGTCGAGATTGCATGTTGATGGAAGCAACTTTGACGAAGTAATGAGTATTTGGCCGACCGCTGGTCTTGGCTGGGTTGAAATGTATGCTTGCTTTTATTATTTATTTTTCAAGTTCGTCATAGCTCAAAATTTTCGAATCAAATCGTTTAGAAATTCTGCAAAGTACTTCCTCACATAATTCATCATCTCTATCAGCTTTTGTGTGTGTGTGTGTTTTTATTATTATTAATCTTACAATAAAAAATTAGCATATTTTATTAGCAAATATCGATTTATGGTTTCCAAGTGCTACGAAAAATTTAAAAATCCAAAGAAATATTCCTCCAAGAGCACGTTGCGAAATAGCTTCTTTTACAAATAAATTTTATTTTTGCTTTTTGTTTCATATGATTAGGTTGCCAATTTGTATATACGCTGCAATAAGAGAGGCTCATGAAAACGACCTCTTTTGAGTCATGCAATGACGGTAGTGGCCGCAGCAAATGTTCAAAACCCCAAAAAAGTTTTATATCATCAGGAAATCGGCAATCGCATTGTGGCCGTTAAACGTAATCCAAGGAAGAGCCTAAGAAAATTCAAATTGTAAATGATTATTGCTACAATTTCAATGCATAGGACTGTTAATTGGCTGAAAGGGCTGCACTTCCCGTACTTCGCTGATCTACTCTGGTATGTGAGAGGAAACGCCAAGGATGTCTTCACATCTGCAGGGTTCATAAAAAAGTTTCCCAATTTAAATAAGATTTATGGAGACGAAGGTTTCCGAATGACGGTGCAAATAAGGCGTCTGCAGGAAGCAATATAAAGAATATTAGGCGCCTTCGATTCGCCACCTTCTGCTCTGTATGTTTGGACTTTGCTCACTTGACGAAAAATTTGCAAGTGAAAGTAACAGCAAAGTTAACGAGCAAATTTTCTAGCTAGCGAGTATGTTTATGCCTCATACAACTGCTGTGACTCGCTGTTTTCAATGCTGCCAACTTTCTTTCAAGTTTCGAGAGAGTTACATTAGACCGCGTTCATACAGGGAGACTTTTGGTATTGCCCGTCGTATTCACAAACCTAGCAATTTATAAAGAGTGGTTAAGTTTCAAGGGCCAGTGTTGATTTTGAATCAAATACAATGTTTTTAATAAATTATTGTCATTTCTCTTTATTATGATAATATTGGTATAGTTCAATTATGTATGAAACCAAATATTAGCCAAATGGCCCGCCGCGGCCTCGGCGGCACACCTCCATGCGATGGTCCAAATTTTCGATGACGCTGAGGCATAATTGAAGTTCTATGCCGTTAATGTGCCGAATTATCTCATCTTTTAGCTCTTGAGTGATTATATTTAAAAACAAAAAATATACATTAAAATCATAATTTTCATTCGACAAGTACATTAGACCGCAAACTTATCAGCCGACTCTCGTATGTAGCTAAGTACTCTTCGGATGAGCATCCTCAAAGTTATGTAGGCGTATGCACATATTAGTATAAGGAAGTAAGAAGAGGATGAAATAACTAAGCGTGTACAGGTTTAAGAATCTGTCGCCACTTTGGATGCGCATACACATATGTTTATTGTATGCATCTATGGACTAAGAATACCCGTAGCAACAATTTAATGCAGCACTGTACGCTTTACTTATTCCTTTATTTTGAGGTAAGCATATAAGCAGCTTTTTCAGGGAAAAATTTTAAATGTAGGTTTTACTTAGAATCCGATTTTGTAGCGAGGCTCATTCGAGTTGTAAAAACACTAACGTGAGTATATCGGTTTTCTTTATTCTCATACATTTATAGGTATATGATATTTGTTTGTATAAACTTCCAAGCATGCGCTTTATATGGAAAAAAAACTATCAACATCATACAGAAAAAAATTCAAAAACTCAAAGAGATTTTCGAGCGACTTCAGACGTGCACTTGAGTTGAATAAAACAAAAAAAATTAATAAACTATATAATTGCGTACGTAGAAGTTTTTAAAAGATTCTGATTAAGAAGTTGGATATTTTGAAGAGAGTTTTTTGTAATTTTAAAATGTTTGCGAATTTTAACCAAAGTTTGGAACTTTGATCCATACGTTATTGTTAGAAATTATTTATATTTTCATAAAAAATAACGAAAAACATTGTGAATATTGTAAAAAGATAAAGTGAGTTCATTAACACGTTCCCGCCGGCTGTTATTCATGGTCCACAGACGGCCCACAGACGGCAATGTTTAAGTCTTTTCGCTCTATCGGAAGCGATTGCAGGTCATAAAACGAAATTTTTTCATAAGGGTAGTCGTTTATGGCATCTCATCTCATAGGTACCGTTTAGTAAAGTACCATTGGTGGTACGCGCTGCCTAAAGAGGCAATCTTGTGCGGGCCACCGCTGGTACACGGCGCCTCATGAAGCAATCTTGTGCGGGCCACCGGTGGTACGCGCCGGCGTGAACGTGTTAAGGCAGCACAGGTGCTTGTAAATTTATAAGTATTTTTTGTTATAAGACACGTTCCAAAATAAAGCGGAGTTTTTATAAAGGGAGACTATCTACAGGCAGTAATAATTGTGGCAAAAGGCAAAAGAATTTAATAATTATACTAAATTAAACGAAATTAATAATAAAAGTGAAGTTTTTATTTTTGCAGTGACCGTTTATACCGTTTATTTGTACAAAAATTAAGAATGAACCAATATCAAATTAGCCCTGTCCTGTATATGTATGTCTAACTCGCTTTTTAAGAAAAAATTCCCGATATTTTTTTGACAGAATGTACATCGATCCTTTGATACATAATCCAAAACGTCATAAGACGATCATATGCAATGCTAGCATTCGTTCGCCGAAATTCTTCTGCATTTACCAACCCACATACTCTCAAAACATTGTATTGTGCTTTTGTTAGATCAAGATTAGAGTATGCCGCTATTATTTGGAGACCGTACCAAATAGGACTGTCTAATCGGATTGAGAGAGTTCAGAAAGTCTTTCTTCGTTTTGCGCTCCGATCTTTAAACTTTTCTGAACCTATACCATCGTACCGCTCTCGATGTTTATTAATTGACTTAAAACCACTTGATAGCAGACGCTCTATTCTATCGTGCTCACTTATTATTCGTATTATTTCTGGATCTATTGATTGTCCTTCCCTTTTAAGTAAAATTCAATTTAATATACCCAATATGAGGCTCCGACAGTACGAAACCTTTAAAATTGGCTTCTCGAGAACCAACTATGGGATGAATGCTCCGATTCCTAGGGCATGTTCAGATTTAAATATGTTTTTCAATTCTTCTGGTGCTGATTTTACATGGCCGTATGGCATCTTAGTCAATCATCTTAAATCGTTCTTTTCTTAGTAATTAATAAACTATTGTACATTAGCTTAATATAGTCTGTAAGAATGTATCCATTCAAAGACAATAAATAAATAAATAAATAAAAAACACCAATGTGTGGAGAAAAATGGCAGCAATTTTTTGTCAATATGTTAAAGTAAAGGCATGTGTTCATCAATTCTGTTTACTTATCTAAAAAACAATTTTATGGATATGACACTCTTACAGCAAATTGCCGATATGTAGTACATATGTATCATATTTATACCAGGGGTTAGTACAAATGTATTTATAACAGGTGGCTCAAAACTAACCACCCTATCACGTCAATCAAAGTTGACACTTCTGAACTAGACAGCTGCAGTACACAAGCAGACAAGCAATGGAGCGCGTCAAGAAGATTAAATAAAGATTTTCATCACACAAAATACATTTTTTTTTATTTAGTAAAAAAAGTTTTCAAAAACAAAATGGGATGTTTAATCGTCGGTATATACACTGGAGTGTGAGTCCCCCCACAACATGTTTGATTAGCTGGGGTTTATTTATATCTAACGTCTAGAAATATACCGTTAGCTGTATTTTAGCAACGCCGATTTTACTCTTCGAATTGATGCGGTAAGTCCTTAGTAGTTGGTGTGCACCGAAAATATGCAGATCTAAAAAAGTAATTGGGTGAAATTTACCCCAGTGTGTAGTTCGCGTACTTTTTTTTCATATACAGTCAAAGTCAGAAGAAAGTGTAAACCATGTATTAACAAGTCTAGGACACAATCATCGTCACCAAAATCAATTATTTCATCATCCAAAGCAGATAAAAATTGTCTACTTCGCTTTCTTTTGGAGACCGACTTCTAGACCACTTTTCCATTATTGCTCTTAAAGAAAATCGTTCCTTATAAAAATGGAATTAAAAAAGGAATTAATTCACTAATTACTTTTTATGAATTTGCTATTTTTCGTATTCTTACTACTTCATTTTTAGTTTATATTGTTTTCTGAAGTCCAAGATAGTTTTCCGATATACTTTTCTTCTTTAGAATGTAAAGTCTATTTCTGATAAAAATATTATTTATGTGAATAAAATCCAAGGTTTTTAATTTTTTGTATCTAAATACTTACATATATTAATAAAAACTTGAACTCTGTTTCTGGAAACCAGTTTATGAAATGGGGTGACACTTACCACAGTGAGTCGTGTACGTAAAAACAAAAAACCAAAAAAAAAAAACAAAAAACAAAAAAAAGGTGTCTCTTGAAGGTTCATTTTGCACTACCTTTTAATGCATATCTGTTATGTACATAAGTAATATATAGTATATGAAGTGTTACCAACTTCAGACTGCTTGTATCTATAAAACAGCTCATGACATCAACTTCAAAATTGTTCTAATGACAGTTCAATATATTGTTTATAAGCCATCAAAAGCATTTGCGTCCCAGTTTGGTTGAATTTTTTTTTCTGTGATGGAATTCAAACGTAATAGTGTGATTGCGTTATATTTGCCTGGAAGATCACAACCCGCCATTGTTCGTGAGCTCAGTCACCTCAAAGTGATTAAAATGTTTATGTATCGCACTATAAAACGTTACAATGATACTGGTAGCATTGCAAAACGCTATGGAGGTGAACCAAAAAAACCGCAACAACGCCAGAAATGGTTCGGAAAGTGAAGGTTCGATTTGAACGAAATCGACGTCGAAGTGGAAGGAAAATGGCCAAAGAACTGAAAATATCGCAAGACAGCATTCGACTTTCCTAACATTGGCGAACTTCCTAACATTGTGTTTATTGATGAAACACGATCGTTTGTATTTACTTGACCGAACGCTCATATGAGAATTCGAGCCTACGTATGGCCACTCGAAGCAATTTCCCATCGCAAGTAATGGTTTGGGCCGCAGTGACCACTAATGGACGCCCTCCAATCGTTTTTATCGAGCCTGGTGTCAAAATGAATGCGACTTATTATCGGGAAAATGTTTTAGAAGCTGCTTTAGAGCAGTGGACACGCAAACATTTCGGTCGTAGACCATGGACGTTCCAACAGGACTCGGCACCGTTTCATAAAGTTCGTGTGAATCAAGAATGGTTAAAAAATCATGTTCCACACTTCATTTCGTCTACACAATGGCTTTTCCATCTGGTCCATTTTGGAGAGCAAGGTGAGGACTGAAAAATATGCCAGGATGGATGCGCTGAAAAAAGCGATTATACGAGAATGGGCCAAAATACCTCAAGATCACATTCGTGCAGCATTGACCGTTTGAAGGCTTTAGTC
Organism: Anastrepha obliqua; assembly: GCF_027943255.1. Taxonomy (NCBI): domain Eukaryota; kingdom Metazoa; phylum Arthropoda; class Insecta; order Diptera; family Tephritidae; genus Anastrepha; species Anastrepha obliqua. Next base: position 89,652,659 of record NC_072892.1, read on the forward strand.
AAGGCAAAAGGTGGTCATATCGAGCTGAAGTGAATACCTATATGTTAAAATTGTAATCATTTTTGAACAATTTTGTCTTTGAAATGAATAAAAACTAATTCCACACAAAAAAGTTACGATGTTTTGAATAGGTAACACTTCATATCGTTCACCCTGTGTAATTAGCTCTTAACTTCATTTTGGTTGTTTGGCCGAGCTGCTCATTCTGTTTGTGGTGTCTGTTTTGATGTTTTTCTTTGTCCCCAGTTTTATGCCGCCTCTGAACGGCAGATGGTTTTTTAAGGCATTTTTCATGGCAGAAAAATTCTCAAGGGTTTGTCATTGTCATTGGATGGGCCGTTATTAAAAAATATTTCCTTATTTGCAAACTTGATTCTGTGTCGTCTCAGAAAATTGATATTTCGTTCAAAAATGAAACAGATTATGTATATCGCCTTAATAGATGTGTCCAAATCTAAAATTTTAGGATTTAGCATTTCTGATTATCTTGCGGTAAGATAAAACTCTAAAATATATACTTAAACTCGTATATGAGAAATTAAAATTGACGAAGTTTAGCAGGCGTCAAAGGCTGCTTATTCTTAAATATTCCTACTTGTCCTAATTAAGGCTTTTCTTCATTCATGATGGGAGGTCACTCCACATTCTGTCAAGGCTACTATGAATAAGTGTAATTACAAAAAGGTAATTTCAAATTTTTCGGCCACAACAAATCTATAAATTGAACTTTATTGCAATTTGGCTGCCTTGATTTGTATATCCATTTATTTATGTGTTATCTACTTTGTACTCATCTTTGATAGCTTTACAATTCTTAACACTTGTTTCCAAGTCTTAAATGTAATCATAACAAGCTATGGTATATTTAGACTCGCTGTCTTTAGATATCTGTCTATTAGCTTTTAGCTTTAAGTTAACATTTTATTGTACTAGAATTATATTACACGAGTAAATACATAAATAAATTTCATGTTTGAGACCCCGGGATTGAAACATCAAGTTTATTTATTTATTTGCAAGGCTAATATATGTGGGTGTATATGTACGAATTTTGTTCTTTAATTATATAATACATCTACAGAATGGAAGTTACACAAATTTTAAAAACTTTATTCTTAATAATAACTTAAATAAATAAACAAATTTGGTGCTTCAACCCCGGGCTTTCAAAAGGGTAAAAACAGATTGAATGGTAGCAAAAAGTGTAAGTTTTGACTCAAATAATTTATGGCAAGTCGCGTGGTTCTCAATTAAAGGGTGATCAGATTAGAGATATTTTTTCCAATAGCGTCTTCTTGACAGATAACGCTTGCTTACTGTCAAACTAAATACAAATTGTTTTCGACATTCATTGGCATTTCACTATGGAAAGACTTACATCTCAACAAAGTTTACAAATCGTACAAATTTATTACGAAAATCGGCGCTCTGTAAAAAGTGTTCATTGTGTGTTGAGGCCAACTTATGGTTGTACAGTGCTGAGGCCCATTTATGCTTAATGGCTACGTCAATAAGCAAAATTGCCATATTTGGGCTGAAGAACCACCCGAAGCCATTTAAGAACAGCCATTACATACACTGAAAACAATCGTTTGGTGCTACCTATGGCTTGGGTGAGTCCTCGGCCCATATTTCTTCAAATACCAGGCGGCGCCAATGGAACAGTGAATGGCGAACGCTATCGCACCGTGATAAAAGACTTCTTTAATACCAGAATTTGAAGCCCGTGATCTCCACAACATTTTATTTCAACAAAATGGCCTACGACGCCATACAGCCCATGAAACAATGGATTTACTGCGTCGTCGTTTCGATGAGCAATTTAACGCTCGTCTCGGAGCAGAGGATTGGTCACCAAGATCGTATGATATCACAACTTTGGAATTTTATTTGTGGGGTTAGGTGAAGTAAAAGCGCTTTCTGGTTAAACCAGCTTCGATTAAGGTATTTGAAGTCAACATTATTAAAGTTATTCACAAGATATTGAAGTCCTCCAGCGAACTATTCAAAATTGATGTTTACGGATGGCCGAATAACGGCGCAGTTGCAACCAATATTTGAAATAGATTATCTTCAAAAAATAAATGCCATGAATGGGTCTGCGCAAAATAATAATGGTTGCCCAATCAATTTGAATTTCCGTAGTTTTATTTCAATCCGATACCTCTGGATTGATCAGCCTTTAGTTGAAAAACTAGATATTTCAAAGCCGTCTGTGCTGAATATTGTCAAAAACGGACACAATGAAACCTTTGATGAATGTCGTTGGCAAATATGAAGAATTTCGTGTGTATACACATATATTTACTCTTTTAAGTTTCACTAGGTTTGAAAGTTCTGGAACGGTAGTACTGGTAAATATTATATCACGCAGCTATATTATACTCGTAAACCGAAAACTTTGATGAACGTGATAACAATATAAAACTTCTTAATTGTTGTAAACAGAAAATCAGTCACCTAAGCCAAAGAGGGAAATAGCACTTCAAAAAGCCCATTAGATTGCATCCTGTGTACTCTACAAAACAGGCTGTGGGAGCATAGTAACTTTCATATCCCCATCTCCACTGTAATAGATTAATCGCCTGGCGACGGACTAATGCCAAACTTTCAATAAGTGTTGCTGAAGATTCATACTTAGCTTCGCTTCCATAAATCAGTGTTTAGTATTTTATTTATTTTTGTCTCGCAACCACATTACAAAGAATGCCATCAGTGCGGCATTTGAATTGTCACTTTGACTACATAAAATAGAAGCCAGAAGCTAAACCAAAAATGTCAAGCCAGGATGCATAAAATTACCAAAGCTGCCAGTGGTACAAGAATAACAATAAAATTTAAATTTTCTAAAATTCCAGCAATAAATACACGCAAGCTTAAGAAGTGGAAAAACAGAAAGAGTAGCTGAAGCAGAGTAAGAAATAAAATGGCAGCGACAAGACAAGCACAATTGCTATGGCATTTGGGGCCGCCAAAACGAATGGGGTGACGTTAAAGATTTTTATCGTTACAATGCGATAAAATGTCTAACACATTCTAAGGAATGTGCCCAGAATATACCACATGTATGTACATATGTATGCGAGAAGAAATGGCTGTGATATAGTCGCGAACAACAACAAGTTAAAAGAACGACAGTATGCAATATATTAATGTATTTGTATGTATTTTTTATTTGTGTATGTATGTAAGTGCATATGTATTTAAGCAAGTATGCATAAGTACATTAAGAACCGCATAGAAAAGCGCATACGAATGGTGTTAGGAAGAGTTGAAAAAGTTGTGCTCCACAAAAACCAAAAAAGGTATGTAAGCAAACCCCAGCAACGCAATAAAAGCACACGAAACTACTAAATTAGCTGTCGTTGGTGTTTGCTGTGGCGTAGCAGCGTTTTCGCTAACGCGACTACTGCCACTACTGCTACTTTACCCATCCACTGTCACAAAACACTTGCAGGCAGTGACGTTGGCGAATCGAAAAGTGAAGTGTTCGCGTGCGCGCATCTGTGTGTATGTGTGTAAGTTCTATGTATATATGTGTGTAAGTTCTATATATGTATGTGTGTAAGCGCAAAAAGTGGCTGCTATTGCCAGTGGCAGCAGCTGTCAGTGCGGCAATAAAAATTCCTTAAATTTCTGCAAAAGTCATTGCGAAGTAGTTGCTTCCGTCTGTGCATTTCTTTTTAACTCTTTCGTCGCCTTTTCAACATTGAATTTCACTACTTTTTTCTTTAGTCTTTTCCTTAACAAGCTTTCAACTTTTTCTTCTGCTTTAGCTTTGTTTTCCCTTTGGCGCATTCCTCATATACATAGAAATATAGTTCTACAGACGTGTTGATGTGTTAAAGCAATACGTAGAACACGAATAACATGAATAAAGGAAAATCTATATGTAAGAATGAATAGCAAACAAAAAAGTTCGAGGGAAAATATATACACATTTTTCTTTTGTGAATGATTTGGAAATGAAAGTACGATTGCTTTCTAGATATTTTTATTTTATTTTTAAGATATACATTCTATTGAATTTTTGCTTTAACCTACTTTTCCAGAAATTCCACATACTTTTTTGCAAATTTTACTGCAAAGTATCCAGCTTTTCCGAGTCTTGTATATTTAAAAGCATACTTGTAAAGCTGTTGATCGGTATTTGGGTTACCCACGCGCTCTTGCACTCATTCCATCACCAACGCACACTCACTCTGTAGGATCCTGTTATATGAACAAACATAGCAAATGCCTGAAAGCTGTTATTGCGCATGTACACATGTTTATATGTTCATAAACTGACTTTCTTTACAGATAATATTTTTCAATTACTCGATAACTCTAATACTAAATAGTCTACTAATTATGTTGTCCTGAACATTTGTTTTCTTGATTTTTAACCCATAAATTTGTTTATTTTATATTATTTCCTTCAAAAATTATAATGTCTATCACACAATACATCCAAACAATTGCGCAAGAGGAGGTACTGCGGTAATTATTAAAAACAGTCTAGAACACTACGAAGAAAATAAAACTAGCTCTGACATTCTCCAAACAACAACTGTTTCAGTAAGGTTAAAACACCAATATATGTCAATCACAGCTATTTACTGTCCACCGAGGTACACGATATCATCTGACGACTTCAAAACTCTTATTAATATGCACAAACGCAAATTTATTATTGGTGGAGATTTTAACGCGAAAAATACTTATTGGGGATCGCGCCTTACTACAACCAAAGGTCGGGAGCTACTTAAAGCGGCCCAAGAAACCGGATGTGATTTCATTTCTACTGGAAAACCAACGTACTGGCCAACAGATGTAAACAAAAAACCAGATTTAATTGCTTTTTTCATGGTCCGAAAAGTATCCCAAAACTTCGTCAAAATAGAAGAGGGATTAAGTCTGAATTCTGACCATTCCCCTATATACTTGACCATAAGTGAATCAGTTGTTGAAAAAGAACCAAATCTGACTCTGTACAACAGATACACTGACTGGGCTTTCTTTTAAATCAACACTTAGCACCGCAATGCATTTTTCTGCACCAATATTGACAGCTGAAAGTTTGGAGGTTGAGATCGATTCTTTTACGAAGAAAATTCAGAAAGCTGCTTGGGAAAACACGCCGGAATTGAGGCGGAAAACGATAGGCACCAACTACCCTAAAGAAATAAAACTTCTTCTTGCAAAAAAGAGAAAACTTCGCCGGAAGTGGCAGCAAACTCGTTCACCTGCAGATAAAACGAAACTCAACAATGCAGCAACTGCATTAAAAAAATAAATAGCAGTTATTGAAAATGAGTCAATGCAACGTTACCTATCAGAGCTTTCAGCTGATAAAAAAGATGACTATTCTCTCTGGAAAAGTACAAAGTATTTAAAACGACCAATATGCCATGTTCCACCTATTAGAAATGAAAATAGTACTTGGGCTAGAAGCGATGCAGAAAAAGCCACTGCTTTTGCGAAGTATTTGAAAAAAACTTTCACACCTAATAAGAGTAACTACGACTTAAACTCCTGTGGTACATATGAAAACCGTTCTGAAATTCCACAAATTACATTAAATGAGCTCAGAAAGGAAATCAAGCAACTTAAAGATAAAAAAGCTCCAGGCTTCGACCTTATAACTGCAGAAGTTTTAAAACAATTGCCAAATAAAGCTCTAAAACGATTGGCTTATCTTTCCAATACAGCTATTAAACTAAAATATTTTCCTGGACTGTGGAAAGTTGCGGAAGTTATAATGATTCCAAAACCAGGAAAAGATCCTCACGACGTGTCTTCATACCGTCCGATTTCTCTGCTATCACAAATATCCAAGTTGTTTGAAAAACTAATATTCCTCAGGTTGAAACCCATTATTGAATTAAAAGATCTAATACCTTCTCACCAATTTGGTTGCCGAAGTAAACACTCCACGTTGGAACAAATCCATAGAATAATATCAGAAATCGAAAAAGCATTAGAGGAAAAGAAGGTATGTTCAGCAGTTTTCCTCGACGTCGCACAGGCGTTCGATAAAGTATGGCATGAAGGCTTGATTTACAAATTAAAGACTTGCCTCCCATACCAATATTGTAGTCTGCTGGAGTCATATATTACTTCAAGATATTTAAGAATTAAACAGGGAAAGGAATATTCTGAACTGGTTGAAATAAAAGCCGGCGTACCACAAGGTAACATCCTGGGTCCAATCCTGTATATTCTTTATACCCGAGATTTACCACTAATGGCAAATTGTTTAACTGCCACCTTCGCTGACGACACTGCAATTTTATGTGTTGAAAAGACAGAAGAAAAAGCTGCAAGGAACCTTCAAACTGCAATCGACTCTATGGTATCATGGACGAGAAAATGGGGAATCAAACTCAATAACAGTAAATCCATTCACGTGAATTTTACAAATAAAATTACAAAATACCAACCAATAATGATTTCTAATGAAAAAGTCCCATTCGCTAATACTGCAAAATACCTAGGTATTACCCTATATGCGAAGTTGCGATGGAAAGAGCATATAAAAATAAAACGAAATGAGCTTAACATCAGGCTAAACAAAATGAACTGGCTAATTGGATGGAAATCGCATTTATCCATATATAACAAATTATTGCTCTATAAACAAACATTAAAACCATTATGGGCCTATGGTGCACAGCTTTGGGGTTGCGCCAGTGAAGAAAATATCAATGTAATACAACGCTTTCAAAACAAAGTGCTGAGAATCATCGTTAAAGCACCCTGGTACGTCAGAAATGCTGATATTCATCGGGACCTTAAAGTTAACACTGTAACTGAAGAAATTAAGAAAATAGCAGAAGCGCACCAAATTCGACTTCAAGGGCATGTAAACGAAGAAGCTAGGAGCATCCTTAGTAACCCGTGCCCAGTTCGAAGATTAAAGAGGAAAAAACCACATGAACTTGCTGGCTATTAACAGAAAATAAGAAATATTGTTTGTAATTTCTTTTTATCAATTGTAATTTATTTTCGAATCAAACTGCTCGTTAGTTTCTGAACTAGTTGTAGTGTAATTAAACATTGTAATTTACTTATTATGTTTGAAATAAAAAAAAAATAAAAAAAATTATAGTATAATTTTTTTTTTATTATTTAATAATAACCCTTGTTGTCAGCGCTGTGATAATTGGCATCGGATTCCCATGGGAAAAACTTACACTTCTTTAATCTCTTCTTATTTCATCTCCTCTTTTAACTTCCCGCCACACAAAAACTTTTGACTATTTTTGAAAAAACACAGAACTACAACTTCTTAATCCCTTCTTATTTCATCTCCTCTGTTAACTTCCCGCCACAAAAAAACTTTTGACTATTTTTGAAAAAATACAGAACTACAACTTTCTAGGTAAGGTAAAATATCTTTAAATAACTAAAATATTAACAATTTAATAACAACATAATAATCCACTATTTTGTTATTAAAATTTCTATTGACAAAAATTAAAAAAAAAAAAAATACCAAAAAAATTTTTCAAAAAATTCAAAAAACTTTTTTTTTTTAATTTTCATTTATTTTAGTTTTTGGGGGCTGCAGGGTCAATATAAAAAATAACTTCAAATATATTTTTATTATATTTATTTATTATAGAGTTTATATGAGTATATGCCCTTATAAATTTATATATATTTCCGACCTTTTTAACCATTTCCATACTCACTCTTTCAACTACTTTGTTTAGTTTAACTGCTATACTTATCATTTTTCCCCTAAATAATGCTATAGAAATGGTCAATACATTTTTTCTTTATTACTATTAATTAAATAACCGCCCATGTAGCTATATTAACTTGATTTTCATAGCATTTCGAAAAAGTCATTAAAGACAAACTATTATTTTCAATTAAAAAAATAATTGAACCAAACCAACATGGTTTTGTCTGTAGTGGCTTTACCAACTTGACAGTTTCTCCGAGTATTGCGTCTGCCATAGCCAAATGGGTTGGTGCGTGACTACCATTCGAAATTCAGAGAGAACGTAAGTTCGAATCTCTGCAAAACACCAAAATGAAGAAAAAGTTTTTTCTAACAGCGGTCGCCCCTCGGCAGGCAATGGCAAACCTTCGAGTGTATTTCTGCCATGAAAAAGCTCCTCATAAAAATATCTGCCATTCGGAGTCGGCTTGAAACTGTAGGTCCCTCCATTTGTGGAACAACATCTACACGCACGGCAAATAGGAGGAGGCCAAAAAACACCCAGAAGGGATGTCGGGTAAGGTTTATATATGATATAGGTATATATTGCGTCTGAGCATTTTAGAGTGGATAGCAGGAAGACATCATTTACATTGATTTCTCGAAAGCGTTTGTCACAGTCTCACATAATATTCGGCTACACAAGCTTGAGTGCTAGCGCTTTCGTTCAAGATTTCTAATGAGACTACGATCCTATCTCACTAACAGAATTTTCTGGGTAGAAACCCAAAATAATAAATCAAACCAGTTTATGGCTTCATCTGTAGTATTCTTGGACTGATTTACTTTGCCGTCTTTATGAATATCATTGGAACTTGATCTAAGCATTATAAACTCATATTATACACCGATGACTTGAGACTTTTCAGTAGAATTATGATACATCAGATGACTTAAGCCATCTAAATGAGTGGGGTATCAAAAATAAGTTATCGGTTATGTTAAGTGTTAAATATTTTCATATAGCCATATAGAAAACTCAAAAACGTTTCGCTGCAATTTTTCCGATCCCTTTGAATTTTTTACAGTTGAAAAATACTTTTTTACTCATTGTTATTCCCAAGACTGCCTCCAATCCATGTTTTTTTTTATTTTTTAACGCATGAGATATTTTAAGGAAAATTTCCGTTTAATTCTCTAGTCCATTCGCAGTGGGAATATTATCCTATTATTTGATAGACTTGAGTGAGTATAACGTAATTTCTCTCGTTTCGCCCCCCAACTCCTTCACTTTGACTATTTCTATACATCTTGCAATGCCCCCTGCTTAGACGAAACATTCCTTAACTTTTCCTGTAGTAGTAGATTTAGTAACTACTTGTGCTGTAGGACCACTTTCTAGATAAATTTATTTGGATGCAACGATACCAGACATAGAAACTTACGTCTCTGTGGTATGGACAGAGACATGGTGGGTGGGGGAATACTGTTATGACAGGGGTGGCTCTCTCATCAAATGACCCGAACATTGGGTGGTAACAAGCAGATGCTACATTTTACGTATTGCGACAGGATAATAACGAATGTTGAGTTTAGTGCTCAAACCGCCTCCCGACGAATACTTAACGGTTGTACCGGGGGGATCGGTACTTTGACGGTAGGAGGTTTAGTTCGGGTTAAATTCCCACAATGACGCGTTAGGCTTTCGATGCTTCGTAAAAAAAAAAAAGACGAAACATTCAGTCTTTAGAGTTTATTTTCGATGTTATTACATAATAGTTTTATTGACTGCCGATTTTGGCCCCGTCACCAGAGTAGTTAATGAAATTAATGAAATCTATATATATCGATTTTGTCATGCCAAGATCTCTTTTAGCGGCTAAGGTTACTTCCTATTATTCGAAGGAAAACTTTTTGTTCTTAGTAATTAAAAAACAAACTTCTGCAACATCTGAAAGTAGTTTGAAAATTTTTGTAATCACAGAATTAATAAAGAAATGAAATGAAATATATTATATATATATACGCTGATTCTATGAGCTGATACACGTAGGGGCAATCAGCATGGAAAAGTTAATCGGAGTAATGCCGTAAGCCACTCCATACATACCTATGTGTGTGTGCAATTATGTTATATGTATATATATTTGTTGATGTTTTTGGCGCGTCAAAAGCCCATGGGATTGCGTAAGATTTTATGTGATTGCCATGCATGCATTCTGTGTTACATTTGTACTTACATATGTACATAAATAGTTCCGTGTTTATTTGAGTATTTAGTTGGTTAGTGTTAATCTTAATGTTCGTTTGGGGGCATATTACAAGTTTTTGTGACATCTTTCCTTTTTTTTGGGGGGTTTTGCTTTCCTATTGTGCATTACAAAGAATTTTAGTGCAAATTAAGCTTAACTGTTCATGATTGACACAAACGATGGACAGTGTGGCGGAAATTAAAGTTTTCTCATGGAGTCTTTAAAATAATTTAGTAAATAGTTGCACTTACCATTTCTTATGTTATCGTCGGATTAAAAAAATAATTTATATTTTTCGAGATTTGCTTGCCCTGTTAATATGGTCATCAACTCGTTTCACTCAAGACAGTATTCTGGCTTCATTACTTGTCATCATCTTTATTGAAGATACATATATCTCACTGATATCTGGGTTTGAAAGGCAATAGTGTGATTGCATTTTATTTGGCTGGAAAATCACAACCAGCGATTGTTTGTGAGCTCAAGCACCGTAAAGTAAATATAGTTTTTATCTATCGCCCCATTACACGTTACATTGATACTGGTAGCATCGTGAAACGTCAAAAGACTGCAACGTCACGTGAAATTGTTCAAAAAGTGAAGAAACGATCCCAGCGAAATTCCCGACGGAGTGCCAATCGAATGGCGAAAGAACTGAAAACATCTGGCCGTAGCATCTGCTGCATACTGAAAAATTATCTCAAAGTCAAGTCTTACAAGATCCAAAAGACGCATGATCTCACACCAAAGCAGCAACAAGTCAGACTTGAGAGAGCGAAGGAGTTGTTTTTCATTGTGTTTTCTGACGAGAAAATTTTTTCAAATTGAGCTATTAGTAAACTTCCAAAACAATAGAGTTTATTTGACCGACAGTACATACGAAAATTTGAGTCATTGATTTTCCACCAGGAGGCAGCACCCGCCACAGGTAATGGTTTAAGCCGCTGTAACCGCAGGTGTGCGCTCCCCAATCGTTTTCATCGAGCGAAATAATATTTTGGAGGTTGTTTTAAAGCCGTGGGCTGACAAATATTTCAATGGCACACAATGGACGTTTCAATAGGACTCGGCACCATCTCACAAAGCTCGAGTGAACCAAGAATCTCTAAAAAACAACGTTCCAAACTTTACCACGTCCCCACAATGGCTTTAAAATTCATCACACGCGAATCCAATGGGTTATTCTCTTTGGGTCATTTTGGAGAGGAAGGACTGAATTAAAACCTTCACCAGTATCGTAGCGCTGAAAGAAATCCATTGCCCGCGAGTGGGCCAAAATACCTGCAAGTCACATTCGGGCAGCTTGTGATTCGTTTCTGGACCGTTTCAAGGCAAAAGGTGGTCATATCGAGCAAAAGTAAATTTATTCTTAATTTTGTATTATTTTCACACATTTTTTCCTTTGAATTGAATAAAAGTAATTTTCCAAACTAAATTTATTACACTTCAAGTGCTGGACCCTGTAAGTGTTTGTTGGAAGTGCACTTTCTATTACAAGCTCATATCATATTAGTTTTGAATAAAACGATTTACTCGCTGCTAAATATTGAAACGACATAGACATACTATATTTTTCTCGTTCCTTAATCGAATTAAATTTTTTTTTTTTTCAAAATGTAGTCCTTTGAAAGTTCTTTAAAAATTAAATTGGTGAGAAAATGAGAAACTGGATACGCGGTATTACTATGTAAAATTTATACTTTCACGTACATATGCAATTTTTTCGGAATAACAAAAAAAGTAAATTTTTGTAGTGAAAAGAAGGTAGTAACTATCCTAATAAAGTAAAATCTGCACAAAACATATATCAATGGCCATTATACGTCTTGATATTTATATATATTTTCATGTATACTCGTCTACGTTCTGAAAAGTTACTGTTTTACACGGGCCGCATATTAATTTTTCCATACCACTTGTATGTGTGTAATACTGCAAAGATATGAGGGTCCCTTAAATATGTTAATATGTGCGTGTGCGCATGTAAGAAATTTTTACACTCTATAGTTGACCGAAAACTTCTAAATTAAAGCGGAAAATTGAACAACATGGCTTATGTCACATATTTCAATTACAAACACTCCCAGTAGCCCATAATTTCTATGTACATACATCCATATATACGCACACACATACTTACACATATAAATGTACGCTGACTGACCTTTTTTTGGAAAAGCTAAGCAATTTTTTTGTTTTTTGTGTTTTTACTTTTTCGTTTGCTCTGCACTCTTTACTTTCAATTTTATTTTTTTGCGTAATAAACATGTCAGAAAAAATGAGAAAAGCTACTGTACGAAGGATAACGATGTGTAGCATAAGTTTGTGTTAGCATAATGACGACCGTTTGAATAAATTGGCAGGTTAGAAAGGGTTAACGATTTTACTATTTTTCTCACTTTGCACACGGTCACTTGCCAACACCCGTTCTTTGCAACAAACGATCATGTTTGGGTCAACAATTTGTAGGGATTAGTCGCTTGAAAGTTTCACTACTACGGTGGAGGGGGTATGCGATGGCTGATGGCCAACAAAGTGACAGTCCTTTGTTGCTGGGGTCTAGGCCAGAGTATGCGGATGACATTTAATATTGTTATAATTTGAGTGAGGCAAAAACTGAAATTAGACCATATTGTGTATGCGTGTATGTGTGCTGGAATTTACACTTTTTTACATTTTATGTTACAGAATCATTTTCCCAAAGGTTATATTTTTAGCTTGTCACATAGATATGACAGAAAATCGATCTCAAAGTCAAGTGGACTAATGGACGTGGCACAGCGAATGTGTATCTGTGTATATATATATTTGCATGCTTGTGTGCATCTAATTTACGTCTTTTCGGCTACATATTTTTTTGTTTAGTTGTAAAAGTAACTAAAGCTGGAAAATCTTGAAAGAAAATTATGGAATTTGTGATAAAATTTTCATTGATAAATTGTGTCATATGCAGAAATTTGTGATGTGGCCAAAATAGTGCAGTTATTCTTTGCGGAGTGAACTTTTTTTAAGTTCATAATGAAATCAAAAAATTGTATTTTGTATTAGAAGATTTTTCGAATTTCGACCAATTTCGGAAGTTGGGGTTTTATTTGTTTTTTTTTTTTTCAAAATCCAAATGGATATCATTTACTTTCTCGCTATCGGTAATACCGAGTTTCCACTTTTTTAAGTAAATAAAAATGATGATGTTTCTTCTATTTAAATTTTTTATTTTGCAACAGATTTTTTTTTTTTAATTTTTTAAATGTTGTAAGCTTCTACATCCCGTTTTAGCCAATATTGTTGCACCTTAGATTAAAAATTGTAAAAATTTCCCTCAACTCAATGAAACGAAAGTTTTTCACTCCACGTATGGTAAGCGATTGTCGTACTTTTTAAAAAGTATGGAGAAGCGTGTCAACAATAAGGGGGGTTTCATCCGAGACTTTGTTGTTGGTCTTTACTGTAATCGGTGTTTTTCTATGGCGGGTCCCAAACCCTGCGCAAAACCAGATATCCTGGGTTGCTTCGCCTTCTCACTTTAGCTCGCTCGCAAACGGATGTTTGGAAACCACCCGGAACATACTTGGGCGGACCCCGGAAGTTGTGATCTGCTTGGACTGTATGCAGAAGAATCGTCCTGGCCACTTCCAAGTGAATGGCGATCAGGGACTTTCCACACTTGCGTGTACATCTACACGCGGAACCATCATCCTTGATCAGGCAATATAAATAAAAAAACACATTTCGAAGCGTATAATGGAGGACAAGGAAGAATCATCTCAACACCTTCCTCTCGGCTGCCTTGCTGTTATAGTAGGCCTTTGATATTAGAAACCTAATGCACTTCATCAGTAGCGTGATGCGATTAACACCACCATAACCCAATCATCATTCGGGCCCCATCAACAAATACACAACCTTCTTCTTTCCAATTAGTTTCCTTTTCCTCCTTATTTCCTTTGCTATGGTATTACAAAGGAGCAATCTGATTTTCGTCCAAGTGTGCCGTCTCCTTGGGTAGCCTAATAAGTGTCAATTGGTAGTGAGTTCAGCGCGCTTACAGAGTACAACAGATACCCGCTAACATAACGAAACATCGAATCTAAACATTAATTATTCAGTACCTGCCATAATTTAAACAGTACAAAAAAAACGCCACAAAAATATCTGGAATTGAGAATTTTTATCAGCATTTGGGGCGGTCATGTCAAGAATGAACTTTAATGAATAAAAAAGTTGCAATTGTTTAGTTTTTTGTTCTGGTCATCCATCATTTCAATTTTTTCCATCTTATGAAATTTAAACATCCACTAGTTGAGCCCACAATCCAGCTGAATTACTGCCTTTATTTCTATACTATATTATATATAATAGCCGCCGTAGCCGAATGAGCTAGTGCGTGACTATCATTCAGAATTCGGAGATCGTAGTTTTGAGTCTCCGCCAAACACCAAATTGAATAAAAACTTTTTTCTAATCGCAGTCGCCTCTTGGCATTCAATGACAACCTCAGAATGTATTTGTTCCATGAAAAAGCTCCTCATAAAAAATGTCTGCCATTCGGAGTCGGCTTAAAACTGCAGGTCCTTCAATTTGTGGAACAACATGAAGACGGCCACAAATAGGAGGAGGATTATACATATATAAATATATATTTTAAAAATCCGTTTGGATAGCTCAAAAGACGTACTCGCTTTCCGAATAGTAAGTAATTTTTCCGATTTTTTTTTATTAACGTATGACATTTTTTGGAAGTATAAAATTTTCAGAACTCTATCCTCAACGTGTGACTGTTTGGTGCGGCTTATGGTCCGGCGGAGTCATTGGACCTTACTTTTTCGAAAATGAAGCTGGAGCAACAGTTACGGTGAATGTATTGCGCTATCGCTAGAAGATTAACGATTTTTTATGGTCGGAATTGGATGGTATTGATCTGGACAGCGTTAATTTTACACAAGACGGCTCTACGTGCCACACAAGCAACGAAACCATTGATCTTTTACGGGAAAATGCCTCTAATAACACCTCTTACTGGAAAACCCTTCAGCTTAGGAACTCGTATTTGCTGGAAGAAATCATACTAGTTCAAGACTGTACGCAGAACAAGTATTGTTTTTTTAGTATCTAATGAAGTCAATAAAATGAGAATTAGTCAATCAATTGTACATAGAATCCTAATAATTTAACTTATCATTACTTCAAAGATAGTCCCTGCAATCAATCGAATGACAAACTATAGTTTATCAGAAGGCAAAATGCAATTAAATAACAGAATTTGAATTTAGATTTCATGAAAACATAAAAATGAAATTAACTGATTGGTAAACCAAAGTTATCACTTTTAGGTAGAGTAATAATTTTATTATTCTTTTTTTCCTGATAAAAATAAAGCCATATTAAGTACACCGCTTCACCTTAGCAGGAATAGTAAAATTTAGCCGTACACCCCCGAATCTAAAGAATTTTTGCAAGACATTTCTTTTTTTTTTGTTAGGGCGAACGTAGGGCCTTAGGGTCGGATCTTAGAGTATGACATATATCGTTATTTTTGTCTCGAGGAGACATTTTTTTCGTTGCAAAGTTTATTAGCCTGAAGTACTTAGTATCACAGATCTCAGTTCCTACCATCCTAATGCCAGTAAATTAAATGTCGCTGAAAATCACCTAAATTTTGCTAAGGAAGTTTTTCGATTCGAAGACATTTTAGTTTTGGGTAAATACTTGAACGGGATAGTTGAGGTCAATGACGAATATAGATGTATAAGGTAGTGCAAAATTATGAAGAAAAACAATATTTTGCAGCTGTCTAGTTCACAAGTGTCAAATAGAATCGACGTACGACGTCATTATAAATCTTCTAATAGGGTGACTGATTTTGTGTCACCTTGTATCATATTTTAAGGTATGACTGTAAATTCCAGAGATACTCAGGTGTGTACGGAAATTTTTTTTCGGTATGACCTAAAATTAACTCAAACATAAATACAGAGAAAAGGAACAAATTTGTATAATTAATAAATTATTCTTAAAACTTTCATTTACCAATTTCTGTGTACCTCGTCCAAAACTAATGATTTTCATCAAAAGCTATCATACACTAGTTTCTTAACTGGTAAAATGCTGTTGCAGGGACTGAAAATTGAAATTTCAAAAATAATAGCGGACGAAGCAAACTGGTAGTAAAATAGTTCAAAACTAGTAGCTCCGAATGCAGGCAAGATTTGCTTTAATTTACATACAAAAGTACTTTTATACTTTTAAAATAATATATGTATGCATATGTATTCTGTAAAGTGTTGAAAACCGGCTCATGCTAATTAAAACTTTCTACTCAATGCATTCAACACAAAACTATTTTACTCAGTTGCTGTAACTTTTCTGTGCCCAAGGGAACTAAAATTGCATAACAAACGATAAAGGGAAATTTGCAGGAAAAGTCTGCTGGTGCGTAGGGAAACGACAAAAAGTGACAAATACAGAACTTTCATACATCTGAATATGTCATGTGACAAATAAGCTTATGCCAAGTGGGAAAAGTGGCTTTCGGAAATGTAGGTACATGAACAAAAGAAGAAATAATACTCGATTTATGTAGTATTTCACATTGGGATGAGCTCATATTTTTAACACAAACTCTTTTATCAGAAGCAAACTAACAAATAGTGGGGGGTAGTAATGGGTTTTATGTAAATCGATCAGCATTGAAAAATAATTTATTTATCTGCTAAATCTTCAAATATTCAATGCGAAATTCCAATTTAAACCGTCAATGCATTTTTCCTAGTTTGGAACTTTCACGTCAAATACGTAGCGTAGGACAATTAATTCCTCTTGAAACACTTGTTGCTTATGTGCCTGGGGCAGATATATTAGCGAGGCGTATGCTCAAATTAATTAGCAGCGCAATAACACGGAACCTGTGAATTTCCCTGCGGGGCTTGTGATGTAATATTTATGGATTTAAAAACAATACACGCCGGTGCATGGATTTCTCGCTTCACTTCACACGCGCCCTTGTGTAATTGTTAAAAATTTGCGGACGAAACAAATACAGTAGCGGTTAAAGCAATAGCAGCAATGACTAATTATGTTTCTTTATTTATTTTATTTTATTTTTGTACATTTTAGCGTGAACTATAAACTACAACAAAAACTAAATAACTCAAAGTTTCAAGCTTTGTAAAGAATATTAAATATTCCGGGAATGTACATCAAAATTTGAAATTTTTAGCAAAAACTTTAGAAAAGTTCTGGGTGAAACATTGCGTAAATTTGAAGTGGCTATAGAAAACCAAAATTGTTTTAATATTTTATATATTTGCTTTATCTATCATATTATGGGGTTAGAAGTAGTCAGAATTTTCAAAAAATTGCAATTTTTCTCAAAGTATAATATCTTTAAAATATTGTGTGAAAATTTGAAGCGAATCTTACAAATACTTTTCGACTTATTCAACAATTAACAAAGAGCGCTCGGGCGCTCCGGAGCGTTCGAGAGCAAGTAGCTGGCAGCAACTGCAAGCAAACGACGTATGAAAGTGACAGATGAGCGCGCTAACTATAAGGCTCGAGAAGGGAGAATGCTACGTAGGCAACAGCAAATCGATATTTTGGCAGCTGCTATGACGGCTCAAGAATTATTATATGGCCCAGGAATAGATGACACAGTGTAAGTAATTAAGTAATTCGTATAACTCTACATAAATCGATAGCCAAACTTTAAATGCGTTTTCCTCAAAACTATGTGGTTTGAATTGATGATCACTGTAACTTCATAACCACTTGGTAGATTTCAATAAAATTTATACTGCTTTTGTAAAACACAAAAAAAAACTCGTGCCTGATCGAAGGATTTTTTTTATTTCGTTTTTGTTTTTTAATGATTAATTGTCAGTTATGTGTTATTATGTTTTTATTATTTTCAATTAATTTCTCGCCACTGTACATACACCAAGTAGTCGTAAAATATCTAATAATTTAATTTTTCAGTGAGAGAGATATTTCAGTATAGAATTTACAAGAGAAACTTTAGGGATTAGATATAAGGCGTTTTTCAATAGGTGCGCTTCAACTTTTTTCCGATAGGGAGGGCGAACGACGCAATATTTTTTATTTTTCGCTTGTCATTTGTAAACTTCTTTAGTATACATTTCATCACGGGACGCTACACACTTGAGCAACGCTTTAAAGTTATTCAGGCTTATTATGAAAACGGGCGTTCAAATCAAAATGCATATCGCGCACTTCATCTTCAGTGAGGACGCACATTTTCACCTCAGTGGATTCGTCAATAAGCAGAATTTCCGCATTTGGGCGAAAGATAATCCAAGACAGATTGCCGAAAAACCAATGTACCCACAAAGAGTGACTGTTTGGTGCGGTTTACATGCCGGCGGCGTAATTGGCCTATATTTTTTCGTTGACGAGAACGATCGCCACGTTACTGTGAATGGGAATCGATACCGCGACATGATAAACGATTATTTTTAGCCGCAATTGAATGGTATGGACTTAGACGACATGTGGTTTCAACAGGACGGGGCCACAAGCCACACAGTACACGCTACAATTGATTTGTTGAAGAGTAAGTTCGATGAGCGCATTATTTCCAGAAATGGACCGGTCGAATGGCCGCCGCGCTCGTGTGATTTGACGCCTCTAGACTATTTTCTTTGGGGTTATGTGAAGTCATTGGTCTACAGTAACAAACCGGCGACGATTTGTGAGGTCAGAGCCAATATTGAACGCGAAATTGTTGGAATTTCGGCCGATTTATGCAAGAGACTGGTCGAAAATTGGGTTCAACGATTGGACTTCGTAAAACGTGCACGCGGTGGTCATGCAAAAGAAACCGAATTTTATACTTAAATGTATATGTTCAAATTCGATAATAAAAAAAAAATTAGTTAAAAAAGTTAAACCGTTTGTGTTTTATTCAAAAAAAAAGTTGAAGCGCTCTTACTGAAAAACGCTTTATATCTATGTAAATATCTATAGTATTATGCAAATATATATTACTAGCCAACCCGGCCCCCTTCGCTGGGCACACTAAAATAGAATAGATATGGTTTAGAACAGAAAGTATATGATTTTCATATTATTTATTTCTTTATTCTTTATTCAAGCGCTTTGGCATAAACAATATTTTTTGTTTTTCTATTTGTTTTTGAGTAAATATAAAATATAAATTGAAAATCAGGAAAAAAGAATATTGTTTTTAAATTTCAAATCAACGCATATGAATAAACAATCGTCTTTTTTCCTGATCATCCATGTTTTTCGTTTCAATTTATATGTTTTATTAAGCATTGGAGCTTTTTTAACCATTATCCATTTATATTTTTCAAAAACAAAAAAAAAACGAAAAAAATTGTTTTTTCCACGAACACATAATTTCATTCGGATTTCAAATTAAATTCTCAAATTTCGTAAGAAATTATTCACTGTTCCAAAATCCACTCCAAAAAAATTCACAAACAATTTTTACATGTTGCACTTACATTTTTTCCTTATGGCATCCAAATCAGAAAGAAATATTGACACATTGTAACTCACACTGTCAATTTGACAGTTCAGTTCCGCCCCAAGGGTTAAAAAAGTAAGCGACATTATGGCTGGCTCAAAAGAACGCTGTACCCGTTGCCACTGCTCCGAATTACAACCAAACTTTACGAAACCCATTTTCAATACTTACTTAACAATGTGCATAAGTTTGGTTTAATTCGGTGCAAAGACACGGCGGGTCCACGTTTTGGCATATATTTCGAGATCCTAGTCATCAATAGGTACGAAAATTACCCCGTATTAAAGCACTTATCAACAGCTTTCATTTGATAACCATATTGTACATACACAGCCAAAGGTTACCCGGGTCCACGTTTTGACCTATATCTCGAGACCCCAGTCACGGAGCCGCATGAAAAATACTCTGTACTAAAGCATTCACCAACAGCTTCAATTTGATATCCATATTGTACAAACACATTCTAGGGTCCACGTTTTGGTCTCTATCTCGAGGCCCTAGTCACGGAGCGGCATGAAAAATACTCTGAACTAAAGCATTCACCAACAGCTTCTATTTGATACCCATATTGTACATACACATCCGAAGGTTACCCGGGTGCACGTTTTGACCTATATCTCGAGCCCTATCCACCAATAGGTATCCAAACTATACAGAAACCATCTTCAATACCTTCTTAACATTGTGTGTAAGTTTGGTTTAATTCGGTGCAAAGACACGGCGGGTCCACGTTTTGGCATATATTTCGAGACCCTAGTCATCAATAGGTATGAAAATTACCCCGTATTAAAGCACTTATCAACAGCTTTCATTTGATATCCATATTGTACAAACACATTCTAGGATCCACGTTTTGGTCTCTATCTCGAGACCCTAGTCACGGAGCGGATGGAAATACTCTGAACTAAAGCATTCACCAACAGCTTCCATTTGATACCCATATTGTACATACACATCCGAAGGTTACCCCGGTCTACGTTTTGACCTATATCTCGAGACCCTATCTACCAATAGGTATTCAAACTATACGGAAACCATCTTCAATACCTGCTTAACAATGTGTGTAAGTTTGGTTTATTCGGTGCAAAGACACGGCGGGTCCACGTTTTGGCATATATTTCCAGACCCTAGTCATCAATAGATATGAAAATTACCCCGTATTAAAGCACTTATCAACAGCTTTCATTTGATACCCATATTGTACATACACAACCAAAGGTTACCCGGGTCCACGTATTGACCTATATCTCGAGACCCCAGTCACGGAGCGGCATGAAAGATACTCTGTACTAAAGCATTCACCAACAGCTTCAATTTGATACCCATATTGTACATACACATCCGAAGGTTACCCCGGTCTACGTTTCGACCTATATCTCGAGACCCTATCTACCAATAGGTATTCAAACTATACGGAAACCATCTTCAATACCTTCTTAACAATGTGTGTAAGTTCGGTTTAATTCGGTGCAGACACGGCCGGTTAGCGAACACACACAAAAAGTTGACTTTATTTTATATATAAGATTTTTTTCAGTTTGTGTCCGAAAAATCCAAATATCTTACGGAACCCTATTTTTTTCCAAAATAAAATGTAATCCGTGTTACTCGTGGATAATGTAGTTTTCGAATGGTGAAAGAATTTTTAAAATCGGTCCAGTAGTTTTTGAGCCTATTCGTTACAAACAAACAAACAAACAAACAAACAAACAAAGTTTTCCTCTTTATAATATTAGTATAGATGAAGGCATGGCTGAATGCCATTGCGTAAAAGTTTCGACAAAAATCAGTCATATTTGAACCTTGTCATCTTCATTATTTTCCTTTATATTAATTTTAATTTGTACATCTTTTCTTTTTGACACTTTCAAATAAATCACTCCAACTAATCACACTGAAGATTAATACAAATTTTTGTGTATTCTAAATTTGATTTAATCTGTTTTAGAGGCCTCTAGTTTCGTTTTCGTATTTTTATTTCTTGAGCCCGGTTTCACAATGAAACAATAAATTAAATTATTGTTAACAAAAATGTATGATATTGTATATTTGTGGTCCTTTTCAAGTTATTTTAGTAATATTCATAAGAACTTGCGCCGTTTTCTATTCGTTGATAAGTCGAATTTTAAAGTAGTTAGTCCTTTAAAATTACTTTAGGTCATTGAGAATGTGAAGGATAAAGCTGCCAATTGTTCGGAGAGAGCTGACTGAAAATCACTCCAAGTGGAGTTTCAAGCAATGGCTGATTTACATGGACTGTTGTAGTGATAGAAGTAAATATACATATATATAAATGAAGTTAAATCAGTTATGTGAATAGAATAGTTAAGAAAACGATTAATTTCTACTAAAAAAACGAAATAGAGAAATGGAGAAAGGGGAAAATAGCATAAATTAGCAACTAGTCTTTTTGGTTAAAAAGTAAATTGTCATTGGAATTTCATAATGAATAATTATTTGGATAAAAGCATATATACGGGAGAAGATTTTCGCATACCCAAACCAGCCGATTCATATATTCGGTATGCGGTAATGCTTTCATTTTGTTCCGCGAATTAAGTGCTTTATCGAGATTGACGAAACGTACTCATTCCAGCAGTACCTATATTCGTGCGACTACCTTGACTTTTGTCCAAAGGGTGGAAAACTTATAAACTTGTCTTCGCCTTAAGGGGGGAGCCTGGTTTATAAGGTCAAAAAAATTATTTTTTTTTTTTCGTTTTAAGCGATTCCTAATATATTTCAGAATATTCACACAAAGTAACAGAGCCTAATTCTCAATATTTCCGTAGATACAAAGCCAAAGCTAGGCGAGCGTTAGGTAGTTACGCTGTGACCGGACAGCTATAGTACAAACTTTATCTGCTTTTCTCGACTTTTCATTTTTATGATTTCTTTGAATTGGGGTACATGAATGAAAAAAAACTAATGAACCTTTTGAAATGAATCATAGCTTGTTCACTTAACTATTACATTCTCTTCTATTTGAACTAACAAAATAGATAAAAAAGAATTTTTCAAGATTTTTATACCAAGTTGAAGTGAATTTTTTTTTATAGAAAGGCATTTTTTTCTTTAAAACCTCCAAAAAGTTGAAATTTTGGAATTTCTCTCAGTTTTCTTAGTTCATCTAGAATAAAAAATCATGATAATTAGAAATCCATTTGAATTTCTTGCTTTAGATAATAATTACGAGCTGTATCTTGTACGCCAGTTGGAAACTCCAGCGTTGCAGCGCTCTACAAATTTCTATGTTAAATATTTTTTTCAACTTATTTTAACCAGTACAAAATTTTTTTATACTTTTTAAAAGTTCATTAAAAGATATAAAAAACTTTGCAGTGCTAAATTAACTTTTTCCTTAAAAAAAAAAATCGCAAAGAGATGCAATTTTTAGACCTCATAAACCAGGCTCCCCCCTTAATCATCTTTTGAAAGACTCCATGTGGTCCCGGTGACTTACAGCCACCAAAAGGGGCTAAACAAAAATTCACCGACTCCTCAGCCATCACCCATAACGCCAAGCATCAGTTTAGTGTACTTTCCAAAATATATAACTGCCAACAGTAACGGGGTTCTAAGTTACGCAAATGCTGACTTCTTGTCTAATGACAGAGAACACTTCATTTTCGCCTGCAGGTTCATTGCATTTTTAAGGCCGAAAATGTCGATATCATAAGCATACGCCAGTAATTGCACGCTCTTGCAGAAGTTTCTACCATGTCGGTTGAATTCTGCAGCTTGTACTATCTTCTCCTGAATCAGATTAAAGAAATCACACCACAGAGAGTCGCCTTATTGGAAAGCTCATTTGGAATCAAACAGCTCAGAGAGGGTCTTCACAAATCTGATCCAACGCTGTATTAGTTTTGCAGGGATATGAAATCCAGGCATCTCGACATACACATATACACTAATGTTCGTCCTATTGACGGCAGTGGTGTGCATCGAGTATCTTCTCTCGGGTCTGTTCTACGTTCGGCGTACTGTGAATATTAGTTAAATGATAAATTTACACGGTCTATAACCACACTGATAAGATCCTATCAGTTCACTGACACTGAACTTTGGTCTTTAAAACAGTATGCTCGATAGAACCTTTATGCGATATTAAGAACACTGGTCCCTGTGTAAATGGTGCATTAGTGCAGGGCGGCCCTGTCTTGGATTGGGTAGAGTAGACTTAAGTTCCAGTCGGCAGACTTGCGTTCATCCGACCAAATTCTGCAAATGAGCTGGTGCTTGCAACTTGCCACTGGCTCGGGTTTCTCATCTTCTCCGAAGATGCTCTTGCTGTTACTATTTGATAACGTGCAGAAGTGATTTTTAACGTCGACTATAAGGTCGCCGTTTTTGTTCTCTTGGAAGTCGTAGCGTAGCACACACCTTAAATTTCGTCAATTCTGCAAGCAGAATTTTTGATCAAAATGGCGCTTTAGTGCCACTCGAGAGTGCCAGGCCTGCACTTCAACCATTTTACCTACCCAATCATTGAGGACGGCAGCTAACAAACTTAGGATAAAAATTTCAGGATATCTATATATCTATTAGGCCGCTAGTGTCCAAATAGTTAATGGCCATATGAAAAATATATTAATAATATAAGACATTTTAAGAAATCATTTCATTTCTGCTTCTATAGTTTAAGCTTCTATTGCGGTAAGGTACCCAACACAACTTAAAGAACATTTTACAAATTTTTAAGTATATTCTTAATATTTCAGCGAATAAAAACAAAAAAAGATGTAAATTGTACGCAAAAAAAAACATAAATTTAAGATATTCTGTGGTATAGTTCCCCCAAATATGTAACCTTTTCCTTAGAAATAATCATGCATTACACTATAGAAATCGCTATTACTTTTACGTACATTTTTGTATCGTTTAACTACTTTTATCATTCAGTTAGAGTTTCCTTGAAGTCTCGTTTAAATTTTGTACGAATTTCAAATAAATGAATGCAAAATTGCCTTCATTAGTAAAGTGGGTCAACTTTTTACTGCCAAAAAATATGACTAAACTAAAAGTTGGCCAACAAAATTCTCCCACTAATATACATGCCTAAATACTATTAGGCTCATTCATTTGCGGGTGAAGCTCAAAAATATATGCAAAGCTTCACCGACACAGCAGCTGGTATTTCCAAAAACTACTCATCGGAATTGCCGTCAAAGTATATAAATTGTGCATTGATTTATGTAAAATTCGCATGCCAGGCCGACGCCAGTCACCAGCCGCCAACGGCAATGAAAAATTCTAGCCAACAGCAGCAACATTTCCGCAATAATGGCCACAAACAACATGCAAAATAGCGACATAAGCAAAGGCAGCTGGAATTCAAGCAGAAATTCAAATTCGTTGAGCCATTCAACACAACTGAAGCATGATTGTAGAGGAAGACTGTCAGTAGCATCGTCGTCCACACCGCAGTAAATTCAGAGCCCGTTTAGCTTCTGGCGTCACTTTGTAGGCTCAACAATAGAAAAACGACAACGAATGCATCACACGATGAAGTTATCCTTTTGATTTGTGTACAAAGCAATGAGACACTAGCACATGACATACCAAGCAATGGCGAAGGCGAAACAGCATTACCAGCTGCATACAAACAAAAGGGATTTCGGCATACCGAAAAATACTTGTACGTTTATGCAAGAAATGCACCGAATACAATCAAAGTGAGAAAAACGGAAAACTGAAATTGCCATTGTCGAGAGAGACAGAGTCTGTCACTAAGCACATAGCATAGCCAATCGCGTAACAGTTAGAAACAGAGAAATGGAACTCAAGTGCCACAACTTGAGCGCTGAAGGCGAACTAATAAACCCTAGTCAATGTGTGTGCCGCGCTGGAAGCTAATATTCGGAAAAGGACAACACACAGCACCTGCCTTTTTCTAGATATATTTTCTGCAGACTTTGAAATTGTATTTCTTCAAGTAGCTTGAAAGCTATCTGCACCATTCATCTGGTTACGAAGAAGTTTTGAGGAGTTGTTTTGAGTCTACCAGCGAAGGTGTAAGTTATCATATCATGCCTGCCCTAATATTTGACCCAGCAGTTAGCATTGCTTTGATCTTGTTTTTCACAAACAAGTGCGCCGTCTATAATCATCACGCCGTAATGGGATCCTAACGTGATCATCAGTAACAATGAAAAACAGCAAATCCCTTTACGGTACCCAGGCACCCAACTAAGAGCATTGCTGAACAATAGCTTAGCGGTCTGATCTTGTTTTTCACAAACAAGTGCGCCGTCTATAATCATCACGCCGTAATATGTTCAGTTATGGGATCCTAACGTGATCATCAGTAACAATGAAAAACAGCAAATCCCTTTACGGTACGCAGACTAAGAGCATTGCTTAACAGCAACCTAACAGTGGCGTTCGCTAACAATGCATCCCAATAACAGCGTCACCGGGCATGCGGGATCAAAGCATATGATAACAACAACAACATAGACAGACAAAGGGTATTTAAGGTGGCAGCGTAGAATAAGAAGTTAGTTATTTGATTTGTGGATTGACGACGATAAGTCGTGGTCGGGAGTAAATAAAGATGTAAAAAAAAAGTGTTTTAATATAAAAACTTAACTGGACTAAATAAAGTTATTTAAAAAAAAATATAATAAAAAAAGTGCTTTAATACAAAAACTTAACTTGCACAAGTTTTGGCTGGGTGGCGCTGGTATTCAGATTTTTCCAAAAGTTAAATTTAAGCCCGATTTACCTGTAGTCAAGCCTATAAGTTTTTGACGTGATAACGTCTTATAATTCGATTTAGCCGGCTGCACGCACGAAAAAATGTGTCGTTACCTTGCTCATTTGTCGTTACCTTGCTCATTTGTCGTTACCTTGCTCATTTGCCGTTACCTTGCTCATTGTCGTTACCTTGCTTATTGCCGTTACCTTGAATGAACTGCAAGCGAAAGCGCCGAACGAACGACAAAGCAAACAAAGCAAACGAACGGCAACGTTCGACATCTTGCTCTCTCCTACTTAAGTGAGCGTATATATGTATGTATATGCGCATATGTACATATATAAATTGACGTATTTGTATTTGCATATGCCTTCTTATTGATTATTATTATTTTGATTTACTTGAAGAATTTAAAATAAAACCAAGTTTGTTAATAATACCTGTTGTTTTAATGTTATTATTATATTTTGACGTGATAACGTCTTATAATTCTATGTAGCCGGCTGCATGCACCAAAAAATGCGTCGTTATCTTGCTCCTGCGTCGTTACCTTGCTTGAACAGCATGTTATGTTATGTTATGTTATGTTATGTTGTGTTATGTTATGTTATGTTATGTTATGTTATGTTATGTTATGTTATGTTATGTTATGTTATGTTATGTTATGTTATGTTATGTTATGTTATGTTATGTTATGTTATGTTATGTTATGTTATGTTATGTTATGTTATGTTATGTTATGTTATGTTATGTTATGTTATGTTATGTTATGTTATGTTATGTTATGTTATGTTATGTTATGTTATGTTATGTTATGTTATGTTATGTTATGTTATGTTATGTTATGTTATGTTATGTTATGTTATGTTATGTTATGTTATGTTATGTTATGTTATGTTATGTTATGTTATGTTATGTTATGTTATGTTATGTTATGTTATGTTATGTTATGTTATGTTATGTTATGTTATGTTATGTTATGTTATGTTATGTTATGTTATGTTATGTTATGTTATTTTATGTTATGTTATGTTATGTTATGTTATGTTATGTTATGTTATGTTATGTTATGTTATGTTATGTTATGTTATGTTATGTTATGTTATGTTATGTTATGTTATGTTATGTTATGTTATGTTATGTTATGTTATGTTATGTTATGTTATGTTATGTTATGTTATGTTATGTTATGTTATGTTATGTTATGTTATGTTATGTTATGTTATGTTATGTTATGTTAAAGTATATTATGTTATGTTAATGTTATAGAGAATGAGGCTATAGCCATACAAAATATCTATCAAACAAATAAAATTAAAATTTTCTTTTGAAAAATGCAACCATTCAATCAGTATTTTCTATCGTCAGTAAACCGACTTTACAGACCACCTCTTTTTAAATAGACCCGTTATGTAATTTTTAGATTGGGACATTTCCAAAATTTAATATGAAAATGCTTTAGAATGTGTTTTGAATAGAGCCCTTATTTATCATCGAGTACACATCAATCGGCTGGAATCAGTTCAGAAGACATTTATGAAATACGCTCTGCGGTACAATTTATTTGATGCTTCATATTTCTCAAGTGGTCAATTTATCAACTTACTGACCCCGAGCAATAGAACAATCTTCTTGCCTGTATATTCTATTGTTGATATTGCTTCTAAGCTAAGTCAGTCTAAGTTAGCTTAGCAAAATTAAATTTTATGTTGACGCGAGTTCTTCGCATCTTAATAGTAATGCAGCAATGAAAAGTAGGCTGTTTGAACTCAACAAGCTCTCAAGTTCCGTGGGCTTCGAGCTCTCGGTCGCAAAAAATGTTTTAACTATTAAACGTGAGCTTTTCGTGTTCCTTAT
This sequence comes from Anastrepha obliqua, assembly GCF_027943255.1. Taxonomy (NCBI): domain Eukaryota; kingdom Metazoa; phylum Arthropoda; class Insecta; order Diptera; family Tephritidae; genus Anastrepha; species Anastrepha obliqua. The sequence continues at coordinate 89,680,633 of NC_072892.1, forward strand.
ATGAATTTATTGTATAACTCTTGATTGTTAAGGGACAGATACCTGTAAACGGCCATATTTTCCCTGATTTTCATTAAAATTATTCAAAATGAAGAAATCAATATATTTTTTTTAATCATATAAAATAGCGGATGTACACTCAATTCTTCCAGGAAGGTCGCAGCGGGCTTCTCAATCGGCGGGCATTGTAGCATCGACGTTAGTGACCTGAATACAAAAAACCAAAAGTTTGTTTGCTTATTAATGTCATTATTTCTATATGATTTAAAAAGAAATGGAAAAAGAAAAATTCGCGGAATAAAATGCTTAAAAAAAAAGAGTTTTGGGGCGAATTTTTCTACTATTTTTGCTTTCGAAACATTTTCGAAAACTTGTAAATTCACATAAAGCGTTTTTCAGTAAGAGCGCTTTAACTTTTTTTTTGAATAAAACACAAACGGTTTGACTTTTGTAATGAAATTGAAATTCGATTTCTTTTGCATGACCACCGCGTGCACGTTTTACGAAGTCCAATCGTTGTACCCAATTTTCGACCACTCTTTTGCATAAATCGGCCGAAATTCCAGCAATTTCGCGTTCAATATTGGCTCTGAGCTCACAAATCGTCGCCGGTTTGTTACTGTAGACCAATAACTTCACATAACCCCAAAGAAAATAGTCTAGAGGCGGCAAATCACACGAGCGCGGCGGCCATTCGACCGGTCCATTTCTGGAAATAATGCGCTCATCGAATTTACTCTTTAACAAATCAATTGTAGCGTGTGCTGTGTGGCTTGTGGCCCCGTCCTGTTGAAACCACATGTCGTCTAAGTCCATACCATTCAATTCCGGCCAAAAATAATCGTGTATCATGTCGCGGTATCGATTTCCATTCACAGTAACGTGGCGATCGTTCTCGTCAACGAAAAAATATGGGCCAATTACGCCGCCGGCATGTAAACCGCACCAAACAGTCACTCTTTGTGGGTACATTGGTTTTTCGGCAATCTCTCTTGGATTATCTTTCGCCCAAATGCGGAAATTCTGCTTATTGACGAATCCACCGAGGTGAAAATGTGCGTCCTCCCTGAAGATGAAGTGCGCAATATGCATTTTGATTTGAACGCCCGTTTTCATAATAAGTCTGAATAACTTTAACGCGTTGCTCAAGTGTGTAGCGTTCCATGATGAAATGTATACTAATGAAGTTTACAAATGACAAGCGAAAAATAAAAAATATTGCGTCGTTCGCCCTCCCTATCGGAAAAAAGTTGAAGCGCACCACAGTATCATAAAAAAGATCTGTGCAAAATTGCAAGGAGGTCGGTCAATAACTTTTCGATTTATCGTGTACGCCAATTCGAAAAATATAGTTTTGAGAAAAACGCGTCTAAAGTTTGAATACAACGTAACTATACCTCTCCCAGCGCTCGAAGGTAAAGAATAGAGTCGTCACGGTTGACGATCTATAATATAAGAAATACTTAAATTTACCTTCTTAAATATGAAAAAAAAAATTTTTTTCGAAATTTTACAAGTATTTTTTTTTTTTTTTTGACTATCAACTGGTCTGTATTACACAAAAAAATAATGAGTAAATGTACCTGCCAGGGGGAGGGAATTCGAGCCACCGACTTTTTTGGCTTGTGACTTCTTTTATTTTACAACGATTTGTTTGGTGTTTGGCAAAGGGCAAGTATTCCTTTGACAGAACTCTTTCTGCTTTACAAAACTATGTTAATTGTATTTTTGTTTTATTTAGTTTTTTAATAATTTTAAGGCTTAGAAATGGAATACCCAGGAGGCAAGAATCAACATTTTCGACACCTGCTCGTCTTTGCTTTTCATCGATATCAAAAACCTGCCGAAGCAACCCAAGACATTTTCGACGTGTATGGAGAGTATGACGAGTTTTCACATTTTTTTTATTTTTTCTTAATGTTAATAGTTTTTTTTTTTGTTTTCAAGTATGACGCATTGTGTACTAAACATATAAATCCAAACTTCATACTTTTTTTTTTTGAATTTAAGAAATGGACAAATTTTCATCAAAATTTAAAAGATTTGATACACAAGTAAAACAAGTGCAAATTTGAAGTTGCTGGTAAATCCCGTTAGTTTTTAAAATTTTCTTTCTTAGATGGCTTTGCGCCTTTGCTCAAAATAACCAATTCACAGATTTTTTAATATATGAAAAATTTTGAGCTGCTTCAGATTTGTATTGTATTGTAACTTCATAAATTTCAAAAATTTTGATGAACATTTGTTGACTTTTTTATAAGTCTTACACAAAGTTTCAAACCTGGATTATTGTGGTCTTTATTATAGGCCGCCGTAGCCGAATGGGTCGGTGCGTGACTATCATTCGGAATCAAGAGAGAGCGTAGGTTCGAATCTCGGTGAAACACCTAAATTAAGAAAAACATTTTTCTAATAGCGGTCGCCCCTCGGCAGGTAATGGCAAGAGTGTATTTCTGCCATGAAAAAGCTCCTCATAAAAATATCTGCCGTTCGGAGTCGGCTTGAAACTGTAGGTCCCTCCATTTGTGCAACTACATCAGGACGCGCGCCACAAGGAGGACCTCGGCCAAATATCCAAAAAAAGAGTACGCACCAATTATATGTATATTATAGAAGGTACTATATTTTTATAAAAAGTAAGGCTTGTCGTTATGCTTTATTTTTTCCCGGGCTGTATGTGCATATCGTCATGTATCATGTGGTATGATCTTTTACTACAGAATTGTACACATAAAAAGTCGTTAGTAAACTTTCAGATTTTTCCTTTTCTCCATTTTACTAGAGAGTATATAAGTTAGGCATCTTCTTAGTTTTAGTTTGAATTTCTACTTGAAGGAGGGATATAAGTTTTAATAGCTTTAACAATAAATAAAAAAAAGCCAATTACTAAATAGTTTCTTTTACTATATGTGGCGGAATTCTACGTACATTCAACGTATTTTAAACGCTTACGGATGGTTTGCAATTCCTGGTTTATTATACATTCGGTTGCGATTTGTCCATGAAATGTGTTTTTCATAGCATTGCTAATTGAAATCGGAGATTCAACAAGCTTGAAGTGGCTGTTAACACGATTGAAAATTGAATCTACCTGGCAGTGAAAATCGGTACAGCTGGTTCGGAGATTAGCTACATCAAACAAACAGACAGTTAGATAGACAGCCTTTTATATATAAAGTATAACAACTTTTACGTTCAAGCTCTAATTTACTTACTATTTTGTGTTCTTTTCATTTTTCCAATTAAAGTTGCAAAGTCTCAAAATAATTATCCAAAACATTCTTCGTAATTGGTTCTTGATATCGAGCTGTATGTCCCGCTAATAATAACAATGGTAAAAGTTCCCTCTCTAGTTATACACATCAACACTTCAAACGCTCTTCGCCACTCGAAGTATTACCTTAGTAAAGCCAAGGACCACGCCCACAAAATTGGTATTTTTCAAGGGAACATGTTTGAGTAGCGAAACCCTCTCGCCGACTGACTATGCGGATGATGGAAAGCGTGCGAATGGTTGGTTGCAGCTGATGCAACTTATCCTAATGACTACACTTCACACGTACGTGACAATAAAAAACTTTATACAAATAAAAATCAACACTTGACAATGGCCAGCAAGCATACACACATTAATTTGAATAATACAGACTGGCATACACCCAACATACATTGCATGTATGAGTGTGTGTACACTTGACTGCTCATGGGCGACAGAGTTTAGAGTAAACAAATACAAATGCCAGCAGGCCATTGTTAGCTGGCTTAGTTGGTGAGGCAGACAGAAGATTGTGAAACGGATATATTTACATAATATTTGTATATAAAAAAGGTATAGGTGAGTATGTTGCACCTGAAAGTATGCTTACACAAAAAGAGTTAAAAGTTTACTGAAGCTAAAGTTGAGCAAGGGGCGAAGTCCTCGGCCGAGTGTGAGTTGCAGTGTGAGTTTGCTAATGGAAGTGATGCTATGGTGATGACATTATGCACATTCTACTTTTTTCATACTTAGCAAAAATACTATACATACACATAAATATGTGCTTCTCATTGTTATTTGCCTGAGAACAATATACAAGTTCTCATGTATTGTAGACTTATGCTTTATTGTTATAATTCTTGCTGCTCACTTGTGAAGGTGACCAGTTATACAGAAGTTCAGTGTTTGTTTATATACACTTAAGGATTATATTTATAAAAAATAAGCTTATCCATTGGCTTGGATCGAAAGCAAGAAATTTCACCAGTATGAGCTCTTGATGGCGAAGTTGCGCCAGTTATTCCTTCTAAGCACAGACATGACCTATGAGATTGGTGCTTTCATTTTCGGGCGCTCTTGCTTTAGTTGCCTACCCATTGATGCTGAATTAAAAATTCTTTTCATTCATCCTTCTTATTGTGTTCTTGCAGTTTATTATTTCATCTCCTTCTATGCTTTGGAGCATACTTCTTGCATAGAATAATTTTCCAGAATCCTTGTAAGCTGCACGTGGTCATATTTCGAGAGATCCTTAGAGTGAGTTTTTGTATGTGGGGAGAGAGTTATGTTCTTTAGCAGCTTTCCGGTATATACCACTGGCTGAAGTTCATTGACTCTTTCATAATTTTCAGCTGTAACTACCAACAGTGATGTGTGTTCCAGTGCGCGTGGATTTATGTTTTGATTTATTTTCTTATTATTCGCCGCTATTTTGAATTATTATTTCTGACTTTCTATGTTAAAGTCATATCCATTAGTCACCAATATCATACTGTGAAAACTAAACGGAACTTTGTTTCAAGCTCACTTTTGCTTCGAATAGCTCCAAATGCCCTTCACAAAACTGACCAAATTATGTGGTATTCATAGTCACTCTACATAGCCGTATACTTTCACAAAGACATTAACTTTAGTTGCGGCTTTATAAATTGACGATTAAATGACGAAGGTCGATATGTTCATCTGGGTTCTTCTTCACGGTTTGACAAACTTGATAATTTGGTTGATGTTTTGTTTTTTTTTTTGCTAGTTATTAAGCCACACCTAGAGTGGTCATAAAAAGTTAGGTTAAGACAATTTCAGTTTCAGACTATATCGAAAAAACTTATCATACAGAAATTCATGCAAATAGCCTACCTACTTACAAGGTGGTGTAAAACTAAGCACCCTAACGAAAGATTTCCAATTTGCATATAATTACACTTGTAAGCTAGACAGCCTAAACAGCCAAGCAAAGGAGTGCATAAAAGTTAAAACAAAAATTTACTTCACCCAAAATCATTTTTTTCTTATTTAATAAAAAAGTTTTTTCAAAAAGAGGATTGGATAACTAATTATACGCCACCATCTGGCAGACTGCACATTGGGTTCAAAGTGCATTCATACTACTGATTCTCATTTAATACCTTAAGTAACTCCTCGCCTTTGACTTTGAGTATTTTTTCCATTATTGAAATGGTCAAACTCACCCTTGTCTATGTAGTGGCGAGATGTTCTCTCACCCTCGAATATAGCTGTGGGTGTATAATTTTCAAACTCGTCACTATTTTCGGCATCTAATATTTAGAGATAATCTCTTTGCTGCGTCGAGAGCGAGCACAAACGGCGGTAATATCGAATTTTACACAAATTTTGATGTGAATAAATCTGAATTTTTCTTATAGCGCATTTTTTTGCCAGTTATTGTAGTAGAATTTGGTTTATATGTGACTACCATGCGGCAAGTCTCGAATTGGTGAAATTCAATTCAGTGGAAGCGAAGTTATTGCATCTAAAGTGTCAGTATGTTTGTGTCATCGGTACAAATATGAGTTTCGAAACAAAGAGGTAATATCAAATTTTGTTTTAAAATCGGTAAAAGATTTAACGAAACATTTGAACGGATGAAAAACGTGTATGGTGATGATTGTCTCTTTCGTGCCAAAGTTCATGAGTGGTTTACACGCTTCAAAGATGGTTGTGAGGACATAAATGACAATGAACATACGGGCTGTCCCAAAGCAGGAATCACCGAGAACTCCATCGAAATTGTTCGAACCGAAATTATCGTTAGATTTCATGGAATCGGAGTTGAATATCTCCAAAACATCGATTTATTGCATTTTAACTGATCATTTGGGCTTACAAAATGTATGTGCACGTTTCATTCCGCATAAGTTAACTGAGAACCAAAAATTGCTCAGAGCTCAACATTTGAAAGACCTCATTAAAGAGGCGAGAAACACCGAGAACTTCCTTTATAACAATTTAACTGGTAATGAAACGTGGTGTTTCCAACATGAACCTGAAACTAAGCGTCAAAGTGCCGAATGGAAGGCCCCAGACTTACCACCATACAAAAAATCGCGTTTAGGGAAGTCAAAAATCAAGTCGATGCTCATTTGTTTTTATGATTTCAAGGAAATTGTCCACAAGGAATTCGTACCAGTGTGCCAAACCGTCAATGCAATCTTTAATCTTGGGGTTTTGAGGCGTATGTTGCATCGCATTTGTAGGGTACGAAGGGTATGATCTCATCGATCCACTCTTGTCACTGATTTTTTGACTAGAAATCGAATTTAGCCATCAATTACTCACCGTATTCGCTTGATATGGCTCCCTGTGACTTTTACCCATTTGAAAAATCGCATTTGGCCATGAAAAGAAAACGTTTTGCGTCCGTAGAGGCCATCGGAAAGGCTTGTACCGACATCCTGTAAGACATTCCGGGGAATGACCTGATACACTCTTTCTTTCTCTCTTTATATATTAAACTCACAATGTTATACCAAGTAGGTTATAGAACACTGAATAGACGCGTATCTTTTTTTTTTAATTCTGATTAAAAGTTTAAATTTTGACAAAAGTTTTTTTGAAAGTTTTAAAATATTACGCATTGTTTTGCAACTTGAAGTTATAAGGTTTCTGTTGTAGTATGAACTATAGTTTTATAAAAAAAAAATTGATTACAAATATTAAATGAAAACTAAGCAAATAGTTAAAACTTTGCACCATGTCACGCTTCTGTTAATGTGAACATAGGTGTATATTCATTAAAGTGGCGAATGATGTGTCGAAGTACTAAATATATCTTGCGAAACTATGCTTTCTGGAAAGAGGCACATATTTTACTTTACCTATTTTGATACTGGCGGCCGCCGTAGCCGAATGGGTTGGTGCGTGATTACCATTCGGAATTCACAGAGAGGTCGTTGGTTCGATTCTCGGTGAAAGCAAAATTAATAAAAACATTTTTCTAACAGCGGTCGCCCCTCGGCAGGCAATGGCAAACCTCCGAGTGTATTTCTGCCATGAAAAAGCTCCTCATAAAAATTGCTGCCGTTCGGAGTCGGCTTGAAACTGTAGGTCCCTCCATTTGTGGAGCAAGGAGGAGCTCGGCCAAACACCTAACAGAAGTGTACGCGCCAATTACTTTTTTTTTTTTTTTTTTTTTTATTTTGATACTGGATATTTAATAGTGCCGTAAAGTTTATGAAGTTTTGAATGTTTCTTCTAAGGGAAAAGCCGTTTTTCACAAAAGTTGATAAAAGAAAACGCAAAATGGACAAACAATGTATCTCTTAAAAATTGATCAAATTGTTATAAAAAATAACTTTTTACAATATCAGTACAATTAAATAAGCTCTCGTTTCAATTCAAACGAAATAATAGTATTTTGAATTTCAAAAAAAAAACACGAATATTAGGACCTCAAGTTTATTTTTTTAGACCATCCTATTCTGGATCATATATGTATATGTAAGTATGCATCAAATTGTGCTCACATACCCACCTCTTGCTCCCCTTTTGTACTTTACTTCATCTTTGATGTTGATGGTTGAAAACAATATTTGCAATCGGCAGACGGCAAGCGACCGGGTAAGCAGGCCCATGAAATGTGAGTAGGCGCGCGCAATTTGTTTTTGTTGTGATTGTTAATTTTTTCTTCTTCATTCTTCACATTTGCTGCTTTTGTAGAAAGTTATTCAGGCTTAGCAAAAAAGTTAAAGTTGTTTGTGCCCAGCAGTTACTTTTAGTTTTTCAGTAGTTCTCGCAGACTTTGTCCGTATGCACATTGTTTTTGTAATGTCTTTTCCTCTCCTCTTCCCTTTTTATTGTTCCTTAATTGTAGTGTCAAAATTGTTTACATTTGACATGAAACGAATTAATTGCAGTGACGCAGCAGAGCTCAGCCTGAGTAAAATATTCACTCCTTACCCGCCTATAACTCACACCTTAGTAAAATATGCACTTGTTTGTATGTATTTGACTACTGTAAATTCGTGTATATGTTTTTGACTTTCACACAATGCTTTAAGGCATATTCGCAGGGCTTTGTTCTAAGCATAAAAACAGAAACTGGTTCCTTAAAAGAAATATTGCATTCTACGAAAAGTTTAAAATTAATTTTTATGAGCGTTTAAGGCAACCGAAAGGAGTAAAATTTATAAAGCCTGCGAAAGTCGTAGCTTTAAATTGCATATATTTTGCAGGTAGGAGACCCAAACAAAACCGAAAAATTGGGTGATGAGCTTGTCCTTAAACAGTCAAGATTAAAAAAAGGAGATACCACAGTAATTTAATATGTTTGGTTAATTTCAAAAAATCGGCAAACTGTTTTAACTAAAGAATAAAGAGAAATACAGAGTGAAGTAAGATATTTATGGTCTCCATAGAAGAATGGTTCGGTGCGTAAATATAATTCGGTATTCTACGGGTTCGAAACCCGCTGTGGATACGAAATACTCAAATAATGGAAAATATTTTTCTAATAGCATTCGCCTCTCGGTGGGCAATGGTAGGCCTCCTAGTGTAGTTTTGCAATAAGGAAGTTAATATTAAAAAAACATCTGCCGGTCAGAGGCGGCGTACAACTGTAAGTCCCTCCATTTGTGGAACAAGAGCAACTAAATATCTACCAAGGATGCGTACCTAAATTATTAATCATATATTTATATTAATTATCAAACTGGTTTTCTTTACATCCCTTCTCTGGCGTAAATAGATTCTTTTGTATAAATAATTATATATTATTCAAAAGATACTTTCTGGAAGTAAGAAAATTAATAAAAAATTAGTTTAATTTATAGCGAGAAAATGAGCTCAAAAATGACTGTAATGCAAATACCAAAACAAGTACTAGTATTATGACTCCTAAATGTATGCCTTGATATTGATACTGAATCGAAGAAACGTTTCACACGCAGCGGGTAATGAATAGGATTTAGATTCAGATTAATGACGACAAAACGCCGAAGGTAAATGAAAATATTTAGATGAAGAAAAAAATAAAGGCAAATAAATATTAAGATACATTTAAATTCTTCGCTTCACCAAACCATGGTGTAATAAGGTGATACCCGTTCCCGTTGTTTTGCAATAATCGCCAAACTGAACTCCCTAAGAAATTTAATTGTGTGTGCTTAAATCGCAAGTACTTTTTGTGTATTCGATATCATACTAGTAACTAAAATTAAGCGACAGCTTTTTTGCTGTTTCATGTGCTTGCACATTTCCCAAATTTTATTGGCTGCCTGTTGCCAACATTTTTGCAATTATTGTCGAATCCGCTGCTACGCTCATAAGCGATTTTTGAAAATTAAATTTAGCAGCTATTAATGTAGTTTTTTCACAGGTGCTCGCCGGTTTCACTGAATGTATTTTACTTGCTTCATCAGGTTTCTACACCAATTGGGCAATGTCTTGCTCCACTGGTAAGCTCTCCTTCAATGTTAGAACGAGCTACTATTACTCAATAATTTCCAAAGGTGGTTAGCCTATATGCCAATTGTGTCGTGTCCATTATGACTCTTGGTCATTGCCTCTTGAGACCGTTTCAGCAGTTTTTCTTAATATTCTTCAGCACTCGTAAGTAGTTTTGCAATATTTGATGGAGCAGTTTCAAGGGATGGCTTAATCAAATCATCGAATAAATTTTTATGTAAAATTAAGGAGATGGAAATATTTTTTTACAATTTCAAAGCGCAATTAATAAAAAAGGCAATTTTTATGTGTGAAATGAGTGTATGTGAAGAAAAAAAAAAATATTTTTAAATCAGAAAGCATTATCTTATTAAGCAGCTATACAGGATAATAAAAAAGAAAAGTTAAAAAATTTGTTTGTGTTTTTATTTACAAAATTATCAAATTTTATTCAACTTTTCGGAATATTTATTTATTTTTTTATTTTATTTTATAAAGGTTTACATAACAATAAAATTATTATACAAACTAAAAGTAGTGCAGCGCTAGCATCGGAGGCTTTCGGCTAGAATAAAATTTGAATGAGCCCAGAAAATCTAAAATATATTAAATTTTTTGTTTGAATCAACTAGAAAACTATTTACACTAGAAGTATATGAAGTAAATGCCAAATTGGTAAATTCACCGAATTAAAACTTTCATTAATTTTTTGATCACTCGTATGTATGATATGTATTTATTTGTCACACAATTTCGAAAAGAAACCCTCTTTTCTTCCCCTTTCTAGTGTGCTTCAAAATATCACCTTTAATTATTACATCATCCAATCCAAAGCAAACAAAGATGTTAGAAATCAGACTTTTCTGAACAAAGTCGAAAGCAGGCTTAACGAATTCGCGCTCATTTTGTAAAGAGCAAGGGTAAAAAAATAGTCGAGTCCAATGGGCTTTGATTCGCGGTAAAAAACACAACATCATAAAACGCGTTTAAAGTAAAACTGTAAAAGAGTGGAAGAAGTGAAAGTAAAATAAGAAATTACAAAAAAAAAACGAGGAAAAACAAAATGTTCAATTCTATTTGAATTATCAAAATTGAAAGTCTTAAAGAAAACGTGAAGAAATAAAAGAAAGGTAAGAGCTTGCTCTCACGAAAAGAAATGAATGAAGATGTGACGATAAGTGAAAGACCCTAAAGTTTTGAAACGCCTGCGCACATTTTATTCTAAATTACCTAATCCTCCCCTTACAGAAGTCTAGACGATACAGAAGTAAAAGATGACAAAAAATAAGACCAGAATTGGGAAGCCAAAGTACGAAAAATAAAATTCTCGCAATAAACCTAATATGTAGCGCCCAGCCCTGCTCCGCATTTCCCAGTCTGACGTGACTCCGTGAGCATAAATCCATAGTTTAGTGCCAGCTTACATCCCGTAACCTTACCTCTAAGCCTCCAAGGTTTTAGTGGATGGTGTGTTGCCTCAACGCAAGTCTCTCTATCTCTAACCAACGCATCCGCTACTTCATTCTGAGGTATGCCATTACGAAATAATCTCTGAGTATCTGGGCAAGTGGGAACGGCAGGCTCAATAATTGCATAATTTTGGATACAATCACTTCTCCTTTAGTAAAGCATCCCCTAGTCATATTAAACAGGGTGCACTTGGCTAATTGCTGAATAACTATGTGGAGCGGTGTCAGCTCGAGCACCATCTTCATCATAGATGTAGGGCAAGCCCCATCGCTCCCGTGATGCACACACATGCTAAGCGCTGAAGCTCAGTGTAGCTCGTACTGTCGAAAAGACGCGACCACTCTGTATGATATCATCCGTCAAATTATCATCGTGTACATCCATCTCAGGATTCTTAGGATACAACCCCAGGATTTTCCTGCTTAACGTTGAGTTTCACGTTTCACCATGAGTTTCTTTGTTGCTTTGGACAAGGTACATTTTTCACTTAAGCTTGGTAACCAGAATAAGACGAATAAACTTAACTTGACGAATCATTCCAATAGCAACCCCGTACATACTGATTTCCATCATTTCTGATAAGACTCTTCTTCTTTATATACAATATATTCAGACCCATCCCAACATATCATCTCTTCGTCAAGTTTAAAGCTGTTATATCGCAAAGGGAATTCTCGCGGCTTATTTTTGCTATGATTACGTATTTGTGTATCCTTAAATTGTTTACAGGATTATAGGACAAAAGTGAAGGTGAATATTTAGGTAATGAAACTAATAAAGATAAAGATTAAAATTAGTATAGCACGGAGATTCGAAAAACTTAAGTGGCTTAAATATCTATGCTTACATAATTGAAGAGCACATGCTTTGTAAGGTATACTGAAATTTTTGCTATTTTCGTCCGAGTGGCGATCGCTTTAAAAAAAATGTTTTCTTGCATTTGCTGTTTCAAGCTCACAGCGGCTTTCGAAACCAGGCTCTATCAAATCGCAGTCAGTCATTCAGCTACGGCGACTATGTTTAAAACGGCGTTATTAAAAAAAAAAAGAAGAGGAAGCCGCATCTGCGTGTCGAAAACTCGCTCGTAGTTACCGAGAAGCTAATGCATCAACAGAGAATGACAGTTTGGTGTGTATTTAAAGCGTTGGCATCGTTTCTGCAGTTTTTTCGAAAACGAATTCAGTTCTGTTTCATTTTATTTTTTTCGTACTCGATAATCTATCATATCCTATAAGCTAGACTTCACATGCACACAACTCAATGTTTTCATTTCGTATTAACTCATATCGGTTAACCCCAAGGCACTATACCAGAAGTACATACGTGCGCTTAGTTAAATTGACACTTCCTCGACACAACGAACTGCAAATTAAATTTTTACATTGTCACGTTGTTAGTCATTGTGACCAAAGTGAGTGAAGTGGTAAGTAAGTGAACGGCCAAAGCTATGCTCCCACCTACTACCTACTACCACGTGACACGTATAATTATTGACGTGCAGTGTGAGTATTTTTAGATTTTGCTAGTAATAAAAAGAAAACATTTTAACCCTTGTCAAAACCGCATACCCACTACACAGCCACATCAAATCGCTTGCATGCATTGCAGGTGCTATAAATGTACTGCACGAGTATGTGTGTGGTACTCATGCACCAATAAATGTATGTGGTATATGTCACAAACAAGCAGACACAGCTTGTCACATAATGTCGCTTAAACGTTCAGGCACGCTACACAAAATTAAGCGCTTGAATGGATGAGGATGGACGAGAAAAATATTATCACGTTTGGCTCCTACATACAATATACACCAATACAGGACATGTACAGGTCACAAGAAACGATGGCATGCATATACTACAAGACATACATAGATACGTACTTGGTATAAAGACTGTCTCACTGATTAGTGCTGTCAGTGGCTGGTTAAGGTGGTGAAGTTAGTGAAAATAGTACCGTGAACGTGCTGTGCTAGCAGCAACAAATACATGCCGTTGTTTATTTACAACGTAATCTGACCAAAAAAAAATATTATAAATTATAATTTAATTTTTTAAAGCAAGAAAGTCGCGTGCCGAAAGCCAATCTAACATTTTTGACCGACAGCGGCAATAAATGAACGAAAAAGTTTCAAAAGGTACTATCCACATATACCTCCTTATATTTGCAAACAAGCTACTATTTAGTATATTTGTAAGTTCAAATAATCAATGCACAGTAGGGCGGGTCGATTTAAAAATCGCTCATTGCTCTGTGAAAATCGTATCAAAATAAGAAACTTTGCCGAAGGAACCATACCTCTAAAACGAATTCTGATGTCCCCCAATTTGGGTCGAACTTTTGGGTAGGGGCAAATTTTGAAAAATCCCACTTTGACCCATTTAGAGTGCTCCAATCGAGTCCAAATGTATGACCGACCCCCACTAACTTTGGACGATCCACCCATGCCAGTGGCACACATCCTGGAACTCCCCTGGGGGGTTCCCCATACAATAATTTCAAAATATCACCATTTTTGGCCTTTACATGAGAAAAGAAACTAAAAAGTTCGACCCAAATTGGGGGACATCAGAACTCGTTTTAGAGGTATGGTTCCTTCGGCAAAGTTTCTTACTTTGATCCCTAGAATATGATTTTCACAGAGCAATGGCCTAATGCACAGTTACATATTTAATAGTAAGCAAACGCTTAGAAAGCTTATTTTCTAAAAGCTAAACCTACCAGCAACTTATTTCGTATCTGAGTAGCTATTCTAACCAGGAGAACTTATCCATACGTTCATTCTGCCCTCAGAAGATTCTACCACGATGTACAGAGTGCAGAGGTGTGGCCAACATTAGGCTGTAAACTGGGTCTCATCGACCTTAAAGCAATTAGCTGATTTGCTGAAGTAAGCGAATTGTTTACGAAAAACATTAGGTTATGTTGGTGATATACGAAAAAATCAACGCCACCTATATCCATATTACTTCGTTGCTGTCTGAACAACGACCAATTTGGCGACTGTGTGAATGCGTGTGAAATGAACTGGTAGAGTTCTACTAACGAATCTCCGATGACGTGGCAGCCGAAGTTACTTTCACAATTTTTCTTCGGATGACTAAATCTTGTAATTTATCATCCTTAAATTCTACATCTTGACTTATAGGTCAACATTCTATAAGTGAAAAATTGCGCGCAGTATTAATATGGATTATTATGCAACTAATGCGTTTGAATCGAGTTCTCAAAGAAAAGCGGTCGGAATGGGTAGACATGACAAACTGATTTTGCTGCATGACAACTCCAGGCCACGCGTTGCTAAATCGGTCCAGAAATAATTAAAAAGACTGAATTGGGAAAACTTGCCCCACCTGTCGTATTCCTCAAACATTGCACCTTCGGATTACCATCTGTTTCAGTCATTATTGGAGAGCGGTTCACTTCTGACAAGAGCATCGCAAACTGACTCAATGAATAGATGAAGTCAAAAGAACTCGAATTTTTTGCCAGAGGAATCCGTATGCTGCCTGAAATATGGAGTAAAGTTGTAGCTTCCAATAATAAATTTATTTGTTTTAGACAACAAAATAGATTTTCAACTAATATCTGAAATAGGCTACTGTTCCGAAATTTTGGAAAGTGTTTTTTGTTACTTTTTCTTTGGGAGAAACTACAAAAGTGATGAGTAGGAAAAGTTTTATGTGCAGTAAGTTTCGATCCTGGATTTCACACAATGGTAGTCACGTACTCCAGATTTCAAGATTTTCAAAAAAAATATATAATATCGCCTTCAGTGGGCAGAAATATACCCCGATCAAATAGATTTATAGTATCTCAAAAAGTCATGTGAAATGTGAAATTTAGTGGAGAACAAGCCTCCAGCATGCCTCCACACATAGAAATATTTTTCAAAAGTTAATAAGTATCCTTTTATTTTGAAGAAGTTTCATATTCAGCCGTATTCGGCACAGACATACATATATAAAGGAGTCCCCTTATTTATTTTCTACTAAAAATTTAAGTTTATCTTTCCCTTTGCACCGTGATTAGCTTTTCATTTAAATAACGGTGTTTGGTGAATGCTTATGACCAAACCGAAAGTGTTACTAGATGATGGATTCAAGTTTTAATATTTAATAACTCCTATCGTAAAAAAGTTATTTATATTTGCACATAACTAGTGACTTCAAATCTGTACGTCCGTGATATGTCAGTTTTGAAAATTGACTAACGCTTTATTTTTCGGTTTGGTCATAAGATTTCACCAAACACCAAACAAACTTTTCTAAAATTCATCTTTTATTTATCTTAATTGGAGGTTTTATTCGTTCTCGCATATATATTTTTTATTAAACAAAGGTATCGATGTCATAGTTTTAAGCCACCGTCAATGTACTCTACGCCGTTGGCTTCAGCGGCTGTGACTTCAGTTTAAGACACGCTTCATGTACGGAAGTTTACTGTTGAATTTCAAAGATCAGTGGTTCACAAAAGTTGTATGAGGTCATTATCACTGCTAAAATTACTTAATACATTTCATCAGTTATGTTGTTACGTAATTAGTCGTGTGTCACCATAGTCTCTGTAGTACTACATATATTATTACCAGCTTCTTAGAATTCGTTTTAAAAATAAAAGTATTTGTAGACAGATGTTTTGTATATAGATTTTAGTACAGTTTTTAATAGAAGGAAATATCTGTTGTTAGACAGATATAAGCGAAAGAGCTGAAAGTCGTATGCACGTAAGCTATTTGTTGCTGGTTCCATTCAAGCATATCTTTATTGGCCAAGTGGGACCATTTCAATGTCACAGGTTAGGGCTTCCGCATATACCCATAAAAGGTGGCCTTCAAAACAACAAGACTGCACTACGAACACCGAGAACCAACGCTCGGAACAAGCGAGTAAATAAAACAGTTCTTAACGCTTTGAAATGTATGAGCAAAATGCCGAGGTTATGTGATAAAATCATTGTACGCTAAATGAATTTTGTTGTGCGGATGCGTGACCTGGTCGAACACAGAGACAAACGTCAGGAAACTACAAACTTTTATTAATAGATACCTCAAACATATTCTGCGAATATGGTGGCCCATGATGACCACGAATGAACCCCTATGGGAGCCAGTAGGGACAGAAATTAAAAAGATAAAGTATGGCTCGCTGGGCCATACATTAAGAAAGAGCGCTGATGTGGTGCCAGATACAGTGCTGATATGGAATCCACAAGAACAACAAATCAGAGGCCAGCCAAAGACAACATGGCGAAGAACTAAACGTACGTATCAGCTAATAAATCAATGAGTCCATTAAGATATCTAGCAAAAAAAAAAGAGATCCTGTATTCATTACTACTACTCAACTAGCCATTATTACTCCACAATGTCTCATGCCTAGTAGAATTTAACAATAGCCATTTAAATATTGAAACTTATTATGGAGCTTGCGTGCTTTATACAGAAGCCACTACAAGATGTTGATAGCGAAAAAGTAGCGAACTTATTAGGCGGTTTCACTAGCCGCTGATTTCAGAGGATGAGAGGATGATTAAGGGGGTATTCTAGAGACATGAATTTAAGGTATTTTTGCGAGTGCTATAAATAAAAAACCAAAAATAGTTTTACCATCTATTTTCTGCCAGATATATACTAATCTTTTAACAATACATAAAAAAAGTATAAAAATTAAAAACTGAAAATTTTAAAAGCTGTTGAAGTGGGGGGTCGAAAAATTGCGCGCAACACTTGTGTTTTCTAATGATCTGAAACTAAAAAATGGAAAATATTATTAATTTAGATGAGTGCCAGTATCGTACTAACTAAGAAAAAGTGTAGAAGTTTTTTTTTGCTAAATTACGGCTGAACGAAAAAATAGTACTTTTTTTACTTTTTTTATACATTTCTGAATTTTTTAAAACAATTTAAAAAAAAAATGTATTTTGTTAAAATAATACAATAATTTGGACTATAGAAATATTGTATGTATAAAGAGGATCCGGTTCAGCAGAACTTGAGATAGCATGTCAAACGTTTTGAAAAATGTAATATAGTTTCGAGAAAAATGCGCTTAAAGTTTTCAGACAACACGGATGTCACCGAAACGGCTATAACTCATGAAATAATAGGAATTTTCAAAAATCCTCTAAAGACAATATTCTTAAATGACTAACCTTTGAAATTTTGATTTTTTCAAAATTCTACACTAGAATACGCCCTTAAAGGACTTCATTTCGAGAATTTCTCAAATTGCCCTAAGTTATATAAAATAGTAGGTACTCTACTCTACTCATTTAAACTTTCGGATCTCAATTATAAGATCAGACTAAACTATAGATTAACAAAAACAAGTTTGAGTTATATTAGAGTACAGAGGTCACGCCAGCAGTAATTAAATACTTAATTGTTTAAGGCTACGCTTAACTTATAGATTAACTCATAGCATCGTTTGAAACCACAAATAATTATTTAGTACACGTTTTCTAGAGAAAAATGCGCAGTATATCTCTAAAATAAAACACCATCCAAACAGTCTAAAGCGAAGCTTGCCACTTTAGCCCAGCAAACTGTCAAAAGTAGTAGTAAAACTAATACAGATTATGAACGTGCATACCTTGCGGGCACCTAGCTCTAAATATATTAGTGTTATATATATAATAAAGCATGCTTTCAGGCGGACGTGCCTGTATTAGCACAATGGCAACAGAGTTGGTGAGACAGGAGTGTTTTTTAGAAGATGAAGTGCTTCCTTCAAAGATTACAACAGTTGCTTTGGCAGCTAACAGTAGTAGCAACAGTAGCAACAGCAACAAGCGCCAGAACTGGCACGAGCGAATATAAATATTTGTAGATGTGTAAGTAAGCTGACGTTAGCTATAAATATTATTAAGTTGGCAGTATATAGCGTATATATAAATATATGAGGAAATATATATGTACATAAATATGAACATACGTGCACGAGTATGTGTACAAAAATGGTATGTACATAAGAGCGCTTGGGGTTGTCTAAGAGATTTGGGAACAAATCGTCAATTTATGGTTAAAAATATAAATAACTAGTGTAATTTTTGTCGCAACAAATAATTTTATGTGGCATTTGCTGAACAGCCTATGCAATTGTATAATTCAGAGAAAAATTATTTTGATTCGAGTATAAGAATAAGCATACAATTTTTGAACATTATAGGCACATTTTAGATTTCTGTAGAATAAAATAGCAAAACGGCTGCTAAAAATTGTGCGGAGGATGTGTAGTCAGCGAAGCTGAGCCTATATCACTCTCTGTGGATCAATATGAAAATTTTTACTTTAGGTAATACTGACTCATAAGTATTCATGATTGGGTAAGGCAACTAAAATTTTTCACCAACGAATTTTGAACCACTTGAAAAATACTAGATACCAAAGGCAGCTGGAGTGTCAGTGACACTTGAAGTAAGTGCAAAAAAATTGATTGACCAAATTTTAAACTGCTGCTGAAAACGCTGCCAAAAATAAAACTAAATTGAAACATTTTTATGCGAAAGAATGGGGGTGATGCAAAATAGGGTGTTTTTTAAGAACTTGAGAGTTCAAAATGATAATATTGTACAAAATAGGAATATGGTAATGTTTTAATGATTTTTTTTTTTATTATGATTTGGTAGATAATTTCATGACATGTGTTTTTTCAATATGATATGACCGGCGCGGCTGCGAGTTACGTGGTCCATTCCATCAGTCCAATTTCTGATCACTTTTCCCAATAAATGTAGCCGTGGCGTCAATGGTGGCGTGAATATTTTCTTCCAATGCTACATGAGTTGCTGGTTTGTGAGCATAAACTAATGGCGGTGCTGTGAACAGAACCACTTCTGGAGAGAAAGTTGTCACCAAATTGATAGTGCTATAAAACTATTCTTAAGCGCGCTGTATGGTAAGTTGAGCTATCTTGTTGAAACCGAATGTCGTCGATGTTTAGCTGATTAGTTTTGGAAACAAAAATTTAGTCAGCATAGCTCGATAGCGCTTGTCATAAGGACCGATGACACCGCCAGTGGTCTATGAACTTGACGAACAGATTTTTTTTATATTTTTTTTAAGTGAATTTCCACAATTAAGAATTATTGTTCTGCCGTTTGAAGATGCATGATGACTTGCCCAGCCTTATTGAATAAAAAAGTAAACACAGTTTGCCATTCTCAGTCGTCAAACCAATGTTATCAGTATCGATAGTTCTCATGCAGCTAAAAACACCCGATATAACAATAACAGATTATATTGGAAGCAAGCTGCAACTCATTACATAAATAGTAGTTGGAAAGGAAAGAAAATCATGGACTACCAAAACAGCACTGAATTTTCAAATTCGCTGTTGTAGCAAAAATTAAAATTGGATGATAAAAATAAAGAAATACATATGACACGAGAAAAAGTTCAAGCCACTCTTGCACTTAATGAGTTTGGTAAGATTTTGGGAATTATAAAATTAAAATGAAAACAGATGTGAAATAAAATAAAAAAAAATTTTAATTTCTATGGGGCAACAATTAATACGGGATGTTTCCGAAAATACAAACAATTAGTTTAATAGGATTGAAATCATAGTTTGGAAATTTTAAATTTTCTTAAGTAATTTATTTTGAATTAAAATATGCCCATATATGCATATATTTGCACTGTATGTAAACAACAATAATTATATGTGCAAATTTTTTTATACCGATATCTTTCTTGATAGTTATACCATCGGCATAGGAATACCATCAGCAACTTTCTTAAAAATCTTGAAACATATGGTCAACTCAAATGAAGCGGCAGGCCAACTAACATCGACAGCAGATGCAAACGAAAAATTCGTCATCTGGCTGCTCAAAAAGAATTGTCTTGCAAGGAAATCACACAACATTTAAGTCTTAATGCCACCGATAGATAAATACATACAATTTTGGTCGAGGACGGAACACTTAAATATTGTTTGCGGGAGCCGGTACCAAGACTATTAGCACGCCACATTAACGCACGTTTAGCATTTGCCGGAAAATATTAATTTAGGACTAACGAGTTCCGAAACGTTGTATTTTCGGACGAAAAAAGTTCAGCTTAGATGGTCCTGATGGTTGCCAGAAATATTGGCGTAGACAACCAAGGCAAACGCGTCATAAGCGGAACCACGGTTTCGGGTCTTTGATGATTTGGCCCGCTTTTGGACATGATGGAAAGTCTTCCGACAAAAACCAACGCAGAATTTTATATTGAAATATTAGAGGATGTTCTCATTGAGTTTACGGGAAACATATACGGAGACGACTTGCTTGTCCAGCAAGACAACGCCCCAATCCATACGGCTCGTTTAACTAGGGCCTTCCTATCGACAAGAAAAATTTCAGTTCTGGATTGGCCAGCACTAAGTCCCGATTTAAGCCCAATTGAGGACCTCTGAGGAATATTGTCGGCCCGTATTTATAAAAATGGCTGTCAGTTTGAGACAATCAAAGATCTGAAAGGTGCTTTAGTGGAAGAGTGGGATAAGATAGGTGATTCCACTCTTCAAAACTTGGCAGACTCTTTGTCTAAACGTATAAATGATATCCTTTCTCAAAATTTGAAACATATTAATTATTAGAAAATCGAAAGTTATAGAAACTTTGAAAAAAGTGTAAAGAGAGGCCAATGCACACATACTTATTTCATATGAAGTTATTTTAATTTCTTTCTTAATTTAATAAGTTTAGTCAAGTTGAATTTTTTTGGTATAAATTTTTGTTCCTATTTTTCCTAGTTATAAATTAAAATTATTCCTTCAACTTTTCTCCTGCTTCTTTATAGTTTTTCATTTGAAATTACTCTTGCACATATACTTATTTCTGTGAGGTACTTGTATGCATATAAAGTATCTGAGCTCCAATTTTATGTATGTATATATATAAATCTTTATGCATATATATATTTCTATATTTGTATAGAGTTAGAAACTAGTTTTGTTTTCAATTGCTTTGAATCAGTTGCTATTTTATTGTGTACAAAAAATAAAATATAAGCCGCAACCGATTCAAAGTACTAGTTTCTAATCATCGTGCTTATTCACTCATCCTCAACCAATTTTAGTCATAAGCGCAGTCGCAGACACATGACTCACACATGCGCTTTTTACATACATATTTCACTTCGCCACGCACTCACCTATTCGGTAAATCAACTTACAAATGCAATTGTAAGTTCTATGGGTATATTGCACTTGCCGGCTCAGTTCGTTCTATTCGCTGTTGCCGAACAGAGAAACTACTGCTACAACTGCTGTTACAGCTACAATCTCTGCTAATAAAAATGATTTGCTGTTAATACACACATACATATTTTTACCCAATACAAAATTCTCAAACGCAACTAAAGTAATTGCTACTTCAAAAAAAAAATGTATTTGATGATATTAGAAGCGAATGGTACTTAAGGTAGTAGTCTGGCCAAATAATCTTTTTTTTCGAAAGTTCGCCATTTATTTTTCAAAAAAAATTTCCCATTGAAGCACCTGGCAGAATGACAAGCCCACAGAGTAATAATCAGTTTAACTTTTTCGTTTCAGATGTCCTGAAGAGCAAAAATTCCGTTGCAAGCAGTCTATATTTATTTTTAAGATGTCCACTTTGGTGCCACCTTACTACAAACAAATATGTAAAAAAAATTGTTTTTGTATACTATTTGATGTCTATAACAACATACTATAAAATCAAAATGATCGCTTTTTATTTTCTTAAAAAAAATTCCTAAAAAAATATCTATAAAAATGAGTATTTGACCAGACTACTACCTTAAATATAGTCTTATGAAATGTTATCGCTCGGATAAATTAGTGTTGACCTAGCTGAAAGTAAAAGAATTGTACTGGAAAATTTTGACACCTCCACTGCATAGTTCTACTGTTGCGCCCTCATATTATCATTTCTTCCGGACTCTGGAGAACTCGCTGAAAAGTTAAACTCAATAGAAATGCAAGTACAAATACACTTGAATCAGTTTCCTGCTGAGGATCCCCAAAAGTTCTACTGGCTTCCATCTACATGGCACATGATTGGCCAGCACCACCCGACGAGGCTCGTCGGCTTGTGTGTGAAGCCAGAAATAAGAACCTGCTGCTCGGATGCGATGCCAACGCGAGGCATGCGTTGTGGGGAAGCTCTGAGACAAACGACCGAGGTGAGTCTTTATATAATTTTATTATTAATACTAACTTATCGGTATGTAACAGGGGTAACACTCTCACTTTCACCTTTCCTAGTACGGAGCACTTCAGAGGATGGGAGGAAGTGATTGATGTTACTCTACTGTCTGAAAATAGCTCAGTAAGGGTAGATAATTGGAGGGTATCCAATAAAAGGTCCTTTTCTGATCATAGTTGGACCCTCTACGATTTGGACCTTAAGGTAGATCCACCCCTACCGTATCGAAATCCTTTAAGAACCAACTGGAAGAGGTTCAAAAATGCAGTAAACAAATCACTCTCACGGAAAACCTTGAGAGTAGGGTCATAACACTGGAAAAGGCATTTAGTAGGGCCTACAAAACGTCCTGCCTCATAAAATTTAGCAAAAAAACTCACCCTCCTTAGTGGAGCAGTGAGCTCTTAAAACTAAGGGAAAAATCTAGATAAACGTTTAACCTCAGCTACTCGACGGGAAATTGGGAATTGTACAGAGAAAGTCGGAGACAGTACAAGAAGGCAATCAGGGCCGCCAAAAAAGAGGGCTGGAGGGAATTTTGTTCGTCAATCGAATCCACTAGGAATTGTGCTAGGCTCAGCCGTGTTCTTTCCAAAGACCACTCAATGGCTTCTTGGGTCAAGAAACCTGATGGAACTTGGACTGCTACAGCAGAAGAATCGCTAGAGCTTCTGCTAAACACGCATTTTTCGAGATGCAGCGCTTACGAAAGTGAGAGGGGAAACATTAGGCGGAGCCAATATAATCCACAGAATCTTGCAAATGAAATTATTACCAAAGAAAAAGTTGTATGGGCAATCAAATCTTTCTCACCCTTTAAATCTCCGGGGCCAGATGGGATCATTCCAAAGATGTTACACGAAACCTTGGACTATATCCTACCATGGCTAGAGAAATTTTTAAAGCGTGTTTAAACTTAGGCCATATTCCAGATAGCTGGAAACTAGTCGAGGTCGTCTTCATACCAAAAGTAGGTAGAAGAGGACATGAATCAGCGAAGGACTTCAGGCCAATCAGTCTTTCGTCTTTCCTGTTAAAAACTTTTGAAAGACTTTTGGATACGCACCTCAGAAGCTCTTTGGAGAGCTCTGGTATATCAACTGCACAACACGCATACCTTAAAGGCAAATCTACGGAGACAGCGCTTCACGAGGTAATCGGAACAATAGAGGGCTCTCTAGAGAGCAAACATTATACCATGGCGGCATACTTGGATATCGAGGGCGCCTGTAACAATGTTAGCACAGATGCCATCCAACGGGCGTTGATAGGCCTGGAGGTGGACAGTTGCATTAGTAACTGGGTCATCTCCATGCTAGAAACCAGGATCATCAAAGCTGATATGGGTAATATCGACATAACGAAGAAGGTCCACGGGGCCACTCCACAAGGGGGAGTATTATCTCCACTTCTTTGGCTATGTGTGATCAGCAAAATCTTAACAAAACTTAATGGAGGGGGATAAAAGTGGTGGCGTACGCTGATGATGTGGTGTTAATGGTGTCAGGGCTGTGCCCAAATATGATCAGTGGAATCATCCAAAGAGCGTTAGGCGAGCTTAACTCTTGGGCCACAGAATGTGGACTAAGTTTAAACCCGCGTAAAACAGAACTTATGCTTTTTACCACCAGATACAAGGTACCAATTTTTACCCTACCAAATATCAACGGACAAACTCTGTCTTTATCAACCAGTGCAAAATACTTAGGGGTAATTTTGGACTCCAAACTTAGCTGGAAGTTAAACGTCGAAGAACGGGTAAGGAAAGCAGAAATTGCTTTATATGCCTGCAAACGTATGCTTGGAAGAAGATGGGGTCTTCAACCTAAGCATACATTATGGCTGAATAAGACGGTTATACGACCTATTCTATCGTATGGTTCGGTAGTTTGGTGGAAGGCTCTAGGGAGAGAGTACAATACCAAACTACTCGGCAGAATACAAAGATCAGCATGTGCAATAACGGTCGGTGCAATCAGATCATGTCCTAGAGAGGCTCCCAATGCACTGACACACGTTATTCCAATAGACCTACATATTAAGAAGACGGCAACCATGAGTGCATTTAGGTTAAACGAAGCGGGCCGCTGGAGAGAAAAAACTTATGGTCATGCTAGTCTATTATTGCGACAAACTCAGTTAATCTCGGTGAGAACTGACTACATCGTCCCGACGGTAACTTTCAATAGGAATTTTGCCACTCTTTTTCCAACTAAGGAAGAATGGAATAAGGGATTCTCTCTAAACAACTTCGACACTACTGTCTATACGGATGGAAGTAAATGGTCTGTGGTGTTGGAGTTGGTATATATTCTCACAGACTTAAAATTGAGAAATCTGTGCGTCTTCCTAATACCAGCAGTGTCTTCCAAGCGGAAGTACTAGCAATTGGGGAAGCCTGTAGGTTACTAATCGCAGATTTCTCTTTTAAGGGCAATATCGCTATTCTTTCGGATAGCCAAGCCGCAATCCAGGCGCTGGTCGCGACTATAACAACCTCTAAAGTGGTGGAGCAAAGTAGGAATAGCCTCACCAACTTGAGTGAAAACTATAGAGTAACCTTGATTTGGGTCCCGGGACACCGGAACATAGAAGATAACGAAAAAGCTGATGAACTGGCAAGAGGGGGATCTGCCATGAATAGCGCTCTTGCAGTACCAGTATTCACTCCACTAGGTGCGGTCAAGAATCCAATTTCTCTAAAATACCTTCGAATTGCAGATTGTAGATGGAGAGACCAGACGAAATGCAAAATCAGCAGAACGTTATGGCCCACCTACAACCTCAAGCAATCGTTGACATTAAGAAACATGAAACGACGGGATACCTGTAGACTTACGGCAGTCATAACTGGCTTCTGGTCTATCGGAGAACAAGCCGCCAAAATGGGCATCCCTTACAACACATACTGTCATAGTTGTAAACAACCGGAGAAAAAAAAAACAATCTTCCATTTTCTCTGTGAATGCCCTGCCCTATGGAAGGACAGAATGTTAACACTGGGCAAACCGCTGAGTCTCGAGCAACTGTCTGGCTTAGATGTCAACAACCTGATAAGGTTCCTAAACCGCACAGACTGGATATAGTCCTGCTGTAAATAACTGTTAAACAATTTGGTAACGAGGATGTGGCAACAAAATGGTGCGGAAGCGCTAGTTGGATTCTGGATGAATCACCACTCTAACCAACCAACCAACACTGACTGAATTATGGTTCTACTTAAGATTCTGTAAACAAAAGTATTAAAAAAAAAATGCTTTAAGTTTGCTGAAATTGTTGCCGAACTTTTTGGACAGCTCAATACATTTCTGTAAAAAAAGTATCGGGAATTATTCAATAAAACGCAATTGTTTGAGCATCAGAGTTTATTTTGTCGCCTTCAAAATAGGCTTCATTCGAAGCAATACACATATGCTAACGATTAGTCCAGTCATCAAAGCACCTTTTAAAAGCGTTTGAAGAGATCTTTTTCAGCTTCAGTGAATTCTCCCTAATGGTCTCTATCGACTCAAAGCCGCGTACGCGGAGTGGCAATTTAAGTTTTGGGAAAAGGAAAAAGTCACAGTGGGCTGAATTCGGTGAATACGATGGTTGTTCGATGATATATGTCGAGTTTTTGCTCAAAAAAGTGTTCAAAATATGAGACTTGTGAGACGGTGCGTTATCATGGTGCAAGATCCATAAGTTTTCTTTCTACAATTTGTGTTTCCTACGCACATTCGCTCTCAAACGTCGCATAACTTCCAAGTAATATTATTTATTTATCGGAGAAAAAGTTCTGTGTAGCATGACTTTCACTTTTGACCGACTTTGACATAGTTTTTTTGGGTTTCGGCTCATGTGGAAACCGCGATTCAGCCGCCGGTTGACTTTCTTGCATATCACGTCTCATCACCTGTTTAGATGCGCTGGATAAATGGAAAAACGTTGGGTCCGAATTTACTTGCTCAAGCATGTTTTCAGCCACCTTCTTCCGATAAATTTTTTAAAGAAATTCAACTCTCTTGGAAGGAGTCGAGCAGCCACTCGTCTCATGCCTAATTGATGGTGTAAAATGTTGCAAATAGATTCGTGAGACACGCTTAAGGCACGAGCTACCTCTCTCAAACTTAAAGGATGGTCTTCCAGCACTATTTCTTTGACTTTTTCGACGTTTTCATCCCTTGAAGACGTTAATGGGCAACCAGATCGTTGCAAATCATCCACGACTTCTCGGCCCTCTGCAAAATCCTTATACCACTCGTAGATCAAACTCTGCGAGACTATAGAGGACAGTTGTACCAACATTCCAGCAAAAGAAGTTTAGACACACATATGTGTAACGTACGCTTTTTAAATGAACAATTCCCGATATTTTTTTGACAGAATGTATATATACACGTTAGAACACTTTCGCGTTGGAAATGTAGGCCATTTCGTGATGTGGCACCTTTACTATTCATTTGTCACTTCTAAGGTTGATGAAAAAAAGGAGCAGTCGAGAAGTTGGCAACAAATCGTGGGCGAATAGTTGAAATATTTGTGATTGTTGCGCATAAGTATGCCAGTAAATCTAGTCGTACCAGTACTCACACATACATACAATACAAAGTCATAAGTGTTCGTATGCATGTTTGTATTGTACATATTCAAGGTATGCGGTTGTGTGCCTAATAGTAATCACTGATTTTACGAAATGTGAAATTTTCCTTGAGCAACCCGTAGCAGTCGCGACTGCTAGAAAGAAATGGACTATAAAAAAGGCACAAATACTTTCACATGACGTTTAGCAGAAAACTATGGGTTGAAGTGACACACACGAACTCAACTTCGACTCATATGTGGCATATGTGAGTAAGTAGTAAATATTAGAGGTTAACCACGGTGTCTTACGTAAATTAAAATTTAATACGCGCCCCAACTTTCATTGTCAGTCAAACGAATGACGCTTTGTTATTATGATAAGCACCCTGTGGCTACACATACATGCACACAAAAGCCAGCTCGATCATTGCTTTGTAATTATGATGCAGACGTCACTCATTATATATCAAAAATCAGCAGTCACCAGTCAGCAGTCAACATTCAAAGTTCAACATTTAGCATATGTACATACATACATACACATTTCCGTTCATATCCGTTGCTGGGGCTCCAGTATTATCCCACAGCGCGAATAATTAATGAAGTTATATGGAGAAATGGAATTTTATTAAAACACGCCATTGCTTGCTCGCACCGCGATATTTATGTATGCTCTTATGTATACCGACCAGGGTTCTTACTGCTGACGATTATATTTTGTACATACATTCATACCTCATATCTGTATTCAAGAATCTAATTGCTTTCGCCTTATCTACTGCTTTAATTTAATATATTTAATTGTAATTTTTGTTTTGCATGTGGAACATATTTATGTATTGTAGTATACACATACATCCAGATACTCCCATACCGGTCCACACGTACACAAGTCCAGTTTCTACTTGGTAAATGTCATAAAATTGTCATACTGTTGTTTTTTTTATATTAAACTATCTGCATGAATTATGTTTTATTAAAATTTTATGACAGTTCTCGCGAGTGCATACAATACACACTCGTATGTGTTTACATATTTGTTTTTGGGTTGGTCGTGAAAACCTTTTAGTTTTGGTAATAAAGTCTGCGCTCGTTAAATTAAAATAGGATTTTATGTTCCTTTTTATTTCTAAATTCAAATCACTCTGACGTTTAGGTTAATTTATTACAGGATTAAAAATGTAGTTATTTATATATACTTACATACGTATGTACATATATGCAATTATATAATGCAATTTTGTAAGCACATGGAG
Organism: Anastrepha obliqua; assembly: GCF_027943255.1. Classification (NCBI taxonomy): domain Eukaryota; kingdom Metazoa; phylum Arthropoda; class Insecta; order Diptera; family Tephritidae; genus Anastrepha; species Anastrepha obliqua. Next base: position 89,708,758 of record NC_072892.1, read on the forward strand.
AAGGAAGTCGAGTTCCAGATTTATATATTGAAAAAATGGAAGAAAGCTTTAAATTCAGCAAAGCCAAATGTATTTTCGTTTTTCTACTTGATAATTCATTTGAGTTTAATAAATGCGACAAAATTATATTAATGTTTTCACACTTTCTCAAGAATCACATAATGTCTGTGACGAGTCTAAAAATATTTGCATTTATATGTGAAGCATTTTACTTTTGAATCAACTACAGGGAATGCGTTTAAACCACCTGTTGGTTAAATCGAAAATAGAAAATGTTTCGAGGGCTCGATCAAAGAATTGCAGTTGATGGGAGTACTTTGAAAGCGATAATATCTCTAAATGATGAATAAATTTCAATTTTGAATTTCCTGAACATTTTCCAGGAATTTTTGAAGTGAAACTTCTTGGGTGTCGATGAACGAGCGCGAATGGAGATTAAAATTTCAAGATCATGCAACGTTTTGGGCATTTTCGTTCCGCGAGAGTGAAAAAAGATATAACGTAGAGGAAAAGGAGAGAGAGATACACATATCTAAGATACACTTTAGGCTATTTTTCCTGAGTTTTTCCTTGTGGTTGCTAATTTCTAGTGAAAAATAACACTGCCTAATTTTTGGTGCAAAATTGCAGGAAATATATTTTTGGTGCCTACTTTTTGGCGTTATATTTCCTTGGTGCCTACTGTTTGAGGCGTTTTTTGGTCCCAATTTTTTTGGTGTTTTGTTTTAGTGTGCCCACTTTTTGGTGCTAATTTCCGTTTCCTGGCTGGTGCTTGTGCGTACTATAAAGTGCTATCCATTCCGGCGTCGGATTTATTGGTATTGCCTTGCAGTAATTTGTACCATTGCTGCGATCCTGGAATCGTTGCGTCTGTGCGGGTGATAAACGCTCGGAGTAGTGCGCGTTGTTGCCACGGTTTGTGTCCGGCGACCCTTTTCTGTTTTTTGTAAATTTTGTCTATTTGTGTTCTCTGCAAATGTTGTGAATTTATTTAGATATATATTCTTTCTCTCTCTCTCCCTCTCTCTCTCCCTCTCTATCTCCCGCTCTCTCTATATATCTCTCTCTCATTCTCTCTCGGGTATCTCCCTCTTTCTTTGTCTCCCTTGAAAGTTTCACTTCTGTTATGTGTACTACGCTACACGCACTTTTTTAATCAAGGTGAAATAAGCAGTCAACTAAAAAAATTTAAATATGTAGTAATTACGAAGGAGACGTCAGGGAACAACTTCATAAAACAAAATAGTTTATATCAAGTATACTTGCGAAAAAGCTTCAAAAATTCTAAATCTATATACATATAGGGTGGGCCATGTAAAATTTGCTTTTTGAATCGGCTATAAAAAAAACTAAAAATATTTTTTCAAACATTTTTTTTTTAATTTGAAGATTGAACATTGTCATTTATGAATGAAGAATAATATCGTTCAAGAGTGACTGCCACGACTGGCTTTACAGTAGGCCATTCGATCAACCCAATTTTTAAGCACATTTTCGATTTTTTGGGCTCCAATTTCATGAATGGCAACTTCGATTTCGTGTTTTAAAGCATAAATCGTCTCTGGATGTTTCGCATAGCATTTGTCCTTAACGGCTCCCCACAAAAAATAGTCCAACGGGCTTAAATCACAGCTCCGAGGCGGCCAATTGATATCGGAATTTCGGCTGATTATTCGGTTTTCGAAAACGGTAGCCAAAAGTTCGAGTGTAACTTTAGCAGTGTGACAAGTTGCACCGTCCAGTTGAAACCAAATGTCGTCCATGTCATCCTCTTCAATTTTTGGAAACAAAAACTCGTTGAGCAAGTCACGGTGACGCTCGCCATTTACTGTAACCGCGGAAGAAGAAGAAGACTCACCACTTTGGAAATAGCTTTTCAATATTTCCCAATTTTGTTCAAGTGTATAGCGTCCCATTTCGTAAATGCCAAACCTTTAAGTAAATTATGAACTCGTTTGACATGTCATTTGTGTTAACATTCTCAAAAAAATAGATGGTTCAAAAAGCAAACGCTATGTGGCCCACCCTGTATATGTGATTTCCCATTTTAATTGATAAGTAAATTTTTAAAATAGATAAATATTAAATAAATTTTTGTAATAGGTTTCCTAAATAAATAAACATCAGTGCCAACTAAAAATATTTTGTATTAAGGCTTCCTGAAACACATTTCATTTAATATCAATAAATTTTACAATACATACGGCAAGAACAAATTCGTAGAAAAAAACTTCCGTTATGTTGCTTTTGTTCGTATGCATTGTCTGCTCATAAATTATACTCAGTTTCGTGGCAAATTTCCTTTGTTAACAACGGAGTGGGGAGCTAAGGAAAATTGTGTTGCAGTGATTAAGTGTGATAAAAGTGCAAGGGAGATTTACGAATTACTGCAAGACTTACTATTTCGAGAATGTTTGTTTACCGCACGCCCAATCGTTTTACCCAAACGTCTGAAGTTACAGACAAAAACAGAAGTGGTCGTCCTCGAACGAGTGCAGCCATAAAAGCCGCTCGAGCAAGATTTCACCGAAATCTCTTTAGAAAGCAGAAAAGCATATCCAGAGCAATGATATATCGACCAGATCCATGTCAAGACTAATTAGAGTCCACATGAAAGTTTTTTGTCTCTCAACTGGTCATCTTTTGACAACGCGCTTGAAGAAAATTAGACTCGGCAGATGCAAGCAGATTCTTCGATGGCACGTCGTCAACGCCCATGAAAATATTATTTTCACATATGAGAAAATGTTTGCTATTGAAGAAATTTTTAATAAGCAAAAGGAAAGAATCTATGCTAAAACTTCTAATATTGTTCCAAGGGTTCAGCGTAACCACCACCAGTCTACGTAATGGTTTCGTGGCAGTGTTATACATATCTCTTCATTACGGCGAAAAAGAGATTAAGATCGAGTAAAAGTGTATCAGGAAGATGTCTTAGAAGGGGTTGTGAGGCAGTTGAGAAGTACTCTCTTCAATGGAGAGTGTTGGATCTTCCAGAAAGATTCCGCTCCAGCCAAAAAACACCCAGCAGTGCCTAAAAAACAATATTCCTGGTTTCATAGCCACAGAAGATTGGCCGCCTAGAAGTCCAGATCTGAATCCATTGGACTGCGGTTTGTGGTCAGATTTGGGGAACATGGGCTGTCGAAGGCCTCACAGAAATTTGGGGAGTCTCAAACAATCTTTGATTCGTCAATATCCATGGAAACCGTGCGTGCTGCAATAGCTGAATGGCCTAATCGTATGAAGGCTTGTGTAAAAGCAAATGATGACCTTTTCAAATGAAAATCTAAATTTTTGTCTTTAGTATCTGCATGATTAAATATAACTTATTTCACTAAGAACAGTATTATAATTTCATATCTCTAACATATATAACTTCTGACAGAACTTATAGCAGGGCTAAGTAATATTTAATAGAATGTTGTGATTCATTTTTACCATAAAATTTAGGTGAAAACGCTTACAAAAAAATTATTTTTGGAATAGATTTTTCCTAAAAAATTTTGTAGCACTTTAATACGTACTCCAATTTTTTAATAAACTACATATTTTTAAATATTATACACAACTCATGTAAAACTCGAGGCAATATGTTTTGAGTGACGCTCGCTTAACATTAGAAGATGCAGTCCGTCTAATAGAAGAGTGGTCGCCATAACTTAGAAACTGTTTGACTCCTAAGGCTCTAACAAACTGCATGTTATGGGCTTATTATATTTACTACATAAAATATACAGTCACCACCATTAGCCATAATGACGTCACATCTTCAAGCCATATTTGGTGTTAATGGTGTGTAGGTAATCGGTTTTAAATAAGCCAAAATTGCCACGATAACTCTTTGACTGTCCATATTTGTTTTTCTTTAAGTTTTTGCTCTACAGCAATCAGGCGACTTTGAAGACCAATCTAACATATCAACAACGTTTTGCTGTTTCCACTCTACGCACCTTCGGCTTCGATGCTTGGGACGGTTGACTACTTGTAAAATCTAAGGTTGGTTAATTCTTGGCAGCTGATAGCAATGGTGCTTTGTGGTAAATTTTATTCATCAACATTTCATTGAAATAGGCGGTAAACACAAATAAACGGTGAAATCATTTTTCAGAGAAGCAGCCCCAAGCATGAACCTTAACCGAATAGTTTGCAGTTCATTCAAGAGCAGGCGCAGAGCAGGCGTATGCAACTATTTACTCAAAACAAATATCCATTCGGGAATATTACATTTGCCCAATCCAGTTCTGAATTTGCCTTAGCTAATGCAAGTCTTTTTTCAATGTACGATAATGAGAACATCGGTTTTTTTTTATTTAGATACAATAACACCGTTTATCCTTAATTCCGCTTCAGCTTCACGCCATGATAACCTCGACTTTGTCACAAACAAATCAAATCTGCTGATCTTGCTTTGGAGAGGTTCATGTTTTTGGGCCTCGACCGGGGAAAGTCGTCCACACTTTTAACTACGGTATACCATTGCATTAATTTATTTATGAACGTCTTCGACTCTTCAAATATCTACTATGCTGATGCACGGCCATATTCGAACCTTTAGGATGTGTACATAGGAACACTGGTTCAAATCGTTCTCATACGCGGAACTCATTTTGCAGAAACGTTTTGCAGCGTACGCTTCCTAAATTTCCCACAAAGTTAACCAATTGCACAACGCGTATTATGAAAGGGATACGCCTAAATTTTTTTATAATGGAACTCTAAGTTTAAATATACCAGTCAACATTCTATTAGACAGACTGTATACGAGGGTGTCTCTTATTTTTCAAGCAGACGCGTTAACTCCACATTCACTTCTGTCACATAAATAACGACGGAGTGATTTTAAACCTTTTTTTAGATTAAGCTTTAGAGGTCGTTCCCACGTAGCACTCTTAAAAGTAGTCCAATTCTTATATAATACACTTGTGTCAGCGTTTTTTCCAATCCTCGAAGCAGTTCTGTTATGCACTTTTTAGTATGTCCTTGAACTCGAAGAATCGCTACGGTTTTTATCTGTTCAATCGCGCAAAACGCTGGCCTTTCATTTGTCTCTTCTTTGGGAACAGGATAAAGTCGCAGGGCGCCAAATCTGGTGAATACGGTGCGTGATGATAACGGCGTTGTTTTTGGCCAAAAATCTCCAAATGTACCATGAGCTGCTTTCCACAATACAGCGCGTTTTTTTCGTATTGCTCACGCAAACGGTGCATAACTTCTTATTTGCCATACAACCTTGTGGTAAGAACTCCTGATGCACTACGCTATGCTAATCGAACAAAACAGTGAGCATAACATTGACATTTGATCGAACTGTACTTGTTTTTTTTGGTTTTGGCTCTCCTGGACTCTTCCATTGGGACGAGTAGGCTTTGGTTTCGATGCCATAACCATATATCCATGATTCGTCACCATTTACAAAATTTTTAATTTGGAACGAACTTCGCTGCCACACACTTCTGCCCAAAAATTTGGAAAAGATTGCTTCGCATGAGCCAACCTATATTCCGACATCCTCAGCAACTTCTCTAATTGGGATTCGACGATGCTACATAACAATCTTCCTCACTTTCTCAACATTTACATCGATTATTGATGTGCTGGGGCATCCAGAGCGAGCGTCATCATTCACATCTCCTCGACCTTTTGTGAAAAGCTTGTACCACTAGTAAACATTTTTTTGACTCAGAGTACTTTTACCGTATGCCACTGTCAACATTTCAAGTCTTTTTGAGCACTTTATTCCATTTTCTACACAAAATTTGATGCAACTTCTTTGATCTATTTTTTTTTGATAGCAGAAAATCGCGGAGCACGTCAAACACTTATCTTAGTTATGCCTCTTACAAATAAACTAAACAAGCTATATTGTTAAAACCGTGAACATATCTTTGAGGCGAGTGTATCAACTTAAAGTCGAATGTACGTAGCCCGCGAAATTTGAAATCTTCACCTTATTTTTGGAATACACCTCGTTTATAGTTATATTAATCCATTGAGGGGCGAAGTGCCGAAACAAGATTTCTCAAGTCCTTTCTGTCGTTAACAAATGTTTTAGCTTCGTTCCAATATAGTTCAAGTCTCTCCAGCTCGACCTTGAATTGTTTTCTACAGGTACGCCTTGGCCGTTCTCTGCGTCCGCTGCCTTGTTGGCTCCACGTGATGGCTCGCCGGGCAATGTCATCAGGTAGTTTGCGTAATGTATGTGCAATTCAAATCCATTTACCTTTTAGTATTTCAATACTGATTGAAATTTATCCCGTTGGGGCCAAAAATTTTGGTTTGTTATTGTGAGAGACATTGGCTGAAAAAGACCTGTACTCGTATTTTCCGTATATCTTTTGGCGCCGCATCAATTTGCTTGTGATGACTAAATATTACTTTAAGAATACGGTATGTAGGTGTTTGGCTGAATTATGGCCCTGGCAAGTGCGTTGGGGTGGCTCGACAAACGACTGCTGTATTTGTGACTAAATCGTTTTATCTCTTCCCGTTGCTGGAGTAAATCGAGTCTCCAGTGATTAATCGCAGCGCGTTTGCCTGAAGCCTCTCTCTGATGTCAATGTTCATTTTCGTCGCCGCTCCCCATAGTTGGATGTCGTAAGTCCAAATGGGTTTAATTATTGCTTTGTACAGGAGAAGTTTGTTTTCTAGAGAGAGTGCTGAGCTTCTTCCCATAAGTCATTGTAGAGAGGTGAGTTTAGGACCGAGTTGTTTGCGTTTGGTCATTATGCGTTTTTTCCACGTTAGGCGTATGTCCAGGTGCATACCCAAATGTTTCACGTTATCCACTTGTGGAAGCTGCTGATCGAATAAGATGGCGGCAGCACATGTTTCTCGTTTCAGTGTGAAGGTAACTTGCGGGGACTTTGTTGTGTTTACCTGTATTCGCCATCTATTAAGCCATTTCTGCATATTTTTAATGTTTTCTTGTAGAAAATATGTCGCCAAAAAACTGTAAGTTGCACTCTCAACCAATTTTGAGAGTGGTAGATCCCCAGTAAATATTGTGAATAATACTGGGCCAAGGACACTTCCTTGTGGTACACCTGCAGATGTCGGGGCTAAATCCGGGATTTCGTCTCGTAGTTTGATTCTGAAGTACCTTTCATTGAGATAGGAGCATAGCACATCATAGTAACAGTGCGGCAATGTTTTTCTTTTTCAATTTATACAGTAAACCTAGGTGCCAAACTTTATCGAATGCCTGTGATACATCGAAAGCCGCAGTGCAAAATTTTTTTTCTTCTACAACTTTGCGTATGGTGTTATAGACTGATGTTATAGACTCTTCAGTTGTTGCGGAAGCCAAACTCATGGTCGGGTATTCATTTGTTTTCTATTAGATTTGGCTTAAATCGCGCTAATATAATTTTTTCAAAAACTTTTAATAGGATTGGGAGAAGACTAATTGGTCTGTAACAGCTTCTAGTGGCTTACCAGGCCTGGAGATAAGGATAATTTCCGCAATTTTGAATAGCTTTGGAACATAACTGGTCCGCAGAATGGCATTGAAGAGTTGCGTGATGTATGATAAGCCTGCGTACTGGAGTTCTTTTAGGACTTTGCCGGTCACAAAGTCATATCCCGGAGCTTGTTTGCATTAGCCATAATGTTTTTTTTGGTTTCCGATATTGTTGTAGGTACAATTGGCAACGACATTTGGTGAGGTGCATCAAGATACTCAAAGATGTCGGTTTCGTCTATTGGGAATGTGGATGGATGCGGAGTAAATACTGATATAAGATGCTTGCGAACGCCTTAGCTTTGTTCTTGTCAGTTTTTCGCCAACCGCTCAAATTATTTCTTAGTGGAGGAACTCTTGTTGTCGAATGGTCGAAGTTTTTCCGTGCCTTCCATAGGGAATAATCAGTATTTTTGTGTGCAGATAGTCCAGACAGGTGTTTTGAAAATTCGCGATTATTATTTTTGTTTGTCTCTAGGGTGACGTATTTCTTTAAATATTTTGCGCAGCTTTCGCTTTTCTTTGACTAACTGCATTATGGATGAGCTGACGGGCTTTTTACCAATGAAGTTAGATGAAGCAGGTGTGCATGACCAAGATGCATGGTGAACTGCGTTATTAAAAAACTCTAAGCTGTTTCTATATCCAGCCAGTTTTTTAAGGGTGGATCGAGGTGCAAGATTGGCCGGTTTCTGAACATGAAGAAAATCGGAGCTGAACCGAGCAAGTATCGGGGAGTGATCTGCAGATAAGTCGACTTTAATATCAAATTGTTACTATCAATCCCTTATAAAACCATGAAATCAATCAAATCAAGCAGTTTATTTAGATCAACTGGCCAAAATGTTGGTTCTCCTGTTGACGCGTGTCTATAATGTTCAGATTGGATGGCTCTGTATAATGGCAGGCCCTTAGGATTTATAGTTCTCGAGCCTCAGGACGGATGTTTGGCATTATAATCAGCAGATGACACGAAATTTATTTGAAATTTATTGTAGTTACAATAACAATGACAAAAAATACATAAATTAATTGAAAGAAAATACAACCGACTCTAAAGCAAGTGAGGAAAATGACAAGTACAGCCATAGATAAAAAAATATACGTATCCTAAACCTCGTCACCCAGCGCAATTCAGTAAGTCTAGTCCGCATAGCCAAGCATGCCTGTTGTTTTGTCAAAACGCTAATGCACCCGTAACTAAGCGAGGGGATATATATTTTTTGTGTTTGTATGTGTGTGAGTTTTCTTGCAGCATTGCACGTTGAAAGTCTAATTAAAATGAAAATATGCCACGGGTGAATCTTTCCATTGCTATGCTAAAGGGCGCGGCGTATACGTAATTTGAATTAAATGGAATTTTGGTGAAGGTTGTGGCACCAAAAATAATATTTCATGGCATTATTACAAGTGACATGTTGCCTCTTATTGTTATTTTCCACATGTCTGTGTTTGTTTTTAGCGACATTAGTACGACTTTAACACTTTTCCAGCTTCCTCTGACACAACATTTTACCAGTGTGCGCGTTTGTGTTCCCCACTGGCCTAAAAATCATGCATGTAAATCATGTAAATTGACAGCGGTGGCAATCACAGTATGCCATTTTGACTTGCAGCTAAATGTATTGAAGAGGATGTAACAACAACAAAACAAATACATGAAATATACAATAACTCACCTGGATCATCGTCATCATCCCAATCGATTTGGCCGGCGCTTATGCTAAAATTCGCTGTAAATACCAACAGAGTGACAAGGCCAACGATGCAGCTACGCCAACTGCGCCAACTGCTCAAACCAGAAGCTAACAGTAGTTGAGGCGGCGATTGCGCAGCATTTGTGTTGCTATCTTTGCCGCTGCTACTGCTGCTGCGGGTGCTTTTTCTGCTTATGTGGGTGATTGGTGTTGCTTTTCTTGGTGTAGGAAGCGTTAACGATGCAGTTTCACATATCACTGGCAATGAACTACATATTCTTGTTGCTGTTGTTGTGGCTGCAGGTGTGCATTTGTTCATTACCGTTGTGGAAGCGCAAACTTGCGCTGTTGTTGTTTTACCAATTTTAGCTTTATTGTAGCGTAGCGCCGTCACGGATAGCGTCGTTGATCGTTGTAATTTTAAGAAATCCATTTTTGCGAAAATTGTGGAAATTTTACTTTGGGTTGGGTTGTTATTGTTCGACGATTTATTCGTACTGAAAGTATTATTTAGGTTTTATGGTGGCACACTAACCATACTTGTTTTGTGCAATATTTCTTTCCCTTACCCTTGTGTTTTTTTGTTTTTGTTTTTGTTTTACTTTCCGCTCGCGCTGCAGAAAACTCGTCGTTGTTGGTTGGTTGTTGCTCTTGATGCTGTTGCTACTGTATTCGGAAGTTATAATTTAATTTGCAACGTCACAACTTGTACCCAACTTACAAAGGATATGCTGTCGTGTATCTAGCGCTATCTTTGCTGCTGCTGCTCTTCCTGTTGTTGTTGTTATCTTATGTTGTTTGTAGCACTTTTCTGTTAGCGCTGCGCTTGTATTCTGCAAGCAATTGCTTGTTTTGCATGTTTCACAACACTTGCCACGCTCTAATGAAGCAACAATGTGCGCCACCAGTCAGCAACAATTACAACAAAAATGGAAATGACCAGCATGCAAAATCTACCTTAAAAGTTTTTGCTGTGTTTCGCTCAGCTCGGGTTTATTTATTTATTTTTTTCAACTTGCAATGTTGTGGAATTTCCTTTTAAAATTCCGTCGCTGTTTTGCCTTGGAATTTCTTATTTTGTATGCTAGACTTTCTTCTTGCTCTTCACTCTACTTATGCGTTTCTATTCAATTACCACCGCTGCGTGTATTTTTTGCCTTTTCGTACACCTCATCTTTGCCTCAGCTTCGCTAATTAACTTGTTTTTCTAGTCCTAATTTCCACCACTTGAAAGTGTTTGGCCCGTATTTGCCACGAAAAAGAGGTTTTTTTGTTTTTTTGCCGTTGGCTTTCGAAATTTCTAAAGTATTCACGTTTTTTGTGTTTTTCTTTTTTATGATCCGCCAATGACTACTTGCCAGTCTCAAGATGTCTTTTTAGTCATTTTGCGCACATTCACAAATTCCACTAGAGTACTTTTGAAAATCTGTAAATAAAGAAGAAAACCATGAAACATCGAGTAAAATGAAGCAACCATAAAAAGAACGAATTGAATAAAGACATAATAGCAAGAATAAAATTAATTAAAATTTCAGTAATTCCACGCATACAATTAAATGTGGGTTTAAGAGCAAATTATTTGTATCCTGCATAAAATCGTATACACGTGCCAGCACAACAACGAAGAAGAAGAAAAAAAAGAACAATAACACTTGGGAAAACCTTTCAAAATAAGCACAAGCACCAAAACACAGCGAATGAATACCTTTAATATCCCGTTAACTAGACTTTGAAACTTCAAGCGACTCAATTTCGAAGTATTTTACTGAAAGCATAGAACAGCCCAACCTTCAATATTTGTTCAATAGGGAACACATTGCTCTGAGAGCTTTCGATATTTTTTTACATATTTTAAAAGTAAAATATGTTAAAAATATAATGTGAAAATTTTAGACTAAAATTCAAAATATCAGTAAAGTTAAAGCGCATATTGAAGAACACGTCATAGCTGCGTTTTGTTAACCGCACATCACCTAGATCCCTTCTTGTATAATAATATATTGTACCGTTGTTATACCTGCTCGATATACCTGAAATGTATATATGAACATCACTACAAACTTATTTTGGAGCATAGTTCCATGAAGATTTTGAAAATAAGCATCAGTATACCTTTATTCTCTCGTGCGTAAACATCGACGAAAAGTGAAAATGGATAGAAAAGGAAAGAGAGGCAATGGTCAAACTTAGTGCGTATTATGGATTAGCAATTACTAGAAACGAAAACTCAGTGGAAGATATGAAGAACGCTGTTGGGCGACTAACTACCATTTGATTTCTACTGACGAAAATCCTCAGCATTCCCATTGCCCGGAGGGTGCCCAGGATTGGTGTGAGTATCAAAAAATCAAAGCCGAAAAGAAGGAACATACTTTTGTTCACCCGTCTGCTTTTGACGAGGATACCATATTGTGTTTGAAGCCGATTTATGAAGAATTGTCGTCAGAGGATCTTTTGAAATGCTGCTTAGGCAAAACCACGCAAAACAATAATGAAGCATTTAACCATTGCGTATAGAATTTGGCTCCAAAACATATTTTTGTTGGGCAAAAGACACTTGAAATTGCTACATTGACAGCTGCATGCACTTTCAATGAAGGATTTCATCCTATTTTGAAAGTTATCGACACTATGGCTGTCACAATCGGTCCGCACGCTGCTAGCTACGCTACAAAATACAATGCCGCTCGGGTATCAAAGGCGGATAAAGACGCAGTCAAGGCTTCTAAAGCGGCCAGGTCAATAAGTAGAGTAGCAAAACTTGCTTAAAATTATGCCTTCGAAAAAACCGAAGGATTATTATACGTATCAGCTATAGACGAGTAATGTAAGTATGAATTTTGTCAAGAAAATCTATTCGAAAACTTTAAACGTGTTCTGCTCAAAACAACGTTTTTCTGGTCAGTCAATGACCTACAGCAAATTCTAAATATTTAACCGATTGATCTGAAATTTCCATCAGTTATTTCATACATCGTTTTTTGTTCAGTCTTAACTTTCCGTACTACAGTCTGATTTCCACCCGAAAAACATAGCTTTTTTCAAAAGTCCGTCATTTGTTATGTTTAAAAAAAAATGCCCCATTGTAGCACCTGCCACAATGACAGGCCTACAGAATAATAATCAGTTTAACTTTCTCGTTTCAGATGTCCTGAAGAGCCAAAATCTTGTTGACACGGTACCTATCTTTTTTCAAGACGGTTACTTTGGTGCCACACTACTACAAAAAAAATTAAAAAAAAAAATTGTTTTTGTATACTATTTGATGTCAATAATAACATACTATAAAATCAAAGCGATCGCATATTATTTGCTTTAAAAACAAATTCCTAAAACATATCTATAAAAAAATAGTATTTGACCAGACTTAAATATGATTTTCATTCGCGACCAAACCAAAAATTTTCAATAATGTATTTATTACGTTAGGAAGTGTACCTGGTGCACCATAATAGATATGTATGTATTTTAATGAGCTATAATTTCTTTAGCATGGAAGTTTTCATTTAAATTGTTATACAAGTACATACAGTGGTTGTCAATAAAATTCAGCAAATTTATTTTGTGGATACAAATCGAGAATGCCTGGAACACAATGCCCCTGAATAGTCACAGTCAGAGTATTTACAGTGAGCCAAATAGCCAAAAAAAAATTTAGTTATGCTTATTTGACCATTCATTTGAATGAATTAGTTGAAAATTTTCACATATAAATCAATTCACACACATATCAAATAAGCACTTTGTCAACTTTTCAAGAAAAATGTTATTAATATTATAATTTCTATGCCCAGAAGAAAAAATATAGGAGTTTGTTTGTCTTGGCATAGAGTGAGTACTAAATTCATATCCGCCACTGTATATACAGCTCGCGAAAAAATTGAAGTACTTGACCTGGTTTGACAACTTTCCTTTGTATTTAAATTTTCATAATTTTTCTATACAAATAAAGTTTATTCTACACGAAACATCATATAAATCAAAGTTACGAGCTTTGTACAAAATTTGTAAAAATTCGTACAATTTGCATGTAATTTTCAAGCTTTTTAATCAGAATTTAAAAAAAATTGTTTTTGCGATTTTATAGCACATTAAATTTTATTACAAATAAATTACTTTTTTGCGCATTTTCTCCATTTGTTATGTGGAAAAAATATGTGTCACGTATACAGGCCCGTGCGCAGAAAATTTCCGAGGGGGTGGTTTTAACTCAAGTTATGTAATCAATGAAAAAAGAAAAAAAAAATTTTTAGAGTACAGAAATTTTATTGTCAAAAGTAATAATTAGCTACATTTAGGTATGTAATAAATCAACTCTTCGAGGTACTGAAAAAAACTCTTTCAAAATTATTTGCGGATCGATTTTGACATCGCGATGTACATTGAGTGAGGCTAAGCCGTTCAGGCGATCTTCAGGCATTGTTGATCTCAAATACGTTTTCAGTCGTCGCAAAGTTGAGAAGGATCGTTCATTCGTCGCTGTTGTCACATGCAAAACTGCCATCACGCGAAGCATCTGGTTAACATTTGGAAACGCATCTTCATTACAAATATCGAGTGCTTCAAGTGAGTTTTTTATTTCCTTTCCGGCAATGAGCTTCCGCCAAAGTTGTACTTCGTTGACCCAGATTTCACGGGAATCGTCGTGCAAAATTGAACAGTATGGTTGGAATAGTTGAGCGGAGGACTCTTCCTCGAAAATTTGCATTTTGTTGGGAAAAAGGCAAGCGAAATTTGATAAAATATTGCGGTGATTTAAGAATCGAGATTGCAATTGTACCAGAAACGAATCAATATTCGGTAAGTAGATTGTTATGCGGAAATAATCTTCAGCTGAATCAGTTTGTACGTTGGAACGTTGGGTCTGTTTCGACGCAATCCTTGGCTTTCGCAATTCAATTTCATATTGTTCGCTAATTTCGCTTCACTTGCTTTGTGAGCTGTCGTCAAAAAAATCGGTTCCATAAGAACGCGTGTAAATAAAATTTGACAGATGCTGACTGTCGCTCGCTGTCGTCTATGTAGGCACAGTATCACGACGAATCGGTTAAATACGCATTGCGGGAACAACAACAAACAGAAAGGAGTATTTACATATGTATTAAATAAGTATATCTGCTATGTAGGTATTACAAGCTTTCAATTCGGTTTTTTATGTGTGCGAAAGCGAGAGAAAATGCCGCATTGCGGTTCAGTTATAAGTAATAAGGCAAATTTAAACCGCTTTGCACTTACAAGTGTGTGCACGAACGTAAATGACAATTTGAATACATACACCCACCAAAAAATTCGATCCGCATCTAAGGCTATAAAGAGTATCAGATGTAATGGAATTTGGCCATTTGAAATATAAATGTTTGCTGAAATCTCCCTAAAAGGGGTGTTTGAACCCCCAAAAGCCCCCCCCTGCGCACGGGCCTGCACGTATATAGCCGAAAGGTATTTCAGCCATGAAACACATGATCATCAAAACGCACACCACAAATTGGAAGAGGAGCTCGGTACAACACCCAAAAGTCGCCAATTATATATACAGTGTACTCTCTCCTAACGGACACCTCTTTTAAGCGGACGCCTCCCATAAACGGACAGTGTTTTCAGTGCCAAAAAGTTTTTAAAGGTATTTGAAAACTCACCCGTTACGTGGCGATGAAACAAAAAGCTTTGTAAGACGTCTGATTTAATGACAGATTTTTTCATGCAGCTCGAGAGAAAAATATAACCTCAAGACCGAAACATCGCTATATTTCTCGATAATGCAATCTCCCATCTTCGCGATCGAAAATTGAAAAGTATTAAAGTTATTTTTCTCTCAGCAAACACAACAGCATTGTGCCAGCCCCTTGACCAAAACTTTAAATTCATGTATAAATCGTTATTTTACAATTTGTTTCGGATGGAAGAGACAAATTCTGCTATGGGGTTGTCAAAATCAATAAATTTATTAGATGTTGTTTATTTCATGCATAAAGTGTCCACAGACAATACAAAGTGGTTCCATTAAAGCTGGGTTAAAACAGATATGCTCAATAACTATGTAAAGCGGTTGGCCAGCAGAAGATGAGCTTCCGCTATCAGCCAAGTACTGGGACCTCCAACGTTATTAATCGAGTTCACAGTGAAATCCAAGTTGACATGAAAAACTGTCTTAATTTAAGTAATGAAATATTCATTAGTGATGAAAATTTGGAAAATATCATTACAGAAGAGTTAACTGTTTCCCAACAATCCTTGGCCATCTCGTCTGAAGATGAAATACAATAGAAAATGAGATTGACGACAAGTTAACTTCCTATAAAGAGGCTTATTTAGCTATAAGAAAACTAAAAGCTTTGTCTTATACTCGTATGTATTTATGTATTAATATTCTTGTTTTGGAAATAAAACTGCATACATCTATTACACATTTTTATCAACTCTTTTTATATTTTTGTCATAAGCGGACAAATTTGTCAGTCCCTTAGGTGTCCGCTTAAGCGAGAGTACTGTATATATATATATATATTATATTGTAAATACTATACTAGCCAGACTCAATATTCTAAATATTTTGCAGGATGATTTTGATCGTTTGCCTCATGGCGCGCAAATAATATTTCTTATTACAATTGAATAACATTTTTTTGGAAACTGTGAAAAGCACTTCGACTCGTTTTCGAAGCAATATTTTAAAAAATTTAGCATACTTTTCATATCATAGGGCATTTCGATAAGTCTTATTACAGAGAAATCTGGAGAAGCCAAGGCAGTCGAATATACAGCAAAATGATTTTCATTTTGTCTTTGAAAATATGTTTGACTAACGCCTCCACCTATCAGTTTTTCGTCGGAATTAAGACGCCACAAAAAGGCATGGAATTCCGAAACAAAAAATCCGCTCCAATCCAACTTGTCAAGAGACTAAAAGATTTGGTAATAACTTGAAACCAGCCCTCCCCATATTGATTAGTTGTCACAATTGCAGTAATTGAATTGGTTGGGTGGAACAAATTATAGGTTTTCCTGTTTGGCTCAGAAAGGCAGTTTAATGCATATTGGCTGAAAAATTTGGTTTAAAACATAGCTAGAATTACGAGTAGTAATTAATATTTGGTTCCACAGTCGTAGAATTACTGGTGATGATTTATTATGAACTATACAGAGAAAAAAAATTATGCCAAGGCAAATGATTTGATGAGTTCGGTAATTTAATAGATATGAATGGTTGAAATTAAATTAATTTAATTAATGCTGTGGGGATTTAAATAAATGCTTTTGTATACCGGTGTACACTTGTGCTCAAGGGTATTGTAATTTTGTTCATAACTGACCAGCATAAGGGAATCGATATAGGTCATATATGTATACCGGAATCCTCAGAATGATGAGAGAAGTCGATTTAACCATATGCGCCGTGGGCACAATAAGTCGTATAATCGGATTTCACTCATAGATGGCTTCAGTAGAATTTTTAGGTTTACAGACGTACTACAAATGTAAAACACATTTTGTTATTTGATAGTTGGCAATTGAGCTGTCAATCAGTAAAAAAGTTTTTTGATTGGTTGCGTAGTTTTCGTTTGGCGTTCGTTGAAAAATGGAAAATCAAAAATATCATTTTCTTCATATTTTTATTTTCGTTTATGGTGACGAAGCTTTAAAAGAACGACAGTGTCAAAATTGGTTTGCCAAATTTCGTTCAGGTGATTTTTCACTCAAAGATGGAAAACGCTCTGGTCGTCCAATCAAAGCAATAATCGATTCGGATTAACACAGTATGCATTGAAAATCACTTAAAACAACTTGGCTATGTTAAAAAAGTCGATACATGGGTTCCTCAAGAGCTGAACGAAACGCATTTAACGCAACGCATTAACAGCTGCGATTTGCTAAAGAAACCTAATGAAAATGATCCATTTTTAAAACGACTGATAACTGGCGATGAAAAATGGGTTGCTTACAACAATATCAAGTGGAGGAGATCGTGGGCAGGCCAGGTGACCCAACTCAAACAACATCAAAAGCTCATATTCATCAAAAGATGGTTTTGTTATCAGTTAGGTGGGATTGCAAAGGAATTGTCTACTTTGAACCCTTACCACCCAACCGAACGAAGAATTCTGATGTCTGCATTGAACAACTAATGAAATTAAACAATGCAGTTAATGCATTTGAAGAAAAGCGGCCCGAATTGACAAATCGAAAAAGTATTGTATTCCATCGTGACAAAGCAAGGCCACGCACATTTTTGGAGGTTTTGCCACATACACCATATAGTCCTGACCTTGCACCATCTGATTAGTTTTTGTTTCGATCTTTACAAAACTCGTTGAATGTCAAAAATTTCAATAATTATGATGATGTGAAATCGTACCTGATTCAGTTTTTTGCTAATAAAAACTAGAAGTTTTATGAACGTGGGACTATGATGCTGCCTGAAAGATGGGTAAAAGGTCATTGATCAAAATAAGCAATACATTACAGAATAAAGCTATTTAGTTCCATGAAAAAATTGTATTTGATTTTCATAAAAAAAATTCGGAAATTACTTAGTTGCCAACCCAATATTTCAAAGAAACTTCCTACACATATTACTTCACACCCGGGAAAATTTGGTATTGAAAATAGACGAAATCGGTACATAACCACTCCGAACTCCCATAAACTGATTATTTAAAAAAAAAAAAACAAAAAGAAAACAGGATATCTCTGCTAAATTTTGAAAAATTATAAAACGGTGAACTCAAAAAAAGAAATGCGACACAAGTAAAGGTTTTATGGTAAATATAGATAATGGTGTATATTTTCATCCAAACTGAGTGCACGTATTCCTCCCTCATTTGGTGCCAACACAAATATTATTGAGAACAGATAAAAACCACGCCCACTTTTTATATGTCATGAGTAAATTTCGTCCATTTATATGATGTTACAAGAAATAACCTTCATTGCCCATGAGAAACTAAATTTTTCTAAAATGTGCACGGGTATATGTATAAAGTTCGGTCCGGACCGAACTTAGTCTTCCTTATTTGTTTTAATTATTGCATGTTATGTTGAATAAATGAATGTGTTTGGCATAAAGTGAACGTAATTTGACTCAATTTATCATTGTCGCCATTACATTTATTTTGTTGTTTGTTTAGAACAAAAAAAAAATGTTTCACTTGTATCCCTCCTTCGTAGAACAACCCGATAAAAAGTTCATGGGCAGCCAAATTACTGTGAAATAATATTCAATAGATTAACACCAAATACAATTAACAATAATAGTTTTCGTAATACCTCCAAAAAGGGGGGAAAGAAATACCTGCCGCAAGGTTCGCAGTCTATTAACTTAAAGAGCAGGCACGCATTAATCGAAAAATCCAAGAAGTCGGAGTCAGATAGGGGAAATTAGAAAAAGTTCGAATGTCCTTTGGAAAAATATGTCGTGCCTGCTTGCAAATGGAAGGAGGCTACTTTAAGCATTTTTTTTTGATTTATTTCTTATGTTTCTGCTTTGTTTTCTTGAGAGCTTTGAAATAAATGTTTCAGAAAAAAATCAATTTCCCATATATCTAAAGCAGTTAATTTGCGGACCAATGTTTATTAAGATAATTATGGTTCATACTGATACCTGATAAAATATTTGTCAATATTTTTATAACACCCTTTGAAGACTTAGCGGGTTCATTTCCTATTCTTTTCCAAAAAAACCAAAGTTTGTGCGCAATCGCAGCCCGAAATCTCAATTGCTGAAACAACTTATTTGATGTTTCATACCCATAGTAGCGATCAAATTCATTAACAACGGAATAATATGTATGGATATATTATATATCCTATGATCAAAAAGTAAAGTGAAAGTGATATTGACTGTTTTCTTCGATTGCCAAGGCGTAGGGCACCATGACTATCTTCTATCTGGCCAGACAGTCAATAAAAAATAGTATTTATCCGTTTTTAAGCGTTTGAGAGATGCTGTACGTCGCAAACGGGCGGAAATGTGTGAAAATAATTCTTGGATTTTGCATGATGATATCGCGTCATCGCACCGAGCCCAAATTGTGCTGGATTATTTGACCAAACACCAAGTAAATACCATCGTGCAAGCACCATATTCACCTGATATGACCCCGTGCGACTTCTTTTTGTTTCCCAAGTTGAAGTTACCACTTCGTGGAAGGAGATTTCAGTCAATAGACGAGATCAAAGAGAATGCGACGAAGAAGATGAAGGCCATCCCTTCGTCGACCTACCAGAGGTACATGGAGGACTGGGTTAAACGTTGGCACATGTGTGTTGCCTCTGACGGGTCATATTTTAAAGGATAAATTTGCCTGAAATTTAACTCTGTTTTGTTTTATTTAAACATTCACGGTACCTTCTGATTATAGGTTACATATAATTAGCGCTTACACCCTTTATTGGGCATTTAGTCGAGCTCATCCTTCTATGATTTTCCACAAATAGAGGGACATACAGTTTCACCCCGACTCCGAGCGACAAATTGTTTTATGAGGAGCTTTTTCATGGCAGAAAAGCACTCAGAGGTTTATCATTGCCTGTCGAAAAAACTTTTGTATCATTTGTTATTTCATAGCCTCAATTTCGAACCTGTACACTTCCGAATATTAGTCACGCCCCAATCGATTCACCTACGTCTGCCGCGTCTAATGTTTAAATCTAAGGGCAGTGCACAATCAAGTTAAGATGTACGATTTCGTATTCACCTGTCTTTTATTATTGACCTTGGTTTTTATTTACTTTGTATTTGGCTTTTATGCAAGTATACAATTCGTGCCACAAAAAAAACCAGTATGTATAATATAAAGTTACAAACATTGTAAAAAATTAAAAAAAATTCAAACAAATTTCATTAAAATTTTACACTTTTTATTCAGAATATTTCGATAAATTCTAAGTATGCAGTTTTAGAGCCCATAAGATTTTTGGTGTATGTACATTTTCGATAATTTTCTTGTTTTTTTTTTTTTACAGTATTATGCATTTTCTTCAATATAACGAATGCTCTACAGTTTTTTATATGGAGTAAATACACAAGATCGCCAGCTAAAACAAATTTTCAGAAATCACTTCATTATTCCAAAATTCAATGAGTTACACTACTGTAACTTGAAATTTTAAACAGATTCTGGTAAAAATGTTTCAAACTTTTATGAAATTTTGATGAAGTATTGTGGGATTTATTAAAGCTTGTTGAGATTGTTTAAATATCCTACAAATTTTAAAACTTAACGTTACCTTAATTTACGCTTTAATTTTAGTATGACGATTTGTTTAATAAAAAAGTAAAAAAGAATTTAAATTAAATTACGCCAAAAATAAATAAATAGTCACAGATTTGCTATGTCATCTCGTTCAAAAAGTTTCCGGAATATATTCAGAAAATTCAAAATACAAACTTATTCATCAAAAGTGATATTCTCGCCTTCGACTGCAACGCACTTATGCCAGCGTTGGATCCAGTTTCCGAAATATTTCTGGAACTCTATTTTCCGTATAGCCATCAGAATTGCCTTCGATCTTTCCATTGGTTCTTTTCAGCGGTTGAAAGGCGTTCTCTGTAGTGGTTTTATGTCTCAATCAAACAGAAAAAAATCACAAGGAGCCACATGAGATGAATTCGATGGCTGTTGACTGGTCGTTGGTCAAAAATTCATGGATATCGATGGCAATCTGCGGCAGTGCATTGTCATGGTGCAAAATGCACGAGTTGTATTCCCTATTTGCTTCACATAAATGTCCTAAAAAGTTCAAGTAATAGTTCTTATGAACTGCCGGACCTTCGGGCATAAATTCGTAGTATTCAAGGCTGTTGTAATCCATAAAAATCGATCTCTTGTTTGACTGAAAATGACGTGGTTTTTTAGTTTTGGTTCATTCGGAACTGTCCACTAGCTCGCCTAATGTCTGAATTCTTGGATTGCGTGTCATACTCCCCTTTGGTGGTTGTTGGGTCGGATTCAGCCCTGGAAATCTTTTCGTTGAAATTCAGCTCCGACGGGACAAACTTTGTAGCAAATCTAATCAGTTTTCTTAGAGCGTCACCTGGCAGTTCTTCCGGAAACTTTTTGATCAAGGTGGCATGTCGCGCTGCTATTATTGGGAACACAGGTGTGCATGCTGATTGTCTTTAATATAATTTTAAAGCTCCCTGCTAGAGCCATCAAAAGTGTGTGAATTAAGTGGATTGCAAAGATGCTTGTTTCATTGGCAAAGTGCCTTTTTGTTTGCAAAAACAACTAGCTTAAAAATATTACTTCACTCTGACTCAATCTGAAGCTATTCAAGAAGATTCTCCTTAAAAAAATTAAATTTGTATTTTATATAGAAACCCAATTAAGATTTAAAATACATCAAAAATTAACACATTGCTTATTTATTGTCTAAATATTTTTACTTGATTATGTTTTTAAAGGAACATGGTTTTAATTGTGAAAGTGCATACAACAACATTAAATCCGTTCGTCGTTTAAAGTTTTTGAAAACTACTACGCGAATACTACTTTTAAAACAGTTTCCCACCTTCAATAGTAAAAAGAACAGTAGTTCAGCACCAGAAGAAGAAAAATGTCAAAAGTATTCGGCACCTGACAGTACATACTGTACGAGTATACATGAGCACATAATATAAAGCACGCACTTGCAGGCGCTTACACCATAGAAGAAAAATGTGTTGTACCTTTGCGATGGAGAGGGAATGTGTACATATGCGCACATTAGGGTGGGTTGAATTATTCGCACGAAAATATCATCGCTACTTTTTTTTTATTGCTGCTCATTTCAATTCGTATATACAACAAGTCGCGAAACACTAGTTGACAAGTGAATGTGTCTTTCCGATCCTGGTATACGAGTCGGGAGTAAAATGTAAAGAGTAAAAAACTTGTGTCCAAATATTCTCTTTTGATTTTTCCTTTGATCACTCAGAAAACGTAATTCCTCTAAAATATTCCGATTAGGGAATAAACGACTTATATTTCTATAAATAAATAAATAACTCGGTACACTAATGTGGACACCCACATTGTGTACAGCTGACGGTGTGATGCAAGTTCATCATACAACTCCTTTTAATGTAAATAGTACATTTACAACAGGTGAAATAATACTACAATAATGAAATAATTGGGCAGTCGCTATAGCCGAATGGTTTGGTGCGTGACTACCATTCGGAATTCGGAGTACGTAGGTTCGAATCTACGTGAAACATCAAATGAAGGAACAGTAAGGTCCCTCCATTTGTGGAACACGCACGCCAGAAATAGAAGGAAGAGCTCGACCAAACACCCAAAAAGGGTGTATTATTCTTCCTTATTTGCATGTTCATTTCCGAACGTAGGCGATCGTACAAAAGTATATGTGTATACTACTGTGAGCAGAAAGTAAGGTGAATTTGGTTGTAAAATGAAGAATCTTTATTTATTCTTGTAAATCAATTTCAACCCCTTTCAAAATAATTCCCTCTCGATGAAATACACTTATGCCAACGATTTTTCCAATCCCCGAAACATGCCAAATAGTCCATTTCCGGTATAGCCATCAGCACCTTCTTCGATTCAGCTTTGGTCTCTTGAGTTTTGGGAATAGGCAGAAGTCACACGGAGCCAAATCAGGCGAATACGGTGGTTGCGGAACGATATGCGTGGAATTTTTGGCGAAATGGTCACGAAGAACGAGTGCAGTATGAGACGGTGCATTATCGTGATGCAGAAACCAAGAGTTGTTGGTCCATAATTCTGGCCTTTTCAGACGAATTGCTTCACGTAAACGACCCATAACGCTCAAATAATATTCCTTATTAACAGTTTGGCCAGGTGGAAGGAATTCATAGTGCACCACACCACGAAAATCGAAAAAAACTGTCATCATCATATTTTTGAACGACTTCGACGTGCTCTTTTCGGTCTGGCCTCGCCTTTAGCACGATATTCGCTTGATTGGTCGGTTGTTTCAATGATGCATTTCCTGATAGTCTGAAAGCATTGTTTCACACACATCAACGCGACGACTTTTTTCCAAGAAATTGAGAGTTTTCGGTACCAAACGAGATTTGACTTTTCGTAGGCCCAAATGGTCCTTCAAAATGGTTTTCACAGATCCTTCTGATATTCCGATCATATCAGTAAGGTCTTTAACAGTCAACCGACTATTTTTGAGCACTAACTCCTTCACTTTATTGACGTGTTGGTCATCTGTTGACGTCGATGGTCGCCCGGAGTGCTCCAAGTCATCAACACGTTCTCGAGCCTCTTTGAAGTCTTTGTACCACTTATAAACATTTTTCTGCGACACGGTCGAATCACCAATTGCTTTCTGCAACATGCTAAACGTTTCCGCAGCCGAAATTTCATTCCGCAAACAAAATTTGATGGCACTTCTCTGCTCAATCAAATCAGACATTGTAAAAATCGAAAAATGCACTTTTGGTCGTTTGGTAAACACAAGCTTAAATATATTACTGATAATGACATTCACATGAAAGTTGGCCCAGATGTTATTAACAGTGAAAAAAATAACTAGAGCGAAATTTTAATCTCGCGAAGTTTGACAAATAAATTCACCTTACTTTTTGCCCACGTAGTATGTATATACATATCTATATAAGTGTAGTTGTTGCGTATACATTTATTTAGTTTCTGTTCTGGTCAGAAAACATAATGTTCGGAAATTAACTCATTCGGCCAAGCGAAGCAACTCCGTCGCTCTCTCAAGAGATCGCGCGGCTTTTGGATCTTATAAGACCCGACTTTGAGAACATTTTTCAGTATGCGGTAGATGCTACGGTCAGATATTTTCAGTTCTTTCGCTGTTTGATTGGCACTTGGTCGGCGATTTCGCTCAAGTCCCTTCAGCACTTTTTGAACCATTTCACGCGATGTTGCAATCTTTTGATGACCACTTCCATGACGTTTCTACCATCCGATGCTACCAGTATCATTGTAAGGAGTAATGGTGCGATAAGAAAAGGCTTTATTTACTTAAGGTGCTCGAGCTCACGAAAAATCGCTGGTTGTGCCTTTCCAGCCAATTAGAATGCAATCACACTATTACGTTGGAAATCCATTACTGATTCTCTTTTTTCGCGTTTACTATCGCCAAAATGCTTCCGCGCCCAGGTAAACAATACTCTGGACTGTCATTTAGTCAACTAACACACAGCTGGTGACCGTGCATCAGAATTATCTGTAGAAAACGAAAATACCGCAGAATTCAGCTAAAAACAGATCGACCCTCCCTAATGTACATATATGCGTCCCTTAGCAAAGCACTTCAATTTACGCAGTGTGCATTGAGGCGCACACATGAGGAACCCACAAAGCAAAAAATAAAAAAATATTCTCAAAAAGTCCGGCTTAACTGCAGCAATGCCATTGGGCAATGGTCACCGGGCATCAGACAGCTGCTCGAGCTAAAGGCAAGTGCACAAACTGTACTAGTATGTCAGCTAAAGAGCAGCATTAGACAGGTTGGCAGTGAAACGAATGGCATGCAGCTAAAGTGCCACCGCATAGCAAAGCATTGAGAAAACACAACATATCACACACCTATACACACGCACACACGCTTACTCAACAACCCCAATGAAAGCAGAGGAAGTGAACTCAGCATGTCTGCATGCTTAACACACAATCCATACTCAAAATCGAGTTCTTAAAATAAACTTAAAAATGCAAGTTCACTAGCTAAATGACTAGGCAAACGGAAGAGACAGATTCGCTCATATATTATGTACATATGTGTGTATGCCTATGTGGCGGGTGAGTGCGCACTTCTTATATGCACTGCAATATCTGAAGTCAACGCGCCATTTCCGAGACGTGTATGGGCAGGGGATTTAAGTTTAGCGTAAACTTTCAAACCGCACAATTGTGTCGAACTCTAGAGAATTGAACACCCACCCCCTCTAGCCGTGGTACGTGTATGCATTTGTATGTTTGTCAACAATTACTTAGCTCTACTCATAGAAGTGGGGAGGTTCACTAGGGGTGTCTCTATATGGATGGCAAAGCTGAAAGCCAGAGTAGCAAGGGCATAACGGTAACTCGTCAACTTCGGTCAGTTAAATACTTGTAAAGAGAACGTTTCAGAGTGCCAGTTATGGAAGTGAGGAGCGGTGACTATGTAAAGGATCCAAAGAGTTCTTGACAATCATGGACTTCATCAATTTAGTAACAACAGCATAACATATTCAGAGTTCACCGAAATACGTTAAAAAAATTTAGTATCAGCGGCCTAATTCTAAAGACGGATTTCAAATATTACTGCTAAATATACGCAAAAATTCAACTGCTTTAGTTATTACCGGAGTAAATTATTAAGTTATAAACAAATTAAAAGCTTTTTTTCATTTTTTAAGGTTACATATCTTCGATCCTTTTCAACGACCCTTTTTAAAACGAAATTTTTTAATATTCAAGATAAAATATGCTTTTAGTAAGGCGTGCTAAGTAAGCAAATGAGTAGTAAAGTCCTCTCTCGACGAACAAAACTAACACTCTACAAGGCTCTTATCATACCTGTCGTAACGTATGGCGCAGAAGCGTGGCCGATGACAATATTCGATGAAGCGTCGCTCGGAGTGTTTGAGCCGAAAAAAAGATTTGTCAAATATTTTGACATATTGACTGCAGTACTTCATAAGCTGAATTAAAAATTTCAACTTCGTATAAATTTAATTTTCAAAATAGTCACACGACATTATAAAAATTCAAAGACGTTTACTGTTACAAGAGAAATTTATTAGGAAATAATTAAATGATTAATTTAAAATTAAAAATTTAATTTAACAGAAGTGCACTTCTTCGTTTGAAAACCTTGCAGCTTTGTTGCGTATCTTACAACCTTTTTTTCCTTGAAGATACCACTTTAATTTAAAGCCATTACTACTTACTAAAATCATTAAAGTCATTATTACTGTAGTACCTGTCGACAGCCAACCACATCCGTTGCTATAACACTTCATTTCTCTAAAGAAAGTTTTGCAGCCCATAATACTAGAACAAATTGTTACTCGAACTCACTCGTAAAA
Source organism: Anastrepha obliqua (assembly GCF_027943255.1). Taxonomy (NCBI): domain Eukaryota; kingdom Metazoa; phylum Arthropoda; class Insecta; order Diptera; family Tephritidae; genus Anastrepha; species Anastrepha obliqua. The sequence continues at coordinate 89,734,934 of NC_072892.1, forward strand.
TGCACAAGATTGTCATTATTTAAATTATATAATTGTGATATAGTTATTTATCTCAGTATATGTACACCTATAACTTCTTTGATATAATTAAAACTAGACCCATCAGGTCTAACTCAAATTTGCTGGAATAGATCAAGTTGTAATTTAATATTTTTTTTTCTTGCATGGTATTTCATGTTAGCGGTGTCAAATTTGCACCTATTCAGGTAGGTAGGAAGGTGAAATGGTTGAAGTGCCATTCTGGTACTCCCCAAGTAGCACTAAAGCGCCGTTTTGGTACCATTAGGAGACCTCCAACAGGCAGATATCTACAGCCAGCCAGAGCTGTTCATATAATGGAGAAGAGTGATGAGACTTAGGTTAGCGCACTAAACCAGGCTGTCGAGGAAAGGAGCACCTAGTGACCTTAATCGTCTAGCTGCCAAACTCGGACACTTACAGAGAAAATTCTCTGGAGTCTTCTGCTTCAGCTTTTTCAATGGGGTTAAATGGTAACTCCAGCTTTTCCATGTGGGTGCCGATCGTCCAGTAGTCGGTAAACACAGCTACGAGTTTGGAAATTGAACGGCGAGGAGTCCAAAGGACTTTCTGAGACTGTCAGGCCAATTCAATCCCTTCCTGGCAAACTGATAGGCAATTTCATTTCCCTCTATGTCCCTATGACTTGGAACCCAGATCAGAGAAATGTTACCTGCACACCCAAGAGATTTGATTTTCTCCTTACAGGAGTTTACTAATTTAATTCTGCACCATGAAGTCGTCAAAGCCTTAACCGCGGCTTAACTAATATCTTCGTCGCTCCCGTGTTCCCCAAGCATTTTGCAAGCCTGCAGGAACGCAAAGACTTCTGCCTGAAAAACACTACCCGTATTCGGCAGTTTAAAGGCGAGTGATAAATTGGCTGATTTAGAGAAAACCCCTGCTCCTACTCGCGATTCCATCTTGGAGCCGTCAGTGAAGACAGAGGTGCAAGCTTCGGTGCAATTTTTAATCCCATCCTGCCTATTTGCAAAGATTGCCCCAGCACGACCCTTAAACTCTAGTTTTCGGATACAGAGATCTGTTCGAAGTTCGGAGAAATACAGTGTTAACTACCCGAAAATGCTACCATGTCCCTTAAGAGATTGCCTCCAGAGGCCAACCGCCTTTAAGCTGATTGTACTTTGCTGCGATGGAAAAACGTAAAAGTCGATGGGAAGTCAGTGCAAAAGGGCATTCAGGGCAGCACTGGGGCAAGTTTTACATGCTTCGGTGATGCCAATGTATGCAGTCTGCATCCTCCTCAGTTTAGTTCTGCATCCTCCCCAGTTTAGTGATATTATATCCCTTCCGAAGAGATTCCCACCAAACCAGGCATTCATACGTTTAAATTGGCAGAACCACTGCATTGAACATCCACAGCACGACCTGTAACTTGAGTCCGATATACAGTGTGTACACGGTATTGGAGGACATGCATATTTGTGGCTATAACTTCCCGAAACCATTAGTTTTCATTCTGCTCTTTTTCACATGCTGAAGACATGAAGAACTACAACTTAACTCAACAATTACTGTCGCTATATGTACAAATCACACATAATTATAAATATCTAATTTTTTAAGTGCGCCCGTTTATTCATTCATAAGGTTTGTGGTGAATTGGAAGCATCAGATGGAGACGCCAGAATCTATTGCAAAGCGTAAAAAATACGAGGAACGTTCTGACCCTGTCTGATCTACAGAATTTATTCAACAAGAGCAAGCGAACACGATGACGAGGACTCTTCAAATTCAGTCAGAACTCTTGTGGGGGAGTTTAATGCTTCTGAGAGGCTCATCCCTCGAATTGTCTATGAAGATGTCCAGTGGATAGACGCTGAAGACATTTTATGTCGGAGCAAACACTATAACAGCGAGTAATCTGATAAAATGCTTTGTAAACAAAATTAGAGACCCTGAAGTGTCTGAGATATTATGTTTTATTTCTGAGGAAAAAAAATTTGACCAAAGCCTTAAGTCCAACCGCAGAAATTACAGATGGCAATGTTCGAATCCTACAAAGGTTCCAGTTATCATGCACACGAAGTTTCCAACCACTTTTATTGTTTTAGGTTTTGTGAGCTACAAAGGACAGGTCATGCCACCACACTTCTTTACTCAAGAATTTTGAGTAAATTCTGCGGCATATATCGAAGTACTAGAGACAGCAATGATACCTTGGGTTGATAAAGTACGCGTTGACAGCACATATATCTTTCAGCAAGACTCTGCTCCATCACACAAAGCGATGGCAACACAATATTTAATGGCTGAAAATTTCCATGACCGCATAACACGGAACATATGGCCACCTAGCTCCGCAGACCATAATCCATAAAGAGAGTGAAGCCAATAAGCATAACATCATTTCTTCCCTAATACTAATGATCAATATGAGTAAAGAGCCTTTGATTGGAACATGAAACCGTTTCAGGACCCGTATCAAGGAGGTTATTGTAGCAAATGGAAATTTTATGGAATGGTTTTTCGGTAAAAAATTCAAAAAGTTTCATTAGATTTTAATAAAAATAAAAGCTAATTAGTTTTGCTCTCAAGTTATCCTCAAATACCGTACGCGCCCTGCATTTATGCGTATGTATTTGAGTGTCAATAGCGGTGACGGCAGTAGGTAGTGAATGTGAAAGTACTGACCACGCGAGCACCTGCTGCATCCGCTCTACAATAACTTTACGAGTAGAGGAAAATGCGGTATTCTTAATATCAACACATGCACACTTCTACTCAACTAACTGGCGTAGGTACGAGTATTTGCGCGTCTGTCCAATTTCACTCCCAATAAACTTCAGACTCAACTGATTGTGTCAGTGTGTGCGTGGAACAACTATTTGGCTGACCGAGTTGAGCTGAGGTATTTGCACAATTGCCAAGCTGAGCAGGTGCCAACTAGCAAGCACACGGTATGTACATGACTTCAAACATGCACACATACAGGCGACATATATATATATAATATATGTGTGATATATATGCTATAACACAAAGTTCCCCGTTGATGCACCTATTTACACAAACACAAACACTTGAGCTTCGGAAATACGAGTGTATGTTTATAGGTATGAATGTAGGTATGTGTGTACATACGATATATGTATGACAGCAGTCGTGGTCGTTCTTCATCATACTGGCTTTGCCAGTACTTCCACTAACATTTCGATTTCCACAGACAACCACTAACGTCCGTCGTTGCCAAAGTATTATATTTTCCTTGTAAAACTCACGCTTTTGTTGTTAGTGTTGCTGTTTTTGTTTGTTATTGGTGTTTTTTTTTGTTTTATTGTAGACTTCGTTTTTCGTACACAATTCATGAACTGCACTCAGTAAAGTGTACTCACAGTCGTATATCATATTTGCACTATGTGCCCCAATTTCAAACTTTCCAAATGCTCATCCTCTGCCCACACTAACGCCCCATCGTCTGACTATACATACATACATTCTATTGCTGGTGGATTCCTTTTCTACTGCAACACCATCCTGTTCGATATTGCGTACTCATTCAATTTTGTTTACAACTTCAAATGGACACCGATCTAAAGAATATCAGTTGAACAAATATTGTTAAATAAATAAAAAAGTTAAATAAAATAAAGTAAGCCAACGGATGCGATGAACGAAAAACTCAAGCAATTTTATTGCACTTAAGTCGTGGTATATGTATCTTTACAGGGTGGTCCATTAGCTGCTGTATTTTTCAGTCATATATTATTTTGTTGAAGATAGCTTTCTTTCGCTCAAAAGTATTGATTATCAGCTAGAAATTTTGGATGAGCTCTACTCATCTCAGTTATGGAGCCTGGGGAATTGAATTCGGGCTCTGTGTTAGTCTAAAGCCAACCGAAGCAGGCACAAGCAAAATTTTGTTTCACATAAATGGAAGACATGTTTATTTCTTCAAGTCAAAAAAACAAATAGGTTTATTCACTTCATTGCATTCTTAACATAATACCTGGACTCAGAGAATCCTGTATATTACATATAAGTATGCATATACAATCATTTGTACATACACATACGTACCTGCTTTTTTCACATGTATCGATAGCGCCGTAGCCGAATAGGCTTGTGCATGATTATGATACGGTTGATCTTAGGTGCGATCCATATCCACTATTGACATAAAACATCAAATTAAAGAAAAAGAAGCTTTTTTTTAATAAACATTACCCTCAACAGATAATGTCAAGCCGCCGTGTGTATTTTTATCTTGAAAAAGCTTTTAATTTTCATTCGAAAGCCATTTAAAATTGATGACGCTCGCCTTAAATGAGAGGAGAAGTTCGGCCACACACCTAATGGGTAATGTACATATGAATCAATTACAGTGTGTAGCTACCTACACATATGTATGTACATACGTGCATATATAAATTTGTAAATTTTTGCGAACTTTAATCTCCGTAGCTAGCAACTTAGGAAAGTGGAAAACTACCAATTGGTTTTGGGGTAACATTGCTAAAAGTCGATAGTTTTTGCGGTTTATCTGCAATATAAATTTTACTAATTGGCATAAGAAAACTTAATCGTACGAGATTGAAAATATCAATTATTCAAGAGGGCATATTGGTATTGTAAGGAAAGAAAAAAGTTCTAATTTTGAGCGGAAGTGGACTCTGTACATCCGGTGTGTGTGTTGAATCATAAATTAAAAATTAAATGCGCTTGAATCATATAGATATATTTCTGTGTTTAAGATTATTGCATGTATATATAAAATTAGATTGGAGTATTAACTTTAAACTAAAGTAATTTTTTAATTTTGCTTCTACTCCATTTGTGGAACAAAATCAAGACGCACGTCACAATAGGAGGCCGAACACACAAAAAGGGCGGAAGTGCTAATTACATTTTTAATATATTCCATTTAATTAGCAGAGGGAAATGTCTGTAGATGCCTCTCTTTAAGCAGTATAAATGGAGCTCAAGGGAACCCGGTGGTCTAGAAATTTCAAAAAATCTATTTTTTGTTTTTTCGATATTTCGAAAGTTTAGTATCTTAAGAATATACTACAAAATTTTCATCAGGTAACTCCCAATATTATAGCTTCTACAGTCCATTAACTAGGTAGAGAGCGATCCGCGCGCTCCTGTACCTAAAACTTTAAGGGGGGCCTCTTATCAGTCGGCTTCAGAAAATCGATTTTTTTTACTGCAATCGATAGATATATGCCCTCAAAATTTTATAGCGGAATTCAAAGTGATTTCGGAGTTACAGGCCTGTGTACCGTCCCTCGTGTGAGTATATGTACTGTCTACTTCTGAAAACTTTGAAACACGTTTTCTCAAAACCATGTTTTTGAAAATGGAGTGTAAGATTTAGATTTAAAAAAATGACGAAAGTTATCGTTTTAAACCGATAATCTATATAAAGATAATTAAAATGCGCAACTAATTAACTAACAAAATACAAAAAAAATTCATTTTTTAATGTTATTTAACACCTTTTTTGAAACAAAAATAGTACTTTTTTCAATAATTATTTATGTGTTCATTTTTTCATATTTTTATACAAGAGTAGTCCATTATATGCGGGAAAGCCTTCTGAATAAGACAATATTTTTCTTTTGTGTTTCAAGGGAAAACTACGACCGCAATCTTACACGCCGTTTTACTAGCGCGCAACGAGAAGCTGTGCGAGATCCCTCATGTGTCCGCCATTTTGTTTTTTATTTATGTTATAAAATTGTTTATTACTCATCAATCATGCCTTCAAATAAATGCACAAGATTATTTCTGTGTGTCGATTTTTTCGCCTCGAAAAAAATTGAGAAAAAACCCTTTTTTTGAAGCCACTGATAAACTTAGCCACTTAAACTCATTTATCTCGAAACGACTTTTTTCGGCCAGGTAAAAAAAAAAAACAACTATTCAACCGAATCGTCTTGAATTTTAATATGTTTTCAATACTATGTCAATGGCTATCACCTATACTAGAATCATATTATTATTTCGTACTTTTTTGATTAAAAAACTGAGAAAAAACTTCCGATTTTTTGAATTTCAAATTCAAAACCGCGCCATTTTGTCAAAATCGTTTTTTTTTTTATTCTAGTACGGGACATAGCTACAGTCATACTGATTAATAATTTTTTTGGGTTTTGTGTTTCATATAAATAGAGGAGGCAAAATGGACAACACCGTCAAGGTCCAATTTTTCGGAAGGGTAAACTTCAGCACTATTTTTAAAATTATTAAAATTAAAAAAAAAAATTATTTTCATTTTTGTATGTAAAAGAAGTTAAATAAAAAAAATTAAATATAGTTTTTCATTTTTTTTATTGTAAAAATAATTTCAGAAAATACCCTACATTTTCGAGCTCTAGACCACCGGGACCCCTTAAGATACAAAATGCAGCATCATGAAGTAGTTAACGATCATCTTTTTATTCATCGCACGACTTCTATTTCCAAGTTCGCATCCTCGTGACACCACTGCTTGTAAACTTCATAGCCACATAGACTCGGCATTTTTAGGAAGAATAAAACGGTAATTACAACAACCAAGTGCTAGGAAGTTCATAGTTTCCTTTTTGTGTCTGGAAAATATTAGAAAATACTATTCCCAAAGAAAATAAGCGTTCCATTTGGCTTCAGGTATGCCTCATGATTACTGAAACATAATCTGGCGAAAACAAAAGACCTGTAGCAACTCTAATTAAAAACTTTTCTAGATTTAATTAATCCTAAACATGTTTCATTTCATCTCCGCCTCAATGTATGTATCACCTTTATTTAATTATTACTTTTAGATTGGTGGCAACGCTATACCAAAATAAGTATGGAATTAACCTTTCTCAAACAGCTTTCGTTCGATATTAATATTGTGATAATTATTTAATAGTTTTAGTTTTGTATAAGTAGAGAGGTGACAATCCTATTTAAAAATATTAATGTATTCCATGTCGCTTATACAGCATTAACCACACATTAATATTTTATTTAATTTAATTCATTTTAGTTTTTTAAATGGGTAGCAAGCAACCTTATTGAAAATTATGTCTGCTTCCTCAATATCCTTTGATTTTGTAACGACATTGTAATATCTTTTTTTTCTACTCTGTCTTCTAAGTACATTGGCATATATGGTTGCGACTATAACTTTTTGTACCTGCGTGGAGAATTGCATGTACTTTACCTATTTCTTTGTATCTAAAGTGAGAGGAACCCATCCTATGGAAAATCAAACGCAGAAAGTGGCAATCAATTGGTCACATGCTAAGACAACCACCAGATAGCTTCGCGAGAATGGCACTGGACTGGAACCCCCAAGCGAGCAGAGGCCGCGACCGGCCAAAGTGTACTTGGAGAAAGTCGATGTTGCGCGAGCTAGCAAATGCCGACATCACAGGGGACTGCGCGAAAACTACAGCCGCGTATGGTGGAATAGTCTGGGTATTCGGGGCTCTGTGCTCCTGATCGGGGTGAACAAGGAAAAAAAAATTAGTGCGATCTATAACAAAATTATGCGCTCACCAAACTTTGTACAAAATTCGCTAAAAATTAACAAATTCCAAACTTTTTATTCAGAACACTAAAATTTTTTTCGATATACGCAGTTGTATAGCCCATTCAATTTTGGTGTAAAAAATGCAAGTCGATGTTATTCAAAAATGGCGTTGCTTTTCGACAGTTTTTTTCGGTGAAATGTATTTTCGTATATATAAAAGATTTCACAGTCTATGCTTCCTATCAGCCATTTTTAACTGGCAGGGCTTGATTGAAATATTATTGAAAATTTTAATTAATTGGCGCATACACCCTTTATTGGGTGTTTGACCGAGCTCCTCATCTTCTTTGCTTGTGTGACTTGATTTTTTTCCACAAATGGTGGGAATAGTGCTAAGGAGGTAATCTAGTGTAGAGGCATGAATTTCGCCCGGTTTGAAGTTTTGTTTAAACAAAAAATGTTTACTATCCATTTTCTTATGCGCAGTCAAAGTAGGGGGTCCAAAACTAAGAGGGTGTGCTGGCGTGCATGATTCCAACCCTCCTGGTCATCTTAAAAATAAAAACTACACGGATTCTTAATTACTATAGATACCGCTATCGAATGAGTCTTGGACAAGTTAAAACAAAAGTTTCACAATATGGCGGCTGTTTTTCTTTTAATATTTTTTCAACAATTCCGATTTTTTTTAATACTAAATGAAAAGCTATATTTTCGAGCTAGAGTCATTTTATGAAGGAATAAATAGAGAATATCCTCCCCAAATTTGAAATAAATCGATTCATTAAAACTCCAGATATCCTTACCGTTAACTCGAAAAAAGTAGTTTTGAGAAAAACTCGTTCAAAGTTTTCAGAAGCCGTTGAATCGGAACCGATGCCATGTGACCAAAAAGGCTATAACTCATGAAATATCAGAAATTTTAAAAATCCTCTTAATGATATATTCTTAAATGTCTAGACTTTGAAAATATGTAAAAAAATTTCAATATTTTTAAAATACTACATTAGAATACACACTTAAGCTGACTCCGAACTTCAGACGGTTTTTTTTTTTTGACGAGCTTTCATAGCAGACATACGTTCGGAGGTTTGCCTTTGCATTCCAGGAGGCGAACGCGATTAAAAAAGCTTTTTGTATGAGTTGGCGTTTCATGCATAGAGATTCAAACCCTCGCAGTTCCGAATGGTAGTCTCGTACCAATCTATTCAGATATGGCGGCATTGGCATACCCTTTACACAATTCACATACCATTTAACTAAACAGGGTGCAAAAACAAAAAATCATGCCTTTGAAATAACATTAAAAATAAAGCAAAAAAATATTATATAATATATTTTTTTAAATAATCTTTGAAATGAATATCTTGAAACGGTCTATAATGTCGATATAATGGCATGACTTTACCGGTAACCTTGTATACATAATACCTATACCTTCATATTACATATGTAAATCTCCCTCAGCCGCTGATTAAGTTTGGCTGAACACCTTTGACGGACAAGTTTACTAGAAAAATACCACAAATGAGATTTGATATAGATTTTGATGCTGGTTACAATTTAAAAAAATTGTTTGTGAAAATTTAAAAAAGCGAAGAGATATTCCAGGTCAGAGGTCAATTTTAGGGATTTTAAAAACCAAAATATCTTTAGCACTGCTTGGCCGAGATATTTAAAATACCTTTTCAATGTAAATAGGCTTTAAATGTTTATGTGACTTTTTGAGAAAATACAATTTTTATGAAAAAATACGAAAAGGTTTCCTGAAACGAGCTTAAATGTGTTCTATTAACACAGTGAATATATAAATTCATAAAGAACGTCAATAGCCTTTTTTTGTTATTTTGGAATGACAAATGAAATTCTTGTGGTTTAAAGCTGTGCACCTTTGTTTTGATTTATTAACAAAAATTGTTTTTTTTTAGTCGTTGTCTATTTATTTGACTTTTTCTTTTTATTTCTTTGGAAATGTGAGCTTTCTTTCTACTTCGACCGAAATTTGATAAAATCGACGAAGTTCGGTTCAACCGAAAAACATTACGTTCGGCCATTTTCCAGTCAAATCAATCCAATCAAATAATCGACTTGTAAAGGTGCACTAAAAACTAATTGAGCAACCGAATCTCAACTAAATAGTTACCGGCCTTATAAGGTGTTTATCCTATGTACATACACTTCTTTTCCTTTTATTTATTCTCGTCAAACCATTGACAATTTTTTTCATGCATACCAATGTGCGTAAATATGAAAATCTGTAAATCTGTTTATGGAACAAAGCGCAAGAAAAACCCTAAATGGCTGTGAAAAGGAAACGCGCATCTGTTAAATAAGTATGTGTGCACTTCAGATTGTCACACTCCATACCATACAAACAGTCTGGCTCTGCTTAGCAAAAACCTTTCCAATTTTTTTTTTTTGTTTTTTTTTTTGTTGTTTGTAAGCACTTTTTAGTTCATACACACGCCAGTGTTTCACAGAAGAATATACACACCGGAAAACACTCAACATTTTGTTATTTTTCTTTGTTTTTTATTTAGTTTTTTTTTTTTTATTTTTTACAATTTTGGCAGTTATTATGTCGCTTTGCTTTTGTTGTGCTTCATATTTGACTGTGTTTTTCAAGCTTTCCTGTACCAAAACATCTGCTCTCTCATTCCATTTATTTCCTTACACAAGTGACTCGTGTATAATTGCTCATGTTGCATTCGGGATATGAAATTAAATTGTTAGGAAAAAATATCCACATACACTTATGCATGTACATATGTGCATATGTACAAACATTTGAAAAACTGACACTAAACCCGAATAAAACAACGAAAGATAAGTGGCCACACTAGAAACTAAGTGATGAAGGAAAGGAGAGACGAGGCAGCGACGCAATTTAGACGGCAAAAAAACCCAAACATACTTCGGTTTTACCCAGTTACCAGCAATTTATGACAGTTGAAATGGCAGAACAGTGGCTGTATTTGCATCTGTGGTTGCAGACATTGTATTTATTTATGTGCATACATATGCACATATACATGCATGTATACGCCTTCACAAGCTATCACTGACTTCGTCTTTTACTTCGTTGTTTCAAAGTGTAAACATGTACATAAACACATATCTACAAATACTGTCGTGGCCATATTATTAAGACATTCCAACTTTTTACAATATTCACAGTAATTTGCACACTCAATTTCGTTAATTTTTAATGAAATCAAAGCTCGAAACCTTTTATGAAATTCACAAAAATTTTACAAATTTAAAAAACAAAAGAATAAAAAAATCTTTGGATACGCAGTTTTCTAGCCCATTGAATTTTAGTATCGTCTACAAAAAAAAGTTGTAAAAGTTTTTGAACTACTGCACACCTTTTATTATACTAAAATTTACTGAGTTATAAAACTGCAAGTTCAGCATATTATTGAAAATTCTGATTAAAAGTTGAAAGTTTTGGTGGAAGTTTTTTGATGCTTGTTAAATTTTTGTGAATTTCATAAGAAAAATTAAGGATTTGAATCATGTGGTTTTTGTTGTATAGTGCACTAAACTTTTATAACAAAAATAGTAACTTTTAAAATAAAAATAAATTAAACAGAAATTACACTGTGGAACAAATTCAGGTTAGCAAAAGTTAGGTCCATTCTGAGAGTGGCGGGTGAAAATAGAGGCGAAATTAGAAGACCCGTATCGCGGCGTTTGTTTATGTTAGTTCGAATTTTTTTTTAATCGGCCTTCGAAGTTTGCTGTCAAATGCCGATTTTCAGTATATTGTTTATATGGTTTTTTGGCTATAACTCGTCGACTAATTGATATTTTTTCAATCTGTAAAAGCCAAATTATTGCTAAAGACCTGTGCAATAATTACAATTTTTGAAAAAATTGATTTCGAAAATTTTTATGGTACTTATGAGGCAAAATGTTGGAAAAATTATTTTTTTTTCATGTTTTTTGAAAATATTTTCAACAAAACTAAGTCTTTTTTACATTTTGTGTGGTCTATAATATGCTTCTCAGTTTCTTAAATAAATGTAATTTGAAAAGAAAATTACGGGATTAAATACTTTGGCAGCTACTTTGACGAAAGTCACAAAATGTTCGAAAAATTAACGTTTTCCTTATTATTTCTTAATATCTGGCAAGCAACTCATTTTTTTCGCTTTTTTTCTTATCTAAAATATAGTTTTCAATCCATGACATAAATATCATGGAAAAAAATATAGTATCAGTCGAAAATTTGTGCGATATACACACATTCATTACATAAAACTAATGTAAAAAAACCCAAAATTCCTAGTAAACACATAGTAATTAAAAATCCCCAAAACCATTAAATAAATATCGATTTCGGTAGAAGTAATTAAAAAGAGAAGTTTCAAGAATTAGGAACATTCCAAAAACAATTAAAGAAAAGGAAATGCTAAGTATGGATTAAAAAAGGGATTTTCCGAGAAGAAAGCATGCTCCAAAAATAATTAAGGAAAAGGAAATTCCCAGAATACAATTAAGAAAGGGAATTTCCAGGAACAATCAATAGCTATTAAAATAATATTTGTAAACATTTGTGTTGCATGCGAACTAATTTTAAAAATAAAGATTCAGTTAAGACTCGAAACTCAGCCGAAGCTGATGTCTTTTAATTTTCGCTCGGTCGTGATAAAATTTGCTATTCATTCTTTTGGAACCTATTTCATTTATTGAGTGATTTAAGTTAAGTGTATCAGTTTCATAAAATTAACAAAAAAAAACATTCTATAATATATATTGTATTAAAAATGTCGGAACCAACATGTAAAATGAACCATTTTTGTAATATTTGTGGACGTTTCATAGTAAGCGATGAAAAATGCGGCAATGTGACTGATTCTTTTTTGGAAATCTATAGACAATATTTCTCGCAAGAGTTTATCAATGACGTAAACTATGCCCCTAAAAAAGTTTGCTTTAATTGCTATTCAATTCTTATGCAATGGAAAAGTGAAAAGAAGAAGGCTATGCCTTTTGGTGTACCAATGATTTGGTCAGATAATAGCCCACATCAAGAAGAAAATTGCTATGGATGTACCAACTACAATAAAACTTTGAATAGAAGGAAAACAAAGAATAAAACGTAGCAGTGTCAAGTGTCCAATTACCATTACCGCACTCAGAATTCGTTCGAGTACCAACATACCGAAGTACTGATCTTCAAACAGGTATCAGTACTACAACCACCCCTGCCACACCCATGGATTTCTCCTCAGAATTCAACCCTGGTGAAGGTACATCAAATAAAACATCAAAGGACCCAATCCTAATAACACAAAACCAATTGGATGGAATTGTTGCAAATTTGTGTTTGACTCAGAAAAAATCAGAACGACTGGCGTCATTTTTGAAAGGAAATAATTTGCTGACGAAAGGTACAAAAGTAACAGCATATCGAAAACGCCAAAAAGAGTTACAAAAGTTCTTCAATGTCAATGATGCAAAAAATTTCGCTTATTGCAACGATATTGAAAAGTTAATGGAGGCGATAGGGTTAACCTATAAAAAAGATGATTGGCGTCTCTTTATCGATAGTTCACTAATCAGCTTAAAAGTTGTGCTTTTGCACAAGACAAATAGAATGCCTTCTGTTCCGATTGCGTATAGCACTGACACTAGTGAAACTTTCGATAAATTGAAAGACATTCTGGAAGTAGTCGAATATAACGAACACCAATGGCGCATTTGCTGCGACCTCAAAGTAGTTTCCTTGATTACAGGCTTAACAGCATCTGGCCGTCCAAAATATCCGTGTTTTTTGTGCGATTGGGATTCACGATACGGAGAAGGTATTAAAGGAAGAAACCAGTACAAACAACATAACTGGAGTAGTCGAATTGGGCGAAAATGGCCTAATGACAATAGGCTACACGAAAGTCTTGTTCCTGAAATGAAAATTTTGTTGCCGTTGCTCCACATTAAACTTGGCATTGCTAAAAATTTTTTGAAATGTATCGCAAAAAGACCAGCAGTATTCAACCGCTTGAAAGATATTTTCCCAAGACTAAGTAAGGCCAAAATTCAGGAAGGGGTTGTTAATGGTCCCGACATACGGAAACTAATGAGTCGTCAAGATTTTGAGCAAGTTCTGACAGACCGAGAATTAAATGGATGGCTCGCATTGAAAGCAGTCATCAAAGGACTTTTGGGTAAAGAACGTGAAGAAAACTACAGGCAATCTGTTGCAAACATTTTGACAGCTTTCGCTGAAATTGGGGTTAATATGTCATACAAAATTCATCTCTTGCATCAGCATCTTGAAAAACTCGCTCAACAGTTGCCAACTGAATCTGATGAGCAAGGCGAACGTCATCACCAAACTGCGCTTTCATTTGAAATAAGGTAACTATAGAGTGTGCATATTTTGAATTCCTAGATTTTTCTAATATCTTGGTCAGAGAGCACAATTTAAACATGTTAACGATTGAAAACTATTTTCGTTTCAGGTACAGAGGAAAGAAATCTCCAGATGCGATACTCGCTGAAATTTGTTGGTGGTATAAAAACACCTTTGAAGAAGAGGAAGACGAGGAAACAGAGGAAGAAGGGGAAGACACAGATGAAAATCCAGAATATCTGTTGGACGAAATAATCGATCTCTCTGATGATGATGACGATGACCAAGACATTAGAGAGAGCAGTGATGTTGATCCACAGCCGCCTGCTAAACGGCAGCTGGCCAAATTATTAATTTAATTTATTTTATTTTTCTACTTAAAACTTTTCATTATTAACATTTCAAAATTATATTTTTTCCATATTTTTATATTTTCTTTTTCTATGTTTCTTCAAAACCAACACTGAACAAAATTGGTAAATAAAAAATGAGAAATAAATTAATATTAAGCTCAAAAAACGCAAGTTTTGTATTATGACTGTATGCCTAAAGCGCAAATTGTCGACTAAGACAATTTTTTTTCAAATTACATTTATTTAAGAAACTGAGAAGCATATTATAGACCACACAAAATGTAAAAAAGACTTAGTTTTGTTGAAAATATTTTCAAAAAACATGAAAAAAAAATAATTTTTCCAACATTTTGCCTCATAAGTACCATAAAAATTTTCGAAATCAATTTTTTCAAAAATTGTAATTATTGCACAGGTCTTTAGCAATAATTTGGCTTTTACAGATTGAAAAAATATCAATTAGTCGACGAGTTATAGCCAAAAAACCATATAAACAATATACTGAAAATCGGCATTTGACAGCAAACTTCGAAGGCCGATTAAAAAAAAATTCGAACTAACATAAACAAACGCCGCGATACGGGTCTTCTAATTTCGCCTCTATTTTCACCCGCCACTCTCAGAATGGACCTAACTTTTGCTAACCTGAATTTGTTCCACAGTGTTATTGTAAAGTGGCAATTTGTCGTGCTTCCATATTTTTAAACTCAGGTGTATACACACACATCCCCGTGTATGGCTGTGCGGGTATACAAGTGTAACACTGTGCATTTAACAGCCCAGTGCACCACTTTATTTTTTAATACGTCATGATACACTTTTCATTTTAGTTGTTGTTGTAGCATGCAATGCAATGGGTTAGCGACAGCCGCAACATCATCCCGATGCGCTTGTATTCACGCGACTCCAATGCAATGTTGGCGCTGTTATACGGTTATTCATATGCCCCTAATGCACTTGTGACATGGACACCTACACTTATGCTCACACACATTAGTATTCCTGCAAATATTCTCTAAGTCATCTGCCACTCACATCACAAATAGTGACATTCAAGAGTTTTGTTAGGCGAGCATATAAGGGTTAAGGGATTTATCACAAAACTGGGTCAGCATATAAATATGTTATATATTTATAGGTTTTTTTATAAGCGAAATTCCATTAGATTGGTCACATCAATCATAAATGGATGAAATACGAAATACTAATATTTAATAGTGAATTCTAGCTATTGACAATAACCTCCATAATGCAGTGCAAGGCGTGTTCTTTTTGAAGCCATTGCAGTAAAATTGTGTTATTCTATTAAAATACACATTGTGATTCGGAAGGTGGGTGTTACAGACGACAGCATTTGATGACAATTATTAAAAATGAACAAACAAAAACTGTTTAATAGTAATCGCCTATCGGCTTCCGATGACACACCGCCAGCGCACAGCATGACGTTCATGGTCATTAAATGGTTCTATTATAAATAAAAGATAAAAACTTGTTTTTGGATTTTGCTTAATACATTTTAAAAGAATATTTATTTCATGTCATTTTATTTTAATATAAAAATATTAAAAAATAGATTGTCGATTGCCAGGTTACGCAGTAATAATTAACATGACAGTGATTTTTCGACACTTTAGATGAACGAAATTATTTTTCTCCAAATTTGTGTTTACATAACAAATTATAAAATGCATAGAGAGGTAAGAAAAATTGTTATCGGTACTTTTATTGCAAACAATTTTGAACACAGGCTAGGTTGGGTTAGGTTATACTGGCTGACCGAAGCCACACAGAGACCATTTTGGTCCATAGCGGTACCAGATCAGAGCACTATTTAGTGAAAATATGCTTCACTCAAGATGCGCGTACTGTTCGCGAATTTTAGTTGGCGCTCGAGCTCCAGTTCAGGGGCAGTTTCCAGCCTTTCAGAGCGGTAAGCACCCAGCTAGCATAGTCTAGTTTTCGAGAAAGCCGGACAGTTGCATAGAAGATGTTACAAGGTTTCTCTTGTACCCGGCTCATTACATTTCCTGCAACCGTCGCTGCAACTAGGCAGTGCTCTGTTAGTATACCAACTAAAGTTCTACAGTTTCTTCTATCGAACGACATAACCGATGATTTAGTATACTTGTCGTCATATGCGTGTTTACGCAGACGCAGGATCCTGGAAATTTTGCAATTGGTTAGGATAAGTCATCTGCCTTTTGCCTTTCTTAGCATGCGTTGCTCTAGTTCTTTTTGACTTGTGCGCAGGGGTTTAAGTATCTGACTTATTTTGTCCCCTGCAAGTTTCGCGCCTTTTTGATGTGAAACATCTAATGGCTCACTTGTACACCGAATCGTTGGCGTGGCGACGCTTGCCGTGTGTAGTAGTATTTATGTGTAGTAGTATGAGAAGTGCTAAGCCAATTTCAAAGGAACAACTCACAAATGATGTGGGTTAAAGTGCGTTAGTATGTGTGCCATGTTAGAGAGACAAATGTAGAGTTGCTAAAGAGTGGCAAGTTGGATGCTCGTGAGCGCTTAGTAAATGTCGGTGCGCTATGTGTTTTTGAATGTGTTCGGTAATTTGCTATGTAGATAATAGGAATTCGATTACAGAGAATTCATGGGAAACTGAAAGGCTAGAGTGGGCACCATTGAGGCGCGCTCTCTGTGCGAAGAAATGACGAAGGTCACTGTTTGAGTTGAAAAATATCAAAAGGTCACAGAAAGCAGAGCCACAGCAGAAAGAAGTTTCATTACTCATTTATTTAAACCAAGTGGAACTATTCTGCAATGCCAAATTTATTGCTTTATTAATTCGAAATGAAAAGTGTAAACTTATTTAATAGCAAATTCGAGATATGCCAGCTCGTAATGAGCAAAAGTTGAAATTTAATAAAAAGTTGAAGCCTATGGAGGAAGGCATATTTTAAAGACACATTTTGATTATCATACAAAGTGACACAAAATTAATCATGAAATCGGATTATTTATATTTTTTACAAATAGTGCAGTACGTCAATCGTAATTGAAATTTATGAAGTGTAGAGCTGCTGTATAAAAACAGACAAGCAATGGCGGGCGTAAAGGTCAAAAGTCATCACTCAATATAATTTCTTTATTTATTATTTTTGTAATTTTATTTAATAATTTTGAAATACTAATCTGGATGATTAATTTTGCGCCACCTGAAAATTCAAAAATTCCATCACTCAAAATCATTTTTTTTCAATATTTTTTTAATTTTATTTAATAATTTTCAAATACAAAACTGGATGATTAATTTTGCGCCACCTGAAAATTCAAAAAATTTCAGCACTCAAAAGAATTTCAATTGCAAATCAACAACAATCCAAGAGAATCTACTACCAAATATGGAACAACAATAGATGGTGTATTTGTGAGATATCTTGATAAAATTTCATCCAATACTTTTGTAACGTACAGTAGGTTCTGTTTTTATGCGGCTTTTTTTATGCGATTTTGAAATAGTGCGGTTTTTTTTAAATTACAAAATGCATGTCGACCTATCGGGAATTGTACATATAAACAAGATTCTAAGCCAGCTAAGCAAAAACTCATCACAGATTACATCAGAAATGCTAACCCTACAAGTATGGAACCGCCTGCATAACTATCTAGATCAGACGTGTACACATCCTCAAGTGACGAAAGTGATTTTACGCCAAATCCTAAACGAGCGCGCAACATGTGGGTATTGTCTGATTCTATTTCTGACGATGTAAATTTATTTTTCGATTCTGACGTTTCTTAAATAAAGATATAATTTTCAAAAATAACATTTTGTTTATGCGATTTTATTTAATTATTTCAGATTCATGCGGTCTATGGAACGTATCTATATAGTTATAATATGGGACTAGCGCCCTTTTTTATGCGATTTTATTACATTATTTCAGATTTATGCGGTTTTAGCACTTTTGAAACGTATCTATAGTTTTACTATAGAACTAGTAGCTTTTTTTATGCTGTTTCTTGCGGAACGTATCTACCGCATAAAAACAGAACCTACTGTACTTTAGTTATCATCGACCAATCGTCACAGTAATACCGGCAGAGGAAACATCGAATATAACTATTACTGAAGTCAGAAATGAAAATATTTAAATTGTGGCTTGATATTAATATCGAATTTTGATATCACTTGTAAATAAATGTTTGTTAAATAAAGTTACCATTTTCTGTAAGAAATTCGTAATACTTTATTTTTTCATTAGGCTATATTTGATTCCTGTAATAATATATATTATCTTTTATGCATTTTACTTATACACACACGATATTTTACATCTGCCAGGCGTCACATGACGGCTCAAATTTTTTACCTATTCCATCCACTGTCTTGTTTCCCTCTATACCCCTTATGCCCAGGCAATCATATCCAAAAATATTTTCAGGGTCAATGGATGAATCGTTGTAGTACTCTTCTCTAGGACTGGGACCATGATCAGTCATTGTACCCAAAACTTTGTTGCAGCAGTGACTTATAATTAGCTTTTTAGCAAATTACCGAAGCTGCGCAAAGTAATTTCCTTCACCAATTTGATAAATGAAAGTTCGTGAATTGAGTATTACTAAGTGAAATATTACTCAAAGTACTTATCAGAATCGAATTATAATTGAGAATGCTAAGCGTAAAAATCGAAACCAGCGCAAATTATCAAAATGTATTAGCATTTAGTTGCAACAACAATTTTTACTTGTCATCTTTCATTTTGCTAATTTCAGCATTTTTCGGCTAAAATAAATTTGACCATCATATCAGTGATAACTAGGATTTATTTAGTCTAAATTAATCACTGTTTTCACACGTGATTCAATAAAATATTGATACAAAAACAAAAATTTAATTTATTGAAAGAGAAGAATTCGGTTTGTTGTTATTAGTAAGGTTTATTTTTCTGCTACAGCGTAAGAATTATTTAAAGTTAAGTAAGTTGTTGTTTGAATGCATAGCTCTAACCTTAAAACTAACGAAATTTATTTATTGTGCTTTCAGAACTTGCAGCAAAGCATAGAGTTTTCGTGAATGAAACATTTTGATCCAAATAAATCTTAAAATTTAGAAAAATGTATTTATTCATATGTTTTTTTGTTCTTTAGTGATCAAGAATGACGCTCGATTTTTTAATAATTTTCATTCTTCTTTTGTCAATCGGATGTGGAACAAGATGGTAAGAAAAAAGGAGAATATGACAATCAAAGTGCACCTTCCCTTTTTCCAAAGAAACGCTAATCATTCTAGCTAAGGACGTTACTGAAAAAGGTCCCTATTTGCAAAGCAAAATAATTTGTCGGTGCAATGCTTATCAAATCAACTTATCAAAAGTTGCTTGTTAATTACTTATATACTCGTATTTGTAAGTTGGTAAGCTTTGTTGATAATATATAGTAAATCTACCAACTTCACTTTTCGAAAAAAATTCAGCTATTCATATCAAAATTGTAGTGATAAGTGATGTGTCGTTGGTGCAATAGAGTAGGTACTGGTGTTGAGTCATTTATTACAGGGTGACCTGTGGCAGAATTTGATTTTAAATTTAAAGTTTCTCTCTAACCGCAGAACGTATAAGCTGGGTGGGGAACGCGTTAGCTTCATTGTTCGTACGGACTATTTAGTCACGATTTCCAAATGAGCGGGTAAACAACGTGCATTCGCAATTGAAGCAAATTTCAAAGCCAATTATTCGTGTGCAACTGCTCGCCGTAGATTACGACGATTAAAATTTGTGTACAAATTTCTGCGAGACAATGTCGGAGCTACATTGTACGGCAAACACCTTTTTTTGCAGTTATGAATCCATAAGCATGATATGTTCAAAGATTGAACCTACCTCATTCCAACTATTGCAGAAGCTCTAAGAATCAGGAGAAGAAAAAGTCTATCAGATATCTTCTTTTGTCTGCCCTGCGTTGCATGATACTAGGTTTACATACTTTGGCTCATCGGTCTTGTATTATACTGATGATATTAGGTATATTAATGTCAGCCGGATCAATGTGCTTGCTCTTAAAATAAAATGATTTAACGAGGAGCAGCAGGTAAACAGGTACTGTGGCATCACAATGAACAGCTTGATCGGTTGATCGGTAAGTTGGGTTAAAGAACCGACTGCCATTTCCTTGCTGCCTACCTACATTCATTGTACGGTATTCCTGCTCCAAAATGTCGGAAGCTGATGGATTCTGTGCTGAAAAACTTTTTGCGAATTAATTAATTTATTTTAATTTCGTTGCGAAGCTCATTTGTTCTATAAAACACTCTCATAGAGTACTCTTTCATAGAGTACTTTTACCATGTAATCTGATAACAGGTGACAGGTTAAAAATTTGAATAAATATTTCGATATAGCAAAATGTTTGTTTTCCTGTGACTTCATTCCAAAGAATTTCAATAGACTCATCGTTGAACTTACTACAGTATCGGTATGTAAACGCTGAATAACTTTGTCATTTACCAACCGATCGACTTCAACATACATGTTTTCGATACGTCAATTCAGTACAATTTGAACCATGGATCGCTTTACACCGAATCAATCGAAATCGCCGCTATAAAACCCGAAATGCTTGACAAGGTGACACGCAGAAAAAAGATTGCAGTTGGTGCTTTCCATTTCAATTCAACCGGGCTATTCGGGACATGTTCTTCGATTTCGATGTAACTCAAATAAGTTGCTCTCTGGTCAAAATAATGAGACACGTATTTTTTTGTTCGCCCAAAAAAAATTTTTTTCAAGAGTTATCGGCAATTTTGTTCTTCGGCTCAAAATCGATTTTTTTTTTTCATTATATAAGAATTTTTTTTTTAAATGCTCATAACTTAGTCAAAAATGAACCGATTTTAATGATTCTGGGTTCAAAATGATCGTAACTACTTACACGAGCGATTTCATGTAGAAACAGTTGCAAAAGAGTAGTTGAAGATTTTTTATTTTACAAAAAACAAAAAGTGCGAAACAGGTTTTTTACTCAAAAATTCATTACTCGAAAACAACTCATTTTAGCTACTGGGCATTCAGCTCAATTGAAGTTTGAGGTGTTCTCTCGATTTGGAAAAAGGTAAAAAAAAAATACACTTTTTGAAATATTGAGTTTCGAAAAAATTTCGAATCTTTTTAGTTTTTCCAAAATAAAAAATTTTCAACTACGTTTTTGCAATTGTTTCTACATGAAATCGCTCGTGTAAGTAATGACGATCATTTTTAACCCAGAATCATTAAAATCGGTTCATTTTTGACTAAGTTATGAGCATTTAAAAAAAAAATTTCTTATAAATATATTTAAAAAAATCGATTTGAGCCGAAAAAAATTTTTTCGGGCGAACAAAAAAATACGTGTCTCATTATTTTGACCAGAGAGCAACATATTTGAGTTACATCGAAATCGAAGAACCTGATCCAAATAGTCCGGTTGAATTGAAATGGAAAGCATCAGTTTCTGATTGCTAATAAAGGTGGCCACTTGATATTGTATTAAAAAATAGTTTTAATAATTTGCAATAACTAAACCAATTAAAAATACCTCACTTAGACAAATCAGTTGCTTTTTTTTTTAAGTTATTCAATGTTTACATACCGACTTAAAAGATTGCACACCCTGCATACATACACTAATTTGTGTCATTAAATGAGCAAATGAAATTTTTAATGCATTTCCTATCTCCGATACAGGTCTTACAGCATACCGGCTTACACCAGCATTTCCGGATATAATATTGGTTGGTCTCATTCTGCTTTGGCATTCAGGTGGTTCCGTACTCCATACAAAGTTTGTATCTTTTCACTAGCGCCATATACCTTTCTTCCACAAAATAAAGATTCTCATTTACAACACTTTCAATAACGTCTCATTGTTGCAGCATCATGAAATTCAAAATTAATGAAATTTCATCCGAGCGTCGGATGAGAATTAATTATTAGTTTTTATAACAATTTTGTTTGAATTTTTTTTTGTTTTTGTGGTTGGCATAATCCCTTTCTATTCGTTTGCCCAATTTGATTTCGAGTGAGTCAAACAAAATATTTACAGTTATTAAGAGAAACAGTTCGTTTGTAGGGGTCTTCATCAGTATAGGAGGTTCTCATCCAAGGCTTAGTACATCTTTTCATTCAGGGGGATTTTTAAGTGGAGGGTCCCAAACACAGCACACAAGCAGCTATCCTGGGATGCTTCGCCTTCTCACGTTGGCTCACTGCCGCACGGGTGTTCGGAAGCTACACAGACGAAGCTAGGCCAATTAAAAAAAGAGAAACAGTGCAAAATAAAGAAATAAATAATTGTTTCAGTATTAACCAAATCAAATAAGTAAATATTTTCTATACCTCCATTCCAATCTGTGAACATATGGGCGACGTTTCTATTATTCTGATCATGGCTGTGTGCATATGTTAAGCAAATATTTCTCTTAGCCAATCAACTGCATAATTTGTTATGCCATACAAGTCAATAAAGTAACCAGTCTACGTCAAAACAAATTTAAAGGCAATAAAATACAAACATTTTTCGAGAATGATATGTATGTATGTATATGTAAGTGTTTGAAGCTTAGTACATGAAAACAGACAGAACTGCCATGAAAAACTTTTCTAATTATTATGTTCTAGAAATGCGTGGCTATGACATAAAAAGTACCTACGCATATGTTTATTTGGGTGCCTTTTAACACATATATGTACGTATGTTGTATGTGTGTATGTATGTTGTTACATTTACTCTCACCTATACATACAAAAATTAATAGTATATTAATAAAATCGCAAAGGTAATAAACACTTAGACATTAGATACCAGTATAGAATTTAGAGAGAGGTAATTTCCTACTGCTTTTTTGCTTCACTGAAGTTTTTTACCGTCTCGACTCCGTGAATGGAACTACATTTAACTACAAGTACTAGAGCCGTAAAAAGTATCGATTTATAAATTTAAGAAAAGTACTTTTAACTAGCTTGTCATACTGAAGAGTTTCGGAAAGTATTCGTACACTCTCCATCTCAATTACGTTTCAGTTAAGCTTTCATTTCAGCTGTTCACACTACGACTTTCCCACAGTACTTTCTAAAATCCGTTTGCGACTTTGCGTTCTACCACTACTTTTAGTGACAAATATTTAAACGCCCTTATCCTTCGATGTATACTACAGCGGTGGGTCATTTGCTTATCGAAATGGCGAGATATTTTGCAATGCCACTCAATTGTCAAAATTGGTGTTTGAACCAAACTATGGCGAAAACTTTCCTTTAGCCGAAGGAAAGAATAGTGCATGAGGAGATGTTGCTGATACTGCTGATTATATCTTTTTAAATTATTGCTTTAATAGCAGTCCTTTGTGATATATTGGTTTTTTTACACAACTTTTACTATGTGGCGTCAACAAATTATTCACCCAATGGCAAGATTTATATTTTTTGCAAATGGCGTTGTACGTCAATCATAGTTGACACTTGTGAATATAGACAGCTGGAGTTTACAAACAGATAAGCAATGGAGCGCTTAAAGGACAAAGTAAAGATTTCCATCACTCAAAATAATTTTTTTTTTGTTTATTTAGTAAAAATGTTAATCAAAAGCGAAATTAGGCGATGAATTTTGTACTATTATACGAGAAGTGCATTTCGGGCATTGCCCAACCTAGAAAAAATTATGCACCCACAACGAGTCACTCATTGTTTGGTATGGTTTTCGGGCCGGCGGGGCAGCTGACCATACTTTTTCGAAAATGATACCAGCAACACTGTTACAGTGAACGGTGAACGTTATCGTGACATAATCACGAATTTATGACCTGAATCAGATGGCATGGATTTGAACATTATGTAGTTTTAAAAGGATAGTCCCATATGCCACACAGCGTATCAAACTATGGCTCTATTGCAAACAAAGTTTCCAGGACGTAGTAGTCTGGTAACTCACATGTTTTTTGAGGCCATATTTGGGACATTTTTTGGAAGGGAAAATAAAATTCAATCGGTTTGATTTTCTGATATGTTATTAAAGGTATTAGAAGGTATACAAAAAACAAAATTTTTTTTTTTTAATATTTTGGTACTATTTTTGTACACTGCAGCAAGCGGCAAAAAAAAGAGGTACAGTGGCTGGCCGGCGTGCTTTCGTCACTTGTGGTCATCTGAAACAGAAAAAACAAATTGCTCAATCATTAGTGTGCTTGCCGTTCTGGCGGGTAGTAAGATCAAATGATTTTGACAAAAAATAAGAAAATGGCGGACTTCATTCGAAAATTGCCTTTTTTTAAAGTGGAAATCGGACTAAAAAATGGAAAGTTAGGGACGAAATAAATTAAATCTACTACCGCCAGAACTATTGATGTGTAGAAAAACATATTATATCTAAATTTCAGTTCAATCCGTTAGATAGAAAATTTGTTTTCACGACGGCCTTCCGGAAAAACGTTGTTTTGAGAAAAACGCTTTTAAAGTTTTAGCAATTGATTATTTATAGCGCGCGCAAGTACGAGCCGCTCTCATGTATGTGCTATAATTTCGTCAATATTTCGAATTTCGGTCTAAAATTTGTACAGTATATTACCAATATATCGCACTTTCAAAATATGTAAAAAACCGAAATTCGAAATTTTCAAAATAAGTTACCAGACTACTACCTTGGAAAGAGCGGGGTAAATGGCCGGCAAACTGTTGCGATTTGATCGTTGGATCTTTTTCTGTGGGGTTAAGTGAAAAGTAGCGTAAATAAGGCCGTGCCGATTCCAGAGCTGAAGAATGAAATCATACGCGCTATAAATAATATACAGCCCGAATTATGACAAAAAGTAATACAAATGTGTATAAGCGCATTCTGTGTTGGCAGAGGAGTCGTGATGGGTGGCTAGTGCTTTTTACGCATAAATACCATATTTTTTGTCTATAATGAAATAAAAAAAGAGGTTGTCTGTAAAGTCGGTTTACTGACGATAGTTTAACGTGACAACGTCATAAGAAAATATTGATGGAATGGTTGCAATTTTCAAAACAAAATTTTAATTTTATTTGTTTGATAGATATTTTGTATGGATATAGAGGAGGAGGTAAATGGAATTGCAATGGAATAGGTCAAGTTACATTCACACAAACGTGAAAAATTACGAAACATTTATCAAATTCATGAAAGATATCTTCAATTTCGATTGTGCATCAGACGTTAATAAGTCAACAACACTAACAGGCACCATCATCGATTTGCCTTTTTCAAGACACTTTAGACTCGAAACACTCCCTTTCAATTTCCTACTTTTTCTATCATCGTCCTATTCTCAACAGAGAAATGGTTCATTACCATGCACACAGGAAGAAGGCATATGCAAATACAAGTATGTGAATTTATATACCTACATATGCGCATATACATACATATATATGCTCACTCAAGTAGGACAGAGCCAGATGTCGAACGTGGCCGAACGCGGGGACCGATTGTGCTCTTTGTCGTTCGTTCCGCACTCTCGCTTGCAGTTCAAGCACTTAGCTTACATTTGCTTGCGTACGGAATAGATTCGTATATTTGATATGTCCATATGACTTGTATGCATCTTTACATATAGATTTGTTCTTTTTGAAAATTGCACGAAATTGTATATGTATATGCATGTTTATATACATATATTAGTATACAACATATCTTGTAAGGTATATGGTAAATATTAATTACCATACATTTTTTCCTTCATATATAATAAAAAAATTAATAATAATAACATTAAAACAACAGGTATTATTAACAAACTTGGTTTTATTTTAAATTCTTCAAGTAAATCAAATTAATAATAATCAATAAGAAGGCATATGCAAATACAAATACGTGAATTTATATATGTACACTAGCAAACCCGGCCCCCTTCGCTGGGCACACTAAAATAGAATAGATATGGTTTAGAACAGAAAATATATGGTTTTCATATTATTTATTTCTTTATTCTTTACTCAAGCGCTTTGGCATAAACAATATTTTTTGTTTTTCTATTTGTTTTTGAGTAAATATAAAATATAAATTGAAAATCAGGAAAAAAGAAGATTGTTTTTAAATTTCAAATCAACGCATATGAATAAACAATCGTCTTTTTTCCTGATCATCCATGAATTTTTCGTTTCAATTTATATGTTTTATTAAGCATTCGAGCTTTTTTAACCATTATCCATTTATATTTTTCAAAAAAAAAAAACGAAAAAAATTGTTTTTTCCACGAACACATAATTTCATTCGGATTTCACATTAAATTCTCAAATTTCGTAAGAAATTATTCACTGTTCCAAAATCCACTTCAAAAAAACTCACAAAAAATGTTTACACTTTGCACTTACGTTTTTTCCTTATGGCATCCAAATCAGAAAGAAATATTGACACATTGTAACTCACACTGTCAATTTGACAGTTCAGTTCCGCCCCAAGCGTTAAAAAAGTAAGCGACATTATGGCTGGCTCAAAAGAACGCTGTACCCGTTGCCACTGCTCCGAATTACAACCAAACTTTACGAAACCCATTTTCAATACTTACTTAACAATGTGCATAAGTTTGGTTTAATTCGGTTCAAAGACACGGCGGGTCCACGTTTTGGCATATATTTTGAGACCCTAATCATCAATAGGTATGAAAATTACCCCGTATTACAGCACTTTCATTTGATACCCATATTGTACATACACAACCAAAGGTTACCCGGGTCCACGTTTTGACCTATATCGAGACCCCAGTCACGGAGCGGCATGAAAAATACTCTGTACTAAAGCATTCACCAACAGCTTCAATTTGATATCCATATTGTACAAACACATTCTAGGGTCCACGTTTTGGTCTCTATCTCGAGGCCCTAGTCACGGAGCGGCATGAAAAATACTCTGAACTAAAGCATTCACCAACAGCTTCCAGTTGATACCCATATTGTACATACACATCCGAAGGTTACCCGGGTGCACGTTTTGACCTATATCTCGAGCCCTATCCACCAATAGGTATCCAAACTATACAGAAACCATCTTCAATACCTTCTTAACATTGTGTGTAAGTTTGGTTTAATTCGGTGAAGACACGGCCGGTTAGCGAACACACACAAAAAGTTGACTTTATTTTATATATAAGATTTTTTTCAGTTTGTGTCCGACAAATCCAAATATCTTACGGAACCCTATTTTTTTCCAAAATAAAATGTAATCCATGTTACTCTTGGATAATGTAGTTTTCGAATGGTGAAAGAATTTTTAAAATCGGTCCAGTAGTTTTTGAGCCTATTCGTTACAAACAAACAAACAAACAAACAAACAAACAAACAAACAAACAAACAAACAAACAAAGTTTTCCTCTTTATAATATTAGTATAGATATGCGCATATACATACATATATACGCTCACTTAAGTAGGAGAGAGCAAGATGTTGAACGTTGCCGTTCGTTTGCTTTGTCGTTCGTTCCGCGCTTTCGCTTGCAGTTCATTCAAGGTAATGACAAATGAGCAAGGTAACGACAAATGAGCAAGGTAACGACACATTTTTTCGTATGTGCAGCACGTCAAAAAATCATTTCGACAAATTTTGTTGTGTTTTATTTATAAAAGAAAGCTTGGGGTTTTGTAGAAGCACCCCATATGTAGATTTAAGAAGATGTTTGCGTTTTATTATAGGAAATTTTTTCAAAAATTCTGATTAAAATGTTTGACTTTTTGATGAGAATTTATTGAATTTTTCTTAGATCCTAAAAGTTCGAAATTCGGGCTTATATGGCTTTGATAGGAGTGTGAATAATACTTTCATAAAACAAAGTATGTTTAAGTGAGAAACAAACAAATTGTCAAACTTTTAATAAATACCTGTGCTATAGTTATTCCACGCCGTGTATATACCTTTAAAGTCATGATGACCTATAGTAACTTTTTCGGGACTTTTCTCAGATAGCACAATATTACTCCACCAAATTGAATATTAGCTTCCATAAAACTAAAATTTTAGTAAGTTATGAATTTGTTTTGGTTAAAATGAAAAATATACATACATGTATTTACTACCTAGTGGTCAAAAATACACTTCGAACTTCCACTTATAAGACATTTTGAAATCGGGTCAAAAGCAAAAATGTATGCAAAACGCACGATTGCATACGTTTTGGTGCAAATGTTTGTGATGGTAAAACTCTGTCGAATTGAAATTTTTTTTTGACCCAGCATAACACACATACATGCAACATATTTCATAACTTTAACTGTATGGTACTTGTACTAAATTTTCGTCGCTTGACGTTTGCTTTCCTATCGCTCTTCTATCCCTTCTAATGTCAATGTATACATACATATGTCCATAGACTTGCGCATACACACATGCTTAGCATCATCATTCTTATATGAATGTTGTCAGAGCCAAAATGCTGATATATGCTTGTATGTACGTATGTATGCATGTATGCGCATACAAAAACTCGCATAAAAAGTATATTCCGTATCACATGTCGTTACCTTTTACAGCACTCTCTCTTTTCAACCGGATATTGTCAGCGCCTCGAAGAGTCAACAGCGACGTCTACTAGCGATGTTGAAGCACAACGCTTGAAAGACAAGCTAAAAGAAATATGAAAGACTGGCATGTACGTTGTAATCACTCTTAAATTTATTGTTTCACCGTTTATACTTGTATATGTATGTATGTATAAGTGTTTGCGCGGAGTCGCATATCGCAACGTTGACAAAAAGTTGTATGTGTGACAGTTCCGTTAACATTGGCTGACTTTGGTATACGTCATAGCGTTGAGCACATAATACATGAGCATCTGTTGCTAATCGTTTTACTCACGCATAACTTATCTAGACGGCACGTTTGAGGGGTTGAATGGATGGGTGTGAAAGTCAACTTACTGCCGCGGCTAAAAATGGTAACATGTAAATTTCTGTAATTAATTCACATTCATATAGGTATATGTATAAAGAGGGAGTATGGATAATAGATGACACTGCTTTCAGCACAACGTGATGGAAATTATCCTTTAAATTATTACATATTGTGAATTGTTCACCCCGCTAAATCCGGTAGATTTCATTGACTTCGTTGGAGGTTGTCCAATTATGTTTTTGATGCGCGTGCTTCCAAAAACATACTTATCGCAGTCTCAAGTGGGTCAACTGATGTAAGAACGTGCATACAGTATATCTCGTATAATTTGTGGGACTTTACTTCACTATTCTGGCTTATCATAAGTTGCACGCATTTGCACGCAATTCACATTATATTTTGGAACCCAAATTTTCCGCGATTCCATGATAATTATAATTTCATATCGAGCAATGCGAAAATACACATTTGAAACTAATTATATACATATATATACCTATATATATATAATTGGCGCGTACACCCATTTTGGGTGTTTGGCCTAGCTCCTCCTCCTATTTGTGGTGTGCGTCTTGATGTTGTTCCACAAATGGAGGGACCTAGAGTTTTTTTTTTTAACTAATTAGTAGTTGATAATATCGAATGAACATACAAGGTGGACTACCTAGTATTTTGAACTCGCGTATTTGTTATATGGAAGCAAGCACCTAATACGGTTAAGAAACAAATTTATAAAAAAGCAACGCGATTTTAGAGGCACCTCAAACTTGCACTTTTTTATATCAAAGCTCAGTCTACTATAAAAAGATTCTCAAAATAGTCCTAAAAATTCCGACAGTTTGCATGCTCTTATGTATGACCCTACGGGTCGATTTAAAAATCGCTCATTGCTCTGTGAAAATCGTATTCTAGGGATCAAAATAAGAAACTTTGCCGAAGGAACCACACCTCTAAAACGAATTCTGATGTCCCCCAATTTGGGTCGAACTTTTGGGTAGGGGCAAATTTTGAAAAATCCCACTTTGACCCATTTAGAGTGCTCCAATCGAGTCCAAATGTATGACCGACCCCCACTAACTTTGGACGGCCATCCACCCATGCCAGTGGCACACCCCCTGGAACTCCCCTGGGGGGTTCCCCATATAATCATTTCAAAATATCACCATTTTTGGCCTTTACATGAAAAAATGGGCTATGTTTTTTCTTTGTTTTTATTTATTTATAATAATATTTATTATTTATTTATAATAATATCTATTTTTTCTCTTAAGAAATTTATTTAGTCAGAACATATGTAAATGAAAAAATGAATTTAAGTGAGTTATAGAAAAGAAACTAAAAAGTTCGACCCAAATTGGGGGACATCAGAATTCGTTTTAGAGGTATGGTTCTTTCGGCAAAGTTTCTTATTTTGATCCCTATAATATGATTTTCACAGAGCAATGGGCGATTGTTTTGCCTCCCCACAAATCGACCCGGCCTAATATATATATATATAATTAGCTCGTACACCCTTTTTGGGTGTTTGGCCGAGCTCCTCTTCGTGTTTGTGGTGTGCGTCTTGATGTTGTTTCACAAATGGAGGGACCTACAGTTTCAAGCCGACTCCGAACGGCATATATTTTTATGATGAGCTTTTTCATGGCAGAAATACCCTCGGAGGTTTGCCAGAGCCTGCCGAGGGGCGACCGCTATTAGAAAAATGTTTTTCTTAATTTTGGTGTTTTCACCGAGATTCGAACCAACGTTCCCTCTGTGAATTCCAAATGGCGGCCGCATTGTATGCATCTTATGTATAATAGTTTTCAGTTTTCTATAAATAAAATGTGACAGAGTTACATGCTGGTCTAAATTCATAAAAGTAGATACAAGATAAATTTAAATGAGCACCTTCCTTCTAATTCAAGTATGTCCTAAAAAAGTCAAAATTCTGGCAGCCGTGGCGGAATGGGTAATTAAGACTATCATACTAAGACCATGAGTATATAATGTGACTACCATTCCGAATTTCGAAACCCCGAGCACGAAACACCAAGTGATAGAAAATACTTTTATAACGCATTGGTTATTCAGCTACGGCAGCCGCCCGGCTAGCTCAGTCGATAGAGCATTGGGCTTTAACAATTATAAGGTATTTATAAAATGACGTTATTTAAATATCCACCATGAGCACGTCTATAGGTAAACCCGCCAAACAGTCGACTAACAAAAGCCTAATTGTTGAGAACATTGAGTTATCGTTGTTGAAGGTTATTTAGCAATACTTTGCGCTGAAGCAACAATATTTTCAACAGAAGTTCCAGTTTTAGGTCTGCCAGTCCTTTTTCTATCCTCGACAGAATCAATTTATTGAAATTTTTCACCAATTTTTGAATTGCCGTCTGATTCGGATGATTATTTCCACCACAAAAGCACGCATTTTTTGTTTTAAAATATCGACAAATTTTATGATAAGTTTCAATAATTTTAACGCGTTGTTCTATCGTGTAAAATTCTACAACAGCCTACTTGACAAATATCAAAAATACCATGAAAAAGTTACCGTCTAGGAATTATTCACTACTGACATCTAGACATCACTTTTGAAAGACCCTTCAAACTCAATAGGCTGATTTTTTCAATTTTTTTACTTCGATGGTAATCGGTGTTTTTACCATATAAAACATATTTCTTATTTAGAAGAAAAGTTCAACATCGCAAGCAAAAAAGCTTGTCTAACATTAACGCGATTTTTACGGCATTTTAAGCCTTCACTTTTTTATACCAAAATTCAATTGTTAATAAAATTGCATATGCAAAAGGAATCTAAAATATGCTGATTAAAAGTTGCAAACTTTTGATAAATGTATGATGAATTTTTCAGAATTTCCTAAAAAGTTTAAAGTAAATTCTATTCTTATGGCTTTTGCCATAATATCTTTTTGAAAATAAGCTGAGACTAAATGAAACATAAAATCATCAAATTGATAATAACACGAGGTGACGCGTAGGTTTTTCTGTCGACGGGTTTACGTGGCATTGTCCAGCTTATCTTCCTACCTGTCACATCTAATTTTACTTGTATATAAAATTTATGGCTGTGAATTGCAGCGCTATTTTCGTTCCCCTTCTCGCCCGTCCATTTCAATCATCAGTGACTCAACAACCTGCCACTACCATCCGTTTATACTATAAATAGGGAATCAGCAATCTGGCTCTGTTGCCTCTTGGCAAGTGTTTAATGGTGTCACACCTTTTCATCACTTCTATAATTCATGGCCTCGCTGTGGCACGCGTCCCTCACACTCACACACCGGCTTTCTTGCACGACACAATAATGGTCGCTATTAATGCTTGAGGATTAATAAATTTCTTATCAAGATATTTGCGCCATTGTTTGCCCTTTCAGCAATCATTGACACTTTGTTATTGCCCGTTGCATACATATTTACCTACATTGTTGTTATTTGTTTCTGCAAGATGAAATGGTGGCTTTGTTTTGTTAATTCTTGTTCATTTTGTCGTATGATTGGTGATTTATTTGATGATTATTTAATTTTTATCAGTATAATTTGTAATTTTGAATTGTGTCAATTGTGTGTTGCTTGTTTCACACGCATATGAATTAATTAGTCCTGATTTATGGATTTGCCTAATGAGTTTTGCGGTTTTAATGGCACAAAGAAGCGATTGGCGATATTGCGTTTCAATTAAAATTAATTAAACAGAATTTTTGTTGACTCTGCGCCGTAAGTTGTTTACTTTTCACAAAATTTGTATGTAGATATGTAGGCAATTAAAATTTGTACAGTGGCATGCACATACATGCCCACACACTCGCAATTTCTAACTTCTAATTCAATGCTTTATAAAGGTGAGTAATTGATGAGGTAGTGAAAAAGATGGTCATGTCAATATTTGAGTTGGGCAGCAGCACTGTTGGTATATCAAGCCATTAAGAAAAGTTGACACCCAATTGGCTTTTATAAATATTGTAGTATATTTATTCCATTTGATTGATTGCGTGAAGTTGATAAGGAACAAAGTTTTTCTTCAGAATTTACAATTCTAGGAGAAAAATGTGCAGCTTTCTATTATTTTCCTTTTAATTTTAATGCCAAAAAGTATTAATACGAAATACTTTCTTACATTAACACTGCATTTCTATCGTTGCCTGTAGACCATCTAGTGCGCTCAATCTTATGTAATTAGATAATGTTAGGAAAAGTCATGAAAGAGTTGAAAGGTAATCGCATCAATCCTCAATTACATATTCTCGAATCTTTTGGGGCAGTATAACAGTTTTATTAATCAATGATGGGTAGATAGCTTCAGCCTAAGTCGTTTTAAAGGTTGCATGGAATAAAATAAATAAATTTATAATCATCGCAGGAATTCTAATTGTAAATTGAATTATCATCTCATTAACCTGGGATATGCCCCAATGGAACTAGCAGAAGGGAAGATGGAGCCGCTAAACGTGTGCCCGCATTATGCACAACACTGATGCACAAGCGTGACCAAGTTTCCAAGATCTTCGTGACGGTGTCTGACTATCTCATTAATGCCAATATCTACCTTATGGACGTGAATTGTTCGCATCATTTCGGTCGCTCGCGGCACTC
This sequence comes from Anastrepha obliqua, assembly GCF_027943255.1. Taxonomy (NCBI): domain Eukaryota; kingdom Metazoa; phylum Arthropoda; class Insecta; order Diptera; family Tephritidae; genus Anastrepha; species Anastrepha obliqua. Next base: position 89,768,564 of record NC_072892.1, read on the forward strand.
CCCAAAAAATTTTAACGGCGTCCCTACTCCGAGGTGGCCAATTGGCATCGCCGACACGGCTGATAACACGATTACCGAACTTGGCGCCCAAAAAACCGATTGTAGTATGGTTGGTCATCTTACTGGAACGAAAGATCACCTCTGTAGCGTTCACTGATGACAGCAATGGCGTTTTCAGCACCATTTTCAAAGAAAAGTTTGCCAGAAATGCTACCATATGAGGCAGTTTTGCTTGCTAACACCGAGATGAAAACGCGATTCGCCAGACAGAACAATTTTCGAGCAAAATGGTTTTCCATTTCGAGCTGCTCTCGGTTAAGCTGAGAGGTGATAACGAAATGTGCCCTTCATTTGCTAAATCAATTGGACTTTGTATGTGAATAATGACAAGTCTTTGTAAACAATTTGCATCAGACTGATGCGCGAAATGTTGTCTAGATCGATGGCTACTCGATGACCTGGACTGAGTCAATGACCAGGACTGAGTCACAGACTCTCGACACATTATCGCCAGTGCGCACCATATGAATTGAGGTACCGTGAGTATTGCCTACTAACACACCAGTGTCAAGAACATTTTGCACAAACTTACATACAAAAAATGCGTCAAGTGCCCTTTTTCAATAAACGCACTGTTTGGGCTACAAATAGATTTAAGTTTGCAAAACTCGTTGTTCAAGCATTAAGCGATTCATTTCGTTCCAGAAAGATATAATACAAACCTTCAGTCAAGATTTCCAGCGGGAAGAAGTAGTCATTTTCAGAACAACATATGACTGAGTCTATGGGTCACCCTGAATTCCTCGATGGCATCATAAAGATATGAGTGTGAAATCACAATGAGGAAGTTAATATTTTTCCCCTGTTACTTATATATTGATTACTTATACCACTTTCTTTGTAGTATCAATTGATTTTGACTTTATTATACTCTTGATAAGTCTTCTTGGCCCGACGTGTCCATGCCAATGCCTATGTCTATTAAAGTTTCCATTTCCGCCTGACATGCTAATAGCAATAATTTTTATATTTTATATGTAGTAGTGTATAGTATAAGCATAAGTGAGAAATTTCTGGCTGCTTGAACAACGGATAAGCCATTAGATATGCTCCAATTCGGATGGCCTGTCTCGCAACTCCTTTAACAAAGTCTGGAATTTGTATTTATATTCAAATCGCAAGAAATTGGACATGCAATAAATTATTACAAGCCCTTCGAAATATGTGATTGTATTTAAATAGTTGGGTTCACATCAACAATTCAAATAATTGAAAGCGCGAACTGATAAAGTGATCCGATAAGACGCCGACTCGTTGGATAGTTACAATGTGGTGATAAATCACGCCAGCAAATAAGGACAAAAAAATTATGATTTACAGTTGCGGGCAATCAAATCACAATAGGTATTTTTAAAGCACGAAGAAGTTCTACAGAGATATGTAAAATTCACCAGGATGTGGCCTCATTCCTGCTCGTTGCAAATGCGAAGCTTTAACTAATATAAAATGACATTCAAATGGAACACAGCAGACTGTAGGATTTCCACTTTAAATAACAAAAATACTGCGCACACTATAAGTTGCATGGAAAGCTTAACCAAATGCCAAACGAGATATGCAATATGCGAGAATTCTACGTGTGGTGATATATTTTTGTAGTGTAGTAGTGTAACGAAAACTTAGTCATGCCGACCTTTCGGAGAATCACCAAAATGGCAAATAAATACTTCCAAACTAAAAATGGCGTGTCCCGAGTTAGTTCGAAAGCTGGACGCGGCGGATATTTTTTTAAATATAGACTTGATTTACGTTAAACAATTTGTAATCCTAAGCAGATGATGCCATCATATCAGTCTAAGATATACAGGTGTACCGGGAAAGTCGTCGTAGAAAAATAAGACATTATTATTTAGATAGGGAATGTAACAAGAAAGCGTTTAAATAGGGGCGATCATGTCGCGGAACTTCTTTAATGTTGTTTTTTTTTTTTTAATGATGTGCAGTAGGAAACACTTGAAAAACTGTATGTAAATCCAAAACTTTTCTAGCGCCCCTTTCTACGAGTCAAAGCTTGATTAAAATTATATTGATAACTTTTATTAATTGATATAACCTTTAACTAAAAACGAAATAAAAAATCTGAGCCTTGAACCAACATCTAAAAAAGTAGGCGTATAAGCAAAAAAAAAAACTTTTTTTAAATAAACTTTTGAACCGATTATCTCGAAAACAGTTAAGTTTTGGACATTACATCAAGTCTATACAAAGCCATATTCGATTTTCCTTATATTGAAGGAAACAGCGTAGCACCCTTAACAAAAAAAAACTTTGCCCAAAACCAATTTAATCAGTTTAAACTTGCACTTTGTAGCATTAAAATTCAACGGGCTATGAAACTGCATACCTAAAAACATTCTAAAAATTCTGGTTACAAAGTTGAAAGTTCTGATGTAACAATAATTTTTTTATTTTTTTTTTTTTTTTTGTTGTATGACTGTATTTTTATAAACAAAAATAGTGGTGTGTTCATAATTTTGTAATGGGGTATATATGAGAAGAAATCAGAGGGATACGAATTAATAGTGGTTAGGGAATGCATGTCCCTACGCTCCACCCGGACTTAAAGGATTACGTATAATATATATGCAAATAAGGCTGCATAAGTTGGTTTGAAATATTTGTTATTAACATTACAAAATATTTAAAGTGGATATGAACCTTTTTTTATTTTTGTTAAAAAATGGAATACTGTTAGAAAATGGAACCTATTTAAGGCTGGGCTAAAATTAAAATAAATGTAACAAAATCTATAATTTCTTAGATGTACACATTTCAATATACGCAACTGTATATGGCCGCACTGTGAGCTACCAGCCAGTAAACTGACAAATATTAGTGCTGGTGCTGGCACACATTAGTGTCAATCACTGATATATTCAGGCGATAACAACAATTTTCGTTAATAATAAATATACGAGTATGTGTGTGTGTGTGTTTGTGCGTCCAAAGGATTGCCTGTAGTGAATGTTACATAAGCATGCAACGAAGAGTGACAAAGGAGCGGAGGGCAGCAAAGTTTTGTATCCAAAAAAGCACTTGTCTGCCAGCATATCCTGTCTACATTTTATTGAATGCTCATCAACAGTGTTGTTATAATTATGTTATTTATACATTTGTATATATAAACGAGCAACAATGTACGTGGTTTTCATTCGCTTATCGTTGATATACACAAAGTAGTAATGATTAAATTAACATTTAATGTCACAATCCACTTACAAGCAAAACACACACTTTAACACAACTACTTACACCAACATATACACACAGACATATTTCAATTTATTTACATAGTCACTTATAAGAGCACAAGTATACAACGCATAAGCAGGATTACGGGCATTTCCCTATGTGAGTATCTACAGGCGTATGTATACTAGGGCGAGTCAAATTATAGGCCACAAAAAGAGGATTCTGGTGGATCAAGTTATTACCAAACCATGTTGTGGGATTAGGGATTAACAATATAAATATATGAATATATTTTATAATTTCTTAAAATATTTTTTATTAAAACAAAAAAAAAACACATTTGGATATATAAATAATTAGCCCATTAAACCCTTGTTAGAAGTTACCCCAACTTTTTCGCCACATTTTAGGGGTTTACTCCTTGATGCTTCCTTACAAGGATGTACAGTTTTCTGCAGATTCCGAGCACCATATGAATTTAATCAAGAGCGTTTTCATGGCAGAAAACACTCGACTATGCATCATTGCCTGACAAGGGTCAATAACAATTCGAAAAAAAATTGTATCATTTGATGTTCCATAACCACAGTAAATTTCGTACGCGGAACAACCGTAGTTACACACAACCTCATTCGGCTATGGTTTACACAATTTTATGCCGCCTCGGCAGTTATTTTTTCCATTTTTATTATTTTTAGATTTGATTTCTTTACTAATCTGTATCTGGCATTATATATCTAGGGCCGATATTTCTATTAAAAAGTTTCTACGTCAGTTTCATGACTCAGTATCAAGTCAAAAAGTGAACCAACTAAGAAAAAATATGCCAGGCATCGAAAATACTGTAATAGCCAGTCATACGCAATTTTCGACCTGTTGATTCCAGTAATTTCGATATTAAAAGTGCATCATGCTCTGGTAGACTAATAGTCAAAAAGTTCGCTAACATAATGGAAATCGTCAATGTCGACCATCAAGTTGGAACATTTTTGATTATCGAGGAACTATGCATAGCACAGAAGATCGTTTGGAACTACTTGAATTTGACAGAATACAAAAAGAAGTCGATGTATAGGTGTCACAGGAATAAACGCAAGAAAAATAGTAGACTAAATTTTAATCTGCAATAGCTGCTGAATCGGAAACAAAAACGGCACATCTTTGAAAGGGAAGGAAAGAGAGTAACTTAAGGCAACGTGAAACGAAAGTGGTCCGAGTAAATCGTAGTAAACCGATGCCAAAGGACGCAAAAGGAGGTTCCACAGCCAGTCAAAAACAAGAGCCAAGAGGGTACACTGCTCTTCTATCTAGATGCACTGCACCTATACCATCAATATTTGGGTCTTCGAAGGATGTAACCGCCCAAAAACGGAGAGGTTTTGGAGAGGTTTTTGTGCATACAACTTATACTTCGGACCTTACACCAAGTGATTACCATCAGTTTCTGTGCATAACGAATAATTTTGCTGGTGAAAAATTTGCCTCAAGAGAAGATCAAAAAAATCGGCTGTACCAGTTTTTCGGCCATAGTTATGATGGTTTACTATAGATGAAACCAGCGAATTGGGATTACCTTGAATTCGTATATTTTGTAAATTAAAATATGCCAATTAACGCTTTCATATGTGATGCTACAGGGTCCGACACTCGAGGTGTAACGAACTTCAAACCGCTCGCGCAGCAGATCCACTGGTGTCAACTGTCTGTTAGTTGACTAAGTGACAGTCCAGAGTATTGAGTATAGAAGTACGCGGAAGCATTTTACCGAGAATGAACGCGAAAAAAGAAAATCAGTAATGAATTTCAAAAGTAATAGTTGTGATTGCATTATATTTGGCAGGAAAATCACAACCAGCGATTATTCGTGAGCTCGAGCACTTTAGTAAATAAAATGTTTGTTTATCGCACCATTCCTCGTTACACTGATACTGGCAGCATCACTAAACGTCATGGAGGTGGTCATCAAAAGACTGCAACGTCAGGTGAAATGGTTACAACAGTGAAGAAGCGACTTGACCGAAATCCCCGACGAAGTGCCAATTAAATGGCGAAAGAACTGAAAATATCAAATATACAAGATCCAAAAGGCGTATGATCTCATACCAAAGCAGCAGTCAGGCTATCAAGAAAAATGTGAAAGAAATAAGAAGTACAGTTGCTGCAGAATCAATGACATCCGCAAATCGTGTAGCTCCCTTCAATAATTGAGATAATGGAAAAGGCGCTCAGAATTTATAGTGATGATTCCTGTAAAAAAAAAACTTTCCGTTAGATGGCAATCTCATCAAACAAAAAGAACTACAACTTTACAAACATCTTAAAGAACAAGAAGAATTCTCTGTCAACCCAGATTTTGTGGCAAATAAAATTCAAAAAGCGTTTTGCAATTTACAACATAAGAATCCAAAGAGAATCTGCGTTGGCTGATCATGAAGATCCTAGGTCGTATCCAGAAAAATTAAAAACATTATAGCACGCAAGGATACACAGCAGATCGAGTTTTCAATGCCAACGAAACTTGGCTTTGGTGAAAAAAAATGCCCAGTAGAATACGAAGAGCTTTACATATGAATAGTTTTACAGTGGATTTTAGACGTAACCAACTCAAAATCAATTAAAGTAATGGAAGCTTTTAAGAAACGTTCAATCAAGCACTGGTTCGACATCATATCTATGTCGCTGAAAGAACTGGAAACATCAACGTTAAATGCGTGTTGGAAGAAAATATGGTTCTCTTTAGTTGAAATAGAAAACTTCCTGAATCGTCAGAAAATGAAATTGGTGGCATATTAGAACTTGCTAAATCAATCGAAGGCAAAGGCTTTGTGGATATGGATATTGAGGAAATTATATCCGAAGCTGCAAACCATATCGATTCTAAGAACACAGCGTTGATGAAGATTGTGCAGTTAATAATTTAATATTAAAAAAATTAAAATAAGGCCTAAGCTTAGCTGGAACTCTCGAGTCATTTTTCTTGAATACAGATTCTTCTACTGAAACAAGCCGAAAACTCAAAGCAGAGCTGCAAAACTGTCTAGCTCCATACCGCGAAACTTGCAATGGCCTGGTAAGAACCAGCAACCAAAGTACATTTACAGATATTTTTAGGAGGGAAAATGATGCAAGAATTTGAAATGAAGAAAAAAGTTCTGAAAGTGAAGGCTGTACCATTCCACCCAAAAAACGTTCTCCGTTGTTTATACTGAGCAATGACGACGAAGAAATTTATTAAATTAGATTTGTGTTACAATAAATTAATTTTTTTTTTGTTTTGTGTTGAACACACATTTATATTATTAATTATTTTTAATAAAAAATAAGTTGCTTATGAATTAAAGAATTAAAAAAAAGTTTTTAATAAGTTTTAGGAATATAACCCAAGTCTTGTAGTACCTCTGGGTCTCATACAACACGGCATTTTCTAGGAACCTATCTATCGTGTTATAGGACGGCTACCAGTAATTGTAAAAAAGGGTGGTCATACACATTACCAGAAAAAATGGCTTACAACGAAAACATAGTTTTATCTGAACACTTTTTTGGGTTCGAAATCAAGTGAATCAAATATTTTGACTTGTCCATGCAAAGTAGCCTTCAATTTTCAATTACCATTGAGAGAAGAGTTTTTTTGAATATTCACTTTTCTTAGAGTATAACTAAATCTCATATGGTTTTTCTGTTTTGACGATTCTGACCAGAAATTTGACACAAAAAATAAAATAAATATTTGGCCAAATTCAAGAGCGGTCCTATTCAAGTTGCGTCGTCGGTAGTGTAGCGTAAGTGCACCAGCCTACCAGCCCAGAGGTTGTAGGTTCGAATCCCAAGTTAAGCACGGACCTCGCACTTTATAAAATTTACCTACTTTCCCTGTTTCTAAACACAAAACAAAAATCATTCCTCAAACCCAAAAACGTATTCTTTCCATCCTTACTTCCGCACAATAGTCAGCGCATTATTTACATTGTGGCTACTAAAACAAGCAGAAACAAAGAAAGACACACAGTTACACATTGCATCAGTGGCGCTAGCAAGAGGAAGCGCGCAGCCGTGGTAATAGTGCTGACACACTACTTTAGCGAAGTCCTCAACCATCTGTGTGATCCTTCTGACAGAATAATGTGACACACAGATGGCACTTCAAGCAGTAAGAAGGCGTTGTTCCTAAGCAACGAGAGGTGGGCTTAGAACTGATAGCGACAGGGTGATCACCTACCCTGCTAGAAATCAAATGATTAACGAAACCAACGCAAGACAACTTTTGTCGAGGCCCTATGCTCCCGAGAGAAGTGAACTAGGAAAAAAAATTCAAGTCAGAGGGAGTTTATTTAAGAAATACGATGTCTTTCTTAAGAGAGGTTTCAACTATAGAGACTCATTTTCTTATGGTGGAAAGAGTTACAAAAATATTTATTGAAAACAAACGACGACTCAAATTACTTTTTTATATTTTCATAAGTCTAAATGTCATTTAGAACTATTTTGTTTTATTCAAAGTTTTTTTAGTCTATTTAAACCTTGAGAGATTTTATGCAAAACGCTTGCCCGAAATAAAATAAAATAAAATCCTGGCTGCGAGCTTGATATGCGGTGCGGCTGGGTACGTAACATGTAAATACATATGTATGTACATATGTTTATACTTGTATATACATATTATATATGCGGAAGAGCGAGCACGATTTCTTCAGCGGGCACGAGCTGTATTTCTTTCACTTATATTAAATCCCCTGTTTATTGAGGAAGCCAAACATGTCCTTGAAATGTGAATGAAATGAGAGTGACCTCCGGCATGGCAATGAGTTATAATAAATTAATTAGTTTACGACAAATTAGTCCAGCATACCCATAAAAACACAAAAAAACAAACGAAAAGAAAAACCATTGCGTTACTTCCTTTCTTTCCCCATTAGATCAGACATAAGGTTAAATATGTGCCTAAGCTATAAAGTTAGATTTGAAGAGACCTTTTCCATTTAACGTCTGTCTGTCTACAAATAAAAGTCAGTATACATACCTTGTATATATTCCTCGTTGTGTGTATGGTAGTACGATAATACTTGAGCAATGCTCTAGTGCTCTACTGCGGTTTCAAAATATAATTGCCTGAGCGCAGTGCAACGAATATTGTGTACATGTATATGTACATTAGAGAAAGCGAGTTTGCGGAAAATTAATTGATGTAATTTAAAACTCAGAGCATCTAGTGGCTTTCATAAGTGTGCGCGTTAAAACCAATTAAGCCTATTTAATATACAGACTTAACCAGCTTTAAGGAAATTTTTTTTTTAATAATTTATTTTTTATAATTTTCACTTTATATTTGCAATGAATTTAATACCTTGAAATAAGTAGATAAGTGTGTAGATAAATGCATATTTTTTTAATTGCACACTAAACATTGCAACCAAATAGAAAAAAAACTGCATCCCTAGGGCGTCATAGTATCATTCATTTGCTTATAAAACATGAACTATTAAGCATATTTTCATGATCTATAGCACAAATTAAGGACAAAGATAATATCTGTAAATATTTGAAATAGTTTTGGATTATTTCACAAACGAGTTTTGTCATACTATCTCAGAATTGCATATAAAATGAGCACTGCAAAATTTGAGGTCGCTTAAAATGAAAAAAAATACTGATGCTAACACTTGGTAATACATTCGATCGAATGGGTTGGTGTGTGACTATCATTCGAAATTGTGTGCATGAAATACCAAAATGATAGAACAAGTTGTTTCTAATAGTGGTCGTCCTTCGGCAGGCAATGGCAAATCTCCGAGTGTATTTCCGCCATGAAAAAACTCCTCATAAAAAAATATCTGCCATTCGCAGTTGGCTTAAAACTGTAGGTCCCTTCATTTGAGTAACAAAATCAAGACGCACGCAACAAAGAGAAGCTCGGGGTGTAAGCACCCATTATTTATATACATATATATATACATATATATTACTTGGTAAATACGTGTCTTCTTATTTTTCACAACCTATCTGAAAAATACTGTGATACCCCAGCGATTAAATTTTATCTGATTTTGTTGCACTGTGTAATTGAGTAATACCATAATTTATTGCTTGCCGCGTACTTATTCGAGAGCGCCTGCAATAATACTCATAATCAAGTAATCATCATTCAATTAATTAGGCGCCTATTGATGAAGACAACCAATGATTATGGGAAGCTTGAGGTTTATTTGCATAAAATGGCACTGGCAGAACAGTTCAGATTAATATTATATTATTATTTTTTTTGTTTTAGTTTTATACACGCTCCACTAATTAAAAACAATTATAATAGCTTTGCGGTGAGCTACTCATTCCAATTTGTTGTGCATACACTGCGTTAAATAATTATAGCACTAAGACGTATTGATAAGTTCTGTAATCAGGATCTTCAGGTATGCAGTTTCATAGCTCATTGAATTTTGGGTATAATAGTAAGTAACAAATGGCACACAAGTGGCTTTTCTCCTTACGACGTAAGAAAATGTTGAACAACGCTTAATGAAATGATGGGCCCACAGAATAGTTAGGGACTACAAAATTAGTACTATCCAAACCACACTTGCCCATGTGTGAACGATATTTTTTTTTACTGAAAATTAATTTTTACAAAAATTAGCTGACATAATTTTGGAAAATTTTTAAATAAAAATTAAAAGAATTTAATGGAAGTAAATAAATATCTCATTTTGGCCATCCCCAGGCTGAAATAAATAAAAAAAAAACCAGGTAAGCTGTTCTACCACCAGCTGGTGGCGCAGCGAAGGCTTTCAGAACCGGAAGGTTTGAATCCATTCGGACCATATGACCCAGCTAACGAAGACGGTGGATCTTTATTCACTGCGCTATGTCTATTTCGCCGAAAAGCTCTTACAGTTATATTGATATAACCCTGAGCAGATTCGCCTTGTCTTGATATATAAACAAATTATGAAACTTAAAAAGCTAAAAAAACTTAATTTCCATCAAAATAAAAATTTTTTAATTAGTGTCTTTGGATCGAATATGCAAAATTATAGCCTATCGAATTTTGGTTATTATACCAGTAAGTGCAGGTTTGAAGCTCTATAATTGTGCTGATTTTTCTCAATATTTTTGCTAATGATCTCGTGCATTTTCTCTAAATAAAACCTCGTGTATGCGTTGTAAGTTGAGAATGGTTGTGCATTGTCACGGAAAAAACTATCACAAAGTATGGATCATTTTTAGGCACTTCAAACTTGTACCTTATTGTAATAAGATCCTTTCTGGCTTAAACACTTCGTCCCACGCTGTTCTAGTTTGTTGATTCCTCCCGAATAATAGGATTTGCCCAAGTCTGAAAGTAGTTTCTGAAATCACCTCCTCGTTTGATAAAACTATCTTCACGCCAACCATTTCTTCAAATTGGGAAACAAATAGTAGTCCAAAGGATCCGAAGAAGCCAAGTTTGGAAAATAACGGAGATGTGACACAAAGCGCTAAGGCGTGAGTTTGTGCTTAGTTCTGATGGGTAAGGAAAATCACTCGACTTCCTCGATTAAAATGAATGCCAAGCTCAAAAAATATACCAATCTGACTGAAACTTGGGGTTTGTTCTTCCAAGAGAAACTAAATATAACCTCGATACGTGCCAGTGGTGTCATCTCTCTGACTTTGCACAGACTTTTCAAACGATCCACCTAGAATCGCAGACGCTCATGAAAACATTTAGATTAAATTTATCGCTACTGCCGCTGCTAGCCGAGCTTAATTGGTCGCGTAAGAATGCAAATTATCCTGAATTAGGTCAAGTGCGGGCTTTGCTATGGGCGACCACTTGAGTATGGTAACTCACAAATATTTTAGAAATTAGGCTATTATGTAATGTACTATTTAGCTAATTTTGAACTTTTTAAAAACCCGCTTACCCAAGTGCACTGCTTGTAGTCTATTACTGGGTTATGCAGGCGAATATACGGGCGTGACTTATTCTAAGTTAAACTTAGTGCGTCGTATATTTGAGCTAAAAAAAAAAACATACAATAAAAAATTTTATTGCCAGCTAAATTTTTTACTAATAATTGTCTCAACGAAACGCGAATAGTCCTATTGCTCTATAGGTCTAATACCTTTACAAACTTGGGGTTTCTGCGACGTTATGCGCGAGACTTTAATGGTCCTTATACTAAGAAAACGCTTTATAATTCTCTAGTGAGGTTAAAATTGAAATATGCTTCATTAGTTTGGAATCCAATTTATACTGCTTATTTCCAAAGGGTCGAAAGAGTTAAAGGAGGAAACCGGTTTGGGAGGCCGAAATTTTGGTGTACTTCGTGAATTTTTAGAACAAGAAAGAAATAATCAGAAACTATTTAAACTTGGAGGGTATTTTACTCATATTTTTAAGTACACTTTAAAATTCTTTCAAGCCATTTTCGTAGGAAATAGTGGCGTTAGAGCGTGTTTTCCATGGAGGATCACCATCCGAGTATCCTGCTGGTGGGCATTCCTGAAGTTGCAATTTTTCTCCGTAATCAACAACATTTTGTTTTCCCTTAACAAGATGTTTCTTAAGAATATGAACCTAACTGTGATAAAATAATATTGAAAATTGCATATCTTTGAGGCGCTTGAACAAAATGTAATTTTTTCATACCATATTTTTTCATCTATTTTGCTTAAAAAATATATTTTTAATGATAATATAATCCAAGAATTAGGTTCATATGAATTAGAATTGAATAAAGAATACTCCAAAAAATGTATAACGACTGGTCGATAACTTTTTGAGCTAGAGTCCCCCCAGTAGAGTCCCGCCGCGCTACGGTGCGGACCGGGCAGTCACTTAACACTAAACCTACCATGGACGGGTCAAATGACCCATTTTAAACTTTTTGTCAGAAGTTCTTAGAAATAACATTGTTAAATCGTCGTTTGCCTTCACGACTTTTATTAAAAAATACATCGAATGTATTTTTCAAGATTTACTCTTCTCTTGCTAATTGTTTTACCGAGAAATATATGTGATCTTAATAATATATATAATATTTTAAAGACAGGTCATTTTACCCACATTGGTAGGAATAGGAATACATAAAATACCGGTAGGTTTAGTTTTAAGTGCTCATAGAATCAGGAATTTCGCTTTAAAATTGTTACCACATATTCTTGACAATTTATGCAATAAAAAAAGTCGATTTTTTGATAATTCTAAAGTGGTTTCCCCCCTTAAATGCAACTTTGACTTGTTCTCTCCGTAATCTCTTCATTTCAGTGAGCCATAACCGTACTCCACAATAGTTATAAGCTAATAAATTAAAAATAAAATTATTTAAATTGTGCACCCATTACTGGGTCTCGTAATGAAATTTATATATTTCACCCTTCCTTGATTTCTATTTGTATCTAAGCTGGAATAAATCTTCTATTAAATTCTATCTTTCAATATTATATAATATTTAAACCAGTTTGTGCCTATAGTCTATAGTTTGTAACAATAGATTTAGTAAATGACCAATTTAACCAGCACCAAGGAATTGGTAAATTTATAAATTTTTTTTCTTGAACAATTCCATAAATATATATTTACAGCTAACATCGATGGACAGCTTATAGATTACAATGAATATGGATCATCTTTGAATATTCAAAATAAGATTTGTATGTTGCAAAGCCAGTGTTTATAACAAATAGTGAGATTCATGCATAAACACTATCAGAAATTTAAATAAACACAATCACATCAATCAGAAAGAAAATCCAGTACTGCGAATTGATATGATATGTTAGGTAACATTGGGCTTATTTTCTGACGGCCTAAAAGCCACTAACAATGAACTGACTAAGTTTATTAATGTAGCCTAAGATGTGGCAAATCTATCGCAATACGCCCAAATTATCGATATCTAGCATTGTCTACCAGTTTTTAAACCTTTTCGACATCATAACAAATAAATAGTAATAACTTCTCTTTCAGGAAATGAATTTATATAAGGTCACATATAACTTGCTTCATTTTTCATTTAATTTCACAACATCTCTTATTCTTTCTTCTAATCTCCAAATTTGCAATTTTCGTTGAAAAAAACCCTGCTGGAAGCTTGCCCTCATTTTATATATTCTTGTTAGACTTTTATTCCTAAATCTTCCTAAATATTTTTCACAATTATTTTCCGTTGTCGTCAATATTAATTGACGACCATCCAATTACCACCAATTTAAAATGATTACTAAGCATTTATCAAAATTTCAAATGGTGTAAGGAGTAAAGAAAAAAAACAAGAATGTGTATGAAAAGCAAAAGCAGCGAACGAGCGCTCATCTAGCGCAAATTCGTTTACATTACTCATACGCCATGCTGTTTGCTAACCACCCGACCACTACATCCTCCATTCACTGCGTCACAAACACCGTTTTCTATCACTCAAACATTTTCATCCACTACAAGCGTATTTCACCGTCAGACTCATCATTATCAACAGCTTCGCTTAAGCTGTTGGCACAAACCAAACCTCCTTCCACATTTTCGAGTCAATCTAATCAATTTCCACACTGCAGTCGCCACTGGCAAAGAACATTATAAGGTTTCGTCAATATTATCACAATGTCTTCTTCTCTTGACATCCGCCACTCGCCTTGGCAACTGTTGCAGTGGTTGCTGCTGCTGCTGCTACTGCTACCATGTAGCATCTTGCTATGAGCTACAGCAACAGCTTTCGTTGTCTAAATCAATTCTTCCGGTCAGTGTCCTTTGTACGTGTGTTTGTATGCAGCTGCAACGCACTTACTGTTGCTGACTGTTCGTTATTGTCATGAATGATGGCGCGTCTTAAGCTGGCACAAGCAACTCTATGCTGGAACAAGCAACAGTGATTCTGGTCGAAGCAGCAAATGCAGCAGAAACCATTAATGCTAATGGGTTCTGGCGCTTGCAGCGGTGGTGAGGCGAAAAGTGACATCTCCGGCAAACGTTGCATCACGCAGCATGGTTACCGAGAACGCCGCTGGTATTGTTGATCATTTAATGTGGCTGGAAGATTGCTCTCGTAAGGCGTAGCTCAATCAGTTAGGGTAGTTAGTTGGCCGTGGTGCCTTCGTATGGTGTCATGAACGATGATGAACTTATCAATGGCTGCCGGCTGGCCATCTGCTAAGTGTCACTCAAGTCAGCTGTTATTTTCTTATTATTACCGCTGTTTCTCTACCATGGCTGCTGGCGCATTCGTTGTACTTACAACCGCCATGATTACAGCACCAGTTGCATTGGTTTGGTTCCTTGGCCAGCAATGTTATTATTGTTTATGCTGCGCTTGTGTGCTCGTTTGTTCTATTATCGCCTATTTTCTACACCTTAATGCTACTTTCAACAGCTTTTAAGTTCTTTTCACTTCTTTCCACTTCATTTCGCTTGTTTTAGATAGCTAAGTTGCAGCTCTCACTCTTTTATATTATATTTTTTCCATTTATTTGCTTTCTATTCTACCATTACCATTGAAATACGAATATTACGCTCAGAGTATTCTTATTTTTTTCTTGCCTTAATTTTATTGAGATTTGGCTGGAGTATCATATTAGACCTATATATCATATTATTATTACAAATATATATTTTAAACAAAATACAACGCTGAATTTCTTATTTATATTACACATATTCTTGGCAAAGAATTTCAAAATTACCCAGGTAGCTGGCAGCGTATACTAGAAACCCTCTCAAAAATAGGGTCGCCTAGTTATATAATCAAAATAATTGAGAGCTATTTCAGGGACCGTAAACTGAGGTTTAGAAGTGACAAAGGCGTTAAGGAGTATATCGTATCAGCAGGCGCTCCTCAAGGATCAGTTCTGGGCCTACTGCAATGGAACCTAATATATGACGGGGTTCTAAGACTGGATAAGCCACCTAGAACTAAAGTTCTTGGATTCGCGGATAGCATCGCGGTGGTAATGGTAGCAAAGCATATCCACGAAATTGAGAGGATTGCCAGTGAATCAATAAGCAGGATCAAGACTTGGCTAAGGTCTAGGAAGCTGGAATTAGCCGAGCATAAGACCGATGTAGTTGTAATAAGCAGCAGGAAAATAGTAGAAACTATAAATGTAAACGTTGGGTCTGTAACCATTAGTTCAAAACCCGCTGTAAATACCTAGGAGTGATGGTTGATAGCCGTTTAAACTTCAAAACGCACCTAGAATACGCTGTGAAGAAAGCAACGAGTGTACAATCCTGCCTCTCGCGAATCATGCCAAACAATGGCGGACTTATCCACAGCAAAAGAATGCTATATATAGCATATATATTAGCAGGGTAGTCGATCTGGGCTCATGCACTGAACTTAAATAGCTTCACAAAAAAACTGACAGCCGTCTATCGGCTAAGCGCTTTGCGAACTATCTGCGGCTTCCGTACGATTTCGGACGATGCTTTCTTCGTTGCAGCAGGGCTAGTCCCCGTAGATATTTTGGCGAAAGAAATGCATAGAGTGTATATAAGGCTATCTGAACACGACGGCAGAGTAAGTCGTAAAACTATCGCAGAAGAAGAAAGGCATTGTTCGATCGCCCACTGGCAAGACCGGTGGAACAGATCACCGAAAGGCAGATGAACGCATGAGCTTTTACCCAGTTTTACTACGTGGTTAGAAAGGAGCCATGGGGAAACAAACTTTCACCTAACCCAATTTCTTTCAGGGCACGGAGTATTTCAAAAATACCTCCATTAGGCCGGGTCGATTTGTGGGGAGGCAAAAAAATCGCCCATTGCTCTGTGAAAATCATATTCTAGGGATCAAAATAAGAAACTTTGCCGAAGGAACCATACCTCTAAAACGAATTTTGATGTCCCCCATTTCAAAATATCATCATTTTTGGCCTTTACATGAAAAAATCAGCTAAATGGCTATATTTTTTCTTTAATTTTATTTATTTATAATAATATTTATTATTTATTTATAATAATATTTATTATTTATTTATAATAATATCTATTTTTTCTCTTAAGAAATTTATTTAGTCAGAACATATGTAAATGAAAAAATTAATTTAAGTGAGTTCTAGAAAAGAAACTAAAAAGTTCGACCCAAATTGGGGGAATTGGGAGGGAATTCGCTTTAGAGGTATGGTTCCTTCGGCAAAGTTTCTTATTTTGATCCCTAGAATACGACTTTCACAGAGCAATGAGCGATTTTTTTGCCTCCCCCCTTGCACCATGATCTTTCTCGCACATTATTGTCGTATTTGATCCACTTTTCGTCTCCTGTTACCATTCACTTCAGAAATGGTTCGATTTCATTTCGTTTCAGCAAAGAATCGCAGATGTTAGTTCGGTCCATTAAATTTTTCACAGACAATTCATGTGGTACCCAAACATCGAGCTTCTTTTTGTAACCAGCCTTTTTTAAATAGTTCAAAACCATTTGGTGATGAATGTTTAGTGCCTTGGCGATGTGATGGCAGCTTATGTGACAGTCCTGGTCAATCTTTTCCATAATTTCATCGACTTTTTCAACGATAAGTCGACCGGAGGGAGGTGCATCTTTCACATCGAAATTTCCACAACGGAAGCGAGCGAACCATTGTTGTGCTACACGAACTGTGCAGCAACGTCTCCGTAAACTTCACAAATTTCATTGGTGGCTGCGTGGCATTTTTCCCTTTTTTATACAAAAATTTCAGAATATAGCGAATTTCTTCATTATTTTCACTCATTTGTGAACAGCTATAACTTTTTTTCAACTTCTCCGAATTTAATTTTTTTTGTTAAATGAAGCTTAAAATGTCACCTTTCTAACACCATATGATATGACACACTGTAATTGGTAGCACTGGAGATAGATGACTCCAACGACATCTATTGACAAAATACAAAAAGACTTTTTCGATTACCCAATATTAGAGTTTATAAATAAATGGTATTTCAAAAGACTCGTCTAGATGCTGTTTTAAAATTAAATATTTAAAAATTTAGATTCTTTCGGGTTTCACTATTTTTATTCAAAATACGACTCTTAACAATTATATGCTTTGTGAAGAATATCATTTAAATGTCGACCATAAGCAGCTCTACTTGTAAAATCTATCAAACATTCGACTCATGAAAGCTTAATTGTTGAGAACGTCAAGATACCTATGTTGAAGGTTGTTCAGAAGCGCTTTGCGCTACAGCAGCAATATTATCAGCACAATGTCCAGTTTTTCATCTTCCAGTCCTTTTTCTATCCTCGGCAGAATAACTTTCTTGAAATGTTTTCACCAACTTTTGTCGACCATTCGGATGATTATTCCCACCAAAAAAATTCCGAATTTTGAGGAAGCCCCCTGTCTTGCCAGCTCATTAGCTTTGTCATTTCCTTCTATGTTTTTATGGTCAGGTGCTTAGATGAGTCTGATAGTATTCGAATTCACAACTAGTATTTTTGTTCTGCAGGATATGTAGATAAGTACTATAAACCAGCAGGAATGGGACTAGTACCGAAGTGGTGCTCTTCTAGCGAACTTATAATTATTACTTCTTGGTGTTCCATATCTTTTCCCACAAACAGTTGTTGACGCATCATCTAATAAAAAAGTTATGCTCATAACGGTCGTTACTCAATAGATGAAAGTAGACCTCCAACTACATTTTTGCCAAAAAAACACCTCATTAAAACTATTTGCCGTTAGGTGTCAGCATTAAACTGGAGATTGGGAAGGGAAGCTTTATTGGATAACAACAACACTTTAAGAATAAGAGAAGTTCATCCAAAACCCTGCTTTATTGGATAACAACAACCCTTTAAGAATAAGAAAGAAAGTTCATCCAAAACACTACATAAAGCGCATATGCATCAATTATATACCGTGTTAAATAAAAGTTTAATATTTAAGGATGTGATAGTAACGGCCAACAAAACTAACACTCTACAAGGCTCCCATCATGCCCGTCCTAACGTATGGCGCAGAAGCGTGGACGATGACAACCCCCGATGAAGCGACGCTTGGAGTGTTTGAGAGAAAGGTTCTTCGGAAGATTTTTGGACCTTTGCACGTTGGCAACGGCGAATATCACAGGCGATGGAACGATGAGCTGTATGAGCTTTACAACGACATAGACATAGCCCAGCGAATAAAGATCCAGCGGCTACATCGCTGGGTCATGTCATTCGAATGGATACAAACGATCCGGCTCTGAAAGTGGTCGATGTGGTACCAGCTGGTGGTAGCAGAGGTAGGGGAAGGCCTCCTTTGCGTTGGAAAGATCAGATGGAGAAGGACTTGGCTTCACTTGGTGTATCCAACTGGCACCGGTTAGCACGAGGAACGACTGGGGCGCTTTGTTAAACTCGGCCAAAATCGTGGTTTCGGTTATCGCGCGAATTAAGACGAATAATTTAAATCCATGAAATTGTAATGCAAAGTTTGTAGAATTTTTCAAAGTTTTGCGTATATATACAGGGCCCGCCATCTATCGTTACGGATTTGAACTAGGTATTATTTGAAGAATGGTAACACTTAGCTGTCATCTGATTTGACAGAAAATTAGTTTTATTCTTCCGCTGAATTAAAATGGTTGTGTTTACGCTCAAAGAACGCTGGGAAATATTACGACATTACTTTGAAAAGATGGCGCTACTTGCCACACAGCGAATGCTACGATCAATCTTTTGCGCACTGTCTTCGAAGATCGCATTATCAGCCGAAATTCTGATATCGTTTGGCCGCCTCGGAGCTGCGATTTGACGCCGTTGGATTATTATCTTTGGGCTGCCGTCAAAGACCAGTGTTATGCCAACAAACCAGCAACAATTGATGCACTGAAGACCAACATACGCGATGTCATAGCTGAAATACAGCCGAATACAATCGAAAATGTGTTGAAAAATTGGACCGATCATATGGGATGGTGCATGGCTAGCCGAGGCAGCCATATGAATGAAGTTGTGTTTCCATCATTAACCGGAAGGATTGTACTTCAAAATAAAAAAAACATTTTGGAAAAATATTGAGTAGTTTCTTTTTTATAGCATTTTTAATTCCGTAAAGTTATATGGCGGACCCTATATATATATATATAGTATTTGCAACAGTGGGCTAAACTTTTGTAAAACAAAAAATATAAGCATTAAAAAAAGGTATTCAAGTCCTGGCTGTATGTCTTAATTCATGTAAGCGTTCGCGACTCCCTTGCCTTACTTGACTATGAGACGTTCAAATTCAAATTAAAATATGTGTGTACGTACATATGAGTGTTTCATGTACGGACAATGGCGTGTAAAGCAGGCAATTCGTCTTAATATTAATATAAATACATACATAAATGTACATGCATGTGCATATGTACCACTAACCCACACATTCCTCATACGCCATGTAGATCAGCCCTCTTTTAGCTCTTAAGCGAAAAACTACTGCCACTACTCGACATCTGCCTATTTGCTGTTGAGCTTCCTGTTTGACATCAGCTTCTTCTCACGCACTCATACTATTACCGCGAACGCTTAGATACACTCGAGCATAACCAATACTTGTATAAATAACATATATGCGAGAAAATGCATACATCCGCTTGAGTCTGTTGACTTTGGTAATCTCTCAAGATGTTGCCAGGAGTTTTATTTGGTATGCATAGCATTTGACCTCGAGAAAAGGAATTACTCAAACGACCGCAAAAATCACAGCCAAGACATCAACCGATGGTGACGATGGCAAAGCCACAACATTCAAACACATACGAGTATACACACGTATGCGAGTGTATCTGTATAACAACTACTCGAAATATCAACATCAACTACAAAATTCTGTCGGGTAGCCGTGTCGGCGCACTCTGCATACTGCCTTGATGCCCTAACAAGGTTTAGTGAGAGCCTACTGTTTACCCACCCACATATACAGAATTGATATAAATTTACATACATATGCAAGCAATCTTGACTAGCGTGTGGGGTGTGAAAGTAGGAGTGCAAAAATCTTGAACGTTTTTGTGTTGTTGTTATGGTGTTTGTTGTTGTACGTGATGTTGGTCGTAGGTCATAAGATTTGATGAAGACATTAAATAAGTATGTCAACGTCTTAGCGCAGCTAGTTTACCCAAGATATTTGCAAATGTGTGTAGGTCACGCGCGTACATACTCATACACACACATTAAAGTATTTCCATATAAAGGATGTTGTTTTGTGCCTACTTGCCTACAAGTGTGTGCCAAATGTGTCGTTGTGTGTGCATTAACATGCTAAGTGGCGAAACCTTATTTCCACTACTTTTCATATCACTCACTGCTAAACAAGTAAGTTCTAATACATGCACATACTCAAAGACACACATACATAGATGTAGTTATATTATGTAGGTATCACCGTACAGGCTTATCTTTTAAATGTGTTTATATTTGTATCTATAAATTCTGTGGTATTTGCATGGCGAACCGTCTATGGATGCGTGTGTGTGTGTGTAATTACGTGAAGGTATTTGTTTGTCTAATGTCAAGCTTACAATCATGCTAAGCCGACGTCGGCAACTAAATGAAAAATAATTAATTTCATTTGGCTACGCAACAAAGTTAAATTATATCCACAATATTTGGAGACTTGCGGGAAGTGGCGTGAGCACAATTTCGACAGAATTTAAGATTAACAATTTCTTAGTAATGAAAAAAAATCATATTTTTTTTAATAACAATAAGTTTCTAGGTCAACAGACGTAGCCGATGGTGATTTTCCATAAACACACACAAGTCGTTTTTTTCCAAAGTCAGAAGAAAAAGCAAAAAAAAAAAAAACAAAAATATTATCATAGCTGTAATTGGAATACAGGCCCAATTTCAATGATAAAAATTAAACAAAAAACAAAATATATTTTTAATTTTCTAGTTTTTACAATTTTGGTAAATTTCAAGAAGATTTCAGAACCCCTTAAAACGCAGTTATTTTTTCTAATAAAACTTAATATAACATTTTTTGGACATTCGTGAAGGGAAACTAAAAGAGAATAAATCGTATCGAAGTACACATTTTTTACAATAAATAACTAAATTCAATGGTAATTTTCAAAGCGCTGATGGCGAGGGAAATAGCAACATTTGAACGAAGAATCAACTCTCAATCAAAAGCTCTTAAAAGTATTTGAGTAGTCACAATGTTGTAGTAAAAATACCTGCTTCAGATTTCAAAATTTCTGACTCATTTAAGACTAAAGTGCGACAGCTGCACATTTGCAAGTGGAAATTTATAATTATAATTAATCAAAAGTTAGAATCAGTAAAATAAACGACACCTTACTCTACAAGCTAAGCCTGTATTTTATATTATACAGCGTGAAGTCCAAAATAAACAAGACTGGCGCCATAAAAACGCGCCATCTTTTTAATGAGTTACTGCGTTGAGAGTTAATTATTTCGCTAGCTGACTTCCAATGAAAGCTTGGTGACATTCGGTTCAGTAGAACTGAAGTTATTGCATCTAAGGTGTCAGTATGTTTGTGTCATCGGTACAAAAATGGGCTTCGAACAAAAAGCTAATATCAAGTTTTGTTTTAAAATCGGCAAAACGAAACATTTGAAAAAAGTTTATGGCCAGGATTGTCTAGCTCGTGCCAGAGTTCATGAGTGGCTTACACACTTCAGAGATGGTTGTGAGGACATAAATGGCAATGAACTTACAGACCCAAATCAGTAATCACCGAAAACTCTATTGAAATTGTTCGTAAATTTTTCAAAAATGAACCGAAATCATCGTTGAAGTTCATGGAATCGAAGTTGAATATCTCCAAAATATCGATTTATCGCATTAACTGATCATTTGGGCTTACGAAAGGTCTGTGCACGTTTCATTCCGCACAAGTTAACTGAGGACCAACAACAGCTCAGAATTCAACATATGAAAGACCTCATTAAAGAGGCGAGAAACACCAGAACTTCCTTTATAACAATTTTACTGGTGATGAAACGTGGTGTTTCCAACACCAACCTGAAACTAAGCGTCAAACTGCTGAATGGAAGGCTCCAGACAGCCACCACCCCAAAAATCGAGTTTGGAGAATTCAAAAATAAAGTCGATCCTCATTTCTTTTTACGATTTACGAGTTCATGCCAACGGGTCCAACTGTCAATGCAATTTTCTATCTTGGCGTTTTGAAGGGTTTATTGTATCGCATTCGTCGAGTTCGCCCTGAATACCGCGAAGGAGGAAGCTGGCGCTTATTGCATGATAACGCACCATCTCATCGATCCACTCGGGTGACTGATTTTTTGACTAGAAATCGAATTTAACTATCAATCACTCACCGTATTCGCCTGTTATGGCTCCCTGTGACTTCTACCTATTCGGAAAATTGCATTTGGCCATGAAAGGAAAACGTTTTGCGTCCGTAGAGGAGATCCAGAAAGCTCGTACCGATATCCTAAATGTCATTCCGGTCAATGACCTGAAACACTCTTTCGAAAAGCTTTTAGAACGCGCAAAGCTGTGTATCGAGGCCAGAGGAGACTATTTGGAATAAATAAACTCCAAGTCATCAGAACAAAGCTACTGTCGTTTCTAGTTTAGCTCAGTCTTGTTTATTTTGGATTTCAAAATTTGCGCCTAGCCCGGATAGTTAAAAATGGCATAATTAAAACAAACGAAAAAGGTTGGGTGAATATTTTTGTAAGGTTGTGGTTTTTTATTTTTATTTAGGTTGTTTCTGCTTAGTAATAAAAAAATGTTGTTTTCAAAATTAGTTTCTTTGTCAGTTTACCCATGCCGCCAATGCTTTAAAAATTAACAATAATTCAGATGGAAAAAACGCACTTTTCCGTCAGTTTGATATAAAAAGTATATAAATGCTGTTACAGCATTCCAAACCGGACCCAAAAATAAAGAGAAAAATTCCATATATGTACATATTTTTACAATACAATTAAGGGGAATTTCAGCCAACGGATCGTTCTGCTAAGAGATCCAATACAGTATCGAATGCAACAGCAAAACGGTGATTTCGATGTTTCCACTTTAACAGATCAATTTCCCGAAATGCTGGTAAAAAAGGAAAGTCCCCACGTTAGCGCTAATTCTGTTGCCCAAGGATTGAAGATTACTTAGAAAACTGTTTCGAAACCATTTCTTTGAGGATAATTATATTATGTTAATTTTACTACCGAAGTAGAGCGAAAAACATGTTGAGCAGTTTCTACTTCACTTAATATCCATTTAAATACTAGTCCCAAATGCTACTTGTGACCTTTAATTTGACCTCAGATATTCACTCAAATATTCAATTTTCTTTGCTCGTTCCCACCTATCACTTTTCCATCAACACCTAAATAAATTAATGTTTTCCATGTTTATACCACACCACACCCCACCACATCACACCCAAACGCCTACTTGGCAGGCTATTAAACCTAAAAAGCCATAAAATCATTTATGAATTCATGATAAATCGCAATGAAATGTAAATTAATAAGCACAAAAATGTTGAAAATGTGTTACCTGCACATTGTTTCCAGCACTCGCTCCCTCACTCACCTCCGCTCATTCCAACCAAAAGCGCACAAATTACAATCTCGAAATACCTAATTACTGTAAATATATATACATGAATGTAGTACAACAAAATTGTTGTTGTTTTTTCTATAGTAATTGCTCAAGCGAAAAATGTTGGGTAATTATATTACTTAGTTCCTGCGTTCACATAAACAGAATTTAGTTGTTGTTTTATCCCTACTATTCTTGGTGCATGCAATGCGATTGTTAAATAGTTTTCTAATCTTAGTTTACTACATACATACAACAATTGTTCTTGAGCTGGCTTATTTTTATGGTGTGACATTTACTATTCGAAATAGTTTATTGTTCACTCTGACTCAATGGATTTTTGTTTATTCTTTGGTTGTCGGCAAATAATGACGACGTGAAAAATAGTAGAAATCATTCAAATTATTGCATAAGTAAACACTATTTAAATAATAATCTGCTAGTCAATGTATTTTTTGTTAGAGTTAATGATATGAGAAAGAATGGAATGTCAGGAAAGTATGAGAGTTTTAATATAAAAGAATTGACAACAACATCGTGGCAACCCGCGGAACATTTATGTAGACTATTACACTGAAAAACTAGGTCACATTTATTAAATGATAATATTTGGTAGCTCAAAGGAATTCTTAACAATTTGAGCATAATTAAACTATCCAATTATTTATTATTATTTTCCATTATTTTTAATTTCACTTTATTGAACCAAGTATACTCGCATGCCGCAGTCTAGAAGACTATTGATATTTTGTCATTACTCGGGTAGTACCCTTATTAGATAAGTGTAGGACTTCAAGGATTGTTGCTCAGCCTTAGAACCTTCACAAATTTTTCACTCCCCACTAAAACAGTCATTATAATCATGAGCTATAGTATATGAAAAAACCATGTCCGAAATTAAAAAAAATAAATCCTGCCTTCCTGTATTACTGCAAAACTGCAAATTGAATTACCAAATGCTATTATATTTCATATAACAATAACATCCAAAGTGACGAGAAGGTCGGAGATAAGTATGATATTCACATCAGGAGAAGATGCAGCTCTGCCGTCATCAGCCCTGCCTCTTGAAGCTTTTCGAAGAATGTTTGCTATCTTAAATCCTTTCCTCATAATACCAACGCATTAATTTGGGTTTCTTGAGAAACACGCAGTTATTTTACAAGTTAATCGCATTACCAATGAAATAAAAAAATGCACTTGAATGCAAATAGTATTGCTTGGCAATGTTTTTTGACATTGCGCAAGCACTTGACTAAAAGTGACACGAAAGGCCTTACATAAAATTAGTAAATGACTACCTCTCTGACAGACGATTCACGATAAGAGTAAATGGCGTACCTAAGGAAAACGTTCTTATTCCAACGTCATAACGAGGGATTGAAATTGCTCCGCTACGAGTATTTCCTAGTTCTCATTTTTGCAGACCAATGGAAGCGAGAGCAGTAGCGGTAGCTGGAGGACACATGAATAATTTCGCAAGTAGCGCTCTGGTTGATTCTAAGTTTTTCGCTACTACTCCGAGTGCAGAGAGCACTTTAAATTTCTTTTGGCTTTTGCTCTGAGCTATTAGCAGTAACGAAACGTAGCTTGGAGCGGAGCAAAACAGTGGCTGCGGAATTGGTGAATTAGACAGAATGACCAAAAATGAGAGGATGTCAAATCTACGCTCAAGCAAATACAAGCGTTACATTTTATATTTTACGCCCACAGTAAAATAGTAATAAAAATTGATTCATTGTTATTCAAAACATTCTCAACTCACACTCACGCTCGCTTGGCACTCAGAAGGGGATATTTAAAAAGCGAGCTTTTTAAAAGATCCAACAGCTTATTCGGGAGTTCAAAAAGGCTGATCTCGCCCTTTTTTTATCTGATGTTCGGAAACAGATAGAAATCATTAGGTGCAAAATCAGGGTTGTAAAGTGGATGACCCACCTTGCTTTGAATAATAGAAACATTTTCCAATAAAACAATGTTATTTGATATGTACTCGGACCGACGCCTGACCTAGACAAGCCACATTCTTGCCAAAAAGGTGCAGCATATTCTATTATATTAACATCAATAGCATACCATGGATACACTTCAGGGTACTAACCACAATATCAGCAGAGCCATGGGTCGTCGAAAAAACTAATCTGAATAGAAAACTTCAAATACGGATGGTGAATGGCGAAATTAGAAATAAAAAAGGAAAATATCTCAAAAAATTTCATATCTACCTGAACGTTCTTGCTAGTGCACACAATCTATATATCACGTCTACAACAAAACGGTCGCCCCGCGCTGGTTAGAGATATGGTATGAAAAAAGAGAGTCCACCCAAATAATAATAATAAACTCGATTAAGATTTGAAAACGTATCGTAGGTTCACATATAACTAATATAGATTATCTATTTTATCGAGCTTAACTCCCTCCTCTGAGTTCCGAGTCACGCACCAACCTATTCGGCTACGGCGGCCGCTGCTGTTATTCATCATTAATTACGATATTATTAATATTAATTATATTAAAGATATTAACGAATATGAATTATGAAAAAGCGTGTATTCATAGCTTCTTTGGTCTTTTATTGCTTATTATAGAAAGTAACATCGCGTTTCGCATGCGTATTCCTGCTTTAATTTTTTGCAACCTCCGACGTCGGTTACGGATTTCCTCCAACTGTCTATTACTAGCAGCAAATCGCGTAATTAAATTAACTATTGCTTCTCTTTCCATTTTCTTCATATCATAGTAATAATTAATATGATCCACCAAACCAATTTCTATTAGTCTTGACAGCTAATTGTCAATTTTTCGGCTGATCTACGGCTAAAGTGTATTTTCGAGACTCCATTGCATTTTGCTCCATTAACCCAGAGTACTGGCATTAGTAATTTCGACGAACATAGTTTATATGTCGTGGCCACGGTGACCTCACCTTGTACTTTCTTAACATAAGCGAAACATTTTTTTTATGGATAATCAATCATTAAACTTAACCCTTTTCGAGACTTTCGATTTTAAACATTATTTAAACAACAACATATTATTTCATAATATATATTATTTCATAACATGAGTTCAGGGGACCTGTTTTTTTCTCAGTCATTTGATAAAAATCATCAATAAAATTCTAACTAAACCCTGGCAGTTCAAAACAAAAAAATATTTTTTACTTATCAACTTCGTTCTGCCTGCTGTTTTATAAAAACAATAAAAACTAGTTAAACTTTCCTTCAACAAAATAAAGTCTACGCAAGAGATTTTATAAAAAGTCTCTATTCACTATTAAAAACATTTAATGTACAAATTTGTTTCCAAAGTCAATGGTGTATAGCCCAACAGCGCGTTTATTGAAATATGAAACAATATGACGCCATTACACTTTTTTTGTGGGAGGCCGTGAAGAAACTACGTTAAGCTAACAATCCATTAACTATTCAGAAACTTAAGGTGAATATTAAATACGCCATTCGTGAAATGGAACCCGAAACCGTCACCAAGGTCATGGCAAACTGTAGCTACTACAAGGTCCCTACTGCGAAACTAGACGAAGCAGCCATATGAATAAAATCGTAACAAATTTATGTTTTTTCATAATTAAACAAAAATCACTATGCCAACCAACCTATATTTCCTAGAACTTCAAAATATTATGATCTTCATATCTAGTGTGTTCATTGTAGTCTAAAAATAAACCTTACCCTTGACTGCCCTTGTAGTTTCATTACGAACTTATCAACTATGCCAATGTACCCAGGGTAGTCATTCTTCATAGAAGCTGATGCATGCAACTTACCAGCTCCCTAGCCGGCAATCTGTCGGCTCCCGCGTCTTTCTTGTTCTTTAGCCGCGTTATCGCTATTCTACCTTCGTCATGGTCAGGTAGCGGAACGACAATTCCGTCGTCAACGATTGGGGTGCCGGCATCTTCACATCTTCGAGAAGTGTTCCCTCCATAATTTAAGAATGCACTGGATGTCAGTCACCAGATCGCCGTCTATATTCTTACAGGAAAACGCCCCGGTCTTAAAACCTTATGTAAGCTGCCGATCATTCTGGTAGAATTTTCCGGAGTCGTTCCTATTGGCCAGCATCTCAAGCTCCTTGCACACACATAATTCGGCCTCTCATTTCTTCTATCTGATAATACGTCTCTCTCCCTTTCTTATCGATCTGGTTTCGCGTTTTTCGGTCAGGAGACAGCCACGTAGCTTGCTGTATCTTCTTATGCTGGAATCTGGTTCTGCAGACTGCCATGCTTCGGGCCCCGTCGAAGTTGATCAGCCTGTCCGTTAGCGGCTGTTTCTTTGTGCAGGCTGAATTTCCCAACTGTGGGACCAAAATTCCCTCCTTGCCCACCCTGGCGTAGAAATCGCCAAGCAGAATTTTTATGTCGCGTCGGGGGCAGCGCTCATAGGAGCGTTCCAGGGGCTCATAGAAGAAATATTTGGTCGCTTCGTCCATAAACAAAAGTTTTCTCACCAACTCTTCCAGAAAGAAAATTTCGAGCAAGTATTTTGTATGAAGGAAAAAGTATAACGCCTAGATCAACGGTATTTTTCAGTCGCTTAAAACTTATGCTAATATCACAGGCCGACAAAATTTAACCAACATTCAGACCCAGAAACCAGACTATATATTTCCGAAGGTTTATGATGCGCTGAATCCAAATCTGGCCTCAGAATTGCTCTATCAGCTCTGGTTTTCGAGATATCCTAACCTAAAAGTGCAAAAAATACAAAAAAAACATGAAAATTTCAAAATGCGATATCTCTGCGAAAAAAAATGATATTTGAGCAAACAAAACGCCATTTGAAAAAAGAAGGATTGTATTTAAAGAAGAAAAGTGCAAAAAAACCCCATTTTTGCCCATATTTGAGGTTATGTAGCCTTGCAGATGTTTTCTTTCACCAAAATTAAAGGATGGCATCTTTAAATACAATCCTTCTTTTTTCAAATGGCGTTTTGTTTGCTCAAATATCATTTTTTTTCGCAGAGATATCGCATTTTGAAATTTTCATGTTTTTTTTGTATTTTTTGCACTTTTAGGTTAGGATATCTCGAAAACCAGAGCCGATAGAGCAATTCTGAGGCCAGATTTGGATTCAGTGCATCATAAACCTTCGGAAATATATAGTCTGGTTTCTGGGTCTGAATGTTGGTTAAATTTTGTCGGCCTAGTTCCATTAAACACGAAAGATACGATTATCGTAAAAACTCAAACTAATAAATTAATTTTAGTTATCAATCCGAATTTTGCATGGACAGAGAAGCAGATATTAGTTTAAATTATTTCGGATACTTTTCCTTGTAGACTAGTGTATTTATTAGGGTATTAAATTGCGTTATTAAACATAGCGAGTACATTTGGACCATTTGCATTTCCATATACCCAACATTTACTGTAAAAAATACGCTTAACTGAAAATTTGAAGCCTTTAGCTTATCCGAAAACCAGTTAAAAATCTCTTGAAATAATTTAGCAAAGGAACAGTAATGGCTTTTTACAAAAATAAAAAACCTAAAATAAATGAGTCAAAGAGTCAATGGCTTCGAAAACTTACCACAGAGGCAGTCAACTATGTAACCAGCCAATGGACTAACAAGCTGACCAAGCATGCCAAGTAAACGCCGCTAGCCAAATAAATACAAAAAAAAACTACCAAAATAAGCCAGCCAGGCCACTCAATCAGCTAGCCAAGCAACTGAGAAGAGGGATAAATAAAACCTAAAAATTGAGCTAAAAGTGCAAGTGATTTTCATCTAAAACCAAACCATGCTTATTATGAACTACTCGGCACACTTGCACATACATATATACTTCAACTTTGATAACTTGAAGAGAAATCCACTGGTGCCAAGCTGGTTCGCTTCTAGTGAATTTAGACCAAGACTAGTTTTAATTTCTTGACATAAAAATAAATGTTACTTTTTACATTTATATCTGTCCATTCTATTTAATAACCCCCTCTCCTTGCCATATATGACAAGTGGCAAGTTATATCTGTGGGAAACAAGTATGCACTATGCTTCGGCTGATGTACCATTAGAAAGGTTCTGGTGTAAGTTTTGTACGAAAGTAAAGAAAATTATTTAATTTCTTTTTATTTTCTAATTATAGGTGTTCAATTTAATGTTTGGAAATGTGAGACTATAACTTATGGACTTCTGTCATACTTAAAATTATTATTCACAGCATCTTCTAGACCAGCTTAAACCATCAATTTGCTACTTTAGAATACGTCTACTCTTTTGTTGTACACTGTCACACTTGCAAGACAGATGCGACGACATGAGTAATGCATTGGTGCGAAATTAGCCAGTTTTGAACCAGAAATTTTTTACACCACTTCAAGCTTTCGCTGTGGAGGTGTTTTTGCTTACCACATACAAAGCAAAACTGCAACTGACTGGCCAGACGAAGGCAAACTGTGGAGACTGATAGTAAGTTAAATCAATAGGTCAGGGAAAGTATAAAGTAAATAATGGTCCGGAAGAGTGAAGGTGGGCGTTCAAACGTGCACTATTTATTCAACACTAACACTTTTACGTACTTCCTCCAACACACTGGCCCTCACTGTTGCATTTTCTCTACGATTTTCTCAACAAAAAGCACATTATAATCAACCGACTTATCAATAACCCTGGCTAGAGGCGACTTGAATTTTGCGATGGAAAGAGTAGAAGTAGAGAAAGACTTAAAAAATGTCGGTATTGTAAAACCAACATGAAAGTGATTGAAGAACACGTACCAAGCCAGTTTCTGGTAATGAGCAGGCAAATCGGCATTTAAAAGGAAATATGAAAGGTGAGAGAGGTATACCTTTAGTAGAGCAGGACAAGAGTAATAAAGCTAAACAATTTAATTTTACTGAAAAGTAAAGAATGCACATAACTAAATACATACAAACAAATCCATATTAAGGATTATTTATAGCTGAGGACAAAATAATATATATAATAGCATCTCAACATTTTGACTAGTTTTTACTATTTTCCTTTTCTTTTCTTTTCTTTTCTTTTCTTTTCTTTTCTTTTCTTTTCTTTTCTTTTCTTTTCTTTTCTTTTCTTTTCTTTTCTTTTCTTTTCTTTTCTTTTCTTTTCTTTTCTTTTCTTTTCTTTTCTTTTCTTTTCTTTTCTTTTCTTTTCTTTTCTTTTCTTTTCTTTTCTTTTCTTTTCTTTTCTTTTCTTTTCTTTTCTTTTCTTTTCTTTTCTTTTCTTTTCTTTTCTTTTCTTTTCTTTTCTTTTCTTTTCTTTTCTTTTCTTTTCTTTTCTTTTCTTTTCTTTTCTTTTCTTTTCTTTTCTTCATGTATATGATTTATTTGTAGGAGTAAAGCTCTTTGCCTAGTAAAAACCATTGAAATCCGAGTTTCAAACTTTATACGACATTGGAAAAATTCCATAAATGCACGACATTATTTTTATGGGAAAAAAGCGCAATACCATCTAAGAAAAAAACTATAAGAAATTCTAAAGAAAAACCGCGGAACAGATAAGAATATAAAAAACAGTTAATGCAATTTTACTCAAATTGTGTGTTTGATTTAATTACCATTAAGAGCTCTTGATGGTAAAGCCTTTTCTTAAAGATATTTGCTTAATTCGTTACTGGATTTCTGTTGTGCGAACATCAATACACCGGCAGCACTCTAACACTATTACCATAACAACCAATCTGACTTCGTGAGTATGGGATAGTAAGGAGGATTATTAAAGGAGGTTTCTTAAGCTGCAGGTTTTGGTGTTTAATTTGAGCATTTACGGCTGTTGGTTACGGGCACCGTGAATAATTTATAGCGTTCAAGCACGAGCACCAGAGGAATGCTACGGCACGTGTCCACTAGAAAATGTTGTACCATAATTTAATAAATTTCGCAGCAATTGAAAGGAATATTTTTTTTCAATAACTGTGCACGCACGTGCAAAAATGTGCATCACCTGATGGGGAAACATAGCTTTGTAAATACAGAGATATGTTTACTTACAAGTACACATACATATAATATAATGCCAGAAATATTGTGTCGAGATTTACCACCTCTGTTTAAACCCTGCTGAGCAAATATGGTAAGTACGAAATGTAAAAAAAAATTAAAGAATAGTTGGATGATTGAGTTGGATTCGATCTTCGATATTTGCTGGAGGTCGAAGATCGAAAATCAAATGCCAATTTAGCATTGTCATCTACGACCAATAGGGTGGATGTTCTTCCTAAGAAATATTCTACGTTTTTATATTTACTTATATAAAGGGTTATTGCAGGACATGCCTAGATTTTGTTTTATAGTAAAATAAAATATTTAAAAATGTAGACCCTTTCAGGTTGCACTAGTTTCATTCGATCCAGTTTTTAGTATACCAGTTCTTTTTCTATCCTCGACAAAACCAGTTTCTTGAAATTTTTTTCATTGTCTTGACAAATTTTTTCGTTGTCGTTTCTGTCTACTTGACAAATGGCAAAGACGATGTTTATGCCATCACGTGCCTGCATTGTTGTTTTAAATTCTGAAAAACGAAAGAAAGACAACGTAGAAAGGAATAGCCGCACCAACTTCACTACAAAAGTTTAGTTTTATAAAAACTACCAGCCCAAATTGCCAAGCAGGAACTCGCTGCAACAAATTCATCACCCAAATCAAATGAATCAAGCGAAAACACATTCAATTTAACAGGTTAAACTTGTATTTATAGCAGTATACTTACCCAATATAAACATTTTATGAATCAATTAACACATATAATGCACACATTTACACCAGATACCCTCTTACCATATACCCACGCCTTACCGACCGATATGCCTACTAGATGCAAAAATGAGATGAGAAAAATTCTTCAGAGAATTTTCTGCGGCAGGTTATCATTTTTCGCAGAAGATAAAGGTATTTTGTCCACGTATCAGTTCGGCTTCAGGAGATCTCGCTCAACAGTGGAAGCAATCGAATGCATGATGGGATTAACAACAGAAGCCATTGAGGGCAAGATATGGCCTGGCGAGAAAAATGAATACTGCGCTGTGGTAACACTGGAAGTTACTGGCAGCGCATACTATAAGTAGGAGCTCCCAGCTAAATTACTAGAATAATTGGGAGGTAATTTTCGGACCAGAAACTGAGGTTTACAACCGACAAAGACATTAAAGAATAGAATGTAATGGCAGGGATTCCCCAAGGATTCGTTCTAGGGTACTTAGACTAGACATGACTCGCAGAACGAAAGCCATTGTATTCGCGGATGATATGGAGGTGGTAATAATGGCAAAACATATCCAAAAAATTAAGAGGATCGCCAGCGACTCAGTAAGTAGGATCAAGGCTTGGTTGACGTTCATAAACCTGGAACTAGCTGAGCACAAAACTAGTTCTAATACGAGTTAGCAGCAGGAAGGCAGTCGAATCGATGAATCGAAACATCTAGGAGTGATGTTTGATAGTCGTCTAAATTTTAAAACGCTAGAATACGCTGTGAAGAAGGCATCGGGTGTGCAGTCCTGTCTGGTACGAATAATGCCAAACAACGATGACTCTAGCGATAGCAACAAAACACTGTACAGTAGGGTTATCAGCTCGGTCCTTTTGTATGCAGCACCGATCTAGGCTGATGCAATGAATATCAATATCGACGCAAAAAAACTAATAGGCGTCTATCGGCTAAGCGCTTTCCGGACTATCTGCGGCTTCCGCACAGTTTCTGAAGACGCATCATTCGTCAGTTAACATTCTGTCTAAAGCAATGCAAACAATATTTGTAAGGCTATTGGAACTGGACGCCGTAGCCGAATGGGTTGGTGCCTGACTACCATTCGGAATCCAGAGAGAATGTAGGTTCGAATCTCAGTGAAAGACCAAAAATGAAGAAAAACTTTTTCTAACAGCGGTCGTCCCACGGCAGGTAATGGCAAGCCTTCGACTATATTTCTGCCATGAAAAAGCTTTTCATAAAAAATATCTGCCATGTAGAATCGGCCTGAAACTGTAGATCTCTTCATTTGTGGAACAACATCAAGACGCAAACCACAAATAGATGAAGGAGCTCGGCCAAAAACCCAAAAACGGTGTACGCTTAATTTTTTTTGCATATATGTATACATATATATTGGAGCTGGACGAAAGAAATCGCTGAAGATGAAAGTTGGCGCTCCATCGCTCACTAGCAGGACCGGTGGAGCAGGTCACCCAAAGGTCGAAAGAGATAATACTCAACCTTACAGCGTGGTTAGAAAGGAACCACGGGGGAAAAAACTATCACCTAACTCAATTCCTTTCACGGCACGGGGTATTTAAAAAACACCTCCACAGATTTTGCCATTATAGCTCACCAAATTGCCCAATCTGCACGGAGATAGAAGAAGATGTTGAAAACGTCTAGTCCCAATGCCCACGCTATGCTTGCGAAACTTTTAAAATTTTAAACTAAGAAAATATTATGAATTTTATGCTAAAATCAGCATAACTGGGAAAAAATCTGCGCGCATGAAGAGGTTATTATTGTTGTTGTTGTAGCAACATAACATTGCCATATATATATGAGGACTGCTGCTGAAGTGACAGTCTTTGGTCGCATATAAATCCGGGTGGTTCCGGTAAGGTAGAACCGACTATCGAGAGGTCGTACATACTGCTATGCCCGTATAACAGTACTCGTAAGAATTTCCTCTTCAAGAGCGTTATCCCAAAAGCAAAACAAAAACGCTCGTATATATGCAATCAAATTTTGACGATTGAACAATAACCTATAATCTTTTACTCAGAATCGTCCACGTATCGCCAACATACCCCGACAGATGACATAAAAAATGGCAGCGCCTAACAGTTATTCACTCATAACCACTAGGCGTTACTTTTAAAAGACCATTTATGTAGAGACGCGAGTATGGTTAATTTACTTTAGAATTTATAAATACCCAGCTTGAATAAAATTATTTTAATTTTTTTCAAAATATTTTCGATGAGAATATCAAAAATCAAATATCAAAGAGACGTAAGCTCAGCCATTGTGTAAGATTTTGATTTACCTTGTATACGTTGTTAATTGAGCCGAGAGAATCTCTGAAAAAAAAATGCTTTGTTAGTATTGTAATTTATAATTTCAATAAAGTAATGTTTTGTGATTTTAATGGGCAAATTATACTCAGATTTTTCGTAACCTTTGACAAACAACGAATGGCGAAAATAACATTTTCATAATAAATTTGTATTTCTTTTCATTTTTGACCTAATTATCATCATCGTTTTGCAAAGTTTTCGCCTAAACAGCTTTTCAAGGAACACCTTTTACATTTTGTTTCACTGTTTATCATCTACTACATTTTCAATTTATTTTACAAAATTTGTTTACAACATTTCCCCTACCCGAGTGATTACCACCAACAGCGTTCAACTGTCACTTTTTTCGCTTTATATCCCCGTAAAACGAGGCATCTTTAGAACAACGTTATTAAAATCCATTCAACTAAAATTACAAAATAAAGAAACCGAAAATTGGGCGCCTTTCTTTCGACTTTACAATTAATAATATAATACTTTGTAATACTTTGTAAAGACACACACAAAGGCACATTTTCTATGAGTTGGAAAGCACACCTTTCGAACCGACCACAAATCGATTTAATGCGCGCCTGTCAAAAGGTGCCCCCTGTTCATACACACATACAAACTTATATATTCCTTTTTGTCACGGTGATGTAGGACATCTAATTTTCAGCCGAAGGCATTGGGAAATTTTGAGCTCAAATTTAATTTTAATTTCTGTTTTTGATAATTACGGGTTCGCTTTGACCTGATTTCTTGTCATTTGTTTTTACATAAAGACAGTTACGCCAGTCAACGCTTCTACTAGTAAACTTTACTTGTTACGTCTGTTCATCTATTCTCCTTGCTACTCGTCATACCTACACATTTACAGGCACTGCTTGAACAAAGCCTTTGAAGTTTTCTTATTTTTTTTTTTTTCTTCCTTCTTTTTTTTAATTGAGTGTTTGTTTTGTCATAGAAACTGTCACGATCCTGCTGTTGACCCGTATTAAGTGTGTACTTAACCCACCAAAGGTTGGTCATTTTTTATTGTTTAGCAATGAAGTCCACTTTACCAACCAACGACAAATATACTGCAACAATTTATAAATTTACGAACAGTAAATGTGACTGGAAAAAAATTAAGAAAAGTTTTGTAATATTTTGTAATTGTATTTGTAATTTTGATAGTAATAGTTTTAAAATTTACTACTGAGAAATCAATAAAAATTGTTCGATCCAAACAAAAGTGAAAAAAAGAAACCATTTGCTTTCAAATTACTACCTAGAACGCATTAAATATTCCTTTATTTTGTCCATGCTTGGGCCACTTCACGCGTGTCCGAAAGCAAAACCTGCTCCACCTTCACGTATGTCTTTTCTGTTTAGCGTAAATAAAACGCTATTATATACGTAGTCAAGTGTCCTATTTTTGTTTTAGTTTTTGTTTTTGCCTTCTTTTACACTCGTGTTAGTAAATAGGTTTCTATTCCTTCCTGGAAAAGTGAAAGGCAAAAGAATGTCGTTCAATGTTCCTTTTATGTTGTTTATTGTGATTACAGCTCGTATATGAGTGCAGTTCTTGCTGCTGTTGTTGTAAAAGTTCATAAAGTCCGTCCAGTACGATGTAGTTTATCTCAACTATTAGTAGAGGTGTGTTAAGAGTGTGGATTTAAGGGGGCATGTGAATAGATAGATCATATGCCGAACATATTTTGTTTACGTCGGGTTCGATTTTGTTTAGGAAGGAAACTAGCCTTGCATAGTGCACTGAACCTCATCATTCCCAAGCACAGTTCAAATAACGTCCAAGTATTAGTTGTGCTGAAATTTTCTTGACTATTTTGATCACAGTTAAGAACTAAAGTTTTATAGAAATGTTTTCTTTGCTTTTACTTTCTTCTTTACTAAAATCTATAATATAAAAATGAATCGCTAAATGTGTTGGTAAGCGCATAACTCAACAACGCATGGACCAATCTTAACAATTATTTTTTTTAAATGTTCCTTGGAGTCCAAGGATGGTTTTTAAGGCGAGAAAAATTCGAATAATTTTCGGGGAACACCCTAAAACAGCCCTTTTCTTTTTCCCATACAAATATTGCGCGTTCGTGTGTGTGCGTGTTCGCGTTGGAGGATCTAATGCGTTCACACAAAAGTATCGTGAGCCCGACCAAATTGAAAAGTCAAAAAATGTAAGAGTTATAGATTTGATTGACCTCGCAATATTCTTTCTTTTGTTTTAGTTTCAGAACGCGGCATAAATTACATTAGTTTTCCCTTCGTTGCATCTGTCAAACAAACCGCGTTAAAAAGCGTTTATTATCTTTCATAATTAATTTTGAATGTCTTATATCGTGTTTTGTGCAAAGTGTTTTAATACCTGTGACATAATTTAGGTAAGTATATTCGATATGCCTCCTATGCGACGAAGTAATTTACGTAGAAGAACCTGAAATGCTACAAACCAAACTAATTGCCGATATAATCATACTGCACAAGAACGTGACGACCGAAATGAACGTGAAAGAATTCATATATCACGAACGCGGGAAGCGAGTGCGAGAGATTCAACTAATAATCGCGCAAGTTGGAATCGAGCTGCCTTCAATTACGATTTGTCAATTGACTACAGTAACTACCAATGTGTTACTATTGGATCTATGAACTTGTTTTGCTCTCATTGTAAGGCATTGAAATACAAAAATGAAGCCAATGGATTGTGTTGCGCAAATGGGAAAGTGAAATTGATACCATTGGATCCACCACCAGAGCCATTGCACTCATTGGTTTCAGAAATAAGACCAGATTCCATACACTTTTTGATAAATATCCAACAATATAGCAATTGCTTTCAAATGACGTCATTTGGGACAACAAACGTAGTTCAGGAAAATTTCATGCCAACTTTTAAGGTATGCATTATAGCAGTTTATCATTATTATTTTAATGAACAAAAGTTCCTGTTAACCAAGTAAAGATGTATCATTAACCTTCAGTTCCCTAATACCCAAGAAATATGTCACTTAGTCATAATATTATTTATTGATTCAGTATTAGCAACACTTTTATTATTTTGAAACACAATATAATTATTTGATGATGGATATTAGTTACAACTAATTATTACATATTGACATACATAAGCATATCAATTATTGTTTGGTGATTCAAATTAGGAGACAGATATACTTTTTAGGACGTTTTAATGCACCAACTATTTATGAAGTTGTCATCGTTGTAGTTGGAGAAAACTTGGAATCCAGTGAAATTGTTTTACATCGTCGGAATGATTAATCGGTTATTAACCCTATGTTAATAATAATAATAATAATTAATAATTAATTATCTCTTTGTTTTGTCATTGAAGCACCCACTTTATAAATAGGTTCCCACTATCCCTTTAGATTATTCTTCAATCAGGTTTGAATCTTAAGTTTGAAGCCCTCTGGCAGACATCCCAGTCGAGGTTTTTAGTGGGTTCCAAAAGGGTGGTTCGTGGAAGCGAAGATACTTAGGTCACACGAGCTGACCCTTTTCTTTAATTCTGCTGAACAGAACCGTCACCATGATGATTGGGCGGTGATGAGGGTCAGCAGAGTAAAAACATCTTAAGGTCGAAATATAAACTGCCACATTCAAAATCTATTTGACAGAACGAAGTCTGTCGAGTCCACTAGTTTACTATAAAAATTATTAAAACAAGTATTTACATTAGTAATATTAGTAAATTTTAAAAATTAATAAAATTGCGAACGGAATTGCTCTGTAGGTAAACAAAAGCAAACCCAAATATTTGCTCTAGAGGAGGCGGACTACACAGCTGCAAAATGTTTATGTTGGAGCTTATACTTTTGAAGCAGTGCAGCAT
The DNA here is from genome assembly GCF_027943255.1 of Anastrepha obliqua. Taxonomy (NCBI): domain Eukaryota; kingdom Metazoa; phylum Arthropoda; class Insecta; order Diptera; family Tephritidae; genus Anastrepha; species Anastrepha obliqua. The sequence goes on from NC_072892.1 coordinate 89,807,156, forward strand.
TTTAAGTAATGTTGGAGTTATGTTCGCATGTAGCGGTAATTCAACTTCTGCAGTCAAGGATCGCCGCCAACAAAACGTATTATGCCCACCTTAACCTGTTCAGGTTTCGGCTCTTGTCAAAAACAACAAAGCTAACTATGTACTCGCGCAGGATCCTCATCCGACCAATCTTAACGTATCGATGTGAGGTACAGACTCTTCAAGTGGCTGACTGCGCGGTGAGTGCTAGCATGAAAAAAATGTAAGTAAAATTTTTGGCTCAATAAAAATGGATGATGGTACCTGTAGAACCGGTAGAATCCGAACTAAACGATTTCACTCACAACGAGACAGCTGTGCGTTTTATTAAAAAGCAGCGCATAAGATGGTTAGATCATGTTACCCGTAAGCCTGCTGCCGTGTGCCATGAAGAAAGCAATCACAGGAAAGTTAGACCTAGGAATCGAGTAACAAACGTAGAGAGCAAAACGCTCTCAAGGACTTGAGAGTACGTTACTACGAAGCAAAAGCTCAAGATCGACCGCTTTGGAGGAGCATTGTTAAGGAAGCTTTGACGCACTCCGCGTTGGAATGTTATGGTGTAGAAGAATCACCAACCCAACGACTGCGTAGTCCACATGGCGTACGGACCCTTGAAGTGTATCAAAAAGGTCATTGGATGAACCAGCAATCTTAAGAAGCCGATTTTATTTTCGTCAATTTGTGACCTAATGTAGTCAGTTACTTCCCAAGACTCGTTAAAAGTATTATAGCAACATATGAATCGTTGAATTCCTTTAACTACGGTCTTATATAGTAAATACAGGATTCACCGCTGATGCATTAACAGTGGCACGAATGTGGTAGAAGTATGGCTGCACACTCCCTTTTATTTTCTCTCATCAATTTAATTTTTCTAAAAACCTTTAACATTTCAAACTGTTAAAATTTCAATATGTAGCTTTAAATGCACTCACTCTATGTGACGAAAATGGATATGACGCTAGAAGATATACTCAGCTATTAATAAAAATTATGTTTACTTTTTGCCAGTGCAAATATGGTACAATAATGTCCTTGAAAAATGTTTCCTTAAATATTCTTGAAATTTCCTAATGAATTATTTGGAAGAAAATATATGTTAACGGTATATATATTTATTAATACATGCCTCAACTTTGTTTTGCTTGCTGTTTTACATAACATATTTTTAAAAATATTTGAACTCATTGCTAACGAATCTATCCTGAATTAAATTATATACAATGGATCACTCCATTTTCATTTCCTTTTGCAATTTAATTCCTATAAAAGAAATAGCCGAATGGGTTGGTGCGCGATTACCATTCGGAATTCACAGAGAGGTCGTTGGTTCGAATCTCGGTGAAAGCAAAATTAATAAAAACATTTTTCTAATAGCGGTCGCCCCTCGGCAGGCAATGGCAAACCTTCGAGTGTATTTCTGCCATGAAAAAGCTCCTCATAAAAATATCTGCCGTTCGGAGTCGGCTTGAAACTGTAGGTCCCTCCATTTGTGGAACAACATCAAAGACGCACACCACAAATAGGAGGAGGAGCTCGGCCAAACACCTAACAGAAGTGTACGCGCCAATTATTTATTTTTTTTTTTTTTAAAGAAATAAATTGGTGATAGAATCAGACTCGTAGTATACAACATTACTAGATATATAAAGTTTATAGTAACATACATATGACATTTTGCCCTGATAACAAAAAAGCAGTTGATTTTTGTCGCACGATTTTGTCTATCGGATAGTGCTGGAGTAATGCATTCGAAAAGGTCCCAAGCCTGTACTTAGAAACCAAATTATAATTATATAATTCGAACTAAAGTTACCTTTCACATTTTGGTTTATATATAGCCCATGGCACATAGCAGATCACCACTAACATTTTTTCCAGTTTTCACTACTTTTCCATTTTTAATGTTCATAACTTTTATGTGCAAGCACTATCAACGGTCTAAACTAACTAAATTGATTCATATCAAAGTGTCACACTTCATACAAAAATTAGAGAAATGCCGCAAATGTTTCCCCCTATTGGTGGAAATTAGAATGGTTTTTAATTAGAATTTTTAGAGCAATTTCATAGCTTATTAAATTTTTGTTACATTGCGAGTTGCTAAAAAATTTTGATAAAGTTCTGATAAGTTTATCTAATTCTAAATTCTATCAGACAATTCACCAATTCATTTGCAATTTTAACATTATCAATTAATTCATACGTAATTACTGGGTTCTCTTTCCAGGTATACTAAGAAAGCTTACTAAATTTTCATCGTAATTAGATGAACGGCTTTGGAGTGCCAGTAAGTGGCATATTCAAGAATAACAATTTTAAAAAATATTTTTAAGCCTTTTTACCATGAAAAGAATATGAAAAAAATTTGTATTCTCTTGTACTTAATACATATATTTCTGTGCCTTATGGCCTTTTTTCGAAGCCTCTGTCCCTATTGAAACTTTAAGACCATTTCAAAAACATCGACGTTCTGTGGAAAAACTAAACAAAAATTAAATTTTCCATATTTCCCTCTCATCACGCATATACCGATTTTCTCTGGTGCGGCGACACACAATTCTATAAAAAAGGTCTTAATACTTAGAGATTTCTTCTGACTCATATATAGCTTGGAATAATAGAGGATATAATTAAGCACCAAATATATTTTTGTTAAAGGATTTGAATATAAATCGTCAAGGATTTTAAAAGCTAAAAATTTTAAGGAGATTTTTGAGATATTTGATCTATGAAAAAAATGTTGTAGGAATGTGTATACTTTCCTCTTTAATTTGATACACTTATGTCAATACCCGACATAATTTTCCAGTATTCTTCCAATAAATAAATTTTCAAACGTACTTTGTATGGAAGGAATCCGTGACACTGTCCGCAAGGAAAATATTCTCAAAATTCAATGGTATTTTGACGCTACTTGTAACTTGTACTACTTTATATAGTAAAATTGAAAGGACTATTAAATTGCATACTCAAATTTGTTAATAAAAAGGATGAATGATTTTTTTTTTAATATTTGAAGCTTAGTTATATAGTTTTTGTTGTATAATGAGTTGAGCTTTTATAAAAATAAATAGATACAAAAGAAGTAAAAGTAAAACATCTAAAAGCGGTCAAAATAAACCAAACCTTGTATATTTGAACATACATACATATATCAACAGCCCTTCTACCTATAACAAATCTACTCAAATGCTTGTAATCCCAAACTTCCCCTCCTTTACTTATAAGATCCGAACGTACAAATCTCTGCACTTATTCAAAGAAAATTTCAGTTCAGCATATTAGGAGAATATGTACGTATCCATGCATATATGTACATATGTGGGTAAGAGAACAAAAGCAGTACGCTCGACTAATCTGTGATCAGCCAACAAATTTTCATAATTTTCCGCTTAAAGTTTTGATTACACACGTACCCACAGAAACAGACACACAGGACATATATATACAAACGTAGATGTAATGTACATATACATATATGTACGTAAATGTATGCGTATACCAGTAAAGTGAAGGATAACGTGAAAGCAACTAACAAACCAACCACTTGGGATTCAAATGGCAAGCACTTACGGTCAATGATCTGTAAAGAGTGGCCAGAACGAAGGCACAAATGAGAGTAACCAACTTAACCGTACGACGCAATTTGAATGGAGAAAAAGGGTTAACAAAAAACAAGCAATAACGCCTGCCATAACAACAACAAACAAGCATAAAAATTAAACGCTACAACAGACAGCTGAATGGAAATGTGCCTTCGAACGACCCAGCAAACACTTCAAGCGACGCACAAGGAAAACTCACAGTCTGTGAAAATATTTAATAACAAAACACAAACAAAAGGCTAAATAGAACAGAAAAATATTCAATATTATGCATGCAAACAGTCTGAATGATTTTACGTAATACGCAATGGTGTAGAATCTACACTTAAGATAGACATTGATTGGTGTATGTGTTCACGCATATATATACATACATACGTATATATAGTACATATGTGCCTACAAAGAATAGAAAGGAGGAAATGCGCTAGAAAATAAGAGCATACCGTGACTGGTTGAGCTTTTACTGAAGTAGAATGTCCAGATGAATACATTTTTAAGTACGCACACTCAACAAACCCGTGAAGTAAGGAAAGAATGTATAAAAAAGGGATTGAACCAATGGCGTTGCACACAACATAATATTCAAATATCAATTACTACGCAAATTATGGAGGAGTGCTCGAGTTCATATTAAAATAAGTTTCCAACTGCATCTCTGCCAAGAAGAGGATTCTCAGTAAAATGATTTGCCATCCGAGAGTGATATGAAATTATCTATTTATGGGGCAGGTATGGCAACCAAGTAACTTTCAACTTAAACAAACCTTAAAATTTGTGTATTGATATCACCGTGCGACTGTGAAAGTAATGCGGCAACTGCAAGTTTCATCAATTTTATTTTTTAATGGCCTTTAAAGTTTCACATTGTGTTGTGAATACAAATAAATAATAAGAATAATAAAAATATTTTAAGTAAAAAGTTTCAAATTTGTGTACTCACTCTGTGATAATTATATGGCTATCCAATGGATATATCCATATAACAATTTTTTTTTTACTTTTGACTAGAACAAATACTCTAAAATTTGAAAAGGATTGCCTTAAATATTTTTGAAATTTTCTAAGAATCAATTTGGAAAAAAACTATGTGGTAAAGTTATACAGATCTGGTAATAGTAATCTACTCCAATTACGTTCTTCGTACTGTCTTATAAATAGAAACGTAAAATAAGGTAGTAGAACTTTCCTCCTATGAAGTAAAGTATACGCAATCGAAACCATAAAAACTCTATTTTGTTCAGGCGCAAAGAAAAAACAATATTTTTTTAATAACTCTATAAGTGTTTTTTCGCTTTATATGTGTATCACTTGGTAGCCGTATTAAAGTCATAATGTGAGGAAAAGTATTCAAAAATATGAAAAATAGAAAATTTAATCTTTTGAAATTTTTATGCAAAATCGCTACATAAAACCTGTAGTAGCACATTCGTAGAAATTTTATTCTCGATAACAAAATGAAGTTGATTTTTGTCGCACGCTGTATCGATTGAAAATATTATCAATTCAAAAAAAAAATATCGCACATGTTATATTTACATATCAGTAGATATGACCATTTTTAAATACTTCGTCTATCTGTTTGAACATGCCAGTCCTCGAAAAGTATGAACCAAATCTGAGGATCTTTCAACTGATAGGTGGAGAAATTCTCTAAAAAAGATATTTGCAACTTTTTAACCTGAAATTATTACACTCTGGCTAATGCTTATGTTGGCATATTTACAAGAATTCTATTTATTTAATCTAATTTTAAATTAATTTATAGAAAATATAACTGAGATCCCCAAACAGTGTGCAAAAGTCACAAAAATGTAACAAATTTGAAAGAGTGCATACAAATTTTGCAAACTTTTTATTTAAAACTCAATATATTAGTTAAATGAAGAGTACGTTCTATAACTGACTAAAAATTTTTGTTTATTTTTGACAATTTTTTCGCTGATTTTTCTTCCGCATAAAAGACTGCCGAACATGTTCTTTGCAACTTCTGAATGGCAAATCGTCAACAACTCGGTATACACCATCAGTCGCAGACCAAACTATCATACTTGTAATGCCTTCAATGCTTATTTAACAATTGCATCGATTTACTTTCTGTTTCCAAAAAACAGTGCATAAAAGGTACCTAGCAAAATAACATCAACGCGGCCAGCGAGGTACAATGAAGATGGCGGCTAACAACACTAGAAGTGACCAAGGTCAGAAATATAAATGCCACTTCCGTATAATAAATGCACAGCAATTCACCCTTGGCTCTTATTTGAAAGCTGCATTACATTCATTGCCCAACATGTAAATTTAAAATTACTTTTGAATGTGCGAAAGATATCCCATTACAAGTAAAAAATATTTCAATTTATTTTGCTATAAAAGGAACAAAAAAATTACTTTGTACTTTTTATTAAACCACTTTATGAAATATTTACAAGCTACCCAAGCATAAATTAAATGTCATTTTATCATATTTTACTTTTTCAGTTATAGGAAGTCATTACATTTTTTCTTACTGCTAATTATACCAATCATCTGCAGCCTTTTTTTTATTTTCAATTACGAGTTTTAATTTTTTCTCTGGGTTGTGTATTGTCCGAATTTAGAGTTGTCGAGAATATTTATAAAATGGGTTAATTTTAGTTGTCCTGAAATATTATGAAGATCACATAATAGACCAAATTAGTAGTCTAATTACACAGGCCAACAACCAAAAAACTTTTTCGATAATTTTAACTAATTACTTTGTAATTTGGTGTCCTGATGACGAAAAAATTAGTAAAAAGTTATATCACCCATGAATTTTTCACATTTTACAATTAAGTAAAAATACAGTTTATGTACCAAAATGTATCGGATATATTTCACAGTCCTGCGAGGTACAGTTTCTAAAACGGCTTTGGGTGTTTCTTGAAGGTTTTTTATGCTGAAAAGGAATATGACTTTGAAAATGCTCCAGCACGTCAGGATTTTTGGCAATTTCAGGTTAAATAGTCAAAAAATGCAGATTTCGGCCATTTTTTAAATTTTTTTTTGGAGCAAGGTAAAGTTTTTTTAATTTTCCACAACGGCATCGCAAAGTACTAGTCTTCAGCTTTAAAATCCATTTTTAAAAATATTTTTGCAATTAATATACAAAAAGTTATACAATTTTGAATTCGCCCTTTACAGAGGCGTTAGAGAGTTAGAAAGGTTGAATTTGCATATCTAAAAGCATATTTAAAGCTGAAGAGTAGTACTTTGGGATGCCGTCGTGGAAAATTAAAAAAAAAACTTTACCTTGCTCAAAAAAATTTTTAAAATGGCCAAAATCAGCATTTTTTGATTATTTAACCTCAAATTGCCAAAAATCCTGACGTGCTAGACCATTTTCAAGGTCATATTCGTTTTCAGCATAAAATAACCTTCAAGAAACACCCATAGCCGTTTTAGAAGCTTTAAAAAAGCGAGATTTTGCAGGCCTGTGTTATGTTTTAGATCCATATAAAAAATGTTATTAGCCAAGATTTTAAAATTTTCACAACAATTAAAGTCAGGACACTTAGAGAGTTATGGAACTTATTTACGTAACATATAAGTATTATCGATATTACATTTATTATATGCCAACGAATAAAAGTTTTAGTTTCTCTCACGTTTAGACAGCAAGATAGGACGAATAAAAAGTTGGTTCAAAATTGCTCAGTTATTCACTTAATTGACCAAAAAGTTTTACAAAAATCTCTCACCTCAAATATTTTTATTGTGGAAATTTGCCAAGAATTCCAGTTACAAATTCTATCCGTCCTACGAACAAATTTTTATAATTTCTTACCTTTTCCACATCTAACTACTGGCTACAATTTATGTGAGTCAAAAATCCTATATAACGCATTAACTTCTACTAAGTAGAAACTGTTTAGTCAGTTGAAGTATCGTTTTAAATAATGTAACGAAAATCTTCGGTCACCATTTGCTTTAACACAAGCCTTCAAACGAATAGGCCATTTAGCTATTATAGAACGCGCGGTTTCCATGGATATTGATGAATCAAAAATTGTTTGACACTCTCCAAATTCCTGTGTTCTCCAATTTTGATCACAAACTTTAGTCCAATGGATTCAGATGTGGACCTTCAGGCAGCCAATCTTCTGCCGCTATGAACCCAGGAGTATGTTTTTTAGCCACTGCTGGGTGGTTTTTGCCTTATAGCTGGAGCGGGGTCTTGCAGGACGATCCAACGCTCCCCATTGTAAAGATTACTTACTGCTCAACGGCTTCACAACTCTTGGAAGAAACTTTAAGCTCTTCACTCCTAGCTCTTCACTCCGTTGTTAACAAGCAAAATTTGCCACGAAATTGAATATAACTTAGGAGTAGACAATGCATGCGAACAAAAGCAAAAATGACGGAACTTTTTTCTGCAAATATATTCTCCATACATTTTAAATTATAAATTAAGGTGTAAACTTACAACAATATGAAATCATTTGAATTAGCTAACATGGATAAATTATATTTTGAGATCTGAAATGTATCAGCCCATATCAAAATGCATTCGTGGATAAGTGGCAAATAAATACATAAACTTCTCCAAGGCGTCTGAGAAATCAGCAAATCCAAAGCCCTCAAAATTGGTTTTCATTACACATCTTTTGATTTTCTTAAATCTTAACTTAGTAACCGATAATAGGCAGCAGTTTAGCTAATACTAAATTCTATCTGTGCGGTGTATAGTTAGGTATTCCACAAAAAAGAATTTTTTAACAATTGTTGTTACTTTTGTTTATTAAGAATATTTATCAATGCCTTGTAAATGAACATTTTTCACATTACGATGACTTAAAGGTATATCTAAGAGTAAGAGATTCTAATGATATGTTTCGCTTACAGTAAGATCTCAATAGCATTTATAGATACTGCAACAAAAACCGGTTGTTCCGGAATCTAAATAAATTCTCTCAAATCACCTATTCGAAACATCGCTGCTATTGCTATTGCTGCAGTCGCATCATCTTGGAAACTTTGTTTTATCCAGCATTAATGAAATCCTGCTTTTGCGTGTTGTTTTAGATTTCCGCTTTACATTCATTGGCTACTTAAATTAAAACTTATTCACTTTTTTCACTGGCTTTTGTTCGACGTAAAAGCAAGGAATTTACTAGCCCTTATACTCTGAAATTTCTTTTCGTTACGTTTGTTCGCTCAAGACTTGGATACGCTTCTTTGATTTGAAGTCCTTTCTGTACTTCTCACATTGGGCGCCTAGAACGCATTCAAAAGGTATTTGTACGCTTTATGAAGTATACTCTACATACTGTATACGTGTTTCTTTATTTTCTTTATTTTCTATCGCGGAAATCATTAGTGGCAGAATAAATTGCTCTGAGTTGTTAGATTAGTTAGAAGTTTTTGAGTGTATCGTTGGCGGGATTTCAATAAATCATATGCATCGATTCCTTCAATGCAGAACTAACTGCGATACATGGGGGGCGTGGCATCTAACATGGAGACCAAAATGTGGAAACAAAAATATATCTCTAAAACCAATTAAGTTAATGGACTGGAACTAGACAGGAATGCGTACATTATATACACCGTGTTTATGGCGAAAAGCATTAGGTATTTGGAATGGGGCCGTGGTACCTGCCATGCAAGCTTAAATTGCATAACGTGCGTACAAAATAATTGAACTAACAGTTAAAAATCTTCAAACAAATGTTGTGGAGCGGTAGCAGGGTTTAAAAAAAATTGGCGTATTTTATCACTGGAAAAATTTAAAAAATACGTTTTGTGCTCAGGAGCCCCAAATAAAGTCTCTCCTATACGGAGGTTTTTGGTATTTGTTCATATAATTATTTGTAAAGCAGTGTTACGTATTTTAAACTTGGGAAAAATTTGCAAAATGCAATCAGATATATTGCATATAAATGAATGGCAATATTGTGGTTTCCGGATTAAAGCTATTTTACGTTGTTATAAAAATACCTTTTTCAATTGCTGGCAAAAATGTACAAGCTTTTAATTATATTATTGAACGTTCAAACTGAATTCATTAAGCTATTAACACGAAAAGAAACAAAAATGTTTAAATACATGGCATAGAGATTTTCTTACACGAGTATATTATATTATTATATTATTAATTTTCTAAAATGTCTGAATTGTAATCTTAGCCTGGCATTTACTCGAATAAACAAATAAATACATAAATCCCCCTTGAAATGTGTTTTTGTATACACTGAACATATTTAGCAGCATTATTCATATTTTAGTGGCAGCTTAATCACTTCTTATGTATATGCAAAAAAGTAATCGGATTTGTTTTTAGTTTTATTGTATTCCCAGAAGCTTTTACGTGTTACTCACTGCTAATAGTTTTCAGGAAAAAACGCCGTACCTTCCAATTTTCAATACCATTTTCAAGCAAAATCAATTAGTTCACGAATGCATCGCACACGCTACCTCACTCCATCATGCCTAAAGGGGGCTGTAGTAGTGCAAAAAGCTTGAACTACATACTCTGTTTTTTATATATGTGAGTATGTACTTATATAAGATACCATCAATGCGCGCACAATTTTATTCAACTGAATTTTTTCAATTCTCGATAAATGTATGTATGTATGTATGTGTGTATGCGTGTGTGCGGTGAATTGTTGAGAGGAAAAGGCTTTAATATGAAGATTGAATTCGACGTTACTGGCCAAAGTTGAAGTGAAAATGGGGCCGCGACCGTGAGTCTTATACAATTTTCGCGGTAAAGAAAAAAATAGGAGAACAAAACATAATAAAGTTCTTACTCCAATAGTACCACATACTGCCAAGAATATGATATGACTCTTTGTTCCCCTATTGTTGTTATTATTTCTTTTAGTGTTGCTATTACTGTGCACTATTGTTGCTTTTATGGTGAGCAGTTAAATAAAGGAAAATCAAATGATGCCCTGCAGGGAAAACGTCTGCACAGATAGGTTTCTAGTGAATTTAGAACCATAACTAGTTCCTGTATTTCCTCTTTCCCATATAAGCAATTGTTGAATTTTACACGACGTTGCTTGGGGCTGTCCCCCAATTGTTTTCTCTGTATTTATTTTTCGTTAGTTCTGTATTAGTTTTGAATTTATTAGATTGCAAGAGGCATCTGAGAGAAGATTGAGCAAATTTTAAGCGCTTTAATTTTTTTTTTTTTCAGAAAAAAAAAGGTTTTTGTGCTAAACGGGAACGTCGTAATGAAAGCGTCAACGGGCACTTCTCCCCGGCATTTCCAAATTTAAATCTTAAAACTTTTAGATGATGCAATTTCTTAATTATTATCTTTTTTTTGCCTATTGTACTATAAAGGTTATAGTCTGTTGACTTGTTTAGCGTGCACCCGGAGGTGCATCCATATTTTACGTGCAGGTATTCAATATTATAGACCTAATATTCATTTCCTTTTAAATCGCTGAAAAGATAGCGTATGAGAAGTGAGTGCAGAAATAAAAGGATTTTGGTCATCAACAGTGGCGCAACTAGGGTATGGCAAGCAGGGCACGTGCCATGGGCGCCACTCTAGGGGGGGCGCAAAGTGACACCTCAACTTTGTATATTCAATGTATATTCAATTGCGATTTTGAACTTCAGTTTTAAATAAAGCTACGAGAAGTCAGAATAGTCGACTCTGTAATCTGTATACTCGCCAGCGAGAAAAACCGAAGACAAGAATCAAACAAGTGAAACCAGAAGTGATGCGCAGCAACTAAACAACCGAATGCTGAAGTATGATTTCTTGATTTTGCTGGGATTTTAGAATACAGTACTAATCCGCATTGACAACCAAATATTGAAGTATGATTTCTTGATTTTGCTGCGATTTAGAATACAGTACTAATCCGCATTGACCGCGTTCAAAAGCGGCTGCAAGATCCCACGATGAATTTTCACGATACTGCTGAAGATTTGAAGGCCCTTCAAAATTATTCGGAAATGAAAGAGAAGGCATCGTTGATAGTTCACTCGAAGAAGCGATAATTATCAACACTGGGGCGTTGCAACTGAAAGACGCCGAAGAAGAATAAAAAATACGGATGGTGAACTTTCGATTGATGCTGGTTTGAGTACCATCGAAGAAATGAAAAGGGTTTTGAAAGAAACGGTTGATCGACTATTTCAAGAAATGAACGGAAGGTTCGTGTGGTTGAATGAAATCGACGAAAAATTTGGATTTCTTCTCGATGTCAAAGGTCTTACGAGCTCAAAAAAAAGTACAATGAGATGGGTCAATTCTACGTGAGTGATATTGATGGAAATGAACTGTACGGAGAAATTCTTGGCTTCAGCATGTTGCTCACCATTTCAAGTCCAGAAACAGTCCTCGAATTCATTGTTCAGTTCGGAGATGAAAGCGTGTTCACGAATCTTCGCGTCGCAATTCAAATTCTAGTGACAATAGCAGTTTCCATTGCTAGCTGCGAGAGATCCTTCAGCAAGTTAAAACTTGTACTGTCTTATTTAAGAGCTACAATGGGTAAAGAAAGATTGTGCAATTTTTTCACAGCCATGGGCGCTACGTCCTCCAGGTATGCCTCTGGTCATCAAGATTTTGTGTTGGTGAGCATGCTTTTGATTTGAGAACAAACAGTAGGTGCTAAGATTTACTTTTAAAAAATTTAAAGTTTAAATATAAACATATTGATTCCATGGATGGAAAATAAATTTTGTTTTAATATTTCACTTAAGGGCGTAGCGCCGTGGTTAAGCAATTTTTAAAAAGCTGACTTGGGTCCAACAGGAAACAACAATTTGACCTGTTTTATTTTCTTTTTTTCCTTTTAATTTCTATTAATTTTTTTATAAAGGCATATTTCATTATGCATCAAATATTATTGGGTATGGGAATAAGTTTCCGCCCTCGTAAAAGAGGTGTCGCTGCTGATATTATTTTTGTGTTTGCTCTAGTAGTATACTGGTGAGTTCAAGGTATATATGTGAGGTCTCGATCGCAGTAGTTGACATTTGTTTGAAGTGTAAAGATCCTTTCTTATCTGACGTCAAAATTCAATTCGACGCTTCCAAAGTGGCAATTTCGACGTGAGTGATAAAAATCGAACGAATAGAGTAGCATTGCAGCGTGGCCGGGCTTACTATTAATTTAGAAACTGGTATTTCTTTGACACACACTATTATTCTTCTTTAATATTTAACAATTTTGGTATAAAAGTCAAAATTTGTTTGACTTATGTGTAAAAAAATATTAGTTTTTGGTAGTACTGGATGTTCAACACCCAGTCCAGCACTTGGGAGAGCGTTCGTGTGGCCTCGAAGCCGTCGGGTATCTCCAACCCATTGTCGGGCATGCGTAGCGCGTGGTTTTCCCATTCCCTTCTTCGTCTTCGGTTCCACCTAAGGCACGAAGGCACTTGCTTAGCAACCTAGTTTGAAGTGGTCGAAATCGCACTAGTTCTCTGTGGTACTAGTTATTGTTTCACTAGTTCAGATTTTCCCTGCAGTGCAGTATATGCGGGGGTATTTGTAGTATGTGGCTTTTGCGTGTATGCACATATACATTTGTACATGTAAGTACGTATGCATGTACCCGTATTTAGTTCCCCTTAGTGCGTCAGATATTTATAGCTTTCCCTTGCGAAATGAAAAACCTACACGGTGACAGTAGTTGCTTTGTTGATGCAGCTGCTGTCGTTACTGCCGAACGCGTTTTTCTGTTTATTTTTCGGTTTTCTCTCGTCTGGGTGTTGTTTTCACTTTTATTCAACTTTTTTGCCTCCTTTTTACACTTGCATTATTTTTTCTGGCTGTCTTTTTTTATGCTCCGCCGAATGAAGTGAAGAAATTTAACAGAGTTTGAACGAAAATGGACTGGTAGCGAATGTCTTGTATGTAGTTGTGTTTAAATATTTTAGCTACAATGCATTCATGTATGTGCGCTACCAACATACTGACATATTTTCCATACAAATATGCTTTGTAAGCTTATTCACGGCTTCACGTCACCACTCCTGCTGCGTCGCTTTTCCTTACTCTATTTGTTCCTTTTATTATCATAGTTGCAACTGTTGTTGTTGTTCAATCATGCTCCGTTTTCATTTTGCGCAAAGTTCTCACTTCCCGATCCCCTCCAGCAATGCCACATTGCAGCCGCCATTTTGCACACCTCCTTTCAGTTGTTTGCTTTGACCTGGTTTTTTTGACGGTGGTTTTGTGTTGATTTCTTGTTTGCATAAATATTAAAAATACGCAAATGCAGGAATACAGAAGCGTAGTAATGTTGCAGAACGCAACGCAACTTTGTTTGCCGTTGTTAAAATGTTTGCATGTGTTTGTAGGATTTCAAATACTTTTATTCCTTTTTTCTCAGATTCACTTGCTTTTATTGCATTATTTACCATATGTTTTACGATTTTATTGTTTCTCTTATTTAATTCTTTTATTACATATTTTTCAGCTCCCGTAGTTGTAGTTGTTTTTATTTAGTATTGCATGCATTTTCAGAGCCACATACAGTTGGCCTCGTTTATAAGCATTGTGGTTGCTGCGTCGCACTGCGGTCAACGTTAAATCTCTTTGACAAATTTTCTTAATTGCATATGGCACAAATAGCTCGTAATACGGCGAATGTGAGAATGTGTAATTGGTTTGGTGGTGAGCCAACAAAAACCAAAGGCACATGCACAAAATTCGTAAGGTGTACATATATATGTAATAGACGTTAACGGTATCAAAATTGAATTCGACCCTTTTTTAATCGCATTGATCCTACAATTGGTACATAAATTTTTATGACTTATTAAATAAAATATTTTCAATTAAAATAGCCTTTTCGACGATAAAAACACTTTTTTCCAATATCTTACGAAAAAATTCTTGACTGTGTCTTCTTTTTGATTCGTTTTCTATTTAATTATTATTTATTTTATGACATAACAGGCACTTGAAACTTAAGTACTGAATAAACTTAAAATAATTATTATAAAAAATATATTTATCTTATATTGTATTGCCTTATATCTTATATACGTACATGAAAAATTAACTCCAAAAATTTTAAAAAAGTCAGGAGCATTAGCACCGTAGACTGTCAGGTTAAGACCAACACGAAAAACTCCATATTATGGAAATTTCGGCGTGGGAGATAAGAACTTATATGCCGCAAAAGAAAGCCCAATCACTTTTGTGGGAAACCAGATAAACAAAATCAAATAACTTCTGTTGATACTTAATGTTACCTTTAAATCACATATCCGTATACTTAGTATTATATAATTCAGTGCAATGTAAACACTAAAGGTCATCTCACCAAAAGCATCTAGCGGAAAGCGCAGAAAATTTTTAACTCTCCTTTTTTACCATACCCATTTTTGCGCTGGAGCTTGATGTTATAGACTACCATATACATATATTTTGGGTCTCAGCGAAGTAGATAAGCCAATAAGGATGCCTTTATTTCACACCCCAGTCTTTGAAGCCGCCAACTACGATATCAAATATCCTAAACTTCTACCTGTGCATGACCTTCCATTATTCCATCAATCATTTCAATCAACGAGTTTTTGGAATTTTAATTAATATATAATACTTTTTTTTAACAGAAAACATTTTATTTGCTACTCTTTGAAACAATTTATTAACCCATTAGAAGTCACTGTAATCAATTGAGTACCGCAAATGTGGATTTTGTGGATTTTAGATTTCAAATAATTTGCGGTTGTATTCTGGTTTTTTTTAAATAATATTAATATTATATTGTCTAAAGCTATAGATAAACACTTCCTGATATTATATATGTTTTAAATCAAAACATCAGTTGAAGTTGTACAACATGGGTCTTGTGCAAGTGTGCGCATTATTTTTGAAATATTATAATAATTATTGAAAAATCAATTGTTTTCACATTCAGTAACTAAGCAAAACATATCAAAAGCTACAGAGCCTTTCCAAAAGATATCACCAAATCAAAAAAAAAAAATTGATATCAAATGATATCATTCCACCTTATCCAAGCGAATTGACCGATGAAAAAAAATCATTGTTCGTGGTAAAAAGTGGTTGTGGTTGTTATTTGCATACATGTTGGGCATGGTTATTGCTAACTCCTGACGTTTGCATGTGATGAGTAATAATGCACCCACGGCAGGCAACTCATTATCCGACGTCATCGTACGATATTAACTATGTACGTCACAGTGTACAAAAAAAAAATCGTGCCAGTCTGCGTTGGTGATTCCAGGATACTATCCCAATAAATCTGGAAAACATTTGCGTTGTGTCATTTGTCATTCAAAAGTGCGTTGGCCATGTAAGAAGTGCGGTCAGTAGTCGCTTATTCATACACCCACGTAATTTCCTAGAAATTAATTTTTTCTTTGATTTTATGTTCTTTTCTAAATCCAAAAATATGTTTATACTTTTCATTTGACTTCTAATGGGTTAAGCGCATATCTACATACTCTTTGTATTATGATCGTAAAATTATTATGCACATTATTAATAGCATAACAGCATACATATATATGTACCTTTCATACATAGAGGCATTTTAGTTTAATGAAATGTGTTACAATAAAATAAAATACACTTTAATGAAATAATATAAAATACTTTGAAAAGAAGCATTAGAAATTGAAGAATTTTAAGGTGTTGAAGTTCATTTTTGTCAAATTACACTTTTATGTAATTCAATATATTATTTTAATGAAATTATATTGTTTTTCGATAGCAAAAAACCGTTTGTGTGTTTCATAGTTAATTAAGTTTTTAATGTATTTTTGCTTAAAGTGTTTTATTATTCATTACAAATTAATTTCCTGCGAAAGGCTGCTATAATTAGAAATTTAAAAAAATATTTCATTAGGCAGAGATATGCACTCGTATATAAGTACATTTAAATAGAAAAAAGAGTACAAAAAGCGAAAAACTACAGTACATACAATTATGCAGAAAAAATTATTACTGTGACAAAAAAACAGCATTTCGTTGCAATGTAACCGAAAAAATTTAGCTTTGATAAAAAATTGTTGATAATGGACATTTTCAAAAATAAAGACATACAAATTAAAGTTCTAAAGCTGTTGCAGGAATTTAAATACCTAATGCATATTTAATTAGGGAAAATCGTAATAGATTTATTGATACAAATAAATCTAAATTAACTCCCAAGGCTAGCAGAGTAAATCTGTTTTTTTTTATTAAGTTAAATCTCTTGCGTAAATGGATATATATTATATAATTATCAGTTGAATCCAGTTTGCTGCTGCCCCTCTTATTTGTGATGAGGAAGTTTTTTTAGCACAAGTGAAGGGGTCTACAATTTTATGCCGCCTTCGAACGGCAGGTGTCTCTTTGTGAGAAGCTTTTTCTTGGGAGAAGTATGTCAGAAACCCAGTCGACTGAAACGCGCCGGCATTCAACCGAATAAAACTTTCATGGGAATTTAACTCAATTTAATTTTATTTTTATACTCTTAAATTCATGTTGTAGAAATTGAAGTGACCTCGTGGGAAAGTATTGTACTAGAAAGGGGTACTTGACAAAAATGTCGATATATCATACTCCAAGATCCGACGGTAAATGCTAAAGATATTCTAGAAAGGAAAATATACCAAGGTTTCCTCTAAGTTTGTGAAAACATAATAGGTACCTACCTACGGTAAGATCGCAAGAGTACCCCAGGTACACTTCAAGTAGCACTTACGTGCCGTTTTAATGCCACAATGTGGGCCACTACCTGTGACAAGATTTAGGGTAGAGAAAAACCGCATACAGCCATCCAGTGCTGTGGATATAGTGGAGGAGAGAAAAGGGATCTAAGTTGGAGAATTTCTTCAAGTCATCCCCAAAGGGCACGCTGAGGAATCTCAAGCGCCTAGCCGCCAGAGCCGGACATTGGCAGGGAAAGTGTTCCACAGTCTCTTTCTCTGCAGGATCCCCACAGCTTCTGCAATAGGGGTTAAAACATAAATATTCTGATTCGAAATTACCATGCAAAAGGATTTCAGAATCGGAGGTGTACGGCGAGCTTTCATTTTTAAGAACGGTCTAATATATAATGCATGAGTAATTGTTTTTTAAGCTGCCTAATAATGTTTTCAGTTATAAAACTACAAATATGCAATTCTTATCTAAGGCGGGATAAAACGCTGCATCTTTCAAATTAGACTTGATATATATCCTTGTTTCTTTACGAAGGGTTAGTAAATTCTTAGAAAGTTGTGTTCCCGAGCTAGGTATTACAGGCATATCCATATGTGTATTAATTTGTTCTGAAAATTTTTTTGGGCCCGCAAAGCCTCTTAAAATTTGTTAATTGTTGATTACCAAAATATTTCAAAAATAATAAAACTTTGACTTTAGGGTTCACTTGCCTTCAATGTTTTGAAAATTTGAACACCATTGGTAGCGGGTCTTTTGGAAACACTATAAATCTTGTAAGAGAAAACTATATATATGTAGATATATATCTGCAAATTGCTTGCCAATATGTATAGAGGGGTATTTAGGAACATAAAAAATACCAAAATCTCCTAAAAGTATTCACTAATGGTTCTACATTAACACAAAAACGTGTTTCAGCCACAAAGAAGTAAACTGCATTTGTGGATATTTATGAAAGTGCATGCACGTACCCAGGTATACTTAAACATTCTCATACTTGCGTAATGCAGGTTTTCCAATATTATACCGCCTTATGTACATACGTGTACATATGTATGTGTATGCTATGTTTGTGCGTTACATTGCCATAAAAGCAAAACAAACCCATATCAGGCGGCGAGCCAACCGAAACAACCAATGGACCAACATATCAACGCACAATACCGAACAAATATACCGATTGCCATACAAATACAAACAAAATGAAACATGTGCACAATACAAAAGCACGCGTGGAATGCGGGTGATCGCCAAAGCGCCTGACAATATGCAACTCAATACCAGCAAACGGACGAAAACGCGTTTGCATTATTGCTTTTTCTTTCTTTATTGCTTGCCTCCTGCAGAATACTTTGCTGCTACATGCTTTGATGCTGTACGGCAAACTCTATCAGCAATATGTATTGCTGCTGCCTTTATTGCATGTGGCATTTTGATGTTGTTGTTGTTGTTGTCATTGCTGCACATTATCGTAACCATAAAGCCAACAAAATGTAGAGCATAGTGTGCTGTTTACTTTTGCAAATGCACACATATGCACGTGTATATGTATGTGTGTGAACTATTTTTGTGCTGCTGCTCCAGTTATTGTTGTTAATATTGCTGACACAGTTGTGTGATGCTGTTTCGTCATTAAATTGTGACAAACGGAAGTCGAACCGGAAAAAAGCGAGCAAAAATCATTTTAAATGTCACAAAATGGATTGCTTAGCTGTGTGCGTGTCTGACGGCACATGGAGCTGCTCCTGCTCCCTGCTGGAAAAGTCCAGCTTCTCAGTCACATACCTCTAAGGAATATTGAATCATTATCATTTTGTGTTGTTACCCTTTTACGTTGTTCTGTAAGTGTCGATTTCCTCCCGTAGCATTGCCTTTTTCATGGTGAGGGTTCAATATTAATTCCAACAGGTTTGACCACCTCGACAATCCGATATTGACCCACAAGTTTTAAATTTTATAACTTTGATTAGGCGAGTTGCCTTGACTTCCCTTCTCACACGTAAATCACGCTTTTTGTTTATAATTTCATGTACCAGGCCAAATCGCTTCATATCTCAAAATTGTTATCAAGATGTAAATTCAAACCAGTACTGCGTGCAAAATACAGTCTTGCATTAAATGAAGAGCGGAATCGTATTGCAAAGTCCCTCGGGTCACAAGGCGCATTGATAAAAGTAGTTATAAGCATCACATTGGTGTGCGCTAACAAGTCTTACGAACCATGAAACTTAAATTAGTAAAGCCGCAAATGAGCTTACACTAAAGATCGATTCCCCCACTCTCCCTGAGCGAATAAACTTTAGGTATCCATTTGCAACGTATTGTGTTTACAATTTCGATCAAAAAAAAAGTATACGAAAGTACAAAAAATATATTGTATTTTTTAGTAGCTAAAAAATATTTGATTATTAAAAAATTATTTCCAAAAACTAAAAAAATATTTTATTGCATAAAATTGTTTTCGACAAACAAAAAATTTTAAATAAAAAAAATGATTTTCTGAACAACAATGTTTTGTTTATTATTATTTATTTTGAAAAAAAAAAATGTTTTTTTAATAAAATTGTTTTCGAAAAAAATGTTTCTTTAATAAAATTATTTTCGAAAAAAAAATTGTTTTTTAATACTTTTCGAACATTTTTTTTTTTTCATTTTGGTTTCACTTAATATAAATTTTCAAATTTAAGTATTAATAGGTCAGTAAATTTCAAAAGTGGCAAAACACTTCATAACTGTTGAGTTTGCGCAGTTTAATCATCTTCGATCCATACTGGAACCAGCAGCTTGTATCTAACTCAACAGACTCTGGTTGTAAATTTCGAGAAAGATAATTGCCTTTACTTTTCATCTTTTTGAGCACCTCACTAATTCTCTCTAATTAAGGTCTACCCTACAGGGAATTTCTATGCATTTTTGTGTTTGAGTGTGCAGCAGCTGTTAGTATTGCAACGGTTGATTGCTTATACAAACATTGACACACATACAAGCACACATTTATGCGGGCAAGCAAACAAACATGCCACTGTGCAGAGCATTTCTGATATTCAACACAGATTTTACATACCTATGCATATGTACACGTACGCAGCTTGTATTTGTGCAAATGTCGCAATTGT
The DNA here is from genome assembly GCF_027943255.1 of Anastrepha obliqua. Classification (NCBI taxonomy): domain Eukaryota; kingdom Metazoa; phylum Arthropoda; class Insecta; order Diptera; family Tephritidae; genus Anastrepha; species Anastrepha obliqua. Next base: position 89,827,524 of record NC_072892.1, read on the forward strand.
GGCTGTCAGCACGCACTGACAAATATCACGTTATAATCCAAAATTTATACGCACTGGCATACATACACATATGTACACCAGATTACAAGATCCTTTATGTGTCATATGCACATACATATGTATGTGTATGTATGAACGTACTTGCAGCCAAATGTCTGTTTTCCTGCCTGCCAGTCTGTGTCTCTACGGTAGTATTGCTAAATTTGTTACATCCGCTTCCGCTGCATTTTCATTTCTAGTCTTCCGCATTCAAGTCTTCGCTCTTTACAGCTGCAACTGACAACAGCTGGCAATCAATGAAATCGAAAACGTTGAGGCAAATGTCAGCAAAAGAAAAAGCGTATAGAATAAGATGAAAGAATCTTTCACTACTTCAGTTGCATTTGGCGGTGCTGGCTTTCTAGCTACTTTCACTCGGGCATACATACATACATACACGTTTGTGTGTAGAGAACATTTTCTATAAAGCAATGGATGGCACGATGTCAGCAATTTTGCAGTGCACAACTTAGCTATGAAAAGTAATAGCTAACCATGAATTAAATAAAAAAATGTCAGTTATAAACCTATGCATGTTCGTATGTATGCACACAAAAAATTTGCAAGTGCAATCAATTCTTAAAGTAAAATAATTTATCCTTAAACTTATTGCCTTTTATAACATTCTAGAATGTTAACCAGTTTTACTCTATTTTATATATATATATCATCCGCTTTTTACGTAAGGTTTCACTCGAATGTTTAATTTTTTTACTATCCTCAGCCCAAACATAGCAGACTTTGATTTAACTGCGTCTGCATAGGCCGAAGGAGATATGCTACTTTTTGGAAGAAATGGGCTATGCCGGTGAATTTTTTTTTATTTGAAAATTGGAAAAGTAATGAATTATAATCACAATGAATTAAAAAAGCATTAGCGACTATGCCATCAGCTTAAAATTATTTCATTCTACTTCTATAAACTACTTACGTTTTTATGTTTTAGCTTCAACCTTAATTTTTTTCTCATTTTTTGCTATAGCGGGCATTAGTATTATTACCATTTTTATTATTTTTTTGTTCTGAAGACCGTTGACAACACTGTTATTTTAGGACCATAATGGGCGGCCGCCGTAGCCGAATGGGTTGGTGCGTGATCACCATTCGGAATTCACAGAGAGGTCGTTGGTTCGAATCGCGGTGAAAGCAAAATTAATAAAAACATTTTTCTAATAGCGGTCGCCCCTCGGCAGGCAATGGCAAACCTCCGAGTGTATTTCTGCCATGAAAAAGCTCCTCATAAAAATATCTGCCGTTCGGAGTCGGCTTGAAACTGTAGGTCCCTCCATTTGTGGAACAACATCAAGACGCACACCACAAATAAGAGGAGGAGCTCGGCCAAACACCTAACAGAAAAGTGTACGCGCCAATTATTTATTTTTTTTTTTTTTAATGGGTATTGCTACTATGCATCGTATGGCAACACTTGTGTGTATATGTCAAATTTTGTAAATTTTGAAAGTAATCCTACTCAGAACACTATCAAACGTGTTATATTTTTGTTGTTCACAGGTACAGGTGCATGTGCAAAGGAAGTAACTCTTCATTGTGTTCATGCTATGATTTTTTAATATTTTCAACGGAGATCAAACCATCAGCATTGTGCCGATCAGCTCTCCTTAGATTTTGGTGATGAATGTCTATCTTCGGCTTCCATTTTTTGTTGGCTTTTCAAATTTAGTCATAGTCGCACTTCTCTACAGATCATTTACTTGTATAGCTCACAACTAAAGTTCCAACACTCGTTTACTAAAAAATACAATATATTTGATTTACCTTTTTTCGGTTCACTAATATTTTAGCAGTATAATTAATCAGTAATATTATATCTTGAAAAATAAATATGATATTTTACAATATTAACTTGTGGAAAAAGAAATTCATTATTTTTATTTTTATTTTGCGCAAGCGGTTTAAAACTATTTTATGGCTGATCTTCAGCCTCTGGGCGATGCTACGACTACTAATATGCCTGCCAGCTTCGATTATTTCTATGATTTTATCGATATTTTGATGACGGTGCATCTTTAACATCAAAAATGCTTGAGCGGAATCAACGAAACCAAAATTCCACGTTATTAGTTGTTACAGCATCAGCACCATACACTTCATTCACAATTTCTCCGGCCTTGCTCGCATTTTCATCATCATCTTTTGGCTCTACAGCTCTTTGTGAGCCTTGGCCTGCTGCACGTGGGACCTCCATATGTCTCGAACGCTTGCGACTTTTTTCCAGTTCGTTATCCTAAGTTTCTTGATGTCGTCCTCTAGTTCGTCGGTCCATCTTGTTTCCGGCCTTCCTCTTGCTCTAGTGTTGAACGCTCTGGCTTCTATGATTTTCTTCTGCGCCCTCGTACCGTCCATTCTTGTAATGTGACCCAGCCATCTTAACCGCTGCGCTTTGATGAAATGTATAACATTTTCGCCCTTTATCAGTTGATCTAGCTCGTCGTTCCATCTTATCCGCTACTCGCGGTGATCTTTGATTGCTCCGAAAATTCTTCTGAGTACTTTTCGTTCAAAGGCTTGCAGTTTTGTTTTATCTACTTCAATTAGCGTCCACGAATCAGCTGCATAGGATAATACTGGTCTAATGATGGTTTTATACAGAGTCAATTTGCATTGTCTGTTTAGTAGTTTTGATTTAAAGAGTTTCGCTAATGACGCATACGATCTGTTCGCTGCTAGAATTCTCTCATCGATGGTGAGGCTCATTCAATTGTCTCTATTCAGTTTGAAACCTCAATAAGTAAAGGATTCAACGATTTCTAAAGAAAAATCGCCAATTTTCAGTTTGCCTGATGTTGGTTTATTTTGACTGGACATCATCATATATTTCGTCTTCTCTTCGTTGATTTTAACACCAATTTTATTTTCTCGCATTTTCACATTTATAAAAAAAATCTGTAAAATATACCGAATTTTCTCTTTGTTGACTTCCATTGTTAACACCCTGTAACTCACACCTGAATGGAACAAACAAAAAAAGCAAACGAATTTTTATAGTGCGAAATGTCCCCTTCCCAGCGAGCTAAAAACTTTCATTGCTTGATCTATACTTTACGAGATATCGATGACTACAGCCAACTACCGAGAAAATAATGGATTTGTTTTACCCCAAACTAATATTTGCATTAAAGATATAAAAAATAAGAAGATATCCCAAGACTCTGTTAAAGTTGTAGGCTAGTGTTCGAGCTTAAATAGGTACTTTGCATGTACTCTCTTACACCAATTGAGTTGATGCAACGACCTCTACATAAGGTATTAAAGATATAATTTAAAATAATTAAGTAAGTAGCAGTGTTCTAATAGTTATTGACCGAAAACCAGTTAAAAATGTTGCTCGTCGTTAGTTTGTCATCACAGCCTATTTTGTTACTTGCTTGTTTTCAGTACTCATTCTTTTACTTGAATATTTTTGTCATAGTTTGCTTCTTATCAGTTGTTAACTATTCAAATATTTTATGCACCATCCGAAACATAATTTCACATTCAATAATTTTTCAAGTTTTCATTTGCTATGTCTATTTATTTTAATTCAGAGTTTTAGGTGCATATGAAAGCATTAGTCTATGTTAATTTTACAAATAGACCTGAAAGGCTGCAATTACAAATTAGACAAAAATGGCCGGAAATGAGAGCCACAAAAAAGGTTTTGAAAAGAGTTGAATATTCAGGATTCCTTCATTATTCATTCTTCCTTTGGCAAATGCTAATCAGATATTGAATGTAATATTTTTTTTGGACAGTGTATGTATTCTTCTAAATAAGCGAAGTAAATACTTCCATTATATGGAGTGAACAAATACTAAAAAAGCAAAGCAAAAACATGAATCTTAAAAAAAACTCACTTCGCATATAAATATATATATACGTCTGTACTCCCCAAACTTCAAAACAAAAGAAAAGTCAGCTATTAGAGTTAACCGTATTGAAGAAGAGACGTCTAATGTTTCAGAAAAGTAAAAGAGATCCCAACTACCTTCCACACTAAACCAATTTTACAATTTTTTAAGGGAGATTCTCTTTCTTTCAAATTAGACAAAAACAAAATGGGAAATAGCAAATAAAAGAAAGATAGTCAGAAATTTTTGTAGGCAATAAAAATCAAGTAACTTCTTTAAATTTCGTCAAGTATTACTTTAGTTATTAAATCCAATTCAAACTTTTCTGTTATTTATTTATTATGATATAAGTATTGATTCGTAAAATATTTTCTAAATAGAAAAGAAAATTCTTTAAGTTATTTTTACTAAGTAAATTTTGTAACTAACAGCTAAAATCACAAAACTGTGAGCGACGTAATAGTCCTCAAGTAGACACAGCAACACACAACTAAGTCAGCTACACTAAGTACATTTCACGCACTTAAACTTTATAGAAGGTTTATCAAAATGTTAACAAATTGTTATCAAAGTTTGAAACTTTTTAATTTAAAAGCAAAATTCAGGTATGCAGTTGTATAGCTTATTAAATTTTAATGCTATAAAGTGCAAGTTTGAGTTGGCTCAAAGTTCTCTTATCCAATTTCCCCTGAAATCAACAGAAGTGCACCGCCAGTATGAGGAAATTTCTGTAAATCGCAGTTGAAGCAACTTTTAAAAGAATAGACTACCGAGCATTGAAAGGGTCGCTATAGCTAAGTTCCAGAATGCCAAAAAGTGGCTTCACATCGGCATTCTAAGACTTATAGTGCTGATAAAAAAGTGGATAAGGATAAAACTTCTACTCAATTAGGGAAGTAACAGGCACTGTTTCCAAACGAACTAAAAAATATTTAGTGACTGATGACCGTATTTATGAATATTTATTACAAAAACGTTATAATTAGCAAAGCATTAGTACACTTGCATTTCTTTACTGGACTGAAAAGAACCTAGCCACACAAAAATCATATAAAAACTCAACTGTTTTATATATTATTTTCAGTTGAAATTTATACCATCCTTCCATTTCTTCTCGCCTACCCTACATGCCCCATACTTATGTATATATGTAGCATTATTTTCAAATCTTCACATTTTATTCGTATTTTCTTGGGCCCGCACACATCCATTGTTGTAAGTATTATAAGTAGTTTCTGTAGATTTTCTTTGCTTCCTTCGCATCTCACAATATTTCCCTGCAGCCATAGAAATTTGAAATTAGCATACACATGCAAAACCTACTCACACTTGCCGAAGTACGTAGATGCGGTCACATTCCTTTGCACGTTCGTACTTTAAGACAGCTCACATGCATATAAAACCCACTTACTTGGCTTAGAGTTATCATAACGTGTTTGTGGATTTACTATTTTGTACTTTTTGCTGCTGCTTCAGTATGTTTACCTGCTGACTGCCATGGTTTGCTCACGGTTGCGAAGCTGTGTTGCCATCATAAATTTTGCTCTACCTACTCTAGTGTATGGCAAGTATATATAGTACAGTGGCGTTCACAATAAGAACAGCGAAAGCTTTGACTATTCACTTGTTCTTCGTTTTTTCATAAAAATACTGCTTATACTACAACAAAAACAATATAAGTTAAAGTTTCAAAAATTATTCAAAAGTTTGAAAATTTCGACAACTTACCATACAAATTTCAAACTTTTTAGTAAGAAAAGTTCTGGGTATCCATTCCATTCTATTTTGGTATAATAATATTTGCGTTTAACTGATTCAAATTTATCCCTAGTTATTAATAATTTTTTCTCGTTTAATATACAAAAATTTCGTGCACTCGTTATATTGAAGGAAATGTGCAACACTTGAAACAGAGAAAATGATCAAAAATTGCATCCCTCACCGTAATAGACACTCACGTCAACGAGGGTTTAATCAAAGCCGCTCCTGTGAGGGGACTTTCGTAATACAGTCAGCCATTCCACGCTACTGGGCGATGTTCAACAGTCGACCTTCCCGCTGGAATTGAAGAGGTGGTGGGCCATCTATCTGTGGGATCGGCAATCATCTATCATCCTTCGAAACCTCAGCTCAAAAATAGGATAAAACAAAGTGTGCCATAGAGCGGTGTTCTTTCACCCTTCCTTTTGAACTTCTATATTTCGAAGCCCTTTTTGCCGCCAATGAAATTAATGTCTTGTATTTCAAATTGACGTTTATCTCGCTAGTTATCTCGCTTTTTCACAGCGAGGAATCTCCAGTTTTTCGCATTAAACCCTCGACGACCCTTTTTACCATCTGGACGAAGGATGTCAAACTGCTGTTAAAGGTGAAATTCGATGGCATACTAATACCGACCGTTAGCATTTGGTGTCACCTTTGGCAGTTTGCTTTCCTTCTGGGCGTATGCAACCCCAAGTAGCCCTAAAGTCCAAAACCACAACACGGTCCTCAAAGGACTAGCAGGCAGCACTTTGGTCAAAGTCAAATAAATGTTTCTGACGACATATAAAGCAATTGGCCGGTTAGCTCTAAATTACGCTGCGCCTGTCTGGTCACCTGGCACTAGTAAGTCGCAGTGAACAAAGCTTCAGACCAGCCACAATACTGCTATCAGAATTAGCCACGGGTGTTTCCATGTAACACCTTCACAACGAGCAATTCCTGCTAGACTGTTACGGCACGATAACGATCGGTAACTACACCGCACTGATAGGACCTTGTGAACTACTAACGTTGCAAAAATAACGTAAAAAACGTTTTTATCAAATACTATCAAAAATAAATAGTGAATTTTGTTACTTTTGAGAAGTAACTGCAAAATTGAGTTATAATCCTTCTCCGCACTAGCCAGTGCAAATAATTGAAAATTTACGTATAAAATAGTTACTCATGCATGCGAAAATGAAAACTTGAGTAACAAACACAATAAAAATAAAATCATATAACAATAGTAAATATTTATCTACAAATTTGTATCTTTAAAAACTTAAAAACACCTCAATCAATTTTAGTTTTTAATTAAATTATTCACAAACCAAACTGGGAATTTAGATTAAATTCAATAAAATTCGAAATTCTTGTCATTCGACCGCCACTCAAATACAACATAAATGGAAAGTGAATAGAAAGTGAATGGAAAATAAATATATATCATCAGAAACTAAAAGAGGATATCTGGTGCGGAAATGCTACTCTCAAAGGATATCTGCATCAGCACCAAAAGTGCCGTGCAGCCTTAGGCAATGGGAAATAAATTTATTGTATTTATTATGCCACTCCTGTCCTTTACTGCGATAAATTTGTGTGAGGACACAGAAATCTAAACCATGTAATGAGTTGTGGGTTGGAGTAGCAGGGCATATGAGAAACTTAATAAAAAAAAACAAGAATTTATTTCGCAAAGAATTGTAATGCATTATAGAATTATGTTTATAAAAATTTATATGTGTCCTTGCACTGGCTTAGTTTGCTTATGGTCGACGTGACGTATGAGTAATTTAGTTTTTTGTTTCTTAGCAAATTTCAAATTTCAATTTCAATTTTTTGTTAGAAAGCAATGTAAAAGTACTTTATATTTATTTGTCAGCAATCCACAACATGTTTTGTTGCTTATTTTGGATTTTATTACTCTTTATGTCGCATAGTCTTGTACGAAATGGTCCTATATGATGGAACGGGAATCGTAAAAATCTTCATAGCGCTATTGAAATCGGACAAAAATTTTGACAAAAATCAAAACATTTACAATATCATCACAAAATGTACGTGGTGTCACTTTAAAGTGCAGGTCTAATATAAAACATTATTTGCCGTACACTTTCGTTCGACGAGGCATTGAAAGTGTTAGCGCGTTATTGAAATGTCTTATGCAAAATACTGTTCTGCGGAAGCGCTCGCATAGGTACTTGCTATATCACGTCCGTTTGCCAATAGATCGCAGTGTCGCTACCTGCATTAGTAAGCAGATAAACGGTAGTTTTCATAGATTCGCTGTACGTATTTGAACATAACTTGAAAAGATATTGGAATTCCATTCTGAAATGTTCAGGGATTTCTGGGCATAATCTCAGCTATGAATTAATTACAACAACAACAAAAATTACAACAACAAACATTTTTTGAAAGATTTTGAACAAAAAATATAATTTATTCTCGAATATTTTTCCCCCTCGGTATATCTTAAGCGAAAATATTCAAAGAAAACTTATAGAAATGTGAAACAAAACCAAAAACCCTTTAAATAATCCAGCCAAAATTTTCAGCATGGAGAAAGTTTCAAAATATTGTTTGTTTTTTTCAAAATTTTTTAAATTTCTTTCTTCTGACATGCTAGCCTATAAAAAGCCAATTCTCAGTAAAGTAAAGTAAAGTACGAAATACTTGGTTCACTTGAAATGAAATCGTACTTCATCATACTAAAATTTAAAGGGTTATAAAATAGAATACCAAGAAGTTGTCTAAAAATTCTGTTTAGAAAGTCTAAAGTTTCGATGATAGTTTCTTGAAATTTGTTAAATTTGGATTTTGATTTGATTTATAAAGTTTTTGTTGTACAATAAACATATTTCTACAACGAACTAATGAAAAACGATTCGCATGAAAAATATTGCGAATATTGCAAAAAAAACTTAAGTGACTTAGTTATGCCACCGCAAGTGTATACCAGGTGTATATCTATGAAATGAGACTTTCAGCTATTAGTCCATAGATGTCGGTAGGAGTATTTTTAAACCTTCCTAAATGTCTTGTTTTTTCGTCTGTCATCTGTCATCAATATTCAGTTCATTGGTTGTTACGTTTCATCCAACAATGCATTTTTGTCGCTCTTAAAAATTTTGAATTTCCTGCCTTCAAACTACGATTTGCAGGCATCGAAAAACCACTTGTGAAATGTTGCTCTCCGGGTTCAAAAGGAAGTCTTTTTTGCATCGAATCGTTACGGGTGATGAAAAAGGGGTGTATTTCTGCAATCCCAAGCGTAAACGATTGTATGGTCCGACCGGTCACAAGGAACCGCTGGTGCATGCGGCTTACTCACCAGACTTGGGCCACGCACTTTCCGAGCAGCGCTTCAATTCTCACGAAGAAGCCAAAAAATGGCTCGATGATTGGCTTGCGGCTAAAGACGGCGAATTTTTTTGGTGCGGCGTCCACAAATTGCCTAAGAGATGGGAAAAATGTGTCGCTAGCGATGGCTATTATTTTTGAAATTGAAAAAAAGTCTCATTTCATAGGTATACACCTGGTATATGTTTGATTGTGCCATAAATTCTGCTACAATTTAGAATTAGTGTGAAAATTTCAAGAACCAGTTTCTATATTTTATGGTAGTTCTTATTTTTATATTATCAAGCAATGTTTTCTAAAAAAATTTCATTCAAAATGTTAGCATTTTGCTTTAGTACAAGTTCCTAAAAAGAGGCTCCTGTGAACATCTTAAGGGTTATTAGTGAGATGGGAGGCAAAAATCTCAACAATCCCAGTACCAGGCTTCTCCGATATTAAAGTTCAAACGCTCACACTTTGGCAGGCAAGATGGAGCTCTGAACGGTACGGTAGATGGACAGCGAGACTAATACCCGATCTAAAAAAGTGGGTAGAAAGAAAGCACGGTAAGGTTAACTATTACCTCACACAGTTTTTGTCCGGACATGGATCCTTCCGCAAATATTTGTGGCGAATGGGAAAAAGTGAGCTTACCAAACTGCATATATGAAGATACTTTTTTATATGCGAGAGGTGGAACAATACACAGAGCTATTGGTGTATTTACGCCTGAAGAAGTAAACGAGAAAATGATGATAGACGAAGAAAAATGGAATGTCTACGCACATTTCGTGGAGAATGTTATAAAAAAAGAAGCGTGAAACAAAAACTTATGCTGAAGAGCATTGAACATAGGTTTCTCAAAACAGGTGACCCTGGACGCAAGGTGAGTAATTAAGTGTCCTTCTTAGGACTCCGTATTGTCCTCTACCTCGAAGCAATACGGAAGCAAGAATCCAATAGAAGAGGAGGGATATTTTTAATGGAACCACCACACACGTAGTGATGGCGGCTACTATATGGTGCGAAGGCATTTTTAACTCAACCGCCAAAAAAAGGATTAGTGATATCGATTTGAAAGACATATCCAGCAAACTAGCAATAATATTCCCGCTTTTTCATGGATGATTTGGACGATTTCATTCACGCACATCTTTTATGGCTCTACTTATACGAAGAATGCTCAGACGTCTGGTTATAACCATGTCCACTACTTGAAATGATTCCACGAAACGTCTGATGGTACGAAGTACACACAATCGTGATATACTGAGGTTCTGCAGGAACTTGAATATCTGATCTGCGCTATTTTAGCACTTTCGCGATGCAATCAGTAGGATACAATTTTCTTCGTTAATCGCGTGAAGTTTTGAATCAAAATATTTAAAAGCCTGCGACTTTTAAAAGTAAAGCCTAAATGTCAGTAGTGAATAATTTCTAGACCGTGCCTTTTTTTATGTCACCTTCGCCGTTTGTCAAGTAGAGAGCCGTACAATGCTACATAACAGAAAAACGTGTTAAAATTATTGAAACTTATTTTTTTGGTAGAAATAATCGTCCGTATGAGCCGACAATTCAAAAATTGGAGAAAAGCCTTCAACAAACTGGTTTGTCGAAGATAGAACAACGACAGGCGGATCAAAAATTGGATGTTTGTTCAGAATATTGTTGCTGTAAAGCAAAGTATTGCTGAACAACCTGCAACATCGGTAACCCAATGTTCTCAACAAGTAGGCTTTCATGAGTTGACTGTTTGGCGGATTTTACTTGTAGACTTGTTCATGGTGGCCATTTAAATGATGTTATTTTTCACATTTAGAAGCCGGATTTGGAATAAAAATGTGAAAAAGTCTACATTTTGAAATTTTTTATTTCAAAATAACATATTTTTTAAAGGTAATTTTACTCTTAAACTTGCCTGATGCTCGCCAAAGGACTTTGAAAGTAATATATGATATTAAAAATTATAAAAAAGCGCTTGCCAAAAAATAGCACTCATATACAATACAATACAATCATATACTTATAAATCCAATTTTCAAACCTAGTGCACAAAATAAATGAAATCAATAAAGTATCATCTAAATTTGTATCTTTTTAATTAGGATTTCTAGACAGTTTTTGGTATGCAGTTTTATTGCCTGTAAATATTTGTATATGGAAAAAATGCACAGAACTGTCATACAAAACAGATGTCACCAAACAAAGCGGTTTCTTAGTACACCCAACCCAACACTCACGAAAATGGCATTGGGAAAATCATGTTTCAAAAGGAATAATAGGTATTATATTTTGATCAGTAGGGGGCTATTGCTACAAATATCAAATAAAATCTGGTTCAAAGGAGCTCTAGAAAAATATTTGAGTGATAACTTAAGATATATCTGTTTAGATTTCCTTTACTGCAAACGCAAAATGTATTAATTATAAAGGCTTAAATATATATTATATAATCAATTGCCGTATATCTACGAAAATGTGCAAACTTAAAAAATTTTTTAAATATTTTATATCAGTACTGTAGAGAGATCTTTCCTATCGCTTTCTCTGAAACTTTTCTCCCTTCCCTCCTTGACCATGTACCCCCTTTCCAGAGCTTTAAATACAATGGGCTTTTTAGCCTGAGTGTTTTAGGAGCCATCAAATCTCCTGGTGCTCCTTGGCTCGACCTTTTCAAATTTCAATTTCACTGTAGAAAGAGTATATAGAGTTTGCAATTATAATTTAGCAAATGTGTTTTCAGGTGTTTAAATACTGTTAGTAAATAGGTAAATAAATAAAAAGAAAGTGAAAAACAATACATTTTAAGCTTTTACTGCTTCGAAATATTACGCCGAATAGACGTTTGAACTGGAGGATTCTGCAAAAAATAAGACGGTAACAGCAATTTTTTTATATTATGGACTCTATAACTTTGTATCAAAAAAGGTACTCGATAATTGCAGCTCTTTTTTCTCACAGGGCACTTTAAATTATGTCCACCACATGCATATAATATTTTAAGGGGACAGATACCTGTAAATTTTCGAAAAAAAAAATCATAAAATGTTAATATAATTCTTTACGAATATGTCAACAAAATTTTAGAACGTAAATTTAAGTATTTCTTATATTATAGATCGTCAACCGTCAACTCTTTTCTTTGCGTTCGAGCGCTGGGATAGGTATAATTACTTTGAATTCAAAGTTTAGATGCGTTTTTCTCAAAAGGATATTTTTCGAATTGGCGTGCACGATAACTCGAAAAGTTATTGACCGACCACATCTTTTTTATGATATTACTTTCTATGGGAATTTACAATTTTTCGAAAAAATTATTTCTTCGAAACAAAAATAGGACGAAAACTCGCCGCAAAATTCATTTTTTTTTTTTTGAAGCATTTTATTCCGCGAATTTTTTTTCCATTTTTGTTTAATTCATATAGAAATTATGCCATTAATAAACAAAAAAATGTTTGGCTTTTTGTATTCAGATCACTGACGCCGATGCTACAATGCCCGCCGATTGAGAAGCTCCGTTGCGACCTTCCTGGAAGAATTGAGTGTACATCCACCATTTTAAATGATTAAAATAAAAAAATATATTATTTTAATGTATAAATAAACTATATGCCAATTTTGAAAAAAATTTATTGACTTCTTCATTTTAAATAATTTTAATTAAAATCAGAAAAAATATGGCCGTTTACAGGTATCTGTCCCCTTAAGAAAAAATGCATCTATAGATATAACTTTGGTATGTTGCGTGGAAGCGACTTATGGCTAGGCGCAAAAACAACAACACATGCATGTCTTCTTAACTTTCAGCTTAAAGAATGAAGCGCATTTATGGTTCCTTAGGCAGCCACAGGTATTCATACGCTCGTACATGTAACAGTGTGCACTTGTATGCAAAACTATCAAAACTCAAAAACACGCAAAATAAAACACACAAAAAAAGAAAAAAAAAACGTAAATATAAAACTTCAAGGTACCAACGTGAGCACACATTTACGGTTGTGTTGCGGTAATTCTGCCATTTGAATTATTATTCTTTCACCAACACCATAGCATACAGCTCCCAATCCCTCTTATGCTACACCGGTACACTGATGCACTGTGATACACTTGTGCACTGGTACCTTGCATAAAATTACACTTTTTCATGGAACGAGTTTTTAGAAAATAAAATGTAGGAAATAAGAAAAGAAGAAGGAATACATGCATGTGGAAAAAATTTTCAAACCCTTACATGTGCAACAACGCAAGTATTTCGCTAGCATTCGAGTGTTTATGTGTGTGTCTATTCGTACTTCGCCAGGATCGTTTCTCTCAATTGCTTTTCGTGCGCGTAGAAACATAAAATTTACTTTTGCATTTTATTCTCTTTTTCAATTTTTCATGTATTTTCCCCCTTTTAGCTGTGCTCTCGAAAATTTGTCTTTGGCCTTTGGCTTTCAGTTTGCAATTTTTATCCTCATCTTTTTCGGTTTTATGCATTTTACTTGTTTCACATGCAAATCCGCTTTTAATTCGAAACAAAAAATCTTATTTTACATGATTCGTGTAGTATTTAGTGTTTGGTGCAAGATTTAAGAGCGCAAATGGAAAAGAGTTATTGCTACTTTTTTGTGTCACAGTTAATCGGCTTAGAAGCTATTGAAATATTAAGAGATAAAATATTGGGCAAAAAATACCAACGAAATTAAAATAATAAAAAAAATATTTCACAATAAAAACATATCTTCACTAAATTAATTAGCGCATAAATGTAAAACCGTACTAATCAACAACTCCATATATTCATACAGGGTTACTGCACGAATCGCATAAGGAGAATAACGAGAAAAGATTAAAAAAATAGTACAGCATGACAACAATGAAGATCTACCAGCAGCACGACCACACAGAAATGTTCACCACCTTTTCCGATTATTTAGCTTATGCCAGGTGGGTCTTTGGAATGCCTTGTCAGGTTGAACCACCTACTGCATTTACTCAATTATATATATTATGCTTAGAGCATTATAACTTTTTGGATAGCTAAAAAGTCACACTAGTTTTTAAACTAACTCATAGAATAGTTTTCGTACAAAAAAAAGTAATTATGTGAAAACACTTATTGAAAAATTGTAAACTCAAAACTCTAAGTTAGCTTATATGAAATTCTATTAACTACTTTCATTAATTCGCATACTTTTAAACTAAAAATTTCAATCTTGGAACTTGCATTTAAAACAGAAGTGGACGCACAAACAACAAAAAATGTTTTTTTTTTTAAATCGAATATCTCGAAAACAGTTGGGGTATGGACATCATTTCATAAGGTAAATTTTTGAATATCAAATTACTTAAATAATATCATATTATACTTAAGTACCTAAGACGACTTTCTCGCTAACCCTGGCTTTCAAAGAACGCGCTTAGAGGTTGTTCTAAAATAAAACATGTAAAAATGTATATTTTTCAGATTTTACTATTTTTTATTCACCGACCCCTAGAATTTATATGTGAAAAATGGCATTATTTAATTATTCACCATGAATATGGCTACAGGCTGTCATACGAAAATAAAAATGTGCAAGGACCGGCTCACACATTGAGTTCAGCAATCTCAATCTGCATGTTGTGTTTCAGCGCTGAGACCATTGATTGTTTATACACATAGACTTTAATTTTCAAAAAACCTCAGTATGGTCTGCCAGTACTTTTTCTATTCTTAAAATTTTGTCACCAAACTTTGATTGAGTCGGCAATCATTCGGACGTTTATTTCCACCAAAAAAATCACGAATTTTGTGATATTTTGTTCTTAAAAGTCTACCATTTTCATAATAAGTTTGAATAATTTTAACGTGTTGTTCTTTTGCATAAAACTGTACATCTGCCCACTTAATAAATGTTAAAGATGACACCAAAACAAAGTTCCGTCTAATAGCGGCATTAATCGGGATTACTGGTGCAGCTAATTCTGATTAAAATTGTAATCTGGTTGGTACGTGGATTAGTGAACAACTGCTTTATTGATTGTATAGTTTTGTAAGTTAAAGTTGAACCAAAGGTGATATGGGTATTAGCTGCACTGACTCTAAAAAATAATTATTTATTTTAAAAAGTCTTAATTTATAATTTCTCAAACGGCTCCGAAATACTCTGATAATTCATGTAATTTCGCATTGTATCCAGCCTCTCCCCTTGTTTTTTAAAGTTAGTTTATTTTTCATTCACAATAGATATTTACTGTCGTTTTTCGGCAATGTTGTCATCGAAAGTTCCCCTAATCCACTTAAATTGTAATTCTAAAGTTCGCATTAGTAGCACTTAATTCCTGAGATAATTCCTAATTAAGTCGTTAATCCCAATTAACGCCATCATCTGTTTATACTATAAGAATTATTCACTAAATCAATAAAAATTCAAGCCTATAAATCTTCAAACGGCACTTATAATACGTTCACATATACATTGATCATCTATAAATCCACCAAATTATTCTACCCGTTCACATATGGCAAATTACCTGCAAATTTGACAATCAGCTGTCAAGACTATTTTGAAAGGTTCTTCTTCATAGAAATTGCTTTGGTGGAGAATTTTGTTTTTTTTTTTTTAATTATTATTCACGATATGAAAAAAAGACAAGGAGAAGGAATAGCTAATTAATTGCGCAACTTGCTGCTAGTAATAAACGGTTGGAGAAAATCCGTAAACGGCGTTCACTGAGGTTTCAAAAAAATATGGCAGCAATACGCAGCCGAAATTCGATATAACATTTTATAATAAGTAATAAGAGGACAAAGCGTTTATGGGCACACGTTTTTTTCCGCAATATGAATGCATATACATATAATAATATTTAACAAACATTTAACTAAAATTATGTCTACAAATCTGTTTTCTTTGCCGGCATCCATTTCATTTAGTTTTTATTTTGATGTTTCTCCTTACATTCGTAATAATAATTATCGATAACACAGAAAGCACAGGATTGTATGTCCAAAAGTATGATTATTATATAGGATTATTTTATAATCTCAGATTTTGAGGGAGAAATTTTGTATGGGAAATCGCGCTTTTTAATTACGCATTTTGAGTTAAGCGCAAAAAAGTAGATCATCTACTTATATGTGAACGTATTATTACTTGCAAACTGGATATAATAACATAAATAATAGTATATTAGTTTGTCGCTTATAACTTCGGTGGTCTGATATTGCACCTGAGAGTTTTAGGGCACCAACGAGCGAAAGATGGTTGTTACAGTGCAAAAAGATTTTGCTCGCAACAGTTTCCCACTACTTGCGGAAAGACTCGTCTTTTGATAACTTCATTTTTCACTTTCGCAGTGAGCAGCGAAACTCCCATTCGACTACGGCCGATCACTGAACTAGAAATGTAATTTTTTCAAATTTTAAATATTTAAATTTTAATAAACAAATCGGATTTTCGGGATCCCGAAATTTGATATTAATTATTTTACAACAACTTAACTCGAAAACATTGCAGCAATATTGTTTGAGAAGCACTCCTACTATTATTACTTTGAAGGGCCTTGCATTCCGACCCCGTGCCATAAAATAAATTATAAATAAATGGGTTTAAATATACTTTTTAATTAAAAGTAAAAATTATTTCATTAGTAACAAAACAAGAGACAATAGATAAATTTACACTCATTTGCAATAGTAATAATGTTTGCGCGTACATGCGCATATCTTTAAAAGTAACTCAAGTTATGTCGAAAAAAAAACTGAAAAAGTAAAGAAATGTATTTTGCAACTGTATGAAAAATGCATATATCATATTTTGTTAACTCATTCAATTTGAAGGGAATTAGACGAAAGCAGTACGCTTTAATAAAATATGCATTTATTTTTAAAATAAAAAATCAATTAAAGCAGTGCAACTTTTTACAACAGAGGCATGCATAAGTATTGCCTTTTATATTAGCAAGAAAACAAAAACGTTCAAACATATAGTATCCACATTTCCAAAAATTTGAGGTCAATTTTTTCTATAAGAACAATAGTATAGACAATTAATCTCGGGAAATCAATCGAGGCTTAAAAAATGCCGAAATGCTTAGACTGTGCGAAGTTTCAGTAGAACCATGAACGTATGAAAACATGATAAGATTTCTCTGAACTACCTTTTGAGAGGCTGCATTAAATAACAGAGTACTGTTTATAAATCTTTATAGCTATGTGTGACAACTTGGAGGACACAACTCGGGAATTTTATTAAATAGCAAAATTATAGCTGTGCTGAAAAAATTTATTCGGAATTGGAGCACGAGATGGATTCATTGGCAGTGAATAAAAACTTTTGTATAAACAAAAAGCACCAAAACAATTCAAAAAGCAAACAAAACAATTCAAAAAGCAAAACCAAAACAGAAATTGCAAAAAATTGCGGCAAATAAATTTTGGAAATTTTTTACTACACAAAATTTGTATTTACATACAATATTTTTTGATTTATATATAATATATTTCATTTATATGTATATACATATATGATATAAAACTCATTTATTTTAATTGCCATTATTTTCATGTTAAAAAATACTGAATTCCGCACCCATCTTTATAAAAATTGTAAAAAACACAAAATTTACACAAAATATCAATTAAAGCAAAAATCTAATCTATACAAATTTATATTCAACAAAATTAAAAAGTTTTCTAGATTACTCTTTCAGAGTAATATTTGTCAAAGTAAAGCAATGATTATTCATTTTATTAAAACTTAAAAGACTTGGCTATCAAAAAGCTAGTCGGGTTTGGGAAGTCGCTCGCTTCTGGCTTGAGTATTACCATAAAAATCGACTACCTGCATTTGCTTCGAAAATGCTCTAAATATTTTAATTTACTTCTTATTCACCCTTTATTTTAAAAACAATACGAACAAATATAAGCAACTAGGGTATAGTTTGTGACAAATATTTAATCGCCTCCGCTTTGTTATTTAATTTTGCAAGCTCTTTCAAGTTATCAAACGAACAACATTTCATTGAATTGCAAGCCTTGACAACTTACCGGTTTCCCTGTTTCTTATTTAATTTAAAAAATTTTGTATGAAAATAGAGTTCACTCTCTTATAAAAACCATACAAATCCAAATTCCTAACTTTGCGCATGTTACAAAAAGTCAACAAATTTTACACTTTTGAATCAGAATAAAAATAAATAATTGGCGCGTACACTTTTCTGTTAGATGTTTGTCGAGCTCCTACTCCTATTTGTGGCGTGCGTCTTGATGTTATCTCACAAATGGAGAAGTCTACAGTTTTAAGCCGACCTTGACTGCCAGATATTTTTTATGATGAGCTTTTTCAAAGCAGAAATACACTCGCAGGCTTGCCATTGCCTGTCGAGGAGCGACCGCTATTAGATAGAAAAAACTTCTTCTTCATTTTAGTGCTTCATCCTCGGATATTCGAACCTAGGTACTTCGAATGGTAGTCACGTATCCACCCATTCGGCTACGGCTGCCGAATAGTTAGAAAAATTTCAGGTATGCAGTTTTATAGCCAATCAAATTGCGGTATAATAAACTGTAAGCTGACAATATTTAGAAAATTTTCAAATGCGCATATCCATCTGACTCAAAATCGCGTTGATATTTGAGAATGTGGAAAACACCGTCAGCAAAAAAAATTTAAAAAAATCAATTAAATTTTAGAGTCACTTGAAAACTGTGTACCAGAAAATTTTCTAACTTTCCAACCAGAGATCAAATGAAATGATTAAGAATTGCGACGAGTTTCAAACCTGGATTTATGTGGTTTTTGCAATTGTATTATCATCAAAAATTTAAAAAATTTAAAAACAAATAAATTATCAAAACTTCCCGATAGGCCCTAGTGCTGTAGCTAACTAAGACCAATATATTTGCATATGTTTTTTTAGGATTACCGATAAGGCTGGTAGTCACGTCGGCTTGTTTGCAACTCTTGACCGATATATTATGATTGTCCTCCCACTAGTGCGGCAGAAATTCTGAATTGATCAAAAGACTTGGTCTAAAATATGCAAAAGTTTCATAAACATTTTATAAAAGTTATTAAATTATTATTATTAGCTTTTTGAAAATATATGTTGAAAAACGCATATCTCCTTAGCATCAGACAACTTTCCTAATTTTTTTTAATCGTATAGAAAGATTACGAATTAAAATAAAAGAAAGGAGAATCTTAAAGAAAGAACCTTAAGTAAGTTAAACCCCATTAGCTTCGCATTTGTTAATACATTCCGTCTAAAAAATACAAGAATGTGGTCATTTAAAATGTCTTTGTTTTTTTGGAGATGTTATAAAACAAATATTCCACATAAGTTTATGAAGAATGCTGCTGGATTGAAGATTGAGAGGTAGGGTAGAACCGGCTGTCGGGTAAATGGCGCCAAAAATTACCAAGTTGATACCTTTTCCGTCTTATTCTATTCGGCAACGATATTTGAATTTTTTGGCAAACTAGTCAAAAAAATATAAACAAAAATAAATAAATAAATGTATAAAATTACCTTTAATTTGATTTATAATTTGTTATAATTAATTCCACACAATATTTATTTGCGCAATAAACATGAAACACCCTTAAAATCAGAAAAATGAAACTTGTGATACTCTCTTTTTAAATTCTTTTTACATTTTTAAAGGAGTCACTATTCCGCACTTATGCCTTTTCCACATAAAACGCTTTTATTTCTGAAAATTATATTGAAAAGCACAGAAATTTAACAACAAAAATGTATCTAATATTGTTAGATAAAAAATAAACAATCACAAGGTTAGGTTACGTCGGTTGTGATACCATTATCAAGGAGGTGAGGTGAAAGAGGAAGACCGATGGGATGCAGAGAAAGGGCAGAGGGAGATGGTGTTGAGATGGTTAGGAGGGTGGGTTTAGAGTGTGGGGATTACGAACGATGACTGTGCTGCGTTTGCGTCAACGACTTTGTGCTGCTGATGAAATTCATCAGATTTTTAATGTCAACGCCAGCTATATCAGCATGCGTAGCAAAAAAGTAAGAGCCAAGACGTCTGAATCTTAGCCCCGCCAGAGCAGGGCAGCTAAGAAGGTGCTGAGATGATCGTACCTCATCCTCCATACATCCAGCGCAAAAAGGACTTGAGGTGATTCCAAGTCTAATAGCATGCATTCCTCGCACATAGTGGCCTGTGAGAAAACCGAAACCGAAAAAGAAACGAGATTCGAGAGTTGATATTTTGTCAACCTAAGAAGCTTGCCCGAGCGCCTCCGGTCCACACGTGGCCAGAAGGATTTTGCGACCTTACACGTTTGGGTACTTGCCCAGCGCTCGCTGAGTTGGCGCGATGCCCATCTTTCCAGGAGCAGACCGCAGGTAGTCAGAGGGATCCCCATTCTCTCATTTCACCTCACATGTCCCTTGTCTGGTCAGCTCATCCGCCTCGCAGTTTCCCGTAATGTCGCAGTAACCAGGAACCCAGATGAGGCTTATGTCAAAGAATTTGGACGCAGTCGAAAGTGAGGTCAGGCATGCCCTGATCAGTTCAAATGCACCGTCACTGACCCGAGGGACCTTATTGTCGCTTGGCTGTCGGAGTAAATACATGGTGGCTGATGAAAGCCGCTACCAAAAAAAAATTTAATAACTTTTTTTTCTTTTTAAGTTATCTGTTCCATTTTTGTTTTAATTTGCAGATTGATCTTTAAAATTTTTTAAAATGGATAACTGGGGCACGCAAACAAGAATTTGGATAGTCCGCCGCTATCACGCACTGGAGTCCGTAGTTTTGGTACAGAGAGAGTACAGGCGGATGTTTGGCGGCGATCCCCCGGGCAGATGGACCATAATGAGACTGGTGAATAATTTTGCTGAGCAAGGAACAGTCGCAAGAAGGCCTTATCATCGAAACCCACCAGTTCGGACGGAGGAAACGATCGCTGCTGTAGCTGCAGCTATACAAAGCAATCCAAGGGTTTCAACAAGAAGCTTATCTGCTCAACTTGGTGTCAGCCGACAGTCTTTGCAAACAATATTGCACAAAGATTTAGACTTATTTCCCTATAAAATTCAAATGGTTAACAAACTGAATGCAGCAGACTTGCCGATTCGCTTGGAATTTTGCCAGAAGATCCTGCAAATGGTGGAAGAAGACCAAAACATGTTAAACTGCCTTTTCATGTCTGATGAGGCCCATTTCGATTTAAACGGCAATTTGAACAAACAAAATTGTCGAATATGGAGTACTTCTAACCCACAGATACTCCACGAGACGGAATTGCATCCTCTTCGCGTGACAGTGTGGTGTGCGGTTTCTTCACGCTGTATTGTCGGGCCTTATTTTTTTGAAGAAAATGGTCACACCGTTACGGTTACTGGAGACCGTTATTTGAAAATGCTGAAAGAATTTTTTTATCCAGAACTACGCCGAAAGAGAATTCCTTTCAACTCTGTGTGGTTTCAACAAGATGGGGCAACGTCTCACATAGCCCAGACTGTTATGACAGAGTTGCGACGAAAATTTCCCAAGAAACTGATTTCAAGAAACTCCGAATTTCGTTGGCCCCCCAGGTCGCCTGACCTTACTACACCTGACTTTTTCTTGTGGGGTTTATGTAAACAAGAAGTTTATAAAACAAAGCCAACAAATTTGGATGAACTAAAACAATCCATTCGAGCAACAATTGCGGCTATTCCTGTCGCAACTCTCAAAGCAGCAATGAACAACTTTTTACTAAGATGCCGCACTTGTGTCAACGAGCATGGGGGGCATTTAAATTCAATTATTTTTAAAACTAGTTAAGCTACATTTAATAAAATTTAATGACCTTCAACTTGAAAAAAAAGTTATTTGAGTTTCTTAATGTAGCAAAATTCATCAGCCACCCTGTATTTACTTTCCTGAAACAATCACAAAAACTGGTAAAAAAAATTTTAATTTCAGAAACTATTACTGGAAAAGCACAGAAAACCAAAATACAAATTTTTATATGTATTAATGCAAAAAAAGAGTTGGTTACAATTTCACAGTTACTCACTCATTTGGAAGAAGTTAAATTTAAATTTCAAATTCTTGCTAAATGCATAAGAAATACAAAAATTGTTTTTAATTAAAAAATCACTTTTGGAAAAGCGCAAAATTACTCAATTTCTTTTTCAATTTTATGAAAAAAATTCAAAAATATTTTAAAATTAAAAAAATTTGAGATTACATTTACTCATTCATTTAAGTTTAAAATTTTAAACCTTTGCTAAATAAATGAGAAATATCAAATTTGTTTTTGTTTCAAAAATATTATTGAAAAAACGCAGATAACATAAATTCAAATTTATTTAACTTTTTTATTAAATTTTTAAAAAGAAAAGTTCAAAAAATTACAAAAAAAATTAATTTAATTTTACTTTTAAATTTGATTTATTTGAATTTTTTTTTGAAGAGTAAAGTTATTCATTTATTTTGGAATAAATTACGTTTCAAATTAAACCTTTGCTAAGTGCATGAGAAATAAAAAACTGCTGATCCAAATTTTATATTAACACCGGAGTATTTATCGGAAATACATGCATATGTGGCTCATATTTCGCGCCAGACTTAAAGCGTAACCTAACCATTTTAAGTACAACTTGGCTTAAATAACTCCCACAAATAATTATCTTTGAAAAATTTGTATAAACAAAAAGAAAATTTTCTAATAGGTAATGGTAAACCCCACCCGTCGTCGTATATGACAACCTTTAAATTGATGCACAACACAGCCTTACAAAGCTGCTGATGCCTTTTTATGCCCTAAAACATGAAGCTCAAAACAAAAAATAATTAATCATTGAAAACTTTTCGCTGCTCCACGCAAATAAATTTCTCTCGACGTCAAGCAAAAAACGATTAACCAGCGTGTGTGAGTATACGCGTGCATGAAGTGCACGCGTACTGTTGTAAAAACCTTACATATGTATGCAAGTGTGTAGGTATGCATGTTTATTTATAGCAACTTACCAGACCAGGCGGTAGTTCATCAAATGGTGATTAAACGCTTGCGGACTACAGACAGAGTGAGCAGCTGACAATCACAATTACGCGTCGACAAGATATGTAGATATGTTGTTGCTACAAACCACTCGACCTTGCAAAACAGTGATGAGTAGCATGCGTGGCAGTGGGGCACTATGTAAGTTGCACTGAATGGCAAAAAATAAGAATGCGCACGCTTTGATTGTTATGTGTGAAATTTGCACGGCTACACGCGCGGCGTCTCCCTTGTGCGAATGTGCGCTGTAGCAAATGCACAACAACGGTATGCAAACTGGTTGGATTTTAATGTTTTTCCACTAACACACTATCACCAACACTGTTATTGTTGTGTTTTCATGTGAGGAAGGCAAATATTGCTCAAGAAGTCTTATGTGTGCTCACTGACTTTGATGATGTGCAGCGAATTGAAAGTAAAAAAAGACAAAAAAGGCATTTATTTGCAACTTAAGTAGTTGCCACAACAGCACGACCTAGAGTAATAACGAAGCACACAAAATTGTCGATGATGGCAGTGTTGATGATGATGATGATGGTGAGGTTGTCAATGTACAGAATGCTAACGCAGTTGGCATTGGGCTTTTCGGTTGTTGCAGATAACAACAATGTTATTTTTTTTTTCTTTTATTGCTGCTTTCGTTGTATACTAACTATGACACTGACACAATTATGATGCCACCGCCACCGCTACGATCTACACATATGTATGTATGTCACTCCTCTTATGCACAATACACGTAAGTACGTTCGAATGCATTCACTTGTTATGCGCCAGCATGCGCCTATGGATATGCAACGCGGCGTCGTCAACGCACTTCATCACAATTAAAGCTGAGCGTGTATGATGATGGAGAGGCATGCATGCATGCATAAATGTTGAGCACACACACTCACACAACACAATTGAATTGAATTGAATTGAATTTCATTTTTATTATTATTTTACTCACTTTTCCTGCATTTTTATTGTTTGTTTTATTATTATTATTTTATTTTTACTTTTTTTTTACTCTTTCTTCTCAACTTTTTGTAACAATAACGAATAATAATTTCATTTCATTACCATTTCGCTTTCGTCATATTTTTGCACTGCTGCTTTGCGTGCATGGGAGTATGTGCCTGCGTATGTATGATATGTGTATGTGTACGCACACAAATTTAATATGCATATATGTATATATACTCGCATTTATACTCATATAATTATTTTATATTCTTTGTTGTATGAGTAGTTTTCTTCTCAGACTATAAGTACATTTGCATGCATGTGTAAATATAAAATGCGAAGTTGAAACGCGATGACGCGAAGACGTGGCATGAGATGTCTGGTTATATAAATTCACATTTCCACTGACACACTTACGTATGTGTACACATACGAGCTAACATTTGTGCATATGCATATAAGCGCGCTTATTAAGTATGCAGTTATGTGGTAAAGCATCTATATGCAACTTAAAGGATATGCACAAGTACATATGTACATATATATTTAATATGGCATGCTGGTTAAGACTTTATTCTGTAGGGGCTAGCTGGGTGTGTGCGTTGTGAAATTTGAAGGACGTCG
This sequence comes from Anastrepha obliqua, assembly GCF_027943255.1. Classification (NCBI taxonomy): domain Eukaryota; kingdom Metazoa; phylum Arthropoda; class Insecta; order Diptera; family Tephritidae; genus Anastrepha; species Anastrepha obliqua. The sequence continues at coordinate 89,852,062 of NC_072892.1, forward strand.
TTAATGAGGTTTTATTTTATTGTTATTTTTAAGTGCCTCTTTAGCTTTGGGTTTTAAATACTACGTCGCATAACTTATAGCCACAACTGTTTTTTTATTATTTTTATTTCATGTAATATTTTTTGTTTTTGGGTTCTACCTTCTAGCTGAAAATTTTCATAAATTCTGTAAGTCTAGACATTCTTGCTGTTCAAGCACACGACACAGTCACACAACGAACCGGTCATTTGACATTTGTACGAATACAACAGCGGCAAGCACGCACTCGGCTCACTACTCCCACTACAGCTGTGTGTTTGCACTTGCTTAGCTGCCTTGCTTGTTGGATAAGCGCGTGCAAATGTCCCTTAAGTTAGCATTTGTATGAATAGGGCAAATTTCTTACTAAACGACAGACGCCGCTAATTCTTTTTTGTTCTAATTTTCCGCTGTAGAAGCTATTTTAATTGCAGTGCTTACTGCAATACTTTAGCTGCAATTGCATTTTATTTCAAATTAAATTCCTACGTCAGGAAAATGCATAAATAATTCAAGTAATTTGCATAGTTTAATTGTAACAAAATTATGCTAAAAGCAAGGCAAGAATGTTGGTATGCGGCAATAGTAGCGAAGTCTACGTGCAGCTGTTAGGATACAATGCATTTAAAAAATTTCAATCAAAGAAAATAATAGTTCTTGAAAATTTGCTTATGTACTTTAGAAATTATGTTTCTTTTAGTAGTAAAATTGTTTCAATATTTTCAGTTCATCTTTAACGCACTAAACACTTATTTTTCAAAATTTTTCCCGGTAAATTTAGCTCTTTTCTTATTTTTGAATTTTAGACGAATTATTCTAATTTTTATTTTCTACTGCATATACTTTTATTTTATTTATTTTTATTATAATATTTTCCTTCATTTCACGCACGGCATACCGACACGCGTATCTTAATTCGCTTTATGAATTTGAACTCGCAAATTACCACAATAAAATTCACTTACCACAATAAATCATACATTCACTACACTGTTTATTTTATTTTTTGTTCTTTTTTTTTGTTTTTTTTGCATTAATTAATTTCTTTCAACTTATTTTGATTTAAAGTTTTCACTTTTTTCGCAGTAATAATATAATGCGAATAAAAAAACAATTCTACACAATCGCAGTGTGTGTATGACAGCTACAGCGCTACACTTTTGTTTGTTATAACAACTACGCGTACCCTGCGAACACGACGTAACGGCACGTTCAAATACGAATACGAAACTGAGCGTTACTTGGCGAAAAATTGTATGGTCGCGCACACACAGCGAAGCAGCAGCCTGTAAAGCAGCAGCATATCCCCATTCAGTACGAACAGCGCAGAACGAGCGCCATCAGGACCGAGCGAAGTGCAAAAAAACAACAACACACATTTGTGCTTCCACGACAGCTCCACACGAAAAGGGAAATTATTTGTAGCACAAAAAATTTCCCAACTTTAAATTCGGCTGTTTCGGCTGCGAGTCAAAGTTAAGTTATAAATTGAGCCCAACAAAGATGTGAAACTCTCTTGAGAGTGCAAGTAAATAGAGAGCAACTTTAAACGTTTAAGTGTGCTCCTCATCAGCATGTGCGCTCCAAAGTTTTAGAGGGAATGCTATTGTTTTAAATTTCCGGCATTTTTAAATCACATCGGATATTTCGTGGGAAATTTCTTCGTAAATTTCGAAAAACTAGTAAGAAAATACGAATTGACTGCGTGCGAAATATTCGTATCACAAATACTTTGTTGTTGATGTTATTGTTATTTTTGCTGCCCTCATTTTTTATTTATTTTTTACTCTTATTATTGTTATGATTGTTGCTGTTGTAATTGCATTTTCGCTTGCGGTAAAATTCGTTGTAAGCGGCCTTTGCTGTTTGAATGAGGAAGATGAGTAGTAATTGTGTAGTGCGTGAAGACTTTTGCACTGCTGGCCTATCTCCAGGCAATGGGGATTAGGCGCGTTACGCACTTTCTAGCTTTTTATTTGTTGAAGTTTAAGCTTGCATACTTTTGGGCACAAACTACAATAGGAATACTAAAATGTACAAGTATTCTGGCAAAACGTAGTTTCATGAGATGGAAAAAAATTAAGAAATACGTGAATAAATCAAAAAGCTTAAATTTTTCCTTTTCCATTATAAAAAAGCAAATATTTTTAATTACCAGGGATTGGTTAAAATTATATGAATGTTTATTATTAATTGCCATGCCCTTTAACTAAAAGCAGAAAAAATTCTGACCCTTGAACTTGCATTTAAAAAACTGGATTCACTAGCAAAAAAACATGGTGTTTAAATCGAATATCTCGAAAATTCTTAAGTCTCGTGTAGCATCACATCAAAAACTTCCTGCTTGTTCCTCGTTAAAAATTTTGGCGTACAGCCAACGTACAATATATACAAATCATTACTAATGATACATTCTAATACAGACTCAGCCCTCCAATTGCATTTCCCCAGTACTTCTCCATGCCTCGTTGTGCGCATTGGCATCGCATCTTTTTTGAGTGGTAGCCTGCTCCTACTGCAGTGGCTAACCAAGCTCTGTACCTCTTTTATGAGGATGGTATTGTAGTCCGCCGTAAAGTAAGTCGATGCAACCACGACGTTTCAACGGGTTACGTCTACCACCAGCCTTGCTGCGACCGCTACTAAATTCCAGTTTAAAAACTCTGCAATGAAAAAAAGTTAATATTACCACTCCTCGGGAGGTACACCATCACCTTGTGTGTTGGAGGTATATCATCCCCCTTTTAGTGTTAGGCGAACCTTTCCACTCCTCAAGCCTGGGTGCCACGCGAGTGAGTCTAACCTTTGAAAACCTCATCCATTATACCTCCTTGGAGCATAGTGTGATCCTCTGGTCAGCGTCTCCGTAGGATAGTTCTTGGGCAGCACTGCCAACTGAATACCCTTGAGACCCTCCGAATAGTTGAAGTGCTACCCGGTATTAACCTACGAGGCTGCTAAGGTCAAAATACCTTGTCACAAGAGACGATGAATATGCTAGCTGCTTCTTGGGGTTAGGTGTCTGTGGGGTAATCTGGCCATTTCTCTACTTTGTAGCGAGTGCGGGTTCTGCTATCGGTTTCCCACTTCCTCGCTTCACAGCGGGTATGGAAGCACTCTTCTTCCTGTCTACTTTATAGCGGTGTTGGTCCCACTTAACCTCCGAAGCTGCACGGAGTTGACCTTTGGGCCCTTCTTTTGCCATTACTCTACAAACTGACGAGGGTGTTCCCCTCTTTTGGATGGCGCCTCTCACCGCCGCTCAACCCAGTCCTTCTGGGATCATCCCAGGCACCAAGATGTCCAAGCGACGAAAGAGTTCAACGCTTGCCTCTTCTCCTACCCTTCCACGCACTATGGATTGCCTGAAACTAGTCTCAAAAATCGGTCACATATTTGGCATGCTAACTCTTGGCTTTTACGCTATAATCATGGGCTTCACAACTGTTTCGACAATTGAAAATTGGCACAAAGTTAGCATAAATGTTTTTGTTGACTATTTTTAAAGGAGTAAAATAAATTTCAAATAATAAATAAAAATTGTAAAGTTTATGAATAAAAAAGTCGTAAGAGTAGTTGATAAAAAAATGTTATATATTAATAACAGCGAATAAGATCAATTTTCGATTTATCGCTTGCATTACATAGGCGCATATGCTTGTACGTTCTTAAGAAAACAGAATTTGACAACTTTAGTTTATACACCACTGCTTTATTTATTGAGTATTTTTTAAACTCCTTATCACTTCTAATGCAAATTTCCTCATTTCTGCTATCAACCTGACCTGACCTTGCCTTAATTTCTAAATTCCTTTACATTAAATTTCCTTACTATCAACTCAATACATCAATTCATAGGCAAATCACTAACTAATCGGTTGTGAGCAGCCGGTGGCCAACAAACCGATGTAAAAGAGAGTATCCTGCAACTTACGAAATTCCCCCTATTTGTGAGATTTTCCCTGAAAAAGGGATGACTGTGCTCTCGCGCTCAATCTTGCGCACCGGTATCCTTCCAGTACGCTCTTTACTTTCATATAAGAGAGACTCTCTGCTACTAGTCATGGCAATTCAGCACTTGAGTAAATATCCCTTTGAAGGATGGTGATTGCATTTGTTTTGTACTAAAAATTCTAATATGTATGTATTTTATTTGTGTGTTTGCTTTGAGAAGAGGGCAGGTGACAAAGAGTTTGGAGGGTGTTAATTTGAAATGATATGTATGTAAGCGCGTAGATTTACTTATTAAACCGAATAGTAACGGTGATAGATTAAGTAGGCGACAAGACCATGTGGATTTACTAAATTGTATACATTTTAGAGACTTCGATTTATAATCCCTAATTAATGGATATGATTAACACTACAAAATTTCTCTCCCAATAAGCCAGGGTTATTAACAGATTATCACGACATTTTGTAGCACGAAACTAAGTACATAGCGAATAATTTTCGAAAGTAGAGGAGATACGCTAAAAATTAAAAAAAACCGAATTGGATATGACCAAGGAAATGATGCAATTTTAATAAAATCTTTACAATTTTTAACAATTTTTACAACTTTTTATAAATTAAAATTTTTTTATCTCTCCGAAGCTTGAGTTTTTATTTTACATATAAAGCAGCGCAATGATATTTAGTCAATTTTATTTACGCAGAATTTATTTTGATCAAAAAGATGTTGATCCGAAAAGGCCTATTATACAGGGTGCATACGCTAGTTGTAGATATACATATATGTGGCTATAATATCCCGAAACCATTATTTCTCTTTTTGCTCTTTTTCAGATAACTACAACTCAACTCAAAAAAAATAAGAGGCGTGCAGTTATCATCGCGATATGCGCAAATCACACCGATTTATAAGTCTCGATGCAGAAATGCAAGCAATTGTTGCAAAATGCAAAACACAAACGTTCTGACCTTGCCCGGTCTGCAGAATTTGTTCCAAGGCAAGAGATCATTGGCGAGGACCCTTCGAACCCAAGGAGAGCGAAGAAGCTTAATGTTTTTTGCGGGTCTTGTCCGTCGAGTCATCAATGAAGATCTGCGATAGAAATCCTACTTTATGTGCGAAAGCCAGTTCATGTCGGAGCATACACGAGTCGTCTGATCAAAACGTCTTTTAAACAAAATTAAACATCATGAAGCGCCTGAGATGCTATAGGTTGTTCCGACAAAAAAAGTTTGACCAAGACCAAAGAACCAACCGCAAAAACATCAGATGGCTATTTTCCAGTCCTACAGAGGTTCCTGTTGTCACACACACGAAATGTTCAACCACTGTTAATTCCTGAAGGAATGCCTTATTAAGTAAAAATGTTTCGTGTAAGATTGAGTAAAGATAAAAAAACTAACTAAAAGAACTAACTATCCGACTGTGCATTAAAATTTCAACGTAATTTTAAGTCGCATGTAGCTGGATAGCAAGTATTGTGCAAAGTGGAACAATATTAATCATCCGATTTTGTTTCTGAATAAAAAAAAAATGTTGAGTGATGGAAATCGTTATTTGACCATTTCACGCTCATGCTTAACTGCTTGTATATTGCGGTAGTCTAGTTTACAAGTGTCATATATGACTCACCTACGACACCATTTGCAAAACTTATAATCTTTCCGAGAGGTTGATTAGTTTTGCGCCACCTTGTATAAACAACTCGAAAAAGCACAAAACAGTGGCTAATAAGAGGCTTTGTCACAATGAAAAAACCAACTGAAGAGGTTAATAATTTGAATAAAATCCGGCAGAGCCCATATCTGACATAGTATCTGACATATGGTAGCTACTGATGGTAGCATTTTTGCTCCAGCCCATAATAAACGTGCACGCTTGTTATCAAGTAGCGATGGATAGTGACAAAGTTGATTTTGTCCCCTAATTTCAATTTGAATTTTTATATGTTTCGTGTACGTTTCACTGTAGACTAATTTAATTTTTGTTTTTTGTATTACAAATTAATTGTTTTTATTTTATAAATACTTATGTAAAATGGTTTACTACGTCTTTTGCACGGTATTTTGGGAAAATATTTAGATTTCATATAATTTTTATACGATTTTACGCAAAAATAATGGATGTCCTTTTTGCGACGTTGTACCAATTCTCTATTAAAATATGCATTATTAAAAACCTTTTCTTAAGAGTGGATACAATTTATTTGAGAGATGGTTGAACTCTATTTATGCTGATAGTTTCATTACCACCTGCTTATCCATTTGTCCTGCATCTTATTACCAAAACATGGCACTTGAAGTAATGCAATTAGTAACAGGTGGCGCTAAAGTAATCCTCCTATCAGAAAATGTTATAAATTTTGCGATTGGCCCCTAATGTGAGTTCTGTTTTGACATTTGTGTAGTAAACACATGCGAAGTACACGTTAATAAACAATGTTACGCTACACTGCTCCAGAACGCGGAATATTGCCGTTCAACGCCTACTGGTGAAACACTGCGACGTTTAGCCGCTCGCCTCGAAGAGAGTGGCACAACACGAGATGCTGCCAGGCGTGGCAGACCCCGGAGTAGCCGTTCTGCAGAGAATATTGCTGCTGTAGCCGAGGATGTCATGGAAGCGCCGTCGACATCGACCAGACGACGTGCCACGCAAATGCGTATCAGTCGACGGTCTTTACAGCGAATTTTGGTACAAGATTTGAAGATGTTTCCGTACAAAGTCCAGACGGTGCATCAGCTGTTAGCTGCTGACCGCCAATCGCGTCTAACATACGCTCAATCCATCCTTAATCACCACCAAGATGAAGATGATTTTTCATCAAAAATAATCATGAGAGATGAGGCCCATTTCCATCTTAGCGGGTACATAAATAAGCTAAATTTAAGCTTCTGGGGCACTGAAAATCCGCGTGTAACCCACGAAGAGCCATTACACCCGCTCAAAGTCACTGTATGGTGTGCTGTTTTCGCGGGAGGAATCATCGGACCTTTTTTCTTCGAAGACGTCGCGGGCCAAACGGTTACTGTGAATGGTGAGCGCTACAGAGCAATGATCAACGAGTTCTTTTTGCCGCAACTTGATGAATTGGGATTGGAAAACATGTGGTTCCAACAGGACGGTGCAACGGCACACACTGCACGTGCCACAACCGATATGCTGAAGGATGCATTTCCCGGGCGCCTAATCTCCCGTTTTGGCGATTTGCACTGGCCAGCAATATCGCCTGATTTGACCGCTCCAGACTTTTTTTTGTGGGGCTTTTTGAAGTCGCTGGCTTATGTCAACAAGCCTCAGACTCTTGCAGCTCTTAAAGACAATATCCGTCAAGAATGTGAGGACCTATCGCCGGAAGTTTTGGCCAAAGTATGAAAAATGCCATAAAAAGGGCTCAAATGGCAATCAACTGTGGCGGCGGCCATTTAGATGACATCATATTCTCGACTTGATGTAAAAAAAATTAAAGGACCAAATAAAAATAATCCACAAGAAGAATCAAAGTTTTTCATTTTTTTTTTACATTACAGCCAAAAAACATCGCAAGGTTACTTTTGCGCCACCTTGTATAAAAGTGTAGATAATAAAATTGTTAGTTTTATAAAAATCGCAAGATATTAAAACTTTGAATTTTTTTTATAGATCAGTTAACCCTATTAAAAAATATATTTTAAATTAGCGCTCTCTCAAATAAATTTTGCTTGATACCCATATTGCACCATTCACTTTCTTAATCGTCTGGATTCTCACTTAGGACGACATCTCCAGAAATACCTCGCTTAAATCAAAATATACATGTATAAATATAGTCCAAATTTCTTCTGTTGTCTACTCTAACGAAGCTCAAGCACATACATCTATAGATGCAGCTAATCTTTTTGCAGATTTTTTTTGTTCAAATTTTAAGGTAGAATCTGATTTAATTCATGAGTGTCACTCGAACATGAATTCTTCAATCAATATTGGTTCGTTAACCTTAAAGGTTTCTGATGTGAAGATGGATTTCGGCAACTCAAAACATCAACAAAAGCTGATGTAAATGGACTATCTTCGTATCTTCTTAAAAACTCATCGGCAATCGCCTATCCACACTTATTAAGGTTTAGCAAATCCTTTGAACGATGAGAGTTCATAGATGCCTGGAAAGTAACAGACATTAATCCAGTATTCAAAAGTGGCAATAAAAACAATATTGCCAATTATAGACTTATTGCCAAATTATCCACGGTTTCAAATTTATTTGAATTAATAGCGAAAGAAAATATGATGGGTAGATCCCCTGTTTCAAAACATGCAATATTGTATATCATCTTTAAATATGATTTTCAAAAAAATAATGATTTTCAATAATTTTTGTTTGCTACAGTTGCTTTACATATTTTACAAAAATAAAAACATAGCATTAATACATTATATTTCGATTTAATTTTAGCAATATTTAAAAATAAAATTAATAATTGCAAAAGTTATCACAAGTCCTTAGAGATTCAGCTAAAATCAATCGGACAAGACAAATTAGTTTTATTACATAGTAGACGGTCTTGTGCTAGATCGAAGTTTTTTTCCAAAATTAACTATATGGCGCCTCAGAAAATCTTTTTCAGATTTTCGAGAAAACCCCGACAAATAATTGTTAAAAAAAATCGAAATTTTTGAAACAAAGAGCGCCCTTTGTTAATCGTTGAATAACTCGAAAAGTATTTGTCGGATTCACTTCAAATTTTTTTAATTAAATTAAAATTTTAAATTCTCTTTTCAAAGACATTTAAACTACACCATTTCAAGGTCTTATTTCGTACTTGCGTTTATTCGACGTTTTATTTCGGACTTTGTTAATCTATATACTCTTAAGCTGTTATATACTACTGTGGGCAAAAAGTAATTTATTAAAGAATTTATTTGTCAAACTACGCGGGATTAAAATTTCGCTCTAGTTATTTTCTTCATGAGTTGGCAGCACTGTTAATAACATCTGGGCCCACTTTCATGTGAATATCATTATCAGTAATTTATTTACGCTTGTGTTTACCAAACGACCAAGAGTGCATTTTTCGATTTTTACAATGTCTGATTTGATTGAGCAGAGAAGTGCCATCAAATTTTGCTTGCGGAATGAAATTTCGGCTGCGGAAACGTTTAGCATGTTGCAGAAGGCATTTGGTGATTCCACAATGTCGCAGAAAAATGTTTATAAGTGGTACAAAAACTTCAAAGAGTGTCGAGAACGTGTTGATGACTTGGAGCGCTCCGGACGACCACCGACGTCAACAGATGACCAACACGTCAATAAAGTGAAGGAGTTAGTGCTCAAAAATCGTCGGTTGACTGTTAAAGACCTTACTGATATGATCGGAATATCAGAAGGATCTGTGAAAACCATTTTGAAAGGCGAGGTCAGACCGAAAAGAGCACGTCAAAGTCGTTCAAAAATAAAGGCCATGATGGCAGTTTTTTTCGATTTTCGTGGTGGGGTGCACTATGAATTCCTTCCACCTGGCCAAACTGTTAATATGGAATATTATTTGAGCGTTATGCGTCGTTTACATGAAGCAATTCGTCTAAAAAGACCGAAATTATGGGCCAACAACTCTTGGTTTCACCGTCTCACACTGCACTTGTTCTTCGTGACCATTTCGCCAAAAATTCCACGCATATCGTTCCGCAACCACCGTATTCGCCTGATTTGGCTCCGTGTGACTTCTGGTTATTCCCAAAACTCAAGAGACCACTCCGGGGAACGCGTTTCGAGTCGATTGAGGAGATAAAAGCTGAATCGAAGAAGGTGCTGATGGCTATACCGGAAATGGACTATTTGGCATGTTTCGCGTATTGGAAAAATCGTTGGCATAAGTGTATTTCATCGAGAGGGGATTATTTTGAAGGGGATGAAATTGATTTACAAGAATAAATAAAGATTTTTCATTTTACAACCAAATTCACCTTACTTTTTGCGAGTACGTCTCTTGGCGTTCGAAGTTGGAATACGCTGTCTTTATTTGGAGACCATATTATGCTTGTCATATTAGTAGGTTTGAACGTGTCCAGAAAGCTTTTGAGCGTTATGTTTATGAAACTCGGTGCTTGCTCATTAATATAAAATCACTAGATATTAGAGGGACTATTCTCTCCATTACTTTCCTTTCGATTTGATAAATGGGTCATCGACTCCCGATTGCTACTCGAGAAAATCAATTTCAATGTTCCTTAGCGAAGTTTACGGAATCAAAAATTTGTCTGGTTAGGGATGGTAAGCACTAATTATGCTACCCATGCTCCGATCTCTAGAACTCTGGAAGAATTTAAATCGCTTTCGAATCATATTGACCTGAATTTTTCTTCAACAAAGAACCACTTCCAATTTGAAGAAGTAATGAATTGTTGAACTAAAATCTTAGTAGGGGAAAGTGGGGCACCTGTGACACCTTTTTTGCGAAGCCATATTTTTCGAGAAAAACGTAAATTTTAAAAATTTATCGTAACTATTAGAAATTAATCTTAATATTTAACTGGCCAAGAAGTTACAAAAACAGTGTAAATACCTTATTCGCCCACTTTATAAAAAATAGCCAATTTGTCAAATGTGCACCGCCGGAGGGGTACAATTGACTTTTAAAGGGGCAATTTGACCATCGTGTGTTTTGCTTTATTTTACACTTACAATAACCTAAAAAACAAGACGTTATTTAAAAAAACAAAATAAATATATTTATTTCAACAAAACATAAACGCAGGCTCCTTTCCTTCCATCGAAGCTACATCAAAATATTATTATAGTAAAAATTTGTGGGAGAGAACAAAGGTAATTAAAAAGTATTTGATTATTTAATTAGCAGTATCCAAAGTAAACATCAAATAAATACAAGGTGGCGCAAAAGTAACCTTGCGATGTTTTTTGGCTGTAATTAAAAAAAAAATTAAAAACTTTGATTCTTCTTGTGAATTATTTTTATTTGGTCTTTTAATTTTTTTTACATCAAGTCGAGAATATGATGTCATGTAAATGGCCGCCACCACAGTTGATTGCCATTTGAGCTCTTTTTATGGCAGTTTCCATCACTTTGGCCAAAACTTCCGGCGATAGGTCCTCACATTCTTGACGGATATTGTCTTTAAGAGAATTGAATTACTTTGTGGGCTTTCTTGCAGTTTATTATATTTTGTCTGTTTTCTACGTTTCGCTGACATTACCAACCGGGCGAGATTCTTCTTCCGGCAAGTCTTCTAACGTAAACATGTCATCACTAAAAATTTGTCACAAATGGTTTCCACTGGCACATACAATCTCAACCATGGTGACTAGTTTTCCGCGCTCTGCTGAGGTGGCTTAAGAGACTGTTCTCTGTTAAAAAAGCCAGAAACCCGATATATAATAAGTTTTCTAGTTAGGTACAATGTGTTTTGTCTCAGATGAACTGAAATACTTACCTTAGGATGTTCTAAGACCGTAGTTACTCCAGTTTCATCTAAGTTATATATGATGCTTTCCATTTCAATTCAACCGGGCTATTCGGGTCAGGTTCTTCGATTACGATGTAACTCAAATATGTTGCTCTCTGGTGAAAATAATGAGACACGTATTTTTTTGTTTGCCCGAAAAAAGTTTTTTTCAAGAGTTATTGGCAATTTTGTTTTTCGGCTCAAAATCGATTTTTTTTAATTATATATTATAAAAAATTTTTTTTTTAAATGCCCATAACTTAGTCAAAAATGAACCGATTTTAATAATTTACACGAGCGAATTCATGTAGAAACAATTGCAAAAAAGTAGTTGAAAATTTTGTATTTAGCAAAAAAGAAAAAAAAATTGAATTTTTTTCGAAATTCAATATTTTAAAAAGTGTATCTTTTTTTATTTTATAACTTTTTACAAATCAAGAGGACACCTCAAACTTCAATTGAGCTGAATGCCCAGTAGCTAAAATGAGTTGTTTTTGAGTAATGAATTTTTGAGTAAAAAACCTGTTTCGCACTTTTTGTTTTTTGGAAAATAAAAAATTGTCAACTATATTACTTTTTTGCAATTGTTTATACATGAAGTCATTTGTGTAAGTAATGACGATCATTTTGAACTCAGAATCATTAAAAGCGGTTCATTTTCGACTAAGTTATGGGCATTTAAAAAAAATTCTAATATAGATGCTTTCCATTTCAATTCAACGGGGCTATTCGGGTTATGTTCTTCGATTTCGATGTAACTTAAATATGTTGCTCTCTGGTCAAAATAATGAAACGCATATTTTTTTGTTCGCCCGAAAAGATTTTTTTTCAAGATTTATCGGCAATTTTGTTCTTCGGCTCAAAATCGAAAAACATGACCCGAATAGCCCGGTTGAATTGAAATGGAAAGCATCATATATCCTTTGGCTGGAAGGAGTATTTTTTATAAATTGCCCTGGGTTTGAGTAAAATTCTTCTACAGCTGATTTTATAAAGCCCGAAAGTCTGGCCAGACTTACTTTCTGTGGCTTTCGCAATGAAATAGTTGGGTGTCTTTTGAGAAAAACATAAAGCCTGTCCTTACTTGCTTCCTTAGTAACATTCCATCCAACTGGAACGGTGATCTGATTTATTTTAGCATAATCATAAAAAAACTTTCTGAATGCCTCGTATGACAAGCCATATGCGTAAAACGCACATTTCTTTATATAGTCAACAAGCTGCTCTTCGAGTTTCTTTGTGAAGAGTTGACGCGATGAATATTTAGTGTTGTACAATAATTCATCGTACGAATGACTATTACTAGAGTCCACCGTAAATTTCAGTGGACCTTGACGTTTCATCCGCATTATTAATGTCTTTCTTTTGATGCCGTCTTTTTTCGCTGTCGAAATTTGCTTCTTATCTCCATTTTTTACATCATTCCTGGCTTTTTTAATAATTTATTCATTTATTTCTTTTCCAGATGACTTTTTCTTATAGTTTCGTACCATTACTGTACAAAAGTCATATATAAATAAGCCAAATTACTTACAGTTACCAAACATATTAACATAATTATAACATGGGGCACATTTGACATTCGTCAAAAGTACTCCACACTCAGAAATCAAATGTGCCCCATACGCGTTTATTTACATTCATTGTTTCGATTATTTTATTCTTAAAAACTTATTGTTACTTACCAATTTTTTCTCAAAATTGAAATCTTGAAGCACCAGCTAATAACTTTAGCCTTTAGAAGACAAAAAATGCGTACCTAGCGCTACATAAAAATTAAAAAAAAAACAGTTCTGTATTTGCGAAGTTTTTAAATCATTTTGACATCGAAAATGTTAAAGTCAATGCTGCCCCATAGTCACAGGTACCCCACTTTACCCTATTATCTAATATTCTTCCTCTGTAAGTTAAAAGAATTTTTATATTATTCTTTCACTCATTACAATTAAAACTAGTTAATTATAAGCTTAATTCTACTTTGATTAAATTATTTAGCATTTATCTATTTCATAGTCTGTAAGAAATACTGAATTTTTTAGACTATTAATTGAATAAATAAAAAAAATGTATATACATATATAGAGAAGCCCCAATTACACCTTTATTGAACAATACGTACACAAGGTGATTAGATGCACTCAAACAGAGTGAGAAAACATAATAAAGTAATGTTTTTCGTTGTACTCCAATTAGCGATAGTTTCTAGTTTCCATTGTTTACAACGTAATAGTGTTATCAGCACCGGGGTTATGAGTCGTCACTTACTTATAAGCCGGTCCTTGTAAGTCTTAACAATTTGCAAATTCTACTTCTCATTTTCAAATTTTAAACAATTCTAAATAAAAAAGTTGTAAGGCTTAAAGCATATCTTTAAAAAGGGCTTTGTTTTTCAAACCTCTTATACAGAAGTACTCTTGCTAAAGTTGGCCTTGTTTTTCTTTTAAATTAATTCCAACTAATTAACGTCCCTTCCCGTGATACATGAAAACAAACAGAAAACTTCCCAAAAGTCCACTTGGTTAATTTGCAGAAAACCCACTTATTAACAGCGCTCGCCAAGGCTATCTCCCGACAAATATTTTTCACAAGCCGCAACATTTGTATACCTATACAGTGGCGAGCATAACTGAGTATATGATGATTTCTTCTTTTAATATTTACAAAGTGATAAACGACTTTATGATGCCGGGAATTCAAGACCATAATCTCACAACATTTGGTTTCAACAAAACGGCGGACGGCGTGAGTTGCCATACAGCACGTGGAACAATTGATTTACTGCGTAGTACTTTAAATGAGCAATTTATCGCTCGTCTCGGGCCAGTGGATTGTATACCAAGAGCGTGTGATATCACACCATTGGACTTTTATTTGCGGTGATTTGGTGAAAGTCTAAATGCTTCGTGGATAAACCAGCCTCGATTAAAGTATTGGAAGCCAAAACTACTATAGTTATTCACGAGATACAGACCGAAGTCCTCCAGTGAGTCATTCGAAATTGGTTTTAACGGATGACCGAATTATGGCGCAGTTACGGCTAACATTTGAAAGGAATTATGTTTAAAAAATAAATCCTATGAATGGTGCTATACAAAAAAAAAATAAAAATTGTCCAATCTGCTATTTTCGTTGTTTTATTTAAATTTTAAACCTAATAATTCTAAATTGATCAACCTTTATAATCAACTTTAACTTCACTTCGTACCAAATTTGGAAAAATTTAATAAATTTTCATCTAAATTTTGAACTTTTTAATCTGAATTTCTATAAAACTTTTAACATATGTATTTAATTGGCGCTTAGACCGAAGGTTCAGTCGAGCTCCTCCACAAATGGAGGGACCTACAGTTTTACAGTCACGCACTAACCCATTCGGCTACGGCAGCCGCGGAAATTTTAAAATAAATGCAATTTTTCAGCATTTAAAAATCAGGTCGACTTTTAAGAAATTTTTTTGGTGACGACAAGAGTCCTCCTGAGCATTTTCTTCCACAAGAAACCAATTTTGTACGAAATAAAATGCAAAAGGAAATCAGAAAAAAAAGTATGGTAAGTCCAAGTGTTTAAAATTCGCAACTTATTATAAGAAAATTCAATAGGCTTTAAAACAGCATACTCGAAATTTTTCTAAAAGCTCAGATTAAAGAAGTTAAAAATTTCATTGTAAGTTGTTGATTTCTTGAAATTTTAAAAAATGTTTGAAAGTTTGATTTATATGGTTTTGATTAAGGAATGAATATTATTTGAAATAACAAAAAAAATCAACTCGAAAGCTTTGTATGTTCAAAAAAAAAAAAAAAGATTTACGTATGCTCAGTTATTCCCACTACTGTAAATAAATATATTTAAAAAAAGGCAACTAAACCGTACACCACCGCTCTCACACTAAGCGCTTAACTTTTGCCGCCCGCAATTTTCTATGATGACAAATGGCGTCGTCAACGTTGATTTCCATGCAATGAAAAAATTTCAAAATTAAACATCTCAAAACATTCACATACGCAAGCCCACAACACAATATACAAAATTATCTCCTTATTTCATGTTTGTGGAGCCCGTTGTCCATGAGTAAACGATGTTGCGGCATCAGTTGAGCTTTGCTGGTAAATATGCACAAATATAGTACAATAAGGTCGGAGGGTGCTGGATGCTGGATGCTGGATGAAGTAAACACTGTTCGGCGCATTAAACGCAGCGTTACGCAGTTTTAAAAATGAAATTAACATATTTTAAAAATGTCTGCAATTTATTTCATTACCTACTTTTTCCAGCAAATCTCCATGTCGAGTACTGAAGTGGTGCTACTTTAGCTTTCCCCCTCCTCCAACCTTAGTTAATTTTTTCTCATGCCATGCCGTGCTGATGATGCGTCTGCCTAGTCTGCTATGTAGTACACTCGTATACACAGACTATTCGTTGCTTCCAACGCTTATTGTCAATGGTTTTTTTTGCTCTAACTGTTGTAGCATTTACCACCTCTACCCACAAGTTGGGGGTGTTGTTTTTGTTGCAGTATTTCGTAGTTGTTGCTCTACCGCCACTAAATAAGACGAATGCCCTACTTTCATCATATTTCACGTTGGCCGCTCTATGACAAATTGCTCACCATTCCCGACCTCGGCAACAAAATATGTACGTACATACATACCTTCCACCCTTAGCCGCTTGCTGCTCGCGCTTTACTACATGGAAGGTAGTCAGGCAGCGCGTCGTTGAACTTATGAATTCAAAAATGCGAAAGAATTTTTCAAGTGCCTTGAATGCAGCGCACACGCCTACACCAAGCCTAAGCCCCACAACACATACGCACACTCAAATACACCAACTCATACATAGGCCCAAGCACTGAGTGCGCTTAGGGCCGCATGACTGTTTGATGGACTATTGCATGTGAATAGACACTGTGTAAGTGTGCTAGAGGGTGCGTTCGTTTTGTTCTACCAGCTACTGGTAATATATTTTTGCTATTTAAAATTATTTCCTTTACCGTATTTCAACTCTGCTTTATCTTTTACTTCTTCTATTTAATTTTTTATTTTTTATTTTATTCTTTGTTCTCGTTTCTTGTTTCACATATTTCTACTTGCATACATTACACCCATATTTTTATTCACTCCAGTGGGTAGATGTATATGTAGTTTAATGAAGTAAAGGTTTCAAGCAATGCCATCTCCACATGCGGTGACGGTGGCAATGGCGGCAGCTCGTCATAAATGTCATCGAGCGATATTGCTGAGTCAAATAAATGAGTCTACTTTTAGGCGATCACCATGCGTTCCGCCGTTTCTGCATTTCATTTAGTAGCGTTTGGCAAGAGCTTAGTAACCCAGAAGGAAAAAGTAGCGTTAATTCATGTTAAAGCTATATCGCTCTTTCTAGATGTATTCGCCGAAAAAAAAACAAAATCAAGCCATAATAATGTAGCTCCTTTTTTGCTACACAACCTCTGGGTTAGAAAGGCTTATTTTCAAAAAAGTTCACTTAGGAAGCAATAGAACGCAACTGTGGCTCAAGATCTTTATGTATGTATTTGGCGTTTAGACAGAAGGCTCCTCCTGTATTTTCCCTTGAAAACCATTTGTAGCCGGCCATTGATAGGTCCTTGAAGCTCAAAACAACCACATTTCCGCTTCCAAACTAAAATGCCCATTAAGCGATTTTTTTTTTAAATATCTTGACTACATCAATCTTTTCTCTTTGGTTTTAATTTTGTTTTTTTTTCTGCTTTCGAGCCCCAATTTTTTTCCTTGTTTAATATAATTGGAAGTCCTACTTTGTAATAATGTATAACGTGAAAGTTTGCATATTTGTGGGTTTGCGAGTTGGATGTTTGTGACGCAATCACGTGAAAAGGTCGGAACGGATTTGCATGAAGGCCGAACTGCAGGTGGCAAATGAAAAATTCGAAAATATTTTTGAAGAGGGCTGCCATCTGTTTGAAAAATTAAGTTTCAGTAACATGTGTTAAATAAATGAAACATAACAATGTTAATGTCAAATTAAAGAGGTTTGGAAAATTTTATTGGAAATAAGTTTCCGCCCTCGCAAACGAGGTGTCGCTGCTGATACTATGAATTTTTGTTTTTGCTCTAGTATTATACCACGTCACTGTAGACAGTTATAATTTTGAGGTTGTAAAAGACTTCGTGTATTTGGGAACCAGCATTAACACCTATAACAATGTCAGCCTTGAAATCCAACGTAGAATCTCTCTTGCCAACAAGTGCTACTTTGGACTAAGTAGGCAACTGAGCAGTAAAGTCCTCTCTCGACGAACAAAACTAACACTCTACAAGACTCTCATCATGCCCGTCCTGACGTATGGCGCAGAAGCTTGGACGATGACAACATCCGATGAAGCGACACTTGGAGTGTTCGAGAGAAAGATTCTGCGTAAGATTTTTGGACCTTTGCACGTTGGCAACGGCGAATATCGCAGACGATGGAACGATGAGCTGTATGAGCTTTACGACGACATAGACATAGCGCAGCGAATAAAGATCCAGCGGCTTCGTTGGCTGGGTCATGTCGTCCGAATGGATACAAACGCTCCGGCTTTGAAAGTATTCGATGCGGTACCAGCTGGTGGTAGCAGAGGAAGAGTAAGGCCTCCTCTGCGTTGGAAAGATCAGGTGGAGAAGGACTTGGCTTCACTTGGTGTGTCCAATTGGCGCCGGTTAGCACGAGAAAGAAACGACTGGCGCGCTTTATTAAGCTCGGCCAAAATCGCCTAAGCGGTTATCGCGCCAATTAAGAAGAAGAGAAGATTATACTGCTGATTTGAAGGTGTATATGTGGGATCTCAATCGCAGTAGTTGATAATCGTTTGAAGAGTAAAGATTATTTTTTACCTGACGTCAAAAATGTCTACGTTCGTCCCAAGGAAACACCATTTGCGGAAAGTCATGCTCCATTATTACCTTTTAAAGAAAAGTGAAGCTGAAACGTGTCGTATATTGATCAATATTTACAGTAATCACGCTCCAGAGAAATCCGTATGCTGTCTGATAGATGGAGTAAAGTTGTAGCTTCCAGTGGCACATCCTTCATATAAAATAATGTTTTATTTAATTGTTTAAAGAATTCGTAACTTCAGGTAAGAAAGGACGGAAACTCATACAACATACATATTTGAGAAGAGAGTTGCCAGCTCTTAAAAAATTATATTTAGGAAGTCGTCACCGGTTTGAAAAAGTTCTAAAATGAATTTAATAAATTCGTTAAATTATACTCTACTATAAGTGTAACAAAGGAAAGGGGATTGGATTTCGAATTTATTTTTTAATAGGGTTGCCACCTGTTTAAAAATTTAAATCGATAATTAATAACAAATAGTTAAAATAATTTAGTGTGGTTGTCCAATGAAAGACATTTAATAAAACTTATCTTATAAAATATTTGTGGGGTTGGTTGTCACTTATTTGAAAGAATTATTAATTCAATTTAATAAATAAGGTAACTGACTTACTATCAAATGAAAAGATGCGCTGCCACCTCTTAGAAAACTAAATTCAGTAAAATCAGCAAACCAACTAATAGTCTTCAGAGATCCCTGAATTACTCACAGCTTTCCATGTATTATGTATAAAAAAGATATGTAAATAACATTTATATTGTGTGTTTTTTGCTTCTTTTTTTTGATATTCTACAAATTTCAGATTTTCCAACCAGTCAGAATGCAGGTGTGCTGTAACCTCAAATGAAGCTAAAAAAAGTTAAAACCATGATATTGTTTTTTGTTTTGGTTGCTTACCTTTTTTTGACATTTGTCTAAAATGTATTTACAATGAGCCAACAATTGTAACGGGAACTAAACGCCAACTCCACAGCCGTACATCTAGACAGTGATGCTATCAGCAAAATAGTGGACAGACCGAGACCCCCAAGGTGACGAGATGCTTCCACCCTTCACCGAGGAACAGCTTAAAACCGCGGCAACAAAGCCAACCAGATGTGATGATCGATGCTTACAATGCATGCATTGCTCCAGGCATCTTCCCTAAGCTGTGGAAAATACCGAAATTGATGCTGATCAGTATGGGTAAGGGTAACCCAGCGCAACCGTCAGCTTGGCGTCCGATTTGCATGCTGGACAGCGCCGGCAAATTGCTTGAGAAACTCATACAGCGCAGACTTGCAGAGTTTATGGATATATTGAGCATAGAAATGCCAGGAAATACATATCTAGTGGGATACGCGGACGATATAGCGGCGGTCATACCAGCTCGGGACATTGAGCACGCTAGAAGGAAGCTGAACAAAGTCATGATAAGGACGCAAATATGGCTTGAGGACAACGACCTTGAACTCGCCAAACATAGAACCGAAGTCATCCTTATGACACGAGGTCACATGGCACTCGAGGTCCACAAGCAAATAAGCGACACGTCCTTAGTGACCCAAAAAGTACTGAAATACTTAGGTATTGAACTTGACTGCAGGCTTACTTTCTGGACCCAGATACGGCATGCGGCTACCAAAGCAGCAAAGGTCACACGTATGCTAAGTAGATTACGCGTAAGCACTGGAGACTGTGCAACGAACAGCGGCACTCAGAGATGCCTCAGCCTGCCGCACTGTCTCAGGCGCAGAAATTTTCGTGATCAGCGGGCAGAAACCCGTCGACCCTATGATCCGGGAACGAATGGATGCATGAGACTCCAAAAAGAAACACGTCATCACTAGCTTCTCAGAACGGAGATGCCAAACCATGAACCGAGTGGCAGATGAACGGCGAAACTTATTACATCAGTTGACAAAAGGGTCCAAAGGATCTTCGGGGAAGTGAACTACTTCTTATCTCAGTTCCTCTCGGGCCACCGATACTTCCGGAGGTACCTATACCGCATGGGCAAGGTAACCAATTCCAAGTGCATATACTGCGAAAACACATTTTTTAGTTGTAATAGATGACTCGCGGAAAGAAATGCTCTGAGGAAGCAGATTGACGACATCGCACCGAGCAACATAACCAGCAAAATGCTCGAACGTTAGGACAGCTGGAACGCGGTAAAGAAATACATCGAGAACGTACTACAGAAGAAAAGATCGACCTCGACACAGTGCAACAAAGTGAAGCCGCGCAGATAGAGACACAAGAAGACGAGCTTATAGCATCAAAGCTGGCTACAAATATGGTGGTCCCAGACGTGGGTGAATAGAATTGGTCCTTTATAGATGCCGTTCTGGGCCCACCCGAAGTAATATAGAAAGCAGTTCAGGGAAGGGTGTGACCCCAGAAGGAGAGGAGGGATCGTTTTAGTGGTCACACCACACGGCGCCGTAGACGACGGTCGCTGTAAGGGCGAAGGCATTTTGAACCCTATCTCACCCACCAAAAAAAAAAAAAATAATAAAAACTAAGACAAATTACTGTCGCATAGAATTTTTGAAATTCTTTTGTTTAGTAACATATTTTTCTATTGTAATTTATTTATTTTTTACTTTATTTATGGAGAGATGGCAGCACATGCCAAGTATTAGCCAGTGTTATATTAATTTACAAATTTCTTTAAGAAATTGGGCTGAGGCTACTGAATATTTTCGTGTACTTTTCTTAATTGTTTCTATTTTCACCAACCCATAAAACTTTGTCACTCTGTATTCAAAACTAAATATTGTAAGTTTTAACTAGCACAGTTCTATGGATAAAAAATTAGTAAAATATTGCAAACAAATTACCTCGTTCAGCATCATTTTCATTTAAAGGAAATAGGAATTCGTTGCTATTGCATCTCCTGCAACATCTTATAAAAGCCTCGCGTAGCCTTTCGCATGCCTTCCTATTAAGCAGTACCCAGGCTACAATGATAGTATACCTGCCATACTCAAAGTATATGCACATAACGTTAATCTCACGTCGTCGCTCACAAACCACTTCTAACTGCTTTCAGTGATGATTTATTACATCACGAAGTTATTTGCTATATTCCGGAATATCAATGCGGATTCGCTATTTAGTAATATTAAAAAAAATATGTCAGAGTATAACAGATACTTCTTTGATTCATGAGAGTTCTTAATTTTTCAATGATCTATTGGCAATAACTCAAAAATTCTTACGATCTCTATACCGTATCCGTTGTGTCCTACATACATAGCGTACCCAAAAAAATCTCGTCATGGTTTTCTTAAACTTTGTTGGTTTTGTGGTTTGCAAAGCATCATAGTATTTTTCTTGGGAAAATTATTCATAGTTTTCCTCACTGCCATCTCTTGATGCTTGCTTTTGTGACCGCTTCACACTTTAGTGCCTTTTGACCCAACCTTCTGCCGTGTCGGCATTTGCAGGCCTTAGCTCCTTTAGCGTAGATCGACTTGCTGCTTGCAACAGTTTTTCTGTGACTTTCCCGCTACCGCGATTGGGAGAGGCTTTTCTTGACTGGACTCCCATTTCCCATTCGAATCTAGCTATTCCACTTGAATGTGTATTTGGAGTTAAATATCATACGGTTATATATGAAATCAAGCTAACCGAGTTTCGTCATGCACTCTTGGTGGGACCCTCAGTTGCACCTACACCGTCAGGGGTTTAAAATAGGGCATGTCTCGGAATTAACTCGGTAGCTACTTCTGAGGTAATAAAATTCTAATAGTTGTGTAAAGACGGTCAATGGAGTAAAAACGGATTTCACAACAGAAGGTCCCTTTTCTTGGCTACTGGCAATAGCTCAAGTCAATCATTGCCACCAAGAAGACTGAGATTGAGAGTTGAAAGTCACTACATTCGCGGGTTGACATTCCGACTTCATAGCTTGTTTAATCACCTAATATTTCTGCACATGTTCAGAAAATATGTTCATGAAAATAAAGGGTGATTTTTAGGAGCTATAGGAAAGTTTTTTTTTATAATTCAGAAAAATGCATGACATTTTTATTTAAATCGATAGTAGTCCATATAATTTAATGTTTGAAGATTATTTCATGCAAATGTGCTGTGTGGCATGTGGCACCGTCCTGCTGAAACCACATCTCATGCAAGTCAAGCTCTTGCATTTTGGGTAAAAATTAGTTGGATATCATTCCACAGTAGCGCTCACCATTCACAGTTACGTTACGAACGGCGACGAATCAATAATTGATGGTCATCATTAACACTGGCCGATGCAGCTGCGATATTTCCTTCAGTTCGCACTCTACGTAAGCGTGTTGGTGGTTTGATGTCCTATAATGAAAATTTGGTTCTAAATTTAGTTACAATAGCTCGAATAGCCGCTTCAGTGGGTCGATTCAACTGGCCATAAAATGAAAGAAGCGCGCGATAAACTTTCTTAAAAGAACACGCATTTTTATAATAAAATTCAATGATTTGCAAGCGTTGTTCGTTTGTAAGACGATTCATGGTTAAATTATAGACCACACTGAAGATGTTTGACAGTGAAACAAAACACGAAACGTGCGTCAACTGTTTAAACCAACTGTTTAAAAACATAATAGCTAAAAAATCAACCGTTAGTATGCTTTTGCCCATTTTCCTGTTGGGCTGTTGCTCTACGTCCACCGTGAAATACTTTTTTCATACTCACCTACCTTTCTTTTCTCTATGAAAATTAATATTTTTGACATTCAAGATTGTACTTGAGTTAAATACGCAAGAGAAATGGAAAACGATTATGGGTGGTAAGTTATATGTTGACATTAAATTTATTTCACTTCAGCTCTTTCTTGTTAAGGTAATTTTTCAAATTATTTTTATAATAAAACTGCTTTCAACCATTCGGTAAAAATATTCGTTTACTCATTTTCTTGCTGTTCGAAAGAGAAATGTGTGAATTCAGGTTCATATTTGCATATCTGTATGCACAAATGTACATCAATAAAAATTTATATCGGTAATTGTATATACCTACATAACTGCATATGGATAATTTCATAACTCTACATGGAAAATATTAGAAGCAAGCTGAAAGCTTTAAGAACCTCGCTACAAGATTCGTAGAAGGTTGAAAAGGTAACTATTTTAGTTCACTATGCAACTTAATATGATACAATTTTAGAAAAAGGTACTTTGAAATACGAAAAAACGTATAGTTTTAATATTTTTTCGCCTTTTTTTGGCTTTGAATAATTTTGAATAGAAATAAACTATTTTTGAGAAAAACCTAAACTCGCATGTTTGCCAAGGGTACAAATTGTGGTACACATTCCTCTTATGTGTTCTCTCATTTTATAAGACCTCGCAACTCATGCTTAATATATTTTTTATATACAAAGGGGCGCAAAGTTAATCAGCCTATCAGAAGATTTATAATTTTTAAAAATGGAATTGCACGTCAATCATATTTGACACTTGTGAACCATGTAGACAGCTGCAGCATACAAGTAGGCAAGCAATAAAGTGCGTAAAGGTCAAGATAAAGATTTCCATCATTCAAAATAACTTTTTTTTTTTCATTTAGTGAAAAAGTTATTCAAAAACAAATTTGGATGATTAAATTGTGCCACCCTGTGGAAGAAAAGAACCAATGCCGTCAGCAAAAATGACCGCCAATGCCGTTGTCAAAAATTAACACGATTTTTAAGCTACTTAAAACTTGCCTCGAATGGGCTATAAAACTGCAGCGGAAATTTTTCGAAAAATTCTGATAAAAAATCTAAAATTTAAGTGAAATTTTTTGTATATTTTTTTTTTCTTACATTATGTTTGAAGCTTAGTTTTTGTATACCTATAAAATAAGAAAAAATAAGTCATCAAAATTTTGAACATGTCCAGTTAATCTAGACATTTAACAGGGTGTATAGTAGCTAGATGAGTATATCTTTTCAAAACAAAATGACCCACTAAGTGGAAATCGGTTCAAGGTATTTTGAAAAATCGTACATGCGGTCAAACTCAGATCATGAAAACTCGTTGCAGCAGTCTTGAAGATTGGCTTAGTCAAGCCATTTTGATTCACAGAAAAACTATATGATCTAATTTCATTTTTTACCCAGTATCAGCCTTTGACTGGGACTTACCAAGCATTCTGTACTTTTAATTGGGTTCTCTTCCACTTGATCGGAATCAATGATATTTATATATCATATAACTTAAGTACCGTAGAATCCCGAGGTTTCGTAATCGCAAGGGACGAGTAATACTTATTTTACAAATCAATGAGGTTTTTGTAATAGCGCGATTCCGATTTAGCGAAGTCAATATAAGAAACTTATGAAATATACGGAAGTTTTCAATTATTTTCTTATAGATATGAATTTTTTAATAAAACAAAATACATAAATGCATATTAAAATAATATAGAACAACGACTGTTACTGCAGTTTAATGTCTTTCAACACTCTGCCACGCAATTTTATCACCATCTTCATCACACCTATTCTTCACTCTGACCCCACACCACTGTCACTGGCGCTGTCAATGCTGTCGCAGTTTATGACAAATATTCATTGAAATTTGCATTTTCCTTATATGACATATTCCAGGTTTTTTCATGTCACGCACACTTATGCAACACCATCCTTTACGCCTATGTATGCAAATATTGTAAGTTTATTTGTAGGCCCGAACACGCGGCTTCCTTGCATGGACACTCATAAACTGCGGTGGTTGCCGCTGCTACTGCTGCTTCCACAACGCTATTTATTGTTCTCGCTGTTAGCGAGTTAAAAAGCGTAAACACCCTCCACGCGCTTGGGTTATACAACACACACGCCGTTGCTTGGTTAACTCTACAATTATACTTGCCACTGTCTCAAGCACGTCGCTGTCCCCGACATCCGCTTATTACTCGCCACCAATTATATAGCCACAGGCGTTTTTGCTTTGTAACTACATATGTACATGTACAAATATGTACTTATACTTGTGGCTTCGTTTATATAGGTATGTATGTATGTATGTGTGCTTAATTTGACTTTGATACGCATTCATTTGGGTATGTGATCGGTTGTGTGTGCTACGCTGGGTGTAAGTTTGCATGCGTGCACGTTCGAATGTCCTTTTAAATCACTTTATTTCACTGTTTTTCCACTTTTATTATATTTGCGCGCATTTTTCATCGGCAATAAAGAAATCTTCTCAGGCATTCACTCAGTTAGTTGTGTAGATGTGTGAGTACATATATAGCCTAACGCGCACGAAGTTTCTCACTTTTATCGAGCCAAGGCATTTTTTTGTTTTTGTCAACGTACAGAAATGTTTAGTCAGACATTCAGACATCCTTACAGACAAGGCAATCCCCTTTGTCTGCGTTTTGTTGTCGTCATTGCGACAGCTAGTAAATGTCTGACAAACGTACAAATGGTTACAAATGGTAATAGATAGAGAAATTGAATAGGAAAACGCAAAGTCAATGGAAATGTGAAATGTAAAACGTGAAATAGCAGAGTTTGTGCCACATTATGTGTTTTATGCGAACTTAAGCTGGCCATTTCGTTTCACATTTTTCACAAGGCCTTTACAATGTGTCTCCTGTACTTTTGTTTGCACACCCATGATTGGGGTTCTATAGAAATTTTATGCGTTTCGGTCATGAAATGTTGTGAAGTGCAGTTATCGAATTAAGTGTGTAAGCATTTTCGAAGCCCCTTTCACTAGTTGACATATCATTTCATTTTATTTGCAATTTTTTGTATATTTTTTCCTCCTTCTACCATCTATTGAACTGCTCTTTTATAGCTGCTAATAATTCTGGATTTAAAGAAGCCCCATTACTAATTTTATTGCAATCCATACAATGTAATTAAATGTCAGCGATAAGTGTGCGCAGATTAACGCATTTATCCACGAAGGACTGAATTTCTCGAAGGAACACAAAACGGTGTGATTTAATGTAGATGGGAAATATGATTTCGGTTGAACTTATTTTAAATGTTCTCCATTTACGATAAATAAAAAAAAATACAGAAAAGGTATTACTGAAATTTGTTTCTTTAACCTGTGGAGCGTAACAGTGCACATTTTGTGGCAAAGATAAAAAACATTAAATAATTTTATGAATCACAAAAATGTGTACGCTTTATTTTCCAGGCATTAAAAACTGAGCCAATTAAATATTCCTCTTGACTATCAAAGCAACTACAAATTAAATGGAAAATTTTGCACATGTCCTCCTGAACTTCTTCTTAATTGGCGTGATAACTACTTATGAGATTTTGTCCAAGTTTAACAAAGCGCGCCCGTCGTTTCTTTCACGTGCTAACCGGCGCCAGTTGAACACAAAAAGTGAAGCCAAGTTCTTCTCCACCTGATCTTTCCAACGCAGAGGAGGTCTTCCTCTTCCTCTGCTAGCATCAGCTGGTACCGCATCGAATACTTTCAGAGCCGGAGCGTCTATGTCGTCGTAAAGCTCATACAGCTCATCGTTTCATCGTCTGCGATATTCGCCGTCACCAAGGTCCAAAAGTCCAAAAATCCTCCTCAAAATCTTTCTCTCAAGCATTCCGAGCGACTCTTCATCGCATATTGTCATCTTCCACGCTTCTGAGCCATCCTTTTAAGCTTTCTAGAGTTAAAAGAGTCTTCTTTGCAGGCAGAGTTGTTGACTATCACCGAAGAATTTTGTCAAGTAGATTTGTACAGTTCTACCATTCGGGGTATCGAGTGGTAGAACCATTTTTTTTTTAATTATGGGGAAATATTTTCATAGCACGAATTTGGAACATCATACGGTGGTCACTGTAGGTGAATAGGTTTGTCCGTTGCAACCATTTGGTGGGGCCCGTGGGGACCCACTGTGGGAATGAAGCATCAAATGATAAAACCGGGTTTTACCAAAGTGATTGTCTACCGCAAGCAGTGGCAAACCTCTTAAACCATCACCCGTTCGTAGGCCGTATAAAATTATTTTGTAGAGCAACATCAAAACAAGCTCGGTCAAAAACTTAAATATAATGTTCGTGTCGAATAAGTTATACTAGATGCTGTCCACCCGCATAATGAGGGTAGCAAATTATTTTTATTAAGCGTTTTCATATATTTTAAATCTGCTTAATCTCTGAAGAAAAAAAATTTAATATTAATTTTCTAGATTAAATAAATAATCAGTGTAATAACTAAATTGTAATTCCCTTTTAAATATATGAATTATAATTGATATTTGGGTGGAACCATTGAGCTGATAAGAATTTACAATAATCCCCCTCAGACTACGTATTTGGATATTTCTTTTGCTATAGGTAAGAATTTCAATAAAATTTTGCAATATTTTGTATGCTATACCGTAATCAACAAGCACACATACACCCACTCCTCCTTCCTTTGTTGTCAGTTGTTTTTATATTTCCTTTACAATGGTATCACAAAGGACGAATTGTTTATATTTGTCTAACTCCCATACTGGGGAAGATTGGATTTATGCCATAAAAAACTTCTCACAGAAAACCATCTACCATTTGCCGGTGGTGTAAAAAAAAAATATCAAAACATATACCACAAATAAGAGAAAATACCACTTACCAAGGAAATACGAGGAAATTATATTTATACATATATACAGGGTGAACGATATAAAGTGTTACCAACTTCACACTGCTTGTATCTGTAAAACAGCTCATGACATCAAGGTCAAAATTGTTCTAATGACAGTTCAATATATTGTTTATAAGACATCAAAAGCATTTGCGTCTCAGTTTTGTTGAATTTTTTTTTCTGTGATGGAATTCAAACGTAATAGTGTGATTGCGTTATATTTGGCTGGAAAATCACAACCAGCCATTGTTCGTGAGCTCAGTCACCTCACTTTAAAACGTTACAATGATACTAACAATGCAAAATGCTATGGAGGTGGACCAAAAAAAAACCGCAACAACGCCAGAAAAGGTTCGGAAAGTGAAAGGCACGACTTGAACGAAATCCCGAAAATGGAAGAAAAATGGCCAAAGAACTGAAAATATCGTAAGACAGCATTCGATGCATATTGACAAAGGAGCTTAAAAATTCCAAAAAGCACACGATTTTTCACCCCAGCAAAAAAAATTCGATGCGAAAGAGCCAAGGAGTTGTTGCGCTTGCACAAACGTGGCGAATTTCCTAACATTGTGTTTTCTGATGAAAAAAATTTCCCAATTGAGCAGTTCATAAAAACTCAAAACGATTGAGAATTTGAGCCTGCGTATGGCCACTCGAAGCAATTTCCCATCGCAAGTAATGGTTTGGGCCGCAGTGATCGCTGATGGACGCTCTCGTTTTCATCGAGTCTGGTGTCAAAGTGCATGCGACTTATTATCGGGAAAATGTTTTAGAAGCTGCTCTAGAGCCGTGGACATGCAAACATTTCGGTCGTAGACCATGGACGCCAGACGCAAATCCGATGGACTATTCCATCTGGTCTATTTTGGAGAGCAAGGTGAGGACTAAAAAATATGCCAGTATGGATACGAGAATGGGCCAAAATACCTCAAGATCACATTCGTGCAGTATGCAACTAATTTTTTGACCGTTTGAAGGCTATAGTCAAAGCAAAAGGTGGTCATATCGAGATAAAGTGAATATATGTTAAAATTGTAATCATTTTTGAACAACTTTGTCTTTGAAATCAATAAAAACCAATTTCACACAAAGAAGTTATGGTGTTTTGAATATCGTTCATATCGTTGACCCTGTAGTTATAGACGGCCGCCGTAGCTGAATGAGTTGGTGCGTGATTACCATTCGAAATTCACAGAGAGAACGTTGGTTCGAATTTCCGCGAAACACCAAAGTGAATAAAAAGTTTTTTTCTAGTGTCAGTCGCACCTTAGCAGACAATGAAAAACCTCCAAGTATATTTCTGCCATGAAAAAGCTCCTGTCGTTCGGAGTCGGCTTAAAACTGTAGGTCCCTCCATTTGTGGAACAACATCAAGACGCACACCACAAATAAGAGGAAGAGCACCCAATATATGTGAACATATATTTCAAAATATGTATTAAAAACAGTATTTTTAATAATAAATTATTTTTTAATTATATAATCGCTTACAATCCAATACGAATATCAAATAAAGAAGAAGACTAATTCATATGGCTTTTGCATCTCGACTTTCTGCGATTACTACGTGATGAGATAAGCACCTGCGGAGTAATGGACCCACAAATTCCTTAAGTTAGTTCTGTCAATTCCGGTAGAATTCTTTCATTAAAGCCGACAATGGCTGTAGTGATCGATATCTAGTAAAGTATCGATCAAACAATTTAAAATGTATGATCGTTGTCAAGGTGGCATTTCACGCTAAACATATTCTTTTGTTGTTTTTTATTTGTTCCATTCAGTTGTGAGTATTTACAATGGAAATCTACAAAGAGAAAATTCGATATATTTTATAGTTTTTCTCTGATAAAGGCAAAAATACAGGCCTGGCCGTTGAAATTGTGAATGAAGGTTATGGGGCCCATACTGTAACAGCTAATTACGCCCAATTTTGGTCTTGTCGATTCCGTTCGAACATTTTCGGTGTTAAAGAAAATGACGATAATATCAAGAAAGTCGATACAATCACAGAGATAATGGAAGTTGTCAGGCATATTAGTAATCGTTCATCGCCCAGGAACTGAAAATTGGCATTAAAACAGTTTTAAACCATTTGCGCAAAAATTTTACGCAAAATTAATGGAATTTTTTTTTCACCAAACTAATATTTCGACACAAGCGCCGCCTATAGGGTAATACTTGATCAAAGATTTCCTTTACTTGCTAGAGAAAATTTGGACAAATTCGGTTCAGTCATTCTAGGGATTAGTGAATTCAACTAGACAAAAGGGCAGAGAGAGAGATAATTAAACCAATTTTTCAGCGTTATTCTTTTATCTAAAAAAAAAAAAATTTTTTGAGTTTTATTTTTTCACTGATAGTAAAACTATTTTTTTAGGGTTAAATATTAGTTTTTGAGTTTTATTTTTTTGCTCGATATTAGAAATAAGTTTTTGAGCGTTATTTTTTACCTTAGAAATAAAAATTAATTTTTTGATTTTATTAACTTTAAGAAATAAAAATTTTTGCGTATTATTTTTTATCTCAGAATTAAAAATTGATTTTAGAGTTTTATTTTTTTTTACCAATAATAAAACAAATTTTTGAGCATTATTATTATCTCAGAGATAAATATTAGTTTTTGAGTTTTATTTTTGTTTATTGTTTTCCCCCCAAGCTCACCTTAACTATCCCTACACAAACATATGTATATTAAATCACTTCTAGACTATTCGTAATATTTTTCAGGCAAAATGTTTCTCGTTAGTTTAATTTTAAAAGATTCGTAAATAAATAGTATCCAAAATTAGGGAAATATATATTATATATGAAACTGTTCTACAATATTTGTAACCTTTTGAATTTTGTCATAAAAACTTTTAAATAATGAATATTTTCGGTCAGTGGTCACACCACTTGCATCAGTCTCCCACTACCTTCAACACAGTAATAAAGTAGCAAATCGCATTTCAGGTGGTCTAAAATTATATAGCAGGGAATAAGAGCATTTTGAAATATGTGCATATGTATGAATGTGAGGAACACATCAAACAGTGCCGTTAATTGTTAGCCGCATTTTACGTTTATTAAAAACCATAAAAATTTTAATGGAATGCAGTATTTAAAATTCCGCCATATTGAAGAGCGTGCAAATTTTATCACGGACTGTTGGTGATGGCAAGCATGCCAGGAATAATAGGTTGTTGATTGCGAAAGTGCTTTTAGTTATACCACATATATAGGGTTTTTTAATAGGTGCGCTTCAACTTTTTCCCGATAGGGAGGGCGAACGACGCAATATTTTTTATTTTTCACTTGTCATTTGTATACATTTCATCATGGAACGCTACACACTTGAGCAACGATTGCAAATCGTGCAAATTTTTTATGAAAATAATCGTTCTGTTGCTGCTACTTTAAGAGCATTACGGCCATTTTACGGTCCATTTAACAAGCCGTCCCATTTTGGGGTTATGTGAAGTTATTGGTCTACAGTAACAAGCCGGCGACGATTTGTGAGCTCAGAGCCAATATTGAACGCGAAATTGCTGGAATTTCGGCCGATTTATGCAAAAGAGTGGTCGAAAATTGGGTTCAACGATTGGACTTCGTAAAACGTGCACGCGGTGATCATGCAAAAGAAATCGACTTTCATACTTAAATGTATATGTTTAAACTCGATAATAAAAAAAAAAATTATTTAAAAAAGTCAAACCGTTTGTGTTTTATTCAAAAAAGTTCAAAAGTTGAAGCGCTCTTACTGAAAAACCCTATACATATGTATATATACTTATATATAAGAGCGCATATATAATATATCTGGAAATAAGTCGAAATGAGAACGAAGAACGAAGAGTGACGCTGGTCCAGGAACCTGAAAATACAGAAAAAGGCCTGAAGAAGAGATTTTTAAAACTTATCAAAAAGCAAGTAAAACTTTTATAATTTTTCTTCAACTCGTTAAGTCATTATTATAATTTATAGGACATATTTAAAAAATACAAATTTTAATAGTTTGGTTATTTAGCTCTTCAAACAGCTTATCAAAATGCAATTTTCCAGCTTTTAGTTAATATTATTTAATGCTTAATACTTAATTAAAACAGCAGACACCCTTCGACGACTCGATATGAGTTTGTACATACATACATTGTAGTAAATGAGTCTGACTTCCTGCAGGGTTAAAACATGCAAGAGCTCCATAGAAATCAGAAAGCGTGAAATGCTTACGATTAGCGCAATTAAAATTTCTACAATAGCGCCAAAAAGGGGAAAAAACATTAAAAAATTTCAGCACTAGGCATGTGAAGTCGTCTTCACTGCCAGGTTTGTCTGCATGGACCGCTAAGCGCCGTTAAATCGTATGATGTCAGCGGCTAATAAATCTCATCGGCAGAAGAAATGAGCGAAGCTCTCGAATTTTTCGTTTAATAAAACCAATATTTTACTTTATATTTTTGAATGATAATGGTTCTTTATTTTTACGCAGACAAAATTCTTATATACAGTTATAATTTTCAAAAAATCGATTTTTTTTATTTTTTTCTTAATGTACATATATTTAAGTTAGGCGTTTCAGACTAAGACGCAGTGCTTTTCAAACTTTAAACGCGTTTTTCTCAAAATGGTGTTTTCAACGTCGGCGACCAACAAGCCGATTAGTCTCAAGTTTTAACACGATCTTCTTAAATATATTTTTTAGTAATTAGTCGAAGA
Source organism: Anastrepha obliqua (assembly GCF_027943255.1). Taxonomy (NCBI): domain Eukaryota; kingdom Metazoa; phylum Arthropoda; class Insecta; order Diptera; family Tephritidae; genus Anastrepha; species Anastrepha obliqua. The sequence continues at coordinate 89,884,575 of NC_072892.1, forward strand.
TTTTTTCTCACCGATAAATATTTTTTTATATTAGACACTAAAGTAAAATTCAAATTCATTCAATTGATCGTGTAGTGCAAATATGCAAGTAAGCAGATTTGGCTTTTGGGTATTCAACCGAACTGCAAACTGTCTGCCATGCAGTAGCGTAAACAAGGCGATAATGCTACTTCATGGGAATAGGTACTTACTTTACAAGATATGCACTATTCACTGTCAAAACTATATTTGCTTGTCCAGCGAATGGCGTTCACAGCAACGGGGTCTATGTACACAATATATTTTTTGTCCTATTCTTCATTTTTTGACAAGAGGATCCGATATGCCACGCAGCCAACGAAATAAGCAATGTATTGCAAACGAAATTCCTGTGATGAAAAATTTTGCGATATTCTGGAATACTTTGACTGCCAATATTGATGCAAGAAAAGACGCTAGAGCAGTAATGTCCAAAGTCTATATTGGCACACTCGTTTTGGCTTTGTATTGTAGGCATTAATTTTTCGCCTATGCGAATAATTTTATATTGGCGGAAATAGCCAAGCAGAGAAAAATAAAGTTGTAAACTCACCAAAAACTCCAATACGAATACGAAAATTCCAATTAAAATACGAACCCAAATGATAAAATACAACATTATATACATTGTACAATATTCAAACAAAAGGAAGAGAAATTACTTGTTAGTTTCGCAAAGTGCCACCTTTAATATTCTGCACACTGTGATTTGAAATTGATTCAGTCTAGCGGTCGTAACTGCTGCCATAACATCAACACTTCTTCGTATTGTCTTGCTTTTGTATTATAAGATTACCACCGTTGTTGGTTAGGTCGAGCGAGTACTAAATCTTATAGTTTTTAAAGGACTGCTGAAATATACTAACCTCTTTCCTGGTTATTTTGATCTTAATGAAAAATGCATCGGGTATGGGAATAAGTTTCCGTCCTTTCTTAGCCAAAGAAACGAATTATTTAAACAATTAAATAATACATGATTTTATGTGAAGTATGTGCCACTGGAAGCTACAACTTCACTCCATATTTCAGACAGCATACGGATTCCTCTCGTGAAACATTCAAGTTCCTTTGACTTGATCCATTCATTGCGCTCATAAGAAGTGAACCGCTCTCCAATAAGGGCTGATTGCATTGATCAGAACACATAGTAGTCCGAAGGTGCTATATCTGAGGAATACGGTGGGTGGAACAAGATTTCCCAATTCAGTCCCTCTAAATATATCTGGACCGATTTAGCAACGTGTGTCCTGGCGGAGAAAAATCAGTTTGTCAAGTCTACCGTCCCATTCCGGTCGCTTTTCTTTGAGAGCTCGAACCAAACCCATTAGCTGCAGTCGGGAACGATCACCAGTGATGGTCTCAGATGGTTTAAAGAGTTCATAATAGATGACATCCTTCTGATCCCTTCAGATGCATAACATAATATAACCTTTGAAGCATGCATATTTTTTCGCTATCAATGGACCTAGTTCATCTGGCACGTTCCAACATTTTCGACGCTTAGGGTTATTATGATAGATCCATTTTTCATTGCCAGCGACAATGCGATGCAGAAAACTTTTTCTTTTCTGCCGTCCAAGAAGCATCTCACACATCACCAAACGTCTCTCGATACACCTCTCCTTCAATTGATATGGCACCCAGTTACCTGCTTTCTGGACCATTCCTATCGCGTGCAAATGCTTACCGACGGTTGATCTATCAACATCCAACTCTTTGGACATATCATCAAGGGTTCGATATTTCCATATGCGTCTTCATCCAATAATTGTTGTAGTTGAGTATCTTCGAATTTTTTCATGTGATTCATAATTTATATGATAATCAAATCATGGCCTTTCATTCGTAAGTATGTACGTATAAAAACTTCCCACTCATATGCATGCACGAGTCTATTTTTTGTGTGGAACTTGTGTGTGAGTACACGTGTACTCCTCCACACACTTTTACTGCCATCCAAACTTTGATCGATAGCTCTAACTAATTGAATGTGTACCTGTAAGCGTACGAAAATCTTATCGCCGAAAGTGTAAATTAATTTAATTTTCACCAAGATACTCACCATAATGCAAATACTTAGGTAGCCTCCTTTGCTTAGCAATTAGCATACAAGTGAATAGGCGGCACTGTCGCCAGTAATTAATTAATCTAATTTGTTTAACAGAAGACTGACCTTCATTTAGTTTGATTATTTTTAGTTTTCCATTAACATTCAACTCTGAAGGGAGTTACTCGTATGCGTTGTAAAAATAAGTGAATTCGTTCTAGTTTTCGCTGCAAACCTCAAACCATTTCTTAAATTTTCCAATTTACAATACTAATACCTATTATTTTTTATCAATTTATTGAAAACTAAATACAAAAAAAAAAACAAATTACAAACGAGTGGAGGTGTGCCAAATATGGTCCAGAACAAAGTTCTCTCATTTTAATAAAATTTACTTTGAGCTGGCTCTTAATTTTTGGAATCAAATAAACTTAAGAGGGGCTGACGGAAATTTCATCTTACCTTATAAAAAGTGGCATTAGTGTTTATTCAATCTCCATAATATTTCCCAAATATAGTTGGGTAATGTCTTATTCTGTGACAAAGACCAAATCAATGGCTTTTGCGTTCTCTTCTACACCTCACTCAATCTTCTCTAACCCCATTCACTATAAGCTAATCCGTGAGCATTTGTCATATGCTTGGGAGTAAAGTGCGTATTTGCAGACGATTTATAATCATGAAAAATACTATGACGAAATATTTTTATGCATGAGAAACGCAAGTAATATGACTATGAATAAGTTCGTGCGGTTTTTTTCGAAATTTGAAACTTTATTGACGTAAAATGCTTACAAATTTAATATTTAAAGATACGATGACTTTCGGCTGCTTTTTTCTTCATATTAAAATAATGAAAAAGAATTCCCCGCAAAACACATTATTTGGCACAAAATTCGACATTTTCAAGTGTGGTAAAAATATTGTTGTTTACGCTTCAAATAAAAAACTTATACTGACGTTTGTGCCTTACGACAGTAGCTCTCCAATGAATGTTTGGAAATGTGGATCGATGGAATAATAATCAAGTTACGCCATCTGTTGTAAAACCGCACGAACTTATTCATAGTCCTATTACGATTTAGAAAAACTAAAACCGCCGGAAAAAAGATATTTCGAAAATCAACGAGAATTTTTGGTTATTCCAAACTTACATTTGCTCAAAAAAGTACCGGGAATTGTTCAATAAAACGCAAGATAATTGTTTGTGGCTCCATTCGAAGCAATACAGATATGCCAACGATTAGTGCAGTCATCTAAGCACATTTTAAACTAGTTTGAAGAGATATTCTTCAGCTCCTTCAACGAATTCTCCTCAATGGCCTCTATCGACTCAAAGCGGCGTCCGCGGAGTGACAATTTAAGTTTTGGGAAAAGAAAGTCACAGAGGATTTCATCCGGTGAATACAGTGGTTGTTCGATAATATGGGTCGAGTTTTTGGTCAAAAAAGTGTTCACAATATGAGACTTGTGAGACGGTGCGTTGTCATGGTGCAAGATCCATGTGTTTTCTTTCCATAAATTGGGCTGTTTCCTACTCACATCTCCTCTCAAACGTAGCATAACTTCCAAATAATATTCTCTATTTACCATAGAACCATTTGGAATGAATTCCGAGTGCACAACAATGTGATAATAAAAAAAAGCGAGTAAAATGACTTTCACTTTTGACCGACTTTGACGTGGTTTTTTGGCTTTCGTGTGGATAGCGCCATTGTGCCTTCTGTTATGATGCGCTGGATAAATGTTGGGTCACAATTCACTTGCTCAAGCATGTTTTCAGCCACCTTCTTCCGATACATTTTTTGAAAGAAATTCAACTCTCGTAGAACGAATCGAGCAGCCACCCATCTCATGCTCAATTAATGGTGTAAAATATTGCTGCAATAACAGGAAAAGATTCCTAAGTAAAGTTGAAGAAAAATATTTGTATGAACACTGCGTCAATGTTTGAAAAGTATAGACATTTTCAGCTTTCCGCACGTTGAGTAGTCTTGTAGCCATGCTTCTTTTTAAGTGCAATTGGGATAATCAATTGAATTAGAAAAATTATTATACGCCTACAAAACATTTAACTAATTATCATAATAAAGAATAATTTAAGATGAGGAGTTTTATATTCATCGGTCTCATGATTTTTAATCGGTATTTCATCTGATCGAAAGTTTACACTGTATTTTTATGAACAGTCCGACACATTTTAGTCCGATTCAATACGTCAACTGCGAAGATGATCTAAAGTCCGGCAAACCTGAAAGGGCGGAAAAATTTTCTAATTTTTCTGGCCGCAAAGCCAGGAAAGTTTGGCATAAAAACATTGCAGCAATTTTGGAATATTAAAAGTCTAAAAACTTATTCATTTCGGTCCAAATGTTTAAGACCGCAAGCAAAGTTAAACAATTCAAAGAAAATAAATCACTAAAATTCGAAAACAGGCTAATGACTCCAGTGTCTGTAACATTTCTAACGTGCCACAAAAATAACAAGTTTACAAATATTATAGGTATATGCCTACATAGATATTTTACCACCGCCACTATAATACAACAAATTACGTATAACAACAAATACTCTATCACCAAAGCTCATACGCAAATGCTTCCAAGTACACTTGAAGCTCGTCCGACACTCCTAATTATTTAACTACATATGCACAATTCCATAATGCTGTATGTGTATGTTATTAATTACTTCACACGTTGGCATCTACAATGTACTACCGTCAGCCATGTCACGCCATGTTGCTGGACCTTGTAGCACAGTAGGGACTCTTCATTTGTCGCCACCGTCCATTGGCATCAACACCTTAAGCATTCGTCCATTTATCGCCTCGCTATTGTAGCCTTGCATGTGCGGATAATCATATATGCATATATGTATGTGAATAAGTAAGTATATCCATTTGGTAAGTAAATTGCTAGTTTTGGTCGGTTTATACAAATTGCTGTCCGTATGGTCAAATCTGTATGGCCACTTTTGGAATATTAGTATACGAGTAATAGTAGCCCTACCCTTCCAAAATGTCCACCATCACGGCAATAAACCTCTACTGAAACAACTGCTGTGCTTGAATGAACAGAATTTTTTTCATGCCGAATATAAATTGTATGTATGCTATATATTTCACTACGAATGAAATCATAAAGCGTTTGCTGATTAAATGTACTTAATTTAGAGCTCATAGCCAACGTATACCTATACTATTATTTAAGGGTAGAGTGCAAAATGTGGAGCCGTAACCACTAAATTTTCTTTGTATTGACACGTGTCGCTTGTTGTTTCACAATATTTTCAAAAAACAGCAAGCTAACGAAGTTATTCAGGTAACCCAAATGTACCTTTTGTCGGGTAATTCAAAGTGTTACTGCGAGAGTTTTGTTTTTGTAGTTTCTTGATTACAAGCGAACACTATGACATTTTCTTTAGCAATAATGTCAATTCTGCCGCCTAAGCAGAAACGCGATATTGAAATTGTAAATTTTAGGAACTGCTAAAAGTTTGTCTCGAATCAAAAAGTGGAAAATATACAAAATGTTATAGCAAAGGCGATTAAAATCGAAGTCTAATAATTCGTATTACATAAAATCGAATTTATTTGTTAAGTCGAAAATTTCTTATGACAACAACTAAAGTTCTTTCCAGTTTTCTTTCATATTTTTTTAGCCATACATACAAGATCGCCATAGCCGAATTGTTTGGTGCGTGAATACTATTTGGTAGTCAAGTCAGATTCGAAACCCTGGGCGTGCAACACCGAATGATAGGAACATTTTTTCTAATAGTGATCGCCCCTCCGCAGACAATAGCAAACCTCCACCTTGATAAAAAAAGTTCCCGGAGCAACCGCCAGCTGACTGAAACTAAATTGACAGTGCTGGAAATTTTTAAAGGTTACACACCCGCCCAAGTAAATTTACCTCTGCACGTGTTTTCAATTTTATCTTCTTCTTTATTTGCTATTCGTAGTCGAATGTAAGAGATTATAAAATTTAAAAGCAATAACATTTTTTTTATATTACAAAAAATTTTTTTTAATATATACACTATTGAAAATAATTTCCATTTTATAAAGTTTTAAAGGTGGATTGGAATTTGCAACAACGAGTTCGTATTAAAAATGGATTCAATGGTGCAAAAATCTGAAAAAGTTCGGAAATATTTTGGAAATGATGCTCTAAAGAAAACAACCACTTACAGGTGACCTGAACGATTCAGAAGAGATCATGAGTTCATCGAGGATGAAGAACGGTCGCTTAGTAGCAGACCGTCGACATCGAAAACATCCGTAAAGTGAAAAAAAAGTTGATCGATAACAGCAAATTAACCATCAAAGAGCTGGCAGAGGACTTGAGCATTGGTTATGGATCTGTTCAGATCATTGCTAATGACTTGGGTTTGCACCGTGTTCTTGCAAAGTTGGTCCCAAAAGACCTAACTTTCATGCAAAATAGGGATCGCGCTGATATCACCAAAGGCATGATTTACAAGGCTGAGTCCGAGCCAATATTCATAAAACGCAACAACATCATTACTGCAGACGAGGAAAGGTCCAAGAGAACGACACGCAATCCAAACAACAGGCGAGTGAATGGAGAGTTTCGCATAAAACAAGACCAGAAAACACACATAACGGTTTTTATGGATTACAAAGGTATTTTATGCCACGAGTTTTTGCCAGAAAGGCAGACAGTTAATAAGAACTATTATTTGGGCGTTATCAGATATTTACGTCAAGCATTTCGCTAAAAAAGAAAGGATTTGTGGGAAACCAACTCGTAGATTTTCCACCACGATAACGCACCGTCGACCAGTGCCAACATTATCCGTGAACTTTGGACTAAGTACGAAGTGAATATCATCCAACAGCGATCAAACTCACCTGATATGACTTTCTGTCGTCTTTTCTATTTGATCAAGTAAACAAAAAACCACTACGAGCATCAGCTGTCTAGTAGTTCGCTAACTAACCGTCCAAAGTATGGTTTACAAGCGCACGGGAGCATTTTTCCAAGAGTAAACACGAAAAGAGAAAATCCGTAATGGATTTCAAACATAATAGTATGATTGCATTGCATTTGGCTGGAAAATCACAATCAGCTATTGTTCGTGAGCTCTAGCACCTTCATGTATATAAAGTTTTTGTTTATCGCACCATTACTCGTTACAATGATACTGGTAGCATCGGATGGTAGAAACATCGTGAAGGTGGTCATCAAAACACTGAAATGCCATGTGAAACGGTTCAGAAAGAAATTAAAACATCACATAATCTCACACTAAAGCAGCAACAAGTCAGACTTGAGAGAGCGAAGGAGTTGCTTCGCTTGGCAGAAAGGCAAGTAACTCAAATTACTTTTTTGTATTCAAAATAAAAAAAATAATTCGCGCGGTATTAGGTATTTGGTCAAACTCCTCCTCCAATTTGTGGTGTGCGTCTTGATGTTCTTCCACAAATAGAGGGACCCACAGTTTCAAGCCGACTCCGAACGACAAATAGTTTTTACGAAGAGCTTTTTCATGGCAGAAATACACTCGAAGTACACAAAGATTGGAACCTGCGTACTGCCGAATGGTAGTCGGCGGCCATTCATTTAGTAAATAATAGAATAACACATAAGTGGTTAGCATTAATCTATATCTTTTAGCTTGTAAGGAATACTGGTATTTCCATATTATCAGGTCAGTCCATAAGTTCGTGCGTATTTTACCCATAATTTCACTTTTGTGCGATTTTTTTTTTTATTTTTATTATTTTTTTATTTTTTTTTTTTATTATTTATTTTCTTTGATATATTGTGCATTCAACAAGTGATTTTATTCGCGGATAGAAGCACGTGTTGTTAGAAAATGAAATGAAATCTTCGAACGCGTATAAGAGGCATATTTTGTATTTTTTTCATAAAAGTGGTAAAAATGCAACAACTGCTGCTGCAGAAATAAACACTGTTCACGGAGAGGATACTGTGAGTATAAGGACTGCGCAAAAGTGGTTTTATAAATTCCGAAGTGGTAACTGCGACGTGGAGGATGCCCCGCGCCTTGGTCGTCCTGTAGTCTTTAACTCCGACGCCTTGCTCGAACTCGTGGAAGCTCAGCCACATTTGACAGTCGATATGATAGCTCAGAGGTTAAATTCATCGCATGGAACAGGTCACAGGCACCTGGATCAGTTGGGAAAGGTTTCAAAGCTGGGAAAATGGGTTCCGCATAGACTTTCCGTGGCCAACCTTCAGCACAGAGTGAATGTGTGTTCTCAGCTGCTGCAACGGCGTGAAAATGAAAGTTCAATATCAATCGTTACTGGCGTTACCATAAGCTATCAAACCTCAATGAGGCACTTAACAAAAATCGACCGTCTTGATGCAAAGTTTTGTTTCAACACAACGCAAACATTAGGCAAGCTGAACGAGCTCGGATGGGAGCTAATGCCGCATCCACCATGCTCTCCGGATATTACACCTTGTGATTATCACCTTTTTCCATGGACTTCAATCCCATAGGGGTAACAAGAACTACTCCTCTAAAGAAGCTATAAAAAGGGATATCGAAGCGTATTTTGGCTCCACGGACAAACAATTTTTTGAGCAGGGAATTAAAAATTTGAATTAACATTCGGAAGACATTGTACCTAATGAAGGAAAATATATTATTGACTAATAAATACTTTAAACATCTTTTTTAATAATTTTAAAACCATCTCTAAAAAACGCACGAACTTATGGACTGACCTAATATATATATATATATAATTGGCGCGTACACCCTTTTTGGGTGTTTGGCCAAGCTCCTCCTCCTATTTGTGGTGTGCGTCTTTATGTCTTTCCACAAATGGAAGGACCTACAGATTTAAGCCGACTCCGAACGGCAGATATTTTTATGAGGACCTTTTTCATAGCAGAAATACACTCGGAGGTTTCCCATTGCCTGCCGAGGGGCGACCGCTATTAGAAAAATGTTTTTCTTAATTTTGGTGTTACACCGAGATTCGAACCAGCGTTCTCTCTGTGAATTCCGAATGATAATCACGCACCAACCCATTCGGCTACGGCGGCCGCCGTGGACTGACCTAATATTATTAATTAAAATAAAAATGTAAATAAAGCTTCCTTTTCCCTGTTGTGTCATTTTTAATTTTCAAAGCAAGCAAACCAAAATATTGTAATGTAAAGAGATAAACATCATTTTTCAGGTCACATTTGCTTCAAAGTTGTTTCACACTAAAACATAGTACTAAATTAATTAAGGTGGTAAAGAAAATAAACCCTGCGCTAGATATTTAACCGCAGTTTAACTTAACCTGTTTGAAACTGTAGCGCTTTGCATCCCCAAGCTTTCTGTTCTACCTAAATCAATATCCCTGTGCACTGAGGTTGATGTTCCAAGACTAATTAAAAACTTCCACCCATGCACTTAGTCGCTCTAACTGTAATATTACGGAAACCTCTTTCTCTAACAATCGTGAACTTTGGACGTAAATTTAATAAAAATAAATATTCGATTATTTTTATTCATTCAATGAATAGACCGAAGCGAACAAATTGTGTACACAAAAATCGAAATTAATTGAAAACGTGATTGTCTGGCTGGTATATCAAAAGCAAATTTACTTTGTACTATGACGCCTTTTCATATATTAAACAATGGTTACTCACGGAGTATAACTGCAACTCAGTTACTTGTTTGAATTCCTAAGTTTTGCTCGCATGAAAAACGGCAAAACTTAATGGCAGCAAGACAATTGCTTCAAAAATGCAAACACACACATGCACATTTACTGATATTCTCACCGCACAAAACAAAGCATACAAATCTTGTAGTATGTGAAGGCGGTAAAAGCATCTTGCGCCCTGAAATATGCAACGCATTGTGCACTTTATTTGTTTTTCATTTATGTATGAAACTCAAATGAAACTTAACGTTGCGAAACCGAGACATAGCATGACACGCTAAGAAAATCACAATAAGTGTAATAATAGTCAAAGTAAAGAAGCATTGTGTGCACGAATTTATGTGCTTTCTTTTTCAATTCACACATGCATTCAGTAATGCACGCTCGCTTAGCTTAGCCGCGGCGACGAAGTTACTCCAAAAGTAAACAAATTGTTTGGAAGTTTGCCATTTTATTATGGAAAGATGTGATATGAAAGTATAAACCATGAATGAGGAAATGCAATAAGTAAAGAAAAATCTTAATAAGGTACTAAACTCGCATTACAATTATTAAAATTAATTGCAAAGAATTTTCCTCATAATTAATTAAGTCTCTTCATCATTTTGGTATATAACATCGGAATATTTTTTATGCTAAATTTTTTTGAAAGTTTTTTTACTAGGATAAAGTTCAATTCATAACAAAAACTTTATAAATACAAATTTCAAACTTAGCAGAAAATTCACAAAATGTAAGAAATTAAAAAAAAATTATCATAAAAATATTCCAGTCAAGTTGTTTAGAAAAGTTTTGGGTATGCAGTTTTATAGTTCATTAAATTTTAGTGTAAGCTTTGAGTCCCTCATAAATAGCACTGATTTTTTATAAATTTTTGCGATGCGCTTCAAATGTAATAAAATTCTGCAAATATCGAGTAAAGATGGAGCGGTTTAATTATTTGAGCACAAGGTTATTTTCTTGTCGCTGCGAAGTATTAACGTTTCTAAAAGTTACGCAATACTATAATACCAGAAAACATCATGATGACATCAAAGCAAGCATGCGATAAGATTTCGCCAGCAATCAGCGATATGCTACATACATACAAGCACGTATACGTCTCAAGGCCAGCGGCAGCTAAACAACCGATACTTGCCAAAGAAATGGACCCTTAAACTGACGCGAGACAAGTATGGTAAGAGGAGGTGGTTTCCTTCGAAAATAAACAAAGATGTAGGAAAATAAAGTGCATGCAACTTTTGACGGACTGCATGTGAAGAGTAACTGACCTAGAGCCTAGTGGCTATCGAGGATTTAAAGGGTGTTTTTTTAGAGGTTAGGTTTTAAAGTTGGCACTACTTTTTTCGTAGATGGTCTTTTTGACAGCTGTCACTTGATTTATGCTCAGTTTGGTTTGCTATTTCATAATGAATAGACTTACACCTGAACAATGTTTGCAAATCGTGCAAATTTATTACGAAAATAATGGTTCGGTTCGCGCGGTTCGAAAATAATGGTTTTTGTTCAGCGATGAAGCTCACTTTTGGTTGAATGGGTATGTCAATATGCAAAATTGTCACATTTGGAGTGAACATAATCCACAAGCCATTGCTGAGACGCCGTTACATCCTCAAAAAGTCACTGTTTGGTGTGCTCTATGGGCAGAGGGAATCATTGGTCCACATTTCTTTAAAAATGAAGCCGGCCATAATGTTACAGTCAATGGAGAGCGCTATAGAGCCATGATTAATGACTTTTTCGTGCCTGAATTGGACGATGTTGGTGCGGACGACCTTTGGTTCCAACAAGACGACGCTACATGCCATACAGCCAACGCAACAATCGATTTATTGAAGGAAACTTTTGGTGAGCGCATTATCTCGCGCCGTGGACCTGTGGCGTGGCCTCCAAGATCGTGCGATATAACACCGCTGGACTATTTCTTGTGGGGCTATGTGAAGTCGCTTGTCTACGCAGATAAACCCGAGACGATTGACGTCTTGGAAGAGAATATTCGGCGCGTTATTGCTGACATACGGCCCCAATTGCTGCAAAAAGTGGTCGAAAATTGGGCCTTTCGGCTGGAATTTATTCGAGCCAGCCGCGGCGGCCACTTGCCCGAAATCATTTTTAAAACATAATGGCAAACCCTTATCTTTATAATAAAGCTAAATTCTTGGCCATAACATTAAATTATATACGTTTTATTTCATCTTGAAAACCTAACCTCTAAAAAAACACCCACGGTAGTACCGGGAGGGGATCGGTACATTGCCGATAGGAGGTTCGGGTTTACTTCGGGTTAAAGTCCAATCTGACAAGGTAACGATTTTCAACGATTCCTACTTGTAAAAACCAAAAAACAAAAAAAGAGGTTGTCTGTAAAGTCGGTTTACTGAAGATAGTTGAACGTGACAACGTCACAAGAAAATACTGATGGAATGGTTACATTTTTCAAAAGAAAATTTTAGTTTTATTTGTTTGATAGATATTTTGTAAGGATATAGAGAAGGAAGTAAATGGAATCGCAATGGAATTGATCAAGTTACATTTATTTGTACGCATAAATACAAGTATGTCATTTTTTTTTTACAATGTACATAGCGGTTCTGCAAAATGAGACGTCATTCGAAACAATTTAGAAAAAATGTTCATAAAATTCTTCGTTCAGAAAATCATTTTAAATTTATAAAATACTTGAATAAAATTTATTGTTTCAATTTCAACTCGACTGTTAAAATTTAATTTTTGATTTTATTATTTTATAATAATACATTTTGTATTGACATAATTTTTTTCAGCAAGTAAACTGAATAAAAGTTGTTGTTCAATTAGTTACCTAATTATTTTTGCAAATTAATGTAATTTGTTGTAAAAAGAGTTGTGCACATCAAATTCAGTTATGCTCCCTGTTTCTTTTAATAAAACTTTGTTCACTTCCTAACCTGTTACCGATTCGGGTTCAATTACTGAATACTTTAAATTTTGAAATGTAACAGTCAATGAATGGAATGCTGCATCGTTGCTCTCTTAATCTCTTTGCTGCTCATTTATTGCATATAAAAGCGATAGTTCGCATGTTTGTTGTTAATTTGTTTATACATTTTTAAGTGAGTAAAAGCGCACACGCATTTGGCTCTTAGCCCAAAGTTCGTTTTACACATATGTGCATATGTACATGCAGGCATGTGTATGTGTGTATGTAGTTTCCCATAGGCTTTTAATTAGTCCTGTATTATTATATAGCAGCTGTCCGGACGACTCAAGTAGGAGAGAGCCAGATGTCGCACGTTGCAGAACGCGGAGGCCGATTATGCCTCTTTGTCGATCGTTCCGCGCTCTCGCTTGCAGTTCAAGCCTTAAATGAAGTGCCTCAGAGCAAGGTAACACCGCATTTTTTGGTGCATGCAGCCGGGTCCATCGAATTATAAGACGTTGTCACGTCAATAATAATAAGCTAAAGGCTTACTGTGGCTAAGGATTTTACAAGAATAAAAAATATAAATAAATACAAGATGGTATGGAATTTGAACCATGGATTTTTTCCTTAGGGAAATTAAAATAATATACATAATAATAATAAAATAACTCACACATTGCGCTTGAATACACAAGGTTTCGCAAAATTAATCACCCTAGCAGAAAATTTACTTACGTCGTACGTCAACTAGACAGCTGCAGTATTCAAACAGATGAGCAATGAAGTGCATAAAGAACAAAATGAAAAAATTTTGTACATCACTTTTTTTTTGTAAGTTATTCAAATTAAAAGAGGATGATAAAGTTTGCGCCGCAATATTAATATAATAAATTAAAAAAAACTGCTTGCAAAGTGAGGAAGAGCATTTGTACCGAAAACTCACATTTTCCACCTCGTCGACTATGTTAACAATCAGACAAACCCCTACATCTACAAGGAGTGTCTGTTGGGTAGAATTTTAGTCGGGCGGCAACATTGAACCATTTATTTTTTCTAAGATAAACGATAAGCTGCGCTTACCATCAATAGCGAGCCATTTAGTTTAGCCATATTAGCCAATGAGCTGGTCTGGGTATTTAAAGAATCGCTTTTATCCGAAACGGTTCTTAAACGAATCGAATATTTAAACCGATTTCAGTTTTCAAACAAGTGACAACGAAAATATTCCCTATCGAAATAGCTAAACAAAAGTTATTAAAAACTTATTACAAAAATTCAATTTTTTGATATTTTTGTACAAAAATAAGAATATATATGTATTACATTCATTCCTTAGTTGATATTTGTGCGATACAAATTTAACTAAAATTAAAAACATAAGAATATATTATATTAAAGTATGATTTTTCCACATCAAAGTTACATTTAAATAAAATTATGTTTCCATTTAAAATCATAATAAATTTTTCGATGTCATCGCTGCTGCTGATCTGATTCTATTCTTTCGCTGGGTACGGAAATAGCGCACATTCAGAATGGTTCTTTTGCTAATTCTACCATATGTGGATACGTTATTTCGTGCCAGCTCCGCCATGCCAAATTTATTAAATGCCTACTAATAGGGTATTCATCAAATATTGACGAGTTTCATTAATAGAGATAGCGCCTACCTTTTCAGTTCTTCGGACTTATATTTTAAATTTTTGTGAAACTATTTTTCGGTAGAACCATTTTTCGGGTCTTATATAATAATACGCGGGCTTATCGGCTTATTGAAGGATTCGTTTCTTCGATTCTGTGCATTATTAGTGTCAACCTTACATTCAACCTTTAGTGCACTGTCTTCCAAAATTTCATAGTAAACTCAAACGATGACGTGAAGAAACGGTTAGAAGCTGCGCTTTGAATCCATTAGAATATTTTGTGAGGCCAACAATGCAAGGACGCTTGAAGAGTTGGAGCATAAAAAGTATAAAACATTATACCTGTATAAATTCCGAATCACGCGTAAAAATACCGAAAATTTATTTTGTTGGAAAGTAAAGCTGGCCGTAGAATTATTTACATGAAATTGCGTATCATGTACGTAGTAAATTAAATACGCAAATGAAAATGATGACCCGAATGCAACATGAAAAAAAACTAAATCCAAAATTTTGGAAGCATCAGAAGAAGCTCTGGACAAACGGCTATTAAGCATTGCTAAGGCTAAAGGGAACAAAACTCGCTGGTTCACCGAAGAAGTAAAACGGATAATTGAACAAACAAAGAAAGCAATTTTAGACTAGAAAACAGCAAAAACAGGCGAAAGCAAAGAATGTTACATTAAGCAAAGAAATTTAACCAATAAAAGAAGAAGAGAAATAAAAGAATCGTACTGGGAAAGTTTCACAAAGTTCATGGAAAGTGATACGTATGGTGCTCAAAGAAAGGTATGGAAAATGTTAAGAAATCAGAAGATAGAAGTGAATGAACAACAAAAACTAAATTAAAAAACTTTAGAGAACTATACAAAAATGAGACTACAATTATAGCGAGCGCTCCATTTTATGATTATGAATCTAGAGATGTAAATATAACTACTGCGGAAGTTGAACATGCAATAAATATGCTCAAGGATAGAAAAGTTCCTGGTCCTGACGGTATTGCAAATGAAATGCTTAGATATGGTGGAGAGTATTGTACATCTCTTCAACATTTAATTGACAAATGGAAAAATACCGCAAGAGTGGATACCAATTTTGAAAACAGGCAAGAAAGATGATCCACAGAATTATCGCGGTATAACACTGCTAAGCTCAGTTCAAAAGCTTTTCACCAAGATTTTGTTGTCATAACACCGTCCTGACCTATAAGAACAAGAGGAGCAGAAAGGCTTTCGTCAAAACAGGTCCACAACGGATTGTATATTTATTTAATAACAAAGTATCGAAAAGTCAATCGAGTTCGATAATCCTGCTTTAATGCGTTTTGTTGATCTTAAAAAAGCGTCAAACTTGAGATTCTACTGCACATATTAAAAGAAAGAAAGGAGCTTCGACAAATCCTACAAGTCATTAGCGATCTCAATACCACGTGCTCAACAAAAATAATGGTAAATATACCAAAAGTACAGAGTTGCCCATATTCAACGGACCGATCTGGCAACCCTGTATCTTTTGACAGAGACGTCAGATCACTTAATGACATACCGCGTTGGAAGCGTCAGTCTAAGCAAATTTTTACCATGGAACAGTACACGCCACGTGAGCACTCCCAAATTGTTGAAATTTATAATACATTCAACAAAAGAAGTCAATTGTGAAAACTCAACGTGCGTATAAAAAATTAAATAATGTGAAAAGTGTAAGAAAGGTTTTCGACTGATGATGCTCTTCTAATCCAAAGAGGCCAGATCAAAACCGACCAAGGTGATCGGATGAGAATATTGCTCTTGTACGGGCCAGTGTTGAGACGTCGCCAAGGACATCCCAAAATCGCCGTTCTCACATTGATTTGCATTTATTCCCGTATTAGATTCAATTGACGCAACGATTGTTGCCTGCGGACAAGCCTCTTGGATTGGAATGGGGCAACCCAGTATAAATTGCGCTACCGGAATACGGCAAGGCGACTCCTTAAGCCCAGAATTTTTCAATCTTATTATGTATAAAATTATCTCAGAGGTAAGGGAATTGGCTGGATACAAAATGAACAATGAAAACATATCAATAATATGTTACGCAGATGACGCTGTTTTGATGCTGCGAATATAATCTTCAAAGGCTTTTGCCTCGCTTTGTTATGAAGTTTCAACTGAAAAAACTAAATCTTTAGTAATATCAAAAGAACCTAAAAGATGCAAGTTGGAGATTGACCGCCACTAATTCAGTTTAAATAGTTGGGTGTAGATGTATCAAGCAATCGAAATATAATAACAGAGGTGCAAGAGAGATGCGTAAACGGTGTACGGATATCAGGGTGCCTGCGAGAAATCGTGTGAAAAAACAAGTACAGGGCCGTCGAGGTAAATCCGGAAAATATTTCGAAAGTTCTGGAGCAGTAGCGTTAAGTCTAAAACCGCTGATAAAGGGACATATTTTCAGTGTATTGTTTCCTGATTGACATTGGAGTGCCGGAGTAAGTGCTAGTGAAACGATGAGTCGAGAGCAGGACAGAAGAGCTGCGATACTAGAGTCACTTCGCGCCGGAAAAGGCCCTAAAGAGATAATTGAGTGGTTTGGCTACAAAAAAACGCAAGTTTACGAAATTGCAAAAGTGTTTCGTGAAGCCGACTGCAAGGATGATGTTTTTTCTGATCGACCAAGTCATACAAAGACTCAGACTTGGCTCCAGAATAACCTACCCTACCACTGGTCACCAGATTGTTGGCCACCTTCAAGCCTTGACTGCAATTCTCTTAATTATTACGTGTGGGGTACAGTTGAAGCAAAAGCTAACGCGAAGCCTCACAACACTAGGGACGCTCTGAAGACAACCATTGAGGAAGTGATGACCACAATGGGCAAAGAGGAGGTAGCTCGCGCATGTGGGCGCTTCAGGTCCCGGCTGGAGCAGGTAATTGCACGAGATGGAGGTTATACAAAGTTAAGTGCAAATAAAATAATTTTTAAGTAAATATCCAGTAGTTTTGTTTTTAAGTTCAACAATCCGGATTTACCTCGACGGTCCTGTGTATGAACATGGAAAATAAAACATGAATCTACAAAACAATTATTGACTTATGGAGCAGAAGCTCGTGTAGGAACATGAAAACGAAACAATTGCTGCGGGCTACTGAAATACATTTCCTTAAGGCCATAGCTGGAAAAACTAGACTAGACTATATAAGAAACGAGGAGATGGGAACACAGACAGGGGTGACCGACATTGTAAAATTCATAAGAGCCAGAAGACGAGCATGGAACGAACATGTGACCCGAGCCTATAGCAATCGGTTGATAAAACTAGCTCAAGATGGGATACCAGAAGGAAGAATACGACCAGGAAGACCACGAAAACGATGGACAAAAAGTTAGATATCTACCTCAGCAGAAAATCAATCACAACAATGATATGAGATTTATGAATTATATTGTAAAGCGTTTTTCAGTAAGAGCGCTTCAACTTTTTTTTTGAATAAAACACAAACGGTTTGACTTTTTTAACTATTTTTTTTATTATCGAGTTTGAACATATACATTTAAGTATGAAATTTGATTTCTTTTGCATGGCCACCGCGTGCACGTTTTACGAAGTCCAATCGTTGAACCCAATTTTCGACCACTCTTTTGCATAAATCCGCCGAAATTCCAGCAATTTCGCGTTCAATATTGGCTCTGAGCTCACAAATCGTCGCCGGCTTGTTACTGTAGACCAATGACTTCACATAACCCCAAAGAAAATAGTCTAGAGGTCCATTTCTGGAAATAATGCGCTCATCGAACTTACTCTTCAACAAATCAATTGTAGCGTGTGCTGTGTGACTTGTGGCCCAGTCCTGTTGAAACCACATGTCGTCTAAGTCTATACCATTCAATTGCGGCCAAAAATAATCGTTTATCATGTCGCGGTATTGATTTCCATTCACAGTAACGTGGCGATCGTTCTCGTCAACGAAAAAATATAGGCCAATTACGCCGCCGGCATGTAAACCGCACCAAACAGTGATTTTTTCGTGATGCAACGGTGCCTCATGAATCACGTGTGGATTGCTTTCTGCCCAGTAACGCATATTTTGCTTGTTGACATAGCCATTGAGCCAAAAGTGAGCTTCATCACTGAAGATGATTTTTTGGAAAATTTATATATTTTCATAAAAAATTTGCCCGATTATTTTTATAAAAAATGTGCACGATTTGCATTCGCTGCTCAAGTGTGTAGCGTTCCATGATGAAATGTATACTAATGAAGTTTACAAATGACAAGCGAAAAATAAAAAATATTGCGTCGTTTGCCCTCCCTATCGAAAAAAAGTTGAAGCGCACCTATTGAAAAACGCCTTACAATAATTTATGTGTGATAGCCCTAAATATTAAAACGAATTCATGTATCAATCTATATATGTAAACTTTAATGTATAAATATGTATGTATTCTAATTGTTCTGTGTGTGTATCCTAATTGTTCTGTAAAGAAAAACAAGCAAAGCCTACAATAAATGATAAAGAAGAAGAAGAAGTGTACGTACATTATCAAGGTTTACGCTTTCAAATAAGTAGACATAACTGAAAATTATTCTTGTGTCCTTTTAATTCCCGAGATAAATTAAATTCCTAGCGCTGGATGGACCTCCCTGTACATCCACTTCCTCATAAAATTTATAGACAAAGCCTATACTTCGGTTACTTAGATTAGATTGAAATGGCCCACATTAAAACGTTGAAGCGTTACACCTAAACTCATTACTGAGCCCGTCGTGTAACAAATCTTCGTCTTATACCAATTAACGTGTAGAGACTAAGAAATGTTCGTATCAAAAAATCAACTATATTTATCACTCAGTTCTTAATTCCCTCTTTAATTTCAAAAGTAAGAGCCGCAACAACGAAAAACTGCTGTCAGGTGCCAAAAACAAGGTTGGTCAATCAACACGCAAATTAGCACGAAAATTTGGCATTTAAAAGTCTGGCGTTCACAAGATTTTGAAGAAATACAATGTTGTTTATCGTAAACGTAAGCGAGTACCAAAATATACAGCGAAACAACACGGAAAAATACGAATTTGCTGCCGTGCACTTCGTCGTGAACACTCTGCGAATGAAAAATTCATAATTTTGGATGATGAATCGTACTTCACATTTTCTCATCATGAATTGAGTGGCAACGACGGTTATTACACTGACAACATCGAAACAACACCAAACGAGGTTAAATATGCTAGCAAATCAAAATTTGAGCTGAAGGTGCTAGTGTGTCAAAGCGATCAATGCTGACGTTTATATCGGTCAATGCTTGCCTAAACTGAAAAAATTCATCGATAAATATCACATTAGCGACGTAATCATGTTTTGGCTAGACCTTGTAAGCTGCCATTATGCAAAAAAAAACATTGGATTGGTTAACTGAGCAAAAAATACCATTTGTACCAAAAAAGGACAATCTTCAAAACATGCCACAGGCACGTCCAATAGAAAATTTCTGGGCAGTTCTCAAGCGGATGCTGTACGAAAAGGGCTGGGAGGCACGAAACGAGCAACAGTTGATAAATCGAATCAAGTGAAAGTTGAAGGAAATCGATATCGGGACATTCACTCTACTCTACGAAAAATCGAAGGTAGATCTGAAACGCGATTTTTGCTAAATCTCGTTCATGTCGGGAGTTAAGCAATCTACCAAAACATCTCATGATGAACGATTACCGTTAGGCCGCTGCAATTTAAGAGTTGTTTAGGGCAAAATGAAGAAAACATGAAAACTTGTCTTTTATGTCACCACTCTTGATTAAATATATTCAGCAGCTTCTCGTATTTCGAATTGAAAAATACTAGAACATAGGAAGAAAGTCTTCTTTATTTCCAGCTATTCTGAGGAAACACCCCAAATAATTATATTATCCATTGTGGAGCTATTCATACAAAAGTAAAATAAGTTATTTCTATCAGATTAATATATTCCTGAGTTATTTAGCTAAGGTGAGGTTAGGTTAGGTTAGATTATATGGCTACCCATGACAGAGCCCACTTGCGGGGTAAACTGAAATCGTCCTTTGTGATACCATTGCAAGGGTACCACCCACCTTCTCAGTACTATGCTAAATTTCAATGCTGTCTTGCAAACAGCGGCAATAAAACCAGATTGTAGCCATTTTTGGTTATGCATTTAAAGGGTTCGGTTTTACACAACTAACCACAGGAAAGGCATAAACGCCGCTGCTACCTGCCATCAATTGTTTATGACCCCACAAAAATAGCTGCCAACAAAAGTTTGAACAACCTGTGCGTAGTACACAGAAACAAAAAACAATGAATGACTGGATGATAACCAGCTAAAAGGCATCCCGATCATAATCAGCTGTTGGCGCAATAAACAAGTGACCAGCGCAAATTGGGAGTAAACAAATGCGCGCATAAACATCACCATTGTACTTATACAGGCTTGTGTACACTTGGAAACCAACAATTGAATGTATGTCCCGCACCCAACCGAATGAGTGCCAAAAGTGCACAGTGTTTGGCTGGCATTGGCATAGCAGTAATATTTGGTCAAAATCATCATTCGTACGATTTTCCCCTCGATGTGAGTTTGTTGTTGGTTAGCTAACATTTTTGTGTAACTTACTCAGTTAACTTTAAAAAACGATATGGCAATTTTGGCTGCGAGTGCAATTGGCAGTGCTGGCAGTTTTTGGAAAACTGTTCACTATGTACTATATGTGTGCCGGCAAGCGAGATGGTCACACAGAATTATAAGTACTTGTATTTCTGAAAATTGAAAAATGATTTAAAATAATGTTCTAATAGCCGTTAAATTATTTATATCAAATTATTTTTCTTCAATCAAATCGCTCTGGATATACTTTCCTCCACAATAGAGCTACCAGGATGTGAGTTAAAAATGGCACCCATTTCTTCAAATGCCAGAAGCAATTTGCTGCTTTATTGCATATGATAACTTTTTGCAGCAGTCAGTTCCATACCATTTTAATAAAAAATAAAAAAATATTTGCGCGTTTGGCTCAGCTCCTCCTCCTAATTGTGATGTGCATCTTTTTTCAATCGTTTTGGTGTTTCATGCACGGAGAACTGAACGTTCACACTCCCGAATGGTACTCACGCACCAACCTATTTGGCTACGGCGGCCGTCAAAATAAAATAAAATAAAAATAGAATGTAAAAATTGTTGGTACCTATGTCTGAGTGTCAGTATTAATATAAAAAGTTCATACGAGGGACTTTTTATTCAAAGATAAACAACGCCTTTTTTTTTCTTTGAGGGCTTATGATGATCAAATCAAAGCTCAAATTGATTTTGTGGTTAATGGTTAATGGTTAATGGTTAATGGTTAATGGTTGTAAAGGTTTAAGGTATGGCCCTTTAGCACTGCGACCATATTGATCTATTGTGCACCCTATGCTGTCTATTGACTATTAAGTATGCTTATGAATTGTACCAGCTCCTTCTGAGGGAGTGATTGAAGGTCTTCATCTGTAAGCATGAACTTGTTTAAAAACCTTTTCCTTCTATGCGTCAACCCCGGACATTCGATAATGAGATGTTCTATATACTCCTCATCTTCGCAGCAAAATCTGCAGGTGCTGGTGTTAGTTATGCTTAATTTATGTAAATGTTTGTTGCAGGTGAAGTGACCCGTGAGGGTGCCTGTGAGAGTGCGAATGCTCTTTTTGTTTAACATGAGGGCCATGTTAGCTCTTTTAGCGTTGAAACTTAGGAACTTTTTGGAGTGTCTAAGACCCTCTATGTTGTTCCAATGCTGATTTAATAGAGTTTTGGCCGAGTATTTTACTTTTTGTTTTAGGCTGTTTTTGTTAAATCCGAACATGGGACTAGGTCCGATGAAGTTTTCATCTGCCCCTTTTTGGGCTTGAAAGTCTGCCTTTTCGTTGCCGTCATATCTATCATGTCCCGGTACCCAAATTAATGAAACATTGTTTTTGGATGCCAGGTTATTGAGTGCCTTGTGGTGTTCTAAGAGGGTTTTTGAGTTGTAGGTATAGCTATCTAAAGCTTTTAGAACTGATTGGCTGTCCGAGAGTATTTTGATCTTTACTCTCTTGTGGTTTCTACGTTGCATGATGTTTGCTGCTTCCATTATTGCGTATAGTTCCGCTTGGAAGATGGTGGTGTCCCTGGTGAGAGTGTATGATTTGTGGATTCTGGGCCCCACTACTCCTGCGCCTACACCATAATGATTTTGTGGTAGTATGTAATATACACAATAATTGAAAACCACGGAGCCATTGAGCTCTACTCGAATATAAACAAATTAGAAAGACTAAATTCCGTTCCCACGACAATCGGTTCTGCGTAACCGGAAGGATCTAGATTTTTATATGGCCAAGGACTGTCACTTCAGCAACATTCCCCGTATACAAATACAACAGCTAAATTCCGTTCCCGCGCATTCAGTTACATTTAATTAAGGGATAACTTTTGTATTCAAACAAGCTCATAGACAACAAAAGTTATAGCTTCTAACATCAGACTAGCGGATGGAGATTTAATCGTGTACATATAAATTATCCAATCTCAGTTATATACATTTATGACGGATCTAAGTGAAGTGGGGAGCAATACGTGTACCAAGTTTATGTGAGTTTCCTTAGTCAATTTTAAGATACATGTATTTACCAAAAAGTAGGCGTGGCACCGCCCGTTTTCAAAATTTTGCTTGCGTACTAATTCTTTTCTTGGGTTCAGTTCTACCAAATTTTATTTTATTTTTTTTTTTCATTTGTACAGAGCTACCACGTTTTGTCCCGAACTTCGCCTAATTCTCGATATCAAATTGATCAAAGAGTAATAGGTTTAAAAGCTTTTTTGCGCGAGCAGAAACAGAGCAATAATAATTCTGACAGCCAGGTGAAACTTTTAGTAACGTTTTCTCTTGTATGATGATACGAGAAATCAAACTGTAATCATGCTCAGTGGCCCACTCAATGATAAGCTCTTTTGACTGGATTTCCAAATATAGAAGAAGAAAATAATAGAGCATATCAATTGACGAATGCAGGAGTCTGCTTGAAGGAATTTGCTATGGTGAAGATGTAGGGCTTGCTCGGTTCCTCGTACCACGAAGGAGGAGTTGGTCAGAAGGTTGGAGCCAAACGTGTAATATAAAAAACAGCTTTGGACGAACTTGTGGAGAACAAAGTTAACAAATTTGTATCCTAGTAAGACTTTACATTACTCAAAATACGATATACTTTCTTATAACAGAACCTATTGAAGTTATCACTTTGACGATAGCGAGGAAACTTTCCATAATTTCGAATGCGGTTGTCCGCGCTAAACATTCCTAAGGTGAAAGATATGCGGGGAATAAGTTATTCACTTGAACTGTGTAAATTTAGTAGAGAGTAAAAATAGTTTGAATTAGAATACGGTAAAATATCATGAATACAGTGTACATTGAACCCGGCATCAACCCATTACTCATTTGGTATAACTGAGATTAATTACGAAGGAAAAAACCTAAACTTCTACTTATGCTACCGAACTTTAAAATATACAATTGGCAGTTTGGCGTAAGCATCATTTTCTAACCCAAATTGTTGCCATGCATGTAAATTTGTGTATATGTGAGCATGCAATTAACGACATGTGGGTGCTGTAAAAAATTCTGCAACTCAGCATTTGCATTTACAACCATTTACAATATTTTCTTTTTCTTCTTTTTGGGTTTTTGGTAACTATAATTTTTCTCTTTGCTTTGCTTTACTTCTTCAACTAAGCCAACAAAAACAGCTGAGCTCGAGCAGTTAAACACAAAACTCAACACATTTTTCTATAAACTCAAGCAGTGTGCGCACACTCACATCTACCTTAACACCCAATCTCCTATTTACTGTTAGAAGACACTCACTCGCCAACTTCAATAAGAAGAGCAAAGCTCAAAAATATAGCAGAGAAAAGACTAAAACACAGGGCCGACAAAAGGGCAAATGTAGCTTAAGAGTTGATTTTTTTATTTTTTTTATTTTTACCTGCCAGTACGTATACAGAAATAAACCCAAAACTGGCATACAACCATAACACTGTCATTCCAATATCTCTGTAAATGAGTGGTAAGTAGGTTTGTGGCCTTTTCTGACTCCAAATGCTTTTGCACACCTGCATTTCATTTATTCTTTTTAGATTTTTAATATGTTTTTGTATGTGCTTGTGCACTGGTCTTGTATGTATACGTTTTGTTACCAAACACTTAAGTGTCTATTTTTAAATGATAATATGGTAGCAAGTGAGTAGTGTACGCCATGGCGTATGAGTATTGTAAATGTTGGATTACCAGCAGATTTGGCATATAAAAGCAGATCACCGAAAATTATTAGGAAAAACACATGCAGCATACTTAGTTGGATATATGAATGCATTTTCCGCACCACATTTCCACACTTAATTTCACGTTTAAGGTATAGAAACTGAATATGAAAAGTATGCAAGGCAAAATCACTGGAGGGCTTGGAACGAATTGCAATAGCTGCGGTAAAAATAAACAGTAGGAATGTACGAATTTCTAGGCGTATGGCTATATATGTGAGTGGGAACACATACATTTTTTTTTGTGAAAAACTCATCTATACATGCACATATTCGTTTTTTTTAACTTGCCTTACCTGTGCTATGCATGATCCCGTTTAAGTATACCACACATACTTAATAATTTCGCTAATAAGCTGGCATTAGAAGCATTTAAGTGCTGCAGATATGCGAGTATATTTAAATGGGAAGTTTGGAAAAATACCAGCCACTTTTTGTCTTTTAGGTGAATTTATTTCATTAAATTTTTCTCTTTCTTCTAATTTTTCGGTCGAATTTGTGTTTATGTGTGCATTTTTTGTTTGTTTCCCTCATATTAAGATATGTGGTAAAAAAGCGTACGTATTTATGCATGTATGTGGTTGTGCGTTTTTACTTCATTCCCTGAATTCATTAAAGCGTGTAGGTAGTGATAAGAAGTTGCTAAGGCCACATGCACATTAAATAATGTAGTCAGTGATTTGTAAACGCTTTTCATGCGCAAAAATAAAAGGCAGATATTTAACCAAAAAGCAGCTATCGCCTCCTGTATTTACACATAAAAGCATTAGGCACTTACAAATACACATTGACACAATGCACAAAACCCTGCAGTGAAATTTCAAGCTACTAGCAAAATATTCTACTTCTTCAACTGATATTTTATGGATGAGATGATACTAGTTCGAGAGAGACTACTAGTGCACTAGTTGCAAAGTGATCAATTAGAGGTGTCAAGTGACTAAGTTTCAAATGTATTCAATCAAAAGCCACTCGTTTTTGCCCATAATAATAATCTTAATAGGTCATCATTTATTCTTAAAATCTGATCTTTACTTAGACCAATAGGACCTAGGTGGTATATAATATTTAAGTATCGGCAACTTTTGGGTGTATAGAAGCATTTTGGCAGCAATAGACAATTTCATTCACAAAAGCACCAAATAGTACCGGGCCAGAATTGATCCTTGAAGTGCACTATAAAAGATTACATTGCATTGCGCAGCCTGCTCGATAGATAGCTTTTCGTCAATTTAACTGGTGTTGAAAGAAACCAGAAACAGTGTTGGGGTCTTAAGCGCAGAATATCATGTTTTACTGTATCCAGAGCTTTAAAAAAATTTAAACGTTCTAATGTGGTGACTAGTTTCCAATCAAAGGCATGGCAAATATCGACCACTGCCCTTGGCATGGCTGTTGAACAGCTGTGGCGAGATCAAAAGACAGATTAAAACTCATTCAAGAGGTTGTTTGAATGAAACGCAACTCTACTTGGTTGCAAATACACTTTTCAAAATCTTTTGAGAGTCCGATAAAACACTGATGCGTCTATAGTTTGAGGCGAAGACGGAGAGGCTACTTTTGGAAATCGGAATAATATTTGCCATTTTCCATTGCTTTGGAATGGTAGAGGAGTTTGTAGCAAACTTTATTACGTGTGTACCTTCTGCTCAAATATGAACGAGCCGGTATCAATAAAACGGTCCGCGGATGATATATGGCAAAAATAAATTTTTTGTTTTTTGGTAGGACTGTTATAAGCTTACATGGCAAATTTCAGCGTGATATGTCACATAGTTTGTTTTCTGTGCTACTGTAAATAAATATAATAAAAATATTGCCGGCTACTGGTATTTGAAAAAAGGGAAAGGCAAAATACTTCAACAGCAAAGCCAACTGGTAATAAGACAATTCAAACCTAGTAACTTTGACTGCAGGGTAATTCGTTATTAGTGTTCATAAAGTTAATATCTTCTTTCATATACCCAAAATATAGTTTATTCACGCCAGTGTTTCAGAGTTCATTGGCCGGAAAAATAGCTTTAAGATTTTTGAAGCCACTAACTTATGTGTTATATAGAGGATTACAGCAATTGTGTTATGTTTTTAAAGTTAAATATAAATCAGGTGGAACTAAATAAAATAAAAAGAAGGTTAATTTGTACTTTGTTTGAATATTTGAACAAAAATATTATTTTTATTATGACAATAAGGATATAATAAAGTATAATATGTAGTTTTAGAATAAAGAGCGAAATTTTTTTGAAATTGAAATATATACCTTCGGTCCCTTTTCACGTTTAAAAAAAATATATATTGTATATATATATTTTAATCTTTTATAATAAAACACACTCTGTAATAAATCTTTTGGTCATTTTTTTAAATCAATATTCTTTGCTTTTTTGCATGCATTGATCACTTCGCAACTGGTTAATTAGTAGTCACTCTTGAACTGTAAAACTTCCATCAAACCCATGAAGAAATTGAAAAAAAATTATAATTTAGAGATTTATTAAATATAGAGAATTTAGACATTTACTTAGAGTGAAATAGTTTCGTTCTTTTCAAAAAACTTTATTAACTTGGTTTTTGAGTTTTTGGATTTAAAAATTAAATTTAATTAAATTCGCAACAAAAATTACATTTTGTTGAAAATTTGTTTTGAAAACATTGTTTCATGCCATTTTTGAATACGGTGGGAGTTTATCTGGCTTGATTTGATCCGGTTCGATTGATTTTCCAACGTGTATTTCAAAAGTGACATCTTGATGTCAAAAATTAATAATTCTTAGACTTTAACTTTTTATATTATCTTTCACATTTGTCAAGTAGACAGTTATACAATTTAACACGAGAGATCATCGCGTTGAGACTATTACAATTAATTACGAAAATGGTCTATCTTTAAGAACAACATATCGCTGAATTCTTGATTATTTTGGTAGAAATAATCGACCGAATGAGTCGACAATTCAAAGATTGGTGAGAAAATTTCAAGCAACTGGTTCTGCTGAGGATAGAAAAAGGACTGGCAGACCAACAACTGGATGTTCTGTTGAGAATATTGCTGCTGTGACCCAATAAGTATAGTTGAACAGCCTCGACATTCTAAACAATTAGACATTCATGAATCGACTGCTTGGCAGATTTTGTTTGCTAAAGGTGGGCATTGAAATGATATAATTTTTCTATAAATAAAAATGTAGTGAAACCTGAAATAATCTGAAATTTTATATATTTTAATTTAAAACAATATCTAGGTGTGTCTTTTGAAAGACCTTTTACGTTGGTAAGTATACTAGCACTTTGCAAGACAAGTATTTTGCACTGATTTTTCTATGGCTCGTTGTATATATGAGCTCAAAAGGTTATGGGAGCCGCATTATGGAGCTTGCACCGGTTACTGAACATAGTCTCAGCTATTAATAAAAATATTGGGTATGACGTATGGTTTCCCAAAATTTTTTAGCAAAATCATACAAAAAAAAAATCCTAAAAAATTAATAAAACAATCTATTAAAGTGCTGAAAAAGCCGCAGATATATGTTTAGCTTAAAAAAAATCTAGAACAAAATGTTCCATATTGAATGAGTTTCTTCTTATTTAACTTAAGCCTACAACTAAACCAATTTTTAGAAAAATATTCGACAGTGTCTAAAATTAGTAGATCACTCGATATGGAATGACTCGACACAAAAAATGCAGCAGAAATAAGAAACAAAAGCCTTAACATATTTACTTTTCGCCATACAATATAGCACTTTTCTTGAATCATTTTTTTGTGTTCAAGTTAAAGATGAAATATTAAAATGGCTTTTAAATTTTAATTCTTCTATTGTTTAGTAAGTGCCGCTTTTCATATAATTCCGCTTCACCTGACCAATTTCCATTATATTACCACGTAGCACCTTCACCACT
This sequence comes from Anastrepha obliqua, assembly GCF_027943255.1. Lineage (NCBI taxonomy): Eukaryota > Metazoa > Arthropoda > Insecta > Diptera > Tephritidae > Anastrepha > Anastrepha obliqua. The sequence goes on from NC_072892.1 coordinate 89,913,089, forward strand.
TTACCATTCCATTTCTTTCAAGATTTTTTCTTTGTTAGATAAAAAAAAATCAAAAACATACGTCAACGTTTCAGTCTCCAAATTGAACACTGAATTCATTTCTCTAAGCCATTCAATCTGCTCAATTTAGGTATTGTTGTTTTTCTTCTCCTTTTGGTCAATGTATTTAAGCTTTGCACAGAGATTTACATTTAATGTCAATTTATGCAAAACTCATTTCTACATCAACCCTATTTTCTGCTTTGGTAGTATTCACAGTTTTTTTCCTAAGTTTTTATTATATCTCGCCTAAATTTGGTTGGGATTGTATATGTAAATATGTATATATAGTATATATATTAAGTATGTATAAGTATCCTTCCGGGTGAAGCGTAGGAATTTTATATATAATAAATTTTTCTAATTTGAACGTTAACAGGCCATCGCGGAAATATTGTCTTGAGTGCGCCTACCAAACCTGCGGTAAGAATAAGAAGATGTCAATTGGCAATAGTCACTTGGACTATCAAGAGGCACCATACTTTAGGCTAAAGGCTCTATAGCTAGATAGCTAAACTGGCGAAAGAATGCCATAGAAATATTGGAATGACCAATCAAGTTTGAATTATTTGGGTAGCGGGTAGCATTGGCATTGAAGGAACTACTATTGCTGACAAACAAGCAAAGAAAGAAACATCAGCTACTTTTATGCATAGGTTCAGAGCCCTTCTGCGGGTTGCGCAAAGGGTCACAGTCCACCTTGGCAAAAGAAGAGGAAGAAGCTAAAGGGAACCAAGTTTGAAGCCCTTCAAAGCATTTTGGGACTTTTCCCGCCTAACTCACTTTAAATATTGCTTAAAGTTGGATCAAAACAACTTGACAGTTTTGACGAGAATTTTCACTAAGCCTGGAAAAGCTGGGAAATCTGTAAATTTGAATTTTTCCCCCCTGCCGATGTAGAAATCTAAAAGAATACTATGTGACCATATAATAATTGACGTCACGATGAATTCCAAAGACACAAAAATTTATACTAAAGGAAGTAAGATTAAAAGTCATTACCGAAATCCTGAAAGGAGACGCAATAGATGTTGAAGGTTGCCGTATGGTATCTCTAGTATCATTTTTTTTTTTCTTTTTTTTTTTTTTTTTTTTTTTTTTGTCGGGACAACTAGCAAGTGCAGCACTCAGACATTAATTAAGTCCATTGTACTACACTTGGATTCCCTTTTAATTTTCTTTAAATCTACCCGATCTCCGAAGAAATCTGAGTAGATCTTGTGGTGCCAAGGAGCCAAGATGGTCGCTTCTTAACACATCAGTGCCAAAGACCTCAAACCTGATTCAAGCGAAGGCAGGGCAGACACACAGGAAGTGGTCCGCCGTCTCATCCTCCTCTTCACAGGCTGGGCAGAGTACACTGTTTGAGATGCCCAACCTTTCCATGTGCTTTGCCCACAGAAAGTGGCCCGTCATCAGTCCAACCAGCCGTCTGCACTCCCCTCCATACAAAGTGGCGCAAAATTAATCACTCTATCTAATTTTTGCAAATGGTGTCATACATCAATAATATTGAACACTTGTGAACTAGACAGCGCTAGTATGCAAATAGACAAACCATGGGGCGCGTAAAGTTCAAAATAAATATAATATTTCTTTCACTCAAAATCATCTCTTATTTATTGTAGTAAAAAATTATTAAAAACCAAAATTGGATGATTAATTTTGCGCCAACCCAAATGGGCATAGAGTCATCTACACCGATTATAAAGCGAAAAATCATCACATTCACTCGCCGTCGGTTTGGTCACACTTGAATTTTACCTACTCGCCATCTTCTTAGCGATGCTCGGTTACTTTGTTTTTGTCCACTTTATCAAGTATATATTTCAGTGAGTAATCTTCTAGACCAGTGTTCAGCCTGTGAAACTATACGTACGCAAACCTTTGGCACCTCACAACCTTCTACGGTACGCAATAATATCCAAATAGTTTGTAGGAGTATTAAGTTGGTATTTGCCTATAATAAATGGTGCTTATAAAGGGTGTTTGAAAAAAGACACCTAGATGTCAGCAGTGAACAGTTTTTAGACAATACCTTTTTTATGTCATCTTTGGTACTTGGCAAGTACACGGACATACAATTTTACACGATAAAAAAACGTGTTAAAATTATTGAAACTTCTTATGAAAGTGGTAGATTTGTAAAAACAACATATCGCGAAATCCGTGATTTTTTTGTTGGAAATAATCATCGAAATGAGTCAAAAGTCTTGCTGAACGACCTTCAACATTGATACATATATTAAGTTTTCAACAATTAGGCACTCAAGAATCGACTGTTTGGCCAATTTTACCGCCAATTTGAATAAAAATAGTGAAACCTGAAAAAATCTAAATTTTTGCATGTTTAATTTTAAGACAACAATTAGAAGATCAACAACATAAAGAACAAATAAATGTGTATTATTAACCAAATTAGTATGGAATTGTTTAGCGTAATTGAAAATCGGGTGTTCTTTTAAGAGCTTGAGAACTTAAAATGATAATACAGTACAAAAACGAACATAGGAATGACTTTGTTTTTATTATAATCTGGTAGATAATTTGATTATATTAATTTTAAATATGAATAGGCTGGATGACCGCCGTGGCCTCGAATTAAATGATCCATTCGATCAGTCCAATAAACCGATTGTTAAGCACGCTCTATGGCAAATTGGGCCATCTGTTGGAACCAAATATCGGCGATGTTTAGCTGCCATAGCCATAGCCATTTATCGTAACGGAAGCTCCTTCCTCATTTCGAAACAAATAAGTGCCGATGATACTGCCAGTGCTTTAGGAACGTCCCAAATTTATTAATTTTTTCTAAAGTAACTTTCCATAATTTGGAAGTGTTGCTCTAGCGTTAAATGATTCATTATGACTTGCCAAACCTCACTGAACAGAAATGTCAATACAGTTTGCTATTCCCAGCTGTCAAGCCATAGTTATCTATATGGATAGTTCCCATGGAGCTGAAAAAACACCCTAAATTAAAATATAAACATATGAAAGAGCTCCTCATAAAATATATGTGCCGTTCGGCTTCTCCTTAAAACTGTAGGTCCCTCCATTTGTGGAACAAATTTAAGACGCACCCCACAAATAAGAGGAGGGGCTCGACCAAACACCCAAAAACGGTGTATGCGCCAATATAAACATATATAAATATTTCTTTTTGGGCTCATTTCTTTTACTTTACCCCAATAGTAGTTTTAAATTACACTTGATTTAATTTTTATTTTTACAGGAAGCAGACCTTCAAGTAACGGGTATGTTTTTTCAATTATATCATTTAAAAACAATCAAATAAAGAAGAGCAGTACAAAATAATATTTCGTTATATTTATTACTAAAATTTAATGCAGCTGCTCTGCTGATTCATCATCTGTCATCAGATGTTTTTACTCTCACAAACTGTGTGAAAAGTAATCGAATCCCAACTTCTTAACTTACTTTAACTCATTTTTCTTTAATGCACCCACCAACTTCATGATATTATCTCCAACATCTTCTGCCATATTACCCATAATCTGGAACTATCTTCTTGAACGCCACTTTCGTCACTTCACGCAAATGCATACTCATGCAAATCTCCATTCAGCTTCATTTAAATTTCACTCAACGCAAACAGAACCAAATTTAACAAACAAAAAAATTGATACAAAAAAGGCAGCGAACAGCAAGTAACGGAAGTAAAGAAATTTTTGAAACGCATTACAGGCACTTCAAGGCGCATCGCCTCAACGCCTGCCAACTCCCAATCGGATAGCAACAAAAATCACAAGCCATCATCAGCGTCATCCCCATCATCTTCATTGTAATAATACTGGCTAGGAATTGGAGCTACAACAACAGCAGTAGAAAATTTTAATTCCATCTGAATTACTTTTCCGCAATGAAAGCGAGTGTGTGCAATAGGCAAACCTGCTCCACAGCAAATAGTGTTCACAATGTAATAAAGTAGTGCAGTAGGGCAAGGGGTGTGAAAGAATAGAGTGGGGCAGAAGGTAGGATGACAAAAAGCAAGCGACATGCAATAGAGCGTAAAATAAGTGCAAAAGCATTTTTTCACAACTTTGCCTCATCGTTTCTACATACAAATATGAAGTGTTCAAAAAAAAATCTAACAGTGCTGAGAAAGCGGCAGAAGGCTGCCTAACGGTGGACGTCACGCACGCACATGAGAAATAATGGCAAAAAAATACGACGAAAGTTGGAATGTTGATGATGGCAGAGCAAACGCAAAGAAAAATGAAAAATGAATGCAGGAAAATATAATGGAGCACAAAAACGGAGCAAGGTACGTAGTTTTAACGACAATAACAATTACAACAACTGGAGAAGAGCTAAATCGAAAAACAAACAAATGAAACAAAGAAATTTTGCAGTGAAATCTCAACTTCAATCCCTTTTAACTGCATCTACTACCTCAATGAAAAAAAGTGAAGTCCAGCAACTGAACTGAGCACCACCATAGACTGCGACCAACAACAACAACAAAAGTTTGCCACATCAGCAGCAGCATTTCAGGAGTAACGGCGACTATACAAAAACTAAAACTGTAAGGAAAAAGTGAGTACGAAAAAATTAATCAAAAGAGCTAAAACAAAAACAAAAAAAATTCTATAGTAAAAAAAATAAAAAAAACGAGGCGGCTTCAATTGAACAGTTAAACTACCATTAATTGTGCCCTTTTCAAAATAGTGCCGCGCACCAGAAAATTACGAGCCACGAACTCTTGGTATCACACGAAAAAAATAACCATCAGAATAACTACAACAATTACAACACCGCACGAAGGTCTGTTGGAAGTGCAAGAGCGCGAAGAGTTGGTAGAAGAGTAGGAAGAAACAGAATCGCTGCTATGAAGTTCAAAACCAGTTCAGGCAGCAGCGGTGCAGTAAATGGTCATGACTTGATTTGGAAATGAAAATTTCAACGTTGCAGAAATGGAAAGAAAATATTAAACAAACAAGTACAAAACAAATGGAAAAAAACTATTGAAAGCGGTTGAAGAAAAATAGCACAAAATTGTGAGCAAATACCGTAAGTGGAAACGAAGAAACGCGAGAAGCTAGCGGTCAAGAAATTTTGGCAAAGAAAACCACACACAACGGTCTGATGAGGTGCGTTGCTCTGCGGATGTTTATTGACTGGGTAATCTGCTTAAATGAACCAGAGCGGGCTTAAAGCGGTTTACGGTTTTATTAACCCTTCAGTCGCTCAAATTAATTGAATGCTGATTGAAACAGGAAGAAGTGATACTTAGAAGAAATGATTTAATTTAATTTATTCTGAAATCAATAAACAATTCTTCTTACTACAAAATTATTTTTAATAAAAAAAAATTTAGTTAAATTGCAACTTTTCTTATTCAATACATACTACAAGAATATCGTTATCAAAAAATTTAATTACAACGCTCAGTTTAATTGCACAGAAACACGTAGTTTAGATAATGTAAAACCGAAGTCAATAGAATTCGAAATCTCATTGAGAGAGAGCGCGCAATAGCAGCATTGCATGACCGCGCTTCTCTTCCTGTTTGTGGCGCACGTCTTGATGTTGTTCCACAAAATAGAGGGACCCACGGTTGTAAGCCGTCTTCCAACGGCACATAGTGTTTTATGAGGAGATTCTATGTGCATGAAATAGCAAAATGATAGAAAATTTTCTATTTTCTAATAGTGGCCGCCCCTCGACTGGCAATGGCAAGCCTCCGAGTGTATTCCTACCATGAAAAAGCTCCTCATGAAAAAATATCTACCGTTCGGAGACGGCTTAAAACTGTACGTCCCTCTATTTGTGAAACAACATCAAGACGCACGCCACAAATAGGAGGAGGAGCTCGGCCAAAACTCGAAAAAAGGGTGTATGCGCCAATTATATATACGAGTATATATAAACGGAATTTATTTGATGGGACGGGATCAGAGAAATCCAGAGAAGTCAGAGCATACTTAAGAAAAACTTGTTGCACTCATTCAATTCTGTCAGAATAAACACTATCAAAATAAACACTGCACATTCTAATGTAGATCGAACAAAAGTAGTAAATACAAACTTAAGAGTACAGGGGTCTGCAAACTTCGAGTTAAAGAACAAGCATAAGAGCAAGAAGAAGAACATGAAGAAGAGCAATAACAAGAAAAGGAATAAGTACAAGAATAGGAACAAGAATAACACCCAGAATAAGAATAAGAAGAGGAGTAAGAAAAAGAGAAAAACAAGAATAAGACCAAGAAAATGAGCAATAAGGAAACAGCACAAGAATAATAACAGGAATAAGAACAATAATAAGAACAATAACAAAAACGATAACAAGTACAAAAACAATCATATTTTATTCAATAATACACTTTTGGAGCTGTCCGCACTAGAAATCCATCCATGGCGATATCTTGGTCTCAATTTAAATAATCTTTAGAAGCAATGCTGATTTTCAAATCCATTTACATTTTGGTCTAATAAAGTCCCAGCCAGTGGCTCAAAAATCACATACTTTTTTTTCTTCTTTTGCGATGTATTTGCTTTCTCACGCAGAGTAAGTTTTATATAAAAATGCTATGAATACGAACTTTAATATTCATTTCATCTCCGACACAATGTTACAACTTTGTTGTCACTGTAAAAATTACTTTTATTTTTAAAATTTTATTGTATATTATATATTATAATAAGACTCAGTTAACAAAAAATTACTAAGCAGCGTTAGCAAGTTAGCCAAAAATATGCCGTAACAAATAAAGTTCAAATTGCATAATTTTTTTTGTTAAAGATTCATCGGCTGTTGCTAGCATGTGCGATAAAAGAAATGCTGGAGCCTATTTTGGGGTGTCCAGATAATTACTAACGGCTACGTTAAGCTTTTCCTAGAATGCAAAAGGTTAAGAAAAAGTAGTGCAGCTGCATTAAATGTTGTGAATTTCTTCATAACATTTTTCATTTCTTTTCGCTACTTCCTTTCCTTGTTTAATTGGCAAATTGGGCAGAATTTTTCACACAAATTGTATTTGTTGCTCATTCTCAGAAAACCAGACTGTCGGATGCCCTTGGCGTCGGTTAAATGACCATTCGCAGTATTGCAATTGGCCGGCGCTGCATTTAATGAATCAGAAAATGTGTAATACTTCGTAGAACTAAAAAATAAAAACAATAGTGAATTTATCAAGCATCAGGCTTGCTAATCCTAAAAGCATATTGAACAAGCAGCCAATGCTGCTAGATGGCTTAGACAACCCTCACCACATTTACCTCCATGCTAGGTTGCTTAGGTATTCCTTCAGTGCCGCTCTCTCCTTCACTCACTTCCTTTGCTACTTTGGTTATTTTCAGTAAAGTCTCGCCATTTCGTTAATGATGTTTTCCGCTCACTCAGTCAGCAACATTACCAATTGCAGTTATGTATTTTTGTATTACAATTCTGACATTGATTAATTATTTATGTGCGTCCAGCGGCACTACATTAAAAATAAAGCGAAAGTATATCGAAAAGTTTATTTCACCACAGCTGAGTCCGGATTTTAGAGAATTGCAGTAATTTAATTTAAATAAAAAAGTTTCTGTTGTTTCAACAAAACTTTGGCTTGAGCATTCATTAGGTAAATAAGGAATTACAAAGCCACAAACTACAATTTATTATATCAATGTGCTCAAGACAACATATCCAAAAGCGAAATATTCATTTGCCTACCTCTATGCGAGTTTAAAAAGCAAAACCAATCGGCAATGTACCTTTTCGGTTTTAGATATTCTCCAATAATAGTTATAAATATATCGTAAGGTAACTTTTAGTAAATACGCAATAGTACCACTGAGCAAATGGATATCGAAGTAGTGCAAAATAAATTATATTTAGCTCAAAAAATCAATTGGAAAATCGTTTTAACTTTCCCCTATTTTGCAACTTAGAAAATCATAACAATTTGTTAAAAGAACATATTAAAATAGAAAAACCTCTTGCAAAAGTATTTTAAAGAACAAATTTTATTAATAAAAAATTAGCCTTTCGAGGGTATTTGCCAATCGGTCCGGCTCATCGAAATCTGAATAGTTTTCTGAGATATTTTGACAGAGTTCTTAAAATAAAACAAATTTTATAATATAGTTCCGGGGAAAGACCGCAACTTTTTTTGGTGGCACTATCTAATGCATTCTATAGGTATATCAGTGGTCGCCAACCGTCGATCGCGAGCTACCGGTAGCTCGCAAAGGCAATTCTGGTAGCTCGCGCTGCTCACGTTGCAAAATATCCAAAAGTCTGAAAATCATACCAGTATTAGCAAATTTCAGAAATTTTCATAATAAATAGATAAACAGCGGCAACACTGCGGTAAGCGATTTCGCGCCGACAAACACGACGCGAAGTCGCGTCTCCGTTCTAGGATCGGCTGGAACCGATTAGGGTGTTCGAGAATTTTTTGGCTTTATATATACGCAAGCACGTCGACATTACGCTCAGTTTAATACTGAACGGCATTATCAACGTTCTGCGTGCAGCGGTTGGGTTAGAGTTCGAAACATTATGGCAAGCAGTAGTAAGAAGGCGAAGACATACCATTTCCATTCGGAATGGGAAGAACAATACTTCTTCACAGAAGTTAAAGGCAAAAGTGTTTGTTTGCTATGTAATACATCTGTGTCAGTTCCTAAAAAAGGAAATATTGAGAGGCATCATAAAGCTGTACATTCGAATTTTGAAAAGGCATACCCGTTAAATTCTGCCACCAGAAAAAAAAAACTGAAACATTTAAAAATCCAGTTAATTGGACAACAGTCAATATTTTTGAAAACAATCGACAAAAATAAGGCTGCAACTGAAGCATCTTATCGTGTTTCCCAGATAATTGCACAAAAGAAAAAACGTTATGAAGACGGGGAAATCATAAAACAAGCATTTTTGGAAGCAGCAGATTCTTTATTCGCCAACTTTAGAAATAAAGACGAAATAGTGTCTGCTATAAAATCTATGCAACTTTCTGCTAATACAGTGATGAGGCGAGTAGAAGTAATGAGCAATGATATTTTTTTACAGTTAAGAAGTGACTTAGATAACTGTATTTATTTTTCACTGCAACTGGATGAATCAAAAGATGTAGTTGACACCTCACGGATGGCCATATTTGTCAGGATGGCTTTTAGTGATTTTACAATTAAAGAAGATTTTTTGAAGTTTATTCCATTCAAAGGACATACTACTGGACTAGAGCTATTTTCTCATTTAAAAAATCTCATCTCTTCTGAGAAAATTCCAATATTAAAAATGGTAGGCCTGACAACTGACGGTGCTCCAGCTATGGTGAGTTGTGATAAGGGGCTCGTGGCGCTATGTCATAAGGATGCAAGTTTTCCACAATTTCTTAGTTACCACTGTATTATACATCAGCAAGCATTATGTGGAAATTTTCTAAACTTGAACAACGTTATGAAACTGGTGGTGAAAATTGTGAACAAGATTAGAGCTCAAGCGTTACAAAGAAGATTATTTAAAACCTTGGCTGATGAAATTGACTGTCAATACGGAGAGCTACTTCTTCACTCTGAAGTGCGATGGTTAAGCAGAGGACGAGTGCTCAAACGTTTCAATGATGTCCTGCCTGCTATACTCCAATTTTTCAAAGAACGCGATGAACCGATTCCTGAGCTGGAAAATTCGACTTGGCTCAGAGATTTTGGTTTTCTTGTAGACATTACAGAGAAATTAAATGAGCTTAACTTGCAGCTTCAAGGCAGGGATAAAGAATTAACGGAAATGATTTCTGATATAAATGCATTTATTACAAAACTTGAATTTTGGGAACAAAACCTAAAAAACCGCGATACTAAGCATTTTCCTATTCTTTCCGAAAAGATATCCAAAAATCTATTAGAGGCCTATGACAGTAAATATCATATGGAAATAGTTTCTAACTTGAAGGAAAACTTCAAAAATCGTTTCAAGGAGTTCAGCAAAATTGCTTTAGTGACGGGATTTGTTGTTTCATCCTTCATGGACATTGATATACAACAGTTTGCAACTTGTGTTATGAACAACTTTGGCGAAGATATTGCTGTGACAGAAATGGAACTGATTGCTTTTCAAAGTGACTTGACTTTAAAATCTTTAGGTTCAAATACAAAATGTATATGAACTTTAGTAAGTAAAGATAAGTATTCAGTTTTATGTCGTGTTGCGTTGACAGTGAAAGCGTTATTCAGTTCAACTTATTTGTGTGAATCTTCCTTTTCCAATATGAAATGTATTAAAAATAAATACCGCAATCCTCTTACAGATATACATTTGGATAACTGTATTCGAATGACTGTATCAAATTATACTGCAAATATTAAAAAAAATTATCGATGAGTCAGAATGTCAACCTTCTCATTAAATATGCCCTTTTTATCTGCCCATATTTTATTTATATAATAATGCACTATTACTGTTTTGTTGTTTTTTTAAGTCGCTTGTGATGTGCCATTATGACTGCAAAAAATTTTGTTACGATTGGTAGGTGTGAACATGGATGTAGTTATGCATAAGTATAAGCACTATAAGTCATAAGTTTATTATATATAGAACGTATATTAGTAAAATAAATACATGTATTCTATGTCGAATATAACTGTGTATTATTTAATTTATGTTGGCTTGTGCAAGTAGCTCGCTGTTTATTTCAAAATCTTGAAAGTAGCTCAACACATTGAAAAGGTTGGCGACCACTGCTATATACAATACATATATGTATACTATGAGTTTATATATCAATAAAAGTAAAATCGTTCGCCTTGCTTAAAGATCCCTAGGGGAAACACCCCTTAGAGTAACAAATAAGCTAAATATCTAGGACTCGTCGTGGTCAGGAAGCTAAACTGAAGGTTCACAGTCTCAGATAGACTACGGAAAGCCAGAACTCCTACGGCAGACTAATAGGAAAAAATGGAGGTAAAACCCAGAATAATACATTGGTTCTATGCAGCCAATTAAGTCAGTTCTCTACTATGGTATGGTAGTATGGTGGAATTCCTTTTTCAAAGTTGAAATGAGTCGCATATGTTCTCATAACCAGTGCGATGTCAACGATACCATCGAAAGCATTATATGCAACTTTAAACCTGTTTCCAGTGGATCCTGAACATCTTAAGTAAATATTCAAATACGGGCTACGGCCACGATTAAATTCTAGCTGGCATATCCGAGCTTCCCAGTCTGGTTAAATATGCACTCCCGCTTACAATTGACATTATAAGGTTTACGGCCCTCCTACTCAAGGGAAGAGTGAGAACGGAGCGATCTAAAACCAAGCGTGTTCATCCATGTATACGCAGATGGTTCAAAGCTGGAGAGGAAGGTGGGCGGAGATGTATATTCCGAACATCTGAGGATCTCCTTCAAATTTCGGCTTCCCAACTACTGCAGTGTCTTTCAGGCTAAGCTGATGGCAGTAATAAAAGCTGTGACGTTGGTAGAGAGTGCTGCGATACAGCGTTATGATATCTACATTTTCACTAATAGTCAGGTTACGATAAAAACCCTCACAAAGCACTCGACAACCTCCAAGATGGCTATAAAATCTTATACATCTCTCAATGAGATGGCCGAGTCATCTCACATAAAGATAACATGGCTTCTTGGCCATCGTGACATTGAGAGTAACTGTAAGGCCGATGAACTAGTCTAGCATAGTCTTAGCACACTTATTTCCGCTATGACGGAGCACTACCTAATTGGCAGACGCACAGTAGATGGATGTGCAAGCATATGGTTTCTGCAGAATTTGTCTAGCTGAAGAAGAGGCGATCTCGCACCTCCCGTGCCATTTTCCTGCTCTATCCAGACATAGATTTATCATTTTAAGTAGGTAGCGCACACTGGTTTTAGGAGAGGTAAGGACGAAGAAAACCTCGAGGATTATTCAAGAATGCAAGAAGAAGCTTAATTCTGTCACAAGACAGAACAGGCTTCAACTTTTATAGCTTCCAGGACTCTCCGGTGTTCAAGGAAACGAAATTGCCGATAAATTAGCCAACCGTGGATCAGCGGTTCTCCCACAGAGACCAGAGCCAATAATCGCTATCAGTTCCGCAGGAATATTGAACTGGATCGCCGATTATGTATACAATTTATATAAAGGGTGTTGGTCCGGTCTAGAACGCTGCAGAACAGCAAAGTGTTTTGGGACAAGTCCCAACAGAAAACTGTCAAATTTCTACTAAAATTGGAAAGGAAAGACATTTTGGTTGATGGTCGGTATTATTACAGGACACAACCCATGGGGTCAGCATATGACCACCATTTGAATCATTGATGACCCAATGTGCCTGCCTTGCTTGGAGGAGGCGGATAGCCCCGTACACTTTCTCTGTCAATGTCCTGCCTTTACTAGAGCAAAGCTACGAATTTTAGGTGCCGATGTCGTGAGAATGAGTAATATTCGTTCTTTAAAACTGGAAGAATCTGGAAAATTCTCACAAGACTAACAACCTTTGTCTCTGTCTCTATTCTCTGCTATCTCTTACTCTCATTGGTTGGTTGGTTAGAGTGGTGATTCATCCAGAATCCAACTCGCTCTTCCGCACCATTTTGTTGCCACATCCTCGTTACCAAATTGTTTAACAGTTATTTGCAGCAGGACTATATCCAGTCTGTGCGGTTTAGGAACCTTATTAGGTTGTTGACGTCTAAGCCAGACAGCTGCTCGAGACTCTCGAACAGCGGTTTGCCCAGGGTTGACATTCTGTCCTTCCATAGGGCAGGGCATTCACAGAGAAAATGGAAGATTGTTTCTTTTTTCTCCGGTTGTTTACAACTATGACAGTATGTGTTGTGAGGGATGCCCATTTTGGCGGCTTGTTCTCCGATAGACCAGAAGCCAGTTATGACTGCCGTAAGTCTACAGGTGTCCCGTCGTTTCATGTTTATTAATGTCGACGATTGCTTGAGGTTGTAGGTGGGCCATAACGTTCTGCTGATTTTGCATTTCGTCTGGTCTCTCCATCTACACTCTGCAATTCGAAGGTATTTTAGGAAAATTGCATTCTTGACCGCACCTAGTGGGGTGAGTACTGGTACTGCAAGAGCGCTATTCATGGCAGATCCCCCTCTTGCCAGTTCATCAGCTTTTTCGTTACCTTCTATGTTCCGGTGTCCCGGGACCCAAATTAAGGTTACTCTATGGTTTTCACTCAAGTTGGTGAGGCTATTCCTACTTTGCTCCACCACTTTAGAGGTTGTTATAGTCGCATCCAGCGCCTGGATTGCAGCTTGGCTATCCGAAAGAATAGCGATATTGCCCTTGAAAGAGAAATCTGCGATTAGTAACCTACAGGCTTCCCCAATTGCTAGTACTTACTCTCATACTTTTCTCCTTTTCTCCTTGACTATCTACCCCCTTTCCAGAGCTCTAAATACAAAGGGCTTTTTAGCTTGAGTATTTTAATAGTCACCAAAAATCTTGGTGCTCCTTGGCTCGACCTTTTCAAAATTTCAGTTTCATGTCTCAGTCTAAGTGTACTTGCGTACACAGTCGCATTAGCTAATTATATACTTATATGTATGTATGTATATAAGGTCTTCTTATATTTAAAATCTTCTTAAGTCGCATACATTATTTTCCAAACAAACTCAACCTAAGATCCCTACAAAGCCTTAAAAGTTTATCAATTCTCAGCATATTGTGTATCCGAAGTCAATCATTTTTGCTGAAACTCTCATTGAAGCGAAGTTTTTCTCGCTTCCTTTACGGCATGTAATTGCCATTAAATACTTGCCAATTACATTTTTCACAAAAGAATAAATGTCAGCAAAAAGTCAACCAATACTTTAAGTTTACTTGACCCCCAAAATATAGTATTTTTCTGCTAATTGGAGTAGTGAACCGCAAACGAGCCTATAAAAAAGCGTTGAAAATGAGAAAAGCACATTTAAGAAATGCGTGAACCATTGAGCGGACAAAGAAAGAAACCAGATTTTCTAACTTTTTCAGCGGAAAGAGAGCGATTACCAGACTTTTTAACAATGACGAAATGTACAATTATATTATGGTATATAAGCGGATGGATCATGGGCACGCAGGCGTTCAATTAAGTTACACAATAATGGTGGCAGCAACAGCAAAACAAAGTAAAATATTATCAACACAATATACGCAAGTGTCGAAGCGTTTCTTTTGTTAACTTTTCGCACAATTTCTTGTCAAAGTTTCACTTTAGAAAATTAAAAAAGTAACTCTAAAAAGAAGTGGGAGTGTGCGGGAGGTGTGGCAAACATGCACGACGTAGCAAATTAAATAAAAAGCTCAAACATTTCGCAACCAATCAGCGTAAAACTGTCGAACATATACTCACCACACCGCGCTAGGTCTTTCCGCCGCCATGTTCAAAATTTGGGCCTTAACAGTTGAGTAAAGCAGTAGTTAAAAAAAAAAACATAACATCATTAAATAACGACAATGCAGTAAGGACTGCTCAAGCACTTTATATGACTTCGTTGCTATGGCATGTCCCTATGCGCCTACAAGCTAAATATTTGGTAAATTTGTTCGAAAATGTTTATTTTCTTCTGGTATACTCGCTTTATTCAGTATTTGTCCATTGGTCCCTTGTCATTCGCTTTTTTATGGTACTTAATATAATTAAGAGTTTTGCTGTTGAAGGCCAGTTATAACTTTTTTCATATTTATGGTAATATACCTACTTTTAACATTGTTTCTTAAATTGTTAATTATATATTTGTTCTTAGTGACTTCTTCTGAGTTTGCCTTTGGAAGCTAAATAAATTCTGACAGCGCGCGCATTCGACACAAATAAGACGAATAAACCAAAACAGAAGCAAAGCATACAAAAGAAGGAAACAAATGAACTTAAAAAGTACATTTATTTGTTTGTTATTGAAGAGTAATTCATTTAATGCCAATATGCAGGTACAAAAAGGGAATTTTTACTTTCTTCATGAGAGCGCAAGCAAATGTTATTCATACGCAGTGTAGATCTGGAACATAAAAGTCGGAAGTGTCTTTACTATGTATAAAAATATTGAGCCTAGCGTACTTTTATAATTACTTTTCTAATTGTTTTGTACTTTTCATGGACGAGTTCATTACTTGCCAAATTTGCGAAAATTCTTAAAAATTATATTGGACTCGGAACATAATTAGGTAACATTGCTACGCTTAAATTCAAATGTCTTCTTGAGGTACTAGAATTTGTTCCATTCCGTATATACAAAACTTTATTTGATTAAATATTTCTAACATTTCTGTCAGAAAATATGGATCGCCAAATTCCCAGAGCTCTCTCTAACCTCTACAAATTGTCATTATATGTATATTATCCAGGTATTGAACCAGGATAGTAAATTTCTATTCGTTCATTCGAGAGTACATACGTGGAACGCTTAGACGCGATAAGTGTTGCCAAAGGTGAGATATTTCAAACAAGTAAAACACAGAAAACACTGCCAAGGTACCCCATGACCGAACTTTGTGCCTCAGTGATTCTCCGTCCAATGATGCAAGTACTTTGGGCAAGGTCTTCAATTTTTCTCAAAATTTGTTTATTAGCAGGTTTGAGTATAATAAGAAGTGCACTGAAAAAATTTAATAGCTCTCAGATTTATTAAAAATTTTCGTGTAGATTTTTTAAGTCTCTGAGTTTAAATATTTCGATTTTTTTCTACAATCAGTAAAATTGTTTTATTTTTATGATAAAATATACTTTTAAGATCAAAATTGTTGGAAAAATTATTATTATTATTTATATTCATTACTTCATAACCACAACTGCATCAACACACTGGCCACTAGGCCATTCAGTGCTATTGGAAAAATATTTCGTTAGTTTTTTAAACATTTTTTTTATCACTTGCAAAAACAGCCGCCCCTCATATCAATAGTTTTTAGTGAATCTGTGGAAAAAACCGTATATATACTTATTAATGTACGTGGCGACGCTTCGTAGTGTTTTTACTTATCGTAGCGCTTCGCTAGAGCCCCATCTTCATTGATTTTACAACTGTACGTATTTAAATACAACTCGAAATGCCATCCCACTTTGAAACTTTTTGAAATTACCAAGCATAATCTCAGCTGTGAAAATAAGAAAAAAGGGTCTGAGAGAGATGTTTTACACAAATGACGAAAAAAATTTCGCAAAAATTTTTCGTAAAATTTTTTTATATATATATATATATATATAATATAATATATAATTGGCACGTACACCTTTTTGGGTGCTTAGCCGAGCTCATCTTCCCATTTGTGGTGTGCGTCTTGATGTTGTTCCACAAATGGAGGGATCTACAGTTTCACGCCGACTCCGAGCGGCAGATATTTTTTCGAGGAGCTTTTTCATGGCAAAAATACACTCGGAAGGTTTGTCATTGCCTGCCGAGGGGCGACCACTATTCAAAAAAACGTTTTCTTAATTTTAGATCTTTCTCCGATATTCGAACCGACGTTCTCTCTGTGAATTCCGAATGGTAGTCACGCACCAACTCATTCGGCTATGGCGGCCGCAGTTTATATATTTCTTATAATTTTTCATACAAATGTAACACTATACTTGGATCACTTGACATGAAATAGCTCTTCTTATTGAAACATTGTAGTCCTGTACATAGTCTTTTTTTTTATTTTTGGTCACTTAGCATAGGTGACATATAATATATTCCCATTGCTAATATTGGACCGAATTCAGTCAAATAATTGACTAAGTTTGATGAAGTAATTTCATGCGAATTTTCTTTACTGGCTTAGAACAAAAACCCATTTACGCTAACTTTTGAAAACTACCTTTACACTTTTCAGGTCTATAGCTGTGAAAATTTAAAAAAAATTTATCAATGACATCTTTTATAAGCCTAAGACATAATTAGGCTCTAAACTTGGTCTGTCATATGTCCTTCATAATTTGTGAAGGCTAGTAAAATTGACGTATTTTAAAAAAATTCATATAAAACTTAACCTTTTTCAATGACAAAAAAGAAACGCTTTCCATAAAACTAAAACATTACAAAGGGTCTTTTTTTTGAGTTCATGAGACCTATTGGTATGAGTAACTACTGTTTGACAACTGAGAATAGCGAACTGCATACTGGTGTTGGCATATCTATTCATTTATTCATTCCAAGAATATTTATTTCTGCTTCCTATTATCAAGTTCTTAAGCTCTTCAAAAAATACCCTCAACTATTTTTCCAATACTTGACCGCTAAGACAACATTTATTTAGCCCAAATTCAAGTTTATGAAAAGATGTCAACTTATTTGTGTGCCTTAATTTTACACACCAATATGAGGTATGCTCGAAATAAATTTTTCAGATATTATCGACTAATATTGGTCACACTTTCCGACGTTCCATACAAACGAATATATAAGAAAATCCAACCAACATGCAACAGGATCTGAAAAGATTTTAAATAAGCTATCCATATCAATATCAATCATATGTCAATCTACTTCATTCAAGTCAAATAAAATTTCTGACCGTCTTAAATTAACATTAATAAGATTATAGGCAGTGTTTTCTTCCAATAGTTTTGCCCATTTTAAAAATATTCTCATAAATTAGCGCCTGGAGCAATATTCGTCCAAATGGTGAAAATGCTTCCGAAGGTCTGGCCAGCATCAGAACGATATCAACGAATCAGCTGACTTGATGACGTCACCTGGGATATGACGCCAGTTTGTTTACGACAAAATGGAGCTTGTGTTCGGCAAATCTCTCTTGTGGCCAGTTTTATACCATAACGAACATTTTTTAAATATTTAAAAATGCAATAGGCGCCAGGTCTTGGCTATATGGCGAATGTGACGAAACTTTTCATCCCAGCTCTAGGAGCTTACGGCGTGCTGTTGAGATGTATGCAGCCGGGAGTTGGCTTGATAGGAAACAACACACTTCCTGTTCCCCAGTCGTGACTGTACGACTGTGGCCATGTCACAGCTTCTTTGCATATGTGCACATGTGACACACTTTTCAACAAAGAATCGGAGGCAACAAATTAGTACACATTTTTATTTTTATCAAATCGTGTGCTACCTATACAACGAGTTTCTAATTGAAACTTGATTTGACCACGACGATGATTTAATCAATACTTTCGCAGATGGGCCTACCATAGTACGCCTAATATTAGATGCCGTTCAACACCGCATTGGGTCTACAAACAAAACAAAATGCATTAGTGTCTGCTCTCGCCTTTCTCGTAGTACTCCTAAAGAATGTATTGACTTTTTCTTTTTTTACCTTTATTTTGAAACTCTGTAGCAAACAAGAGGGACCACCGCATACACAAAACTGTATACATCATGCGATATGACACATCTAGAAGAGAATGGTCATAACTTGCTTTGCTTTGCGCATAATAAAATTTTACAAATGTTGGAGATCAAGAGCGAAAAACATTAAATAAAAGAAACCTTTAAAAATGGCGGCAAAGAAAATTTTTAAATTGCCTGATTATTGTTTTGCGTTCACTGCTCCCATTTAAAGGACAAATATACCAACCAAATATAAATAAAAGAAAAGAGCAGCAAAAATACACAACAAGATGTAAATATGTATGCATATATCGCGTTGCAAAGTGAGAAAATGAAAATTTTTATTAGAATTTATGCGAAAACATAAAACTGGTTGGTTTTGACGGCTGCATTGTTACTGCGCTATGTGGTATTTGTTGCTTTTTGTGGCCTTATTTTTTATTGCTAATGCTTTCAGTTTACCAGCGTTGTGGTTCCTAATGCTTTTACTCACACACTCATATACTTGCATTTTTACCCCTCTAATGGTAGTGTTGTTGGTGTAGCAATTTGTGGACGCATTAGCTACTTTTGCGCTTGTTGCTTCTGGTTCGCTTTAATGTCGCCACCAAATATGGAAGAACATTTTATTGTCAACGTTCATATAACAAAGCTTTCGAAATGGATTTCAGGTGAGAATAAACGGAAAAGCGCACGAGTGTGAAAGTGTTTGTTGGCATTTGTAATATGAGAAAGGGGTTATGTGTGTAAAGATTTTGAGCGTTTAGTTGAGTGTAACTTTTTTTATTTACATACATATTTTGAAGAAAACGTAGAAATTAATATAAATGATATTAATAAGAGAGAAATATGGCAACATATTATGAGCAACACCAATTTCAAATGTGCGTAAATTAAACAAATTTCATGCATTCGTTACATGGATCAAATGCACAGCACCGCCAGAAAAAAAATTGCCAAAAAACAACCAGAAATTTACGTCATTTAATACTTGCATTTTATTATACGAAAATTTAATGACCAAAAAACTGCTTACCCGGTTTTAATTTTTTGAATACTGATTAAAAATTATGAAATTTTTATGAAAATTTATCGAATTTTTATAAATCTTGTCAGTATGATTTTTACTGTAAAATTGGCTATATTTTTATAAAATTAAAAGAAAATTATTAAAAACGCTAAAGAGAAATATTCAAAACAGGTCAAAATATCGCAATTAAATTATTTTGTCAACAAGTGTATACTGTGGGCAAAAAGTAAGGTGAATTTATTTGTCAAACTTCGCGGGATTAAAATTTCGCTCTAATTATTTTTTCATGAGTTGGCAGCACTGTTAATAACATCTGGGCAAACATTCATGTGAATGTCATTATCAGTAATATATTTACGCTTGTGTTTACCAAACGACCAAGAGTGCATTTTTCGATTTTTACAATGTCTGATTTGATTGAGCAGAGAAGTGCCATCAAATTTTGTTTGCGGAATGAAATTTCGGCTGCGGATACGTTTAGCATGTTGCAGAAGGCATTTGGTGATTCGACCATGTCGCAGAAAAATGTTTATAAGTGGTACTAAGACTTCAAAGAGGGTCGAGAACATGTTGATGACTTGGAGCGCTCCGGACGACCATCGACGTCAACAGATGACCAACACGTCAATAAATTGAAAGAGTTAGTGCTCAAAAATCGTCGGTTGACTGTTAAAGACCTGAACCATTTTGAAAGACCATTTGGGCCTACGAAAAGTCAAATCTCGTTTGGTACCGAAAACTCTCAATTTCTTGGAAAAAAGTCGTCGCGTTGATGTGTGTGAAACAATGCTTTCAGACTATCAGGACAAGCTCAAATGCATCATTACAGGAGATGAGACTTGGATTTATGCTTACGACCCTGAAACAACCGACCAATCAAGCGAATATCGTGCTAAAGGCGAGGCAAGACCGAAAAGAACACGTCAAAGTCGTTCAAAAATAAAGGTCATGATGACAGTTTTTTTCGATTTTCGTAGTGTGGTGTGTGTGTGAATTCCTTCCATCTGGCCAAACTGTTAATAAGAAATATTTTTTGAGCGTTATGCGTCGTTTACGTGAAGCAATTCGTCTAAAAAGACCAGAATTATGGGCCAACAACTCTTGGTTTTTGCATCACGATAATGCACCGTCTCACACTGCACTCATTCTTCGTGACCATTTCGCCAAAAATTCCACGCATATCGTTCCGTAACCACCGTATTCGCCTGATTTGGCTCCGTGTGACTTCTGACTATTCCCAAAACTCAAGAGACCACTCCGGGGAACGCGTTTCGAGTCGATTGAGGAGATAAAAGCTGAATCGAAGAAGGTGCTGATGGCTATACCGGAAATGGGCTATTCGGCATGTTTCGGGGATTGAAAAAATCGTTGGTATAAGTGTATTTCATCGAGAGGGGATTATTTTGAAGGGGATTAAATTGATTTACAAGAATAAATAAAGGTTCTTCATTTTACAACCAAATTCACCTTATTTTTTGCCCACAGGTATGTCCCTGGAAAGCAGTGCTATAGGTTCGTTACAAATTAATTACAAACGCTTAAAGACAACTCTTATATTTTCTTGTTTATAAGAATATTGCGAGTAATATTTTTCCACTATGCAAATACTAATCATCCTATAACAAGATTTATATCATAATTTCTACAATAGCGTCGTACGTCAATCGTGTTTCTAGTTCACAGTTACTGTAAACAATCAGACAAGCAGTGGAGCGCATCAAAATTTTGAAAAATGTTTTGATATTTAATGGATAATTTTGTGCTACCTTGCATTTAGCACAGGTGTTAAATAAAGCAATTAATGCGACTTATCTCGTTGCAGTCATATTCATTGAATACGTTTTTTAACTACAGCCTTTCAGCCTGTTTTGAAGAAACACAGAACTACCAAACAATAGCTTTGTATTAGTGCTGCCAATACACGTTAAAAATGATGGTGATATAAAAGTTATATCCGCCAGTTAGGAATGCCTATATGGCAAATTATTGAGAAACTCGTTAAAATAAGTACCTTATTTAATATAAGGCTGGCAAGCTGTTAAGCTAACGCACTTTCCAATCTACTGCCGACATAAGCTAACTACTTTTGAAGAACGCATGGATATGTGCACATACACAACACACATACATGTGGCACAAAATTAATCATCCTATCATGATTTTCTTTTACTTTTTACTAAACAAGAAAACAATATTTTTTCAGTGATTGGAATCTTTATTTTGACCTTTACGCGCTCCATTGCTTGTTTGTTTGTAACTGCAACTGTTTAGTTCACAAGTCACAAATATGACTGATGTACGTCGCCATTTGCAAAACTTACAAATCTTCCTATAGGGTGATTAATTTTGCGACACCTTGTACAGGGTGGCTGATGAATTTTGCTACATTAAGAAACTCAAATAACTTTTTTTTTAGTGTATGGAATTCATTTATTTTTTTTTTTCAAGTTGAAGGTCATTAAATTTTATTAAATATAGCTTAACTAGTTTTAAAAATAATTGAATTTAAATGCCCCCCATGCTCGTTGACACAAGTGCGGCATCTTAGTAAAAAGTTGTTCATTGCTGCTTTGAGAGTTGCGACAGGAATACCCGCAATTGTTGCCCGAATGGATTGTTTTAGTTCATCCAAATTTGTTGGCTTTGTTTTATAAACTTCTTGTTTACATAAACCCCACAAGAAAAAGTCAGGTGCAGTAAGGTCAGGCGACCTGGGGGGCCAACGAAATTCGGAGTTTCTTGAAATCAGTTTATTGGTAAATTTTCGTCGCAACTCTGTCATAACAGTCTGGGCTATGTGAGACGTTGCCCCATCTTGTTGAAACCACACAGAGTTGAAAGGAATTCTCTTTCGGCGTAGTTCTGGATAAAAAAATTCTGTCAGCATTTTCAAATAACGGTCTCCAGTAACCGTAACGGTGTGACCATTTTCTTCAAAAAAATAAGGCCCGACAATACAGCGTGAAGAAACCGCACACCACACTGTCACGCGAAGAGGATGCAATTCCGTCTCGTGGAGTATCTGTGGGTTAGAAGTACTCCATATTCGACAATTTTGTTTGTTTAAATCGAAATGGGCCTCATCAGACATGAAAAGGCAGTTTAACATGTTTTGGTCTTCCTCCACCATTTGCAGGATCTTCTGGCAAAATTCCAAGCGAATCGGCAAGTCTGCTGCATTCAGTTTGTTAACCATTTGAATTTTGTAGGGAAATAAGTCTAAATCTTTGTGCATTATTGTTTGCAAAGACTTTCGGCTGACACCAAGTTGAGCAGATAAGCTTCTTGTTGAAACCCTTGGATTGCTTTGTATAGCTGCAGCTACAGCAGCGATCGTTTCCTCCGTTCGAACTGGTGGGTTTCGATGATAAGGCCTTCTTGCGACTGTTCCTTGCTCAGCAAAATTATTCACCAGTCTCATTATGGTCCATCTGCTCGGGGGATCGCCGCCAAACATCCGCCTGTACTCTCTCTGTACCAAAACTACGGACTCCAGTGCGTGATAACGGCGGACTATCCAAATTCTTGTTTGCGTGTCCCAGTATCCATTTTAATAAATTTTAAAGATCAATCTGCAAATTAAAACAAAAATGGAACAGATAACTTAAAAAGAAAAAAAGTTATTCAATTTTTTTTTGGTAGCGGCTTTCATCAGCCACCCTGTACAAATGGGTTATTGTTTGCTTTGGTGTTTTAAGTGTTTTTGTTTTGTTTTCCGCCTGTCACAGTACGAGTAAGGTAACCCTTATTGTATTCTTATTGGCTTCGGTTATGCAAATTAGAAGCAAATTAACAACGAAAGGTGAGACTTAGCTGAAAATAATTGGAACCCAATGATTAAAAAAAAGTTGATGACTTCCTAGGAATAAAAACTAACTAACTAACCAAAAACTACTGGTGTAATTTGGCCTCCAATCAAATAAATGCAATAGTCTAGAAGTATTGCATTACTTAACACCTCTGATATATAGAAACTTGCACTTTTATGGGCCTTAAAACGGACAAAAAACTTCAAACTTTTATTTTTTGGACGCAACCAAAGTTAGTTCCTGACAAACTGACTAACGAAACTATGATACAAGTAACATAAAATAAATATTTTGTTGAATTTCACCCAACGCACTTAAATGTTTTTTGGCGTTAATTACATTTAATGATTTTACTAACCGTAAATTCTAAATTTTTAAATTTTTCATTATACCCATAAAGACACTTCTCCACATGATCGGCATCAGCGAACTCCGTTTTTAACACACTTTTATTAGGTCGGGTTGTATGTATGTATGTATGTATGTAACGGAATCTTTGAGCTTAATTCTCACTGGCTTCTAAAAATCTGAACGACTTGAAATTTTGCACACCTATCAAGGGCCGATGACAATGCAATATTTTGATAAAAATTTTCCATTATTCTTATTAGGATTGCCAGGATTAATATTTTCTTTTTTTTACTGTGGGCAAAAAGTAAGGTGAATTTGGTTGTAAAATGAAAAATCTTTATTTATTCTTGTAAATCAGTTTCTCAGGCTCCATCCACGAAATAAGTTCTTCATCCCGATTACTTCTTTATCACGGCCGATAACTGCATAGCTTTAGACTCACAGTCGATAAGAAAGGAATTAAATGTAACACGAATATATCGAATCATTTATTCACTGACTGCAGTGATAACAATAATTTTCATTCATAATAAAAAAAAAATAGTTTAAAGAAACTAAAAAACACGCTTTTTTGCTAATCGAACTAAAAAGTAGAAAATAAAAAATAGTTTAAAAAAACTAAAAACCACGCTTTTATTGCTAATCGAACTAAAAAGTAGAAAATAAATTTTAATGACAAAGAGACCTATAATAAAGTAATAGCAAATCGAACAATCAGTCATAGTCAACTACCTCAGAACAGAATTATAACAAAAATTAAGATACAAATAGAGTAATTCAAATTAGAATTAAAAGCGTGGGATGCTTGATATAGTAAATACTACAATCATTCTATTGGCAACTACCTATGTACAGAGGTTTATGAAAGTGAAGCAAAATGCATCCCACGCTTTTAGCTCTAATTTGAATTACTCTATTTGTATCTTAATTTTTGTTATAATTCTGTTCTGAGGTAGTTGACTATGACTGATCGTTCGATTTGCTATTACTTCATTATAGGTCTCTTTGTCATTAAAATTTATTTTCTACTTTTTAGTTCGATTAGCAATAAAAGCGTGGTTTTTAGTTTTTTTAAACTATTTTTTATTCTTCCTGAAGTGTTTGCAGCAAGAATGATAGACCTTTTGCTTGCCTTTTTTTATTCCTTGATAAACTATACATTAAGATGGCATAATCAATTGAAAATAAATGAACTATTTATGAAAAACATTACAATGTATATTATATATAGTCGACGCTAGTCGGAAAATATGGCTATCTGAAGGAAAATTGTGAGATTAACTTCGTCTTAGGGGATTCGGCATTACAATTTTGACCGCTGTTTCACACGTATTCTTGCGCTCATCCAATTAGAACATTGTTAAGATGCTGTAAGAGTAGTTCGATTCCTGCCGGTCTACATATTCCTTCAAGGGAAGAATAAAGCTTTATTCGCTGCGCTATGTGATTATCGCCATAAAGCTCATACAGCCCACTGTTCCATGATATTGATATCATCGGCTTTAACAGCCGCGCTGTCAGTTCCGCCTTCAACAAACTGGATAAACAGGCAAAGCAAGTGGGTCTGATGGTGAACGAAGACAAAACGAACTGCCTCCTGTCATCAAACCAACAGTCGGCGCACTCGCACATCGGCACCCGCGTCACTGTTGATAGTTATGATTTCTCGGTTGTAAAAGACTTCGTTTATTTATATAAACGTCAGCCTGGAAATGCAAAGTAAAATCTCTCTTGCCAACAAGTGCTACTTTGGACTAAGTAGGCAACTGAGTAGTAAAGTCCTCTCCCGACGAACAAAACAAAAACTTTTCAAGGCTCTCATCATGTCCGTCTTAACGTATGGCGCAGAAGTGTGGACGATATCAACATCCGATGAAGCTACGCTTGGAGAAAGATTCGGCGCAAGATTTTTAGACCATCGCACGTTGGCAACGGCAAATATCGCAGGCGATGGAGCAATGAAACCCTTGATATCAAAAATCCGATGAACTTCATCAGCAGCTAGCACAGCCGCAAATTAGTCACCGTTCGTAATACACAAATACTCAACTCCCCACCCCTCTACTTTCGTCGTATCGGTTTTCAACACCTCTTTTCCTCTTGCAATGGTATCACAAAGGGTGAACTAAACTTCTTCGTCCAAGTGGGCCGACTCTCTGGGCAAGCATTATAGCCTAAACTAACCTAATAGTAGCTGTTTCAAAAGTAGCTGTGTAGTAAAAGGACACTTTCATTTGAGAAAGCTGGCGCAATAAACAAAAAAATGTACATTAACAAATTTTTAAGAAATTGGATATCTACATACAAATTCAATTAATAAACCAGTTTGTAAAACGATTTCATAAAACTCTTACGCGTTTGAATAAAACAACGAATTTCCGTAATCTTTCGGTGCCATTAACCTAAAAAAATATGGTTTTAGCTTTAAGCAATTATAACCACAAATTTTGAGGTCAATATCTGTGTTCACAAATACTAATAAAAAGTCAGAAGGTACTACTTCATAGATTTTAGTATCTTTCAATTAAAAAATAAAACATTCAAAAATTAGTTTAAATTGATAATTTATAAATAACATTTTTTAGAAATCCAGGTAGAAAGGCTGTTTTACGGATTTCCTCAAATAGCTTGTAACAGTACTCTTGTATTCGTAAATTATTTTTTATTCTTTTTCACTTCTCCATTCACCGAGGGGAATCTGCAAGTAATGTGGTGGCAAATCCAAACATGTTCACATACATATGTTTGCCCCAAACATGGTAGGCGGTGAAAACAACTTGCCAACAACTGTTTGTCCAACAACGTGTACAACAAGTAAATTTGATTTCAACGTTACATGTGCTGTGTGCAATCTGCGTACATATTAAGTATGTATGAATGTATGCGTTTGTACAATACAGACGCTAATAAAAGCCAATGCGCATATGTGTGTAAATTAATTTGAATAACAACTTGGTGAAAGTAGGATGAGAACAGAGAAGAGTCAGCTTTAATAATATATTTAGATAAAGAAATATCACACAGGTGCAAAAAATTCGAGGTAAATATTTTAATCCGACTTAAGTACCGAAAAATAGGCTTTGCGAAAATTTTAACTTTTTCTATGCAGAAATACAGTGTTTGTCTGTTGA
Organism: Anastrepha obliqua; assembly: GCF_027943255.1. NCBI lineage: Eukaryota > Metazoa > Arthropoda > Insecta > Diptera > Tephritidae > Anastrepha > Anastrepha obliqua. Next base: position 89,939,678 of record NC_072892.1, read on the forward strand.
ATTAAAAACAATAAGAGAATATTTTTCCATTAGCAGTAAGGGAAAAAGTATAGGTTGTGCGCTACAAAAGTTGAGTATAATTTAGGTGAGAATATTTTTTTGGACTGATTCTTTTACTCTCTACTGCCCGATCCTGTTGAGGTGACCGATAAAGAGAAAGACAAAGATGATTCGCAACCATCAGAAGTACCTAGAGATATCCCTGGAAGATACAAGAATATCTGAATGGGAAAAGAGCGATGAAGGACTCTTTCCTACTAAAATGAGGCGCCTGAACCTGCCTAACTCAAATCCAAAATGAAAACATTATATAAAAAAAAAAAAAAAAAAAACATTATATAGCATCCTAATAAAGGTTGTCAAAAAAGTCTTACGGTATTTCCGCAAGCTTGTCTTTGCAAGCGCGTAGTTCTAGTTGTATTCGTCGCATCGGTTCACGCTAGAGCTTTTTGGAAAGCTCTTTTCACGTGCTAACACATGTTTGATTAATTGTTGTTTGCTTTTAGTCGTTCGTGAGTTATAGCGTCGCAAACATGGAGCAAAATAAAGAGAAAATACGGCATATTTTACAGTACTACTACGATAAAGGCAAAAATGCATCTCATGCTGCCAATAAAATTTGTGCAGTTTATGGACCCGATACAGTTTCCATTTCCACCGCACAACGATGGTTTCAACGTTTTCGTTCTGGTGCAGAGGTGATCGAAGATGCGCCACCGTCCGGAAGGCCTGTCGTCAAAAATTGCGATAAAATCGCTGAATTGATCGAAAGAGACCGGCATAGTAGCAGCCGGAGCATCGGCCAAGAGCTGGGCATGAGTCATCAAACCGTTATAAACCATTTGAAGAAGCTTGGATTCAAAAAGAAGCTCGATGTATGGGTGCCACACGACTTGATGTAAAAAAACATTTTTGCGCGTATGGATGCATGCGAATTGCTTCTGAATCGCAACAAAATCGACCCGTTTTTGAAGCGGATGCTGATTGGCGATGAAAAGTGGGTCACTTACGACAACGTGAAGCGCAAACGGTCGTGGTCGAAAAGCGGTGAAGCTGCCCAGACGGTGGCCAAGCCTGGATTGACGGCCAGGAAGGTTCTTCTGTGTGTTTGGTGGGATTGGCAGGGAATCATCCACTATGAGCTGCTCCCCTATGGCCAAACGCTCAATTCGGACCTGTACTGCCAACAACTGGACCGCTTGAATGCAGCACTCATGCAGAAGAGGCCATCTTTGATCAACAGAGGCCGAATTGTCTTCCATCAGGACAACGCCAGGCCCCACACATCTCTGGTGACGCGCCAGAAGCTCCGGGAGCTCGGATGGGAGGTTCTTTTGCATCCACCGTATAGTCCGGATCTCGCACCAAGTGATTACCACCTATTTCTGTCCATGGCGAACGAGCTTGATAGTCGAAAGTTGTCCACAAGAGAGTCCTGTGAAAATTGGCTCTCCGAGTTTTTTGACAATAGGGAAGCGAGCTTCTATAAGAGGGGCATTATGAAGTTGGCATCTTGTTGGGAACTCGTCTTCGAACAAAACGGCGCATATTTTACTTAAATCGCATTATTATAACCAATTTTATGAACAATTGAAAAAATAAAAATACCGCAAGACTTTTTTGACAACCTTTATAATTCGCATTTAGCCAATAATGCGTGCTTTTCAAGAGAAACCTTGACGGTTGATCAACTAATGAACTTTCCTGCTATACAAATGTTCGAGAAACTTTTGTACAGGAGTTATATGGTATGATAATAAGCTGGCCGAAGTAGCAGCAATGGGTTTGAACTTGACACGAATAATTTGTATGAACTCCAGAGATTTCTTATATTATTTGGTCATCATAAACTGCCAAGAAAACGTCAGCCTTCTCCCAAATATGACTTATACATAAAGAGAAACTTTCCCTCAATATAATATTGGTAATATCATAGATTAACAAATCAACCAACTGATTGGACCTTATCAGTGTGGTTTTAGACTTGAAAAATCGGCAATTGACCATATATTCACAATTTAGTATTATATTATATATTGACATCATTGGAATTAATAACCGATAATAATGTCGGCTTTGAATTTTTTTTTTTTTTTTTTTTTTTTTGTGTAAATATTTTATTTGCAATCTATCTTAATATAGTGATATTCAGCAAATTAGGTCTTATAATCTAATAGCAGCGGTAGTATTTGCATAAATGCAAAACTACATATAAAATTACGATATTTGTTCTAAAATTTGATCTTAAATGTATTAAATTTCATTTGTACTAATGAGTTGCTTATCTTCATATAGGAACTTATGTATTTTGTTTTTTATTTAAATTGAGCGGAGAATTTCTTTTACCAACAACTAACTTTGAGTAGCAAAGTCCTTGGCGCAGACGCTTTGACGATGACAATATCGGATTAGGCGTCGCCTGGAGTGTTTGAGAGAAAGATTTTGCGGAGGATTTTTGGCCTTTTGCACGTTGGCGATGTCACGTACCGTAGGCAATGGAACAATGAGTTGTATGATCGTTACTACGACATAGACATGGTGCATCGAGTAAAGATCAAGCGGACCCGCTGGCTATGTCATGTCGTCCGAATGCATACAAACGCTCCAGCTCTGAATGTATTCGATACGGTACCAGCTGGTGCTAGCAACAGAAAGGGAAACAAGAAAGGGAGAAAAACTTGGCTCCCCTTTATGTATCTAAGTAGCGCCAGTTGGTGCTTTGTTATACTCGGCCAAAATCGGTTAAACCCTATGTGAAATATTATGCAATTAAAAAATGTTCTCAAAATGGTATATATATCATCAGGACATTTCAATCGATAAGTATATGATAAAGTATTATGGTCACCATCCTGTCAAGCAGTCTATTAGAGGTAAGCTTCATCAGATTTGGCTCAAATTGGGTTTCAATTTGATTCATTTTGGGTGGTAGCAACAATAAAAAACACATACGCCCATCTGATACAATCGCAACAGGTCCAGGCCCTATCAATACCGGATCCAGGGAAACAATGCAAGCAGTTACAGTGTCTACTTGTAGGGTGCCATAAATGTATGAAATGGCAGTATGCAGGGTGCCAAATATCTTGTATTTTGACAAAGACTGTTTAAGAAATTATGACCTTTAACATTTTTAATACTTTTACAAAAAGTGAACCTTCACAAATTGACTTATATTCTACTTTCTTGGTGTTTTTGCCACGGTCTTTAGGCCTCTATAACAAACAGCTAAACTTAAAAAAAATCAGTGGATTTAATTTGCACGTAAATAGATTATGCTTACCATTTATAGTTCGCTGAACAGATACTGTAAATTTATCAAATCCTCACATCCTTTAAGAATTACTCAAAGTTTTCACAATTACAAATCAAAATATTTAAAAGCAAAACATTAAAATTTTTCAATTATACTAAAAATGAATGATGAATCAAAAATATTCTTCTACATTTTTAACTTTCTACAGCTTTAATGATTAACTTGGCACCCAAATGTCCTTGGATTTAAGCGAACACAAAAGAAACATAAACACATAAACACAGGCAAGCTCTACACAGCGGGCACCAACACTGAAGAGGAGTGGCGTTAAAGCGAAGGGGTGACCAACGCAGCTGGTGCTCTTAGTAGGGTTCTAATAGCAACGCCGCCAATCTTGCAGCTGCTCGAATTGTTATTGTTATTGCCATGGCAGCAACTCCGACTGCGTCTATGGCTGCAGCAGACTCAACGCCAAATATTAAAATGCCAATACGCGAGAGATAGCAGTTGAGTGAGAAAGAGCCAACAAAATGTTTGCGAAAAAAGAATAACATGAAAAACACAGTAACAATATCTAAGCGGTATTGCCTGGCGCACAGCGAACGCAGCAAAATAAAATGTGGCAAATATTATTATCGCTTGTTGGGGAAACATAAATCATTTGCTTGTAAAATGCGCGTTGAAATGCGGTCGCAGGCAGCAGCTGCAATAGTGTGTAACGACAAGCGACTAAATCCTATGCACGATACCAACTGCAAAAACACCAAATACCCTATGTACGTACGTATGGTATACATATGTATTCGTAGTAGCATTAGCAGCAGCAGCAATTTTGGCACAGCATGTGGCAAGAGCCAAATGGGGCTTTGGGTGATATTTAGTTGGTGGCGCGCAATGGAAGTGACGGCAGGAGATGTCTTTTATTTGCAATATGTATATGTATGTATGCATATAGGCATGCAATGTTATGTAGCACATATTTAATCTGCGTGATTTAGCTGTAGTTGTATGTATGTATGTGCATAAAAATATATACACCTGCAAGTAAATAAGCATGTCTGCATACGCTTACATGGATTTGGCTAATCTGAATATTAGGCGATTTTTTTTATTATTCTTCTTTTTCTTAAATATCGCTTTAATAACCTATCCGATTTTGACCGGCTTAGTAAATGTGCGCTAGCTGGTTTTCTCTTTAGCCAGCAGGCTAATGCTAAGGAAAAGCACCAAGTGTGGCCAAGTATTTCTTCACTTACGTAATCAAGGCATAGGAATAAGCTTTTTTCTGCTGCCACAAGCAATAAATGCATGGAATGCTTTCACAGGGAATTGGCCTAGCCTTTGGGGTCATCATAGGGCCTATCCCCAACGACAGTCGTCGTCTTTTACGATTAGAATCCCTTATAGCTATATTCAAAATAATAATCCCTCAAACATTTCAAGAAGAAAAATAAACATTTATTTTTGTCACCCAACTTGCCCTTCCTTGCATCCAATAGGGCAAACATGGTGAATGTACATACATTTGTAGAATGTCGGTTTTATTTATCGAGAGAGGTAACTCACAAATGTCTACTCAAGCTGGTATTATTAACTGTGTCAATGCTGGTTACCAATCGAACGAAGCTCTTTATTGCATCAAAATCCTAACGGGAGTCAATGAGTGCATTGGCTATTTATTTGACAGCAACGTACAAAGTACAGGGTCTGACACGCGAAGTGTAACCAACTTCAGATCGCTCGCGCAGCTGCTACGCGCGCATCAGCTCTCTGCTAGTTGGTTAAATGACAGTCCAGAGTACTGTTTAAAAGCGCAAGGAAGCATTTTGCCGAAAGTAAACGCGAAAAAAGAAAATCAGTAATGGATTTGAAACGTAATAGTCTTGCATTCGTGAGCTCGAGCACCTTAAAGTAAATAAAGTTTTTGTTTATCGCACCATTACTCGTTACAATGATACTGGGAGCATTGCGAAACGTCATGGAGGTGGTCCTCAAAAAACTGCAACGTCACGTGAAATGGTTCACACAGTGAAGAAGCGACTTGAGCGAAATCCCCAACGAAGTGCCAATCAAATGGCGAAAGAACTGAAAATATCTGATCGTAGCATCCGCCGCATACTAAAAAATTATCTCAAATTCAAGCCTTACAAGATCCAAAAGGCGCATGCTCTCGCACCAAAGCAGCACACTTGAGAGAGCGAAGAAGTTGCTCCGCTTGGCCGAAAGCGGTCAGTTTCTGAACATTGTCGAGAACACTGACCAGAAAATTTTTCAAATTGCGCAATTTGTAAACTCCCAAAACGATAGCGTTTATTTGACCGGTCATTCATACGAGAATTTGAGTAATCGATTGGCCACCAGGAGGCAGCACCCGCCACAGGTAATGGTTTGGGCCGCTGTAACCGCAGATGCACGCTCTGAATCGTTTTCATCAAGCCTGGCGTCAAGGTAAATGCGAAATATTATCGGGAAAGTTATCATGGAGGTCGAAGACCATGGACGTTTCAACAGGACTCGGCACTGTCTTACAAAGCTCGAGTGAACCAAGAATGGCTAAAAACCAACGTTTGTAAATGTTTGGTCGATGGTAGACTTTACAAGTCTAAAGCCACACTGATAAGGTCCAATCAGTTGGTTGACGGTGGGCTTCAGCCCTTCACATAATACGCTCGCTAGAACCTTAAAGCCGATATTTAGCGAGTCCCACGATAATTGACACAGATTGCAGGATCACCCTTCTCATGGATTGGGCAGAGCACACTTAAATTCCAATAGGCATACATGCTTTCATCCGACCATATTTTGTGCTTTGTTGTGCTTTAACCGCGTTATCGCTATTCTCACCTTGTCATGGTTGGGTAGCGGAACGTCAATTCCGTCCTCGACGATTGGGGTATCGGGAATTTCACATTCTCTGTCACATGCGCAGCCATCACTGTTTAACAGGTTTGAGAAGTGTTTCCTCCATAATTTAAAATTGCTCTGGATGTCAGTCGCCAGTTCGCCGTCTTTGTTCTTACAGAAAAACGCCCGGTCTTAAAACCTTCTGTAAGCCGCGGAACTTTCTGGTAGAATTTTCGGGCGTTGTTCCTATTGGCCAGCCTCTCAAGCTCCTCGCACTCACATATTTCGGCCTCTCGTTTCTTCTTTCGGATTATACGTTTCTTTTCCTTTTTTATATATCTGTAGCGATCCCACATGCCTCGCGTTGCGCCCGATCGCAGCATGGCTCTATAGGCGGCATCTTTTCTTTCTGCGGCAGCGTGGCATTCCTCGTCGTACCAACTGTTTTTTCGGGCTCGCCGGAATCCGATTTCTTTTTCGGCGACGGTACGTAGGGCACGAGAATTTTTGCTCCAGTGCTCGTGCATGCCGGTTTTTTGGGCAGTGCTCTCTGAGAGCAGGAGTGAGAGTCGAGTGGCGAATCTTCTGGCTGTCTGTCGTGATTGCAGCTTTTCGATGTCGAACATTCTTTGCGTAGGTAATTAGATGTACGTTTTTTGCTGCACCGAGGCGCGTGCTCAGTTTGGCTGCAACAAGGTAATGATCCGAGTCGATGTTGGGTCCTCGGATCGTACGTACATCTAATACACTAGAAGCGTGTCTTCCATTTATCACAACATGATCGATCTGGTTTCACATTTTTCGATCAGGAGACAGCCAGGTGGCTTGGTGAATCTTTTAATGCTGAAATCTGGTGCTGCAGACTACCATGTTTTGGGCCCCGGCGAAGTTGATCAGCCTCTGTCCGTTACCGGATATTTCGTTGTGCAGGCTGAATTTTCCGGCTGTGGGACCAAAAATTTCCGCAACGTTGAAGTTGCCAAGCACGATTTTTATGTCGTGGTGGGGGCAGCGCTCATAGGAACGATCCAAGCGCTCATAGAAGGATTCTTTGGTCGCATCGTCCTTCTCTTCCGTCGGGGCGTGGGCGCAAATTAGCGATATATTGAAAAAACGGGCTTTGATCCGGATTGTTGCGAGACGCTCGTCCACCGGAATGAACGACAGTACTTGGCGACGAAGTCTCTCTCCCACAACAAATCCGACACCGAATTTGTGCTCCTTACATAGCAGCTGTAGTAGACGTCGCAAGGTCCTATAGTTTTCTTTCCTTGCCCCGTCCATCGCATCTCTTGGATGGCAGTAATGTCAGCCTTTACTCTCACGAGGACATCAACCAGCCGGGCAGAGGCACCTTCCCCATTAAGGGGCCGGACATTCCAGGTTCATGCCCTCAAATCATAGTCCTTAGTTCGTTTGCAGGGGTCGTCATCAGTATAGGGAGGTCTCATCCGAGGCTTTTTTAAACTTTTCATTGGGGGGATTTTTAAGTGGCGGGCCCCAAACCCAGCACACAACCAGCTATCCTGGATGCTTCGCCTTCTCACGTTAGCTCACTCCCGAACAGGTGTTCGGAAGCTATCCAGAGGATACGTGGGCTAATGCCGGACGTTGTGAGCTGCTTGTACCATATGCAGAAGAATCGTCCTGGTCACTCCCAAGTGAATGGCGATCAGTACCTTTCCCCACTTGTGTGGACTTCTACACTTGTACCATCGTGCAATTTCGTCCATTATAAAGCTAAATAATGTTGGACTCTGACTGTCACCTTGCCTAATTCTTGATGTTATCGGTATTAGACATGTTAGCTTTAAGTTTACTTTTATGGCTGCTACAGCTCTTCGACGTTACCCTTTCCTAATATCTATTGATGCGGATTTTCTACTGCACTTCCTTTAGGAGGGTTGCTTACGGGCATTTTTACAAGCCATTCCAGATTATGCAGTCATCTGCACAGGATTGGGATATGACTCTTGCTGTTTCTGCGAACAATCCCCGGAGATCCATCTTCTTGAATGCGGCGCTATAACGCAGAGAAAGTCGAGAAATCACGGCCAACTGAAGCCAGAAGAAAAGCATATACGATCAGCCCAAACGAGCTCTGTCTTAAATTTAATAAGAGAACTGGATTTGTTCAAGGTACGGTGATAAGTAAAGGGCACAAAAGGAACACACGAGCTTTGGTAGTGTGTACCGGTCATCTCAGTAAAGCTAGAGCTGCGAATATGGACAATTGACCATGGACTGCAGGAGGATTCACAGAAAGACCGATAGCGCAATGTGAAGAATGGACTTTCTTTGGATTTTCTCACACAATGTTCCTAACGGCAATAATATCCTGCCATTTCGTGACTTACAAGCACTAGTTCCTAAGCAACGACAGGTGGGTATTCCCATTACTTAGGACTGGTAGCAGCAGGCTAATCACCAACCCTGTCAGAAATCAAAATATATTAACGAAACCAACGCAAGTCTGAGTCTTGTCGAGGCCCTATGCACCCAAGAGGAGTGAATTAGGAAAAATAAAAAAGCACTAGCTCATCAGCCACTGATCCGTTTGTCTTAAATGTATGGATTAAAGGATGAATTTTGGACTATTCCGGACGGTCAAGAAAATTATAAAATAGATACCCTAATTTTGAAAATAAATTTTCACAATTTTAATACCTTACCTGGTTAAATTTCAAGACGAATATGTATGTATTTGCGTCAAATTTGAGAGCTACAGATTTACCAAGATGGTCGCTATACACTGCCAAAGTTTGAACGCACTTATTGAAACCCCCTTTAGGAGCGATGTTTTTTCGTTGCATGTTTGCATACAACGAATATTAAGGAACCTCGCTTTAATGTGAACTGCGGGAGTGTGCTCGTCTGCCGGTGGGAACAACAATACTTTGCGACGGACTCTGCTCAGCCACAAATCCAATAAGTACTAATTGTTTTCTTATTTTAAATCCTTCACCGCATCGCCTGCCGCACAGCGATTTTCGACTTTGCGTTCATGAGAACATGAAACATTCAAGGATAGACATCTTCTCCATTACATGACCAGATACTATATTTCCCACTTCTGCTCTCAAATCAGCATTAACTTCTGACTAAAAAAGGTTTATTTCATCCGAGCCTTTGTTCTTTGGATTTTACAAGAGCAGAGAGCGCAACCAGATACTTACAGCTTCTCGGATATATGTCTGCAGTCGCAATTATTCGTGAAAAAGCATTGTAGACTCCAATCACTATTTAACCCTAATATAGCAGAAAATCCAACAGGCTTTGCTTTCTTAACTCTGCTCACCCCTAACGGCTATTTCGTCTCCTATTATTATTAGAAATACTTAAACAGTTATGAATTTTGGTAATGCTTTAATAAAATAAAAAGTTGACTAAAACAAATGAAAAGAAACGCTACATAAACTATATATATAGATACCAATACAACAGTTTTCTAAGGTTTGCTTTCGTCAATACGCATTATAAGATGACAACGGTGCAATAAGTCAATGCCTTGGAATGTCGGCACAGACGTGAGAACCAATAGTAGCCCTATTTAGTGGCTTAAGGTAAGAAGTAATGCTGGAAACCAAAAGAAATTATTATTTACTATTTCTTATGTATATGTGTATATGCATTTATTTGCAGTAACCTTACTCACCACAGGATCGGCTTTTTTCCAGCACTGATGGAACCACCAAGCCTTATGACAGAGCGTATCACCTTCCGGATGCACACAATCCTTTGCCATATTTATCAACTTATCGCGCACAGTGCCCGGTACGGTATCAAAAAGTGTCTCCAAATGCACATCACCATTATCATCCACCACATCAATTTCATGGAAGAGACAATTCATATAGCATTTGAGCGCTTCATCGTCATGTATTTGACCATCACTGAATTCCTTAATGGCCTCTAGCAATATGGAGAAAAATTTAAAAAAATTATATGGAAATTCAATGTCATTTGAATTCATTTTTTCATATCTTAAAATACTAGATAGATATTAAATACCTTTTTGGATAACTAGAAAGGCGTACTAGTTTTTAAAATAATTTTCAGAATAGTCCACATAGAAATTTTGTGAAAAATTTAAGAGAAAAATCGCAAACTCAAAATTTTATCAAGTAGCCATTTTTAACTGTCAGGGCTAACCCTCTAACTTAAAAGAGAAAAAATCGGTCCCTTGAACTAACACTTCAAGAAATGTGGACGTAAAAGCACGAAAAAAATGATTTTTGTTTTTTTAATAATTTTTAATATCAAAAATCACGTAAACAGTTAATTTTTTTTGGCATCATGTCATATAACCAAATTAATCACAAAACTGACTCAATAATACTAAAATTACCTAAAGTATTTTAGATAGCTTTCTCGGTAACCTTGTATAGTATGTACATATATTTAGCAAGAATTACGCTGCGATTTTCCTTGGAATCTTTCTTCAAGTAATTAGCTTTCTTTCTGAAATCTATCGCCACGTTCAATAATTACGATCACTCAATTTGTTACCATTTGGTTAATCCCAAAATTTGGCAACTCTAAGATCGAAAATTCTTTATATTGAGATTTTTTTCGGCACAAGAAATTCACCTGCTGTGACTGCTAGTATCTGATCAGATTTCGTACAATATTGTTAATTAAAAAAATTCGGCAGATCACAGAAATTTTTTGTATTTGCGAATGATTTAATTTTTATCTAAATTTTATAGTGGATAGAAAAAATAAATATGTATAAATGTATATTTTTGCTGATTAGAGCCCATAAAAAATTTAGAAAAGTGTTAGTTTTTTACACATTTTGTTTAAGGGGGCAGATACCTGTAAACGACCATATTTTCCCTGATTTTCATTAAAATTATTTAAAATGAAGAAATCAATATATTTTTTTTAAAAATGGCACACAGTTTACGTATACAATAAAATAATATAATTTTTTTTTTTTTTTGTATTTTAGTAATTTAAAATGGCGGATGTACGCTCAATTCTTCCAGGAAGGACGCAACGGGGCTTCTCAATCGGCGGGCATTGTAGCAACGGCGTCAGTGGTCTGAATGCAAAAACCCAAAAATATGATATATGAATTAACAATAAATGGAAAAAAAATTCGCGGAATAAACTGCTTAAAAAAAATGAGTTTTGGGGCGAATTTTCCTACTATTTTTGCTTCGAAAAAATTATTTTTTCGAAAATTTTTCGAAAACTTGAAACACATAAAAAGTAATATCATAAAAAAGATGCGTGCAAATTTCAAGGAGATCGGTCAATAACTTTTCGAGTTATCGTGTACGCCAATTCGAAAAATATAGTTTTGAGAAAAACGCGTCTAAAGTTTGATTACATGAAAATTCCTTTCCCAGCGTTCGAACGCAAAGAATAGAGTCGTCACGGTTGATGATCTATAATATAACAAATACCTAAATTTACGTTCTACAAATTTTTTCAAATATTCTTCAAGGATTATATTAACATTTTATGAAAAAAAAAAATTAAAATATTTTTTACCCAGAAACATAAAGTTATTGTGACAATTTTGCTATTTTTCAAAAAGTTCATGAAAATCCTAAAACATAGACTCTTAAGAAGCAATATTTTCAGGTCACCCCTTCATTTTGATGACGAAATTCATAAGACGGGTGATATCCGAATGTGCTCTTTCCGCAGATGTAGCAAAACAGAGAGATCTAAGATATCTCAATATTAGTCTCGCAAGATGACTCTTTCTCATTCTCGAAACAGTTGCCTCGAAATAATGCAAAGTCGCATTACACAGATGTTAATTATAATCTCTATAATCAAGAGTTGCAGATTTTTTTAGCCTCAGTTGTCTCCTCGAGTGTCTCCGATCTAGGTGCGGCCAGAAGGATCCCAGTGCGTTTGCCCAGCGCACTCGCTCAGAAATATCGAGTTTGATAGACTTTAATAAATAGGTTATAAAGATACATGCATTTACCTAGAAGTGAGAGGAGTCTAAAATTTCAATGTTTTAAATACCCGAATTTCTCTCTTTCAAATCAAAGGTCGGGGGATAGTTATTTGAAAAAATTTGTTCGATATTATCATATATTCATATTTTTTTAATTATTATAAGCCAATGTGATCTTTGGCCAATATTACATATTAGTGTTCACATACTGAAATTCACTTCTTCTGAGATGCATCTACTTTGCATTTATTTAGTCAGAACATACCTATGTAAATGAAAAAATTAATTTAAGTGAGTTATAGAAAAGAAACTAAAAAGTTCGACCCAAATTGGGGGACATCAGAATTCGTTTTAGAGGTATGGTTCCTTTGGCAAAGTTTCTTATTTTGATCCCCAGAATACCTATGATTTTCACAGAGCAATGGGCGACTTTTTTGCCTCCCTACAAATCGACCCGGCCTAATATATATATATATATGTATATATGTATATGTACATATGAATAGCTAGCCCATAATCGTTTCGATTTGTTAAGAGTCTTGAAATACGTCGTCATAGCACCAAAATTACAATACCCTAATACTCGCTAGTATAAATATATTGAATTAAATATTGGTTGAAAAATTTTGCTCATATTAAGAATATTATATTTCCCTAACATTTAAAGCATTTATTTGCATACCTTGATTAAAGCTTCTTCTGTCAAATCAGGCGAAGCCAAAATGTTCAATTTTCTTTTTTTCTAACTAGGCCGTTCCTTTAAATTTTCTTGAAGTAATACTTATTGCTACTTCCGTTATACTATTAAAATATTATTTCTGTTTGTAGTTTTGTGAAACAATTCTAACTCACCTTCAGTTACACCGGTCTTTCCAACGCAAATGTCATGGAATACTTTGGCCATTTTTAGGACAGCTGGTGGCGGCCACTAGAGAGATGAATAATATAAAAATATGTGTTTTATAAAACAAGTTTTAGTTTTTAATAATAAAATATTAATTTAGTATTTTCATCAATTTGCATTTTATGCTCAATTTAAATTTTCTAAGCAAGTGTTTATTTTTAATTTTTTTTTTTATTTTTAAATTCTCGAAATAAGTAATTTGAATATTTTTTATATTACTTATTTTATTTATTATTAGACATTGGGTATTCTTCTCATTTCAAATATTGATCATGATTTTTTATCTTGAAGCAAGATTTAAAGTATTGTAGAAGTCCCTATGCAGACAGAATTCTGCTTCTTAGATAATAACAACGCTTTTATGTTCCCTGTAAATAATAATAATAATAACTACACTTAAATTTCTTTTTTTTCCTTTTTTTTTTGTTGGTTTAAAAAAAAACCGATGTTCATGCCTTTTCTTACGCGTAATTTTTCATGCTAAATACTCTAATTAGAAATATTGAGTTTCTCCTAAAAAGAGTTTTTAAGTCTTACTCTCACATTTTTCCTTCCACCATAAGCCGGTAACGTATTCAATTATTTCAGTGCTTGATTGCTGGTATCCACCTCCAAGACTTTTTTTGTGGGAAACTAGTCCTCCATAGAATTGCTCTCTCGAACATACATAGGCTGCCTTATTGGTTAATTTCTAAATATCGGTTAATCCAAAAGTTCGTGCGTATTTTACCCATAATTTGTACTTTTGTACTATTTTTGCATACAAAAAATTATTCGCGGAATATAACTGAACTATTTATATATTTTTTGATATATTGTGATTTTAGTCGCGGATAGAAGCAAGTGTTGTTAGAAAATGAAATGGAATCTTCGAACGCGTATAAGAAGCATATTTTGTATTTTTTTCATAAAAGTGGTAAAAATGCAACAACTGCTACTGCAGAAATAAACACTGTTCACGGAGAGAATATCGTGACTATCAGGACTGCGTAAAAGTGGTTTTCGAAATTCCAAAGCGGTAACTGCGACGTGGAGGATGCCCCGCGCACTGGTCGTCCTGAAGTCTTTAACTCCGACGCCTTGCTCGAACTCGTGGAAGCTGAGCCAAATTTGACAGTCGATATGGCACCTGCGAAGTTAAATTCATCGCATGGAACAGGTCATAGGAACCAGGTTTAGTTGGGAAAGGTTTCAAAGTTGGGAAAATGGGTTCCGCATAGACTTTCCGTCGCCAACCTTCAGCAGAGCGTGAATGTGTGTTCTCAGCTGCGGCAACGGCTTGAAAATGAAAGTTTTTTGAACCGTATCGTTACTGGTGTTGAAAAATGGGTCCTTTACAATAATTATGTTCGCAAACGCTAATGGTTAGATAAAGATGAAACACCAGAACCGACCCCTAGAGATGGCCCCAAGAAGATTCTCTTGTCTATTTGGAGGGATATGGCCGGTATTGTCTATTAGGAACTTCTGGAACCAAACCAGACGATAACTGCTGATTATTATTCCTATCAGCTATCAAACCTGAATGAGGCACTTAACAAAAATCGACCGTCTTTAGTGAATAGGCACAAAGTTTTGTTTCACCACGACAACGCAAGACCTAATACCGCAAGGCAAACATTAGGCAAGCTGAACGAGCTCGGATGGAAGCTAATGCCACATCCACCATACTCTCCGCACCTTGTGATTATCACCTTTCCCGTGGACTTTAATCCCATATGAGTAACAAGAACTACTCCTCAAAAGAAGCTATCAAAAGGTATATCCAAGCGTATTTTGGCTCCAAGGACAAGCAATTTTTTGAGCAGGGAATTAAAAATTTGCCTAAACGTTGGGAAGACATTGTAAATAATGAAGGAAAATACATTATTGATTAATAAATACTTTAAACATTTTTTTTATTATTTTTAAAACCACCTTTAAAAAACGCACGAACTTATGGACTGACCTGATATTTTGTGTGTAGACAGTTCTAAGGCCAGTTGGATTGACTTGAATTAGTTAAACGGGGATGAGCTTTAGTCTCTCATATATTGTCAGAGATGAAAATATGTGGAGGCAATGATATTAAAGACACAAACTTTTCAGAATGCAGCATTAGTCTTCCTTCTTTTTACTATATTAATGTCACTCGTACCTTATCATACTAGAATGGAGAAAAGTGGAGTGCATACTGAAGGTGGCGACATCCGCGATCGACTATCCCGTTTTTAGTGAATTTGACAGAATCTAAGCCCACTGATTAATAATTGTGTTTGCATTTTAATGTTTTATTGTTTTGAATTCTTATTGTACTACGCCCTTCTCCTAATTTTCGGCTCAGAGCCTTCAGCTTCTAATGATAACTTAAGTGCTTCCTGCTCTTTAGTTCTAAGTTATCGTTCTAGTCAATAAGAACTTGTACATTTTTTTTTTTTGTTTTAACAAAGAAATAATTCCGAAAGTTTGATGATTTGTTTCTAAGTGAGTACGCCTGATAAGGTGGCCACCCGCTGGTTGCGCTGGAATCGAGATGGTACGAAAATGTGTTTTTATGGCCCAATTCGGTTCATAATCGGCCTATACATACCTTAATTACTTAAAAAGAAATGCGCCTGGAAAAATTTAACACACTGGGAGCAGCTGTAATCAATACATTCCGAAACATCGTTTTCATAGGCTAATTTTGGTCACATTTGGAATACAAACAAATTACCATCAAAGAAAGGTGTTTGAAAAAAAATGTATCAGAGTTTATACGAACCCATTAGATCTCGCTAGAGGAAGGATATTAGTGCATAACATATATAGATATCGTATTAACGGTTCGATTAACCAAAGTTCAGGATTTGAAACCTATGTATGTATGTCGTTAGTTGAGTGTTTAGTCACTCTTTTCCTTCAATTTGTGGAGTGTTCCCACAAATGGAGGCACCTACAATTTTAAGTCGCCTTCAAACGGCAGATGATTTTTTATGAGGAGCTTTTTCATGGCAGAATGACACTTAACCATGTGAAAGCATGATTCTCTCACTGCTCTCAACTTACTCTCACTAAATTTCTTAAGGCTGAAGTAATAATTTATTAATGTTGCTTTTAAGTTTGCTAAGTTACTTTTGAGCCTAGAGTAATAACACTATGAAACGTGAAGTTTCAGCGAAGAAAATACAGGAATCTATTTCCAATTCAAAATTTTATTAATTATGTTAAAAATTGTATATGTATTGCATAAAAATTGATTGAATGAAAAACAAACTCACTTTATCGTCACGTCGTGGTTCCTGTGCCTGCACGTGCATCAGCGTCAGCGATGACGACAGTGCGACAGTTAAAAGTACGTAGAATGCTTGTGCGCGCCAAATGCCATTCAAAACCATTTTAGTTCCGTTTCCGTGGAAATGTTCTATTTTAATATTTGTATGTATATGTGTGTGTCTATGTAAGTATGTATTTTTTTCTTTACTTTTTGTGTGTGTCGCACTATTCAACCAACGCCTACGGTTCGTTATTGTTTGATTTTGCGTTTCGAAATTTCAGTTGGCATAAATGAAGCACTTTTTCTTCTTGTTTTTTTTTTCACGTTTTTAGTTCAACCTGAAACGTAAAATAGAGAAACATTCAAACACAAATTCTAATAAAGCACAAAAGTAATTGTGCAGCCAGATATGTCAGCAGAGATGTTGGCAGACTTTCACTTGAACATTTGTTTTGTTTGTATTGTTTTCATTTGATTTTTTTTTGTACATTTCCTTAACGACCACCCACTGTGAGTAAACGCTTTTTGGATTGCTGTAAGTTTCATTTTTTTTTTACATTTATACATTTATATTTTTTGTGACTTATGGCTTTACCGCCTATTGAAAGCTTAGAAATGCGTTTTTTTCTTCAAACAGTTTTTATCCTCCTTGCCCTCTCTCTGCCGAAATTTCTCGCTTGACTTTCTATGCTTTATGTACGCTTTGTGGCGCTTTTGTACTTCAATTTAGTTTCAATTTGCACCGGAAATAGAAATATGTATCACAAAGCCACAGTGCGCATCATACTTGGCGACAACCGACGACGGACAACCGACATCCGATAACCAACATTCACACATGCGCAACCACCAAAATGGATCTATCCCGCTGTTCCGCGCTGCGTCCTGTAGCGCCCGCTTTCTGTTGTTTTCTCGTCGAAAAATAAGTTTTGTATTTTTAAAACAATATAAATGTTGTCGGAAATATTAAAAAAATAACATAAAAGAAATAAAAACAAGAATGATTGTTTTGTTTTTGTTCCATTCACATACCGAAATACCAACAAGAGCAGCTGGATGAAAAAGTTTATAAAGGATGTAACAACTTTTTCGCAATTGGGTTGCGGTAATTGAAGTAACAAAAATAAAAGCTGCTAAAAAAATAGAAGAAAACAATAGGCTTTAGGCGCGCGCAATGTCAATCACATTGAAATCACGGAAATAAGCAACAATACATATGTATAGTGGTAATCAGAATATATGTATATACACTGCATTAAATAAGAACAGCACTAGGACTTATGAACAAGTTTTGACAATTTATTTGCTCTTTAATTAGTTTAAATAATTTTTTATGATAATAAATGTAGGTAAGTCTCTTACAAAAACCACAGATATTGCACCCAGTTTCAAATTTGTGCAACTCAAAAAAAAAAAGAAAATAGTTGGAATTCAAAAAAAATTTGGTGTGCAGTTTTAGAGTCCATTCAGTTTTGACATAATAAGAGGCAAGTTTAAAGTGGCTCAAAAATCGCACTGATATTTAACACTTTTTTCGGGAGCAATGTTAGGAATTTTTTTCACTGCTTGAAACTTGCACTTTATTAAATCAAAAATCAGTAAAACTGCATAGCCTCAATTCCATTAAAAATTTGTATTAATGAAGGAAAACTTTTTGAATTTTTTTTCCAAATTTGCACAAAGTCCGAAACTCGTATTTATATGCCTTTCGTAGGCGGATTGACTGCATTTTCACAAAAAAAAATATTAAAATTAAATACGAAACACATAAATTGTCAAATCTTGCCAATAAGTTTTTTAACACAGTGTAGGCATAAAAAAGCCTAATATTGAAACAAAAATACATTTTTAGAGTCCAGCCACTGTTAAGCCAAGTACCACACAATAGAAAAAATAATTCTAAAACAACGCACTACTAAATAAATTCGACAATATTTTGGCTTGTAAAGTGTTTCGTTCACCACTCACAACCACAGACGGAATTGAATTTTTTATCGTGCAATTGTCACTTTTATATAAATTTTGTTGTTAACTTCGCTTATACATATGTATGTGTAACGTATGTGCAATAAGTTTGCAATATCTATATTTGCTTTACTACGAAAATTGATTGTTTACATGGGAATCCATTTACTTTTGTGCCTTTGTTGATGTTCCACATATTTTGCGGCTACATATGACTCTTTTTTTTCTTTGCTAGCATTGCATGTTTACTTTACCAGGGAGTTTGTGAGTAAAACATGCAATTTATATCATTGCAGTGGCATACTTTATTTTGTTTTATTTTAGAAATCGCATTAAATATTAAAGCCTTGTTTTCGGGCATCGTAAAAAATTGTTGTACCCTACATGCAAAATAAAAATGTATGTAGATACATATTTCGATTGGAAACTGAATGCGAAAATTCAAGATGTTAGATACTTTTGTTGCGCCGTTACAAATAGATATATTGGGCATGGGAATAAGTTTCCGCCATATTAAAAGAGGTGTCACTGCTGATACTGTTTTGTGTTCGCTCTAGTAATATACCGCTTATTTCAAGGGGTATATGTGAGGTCTCGATCGTAGTAGTTGAAACTCGTTTGAAGAGTAAAAGTCCTTTTTTATCTGACATCAAAAATATCTACGTCCGTCCCGAAAAAACAGTATTTGCAGAAAGTCACGCTTTATTATTACCTTTTAAAGAAAAGTATAGCTGAAACATGCTGATCAATATTTATGGTAATCACGTTCCATCAAATACAACTTGTAAAGAGTGGTTTCGACGCTTCTGAAGTGGCACTTTCGACGTGAGCGATAAAGATCGAACGAGCGAAGGGCCACCGAAAAAAATCGAAGATACTCAACTACAACAATTGTGGGGTTAAGAGGCATGTCGAAATGTCGAACCACCCTTGATGATATGTCTAAAGAGTTTGATGTTGACAGATCAAGCGTCGGTAAACGTTTGTGCGCGATGGGAATGATCCAGAAAGCAGGTAACTGGGTACCATATCAATTGAAGGAAAGGGGTATCGAGATACGTTTAGTGACATGTGAGATGCTTCATGAACGGCGGAAAAGAAAAGGTTTTCTGCATCGCATCGTCGCTGGCGATGAAAAATGGATCTATCATAATAACCCTAAGCGTCGAAAATGTTGGAACGTACCAGATGAACTAGGTCCACTGATAGCGAAAAAAATATGCATGCCTCAAAAGTTATGTTATGCATCTGAAGGGATCAGAAGGGTGTCATCTATTATGAACTCCTTAAACCATCTGAGACCATCACTGGCGATCGTTATCGACTGCAGCTAATGCATTTGAATCGAGATCTCAAAGAAACGCGGCTGGAATAGGGCGGTAGATATGACAAACTGATTTTGCTGTGTGACAACGCCGGGCCACACGTTGCTAAATCGGTCCAGAAATATTTAGAGGGACTGAATTGGGAAATTTTGCCCCACCCGCCGTATTCCTCAGACATTGCACCTTCTGTGTCTGGGTTTCCATCTGTTCCGATCAATGCAGTCAGCCCTTATTGGAAAGCGGTTCACTACTTACGAGAGCAAACGAATTTTTCGTCAGAGGAATCTGTACCTGTATACTAACTGAAAGATGGAGTAAAGTTGTAGCTTCCAATGGCACATACTTCAAATAATATCATGTACATATTATTTACAATAATTATTTAAATAATTCGTAACTTTGGCTAAGGAAGGGCAGAAACTTATTCCCATACCCAATATTTACTTATTTCTGTTATCGGACTAAACTATCGAGTACGGAATAAATATATAATATAAGTATCGAGTAAAAAATTTAAATTATAAAAGCAACTTAATGTTTTTTATTAATATTGAATGGTAACTAATTCTTTCATGTTTTGTTTGAATTTTAAAAGAGGATATATAAAAAAATTAAAATTCTTACATTTATCATAAGATACTAAGTAAAAAATCGTACTTGCTAACAGAGGTACGAAAAAGCAATTTCTCTAAATATTTGCCTAAAGGGCGGTGAGAAAAACCTTTCGAATGTAGCGAATATTTCTCCCTTTTATTACATATTTTACATGCCGTAGGCTTATTGGAGGCAACTTTATCGAAGTTTTTCTCAGCAGAAGATATTTTAAAATCAATTACACGCAGAAACAATTACACTTGAATGAATGAATTTATGATGAATGATATTTATAGCGGTGGGCAACTGCTTGCTGAATAAGCGCCGCGAGACCTTAGTGATTGACTCTTTCAAACTCTTCAATTCTCCTGGCCCCGATGGCATCATACCTGATCAATTTCAAAAACCTGTGAGGGTATCTTGTCGTGGGCCGCTCCCTATACATGCGAGCTGCATTGACAGGAACTACGTACGCTGATCTTAGAGAGCTGTGACAGTTGTTCCCATACCCAAGGAAGTAAAATCTCATATTTAGCCCCTAGAGATTTCAGACCAATCACTCTCTCATCGTTCTGGCTGAAGGCCCTTGAGAGATAGATTAATCTGTAAGTAGGAGTGAAATTTCTCGGGGCCGTTTGACGCACGCCCAACATCTCTACTGTAATGGCAGAGCAGTTAGATCTAACTTACATGCCGGTAGGTACTTATCCAGAGCAATAGACGGAATGAAACAATTAGAGAGGCTACTGGCTACAGGCTACAGGCTATTTAGGCTACTGGACCACTTTAGTTGTAAGGGAGGTGAATATGTATGAACTCCGACAGCGGAACGGCAACTAGAGCCTTAGACTCGTTACTGGTGCGTTCGAATAGAACCGAAGAATACTTGGTTTCTCTCTCGACTGCATCCCAATACTTCTATATTAGGCTCTTTTGGGTTCCCGGCCACAGTAGCATAGCAGAAAACTACTGGGCTAATGAAGTACCTAGGCAGAGACCCTCAAGATGATTTCGCCGCGGAATAAGAGGATTAGGGTTCCTTTGAGCACCTGTGGTCTGCTCCTAGAAAGATCGCGTCAACTCTGCGATCGCTTAATTAGTGTGCAAATAAGCAAAGTCGGGAAATCTCTCTCTCAAGGGTTTATCGTGAGCGCCCAATGCTAACAAAGCCGCAACTCTCTAGATTTTTGGATATCTTTACCAGGCATTCTCCATTTTGTTCAAACCCTTTCTGCAAAAGCTGTCTAGAGGATGAGGTGGAATCACCTCAGCATCTTCTTCTCACCTTTCTTGCTGCCTTAGGGATACGATTCTTCCTGTTCGTTTTGTTCGGTTCTTCTCCCTCTGTTTTTCTCTGTAAGGTAGAGGAATTTGATTCATTGTCCAAGTGGGCAATGAGGAGCCATTTACCCTAACCCCTAATGTATAGTATAGCAAATACTGCGAACAAGAATTGATAGCAAGTACAAGTATCGAGTACTTACAGTCCATGATAAAAACATAGTGACTCAAAGTTTTTTGCACATTCTTTTATAAATTTAAAATTCTTTTATAAATTTAAAATGTTTTCAACAAAGAAGTATGAATCGTGCGTGCCGTCCATCTGCCGATATCTATGAAAGATACGCCCGTCGAAAAATAAAACAAGATTAGCTTTTGCTGGTTTCTCAATAGATGTGAGCAGAACTCTTCCTGAAGTCCTGTTTTGACAATCTCACAATCATCCTAGCAATCTGGCTAGTAGTCTTTCGCTTTTCATTTTTTCTAATATACAACCTTTTCTATTGTTTTGTACTCATAAATATAAA
The DNA here is from genome assembly GCF_027943255.1 of Anastrepha obliqua. NCBI lineage: Eukaryota > Metazoa > Arthropoda > Insecta > Diptera > Tephritidae > Anastrepha > Anastrepha obliqua. The sequence goes on from NC_072892.1 coordinate 89,961,532, forward strand.
TATTTCAAAGCATTAAACAGCATCGTTTTTAAAATGTTTAATTGTGTTGAAGTAGCACTATAGGAATCCGGTATTTGGAACTCTTTGATTGCTTTTCGAAGAGCTGGGGTGCAATTTTTCCCTTTTAACATTATTTAATCCTTTTAACTAAAATAAAGTACTGTCGGAATACTCCAGGTATTTTATTTTTTCCTTAGTTACAAGTCACAATATAAAACAGAAAAAAATCCAAAAAATGTTGGACGACCACCGAATTGTTCTTAAATATATTTCTCACAAAAATATCAGTGTTCCTATTAACACGCTAATGTACGACAAGTAACGAGCTAATTTAATAAACACTTTATAGGGTTATAGGGCACTTAAAAATTAAGTTATTACATACAGATAAATGATTTTCAACTGTTTATGTATCATCATTTATTTGGTACCTACTAGTGATGTCAATACCGGAACCTCGTTGGTTTTAAGTAGCAACATTTTAGCGATTAGCTGATATTTATTTCGCCATAATTTACCTTGAACCTACCAAGTCAACCAAAGGCCTTCTTCAACTGATCTTTCTAACGACGAGGAGGCCTTACTCTACCTCTGCTACCACCAGCTGATACCACATCGAATACTTTCAGAGTCGGAACGTTTGTATGCATTCAGGTGACAAGACCCTGTCATAGGAGCCGGTAAAACCTTAAAGATCATACAGTTTATTATTCCATCACCGACGATACTCGCCGTCGCCAGATCCAAAAATATTGCGCATAATCTTTTTTTCAAACACCCTAAGGGACGCCTCATCTGATATTGTCATCGTCCAAACTTCTGTGCCATACAATAGGACTTATGAAGTGTTAGTTTTGTTTGTCAAGAAAGGACTTTACTACTCATTTCTTTACTTAGTCCAAACTAGCACTTCTTGGTAAGACAGATTCTTCGTTTGATTTCAATGCTGACATTATTGTTAGTGTTACCACCTATCATCGGCATACGCCAGCAATTATACGTTCTTACAATAAATTGTGTTGGGCTGCGATTAAGTTCTGCGGCGCCCTCAATCTGTTCTGACATCAAGTTAAAGAAGTAACCCTGTCTGAATCCCCGTTTGGTATCAAGTGGCTCGGGGAAGTCTTTCCCAATTCTGTTGGCGCTGCTGGAATTGAACAACCAAACTCACGCATCGGCACATAGGCAATTCTTTTTCGTGCTGTCGAATGCGGCCTTAAAATCGACGAAAATATGACTTATGTCGATTCTCCTTTCGTGGGTATTTTTCTAAGTTTAGCATATTGTGATTCAATTGTGGTCAGCGTCTTCAGGTATAGATGTAGGTACATAATAAAACTAAGTTCTGACTTCTTTGTATCGAGCTTTTTTCGGCATGCATTAACTTATTTTACTAGAGAAATAATTTTCAATTTAAATAAAAAAGTATTGCAACAAATCACGAATATTCATGAAACTAATGGCACTAACGAGCATCTCATTCGTTAAACAAAAACATAAATACCAGATGGCAGGACAGAAGTTGCCACAACTAGAAATTACGATAGTTATTAAGTACATGTAGGTATTCAGTCTTAAGTTGAAAGTGTAAACGTAAAGTAAAGCAAGCTAATTGTCTAAACGTAAAGTAAAGCAGTGATGGAAGTCAACGAAATTATAGATAGACGTTTTATTTGGAGAAAAACGCAACAATGTATTTAAAACCTAATTTTTTATAATATTTTTATTTTATAAAAATTCGCGAAAAAGTATGCAGTGGAAAAAACAACTACTGGATGAAGAAATACAGGCTCAAAATCTTTTGAGGCGCGAGCCATCGTAGACCTTCGAGTATTGTTTGTCTTTGCATGCACTAGTTGACCAGCTGCTAGCTGTCGTGTTATTATTTGCATACTTAATGAGCCTCCGCCACGACGTTTACACAAAAATATAAATCAGCAATCATGCCAACTACATAAGCTCGAAAATAGAACGTGGCCTCTTGTATGAAATTTAAAGGATGATGCATGAAACGGCTCGAGAGTACGCGATGCCGGCCGTTGGTTTAAAAGATTTGGGTTCTTTGGATACCACATAATTTGATGATTTCCCGATTGGTATAAAGAAAGGTTGAAGATATTCAGTTGCGGCTGTTCAAAGCTGGTCTATAACGTCGTAACATGTAACGAATCTTGGATCTATGCATATGAGTCTGAAACGAAATAACAATCGACAAAGCTTAATAGATAAAAATAAAAGTTGTTCGCGAAGAAGCAACTCAAAACGAATGGTCGAATGTCTTTTCCGAAAATCTGATCATGTCGCAACTGTGTCACTAGAGAAACTTAAAACAGTCAATTCGGAGCGGTACACGAACATTCGCTTGCCATAAGTTTTCAGAAATTTAATCTCGATGACGAATCATTCTTTATCAAGACAATTCGAGCTCTCAATTATAGACTCACATGAGAGAGTTTTTGAGCACTCAGGAGATCAAACTAATGAATTATCTGAATTCTCATGATTACTTTTTATTGCCGAACATCAGAAACAAAATGCAGGGTAGCCATTTCTCAACACCTGAAGAAGCTGTTGAAGCCTTTAAACAGTTACTTTTGGAGGTGTTCACTACGGAGGGGCATAGGTGAAATGGTTGAAGTGCCGGTCTGGCACTCCGCAAGTAGCACTGAGTGGCAAAAGCGCTTAGAAAATTGGTTCTATCGATTGCAGAAGTGAGTTGACTTCTAGGAAGAATATTTTTAAAAGCAATAAAGTTATTTTTATTATTATTTTTAATGGCTTTATTATTGGGCGCAAAATATAAAAGCAAACCTCGTATTAAAACTGATCCCGAAACTACGGTATCAGCAATTTAAACTAATATTGAGCCCCTGGTATGTGAAGGAGCATATTTTTCAAGCAAAATCTCTGTCGTGTGTCATCAACTACCTGACAAAGACAGCGTACCACGTTGCACGAAAATGGGAGGAGTAAACAACTCTAACAAGTGCATTTACAATATGCAACTGCGTTGAGCAAAATCAAATGATTTGTAAATTCCGACATGCATACATATGTAAATACATTTGTATTAGTATGGCGCGTAAAATTGCCGGTACCACATGAATGTCAATGTATGGGCGTGGAGTAAGTGCAACCTCTACAATTTAAATTGCAATAGCATGTTGTTATAGCACAAAACGTGTATGCGGGGCTATAATAGAAAGCATCAATTGAGGTTTTAATTATTTAGTGAGAAGTAAAAATAACATGAAAGGCAGAAAAAAATGCGCAAATACAAAAACGCAATGTAAATTTAAACAACGCAAAGCAATGCATACAAGTGAATGAATAAATTACTTTTTATTTTTTATTTTTATTTTTTTCAATTGCCATCCAATTCGCGCCAATCGGAACGCCCCAAACTTTTCACTAAATATCATGTCAATGGTGACTAAATTGCCGAGTGTCAGTAAAATTAAAGATTTACTTATTTTGATTGCCTACAACCACAACTATTGACATAGGTACGTATGTACGCGCATACGTAAATGCATATAACGGTAAATGGGTGTGTGTCTTTGTTTAGTCGTTTGATTTTTGTTATTGCAGCGGCAGCTTTCAAACATTAAATGCATGCATTTATTGATGAGTTGCAATGACAGTTTTCTGAACAAACAAACTGTGCATATACATACATACATACATATGGGTATTTGTTGTAATTATTAGATTTAGCGGTGCTTCCCTACGCTATGCTAGTCCACAGCCAATACCATTTCTGTTCCAGCCACTGCACCATAGCCAATTCTGCTGTCTGCCAATCGCTGCCAATGATTCTGTTTACCGATGCGTTAAATTAAACATTAATTACACACAAACACATGTATACGTGCATATGTTTATTTGTATATGTAATACAAGTGCTATGCTGTTAAATGCCTAATTCGACACATTTTCACTTCGCAATTCGCAGTTTACTTATGCACTCATATGACGCCACAGTTTCCCATCGCACCAAAGGCTCCTACTGCGATTAACACCAACCAACTAAATGTCGACAGCACCTCTGTGTATGTAATGGGTGTTTTTAGAGTGTAGATATAGAACATTGAATAAAGATATGGCATCAACACAGCAGAGTAAGTAAGCTCACGTCCTATTTCTGTGCAGTTAATTCTGCTTGACTGTCTGCGATATTTAGCGTCTCATAGGCTCACAATTATTCTGCAGTGTGCATGATTGCCATAGGGAGACCCCGTAACTGATTGTAGATTTGAACCACTCAATGATAAAAAGAGTATTTCCCAATAGCGGTCGCACCTCGGCAGGCAATGGCCAACCTCCGAGTGTATTTCTGCAATGAAAAAGCTTCTCATAAAAAACCATATGCCGTTCGCAGGCGACACAGAACGGTAGTGTGTCCATTCAATTGTGAAATGACATCAACATGCACGGCACAAATTAGTTGATGTTTCAACTATGATATATTTTATTTCGAAAACGGCTCTTTACCAGTTTTTCATTTATTATGTAAAACTTTCAGAGGACTACCTCGACTTCGACCAGGCTCCACCACAGTGTTTGGCGATTTCTACCATATAAAATGTAGTTATATGGAAAAAACGCACAAGGTCGCCTGCAAACAAATTTTCAGAAATTAACTTAAATTTGAGTCCCTTGCACTTGCAACTTGCACTTTATTATACCAATTCAAATTATTCAATGGGCTATTAAACTCCATAATTTAAGTTTTCAAAAAATATTAATAAAAAAAAGTGAACTTTTTATGAACACTCCTGAATTTTTTTTACTTTACACAAAATCTGAAACTCTGATTTATATGGTTTTGTAGAAGAATGTGCCATATTTTCATAAAAAATTAATAATTTTAAAGAAGTGCGAAATAAATCGTCAAATCTTATTAATATAACATTTTAGTTATTTAGTGCAATATGTATACAATTTATTTTTATTTATTTATTTAATGCAATATATATGTATATATATGAATTCGGTCTAAAAAGTGTCTGTGTTGAAATTTGGGAGTTGTTTTCATTTTGTTAAATTTTTTTAATAAATTTAAGTGCCGTAGTCATGTAAAAACAAGCGGTACCGAAACCTTCAAATAGTGTACATGGAATTCTAAAAAAATGTAGATGTTTGTTTCATCTAAGTATTTAAATGGTAACATCTTCGCTTTGTTTGTAAATTCACATACTTGTATTTTTTTACTTTTGATTTAATAGTAATTTTCTCGACACTTTTCATCGAATTTTCTTAAAGCTCTGCAAATATTTGGTGCCGATTAAAAAAAAATGTAGAACGTTCGTTAATTGGAGAAAATCCACAAGACCGGCAGAAAAAAAATTAACGCGAGTTTGAAGCCACTGCAAACTTGTTCTTTATTATGTCAAAATTCAATGGGCTTCAAGACTGCAAGTCTAATTTTGTCTCAAAATTCTGGCTAAAAAGTTTGAAATTTTAATGAAAATTAGTTAAATTTTGTTTTAATATGCACAAAGTTTGGATTTTTGTATGAGAATACACTATATTTGCATACAAAAAACCTTAAAATTACACCCAAACCAATAAACTGTTAAACTTTTCAATTACGTTAGTGCTTCAGTTATTTAACGCAGTGTATATTTTGCACCGCAATTAAAAAAGCAATATACTTTAAATCTTCGTTTATTTTTTTTCCTTGTTTACTCTTCTCAGAAGCATAGGGCCTTGACAAACCTCAGTCTTGCGTTGGTTTCGTTAATCTGTTTTTGATTTCTGACAGGGTTGGTGATTAGCCTGCCACTAGCAGTCTTCAGTAGTGGTAATGCCCACCTGTCGTTGCTTAAGAACAATGCCTTCTTACTGCTTGGAGCGCTATCTGTGTCTCACATTTTTCTGCCAGAAGAATCGCACTGATGTGTGAAGAGTACGCTAAATTTGGTGTGTGCGCTATTACCGCAGTCGCCGGCTTCCTCTTGCTGGCGCCACTGGTGCAACGTGTAAGTGTGTGTTTTTCTTTGTTTTTTTGCTTGTTTTAGCAGCCGCAATGCAAATAACTGACTTTTGTGCGGGAGTAAGAATGGAAAGCTTTTGGGGTTGAGGAATGGTAGGAGAATTCGGAAAAGAGCGAGTAGCGTGCTTTATGTGAGGTTCGAACCCACAACCTCTGGGATGGCAGGCTAGTGTTCTTACGCTAGACTACCAAGGCTGCTCGTTTATTTTCTATAACCTTGAAAATATTTAATTCATTTCGAACGATCTCGAAAACTGATATTGTCTTCAAGCGCTGAATGGCCCCAGTCATAGGGTCAATATGCCTTACCGTGTGTAACCTATCATTTTCTGGAGAAAAGCTTTTGGTGACTAAATCTTCTTAAGAAATACGCATGTAAATTGATCAACGTAATCCCAAAGTTTAACACCTTTGCACTACTTCTAGTGCGGGTACATCAATCACCTATCCATGTTGACGAACCAGCTACCATCGACGACTTGGCTATGCTGGAGAAATTAGGCCAACCAGTTGGTTTTCGTGAGATGCTGTAGAGGTAAGCATATGCCCGAAGTTGTTTATCAAGTTAATGAAGACAAAGATAGCTAATTGCATTTTTGTTTATTTTCAGAAAAAAATGTCTATGCTTATGAAATGAACACCCGTTATATGAGTACTCATGTATGCCGCACGTTAATATTATCGCGAATGCTTATTTCAATTAAGCAATTACCAAATTACCTATATCTCATACATCATACATACATACAAATAAAATACTCGTATAATAAAAACATATTTACATATGCAAGCACGCCACAATGGCCTCCGTATACCATACGCACTTTTAAGTCCTGCTTTATTTATTGCTGCTTTAAGCTATTCAATTGAGTTCACTTTTACCAGCAGGATTTTGTTAGTTACAAATTGTTTACAATTAATTGGTTGCGTTACAGCTTCCCACGTGAATATAATTATACCCACACGCAAGTGTTTATTAACATACTATGGTACAATACAATACATATATACATACGTGCATACATACACTTTTAAGTGCCTTATTCCTTTTTTTGTCATTGCCACGTTTGCCAATAATTAACTGTTTGTAGATTTTCTGATATGAATGCAAGAACCTCACGCGAGCAAAGCAGAGGTTGTCTGCTTTTGTCTTAGAGGCCTGAGATTTGATGCGATTTTGCTTCTAATAATAATGTCATCTACAAATTATATGTTTAAGTCTAAAATTGCATAGTATAAGAACTAGGATAGCCTTATAACGAGGTGTTTTGGGGGTGTATATCGGGCATTATTTTACAAACCGAAACTTATTTGCTGAAAATTTGTTGCGTGTTCTACTATAAGTACATATAGTATATCATTTTGAAAAATGTCTAACTCACGCTCTAGCTAGAAACTTGCTTTTTATGTATTACATAATACATACAGGGTGTCCGGTGGATAAATTCCAAAATTCTAGAATCTCTTTGCATAGTATCGCTCTTATATATATATAATACTTATATATAAACATACTTCATATGTAGGAATAAACTTATCGATATCGAACCGATAAAGGAGTTGATACAAAGCAATTTAAAATATCTGAACCACTTAGGTCGCTTATTAGTATAATTAATGAATATTTTAAAAAGGTGATAGAACAAAACTTAAGTACGCCTTAGCTTGGTGCGCGTTACTCTTCGACTACCCGTTGTCATGCCGCACATATGCAACATGTTTTCGCTGTGCAGCCATGCTTAACTTTTCAACTCCCACTGATATATGAAGTCTGCCGAGGGGCGACATCTATTTTTTGTTTTCAATTTATTACATATGTCAACTTTCAACACTTAGTAATTTTTATAACAATTGTGGAAATATAAGCGTAACATTAAATCATTATTTAAAGTACATTTCTTTTTACAGCATAAGAGGGATAATGTATATAAGAATTACACATATGACATAAGACGGATAAAAACAGATAAGATTTACATGACATAAAACGGGGAATAGGTTCACATAAGAATTATAGCTGATATCTATTTTAATGATGAAGTATCTGCTAAGGCCGGATACAAAGACTGTCAACGCAGATTTAAGTATGCCATTAGGGCAGCAAAAACTGCCTCTTGGAGAGACTTTCGTCAAAAGATTGAAAGCACTTCTGAGACCGGCAGACTTAGGAAAGTCGTATCAATGAGCCACAACAACCCTAGTTACCTCATGAAAGAGAACGGCAGTTGGACAACTAATAGTGAAGAAACAATAGAATTATTATTGCAGACACACTTTCCACGTTGTCTATGCAATGAAGACGGTAGAACTCATCCTATAGTTCACAATGAGGGTCCCCCAATAGATTTTATAACGGAGGACAATATAAATCTTGCAATTGGCAGTTTCAAACCTTATAAATCACCGGGACCAGATGGATTCATCCCTGCTGAACTGCAACACACAATTAGTATGATTGCACCTAGACTTGCCTCAATTTTTGAGGCAGCAGTACGACTTAATTATATCCCCAAGAAATGGGCTGAAGTAAAAGTGGGCTTCATTCCCAAAGCAGGAAAAACCACACATACGAAACCGAAGGACTACAGGCCGATTAGCCTATCATGTTAAAAACGTTAGAGCGATTGCTAGATGGGCACATCAAAGGAAAGATTAGCAACCAGCTATCACCTTCTCAACATGCATACAGCAAAGGCAAATCAGTAGAGACAGCACACCACTCGCTAGTCGACACGATCGAGAAATCACTTCACTATAAGGAATACACTCTTGCTGTCTTTCTGGGCATCGAGGGTGCTTTCAATAACATACACCCGGAAGCAATTACCAAATCGCTAACGGAAATGGCAGTAAACAGAGCGCTCGTCTCGTTCATAGAACGAATGCTAGTGGGGCGGACGATACGCGCAGATTTGGCTGAAACATCCATTAAGAAATTTCCGATCAGGGGTACACCACAGGGTGGGGTAATTTCCCCACGTCAATAATTTCCTTCAGAAACTTGAAAAAATGGGAGGTAAGAAAATTTCATATGCCGATGATATTGTAATAGCAATCTCTGGCAAACACCTTCCAACTATGTGTGATCTTCAGCACAGAGCTCTCAACAGACTATCACTCTGGTGCAAAAGTCGAGGACTAGAAGTAAATCCGGAAAACATAGAACTGATACTGTTCAGCAGAAAACATAAAATACCTGCTCTTCCACAAATAATTTTAGGGGGAAAACCTCTTAAGGTAACACAAAACGCTAAATATCTAGGACTTGTACTGGACAGGAAATTTGGGGCTCACACTCGCGTACTCTAGCAAAGCTACGACGGCGCTATATTCCTGCAGAAGGCTCATTGGGAAAAACTGGGGTTTGAAACCCAGAATGACACACTGCAGTAATTGCACCAATTCTCTACTACGATATTGCACTATAGTGGAATGCCCTGGAGAAGGTCGTGAACATTAAAAAAGTTGACAGGGTCCAAAAACTTTCATCTGTTCTTATAACCGGTGCAATGTCAACCACACCATCAAAAGCACTATATGTGATATTAAACTTTCTTCCGGTAGACCTGCAGGCAAAGTACATTGCGCACAGTGCAGCAATAAGGCTGAGCACTTTAAGTAAGTGGTCAAACACAAACTATGACCACGGTAATATCCTGGATGGCATGTTGGGGCTTCCCAGACAGGTGGACTATACAGTTCTGCCGATACTTGCCAGTACAACGTTCGTGAACGTCCTACCCTCGAGGGAAGAGTGGGATCGGGACGTGGTAAGACAGGGGGAGTCCATCCATGTTTACACAGATGGCTCAAAGCTCGATGGCAGGGTGGGCGGAGGTGTATATTCCGCGCATCTGGGGATCTCCTTCAGTTTTCGGCTCCCTGACTACTGTAGTGTCTTTCAGGCTGAACTGATGGCAATAGTGAAAGCCGTGACACTGGTACAGTGTGATGCGATATCTGGAGATGATATCTACATTTTCACTAATAGCCAAGCGGCGATAAAATCTCTCACAAAACAGTCTCTAACCTTCAAGGTAGCCATGAAATGCCGCGCATCTCTTAACGAGATGGCTGAGTCATTTCACCTAATGATAGCATGGGTTCCTGGCCGTTGCGGCATTGAGGAGAATGGCAGAACCGATGAACTAGCGAAACTCGGTACCAAATTGACTGATGAATACCTAGACAATGATATGGGTATACGCTTGCAAACATGTAAACTACGTATGCCATAACAAAGCTACTTGCAAAATAGTCCGACAGATGTGGCCGACTGTCAATGCTAAACGCACAGAACTTTTACTAAGAAGAGATAAGCATAGACTTAACACACTGATTTCAGTTATTACGGGGCACTGCCTAATCGGTAAGCACGCTCAGAGAATGGGTGTGCAAACATATGACTTCTGCAGGAGTTGTCTAGACGAGGAAGAGGAAGAGACGATCCCGCACCTTCTGTGTCACTGTCCTGCTCTCTCCAGACGTAGACTCGCCATCATACATTTTTTCAACGAATTAGTTTAAATTAAGGATCTTGCGAAAATTTTGAATAACACACATTGGTTTCAGGAGGGATAAGGGCTCCCCACGCGGCCTCACAATGGGCCATGAGCCTGTGTGTGTCCTACAATGGGCAACCGCTTCAACCTAACCTAGAGGTCATTAAAACGGAGTCATCAGCAAAGGTTGCAATCATGTTATTGCCACTTGGGCAGGGTATCTCATGTGTATAGATAATGTATAAGAGTGGCCCTAAAAAGCCTTGTGGAACACCTGCTTCCATACGTAGTATGACAGAGCAATCATTCTGATATTTAACATAAAAATATATTTCATTAAGGTAAATTCACAAAAGTAGATAATAGACAGTTAGAAGTATTTTTTTTTTTAATTTGTGCAATAGTCCGGGATGCCATACACTGTCAAAAGCATTAGCCACGTCAAGATAGACTGCAGCGCAACAATTTTTGTTGCCAATTTCCTTTTGAACTTTGTTTGTCACTCTGTGTACGTTGAATTTTTTCGCCGAAAACCAAATTGATGAAAGGGAATGATGTCGTGAGATTACATTAGGGGATCAAGGCGGTCATAAATCAATTGTTTAAATAAAGGGTTTTCCAATAACAGGTGTTGTCTATCGCTATCGAGAGATTATTAACGATTTTTATGGCCTGAATTGGATGGTATTGATCTGGACAACGTTTATTTTCAACAAGACGGCGCTACGTGCCACACAAGCAACAAAACCATTGATCTTTTACGGGAAAAGTTTCCGGACCGTGTTATCTCTTGAAGAGGTGATCACAATTGGCCACCAAGATCTTGTGATTTAACACCTTGTAACTTTTTTCTTTGGGCCTACGTGAAAGAGAAGCTCTACGCCAAAGATGGAATTCGTGAGGCTATCGAGGACATAGGGCAGCCACTTTGCAATTCGGTTATGGAAATTTGCATGATAAGGATATTGTCCTGTAAACGTGGTAGTAGTGGTCATTTGTCTGATGTTATTTTCCTCTATTAATGGCATACCTTCCTCTTTATAATGAAATAAGCATTCGATCTCTTATATTAAAAAATAGCAATTTTCTTTGAATATCAAAATAACACCTCTTATTAGATGGCGGTATGCTCCGACAAAATAGGCAAGAGACTTATCGGTCTGTATGACGAAAGGCTTGTTGGCATCTTTGTTTGGTTTTAGCAGAGCTATTATTTCAGAAACTTTCGAAATATTTGAGTCTTACTGACGAGTTAAATATATTCCTTAGATACTTAATTCCACCGTCGGGTAGATTCTTTATAAAATGTCTATTAATTCTGTCGTAGCCTGGAGATTTTTTGTTGTTTATATTCTTAAATTTTGTCAGTATTTCATAAATGGTCGTTTTTCTGATTTTTCTTCTCTGAAGTAAAATGTATCAGATAAGTTATTTTGTTGCCTATTTTTTGGATTATAGAAAGTATTTTTCAAGTATTTCGCAAGTGTGTCAGCTTTATCCAAATGTGTCACGCATTATTTTCGGTAAGAATTGCTTGTTGGTGAAGTGTTATTTTGTTAATGTTTTTTGTCGCTTTCCATAGTGATAATTTGTCATTTTTTTAGAGTCTAAACGTGCTAGATAATATTGTATTATAGCTTTTATTTTCAAATTCCTTTAACATCTGTTTAATATCCTTATTCATTTTTTTAAGACTGTTTTGTCGTCTGGATGTCTTGTTGTTTCCTTAGTTTTCTTTTGAAGTTTTATCTTCTGTCTAATGTAGTCCGGAATATATTTTCTCTGGTTATGTGTTTGACTATTATTGCTGATAAGGTTATTGCGTGAATGATTGCATTGGGGAAAAACGCAATAGCGCCGCGGATTTGTTCCTTAGTTTTAAGTGGTACATTGCAGTCAATTGCACTTTTAATAGTTTCTCGGAAAATTTCCCAATCTGTGTTTTTATTGTATAATATTGATGTTTCATGCACGGAAATTATAACTGACGCCCTTTCGAATGATAGTCAAACACCAATTCATAAAGCTACTGCGGCCGATCTTAGGATTCGGAAAATCTGACTATTTACTTAAAAAAAAAAAGTTAGGCACTGTGCTTCTGCAGAAATAAGCAACAAATCCTCCCTGTACATAGTAATATTTAAGAGCTACGTCCGACGCAGTTCAATTGTTAAATGCGCTGCATGCCAAGTTACGTCATGGATTGTCGTGGAAGCAAACGCCGTGGATGTTTAACTGATTTATTTTCAGTCAGCATGGATCGATAGCGCTCGCCATTCATCTCAACTGCAAGTTCTTCCTCATCTCGAAAGAAATAAGAACCGATGATGCTGCCAGTGGTTTTCGCGAACAAATCTCTTTTTGTACACAATTTGAAAGCGTTGTTCAGGCGTTAAACAATTCATTATAACTTGCCAAACCTTACTGAACAGAAATGTAAACACAGTTTGCCATTCTCAGCTGTCAAACCAGTGTTTTCGATAACGATAGTTATGATGCAGCTAAAATACATCCGATATAAGTCAAAGCTACGTCAATGTGCATTACTATAGGCGTCGTGTTTCGATCTTTTGGATGGCGATAAAGAATTTTACCGACCTTGTACAGTATTATAGGCTAATATAGGCGGGAAATAAGGAAACAATCGTTATATTTTTTCCCACATAACGAATGCACGAAATTTCTTAGACGAGTATATGGAGAATATACGCCACACTCTCACACACAATTTAAATAGCTATACAACTGCACATCGTAAATATTTACACGGAAGAGCTATAATTGAAAGTTTGTAGACGTTTTCTAAGCATTTGAGAATTCAACAGCCCTCAAAATTATTAATAAGACTGGAAACTCCATACTTTGAATTAGTTTACCGCCAACTTGACTAAATTCTAGCCAGAAAAATGTATGTAGTATTTAAAAATGTTACGTGGCTTTTGTTGGCATTGGTCGGGGTTATGAAAACAGGTTAATTGCGAAAAAACTGAGATTGCCCACTCATGTTGCCCTCTGAACAACAACTAATTAGACGAGTGTGAATTGAATGGGCAGAATTCTACTGCCTAGTACTCGGTGACATGTAACCGAAGTTATTCGCTTAATTTCGTTTTTAGCCATAGCTGAAGACCAAACCTGGTAATGTATCACCGCTGGGTTTGCTCACATATCGCCGTGGAAAGATAAAATTCTTTGATGCAATATTTTGAAGTTTTTGGCCACAATAACCTGTATGTTCATGTTCGTGCTATGTAAATTGCAAAAGTACAAAGTTCCAAAGTAGTTCCAGATTATGGAACTTGATTCCTCAATCTATAGAACCTGGACAAGATAGGAACAACTTCAAATGGGGCATAGTTTAATGCGCCATTAGCATTGATGTGAAGGAACGCAGAAATTGCTTTATATGTCTGTAAATGTATGCTAGGAAGAAGATGAGGCCTTCAAGCTAAAGATACATTATAGTTGTATAAGGCGACCAATTTTATCGTATGGTTCAGTAGTGTGGTGGAAAGCTCTAGGAAAAAATAACAAGAACAAATTACTTGGCAGAATGAAAGATCAGCCTGTGTAATAATGGTCGGTGCAATCAGATAATGTCCTAGGCAGGCCCTTAACGCACTGACACACGTTATTCCAATAGACCTACATATTAAGAAGACGGCAACCATGAGTGCATTTAGGTTAAATGAAGCGGGTCGCTAGAAAGAAAAAACGTATGATCATGTCAGTCTATTATTGCGACAAACTCAGTTAACCTCGGTGAGGACTTATAACATCGTCCCGACGGTAACAATAAGAATTTTGCTACTCTCTTTCCATCTAAGAATGAATGGGATAAAAGATTCTCACTAAACACTTCGACACTACAGTCTATACAAATGGATCCAGATGATGGTGTTGAAGCAAGTATATATTCTCATAGACTTAAAATTGAAAAGTCTGTTCGTCTCCCTAATGCCTACAGTGTATTCAAGGTGGACTTCCTTGCAATTGGGGAGGCTTGTAGGTTACTAATCGCAGGTTTCTATCTTAAGGGCAATATCGCTATTCTTTCGGATAGCTAAGCTGTAATCCAGGCACTAGGTTCGCCTGCAACAACCTCTAAAGTGGTGGAACACAGTAGGAATAGCCTCTCCACCTTGAGTGAAAACCATAAAGTTACCTTAATATGGGTCCCAGGAAATCGGAGCATTGAAGGTAATGAAAAGGCAGATGAACTGGCAAGAGGGGGTTCTGCCATGAACCACCATTAGGTGGAGTCAAGAATACAATTTCCCTATAATACCTCCGAATCGCGAGAGACCACACGAAATGCAAAATTAGCAGAACTTTATGGCCCGCCTACAACCTCACACAATCGTCAACATTGATAAGCATGAACCGACGGAGCCTAACGGCAGTAATAACGGCCTTTTGGTCTGTCGGAAAACTAGCAGCCAAATGGGCATCCCACACAACACATATTGTCACAGTTGTAAACAACCGGAGGAAAAGGAACAAATCTTCCACTTCCTCTGTGAATGTCCTGCCCTATGGAAGGACAGAATTTTAACCCAGGGCAAACTGCTGTTCAAGGGCATCGAACAATTGTCTGACTAAGATAAAGATATAACTAGCAAACAAGTTGATAACGAGGATGTGGCAAACACAATGGTACGAAAGCGCTAGTTGGATTCTGGATGAATCACCGCTCTAACCAATCAACCAACCAGCATTGATGTGTCGTCTGCCTTATAACGACTACAAATAATCTTCGTCGAGAAACTACAGGTTTCTACATATTTTCTACTAGCTAACTACAAGGTGGCGCAAAACTAATCACGTTATCAAAGATTTATAATTTATAACATTTGTGAGCTAGACAGCTGCAGTATACAAACAAACAAGAAATGGAGCGCGTAAAGGTCAAAATAAAGACTTCCGTCACTCAAAATCGTTTTTTATTGAGTAAAAAGTTGTTCAGAAACAGAAATTAATGATGCATTTTATGTCACCTTGTATACATGTATTTTTTAAAAATGCTTGATTTTTGTTAAGTATGGATGTGGTTATATTTGACTTTATATTTTTTTGTATCCTTTCTTAATATTTTTTATTTTATTTTTTTTTGTCTTTGTATAAATGTTTTAGAGCAAGATTGTAAATATATTAATAAATAGTTACTGTTATAATATAGTTATATTAAAAACTAAAGTTTTTTATGGCAACAAGTGACTAGTGACAAGTGACTAGTGTTACCTAACGCTGTGGTTGATTTAATAATACAAATTTCTGATTTTTGGAATGTTCGTCAAGGCTATATTTGTAAATCATAACAAATCAAAAATACTACAATTAAAAATTAATGTTGGTTTGTATGCATTGCGCATACATACATATACACATATGTAGATTAAGCATTCGCGATTGTCTAAGAACGTGGTGTAGTGGTGCAGAATCACGATTTAAAAGCACACCAAGTTTTATATGAGGAAATAGTGCTGGAAAGAAAAATTTAAGCAAATTCTAGAATGTTGCTAATATTTTACAGAAATATATGATATATAATAATAAAACAAGCGCATATAGAAAATACACGCTGACCTTACCTTTGGATCCGATTCCTTCCAGCAACGATGCAACCAAAATGCGCGCTCACATTTCGTATCACCTTTGGGATAAAGACATTTCTTGCCCATATGTAAAGCTATATCATGCATCGATTTTGGCAAACTATCCAATATTTTCTCCAAATGCACTTCACCATCATCATGCAATACATCGGTTTCCTCGAATACACAATACATGTAACACTTCAGCGCCTCGTCCTCATGTACCTCACCATCACTGAATTCCTTTATGGCCTCTGAACAAATAAATACACCCGGCAAGGAAGCGGGATCAATGCATGTTTTTTTTTTTAGAAAACGTTTGTTTAGAATCACAACCTCAGATTTATGTTAGTTATTTGTTTTTATAGTAAAAATTAGTATTGTTTGATTGAGGCTACGTTGCTTATTTACCTTCTGTTACACCGGTCTTGGCAACACATGAGTCGTGAATTGGCCGTAGTGCCTTCATTAGTGCTGGTGGTGGATACTATTGGAAAGACCAGCAAAGACATTATAAATATCTATTAACTCACTGCTATTAATTTGTACAATAGAATTCAACACCTACAGTATCGTCACGCCGCAACTCCTTTTGCGCCCATGCAACATTCAACAGAACACCGGAACACAACAATGCGCCCAACAAGATTTTAAATGCATGAATTTTGTGCATTTTAAGAAATAAATTTGTTTAAACTAAATAAAAGAAGGAACAATTTTCAAGTACTACTAATGCACTCTATTTGGCAGGTAAGCCTATTTATATACTTTATTGCAACTCCAGTCTTTTAATTGTTTATAGTTAACTGTCAAAATTTCGACATTTGGAAGACAGCTAATTTTATACTTACAATCTCATAATTGATATCTTAAATGCAATTCAAAGGCGACAATGAGATTGACGATTTAATTATACCCAAAGGGGTTAGCACAAAAAAGATACGCATAGACTAACTTACTAAATAAGTATCATACATACACATCACATATCGCAGATATACTTTAATTTCACTTCATTATATATAAAAGGCATTTCATGCGGAGCGGACAAAGCGAAAAGCGAGCTCCCGAAATTTATGCAGGCTATGCCTATTTATATGTAAATGTAAATTTTTTTTTTCTATCTTGAAGGCCAAGGGCTGCTCATGTTGTCATTATATATTAAATTAAATAATTTTATATTTATAATTCTAATAAAAGTAAAATTCTTCATATATGGAACTAAAATCCATTGCACTAGAAATAAACCTACAAAACGAACAACTTTTCTATCGGGAGATTTATAATTTTGCAAATGACGTCGTACTTTAATAATTTTTCGCATTTTCGAATTAAACAGCTGCTTCGATAACAAAACCTCAATAATTTTTTTTTTTATAAATACAGTTTTGAAAACCGTTAACAAGAATTTCAATATAAATTTTAGTTACTTCGCCATATTTACTTAGTTTATTTCGATTTTAAAACTTAATTTAAAACTTTTTGCCTAAGAATACAACTTCGCTTACGGTTTTCACTTTCTGTCAAAAAAGTACTGGGAATTGGACAATAAAACCGAATATATTTTTTTCCATTAATATGTATGTATTGTATCACCTTTAAGCTAGGTTGGTTGGTTGGTTAAAATGGTGGTTCATCCAGCATTCAACTAGCGCTTCCGCACCATTTTGTTTGCCACATCCTCGTTAACAACTTGTTTGCTAGTTATTTACGTCATGACTATATCCAGTCTGTGCGGTTTAAGAATCTTATTAGGTTGTTGGCATCTAAGCCAGAGACTCTCGAACAGTGATTTGTCCAGGGTTAACATTCTCTCCTTCCATAAGGCAGGGCATTCACAGAGGAAATGGAAAACCGTTTGCATTTTCTCAGGTTGTTTACAACTGTGATAGTATGTGTTGTGAAGGATGCTCATTTTGGCTGCTTATTCTCCGACAGACCAAAAGTCCTTAATGGCTTCCTTAAGTCTCCTCCAGGCGCCCTGTCGTTTCATGTTTGTCAATGTTTACGCTTGTTTGAGTTGTAGGCTGGCCATAAAGTTTTGCTAATTTTGCATGACTTCCAGTTTCTCCATCTACAATCCGCCATTTGGAGGTATTTTGAGGAAATTATATTCTTGATTGCACCCAGTGGTGTGAATACGGAAGAACGTTATTCATGGCAGATGCCCTTTTTGCCAGTTCTTCTGCTTTTTCATTACCTTCAATGATCCGATGTCCTGGGACCCAGTTTAAGGTAGCTTCATGGTTTTTACTCAAGGTAGTAAAGCTATTCCTACTTTGTTCCACCAGTTTAGCTTAGGATTGAAGCTTGTTTCAGTCATAAAAATGTTTTTCAAACTCGTTTCTGCAGCCGACTTCAGTTTCTCAGTTCAGCTAGAGAACTGAAGATGAATACGGCAGCTGTGGAACTACAAAAATATATAGGAAATATTGGCTCTTTAACAAATAATAATATCGATAAAAATATTGATTTACCTTTTTTTTTTGAGTTAGTGCACATGCGGTAAAAATTTCATAATAGGATCGCCTTTAATTCAATTTTCATGATTATATTTTTATTAAAGGTCTCTTAGACATTCTGCAAGCGCCGCAAAATTAATCACTCCATCGAAGATTTATAAGTTTTGCAAATGACGTACTTCCATCATATTTGATACTTGAGAAGGAGGCTGCTGCAGTATACAAATAGGAGAGGCAACGGAGCGCGTAATGGTTATAATAAAGATTTCCATCATACAAAATATTTGTTTCTTATTTAGTGAAAAAATTATTCAAAATCAAAATTGGGTGATTAATTTTGTGCCACCTTGTGCCTCGTGCTTGAAACTTTATATTTAGCATTTGAGCATCCTGAGCGATGTAATAAATCCATTGCAATTGTGAAATTTGCAGTGAATTAATTGATACAGCACGAAGGGTTTGCCTAGGTGTTTACACACGTTTTTAAGCTGATGGTTGTACTGCTTTCTCCATTCCCCACTTTCATTTACAGGTCTTCCCCTAAGGACTTTACTTTCTAAAATCCAATGGTTTCTATAATCATCCTTACCAAGTATCGTAGGCGATGGAACAATGAGCTGTATAAGCAGCGAATAAAGTTCCAGCGTCTACGTTGGCTGGGCCTTGTCGTCCGAATGGATACACACGCTCCGGCTCTGAAAGTGTTCGATGCGGTACCAGCTGCTACCACGCAGAGGAAGAGAAAGCCTCCTATGCGTTGGAAAGCTCAGGTGGAGAAGGACTTGGCTTCACTTGGTGTGACCAAGAGAAAGGAGCCTTATTAAACTCGACCAAAATTGCGTAAGCGATTATCGCGTCAATCAAAGAGAAGAAGAAGTGTAGTTAATTAATATTCTGTTATTAACAACTTATTGAATGGTGCAAAAACGATATACCGCTGCCGCTATAATATTACTGATAGTGAAATAAACTATCGACTACGAACCTAGTGCTAGTACGAGCAAAAAATGCCAACTAAATTAATTCTAGTGCTTCAAATACAATTTCCACTATGATTGAGTGAGAAAAAATATTTCTCCAATTCCCATAACATGTCACTTAAATTAAAACCTTTAAAGAGGAATTTTCAACTACCTTTTTCAATGACAGAGAATTAAATTCAACACTAAAGTCAGTGGATTAAGTCTAGGGATATCGTCTACTTGCACGATCAGTTGCTCGTTCAATACTTGTGCATCAAATGGCATATCAAAAAGCGTATTGAGTCCCAAAGGCTTGGATTAAATTGTACACTTTTACACAAAATAAATTACGAAATGTACAGAAAAGTGGGCCTTGGTTTTTCCACTTGCTGTGGAAGTAATTAACAACTAATAACTTTGAATTTTATGGATACATATATGGCCTTTTTGTCGAGTAGGGAACGGTGTAAAATCTGCATGTAAAAAATTCTTAAAAGTAAAACTTTACCAGGCAATTTTTTCCACTATGAGCGCATATCGAGGACTTAATTATAACTTCTTTGTTTTGTGAACATTTTATTAATTAAATAATAATTAGGGGTCAGTCGAAAACTAGCAACAAAACATTAAGGGCGGCTATACTTACATATGGCACACATTTCAAGCACTATAGCTTTCATAACAAATTATATATTTACGTATATGCGCGAGACTAAAGCCCAGTCATTTCGGAATGAGTGTTAGCAGAAATGTTCTCAAAACAAAGGTACTATACGTGGGTACTGTTTGTATGCATGTGTTGCTCCACCACCTTTACTAAGCTTCTATGTAATTAGCGCGGCAAGTGCCAATTTGTCAATCAAAATGTAGCGGAGTTTAAAACAAAAACAAAACCACTAACTTTAAGGGCTGACCTATGGAATGGCATGTCGTGTAAGTTAAACACGGCAGCATATAAAGCTGGTTATTATATACTCGTATTTCTTTTCAAGTAGATATTCTTAAGTGCAATCGCAACAAGTTGTCAAAAAATGTGAATGGAGCTTGTTTTTAGCAATGACATAGGCAACTTAATAGTTAATAACTAACACGGAAGCTAAACGTCTTCTAGCTCAACTTACTCGAATTGCATAAACGTACTTGTATGCATATACATATTTACTTTTGTAGGCACATAAATGATTATTAGAGCGGATAAATTTTGTAAAAAAAAACTATTATATAGCTGATGCTGAAAATAAGTTTATTGGAATACATTATTTGAAGCATTGCACTGTGCAACAAAAAAAAGTAAAATAATAATAATAAAAAAAATATTTAAATAGGTAAAAAATACATCAACGATCTATCGACGGAATATAGCGCTGAGCAACGAATTTTAACATTTTCCGGGAGCAGTAAATTTGTGCTTTTAGTTTTCAATAAAACTTTTTTGAAGGACCTTAAAATTTCAGTTAGCACCAAGGATTCTAAAAACAATCTTCTCACATATCAAAGGAAATTTTGTTTTTATGCAATCCTTGCCAAAAAATGTGAAAATTATTATTTATTTCTTGTTTTTGTTTTTTTGTTAAATTTTTGTCCTTGAATATGCAGCTGAATTTAACTATTGGATGTACATTGGTTAAATATATAACTAGCCATTAGTTAAATTGATACAGGGAAATGAAAAGTGGTTGGTTAACGTCAATATACAATATTAGTTCTTATGGCGGTCCATAATGGTCTATATCACAATTCAGTTTCGAATAAATCCCATGAAAATATAAGAAGATATTGAAGGATTATTTGATTACTGAATTTTGAATGGGTGAGAAGTATTAAGGAGCATCTACAACAGCCAACAGGGGGCCAAAAAATTATAGCTACCGTTTTTTGAACTTTACGTCTAAATATTTTATGGAGTTGCCAAATTGTAAGTATTATTATGACGAAATGGCATCAGGTGAAAATCATAAGGCCCTTATATATATTTTTCATTCATATTTCCTCAAGGGGTGAGTGGGCGGTGTGCAAAATTTGGAGACAGAACGTGGCAAGCATGTTTACGGCCCAAAGTTGGACGGAAGGGGGAGTATTCTGCGAGAAGCTCCCCATCGAGCTTAAATTTAGGCTTCCGGACCCTGTAGAGCTTTCCGCAAGGTAGCCGCAATTAAAGAAACAGTGGATTGGGTGTTCACTTTTATAATTAATCTAAATGACGTAAATATCTACTCCGACAGCCAAGCAGCAATTAGGGCCTTGTGCTCGTGGTTTGTACGTTCGAAATTAGTCGGGAAATGCCTGACTTTTCTCTCAACTGCAACCGAATACTTATATAGATACTAGACTCATCTGGGTTCTCGGTCACAGCGGCATAGAGGAAAACTGTTGGGCTGATGAGCTGGCTAGACAGTAGACTCTGGAGATGGTTTCATCGCGAAATGAAAGGATTCAAGTTCCCTTGAGAACCTGTGGTCTACTCCAGGAAGGATGGACTTGGTGTCACCTCAGCGAGTGCTCGGCTAGTGTGGAAACGTTCAAAATAACGGAATATATCTGGCGCAAGGACGCAGCACTCGAATTTGGTGGGTATCCTTACTTGGGATTGCTTCAAGTCCTTACTGCAGAAGCTATCTTGAGAATGATGTTGAATTATCTTAGCACCTTCTTGTCATCTCCCGCATATATTGCAGGTTTATAAATCTTTAACACACATCTAGTAGATTCCATCAGTAGTTTGAAGCGGTTAATGGAAATGTAATTAGCCAATGTTGGTTGTCATCCTGTAATCCAAAACCCCTTCTTCCTTTTTCTCGAACTGATTGGTTATTTTTCCTCTGTATTCCACTGTATGTATCACAATGGAAGAATTTTGATTTTTTGTGCAAGTCAGCCCCTCGCGTGTGCAGCCATTTACCACACATTTGTTGCGCATACGCATCCTAAAATAGTTAAAGTGGCGGACTAAATTAATCATCAATCAATTTTGTTTTTGAATAAATTTTTTGCTAAACAAACATTTTAAGTGATGGAAATCTTTATTTTACCTTTACGCGCTCTACTGTATGTCTGTTTTATACTGTAGCTATCTAGTAACTATCTTGCAAAGGTTAGAAATCTTTCGATAGAGTGATTAATTTTGTGCCACTTTGAGTTATTCCGTAGTTTTCTTTATCATTAGTCGTTGTTAGAGCTTGGCTACTATTTGTTTCATGTGCGTTGCGTGTTTCTCTTTTATTTCCTTTGGACTAGTACATATTTTAATCAGAGAACATCCCTTATAAATTGTATGTCACTAACAACAAATTATCGAATGTGGGCCATCCATTGTTGAAAAACATAGAGTCCTATGTGAAATTCACGACACATAAAGAAACGCATAGTCCCTTAGAACGATAATATCTGAAGTTTTAAGTTATGTTGAAATGAATCTGTTCTCTTACCCAGTTTTGCTAAAACGTGTACTGGATACATAAAATTCAGTTATTTCTTTCAAATCGAACTACCCTAATGATCCTAAAGCTGAAGAAGTACATGCATACATATGTATGTACTCGTATATACTCGAAATGATAGAGTAAACAGCGAAAATACACAGCAAACGTGGAAGAAGAAAATCAATTAAAAAGGTAAATGCAAAGCCACGAAGCGATTTTTTTGTCCTCATAATTATAGAGCTTCATTTTTATAGTCACTAATTGTTGTTTGTCACATAGTTGTAATTTAGGATTAGGGCACTCGTGTCGGAAAATGTACGGAAAGGTGTCAAAATGTCGTTTAATTGCTTATAACATAACCATTTGCGTAGCTGGTTTAATAACAATTTGATATGGCAAAGTGTTTATTAATTTGTACTTTCCATAGCACTTAAATCAATATAGAAAATAATAATATAATATAAGAGAAAGTTGTGGCCTATTAAGGGTGCAATTACACATACAGCCCTTTAATAGATTCAAAGTATTTGTATTTCTCTGAGGCTAACTTCTTCATTGAGTTTTATTTCCTGCTCTAGTAAAATATGATTGATTTTTTTTAATTCTCCACAGGATTTCAACTAATTGCGTATTTTTATTACTGTTATTATTTTTTGTTAGGATTTAGATTAATTTTAATAACAAAAATTTCAAAGGGACGCCATTTCCGTACAACAATACTAACTTCACATATGAGCTGTGTATTCGCAGTTTAGAGCGCCTGGAGTTTTATTAATAGATAATCTTGTGCCTAATCGAAGTTTTTTTTTCGAAATTAACGATATGGCGGCCTTAGGAAATATTTTTCCGATTTTCGGGGAAAAGGCTGACAATTAGTTGTTAAAAAGAGTCGAAATTTTTGAAACCTTCGATCAGACACGAGTTTTTTATGCTTTTCAACACTAGTATAAATTTCATTGAAATCTACCAAGCGGGTTTTAAGTTACAGTGATCAGAAAACCTAGTTTTGAGACCAGAGCGGGGAAATCTCATTTTTATCCTAGTTGCTAATCAGCAAGCACTTAATTGCGATATATTACCATTGACTAGAACTACAATAAAGATTTCCAAACCGAATTTAAATACATTTAATTTTTTGTTTTCAAAGGTTTTCTGAATTTCTCATAAACATAGCCCTATTCAAGCGTAGGTTATTGGCATAATTAAATAAATGTTCACGCCTATGCAGTCTCTTACAAAATCTTTTAGGACATAAATGGCAATGAATCTGCGGGCCGCCCAACATAAGTAATCACCGAAAACTCCATCGAAATTGTTCGTAAATTTATCAAAAAGGAATCGAAATCATCGTCGAAATTCATGGAATCGCAGTTGAATATCTCCAAAACATCGAATTATCGCATTTTAACTGATTATTTCGGCTTACGAAAGGGCTGTACACATTTCATTCCTCACAAATTAACTGAGAACCAAAAATTGCTCCGAATTGAACATGCGAAAGACCTCATTAAAGACGCGAGAAAAGATGAGCACTTCCTTTACAACATTGTACTCGTAACTGGTGATGAAACGTGGTGTTTCCAACATGAACCTGAAACTAAGCTTCAAAGTGCCGAATGGAAGGCCCCAGACGAGCCACCACCCAAAAAATCGCGTTTGGAGAAGTCAAAAATCAAGTCAATGCTCATTTGTTTTTACGATTTCAAGAGAATTGTCTACACGGAGTTCGTGCCAATGGGCCAAACTGTCAATGCAAGTTCCTATCTTCGTGTTTTGAAGCATTTGTTGCATCGCTTTCGTCGAATTTGCCCTGAATACCACAAAAGAGGAAGCTGGCGCTTATTGCATGATAACGCACGATCTCATCGATCCACTCTTGTGACTGATTTTTTGACTAGAAATCGAATTTAATCATCAATTACTAACCGTATGCGCTTGATATGGCTCCCTTTGACTTCTACCTATTTGGAAAATTGCATTTGGTCATGAAAGGAAAACGTTTTCGGTCCGTAGGGGTCATCCAAAAGACTTGTACCGACATCCTGAAGGACATTCCGGTCAACGATCTGAAATACTCCTTCGAAAAGCTTTTGGAACGCGCAAAACAGTGTATTGAAGTCAAAGAGGACTATTGTGAATAAATATACTCAAATTTATCAGAATAAAACTCCTGTCGTTTCTATTTCAGCTCAGTAGAGTCCATAATAACCGAATTTATTTTCATCGAGTTTCAATAACGGGTACAATATGTACATTGAATCCATCGTAAGCGGATTACACTTTATATTGGTTACCAGTTTAATTTCTATCAAAAAACAAATTTTTAGTCTCCTAATCTCATTCAATAAGATAAGAGAAAATTAGCTAAAAATGTTTCTAGAATCTGATAGCCAATTCCATCTCTCTCAGGGGCTCTAAATGCATTATCTATCTGTGAACTCCTCGTTGCAACAAAAATCAATTTTTCATAACAGAAACTCACTTGAAGGTTTGTTATTGTCCATCGTGATTAGAAAAAACTAGTTCTTTCATTTGAGCCAAGCCGAATGGCGGTCATGCACAACCTCACTCAAAAATATCTATGAAAAAAATATTAATTCTTATAAAGCACATATTTCAAAAGTTGAATGATTAGGTTGTCAAGATAATTCAGGAAGGTTAGCTATCCTTTTCGATGATTTGTCTGATGGGGCGAACCTGGATGGAGTATAGTTTCTGCTTCGAGTTGGCGCTTACAACTTTTATTAGGTGTTTGGTCCTATTTGTGGTATGTGTCTTACTATTATTCCACAAATGGAGGGACTTACAAATGTATGCTACTTCCGAACGGCATACGGTTTTTTATGAGTAGCTTTTTCATGGCAGAAATACACTCGGAGGTTTGCCATTGCCTGACTGGGGGCCACTATTAGAAAATAATCCTTCTGTCATTTGATTCCAAGCGCGGAGATTTGAATCCGGGCACTACCAAATGCCATCACGCACCAACTAGCTTCATCTCTTCACTAATATGTTTTCAAGCGTTTTTTGTAGTATCCGAAAAAACGAAATTGACCCCTATAAGTTGTTACATCGTAAACAATTTTTTGATTTCAAGACCAATGTATTGGAATACAATTTCGTTAAAAGCTAGCATATAAACAAATATAAGTTGGTAGCCCTCCTCCAAATCAACCCAAAAACCAAATACAGAATAATTCTTATGAGATTATAATTATTCGAATAACGCAGCGCATCGCTACAGATGTACAAAACCTTACACATTTCCACTACATTCACAACCTACACGGGGTAATTCAACATCCACAGTAAGTGAAATGTTGCATGCAAAATAAATTTATTCATAAGCCTTTTATCTCCGACTATGCTATTGTTGCTGTGCCTCGCTTTTTTTGGTGTTAGGTGAAAGTATGCATTTGATTTCAAATTTTCGTTGGCTATGAAATTTTAAGTGGAATTTTAATTAATTTTACTTTAGAAACTTTTGAACGCCTAAGCTGTACCAGAAAAAACACCAGCAGCTTTTAGTGGCAGAAGTGGACGAGATTTGTGTCTAAAGGGTGGGCCAATGACTAGATTCTTTTTGAATAAATATATTCTTTTGTAACTATAGCTGTTTGAGAAGTGAAGGCTGCAGGGTCAATCAAATCATTTTCACCCTTCAAATCTACAGGTCCTGATGGGATATTTCCTAAGATGTTACAGGAAACTCTTGATAGCATTCTACCATGGCTAGTGGAAATTTTCAAAGCATGTATAAACCTAGTTGATATTCCAAATAGCTGGAAACTTATTAGAGTCGTCTTCGTACCAAAGGTAGGCAGAAGGGGCATGAATCAGTGAAAGGCTTTAGGCCAATTAGTCTTTCGTCCTTCCTTTTAAAAACTTTTGAACGACTTTAAGTCATACATATTAGAAGCTCGCTGGAGAGCTCTAGTATATCAATTTCACAAAACCCTTACCTCAAAGGCGAATCTACGGAGATAGCGCTTCACGAGGTAATCCACACAATAGAGGCGTCTCTAGTAAACAAACAGAGCACCATGGTAGCTTTTCTAAACATAGAAGGCGGATTTAATAACTTTAGCACTGATGCTATCCAACCGGAATTAATAGACTTAGGGGTGGAAAATTATATCCGCAATTGGATCATCTCTATACTAGAAATCAGGATCATCAAAGATAATATGGGTAATATCAACATATTATAAATAAGAGAGTGCTCAGGGGTGACTATTATCTCCACTTCTTTAGAATTACACATGAAGTATATCTGAAAAACTATTTATAAATATAATTGCAACAGACTCCCACACAAACTAACACAAGGCATCTTAAGTAAAAATGTGTTTTGGCTTAAACATCTAAACGACATGGGAATGGAGTTCGGTCTGAAGTTTGAACAAAACATCACCTCTATAGACTGGCAAGATCGCTGTGTGCAACTGAAATAAAAGATATCAACATGGCAAGGCAAAAAGCACAGTCAAGCGCGAAGCGAATTTATAAACATTTAGACTACTCAAAAGGGGAATCATATATTAAGGGGGGGGTAAGGGATAAAAATCGATTTTTTTTTTTTGCATGTTATTGTAGTAAAACATTTCAAAAATACCGTGTTAAAATTTTAAGTCAATCCGAGCAAAACTTTTTAAGTTATAGAGCATAAAGCCGAGCCGCCTCAAACATCTGCCGAGACGCAGCAGTTGCGCGCGTAGTCCGTTACAAACTTTAAACGCGGTTTTCTCGAACCTTTTTTTTTAAGTGCGTAGTCATTGGCATTTGAAAACTACTTAACCGATCCTTTTGAAATTTTGCACACATATTTTACATATAAAAAACGTCCTCCCAACGTTTTTTTCCGCCATTTTTTTTTATATTAAGGTGGTTTTACACCTACAAAATGGCGGTATTTTTTCGTCAAAAATCACTTTTTACTGCAAACGACTACCAAATGGCTGAAAATGAAAATAAATCGTCAAAATAAACGTTGGGAGGAAGTTTAACTCATACTTTAACTAAATTATTCGATTTTTTTGATTTCAGATGATTCTACGCTGAGATATGCTGACTACTGCAAAATGTATTTTTGAAAAGACGTCTACGTAAATGTGCTCTCATTCGTTCATTTTGCAATATTTTTACATGAAAATTTTATCAAATATTCTTGAAATGTTACTTTATATAATAATATGCAATAACTTTTAATAAACTGACTTGAACCGTTTCGCTACAATAAATTCATGAAAAAAGTGTTTTTTTTTTAAGCGTTTATCCCTTACCCCCCCCCTTAAAGAAGATATGCGGCTAGCTGATATTACGACAATTTTCAAAGCAAGATGTGGTTTACTGAAGCTAAATGCAACTACGTATGGAAATGCTCAGAAAATATGCACCCTCTGCAATTTAAACGAGGAAGAAAATATGCAGCACTTCTTAGGAAGATGTCCGGTACTGAAGGAGATCAGAATAAAATACCTAAACGCAGCGAAGCTAAATGAAGCAGAAGTAATAGATATACTTAATGGCCATAATTGGAAAAGACTAACTTGCTTTATATACTCAGCCTTACGCTATAAAAATTTTCTTATTGCAGAATTCAATTTTTGATTAATTTTTGAATTGTGACAGACAACATTGTTATTGCCACAAATTTATTATTTCTTTCTTTATGTATTTATATATTTAAACGAATTATTGTAAAAATTATTGAAATGTAAGATGAAATATTTATAAATAAATAAAGAATTACTAGTACTTATCTCCACTTCTTTGGCTATGTGTGATTAGCAAAATCTTAATAAAATTTAATGGAGGGGGATAAAAGTGGTTGCGTACGCTTATGATGTGGTGCTAATGGTATCATGACTGTGTCCCGTTACGATCAGTGGGATCATTCAAAGGGCGTTAGGCGCGCTTAACTCTTGGACCCCAGCTGCGGCCTATGTTTAAGCACGCGTAAAACAGAACTTATGATATTTACCACCAGATATTGGTACCTTATATTTTTACCCTACCAAATATTAACGGACTAACTCTCTCTTTCAACCAGTGCAAAATACTTAGAGGTAATTCTGGACTACAAACTTAGCTGGAAATGAAACATTGAAGAACGGGTAAAGAAAGCAGAAATCGCTTTATATGCCTGTAAACGTATGCTGGGAAGAAGATGCGGTCTTCAACCCAAGTATACATTATGGTTGTACATATAAGGTGGATATACGACCTATTTTAACGTATGGCTCGATAGTTTGGTGGAAAGCTCTAGAGAGAGAATACAACATCAAATTACTTGGCAGAATACAAAGATTAGCCTGTGCAACAACAGTCGGTACAATCAGATCATGTCATAGGGAGGCTCTTAACCCACTGACACACGTTATCCCGCTATATCTACATATCAAAAAGATGGCAACAGTGTGTGCATTTAGGTTAAATTAAGCGAGTCGCTGGAAGGAAAAAACTTATGGCCAGGCCAGTCTATTACTATGACAAACCCAGTATACCTCGAAGAGGACTGATTATATCATACCGACGGTAACATACCATAGAAACTTTGACACTCTCATTCCCTCTCGGGTGGAATGAAGTAAGGAATTCTCGCTTAACAACTTCGACACTGCAGTCTATACAGATGGCTCCAAAATAAAATGTGGGGTTGGGGGAGTTATATATTCTCATCGACTTAAAATTGAAAAATCTGTACGTCTTCCTAATGTCTGATGTGGATGCGGTAGGCCAATCACCTACCAATCTGAAAACAACCTGATTACAGAAACTGCTGGGGCCCTTTGTTCCTCCCTGGAACCCTGGAACCTGAAATAATAATAATATGTAATAAGTAATTTAGTAGTTGATAACCTAGTCTTTAAGATTTAGACCTTAGTTACCTATTAAGTATTTCTGTTATATAGACTATAAGATTTTGATATCATAGGCTGACATATGATAAATTGAATTAAGGGGGCCTAGAGCACGAAAATTTCACCTATTTTCACGATATTTATTTTTTTTTTGACATTAAAAATTCAAAAAATCGATATTTCATTTTTTCGTGTTTATTACTACATCTATTGAGCGGACAAAAAAATTTTCTGTTGTTTAACAAACAATATTCGTTGACAAACAATATTCATGACCCTCTCGAAAAATCGAACCCTGACGGCGTAGCTGATTTCCAGACTTCTACTCATCTGAAACATAAAATTCAAATCGAAAAAATAAAAAACTGATCGTAAAATCGGGTTTTTTCATTAGTTTTTTAATGGAAAAAATAGCAAATTGTTCAAATAATATTATAATTCTAGTCCCGATGATAGCCATACGTGTTTTGAACAACATATTCAAATTTCAAATGATTCGATTGAATATTTTCTTTCATCTCCGCCTTGCCGATAAAAGTCGTTTCAAGATAAATGAGTTTCAAGTTTGAGGTACAGAGGCGCGCGGACCGCTCTCTATCTAGTTAATGGGCTGTAGAGGCTATAATATTGGGAATGCTAGCATGAAAACTTCACAGTATATTCTTAAGATTCTACACTCTCGAAATATCGAAAAAACAAAAAATCTAGACCACCGGGCCCCTTTAAATCGAAATATGGTAGATTCTTTCTTCAATTTAGGATCAATACTAAACATAAATTTAGGGACTACATATATAATTATATATTTTTTCATTTGCATTAATGCCATTTCTACAGGGTGGCGCAAAATTAATCATCTAATTTTGTTTTTGAATAACTTTTTTACTGAATAAAAAAATATTTTGGATGATGGGGATCTTTATTTTGACCTTGACCAATGGAGCGCTATTGCTTGTCTGTTTGTATACAGCTGCAGCTGCCTAATATGCGAGTATCTTATAAATCTTCCGTAAGGCTGATTAGTTTTGCTCCATCTTGTTTTAATGCCATTTTTAACTAAATAATTTTCTTCTCGTATGAGTCAAAATACCTTTCAAATGATTTATAAATTGTTAACACCTTAGAAATATTGTTTGATCGTATAAATTTAGAAGTTAATTAGACTTTTTTAAGGAATGCCGTTAAAGTTCGGTATTATGCTAACAATCCAGAAATAGGGCTCGGAGCTATCGAAAATATGCTACAAAACTAGATGCGAATCTACGGCCGGGTTAACGGTCTCAGCCGTTTTAATAAAGTTGGAAGTCCATTCAACAATTAATCGAAAAGTTTGTCAGGTATTTGGCCAAGTTTCTCCTCCGATTTTGGCTTGCCTCTGGATATTGTTTCACAATTGGAGACACCTACGGTTTTACGCCGCTTACGAATTGCAGATTCTTTTTCATGAGAAATACACTCAGAGCACTGCGATTGCCTGCCGTAGGGCGTTCGCTATTGTGAAAGTATTTTCTATTACTTGATGTTTATTAACACTTTCTAATAAACGTGGAACAACGGGAAACTATTAAACAGTGATTTTAAAATATTAGTTGAAGAAACCAACCGATGGCTCTCCCTTTGCTTTTGTTACACACCTATTTGGCTTCCTTTATCTACGCACTAATTATCTCCCAACTCACAGATACTATAAACAATTGCGCAACCACTAAAATGTTCAACGAGCAAAAAGGAACATTTTCGTTTGCTATCATGAATATTTTAATTCCAGCAATAGCATAAATAGCAGAGCAATGCTTAGTAAAGCAACACACACAGAAATATTAGACAAATAAAAAGGAGAAAACTTACATTGAAATGAAACCGCAAAAAAGTACAGTAATTGAGTTTGAATAAATTATTGTATGCGTTTAAGCATACAAGGACCGGCACATGACTTACTTCTTTTTGGCTAGCCATCATAAAGAGGGATTTATGGCTGGTTGGCTAAATATTTTATTCAGACGGTTCGCAGATATGTCAAAATGGAGTGATAGAGTGTTGGTATTATTGCTTAGTAGTTTAGTTGCCATGAAGCTGACCTTAAATGTGGTTTTATGAATTATGTTCAAATGTGTACACTCACTTGAGGTTTTCATAATATTTAATATTGTAAACTTTTACTTTAACTAAATACATTCAATTATTTAGTTTCATTCAGAGTAACACTAAAAAAGAATGAATATGGAAATGGTTCCCAACATCACAAAAAATATATATTTTTTAGGTGCGCGCCCAAGGTAAACTTGAGACCAACTTTCATATATTTTCGTATGTTTCTAATCGTTCTATATTTTTCATAAATTAATTATTGTTATTAAGAAATTTTTAGAAATTTAGAGAAGAAGAATATATTCACTTAAAATGAGGTCGAAATCAATTGCGGCATATTTCTTTATATTTTTTTAATTATATTATTTATTATTTTATGTTTAATAATCTATCTAAGCTTTCTATCTTATCTGAGCTTTGATTTTTGAATTTTCCATCTGCCAAAATAATAAAACTCGAAAATTTTTTTGTTTTTCTGAGCGAATAAGTAACGCTAAAAAACTAAATTCATTTTCGATGAAACAATAAAGGTAAAAAAATAATCATAATTTTTAACAAAAAATATATAACTCGAAACATATGAAAGAAAACTCGTAATACAACGACTATTTTATATTCAAAAACAAAGAATTCACAAAAAACTCATTATTTTTTATGGAAAATTTCAAACTCATAAAATTGTAGCTATTACTGATAAAACAGGTAAAACTGATTATTTTTATCAAAAAAAAAAGATAAAAAAATAAACCTAAAAAAAATAAATAAAATAAAAAATAAGCCTCATAAAGTAATGATTACTCATATTCATTATTTTTGATGAAAAATTTAAAACGCAAAAACATTTGATAAAAACAATAAGGCTGGTAATAGGACTATGAATAAGTTCGTGCGGTTTTACAACAGGTGGCGTAACTTGATTATTATTCCATCGATCCACATTTCCAAACATTCATTGGAGAGCTACTGTCGTAAGGCACAAACGTCAGTATAAGTTTTTTATTTGAAGCGTAAACAACAATATTTTTACCACACTTGAAAATGTCGAATTTCGTGCCAAATAATGTGTTTTTGCGGGGAATTCTTCTTCATTATTTTAATATGAAGAAAAAAGCAGCCGAAAGTCATCGTATCTTGGTGGAAGTTTATGGTGAGCATGCTCTAGCTGAGCGAACGTGCCAGAAGTGGTTTGCACGCTTTAAAAGTGGTGATTTTGGCTTGGAAGACGAAGAACGCGAGGGTGCGCCGCCAAAGTTCATGGATACCGAATTGGAGGAATTGCTCGATCAAGATCCGGCTCAAACGCAAGAAGAGGTTGCAAAAACTTTGGGAGTTGATCAATCAACCATTTCCAAACGTTTAAAAGCCATGGGAATGATCCGAAATTCAAATTTCGAAAAAAAACCGCACGAACTTATTCATATAAAATTGATTATTATTTATCAAAAAAATTAAACTCCAAAAATATTTACATTTTTTAGTGAAAAAAAACAAAACTCAAAAAATTAAGAATATATCTAATAGGCCGGGTCGATTTGTGGGGAGGCAAAAAAATCGCCCATTGCTTTGTGAAAATCATATTCTGGGGATCAAAATAAGAAACTTTGCCGAAGAAACCATACCTCTAAAACGAATTCTGATGTCCCCCAATTTGGGTCGAACTTTTTAAATTCTTTTCTATAACTCACTTAAATTAATTTTTTCATTTACATATGTTCTGACTAAATAAATTTCTTAGGAGAAAAAATAGATATTACTATAAATAAATAATAAATATTATTATAAATAAATAAAAATAAAGAAAAAACATAACCATTTAGCTTATTTTTTCATGTAAAGGCCAAAAATGGTGATATTTTTAAATTGGGGGACATCAGAATTCGGAGGTATGGTTCCTTCGGCAAAGTTTCTTATTTTGATCCCTAGAATACGATTTTCACAGAGCAATGAGCGATTTTTAAATCGACCCGCCCTAATATCTAATCAATAAAATAAAACTCGTAGTAATCACTATTATTTTAGTACTAACACTCGAAAAATGAAACTTATTTTCAATCAAAAAAATGTATCTCGATATTTAATTACATATATTTTCTGCGATACAATAAAACTAGGAATATATTATTATTATTGATCGCACATTTTACATAAATCTCACAGTCATTACAGTTCCCGGTTATCATCCCATCTCAGCATATTTTTGAGGCGCTAAATCTACCACTTTCTACCTCTAGAAATTCATGACTTATGTACGCAGATTTTAGGGAAGCTTTTCAAACGGTTGCTCACTCTTTGTTTTTACATAAGCATCGTTTAGAATCTTTGTTTTGCAACTCAAGTAATATTTAGCACCACAATATCACCTTGATCAACAAGTTCCCGGAATATATTCAGGAAATTCAAAACACGCGCCTATTCCTCAAAAGTGATATTATCGCTTCAAAGTACTACTACCTGCACGCAAATATGCCAACGTTTGATGCAGCTCTCGAAACATTTTTGGGAAGTTTATTTTCGGTATAGCCATCAGAGCCATCTTCGATTTTTCCATTACTTCATTCGGTGGTCAAAACGCGTTCCCTGAAGTGATTTTTTGACTCGATCAAGCAAAAGAAAAACGCAGAGAGCCGTTTCATGTGAATTCGGTGACTGCTGGATGGTATTGGTTTCGTTATTGGTAAAAAATTCACCGACCATGATAGCACTGTGTGATGGTGCGTTATCATGGTGGTAAATCTGTAAGTATTTATTTTTTTATTTATATAAAATTAGCTTACAACATAAATCTTATAAGCTATTTTAAGTTAGGAGCTATAGCAGCGAGGTCTTAAGCTCGATAATTTTATATACATATGCATACTTCCATTCTTAAACTTAGTAGGTACAATTTTATTTTAAATCTTATGGTAAAGATTGGTTCTTTTGAGGAATTTTGTTATTAGGGATATTGACTCAGGAGAAGGGACTGAGAGGTGTGAAATTGGGTTTGTGTTAGTGAATATTTGTTCTCTACAGGTAGCATACAGGGGGCAACTCAGTAGAAGATGAGTTACTGTGACTAAGATATCTGTGTTGCAAGTACAATATAATGGGTTTGTGTTATTCATAAGATGGCCATGTGTTATTTTCGTGTGTCCTAACCTAAGGCGTTCGAATTTTATAATGTCTAGTCGTGAAGGTTTTTTATTAGTTTTTTGTAGAAAATCTGTTATATTGGTCTTTGTGTAGTTAACGTTTTTATACCAGTCATTGGTTAGATTCCATTCAAGGAGTTGTTTGTTGTAGAAGTGTTGTTTAATATGATTTTTAATATCGAGTAAGTTGAAATTGTCTGTGCTAGTTACTGGGCTTCGATGAGCTTGTTTCGCGGATTGGTCAGCGAGGCTGTTCCCAACAATATTATTGTGCCCAGGCACCCATATTAAAATAATTTTTGGGTAGTGTTGTGTGATAATGTGTCTGATTTTGTTTGGGTAATAGTCGCTGTTATTTATATTGGCTATGGAATTAAGAGAGGAGAGTGAGTCTGAGCATATAGCAACCTTTTTTCTCTTGTGTTTTACTAAGTTTATTGCTTCAGATATGGCAATAATTTCGGCTGAATATATAGAACTATAATATGGAATAATTGATATTTTTATAATTTCATTTTCTAGGGTTATGCTATATGATATATTTTGGTTTATCTTTGACCCATCAGTATAAATAAAAGTATAGTTGGAGTATTTATTTTTAACTTCGTTGAACATTGCATGATATTGAATCGGATTTGTGTTGTTCTTGTTGAAGATATGCAATGAAGTGTCAATTGCTTTTGGGTTAAAGGACCATGGGGGATGGATATGAATATCGTATTTAGTTGGCTTTAAAGGTATACCTACTGCTGAGCAAAGTACTGTTGTTCTGCTTATAGCAGGCTGTATTTTAAGGGTGGTTGTCCTCTTCTTTAGGTTATTGACGATATTGTAAAGCGGGTTGTCTTGCTTTGTTATGAGAGCTTTAAATAGTTTAGCAGTTGTTAGGTCTCTTTGATTTTCGAAATTCAGTATTTTTGATTCAAAAAATAAATTTGCGATTGGTGTAGAGCGCAGGGCTCCCAACGCGGTTCTTATTGCAGCGTTAAGTAATGACTTGATTTTGTTTATGAGATAGTTAGGAGCATATCCGTAAAGAAAAATGCCATAACTGATTTTGGGTATAAATAATGTTTTTACAATTGTTAAGATAGATTGAGTGTCGCATTGAAATTTTGGGGAGGCTAGACATTTCACAATGTTTAATTGTGTGACCAGGGAAGTGCTTAGGTGATCGATGTGGGAGTTCCATCTGTATCTCTTATTGATAATGATTCCTAAAATTTTTAACTCATCACAGGGAAAGAGGTTTATGTTTCGTGAAAGCACAGTACATTGACAATTGTGCTTTCGACAGAGATGAATGTACCGATTTTTTGTTGGTGATAAGTTTGCTCCTGAGTAAGCGCACCAAGTTAAGATGTCGTGAAAAAGGTTATTCAGGTCAATTATTGGACACTTTTCTTTATTTGATTTAATAATAATGTTAAAGTCATCTGCGTAGGCGCAAAAGTCAATTTCTTTATGGAATGATATTACAGAGCATAGTTTTTCATACGCAATCAAGAACACAATGACAGATAAAGGGGATCCTTGGGGGATACCATTGTCTGTTGACCAGAAATCGGAGAAATGGTTATTTATTCGTACCATAAACTTACGATTTGACATAAAATTGATAATATAATTGGTGATTTTGGGGCCAACCTTCCATTTTACGAGTTGGTCAACTACCGTGTGTATGCCTATTTTATCATATGCCTTTTCAAAGTCAAGAGAAATAATTGTTAAATGGCTTTTTGATGAGAGCTTGGCTGCAGCTAGATAGTCTAACAGTAGTAGACTATCTGCTGTAGATTTTCCTCTCTTGAAACCCATTTGTCGGCTATTCAATAATTTGTTTTTTGTTACAAACCACCATAGCCGATTTGCTATTATCCTTTCTAGAACCTTAGCGAAGCATATGTTTAAAGATATCGGTCTGTATGATTTTGCTTGTGTTTTATCTGACTTTGGTTTTGGTATTGGTATAATAATGCTGTGTTTGAAGGACTGCGGGATAATTTTGTTATGAAGAATCGCGTTGAATAAATTTAAAAGGCGCTTTTTAAAAATTTCAGGAGAGTTTCGCATCATTGGATATGTTATCCTATCTAAGCCTGGAGTTTTTCCTTTTAGCTTAGTTAGTGCAGATATCATTTCCAGATGATTTATATCTTGTTCTAATATATTCGCATCTCTACAGGGTTGTGCATACACTTGAGATTGTAAGGTCGCTCTTTTCCTGTTTTGAAAGCTACTTGGAAAATTTTGGTCCGAAGCTGAATTGCTCCAGTATTTAGCCAGCTCATTAGCGATATCTTTTGGATCTGTGTGAGATTGATTGGGATTGTTTAGGGACTGTAGGCAATGTATACCGTGGGGGAGTTTGTATCCACAAAAGCGTCGTATAGTCATCCAAATTTTCTTTGTGGGGGTGCTAGGACTAATTTCTGCTGTAAACTTTTGTATCGAACATTGTTTGGAGGTTTTAATTTCTCGTTTAAAGGCAGATTTTGCTTTTTTATACTCAATTAAATTTAGTTCAGTCATATTCGATCTGAATATATGAAACCGCCTGTTTTTCTCAGCTTTTAATTTACCTAAGTTATGATTCCACCACGGCACTGATCTTTGTTTTTTATTATTTAAAGTTTTTGGTATAGATTCATTAGCAGACTGTAGAATAATTTTCCTAAGGTTGGATGCTTCTGTAAGTAGTTTTCTCTTTCTTTTTCGCCGAACTGCTTACTGTGAACATCTCAAATCAAACGTCTGACTTTCAGGAAAAAATTCATGGTGCACAATATCGCTTTAGTAAGCACCGCTTTGTTTTTTTACTGTAAACATTGGGAGCTCTTTACTCATTCGCCTGAAGTCTGCACTGCGTGACGTACTCATAAATCCACGTGTGATGCATTGATTATTATTGGATTGAATTCAGCTTTGAAAATCATTTTTTTTTTTTTTTGACGATATAAACGCGGTCCCTTTATTGCATGAAATTCAGGGTTATTGATCAACTTTTCTTTCACTTTATTGATGTTTTCATCAGTTTCCGATGTCGACTGCATGCCATTAAGTTCTTTATTCAATATTTCGGTCATTCAGTAGTTATTCAACAGTGCTTCCTAAGGACTATTCACGATTTCATTAGCGGTTATAGACGCCATTCTTTGTTGCCCTAATGAAAACTAACTCAATTCTACCATAGCCTATTCAGTCAAACCATTTTGCTCCACTAATGATTATATTCAGGTTAACTTATGTGAAACTTAACGAGTTGTTTGAGAGTTGTCATATAAGAGCTTTGAGCTTTAGTCATGGTGAACAACACAGATACATAGAAGTTGTGAAAACCCATACTGAAAAGTGAGAGTTTTGCGTAGATGACTCAAAAATATCGTAAACTCCTTGGTCACTACGATTCAAAGTCTCGTCGTACAGGGGGTCGAATAATAGATAAATTTTATCAATTCGAACGGATGAAAAGACTGCCCATAATCGTACAGCTTCGATCTTAAGCACATATTGCAGGGTTGATCAGAATGCTTCCAGTTCAATTAGGCACTGTTCTCAGCAATTGAGATTTTCCATGAAACTGTTTACAGCGGATAATTAATTGACACTAAACTTTAAGCTGTCAAATAGTTTACAGCGTCGAATGACCACAAAGCAGCAACAACGCGAGGAACTGATTTTGACTGATAAAGGACGTGCCGAGATTTTGCAAAATGAGTGATTCTTCAACGAATCTTTTTTCCACCACGAACCGCTATTTGATGCGCTTTTTGATGTCTGCTGAAGGGTTTATGCAAATCGCCCCTTTTCGATTTATATAAATATATTAATATAGCAAGGCACCAACCATTAATAGTGTTTCTTTCCGTAAACGTAATAAGGAAAACTTATTTTGGATTAAATTATTGAAACTGATAAGAGATAACATTAATAACCTTAGTACTATTGCTGGATTGGAAGACGACATTCTGACGCCTGATTGCCAAGAGTCATCGGAAATTTCGCAAGGTTTTTGTACTTTTAAATTAAAAATAGGTGTCCTTAACTGACTCGTGAAGCTGGCTTAACCACAAAGCATTTAAACTTTACATTCCCGCATAAATAAAAGTCCAAAGGTATGTATATCACACGATCTTTGTGGCCAATCCACTGGTCCGAAACGAGAGATAAATTGCTCATCGAAACGACGGCGCAGAAAATCCATGGCCTATATGGCAAGTAGCGCCGTCTTATTGAAACCAACTGTTGTGGAGATCACGTGCTTCAATTTCCGACAACACAAAGTCGTTTACCATGTCGCGATAGCGTTCGCCATTCACTGTTACATTGGCGCCTGCCTCGTCTTTGAAGAAATATTGGCCAATGATTCCTCCAACACCTAGGCCGCATCAAACGTTTGCTTTTAATGGAAATAATTACGGTTATTAAATGGCTTTGAGTAGCTCTTCAGCACAAATATGGCAATTTTACTTATTGGCTTAGCCATTAAATAAAAAATGAGTATCATCGCTGTACACCATAAGTTGGTCTGAACACTTTTCACAGAGCGTAGATTTTCCTAATACAATTTTACTATTTATAACATAAACGTTGTTGTGGCGTAAGTCTTTCCATAATGGAATGTCAATGAATAATGAAAAAACTATGTAGTCTCATGTGAGCTGTCAAAAACCCCTACTGGAAAAAATACCTCTAATCTAATCACTCTTTATATATTCTATTTCTTAAGGGGGGAGGAGCCTGGTTTATAAGGTCGAAAAAATCAATTTTTTTTTTTCGTTTTAAGCGATTCCTAATACATTTCAGAATATTCACACAAAGTTACAGAGCCTAATTCTCAATATTTCCGTAGATACAAAGCCAAAGGTGTAGGCGAGCGTTAGGTAGTTACGCAGCTATAGTACAAACTTTATCTTCTTTTCTCGACTTTTCATTTTTATGATTTCTTTGAATTGGCGTACATGAATGAAAAAAAAACTGATGAACCTTTTGAAATGAATCATAGCTTGTTCCCTTCAGTATTAAATTCTCTTCTATTTGAACTAACAAAATAGATAAAAAAAATTTTCAAGATTTTTATACCAAGTTGAAGTGAATTTTTTTATAGAAAGGCATTTTTTTCTTTAAAACCTCCAAAAAGTTGAAATTTTGGAATTTCTCTCAGTTTTCTTAGTTCATCTAGAATAAAATATCATGATAATTAGAAATCCATTTGAATTTTTTGCTTTAGATAATAATTACGAGCTGTATCTTGTACGCCAGTTGGAAACTCCGGCGTTGCAGCGCTCTACTAATTTCTATGTTAAACATTTTTCTCAATTTATTTTAACCAGTACAAAAATTTTTTATACTTTTTAAATGTTCATTAAAAGATAGAAAAAACTTTGCAGCGCTAAATTAATTTTTTCCTTAAAATAAAAAATCGCAAAGAGATGCAATTTTTAGACCTCATTGACCAGGCTCCCCCCTTAAACAAAGCTCCACTTCATGCACTAGAAAAGCGTATTTTCACCGAAATCCAATAAAATCGGATAAGAGAATCAAATGTCAGGCAACTTTTGGGATATATATGGGGTTGCGCGCTGTCACTGGATTATCGAAGATCAAACTGTTAGTCAATCATTACTATTACCACGTTTTGGATGAACTTCGTGCAAGAATAAAGAAAATCTTGTAGCAATTATGGGGAGAAAAGTCGTAAGTTATCCACCATGATAATACGTGAGTTCATTCCACTATCTATCAATAGGTTTTTGACGAAGTATAATGTTAAGCATTCAACCTTATTCGCAAGAACTTCATTCCCAGGGTGTAACCTTCATTAAAAAGGAAAAACAATTCAAAGAAATCGAGAATCTTGAAACACCCATACAGTCGACTGCTGTTTACTTTCGGGCTCATACGCGTAAATCCATGATACATCACCTGTCACGATGTCATAGACGTGTTTCGAAGCCCCGCGATCGTATTTTTTGAGCATTTCCTTCGACCAATCGACACGAGCCTTTTTTTGAGCGATTGACAAATTGTGTGGCATCCAACGCGAACAAATTTTTTTGACAGTCAAATGCTTATGCAATATTGAATGTATGCTCGTCCCACTAATGCCTAAGATTGTCTCAATCTCACGACAGGTCACATGACGATCTTGCAATATCAGTTCGCGCACAGCATCAATGGTTTTCGGAGCAACAACTGAGTTTGGACGACCTTCACGAAATTCGTCTTGGAGTGAACTACGACCACGATTGAATTCACCATACCATCGATAAACACTGGTCCTTGATGGAGCTTCATCGCCAAAAAATGAATTAAGTTCATCCATGCAATGTTGCTGAGTTAATCCACGTCGAAAGTTGTAAAAAATAATCGCACGAAAATGTTCACGATTTAATTCCATTTTTGAACCGAGATGAATATTTTAAGTTACTGTAAACAACACAAATAGCGCTGGTATTTCAAAACGTTCTGAGTACGTAAAAGCCAAAAAATGTCAAACTTTGCAATACAGCTGTCAGTTGCCAGATTGCAACACCAGGGTTGCCAAATTCCGACACATACAAGGAACCCCTCGTATAATCAAAAGAACTCAAAAATATAATCTCTGTGAAAATCATTATTTAAAGTAAAAAAAAAAAATCGCATTATCAGCAACTACGATGATCACTGTATCTAATGCAAAGATACTTCTTGAACGTATAGCTTTGTGCAACTGGCCCGAAATAGAAGCTCGTTTTGGAGGTTGGGTCAACATGGCATGTAATGAAATTTGCAAACAATTCAAACACTTGTCATTCAAATTTGTCGTTGTCCACCTTCTAGCAAACGCCACCAGCCTGGCGTATGATGCTGTTCGTTGACAACATAGACTTGGTTGCACAGCAGTTAATTGTTGTTGTTTGTTTGCCTGCAGCTATTTATGAGCCATGGCCTAGTCATGAAATGTATGCATAGGCCGCCTATGTGTATGCGTATGTGTATGTATATTCTGTCAGAAAATTGGGT
Organism: Anastrepha obliqua; assembly: GCF_027943255.1. Lineage (NCBI taxonomy): Eukaryota > Metazoa > Arthropoda > Insecta > Diptera > Tephritidae > Anastrepha > Anastrepha obliqua. Next base: position 90,003,556 of record NC_072892.1, read on the forward strand.
CGATAAAACACAAAAGAGTTATTATGAATTCAAATTTAATCGTATTTTATCACCTTATGAAATAATATATTTATGCCTACAACTAATACAATCATCAAAACATTTTCTGAAATCGACTTGAGTTCTCACCACGTATTCTTCTCCATACCTTCAGTCGACGGAAAATGGGCGCCTCGATGTTATAATTTGAGTTGTGGAAAGAGAAAAAGCAAACCGAATTCATAACAGATGAATACCGCAGTTTTTCACTTTTTGCGTTCTATGTCAAAAATTCGGGCACAACGAGGTTGCTTGTTGTATGTTGCTTTATGGTGGGACAAAATTCATGAGTTTTTTCTGACCTTGCTTTTCTCAATAATACCCTGCTAATAGTCTTTATTTGCGGTTTGACTTTTGTGAGTTCTGCCAATCCTTTTAAACTGAATTTTAAATTATCAATTTCGGGTACTTTTTTAACAGAATTACATATAACAAACTATAAATGGGCATATGCATGTGCACGCTTGCAGTTGTACCGTAGGCCGGTAGAAGGCTTCCTCTACGAGCCAAAACTCATCAGTCACTTGACCACTAAACTGTCGATGTTGCTGAAGTGTTCGCCTGTTATGCTGCCAGCATTATTATCATTGCTAATGTCGACTACCCATTTCTATCTCCAACAAATAAACATCACCACTGACCACTGCAACCTTTGGTGTCTGCTGCGGAATGTGAATTGTTCATGCAGCATTTGTCGACACGAAAAATTACACATGTAAATTACAAATACTGGATATACGAGTGATGTCCACTGATGATGGCAAACTGGCTAGCGATACTGTTATTGCCGGATTTCGCTGTTAGTGTGTATGCATGTGCATATGTTGCTACTGACTTTTGAAACATCATTTGACACTCGACTCAATTGTCATTGCCGTTGTCGTTATTAACCATCGTGCAGTGTTCGGTTCGGTCCTGTTCGACTGAAGCTATCGAGACTGTTAATGGGACCGCAAAGCATACCATTGGTTTTCATCAAGCAACTGCAATTCCACCTGTTCGCTTACTTTTTGGCAGAGAGCGACCAAAAATTTCCTATCTACAGTAAACCAAAATTTTAGACACAAACCAGCAAAGCGTCTGGGTATTGCTGCTGCTGTTCCTGCGTCCTATCCAACATAGGTAGATATGAGAGTACAGGTCATGTTTGCTCATTTGGATGCCAAATTGAAAATTGTGTTGTATGGTGACAGCGAAATGGGAATAACGAAATTTAACATGGCGAAAGAATGCACAATCTCGCGTACATATACTCGCATGTACGTAAGACATGCCAACACACATCTCTTATGGTATATGATTTATACCTGCAGCCGAATGTTGAAAAGTAAATGAGCATTTTTTGTAAGTGAAACCTGTGTGCTATATTTGCTAATTTTACACTCAAAGGAGTAATAACAGATTTTGTGGATTGCAGTTCGATTTAATTGATTGCAAATTTTGAGAGATTCGAGCAAATGTAGTGCATGTGCTGGCTTGAATTTGGTCTGAAAATATTTTTCTACCGAAGAACCGATGCTATTTCGAAAAATATATAACTAGAAAAACCCTGTGACTAAAATAATGGACCTATATGAACTTACTACCCTTACATATTTGCTTACTTTTGTATTATAGTGAATTCTGAGAGTTTCCAGGAGTTGGAAAAAAGCGCAAGCATACTGTAAAAAATATATTACAAAAGCTAGCCCTCCACTCGCTTTAAAGAACCATTCATGATGATATCAGCAAAGAAGATTGTTTCCACAATAGTTGAGTGCCCGAAATTTGGAATACGGAATGTGGCTCTTACTCATTATCGTTTCGCTTACCAAATAAATCACTCATAGTTCAAAAGTAACACTGCGTGCACATTTTATGAAACTAATATTAAAAACTCAGGATTTATTATCAAGCTTGCTATCAAGCTTAAAAAAGGTCGCAAGCATAGGTAGCATCACCGCTATTCTTAATTCTCGTGCTCTACCTAAGCCAATAACCAACAAAGAATGGCATAAAACAGTTTATGCTGAATAATCAGTAAATTTAATGCAGTGCGATGGATACTCAAAGTAAAATATCTTTTATTTTTGAATAAAATGTATTTTTGTAATAGTTTTTTTTTCATATTTTGTTGTACAAATAAAAACAATTATAAGTTGTTATGAAGAGAAATGTTCTTATTAATTCCCTCTCTCTCTACTTCCTCTTTTTCTTCTTGATTGGCTCTATAACAACTTAAGCTATGCTAGGAAAGACAGATTCTCCGTTAGATTTCAAGGCTGACATTATTATCCGTGTTAATGAGGGTTCCTTAATAAACCAAGTCTCTTACTACTTCAAAATTATAACTCTACACACTCTACGCGAATGCATCGAATGTTTGTGTGATGACAGGAAGCACTTCGCCTTGTCCTTATAAATTTCTGACTACTATTAATTTCTAACTCACATATATTTTAGATAAAGCAGGAGTAAATCAGCAAGAGTATAATACTAACAATACAAAGTTTTGACGTGATAACGTCTTATAATTCGATTTAGCCGGCTGCACGCACAAAAAAATGTGTCGTTACCTTGCTCAATCGTCGTTACCTTGCTCATTCGTCGTTACCTTGCATGAACTGCAAGCGAAAGCGCGGAACGAACGAAAAAGAGCACAATGGGCTCCCGCGTTCGGCAACGTTCGACATCTGGCTCTCTCCTACTTGAGTGAACATATGTATGTATGTATAAGCGCATATGTATATAAATTCACACATTTGTATTTGCATATGCCTCTGTTGAGAATAGGACGATGATAGGAAAAGTAGAAAATGAAAGGGAGTGTTTCGAGTGTAAAGTGTCTTGAAAAAGGCAAATCGATGATGTTGCCTCTTAGTGTTGTTGACTTATTAACGATAAATGTTTCGTCATTTTTCACGTATGTGTAAATGTAACTTGACCTATTCCATTGCGATTCCATTTACCTTCTCCTCTTTGTTTTGAAAATTGCAACCATTACATCAGTATTTTCTTATGACTTTGTCACGTTAAACTATCGTCAGTAAACCGACTTTACAGACAACCTCTTTTTTTCTTTTCCTTTGCCCTTTTTTAACAATATTTTAAGAGACTACTAAAAATTTCAAGTCCCGGAAGTTACCTGAAAATCCAACTATACCAATTTGAAATGAAAACATAGCCGAGCCGTATATCGATGTAAGCTAGAGATGTCAAAACCGGAATCCCGCTGTCTTTAAAATTCCGAAACTTCCAGAATTTCTTCCAAATTTCTTAACAAGCATATGAACTGGAGGCAGAAGGATACCTTTTTTATAGCAAAAAAGCAACATTGAAAAATACTTTGCGTTTACAACATTTTTTGGTAGAAAGCAGCCAAGTTTCCTTTGCTCAATTTTCAACTCTTCAAATTAAATATTAATATTCGTGTTGCATAAAATATATTGAAATAATATGAGTTAACCTCTATCCACTTCAAGTAAGTTTGTAAATATAAGTAATAAAATTTAGTTCAATGTTTGTCATTTCAAGTTCGAACCACATTGCACAGGTTGCGTCTCCCACAAACCGAAGTCAGAAGGCTCCTCTTCCAATTTGTCACATTTTCAGTAGCTCGCGATATAAACTAAACAAAACGAAGATATATAATACTAAAGGGTTGACCACACACTCGACAGTGGACAGTACTTTCGTAACATGGAAACAAAATAAAAAGGAAACTGATGCTATGGATAGGATGACGGCTTTAAATTTTCATCGTTAAAGTAAAATAAAGCTGAAGGCCAGTGAGTTGTAAGAGCTATCGACTTAGAATTGGCAAAATATCGAAAAATAACGGCAGCCACTTGGGTTTGGGCTACAAATCTTAAAATGCTACACCTAATAGTCAGAGTACTACGCTTTTGCTAGCCAAACAGCTTAAATAAAATGTTAGTTATTCACTCATCCTATTTTACACGAATTTGAAGCAAACCAATATAATCATTACTTCTTTTAAAAAAATTGTGAGTGTTTTTGTTTTTGTGCACTTTTGAAACAGCAAACTTAGCCATCAATTTTGATGGTATTAAAAATCGCTTTCACTTCTCAATACACCCAATAACAATAAAAATGCAGTAAGCATAAATAGCCATCCCTACATACACACATACATACACATGTCCATATACTTATACAGAAGTGTATGCAAATTTACACCCGAACGGCGTAAACTCAGGCCAATGAATGGCAACCGACCGAATCCAATTACTTTCACCACAGAATATGCAAGAAGAAAAGATTCATTCAATTTGGCATAAAAATTCGACAGCCTATTTACATAACCGGACAAACCCTTTTGATGTACTTTGTATATTCTTAGCATAAAAACAAGCATTCAAACAAAAGCAGCGCACGCACAAAAACAAAACAAAAACGAGAAGATAAAACAAATATTACCAAACAAAAAAATGGAAAAGCGCTGGACCTCAAAAAGTTCGTAAAATGGGGGAAAATTGTTAAAATGCAAGTGAGCCTGTAAAAAAGGAGGAAACAAAACGCAACTCTATTGAATGAATGAGCCAAACGCCTTCTTATCTCGTCATTGTCATTTTCACGGCGCCAAAGTGACTAAATTAAAATGAAACCAAACCAATGTGTTTGGCCGAGGGGAATGGGAAGCGAGTGGAAGGCGAAGAAGTGCCGCCCAAAAGGATAGCATAGCGCGTAACTACGGCTTCATTTACATTTGTTAAAATTTTGAACTAACACGAAAAAAAATGTATGCAAAAGAGAAATAATATTTAAAATTGCTCACGAAGGCGGGGAAAATATAGTAAAAAAAAAATAAATAGCAAAGTGAAATTTCCGTTTCCGTTCAATAGAAAAAATGTTAATCACTGTCAAGTCCATCCGCCTGCCAAGAGTTGCGCCTCATACGCACACACACAAACAAACTCGCTGCCAACCGGCCGTCTGAATACTGTTGCCGCCGCCGCTCATGCATATCAATGACAAGCGCAAATGCGAACACAAGCGCGATATTATAAAATATCCTGTAATATCCTATCTTTGTGTTATTTCTGCACTTTTTTCTCATAGCGCGTGTTGAGCTTTAACGCCCATTTTAAACATCAGTTTCAGATAAACTTTTTTATATATTTATTTATTTATTTTTCTTTTTTCAGTTACATTATTGCCACTTTTTTATGCATTTATCAGCAATTCGGAGAAAATTTAAATTTAGAGTAAAAATCAGAATTCCATTCAGGCGTAAAGCGGACTTAAGCACGCGCATCAAAATGTGTATATTTATGTGTATGTATGTATGTATGTAAATAGCCATGAATGAGACGAATAAAATTGGACATTTGTAATTGTGTTCAAGTAACCGAGTATTTAACGGTCACTTGTGGAATCGTATGATTAGCATTCGGCAAAGCGAATAGCAGGTTTGAAATTTGTGTAAGATAGGATGAGAATTTCTTCTGCAGTAAATTTTTCCAAAGAAAAATTATTTAGACGTATTTAAATCATTCCATAGTAAAAACAACATTAAGCTAATTTGGGCATTTTGATCACGAGCGTAAAATCGCATAAAGTGGCAGAAACGATTGGCGCGCTTTGTACAACTCGGTCAAAATCGCTTAAGCGATTGTCGCGCCAATCAAGATGAAGAAGAGAATCTACTTTCTGATCGAATTTAGCGCCTGTGATTTCAAAATAGAAAATATTCGCGAGGTGGAGTTAAGGTTTACAACTTATCAGGATAAACAGCGCACAAACTCGCAAGAGCTTGATGACTGCTTGAAAAAAAGAAACTGAAAGATGCGGCAGTATATCTTTTAATAAATTGAAAAGATGCAAAGCTAGCTGAATGGTGTTTAGATACATTTTCGGCAAAAAAAAACCAACGGAAGACGAGTCTTCTCGAGGCCCTATGCTCCCGAGAGGAGCGAACGAGGAAAAAAAAATACTCGCAAGCCAACAGCGTTGCAATTTTTTCCACCCGGTTACGTTGTAACAGGCGATTAAATGTTGCTTGTTAGGCTTGGACTCTTGTACATACATACATACGTATCTACTTATATACATACGAATTTATATACATTGCCAAAACAGACGTCCACTCACGCCAGCCACTAACGCGCGTACGCATGTACCCAAGCGTAATCGATTTTAATAAATTATGTAAAATTAAAAGAAATCTAAAAGAGCGAAAGGAGATGTCAAGTGTTATCAAAATGAAAACTGAGTGCGTTTTAAACAGCAACCCGCCCCAACAAAAGGCAAAAAAAAAGTATTTAAAAGTAAGCAAAGCAACAAAAAAGTAAATAAATAAAGAAACGTGCCGGTCATAGAGGGCGTTCGTTGTCGCATTTGATTGATTGGCCAGCTCAGTGGCTCTGTTTTTATTTAGTTAAAGTTGCGACAGTGGCAGCGGCTTAGCACGGCTCATTGGCATTGACATTCAGGCGACCAGAGGCATTTACCCAAAATGTTAATGCATTTATATACATATATATATGAGTATGTACGTACATAATTTAGCATGCGAGTACTACGCATTTTCGATGCATTCACGCCTGTACAGCCATTTGTTTATTTAACTTATTTTCTTCCTCACAAATACTACCATCATCAAAATAACTTCGCCCCTGGCACAAACGTCAAGTTTATTTAATCTGCCACTTATTATTATTAATTTTAATGTGCTGCCAAATGATGTTTGATTAAAATGTGTGGGTATGCACGTAGAACTATTATGCGGATAATTAATTTTTAACGCAGCTATTTAATCTCATTGGCTTAAATGTATAAGTGACTACTTGTGTATTTGGAATTTTTATATTATCAATGAAATTTCATTATAATACTTATTTTGATTTATAACGAGAGGAGGGCATCAATCATTTTGTTTTTTTTTGCTAGTCAGTTGCTTTATTTTACAAAAAATAAAAACATAGCATTAATACGTATTAATATGTTTCGACTTGACTTTAGCAATATTTCAAAAAAAAATCAATAATTGTTACTTGCGGTGATCATCACAAGTCCTAGGTGATTCATCTGAAACCAATCGGACAAGAGAAATTAGTTTTATTAATAGATAATCTTGTGCCTGATTGAAGCTTTTTCTTGCAAAATTAACAATATGGTGGCCTTAGGAAATATTTTTCAGATTTTCGTGAAAAAATCGACAATTAATTGTTTAAAAAAATCGAAATTTAAAGAAAAAAATCCTTCGATTAGGCACGCGTTTTTTATGTTTTTCAAAAGCAGTTTTATTGAAATCTACCAAGGGGTTTTTAAGTTACAGAAATCATCAGTTCAAAAAACATAGTATTGAGAAAAACGCATTTAAAATTTTGCTATCCGCTCCGGGGCGCCCGAGCGCCCTTTGTTAATTGTTGAATAACTCGAAAAGTATTTGAGAGAAAAGAAAGAAAGAAAATGCAAAAACAAAAAATCCATTTTTTTAAAAACTCTGACTACCCCTAACACCTAAAGTAACTTGCTGAAATCAGAAATATTATTTCAGCTGTGCTGTTCAAAAGCCGAGTAGAGTGGATTAAGAAACTCAATTAATTTTTTTTTTTTATTTTTGGTATAATTCATTTAACCCTTTACTACTAATCTTTCGAATATTTTACGAATTTACAATTAAAGTTTGCATCTAGCAGGACAACATTTTTGCTATCACTAAAATTCACTTTAACTTCAAACGAGGATTCCGTTTTATCAGGGTATTATATACAAAAGTACTTGTGATGAGCTGTAATTCGATATTTTTATCGACTTTTTTGGTATTTTTTTAGCATCAACTTACATATAAAGTTTTCACTTATGAGCTTTAGTTCTTCTCTTTTCAGTGAATTGAAGAATTCATGGAATTAACCGTAAAAATTCTCGTGCGATGATTTATTAAGATTCTCGACGTAGATTATCGGTACAAACGTGCAATGATCAACTCACTTCGACTTTTGGCGTTGAGGCACCTCAACTACTGTGAAACGCTGCTATTACTGGAAGAGCTAATTTTTCCAGGATAAATTTCGTGAATGCCCCCCAAAACCGGTTGTTATGTCAACAACTACCGATGCTGTGTGTCAATTGATAACGCAAGATAGTCATGTGGCATATCGAGAGATAGTAATACCCTCGTGCATTAGTGAAATCAGCATACATTCAATATTGCATAAACCCTTGGTCGTGAAAAGGATTTGTTCTCGTTGGATACAATGGCAATTTTTGGCAATTGCCCAAAACTGGAATAGCGTCGATTTATGTAAAAAAAATGTTGAACAAATTCAACCGCGGTGGTTCAAAGCACTTCTATGTCATTGTAGCAGGTGACTTGAATCTATGCATATGAGCTGAAAACAAGACAACAATCGACAGTATGGGTGCTCTAAGTCGAGCTTAATCCAAGAAAGGTTGCTCGAGGAAGAAGCACCTCTAAGCGTTACCTTCAAATAAATTTGCACCAGCAAATAGTTGAGAGGAATTCTCTTTTAGCGTAGGAAGAAATAACATGCCTCCAAAAATTTAACTAATGATATTCAGCGGCCGCTTTCTTGACAAAAGAGTCTGGTCCGACAATGTACAAGTGTAATAGTTTGATAAAACTGTACACCACACTGTAATTTCAGTTAGATGCAGATCCGTCTCCTGAATTTAGAACTTAAAATCATTCCAATATTGACAAATTTACCTAATTATTGTATATTATCATTTAGACCGAAATGGGTTTCTTTTGGCATAAAACTGAAATAGAGCTTGGTTTTACCCTCTTCCATTGCACGAAGAATCTATTACAAAAGTCAAGGATTTAGTTCCATGTAAATTGAATCTTAAGAGGAAACAAATTCAAAATTCGCAGAATTGTATGCTTTGACTGCTAGTATGCATTCCAACAGATAAATTCCTCACCGAAGTGTCGGAAGTAACCAGCGACAATAGCATACACACGCAGTCAAGTCTAAGTAATAGTAGAAATTGTTTTCTGCTGTTGAATTTCATCAGGGATCTTCTAGCGACGTACGGTCCAAAAATATTATAAAATTGAGTAGACTTCAAATTAGGACCTTAGCAGGGGCTCTCACAGGACATTGTCTCATAGGAAATCAAGGAGCTTATTGGAAGCAATTCAACACGTTTTTGCACATACCTGGTTCTGGCCAGAAGCAGGAACAGCTATTTAAGGTCTTACTTCTTAATGAATAAAGAAAATCTATACACTTTAGGTATCAACAACCTCTTACGCTTTGTCCAAAACTCAGGATGGTTCAATCTGGAAGGGGAAATGTAGCCTAGCCCCTGCGGCTCACAGCGGACCTCTACTTATAATCTATTTATAAATCTTTCCACAAATAAATAAATAAACAAATAATTGTAGCGTACACTTCTGGTAGGTCTTTGGCCGAGCTCCTTCTACTATTTCTGGTGTGTGTCTTAATATTGTTCCACAAATGAAGGGACCTACAATTTCAAGCCGCCCCCGAGTGACGAATGGTTTTTATGAGGACCTTTTTCATGGCACAAATACACTCGGAGGTTTGCCATTGCCTGCCCACCGGCGACCGCTAACAGAAAAAACTTTTTCGTTATTTTGGTATTTCACGAAGATTCGAACATACGTTTTCCGAGTTCCGAATGGGGAGTTTTCGATAGGGTGATTAATTTTGCGCCACCTTCTACTAAAGAAAATATAAAGAACTTAAGAATTGAAGTAGGTGTTCCATACTTCGAACATAAGTTATCTAATTTTTTTGTAGGTAATTTCATGTAGCCTACTCTGTAGTTCCCCAATTTGTGTAAGTTCTGCAATTGAAAGAAGTTGCACTACACTTTATATAAGATTGGAAAAAATTATTGTTTAAGCATAGATTTGATATTCAAATACTGACGTAATATCGAAACGAGCCTCCATAGAAAATAACGAATAAGTTGTAAAAATAAATTCCTGAGTCAACTTTATTTATAAATGCTAACACATACTCACATATACGAGTATGTACGTAGAGAGTCACATGCGCGCATAAAAATGACAAAAACAGCAATCAAAATGATATTCAATTAAATCATTTACACATGTTGTTAAATAATATCGTAAAATTGGTAAGCCACTCAATAATAATGACGATGTAAGTGTGGTTAGTAATTGTATCGGGTCAAAAGGCAAAGTATTTTTCACACACCGACACTTTGGTATGCAAACGAGTACGAGTTCACATACATACCTATATTGACATTGGAAGGTTCATGTTATAATACACTACTTATAGGCGTAAAATATAAATTAATATATTTGTGTGCGTGTATGTATAATTTGTTTAACTACCCAGTAGGTAGATTAGATGTACAAATTCATGGAGAAATCGTTTTTTTTTTTTTCAACTATAAAACTGGTAATCATAAATAAATAAATTTTGCCTGAAGCGATACAATTATCATGATATGAGCTTCCAAATTTTCTTGCATTAATAATATAGATGGACACAGTGCACTAAATTTTCACCTATCGCTATTCATTTAGTGGTAACGGAATCGAAAATTCACAAGTACTAGCCAAATAATGACCGCAGCAGTAAAAAAGCAGTCAAACTTTTGGAACTTGAAATGAAGAAGGAAAATTAAAATAAATATTTCATAGAGATACTGCGGCAAGAAGCTTTCAGCTACAATTAGAAAATGTAACTAAAAATTGCTCCACTTATGACGTAAAATACCACGAATCATTAAGAGAGATATGACAGCTGTTAGCAATAGCGATAGCTCTTTAGCACGAAAAACAATGACCTACAAGTGACACAGCATAGGATAGATCAAATGTAAGAAAACTTAAAAGACTATGGCTAGGACACACAAGACTAACACACAAATATCGTACAGAAAATGAATTGAATATCTGCAACTACTGTAATACCACAGCTCCAAGTATCAAGCTCATCCTACACGACTATAGAGATTTTATAAATGGCTGGAAATCAGCAAACACCATAAACTCCAGAGATCTATTGTTAAACGACTTTTCAGACAACTTTACTAAATTTATGAGCTAAATTAAAATAAAATTTTGTAATATCCTAAATGTAATTTAATACTCTAAAAATCTAATACTCTACAGTCAAGTCTAACCAATTAAAAAGGACATAAATTTAGTTTGGAAAATGACTCTTATTCAATTCAAAATAAGAAAGATGTGAAAATAATACAAAATTAAGAAACAATTTACTTTTGCTCGATATGACCACCGCTTGCCTTAACTATCGCCTTGGGACGGTCCAGAAACGCATGGCAAGCTGTGACTTGTTGGTCCACTTGCGAACAATGGCTTTTTCAGCGGCTCGAGACTGGTGAATCTTTTAGTTCGGACTTCGCTCTCCAAAATTACGCAAAGAAAATAATCCTTCGGACTCGCATCTGTTGAATTTGAGAGCCATTGTTCTTTAGCTGTTATTGGTTCACTCGATCTTTATGAAACGGTGCCAAGTCCTGCTGAAATGTCCGTGGCCTCCCACCGAAATGTTTGTCTGCCGACGGCATCAAAGCAACCTCCAGAATACTTTCCCGACAATCTTTCGCAATTACCTTGACGCCACGCTGGATGAAAACGATTGCAGAGTGCTCTTCTGCGGTTACAGCGGTCCAAACCAATTCTTTTCGCGGATGATGCCTCCTGGTGGCCAATCGATGACTCAAATTCTCGTATGAACGATTGGTGAAATAAACCCCATCGTTTTGAGAGTTTACGAATTGCTCAATTTGAAAAATTTTCTCGTCAGTGTTCTTGACAATGTTCGGAAGTTGATTGCTTTCGGCCAAACGAAGCAACGCCTTCGCTGTCTCAAGTCTGACTTGGTGCTGCTTTGGTGTGAGAACATGCGCCTTTTGGATCTTGTAAGGCTTGAATTTGAGACTATTTTTCAGTATACGGCGGATGCTATGGTCAGATATTTTCAGTTCTTTCGCCATTCGATCGGCACTCCGTCGGGGATTTCGCTCAAGTCGCTTCTTCACTTTAGGAAACAATTCACGTAACGTTGCAGTCGTTTGATGACCACCTCCATGACGTTTCGCAATGCTCCCAGTATCATTGTAACGAATAATGGTGCTCGAGCCCACGAATGCAAGACTATTACTTTTGAAATCCATTACTGATTTTCTTTTTTCATGCTTACTCTCGGCAAAATGCTTTCGCGCTTGTAAACAATACTCTGGACTGTCATTTAGCCAACTAACAGACAGCTGATGCTCGTGGATCACTACACGAGTAGTCTAAAGATGGTTACACTTCGAGTGCCGAACCATGTACTACTGTGGGCAAAAAGTAAGGTGAATTTGGTTGTAAAATGAAAAATCTTTGTTTATTCTTGTAAATCAATTTTATCCCCTTCAAAATAGTCCCCTCTCGATGAAATACACTTATGCCAACGATTTTTCCAATCCCCGAAACATGCCAAATAGTCCATTTCCGGTATAGCCATCAGTCATCAACACCTTCTTCGATTCAGCTTTTATCTCCTCAATCGACTCGAAACGCGTTCCCCGGAGTGGTCTCTTGAGTTTTGGGAATAACCAGAAGTCACACGGACCCAATCAGGCGAATACGGTGGTTGTGGAATGATATGCGTGGAATTTTTGGCGAAATGGTCACGAAGAACGAGTGCAGTGTGAGACGGTGCATTATCGTGATACAAAAACCAAGAGTTGTTGTCCCATAATTCTGGTATTTTCAGACGAATTGCTTCACGTAAACGACGCATAACGCTCAAATAATAATCCTTATTAACAGTTTGGCCAGGTGGAAGGAATTCATAGTGCACCACACCACGAAAATCGAAAAAACTGTCATCATGACCTTTATTTTTGAACGACTTTGACGTGCTCTTTTTGGTCTGGCCTCGCCTTTGGCACGATATTCGCTTAATCGGTCGGTTGTTTCAGGGTCGTAAGCATAAATCCAAGTCTTATCTCCCGTAATGATGTATTTGAGCTTGTCCTGATAGTCTGAAAGCATTGTTTCACACACATCAACGCGACGACTTTTTTCCAAGAAATTGAGAGTTTTCGGTACCAAACGAGATTTGACTTTTCGTAGGCCCAAATGGTCTTTCAAAATGGTTTTCACAGATCCTTCTGATATTCCGATCATATTTAACAGTCAACCGACGATTTTTGAGCATTAATTCCTTCACTTTATTGACGTTTTGGTCATCTGTTGATGTCGATGGTCGTCCGGAGCGCTCCAAGCCATCAACACGTTCTCGACCCTCTTTGAAGTCTTTGTACCACTTATAAACATTTTTCTGCGACATGGTCGAATCACCAAATGCCTTCTGCTTGCTAAATGTTTCCGCAGCCGAAATTTCATTCCGCAAACAAAATTTGATGGCACTTCTCTGCTCAATCAAATCAGACATTGTAGAAATCGAAAAATGCACTCTTGGTCGTTTGGTAAACACAAGCGTAAATATATTACTGATAATGACATTCACATGAAAGTGGGCCCAGATGTTTAACATGATTAACAAAGCTGCCAACTCATGAAAAAATAACTAGAGCGAAATTTTAATCCCGCGAAGTTTGACAAATAAATTCACCTTACTTTTTGCCCACAGTAGTATACTTATACATATAATTATTCAGTTCAGCTGAAGGCCACAGTAGCCATGGTTATAAGCTTATTGTATTTTAAATTTAACTATAAATATAATTTTTAATAAATAAAAATGTAGGCATAGGAGTTCCTACATCAAATTAATTTTTATTCAATATAATTTTCCTGAACTTCAATACACTGATTCTAGTAATCCTCCAATAACTTTATAAGATCTCACGTTCCAGTGAAAAATCAGTCCAAATTGCAGCTGTAACGAAGTTCTTGAATACGTACTCGTACATATATTACGTCAGTTTGCAAATCAAAGTGTCCCTTTAGTGACCGCTAGTGTCACTCGTAAACAGATACAGGGTACTTTTCATTTATTTGCTGCCCATATTTGAATATAACTCGAAAAGTTATGGGAATCACATTATGAAATTTTCAAGGATTGCTAATCAAAGTCTCAGCTAATAATAAAAAAAAAAATTTGAAAAATATTTAATAAAAAAATTCTTTACCGAAACAAAATTTTTTAACAATATATTTCATCTAACAAATGTCAAAATTTTTATTTTTATATGTAAAAAATCAAAGATTTTTACTTTTAAAAAACGCAATACTAATAATTTCAATGTTGAAATAAGTCTCAAAATTATTAAATTGTTTTAACAAATTTTTTCTTTTCACTTTTCATTATACTCACGAAAATTTAAGGCCATGTCCAAAATACTTCAATTCCTTCACACGGAACTATTTAACTGCTGAAAAAATTATTCAGGAAACTGCCAGAAATCGTAAAAAGGTTGGAATATTATGTACGATAGCTCTGAGCATCCTCAATGGTCGTTTTGCTGAGATGAATGCAAAGTGGATCCCAAGAATACTCACACCACTTCAGAAGCCATACAAGACGAGATTTCAAGCGAGTTTTTGAGACTAAAGTTATCAATTATAAAGTCTGAGATGAAGTTATCACGTTGCGATTCCCCAAGTCTGCTGCCGAAAACAAATACTTTGCAAGCCTTTTTCGGATATACACCCCCAAACGCCAGGATATTTAAATTGCATTATAAGGATTCACCATTTGTTAGAGCATAACATAAACAGTGGTACAAGTTTTTTTCGAAACGTAGTGGGTTCTCCTTAACGCAAACAAGAGTAGTAAAACTGTAGTAAATAAGTAAAGCTGTGGAATGATATACATGGCATAGGTTTCTCAAAACCCATGAGTCGATTATGAAATGAGATAAAAAAAAGTTGCATGAGGGGTACTACCGATTTTTTTATTTTTTATTTTGTATTTATTTAAAAAGCTCTTTTATATTATGTATCAAACACGATATCGTTCAAATGTTCACTGTAACTTTTTGGTCATTGTTCATAAAACAGATCTGGTAGAATTTGAGCCATGGCATCAGTTATGTTAAGATTGAGGACATCGGTGAATTGCCTGAGCGAACCTCTGAAGAAATTTGCTAATTAACAGTTTTCTAAAACATTTTAGTCCTCTATCCACCTTATATATATATCCACTGTTTTTCAAGCTTACCCAAAAAAGAGTCAAAACCACTCTATTTAGAAAAAGCTAATGAGTTAAAGTATTACACAAAATGTGGTTCATGAATATATGTCAAAGCTAGGTATTTCACTCAGATAAGTATTGGGCACGGGAATGAGTTTCCGACGTCGTAAAGGAGGTGTCGCTGCTTATACTATTTTTGTGTTCTAATAATACACCGGTGATTTTAAAGTGTACATGTGAAGTCCCGATCGCAGTAGTTGACATTCGTTTGAAGCGTAAAGATCCATTTTTATCTGACGTCATAAATGTCTACGTTCGTCCTGAAAAAAACAACATTTTCGGGAAGTCATGCTTCATTATTACTGTTGTGATTATTGATTCATTACAATTCCGCGGTTTTGAATAAGAATTTCTTGGAAGATGTTTACTATAAAGTTTTAAAGTTTATTAAGTTCACGCTTGTTGCGAAAAGTTGCAATGGCAACCCATCGCACTGTTTTATTTGTCATTACCTCATTCGCAAGTACAAGTGTCAAATTTATTCTATTTGATTTCTGGATTGTTCAAGAGCGCACAGGCGCCGCAGACAAACAAAATGTAAGTTGTTTATAATCTTTGTACATTTGATATTTTTAAACTTGTAATAATTGTATTAAATAAAGATTTCAGCCACTACTACCATTCGAAAGGACTTAAATATTGTTTTAATTGCGGGCCGCCAATTGCCGGGACAACAATTACCTTTTAATGAAAAGTGCAGCTAAAACGTGTCGTATATTTATCAATATTTACGATAATCACGTTCCATCAAACTCAATTTGTAAACAGTGGTTTCGCGAAGGGGCACTGAAAAAATTCGAAGATATTCAACTACAATAATTATTGGACGATATGTCAAAAGAGTATATTGACAGATTAACCGTCGGTAAACGTTTGCACGCGATGGGAATGATCCAGAAAGCAAGTAACTGGCTGCCACATCAATTGAAGGAGCGGGATATCGAGAGACATCTATGATGAACCCCTTAAGGGTGGCCTCTTATAAGTCGGCTTCAAAAAATCGATTTTTTTTTACTGCAATCGATAGATATATTATAGGAGAATATGCCCTCAAAATTTTATAGCGTGATTTCGGAGTTACAAGCCTGTGTACCGTCCGCCGTGTGAGTATACTGTCTACCTTCTGAAAATTTTGAAACACGTTTTCTCACAACCATGTTTTTGAAAATGGCGTGTAAGATTAAAAAAAAACGACGAAAGTGATCGTTTTAAACCGATAATCTATATAAAGATAATTAAAATGCACAACTAATTAACTAACAAAATACAAAAACAAATTCATTTTTTAATGTTATTTAACACCTTTTTTGAAAAAAAAGCGAAAAAAAGGACTTTTTTTCAATAATTAATTGTGTGTTCATTTTTTCATATTTTTATACAAGAGCAGTTTATTATATGCGGGAAAGCCTTCTGAATAAGACAATATTTTTCCAACAGCCTTTTTTGAAGCCACTGATAAGAGGCCCCCTTAAACCATCTGAAACCATCACGGGCGATCGTTACCGACTAGAGACTGAATTGGGATATCTTGTCCCACCCGCCGTATACCCAGACATTCCACCTTCTGTGTCTGAATTACCATCTGTTCCGATCAATGCAGTCAGCCCTTATTGGAGAGCGAATCACTTCTTACGAGAGCATCGCAAACGAATTTTTCGTCAGAGGAATCTGTATACTGACTGAAAGATGGAGTAAAGTTGTAGCTTTCAATGGCACATACTTCACATAATATCATGTATTATTTACAATAATTATTTCAATAATTCGTAACTTTGGCTAAGAAAGAACGGTAACTTATTCCCATACCAATATTTTAAGCAATTTACCTACTTTTTACATTATCAAAGAAAAAAATTCTAAAAAATCAATGCTATTTTTGAACCAAAATTAAATGGGATATAAAACCGCATGTTTTTAGCAGCAGATTGAGCCTTGGGTTGATAAAAAAACCAAAAAATTAAATAAGAAACAAATAAGTTTTCTCTGTGCTATAGCTTCGAAACTTTATGTTTATATTATATGTATGTATGTAAAATGAGTCGACGTGAGAGTAGGTGAAAAGTGGCGTTTTGAGATTTTCTATATAAATATAACATTTTTATTTCTGAGAGAAAAAGTAATACCCTAAAAATAGCCAAAATTTATCAAAAATTGAAAACTCAAAAAATAATATTGTAAATATTTGTGATCAAACAATAACAGATCACAAAATAATCATTATTCCAGAGGGATAAATAACACTCAAAAAATAATTATTATTTATTGTCAACAAATAAAACTCGATATTTGATTATATTTTCTGAGCAATATGATAAAACTCCGAAATTAATATATTATGTAGAAGTTATTAATTATAACAAGTTTTAAAATCTCAAAATAATGATTCAGTTTAAATGTTGTTGATATAACTTGTATTGATTATAGTCCCTGGATTCGACAGAAGTCCCTAGATTCGAAGACAACTTGGTCGCCATAGCTAGTGAACATCTACCCGTCCCTGTTGGAAACCCTTGTACATAGCCCAGAAATTAATATGAACCTTTGGGACCCTTGAAACGAATTTCCGTACACAAACACACTTATCAACTTTTTCGCTAGATCTATGCACACCTTTATACTTCTCTGCTGGGCATTATCATGTGGTGGCATGCCTACGTAGTAAATGTACACCTTTGTATGAGTGTCTGCGGTCTACATGTGTTATTGGATAAATGTTAATAATTTTAACATGGCTATATCAATTTTAATAATTTATAGGCTACAACTATGTTAACAATATTTTTATAATTATTACTTATCGCAGGAAACCGCCAACTGACCAATAGCACATAGAAATATATGAAATATAATGTTTCAAGGGTTACTAAATGTGTTTATGTGTAGTTAAGTGTTTACTGCCATATCGAAAATAATGAAGAAAAAAAACAACTACAAGTCGAGCAATTGGAAATATGTATTTAATATTGTAATAAATATTTGAATGAAGCAGCGGGAGCATAGAACTTTGCTGTGGTTTGAATTTATTTCCTCTATAGGCATGTGTTGACGAATACCATGCCGCAGCTGAAACAAAAATAATGCGCGAGTTACGATAGGGTGCAGCGAGAGCTGTATCGCGTTATAAAGCGATATCGGGAGTTGAATAAAGGAGAGAAATGTACGAGAATTTTGCGAAAGTGGTAGGAAAGATCAAAATAAAATAAATGCGAAGTGACAAGAAATACGAGGTGTATTCAAAAAGTATCGCGAATTCTGAATTTATGCAGGTTATGTATATTCGAATTTCGATTTTTTTGTGGTGTTATGTTGGTACTCATATCTCTTACTCATGGTTGAACCATTTTGAATGTTCAGTTAATTACACGGTGCTACAGTGAATCAGAACTTTTGAAGTGACATGATGAGCACTGTAGATCTAACCGAGAACGATGCGGAACCGTGTTCAAAAAATTTTTAACACCCTCAAATTTTTTATTTATCGTTAAAAACCCGATTGGGTGTTTTCCGACACTTAAAAATTCATAGCTCGTCTGCATTTTATCCGTTTTCCAATCTTGAAACAGTTTCGTTGAGGTAAATGTTAGTCTTTCTGACGTATGTCTTCTATTTTTCACGCTCGGCAAAAATATCCACTGATTTTTCAACACAAAACTTAAATTGTAGTCCATTTTTCCATTTTTTGCGAGTTTAACGAGATGTTGTCGATAATATTGAAATGAAAGGTTTATTTTTTAGTAGAAAGTCTTATAGCTTTGTCTATTCCGAATGTAAAAAGCATGCAATTTCAAAAATCGATCAAAATGTGTCGAAGTAACGAACTTTTTTGTAAAACAAAAAAATCAGTAATCTAAAAGCTTTGTTCACTACTTTCATATTTGCAAATTCAATGCGGTTCTCCGATATTAATCGTGAAATACGTGCATAATTAAGTATATTTACTCATACCTGTGTCTATTCCGAATCTAGCAAGCATTATTTCATCAAAATTGATAAGAAATATTCCAAGTGAAGAACGTTTTTGTAGAAATAAAATAAAAACAGAACATTCTCGAGTTGAACAGAGACCGTACAAGAATATTATAACGTAAAAAAAATAACACAAAAAGTAAAGCAATTTGCGCACTTACTT
Source organism: Anastrepha obliqua (assembly GCF_027943255.1). NCBI lineage: Eukaryota > Metazoa > Arthropoda > Insecta > Diptera > Tephritidae > Anastrepha > Anastrepha obliqua. Next base: position 90,022,873 of record NC_072892.1, read on the forward strand.
CTGCAATTTTCTGACTATTTTGCTGATAGCATCACTGTCTAGGTGTACGGCTGTGGAGTTGGCGTTTAGCTTCTCCGTTCCAATTTTATATCCCAGACCCCAAGGGTTGCTATTTAGATCTTTTTGAAGCTTCTCCCATTTTGCCTTCTTATTGGCGATAATTGCTTACTTCAGCGCTTTTCGGGATTTTCTGAAATCAGCAACTTCCGCCTCTGCTTCTCTGTTTCGTCTGGCTCTGGTGTACCTTCTTCCATTACGGAAGCAGGTTCTTCTCAGCTCTGCGATTTCTAATGTACACCGACCATTCGCTTCGCTGTAGATTGGTTAAATTGCTTCAAGAGCTGCTTGCTGGACGAAGCCCATTTTCATTTCTTCGGATACGTCAATAAGAAAAATAACTCATTTGGCTTTAGAAAATCCAAGTGCAAGTATTGAGAATCCTTTGCATGCTTAGCGTATCAATGTTTGGTGGATTTTGTGGTATGTAAACGTGATTGACTCATTGTTTTCGGAATGGATGATAAGAATATCACTGCTACTTTTGCAGTAGCAAGGACGGTGCCACCTGTCACACAGGTTTAATTTAACGGTATTTAGTTGTTAAATGGTCGCATCGAACATTCGATTTACACCATCAGGTTTTTTTCGTAAGGCTATGTTAAAGATGGAGTTTATACAAAGACAATTGAATCCATTGCAGCCATAAAACTCATAACCCGTGACGAGATTAACGAAATGGACTCGCAATTTTGCCAAAAATTTATTGAAAGTTTTGCTGAAAGAATCAATATCTGCCCTTGTAGTTGTGTTACCTTTTTTTATAATTACCAAACCTTAAGCTATCTAATACAACAAGATTTGAATAGTTTGCATCTTTTTACTTAGCTTTAAAAATCAAAGTTCTTAAAAAACCTTTCTTCTTCAGTTTTCGGGAGTACTTTGTATAGTCCATTGATTTAATCCTAATTGAGCCATATGGTCCAATGATTTAAATTAGAAGCATCTTGTGGCCCGCTGAACATTCTTAATGCCCTTCGCTGTAACAGTTTACGTGAGATGGTCGGCGCATAAATGGGGCTCAATGGGGCCAATGGTCTGTGATCTGTCTGCATAGAACAGAGATTTTACGTAGTTTCACCAGAAAAAGCATTGATTTTGTTAATGAAATATTAACTATTTCCACTCGCTATTGAATCGTGTAGCACTCCATTGCTAAATATTCAGACTAAATAAATATTTCCATAAAATTTTGCTACACACAGTCAAAGACTGAGCACAACTACTGGGGACCTCTTGAAGTTTAAACTGCTTCTCACGCTTAAACTCTAGCTCAGTGCCATAATTTCATGTATTGTGATGATTCACTGTGCCAGCTGAAAGTTCACTACATCGCACAATTATAGTTTCTTCTTCCGATAAAAGTGTGTTAACCTTATGTGCGACCTTCTGGGCGGTGCGGAAGTGGATAATAAAATATTTTGAAAAAAATCGTTTTATTTTAGTTTAATTCTCCATTAAAAAACATAAGATCATTGAATATCTGTTACTTGCATATCGCTAGTGACTGCAAAATCTAAAATTTATTTCTAAAGAAAATCAAAAAAACAATTTTTTATACTTATGATATTTCTTAAGGACAATTTCGACTTTAGTAAAATATGTTTTTATAAATGTTGGTTATTCGCTTAGATTAAAAGCAAATCATCCTGAAACGTACTATTTTTAGAAAATTGTTAAGACTTAAGTGTAGTCTTTTTTAAATATTAAATTATAGTATACTATTAGTGTACATTGTTTGCACTTACACTTTCTTTCACTTTACTAACAATAATTTTTCGAACCTTAATCTAGATTAGTCTACGTATATCCAAGTGACGCGGAAAAGCTTTTTCTGCAGTAGCAAGGGAGAATCCTTGGGCGGTTTGGTCTGCAATTTTTTGAGATATTTTCCTCGGCTATTTTTAATTTCCTCATCTGTCATCAGTGTGTGAAAATCTCCGTGCATGTTACTTGTATTTACTAAAATTTCCATTAAGGAATCAAGAAATTTCAACATAAAAAATCTTGAAAAAATATAACTCAAAAGATTGAGCAATAACATGCAAAAAAAATTGAAATTTTGCAATACCGTTTTGTACACTTCAAAAATATATCTAGGGTATATAACTAAATTACTAAGTAGCAACAGAATCTGAAATTCAAAAGTTGGAACGCCTCCATTAAAACGAAGGTGAGAAATTCCACATTTTATCCTTTCCTTTAATAAATGCCTTACTTAGCTCAATATAAACTTTATATATATTACATTTACACTTAATGTAATCGCTACTTCTTCAACTTCGATTTACGATTTAGCAATTTTTGCAGCAACATTTGAATTTTATGAATTTTTAAAGTTTATCAAAACTGAATAAAACCAAACAGTAAGCGGTAGAACAGTGCATTGGCAAACGTACGCATTACTAAATAATTGTCACTTAAAAGCACATTTCATCAACAAAGTTGTGAAACGGTTTGATAAGACGCTTCTGCAAATGCCAATAAGTAACGCACCTAACAAACATACAAACACATACGATCGCAATTATACAGCATTTTTACGGCAATCGTAAAATCTGCACACACCAAATTTAAGCACTTAACTTAACAACCATGTGCAAGTGTGTATGTATGCATATATGAGGGCATGTGATTGCCAACTTTAAAACTCACCAACACACTACGAGTATAATTACATACAACAACCTGAGTGCTCAATAAAAACGGCTTCATTAAAGAGGAAGAACAATTCGAGTAGTATGCGGTGAATTTTAACTTCTCTTTCAAGTGACTGAGCATGCATTAACACATGCATACAGAAGTGTTAAGACATACCTGTGTGAGTGTCTGCAAGTGCGCTTTCGATCCAGTGCTAGACTTGTGCGTGCTTTCCAATGTCATTTTATTGCCAAGCGCACACATGACAGGCAACAATAGTTGAGCCAATAACCGGCAGTAGACACTTGCAAGACTGAGTAGGGGAAATTAACCGGCAACCAGCGACCAACAAATGTTGACGCCGTTGCTGTATGCATTGCCGAGCTTTTCCTTTTTTGAAATAAAGTTATGAGTTTATATCCGCATACATCGTACCGACAACGCCACGCACAACACGAAGTACTTAGCCGCAGTTGGAGAAATCCACGACTGGTGTGCAGAAGTGGATACGCGAAAAGCGAAAATGTTCAAGTAGGCGACCAGTCAAAGGTGGCATGAGATTGTGGGTTTGTAAATGGTAACGCGCTCACGTAACGCCTACATAAACTGCGAGTTTTTATGTGCATTGCGTGGTCGCTACATTCATTCGCCCATTGGCCTAGTAACACGCCCAGCCGTGCACGCATACTTAAACAAATAACCTCGAAATGCAGCTTGTTTTGTATTGCCCATGGCTTAGTTACTCGGCTCACATACGGACTGTGCTATTGTTTCCTTTTTTTTTTTTTGTTTGAGCCAGGTGAAACACATTGCACCGACGGCAAAAGCCACTGACAGTAATGTGAGAATGGAACTGAAAAGTAAAGGAAAGAAAAATAACGCAGGTGCAACAATAAATGGATGCAGTAATGGTGGCTAAAATGGTAAATTTTTGGAATCTAACTTAATTTGTTTAGCGAATGTCTGCATGTTTACTAGACCGTATCACAGACAAAAAAGTTTCAGAGTCGAGAAAGTACTGATACATTTTTTATATAAGTTTTTGTGGCATCTGTATTGATGTGCGTTCTTTATAAGTGATACACCTTTAGAAACATAATAACCGGAGCTACATATTATTGTTCCTTTACATAAAATTTAGTTTGTGTGCCAATTTTTCTCCAAAGAAGCAGCCTACACTCTAGTCTTATAATCACAAATATGAACTGTATAACAAATTATTCCATATAATAAACTTATTGCTAGAAGTTAAGTTTACAAAAGTAATGTACATCTCTTTCTTTGTATTCTATATTTTTGTTTCGTTATGATTGGTTTAAGTTTAGTTGATTAAGAAAAATTATAACTTTTTGCTTGATGCCAGAGGATATCTTTTTCGATTTCAGAAACATTTTCAAAGTAAATACCCAAAAATGTTGAAGCATGTCGAAAGTTTTTGCCCCGTATATCGGTATTCCAGTTTGAGGATTCTGGTGGGCGATCCCAAAAAATCTTAAATACTGAATTGAAGGAAGTAAAAACTTTTTTATTATAAAAGTTTGTTATTATATTAAAATTTGTTATTATACTAAAATTCAATTGGCAATACATCTGCTTACTTGAAGCTCGCTAAAAAATCCGATTAAAAAAGTTCACATTTTACATTAACATTTACTCGAACATAACATTTCCTCCTTATATTTGCAGTCTTCTTCGTGATGTATGCGTTACTGGTTTTAAAAATGCTTCATCTTAAGATTTGTCTGCTTTAATAGAATTAGGATTTTCAAAATCAGCTTATCTCAAATTTTACTTTAAAAATATCTCGAAATCCCGGTATGAAAATTTTATGCTACTGATTATATTACGTATACGACCCGCATGTCACTAAGCCGGTTAAAGATACGGATTCAACTGAAAGTTTTCTAAAAAAATATCTTTATTATTCGCAAACGCTTAATTACGTTATAGAATTTGATCCTAATTTTCCAATTCCTTAAGGTATTTTGCATGGAACACGTCGCTGGTAACAGATGTAGAGAAAGGAAAGGAAAAAAGCCATGGTATACATAAAAGCTATCAGCAGATAAATTAATTTTAGTCTTACTGCTTCCCTAGACTTGTTTTTATCGTTGTATTATAGTGTGTTCTGATTTAATAATTTTAAATGTGCAAGGTTTTGGTGTTGCTTCGTTTGATAATACAGCCGAGACATAACTTAATTACACTGTGTGACAAAAAAAAAAATTAAATATACTTTTATGGAGACCTAGCACAACTTGTGGCTATAGAAAAACTAAAAAAATGGTATAGGAGAAATTTCCAATACACCCCCAAAATCTCATTTTATGGCCATAAAACCGTTTTTCAGTAGGTTGATGTGAAGAATAACTCCTAACTTCGCCAATTTCCATCCGATTTCGAATTTGCTTTTTTAGTTCGAAAGAACAAAAACAAGCCTTTTTGACAGTGTGCTGACAATTTTTCTGAAATGACAACTGACGAGACTGTATACGGAAGTATTTGGAATTTTTTAATTTTTTCTCTATTTTTTCGACTTTGACATAATTTTTACGATATTATCCGATATTGAGGATTTTTTTTAGTACACTACTATTATATTGTACAATATTATAGTAAATTTAATTTTGCGTCGAATGAGCTATATTTGACTGTAATTGAATTAAAATTAATAGAATTGTGTGGGTTTTAAGATTTTTTCTTTTTTTTTACTACGAGATTTGGTATGCGTTTCGAAGCATGAAAATGATAACAAGTGTCATTATAAACACATAATATTTATTGGAGTATTGTGCAGTGCAGCACTGTACGGTATGGTACGGTACAGTACGGTGCAGCACACAACGGAACTGGTTCCAAACTTAAAAATGCATTGGAAACGGCCCTTTGGAGTTTAGTATGGTACGGTACATTTGTCATTCTCTTCATCAGTTTTGAATACTTCTCTGTAAGAAATTCGATCATCATCATTCATCTTAAGTCGTCATCAACTAAATTCCATTGTTTAAATCGAGAAGCGAGCGTTTCAGATTGTCTTCCCAATAGAAGTTAATCACGAGAAAGATCCTGAAAATCTGAATTTGATACAATGTGTCGTTCTGAAGACTTAGAACCAGACGGAAAGTACTCTTCATCATCAGGTTTATTGTTATCAGTTTGATCATCATCAGCAATAAGTTGAACTTCCTTCAGTTCATGACCTGCAGTTGAGTCAATCATATCGTCCAAGACTACGGGGTTCTTAACAGTTGCAACATCAGCCTATTTTATGTGCTTTCGAGTTTTATAATGATGACCGTTTACGTCCGTTTTACAAAAATAACAATCACCTGGTTTATGATAAGGCTGATGATGCCACATCATCGCAGAATATTGAGAAATTCGACTTTTCTGGCAACGTTTTGATTTATATCTCTTGAATTTCAATGAAACAAACAATAAAACTTTGACGTTTTAATAAGGTTAAATTATAATAACAAACTTCTTTTGTTAATCAATGCATAGTGTGAACTTTGGTACACTTGGGAGCTTTTTCATATTTCTATTGAAAAAAAAGTGCTATAATATGTCAGATATTTTCGTAAGTTCTAACCAGTTCTGTTGTATGCAGTACAGTGTACTCTTATTTATACATATACACTCCAATAAATATTACGTATCTATAATAACGTATCAAAACACGTCCTTATTCCCATTTAGCGTAAGCTATACCTACATACCAAATTAGTAAAAAAAAAAATAAAATCTTAAAACTCACACAACTCTATTAATTTTCATTCAATTACAGTCAAATATAACTCATTTGACGCAAAATTAAATTTACTATAACAGTGGGGTACTAAAAAAAATCCTCAATATCGGATAATATCGTAAAAATTATGTCAAAGTTGAAAAAATAGAGAAAAAATAAAAAAATTTCAAATACTTCCGTATACAGTCTCGTCAGTTGTCATTTCAGAAAAATTGTCAACACACTGTCAAAAAGGCTTGTTTTTGTTCTTTCGAACTAAAAAAGCACATTCGAAATCGGATGGAAATTGGCGAAGTTAGGAGGGATTGTTCACATCAACCTACTGAAAAACGGTTTTATGGCCATAAAATGAGATTTTGGGGGTGTATTGGAAATTTCTCCTATACCATGTTTCTTAGTTTTACTATACCTACAAGTTGTACTAGGTCTCTATAAAAGTATAATTTCACTGTCGCACAGTGTTATTATTGATTGATTGACTATTTTGTTGTGAGAAGTTCGCAGAGATCAAAATGTAATGATGATCAATGGCATCATTGGAGATGTTCTGCAGAAATTTTGTTGCCCTATCGGGCATGATTTCAATTGTTTTTCCTGTTTTCTGCGTCATATCTTTGCGCCTTGTTATTATTTAATTTTTATTTCATATAATGTAATTCTTCTTATTTCTTTTTCTCCGGGTATATATTTTTCGGATGAGACCTTCCTATACTGATGACGACCACTGCAAACTAAAAAAGGATTACGATTTGAGGGCATGCACCTGGAATGCCCGGTCCCTTAATGGGGAAGGTGCCACTGCCCGGCTGGTCGATGTCCTCGTGAGAGTAAAGGCTGACACCACTGCCATTCAAGAGATGCGGGGGACGGGACAAGGCAAGAAAAGAGTAGGACCTTGTGACGTCTACTACAGCTGTCATGTAAAGAAGCGCGAATTCGGTGTTGGATTTGCTGTGGGAGAGAGACTTCGTCGCCAACTACTGTCGTTCACTCCGGTGGACGAGCGTCTCGCAACAATCCGCATCAAAGCCCGTTTTTTTAACATATCACTAATTTGCGCCCACGCCCCGATGGAAGAGAAGGACGATGCGACCAAAGAATCTTTCTATAAGCGCTTGGAACGTTCCTATGAGCGCTGCCCCCGCCACGACACAAAAATCGTGCTTGACGACTTCAACGCCAGGGTGAGCAAGGAGGGAATTTTTGGTCCCACAGTCGGAAAATTCAGCCTGCACAACGAAACATCCGGTAACGGGCAGAGGCTGATCGACTTCGCCGGGGCCCAAAACATGGCAGTCTGCAGCACCAGATTTCAGCATAAAAAGATACACCAAGCTACCTGGCTGTCTCCTGATCGTAAAACGCGAAACCAGATCGATCATGTTGTGATAGATGGAAGACACGCTTCTAGTGTATTAGATGTACGTACGATCCGAGGACCCAACATCGACTCGGATCATTACCTTGTTGCAGCCAAACTGCGCACCCTGTGCAGCAAAAAACGTACATCTACCTACGCAAAGAATGTTCGACATCGAAATGCTGCAATCACGAGAGACAGCCAGAAGATTCGCCACACGACTCTTATTCCTGCTCTCAGAGAGCACTGGCCAATAAACCGGCATGCACGAGCAATAGAGCAACATTTCTTGTTCCCTATGTACCGCCGCCGAAGAATCGGAAGAAATCGGATACCGGCGAGCCCGAAAAAACAATTGGTACGACGAGGAATGTCATGCTGCCGCAGAAAGAAAGGATGCCGCCTATAGAGCCACACTGCTTTCGGGCGCAACGCGAGCCATGTGGGATCGCTAGAGAGAGCTAAAAAAGGAAGAGAGACGTATTATCCGAAAGAAAAAACGAGAGGCCGAAATACGTGAGTGCGAGGAACTTGAGATGCTGGCCAACAGGAACAACGCCCGAAAATTCTACCAGAAAGTTCGGCGGCTTGCAGAAGGTTTTAAGACCGGGGCGTTTTCCTGTAAGAACAAAGACGGCGAACTGGTGACTGACATCCAGAGCAATCTTAAATTATGGAAGAAACACTTCCCGAACCTGTTAAATGGTGATGGCTGCGCATGTCACAGAGAATTTGAAAATCCCGATACCGCAATCGTCGAGGACGGAATTGTCGTTCCGCTACCCGACCATGACGAGAGGAGAATAGCGATAGCGCGTGTACAGAACAACGAAGCCGCAGGCGCCGACGGACTGCCGGCTGAGCTATTCAAACATGGCGGCGAGGAGCTGGTAATATGCATGCGTCAGCTTCTATGCAAAATATGGTCGGAAGAAAGCATGCCTGCCGATTGGAATTTAAGTGTGCTCTGTCCAATCCATAACAAGGGCGATCCTGCAATTTGTGCCAATTACCGCGGGATTAGTCTTCTAAATATCGCCTATAAGAAGATATATTTTTATAATGTGGCATTACGGTCGTTTGTAAGCTGGCTTGATTTGTGAATTTGTTTTTTTAAATACTTTAATAGCAGGTCTGCTTTGTCTAAGGAGGTCTTTGTCCACTGCCCATTTCTAGCATTGATTGCCGGTTGGTGCATAGTAGCGCCGTTGATTGCTGTAATTGCTTTGATTAAGAGTTACAGTTGCTTCGCTAATTGCATTTATTATTGCATCTTAAGGAAGTATTAACTGCATCGTATGGAGGAAATAGTAGTAAAAAATTTTGTACCAATGATTTTTCAACATTTTGTCGTTTTATAATCATTAATTCATAGCGCTTGCAATTTGCAATTGAGATTAAGATTGAGGATTAAGCCCAAGTATTGAACTTTCTCAGACCAGGTGGTTCTGGAATTATTGATTTGGAGAGCGGTGTAAGAACTTGTTATTAAAAAACTTTGAAGAAAAGTGGCGTTGGCCGATTTGGCTGAAATTTTGACTTTGCTGATTTTCACGAATCATTATTATTCGGAACCAAACAAACTAAATCAGCTTGAGCGAACGCATGACCTGCTTTAGTGGATTTCTAAAATTTTGTCTACACTGTCCAGCGAGCTAACTGAATAGTCGTGCATTTACTTCTTTCTCTACCGGCATTGATTTATACTTATCAATACTTTAAATCCATCTTATGATTTCCGTTCTCAAAGTAACAGTCTCCCCACTTACAGGCTGAGAACTTGCACACCTGCATATTGATTTTAAAATTTACTCTATCATTAAACACTTTGACAGTTCCCTATTCTTTACACTGAATTTTATAAGCTATATTCTTGGTGCAAATCAAATAGAATGGGTCTTAATATTAGAACCTCGAAGTTTTTTTGGACCCGAAGTTTACCTTTAATACACATACTAATTACATTTTTTCTATTTTGTTTTATATCCTTGCTTTTATTCGACGAATAAGTCAAGTATTTCAGTATTCTTTTACTTTTAAATTTTATATTCTACTTTTATCCGGTCAAGATTGAAGCATGATAATTTGGAGGCCTTATCTTGAAACTCACAATAGTCGGTTGAAATCAGTTCAGAAGACAATTATTCGGTATGCCTTATAGGGCTTAAATTTCTCGGAAACGAAGCCTTCATATTTCTCAATGCCAATTAAAATTTCGCGGCCTATGTACATTCGCCCTTCAATTATTATTTTTTTATGTTGATACACTCGTCTCGAAGATAAGTTCACGGTTATGGATCAAAGAAGTTGCATGAAATTTTGGGTAAAAAATGGAATTAAGGGGGCAGATACCTGTAAAATTTCGAAAAGAATTTAAAAATTTAATGAGTCAAAAAATTTTTAGAACGTAAATTTATGTATTTCTTATATTATAGATCGTCAACCGTGACGACACTATTTTTAGCGTTCGAGAGCAAAAATAGTAGGAAATTCGCTCCAAAATTCATTTTTTTAAGCATTTTATTCCATGAATTTTGTATAATTGATTTAAAAATTATGACCTTAATAAACAAAAAAAAGTTTTTTTTGTATTCAGGTCACTGACGCCGATGCTACAATGCCCCGCTGCGACCTTCCCGCCATTTTAAATGATAAAAATTAAAAAAGAAAACAATTTTTATATTATTTTAATGTATAAATAAACTGTATGCCAATTTTGAAAAAAATATATTGACTTCTTCATTTAAATAATTTTAATTTACAGGTATCTGTCCCTTCAATGCTCGAAAACACTTGAAATGTTGACAGTGGCATACAGTGAGAGTACTCTGGTAGATAGGTATGTAGGTATAATGGTTGAAGTACCACACTGGCACTCCCCAAGTAGCACTAAAGCACCGTTTTAATACCATTGTGAGGCCTACAACAGGAAGATATCTACAGCCAGCCAGAACTGTAGATGTAATGGAGAAGATTGATGGGATTTAGGTTGGCGCACTGCCCCAAGCTGTCGAAAAAAGGAGCACCCAGTGACCTTAATCGTCTAGCTGCAAAACCCGGATATAGAGAAAATGCTCTGCAGTCTCCTTCTCTGAAAGGTTCCCACAGCTTCTGCGATGAGGGTTAAATGGTAAACCTAGCTTTTCCGCGTGTGTGCCGATCGTCCAGTGACCGGTAAACACAGCTGCGAGTTTGGAAGTTGAATGGCGTGGAATCCCCAAGGCTTTCTGCGTCTTCCGTATATTGCACTGGGGCCAAAGGGTTTTTGAAATAGCACATGAAGAAATGGAGCTCCACCTTTTCTGCGCTTTCCTTAGTAATAATTTGAGCAGTTCTCCTTTAACAACTGCCAGGAGGATGCCAATGACCAGGTAGGAGGGCCATAGGCCAATTCAGTCGCCTTGCTGGCAAGCTCATCAGTAATTTCATTTCCCTATACGTCCCTATGTCCTGGAACCCTGATTAGAGAAATCCTACCTGCACGCCCAAGATATTTGATCTCCTCCTGCAGGTAGTTTGGTTCTGCACCATGGCGCCGTTAAAGCCTTGATCGCGGCTTGACTATGTTTTGACTAAAAATATTTACAAGTGGTGCAAGGTTTTCACAGAATATTGAGAATATGTGAATGACGACATTTGCTCTGGACGTTCTAGTCCATCAACAACCGATGAAAATGTTGAGAAAGTGAAGAAAATTGTAGAATCGCCGAACTACAATCAGAGAAGTTGGTGAGGATGTCGGCAATCTTTTTTGAAATTTTGGGCATGCAGCATATGGGAGCGAAGTTCTTTTCAAAATTGCTGAGTTTTGACCAAAAACAGCGTCGCATGACCATCACTCAGAAATTGTTGAATGAGGTCAACAGTGATTCAGATTTGTTTAAAAGGGTCATAACTGGTGATAAATTGTGGATATATGGTTATGACATCGAAACCAAAGCCCAATAGTCCCAATGGAACCGTCCAGGAGAGCCAAGACCAAAAAAAAGCATGCCAAGTTCGATCGAATGTCAAGGTTCTGTGCTCACTGTTTTCTTCTATTACCATGGCGTAGTGCACCAGGAGTTCTTACCACAAAGTCGTACGGCAAATAAAGAGTATTACCTAGAAGTTATGCGGCGTTTGCGTAAAGCAATACGAAAAATACGACCGGTATTGTGGAAAAAAAGTGAATGGCTTTTGCATCATGATAATGCACCTGCTCACTAATCTTTGCTTGTGAGAGATTATTTGGCCTTCCAGGCTTCGAGGGCTGGAAAAAACGCTAGGGGGTCTACTTTAAAGGAGATTACATAGAAATTGTTGAAAAAATAAATATTTTTAAATTTAAATTAAAAATTAAAATTCACCTTATTTTTTGAACACACCTCGTACATCTTTTATATTTCCTTCGCCTGCTTATTCCCGTTTAGCGGAGTTTGGCATATAGCGAGCATACACACAAATAGGAATTAAAAAATAATTTTTTTTTTTCAAATTTTAGTAGTAATACAGAGTATTTTATGGAATTAACTAATACAGTGTCTTAGTAAATATTTCAAAGTTATATAGCAAAAAGCAATACTCGAATCAGTTTAGTCATTTAACTAATTTTATAATTTTCTCATACATATTGGCGCCTCTTTTATAAGCTTAAGTAATTTTTGTTAAAGAAATTAGTTTCAAAATACAGTAATTCCAGTGCAAATCAGAGCATTGTTTGCATAGTTATTAGCGTACATATGAACATATTTTGGAACTTTATTTCGTAAATGTGGAGTTTTGTTAAAATTACTGCATCTGCTATGAACGATTTGGCCCCTGAATACTTAACCGTTCAAATACTAGCCCCTCATTAAACATGGAGAAAAATATTATACTTATACTTTCGTAAGCAAAAATTAGCGAAATTTGGCTTTCTTCAATTTTTCTAAATTATCAAGGGAAAAAATGGTCCTCTAACCTTTTTCAAATAGAATGCGCTCCCGTACAACTGCATGCACACGTGTCCACAATGCAAAATGTTATTACAACTGTTTTCGTTATTGTTGTTGTTGTTGCTGCTGCAAAAAGCCCTTAGCAATAACATTGTCGCCGCGCCACTATCGCAAAATCACAACAATTCACACATACCCTGCAAACTAAGAACACATACACACCCCGCTGTTTACAGTGGCAAACGCTGCACCAACTGTGAATGGCCTTTCGTATGTTTACGCCACGACTGTCAAGCCATGAAAGCAGCACTGCCAGCGGGCGATAAACTGCGTACACCTATAATAATTTCGTTTTCGTTATTATGACTTCTTTCTGTTTTTGTGCCCGCTCGTCGTTTTCAGTTGCATTTACTGTAACAAACATAAGTACATACACACATTTTTATTTTCATTCTATATTTGGTCTTTGTTATTTTCGACATTAAATTTTCTTTCCTTTGATCTCTTTCATTTAGTTGGGTTGTTTTGAATGGTAACTCTTTTAGCAATTATCAGGCCTGCATTACATTATACATATATATATGTACATAAGTAAGTATATACTACAAGTACATATATACATGCGCTTGTCCCAAACACATATGCTTTTTTATCCCTGCGGTAAAAAGCCGAGCTACTCAATGAAAAATTGGAGTTCATGTGCTGCTATTTTATGGAATAGGTGATATTAGTACGAGAGTGACTAGAACTGCACTAGTCTCAAAACGACCAATTAGAGATGTAAAAACCAATGATATGCGAAACCACATATGCAAACAATATATTATTTTATTAGATAACAATGCTTCAAACATTAACGATGAGGATGTAATAAATTTAAATGTTAATAGAGTCAATTATGTGCGCAGTGAATCCTAGAAATCCAATTTATTACTTCAAAAATTATACGTGCAGTCAATTGAACGAACACTATAAGATAACAGATTAGCGAAAAATAAAAACAAATTTCAATTGAATAATAGGATTTAAATACCTAAAAATTTAATGGAATATTTAATTTTGAAAAAAAGAAGTTATCTGTAAGGCTTGCAAGCAACTTTTAAGTAGAATAATAATTTCATCATTAGTTTTTATATCCCTCTAAGAAGATAAATGATTTTGAAAACAAAATTCTCAGTGAGTACCTCAAAGAACTAACAAATGAACGCAGCACCGATTACTCATTTTGGAAATGCGCGAATAGGTATTCACAACCAGCTGCAGAATGTCCACCAATAAGAAAATCAGACCACTTGGGCAAAAACCAATATAGAAAAAGCTGCTACCTTGAAATATCTTTAAGCGTTACGACGTATCAAAAACATTGGAAATGAAATCATGTTATCACAACGATCACGACGATATTCCTCCAGTAACGGATTAAGAATTATGTGATAAAATAAAAAATTAAAAACCAAAAAGCCACCTATTTTTGAACTTATCACTGGAAAACCTTAAAACAGCTCCCACCAACTACCTAACTAAATTAATCAAAATTACGAATGCCATGTTCAAATTGAAGCACATTCCTATATAAATACTAGAAAACTGCTGAGGTGATCATGTTCAATAAGCCAGAAAATTAGTACAGGATGCGTCATCACATCAGTCTATATCACTCCTACCCACTTTGTCAAAACTATTAGAAAAATTACTTGCCAAACGCCTTAACAAAGCTATTGAGCCGAGGAACCTAATGCCAGCGCATCAATTTAGCTTTCGCCCAAAACATGCAACCATCGATTAAGTGCACAGGCTAACTCAAGGAAAAAGTGTGCTCAGCTGTCTTCCTGGATGTATCCAAAGCTTTTGATAAGGTATGTCACGCTGCCCTTCTCAACAAAATAAGAGAGATATTACCAATTCAATATTACAATACAATATTTTAATTCGAATTAAATCAATTATTTCGAATTAAAAACGACGATATGTATTCTAACCTGAAAGAAATTAAAGCTGGCATCCCACAGGGTAGCGTTTTGGGGTCCATCTTTTACCTAATTTTAAAATGCAATTTGCCCACCAATCAGACCTGCATCACAGCAACGTTTGCAGACGCCACCGCTATCTTGGCAGTTGGAAATACACAGATTGAGTCAATTGCAAATCTTCAAAAACATTTAAACAGAATCTATGAGTGGAAACAAAATCCGTTCATATTAACTTCACGTACAATAAAATGAAATATCTTCCGTTATATATGAATGGAGTGCAAGTCCCTCATCATAGCACGGTTAAATATCTGATTATGTCTCTGGCGGCCGCCGTAGCTGAATGGGTTGGTGCGTGACTACCATTCGGAATTCAAAGAGGGAGCGTAGGTTAGGTAAAACACCAAAATTAAGAAAAACTTTTTTCTAATAGCAATGGCAAACCTCCGAGTGTATTTCTACCATGAAAAAGCTCCTCATAAAAACATCTGCCGGTCGAAGTCGGCTTGAAACTGTAGGTCCCTCCATTTGTGGGACAACAACAAGAGACACACCACAAATAGGAGGAGGATCAGCCGAAAAGAGCTTCTACTCAAATATGAACGAGACGTTATCAATAAAACGGTCCTCGGATGACATATGGCAAAAATAATTTTTTTGTTTTTTGGTGGGACTGTTATAAGCTTACATGGCAAATTTCAGCGTGATATGCCACATAGTTTGTTTTCTGTGCTACTGTAAACAAGTCAAGCTCGAGTGTGTTCTTCGAATTCTCTTTTATAACTTCGATTGTCTCAAAATGTTTTCCACGGAGCGGCAACTTGAGCTTGGGAAACAAGAAAAAGTCACATGGAGCCATATCAGGCGAATACGGTGCTTGCGGAACGATATTATTTGAGCAGAAGGTATATATATAATCGTATTCTAGGGATCAGGGAACGTTCATATTTGAGCAGAAGGTATATATATAATCGTATTCTAGGGATCAGAATAAGAAACTTTGCCGAAGGAACCAAACCTCTAAAACGAATTCTGATGTCCCACAATTTGGGTCGAACGAAAAATCCCACTTTGACCCATTTAGAGTGCTCCAATCGAGTCCAAATTTATGACCGAGCCCCACTAACTTTGGACGGCCGATCCACCCATGCCAGTGGCACACCCTCTGGAACTCCCCTGGGGGGCTCCCCATACAATCATTTCAAAATATCACCATTTTTGGCCTTTACATGAAAAAATCATCTAAATGGCTATGTTTTTTCTTTATTTTTATTTATTTATATTATAATAATATCTATTTTTCTCTTAAGAAATTTATTTAGTCAGAACATATGTAAATGAAAAAATTAATTTAAGTGAGTTATAGAAAAGAAGCTAAAAAGTTCGACCCAAATTGGGGGACATCAGAATTCGTTTCAGAGGTGTGGTTCCTTCGGCAAAGTTTCTTATTTTGATCCCTAGAATATGATTTTCACAGAGCAATGGGCGATTTTTTTGCCTCCCCACAAAAGACACTAAAAGTTAGAACCAAATTGGGGGATATCAGAATTCGTTTCAGAGGTATGGTTCCTTCGGCAAAGTTTCTTATTTTGATCCCTAGAATATGATTTTCACAGAGCAATGGGCGATTTTTTGCCTCCCCACAAAAGACACTAAAAGTTCGACCCAAATTGGGGGATATCAGAATTCGTTTTCGAGGTATGGTTCCCTCAGTAAAGTTTCTTATTTTGATCCCTAGAATATGATTTTCACAGAGCAATGGGCTATTTTTTTGCCTCCACACAAATCGACCCGGCCTAATATATATATATATATATGTCTCTTGACACCAAACACAGATGAAATGCTCACATAAAGAAGAAAAGTCTTGCGATGCGCTACTAACGCGCTACTACCGCCCCACCTCATGCAGTAATCAATTATTTTTGCAAGTCATGTGCTAAGCGTCATCATATTAATTGTAACATATTATAAAAAAACAATAGAAAATTATTCGTTAACTCGTTGCAAATGGGAAAAACCACTTCCATTTTCTGGGAAGAGGTCCACGCCTTACAGCTGTGTGCCAGAGAATGTCTACGGAGAAGCACGCGCGGTGCCAATGTTAATATTATTTCTGACAGTCTATATAGGTATACCTATATATAATATATAATTGGCGCGTACACCTTTTTTGGGTGTTTGGCCGAGCTCCTCCTCCTATTTGTGGTGTGCGTCTTAATGGAGGGACCTACAGTTTCAAGCCGATTCCGAACGGCAAGTATTTTTATGAGGAGCTTTTTCATGGCAGAAATACACTCGGAGGTTTGCCATTGCCTGCCGAGGGGCGACCGCTATTAGAAAGAAGTTTTTCTTAATTTTGGTGGCTACGGCGGCTGACGGTCAAGCAGCTCAAAAATCGCTTGAAAGCTTCTCATTCCAATCAAGATTGGTCTAGGAATGTTTTAAAATCCTCAACACCCTAGCATCAAGAAACTCTGTTACCTTGATGGGGGTTCTGGGACATCAGGGGCATGAAGGGAATGAAATTGCGGACACTTTAGCAGAAAAAGGGGAAGAACTCCCCCTTTCTGCGGGGTAAATAACAGATTCAAAAGAGCCTTTCTACGTGAGCAGGAACACCGAGGCCTAATCTATTACTGGAGAGCCCAATCGAGCATGCGGCAGTCGAAAAGACTCATAGATCCAGAACGGATAAAGGCAGAAGCAGTTAAGGATTGCTAAGCAGAAAGGACATAAAACTTTATAGTGAACTGTGGACCCCGCAAAGAGGCACGAGAAACAGCAGATCAGAATTATATCTGCCCAGCATCTGCCCAGCAGTGGCCCTCCTGGTAGAAATCAAGCTTACAGCTGTTTTAGGATTTATTAACAGCTTAAAACTGTTTGAGTAGGCTACATGGCCGCACAATAGATCTCTTCAGGTCGCAGTGCACAAACAGACCATCAATAATAATAATACAAATAGAATAAAAAAAGTTTCTTTTGTATTGCTAAAATAATAAATAAATAAATATATGAACAAGTCAAAAAATTATAGCCAAGAAAAAATTTTTTGTATTTAATAAAATATATTTGAAACTTGAATTTGTCAATTTATATATTTACATTCATATTTATTTATATTGTGCAATACTAGTGTCACCCGTGGACGAAAGTTCGGCCAATAACAATTTTCACTGTAATTATTTGGTTTTATCAAATTACAATTGAGATATGCAATGTAACTAATTATATAGTCATCATAACAGATTATCTTAACAAATACCAAAAAAGTCTGCAAAGAATGGAGTTTGGTTGGGATTCCTAAGCACTAAACGAATTTTTTTAATATTGCTGTGATAAAATAGATACCTTATCATAAGCGGCATGAACGTTTCAGTTTGTGTTAAGCCCAATTTTCCAATACCTACCATTTTTCATCATAAGACAGGTGTAACTGTATCAAATTTCATTATCATAGCTGTTGTAGTTCCACAGAAAAGCTATATATAGGTTTTAGTTTGTATGTGAAGGGCCACGCCCCCCCCCCCCCCCCCCCCCCCCCTTCCAATACTTGCCACTCTATACATTCCTGTCAAGCTTCAGTCCTCTAGCTTAATTGGCTTTCGAGATATATTGGTTATAAAATTTTGTCTGTATGTCAAATTCCGTACCCCCTATATATCAGTATTAAGAATTTTGCATTAAAGGAAGTTATTTTTATCAAATCGGTGCATGTTTCATTGAAATCGGGCGAACGATACACTAAAAAAACCAGTTTAAATATTTGAGAGTGACGAGTAGGTACTATTCCTTTTCACTTTTAATTATATCCTCATATTGTAAAGGCCTTAAATTATGCTAAACTGCGTCTTAATAAATAAATATATTAAATAAGTAATCTGTATTTACTTTTGTAACTCGTTCAAAACTGATAATTGGACTAGAATTGTTTGCGTCTAGAATAAACTATTAGGTTAAGGAATAAGTTCGTAGCGTTTTACCAAAGACTTTTATTTAAACAAAAAACAATAATTGTATCAATAAGTTAATCAATTATATATTCGCCAATGCTGTTTACAACCTCTTCCCACCTCTCGACCAATTCGTTGGCCGTTCCGCCAAAAACCGCCTGATCTGGTCAAAGGAGTTGTTGAGCCAGTTTTTAAGGACCTCTTTGTTATCGAAGGTAACGTCCTTCATATGATTTGGCAGGGAGTGAAAAGATGGTAATCGGTCCGGTGCGGCTTTGACGACTTGTGCAACATGGGGCCTGACGTTGTCGTCAAGGAGTATGATTTGAGCATGTCAATAAGGTTGTAGCTGGGCAATGGAGAGCTCTTTGTTGACCGTGGCATTCTTTTCGAGCATTTCCCAGTGCACCATGCCCCTCCACCAAACACATAACATGATCTTCTTGACTCTTGGCTTTGACGTATCTCCTGGAGCGACCCACTCCTTTCTTTGCTTCATATTGATGTAAGATGTGACGACTCGGTATAAAAAGCACAGTTTATGACCACGTATTGCTCAACGGCGGGCGAGATGCTGAGAAGGAATTTGAAGGCGACTTTCGTTTTATGATCTCAGCTCATTTTTCTCGCCAACACACGACTGGTTTGGCGACCGTTCTCCTTCAAAAGTGATTTGAGACGTTCTTTATTAAATTCAGAAGGCCTTCCGCTTTGGAATGTGTCATCGACATCAAAATCGCCATTTTTGAACTTTGCAAATCATTTCCGTGCTGCAATAGTTCAATATTTAGTATCAGCTGATGCCAAGGCGTTATCTTAACTAGTGTGATCAGAATTCATAGTCTAACAGCTAACAAAAAAAAAGATAGAAGACTAACTACTGCATGTGCATGCAAACTGAAAGTAAGGTAGTTCGGAACTAGTAGGCTTGACTGCAGGGTTACAAATGTTCTTGTATGTGTTTGTGTTGGTAAGTACAACCAGTGTATCTACTCGCCTGTGAACTTTTATTTATGACTTAATTAAGCAAAGTATTTAACTGTAATGCGCCAATCATTTTCATTTGCTACTTCTCTCACTTTATTCCATATATGAGTATGTACGAGTATACAGTTTCCCTTATGCTGTTCGCTCTATTTCTGTACTATGCACTCGTATATTTACGTTGACATTGCCAGCATTTATCATCGCTGCTAAGTCTGCTTGGCTTCTACAACTCTCTGTATTTGCTGCACTGTTCTCGATTGCCAATTGCTGTTATTGTTTTTGTGTTACTACTCGTACTTGTTTCATTAGAACCTTTTAGTTAGCTTGATTTTATAGTAGGTATGAATGAATGTGTTTGTGTTGCATGAGGTTCTTTTTACGGACGCTTTCAATTTAGTATCCAATGCATTTTATGATATTTTCTATTAGCTGTTTATCTTTTTTTAATTTGTAACTGCACTTAAAGAAAAGTTCCATAAATGCCATAGGTGCAATGCGCTGTATTGTCGACAATGATAGCGTAAAAATATTGAACAAAGAAACTTAAGCGGTTGCACTATTTAATGGTACAACGCAACACATTCTACACTTTCCATTCCTTTAAGTGAAAAAAACTAAAGTAACTATAACTACGAGGTAGCGCAAAATTAATCATCCAATTTTATTTTTGAATAATTTGTTTACTAAATAAAAACATTGTTTGAATGATAGAAATCTTTATTTTGAGCTTTACGCGCTCCGCTACCGGTCTGCTTCTTCTTCTTGATTGTAACGGGTGATCAATTAAGAGGAGTTTTTTTCATTTGCGTTTTTTTTTACAGATCGCGCGCGAGTTGTGGCAAACTGTCATCGTGGATTTGTTGAACAGCGTTTGGCATTTCATCATGGAAAGACTCACACCGCAACAACGTCTACAAATTGTTCAACTGTATTATGAAAATCAGCGTTCTGTGACAAATGTTTTTCGTGCTCTTAGACCGCATTATGGTCAACATAATCGGCCTGTCTTAAACACTATTCGACAAATTTGAATCCAAAAATTCATTGGTGGATAATTCTCGACCGAATACACCACGTCCAGCAAGAAGTATTGAGAATATAGCGGCAGTAGCAGAGAGTGAACGTGAAAACCGCGATAAATCGATTCGGCACCGTTCTCAGCAACTTGGACTGTCGTATGGAACAACTTGGTCAATTTTACGGAAGGATCTTCATTTAAAAGCATACAAAATACAGCTCGTACAAGAACTAAAGCCAAATGACCTTCCTGCACGTCACCGTTTTGCTGATTGGGCTCTTGAAAGGATTGAAGAAGATCCGCTGTTTTCGAGCAAAATTTTGTTCAGCGATGAGGCGCATTTCTGGCTCAATGGTTACGTCAATAAGCAAAATTGCCGTATTTGGGATGAAGAGCAACCAGAACAGGTTCAAGAGCTACCTTTACACCCAGAGAAAACAACGGTCTGGTGTGGTTTATGGGCTGGTGGAATCATCGGTCCATATTTTTTCAAAAATGATGATGGCCGCAACGTAACTGTGAATGGTGCTCGCTACCGTACCATGATA
The DNA here is from genome assembly GCF_027943255.1 of Anastrepha obliqua. Lineage (NCBI taxonomy): Eukaryota > Metazoa > Arthropoda > Insecta > Diptera > Tephritidae > Anastrepha > Anastrepha obliqua. Next base: position 90,044,076 of record NC_072892.1, read on the forward strand.
TCGGACTTTTTGCTACCTGAAATTGAATCTAATGATCTCTACGACATTTGGTTTCAACAAGACGGAGCCACTTGCCATACAGCTCGTGAAACAATGACTTTATGAAGTCATTTCGGAGAGCAGCTGATTTCACGTTTAGGACCTGTGAGTTGGCCACCAAGATCTTGTGATATCACTCCTTTGGACTTTTTTCTTTGGGGATTCGTGAAGTCCAAGGTCTATGCTGATAAACCAGCTACGATTGAAGCTCTGGAAGCCAACATTACGCGTGTTATTCACGACATACCAGTCGAAATGCTCGAACGAGTGATTGAAAATTGGACCTTCAGAATGGACCACCTTAAGCGTAGTTGCGGCCAACATTTGAATGAAGTCATATTCAAAAAGTAAATGTCAAAGAATGTCCTTTCAAATGATAAATAAAGGTTTTGAACAAAATTTACATTTTTGTTTTTTTTTAACTATTGAAAAAAGCACCTCATGATTGATCACCCGTTAGTGTCTTTCTCGTGCTAACCGGCCAACGTGCAATGGTCCACAAATCTTCCGCAGAAGATTTAGATTCTTGTTTACATACTGCAGTTATCTATTTATGACAGGGTGAATAATTTTGTGCCACCTTGTATAGGACAAGTAAAAAGAGTATATTAAAATATGGCTTTCGTCGCCAAAAATTAAAAGTTAGTTTAATTTGTATAAACAAATAACTTAATAAAGAAAATAATAAATATAAAAAAAAAAAATTGGCAAAACTATACAATTATCTCAACCCATCCCTTTATTCTGCCAAAAACACTGAGTGCCTAGTAGCGATACCTCAATATGCGCCACTTTTTGTATTCTCTCAATCGTGAAAATGCTAATATACATACCATAAAACATCAATACCATAAGCGAAACCTTTGGCCCCGATCTGGTCGCCCATCAACGTCTTCAAAGGATGAAAACATCGACAAAGTCAAGTAAATGGTGCTGGAAAACCATGATTGAGGGAGGTAACTCATGACCTTAGCGTGTCTCACGAATCAATTCGCAACATTTTACACCATCAATTGAGCATGAGACGCGTGGCTGATCGACTCGTTCCTCATTCCAAGAGAGTTGAATTTCTTTAAAAAAATTCATCAGTATAAGGTGGCTGAATACATTCTTGAGCAAGTGAATTCGGACCCAACGTTTATCCAGCGAACATAACAGGTAATGAGACGTGGGTATGTGAGTTTGACATATCATATTTTGAAGTCTTTTTTAACCAAAAACTCAACCAATATCATCGAACCACCACCCGATTTGGCCCCATGTGACTTTTTGAGTGGATAGAGGCCATTAAGAAGAATTCGCCAAAGGAGCTGAAGAAGATCCCTTCAAACGCGTTTAAAAGGCGCTTTGATGACTGGACTAATCGTTGGCATATGTGTGTGGCTTCGATTGGAGCCTATTTTGAAGGCGACAAAGTAAATTTTGATGATTAAACAATTATTTTGCGTTTTATTGAACAGTTCCCGGTACTTTTTAACAGAACGTATGATATTAACAAAAAAACCGATTGAAGTTCGCTAAGGAACACGGCGATAAGAGTTTTAACACGATCATATTTTCCGACGAGTCTAACTTTAATATTTTTGGCTCCAACGGCATGTCTTACGTTTGGCGAAAGAAGAATATACATTCATATGTATATATAATTGGCGCTTATACTATTATTTCGTCGAGCCTCTTCTTCTATTTGTGGTGACCGTCTTGAAGTTTCTCCACAAATAGAAGAAGCTACAATTTTAAGCCCACTCCGAATGGCAGATGGATTTTCAAGAAGTGCTTTTTCATGGTAGAAATACACTCGGAGGCTTCTCATTGCCTGTAGAGAGGCCATCGCTATTAGAAAAAACTTTGGTATTTCATGTGATTTAGTATTTCATGTGCGGCATTTTGAATCCAGACACTACCAAATGTCTGTCACACACCAACCCATTCAACTACAGTGATCTAATATTATTTATTTGTTTTTTTTATTAAATTATGCATCCAAGATGAAAATCAATTGTCTCGCTACAACAACAATTTTATTTGATTTAATATGGCGTGTAAATTGGTTTGTCTTGCCTCTAACTACTGCAGCTAACCTCCATTTTTCTGCACCGCAACGCCATAAGATTTTACTTGATGCATTTGTTTTAATTCATTACAAATTCTTCAAACAATTTTTTACCGGCCACTGGTGAGTAGCTGAAATACTAAACACGAAAATCAGTAAGAAAATACAATATGTTGCCAAGAAACTGCACTCAATGAGAAGAGGAGTAAAATATTATATACTAAAGGGGAGAATAACCAAAGTGACCCAAAAAACATCATAGAAAATAAATACTCAAGAAAAAATAAGAAATACAAAACAAAACAGAAACGCTAGTACAGAACAAAAAAATGTCTCAGTTCAGGCAGAAATGAATTTTGTATACCCAGCGCATGTTATAGTGGTTTTAGGATTATATTATAATTTGGATGTTTATAAACCGAGTACGACTTTATTTAATGGAAATGTTTTTGTGCAAAAACTGCCACAGTTAGGTAGCTTCAATTCTGACGGATGTTGAGTGGAAAATGCGCACTTTACTAAATTCAGCTCGATTTCGATCGAAAATAAGAGATTTGTGAAAATTGGCTATTTTCCAAAACTGTGCATATCTTTCGTCATTATAATCATCCAACAGTGTCTGAAATAAAAAAATAATTAAGCGAAAACATCGAGTCGATGGTTTCATTATACTGCGCATCTCAATTCCGTTAGATTTTTACAAACAATTGTTAAATAAAAAAGTTTATCTTACCTTAGTGGACCAGCGCATAGGGGTACAACAGCAGCGCCCAAGAAAAATGTTGACAAGCACCAGATGACTTGGCTATTCTGCGGCACCCAATTTTCTTATCATAGTTCTATTCTTATTTTCTTAAGTTTTTTTGTTGTTGTTTTATTAATTTTTCGTATTTAATTATTTTTTATTTCATTTTTTACAGAATGTTTGGCCGTAAATATTTTTTCCGTCATCCGCTCTCATCTTCCCCCACCGAATGTAGGTTTTCAACTGCATCAGTGCTTGGCTAGCGCACGCCATAGCCATTCATTTTCGCCACTAAGCAGTAACCAATGAAGAGGATAGCGTCCATGCGCACCAACATTTTGGTCACGCCATAGTAGTTGCCGATGCACACAACGAGGTTAATAATGACGCGAAAGATGATGATGATGATGACAAGGCCATTGCGAACGCCAGTGGCGGGTTGAGCAACGGGAACACGAACTAACCACTTATTCCGTCGATGCGCCTTGCCAAAGCAAAAACGCAAAAGTGCAGCTTAACATTGACCAGTTTTTGGGGCGAATATGTCAGCTGGGAGGGCGGAGAGATGTCGTGCTGCAGGCGCCACCAATTTGGCTGTTGAATGTTGTTTGAGCGATGCTCTCACCCGGAAATGCACAGATAACAAACGCAAGTAAAGACGAATACATAAATTGGCTAAAAAAAATCATAATGTAGGAGAGTGGACGAAATATGTGCGAATATGGGTAAATAGAAATTGCCTAAGGAAAATAAAAAATGTATAAAGCGCAGGAAAAGTTATGAAAATTGGCTGTGCCAAGAGTAAAAAAATATGCAACGTACTCGTAAATGAAAGTCATGAAAAATTACGAAATCCGTAATAAATTAAATTTTTGCGCTCATTGCCGGTAAGCCACTGCGTGTGAAAAATGCGAAAAAGTGGTGGAAAAATAAATGAAAATTTTTCTGTGTAAATTAGTAATGCAGATGAAATGTTGGTAATTAGTGTTGAGTAGTAAAAAAGTGGTGGCAAGCTAACATAACTAAAATTTTCTGTAGTTAACTAATACATATGTAAAGAGAGTGTGCAGATAATATCCAAACATTACGCATCAGAAACATTGCAAAGTATCAGTTCATATTGAGTGTTATCTGTTTCCTTCTTTGGATTCTGGTACGTTTGGATTGCCTGTTAATTTTAACATAGATTATTTCCCTTGCTCTCTTGGCATTGCTCAGCATGATGCTGATCACAATTTGTGTACTTAGTAGGACTTCAGAGAACACTACTCTCTAATTTATGTCTTCGTGAAAATTGCAAAAATAAATGTTAAAACTTTTTGTTATATTAAGAAAGTTATTGTAGAATTTTATTACACATATTTTTGTCGTTTATATAACCCGCCATATCCCTTGGTTATAAATAAATTTGGCTTTTTTCTTGCAAATGAGACAAAAAATACCCACCCATGAGGGGGTTTCAATAAGTAGCCGTGTTAAAAAAGGAGACAACATTTTTTCAATTTTTGTTTCAACATAGTCCCCATTCAGAAAGATACACTTCTCCCAACTCTGCCTCGGCAATGACTTCCTCGTTTGAAACAAATTTTTTTCCCGCGAGTCATGTCTTCATGATCGGGTGAATACAGGATGTGCGACAGCAGTTCATATGGTATTGTAGTAGTATTGTCCAGTGATCGTTCTTGGTTTTTCTAAAAAATCCATGAGGATGACGCGTTCACATTCCAAAAAATCGTCGTCATTACCTTTCCGATCGATGGGACTGCCTTCGCCTTCTTTGGAGCAGATTCGAGAGAAATCCATTGTTTTGATTATTGCTTAGTTTCTGGTGTGTAATGGTGAATCCAGGTTTCATCAACGGTGCCAACTCGACGCAAAAATTCCTTCGAATCTCGCTTAAATTTCTCCAAAAACTGATTTGAAGTTAACAGCCGCATCCGCTTCTTTTCCACCATGAGCAATCGCGGCACCCATCAGGCCGACAACTGCCAACTAGCCTGTGATGCTTCAGAAAACAAGTACCTCGGTGGTTCCCGTCCTGCAAGGAATCTACTTGGAGTGTATCGCTCTTAATCACGTTCCCACCAACTGGAAGAAAACGAGGGTTGTTTTCATATCTAAAGCAGGGAAGAGGGGCTCCGACTCGGCCAAGCACTTTAGACCAGTGCTGTCCAAAATGAAAAATGTGAGTGTATAAGTGAGAACGAGAGAATGGGAGCAGCCCAGTGGGAAATTTAAACCAAAATAAATAAATATTGGATTGGAGTAGAAAATTTTTGTGGGAGGAATCGAAATGCCTTTTGATATTACATCTATAGCTTCCTTTGAACGACTTGTAACATAAAAGGCATTGCAAGTCGCCAAAGGCATTTTCTAGCATAAAAAAGTTCTCACAGGGCATTGTATTGCATACACTAAGCGTCGCGGACAAACTCGGTGTTTATTCGTTGCTGGTTTGCTAACGACTGAACGATGGAGAGTAAGAATACGTGTGATCAATTGATGTATGGGATGGACAGCACTGCTTTAGACCTATAAGTCTTACCTGATTTATTCTAAAGAGGTTTGAAAGATTGATGGACTATCATCTCCGAGAGCACATCGCATACAAATTGCCTCCAGCGCAACATGCTTACCTGAAAGGGAAATCCACGGAATCAGCTTTACACGAGGTCGTAGGGACTGTGGAAAAATCTCTAGAAGGCAAACAATTCACTTTGGCGGCCTTCATACATATAGAGGGTGCTTTTAATAACATCAGGGCGGAGGCAATTGTCACTGCATTAGATAGACTAGAGGTGGAAAGACCTATCCGTCTCTGTATCTCGTCCTTGCTTGGCTGCAGGGAAGTTAATGCGGTCGCAAGAGAAGCTAAAGTCAGTAAATTCGTTCGCAGGGGGACGCCGCAGGGTGGTGTCCTTTCGCCCCTACTTTGGCTAGCTGCTATTGACAAAGTTCTGATAATACTGACTAAGGATGAGGTTAAGGTAGTAGCATACGCCAATTACTTGGTCCTAATGGTACCGGGACCGTTTTCCTCAGTCATGGCTGAAATTTTGGAAAGATCGCTGGCAGTAGCCAGTCGCTGGGCTACCACTTGCGGCCTTTAAGCTAACTCTGACAAAACGGAGCTGCTGCTATTTACCAGAAAATACAAACCTCCATTTTTCGACTTCCCAAATTAAGCAACCACGTTCTCCCACTTCCATCGGCCCCAGTGCTGCCCTGAATGTCGTTTTGCCTTTACTTCCCATAGACTTTTAAGCTATTTCCATCGCACCTCAAAGTGTAATCAGGTTAAACGAGATTGGCCACTGGAGGCAATCACTCAAGGGACATGATAGCATTAAGCAGTTAACACCGTGTTTCTCCGAACTTAGTACAAATCTCTTTATCCGCAAACTAGAGTTTGAGGGTCGTGCTAGGGCCATTTTTCCAAATACGCAGGATTGGATCGAGGGAAAAATCTGAACCGAAGCTTACACTTCTGTCTTCACTGACGGTCCCAAAATGGAATCGGGGGTCGGAGCAGGGGTTTTCTCTTAATCAACCAATTTATCTATCTCCTTCAAACTACCCAATACTCTTAATGTTTTTCAGGCAGTAGTCTTTGGGATCCTGCGGGCATGCAAAATACTTGGAGAACGAGGGAGCGAGGGACATATTAATATTTTCTCCGATAGTCGAGCTGCAATCAAGGCCTTAACGACGCCATGGTGCAGAACGAAATTAGTAAACTCCGGTAAGAAGGGGCAGAGGAACATAGAGGGAAATAAAATTGCTGATGAGTTTGCCAGGAAGGGCACTGAATTGGCCTCAGAGATCTCCTACCTGGTCATCGGCATCCTACTGACAGTTTTTAAGGGGAACTGCACAAATTATTTCTCAGACAAGCACGGAAAAGATGGAGCTCCATTTCTTCATGTGCTATTTCGAAAACCCTTCGACCTCAATACAACAGACTCAGGATGCAAATAAGCATGGCTACTACACGTCATTCAATTTCCAAACTCGTGGCTGTATTTATGAATCACTGGACGATCAGCACACACGCGGAAAAGCTAGGGTTACCATTGCAGAAGCTGTGGGGACCTTTCAGAGAAGGAGACTGCAGAGCATTTTCTCTGTAAATGTCCGGGCTTGGCAGCTAGAGGACTAAGGTCACTAGGCGTTCCTTTCTTCGACAGCCTAGGGCTGTAGATATCTGTCTGTTGGAGGTCTCACAATGGTAGCAAAACGGCGCTTCAGTGCTACTTGAGGAATGCCAGACTGGTACCTCAACCATTTCACCTGTCTGTCATGTAAAATATTAATTGTCGTTCCGGTCGGCACGCTTTACTTCGCGCACTTTCGTTCGTCGATCACCGAGAATCACTTCTCACCAAAAACGAATGTTCATATCTAACTGTAGTCATCGATGTTGTAGAAAACATCCAACATTGTTTTTATCCCCTCGCACTTTTTATAATAGTATTAAATCTTTGGTTCGAGGGGTGTAAGTCATAGTAGATGACTCCCTTCCTTGCCAAACCCAAGATACATATGCGATTGTAACGGGTGATTTTTTATCTATTATCTTTTTAAACAGTTGGTTTAAATAGCTGACGCACGTTTCGTGTTTTGTTTCACTGTCAAATATCTTCAGTTTGGTCTATAATTTAACCGTGAATCATCTTACAAACGAACAACGCTTGCAAATCATTGAATTTTATTATAAAAATGCGTTTTCTTTTAAGAAAGTTTAAGATCCACTTTTTTATCGAAAAATTGTGTTCAGCGACGAAGCTCATTTTTGGATCAATGGGTACGTAAATAAGCAGAATTGTCGGTTCTGGAGTGAAGATCAGTCAGAAGAATTGCAAGAGCTACCAATGAATTCAAAAAAGGTCACAATTTGGTGCGGTATATGGGTTGGAGGTATCATTGGACCGTACTTCTTCAAAGATGTTGCGAATCGTAAGGTAACTGTGAATGGTGAGCGCTACCGTGAAGTGATATCCAACTTTTTTTTGCCCAAAATGCAAGAGCTTGACTTGCATGACATGTGGTTTCAGCAAGACGGTGCCACATGCCACACAGCACGCGTAACATTGGACTTGTTGAGAGGCGAGTTTGGTGAATATTTTATTTCACGTTCGGGACCTGTCAATTGGCCACCCAGATCATGCAATATAACGCCTTTAGATTATTTTTCGCGGGTCTATGTTAAAACTCATGTCTATTTAGACAAGCCTGCTTCAATTAACGCATTGGAAGACAACATTAAAGCATTTATATGTGAGATACCGGTCGAAACCTTGGAAAGAGTATGCCAAAATTGGACTAAGCGGATGGACCATTTTAAGCGCGGTCGCAGCCAACATTTGCATGAAATCGATTTAAATAAACATTTCATACGTTTTTCTGAATTTTAGGTGTGTTTTCTTGAAAAACCTTCCTATAGCTCTTAAAAAATCACCCTTTACACATGTCTCGCTGGCGGTATTTTGAATCTTTCAATTACCAAGCAAATCAGTTTTGAAAGACAAAATAAAAGGAGAATACTTTCCTCCACCTGCAGTAAAAGGAGAAAAGAGCTAGCAGTTGGTTGCTTGTACACTAAAAATCTATAATAAAACTCTTGTCAGTTTAATTTATTATATTCCTTGTTATCGTCAATATTTGGTTTATAATTGTGGCCGTATCACCCACTCGAAAATGAATTTCTAAGCGCATAAAAACATGCTCTTTCCAATGAAAGGTACCGCTAATTAAGAACGCATTGGATTTCAACTCATGGCCTCCTGCGATCATGACCTCTTACAATTGCAGCTTATGCTTAAATTTCCTTTTTACTGTTCATATTAAAAGTTTCGCAAACACCATTAAAATCAGAACAATTTTCTTTCCATTTATACGAGTTTAATAGAATTGAATTTATTGTGCTATAAAAAAATATTTCCTTTTATACTCATTTGCGCAAAAAAATAATCTACGCCCATATTAATTAGAAGCCGGCAACACACATTTAACAAATTGAAAAGAAAGGAAATGAAAACGAAAGTGTCGTTGAAGTCTGCAAAATCGTTTCCGACACACAAACCCAAATATCAATAAATATTTTTCTTTATTTACTCGCTTAAAAATTATTTTGGAATGCGCGCAATGAAGTCTAACTTTCAGCAACAGCTTGTTGGCTATTATTAAAATTACATAAATATAATTTTTCCACACTGAATTTGCACAAAGCGCTCGGCAGCCACCACTAAAGGCAATAATTATTCACTTGCACTAGAAGCAGAACTGAGCATAGAATTTTTTATACTTAAGAAACCGAGTATCAACAGTAGAAATAAGATATTTGGGCAACGCAGTACAAAAGCAATTTAATTGCAATAATTAATCCACTTTTGTTAGAAAGAAACTGAAAAGTGGAATTTATGCGTAGGTTTTCAACGATAACTTTGTTCCTAATTGACGTATGCACAGTAGCGGATTTGGAAATTGTTCCAATGAATTGAATAAAAATCTACCATGAAAATAGTGGATTTGTAAAACTTACATTTACTTCATTCTTTTGAAACGCTATAAAGGACTTGGTTCATAAATTTGAGTCGGCTCGGTACGTAATGTGCATATCGGGTCAATTCAAGGCAAAACATCGCAGCCGTGAGTTACAAGAAGATCCGAATTAGTCAGTTTCTCTAACCTACCGTCACCATATCGGCCATTGTGCATGATTGATACCGTAGCAATCTCATTAAAAGGGTGAACAACCCTCACAAGATTTGATCTATAACATAACATGGCCTTAGTCGCAAAAAGCACAAAATAGGGGCTACCGGAAACGTTAGAGCTAGCATAGATGCAGCGTAACTAGGTTGTATTCAATATTGGACGAAAATAACGCATTAAACAGTGAAATTCCCAATAATACTTTTCTAATCGGATATGCACTTAGGATCCCTAAAGAACCTCGCAAAAAGCCTGACCAAGTCATAAAATGCACCAAAAACCCGCATGGCTTGATTCACTTGACCTCAGAGCTAATACACTCAACTAAGAGGCACATCCCATTAGAAATATGCCAGCAAACCAGAAAAAACACTCTGGCGTAAGATTATATTCTAAGCAAATGGGCCCAAATGAAGCATGCAATGGGTGAAGCAGCTAAGATGGCAATTCTACTATAGGGAGATCAACTCTAATAAGGGAAAGTAATAATGGCTAACTCGCTCTCTACCCTATTACACGGAGCTGAACTCTAGGAAAGTACACTAAAGACAAATCACCGGTATAAGTTTCTTGCATCGAAGCTTTGAAAGTAATATCGGTCTACCGCACCGTACCAGGGCCAAATCTGCAAGTGATAAGCTAATCGACTTATTAGATTTCGAAAGGGAAAAATTGTGGGAATCTAAAAGTGGGTGGAAAAATAGGTATAGGAATATGCATAACTGACAAGAAATAAGAGACAAGACTCTCAAGTTAAGGTTACACCAGTTGGAAAGCAAAACACCTGGCAATGACTGATGAGGCTTATAAAAGATGTTGATAAAGGATTGGGTAAGAACTTCAGCGAGGTAAATATTACACAGCCCAAATGCCTCACAATGGGAAAAAGCAAACACGATTAAGGCAAGGGAAATAAAAATGGTGATAAACACAATTTTTCAAATGCTTGAGGTGCGAACACAGAAGGATGCAGTTGACTAAAAACATCATAGACAAAAACAAAGGCACTAAGGAAGACTAGGAAATCATCAGCATGTTTGCAAGGAATATTCTACAAACGAAAAAAGCTGGAACTCTACATTTAGAAATCTCGTAATATGAAACTTGGAACGCTATTTTAAGGTAATGAGAAAGCGGTTGTGAGGTTGACGATTTCATTTAAAGTAGAAAAAACAAACCTGAAATATGGTGAAAATTGGACAACTGCCACGCCTCATAAAGTAGTGCCTACAAAAATTAAAAGTGATTCGCCCTTAAAAAGTCAATATATGAAATTTGAATGAATTTTGTCTTCAGCCACTCCCGTCACGCATAGAAATGTTTGAGGAGCTGTTATTTTGAAGAAGTTTCATACGCCTCCTTATTCGACATATAAATGCATACTGTCCATTGGTGCCTATCTTACTAATTCCCAAAATACCATGAATTAGTCGATAACAAACTTTTTTTTTTACTATTTAAATTTTACAAAATTTTAATATATTTAATAATTCAGTTACTAGTTTAAATTCATATTCACGGTACGAAGTGCGGTTTAAAATAGAAGGTGGAGAAATAAAGTAATGCGATTGGATATAAATTATCCTTCCAGGTTCAAATAATCCGTATACAGGCACATCAAATTTCATGGACGTCCGGTTCGGGTAGAGAAGGAGTTTAACTTTCCTCACAAACTTGTATATTAGTTTTTTAATACAATTCTTTATCTCTATGTTACAGACTAAAAAATTTTACTCTACAATGTATATCTGCAAATCGTTTGACCAATATGCAATACTATAAATTCATTCAAACACATTTCACAATTTCTTAATTCAGTGTTTGTTCCAATTGTATCAATAATTCAAAATACATATATGTACAGTGACTCAATAAAGGACTCGGACGTACATGGCACACAGCTTCAAATTCAAAATTATTGTAATAAATGCAAGTTAAATATTTTTATTTTTATGTTTTTCTATTAGGTATTCAAATAGGATGTTAAAAATAGTAATAATAGTGTTGCGAAATAATAATTATAATGGAAGGAACGAGCATGACAAAACCTTTCACCAACAAGATTAACCGACACAAAAGAATAAAATTCGCAACACGTCATGGGGATAAGGATTGCGAGTACTGGAAGCACGTTTTAATTGCAGATGAAAACAAGTTTAACATATTTAGGTCAGACGCACAATCATTTGTGGGGAGAAGACCTAATGAAGAGTTGCTGGGAAAAAACTTGCTTCCGACAGTTAAACACGGGGGTGAGTCGGTAAAAATATGGCGTTGTACGCCCGCTGCTGGCACCGAAAACTCGTGCTTCATTAATGACAATATAGACCACAAACAATACATAACAATTATGAAAGAAATTTGGTCCAAAGGGCTGACAAGTTGGGAAATAAAGACAATTTCCAGTACTATCAAGACAACGATCCCAAGCATAAGGCACTTGATGTCCATCTATCGCTTATGTACAACTGACCAAAACCAAAATCCATGCCAAAAAGACTGAATGCTGTGAGAAAAAATTAAGGTTTGCCGACTAATTATTATATATATTGTTTTTTCTTAAATATTATTTGGCTAACTCTACTTTATATAAAAGTCCGAGTTCTTTTTTGTCACGTATTTTGCTAAGTTTTTGTGTTTGTATTTTCTATGTACGTATTGGTTGAAGTTTGTCTAAACGCATTAGATTTGTATTTTAGAAAATATTTTTGGATTTAAAACCATATCACTTGGGTGTCCGAGTTCTTTATTGTGCCACTGTATGTGTAGATATGTAGATGTAGATATGAAATTAAATTAAATCAGCTTCAATCAAATCACTGCCGCCACTAATTTCGTTTCTTGGTATGGTTTTGCCTTATAAATCTAATGATGGAACTTTTTGAAAGAGAGCCTTTTGCTTGTTAAATTCTTTTCAGAGGACAATTGCAAGCAAGCCAAAAATAGCAGTTAGTAACCGTGCTAGATATTTTCCTGGTGTTAATGAGTCGTATATTTCGAATTTTCTTATGCTTCATTTCAATTATCACCATTCTCTTTTTTCCACTCCTTTTTTCATAAAGTGGATTACATCTTCTACTTGGCTTGATCGATTTATTCGACGCCAAACACACGTTGAACGGCTCGCAAATTTCTAGTGGTAGTTTAACTAGGAAAAATTATTAACGAGCGATACTGCAGGTCTCTCAACCTAAAACTTTGTAAGGGTAATCGACATATATACTTTTGATATGTACAAAAATTTGTATACCCTTTTTCTACCGAATTTAGTTATTGTATACAAGAACTTTAACTTAACACTTAAATAAGCTTCTCATTTAAATACCTGTAATTGGGAAATATTTATGTCTGACCAAAATAAAAAGTACAGCCTTACCAGCGTTACCGATCTTAGATATTCTTTGGACAAAAAAATCATACTGTAAATCAGGTTTGTCTATCTAAAAACTTCTGTCGTAAAAAAATTATTCTTATTTTCACATTATACAATAAAAAATTTACTTGAAGTCTGTACGTCCGTCACATGTCACTTTTTAAATACTCCCATTAGTACCACAAAAGCAAACTTGTTTTTAAATTAAACCTGCCCATATATTTTTCATTAAATAAAAACCGCAGTCGTTCCACTGTGCGATAGTCCCAAATACTGGTGTGAGTTTTTTCGTGCACGCAGTTATGATGGCCTTGATGCGTGGAGCATTTTAAACGCTTTCGAGGGAAAAAAACTAAAGCAGATAAAAAATAATAAGAAATAATGATAAATTGTAAGAAATAATAATAATACAAATAGCTATGGGATATTAATATTATTTAGAAAAACTAAGTAAAAAACTCAAGCAATTGAAAACGATAGGTGCCAGAGTAATAATTTCCATAATTACATTTTTCAGATTTACGCGCGCTTACACACAGATTACTCTGCCGTTTTTATATACGTTGTATATATATATATAACGGGTGTTTTTTAAGAGCTTGAGAACTGAAAATGATAGTACGAAATATAAATATTGTTGGAGTGAATTGCTTTTTATTATAATCCTGTATAAGTAGATAATTTAATGGGATTAATTTTTTGGTACATATCCGCCGCTGCCACGAGTTTACATTATCCATTTGATAAGTCCAATTTTTGACGACTTTTTCTCGTAAATCTGAGTAATAAATTTAAATGAGCAAAAGTGTGTGGCAAATAATGATCATTCGGCTTCCATTCTTGCACGAGGTGTATTTTATAGGCAAGATTCTTGCGTAAGATTTTCCACGTAGTCGAAGGACAACGAACAACAAGTTGAGAACAACAACGAATCGACATTTCTGTGTCTTCTTCAACACTTCGCTCTATGAACTTCGTAAACAGATTTCTTTTTTTCGAAGCAAATTTCCATAATTTGGAAGCGTTGTTCTGGTGTTAAGCGATCCATGATGACTTTTCAAACCTTACTGAGCAGAAAAGACAACCGACAGTTTGCCACTCATGTCAAAGTTATCGATATTGATATTTCTCAAGCCGCTAAGAAACACCCGATATGTATAACTTTTTCTTGTTTTTTTTTTCTTTTTTTTCTGACGCAAGTGTTAATTTATAAGGCAGCATCTGAGATTTTATGTGCAACAGCTTCCAATCGCAACTCATGCTAAAATAACTATAGAAACTTCTATTGCACGGGATACACGCATACACTTTCACTAACACACCTACAAAATTTGCAATTTCCTCCATTAAAATTTTCAATTTTCTTTGAACTAAACAGATGCTGCCAGTTGTCAAGCAACGCTGTTGCTGCCGCTCCTGCTGCTATAGTTTTGTTACAATTGCTAGAAAATTATGCGCAACACAATTGAAAAGCGATTTCTTGCATTGAATTTTTGAGCCAAAATGGCAAACAGGTCGGTCGCTTTTATTTTGTCAGCTCCAACAACAAATGCTTCATAAATACAACAGCTCCATAAAACTTTGCCCTTGGCGAATTGAAATTTATATTTGAGTCGCTCGGTCGGTCGGTCAAACAGTTGCTGAGCATACTTGGTAGAGGTGGCACGCGATGTGCGTCTGGCTACGAAACTTCAAGTAAATAAGTTTAAAATTAAAAGAAATTTTGCCATTTCATAGGCATACTTTTGTAAATTTTATGAATGAATAAATGAATGTTCGAAATTGAAATGAATGGAAATTTCATTTTAATGATGTGAAATAACAAACAAAAATTATACAATTTGTTTGAGTACCGAATGACACTAGCGCCGATAGCAGCAGCAATCACAACAATAACAACAACGAAATACGAGTAGTCGTAGCGCACAAACGAGAACTGTGGGCAAAAAGTAAGGTGAATTTGGTTGTAAAATACTCCCCTCTCGATGAAATACACTTATGCCAACGATTTTTCCAATCCCCGAAACATGCCAAATAGTCCATCTCCGGTATAGCCATCAGCACCTTCTTCGATTCAGCTCACTCAGCTCCTCAATCGACTCGAAACGCGTTCCCCGGAGTGGTCTCTTGAGTTTTGGGAATAGCGTTTTGGCGAAATGGTCACGAAGAACGAGTGCAGTGTGAGACGGTGCATTATCGGGATGCAAAAACCAAGAGTTGTTGGCCCATAATTCTGGTCTTTTTAGACGAATTGCTTCACGTAAACGACGCATAACGCTCAAATAATATTCCTTATTAACAGTTTGGCCAGGTGGAAGGAATTCATAGTGCACCACACCACGAAAATCGAAAAAAACTGTCATCATGACCTTTATTTTTGAACGACTTTGACGTGCTATTTTCGGTCTGGCCTCGCCTTTAGCACGATATTCGCTTGATTGGTGGGTTGTTTCAGGGTCGTAAGCATAAATCCAAGTCTCATCTCCCGTAATGATGCATTTGAGCTTGTCCTGATAGTCTGAAAGCATTGTTTCACACACATCAACGCGACAACTTTTTTCCAAGAAATTGAGAGTTTTCGGTACCAAACGAGATTTGACTTTTCGTAGGCCCAAATAGTCTTTCAAAATGGTTTTCGTATCATATCAGTAAGGTCTTTAACAATCAACCGCCGATTTTTGAGCACTAACTCCTTCACTTTATTGACGTGTTGGTCATTTGTTGACGTCGATGGTCGTCCGGAGCGCTCCAAGTCATCAACACGTTCTCGACCCTCTTTGAAGTCTTTGCACCACTTATAAACATTTTTCTGCGACATGGTCGAATCACCAAATGCCTTCTGCAACATGCTAAACGTTTCCGCAGCCGAAATTTCATTCCGCAAACAAAATTTGATGGCACTTCTCTGCTCAATCAAATCAGACATTGTAAAAATCGAAAAATGCACTCTTGGTCGTTTGGTAAACACAAGCGTAAATATATTACTGATAGTGACTTTCACATAAAAGTTGGCCCAGATGTTACTAACAGTGCTGCCAACTCATGGAAAAATAACTAGAGCGAAATTTTAATCCAGCGAAGTTTGACAAATAAATTCCCCTTACTTTTTGCCCACAGTAGTATTGTTTTGAATTTTAACGTTTTGTACAATAGCTGATGGATATAATGGAAGCAGTGTTTAGTAATGTCATAAAAGCATATGAAATATTAAATAATATTGTAGAAAATCAAAAATCCACGATATAGCAGGCAGCGTGACAGCATGACAGCACGTAATGATGGCGAACGTAGTATATTTCAGCAAGCAACTTTTTTGGAAAGTATTTTTTAGGAATCCTTCAATGTGGAAATGCAGCCATTTGCTAAATTTTAATAGAAAATTGGTTCATATTACATGTAAAAAGGTTATTTTATTCGACCTTAAGATATTTTTTTAGCATATTTTGATAAAACAAACTACTCGAATTTTGTATGGTTAGACGTACAAGCTGAAAGGATTTAAATAAGTTCTTATTTTTTTATTTAAAGTCCGACGCAACAACCACTGACTATAAAATACATATACAGGGTGCGACATCTTTCACGTCGATATGTAAACGCTGAATAACTTTGTCATTTACCAACCGATCGACTTCAACATACATGTTTCGATACGTCAATTCAGTACAATTTCAGCCATGGATCGCTTTGCACCGAAACAATCGAAATCGATGCTATAAAACCCGAAATTCCCGAAACGCAAGATGACAAACAAAAAAAGATCGCACTTTGTGATTGCTAATTAAAGTGGCCACTTGATTGATATTGTATTCAAAAAAGAGTTTTAATAAATTGTAAGCAACCAAACCAAATAAAAAATACCTCACTTATACAAAGCAGTTTTTTTCCAAGTTATTCAATGTTTTCATACCGGCACATCCTGTAGTAAGATAGCAGTGTGTATTTATATCTTAAGATATATTTAAATCTGAATTTTCTTAATTTAAAATATGGGAGAAAAAAACTTAAATAGTACGGAAGAAAGTGTTAAGCATCATTGCGCGACAAATTGATGGCACATCAATATTTTGACCAGTTTTGACTATTTATCTTTTTAGTTTTGAATGTTAATTTTTTGTGGATAAAAGTATTTAACATTGTCTAATAAATACCATATATATCCAATTTTTTTATTTTATTCAAAAACTAAAAAAAAATCCACAAACTTTTCATCGCAGTTTCACAGTTTTTAATTAGAATTAATTCCAAACCGATTTTTGATATCCAGTTTTATAGCTCCTTTTAATTTTTTTACAATAAATTGTAAGTCTTAAGTTGCTAAAAGCTCCCATTTATTTTCTATAATTCTCCCCCTGGCGGTTTTGCATTTAACCCACATAACAAATGCGCGACATTTTTCTTCAAAAATGGTCAAAATCTTGATGTGCTATTATTTATCGTGAACAGTAGGTTGCAAAAACGATGAAAAATTTGAAAAAGAAGACAAGGGACAAGAAATAGTACTTATCAATTGGTAAAGTTTCTAGAGCTACTTTTTATAATTTAAGGTGGCGCAAAATCAATCACCCTATTCGAAGACTAAAGATTTTTGCAATTGGCGTTCTACGTCAATCATATTTGATAGTTGTGAACTGGGCAGCTGCAGTATACAAACAGGCAGAAGCAATGGAGCGCGATAGAAATTTAATAATTTAGTAAAAAAGTTATTAAAAAAAAAGTTGATGGTTAATGAGTTTTATAATTTTCAACTTGTGCTTGTGTTTCTCAGATTATCTAGTGGCATGTTATCAACAAAGATTTTCTGGTAAACTTCACATCCCGAAGGAAATGAAGTCGTGGTCAGATAAACAATAAAAAAGCTATTTCTCTATGCTGATAAGACGGCATAACTTAGTATCGCTCTCTAATTGCAGATGAGATCTCACACCAGTGTATTTGAAGTGTGAGGCAATTTAGAACAAAATGTGTGCCACCCCCTTACTGAAAAGTTGGTAAAAAATTAAAAAAAGTCGCTGTAAGCCATAGAATAATTTTATGTTATTTTATGAATGGTACCTAATTATTTTTTTTATATTATTTTATTATTATATCCAGTTCCGTGGATTTGTCACGTACGGTGGACTATCGTTAATTCGAAATTAGAATTCGAATTATCGAGTGTTTGCAATATTAAATAGTTCGAAATGTTTGATAGCAAATAAATAAAACTTCGAATTATCGAGTGTTTTTATTTAACTGCTAATGTTTTACACATTCATTATATGAATTAATTAATCTTTGAAAAGAACTCATTTATACGGGTTTACTTCGAAGCACGTTGCTGCTCACACTTTTCAATAATTTTTTTAAAGAGACAAAGTGCCTGATATGCTGTTCCCTCAGTTTCGTTTTGTAGACAATAGCTTTGTAAGTTATCGAATGAGGGTCTTGCTATCTTAACTGGCACCTCTGCCATAGGTTCTTATGTATCGTCTTCATCTTCATCGTTGTTCTTTTCATTCGTATTTGTCGCAGATGAAATTTCGCCATCAGTTAGTGATCCTGAGACAGCAACATCTTCATCCACTGAAACATAGTCAGAAAAACTCACACCGCTGATGTCAACTACTGGTACTATTGATAGTTCTTCATCATCCATAATTATTTCCGATTTCACTCCTTTATTGCTTTCCCTATTACTATGTTTTCCCCCATGACACTTTTCATCTTTAAAAGTAAGCGTCTTGTCCGGTAAGCATTTTAAAAATAGGCCAGTTTCATCAGTATTGAAAATGTCTCGGGCATCATAGTTTTCAATCAGTGTCTTCAATTTACCATGCCAATCTGAGCAAACCGCATCATTAACAGTTCCACTTTCTCCACAAACTTTTTCAAACGCGACTCCATTCCTCTTTTTGAAATTTGTAAGCCACCCTTCACTTGCCGCAAAGTTTTGAATGTTTAGAGTAGACGTGAACTCTTTTGCTTTTTCCTTTAACAAAGTTCCGCTAATAGATACCTTTTGTCCTCTACACTGTCCAAGCCAAATGACCAGGCTTTCTTCCAGACGAGGAAATGTCTAGTGTTTGACCATATGAGTTCGAATTACCGCGTCGTTGCAATGATTTTTTCGTTCGAATTACCGATGCATAAAAATGTATGGACATAATTCGAAATATAAAGAGATTTTGTAGGGGGCTCGTGATAACTTTAAATTAATGATAGGTTTGAAATATCGCAGATTTGAATTAACGGGAGTCGACTGTATACGTTAACAATGTATGTAATTGGCATCTATGTGCCTAGTTACCGATCCTAAATCCAAAATCTCGTAGTTTGACAAATAATTTACCTATCAGAAAGCACTTGAATGAAGCTAGATTTGAATTTATCCGGCTTCACAAGTCATTCCTTAATATAGGCCCCACATACAACTCCACATAAAACTACACTTTTTAAATAAAAGAGAATTTACTTTGTTTGCGTAGAAGTGGCAACTTAAGGATATTTCGTCGTGGGCTCTTTTCAACAATGCAAAATTTCGATGATATTGGAAGAGCATAACTAGATAACTTCGCCGGCTCCAACCTGGCCCAATATCGAAATCCGTTGCCGTGATACACGCAAATTTTTTAGCCCGGTTTCAATGTAGGGCCGCACGATTTTACTAAATATTTTCTTTTCATTTTGTATGTTGCGATATATATGGGATAACTTAACGCCACCTTGTGACACAACAAAAACAGTATTGCCGGTTAAGTACTTTATAAAAAGTTTTAATTCTTATGATTTTGAGTACTTTTTCTTTAGAATTTACTGTGAAATGAAAAAGTACTTCATAAATCAGAATGCTCGGAAAAATTTCGGGTATGTAGTATGCAAGTTGCAAGTGGCACAAAACTCGCGCTGATTTTTGACGATTTCTTTTGTTGACAATCCAACATTCTTTTCTTCCATATATAAAAAATTTCGTGGATTCTTTATGTTTAGGTCACTTACAATAAATCAGGCAAATATTTTTTTAAAAGTCAGCAAATTAGGAAAAGCAATCAGGCTTTTAACTTGGTCGTGCAAATGCCGTCTTCTGAACTTTTGTACTTAGATGTTTAAACACATCCACTACTGCCATAAAAGATACCCACTAACTTTGGATGAACGATTAAATTACATGATCTCCCATTTCTAATATAATTCCTAATAATAAATTTCTAGCACTTGAACACTTTTAGCTCTGTCAGGCGCCATCTGACAACTTTCAATGGGAAGGTTTCATATATTTTAGCGCAAACGTTTTCATACCATGAACTATATAAAACATAGAAACGATTTTCCTAGTTGTAAAAATGCTTTACTGACAAACTGTATTCATCTTAAAATAACACTCGTAACTCTTTCTACATGAAAAATTGAAAATAACTCTTTTTATGACATATTTAAAACAACCCTCAACTAACAGGTGAACAAGAAGTTTAACAAAATCCAAATTTTCTTTTATCAAAAAATTAAAAAATTCAGTAAATATTATATAATATGTACCTCTTTACGTAAGACATTAAAAAGTAAAAAGTTTGCATAATGCTGACCACGCATTAAATAATAAAAACAGCCCCAAAAAAATAAAAAAAATAAACGGATTTGCTGACAGCGGTGCATGGTAATAGTTTTACTGGTGTCGGTACTAAAAATAATGCTACCCTGCATGTTATCCAACGTGACTACATTGGTTGTTGTTGTTTTCGCCTAACATTATTATATATATACATACATACATACATGCTTACGTATATCCCTCGTCAGAAGCAATTTATAAATGATTTCATAATAATGATGTTATTAAAAATTTTATGTTTCGATTTACGACTTTGCTGCACTACCCAGCTTTATGGTTGCGCTCACTTTACTCTCACATCATTCTTCTCGGCTGCTGAGGTTGCTGTCCATTGTTGTTGTTATACTATATTTTAATGCGTCAAACAGAGGCAGCGATATGGTGTTTAAATAGTCTTTGCTTTGTTGGTGGATGGAAAGTCATTACAAGCGGCAGCTGTGAGGGATAAATTATTTATGTTGTTTAAATGGAGATTATGCATCGAAGAAAGGATTAAGCATTGAACGATTAAAATGTGAAATATTATATTTATACTTATCAAATATTATAGATTAAAATTGTATTTTTCATTTTGAAATAAGAAAATAATGTCTTTTTGTTCTCTTTATTTAAAGCAGGGGCTAAAATTAATTTTTTTGCAATTTCTTTATAACATTCTCCTATAGTTATTCACTTTGCTGTTTTTATTACAATACATATTACGTACACATTTCTTCTATTTCATTTTGATCTCACCATTTTCTCATGCCTTATTTGGTTTCTCATAAAACATTTCACTTAAACTCAATTTAATTTTCCCATACGTAGATTTTTACGAGTATAAAACATGTATGTAGATTTGTATTATTGCAATATTTCGCATGAAAATTACAACTTTCGAGAAATGAAATCATTTTATTGAATAGTTATTAATTCTGTTTGCTATCCCTTTTCTGTTCCTGGAAGTGAATTTTTAATTTTCAACAAAGGCACAAAATTTCAATTAAACATTGCTAGGCCCATCTCCCACTAAATTTAGTATATAATATGCATTATTTTAAGATTCCAATTATTCCATTTATTACTTTACATATTATACAAAATTTCTAAAAAATTCGTGGCTATTTCATAAAATTGTAAAATGTGTATACAGTGCGTATGAGCAACCCAAGATTGAAGTTACAAAAGAGAAGCATGAAGTGATGGTTATGTCGAAAAGGTTATTTGCAATTGTCTATTTTAGCCTTTGTCTACTACCAGCTAGATTTTGACGTACATACATATTTTCTTTAGTGAAAAATTTGGCACGGCGTCTGAGGGTAACAAGCCATATGACTAAAATCGTACACAAAAGTTAAGCGGCGGCATAGACTGATTCAACAGGAGAGACTTCGTTGCAATTACCACAATTCAATATTAATTTATTTATTTATTTGAAATATACTTTGAAATAATAATATTACTAGAGGCAACTAGCAGCAGCCGAATGGGTTGGTGCGTGATTACCATTCGGAATTCACAGAGAGAACGTCGGTTCGAATCTCGGTGAAACCAAAATTAATAAAAACATTTTTCTAATAGCGGTCGCCCCTCGGCATGCAATGGCAAACCTCCGAGTGTATTTCTGCCATGAAAAAGCTCCTCATAAAAATATCTGCGGTTCGGAGTCGGCTTGAAACTGTAGGTCCCTCTATTTGTGGAACAACATCAAGACGCACACCACAAATAGGAGGAGGAGCTCGGCCAAACACCCAAAAAGGGTGTACGCGCCAATATATAGGACTATGAATAAGTTCGTGCGGTTTTATGATTATTATTCCTGTTGCGGGGAGAAAATCTGTTCAAAAATGTTGCGGGGAGAATCCTGTGTGCGGCTACAAATCTGTTGCGGGAAGAACCAATAATGTTGCAGGAAGAAATTGATGCGGGAAGGACCAGTAACGATGCAGGAAGAAATCGATGCGGGAAGGACCAATAACGTTGCAGGAAGAAACCGATGCGGGAAGGATTAATAACGTTGCAGGAAGAAATCGATGCGGGAAGGATCTTGTATGCGGCTATAAATCCATTGCGGGGAGAGTCCTCTATCCTTAATGCTGCGGGGAGAGTCCTGTATCCAACAATTGCCCAAAATAATGAAACTTGCTGCTTCAATTGACAAAGTTACAATTTTTTCTCACTATATTTTACAAAAATGTTCCGTATTTATACACATTTCTTTACAAACAAAACCTACTTAACTCACAGAAAATTATAACAATTTAACAAAAGTTGAAAAACAATAAAGTATTTTATCTAATATTAAATTGAACTCAACATACCGCCGCCCTTGAACTATCTGAATAAGTTCAAAACAAAATATTAAAAAGAAAATGAAAAGCCTTGAAAAACATTTACGATAAGTTATTAGTTTCTTCATGAAATAAATCTCCTCTCGTTGGCAAAAGGCAAAGTTTGACTATAGGGCGAACCAATTCGCCATGCGGTGTTTTCAACGTAACTACTCTTACGCGTCCATCGGTACCATGATGGCATTTGATCACTCGTGCAATCGTCCACTTCGTCGGAGGATTAGGCTCGTTGAACACAGCAACCACATCCCCTTCTTCAATGTTGCGTGAAGAACGAAACCATTTAGTGCGACGTTGTAAGCTCACGAGGTACTCGTCTCTCCAACGACGCCAGAAATGTTGTCTCATGGCAGAAATTG
Source organism: Anastrepha obliqua (assembly GCF_027943255.1). Taxonomy (NCBI): domain Eukaryota; kingdom Metazoa; phylum Arthropoda; class Insecta; order Diptera; family Tephritidae; genus Anastrepha; species Anastrepha obliqua. The sequence continues at coordinate 90,067,277 of NC_072892.1, forward strand.
CTTGCCATCGCTGTCGAAGATTTCCACGAAACCCTTGACCCTCAGGTTCCGGTATTGACTTCAGCGGTTCACCGACTATGAAATGTCCGGGAGTTAAAACTTCTAAGTCACCAGCAGCTTCAGAGTTGTCACAGAGTGGACGAGAGTTTACGCAAGCTTCTATTTCAGTCAAAAGTGTGTTGAACTCTTCGTATGATAGTGGAACTTCTCCTAATACGCGTTTTAAATGATACTTAACACGTTTGACTCCGGTCTCCCAGTAACCTCCCATATGGGGTGCAGCCGGTGGATTAAATCGCCATTCGATATTCGAGTCCGCAAAGAAAGAGCGAAGTTTAATATCAGCCATGCACTGTTGAAATGCAATGCGCAACTCCTTCTCGGCTCCAACGAAATTTGTACCGTTATCTGATGCCATGACCTTACAAAATCCTCGACGATTGGTGAACCTTTTAAACGCATTTAGGAAAGCTGGTGTTGACAGGTCACCAACAAATTCGAGATGCATCGCACCAGTGCACATACAAATGAACGAACAAATGTAGCCTTTGGTAGCCTTAGCTCCTCTTCCTTGGGTGAATTTGTAGAGGTAAGGTCCAGCGAAGTCAACAGCAGTGTGAGTAAAACAACGGGCGTAGGTTGTACGAATGACAGGTAGATCACCCATGACTTGTGTGGTAAGATTGCGGTTCAAATAAGTGCATTTCACGCACTTATGGTATATATTACGGATCAAGCTACGAGCGCCGATAACCCAATAACGACGTTGTAAGACAGTTTGCATAATGCGGGGCCCAGCGTGCAAAGTGACCTTGTGTATTTCGCAGATTATTAACTTAGCAAGCGGACAATTCTTAGGCAAGATAATGGGATGCCTAACATCTGGAGCGATTTCATCGTTTTTTATTCTTCCTCCAACACGTAGAACACAAGTCCCATCCAGAAAGGGCTGCAGACGCAAAAGACTACTGCGAAGTGGGATTGGTCTTTTAGCGCTGCAAAGAGAAATTTCATTAGAAAAATAAAACTGTTGCGTATACCTTATTAGGCGAAGTTCAGCTTCAAATAACTCTTGGCAACTCGGTGTACCAAAACGCTTTATAACATTAAGCCGTCTGTTAGCCCGAATGTTAGTCAAAAAACGTAAAACATAGGAAATAACTCGACGCAGCTTAGAATACGATGAGTATTTTGTCATCACGGACCAATGATCTGTAGAATTAATCACATGGGCACGAATACTCTTTCGTATGCCCAGCTCTGTAGTGTGCTCTTTAGATTTTTTCTGCTTCCACAATTGTTCAGTGCTTTTCAGGAAAATAGGACCAGCCCACCACAATTGATGACGTAATAATTCGGAGGGAGTTATACCTCTTGAAGCACAATCTGCAGGATTCTGTTCAGAACGAACGTGGTTCCAACATTCGGGAGGCAAAACTTCTTGAATATCAGCGACGCGGTTGGCTATAAATGTCACCCATCTGCTGGGGTGAGCTTGTAACCATGCCAATGTTATAGTAGAGTCAGTCCAAGCGAAAAGCGGATAACGGAGATCAGACCAGCAGTGCAGCACGCTTCGCACTAGTTTAGCAGCAAGATGAGCGGCGCATAATTCAAGACGTGGCAACGTTGTCGGCTTAAGCGGAGCTACCTTGGTTTTCGACGAAATTAATGACACAATAATGCTACCGTCGCTTTGTGTTGTTCGTGCATACAAAACGGCGGCGTAAGCCCGCTCGGACGCGTCTGCGAATACGTGCAATTGCGTAAATGACCCAGCTACTTCAGTACCAAACCAACGTTTCACCTTCAAATGTGCCAGTTTCTTGAGTTGTATGCGATGCTCCAACCACTTCGTTGCGATAGACTCAGGAATGATATCATCCCAACCTACCTTAGTGCGCCATATGTCTTGAAACCAAATTTTTGAATTTATAGTAGCGGGAGCAAGCAGGCCCAGAGGATCGAAGAGCGTACTTGCATCTGATAGAAACATGCGCTTGGTCAACTTAACTGGCGGTTCCCTCAAGTTAATAGCAAACGTGAGATAGTCTCCTTCTGTGTTCCAGATAAGACCTAAAGCGTGAACATCCTTATCGTCGACAATATAATGTGATATGTTCGTAGATGCATTAGAAATGCTTGCGATTAGCTCAGCGCAGTTCGATGCCCACTTACGAAGTTCAAACCCCCCTTCCCTCAATATTTCGGAAATATTTTGCTGCAACAATCGAAGTTCTTCTTTACTAGATGCACCAGTAAGTAGATCATCCATGTAAAAATCCTTGAGAATAACACTAACAGCCCTAGCACAACCATTCGACGAATCTCTTGCCGTCTGTTGAAGTGATCGGACAGCTAGATGAGATGCAGCTGCCACTCCGTACGTTACGCGAACCATGCGAAAATCTTGGATAGGCAGGGATGGGTGGCTACGCCATACGATGCGTTGCAAATCGGCGTGTTTTAAGGATACGCAGATTTGACGATACATTTTGGCGACATCTGCTGTTACAGCATAGCGGTGTGTTCTAAAGCGAAGTAAGATGGAGTATAAATCTTCCTGCAATTGAGGTCCTATAAATAATGCGTCATTCAGCGAATTTCCGGAAGTTGATTTTGCGGACGCGTTAAATACAACCCTCAATTTGGTCGTGGTACTACTTTCCTTTAAAACAGGATGATGAGGCATATAATACGTTGGATTCATAGTCTCTGACGTGACCTGCATATGTTTCATATCAATGAGTTCATTCATGAATTCATTGTAGCGTAAACGAAGATCGGAATCACAAGCGAGTCTTCTTTCAAGTCGTAACAAATTCCGGATAGCAAAGTTTCGCGACTCTCCCAGAGCTACATCGGGCTTCAGCGGCAATTCGACGACAAACCGTCCATTAGGTTCCCTTCGATGCGTTGTTTCAAAATGGTCTTCACAGTAACGCTCCTCATGCGTAAGATACGTTTTTTGCGGAGCTTCCTCTAACTCCCATAACTTGTTCAATGCTCGATCCAAATGAACATCGCAATGTAACGACTGTAAGCGTGGCATGTCAGGCTCAGATCCATTCACGCTTCCAAACAGAGTCCACCCAAAGACCGTCAGTTGAGCCATAGGAGCTCCAGATGGACCCTTACGAAGTTCTGTACAGATCAGTTGATCCATAACGTCCATTCCAATCAATATATCGACCCGTCCAGGCTTCATAAAATGGGGATCGGCTAAAAACAAACCTCGGATATGTGGCCACGATGAAGTAGCTATAGTCTGTGTTGGCAAGTCGCTTGTAATTTTAGACATAATTAACGTTTTGACAGTAAAGCATTGATTTGTAGAGAAAGAAGAAAGAGAAAGTGATACTTCACCTCTAGCTCGTCCTCCTTGCGCTGACCCAATTCCAGTAATGTTAACTTCAGATGTTGATCGCGGCAGGCCTAAGCGTTGCACACACGCTTCAGTTACAAAGGAAGCATGTGATCCAGAATCGAAAAGTGCACGTGCGGGCTGCCAATTACCAGAGCAGTCGCGTACCTTCACCAATGCGGTGGATAACAGCACAACTCTTTCTACAGCTATGGGTGGATTGGAGCTCGAGTTCAAGCATGAAGAAACGCGTGGAACATCGACGCTTGCTGGAAGTTCAAAAGGTTTTGCGCTTACCTTTGATGTGGCGTCAGCAGCGCATAACGAATGCGTCGCGTTGCCGATGTAATTGTTCACTGCGGTAACGGTCATTGACTGCAAAGCACCGTGCAACAGAGTGTGATGACGTTGTTTACACATGCGGCAAGTGGAAGCACTATTACAACGGTCTTTATAGTGACCTAAACTTAAGCAGTTGAAGCATATGCGACCTTGCTTCACGAACTGTGATTTTGTAGACAAGTCCAATTCACGAAATTTTTCACAACTGTAAATTTTATGAGGTCCACTACAATATGCACACACGTTACTTTGTTTTGATACCGTGTGGAACACATTTGTCGACTTGCTTGATGATGCAGTTTTAACCTTAATTGGTACTGATGTTGTTGACGACGAAAACATCGATAACGATCGGCATCTTATCTCTAAAAATGTTATTAGTTGCTCAAAAGATGGAGGATCATCACTAACGAGCGATAACTGCCACTGCTTACGCGTTTCGAATGCCAACTTACTGACGACCTCATGTACCAACCAATCATCCCAAAACTCAATCGGACGACCCAACGCTTTAAGCTCGCGAATATGCTGTTGGAACGCATCAATTACACCTTTGATTGCGTCAGCATTGTCATGCGTAGCTCTTTTAATTTCAGCCAACGCGCGAAGATGAGATTCCACAATTACACGAATAACCTTATACCGCGATGTTAATAGACCCCAAGCTTCAACGTAATTTGCGTCACATATTTTAAAACCACTGATAATTTTCAACGCGTCACCTTTCAAGCAGCTTCGGAGATAGTGCAACTTTTGTCCATCTGATAAAGCAGAGTTATTATCAACTAACGAAGAAAACGCGTCGAAAAAACCAATCCATTCTGTAGAGTCACCGGAGAATGTGGGCAACTCCATTTTCGGTAAACGTATAACCGTGGACACAGATGCCTTTGTGGAGCTATCTTGCGAATTAGTACGACAATTTTTCACGCGGCTAAAGTTAGCTGAAGCTGTAGAGTACCAAGTTTCGGCTTGGATACGCACATTTTCTTCAATTTCAATAACATCGGCACCACACGTAATTTCTACAGCGTCTTGAGCAACGTTAAAACGAACCCACTGTTCACTCAATAACTGAAGGTAGCTTGCAATATTTTCTGCATCCATAGTGAATGCCTCATCAATACTTTTTGCCATATACCGTTTAATGGCATTGAGAGCGGAATCGCGCGTTTTAGTGGAATTCGACATTTTTAATATGACAGAAAAGCAAACGACGGGTTTTTAGAATTTTCGCGATGTTAAATGCAGGAACGGCTGCACAAACGTACACACAATGCACAAAAATAATTTTCTTAATAATCGTTGCGCCTTTTGCTACGCGTATGTATGTACACAAGCGAATGCGTATATGCAAAAGGCAAGCGGAGTGACTATATCCGGCTCGAAGGACCAAAAATGTTGCGGGGAGAAAATCTGTTCAAAAATGTTGCGGGGAGAATCCTGTGTGCGGCTACAAATCTGTTGCGGGAAGAACCAATAATGTTGCAGGAAGAAATTGATGCGGGAAGGACCAGTAACGATGCAGGAAGAAATCGATGCGGGAAGGACCAATAACGTTGCAGGAAGAAACCGATGCGGGAAGGATTAATAACGTTGCAGGAAGAAATCGATGCGGGAAGGATCTTGTATGCGGCTATAAATCCATTGCGGGGAGAGTCCTCTATCCTTAATGCTGCGGGGAGAGTCCTGTATCCAACAATTGCCCAAAATAATGAAACTTGCTGCTTCAATTGACAAAGTTACAATTTTTTCTCACTATATTTTACAAAAATGTTCCGTATTTATACACATTTCTTTACAAACAAAACCTACTTAACTCACAGAAAATTATAACAATTTAACAAAAGTTGAAAAACAATAAAGTATTTTATCTAATATTAAATTGAACTCAACAATTCCATCGATCCACATTTCCAAACATTCATTGGAGAGCTACTGTCGTAAGGCACAAACGTCAGTATAAGTTTTTTATTTGAAGCGTAAACAACAATATTTTTACCACACTTGAAAATGTCGAATTTCGTGCCAAATAATGTGTTTTTGCGGGGAATTCTTCTTCATTATTTTAATATGAAGAAAAAAGCAGCCGAAAGTCATCGTATCTTGGTGGAAGCATGCTCTAGCTGAGCGAACGTGCCAGAAGTGGTTTGCACGCTTTAAAAGTGGTGATTTTGGCTTGGAAGACGAAGAACGCGAGGGTGCGCCGCCAAAGTTCATGGATACCGAATTGGAGGAATTGCTCGATCAAGATCCGGCTCAAACGCAAGAAGAGGTTGCAAAAACTTTGGGAGTTGATCAATCAACCATTTCCAAACGTTTAAAAGCCATGGGAATGATCCGAAAGGTAGGCCATTGGGTGCCGTATGAATTGAAGCCAAGAGACGTTGAACGCCGTTTTATGGCATGCGAACAACTGCTTCAACGGCACAAAAGAAAGGGTTTTTTGCATCGAATTGTGACTGGCGATGAAAAGTGGGTCCATTACGACAATCCAAAACGTCGGGCAACGTATGGATACCTTGGCCATGCTTCAACATCGACGTCGGCGCAGAATATTCATGGCCTGAAGGATATGCTGTGTATCTGGTGGGACCAGCTGGGTGTTGTGTATTATGAGCTACTGAAACCGAATGAAACGATTACGGGGGATGTCTACCGACGACAATTGATGCGTTTGAGCCGAGCACTGCGAGAAAAACGGCCGCAATACGCCGATAGACACGACAAAGTTATTTTGCAACATGACAATGCTCGGCCACATGTTGCACAAGTGGTCAAAACATACTTAGAAACGCTCAAATGGGATGTCCTACCCCACCCGCCGTATAGTCCAGACCTTGCGCCATCCGATTACTATCTCTTCCGATCGATGCAACATGGCCTGGCTGACCAGCACTTCCGTAATTACGATGAAGTCAAAAAATGGATCGATTCGTGGATTGCGGCAAAACCGACCGAATTTTTCACAAAGGGAATCCGTGAATTGCCAGAAAGATGGGAAAAAGTAGTAGTAAGCGATGGACAATACTTTGAATATTAAATTTGTAACCATTTTACGTCAATAAAGTTTCAAATTTCGAAAAAAAACCGCACGAACTTATTCATAGTCCTATTATATATATATATAACTAGCAGCAGAGACCTTATAAAATCTGTTATAAATTCACTTAATGTCACTATATAAAAAGGTCGTAGAAGTTCCTTGATTACTACAACAATACTCAGATATATGCAGCTGATTAGGTAGCAAAACAAACCACACCTAACTCTCCAATGACTATCTGCGTTGATAGCTAGTAAGTCACGGAATGATATGGGGGACCGATCTGCAGGCCTAAGGTATCGGTCCACTTGTCGCGCATCAAGCTACTCAAATTCATCTACATATTTATTTTAAAACATCCAGGTACCGGGTATGGGAATAAGTTTCCGTTCATTCTTAGCCAAAGTTACGAATTATTTAAACAATTAAATAATGCATGATATTATATGTAGTATGTGCCATTGGAAGCTATAACTTTACTCCATCTTTCAGGGAGCATACGGACTCCTCTGACGAACAATTCGAGAACGGAACAGAAGGTAATTCAGACACAGAAGGTGCAATGTCTGGGGAATACGGCGGGTGGGGCAAGATTTCCCGATTCAGTCCCTCTAAACATTTCTGGACCGATTTAGCAACGTATGGCCTGGCGGTCTTGTGCAGCAAAATCAGTTTGTCATGTCTACCGTCTCATTCCGGTCGCTTTTCTTTGAGAACTCGAATCAAACGAATTAGCTGCAGTCGGTGGTCTGATGGTTCAAGGAGTTTACAATAGATGACACCCTTCTGATCCCAACAGATGCACAACATAACCTTTGAAGCATGAATATTTTTTTTTTTGCTGTGGATGGACCTGGTTCATACGGCAGGCTCCAACTTTTTCAACGCTAAGGGTTATCATAAGAGATCCATTTTTCATCGTCAGTGTAGATGCAATGCAGAAAACCTTTACTTTTCTGCCGTTCAAGAAGCATTTCAAACCAAACGTCCTTCGATATCCCTCTCCTTCAATTGATGTGGCACCTAGTTACTTGCTTTCTGGACCATTCCCATCACGTGCAAACATTTACCGACGGTTGATCTGTCAACATCCAACTATTTAGACATATCATCAAAGCTTCGACATTTCGATATGCAGCTTCATCCAATAATTGTTGTAGTTGAGTATCTTCGAATTTTTTCGAGGCTCCTTCGCGGTCTTCATTATTCACGTCGAAACCGCCACTTTGGAAGCGTCGAAACCTCTCTTTACAAGTTGTATTAAATTGAAACTTATTCCCATACCCAATATTTAAAAACAATTTGCGCCACCATAACCAGCAGGTTTTTGCCTGACTACCTTTCAATTGGTCCCAATGTATGAAACACCACGAGATAGGAAAAGTTAATTTTGAAAGCAGTCATGTTTCGGCAGATAGGGCCAATCTTCGCAGTGCAGTTTTATGAAGAACATAACTATTCATTAAAATTTAAGAAACCTCTTGGGGCTTTTCGAAATCAGTCGAATTATTAATCTAGGGAACTCACTCTCTTATGATCGACCTCGACTTTGTGTTAGTGAGTTCTCAATTTGATTGAAAGTATGACACTGCTAGCATACGCAGCTGATATTAACACGGTTAGCCCGCAGAGCCGTCTGCGAGCCGTTATTCCTTTTAAGAAATTATGCAAAAAAGATGAACGAGAACGAAAAAAACTACTTTCTGGCTACACAAAACAGTCTACACACCACATTGTTGACAATTATGAGCTACAGGTTGTAAAGCGCTATGTTCATATACTTAGCAGCTAGCTCAAATATAAACAACAATTTCGGGCTTGACATCAAGGTACCATTTTTGACTCGGTACACTCTTGATGTGCAAACTAGCGCATTTTACAAATCTCTCATCATACTCATCATAAATCAACAAAGAGAAAATTCAGTACATTTTACAGTTTTGCTTTGATAAAGGCGAAAATGCAAGCCGGGCCGCTTAAATTGAGAGTGAAGTGTATAGTGCTGATACTGTAACAACTAATAACGTCGAATTTTGGTTTAGTCGATTCTGTTCAAGCATTTTTGATGTTAAAGATGTATGTAACTCGCACCCGCAGGCTCGTTGACGAAAATGTCGACAAAATCACAGAAATAGTCGAAGTTGACCAACATGTTAGTAGTCGTAGTATCACCTAGGAGCCAAAGATCGGCCACAAAACAGTTTCAAACCATTTTACGCACAAATAATGGATTTCTTTGATGAGAAAAAAATTTAATAGTTGGTTCAACCACAGTGGGGCCTTCTAAATTCAATAGTGTTTTCGTAAGCCGATCGTGATGATTTCAGATCAGATTTGAGGGAGGTAGTTCGTGACTTTAGAGTGTCTCACGAATCAACTCGCAATATTTTACACCATCAATTGGACATAAGACGCTGTTCGACTCGTTCCAAAAGAGTTGAATTTTCGCGTAGGAAACGGCCCAATTTATAGAAAGAAAACTCATGGATCTTGCACCATGATAACGCACCGTCTCACAAGGCTCGTATTGTTAACACTTTTTTGATAAAAAATTGGACAAATATCATCGAACAACCACCGTATTCACCGGATTTAGCCCCCTGTAGCTTTTCCCTTTTCACAATTTTTAATCGACGGTACTGAGTTGTAAGATATAAGCTCGCCTTTCAGACGGAGGCTCAAAGAAAGATATTAGCCACCTGGAAGTCCTCTGTGTTCACTCGTAACTCCAAAATTAAAATCTGTGACGCAAACGTCAAGCCCTCCCTACTGTATGACTACGAAACTTGGAATCTTGCAGCCACAGGCTTGCAGAGATTACAAGTTTTTTTTAACCGTTGCCTCCGGTTGCATCTGCTAGCCCAACACCATATCCAACCAAAACCTATGGGCCGGACCAAACCAAATTCAAACGGAAATACTCAAAAGGAAGTGGGGTTGGCTTGGTAACATCTTAAGAAGAGAGGCGAAAGACATCTCCCGTAATTAAATTGATTCGAAGAAGCAGAAAGCCGGCGCAGAGGACAAACAAAAGTTGAAACGAATTGAAGTGGCCGGCGTTCGACACAAGCGAATGGAGGAAGCTTGTTGTACGCCTGTATTTTCCCGCGGAAGCATGGAAACTTATATGTATATATGCTTCATATATACATATATATATATATATATAGTACTTAAGAAAACTTTTACGTAACAATTATTTAAATGAGCTTTTGTAAGTACATTTTCATAAAAGTTGTCAAAACGTACTTGTACATCCAACTACGGCGAATGATTTTTTACGTTTCAAATTTCTAGTGCATTTCAAGATAAATTACATTCACCTAAAATATTTCGCTACAACCATGTAAAATGCCGAAACGCAACAACCGATTAACACTAAAAGCATTTCAGCTTCATTAAAAGTTTAAGCAATTTTTTGGTTTTGTTGTAATTTTAAGTAAATTTCGCTTTCACTCTAATGAACCTGGTAGTTAGGTGAAAGGCAGCTTTTCAAAATTAATTTCTTCTTTTCCAAAGTGGCACAAAAAAAAATTCGTTATGGCGCTCGCACAAATTAAAATCAACTGTAATTACTACTTAGCATCAACAGAACTTAAACAATCTCCTCTTATTTAATAGATAATGTTGTCCTTTCAAGGATTTACATATTTTTTATGTCTTTCTTGCAACTACCGTCAAGCGGTAGAGTTGGCATCTTTCGTTGTATTTAGCGCTGATCATCAGCTGGGCGGCTAAGTACTAGTAAAACTTTAAAGACTATTTGCCTCGCCCAACTGTGGCGCTCTATGCTACATTCGCTGCTGCTGAAATGTCGCCATAATTGTTTAAGCATCTCAAGAGTTCATCAGTGCGTTTATGAGTGCTACTACTGCTGTTACTGCTGCTCTAGCTGGGACTGTGTGTGGTTGTGCCTGAGCCATCAAGCACTTTAGTCAAATTTGAGCTCGTGGTATGGTAACTGCATTGGACTGTTTTTATGGCAAAGCAAAAATAATTAAATTTAATTCAAATAGGTTTCCACATTGTTTTTGCCTAATGATGGTAGCAGTGGTATTTGTTAATTTTTTTTTTTTTGTTCATTTTAATTTTTTCTTCTTATATTTCTTTTCCTTCTTGTCTTCAGAGTTGAGCCTTGTCACTGACAGGAGTGTGGAAATTCCACAGAACTGAATGACCGAATGGCCGCACCATTACGCAATGTAGACTGACTAATAGTTTTTTTTCATTTTGTTGTTGTTTGTAGTTATAAAATTACGACATTAGCAGAAGAGCAACAACCAAAACGGAAAAAAAGGAAAACTCTGCTAAACAAGCACAATTATAAAAGTAATAACAAAAATAAAACAACAACAACAACTGCTAGTACGTACAGTAAGTAGAGTAAACAACTAAAACAAAAATAAATAAAAGAAATGCAACATGAAAATACACAGTCGACCAGTTTCAGAAAATTGCACAAAAAAAATGGTTTAATTAAAAGTTTTGCTCTGAAAAGATTTTCTCATTTGATGTGAGTCAAGTTCGGTAAACTACGAGTAAAATATACGTAATGTACGCATGAATGTACCTCTATCGCGACTGGAGGAGACGCACTGCACATCCTCACAACGGCCACGTGAAGTGGACAGTATGTCAATTTACTGAAGCCAAAATAGTTAGCTCAACAATATCATGAATAATGACAACAAAAAATGAGCCCGAGTTCTATGGCAGCATAATTAGAATGGTAGTAAAAAATGGCCGCCTCAACTGAGTTCGCTTCACAGTAGAAAATCGGCTATTATCCTACAGAATCTACTACGACCAAACGCCTCTAGTTGTATGTTTATAAATAAAATGTACCTCCTTGTTAGAAGGATTCGGAGCACATCTATATTTTGTTTTATGTTACTTATATATTTATTTATTTCAAGCCTTGGAATACAAAATGATCTTATAGACTACACAGCTGACACTAATATAAATGTCAAACAATCTTAAAATTAGGACACTAGTGATGTGGCGCAGAGCAAAACATTAATATTTAACTAAAGACTTAAGTGCTAAATCGAAAGCTAAAACATTGAAGATTAAGAGTAGTTCAGTTCAGGTTGTAAATATGGTAGTGGTGACACCATAACTACTTCTAGAGAATGCAAATCTGAAGAATTCTAAATAACGAAGAGTTCCAGAGGGAACATTAAAAGCAATTTTTTCTAAAAGCGAAAAGCAGTCAATTGAGCCAGTTATGATGTTAGTAACAAATTAGCACGCCAAATAAATCTACTATCCTCAATTATAGGAAGACTAATTATTTGACAACGAGAATAGTAAGAAGGTAGTGGTACAGAAACATTTAGTAAGCGGAGAGCAAATATTAGAAAAATTTGTTCAACTCGCTCAAAGCGGTTAGATAGAATTTTAGTGGAAGGAGCGAAAGAATATAATCGACATTACTATTATATATATGTCAGCTTGCCAAGGTCTTCAATTTGGGAGGCAGAGCCCTCATTACTATAAGAAGTAGGCAAAGTGTTGGTATGCCTGCAAGTTACATGGAAGCATTTATTGGTATTAAGTGCCAACTGATTTTTGCAGCACCATTCATTAACTTCATTTATGTCGGATTTGAGATGAGCTGAGTCGAGTAATAGTTACAAATATTTTAGGGTCGTCAGCGTAAAGCAGGAAATTGGCAAATGTGAGGCATGAGGTAATAACATAGATGTAAAGAACAAAAAGTAGGGACCCCAGAAGGCGTAATACTTTGTCAGAAGCTTTCGAAAAGTCAATAAGTATACAAGGCGAAGTCCAAAATTAACCAGACTCACCTAAAATAAAAACGACAGAAGCTTTGTTCTGATAATTTGAAATTTATTTATTAAAAATAGTGCCCTCGATAAACTATTTTGCGCGATCTAAAAGCATTTCGAAAGACTGTTTCAGGTATCTACGGACGGAAAATGTTTTCTTTTCATGGCCAAATGCAATTTTCCGAATAGGTAGAAATCACAGGGAGCCTGTCACAAGAGTGGATGGATGAGAAGGTGCATTATCATGCAATAATCCTCCTCCTTCGTGGTATTCAGGGTGAATTCGATGAATGCGATGCAACAAACGTTTCAAAATGCCAAGATAGAAAATTGCATTGAAGGTTTGGCCCGTTGGCACGAACTCGTAAACGGAATCGTAAATACAAATGAGCATCGAGTTGATTTTTCACTTCTCTTCCATTCGGCATTTTGATGCTTAGTTTTAGGTTCATTAGGTTCAGTTCACCAGTTGCAGTATTGTAAAGGAAATTTAAATCTTTTCTCTCCTATTTAATGAGGTTTTTTTCATTTTGAAAAATTTTACAAATTTAAGAACAATTTCGATGGAGTTTTCGGTGATTACTGATTTTGGGCCCGTATGTTCATTGTAATTTATGTCCTCACAACCATTTCTGAATCGTATAAGCCATTCATGAACTCTGGCACGAGATAGACAATCATTGCCATAAATTTTTTTCATCAATTCAAACCCTTCGGTAAACGTTTTACCGACTTTAAAACCAAATTTGATATTAGCTCTTTGTTCGAAACTCATTTTTGTACCGATGACACAAACATACTCACACTTTAGACGCAATAACTTCGCTTCCACTGAACCGAATGTCACCAAACTTTCACTGGAAGTCAGCTAGGTATGTAACTTCCAACGCACTAACTCATTACATAGATGGTGCCACCAAAACATTTTTATAACGCCAGAATATTTTATTTTGGACTTCGCCTTGTAGATAGTATCCACCTGAGATAAGCAAAGCAGATAAGCAGAAATCGCTGCTCAATGCGGCCATTGAGCGATTGGTGACGAATCCATGTTGTCTTGTAGAATGCTTTAAATGCCGAAGGGTACTACATGTAAATAATCCAAAAACCGAACAGGCGCTATACCCCCTTCTGTGAATTGCGGTGAACTGTACTATTGAAAACGTCACTGTAGATGATTAATATTATATTATACCAAGGTGCATGATGAATACTACTCCGCTTCGGATATTCAAAGTTTTTAATTAATTACATATTTTAATGAATATTCATAAACCAATAGTTCATGAAGGCATAGTTTTTCATATTTTTTCTGTCATTTTACAAATACCAAATATAAATGCCAATTCAATTCCTCCTACAGATTATCAGCTCAAACTTGAAAGTCTCTGGCATTTGCCACATCCAATTGCTGCGTAATTAAAATACAATTATTTTCATTTTAAAAGGGTTGGATACAATATGTGCTTAATGTACCATATTTAAATGGCAGCAATGCGTCGACAAATAAAGTTTGTTTCTGTACCCTATACGGGCTGTTGTGGTTATCCCCTGAAACAGCTGTTCTACTTAGGTAATTAAAAAGAAATCATAGGATTTTGTGGGCAAACAAATCGAAAAGGATTAGTGAACATGAAAAATGGAAATTTTGAAGCAAAATAGTTTAAAAAATAATATTCAAATTATAAACCAAAAGCAAAACTAGGGCGCAAAGATATACACTGGTTTACAGCCAAAAATGTGCAACAAACACTTAGGGCAGTATTAAGTGAAAATATTATTGCATATATATTACCCAAAACGAATTTGGTTTTTGTTTTTATTTTTATTATTTCATGTCATATGTATATTTATTTATTTTGGAGAGAGGAAAAAATAAAATTTCTCATGCTTATCAAAATGAAGCACGTAAAACATATACTTACCTTCTACTCAAATATGAACGAGACGGTATCAATAAAACGGTCCCCGGATGATATATGGCAAAAAAAATTTTTTGTTTTTTGGTAGGACTGTTATAAGCTTACATGGCAAATTTCAGCGTGATATGCCACATAGTTTGTTTTCTGTGCTACTGTAAATAAGTCAAGCTCGAGTGTGTTCTTCGAATTCTCTTTTATGACTTCAATTGTTTCAATTGTCCTGTTGGGAAACAGGAAAAAGTCACATGAAGCAATATCAGGCGAATACGGTGCTTGCGGAACGATATTAACATTATTTTTGTTCAAATAATCGCGAACAAGACGTGATGTGTGAGCTGGTGCATTATCGTGATGCAAGAACCATGACTTGTTGTCCCACAATTCCCTCCTTTTAAGACGAATGTTCTCGCGCAAACGCTTTAAAACGTCTAAATAATATTCAGCGTTAACCGATTTTGCGATTTGTGCGATTTTCAAGCACAATTTCCTTTACTTTTCCGATGTTTTCGTCGTTTACTGATGTTGCTGGACGACGTTCATGAGGCAAGTTTTCAACCGATGTACGGCCCTCTTTGAACGATTTGTACCACTGGAAAACACGTGCACGCGATAGAGCAGAGTCCCCATAGGTTGTCTGCAACATTTTTAAGGCGTCTGAAGCCGAAATTTTGTTGGAATAACAAATTTTCAAACATATTCTTTGTTAAACTTGAATTTCCATCGTTAAATTCGAAGAACACACTCGAGCTTGACTTGTTTACAGTAGCACAGAAAACAAAATATGTGACATATCACGCTGAAATTTGTCATGTAAGCTTATAACAGTCCTACCAAAAAACAAAAAAATTATTTTTGCCATATGTCATCCGCGGACTGTTTTATTGATACCGTCTCGTTCATATTTGAGTAGAAATATATATGGCCGCGGCCAAAATAATGCACAAAACAGAAATACTATTGGAATGAATTTTTTCATTATAATCTGGTAGATAATTTAAAGGCATTTATTTTTGGAATATGATATCTGGCATATGTCAGCCGCAGCTACAAGTTACGTAGTCCATTCGATCAGTCCAATTTTTTACTACTTTTTCCAATAAATCTGGCAGTATGTCGTCAATGCTGGCTTGAATATTGCAATAAATCGATTATTGAGTGCGCTTATGGCAAATTGCGCCATCTTGTTGAAACTTAATGTCGTCGATATTTAGCTGATTCAATTTTGGAAATAAAACTTCAGTCAGCAATGCTCGATAGCGCTCGTCATTAACCATTCATTCATTTCGAAAGAAATAAGGACCGATTACGCCGCCAATGGTCTATGAACGTCGCGAAAAGATTTTTTTTTTTTTCAAAATAAATTCCCACAATTTGGAGCGTTGTTCTAGCAACGATTCATAATTTGCCAAACCTTACCGAACAGGAATGCCAACACAGCCGCTTTCAGTTATCAAACCATAGTTATCGATATCGATAGTTCTCATGCAACTAAAAAAAACACCCTATACAAGAAAGCGCTTTGGCAATTACAAATAACATTGAAAATTAGGAAAAAATGTCATCCCGAAATTGTCCACAGCGGCCTAACAGAAGCTGATTTCCATGTTCGCACAGCCCGCAACAAGCCATTAGTCAGTATCAAAGCTGTACTGCTAGATTGAAGTTTTCAGGAGTACATAGAACTACTAGCTGAGAGCTTTGGGACCACCACAATTCTTGCTGAAGAAAGAAAACTAAACCTTTTTCGATCAAACTAATGAAAGCCAAATGCAGAGCACCAACCACAAAATCTTCATAGCCCTGCCAAACACGGTGGAGAACACGTAATGTTATGGAAATACGTGTCATCTGAAGTAGCCGAAAATTTAATTTTTATTGAATGTAATGTGGACAGGCATAAATATTTGGATATCTTAAAAGAAAATTTATTACAAAGTTGCTCAAAACTACACAAAATTTTCGCTTCTATCAGGATAACGACGATAACGCAGCATAAATCGGCGATTGTACAGAATTGGTCATCTTAAATTGTCTTCTTGGTTCGCAAGATCGCGCGATTTGAAAGTTATTGCGGACCTGTGATCGGTTTTAGATAAAGAAATTTGAAAACATGAAAGTCGAAGCCAAACTGATCTCAAAAAACCGTTAAAAGAGGAGTGGAAAATATTTACTTCTGCATATACTAAGAAGTTGGGGAATCAGTTCCAAAACGGCAACAACCTGTTATTGACAGAAGACCATATCATATACAATCTGTCAAAAAAGTACCGGGAATTTTTCAATAAAACGCAAAATAATTGTTTAACCATCAAAATTTATTTTTTCGCCTTCAAAATAGGCTCCGTTCGAGGCCACACACATATGCCACCGATTAGTCCAATCATCAAAGCACCTTTTAAACGCGTTTGAAGAGATCTTCTTCAGCTCCTTTAGCGAATACTCCCTAATGCCCTCTATAGACTCAAAGCGACGACGTTCTCATCCATTGAAGACGTTGATGGGCGACCAGATCGGGTCAAATCTTCCACGACTTCTCGGCCCTCTGCAAAAGCCTTATACCACTGGTTGATCCGTGTTTTTGATAAAGCACATTCGCCATAGGCTTTCTGCAACATTTTCAACGATTCGACACACGAAATCCCGTTCAAAACACAAAATTTAAGACAAATTCTTTATTCGATATTTTTATTCATAGCGAAAATCGCAAGAGCACACCTGCGATTGGCTGATATAATTAAATGCCAAAAACAAGCTCATTGACAGATCACGCTCAAACTCTGCGACACTATAGAGGACAGTTGTACCAACATTCCAGCAAAAAAAATTTAGACATATGTATGTGTAACGGACGCTTTTTAAATGAACAATTCCCGATATTTTTTTTACAGAATCTAAAATATTAGTTTGCTACTGCCTCAAAGTTTTTATTACTATAATATTGTAATTATAAGAAATTTTTATTTGGACTGCATAATTTTGGCTGTGAGTTACATTTATAGTTTGTGTTATGTTTAGGGTGCTTCAAGAATATTCAAAATTACTTCTTTCTATATATTTTAAATAAAACTATATTGTATTACCAACTGGCATTTTGTCAAAAAGATATTTTGTTTTCCGTTAATCTCATTACTTGGTTAAAAAAATTGGCTCTATCATTCTAGCTATAAGCCACTGTATCTATGTATAAATAATTAAATAACAAACGTAATTCAAATATATATATATATAATTGGCGCGTACACCTTTCTCGGGTGTTTGGCCGAGCTCCTCCTCTTATTTGAGGTGCGCGTTTTGATGTTGTTCCACAAATGGAGGGACCTACAGTTTTAAGCCGACTCCGAACGGCATATATTTTTATGAGGAGCTTTTTCATGGCAGAAATACACTCGGGGGTTTGCCATTGCCTGCCGAGGGACGACCGCTATTAGAAAAATCTTTTTCTAAATGTTGGTGTTTCACCGAGATTCGAACCGACGTTCTCTCTGTGAATTGCGAATGGTAGTCACGCACCAACCCATTCGGCTACGGCGGCCGCCGTTCAAATACAATACATAAAAATTTGGCCTTTGGGATATAAAACGTACAGCACGGCCAACTAGAACAAATTGGATAAATAACTAACCACGTGACAAATATATTTTTGGAGAGAACCTGTGAGCTGTCAATGTCGATTTGCTCGATTTCGCAATGTCAGATACGGTATCCTTATAGTGCCTATACGAAAGAACAGTCCACTTCAAACTTGAACTTTTTTATTCCAAACTAGAATAGACTATAAAACTGGATACTCGAAAATTTTCTAAAAACTATCAAAAAATTCTGAAATTTTGAAAAATATCTTTAGAATATTAATCATACAAATTATTAAAATTAACGAAGAAATTCATAAGAAATGTAAACTCAAACACATCAAACAACGTCTTTTTCCATGCAGCAACATAAGTATGTATTCTAAAAACTTATTTATTTAAACTTTTTATCTTAGCACGTGGGATTTCAAAAAATAAAAGAAAACAAATGTAAGCCGCTTTAGATAAAACGAAGATATGCCGCGACTCTAAAGCTGGTATCCCCACGAAACTAATTCGCAAGAAATTTAGAGAGCAGAGCTCTTGGGAAACTATAGAGGATCATTTGTGGATATCATCAGTTTGATGGATTGGAAGATATCTCAGTAGTGAGTTGGAAATGTCTCCTTTAAATGTAGTGAGCAGAGCTTTTGGAAAACTGTGAAGGATCTTTTGTGGATATCATCAGTTTGATGGACTTGAAGATATCTCAGTAGTGAGTTGGAAATCTCTCCTTTAATTCTCAATAGAAACAGACACAATGCAGATTGATCTATTCAAAACGCATAACTGGAGTTCATCTGGTATCGCTATAGACCCAAGCGGTCTGCAAGGCGACTGCAGGTCACCAGTTCAACCTAACTTAACCAAATATGGTTGTGCAAATAAGCGTTCAGTATCAGCAATTCCATCAGAATTGGGGAGAACTACTCCCTGACGTTGGATTCAAACGATGGATGAATCCCTTTCCTGTGAATTCTTTAACTTCTACTATTGCTACTTCACAACCGGATGCAGATGAGCCATGAAAGCAACGACTTTTTCAATGTGCTCCGGAATTTGAGATCTTATGAACCTAAGCATGCTCGATTCGTGTCTTTGGATACATTAACACCAATTCTCCTTAAAACTGTTAGAGCTTCACGAAACGATAAGTTCAGCCTTTTGACAAACAAATCAATGATCTTCTGGTCTTGCTTTGGATACTTTTGTGTACTTTTTTCTTATTTTTGCCTCGTCGGCGAAGTTATCAACGTTTTTCCGTATACATCTTTTCGACTTCTTCAAATATTTGATGCAGATGCAAATGACATTTTTGGTCCTTTAGCGTGAGTCCTTCAAGTACATTGCTTCAAACGGTTTTACATACATGGGACTAATTTTGCATAAAGTAACAAATCGCGCCATGCGTATTACGAAAAGACTACCCCTTAAATTTTTTAAAATGTTTTTATAACAGAACTCTAAGTTTGAACTTTGGCGGTCAAACTTCCATTAGGCAGACTGTATAGTAGAGAGTCCGGCACTTGAACTGTAACCAACTTCAAACCATTCGCGCAGCTGATGCAGGGCTGTTAGTTGGATAAATGGCAGTCCAGAACATTGTTTACAAGCGCGCGGAAGCTTTTTGCCGAGAGCAGACGCGAGAAAAGAAAATCAGAAATGGATTTCAAACGTAATAGTGTGGTTGCATTATACTTAGCTGGAAAGCCAAAACCAGCGATTGTCCGTGAGCTCAAGCCCCTTAAAGTGAATAAAATTTTTGTTCATCGCTTACTCGTTACAATGAATCTGGTAGCATCGCGAAACGTCATGGGTTGGTCACCAAAATACTGCAACGCCACGTGAAATGGTTCAAATGAAACGAAGAAGCGAATTGAGCGAGATCCCCGACGAAGTGCCAATCAAATGCAGAAAGAATTGAAAATATCTGACCGTAGCATCCGTCTGAAAAATGATCTCAAAGTCAAGCCTTACAAGATCCAAAAGGCGCAGCAACAAGTCAGACTAGAGAGAGCGAAGGAATTGCTTTGCTTGGCCAATTTCTGAACATTGTTTTTTCTCAGGAGAAAATTTTTCAAATTAAGCAATTCGTAAACTCCCAAAACGATAGGGTTTATTTGACGGACCGTTCATACGAGAACTTGAGTCATCGATTGGCCACCAGGAAGCAGCATCCGCCACAGGTAATGGCTGCTGGCTGTAACCGCAGATGGGCGCTCTCCAATCGTTCTCATCGAGCCTGGCGTCAAGGTAAATGCGAAGAATTATCGGGAAAGTATTCTGGAGGTTGCTTTGAAGCCGTGGGCAGACAAACATTTCGGTGGCAGACCATGGACGTTTCAACAGTAAACGAGTGAACCAAGAATGGCTAAAAACAACGTTCCGAACTTCATTACGTCCACACAACGGCTCTCAAATTCACCAGACGCGAAACCGATGGATTATTATCTGTAAGCCATTTTGGAGAGCAAGGTCCGAACTAAACGATTCACCAGTCTCAAAGCGGTGAAAAAAGTCATTGTCCACGAGAGGGCCAAAATACCTGCAAGTCACATTCGGGCAGCTTGCGACTCGTTTCTAGACCGGCTCGAGGCCATAGTCACGGCAAAAAGTGAATTAATTCTTAATTTTGTATTATTTTCACACGTTTCTTACTTTGAATTGAATAATTATATTTTTTATTTTGTCTACTTCTGCTTTGTTGGGTGCCTCCGCTCTCCATTTTAAATTCAAGTGACCTTAAATTCCCTTAAGAGCCAATGGAAATATCGCATGGCAATAGCACCTAAAATTATAGTTCAAAAAAATGTTTTCTAAAGTACCACTAAAATAAGTGGAATTCAAGGATAAATTAGAATATTGCCAATACTTGGTTCAAAAGTCATGAATTATTCAAAAACTCATTCATTTATAAATGCAAACAATTCCATTGCGAAAAGCAAATGATGAAGAGTAATTCAGCACAGACATCAAAACGCACACACTCACACGCTTGTAAACGTTGGCACGGTTGTGGGGATGTATATTGTGAACAGAGTGTAGCAATAAGAGCAAACAAAAAAAAGTTGAAACAGCCATAAGCAGCAGCAAAAAATAACAACAAATACATAGATGCTGCCAAAAAAATTAAAAACAAGAAAAAATTAGCGCATACACAAAAACAACAACACCAAGTAACATGTCAATGTGACAAAGTTAATTAAGATTGAAATCAATATTGGCCACTGGCTGCGAATGCTAGCCAACTGCTCAAATGGCAGCCAGCAACTCAAATGCTGGCCAACTGTACAGTTTGGGTGATGCGGTTGAGTGGTGGCAGCGTGCAATTAGAGTTGGGTATTTCCCGAGAAAATCCCAATCTCGAGAATCGGGATTTCCCGAAATAACGAAAATTTCAATTCTCGAGATGCGGGATTTCCCGAAAATAATTTTTGAGATTTCTCGAGAATTCTCGAAAATTCGGGAAAAATTCCAAAAAATTAAAAAAAAAAATCTAAAACCAGTGTAAGAGCAATGAATTTCATGAAATACTATTTTTATTTATTTTTATTAAAGTATAAATTACATAAAAAAATATTTGAAAATATTACTATTTCAATTATTGCAAACAAAAAAGTGAAACAAAAATAATTACAAAAAAATTTAAAACAAAAATTTAAAACAAATTGGTTGCAAATACGTCATCATCGTCAGAACTAGACACTGCTTGGTCTTCTTGAATGCTCGTAGAAAATAGACGAACCAAGTAGTTTTCGGCTTCTTTTATCAATTCTGTTTTAGAACAGGTGTGGAAAAATTCAGATTTGTCACTAGAGCTGTTAACTGGATCGTGTAAATATTTAAAGGACGATAACAAACGGCTAGATCTACGAGCTGTTAAGTTTTTTTTTAGGCTGGATAAGAACTCATTGCCCAATTCGGTGTGCTGATTCTCCAATTTTGTGAACAAAAATTTGAGAATAGAATCCGCAGCAAGTAAGTTCACATTTTGGCGACTAAGTGCTTCTACAGCAACACGTATAGGTTTAAGAGCATTTATGATATCCTCGCAATACTTTTCTTCTGCGTCAGTAGTGGCCATAAAATTTAAAGTAAGAGTGTCGAGCGCCTTACGAACATGCTTGCTGATGCAAATGTATCTGGCCAGCATAGTTTCCAGGCTATTCCAACGTGTTTTGCAATCCAACAGCAAGAAAAGTTCTTTCTTCTCGACCTCTTTAACATAATTCTGCAAGATGGCATTCCGTACAGGCGAGTTCTTGATTTTCAAAACTATCTTGCGAACCTTTTTTACGATTTCAAATGCAGACTTTATAGTGACCGTCCAGCAACAAATACGATATTGTCGTCCTCGTCATCGGAAGGGTTTTCCGCATTAATGTCGGAAAATGAAGTACTGGCTGCATTGTTTTCATTTTCATCGGAGCCTCTATCATCCGAATCGTCTCCATCGCTTACGTCACTATCGTATATCCTGTTTGCGACTTTTCGTTTCTGGTACATTACCTCCATGACCGCCAAATGTATGCCGTGATTGTAGCAAATCTGTTGATGCGCTGGTGATAGTCTCCCAAATTTGATCATGACACTGGCACCATCACTTGTAATAGCCTCGATGTCGGACTGTAGTTTTATATTGAAGTCTGAAAGCTTTGCATTTACGAGCTCATATACTTTTTCAGCGGGACATGATTCCTGCATGCGAACCAGGCCAAGGTTGTAAGATTGTCCATCGTCATAATATATATGGATGTTCCTGTAACGTCGGTTTCGCACGCTTGTCCACTCGTCGATCCTCAAGCTGAACTTACGCTGTGCAGATTTAAAATTTTCAATTTTGATCTTCAAATCGCTTTTTATTTTCGTGCAGTACTTCATAACCAAACCCAGAACAGCTTTGTGACACTTTGGAAGATGAAATCCTAAGCGGCTGATACTATTACGAATGAACTCACTTTTTGTTATCGCGTTTATTGGAATTCCATCTTTTGCAGCCAATTTTGCAACAATTTGTTCAAGCGATTCAGGCGAGGAAGAAGTATTGAAAAAGTTGTGAAGAGTTCGGGTCTTCTTGGCTGGTGGCTGTTCTTTTGGAGCCTCATGTTCCCTTCGCTTCATGTTGTGTATCCTCTCCATGTGACGGTGAAGTCCAGATGTTGACGATGACTTGCATTTAATGATTTTATTACATTTCAAACATGTTGCTTCGTCGTCAAATCGCTTGAAAAGCTGCCATACTTGGTCGTATTCGTATTCTGAACTCACGATTTTTAATGCTAAAAATTCAAAATTTGTTTTAAATTTTGTTTTTTAAAGGAAGTAACTAACCGGTACTCACAGTCAACGATACGTCGATTCAAAACTTAAAAATAAGTAATATTTGGACCACAAAATATTTTATTATACGGTGTATAATTTATACTTAATCAGGTACCACAAAATGAAATGCACCCGCTCACTACAAAAAATAAATTTACAAACGTCGTCTGTGCAGTCTGCGAACAAATTGAAATTGCTTGACTATTTTCAAGCATTTCTAATTGCTTAACTGCTGCTACATATAAGAAACACATAAAACTAAACTTCATTAGCTTGATGTTACAGTGCTTTCCCTCGACATAGCATAGCAACGCATCTAGCATTTACTCTGTAGTCACCCTAAAACAAAAAAAAAAAAAACAAACAAACAAACAAATGGAACAGTTATACTGTTGTGGCTTTTCGCATAGCAATTGAAACTATGGTGTGAATTGTATGTGATTCTGCGAAACAGTATGTAGTGTGCGATTCTTTGTAATATAACATAATGGCCGTTACAGTTTGGTGTTTCCAGGTATTAATCATATATATGTGTATTCTTTTATTTTTGAAAGAATTGTTTTTTCTCTTAATATTTGACAACAAAAATTAAAAAAAAAAATGGATTTCTCGAGAAATCTTGAAACATTCTCGAGATTCGGGATTTCCCGAAATGCTAAAAATTTCAATTCTCGAGATTCGGGATGGAAAAATATCGAGAATTTCTCGAGAATTCCCGTCGGGAAATTCCCGAAACCCAACTCTACGTGCAATCAAGTGACAAGAAGCCACTCAACGCTAACCAAAGTGGTGGTAATGGTGGTGGTGGTGGCGAAAATCATGGGATAAATGTTGTTTTTGTGGGAAGCGCTAAGGGTGGTCAATGAATAACTCGATGCTACCATATGTTGCACGTTTATCGGTTGATTTTGAAATTTTTTTGTCATTTCTTTTTTTTTTATTATTTATTTATGTTTACTTATATGTGCAGTAGCCGGTCGCCCAATTTCTGACTTTAGTCACTAGAGTGTAATTGAAGCATTACCAATCACCAACAAACTGACCGACCGACCGACGGCCAACCATGGACAACTCATCATGTTGCGGTGACATTGTGCACTGATTAGAATTTGTTTGCCATTAAAGTTTGAAATGCAATTCCGTAATTGGCGGATGTTGGGTAATTCTATTCTTGTTTTTTTTTTTTTTGTAAAGTATAAGTTAAAAAGTTAAGTATAGAAATAAGTTTTTAGGGGCTTGAAAATATTTTTCTGAAAAATAGTTTTCCAATAATTGGTCATCTCAAGCACAAAGACCAACACACATGGAAATTTATGTTCATAGCGAGGTTTTCTGAAATTTTCTTCCATGTGAGCAGTAGAAAATGTGTTTAGAGTGAATGAGGGGCCGATGAGAGAAAAGAAAAAGTGAGTAACTCTTGGAAACAGGAGCTCGTATAGGGAAGAGCGCAACCATTGTTGTATGCAGGCAGTTTCCGCTTTCAATTTACAATGCGAGAGGGTCAAACATATGTGAGACGATTGAAATAATAAGCAAAAAACGCAACTTGCAGCAATTTTCTTAAAAACTGCTCCTGAATCGATTTTGCTTATTTTTAAAATAAATTCATTGAAACCAACAATAAGTTTATACAGGGTGTCCGGTGGCAGAACTAGTTTTTAAATTTAAAGTTTCTCGCTAACCGTTGAGTGTATAGCGGGCAGCAAGGATGATAGAATACACGGTTGCGCCTTCCAAATTCGCTGTGTCGTCAGGCTCCATGAATAAATAAACAAAGAGAAAGCAGCTTATTTGTGAAGAGGAATTTTAGGCGAAAGCAATAGAAACTACCAAACAAACAAAATTATATGCACACACACACATTCTTGCCACGGCGTCATCCATAAATAAAGCAAAAGAACTGCATTTGGAGGCTTTATATTCATTTGTACAATACTCTCACAATTTAACACGAAGCACTTCGTTTTCATCAGCTTCTTCAGTTTAAATCTCACAAATCACAACATTGCCTAGTCATTCATTAAATTTTCCCAAGCATATAAGTCTATGTATTTTTCCTCTTTTTGTTTTTTTTTTGTATTGGAAGGAAGCCAAAAACCAAAAGTCGCGGGTGTATAACATGCAAACGCAATCGAAGTACATTTCAAGGTCATTTACGACGCTTAAGATTTAATTCATTCATGACTGCAAAGGTTCCGAGGAACAAGTTCGGTGGCAAACAGCCCACTACCGGGGCCCAGCCGGACATCGATAACAAATGAGAACATTGAACTCGTCGCTAGGAGCTCGCACGATAATTTTTACGCAAGCGTGCGGCTGCTCTGGGGCTTCCAAAAGCTATTGCGCATAAAATATGGAGGAAGGATCGTAAACTTCATCCGTTCAAAATTCAAATCGTGCTAGCCTTGCGAGACAATGTTGGAGCGATTTCGTACGGTAAACAGTCTGCCATAAATCAATGAAGCTCATTTTCATTCCAATGGAAGTGTAGATAAGCAAAACCTGACGTTATTAGTTACCTAAAGAACACAATATACCATCAAAACATCAAAAGCCACTTCACAGTCCCCAAGTGACGGTGACGGTGATGATGAGAGAGCCGGAGAGATCATGGCTATGGCGATACTGCGAGATTTTTACGTAACAAACTGATAAGCCATTTCGGTTACATATCCTGGCCCTATGGACTTTCTCCTGTGGGGACCTCAAAAGTAAAGAATATAAAACAAGCCCAGCGACCATGTCAGCAGTATTATTATTATTATTAGAAGGCCATTACGCACTGCGACCAGAGTTGATCTATTGTGAAGGCCTATTTTGTAACCCTAGAGTTTTAGGCTTTTTAGAAATTTTAGCACAGTTTTGGGTTTGTTGTTCCAAAGATTGCATGGAGATACTACGGTACCACCAAGGTGGTGAAGTCTTTGTCTGCCCAACGCAGGACATTCACAAAGCACATGTTCTGAGCTTTCTATGTCCATTTCGCAAAAGCGGCAGACATTGGTCTCGGATAGACCAATATTATTTAGATGGTACCTCAGGCTGCAGTGACCTGTAAGGTATCCAGTTAAAAGACGCAGATCTACTCTGTTTAGTGAGAGAAGTTTGTCAGATATTCCTTTGTTGGGACTTATGAATAGTTTAGCTTGACGCTGACCGGCACAGTTTAGCCAGTGTGCGGCAAGTTTTCTTTCTTCCCATTTCCTAAGGAATTCATTTATGTGGCCTTTTGTTAGTCCACAGAAAGGCTCAGGACCAGTAAGTTGCATATTTGCTCCTTGTTTTGCAAGGTCATCAGCCATTTCATTTCCCACATGTCTTTCATGTCCCGGAATCCAACATAGTGTTACTGTGTTGAGGTTTCCTAACGTATTTAGAAGGTTTAGGCAATCATTTACCAATTTAGAGGTGATAGTTGTTGATAGAAGGGCTTTTAGAGCCGCTTGGCTATCTGAAAGTATGTAGATGTGAGTACCTCTCATTTTCCTTCTAAGGCATTCTCTCACACATATTTCGATGGCATGTATTTCTGCCTGGAATATAGTTGGGTAGGATCCCATCGGAATCGATTTTTTGAATTTGGGCCCATTGATTCCTGCCCCTGTTCTACCATTTTCCAATTTGGACCCATCAGTAAACCATAGCTGGGAGCCAGGTCTGAAAGTGATAGAGTTAGTTCTCCAGTCTGTTCGTTCATTGATTATAACTTGAAGGTTCCTGAAGAGTATTGGTTTGGGTGATAGTATATCATCCCTATGAAGAATGGGACTGTGTAGGAAGTCTTCTAAGATCTTTAAATGTCCTTTCATATTCCCACTTTTAAGTTCAGATATACCTTTTAGTCTTAAGGCACTCGAGCGAGCTTCCCTTTCAATTAGAATTGGAAGCGGTGGTATGTTCAGGAGCACACCCAATGCATCCGTGGGACACGTTTTCATAGCCCCTGTAATGCCAACACATACCAGGCGATGCAGTTTGCTTAATTCGTTTGCCGCCTTTCTTTGCTTGACCTTGGGCCACCATGCTAAATATGCATAGGTGACTATGGGTTTTACAACTGTGGTGAATGTCCAGAAGGTCATTCTAGGGCTTAGTCCCCATGTCTTGCCGAAAAGCCTTGTACAGGCAAAGAATGCCCTTGTGGCTTTTGAAGTAACTCTCTCAATATGGGAGTTCCACGTAAGCGTTTTGTCAAGACTAACGCCAAGATAGTTCGCCTCTGTCGAGAGTTCAAGTGTTGTTCTATTAAGGGTCGGACATTTGAGATTTATGTTCCTTCTCCTAGTAAACGGTACAAGAGTTGTTTTGGATGAGTTGATGGAGAGCCCTTTTTCCGTGCACCATTTGTTTATTATTGTAAGGGCTTGCTGCATGCGATCCGAAATGGTTTCCTCATGCCAGCCTAATACATAAACTACTAGGTCATCAGCGTAACCCTGAGTGTGAAATCCTAGGTTATTCAGTTTGTGGAGAAGTTCATCTATGACTAGAGTCCACAGAAGAGGTGAGAGTACGCCACCTTGAGGGCAACCTCTTGTGGCTTTAATCGATTTGAATGTTCCTCCTAGTTCAGTGCTGATCGTCCTAGATTTCAGCATGAATATTATCCATCTAGTGATGGGTTCAGGTACCTCCTTTAGATATAGGGCATTATGGATTGCCTCATAGGAGGTGTTATCAAAAGCTCCTGATATGTCAATAAATGCACATAGAGCTATCTGTTTGGACTCAATAGCCTTTTCTATAACTGTTACCAGGCTGTGTATTGCAGTCTCAGTGGATTTTCCCTGTTGATATGCAAATTGAAGTCGATGCAGTGGGAATTTAGCTAGATTGTCTTCCCTAATATACTGATCAACTATCTTTTCCATTGTTTTGAGGAAAAATGAGCTGAGACTAATTGGTCTGTATGATTTAGGCAATTGTTCGGGTTTTTCCCCTACCTTTGGAATAAATACGACCTTAACCTCAGCCCATTTTGTAGGCAAATATCCTAGCAGTAAGCTTGCTTTGTATAGTCTGGTCAAATTAGGGATAATATGGTGTGCACCCTGCTGTAAGAGACAGGGGAATATCCCATCAGGACCAGGAGATTTGTATGGGCTGAATGTTGATATCGCCCATTGTACCCGCTTTTCATGGAATAGCTTGTTTGCTAGTTTTAAGTTCTCAGCACCCGCAGATGTAGTAGTTTCTGCCGGTACAGAGATCTCGTCTAGCACAAGTGATCCAGGGAAGTGAGTGTCCAGCAGAAGTTGACTGGTTTCCTCTGGATTCCTTGTGTAGCTTCCATCTGGCTTTTTCAGGGTACTAATGCCGTTTGAGTGATCTTTTAGTAGGGCTTTTTGGATTCGAATAGCATCCGGAAGACTACAAATCTTTTCACAGTGATTCCTCCAAGTAGCCCTTTTAGATTTCCTCAATTCTTTATTGTAGTTGGTTAGGACTGTTGAGTAGGAGGACCAGTCCCCCATTGCTTTAGCTCTATTCCATAGGGTTCTTGTTTCTTTACGGAGGTTGGAAAGTGTACTATTCCACCAAGGAACATTTCTTTGTGGCTTTTTCACTTTTACTGGGCAACTTTCCTGAAACGCAGATATTAGGTTTGAATGTAGTTCGTTCGATTCGAACTCAAGCTCAGATATAAGCTGAATGTGACGCTTAGAGCAGTTAACACTTTGTTCTAGATAGAAGTGAAAGTAGTCCCAGTTAGTTTTTCTGGGGTTTCTGTAAATTGTCGTTTGTGGTTTGGTTGCACCTATATCGAATCTAATATGTCTGTGATCCGACATAGATGTTTCCTCTGACACATGCCAATTTGAGATTTCGGACAAAACATTATGGCTAGAGAGAGTGATGTCAAGGACTTCACCTCTGATTGCATTAATGAATGTAGGTTCGTTGCCTCGGTTTAGGATTGATATATTATACCTAAGTAGAAATTCAATAAGGTACTCACCTCTTGGATTGATGTTTGTGCTTCCCCACGCTGTGTGGTGCGCATTTGCATCACAGCAGAGGATCCACCGGAGACGTTTTTGCTGGCAATATTCCACCAGGGCTATAACCTCCCTTGTTGGAGCAGTGACCTCATCTCCTGGAAGGTAGGCGGAGGCAAGCACTACCTCATGCTCACCTTTGCTCGTTGGCACTTTTACCCAAATCGCCACCAGGTCTTCTGTAATGAACTGTGATATTGGGATAAAGGTTAGTTGATTATTTATTATCAACGCCGCTCTGGGACGGTCTTTGTTGGCAGCATATATCAACTTACCGTTTACGCTCTGGAGTCCCAGAACGACTCCTTTACGTACCCATGGTTCTTGAATGAAAGCTACATCCAAGAGTTCTTGGTTAAATCTCTTCGTAAGCACGTCCGAGGCTGCTTTTGCGTGATGGAGATTTATTTGAAGGCATCCGAGTTGCCTTCTGGTGTTGTAAGAATTACACTTAGGCCAGGTCATCTAGTGAACCTTCGTTTGGCAATGGCTGCCTTTTTTTTGCCTCGGTTGCTTTTCAGCAGGACTGCTTCCTCAGCGGACATCTGATCCCCTCTTCGATCCTTGTTGTGGCTGTGGCTGTGGGCTTTTTTATCAGCCTGCAGCGGGGGTCGCATGCGAATACCCTCGGCCACGTTATGGCGCCATGTGCCGGATGTTGTTGGCTTTCCTGCCTCTTGTCTGGAGCAGCTGGCCTTTTCGTCCTGGGCTATTGAAGCCGTTGGAGTCAAAGTTCCTGCTTCCTCAGAGCTTTGTTTCGCCGAGGGTTCAGAGTCCTTTTCGATAACCTTAGGCGGATCAATCGGGCCTTTAGATTTTGGCCGAAGTTGGGTTTTACCGAACCCGTAGTTCAGCCAGTTGTTGGAAGTCTTCATGACTTCTGCGGAGATAGGGTCGATAGCAATGGTAATTTCTACCACAGTACCCTTGCGCACTCTGTTGAGCACCCGCCAGTCATTTGTGTTGAGGCCCTCGTTTTGGCCGTCGAGGAGGCTAATAATATCCTCAGTTGTGGTGCTGTCCAATTCTGGAAAGTGACCAACGAAGATTTGTGGGCGCGGTATGTCCGCTTCCTGCACAATCTTCAGCTGTGCATCTTTCCACGGCTTCAGCTTAGGAACTACTTCCTTTAGCCAACTAGCCGTTTCATCGCAGCCACATGATATAACTATATATCCTGGGCGAAAGGTGCAGCTATTAAATTTAGGCTTTGCAGCCCCAGTCTGCTTTTTCCTTATCGCCTCCAGGATAGCATGTTGTATGGCCGTTAGTCTCTCCGTCGACCATATCATAGTTGGATAATCGTGAGGAATTATTCCCAACTTCGTCCTGCACGCCGCGTCTTTGTAAGACATTTTTGTTGAGTCTACCTTGACTTCTGGATTAGGCACTGCTGCCTTTGGTCCTTCCGTTTCGGTAGTCTCTACTGCCTTTTTTCCAACGCTAGAGCTCCCCTGTAAATTGGCACGCTTAGGGGAGCTTTGCTTTGGCGTGGTGCTGCTGGAGCGTTGTCGCTTCAGATCAGCTGGTTTTTGAGCCAGCTCTCTTGCCTCGTCGATGCTGTGACCTTTTCTCAGGAAGTACTTCAGGCGTTTTCTGGCGGCACCGCAAAGCCGCACCTTGTCTTCGTCCTTTCTTCCTGTGTCACAAGTGGGAGAAGATAATAGTTTCTCCTCTTCCTCTGGTGATATGGTAGCTTTGCCATCTGGCCCCAAGGCCACGTCGTCAACTTCCATATCGGTGATTTCGCTGACAGTTGGAGGGCATTGTTTGCCCTTAGCTGCCTGCGATGTTGTAGGTAGTTCGGCACTATTTACCGAAAGGTCGTTATCGACCTGGTTTATATTGGGCACTCCTGCCTTTTTTAAAGAATTGTTTAACTCTGCCATATGGTCCCACGAGTGAAGGGGAAAGGAAGGTCGAGCCACGACAGTGCCTCGGTGTCGCGGTAAGGCTAATTACAACCAGAGGGCGCCCGATATCTGGAGGTCACCGTTATAAGACACACTTACGTAGTGCCATTCATCCTATAGGCACGGTTCGAATTACACCTAGGATTACGGGTTTTTTCGAGTTATGCCTCTCTAGATCCGCCATTTTTGGTTAAAAAGCAGGGGCACCTCGTGCAGGAGTGGCATTCTGCCACAATGGTCGGTCTTTAGGCTACTGGCACAACTGCCATACGCCTCTGTGTGCATTCCCCCAAGAAGCAACGTACACTTCACCCCCATGTCAGCAGTAAAAGAAAATATCGTTAGCGAGGTTAATAGCAGCTCCACATCACTTCTCCAGCAATTGGTACGGAGTGTGGAGGCCAGATTCCAATAGTGCATCCGACGTAACGGAGTGTATCCTCTGTAATATTAAAAAAATAAAATCCGGACTTGAGGTCTTTGTAATTCTTATTGAAATAAATCCTGCATAACTAACGAAGTATAATTTTGCTCTCTCCTTAGATAAGGTTAGAACTTGGAGTTACATAAGACATTAAATAAAAAAGTTTCAACTTGCTTTAACATATTTATAAATTTATTATTCGACTTATGTAGCAAATGTGCTCCAAATTTTACGAGTAACGTTCATAAGCTTCTCTGGTAATCAGTCGAGCTTAATCTTTCCCATAATTCCCATTGAGAACCAATTATATATACATATAGATTTTTCATGGCAGAAATACACTCCGAGGTTTGCCATTGCCTGTCGAGGGGCAACCGCTATTAGAAAAAACTTTTCTTAATTTTGATGTTTCACCGAGATTCGAACCTACGTTCTATCTGGACTCCGAATGATAGTCACGCACCAATCCATTCGGTTACGACGGCCGCCAATTATAAGGCAACCAAAATATTTGATTTTGTAATCGATTTAAAGGCCAATAATTTAAAACAGATTTTATATAACAAATATATTAATAAATTTCAAGTTAATATTAAAAATAATCCCAAGAATTTCGGGCCCTACTTAAAGTCAAAGAAAAACGTTTCGAGTATTCCGAAATCTGTTTTACAGCGATATTTTTGCTTGCTCTATTGATGAAGGAGCCAATTTATTTGCGGGCTTTTTCTCATTAAATTTTGTATGAGATAATGATTTGACTGCTTATGAATTAGCTGCTGTTAGTCTTTGGTATTATCAGAAAATGGCATATTGAAGGGATAAAAAATATTAAGAACTCTTTGACTGATGTGGAAGGACTATTCATGAACCTCTTAAAAAATTGGGGAAATATTTGATGCTAATTTTTTTTAAATCGCAATATCTAAAGTTGTTTTCGCTGATAATTGAAAACGTGCATACATCAATCACTTCAATTTTTAAAAGTTGCAACAAACGTTATACAGGGTGGGCCATATAGCGTTTGCTTTCTGAACCACCTATTTTTTTGAGAATGGTAACACAAATGACATGTCTAATGTGTTCATAATTTACCTAAAGGTTTGACATTTACGAAATGGGACGCTATACGCTTCAACAAAATTGGGAAATATTGGAAACCTATTTCCAAAGTGGTGAGTCTTCTTCTTCTTTTCTGAGTTTCACATCGGTGGCTACGTCAATAAGCAAAATTGTCGGATTTGGGGCTCAGAAAATCCACACATTACTGTAGAGAAGCAAATGCATCCACAACGAGTCACTGTTTGGTGCGGTTTTTGGTCTGGCGGCATCATCGGGCCATTTTTTTTCGAAAATGTGCGAGGAGCTGTGGTTACAGTAAATGGCGAGCGTTACCGTGACATGCTCAACGAGTTGTTTCTAAAAAATGAAGAGGATGACATGGACGACATTTGCTTTCAACAGAACGGTTCAACTTGTCACACTGCCAAAGTTACACTCGAACTTTTGGGTACCGTTTTTGAAAACCGAATAATCAGCCGAAATTCCGATGTCAATTGGCCGCCTCGGAGCTGTGATTTAAGCCCGTTTGGACTATTTTTTGTGGCGAGCCGTTAAGGACAAACGATATGCGAACCATCCAGAGACGATTGATGCTAAAACATGAAATCGAAGTTGCCATTCATGAAATTGGAGCCCAAACAATCGAAAATGTGCTTAAAAATTGGGTTGATCGAATGGCATACTGTAAAGCCAGTCGTGGCAGTCATTTGAACGATATTATTTTTTATTCATAAATGACAATGTTCAGTCTTCAAAATAAAAAAAAGTTTGAAAAAATATTGATTAGCTATTTTTTTATAGCCGATTCAAAAAGCAAATTTTACATAGCCTACCCTATATATAAAATCTTATAATGAAACCTTCGGTAGCATCCAAACAGAAACTGCTTGCTGAGCATTTTATTGTGCTCCCTGACGGGAAACATTGATGTTTCATTGTATAGGTGCTGTCGGGAGGCTTCCCGTGGCTATCCTGATTGCAGTATTTTCGCACGTCTGAAAGTTTATCCACTGCGAATCATCAGTGCCAGGCAACCAGCCAGACGCAGCAATATTCAAAACCGGTCGGCCAATTTCTTTATAAGTCGGCAGCAACACATCTTTGTCTTTGCCCCGAGTACTGGAGGAGAGCAAACTACCGAAGGTAATGCCTAAAATTTTGGGGTTGTTTACTGTCGGTATTGGTGTGTCATCGACTTTGACCTTTAGCTATAGTTTAACCTCCTTCGTACAGTTGGTAAAGAGAGTCGCCGTGGATTTAGTGAGAGAAAGTTGGAGATCCCTGCTTGGAGCTTTGATTCACGTACTATTACGATTACTGTGGCAGGAAGTAGTAGGTATTGTTTTTGAAGTAACTTCCAAGTGTAATAGTGATATTATTAATATAATTGTCATGCGCAAATTAGCCGACAAACCGTTATCATTTTCCATGGAAATAGAATATTTGACCGAGCGTGAAAGCTGCTGTTAAGTTATGTAGGTATATAACAAAGAACTGAGTCTTCAATTTTCTATATTCTACTTTCTACTTTCTTGTCAGTTTTTAGTTTACTTGGGATACTTTAATGGGCCGTTCAACTATTGTGTAATGGGTTTTCATAACTTTAATAGCAAAAACCCTTCGCAGCAGTTATAAATTTACAGGGACACTGATTTACCACTTCTATTTTTTCCAAAATATTAATAGAACAAATTATATTTCCAATCGCTCAACAAATTGATTTGACTTAACACATAAAACAAGTGATCGCCCATTGGTTGAAATCCAAATAGTTTTATTTTTATGTCGCTCGCCCCAGCCATTTCTTCATGTTAGGGAACAAGAAAAAGTCGCAGGGAGCCAATTGGGTGAATACGGGGGGTATGATAGCAATTCATAAGTCATTCATTAAGATGCAAAAATTCCTTCGAATCTCGCTTAAATTGCTCTAAACACTGTTTCGAAGTTAACAGCCGCTTCCGCTTGTTGTCCACCGTGAGCAATCGCGACACCCATCGAGCCGACAATCGACATCGCCAACTTATCATGTAAAATATTAATTGCCATTCCGATCGACACACCTATGCCTTTTGGGACTTTGCGCACTTTCGTTCGTCGATCAGCGAGAATCATGTTCTGGGCTTTTTGAATGATTTCCTTGTCACTTCTCATCAAAAACAGATGTTCGTCCATGTTTAATCTGTCATCAAACACGGGTGCTTATTGATTCGCCCTCGTAGGATGCATATATACATATTTTAACATTTGTACCATTTTAAATTGATTTTTCAGCTCTAAACTTAACAAATTTGGAATTTGATTAGTTTTTAAAGTATCTTTCGAATGATATATAAATAACTATGTATAGCACACTGATTTATTGACAAGTTTTGACCATTTAGTTGTTTCTCATTCAATTTTACAATTTTTTTTGCATAGCCGTTTCTTTGAGGAACGGCATGAAACTTCCATCTCTCTTCTCAAGAAAAATTTGCAAATACTCGAAGATGTGGTAATATTTTGGTGGCAAGTCTGGAATATACCACATATGCGATAGAACCTTCCATCTAAACTCTCTGAGCTTTGTTAGAACACTCTTTGCGCCAATTCTTTCGATCACCTCTTTAAACTGGTCGGTTGCTGATAAATGAAGTCCAAATTGATTATTTGGTCCGATAAGAGTAGCTCCCTTAAACACTCACCAAATACACACTTCGCCATTAAATCGTGCTTAGCGATCGTTTGTGCTGACTCACCGCGATTGAACCACAATCAGTTACGGCTGCTGTTGCCGTATTTGACCCATTTCTCATCTTCAGTTCAACCCGAAATTGGTTGACTTTATTAAAAAAACACCTCATGAGACAATTTTGCCAAAACATTCTTTGAGGTATCAGACTGAGGTTCTTCTTGAGACCAGCATTATGGAAATGGTACCAAACGATTTTCAGCTAGTCTTAGTACTTAGACGATGAAACAAGTCCAACTCGACGATTTTTATAATTCTATTAGCATTTTCGATGATTGGATTACTAGAATGGAATTATGCTGTTACGATCTTTTGGCGCCCAATTAAACTTTAACGCTGGTCGTAGTAGTACTGAAGACAGCGTTGCCAACCCGTAGCGCTCGGATCATGGTATTGGGAGGGAGAAATGATGGTATTTCAGGGAAAATAATGGTATCCACCGATAAAACAGGGTGCCTCAGTGAAATTCAAATTTTTTATATGATAAACTTCTCAACAACATAAATTTTTCTCAATGACATTAATAGTTATTCAATAGCTATAGAATCCGATTCAGACATCTTCGAAAATAGAATTATCTCCGCCATCCTCTTCCCCGCTGTCAACCGCTGTACTTCTAGTTTCCTTCGGCTTATCATAAAGAGAGTCTTTGGTCATTCTTGATATCATCTCTTTGGAAGGTTTGAATACAGCACAGCCTCCGTCGCTTGAACGTCTTGGCTGGCTAATAAAGTGCCTCGAACGTTGGCTACGATGAGTCGATTACTCAATTTAGTCTTGATGAGGTTGACTTTGGAGAAAACTCTTTCACTGTCGGCGTTGGAATGAGGAAGCGATAGGATACTCAAGACGCATCGACTCAAATTCTGAAACAAGTACACACCTCCCTCGTTCTGTATAGATAATAATGTTGCCCAAAATATATCTGTGTCCAGTGCTTTGATCTCTTGGCCAAGGGGGTAAGAGCACAACCGACGCCACTGGTCATCCACGTCTTGATAATTCTCTTGTTCACAAACTCTGGGGAGCGTGACTAGGAGTGGAATGAGCGAAGGCGTTTTCTCTCGTTCAATGCTGGATAAGGCGTTTTTAGGCTTAAAAATTCTCAGATTTTCCAAAAAACTATTTGTAAAATCATACCTCTTCTTGATCTGAACACAGGCACAATTCAAAAAGGCTTGACATTTCTCACGAAAATGTGTCAGTAAATCCAATCGCTCCTGGACTTGTCTGCTCTGCTGTCCTAGCAACACCTGTACCCCCAAGTACATTTCTGCCATTGGCAGATAGTGAACTTTATCTTCTGGGTCTACTTCTGACAATGGACGTGAATTGACATAGTTTCTCTTCATCAAGCTATACAGGAGAGTTTTGTATAAGTCAATCATTACTTCATGCAGATCGGTGATCACAACTTTAGCAGATTGGAAATACTTGTTGACTCCAGTAAATTTAGGAAGGACCCACTGAAGGAAGAAGAAGAACAGTTTGTTGAAGGGATCATTCAAACACTCATAAATGGACTGTGCCATTTTCAGCTTGATTGTCAGCCATTGGTCAGTGAAATGCAGCAACAGAGCAGGCCACTGTTCGAGAATTCTGTCAACCACCGTTACCAATGATAACCACCGTGTCTGGGAAGGATGCAAAAGCTTGTGAACCTCAACATTCGAAAACATCTGGAACTCAACATATTCACTTTGACGTTTAGAACTGCTGTTAAAAAAATTGTGAATATTGCGAGCAAAGTCCTCACACGTACGTGGTAATTGTTCACATACTTCGCTTGCACAAAGATGCAATGAGTGGCAGATGCATTTCATGATGGTGATATGTGGTAAATCTCGCTTCAACGACTAGCGACAGAGTTATGCCCACCCATCACAACACTGCAACCATCAGACCCAAAACCAACGATATTCGCCATTGGGATCCCCCTCTCTTTGAAACTTGCAATGATATTATTGTATAAGTGTTCAGCTGTTGAACTCGTCACTTTTCCAGGCTGCAATACTTGTACTAAGTCCCAAAATTTCGACACAATTTTACCTTCTTCTTCATCGAAATATCTCGCCAGCAAACAACTTGTCTTAGTTGCTGAAATGTCCGTTGATTCGTCCGTTAACACACTAAATTTAGTTATTTTCAACTTCTCCGCTAGCCTGCATTTCTCAGTCTCACCAATAACATTTTTGACAATGGCAGATTCTTTAGTGCGTTTGAGAACAATTTTGTGGGCAATTTTGGAGTCAGAGAATGATGATTTCAGCAAGTCTGATAAGTGGTCTAATGCTGCGTAGGGAATATTGTGCTCGGCACAGAATGCAGCTATCCTAATTTCTGCGCTTTTTGCTGCAATGCTCAAAGGTTCTTCTATGCCACTCCCACGTTGAACAAACTGTGTCATCTTCATGCTCTTGTCTTTCAGCGGTTTTTCTTTTTCTCTGTGTTTCTCTGTTTGTCCATGTGCCCTTAATACTGATATGTCAGCTGTATACTCATGACAACAGAGTTTACACCTGGCTTTACACAGATTACCAGGTACACGTTGTAACCAAAACTTAAATTCCTCTTTCTCCAGCCAATCATCCCGGAACCTTTGCACGATTTTAGTCTTCTTTTTCTCGACTCTCGATTTTTTTTGGGAGGAGTACGATGAGTATCCTCTTCGTCTTCCATGGCACCTACAGTGATTTTTTCAGTGAGTCTAGAAAGGTTATTGTCATTCATCGATATTTACCTGAGTTATGACCTGCAAAATACTCTACTCGTACTCTGAATCCTTCAATTTATATGCATAAAATTCCTGTGAGATTGTGTAGAAACTTCAAACGGAGCGCCGGCGTGTATCAGAAAAATGTTACAACGAGTAATTGAAGTTACACCATGAGTGGATATGAGTTTTGTGGTAGACGAACAAAGTAGAATCATCTCTATCGGAAGGAATTCTGTGATTGGTAGAATTCTCGTGGCGTTGCCCGTGATTCGTTGAAATTTTCAATTGGACGGATGTGATTTTATCGACCGGAGGTTCTAGTCAATTTTTGTGGCGCTCTCGGAATCTGATTAGTATCTAGCTTTCCATTCTTACACCTCTACTTTCATGGACAGAATATAGCTAACAACAATTCAAAATAGAATAGAATAAACCAATTGATCACTTCAATTGTAGCTGCGAACGAACGGTATACAAATGATTCAGTCACGGACTGAAGCCGTGTCATCGATAAAATTGTCCAAAAACTAAGATAAAAATTTTAAATAAACGCATCGAAAAAAAAATTTTTCCCAAATCATTCATTCCGTTTCTCCTGAGGAAGAAATGTTATAGACATCATGGTATATGGTATGGGACTCAGTTTCATGGTATAGATACCATTAAAATGGTATGGTTGGCAACGCTGACTGAAGAATATATTAAATATTTTCTTTTTATATCTCCATTTCAGAACATTTTATGTTATGAATTCTAAACTGTAAAAACTTGTAATTTGGCGTGCAGTGTTGCCCGAGAAAGCGAAAAATAGCCACAACTCTCTATTTCACCAACAGATATACATATATACATATGTGTACTTACACAAAACCCGCTTATTGGTTACTTACCTCACCACAGCAACTATCCGGATTAATTTAATCATGCAATACCTTTATTTATTGCTGGTAATGAGCTTAGCTCAAAAGCGTGTTCATGCAGTGATAAACCTATTTAATTGCAAATTAGTTGGATTTATTATAAAATTAGCACGAAAATTCATATAATGCAAACACACATTTACAAATTATTTTTACTAGCACATGCAGACCAATTGGTATGTGCGTCAGGTGTTGATGAACGCAAAAGTTGGCAATGCACAAACAAGTAAAACTATTTAGTATGCAAGCTATAAATAAAACCAGACAGGCCCAACAAACACCATCTAGGAAAAGCGTGAAAAAACACTATAAATTGAAGGGAACAGTAACTAACATTCATGCAGTAAATAGATGGAGTTTTAAAAATACATTTGTATCTATACCCAACTAAACGTAAAGTTCAAAAATAATGTTTTACCGCTGAAATTAGAAATACTTCAACAATTAAAATAATGACGTCAATGCGTTTAACAAGGTGACAAGGACAAATCGCAGGTGAGTGCACGACGTACAAATAAATCATGGAAATTTCATGCTATTTCTCAGAGTTAGTG
Source organism: Anastrepha obliqua (assembly GCF_027943255.1). Lineage (NCBI taxonomy): Eukaryota > Metazoa > Arthropoda > Insecta > Diptera > Tephritidae > Anastrepha > Anastrepha obliqua. Next base: position 90,106,950 of record NC_072892.1, read on the forward strand.
TGTCCATAACTTTCCAACTCGTACCTGCAAAGAAAGAGGTTAAATGTATAGGAATTATCTTCGATAAAAAACTCACTTGGGAGGCCCACCTCAACTCAGTAATAAAAAGAGCAACGAAAAACCTTTGGACAACAAACCCATTCTTGGGTAAATCCAAGGGTCTGAAGCCTAAAATAGCCTTCTGGATCTTCACCCAAATGGTAAGACCTATTGTACTATATGGGGCTTTGATATGGTGGGTTAAATCAAACTACGACTATATCAAAACTATGTAAACTGCAAAGGCTGGCGTGCTTAAGCATAACAGAGGCCATAAGAACTACCCTAACTGCTGGCATGGAAGCACTTTTAAATTTACCACCGCTACATTTAGCAATACAAGAGGAAGCTACTATGCAAGCACTCTCTTCTCATATGAAAGAAAATCTTAAATCAGGCGATCTTACTGGACACCTCAATATCTTGAACAAGATTCAACAAGCAATATACATAACCCAGGCGAATGACTACACAGAACCCGTACTCAATTTTATAAAGAGATACAAGGTTGTATTCTCGTCTACGAAAGAGCAGAACACTAAATGATGACTCACAAAAATGGCACACAGATCCAAGGAGTAGAAGCAGGTATAGTGGGACCTAGAGCATAGAAATCTCTAACACTAAGTACAAATACCACGATTTTCCATGCAGAGCTCTTTGCAATAATGGAAACAGTGGAAATCATATCCAGTAAAAATTAAAATACTTTCGGTTCTTAAAGCCTTGCATAGCTTCACATTCTAGTCAAAAGTCCTAATAGAGTGTAACAATGCACTCAGCAAAGTAGCCACTCATAGTCAGGTCTCACTGATTTGGGTACCAGGACATGAGAGACACAAAGGAAACGAGAAGGCAAACTTTTATGCCAACAAAGTGGCAGAAGGGCTATTTATTGGACCAACCCCATTTTTCGGCTTTAACAAAAATAATATAAAACAGGAAACCAAAAAAAGGATCCAAACTAAAAACAGTGAACACTGAAACGGCACAAGCGGCCTTAATCATTCCAAAAAGTTTTTGAACTTCAATATCAAAAGAGCAAAATCTGCTCTAACCCTAGATAAGCACTTACAGGTAACTTTGCCTGTAATAAACACTTTAACACAATAGGGTTATCTAGTACAAGATCATGCTTGTTCTGCTGTGACGAAGAAGAGCCAATGGAACGCTTAATCACCAACTGTGAGGCATTAGGGCACAGGAGACACAGAATCCTGGACTCGTATTTACTAGAGGAGGAAGACCTACAATTTCTCCCTCCTAAGGAGCTGGATCGATTCCTCGGTATACTAAATAATTATAATTAGAAGCGGACAATAGATCATTCTGATCGCTGTGCATAAAGGCGTTAGCCTAACCCGTACAACCATTACCATTCCAACTCGCTATGAAAAAAAACTTCATGCCCAGCATTAACGAGGTGGAGGTGTGGTCAATGCTAAATCGAAGGAGACGCGAAATGTCTACAACAGGAGCAATCGAAACTGTCATAAACAGCGTAGAAGCAGCACGACAGTATTCAATTCAATAGCATAGTTCTCCTTGCCACTTGGGAAGTAAAGAACGCTTTCAATAGATGGTACGAGAAGCGGACATATTCGCCATAGAGCAAATGTTGAAAATTGCGGCATACATACACCGCATAATGAAGAATTACTTGCGAGGCGAGCGGCATACGGATCAATTCTCGGTCCCGACATGTGGAACATTAGTTGCGACGAGAGATTCAATACAGAAATGTCTGATAGTACCTTTCTAATTGGATATGCAAATACGCTCAAATACCACAAAAAAGCAATAAAGTACCCAAGCACAATACTGGACAAAATACTAACTTTCTGAGCCCAAATAAAACAAGCAGCAAAAACAAGCCGTGACATCTCTACTCAGTAGATTGATGGCCAACATAGGGGGTCAACCCAGCGGAAACGGGAAATACAGGTGGCTATCACGCTCCCCGTTCTCTTATATGGAGCTGAACTGTGGTCGAATGCGCTAAAGGCAAATCACCGGAGTAAGCTCCTAGCAACGGTACAACGAACAGCAGCTCTTAGAGTTGTGTCTGCCTACCGCACAGTATTAGCGCCAGCTGTTTAAGTGATAAGCAGCTCAATATCCATAGATTTACCAGCATTTGAGAGGAAAAAATTGTGGGCATTGCGGAACGAGAGGATAGAAGAAGGAGTTAGCAAACCTACAGCGAACGAAATATAGAATGAAACGATAAGGCTGTGGTAAGACTGCTGGAGAAAGAAACATGAGCCGAATAACTTGGTGAGTGACTACCATTCGGAATTCAGAGTACGTTGGTTCGAATCTCCGCGAAACACCAAAATCAAGAAAAAGAAAAGATAAACATCGAAAAAGTTTTAGTTTTTCAAGCCCAGGGTTCCAAACACGGGTACCTACTAGCGAAGGGTAGGCCCGCAACAACCCATTCCACTACGATGACCGCATACGTTGTAAAAAATGCTTTAAAAAATCTACGAAATGGCGCTACCAATTAGCTCAGTGATGTACCTCAAGCAATTTTAAATTTACGATGTAGCAATTCAAATTGAGTGATACCTTTTTCGTAGAATCTACCATGGATCAAGAAGACTTCAATATGATTTTTGGCTTAGGCTTCACCGCTGGAGTTAGATGATTTGACGAAAACTAAAACATCATTTACACAAACGTGACGGAAGTAGTTACGAATTTTTGGAAAAGCCAACAGCAAAATAAATGCATATACAATATAAAAACACTTTACTCACATATTATATATTCACATATGAGAAAAGCGACAATTTTAGCTGTGTAATAGCAGTGGTACCCGCTAAAAAATTTAGTTCAAGCAAATACCTGGGACTCTTACAGCCAGGATTCATCAAAAATTAGTGCCAAGTTCAAAAGGTTTTTCAATGTATTCGCATGTGCACACTCATGAGTGTTTAAATGCGTGTAGGTTTAAACATTTTTGTTGTATTTCGACTGTAATCATTTCCAGTAGAATTTACCCCCTTCAGCATTGCTACAAAACATTTGCACTTGATGACATCAAAGCAACAGCATTCGTAAGCGCTCTAGGATATGCTTTAAAAAGCTTACTACAGAGCTACGAATATGTAATGTGAGCGAAAACTCATTTTCTCATCTGCCGGCCCGCATAGGTGCACATGTATGCATGAGTGGACAGGCAAACAAATCATACCCCTACAAGTACTAATCTGCTTATATACGCACATAGATAATAAGTAAATTTATAACATTTATATTTACGAGTACGTACTCTCATACTCGTATAATTGTTTATATTTTATCGTTTATTTTCGCTTAGAATATTCCAGTACTTTTAATCTTAACTGGAATTCTCAGGAGCTTGCATAATTAGCGATCGTATCAGAAGAAATGCACTCATGCATTTTATTTAATTTTAACAGTTTTCTAATTGGCCCAGAGCAGGAGATGGCAACCTTTTGGGACGAAAGAGTTGAAATTTAACAAATTTTCCAGTTCTTCAAGAGGCAGTAAACATTTTTGTTGCAAATACGAGTATTTGACTTGTGATTCCAAGTCAACAACTTTAAGTACGAAATAATATTTAATCTAATAATATACCTGCAGTTATTAATTACGCTATCCAAAAGTAGCTACTCAAGATGAACAAACGCTAGTACAGGGTCTGTCTCTCGAAGTGTAACCAACTTCAGATGCAGCGGTCAATTTCCGAGTATTGTGTTTTCTGACGAAAACATATTTCAAATTGAGCAATTCGTAAACTCCCAAAACGATTGGTTTTATTTGACCGACCGTTTATACGAGAATTTGAGTCATCGATTGGCCACCAGGAGGCAGCACCCGCCACAGGTAATGGTTTGGGCCACTGTAACTGCAGATGAGCGCTATTGAATCGTTTTTATCGAGACTAGTGTCAAGGTAAATGTGAAATAATGTCGGAAAAGTAAAGCCGTGGACAGACAAACATTTCGGTGGCAGTCCATGCATGTTTTAACATTACTCGGCACCGTCTCACAAAGCTCGAGTGATCGAAGAATAGCTAAAAAACAACGTTCCGAACTTCATAACGTCCACACAATGGCTCTCAAATCAGACGCGATCCGACGGATTATTCTCTTTGGGCCATTTTGGAGAGGAAGGTCCGAACTAAACGATTCACTAGTCTCGAAGCGGTGAAAAAAGTCATTGTCCGCAAGTGGGTCAAAATACCTGCAAGTCACATTCGGGCAGCTTGCGCTTCATTTCTGAACCGTCTCAAGGCCATAGTCAAGACAAAAGGTGGTCATATCGCGCAAAAGTAAATTGATTCTTAATTTTGTATTATTTTCACATATTTTTTACTTTGAATTGAATAAAAGTAAATTTGCAAGCTAAATTTATGGCCTTTGAACATGTCTCTCAGACTCACTTTCCTGAAGCCTAGAGGCTCGGATGTTTTCTTGACGGGTAGTTAAAGTTTTAACATTTTGGCCGAAAGTAGAATTAATTTATCGAAATGATTGTATAGATGTGGGGTTATTATTTTAAGACGATAGAATTCATTATAACGAAGCGATAGTGCACTTGAATTAATGTTTCTTTATGTGAAATGTTTATTAATGAATATGTTTGAAAACTTATAACTATGAAAATACAAATGATTAACTCAATATAATTGGCGACAACCAAACGTTTACAAAACTCAAAGAGGAAGATCAAACTCATGTTAGTTCTTTCTTTTTCATCGATATATTACTATTGACAACAGAGTTGCATTGTCGATAAATGTTTATTAGTAAACTTGACCACTTCTAGTCTTTTTACCGATTCCTACATTCGGCCATCCTGACGCTTCGTTCGACTCGAATGAACCATTTTCCAAATCAACCCACTTCTTCATAAATTCCGCCACAGTTGTGGTTTTACCTGGGCCTTCATGTTCTCCAACCTTTTCCACATCGTATCTACCGTGTGCCCTAATCTTTGTAATTTTATAAGGACCAAAATATTTAGGTTTTATCTTTAGTCCGGTACCATATTGAGTACGTTTAATAGCTACTAGCTCATTTAAAATGTACTTTAATTCTTTCTTGCGATTTTTATTAAATGTCCTACGATTTTCCTGTTGTATCTTTGCAATATTTTCCAGTGCTTCTTTTCGAACTTCTTCCCTCTCTTGATTTATTTCACTAATTATTTGTTCATCTAAAAATTCTTGTAAGTCCGGTATTTTGTTTAATCTCATTTCAAAACCTGTAAGCAATCTAAACGGAGATATTTTAGTACTTCTAGGCGACGTGTTGTTTATTGTCTGTTGTACGGAATCAACGTGCTTATACCAATTACAAGGATTTTCGTGACATAATTTGGTCAACATTGGTATAACGATTTTATGGATGCGTTCTACTTGTCCGTTACCGCGAGGAACTCCAGTAACTATCATCAAGTGTTGTATACCCTGCCCTTGACAATATTCCTTAAATTGGTTCGAAACGAATGCTGCTCCTCTATCTGAGATTATGCGCTTTGGATTACCAAACACTCCTGCCTGCCTCTTAAGACGATCTACAACTGCATCTGCCGCTGTATTCTTGGTTGGATAAAGCCAAACGAATTTCGAGAAAGCATCCACTACTACTAAAATATAGTTGTAATTTTTGCTAGTTTGCTCTATTGGGCCAACATGATCTATATGATAAGTACCTAACGGCTTATCTTCTTTGTTGATCGGTGTTAGAAATCCCTCCTTCTTTCCTGCTTTACTATCCGAGACAATGCATTCAACGCAACTCTTGACAATTTTAGGCACTTTCGTTGATAGTTGTGGAATAAAGAATGTTTTTTCTACTGCTTCTTGAGTTCGTTTTGCTGAGAAATGCCCTTGCTTATGAGCTAATCGAATAATTTCCTCTTCCATAAGCGATGGTACAACTATAAGTTCCTTAATGGGATCTTTATATAAAACACCATGCTTAATATAGAAATCTTCGTACGTGCTGCTATCTAAGACTGTCATCACTGCTCGGACCCAATCATCCATTGTTTGTGCCTGCTTAAGTCTATGATGCATTGAATCTTCTAGCATAAGACAAGATACACGACTCAGAGCATCAACATGTCTCATTTTGCTTCCACTTCTATGTTCGATTTCAAAATTAAAATCTTGTAAAAATAGTGCCCAACGCGAAACTCTTAGAGGAATATCACCTCGCTTTTTCATTGTCATTGCGAAAGCATTACAATCTGTGATTATTTTGAATTTAATACCAAGAAGATAGACTCGCCATTTCTTCAACGCCTCGACAATTGCCAACACCTAAAGCTCATAAGAATGGTATTTTTCTTCTGCTGGTTTGGTTTTGCGACTAAGGTATTGAATTGGATGATAAAGTTGATCATCAGCATTCTTTTGCAGAAGTACACCACCATAGCCATGCATAGAAGCATCTGTGTGTACCTCGGTTTCTGCTTTTGGATTGTATAAGCTCAGTACTGGAGCGCTTACTAATGCTGACTTTAACTGACTAAACGCAACCAGTTGGTGTTCGACAAATTGAAATTTTGCATCTTTACGAAGTAGATCTGACAAGGGTTTAGCTACTAAAGCATACGATTCTATAAACCTTCTAAAATATGAAGTCAAGCCAAGGAATCGCTGTAAGCTTTTGAACGGCTAATGTTTTTGCCTTGGATGGTTTTATTGTGCCATTTTCAATTATATATCCCAAAAAATCAACTTTTTCCATTAGAAACTGACACTTGCTCCACTTAATTTGCAAACCAAACTCTGCGGCTCTAGCTAAAACACGTCTCAATTTTTGAATGCCTTCATCCGTATCCTTAGAGGGAATAATGAGGTCATCCATATAAGTAACTACTGTTCCATCTTGTACCAAATCTATTAGAACTGCGTGAACATAGCGTGAAAACACAGCTGGTGAATTCGATATGCCGAAAGGAACGAAAAGAAACTCAAATTGACCACTATGAGTCACAAAAGCTGTATATTTCCTTGAACTCGGCTCGACTGGAACATGAAAGAATCCATTCGCAAGATCAAGCGTTGTGAATACCCTATGACCCTGCAATCTTTCAACTACGTCATCTAGCAATGGCATTGGAAAGTTATCCCTTACAATTTTAGCATTCAAGCGTCTGTAGTCACAACATAGTCTTTTATTACCATCCTTTTTGGGAACGAGAACAATGGGAGAAGCATACTCCGATGAGCTGGGTTGAATTATTTTATCGTCTAGCCATTTTTGAACTTGAGTGTCAACGATACACTTGTCAGAGTATGACATACGTCTTGGACGTTCAAACACGGGAAACTCATCACTGAGCAATATTTTCATTTCAACAGGGCTTTTCTTTTTGTTTTCTGGTAAATATGTACTAATGAGGGTTTTGATTGTCTCGACTAAAGGTTTATCAAGATGAGATAAATCAATCTCAGCATCTTGCGTTGCAGCAAATAAGCATAAGTCTTTATACTCTTGAAATAGTTCGAAGTCTTGTTCTGCAACTTTATCTGACAACTCTAGTGTACTTATTTTCTCTAACTCGTCGGTTCCTTTGTGGCGAAATTGTACTGAATTTTTGGAAACAACTAAGTCTACAACGTCCAACACGCTATTTCCGATGACTGCTGAGTATTTAATATCATTCTTGCTTGTGACATGAAAGGTAATTTCCAAAAGCTTACCATCAACCTCAACTTCTGTAACAAAGCTTCCTAGTGTTTTTAATTGACTGTTGCAAATACCTATTAGACAATGCTGTTCATTTTGTAATTCGACATTTCCCAATTTTTCAACAATATCATCTCGAATCAAACAAAGGTCACATCCTGTATCTATCAACGCTGAGAAAAGTACATTCTTGCAGGTAATATCTTTGGAAATACATTTTCCACTACTATTGTTTGAAAGAGTGCTTGCATTGTTGATTTCTTGCTTGACTACAACTCGTGGTCCTGAACAATCTGCTGCTTTGTGCCCTGGCTGATCACACTTGAAGCGTTTTGCAGGTTTTTTACAAGCGTTTGCCAAATGGGACGGATCACCGCACTTAAAACACTTTTTAGGCTGTCCCTTGTTGTTGTCACCTATTTTCCCCTTATTTTCACCTTGAGACTTTTCTGAAGAAGATGCTTGAGGGCGACTATTTCGGATTTTCTCATACACTTTAATCTGTTCTTTTAACTGCTGAACTGTCTTGGCCTGATACAAATTACTCTTGTTGCTTCTCGAATCTGGTATGCCTTCTATGAAATATTCAATCAAACTTGTCTCATCCAATCTAACGGGCTTTCCAATTTCCATTAAGCTATACAGATACTCGCGATAGTCCTCATTCTGTCGTTTACGCCTATTTCTCAACATACGATGTACTTCTATTGCAGAAACTTCTGTACCAAACTCGGAAAGTAACGCTGACTTTAATGACATCCAATCGCAAATGCCACTTTGACTACGGATATATATTTTTGCTGCACCCTTCAACAGTTGTTTTGAATATATGAATTTTTGAAGACCACTCCACTGCACAGCGGAAGCGCTATCTTCAAGTTCCTCAATCCATTGTTCAACAGATGGCTGACCTGATCCATTAAACTGTGAAAGCGAATCCTCAATATCACGTAAAGTAAAAGTTGATCGTACTGCTCCTACAGCCTCTACTGAACTATCAAGGATTTCATCATCGACTTGCAACTCATAATGCTCTAATAATCGGTCTTGCAATGATTGTTTTCTACCGGTTGTTGATAAATTTAATGCCGACAACTTCTCTTTTAACTCGTTAACTGTACACGCCAATATTTCGTCTGAAATATTAAATTATTTTTATAAACAGTTTTATAAATGCTTAACTTAAAGGTTTTTGCTATGATAGTTTTGTTAAATGTTTAGTTGGAATTTTTTATAAAATGTATGTACTTCAAATAGGAATTCAAATTCAATTCCGCAACTGTTAAGGTTATGTTAACTTTTTCCAACTAGACTCTCAATTTATATGTAATGTTAACATTTGCCGATGCTAATTCGAAACGATCAACTTGATATTTACGTTACGTTAATTTTCAAGTATTTCATTTAGTTTTAACAGTATTATCAAATCAATATTTAAACTTTAAAATATCTTCGGATAAAATTTCAATACGATTTTTTTTCTACACCTTACACGTGTTTTGGTGTTACCACTCCAATTTCTTCCTCTTATTTTTCTTCTCTTTGCACACGCTCTGCATTCGCTGCTGACGTCACCGATCTGCTTTCCTCTAAGTGTCGCACCAAGTTGAGACGTCCTCCGATGATTTTGCTTACAAATTTTCGTTTCCAGCCTCTGCCACGTAAAATTTGCAAATTTGTAAGATACTGCGATATCAGCCTTTGCCACGCAAAATTTGCAGTTTCTCCTTTTGTTCGTGCTTCCCAGCCAAATGCCAACACGACTAGTTGTCTCTCTCTCTCTCCCAGTTTGCTTCGTTGCCACTGCCACAATTGCATAAAATTTCGCAATTTCTTAAAAGTTTAACGATTTATAAGAAATGCTTCACAAATATATCTTGCAATATCCTCGGCAATTTTTGTTCGACGGTCTTGTATGTTTTAGTTTTCAATATTCATTTTTTTTTTAAGTTTTTCACGATTTCATCGTCTATCCCACTTCTGACACCAAATCTGTGGGGTTATTATTTTAAGACGATAGAATTCATTATAACGAAGCGATAGTGCACTTGAATTAATGTTTCTTTATGTGAAATGTTTATTAATGAATATGTTTGAAAACTTATAACTATGAAAATACAAATGATTAACTCAATATAATTGGCGACAACCAAACGTTTACAAAACTCAAAGAGGAAGATCAAACTCGTGTTAGTTCTTTCTTTTTCATCGATATATTACTATTGACAACAGAGTTGCATTGTCGATAAATGTTTATTAGTAAACTTGACCACTTCTAGTCTTTTTACCGATTCCTACATAGATATAAAACTATTTCAAATAAAATTTCTATTCTCAGACTTTTAGAGTAGACTCGCTCAATTTTTAACCCTCTAACTCGTAGATGGGCATTTTCAACTCATTCTCAAAACAGCTGAAGTGAAAGGTCGTTAAAAAAAGCCAATTAGAGGGTTAAAATGTGCCACGAATATTTGAAGCAGCCAATTTTATGGGGGGTCGCTGAAGACGAAAATCCCGTATGGGTTAAAAACAGCGCGTACGTTGAAGATTTATTTAGGTAGCATTATTTGCTGACTTGGGCGAATATTTTTTCCGACTACAGTCGAATATTAGGGTATACCTGGATTGTATGCACAAGCAAGCCTCAAAATTTGTATCTCTTAATAGGCTTCTCACTTTACTTTTTATTATATTCTTACAAGAGAACGTTTAAATATGTCTAAGCAAAGATCATCAACACTCCAAATGCAAATTTTTTTCACCTCAATGTAGCGCTCTGGAAGTCTATTCCATGCGCTAAATATATATGTGTTCCTCAAATCCCGCTGTGTATTTTAAAGCTGCCCATCTGTGCTGCGTGACGAACAAGCATTTCTGAACGTCCAACTCTTTCAACTTGCTTCCAAATTGCTCGAACTTCTTAGCGAATACATCCTTAATTTTGTTATAGCTGTGCTGAAGTAACATAATTCATCTTGCATTGCCGTATTAGTTTTGCGGGGATACCAAATTCAGACATAGCGGCGGAAAGAAAACTCCTTTTCGTAGTGTCGAATGCAGCTTTGAAGTCGACGAAAAGATGGTGTGTGTCGATTCTCCTTTCAAGGGTCTTTTCCAAGATTTGGCGTATTGTGAATATTTGGTCGATGGTTGACTTTCCAGGTCTAAAGCCACACTGATAAGGTCCAATCAGTTGGTTGACGGTGGGTTTCAGCCTTTCACACAATACGCTCGCTAGAACCTTATAGGCGATATTTAGAAGACTAATCCCGCGGTAATTGGCACAGAGTGCAGGATCCCCCTTCTTATGGACTGGGCAGAGCACACTTAAATTCCAATCGGCAGGCATGCTTTCATCCGACCATATTTTGCATAGGAGCTGATGCATGCACCTTACCAGCTCCTCGCCGCCATGTTTGAATAGCTCAGCCGACAGACGCTTAGACGCGTTATCGCTATTCTCACCTCGTCACGGTCGGGTAGCGTAACGACAATTCCGTCGTCAACGATTGTGATAACGGGAACTTCACATTCTCTGTGACATGCGCAGCTGTCACTATTTAATTGGTTCGAGAAGCGTTCCCTCCATAATTTAAGAATGCCCTGGATGTCAGTCACCAGATCGCCATCTTTGATCTTACAGGAAAAAGCACATATACAAGTAAAATCAGCCAAACAATTGATTCATAAATAACTAATTGTTGAGAACGTCGATGTTGAAGGTGGTTCAGTAACACTTTGCGCTTATTCACCACTGACATCTAGGTGTCACTTTTGAAATACCCTTTATTTGTAATAGAATTGATTAGCACATCTAACAAATATTTAGTTGTCCGATGCTTAACATTTTCACTCCCGTGAATTTTTTTCCAATTGAAAAATTTTGTATTAACTATTTTTAAATAAATAACCTACAAGTTACCTCATTAATATTCATCGTTTCTTCGATGGAATAGATCTGCCGTAATTTGAAATTTTCCTTAAATTTTCAATAAATGTAATCAGTCGATATTCATTCCCATATATTTTGCTCTGTGTAGTCTAAACTAAATTATAATTTAATAACAACAACAACACTTTTTCTTCGGTCTTACTATTTTTTTCTATTTCTTTACATTCGAAATAAAATATTAATAAGATCTAGCCTTTTATTGCAGCTCCAACATAAGCACCTCATCCAAGCGCAGAATTTTCGCTATTCTATAGTCACAATTAAGAAAAACATTTTTCTAATAGGTCCCTCCATTTGTGGAACAACATCAAGACGCACACAACAAATAGACCACAAATAGGAGGAGGAGCTCGGCCAAATGCACAAAAAGGTTGTACGCGCCAATTATTTATATATATGCATATAGGCATTTCCACGAAAATGTCAACCGAAGCCAAAAAATTCAAAGTCTATAAAATTATGTTGTTTTAACATATTTTTATAGGGAATCTATCAAATGTAACTAATGTAAACAAAATTTACATTTGTACAAACCACATTTTGAAATATTCGAATGCAAAGTCGAACCAGTGCAAAAGTTCCATTTTAAACATTTCTGTTGCATGTTTTGTTTTGATTAATGATCTTGATAAGATATATTATGCCGTGACATTTGTTTTTTTAAATCTCGGTTTATATGTAAAGAATGTAAGAAAAATGTAAAAGGAACGATGCGATTGCCAATTACGGTAAATTTTTGCTTTGATTAACCGTATAACTCGATGTCGCGTGCGACATTGAAAAAGAACATTTGTTATCAGTGAGTCGAAGGTATTTGTACAATTTGCATCAAATATTAGTAGCAAATAGATATTTTTATTGCTAATTAAATAAACAAAACTTTGCTGGAAAATAATCAGCGCTTTGCTCTTTTTACTTATTTAAAGCTTGTAGCGTGCGACATCGTAAGTGTAAAATGTACAGATTCAAAATAAATTTTCGTTCGAAAATATCTTTATTAGTATATGTAAATACAAAATATAAAATTTTTGAATGTAGATAGTAGAAAATGGAATGTCATATGCACGTCAAAGCCAAAACGCATCTTACGAATGTAGACAAACCTTGGCGAAAGCTGTTAAAAAAGTGGAGAAAGCGATGCCAAAAGACATGCACAGAAGGCTAAAAGTTCTTGAAGTCCTGGTAAAAAAATATAAGCAGTTTGAAGAAAAGAAAAACGTTAACCAATCCAACAGAACCGTACCAGAAAGCCTAATTAATGCCATCAATGCTTTTTATCAGAATGATAATATTAGTGTGCAAGCTTCGGGAAAGAAAGGCGCCATTTTAATTGAAGGCAAATTAGTAGCTAAGCGCTTTATGTTAATGACTAGTAATGCCAGTTCTCACGGAAAGGGAGCCGTTGATGGAGTTGGAGCCGTCATTAAAAGAAAAGTGTAGCTAATAACAAAATCTAAAAACGTTGCTTTACCAGATGCACTATCGTTTTATCAATGTGCACAAAACAACACAAATGGAATTAAAATGTAAATACGTTATACCATCTGCTCAAATTGAAAATTTGTCTCTTCATTATAAGTTGGACCAAACATGGAATGAAGTGAAAAATATTCCAGGTATATCCCAGTTGCATTCGTTTTGTTGCGATGGCCAACAGTTAGAAGCAGCTAGGACTGCATATTCCATTAAAAGAACTTTATTTGGCATTAGTAGTACTATTCTCAGTTAAGTTAGTTTCCGTTCTTTATTTTTACATAGTATATATATAAGATTAATATATATTACTTATTTTTGTTTTTCTTTATTGAAGATATTTTGTTAAGTTTATAATTTTGGTTGTGAAAATAAATATATTGAATATATTAAAAATCATTTATAATCATCTTTTGCATGTCTAATTACATAAAAAGTAAAAAAATAAACACAAAAAGTATGATGGAACAAAATGTCGCATGCGACATGTCGCGTGCGACAGTGATTAAAATTAAATAAAAAATTAACTACTTAATATTTTTGAATAAAATAAAAAGCATTATTAAGATACATCAATGCATAACATTTAAAAATTAACCGCATTAATATATTTCTTCAGGTTTCGCTGAAAAAAGTGTTTGATTTTTTTGCTTTGAAAGCGACTTCTGTTTTTGTCGCATGCGAATGGCTTGATTTTTTGTAATTATCTTGAAAACGAACAATTTCCCAAAATCAACCTTAGCACCAATCATAGTGCTAATCAAGTGCTATAGCTTTCGCCTTTTGTCAAAATAAAATAATGTTTTGGTATATGTTTTTTTTCACTTTGAATGCGTACGAATGTCGCATTCGACATTGGAGAAATGCCCATATACATATATAATATATATAGTCACGTTATCTTTGCTATCTTCGCAGTCACCGCAGTGCCAACGTAAACCCTACTTTAAAATGAACTTTTTTGATATTTTGTATTCGGACGTAAGTATATTCTCACCGACAGTCAGAACCTATCAGTATGTCATCTTCTTCAATCTTCTTCTTCTTACACGTCTTAAATTAGGTTTTTTCCAAATTATATAAATTTTAAGTATAAATACTGCTAGGAATCTTATGGGCTTCTTTCATAAAATAGAACTAGATGAAATGCACAGATGAAGTATTTCAATCCTTTCCTGCGTTCGACCTTCATATTGTCATAATGCAATCCAATCCTCCCATTGCTTTATCGCATATTTTGAGTACGCAAGCATTCGTACTGAAGTTGGTTTATGCCCTCTTTTACGTTTGCCATATATAATTTATTTTGCTACTTAACTTCCTGCATTATTTCCACCGGAACAACTGCCACTTGCCACTGGCCTATCCAATTAACATTTTCTCCCCACATAGCGAAAAATTTATTTTTATTTACATAGACTCGCGAGGATGTATTGCATACGTATGGGTACGTTTTGAGTGTGCCACAATTACCCTGCAGGGAAATCCATTAGTATCGAACTGGCTCGCTTCTAGAGAATTTAAAACCATGACTACTTCGCTTTACTTTTTATTTCCACAAAACCAACATGAATTTTTGGTGGCCGCCGTAGCCGAATGGGTTCGTGCGTGACTACCTATCGGAATTCGGAATGCCTAGGTTAGAATCTCCGTGAAACACCATAATGAAGAAAAAGTGTTTTCTAATAGCCGTCGCCCCTTGGCAGGCGAGTGTATTTCTGCCATGAAAAAGCTTCTCATAAAAAATATCTGGCGTTCGGAGTAGGCTCCCACCATTTGTGGAAACAACATCAAGGCGCGCACCACAAATAGGAGGAGGAGCTCGGCCAAAACGCTCAAAAAGGGTGCAAGCGCCAATTATATACGAATTTTATACGGGATATTCCAGTACAAATTGTCTACTGCAACATTCCTCTTTTTCGATAACTCCAAACTATTACTAAATACGGGAGATTCGATACTAACACGCTATATACACACTATAAGCCTCTATCCGTACATCCCTATCAAACAGAGTCCAATTATTACTTAAAAGGCTGACCGCAAAGATACAAAATTTAGGTCCGTTAGTAACACAATTCTATTTTCGTTTCCATGACACATTTGCAATAAGCTTTTTCAAAGAAATTCAGCCCAACTTCAGAGCTTGCAAGAGAAATGTAGAATTTCCGCATTTTGAGCAGAGTTAACCGAGAATAGTTCGGTACCTTTTATTGCTAGCTCATCCGTGCCATGTATCATCCATAATGTAGCCAATTTGTATATGGCCTTCCGAAGGTTAGGTTAACCCGGCTGGCGTTAAGCCACGCATAGAGACTGACCTTATTAGGATTTAAAGTAGACGTAGGATCTCAACGCTTTTAGCAAACCTAAGCAGCTGCTGCTACTACCTTCGGGAGGTACTATTTGATTTTAGTGATTTAAAAGCTGATAGGCAATAAATTATAAAGATTTTATTATAGGTGAGCCAAAGAGCGGTGCACTTTATTTTTGGCAGTTCAGCTTAAGGGGTTATATAGAGTTAGAAGGCCGAAAAAACCGAATTTTTCAGAATTTTGTGTAAGAAACCTTTTAAATTTATTGATCTAAAAATTTGAACACATATTATGTATCTTTTAACTATATTTTAAGACTTAGTATTAGTAAAAATATTTATTTGGAAAGGAGCTACAGCTGATCTCCGGGAGCTCCTGTCAAAAATTGTTTCCGGTGACCACTATATGTATCTCTGAACTGGATCCTCTGCAATTAAAAAACCAAACAGATTTCGATAAAGTAATGTTAAATCTGGTAATTAATTGAAGAAATAAGCAAAATAATTTTTTTGTCAAAATGGTGGTTTCTCAAAGAAAGTCGGTTTTTGCCCAAAATTCGGCCTTAAATTGTATACCAAAAAAGTATTTATTGGTGAGAAAAAGTCTTCGATTAATTACTAACAAATATATTTAAGAAGCTCATGTTAAAATTTGAGACTAATCGGTTCAACCGTTTTCGAGTACTGTTGGTCACCGACTTTGAAAACAACATTTTGAGAAAATCCCATTTAAAGTTTGCCTTGTACTTTCAAGTACTCTGAAACTCCTTTTCCAATTTGCGTATCATTTCGAAAATATTCATAAATATATGTAGATTAAGAAAACAAAAATAATAAAAATCAATTTTTTGAAAATTCTAACTGTATATAACCCCTTAAAGGACATTTATGCGGACGAAAACTCAAAGATGTATGATAAGGTCCACTACTTATCGGGTGTTTTTTGACTCGCTATCAGTGCCTTTTATGCCTGGGTTTGTGAAAAGTGGCGTTAAAAATCCCAAAAAATGTATTTCAGCTGTGTTTACAAACAACAAACACTTTTCTTAAAAACCAGATTACTAAAAATTTTAGCCTATATCAAAATTAACTAAGCCCACTCATACTAAATAGTTCGCACAATCGGCACTGAAATTAGTTCGGTATTTCTCTGCAGGGTGTCGGCACGTTACTACATGCATACGTCTATGTACATGTATGGGTAATCATGCGTACGCGCACCGCCTGTTTGCCAAATTAAGTGCAATTGCCGAGAATTTAATTTCATGTAAATAAAAGTTTTGATTAGAATGTACACGCTCTACGAATATGTTTTGGGGCAACATGCGCATCTTTTTTTTTTTGTTTTTGTGTGTTTTGCGCTTTTTGGTTGGCGGTAGTTGTTAGCAAGCGAAACCATCATAAGCACACGCATACGCTCATTTGAGCACGCATACATACGTACATACATATGTTTAACATACTGTGGGCTCATCAGTTGCTGAGCAATCGTCTAGTACATCAACTGGAGAGTTGTTAAATGTGCGTATATAATTAAAAGGACTGCACATAAAAAGCAAAATGTGGGACACTAAAAAGGAATTTGACGCAAGTGGTGTTCATTTTACTTGATGGGGCCGCATTCGTTATATCGTTTCGAATTATGCTATATGAAGCGCATTTGTGCCAGATTCCCTTATGTTTGATGGGTACGATTCAAGTCATTAAATACTTTCACTAACTACAATGTATTACGAGTACCCAACAATTATTTATATGGGTGTAGAAACCAAAATACCCCTAAATACATATCCCATATATATACATATGTGTAAGCCTACTGATCTAGTGATATACTTCTTTGCACACGAATGCACAATATACACATTAAATTAATCATTGTAAGTAGTATGGCATAATTCATATAAAACACTTAAAGGAGTTATGGTTTTATTGCAGACAATTTCAAGACTTCACATCATAATTTTTTAATATTATATATACATATATTCAAGGTGACGTAAAATTAATCACCCTCTCGGAAGATTTATAATTTTTGCATTTTTGTCACTCACAAAGCGGCAAGCAATGGATCGCGTAAAAGTCAAAACAAAGATTTATGTCAGTCAAGTATTTTTTTTATTTGTTAAAAAAGTTATTCGAGATTGGAATTGATGATTAATTCTGCGCCACCTTATACAAATAAGTATTAAAATAATGCAACACGTTTTTGTTATTATTACTTTATTTTAATAATTTGGCTGATTAGCTACTTGAAATTTGCGGCATTAACACCTGGCCTTCATATCCCATCAAGCTTGAAACACAGTATACATATCACCAATAGTAGTACATATACCATAGTACCAAATACCAAAACTAAAACATTTTCTAAAAACCTAATTTAAAGTTATCATCTGAACTACAATATTAACTTTCAATTCCCATATAAAATATCAAATTAGCGTTTTTTTTCGCTTTTCTACCCTTTTGTCGACCTCAATTATTTAGAAATAATCTGCCATCTCGAAGGAGATTTTTCGCTATCCCCTTCGCTCCTATTAGGAATAAAAACAATAAGGTAATTTTTTATTATTATATATATATATATAATTGGCGCGTACACCCTTTTTGGGTGTTTGGCCAAGCTCCTCCCCCTTTTTGTGGTGTGCGTCTTGATGTTGTTCCACAAATGGAGGGGCCCACAGTTTTAAGCCGCTTCGAAACGGCAGATGATTTTTATGAGGAGCTTTTTCATGGCAGAAATACACGCGCACGTTTGCCATCGAGCGGCGAGCGCTGTTACAAAACACGTTTTTAGTATTTCATGCACGGAGATTCGAACCTGCACACTTCCGAATGGTAGTCACGCACAAACCCATTCGGCTACGGTGTCCGCCACTGCGCATTACATCAAACCTACAAATAAACAAATTTCAGCAGAATGTACAATAATGCCTACGTGTTCGATTCTTCGTCTTGCGAAAGTATTTGCTGGAGAGATGCTCTATCGTTTCGGGCTAAGATTCAGGCGTATTTACTCTCACTTTCTGCACACACCGGTGGAGTTATCACACGCAGCAGTTTTCGATTAAAAATTCCATTTAATAACGATTCGCACATATTATTTACCTCTGTCCTCTTATCATCATCGCTTGACACCAAAATCGAAATTTTTTAAGCAACTGTCCAAGTATGCCTATAATAAGTTTTTGAATAACATTTTTAAAGATATGACTTAAATGTGCTCCAACCTGTTTTTCCTTGCTAGCGGCTCACGCACCCCTTGCGTCTGCTTCCATAGCAATCCAAAGTACTGAACTCTGTACTCAATATAAACCATTTATATCTTCCAAGCACTATCCATCAAAGCAGCAAGCACGGTGCATCCAGCAAACCAAAGTTCGTCCAGCCAAATGAGTTAATGCCGCCAGTTGTGCGTTTGCGCAAGTTTATTATGTAAATGCATAGAGGATACATATACATACATAGTAGTACGTATAATAAAAAATACACTAAAATTGATGAATGGAAGTATGGAATGTATGTATGTAGCAGAGTAAAGCAGAAAAAATTCAATTGTTTAAGCATTTAGCTGTATGCATAATTTATTAAAATTGCACACCTGCCGCACGTGTCAGGATCAGACTAACGCCAAGGTAACCACAATATTTTGCCGGTGAGCTACTTGCCCGCTACCCAATGCCATAACTGCTGCTGCCATTGTATGTTCGGGCATGTCGCCAACATTAAAAAATTACAAAATTGATATGAAACAACGCCGGCAGCAGCGCGTGTCAAGCAAAACGCGAAAGGACATCAGATGTGTGGCGAGGGGTAGGAGCTTAGGAAGTTGATGACATCCAGTAAGTCGTACACACAGATATGTAGAGTGGCGATAGTAAAGCATTCGTGGATAAAGGTGTGTTGCAAAGCGTAGGGTAGTGGGAAGCAATTATGTTCATGTCATCTTACCTCTTAACAGGGCATCATGTTGTCATACCGCTCCGTTTTTTTATTTGGCGTTTTTGCTTTCTGCTCCTTACTAACTGCAAAATTGTCCATAAGTTCACTGCTTTTTTGTTTCTGTACATAACCGCTTATTGTACTTACACAAACTCAAATAGATGTATGTACGCTTGTGCTCACAATAAAAGCAGCGCGTCATATTGCAAAGTTTAGACTATTTATTTTTTTATTCTGAGTTTTGAGAAAATTTTCGTGAATGCAGATTCATAGTCCATTAAATTTTAGTGCAATATTGTGCAAGTTTGAAGGGTTTTTGGCTTTTTTTTTTTTGGTAGCGGCATTCATATTAAACAATTCGAGCATTCGTTATATGAAAGAGAATGCAAAACTTCGTCAACAAAAAAATTCGATGCGAATCAATTCAAACTGCATTCCTATAATTTTTTAAAAATTCCTATAATTTTCTAAAAAGTTCGAAATTTTGGTGAAAAATTTTTGAATTCCTTAAAACTGTGCACACATTTTTTTTGAGTTATATGGTTTTTGTTGTAGCGTAATATCCCTGCCATAAAAAATATCTGCCGTTCGTAGACGGCTTGAATAGTGGAAAATAACATCAGACAAATGACCACCACTACCACGCTTACAGGACAATATCCTTTTCATAAAATTTTCCATAACCGAATGGCAAAGTGGCAGCCCTATGTCCTGGATAGCCACACGAATTCCATCTTTGAGGTCTTGAATCAACCCTGAGCTGTTAGCGTGGTCCCAAAGAAAAAAGTGACAAGGTGTTAACTCACAAGATCTCGGTGGCCAATTGTGAACACCTCTTCGAAAAATAACACGGTCCGGAAACTTTTCCCGTAAAAGATCAATGCTTTCGTTGCTTGTGTGACACGTAGCGCCGTCTTGTTGAAAATAAACCTTGTCCGGATCAATACCATCCAATTCCGGCCATAAAAAATTGTTAATTATCTCTCGTTAGCGCAATCCATTCACCTGTAACACTGATGGCAATAATGAAAGCCGCGACACTGGTACAGTGTGATACGATACCTGGAGATTATATCTACATTTTCATTGATAGCCAAGCGGCGATAAAATCCCTCACAAAACAGTTGACAACCTGCAAGGTAGCCATGAAATGCCGCACATCTCTTAACGAGATGGCTGAGTCATTTCACCTAATGATAGCATGGGTTCCTGGTCATTGCGACATTGAGGGGAATTACAGAGCCGATGAGCTAGCGAAAATCGGTACCAAATTTACTGATAAGTACATAGACAATGGTATAGATATACCCTTACGAACATGTAGACTACGTATCCGTGAGGAAATTGTTAGAGTAGCGAACGAAAGATGGCGTAACGAAGC
This sequence comes from Anastrepha obliqua, assembly GCF_027943255.1. NCBI lineage: Eukaryota > Metazoa > Arthropoda > Insecta > Diptera > Tephritidae > Anastrepha > Anastrepha obliqua. The sequence goes on from NC_072892.1 coordinate 90,127,730, forward strand.
CACTTGCAAAATAGCCCGACAGATGTGGCCGACTCTCAATGCTAAACGCACAGAACTTCTACTAAGTAGAGATAAGCATAGTCTGATTTTAGTTGTTACGGGACACTGCCTAATCGGTAGGCACGCCCAGAGAATGGGTGTGCAAACATATGACTTCTGCAGAAGTTGTCTAGACGAGGAAGAGGAAGAGACAATTCCGCACTTCTGTGTCACTGTCCTGCTCTATCCAGACGTAGACTCGCCATTTTGGGCGGACATTTCTTCAACGAGTTAGAAGACCTCGGCTCTGTCGAAATTAAGGATCTTGCGAAATTTTTGAATACCACACAGGAGGGATAGGGGCTAGTTCCTCTCGCGTCATCACAATGGGCTATGAGCTTGAGTGTGTCCTACAATGGACAACCGCTTCAACCTAACCTAACCTAACACCTGTTATTGCAAAAACCTTTATTATATCAAACATAAGATAAAATTCCAAGCCATCGCACTACTGTTATTTTGAGGACAAGTGTTTGTATATATATGTCTGTACCTTGCAAGTGTTGAAAGTAGTTTCTATATTTGTATCTTCTAAGCTTATTATAAAATTAGTTAAAATCATTTTAATTTTTTTTGTTTAATATAAGATTCGGTATAAATACTGAAGCTAAATGTCTTTAGTATTTGTGTGCCTAATATAATATTAAAAAGGTTTACGGTACATGAAAACTTTAGCATAAACTGGTTCAGACCAAAATCTTAAACTATGCTAGAACAGCTCACAGAGTTGGGCTGCTAAATCGTAATATCTCCAGTATTTCAAAAGAGCTTCAGGCTAGGAGACTTTTGAAATGCGAATTCTGATTCGAAAACTTTTAAAAATACTCAACTATGGTTCTCTATTTAGTAGTTTTCCAATAATATGATCAAATGACCTATAGAATTTAGAATCTAGACAAAGCATATAACTATTTTTTTGCAACTGACGTACTCTCAATTATGGTGACAAAGTAGGGAAAGAAAGAGCAGCTTAGGTATAATTTATTTGTTAGATGTTTTAGCATAGCTACAGAAAGTTTTTGCTACAGGAGATCTCCAACTACACTTCTACATTTCTTGCGTTCTAAATTTATGCACTAATTTCTTATTCCGTTCGGTAAGAACCAGCTGAAGACGCATGCGAGTTCCTGACCTAATTGGTTTTAAAAAAGATCTCAGCATCACTATTTTGAATCAATTTTTTATTAATTCAAGAAGCTTGAATACCCCTGAGTACGAGTATATACAGCTCTTATGGTCGAAGAGTGTCTACTGTTTTGAGATAAGTATGCAGAAATTACCACGAGCTCTTCTTTTATGTTGTGCAAAAAATGCATAGCCTTATCTGTTAACACTAACATACATATCAATAACTTTCTGGGAAAATAGCAATTTGCAAGAATTTTCGATCAACAAGTAAGACGGCACTACCTCGCTTCTCTCGATCCACCAGGTTATCTGCTTAACAGCGTGAAATCAAGTTACTCTAGCTGGTAGGATGGAAGAGTCGTTTCGTCAGAAATTATATTTGTGAAGGTCAGGAGCCCCTTTGAAAATTCCGCTTTTGGAAGCATGTGCGAAGTTCCTCAATTACATCCTCGCTGTACTAAATATTACTATGTTGCTATATTGACTTCGACCAATGCTTGAGCGCAGAACGATGGCGCTCAGTAGAGGCGAAAAAGGCTATACACAGGGCGGCGTTCTGACTCCTCTTTCCTAATGCATGCGTGTTTATCTCACTCTTGGATACTTTAAATCAGAATCATGTTTACTGCCAGCTTACGTTCTTGTTGTTGTTTTAAAAGATCTCATCTAATGTTCGGCTCAGAAAACATGCGTTAGCGTGGGATTAGAGGAAAAAGGAGCTATATGAGTGAGTTTAAGTGTGCATTTGAAAAGGCGGTTGGTGCCATGCGAGTATATTCACATGCCGGACATATGTCGAGTATGGATGTCTGGATGAGTAGGAGTTTAACCTGCTTTAATATCAAGAATGTTTTAGTTCAGATAGCCGGTGTTGGATGTTTTCTTCCATAGTTATAAAAAAATTACGAGCTTATATGGAGAAAATGCAAAAGACCGCCAGCAAAAAAAAATGATTTTTGAATCACTTCAAACTTACAATTTATTGTTCCGAAATTCTATGGGCTATGGCGATCTTGAAATTTTACTAAAAATTCTGATTGAAAACTTTGCAATTTTGATAAAAATTAGCAATTTTTTTTTTTTAATTTGCTTAATGTTTTTGACTTAAATTTATATAAATTTTGTGGAAGAATGAACTATACAGCGCACGCTCGATAACGTGAACTAATCCAAACCAAAGTAATTCACGTTAACAAAAGTGTTCACGTTTTGGAATGCCCAAAAAGACTAAGTAACTATATTTTTTCACATTTTATTCTTGTTTTCGTTACATATTAATTCAAAATTAAGTCATAAGATGGTTTTATTTAAAAAAATCAGTCATATTTTTTAGTATCTTCTGTTTTTCTAAAACTTGAAGCACATTAGCACACCTTAACCCTTAACCATTTTAGCACACTCATATCATTTTGATCGACGCCTTCATGACTAGCCCATACTAACGCCTTGTTGAAAATTTCAACAGCTTCAACAGTCGGCTTAATTTTCTCCAGTTGCTCTGATACGCTGTCATCATCGGATTCGTCCTCTTGTTGATGATCGTCATCTGCATTGCCCTCGATATCTTCGTTCCATTCATGAATAGCTGGTAACGTGAATTCAATCTGAAATGTTTAATAAAAAAAAAGGTTTTTCAATAACCCACATACATATCTTTGAGCATATCTGCGAACACGAACGAAGCTCAAGACTTAAACTACTAAGGAGATCGACGGTGGTGCTCATCAAGGTGCGACGTTCAGCTTCCCATTTTTCTTTTAAAATCGCCAATGGAACATTATCTTCGGGATCATCATTGTTTACCGCAAATTTTAAAATACTGTTCCACCACTTAGCTAATGTTGCTTCACCAACTCGAAATCAAGCCGCATCTAAAAGATTTATAGCTGTTTTTAAGTTAATTTTTTTCAACGACTCGAGCAAATCAGACTTTGTCGCTGCTATTGAAGCTAGAAAGCTGTTTCTGTAATGCAACTTAGTGATTTTTATTGCATTCTGATACATCGGTTGAATGAGGGGAGTCATGTTTGGTGGCATAAACATTGCCGAAATTTGCCATTCTCCGTTGACAGTTCTGCTTCATTTAGGTGAGAAGAAACGATGCCGATTAGGAGGAGAGCTTTAAGTGGTAAAGGCTCCTTTAAAAACGATGTAACCTTAAAAAACAACCAGTTAACCTTAAAAATCGAACAAAACTTAAAAGGAATATTCACCTGTGGAAGAAATGACTCATGAAACCGTTGCCATCCAGGCGGGTTTCGAGCTCTTATAGTCGATGTGACACTGAAAATTTTTAAAGCAGCGTGGATTCTTCGCCCTTCCAATTACCAAAAGCTTAAGCTTGTGATTTCGCTGCTTCTCGGACTTTACCCATGGGGCACTCTTTTCCAAACTTGACGCGTACGTTTTCTCTGGCAAAAGTCTCCAGAATAACCCCGACTCATCAGCATTATATAACTGATCGTTGCACAACTTCAATTCCTCCATTTAGCTTTAAGTTCTTCTTTAAACGGATCCAGTAGCTGAGGTTGCGAAGACAGTTTTTCGCCTAATATTTTATGAAGACGAATACCGTACCTCTTCTTGAATCCTTGGATCCATCCATCACTAGCGAAGAAGTTTGCTTCATTTTCTTTAAATTTTGAATGCAGTGTTTTTGCCTTTTCTTTCAACATTAGGGCACTTACTGGCCAGTTTTTATCTCGCATTCGGATAAACCAACGATAAAGAGCTCTCTCCATTTTGGGCAACTCTGAAGAACGCAGTGTTTTTCTATGTCCAGGTCCACAGTACGTGTTGTTTACGCATTTTAAAATCATTTGCTTTCTTTAATGTTACAAAATGTTGATTTAGCAACATTATATTTCTTTGCTAAAATCGTCACAGATGAGCATTTTTTTAAAAAGCTGAGAATTTTAGCCTTTTGTTTGAATAACAAGCACACGGGTTTTTAGAACTCATTTTCACCAGAAAACATTAGACGAAACCCTCTTTGCAAAACCAAAACCGCGACTGAAATCTTTTACTCCTTACATGCAATTACGAATAAGAAGCCCTTTTTTATAATTAGAGGATTCCCCAATTTCAGAATTACTGGAGATCAATGTAAACTACACGTTTTAGAGTAGCCAATGCACAAAAATGCCTGTTCACGTTTTGGGGTGTTCACGCTTTAGAGCGTTCACGTTATCGAGCGTGCGCTGTATTTTCATAAGAAAATTAATAAAAATAATTGATAAGAAAATAAATAGAATAATTGATAAAAATAAATAGAAACAAAAAAATTGTTAAAACTCGCCTATATGTCCCTGGGCATAGTTATTTAAGGTTGGTGCGTGGCTACTGTGTTACAAAAAGTTTTTTTAATAGCTATCACCCCTCGACAGGCAATGGCACACCTCCGGGTGTATTTCTACCATGAAAAAGTTTCTCATAAAAAACTATCTACCATTCCGAGGCGACGTAAAAATGTAATATAGGATTTTATTTGTAGACATTTTTTTCCGTGACCAAAACAGCCCACTCTTCTTCAATTAGGGATATTATTAATTCAAGGCAAACTCAAGGACTTTCTCAAACTTTGTCCTCAATTTATCTTCCTAAGATAACAAGTAGGTAACAACAAAGTCAACAATAAGATTTCCACGAACGGTAAGCGGCAACAACATATCCTCATAAGTGAAAACATCAACATCCCATACAAAAATAAAAGCCATGACAACAACAACTAAACAGAACACCACGTAAATAGAAAAGAAATTACAGCTCATTAGAAAAATGAAAATGCAAATAAAACATGGCAGTGGAGTCGAAACATGCTTGCAAAAAAGTGTAGGAGGATGTCAAGACATTGGGCGGCGGCTGATCAAAATACCATGGATGCCACGTCAAGGCAATCGGAAAGGTGGCAAGTTGCAATGACAACAAGGCAATTGAGCAAAGTCGAGAGGTGTTAGCAATAGGAAGCCACAGCAACAGTGCGGCACTTGTGCACGACATCAAGTGTTACATTGTGCCCTCTACTCCGTGGGTGCGAAGAGTGTGTGCATGTATTTACATACATTTTATGCAAGTGTTGCTTACAGTGGTATCTGCTGTCGTGTGTTTGTGTAATTGTGTAAATGTGACTGTATACTAAAGCAAGGATAATGCAGCTGACGCGCTTGGTGCAGCGTGCAAGGTAAACACAATATGTCTTCCACCAAGCACTGCCACTTAGGCAGCAGATCGGTTCCGCAGCGTCTCATCATGCAGCGTTTAAATAGCAATAAATCTCGCATAAAACGCCGTCAAGCTAATTTTTTTCTCTTTCTTTTTGTTTTTTTTTTTCTCTTTTTCTTATTTTTACTGTTGTTGTAACCGTCAATGTTGTTTCATGTTGCTTGTCATCCAGAGCCAGTTTGTCGGGACAATAACAGCTTTACAACATTCCGACTTGCTGCCTGCAGCTGCTTCACATCCTACTATTGCTGTCTGTATTGCCATTGTTATTGCCCCTGTTGTAGCTTTGGTGGGAAGCCGCCAGCGTGAGTCATTTTTAATGTATAGACGAGGGCTAACGACTTTGTAGCAACATATTTGCATCGCTAATTTAGCGTAAGTCATGCTACGACAGCATATTGTGCGCATATAAAATTAAACACCTCTACATGCATGAATGTGCATATGTATGCATAAATTGAGTATTTGTATTGGCATGATCCCGCAACGGCACACCGTGGAAAGGGAAGACATATACAGGGTGGTTTCCCTTTAAAAATTAAAAAAATGTACAAAATATATTTTTATCTGTATGTTGTTGATTTCTGCAAATTATCAAACGCTCATATCATCCATATGACGGCCCTGGCTGGTCTCGCAGTAACACATCTATTAACCCTTTATTCCGAGATCTTGGTTGACGGTTACTGGCTTCATATCACGAATGGCTTACTCGATATTTGCGTTAAGAGCCTGGATCGTTAATGAATTGTTCGAATAACGCAAAAAAATATAATGGCGTCAAATCGCAGCTTCTAAGTCGCCAACTGACATCGTCGAGGCAGCTGATTGCCCGATGACCGAACTTGGCGCGCTAAAGATCGATTGTGTCCTGCGTTGTGTGACATCGCGCGGCATCCTAATGAAACCGGAGATAACCCAAGCCCTAGCTCACAATTTTCATGCCTCCATAGCGTTCCATTGACCAAAATAGCGTTTCCAGTAGCATTTCCAAAGAAAAATGGAAAGCTGATGCCACCGCTTCAAAATACGCACCATATTGTCACTCTCTGATTATGACTTAGCTTTTCGACGATCACGTGCGGGTATTCCGATTCCCATATGTGACAGTTTTGCTTGTAGCATAGCCGCCGAGATGAAAATGCGTTTCATCATGAAAGAAGATTTTTCGTGCAAAGTCGTTGTGCACTGCGAGCTGCTCTAAGGCCCCACCTTGTAGGGTGTGTGTGTGTAAAACGTGATATGATATTAACTTTCTGTCAAGATTCCCAGCGGGAAAGAACAGAACATATGATTAAAAAAGGCAATATATGGACACCGCTTTGTATACATTCTGTGAATTGTGCATTTAGAAAGCGCGCGTTACACATACATATGTCTAAATTCTTTTTTCTGTGCTCTATAGTGTCGCAGCGTTTGAGCGAGATCTGTCAATTAGCTTGTTTTTGTCATTTACATATATCAGTCAACCGCAGGTGTGCTCTGCGATTTTCACTATGGATAAAAATATCGAACAAAGAATTTATCTTAAATTTTGAGTTTCTAACGGGATTTCGGATGCCAAATTATTGAAAATGTTACAAAAAGTGTGTGGCGAGTGTTCTGTATCAAAAACATGGATCTACGAGTGATATAAAGCTCTTACAGAGGACCGTGAAGTCGTGAAAGATTTTCCCCGATCTGGTCGCCAATCAACGTTTTCAACGGACGAATACGTCGTCAAAGTCAAGGAAATGGTGCTGGCAAACCATCATTTAAGTTTGACGGAGGTAGCTCGTGACCTTAGCGTGTCTCACGAATCGATTCGCAACATTCTACACCATCAATTGGACATGAGGCACGTGGCTGCTCGACTCATTCCAAGAGAGTTGAATTTCTTTCAAAAATTTATCGGAAGAAGGTGGCTGAAAACATGCTTGAGCAAGTAAATTCGGACCCAACGTTTTTCCATTTATCCAGCGCATCAAAACAGGTGATGAGACGTGGGTATATGAGTTGGACATGCAAACCAGTCAACAGGCGGCTGAATGGCGCTATCCACATTAGCCGAAACCCAAAAAACCACCTCAAAGTCGGTCAAAAGTGAAAGTTTCTTTCTTTCTTTGTTTCTTTGATTATCATTGTGTTGTGCACTCGGAATTCGTTCTAAATGGTTCTACAGTAAATACGAAATATTATTTGGAAGTTATGCTACGTTTCAGAGAGAATGTGTGTAGAAAACGGCCCAATTTGTGGAAAGAAAATTCATGAATCTTTCCCCATGATAACGCACCGTTTCACGGGGCTCCATTGTAAACACTTTTTTGACCAAAAACTCGTCAAATATCATTGAATATCCACCGTCTGCACCGGATTTAGCCCCCTGCGACTTTTTCCTTTTCCTAAAACTTAAATTGCCACTTCGCGGACGCCGCTTTGAGTCGATAGAGGCCATTAAGGATAATTTGCTGAAGGAGCTGAAGAAGATCTCTTCAAACGCGTTTAAAAGGTGCTTTGATGACTGGACTAATCGTTGGGATATGTGTATTTCTTCGAATGGAGCCTATTTTGAAGGCGACGAAATAAATTTTCATGATTAAACAATTATTTTGCGTTTTATTGAACAATTCCCGGTACTTTTTTGACAGAATGTATGTACATGCCCGAATAGATTGTGATACATTAATAAAAGATTTTTCTGTAGTGTAAAATACAGTCGATATCCGTTTGAAATGATTTTTTTATGTCTATGATATTGTTCCATGGTCTGGCAGGGTACAAAGTTCATAAGTTTGCCTCAAAATACTTCCCTTGGACATTTCAAGGAAGGAGGATTTACTACCCAAAGGTCTGCTTAGAGGCTAGAAAAGCACTTGTAGGTCATCTGTATTTTCCGATGAATTCCAAGTCCGTCATCAGTATCAGTGTGAATGATATTTCCCAGAATACATTATAACAGAATATAATTGGATTCTTTAGTTAAGTACATAAATAAATAAAGTCGGCAACAATAGCATAGGTGCTAAGACGCGACTGTTGTTTTGATGACAGGTGGTACTTCGTCTTCACCACATCCATTACCAGACCCATTCGCTTCACTTTTTTACCCATATTGGGAGAGGCAGAACTAACTGCACCAATTTTAATAGCAGTTATTCACCTGAACGATTGAGCTCTGCAGCACGGATAATACTTTAAAAATCCAGTTTAAAAAAGTCAATCACTTTGTCTGAAACCTCATTTTGTATGAAACGGCTCGGAGAGGGGCTTCCCAATTCTGGGGTGGCTACTGATATTGCTGTATTGCGCAATGTAATTTCACATGGCAGCATCAATTGTTTCGGGAAATGTGATGCGTTTCGGTTGCCTGTTCACAGGTATTCTCCAATATTATACGGTTGATTTAATAGCTTTAAAGCCACTCTGTTAATGTCCAATGCGCACAGAACTGACGCTGTAGGCTTGTCTTTCACATTCCTCGGGAAAACTATACATGCGATGCTTAGAAGACTAATGTCTCGATAGATGACACAGATTGTAGAATCACCGACCTGGTGGATTGAGATACTTTCCTATTCGGCATGGCAGACAGCACGTCGGCTTCTGTCCCTTTGTGATATTCGTACTAATTCATGATCAGCTAACGAAACAACAGCTCCGTCGGCAACGACTGAGCCTCTATATTTAGGAGATGGTTTATTAACAAAAGGTGTCCTTGCTTTCTATTAGATTTACGTCAGACTTTCATTCGAGTAAGTTGATAGCATTCTCTTGTTCCTCATTCAATGTTTTCGTAGAGAAGATCGCTCGCCACACCATAATATTCCTATCACCGCATTTATATGTATCTGTATCTATTTAAGCCATCTGCGCCGTGAAGGTTAATTATTATTTGCATCTGAAAAACACACTATGTAAGTAAACCAGTTTTCACCGAAATAAAGGGTGTTTTTTTAGAGGTTAGGTTTTCAAGTTGGCATTACTTTTTTCGTAGATGGTCTTTTTGACAGCTGTCACTTGATTTATGCTCAGTTTGGTTTGCCATTTCATAATGAATAGACTTACACCTGAACAACGTTTGCAAATCGTGCAAATTTCACATCGAAGAAAGTTTTGTTCAGCGATGAAGCTCACTTTTGGTTGAATGGGTATGTCAATAAACAAAATTTTCGCATTTGGAGTGAACATAATCCACAAGCCATTGCTGAGACGCCGTTACATCCTCAAAAAGTCACTGTTTGGTGTGCTCTATGGGCAGAGGGAACAATTGGTCCATATTTCTTTAAAAATGAAGCCGGCCATAATGACAGTCAATGGAGAGCGCTATAGAGCCATGATTAATGACTTTTTCGTGCCTAAATTGGACGATGTTGATGTGGACGAGCTTTGGTTCCAACAAGACGGCGCTACATGCTATACAGTCAACCCAACAATCGATTTATTGAAGGAAACTTTTGGCGTGGCCTCCAAGATGGTGCGATATAACACCGCTGGACTATTTCTTGTGGGGCTATGTGAAGTTGCTTGTCTACGCAGATAAGCCCGAGACGATTGACGTCTTGGAAGAGAATATTCGGCGCGTTATTGCCGACATACGGCCCCCCCCCAAAAGTGGTCGAAAATTGGGCCTCTCGGCTGGAATTTATTCGAGCCAGCCGCGGCGGCCACTTGCCCGAAATCATTTGTAAAACACAATGGCAAACCCTTATCTTTATAATAAAGCTAAATTCTTGGCCATAACATTAAATTATATACGTTTTATTTCATCTTGAAAACCTAACCTCTAAAAAAAACACCCTTTATAATAACTACCAGCTAGGAGTAGAGCCAATATTTGATCACTTTTAAAATTTTGCAACTCAAAAACTACCTCTCAAACTTAGCTCAAGTCCTACCGAAGCATTGCTCTCGGTCGCATTTCGTCTAATTAAAATATAATGCATCCATAATTTTTCTTCAATCCTTAAATTATAACTATAGTTTTTATATGCTTCCAACATTTCACAAAAATGTTCGCCGTATTTTTAAAGTTTAGTTCCGCTCAAGCTTAGACGCGCCTTTTTTACTTATTAAGAATTAAGTGAACTAAAAAATCCGAAAAGCCACTCATAACATTGTGCGATGAAACTCTTCTTTCCGCCTACATAATAATAAAGGAGCTTTCAAAGGCGCAACTAGAAGTCGTTTTAAAATATGAATTTAGATTCTTTCAGCTTTCAATAATTTTATTCAAAATACGACCCAAAAGAATTACTTATATAATATATGTGAAAAATTATATTATTTAAATGTCCACCATTAGCACGTCTACAGTAATATCCGCCAAACATTCGACTCATGAATGCCTAAAGGTGTAGCTCCAATGCAGGCTGCCTTTGCTTTCTTGTCATCGATAACTGTCATAAATTATTACAAGGTGAAGTCCAAAATAAACAAGACTGGCGTCAAAAAAATGTTTTCGATGGCGCCATCTTTTTAATGACGTAGTGCGTTGGAAGTTACATCCCTAGCTGAGTTCCAATGAAAGCTTGGTGACATTCGGTTCAATGGAAGCGAAGTTATTGCACCTAAAGTGTCAGTATGTTTGTGTCATCGGTACAATAACAAGTTTCGAACAAAGAGCTAATATCAAATTTTGTTTTAAAATCGGTAAAACGCTTACCGAAACATTTGAATTGATGAAAAGAGTTTATGGCGATGATTGTCTATCTCGTGCCAGAGTTCATGAGTGGCTGGTTGTGAGGGCATAAATGACAATGAACATACAGGCCCAAAATCAGTAATAACCGAAAACTCCATGAAAATTGTTTGTAAATTTATCAAAAATGAGTCGAAATCATCGTTGTAAATCATGGAATCGAAGTTGAATATCTCCAAAACATCGATTTATTGCATTCTAACTGATTATTTGGGCTTACGAACGGTCTGTGTACATTTCATTCCTCACAAGTTAACTGAAGACCAAAAGTTGCTCGGAATTCAACATTCGAAAGACCTCATTAAAGCGGCGAGAACTTCCTTTACAACATTGTAATCGGGCTTTCCCACATGAACCTGAAACTCAGCGTCAAAGTGCTGAATGGAAGGCCCCAGAAAATGCACCACCCAAAAAATCACGTTTGGAGAAGTCAAAAATCAAGTCGATGCTCATCTGTTTTTACGATTTCAAGGGAATTGTCCACAAGGAGTTCGCGCCAACGGGCCAAACCGACAATACAATTTTTCATCTTGGCGTTTTGAAGCCTTTGTTGCATCGCATTCGACGAATTCGTCCTGGATACGGCGATGGAGGAAGCAGGCGCTTATGGCATGATAATGCACAATACCATCGATCCACTCTTGTGACTGATTTTTGACTAGAAATCGCATTTTAATCATCAACCACTAACCGTATTCGCTTGATATGGCTCCCTGTGACTTCTACCTATTCAGAAAATTGCATTTGGCCATGAAAGGAAAACATTTTCGGTCCGTAGAGGTTATCCAAAAGGCTCGTACCGATATCCTAAAGGTCATTCCGGTAATGACCTGAAACACTCTTTCGAAAAGCTTTTAAATCGTGCAAAACAGTGTATCGAGGCTAAAGGGGACTATTTTGAATTAATAATCTCTAAGTTAGCAGAACAAAGCTCCTGGCGTTTCTATTTTAGCTCAGTCTTGTTTATTTTGGACTTCACCTTGTAGAGCAAAACTAAAATATATGAAATGAAACCAAATGACAGCATTGCTTGAAGCGCTTGAAGTATGGCGAAGTTTCAAAAAACTCATGTTCTATATGCACCGCTTTTGACATTAGGAATCGAACACCCTTTTTCTTCATTTAATTTGATTTGGTTTAGCTTCATTTGTAATGTGTTTCGAAAATGTTTGAAGAAAATTTAATAAATGCCATTGAAAAGCATAGATGTACGAGTTTATATCATTCTTGAATTATTCCCCGTCGTTTGCAACCTTGCGCGAAGCTGAAAGTACCAAGGTTTTTGTCGACCGAAATACAAATCACGCAATTCTTAACTATTAAAAGAAAAATTCGTAATATTTGTTACAGCTTCTAGTTAGTTATCATGATGCAAAAATATATTATGTATTCATGAATATGGTTAACATTTCTGTTTCCTTTTTCCTTTTACGAAACATCTGATTGTTATGACAGCGTTCAAAGCGCCCATTTGGCCATACAAGTTTTCAAAGCCAAACAAAACAAGCACAGCAAGCAAAGCCAGCTTGCATTGGGACAGCACCTTAATTGTTGAGCACGTCGAGATCTCGATGTTGAAAGTTTTTTAGCAACACTTTGCGCTACAGCAGCAATATTCTCAGCAGAACGTCCACTTTTTGGTCTGCCAGTCCCTTTCTATCCTCGACAGAAACAGTTTCTTGGAATTTTTTCACCAACCTTTGAATTGTAGACTCATTCGGATCATTATTTCCACCATAAAAATCACGAATTTTGCCTCTGTTCTGCTTAAAGAGCGAGCATTTTCATAATACGTTTCAATAATCTTCCCGTGTCTTGTAAAATTGTGCTTCTGTCCACTTGACAAATATCAAAAGTGATATAAAAAAGTAACCGTCTAGGAATTATTCACTACTGACATCCCGGCGTCACTTTTCAAAGACCCTTTACTTGTATGCCCCATTGCGATTGTCGGTGGCACACATGCTTAAACTCATTCGTAAGATTTTCTGCTGATGCGCTAAACAGCAATAACGAGCATGACTTTTCAACAACAGCGCGAACGGTACTGATAATTATAACAATGGGTTAACCATGCGGCTGCCGTAGGAAAGTGTTGAAAAAATTCAAATTTTGCACATGAGCCGACGTCAGTGGATAAATAGATGTGACATTGCACATATTCCATAGCATAGCATATCTACATACATTCATACACCTAAATGCCTGCACATACAAATATGTTATAGTATGTAAAGGAATAAGCTCTCAAGCACAAGAGCACACAAGGGCATACACACAGGTATTTACAAGTATAGATGAGGGATGAAGTAATAACACGTCTGTGTATTTGCCTCAGTTTGAGGGCAGTCGTCCTTAGCCGACGGCTTCCTTAACGCTATTTGCTTTTTCACCTCTATGGGATTGGCTTACTGTGGCCTGTTGTTTGTCATATGTCTGGCCAAAAATTCTGCTGCAGAATCCCTCAATACCGAACTCATTCGTTTCTAGTGAGTTTTTAACCATAAATAAATGTGATTTGGGTTATTTCTCTTTTCAATACATACATACAAGAAAGTCATTCTAGATACTTAAGAACATTATTTTGTTATATGACAAAATGTCCAAAACTTACCCGATTTCAAGACATCCGGTTAAAGTATTTAAAGATTAAATATTTATTTGTTTTGCTCCTACGTCCGCCAATAGCACTTCAATGATCCGATTTTTTCTACGAAACGTCGATTCCAAACCATATCCATACCTGTTCAGCACCTGCCATAATTTCAACAATCGAAAAAGTTTGGGTAACCATTTTTTTTTTTGGTCGGGAGACCTTCTATGTGCGCATGCCTCGCTGTTTTTTTATATTTCTTTTTTCTTTAGCCTGTTTATGCGATTCGTCCGTAGTAAATGCGGCACGTCATGCGTGTTTTTTCTTCTGACTGTATAACTTGGTTTTGAACTGGAGACTACGAGAGACTGGTTCCATTACACCGCGTTACACACATTCTGTCCTATGAACCAAATATACTTTTTCGGAAAGGGGATAAAAAATAAAAATAAAAGTGTATCGACGATTTTCATGTACACGTCACAATTTTTTTTTTTTTTTTTTGTATTTTATAACTTTAAACGAGCAATTCTTGTATGCATATTTGTATAGCCACACGATCTCAGGATTAGCTTAACGGATTTGAATGAAATTGGGCACACAGATAGTGTATCACATTTCTAGACTTTTCACCTAGGTGTTGCCACTGACAATGTTTCACAGGGTTGCCACCTGTTCGAAATTTGAAAAAAAAATTGCATGAGATTTGCCGATGTGGGTATCAAAAGAAAGGTATTTCACTCCGCATTACAATAGAGATATAAAACCCCGAATTTTTTTATTAATTTTATTATATTAAATTTAAAAATTGTTACATTAAAAATTTTAATGCTTTTAAAGAAACTTAGGCCTTTTATTTTTGCGTTTGTAATCATTTGTGTCAGTATCGCGACAAATAGACCGACAGTATTCGCCAAGCATATGCGTAATGTCTTGTCCTTTAAAGCGCTTTTCAATAGCCGCAATGTCCTGATGGAACCTTTCGCCATGTTCATCGCTACTGCAGTCCCAAGTTCACTGGGTGTTGGTACAAATTCCGATACTTCTGGTTCCCCGCATTTCGCATTCGATGCAAGAAATGTTGATAGCATTGTTGGTGCTACTGTTGGTTCTCCATCCCTTAATTCGGGAACATCAACAAAAATCTCCATTGAAGCCGCTATACGTTCCTCTGGTGAGTACAGAACCGCTGGAATAACCGATTCTACATTAGCGTAGCGAATTTTGTTGCGGCGAAAGTATTGGTACCCTTTAGTTTGAGTAAAAGTTACGCAAAAGTAGCACAGTTTACTGCAGTGCTCCGTGCGTGGTAGCCAAATTGTTGGTACAGAGTACTTTATTGTTGACCTTCCATCAGTAAACTTGTAATATTTTCAAAATTTTTACTTGGTGCGAATAAGCCACAAACGTAACAAAAGTTATTTCGAGTCGGGCACTGCATTTTTCGTAAGATGAAATATACAGAAAGATGTTTTCGCACAACAGAACTTAAAACAATTGTCAAAGTATACGTCTCCTAGTAGCGCAACTGTCAGATGATCGGAACTTCCGAAACTGTAACAAACACACAAGCGGCACAGAGTGTGTTGTATGAAACAATAAATTAAAGGTTAATAAGTTGTTTAAAAATTTGGATTCCCTTCAAGTGATGCCGAAAATTTAGAAAAAACTTTTTTTTTTAGAAAAAAAAAATTCAAGAAAATCTTAGAATTGATAAAATTTTTTTTTTAATTTTACACAATAAAAACATTTCCACGAATCTGCCTGCAGAAATTCAGCGCGATTGGATCACGGAAAAAGGGTTAAAAATTTATCCAAAGTTTTTCACACGGCCGGACTACGAGCTCTATATTTTATACGTAATATTATATTAAATATCTACTCCGACAGCCAGGCGGCAATGAGGGGTTTGGGCTCGTTGTTTGTGCGTTGGAAATTAGTCGGGAATGTCTGATTCCTCTCTCAACTGCATCCAAATACTTTGATATTAGACTCAGTTGTGTTCTCAGCCACAGTGGCATAGCGGGAAAGTACCGGAGTGATGAGTTGGTTAGACAGGGGATGCCCAAGGCGGTTTAACTGATGAGTTGAGGTGTGTAAGCATGCAAAGTCGAGCAAAGTCAAAGATCGAGGAAGCGCGATAGAACTCCTAAGGCTAACAAAGCCGAGCATTATCCGATAGGTATGCATCCGGTAAAACTTGCTTTCAAGTCCTTTCTGCAGAAGCTGTCTAGAGGATGAGGTGGGATCATCTCAACCTTCTTAGCTGCCCTGCTCTCGTCGGGTAAAGATTTAGACATTTGGGCTCCCACTTTTTTGCTACAACTTCGGATATAGCAGGTTTAAATATCTTACACCTGATGAATTTCATCAGCAGCCGGTTAACGCAAATGTAATTAGTCACAATCCAAAACCCGTTTTTACTTTTTCCCTGTGTTCGATTCTGCTTGCTCTGTTTTTCTTCTGTATGGCATCACAATAGACGAATTTGATTGTTTATCCAAATGGGCTTTTGCATGGGCAGCCATTTATTCTAACCTTATATATACCATCTATTAAAAAAAAATACCAGTCTAACGGTTAGACGGGATAGAAGTGAAACCTTCCGTAAGACAAACTGAGAGAGAATGAGACGAAAGCAGCATTAGGGGCGGGATAATTATAGGTTCATTATAATATTGATATAAAGTTCATATTTTATTTTCTTGATTTTATTATTATTCATCCTCAATGTTTTCAATTTCAACAAATGATACGAGTGGCTTATGATAGCTAAAATATGATACAAATACTTTGGTTTCGATGTTGTCAACATATCTTTGAAATACCGCGTCAATTGTTGTTTTTGATCGTGTTGTCGGTTCAGTGCGATTGTTACACATTTTTAAATTGAATGTTGTATTGAGAAAGTCAATTGAAGGAACCGCTGTGTCTAATGCAAAATTTACGGTAAAATCGCCACTTAAAATCATTGGAACTTTATCGTAATCTTTTCTAAGTATCCGCGATACTTCTGGTGTATACTTTATTAAATTTTCGTCAATGAATTCCGTGATGCTATTTATTGATTTTTTTTCTGTCGATATTCACGACACTTTTCTGCATTATTTTTCGGCATAATTGCGGTAAATATTTAAAAATGAAAATATTTACGAATATAAAAATACACACGCGGTTGCTATTATGAGCGTCCCCAGCAAAACCTGAGTGACCGAAACTCTAACACAATTACATTTTTTTGAATGTTACAAACACATATGCACGCAGGTTTTGCTGGGGCGTGACCGAAACTCTAACACAATTACACATATGCACTCGTATTTGTTTGAAAATCGACTTTTTTTTTGGTTCTCCGTCACCTTTGGAAAATGTGTAAACAGTAAGCAAACTTTATTCAAATATTTTTCCTCATTTTTGCATCAGTAAAATTAAACAAACGCCGTAGCCGAATGGGTTGGTGCGTGACTACTATTCAGAATTCACAGAGAGAACGTCAGTTCGAATCTCGGTGAAAACACCAAAATTAAGGAAAACTATTTTTCTAATAGCGCTCACCCCTCAGCAGGCAATGGCAAAACACCGAGTGTATTTCTGCCATGAAAAAAGCTCCTCATAAACATATCATAAAATAAAATAAAATATCTGTTTAAAAAAAATTTTTTTCTTGTGATTCGAACCAAGGATTTTGGATCGGAAGCTCACATTGCTAGGCGCTCGGCTACCGCGCCATGCTGTCGGCGCTGGCCTAAAAGTTATTTAGTTCGTCGCTACGTTTATATCAACATATAATATAACGCTTCGTAGCCAAGTTGGTCGCTTTTTTCGTTTCACTTTTTCCCAAATCACTCCCAACGATTCTAAAGAAGTTTTCACTTCAAAAAAAAATTCTCACGTGTACATGAAAATCGCCGATACATGTTATTTTTATTTTTTCTCCCCTTTCCGAAAAAGTATATTTGGTTCATAGGACAGAAAAAAAGTTCGTTTTTGTAACGCAGTGTTATGAGACGATGTACTGGTATGGGGCGTCCCGGTAATTTTGACAATAAACATGAAAACGGGATACGACGTCTCTTTAAAACAATCCCGACTCATCTTCGAATGTTGTTGCAGCGGAAGAAGTGGTTTGTAATGCATGATACTGGGTAAGCCCTTGAGTTAATTCGATAGGGCAGTTAACCATTTATTCCGCATGCATAACAGGAGCAACCGCTTTATATGTTAAATACTATAGTACATGTGTTGGTATGTGTTAACAGTGCGTTTAGTACGTTTCGAATGCAATGCATTTGAGAAAGAATTAGTTATAAGAACGTTTTTTCCTGCACGAAGTATATTTTATATTATCCAGAGTTTTCATAAAGTGAAAAGCACTAGAGAAAGATTGACATAGTGGTCATTAAGACCGAGCCCAGTAAGGTCTTAATTACGATATACTGAAAAATGTTTAGAACATACTGCCACGAGCTGACGGCTGCACTATTCTGTTTCCTTAGTAAGCACGGTGAAATCTAGCTAAAATGGCATTCAGGTTAATGGTGCAGCTGCCTCCACCCCGTTAAAACTATGGCTAGTCTCTAAGAACGTTCCATATTCCGTCGCCATTAAGTGTCGGCGTAGGTCTAGATGTAACATTCTTAGTTAGCACTGATTCGGCTCTGAACTTAAACTCTCATAAGGAGCCTTTGTCAATCCTCGCATGGGCTCATGCTTGCGAGCATAACCATGGAAGCATAAATAAGTGACTATGCATCGGGATAAGGATAATGGCTTACAAGTTGGGGTCCAACCACTATGAATTTGACCAACAAAAAACAAAACAAAGGGTGGTTATATTTCAAAGGCCGATGTTGAGTGTGAACCACGCCCAAACATCAACGACACCGGTGGACTTCTTTCTTTGGGGTTATTTGAAAGAAAAGGTGTACGTGGATAAGTCAGCAACAATTCAAGAGCTAAAAGATGAGATAATTCGGCATATTAACAGCATAGAACCTCAATTATGCCTCAGCGGTGTGCCGCCGAGGCCGCGGTGGCTATTTTATTCCATACGTAATTGAGCCATACCAATATTATTATAATAAAGAGAAATGACAATAATTTCTTAAAAAAATTGTATTTTATTTAAAATCAACACCGGCCCTTAAAGCTTAACCACCCTGTACAATAGAAGAGGCTATAATAACAGCAACCACTCCATCTTTAGTTCTATCAAAAGAGACTGCAGACGGTGGTAAAAAACCCCTTTCAAAGGAGCTCCAGTTTGGCTCATTCACCAAATGGAGACTTGCTACTGGTGCTCGAACGATCATCTGACCCAAATACCCTGAAGATTAACGAGGCAGTTAAAGCTGTCTTAGGAGACGTAGTTGAAGTAAGGACACTAACTGAACTACGGCAAATCGAAATTCGTGACCTCGACGAAATCACGGCGGAAGAAGAAGTTCATGAAGCTATAACAAACCAATTGAAGGAACTAAATGTGTCGTCTGCAGCTGCTAATCTGCGAAAAGCTTATGGTGGGACACAAACGGCTACCCTAAAAGTTACTCCAGAGACTGCTACTGAGCTTACAGACAAAATACGGATTGGCCTAGTTATCTGCGATATTAGAGAAAAACTTGACCCGAAAAGGTGCTTTAAGTGCATGGAATACGGGTATATCGCAGCGAAACGGAAAACACGGACGGCTTCACCAAGTCCTGACATAATTTTTTTTTTTTTGCATAATTTGCAAAAAGAAAAAAATAAACGACACCGCACACGCGATGACCAGCAACAAGTGCCCTTTATATCGAAGAGCACTCAAGGAAATGCGACACGTCCTGGAAGAACGCACAAATGACATTAAAACTCATAGCAGTGAACTAGGGATGCCCCCAACCATCCCTAGAGGAAAAGCCTTCTTAGAAGCGTTCGCTATGCTTGACATGGGACAAAACACTAAAAAATGAGAGGATGTTGACAGCAATCCATGAGGATTTGCATACCAGCTCGCCCCGCGGTAGGGAAGCGGGGCTCGTGTGGGTTTTTAGTGGGTGAGTCGAACGATAAGTCTCACACTATTCGGCTTTCAATGCTCCATAAAAACAAGCATGCTCTTTTATATATGTATATGCATAGTTTAGAACAATAATAATATTTTTAATATTACCAATTTATTGACTTTATTCAAAATATTCAGTAAAAATAATATTCCGACCCACTCCCCTTCTACATATGAGCTTAAACTGTGACGAAGTGTTTTAGCTAACCGGCCAGAATATCATTTAGTATATTAGCAGGAAGGCCTTCTACTTTTTTTTTAAATTAAAAGTTCAATAAGCGAAACTTTCTTCTGCGATATATTTTGGGAATTCATAATGTCAAATAGGATTGCACATTAACGATTTATCCCGGTGAAAGAAGATATTCATTTGCATGCAATTCCCAATTAAAATAACAGGTGGCGCTAGAGTAATCCTCCTATCAGAAAATGCTATAAATTTTGCGATTGGCCCCTACTGTCAGTTCTGTTTTGACATTTGTGTAGTAAACACATACGAAATACACGTTAATAAACAATGTTACCCTGCACTGCTCCAGAACGCGGTATATTGCTGACTATTTATTTGACCAATAATCGGTCGGTGACTTTGGCACAACGGGAATTTCGTCGCAGATTTCCTCGCCGTCCAACGCCTACAGGTGAAACACTGCGACGTTTAGCCGCTCGCCTCGAAGAGACTGGCACAACACGAGATGCTGCCAGACGTGGCAGACCCCGGAGTAGCCGTTCTGCAGAGAATATTGCTGCTGTAGCCGAGGATGTCATGGAAGCGCCGTCGACATCGACCAGACGACGTGCCACGCAAATGGGTATCAGTCGACGGTCTTTACAGCGAATTTTGGTACAAGATTTGAAGATGTTTCAGTATAAAGTCCAGACGGTGCATCAGCTGTTAGCTGCTGACCACCAATCGCGTCTAACATACGCTCAAGCCATCCTTAATAACCACCAAGAGAAAGATGATTTTTCATCAAAAATAATCATGAGTGATGAGGCCCATTTCCATCTTAGCGGGTACGTAAATAAGCAAAATTTACGCTTCTGGGGTACTGAAAATCCGCGTGTAACCCACGAAGAGCCATTACACCCGCTCAAAGTCACTGTATGGTGTGCTGTTTTCGCTGGAGGAGTCATCGGACCTTTTTTCTTGGAAGACATCGCGGGCCAAACGGTTACTATAAATGGTGAGCGCTACAGAGCAATGATCAACGAGTTCTTTTTACCGCAACTTGATGAATTGGGATTGGAAAACATGTGGTTCCAACAGGATGGTGCAACGGCACACACTGCACGTGCCACAACCGATATGCTGAAGGATGCATTTTCCGGGTGCCTAATCTCTTGCACTGGCCAGCAAGATCGCCTGAATTGACCGCTCCAGACTTCTTTTTGTGGGGCTTTTTGAAGTCGCGGGTTTATGTCAACAAGCCTCAGACTCTTGCAGCTCTTAAAGACAATATCCGTCAAGAATGTGAGGACCTATCGCCGGAAGTTTTGGCCAAAGTGGTGGAAAATGCCATAAAAAGGGCTCAAATGGCAATCAACTGTGGCGACGGCCATTTACATGACATCATATTCTCGACTTGATGTGAAAACAATTAAAAGACCAAATAAAAATAATCCACAAGAAGAATCAAAGTTTTTAATTTTTTTTTTTAAATTGCAGCCAAAAACTTCGCAAGGTTACTTTTGCGCCACCTATAAAAGTAACGAAATCATTCACCTCTGCAAAAGAGATTTAATGAGTTTTGGCTCGCTTGGTTCCGTGCAGGTGGCAATTTTGTGCTTGGTTTTTAGATCATATTTAAAACAATACGTTGATGATTTATTTCTAAATAAATGCTAATATATATTAAGCCAAAATTATACAAATGGATATTTCTGAGATGTTCAATTCCAATTTATTATAGGAAATTTCAAGCAAGAATTCAGCCGATCCTTGATATTTTCCGTACCACGGTGGTATTAATATATGTGATTCTAATTTATAGCTCATGCTACAACAACAACCAAACAAAAACCAGACTTCCAAACTTTGTAAATAAATATTGTAAAAAATTTAACAAATTTTCATCAAAACTTCAAACTTTTACCAGAATTTAAAAAACAAATTTTGGCTTTGTCGTTTTGTAGCCCATTCAATTGGGCCAGTTTAAGGGGCTATTTTAGTCTAGAAATTTTAAAAAATCGCTTTTTTTTGCATATTTTCAAAGTTTAGACCTTCAAAAAATGCCCTTCAGCGGATTTTTCAAAATTCGAATTATTTTCGGAGATACAGCGGATTTTGTGACGTAGCATCTAAGCTGGCCGAGTGGAGCGAATCGCACAATGAACGGCAGATGTTACCGGACGACTTGAGGACTCGTTCTTTCCAGAAAATCTTTTGTATCCCACACAACCTTTATTTATTCTATACATATATACAGGGTGGGTCGTATAGCGTTTGCTTTTTGAACCACCTATTTTTTTGAGAATGGTAACACAAATGACATGTCAAATGTGTTCATAATTTACTTAAAGGTTTGACATTTACGAAATGGGACGCTATACGCTTGAACAAAATTGGGAAATATTGAAAACCTATTTCCAAAGTGGTGAGTCTTCTTCTTCTTCCGCGGTTACAGTAAATGGCGAGCGTTACCGTGACATGCTCAACGAGTTTTTGTTTCCAAAAATTGAAGAGGATGTCATGGACGACATTTGGTTTCAACAGGACGGTGCAACTTGTCACACTGCCAAAGTTACACTCGAACTTTTGGCTACCGTTTTTGAATTCCGATATCAATTGGCCGCCTTGGAGCTGTGATTTAAGTCCGTTGGACTATTTTTTGTGGGGAGCCGTTAAGGACAAATGCTATGCGAACCATCCAGAGACGATTGATGCTTTAAAACACAAAATCGAAGTAGCCATTCAAGAAATTGGAGGCCAAACAATCGAAAATGTGCTTAAAAATTGGGTTGATCGAATGGCCTACTGTAAAGCCAGTCGTGACAGTCATTTGAACGATATTATTTTTCATTCATAAATGACAATGTTCAATCTTCAAAATAAAATAAAAAGTTTGAAAAAATATTGATTAGTTTTTTTTATAGCCGATTCAAAAAGCAAATTTTACATGGCCCACCCTTTATATACTTTATACTTCTATAATATATACCTGGAAATATATATATATACATATATATCCAGAGTGAGTAAGTAGTAAATATTATTGTCTAAGTTATACTATTGGAATTGTTGCTCGAACTTCAAACGCCATTTTCTCAAGACTACTTTTTTTGAGATGGTCGTATTGATATCTCAAGTTCTACTTGACCGATCGCTTTGAAGTTTGATAAGAATTTTTTATTATACATCTGCCTATCGCGTCTGCCTCGGATTTTGAAAAAATTAAGTTTGAAGTATTTTTAAAAAATTTGAAAAGGTAAAAAAAGAGGTTAAAAAAAAATTTTTTTTTTCGAGTTGCCGCCATTTTGTGAATTTTTTTTCTTTGATTTGGCGTAATGCGATAGCGACATCCTAACTAATGAAATTTTTGTTTTAATTTGTTTGTTTTAGATCAGTGAAAGGGTTGGAATCATGTCAACCATGGAGCACTGTTTTCTATGTATCCCCCACTCCGCTGGCATGTAATTCCACAAGTTTTTTATTTTTTTTTTTTATACATTTTTTTTATACTTTCCAATATTAATAATAACCATAAAAAATGGATATTAAATATGTTTTTAATTTTTTTTTTATCTTAATATAGTTTTAAAAATACCTAAAATTAAGGCGTCTAGACCAGAATACCTCCTTAAAGTGGTTCGAACTGTTAGTTGATATTTTGTTGACCAATCAAAAACGCCAACAAAAAAAGCTTGGCCAGAAATCAACGCGATTTCCGAGACAAACTTGCATTTTTGCCAAATTTCAATAGGATATAAAACTGTTTACCCGAGTTTATTGAATTTTGTGTAATTAAAACATTAGAAATTTTGATAAACATTTGTTGAATTTAATAAAAAAAAAAGTATAAATAATCAAAACTTTGTAACATATTGCACTGCTATTATTGTGACCACTGATGTAGGCAGTATGATTCATAGACGGGATAACGGCTGTTTTGACAAGTAAAGAAGATGTGACAAACTGTTTCACTAAAGAACACATGCTCCTTCGGGTTCTTTCCGAACTTGTACACTTTTTACCATAATAGTGTTCTCATGAAATTGGAAGAATTTTTAATGAAGAATAGAAATAATCCGACAGGCTTTTACGGCTGCTTTTGTTTGCTGGGTGTACGCAAAAAGCATTTACAATATATTACGAGTTTGCAATTTTCCGCTATTGCTGTTGCTGCTGTTCCTGTAGCACAACGACAACAAAGGCTGTGAATGACCGCTTTAATTGAAGCTTTTAACGCTTCGTGTTTTGCAACGCTTTAAATTTTTTACGCTTTTCTCCCCTAGCCAAAGGCAGCGTATAGATATGTGTTGGTATGTACATATTCATATATCTACACACACATACATGTGACATATGCAATGAAACTAATTTGCGCGTACCTCCTTTTCTAGGTCTTTGGCCGAGCTTCTTCTTCTACTAGTGTTGTACGCCTTATAAATGTACAACAAACTGAGAGACCCATAGTTTTATGCCTCTTACAAATCTCATACGTTTCTACTTATGAGAAGTGTTTTCATGTCAGAAATGCCTTCACATGCTTGCGGTTGTAATTAGAATTATTAGAAAAAATGTCTAATATTTGATATTTGAAGTGGGCATCGAGCCCTGAATGAATCTCATGGTAGTCACGCACAAATACACTCAGTTAAAATGGTCGCCGGAGTGATAATACACCGTGTGTGCATTAATGCAGCTACAACACCAACAATTCACCACTTTGACCGTGTCAGCTGCAATCTGTGCCAATACCGAATGTCATTTAACGCTCTTTCACTATCCGTATTTTTTGGTTCATTATTATTTGGAATTGAGTTACATATGACAATAAGAAAGGAGCAAAAATAGTTTGAAAAAAGAATAGTGGAACTAATGCACCAGAAAATGTGTACC
Organism: Anastrepha obliqua; assembly: GCF_027943255.1. Lineage (NCBI taxonomy): Eukaryota > Metazoa > Arthropoda > Insecta > Diptera > Tephritidae > Anastrepha > Anastrepha obliqua. The sequence continues at coordinate 90,152,496 of NC_072892.1, forward strand.
AATTTAAGTGTATTTTATCGTCACTACTCGTGAAGTAAAAAAGGGAGAGCTGACTAGCGGAAATATACTGATGTGTTGGCTATGCCCTACAATATATCTTACTTACTGTCGACCACACTCACGACTATCAGACTGCTGTCAATTGCACAAACCCTTCTGGCGTCACCCGATAGTGTGAATGCATATTTATAACATACATTCATATATATGTACACATATATGAATACATTTATGCAGCCTGATAGTGTTAAATAGTAACTTGCAGAGAGTGGCAATAAATTGGTTTGTAAAACTATGATGATGGATTTTTTCAGGCAGGTTCCAAATGTGGGAAAAAAATCTGAAATTATAGAGATTTACTGCAGATCAAATTTATTGTCAAATAACGGGTGTTTGTTTTAGATATACAAAAGTGCCCATATCTGTGGAACCAACCGTGTAAGCAAAACAAACGCTTTTGACCAACTGCGCACTTTTATTGTAAAACGATCGCTTCCGACTTAGTGGATGGAAAATTTATAAGGAAAACTACAGAAGAACTTATAATATTTGAATGTCAAAGCCATTTTAGTCCATGTTTTTCCAAAGCATTTCAATGCCGAGCGTAAAAAAATATGTGCATATTTTTTGACGTGATAACGTCTTATAATTCGATTTAGCCGGCTGCACGCACGAAAAAATGTGTCGTTACCTTACTCATTTGTCGTTACCTTGCTCATTGCCGTTGCCTTGCTCATTTGTCGTTACCTTGCTCATTGCCGTTACCTTGAATGAACTGCACGCGAAAGCGCGGAACGAACGACAAAGCAAACAAAGCAAACGAACGGCAACGTTCGACATCTTGCTCTCTCCTACTTAAGTGAGCGTATATATGTATGTATATTCACGTATTTGTATTTGCATATGCCTTCTTATTGATTATTATTAATTTGATTTACTTGAAGAATTTAAAATAAAACCAAGTTTGTTAATAATACCTGTTGTTTTAATGTTATTATTATTAATTTTTTTATTATATATGAAGGAAAAAATGTATGGTAATATTTACCATATACCTTATAAGATATGTTGTATACTAATATATGTATATAAACATGCATATACATATACAATTTCGCGCAATTTTCAAAAAGAACAAATCTATATGTAAAGATGCATACAAGTCATATGGACATATCAAATATACGAATCTATTCCGTACGCAAGCAAATGTAAGCTAATGTGCTTGAGCACAAGCGAGAGCGCGGAACGAACGACAAAGAGCACAATCGGCCCCCGCGTTCGGCAACGTTCGACATCTGGCTCTATCCTACTTGAGTGAGCATATATATGTATGTATATGCGCATATGTAGGTATATAAATTCACATACTTGTATTTGCATATGCCTTTTTCCTGTGTGCATGGTAATGAACCATTTCTCTGTTGAGAATAGGACGATGATAGAAAAAGTAGGAAATGAAAGGGAGTGTTTCGAGTATAAAGTGTCTTGAAAAAGGCAAATCGATGATGGTGCCTCTTAGTGTTGTTGACTTATTAACGTCTGATGCACAATCGAAATTGAAGATATCTTTCATGAATTTGATAAATGTTTCGTCATTTTGCACGTTTGTGTAAATGTAACTTGACCTATTCCATTGCAATTCCATTTACCTCCTCCTCTATATCCACACAAAATATCTATCAAACAAATAAAATTAAAATTTTGTTTTGAAAATTGCAACCATTCCATCAATATTTTCTTATGACGTTGTCACGTTAAACTATCGTCAGTAAACCGACTTTACAGACAACCTCTTTTTTTTATTAGAATTTGTTAATTGTTTTTAATTGAAAATTACTTGAATTTTTAATTGAAATGGGGTTTTTGCTTGCAAGATATATCTGTGACTTGTTTCGAAAATAAGTTATTTATTGGGTTGGAAAATGAGTCATAGCGTTTTTATATTTTCTTTTTTTTACACCGATTTGTTTGCTGTTGGACAAAGGGAAAGTATTCATTCGATAGAATAAAACTATGTTAATTGTACTCGTATCTTTCAGTATTTAATTTTTTATTAGTTTTTAGGCTTAGAAATGGTATACCCACAATGGAGTACCCATGAGGCTAAAATCTACATTTTCGACACCTGCTCGAGGTCAAAAAGCTGCAGAGGCAGCCGAGGACGTAATAGAAGTGTATGGAGAAGGTGGCACAGGCGAGTCGGCAGCACGTAAATGGTTTGCAAAGTTCAAAAATGGCGAGTTTGATGTCGATGACACGTTCCGCAGCGCAAGGTCTTCTGAATTCGATGAAGAACGTAAATCACTTTTGCAGAAGAACAGTCGCCAACCCAGTCGCGAATTGGTGGAAAAAATGAACTACGATCATAAAACAATTCTCAATCACCTTCATTCAATGGGATTTACTGAAAAATTGGGGGCCTGGGTGCCTCACGAGCTCAACGAGCCTTTTGTACCGAATCGTCACGGAAGTTGAGAAATGGAGTGGATGGCTCCAGGAGGTACGCCAATGCTGAGAGGCAAGCCGGATCTTCATCCAAAGAAGATCATGATATGTGTTTGGTACGGCTGGGTGGGCATGGTGCATTGGTTAGGTTAGGTTGGAATGGTTACCCAAGGAATGGGCACACTTAAACGAAGATAAACGGATTCGTCCCCTTTCGCCAGCTTCTCCAACAAGTCATTCACAACAACAACCCAGATGATGGCGAAAGAACCCCGCCTTGCGGAGTGCCTCTCCTCACCTGCTGGCGGATGGAGATACCCTTCCACTCTGCCGCGTATATTCTGTCGCTAAACACTCTGCAGATAAATATTTAAGGTCGGTTCCGATCACCAATTTACCCAGAGGTAAACGCCTCTGGGAGGACGTTATTAAAGCCCTCTCAATGTGGAAGACGGCGCCCACCACACACTCTTTCTGAGGCTTCTCAATCTCTTTAACAATTGTATACAGGGCAGATTCCACCGATCTGCCCTTACATAAGCATGTATGCGACAACCGTCCCCGAGGAATTTCGCTTCTTATGATGAAAGATGAGAGACTTGACCTGAAGCCCTTAGGGGAGCATGCGAACTCTTGCCTGCCTTGGGTATAAAAACAACCCTCACGTCCCTCCATGATCTTGGTGTATAGCCTCTGGCTATGCTACTCGCATAGATAGGGCTCAACCAACGGCATGATACCTTCTCAAATTTCTGCAGTGGGGCAGGAATGATACCGTCAAGACTAGGCGACTTGAAAGGCCTAAAGGAGTCAATGACCCAAGTCAGACGGCGCTTATCCAGCAACCAGCTCCGGTCCCGAATGCAGGTTGAAATACTTTCCAGGCCGGTGCTGCTAGCTGCTAGGCTCGTCGGAAAATGGGCGTCGGATAGTCCCTCTTAGCCTTCTTAATTTCGGACTTATATATTCTTAGCCTTACTTTATACATTTCCCATCCCGTTCCCATTCTTTTAGCCCAGTTAAAAAGGCGTCGACATGAGGTCTTAAGCTCAGAAAGTTTCGTTGTACACCAAGGCGGTTTTTCCTTCATGGAGAGAGTTTTTATTGGACAAGAGCTTTCCATGGCACCGTTGCAAGTTGAGGTGATAGTCTCCACCAGTTCGTCGATCGCTTCTTTCGGTAGATCTAGATTTTCTCTCCTCAGGTTTCTGTAGGAGAATCTTATTGGACGAGTTTCAGTGAGAGAGAACGTAACATACCTATGATCCGAGAAAGAGTGAGCATGTAGCACCCTCCAATCGGAGATTCGGTTTATCAGTGTGGAAGAAGCCAGAGTGAGGTCAAGCACCTCTTCTCTGGCTGCAGCAATAAAAGTAGGGCCCTTTCCCCTGTTACCGATAAACTAGTCCGCATTTAAAATGAAAGTCAAAAAGAATGTCAAAGAGAATAAGTCCAAATACGAAAGCGAAAGTCGTCACCATTCAGGTTTTCAAAGAAGGAAGACCTTTGAGGCCGCAGATTATTTAGCGCTACCCAGGGTGCACCAACGGAGTCAATATGCCGTGGGCAGACAAAAATTTCGGTGGCAGACCATGGACGTTTCAACAGGACTCGGCACCGTCTCACAAAGTTCGAGTGAACCAAGAATGGCTAAAAAACAACGTTCCGAACTTCATAACGTCCACATAATGGCACTCAAATCAGATGCGCTCCGACGGATTATTCTCTTTGGGCCATTTTAGAGAGCAAGGTCCGAACTAAAAGATTCACTAGTCTCGAGGCGCTGAAAAAAGCCATTGTCCGCGAGTGGGCCAAAATACCTTCAAGTCACATTCGGGCAGCCTGCGATTCGTTTCTGGAATGGTCTCAAGGCCAGAGTCAAGGCAAAAGGTGGTCATATCTAGCAAAAGTAAATTGATTCTTAAGTTTTTTATTATTTGCACACATTTTTTACTTTGAATTGAATAAAAGTAGTTTTGCAAACTAAAATTACGGCCTTTTTATTTAATTGGTTACACTTCGTGTGCCGGACCCTGTAAATACCACAATGCAACTGATTATGGTTACGGCGAAAAAAACAAAATTCAATTGGTCTCTACGGTTATGGTTCAAGGATGATAGAATGCATGGTTGCGCCTTCCGAATTCGCTGTGTCGCCTGAACCCATGGATAAAGAGAAAACTAGACACAAGAAATTATATGCACACGCACCCTTTCTTGCCACGACGTCTTCCGCATAAAAGCGCAAAAACAGCATTTGAAGGCTTAATTTCATTTGTACTTTCACAATTTAACACACGCCACTTTGTTTTTATTAGTTGATTTGGTTTTAATCTCACAAGTCACTATATGACCAAGCCATTCGCTGAATTTTCAAAATTAAGCATATAATTTCTCCTCCTCTTATTTGTTTGTTTTGTATTGGAAAGAGACCTGACATCAAATTTGATTAGAGTGTTGTCCATATGTTGGTTCGGTCAGCAAATTTATGGCGTTACTTAGAGCTTCATGGCCACTACTCTGAGTTTAAAACTCGTATGTTTATATACTATACATATATCGTTTATAAACAATCGTGATTTGAACATACGAGGGTGTTATAGAGCATAGTGCGCATGCAATACCACACACATGTTTGTGGGGCAACGACTTGCGCCTGCAAGTATGCTTAAAACCTGTGGACTAGAGCTGTGGGTTGTTAACATAAGTTTGTCATTAACATTCTCTGTTAAAACTACAGAGTTAAGTCTGTAAATTTAATTAAAAGCAGGAAATGCTAGAACCTTTTAACCCGCTAACACCTTTTGAACAGAACATTTGCAGCACTTGTCAAATGAATGGTAAATATGAAATTTTATTTATGTTGTAAAAAATAAAACCTGTAATAATTTTGATTTCTTTCACGTTTCACTATTTTTATTGAAAATACGGCCCTTAACGAGAACATGTAAAAATTGGCATCTTTAAAATGTCCACCATGAACATGGCTACAGGTGAAATCTGCCAAACAGTCGATTTATGAATGCCTAATTTTTGCACTACACGAGCAATATTCTCAACAGTTTTCCTCCAGTTTTTGGTCTGCCAATCCTTTTTCTATTGTCGACAGAACTAGGATTTTGGAATGTTTTCAGCAACCCCTGAATTGCCGGCTCATTCGAACGATTACTTGATAATAAATGTGAATCATTTTAACACGTTGTTCTCTCGTGTAAAATTTCACAACTGTCTACTTGACAAATATCAAAGACATAAGAAAGGCATCTAGGAATTATTCACTACTGACATCTAGGCGTCACTTTTGAAATACCCTTTATTTAGCTCGTATTGATACTTTAAAAGTTATTTCTAAACTTTTAAAATGCTTTGGTTACAGATATGAAATCTTTATATGACCACCAAAAATGAGTAGATACTTCTATATATAACACATGGGCTGAAAACTCCCGGGCCTAACAAAAAAAACAATTCAATCTAACATTTCAATACCAATTTTGTAGACGATTTATCTTTTGCCTCAAAATAGGTCTCTCAGTTTCAGCGATAACCTCTTCATTGGAGCGAAATTTCTTACCGGCGAGCATTTTTTTAGATCTGCGAACATCCAATAGTCGCTAGAAGCCAAATCTGACGAATACGGTGGATATCGGAGCAATTCGAAGTTTAATTCATGTAGTTTTGCCATTGTTTTGAATGACTTGTGACACGGCGCGTTGTCTTGAAATTGAGGAAACGCTGCACCCACTTAGCACAGAGCTTTATCATAGTCAAATGCTCATACAATATAAAGCCAACACGTTCTTTTGATATCTTTACGGTGTCTGATATCTCGTGCAACTTCACTTTTCAGTAATTTCAAAGGATTTTGTGAATTTTTTTGATGTTTTCTGGTGTTCCCGCCTCATTTGGGCGTCCACGGCGTTATGCATCATCGATGTCTCTACGACCACGTTTGAAGTTAGCCAACCATCGATTTATTGTTGTTTCTGATGGAGCGCAGTCGCCATAACACTTCGCCTGAACCGTATTTTCCCGATGTTAATGTTGTTTTTGTTGTAGCAGTAATACAAGCCTTGTCAGTGTAGCGTAAATCAGCGGTCGTCTTCGTCTAGCTCACCTAATGGTAGGCCCAGGAAACTTGCTGTTTCGACAGAGAGAAAGAGGTGTTAGATGAGTGGGTTTTAAGAGGCATATGAAACCTGCAGTAGCACCGTAACAGGAACTGGTTTCTGAGTAGTTTATTGTGCTCCTCTACTGGGGGCATCTGTGCCTCGTTGTGAAGGTATTGAAGAGGAAACATCAGGAGGCTACCCGTCGCTGTCCGAATAGCAGTGTTTTGGCAAGTCCGGAGCTTTACCCACTGAATGTCACTAGTTCCAGGCGACCAGACAGGCACAGCATAGTTTAAAACTGGCCGGCCTATTGCCTTACATGTCGATAGCAACATTTCTTTGTCTTTGCCCCAACTGCTGCCGGCCAGCGATTTGGATTGCGGTTGTGTGCGCAGAGAAGGAGAGAAAGAGAGCGAACTGTGGAAGGTTACACCCAAAATTTTGAGATTGTTAGCAGTCAGAATTGGTGTGTCGTTAACTTTTACCTTGAGTTGAAGTTTGACCTCCTTTGTCCAGGTGGCAAAGAGGGTCACCGCGGAGTTCGTGGGGAAAAATTGAAGACTCCTCGCAGTGAAAAAGTGAGAAAGGTCGGTGAGGTAGACGTGCACTTTGGCGCACAAGCATTCAATGTCATTTTCCGACGCCATTATCGAGCAGTCGTCAGCGTATGAGACCAGGGAGACTCCCTCTGGTGGTATTTTCCCCATCTCTTGATGCAATTGAAAATTAAAACACGAAATCCTTTTTGATCCATTGTTTTAACTAACGAACTAATGAATAGAATATCATGAAATTTTAACAGTTGTCTTTTTAAGGTGAATGCAGTGAAACTAGTGCCATCTCTGTGTTAGGCCCAGGACTTTTCAGCCCATGTGTTATGTCTAGCTCTTTGAGGGTTTTGATATATGCAACCGAAGTCGGCTTTCAGCAAAGTAATGTCCCGCACCGCACTCCTTGATCTTCGATTTATCACACAGTGTAATCAATCATTCTTTTACTCTTCTCTTTTGTCTTCCTTATGTTTCGTATCTACGTGCAGATTCTTGAATAATTCGCCATAATTGAACTTTCAACTTAAATTCCATATTCATGCTATATCCTGCCGGTTGTCTGCTATTAGCCAATGCATACTTATTTGTATTCGAAGATTTTTTCAACGATTTAATACGTCAGGCAGTCGGCTACCACTTTTTTATTGTAACCAGCACATGAAGGGCGTGCGTGAGGAGTGATAATATCCGGCCACTTCGAAAACACAATGTGCCAATGTCCGCAGGCAATACCGAATTTGAAGAAACACAAAGGACAACGGACAAAGGATAATGCCAATATTTGATGCATACAATTCTATAATCATATGAACATAGGTACACACATACACACAAAGTGCTCCTACAATAAGTACATACGTATATCGATGGTGTAGATAAAACCCATATGTATGTATGTATGTAGGTACAACTTTTAACATATCGATAGGGCACATACTCATTATACGCTTGTACATATGTATGTACGGATGTGCGGACATAGAAAAGAGTATACCTCCTCATAATGGTAGAAACCAAAGCTATCGCATGATAACCAAGCGATCAACAGCAAAAACGACTTTGTCAATAATGTTGCTTTGAAAGCTTGAAGTTTCCTCATTTACTTTCAGAACACAATACATACAAACATTATGTGCACAAACAAGTATACGGCACAGAAAAGGAAGCTTATGCATGTACACACATACACAGCTATACACTCCCCCTTCGCTTTCATTTCCCCCCATTTTCGTCTTTTAGCCATCAAATCGACCATCAACCATCAAGCTATCAACTGAAGGGAATGACCACTATTATCGGCCAGAAATGAAAGTGGAAGTCCAAGTAAATTGGCTTCATTCGCTGCAAAAAGTCCTCTTACATTCATGAACAAAGATGTGATTACTCACAAACACACTTTAAAACATACTTGTACAGTAGTATAACCGTAAAGCAACCAGAGCGCCATGACAAGCCATCGGCTGCGTCATCATAATCAACCCCATCTGAAAGTCAGCTTTTATCATCTGTTTCGCTATCAGGACATAATGCGTCTACATTGGCATTGCCGCTGCCACCGTTACTGCTGCTGCTGCTGCTGCTCCTTCACTTTGTGGCATTCAACGACAAAATTAGATTGGCAGTTTTCGGGGTAGTTAAGTGTTGCCACTATACTTAATGATGTCTGAAAATATTTTCGCATTCTCGCCATTTTTTGCCATCTTACTTCTAGAACATAAGAGGTGGTGTGAAGTTTCTGTATCGATATCTACATTTTGTTCGCTTTACAATTATAAAAAAGGCGATCAATAACACAAATTTTTAGCTAACTTTTATATGAATGGAACTTTAATTCGAACCACCAGCGTCGCCACAACAGTTACCGGAACGGCCCCGATTTATAGCCGGCCAAGAACTGTCACTCCAACAGCATTCCCCAAATACTATGGGGAATGTTTATGCTGCTACATCAACAACAACCTTTAATGAACAAAAAAATTTTCACATTTTATCGCAGTGTAAAAAACTCGGTTAATAAGTAAATTGCCAACATCAAGTGTTTATTATTTTTGTTATTATAATTTATTAACAAAATTAAATAAATCAACCTGCTAAAAATTTACTAATGAGCATTAGGTGCCAGGGCTATCAGCTCTACTTATGTATATGAATATAATGCATATACTTCTTTTTCTTTTTTTTCTTTTTTTTTAATACTAATTTTAGATTGTTGCTTTCACAGCTTGGGTAAAGTTGTTGATTGAAATTATGTTCACTTCATTGGGAATCTTGAGGAGTTCAATCCAATTGTGTGTGAAAAGACGGTTTCTGGTTTCTTCAAGAGCAGTGCATTCAGAAAAAATGTGCTTCAGAGTCAAAACATGTGGACAGAGCGGGCAAGTTGGTGGTGGATTGCCTGTTAGAAAGTGTTGGTGGGTGCAAAGAGTGCGACCCATGCGGAGTCTTATGCAAGTTTGGAGGAGGCTTATTTATGGCTGGGTAATAGTGGTTGAAATTAAACCAATTCTCTTACTTTTCGAATGTTAGGTTAGGTTGGTATGGTTGCCAGGGAATGGGCACACTTGAACGAAGAAAGATTCGTCCTTTGTGATACCATTATGAAGGGAGTGAGGTGAGAGAGAGAGACCGATGGGATGCAGGGCGATGGCGGGGAGAGGTGGTGCTGGGATGGTTAGGAGCGTGCGGATTACGAACGATGACTATGTTTGCGTCGACCGCTTTATGCTGCTGATGAAATTCATCAGATTTTTGATGTCAGCGCCAGCTATATCAGCAGGCGTGGCAAAGAAGTAGGAGCCAAGATGCCTAGATCTTAGCCCCGCCAGAGCAGGGCAGCTAAGGAGAAGATGCTGAGATGATTCCACCTCATCCTCCATACATCCAGCGCAAAAAAGGCTCGAGGTGATTCCAAGTCTCACAGCATGCATTCCTCGCGCATTGTGTCCTGTGAGAGAACCTACGAGATTAGAGAGCTGATATTTTGTCAGCCTCAGAAGTTTGCCCGAGCCCTTCCGGTCTACACGTGGCCAGAAAGATTTTTCGACCTTACACGTTTGTGTACTTGCCCAGCGCTCGCTGAGTTGGTGCGATGCCCATTCTTTCTAGGAGCAGACCGCAGGTAGTCAGGGGGATCCCAATTCTCTCCCCTTAGAAGGGAATCACCTCACATGTCCCTTGTCTGGCCAGCTCATTCGCCTCGCAGTTTCCCGTAATGTTGCTGTGACCAGGAACCCAGATGAGGCTGATGTGAAAGTATTCGGACGCAGTCGAAAGCGAGGTCAAGCATTCCTTGACCAATTCCGAGTGCACCGTCATAGACCCGAGGACCCTTATTGCCGCTGGAGTAAATATTTACTTTCTTGACCATTAGTACGCATTTAAGCAGTCAATCAGCTGCCTTCCTCATTGCGGCTACCTCTGCCTGGTACACACTGCAGTGGTCCGGTAACCTGAAATTGAGTCTGATGGAGAGCTCCTCGCAAAAGACTCCTCCGCCAACCTTTCCTTCCAACTTCCATCCATCCGTGAACAAGTTCACCAGGCCCTGCCCCCAAGTGTAGCCCTCCGTCCACTCTTCCCTTGACGGAATATAATTGGAAAAAGATCCGGTTGGACTAAACGAGGGTGTACACTGATCCGTTGCCAGAGGGATGAACTCACAATTTCTGAGAACACTTTTCGGATGTGGTTTAATATAAATCGCCAGACATCTACTTTTTCGACTGTGTTCTTTGTTGTTACAGGTGTGGATTTAGTCGATTTTGCGACACGATCTGCTGCTCGTTGCCCATGATACCAATGTGTCCAATTTAATCTTTTGATCGTTTTCGATGAGCATATCTCTAATTGAATTGACTGTAATCGAGGCATGGATTCCAAAAATCTTTCCAGAAAGTTTAATTAAAAACCATGGAATGGGATGAAGTTTGTAGAATCCTTATAATTTTTGTAAAAACATTTAAATTTGCACTTATATGGTTACACTTATATGTTAGACAATGATTTATACTTTCATAAAAAACATAAAAACCCAGTGAACATTCAAAAAACGACAAAGAAAAATAGTCAGACTTGGTCAAAATGTTGATGTGCTATACCATTTTGTCGCAGAGGTTATATTTATAGATGACATATCTCGACTTTGAAATTGTTAAAGGAAAAATGTGTTTTACTTAAAAGCGTCAATTCAACAAATCAGCAGGTTTTTAGCTAAGCGGTGCACGCTCACTTAATTAGGCATTTTTAGCTAATACTGCATTGATGCATTTTCTAATGGACGGCAAGTTGACTGTGAATGTACTGACATTTTCAAAACCCTTTACAAGCTATTTCACATTTTGAAGCACGGCTTCAGGATGATGTTAACCTGCATCGTAATATTAATAAGTGTTACTATCTAACATTCTCCAAAAGCACCAACGTATTACGTACGTCTTAAGCCATCTCCGCTACTGTACTTTAGAAAATTGATGGAATTAAAACCTAGGTTTTATATTTGATTCGCATTTCGTTAGGGGTAGTCAGAGGCCCGAAAAAATTATGATTTTCAATATTTCTTGTTTTGCTAGTCAGTTGCTTTATTTTACAAAAATAAAAACATATCATTAATACGCCATGTTTCGTCTAGACTTTAACAAAATTTCCAAAAAAAAAAATTTATAATTGTAAAAGTTATCGCTGTTTGTGTGGAGCCCATTTCTCCAGAAGCCCCTTGCGGTGATCATCACAAGACCTTGGAAACTCAGCTGAAACCAATCGGACAAGAAAAATTAGTTTTATTAATAGATAATCTCGTGTCTAATCGAAACTTTTTTTCTCAAAATTAACAATATGGCGGCCTAAGGAAATATTTTCGATTTTCGAGAAAAAAACCGACAATTAATAGTTTAAATAAATCAAAATTTTTCAAAAAAAATCCTTCGATCAGGCACGATCTTTTTATGTTTTTCAAAAGCAATATAAGTTTTATTAAAATCTACCAAGCGGTTTTTAAGTCACCAGTTCAAAAACATAATTTTGAGAAAAACGCATTTAAAGTTTTGCTATCCGCTCCGGAGCACCCGAGCGCCCTTTGTTAATTGTTGAATAACTCGAAAAGTATTTGTCGGATTCACTTCAAATTTTCACGCAATATTTTTAAGATATTATGCTTTAAGAAAATGCAAAAAAATCCAATTTTTTGAAAATTCTGACTACCCCTAACCCCTTAATAATCACATCAACCAACCTTATCCTATCTAAATTGTACGCAACTCTAGGCTTTCTGCGTCCAAATAATTCCAACTTCTCAGATCTTTATACTTTGAACCTCCAGTGCCCGCTTTCCTTCATCCCAAGCTTGAATATGCTGCATTCATTTAGAGAGATCACAAATTTTCCATTTATAGGATCGAGCGTTTTCAAATAAACTTTCTTAAATATGCCCTTAGTTCCCTTAAATTTCTTGGATCAGCCGTCCTTGTAAATCTTGTATGTTTCAATTAAACAGAATCCCTTTCAAAAGAAAGCGGATAGTTTTCCCCCAGCATCTTCCAAGCGAAAGCGTTTGCCATCTGTCTATGTGCAATTAACTTAGATAGAAACCTCCGGAATGAGCGAATTGCCATTCTGAGCGCCTTTCATTAGGCAGCGCTCAAGGGATTGTCATTCTGTGAAGCTGAGTACGAACTGGTCCTTGAGTGCATTGAGAAATTGAACTTGTTAGGAAGGCACAATCGCACCCATATGAGTTCCAGGACACAGGGTTAGAATTAGCGGATGATGCGGCCTCTCAGCTATGGGACAACACACCATCAAAGAGAATAACTAAAGCTAAGAGATGTTAGCTAACACCAAATTATGGGGCTAAGCTAGGCGATATCCTTACTGGGGATTATAATCAACTCATCGCCCTGCCCAAGGATGAACTGAAAATGTTCACGGGTATTCCCACAGGTTATTGTACAGTCATCTGCAAAGAATTGGTATAAAGCACACTGACTCCTGTCGTTTCAGTGACCAATCTCCGGGGGAGAAGGTTGAAGCATCTCGGCCAGAAGAAAGGCTTATACGCTCAACCCAACCCAGGTCTATCATAATTTTAATAAGGGAACTGGGTTTCTGTGATGGGTAGAGGGCACAAACGAAATGCAAACCTCAATTTTATTCATTCGAAGCCCTTTGAAAGCAGGACTATCATCTCCATCCTTTGTGTGTGGCGTTATAAATTGCGGCAATGATTACCCCTCTTTACTGCTTACTTTTCAGTTTCTTATTCCAATGAAAACTCATCGTTGTTATTATCCGTTTCATATCCAGAGCTTTGTACGAATTGTCAGCGTATGCCCAGCGGCGCTCACAACGAAAATTAAACGAGATTTATTTTTTCTTTATTCAAAAATGTGGTTTTTAAATTATTGAAGCTAATATACTATTATTTTAGCATTTTCCTCAGGAGAATGGAGACGGTTTAGACATCTTGGCCAATTGCAGCCAGAAGAAAGGCACCAACGTTCAATCCAACCCAGCTCTATCCTGAGTTTAAAAAGGGAACTGGGCTTGGATGAAGTCCTGTGATGAAGGAGGGGCACAAAAGACCATGATATCGAAGTGCAAGCCTCATAAAGAATCTGAACCTCTAAATCTAACTAACAAGACACTCGCCACCAAACCATTACGGAGGCTGGATGGTGGCCATGCTGAACCCTTGGAACAACATTTTTTGGCAGGATACGGTACACTAGACAGGGCTAGTTTACTGGGGCGGCAGCCCTTGGTCGGGAAAAACCCAAGTCATTACGGTAACGTAGAACCAGCTGCCATGGGAATGTCGACAGATCCAAACGTTGTGCCACCAGTCGGTTGCACAAACTGCCATACAACAGTGCACCGCTTGCTTTCACCAGCGACGAGGTTCAGAGGGCCATCAAACATATGAAACCATCTAAAGCCATTGGCCCGGACTAAACATGCTGATATTGAAAAAGCTGGGTCCATTGGGAGTAGAATTCCTCACCAAGGTCTTCAACCTGTCTATGGCCACTCTCGTCATTCCTGATAAGTGGAAATTAGGGAGAGTGGTCCCATTACTGAAGCCTGGGAAACCCGCCAACCAAGGGAGTCTTATCGTCCGATAACTCTCCTTTCCCCAGTAGTGAAGACGCTTGAACCCCTTCTACTCCCACTCCTCACAGAACACCTGACTCCAGCCTCACACCAGCATGGTTTCCGAAGAGTGCACAGCACCACCACGGCACTCACCGTCATAAACACCCAGGTAAACCGTGGACTAAACTAAAATCGCCCCTGCGAGAGGACTGTCCTAGTAGCGTTTGACCTACAAAAGGCTTTCTATACAGTCAGCCACGCCACGCTACTAGATGACATTTTACTACCTGAGTGGTCGTCACTCGTCGGTGCTATATCGAGACCAAACTTCAAAACAGAGAAAAATAAGCAAGGAGTACCGCAGGGTGGTGTCCTTTCACCCTTGCTTTTTAATTTCTACATTTCGAAACTCCCCCAGCCACCAGAGGGAGTCTCACTGGTCTCATACGCCGACGACTGCACGATAATGGCGTCGGGCAATGACATTGATGGCCTATGCACCAAAGTAAACGACTACCTCGCCCGCCTTTCTCGCTTCTTCACTGCGAGGAACTTAAAACTTTCTCCCACTAAATCCACGGCGACCTTTTTACCACCTGGACAAAGGAGGTCAAGCTGCAACTTCAGGTGCACGTCGATGATACCCCAATACCGACGGTAAATAACTCCAGAATATTGGGAGTCAGCTTTGACAGCTTGCTCTCCTTCTCCGCGCACACAACCGCTATTGCAACGAGAGTACAGAATCGCAACAAGGTCCTCAAGTCGCTCGCCGGCAGCACTTGGGGCAAAGACAAATAAATGTTGCTGTCGACTTTCAAAGCAATAGGCCGACCGGTTCTTAACTATGCTGCGCCTGTCTGGTCGCCTGGAACCAGTGATACGCAGTGGACGAAGCTCCAGATCTGCCAAAATACTGCCATTAGGACCGCGGCAGGATGTCTCCTGATCTCCCCAATTCAACACCTGCATGACGAGGCTCGCATGCTTCCTGTAAAGGAACATAACAAAATGCTCGGCAAGCAGTTTCTGCTAGGGTGTCACCGTGGGCCTCACCCATGCAGACACCTGCTTGAGCCTGAGCCACCTCCCAGGCACATCAGGAGACACTTCCTCAACTACGTGGACTAGACCCAGGACAAAACAGACAGACCACATAAACGACATTCATCGGGAGAACCTTACCACCTTCTTAAGCTCCCGACCCCCGAATGCCGTAATCGGAGTCCAACCACCACCTATTGCAGACGAAGAGCTCCAGCTTCCCCGAGAGTCCCGCATAACCTTGGCACAATTACGTTCTGGATACTGTAGCAAAAACTTCTACTTATCCAGAATCGACCCCGACATACTAAACATATGTCCGGAACGTGAAGCCACCCCGCACGACACTAACCACCTTTTCACATGCCCCATCAAACCCACTCATCTAACACCTCTCTCCCTTTGGACCCAACCCTTCGAAACAGCTAGTTTCCTGGACCTACCGTTAGATGAGCTAGACGAAGACGACCGGTAATTACACTACACTGACTGGGCGAAGATACTGCTACAACAACAACAACATGTTTTGCGTCATTAGAAGTTTTAGCATAGGTTTTGTCGTTTTGCTTGTTACTTCTGTAACAGTGAAAATTTTCTCATCTGTGAAAATAATATTTTCATGGTCGTTGACCGCGTGCCACTGAAGAAGCTGCTTGCATCTAACGAGTATAATTTTGTTACTGTTGTAGCAGCAATTCGTTTTCATCTAACTCATCAAAAAGTAGGCCCAGGAGGCTTGCTGTCTCGACAGTTTCGGTCCAGAGGGAGAGGAGTGTTAGATGAGTGGGTTTGGTGGGGCATGTGAAAAAGTGGTTAGTGTCGTGCGGTGTGCTTTCACATGCCGGAGATATGTTCAGTATATCGGGGTCGATTCTGGATAAGTAGGAGTTTAACCTGCTATAGTATCCAGAACGTAGTTGTGCCAAGGTTATGCGTGGACTCTTGGAGAAGTTGGAGCTCTTCATCTACTATTGGTGGTGGTTGGACTTCGATATTATTCGATAAGAAGGTGGTAAGGGTCTCCCGATGGATGTCGTTTATTGTCTGTCTTAATACTGTCCGGTCCAGAAGTTGTCGATTTATTTTGTCCTGGATCTCGCCGGCGAAATTGAAAGGTGTCTCCCGACGTGCTTTGGAGACGGCTCAGGTTCAAGCAGAAACTGCTTGCTAAATATAGAAACAAACAGTTTTCTCGGCAAAATATGCTCACAGCTTAAATGATGCAGTGTATTTTATATTTTCTCTGGGAATGCAATAACGGTGAACTGTATTTTTTTCTGTTTAGCTTAGCTTAGTCATTCTCAAAAAAGATTTGTAAAGAAATGTTGAAAAATTTTAAATTTTTTCAAATGGGAAAACGGATCTCACTTGAAAAAAGGGAATACGTTATTCGTCATTATAAAGAGGGCAAAAGCCAACGAAAAATTGCAGAAATTGTTGCTACTAGTTCCTCATCTGTTCAGCACATTATAGTTAGAAAGGTTTCGCCACGAAAACAGGATAAGGGCAGATCTGCGCCAAATAAAATATTTAAACCCCGATTTAAGGGCTCCAAAATTAACAAAGAAAGTCGAAAAATACTTAGGCAAGATCTGTAACCCTGAAACTGTTCGTAGAGTTCTGCGCGAAGAAAATTTTCATGGAAGGACTGCCCGAAAAAAGCCGTTGATTAATGCTCGTAATAGAAAACAAAGAATAGAGTTTTGCAGACAACATTTGATCCAAGACATTTCGTTCTGGAAGTCCGTTGTTTTTGCGGATAAAAGCAATTTTAACCCTTTTAGGTCTGATGGGAAGTCCTGCGTTTGGAGAAAACCAAACACCGCGCTTCAACCATGTAGTTTGCGCTCTACAGTTAAACACGGCGGGGCAGTGTGATGGTATGCGGTTCCATGTTTTATTCAGGCGTCAGAAATTTAACATAATCGAGGGAAACATGAATAAAGAGATGTATCTGGATCTGCTAAGATAATTTAGCACAAAGTGCGGATAAAATGGGCATTAGGGATTCGTTTAGGTTCTACCAAGACAACGATCCCAAGCATACGTCTGGTATTTTAAAAACTTGGCTTATCTGGAACTGCCCACATATAGAACAGACACTTGCACAGAGTCCAGATCTCAACTTTATTGAGAATTTGTGGTGAGTGATGGAAAATAAAATAAGAAACCACAATACTTCTAATGCTTCTGATCTGAAACGGGCACTACAGGAAGAATGGGTTAAAATTAGTTCCGATTATACAGCAAAACTTTTAGAATCTATGTATGAATTCCCGATTAAAAGCTATTCTGAATCAAAAGGGATACCCCACTAAGTATAAACCGTAATCATGAAATCGAAATATTAAGGTGTTTATGTTTTCTGAATATATTTAATTTAGTGCATCATTTAAGCTGTGACCCTAAAACTGTAACTAAATTATTTTAATTTGCCATATCTTTCTTATGAAGAAGCATTCTTTGTTATTGAATAAAACAATAATAATAACTTGTTTTGACTGCATCAAATAAGCTGTGAGTCACTGTAGAAGTTTCGAAGTCTAATTTCTTCAAGCGCGTTTTCAAAAGGTGACCGATTGAGTATCGGAAGACTTTCATTTGGAGGGCATCTTTAATTAGTCTAGATCTAGTCTGAATCTGGTCGATACATTCAACTTTTTAGACATGATTTTCTGCTTTCTAAGGGGATTTCTGCGAACGGCTTTTATGGCTGCACTGGTTCGAACCACATAAGGTCGACCACTTCTTTTTATTTTTGTCACTTCAGGTGTTTGGGGAAAACGATTGATCGTGCGTAAACAAACATTTTTGAATTATTATGTTTTTCCAGCAGTTGGAAGATCTCTGCACTTTTACCACACTTAAGTAATGCCATCACTTCAATGCGGTTCTTAGCTCCCCACCCACTCCACTGTTAACAAGCTAAATTTGCTACGAAACTGAGTATAATTTATGAGTACACAATACATATGGTCAAAAGTAAAAATAACGGAATTTATGGCAACACTAAGCAGATTATCGGTTTAGTATTTTTTAATTCCAAAAGCCCAGCCCGACTTTTGACACGAAAAACTACAAACAAACAAACAAAATTTTCCGGTCCAGACCGAATTTAACCTTTCTTTTTGGCATTGCGCTTACTTTATTCGTGACGAGCAACAGATGATCAACATTTTTTTTTAGAACGCAATGCTGTGCAATTATTGAAGTTCCAACAAACCGATGGTACTACACCAAAAATATTATATTAAAAGAGAAATCGGCCTTTGGCTCCTATTTTTAATATCATACGCATTTTTCAATAATAACAAATTAATTGGTTTCCACACCAAATAGTTTTTTTTTTATTTATCAGATATTTTTCTTCAATGCATTGTATACATATGTATTGTTATATTTGATTTCATTTAAAACTCACTTAACTCCTTCATAATGGAATTTTGTACATTAATTATTTTTAGTTTATTGTAAATGTTATTTGAAGTCTAGACGTACACATTATCCAAAATGTGCTGATATTATGGTATTAAAGGGATATACTGTAACTTTGTGCCAGTTGCTTACTGGGGGTGCGCTAACTTAACACTAGACATATGACGATATTATTACGGCTACGAATGAATGCAAATACGCGTTTTGTTTAAAGTAAAGTTAATAAATAAATCATTTTTCCCAAATGTGTTCAATATCACAAATTACATGTGTAAAGCACATAACCCGCGAGAAATAATTGAAATTTGCCTTCGCAAAAATACATACAGCAAACTGATTAATTTGTTTTAATTTAATCTCGAAAATATTGGCATCATTTTAGACACTTTGTTACAATTCGCTTTTGATATTGGGATGATGTGCTTTTATTTGCAAAGTACTCTAAATATTTTTTTGTTTGAAAAGAAATGCAAATTCTTTAAATATTTGAACTTAAATTGGTTTGGTTCTTCATTTTAATTATTAGCTATGCTTTATAGAGAAGTTTCTGTTAAAAACCAGAAGCTTAAAAATCAAATTCACTCCAAAATATTATTGAAGTGAGTTTGTTTTGTTTAATTTTAGTTATCTTTTAAGTAAAATCGTAATATTATTTATATTTAAATGAAAAAATAATATGTAGTAATAATAGCCTATGAATTAGTATAATTTAATTTAATCAAAACGCGTATGCTGTCTGCCTCCTCCACTACTACTGTTGGCAGCATTACGATTGCCATAACCATTTTCGCCGCTGTTGGTATTGCTGTAGCCGTTACTGCGACCACCGCCATAACCGCCGCCGCTGTTACCGCCATAACCACCACCGTAACCACGTCCACCATTGCCACCGCCGCCTATCGCACCCTTTCTGAAGGTGCCATTGAAGCGAGAGTTGCCGCCGCCACCACCGTAGCGGGAACGGCCACCATCGAAACCTCGGTTACTGCGCGCCATACCCTCTAGTGCAGGATTGATTTCCTGTGAAAGAGCAAATGAAATTAATTTTTTTTAGCAAATCAAATATTTTAAGCATTACCTAAGAATATAAAAGTTCTAATAGATTTCTAGGGGACAGAATAGAAAAAATATATAAATAGATATTTACCTGATTAGCCTCTCGTAAAACATCAACCAGCGCTCTCGACTGTTTGGCATTGTTTTTGGTAAAGAATGCATATGAAGTGCCCTTTGTATTGGAACGTCCAGTGCGTCCTATTCTGTGAATGTAGTCCTCCGACGATTGTGGGTAATCGAAATTAATCACATATTTGATGCCATCAACGTCTGTAGCATTTGAAGTTAAAATATTTTTAAGAGGGAAAGGGGAAAATAAAAAATTAGTATAATAATATATTTACAGCATTAATTAGGGTAAGTGGCTAATAAGGTATCGTTGGTAATATAATTAAATGGACTTTCGACTTTTGCAACGTAGAGCACTGTTTTTTTAGTACATTTTTAATTCACTTGTAAAAATTTAAAGTCTGTTCAGAACACTTTTGGTATGCTGGCTTTGATTTTTTTTTTTTTCATTTTTCTTTGGTTTTTTTTTTTTCATACTACTTTTGAGCATTAAAGTAAATTTAAACAAAAAGAGTTAAAGTGGACTTAGTTAAATATGTACTTTACCTTCAAATAGTCGATTTATATCCACGCTCTTCTCTCGTCACGTTCAGCGAAACGAGGAAAAGAGCATGTCGAAAAACTTTAAATATATGTAGGGTATTTTTCCCTCTAATCTGTCTCTCCCTCACTCAATCAGCATTGACTTGACAGAAGATGGACGAACGATGCAGCTCGATTCCGCACGACTTTTGAATTAATGCGTCTCGATCGGAGTTCAGCGCACATCCAACTAATTTTATGGTTCGAGTTTGTGCGCCGCCCGCCGACGTCGTGCATCCATCTACCAATGTTCAGGTAAACCACTACCGCAGGCAAGTTGATAAAGCATGTTTTCATCTTTTCAGTTCAACGGCCAGTAAATGCCCGCCGCTTTTCTCCAAATAACTGTGTTTATTTTTACATTTCAAGCTTTTGATATGCATATCCTCCAAATTATAGTATTAATTAAATAATCGATGTTGCAACTGTGTCCTTTGTAGGCGGCTTTGCGATGCATATGTGGCACTTTTTCTAAGAGAACGTTTTGCCTTGCACGAACTTTTCGCATTTTATGGAATGTGAATGTGTTGCACCAGTATCCGCAGACGACGACGCTTATTTCTGGACGTGCAGCAAATGGTGAACTGGTGTTCTGTGATGTCCATGGTAGAGTTAGAACAACAGCAACAGCTTCTCAACATTTGTTTAGTGTCCAAAAGAAGGTCGCCACCAACACGTTCGATGCAACCGTTTACGTCTATCGAATGAGTAAGGCAAAACATTTTTACACCGTGCCACGTTACACCAACCAACCTAGCTTCAAATCCGCGGATACGCGATGAACAGGATCACAGCGTTTGCAAACAAATAAAAATTAATTTCACTTATAATATTGTTATCAATTCCAACACTACGACAACTATTAAAATATTGCAATAACCGTAGTGACCCTGTTCCTTGCAAATCAATTATCTTTTTTACGATGACGTTACGATCCAGCCAAAGAACACATGCGCTGTTGCGATTCTAGGACGGACATGCATTTAGTTTTATGGAGTTTCTCTAAGTGCCTGCGTGTGATTTAAACGCTGTTCCCTTATGGAGTACATGCCAGAGAGATACACATAAAATAACTAACTTAATCTCTCCTTTATGTGCTCCACAGTAAGTCATTTGAGTAACGCTGTCTGTACGGTTAGAAATCCTATTTCTTTTTTTATAGTTTTCTCTCTTTGGAATCGATATTGTTTAGTTTTACAAATACTATCACTTGAATAAAAGATAGCAGAGGCCACATTTGCTGCATGATGATAGGGATATTGTGTACCGCAGAACTCTATGTGCACATTGCGAATTTGGGAAGAAGTAGAATTTACTTTTGTATTTGGAAGAACAAATATTTTACACGACGCGACATATATCTCGCGTATTGTAAATGAATGTTGCCGCTTTTTGTTTTCTTGTTGCTTATCAATTGAGTATCAGCTAGAGTACGCTGGAACGCTTTTTCGTAAAGGTTGCACGTATCAGGCAAGATTATCTATCGGCTGTTGATTAATATATCTTCTCCTCCAATGTGCAGTGACGTTATGAGCAAACGTATGGCAGCAGATGGTTCCACATCCGTTTTACCTTGGAATGTTTAGACAAAGTACTGCCACCACACTCGGTTTTTTTTGGAAAAGATCCTTTCAAAGAACTTTTCACCGGCTTCTTTTTATGATAAAATTTCAGAGTTCACTTATAAACGCAATTGTATCGAATTGCGTAGTTTCAGAAGTTGTTCATACTATCCCCACCATACTACAATAATCGGCCTCTGTAAACGAAAAGAATCAGGAGAATAGTTTTGGGGGGAAAAGAAGGAAAAATTCCAAGTTGATTAATATGTCTTTTAACAGATATGATGACTTATTTGTCGCTAAAGCTAAAGTGAATTTTTGGCAATTGATTCGAGCAGTTTTAAGGTCTAACATATAGAGTATTTTGATGTGCCTACGGGCTTAAAGGTGCCATGGCGTAGTTGCTTACAATCGTCAAATGCTGGGAGTATGTGATTGCAAAATGATTGCAGATCTGGTGAATATTATCAATCCTTATGTTATGAAGTCAGCTAACACACTTTGCATTCACCATACCTCAGTTCATTTGAAAATATAATCAAACCAGTACAATAATATATGTGAATGATAATGGTGTAATGTTCTCAACAACGAGTGTAGAGAGTGAAACTTACCCAAACCGCGTGCAGCCACGTCGGTTGCTACCAAAATGTTTGACTTGCCCGAACGGAATTCGCGCAAAACGTAGTCACGTTCTGACTGTGACTTGTCACCGTGAATGGCGCCACAACGTACACCAAAACTGCGAATGAAACGCACCAGATTGTCAACACGGCGTTTAGTCTCCACAAATATGATGATCTTGCCGGGGTTTTCGCTGGTATCGTAAATTTCGGAAAGCAATGATTTCAGCCTATGGAAAAAATTTAAAGTTATTCAAAATATATTTACGTATAATATAAATTTAATCAAAAATTCTAGGTAACGAAAAAATCAAATAACTCAAATTATTGAAATTAATTGTCCAATTTCTTTGATTTTTTAAATTAAATCACTTACTTGTCTTCCTTGTCATGTTCTTCGCAAACATCGATCACTTGACGGATGTTATGGTTCGCCGACAACTCCAAAGAGCCAATATTGATTTGTATGTAGTTGCCGAGGAAATCTTCTGCCAATTGCTTAACCTCTTTCGGCCAAGTGGCGGACCACATGAGAGTTTGGCGATCAGGGCGAATCTGTGACAATATTTTGCGGATCTGTGGCTCGAAACCCATGTCTAACATACGGTCAGCTTCATCTAATACTAGATATGTACAACGCTTCAAGTTTGTAGCATTCATTGAGAGAAAATCAATTAGACGACCGGGTGTGGCAATGACGATCTCGCATCCACGCTGCAAGTCGCGCATTTGGCCTCCTTTTGGAGCACCACCGAATACACAAGTATTTCGAACATAAGAAGATGACCCGAATTCTGTCGCAACTTGTTGAATCTGTTGAGCCAATTCGCGTGTAGGTGCCAATACTAATGCAATTGGTCCATCACCACGCTCCAATGGTTTTTGGTTGTTAATGTGCACAATTGCTGGTAAGATATAACCGAGTGTTTTTCCTGATCCAGTCTGAGCAATACCAACAAAATTAGAACCGCTCATAGCGATTGGCCAACCTTGAGCTTGGATAGCTGTAGGTGCCTTGTATCCTTGTCGACGTATCTCCTTCATAACATAATCCGGAAAATACGCTTCACTGAAGTCCTGAATTGGGTTTGGTGCATTTCCACGAATGGTAATCTCATGCTCATCACGGAAGCGCTGTACTTCATAGGGCGAACGATTGGCTACAATTGGGTGTTCTTGGTAGAAATTCTTCTTGAAGGGTGCCAGATTTGAGAAATCGACAGAGCCAAGTGTGATGTCCTGTGTGCCACCGCGGCTATTGCCACCACCGTACCCACCAGCTCCGCCGCCGAAGCCACTGCCGCCACCAAAATTACCGCCACGGCCGCCACCACGGTTCTTGTCAATACGTCCATTGCGTACGCCATGGAAGTCACCACCACCAACACCACCACCGCCGCCGCCATGACGCATGCCACCAGCACTGCCGCCATGTCTGGCCTGACGGTCATCACCGCCACGTCCACCACGAGTACCAAAATTCCTATCGTGAGGTGCCCTAAAAATTACAAAAAAATAAATTCAATAAATAAAAAACAAAATTCAATAAATAAAAGCAAAATTTCAATAAACAAAAAAAAAGTTGCAATAAAAAAATTTCGATAAATAAAAAAAAATTCAAAGAATAAAAAAGAATTTCAATAAATAAAACAAAAAATTTTAATAATTAAAAAAAAAAATTCAATAAATAAAAAAAAAATCAATAAATAAAAAAAAATCAATAAATAAAAAAAAATCAATAAATAAAAAAAAATCAATAAATAAAAAAAAATCAATAAATAAAAAAAAATCAATAAATAAAAAAAAATCAATAAATAAAGAAAAAAATGCATGTATACCAATATTTGGAATCATTAACCTCTTATGAGAAAATTTTATATTTCTTTGACGCATTTTCATCAAATTATCGTTAATGTAAATACTAATTCGACGCAACAAATAATTTTCAGTTTTAATCTATTTAAATTTTGAATGAATAAAAACAATTCAAGGATTCCGTTGCCATCAATAAAAGAAAAACCAAAAAACAGTGAACTTTCTTTTTCCGATTGTCAAGCTAGATAATAACTGTAATCGCTAATATTATTTAATTCAACTCAATACACAACAATTTACTAAAATAAACTCAGAAAGGCCACTTCTTTTTATAGGAAATAATTGGACCGCCTTGTATCGTGACTAGTAATTTCGTGCCGAATATTACATATCGTGCAAGACGCCCCGTTTTTGGTAAATTGGCACTAAAAGCACAATCAAATAACAATCTTAAATACAACATTCATAATCAATACAAATTGTAATTTGATTGTATATTATTAATAATAGAACAACCAAAATCTTAAAAAAAATTTACTTTGGTGCCAATCGCCAAACAACTAAAGTACAACTGTTCTCTAAAAACCAACACACGCAAGAAAGTTGCTTGGTTTAGTTTACACAGAAAACAATAAATATTAACCCGTGCCATTTTGCTGAAAACGAGCACGCAAATAAAGAAAAACCAGTTTGGTAAAAAAAAAGAGGAAAAAAAATTCAAGGTGAATGAAATAAAAACGGAAAATGATGAAAAGCACGAATAGAACGAATAAAAAAAAATGTCGCTACTGCTGTGTAGCTCTAAGAAATGTATAAAGTTACGAAAGTTGAAAGGAATTGCGCAGTCGTAAATAAGACCGATTTTCAGAATTTTTAAGGAGCAATGCCCACCATATGCACTTACTTAAAACTCTTAATCCATCTTAATAATATTTGTTATATGTAAATATGTGAATTTTTTTATTTAAATTACATTTTCAAAAAACTTAAATGTAAATTCTATGATACATACAATTAGTGTCAAAATAATAAAATGTACACCACATATTGACAAGTTTTGGCAATCTATTTATTTTTTAATATTTTTTTCGAAAATTTTCGTGTATGCAGTTTTGTAATCCATTGAATTTTGTAAGTGCAATTTTGAATTTTGAAGGGTGATTTTCAAGTGGCTCAAAAATTACGTTGATTTCCTAAATTTTTTCTGCTGACGTTGTTGGGTGTTTTTCTCGATATAACGAATGTTCGAATTTTTTTCTATAATTTAATTTTTTGGTGTACACTTCATTTTGACGCCGACTGTGTATTTAAATTGCTAACGCCAATAAATAAATTCGAAGTAACTTTAATTAAAAAAAAAAAAAAATATTTACAACAAAAATAATATTCTACGGAAAATGACCTTGCAGCTTATTTGGTGTACGGCAAAATATTAACTTTAACACCTGAACAATTTAGTAGGTACATAGAACCAAGATTGTCAGCGAAAGAACTGCACTAGAAATATGAAGTCCAGATTGCACTTTGATAAGTCATGTCAAAAAGGACGGAATGACGTTATTTCCGCTGATCAAAACAAATTCAATCATATTAGTTCCGATGGCGACATTTATCTGGCGTCAATTTATTTCGCAGCTGCAGTCGAAGAACCTGCGAGGAACTGTAAAACAGGGTCGAAGTCCTATAGTTTGGGATTGTATATCATCAGCATCACATAGCAACCGGCAGGACTTATACTGAAAACAGTGAACACCGCACGCAGTCCCTTACCGTGCACAAAAACTCACCCCCGAGAACAACTGCGTTCTTTTAATTACATATTTACACAATATATCGGTTTGTGTGTGAATGTGTTTGGTTGTATCTACACAATGTTGCCATTGATATTTTTGCTTACACACTTTTTCACACATCCGCGTTTTCAGTTACAATGTTTCATTGTTTAATAAACCAAAGCCAAAAACCAACAATGCAAATAGTTCACTTATCTATAATTAACATTATTCAACAGTATTTTTAAGCTATTTTAACAAAATTTATAATTTTTCTAAGCGTATTTTGTAAATGATTTCGAAATGTACTGCTTGGCAACAGTGTGGTGAGAGAGCAATCAGCTGAGTCGGTATTACGGTTTTTTTTTTTAAATCGTGAAATAAAATCTACGGTACTACGATACGGAAGGAAGGAACTTTTCATTTACATGGAGTTCTCATTAGTTTGATCGGAACAGCTGAGTCGGGATTGCGTTTACGGTGTTCACTGTTTTCAGCATTAGAAGGGCGTTACAAGATTCGAGTGAATAACACTCGAAAAAAACCCTAAAGTCGTTCAAATCTTCATAATTTTTTTATTAATTTGACAACTCTACTTTAATGAAATAAGGTGTAAGAAAAAATTAGCGCACGAAATATGAGCTGAGGCACTGTATTGATATGGATATAGGCATTTCCACATTCTAGAAGTGAGAACCCCCAGCCGTAGAAAACATAGATAATATATTATATATTAACATATTATTTTATAAAAAAAAAGGAAGTCAGGCGTTTATTGATCTATGTATATCTATACATTTAATAACATAAATATCGCACTGTAACACATGAACAGATAATTGTTAATTTTACTACTATCTGGCAACACGTTTGTTCGCCATGATTATCTTCACACAAAAACGACATTCAAGATTTGGTCAGCTCTTTAACTTTAACTAATTGATTAATAAAATATTTGTTTAAACCACTGGTTGGAGAGTTCAGATATGAGCTACCCTTTCAACGAAAATTTTTTAAAGTGCGACTTCTCACTATTTTACATGTTTTCGTTTAACTTGATCGATAATGTGTACCACACATTAGTTGAATATTTTCAATTTTATTTCTATTGGGTTATATATAGATTCATGCATTAATTTTTTAACTAACCTGCGTGATATATTCATGTTAATTTTTCCAGCCCGCTAAAACACTATTCACTCTCAATGGCGACTTAAACCAATATTACTTATTCTAAAAGTGAGCACGCAAAACTTCCACTAAATAGTAATTACCCATTCACTTCATCTAAATTTTTTCTCTATACTTAAATATGTAGCTATACAAATGTGTATACACACAGTATAGATACAGAAACGAGTAGGTGAAAATCAAAATGGAGGTCAATCCAACAACAACACACACAATACATCATCTGACACGATTTGACTACATGATTCATACTGTTCCCATCCCAAAATTTTAGAAAGTAATGAGATGTTAAAATCAAATTTTACTTACATTTCGTCTGGATCTATATATATTGATGTTTTTGTAAATGAGTCCTGATCTCTTTTTGTTGCCGTAAATTTTTGCTTTTCCACAGGCGTCGCTTCTGCTTCCAACAAATTTTCGCTTGTTTTGTGAAAATACCTATAGAAGCTATCAGAGCTACTTGTTATTCCACCGAGATTACTAGATTTCTTAAACTCTGCTTGAGCGATAGTTTCTCTGCCTGTAAATAGTTGATACTTGGAAAAAGCAAAATTCACCGGTCCTCTGTTGGTTGAAGAAAAAAGAAAATGGCGTCGTGATATAGTACTCGTGGCTGGGTTAATAACGGCCGATGGAAAAATCAATAAATTTTTTACACACGCCACTGCAGCCACATGTGACGGCGCTCGGTTTTCACACGAGATTTTCGCTAAACTTTGAACCAATATTTTAAGCATTTTTACTTGTATAGTAACAGTTAGCACTTTTAATAAATTTTTCACTATCACATTTATTGGTTACAAAGCAGCAAAACTCGTGCAAATGAACCGATTATAAAATGCGTTCTTACCTAACCTCGTCCAAAAGTGGAATGACGCATAAGAAGATTACAATGGAAAATTTTACTTGTGCGCTATGCAGAGTTGCACTAACACACGGTTGCACCAGGCAACAAGAATACGCTATTGTTAATGAAAACTACTTTTGAAACGAAGAAGAACTAGGTATAGGTTGCTTTTATTAAATATTAATCGAATCTGTTTCAATTACTCCATGAATTTTATTATTAGTTATTTGAGTGTCTTTAATCTACTAAATCAGGCTGCTATATGCGCACGCTACAAAGTGAAAATTGAGTTATTAAATTCGATTATATATCATATATCTTACTTGCTAATTAAAAGTAAGATTTTTTAAAAATAGAGATAGAGAATAAGACCCATAGATTTTCGTGCTAGCAGGAGGTTTCTGTAATCTTACAGCTTTCTTATTTTTTGAAAACACAAAATTTCTTGCAAAATTTTTAAAATCTGTGAGGTAAACGTAATTTTACATGCACGTGTTTCTGGAAAACCTAAAGGGCTGTAGGTTTTATATTCCCCAATGACGCTGAATTGACCGTGACGTCTGTATATAAAATAAACAAACAAAAATAAGATAACGAATTAATGACAGTGAGTGGACAGCCGTATATAAAAAATTGTTCACACATACACACATGTGCACGCCAAGGATTGTTTATTCCCTTTACTGACATCATTCAACTCTCAAATTCGCTAAAAATACAGTAGCGGTTTGCGAGAGAAATCTCTTTCTGTACTACATTCTACAACGGTTGCAGCAACGTGTTGCCTTTGTTTAAGAAACACGTTGCGACCGTTGCTTCAATCTCAGTATTGTGTATAACTGTGGTGCGGGAAAGGTACGAGCGGAAGATACGTAAAATTAAATTTTTTAAATGATCGACGAAATACGTAAAATTACTTCTCTTATTATAATTGACGAACTTTTGTACGAAAATGAGGAAGAAGAGATGCAACAAAAGAAGAGAAAGAAAATTTGGTCCAAAAATTGGCTTTTAAAAAAATCGAATTTTCGAACGAGAGGCTGCTGAAAGAACTGAAGGAATATGAGCCAGCGGACTATAAAAAGTACATGAGGATGGACGAAGCCCTGTTTAGAAAATTGTTGGACTTCGTAAAGGCCAAAATAACGAAACAAGATACCATAATGAGAGAGGCAATATCAGCAGAAATTAGACTGGCAATAACTTTGCGGTATCTTGCAACAGGAAACTCTTTTGCGGACTTGAAATTTTTATCAATTTTATTGTATTCATTTTTAATTGTTCGTATGCTTTTTTTCTAAAATTTTTATTTTTATATTTTTCACTACTTATATCCCACAGCTCTCTCAAATTTTTATATTCGTTAATAAAATTAACATAATTTTCAATTGCCATTTTTTTCTTTTTCACTTTATTTTACTCCGCGCGAACCTTCTTCTTTGCTTGTGTTCAACGAACTGAACGAGTAAAAGCAGTAAACAATGATACACACGAAGCAACGGTTGCAGCAACCTATCCCAAAAATCAAATTTATTTGATATTTCAGGCAACGGTTGCAGCAACACGAAAATCATTTGGCAACACAGCTACACACGAGGCAACGGTTGCTTCAACATGACCGAGTTGCTGCAACGGTTGTCTGGTGTGTATTTAGCTTAACAATCATGAGCTCACGAAAAAGCAAATTTCTACAATGCAGCTATTGTGAATGGCGGATTACATTGCTGACAATTAGGTGGCGCGCATGCGCATATACACAATTGCCCTCAAACTGTTGTTCATTTTGTTTAAGCCGTAATTAGGTTTTTTTTTTTCGTAAGATATGCATGTGGCCTCGCTAGTATTATATAATAATAACCATGATTTTCTCACGCTCATATGTATTTGTGCTGAAAAAGCCGTTCATTGGCAACTGCCTATAGTCGACGAAAAAGTTGATTTTATCCGCAACCAATTTGTGAGCGCATATAAAATTGCTTCATACACATTTCAAGCGCAGACGCATAGGTGCATAAAAAACCCCACATTTATACCTTCTATAGATTATGTTAAACAAGTTTCGCCAAAAACAGAAATGTTAAGTGGAGGCCGAATTTCTTTCTACCACTGTCTGACATCAACTGTCATTTCGAAGTTTGACAACTCAATTTTCATTTATCGCGAATACAGGGACCAGAGTTGAAAAGGAAATGTTAAGACAGTAATTAACCCACATGAGAAAACAGCACAAAGTCAAAACCGAAATGTTAGGTATCTTTAGTAGAAGGTGTAGATGTGGAGCTAGAATCGTTAACGAGGCCACTCACTAGGGATGTTCGTGATAAAAATACATGGATGTGTTTTTTTGACTCGATGCATCAATTTGTATTCGATTTTTAAAATTATTATTTCACAACAAAATATATTATAAGGAAAATTGTAAAAATATTAAAATAATTACTAAAGCAAAATTTATTATGTTTCTAACGGACTTTTTAATCAGACCAAAAACTATATCGTAAAATCATAGAAATCATCAAAATTTAAGTCATCAAATTTCTCCCTTAATTTTTAGGTTTTTAGAAAAATTCTTGATTAAGTGTTTCCTATCAATCTCATTCAAACAGATTAAAAGCACGTTCACATATGCATTAATTACCAACAAACCCACAAAATTAATCTACCCATTCACATATGGCAGATTACCTGCAAAATTGACAATCAGCTGTCAATACTGTTATGAAAGTTTTTCTTCGTAGAAATTATTTTGGTGGCATATTTTGGTTGTTGTAGCAGCATAAACAATATGGAATAATGTGGTGCTTTTGGTTTGTTTAATTATAATTAACAATAGCTAATTTAGCAGGAGAAGGATTAGCTAATTTAATTTCGCAATTGGCTGCTAATAATAAACAGTTGGAGGAAATCCGTAAACGACGTTTACTGAGGTCTCAAAAAATTGTGGCAGCAATGCGCAGGGGAAATTCTATATTACATTTTATAAGTAATAGGTGGGCAAAGCGTTTATGGAAATACGCTTTTTTATGTTATATGAATGCAAATTAATAATACCTAACACAATTTTATTAGAATTATATCTACAAACCTGTTTTCTTTGCCGGCATATGTACATTTTATTTAGTTTTTACTTTGACGTTTTTCTTTACACACGTAAAAACATTGATCTATTACACAGAAAACACAGGGTTGTATGTTAAACAGTATGGTTTTATTTAGTATTATTTTATAATCTCAGATTTTGGGAGAGAAATTTTGTATGGGAAATCTCGCTTTTTAATTACGGACTGGGATTAAGCACGAAAAAGTAGATCATCTACTTATATGTGAACGTATTATAAGTTTTACAAATGAAGACATGTCCAACAGTAGTTCAGACTTTTTTATGATCATACCCACCGCACGCTAGTTCGCAATTTTCTTTCGGGCGGCCAAATATTGTAACCCATCATACTTGTAGAGAATACGTTGTCTATTCCATTCTTGGCAGGCGGCCAATTTTGTTGAAAGCGTTTTGTTGAAAGACCATTTACACATCATGTTATGCTACGGATGCAGTTTCTTGGGAGTACTTATTAATCATTCATGTCAATACTTTATTAATCATGCTGGTTGAAGTAGTCAAACTTATTTTACAGGCATATATAGAAGGGTAACAGAGCTGAAAAAAATCAACGTGTTACTGCAAAGCTTTTTGAAGTGAAAACTTCTTTAGAATCGTTGGGAGTGATTTGAGACTCGATGAAACGAAAAAGCGACACTAAAAAGAGACATACATATAGATCTTATAGTATATAGCCTGCGAGAGAATGAGATAGAACACAGTTATACAGCGTTCCCTATACTCCGTCTCCTCTTTGTGCGGTGCTTCGTAGCCTCCCCACTCTTGGCTACGAAGCGTTATATAATATGTTGATATACGCATATGTGTGTGGCTGCGTACTGCTGAGCCACGCTGGTATAGTGAGTATTGTAGTATGTATACTACTCTGCCTATTACTTGCTTTGGTGTTTAGTTCAAGCGTCACACGTATGTATGCGCGCCTGCGTATTACGGAGCCACGGTGAGCGAGAAGGCATTATGCATACCTAACTACCTAATACTTGCTTAGAGCGAGCGTCCTACGAATGTTTGTGTGTATGTTAGCACGTCTGTGTAATATACGCGTTACGACGCTCATAATAGCAACCGCGTGTGCAGTATTGCGTCCGTATTTGTATATTCGCAAATACATATTTTCATTTTTAAATATTTACCGCAATTATGCCGAAAAATAATGCAGAAAAGTGTCGTGAATATCGACAGAAAAAAAAAAAAACAAAAAGAAAATAAAACTAAAAAAACCGCAAAGACTTTAACAGAACGTGTACGTGAATTTCGTGCACGCCGAAAAACATTACGAAATGCGCAACCTAGTGTTTCTATTGTGCATAACAATGCATCCACTGTGCAAAATAGTGAAAACGATCATCGTAAGCCACTCGTATCATTTGTTGAAATTGAAAACAATGAAAACATTCTCTCTCAGTTTGTTTTAAGGAAGGTTTCACTTCTATCGCGTCTAACCGTTAGACTGGTATTTTTTTATAAACGACGCAACGACTAACTCTAAGTACATATTCAAAAGGAAAATAAGCAAATTCAAAGAAATGAAATATTAGGGTTGCCTTTGCAGTGTTATGCTAGCTACTTTTTCAATAAATTCGATCTAAATTATTTGAATGATGTAAACAAAATTTTATTTCTTAATATTTTCATTGCTAAAACTTTCAGCTTTGTGTTGGTTGGCAGGTAACCGGCAGATCATCTTCTGAAAATCTTTATCAGCAGTTAACTGGGAAATAATTATTAACCAGTGATAAATCACTTTTTAAACTAAATAATTTGAAAATTGTTTTCGTTTATCGTTTTATTCCAATTATTCATCTATTTATATTAGCATCTGGTAAATCAATATGATTTAAATTCTTAAAATTAGTGAATAACAATATTTTATTTTTACTGTGTACATAAATATTAAAAAGTAATTAAATAACCATACGCGTATATTTAAAGTCCCAATAGATTGCAGAAACTTTTGTACATTCGGGCATGTCTACCATTTAAACAACCATATAAATCGTTAATTTTTAGACAGTCCGTTTTGCTGATGGTTTTCCGTTGTCCTATACGTACACCCGGTTGCAATGGTGTCATAGTCGGTTTCTCCCCTTTCTTTTTGCTAAAATAGAATTCGCCGTAATGCATTACAGAATTGTAATCGTAATCGAACGTTTGTTTGCCTTTCTTTTTAGAAATCAGTTTAAAATTTTTCCGATATTTTGGAACAATATTTTCCCAATGAATTTTAACAAAATTATCTCTATCCGCTCGTGACTGTTCGTGATAGATGCCAATCGCATGCATAAGTTCATGCATAATGCGTCCCTCGCTGCTGAAACAGTGTGCGCTATTCTCATCAGGTTGCTGCAATGATACTACTTGTTCTCCACCGCGCTTTCCTACAAACGACCAGCAACCGGGCGGTGCATCATCTACTGGCGGTGTAATTAATACGTAATCTTCCTCCTCGCCGTCGAAGGGTATAAAATTAATACAAGTTAATGAATTGAATGTGTTTAGGGCGCGTTGTATGGCCATACGTTCATTGTTTGTGTATAAGTGGCTGATTTCGAAGGGAATAGTGGCGTTAGGCCACACACGTTTCGGATGTTTCATGGGATTAACGCCAAGCCTAAGTGATATGTAAGTATAAGGATCAATCGCAATGTCGCCTTGATAGAGGCGTGGCACTGTTTCAGGATCATCAATCTCAGTTTCACTATCGTCCCAGTCCTCTATATTCGAGCTCAATGTTTCTGTAGAAATTATAAAAATAGATTTAAGGGGTTTTTATTAATAATATTCGAAAATAAATGCGCTCGGAAAGAGATAAAGTCAAAACTGCGTAGAAAATAGCAAAAAATAAGCGAGTAAGCGATTAAAAACCTAAAGGGAAATGCATATACAATTTATTTGAATATATTATATTTAGATAAATTATATTATATTTAGATAAATTACCCACATAAACAAAATAATGCTCTATCCGATTCACGTTAAAAACATATTTATATATGTATGTACAAACATTTATAAATAAAGACCTTATAACCATTTATTTGTAATCATTTATGAAAAAATCATTTCAGTAAAAATAATATACATAAAGAATATTTTTAATTTATTTCGATCAAATTCTCAGTATTTGACACAAGTCGACGTGTTTCACTCCTAAACCAGCGAAAAACGGAAAAAATGTTCGCGAATAAATTCTTGGCTACTCTCAATTGCTAGCACGAACGGAAGTACCTTGCTAATACGCGATAGTTCGTTGGTACGGTGTGAATGGCACAGGAAAACGACCAATTCACAGTTTCGCGCTCATTTAAACGCTTTGACAGTTAGCTTTAGGCTTTACTCTGCAGAATCAATTGACTATTTGTTAAAAAGCTGTATGCAATTAACTCTTAGTGAATAATAGTTAGCAGTTATTAGTGAAAATAAGTGAAAATGTGCAATTATGGTGCAAAGTGTTATATTAGTGTACAGTGTGTATGATTGCGAGATGTGCTTAAGTCACATTGGATCGGCAAACAGGTTTGTACAAAACTACTAACTGCCTTATTCTTTGTCCAAGGGGAATAGGTTGGCATTGAAAATGGGCGGAATCTGTGAACAACCACGTCCACTTCCCATGTAACGGTAATTCAAGAATCCGTCCGTCCATCCCAAATAAAATTTAGGGAAATTTTGAAATGTAGGTGACCGATTTTGGGGGTAAATGTGGTACTGTTGTAATCAATTTTTGCTAGTTAGCGGAATACAAATTAAAGTTATTTTATAATCGTATTTTCTTATTTGACGCTAAGAGTTTTGAATAACATAAAGTGTTTGTGGCTGTGAAAGTAAACGGGGGACTGCAGCTTTCCAACGGTATCACTTTTACCCCAAAAATCGGTTACTTTCAAAGCCAACCTTGGTATTGTCAAAATTGCTTGTTATTTAAAGCTTTTGTGTACTTCATTTAAATCATTCCGTAGAAGCAGTCGAATTCCATAGAAATGCCTCAGTAATGCTGTCAATTACACCGGTTAAAATGAATTAAAGATTTTTATTCAAGAGTCAGATCATCCAATTCTTAAGTAAAATAAGTTGCTGAGTTCGAAAATCCACAATGTATCTAATGATATACAAAAAATTGGAGTTTATTTGCCCCTTTTTTTTACTTTGCTTAAATATGGTCAATGTGAAAAAGAATATTTTTATTCTCAATTCGAACTTTTATGTCTATTTTAGAATCTTTTTCATCCATTCTTAAAACTTTTGTCGATGTTTTGGGGAAAAATCATTTTCTTATGTTTATATATTATTTATATTATATTTCTTACTATATAAAACCAAAAATTTGAACTTGAAAAAAGTGTTTGTAAGCTTTGTAAACATCTTTAAAACGCTTAACATTTTTGAAAAAGAAGACATGAACGAAAGACAGTAAATTTAAATATTCTTGTACTCACAAAATTAAATCA
The DNA here is from genome assembly GCF_027943255.1 of Anastrepha obliqua. Lineage (NCBI taxonomy): Eukaryota > Metazoa > Arthropoda > Insecta > Diptera > Tephritidae > Anastrepha > Anastrepha obliqua. The sequence goes on from NC_072892.1 coordinate 90,188,261, forward strand.
CTTCATCGTTTTGCAATATTCACAATATTTCTCATCAAATCCTTTTTTGGTAATTTTTAATAAAAATATAGTTAATTGCATAACAAAATCGTTCCAAACTTTGTACAAAATTCAGAAAAATTGAGAACCTTTCAAAAAAAGATCATCAAAATTTTAATTTTATGCAGAGACCCTGAGTATGCCAATCAATTTTAGGGGAAAACTTTAGTATAATGTATAATATATCGCTTTGGAAAAAACGGTAAAAAGAGGGTGATAGAGGGGTGTATCCCCATCTTAAAACTGAAAACAGAACCTGCCGGAGGCTTATAGTTTTTAAGTAATTTAATGTTAAAGTTCTCTAATTTAGCGAAAAGTTGGTGTTGCCATACACCTGAAATGAAAGCGAAGTTCGCACGCAGGGATGATATTTTTGAAAATAAAAACATACAACTCATTTAAACTTAAAAACAATGATATTAATAAAGTAATTAAAAGCCAAAATTACGGCTTATAACTGTATTTTATTGCTTCGATAAGTTTAATAAACGGGTCTTCGTGTTTTTATTTACAGATTTTCTCCACAAATATTCCACTATAACATCTGTAAAGCAAACTGGATGGTTATAATTTTCTTTATTAAAATATCTTTTGACAACGCGCCATTGGGACTCAATCCTTTGCGTGTGAGTACCATCCTCCGCCACAAAGGGGTTGTCGGGGTCGCTGTGGTTTACTTTTTTGTGCTCATACCCATAATTACCCAAGCAGTCATAGGCTCTCCAAAAGTCCGTATGTATAATAGAGCCTTCTTTGACGTGCTTTCTAATTGAAGAAATGAGCACATCCGCGGAACGTATGTTGTCTGGACACACTTCTAGGCGGAGATCCTCACTACCGTCCTCAATTATGCCAAGAACCCAGTGGCCTTCCACTCTTCTTCCTAAATTTAAACATACTGGTTAAAAAGTGCATACTTTATTACAAATATAACTTATTACCTTTATTATACTTCCGCTTGTCAAATTTACTTTCGTCAATTTGTACGACTTTTCCAGGACCCCTAATCCTACCCACCGACTCCTGCCTGTCAATCTGGTATAAACTTACCGCCTCACGGTAGTAGTTATACCAGTCGCAAATGGTGGCTGTTGAAAGACAGGATCCCTCCAAATAGTTTTCGAAGCGTACATTTTCGTGCGACCACCGGTGCGCATATGCATACATAAGGTGAAAGATGTGTGGCAGCGATATTTTGCATTGCTCGAACCACGTTCCAGTAGCTCTGGACACTCCTGACATCCTCTTACACTGTCCCTTACTGCACCTAAAGGTACCCAAAGAATCGTTTCCTCTAGCTTGTAGTTTCATTTGGGTCGTGTGGGTGCGACAGAGCCTGGAACGCAACACAAGGCCGTTTTCCTCTGCAAATGCCACACACTTTTCCGTTGTGTTCAGGTTTTGAATTACTTTCGAAAAGTTCCACATAGATTTTATTTCCAACGCCGTCAGACTACGTGGCAAAGAAGTATTGCCTGGCGTTGGAAACGCTTTGCTCGTTGTGGGAAGTTCACAATCTGTAAATAAATTTATTACTATGAAATATATTTATAAATAAAATTATAAACTTACCGCTTTCAGGTGGATTCATTCTTAAAATTTTCAATAATATCTTTTAAAGACCGTATTTTAACTTTTCACTTGATTTAAAACTTGCACGCTTGAATATATGTATCAGTAACAATATACTACGATGTACTTACCAATAACAATATACGTATCAAAAACAATGGAAAAAATAACATTGGAAAATAACAGTTAAACAAACGGTATACATACGCAGGTTCCTTTGCATTTTACAGGAGCGTCGACTAGGAGGGTTTTTGTAAATTTGTAGAATTTTTGCGTAGAACTCCTTCCGCGTGGGCGGCCTTTGGCCGCGCTTCAAAAAAATAACCCTCATCAGTCCAACTCCGGCTACGCAATGCACAGTATTTTTGCGTAAAACTCCTTTGCGTGTTAAAACCATTGAACCCAAAATTAAAACGTCATATGCGTGTATGTAGTAAGGAGGCACAATAACCCCCACTGCCATGATTAACACTAAACTCAAGAACTTATATTTTGTTTTCATTTGCAGGCATCCGGCAACACCATACTGTTGGCATTCCAATCTTCTTCTTATTCGCGCTTAAAATTGGAATGCGATTGCATAGGCAAATGAATTTGCATTTAATTTTAATAGATACTAGCAAACCCGGCCCCCTTCGCTGGGCACACTAAAATAGAATAGATATGGTTTAGAACAGAAAATATATGAATTTCATATTATTTATTTCTTTATTCTTTATTCAAGCGCTTTGGCATAAACAATATTTTTTGTTTTTCTATTTGTTTTTGAGTAAATATAAAATATAAATTGAAAATCAGGAAAAAAGAAGATTGTTTTTAAATGTCAAATCAACGCATATGAATAAACAATCGTCTTTTTTCCTGATCATCCATGAATTTTTCGTTTCAATTTATATGTTTTATTAAGCATTGGAGCTTTTTTAACCATTATCCATTTATATTTTTCAAAAAAAAAAACGAAAAAAATTTTTTTTTCACGAACACATAATTTCATTCGGATTTCACATTAAATTCTCAAATTTCGTAAGAAATTATTCACTGTTCCAAAATCCACTCCAAAAAAATTCACAAACAATTTTTACATGTTGCACTTACGTTTTTTCCTTATGGCATCCAAATCAGAAAGAAATATTGACATATTGTAACTCACACTGTCAATTTGACAGTTCAGTTCCGCCCCAAGCGTTAAAAAAGTAAGCGACATTATAGCTGGTTCAAAAGAACGCTGTACCGTTGCCAGTGCTCCGAATTACAACCAAACTTTACGAAACCCATTTTCAATACTTACTTAACAATGTGCGTAAGTTTGGTTTAATTCGGTGCAAAGACACGGCGGGTCCACGTTTTGGCATATATTTCGAGACCCTAGTCATCAATAGGTATGAAAATTACCCCGTATTAAAGCACTTATCAACAGCTTTCATTTGATACCCATATTATACATACACAACCAAAGGTTACTCGGGTCCACGTTTTGACCTATATCTCGAGACCCCAGTCACGGAGCGGCATGAAAAATACTCTGTAATAAAGCATTCACCAAGAGCTTTCATTTGATACCCATATTGTACATACACATCCGAAGGTTACCCTGGTCCACGTTTTGACCTATATCTCGAGCCCTATTTCCAAAATAAAATATAATCCATATTACTCGTGGATGATGTAGCTTTCGAATGGTGAAAGAATTTTTAAAATCGGTCCAGTAGTTTTTGAGCCTATTCATTACAACCAAACAAACAAACAAAGTTTTCCTCTTTATAATATTAGTATAGATAATTAGAATATTAGCATAAAAATCGGTAAAAACACGCGTGTGAGTGTATATTTGGTGAATTTTAGTGAAATGTTAAAAAATATATAGTGTAATGTGGCAAATTATAGTGAAGTTCCCGAGGGCATTTTGAATGTAAATAATTAAAAAATTATTATTTCCCGAATAATTTAAAGTTATAAAGAGTGTTACTTAACACCTCACTAACATCTCCACCAAGTTTCATTAAAAAAAACATTATAGTTTGCCAGAAATTCCAAAATATACATTGTTCTAAATTCCAGCCAGTAAGTTTGAAGTCGCTCAAAAATCAACCCAATTTCTTATTAAAAAAGTTACTTGAAAAAACATGTCAAGCCATTTCCAATTGCGTTACTTAAAGTAATAATCGACCGTTAATAAGTGAGACCGGTATTAAAGCAGACCCATGCAGGTAAGTATGTGTATTTTAGAACCTTTATTGGAATAATTTCATATTTCAATGCTACAATGATTTAATATTTAATCTTCTTATTATTTTATTATACTATGTTTCGATTCAGTTATAAAAGCTGTAAAAATGAGCCATTCCCGCGAATTGAAAATCGAAAAATTAAAGGCAAAAATGTGTAAGTATTTTGGTTGTAAATAAGAAACCCACACTTTTTGTGTAAAATCTTGAGTTAATTTATGTATTTTCATGAGTAAGAAATAAACTTTTTCAAAGAAGAAATAAACTTTTAAAATAAATTCTAAATAGTAATTTATTGCAATAATAATAAATAAATAATAGTCTAGTGTTGTTGAAGCATAAGTGCAAGGATCCGCCTTTAGGCAGACTTTAAATTTATTACCTTGCATCAGGCAAATGAATAGAATATTAAAAAAAATACCAGTCTAACGGTTAGACGCGATAGAAGTGAAACCTTCCGTAAAACAAACTGAAAGAGAATGAGACGAAAGCAGCATTAGGGGCGGGATAATTATAGGTTCATTATAATATTGCTATAAAGTTCATATTTTATTTTCTTCATTTTATTATTATTCATCCTCAATGTTTTCAATTTCAACAAATGATACGAGTGGCTTATGATAGCTAAAATATGATACAAATGCTTTGGTTTCGATGTTGTCAACATATCTTTGAAATACCGCGTCAATTGTTGTTTTTGATCGTGTTGTCGATTCAGTGCGATTGTTACACATTTTTAAATTTAATGTTGTATTGAGAAAATCAATTAAAGGAACCGCTGTGTCCAATGCAAAATTTACGTTAAAATCGCCACTTAAAATCATTGGAACTTTATTGTAATCTTTTCTAAGTATCCGCGATACTTCTGGTGTATACTTTATTAAATTTTCGTGAATGAATTCCGTGATGCTATTTATTGATTTTTTTTTTCTGTCGATATTCACGACACTTATCTGCATTATTTTTCGGCATAATTTAAAAATGAAAATATTTACGAATATAAAAATACACACGCGGTTGCTATTATGAGCGTCCCCAGCAAAACCTGCGTGACCGAAACTCTAACACAATTACATTTTTTTGAATGTTACAAACACATATGCACGCAGGTTTTGCTGGGGCGTGACCGAAACTCTAACACAATTACACATATGCACTCGTATTTGTTTGAAAATCGACTTTTTTTTGGTTCTCCGTCACCTTTGGAAAATGTGTAAACAGTAAGCAAACTTTATTCAAATATTTTCCCTCATTTTTGCATCAGTAAAATTAAACAAACGCCGTAGCCGAATGGGTTGGTGCGTGACTACTTTTCAGAATTCACGGAGAGAACGTCAGTTCGAATCTCGGTGAAAACACCAAAATTAAGGAAAACTATTTTTCTAATAGCGCTCACCCCTCAGCAGGCAATGGCAAAACACCGAGTGTATTTCTGCCATGAAAAAAAGCTCCTCATAAACATATCATAAAATAAAATAAAATAACTGTATAAAAAAAATTTTTTTCTTGTGATTCGAACCAAGGATTTTGGATCGAAAGCTCACATTGCTATTCGCTCGGCTACCGCGCCATGCTGTCGGCGCTGGCCTAAAAGTTATTTAGTTCGTCGCTACGTTTATATCAACATATAATATAACGCTTCGTAGCCAAGAGTGTCGCTTTTTTCGTTTCACTTTTTCTCAAATCACTCCCAACGATTCTAAATAAGTTTTCACTTCAAAAATACCAGCAGATTCGAGTTCAGAAACGTGAAAATTTCATGCGTTAGAGGGTTAAGAAATTTGTGTACGCGGTGTTGAACGGGTTAACTTCGGAAGATTACCAATCATGAGGACAGCTTTGGAAGTTTCATTCCGGGTTAAAGTGAGATTATTTTGAAGTACGATAAACAAATTTGGCTCTTAAAATAATTTGCTTGTATTTTACCGTCTAATTTTCGGCATTTATACTAATTGTCGCACTTCATAAACATAATAAAAGTTATTTTTGGAGTCTGAGGTTAACATTCGTATAATTGAAATTAAAAAATTTACCTGGAGCACTCATGAATTCATGGTTGAACAAATCCACTCCCATAGGCTTGTATCTGGACTTGATTTGTGCACTTAAGCCTTGACACATGACACTGTAGGCGACTAACAAACAGCATAACCGCCAAAATTTATAAAAATTCTCACTTTCAGTTAACATTATTGGCGTTATATCACACAACTTGAATTTTCTATATTGAATATATTCGTTTGGAAATACTGAAAATATTATTTTTGGCATTCAATTTGCACTTTATACGCATCAATGTAGACTTATACTCTGCAGTAGTGGTTTTCATAAAATCGGCATGCAAAGAGGACTTCAGCTTACATACTCGTACGTTATGCCATTTATTTATTTACATTTTTTTTTAATAAACGATATGCGATTTCAGTAATGCTAGCCAATGACGTTGATGTTCAGCGACGAAATGCGGCGATTTAGCGCAAGCGTGCTATCAACATAAATAAATGTGAGATGACTACAGTTGCAAATTAACGTCGAATCCAACAAACAAATGGGAAAGCAACAAATAAAATTGCGTAAAAATATAAGGCAAAATATGAGAAAACATGAACGTCGCGACGTTACACCGTACTGGATCACCAACGATTTACAACTGCGACTGTTACTAGTGAGCGATTAAGCTAAAATCACTATCGCATAAAATGCAAAACATTCGGCCAAATAAATCAGCGAGCGCGACTTTATTAAAGTTCCAAATATCCATTTTACATACGAGGTGTGACTATTAACTAACAGAGCTGACGCAGTAAAACATTGTATTTTGATTTCATGCATTATAAACTACAATATAAAAACCCCCTCCTCTCATTCATAATTTCAAAGGTCCCACATTTTTTCTTTCAAAGCAGATTTGGATCTGAAAAATATGTAGATAAAATGTAGACTTCAACAAGAACGTGATATTAGTAATATTTACTAATAGTCGGACCTTCAGAAAACCAGAAAGAGGAAAATACTATGAATAAATAAAAAAAATCCATTGCTTTTAATTTTGATTTGCACTTACACTTAAAAATTAGAAACTTTAAGGGGTTAGGTGGGTTTGAAAATTTCAAAGAATCGATTTTTGTTTTTTTGTCTCATTAAATAGTACAGTATGTTTTAAATACTCTCCTAAAATTTTAAGTCGATCCGAGTAAAATTCTAAGAGATAGACCCTTCAGAAGTTCCGCCAATTAGGCCACGTCAGTTGAGCGCTTCGCAGGCTTTCTCAAAACTCCATTTTTTAAGTCGGTGGACACGATATCTCGAAAAGTTATGAAACGATTTACTTCAAATTTTGTACAAATCTTTGAAATAACATTATCTAGTTATTGAACGAAGGATTTTGTTTTTTATTTATTACAACTATTTTTTTTGAGCCAATGTATGTCGAAAATTTCACTAAAAAATGTGTTTTTTGGTTCAAAGCATGTAAAAAATTCAAATTTGGATTTTTTTTTCCTTCGTACAGCAACGAGATTTATCCATGTACCCTCGAAATTCTTTTGGTTTTTTGATTTTAGATGAACCAATAATGAGTTATGCTGTCCACGGCAAGAGCATTTTTTTTTTGAGACGTCAAGGAAAATGAGGTACCAACGGCTGAGTTTTTGAAATTTTTAAACAAAAATTTTACAAGATACTGTTTATATATGTATCTTAGATATAGTGAATTGTTTAAATAAAATATATGATTTTCTATACTAAAAAAAAATAGTCAAAATCTTCTTTTTTCAACCTCTGAAACCCACCTTAATGCGATTGAATATTCTGTAAACGAGCGATAGGTACTGTATTGGAAATATAGGGTTATCTAATAAGAGGTGTTATTTTGATGTTCAAAGAAAAATGCTATTTTTTAATATAAATGATCGGATGTTTATTTCATTATAAAGAGGAATCAGGCAAATGACCACCACGACCACGATTACAGGACAATATCCTTTTCATGAAATTTTCCATAACCGAATTGCAAAGTGGCTGCCCTATGTCCTCGATAGCCTCACGAATGCCATCTTCGAGGTCTTGAATCGACCCTGAGCTGTTGGCGTAGACCTTATCTTTCACGTGGCTCCAAAGAAAAATTTCACAAGGTGTTAAATCACAAGATTTCGGTGGACAATTGTGATCACCTCTTCGAGAGATTACCCGGCCCAGAAACTTTTCCCGTAAAAGATCAATGGTTTCGTTGCTTGTGTGGCACGTAGCGCCGTGAAATAAACGTTGTCCAGATCAATACCATCCAATTCCGGCCATAAAACATCGTTAATTATCTTTCGATAGCGCAATCCATTCACCTGTAACACTCGTTATTGGAAAACCCTTTACAAGGCTTCCCGCTAAACAGCTGGCGCTGACGTTTACCGCATCATTTAGTATAGTTATTTAACAATCACACCTCGTATATTACATGCACTACACGTACACACTTCTACATAACCACATGGATTTATACTTAGATACATAATATAAGTGTACATTTGTATTTGCTTGGCCTAAAATTAGTTTACGAGTAAAAATAGCTTTATGGGATTGCTTTAGCTTTGACTCTCTTGAGTGAATGTAGTTTTTGCTTAAGCCTACAATCATGTGCCAAACCTTAAAACCCCTTGCTCCCTTACCGAAAAGGAAAACTTAAAAGGTAAATGTGCATGAAGAAATAAAAAATTTTTATCGAAAACGTAAACAAATCGTAATGCCAATGACTGTGTGAGCCATATATGGTGTACTGATTACTTACTGGTGTAATCGCCGCGCGCCTCTGCGGCAGTCTGAATGTACGCCAACATCAAAGTCAACAAAAAAAGAAACACACTACAGCCAACCGCACTCTATTATAAATATTTTTGAATTTACCCGCAGGTACATACAAACATACCTATGTATGTTTACGCATTTTGGTAAAGCAGTCGCTTTGCCAATGGCAACAGCTGACGGGCGATACACCGGCGACGCTGGCTTGACCACTACTCAAATTGTTTCGAGCGTTCAACGCCTAAGTTGACATACTCGGTATGTGTTATTGCTTCTGTTACTTTTTGGTGCTTAAACCCATTTGAAATGAAATTCATTTCGCAAATTGGCTTAATTTGTTTAATATTATCAGCTCTCTTGTAAGTTTCTCTCTGACTCTTTTTCGATTTAATCCGTTATGAATTAGTCGGGTAGTATTTCGTTCATTATAGCGATCGTACGGTGCTTGAGGATAACTTGAGAGTAGAGCTACTTAGCTTTTATTTTGAATAAAATTTAATCAAGCTTCACGAATTTTTTACACAACATGAATTTATTATGTATTTATCTATAAAATCACTATTAGCTCCAATAACCTCTTCAATCCGTGTTCTGAAATGATTGCTTGATCGAATCAAATGCGCCTTATTCTTATTGACCATAACGGCATTAATTGCAGAAGAAATTAAGAAAAGAAATGGTGGTATGGGAATGCTTATTGGTTTCACAGTCAACTACTCCAATTGCTGGTTTAGTACTAACTTTTTGAAACAGTAAAAGTTATAGTAAAAACCTATTGGCTTAGCGAACGCATCTTGATTTGCGTTTATATCATTTTGGGTGTATTTTCCACCATGAAGGAAGGTATAACGCTTAAATGCACTAAATTTCAATAAAAAAAGTACCGGGAATTGTTCAATAAACCGCAAAATAATTGTTTAATGATCAAAATTTATTTTGTCACCTTCAAAATGGCTCCATTCGAAGCAATACATATACGAGATGTGTTCAAAAAGTATCGCGAATTTTGTGTTTTTTCAAAAACTATTTATTTATATTATATCAAAGTAATTCCCATGAGATATTATGCACTTGTGCCAACGTTTTTTCCAATCTTCCCAAGCACTTCAACAAATCATTTTTGAAGTGAAAACTTCTTTAGCATAGTTGGGAGTGATTTGAGACTCGATGAAACGAAAAAGCGACACTACGAAGCGTTATATGTTGATATACGTATATGTGTGTGGCTGCGTACTGCTGAGCCACGCTAGTATAGTGAGTATTGTAGTATGTATACTACACTGCCTATTACTTGCTTTGGTGTTTAGTTCAAGCGTCATACGTATGTATGTTTGCATGTATGCTAGTACGTATGTGTGCGCGCCTGCGTATTACGGAGCCACGGTGAGCGAGAAGGCATTATGTATACCTATACTACACTACCTAATACTTGCTTAGACCAAGCGTCCTACGAATGTTTGTATGTATGTTAGTACGTCTGTGTAATATACGCATTACGACGCTCATAACAGCAACCGCGTGTGCTGTATTGCGTCCGTATTTTTATATTCGTAAATATTTTCATTTTTAAATATTTACCGCAATTGCGGTGTTGCAATATACCACAATCAAAATGACGGTGCTCGTATTGTAACTCCACAGATAGATCTGAATGTACAGCAACTAGAATCACTGTCTGTTCAGCTCTCTAAAGTGGGAGAAATATGTGCATGCGAAACCAGATTGAGCAATGGAAAAACAGTTTTAATTGTGGCAATTTATATTTCACCGAATCAATCAATAAATAGCATCACGGAATTCATTCACGAAAATTTAATAAAGTATACACCAGAAGTATCGCGGATACTTAGAAAAGATTACGTTAAAGTTCCAATGATTTTAAGTGGCGATTTTAACGTAAATTTTGCATTGAGCACAGCGGTTCCTTTAATTGATTTTCTCAATACAACATACAATTTAAAAATGTGTAACAATCGCACTGAATCGACAACACGATTAAAAACAACAACTGACGCGGTATTTCAAAGGTATGTTGACAACATCGAAACCAAAGCATTTGTATCATATTTTAGCTATCATAAGCCACTCGTATCATTTGTTGAAATTGAAAACATTGAGGATGAATAATAATAAAATGAAGAAAATAAAATATGAACTTTATAGCAATATTATAACGAACCTATAATTATCCCGCTCCTAATGCTGCTTTCGTCTCATTCTCTCTCAGTTTGTTTCACGGAAGATTTCACTTCTATCGCGTCTAGCCGTTAGACTGGTATTTTTTTATCTTGTTCAGCCCTCGTCTTTATCTCGTCAATCATAGCGTAGCGTCATCCTTTCATGGGACTCTTCAGTTTCGGGAACAAGAAAAAGTCACAGGGGGCCAGATCTGGGGAATACGGCGACTGTGGCATCATTAGTGTGTTGTTTTCAGCCAAAAAGTCGCGCACAAGCAACGATGTGTGAGCAGGGATCTAATTTTTGTTGCTTTTCGTCGTTCAGAGTAGAGTAGAATTTTTTGAGGACATTAGGATGCACAAGATTCTTTGTGAAAAATAGGTCTTAGAGTTGGAGAGGTATTATAATACGGGATTGTATGATTACTTTTGGAACTTATGCAAAACTAATGGAACAATCAATAGAACTAAAGAAAGATTACAATACCAGGAGACTGCAGGATATTTGTAAAAAAAGTTATTTCTAATAGTTTTTGGGCTCAGAAGGTTTAAAGGGTTCAACCATTTTCCGGAAAAGACCATAGTGATCATGATCAAGACCAAATGGCGCGCCGATAAAATTCAAGTCTTTGCAGCAAAAAAAAAATATTATTTGTTAGTATTAGTTAAATTAGGGAATATATCCAGATAAGCTTTCTGAGATTGCATATTACATGATATTATCTCACCAAAAGTCATGGACTAACTTTCGATAACTGAATCAAATAATTACATGAATTACATGTATGACTGTAGCTTTGGTAGCCCGCTGACAGAATGCTGTAACTTTTTGTAGACAAAATAAAACTAGCTCAAATTATCACGAGTTTTAAGTTCATGTACCCGCAGTTGGTCTGGCGCTGAGAACTGCTTGTAGTTTGAATGAATGGCCAATGATTTTGTAGTAATTTGGCCTCTTCACCTATCTCTTACAACCACTAATGATTGGGCTTACTTCGACTTGATATACTCAGGCATACTCATTGCAAGAGACGTGAAACATAAGCCGGTTATCTTCTACATAAGCCGCTGGCCCTGGCAGCTAGAGTTATTATATTAGATTAATCTATAATTTCAATAAATAATAATAATAATATCTTATACATACAGTAAGGATACAAACATCTATGAGCGCGGTCTCAGTACTGAGATTATTATGACTAAGTGGGGTACCATTCTGGGGTATCAGTGGAGTACCATTCTCTACACTTATTTTTAGCTATATTAATACTTTATTCTTTTAAACCTGCAAGTGACTCTTAAGTGGGCACAAATTAGAGCAATACATCTGGCAAACAGATTCGATATGCTTTTGACTGAAAGTTGATAATAGGTTTAAACATAGAAGAAAATAGAGGTGACGCATCCGACGCGTATACTACTTACAAAAGTTATTTCTTTGGATTACTTTTCTCCATCTACGACCGACAGAAAATTGTTTACTTGGAACGAAACCTAAATCCCGACTTTTATAAGTTTAGAAAAATGAACCCAACCCTTCAACTTTCTTAACATAAAATTGGGTAAAGACCGGGCGTCGCATACGCATATACAAGGTGAAGTCCAAAATAAACAAAATTGGTGTCATAAAAATGTTTTTGATGGCGCTATCTTTTTAATAAGTTAGTGCGTTGGAAGTTACATCCGCAGCTGACTTCCTGTGAAAGCTTGGTGACATTCGGCTGAGTGGAAGACTCGTGCCAGAGTTCATGAGTTGTTTACATCTTTCAGAGATGGCTGTGAGGACATACATGACAATGAACATACGGACCGCCCAAAATCAGTAATCACCGAAAACTCTATCGAAATTGTTCGTAAATTTATCAAAAATTAACCGAACTTATCATTGAAATTCATGGCATCGCAGTTGAATATCTCGAAAGCATCGATTTATCGCATTTTTTCCCATCATTTGCGCTTACGAAATGTCAGTGTACGTTTCATTCCGCGCAAGTGAACTGAGAACCAAAAATTGATCAAAATTTAACATTTGAAAGACCTCATTAAAGAGGCGAGAAAAGACGAGAACTTCTCTTACAACATTGTAACTGGTGATGAAGCATTTCCAAAATGAATCTGAAACTACGCGTCAAAGTGCCGAATGGAAGCCCCCGGACGAGCTTCCACCCAAAAAATCGCTTTTGGAGAAGTCAAAAATCAAGTCGATGCTCATTTGCTTTTACGATTCCAAGGGTATTGTCCATAAGGAGTTCGTGCCAACGGGCCAAACTATCAATACAATTTTCTATCACGGCGTTTTCAAGCGTTTTTTGTATCGCATTCATCTAATTCGCCCTGAATGCCGCGAAAGAGAAAGCTGGGGCTTATTGTATGATAATTCACCATCTCATAGATCCACTCATTTGACTGATTTTTTGACTAGAAATTGCATTTTAACCATCAATTACTCACCGTATTCGCCTGATATGGCTCCCAGTGACTTCTACCTATTCGAATAATTGCATTTGGCCATGAAAGGAAAATGTTTTGCATGAATAGAGGCCATCCAAAAGGCTCGTACCGACCTCCTGAAGGACATTCTGGCCAATGACCTGAAACACTCTTTCGAAAGCTTTTAGATCTCTCAAAACAATGGTTCGAGGCCAGGGGGAACTATTTTGAATAAATAAACTCGAAGTTATCAGAAAAAAACTCTTGTCGTTTCTATTTTAGCTCAGTATTGTTTATTTTGGACTTCACCTTGTATATATGCTATTTATTTGCACCTCAACATAACCATAACTTTGCGCTAATTTATGCATTCAACCTAAATTGATTTGATTATCTTTATTGGTACTGTTATATACGCGGCTCCATATACATTCCAACATACCATACACAAAATTCGCAGGCACATACGCAAATCTGAGCCAACATGCATATGTATGAAGCCCTGTCTGTGTATATATTTCCATATTAGCACCATAAATTAAAGTGAGCAATCCAAAGATATTGTTGTGGCAGTTGGCTGCAATCTGAAATCAACCGGCATGGAAATCACTCAGTTCACAATTTAATTTGATATACTACCTCGCTGCACGATTACGGTACACGTAGACAGAAATAAATCTGCATTTGATTAATTACGTTACCTATTTTTATAGGCGAACTAGTTTGACCAGTGGAAGATGAAAATGAAAGGGGAACATTTACAACTGTTAACAAACGGAAGTTGGAAGATAAGCAACTCCATGTTTTATTTTTAAATGTTCATTAGATACGCGAAGGCGAAAAAATTCAAATTAATTCAACCTGATAGCATAAAATCAAGTTTCAATTTTCATCTTACATCGGTTTCCTATTTCCAATGGGTGCACACGAGTGTGATGACTGCTGAATCATAAATTAACAAAATAAGTATGTAAGCGTCTTAGTTTGGATGACACCTGTATATACTGGCGCATGTTTTCGAAAATTTTCCGCGGTTTCACTATGAGCGATTTCAAGTCAACTGATACAAGTATTTTGAACCTTGTCGTACATTTTTCTGAAAATTAGTTTATTTGTAGTTGTTCAAATTACCGATGGGCTAGAATCTTAAAACTTTAAATATAAAAGGCCTTTCAAAAGACGCGCCTAGATGGTTATTTGAAATAAAACATATAAAAATCTATCTGCACTATCACGACAGACGTCAGAGCAGATGAAGATGTCAATCGATCGGGCGAATGCAGACTGCAAGGGCGTGTTCGCGAATCTCCTGGAGCTCTAAATTGCGAATATTCAGCTCATGTGTGAAGTCAGTATTGTTGTATGGAGTGAAACATGGCATCATCTATGAATATGACACTGGACTGAAACCAAACCCGCATGGGAGCAGAGGTCGAGGTCGGCTTAGTAAAATACTTGAAGAAGGTCAATATTGCGCGAGCTAGCAAATATCGTCATTTCCTGGGACGGCGCAAAAACAACAGCCCAAAACCGTGTACGATGGAAGAGTCATGTCCAGGCCCTATGCTTCCAAGCGGAGTGAGCAAGGAAAACAAATTGAAAACAACTGATTTGATATTTTTAAATTGCAAATTAAAGACATATGCTCTAAAAATATACAAATTAGTTGTACGTACTCATAAAGACCTTACGATGTCATTGACTGTATAACTGTTTGTTACAAGAACAGCATTGGCACGTACAAATCGTATTTATAAGGGGTTTGAATCCAAAATAAATATGTGTAAGGTAAGTATGGTTGCTGCGGCATAAGCAATGGTAATCGTAACGAAGCGATAAGTGTGGGAAGGGCTTGCGTATCGAAGAGGGTCAAGGTGACAACTAAACAGGTTTGGAATTTAAAATTGGATAATACTGGATGGTATGTAACAAAATGCATGTAAACGTTTTTAGGTACGCAAACATATATATTATATACCTATTAGGGTGGTCCAAAAAAAAATTTGTATGCTGCCGCCCCCCAAAATAGTAAAGAATGAAAAATAAAAAGACCCGTATTTTTTTTTTTTTTAATCAGACCATATTTAATGGTGCCGCCGGGGCTTTGAAATATCCCATGTATTTTGCATGGGGAAAAAATACTTTTTCGTAGATTTCATGTAAAAACCTGGAAAATGAATATATTTTAACCGGATAACTCAGTTTCTCTTCATAATTGGTCAGGGAATAACAACCAATTATGAAATAATTAATTTTTTTTGTATTAACTATTTTCATAAAAGTAATATAAAATATTGTTTTTCGATTTTTTCTTAGATTTTCGTTTTATGGGGGCTTTTTGGGGTTCTATAAAAAATAGTTAATACAAAAAAATTAATTATTTCATAATTGGTTGTTATTCCCTGACCAATTATGAAGAGAAACTGAGGTATCCGGTTAAAATATATTCATTTTCCAGGTTTTTACATGAAATCTACGAAAAAGTATTTTTTCCCATGCAAAATACATGGGATATTTCAAAGCCCCGGCGGCACCATTAAATATGGTCTGATTAAAAAAAAAAAAAATACGGGTCTTTTTATTTTTCACTCTTTACCATTATGGGGGGCGGCAGCATAAAAATTTTAATATAAATTTTTTCCCATGCATTTTTGGACCACCCTAATACCTATAAGTATTTTACTTTGACGGGACTAGCGCAGAAATCATTAAATTCCGCATTGGTACGCACTTTCATTGGTCTCCCACTATTTCAGTGGTACCATTGGAATTAAGAAAAAAATACCTTCCACATGCTTTATTAGGTGTTTAACCCTTTCGCGATATTGTTGCCATATGGCAACAGTAAACTTTCAAAGGCCGTCAACACTCTCTTGTAAAAAATATCAACTTTTTTGTTACATATTTTCAAAAATTGAAGTTTAATGGTTAAACAGAAATAAAATAAATAATAACCGCCCATTATATATCGGTAATACAACATTTTTAAAGAAAGCCTTCTGGCATGTAGCACTTCACTCTGAAATTCGTATTTTGCATTTTTAGATTTTTGAGGCGTTTTGGGCAAATGTTTTCAACAATTTTTGAATAAAGTATATAGAAAAATGTTCAATCTGTCATTTGGCATATAAATATTTTTTCGCTCGCAGCTTTAAAAGCTGTGCTAATTTTTAAAACTAATCTTGTTACCATATGGCAACAAATTTCTCGTAAGGTGTTAACTTGCATTAGATTGCAGAAGAAGTTTATTTGCGATTGAAACTGGTAGCAGAGAGACGTGTTGTTGTTTGCGAAATATTATTATGGCAAGAAAAATTAGCGGCAGTGTTATAGAAAAGATTTTGGAGAATTTCGAGGACTCAGATCTCTCAGACTTTGAGAATTCAGAATCGGAAAAAATATTAGAGGATTTATTTGAGGCATTTGACAATAATGAAACTTTTATTATGGAGGAGCTTAGTCGTCAAGGTCCGTATGATATAAGCATTACAAATATCAACGGGGAATGTATTGACGAACTAGTTTTGGATGAAAATGGCTCTAGCTCAGAAGCTGGTACTTCGAACTATCAACCAAAACAAGTTAATGAATTTCGATGGAAAAATACTTCGTGGGCTCCTCCTCAAGCTGAGTTTTCTGAGTGTTATTCAAGTAACGTTGTAAAACTTCCAGTATAGTACTTTTTGGAGTATTTTACTGTAGAATTTTTTGAAGAAGTAGTGCAGGCGACAAACCAAGCCTCTCTTTTAAAAGACGGTCGATCATTTAACTTAACGAAAGAGGATTTTTTTAAGTTTCTTGCTTTGGAGGTTATGATTGGGACAATTGGTTATCCCAGATTGTCTATGTACTGGACAGCGCCCACAGATATTCCTTGCGAAACAACTTGAAGTTCAAAACAAGTGATCCAGGCAATGACAAACTTTTCAGGATTCGTCCATTAATAAATATTTTTACTAAAAAGTTGTATACTATCCCCAAAGAAGAGAATCTTTGTGTGGATGAAATGATGGTACCTTTCAAAGGAAAGACTGTCCTTAGACAATACATGCCTAAAAAGCCAATAAAATGGGGAATTAAATTATTTTATCTATGTAGTTCAAATGGTATGTTGTATGACTTTGAAATATATCAAGGAAAAAATACCGTTATTTCTGGACCAAAACTAGGGTTTTGCTCCGATATTGCAGTTCATCTCACAAGAACTATTCCCGAAAACAAAAACTTGAAGCTACTTTTTGACAACTATTTTTCTACACTTAATTTGATACTGTACTTACAGAAAAAAGGTATTTGGGCTACGGGTACAATTAGAGGAAATAGGTGTAGTAAAGTGCCTTTGCAATCTGAAAAGGAACTAAAAAAGGAAGGTAGAGGTAGTTTTGATTACCGCATCGAAAGGGAGGACAATCTTTATGTCATAAGATGGCTTGATGGAGGTGTTGTCCAATTGATTTCATCAATCTATGGCGAAGAGCCGCTTAAAAATTTGCACAGATTTTTAGTTGAAAAATAAAATAGACTTCCTTCTTTCATTGTATAGAATATCGATACGGTCAAGAAAATGGACTTTTAAAATATTTGACCACTTTATTGACCTGGCCATATACAACTCATGGCTGGAATACAGGAAGGATCATGAGGGTAATAGTAAAGGCCAAAATCAGAAACACATGGATCTGCTTGAGTTCCGCAACGACATTGCTGATGGTCTGCTAGCGCAAGCAAATAAGGACGCATTTTCTCGCAAACGTGGACGGCCAAAAGTTTCTTTGAATGAAAACATCGACAGCCCATCAACTTCTCGAAAGAGATATGAAAGAGCACCATCAGTTTCTGTCCGATATGATGGAAATCAACATTGGGTGGAGTACACTAAGAAAAAAAACAGATGCAAATTAAAATGATGTTCAGGATTTTCCAGATACAAATGTTCAAAGTGTTCGGTTTACTTGTGTCTACCCAACGGAGATCGCGATTGCGTTAAGTTTTATCACTGCAGCGACTAAATTCTTGGTAAGATACTTCTTTCCTTTGCATTATTTTAAGTAATTTTTATAGCTATAGTTTTCTATAATACTTTTTATGCTAATATTTTATGTTTTTAGTTTATATCCTTGTTCACTTTTTAATATGTATGTACGTGTATATTTATAGTATTGAATGGATTTTTTAATTTTAAATATTTTGTTATTGTTGGAACTTTAGTTTAGAAATCTTGCTTTATAAATAAATTGAAATTTTGATGTCAAACCAAATTTTAATAAATGTACGAACCTTTATGCAAAAACCAAAAATAAACTGTTTTTCTTTATAAAACATTTGTTAACAAAAAACATAAAAAAAAAATTAATTTGTATTGTTATTGGTCCTAAAATAAATACTCAGACAAAAATTTGGAGTTTTTGGATGGCGCAATAAAAAGATGTAGCAAAAGGGTTAAACAAAGCTTTTCCTTCAATTTGCAAAGTGTGTTTTATAGGTTTTCGCCACCCTTGAAAATTGGATGCTTTTCATGAAAATGATTTTCACGGTTCATCTTTGTGAAGTCCAAAATAAACAAGACTGAGCTAAAATATAAACGACAGGAGCTTTGTTCTGATAACTTCGATTTTATTTATTCACTCGATACACTGTTTTGCACGATCTAAAAGTTTTTCATTCAGAGCTTCAGATCATTGACCGGAATATCCTTCAGCATGTCGATGCAAGCCTTTTGGATGGCCTCTACGGACGCAAAACGTTTTCCTTTCATGGCTAAATGCAATTTTTCGAATAGGTAGAAGTCACTGGGAGCCATATTAGGCGAATACGGTGAGTGATTGATGATCAAAATGCGATTTCTAGTCAAAAAATCAGTCTCCAGAGTGAATCGATGAGATGGTGCATTATCATACAACAAGCGCCAACTTCCTCCTTCGCGGTACGTTTCAAAACCTAAAGATAGAAAATTACATTGACGGTTTAGCCCGTTGGCACGAACTCCTTGTGGACAATTCCCTTGGAATCGTAAAAACAAATGAGCATCGACTTGATTTTTGACTTTTTCAAACGCGATTTTTTGCGTGGTGTCTCGTCTGGGAATTTCCATTCGGCTCTTTGACGCTTAGTTTCAGGTTCATGTTAAAAGCACCACGTTTCATCACCAGTTACAATGTTGTAAAGGAAGTTCTTGTCTTTTCTCGTCTCTTTAATGAGGTTTTTCGAATGTTGAATTCTGAGCAATTTTTGGTCCTCAGTCAACTTGTGCGGCATGAAACGTACACAGACCTTTCGTAAGCCCGTATATTTATTGTCATTTATGTCCTCACACCCATCTCTGAAACGTGTAAGCGACTCATGAACTCTGGCACGAGATAGACAATCATTGCCATAAACTCTTTTAATCAATTCATATGTTTCGGTAAACGTTTTACCGATTTTAAAACAAAATTTGATATTAGCTCTTTGTCCGAAACTAATTTTTGTACCGATGACACACACATACTGACACTTTAGACGCAATAACTTCTCTTTCACTGAATCGAATGTCACCAAGCTTTCATTGGAACTCAGCTAGGGATGTAACTTCCAACGCACTACGTCATTAAAAAGATGACGCCATAAAAAACATTTTTATGACCTCAGTCTTGTTTATTTTGAACTTCTATAGAAAAAATGTTCTCCACATTTTCCTACACGTTTTATGCCCATAGCGGGTAGTCACGCACAACCAAGTCGACTATGCGGTGCCCCTTTGTAAATTTAATTCACCCATCATTATTTTCTAGAAAGCTGATGGGTTGATTGTAAATGTAAAACTAAATTTCAAAAAGAATTGAAAAATATCAACTCAAATATATTGAGGGTGTTATGAATGGAAGAATGATATTCAGCAGAAAATGTCAATGAGATAAGATCATTGTCAATCATAAAGGAACTTTCGAAAGTGGCGCAAAGATGTCAATAGTGAATAATTTCTTGACGGTATCTTTTTTTATTATTGAAATTTATTATGAAAATGGGTGAACTTTCTGAACAACATATTGCAAAATTCTTAATTTTTTTGTTGGAAATAATCATAATTGAGTCAACAATTGAAAAGTTGGTGAACAAACTGGTTCTGTCGAGGATAGAAAAAGGACTGGCAGACTGAACATTGGATGTTCTGAGTACAATTTCGCTGCTGTAGCGCAGAGTGTTGCTGAACAACCTTCAACAACGTTATCTTGGCTTTCTCAACAATTAGCCATTCATGAATTGACTGTTTGGCTGATTTTACCTGTAGACATGTTCATGGTGGATATTGAATTTATTTTCCATATATAATCGTCAAGAGACGTATTTTGAATAAAAATATTGAAATATGAAAGAATCAACATTTTTAATTTTTTTATTTTAAAACAACATGTAGGCGCGTCTTTAGAAGTACTCTTTATATGAATGCAAATTTGGCTGATGTACTAGTAGTATGCAATACGATATAAATAATAATAATAAAAAAATGTTATAAAGAATATCTATGCTACATATTTATATATTTATATTTTGTGCTTAAATATTTTAAAACACCTTTGCCTGTGCGCTTTGAATTTGTATATGGGAACTTCCACAGAAAAGTCTACCTTAACCGAAAACCTAGACTATGATTAAACAAAAAAAATTGCTTGATTTATTAAAGAAAACTATTTAAATATCATAAAAGTAATATTTTCAAAATTTTCCTTATTTCGTATATATACTAAAAAAACTTAGCGATACTTGTTGGAATATGTTGCTTGATTGATCGTGTAGTAGTTTATTTTTAAAGCATCATTTTACATGACGACAGTTTCGACTCTCATTTTAGCAATAGTGTAGGCAAGTAAGTGCATTGACACGTGAATGGTTGCTGGTTTGTCAGCACAACAACGATCTTTAAGTGCATTGCCAAGAAAAGTGTACTATGTTGTTAAATTCCACCAAATCTTCCGAGTGTTTGCGACTTGTGTGCTACGTAACACCGCCATCCCTGCATTGGGTGCTCTGTTCGAAGTTTAGTCGGTCTCTAATTACACGATGCAAAAAAATTAAAATAATTTATAATCCCTGAGAGGTCATAGTATTTTTCTGATAGGTTATGAAAAATAAGAAAACACGTATTTTATCAAATATTTGTATCAGTAATTTCTTCAATTTGATGCCACCTCAAAGTTTACGGTTCTCATTTTATATGAAATTCAGAGATATTTTGCCAAAAACCAAATCTGAAATTATCTACTTTTTTGCTCATTTTAGTGATTTATTGCAAACATTAAGAGCGTTTATTTGAGTCTGTGTGCGTAGGTACATCGATAAAATGCTTTTAATTGAATGCCTTTAAATTAAATATCAGCACTGAAATGGATAAGTGCTACCGAAGCATTTAAATCTGAAATGTAGAAACTAAAATTTGTCACATTTTGATTTCCACTACGAAATCTTCAATGGATCCAATAACGTCATTCGGTACTTTTATTTCCAAAGCATGTACAATTTTAGTTAGCTCTCTTGCTGCAAGTTCTACGCATTTTGTTGAATTTTCGTATGTGCCTGTAGTCTAAGTAACTCTGTTATTCGTGATTTTTACAGAATCCATTTGGAACGGAGCAGTTGTAGTTTTGGTGATTTACAAATAATCTTAATGGATTAATAATTCAAAATGTCGATTTAACTAACGCACATTGGAAATATACGTTTTATCTTAAATACAAGGTGGCTCCAAATTAATCACCCTATTGAAAGAATTATAATTTGCCAAGTCCATATTTGTCACTTGTGAACTTAGCTGCAGTATACAAACAGATGCCATCTATAAGTACAAACAGTGGCGTGTATTTATGTAGTGGCGCATCTCCTCACACATCTTTCAAGTAATAATTTTCGATGATATCGTTTGGCAAAAATCCACACCAAAAAGTTTTTTTTTGGTTTTTGGCGCGTACACCCTTTTTGGGTGTTTGGCCGAGCTCCTCCTCCTATTTGTGGTGTTCTTCTTGATGTTGTTCCACAAATGGAGGGACCTACAGTTTCAAGCCGACTCCGAAGGACAGATACTTTTATGAGGAGCTTTTTCATGGCAGAAATACACTCAGGTTTGCCATTGCCTGCCAAGGGGCAACCGCTATTAGAAAAATGTTTTTCTTAATTTTGGTGTTTCACCGAGACTCGAACCAACGTTCTGTCTGTGAATTCCGAATGGTAGTCACGCACGTATCCATTCGGCTACGACGGCACCACACTAAAAAGTTACTTTCTTGAAATATAGAGCAACCTCATGAGTACGCCGTAGATTTTCGCCGCTTCAAATTCGGCAATTTGCTTGTTTATGAAGCCACATAACCAGATATCAGCCTCATTACTGCAGATGACTTCCGAAGTATGGCAAACGGAGCACTGATTTTGATAACAAAATTCAACAATTCAATTCAATTTCAATCTGCTTAAAAAGTCAATGAAAGAAGTAAAATAATTAGGTAAAGAAGTAAACAATTAGCATCTCATGCCCCCTCGTATGCATACATACCCATATGGTATATTCACATACATAAATGTCTGCATAAAATCGTGAATTTACTAAAAATTAGCCAAATTATAGTTTAAATACAGACTTTAACAAAAAACTGTAATTTTTTAACACTCGCAAATCTTGCTGATTGCACAAATTTTCTGATGCCCTTAAATATTGCAAGAAAAAAAGAGAGTGAATGAATCTAAGCCCTTGCCCTTTTTCTCCTTCTCCTCGTCGCTTTCTTTGAAGTCCAAAATGATAATAAACTTATAAACTTTCGTGTACTTTACTGGCTGTGCGGGAAACAGGAAATTGAAAGCGCTTTTATTTCCCAACTACCCCCTTACTCTGATTGTGCGGCGCACTTAAGTATCTCATTACCCAAATGTGGTCTGTCCGCCATCATTTGCCACAAAATCAACACCTCTGATCGCCATGCCACCTACGAGCGATTGCTTTTTTGCTCATTTATTTTAATTTTTTTAATACTTTTTTTTGTAAGTTTCTTTCATGCTCGGCATTTTTCGCTGTGTTAATTGCAATGCGTTAAAATGAAACTTTTGTTCTTTGCGCTTAATAAAGCAGAAAAGCTGCTGAAAAAGAGATAAAAGTTGCAAAGCAGTAGAAATTTGTTGGGGGGGGAAAAATTCAAAAGAAATAAGAATGTATTTTATAAAGTATCTGTAAAGTATGCTAAAATGAGCAGTAATAAGGACATAAGCATACATACACACATACTATTTAAAGGGAAATATATTTTTTGTAAAATATTAAGTAACGAGAGCGAATTTTGGTTGTATATTTTCGAGATTCAACTAATATTATAGCAGATGTGGACGGAGTTACAAACATATTTTGTTTGACGGTGTGACGCAAGGTCAATGACAGTTTTCAGTAGAAAGCAAAAGCAGCGCGCTTGGTATAAATTTAACTACAGTGGCTCATTAAAGAACTCGGACACCCAAGTGATATGGTTTTAAATCAAAATATATATATTAAAATGCAAGTCTAATGCGTTCACGTGTCACATTTATTTTCATTCTTCAAGCGTTTTTTTCAAAACTACAAAAAACATAAACAAACTTCAACTCATTCGTACATAGAAAAACAAACATAAAAACTTAGCAAAATACTTGACACAACATAACTCGGACATTTATATAAAGAAGAGTTAGGCAAATAATATTTAAGAAAAACAATATAATTAATATTTAGTCGGCAAGCCTTTATTTTGATGTGAAACATCTAAAGGCTCACTTGTAAACCGAATCGTTGGCGTGGCAACCCTTCGCCACGGCAGGCGTCGCCACGCTATACTAAATTTCATCACTCAAAGTCATTTTTTTATTTAATTTTTTTTTAATTTTATTTAATAATTTTCAAATACAAAACGGGATGATTAATTTTGCGCCACCTGAAAATTCAAAAAATTTCATCACTCAAAGTCATTTTTTTTAATTTAATGTTTTTTTTTTAATTTTATTTAATAATTTTCAAATACAAAACTGGATGATTAATTTTGCGCCACCTGGAAATTCAAAAAATTTCAGCACTCAAAGCACACTTCAAAAAGAATTTCAATTGCAAATCAACAACAATCCAAGAGAATCTACTACCAAATATGGAACAACAATAGATGGGGTATTTGTGAGATATCTTGATAATATTACATCCAATACTTTTGTAACGTACTTTAATTATCATCGACCAATCGTCACAGTAATACCGGCAGAGGAAACATCGAATATAACTATTACTGAAGTCACAGATGAAAATATTTAAATTGTGGCTTGATATTAATATTGAATTTTGATATCACATGTAAATAAATGTTTATTAAATAAAGTTACCATTTTCTGTAAGAAATTCGTAATACTTCATTTTTTCATTAGGCTATATTTAATTCCTGTAATAATATTATTTTTATGCATATTACTTTTACACACACGATGTTTCACATCTGCCAGGCGTCCCATGACGGCTCACATTTTTTTCTTATAGCATTCAGCTTCTTGCATGTTAAAGGATCTATTTTCCACACTCTTCTTTAATGGCATCTTCTAGGTCTTTCTTGTTTCTAATAACATGTTTTTTCAGTTGGTTTTTCAAATGAGTCCACAGAAGTTAATTTACATTGATGTCTGGAGATTGTGGATGTGTTTCAAGTACTTTAAAAGTACTTTAAGGCAGTTGTACATAAGTCATAGATGGACATAAAGTGTGCTTGGGATCGTTGTTTTGATAGTACTGGAAATTGTCCTTAATTCCCAAGCACTTTGAACCCAATTTTCTTTATTAATAGTTAGGCATTGTGTGGGGTCCATGTGGGTGCCGTTAATAAAGTACACATTTCCAGTACTAGCAGCGGACATACAACCTCATACCATTACCGACCCACCCCATGTTTAACTGTCGGACGTAAGTATTTTTTTCAGTAACTCTTCATTAGAGTCGTATAGAGTCGAACGGAATCTATCCACTATTCCTGCGTTTTCCCGTACGGTTTTACTCTTTTGACTAATATGATGAATAATAATTAAATTTATGCCTTCAATTGAGCTTTATCCCCGCTGTCTACCCATGTTTATAATTTGGACTTTTATTCAACAAAACACGACTGAAATTTTATTTTAATTTATTGCGTTTGGGTTTCTCTTTGCATTGTTATACCGAGAGCAAATCAATTGTGGGACTCCTCATTTTAAAGTGCCAAACAATCGCGATAATGCTAGATGTCCGACTTTTTTTTGAGGTAATGGATTTGTAAATTATTATCAATATTTTTAAAATCCTTTTTGAATACCCAATAGAAAAATATAAAAATAAAAAAATATTTAACTTAGGTATGTTTCTTACAAAAATTTTGAATTTGAAGCTGAATGCTAAGTATGTCTGAGTTCTTTATTGAGACACTGTATATATTGTTTTATCAGACTGTTGAAGTCATTTACATACATATGTACATGTATGCGTGTATAGCTCGTACATACGAGTATTTAAATCTTACCCTGCTAATAGTACTCCGAATGCTTCATATCAATGAATTTTGACTATCTGTGACATTTCATCTTTGTGGCTGCCAAATATACATATGTACATACAAATATATAAGTATATGTATGTACGAAAATATATAAGGGAGGGTGTACTCTCTTAGCTACATTCATGATGAAAATTAAGATAAATTTCAAATAATGGCTCCTGCGCGTTAAATGTTGACATATTTTATGTTTTGCATGAAATTACTGCAGTGCTGTACATCAACTTACTCATATAAATATACTTGCATCCATGCATAAATTTTATCTGAATATGATTATTTAATACATATCAACTTGATTGTGTACTTGCATATGTATGTAATATATAAGTATGTACGCATGCATATGTATGTGCGGAGTCATGCTTATAAGGAACTTCAATTCGGCAGGTCTCATACATGCCACGATTTACAAATGTACATATACCTAAACAGTTTCGTGCAAAATTTTACTAAAACAAGTTTACTTAAGTGAAAATATTTAAAAAAATATTAAAATTTAAAAAATTTATTCTCAAACATGTATACAAAAGAGTAATTGATATCTAGTTAAGCAACTTCAACCTAAACTAAAAGGAATAGATATGATAAGAAGCTTTTCTGATGAAGGAATGCCCTGACTGGTTTAGTATTAAATGCAGTGATGCCAGATGTTTTCACACTTTCTACGCACTTTTATGCAAGTTTTCTTTTAAATTATTAAGGTAAATTGATTAATCCATAATACCATCAGTAAATATAAGATTACCCACGTTTGCTGTGGGCATAAGTCACCATACCATTGCACCCCTACTACCAAGATTCACTGTACTTACTGTATTGCTTTTTTCGAATTCGGTATTGGGTTTTCTCCAGACTCGAATCCTTCCATCTGATTGAAAAATGTTGAATTTACTCTCGACGATAAAAATAACGCTGTTCTAGAAATAAAGTGACTTATTTTTATATCCTTGGCGAACTCTATCCGCTTGTTGTTGTTGTTGTTGTTGTAGCAGTACCTTTGTCCTGTCAGTGGAGCGTAATCACCGGTCTCATCTAACGGTAGGTCCAGGAAACTAGCTGTTTCGACGGGTTGGGTCCAGAGGGAGAGGGGTGTTAGATGAGTGGGTTTAATGGGGCATGTGAAAAGGTGGTCAGTGTCGTGAGGGGTGCCTTCACATGCTGGAGATATGTTTAGTATGTCGGGGTCGATTCTGTATAAGTAGGAGTTTAACCTGCTACAATATCCAGCACGTAATTGTGCCAAGGTTACGCGGGACTCTCGGGGAAGTTGAAGCTCTTCATCTGAGATTGGTGGTGGTGGTGCCGATAACGGCATTCGGGGGTCGGGAGCTTAAGAAGGTGGTGAGAGTTTCCCAATGAATGTCGTTTATGGCCTGTTTGTACACTGTCCGATCCAGTAGCTATCTGTTGGTTTTGTCTGAGATCTCGTCCGCGTAGTTGAGGAAATGCCTCCTGATGTGCCTGGGAGGTGGCTCAGGCTCGAGCAGGTGTTTGCATGGGTGAGGCCTACGGTAACGCACTAGCAGAAACTGCTTACTGAGCAATTTGTTATGCTCCTTAATAGGCAGCATTAGGGCCTCATCATGCTGGTGTTGTATAGGTGACATCAGAAGACATCCTGCCGCGGTCCTTAATGCAGTGTTTTGGCCGGTCTGAAGCTTCGTCCACTGCGAATCACTGGTTCCATGTGACCAGACAGTCGCAGCATAGTTCAGAACCAGTCGGCCTATTGCTTTAAAAGTCGACAGCAACATTTCCTTGTCTTTGCCCCAAGTGCTGCCGGCGAGCGACTTGAGAATCTTGTTGCGATTCTGTACTTTAGTTGCAATAGCGGTTGTATGCGCTGAGAAGGAGAGCAAGCTGTCAAAGGTGATTCCCAATATTTTGGGGTTGTTAACCGTCGGACTTTGTGTATCATCGACTTTCACCTTGAGTTGTAGCTTGACCTCATTTGTCCAGGTGGTGAAAAGGGTCGCCGTGGATTTAGTGGGGGTGAGTTGTAAATTCCTCGCAGTGAAGAAGCGAGAAAGGCTGGCGAGATAGTCGTTTACCTTGGAGTATAGGCCATCAATATCATTGCCCGACGCCATTATCGTGCAGTCGTCGGCGTATGAGACCAGGGAGACTCCCTCTGGAGGCTTGGGGAGTTTCAAGAT
This sequence comes from Anastrepha obliqua, assembly GCF_027943255.1. Taxonomy (NCBI): domain Eukaryota; kingdom Metazoa; phylum Arthropoda; class Insecta; order Diptera; family Tephritidae; genus Anastrepha; species Anastrepha obliqua. Next base: position 90,216,205 of record NC_072892.1, read on the forward strand.
ATAGAAGTTGAAAAGCAAGGGTGAAAGGACACCAATCTGCGGTACACCTTGCTTAATTTTCCTCTGTTTAGATGTTTGGCCTCGAAATATCACCAACGAATGACGACCACTCAGGTAGTTCCTGGTCCACCTATTCAGCCCTGGCGGGAGTGGACTGTAAAATGTCATCTAGTAGCGTGGCGTGGCTGACTGTGTCGAAAGCTTTTTTTAGATCCAACGTTACTAGAACAGTTCTCTCGCAGGGCGGTTTTGGTTGAGGCCGCGGCTTACGGGAGTAGAAGGGTCTCAAGAGTCTTCACTACTGGGGAAAGGAGAGTTATTGGTTTTCGGGTTTCCCAGGCTTCAGTAGTGGGACTACTCTCCCTTATCAGGAATGATGAGAGTGGCCATAGACAAGTTGAAGACCTTGATGAGATATTCTACTCCCATTGGGCCCAGCTTTTTCAACATCAGCATGTTTAGTCCGTCAGAGACAATGGCTTTGGATGATTTCATGTTCATGGTTTCCTCTTATTTTTATTGACTTCCTGATGAGTGGTTTCCTTCGAGCCATTCGAAAGCTATGTACCCGACACGTGTGAAGTCCCTGCGAACTGTTTTCCGATGGACTTCTTTCTTAATCTCTTCAAGATCCACTTGCGTTGATGTAATTTTGGATTCTTTTTTTTTTTCTTATTATATGGCGTTCATCACTGAGGTTGATTTTGCGAGGTCGTCCTGCATGAGGTTGGCTCTTAAGATTTGTTTCCCCTTTAAAATGCTTTTGCTTATGCTATAAATAGTAAAACGACTTCAATTCATTGTTTGACCGCAATTGCATTGATTTCTGCAACTGATTTGCCCTCATTATGCATATGCAACAGCATTAGTTTTAAACCTACTTATGCAATAAATATGTGGATTTTTTTAGAATAACATTTTTAACTATATTCATTTATTCTCAAGATACAGCTTATTGAATGAAAAATTAGTTGTTATGTGAATAATTTAGTCCGTGCGTGCATATGTTTTTTTATTGTAGAAAGCAGGATTTTTTTTAAAGTATGCCAGGTAGCAATGACATTCGTTTTTAGTACGTAGATTTGTCAGTTATACAGTACTATTTTTCATTCTGCTTATGCTTCAAAAAATACTTAACCCGCTTATTAAAAACTTTTTAGAATACACTTGGATCAATATATACAAAATGAAACTATCTTCAAAACGGAATTTTAGACATATACATATATAAGTGTTTTTATTTTATATACTGTATGCATTGAAAAAATTTCAACGATTCAGCATCTAAATCTCAATCTCAAATAAAAAATTAAAATTAATTAAAAAATAAAAATTAAAAAATTGGCTAGCTCACTTACACTAAGGTAAAAGCTTTACTCTATTGCTTTTAGAGCAATCAAAAGCAACATTTGAATCTAAAAGTTGTAAGTCTTCGAAAATGTCATCAATGGGCAAATGTGAAATGGTATGAAAAATACAAACTTTATAAACACCTTTCTTTGAATACTACTCTTTCTTCTAAACATAATTTGATAATATTTCATTTTATTCATAATCAACATAAACCCTTTAACGGATATGAGTCCATCTAAATTATTCTAGTTTTGATTAAATTTTATTTCAAAATTATGTATTATAAAGTAATTCAAACTATTTTAATCCATAAAATTTTTTTTAGCAGTAATAAAAAGCAAAAAAATTGTGTATGATTTTACGACATTACGAAATAACCTCACTTTTGTGCAAGTGGGTGAATAAGCAGAATTGAAGTGGGTGTGATTCATTTTCAAAAAACGACAACATAATAAAACGTAAGTACTTTATGACAAGAAAAAATGTTTTCTTGTGGTCGATATACTTATCTTTTTCGTTGAATAAGAATAGTTCCGCTTTTCAACTGTTTTCTATATTTTACCACTAGTTTTTACAAATATATAGTTTTCCATAAAAGAAACCCAAATCTTTATATATAAAAATGAATGTTTGCCTGTATGTCATCGATGAATTCAAAAACTACTGGACCGATTATTATAAAAATTTGTGTATATAGGGTGGGCCATGTAAAATTTGCTTTTTGAATCGACAATAAAAAAAAACTAATCAATATTTTTCCAATTTTTTTTTTTTATTTTGAAGATTGAACATTGTCATTTATTAATGAAAAATAATATCGTTCAAATGACTGTCACGACTGGCTTAACAGTAGGCCATTCGATCAACCCAATTTTTAAGCACATTTTCGATTGTTTGGGCTCCAATTTCATGAATGTACCTTCGATTTCGTGTTTTAAAGCATCAATCGTCTCTGGATGGTTCGCATAGCATTTGTCCTCAACGGCTCCCCACAAAAAATAGTCCAACGGGCTTAACTCACAATTGATATCGAGGCGGCCAATTGATATCGTCCTGTTGAAACCAAATGTCGTCCATGTCATCCTCTTGAATTTTTGGAAACAACTCGTTGAGCATGTCACGGTAACGCTCGCCATTTACTGTAACCGCGGAAGAAGACGAAGACTCACCACTTTGGAAATAGGTTTTCAATATTTCCCAATTTCGTTCAAGCGTATAGCGTCCCATTTCGTAAGTGTCAAACCTTTAAGTAAATTATGAACGCATTTGGCATGTCATTTGTGTTACCATTCTCAAAAAAATAAGTGGTTCAAAAAGCAAACGCTATATGGCCCACCCTGTATATGTATTTTTCCACGAAGAAGGTTTGTAGAATATGCTCATTGATCCCACTCGCCACCAAGTGGCGCTGCAGAGTAGCCACTTCTGCCCCGTTCAACCGATTTTCATAAAAATTAGTATGACCATGTATTTTTACACAGAGGAAACGAATATGACATGTTCTTAATTTTATTTTAGTTGTTGGTGTAGCAACGCGCGTCGGGTACAGCTAGTATTATATACAACTTTTTCAATATTTTTCTTTTAATATGTCTTATTGACAATTAAATAAAGCTATTTCTACCGTGAAATATTTTTTTTCAACGGTTTAAAAATTCATGCAGTAAAGGATTAATATCATAAGGTAAAATAAATATTGTTCATATGGGCTCACAGAATTCAAACCAAATCGGACTCTAAGATATTCCTTGAATGTATTTGTTTTTATACTAATTCTCTTATTTTTTAATTGCCATCAAAGTACTCGACACCAGTGAGCACATTGATTAATAACGTAAGAGGAACGATGAATTCTGATAATTCATGATTTTATAATTGTGTTGCAAGAAAATCCGTTTGAATGTAAAAATTTGGCTTTTTCCCTTTTCATAATTTTCGTTGCAAACTATTCCTCAAGTAGGGAAACTTCCCACAACCTAGCGTCACTGGTATCTTTCAATTACTGATTTATATATTTATTTATTTATACAATACAAAGTTTCTTGCAGACTACATAGAACTAAGAGTATTTTTAAGAATTATATATACATGCATGTATCGAAATTATAAATTGAAAATTAAAACTTAAATTTAGATACCGATAAATCAATAGCCAAAGAACTTGAAATATGATTGAAGTAATTTAATGTTCTAATCATAGGTGCCTTCGAGGCATAACCAGTTCTACCCCGCTCTAGGAAGAATAAACCATTACTCCGAAGATTTTTTCGAGTACTAAAAGTATAGGCGAGTCAACTGTCCCATTTATAATATCGAAAACAAAGCAGAGTGACAGTATACTTCTTCTGCACACCTTGCATTATAAGAAGGAATCGGATCAGTGAAGTTCAAAGATCTGAGTGCAAAACAGGGAAATTTCTGTTGGATACGTTCAAGTCTATTCATGTGGTACTGATGATAAGGCTTCCAAATAAAGACGGCATACTCCTACTTGGATCGTACGAGTGCAGGAAATAGTGACCTCAAAGTATAAGGATCCGTAGAATCGGAAGCAAACCGCCGAATGAAGGCAAGTGTAGAATACGATTTGGCGATGACAAAATTTAAATCACTAGGAAGCTGAAAGGTGGAGTCGAAGACTACTCTTAAATCAGTAATTTCATTAAGAGTATTTAGACGCGAGTTCCTTATAAAATATGAGCTGGAAATTATTGACCTAGAAAATGACACATGATAGCATTTCTCAATATTTAATTCAAGTAGATTCCTATCGCACCATGCCACGACGTTGTTGAGGTCTGATTGAAGATCATATGAATTAGACTGGTTTCGTACAGTTTTAAAAATTTTTAAGTCGTCTGATTATAAAAGAAACTTAAAGAAATGAAAACATTCAGAAATGTTATTCATTCAAAGGACCAAAAATGCTGCCATGAGGGACACCAGAAGAGGCAATAAAATGATAAGATTATACATATCGATAACAACTACACATTCACGATTAAAAAGGTAGGACTTTATCCATTTAAGGAAAATAGAGTGAAACCCAAAACTTATTATTTTAGAGATTAAGGATGAATGGCAGACTTTATCGAAGGCCTTGGAAAAATCCGTATAAATTGCATCAACTTGAAGGCTATTATTGAAAGCCGACGTACAAAAGTCTGAGGAAACAGAAAGATTAGTGACAGTTGAACTACCAGCCATAAAACCATGCTGATTACTTGACCTTTTACAGCGGAGTATAATTTTCGTTTTACAATATACTCAAAGAGCTTTGAAATCGTTGAAAGTTTGGAAATAGGTCTGTAGTTTGCGATGTCATTTTTATTCCCAGCTTTAAATATAGGTGTAATAGAGGTAACTTTCCAAGCTTTAGGCCGAAGTTCAACGTTTCAAAGCCTACTGAGAGCATAAAAAATCTAAATGGCAGAAATGTGTCCCCTCCTAAAAATCTTATCATCGGTATTCTTCTAATATTTAGTTAGATACCAACCACTAATATTGTATAAATTAAGGGCCACTATTTACTAATTTGTCAACCCTTAGAATGCAGTTTGGTAGATGCTAGGCTTAAGTGGAAGAAGCATGTCAAAACCAAAGTTGCTGAACTTGAGTTAAAATACAAAAAATTGTACTGGCTTATCAGCAGAACATCAAAGCTGCGTATCCTAAATAAACATTTAATCTACAATCAAATCTTTAAGACAGTGTGAATCCATGGAGCTCAGCTGTGGGGAAGTACTGTGAAATATGTATAATCCTGAAATCATCCAACGTTTTCAAAATAAAGTAATACGGGATATCGTTAAAGCCCTTTAGTATGTACAGAATGACGACCCAGGGATTTGCATTTGCACACAGTCAAATAAACGATAAATCTTTGCTCTGCTAAAGGATTGAGCAACACATCAACGCTGAGGCCTTATCTCTTTACGATTAAACCACTTGGCCTAGTGGTAAACAATGTCGAACAATTCATGAATTATAAAACAAAATATATGTGTTATATATAATATATTGCTTGTTAGTTTTATTTATTTATTTATTCATCAATTAAAGTGCAACACATAGTTAACTATTGTAGATCTAATAATATGAAACGTATTTATTATTTTAATGTTTAATGTGAAACCATAGATTTTTTATAGTACCATTTCATTCAGCTTTTAATATTTACACCAGTTGATATGTATGGGTATCAAATATGATAATAATATGGGTATCAAATGAAAAGGAATATGTTTAACTATAAAAAATGGGTTTCATTCGCCAGAATAAATATAAATTTTTTAATAGTATCCACTTGGTACATTTTATTTCATAGGAGAAAATTTCAACTACTTCTTTACGTTTGTATAAAACAACAGGAAAAGCAAATTTCGAAAGTAAACAAAATTAATTTTATTAGCTAATATCATAAGTGAAGTATAAATATAATAATTAAATCCATTTTTTAGCTAAGTCCTCTGATTAAATTGATGAGTAAATACTGAGTATGCAACATTTCTAAAAATGAAATTTTTTCCGGATAAACTTTACAGTAAAAACATAATGTATAATAAAAAATGTTTTTAGATTGATAAAGCCTCGGTAGTCTAGCGTAAGTGTACTAGCCTGCCATCCCAGGGGTTGCCGGTTCGAATCCCACGTAAAGCACGGTCCTCGCACTTTGCCAAATTTACCTACTTTTCCTGTTTCTAAAAAAAAGAAACTCCGTTCCTCAACCCCAAAAACGTATCATTTCCATCCTTACTATCGCACTATAGTCTGCGCATTATTTGCATTGTGGCTGCCACAATAAATAAAAAACAAAGAAAAACACACAGTTACACATTGCATGAGCAGGAGGAAGCGGGCGATCGCGGTAATAGTGCAGACACACGAAATTTAGCGAAGTCCTGAACTATCTGTTGTGCGATCCTTCTGCCAGAAAAATGTGTAACACAGATAGCGCTCTAAACAGTAAGAAGGCGTTGTTCCTAAGCAATGACAGGTGGGCATTCCCACTACTTAGGACTGGTAGCGCCAGGCTAATCACCTACCCTGTCAGAAATCAAAACAGAATAACGAAACCAACGCAAGACTTAGTCTTGTCTAGGCCCTATGCTCCAGAAAGGAGAGAACAAGAAAAAAAAAACAAAAAATGTTGATAAAGGCTTTTTAAATTTTACAAAAATTGGTATGAATTTGGCTTATATCGTGTGCAAAACTTGCTTAGTTGTATTTGCCTTTTATTAATTCTTAGAAGTTAAGAAATAATCTGACAACTCTGCCTAGTCATAGTCCAACGTTAAAATACATTTTAGGAAAAGGAAGAACTTTCTCCGGGTCTGCTATGTACTTTCGAGAATACATATTATTTTTGTGGAAGTACTCGTATGTATTATATATATGAATTAATGTATGCGCAGCTGATTGTTTTCGTTTTTCTGGTCGGTACTACATCATCCAAAATATCCTAAACCACAAAATCTTGTAATATTCTCGTATTATTATGATCAAAAAAAGGTTGCTTTAGTTTTGCACAATACTGTTCGCACATTCATATGTAGGTATGTACATTATTATTAAATATAGCATTTGCTTTCCACATGCAGCAAATATCCTTCAGACACATTTCCTCCAGCAGCCACTGCATCTGTTCCAGCTAACGTTTATCCATGGCGGCTGTTAATGCTGCTACTGGAACCAATAAACCGACGTTATTTATCTGGCTGACTGCCGTCATTGCTACTTGACGGCGTAATGAGATGCGCGTAGTTAATGTCAACTCGATATATTTTATCATGAAGTATAATATGTACACACATTCACACACAAATGTTTTTGCGTGCTTTTGACTAGCATGCAAGTTATGATATGTACATAAGAATTCGATCACATGTATACATATGCACGTGTGTGCCTTCGAAGTTGGAACTCCACAACACAGAATCAAAAATAAAAGCAAGTAAGGAAAACCAAATTCTGTCCGGATTTTATACGGGTATACCCGCGCACATTTTAGATAAATTTAATTTGGAAATTGATTAATTTATTTATTTATAAACTAGAAACACACACAAACACGATTCGAACAGACTATTAGATCAATTAGAATTAGATAGATATAAACATTCCACAAACGCTCCGGCTCTGAAAGTATAATATTTGATGCGGTATCAGCTGGTGGTAGCATAGGAATAGGAAGTCCTCCTTTGCGCTGGTTAGATCAGGTGGAGAAGGACTTGGCTTCACTTGGTCTGTCCAACTGGCTCCGGTTAGCACGAGAAAGAAACGACTGGCGCGCTTTGTTAAAATCGGTCAAAATCGCGTAAGCGGTTATCGCGGCAATTAAGAAGAAGAGAAACATTCCATTTAATAATAACATAAAATTATACTTTATTAAAGAAAAGTCTATCGCATAAGAATTTTTGGGAAAGATGTATGCGTTCATAGCGCTTAGAATTAGATTAGATTTGTGGTGGGCTGGACAAGTCAAAGCACTCAGTCAGAAAGACCATTGTATTACACCCAGATAAATTACAGTGGAAGGAATAGAGAGACAGGATAGATATTATATGGATGATAAGGCGGGCAAATTGGTCGGAGGCCACTCTTCCGCGCATCTTTTGAATTCATTGATGAAGCTTAACGAGATCCGGAAGGGAAAGAGTATGAACTTTGTCCATGCTCAGAGCATAGCACCACAACAGCCTAAGTCTGATTTTAGAGAACGCCGGACAGCTAGCTACATAGAAAGTGCTCTCTAGTGTCTTCATTCCCATGGTAGCCATATGCTGACCACAGGCGTTGTGCCTTGTGATTACACCTGCCAGTACTCTCAGGTCCTTTCTGCTAAGTTTTAGGAGAAAGGTCACTAATTTCCTGTTTGGTTCTTTCACAAAGCTCTTAGCTACTCTGCAGAAGTCCAATTCAGACCAACGTCTTCTATGGGTTGACCTCATGAAGTCGTCAAACCATTATTGAACCGATGCAGAATTGACTCCTAGAAAGGGTTGAGGGCCCAGTGGTGTGCTTGCAGAGCTTTCATTAGCTAGTTTAATAGCAAACTCATTCCCTGTAATACCACAGTGTCCAGGGACCCATATCAGACAAAGTTTTTTGTGTTTTACGATACTGTTCAGTTTTGTCTTACATTCATCGACTAACTGTCACTAAAAATTCCAATACTACTACGCGCCACTTTTTCTCAATTAGCCAGTATGCTACATTTAAGATGGCTTAGACTTTCGTTAAGAATACCGTAGCCATCTGTCCTGTAGCGTAGGCGTAATTAGTGTCTTCGTCTAAATACCATCCAAATCCGCTACCATTGCTGATTTGTATCCTTCGGTGTAGAAAGTGTGCTAAAATTCCGCGAATAGGCTTTCTGGACTTAACCATTGATCTTTATCTGGGATAAAAACGTCATACTTACTACCGAAACCAACATAAGGCACCCGATTTTCCGCTGGCATCGAGAACAGTGTGCACCGCTCCGACAACTGATGGCAAACCTGCCAGTGGCCAGTGTTTTCTTCGTTTCCTCAGACTCCGTTTGACTTGACTTTATACGCCGCCTTCATTGCTTCCTTCCGGATTTGAAAAACTAGAGGTTGCAAGTTGGCATCAAGGGCATCACCAGATGTCGTACTCATAGCACTTGTGATACCTGAACACACACTTCTGGTTAGAAGTTTTACTCTGGAGTTAACCATAGTAGCCTTCAACCAGTGTACTATCGCCGGTCTTAGACCCATGTCTTGCCAAAGGTTCTCCTACACTGCCAGAAGACTTTTAGTGTTCGAGAGACCTCCTACTTGACGTGCATCTTCCAGGTCAACTTACTATCTAGGAATACTCCTAAGTATTTGACCTCAGAAGACAGTTGTAGTGTTACTCTTTTCAAGGTGGGTAGTAACAAACCTTCCGTATTGCGTTTCCTAGTGAAAAGTACCAAGGTACTTTTTACTCTCAAGTCTTTTGATATTAGAATTATACTTTGGTCTACATGCAAACAGCGTATTCTAGTTTCGAACGTATAAGAGAATTATAAAGTAATTTAAGGGTTACGGATCTGAGGTAAAATGGTGAATGGTGAATGGTGAATATAAGAATGGTGAATATAAGAAACTAAAGAGTCTTTCAAAATGCTGACCTAGATATTATTTTGAAATAAAACATCTAAACATTAAGATTCTCTAAGATTTCACTATTTTTATTCAAAATATGGCTCCCAACAAGTATACCACCTTAATAAAGAAGTTCTCGGAATATATTCAGAAAATTCAAAATACGAGTTTATTCCTTAAAAGTCAAATTATCACCTTCAAAATACTCTGCATCAACTGCAATGCACCGCGATTGATCCAGCACTCGAAACATTTTTAGAACTCTATTTTCGGGATACCCATCCTCGAGTTTTACTTTACTTTTCGGCACTACGGGGAAGTGGTTTTTTGATTAGGGCAAACAGAAAAAAAATAGCAGAGAACCATATCAAATAAAATCAATGGCTGTTAGAGGGTATTCGTTTCGAACTAGGTCAAATGATAATGATGGCACTGTGCGTCGATGCGTTATCATGGTGCTAAATTCCGAACTTTTTTCTCATAAACCTGATGTCTAGATTACGTGTCGTACTCATAAATCCACGTATCGTCTTTGGTAACGTTCACCTTTGGATAGCATGTCTTTGGCGATATCAACGCGGCTTATTTTTTATATGAAATTCAGTCCCTTTGGGACCAACTTTGCAGCAACACGGTGCAAACCTAAATCATTAATTACAATGACCTTAATGGATCCATAAGCAAAGTTAAAGACCTCTGCCCGTTCCCTGATGGTTAATTTTCAACAGTCGATTCATGAATGCCTTATTGTTGAGAACATCGAGATATCGATGTTGAAGGTTGTTCAACAACACTTTGCACTACAACAGCAATATTCTCAACAAAACGTCCAGTTTTTGGTATGCCAGTCTGTTATGTATCCAGGAAAGAAGCAGTTTCTTGAAATGTTTTCACCAACCTTTGAATTGTCGACTCATTCCTTTGAATATTTCCAACAAAAAAATGACGATATGAAAAAAATGACCATTTTCATACAATTCACCATGTAAAATTGTACATTTGTCCCCTTGACATATATCAAGGATGCCATAAAAAACGATGCCGTTGAGGAATAATTCACTACTGACATCCAGGCGTCACCTTTGGAAGACCCCTTATGCGCCCTAGAATCAAGTGTAGTTCATGAGGGTTTGAAAAATATATTTGGCTCAAAAACTAAACCCAGTTCAGAAACTTTCTCTAGGATTCTTAAATGAAAGCTACCAATATAATAGGAGGTTCTCGAAAAACGAGAACGACACTTGAAGTAAGCGATAGGAATGCACTTATTAATATAAGTTAAGACAGTTTTTAATGCACCATTAATCAACGTGATTAATATCAATTGAAGCAACTCAGAAAGGAAATTCCATGAATTTGAGTCTTAATATATAAAAAAGTGGACGTGGTTTTAACCGAGCTTAATAATATTTATCAGGAGGGTAGGAAGCAAATCAAGGGTCACGTTCGTATGAGAAGTCGTTATGGAGGAAGTCGCCTTTACCCAAACAGGCGTGGCACCGCCCCTTAAAAAATTGTTTTCCATCATAGTTCTATGGTTACTTCATTTAGGTTCACCATTTGTATGACATTTTGCTTCATTTACAACAGAGATATCCATTTTTTGAAAGTTATCGATTGGTCCCTTTTGCTGATTTTTAATACCGACCCACAATGGGCAGAGTAAGTTTCTTGCAAATACAGGGTGGGCCATATAGCGTTTGCTTTTTGAACCACCTATTTTTTTGAGAATGGTAACACAAATGACATGTCAAATGTGTTCATAATTTACTTAAGGGTTTGACATTTACGAAATGGGACGCTATACGCTTCAACAAAATTGGGAAATATTGGAAACCTATTTCCAAAGTGGTGAGTCTTCTTCTTCTTTTCTGATTTTCACATCGGTGGCTACGTCAATAAGCCAAATTGTCGGATGTGGGGCTTAGAAAATCAGCACGTTACTGTAGAGAAGCAAATGCATTCACAACGAGTCACTGTTTGGTGCGGTTTTTGGTCTGGCGGCATCATTGGGCCTTTTTGGCGAGCGTTACCGTGACATGCTCAACGAGTTGTTTCCAAAAATTCAAGAGGATGACATGGACGACATTTGGTTTCAACAGGACGGTGCAACTTGTTACACTGCCAAAGTTACACTCGAACTTTTGGCTACCGTTTTTGAAAACCGAATAATCAGCCGAAATTCCGATATCAATTGGCCGTCTCGGAGCTGTGATTTAAGCCCGTTGGACTATTTTTTGTGGGGAGCCGTTAAGGACAAATGCTATGTGAACCATCCAGAGACGATTAATGCTTTAAAACACAAAATCGAAGGTGCATTCATGAAATTGGAGCCCAAACAATCGAAAATGTGCTTAAAAATTGGGTTGATCATGGGTACTGTAAAGCCAGTCGTGGCAGTCATTTGAACGATATTATTTTTCATTCATAAATGAAAATGTTCAATCTTCAAAATAAAAAACAAAAATTGAAAAAATATTGATTAGTTTCGCTTCAATTATCGTGCGCACGCACCGGTGACAGACGTTCGAACATGGCTAAATTGACTCCACTCATCATCCTCTAGGCATTTTGGTATAGATACGTATGTCTACATCTATTTCGACTCCTTTTTGTTGGAAGGTGCCGTAATGTGAACAAAATTACAATACCCATGGGCACAAGTGCGCGGGTATAAAGAAAGAAAAAAATGCTCATATAATTGATTGACGATATAAAATGTAGCGTTCGTGTAATGTTGTGTGCATTAACAATAAATTCCAAAAGAAAAATCAAGACCAAAAAATAAAATGCAGTACAACATCCGAAAATCGATTTTCCATTTACCAGCCACATAACGAGAGTACCCAATCGTTGCACGAGTATAATATGCATGCACATATTAAGTACGAGTAAAAATGATAAAGAACGCTTTTATGCACGCGCGATTAAAATGACTACATAATGCGCGTAAATGTGTTCATATCTATAGCATATACTCGTACATGTACGTATGTATGTGTGTACACAAATAGACATATTTATTAGATTCCTACCGAGATATTGTTAGCTCATCTCCATTGGTTGTTTGTCGTAGACATCAATCTGTGTTGAGTGCCTATACATATGTGTGTATATAACATATACGTACGTAAGTTTTGTGTACTATGTGACATGCATGCAATAATAGTTGATTAAAAATTGTACATATGTAGATCTTGCGTAGAATAATTCTCTGAAATGCTCCTAGCGTCTTCTCATCATTGTATGACACCGTCCCAGCTTCTATGCCTTCCAAGTAACAAATGTCATGAGTGACTTTTGAAATGTGGTAGAGAAAAGGCTCGAATTTTTAATTGCTTACCCGGTACGAAATAGCACTTTTTAGCAAAAGTTATTTTTCGCTTGATTTCCAGGTTGACATTGTTGAAGTGTTAAAGCTGGTGCTTCATTAGACAATCTTCTTTACAATTTCAAAGTAATATCAGTAATAAGGCGCATATATTATTTTCAAATGTATGAACTTAAAAAAGCTTTCCAAATTAATATACCGCCACCAAAAAAAATAGAAGGTTTTTATTAAAAAAAAAACTGCCCTCCGTGGTTTTGCTATAGCAAACCAAGGGGGCGAAACTGATGAATTACAAGGCCCCCGGGGATGCATTTCTAATATATTAGAATTTACAAAAAAGTTAATTAACTCTTATGAGCATTAGTCTCGAACCTTATTTAAACGATTAATGCACGAATTGTGAAGTCAAGTGTAGTTATAAATTCTCTGCTGGCCTAATTTGCGTTCATCTATATTATATTTGACTTCCTCGCCACCGTAGCCGAATGGGATGGTGCGTAACTACCATTCGGGAATGCGCAGGTTCGAAGCTGTGTGCATGAAACAGCAAAATTATATTATTATCATTATCTATAGTATTATTTTAAAACATGGCGCTTATTCTGACTAAACTACAATATGTACAGATATGAAATATATATCAAAAGAAAGGTTTTGATGGATAATTTGTTCATGAAATATTTGCGTGTAAAGTTATCAAAATTTTCATATTGATAACAGCGATGTCTATGCAAAGCGGGATGACACACAAATATACGCATACGAGGGGTGCCCTTTATATGTCGGGATTAGAGAACAAAACCAAATTTTAATCATCGAAAATCACTTAATTGTTTTTCAAAATATTCTCCATGAAGATCTATACACTTTTTCATGCGTTTGAACCAATTGTCGAAGCACTTTTGCCACTCTGAATGAGGCACCTCCAAAACATGCATTCTGAATGCCGCAACCGCTTCTTCAGGTGTCGAAAAACGTTGATCTCTCAGTTTGTTTTTTACGTACGGGAATAAAAAGAAGTCGTACGGTGCCAAGTCAGGACTAAACGGCGGATGGCCCATTAATTCGATGTTTTGGTTGCTCAAAAATGCAGTTGTTTGAGCCGATGTGTGAGAGCTCGCATTGTCCTGGTGAAGAGTGATCCGTCTTTGGCGATTGGTTTTCTTAATTTCTTGGAAGACAACTGGCAAACAAATGGTTGTGTACCACTCAGAATTTACTGTTCTGCGTTGTTGTAGGGGTACGGTTGCGACATGTCCAGTTTTTCCGAAGAAACAGGCGACCATTTGCTTGGAAGTGCTTCGTGCGCGAACAACTTTTGTTGGATTTGGCTCATCTTGAAACACCCATACAGTCGACTGCTGTTTACTTTCGGGCTCATACGCGTAAATCCATGATTTATCACCTTTCACGATGTCATAGACGTGTTTCGAAGCCCCGCGATCATATTTTTTGAGCATTTCCTTCGACCAATCGACACGAGTCTTTTTTTGAGCGATTGACATATTGTGTGGGATCCAACGCGAACAAATTTTTTTGACAGTCAAATGTTTATGCAATATTGAATGTATGCTGGTCCCACTAATGCCTAAGATTGTCTCAATCTCACGATAGGTCACATGACGATCTTGCAATATCAGTTCGCGTACAGCATCAATGGTTTTCGGAACAACAATTGATTTTGGACGACCTTCACGAAATTCGTCTTGGAGTGAACTACGACCACGATTGAATTCACCATACCATCGATAAACACTGGTCCTTGATGGAGCTTCATCGCCAAAAAATGAATTAAGTTCATCCATGCAATGTTGCTGAGTTAATCCACGTCGAAAGTTGTAAAAAATAATCGCACGAAAATGTTCACGATTTAATTCCATTTTTGGACCGAAATGAATCTTTTAAGTTACTGTAAACAACACAAATAGCGCTGGTATTTCAAAACGTTCTGAGTACGTAAAAGCCAAAAAATGTCAAACTTTGCGATACAGCTGTCAGTTGCCAGATTGCAATACCAGGGTTGCCAAATCCCGACATATAAAAGGCACCCCTCGTATGTATGTATGAGTACGTTTGCTTTGTTTAGCTCTCTTTCTAATGAGCACAGCATTGTATACATTTGGATTCTCAATAATTGTTTTATTTTGTTCTCTTTACTAATAAATATGTATTCATGAACATAGCCCCAACGGGTGCTGCGAATTTTTTTCAAAATTTTGTTGTGATGGCAATAATCGGTATGAATTGGCAATTGACTTGAAATTTGTCAATTTACTTAAAATAACGGTAACAGTGCAAATTAGAAAGAGTTTTGGACAGACGCAAAATATAATTTATTTTAAGAAAAAAGTGCATGAAATTAAACCAATTCTGTAATCTTACGTTTCGACTGTGGTTAAGTATAAATCGCCTGACATCTACTTTTTCGACTGTGTTCTTTGTTGTTACAGGTGTGGATTTAGTCGATTTTGCGACACGATCTGCTGCTTCGTTGCCCATGATACCAATGTGTCCAGGTATCCATAGAAATTTAATCTTTTCATCGTTTTCGATGAGCATATCTCTAATTGAATTGACTGTAATCGAGGGATGGGTGGGAATTTGGACTGCTTTCAGACATATTGTCGGTACATATGCGACTTTGGAAGCGGTCTGGTAGTATTTGCATTTTTAGGACGTGACCAATTCTTCCGACAACTGCGTAACTGGGGGATGTGTCTTTAGATTTGGAGCTATGTATATACCATAACGCCCATTTTTCCGCTTCATAGCTAGCTTTACGTTCCAGGAATAACTGATGAAAGGCAGCAGCAGAGACATTGGATTTATTGAGTCTTGAAAGACTAAGGTCACATGATGTTTTTTTAATAATCCATGGTGGGTGGGATAAAATTCGGCTTCCCTGGGGTCAGAGTAGATTTAAGTTATTTACGGTGTTAAGGGGGGAGGAGCCTGGTTTATAAGGTCAAAAAAATCAATTTTTTTTTTCGTTTCAAGCGATTCCCAATATATTTCAGAATATTCACACAAAGTTACAGAGCCTAATTCTCAATATTTCCGTAGATACAAAGCCAAAGGTAGGCGAGCGTTAGGTAGTTACGCTGTGACCAGACAGCTATAGTACATACTTTATCTTCTTTTCTCGACTTTTCATTTTTATGATTTCTTTGAATTGGCATACATGAATGAAAAAAAACTAATGAACCTTTTGAAATGAATCATAGCTTGTTCTCTTCAGTATTAAATTCTCTTCTATTTGAACTAACAAAATAGATAAAAAAAAAATTTTCAAAATTTTTATACCAAGTTGAAGTGAATTTTTTTTTTATGGAAAGGCATTTTTTTCTTTAAAACCTCCAAAAAGTTGAAATTTTGGAATTTCTCTCAGTTTTCTTAGTTCATCTAGAATAAAAAATCATGATAATTAGAAATCCATTTGAATTTCTTGCTTTAGATAATAATTACGAGCTGTATCTTGTACGCCAGTTGGAAACTCCAGCGTTGCAGCGCTCTACTAATTTCTATGTTAAACATTTTTTTCAACTTATTTTAACCAGTACAAAAATTTTGTATACTTTTTAAATGTTCATTAAAAGATAGAAAAAACTTTGCAGTGCTAAATTAATTTTCTCCTTAAAAAAAAAAATCGCAAAGAGATGAAATTTTTAGACCTCATAAACCAGGCTCCCGCCTTAAGAACAAGGTGCAAGGTTGATAAAATCCTTTGGCTGGTTTTTGTGAGCCGTATGTGTTTAATATCGTTGTCAATAACTGAGTCTGATGAAAATGTTGTTTTAGGTACTAAGCGAGCGTGATGTAGTGTTGGTAGACCCGCTTCTGCCAAAATGTTTTTAACGGGCTTAATTCTGTTGGCACGTATGTCTACTCTGGCGGCTTGACGGTAAACCGGACTAAATGCTGTTATACTTAACTGTGAGGATTTCCCATAGAAATAAAGTCCATAATCAATTTTACTTAAAATTAACGTCTTAGTTAGATATATTAAAGCAAAATTATAGAAATAGAAATTAATAGCGGTCGCCCCTCTTAATAGAAAATAATAAAAAAAATATCTGCCTTTTGGAGTCGGCTTAAAAACTATAGGCCCCTTCAATTGTGGAACATTTCAGGACGCACACCACAAATAGGAGGAGGAGCTTGGCCAAACACTAAACAAAAGCGTATGCGCCAATTAATTATTCTTATTCGATTTGACTTCCAATTTGAGGCATAGAACATCAATATAACTAAATTTGAGTTCTTTCAGATCAGCTGAGATTGCCGATACTAGATCAATACCACAAAAGCATCCGCGAGGCATTGATGGAAGGTCACTTGCCTTGCAGCAGCTATTCTTAAGATCGTTCAATCAGAACCAGCAATACGACCCGCGCTCGGATGGTATCTTCCCAGTGCAACAAACGGGGGTACTCAAGGAATTACTTTATGTTTTTGTATATCGCAAAGGCTAGCAAAGTGACAAGGGTTGTCTTCATATCAAAATTAAAAATACAGAGGCTCAAATATATAATATTTTAGAGCCATGCCGGCATACACTTTTTTGTTCAGAATACAGAATTTTGTTCAGTGGAATACTTATGTCGCCACAAGAAAAAAGGAAAAATTTAGTTCGTCCTAATGTATATCGTATGTGTTTTATAAACATGAACTAATTGTGACGTAAATATGACTAACACTATGAAACAAATTTCATTGAAAAAAATAATAAATAAAAATAAATACGTAAATTATATTTTTTGTATACTTTTTCTACGAAAATAAACCACTGTGCTAAATCTGAATATTGCATATATGCGCATTAAATGCAGATTTTCCCGAATACGCAAATATAGATGCACCGAGGTGTGTCTGGCATAATGGATTTTTTAGTTATGTGACATCACTTGTAGACACATATGCCATATACTCGTACACAAATATTTCAGAACTAATAAAACATACCTCACACACCGAGTTCGGTTGCAGTTATGTTATCCAAGTGATTGATTAAAGATTGTCTAAATTTAAAGGAGTTTAAATTTGCAGAGTGTTTTTTCTACCGACTACAAAGACTTTAAGGTTACAGTAGTACCAAAGTCACATGGGTGAACGTTTTTGAAAGTACCAGGTGGCGTAAAATAATCACCTTATCGAAAGATCTATAATTTTTGCAATCTGTAAATCGTCGTCTGTCAATCATATTTGACACTTGTGAACTAGACATCTGTAGAGGGTCTGGCACTCGAAATGTAACCAATTAATAACATTATAAATTTAGTTTGGAAAATTGCTTTTATTCAACTCAAAGTAAAAAATCTGTGAAAATAATACAAAAATTAAGAAACAATTTACTTTTGCTCGATATGACCACCTTTTGTCTTGACTATGGTCTTGAGATGGTCCTGAAACGAATAGCAAGCTGCCCGAATGTGACTTGCAGGTATTTTGACCCACTCGCGGACAATGTTAGTTCGGACATTGCTCTCCAAAATGGCTTAAAGAGAATTATTCATCGGTTTCGCGTTTGGAGAATTTGAGAGCCATTGTGTGGACGTTATGAAGTTCGGAATGTTGTTTTTTAGACATTCTTGGTTCACTCGAGCGTTGTGAGACGGTGCCGAGTTCTGTTGAAACGTCCTCCAGAATACTTTCCCGATAATATTTTGCATTTACTTTGACGCCAGGCTCGATCAAAACGATTGGAGAGCGTCAGTCTGCGGTTACTGCGGCGCAAACTATTACTTCTCGTATGTACTGTCGGTCAAATACACTCTATTGTTTTGAGAGTTTACGAATTGCTCAATTTGAAACATTTCTTGTCAGAAAACACAATGTTCGGAAATTGACCGCTTTCGGCCAAGCAAAGCAACTCCTTCGCTTTCTCAAGTTTGACTTGTTGCTGCTTTGATGTGAGATCATGCGCCTTTTGGATATTGTAAAGCTTGACTTTGAGATCATTTTTCAGTATGCGGCGGATGTTACGGATGCTACGGTCAGGTATTTTCAGTTCTTTCGCCATTTGATTGGCACTCATTGCGGATTTCGCTCAAGTTGCTTCTTCACGTTTTGAACCAATTCACGTGACGTTGCAGTCTTTTGATGACAACCTGCGTGACGTTTCGGGATGCTACCAGTATCATTGTAACGAGTAATGGTACGATAAACAAAAATTTTATTACTTTAAGGTGCTCGAGCTCACGAACAATCGCTGGTTGTGATTTTTCAGCTAAATATAATGCGATCACACTATTACGTTTGAAATCCATTACTGATTTTCTTTTTTCGCGTTGACGCTCGGCAAAATGCTTCCGTGCGCAATACTCTGGACTGTCATTTAGCCAACTGACAGACAGCTGATACAGCACGAGCGGTCTGAAGTTGGTTACACTTCGAGTTCCGGACTCGGACGGTATACAAAGAGACAAGCAATGGAGCGCGTAAAGCTCAAAATAAGGATTATCATCTCTCAAATCCATATTTTTATTTAGTAAAAAAAAAGTAGAATGCGAAAAAATTTTTTGCAAGCTTTTGAAATTACAAATAATTAATTTTCAAGGCTAATTTGATTGCCTCGCTTATAGATAAAACAACAAATCTTTAGGAACTTGCAGAACAAGTCCGAGTTCAGGCAACGTTAGCTCTTAAAATAGAGGGGTTTCAAATAAGAGGTGTTATTTTGATATTCAAAGAAAAATGCTATTTTTTAATATAACGGATCCGATGTTTATTTCATTATAAAGAGGAAGCTATGCCGTTAATAGTGCAAAATAACATCAGGCAAATGCCACCACGACCAAGCTTATAGGACAATATCCTTTTCATCAAATTTTCCATAACCGAATTGCAAAGTGGCTGCCCTATGTCCTCGATAGCCTCACGAATTCCATCTTCGAGGTCTTGAATCGACCCTGCGCTGTTGGCGTAGACCTTCTCTTTCACGTGACCCCAAAGAAAACAGTCTCAAGGAGTTAAATTAGAAGATCTGCCCAATTGTGATCACCTCTTAGAGAGATAACACGGTCCGGAAACTTTTCCCGTAAAAGATCAACGGTTTCGTTTTTTGTGTGGCACGCAGCGCCGCCTTGTTGAAGATAAACATTATCCAGATCAATACCATCAAATTCCGGCCATAAAAAATCGTTAATCATCTCTCCATAACTATAGATAACACCTGTTATAGGAAAATCCTTTAGTAAACAAAGAGTTCAAAATTTAATACTGTTTTAGATAAGAGTAGATACTTGTAAGCCTATTCCCTCATGAAATTAACCACAAAAAGTATTTTTAAAGTATTTGTACTCAAATAAGCTATGAATGGTTTTGCTACACGCGATTCATATCAATATGGGCACAAATGCACTACTTTCCGCCATCGAATTTAAGCAGTCAATTGCAAAGATCTCTGTGATATCTTGCGTCATTAAGCATATTTAGTAAGGTGAGGAGAGAAATTTCGCCATTTATAGAAAAAATCAAAGGCATGTCGAACAGATTTAAGCAACAGACTTCGGATGAATATGTCACGTTTTATTATCATTATTTTATAGCACAGTAAACCTTAATTTTTCCCAGCGCTTCTCACAAATTTTTCTATATACATCGTATCCCTAAAAGCTAACAACATTAATTTCGCAATTTAACTAAAGACCACAACACATTTTGCAACAATACCACCCAACAAAGAAAACAAATTGCCACACTTTTCGGTGAAATAGTTTGAATATTAAACACCTACTAGCCTGCACACACAACCAAGTAGATAGCCACTATACATACTTCGACCTACGGTACGTACAGTCAGTGATTTCACGCAATGAACCCCAAAAATGGCCAGCACCAGTAGAGGCAGTTTAAAACAATAGACAATAGGCGGCTTTGTATACGAGTAGTATGCGCGACTAGAGATTGTTAAGAGGCGCACTGTTGACTGAAACAACAAAGTGCTGCCACAGCAAAGTTGAGGAGTGTGATGTAGGCGCGCCGTAGCAAATACACTCATAAAACACTTGTCTGACAGGCCGGCACGCGGTCTAGTTAACTAGTCGGCGTTTGTGGGTTTCGGTATGAGGGGAGAAGTAACGAGAAGAAGCCACCGCAAACGACCCAATCTATCGATGATGAAATTGACGGCTGTACAGCCTGGAAGAAGAGACGCAAACTGGCCTGCCCTAGCTGCTCTTTCACATTCATTGCTGCTTTACTCTACTCTACTCAACAACGCGCACACGCTCACTTGCGCACTTTTGTCTTTTCATTTGTTGCCATCATGTAATCGTTATGTGCGAAATTACGAAATAATGCAACGGAAATGGGTCCGCAGTGTTATCCTTTTTATGCTTGACTTACCTTCATTGCAATGGCCAAACGCCTCTTTGAACAAAAGTTGAAACCCACCCACCATACATACACATTTTGCAAATTGTTCCTGTTCAGTGCACAGAGTTGAATATGTGTACGTTTATGTATGTATTTATATGAAGCCTCATTCCTTCTTTGTCGCGTCAAATTGACTTTGAATAGCAGACAAACTCTTTGTGCATCACCAATACATACAGTCACTCAATGCTGCGCTCACTTATATATTGTTATTGTTGCATTTATTTTGTACACTTCTCCGATTCCCAACTTTGTTGCTGGTGTTATTTTAAATAAATGAAGGAGATAAACTAGACACGACATTGGTACTGACACCCTTGTCAAGTGTCTTAACATTGGCGTTTGGTGGCCGTAGAATGCGACCTGCGAAATACATTTAGATGCATGCGAAACGATAAAATGCTCGCATTGAAATAACGTTTATTTGTCTGGCAGACGGTGGTGATGAAGTGAGTAAAAAAGGTGCATAACTCATCCTTTAATCGGTGAAATACCTGATATATCTTGCAAATTTGTTGCCAACAGAGTTCAAAGTGGCTTTCTAAGGGTGTATAAACATAGTTAGAAAAGCAGTACACTATTTTAAATAACTCAATGAACCTGATTGTTATCTTCTGATCAGTATGGAAGCTTCAATCACTTGTATGCTATCCTTTTAACGTTCCGCTCTCAAATTAAATTCAAATCAATTCACAATCACTGAAATGTCGGAAAATTCCTCAAAATGCAAAATTACAAAAAACAAAAAAAAAACTGATCTGTTCTATAAATTAGCACACTGTCTATAATGAACACAAAACTCGACTTCGGATATGGTCTCTGACTTTTAGAAAAGCTGGCAGATTGCCGAGTCTTTGAGTACTTTTATAAGATCTCTGTTTTTCGGTCATCGAGTGTCGCGCAAAGATAATGCGATACCCTACAGATTATTTAATCTGTTTTAATAGCTCGTTTAGCCTCCATCAATTTGGGAATACAAAAATGCATGTTAATGTTATTTCCAACTTTCTCGCGAACATTTCCACTAAGAAGGCGAACTTTTCAAAGAGCGTGGACAATTTTGTTTCTTAACTTCGCCACCAAGCAAAAATTTCGAGTAAGAAAACTGATGAAATTGATGAGGTAGATAATATTCGTATCTAAACCTGCTAAATAAGCCGCCGTAGGTAGGTTCGAATCTTGGTGAAACAGCAAAATTCAGTTTTTTTCTAATAGCGCTCGCCCCTCGGCAGGCAATGGCAAACCTCCGAGTGCCCTGAAAAAGCTCCTCATAAAAAATCTGCCGTTCGTAGTCGGCTTGAAACTGTAGGTCCCTCCATTTGAGGAACAACATCAAGAGGCACGCCACAAATAGGAGGAGGAGCTCGGCCAAACACCCAAAAAGGGTGTACGCGTCAATTATATATATATATACATATATAAGTCGGCTATAATCGTAGGCGTAACAAAAAGGTGTAGGATAGCTGAAAAGAAGATGAAGAGATAACCCGAGCTTCCAAAAGCTCTAGAACTTCATAAGCAACACGTAGTCAAAGAAACCTCAATTCTTTCATTTCACGCCTAAGCCCCCCTCATTGGCTACCTTGCTAGTTCGTCAGTCTAGAACTTTTCTAGTATACCTCTGCGACCAGATACACATACAAGCTTAATTTCAAAGTATTCGAAAGCGGTTGGAAGGGAAGTCTGGCTTTCCTCGACTAGTTTCGAGTGCACCATCAACGATCACAGGGTCGTAATTGTTGCTTTGTCTAAATCCGCTTAGAACACACTGTAGTTATCCGGTAGCTTGAACCTCAACGCACTCCACCGTCCAACTTTGAGCCATCCGTGAATAGGTTAATCAAATTCCGCCTCCAAATGTACCTTACTTGGATAAGCGAAGGTGGGCATTCATCAGTCTTTATGGGTATGAACTCAAATTACCTAAGGATCCTCCTTGTATAATATCCGTAGCCTGCTTGGATCTAGCGAGGGTGGACATACACCAAGATTGTAACCTTGGGCGCAATCAGATTGAAGGGCTCTACTCCTATATTCTTATTTTACGTTAGGACAGATAGAAGTCGCACGGTGCAAGATCCAGCTCTGCGTCAGGATAGTCTGATATTGAGCAATCTCTTAAACTGAGCAGCGCCTCAGTACCCTGTTTTGAGAACCCGTAACTTTTTCTTACACGATTCGGGTCTGTTTCCCGGCATTCTTTCACTGAGAATAAAACCATAATTATTGCTTTCAATTTGCATTTGCTGATGAAGCTTTTTTAGTTATCGGTGAAGTCGCCATCTCACAATGGGTAGATTGGAGCTTTTTCTCAAAGGAAACAGCTTTCGAAAGAAACAGTTGGGGTATGCTGGCGTCATGAACAACGTCAGTATCGTTATTTCAGGTATCTCGTGTTTAATTTCAGCTCTGAAACTTCTTTTGAATTGTCGGAACTAAATCTATCCAAAATATTTTTCACTGTAGAATATTTTTCGGATCATGCTTCATGTGATACTTCAGTGAAACCTCTATTAAAGAGTATCTTCTTGAGCAATTAGAGAATTTCTTTTGGATCTTTTGAAAGCGGCAATTTGTTAAAAAATTGTTTGATCGTGTGAACGAAAAATCAAGAGTACAACCGAACTTCGGTTTCGGCCTGGTTTAGCCACAAAAATTCTGGTTGGTTTTAGTTCGCGTTTCGCAAAATAAGGCGAATTTTGGCCAAATATTTATTAATATGCATTACTCTTAATGAACATCTGCTACTAAGGCACTGTATGTATTTTAGTATACTCCGAAAAGTTAATGGAATCCGACTATGAAACTTTCAGGAATTACTGAGCACAGCTGTTAATGAAAAATACGAAACAAATCTAAGGATCAAGTTTTTCACAAACGATAAATTACAAAAAAAAAAAACAAATTGAATAATTTCCAAAAAAAAAAAATTTTTTTAAATAAATGTATTTTATCATAAAAATTTAAAAAAATTCAAATTAAAAAAAAAAAAAAATTTAAATAATATCAAAAAAAAATTTTTTTTTAAATAAATGTATTTTATCCTAAAACAAATTATAAAAATGATATTTGACTTAAAAAAATTTCGTTCCAAAATTTTCAAAATTGAATAAATCTCAAAATTAAAAATTTCTTTCACAATTATTTTAGTTTACTTTTTATACTTAAGCCTATAAATAAACGAATTTTCCAAAAAATTTAAGACCATGTCTAAAATTAAGATCACTTAACATGGAATCGCTTAGCTCTATACATACATATGTATATGACCGCTTACTGTGAAGAAATTTCGCAAGATATGTTTACATGAAATATCGCTTAACGAATATCTTGACTTCATTGCTTTTGTTGCTGGCTCAGTACGAAGTACCCCCGTCGAAAAAAACACACGCTCTTTGTGAATATAAATGTTGACATTTAGGTTTTTTAACTCAATTTTAAGTTATTTTCAATAGAAATTCAGTTATTTCTAAGCTTTCGTGTACATAAACGACTTACATGAAAGCTTAGAAGGAGGTTTAAACATAGAATGGAAAAATATTAGACTTCTAATATATGCGGATGATATCATTTTGTCAGCGGATCACCCAGGCAAACTACCAGAGATCATTAATAGCCTTGAAAGTTACTGCAACCTATGGAATTTTGAAGTAAACTGCTCAAAGTCACAAATAATGGTGTTCAGAAAAAGGTGGGAAACTTAGTAAGAAGGAGAAACACAGACGGTGTCTCGATATACTTACTTAGGAGTGGAAATAACACCTCAGATGAATCAAAAAAAAAAAAACATGTTGAAAACAGAACAGCTGCAGCAAAAATGGTATTAATGTTTCGTGGACTTGGAAGGAAGGAAGAAATTTCAATTAAAGGGAAATTTCAATTAAAGGGAAATGGCAGCTTTTTCTTGTAGTTTGTCGCTCAATACAGTCATACACGCAGCTGTGGGGTTTTGGGTGGTTTGAAGAAGTTGATATACTGCAAAAGTACTTTGTAAAACAAATTCTGAAGCTACCATCACATATGCCTACATACATATTTTTTTTTGGAAACCGGCATGCAAGAAAATAATTTGTTCACTTTAGAACTTTTCCTTAAGTATAGTATATGCTTTGTGTACTCACAGAATCGGTTGCCACATTATCTGTCCAAAATTGTTATAAAAAAGGAAGATAAGAGATTTAAAGAACTTGTTTGGTAAAAACAGTGTCATCTGGCGAATAGATAACACACAATGAGATAGCAGGATAGAATGGAAAATGGCTTTTAACAAACCACAACCAGGCAAGGATGAATGTGTACATACAAAAAGTCTTAAGTTCTAGTAGGATATAAAAGGAATTAGATTGGTCAAAATGTCTAGTTTATGTAAATAAAAAAAAAAATAAAAAAAAATATGAATATAAGATAACTAGAAGTGACATGGTAATTTTAAGTAACAGCACATTTGACACAGAAAATAAAACTTGCCCAATGTGTAATTTAGGCGAGCTTGAAAACATAGCATATTTCCTGGCGCGCTGTCCAATTTTAAGAGAATATAGAAAAGTCTTTTTCCCAAAATTTACCTTAAATGAATCACAACTGATAGAGATTCTTAATAGGGAAAATGATCATTGCGATAAACTTTTGCGTTTTATTAAATATTATATGTCCTTATATACAGAGGTTACTTAATAAAAGAGTTTTAAAAAACCGTAAACCGAATAATTGTTTTCCAAATTAATCAAAGTTCTAAACTTTGTGCGAAATAAATTTTTCATCAATGTTTCTAATTTTATAACCAGAAGTTGTAGAAAACTTCTGGGTATGCAGTTTTACAACCAATTCAATTTTAATATAATTAAATAGCTCCAAAATTGTGTTGCAAAATTAAAAATTTATATACTTAAGTTATTTTTGGGGACTCAGTCAAAATGCAAAATATTTGCCACTCCCATACCATCGATAATCATGGAATTCAGTGCCTTTTTAAGAGTTACTCACTTTGTTTTCGGTCTGACCCAGCGTTTCGCAAGAGTTGATTACTGGTGAATAATTCAACTAAAATACTAACCATATTTTTCATTCAAACTCGACCCACAGTTCTTATTAATGATTTACAAATTAAATTTTATCTCAAATCTCAGCGAAAACCTTACTAACACTTTTACAAGTGCAACTCGTCTTGGCATGAAATATTCTCAAACCTATTTGTCTTTTATGCGTTTTAAGCTTATCATTTTTATCTATTGTAACGTCGGCATTTCCGCTTATAGTCGAACGCGATTCATTCTATCCTTTATTTTCACGCCCACACGCATAGACATACACAAATAAGTGTAAACTCGTTTTTCACTATGACCGCAAGCATTTTTTTTACTGATGAGTCGGAGCGAGTAGGAGGGAGTGCGTCTGCTAACGCTACCTAGTCGACCATGCAGAATGTGTTTCATTAAAGAATGACTTAATAGAAAATATGAATCACGTTTAATTTATGTAGGACAAGATAAATCAAAAATATTAGGTTAGGTTATATAGTAGATTTACCCGGAAGAGTGTTCAATTGGACGATAAATTATTTTTCGTCCCTTATGATACCTTTGTGAGTGTAAACGGGACGCAGGAAAAGAGAATAGATAGGAGGGGAAGTAGGTGAAAGACTGAACCCTGACTATTTACAGTCGTGTAAACCTTTTCGTACTATCGACGGAATTTACCATTACTTTATAGGAGGCCATAAAATTGCTAGCCAAAAATTTTCGTTACTAAAATTAGGGCTGTGTCAAGCTGTGACTTTGAAAAATTAACTGAATGAACTATTTTATGCAGAAAATTTCCGAGTCAATACTTTTGTATATCCTAGGTTTTTTGCTTTTTTTCGGTTTATGTATATACATACATACATATGCACTTTCCTTATCCACTATTAACTCGTACCACTACGATTTCTTCTTATAATTATAAATCCACCACTACTTTGTTTTGTTTTTTTATATAATTCATACGGCAACAAAAACCATTCTAAAAATTTTAAAATTTTGTACAAAACTTTTAATAATTTCTCCAAATTTTTCAAAATCTCGAACTTCTCAACAAGAATTTTTAAAATTTTCTTGGAGTGCATTTTCATAGCCCAAAATAGGCGACGAAATGCAAGTATGAAATGATCTCAAAATACCTTTGATTTTTGGCAATTTTGTTTGATGTATGGCTTTTTCTTCCATATACAAATATGTACAAGAAATTCGAGCATTTGTCAAGAGAGCAGATTTAAAATTTCACTGGTATAAGTTATTAAAAACAACTGAATGTGAAAATAAAGAGCGCAAAAATGGTAAAATTTTTTTTTTTTTAGAGAAATTTCAATACTCAAGGCGTTACCCCACGAGATTTCAAAACAGCCATTCCGTGCTTACAGAAATTTGTAATAGAGACCGAAAACTGAAATATACCGAATCGAGTGTGTCTCCTTAGTTGTATTCGAAAATGATTGGACTTTTTATCAGGATAAAAAGAAAGAAAGTGTATAATTGCCTATACAATGCGGCGCAAAATTAACCACCATATCGGAAGGTTTCTAATTTTGTGAATACATTTTTCTTTATTTAGTAAAAAAGTAATTCAAAAGTAATCCGAAACTGAACGATTAAATTTTTACACCTCACCAAAACAAGTTGCAGTTCTCCACAGATATATAAGTTTTTGATTTTTTTAATATTTTAATTCATTATTCCCGCCAATTTTTTCGGAAAACTACTTATATATTTAAGTGAGCTGGGCCGATTTGAAAACACCTTCAAAAAAAGGTTTTTTTCTATAAAAGGTGGTGCAAATTGGCCACCATATCTGAAGATTTCTAATTTTGTCAATATTTTTTTTTATTTAGAAAAAGAGTTATTCAAAACCTTCAAAATTGAATGATTAATTTTTACACCACACCAAAAAAGTGGCAGGTCTTCACCGGATTTATAAGTTCATTATATTTTAAGACTGTAGCCAATTTTTGTCGGAAAATTATTTATATTTAAGTGAGATGGGCCGATTACAAAATACCTCAGATTATGCTTTTGAAGTGAAACATCTTAGGCGTCGATGGACGAGCGAGAATGGAGAGTAAAATTTCAAGGCCATACAACATTTTGGGAATTTTCGTTCCGCGAAAGAGAAAAAAGATATAATGTAGAGGAAAAGGAGAGAGAGAGCTATACCTTCTATATATCTTAGATACACTTTAGGCTATTCACGTTTCCCTTTTGTGCGGTCCTTCGCTTTTCTCCCACTCCTACGCTAAGGTTCTAGTTTAAGTCGTACGACGTTACTCGTATTGTAGGAGCAAAAGAGAACTATGTCTATGCACGTTATAGTGTTAGACGCTATATGTGCGCACGGCTCTAACGCCACGCTAATACATCGGAGCGAGAGAGAGCAACGTATAGTTAGAATACGACAGATCGTATTGTGCGTGCTGTGGTAGTACGCGTTGGCAAGAGACGCTATATATATTTTGTAAATTTTGTCTTTTTGTATTCTCTGCAAATGTTGTGAATTTATTTAGATAAATATTCTTTCTCTCTCTCTCTCTCTCTTATTCTTCCTCGAGTCTCTCCCTCTTTCTTAGTCTGCCTTGAAAATTTCACTTCTGTTATGTATACTACGCTACACGCCCTTTTTTTTTAAAGAACCACCTTAAATGTTAGAAGAGTTTAAGCTTAAAAGGTCTGCATAAAAATGTTAAAAAATTTTATCAACGAAATCAAAATAATAAGATTCTGTGAAGTACTTTCACTTTGGTTGAGTTCACGTAAATCTTAATATTTTCCCGAATTTTTTTGGCATAAATCTTAGAATAAATATGGTATATGTATGTATATTAAATTTTATAATTCCGATGGAAAAACAGTACCGAAATTTTCACCCGATTGCACATTATTTTGGAAAATCGGCATAACAAACTATGTGATTCTTAAATTTTAGATATATGAAGTGTTCACAGTTCTATGTAAAATATTATACAACGGAGAGATTTATGGAAAACTTTAACCCTCTATCTCCTAAATATACGTGTCTTTTTGTCTCTTTGCGGGAAAAGGCCAAAAGTACTCATAACAAAAAGGTATAAGCGGATCAAATACAGCACAAATGTATTTACCGAAAAAATCTGCAATAAGTCTCTTAACACATCAAAGCTCAAACTTTAACTTAAAGGTCAGACACAAGTCAAACCGGAATCTTACAAGTTCTCTCGGTTTCTGTGGATTTTCATTCAGAACAGAACTTGCCTCCCACCAGAATGCCATTTGGCACGCTGATTTCGAAAATGGTAATTAGAAGCGAGCGCGGAGCGTTTTGAAATTTTAAAATGCTCCACCCTTAAGAATCACCCCATCCTAAAATACCTTTTAAAGGGACAGCGTGTGCTGGGTTTCGTTCCTGTATAAAAGAAAATTGAAGATTGCATGTTTTTGCCACTACTTCTGAGTAAGCAACCAAGTCCGCGTGGGTAGTTGAAAATGGTGAGAGAGTTTGTACAATACAAATGAAATAAATTAAAATATATATGTGTGTATGTTTGTGCATGTGTACATATGTATGAATGTTAGCAAATGAAGGTGACTAGAAAATTAATGACAATTTGGAATTTTACTAATCTATAATTACAATCACATCTTGACAGTTGGTGCGCAGACTATAGTAGTCTCCTGTGACCAACACTGGCCGCTAACGCCCACGTTCGTTTCATTACATCAATTCAGCCAAGGTAAAACAATCACAGTGGTGATATTCAAATACAGACCAGCTATGGGCACACAAATATATGTATATAGGTACTAAGGATGTCTATCCCGTTGCCCCGAGATCCCGCTATTTTTTAAGTCGTGAAAATCTCTGGATTACATATATGCTGTGATTTTTAATTTCGCACGAAATACATACATATATGAAATGTAGACTGAAATGAAGAGGAAATTGTAGCGACTTTTGTGGACGCATCAACGATAAGTTAAATCTGCTTTCGGTTCGTTTGGTTTGTTTAAGGGGTGACCCCGCGTCGGAGTGCTACATAGACCGCAAATTGGGTCCGTTGTGTTGCCCTAGAGCTCATTATATTATACTCTTATGATTTCCCAACCTAACCGAAATTTTTATTATAGATTTTGGTCAAAGATAATAATTCGTTTGGAGAGTTTTATTAGAGATTCGATTTTCAGGTCCGAGAGTACTGAAAGATTGTCAATTGTTGGAGAGCCTAGAAGAGCGAGTCGGCTTCTGGCTAGGCTGGGATAACTGCACAGCAAATGCCTGCTGGATACTTCCTCATCTTCGTCCTCGCAGTATCTGCACAGGTCGTTTTGAGGAACCCCGAGCCGACGTGCATGAGTGCCCAAAAGGCTGTGGCCGGTGATAAGAGATATTATATGCCTTAGTTTGTGTTTCGAAAGACTTATAAGGGTTTTTGTCTGTTTCAGATTGTAAGATGGCCAGATTTGTCTGGTCGTAACGCAAGTAGTTTCCACTCGCCACCTCCGATCAGAAATGCTGTGAAATTCTCGATCAATGATCATTTTACATGTTGAGAGTGGAATGTGGATTGTGGGTAAGTTACTAACATTTGATTGCGCAGCTCCAGCTCTTGCGAGCTCATTAGCTTTGTAGTTACCTTCGAATCCACTGTGACCCGGTATCCAGACAACTTGGACAGAATTCTGAACACTTATTTCATTAAAAGATAAGATACAGGTTCGAACCACTTCTGAGTGGGTATAAGAGGAGCTGAGTGCTCGAACGGCCGCTTGACTGTCAGTGAAAAAGCGGATATCCTCTAGTGATATTCTCTTTTCTAAGAGAGTTTTCGCAGCATACCAGATAGCGCATACTTCCGCTTGGAATACACTACAGTAGTCGGGTAATCTAAATGATAGATTACATCAATTGGAAAAGATTCCAAATCCCACTTTACCGTCTTGTTTTGAACCATCTGTATATATAATATAATCAGAGGACCATCGATTTTGGTAAGATTTGCCTTCCATTCTTCCCTAGTTGGGAGTGAACAGGAGAATAGCAAGGGTGGTGATGGAAGACTTACATGATAGTCTATGTCGGAAGAGATAACAGTGTTCCTGTTCAGTATGGCCGAATGGCCAAGATACTTATTCCATTTCGACATAGCATTCATGCGTGTCGCTGCTTTCGCTGCAATCGCTTTGTCAGCCAGATCCATAGGGAACAAGTGAAGCAACGTATTTAAAGCCTTAGTAGGTGTTGTACTTAAGCATCCTGTTATCAGGAGGCAGGCTGTTCTATGGATCAATTGTGGCTACTCTACACCGTTTTTCGAGTGCTGTCCACCATAAAACCACACTGTAGAAGAGTATCGGTTTGATGATCGAGGTATATATCCAATAAATGATCCGAGGTAAAAAACCCCTGGTTTTGCTTATAGCTTTCTTACAAGTATAAAGAGCTATGAAAGCTTTTTTACATCTGTTTTCAATGTTCAATTTCAACTCAACTTCCTATATAGAATTAATCCTAGATATTTAGCTGAATCTGATAGGAGGAATGATTCCCCTTTTAAGGTTATTGTTTGCAGTGGAGGAGATTGTTGTTTCCTATTGAAGAGAACAAGATCTGTCTTTGCTGGATTCGCATTTAGTCCGCATTCGGTGCACCATTTTGATAGAATATTGATTGAGCATTGCATGAGCTCAGTGAGGGTATTCAGGTGTTTGCCTGACACGCAGAGAGCAATATCATCTGCATAGGCTACAACCTTGTAACCTGCTTTTTCGAGATTTCGAAGCAAACTGTTTCCAGCGGGACTCCAGAGAAGGGGTGAAAGTACTCCGCCTTGAGGAGTGCCTTTGACGGCGTACAGTCTCATGCGGCTTAGCCCAAGCTCTGAAGTGATTATTCTATTTTTGAGCATTTGTTCGATCATCTTTCGGATGGAGTAATTAATACCCAATTTTGCAATTTCAGATAAAATAGCTTTGGGTTCAATATTATTAAAAGCACCATAAATGCGACAAGAGAGTACTCCTTATTGTGAAGGAAAGTTTCCACTGTTTGCACCAGTGAATGAAGTGCCGTTTCAGTCGATTTTCTTTTAGTGTAGGCGTGTTGTGCCTCAGAGATAAACTTAGTATCAAGTTGGGTTTTGAATTGCTCATCTAAGACTTTTTCAAAAGCCTTCAAGCAAAAAGAGGTTAGGCTAATGGGCCTCAAATCGTTTGGTTTGCAGGGTGAAGGTTTTCCCGTTTGGGAATGAATACTACCTTCGATTTCTTCCAAATTGTCGGAAGGTAAGAGAGATTTAAACACTTGTTAAAGATCATTGTTAACCAAGGCAGCAATTTCTAGTCCTTCTTGAAGTTCTGCTGGAATGATGTTGTCAGGACCTGGTGATTTAAATTTTTTAAAACTTAGTATTGCTGTAGGTATGCTATTAGAGCTGATTAGATCTGATATATTCCCATAATTACTCTGAAGAGTGCTGGGAAGTGCAGGTAAGTTGGCAACACAGCCTGGAAAGTGAGATTCTAGAAGTATTCGAAGAATGTGGTCAGTTGAAGTAGTTCAAGTTCCATCTTGAGTTATGTTAAAACTGCGTAGTCTGCTTACTTTTGAGGTGTTCTCTAATTCTTGAGTGTATGCTCGCCAGGATGTGCGTTTTGCAATACTGACAGCTTTCTTAAAGTCTTTGAGATATTGTCGATATTCTTCCCATTCGTCTGTTATTTTAGAT
Source organism: Anastrepha obliqua (assembly GCF_027943255.1). Classification (NCBI taxonomy): domain Eukaryota; kingdom Metazoa; phylum Arthropoda; class Insecta; order Diptera; family Tephritidae; genus Anastrepha; species Anastrepha obliqua. Next base: position 90,249,110 of record NC_072892.1, read on the forward strand.
TGGTTAAAGAGTTTCCGAGTTCAATGGCGAAGTTCGGAGATTTCTGGAGTCCACCAAAAAGGTTTATGCTTACCTCCTGTTTTTGTCAGGGGACAAGATTGTCGTGCTGCGCTTTGACACGTCTTCGTTATCATGTTGACAACGTTTTCGATATCGTTTTTATTTACCATTTCAAACTGTCTGATGTGAGGAAGTCTGTTGGCAAGATGTTCTTTATATTTGGTCCAATTCATACTTTTTTGTTATTGGTGGTCGGAAAAAGAGTGCTGTTTATCAACGCTCCAATCCTGCACCAGTTGTGTACATGATTCGCTAGCAAGAGTACCTCTCTTCTAGACGAATTAAGAAACGTAGGGAGCTCACCTCTATTAGATATATCAAGCGTATTCGCTAAAATATAATCGAAGAGTTGTTCTCCTCGTGTGTTGTTGTTTGTACTACCCCAAACAATATGATGTGCATTAGCGTCTGCTCCAATAATGATGCGTTTCTGGTTCAGATGCGCCGTATTGACGAGCCTTCTCACTGCTTCAGGAGGAGGCGCCTCCGTCGCGTCGTAAGGCATGTAAGCCGACACAATCCAAACCGGCCCGTGGACAGCTTCAGCCTCTATGGCAGTGGTGTCAGCATTGCTAAGGGGAAGAGGAAAAGCATTAATATGTTTTCGAATGAGAATACAAGAGCGCGATCTGATGTTAGCCTCACCTTGAAACAAGGTGTAGTGCCAATCTTTCAGGCCGCATATGATATCCAAGGTTCTTGCATGAGATTGATGTCTTCTATGAGGCCAGAGAGACGAAGAATGAGGGCTGCTGAGGCAGCCTTAGAGTATATTTAATATCTTTTTATTTATTTTTATAATATTATACAATATGAAGCTCCTCTTCCCAAGCAATATTGATAACATTTTTTTTGAGTCAAGTTGTTGTAAAATAATAAATATCTTAATAACGGTACTATTCGTGGAATCCCGGGATTGTAATAACGGGATACCGAAAATTTCGAGTTTGTAAGATTCGAAAAAATGAACATCTTTGATATGTACTTATGTAAGTATGAATACATGCTTACGTGGGCAATATTTTTGTTGCTCATTGAGGTGAGGACATCCATTGAGTTATGATTGTGGTTAAAATGCACTTTGTCTTTTGTAAATATTTATATTTATGTGTCTATGTCTGTAATACTGATTATGACGACAGAGTTGGAAGCGTCATAACACTTTCGAGTAGGACACCAGTACTTACCATTCGCTAAAGAGTTGTGGTAATGCGGTCACGCTCCTGCTGCTGCACGGAATACTGTTGGCGTGTTGGTTATGATTGGTATGGTTGCGGTTACTGTGCGGCTACCAGTTCTAATGGCAATACATGCACTCACATTTAAGAGAGACAAGTGCGTCATTGAATGCTATCATATTTTGCACACATAAGTGCCTTCCTCATATTCATTGGAGTATGTGCATATGTACCTATTAGCGGGCTGTGTTTACTCATTCACTTGTACGTGGCCCATAGCATATTTAGTTTAATAAATGTGGTTAGTTGCGCCCTTGGTACATCTCCTATTTTGCTATGAATTATTTTGTAAATATAAGTAATGTATGCCATGTCATCTTAGATGAGAATGTGTCAGTATTTATTTACCTACTAATGGGCAAACGTTTATCAATTGTAAACATGTTTTAAGTGTAAGGAAAATAATCCGAAATAATCCTTCTTCGAAATGATGTGGTGATGGAAATATTTCATTTCCGGAATCAGCAAGTAAATAATATTGATGCGCTATGATTCATTGTACAAAACAAACCCAACTCGCATTGCTGTGCCACTAAAGCAAAGCTATCTTGTGTATTAAGTGGATAATTTATGCTGACAAAATATTTGGCTGCCTCACTCATTTGCTTTAAAAACGTCATAATTCAAAAAATTAAAAATATAAGAAAAATAGTGTTTGATGACAGAGGGCGTTCCTGAGGGAAGTTGGTGTTAACATCGTGTGCTGCCATTTCTCAAATGACGGCAAAACAAATTTCAGACTGATTGGATTTGGTAAGAAGTTTCGAGTAAGACGTGTTTCGTGATTTTCGCTAAGATGGAAAAAAGCAGTAACGTTCGGTAATTCGCTTTTTGTTTTCGGATGGGAAAAATGCAAGGAGATAAAAGCAAAGTTGGATGCTGTCTATTGGGACGCTCTACCATCTATGAGCACAGTTAAACGTGGGCGAACATCCGTTTTTGATGAGGAGCGACCAGGGCGCCTGGCGTACGTGGTTACCGAGGAAATCATTCAAAAAGTCCACGACACGATACTCGCTGATCGACGAACATGAAGTGCGCGAAGTAACAGAGGCCATAGGTGTGTCGACCGGAGTGGCAATTAATATTTTACATGATAAGTTGGTGATGAAAAAAATTGTCGGCCCGATGCACAGTGCGGCCGATTCCCGAAAAGCTGGCCAAAACTCAAAAAATTAAGTAATTGATTCAAAATTTCTTACTCGGGGGTTGTCGGGGTCGCTGATTACGAATTTGATCTTAAAATTTTGAAAATCCACCCTCTTCCACCCCTATTGGCCACCCCCTCACGTGAAATAGCGTATATTCAAGAACGTAATCAAGATGCAGCTAAAAATTTTGTGTCGAGGTATTGATATCTACTAAAGATTTCTCGTATTTTACTAACCTTCCGAAGATGATTCCATTTGGTTTTGTTCAATTTACTCCATTACAAAATCTTTCAAATGTGTACAACTTTCACTATTCATCGACAGTAATACGATGCTCAAACGAAGGCCACGTTGCGACTGAAAATACAGAGGATACTTAGGGTACAGGACGTTGCTATGAACGGTTTTCACTACTCAAGGCATTACTGTAGCCAACCCAAAGACAAAAAAACTCTATCTAGAAACTTTTTTTTTCGACTTTTGGCCAGCTTTTTCGGAATCGGCCGCACTGTGCGATGGGTGCCGCAATTGCTCACGGTGGACAACAAGCGGATGCCGCTGTCAACTTTGAAGCAGTGTTTGGAGCAATTTACGCGAGATGCGAAGGAGTTTTTGCGTCGAGTTGTCACCGTTGACGAAACCTGGATTCATCATTACACACCAGAAACTAAGCAACAATCAAAACAATGGATTTCTCCTGATGAATCTGCTCCAAAGAATGAAAAGACAGTTCCTTCGGCCGAAAAGGCCATGGCAACGATTTTTTGGGATTTGAACGGTGTCATACTCATGGATTTTTTAGAAAAAGGAAGAACGATCTCTCAATGTTCCAACACGTTAACGCATTAGCACATTCATCCGCAGTTGTCGCCGCCTAACTGCATGAATTGCGTTATGAATTCCTGTGGCTCCCCTCGTATTCACCCGATCTGGTGCCATGCGACTTTTTCTTGTTCCCTAACATGGGCAAATGGCGCGTAGGAAATTTATTTAAACGAGGAAGTCATCGAAAAGACAGAGGCGTATTTTGGAGAGTTCGACAAATCCTATTTTTTGGAGGGGTTGAAGAAATGGCTGGAGCGTTGGGAGAAGTGTATCTTTCTAAAAGGGGGCTATGTGGAAAAATAAAAAAATAAAAATTTTGAGAAAATAGTGTCTTCATTTCTAACACGGGTACTTATTGAATCCCTCTCGTATAATATGATTGAGATTTGACTTTTTCATAGAGTTTTAGTGAATAGTGACCATTAACTTTATTTGTTGATTAGACAGTTAGTTGGGCGAAGCATATTTGTTTGGGTTATAGAAATTTAGGAATCCAAAAAATGTATCACTTTCGATATATTATTAAAATTCGATAATGATCAATTGCAATAACTACCGAAATTAAACAAAAGAACTGACGTTTAGATACAAGACAACGGTATTTTTAACTAATACTTAATACTCATATACTTTTGGTTTTGTGATTTCTGCCGAATAATCGTCATTTGCGGGAAGTGTTGATTTTCCTCTTTCATTCATTCCTTTCTTTCATTCAAAGACGGTGATTTTAATGTTGACGACCGTCCGCGTGAAGGAAGGCCAAAAACCTTCGAAGACGCTGAATTGGAGGCATTGCTCAATGGGCATCTATGGCAAATGCAAGAAGAGCTTGCTTCAGTATTAGGAGTTACCCGCCAATCCATTTCCAAGCGATTGCATGCTTTGGGAATGATTCAGAAACAGGGGACTTGGGTTCCTTAAGAGTTAAAACCAACGTCGTACGATGAACGTCGGTTTTTCGCCTGTGACCACTTGCTCCATCGGCAAAAAAGGAAGGATTTTCTTCATCGCATTGTGACGGGTGATGAAAAACGGATTCATTACAGCAATCCAAAGAAATGAAAGTCATGGGGACTGCCCGGTTATGCTTCTACGTCGTCGCTTGGGCCGAATATTCACGCTGCGAGGGTTATGCTATGTATTTGGTGGGGCCAAGTTGGTGTTATTTATTATGAACTGTTAAAACCAAGCGAAACCATCACTGGGGATCAGTATCGACTTCAATTGATGCAATTGAGCCGAGTACTGTGCGAGAAGCGACCGCAATAAGCGGAGAGGCATGAAAAAGTGATACTTTAATTGATTCACTTGTAACAATTTTTTCAGAATAAAGCTGTATTTTCATCAAAAAAAAAAAAAACAGCAAGAACTTAGCTGCGCACCTAATATGATATCTGATAATATTTTACTGTTATTTGAAAATATTAAATATTAAATTTAAATATTAGTATTAGAAAAAATTAAAAATTTGTTTTGAAAAAAACAATTATTTCTTAATCGGTCAAATGAACGGTTGCGGTGAGAATGGGTTAGTGTTAAGTTTACTACCATACAGACTATCACAGTTGGCATAGTTGGTAACAGATATGTTTTAGCTAAATGCAGTCATATTTTCATTAGAGTAAAGTGCCCAGAATGAACGGAGCATACCATAGACTTTGCCTGTTGCACTGCCAATGTGGCTATTCCACAATAGAGTTCTACTGAAAATGATTCCTACATTTTTGGCTGTGTCAACAAATTTTCTAAAATAATTGTTCAGTTTCACTCCATTGCAGTCGTCAAGTTTGAACGTCTTTTTGTAGCGATGCACTGTAATTTGTTTGGATTTAAGAGCAACCCATTGTCCACTTGCTGACATGATGCCGTGAAGGATATCATCTGCGTATGCATGAATGTCACAATATTTTAAAACACTAGAGAGTCAAGAATCCAGCCTTGGGGAACAACTTTATTACGGGTAAATAGTTAGATACATTATCATCGGCACAAACGGTAATGCTGTCGATCAGAAGTTAAACAAGCTCGTGATTGACAGTGTCGAAAGCTTTAGAATGATCCAGAAGTGTTAATAAAGTTACGCGATCATTGTCAATATTCAGTCTAATGTCATCCGATACGCTAATTGGCGCCGGTAACAGCTTCGGTTGGATCTAAAACTAGATTGGCAAATTAAATTTCTTGTATGTTACGTTGGTTTTTAAATTTGAGGCAAATATGACCATTTAGACCGATTAGATACATACTTATAATTCGACTCCAGCGCTATGCCGGGAATCCAAAAAATCTTATACTATAAATATTTAGGGGCATACACTTATTGGTAAGATATAAACACACATGACTGCATCCCCATTTTATATATGTAAATGAAATTATGGATAAGGCTTATAGCTTATTTCGACCGGATTAAGGTATATCAATCTTTTCCATTCAATGGAGTTAACTCAATCAACAGCTTTTAGTTTGTGTTTGAGATTTGCAGGTGTGCAATGATTACCAGAGCTGTCTGTATTTACGGGAATACTTACCTCGTTTAATAGAGAAAATAATATCTATGCTAGTGTGAAGTAACCTTTTGTACGAAAGTTTGACCCCACACAATTTAATCAATGTTGCGCCTCAGTTGTTTGTTTATTTACAGCTGTGGTTGCGCCTAAAAGTATTATATTTTGTAAACAATTTTTACATTTGTAATAGCAGAGAATGTTAATGCATTAACATTCTCTGGTAATAGGGCTACCACTGTTAAAATAATATGTTAAGGCATCAAGATATGTTAACTCTGTGTTAAAAGCGTACTGATTTAGTTTGAAGGTGAAGCGATTCGAAAAAATGATCGACACTGAGAAATAAATGTTGTTGCCGTCTTTAAGTATAATTTATTTAAATTTATACACCAAAGGCATTTTACGGGCATTTTTAGCTAATTCAAACATACCTAAAACATTTTCCACAGCTCTGATTAAAACATTTTAAATTTTGAACAAAATTTGTTGAGTTTTTTATAAATTCTGTACAAAGTTTGCGGTTTTTAAAAAAAATTTCGGTAGAAAAGATTTCAGTTTCCATGTTGACTAGATAATTACTAGAACTAAGAAAACTCGACCAACGATTTACAGCTCTGTTCCAACATTAACACGCATGTGGGATGTCTATTTACATTTTTCTCTATTATTATCGCAGCTCCAATACGAACGCAACATTAAGAGAGAGTTTGCGTACATTGATACAGCAAAAATTTAATGAAATTTAGATGCAACGCCAAAACGGGAGTTAAGGGGTATTCCTAAGCGAGGATCTCAAAAATGTGTAAAAATAGCCTATTAACATAAAATTCTGCTAACGCTTTCAGTATAATTTCTATATGTCTACGGAACTACATATCGCTCATTTAATGCAAGACTGTCATAATCCAAAAACAGAAGGTTAGATAAGTTTGCAGAAACTACCACCTTCTCTTGTATGCTATGTAAAAAGTTCATTAACACGCATGTGGGATGTCTATTTACATTTTTCTCTATTATTATCGCAGCTCCAATACGAACGCAACATTAAGAGAGAGTTTGCGTACATTGATACAGCAAAAATTTAATGAAATTTAGATGCAACGCCAAAACGGGAGTTAAGGGGTATTCCTAAGCGAGGATCTCAAAAATGTGTAAAAATAGCCTATTAACATAAAATTCTGCTAACGCTTTCAGTATAATTTCTATATGTCTACGGAACTACATATCGCTCATTTAATGCAAGACTGTCATAATCCAAAAACAGAAGGTTAGATAAGTTTGCAGAAACTACCACCTTCTCTTGTATGCTATGTAAAAAGTTCATGGCGGTATTCATATTCACAATAGTCCAGTACCTTAGATGAAAATGTATATTGCGTGGTTGAGCCCAATCTATGCGAGCTGCGTAGCCAGGGGCTATATACCGAGATCATTGAGGGCCGTGAAGGTTGTCTTTATACCCAAGGCAGGCAAGTGCTCGCATGTCTCCCCTAAGGACTTCAGGCCAATCAGTCTCTCATCTTTTTTGCTAAAAACCCTTGAGAGACTGATTGACCTGCACATAAGAAGCGAAATTCCTCGGGGTCGGTTGTCGCATACCCAACATGTTTATTGCAAGGGCAGATCGGTGGAATCTGCCCTGCACACTATTGTGAAAGAGAAGGAGCTTTCTCAGAAGGAGCTTGCGGTGGGCGCCTTCCTCGAGATCGAGGGGGCTTTTAACAACGTCCTCCCGGAGGCAATCACCAGGTCACTGGGTAAACTGGGGGTCGAAACCGACCTGAACAGATTTATCTATAAAATGCTTAGCAACAGAACTGTCGCAGCGGAATGGGGCGGCATCTCCATCCACCGGCATGTGAGTAGGGGCACTCCGCAAGGTGGTGTTCTCTCGCCTTTCCTCTGGGTTGTTGTCGTAAATGACTTGCTGGAGGAGCTGGCGAAAGGGGCTGCAGGGTGGTTGCCTACGCGGATGACGTCGCATTAATCGTTAGAGGAAAATTTGTGGATATTCTGTACAGCCTGATGCAGGGATATCTTAACGTTGTTGTTAAATGGGCAACGGATTGCGGCTTGTCGGTGAATCCTCCTAAGACGGAGTTCGTCCTATTTACGAGGAAACATAAAATACCCAGAGCTCAACTTCCCTCACTAGGGGGGGCTCCTCTGATGCTTTCTGACAAGGTAAAGTACCTAGGTATTATCCTTGACAGCAAGCTTACATGGAAATCCAATATTGAGGAAAGAGTGCGGAAGGCAACAATCGCCTTGTATGGATGCAAGGGCGCAATTGGTAAAAGATGGGGCCTTTCGCCTAGAGTTTTTTTCTGGCTATATAGCACTATTGTAAAGCCTATCTTGTTATATGGAGTCATAGTCTGGTGGAACTCACTAGAGAAGACAACATTGGTGAAGAAGCTGGAGAGAGTTCCAAGGTCGGCACTCATTGGAATCAGTGGGGCGCTTCGAACGACTCCTACTCTGGCGCTTAACGCATTGTTAAATGTGGTACCCGTAGACATCGCAGGCAGAATTGCCGCTACGCGTACCGCAATCAGACTGAGGGGCTGCAGCTATAAGCTCAACCTCACTTATGGGCACTCAAGCATACTCAGAAACTTCGAGTTTATCTCTCTGTCAACGGATCAGTGTATACCCTCGTTTAGTCCAACTGGAACCTTCTCCACTTATATTCCGTCAAGGGAAGAGTGGACGGAGGGCTACACTTGGGGCAGGGCCTGGTGAACTTGTTCACGGATGGACCGAAGTTGGAAGGAAAGGTTGGCGGAGGAGTCTTTTGCGAGGAGCTCCCCATCCGACTCAAATTCAGGTTACCGGACCACTGCAGTGTGTTCCAGGCAGAGGTAGCCGCAATCAAGGAGGCAGCTGATTGGCTGCTCAAATGCGTACTAACGGTCAAGAAAGCAAATATTTACTCCGACAGCCAAGCGGAAATAAGGGCTCTCGGGTCTATGACGGTGCATTCGGAATTGGTCCAGGAATGCTTGACCTCGCTTTCGACTGCATCCCAATTCTTTGACATCAGCTTCATCTGGGTTCCTGGTCACAGCGACATTGCTGGAAACTGTGAGGCGGATGAGCTGGCCAGACAAGGGACATGTGAGGTGGTTTCCCCGCGAAGGGAGAGAATTGGGATCCCCCTGACTACCTGCGGTCTGCTCCTGGAAAGATAGGCATCGCACCAACTCAGCGAGCCCTGGGCAAGTACACAAACGTGTAAGGTCGCGAAATCCTTCTGGCCACGTGTGGACCGGAGGCGCTCGGGCGAGCTTCTGAGGCTGACAAAATATCAGCTCTCTAATCTCATGGGTTCTCTCACAGGACACAATGCGCGAAGAATGCATGCTGTGAGACTTGGAATCACCTCGAGTCCTTTTTGCGCTGGATGTATGGGGGATGAGGTGGAATCATCTCAGCACCTTCTCCTTAACTGCCCTGCTCTGGCGGGGCTAAGATGTAGGCTCCTACTTCTTGCCACGCCTGCTGATATAGCTGGCGCTGACATCAAAAATCTGATAAATTTCATCAGCATCATAAAGCGGTCGACGCATACATAGCCATCGTTCGTAATCCTCACGCTCCTAACCATCCCAGCACCACCTCTGCCCGCCCTTTCCCTGCATCCCATCGGTCTTTCTCTCTCGCCTCACCTCTTCATAATGGTATCACAAAGGACGAATCTTTCTTCGTTCAAGTGTGCCCATTCCCTGGGGAACCATACCAACCTAACCTAACCTTAAGAAAACTAAATGCTAATATTTCTAATTTGGCCACAACCAGTAGTAGATTTGTAATAATAATAAGAACATAAATTTGTTTCCCCTGTACCAATACAACGTTTTTTTTGCGGTTGAGTATAATAACTATAATATAAATGATACTCGCCATCTATTTTATTCCAAAATTTATTAGTTAACTTTATCAGTTATTTTGTGTTCAGCTTACGGAAGTACATTTTTCAAGCTTTTCAACATACAGGGCACATAAAGTACCTATTCATATAATTCTTACTAATAACTCGTGCATTACCTTTATGTCGTTTTATTGCCCAACACTACGACAGAAATGTTATTTATTATTTACCTTGCACATTCGTAATTTATTAATTTTTTTGGCAAATTGATTTCATTGAATTGTAGCTACGAACATCAACTGAATGGCAGCCACGCGCCACAAACACACATCCACTCAAACCCAGCAGCTACTGTTTTTCTGCCATTGTTGTTTTCGTTCGCTTGCTCTTACTATGCTACCTTTCATGCTCTTTCCATTCCGGTAGTTACAAGCGCAGGTATGTACATACATGTCGCATTGATGGGAAATGAGACTAAGCGCCGGCGTCACCTTATTATTTTTCGCTTCGTCTTGACCGTTTTTATCTAAGCACTACACATCATTGAATTATTGTTTTCCTTTGGCAATCGCATAGTGGCCATAGCGTATAAGTTATTTTGTTTTGTTTTATTATTGACTACGCTGTCGCATTATTTTGACAAATGGCACTTTCATTTATCACGTTTTTGGGCTGGTACTTGGCGAATGCCAGGAAATTCATACTTACAGAGGTGTTTTCATTTCGAATGGAGTGCCGCCTAAATGCTATCTACTTACTTTACATCACTCGGAAGTGTGGCAGGTGTATTAATGATGTCTACTTTACGTGCAATGCCCTATAAGTTGGTTCTACGATCCTTCAACTACAAGCACGTTGACACATTGAAGGGGCAGGAGTACAGCTAAAGTATGATGGACTGTTTTTAAATTGAAAATTATTAAATGCGTTGTGGCAATGTTGCGATTTTCTACTTATTTGCTTGGCATGAAAATTGGCAAATGTAGATTATTAATTTCCATTGCGCACTTTTGTGGGTTAAAAGGTACAGAGGCGCTTGGAGATTTTTTGCGCTTGAAGATTGTGCCAATCAGAGAGTTTGTGACGCCACATTGGTACTGTTGTGCAGTGTTCTCAGCCCTTTTTTCTTCGCAAGAAATTTATTTGTTTATACCTAAAATGCGAAAGTTTGGTGTTTGTTTCTTTTTAATTTAAAGCTATCAAAACTGTAAGTTTAAAAACATTTATTTATATATAATTGGCGCGTACACCCTGTATGGGTATTTGGCCGAGCTCCTCCTCCTATTTGTGGTGTGCGTCTTGATGTTGTTCCACAAAATGAAGGGACCGACTCCGAACGGCAGATATTTGTTATGAGGAGCTTTTTCATGACAGCAATACACTCGGAGGTTTGCCGTTGCCTGCCGACGGGCGACCGCTATTAAAACAACTTTTTCTTAATTTTGGTGTTTCACCGCGATTCGAAACTACGTTCTCTCTGATTGCGAATGGTGGTCACGCACCAACCCATTCGGCTACGGTGGCCGAATATTTGTATATATTATATTAAAAAAAAAGAAACTGAACAGGGCCATTCTTGCATTTAAAGCTTATGCTGAGAAAATTTCAGTGGTATTGAAAATTTGTTGATTCTTATAAAATTTGATGTTTTGTGGTTTGGTTCTTTTGACGTTATGCAAGAATATTGGATATTTCAAAGAAATTCGCTAACATAAGTCTTAAATCAATTCTTGTTATTTTTAAAACTCTGCTTTTTTTTAATAGACTCTGTTGCACATAACCATAATAAATTTATTCAATCAATTTAAATATTATTCCAAATCAGTGATGGTAAATGGTTTTTTGAAAAATCCCTACACAGCCCGAAAAAATTCCCTACTTTTCCCTAAGCTTACAACAAATTTTCCCTACGAAATTCCCTACATTTTTTTCTCCTGTGTTTACACTATAATGAGGCAATTGCAACGTGAAAATTGAATTGCTTGCTTAAGATTTTTTAAAAATTCCGTAGAGAGCTTCTGCAGTGCAATCAGTTCTTATTGGAATTTGATCCAACAGCTTAACCACAAGCCATAGATGACTAGATGTGAAACTCTTTTTCTCGTGAGAGCGCTGAAAAATGTGCATTTTTTATAACATTTTCCAATATTGCCACACCGGTAGAAACATGAATTGGATATTTTTGAACCAAAGGTCAGGAATTTTTAATTTCCACACCACCATTGAGGTTAGTATTTAGTGTGCGGTTGCCCAATAGCCTTATATCACTCGTAAACATCTACATATACTAAAAATAAGCACAATCCGTATGAAATATGTACATAAATAAGCAAAAAATTTAAAAATTTACATGTAAATGAAATTATTTAAAACTGAAATACAAAAGTAATTTCATAATAATAAAGTAATGAACGCGAAAAACATAAGTTATAATTAAAAACATGACTTATTGCGATTTTTTAATATAACACAGAAATTGGGTAACAAAAAAAATTCTCAAACAACGAACAGAATAAGTTAAAGCAGGGTACCTTTAATTTTTGTAAAATATCTCAAACACAAATTCAGTTCCCTTACCTACGCTTTTCAACCATAGAATATTTACGTAATATATATACAAAATTCATAAACCAACACACAGTTTTCAATAAAATTACATTATGTACATAAGACTAATTAAAAGCAGAAGTCGAAAAGGATATAACGACCTTTGGATTCTACAAACTCACTTAAATTCAAATTATTACATTTAAATTGAATTAATTTTAAGACAAATTATTATAAACATATTAACACGCCATTTCTCCATTAAGCAAAAACGAACTGTTTTCGTCTGTTATTTTTGGCGCATTTCTTCTGGCAGTCTCCCATTTCGCCTATCAGCTGTTCAAAATCCCATAATGTGTGAGTGCTGCCAAGTGTTGAAACGTCCTCATGGGCGCGCTCTCTCTCGAAATGAATAAGATTCACATCTAGTTCTCTATGCCACAAGCCGCTCGCTTTCCTCGTCGAAAAATCTCACCATAAGACACATATGCTTATTGAGTCCGATGTCTCTCATCGATCATTATGGAAAATTTGTTTACTTTTAATTCTTTTAACTAAATTGTCTTTTTCTGTGAAAAGCACCAGAAAACGTGGGACAATTAACAATTTTCGCGCAAAGAAAAAATCGTGCTAGCGTTAACGAAGAAAAACACAGGCAATGTTGCCGTATTAACGCTTTTAAATGTATTCTGCCATAAGTAAAAGAAGTCTGGCATGAAATCTTACCGCAGATTTTTATTTTAAATGCACTTTTTAAATTTTACCCCGCTATTTTAAAATTTTTTTTGTCCTTCTTGAAAATTCCCTACATTTACAGAATTTAAAAAAATCTGTCCTTCTTTTCCCTACACCCACATTTTTCGACAAAAATCCCTACATGTAGGGAATTTTCCCTACATTTACCATCACTGTTCCAAATATGTATCATATATATGTTCTTTGCATCTTGTGCCTTACATATGCACAGTATATACAGGGTCCGGCACTCGAAATGTAACAAATTAAAAAAAGCCATAGGGCCATACATTTCATTTGGAAAATTACTTTTATTTAATTCAAAGTAAAAAATGCGTGAAAATAGTACAAAATTAAGAATCAATTTACTTGTGCTTGATAAGCGAAACGAATCGCAAGCTGCCCGAATGTGTCTTGCTGGTATTTTGATCTACTCCCGCACAATGGTTTCTTCCAGCGCCTCGAGACTGGTGAATCTTTTAGTTCGAACCTTGCTCTCCAAAATGGCCCAAAGAGAATAATCCATTGAATTCGCGTCGGGTGAATTTGAGAGACATTGTGTGGACTTTATGAAGTTCGAAACGTTGGGTTTTAGTCATTCTGGGTTCACTCGAGCTTCGTGAGACGGTGCCGAGTCCTGTTGAAACGTCCAGAATACTTTCCCGATAATATTTCACATTTACCTTAACACCAGGCTCTATGAAATCGTTTGGAGAGCACCTATCTGCGGTTAAAGCGGCCAAAATTATTACATGTGGCGGGTGCAGCCTACTGCCCAATCGATGACTCAAATTCTCAGTCAAATAAACTCTATAGTTTTGGGAGTTCACGAATTGTTTTGAAACATTTTCTCGTCAAAAAACACAATGTTCGGAAATTGACCGCTTTCGGCCAAGCGAAGCAACTCCTTCGCTCTCTCAAGTTACCTCTCTCGCACCTCTTGGATCTTGTAAGGCTTGACTTTGATATCATTTTTTACTATGCGGTGGTTGCTACGGTCAGATATTTTCAGTTCTTTCGCCATTTGATGGGGGATTTCGTTCAAGTCTCTTCGTCGCTTTTTGAACCATTTCACAGGTCATTTCAATGTTTTGATGACCACCTCCATGACGTTTCGCGATGCTTCCAGTATAATTGTAACGCGTAATGGTGCGATAAACAAAAATTTTATTTACTTTAAGGTGCTCGAGCTCTCGAACAATCGCTGGTTGTGGTTTTTCTGCCAAATATAATGCAAGACTATTACATTTGAAATTCATTACTGATTTTCTTTTTTCGCGTTTACTCTCGACAAAATGCTTCCGCGCTTGTAAACAGTGCTCTGGACGGTCATTTAGCCAACTAACAGACAGCTGATGCCCGTGCCCTGTATGTTAAAAAAATTATAGCATATCTAACGCCTACTGAACATTAATGTACTCGTACTTTTGTCATACTATACGAGCAACATTGTAGATTTATGTGCCGGCTATACAAGCATATTGAGTTTTTGACTAATCGCCCCGATTTTCCGCATTTTAGTTTTTATGTGACCGTTCATTAAATTCCTTTTAGTGTTGTTTAAATTTGAAAGCCTCTATTATGATCAAGAATGGAAAGATACACGTAACAACGATATATTTATTTGAAATATTTTTGTTCTTTTGTATTTTTAATGGATTGCGTAACGTGCTCTCACTTCAATTTACGGCATAAACTCGCTTTTGTTGTAGAGATTAGTCAATGGTCAAGCTTTCGCATTTGGTCAAGTGAGTCAATCAAGTCCATTAATGAAAATCCATTACTTCTGCAGAAATTTATTGGTTTATGCGTATTTCATGCCAAAGGTGCACATATTTTCTTAAATCATATTTACTACATTTTTCTAGTTAATCGAAAATATAAGTATGTATGTAACATTTATTATGTTAAGCCATGCTGGGTGGGCATTTTCGCTCAAAATGTGAACACAAAGGGAGTAGCGGACTTGATTTGGTAAAGATTTGGGCTCTCTGAATGAATATGGAGGAGTATCTTAAATCAAGAGCAAGCTGACCAATCAGCAAGCGGACCTCATAATATTTTACTTTTCTAGTTACCGTAACAATTTAATTGAATTATTTCCAATAGCTTCGCATGAATGCCTTGCTAATTTTAAAGTGAAAACTTATGATATTTACTGTAAAAGTATACCAATTACTCGTACAAAATCCAGAAAAATTCCTTGGTGTACCAAAAAACCAAAGAAGCTAAATTGTGAAATAGTTTTTTAAAAGATTCATATTATCTAATAACCTTCCTGATGGAGGAAAACACTTGCGCTTTTGTAAGGAAGTTTAATTCGTTGAATGAAATTCTTCATTGAAACTATGATCGTAATTTTGAGAATGATGTCAAATCAAACCCTAAAGCGTTTTGGCGCTATGTTAAACCTAAAAAATCTATAAATTAAGGGTATTTCAAAAGATGTGACTAGATGCTGTTTTAAATAAAACATTTAAAAATATAGATTCTTTCTTATTCACAACGCGGATCTTCTATGCGTCTATAGTTAAAATCCGTCAAACAGGCGATTCATGAATTGTTGAGTCGGTCGAGATATGGATGCAGAAGGTTGTTCAAAAATACGTTGCGCTCAGCAATATTCTCAACAGAACGTCCAGTTTTTAGTCTTTCAGTCCTTTTTCTACCCTCGATAGAACCAGTTTTTTGAATTATTTTCAGCCTTTCAATTGCCGACCCATTCGGACGATTGTTTCCACCAAAAAAATTACGAATTTTGCGATATGTTGTTCTTAAAGATTGACAATTTTCATAACAAGTTTCAATAATTTTAACGCGTTGTTCTATCGTGTGAGATTGTACATCTGTCTACCAGAAAAATATCAAAGATAACAAAATAAAATGGTATCTCCTAAGAATTACTTGCTACTGACATCTTGGCGTCACTTGTGAAAGACCAAAGACTCAAGCTTCCTGCACCCCGGATATTCGCCGCATCCTTCTTCTTTTCTCTACGCGTACCTTTTTAATTCTAATTTTAAGCCGACCTGGGAGTCAGGCGATGTTTTGTAACAAAGAGTTGATTCCTCTTTCAATTTTGGGTCACTGTATTTGACTCTGCAAGATGTGATAGGTGGCATCTGGCATATCAAAAACTCGTTGCAATGGATGTACACGGGTTTTCATTTCATTTTTTTAAAGTGCTCAGGTTTAGCTTATCCACCCTTATTCATTTTTAATAAATCTCTCAGACGAGCAGAGTTTAGAGACGTATATCCTGAATACGAAAGTGGCAACAAAAATAGCGTTGTCAATTGTTGGTTTACATATTTCCGAACTGTCCACCCTCTCAAAATTATTTGAATATTTTATAAAAGACCAGCTTTATTTTAAGTTAAAGCATTTGCTAGCACCGTTTTATGACTGACGGTCGATAGCCACCAATCTTGCCGTTTTTTTTTTCAAATTTTGTGTGCTAGCTTCTAGTGGTTGATTCTGTATACACCAACCACTCGAAATCATTGGGCAAAGTCAGCCTCTCTATTTTAATTTCTAAGTTACATAGCTTGAGGTTTCATTCCTAAAATGGCTAAAATCGTATCTCTCTCTTCCCGTAATTGTACTGTTGTTGTTATATTGTTGTTAATTGTGTGTTGCTGTTGGATCTCAATAACATGGCTGGATTGTGTCGCAAAAATCATCTTCATTTGAATATTGATAAATGTTTTCAAGTGTCTTTTTCTAAATCTCGTTCTTTAATCTCATCCTTTTATTGTATTGGCAAGTCATGTCTAATTACTCTTAAAGAAATCTCTGTTCGTGGACTTTTATTGACTCGATGTTTTTGTTTTTAAGCTACATAATTGCCAAGTCTTATTCCATATCAGTTTTTACTCGAATATTTGGCTCAGACTTTACTGATCCTGATATGCTAATGGTACTATACACTTTCCTCGTTTGGTTGCGACCTGCCCTTGGTTGGAACACGCTGTCTTGATATGATTAAAATTGCCAGATTAAAAGTCTTGAACGCATTCAAAGGATACTTGTTCGTTTTAACCTCACATCTTTGAAGTTTGAGGACTCATTTCCCTCTTATAATGCTAGGTTAGATTAGGTTATACTGGCTGGCCGAAGCCACGCACAGACCATTTTGGTTCATAGCGATACCAGATCAAAGTCATTTTTTTTAGCGAAAATATGCATCACTCAAGATGCGCGTACTGTAGGGCTCGATTCTAGCCTTTCAAAGCTGAGAGCACCCAGATAGAATAGTTTAGTTTTCGAGAGAGCAGGACAATATCATAGAAGATGTTCCAGGGCTTCTCTTGTACCCGGCTCATTACATTTCCTGCAAACGTCGTTAATGGTTAAATTTAGCTTGTAAGCGTGTGCTACAACTAGGTACCAGTAGTACTGTGTTAGTATACCAACTAAAGTTCTACACTTCCTTCTATCGAACCGATTTCGTATACTTGTCATCATATGCGCGTTTACTTATGATCCTGGCAACTTTGCGCTTGGTTAAGCTAAGCCATTTGCTTTTGTCTTTTTCAGTAGGTGTTATTTTTGGATTATGCACAGGGGTATACATAAGTACCTGCTTTATTTGATCCCCTGCAAGTCGCGCGCTTTCTTTAGCTATTTCATCCACTGTCTCATTTCCCCATATGCCTTTATGCCTAGGAACCCAATAAACACAAAGCCTGCGGTTACGAGCGAGTTTTTTAATTGCTTCCTGGCGTTCATGGACATTTTTGGATGATAGAAAGTATGATTTTATCGCTTTTATAGCCACTTGGCTATCCAAGTAGAAGGTTATTGCGCAGTAAATTGTGGCGTTTGTACATACAAGCTCTGCTGCTTTCTTTACAGCAAATATCTCAGCTTGAAACACAGTACAAAAGTTACATTCCTCACAATATATGCAGCGCCAACCCCCTTTTCCATTTTTGATCCATCCCATCAGTAAATACATTGATGGTGTTACTCCTCGGAACCAAGCCATCCACTGTCTTCGATAACGGTCTTTAGTGGTTTTCAAAAATTCGTAACTGGAACCATATAGCCTGAATTGATCGTTGTATTCCCAGTAATAGAACTATGTGCGAAGGTTCTCGACAATCTGGTTCAGCATCCATTTTTGTGATCATATCGTCTAGTAGTTTCATCTCTACAACCTTCTAGTTGTCGAGTCGTCGTCTGCCCTAGAGCATTGCTGTGATCGCCAAGTGCTGCGATCAAGTGTCGTTTAGCCACCACCTCTTGCCGCTTTGGACGTGGACGCTTCCGGTTCTTTGGTATTGCTAGCTTTCGTCTTTGGTTTTATGTTGTCGGTAGCATCATCTTTTTGCTTTGGTTTCTTACCAGAAGGACCTTCGTAATCCATTCCTCGATACGGTTTGCAAACTTCGTATCCGAGGCCTCGCACCATTTTTTGTCGTTGAAGTACGCACGACCTTCCTCGACCTTGTCTTTAGCCCAGACCAACCTATCCTTCTCCTCCTTAGAAAGATCGGTTCGGTTTTCCAGACGAGCGCAGAGTTTGATCGCCGCCTTGTATTGTGCTTTACATCTAAGTCCCTCCTTGTTCGGCTTAGCTCTAGACATCTTCTCCATTATTGAGCTGGCTATGGTAGTTTCGCCGTCGGAATCCAACCACCTTCCCCCGCAAACGAAGGATTTCAGCTGGCTCGTGACGTAACTTTGGCTCAATTACAATACTTTCTGGACATTGTAGCAGGTTAAACTCCTATCTATCCAGAATCGATTCCGACATGCTCAACATATGCCCGGCATGTGAGTGTACTCCACACTATAGTTAAATGGTAGCTCACATGCCCCCTTATCGATCGGTGACTACAGCGTAGTGGCAGAGCTTGGCGAACTGCTTTTTGAGTTAGATTAAATTGGGGAAAAGTTGTCAAATGGAAATCATTAGTTCGATATCTTTTCGAACCTATTCATGGTTACGTATTTAAAATGGTCTTAGTCTGAGCAAACATTTTTTGACAGCAGTGAAAATTTGCGAATTTCACGTATTCAAAAATATATATCATAAAATGCTAAAGAATGTTTTACAAACCGTATCGTCACTCGCGAATTCGCGTTAAAGATGAAAAATCACACGTAGGAAAGAGGAAAGAAATAGTTAGGTGGTGTTACTTTTGTCAAATTTTTATTTTGCGACATATTTCCAGATGCGAGGACATAAAAGCGTACTGCATTTCCCCTCCTATTTTTAGATTCACATTTTTATTCATTTTGCTGTTGGCGGAGGTGAATTCAAAGCATTGCAATTTATCTCGAACTGTCATGAATTTGTTACTCCAACCTAGTTTTAGCATCTTTGTTCACACGACTTTGTGTGGGCGCACATGCATGCATATTAATATTTGTAGATATGAAGGTAGTGCAATGCCTCGTTGGGAAAACCAATGGTTATGGTTTATAAATAATAATAAATGCACATATTAGTATATTATTCATATAAAATTAGTATACTATAGGGTTTTTTACGGCCGCCGAGGCCGATTGGGTTGGTGCGTGACTACCGTTCGGAATTCAGCGAGGGAACGTCGGTTCGAATCTCGGTGTAAGATCAAAAATTAACAAAAAGTTTTTTCTCCGAGTGTATTTCAGTCATGAAAAGGCTCCTCATAAAAATATCTGCCGTTCGGAGTCCGCTTGAGACTGTAGGTCCCTCCATTTGTGAAACAACATCAAGATGCACACCACAAATAGGAGGAGGAGCTCGGCCAAACACCCAAAAAGGGTGTACGCGCCAATTATATATATACATATATATAGGGTTTTCTAACAGGGAAGACCGACGCTAGATGCAGTGGCAGACATTTTTTTTGACATGGTCCGTCAAAGCTGGCGTTTATTATTTGACCACTAATACCAAGTCAGCGCGATATATACATGATCAAGCAGAAAGTGAAAATGATAAAACTTTATTATGGATAATGTGAGGGTATGGCTTTTTCCCGTGGAGGAGATGTGAATCGGCCCGGAAGAGTGCGATTTAGCACCACCAATTTTCTAAAATAGCAGACCTATCTTAATAAGCCCCAATGCTTTGATGCCTTCAAATTCTACCTAACTCTGGTCGTTGCTTAAATTCAATCGTATCTAGGCAGCACAGTGATTGATAACTAATCTCTCGAATCCGTTGCGCGGGGCAAAGCCGCAACGGATATTTGAATGATGCGTCGCACAGCTTTGCTTTCCATTTTGCTTATTGGGACCCTATATAACAAGACAGATCTACTAAAAGTGCGTTAGAAATAACAGAAAATTTACCAATTATGTTTGATATTAAGATTAGGCGTGTAAGCAAATAAACGTAGAAGTTTGAAACTATCGCTCGCATTACCAATTCTATCCATGTTTTTGACTAAGTTTACAGTGCCAACTGTCGTGTTTAGTTCGTGTTCTTCACTAGATTCTACCGTCGTATCTTCCATTATTTACTCTCTACTGAAAAGTCATTAACTGATATTACTTAAAGGAAATCCTGCCCGATAATATAAACTACTCTTTCGCCATGATTTTCTTCGGTGCAAGTGGCTCAGTTGAACCAGATGGGAAATAATTTAGTAAATCAAGTTTTTAGTATTTTTTTAGTATCGACGACAGTTGAATTCCAAAATGAGCGTAGTCAGGCTCGATTTGTAATGAATGATCCGGGATCCAGCTCATATGGCGCGCTTTGTTAAACTCGGACAAAATCGCTTAAGTGGTTATCGCGCCAATAAAGAAGAAGAAGACAGTATTATCGTGCAACAACCAAAACTATCCTGAAATTTGCCGGGATATTTTCTGAAAGCGTATCTATTCAACAATAAAACACTCATAGGATTTACAAGAGTTAGCTCGAATTTTTTTACAGCCTACCAAAGTTTTCATATCCTGGCCTCAGTTGCTTTCAAAAACTGTTTAAGATATATGTATGAGCAGACATATAGACTGAAATTTCACGGGAAATACTTTCGTGGAACATTGAAACCAATTGGCTCTCATAAGAAAGGGTCGTTTTGACGCATACTCTCAAAAAACAAATTTGAAAAATCTTTAGAGGATTAAAATGGTATTGAAAATTATTCCTCAGAAAATTTTAGTAAGGGTCTTTTCAGGTGAGATATTCCATGTCACCAACGTAAAAATTCCTAGAAAAGCTAGACTAATACTACTTTCAATACCTATAATGTAGTATAGTGCCTAAGACACCAATTGATTTAAGAAGGAATGAATGTAGATTTCCAAATATACTTCATTCACATGACACCTACTGTCACCTTTACTTACATACATCCGGCAAACGACTGTCACTTCAGCAGCATTGCCCATATATACATATATGAGAAATGTTGATGCGGCAACAACAACAACAGCAACCAGGTATACTTGTAATTTGGCTGACGTTTCCTATATTTTCAAAACTCCTGTTCATTCCTTCAAAATAATTTTGTGTTCCCTTTGTGTTCTTATTCTTTTCAATGCCAAATTTACTCTGTATGAACGCGGCCTACTGAAACTTGTCTAATATCATGAAAGAGATTTAGTAGTATTGAAAATAGTGGGTTATATAACTTTTTCGTCAAAGGAGCTAAGCAGAGGGAAAACGAGCACAGATGTGACGAATAGAAGAGGCCTATAACAACCCACACTCGTTAGCGGTTAGTCGCCAAGTGCACAGAGCCCAGAGATAGCGAGCAAAGAAGTGGCGAATCGAACGTGCCTGAAGTAACAATCGTGATAGAAGATGAAGAATTTGACTTGGGTGAGCAGAGTAGTAAAGTAGGAAGTAGTAGGAAAGAAACTGTATGCATTGCTCAGTTAATAAAATATGAATTATTTTTGCTTAACATTTTTTTTGTCATTAAAAAAAAACATATATTTTAATTTATTTAGTTTTTAAGGCACTAAATGAAATAAAAATCATTCCCTAAAGTTCTGCCGAATTTTTCGGCAAGTTCTGCACAACTCAGTTTGAGATCGTTTTGAGCATTTTCGTTCCGCGAGAGAGAATAAAGATACAACGGAGAGAGAGATATATTTTATGTATATCTTAGATACATTTTAGGCTATTTTTCCTGAGTTTTTCCTTGTGGTTGCAAATTTTTAGTGAGAAATAACATTGTCTACTTTTTGGCGCTCGTTTGTTGGTGCAAACTTGTAGGAAGTATATTTTTGGTGCCTACTTTTTGGCGTTATATTTCCTTGGTGCCTACTGTTTGGGGTGTTTTTTGGTGCCAATTTTTTGGCGTGTTTTTTGTGGTGCCTACTTTTTGCCTTGCGGTAATTTGTGCCGTTGCTATAGTCCTGGAATCGCTGCGCTTGTGCGGGTGATAAACGCTCGGAGTAGTGCGCGTTGTTGCAACGGTTTGTGTCCGGCATTTACCTACACCGGTCGACCCTTCTCCGTTTTTTGTAAATTTTGTCTATTTGTATTCCCTGAAAATGCTGTGAATTTATTCAGACATATATTCTTTCTCTCTCTCTCTCTCTCTCTCTTATTCTCTCTCGAATCTCTCCCTCTTTCTTTGTCTACCTTGAAAGTTTCACTTCTGTTATGTGTACACACTTATTTTTAAATTATTTCCTCTAAATGTTAACAGTTACGTGGGATACACTCTTGGAATCTAGCCTCCGTGCTCTGTGCCACGCGCTTGAGTAGTGATGTCGGGCTGCCATTAACCTCACGAGCGATATTTTCTTTTAGAGCTGAGATTCTTGCTGAATTTGTTTCATTGATTTTAGTTTTGAGGTACCCCACAGAAAATAGTCCATGGGGTAAGATCGGATGACCTAGGTGGTCAGGAAATGACACCGAAACGGCTTATCAGCTTGTTAGTGATGAAACTACGCAGTATCGCCATGGTCTCTCTGGCCGTGTACGATACGACATATTGCTGAAACCCTGGGTATTGAAGCCAGAATGTTCTCTAATTATTGGCCAAAAAATGATCGTCGCCGATAAGAAGCACCATTCCCAGAAATTACTTGCTCTCGACGATTTTCAAAAAAAACAAAATAGTCCCTTTGGGACTATGAAGTGATTGTTGGTGTTTTAATAGTTGGTTCTGTCCTTTAGATGACCAATAACAGCAGTTGAAAGTGAAAATGGCGAAGAGCTTAAGCGATTTGAGTTTTTTTTTTGAAGGGGTGAAGTCTAAGATCCTTCTCCAATTTTTCATATACCTTCTACTCAAATATGAACGAGACGGTATCAATAAAACGGTCCGCGGATGACATATGGCAAAAATACATTTTTTATTTTTTGGTAGGACTGTTATAAGCTTACATGGCAAATTTCAGCGTGATATGCCACATAGTTTGTTTTCTGTGCTACTGTAAACAAGTCAAGCTCGAGTGTGTTCTTCGAATTCTCTTTTATGACTTCAATTGTCTCAAAATGTTTTCCACGGAGCGGCAACTTGAGCTTGGGAAACAGGAAAAAGTCACATGGAGCCATATCAGGCGAATACGATGCTTGCGGAACGGTATTAACCTTATTTTTGCTCAAATAATCGCGAACGAGACGTGATGTGTGAGCTGGTGCATTATCGTGATGCAATAACCATGACTTGTTGTCCCACAATTCCTTCCTTTTAAGACGAATGTTCTCGCGCAAACGCTTTAAAACGTCTAAATAATATTCAGCGTTAACCGATTTTGCGATTTGTGCGATTTTCAAGCACAATTTCCTATACTTTTCCGATGTTTTCGTCGTTTACTGATGTTGCTGGACGACGTTCATGAGGCAAGTTTTCAACCGATGTACGGCCCTCTTTGAACGATTTGTTTGTTTTGTTGGAATAACAAAATTTCAAACAAATTCTTTGAATTTCCATCGTTAAATTCGAAGAACACACTCGAGCTTGACTTGTTTAC
The DNA here is from genome assembly GCF_027943255.1 of Anastrepha obliqua. Lineage (NCBI taxonomy): Eukaryota > Metazoa > Arthropoda > Insecta > Diptera > Tephritidae > Anastrepha > Anastrepha obliqua. The sequence goes on from NC_072892.1 coordinate 90,272,934, forward strand.
AGTAGCACAGAAAACAAACTATGTGACATATCACGCTGAAATTTGCCATGCAAGCTTATAACAGTCCTACCAAAAAACAAAAAATTTATTTTTGCCATATGTCATCCGCGGACCGATTTATTGATACCGTCTCGTTCATATTTGAGCAGAAGATATATGATAATAATAGTTCGTGGAAGTCCCAGCTTGCGCACGGACACGCGGTTTATCGTGCAAACGTGTAGCGATGAGTTGAATATTTTAATTTGTGAGACTGGACCCTGCCAGTGGGCTGTTTGCCACTGAACTTGTTGCCCGGAACGAGCAGTTGCACACGAAGCATTGGCCTTGAACTGCGCTTCGATTGCGAACGAAAGTTGTTCAACCGTCCACTGAAATCGTGACTAAATAACGTGCACGAATAATGAAGGCAACGCGATCCCTTTCTCGCTCATACGCGGTTGGGGAGAAACTTTAAATTTAAAACCTAACTCTGCCACCGAACACCCTGTATAAGGCACCTCTTTTTGTAAACTTCGGCTGATATAGTCGACGTGTTTTTCTACTTTTATGCATGATACCGACTCATTCACCTTTCTCTTGTATGTATTTGGACGGAAATTTCAACAATTATGTTTTCACAGTGTTTCCAACGGAGTCTTAACGCGAACTTTCACCTTCTTCTTTTCTTGTTTTCTAGGTTTTTTGTTTCTGATTTTTGCCAAATTTCGCACAAATATGGTTTTATTATTTATTTATTTGAAAGCTTAGCAACTCATTAATAATTATTACAAGGTATTTCCAAACTTAATAAATATATTTTTGACTATAACAGTGGACAGCTGCCCATAAGAAATTCTTTTCAGTGCAGTGGGTGTGCACAATCTTCTTATGCACGTCCAGTTCTATTCGTGGTAACGAGAAAACTGAAATAATATTGTAAGCAAACTATCAATGAAAAACTAAATATTCTTAGTTTGAAACCAACGAATTGTGATTAAAAGCTACTTCTCTAGAAATTTGAATTTGGATGTTTGGATGAGGTTGATGATTCGTGATAACGCAGGCAACCACATTTCAGTTTGGAAAATTACGTCTATTCAATTCAAAGTAAAAAATGTGCAAAAATAATACAAAATTAAGAATGAACTTACTTTTGCCCCAAAATAGCCCAAAGAGAATAATCCATCGGATTCGCGTCTGGTGAATTTGAGAGCCATTGTGTGGACGTTATGAAGTTTGAAACGTTGTTTTTTAGCTATTACTGGTTCACTCGAGCTTTGTGAGACGGTGCTGAGTCCTGCCGAAATATCCATAGGCTGCCACCGAAATGCTTGTCTGCATTTACCTTAACGCCAGGCTCAATGAAAACGATTGGAGAGCGCCCATCTGCGGTTACAGGGGCCCAAACAACTACCTGTGGCGGATGATGCTTCCTGGTGGCCAATCGATGACTCAAATTCTCGTATGAACGGTCGGTCAAATAAACCTCATCGTTTTGAGAGTTTACGAATTGCTCAATTTGAAAATTTTTCTCGTCAGTGTTCTCGACAATGTTCGGAAATTGACCGCTTTCGGTTAAGCGAAGCAACTCCTTCGCTCTCTCAAGTCTGACTTGTTACTGCTTTGGTGTGAGATTATGCGCCTTTTACATTTTGTAAGGCCTGATTTTGAGATCATTTTTCAGTATGCGGCGAATGCTACTGTAGAGAATAAAATGATTTCTGTTGCTTGGATTATTGTAGTGGGTCACTATGACACTAGACATATGTGTTGAAATATAAATGGTAAACTATAATGGATTTCATTGCCAAAGAACATGGTTTTGAGAGGCATGCCTTTTAATGTATATCATTGAATGATAGAAAATATAGTAAGGGCATGCACTGATCTTGATTTGGTTAATTGGCAAAATTCTACAAGACTAAATTGATGAAGTCATCTGAGCACAAATACCAGATGCCGTTTCATACAAGTCGAGCTACAATAACCTGAATAACCTTATTTTTGTACCAGGAATTTGACTCAGTACATCCAATATTCCCACAGGGAAATCGCAGGCAATGCATGTGAAGATGTGTAGACTTCTATACATATGCAACACATATTACGCGCATACACTCATGCATTTTCTTTCATTTTTATTGCCTTTCGTTCCATTTTGCTGTTGGTTGCATTTTTATATTTCTTGTTGTTCTTGCAGTATTTTTACTTTCATTTGTCGCGCGTTGGTTATTAGTGTTGCAACATGTTACCCTGTCACCCGAACCTGTCTTTTAGTTGCTGTTGTTTTTGTGATGTTGTCCTGACGTGCTCGCGGTGATGTTGCTACCACTGTTTTACACAGTCGACATTTTCCCGATGCCGATTTCGAATACGCTTTTCCATTGTTGTTTTTGAGTTTGTTGAATTGCACTGGCATTTTTATTGCGCGCCTCATCGAAGTATGGTAACTAACGATGATTGAACGCTTTCGGTTGACTGCTGCCACATTCGTTAGACCTAGAAGGCGCAAACAAATATAATCACACACACACGCACATACATGCGATGGTATTAGTATGCACTCATATATGCACACATATTGAAAACCAACGTCGCGTATCACTGCTTACTGGCACAGCTACAAAACCAATGACAACCTCGCGGCTCTGAGGCTTACCAGTAGACACGTATGCATACATATATGGATGTATGGATGTATGTGTCTACGCACAGTATTGGACAAATTTTAAGCATTTGTTTAGGAAATTTTGTCATAAAGTAAATTTTTTATGAATTTAATTTTAAGAAATTATGTTTTGTTTTTAACATAAAAACTGAGAATTAAAAAAATGCTTGTGTAAATTCACAAAAATAAGCAGAAAATACCTAAATAATAATTGCATGTTAGAAGCAATTTTATAAGAAAGAAGAAGAATACTTTAGAATTTCATGCTTTCCAGCTTTCGAAGAACTCAATTTAATTTATTAAAAGCCAATTTAAAAATAATATGATGAGTGCAAGCGATCAGTTGAATGAGGGATATTCAATCAACAAACCAATTAATTTCAACTGATTTAAATTCTTTTATGATATGCCGCCTTTCTATATTTCCTTCCGGTCATGCGTGGATCGCATTCACTCGAGGGAAGTTCTAAGGCTAACAAGGCTTCAACTATCGACTGTGGTGCGTGGTTTGGGTATCAATAGGTATCCATGATGTGAGACTTAATATTACTTCAAATCTTTTTTGCAGCGGCTGTTTAGCAGATGAGGTGGAATCATCTCAGCGTCTACTCCTAAAGTGACTTTATATATACATATATAAGTGGCGCGTACACCCTTTTTGGGTATTTGGCCGAGCTCCTCCTCCTATTTGTGGTGTGCGCCTTGATGTTGTTCCACAAATGGAGGGACCTACAGTTTCAAGCCGACCCCGAACGGCAGATAATTTTATGAGGAGCTTTTTCATGGCAGCAATACACTCGGAGATTTGCCATTACCTGCCGAGGGGCGACCGCTATTAGAAAAATGTTTTTCTTAATTTTGGTGTTTTCACCGAGATTCGAACCGACGTTCCCTCTGTGAATTCCGAATAGTAGTCACGCACCAACCCATTCGGCTACGGCGGCCAAGTGACTTTAGCGAGACTAAAATTCAGGCGTCATTGCCCTTATTGTTAAGACATGTCTGAACTAAGGACCACTGCCTATTAAAAGTGGCGAAAATATCAGGCCCTTGGTCGATTTTAATTAAGCTTCGCATACAGGGGTTTTTGGGATCGCTGGCTACGACTTTGAAGTAAGTTAATCATCCGATTTTAATTAAGCTGCGTGTAGGGGGTGTAGAAGGAGGTCTTAGTTCGGCTCAAATATTTATTCATTTAATTAAAGAATAAAAAAAGCAAGAAAAGAATTATTTAAGAAGAATATGCAAAAAGAAGATTTTGAAATTTTTAAAATGATCTTAAAACCTGCTCTAAACAAGTAAAAACCTATTTTATTTTATAAGGTAGGAAAATAATGTCTGGGTAAAGGGTTATTAATTTCTTTGCAGCCTTTAGCTAAAAGTATAAATAAAAAATAAAATAAAAAATATAACTCTAAATTGTCGCAAATGTCGAAATTTTGTATAATACAATTTTTATTTTACTAAATTGGTACTTAAATTGTGTCCAATACTGTACATATGTTTGCATGAGTGTGTGCTTGTGTGCTTGACGCGCATATTTGCAGCATTTAAAGGATTAAAGCTCATAAGCTTCTGTGACATCAGCGTTGACAGATGAATTTTCTCATACGCATATTCACGACAAATATTGCTACAAACGACGCTGAATGCATGCGCATACGTACAGGTATATGTAAGTGGTTGCAGGTGTAGTTGTGGGTGCTTACAGCCAGTGTATCAAGCACAAAGCTGAAGATATGTAAAAGAAAAAATGTACATACATCTCCATAACGCAAGTGTACATATTTGCTAAGTGGCGCTAAAACTCGGTGCAGCTTCGCAAAGAAAATTAATGTGAACTCACTTGACATCACAAAGGTATGTATGTGTGCGTGTGTGCGTAATAGGAGTCAACGTGCTCATTCATTCTGATGCGCAATCTCGTTCCAACTTTGAGGTGTGAAGTACTCATCGAAATTATGGTTGTATGCGAAATCAATCAATATGGATTTGTGCTCATTTTAGTCGCGTATAGTCGCACATTTGGATTATCACTTCCAACTATTTGAAATGCTTGAATGTGGGCCACAATGCTAAATGAATACTCAAACGATATTTATTTCACTTTAAAATTTTATACTACTACTACTTTTTTAGCAAAAGAAAATAATAGGGGCTTCTAAAGGTTTTGATAAAATGAGTTAGCCAATCTACTTTTATCATTCTTTGATATAAAGACATTTGGAAACAGTTTATTTATGTAGAGCAATAGGTTATTATTCAAAATTCAGTTTATTCATATGCAATTGAGTGTTTCTATAGAAAATGTACCAGCTAGAAGACGCAGTACGAAATATTCGGCATGTGTACTAAGAATATTTTACATTACACTCAAGAATATTTTACATCTACGAGGGGTGCCTTTTATATTTCGGGATTTGGCAACCCTGGTGTTGCAATCTGGCAACTGACAGCTGTATCGCAAAGTTTGACATTTTTTGGCTTTTACGTACTCAGAACGTTTTGAAATACCAGCGCTATTTGTGTTGTTTACAGTAACTTAAAAGATTCATCTCGATCCGAAAATGGAATTAAATCGTGAACATTTTCGTGCGATTATTTTTTACAACTTTCGACGTGGATTAACTCAGCAACATTGCATGGATGAACTTAAATCATTTTTTGGCGATGAAGCTCCATCAAGGACCAGTGTTTATCGATGGTATGGTGAATTCAATCGTGGTCGTAGTTCACTCCAAGACGAATTTCGTGAAGGTCGTCCAAAATCAGTTGTTGTTCCGAAAACCATTGATGCTGTGCGCGAACTGATATTGCAAGATCGTCATGTGACCTATCGTGAGATTGAGACAATCTTAGGCATTAGTGGTACCAGCATACATTCAATATTGCATAAACATTTGACTGTCAAAAAAATTTGTTCGCTTTGGATGCCACACAATTTGTCAATCGCTCAAAAAAAGGCTCGTGTCGATTGGTTGAAGGAAATGCTCAAAAAATACGATCGCGGGGCTTCGAAACACGTCTATGACATCGTTACAGGCGATGGATCGTGGATTTACGCGTATGAGCCCGAAAGTAGACAGCAGTCGACTGTATGGGTGTTTTAAGATGAGCCAAATCCAACAAAAGTTGTTCGCGCACGAAGCACTTCCAAGCAAATGGTCGCCTGTTTTTTCGGAAAAACTGGACATTCTTCACCAGGACAATGCGAGCTCTCACACATCGGCTCAAACAACTGCATTTTTGAGCACCCAATTAGTGGGTCATCCGCCGTATAGTCCTGACTTGGCACTGAATGACTTCTTTTTATTCCCGTACGTAAAAAACAAACTGAGAGGTCAACGTTTTTCGACACCTGAAGAAGCGGTTGCTGCATTCAGAATGCATGTTTTGGAGGTACCTCATTCAGAGTGGCAAAAGTGCTTCGACAATTGGTTCAAACGCATGAAAAAGTGTATAGATCTTCATGGAGAATATTTTGAAAAACAATAAAGTTATTTTCGATGATTAAAATTTGTTTTTGTTCTCTAATCCGAAATATAAAAGGCAGCCTTCGTAAAATAGGTTTAGATCAATCAATAAAAAATCATTTTGGTGGCCGCCGCAGGCGAATGAATTTATGCGTTCAAAACTTATTGTAGGAACACCTTTCGACACCTGAAGAAGCGGTTGCGGCATTCAGAATGCATGTTTTGGAGGTACCTCATTCAGAGTGGCAAAAGTGCTTCGACAATTGGTTCAAACGCATGAAAAAGTGTATAGATCTTCATGGAGAATATTTTGAAAAACAATAAAGTGATTTTCGATGATTAAAATTTGTTTTTGTTCTCTAATCCGAAATATAAAAGGCAGCCCTCGTAAAATAGGTTTAGATCAATCAACTAAAAATCATTTTGGTGGCCGCCGCAGGCGAATGAATTTATGCGTTCAAAACTTATTGTAGGAACGAAGCACCAAATTTCTGTCATGAAAAGGCTTCTCATAATGAACCATCCACCAACTTTCGAAGGCGGCATAAACCCCCTTTGCCGAAATAATACCAAGACGCACATAAAAAATAGAAGAAAGGGCCGGCCAGTCATCTAACGTTGCTGTTCGTCTTGCTTCTAATAAGTTTCTTGATAGAAGGACGTGTATGAAAAAGTAAAAAAAAAAACAAAATCCTAATGCAGGAGTGTTATTAAGTGCTTGCAGACTTTTTCGAAAATTGTCAAATAACGGATCAAAAATATTCATTAAAACGTAATTTCTGTTGTTAAAACTGGTTTACTCTAGGAAAAAGTCCTTCACAACTTCGAATTGTTGGTTGTCAACATTGACATATTGCCCAAGATGCGAAGACTCCTTGTGTGTTGACAGCAGGTACTTTGTTTTACCCTGCTTCACCGAAATATCCACATTGTTCGCCTCTCTCTTTAAACTGAAATATGCCGAGCATGCACACGGTTGATTTCGCCGATAATGTCGATGTCGTCGGCATATACTAGTAGTGTTCTTATGAAAGATAGTCCCAATGCGGCTCAGCTCGGTAGCGTATTGTGAAGATCTGGTCTATGGTGGACTTACCAGGCCTAAACCCACACTGATAAGGTCCAATCACTTTGTTAACGATGGGCTTCATTCTTTCACACAATACGCTCGACAGGACGATGTTAAGCAGGCTTATTTCGCGGTAATTTGTGCAGATTGCAGGATCACCTTTTTAATGTATTGAACACAGCACACTCAGGTTCCATTCGCTTGGCATGCTTTATATTCGTAAGCTAGTTTTAAATTTCATATTACCATATTTTATACTTATACTCATCTTGATCATCTAATTTCTGAGATATGCAGTATATGAATTTGTATGATAGCTGCCATGCCCTATCATCCAACAACGCCCATTTTTCTTCATAAATATGGTGTTGATTTCATATATCTCCGTACCAAGTTCCAGCACTCCACCAAAGATACGTCCAGAGATATGTAGTTGAAGACCTCAATTTTTATGGGAGGTGCCACGCCCTTTTGTCTGATCGATATACAAGTTATTTTATTTTTTAAGTTGGGCTAAACGACAAACTCACTTTCGAATTTATAATATTAGTAAGTATCTCAAATTTTTAATTTACTTGAATGCCAAGGCCAGAACAAATCAGTCGCTGTTCTTTTACATAAGCAAAAGTAAGTATATGAAGCGAGCAAAACTTATTACATGGATACGAGTTAATCCGCTTAATCACAGAGCCTCATATTTAAGGAGTAACAATACTCATGTGTCTGCTAGTTACGTAAAGTTCCAGCTACAGTTCTGGCTATGCAGTTTGTATATCTCTTATTTGCATCTCAAATTCCTCCATATCATTAAATAATCATTTACGCATTTGGAAAATCGATTGCAATGTGCTAAGTTAAAATTAATTTAAGTGCATACTTACACATTAAGGCAGGTGAATTTTTTTCGCTATCGTTTCTAGCATTTTTGGTTTCTACATTGAGTTATAAGAGAAAAAATCTATTGGAGCATAGCTCGAAAGAAAATTAGATTACCCATCAAAAAAAAAAAAGTTGTAAAAGAAGCCATCTTTAATTAATACAAAGTTAATGTAGGACTAATCTTTGCTAAAGTAAATATAAATAAATAAAAAATTTTATTATATATTGTATTATTTATTAAAAAAAAGAGCTAGATATGAAATTGTTAAAATGCTCCAATACATTTTAAAATTCTAATATAAGTTGTACATGAATAAGTTATACAATTTTCGAGTAAAAATTAAATCTAATAACATAAACTATGCCTAAGAATTGTAAAAGGAAAAAATTCTATAGTTTTCTATGTAGTTTTGCACGAGTGGAAATACTATGCTGTCATTAGGTAATAAGATCTCGATAGAAGATAACATGATCGGATGTTTATTTCATTATAAAGAGGAAGGTATGCCGTTAATATTGGAAAATAACATCAGAAAAATGACCACCACGACCATGCTTACACGACAATATCCTTTTCATGAAATTTTCCATAACCGAATTGCAAAGTGGCTGCCCTATGTCCTCGATAGCGTCACGAATTCCATCTGTGAGGCCATGAATTGACCCTGAGCTGTTGGCGTAGACCTTCTCTTTCACGTGGCCTAAAAGAAAAGAGTCACAAGGTGTTAAATCACAAGATCTCGGTGGCCAATTGTGATCACCTCTTCGTGAAATAACACGACCCGGAAACTTTTCCCGTAAAAGATCATCGGTTTCGTTGCTTATGTGGCACGAAACGCCGTCTTGTTGAAAATAAACGTTGTCCAGATCAATATCATCCAATTCTGGCCATAAAAAATCGTTAATCTCTCGATAGCCCAGTCCTATTCAAAATAGCACCTATTGTTGGAAAGCCCTTTACATGGGGAAATTTTAGTACGAAAATTGTTTTTTATATACAAGTAAATAATACATGATATTATGTGAAGTAAGGGGTGATTTTTTAAGAGCTATAGGAAAGTTTTTCAAAAAAACACACGTAAAATTCAGAAAAATTTTATTTAAATCGATAGTACAGTCCATATAATTTAATGTTTGAAGATTATTTCATGTAAATGTTGACCGCGACTGCGCTTCAAATGGTCCATGCGCTTAGTCCAATTTTGGCATACTCTTTCCAATGTTTCGGCCGGTATCTCACATATAAATGTTTTAATGTTGTCTTCCAATGCGTTAATTGAAGCAGGCTTGTCTGAATAGACATGAGCTTTAACATAGCCCCACAAAAAATAATCTAAAGCCGTTATATCGCACGATCTGGGTGGCCAATTGACAGGCCCCGTACGTGAAATAAAATGTTCGCCGAACTCGCCCCTCAACAAGTCTATTGTTACGCGTGCTGTGTGGCATGTGTCACCGTCTTGCTGAAACCACATGCCATGCAACTCAAGCTCTTGCATTTTGGGCAAAAAAAAGTTGGATATCATTTCACGGTAGCGCTCACCATTCACAGTAACGTTATGATTCGCAGCATCTTTGAACAAGTATGGTCCAATGATACCTTCAGCCCATAAACCGCACTAAACTGTGACCTTTTTTGAATACAGTAGTAGCTCTTGCAAATATTCTGATCCCATTGATCCAAAAATGAGCTTCGTCGCTGAACACAATTTTTTGATAAAAAAGTGGATCTTCGGCCAACTTTCCAAGAGCCCAATCACCAAAAATTCTGCGTTGCGGTAGGTCGTTCGGCTTCAATTCTTGCACCAGCTGTATTTTGAAAGGCTTCACACGTAAATCCTTTCGCAAAATTTTCCACGTTGTTGAGTAACAGAGGCCAAATTGCTGCGAACGGCGACGAATCGATAATTGATGGTCATCATGAACACTGGCCGATACTCGTACAGCTGCGATATTTTCTTCAGTTCGCACTCTACGTAAGCGTGTTGGTGATTTAGTGTCCAATAATGTAAATTTGGTTCTAAATTTAGTCACAATAGCTCGAATAGCCGCTTTAGTGGGTCGATTAAACTGACCATAAAATGGAAGAAGCGCGCGATAAACTTTCTTAACAAAACTCGCATTTTTATAATAAAATTCAATGATATGCAAGCGTTGTTCGTTTGTAAGACGATTCATGGTTAAATTATAGACCAAACTGAAGATGTTTGACAGTGAAACAAAACACAAAACGTGCGTGAACTGTGTAAACCAACTGTTTAAAAAGATAATAGCTAAAATTCACCTGTTATGTGCCATTGGAAGCTACAACGTTACTCCATCTTCCAGGCAGCTTACGGATTGCTCTGATGAAAACTTCGAGTTCTTTTTACTTAAGTCATTTATTGAGCCAGTTTGCGAGGCTCTCGTGATAAGTGAAACGATCTCCAATAAGGGCTGACTGCATTGATCGGAACAGGTCATAATCCAGACGCAGAAGGTGCAATGTCTGGGGAATACGGCGGGTGAGGCGTGATTTCCCAATTCAGCCTCTCCAAATATTTCTGGGCCGATTTACCAACGTGTGGCCTGGCGTTATCATGCAGCAAAATCAGTTTGTCATGTCTACCGTCCCATTCCAGCCGCGTCTCTTCGACACTCGATTCAAATGCATTAGCTGCAGTAGGTAACGATCGCCAATGATGGTTTAAGATGGCTTGAGGAGTTCATACTAAGTGACACCCTTCTGATCACACCAGATGCACAACATAACCTTTGAAGCATGCATATTTTTTTCGCTATCAATTGACCTGTTTACCCTGGCAGACTCTAACATTTTCGACGCATAGGGTTATCATTCACCAAACGTCTCTCGATATCCCTCTCCTTCAATCGATGTGGCACCCAGTTACCTGCCTTCTTACCGACGGTTGATCTGTCAATATCAAACTCTTTAGACATATCATCAAGGGTTCGAAATGCGTCTTCATCCAATAATTGTTGTAGTTGAGTATCTTTTTCGAGTTTTTTCAGCGCCCCTTCGCGATTTTTATCACTCACGACGGAATTGCCACTTTGGAAGCGTCGAAACCACTCTTTCCAAATTGTATTTGATGGATCGTGATTACCGTAAATATTGATCAATATACGACACGTTTCAGCTGCACTTTTCTTTAGAAGGTAATAATGAAGCACGACTTACCGCAAATGCTGTTTTTTCGGGACGAACATAGACATTTTAGACGTTTAGATAAAAAAGGATCTTTACGCTTCAAAGGAAAGTCAACTAGTGCGATCGAGACCTCACATATACAGCTTCAAATCACCAGTATATAACTAGAGCGACAAAGCGGCCGCCGTAGCCGAATGGGTTGGTGCGTGACTATGATTCGGAATTCACAGAGAGAACGTGGGTTCGGATCTCGGTGAAACACCGAAATTAAGAAAAACATTTTTCTAATAGCGGTCGTCCCTCGGCAGGCAATGGCAAACCTCCGAGTGTATTTCTGCCATGAAAAAGCTCCTAAAAAAATATCTGCCGTTTGAAGTCGGCTTGAAACTGTAGGTCCCTCTATTTGTGAAATAACATCAACACCCAAAAAGGGTATACATGCCAATTATATACAGGGTTGGCCATATTAAACTGACCCATTGAGTAACCCTATAACTTTTTACTGTAATTTGAAATCTAAGGTTTACGTCAACAAGCCAAAGACACTAGGCGCACTTAAGGCCAATATCCGACGGGAAATAGCCGCCATATCGGCCGAGACGCTGGAAAACGCCGAAAAACGGGCACATTACGCTATACGAGCTAAGGGCGACCACTTGCGCGATATCATATTCAAAAAGTGATGTAAACGAATCTCCTTGAACTAAATTAAATGTTTTTCACAATGAAACACAAAAAAATGTTTCTTTTTCCATATTTTTTTAATAATCACATGGGTCAGTTTAAGATGGCCAACCTTGTACATATCCAAATACGTGCTAAGGGCGACCACTTGCACGATATCATATTCAAAAAGTGATGTAAACGAATCTCCTTGAACTAAATTAAATGTTTTTCACAATGAAACACAAAAAAATGTTTCTTTTTCCATATTTTTTTAATAATCACATGGGTCAGTTTAATATGGCCAACCCTGTATATTTATATAATAGACAAAGTGAGTGTTTGCAATTTTTTCATATCAAAGTCCAAAATTGATTTTCAACATTTTGACTTATTGACTAGAAACTAATTAATTTATTAACTTAAACGTTGTGGGAGCACTTCTTTTCCTATAATTTTATGTAAATATGCTAGGAAGATGTGGAAAAAGTTATTCCATCCAAATTGACCCGCCTTAATTTGCATATATATTTTTTCCAATAAAATCGCCACACTATCTTACACAGCGTAACACGAAGGGAAGCAAAATGAAGAATTTAAAACGTCTCTTTTATAAATAAATGAAAATGTTGCATGCACAAATTTTCGGCCATACAAACAGACAGTTGAAGATGTACTTGCAAATGTATGATTACGCAACAAAATTTTACTTACGTTTGGCGGTGTGTGTATGTGGTCGCACGAAGGCCATCACAGCGCGTATCCTCCTTCACCCATGCGCCAGCACACATACATACATATAATTGCAATCAAGTGTATGTTTGGCCACAGATACTCCGCACAAAGCTCAGAACTAATTCATACATCGTTAGTCAAAGTCCACAATGACAGTTGAAGTGAAAGCCAAGTGTACGTCCAGTTGCGCCATTTCACCTCGTACACACTCTGCTTCAGCTACTTGAAAATGGACCTAGTAATGCAGCAGTCGTACAGGCAACTGAACAGCTGTGGCAGCAATGCAACAGCAACTATAATAGCATTAAAAGCAGTTGGATCCAAATTTGGTTGCACTAACAGTAGCAACGTAGCAGCGGTAAAAGCGTAGTTAGGGTGGTAACAGCGAAATATTTCAAATTCCGCAGGGATTTGCTATTGCACAGACTAACGGTTCTTGCGCTTGTGCATACGTATATATATATATATATGTATATGTATACTAAAAATACATTTCAGTGCCTGTATTTCGTTATTTTCTCACATGTCTTTGCGCTGCTGTTGTTGGTGGTGGTTTCTATTGTTGTTATTGTTGCTGCTGCCACTTTCGGTTAACGTCAGCGCAAACGATGTTCGACATGATAAAAAATGAAATTTCGTTGGAATCACTCCACTTTAACCTCTATCGTTTGTTCTATTTTTTCGCCACTTTTCGATCTCTTTTGCTTTTTCTTCACTTTTCACTATTTCCACTTGCAGTGAGTTGCAATGAAATTGAAATGCAGGGAATTGGTAAAACGTTATTTTCACTTTATTTTGTTGGAATTCGTTGGTTTGCATGTGAGTTTGGTTGTGTGTTCGATTGGAAGTTTTCTGATGTGTGTATCTGAAATCTCTTGACATACTCTAAAAACGTAGCTTGTTCAAGTTAAGGCTGCGCGTGAGAGTAAAACCATCGTTCACAAGTCAGTCGTCGTTAGTTACGTATACGCAGCGTGGGACGGGAGCAGTATATCCTAATATAATATATAAGACTTCACTCAACAAAGTGGCGTTAATCGGATGGCTATAGGTACCATAAGCAAATTTCACTCAGTATTCAATCAGTTAATAATTTAATACCGTTCTGGTGCGAAAATTCTGCAAAACCGTTCCGCCCAATAGGCATTTTGAGGCTAAGATGGTACTTTTTTTTGATTTTTACGATCCCGGGATATTCGGGATATTCAGTATTTTGCAATAACTAAACTCTAAAGAAATGTCATCAAAATCCTCACATTTTAGATATACCTTCTTATATAAAGTAATGTCGAAAAAAAATATTCATTTATGTTCAAATAAAAAATCAAGTAAGTTAGTTCAACTTTTTACAGTAAACATGCATTTATTGCATTTTATATTAAAAAGGAAGCAGAATCAAAATCAAATACTTACAAACAAATCCATATCCACTAAAGAAAAAGGGATTTTTCGGCTGAGGAAGAAATTATGAACTACAATTTACGTTTGTAGACGAAAATAAGGAAATTTTTAGGATGTAAAAATATTGAAATTCCGAGAATTAACATTCCTAGTTCATGCCAAAAAAGGACGCAATGGAATCACTTCACTTTAGGTGTAGAGCTCACCCAACTTCTCCAGATATTCTAATATAAAAGAACTTTACACTAAAACGCTTCAAGTTTTTCAGCCTATTATAGGCACGCTGATCAACTTTAGTGATAAATATTATATTACAAGTGCGAGCGATGATATGAAATTCAATTTCAAAGTCGTTAAGCAAAAGCAGAACTAATTCTTTAAGTATAGTAGTTATGATACCATGTGGGTCAGGCGATTAGATGCTGTCAAATCATAGCACATCTCTTTGCATTTTAATACATTGCAATTCCAAAATTAGATGCACTTAGAAACAGTGAATATAGCTTTTTCATTTGCTCGTTTTTTAATGTTTTCGCTACCGTAGCATTTGCACGTTTTCATTTTCTGTACGCCGGCAACCATTCACCATAAACACCATGCATAATTTCAGCGGCCTGGCTTGCATTTTCCCCTTTATAAAAAAAACTGTAAAATGTACCGAATTTTCTCTTTGTTGACTTCCATTGTAAACACCCTGTAACTCACGACTGTATGGAACAAACAAAAAAAAGGAAAAGGCTTTTGATTGCAGAAGCATGAAATGTCAGCTTAACAACGAGTATTGTTTGATCCATACTTTACGAGATATCGATCACTATAGCCATTTACCGCGAAATTAATGTATATATTTTCCCCCAAACTATGATAATATATTGTTATACTAGACACTGGCAATCAAAAAACACCTCTATAATGCGAACGAAGACTACAGTGATTTGTTAAGAGAAATGAGAGGTACGGTATTCATAAAAGAAGGCTTTACACTAAGCAGCTGGTAGTCACTGGCATTGTTGGCGTATGAGTGTCTTTCTATAGCAGTGTCTGTCTGCCAGTCTTTAATAGACACTCGTCATTTTTATAAGAATATATGTAATTTAATCCGGCAATAAACTGATGTCAAAACAGAGCGAAAATATTTTGTGTACTCCCGCAATGCCAACAATTGGATTTTCTTTCCTTCACCCCACGGTTAACCACGACACCAATAAAATGCATTACCAACTTCTCTGTTCATTCGATTTAATTCAAATCACACAACAATTTATCACATTGCAAATTGTAAATCTGCAAACCAATTTATATGTGAAAATACATTTAAGCGCGCGTTGCAAATCCGCATATCAAAAATATAGTCAACAATTCAAGTGAGCGTTTGAATTAATCGTTGTATTGTGCTTGAAAACTTTTGTAAGCACGAATACATATGGAGGTACAGATGCACATATATACGGGTATATATGCACATTTGATGTTTATTCATAAAATATATGCAACAGTTCTGCCAATTTGTTGGAAAATATGGAGTAATTTATCCCCTTTTTGGGGTTCATCTAACAAATTATTCCAATAGTTGCTTGTTAGGGTGATAGAAACTGGTTCAATAATCGCACATTTAACAGTCAATGGCATACCGTTTCCACTTTTGTTGTTATCTTCTATCGGAATATTGCTATTGTCGATTGAGTGAATGATCAATGATGTCTTTTGATTTACATCACAATTACGTATGCATGAATGTGTGCACGTCTGCACAAGTGTGTATATGTTATTACAAGTGCATACATACATTTTCATGCTCTGCAAGAAAGGCGAGAGTGAGAAAGCACAAGTTTGAGTACCGTAGTGTGCATGTTGTGTGTATGAATGCATTTGGGGAGCTAATATAAATCAATTATTTATTCACATTCATGCATACATTTACATTAATATGGGGAGAGCATCAATGCGATCATGTGGAAACAACTGTTCAGGCACTGCATGCAGTCCCACGCGGGGGAAATTTGAACTGGTTTAGTGCTTGCTATGTGCCTGTTAAGACCGCACATTTTTAAATATTTAAAAAAAAAAAAAACAGTGAAATGTTTTTGATTTTTTCATTTAAATAGAGAGTATGCACATAGAGATTATTTATGTATGTATTATGGAAAATGAGTGTCATGTACAAAAACGAACTTGGGGTCTAGTTGAACTTTATTACAAAAGGTTCACGGTGCCACCTCTCTGTGGTTCAGTGAGGTGTTAATAACTTGCAAACTTTCCAAGGATCAACTTGAGAATGCTACGGAGCCAACTGCAAAGCTACCTACATAGGCTTATTATTTTGTTAAAGGACTTTGCGGTTATTCGATTAGTCCCCAAGATACCAACGTATGCGAAGGCTATGCACAAATGTACATATTTCTATCGAAAAGGAAAAATAAGCCTGGTTAGGTGAGGTTAGTTTATATGGTGCCTATGACGATAAATCAAATTCGTCATTTGTCATATCATTGCAAGGGGAAAGGAAGAACAGACAGGAAAGATGAGGTAAAAGGGGTTGATGGATAAGATAATACCAAAGGGCTGCCATTTATGGTTATGTAAACCGTTTTGTTCTATTGATGAAGTTAAGTGATTACGTGGATGATACCTAAACCTGAACGACAGAGCGACGTTGCCAAAACCTGCATTTGGAAATGTTAAAATTTTGTATTCAATTTTCTGCGACTTCAACTTTCAAAGGCAACAGGAAAAAACAAAAAAATGAAGCTGGACTCTCGATTTGCTGCCAAGATAGTAACATTGCAATAGCAGTACGAAGAATAATGCAATTCGACTATTGCTGTGCTGATCTTCGCAGCATAAAAGCTAAGCAACAACAGGAAGAAAATTATGAATTTCGACGGTTTAATGACTGATTAATGAGCAGTTCTCAACGGCTGCCATATACATAAGTACCCTATGATCAAAAAGTACCGGGAATATTTAATTTAAACGAACCCTCCACGTGGGAACCGGCCCATATTTTTTTTGGTAGGACTGTAAGATACACATCTGTCACTATTTTTCCGATTTGAAGCGTTTGAGAGATGCTGTACGTCGCAAACGGCCGGTAATGTGGGCAAACAATTCTTAGATTTTGCATGATGATAACGCGCCATCGCACCGAGCCCAAATTGTGCTGGATTATTTGATCAAACACCAACTAATTCCCATCGTGCAAGCACCGTATTCACCTGATATGGCCCCATGCGACATCTTTTTGTTTCCCAAGTTGAAGTTACCACTTCGTGGAAGGAGATTTCAGTCGATAGAGAAGATCAAAGAGAATGCGAAGAAGGAAGGATGGCCTTCAGCATCCCTTCGTCGGCCTACCAGGGGGCACGGAGCACTGGGTTAAACGTTGGCACATGTGTGTTGCTTCAGACGGGTCATATTTTGAGGGAGATAAAAATTAATGAAATTGAAACCTGAAATTGAACTCTGTTTTGTTTTATTTAAACATTCCCGGTACTTTCTGATCATAGAGTATATGTATGCACGTTCGAGAAACAACAACAGTTATATTATTATTATTATTATTTATTAGATACATCAAAATGCTTATATCTAAATATAGAGGAGTACTAGCTGCCAGGGCTTACGACTCTTACTTTAAGTATATAATACCTGTGTTGATTTAGTTCTAATTATGGAGTTTAAATAATCTTTATTGACTTACATTGTTTCAGAAAGTTATATATTTTATGAATGTTTTCAGAAGAAGGTTTTTCAAGAAGTTCGGAGGGTTTAATGTCGCCATATATTTTGATCCTGTGGCTTCGGAGATTGGGGCATTCATCTAGTAAGTGGTCGACAGTGGAAAGTGATCCACACCAAGGACATGTGTTTTTGGCTTTCCCTGTGAGGAGGTGTTCGTGTGTCAAGAGGATGTGCCCAATGTGTAACCGTATAAAGGTAATGGTTTGGCTCCGAGTGTTATTATTTGGAAAGTGGGGCTTTTGTCCTGATGGGTTAACTTTGCTGTATCAGGATGAAAATTCTTTCCAATTCTTATCTTTCTCACTTTGAATATATGCTGCAACGGTCCTAATCAAATCGTGTTTTCCAAATGTTGCAAATGTAAGGCAGGGTTGGAGATGGATTTGTTTGGCGGCCGCATCTGCTGCCTCGTTACCTGGGATCCCAGCATGACCCGGGACCCATAATAAGTTGATATTTTTATTATGAGTATTTAGTGCTGCTTTAATATTTTGAATTAGACTACTGGAGGTGTTTACGCTTTGGAGTCCACTCAAGCATGATAAACTGTCTGTGCATATTACGAATTTCCCCTTCAGTTTTGTCGCATATTCAATAGCAATTTTGATTGCCAGTGCTTCAGCTGTGAAGACTGAGGTTCCACCGAAAAGCCAGCCACCTGATATGATTAATCCTGTGTTGGAAACTACGGCGAATGTGGCAACATTATTGGGTTTGGATCCATCTGTGTAGATGAAGCTCCAGTTGTCTTGAGTATACTTTTCAAATTGTTCGCGAAATAGAGCTCTGTAAACTTCAGGACTAGTTGCGGCCTTTTTATACTGATGTAGGCAAACGTTTATGGCTGATTTATTAAAGATCCACCAAGGATGACGTGATGGTTTGTTACAAGTTTTCGGAGGCAGAATATCTAATTTTTTGGAGAATGCTGCGCAGCGCCTTAGGGCGGATATTTGTTTATACAGCCGCTTGTGGGTTAAAATGTTTTAAAAACAATTAAATAGTACATAATTTGTTGTATTCATTAGGCGGGGGACCAATTTCAGCGTGGTTTCCTTTACCCTTTCTTCTAAGGAGGAGTATCCGGCTTCAGCTAGTATGGCTCTGGTTGGTGAAGTTGGAAACGCATTAAGACTGCGGCGCACTGCTGAGTGGTGTGGTGAATATATCTTTTGGATATTGCTTTTGGCACACCATCCGTAGATTGGTAAGCCATAATCAATTTTTGACATAATTAGTGCTTTTGTGACATTTGTTAGAACGTTAGTGTGAATTTGACATTTCTTTGATGCTAATAGTTTAACAATACTTAGTCTGGCAGCTAGGTCTTTTCTTAAACCTAAGCAATGTGTCTTAAAGCCAAGCTTATGATAAAAAATAATTCCTAGAATTTTTAAACTATTGAGTTGTTCTATATGTGTATTTTTGAATGCTAAGTTAAGAGGAGGGCAGTTATGTTTTTTACAGATGTGCAGCGTTTTGCATTTAGTGATTGATAGTGATGCACCTGAAGTCTTACCCCATATGTCTATGTCTATAAGGATTTTGGAAAATATATCTTTTGTGCGAGATAAGTCGGGAATTCTCGTGAAGACAAATAGATCATCCGCATAGATTCCGTAGTCGATTTTTTTGTATTTTTCGCAAATTTTGCTTACTTGGTCAAATGCAATGGTGAACAGTACCGCGGATAGCGGTGAGCCCTGTGGAATTCCATTGTGTAAAGAGCAAAGTTGGGATAAAAGGTTGAGGACTCTAACACAAAAATTTCGTTTGGTCAAAAAGGCTTTGATTATGCCAAAGATTTTAGGACCAAGGTTCCATTGTTGCAGTTGCTCCAGGACTGTGTGAACTCCTACGCGATCGAAGGCTTTTTCAAACTCCGAAAAGAACACCAGAAAATTCGAGGACTGAGGGTTTGTTAGGCTTAGAAGTCCCCTTGAGCACCTCCGATTTTCTCGCATTGGAAGAGTGGTACATACACTCAGCCTAGCTTAGCCCAGCATCAACTTGAATTTTTAAAATAATTGGGTCTGGGTGAGGCACTATAAGAGTAGAAGTGCAATAGATCTTAAAGTGTATATCTCTATTTCAAACCTATCTATCTAGCGAAATAAAGAAGAATTTTATTTCTCATATGTCTTTGGGAGCCTTAGAAATTTTACTACGAATAACTTTTTAGAATATAATATTAGCACGGCTAAAGTTATCTCAGACACTCAATATTAAGGTTATATTTATACAATAATTATCTATCTATTTAAATCCGAAGTATTTTTTTAGTAAAATATAAGCGGGAAAAAAGAAAGAATAATTAGGTCGTTGACCCAGTTTGTTGCCAATTTTTAGTATGCGTTTTCATGCTGACATTCAAATGGACATGCAGGCTACGAGTGGCAGAAATACCGTCCAAGACCGGCAATAGCCTCCTATGTCTCATACCCATACCGGGACTAAGCCAATGGTAAGGACGCACAAACTCACTACTGGTTTAATGCTAAGAATGGTGAACATCATCAAAACCTTCCTCAAAAGAAGTCGAATAACTGATAAACGATTTTTGGAACACGGTAGCAATATGTGATACACAAAAATTATGTGCCTATGTTTCCCTTAATGGTTTTAATGGTAAATAAAATAACTTTTATTGCCTGATAATATCTACCAGCATACGGTTTTAATTGTATACCACAAGCAAATGTTTCTCTAAATGGCTTTATGTGTGTACTTATACATTTAAATATAATTATTTATTAATGGACTTGATGCCGTTAGCGTAACACGATATTACTCGTACCTTTGCTTAAAGCAGAAAAGGCGCTTATCTGTATTAGGAGATCAGTTAATGCCTTAAAAGGCGATGCTTCTTAACGTGCATGCATATTCTATACTTATAAAATTTGTTAATACAGTTAACTTTAATAATAATAATAATATTGTATTGTGTGATGCATACATACGTCGAAAAGATAAATATAATTAGGTATTAAGAAATTTTATTTTATTTTTTACTCTATTTCTCCCTCTATAATTAATTGTAAGTTAATGAAAAAAATTAAAATGAGATAAAAAAATGTTTGTTATGAAAAATTATTTATACCTTTATTTTTATTATTTTTATATATTGTACATATTTTGCTCTATTCCTGAATAATATCTAGTAGCCGCAAATGAAAGCACAAAACTAATACAGCGCGCTTGTATTTTTGTATACTGCAGTTGTTTAGTTCACGAGTGTGAAATAGGATTGACGTACGACGCTATTTGCAAAAATTATAAATCTTCTTAATTTTGCGCCACCTTGTATATTGCACTAATTTTAAACTCAATCGGTCTACGAATCCCAATGAGAATCTCAATGCGCCTCTTTCAGAGATTACAACATAGTCTCAGGAATTAATAAAATAAAAAATATATAATAAAATAAGAAGAAAAAAAGACAAAAAGAGTTTTTCCAAACAAAACAAAAAAAAAAATTTATAAAGTATATTTTATCGCAAAAAATTAAAAAAAAAATATTAAAATGTTTAAAAGATTCGAAGATATTTTAATTAATTTTAACAACCAGACATTAGCAACGATGGTATAGAAGAGTATATGATGTGAAAATGGCAATCACAAAAATTAAGAATAGAAAATCTCCCGGACCGGATAATATACATAATGAGATGATAAAGTACGATGGAGTTAGCTTGGCAGTTGAAATTACACATCAACGAAATATTGGAAACGAAAATGATACCTTGGCGGCCGCCGTAGCCGAATGGGTTGGTGCGTGACTACCATTCGGAATTCACAGAGAGAACGTAGGTTCGAATCTCGGTGAAACACCAAAATTAAGAAAAACATTTTTCTAATAGCGATCGTCCCTCGGCAGGCAATGGCAAACCTCCGAGTGTATTTCTGCCATGAAAAAGCTCCTCACAAAAAATATCTGCCGTTCGGAGTCGGCTTGAAACTGTAGGTCCCTCCATTTGTGGAACAACATCAAGACGCTCACCACAAATAGGAGGAGGAGCTCGGCTAAACACCTAACAGAAGTGTACGCGCCAATTATTTATTTTTTTTTATTATTATTTTCTTTTAAATGTGACAAAATTATCGCTAATGAGAGAAATAAGATAGGATTTAATGTCGAACAACAGGGATTCCGCCATAATCGATCAACAACTGATGCCATGTTTATTATAAGACAATTAGCTGAAAAAGCAATCGAATACAATAAGCCCCTACATAAGTGCTTTATAGATTGCGTAAGCATTTGACAAAATGCGGGTACCATATATCCTTAACCAATTAAGAAAATGAAACATTGATAACAGAATAATACAACTTATTAAGGATATCAACAAAAACAATAGTACCTTCATAGGTATAAATAATGAAAATCAACAAAAATACCTATATTTACAGGCATCAGGCAGGGTGACAGTTTAAGCCCAGTTCTATTTAATATCATTATGGATGACATCATCTCCATTGTAAGACCAGCGCCGGTAAATGGGCGCAAATGAAATCAAGATTGTCTGTTATGCAGATGACGCTGTAATTTTAGCAGATACGGAAGATAATGTGCAAAACGAGTGCATATTTTCGCACAATCGGCAGCTAAGTTTAAAATGAAAATCTCCGACACCAAGACAAAAGCCATGACCGTGTCGAAACAAAGGTGTAAACGTTCGGATACGAGTGAAACATAGAGCAAGTCATGAGTTTCAGTACTTGGGATCGACAATAACATCGCATAGGTATTTGGCGGAGGAGGTCAAAGCGCAAGCAACAAAAGTAGCACGAATTTCCGGGTACTTGAGAGATATTGTGTGAAGAAATAAGAACATGAGTGTTAGGAGTAAAACACGTATATACAAAACATGTGACCGCACTATCATGACATTTACAGTCGAAACCTGTGCAGACACGACCACAACACAGCGTATCCTTACCACCACAGAAATGCAAACGCTCGGAGAGGTTTGTGGGCACACAATACCTGATGACTTGTGATGTTCAAGACATCTGCAAATGGAGTCGAAGATGTTGAAAATAGTGGCAAAAACATGTAAAGAGAATGGGACCTGGCCGTAAAGACCACCTGGAAGACCACCGGAACGAATGGCATGAGTGCTGGACGTCTGAATCGCAAAATGATTGAATTGTGATATGTATTAAATTGTTTACTATAAAATTGCTTGTATTATTATAAGAACTGTATACTGTAATGAATAATTTCCTAACATTAATAGAAATTTCGTTGATATAATCTTAAATAAAATGAAAGAAGAAGATAATTAAAAATTATCTTTTAAATTTAATTTTTTCTTACGACTAAACTCAGGCTCTATGTTTTAGCAAAATGTACGGCAATGTACAAACTACTTAGATCACTTGACATAGAATTGTTCTTTACGGAGATCTGTGCGTATTTTTCCCCATTCATAAGCCTTGTGTTATGTTTGCGATTTGCATTAAGACTGCTTATAAAGGGTTTTCCAACAAGAGGTGTTATTTTGATAAAAGATCAATGGTTTCGTTGCTTGTGTGGCACGTAGGGCCGTCTTGTTGAAAATAACCGTTGTCCAGATCAATGCCATCTAATTCCGGCCATAAAAATCGTTAATCATCTCTCGATAGCGCAATCCATTCATCGCAACTGTTGCTCCAGCTTCATTTGCGAAAAAGTAAGGTCCAATGACTCCGCCGAACCAAACAGTCACACGTTGAGGATAAAGAGGCTTTTCAACAATAACTTTTGGATATTCTGAGCCCCAAATCCGTTGCTTGTTGACGAAGTCACCGGGTGCAAATGAGCCTTATCATTCAAGATGATTTTTGAATGGAATTCCGGATCATTTTCATGCATTTTAACGACCCAATCAGCAAAGACACGACGTTGTTGATGATCGACCGGCTTGAGTTCTTGCGTTAACTGGACTTTATAAGCCTTAAGATCCAAATCTTTATGCAAAATACGGTGTAATGACGGCTGTGGAATGCCAAATTCCAAAGAACGACGAGGAATGGACAAACCTGAGTTTTCTTCAACACTATCGGCTACAACAGCAATATTTCGGCTGTTCTTGAGCGACGTGTACGGGTTTTATTCGTCACATCACTAACTTGTCCCAACAGCTCGAATTTTTTCACCAATTTCTGCATTGCGGTCCGACAAGTTGCTTCACGATGACACAAAAATGTTCGAGTTTTACGAATTGTCTCTGCCAAATTTCCACCATTTTTATATCGAATTTTAATAATTTCAATGCGTTGTTTAATCGTGTATTGTTCCATTTTTATCAATGGCGTAGTTTCTACTTGTCAGATATCAAAAAATGATAGTTTTAAAAGTGACACCTACCGAAATAGCGGGCTATTTAAAATAACACCTGTAATTGGAAAACCCTAATTTATTAACTTTCATTTCCATAGTCCTCTAATTTAGTATAAATTCCTATAGGTGGTTTTTATTTGCCATCGGTAATCATCGTTCTACACCATTGCTTGTCCACAACTCACCAGCCAGTTTGCATGCCTCCAATTCGTTTGACCAACTGCTATTGTTATTTTTATTATTTCTATTTTGGAATTCTCTCCACACATTTTTCCTTTGAAAGACTGGCAACGCATTTGTGTCCTATTTATTGCCTTTTAGTGTTCTTTCATTTCCTTTCTTTTGATTTTATTACACAATTTGTCACCATCGAAAATGTGGGAAATTTTCTAACTGTTAATAAATGGTACGTGAGATAAATATGTCGATATTTCGTAACAATTACAGTTGCGTTACGCAAAGTGGTCGCGGTGATATATTTACGTACAAATATACAAATATGCAAGTAGTAACAACAGTTACTTATTTCATTTGACTTTTATTGCCGGCTATTAGAGGTTTAGGTATTTTCTGTTTCGGTAGAAGGGGGTTTACACGAGTATATATTGCATGGATGTTGCACCGGATGTGTGACCAGCAAATGAATTTAAGTGTAGTCACAAGCGTGGCAATTTTAATAATAAAAATTATTACATGCATGTACATATGTTTTATGAGTTTATGTGTATGAAAAGGGGGCCCTAAATGAAATAATTGGTAGGATAGATGTAAATAATTGGATATTTCAGTCGAATAACGCCAGTTGTAACCAGAAAAAGTTGGTGCCGATACTATAACAGATAATAACGTGCAATTTTGGTTTCGTCGGAGCCGAATAGCCATTTTTGATGTTAAAGATGCACCTCGCATAGGCAGACTCGTCATCGAAAATGTCAATAAAATCACCGAAATAATCGAAGTAGTAGTCGTGGCATCACCCAGGATCGACCATAAAACCATTTTTAAACCATTTGCACAAAACTGACATTTGTTTGGGTGCCACACCAATTCACACTAAAAAACATGACAATTCGATCCCCATCTACGAAGCCTTTGCCAAACGTAATGAAATCGACCCATTTCTCAAGCGGATGGTGTCTGTGGATGAGAAATGTGTCACATACGACAATATTGTGCGAAAACAATCGCGGTAAAAAGCATGACAAAGCAGTTGAAACGGTGGCTAAACCAGGACTAACGGCCAGGAAGGTTCTATTGGGTATTTGGTCGGACTTGAAGGAAATCATTTGTTATGAGTTACTTCCGTATGGCCGAACGCTAAATTCAGATCTCTACTGTCAAAAACTGGACCGTTTGAAGCTAGCGATTGACCAGAAATGGCCAGAACTGGCCAACAGAAGAGGTATTGTGCTCTACCAGGACAACGCAAGCCCACACATGTGTGTAATGACTCGCCCAAAACTCCGGCTTGGTTGGGAAGTTTTAATGCATCCACCATTCCGGAGTTGGCACTAAGCGATTACCACCTTTTTCTCTCATTGTAAAACTTCCTGAGTAATAAGAAATTTGTATCAAAAGAAGATTCTGAAAATCGATTACTAGAGTTTTTTTCCAATAAGGACCAAGACTTCTATGAGAGAGGCATTATAAGACTACCTTTAACATGGCATCAAATCGGACAATCCGAAACATT
Organism: Anastrepha obliqua; assembly: GCF_027943255.1. Lineage (NCBI taxonomy): Eukaryota > Metazoa > Arthropoda > Insecta > Diptera > Tephritidae > Anastrepha > Anastrepha obliqua. The sequence goes on from NC_072892.1 coordinate 90,298,717, forward strand.
TAGAAAGCGCGCGTTGCACACACATATGTCTAATTTTTTTTTTGCTGGAATGTGTCGCAGAGCTTCCGCGTGATTCGTCAGTAAGCTTGTTTTTGTCATTTAATTATAGCAGTCAACCGTATGTGTGCTCTGCGATTTTCACTACGGAAAAAAATATCGTACAAAGAATTTGTCTTAAATTTTGTGTTTTGAACGGGATTTCGCCAAACCATTGAAAATGTTCCAGAAAGCCTATAGCAAGTGTGTTTTATCAAAAACTCGGGCCTACGAGTGATATAAGGCTTTTGCAGAAGAGAGAATTGAATTTCTTTCAAAAACTTTATCGGAAGAAGGTGGCTGAAGACATGATTGAGCAAGTGAATTCGGACCCAATGGTAATCTATTTATCCAGCGCATCATAACAGGTGATGAGACGTGGGTACATGAGTTTGGCATGCAAGCCATTCAACAGGCGGTTGAATGGCGCTATCCACATGAGCGAAGCCCCAAAAACCATGTCAAAGTTGGTCAAAAGTAAAAGTCATGCTACTCGTTTTCTTTGATTATCATGATGCTGTGCACTCAAAATTCATTCCAAATGGTTCTACAGTAAATAAAGAATACTATTAGAAGCTATGCGACGTTTGAGAGGGAATGTGTGTAGGAAACGGCCCAATTTGTGGAAATAAAACTCATGGATCTTGCACCGTGATAACGCACCGTCCCACAAGGGTCATATTGTGAACACTTTTTTGACCAAAAACTCGACAAATATCATCGAACGACCACCGTATTCACCGGATTTAGCCCCCTGTGTTTTTCTTCTTTTCCTTAAATTGCCACTCCGAGCACGCCGCTTTGAGTCGCGTTTAGTAAAAGATTTGATGACTGGACTAATCGTTAGCATATGTGTATTGTTCGAATGGAGTTTATTTTGAAGGCGATAAAAAAAACTTTTATGATAAAACAATTATTTTGCGATTTATTGAACAATTCCCGGTACTTTTTTAACAAAATGGGAATTAATAGAATTCCGTCGGGTGGTATAGTTCTATTAATTCCCATTTACAGGGAATTTGTTGAAATTGAGCGTATTTATCCTCGCCACATGACTCGATACCAATTCACGGCGCCAAATTTCGTTTTAATTTTTTTATTTTCCTTTGATTTTTTTTAATGTGCTCGAAAAAAAATTTTGTGAAACAAATTTTACGTATCCGCTTATTATTTCAAAATTAAGACAACAGTAAAAAATTTAATTTAATTGAATGTTGAGGTGAAAGATGTGCGGTGTTTTCAATTTTGTGTTAATGGAATGAGCAAATTTTACTGTTAAATATTTTTAGTACAATTGAGATTTGAAAGGGATTTTAGAACACCGACTTTATAGACTCCACATTGAGTTTAGCCCACACAAAAATTGAAAACACCACACATTTTTCACCTCAACTTTAAACCAATTAGATTTTTACTATTTTCTTATTTTTGAAATAATAAGCGGATACGTAAAAATTATTACACACATTTTTTTCGATTACATTTATTTATTTAAAAAAAAATTAAAAAAACATATATATGAAAAAAAATTGGCGTCGACAATTGATGTAAAGTCATGCTTTTGGAAGGGTTAAAGCCGCGGTATGTTTGTTTCTGCGACTGCGTTTTAAAGCAAAGCTGTGTGATGTCTATGCATGCGACCGGGATAAGTTTTAATACATTTTTTGAAAATTAATTCATAGCGGTTTTTTATTACATGTACAAGTGAATGCACATACTATGTATTTACTTAATAAAAGTATATAACACTATCAAATATAAAACATATGTATGTGCATGTTAATAGGAAGTATTTGTATCCACAAATACATACAATAATGGATAAACCAACACTTATTTTATATTGTATTTCCATTTATAAAGGGTTTTCCAATAAGAGGTGTTATTTTTATATTCAAAGAAAAATGATATTTTTTAATATAAATGATCGGATGTTTCTTTCATTATAAAGAGGAAGGTATGCAGTTAAAAGTGGAAAATAACATCAGGCAAATGACCACCACGACCACGCCTACAGGACAATATCCTTTTCATGAAATTTTCCATAACCGAATTGCAAAGTGGTTGCCCTATGTCCTCGATAGCCTCACGAATTCCATCTTTGAGGTCTTGAATCGACCCTGAGCTGTTGGCGTAGACTTTCTCTTTCACGTGGCCCCAAAGAAAAATAGAAAAATGTCACAATAACCTTGAATTATGTATTAACACATGCCCATAGCATATCACATTCCTACAAGAAATCACTAGTGAGCGAATTTCTTCCTAACAAATGCAAAAACAATTCTTTTCTAAAGCCTATACAGGTGTGTATGTATATATACCCACTTTAAGTCCTAGCAGACATACATATACATATACCTACTTGCCTTCTTAACTGCCTACAAAATAATTGTATTCATATGTAACTGCATACACGCATGTTCATACATACATGCACATATGCGCGAGTACAGCGCTCCCTTCTTGTTCCCGTGTACTTTTGTCTACCGCTAGCGGATATTCCAAATATTGTACGTACAAAACAAAATACCTTGATTGATGCAAAAGCAGCAGCAAGAGCAACGCGCTGGCTACTTTGCCACTACGCATTCTAAAATATTCTTGAACACAACAAACCCACAGCGCACTCACTTCATCCCTCAGTATGCGTATGTCGCCTAAAGCCAAAATCTAAGCCTAGGGACTACAAAATCAAAATACATTCGTAGACGCAGTCGCGGCGGCAATGATTCGGAACAGTCTCAATATTTATATCACAACAAAAGTAAATTCATTCATAAGTTTGTGCTCATATTTCTAAGATCAAAGTACGTTCATTCATAAACCGAGCCGCCCATATGCCTTTGAATGCGAGCTAGATTCCTTGAGCAATTTCAGCGAATAACATTTTTCTGTGTGCAAAGCCGCATATGTGTGTATATTCACATACATACATACGTATGCCATCTTTTCACTGACGGGCAAGAAGAGGGTCGCAGCAGAGAATGTTAATGGAACGAGAGCGCAAATGTTAAATGAGCTTTTTCGAGTACTAAATTGAATATTCGTTGTTATGGATTTTAGATTTTTACTTACCACGCTAGTAGTATTTTCCACCACAGTATTATTTTTCACCACTAGTAAAGCATTCGACCTATTTCGTGCTCACAGCAAAGCGAATGAATTTGTGATTGAGAAAGCCGCACAAGCATTTGGCACGAATGCCAAAGTCGACAGGATGATTCGAATGAATTTTGTATTTAATTCAGGTTCAAGTCCTGAAGAGTCATATGTTTTTCCTTGCACAATTTTTTTTTACAATTCAAGCCAGGAAAGTTTAATAAAATTTTTGAGTTTATTTTACTTATAATTGCTTTAAAATAGTGTTTTAGGTTTTTTGTATCCAAGTAACCTCTGGGTAACTTCCGAAAACCCGTTCGGGAGTGAGCCAACGTGAGAAGGCGAAGCATCCCAGGAAAGCTGGTTGTGCGCTGGGTTTGTGGTTCGCAACTTAAAAACCTTTGCCCGGCTGGTTGATGTCCTCGTGAGAGTAAAGGCTGTCATGACTGCCATTCAAGAGATGCGATGGACGGGCCAAGGCAATAAAAATATAGGACACTGCGACGTATACTACAGCTGCCATGTAAACGAGCGCAAATTCGGTGCTACTGTCGTTCACTCCAGTAGACGAGCGCCTCGCAATAAACCGCATCAAAGCCCGATTATTTAACACCTCGCTCATTTGTGCCCACGCCCCGACGGAAGAGAAGGCCGATGCGACCAATTATAATTAAAATAAACTCAAAAATTGTATCGATAAAATATGACTCTTCAGGACTTGAACTTGAATTAAACACGAGCCACAAACATCATTCGAATCATCCTGTCAACTTTAGCATTCGTGCCACAAATTAAATGCTTGTGCGGCTTTCTCAATCACAAATTCATTCGCTTCGCTGTGAGCACGAAATAAGTCCAATCCTTTACTAGCGGTGAAAAATACTACTGTGGTGGAAAATACTACTAGCGTGGTAAGTAAAAATCTAAAATCCCTTACAACGAATATTCAATTTAGTACTCGAAAAAAGCTCATTTAACATTTGCGCTCTCATTCCATTAACATTCTCTGCTGCGACCGTCTTCTTGCCCATCAGTGAAAAGATGGCATACGTATATACGTATATGTATGTGAATATACACACATATGCGGCTATGCGCACAGAAAAATGTGATTCGCTGAAATTGTTCAAGGAATCTAACTCGCATTCAAAGGCACAGCATTGTGGCATAAATTGACCACTGCCGCTGCGGCTGTCGAGCAGTTAGAAGACATATTTACATATGTACATATAATGACAAAAGTTCAAGATTTACCAAATATTGGCAAATATTTCTATAAGAAATACACACAATTATTTTGGTAACACAATTTATTCGTACGCTCACAGTTTATAAACAGGGACATCGGATACTTAGGACGATCTATACAAGAGAACAAAATTTGGATATATTCGTAAAAATAACATTTTTATTCAATATTTAAGGAACAAAAACTTACAAATTCACTTCTGGTGTTAGAGAACTTACGGTAATAACAAAATAAGGGACAATTTTATGCAAAAATATTATTCGTGTATATCCATATAGAGAATATTTTATTAAAAAAATAACAAAAAAAAACGAGTATTCAGTACTTTGTTGGGCCGCCTTTAACTTTAATAACTGCTTCCATGTTGCATCGTTGATGCTTACTATTTACCAATACCTTGGTTTCATTACCTGCCATTTTTTCCTACTCAACACTTAAAGCTCTCTTTAGTTACGGTTTTGGTGTTATTTTATGCTTTCTGATTCTCCTTTTAAGAGCTCCCAGACATGCTTAATTGGGTTCAGATCCGGTGATTGAGGTGGAGTTTCAAGCTGCTAAGATAATATGAGCGTTTTGGGTCATTGTCTGGAGGAAACTAGAAGCCTTTAGCATCCAGTCAAAGTTTAACGGCACTGCCATGGAAATTATTCCTCAAAATGTTTAAATATAGATGTTTGTCCATTTCATCATCAACAAAAACCATTTGTCCTACTCCAGATGCAATTGTGCACCCGTAAACCACTGCATTTCCTCCTCCATGCTTAACGATAGTAATACGATTTTTTTCATTATGTTCTGTATTTTCTTTTCGCCAAACTTTTGAAGGGCCATCTGATTCGGTAACATTAAATATCGACTCATCGCTTAATATGACGTTTTCCCAAAAAGAATTTGGCTCATTAATATTGCATTTGGGACACTTCAATACTGTTAATATCTGAGATGTAGGGCTTGCGGCGTGCCACTCTGATATGATAACCAGCGTTTTGCAGGCAATTACGAACTGTTTATGGGCTTACTTTTTTATGCCAAGATTCTTGAATATTTCGACGTAGTAACGTGGAAGTTATTTTTGGATTTTGCGGACTGATGCTACTATGTTGCTTTCCTCACGTGAAGTCAATATTTTTCGCTTCCGGCTTGGTGGTGATTAGATTCCAATTTATCAGTATTAACGTAATTAGCACCGGAGAATGCGATTCGCCAATTTCTTTGCCGATTTCTCGCAGATACTTGTTTTCCAAATACAATCCGGACTTCGTCCCATTTCGTCACTTTCAATCGAGATATTACGCGCAACTGAAACTGAATCGGCGATAAAAACTAAGAAAAACGAATCTTATTTCGTTTTGAGCAATATTGGTAAAAACACAAACGATTTTTACTGTTACTTTTGCAATAACAGTATCATGAGCTGAAAGTATACGAATAAATGTTTTGCAGCATTTTGCTACGTCTGCCTGCTTTCCTTGGAACCCTTCAGTGTGAGTTCAAATAACGGAACTTTTGTTTGCGGTAATTCATTAGGATTGTAACATTCTTACAGTGACACAAAAGCAATATATTGTTACAGCAAATATTTTGAGCAAAACTAAAGTTTTTTACGTACTACGCAGGGTGTACGAATGAATTGTGTGACCATTGTATATTACATGAGATATTTTTTACTAAAGCCTCTCTATAGTCAAGTTGGTAACGAATACTTTAGTCAGCTCTTTATATTCAAATTCTATCTATTCAACATTTTACTCAAATTACCATTTCTAAAGTGAAAATAATAAAAAGAAACATAAAAAGGAAACTTATTAGAAAAGCATTTTAAAGCGTTTTAAAAGATATTTTTTTATTATTAAATTTGAAACCTATTACAATTTTCTTTAATTGTGGAAGTTAATTTCCAGGCTTCATTTTGGATACCTTCAAACATCTTCGCATATTGTTCTTGTTTGCTAATTCACGTTAATGTGTCTAATGAGCTTAAAGCCAAAATGATATACGTATGTATGTTCGCAGTCGTAGATGCCACAACTCAGAAGCGCATCTGTATATGCACATATGCACCCTATGTTCAAAAAATACCGCAATTGGCCAATAAAATAAAAATGGTTCAATCATTCATTGGTGTTTATTTAATTCATTTTAAATATCACACAAACATCCAAATCTTGGAAATATCATAGGTAATCGTAGCTCAAAAATTATACGTTGTTTTTCCAAAATTTCAGTCTCTGCCGACGAGCATTTTCTCTGAAAAGCTTTATTTCACTCACATAATACTCGCTATTTACTATTTGACCTGACAGAAACAAAACTGAGTAGGTCATGACGCAGAAATTAAAAAAAAAAAAAAACACAGTAAACAAAATCTTGACTTCTGAGAAGCGCCATTCCGATTATTGCGGATTTGTTTTGATGCCATATGAATAAACCGATGTTTCGTTGCTGTTAATGGTGTTCAATTACATTAATTTTCGTCAAGTATAGATGTTTACGGCATCCATCGTGCATAACTTTTTTCATAGCACGAAAGTTCAACCAAGCTCCTCCTATTTGTGTAGAGCTTGTTCATGGGAGAAATAACATACAACCCGATGTTTGCCATTACCTGCCCAAAGGCGAATGCTATTAGAAAAAATTGTTTTTATCGTTTGGTGTTTAATGGCCAACCTATGCACTACCGAATGGCAGTCACACATCAACTCATTCGGCTACGGCGGCCTACTTTTTTGCGTTTTTATAAAACAGTAACATGTATGATAACCCTAAGCTTATTAAATTAAGGGATGGAACTAGATGATAATGTAAACTGATGTTCAGATGTGCTTCAAAGAAACATCACGAGTGTATCCTACACTGTTATACAGATGGATCAAAGACACTTGAAGGCATAGATGCTGGAATATATGACCGCATGCATTGGTTAGATTACCAGTAGCCTCACTATTAATAGGACTCCATTTTCTCGCCTTAGAAACGAATAACCCCAAATTGTAGGGTTACGGCAGGCAAAGACCTGACTAGGGGGGTATAATCAAAAGAGATTCAGGCAACTTATAGTCCTCCCTAAGGACAGAGGATATTATCGTAGGTCACTGTAGAATGCACAGCCTCCTCTATAGGATTGGCACATGTTCCACTGACTCTTCACGTTTCTGCCACCAATCCCCGGAAACCCCAACACACATCTGTGCGCGAAGAAAAGCACATATACTCAACCTAACCGAGCTCTAACTTAGGTTTGTAAGAGACATCAATTTGGATTCTGGATTAGGTAATGTGATGAGTGGGGCGCACAAAACACCGTTCGATTGAAAAACAAACTTAATTTCCATTAATTGATTCAAGAAAATCTCACTTGTATGGCGTTAAGGGTTAAACTAGAAATTTCGGGTACTTTTACCGCAGAAGATACATCAATACATACGTACGTGCATTGAATCTTGTGTCACTGCCATTAGAAGAATGTATGCCCATTTTACTATTCAACAATTCTGGTAAATCGTCGAATTCTCGCTTGTTACTCCGCCTTCCGCTATCCGCTTAATAAAAACCATAATCATTGAACATTGGTCACTCGCCACACTGATTATCCTTTGTTCGGTTTGCGCTGCCTTCAATTTTCAGTTGCTTAGCGCGGCTATGAAATCCACTTCAAACGCGGATGCATCGAACTACCGCACATAATGGCCAAGCGAATTTAGTGTAGTTGAGTGAATAAGTAAGCGCCGACGTAGCTATTTTCAATTAAAATTGGCGTTTTCAATATACATACGTGTCTATCTGTATGCCTGTGTATTTGCTGTTTTTGGTTTTTGTGCCAGTACGAGTATTGTAGTTGTGACTAATGTGGAATGAAAGAGATGAGCTGCAAAACTACAACAAAATTTAATCCATGTGAGTTTTCAGTTTAATGAGTTAAGCATAGTTAGATGCTTAAAGTGGTAGGTAAAACGAAAATAAATTTTTAAGGATCCAATTTTGAATCTATATGTGTATATAAGTATATGTATATATAAAAATTCATATACTACTTGAAGGCGGTATAAAGGTGAAAGGCTCTATTTGTCATTCAAGTATTTCGGACATTGCCTTAAATTTTTTTGAAAATTGGCCTGTGCGTAGGCTTAAGTATAATAAGAATGGATATGGAAATTTTTCAAAAATATTTAATAGTTTTCAAATTTATTCAAACTTAAAAATGTTGGTATAGAGTTTTTTAAAGTGACACATTTTCGATTATTTTTAACATTTTTGTGTAAATATAGGGTGGGCCATATAAAATTTGCTTTTTGAATCGGCTATAAAAAAACTAATAAATATATTTTCAAATGTTTTTTTTATTTTGAAGATTGAACATTGTCATTTATGAGTGAAAAATAATATTGCTGAAATGACTGCCACGACTGGCTTTACAGTAGGCCATTCGCTCAACCCAATTTTTAAGCACATTTTCGATTGTTTGGGCTCCAATTTCATGAATGACAACTTCGATTTCGTGTTTTAAAGCATCAATCGTCTCTGGATGGTTCGCAAAGCATTTGTCCTTAACGGCTTCCCACAAAAAATAGTCCAACGGGCTTAAATCACGACTCCGAGGCGGCCAATTGATATCGGAATTTCGGCTGACTATTTGGTTTTCAAAAACGGTAGCCAAAAGTTCGAGTGCAACTTTGGCAGTGTGACAAGTTGCACCGTCCTGTTGAAACCAAATGTCGTCAATGTCATCCCCTTCAATTTTTGAAAACAAAAACTCGTTAAGCATGTCACGGTAACGCTCGCCATTTACTGTCACCGTGGAAGAAGAAGAAGACTCACCACTTTGGAAATAGGTTTTCAATATTTCCCAATTTTGTTCAAGCGTATAGCGTCTCATTTCGTAAATGTAAAATTATGAACACATTTGACATGTCATTTGTATTACCATTCTCAAAAAAATAGGTGGTTCAAAAAGCAAACGCTATATGGCCCACCCTGAATTTGGTCTCATTTTTTTTTTGATAAAATATATTATATATAATTTTTTTGAAATTTTGATTTTCATATTTGTCAAACTCGCTCTTTGAATTTTTTCTTTATTATTATTAGATTATGCTAAGAAATTCCTACAAGTTTCATAATGGGATTACATAAATTTTGTATATTCAAATACGCGTACAGCGAACCCGACTTCTTTCGTTGAATTATTCAGTTTCAGTAGCGCCTATTCCCAATCTCTTGGAAAAGTTAAAAATATTAACATAATTTTATTCTATAAATATATAAGGCTTCCCGCGTACTAGGTATAAATGCTGCTTTGGCAGCTTAAATTTCTGTTTCAGAAGCTCCCGGCAAATTTTGTAGCCGGCAACGCTGGCTGGCGGAGTTTTGGGTAGATAAGTTGATAGAGGATCTACGCGACCGGTGTTAGTCTCTTCTGACAGGGTTATGTGCCTCGCAGAGGTATCTACTGCATCTTAGTCAAGAAAAAAAAATGCATCGCCTGAGTAAAGAGGAGACGGACCAAAGCTTCGGAAAGCCTAAGGTGATCGAACAGTGAAACAAAGCTAAACTTCCATAGATAATAGATTTCAATAAATTTCAAGATTTCATAATAGATTTCAAGAAATTCAGGCATCCGTCAACGACGAAGACAGTTGGGGAGACTGATTGACATAACACGCGGATGATTCTGTGCTAAAAGTGCGACGAGTTTTGAATAAAGACCAACTTATTCGGATGAATACCAACGCGTCAAAAAAAAAAAAAAAACATTGCCCCACGATTTGGTTTTGAAAAGATTGCAAACCAATATTCAGTAAATGAAATGTTGGACATACCCTGCAAAAGTAATTTAAAATTAAAAAAAAGAAAGAAAAACTTGGAGATTTAAATGGATACCAATGCTGAATTTGAAACTAGCCTATTTAAAAAAATGTAAATATTTGACTATTTACTGTTACTAGGTTAGGTTGGGTTGTAATGGTTGCCCAGGTTGATTCATCCTTTGTGAGAAAAAGAAGTGAAGGAAACGATAAGACGAAAGGAGAGGGTTAGGGGGTTGAGTATTTGTGGATTATGAACGATGACTAATTTGCGGCTGTGTTAGCCATCTTATGCTGCTGATGAAGTTTATCAGATTTTTGATACCAAGACCTGCTATGTCAGCAGGCGCAGAAAAGTGGAGAAAACCAAAATGTTTAAATCTTAGTCCCGCGAGAGCGGGGCAGCTAAGCAGCAGATGCTGAGAAGATTCCACCTCATCTTCCATACAGCTGACGCAAAACGGGATCGAAGTAATTCCGAGTCTCACGGCATGTATGCCACGCGGATAGTGCCCTGTGAGCATGTCCACAAAATTTGAGAGCTGAGATTTTATCATCCTCAGAATTCCCTCGAACGGCTCCGATCCAAACGTGGCCAGAATGATTTCGCGACCTTACACGTTCATGTACTTGCCCAGCACTCGCTGAGTTGGTGCAAAGCCCATCCTTCCAGGAATAGAGGGCAGGTTGTCAAGGGGATCCCTATACTCTCCTTTCGTGGGCACAACGGTCCCTTGTCTGGCCAGTTCGTCGGCTTTGCAGTTTCCAGCAATGTTACTGTTACTATGTTTGCGCTTAATATATATCCTAATGTCGGTTATATTTAACTAGAGACACCAGAGTACAAACATTTTTACAAAGTTTATACGGAAATTTGACGGTTTTCTCTTAGTTTCCTGAAATCAGTGTCTACTTTACGTAGAAATCTGTACAGCGTCAAAAGGTGCATGCGGAATTGAAGAACCATGGCAGCAAACAAAAAGGAGTTCCGTTATTCATATGTATACACACGGACAGAATTATTCACACAAAAACTAATAATGGATTCTAGAAGCTGTATCTTGAGAAAAAAATTAATGTAATTAAAAATATTATTCTAAGAAAAATACACAAATATATTGTTTATTTAAAACTAATATACACTTAACAAAACTTTATTCCATAAATAAAATATTAACGAAAATCATACGATTTCTCACATTTGCAAGGGACAAAATTATTCACGAAAAGTATGAATTTTAAATTTTAACTGATTTCGTTTTTCTAACAAAGCAACCTAAGCTTTCGAATAAGTCCCGTTACGAATATGTTCATTCGAAAGTCAACTTCTTTGGTAATTTCAAGCCTTGCTTTCCCGTTATAGATTCATTATGAGTCGGAAACAAGCAGACACATTTGAAGCTGAAAGAAAAATAATTTTGCATATGCGTAATGATCGCAATTCATATGCAGAAACCGGTCAAATGGTGACGCGAAGGCGCCTTACTATTTATAGCATAATAAAACGTTTTAAATGGGAAACAAATCTTAACAGCCGACCTCATACTGGATATAAGAAAAATAAAAAAGAATCCAAAATTACATCAACGCAAGTGGTAGCAAAAGTTTTTGAAGAGATCAATAAAGAAGTCCATCCGAAAACAGTTCGCAGGGCCTTCAAACGTGCCGGGTATAGCTCGCGAATGGCTCGAAGGAAACCACTCATTAGCAAAGACAATAAACATAAAACGATGGAGTTCGCAAAGGAATATAAAAATAAGCCACTTGATCTCTGGAGCAACCTCATTTTTAGCGACAGCGAGTGAATTCGATAAAAGCAATACAGTAAGTACAGGGCCGGCACTCGAAGTTAGTTTGATAAACTACTTTTATTCAATTCAAAGTAAAAAATGTGTGAAAATAATACAAAATTAAAAATCAATTTACTTTTGCTCAATATGACCAACTTTTGCCTTGACTATGGGCTTCTGACACTCCAGAAACGAATCGCAAGCTTAATGTGTCTTGCAGGTATTTTGAATCACTCGCGGACAATGGCTTTTTTCAGCGCCTCCCGACTGGTGAATCTTTTAGTTCGGACCTTGTTCTCCAAAATGGCCCAAAGAGAATAATCCGTCAGATTCGCGTTCACGTCTGGGGAATTTGAGAGCCATTAAGTGGACGTTATGAAATTCGTAACGAGCTTTGTGAGATGGTGCCGAGTACTGTTGAAACACCCATGGTCTGCCATCGAAATGTTTATCTGCTACGCCTTCAAAGCAACCTCCAGAATACTTTTCGATAATATTTCGCATTTGCCTTGACGCCAGGCTCGATGAAAATGATTGGAGAGCGGCCATCTGCGGTTACAGTGGCCCAAATAACACTGGTTTACAGCCAAAATGCACCAGAGACGCCGTTATGAAATTCCTATGTAAAATCACCGTCTGATTCCGAAAATCAAGGTTATTTTTTATTCTATGGTAACGTTTTTGAGATATTTACGAATTACCGTTATTTCAATAAAACAAAAAATTGGGCCCACTTAATCATATATATCTCGAAAACGAATTGAGCGATTTCAAAACCGTTTAAAGCTTTTAAAAGGTAATAAAATTTCTTATAAACTGTGTGTAACACACTTTTTGCTAGGTCCTGCAGATTCAAAGATAACGAACTATCATAACGGATTTTTTAAATTTTTTTTGTAAAAATATAAAAAAATTTGTACTTTGAGAGAAAGGATCTCGAAAACTGTTTACTTTTTCGTGTATTTTTTGTTTTCACTCTAAGCTCTGTTTTATTACAAAAAAAATAAACTTTGGTTAAACAAAATCGATGAACTAATACAAAAGTTACAAGCATTCAAGTAAATATATCCATATAGTAAAACTTAAGTACCCTACAAATAATAGCATATGTACATATGATTCTTAAACTATCTATTTAGGCGACATTTACACCAATGAAGTGGAGGGAACCAACTTGCCATTCAACGGACTGCTATATTTATATTTGAGGTTGGAAAGTCTAGAAAAGTAACCTATGCGAGCATATCTACAGTGTCATTACCAGAACTAAATTCAACGGAAGCTACATTGCCAGAATCAAATTTAACTTTAGTTTCGGCTCCAGTTTCATTGTCAACAGCAGTATCTGATTACGCAGCATCATGTTGTACTGAATTGCAAACGGAAAACGAAAGAAACCCTTTGTCACAAGCACAACTCACTGATTGGATAAGGGATTTGGAATTGTCAAAAGAAAATGCCGAACTACACGCCCCTCGTATGCAACAATTTAAATTTGTTTCATCCGATGTTAAGGTAACATATTATAGGACTCGTCACGAACAATTCTCCCAGCACTATACGAAGAAGGACAGTGTTTGTTATTGCAAAAACATTGCTGGTCTATTTAAACAGTTTGGTGAATCATATGATTCAAAAGAGTGGCGATTGTTCATAGACGGCAATTAAGGCCGTATTATTGCATATTGGCAACCAAAAGCCATCTATCCCGATCGCGCATGCAGTAAATACGAAGGAAACATATGAGACAATGCAAAAATTGCTTAAATTCATTAAATACGAAGAACATGATTGGAAAATATGTGACGATCTAGAAGTCGCTGGAAAGCTATGTGGTCTACAATCTGGATATACAAAATACTGTTGCTTTCTATGCAAATGGGATAGCCGAGCACGTCAAGAACACTACATCATAAAGGATTGGCCAGAACGAATCGAGTTTCAAGTTGGGGTGGATAACATAAAATACTCACCACTTATAAAAAAGGAAAAAATAATTCTACCTCCGCTCCACATCAATCTCAGCCTTATCAAAAACTTTGTCAAGGCTTTGGGCAAAGAAGGCGAAGCTTTTCATTATTTGAAAACAATCTTTCCACAGATTTCAGAAGCAAAAATATAGGAAGGGATTTTTGTGGGGCCGCAAATAAGGAAAATAATGGTCAATACCCATTTCAAAGAACTATTGTCACCAGTGGAGGCAGCGGCGTGGGACTCTTTTGAAAAGGTCGTTACTTCTTTTTTAGGCAAATACAAAAGTCCTAACTTCGAGATGATAGTGAACGATTTAATCAAAAACTATGCAGAAATGAGTAAATAAAAAACACATATAAGACCGTTTTCTCAGTTAACTTTAAAACTAAACAAAAAATTTGAAAGCAAATTTTTAAATTTACATGAGAATATATAGCCCTTAATCTGAATTTATTGCCCTGCTCCGAACAAACAAGAACGACCAAAATTTGTTCTGAATTGGAAGATTAATGTGTCACTTATGTATTTATCTAATTCCTTTTTTAATTTTCTTTCAGGAGTAAATATGTCTTTAAAAATTCATTTCCTCCACTCCCATTTAAATTTTTTCCCGCAAAATCTTAGCGACGAGCACGGCGAAAGGTTTCACCAGTAAATGAAAATGATTGAAAGTCGGTATCAAGGATTCTGGGATGTCGCTATGATGGGTGACTACTGTTGGTTTCTCATAAGAGAAACCGATCCTTATATAAATTTGCGTCAAAACAAGACACATAACTTTTTCAATTATAAAATAAGATCATAGAGTTAAGACAGAGTCATATGTACATATGCTATTATTTGTAGGGTACTTAAGTTTTACTATATGGATATATTTACTTGAATGCTTGTAACTTTTGTATTAGTTCATCGATTTTGTTTAACCAAAGTTTATTTTTTTTGTAATAAAACAGAGCTTAGAGTGAAAACAAAAAATACACGAAAAAGTAAACAGTTTTCGAGATCCTTTCTCTCAAAGTACACATTTTTTTATATTTTTACAAAAAAAATTTAAAAAATCCGTTATGATAGTTCGTTATCTTTGAATCTGCAGGACCTAGCAAAAAGTGTTTTACACACAGTTTATAAGAAATTTTATTACCTTTTAAAAGCTTTAAACGGTTTTGAAATCGCTCAATTCGTTTTCGAGATATATATGATTAAGTGGGCCCAATTTTTTGTTTTATTGAAATAACGGTAATTCGTAAATATCTCAAAAACGTTACCATAGAATAAAAAATAACCTTGATTTTCGGAATCAGACGGTGATTTTACATAGGAATTTCATATCGGCGTCTCTGGTGCAGAAAAAAAGTTGAAATTTGTGATCCAGTGTAATCAATAACAGTCGGTCAAATAAACTGTATCGTTTTGGGAATTTACGAATTGCTCAATTTGAAAAATTTTCTCATCAGGAAACAAAATGTTCGGAAATTGACCGCTTTCGGCAAAGCGAATCAACTCCTTTGCTCTCTGAAATCTCACTTGTTGTTGCTTTAGTGTGAGATCATGCGCCTTTTGGATCTTGTAAGGCTTGACTTTGAGATCATTTTTTAGTATGCGGTAGATACTACGGTCAGATATTTTGAGTTCTGTCGGCATTTGATTGGCACTTCGTCGGGAATTTCGCTCAAGTCGCTTCTTCACTTTTTGAATCATTTCACGTGACGTTGCAGTCTTGTGATGATCATTATATGATGATCTTGATAGTATCATTGTAACGAGTAATGGTGCGATAAACAAAAATTTTATTTACTTTAAGATGCTGGAGCTCACGAACAATCGCTGGTTGTGATTTTCCTGTCAAATGTAATACAAGACTATTACGTTTGAAATCCATTACTGATTTTTGTTTTCCGCTTTTACTCTGGGCAAAATATTTCCGCGCGCTTGTAAACAATACTCTGGACTGTCATTTAGCCAACTAGCAGACAGCCGATGCCCGTGCATAAGCTGCGCGAGCGGTCTGAAGTTGGTTAGACTTAATGAAGACATCAGGCAAAAAGGAATACCTACTAAATAGGAGAATTTCATTGAACTTAATATTTTATTTGTGGAATTCAATTGAATGAATAATTTTGTTTCTTAAATATATGAATTCTGAGATATTTGTTAATTTTTCATTCATGAAGTAAAGTTTTGTTAAGTTTATGATAGTTTTAAATTAACAATAAATTTAATATATGTATTTTTTCTAGAATAACATTTTTCTCAAGATACAGCTTCTTGAAACCAAAATAAGTTGTTGTGTGAATATTTTTGTCCGTGTAGGTGTATGTATATCTGTAATCCCATAAATGTATCCTATATGAAAAGCTTTGTCAGTGCGATTGCAGTAAATAGTAATTATACAGCCATTATACGAATGCATGTCCAACTGCCTACCCACTTGCGTTGATCAATGCAATCACAAATACATAGCCAAGTACGATATTTTGACTGCGACTTGCAAATTTAGCTGTGGTTATGGCATGTCGTTAGTGTTAATAGGGTGGTTAAAATATATGTACCCATAAATGTATCCATGTGTGCGTATATGTGAGCGCGTCAAACAAAGAATGTGAGCGGAGAATTTTCGGATAGCCTTCAGTAAGTAAATCGCACTATTTTATTCTAAAGGGTGATTTTTTAGCTATTATCTTTTTAAACAGTTGGTTTAAACACTCGACGCACGTTTCGCGTTTTGTTTCACTGACAAACATCTTCAGTTTGGTCTATAATTTAACCATGAATCGTCTTGCAATCGAACAACGCTTGCAAATCATTGAATTTTATTATAAAAATGCGTGTTCTGTTAAGAAAGTTTAAAGTCGAAAAATTATGTTCAGCGACGAGGCTCATTTTTGGATCAATGGGTACGTAAATAAGCAGAATTGTCGATTTTGGAGTGAAGATCAGCCAGAAGAATTGCAAGAGCTACCAATGTATCCAGAAAAGGTCACCGTTTGGTGCGGTTTATGGGCTGGAGGTATCATTGGACCGTACTTCTTCAAAGATGCTGCGATCGTAACGTAACTGTGAATGGTGAGCGCTACCGTGAAATGTCATCCAAATTTTTTTTGCCCAAAATGCAAGAGCTTGACTTGCATGACATGTGGTTTCAGCAAGGCGGTGCCACATGCCACACAGCACGCGTAACAATGGACCTGTCAATTGGCCACCCAGATCGTGCGATATAACGCCTTTAGATTATTTTTTGTGGGGCTATGTTAAAGCTCAAGTATATTCAGACAAGCCTGCTTCAATTAACGCATTGGAAGACAACATTAAAGCATTTATATGTGAGATACCGGTCGAAACATTGGAAAGAGTATGCCAAAATTGGACTAAACGGATGGACCATTAGAAGCGCAGTCGCGGTCAACATTTGCATGAAATAATGTTCAAACATTAAATTATATGGACTGGACTATCGATTTAAATAAAAATTTCATGCATTTTTCTGAATTTTACGTGTGTTTTTTTTGAAAACCTTTCCTATGGCTCTTAAAAAATCACCCTTTAGTTTAGAGTAGTGCTGCAAAACTAGTGATGGTGGCTCCCATTCATTGTTTCAATTAATTTGAATAGTGTCTTTTGCGATAATCTCCTACAAAAGAACAAAATTCGAATCACTTTTTTAACTCGTATGCAGTTGCTTAAGCAATAAAGTAAATATGAAAAGGCTAATTTTGGTAGTCCAGTTACTTTCCCTTCATTACTACAATTATTTTTCTTTATGCAATCTGACAGTTTGGTACGGATTCTGGAGCGGTGGCATCCTGGACACATTTTCATTGATTCATGATTTTTTATGGCCGGAAATTGAGAACATGTACTTCGACAATCTTGAGTGAATCATGAATGAAATCGTATTTCACAATTATTGGGAGTGCCACATGACGGTCGAAGGTATATGGCAATTGTAGTAGAACGTCCCTTCCAAGATTTCGGAGCTTCTGCCGTGTCTTTAACGATGTATGGGTCGTGTCATTGTTTTGGTGAAAAACTATGCATCTATAGTTCTATTCGCCAATTCTAATCACTTACATTAGATTGCCTGCTTCAAGCAGGTGAAATGTTGATAGTAGCTCTGCGGGTTAAGCTTTTAATCGATTATTCTGCTCTAGTCCCACCAAACACACACCAAAGTCTTCTTAGCCGTTAATTTGGGCCTGACAATTGATTCGGTAGGTTATTTGTGTCGGCTGTGGTTTTTATACAGGAGACATTTTTCATGGTCAGTTTTACATAGTTTCAGATCGTCACACATTGAGCACCATCTCCGGACCAAGCTAATGCATATGGTTCCAAAAAGTTACCTACCTAAACTTCAGTTCTTGGGTAATGGGATAAGTGTTCAACTGCCGGTCTAACTCTATGATTTTATCGACAATTTCGTAGATTGGACTATCAGAGTGTACCTCATCTTCGACGTTCACATTATCAGAGCGGAATAGTTTGAACCATCGCTTTGTTGCTGCACTCTAAGATGTATGGGGTCAATAAAAATCACAAATTTTCATATATATAAGTACAGGGGACGTAACATGGAGAAATTGCACCCTAATGGCAGTATTCTGAAAGGTCTGACTCTTAGTCCCGTGCGAATCACGGATGTGACCATTGAACAATCGTCAGCATAGGAGACCAATGAAGCTCAATCAGGTGGTTGGGTCATCAGTTTCGAGCTATTAAGTATAGAATTTGAAAAGAAATTATGAAAGAACACCACTGCGTCACTCCTTGCTTTATTCTCCATTGTTTTTAATTTTGGTCTCGAAACA
The DNA here is from genome assembly GCF_027943255.1 of Anastrepha obliqua. Lineage (NCBI taxonomy): Eukaryota > Metazoa > Arthropoda > Insecta > Diptera > Tephritidae > Anastrepha > Anastrepha obliqua. Next base: position 90,317,471 of record NC_072892.1, read on the forward strand.
TGATTGACGTGCGTCGACCACGCAAGTAATTCGCAGGCCACCACTTCAGTCTCGGCGCAAGCGTCGGCAACTAAATGCTATCTAGTAGCGGGGACTGCTTGACTGTATTGAAGGCCTTCGATAGCTTCAACGCTACTAGGACAATCTTCTCGCTGGGGCGGGTTTAGTTAAGCCCACTACTCACCTGTGTGCGGTACTTGCAAAAGCCATGCTGATGTGTAGGTGGGGTCAAGTGTTTCGTAAAGAGCGGGAGTAGGATGGTCTCTAGTGCCTACAACGTCACGCGCCGCTTACAGTACATACATACATCGTGAGATATACCTTACTAAAGATATTTAGCGGAAAGTGACCAGAATTTTGTACTTCGAATATAAAATATTACCACTATCTTGCAATACGCTGTGCTTGTTGTTGTGATAAAATAGATAGATTCTAAAAATATTCTATTGGAAATGCAAAATATTTATTACGATATTTATATTCTCTTCCAAAAATATTTCAAAAATGTATTTCAAACCAGCTATTTTAATAAGTTATTTTCCATAGCCATTAACTGGAAGAAAAAAATATCTAAGCATTCGCATATAAAAAGGAATGCATCAAATTTTAAAATATTTTCGATCTGTGAATTTGTATGCCTGCAACTGCATATGCATGTATGGATGTGTGTCCTTCCTGGAACAAAATTGTTTGCAAGTTTAGCAGTCAACTGCCAAAAACATAGAAGGGTCCCTGTAAATGAGCGGTGCATTTGTGGATGGAAATCGTGTGCAAAAACACATATTGAAAATTTTACTTAAATATTCAAAGCGTGTAAATTAATAAAATTGCATATTTTACTTGCTGCACAAACACAAACAAACATATAGAAACATGTATATACAGTCTGTCTAATGGAAGCGTGACCGGCAAAACTCAATACGCGTTGTGCGATTTGTTAATTCTGTGAGAAATTTAGAATCCGTCCGTTTTACAAAATGAGTTCTGCATATAAAAAACGATTTGAAGCTGTGCTCTGATGTTCTCACCGTAAAGGTTCAAAAATGTTACGTGCACATGCATCAAAATATTTGAAGAGATTGATTCATAAATAAATGGTTGCAACGGTATACCGAAGTTAAAAATGATGACGACTTCCGCGGACGAGGTACAAAAAAAGTAACACCACAAAACGAGATAAGAAGATCATTGATACATCATTGATTGATCTTATCGTTCCATGAAGCTCAAACGTTTGTAAGGAAAAGTCATGCTAGTGTATCCAAAGACATAATTTGAGGACGTTTACGTGCCAAATACCACAAATTCTCGAGCAAAAAAACCTTCTTAAGTTAAGGCAAACTCAATTAGGCAAACCTTAAATGACCACAGATGAAACTTGCTTTTGGGTGTTTCTCCGAAAAAGGATTTGGCCGTTTACTTGTGTTTACCACCAATTTGAATGCACTATTATTATCGTTAGCTGCGAAGATGTTTGGAACGACTGACAAAACTTAGACTTACCAAGCATCGAAGCCGAAGGCGTGTAGAATCGAAACAGCAAAATGTTTGGGCAATAGTCAAGCAAAAACTCAAAAGAAAACAAATATTGAGATCAAACAGTTATCAAGAAAAATTTAGTTGAATTGGGGCCGGTTACCTCCACAACTTGCGCAGATATTAACACAAAGTATAACTTGAAGAGAGCGGCCGCCGTAGTCGATTGGGTCCATGTGTGACTACCATTCTAATTCCGAGAATGTTGATTCGCATCTCCGTGAAACACCAAAATGAAGGAAACGTTTTTTCTAATAACGGGCGCTCCTCGGCAGGATATGGCAAATCTCCGAGTGTATTTCCGTATGAAAAAGTTCGGAGTCGGTTTAAAACTGTAGGTCCTACGTTTATGGGATTAGGTAGTCAGAGGCCCAAAAAAAATGATGATTTTCAATATTTGTTTGCTAGTTAATTGCATTATTTTACAAAAATTAAAACATATAATTAATAAATCATGTTTCGACTTGACTTTAGCAAAATTTCAACAAAAAAAGAGGTTGTCTATAAAGTCGGTTTACTGACGATAGTTTAACGTGGCAACGTCATAAGAAAATATTGATGTAATGGTTGCATTTTTCAAAACAAAATTTTAATTTTATTTGTTTGATAGATATTTTGTATGCATATAGAGGAGGAGGTAAACGGAATCGCAATGGAATTGATCAAGTTACATTTACACAAAGGTGAAAAATGACGAAACATTTATCAAATTCATGAAAGGTATGTTCAATTTCGATTGTGCATCAGAGGTTAATAAGTCAACAACACTAAGAGGCAACATCATCGATTTGCCTTTTTCAAGACACTTTACACTCGAAACACTCCCTTTCATTTCCTACTTTTTCTATCATCGTCCAATTCTTAACAGAGAAATGCTTCATTACCTTGCACACAGGAAAAGATATATGCAAATACAAATATGTATGTGAATTTATATATATACGCGCATATACATACATATATATGCTCACTCAAGTAGGACAGAGCCAGATGTCGAACGTTGCCGAACGTGGGAGCCCATTGTGCTCTTTGTCGTTCGTTCCGCGCTCTCGCTTGCAGTTCAAGCACTTAGCTTACATTTGCTTGCGTACAGAATAGATTCGTACATTTGATATGTCCATATGATTTGTATGCATCTTCACATATAGATTTGTTCTTTTTGAAAATTGCGCGAAATTGTATATGTATATGCATGTTTATATACATATATTAGTATACAACATATCTTTTAAGGTATGTGGTAAATATTACCATACATTTTTTCTTTCATATAATATATAATAAAAAAATTAATAATAATAACATTAAAACAACAGGTATTATTAACAACTAGTCGTCACTAATTATAAATTCGGTAAGGATGATGATGATACACTTGGTTTTATTTTCAATTCTTCAAGTAAATCAAATTAATAATAACCAATAAGAAAGCATATGCAAATACAAATATGTGAATTTATATATGTACATATGTGCATATACATACATATATACGCTCACTTAAGTAGGAGAGAGCAAGATGCCGAACGTTGCCGAACGTTGTGCTCTTTGTCTTTCGTTCCGCGCTTTTACTTGCAGTTCATGCAAGGTAACGACCATGAGCAAGGTAACGACGAATGAGCAAGGTAACGACACATTTTTTCGTGCTAGCAGCTAAATCGAATTATAAGACGTTATCACATCAAAAAATTGATAATTGCAAAAGTTATCGCTGTTTGTGGGCTCCACACAGAAGTCCCTTGCGGTAATCATCACAAGTCCTTGGAGATTCATCTAAAATCAATCGGAATAGAGAAATTAGCTTTATAAATAGATAATCTTTTAACTGATCGAAGCTTTTCAAAATTAACAATATGGTGGCCTCAGGAAATATTTTTCAGATTTTCGAGAAAAAAACGACAATTAATTGTTTAAAAAAATCTAAATATAAAAAAAATCCTTCGATCAGGTACGTGATTTTTATTTTTTCCAAAAGCACTATAATATTTATTCCAATCAACTAAGCCGATTTTAAGTTACAGTGATCACCAGTTTGAAAAACATAGTTTTGAGAAAAACGCATTTAAAGTTTTTGTTTTTGCCCGAGCGCCCTTTAGTAATTGTTGAATAATTCGTAAAGTTGATATTTGTCGGATTCACACCAAATTTTCAGACAATATTTTTTTATACTTTAAGAAAATGCAAAAAATCCAATTTTTTTAATTCTGACTATCCCTAACCCCTTATAGCGAAATATCAAAACGCATACCTCCCCTTATAGCGAAATACCCAAAAAAGGTATAAGCGCCAATTATATACAATATAGGTATATATATGTATAAATATTTATGACTCGAAGAGCAGACTCCACGCCATTTAATTTCCATACTCCTTTACAGGCTATTAGACGATAGGCAGACACGCAAACAAAATTAGGTTTACCATTTTCTCTGTAAATGCCCGAGTTTTACAGCTACACGATCAAGGTCCCTGGTTGCCCTTTTCTTCGACAACCTGGGGAGGTGCATCAACCTAAATACCATCAATCTTCTCAACTACATCACCAGTTCTGGCTGGCTGTAGATATCTGCCTGTTGGAGGTCTCATAATCGTATCAAAACGGCGCTTTAGAGCTACTTGGAGAATGCCAAGATGGTACTTCAACCATTTCACCTACCATGGCTCGAAGATGTGAAACCATTAAGCTAATGATGGTGACTATACATTTATTGAATATATAAGTATTGTGTATAATAAATTTCAAAGGCCCTAAGGCTATGTCGCTTGTTAAAATTGGTCAACTATTTTCTAAGTTATGGCGGTTACGCTTCCATTAGACAGACTGTACTCACATACTCTAATATTCGTGTGCATGAAAATATTTTATGTAAACCTGGAAACATAAATATTTTTGGCCTAAATCATTCAAATTATCCCCTTGTTTAGCCTTGCCATTAACACAGGAGGCGCTAAATAGTAATTTATGAATTTATGTGAGAGCCATATAATTCGCTTAGAAAATATCTGTAAAAAAATTTTAAATTAATAACCGCGTTAGCTTCATAAAATATTTCAATGAATGGTGCTTAATATCCACTAGAGAGCAATAAATATAATTAGTTAAAAATATTTATCTACAATACATTTATATGTATGTGATTGATGGTAGTGAAGTGGTCACTCTTGTGATTTTAAGCATTTTTGGATAGGCGAAGTCATTAGAACTTTTTTGCATATATGTATGTTATTTAAGCACTTTCAACTCCAAAAGATGTGAACTGTTTTCACAGAAGTAAGATTGAAAGTTGGTTCTATTTGAATTTTGAAAGTTGGTTCTAGTTAAAAGGAAGGCAGTGTAGTGTGGGTCTTGCAAACAAGAGAACTGTAAACTCTATTGAACAGAAGAGCCTTAAAGCTTATTTTTTCTTCATCAAATAGCAATACAGTTTCTGCCTTTCATCTCCATTTCCTTCTCAATACTTTGTACTGATCTTTCCATCTGCAAACTGGGTCTTAAGGGCTGTGCTAGGGATGTCTTTTCCAGCAGGTAAGATTTGAAAGAGGGGAGAGTCGGAACGGATATAGGTATCTCTGTTTTCACTGACGGATCCAAGATGGAATCTGAAGTGGGAGCGGGGGTTTTCTCTAAATCAGCCAATATTTGGGTCTCCTTTAAACTGCAAGCATGCAAAATGTTTAGGGATCGCTGTTGGGAGGAATACATTAATATTTTTTCTGATAGTCAAGCTGCGATCAGGGCCCTGTCATCGCCGTATTGCAGCTCTCTTCTGGTAAACTCATGTAAGGAGGAACTTATACGTGCAGGATAAATTCCCCTTATCTGGGTTATTGGGCACAGGAATATAGAGAGAAATGAAATTGCCGATGAGCTTGCCAGGACGGGTTTCAGAACAGGTTTCAATTGTCCGCTTCTCAGACATCGGTGTCCCCTTGATCGTTGTTAAAGGAAAACTGCACAATTTCTTTCTAAACAAAGCGCAAGACAGATGGAGGTCTATCTCATCGTGTGCTATTTCAAAAACACTATGGCCTCAATACGATATAAACAGAACGCTTAAGGAACGTATTGCGGTGTTCACTGGTCACTGGGTCATTGGTACTCATGTGGAGAAGCTTGAAATTCCGTACAACCCCTTTTGCAGAAGCTGTGGGGATTCTTCAGAGAAAGAGACTGTTGAGCACTTTCTATGCAAATGTCCGGCTCTGGCGGCTAGGCGTTTGAGATTCTTTAGCGTTCCCTTTGGGGATGGCTTGAGGAAACTCTCCGGCTTAGATCCCTTTTCTCTCCTCCACAACATCAATAGCACTGTATGGCTGCAGATGGTTTTCTCTTCCCTAAATTTTTTCGCAGGTGGTGGTCCACATTACGGTATCAAAACCGCACGTAAGTGCTACTTGAAGTGCTCCTGGGGTATTCTAGTCATCTTACCTACCTACCTTAAAATTAACAAACACATAAATTACATTTATTTTGCTAAATTTTAGATACTACACAGTTTCGTATTTGGATAGTACTCGATTTTTGATATATTTTTCCATTTCCTGGTAAAATGAATAATTCTCATTCTCTCTCCTGGTAAAATGAGTAATTCTCATTCATTCTCATGAGCTAAGTAGTCTCGGTATACAGCTTTTTAAATAATGAAGAGTAAAAATAAACATTTTTAACAAGAATTCATTCTGGAGAGATATTCCATGCTCAGGTTGGTAAAGTACTATAAAAAATGAGAGAAGCCTTCGCGTATTAGTCAGTTACAAATTTTCATTAACAATCGCCTTGAACTTTTCTGACTACACGACCATCTCCTTCTACTCTTCAGCTTGAAAGTTGAAGTTTGAAAAGGTCGAGCCAAGGAGCACTAAGACATTTGTTGGCTCCTAAAACCCTCAGGCTAAAAAGTCCATTGTATTTAGAGCTCTGGAAAGAGGGTAGGAGAAAAGGAAAAAGTATCAGAGAAAGTGATAGGAAATAATAGAGATAGAGAGGCAGCATTTACCAGGGTAGTTAGTCCTGTGAGAGTTTTTTAGATTTTTTCGCAAATCTGTAAATATCCTTCAGTCTGAGAGAACGAATATTACACATTCTCATGATATCGGAACATAGTCTTGTTCTAGCAAAGGCAGGACACTCACAGAGAAAGTGCTCAGTGCTATTTGTCTCCTCCAAGCAAGACAGGCACATCGGTTTCTCAATGATTCCAATGGTGGTCATATACTGACCCCATGGATTGTGTCCTGTAATAATATCGACCATCAACCGAATGTCTTTTCTTCCAAGTTTTAGTAGAAAGTGTGACAGTTTTTAGTTCGGACTTGTCACAAAACACTTTCCAGTTCTGCAGCGTTCTAGACCGGACTATCGCATTTAATGTAAATTGCATACATAACACTGTGGGACAGTGATTTTATACTTTTATGGAGACCTAGTACAACTTGTAGGTATAGTAAAACTAAGAAAAGTGGTATAGGAGAAAAAAAAAATAAACGAACGAAACAAACAAAAATAGGAGAAATTACATGCAATATTGTTATTTGTGAGATTTAAACTAAACAAACTAATAAAAATTAAGTGCCGAGTGTTAAATTGTGAAAGCACAAATTAATATACCATAAAGGCACCAAATGTAATTTGTTTGCGTTTTTTATATGGAGGTAGTCATGGTAAGAAAGTGTCTGTGTGTGTGGATATAATTTTTTGTGTTTGGTTGTTTCCATTAGCTTCGCCTACTCTCCGTCTTCACAAACAAGTAATTCCCCTTCCTGTTGTTTGTTTATTTATAGGGTCTTACGACACAACGAATTCGGAAGGCGCAACCGTGTATTCTATCATCCTTGGGGTTGCGCCTTCTGAATTCGTACATAAGCACCGTGCACAAATCTCGTGATTCAACGGTTACCTGACGCGATTCATTCAGAATCAACACGAAACTTTTGTAGTTTTAAATATAGAAGCGGACTAACTTTTAAGAAATGTCGTTCTTAAAATGGAAAAGCGTAGCCTTGCTACGCCAACTCAACTTGATCCAGCCAAGTGCAGAAGAACTGCACGCGATGGGTGATATGGAGCGATCAGTGAGACTGTATTAGCCAGATCGCAATAAAGATCAATTCGAGTCACCCCAATCTCAATTGGAAGAGGAAGACTCTAACGATCTTGACGCCAATAATCGTGATGAATTTGCAGCTACATTCGTTTGGAACAAGGCAGCATTTACCAAGGAATTAAACAAGGTGAATTACCAACTAATGTAGTGAACGAAGAAGCAACCGCCTCAAGAGCAGCCATCCATCGTCATAGTGAAGTAACTAAGCACGCGCCTACTATAATTATATCTGCCCCCATTTGGCGGAGCACATACAGCGTGGCCGAATTTTTATGGCATCTTTCAAAAGGTTGTTAACAATGACGCTGAGCTGTCCAATCTTGAAAAATTTCAGCACCTGCTATTTCCCATAAGGGGTGCAACGCCGGACACTATTAAATCACTTGAAATTCGTGATGAAAATTACATAACTGCGTTGAAATTACTTGATAAGCGACGTTTAATTCTTCAGGCGTACATTAATAAGCTATTTAAGTTACAAAGGGTGTGTGATGGTAGTTAATCCGGAGAATTACAGTCGCTTGTGGACAAAGTTGCATCGCAGGTTCGAGCTTTGCAGTCACTGGGCACCATGGAACAAATAGCCGATTCTTTACTGCAACACTTAACGGCACAGAAATTTGATGCTGCCACACTCACGCTATGGGACGAATAAGTCTCTGCTGAAAGGCTGCCCACTTGGGGCAGTGACAGTTTCGAGCATTGGAGATTCAGAACACGTTATCAACTATAGCCTGAATATTTTCATTCATTCGTTACAAAGCAACTTCACTGCGATAATAGACGTAGCCGTAGCATTGATATTCCGGATACATTGGGATATTCTGATCAAAGTCGATGGTTGCACCTCTGAAGGCGATTACGATACCTAATCTGGAGTTATGTGCAACTACGCGTTTGTCACAAGTAGTCATGCCATTGACAAGTTACGCGTTTTCAATTGACTGTTTCTCTCGGACTCCACAACGGCTAAGGAGGAACCGTCTAGTTTTATTGTAATTGTAGCCAATCGCCTTACAAACATACAGCAAAAGGCATAGTTTCGCCAATCGAGTTAGCAAGTTAGTCGCGTTGGACCAACGGCCCTCCGTTTCTACACAACTCATAAATGAATTGGCCCAAATATAGTATTAGACTTGAAAATTTGCCTGAACGACGGCAGCTTGCTTTACTGTCCTCGCCTTCAGTAATTGGATAGCAAATACATTATTTTGCAGCAATGCAGTGTATATACATATGTCGATGTGCATATGTCCATTAAGATGGATCGCTCAGGTTTTCAAGGGAGATAAATGCATGGTTCGAGTGGCTGAAGTCAAAACTGAAGGTGATGAACAACTGCACATTTACATATCATTTTTGTTGGTTTTTTCTTGTTATTCTTTGATTTTTGATTGATCGCAAAAATTACTGTTCGATGACAACAGATTGTTGACGAACGTTTCAATTTCAATTCCGAAGCGACAACTTTTGCGAAAATGCCGGTTTTGGTCCAAATATTTCTACGAGAATTCTATTGTTGCCACAATCACACAACGAAACTCGGTAGTATTTTGATTTTTATAATTATATCCCAGCCGTTTCGATTGAGCTTTAGTCTTGATCTTTTAAACTTATTTGGTTTATTTTGAGCAAAATCAAATTAATCAAATTTTGCTCAAAATAAATCAAAGCCAAATTAGTTATACTATCTCAAGTGCCATATGTTTGAATACATTATTAAAGTCATAATAGATAAGGTTAATTGTTAAAAAATGAAAATACGAAAAACTTATATTTAAATTTTTTTTAAATAATAATATAATCCTGCATTCAAATAAAAATTAATAATTGATTAAGTTAATAATCATTTAAGGGATTTTCAGCAAAGGCTTCTAGAGTGACCCTTTGATTCCCCAAAAAAGCTACTCATTTAAACAGAAGGTGCTCAACAATTTTTTGCGCGGCGAAGAGTCTCGCAACGTCTGGCCTGGACGTCGCCAATAATATGAATGTTCTCTTACGGTAATACCCAGCTCATATGAGCTTGGTTACTATGCAGCTGGATGCCTTATTATTAAAGATATTGGAGGATCTACCATTTTTTATTAACCTTATTAGGTTTGAAATCAAATTCTCGCTTGAAGCCATCAAAGAATTATCTCTCGCAGCTTCAATGATAAATAAGCCAAATTAAGGCTACCTGAAATTGATTGCAGACACTATTCAATACAGCTTTGTAATACTATAAGAGTATCGCAAAATATTACCATTTAGAAATATTTCAGTTTTTCCCTTTGCCACCGCCAAAAAGTTTATAAATTTCGTATAGTTGAAAAATTTAATTTTTTCTGTAGTATAGTTGATTTCATTAAAAAACACGTAGAACAAGAAAAAAATAGAAATTTCCAACTCAATTACTTTTCTATATATTTTTAACTTTATTTTGTTAACTAAAATCATGCACTTTATTCAGTTTTTAAATTTATTTTGCGTTTAGTTGTACGATGAAATTAGCATAAAAGCTCAATAAGTGAACAGCCAGTTACTAAATCAACATCAAATGCATGAAAATGCAGTCAAATGTGAAGAACGGAAAATGAAAACAAAAAATACTAAACAAATCGAATCGAATTACCATACCTACATATATATGTATGCGTATGTTTGTACATAAACTGCATGAATGTTGCTGAAAAGGTATGAACGTCAAACAAAAATAATGGGAATACCTTATAAATGCAAAAATTGTGCGATTTACGAGGGTTAACACATAAGTTTTGAGATAAAAAATTATAAATAAATATTTATAATCGAGAATGGTTTCATTGTTAATCAGAATATTGTCTATGAGAATCGATATACGTTTGTATATGTTTGAATTAATTTTTGAAGTTATTTGTTGTAGGTTTACTTACTCTGCGTCAAAAGTCATAGAAATTGTTCACGATTTAATTCCATACGATGATGATTTATTTGCTCATTTCAGCATAAAGTCTACAATGTTTTCTTCGTTTAAGATTTTAAAGGTTTCGGGAGCATAGCGTGGGCATTGAAGCAGGACGTGATTAACATATTCTTTCCTCTCAGAGTAGAGTTGGCATTTTGGTGAACTTTCATGGCTAAATCTATGGAAGTACTTTCAAAAAAATATCCCGTGCCCTAATAGAAACTGAGATAGGTAGTAAGTAGTTAGTTACCACAGGGTTCCTTTCTACCCACGTCGGCAACTCATGCGTCCATCTACCCTTAGGTGATCTGTTTCAATTGTCTTACCAGTGCGCAAGCGAACGACGTCTTTCTGTTGCTACGAGTATATCTTTACGCTTTGATCATGAGTCATGCTCGGATAGTAGAATGTTTGCCAAAATGTCTATGTAAATGTTGCAATGAGGAAGGAACGGTCATTTGTCATGCGGAGGCCGCATATAGTCCGCAAAGCGGATTCTTTGGCTATGTCTAGGGTCACCGCTATTTGGCATTATTCGTTCTAGATATGTCTACACACACTGATGCCTTCTTTACAGCATATTCTAGTTTAAAGTTGAAACGATTATCAATTATCACCCCTAGGTATTTAATAGCGGGTTTTGATTAGATAGTTACGGTTTCAACATTTACCGTCATAAACTCTATTACCTTCCTGCTGCTTATTAGAACTACATCAGTTTTATGCTCAGATAACTTCATGTTCGTAGATGTCAACCAAGCCTTGATCCAGGTTACTGATTCGCTGGCGATTCTCTCAATTTCTTGGCTGTATTTTGCCACCACTGTCACTGCGATATCGGCCGCGAATCCATTGACTTTGGTTCTAACAGGCATGAACCCAAAACTGATCTTTGAAGGAACTCTGCTGATACGTTGGTTCTTTGGTGCTAATCCTCAGTATACGGTCCGAAAAGTAGTTTCCCATTATATAGCTAGGCGCCCCTACTTTTATGAACGCTTCTAGGATGCGCTGCCAGCTAGCTGTGTTAAATGCATTTTTATCGTCCAGAATTACCACAAGTCAGTGTTCATTTTTACCACCCCACCACACCGACACACCGGCATTTGTTATAGATGTGGTATACAATTATTGAGGGAGCATTGCAGCACTGAACTTCCTTATAACTCTGGGTCCTTGAAGAAGTGTAGCCCGAATCCTCTCTTCTTGTCATCTTGGCCTGAATTAACTTCAGAATCAAAATATGTATGAGGAAAACCTTTGGTTTCGGGTAAAAATAAAATTATAAAGTATAAATAATAAAAATAAAATTTAATTTATAAAAAATTCTAAAAAATAAAATTATAAAATTCAAATTGAATGAGCATAATTTTGTCGGTTATAGTGATTTAGTACAGTCTCTTGGTTGTTGCCATGACGGAAGAAGGATCTAAGTGTCACTCACCAATTTCTTATCAGAATTATCGTGATATTGTGGTCCTCTAAAACTTGCTTATATATATAATAAACTCAAAAATTTTCTTATCGGTCAATACCGAAAGTTTCTTATTTTCATGGCCGTTTCGCTTTGCTTGAACGACGGGACTATTGCTCAGCCATATTTCTTGATGTAGCTCAAGCGTTCGACTGAGTATGGCACGAGGGACTTGCTTACAAAACCCAACGCACACTGCCACAAAGCTCACACAAAATATAATAATCTTATCTTACAAATCGGGTGTTTATGGTAAGATATAAAAACTACCTAACTGATGGAGTCGATATTAAAGCCGACGTACCACAAGGCAGTGTAATGGGTCCGCTTTTATATGTAATATACACGGCTAACCTTCCAACAAACTCGCAAATGTTTACACCCACGTTTGCTGACGACACTGCAATCCTTTGTCGCTCCGAGTGTCCAATAAGAGCGCCGGGTGAACTCAACAGTCATCTGAAACACATAGTAAAGTGGTTGGTAGACTGGGGCATCAAAGTGAATGAGCAAAAGTATAAGCATGTGACTTTTACGCTAAATAGAAGCTCTGGAGCTATAGCTTCTATCTAAACTCCACACTCATACCTCATTCTAAAAAGGTACATACCTCGGTGTTCGTATGGACAGGCGCCTGACATGGAAAAGGCAGATTGAGGCCAAAAGTGAACAGATGAAGCTTAAAACAAAAGATCTTCATTGGCTAATCAATTCCCGTCCCGGGCTTAGCCTTGATCATAGAGTCCTTCTCTACATATAATCATCAAGCCAACTGTGGGGTAATGCAAATGCCAGTAATATTGGAATTATACAACGAAGGCAATCTAAAATACTAAGAATGGTTACTGGAAGCGCCGGGGTACATAACTAATGAAAATATCCATCAAGACCTAAATCTCCCATTAGTGGCAGCAGAAATAGCAGTAATCCAACAAAACTACTACCAAAGGCTGAGATACCACCCAAATCCATTGGCTCGGTCGCTGTTGCATACCGTAGATTCGTCACGTCTCAGGAGAATTGACCTTCCAACACTGTGACGCATATTTGAGGGACCCATAACAACCTTAACTTTCTTCAAGAAACTGTAGGTACTATAATTTAGGTTAAGAGTCGAATCCTTATTGTTAGTATTAAGATTGTTAGTATACTAGATTCAATAAATAATAATAAAAGTATAAAAAAATAAGGCATGCAGTTTTCTTGTGAATTATTATATATATTACTTACTTATACATATTTTATTGTAATTCGTATACCAAGAAAAACAGCAACAAAATAAATAATAAACTCAACTACTACTCCATAAAACTAAAAAAAAAATGTTTGTAAAATAAAAGTAAAAAAAAATATTAATAAACAAAACAAAACAATAAAGCGTATAATGCCATAAACGTAATCAACTGCAGCGAACGCAATTTGAAATCATTTCCATAAAGGGCTAAAAGGCAGCATAGCTGTTTTTTGTGAGCGTGAATGGATGTAGGTACGTATGTATGTGTGCCTTATGAAAGCTTGTTTTTTAGCCCCTCACGGGTATGCATTTGTCTGGTCATATTTCCATATTCCTGTGTTGATGTTGCCATGGCAGTTTGACTCTTAGTTGGTTATTCAAGTGGGATTTTTCCCGAATATCCGCATGCTTTAGCGAGATTTTCGGAGGTTCAACTGTGGGTTTAAACTTACCAATCGCCAATTGTACAATACCATTAACCCATACTACGTGAAAGAGTAATAAAAATCCCAACAAATATGGAAAATAACGCTTATGGGTATATTCATACATGCATGCACACACATGCATAAACGCATTACATTTGTATGCAGTTAAAGGACTGTTTGTTTTTTTCTTTTACTGTATATTTCTGTTTATTTTTGATGCCCCGCGGTACACTACTCAGCAAATTTTTGGCATTGCCACTTGCGGCAATTTTTATTTTACTATCGCACTGATTTTTTCCTACAAAAATAACAACAACTCACATATATAGAAAATCCGCGGATGTGCATATAAAGTTTGCTTTTGTATATGTTTAAATTCAACAATACAAAAAATAGTAAGCAAAAATAATGAAAAAGAGCATAGAAAAGCGGGAAATGTAAACTGCAAAAAATTACACAGCAATTAAGCTTGAATGCGGTGCACTCTGTTTGCGAAAAGTGTTGTCTGTATGAGTACTTACTAGATAAATGCACATTTCATATATTTACATATACATATGTATGTGCAAGTATGTGTATGTGTGCGCGAACTGGTCGGTATTTGTAATTATGCGCTAGTTTCATCGCGAATGATGTCAGTGGTCAGTGGTTAGTGGTCTTATGCGTGTATATGTATGTACAAATAGAGTACATATATGTATATATGTTTGGCTGTAGAATTTGGCAGCGATCAGAATGCAAAAGTGGCGAATAATGTAAAGGGTGGCTTCCGGTAGTGGCTGAAGCGCTGATGCCGTTAAAAGTGTTTTGTGAACAAAAGTTAAGGTAGTGGAAAACAATGTTGGCGGTTTTGTTGGTGGCAGTGGTAAGAAGTGAAAGGCGCTTTAGGGTTAGCTACGCTTTTTGAGAAGTTACATACCTCTTCTTGATTAGCATAGTGACATCATAGGCGGTTATGAACGGACTCAACAAAGCGCGTCAATTAGAAACATAAAGTAACATAAAAGTTCTTCTCTGCTTGGTTTATCGAACGCTTATTCACCAACTGTCGGTACCACATCGAATATTTTAATAGCTAAACTAGCAGACCACTTGCCACTTTATTCGTTGCATTTGGTACTGCTACTCAAACCAGGAAAGCCGCCGGACCATCCACATCGTCATATCGTCCACTGTATATGAGAGATATACTCGGCAAAGTACTAGAGCGCATCATTTGTAAAAGAATGCAGGAGTTTATAGAGAAACCAACAGGGCTTTCCCCAAACCAATATGGCTTTAGAAAAGGCCGTTTAACAGTGGACGCAATACAAGCTGTAATGAGTATTGTTCGTCAAGCCACTAGCGGCAGTAAATGGAAAGGTGTCACGAAGACATAAAAAGTGCATTCAACTCCGCAAGCTGTCCCCAGATTATGAGTGGACTGAGTGGTTTTGTAATGCCGACATACCTGCAAAAAATCATATCAAGCTACTTTGAAAACAGAGTCTTGCTTTATGATACTGAAAACGGAATAGGCACATATAAAGTAACTGGCGGTGTTCCATAAGGCTCGATGCTTGGCCCAACACTTTTGAATGCTATGTATGAAGATACTACCTTCATTGGGTACGCGGACGATCATCTGGACGTGCAGCACGATGCAATTGTAAGAATTAGAAGGTGACTTGGAAATGTGAAGTTAGAACTTGCAGCTCAAAAAACTGAAGTCGTATTACTGACAACACGACGGGTACGTGAAGAGTTAGTGATTACGGTAGCTGACTATGACATAAGGTTGCAGCCATATATCAAATATCTGCGAGTACTCATTGACTAGAAAATGACTTTTAAGCATCAATTACAGTCAGTCAGTGCAAAAGCCGTAAGAATAAAGAACGCGATATCTAGACTAATGCATAATATTGACAGCCCTCGCGCAAGTATACGGAAACTCCTGTTAACAGTCACGAACTCAGTTATTCTGTACGCTGAACCAATCTGGGCAAACACGAAGCCATCGTACCTCCAACACAGCCACATACGCTATGTGATTTATAGCATAAACAAATGTGCATATCAAGATTATTCTACGTTATTTTGAAGCTTTTGATTTTTGTCATTAAAAATTTGTAAATAATGATTAATTTTGCTTCCTGATCCAAAGCATGAGCTCAAATTGGTAAGGAAAGTTCTGATCTTAATCTATTGAATATCTGTGTAGGCATTTTGTTAAAGAAATTATGCAGAGGATCATTTCCAGTAAGGTGGCCTACGGAGGACTTTATTTGATGAATAAGGCAAAATCTCAATAAATCGGATTATAATTTATGTATACCGTTTAAAACAAGAGTATTTTTCGTATGTTAATATGTAATACGATCTAATCTCAATGGATCAGATTTGTTTATGGTCTAGTCTTTGATGTGATATATTTCATTGTGTGATTTGTGTATATGCATTTGCTGGTATCAGGCTGATGAGTGTGCGTAACTGCGTATTTGATATCATCAGCCGGTAAAATTGCGTCGTTAGCTCTGATTTTTTAAGCTTAATAAAGAAGCGAAGAGAATCAGTAAAAAGATTAACGAAAAACTTCCTGCCATCAAACGAATAGTTAGCATATTTGCACCTCGGCGCCCACGTTGCTGTGGAGAGTTATAATTTTGACGTAGTAAAGGATTTTGTTTATTTTGGAATCACCATTAACACAGATAATTGTGTACGTTTTAAACCTACTACGACTTTGAGAAGTAAAGTCGACTCTCTACAAACAAAAACTACACTTTATATACAGGGTTAAGCATTTTGCACTACCACTAAATTGCACTACCACTAATGAAAAAAAAAAAAAAATTATTATAATACTAAATCCTTAGTTTTTCAGTGCTTTAACTATCCGATTATTGCATGTATTATTTAGTTCACTGTGCCCAACACTGTTTATAAGCCTATTCTATTGCACGAGTATTGCGCAGAAACTTGGACGATGACTACATCCGATGAGGCCGCCCTTGGAGTGTTCGAGAGCGAAATCGGCGGGAGATTTTTGTACTTTGGCGATGGCGAATATCGCAATCAAGTTGTACGCATAATGAGTTATACGCATAGGACATGTGCTTTTTCTGGTCATTGGACAACATAGGTACCTTTGATGAAGAGCAACGAGCACAGAAGTAAAGACCTAAGGCTACAATACATAAGCTGGCCCCAAACTATGGCGCTACGCAGGGCAAAGTCCTCATTTGGAGGTTATAACCAAAAAGGTCTTAAACATCTCGTAAACTTGCCCAAGAACAGACTAAGGATACTTTTTGGAAACCATCTGCACTGGCTCGAGATATGATCCAACGATTTTTGTTGACTTAGGGACCTACCTCCAGAATCATCAGCTTCTCAAATATCATAGTGAGAAGAACGAGTAATTATCCTGGCATGGTACGACAAGGCAAAGGCAGTACTTTAGTTTAGTTCGCTAGTTAACAAAAACAACATTTGATATAATATTTCATTAATTACAAATTCAAAAAAAAAAAAAAACAAAATTTGCGTTCTCAAGGTGTTTGTTTTTGGTGTTTTGCAGTACAACGCCTTGTTTTTGGTTCTTCTTGTTGGAATGAGGATTTTTTTCTGCAGTCCCAATTTTCATTGGAGAGTTATTCGGTAAATTGAAACACAAGTATCTTTATATATTATCTACAAACTGATTGCTACCAAGTCCAAAGTATTGAAAAATACTTCCAAAGGCCTTACTTTTACGCTATATTTTCAGGGCATTTGATCAACTTTATTTGCTCCAAACTCAGTCTCATTAGTTTCATTGTTAAGCTATACAGTTTCAGAAATTTGTTTTCGATTGCATTTATGTATGCTTAAAGCTAAAATGTAGTATTTTTTACAAGGCTTCCTTTTCTAAATCATTAGAACAATATAATTTGATATGTAGATCTTTGTGAAGAAAAGAGCTATGTTATTTTTTTATCTTAGCTATTTTCGTTAATTCCCTCTTTTTTGGTCGCATAGCACCAACAAGACTTCTTCTTTAGCCAATAGCTTCTTTGTGAGTTTTATATTTGTAAAAAATCATATTTGTTGTTATATTTCTACTAAAATTTGCATAATTGTTTACAAGATTCAAAACTACAAATTCATTCAATAGTACGCTTGATGTTTTAAGTTTATGTTTGTCTAAGTTTACGATGTTCTCGTAAGAAGTGAGCCGCTCTCCAATAAGGGCTAACTGCATTGATAGGAACAGATGGTAATCCGAAGGTGCAATGTCTGAGGAATACGGCAGGTGAAGCAAGATTTCCCAATTCAATCCATCTAAATATTTCTGGACCGATTTATCAACGTGTGGCCTGGCGTTGTCATGCAGCAAGATTGGTTTGTCATACCTACCGTCCCATTCCGGCCGCTTTTCTTTGAGAGCTCGATTCAAATGCATTAGTTGCAGTCGGCAACGATCGCCAGTTTCAAATAGTTTAAGGAGTACATAATAGATGATACCCTTCTGATACTACCAGATGCACAATATAACCTTTGAAGCATGAATATTTTTTTCGCTATCGATGGACCTGATTTACCTGGCAGGCTCCAACATTTTCGACGCTTAGGATTATCATAATAAATCCATTTTCATTTCCAGTGACGATGCGATGCAGAAAACCTATTCTTTTCTGCCATTCACGAAGCCTCTCGCATGGCACCAAACGTCTCTCGATAACGCTCTCCTTCAATTGATGTGGCACTCGGTTACCTGCTTTCTGGATCATTCCCATCGCGTGCAAACGTTTATCGACGGTTGATCCGTCAATATCCAACTCTTTAAACATATCATCATTGATATACGTCTTCATCCAATAAGTGTTATAGTTGAGTATATTTGAATTTTTTCGGTGCCCTTTCGCGATCTTTATCACTCACGTCGAAATTGCCACTTTGGAAGCGTCGAAACTACTCTTTACATGTTGTATTTGATGAAGCGTGATTACCGTAAATATTGACCAATATACGCGGAAACTTATTCCCTTACCCAATACTATTTAGAAAAATGGGGCTGTGCTATTGTTTATACTTATTTTGAGCGCCCATATCTATTACTAAAGAAATGGGTAAATTTTCCAAAACTACGAGTACGTTAAACGAATTTTCATACTGATATTTGTTGTTCTTGTTAGAAGATACTTGAATAAAGCGATTTTATTTCAGTGTTTTAATTGACTCTCATTTCTAGAAATATTTTATTTTTTTATTTACAGAATTGTATTTACTGTTAAAAATTACTTTGCAACTTGTATTCAGCTATGACAATGGCACTCTTAAACTGTATTTATCAAAAATTGTTCAAGTTATCAATTGTATGTAATCACTTCACTGTATAATTACTTGAAAAATGCGATATAATAGTCATTGTAACGCAATATGCCTTTCAGCGATGATGTGTAAATACATCGACGTGTTAACACCCTGCAGGGAAAAGTCAAATTAGACACATTCGAGTTCAGGTACTGGGATTAAATATACCACTGTATTAGTTCGTTATAGCAATAGTAAAATGATAAATTTGTCTGCAAATTAGTTGTTTTTTTAGTTTTTTTTTTAACGGTAGAAGCAATTTTATTCTTTCCTTATTCGCAAAAAAATACCCCGGCCGCAAGTGAATGTATAAAATATCAATTCGAAAAAATTAATTAAATTTAGTTACATTTTTGAATGCTTTTTAGCGTATTTATTTCAGTCAATGGTAACACATTTTATTGTCTAGAGACCCTGGCATCGAAAAATCAAGATCAGGACATTCAGAAAGCCCATTATAATCTTCAAGTCCTCTTGTAAGAGGAGCGAAATCGAGTTAATTATATCAATATAAAATGGATTATGAGAGCGAAGTGCTATATGAAGAATATTGAAACTTATTGGTCGAGAAGATGTGCATAGTCACTGATCCACATACTATATCGTATATAAAAATTAAGCTTCGAACGAGTCCTCTAATCTCAAGGTGGTAGAAGGTGACTAGATACTATCAAAACGAATTAGTTGAAGGACACAACTTACAAACTTGCGTTGAACTCTTTCAGTTGTAAGAGAATGCGAGGAATACATCGAGTTCCAGATGACGGAGGCATACTTTAACTTCAAATGGACTAAGTAGTAAATAAGATTTTTTAGTGCATCGGTCCTTAAAATTACTAGCAAGCGGCGCAAAGAAAGCTAAGTTAGCATATGCCTTCAGATGAATAGAGTTAATATGAATAATGAACGTATGGATCAAGAACTTCTTTGACGGAGTCAAGAGTTACATTTGAAACGTAATAAGTTGAGGAAAGGCGATTCATGGACTTGGACAAACGTCATGCCATAACATTTCTTAGTATTAAGACGTAGTTTGTTTCGCAGAACCCAATCACGCAGAGCATTCCAGGTTTTTTAATAACCAGAGATTCTGCAAAAAAACCTCAAATCTGGTATTAAAGGAAAAGTTCAGATAAAATAGAGCCAAAAATGCTACCTTGTCGTACACCACTTACAGTACCTGAAAAGAGTTTCATTTAATTAAAGAAAAAACATTTTTTGCAAACACTTTTAATACAAAATAATATATTTTAAAACGTTGGAATGGCATTGCATAAATTTTTGGTTTTAGATTTATTTATATGATGCTTTCCATTTCAATTCAACCGGGCTACTCGGGTCATGTTCTTCGATTTCGATGTAACTTAAATATGTTGCTCTCTGGTCAAAATAATGAGACACGTATTTTTTTGTTCGCCCGAAAAAAATTTTTTTCAAGAGTTATCGGCAATTTTGTTTTTTGCCTCAAACTCGATTTTTTTTAATTATATAAGAAAAAAAATTTTTGAAATGCCCATAACTTAGTCAAAAATGAACCGATTTTAATAATTCTGGGTTCAAAATGATCGTAATTACTTACACAAGCGACTTCATGTAGAAACAATTGCAAAAAAGTAGTTGAAAATTTTTTATTTAGTAAAAAAGAAAAAAAATTTAAATTTTTTCAAAATTCAATATTTCAAAAAGGGCATTTTTTTTTTTTTTATAACTTTTTCCAAATCAAAAAAACATCTCAAACTTTAATTGAGCTGCATGCCTAGTAGCTAAAATGCGTTGTTTTTGAGTAATGAATTTTTGAGTAAACACCCTGTTTCGCACTTTTTGTTTTTTGCAAAATAAAAAATTTTCAACTACTTTTTTGCAACTATTTCTAAATGAAATCGCTCGTGTAAGTAATAACGATCATTTTGAACCCAAAATTATTAAAATCGGTTCATTTTTGACTAAGTTATGAGCATTTAAAAAAAAAAAAATCTTATATAATTAAAAAAAATCGATTTTGAGCCGAAAAACAAAATTGCCGATAACTCTTGAAAAAAAATTTTTTCGGGCGAACAAAAAAGTACGTGTCTCATTATTTTGACCAGAGAGCAACATATTTAAGTTACATCGAAATCGAAGAACATGTCCCGAATAGCCCTTTTGAATTGAAATGGAAATAATCTATATAAGAAAATTTTTTTTAATTGCTCATAACTTAGTCAAAAATGAACCGATTTTAATAGTTTTGGGTTCAAAATGATCGTTATTACTTACACGAGCGATTTCATGTAGAAATAGTTGCAAAAAAGTAGTTGAAAATTTTTTATTTTGCAAAAAACAAAAAGTGCGAAACAGGGTGTTTACTTAAAAATTCATTACTCAAAAACAACGCATTTTAGCTACTAGGCATGCAGCTCAATTAAAGTTTGAGATGTTTTTTTGATTTGGAAAAAGTTATAAAAAAAAAAAAAATGCCCTTTTTGAAATATTGAATTTTGAAAAAATTTAAATTTTTTTTCTTTTTTACTAAATAAAAAATTTTCAACTACTTTTTTGCAATTGTTTCTACATGAAGTCGCTTGTGTAAGTAATTACGATCATTTTGAACCCAGAATTATTAAAATCGGTTCATTTTTGACTAAGTTATGGGCATTTCAAAAAATTTTTTTCTTATATAATTAAAAAAAATCGAGTTTGAGGCAAAAAACAAAATTGCCGATAACTCTTGAAAAAAATTTTTTTCGGGCGAACAAAAAAATACGTGTCTCATTATTTTGACCAGAGAGCAACATATTTAAGTTACATCGAAATCGAAGAACATGACCCGAGTAGCCCGGTTGAATTGAAATGGAAAGCATCATATATATTATAGAAAAATAATTTTCTGAGACCGACCGCCCTGGCCTCCGAGAGTCTGCCATGAAAAAGCCCTAAAAAAACAATTGGCGTTTGAAGTCGGCTTTAAATCGTGGATCCTTCTATTTGTGTGGTACATTAAGACGCGCACCACAAATTCGAAGAGGAGCTCGGCCAAACACCCAATTAAATATATATTTACTTATATATGGCTGAACAATTAACATTTCGTAGGATATCGCCGCGCTAAAAATACCACCTGCTCATATGGCAAAAGGATAGAACATGAAATAGTTGAGCTAAGAAGTGAACAGGTAGTATTCTAGTTCACAACTAGTATTTTTCCCTGCAGGGCAGATATTCTGTCAAAAAAGATTCGCTAATTGTTCAATAAATGGCAGCCGCCGTAGCCGAATGGGTTGGCGCGTGACTACCACTCGGAATTCACAGAGAGAACGTAGGTTCGAATCTCGGTGAAACACCAAAATTAATAAAAATATTTTTCTAATATCGGTCGCCCCTCGGCAGGCAATGGCAAACCTCTGAGTGTATTTCTGCCATGAAAAAGATCCTCATAAAAATATATGCCGTTCGGAGTCGGCTTGAAACTGTAGGTCCCTCCATTTGTGGAACACCATCAAGACGCACACCACAAATAGGAGGATGAGCTCGGCCAAACACTCAAAAAACGCAGAATAATTGTCTAATCGTCAAAATTTATTTTGTCGCCTTCAAAATAAGCTCTATTAGAAGCAATACATATATGTCGATTATTAGTCCAGTCATTAAAGCACCTTTTAAATGCGTTTGAAGAGATCTTCTTCAGCTCCTTCAGCGAATTCTCCTCAATGGTCTCTATCGACTCAAAGCGGCATCCGTGGAGTGGCAATTTAAGTTTTGGGAAAAGGAAAAGGGGGTTAAATCCGGTGGTTGTTCGATGATTCGAGTTTTTGGTCAAAAAACTGTTCACAATATGAGCCTTATGAGACGGTGCGTTATCATGCTACAAGATACCTGAGTTTTCTTTGCCGTTGCCTACGCACATTCTCTCTCAAAAGTCGCATAACTTCCAAATAGTATTCTTTATTTACCGTAGAACCATTTGGAACAAACTCCGAGTGCACAGCACCATGATAATCAAAGAAAACGAGTAGCATGACTTTCTCTTTTGACCGACTTTGACGTGGTTTTTTGAGTTTCGGCTCATGTGGATAGCGTCATTCAGCCGCCTGTTGACTGATTTGTATGTGAAACTTATATGCCCACGTTTCATCACCTGTTATATTATTATGCGCTGCATAAACGTTTGGTTCGAATTCACGTACTCAATCATGTCTTCAGCTACCCTCTTCCTACGAATTTTTTGAAAGAAGTTCAACTCTCTTGTAACGAGTCCAGCAGCCACGCGTCTTATGTCCAATTGATGGTGTAAAATGTTGCGAATCGTTTCGTGAGACACGCTAAGGTCACGATCAACCTCCATCAAACTGAAATGACGATTTTCCGACACCATTTCCTTGACTTTGTTGACGTTTTCATCCGTTGATGGGCAACCAGATCGTTGAAAATCGTCCACGACTTCACGGTCCTCTGTAAGAGCTTTATATCACTCGTAGACCCATGGCCATCGCCATAGGCTTTCTGCAACATTTTCAACGATTCGGCACACGAAAGCCCTTTCAAAACACAAAATTTAAGAAAAATCTTTGTTCGATATTTTTAACCATAGTGAAAATCGCAGAGCAGACCTGCGGTTGACTGATATAAGTAAATACCAAGCTAATTAACAGATCTCGCTCAAACTCTGCGACACTACAGGGGACAGTTGTACCATGTTTCCAGCAAAAAAAAAAAATGTAGTGCGCGCGCTTTTTAAATTAACAATTCCCGATATTTTTTAGACAGAATATAAAGTAAGTACAGGCAAACATATACCGTTACTGTATACCGCACTTGTATATAATATATATGAATATTTTTAGCCATCAGGTTGTCAAATATTTCCCATTTTTATGTCCTCGCTGTTTGATTGCAATTTTCCAACAGAACTCCCTATTCACCATCAAATATTTATATTCGGATCGTTTATTTAAAATCTGTATTCATTCCAATCGTTGCTGCTTTAGTACGCGAATTTGAAGTAGCGATAAAAAATATACATTTGTATTTTACCAATGGCAATCGATTGTGTTTGTGTGTGTGTGTCTGTGAATGGGTATATAACGACTGATGGTTGTTGTGCGAGCTGTGCTGTCCTATATAAATTATGCAAAATCTAATAGTATATTGAGTGACAAAACGCGTTAACTGCTAAATATGCAAATGAAATGTAATTCGAAAAATATCCAGTTTTATTGCTGTTTCGCTTTATTGCCATTCATGTTTTTATGTATTTATGCTCACGCGAATGTGTGCATACTGCTGTTTTCTTTTTTTGTTTTTTGTTTTTGAATAGCACAATTGTGTAGTATTCCTTATTTTACACCAGTACTAAATTTGCATGGCTAATTGTTGCTGGAAATTAAAAAAATGCCAATTCAGCCGCGAATATGTGACATTTTTTTAGTTATTTTTTTGTTACTGCTGCTTTGGTTGCATGAATATTTGATTTCACTTGCCTGAATTAATGCTTCAGCGAGTGTTAAGCGGTATTTCTAGGTAATTGCTTAAAATGATGAAAACCATTTTAATTGGCATTTTTTATAAGTACATACATATACACAACCACGCATTAATAAATCTATAGAATATGAATATTTCATTGAGGTGAAACGTTTGTGGACACTAATGATATAGTTAAATTCCGTTTGTATTAAGCATAAATTTGTAAGTGTTAGAGAGGAATTTTACGCTGTAACGATGTATGATATGGATGTGAAGTATGATGATGGTTTCGAAAAGTCGATTTTTCGGCACATCTACAAAATTCTATTTATTGGATTAAGCTCTAATTTCGCACCTAAGGCTCTTTGCCTGACTAAGACTTCTTGAATATTGAATATTATTTAAAAATGAGAAATAAAATATCATATTATGAAACAAAATGGTTCATTTAGACTGTTATTTTGCTTACCTATAACACAAAACAATTTTTTGGCCAAAGTATCGGCATTTGGACACATTACAGATATAAAATTATTATTTGCTTTATATAGTTAAAAAAAAGTGGTTTACCTTTAACTATGTACATTTTGCTAGTTTTGAATTATAATAATTTTTAACACAATCTGATTTAATCATGCACGTATTTGAATAGGCATAACTCGGAAATTTAATGAAATCCCATTATGAAACTTTCAGAGATTATTAAGCGTAATGGTAGCTATTAATGGAAAAATGTAGTAAAAAATCTAAAGATGTTTTTCAAACAAAAAAAGAAATTACAAGTACAATATATTCAGCAAAAAATATTTTTTTTAAATGTATATTTTAACCTAAAAAAAAAAAAAATTATGAAAAAATAGTATAATACTTAAAACAACCAAATAAATTTGACTCAACACTGAGAAAATCTAAAAATTTCAAAATTTTTTTAAAAATTTTTAAGTTTACTTTTTTTATACGCAAGCCTACTAATAAACTAATTTTCAGAAAAAATTACGACAATATCTAAAACACTTCGACCACTTGACATGGAATCGCTCATAAGTTTTATAAGGAAGTTGAAATGAAAACTGGATATCTCGCCCTTAAATACGGTATAAATGTGGTTTTTCAATGAAAAAATCATCAAAACGGCAAACATTTTACGACAGCGCCACCAGTCACAAGCTTTAGGTAAAAGTAAACATCTAAATCGTCGATCCCAAATACAGATAATATAATTTTCCAGAAGAGTACCAAAGAAAAAATTATTATTTGATCCAATTTTACAATTTTTTTTGCATACCGCGTATTTTGAAATTCTCCAAATATATGTATATATACAAGTATAATTTTCATCTACACCCTTTTTGGATGATGGCCGAACTCCATTAATATAATATTTATGGCAAGCGCCTTCATGATTTTTCACAAAACGGAGGGACCTACAATTTTACGCCGCCACCGGAGAGTAGATGTTTCTTAAGAAGAGCCTTTTTAAGGCAGAAATACATTCGGGGGTTTTCCCTTGTCCCGCCATTAGAAAAAACTTTCTATATGATTTGGTGTTTCGTGCTCGAGGTTTCGAACCTGCCAACTTGAAATACGTTTAAAAATGAAAAAGGTTCTAAGCCTTTACGGTTTTAGTTATGGAAAGTGTAAGATTTCATTCAATTTTGGTCTCATCAACTATTTACATAGAATCCTGTTGCACTGCGTAATTTTTATGTTTTTTTTTGGGGCACGTTAAGCAACTTTCTGCATTCCTTTCTCACTTGCAATGTTCACTGAAGATATAAGAAGCAAAAGTACTAACTGTCTAATCCTGAATAAGATATTCGGTTTTTACTACAGCCAAGGAGCGCTTTAAAAGCCTTAAGTGTTAAGTCCATTTAAAATGAAGCGATAATATGAAAAAGAAATGTTTCCTTGCGCACAGCCTTTGCGTTCTTTACTCCTTTTGTTTAATTAAGATATTGAAAGTATTAAATTTCTGTGTTAAAATTCACTTGCAACACTTTTTCATAGCTTTGAGAATAATGCATGCACCATTTTTTGTTTACTCCTCACAGCAGTACAACAATAACAACCATGCCAACAACAGACTAAAGTTACAAATAAATGCATATCACACACATGCACTCACTCACGAACACATGCATACGCGAAAATGGATGCAAACAACTGATAATCTCGCGGAAAATTAATTTAAAGTCGAGCGAAATAACATTAACTCATTGCGAACGAACGCGCATTGCACGCCAAAGGCGCAGATTTTTGCAACATGTTGCCAACAACGCAGAAGCCCACACAAGCATTTGCATATTCTTACATGCATACGCACATATACATACAACTGCCATTGCGTTTAAATGTTAAATTACAATTTCTGCTTGTTGCTTCGACGCCGAAGCTATCCGATGGGCGCTAAAGCAGAATTGTAGCCAGGATCTCTAGAGATCGCCACGGCGCATGGGGACAAATTAGCATATTTCGCATATATGCATGCGTTTATCACTCTCAAAGGCATAAGTGCATTCGAACATATGTGTGTATGTATATGCCTATATGTTAATGCTCGGATCCTTCGTTTTGAGTGTATGTGTGATGTTAAGTGACAGTTGGACATGACATAAGTGACGGTAGGAAGTTGATGTTGTGAGTGGCTGGCTCAACGCGACTGAGTGGCCTACATACATATTTACATATGAGTATGTACAAGCACATGTGTATATGAAAGTTTAAATATATATATGTATAATGCGATTATATTTACATGTAAGTATACGCATGCCAGCCTCATAAGCATGTGCGATTGTGTGTGTGTGTACGAATGTACATTTACTATTTTAGCTGCTACCAACTTCATTCATGAATATTGATGCTGCTGTGTCCGCAAAGTGAAAAGCTGCCTGAATGCAGATAAACGTGCCGGTTGACTCGGTCACTCAAGTGTTGGTGATGCGCGACGAAGCACACATAGCTTTTAGCGACTGATTATGGGTGTCAAAACAATTGGCTTCCACAATTTATGTGCATACATACAATGCACATATACATATATGTATATGCATATGCATATATTCATATCCACATATTTTATAATACGAAATATTTATTTGTAATATCTAGAGTTTTTGCGTAATGTAGCCAAAGGTGCCATCAAAAATGCAAGAAAGGCGGCCATTCCAATTAATTTCCGTCTCAACTCATTTTATTTCACAAAGTGTTTCTTTTTTTCAATTCAGAAAAAAACTTACTAAAGACATTCTTTTGACAATTCAAGAAAGACGACATGCCAAAGGTTCGCTAAGCAAACTTTCGTAGTTTCTTTGCAATTATAAGCAAATCGCCAAATCAATTTCTGCACATCCTTTCAACAGTTTTCTTAACTTTTCAGGAGTAACTAGAACTCTGTAAAGCATATAGAGTCTGTGTCAGAAAAAGAGAACCGCGATTATTCATGAAGTATAAAAGATATATATCTAAATTTTTTTCAGATGAAAACTGCGAGTTGCAATTACTCAATAAGCCGTGTAGTCTTCATGGTTGTTGAGTATAGGCTCTCATCTTCTTCATACTTTGAACCAGCTTTGCTGCGTAGCTCGTCGACAAGAAGGACTAGATTTTGCGAACATGACGCACGATTGCTTTAAATCATGGACTGGCCTTCCAGCAAGATGCGTTTTCATAGTTCCCCACTCATTTTCAATGGGGTTGGCGTCTGGGGACTGGGAAGGCCAGTCCGTTTCTGTCACGCAATTTTCTTCTTTCTCAATGTGTTTTTCTGAGAGCAGTGGTTTCGATGATGTGGAACGGTGGGATATGTTCGCCTCCTTCAGTCGTCGTGCGATGGTGATGATACTCACATCTATTCCCTTTTTAGCAAGAACTGATCGTGCTTGGCGTCGCAAAGAAGGAGCCCGCTTAAAAGGTTGGACGATCACTTTATCCTGCTTTTTTGTCGTCACTGCTTCAAGTCGCGCTCTGAAAGGTCATCAACATTTTTGTACACCTAATACCACTGATTTTACATTACAACAATTTTTTTGAGTTTCTAATTATTTTTGCAGCCGCGGTAAGATAATTTTGGCCCTTTCGAATGCGTGCATAAAAATACCGCCTCAAAACGCTGCGGTAAAGTTTCGAACGATACTAACCTGAATTAGTACTGGCGTCGTAGCCCTTGAGTGGGACTATTATGCAGCAAAAAGCAGAAAGAAATATATTTTCAATTTAAAAGAAAAAAACCGGTTATTTTCTTCTGACACAGACTGTATATATATTTATATATATATATAATTGGTCTACTCCTTGATGTTGTTCCAGAAATGGAGGCACCTACAGGTTTAATCCGACTCTGAACGGCAGATATGTTTTATGAGGAGCTTTTTCATGGCAAAAATACATTCGGAGGTTTGCCATTGCCTGTCGTGAAGCGACCACTATTAGAAAAGACCTTTTCTTCATTTCGTTGTTTCGAACCAACGTACTCCGAATTTCGAAGGGTGGTCACGCACCAACCGGCTACGGAGGGACAGATCTTTGTATGCACTTCTGTAATAAAGCTTGTTGTACATATGTTTGCATGTATACATTAGCTCACTTTTGAATTGCCTTTTGTAATAACCACGATTGCCGCAGTGTCAATGCTGTAACTTTGGCACAAATACGATTTAGTTTATAGAAATTGGTGAAGAAACTTTCTTGCCACAGGCACATTCATAGTTTCATAGAAAACGTCAAAATATTAAAAACAACAAAGAATGCCAGAAAAAGTTTATTTGCAATTTATTGTAAATATTAAAGTCGAGCGAGATTTTAGCTCAAAAGCAAAGACAATCAACTGAAAGTCAAAGGAAAAAACTTGCATGCTACAAGTAAAACAAAAAACAAAAATCATAAGAACCGAGTGTGACAGAGTTGTTAAAAAGGCAAACCAAAAAACTTTATTGACTTCATGTAGAGCTTAAAGATGAAATCCCCTCAAGGGTATGCCGAAAAATGAACAAGTTTCAAACAAATTTTGCTGTAACGAAAAATATCCTACTTGTGATAGGCATCTCTTTCCCCAATTGATACCCACAACAGAAAGTGCTCTTGGTGCACAATAGGCCACTTTCCTTTGTACTTGGACTTTGCTAAAACTAAATATGAGATTTCATATGCATGCATGCGTGTATGCATGCACGCAAATATGTGCCAAAGGTATTGAAGTGATGCCGTGTACCTTTGCATGTTGTGCCTATGTAAAATCGTGCCTATGGTATTCGACGTAGGCATGCATGTGACGTTCTCAGAATTTTCAAGCTCCCTTTTGACGTTCGCCGCACTTAATGGGTTAACATCCGTACCCGATTGCCACAAGATTACTTTTTCACATACTTTATGTAGATATTTTGTAGTTGTTCAAACACATGAATACAGAATATGTATATTACGAATACACATACTAATGCACATACGCCCTTTGATAGCATATCCGCAAGTTTATGAACAAATGGATGCTTTTTTCTAAACATATACATACTCTTACATATGTACATACTGGCTAATCATTTTATACTTTGTTTTCGTTGCTATTTAAGCTGTTCAAATTAAATAGTTCATTTTGTTGTTGTTGATTTTCTATTCATAGTTCGTTTTTCCGCAAGACTTGGTCAACGCGAATTTCTCAAAGCGCTTGAAGTTTTTTCCACTCAATTCGATTAAATTTATTCAGCCTCTTACTATCTTTCCGCCAAGGGAACTATCGACATCGATAACTATGGTTTGACAGCGGAGAATGGCAAACTGTGTTAACATTTCTGTTCAGTAAGATTCGGGAAGTCATCATGATTCGCTTAACTCCAGAACACTGATTTCGAATTGTGGGAATTTACTTTGAAGAAAATCTCTTCGCGAAGTTCATAGAAGGAAGTGTGGAAGAACACGCCGTAATGTCGATTCGTCGTTCTTCTCAACTTCGACTAACTACTAGAAAATTTTACGTAAGGATCTTGGCTTACGTGCTTTTCAAATACAGCTCGTGCAAGAATTTAAGTTAAATGACCATCGTTTGCGTCATATTTTAGCAGATTGTTCTAATTTGAAATTATCCGAAGGTGAACATTTTTATCGAAGAATTGTGTTTAGTGATGAATCTCATTTCTGGTTAAATGGCTTCGTCATTATGCAATAAATGCGGATTTCATATTCAAAAAATAATTGGGATGAAATTATCTACTAGATCTAGAAAAATAAAATAAAAAAAAAAAAACGAATCGCAATGCAACTTCGTCATTTTATTGCTTGCGATTGAAAGTATGCGAGGAATGTAGGCATGTAAAATTAATTTACCCCTCTATGGGCTGATTTTTTTTCTTAAATATAAAAAAAAATTATGCAACGGAAAATTTATTATATCTTACAATGTTTCCACTTCTGTGATTAAATCCTTAAGCGTGAAATTCCATAAAATAATTTAAATTTGGCCTCAAACATAGATGTACGTTGCATTTGGGACACTTTGGCCTGTTCTTTTCGAAGTCTTGGTAGCGCAACGTCAAGGTCGCGCGACGCCTCCCTAAACTTCTGCCAGTCTGTTTTTCTGGGGTTTCTAGAGGGCAATGGCATTTGTGCCTCCTCGCCACACTGAAACTCAATATACATGTGGTCCGAGCACGAATCTTCGGCAAGGACTCTCCAGTTCTTGATTGACCACGCAAATTTTGAGTTTGATAGAGTGAGATCAATCACCTCCTGCCTTCTAGCTGTTACAAACGTTGGCTGTGAGCCCTTGTTATGTATGTCTAAGCAAGAGGACGCGATAAATTCTAATAGTCGAGAGCCCCGTCCATTGCACTTGCTGCTGCGCCAGATTATATGCTGGGCATTAGCATCGCAACATAAGATGCGGCCCAGATTGCGCAGCTCACAGAACCTCACGAGACTAGTGGCCCTTCCAGAGCATCGTAAGGAAAATAAACAGATGCAATCACAAACTTCGACCATTCGCGTCTACCTCTGTAACACACCTCAGCCGCTAAGAATTGCTCAAGACCCATCACAGTGAGATGGGATGATACTATAAGACCGATCATAGGTCTGTTCGAACTCCTGTCATATAGTAACGTGGCCCCTTTAAACGCACTTAAGGCACAGAGACGGCCCCTAAAGACCCAGGGCACTTTAACTGTTGTTATGTGGGGTAATGTGTGAAGCTGGATAATCTTCTTACTTAGTAGTGCAGTAGCGGCTTTGGAATGCTGCGAGTTAATCTGCGTCACCGTTAAGGGACGGTAGCTACAGGAACCATCCGAACCAATCATTTGGAGGAGACGTGAAAGCTGACCGTCCCAAAGAAGAGACTCAGACGGTTCCCGTACTGTGAGCCCATGACATCAACACTAGCCTCATCCACTCGCACCACAAGAGCAGCCCCTTCCTTCCCTTCCCGGTTTTTGCTCTTGGTGTACGAGAGGACTCGCCAAAGCCTCGTGTTGATGCCCGGATTCTGGGCACGTAGACAGGATAGGACATCCGCCGAATCTAGCAGATGGCCTTCCTGAGGGGTACACTCTCCTCGCTGTAGACTGCGAAGCGAGTGGTCCTCATGGGGGGCACGTTATTGACCACGGTCCTGATCCACTCGAAGTTGGCTAGGGGCGCGCACGTCACCTTTATGGTGCCGTCCTTTGTCTAATAGCCCTTCGCGTTGGCTTCAGGACCGGAGGCAATAACCTGACGCATCAGTTGACTTTTGCAGTATTTGATTTCTGCATCCGTCAGCTGATGGTCACGCCCCAGTTTACCAATCACAGCCTGATATGGCTCCCAGTGACTTCTACCTATTCGAAAAATTGCATTTGGCTATGAAAGGAAAACGTTTTGCGTGAATAAAGGCCATCCAAAAGGCTTTTACCAGCATCTTGAAGGACATTCCGGTTAATGACCTGAAGCACTCTCTCAAAAAGTTTTTCGATCGCGGAAAATAGTTTATCGAGGACAGAGGGGACTGTTTTGAATAAATAATCTCGAAGTTATAAAAACAAAGCTCCTGTCGTTTCTATTTTAGCTCAGTCTTGTTTATTTTGGAGTTCACCTTGTATATTAGCTCGTGACCTGAAATTTATATTGGCGCATAGAGGATTAAAATAAGCGGTCGTGGCAGCTCCCATACAACCATTATTCATTTTTAATTAATTTTTTTTTTTTTAATTAATATTAAATATTTTTGGAACCGCTTGACAATTCAGAAAAGTTGGCGCTGTTCGTAAAGAAGGCGTGTCAGTCTCCATATAAACCAATTCCTTATTTTGGTATAGTTTCGAAACCAATCTCCACCATGAATTACTATGATTTCGCTATGATGTATAATAAAATATCAATGCTTTAATAATGACAAAAATAATAGAATATTTTGAAATAGGGCGTGGTACCTCCCATACAGACAAGTTTGGCAGAGTAATAGGATTTGGCGCAGTTGCATTATTAGCTTTTCTGCGGCAGCGACGCGCCGGGTAATAGCTTTTCTTTTTTATAAAAATGCATACATATATAAAAATACATACAATACGTTGCATATAAAAAAGTGTATAAATTAAACTAAACAAATTTCCAAAAAAATGTTTTGACTTTCAACTACTTAATCAGCATATTTAGAAAACTTATGGGTATACAGTTTTACAGCCTATTCAATTTTAGTTTCGTAGGGTGAAAATCTGAAGTCTCTCAAAAATCACGTTAATTTTTTTAATTGTTTTTGTATATCATGTTGAACATTTTCTTCTATATAAAGAGACTCTCGAGTATGTGCTAATACGGTGCAGTGCGATGATATGGGTGGATATATAGTTTTACCTTAAGTTACAGTGAAACATTTGTTTATCCTAAAAGGTGATAGTTTATTATTAATAAATAGATAAGTCACTTACCACCCGCCAAAGTGACCAATTTTATGAGGTAAATTGATTAACAAGACCAGCGGCTCAACTATAAATGAAATTCATTTCTCAAGGAAATACAATAAATAAACGCAGGAAATTGATAAACGCATACTTGCTTAACAAACTTTATTTGCACGAATTCTTAATTTTTTAAATTTTCTATTGTACTAGCGTAGTTTCTGCATTCTTATTAGAAAACTTGGAATTGCTTCGAAAGAAATTTGAGAAAATATTCAGTGAGACTACGATCAATAAATAAAGTAACGAAATCCTGGTTTAAAACTAGATTATTGACATGATCAAGATCACGTCGTGAGTAATTAAACTTCAAGATAGTATCAAAGTGCTAACCTAAATATTCATAAAACTCAAATTCCAAAATAAGTGGTATATGGAACTTATGTGATACAGGTTCCGGCACTCGAAGTGTAACCAATTAAAGTAAAAAATGTGTGAAAATAATACAAAATTAAGAGTCAATTTACTTTTGCTCGATACGACCAACTTTTGCTTTGACTATGGTCTTGAGGCAGTTCAGAAACGAACCGCAAGCTGCCCGAATGTGACTTGCGGGTATTTTGGCGGACAATGCCTTACTTCAGCGCCTCACGACTGGTGAATCTTTTAGTTCAGACCTTCCTCTCTAAAATAGTCCAAAGCGAATAATCCATCGGATTCACGTGTGGTGAATTTGAGAGCCTTTGTGGGGACGTTATAAAGTTCGTAACGAGCTTTATGAGACGGTGCCGAGTCCTGTTGAAACACCCATGGTCTGCCATCGAAACGTTTGCCTGCCACGCCTTCAAAGCAACCTCCAGAAAACTTTCTGGACAATATTTCGCATTTACCTTGACGCCAGGATCGATAAAAACGATTGGAGAGTGCCCATCTGCGGTTACAGCGGCCCAAACCATAACCTGTGGCGAATGCTGCCTCCTGGTGGCCAATCGATGGCTCAAATTCTCGTATGTACTGCGGCCAAATAAACTATATCATTTTGGGGGCTTACTAATTGCTAAATTTTTCTCTAATTAAAAATTTTCTCGTCAGAGAACACAATGTTCGGAAAATGGCCGCTTTCGACCAATCAAATCAACTCCTTCACTCTCTCAAGTTTGACTTGTTGCTGCTTTGTTGTGAGATCGTGCGCCGTTTGGGTCTTGTAAGGTTTGACTTTGAGATCATTTTTCAGTATGCTACAGTCAGATATTTTCATTTCTTTCGGCATTTGATTGGCACTTCGTCAGGGATTTCGCTCAAGTCGCTTCTTCACTTTTTGAACCATTTCACGTGACGTTGCAGTCTTTCGATGACCACCTGCGTGACGTTTCACGACGCTACCAGTATCATTGTAACGAGTGCGATAATGGTGCGATAAACAAAAACTTTATTGACTCTAAGGTGCTCGAGCTCACGAACAATCGCCGGTTGTGATTTTCCAGTTAAATATAATACAATCACACTATTACGTTAGAAATCCATTAGTGATTTTCTTTTTTCGCGTTGACTCTCGGCAAAATGCAAAACGCAAAAAAACAATACTCTGGAATGTCATTTAGCCAACTAACAGACAGCTGATGCCCGTGCATCAGGTTAGTAAGATGATTATTTCATCTATTCTGTTACGATTCCTGCGATGATTCTAAAAT
Source organism: Anastrepha obliqua (assembly GCF_027943255.1). Lineage (NCBI taxonomy): Eukaryota > Metazoa > Arthropoda > Insecta > Diptera > Tephritidae > Anastrepha > Anastrepha obliqua. Next base: position 90,352,510 of record NC_072892.1, read on the forward strand.
TTTAAAAGTTACCTAGACTACAAAATGACTCAGTGCTTATAAATGGAAAGAGTTGGCCGTTTTGATTGCTGCATGGCTAACAGTTATAGCTGCATTCAAGGTTCAAGTGAGTGCATTATTGTATGGTGTAGAATTTTTTTATTAAATTTACTGATACTCTTGCTTAGCGCTCCGAGTATCTTTTCCAGGATACCTTCCACCAGCTTCGGTGAGGGATCCATGTTTTCATGTTCTGGTTAATTTTCTAGGTTTGAGATAACCCTTTCCAAGTCTTTATATTGCCCAGTTCAGTCTTGAAGCGTTTGACAACACTGAACATATGTAGTATTATGCCCCGTGGCATTAAGATCTCAAGCGTTATAGTAGTTCAGCAAGAATATCAAATTTCTTGTGATTTTGATGAGTAGACACTCAACCTAGTATAACCTTAAACCAAGCCTAACTACTTAATTTTAAAAACGTAGCATAGTTTAATACCTCAGAAGTCGTAGATATCTTCTTCTACAGTTGACTTTAAGTTTTGCAAACTTTTCTAATTCGTATAAATAAATGTAACAAATAGTAAAATATTAGTAAACTTAGTAAGGGGTCCATGGTATATAACATAAAAGGTTTTTCAAAGTACGCGCTTAGATGTTATTGTTGAATAAAATGTGGTCTTAACAATTACATATATGTGAAAAATGACATAATTTAAACGTCCACCAAAAGCACGTCTAAAGGTAAACTCCGCCAAACATTTGATTAATGAATGCCCAATTGTTGAAAACGTCAAGATATTCATGTTGAAGGCTGTTCAGCAACACTTTGCGTTACAGCACCAATATTCTCAACAGAACGTCCAGGTTTTTGTCTGCCAGTCCTTTTTCTATCCTCGACAGAATCGGTTTCTTCAAATTTTTACAGCAACCTTTGAATTGCCGACTAATTCGGACGATTATTTCCACCAAAAAAATCACGAATTTTGCGATATGTTGTTTTTAAGTTTCAAGTGAATTCAATTTAAAAAATTTATTTGCTGGTGAACTAGTTACTCATTTCAAGAATTGTGTTTTAAATATCATAGTTTCGAATATTTATTATTTAAAACCTATTTGTCTTTCTTTAACATAATATAAATGCTGCTCATTTTCAGGAAAAAACCAAGAGCACACTAAATTTTTGCTAAATTTTAGAAAGTTATATTTTGGGACTAATCCCAAAATCACCAAATCAATAATAACCACTACTATATATACATAATTGGCGCATACACCCTTTTTGGGTGTTTGGCCGAGCTCCTCCTCCTATTTGTGGTGTGCGTCTTCATGTTCCACAAATGGAGGGACCTACAGTTTCAAGCCGACTCCGAACGGCAGATAGTTTTATGAGGAGCTTTTTCATGGCACAAATACACTTGGAGGCTTATCATTGCCTGTCGAGGGAAGACCGCTATCAGATAAATGTTTTTCTTAATTTTGGTGTTTCACCGAGATTCGAACCAACGTTCTCTCTGTGAATTCCGAATGGTAGTTACGCACCAACCCATTAAGCTACGGCGGCCTACTACTACTATGGGCGTCTATAAATGTGCAATGAGTACTGCTGCTTGACGTCAGAGGGCGTTCCTCAGGGTAGCTGGTGTTAGCACCGTGTGCTGCTATCTATCAAAAGACGACAAAACAAAGTTCGGACTGATGATTCCGACTATTCGAGTAAGACGTGTTTTATGATTTCCGCTAAAATGGAAAAAAGCAGTATCGTTCGGTAATTCGCTTTTTGTTTTCGTATGGGGAAAAATGAAAGGAGATAAAAGCAAAGTTGGATGCTGTCTATAGGGACGCTCTACAATCTATGACCACAGTTAAACGTGGGCGAACATCCGTTTTTGATGAGGAGCGACCAAAACACCCGGCAGATGTGGTTACCGGGGAAATCATTCAAAAAGTCCCCGACATGAAGCTCGCTGACCGACGAACGAAAGAGCGCGAAGTAGCAGAGGCCATACGTGTGTCGACCGGAACGGCAATTAATATTTTACATCACGTAGCTCTCTTCTGGTTAACTCTTGTAAGGAGGAACTCAAACACGTCGAACGTGTAGAAAACATTTACCTTATTTGGGTTCCTGGGAATAGAAATATAGAAGGAAATGAAATTGCCGATGAGCTTGCTAGTAAGGGGTCGACAGAACCGTCTTCAGTTGTCCCAATCTCAGACCTCGGTGTCCCCTTGATCGTTTTTAAAGCGAAACTGCACAATTTTTTTCGCAAAAAAGCGCAAGAGCTCAACGCGTGCTATCTCAAAAGCAGTATGAGCTCAATACGACAGGAACAGAACGCTTAAGGTGATGAGAATTACCCGCCATTCAATTTCCAAACTCATTGCGGTGTTCACTGGTCACTGGGTGATCGGTACTCATGCGGAGAAGCTTGGAATTCCGTACAACACCTATTGCAGAAGCTGTGGGGATCCTGTAGAGAAAGAGACTGTTGAACACTTTCTCTGCAAATGTGAGGCTCTGACGGCTAGGAGTTTGAGATTCTTTAGTGCTCCCTTTGGGGATGGCCTGAGGAAACTCTCCAGCCTAGATCCTTTTTCTCTCCGCCAATACATCAACAGCACTGTAGATGGTTTCTCTTCCCTCAAGTTTTCGCAGGTAGTGGTCCACACTATGGTATCAAAACGGCACGTAAATGCTACTTGAAGTGTACCAGTGGTACTCTTGCCATCTAACCTACCTACTTATCTATTTTATATGATAAGTTGGCGATGAAAAATTTGTCGGCCCGATGGGTGCCGCGATTGCTCATGGTGGACAACAAGCGGATGGGACTTTAATAAATACAAAATTCTTTGGAGTAATTTAAGCGAGGTAGTAATTGGAGTAATTTGTAGGCGAGTTGTCACCGTTGATTAAACCTGGATTCATCATTACACACCAGAAACTAAGCAACAAGCAAAACAATGGATTTCTTCTGATGAATCTGCTTGACGACGATTTTTTTGATTGCAAACGGCGTGATTTTTTAGAAGAAGGAAGAATAATCACTGGACAATACTACATTGAGTTATTGGACCGCTTTGAAAAAAAAATGGCCACATTTGGCGAGAAAGAAGGAGTTGTTTCGCCACGATAACGCACCATCACATTCATATGGAGTTGTTGTCGCCAAACTGCATGAATTGCGTTATGAATTCCTGTCGCACGCCTCTTATTTACCCCGATCCCTGCGACTTTTTCTTGTTCCCTAACATGAAGAAATGGCTCGTGGGAAAAATTTAGTTCAAACGAGGAAGTCATCGCCAAGACAGAGGCGTATTTTAGAGAGCTCGACAAATCCTATTATTTGGAGGGGTTAAAGAAATGACCGGAGCGTTGGGAGAAGTATTGTATATCTCTCTAAGAGGGGACTATGTTGAAAAATAGAAAAAAAAAAAATGTTGGAAAAATGGTGTCTTCATTTCTAACACATGCACTTATTGAACCCCTCTCGTGCAACGAGTTGGGAAATCTAGCAAATATTGAGATCAAAAACCTAACGCTTATGAACTTTTCAAATATACATTATATGGATTGTTTGAATTTATAAAGTATTAATTTATGCAGTGCATATTCGCATGCAAATACACGCACCCTACATTTACACTTGCTTGTACATGCGACAAAAAAATAAAAACAATTTTGCCAAAAATGCTAAAGCTTTGAAAATATGTATTTCTGGAGGCAGAGAAACGCTAGAGCGTGCTGAGGTCATAAGTCACAATTTATTGTTCAAATCTTTTGTGAGAAATTTTCCACCAGCCACAAAGCAAACTCATTACAAACAGCATACCAAGAGACACACGCACGCACACACGTACGTTGCTGTGCAAAATCAGGATAAAAAATAAGAGTAAAAGCATAAGAAAATGAGAAGGCCAAATGTCACCAACAAGCGATTGCGATACTTACAACTTGCTAGTTGCCACTTGCCATTTGCAATTTGCAACTAAGGCAACCGCTGCCACGACAACGAGTCAAAAACTAATGAAGTCATGCTGCAAGAAATAAGAACCAAAACTACGTAGATGCATACATACAAATATATATATAATAATATTTGATATTATATTAGTATATGTAAGTGCGAGTGTATATTTCAGCGATGTGCCGCAGTTGGTCGTCGACATGGTCAAATGACGCAGCAAGTCTTTAGGGCAAGGGATACAGACAGCACTATGGCATTTTCAAGGAAATTTTGTAAGATTTGAATAAAATTTATTGAACTAATTTGTCCAAAAGCACGTGCTCGTGCTGTGGTCGGGGCACAGGGGAATGTTAAGGCGACAATAGCAAGTTGAATAGCAAAAGAACTGTAACCGAAATGAAATTGTAACTGCAGATGAGTAAAGAGGAGGGCATTGTTGTTGCTGACAAACTTTTGCTTGCATTTGATTAGCATAGAAGTATGGGAATAGTACGAGTAACTGTATATGTGTCAGTGGAAATTAAATTTGCAATACTTAGCCAAATAACTCAGCCAAATACTTTGGCATGCATGTGTCGGTGAGTGTGAGTTTGCCTGTTTCCGTCCGACAGCAGCATTATGGCTCATTAAAAGTGCATAATATTGCAATGTGCTTCTGTCGTGCATTGTAGGAGTACGAGTATTTGTCGAAAAGTTTCAACTTTTGTACTCCTTCCTAGGATCGATCCTCACTTGGTCCTATGAAATGTAGGCGCTTCATCTGCTGCTTAAATCTTGCCTTTGCACTTGTCAAGGCTGCGCGCCATAAACCGTTGTGCACGTCTGTGTGTGTTTAGCTGTGTGTGGTATACTTTCACAGAACCGCAACAGAACAGCTAAGCGCGACATAGGCGACGTTGGCATAGAAAATTTCAAAATCAACAAGCTTATCTCATTAAAAAGTTATTTTCCGTGCATAGACGCAAGTGCTTATTCTCTCGCACACACATACTCAACTGTATATGCATACATAGTTTCACTTACATGCGCATTCATTTATGCATCCATGTGCACCAGCCATTGTAGTCATATACGGCCTCATTTCCGTGTTAATGTTGGCAATAACTACCAGCGCATAGTTCATTTAATTTCGCATTTAGCCAAACTGCTAACAGCGAATGACAAATAATCTAAAAGCATAAATAGTTAGCACTGTCATTCTGGTACATTGCATGCGTGAGTGTGTGCTAGCTACAAGGTTAGTTGGCACATAACAAATTTATACCTTATATGGGCTTGTATTTGTGAGTGTATGTGCTAGTGCAGTTGGCGTTATTCCAATTCGGCGTTTGCGTCAGCACTGCTGGCACTATTTAGGGTAGCGCACAAAATGTTGGCGATAGCTTATCAACAGTATCGAGTTGTTAGAAAAGTTGCCGCTGCTCTGCTGATTTGTCTACGTATGTATGTATGTACTACGGAGTATTAATTTTGGTGTTGTTGCTATTGCTGTGGCTACTGGAACTACTTATAACCGCAACAAAATCTTTTCGCCGATTTACCATTGCCGCAAATACTCTGCATATTTTAATACTGTAGTAGAATGCATTTTGTCACTGTAAGAAAGTTAGCAACCGCGAGAGACAGAAAGCGCTTTGTTGTTTAATATTTTCTTAACTGGCTTGCATTTCTAATGACAGGCGTTTGTTTGTAGCTAACCGCACTTTGGTATTGTGGAGTGTATATTATAAAGGGTGATTAAGTTTCAAGGGCCGGTGTTGATTTTGAATAAAATACAATTTTTTTTAGGAAATTATTGCCATTTCTCTTTATTGTGATAATATTGGTATGGCTCAATTACGTATGGAATAAAATATCGGCCAAATAGCCGCCGCGGTCTCGGCGGCACACCTCCATCCGATGGTCCAAATTTTCGAGGACGCTGAGGCATAATTGAGGTTCTATGCCGTTAATGTGCCGAATTATCTCATCTTTTAGCTCTTGAATTGTTGCTGGCTTATCCACGTACTCCTTTTCTTTCAAATAACCCCAAAGAAAGAAGTCCACCGGTGTCGTTGATGTTTGGGCGTGGTTCACATTCAACATCGGCCCTTGAAATTTAACCACCCTCTATAAAAGTGCCAAATTATAATGTAGTATAATATTTCTTATTCCAGTAGGTTTTTGGGTTCGTTTTTCAAAATTGTCAAAATGAGCTACTATGAACTCGACACGACGCTTGAAAACATGGCGGGTTTTTTTTATAAAGTTTTTTAATCTTCCGATTTCATATTTTAATTCCAATGAATATTTGTATAACGGTCACTGCAGAGAAGATGATACCACAGCTTAAAAAATAAATTACGCAAATGATAATTAAATCGGCGAGGGCGATTAAAAAAAAATAAATAAATAATTTGCGCACTTCTGTTAGGTGTTTGGACGAACTTCTCTTCCTATTTGTGATGTACGTCTTGATGTTGTTTCACAAATGAAGGAACTTACAGTTTTAAGCCGACTCCGAATGGCAAATCGTTTTTATGAGGAGCTTTTTTATGGCAGAAATACACTTGGCTTGGCATTGCCTGCCGAGAGGTGACCGCTTTTCATTTCAATGTTTCATGCACGGAGATTCGAATCTACGCACTCCCGAATGGTAGTCACGCAACTATTTTCGCAAATTTTACTATGCATAAACTCAGATGTAGTGCGACAACTTCGGATATAGAGTGATTAGAAGTATTTTTGTTCTTATGGCAAAACAACTCGGTATTGAAATCTTCTGTAAGCCGCGGATATTTCTACATAGTAAAATTTTCGTGCGCCCTTCCCATCGGCAAAAATCTTAAGCTACTCATGCTCACTTATTTCGGCCTCTCGGTAGCGTATTTTCTTCCTGCAGCAACGAGACATTCCTCATTTTTTTTCGGGCTCACTGAAATCCGACTTCTTCTGCGCCGGCGGTATGTATGTAGATAATTAGAAATGTAGCTCCATTGCTTGAATATGCTGCTTTGTTGGCCAGTACTCTCTGAGAGCAGTGTAGTGTGATATTTGAGTGACGAGTCTCATGACTATCTGCTGCGATTGCAGCCTTTCGGAGTAACGGTACTATCGATTTAAATTAAAATTTCATGCATTTTTCTGAAGTTTAAGTGTGTTTTTTTGAAAAACTTTCCTATAGCTCTTAAAAAATCACCCTTTATATGGAATAACCTTTGGGTAGCTTAACGCAGGGGTTTTCTGTATAGAGACGTACATGGATTTTGGTTGTAACAAAATGATGATCCGAGTGATGTTAAGTCCTCGGATCGTACGTACGTACATGTAAAACACTGGAAGCGTATCTTTCATCTATCGCGTTGCGTTTTTCGATCAGGAAATAGTCACGAAGGTTGAGAAGTTCTTTTGGACTGGAATCCGACGCTGCATACTACCATATTTCGGGAATACTACCATGTTTCGGGCGAAGTCGATTGGTTTCAATCTATAAGCGGATTTTTACTCATGTAAGTTGAGTTTTCCAACTGTGTGACCAAAACCTCGTTCATTGCGCACAATGACATTGAAGTCGTTAAGTACGATTTGTATATCATGGTAATGGCAGCGTACATAGCAATGTTTCAGGCGCTTATGAAAAAATTGTTGGTCTCATTTTCCTTCTTCTTCGCGAATGAGCGAGAAGTTGAAGAATGTCGGTCTGATGCGGACTATTGTGATACGCTCGTCCAGTGGAGTGAACGAAAATATGATAGTTGACGGCGAGGTATATTTTCAACCACAAATCCGTGGCCCTTGTACATGACTGTTTTAGTAAAGGCCACAATGTTCAATGTTCTCAATGAGGAACCTAAAATTTTATGCCACCTTCGAATCGCAGGTGGTTTTTTATGAGGAGCTTCTCATTGCAGAAATACACTCAGAAATTTGCCATTGTCTACCGATAATTAAAAATTAAACTAGGAATATGCAGGTTTTTCGATGTACAGCGTGTTTTTTAGCTGCATGAGAACTATCGATATCGATAACTATAGTTTGACAGCTGAGGCTAAATTTTTGTCTCCAAAAATTAATTAGCTAAACATAGATGACATTTGGTTCTAATAAGACCGCGCAACTTGACATCCAACGCGCTTATTAATCAATATATTGCATTATGCAAGCCACCATTCACCATTCCCGAATGGACCGTGTAACTCGTAGCCGCGGCGGACATATGTCGGATGTCGTATTCAAAAAAAAAAGTAATAAAATTATTATAGATTATAAAAAAAAAAACACCAGTCTAACGGTTAGACGCGATAGAAGTGAAACCTTCCGTAAAACAAACTGAGAGAGAATGAGACGAAAGCAGCATTAGGAGCAAGATAATTATAGGTTCATTATAATATTGCTATAAAGTTCATATTTTATTTTCTTCATTTTATTATTATTCATCCTCAATGTTTTCAATTTCAACAAATGATACGAGTGGCTTATGATAGCTAAAATATGATACAAATGCTTTGGTTTCGATGTTGTCAACATGTCTTTGAAATACCGCGTCAATGGTTGTTTTTGATCGTGTTGTCGATTCAGTGCGATTGTTACACATTTTTAAATTGAATGTTGTATTGAGAAAGTCAATTGAAGGAACCGCTGTGTCCAATGCAAAGTTTACGTTAAAATCGCCACTTAAAATCATTGGAACTTTATTGTAATCTTTTCTAAGTATCCGCGATACTTCTGGTGTATACTTTATTAAATTTTCGTGAATGAATTCCGTGATGCTATTTATTGATTTTTTTTTCTGTCGATATTCACGACACTTTTCTGCATTATTTTTCGGCATAATTGCGGTAAATATTTAAAAATGAAAATATTTACGAATATAAAAATACACACGCGGTTGCTATTATGAGCGTCCCCAGTAAAACCTGCGTGACCGAAACTCTAACACAATTACATTTTTTTGAATGTTACAAACACATATGCACGCAGGTTTTGCTGGGGCGTGACCGAAACTCTAACACAATTACACATATGCACTCGTATTTGTTTGAAAATCGACTTTTTTTTTTGGTTCTCCGTCACCTTTGAAAAATGTGTAAACAGTAAGCAAACTTTATTCATATATTTTTCCTCATTTTTGCATCAGTAAAATTAAACAAACGCCGCAGCCGAATGGGTTGGTGCGTGACTACTATTCAGAATTCACAGAGAGAACGTCAGTTCGAATCTCGGTGAAAACACCAAAATTAAGGAAAACTATTTTTCTAATAGCGCTCACCCCTCAGCAGGCAATGGCAAAACACCGAGTGTATTTCTGCCATGAGAAAAAGCTCCTCATAAACATATCATAAAATAAAATAAAATAAAATAACTGTATAAAAAAATTTTTTTCTTGTGATTCGAACCAAGGATTTTGGATCGGAAGCTCACATTGCTAGCCGCTCGGCTATCGCGCCATGCTGTCGGCGCTGGCCTAAAAGTTATTTAGTTCGTCGCTACGTGTATATGTAATATTCGTAGCCAAGACTGTCGCTTTTTTCGTTTCACTTTTTCTCAAACCACTCCCAACGATTCTAAAGAAGTTTTCACTTCAAAAATTCTTTCCAAGAATATTTCTGTTTTGTACTATTATTTTAAGTTCCCAAGCTCAATATATCTCGAAGATAGTATATTTTCACATTTTACTATTCACTAGCTTCTGGCGCTTATCTTTACATGAGCTTATCTAAATTACTTAACTTGGCTGTCCGTAGGCGGCCCCGAAGGAGATTAGGAAACTTCCTACATGCTTTTACATGCATATGTGGTTTGCCACTTTTTTTACCTCTACTGGCCATCAAAAGTTTATATAAAAATTTGCAGACGCTTTCTTTAGCTCAGTTGAAGTTAATCCAAAGTATTCACCTGATAAAATGTGCGCCTACATAATCACGTACAAGTGCGCTCCAGATCAGACCAAAGGAAATATTGTAAATATATATATGCATGTATACTTAAGGAACTGCATGCACATGTGTATGTGTGTATAAAGGGTACCTATGAATATCTTTAAATGCCATTGCACAAGTGTGCAGCTTGAGGGCATGGCAGAATTCTAGGTGGTACTTATAGTACTCTTGTTAAGCACATAATAGCGCCAAGATGTATAAAACAAGATGAAAATCAAATAAGCACATTTTACAGTCCCTTTCTCCTTTGAACAAACATACAAGGAGTGGCTTTTAAATACCGAGACTGATGCTGTAAAATATTTTATTTTGATTTCATACAACCTCATTTCCACACTATCTTCCTTAACACACATTCCTCCTCTCAAAGTTTAAACTACGTTTTTTGTTGTTAACTCGCTCATGCCGCTTTATCATTTATTTATTGACAGAATTCGACGGAGAGGTCTCTTGTTCATTTTGGTGATAATATCACTTTAGGAAGCAAATATGATTCTCCAAAAATCTCTTAACATTCATTCCGGAGTGTATTGCTTTGGTATAGGACCTACGATTTGACACACAAAACCCATTCATTTCCATACAGTTTTTGCAAAAATGATCTAAATAAGCAGCTTTTTTCGAATTTTCATGGACCAAGGAATATCAGCAGAGAAGATGATCAGATTTTTCTATTTATTTTGCCCCTTAATTTGAATTTTTTTAATTACTCTAAACTGTCGGCCATTGCCTAAAGATTTTAACATTCTGGGGGCCTAACGCGGCCTCGGTAGTCTAATGTAAGTGCACTAGCCATCCCAGGGGTTGTGGGTTCGAATCCCACGCAAAGCACTTTTTCAAATTTTCCTACTTTCCCTGTTTCTAAACAAAACACAAAAAAAATCGCTATGCTCCCGTGAGGAATGAGCAAGGAAAAAAAAACCAAATTACATTGCTCTTGATGTTTTTGCTCTACTGTTACTACCTGTTCAATGTGTTTTGTTTCACTTCATATTTTTCCGGCTAAACAAAAAGCGGAAAAAATTCCAATGCGAACGAAGACTAAAGCTATAATACAAGAGTTACTCTCGTGTTTTCGGGATTACGGTTTTTACATCCCGATATTCTCAGGATTATTTTCCAACAATTTCTTACGTTCCATATGAAATTAATACTGAAAAACCGTTTCTATGCAAGATGCAAATAAGGAAATGTATGAACATTTTTGTCTTGGTTTTATTTTTAATATAAAAAACACAGATTTCTGCCTCTGTTGTAAAAAGTGGCACTCACTTACTTGATTTTTCATTTTAATATAAATGAGTATGTTATTCTGATTTATTTGTACCAGATAAAAAATTCGTTCAACCCCAAAATACATTTGCTTACTTTTTAAGCTTTTTTCCATCGATCTGTCCTCGACATACCTTATGCTACTTTATCACGCTAGAATTATTAATGCGCATAAAAGCAACTACTGCCTTTTCTTTTGTTACTAGTAAAATAATTTTTATTTTAAATTAAAAAAATTATACTCGTATATGGAACCAATGTAAGTATTTATTATTTCTTATATGGCAGGAGACTTCCCAAACAATATTGATGGAATTTTTTTTCGAATTAAGTACATATTTGCAAAATAATGAGTATCTGAATAGGGGGATCTCAGGTTTGTCATAACGAGATCTCGAAAACTTCGTGATCGTAAAAATTTAAAAAAGTTTACATCTCTGTGCTATACTGATTTGTCGGTACTTCTTCAACAGCAGCGGCAGTTTCGCTATTTAGTAGCCATACCTCGTATCTATGTTTGTATATAAATAAATATGAACTCAAACAAATAAGTAAACTCCGTTTGAGTGCATTCGTTTGCAAGTATTTGCTTAGATTTTTTCCCCGTTATATACAGGGTTGGCCATATTAAACTGACCCATTGAGTAACCCTATAACTTTTTACTGTAATTTGAAATCTAAGGTTTACGTCAACAAGCCAAAGACACTAGGCGCACTTAAGGCCAATATCCGACGGGAAATAGCCGCCATATCGGCCGAGACGCTGGCCAAAACTATGGAAAACGCCGAAAAACGGGCACATTACGCTATACGAGCTAAGGGCGACCACTTGCGCGATATCATATTCAAAAAGTGATGTAAACGAATCTCCTTGAACTAAATTAAATGTTTTTCACAATGAAACACAAAAAAATGTTTCTTTTTCCATATTTTTTTAATAATCACATGGGTCAGTTTAAGATGGCCAACCCTGTACATATCCAAATACGTGCTAAGGGTGACCACTTGCGCGATATCATATTCAAAAAGTGATGTAAACGAATCTCCTTGAACTAAATTAAAGGTTTTTCACAATGAAACACAAAAAAATGTTTCTTTTTCCATATTTTTTTAATAATCACATGGGTCAGTTTAATATGGCCAACCCTGTACTTACATAATATACTTTAACGGTTATGCCGTTAGTTGGCAATGATATATTCTATATGTATGTATGTATATGCAGTTGTGTGTACATGCCTATGGGGTAGCTGATTTACTATTGCATTATTCCTTTATAAAAAATAAAGTACTCAACCAACTGCAATAACAAAAGTGTCTTCATGTGTGGAAATTATTAACGTAATAGCTTTGAGGAATAATTTTATACAAATATTTGGTTACACGGTTTGGTTTCAGCCAGTACTGGTCTTATATTTCCATACACTTTTACCAATTTGGAATACACCAGAATTAAAAATTTAATTTTTTGTTCACTTGGGTATACATATTTAGAGTGAAGGTACAGTTGTTACTGCAGCCCAAATGTTGAAATTTCGACTAACTGAAGAAAGCCTAACCATAGGATCTTGCGACGTCTACTACAGCTGCCATGTAAAGGAGCGCAAATTCTGTGTTGGATTTGTTGTGAAAGAGAGAATTCGTCGCCAACTCCGGTGGGCGAGCGTCTGGCAATAATCCGCATCAAAGCATGATTTTTTAAAATCCCGCTCATTTGCGCCCACGTGTCGATGGAACAGAAGGACGATGTGACCAATGATTCTTTCTATGAACGCATGGAACGTTCCTATAAGCGCTGCCCCCACCACGAATAAAAATCGTGCTTGGTGACTTCAATGCCAGAGTGGGCAAGGAGGGATTTTTTTTCCTACAGTCGGAAAATTCAGCCTGCACAACGAAACTTCCGGTAACGGACAGAGGATGATTGACTTTCTCATGGATCTGCACAAGATCGATCATGTTGTGATAGATGGAAGACTTGCTTCTAGTGTATTAGATGTACGTACGATCCGATCCATTACCTCATTGCAGCCAAACTGCCCACATGCCTCTGTGCAGCAAAAAACGTACATCTACCTACGAAAAGAATGTTCGGCATCGGAAAGCTGCAATCGCAACAGACAGCCAGAAAATTGGCCACTCGACTCTCACTCCTTCTCTCGAAGAGGACTACCCAGCGAGCAATGGAACAATATTTCTATGAAAATGGTCGAGCCATCGCAAGGTTCTAGTTTTTTGTTTAAATAATCGTCCGAATGTGTCCGACAATTCAAAGGTTGGTGAAAAAATTCCTAGAAACTGGTATAGAAAAAAGACTGGTATATCAAAAACTGCGCAATGGTGTGACAACTTTAGAAATGTTGGAAAATTATTTCGGTAATGATACTCTAAAGAAAACAGCCGCTTACTATGTAAGGGCATGAACGATTCAAAAGAGATCACGAGTCTATCGAGGCTGACGAACAAAGTGGTGGAATCGGATTGATATCGTCAAATATGTACATGATTTTCAAGGCCGAATCCGACCCAACATTCATCAAACGCACCCTTACATTTTCAGTCAAGACAGAAAGCGATACTCATGGTCTTTATGGATTACTACGGTATTGTACACCACGAAATTCCGCCACATGATGCGCAGTGCTTTGAATGCGGTAATATCACTTTTGTTTATTTTAAAACAACATCTTTGGCCGTCTTTTGGCCTACATATATGTATAGTGCTACAAACACGTTAGAACGCTGGCGACAAATAATTTGCAGGATCTTCAAAATGTTATAAGTAAAGCAGAAGAACACAGCAAAGAAATAAGCGGTAGAACAGAAATTGCTAAAGAGTCCTGCATGAAGATTAGTAAACCATTGACATGCCGAGGCATACCAACTAAATTAGGGACAAGTTTTTTGGAAACTGCAAGAATACACCGATTAAAAGCCTTTGAAATATGGTGTTGTATCAAAAATATGAAATAACATATCAAAGGTCTAAAAAGCAGAGAAGTCACTTATTTCGGCCATATAAACAAATAGAATATCTTACAACTGATGGTAAAAGGAAAAATTAAAAGACGAAGAGGAATTGGCAGGAAAAAATAATTTGGCTTGACAACATCAAAGAGTGGAGGTACGAGAAATAACCACAGATTTAGTGACATCGTTAACAATATGACTTGACAATTGATTGGCTAAGATCTCGAACATCAAGCATGGATACGCCGACGAAGAATAATAATAGTTATTACAATGTTGTTATTGCTGAAAAATTGCGAAAACGATGGAATAAAAGTTATTGTTAATAGGTGCCCTAAGTATGTATTTTCCCACTGGGACCTAAAACTTACTTTCGGCCTGATTTAAAAATAGAACCAATCCAATTTCACGCAATTTCGAAATTCGGCAATTCGTCCTTGGTTTTCTGTCCTTTACAACCTCACCTACCGTCTGTTTTGCAGAAAGTCAACATTGTTAGATAATGTCTTAAAACGGTGTATGGCGTAGCTAGTAAGAATTTCATGCTTTGCTAAATGAGTTCCAGAAGGCATGTAGAGCATTTCCAAGAAAAAGTTACATATCTCTTTATTTGTATGGTTTCTAAAATAGACCTTCTTGGCATTGCTGGGCACTACGATTTGTGGAGGCACCCGATCTTTTTGTTACCTTGAAACCCTTCATAGGCAGACACATAGTCTAAATCGTAGGTTGTTATGAGATTAAAAATATTTATTTCAGTTTTTGCGTTATATTTTGTGAATATGTTATGAAAGTATCAATATGAGATTGAGATAAAGCCGATTAAATCTGCTTAAGAATTCAGTAGTTGTCCAGCAAATGACGCATCCACAATAGACTGTTCTACGCTACCGAAACAATCCGGATTTATATCCGACCAAGGATTGTCACTCCAGCGGCATTCCCCATACATTCAGGGCACATGTTTATGCTTTTACAACAGCGACCCACGAAGGGTATATACCTAAGTAGTAAAAAAGAGTGTGTGTACTGAATATAACTTTTTTTCGTTGAATGAATGTTGTTTCTTTTTATTAAATGTTCTGCATGGTAGCATTGATATCAGATCGATATGTTAGGAAATGCACCGATATTTTCAAGGCGTCGATGTTTTCTGCACACAAATATGGTTTAATTGTAAATGACTTCTATCGGGTGTTCTTTTAGCTGCATGAAAACTATCGAGTATGGTCAACGGTGTTGACATTTCTGTTCAATATGGTTCGGCAAGGTTCGCTTCCCAATTGTCGAAAGTTTCTTTGAAAAAATAAATCTGTTCGTCAAATTCTTAGAGCACTTTACGTGCGGGTTACATGCTGGCAGCATCATCAATCCTTATTTTTTTGGAAATGCGAAAGGAGCTGGCGTTATGGTGAATGGTCAGCGCTATCGGGCCATGCTGACTGAATTTTCGTTTCCAAAAATTGTTATGCCAAACATCGAAAAATTGGCTCAACTTGCCAAACAGTGCGCTTAACAATGAATCCTTAACTCATAGCTGCGGCGGACATAGGCCGGATGTCATATTCAAAAAATAAATCCCACGAAATTATCTTTCAGATTATTACAAAAAAAATTATTTCGACAATATTTCTGTTCTGTATTATTATTTTAATTAAGAAGCTCTTAAAATTCATCCGATATATCTTTAATTTTTGTAACTTTTTATTCAATTACCTGTAATTTCACATAAAATGCTACAAAATATTTAAACACATACTATAAAATTTGCTCTTAACTTTTAAACAATTAGCTCAACTAGCACCGAAGGCTATGAGCATGTGAATTATAATATAAGAGGATTATGTAATCGAATTTGCTAATGTTTAAACTATGCTTCGCCAATAAGTTTAAATTAAATCAATTTATTGTTTTAAGTAGTTCTTGCTGTTTTAAAGTTTAGCCGAAAATATTTTAACGAATAAAGATATCCAAATTGAAATTGCTGTGTATAAAATCTATACATATATAAAATCTGTAGCATATAACCCTCTTACAGCCTCAGCCGCTTACACATTTTGCTTTTCAAATATGAGCTTTCAATTTGTGTGTATGTGTTGGTGAGCACGCTTATACATGTGTATGCATGTGTTACGTTTCCATTAAGTGGTCAGTTAGCATTTTACCAACTGGCAATCGTCGAATCCAACAAGTTTGCTCAAGGATAATGCATTTGAGCATGAGAAATGCGATTGAACTAACCTCTTCAGCAGCCAATGCAAGTGAACAACGCATACATACGAGTATGTAAGCAAGTGCTTGAGTGAATGCCCCTGACTAAGGAAACTGCGCGCTGTAAGAATACAAATATTCCACCTTTTGCTTTTTTCAATAACTCTCTCTCTCTCACTTGACTGTTCTTCTTACCTTTTAGTGAAGTTATGTATGTGTTAGTGCTTGAGGTGTGGAGTTAGCAGCTTGTATAAAAGCTTTGTTGGGCAATGGTCAATATTAGCTGCTCTGGAATACAGGTACTATATATTGGGTAGTTTAAAAAGTTCGGTAGTCGACTTGAAAAAAGTTAAAGCAGTTTTCAAATGTTCTTGTTTAAGAGCTTCATAGAACAGTATAGATTATACTGGGTTAAGTGCAGATTTTTATCTCTTATCGGGTAGAGACATTATTCCATCAGGGTATAGACTCAGAGTTTTTCGAGTGGATTATTATCATTATTATTTTATTAGTTATAATTAAATTTCTGAAGGGCATGGAGAGAATCGCTGGATCGAAGTCCATGCCTTCTATGTTTTTCAATGCCGGACTGGAGCTGTACCAGTTCCTATTGTGGTTTAGCCTGCAAAGGGCCTTCAAGGCCTCTCCTTGGATGAAAGCATCAAGTAGTGGTAGACCAACCAGGGCATTTAATGCCGGCCCTGAAGTAGTCGGAAAAGCTCTGGTGCAACAGATGACCACAGTGCGTTGTAGTCTTGAAAAGGTCCTCCCGACCCCCACGAGAGAGAGCCAGCTCATCCAGACCACTGATGCATAGGTGATAATAGGTCTTATCATAGCCGTGTAGATTCACAAGATCTTGTGAGGAGAAAGACCCCACGTTTCTCCAAAGACAGCTGTCAGTGCTTTGGATGTCTTTGATTCAACGTGTGACTTCCAAAGAAATTTACTATCGAGAATTACTTCAAATATTTGATTTTTTTGGATAGCTTTATTGTGACTCCTTTTAGCTTAGGCAGAACGATTCCATCAAACTTCCTCCTTCTGGTAAAGAGGCAATACCAGTTATGGTGGGGTTTGCCGATAGCCCATTAGAACAGCACCAAGTGTCAATCATATCCAGAGTTTTCTAGAGGCCTTTAACAAACAGGCAACGTCGTCCGCATATGCTTGTGTGTAGACTCCAGCATCATTTAAGGTAGTGAGTGAGGGATCGTGACAGTACACCACCTTAAAGGCAGCCTCTATTAACTCCGGATGACACCAGCAGATCCTCCTCCGCCCGCACCGTGACGATTCTTTGGGCTAGCATTGAACGAATCCAATTCACCTGCAGCCGGTCTACACCATGTCTAATGGCAGAGCTGCAGTCCCTCCTGTCGATGGCTGCACTATCCTAGCAACAAGGCTTTGCAGTGGCGACTCACAGGATTTTCCGCTTTGTTAGACATGCTGAAATGGAGAAAGTGGGTGAACCTTCGGCGACTTCTGACGCACATTCAACTTCACTAGCCGTTCGAGACTTTTCAGCATGAGAGAGGTCATGCTGATGGGTCTAAAGCTTTTGGGGCTGGTGTAGTCATCTCTCCCAACCTTAGGGATGAAAGCGACCCTCCCCATCCTCCACGAGCGTGGTATATAAGCCAGTGCCAGGTATGTAGTGAAGATTTTCTTCAGGGCTGCAGTCGCGGACTCTATGTCTTCCTTCAGCATGGCAGAATAAATACCATCTGGCCCGAGGGACTTGTAGCCGCCAAAAGATTCGATGACAATGGCGCCATTCGAATGGCGGCTTAATCACCACAGATCTGGCAACGTACCACTCACGCCGAGAAAGTGTAGCAGCTCTGACAAGAGTTAAGGCTGTTGCCGGCCAATGCTTATCTGATTACCTGGAAAGTGATGGTCTATCAGCAAGCTGAGTATCACACATTGCTTCTCCGTGAACGAGCCATTAGATTTCCTTAGTAACTCCAGCTTTGCGGTTGGATTCACTTCGAATCATTAGTAGCAGGCAACTAAATGCTCGCTGCATAATTCAGAACTGACCGGGCAATCGTTTTAAATGTTGTTCGCAACATTTCTTTGTACTACCTTTGTATTGGTACCACGAGTGCTACTGGTTAACGATTTGAGGACCTTGTTGCGGTTTTGAAACTTAGTAGCAATTGCAGTTGTATGCCCCAAAAAGGAAAGCAAACTATCACAGGTTTCCACCAATATTTTCGGGTTATTTACAGTCGATATTGCGATGCCATCGCCTTTAACCTTTTGCTGTAGTTTGACCTCGACCTCCTTCATCCCAGTGGTAACGAACTAGCCCTGTCTAGTGCGCTTAACACATTTTTTTTTCATACAATTTGATTGCTGCTAGTTTCTGCGACTCATGTTGATGATATGATATCTTTGGATTTGGTTTTTTTTTATAGATTGGTCATCTGTCAACATAAATCCGTCGTAAAAATGAAATATTAATTAAGGTTATTGTAGAACTTTTAAAAATTAAATTTTTTGTCAAATAAGCACTGTTTGAGTGGGATGTGCTACCCTACTTACAGGTATTTTGGCAAAGGAAAGCAGCATTAAAACATAGGTACATCCGTATACAATTCTAAGGTGTGCTACTTTGGTGCTTTATTTATTTATTCTATAATTGGCGCGTACACCATTTTTGGGTGTTTGGCCGAGCTCCTCCTCCTATTTGTGGTGTGCGTCTTCATGTTCCACAAATGGAGGGACCGACTCCGAACGGCAGATATTTTTATGAGGAGCTTTTTCATGGCAGAAATACCCTCGGAGGTTTGCCATTGCCTGCCGAGGGGCGACCGCTAATAGAAAAATGTTTTTATTAATTTTGGTGTTTCACCGAGATTCGAACCAACGTTATATCTGTGAATTCCGAATGGTAATCACGCACCAACCCATTCGGCTACGGCGGCCGCCTACTTTGGTGCTAGTTTGAATTTTTTTCTAAGATTTTTTTTTCATATTCAAATTTATTTTAGCCTTTACACATGAATATTGACATCAAATATAGTATTATTAGATTTTTTTTCAGCGATGAGTCCGATTGATATATCGGCCTGAAGTTCTCTCTATTGAAAAATTGCTGACATGATATCGTTGGAGGGCCTGAAACAAAAAAAAAGAGGTTATTACTTAGAAACGTGTAGACTTGTCCCATTGGCATAAAATATGACGGTTCAAGCCCAAAAAACAAATTGAAAATGGTGGGTTTGAAAATTTTGAAACAAACAGTGAATTGTTTAAAAATATATATATATTAAATAATTATTAATAAAGATCGTAGAACGGTATTTCGGGAAAAACGGGTTCAACCGCTTGCCTTATGAATCGAGTGTAAAAACAATTTCTTATTTGAAATGAGCTTTTCACGCTAGAAAAAGTAATCACATCACACGTTTTTTTAAGGCAAAGGGTTTACTCAGTCTGAGTTTTGAAGATGATTACGTTGTTCCGAATTTTTAGACTGGTACTCGATATTTTTTACCAAAAAATCCTCAGCAATTCTACAAATGTTTACTGCAAGAATGTGCGCATTTCAGGAAATCAACTTTTGGAAAACTGTTTTTGGGGATGAGTGAACTCAGAGGACTACTGCCGGAAGACGATATCCGACGATAAAGTTCAGCAGGCTTAGGCATTAAACATAACTATAAAGGATGTTTCTAAGCATTTTATCTTTTTTGTAGAATTTTTTTTTTTTGTTTGGGTAAAAAACCCTCAATATAATCCTCAACCCTCAATCTAATTCATTTCAAACAATTTATAGTGTTACCAGTTATAAGCATGTAAGCATGTAGGTATATGTGTGCACGAGTATGCTCCAAACATTTAGACTACCCAATATACGTGCAAGTATGCAAACTAATACACATCACATATAGTCACATATACTAGCATTTGAGTGCCTCACCACCGCTGTACAGCTTAAAAATGCAGATTTTCTGGTTATTTGGTTAGTTGGCTGGCTGGTTGTCTGGGTGGTTGGTTAACTGTTTGGTGCTTGAGTTACTCGCTTTTCGTTGACTTAAAATGCTTTTAGTATTTCACTTTTTTTGTGCACATACGTTTTGGATAGTATTTTTACATCTATTTATTTACATTGAATTTGCAGAATTTTTGTGATATTATTTTTTGCCTTTGGTTGTTCCTTTTGCAGACTTCACTCACATGTGTGGAGTGTTTGTTTTTTGTTTAGCTTAGTACGTGTAAAGCACTTGCTGCGTTTTTTGGTAGGACCAATTTTTTCAAGTCAGGGAGAATGTTTTTTTTTTACAGTAAAGTACCTCTAGACTATGTAGAATAGTAAATGTTTGTAAAATGGCTTTTCACTCCGCTTTGTTCACAAACGACTTGAGCAGTTTAAAATTATATTTGCATAAGCAACTTCTGCATTTCGCCTAAGCATAATAAAGTGTGTGTTTTAATACCTATTTATTTCATTATCCTTATTATTATACTTATGTACATTTGTACTATTAAATTTGTTATAAAAACTTATTAGCAGGTGGAAGAGTGAGAGCAAAACATTTTTAATTTAAAACTTTGGTAGCAACTCAATAATAAAATACAGGAAAGAGCTAAACTATCTAGTTTAAAAATACATTTACTCCACCGTTTATTAATTTCTCAACTCATAGTTCTTTGAAAATGAAAAAAAAAATACGCAACGGCATTCAAACATTTATTTTCCATTGCAGTTTAGCAGGAAAAGAAGATAATTTATGGGTGTTAAATGAAGACCATGCTAGGTTAAGAGGTTAAGGGTAGTCAGAGGCCCGAAAAAATGATGATTTTCAATCATTTTGTTTTGCTAGTCAGTTCCTTTATTTTATAACTTGACTTTAGCAAATTCCAAAAAACAAAAAAAAAAATAATAATTGTGGAAGTTATCGCTGTTTGTTTGGATCCCGTTTCTCTAGAAGTCCCTTGCGGTGATCATCAAAAGTCTATGGAGATTAGTTCGATAGAAATTAGTTTGATTAATAGATAATCTTGTGCCTAATGGAAGATTTTTTTTAATATTAACAATTTGGCCACCTCAGGAAATATTTTTCAGATTTTCGAGAACAAAACCGACCACTAATTGTTAAAAAAAAAATCGAAATTAAAAAAAAAATCCTTCTATCAGGTGCGAGTTTTTATGTTTTTCAAAAGCGGTACAGTTTTTATTGAAATTTACCAAGCGGTTTGTAAGTTATAGTGATCACCAGTTCAAAAAAAATAGTTTTAAAGTTTTGCTATCGATTCGGGAGCGCCCGAGCCCCTTTTTAATTCCTGAATAACTCGAAAAGTATTTGTCGGATTCACTTAAAATTTTCATTGTAAAAATATTGTTTTAAGAATTATACTTATATACTATATATATTAAGAAAATGTAAAAAAAGTCCAGTTTTCGTAACCCCTTAAATTCTTTTGAGTTTTCCAGCAGTTGCATATTTTCCAATGGTATACTTCTAGAGCTTAAAACTCCAGATCCCTTCATTTGTGGAACAACATCAAGACACATGTCACAAATAGGAGGAGGAACTCGGGCAAACACCCGAAGAGGATGTAAGCCTCAACTTTAATTTATTAAACTCCTAGAGCAAATACAATATCGTTTTTTTCGGTATATGGAGAAAATGGGGAACACCTTCAGGGGGAAAAATTATAAAAGATCAATAAAAATTCCTGTATAAAATTTGGAAATTGTACTTATAGACTTTTTGTTAGTCAATGAGCCATACATTAAAAAAAAGGACATTCAGAAAGGAAAAAAGAGATGCAAATTTGGTCAAAATATTGATGTGTTATCATATGTTGGAATGTGTAAAGTTAGGTCAGATTGTAGCCATTGTTCATTAGTAGACACACTTACGTTCATAGAACGTACCCTTATCTCTGCCCAAAACAGTGCGAACATTTAAACAACTTTAGAAGATCTCTGATTTGCGCAGTATTGACATCCCCCAACTTATTCAGAAATTCTCTATCTAAAGTGATACATCTACATCTGGATAGAGCAGGGCAGTGGTACAGAAGATGCGGGATCTTTTCTTCCTCTAGGCGTGGCAGCAGTTCGCATTTATAACAGAAATCAGTGTATTAAGACTATGCATATGTTGGCTTAACAGGAATGCCGAGTGTTGTGCATTGAGACAATTCGTTCGTATACGTTACGCCATCTTTCTATCGTTGATCTTATAATTTTCTCAAAAATAAGTCTTACAAGTCAGTAAGGGTATGTCTATGTCAGTCCACTTGCTAGTTCAACGCTCCTGCAGTTCCTCTCGATGGTGCAATGGCCAGGAATCCATATTAACTTTGGGTGAAATGACTCAGATACCTTGTTGAGAGACTTGCGGCATTTTACAGATTGTCGACTACTTTGTGATGATTTTTATTTCTGCCTGGCTATCAGTGTTATCATCTCCAGGTATCGCATCACATTGTACCAGTGTTATGGCTTTTATTTATTATTGTTATCAGTTCAGCCTGAAAAACACTGCACTAATTATGAAACCGAAAGACTGAGAGGATCCCCAGATGTTTAGAACATACTCGTACACCTCCGCCCATCCTACACTCGAGCTTTAAGCCATCTATGTACGTATATACCGTCTGTCTTACATCATCCCGAAGGTTCTGAACGTTGTGATGGCAGTTGTGGAGGCAGTAACTAGGCCACAAGCGAAGCTCCGAAATACAGGTTAGGCTCATTCCGTGGCCGTTTACCATGTTTCACCAGTGCTCAATCTTATGGCTAGTGATATATTTTGCCTGCAGATCAACTGTATAGAGTTTTAGTGTATCATGTGATGATCTCATTGGCGTGGTTGATATTCCATCCCATATATCTCGACATATATATGTATATTATATAAGTTAAGTTATTTATATTTTCAGTTCAGTTAATTTCAGTTTTATCCTGTTATTCACACACAAGACACTCAATAATCTGGCATCCAAAAATAATGTTTCATTAATTTGGGTACCGGGACATGAGGGATACGACGGCAACGAAAAGGCAGACGCTCAAGCCAAAAAAGGGGCAGATGAAAACTTCATCGGACCTAGCCCTATGTTCGGATTCAAGAAAAACAACCTAAAACAAAAAATAAAATACTGGGCCAAAACTCTATTAAATCAGCATTGGAACAATGTAGAGGGTCTTAGACACTCCAAAAAGTTCCTAAGTTTCAACGCTAAAAGAGCCAACATGGCCCTCACGTTAAACAAAAAGAGCATTCGCACTCTCACAGGCGCCCTCACGGGTCACTTCACCTGCAACAAACACTTATATAAATTAGGCATAACTAACACCAGCACCTGCAGATTCTGCTGCGAAGATGAGGAGTCTATGGAACATCTCATTATCGAATGTCCGGGGTTGACGCATAGAAGGAAAAGGTTTTTAAACAAGTTCATGCTTACAGATGAAGACCTTCAATCACTCCCTCAGAAGGAGCTGGTACAATTCATAAGCATACTTAACAGTCAATAGACAGCATAGGGTGCACAATAGATCAATATGGTCGCAGTGCTAAAGGGCTACTCCTTAACCCTTTACAACCATTAACCATTAACCATTATCCTGTTATTCAAAGTTTCCATTCTTAGATATTGCTGCCCTTTGATTTTGCCATCAAAATTGAATTCTAGGAAATGTTGCTAAGTTAAAAAGGATTTTGCCATTATCAAGAAATCAAATATGTACTTATGTAATAAGATTTTTTTCCCTTCAATTACATTGTACAATAACCAAAACCAAAAAAAATAAGGAATGCGGTATTGCAATTATGAAAGGGGATACTGAAATTTTCCTAATGTGGTCTCAAATTGATATAAATTATTTGCAAAAACTCGTATGAATTTACATTTATCAGCAATATTGTTTGAAAGTCAATAACAGAGTATAATGGCGCATATTTTTCCAAAATAATCGAACTCAATATTTCTTCAAAATATCATGTTTGTAGGGTCGATAGACGCTTAAAATGCTCTACAAAAATGTACCTTGAAAAATTTTGGTATAGATCTTCTTAGACAAAAACAGTGTGCGACAACAGGCAGAAGTACACTATTAATTAGTTTCTAATATGAATTTTCGGAATTCACAGAGAGAAACACCAAAATTAAGAAAAGGATTTTTCTAATAGCGGTCGCCCCTCGGCAGGCAATGGCAAACCTCCGAGTATATTTCTGCCATGAAAAAGTTCCTCATAAAGAAATATCTGCCGTTCGGAGTCGTCCCTTCATTTATGAAACAATATCAAGACGCACACCACAAATAGGAGGAGGAGCTCGGCCAAACACCCAAAAAGGGTGTACGCGCCAATTATATATGTATATATATATATAATATGATTAAACCTGTCGGGCTCACTATTTTTGCTTAAGAATTTAATATGCACGTCTATATGAAAACATACGAATCCCCGGAAACTCCAACAATTTTTCTTGATTGTGATGCCATAGCGAGAAGAAAAAATAGATAGATTTAGCCAGAAGAAAAGCACATACGCTCAGTTCAGCCTAGCACCGTCCTAGATTTATTGATTGAGCTGGTTTTGTATGAGGTAATGAGGTGGACATCTCTTAAGGGACATAGTAACATTTTTGGGCATTTTTGGACAGTATTTCTCTGAACTTCTCTCTATCCGCAAAGTAGAGTTTGAGGGTCGTGCCTGGGCAATCTTTCCAAGTGGGCAGGATTGGCATAACGGGAATATCTGTACCGAGGCTGGTGCGTTTGACTTCACTCCAGAATGCTTAAGGAACGCGGGAGCGAGGATGATATCAACATTTCTTTCGATAGTGAAGCTATGATCAAGACCCTGATGACGCCATGGTGCAGATCCAAACTGGACATAAGAACATAGGAGGAAATAAAATTGCAGATGATCTTGCCAGGAAAAGGCGGCCAGAATTGGTCTCCCACTCGGTCATCTGCATCCTCCTGACTGATGTTAAATGCGGGCGCAGATGAGAAGGAGTTACATTTCTTCGTAAGCTTTTTTGAAAATCGTTTGGCTCTAGTACAATAGACGTAGGAGGTAGACACATTCTGTCAAAAAAATATCGGAAATTGTTCAGTTAAAAAGCGCGCGTTACACATATGTATGTCTAAATTTTTTTTGTTAGAATGTTGGTACAACTGTTCTCTATAGTGTCACACAGTTGAACGTGATCTGTCAATTAGTTTGTTTTTGGCATTTAATTATAACTGTGTGCTCTGCGATTTTCACTATGGATCGGCACACAAGAAAATCTGGGTTTATCATTTAATTCCCATTGTAGAACCTGTGGGGACCTCTCAGAGAAAGATACTATTGAGCAGTTTCTTTGTAAATGGTAGACGATTACGGTCACTGGGTGATCCTTTCTTCGGCAGCCTAGGGCAGTGCTCCAACCTGAACCCCATTAGCATTCTCCGTTACATCTACAGCTCTGGTTGGCTGTAGATATCTGCCCGTTGTAGGCCTCACAATGGTATCAAAACGGCGTTTTAGTGCCACTTGAGAAGTGTCCGAATGGCACTTCAACCATTTCACCTACCTACCAACAGAGATAATGAGTAGAGGGCACAAAAGACTTTAGGGTTGAAGTGCAAACCTAAACCCTTTTTATTCGTTCATTCAACTTTCGCACTAAAATTTCCCTCGAAGACTGCTAAAAATTCGCTTTTTACGACTTTCACAGCACATGAAAATACAGTTTATTCATTAGTATTACTAAAATATTTTTTTGAAGTGAAAACTTCTTTAGAATCGTTGGGAGTGATTTGAGACTCGATGAAACGAAAAAGCGACACCAAAAAGAGGCATACATATAGATCTTATAGTATATAGCCTGCGAGAGAATGAGATAAAACACAGTTATACAGCGTTCCCTATTCTCCGTCTCCTCTTTGTGCGGTGCTTTGTAGCCTGTGTAACAATCGCACTGAATCGACAACACGATCAAAAACAACAATTGACGCGGTATTTCAAAGATATGTTGACAACATCGAAACCAAAGCATTTGTATCATACTTTAGCTATCATAAGCCACTCGTATCATTTGTTGAAATTGAAAACATTGAGGATGAATAATAATAAAATGAAGAAAATAAAATATGAACTTTATAGCAATATTATAATGAACCTATAATTATCCTGTTGCTAATGCTGCTTTCGTCTTATTCTCTCTCAGCTTGTTTTACGGAAGGTTTCACTT
The DNA here is from genome assembly GCF_027943255.1 of Anastrepha obliqua. NCBI lineage: Eukaryota > Metazoa > Arthropoda > Insecta > Diptera > Tephritidae > Anastrepha > Anastrepha obliqua. Next base: position 90,379,054 of record NC_072892.1, read on the forward strand.
CTATCGTGTCTAACCGTTAGACTAGTATTTTTTTTTTTACAAAAATTGTGGAATTTCTTAAGTTTGAAATAAACGCACGACATCAGTATTTGGCCTCATAGAGAGAGCGATGCCAGATTTGATTCATTCACACTGGTTTTCCTACAGCTTAAAACTTATGTAATTAGCAACTCTCGCAAAATCTGCACATACTGTCGCTCCTTAGTACGCATTGGCTTTGCTTTTATCATAACGAAATAAAATTCTACTCAAAAAGATGACATGTTATTGTCGTACCCTGTGTTTGATTTCTCGCCTGACTAGAATCTCAAAAATGCCCCTCTTGCCGCCATTGAAACTTGGTTCTAAAATTTGTTGCAACTACTTTCATAGAATTAAAACATTTCTTGTTAATTTTCGTTCGTCGCATCGGATTTCATGAATATCATTGAACTTTGAATATGTAAGGCGATACGAAATATAAATAAATCACTGCTTAATTCAGAACTTTCAGCGGCAGCAATTAAGGCACGCGATAGACTAGCTATGCACGTGTGTATGTATGTACATCCTTTCGCTGGTGTTACCACTTTGGCTATTCAAAGGCCTCTGCTTTTTATCTACTCCCCACTCCCATTGGCATTTGCTCTACGCTGACAACTATGAATGCACTTGAGTGTGTTGTTGTAACGCACTGTTGGTATGTAAATAAAAGCATTTCAAATTTTCCTTCCTTGGCAAGTCGTTAATTATTTATTGAGCAGCTGCGCATATCAAACATCGCCTGATTGAACTTGTCGCTTCAAAGTTTCAACATGAAAGATTGTGTTTGGCGTTCAAAGATTCATAAGCCATGCCATGAATAGCTCTATACATATAATATATGTATGTATGTGTTTATATACATATATCATTTAATAAGTTATGTGTATATGTAGGTGCATATAAAGCACACTTTTTAATTTGAAACTTTTATTTTGACAATAATATCAAACTTTTATGCGCCACTTATTCGCCATTGCTTCGTTGACGGTTCTTGCTTCTGTTGTAAGCAAGAAAGAAAACCAGAATCTTTATTAGTAAATATTTTGCGGAATTAGTAAGCGAAGGAGTTGTTCGTATTCTAAGTTTTATTTATATTTGTTACTGGCCTTTATGAAAGTTTTATTTTGTTTTTTTCTTCCTGTTTGCAAAATTTTCACCAATGTTTTGCTTCATTTGCAAAATGTCATTGACTTTGCCTGATGGCGGTGTTTTCAATGCACTTCAACCAACTTTGCCTACAAATGCTCGTATTTCTTGTTAATTTTAAATATTAATGAGTTAAGTTTTCTGGGGGAAGTTTTGATCCCGTACCTACAAACCGCGCGGAATATTGTAAGTTAATGACACTTTGTTACAGCTTCATGCTCTTCACCCTTTCGGGCGGAATAGCCCCTTTTGATTTCTTTTTGGACGTTCTTGGTACTTTCCAAAGGCAAAACTTGTTCAGCTTTTACTTGCTATTCAACAAATATGGCACGAGAAATTTCGAGGACGGAGCTAGAAGTCGTTTGTTTTTCATATTCAATTTAAATGTATTAAAAAATTCTACCTCAACGCATACCTTGCCCGTGGACGATATTCAAAGGATGGGTCATCGGCTGGTTTCTTTATAAATTTCATACTTTCTTGATACTGACAACTTTATCGCGCATAACAAAGTTTCGTAATATTGAAATTATACTTCATAAAAGGAAAAAGGAGTTCTGTGTTGCTGAAAGATGAAGGTTTTACGATGCAAAGAAGTGCGTGCGAGATTGATTCCTGAGCTTCTTTTTATTGACACTAAAATCTTTTTTTCGTTTGAGCCGAGCTCAAACAATGTCGCCAATTACTTCCAAACATAGCGAAGTTACTCGTATAAAGCGGAAACAGGCGCTTGCACCTGAACTTTCATAATGCTTGCGAGCGTGCTTATTTTCGCTGTTAATCGGGTCCGTACGCATGATGTGTTCCAGCCAGTACAACTAATGAATTTTCATGTAGTTTAAGGTATGCACATCTTGATTCAACTCAAATATCTGTCGCTAGTGAGCAATGCAATAGATCTTGCATGGGATAGTTTTCTCCAATGGTCACAAACTTTCTCACCTGTGTTTCACAGCGTCCAACATTTTGTGACACATAAAAGCAGTGATGTGATTATAGCTTTGTAAAAGGTAATCTATATAGCGGGTTCTTCTCAATAATTCCAAAATTTACAAAAATCAAAATTTTTCAGCTTTATTTAGAGCAAACATTAACCCATCCCATTAACGCATCCTATTAACCCAGTTTTCCAAGCCCTCGCGGGCGATGTTTGGCCCTATCTCATAAATGGTTTGCTTGATATTCGCCTTTAGGGCCTGAGTCTTTGATGGATTCCACGTATAATATCTTGGTAGTGTCATTCCCTATTCGGAAGAAGTAGAAATACCCATGTGCTCAACCTCATTGTACATAGTTAATTCAATTAATTTCAATGAATTTTTAACGAAATAATGCGTTTTCGGATTTTTTCTGGGTAAGCAATCTGATTTTATAATGATTATGTGTTGCTATTTTAGATTGAAATCGCTTGTGTCACATTAAAATGTTACATAAGTTGTTCACAGCAGACAGCCAGATGAAAAAGTTTTAACGGTGTGGTACGTGTGCGTGGTTGCTTTCAGATTGTAATTATTATTAAATTTCGGACATATTTTCTCAAAAATAAGAGGGAGCATGACAATTTTCCAGAATTTCAAAATGAGTGAAACTCTTTTCAAATACAGGATGCATCTGCTGTCGGTAAATTTCAATGCCTGCCCACTTTGGACCAAATGAAACACATGTACTAAGCTTTGTTCAGATACTCCAAGACTTAATCGTATTAATCGTGCTATCATTCGTCATTTTGAGAATATTCATATACATATACGAGGTGTGGCTATTAAATAATGCGACTGACGCTGACGCAGACAATGCGAAAACAGCTGCCGGCTAGTTGCACTTAACAATTTGTAGCAGCCAGGGGTATGTCTTAAGTTGTTGGAGTCTTCTAGAGTGAAGGCGTAATATTCAACAACTTTCGCTTAGGTCACGCGTACTTCTTTCAAAACATCATTATATATAACTACTTGTATAGGTATATGTATTTGGCGCGTAGACCCATTTTGGATGTTTGGCCGAGATTCTCCTCCTATTTGTGGCATACGTCTTGATGTTGTTCCACAAATGGATTGACCCACAGTTTCAAGCCGACTACGAACGGCAGGTATTTTTTATGAGGAACCTTTTCATGAAAGAAAAAACGTTTTCTTTATTTTGATCTTTTCGAACCTACGTTCTCTTTGAATTCCGAGTCCGGCTACGGCGGTCGCCACTTGGAGCATCATTAGACTTAATATATTATATAATAGACATGCGACGCTTGTCTGTAAAATCTGGATTCTGTTTCGGTTTTACAGCCGCTATGTGAACAAAGTCATAACATTTCTTAGCACTAAAGATAAAGACAAAATTTTAAAATCACCACATATGGCAAAGTTTTATAAAAATTCGAAAAAAATTTTCATGAAAATTACGATTTTTTTAATTAGGATTAAAAAGTACGCAGTTTTGTAACCCATTCCATTTGAAGTTGCTGGAAAATACTCAAAGAAAAAAAAAGAGCTGTGTTGAGTGCTTCAAAGCTCATTTAAAAATTGACAAAATCTTGGAAAATATTACAGACATTTGCCGTTAGAAATATTTTTTTTTACTTATTTATGTATGCACATTTGCTTTTATCGACAATTGTATTTACAGTTAATCCTGACACAATAATTTATAAATAGCACTTTCACTTCTTCTTCTTATTTGCCATGGCAACTATGACTTTTTTTTATGATTTTTTATGATATATGCCAGAAATTCTGTTTCGTATTTTTGTGGTACTAATATATTTGACACTAGAAAAAAAAAAAAAATTAAAGCCAAAAAAATGTTTCTTCCTCTTAATAATTTTCATCATAAAAAAATGTGTGGAAAAATTATCTGCTGCTCCCGTGGGTGTTGTAGCGCGCAGAATAGCTGTAAAGATACAGCTATAAAATATTTTTAATATCTTGCTCCTGTAGTAAAGCTTAAGAACACACAACACTCCCAACCTCCATCCGAAGTAACTTCTACTATTGACAGGGATGGTGAATAACGTAACCACAACTAATTAGGTGGAGAGCTTACCTAGAAAGGCTGTTTGGCGACGAAAAAATTACCCTGACAATATATAGTCCCATTTTACTGATATCTGATCAATCAGTGGTATGGGAAATAAAGGGGGCCTTTCAAAAGTGACGCTTAGATGTCAGTAGTGAATAATTCATATTATGCCATTTTTGACATTTGACAAGTAGACAGATGTACAAGTTTACAAAATTATTGAAACTTACTATAAAAATTCTTGATCTTTAAAAGTAGCATGTCCCGAAATTCGTGATTTTTTGGTGGAAATAATCCTTTGAATGAGTTGTTGTTGTTGTTCAAGTGGTTGAATATTTCCACTGAAATACTCCTAATTAGTCACCAGCACCGTTATACTACCACTGTCTCAAGTGACGATATTTTTTTTTGTTTGTTTCCAAATAGTGGAAAAGACTTTCCTGCGCCCCTTCCGCTTGACAACTTCTGCAGATGGGATTAAAGGGAAGGTTGAGTATGGCTGCATGCTCCTCTCCTTTTCAATAACCTGTAAGGGTTGCAGTGATGCGTGAGATGTTTGGCCGAGAACATCCTAACTGGTGGTTCGTCCTTTGGATTTTGTATGACGGCCATGTGTTTTTTGTTGTAATATACATATGTAGTTTTAGTTCTGTCGGCTAAAGCAAGATAGTGTGAAGCAATGGATGGTTTTAGTGTGTTCAGTGGGGTGGAGACTGCCACCGCCTCTGCTAAGTCTAGTGTCGAACATTTTCTTGCTAGCTCATTCGCTATCTCATTACCCCATATGCTCCTGTGACCGGGAACCCATATCAGAGTAATTTCAAGCCAATGACTAATATTTCCAGCTCCTCTCTATACGGTAAGACCAGTTTGGATGAAATGGAGTTGGAGTCTAGGGCCTTTATAGTTGCTTGACTGTCTGAGAAGATAGCTACTCTTGCACCAACTTCCTTATAGAGCTTTAGTGATTTGCATATTTCTCTGATCGCTAAAAATTCTGCCTGGAACAAGCTGACATAGTCAGGAAGTCGAACTGAGGACGAGGACTGTGTAGTCTGATCTGTTTTTGAGCAGAGAGGGTCCCTGTAGGATGATCTTACTGTGACCGTACGACCTTGTTGTCCAGCTTCCTATTTCTCTGAGTTTCACCGCGCTGCAAGTAGCTATTGTTTTATTGTATAAATCTAATGGTAGCTAATATGTTAGTACATTAAGCACTTCAGTAGGACTGGTGCTAAACGCTCCTGTTATTAAGAGACACGTTGTTCTTTGTATCTTGTTCAGCTCGGTTTGATTGTATTTTCCAGACTAGTGCCGCATATGTTAGTATTGGCCTTACAATGGCTGTGTAGATTAAATTGGATAGTTTTGATTGGATACCTCATTTTTTACCCAACATTCTCTTACACGTGTAACGAGCTTGTTTCGCTTTCTTTACCCTGTATCTACGTTGGACTTTCAGCTGAGTTTGGGGTCTAGGATAACACCTAGGTATTTTGCCGGTTGGGTTAGCGTGAGACTGACGCCGTTTAGTTTTGGGTGATTAAAGTTTGGTACCTGAATGAGTTGACAATTCAGGGTTGGTAAAACAACTTCAAGAAATTGCTTATGTCGAGGATAGAGAAAGGACTAGCAGATTAAAAACTTGACGTTCTCTTGAGCATATTGCTGCTGAGTCAAACCACGTCAAGTGGGCCCCGAATTTTCCATCAAATTCCCGATTTTAAAATCAAATGCATTTTTGGATAGAGAATTTGTCACATAATAATTGCTGTGAATAGTTTTTTTTTATTTCGCTTTTTGTTTATGTTATTAACAATTGAATTTTTTTGCATGATATTCTTGTATAATCAATATCTCAGAAATTACAATTGATAATTTGATGAAATTTAGTTCGGTTACCGAAAAATGTTTACTCTACCGATTTAACGCTCAAAGACTGTGTATTTGTTGAAACAGTTATTTTTAACAATCATTTTTATGAAAAATCGCAATTATTTTTGCGTTCTTCACGCTCTATATGGACAATATTACAGTCAGATTAAGCGCACAATGCTCACCTTTAATAATCTGTAAAAAAAACTTTGTTCATCCAATCCGTTCTGAAGATATCGAATTTTTTGTCAAACTGTGTAAAGTTTTGATGCGCAGTATAGTCTGGTGCAACGCAACGCGCTTCGCAGTTGGCCTTGCATTGTCCCATGGGATCATACGCTAAAACGTATAGCACTTAAAAAAGATATACAAAAGGATTAAGGATTCAAAAATGAGGTGTTTCATTACTAGAATTTTTATTACATACATCCATATCTACATGAAAACATACAAAATTTAATTAGTAATAATAGTCTCGAAACAAGATGTATCCTCGGAGAAGATTTTACTTCAAATCTTTTTGTTACTTGCAGGTTCGAAGCGATGAAATTGCCGCGTTTTTTTTGATAGCTATTGCCTCATTGAAGCGTTTGGAAATATTTTTTCATGTGCATCATGATCTTTTTGCGAACAAAAAACAAAATCTATCGATTTAAACGCACCTTTGGCCCACTCGAAAAGAGCTTTAGCATCGCGAATATGATTTCCAGCCACACGCTGCATACTTGCTTTTCGGGCTAGCCTTTTAACTGCCCCGCCGACCCCATCGCACGCTCCCTTGCCATGGGAAGTCGCGAAAAAATTCCATTCGGCTTCGATTCCGAAATCTTTTTTTAGGTAATATAGGTTCAAAAAGTTAGATTTATTCTTGTACTGTGATGCAGCTCCATCAGAAGAATAAGAGAACTTTTTTATATTTCTGGATCCAAATTTGCTCTTAAGATATTATATTTAACAAGTCTTGTGTTGTATAAGTGAACCGAACTTGTATTGTGGGTTAGTTTTTCAGAAATGATGACAAGGCTTAAATGATGCTGTTTAGCATCGATACAATAGTAAATTACATACGGGTGAATGGTCACTTGTTTCACGCATTTGTTTCGATGTTACCTCATCTGGTACCGTTGCTAAAATTTGAATTTTATCATTTGTATTTTTTTCTCACGTAAAACAGACTTTATATTCTCCACAAATGCTGAATTCAATTTTTTTTTTCTTTATTTTCTTTCCTTTTTTTTCGTTGATGATTTCTGCGATTATCTCTTTGACATTGATATCACTTAATTTTGAAAAATGTCGTTTTTTTATTGGCGATTCACCAAGTTCCTGTAAAATATTGTTCACCTTTTCTAATTTTAGGTCATTCTGAATTTCCTGGTTTTCAAAATTAGCTTCACTATCCGAACATTCTTCTGCATCAGAAGAAACTTCAGACTTATCGTTTTCTGCTCCTTGGTCAGCACTAGAAAAAATTAATCAAAATTTTGGGAACTAATTGACTTTATTTGCCTAAATAATAACTATTCAATGCACAATATATGTATATAAATATCAAGATTATACCCACTGTGGACTTAGACGTATGTATATACGCTGCACTTTCAGTAACACTTCCATCTCTATATATCTTCATACCACATGATTTGCAAACGTATTTACCGATATATTTTTTGAATACTAGGAATCATAGCACACTGACACTAGAAGTTGCGGCGACTGTACGACTCTGCAAAGCCATGTTCATGCAAGTTCGTTTTCGTGCGTAGTGCCTCGACTGACAAAAAATTCGATATCTTCAGAACGGATTGGATGAACAAAGTTTTTTTTTACAGATTATTAAAGGTGAGCATTGTGCGCTTAATCTGACTGTAATATTGTCCATATAGAGCGTGAACAAGGCAAAAATAATTGCGATTTTTCATAAAAATGATTGTTAAAAATAATTGTTTCAACAAATACACAGTCTTTGAGCGTTAAATCGGTAGAGTAAACATTTTTCGGTAACCGAACTAAATTTCATCAAATTATCAATTGTAATTTCTGAGATATTGATTATAATATACAAGAATATCATGCAAAAAAATTCAATTGTTAATAACATAAACAAAAAGCGAAATAAAAAAAAACTATTCACAGCAATTATTATGTGACAAATTCTCAATCCAAAAATGCATTTGATTTTAAAATCGGGAATTTGATGGAAAATTCGGGGCCCACTTGACGTGGTTTGACTCTGCTCCAACGCAAAGTGTTGCTGAACAACCTTCTGCATCCGTATCTCGACATTCTCCACAACTACGCCTTTATGTATCGACTGTTTGGTGGATTTTATTGGTAGAGGTGCTCACAGTAAATTTTCACATATAATTGTTAAGAGCTGTATTTTGAAAGAAAATAGCTAATCCTGGAAGAATCTAATGGTTTACATGATTTATTTTAAAATAACATCTGGGGACGTCTTTTGTATTTTTTTTGTTTCAAATATATATCTTTTCCTTTATATCAAAACGATTACCGACCTCGGCAATTTTCATAGTACATTTTGATTGATTGTTGGGTATACATATAGCCACATATTTCTAGTGATCTCTGAGAGATCTCTGTCTGGAATTTTTAGCTATATGTCAGAAAACATAGGTTAAGAAAAAGCTAAGTGCTATAAATATTATTAATTATTAAATTAATTTATTATAAAAATTCTAACTTTTCTGACATATTCTTGCGTGTTTTATAAAAATGTGGAATTTTATATAAATATAAAAGTTCCAATTATATAACAAGAAACGTTGCACTCTCGGTTTTCCGTTCATACAATTTTTATTGATGCGTCTAGCAGTGGTAGGTATATATGCAATATATATTATGTGAAAAGTGAAGTGATCAGTGATCAAGTAAAAGATTTATAAAGTCCCAGGCTCAATATCGTAACGAGGCAATATTGCATGTTTCTCAACAGACACGGTTTATTTCAAAAATCTTGAAGCGAGACTAGTTTTCAAAAAGTTTTGTGTCATGCAGCTAATTATAAAATACAATAACCTTACATCAGTTATGACTATTGTGGCCTTAAGCTAAAGTTGTACAAATTTAAGCTAAACTCAAAATTTAAGTGGCAGCCCTCGTATATGCAGGCGCCTGCATACCAGCTTAAGTGCACGTGAGCTGCGTAGTCAGTGTAGACCCACAGTTATCCCAATGTTAATAAATATCAATTAAAAAGGAATTGCATAATATTCCAATGCAAGGCTGAGAATGTGTCCATTTGTGTGCGTGCGTGTGCTCGTATGCGCTGAGTAGACAAATAGGCCTCACCTGCTGCCAGTAAATGGGTATTATTCAAAATGTTTGTTAATGGAATTTATCCAAAAGATTCCAGTGGGATTTCACAGTCAAGTGCTTGCAGAATGAAAATGTATTGATGCGGATATACACCAGAGTTCACAATAATAGCAGCGGCACCTATTGCATGGTTTTGATTCTATTTTTTTAATTTTTATTTGAGAATTTTTGAAAAATGTTGGGTAAGCAATTTTGTAACCTATTCAATTTTGATACAATAGTTAGTTTATAATGTGCGCTGTTGTGGTATCTATAAAAAACTTCAAGAGAGAAAAATATAACTTAAGAAAGCTTGATTCAGATAAAGAAATTAAAACCAGTGTTGAATGCGCAATTGGATAGCTCAATCCAAATCATGGTTTAGAAGACTGGAATATTGGAATCGCAGAGTGCGAGCGAAATATGTTTTAAAAAGAAAAGAAACTAGGAAACCTGCAAATAAAAAGAAAAGAGAGTGCACCAAAAATAAATTAAATGCAAAGCGATTTACTACAGACCATGAAAACTTAGAAAACTGGCGAAAACATTTTGGCAGTCTTCAATATGAGTATCCACTTTGGAAACCTATAGGTAAAGTTGAAAACAACATCCCATCACCAGCATTTGACGAAATCATCGTGGCTCTCAAACAACTGCGAATGAAAAGGCAGACTCCATAGCGGCTCAACTATTGAAAGAAGGGGGCGAGGAGCTACATACGAGGTATGCTCAAAAATAAAGTGAAGGCTTTAAATTTCGAGGCCTACGTACATTAGATTTTTGATTATTATTATTTTTATGTTGGTTGTTATTTTTTGAACACATCTCGTAAGCACCTCGACCACTTAAAAATAGACGTTTGGGAAACAGAATACATACCATCTGATTGGCTAGGCTGCATAATCGTTACAACACTCAAGAAAGGAGATAAGAGAATATGCGATAACTATCGTGGTATATCGGTGCCTAACACGGCTTACAAGCTTTGTAAAAATGCTCTATATGAACGTATCAACGGATATGCAGAAAGCATTGTTGATGACTACCAATGCGGATTTCGTAGAGGAAAATCAGTAATCGACCAACCCTTTGTTCTTAGCCAAATGCTTGAAAAACATGACGAATACAGGCTAGATGTTCATTGCCTGTTCGTTGATTTTAAAAAGTCTTCGACAGTGTTTAAAGAGATAGGATGCACCATGTACGACTATGTCTTGGAGTACCATCCAAACTAATGAGGCTTGCTATCATAACGCTCACAAATACAAAAGCAAAAGTGATAATTCAAGGGTAGCTTACAGATTCATTTTCTATTGAAACAGATGTAAAACAGGGTAATGCTCTTTCAACTGTCATATTTAATTTGATGCTGTACTTCGCCGTAAAGAAAGTCAACAAAGGTGGTACCTTGTTAATAAAAACAACCCAAATATGTGCTTACGCAGATGACATCGCAATTCTCTCGAGGTATACGAACGATTTAAGAGAAGCCTTTTGAAAAATTAACAAAATTGCGAACAGTATTGGTCTGTTTGTAAACGAGAGCAAAACCAAATATTTGCTGAAGTCCAGGCGGCCTACATAGGTGCAAAATTCTTATGCTAGAGCTTACACTTTTGAAGCAGTGCAGCATTTTAGTATTTGGGTGTTATGCTCGCGTGTAGCGGGGATTCAACTTCTGCAGTCAGGGATCGCATTAACGCCAGCAACAAAACGTATTGTGACCACCTTAACTTGTTCAAAGGTAACTATGTGCAACATCCTTATCCGACCAATCTTAACGTATAGACGTGATGTATGGACTCATAAAGTTGTTATCCCAATAAGAATGAATAAACGATCTCACTCGGAACGAGACCGCGATACGTTTTATTAAAGCGCAGCGCATAAGGCAGCTAGGTTATGTTACCCTTATGCCTGCTGACTGCGCCGTGAAGAAAGACATGCCAGGAAAGCTAATGTGCGTAAAGGCCACAGGCAGAGCGAGGAACCGATGGAGAGACGCAGTTGAAAACGATTTCAAGGATTTGGGAATACGTAACTACGAAGCCGAAGCTCACGATCAACCGCTTTGGAGGAGCATTGTGAAGGAAGCTTTGACGCACCTCGCGTTGTAATACTGTGAACGAAAAAGAAATGCAAAATGCCTTAAGCAAATAAAATTCGAAATACGAAATTTTGATGAAATTAAATTTTTTTTAATTTTATATAAATTTGAAACTTTAAGTTATATGGCTTTTGTTGTAATATAAACTGTACTTTTATAAACAACAAAAAAAAAAAAAAATAAAAATAAATAAGTAGGTAGAGCTTTGAAATATGTTGCGCTTGTGAGCACAAGTACATATTTATATACAGTAGGGAGCAAAAGTGCTTCCTTAGTTAACATTCTCAACTTTGTGGGCCAATAAAATGCAAACGAATGAAGCAAATCAAAAAAACTTTTTGTTCTAATAATATGTCTTTAAACCTCAACAAATTGCCGTATATGATAAAAACAAAACAGAATCAGTAAAATATTCAAACAAAAAAAACCAAAACAACTCCCATGTGTACAATTTTGCACCTTCCGTTATTCTTACTTTTGTTTGATTTCTTAATTCTCTTTTCAGCAATAGACATGCGGTTTTACCGTTATATGTTTTGTTTGTTCATTCTTCGCTTATAAGATCCAGAAAATCATGTGTTTCTTATTATTCGAAGCAGATTTGTTGATTTTAGCAATTAGTCTATAAAGTACCGCGAAAAAATGAAGAAGCTTTCGTTTCGAAAATAGTATTATTAGCCTAATTGAAAGTGGCTGTTCGACTCGTGCTATTGCAGATCAGCTTAAGATTTCCCATTCAGCGGTGTCCAAGGTCCAAAAAAGACGAAATGTTGCACCCAAAAACATTATTAAAGGCCGTAAACGCCTCTTAAAAGATTCTGACGCTATACTAATGATGTCGAAAATGAGATCTGATAAGTTCCTAACACCAAAGAAGGCATCTATGGACATAGGAAAAGACGTGAGTCGGTGGACAGCTAGAAGAGCACTGGCTAAGATTGGATATGTGGCAAGTGTGAAAAAAAATAAACCAGCTCTATCCGAGAAGAATGTCAAAGCTCGATTGAAATTTGCCCGGGAACACAGAAACTGGACTCTAGATGACTGGAAACGTGTTATCTGGTCAGACGAATCTAAGTTCAACCGTTTTCAGTCGGATGGCAAGCACTACTATTGGCATAGACCCGGCGACCAGCTTCAAAAACACCATGTGAAGCAAACCGTCAAGCATGGAGGAGGCAATGCCAAAGTTTGGGGATGCTTTACTTGGTGACACATTGGACCATTACAAAAAGTTGATGGTATAATGTTAAAAGAAGACTACCTCAATATTTTGCAAACCCAACTATCAAATTTTTTGGACAAGTGTGCATATCCCGAAGAGGAAATTACTTTTCAACAAGATGGGGACCCGAAGTATACTGCCAAAATTGTACGCGAATGGTTAAAAAGCCAAAATTTTAAGTTGATGGAGTGGCCGGCTCAAAGTCCCGACCTCAATCCGATTGAGAACCTGTGGTCAATCGTGAAGCGACGGCTCGGGCAATATCAATCAGCGCCATCCAACCTAGACGATCTTTGGAAGCGTGTAGAACTGGAGTGGAACCGAATTCCAAAAGAAACCATAGAGAAGTTGGCCGAGAGTATGCCAAACCGAATAAAAGGTGTAATAGCTAATAAGGGTCTGTGGACAAAATATTAATTTCATATCATATTTCATTTTGTTCACTAAAGGTGCAAAATTGTACACATGCGAGTTGTTTTGGTTTTTTTGTTTGAATATTTTGCTGATTCTGTTTTGTTTTTATCATATCAATTTGTTGAGGTTTAAAGACATATTATTAGAACAAAAGGTTTTTTTTGATTTGCTTCATTCGTTTGCATTTTATTGGCCCACAAAGTTGAGAATGTCAACTATGGAAACACTTTTACTCCCTACTGTATATTTATAACTTCATATTATGTACTTGTGTACATTCGTGCATTTGGCTGTATTAGAACTTAAGTTGTATTTGTGTGGCCTGTAAATATTTCTATTTTCAAGTGCAGTAGTTTACAGTAGTTTATACATAAAATATTATACATAAACATAAACCTACATACAAATTGATATAAATGAAGGGCATCCGTTAAGAGCGTTCGAACTTTAAACTAAAATGGAACAACTAGTTCAAGTGCAACCAAGTGAATCTGGTCTATACTATATAGATAAAATCGCAATTTGGTGGCTCATCTTTCTCGACCGACCTTTCATTAATACAGTAGTTGGGGCGTCTCTGTGGGTGGGGTCGCCTTCTAATGAACACTTTCTCGGCTACAGTTTCGCTTTTGACAGAACACAACGTCGCTATATAAACTCTTAATTCTTTGGATGTTTGGCAGACTTACCTTCTATCAAAAAAGTACCGCGATATAGCAAAATAATTGTTTAATCATCAAAATTTATTGTTTTCGCTTTCAAAAGAGGCTCCATTCGCAGCAATACACATATGTCAACGATTAGTCCAGTCGTTAAAGCAGCTTTTACACGCGCTTGAAGAGGTCTTCTTCAACTCCTTAAGCGAATTCTCTTTAAGGAGTTAGGGATAGTCAGAATTTTCAAAAATGGATTTTTTTGCATTTTCTTAAGGGGACAGATACCTGTAAAATTTCGAAAAAAATTGTCTTTTTTCATAAAATGTTAACATAATCCTTTAAGAATATGTCAAAAAAATTTTGGAACGTAAATTTAAGTAACGAGTGATTTTTTAGCTATTCTCTTTTTAAACAGTTGGCTTAAACAGCTGACGCACGTTTCGTGTTTTATTTCACTGTCTAACATCTTCAGTTTGGTCTATAATTTAACCATGAATCGTCTTACAAACGAACAACGCTTGCAAATCATTGAATTTTATTATAAAAATGCGTGTACTGTTAAGAAAGTTTATGATATTGAAAAAGAAATCAAAGTGAATTAAACAGAAATTATTGCAACTATGTCGCTATTCAAAACAAAAGTAAAATATTTGGACGGTGCTGAGTAGGATATTAAACATACATATTTACGTTTTAAATATGTATGTTCCTAGGGTATATTAAAGATTTAAAATATTTTTAAAAGGCAGTCATAGCCGAGCAGTAAGTGCGACCAATCATGGTCATTTAACATTTTTAAAAAAAGGCAGTTGTATGCCAACAGCAAATGTATAACATATTTAAAATTCAAAATAATATAAATAAAATAAATTTTAAAATAAAACTTAACTCGCGGTTCTTCCATTTTATGGTCAGTTTAATCGACCCACTGAAGCGGCTATTCGAGCTACTGTGACCAAATTTAGAACCAAATTTACATTATTGGTCATCAAACCATCAACACGCTTACGTAGAGTGCGAACTGAAGAAAATATTGCAGCTGTATCGGCTAGTGTTCATGATGGCCATCAATTATCGATTCGTCGCCGTTCGCAGCAATTGGGCCTCTGTTACTCAACAACGTGAAAAATTTTGCGAAAGGATTTAGGTGTGAAGTCTTTCAAAATCCAGCTGGTGTAAGAAATCAAGCCGAATGACCTACCGCAACGCAGAATTTTTGGTGAATGGGCTCTTGGAAAGTTGGCCGAAGGTCCACTTTTTTATCGAAAAATTGTGTTCAGCGACGAAGCTCATTTTTTGATCAATGGGTACGGAAATAGGCAGAATTGTCGATTTTAGAGTGAAGATCAGACAGAAGAATTGCAAGAGCTACCAATGTATCTAGAAAAGGTCACAGTATGGTGCGGTTTATGGGCTGAAGGTATCATTGGACCATCATACTTCTTCAAAGATGCTGCGATCGTAACGAACTGTGAATGGTGAGCGCTACCGTGAAATGTCATCCAAATTTTTTTTGCCCAAAATGGTTTCAGCAAGGCGGTGCCATGTGCCACACAGCACGCTTAACAATGGACTTGTTGAGAAGCGAGTTTGGTGAACATTTTATTTCACGTTCGGGACCTGTCAATTGGCCACCTAGATCGTGCGATAAACGCCTTCATATTATTTTTTGTGGGGATATGTTAAAGCTCATGTCTATTCAGACAAGCCAAGCTTCAATTATCGCATTGAAAGACAACATTTATATTTGAGATACCGGTCGAAACATTGGAAAGAGTATGCCAAAATTGGACTAAGCAGATGGACCATTTGAAGCGCAGTCGTGGTCAACATTTGCATGAAATAACCTTCAAACATTAAATTATATGGACTGTACTATCGATTTAAATAAAAATGTCATGCATTTTTCTGAAGTTTACGTGTGTTTTTTGAAAAACTTTCCTATTGCTCTTAAAAAATCATCCTCTATTTCTTATATTATAGATCGTCAACCATAACGACTCTATTCTTTGCGTGCGAGCGCTGGGAGAGGTATAGTTATGTATTCAAACTTTAGACGCGTTTTTCTCAAAACTATATTTTTCGAATTGTCGGAATTGTTGTACACGATAACTTTTTTAGTTCATATAGAAATTATGATATATACAACAAAATTTTTAGTTTTTTGTATTCAGGTCACTCACGCCGATCCTACAATGCCCGCCGATTGAGAAGCCCCGCTGCGACCTTGTTGGAAGAATTCAGTTTACATCCGCCATTTTAAATGACTAAAATAAAAGAAATTGTTTGTATTATTTTAATGTATAAATAAACTGTATGCCAATTTTGGAAAAAATATATTGACTTCTTCATTTTAAATAATTTTAATGAAAATCAGAGAAAATATGGCCGTTTACAGGTATCTGTCCCCTTAAAGTATAATATCTTAGAAAAATTGTGTGAAAATTTAAAGTGAATCCGATAAATACTACTCGAGTTATTCAATAATTAACAAAGGGCGCTCACGCGCTCCGGAGCGTTCTTTGAACTGGTAATGACTGTAACTTAAAAACCGCTTGGTAGATTTCAATAAAATTTATACTGGTTTTGAAAAACATAAAAAACTTGGGTCTCATCCAAGCATTTTTTTTCAAAAATTTCGATTTTTTTTAACAATTAATTGTTGGGTTTTTTCTCGAAAATCTGAAAAATATTTCCTGAACCGCCACGGCGTCCACGGAGTGGCAATTTAAGTTTTGGGAAAAGGAAAAGTGGGAAAAGGAGCTAAATCTGGTGAATACGGTCGAGCTTTTGGTCAAAAAAGTGTTCACTATAAGAGCCTTGTGACAAATAATATTCTGTATTTACAGTAGAACTATTTGGAACGAAATCATCGATAAACAAAGAAAACGAGTAACATGACTTTCCCCTTTGACCGAATTTGAGTGGTTTTTTGGGATTCGGCTCATGTGGATGGCGCCATTCAGCCGCCTGTTTAGTGGTTTGCATGTCAAACTCATGTACACAAGTCTCATAACCTGTTATGATCCGCTAGATAAATGGATAAACGTAGAGTTCGAATTCATTTTTGAATTTTTTGAAAGAAATTCAACTCTCTTGGATCGAGTCGAGCAGCCACGCGTCTCATGCCCTGTTGATGGTGTAAAATGTTGCAAATTGATTCGTGAGGCACGCTAAGTTCCGTTAAATGATGGTTATCGAGAAGCATTTTCTTGACTTTATCGATGTTTTTCTCCGTTGACGACGTTGATGGGCGACCAGATCGGGACAAATCTCTGCCCTCTACAAAAGTCTTATATCACTCATAGATTTGTGTTTTTGATAAAGCACACTCGCTTTAGGCTTTCTGGAACATTTTCAACGGTACGGCACACGCAATCCAAAATCTTTGCTCGGTATTTTTTTCCATATTGAAAATCGCACTGATTGAAATGCCAAAAACAAGCTAATTGACAGAACACACTCAAACTCTGCGACACTATACATAGAAGATATGTAGTTTACTAACATTCCAGCAAAAAAAATGTAGACATGTGTGTAAACCGCGCTTTTTAAATGAACGATTCCCGATATTTTTTGACATAGTGTAGAATTTCTAAGTATCCACAATATTTTACCATTCGTCAGAGAGATGAAGTGGCCTGAATGCATCGGGAATTTGAGTCGGGGTGTTAAAATCAATCAAGTAGTATCAGAATTGGCTTCCAGATATGGTCACAATTGTATATTTACTTTCATATTCATTTGATGACATTATGCCAGGCTCCGCTGTAGGTGGTGAATCCTAGTGGACCAATACTGGATGACATTTATAAATGAATGGCGCTCAATTGCATTAAGAACGCAAACTATGTTGGTCTTCAGGGTGAAAATCGTTGGAGGTTTGTCTGTATACGACAGAGAGTTCACGTAGCTCCCTAGGAATAGGCGAGCGACTTTCATGCACACAATTTCGATCTAATAAGTAAGATTTCTTGCTAAAATAAGCAGCTATAATTTTACTAATATCGCCGCTTCATACTGGCAGACTTCAAAGCCACCTGCTGAAAAACACTGTATATTACTACATTTCGTTTGAATAATTTTGTTCTTCCTTATATTCTATTATAATTTCATATATATATTCACATTGCGTATTCATATTATAAATTTATGCACAAATATATTCAAAAAGATATCAGTGGGCCCGCCTAATAAGTTTCTAGTGCCTTCTTGATTTTACGCATCAGTTAAATAAATTCTTATCGGCAGATATTGACATATTTGTACTCATTTCTGTGTAAAACGAATACAACGGGAACATTTTTTTGGTTTCGTTGCTGCAGACAACTATGCAGTATTCTTGTTTTCTTTCAATGGACAAAATATAGGGTCCGGCACTCGAAGATGCATGGGCATCAGCTGTCTGTTAGTTGACTAAATGAGAGTCCAGAGTATTGTGCGAGGAAGCATTTTGCCGAAAGTAAACGCGAAGGAAGCAAATCAGGAATGGATTTCAAATGTAATAGTGTGATTGCATTATATTTGGCTCGAAAATCACAACTAGCGATTGTTCGTGAGCTCAAGCACCTTAAAGTAAATATAGTGAAGAAGCGACTTGAGCGAAATCCCCGACGAAGTGCCAATAAAATGGTAAAAGAACTCAAAATATCTGACTGTAGCGTCCGCGGTATATTGAAAAATCATCTCGAAGTTAAGCCTTACAAGATCCAAAAGGCGCATGATCTTACACCAAAGCAGCAACAAGTCAGACTTGAGAGAGCGAAGGAGTTGGTTCGCTTGGCCGGAAGCGGTCAATTTCCGAACATTGTGTTTTCTGACGAGACAATTTTTCAAATTGAGCAATTCGTAAACTACCAAAACGATAGCGTCTATTTGACCGACCGTTCATACGAGAATTTGAGTCATCGAGCCATCAGGAGGTACCACCTGTCACAGGTAATGGTTTGAAGCTGTAGGCAGACAAACATTTCAGTGGCAGACCATCGATGCTTTAACAGGACACGATACCGTCTCAGAAAGCTCGATTGAAACGAAGAATGGTCAAAAAACAGCGTTTCGACCTCCATAACGTCCACACAATGGCTCTTAAATTCACCAAACGCGAAACCGATGGCATTGCTCAATGAGGATCCGTGTCAAACGCAACAAGAGCATGCTTCAGTATTAAGAGTTACCCACCAATCCATTTTCAAGGGATTGCATGCTTTGGGAATGATACAGAAATATGGGACTTGGGTTCCTTATGAGTTAAAACCAACGTCGTAGGTTGAACGTCGGTTTTTTGCCTGTGAACAACTGTTCGAGCGGCAAAAAAGGAAGGGGTTTCTTCATCGCATCGTGACGGGTGATGAAAAATGGATTCATTACAGCAATCCAAAGAAAAGAAAGTCAGGGGGATTGCCCGGTCATGCTTCTACGTCGTCGCCTCGGCCGAATATTCACGTTGCAAAGGTTATGCTATGTAGTTGGACCAAGATGGTGTTATTTATTATGAACTGTTAAAACCAAGCGAAACCATCACTGGGGATCGGTGTCGACTTCAATTGATGCGATTGAGCTGAGCACTGCACGAGAAGCGGCCGCAATAAGCGGAGAGGCATGAAAAAGTGATTCTACAGCATGACAACACTCGGCCTCAACTTGCCAAGCCCATTAAAACCTACCTGAAAACACTGAAATGGGAAATCCTACCCCACCCGCCATAGTCTCCAGATATTGCGCCGCCCGATTATCACCTGTTCCGATCAATGGCACATGCAATACTTTCAATGATTCACTTGTAACCATTTTTTCAGAATAAAGTTGTATTTTCATCAAAAAAAAAGCGCGAACTTAGTTGCGCACCTAATATTATTTTCACATATTTTTTACTTTGAATTAAGTAAAAGCAATTTTCCAAACTAAATTTATGGCTTTTTAAATTGGTAACTCTTCGAGTGCCGGACCCTATATAATATTAAAGTTTGTGCTACATACCTATACACATGTGTATTTTCACATACAACCGACGGCTGACACATCACTTTGCAAGGCAAATTGAAATATGATACATCCACTCGATTGCTGGCTGAGATATTACCCCTATATGTGAAGCCACTAGGCTCAGGGGAACTTCTGGAAGCATCATACCTTCGTCCTATGAGCTTTCTCTAAGTATTCGAATTCAAGTACGTAGTACGTCATACACGTGATGGGCAAAACAGCTAAATTAATTCTGTAATTTTGAAATTTATTTAATTTACAATTTTTTCTCATTATTGAAACACACCCTCTTTCAAATTTGTTTTCTTAATTTTTACATTAACAGCATAAGCCATGCTTAGTAATCCTTCAAAGTTTCGTTGAGGGACTCCACTAAGTTCTTCCAATTATATTCAAATACGAACTTCAGTTTATAAAAAAAATGGTGGTGGTGTGGTTTAATTTGGTTATTTGTTTGAGTTGTCTGACTTTAGAATTAAATTTTGTTATATTATTACACTTTGCTTTTATTATTACTCCATTTTCTTATATTATTTTCCTGCCCCTATGATTAACTTCAACACTCGTTTAATACTCATTCAACGCATTGTGAACATTTGAAGCTTTTTATTTATGGCTTTAAATGGTAAATCCGCAACTGCACTGAAACTATGTACTATGAATTCTTCAATCCAGTACCAGTTCGTGGAATGTTTGCTGAGCAGGTTGAACTTTTCAATGCAAGGGCACCCTTAACGTGCATGTGCTTGCGTACATGTAAATTCAATTATACTTACTTACTAGTAGCGGTTGTAAGATAAGCGCTCTTTGAAAGATACTTGTGGTGAAGGTAAAGTGTTTGGTTAGAGATATTGAAATTCTATTGAGGTTTAGGATTTTTACGCAAAGACTTATTTAATTAATAGAGATAAAATACATGCATTTAACTATACTCATAATATTTACTAAATACTGCTGAGTAAGAGTGTTGCTTTGTTTTACACTCTGTTAATATTTAAGCAGGAAAATGCGGATGAGTAAATCTACAGTTCATATT
The DNA here is from genome assembly GCF_027943255.1 of Anastrepha obliqua. Classification (NCBI taxonomy): domain Eukaryota; kingdom Metazoa; phylum Arthropoda; class Insecta; order Diptera; family Tephritidae; genus Anastrepha; species Anastrepha obliqua. Next base: position 90,399,852 of record NC_072892.1, read on the forward strand.
ACTGAGACGAATGAGTTTTAAAGTCCAAATTTAAGATAAGTCACATTTAATGGAAATTTTTAGATTCATATTTCTAAAAGCCATATCTCATGCCCTTTGAACTGTTTGTGAGATTTTTCAATATGCATATCCAGAATACAGATTGATATTGCAAAATATAATGCATACATAATAAATTTATGCTTATCAGTGATTGTACACCCATACCACAATTTTTTTTATTGTTTTTTGTTGTTTTCGTTTAAAAATAAAAATATTTTGTGTCTCATCAGGCAAAATCATTGAAGATTTTACATTGATTTCTGAGTTCTAGGACGTAAACAATATCCCAATCAAAGTGGGTGAATACCAATCAGAAGCAAAAAATATAAATGAAAATTTTTGAACTTTTCAACGAAAGCATATTTGGATTGAAAATTGTGCTTAGCTCGTAGGAAAGAAAATAAAGCAATGCCGAATTCAGAAGAAATTATCTGCGCTTCTGAAGTTAGTAATTTTGACTGGTAACTTACCAACAAAATATACCTGCATATATGCCATATTGTCAGGTTATACTCATTTAATTACGAACTGCGGTAATTATTGTCGATGCCCTTTGTATTCATCATCATATTTTAACAAATTAAAATGTAATATTTGATTCATCATCTTAGAGAAAATTAGGCTACGTGATTGATCACAAGAGAAATCATTTTGACGATAAATTAAATTCCTCCATTTGAAGTTAAAAAATTCCATTAAATTAAAAAAAAATAAAATTGAGGATAACTTTTTTGAAAATGAGGACACTATTGCTTTGAGTTTTCACTTCTCCAAACGAAATTCCTTAGATTTTTCTCTTCTGTAAGTGAAATAAATTGTAAATTAATGGGATACATACGTCCAGAATTTTCAAAAAATTGTGAAATTTAGAATCAATCGATACTGTGAAATTTTGATGCGGAAATTCCCAATATTACAGCTTATACAGCCCATTAACTAGGTAGTGGGTTTTTAATATTTTTTCATGTGGTTTTTTTTAATATTCGAAAGTGCTTTCTCTACAGATCTAATTTTTAGTATTTCTATTAAAAAAAAGTATAAGCATAATTATAGTGTGACATTTATGACGTAAAACGCATACTTTTCTTAAAGTGCCATAAATTCCAAAAATTTCAGAAATTCAAAAATCCGGCTCGACAACTATAACTACAACTTTATTTTACAAGATTTGGTCAAGCAGCATTTCTTTCATTGTACTTTGGGTCACTGGGTTTTTATATACTAATTTTTGTAAAGAAAAATTGAAATATTTTTTTTTTAAGTGTAAGTACTAACAAACACCGTTTCAAATTTTTTTATATTTATTTCTATTCTTATCCCTTCTAAAGACAATTTTTCTTTTAGCGCATTTTTGGCGCTGCTGGACGTATGTAACCCCTTAATGTTTTTCTTAATTTCATTCTAAAGTGGCTTCTTTAACTCTGTGAATGTTTTGACCTAGGTCGATCTGTGAGAAACTAGACGAGTATGTGGTTGTAGAACAAAAATTTGGTAAAAAATTTAATGTACCGAATAATCATTCTTGGACTTGAATAAAGGCTTCCTCTGATCGTTGAATAAATCAATTTAATCAAATTACTCGTATATTGGTATGGGAATAAGTTTTCGTATATGTGAGGTCTCGATCGCATTACTTGACATTCCGTTGAAGCGCAAAGATCTTTTTATTTATTAGACATAAAATATGTCTACGTTTGTCCCGAAAAACAACATTTGCGGGAAGTCATGCTTCATTATTACCTTTTAAAGAAAAGTGCAGCTGAAACGCGTCGTATATTGATCAATATTTACGGTAATCAAGCTCCATCAAATATAACTTGTAAAGAGTGGTTTCGACGCTTCCAAAGTGGCGATTTCGACGTGAGTGATAAAGATCGCGAAGGGGCACCGAAAAATTTCAAGATACTCAACTACAACAATTATTGAATGAAAACGTTTGTCGATCCTTTGATGATGTGTCTAAAGAGTTGGATGTTGACGGATCAACCGTCGGTAAAAGTTCGCACGCAATGGGAATGACCCATAAAGCAGGTAACTGGGCGCCACATCAATTGAAGGAGAGGGATATCGAGAGACATTTGGTGAGGTGCTTCTTTAACTCCAGAAAAGAAAAGGTTTTCTGCATCGCATCGTCACTGGTGACGAAGAGTGGATCTATTATGATAACACTAAGCATCAAAAATGTTGAATCCTACCAGGTGAACCAGGTCCATCGACAGCAAAAAAAAATATTCATGCTTCAAAGGTTATGCTGTACATCTAGCCGGATCAGAAGGGTGCCATCTATTATGAACTCCTTAAACCATCTTAAACCATCACTGGCGATAATTACCGCCTGTAGCTAATGCCTTTAAATTGAGCTCTCCAAGAAAACCGCGCCGAATAGGATGGTAGTGATGACAAACTGATTTTGCTGCATGACAACGCCAGGCCACACGTTGGTAAATCGATTCAGAAATATTTAGAGTATTTCAAAAATTTTTGTATTTATTAAAATAATAGAAGTGTTATTTTCTCCTCAGGTAAAATATGTTTGCCCAATCTGCAAATTCTATTTTAGTATATTCTCCGGTTGGTAAGATAATAATTCAATCTACAGTGCTGTGTTAGAGTTCCTGTGATATCCCCAAAATTATTCTTATTGAATTCCATAAAAAAGTTAAACTGGCTTAGGTTAACATTACCTGCAATTCATTTTAATTATGATAAACTCAGTATATTACCCCAGTACGATCCTCTTTGTTCTGTTCTACTACAAATGGGGAGCTTTTCTCTTTCTTGACTAGTTCATCTTCCAATTCGTTCCGAGTAATTACAATGTGATCTGGAATCCATAGGGTACGTTCCTGATTGTTCTGGAATATTAAGCATATCAAAATATTCCGACACCAGTTTTGAAGTAAGTTGGAAAGAGTTGGGAGTTTTGATTGTAGTATGAATAGCTATGCTCCTATTGTTATAGGCGATTTATTGGCGATTTAGTCTAATAAAGATTTGAGAAATTGTTAATAATAACTTTGTACTTAATGAAAAAGATTTGAATACACCTTTAATATCTTAAAAATATTTTATGTTTCTTATACTGTGCACTAGAACCCAAGCACGCAGGAGAGAAATCCGCTAAGATGGCATCCCTACTAAGTAGACTTATAGGAAATATAGCGGGATCAACACAAAGGAAATGGAAAATAATGATGACTACCACCCTTACTAGCCTTCCAAAGGAAAGAGCTTAACGCATTAAAGAACGAGAGGATAGAAGAAAGAGATAGCAAGCCCTCAGAACGCGAAATAAAACACCAAACGCTAAGGATATATCAAGACCGCTGCAGCTACGAAACACGCGGCGGATGAATGGCTTGGCTAATGAAAGACTTCACCACATGGTACAGAAAGAACTTTGGTGAAGCCAATTTTTGTACAACCCAAATGCTCTCAGAGTACGGGTGTTTCGAGATATACCTGTTCAATATAGGGAAATGCGGATACTCCATATGCATATCTGGTGACGCAGCTGAAGATGACGCTGAACAAACTTTTTTCCATTAGTGGCTTGGCGGAAAAAATTATGCGAATGAAAAAACGGGACCTGGACGCAGTCATACAAGCACGAACCTTATAACGAGAAAGATGTAATGCCACTCTACACGCCAGCTTTACACAGCAATTGACCGACCAATCCTAACATATGGCATATTAGTATGGTGACCGGCTTTAGGTAAGTTATATTATATATTAAAAAAAACCATGTTACATGCACAAAGAATGGCCAGTCTTTAGATCTGCGGGGCCCTTAGGACTACACCCATAGAGACACTAAATATTATGCTTAACCTATTACCAATACAGCAATTCAGTAAACAAATAGTGCCAAAGCAGGTCTCAGATTAAGAGAAATCGGCCTATTTAGAACGAACCAGAGAGGACACTCTTCAATTTTAGAAAAATCCCTCTGCATTCCTGGCACAACGGATTTCTGTAAGAATATCAACTTCGATAAATCCTTTGTTACAGCATTTGCTTCTAAAGAGGAATAGGATAATGGGATTATTGTTAAGAAAAATGATATAAACATCTATACAGATGACTCAAAACTAAACAATAAAGTAAATGGAGGGGTTAACTCCGATAAACTCGGAGTTAGCCAATCATTTCGCTTACCTGATCATTGCCATAAAAGAGGGACTTGCGGTATTAAAAACGAGAGTATTATCCACAAATGAAGTCTTCATATACTCGGACAGTCAAGCGGCCATAAAAGCGCTAGAATCTAAAACACACTCGTCAAAAAAATCTTAGAATGTTTTAAACTTCTAAATAACGTATCTAAGTGCTACAAAGTGCACCTTATTTGGGTGCCAGACCACAGGAATATAGCAGGAAACTGCAAGGCAGATGAACTTGCTCGAACCGGTACAACGCTCAATCTCCAACCGGATAAGACGCTGATACCGATGCCTATAGCCATTTGTAAATAACTCATAGATAGGGAAACCATTAAAAAGGTAAATACAAGTTGGCGAAACCTCACAACATGCGAACTAAGCAGACAGACATGGCCGAAATGGAACAGCGGTCGATCGAAAATCTTGTTAAGATTTAACAGAGAAGCTATAAGAAAAATGATAGGGGTACTAACTGATCATTGTCTTATAGGCAGCCAAGCTATGTAGAAGATTAGAACTCCCGTGCTTCGATTTCTGTAGAAGCTGTCTTAATACAGAAGAAGAGGAAAGAACCACTCACCTTTTATGTAAGCTTAGCTATGAGGAGGCTGCGCACTCTTGATACAGCATTTTTAATCGATGTAGCTTTGCTTGTTTATTAAAGCTACCGGATGGTTTGAAAAGGAACACGTAGGGTAAGGATAAGCTGCAGTGGTAACACAATGGACCTGCGAAAGGTCTAAGTGTGTCGTTACGACAACCACCCAACCTAGCTACGCCACTCCGAAGTACTGCGGAAGAGGTTCCGGTGTGAGCGACGGTTCCAAGCGAGGGGTAGTTTTTTGGTATCCAGACATACCATTGCTGCAACGGCAGCTTTGATGATCCATTAGGCATTTTAAACCTTATCTTCCGAAAAAATAAAACAAAAAAAGAGCTCTGTGAACTGCTCTTTCTTTGATTTGCATACCGTCCTCAGATTTGTATGCGACACTTTAAACATTTCAATACCCCTGTTGCCTGCTTTGTGTTATTATTTATATAAATTATACCTATTAATATTTAGTTTTTTAAAGCCAGCTGATAAGGTGAATTTGCAGATGTTGATTGATTCATTCATATGCCAGAATAACGGGTAGAAGACGCAAGTATGACGATTTCTGAAGAGACAATCAAAGGGCGGCTCATGTTGCTACACTTTTTAACATTTTTAACGAAAAGGCGGATGGAATTTCTCACCACATCCGCTCTATTCATCAGATCTAACGTCTTCTGATTGTTACTTAGTTTGGCCACTTTCTCCGTCTCTGTAGGGGGCATCGAAAACTCACTTCATCTTTTATTGGTCTTTGAAGATGAAATATTACGAGAATGAAAGCAATACCTTATAGATTCAGGTGGATAATGATTACACTCTTTGTTGGATATTTAATTAAGGTGCTGTGCGTCCTGATGTTTTTCTACAAATTTGGGGACCTATGATTTTATTCCGTCTACTAAAGGTGGAATGTTTTTCAGGAGGAGCTTTTCCATAGCGAAGGGTTCCCATTGTCTGTTGAAGGGCGATGGCTATTAGAATAAATCTTTTCTAACTTTCCTATGGTCGATACTTAGAATTTCTACCTATTTGAGCTGTATGTTTGAAAAACAAATTTCGACCAATTATGTGTACAACCATTGGAAAATTACATTTGGTGATTTGCACACCTTTATCTCTGGCCCTTCTTATATCGTAACAGTTCAGACTTAATTAGTTATGTCGAGAAATGTAAGTATCGGCTGTTTTTTTAGTTGCATGAGCGCTATCAGTATCGATAACCATGGTACAATATTTGGTTCCTACAAGATGGCGCAACTTGCCATACAGCGCGCTTAGCAATCAATTAATTGGACCATGTAACTCGTAGCCTCGGCAGACATACCTGTATAAAAAATCATATCCAAAAAATAAATGCCATGAAGTTACCTATCGAATTATAATGAAAACAATTCTTTCCAACAATGTTTCTGTTTTGTGTTATCATTTTGATTTCTCAAGCTCTTCAAATAACATAACGGTATTTGACTATCCATAAGAAAAACTTAGTTTCATGGATTGTGCCTATGTCGTTTTATACCTCATCAAATTATAAATATTTGCACTTACGGTAAGTGATTGTACAGTTCTTCTTTCCACACGTAGCTCACCGAATCTTAGATTTTTTGCTCAGTTAACTTAAATTCATTATCCTTTCTTTGGGACGTATGCGATGCGAACAAATTTCACATTTTTGCCCTAATATGAAATTTATTCCATGTCGAACTCTCTTCACAAACGTTGATTCATCGCTTTCTCATGACAGTGATTTAATGCCTTTGCCTTTAAAGTAATGCAGTAGACTAAGAATTTGAAACTTTTGAATTTTAACGAAATCAGAAAAAATAAATATTGTGGGAGAAAGAACAAAAAAGCAATGAAATCTTTGCTGATGGCTCAAAGATGATGGATAAAGCAAAACAATCAGGCAATGAAAAGAGCCAAGCAAAACATAGCGGAAAAGGTGATTGGTATTTTGCCTGCCGTAATATTTATTTTCAATTATAGAAAGCCAATGGCGTAAACCTGTCAGGAAAAGAGGGTGAAATGAATAGAATTCATAAGCTTGTGCCACCAGCGACTCGACGAATTGAAAATTCGCAAAAGTAAATGCGAAAGTAATTTTAATACTCGTGGCAAATCAATAATGCAATTTTTTCTTAGCATTAGCAGTAGCAGCAGCAAGTGAGCTGTCTGAGATGGCCAGACAAGACATGTCTGTCATGTGCATAAATAATGTTTCTCTGAAGATGGACGAAGAAAGAAGGGGAGCATTTACCTGAAATGCTGCCAACTGTCTGTACAATTGAATTTTAGTTTTATTGCAATAACTGTAGTAGTAAATATTTTACTATAAATGCCATAACATATGGTAAGTAGGCTTTTCTAGCTTTCTATTTATAGTTGCTGTTGGCAAATTTAGCGGTTATTACATGTGATTCAACGTAAATTGTCAATATGTGGCAGAAAAACGAACGTTAATATTTAATGGCTATTGGACTTGGGAAAATTCTACTTCGAATAACGAAAACGTTGTGCATAGTTATAAAAATCATAAGAAAAGAAAAGCTCGTAGATTCTTATTCATTTATGTGAGTGCTTATAGTGGGCAACAGATGGCCAACAGGACGTATGAGTGATATTGAGTGAGCTGTATCAAATTTTATGCTCACAGAAAAACCTCATCTAAAAATTCATTTTACAATTATTTCGACTGAATTTTCCTTTATTTTTAGTTTTTTAGTTTCAATCTTTTAAAATTGTTTTGCGTCGCCTTCTTCCTTCTTCCTTGTTGCTCTCAACGCTCTCCTGAAGCTTTTTGTGTCCCTGCTCGTTACCGAATCGGCCAAGTTACATACTTGGCATGAATATTTAAACAAAATAGGCTAATAAAGTTGGTCCTCTACACTTTTGGCCATTAATTTTCTATTAAGTCTGCATCGAGCGGCCACAAAACGAAGACACATTTGCAAACAAATGCAAAACAGGAAAGCAAAGTTGGGTAATTGACGATGAGATGAAGTGGAGATGGCAAAATAAGTGAGGATGAAAATATTAAATGTGCTGATGTAAATGGAATTGTGGCAGTAAATAAAAATGAAAAGTAGAAAAGTTACTACTCATTTGGGCATATTTTGCAAATATTGAGGATAAGCAAAAAAATGACTAAAAAGTTCAAATAAGCAATAAATAATTACTTTGGCCACTTTAAATTTTCAGTTAATTTTTTTCAGAGAGCGTGAAGTAAGTGATTTTTTCAGGTGAATGAAAATGAGTTTACAAAAACAAAAAAATACAAAAAACACAGACAACTACAATTTCAAGACACAAAATTTGCGTGCTAGCGATATATTGCACAAAAACAGCGGTGACTCTTTTGCATTTTCATTTTATTCTTCCTTTTTGTTCTTTCGTTAAAAGGCAAGTCTGCATAAACTACGTCATGTCTTAGTGCGAGCCGCAATTTGTGAACTGTTAAATGAGTGAAGGTGAAATTGAAATCTAAAACTAAAAAATTTAACTGTGCGTTTTTGATTTTGTATGTTCTTTTTAGGTGATTATAAAAAATTGAGCAACTCGTTGTTTAGTGCAGCCTTAAAACTCGCATCGGCCTTAAAAGTCAATGTTCGATTACTCTTAAGAGTTACTTCATTTTGTGAACTGCATATCAAGATTTCATAGCCTTCAAGTAGAAAAAGATGCTCCGGTAACACTATGAAACTAAATTGAAATTTTTTTATAACACAGGAAAGTAATTAATCTGAAATCAGCTTGAAAAATGTTTCTCGCAGCCAAAATATTGAGAGAATTATGCTCATTATGTCGAAAGAATGTCTCTTAGGTGGGAAATGAAAATATACAGATGTGTGTAGCAATAATTACTAACGAAATTACGCTGATACTAACCATCCTTATGAAGCACTTCTATTTGTACTTTCACAAATACTATTTAAAGTTTTAGCCATCTTGAGCTGCTCTCGATGCATGTAAATTTTCACTCTTATGCTGATACTTGCTGTAATAAGCTTTTGGTACTTCGGTAGCATTTGCGAGCGTATGAGCAGGTTATTAGTTTAAAACTTTCAATAATTCTCCAAATTCATCGACATTTATTTTCTCCATTATTAATTGAGTAGAATGGCGGAATATTTTCCTCTTTATTTACAGGAATTATCAAAATAAATTTATGCATCGTGTTATAAAATATTTTTCATTACTAACAATTATTGAAATAAGCTAATAATTTTAACTAAATAAATAAAATAACTAAATTTTCCTGCAACCTTACGAAATCACTGAGTAAACTGTTTATACTCACATTCTCTGCTAAAGGGTAGGAAATAAGTATTGCCATTGTTATTGTTAATCTTAATCCGTGAGATTATGGAAGGAGCTTTGGGATTACTCAGCAATTGGGCCACAGATTTTGGCTTAAGTGTGAACCCGAGCAAAACTGAACTGATGCTTTCACAAAGAGATCCAACATATCAAACTATAATCTTCCAAAAGTAAATGGAGTCAGTCTTCCGCTAACCCAACAGGCAAACTACCTAGGGGTTATCTTAGATCGCAGACTCAGCTGGAGGTCCAACGTAGAGTACAGGGTAAAGAAAGCGAATATAGCACTTTACACGTGTAAGAGAATGTTGGGTGAAAAATGGGGTATCCAATCAAAACTATCCGATTGGGCCTGCGCAGTCATTGTAGTCTGGAAAATACAATCAAACCAAGCTGAACAAGATACAAAGAACAGCGTGTATTTTAACCACAGGAGCGCTTAGCACCAGTCCTACTGAAGCACTCAATGTACTAACTCAACAGCTACCATTAGATTTACCCATTAAAACAATAGCCACCTGCAGCGCAGTGAGACTCAGAGACATAGGAAGGTGGACAATAAGGTCGTACGGTCACAGCAAGACAGTCCTGGACCTTAACTTCAAGAAAGACTTTACGGTACGTTTTCCACCGAGAGCCGAATGGAGGCAAGGATTGATTGTTGATTGGTACATTTGACGTTGAAATCTATACTGATGGTTCTAAGATGAACTGTGGTGTTGGAGCTGGCCTCTGTTCGGAGCCGCTCAACATATCCAAATCAATCCTTCTACCTGACTATGCCAGCGTGTTCCAGGCAGAACACACAGAAGCATGCAAATCACTAAAATACTACAAAGAAATTGTTGCAAGAGTAGTATCTTTTCAGACAGTCAAGCAGCTATTAACGCCTTAGATTCCAATTCCATTTCATCCAAGTTAGTTTTACAGTCCAGAAAGGAACTAGAGCTGCTTGGTCACTGGCTTCAAATTACTCTGATATGGGTTCGCTGTCATAGGAACATAGAGGGTAATGAGAAGGCAGATGAGCTAGCAAGAAAAGGTTTGCCACTAGACATAACAGTAAAACAATAAAAACATGCATTGCTGCGCACTACTATGCTTTAGCCGAAAGAAGGCTACAACATCCAGAAGACGAATTATGTTACTGTTAGGATGCTTTCGGCCAAACATTTCACGTATAATTGCAATCCTTACAGCAAATTAACGAAATCGCAGGCATAGAGATAAAAAGTTTGCTTTTATACCGAGATCTAACGAAATGCATCTGACTTAAAAAAACAAGACATCATCATACGAGAACAATGGTAGTAAAACGGCGCTAGTTGCTAATTAAGAATAGATCAGCAGGAATACTCAACCATTACAACAACAATACAGCTGGATCCCCATATTTCAGTAAATTGTGTTGGTAATTGATATTCTTTTCAATGTACAAGGTAAACTCATAATTACCTGCACTTTCTATATAGACGTAAGCAACCAACTTGATTAGTAAAAATTACCTTCATATTACTTAAAATGCCTTCATGCAAACTCGTGCGAAGTCTCAGCTCTTCGGAAATGTACAGTGAGATATTTCAGGTAACCGTTTAGACTATCCACTCCATATAACGTACTTATACTTTAGGTGTCCTGTGTATAAAATAAATGAATTAGTGAAAATTTCAAATCTGAAAACAGTTTTTTCTGCTAAACAGAAATACCTATTAGTAAGCCAGTGGCAAGTATTTGAAACTTAAGAAAAGTTTACAAAATCCTACACTTATTCTGAATAAAAATTAAACAAATATCAGTCTTTGGAGCTAGATATTCCTTGATTGGTCAATTTGCGATATCTATGAATAATAGTAATTATATAATTGTATTTAAGTTGAATACAATTCAAAATGGATAAGACCAACCATTCAGAAAGAAAATTGATATTAGTCGAGTTTTCGACCATTTTAATTTTAATTCCCTTACCTCTGGCCATGAGAAAAATTTCTAAGTGAAAGCTAAAAAATTAGATTTTCGCATATTAAGATCATTTGGCATGTGTTAACTTAAAGCATACAGAATTATCTCAAAAATTAACAGTTAATTTTATTTTATTAAATTGGTCAAACGCGCCACTGTACGCCCATATAAGGCTGTTGCTATGCTAATCAGTTGTGTAGAGAAGTTCCTCTTTAGTGAAGTCGTAATTATTATGTTAAAATGCGTTCGCCGCTTTAACTTTCAACTATTTACAGTCATTATTACTGTTGTTGTATTTAACCAAATTGAGACAACAGCTGTGCATGAGATGGCATAAAATTTCAATACTTTGCGCTACCACTCGCACTTGCGTTAAGGCAGGTTGAGCTTAGTGTTATGTTTAGTAAGAATTTTCTTGCAGCACGTTTTTGTTGGTCGTTACCCTACCATACTTTTAACATCATTTTAGATCGCGTAATAGTTTGTCTAAGATTTGCTTACCTTGCGTTTTTTTAATTAATTGCTGATGACTGGAAATTCTGGGCTTAGCAGCATAAACATATCTACTTGACTGTGCGTAATTTAAGGCACATTTTTTCGCTGATAAATTTCTACATTTGCTTAAATTTTTGTAGTCTAATTATTTTGTATTGGAGTATTGGAAGCAAGCTATAAATTTCAAATTAAATGAATCACTGTGAAAATCAATAGTTGAATTAAAAAATATTATCTTAAAAGTCGGAAAGCTAAAAATAAGTGAATTTCGTAACTATCTCCGAGCACTACTTTCGACATGGAAATCCAAAGAAGAGAAGTGTAGATGGACAACTACTATACTCTACTTCGATTTATTACAAATGAATGGCGAAGTGATGACAGACTGAAGGGAGCGTATTGATATACCTTTTGCCAGTTTTCTAGTAGATAAGCAGGTGAAAGATATAAAGAAAGCACAGCTTCTGGTGTAAGGCAGACTTGGCCTAAACCGGAATGGAAACGAAAAAAGATTGGGTACTCTACAAAAACAAAGTCGGGACTATCTACCATCATTTGCTTATTGTGTACTGCTCAATTGACAAACATAGATAAAAACTGTGGTGTTTTTAGAACCATGTAAATAAACGATTTCTCATCTCCTCCCTTAGTACTGCGCTCTATTCCGGATTTTGCAAGAACTCTAAAATTTTGAAGAAACTTAAAATCTTAAAAGAACTTGTGAGACTCATCAGGTACATAAGAAGGCTTAAAGGACCTAAATCTTTAACGTAAGTCTACCGCTGGATTAAGCGGCACCCCCTCAGCCTAACCTACCTTATGAAACTTTTGCCAATATCGGTATTGATAGCTTGCAATTGGGGTACCTCAGACCTTAAAATATCTTATATTTACATACTCACAGTCTGTCTAATAGAAATGTGACCGTCAAAATTCAAATTTGGAGTTCCGTTTATTAAAAATTTATATGGTGCTAAATAGGTGTAACCTTTTCACAATAAGTCTAGTACAATTTGTTAGCTTTTTGAGTAATTTAGAAAGCACACGTGGTTTTTGTGAAATAATTTCAGCATTTGAAAAAGCTTTGAAGCATTGTTCCGATGTACACAGCCTAAACGTCCAAAAATGTCACGTACATCTGCATCTAAACATTTGAATAAGTCGAAGACGTTCATAAATAAATAGGTGCAGCGGTATACCGAAGTTAAAAACGTTGACGACTTCCCCGGACAAGGCAAAAAAAAAAAACACCTCTGAAGCAAGCATAAAATTATTGATTGACTAATGTGACTTCAACACCAAAAGTAAAAGTACGTTTACCAATATGAGGGTCTTATCGAGACTACAATGCACTGTGGCTATTTGTTGCACCGGAGCTTTTCCGACTACTTCAGGGCCGGTATTGGATGCTCTGATTGGCTTACCACCATTTGATACTTTCATCCAAGGAGAGGCCTTGAAGGCCATCTGCCGGCTGAAACACAATGGGAACTGATACGACCCCTGTCCGGCATTGTAAAAGAGGGAAGGCATGGACTTCGATCGAACGATTCTCTCCATGCCATTAAGAGTCGTACTTGAAAAGAGATACAGTGCAGTGCTGCCAGAGGCTCAGTTGAGGTCGAACTCTGAAAATGAGCTCGGTAAACACTGTTTTCACATTTTCACGAATGGCTCCAGGACCGAGCACGGCTCCGGCTCTGGGGTCTACGTGGAATCCAGCAGGACAAAACTGCACTTTGCTCTTCAAATAAATGCATCTGTGTTTCAGGCGGAGGTGTATTCGGTTCAAGAAGCGATGAACTTTGTTGTGGAAAACCGATGAAGAGGCAGATCTATATGTGTCTGCAGCGACAACCAAGCTGCGATCATGGCCTTAGAGAGCCCTGTATGGTAAGTCCAGGCTGAACTATGTCGGTAGACATAATAGCATGATGCCAAAATGGGTCCTAAGACACATGGGTATCATGGGTAACGAGACCTCTGACTTCTTAGCTAAGATAGGCTCTGAGGCCAACTTCTTTGACCCGGAGCCTGTTCCGCCACTCACTTCTACAGCCATCAAAGCCACAAGCGAGTTTGGCAGGCTGAGAGAGGCTCCAGATGGACTAATCTGATGTTACTTGTCATGTCCGATCGACTGTCGCAAATCCGCCTGTCATTAAGCAGAAGGGATTGCAGGTGATGGGCCACTTTCTGTGGTCGAAGCACATGGAGAGGGTGGGCATCTCACGAATCAGGTTTGAGGTCTTTGGCACTGATGTGTTAAGAAGCGACCACCTTGGCTCCTTGGCACCATAAGGTCAGATTTCTTCGTAGATCGGGTAGGTTTAAAGAAAATGAAAAGGGAATCCGACTGCAGTACAATGGACTTAATTGTGTCTGAATGCTGCACTTGCTACTTGTCCCGACAAAAAAAATAAAGTTTATCAATGTACGTCCCGACAATCCACTTCGAAAATCATAATAAATCATCGCACGCAAAATTTTAGCGAATTTATGCCGTCAATTGGGCGAGACGAATCTTTCAACTCACTCTACAAATATCAAATAAATCTCGTAAGTGAAAACGTTGTTTGCTAGTTTATGCTAAAGGATACCAAACTTTTCGATAAAAATATCAAGTTATGTATGGATCATCACATGTAATGTGGCAAAGGCGACCCTGTTAAAAATAAATCTTCGTATAACCGCTTTTCCTTTTCTGGTATATTACATAACCGTACCAAGATAAAATTTCATTTGAAATTAAAGCTGACAAATACCAATTTATGTTCTTTCTGATAAAAAAATCATTAATAATGAAAAACGCAATCCATTGATCTTTTATAAACAAGCAAATTCCAGCCACCCTGCATTTTAAGCATCGAACTTTGTTAACTCTAAGTGAACTTGTATGTAAATATTAAACACCACTTCGACAGGTTTAGGTGAAACGAAATTTCAATTATTCAACGTTACCTAAGTAGCATAAATTGCAATTGCTGGTGGCGCAAATGCCAGCAACACTTAGCGATTAAAGGCGGATAGCGCGAAATCGGGTTTGAGTGTAGTTGTGTAGAGCGAAGAACAACAAATATATGAAGCAATAGGCAACACAATAATGCAACAAAGATGTTACTGCATTAGAGGCTATTATTAAATCACTGGAGAGGAAGACAGTTGTAATAAAAATTTCAACCAACCAACCACTCTTCACAGTTCCAAGTCAAAAAGAGGAAAATAACATAAAAAATAAAAGGAAATGAAAAGAACCAGCAGCTTCTGGTGCTGAAAAGAGACGACAAAATTAAGTTCTATTTTGCAGACTGCTCTTACGCCACATTCTGTTGCGTGAATGCATAATAAATGAATATAATAATGCTGCATTTTCACAGATATCTGCTGAAATGCAGCTTACAAAAATTAATATGTATGTGTGAAGTATTTCTCTTAACTGATTATGCATTGGTAAATTAAGTTAGTATCAGTGTTAAAATTCCCCTAAAGTCTGACAGAATAGCCGATATACTGGCCGAGTTCGTGCGTGACTACCATTTGGAAGCGTGACTACCATAGGTTAGAGTGCATGAAGCACCAAATGATGCCTCGGCAGGCAATAGCAACTCTCCGAGTATATTTCTACGATGAAAAATCTGCTCATAAAAACTATTTGCCGTTAGGAGGCGGCAGCATACATCTGAAGGTCCTTCCATTTGCGGGAAAACATCAAGATGCACACCAAACATAGGAGGAGAAGCTTGACCCAACACCCGATAAAGAGTGTTAAGGATAATTATATATATACAAATACGTGGTAATACGGTATATCTTGCGAATACGTTTCGGAAAATAAGTGACCTTTCTTTTTTTCCACTGAATTTAGGTTGATAGTATGGTTTTTTGTAGTTTATCCGAAAGTAGTTTTTTAGTGGCGTCGTGAAAATTAGTGCCTCTTATCAAAAATTTATGAGTAAGGATTTGTTGTACTCCATTCAGAGCGACGGCAATGATTCGATGAGCCAGGCAGTCACAGAATATGAGACCTTAATAACTGAGTATGCTCCAAAGTGCAACCACGAAGGCAAGAAGGGAAATGTGGGAAGCAGACAACAAAAGAAACTTTCAGTTTTACGTACCAAGGATAAATGGGCAACGAATTCAAACTCAGCAGCCCCAAAAACATATACATCAGTTTATTTAATTTTTTCTGGTGACTTTGAATTGAAGCTACATTTGACCTCAGAAGAGCAAACGGATGATAAATTCATATTTAGCAGCCCCAAAATTTTCCCGTGAATAGTGTGACCTTGAAGATTTTTAGGTGTTAGGTAGTTAACGGGGAAACTTGCGTACTTACTGAGATGTATTACAGTTAATTGGAAAAAATTCCAAACCAAATTTGAGCACATATAATTTTTTGTTTTCAAAGATTTTCTGAATTTTTCAAAAATACTCCTATTCAAGGAAATGTTTTGATGTACCTAGAAAAACAATTTTAACTCGGCCAATTTGGGAGCATTACTAAGTGATCCCAGGATCATGAGAGAAACGTTGGAATCGTGGTATATTGCTAAACGAAGTCTATTGCGAAGGTCATATTTTAATTTGTTTGCGTTTAATGTGTGATCTATGTATTTTTTGCCAATAGAGTCGAGGGCTACTATTATTGGGGCATAATTGGAATAATTTGCAAAATGCACAACTATTTAGTGAACCAAGCGGTGCATATTTGACTTAAATTAGATAATTTAAGCAGCGCTAAACAAAGCCTTCAATGTTATGTAAAAGCAATGGATTTATATTAATTACTCGTGCGAGTATATCTACATGCATAGAATTTAGATTGTCAAAGATGTGACTTTACTATTACTTTTTCCCACTAGCGGTGAGAGGCACATGAATCCACACATCCCATTTAGTGATTTTTGTACTTTTTGGTTTTTCGAATCGAACTTGAGCTCACAGACAATCAAAAATATTAACTCAGACTTATAGCTAAGGCGGTACGAAGCCATTCCGCAAAAAGCAACTACTCATTCTGAAAAATTATCAAAGCAATAAAAACAAATTTGATTTAAAATCTCACGTATTCTTACTTCATGTCTTTCCACTTTTTCATGCCAGTTATAAATTTAGAGAATCTGGAATTTCACCATCGCTTCCCTGGTTTTGAGTCACTTTTACCATTTTGTTAATAGCCAAAATTAAAAGAGCATAAAATTGCAAGCTTCATAAATCCGCAAACAATTGGACACAAAATACTCAACGACTTTATGATTATTTAATTTGCAAATGACGATATTATCTACGGCACCCAGAAGTATGCAAAATAATTAAAATATAAGTTTTTACAATGCTTTCACTACAATAAGCCACTAATACTCTTTGCCTCTATATACGAGTATATACTTTAGCAGTATTTGGTATGCGAATATTCTTTAATTCTTACATAATCGGATTAAAACTTATCGCCGTTGCAATGTGGCGTGGATGTAAACTACAGTTGTGGCGGGCGGAAGGGGAAGATAATAAACAATAACAGCAGCATATAATTTGGCGAGCTGCGTGCCGACTGCTTATCGCTTAATGAATTCGCTTTTGGAGCAAATAAATTGTTTGGTCCTGTATTGTGTGGACATTGCAGGCTTTTGTGTATTTGCAATTAGAGACTAAATTTTGTGCAGCAATGGAAACAACAGCGGTAAACTGTGATAAAAATAAGGGCCAATCGTAAAGAAATAAAAAAAAAAAATATCCCCCAATAGACGTGAAAAATAGATGTACTTGTATGAAGGTATTCTGCGGAATATGGCAAAATACACATTGCGAGCCCTTTCATTTATTTATTTATATTTATAATTTTATTGACCCTGAAAAATAACTTCTTATTTTTATTACACATTTTTGAAAATATTCAACAGAATTACGTGAGTCAAAAAAGTATTCCCACACTCGAAAATTCAAAGTTCTCAGTGCTATAATTTTTGTTCTAATGAAAGTATAAAAAAAAAGAAATGGTATTTGCGAAATGTATTTTTTTATTACGTATCTGAACAAAAAAAATAATTTCGACTTTAAATAGGTCTACAAGCTTAACTTTTAAAGGTAAAATAAGGCAATTCCGAGTATGCCAATACTTTTATGACTCACTGTATGTACGATTGCTCCACATTAGCAGCCATATTTCGCTACCCTTAATGCTTATTTCAACATTTTTATCTCTGTCATATTTCGCTACACTTCATTAATTTCCTGGATTTCCTCTAAATCAACAACTATTTAGTTTAAATTTTAATTTGTTGAAAAAATCTCACTTTCACTAACAACAGGATGATCATTATAATGCCACAAAATTGTGACGACGGAGTACTTTAATGATAAACTATGGTGACTATTTCTATTTCTAACCTTTTTTTGTCACTATCTTTATACCTTTATCTTTATCTTTATCTTTATCTTTATCTTTATCTTTATCTTTATCTTTATCTTTATCTTTATCTTTATCTTTATCTTTATCTTTATCTTTATCTTTATCTTTATCTTTATCTTTATCTTTATCTTTATCTTTATCTTTATCTTTATCTTTATCTTTATCTTTATCTTTATCTTTATCTTTATCTTTATCTTTATCTTTATCTTTATCTTTATCTTTATCTTTATCTTTATCTTTATCTTTATCTTTATCTTTATCTTTATCTTTATCTTTATCTTTATCTTTATCTTTATCTTTATCTTTATCTTTATCTTTATCTTTATCTTTATCTTTATCTTTATCTTTATCTTTATCTTTATCTTTATCTTTATCTTTATCTTTATCTTTATCTTTATCTTTATCTTTATCTTTATCTTTATCTTTATCTTTATCTTTATCTTTATCTTTATCTTTATCTTTATCTTTATCTTTATCTTTATCTTTATCTTTATCTTTATCTTTATCTTTATCTTTATCTTTATCTTTATCTTTATCTTTATCTTTATCTTTATCTTTATCTTTATCTTTATCTTTATCTTTATCTTTATCTTTATCTTTATCTTTATCTTTATCTTTATCTTTATCTTTATCTTTATCTTTATCTTTATCTTTATCTTTATCTTTATCTTTATCTTTATCTTTATCTTTATCTTTATCTTTATCTTTATCTTTATCTTTATCTTTATCTTTATCTTTATCTTTATCTTTATCTTTATCTTTATCTTTATCTTTATCTTTATCTTCGAACCTGCGTTCTCCGTCTTTGTAGTCACGCACCAACCTATACGGCTACGGCGGTCGCATCATCACATAGCTACAGGAAATAATTAAATGTATGTGTTATAAATTCTTTAACAATTGTGACAAATTGAATAAACAGAAGTCACTTTAATTCAGAACTTGTGGTATGAACGGAGATTATTGTTAAAAGCAAATTATTAGCCACAGCTATTACTAGACATAATAACGTACGTACAAATGAGTATTTATGTATTGCCCATGTACTGCTACGCCATAACGACTATGCGTTTATTAATAAATATTCACCTGTACTTCCGATTTGACATAATCGATTTATCATAACTTATTTCCGTATGAATACATATACAAATGCGTAAACGTACTGGCTATATATTGCATATTTAAGTGCAGGATTGTTAGTTATAGACATTTGTTATTGTGGTTTGTGAATTATACAAGTATTAACATTACAATTTAATTGTTATGAGTGCTATAGTTTGCACTTAGACTGCAATGACGCTCGAACTACAGTGGGTATGAGTGACCACAAATGTTGGTTCTCTTTGATATTATATGAATGCCAATTGCTTATACGACATGTCGTGCTCATGGATGCACATATAGTAACTGCTTTGCATATTATGTTTCATTGCTAGTCGATTTACAGCCTTGTTTCCAATCACATTGCACTATTCACTTTAGTATGAGTGCAAATTTGACCGATGGATACACATACATATATATTAAATGTTAACACTTGTATATGTTCATATAGGCACATACTTGCTTTTAATGACGAAATAAGTTGTTCGAATGTTCGCCGACACAATAAACATAATTTAATTTGAGTTTATTTATTTGCCTATATTTATATACTTGTGAATATTTGTGATAAGATTTTGTATGCAAATTCATTAAATCAATTATTGAGCGACTTAATTAAATTTTAGGGTTTTATTCAGAAGTCTTGTAACACTATAGCTTGTTAGAATATATAAAAGTGTTTCAATATTTAAGTTGTAATTGACAGGAAGTTTAATTTGGAGCTGCTCGTTTATGGTGTAAAGCTTTATGCAATTGCCTTAATTAATTTAGGAATTAAGCTTTCCATACTTTAATTTTGATTTACGTTTAAAAAAATCGCTTTTAAAATGCGGAAAATTCTTATAAATTGCTGCCTAGATAAGCAAAATATATGTTTAGGGCAGTGTGCTGTCTTTAGGTGGTAATGGAAAGATGACGTTTAAGTTTTAGTCTCTTGTCTCTTCGGTGGTAATATAAACACGAATTTCATTAGCACAGACAATTTTGTGATAATGAAAAGAAGTTTTAATGAAATCTGATCTCAAAGAACTACATTTCAATGTTGATTTAAATATTTCTTCAGTTTTGTTTTTTGTGCGAATTTGATATTAAAATGTAAATAAAAAATAATTTGTGTTTTGTTAAAAATTTGTGAGCTAAAATGTAATACTTTTGGGTCGATATAATTAGAAGTTTCTATTTAAAAATATGGTTTGCTCTAAATACTTTTTTATACTACAACGTATGTACGCTTACTCCTCATCTCCAATCTAAAATCAAACATTCTTGATTTGCCATTTTAAGATTAATTTAGGGATAGTGAGTAAGAAAATTTATAACTAATGTTTTTTTTTGCAAAGAGAAAGCCAAGTGATTCCAATATTTCAAATACCGTCGTCAGTTCTGCTAAAAATTTATTTATTTGTAGGCATGAAATTAAAAAAAAAGAAGTTTAAAATTTTCAGATTTAGAATTTCGAAAATTTTGGAAGATAGTCTTGTTTTTAATGAAATTCGTTTTTTTTAAGAATTTTATTTTGCTTGTATTTAAAAAAATTTTTGTTGAAAAGAATATTTATTTTCTGTTCAAAATTGAAATATTGTATCATATGGATTTTTTACTACTTCAGCAAAGTTGGTTGATAGTGGGTGAGAAGTCAAAAGTTCTTAACATTTTCCCCTAGTACACTGGTCTGATGAAAAAAATGTGTGCTGGCTAAAAAAGAGCCATACACTGATATGCCAATCATTGGAAATGTCAAAGATTATTCACTTGCCCAGGAAATAAGGAATACGCAAAATATAGTTTGGAACCCTTGTGTAAGATGAAGTTTTATTTATGGGTGTTAGAAGAATAGATAAGAAATAAACTAAACCTCTGCGATTCCTTGCTTAGAATTGACGAAATTTATCACGTTTTGAGGTCGCTGGTAGGTTAGGTTCTTATGGCAGTCAGTTTAGAATAGCCAACTTAGCCCATGTACGTCCGTTATGTTACCACTATGTAACACGGGAACCTCAAAATTTATTCATCATGGAATAATTTAGATGCTTTTATGGAACGTAGAATAAGTTTTATCCCAACACCGAATAGTTCCGTAAGAGAGTCAAAACAAGGTTTTCTTAACAACCTTGCCCTACTTCTAGCTAAAGCTGGATAACTACAGATTCTACCTTGCCCTACTTCTAGCTGAAGCTGGATAACTACAGATTCTACTATTTCGTCCTTTTCCTCGTCTCCACAACTTCTACAGTAATTATGCGAAAATGTTCCTGTCCTAGAAGAGTATCCACCTAACAGGCAATGACCGGTGACACAAGCCACGACCTTCGAGATCTTCTCTTTTGAGAGGTTTAGCACTTCTCCTGAGCTTTTCTTATCTATTTGCTGTCACATTAGCCTGGTTGTAACACAAGTAGTTTCTTATCTCGATATTCTATTGACCTCTTGGAGAACATTTATTTTTTATCCTCAAATTGAAAGCTGCAATAAGGATTCCAATATATCCTCTGTTTTCAAGAAGTGGAAGATTAGTACCTTTTCTGTTTGGCTCATGGGCCTTGCAATTTCCTTAAATATCTCTGGGTCCTTGAACTCATATAAGACTGACTTTAAAGACGGTGCTAATAACATTGTCCGAAAAGATATTTATTGTAGTTTTTTACGGCGTGTGTGTTAATGTCCACAGTTGTCTCCTTTATGACTAAGACTTCTGCCTGATATACGCATATACGCTACAGTAATCCAGAAGTCGGCTAGATAATTCCAGTCCTAGTCCTTTTGAAAAAACTCCATAGCCTACTTTATTTCTTAGCTTGGATCCATCCATGTAAAAATTTATGTACCCTCTTCTCCATGGTCTTTCAGTTTTCCACTCTCTTTTTGACGAGCTGTTAGTCTTGAAGAAACTGTTGATTATAACTGCTCATAGTACGTAGTATAGAAGCACGGCCGAACCAACGGGTCTTGCATAGCGCTATACCATTAAGTCTGAGCGCTGAAGCGGCCACGTGTTTGCTTAACAGATTTAGTGATAGCAGGTTGACTAGCATTTGGAACGCTTTGATTCATGCAGTCCTTAAAGTGCCGGTAATGCATAGAAATGCAGTTCTTTGGACCTTGCTCAGCAGTTTCATATTTACTCGCCCTTTGAGGTGATGGCCACCACACAAGTATTCCATATAGCGAAATAGCCTGAACTAGCGAAGTGTAAAGCCAATATGTAATATGAGGTGCTAATCCCCATTTAATTCTGACCGGCTTTTTGCATGTGCGCAATGAAACCTTAGTCTTTTGAATCCTATTCTCACTACTAGATTTCCACGTAAGTTTCCTGTTTAATATGAGTCCTAACTATTTAGATTTCTCTTTCAAGGGAATCGTCATACCCTTGAAAATTAGTGAGGAAACTGTGTATGATCTATGTTTCCTTCTAAAAAGAATTTGTTCAGTTTTATCGGGGTTTATTCCGAGTACCCTACTCTCTGCCTAGTTACTAAGTGTGGCCGTGTTACAGCGCGGAATATCCATAAGCGTGTATCCCATGTCTTTAACCGCAAGGTGTGTCACATACGAGAACAAAAGTCACAAATATTGTTGCCAAATCACAGTGAGCCAGCTCAAATGATCGTCTAGGCCAGTTTAATGGCCAATAAAGTTTTGCCGCGGTTTTGGTAGGGTTCGAAGGGAATAACAAGTATATATAGAAAAGACAAGACAACACCAAACTGCTCACAGCTTTAAAAAAGCGGTTATAACGATCATGTATGGAACATTTGCTAGTCCAAACCTGGCTCCATGCGATTACCATATTCCCTTTGTTGGATGGTACACTACAGGTTTCAATGAAACTGAGCACCAGAAAGAAAATAAACTTGTAAAATTTTATTTATCAATTGCGGCGAGGGCTCTGTGATTCTTTTCGGTGTGTCTTTTGATTTATTATGCAAAGATTTTTACAATTTAAGTCTCGGCATAGAAGCCTTTTGACACTTAAAAAAATGTATCTCGTTGATAATTATTACAATTGAAAGT
Source organism: Anastrepha obliqua (assembly GCF_027943255.1). NCBI lineage: Eukaryota > Metazoa > Arthropoda > Insecta > Diptera > Tephritidae > Anastrepha > Anastrepha obliqua. The sequence goes on from NC_072892.1 coordinate 90,422,962, forward strand.
ATTTTTTTTTTTCAATTTAAGTCCTGGAAGAAAACCAAAGTGGTCTTCATTCCTAAGGCAGGAAGGAGGGGCCACGTCCTGGCCAAGGACTTCAGACCTATAAGTCTTACCTCCTTTATTCTCAAGGTGTTTGAGAGAGTGATCGACTGTCACATCCGAGAGCACTCTGAAACCAGAAAGGTGGTAGCATATGCCGATGACTTGGTCCTGATGGTCTCAGGTCCCTTCCCATCAGTAATGGCTGAAATTCTGGAAGGAGCACTGGCTACACTCAGCAGATGGGCCGCCAGTTGCGGTCTCAGAGTCAACTCTGACAAAACAGAGTTGATGCTATTCACCAGAAAATACAAGCCTCCACCTTTTAAGCTTCCTAGACTTAACAACCAGTGTCTTACACTTTCATCGGAAGTCAAGTATCTTGGTGTAATACTTGACCCCAAGCTCCACTGGAAGCCGCACATAGAAAATCGAGTTAAGAAGGCTAAAATAGCCTTCTACGCCTGTAAATCTATGTTCGGCAAAAAATGGGGCCTCAAGCCACGTGTCGTACTCTGGATGTACAACTTAGTGGTTCTGCCAATTTTGACATACGGTTGCCTAGTTTGGTGGGTAGCTCTTCAGAAGGGCTACAACTTCACTAAATTAGAGAGAGTGCAGAGAACTGCATGTGTAGGCATCACTGGTGCCTGTAGGACATGTCCCACCGCTGCGCTCAACGTTATTCTCCACTTAATTCCTGTGGATCTGCAGGTTAAGTCCATTGCTGCTCAGAGTGCTATTAGACTGAAGGAGTTTGGCCTTTGGAGACAACTCCCTGTAGGGCATAGCAGCATCTTGAAGCAGATCTCCCCTTCCTTCTCTGATATTCGCACCGACCTCTCCATCCGCAAACTGTGCTTTGAGGGTTGTGCTAGGGCCATCTTTCCGAGCAGGCAAGATTGGAAAGAGGGGAGAGTTGTTGCGGATATAGATGCCTCTGTTTTCACTGACGGATCCAAAATGGGGTCTGGAGTGGGAGCGGGGGTCTACTCCAAATCAGCCAGCATTTCGGTCTTCTATAAACTGCCGGAGACAAGCAGCGTCTTTCAAGCAGAGGTCTTCGCGATCCTGCAGGCATGCAAAATGCTTCGGGATCGCTGCTGGGAGGGAGACATTAAAATTTTTTCCGATAGCCAAGCTGCAATCAAGGCACTGTCGTCGCCGAATTGCAGCTCTCTTCTCGTGAACTCCTGCAAGGAGGAACTTAAACGCCTCGAACGTGCAGGAAACATTTCCCTCATCTGGGTTCCTGGGCACGGGAATATAGAGGGAAATGAAATTGCCGATGGGCTTGCCAGGACGGGTTTCAGAACAGGTTTCAATTGTCCGCTTCTCAGACATCGGTGTCCCCTTGATCGTTGTTAAAGGAAAACTGCACAATTTCTTTCTAAACAAAGCGCAAGACAGATGGAGGTCTATCTCATCGTGTGCTATTTCAAAAACACTATGGCCTCAATACGATATAAACAGAACGCTTAAGGTGATGGGAGCTCCCCGCCATTCAATTTCCAAACTCATTGCGGTGATCACTGGCCACTGGGTGATCGGCACTCACGCGGAGAAGCTTGGAATTCCGTACAACCCCCATTGCAGAAGCTGCGGGGATCCTGCAGAGAAAGAGACTGTGGATCACTTTCTCTGCAGATGTCCGGCCTTGGCGGCTAGGCGTTTGAGATTCCTCAGCGTCCCCTTTGGGGATGACTTGATGAAATTCTCCAGCCTAGATCCCTTTTCTCTCCTCCGCTACATCAACAGCACTGGATGGCTGTAGATGGGCTTATCTCCTACCTTAATCCTTTCACAGGTAGTGGTCCACTTTATGGTATCAAAACGGCACGTAAGTGCTACTTGTAGTGTACCTGGGGTACTCTTGCCATCTTACCTACCTACCTACTTAAGTCCCGGAATAAAAATTTTTGAGTATTTAAATTTGTTCTCATTTATATTTATTATGAGATACTTCTTATATATAATTCTAAAATTTTTCTGACACATCATTATTATGAAAGGACTTCTGTACTTTTTCGACATTTCAGAAGACTTTTTTAAATCTCCACTATCAAATAGTTATTAATGTGAATGCTGTGGGAGCCCATTGTTTAGTGTAAGCTTAAACAGCTGAATTTCCTAAAATGCTTACACAATTTTTTTAATAAATTTTCCGCACGCATGTTTTTGCCGAGGCAACTGCTCAAATCAAAATTTGCATACAGCAGATAAGGGAAAAATTGTTGTTTGCGCCCAAAAATTACAATTCTGCTTCTTCTACTCTTACGGCTCCTTTCACTCAAATCGGTATTTTCTGCAAGTCAGGACGTGGTCATCAAATGAGCATTATTAGAATTAAATAAAATTATACTGAAACACAAACATTTAAATCTTTTTGTTGTACTCCAGTTCGTCTTGCAGAGTGTGGCCAAGTCAAATACACAAACAAAGGGGCATTAGTATTTTCGCCTCTTCAATAGCCTTAGCTTTTGTTTCCCGGAAATTTGTACATTTGATCACGTTTTCTCAATCATTGCACTTATGACCCTTATCAAATTTCACCTGATGATGCTTTTATGCGTACGGCAGGATATTAGGTTAAAAGGCTATTGGGGTCTACATTTACTTACACTCGAATATAGGCTCCTTTTGCTTTTGTATCGAGTGCTTTTTTGTGTGGGCAAGCTGTCGTTCTCTTGCTCTGTCGCGTACGCATTATAAGTAAGTAAATGTGTATCACTGTGAGCGTGCGCTGAATGCTATTGTTTGTGCCCATTTTCCTTTCTTGATTACATGTTTGCTACACTGATTTTATTGTCCAACTAATTCTCTATAATACTGACCATATGTTGGCCGAAATCGTTAAATTCTCTTTTGAATTTACACTTAAATATACATAAGTAACGGGTGCTTTTTGTGTGGTAAATAGACATTTTGTTTCACATAAAATTCACACAAATTAATGAATTTAATAATATTTTTGCGTCATTCGTGTTTGAGAAGCCTTCTACTGTATAACACATAATAAATAGATGAGTTTCAAATAAAAAAAAATCGTATTTATGGCCTGATAGGGTTCATATTTACTTATAGAATATTATATGACAGAAGATATTTTTATTACATACTAAGATACAATACATTTTTGGAAAAGAAAGGTTTGCTTTCTAACAAAATGTTTAAGCAAACTAAATATATAAGAAAGATCTTCTGTCTGCTACGGCTCAGCCAATTTATTTGACTGATGGATTCATATGAGATGCATCAAAAGGTGAGTGCAATCTTTAAAGTGAAAATTTGGTAAATTTTTTTGTATAATTTCTAATTGGCGATAGCAAAATCATTGGAAGGATTCCAAATAAGATATCCATACTCAGAGATACTAATGACTAAAGCCGCCTAAAGTGATTTTGGAGTGAGAGAATATTTGAAATTGTTCAAACTTTTCGTTGTAAACGATAAAAGAGGTGGCTTTGAAAATAATATAATCCACATGTGAAAAAATGTAGGAAAAGTGGAAGATCTTTATTTTCATATTTCCAAAGTAAAGTTATTCCACCAAAAGAGTACACAAACAATTCGTCTAGTGGCAAACGATGACAAGATGACATAGTTCCTGCTATGAAGCAAACAGTCGGCCAAGCTGGTTGTCACACTCGCGTGAATGCCTTTCGTACATGGAGAAAATGCGCACACCTTGTTCTTCTTTTAGCTAAATCTTGAGAAAATTTTAAGCTCATTTCATTTTGTTATACTAAAATTTGTTGGGTTAAAAAACTTCGCACCCTAATTTTTTCAAAAATGTTGATGAAAACTTGTCGAACTTGTGAACTAATGAACAAATCTTGTACAAAATTTGAAACTTTGATCATTATAGTCTTTATCCAAGATGATGGATTACAATTTTTGACCATCCGAAGCAAAATTGTGACAGTAACTTCGGGTACCACGTCAGGCAGAATCGTGCCCCCCTCATTTCACACGTATTCAAATCAGCCAATGCTCAGGTGAAGCAACATGATTTTTTTTTCGTATGCCACCAATACAATTTCAGTTTTTTCGTAAGCAAACGGCAGTCATAGCCCGGGATATGTCAGAAAATCAGCTGGTTTCTTCAAAATCGCTTAAAGCCGGTTAACAGTCTGATGTTGGCCACACGTTATTCGTCATACTGTACATCGTACGTCTTTGTTATAGAATAAACCATATTTTCTTTAAAAATTAATTCAAATTAAAATGTAGATAAGTAAATAGTTAAAATTTGTCAATATGCTGATGCCCCTATTAGTCTAAGATCCGGCTGCAGATTTGGTACAGAGTACGCTTCAAAACAAAATAATGAAAAATTTATGAAAAGAATTAAAGGTTTCGACTCAACTCATATTCCACCATGCTGGAAATCCTTGAAACAAAAATTATTGCGGACGATCTTTGTTAATTCGATGTGGCTAAATGCTACTGAGCCAAATTGTATCAAGTTCAGCGCGGAAAATAAATGTTGGCTGGTATCAAATGGTTTCTTAAAACCTATATGGTTCTTGGGAGTCTCAACTCCAACGCAAGTGGAGAGTGTGCTGTGTGATTCTGCAAACAAATCCTCCAATAATGACGGCAATTCTGATATTTGCAGCGATGAAAGTGATAGCAGCGATGATAGTATAAATGAAAGCTCCGATGATTCAGATTTTTAAAAATAAGTCACGGAATTACAAGATATATTTTTTTAATTTTCCATATACTAGAATGTTTAATCTATATGTACCAAATAATTGATTTCTTGAATAAAATCAAAAATTATTTCATACAGTACTTGCACAATAGAATTTTTAAATTCCCGTTAAAAAAATTAAAAATGTGGATGTGTGGATGTGTGTGTGGGTCAACCTCTTTTCTGATTTTTTTTACATAGTAACCTTGGCTTTACTTTTGATCAATATTAATTTTTTGTTGTATTTATAAAATTTGTAGTTTTGAAAGAATGATTATTCTTTTGGAGTATTTATTTCTTTGGTCGATCTTGCTATTGTTAGAACTGGTGATTGAGAACACCAGCATCTGACGCATGCGCAATAGCCTTAAAATGTCGCTATCCTTGTTAGACTAGTGATGCTACGCGCTAGCTTCCTCTCACTCAACCTTCAATTTTTCCCATCTTTAACTGCTGACAACCCTAACTTGCGGCCAGATTTAATTAGGTTGCCGTATATCATAATAATGAGAAAAAAATTAGCTATATTTTCATCTATAACAGATCAATATACGTTATGGATGTATAAATATATCGAAATCATACCTGTTTATACCTGGCTGCGGAGAGGTGCGGCCAAGCGCGCAACGGCAACTACGGTTTTTTTAAGTCTTTACACCTATTGCAGTAAACCGAACGATATTTTATCTCAAAACTTGGTTAATGAAACTTTTCCCGCAAAATCAATTAACAATAATTTAATTAAAAATATTCTCCTAATCATAAATGTGGGTAAAAATGTGGATTTCAGCATGTACTCGATGACTACACCAAATCTGCAGCCGGATCCCGTACTATATAATAATTTTGGGGGATATATAACAGATTCCGCAGCAGGCCTATGATGGAAAAATAATCTTCACAGAGTATGAGTACACAATAGTTATCCTTTGTGTAAAAGTGTAAAAGAACACTCGTTATATGACAATATGAAACAAGTCAAAGGCCTTTATAATACTATGCAGCTGCTTCTGCTGTACTTATTGCGTTGCCATTAAATGTCTCAAAAAGGATTTTCGATTAAAATAAATGTGTTCATGTAATTTTTTGCCTCTACAAAACTTTACGTAAAATCTGTGCTGTAAATTAAACTAATAGCAACATTTGTGTGCATTTCGTTTAGATGGCTATACTAGGAAATCTTCATTATTCAAATCTTTCTATTCAAATTTAGAATTACTCCTTTTACACTTTGCCTGTCATTGGCCTTCATTTAATCTTCACATCAATACATTTTATAATTGTGCATGAAAACACCTGCGACACCCAATTGTGTCGCTACTTTTGAACTTCTAAATTGACTATCATTTTTCACACGGAGTTGCTCACATAGTTAAGAAAGGATATCGTTTCAAATCGGATGAGTGTGCATGCAGTGCACGATTTTATGGCATCACCTTAAGTGATCTCATCCTCTTTTATGTGCCATTTGAATATGCGGATTATCGCTGACATTTCTACAATAGAAATATAGAGAAGTTAAATACTTAAGAAGTTATCGAATGTTATGTATACCTGTAGGAACATTTTGTTATTAATTCCTATTTTACAAAAATCTCTAGAAATGATGCTTGCAAAATTTTCAAAAACTAAGAAGCGGGATTTTTTTATATAACATCAACATATCAATATAAATGTAAATATGCTTTTTATTATTGCATAAAAAAAGAACATTTCATTTGTTAATGCATCAAGGGCGAGCCAGTGAGAGTTTTGAGTTTTATAGATTATAAATATTAGGACCATCTACTGGATATGGAAAAGCTTCCGTCCTTTCATAGCCAAAGGTACGAATTATTTGAACAATTAAATAATATGGTATTATGAGAAGTATGTGCTCTTAGAAGCTACAATTTTACTCCATCTTTCAGGCAGCATACGGATTCCTCTGACGTAAAATCCGAGTTCTTTTGACTTGATCCGTTCATTAAGCCAGTTTACGATGCTCTCGTAAAAAGTGAACCGCTCTCTAATAACACCTAACTGCATTGATCGAAACAGATGGTAATCGGATGGAGCAATTTTTGGGAAATACGGCGGGTGGGACAAGATTTCCCAATTCAGTCCCTCTAAATATTTCTGGACCGATTTAGCAACGTGTGGCCTGGCGTTGTCATACAGTAAAATCAGTTTGTCCTGTCTATCGTCCCATTCCGGCCGTTTTTCTTTGAGAGCTCGATTCAAGCGCATTAGCTGCAGTCGGTAACGATCGCCAGTGATGGTTTAAGATGGCTTGAGGAGTTCATACTAGGAGTTCGTACACCCTTCTGATCGCACCAGACGCAGAACATAACCTTTGAAGCATGAATATTTTTTTCGCTATCGATGGATGTGGTTCACCTGGCAGGCTCCAACTTTTTCGACGCTTAGGGTTATCATTATTTTCTTTTCTGCCGTTCAAGAAGCATCGACATCCCCCTCCTTCAATTTATGTGGCACCCAGTTATCTGCTTTCTTACCGACGGTTGATCTGTCAACATCGAACTCTTTAGACATATCATCAAGGGTTGGACATGCGTCTTCGTCTAATAATTGTTGTAACGGGTGATCAATCATGAGGTGCTTTTTTCAATAGTTAAAAAAAAAACAAAAATGTAAATTATGTTCAAAACCTTTATTTATCATTTGAAAGGACATTCTTTGACATTTACTTTTTGAATATGACTGCAACTACGCTTAAGGTGGTCCATTCTGAAGGTCCAATTTTCAATCACTCGTTCGAGCATTTCGACTGGTATGTCGTGAATAACACGAGTAATGTTGGCTTCCAGAGCTTCAATCGTAGCTGGTTTATCAGCATAGACCTTGGACTTCACGAATCCCCAAAGAAAAAAGTCCAAAGATGTGATATCACAAGATCTTGGTGGCCAACTCACAGGTCCTAAACGTGAAATCAGCTGCTCTCCGAAATGACTTCTCAATAAAGTCATTGTTTCACGAGCTGTATGGCAAGTGGCTCCGTCTTGTTGAAACCAAATGTCGTAGAGATCATTAGATTCAATTTCAGGTAGCAAAAAGTCCGATATCATGGTACGGTAGCGAGCACCATTCACAGTTACGTTGCGGCCATCATCATTTTTGAAAAAATATGGACCGATGATTCCACCAGCCCATAAACCACACCAGACCGTTGTTTTCTCTGGGTGTAAAGGTAGCTCTTGAACCTGTTCTGGTTGCTCTTCATCCCAAATACGGCAATTTTGCTTATTGACGTAACCATTGAGCCAGAAATGCGCCTCATCGCTGAACAAAATTGTTCTCGAAAACAGCGGATCTTCTTCAATCTTTTCAAGAGCCCAATCAGCAAAACGGTGATGTGCAGGAAGGTAATTTGGCTTTAGTTCTTGTACGAGCTGTATTTTGTATGCTTTTAAATGAAGATGCTTCCGTAAAATTGACCAAGTTGTTCCATACGACAGTCCAAGTTGCTGAGAACGGTGCCGAATCGATTCATCGCGGTTTTCACGTACACTCTCTGCTACTGCCGCTATATTCTCAATGCTTCTTGCTGGACGTGGTCTATTAGGTCGAGAATTATCCACCAATGAATATTCGGATTCAAATTTGTTGATGGTATGTCGAATAGTGTTTAAGGCAGGCCGATTATGTTGACCATAATGCGGTCTAAGCGCACGAAAAACATTTGTCACAGAACGCTGATTTTCATAATACAGTTGAACAATTTGTAGACGTTGTTGCGGTGTGAGTCTTTCCATGATGAAATGCCAAACGCTGTTCAACAAATCCACGATGACAGTTTGCCACAACTCGCGCGCGATCTGTAAAAAAAACGCAAATGAAAAAAACTCCTCTTAATTGATCACCCGTTAGTTGAGTATCTTCGAATTTTTTCGACGCCCCTTCGCAATCTTTACCACTCACGTGGAAATTACCACTTTGGAAGCATTGAAACCACTCTTTACAAGTTGTATTTGATGGAGCGTGATTACCGCAAACGGCGTTTTTTCGGGACTAACGTAGAAAGGATCTTTGCGCTACAACGGAATGTCAACTACTGCCATCGAGGCCTCAGATACAAAAATAGTATCATCAGCGACGCCTCTTTTACGAGAGTGGAAACCTTTTTCCATACCCCATAGAAAAAAGATGCATCTGAATGTATATCTCAAACCGCAAAATCTCTGGAATGGATTAACCGAAATTGACGAGACCTTCACTGATGGCAAGAGCTATTTTTGATGCAGGTTATGGGTTTCCGCTTGTTGTTAAATTAGTTGTTTTTGCTCAATGAAACTGTTTATGTTTAATTAAAATATTAAATTTTAGCTGACTTAGATGTAAAATATTAAAAAAAATTTTTTTTGTGGACTAATTAGTGTATATTTTGAATTAGCCATAAGAAATGAAAAATAGTGGTCTAGTGTTTGGATCGGGATTTTAAAAAAATTCGTAGCTTTGGTGCGTTTGAGTGAAAATTCAGAACTTAAGTTGTTTAGATAATAACAACAAAGATCTGCTAAAAATCTACCCTCTAGTGGGTGGTCGGGTCGAATTATTTCGAAAAATTTCTTAGAAAGGTCTGCAGCACTAGAAAGACAAGGTGAAGGCTTGTGTATGTATTATATGGCGGAAATAAATTATTATTGATCAGAATTTTCAGAAACCTCAGAAAGCGGCGTCAGAAATTTAACTGAAGTACATCGGCAAGAAGTTCATGCAGTCAAATTTTGACTTCAGTTTGGCAATGGATACACTTTTGGTGCTTTTCGCTTTTTATTACTTAGGACGCCGATCGGATGGACTGACTTGAATTGTTCGATGAACTCTTCTTTCATAGTTTTCAATGTACCCGCCTTCTATGAGATCCTTCCTAAAGTAAAAGCTAATGAAATACCATATTTAAATTTATTCTCTGTTAATAATACTGATAAAGTAACTTAAAGTATGTCGAAAAAATTTCGATGGGGGAAACTGAAAAAGTGACCAAAATTTTGTTTGTGGTTGAAAGAATTTAAACGAAATAAGCGTAAAGTAGTAGGCTTTAATACATATTCATTTGTGCTAAAATAAAAAATTAAGTGATAATATATACATACATAATGTATTGTTTTTATATTAAAAAGAAAACGAAAGCCAAAGCGTTCAAACAAATTCCTTTTTTGCTAAAAAGTTAGTCATTGTTGCTGTTTTTACTATAAAAAGGATTTTTCTGCCTCTATATGAAATGAAGGTCTCGCAAGAAATTAGAAATCCCGAAAATTCGAGGTGCCAAAAATATCGGTATTTTAAGTCTCGCAAATTTTGAAATTGTTTGCTGAAAATGCGCAAATTTTTGGGATTTAAAATTACCGAAATTTCAGTATTCCGGTATCCCGTGATTGACAGTTTTGAATATATTTTGCAAGCTCATGCAATCCATTCTCCAGCATATACCATACTTCTGTACATCGGTTCTCCTTATCATCCACTTAGATCCCTAACAACTTTTCACAGTCGGTTATGGAAAGTTTCTTACATTTCGGTAATATTTGGCTTTCATAGAAACCATTTTTCCCTACCTTTTACCTTGGGGGAGCTCATCACACAATATTCAAAATGAGCAAATGGGGATGGTGACGCGAATACATAGCCTCTCCCTCCCAAATGTCAACGTGGCATCCCCTGTTTAAAGCGAACGAAGCCCTGACGACCGAATAAAGGCGCGATAACCGAGGAAAGCGAGAAGGAAATCCCTACGCCATGCCAGCCTGAAAGCAGTCCGGCAGCCCCGGATCCAGGAACGGTTGCAGAAGGCCAATCCGCTACTCATCTTAAAATAACGGATTACAGAAACCAACATAAACAAAGAAACTAACAACAATGAGGTCCTATGTTTCATCTAGGAACTATGGGAATATATATATATATTTACCACAGACCACAAATCTTATGTATTAAGAAAACGTGTACTTATAAAATACGAGTAGTGTTCTCGCTGATTTTTATATCGTCTAGATCCACCTGATCCTTCATACGGATTTTTATGGCCACAACTAAATACAGGGTAATGAGCCTTCCCGCGCGGAGCGTCTGCCAAGCGATCAACCGAATCGGCTGGTGGGGGAAAATGTTCGTTGGACCTTCCCCTTCCACTAGAAACCGGTCCCAGTTCGCTGACAACAGCGGTGCAGTCAACATCGCTCCACGCGTGAAAGCTGTTTTAAAAGTGTGTGAGGATTTTGCAGTGGCAAAAATGCAGCGATCATCTTTTTCGAGCTCTCGAGACATCGTCCACAAGGAGTTTGTACCTCCAGGAAGCACTGTAAACGCGGCATTTTACAAAGAAGTGCTCCTGCGCCTGAAAAACCGCGTCACCCGGGTTCGGCCCGACCTCGTAAACAGTTCATCACGACAATGTGCCGGCGCACACCGCATTCCTCTGCATCTCTGCATTGGTCAAGATGGGGGTTTCGGTGCTTCCCCACCCTCCCTACAGCACAGACCTGTCCCCTTCGGACTTCTTCTTGTTCCCGCGCCTGAAAAGAAAGCTGAAGGGGAGGCGTTTCGACTCCATCGAGGCGATCCAAAAAACTGTGACCGCCGAATTGAACGCGATTGAGGCGGATGAGTTTAAAAAATGTTTCCTGCAGTGGAATGACCGCTACCAGCGGTGTATTGAAGCTCATTACTTTTCAATCAAACCCTGTACGCTAGGCCGGGTCGATTTGTGGGGAGGCAAAAAAATCGCCCATTGCTCTGTGAAAATCATATTCTAGGGATCAAAATAAGAAACTTTGCCGAAGGAACCATACCTCTAAAACGAATTCTGATGTCCTCCAATTTGGGTCGAACTTTTAGTGTCTTTTGTGGGGAGGCAAAAAATCGCCCATTGCTCTGTGAAAATCGTATTCTAGAATACGATTTTCACAGAGCAATGAGCGATTTTTAAATCGACCCGCCCTACTGTACACACTTTAATTAAAATAATAATCAGACCAAACCCACCTTAGTACAGACTCCCTGTTTGGTCACCAGTTCGGTTCCTATGGGTATCATTGTATGGCATATAAATTGTAAAGCTATGTATTCTGGCTGTTCATTTGAAATCTCTGCGTAATCGTTTACTAAAATATTCACATATTGTGTGCGTGCTTGGTTGACTTTCTAATTTTGTGGTTGAGTGGTAGTATTAAAGCGAAATTCAATAAAGATTTATGTAGATGTAAATGCATATTTTATTATATATTATATATTATTCATACGATAAATGTGTATTTGATAAAGTATTGTTCAATTTCTGGAATGTGCTAAGCGGTTCTTAGTAGTATCTGAGCAATTTCATTTATCAATGTATTAGACTTATTATTGTTTCCATAAATACTGTAAATAAATTTAATTATTGCGCTTTGACTTGCTCTACAAATAAAATTTATGAAAATCCATGATAAATACTAGTTTATTACTTTAATATTAAATGTGTGAATAGAATTTAATTGATTGGAATTTTCGTATGTAATTTAAAAGTATGGTATTTTGTTAACAGACATAATATGATTAAAATATTTAATGCCTCCATTTAAATATTTTAATCATATTTGGTCTTTTGTCTGAATATATATTTATGCTAAGAATTTGTCTCGTTTATTTCTAAACCACCGAGAGTGTGGAAGTTGGTTTGTTTGTATCCAATGAAATTTTGGTGATAAGTTGTAAGCATAACTAGGAAAGTTAAGCCAGTTTTTGAATTTGATAGGTGGCGCTGAATTCAAAGTGTACCGACAAATCATATTTATAGCCCCATTGGGGCTTACATGGCCGTTCTAAATGAATAAACTTATTTTAAATTTATTATGATAAATCAATTGAATATGTAACGCGTGTCTCAGTCAAAGTTGTAGAACACAAGCGACATAGTTATAGGTATACCTATAGAAGCGCAAGCAGGGTTGCAACGAAGAGTTACGCTTGTTATACCTCCCCAAGCAATAATTGAAAAAGGAACCTGCAAGATAGCGCTGAGATCAGGCTGTTCCGTGGAAAATCGTATTTATCGCCCGATTTGAATGTCACAAAATTAATCATCCAATTTGGTTTTTAATAACTTTTTCACTAAATTATACAATTATTTTGAGTGTTGGCAATATTTGTTTTTTTCGCGTTTAATTACTTACCCATGCTGAAGATGTCTAGTTGACATTTTTTCTTGTCTTTTTTTTCTTGTTCACTCTTCTCGGGAGCATAGGGCCTCGACAATACTCAATCTTGTTTCGTTTCCTGTCGTTGCTTAGGAACAACGCCTTTTTACTGCTTGGTGCGCCATCTATGTGTCACATTTTTCTAGCAGTAGGATTGCACAGATGGTTGTGGATTTCGCTAAATTTGGTGTGTCTGCGCTATTACCGCGGTTGCCCGTTTCCTATTGCTGGCGCCACTGATGCAATGTGTAACTGTGTGTTTTTCTTAGTTTTGGCTTGTTTTAGCAGCCACAATGCAAATAATGCGCTGACTATTGTGCGAGAGTAAGGATGGAAAGGATAAGCTTTTGGGGTTGAGGAATGCGATTTTTTCTTAGAAACAGCAAAAGTAGGTAAAATTGTTATTGATCTTCCGATAGGGTGTGATTGATTTTGCGTGGCCTTGTATATGATATATGTATGTATAAATCATTAGCCTTTACATCCTTTAAAGGGGGTTTGGCCGAGCTCCTCCTCAAATTGGAGGTATTAACTAATGGATGTGCCTATAATTTCAGGCTGCCTCCGAACGGTAGATGTTTTTTTACTTTACAATACCGTAGCGAAAATTGTGCAAAAGAAGTTAGAGGAAATAGCGAATGGTTTTTTTATAGTTATATAATGAGTCATGGGACTTAGAAATCCTCATTTTTTTGTTCAATTCTTTTTCCTTTGAACAGTAGGTCATATAATTGTCGGATTAAGAAAAAATAAATATAAGTTTTTTAAAAGATGTTTTCCTTATTTTCCGATAAAAATTAAAAAAAAAAATGTTAATATTTTTATTTAAAAATACAAATTTTTTTTAATTGTTTCGTTTTTTTTTTGTTTTAATTATACTTAAATGAACGCTTGGAACATTATACGTATTTTTTTATGGATAGATAAAGTTTTATGGTTGATATATAAATTTACAACACACTATTTGGTTGTTTTTAACCAACTGTACGCCATGGCGAAATAGAGGCCCAAAATATAGCTATTATTCCTTAGTAGACTGCATTTACAATATCTCTGCGAAATAACTTACAAGTCCGAAAATTTTTATTGTAAATTTCAAGCTCTGCTCTGCTGGAGTAACGACCTGTCAGTGGCAGAAACTGAATTTCTCCACTCAGTTGTAAAAGTTTCAAGCCGCCGATAACCTATCTATTGAGGACATGAGTCAAGGTTTGATCGACTTAAACGTCGAATAAATATTTTCATCACTCGCTTCTTCTTCTTCTTAATTACTTAATTGGCTGCTTCGCCTTCTCACGTTGGCTCATTCCCGAACGGGTGTGCGGAAGCTACCCAGAAGATACTTGGGGTAATCCCATGTTGTAATTGGCAGACAAAAAGGAAACGAAACGAGCTTTCGCGCGCTTTTTCGAGCATCAGTCTTAACACAGCAACAGTAAAAAAAGAGTCATCACCAAACCAGCCCCTACTTCTACAGCAACCAGCTATAATATTCGCTTTTATTTGTAATTTATTTCAATGTAATTTTCCCTCTTTATTTATGAATGATTTTAATCACAACCCTTATTAACCATGACGTCACCTAGAGTTTAATATTTTTCTGGAAGCATAGTATTTATCTCTTATTTAACTTAACTCGATATGAGCGATTCGGTTGCTGTAGAAATTTCAAAAAATCAATATATTGAAAATGAAATACTCGAAGGATTAGAGTAGAAAAATGCTTAAATTTTCTTATTTTGAAGCTTCTCTCAGCCGAAAGCTTTAAATACCTTTTTCTCAAAGCTTCGCTTCTGGTCGGGTGTTGGCCTCTTAACTCGAAACCAATCTCAATCGATTGCCTTGAAATTTTAATTGTGTGCATTCTTAAGTTCTACATGAAAGAAAGCATGAATTTTTTTGATATGTTTGCTCTTCGAAGAAAAATTGTGTAAACGGCATTTCATACATTTTAGAATTTCAAATGAATAAAAAAAATTCCCAAACATGCAAAGCTTTTCTGCTATGATTCTTGGTATGGTACCGAGAGTATAGTGTTTTACAATAAAAATAATTTGTTTTAGGCACAATAATAGTTCTTGTCCTATATGACTACATTTTTTTTGCTTTGCTGTCTTCTTTCGATATTATTCTATTAATCCTATTGACTTATACTTTCTTAGGTTCATTGCCTGCGTTCGCCAATAGAATTTTTTTTAAATATTTCTTAAATTCTTTACTTTTTGTAAAGGTGTTGTGCTGGAATGAAATATTGTACTCGTACACAGCATACAACTTGCTCCTGATGAGCTTAGATTCTGTGCCCAAGTGGCATGCGACTTAAAGTCATTTAGAGTTTATTGTTGCATTACATTGGAGCTTATGAAGTATGCAATAGTCCGATGCATTGTCACAGATGACATTATTAAAACGTTGAGTGGGTGCTGCAATGTGAAAATAGAGCAACAATAATAACTTCAAGAAAATCATCAGTGTCATTTACGAGCACACTGTCAGCACTGCCATGAAACATCAAACAAACTTCAGAGTGCTAAAACATAAAGCTTATACTCTACTACAAATGCACACTCTAACATATATATATATATATATATACATACACCGTTAACCGCCTCAGATATAACTAAGCTGATGCTATGGACTTATAGCAGTTGTTGTAAATGATATGGCGGTTCGAGGAGAATTTCTCAAGCTTCTCACATATTTTATACAAGTGTGGCATGCACACACACACACACACATGAAAAATATTTTACTTTCAACAATGGTACCGTGTGACTATGCATGGTTTTACTGTTGCTGCACGGCAATTTTCAACTTCCTCTAATGAATATTTAATGCTCTCCATTAGAGGTGATTTTGAATCTCATGTGGTTTTGTTTCGTGAATTTCATTTCGTCGTTTGGCATTTGTTGGCCGTTGTCTGCTGCTGTTGCCTAGTCTGCCATACTCACGGACATTTTTTTTTCTGTGGTATCCTAAGTGAACCATCTCTTTGTCCCTGCACTGTTATCAGGCTGACGCATATAACTCAAATTTGCCATCTGCTGCTATGGCGTTTTCATCATCCTCAAACGCACAACAATAACAAATGTTAGTTGCATGATTTATTTTGAATTTTTACTTTGGCATTTACGTTTCCCAATGTGTGAGAGTGAGTAGGTATTGTGACTATGTGTTGCGCTATTTGCATGAAAAGCTCAATTTTATATTTGACAGTTCGAGTGTACTTAGCACAAAATAACTCTGGCACAAGGTTTGAAAACCTATTTGATTCTTATTTAAATGTAATAACTTTTGTTTTTTGCAAATGTAATTTGTTCTTCTACAACACTATATAAATCCAAGTTTCAAACTATGTGCTAAGTTGAACAAAATTTTAGCAAATTTGTACCAAAATTGCGAACTCTTTAATCAGGTTCTTTACAAATAAACATTTTGAGTATGCAGTTTGATAGCCCACTGATTTTCGATATAATATCGTGCAAGTTTGAGGTGACTTAAAAATCTTGTAGATTTCCCAATGCATGACTTTCTTCATGAGACGAATGCTCGAAATTTTTTTATCTGACAAAATCAGGATTCTATAATATAATTGTATAAAATAGTAGAAAATACAATTTTCAATTTCATCATTTTAAATAATTTACGAGATTCAACCCTTTACTGCACGAATTAAGAAAGCATTTAAAAAAATTGATTCACGGTGGAAATAGCTTTATTTAATTATCAATAAGACATATTGAAAGAAAAATAATGAATTAGTTTTATATTTCGTTTTTTTACGGATCCATATAAAAAACTAGTTGTAAGGTATACTAAACAGTTAAAAACCGGAAAAATTATTATCTGTCGAGAAAGATGAGTATGCCGACTCCATGAAAATTTTTTTGTCTAAAAGTTCTTACGTTCTACTCTGTTATCGTTTTCTGAAAATCTATCACTCGCACTACAATTCTGCTTCCCCCACTTGCACAAAAGTGAGGTTATTTCGAATTGTTATAAAATCAAAGATATCTTTTTTCCGTTTTAGTATTGCTAATATATATATATGTATATATATATATGTATATATATATATGTATATATATATTCGATGGATTACAATAGTTTGAATTATTTTACAATACTTAATTAGGAAATAAGATTGAATCAAAATTGCAATACCATACATGGGGACTCATATGCGGTAATCGGTTAATGAAAAACGAGGGTTAGGTTAGGTTAGGTTAAATGGCTGCCCTAGCTAAAGGGCTCACTTGGACAAATGTTAGGAAATTCGTCCGTTGTGGTGCCATACATGGGAGAGGAGGAAGGAGATGGGAAGGAATAAGGAGCCTTGGGATTAGAAACGATGATGACCATACATTTTTACGACGGCGCCGACGGGGGCTGATTTGCGCTCGTAGTTAGCCGTAACAAGCTACTAATGAACTTCACCAAATTTATGATATCTACACCGGCTATATCCGCAGGCGTAGCGAAAAAGTGAGAGCCCAGTTTTCTAAGTCTTTGTCAGAGGAGAGCAGGGCAGCTGAGAAGAAGGTGTTGAGATGATTCCACCTCATCCTCCAGACAGTTTCTGCAGAACGGACTTGAGGCAATCCTAAGTTTTACGGCATGAACACCTAACGGACAATGTCCGGTAAGGATGCCCACCAAATTTGAGAGCTGGGGCTTTGTTAGCCTTAGGAGTTCCCTTGAGCGTCCCCGATCTACCCGTGGTCAGAAGGATCTCGCGATCTTGCACGTTTGCGCACTAGCCCAGCGCTCGCTGAGTTCACTCGAGGCCCATCCTTTCAAGAGCAGACCACAGGTTCTCAGGCGAACCCCAATTCTCTCATTTCGCGACGAAACCGTCTCCAAAGTTCCCTGTCTAGCCAGCTCATCAGCCCATTCCCTCTATGCCGCTGTGCCCGGGAACCCAAATGAGCCTGATGATGAAGATGCAATCGAGAGAGAAGCCAGACATTCTCCGACCAATCTCGAGCGCACAAACAGCGAGCCCAATGCCCTAATTGCCGATTGGCTATCGGAGTAGATATTTACTTCCTTCACGGTAATTACCGAATTGAGCAACCAGTCCACCGCTTCCTTAATTGTGGATACCTCCGCTTGGAAAACACTACAGTGGTCCGGGAGCCTAAATTTAAGTTTGATGGGAGGCTCGGAGGTTTGCCATTGCCTGCCGAGGGGCGACCGCTATTAGAAAAATGTTTTTATTAATTTTGGTTTCACCGGGATTCGAACCAACGTTCTCTCTGTGAATTCCGAATGGTAGTCACGCACCAACCCATTCGGATACGGCGGCCGAGTATAATGTAATGATAACTATATTACGTTGTTAGTTATATTACGTATATACAGCGTGGGTCGAGGACAATATACCCTTATACTAGATGGCTCAAAATTATTGCCGTAATCTAAAGATTTATAATTTTTGCAAATGACGTCGCATGCCAATCATATTTGACGCTTGTGAACTAGACAACTGTAGTAAACAAGCCGGCAATAGACCACGTAAGTCCAAATAAAGATGTCCATCACTCAAAATAATTTTCTTTTATTTAGTAAAAAGTAATTCAGAAATAAAATTGGGTGTTTAATTTTGCGCTACCTCGTAAAATGTCTCACTTTTCATGTCCATTGGAGTCTATTACCCGTGCCCCACGTTTTTAATTTTGAAATAAAAACTTATCAAGGCTAACTCTATAAATCTAGGAAAAATTACGATCTACTTTGTAGCCTTTTTATTTAAAAGTTTTTATTAATTGTTTTTATTTACTATAATTTCCATACTTCGAATTTTTTATTAATTTTTTTATATGATAAAAATGCGATTTACTGCATAACATTTCCGGCGATATTAGCATCCCTTACAACTATAAACTTTAAATCGCGTTCATGAAATTGAAATTTGAATAGGTCGAGCCAAGGAGCATCAAGACATTTGGTGGCTCCTAAAACACTCAGGCTAAAATGCCCATTGTATTTAGAGCTCTGGAAAGTATTAGAGAAAGAGATAGGAAAGAATAGAGACAGAGATAAAGGTAGTTAGTTCTGTGAGAATTTTCCAGATTCTTTGGAAAATCTGTAAATATCCTAAAGTTTTAGAGAACGAATATTACTCATTCTCAAGTCATCGGAACCCAAAAGCAAAGGCAGGACACTCACAGAGAAAGTGTTCAGTGCTATCCGTCTCCTCCAAGCAAGACAGGCGCATTGGGCCCTCAATGATTCCAATGATGGTCATATGCTGACCCCATGGGTTGTGTCCTGTAATAATACCGACCATCAACCGAACGTCTTTCCTTCCAAGTTTTAGTAGAAAGTTTGTAAGTTTTCTGTTCGGACTTGTCACAAAACCCTTTGCAGTTCTGCAGCGATCTAGACCGGACCAACGCTCTTTGTGTAGATTGATTATATGCGATTATGTGCTGATCCAATTCATGATTTCTGCGGAACTGTTTCCGATTATTGGCTCTATCCCTTGTGGGGGAACCGCTGATCCAAGGTTGGCCAATTCATCGGCTATTTCGTTTCCTTGAACACCGGAGTATCCTGGAACCCATATAAGAACAAGCCTGTTTTGTCTTGCGACAGAATTAAGCTTCTTCTTACATTCGTAAACAATCTTTGAGGTTTGCTTCGCGTTCTCCAGGGCCTTCAGTGCAGCCTGACTGTCACTGAAATCTCCAATCTGTTTCCCGCTCCATCTCCTCTCGATTGTCCATTCGGCTACTTTCGGGATGGCAAAAACTTCAGTTTGGAAAACAGTTGCCATTTCCCCCATAGCATAGTTCTACTTATTACAATACTATCGTTTAAGTACCGTCCGGCGCCAGACCTTATTTCATTCTTGTACCCATCGGTGAAGAAAATATCCGTCAAACATCCCTGCATGCATTCCTTCTAAATGAAACTGTTGGTATCAGGTCGTCTTTAGGTGCCAAAAACAGTGGATACTGCTCAGATGGCAACTTAAAGATTTCTCTGTGTCCCGAAGTTGCGTCTTCGTGTCAGAGACCATATTTATGGAGCCTACACATTGCTTTTATTGCTTCCTCCAGGGGGAGCAAATCAAGCATAGCATTTAGAGCATCGCCGGAGGTTGTACTCATGGTACTCGTAATGAATAAACATGGGCGATTCACCTTCCGTGAAACGTGTGTCTCCCAAGTCAACTTCTTCTCCAAGATTATTCCTAGATATTTACTATAAGTTTATCGGAAAGACCAAGTGTCACACCTTTCAGTGTTGGAAGACTAAGTCCATCCAATTTCCGTTTTCTCGAGAACAAGACTATGGTGGTTTTGTTCGGATTGACGGAAAGAGAGACAAGAATGCACCAGTCATCGATTTCGTCCAGAATAGGGATTTATCCGATGTTAGCGCTACGGACATCGCCCACATATGCTTGTCGAGTTGTTGGTGTTTATGATGATTCCGATTATCATTGGGGTCGGGTTTTTATGGGTTTTATTGTTATTTCTTAGCAATTTCTTCTAAGTGGCTGTTGTGACATGTTTAAAGTGTTTGAAATAATTGTTTTGCTGTAAAGGAGATTACTGAATAAATATTGTTTTGATTATACATGAACTGGAGGGATGTCCGTAAACATAGATAACGTACCTAATCTCCGATACACATATATTTGCTTTCAAAGCTAAAAACATTTCTGAACGCACATACCTAATGTACCTATGCAAATTAAGCTGTGAGCCCATTGAGGTCTGGCCTGGGGTTAGGCTGAATTGTTGCGCGATAAACCCAGGACACATCGAGAGTAGTTCAGTATGTACTCGAGATTAGTTCTGCGCACTTTCGGTGCTTATACAGGAATAGTCCTTTTATTATGCGGACTGACTTGTGATTCTATTGAAATTTGACTAGACTAAACAGCTATACGAGTTTCCTAAAACAAATTTCACGTACAGACAGACACATAAAAAGGGTGTTTGTAATTATAAAATATATATATGCATACAAGCAAGCCCGGCCCACTTCGCTGGGCACACTAAAATAGAATAGATATGGTTTAGAACAGAAAATATATGGTTTTCATATTATTTATTTCTTTAATCTTTATTCAAGCGCTTTGGCATAAACAATATTTTTTGCTTTTCTATTTGTTTTTGAGTAAATATATATTAAAATATATTGTATATAAAATATAAATTGAAAATCAGGAAAAAAGAAGATTGTTTTTAAATTTCAAATCAACGCATATGAATAACTAAGAAACAATCGTCTTTTTTCCTGATCATCCATAAACTTTTCGTTTCAATTTATATGTTTTATTAAGCATTGGAGCTTTTTTAACCATTATCCATTTATATTTTTCAAAAAAAAAAAAACGAAAAAAATGTCATTCACACATAATTTCATTCGGATTTCACATTAAATTCTCAAATTTCGTAAGAAGTTATTCACTGTTCCAAAATCCACTCCAAAAAAATTCACAAACAATTTTTACATATTGCACTTACGTTTTTTCCTTATGGCATCCAAATCAGAAAGAAATATTGACACATTGTAACTCACACTGTCAATTTGTCAGTTCAGTTCCGCCCCAAGCGTTAAAAAAGTAAGCGACATTATGGCTGGATCAAAAGAACACTGTACCCGTGGTTGTAATTCGGTGCAAAGACACGGCGGGTCCACGTTTTGACATATATTTCGAGACCCTAGTCATCAATAGGTATGAAAATTAACCCGTATTAAAGCACTTATTCACAGCTTTTATTTGATATCCATATTGTACAAACACATTCTAGGGTCCAGGTTTTGGTCTCTATCTCGAGACCCTAGTCACGGAGCGGATGGAAATACTCTGAACTAAAGCATTCACCAACAGCTTCCATTTGATACCCATATTGTACATACACATCCGAAGGTTACCCGGGTCCACGTTTTGACCTATATCTCGAGACCCTATCTACCAATAGGTATCCAAACTATACGGAAACCATCTTCAATACCTCCTTAACAATGTGTGTAAGTTTGGTTTAATTCGGTTTAAAGACACGGCGGGTCCACGTTTTGGCATATATTTCGAGACCCTAGTCATCAATAGGTATGAAAATTACCCCGTATTAAAGCACTTATCAACAGCTTTCATTTGATACCCATATTGTACATACACAACCAAAGGTTACCCGGGTCCACGTTTTGACCTATATCTCGAGACCCCAGTCACGGAGCGGCACGAAAAATACTCTGTACTAAGGCATTCACCAACAGCTTCAATTTGATATCCATATTGTACAAACACATTCTAGGGTCCACGTTTTGGTCTGTACCTCGAGACCCTAGTCACGGAGCGGCATGAAAAATACTCTGAACTAAAGCATTCACCAACAGCTTCCATTTGATATTCATATTGTACATACATATCCGAAGGTTACCCGGGTCCACGTTTTGACCTATATTTTTATTCGAATTTTTCTCACCTTTTAAACCTTCCCTAGACCTCCACGAATAATTCAAGACCAAGATAAGATAAATGCGTTCAGCCGTTCTCGAGTTTTAGCGAGACTAACGAACAGCAATTCATTTTTATATATATAGATATAAGGTTGGCCAACAAGTCTTGCGGTATTTCCGCAAGCTTGTCTTTGCAAGCGCGTAGTTCTAGTTGTATTCGTCGCCTCGGTTCACGCTAGAGCTTTTTGGAAAGCTCTTTTCACGTGCTAACACGTGTTTGATTAATTGTTGTTTGCTTTTAGTCGTTCGTGAGTTATAGCGTCGCAAACATGGAGCAAAATAAAGAGAAAATACGGCATATTTTACAGTACTACTACGATAAAGGCAAAAATGCATCTCATGCTGCCAATAAAATTTGTGCAGTTTATGGACCCGATACAGTTTCCATTTCCACAACGATGGTTTCAACGTTTTCGTTCTGGTGCAGAGGTGATCGAAGATGCGCCACGGTCCGGAAGGCCTGTCGTAAAAAATTGCGATAAAATCGCTGAATTGATCGAAAGAGACCGGCATAGTAGCAACCGGAGCATCGGCCAAGAGCTGGGCATGAGTTATCAAACCGTTATAAACCATTTGAAGAAACTTGGATTCAAAAAGAAGCTCGATGTATGGGTGCCACACGACTTGACGCAAAAAAACATTTTTGCCCGTATGGATGCATGCGAATCGCTTCTGAATCGCAACAAAATCGACCCGTTTTTGAAGCGGATGGTGACTGGCGATGAAAAGTGGGTCACTTACGACAACGTGAAGCGCAAACGGTCGTGGTCGAAAAGCGGTGAAGCTGCCCAGACGGTGGCCACGCCTGGATTGACGGCCAGGAGGGTTCTTCTGTGTGTTTGGTGGGATTGGCAGGGAATCATCCACTATGAGCTGCTCCCCTATGGCCAAACGCTCAATTCGGGCCTGTACTGCAAACAACTGGACCGCTTGAATGCAGCACTCATGCAGAAGAGACCATCTTTGATCAACAGAGGCCGAATTGTCTTCCATCAGGACAACGCCAGGCCACACACATCTTTGGTGACACGCCAGAAGCTCCGGAAGCTCGGATGGGAGGTTCTTTTGCATCCACCGTATAGTCCGGATCTCGCACCAAGTGATTACCACCTATTTCTGTCCATGGCCAACGAGCTTGGTAGTCGGAAGTTGTCCAGAGAGTCCTGTGAAAATTGGCTCTCCGAGTTTTTTGACAATAGGGAAGCGAGCTTCTATAAGAGGGGCATTATGAAGTTGGCATCTCGTTGGGAACGCATTATTATAACCAATTTTATGAACAATTGAAAATTCAATAAAAATACCGCAAGACTTTTTTGACAACCTTATATATTTACATAAATGAGATTACCAGACGCATTGAGTGTTTTTTTAAATGGAAGCTTTTATCAACTCAAGTGGATGGTAGTAAAATAAGCTTAGCCTTCTAACGAGCTATTGTATTGGAAAACCAGATATCAGTAAAGGTCTTTGGCTCTGTAATAGTTACTTCGTAGTGCAGTTAGAAATGCCACAGATAAGTCTGGCATCGACATTGTGCTACCTGATCTTGATACCAGGGCACCGTAATAATCACAGAAACGAAAGTACAAGTAAGCTGATTCGAAGAAGGAAGTACTTTTGTCTTGGAGGTTAATGAAGAATAGAATATCTCAATGCTTCATTTTCTTAATTGGCGCGATAACCGCTTATGCAGTTTTGACCGAGTTTAACAAAGTTCGGTTTTTTCTCGTGCTAACCGGCGCCAGTTGGACTAGATAATTCCATATTGAGGGACTTGTAGGGTCTGCAGGAGTTTGTGGCTTTCCTGTTGTCCCAAAGTGCCTTTAGCATAAGTGGTCAAGAAATACACATCTATCTAGACTAGCCGTTGCTTACTTGAAGTAATTGCCACCGAGTGGGAAAAAATTTCTGTCGTTGTTTTAAGGTGCTACAATGGGGAAAAATGGCGGACTTTTGAAAAAAAGGTATGTTTTTCGGGTGGAAATCAGAAATCAGAAATTAGGTCTGAAAAGAATCGAATCGGCCAGAATGACAAGCCTACAGAATAATAGCCAGTTTAAATTTTTCATTTCAGATGTCCAGAAGAGCCAAAATCTTGTTGACGAGCCACCTCTCTTGTTTTTAAGACGCTTATTTTGGCGCCACACTACTACAAAAAAATATGTCAAAAAAATAAAAAATGTTGGTATTTGATGTCACTATAAAATCAAAACGATCGCATTTTATTTTCTTAAAAAAAATTCCTGAAAAATATCGATAAAAAATGAGTATTTGACCAGACTACTACTCACCAAGTGGAAAAGGGAAGTTAGAATTTGCTATTAAATTTGTTTCTGATAAGCCATTAAGTTACAGTTCTCTAGCATTCATTTTATTAAGCTAAGTGGCAAAATATGGGTTTCTATGTAGGGCATATTCTTTCGGACTGACTCATTGGGATTTCACTTAGAGGACTTCCGACTTCACTTCTCTTCCCAGCAGCAACGAAAATGATTCGAAAGGAAGATCATTAGAAAGTGGACTCGTTTATTATTATTATTGTTGTTGAACTGAACTTCAATCTCTAATGTGGTTAATTGTAGTTTTTAATTGTAGAATTTAAACACTTCTTCAGGCTTTTCGTTCCATCTCACCAATGGACTTAGAACCACACCTCCTAGATATGCGAGCCTTCATCTTGCGAAAGCTGCACATTTGCAAAGTTTTTGGCCTGGCAACTCGCAAAAATGGCAAATGCTTGTTTCTATAAAACCTAGTTTGGTGAAATGATAACGAATTGTAGTCTTCGTATAGTATTCAATGAGAGTTCGTAAGTCCTCTCTACTCAGGCTTAGGAGCTTAATTTATGTTTCTAAAGGAAGGATAAACTGTTTTACCTGCCTCTTCCGTATGAATTCCTCGTCTTTTCAGTCATTGTTACTTTCCTTGATATGGGCTTTTGGACAGCCCGCAAAAGGTTTTTAATCTATGGAACTTTGATGTAGCGACTAATTTCACAAGACAGTCCTTCTAATCGTTATCCTCACAGCCTAAGATGTGTTCCTTGCTCCCAGTATATTGAGTACTGAAAAACATTCTCCAACAAGTATTGGATTATATTATATCAGACAGCAGCCTGGCTGTTCGACAAAATGCAGATGCGCGGACCACTAAACCTATGGGGAAATGCCTGATGAAGCTAAGCAATACTTTGCTAAACTTTATACCTCTTTTCATTGATCTTTGACAAGAATGTCTATTTGTTAACTAGCTTTGAAGAGCGACTATGAGTCGCAGTTTTAAGGCTTTGCTTTTTCAACATGCTTCTAGCTGCAGATTTTTTCTATCCTTTTCTTGACCTTCTACACTCGATTTTCTTTCAACAACTCAATTTATTTCCCTTTCGACTCACTGCTTCATATTTAAAATTTTTGTTTGCTTTTGCAATTTCAAGCGTATTTTCTTTGTTCACTTATATGTTTCCGTCTTCGTTAAATCCTCTTGTTATCCGCAATGTCCTTCCAACACCACCACCAACTCTGCCAATAGCACTATTACTGTCATAAGTGCTGTTATTATTGTTGTTATGGTGACTGTAGTCGCCGTTGCTGCTGTTGTTGCCACTGATGACCCATTCTGCTAACAATCCATAAATATCTCCGGTGATGTACTTCGTGCCATTGTCCTGCTCCCCTGGTGAGCATCATATTGCATACATTTACTTGATGGCATTGTTTTTCGTTATTGCTACTCTACTTGCCTGACTGGCTGACTGCCTGCCTGCTTGCTAGCTCGCTTATTGTTGTTGTCATCGTTGTGTATTTTGTTTGTGCTTGTAATATTTTTAAATTCCTTCATTTTTTGCTTGGCAATATTTGTTGCATGACATGCATAGTTGCATGTGCCAAGCTCTGCGCTATCTGCTGTGCGCAACGCTGTGACGCTACAGGGTGTATATTTCATATATGTGTTATACGTACGAGTATAATAAATGGGTAAGTACAAACTAGGGAAGGAACTTTTTCGATTTCCATGATCCCGACATTTTCGATATCTCGTTACTAAAAATCCGGGATCCAGGGATTTAGATATGCATTTTTATGCAACAACCTCACTCACAAAAAATGGTTTTAGTTTTGTTTGAGAAGCTCTCCTACCGTATAATAATTAATATATTAAATAAGTGGGCTTTAAATACATATATATCTACATATGTAATATAATTATTTAAAGGGGAAATTACTGCAATAATAACAAAACAAAAGACTTCAGTTAAATTTTAAACGCTTTACTAATACGCTAATACGTTTGCGTCTAAATATCTGATAGAGTAACTTAAGGTGTGTCGAGAAAGCTAAGTGCAGGGAGAACTGGAAAAACTTAGTAAATATTCATCTATGTTAAAATAAAAAGTTAAGTAAGTCAGAGTAATTTTTTATAACAAAGATATACACATATGCTTTTAACATTACAAATAAAACAAGAGCGCTCAAACATATTCCTATTTTTTAAAAAGTTAAAGTCAGTGTTGTTTCTGTTTTTTTTGTTTTGTTATGAAATGTTTTGGGATTTTTCTGTCTCCATTTCTTATGCTTCATAAGAAATTAAAAATCTCGAAAATACTGGGATTGCCTCAGAAGTTTTGGGATCTTATATTATAATACCGGTACGCGGCAAGCTTTCCAGAATTAAGAGGTATTTGATTTTCTCAAAATTATGTCCTAAAAAGTGTAGCTTTTTTGAACTCAGCCGATAAGAAAGGAGTACTTTAATAACTTTATAACAAACTAGCAAACCCGGCCCCCTTCGCTGGGCACACTAAAATAGAATAGATATGAACAGATAGATTAGAACAGAAAATATATGGTTTTCATATTATTTATTTCTTTATTCTTTATTCAAGCGCTTTGGCATAAACAATATTTTTTGTTTTTCTATTTGTTTTTGAGTAAATATAAAATATAAATTGAAAATCAGGAAAAAAGAAGATTGTTTTTAAATTTCAAATCAACGCATATGAATAACTAAGAAACAATCGTCTTTTTTCCTGATCATCCATAAACTTTTCGTTTCAATTTATATGTTTTATTAAGCATTGGAGCTTTTTTAACCATTATCCATTTATATTTTTCAAAAAAAAAAAAACGAAAAAAATTGTTTTTTCCACGAACACATAATTTCATTCGGATTTCACATTAAATTCTCAAATTTCGTAAGAAATTATTCACTGTTCCAAAATCCACTCCAAAAAAATTCACAAACAATTTTTACATGTTGCACCTACGTTTTTTCCTTATGGCATCCAAATCAGAAAGAAATATTGACACACTGTCAATTTGACAGTTCAGTTCCGCCCCAAGCGTTAAAAAAGTAAGCGACATTATGGCTGGCTCAAAAGAACGCTGTACCCGTTGCCACTGCTCCGAATTACAACCAAACTTTACGAAACCCATTTTCAATACTTACTTAACAATGTGCGTAAGTTTGGTTTAATTCGGTGCAAAGACACGGCGGGTCCACGTTTTGGCATATATTTCGAGACCCTAGTCATCAATAGGTATGAAAATTACCCCGTATTAAAGCACTTATCAACAGCTTTCATTTGATATCCATATTGTACATACACAACCAAAGGTTACCCGGGTCCACGTTTTGACCTATATCTCGAGACCCCAGTCACGGAGCGGCATGAAAAATACTCTGTACTAAGGCATTCACCAACAGCTTCAATTTGATACCCATATTGTACATACACATCCGAAGGTTACCCGGGTCCACGTTTTGACCTATATCTCGAGCCCTATCCACCAATAGGTATCCAAACTATACGGAAACCATCTTCAATACCTTCTTAACAATGTGTGTAAGTTTGGTTTAATTCGGTGCAGACACGGCCGGTTAGCGAACACACACAAAAAGTTGACTTTATTTTATATATAAGATTTTTTTCAGTTTGTGTCCGAAAAATCCAAATATCTTACGGAACCCTATTTTTTTCCAAAATAAAATGTCATCCATGTTACTCGTGGATAATGTAGTTTTCGAATGGTGAAAGAATTTTTAAAATCTGTCCAGTAGTTTTTGAGCCTATTCGTTACAAACAAACAAACAAAGTTTTCCTCTTTATAATATTAGTATAGATAAATACAATTTTTACAAGTATTATTCCATGTATATGTGCACCGAGTTAAATTACTACAGCGCCAGGGCGGATTCACATGTTTTGATATTTCACTGTTTTATGAAGCAAAAATCAAAAAAATTTCAAATAATTTTATTAAGCATTTCACGGTTTTTAATGAGATAAAAAAAATTCTTTGATGGAGTTTTATAGTCCATCACATTTTGATATAACAAAGAGCAAATTTGAAGTTACTCAGAAATCGCGTTGATTTTTAAAAGTTTTCTACAGACGTTGTTGGGTATTTTCTTCCATATAAAAAAATCGAGCATTCTTGATAAGGAGAAATACGCAAGATCGCCAGAAAAAATGGTACCTGATGTAAAAAGTACGATGCTCAAAAAACCTGGGACTTAAGTTAAATGTTCCCGGAATTTTCGGTATAAGGACCACATCCCATATTACCGGGATTGCCATCCCAAATTCAGACGAGTTTATTCCCTAGTATAAGTGACAGTAAGCCCACATATATGGGGAGGAGTGCACGTGCGTATGTATGTGTGCACTAACAACAAGTGTAGTAAAATTCTAACTATTGCGTGACTGTATGCAGAACGAACAATTTGCAGTAGGTATAGCAGGAGAGATTTTCCACTCGAATGTGTGGGTGTTTCATATAATATACATATGTGTAAGTGCATATGTGTGTGTTTACCTATTTGTGTGTACATACATTGACAAGCAAAGAAGCAGCATTTTATTAATATGCTCAGAATTTATTCTATGCTTTACCATTCTTCGTCTTCATGGCAATCTATTGTTCTCCCCCCTAACATTCAGTTGCATTTTACTTTGACCGCCCACTGTGTGCCAATATGTGGGTGCTGGCCAAGTTCGTGTGTGTGTGTTGCATACGTAAAAGTGTTGAGATGTAAAAAATAATTTAAAATGTGAAACAAGCTGGAATAAAAATTCTGACCACAATACTCTAAAATCGAGTTTCATAAGATTTTCATGCACTCCTCTGGTAAGTAGTGTTTGGCTTCATGGCTCGTAATATACGAAAATATTTTTAATAAACGAAACTCTAGTAGTAGTTCACCTTTTTGTTTATTGAAGTTTCATGAAATTCTTATGTTTCGCTAGAGATATGTTCTTAATTTTGAATTTTCAAATATAATATATTAGTTCAGGAATGATTTAGCATGAAAATAATTTTGCATGTGAGAAAGATAATACCATATTATAAATATATGTTGCGTCAAATAACTGCAGCCATAGGATTAATGTATTGACAAACTTCAACAACTCATTTATTTCTTTGGATTGTAATATTTTTTGTATGAAAATATAGTTACTTCTACTACAAAAACCAAGTTCCAAAATTTGTGCAAATTACAAATACGTTCAACCGTGTACATATGAAACTAAAAATTATAAGAAAGTAAAAAAGAACGGAGGTTATTTTACTATAAAAAACCTAATACCAGAATTTGCAAAATCGAATAAAACTCAAAATTATAAAATGTTTTCAGTTTACTTCTTATTAAGCTCAAGTCTATAAATAAGTCAGTTTTCAAAAAAAGTTGGAACAATGCCCAAATGCTCAGATCACTTGGCATGGAGTCGCTCTGCAGTCAACTTGCAGCCAATAAGAAAATGCATTAATACAGTAGTCTGGCTTAGTCTGACTATATTGGTGAACAAGAGCCGATGTTGAATGTGAACCACACCTAAACGTCAAGTTTTTTTCTGCATTTCATCTGACATTTTTCAATTTCAGACTAAATCAATTTGAACCATGGAAAGATACACAATCGAGCAACGCGTTAAAGTTATTCATGCTTATTATGAATACGGGCGTTCAAATCAAAATGCATATCGCGCACTTCGAGATTTTTTCGGTTAATTTAATCGTCCTCAGTGGATTCGTCAATAAACAGAATTGCCACATTTGGGCGAATGATAATCCAAGAGTGATTGCCGAAAAACCAATGCACCCACAAAGAGTGACTGTTTGGTGCGGTTTATGGGCCTGCGGCATCATTGTCAGGCAGTTACTGTGAATAGTGTTCGGTATCGTGAGATGACAACGTACTTTTTATGGCCCGAATTGAAAGATATGGATGTGGACGATATATGGTTTCAACTGGACGGTGCCACTTGTCACACAGCTAACGAAACAATGGCTCGTTTGCGCGAAAAATTTGATGGCCGAATAATCTCACGTCGCGGCGATGTCAATTGGCCACCAAGATCATGTATTTTGACACCGTTGGACTTCGTTTTTGGGGTTATTTGAAAGAAAATGTGTACGTCGATAAGCCAGCAACAATTTAAGAGCTAAAGGATGAGATAATTCGGAACATTAACGGCATAGAACCTCAATTATGCCTCAGCGACATCGAAAATTTGGACCATCGGCTGGAGGTATGCTGCTGAGGCCGCGGCGGCCATTTGACCGATATTTTGTTCTATACGTAATTGAGCTATTCCAAGATTATCATAATAAAGAGAAATGACAATTAAAAAAAAATTGTATTTTATTCAAAAGCAGCATCAGCCCTTGAAACCCTTTATATACAAAGGGAAGCACATTTTTGCTTTTAGTCAAAAAGTTTTGCGATAGTAGAGAGCTAGAGGCAAGCTTATGATTGGTGACGTCGTTTTTTTTTTGGCCACTTCTGTAGATATGTAGATTCTGTAGATGTATAATATTTGCCGCTAATTTCTGATCTTAAATTTTAAAATATTTAAATTTCTTTTATCTTACACGATTTTTTAAAGTCGTCGAACACATCCCCAAACTTATATACGCCGCATAGATTTTTACAAGATTTTTTTTTGCTCGCTTTTTAAGAAACGTATCTACTAAAAGGAGTCAATTGTACTTAAAGATTTATTAAGAATAAATATAAGAAGAGATATAATGATAAAGCATCTTCTAGGAAGGTTGGCTGTAAGTCCGCCTTCAGCACTTTGCGTAGTTTGTTTTAAACCATTAATACCCTTAATTATATCTTTAGATATAAGACTTAAGTAATCAAAATTTAGGTGAATTCTGTTAGGGTAAAGAGTAAGGATTATTGACTTCATTATGAATAAAACTCGATTTAGAGAAGCTGCATCAGGGGAACTAGCGAATTTTTCACCGACATAAACTGGCGGTGGAGCACCAACGCAAGACTTAATGTATTTAATGAAGTGTCATTAAACTTTAGAACTTGATTTGATATTCAGTTCTACTTTAAAAATGTGGAATATATAGTGTTGACAATCTTAAGCCAAACTATTGCGCGAGTTATTAATTAAAATATTAATTTTTTTGGTAAATATTTTTGAGGAAAAGTCCCTTTTTGTAATGTTTGAAAAGCACTTTGCTTTTTCCGTAATACTTAAAAATCGTTAATTCCTGAAATTTTCAGAGAGGCGCTTCATTAACCTTTCGGGATATATTCAAATACAAACAGAAAGCAATGCAAAATGCTGCTCTAGTGAAGCGCTAGCATACTACGTGCTCGTATATTACGTCCATTTGCAAATCTATAGGAGCGTCACTACGTGCATTAGTAAGCAAATACAGGGTATTTTGCACTTGTTTGCTGTAAGTTTAAAGAATCAGACTTATGGGGATCCGGTGGTCTAGAAATTTCAAAAAATCCATTTATTGTTTTTTCGATATTTCTTAAGGATATACATTAGCTAGGTAGAGAGCGGTCCGCGCGCTCTTGGACCTCAAACTCTAAACTCGAAGCGACTGTTTTCGGCTTGGTGTTGTTAAAAAACAAAAAAAAAAAAACACTATTCAACCCAATCGTCTGACATTTTAAAATGTTGTTCACAACGGGCTATCCCCAGTTCTCGAATCATATTATTATTTCAATCATTTCGTATTTTTGTGATTAAAAAACTGAAAAAAACCCGATTTTTAGATAGTATAATTTAAAACAGCGCCATTTTGTAAAATTTTTTTTTTATTTTTTATTCTAGTAGCGGGACATAGCTTCCATCATACTGATTAATAATTTTTTTAATTTTCATTATTTCATGAGTTTAATAAAATTAATTTCTAGAGTGATATTCTTCTCTCAAAAAAGAATATAAATGTTTCGGTTTTATTTCTTTGGCAAAACGCCACACCTATCCTTTGTGGTGTCACCACTTCAATGTTATGCATGAAAACAGATTGTGTTGGATGCTCTCATAATGGGGTAGTGAGAAAAGAAAACATTGCACCCACCTGTATATCTGGCCGCTAGCAAACGTGGTTCAAGCGCTTACTCGAAAAAATCAGTGTGAAACGTCTTTTTCAGCGCTAAATTTTTCAATGCGCAAATTTAAAATTAAAAAAATATATATTTTAAAATAAAAGGTGTGTATGTGGAAACAAAGACTCCCTTGATTCTAATGAATTTTTCCATAGTCTTGATAGTTGTATGCCTCAGTATTAACATAACGTAAAATAACCTAATACAACAAAAGGTTAAGCGGCGTTTCATGAAGTCTTTTATGTACTCTGTGCATGGAACCGTGACATAAGTTTCCTGTGAGGATATGACACGAGTGGTGAGGAGGGGCGTTATTATTTGATTTTGAGAAAAAAAACTCTCAAGAAATAAGTTTCATTTGCATATAAGGGTTAGGGCTAGTCAGGGGCGCGAAAAAACGATGATTTTTAATAATTGTTTTTTCTAGTCAATTGATTTAATTTACAAAAGTAAAAACATAGCTTTAATACATCATGTTTCGACTTGACTTTAGCAAAATTTCAAAAAACAAAAAAAAAAAATGAATAATAGTAAAAGTTATCGCTGTTTGTGTGGATCCCGTTTCTCCAGAAGTCACAAGAGAAATTAGTTTTATTATAAGATAATCTTGTGCCTGATAGAAGCTTTTGTTTTAAATTTACAATATGGCAGCCTCAGGAAATATTTTTCAGATTTTCGAGAAAAAAACCGACAATTAATTGTTAGAAAAAATTGAAATTTGCAGTTGCCTACGTAGCATTCTACAAAAAAATGGACATTCATAGCCATAAAACCCGAGAAGTCGGTTGCTTGCAGCTGCTGCTAGCTACTACGCTCCGGAACGCCCGAGCGCCTTTTGTTAATTAGTGAATAACTCGAAAAGTATTTGTCGGATTCACTTCAAATTTTCATACAATATTTTTAAGATATTATACTTTAAGAAACTGTAAAAAAAATTCAATTTTGTTTGAAAATTCTCACTACTTCGACCCGCTTAAAAAGTAATACGATCAGAATAATAACTCGCAAAATAATCATTATTTCAGAGTGATAAAAAAATAAGTCTCTGAAAACAATTTATTTTTTATTTATCACCAAAAAATAAAACCCATCAAACAATGGGTATTTGTGGCCAAGTAACAAGCTACAACTACATATTATTATTTATATCAGAGCGAAAACATAATTTCTAATTTTAAAAATAAATTTAATTTTAAACCAAATAATAAAACTTGATTTAGATTATACTTTTTGAGTAAAACAATAAAATCCAGAAATGTATATTTTTTTGTTACAAATTTTAAAATCTGAAAATAAAGTTTCAACACACATTTTTTTTAAAACTACATAACTCAGGAATGTGTAAAAGTTTTAAATAAAAAAAACTGGCCTTACAAATTTATTAAGCTTCTTATGCACCGCCACTGCTTTGTGAAGAAAAATACACTACGAGCATAAGCTAAATGTTCCGCTTCCTAATTTATTGTTATTATATATTTTTTTCATTGTTCCAACCTACTAACAAATTCTGACAACGCACTCAGAGTCAAGAAGTTCGCACATTCGACTCAATGCACTGTGCAAATATGTCTTTGTTTAACTTCACCACTCTTTCTCTTTCCTTGACTTTTGTTACATATTCTCAATTCACTTACCAACCATCTCCTCCATCCAGGCTTAACTCCAACGTAACAGTCAGTTGCGCTGTCATACCATCAAATAAAACGCCTCAGTGGACTCAAGTAACCAACAACCTACAGGGCAAACGCCCAGCATAGATAGGCATGCACTGGAACCGGCGGGAAGTTTCGAGGAGTCGAGCGTTAGTACATTTATAATAAAACACTCAAAAAATTATTTAACTTATCAACGTTGCAAAGAAACTTTTCTCATCTACTTAGCGGCGATAAGCGCATTTACTTTATAACATAACGGTATTAAGTTAATTTTGCAATGTGCGAAGCGTAAGACTCCCCAAACATGGCCACATCACTGGAGAAACCAAGTAATGAAGGAGAAAGAGCGACGAAGAGTTTGCAACTAAAAGCCAAAGGAAATGGGAAAGGGGGAAACAAGACGTGTAAGTGGCGGCTACTTATTGCCTGTATCCGCTCTGAGCCATAAGCTGTAATTTTGCGCTTTTTATGTTGTGTTTTTTGTTGTTTTTTTTACATACTACTACACATATTTTCTCACTTTTGTGTTTGCCTCACTCATTTGATATCTAGGTTTTATTTTTCAGTTTTATCCAGACAACCGTCCCCGCACAGCAGCAGTCGCAGCTGTACTTATGTGAAATAAAATTAACTAAATACTCTCATGAGTAGCATTCATAATAAATATTAAGTAGGCGCCAAAAGTGGAATAAATATAAAAAATTATAGTCCACATGCTCACTTCACAGCTAATACGAGTATATTTGAAATGAGCACAAAACAGAAAGAAACGATGATGACAAAAGTTATGTACTTACTTGTTCAGGTCCTTCCATCAATATTTGCCAAAACGCTGCTTGCAGCACTCAAATACATTTTTCCTTTATCGTCGTTCCATTTTTTACGATTTTCTTACGACTTACAACTATGTAGCGGTGGACAAGTGCTACAACAGCAACATCGAGGATAACAACAATTATCTTAGACATTGGCAAGCAGATAAAATGTCATGAATTTATTATGACTACGAAAATTGCCGTGTGGCCAAGGCCAAGTTTGGTTGAAGTATGGGTGGAAGAAGTGGCAAAAGCATTAATTGATGTAGTGCTGGCGTTTGGCCAATATAAGATTTGACTCAAGTGCGTCACTTCAAGACAGCTGCGGAGGTAATTGTGTCAGCAAAAAGGGGACGTAAGCTGAAAGTGAAGCATACCTATAAAAGTTTACGCGAAATAAAGAAGAAAAAAAGAAGCTAAACCAAACCAAGAAAAAATAACAAATTGAAAAGCAAAGTGATATCCCTCCAGCAATCTGTTTACGCTGTCAAGCGCATCTTAGTAATTGCACGGACAGCTGATTGTAGTAAGAGAAAATTAACTTGATGACCTGAAAAGTAAAGAAATCAAGTTTGGTGTGTCGTTACTAAATGGGTGCAAACCAAAAAAAAAACAAAAAAAAAAACGAAACACGACAAAATCTGGGTCAAAGTTTTAAGTGTAAGTTAAAAAGTGA
This sequence comes from Anastrepha obliqua, assembly GCF_027943255.1. Lineage (NCBI taxonomy): Eukaryota > Metazoa > Arthropoda > Insecta > Diptera > Tephritidae > Anastrepha > Anastrepha obliqua. The sequence goes on from NC_072892.1 coordinate 90,458,871, forward strand.
AAAAGTAAGGCGGACTATTGATTTGTCAATTTTTAAGGTTGGTGAAACTGGTTCTGTCGAGGATAGAGAAAGAACTTGTAGATCCAAAGCTGATCGTTTTGGTTAGAGAATATTGCTGCTCTAGCGCAAAGAACTACTCAACAATCTTAAGGGGACAGATACCTGTAAAATATCGAATTTTTTTTTTGTTTTTTATAAAATGTTAATATAATCCTTTAAGAATTTTTATTCCGTTAATTTAAGTATTTCTTATATTATAGATCGTCAACCGTGACGACTCTATTCTTTGCGTTCGAGCTCTGGGAGAGGTATAGTTATGTATTCAAACTTTAGACGCGTTTTTCTCAAAACTATATTTTTCGAATTGGCGTACACGATAACTCGAAAAGTTATTAACCTGAAATTTTGCACGCATCTTTTTTGTGATATTGCTTTCTATGTGAATTTACAATTTCGAAGAAAAACAGTAGGAAAATTCGCCAAAAGATTTTTATTTTTTTGAAGCATTTTATTCCGCAAATTTTTTTTACATTTATTTTTGATTTACATAGAAATTATGACATTAATAAACAAAAAAATGTTTGGTTTTTTGTATTCGGGTCACTGACGCCGATGCTACAATGCCCGCCGATTGAGAAGCCCCGCTGCGGCCTTCCTGGAAGAACTGCGTGTACAGCCGCCATTTTAAATGATTAAAATAAAAATAAAAAATTGTATATTATTTTAATGTATAAATAAACTGTATGCCAATTTTGAAAAAAATATATTGACTTCTTCATTTTAAATAATTTTAATGAAAATCCGCGAAAATATGTACGTTTACAGGTATCTGTCCCCTTAAAAATCGATATCTCGTCGTTCAATTATTAAGCGTTCATGAGCAGACTGCTTGGCGGATTTTACCTGTAGTCGTGGTGCCATTTAAATGATGTCATTTCTCACATATAATTGTTAGCAGCTGTACTTCAAATGAAATGAGTGAAACCCAAAAGAATCGAAATTTTTACTTGTATTATTTTAAAACAATATCATTTTTGCTTTTAATGAAGTGAAGTAGGAAGGTTATGTTGGGTAGTACTGGCTGCTCTGTAAAATGATCTCACTTAGACCCATAGCACGCAAAGGACGTGTTGCCAGTGCTTTGTATCTGGAGTCGAAGATATCATTTTACATAATTCGTTATGCACGCCTTCGCGAGTTTTAACAAGCTGTTCAGTTTTTTGTCAGCAACATCCTTCAAGGATGAAAAACGTTTCGATCCGAGGCAAACTCGAGCATTTGTCGAGTACGAAAGAAAGCAGGGCAGTGGCAAAATAGATGCTCTCAAGTACCCCTAGCATAGAAGTAGGAAACACTTTATAAACTCAAAACTTCATCAACTTCATTTTATTGATGATTTTTATTAACTGGCATACCTTTTAACTACAAATATAAAAAAAATGCGCGTACAAGAAAAACATCTTTGCTAATCTATACTATAAAGGTGAATGTCTGTACGTTGTCCGCGCATCACAGCGAAACGACAACATGAAATGACGTAAAAAATTTTTATACATTCATATTTTCACCCAATGAAGGTTATAGGCATGTTTTTATGATGGAACTCCCTTCCCACAGCCCCCAGGCCGCGCCACCACTCTCATTCGTCACTAATAATCGAATATTTGCTTAAATTTACATAAGCTGTTCAACTATTCCTCAAATGCAAAGTTCAAAAATGGTTTGAGATAGAAAATTAATAAAAATAATTTTGCTTGATATTTTTCTGATTGGTTGTTTTGATTTTATTCAACGAGGCATATCAACGGATGCCGGGTATTGTAATATTATGGTTATTAATAAAAAATTGTTTTCTATGAAATCATTGTTTGTAATTCTTTTATATACATATCCTAAATCCCTCAAGACTACTCCTACGGACCCGCGGGTTAAAGCTAGTACTCATTAAAATCGAATATACCGAAAACTGTTAAGATGTGGACCTCATGTCATTTAGCCTACCTAATCGGAAATCCCCTAAATAATTAATTCCTTAAGTCGGCAGCTATAGCCGGATGAGTTGGTGCGTGGCTTCCGTTCGGCAATGCGTGTGTTCGAAACTTCGAGCATGAAACACCAAATGATAGAAAAAGTTCTTTGCTAATACCAATCGCCCCTTGTCAGGCAATGGCAAACCCCCAAGTATATTTCTGCCATGCAAATCTCATAAAAACCATTTGACTTTTGGAGGCGGCATAAAACTGTAGGTCGTTTCATTTCTGAAAAAGCATCAAGCTGCACACCATACATAAGAGAAGGGGCTCGGCGAAACACCCAATACAGGAAATATAAGCGCCAATTATTATTTTTATTCTCTAGGATGACTATCCCGGTAACTTTATAATACCTCAGTTCATAACCGACGGTGGTGGGCGGTAATGGGTGTAGAGAGGTGTTGTTTTAGAGTTAGTTTTTAGTTTTTCTTAAAAGTGTCATCTAAAAGTATTTAATATAAATTATTTGGTTGGTTTTGGTTTTTGGTTTTCATGGGTGTTTTTTTGGTTGTTTTATTTTATTTTATTATTCTATTATTTTTCATTTTTATTGTTACGAGGGGTGCCTTTTATGTGTCGGAATTAGAGAACAAAAACAAATTTTAATACTCGAAAATCACTTTATTGTTTTTCAAAATATTCTCCATGAAGATCTATACACTTTTGCATGCGTTTGAACCAATTGTCGAAGCACTTTTGCCACTTTGAATGAGGTACCTCCAAAACATGCATTCTGAATGCCGCAACCGCTTCTTCAGGTGTCGAAAAACGTTGACCTCTCAGTTTGTTTTTTACGTACGGGAATAAAAATAAGTCATTCGGTGCCAAGTCAGGACTATACGGCGGATGACCTATTAATTCGATGTTTTGGCTGCTCAAAAATGCAGTTGTTTGAGCCGATGTGTGAGAGCTCGCATTGTCCTGGTGAAGAGTGATCCGTCTTTGGCGATTGGTTTTCCTAATTTCTTGGAAGACAACTGGCAAACAAATGGTTGTGTACCACTCAGAATTTACTATTCTGCGTTGTTCTAGTGGTACGGTTGCGACATGTCCAGTTTTTGTTGGATTTGGCTCATCTTGAAAAACCCATACAGTCGACTGCTGTTTACTCTCGGGCTCATACGCGTAAATCCACGATCCATCACCTGTCACGATGTCATAGACGTGTTTCGAAGCCCCGCGATCGTATTTTTTGAGCATTTCCTTCGACCAATCGACACGAACCTTTTTTTGAGCGATTGACAAATTGTGTGGGATCCAACGCGAACAAATTTTTTTGACAGTCAAATGTTTATGCAATATTGAATGTATGCTGGTCCCACTAATGCCTAAGATTGTCTCAATCTCATGATAGGTCACATGACGATCTTGCAATATCAGTTCGCGCACAGCATCAATGGTTTTCGGAACAACAACTGATTTTGGACTACCTTCACGAAATTCGTCTTGGAGTGAACTACGACCACGATTGAATTCACCATACCATCGATAAACACTGGTCCTTGATGGAGCTTCATCGCCAAAAAATGAATTAAGTTCATCCATGCAATGTTGCTGAGTTAATCCACGTCGAAAGTAATCGCACGAAAATGTTCACGATTTAATTTAATTTTTGGGCCGAGATGAATCTTTTAAGTTAATGTAAACAACAAAAAAAAAACAAAAAACAAAAAAAATTCATTCCTCAGCCCAAAAAACCTTATCATTTCAATCCTTACTCCCGCACAAAAAGTCAGCGCATTACTTGCTTTGTGGCTGGTAAAACAAGCAAAAACTAAGAGAAACACACACTTACACATTGCATCAGTGGCGCCAGCTAGAGGAAGCAGGCAATCGCGGTAATAGCGCATATACACCAAAATTTAGCGAAGTCCTTCTGACAGAAAAATGTGAATCACAGATGGCGCTCTAAACAGTTAGAAGGCGTTGTTCCTAAGCAACGACAGGTGTGCATTCCCACTATTTAGAACTGGTAGCGGCAGGCTAATCACCTACCCTGCCAGAAAGCGAGACCCTCTGCTCCCAAGTGGAGTGAACAAGGAAAAAAAAAATAGTCGCTTCTCTCGATGGCTTGACATGCATGACAACCAAAATGATATTCTATTCCGACGGTTTCTTAACAAGAAAAAGCATACCGCAATTTTTCACTTAAAAAAACAAACAAACTATGGTCAACAATTTCGACGGATATCGGATTAAAAAAAATGCAGAAAATCTATATGCTTTGCTTTTCCTTCCTAAATCACCACACTTGTAAATTCTTTGTCAGACAAATATCCTCTGTTTAGCCATTTAGGCGCAGCGGAACATTTGATTCGATATCTGTTGTGTATTTTTTGTACGACGATATTTCGAGTGCAGCACTACCTCTCTTAATAGCATTTCCACACATTTTTCTTCTTTTGGAAGTGTGGCTCTTGATGTTTCTCCACAAATGTAGGGCCTTACGGTTCCATACTGTCGTCGAATCGCGGATGTTTTTTTATGAGGAGCTTTATCATGGCCATTATCACGCACCAACACATTCGGCTATAGCAACCGAATACAAAATATGTGTATGTAAAGCTCGCCAGTCGTTTCTTTCTCGTGCTAACTCGCGACAGTTGGAAATACCAAGTGAGACCAAGGCCGTCTCCAGCCAGTCTTTCCAACGCAGAGAAGGCCTTACCCTTTTTCTGCTGCCACTAGCTACTACCGCAGTGAATACATTCAGAGCCGGAGCGTTTGTATTCATTCGGATGAAATGACCTAGCCAAAGTAGCCGCAGGATCTTTATTCGCTGCGCTATGTCTATGACGTCGTAAAGTTTATATAGCTCATCGTTCCATAGCCTGCGATATTCGCCATTGCCCACGTGCAAAGGTCCAACAATTTTGCGCGTAATCTTTCTCTCAAGCACTCAAAGGGACGCTTCATCGAAAGTTGTCATCGTCCAAGCTTCTGCACCATACGTTAGGACGAGCTTGATGAGAGCCTTTTGGAGTGTTAGTTTTGTTCGTCGAGAGAATACATTACTACTCAATTTGCTACTTAGTCCAAAGTAGCACTTGTTGGCAAGAGAGATTCTACGTTGGATTTCCAGGCTGACATTTTTATAGGTGTTGATGCTGGTTCCTAAATATACCAAGTCTTTTCCACCTCAAAATTATAACTATCAACAGGAGGTACTTCGTTCTGTCCTCGTTCACAACTCGACCCATTCGCTTTGCCTCTTTATCTAGTTTCGAGAAGGCAGTACTAACAGCGCGGTTGTTAAGGTCGATGATGTCGATATCCACGGCATACCGCAACTCTTATAAAATATTGTGCCTGAGTGATTAAGTTCTCCGGCTCGAACGATGCTCTCCAACATCAGGTTAAAGAAGTCACACGACAGCGAGTCACCCTGTCTGAAACCTCGTTTTGTATCAAACGGCTCGATGATGTCCTTCCCAATTCTGACGGCGCTGCTGGTGTTGAGCAACGTCATCTTACATAGCCGTAAGAGTTTTGTGGGGATACCAAATTCAAACATCGCGGCATACAGGTAACTTTTCGTACTGTCGAATGCAGCTTTGAAGTCGACGAAAATATTGTGTGTGTGTCGATAGTCGACGAAAAGAGCAGCTTATAGTATTCGCAATATTACGCTTAGCCTATCTCTAATTTTTTTTTTGGACGCCCACCGCGAGGTTCATCTTCAAAGCAGGTATGACCAAGACAATACCCAAAGTTTCGACATTTTCATTGTGAACAAAAAAAAATTCGAATGATGAATGAGTTGGTATTCGAATCAAAATCTTGTTTGCGCTGAAATAAAAGATGTAATATTAAAACGGCAAATAAATTTTGATTGTTCTATGGCTTAATTGGTGTCGCTTTAATGCTTATGCTAATGCCTTTATATAAATCATTATATAAATCAAATGTTGGTATTAAGAAGAGAATATATCGATATACATATATAATAGGAAAGTGATAACGAATGATGATGAGCAGTGGGCCTGCTGATCTGAGTGTCACTTACCCATCTATCGTATAAGTAATGGAAGCTACCGCAACTAAACCTAACATATAATTTGATTTTCATTGCAAGAAAATAAATCGTTATAGAGGAATTCGAAAATAAGTGCGTAGCAAAGTATAACGGTTTTAAGCAATAACTCTTATTTTGTTTTCAAAAGTTTCCCAAAGGACTTAAGCAATTAATTAAATAATCATAAGCAACCAAAGAAATCAGGTGCAGCTGTTTTTGTTTGTGTAAAGAAAGTGAAAAGTGTTTATAATCGATATAAACATGAAGTTTCTAGTATAAAGCTGGAATGTAAATAGAAATAATTTAAAAACAATAGCAATTATATTATTTTCTTATTTGAATACTATTTATTTGATTCAGCTGCTCAAAGGAAAATTGAATTGCAAACACATTAGTGAAGAAAGTAAACAAATACAGAGTGATAAAGAATCCATTTATTTGTAATGTTGTTGCCATTTACAACATTTAATATTTATGCTAACAAATAAAAGTTCACATTGTTAACAATATTTGTACTTTGAATGAAAGTGCAGCCTTCAATTTATTCTTTTTGCTTTTATTCCAAGTATTTGAAGATTGCTATGCAAATATGAATAAATACGTTTTCAAAGTAAATACAAATAAAATGTAAGCAAATGTCATTTGCAGTTACGATACAGCTGCTAAATATGCATCCATGCATGTGCAGATACCCTACAGGGAAAATTTCATGCATACATACACACATACATTTAATATAGGAGGAATTATGCACATTGCGTGTTGAAAAATCTAGAATCTACGCTAACGATGTAATAAATGAAGTGACACCCAAAATTCACTAACAGGCCATTGCCAACCCACATTTCGTATCTATAAGTATAAAAGTCGAAAGTTTCATAGCTTCAAGGCGGCTCGTAAGGTTTTATAGTTTTTATAGAGTAATGGCTTAAAAACTAGAGTAAATCTCGGTAATTGTGCTTAACTTGGAAGGGAATACAATTATTTTGATAGATTGATAGACATTTTTTTCTAAAACCGGTCGCTCCTCGGCAATCAATGCTCTGGCATGATTGCTCTTCATGATTTGCTTGCAAAAGATCCTCATACAAAATATCTGATGCTCGGAGTCGGCTTAAAACTGTAGGTCCCACCATTTGTGGAACAACATCAAGATGCACACCACAAATTGGAGGAGAAGCTTGGTAAAACCCCCAATAAATAGTGTGCTTGCCATATAGGTACATACACAGGCAACCAACCAACTTCAGGCCGCTCGCGCATCTGATGTACGCGCATCAGCTGTCCGTTAGTTGGCTAAATGAGAGTCCAGCAAAAAAACGAAATCAGTAATGGATTTCAAACATAATAGTGTGATTGCATTATATTTGTCTGAAAAATCACAACCATCGATTGTTCGTGAGCTCGAGCACCTTAAAGTAAATACATTTTTTGTTTATCGCACTATTACTCGTTACAATGATACTGGTAGCATCGCCAAATTTCATAGAGGTGGTCATCAAAAGACTGTAACGTTACGTGAAATGGTTCAAAAAGTGAAGAAGCGACTTGAGCGAAATCCCCGACGAAGTGCCATTCAAATGGCGAGAGAAATGAAAATATGTGACTGTAGCATACGCCGCATACTGAAAATTGATTTCAAAGTCAAGCCTTGCAAGATCCGGAAGGCGCACGATCTCACACCAAAGAAGCAACAAGTCAGACTTGAGAGAGCGAAAGAGTTGCTCCGCTTGGCCGAAAGCGGTCAATTTCCGAACATTGTGTTTTCTGACGAGAAAACTTTTCAAATTGAGTAATTCGTAAACTCTCAAAACGATAGAGTTTATTTGACCGACCGTTCATACCAGAATTTGAGTCATCGATTGGCCACCAGGAGGCATCATCCTCCACAGGTAATGGTTTGAGCCGCTGGTGTCAAGGTAAATACGAAATATTATCAGGAAATTATTCTGGAGATTGCTTTGAAGCCGTGGGCAGACAAACATTTCGGCGGCAGACTATGGACGTTTCAACAAGACTCGGCACCATCTCATAGAGGTCGAGGGAACCAAGAATGGCTAAAACACAACGTTCCGAACTTCATAATGCCCGCACAATGGATCTCAAGTTCACCAGATGCGAATTCTCTTTGGGCCATTCTAAAGAGCAATGTCCGAATTAAAAGATTCACCAGGTTCGAGGCGTTGAAAAAGGTCATTGTCTGGGAGTGGGCCAAAATACCTGCAAGTCACATTCGGGCAGCTTGCGACTCGTTTCTGGACCGTCTCAAGGTCATAGTCAAGGCAAAAGGTGGTCATATCGAGCAAAAGTAAATTGATTCTTAATTTTTGTATTATTTTCACACATTTTTGACTTTGATTTGAATAAAAGTAATTTTGCAAACTAAAATTACGGCCTTTTTAATTGGTTACACTTCGTGTGCCGGACCCTGTATACATAATATAAATTCCTACGCAATGTCAGAAAATATGAACACAAAAAAATATATATTTTTTCTAAATATATTATATAAGAATATAAATTAGTTTGGGGAAAAATAAATCCATTATTTTTGCGTAAAATTTTTGGGCAAATGGTTTAAAACTACTTTATAGTCGATCTATAGCTCCTGGGCGATGCTATGGCTACTAACATGGCGGTCAACTTCTGACAGGAATGCTGTTAAGGATTTTCCATCGTCTTCTGACGGCGACACCTATTGGAAAAAAGTTTTCTATGATTTCATGTACCATGGCTGCGGTCCTCACCTGTTTCATATTGTAGAAGAATAGCGTGAATTGCTATTCAAGTTAATAGTGGATACGATAGTCGGCAGAACTCTTTCGAGAATAAAAGAGATATCGGTGTGCAGAAAATACGCGACACATCTTACAAAAGCCCGTAAACACCAACCACCTTTTCACAAATTTTATTGATAGACAACCCTGGTAGCAACACCGGATAGTTTCACGCAAGAGCCGGATTTCATATTGATGCCACAACAACACTAGATATTTTTTCAAAACTGTTGTGATAAGGGTTAGGTTAGTGGACTATTAGCCCTTCTTAGAATAATGCTACATAAAATTAACCTTTGGCTGGCGTGCTTTCAAATTCACTTCTATAGACCAATACAAAATATATTGATCTTCTTGCAGGGTTACCTACCTTTCGGAATACCCCAACTGTTGGTTGTTTATATGTACATTACCTTTTAAGCTAGGTTAAGGTAAAAATTTGTCACTCTATCCCTTGGTTGCTGGAAAGTAAATTGTGCCGTCACTTTTTGCATACATAAACAAACACACATTCATGCAAGTTTGCTCTAACATTTTTATTTGTTTTTAGACTCTTTGCACTTTTTGATTTCACTCCCTTTAGGTGAATCAGTATTTAAATTATTTGCTTACCAATATTTAGCATGCTTGAAGGATCATACATACACATAACCAAACACATACATATGAATATGCATGCATATGAAGGGTATTTCGCATCAGTGACTTTGTTGGCAAATATTACAAAATTGATTCAATAGCAGCCAATTCAATGCGTTATTGCCAGAAGGAATAGTAAATACTATTTTTGCATGTTTAGTAGTATTCGTTTTTAGGTTTTAATGGTATGTAGAATGTACCGACCGATATATATATACGTTTAATGTTTCCAATAGAGAGTACCTCAGGCATAATAGCGGCAAGTCATAGCGTCCTTTCATTCATCATCGTTTGTCATTTCATGATATGAAGAGTTAACTCGAGCTACGTTTGCAAATTGCAGAACATCATTTCATAAATACGTGTTCAGCAAAATATGTTAGCTCGGCGCCTAGCTCATATATCATGAAAAATTAGTGAATTAGCACCCAACAAGTACTATTTCGAAGAGTTTGTGGGCGATACTTCTTCAAAGATGATAAAAGTTGGGTTGACATAGAGGCTTATAAATATACATATATTCAGCTACCTCAGCCGAGTCATTTTTACCACTGAGAACATGAAGTATGAAACAATGCTTTTTCAATAGCGACCATCTCTTGGAGAGTAAGGACAAGTGTCCCTGAGAGACCATCTGACCAACTGTAGGGTTGTTCATTTGTAAAAAAAACAAGGAATATATGCTATGAATGAATGAAATAATGAATTGAAGTAGAACTAAATTAAATTATATGGCTTGGGATACCTTAAGTTGGTTGAAAGAAGTGTCCAGTGATTAGATATTCATGCCACAGCTATTTTCCCAATTATTTTAAGCTATGATATTTTTTAATCTAACGTCTGATTTACTAAGAGTTGAAGCAGGAGTAAAGCAGGGAGACTCGTCATCTATGTTTATGTTCAATCTGACCCTAGGGTGCGCCATTAAAGGTGTTGATCTATCAGAGACTATATTCAGCAAAACTTCCTAAATATGTGCCTTTGCTGATGACCTGGTCATCATCGCGAGAAATATAAATGTTCTAAAAGAAGTATTGCAAGCACTCCAAATAAAAGCAAAATTTTTTGCATTAAAGATCAACGAAAACAAAACGAAATACCTCGCAAATACATTTTAACACGTTGAGAAAAGCGCTTTACCAATTAAGCATTGTGGAAAGAAGAATACTTAGAAGAATATTTGATCCAGGGCGAGAAGAGAATGCTATATATCGCATCAGATCCAAAGGATTTCCTACAAGGTGAAAACGTGGTGCAGTTTGTTAAATCGCAGTGCGTCCGATGGTTAGAACACGTTTGCAGAAGAAAGCCAAGGTTCACGCACGATTATATTTTCTAAATAACTCTGAGTTTTTCTACGAATTTGGAAAAAAACATATTTGTCAACTTTTCGGTGAAAAATTGGTATTTTGGAGTAGCTTAAGTATGTGGGCATTTGTGGAAGAAAATTGAAATTAGCAACTATTTGAAAACTTGTTGAACATTTTCGTGGAAGTTAAATGACTTCGGTTCTCTTTAAAATGTTTATAATTTATTTTAGGACTAAAACGTGACTAAAAAATTGTTTGCTTAAACAGAATTTGGGTCTTTGTTTTGTTAAAAAAATTTGAGGGAAACAATTTGTTTGGCGTTTTTGAAAACATATTTTTTATTGTTAGCAGAGACTCTGCTCAGTAATACCTGCAAGTTTCATAATGGAATTCTTATAACTTTTTAATTTATAGCCAAATACGTACCCTATGCTATAAAATTACCGGGAAAGTGCGTAGTGCACCATGAGTACCTTCCCTCGGGCCAGACAGCCAATAAAGAATAATATTTATCTGTTTTGAAGCGTTTGAGAGATGCTGTACGTCGCAAACGGCCGGAAATATGGGCAAACAATTCTTGGATTTTGCATGATAATAACGCGAGCTCAAATTGTGCGGAATTATTTGATCAAACAACATCGTGCAAGCACCGTAGCACAGGTATTCCCCTGATATGGCCCCGTGCGACTCCTTTTTGTTTCCCAAGTTGAAGTTATCACTTAGTGGAAGGATATTTCAGTCAATAGAGGAGATCAAAGAGAATGCGACGAAGGAGTTGAAGGCCATCCCTTCGTCGGCCTACCAGGGGTGCATGTAAAACGTTGGCACATGTGTGTTACTTCAGTCGGGTCATATTTTGAAGGAGATAAAATAAATTTGTCTGAAATTTGACTCTGTTTTGTTTTATTTAAACGTTAAACATTCCCGGTACTGATCATAGGGTGTAGCGAGCCACTGAAAAAAGAATGCAAAATATTGGTCTGGCGAATCGTTAGCAAACGTATTAATATACATATTATGTTATATATGTTTGCAGCAACAGACTTAACTTTTAAGAAACATTGCACTTTACTGGTAACGCATGGTCTGAAAAGTCCCGGGCCTAACCCAAAGGCACTTGTTTTGTTGCATTCACCTCGTTTTCTTTAGTAAGTTGGTACTAGCCTTAAAAAGAGAGCTGTTAAAATTTCATGATATTCTATTCATTACTTCGTGAGTTATTGTGCCAAGAGTGTCACTATTGTACTTTTGTTATTTTCACAAAGATGGATCAAAAGGATTTCGTATTTTAATTTTACACTGCTTCTTGATGGGAAAAAATCAGTCCAAGCGAAGCAGTGCTAGTGAAATCATCAGAAACAACAATAAAACGATGGTTTGCTAACTCCAATCGTAGTCTGACGGGCACCTATGATGCACAGTGCAGTAGACATCTAAATGAGGCGGTAACACCAGATGATCGAAAAGTAAAATTGCGTGAATTAGCTGACATCGTAAAGATATCAAAAGAGCGTATTGGTTTTATATTGCATGAGCATTGGACTATGAGAAAGCTCTGTTCAAAGTGTTGTCCCAATACAAGAAAGTGTTGATGATTCTAAGCAGTGAAATTTCTCTCTAATGAAGAGGTTATCGCTGAAACTGAGGCCTATTTCAGGGCAAAAGATGAATCGTTCTCTAAAGTGGTATTGAAATATTAGAGCGCTGCTGGAATGGTTCTTGTAGGAAATAACGTTGATGAATAAAGCTAATTTTGAACAAAACGCACGTTTTCTTTGTTAGGCATGGGACTTTTTACCCATGTGTTACAAAGGCAAGTGAGAGTCAAAACTTGAGAAAAACCTTCATTACCCAGGCCCTCATATTTTCTATCTCATATAATTTGTTTTGTTTTTTGTTACTTTGATTGCGCAAAGCTCCAATACGCGATACGTGCTGATTAAAAGTATGCACCAAATAAATATTCGGATATTTATTCTTAATCAAATTGTCTTGGCACATTCTGAATCAGTGATGCCAGATTGTGGGAAATTTCACTATTTAGGAGAGACACAAATTTTTAAAAGGAGAACAAGGTGATTTTTACATTGAAAGTGATTTTCGTTCACACAATATCGATGTGCAGTTTATCTTAATTCAACTAGGACTAGTGGTTCCTCTTACATAATTAATAGTTTCTGTCAATCAATATATTCGAATTTTATTTTCTTGACGATTATTTTTATATGCTTCAATAACAAAGCATTAAAGAAATTTTCTAATCAGAAAGAATCCAATTACAATTCCTCGAAAATCCCATTAGAAATTTTAAAATGTCCGGATGCATATTTATTTGACGATATTTTTTTATTTGATGATATTAACGTTGGTTATGAATACTACGGCTCCCGTAGCCGAATGGGTAGTACGCAGGTTCAAAACCTTCGATGTGCTCAGAAAGTTTTTCCTAATGTCGGTCGCCCCTCGGTAGTCAACGACAAATCTCCGAGTGTATCTTGCCATAAAAAAGCTTGAATGCAAAGAAATCTTGTCAAATTTAGTTTTAGAGAATAGAGTAAAAGCGTGTATTTTTAAAAAGTTTCTGTTTGTAATATAATTTCAAGATTGCTTTGTGATGACATATTCAAATAGTTTCTGTTTTTATATCCATACGTTGCGTTCGATGGCTCTAAGAGCAGTACCGTAACATAAATAAGAAAAGAGTGCATAGAAAAGAAAACATGTATGCTCTTTCTATTGCTGAAGAGTGTGCTTTGAACTCTCTGGGGATTTGTGAGGTTATTTTGTTCAATGTTGATTTTGGTGGGTTGCCAATACAATCTCTTCACGCAAAGGACTGTTGGAAAAGTTATAGACAAATAAACGTAAATAAAGTTTTTTGCTTTAGGGATCTGCATTTTTCCCACTAAATATGTCCTTTTTGTGTTTAAGTCTTACCGAGCATACATGTTAGATGTGGTCCCCGCTGAGGATCGCAAAATAAGCAATAAACAGACGTGCGATGTGAGCAAAAGGCAAAACAAATACGCCGATTTCACACGTGCTACCACTAAAAAATCCTTTTATTCCTTTGATATCAATGAAGACTTCATAAGTTTAATATGGTCAAAGTATGCTTTGTTAGCTGCCTGAATACGGTCTTGTATAGATAAGAACGTATCCTTATTTATGCTGAGTACTACGCTTAAGTATTTATACTCTTGCATGAACTCAAAAACATAACTTCCGATTCTGAAGTGATTATCATGAAAGGATCGTAACTTCGTCATTTCTTCATTTATATTGAAGTCCGGTCTTGTAGCTTGCACTAAGCGCATGAAAACGTTCTAAAGAGCCTCCCTATTTCTCGCAAGAATCACAATGTCGTCAGCGTATGCGCATATTTGTGTCGATTTATAAAATATTGTGCCATCTGTTGTCGAGCGTCCGATTCTAAAACGGCATTGATATTCTCCCACGATCTCCTTTGGAAAGACATTTAGTTTCTCATACAGTATGTTTGATATAATTGTGTAGTTCACGGTAAGAAGAGCTATCCCTCTATAATTTACAAAATCTAATTTGCCCCCTTTTTTTATAAATTGGCACTATTAGGCTTGTAAGCCGTTCTTCAGGCATGTTTTCTGTCTTATCAACGCTTCTCCGCTATATTTTATGAACTCTCCATTTATACAGTGTTCACCAACTGACTTGTAGTTTTTCAGCTTCTCTATTGCTCTTTTCATGTCATTTAGATCGGGGTCTTCTAGCTTATTTTCTTCTGTGTATACCGTACCAGTAGGTGCGACATTTTCTTTATTATTTAAGAGCTCATTAAAATGTTCTTTTCAGATATTTAGCACTTCATTACTATCACTCAGCAGTTTTGTTCTTGCAAACCATCAATCTCAGCTGGAATTGGCTTGTGTGTTTCTTTATCCTGCGATACATTGATCTTGTTTGTTTGTTGTGGAAATCTTGCTCTATTATTTCTAGTTCCCTAGTTTTCTTATAATCTTTTTTCTTTCTTTTTATATATTTTTTGGACTCTTTTCTTCTTTCTTTATATTTTTGTAGGTTTCTTCGAGTACTGTTTTCGAGGCAGGCGTTTTTTGTTCTATTCTTTGCCTTATTGAGCTCCCTACGTCAAATGTGAAATACGTCCATTCACCGGCTCAAAAGCCATCGCACTCTTCCGGGCTTTTTTATAAACATAAAGACCAACGCCTTTATAATCTTGACTTTCGGCGCCACTGTTGTAGATCTCGTTTCTTTATTTCGTTTTGTCCTTTCGACCTTATTTCTTGCAGGGCCGCTATCATAAAGCCATATGTTCTTAGTTCATCAGCTATTTCTACCATTTTCCCTGGTTTGAGCATAGTCAGAACATTCCATGTTACTAATTTGAAATCATTTTCCTTAATGCATCGGGTGGGCCGATATCTTTGATGTGCTCGCCAGCCTCAAAGCAGGTTTTTCTCACCTGATTTCTTTTGTTCCCTTCCCTTCCACCGAAGGTTCACTCTTTGAGAGTCTCCAGTCAAGGTTAGCAGCACCACCGCGCGCAGGCGAAAGGAGGAGATTGGAAGAGATAGGTGGGAGGCATCATGCCGTAGGATAACCCATTCAATTGCACATACCTTCCATTTATAGTGCCGTGGCAAAAGCTCAGAAGGTGATAAAAAATACGAGTTTCTCTCAACTCCTTTCCAAATGGATTTTTCGATTCCCAAATTTACTTGGAAAGAAATAAAGGGCACATTATGCAAAACATTAAAGTCAAACAAAGCATCGGGATATGATTTCATAGCGAGCAAAGTACTGAAGGAATTATCTACTTGCGGATTGAAGTTCGCTACGTACAATTTAATGCGATGAATCATATTACAAAGCAGACGTTTTCAAGTTAAAATAAATGATGAAGTTACCAATCTCTACGAAATCAATTCACTGCTGACCTATCTTTAACAGGAAGCACTTACTGCTATATATGCAGATGAAACGGTAGTAATGGCTAAAAACACTGCGTTACAAAAACGAACTTTTTTTCTGTCCTATGAACCAAATATACTTTTTCGGAAAGGGAAGAAAAAATAAAAATACACGTGTATCGGCGATTTTCATGTACACGTCAGAATTTTTTTTCTAAATTTTCGGCATAGCTTGAAGGAAAATTTTTAATGTAACAATTTTTAATTTTAATATAATAAAATTAATAAAAAAATTCGGGGTTTTATATCTCTATTGTAATGCGGGGTGAAATACCTTTCTTTTGATACCCACATCGGCATATCTCATGCAATTTTTTTTTATTTCGAACAGGTGGCAACTCTGTGAAACATTGTCAGTGGCAACACCTAGGTGAAAAGTCTAGAAATGTGATACACTATCTGTATTCAAATCCGTTAAGCTAATCCTGAGATCGTGTGGCTATACAGATATGCATACAAGAATTGCTCGCTTAAAGTTATAAAATACAAAAAAAAAAAAATTGTGACGTGTACATGAAAATCGCCGATAGGCGTGTATTTTTATTTTTTATCCCCTTTCCGAAAAAGTATATTTGGTTCATAGGACACAATGTGTGTAACGCCGTGAAATAGTCACGCTTCGACTATTAGTAATAATACTGATTGTTATGTCTATCAGATTGTATTTAATAAAGGAAAACAAATTTTCTTTTATTTTCAATATTTCATGCATTATCTTAAAACTACCCGAAAATGCGTGGGAGTGAAAATAGGCGGACATTTGCAAATAGAGCTGCTCTAATATTCATACTTTAATGAAAAAAATTATATTTTTGAATCACTGGATAAAGGTTAAACAGGATTTCTTTAGGTGGGACTAGCGAAGTTATATCTTAGTTATTTGATTTAATTTTTGTATAATAATCCGTTGGTATAATGATTCCCTGGCATAATGATGCCCATTTTAACCAGTGCAACGTATTGCATACGTAAAATTGCTATCCTTTACCTACACATATTTTACCTGCTGTAATACGTATTCGCTATTTATTCTGATGTCTAGCACCGTCATCATCATCAACACGAAACCAGCACCAGCTGCTACTTTGTAAAGCATGCAACATCATTACTCAACCACCTATATAAAAGCAACAATAAACATACCTTAGAAAAATGTATCATGACCACACAAGCGTTGCTGCAATTTGGTCGAGAGCTATTCGCTTGCATGTAAAGGTAGTATCACCAGCATTACAGGCGGTAGCGAGTTTCAAATTTATTAAAACCACTAGGAATCTGTTTAGGTATTTAGGTGTATGTACAAGTATGTTAGTATGTATATATATGAGCGCTTCCTGCAGCTCCGCCAAATAATTTCCCATTTTTCATTGCAATAATACAGCACTTACCTGAGAGGCGAACGTGCAGTTACTTGCTTTTTTATTTCCTTGTTTCGCTATGCAATTACTTACATATTATTATAAATTTTTAAATGTGATATTTTTGTTAATTTAACTTGAAGTTTCTGTTGCTTTTGCAGAGTGGTGATTTGTATGAAACTTAATACGAGTATACAGTGGCTCACAACTAATTTCATGCCAGTTTCAATTTATCAGTTTAGTTTGAAATAACATGAACACATTTTCTATAAAAATATTTTGTCAAAGCCTTTGTAAACAGAGCAAATAGATCATCATTTGCAGAAATACAGTCTCACACATGCGAAGGGGGACATGTGGCTACATAAAAGAAATTTTGCTAATGCCATTTCGCGGCACGGTTGACGTATATTGTTTTTCTAGTTTTTATAACTAACCTTCAATTATCGACTTATGCCATTTTTAATGTGTTTTTTACTGCCAAGTTATCGGCACAAAAATTCAAGTCTAGCCGCCGTACGACAGTTGAACAGCGAGAATTTGTTATACACCATTACAGAAATGGAAAATCGGAGCAAAAATTTTCTGAATTACCTTATTTGAGTAATGCAGCAATGAAAAATATTCAAGTTCAACGCATTAGCTACAATCAAATTTTCAGGGTACGTAACGAGCGAAAAATAGAAGAAAATCCCAAACTGGCGGCTGCCAAATGAACTACAGAGCTTTAGCGCAGGAACTTCTTCTTCCTGATTGCTGCCATAGCGCGCCAGTTATTTCTTTCTCGTGCTAACCGGAGCCAGTTGGGCAAATCAAGCCAAGTCTTTCTCTACCTGACATTTCCAACGCAGAGGACGCCTTCCTCTTCATTTGCCACCACCAGCTGGTACCGCATCGAATACTTTCAGAACCGCAGCGTTTATATCCATTCGGACGGCGGATGACCCAGCCAAAGAAGCCGCTGGAGCTTTATTCGGAGCGCTATGTCTATGTCGTCGTGAAGCTCATACAGCTCCTTGTTCTATCGGCCGCAATATTCGCCGTCAGCAACATGGAAATGTTCAAAAAACTTTGGCAGAATCTTTTTCTCAAACACTCCAAGTGTTTCCTCATCGAATATTGTCATCGTCCAAGCCTCTGCGCCATACGATAGGACGGGCATGACGAGAGGCTTATAAAGTGTAGTTTTGTTCGTCATGGCTTTATGGATAACATTATTATTGGTATTAATGCTGGTTCCTAGATATACGAAGTCTTTTACAACCTTAAATCATAATTCTAAACAAAGATGTGGGTGTCGATTTGAATATGACGGGAGGTACTTCGTTTTGTCCTCCTAGTGCAGGAACCTGGAAAGTAATTTTTCGCCGACTTTAAGGGCCGAATAGCAAGAAAGAAGTCATGTTTTAGCAGAAGAAAATGAAGGGAGCTGAAAACTAAGGATTTTGATTTCCGAAAGATGGTACTTTTTTATGCGTCCAAGTGCAATCCAGCTGGCACACATGGATTTACTTATATTTCATGGAAGACCAAAACTAACCTCCAGAACAGTAACATCAGGGCCACTGCAAAAACATGGTTGTAGAATGGGTGCCGACATACAGGGTTTGATTGAAAAGTAATGAGCCTTATTTTTTTAAGCAGTTTTATTAAACCTTTTGGCTTATACAACTATTATTCTTCAAAATAGGACCCTTGAGCGTCAATACACCGCTGGTAGCGGTCCTTCCACTGCAGGAAACATTTTTTAAACTCATCCCCCGGAATCGCGTTCAATTCGGCTGACACAGTTTTTTGGATTGCCTCGATGGAGTCGTAACGCCTCCCCTTCAGCTTTCTTTTCAGACGCGGAAACAAGAAGAAGTCCGCAGGGGACAGGTCTGGGCTGTAGGGAGGGTGGGGAAGCACCGGAACCCCCATCTTGGTCAATGCAGAGGTGCAGAGGAAGGCGGTGTGTGCCGGCATATTATCGTGATGAAGGGTCCAATTGTCCTCCCGGCCTTCCTTGAACGACTTGTGCCACGGTTTTACCTGGGCACTGGACAGAGATTGGTCCCCATAAGCCTCCTTGAGTAGCCCAATGGTTTCGGTACTCGTTTTGTTTAACTTTACGCAAAATTTGATCGAGTAACGTTGCTCCAACGATCGCTGCATTTTCGCCACTGCAAAATCGTAACACACTTTTAAAACAGCTTTCACGCGCGGAGCGATGATGACTGCACCGCTGTTGCTAGCGAACTGGGACCGGTTTCTAGTGGAAGGGGAAGGTCAAAAGATCATTTTCCCCCACCAGCCGATTCGGTTGATCGCTTGGCAGACGCTTCGCTCGGTAAGGCTCATTACTTTTCAATCAAACCCTGTACAGCAAACGGCGTAGAAAAATTTGCCCTAGTTGAGGGTATTATGAATAAAATGATACACTTCAATAAAATAAAAGGTAACTTACTCGCAGGTGCGGAGAAATTTAGAATTGCTATAAATGCGGACAACGGCTCAGGAGCTAAATGACAAACGTACCCACCTAGGCGATGTGGCATTGCCTGCATTTAGTGAAAGCGACATGAACATGATCAAGAGTTCATGGGCTTTATTGGAGAACTGCATCCGCTAACCACATATTTGGAACAAAGTTCAGTTGAAAAACGCACTTTTAAGAAAGTGGAACAAAATCGGGCCGGCACTAAGAAAAAAACGAGTGGAACTGTACTAGAAGCTACGTTAAAAGCCAAAATATACAATAGTCTAGTAAACTTCAATTTAGTGCGTTGCCAAACTTCGCGCAAGTGCTTCATCGATTCAGCAAGCATTACATTTTTGCGTAAGTAATATTTTTGGACATTTCAATATATGATAACTGATAATTATTTGTAGGTTATTTTTTAACTTCAATACGGATACCGAACAGATATGATTTTAGAGGACGATAATTCTATTTCCAATTATGAAGAAATATACCACTTTGAGATTCAGGATTATGTTGACGTAAACGAAGTAAATACTGATATAGAACAAGAATGTGGTTCTAACAGTAAATCGGAGTTTGAAGCTCCTTTGATAGTTAGTTCAAATGCAAAGATAATCGAACCAAATGGAATGGAGCTGTAAGAAATACTTTCGTTTCGAGCGTGCCATTCAGATTTGCTACTGCTACTGCTATTGTAAGCTACCTGAGGTTATTCGGTTATTTAACATTTTGTTTTCTTTGAAATTATGATTTTTTTTTATTTATTTTAAAATAAATACATTTTAACTCAAGTTTTCTTCGGTAGTGAGAACATTTTCGTTTTAACTATTATTTGCTTCAACATATTCCTTCATTCCTTTATATTGATAAATACAAATTTTTCAATAGAAAGACTCCACAATTTTCGGCCATATACACCCCGGCGCCTATAAGTTTTAATGTTTTTGACGGGAGTATAGGAAGATGGCTAAAAAATCGCGATCATTTTTAACAATTTTTTTGCTGACGGTTTTTGGTGTTTTCATCGATATAAGAAAATTATCGAGCAATCGTTGTATGATGAAAATGCGTAAAAACGTTATCAAAAGTCAACGCAATTTTCAATCAAAATTCAATGGGCTATAAACTGCATGCCCGCAAACTTTTTAAAAATTCCAAATTTTTTAATTTATACAAAGTTTGAAATTAGCATTCATATAGTTTTTGAAGGTAAATCAACTATATATTCATAAAAAATTATTAAAATTAAATAAGAATTAAATAAATTGCTAAAATCCGTCAATAAGCTATAGTTATTAAACGCAGTGTATACGGAAAGTTAAAAAAAAATTTTAACATTTTCTGGGTAAATTTATTTTTTCTACATACACACTAACGTCTAGTTACGAACACAGTCATCATCTGAGTAAATATATCTTAGAGCTGCTGGTTAATGTTTGATCATCTGTCGATTCATGTATGCTGTGCAGTTGTGCGGATGGCCTCTGTTTACTTCTGTAACTTCTCTTCTTCTATACTCGTATATACCTTAGTGCTGCTCCCCTCAGTCAATCTCATTCGTGTAAGCATTGTTGCTTTCATTTTTTAAGCTTTGTTATATTTAAACTCATTACGTTTTATTGCATCCCTTGAGCGCATTATTCAATTCTAAAATGGAAAAGTGTAGAAAAATATTCTATTAAATAACTTTTGAGCGTGGGAACAATATACGCTGCTGAAGCTTTGTTGAAGCTGGTGCAATCATTATTTTAAATAGCCTAAATAAAACGTCAAGCAAGGCTTTCCTAGCTGCAATAAGTTCCACAGAGAATTGTGTTAATAACTTCTGGCTTCCGTCTCAGTAACCCACAGAAATGTTTGGGAAGAAAAAACAATGAGCTTTTTAAATTTTAGCGTGTTGGTAGACGCTCCTGTTAACCACCAGATTTTTTTGAATGAACGCCATATACGATATGTTTGCATGCTGTATCGCAGCTGCAGATCTCTTTGACATAGTGATATGGTTATAAAAAATGTGCTTTGGGAATATTTGCACGTCTACTTTTTCTTCTTGTTATGTCAACTATTCGCAAAGTGTTAAAATAGCCTGACTGTTTTTGCTTAATGCACCAGTTAGTTTTCGCGAAATGCAGTACTGTACGTAAACGTAACTATAAAGGCTGCAACCGCAGTTGTAAGAATTGTGATTTGTTGGTAAAAAAGGAGGAGAAACTACATGTAACCGTTGCTTTGCTTCTAAGTTTAGGAAGCCCGCCTTGATATGCGCTGGCCAACTCTGCTGATATGCGTATGCTTAGGTTAAAGTCGTCACAGTGATTAGTTGTGTAGGCATATGCTTCGCTTTATGTGGCTTTATAACCATTTGCCGTTTTAGTACGAGATCAAGAATGGTATCTATCCTTTGAAAAGTTGCGCCAATTAATCAACCCGAGTTCAGATAGACATAAACTTTTTCATCTGCTGGAAATATTTTTCTTTGTTTTTAAATGTGCTTTATTTCTGTATAGAAACATAGCTCATTGTCTAACAAAAATCATATAGATCTAAGTTTCAAGCTTTATACAAAAATTTACAAATTATTACAAAACTTTTTATCCCAATTCAGGTTGCTTGTCTAAGACAAGGCACTCGGTGGCCCTAAGACCTATTGTGACACCTGCATTTGATTTCCACCCATAACAAAGTTGCTTAAACCACTTAGATCTATTTAAGAAGGTAATTAATTAGTGTCTCCAGTGAGAAATTTTGCGAATTTCCCAGGTTTTCGAAGAAATAATAGCCAAGATATTTGGCACGGCTTCATTGATGTGCAGGACATTCACAGAAGAGGTCTTGTACCAACTCAATTTGTTCTTCATTTCCTCAATTCCTGCAGTAGTCATTGTGAGGTAAACCCATTCTAACACCTGTGTGGAGGCCGGTAGTTGATCTGTTGAATCCAAGCAGATATTTGGTTCTTTTAATATTCAGTTAGTAGTCATATACCACATTCTATTGGTTTCAGCGATTACGCTCAAGGCAATCGGAGTATATAGTTCGTTTAGAGGAATGCTTACGCCCTCTACCTCTCGCTGAAGGTCAAGCTCAGAGCCTATCCTTGCACAAGCCTATCCGCTCTTTCATTTCCCTCCATTCCAGAGTGGCCGGGGACTCAACAAAGTTCGGTGTTATATTGTTGGATAGTTTGGAAGTTTAACAGATCTTGAGCTGGTCTGCCAATTCTTTCTATTGGGTATTCTTATTTTATAATATTTTTTCAGATCTATAATTTTCAAATCTTGGGAACCAGATCGTCTGTTTTCGATACGTCTTGCAAGTGTTCCACAGATAATAGAACTGATGCATGACCGTGCGTGTTTTCTTTAATCATGGCTTCTGCTTTAATCCTAACATATATATTAATAAGTGGAATATATATAGGATCACTTCCAGGCGCCGATCGGAGCGTACCTGTTATTCCCACACAAACTAATCGTTGGGATTTTATGAGATTCTTTAGGTAGGATTGTGTGCACCGCCTCCCACCACACGAAAGATCTATAAGTCAAAATGGGTCTGATTATCGTATTGCACGCCAAAAGGAAACCGTTTCTTGTCAAATGTCCTCTTACATATAAAGAGGGCATTACAAGCTTTCTTCATCCTTTCATCGGTGCTCCTTTTCCAAGAAAGCTTTAAGTCCAGAATTACGCCAAGGTACTTGACTCCGTTCGTTGGGTTAATATTAATTAATATTCCTAGAAAAATTTGCGGTATGCAGTTTTATAGCTTATTAAATTTTAATTTACTAAAGTGTAACTTTGAAGTTTCGTAAAAATACCTGTTGACATAAAATTTGTTCATTTAGTTATATGAAAGAAATAATAGGAAAATTCGCCACACCAAAAAAAATTTGATGGACTATAAAACGTCATAAAACAATATTTCTTAAAACTCGAGTTAAAAATAGCGGAATTGTGGCGAACAGTTTGTGGAATTTTTTGTTTGTTTTTGTGCAAAATATGAAATATGGCAGTTTTATTAAACCTTTTTGCTTATCCAACTTACATTCTTCAAAATAGGACCCTTGAGCGTGAACACACCGCTGGTAGCGGTCCTTCCACTGCAGGAAACATATTTTAAACTCATCCGCTGGAATCGCGTTCAATTCGGCTGTCACAGTTTTTTGGGTCGCTTCGATGGAGTCGAAACGTCTCCCCTTCAGCTTTCTTTTCCCCCACGTTGTAATAAGTTAAATTTAACTCTTCACTGATCTCACGTAGACTAGCACGACGGTCAATGTTCAAAAATTCACGAACCCGTTCACATTTTCGTCTGTTTGCGTCGTCGAAGGCCTTTCAGATCGCTGTTCGCCTTCGACGTCCTCCCGGCCTTCCTTGAACGACTTGTGCCACCGTTTTACCTGGGCACTGGACAGGGATTGGTCCCCGTAAGCCTCCTTGAGTAGCCCAGTAGTTTCGGTACTCGTTTTGTTTAGCTTTACGCAAAATTTGATCGAGTAACGTTGCTCCAACGATCACTGCATTTTCGTACCTGCAAAATCCTAACACACTTTTAAAACAGCTTTCACGCGCGGAGCGATGTTGACTGCACCGCTGTTGCCAGCGAACTGGGATCGTTTTTCCAACGATGATTTTCCCCCACCAGCCCATTCGGTTGATCACTTGGCAGACGCTCCGCGCGGGAAGGCTCATTACTTTTCAATCAAACCCTGTGTTTGTGGTCGAACTCCTCCTTCTATTTGTGATGTGCGTCGGGATATTTTTCCACAAATGGAGGGATCTTGCCGACCCCGAACGGCAAATAATTTTTTAAAGCACTCGGAGGTTTGCCATTGCCTGCCGAGGGGCGACCGCTATTAGGAAAAAAATTTGTTTTCAGTTTGGTGTTTCACCGAGATTTGAACCCACGTTCTCTCTGAATTCCGAATGGTAGTTACGCAGAGTGTATAAGCTAGAATCTACGTGCATGAAACAGCAAAATAATAGAAAAGTTTTATCTATGAAAATCGATCACCCCTCGGGATGTAATGGCAAACCTCCGAGTATGTTCATGCCATGAAAAAGCTCCTCATAGGCGCTAGCTTCCTCCTTCGCGGTATTCAGGGCGAATTCGACAAATTCGACGAACGCGATGCAACACGCGCTTCAAAACGCGAAGATAGGAAATTGCACGAACTCCTTGTGGACAATTCGTGTGGAATCGTAAGAACAAATGAGCATCGACTTGAGTTTTGACTCGACTAAACGCGGTATTTTTGGGTGGTGGCTCGTCTGGGGCCTTCGATTCGTAACTTCGACCCTTAGTTTTAGGTTCATGTTGGAAACACCACGTTTTATCACCAGTTATTACGTGCGTAACTAAGTTCTCAACAGATGCCGCCATCAGCGTGTGATAGTCGATTCTAACATAACTTAAACGTCATAAACCAAGCTTAGATATATATATTAGTAAACAAACTGCTTCGACACATTAGTGATTTTGTTTTGCTATCATATACTTCTGATTTTGTGAAAATGTCTGATTTTGTGCCGAATAATCGTCATTTACGGGAAGTGTGGATTTTCCTCTTTTTTTCGAAAACAACGGCGGCTGAAGCGCATCGCGAGCTACAAAAAGTTTATGGAGATGCTGCTTTAAATGAAACATCGTGCCGAGATTGGTTCCGTCGCCTTAATCGGTGATTTTAATGTTGACGACCGTCCGCGTGAAGGAAGGCCAAAAACCTTCGAAGACGCTGAAATGGAGGCACTGCTCAATGAGGATCCGTGTCAAATGCAGAAGAGTTTTCTTCATTGCAATGTGACGGGTGATGAAAAATGGATTAATTACAGCAATCCAAAGAAAATAAAGTCGTGGGGACTGCCCGGCCATGCTTCTACGTCGCGGCCCCCCGGCCGAATATTCACGTTGCGAAAGTTATGCTATGTATTTGGTGGGACCAAGCTGGTGCTATTTATTATGAACTGTTAAAACCAAGCGAAACCATCACAGGGGATCGGTATCGACTTCAATTGATGCGATTGAGCCTAGCACTGCGCGAGAAGCGGCCGCAATACGCGAAGAGGCATGAAAAAGTGATTCTACAGCATGACAACGCTCGGCCTCACGTTGCCAAACCCGTTAAAACCTACCTGGAAACACTGAAATGGGAAGTCCTACCCCACTCGCCATATTCTCCAGATATTGCGTCGTCCGATTATCACCTGTTCCGATCGATGGCTCATGATCTCGCTGACCAGCAGCTCCATTCATAGAAAGACATCAAAAAATGGTTTGATCCGTGGATAACCTCAAAAGATGAACAATTTTACCGCGACGGTATATGAGATCTACCAGAAAGATGGGGAAAAGTAGTAGCCAGCGATTGGCAATACTTTCAATGATTCACTTGTAACCATTTTTTCAGAATAGAGTTGTATTTTCTCTTTGTTCGAAACTCATTTTTGTACCGATGACACAAACATACTGACACTTTAGACGCAACAACTTCGCTTCCACTGAACAGAATGTCACCAACCTTTCACTGGAAGTTAGCTAGGGATGTAACTTCCAACGCACTAACTTTAAAAAGATGGCGCCATTTTTATGACACCAGTCTTGTTTATTTTGGACTTCAGCAATTGGCGAGTACACCCTTTTTGGGTATTTGGCCGAGCTTCTCCTCCTATTTGTGGCGTTCGTCCTGACGTTGTTCCACAAATGGAGGGACCTACAGTTTCAAGCCGACTTCGAACGGCAGATATTTCTTATGAGGAGCTTTTTCATGGCAGAAATACACTGGGAGGTTGCCTGGCGAGGGCCGACCGGTATTGGAAAAAACTTTTTCTTGGAATACACCAACCCATTCAGCTACGGCGGCCGGCAAAAATTTATATCGAAGCGAAATATGTACATAATTTGGGTGTAGTATATTATATAATAAAGTTTTACGAAAAATAATTTTGTATAACATTTGAATCAATTAGTTCTCTCACGTGAGGGTCGCTTAAACCCACCTTTTTAATAAAATTACATGTGGGCAGTTGCCAGAGGGTTAAAATGTTCTAGAAAATTATTTGCCGGAAAGGGTGTAACCAGACAAAGTCTTTATATAAAGAATGTAACAGTCTACAGAAAATAAAACAATGAAATATGCAAACATTTTTTATGTTATCTTTAATAAATACTTTGTTCATATGTTCATAACTTTAGCTCTCTTTTAATGCCAAAGAAACAGATTTCTCGTTTCTGTTGCCGGGTCTGGATTATACGGCGAATGTTACAAAGCTCCTGGCACATCGTTAAAATTGTGTTGGTAGAACACAATTATCTTCCTATTCACCAATTCTGGTCTATCGCTTGCCTCAATCTGGTTATTTGTTGTCAGGAAAAGGTCGAATTGAGTGTTTGACCTTATAGGAGTAGTTCGTAGTGGGTAATGACTTGCCAATCACACCAAACACTTAGTAAAACTTTCTTGGTTATTAGTCCATGCTTGGCGATGAATTCAGTCGTCTCACCGCGATTCAACCATGCAATCTTTTGGCTGCTCTCATCACAAGGGACTTATTTTTCAGCTCAACGTACCATCTGCCTCAAATAAAAGCATCCGTCAATTCAGTTCAGAAGGTAACCAGTGTAACCAATAAATATTTTGCAATTTTTCGCATTGTATTTCTTCATGACTCAAATCACGCTATAAACCAGCCTTTAGATTCGAAGTCACAAAAGTTGCTAAATAAACAGCAGCTGTGCGGCAACTTCAAACAGGAACTTTCTTTAAACACACAGATACGTACAAAAAATTCTTTATAAAATACCTATGTGCATATGTGTGCACAGTTGTGTAACCGCAAGAACGTAAAGTCTACACCGTTCAGCTGTCCAATAGAGCCCATATGCCCCTTGGCGATAGACAGCATCTTTCGTGCTTGCCACTCCTGATTTCATTTTTCAGTCAGCACCTTCTTCCCTTCCCAGCCACGTTGAAGTTAGTTGTGTAAGTTGCTGGAAACTTTGATTTGGCGCCCATAACTTATGTTCGAAAATTATGTTTTCACGCAGTCTACTACTGCATTATCGACTGTGGAAGGCAGTAAATTTTCTGTAAGGAACTTACATTTACAAAAATTTACGTCTATCTACATACAAAGTACATGAAAATATATTTTCGAACATGCACCTATATGCATATACAGCTTTTATTAGTGCATTGGCGTCCTTAGGGATTTTGCCGCACACGTACTGCTCATTTATATACCTATAAGAGAAGATGTGAGTTGATATTGCATGTAAAAATATGCTCAGCAATTATTCACTTTAGGGCATACAAGCCGCGCCTGATTTTACAATAATTCAAAGTTAGTTGGCTGTGTAAATTTCATTGCCTTTATCGCGCTGTTCGCTTTTTAGCGCTCGTAATGAATGGGAATGGTAGAGCGATCTTAAGTTTTGCTACAGTCTTGTAATTCTGTATTCGGTAACTACTTTAGTTGAAAAAAACTATTTATATATAATATATATATATATATATATATATATATATATTTCTTTCTGGTGGATAATTTTATTGGATTTTCTTTCTGTGATGTCACTACTTCTCTATGAACTTCGTGAACAGATTTATTTTTTTCAAAGTAAATTTCTACAATTCTGGAGCTTTGCTCGGGCGTTAAAAGATTCATGATGGCTTACCCAACCTTACTTAAAACATAGCTGTCAGCTCAGCTGTCTAACCAGGGTTATCGATTTTAATAGTTCTCATGCAGCTAAAACCACCCGATATTTACTGTGGGTACATGAATCAAGTTTCACTCACTTTAAGTTTCTATTATGTGGTCACCGTGGTCTGGTGGGTTTGTATGAGACTAAGACAAACCCTCGAGTACGAGTATATTTTACCATAAAAAGCTGTCCTCAAGAAGTGCGCCACAATTTGAAACCGACCTGCACGAAACAAATCGTATGTAAGTACTGAGGAACAGGATACGCCATCTTTTATGGCGGTATGAAAACATAGAATAACATTGAAAAAAAAACTGATTTGTATAAGTGAGGTATTTTTATTTGGTTTGGTTATTTACAATTTATTAAAACTATTTTTTGAATGCAATATCAATCAAGTGACCACTTTTATTAGCAATTACAAGCTGCGATCTTTTTTGTTTGTCATCTTGCGTTTCGGGTATTTCGGGTTTTATAGCGTCGATTTCGGTTGTTTCCGTGTAAAGCGATCCATGGTTGAAATTGTACTAAATTGACGTATCGAAAACATCTATATTGAAGTCGATCAGTTTAGAAATGACAAAGCTATTCAGCGTTTACATCCCGGCATAAAGATGGCGCACCCTGTATATACAATAATATATACGTAGGTATGCACTGTTACCGGGACACTTAAGGATATTATTATTTAGGCCATTTCTGATTAATTAGGCTCTATAACATGACGCTCAAAACCTTGTTTTCGAGATATTTAATTTTAAAGGTGATTTAAAAAATTGTGTTTAATTGTACGTCCATAAATGATAGTTCAAAGGTCCGATTTGTTTTCTGCTTTTAGTTTCCAATTTCAACCAAACGCTAAAAATTACTAAGTCATACAGGGTGGCACAAAATTAATCACCTTATCGAAAGATTTATAAATAGCGTTGTAGGACAATCACATTTGCCACTCGTGAACCAGACAGCTGCAGTATGTCAACAGGCTAGCCATGGAGCGCGTAAAATAAAGGTTTCTACCATTCAGAATTATTGTTTTTATTTTATTTAGTAAAACAGTTATTCCAAAGAGGCCCGAAAAAATTATGATTTTAAATATTTTTTTGCTAGTCAGTGGCTTATTTTACAAAAAATAAAAACATAGCATTAATACATCATATTTTGACTTGACTTTAAATTAAAAAAAAAAAAAATAATAATAATAATTGAAAAAGTTATCGCTGTTTGTGTGGAGCTCCCTTCTCCACAAGTCCCTTGCGGTGATCATTACAAGTTCTTGGAGATTCATCTAAGATCAGAAATTAGTTTTATTTCTAAATAATCTTGTGCCTGGTCGAAGCTTTTTTTCAAAATTAACAATATGGCGGGCTCAGGAAATATTTTTTAGATTTTCGAGAAAAAAGCCGACAATTAATTGTTTAAAACAATCGAATTTTTTGAAATAAAAAACCCTTCGATCAGGTAGAGTTTTTTATGTTTTTCAAAAGCGGTATACATTTTATTGAAATCTACTAAGCGGCATTTAAGTTACAGTGATCACCAGTTTAAAAAACATAGTTTTGAGAAAAACGCATTTAAAGCTTTTGTGGTTTATCCGGAGCGCCCTTTGTTAATTGTTGAATAAGTCATAAAGTATTTGTCGGATTCACTTCACATTTTCACACAATAGTTTTAAGATATAAGGTTGTCAAAAAAGTCTTGCGGTATTTCCGCAAGCTTGTCTTTGCAAGCGCGTAGTTCTAGTTGTATTCGTCGCATCGGTTCACGCTAGAGCTTTTTGGAAAGCTCTTTTCACGTCCCAACACGTGTTTGATTAATTGTTGTTTGCTTTTAGTCGTTCGTGAGTTATAGCGTCGCAAACATGGAGCAAAATAAAGAGAAAATACGGTATTTTTTACAGTACTACTACGATAAAGGCAAAAATGCATCTGATGCTGCCAATAAAATTTGTGCAGTTTATGGACCCGATACAGTTTCCATTTCCACTGCACAACGATGGCTTCAACGTTTTCGTTCTGGTGCAGAGGTGATCGAAGATGCGCCACGGTCCGGAAGGCCTGTCGTCAAAAATTGCGATAAAATCGCTGAATTGATCGAAAGAGACCGGCATAGTAGCAGCCGTAGCATCGGCCAAGAGCTGGGCATGAGTCATCAAACCGCTATAAACCATTTGAAGAAGCTTGGATTCAAAAAGAAGCTCGATGTATTATAGGTGCCACACGACTTGACGCAAAAAAACATTTTTGCCCGTATGGATGCATGCGAATCGCTTCTGAATCACAACAAAATCGACCCGTTTTTGAAGCGGATGGTGACTGGCGATGAAAAGTGGGTCACTTACGACAACGTGAAGCGCAAACGGTTGTGGTCGTAAAGCGGTGAAGCTGCCCAGACGGTGGCCAAGCCTGGATTGACGGCCAGGAAGGTTCTTCTTTGTGTTTGGTGGGATTGGCAGGGAATCATCCACTATGAGCTGCTCCCCTATGGTCAAACGCTCAATTCGGACCTGTACTGCCAACAACTGGACCGCTTGAATGCAGCACTCATGCAGAAGAGGCCATCTTTGATCAACAGAGGCCGAATTGTCTTCCATCAGGACAACGCCAGGCCACACACATCTTTGGTGACGCGCCAGAAGCTCCGGGAGCTCGGATGGGAGGTTCTTTTGCATCCACCGTATAGTCCGGATCTCGCACCAAGTGATTAACACCTATTTCTGTCCATGGCGAACGAGCTTGGTAGTCGGAAGTTGTCCTCAAGAGAGTCCTGTGAAAATTGGCTCTCCGAGTTTTTTGACAATAGGGAAGCGAGCTTCTATAAGAGGGGCATTATAAAGTTGGCATCTCGTTGTGAACTCGTCATCGAACAAAACGGCGCATATTTGACTTAAATCGCATTATTATAACCAATTTTATTAACAATTGAAAATTCAATAAAAATACCGCAAGACTTTTTTGACAACCTTATATTATATTTTAAGAAAATGCAAAAAAGTCCAATTTTTGAAAATTCTGACTTCCCCTAACCACTTAAAATCCTCTCAAAGTAATTTTTTTAAGTAGGAAACCGTCTCGGCTTAGGAGTAGTTTTTTTCGTGCCTATAAGGAGGTACTCGTACAGTACATAAATACATATACATATACATATATATTTATTAAGCATCAACAAGCCGCCAAGTTTTGAAGTTCATAATATTCACTTTAGTACGCTTGAAAAAAAAGCCATTTTCGTTTATTACCCTCAAATAATAATAATTCCGCACATAAGCACAAACACAAATGAATGCCTTCGGAGAAATGTGCGCACACAGGTCAATTCTAAAGAAACTCTGTAATATTACTTCTACTTTCGAACCTAAATGCCGCCAACCGTGGTGTCATAAAA
Organism: Anastrepha obliqua; assembly: GCF_027943255.1. Classification (NCBI taxonomy): domain Eukaryota; kingdom Metazoa; phylum Arthropoda; class Insecta; order Diptera; family Tephritidae; genus Anastrepha; species Anastrepha obliqua. The sequence goes on from NC_072892.1 coordinate 90,490,524, forward strand.
CGTTTACAAATTCCTGGTGAAATTATAGAACACGCTTCTTCGATAGTTTTCTTTTACAAATTGTGCACACGAGTGTATGTATGTTTGGTACTTTTTGTTTTGTACGCTGTAAGGTCTCTAAAAGGATAACATTTAAAGCGAAACGCAATTTTCACAAACTTGTCTGCCAACAGCAACTACATAAAAATAAGTGAAGTAGATGAGTGGTTTAAAACTGGCATAGTTGAATGTGAAGGTATGTGCCTTTTATATGTGTGTGTGCGTAAGCGTATATTGCCATGTTTGTGCAGTCGCGCGTTTTATCCGAAACCCATTAAACGCTTCAACAATATCGAAATATCCATAAAATTTTACAACACCACGTTGCGGAACTCTCTCTCTCTCTCGCCTACACTCACCTACACACTTTGGATTTCAGAGGTTTAGAAACCACAAAGTGGCGCCATACGCGTTGAAAAACTTCTATAAAGCGGATATTAGAAGTACTAGTAAAAAAGTGTTGTGCGAATAGAAAAAACTAAAAGGAAAGTAAAAAAGAAGTCACAAAACTATTTTCTTAAGTTTAACCAATGGCCTGCCTGTGCGGGGCAACTTCTTGAATGAAGTTGGTGTTGGTGGCTTGGGTTCGTGTTGAATTGCTGTCAATAGAATCAAGTAAGTGGCGAAGTTGCTATGGAATTGAGAGGTTAAAAAGTTTTTCTTTCACTTGCATATCTACTTATTGCTAGACGACTGTCGCACATTTGAAGTTTTCGCGAAGTTAGTGAGCGGGCGTTGGCGACTTAGCGTTAGTTCTGCTCATTGCTGCATTGACGTGCGCATTCAGCTGTAAACAATCCGGAAAAATATACATATGCAACTTTTGGAGTTTAGAAAAGCCGCTAAAATGAAGTGTCGTAAGGAAATAAGTATTTAGAAGATAATGTTAACTAATACTTATGTACTTTTCTTTTACTACATGTAGTGTAATGTAATTTAGAAATTTTTGTTGAGAGTTTCAATGGTTTGTAGGTTTGATATTTATTTAATTAGTTTTTTAAATTCACGGAAGACTCTTATTAATGTTATTCATTATTAAAATAAGCTCACATAAATAAAACTGATGATTAAAATTTAATATTTAAAAAAATATTGAATTAATAAAGGGTATTTCAAAAAAAGGGGCCTAGCTGTTGTTTTAAAATAAAACATGCAAAAATTTTGATACTTTCAGTTTTCATTGCTTTTATTCAAAATATGGCTCTTCACAATTTTAAGGGAAAAATAACATCACTTAAATGGTCACCAAAAGCACGTCTAAAGGTAAAATCCGCCAAAAATTTGATTTATGAATGCCTGAGAACGCCAAGATATCGATGTTGAAGGTTGTTCAGTAACTCATTGAGCTAGAGCAGCAATATTCTCAGACCAAAACGTTCAGTTTTTGGTCTTACCAGTTTCTTGACCAACCCTTCTTCACCAACCTTAGAATTGTGGACCCATTAGAATGATTATTTCCATTAACAAAATCACGAACTTTGTAATATGTTTTTCTTAGGGATCAACCGTTTTCAGATTAAGTTACAATAATTTGAATGCATTGTTCTATCTATCGTGTAAAATTGTACACCTGTGTACTTGACGAATATCAAATAATTATTTGCCGGCTACGAATTATTCACCACTGACATCTAGGCATCACTTTTGAAAGACTCTTTATTTAGGCAGAAATGTGTTAAATTTAAAAAATTACAATATTAAAATACAAACACCTCATACTCGGCTCGTTGCTAGACCCCCATGATGCTGTGACGGCAACGCTGGGATAAAAGGTACAGGTTTTAACCCCACATTTTATAGCTGAAAATCTTATGAACAATTGTGGTCAGTAGTACGATATCGTAAATAACACGTTAGTAGGCAAGTAAATAAAGCAAAAACCAAAAACAGTCAAAAATCAATGCGATTTTTCAGTTACTTTATACGCTACAATAATTCAATGTATTATATATATATTATTATAAAACTGCGTATCCTAAATCTTCTAAATATTCTGAATTAAAAATGTGACATTTTGATGAAAATTAAATGCTTAAAAACTTTGCGTTTGAAATTTGTATTTATATGATACTTGTCATAGAACCAAAAAAAATATAAAAAGTAATTAGAATTAATATAATTTGAAAAAATATATGCATATTATTAGTTTCGGGAAAATTAAATTCATTATTTTTGCGTAAAATTTTTGCACAAATGGTTTAAAACTGTTATGGTCAATCTTTAGCTTCTGGGCGAGGCTACAACTACTAACAGTCGGTCAACTTCGATTAAGTCTGTGATTTTATCCACATTTTCGACGACGGCCCTGACTGTTCGAGGTGCATCTTTAATATCAAAAGTACCCGAACGGAATCGACGATACCAAAATTGCACGTAATTAACTACAGGGTTCGGCACTCGAAGTGTAACCAAAGGCCATAAATTTAGTTTGGCAAATTACTTTTATTCAATTAAAAGTAAATGACTCGATATGACCAACTTTTGCCTTGACTGTGACCTTGAGATGGCTCAGAAACGAATCGCAAGATGCCCGAATGTGATTTGCAGGTATTTTGGCCCACTCGCGGAAAATGGCTCTTTTCAGCCCCTGGAGACGGGTGAATCTTTTAGTTCGGACCTTGCTCTCCAAAATGGTACACAGAGAATAATCCATCGGATTTGCGTCTGGTGAATTTGAGAAGCATTGTGTGGACGTTATGAATTTCGGAACGTTGTTTTTTAGCCAGTATTGGATCACTTGAGCTTTGTGAGACGGTGCCGGCTGCTGATGAAACGTCCATAGTCTGCCACTGAAATGTTTTTCTGCCCATGGCTTCAAAGCAACTTCCAGAATACTTTCAAGATAATATTTCGCATTTACCTTGACGACAGGCTGGATTTTGTAAGGCTTGACTTTGCGATCTTTTTCAGTATGCGGCGGATACTACGATCAGATACTTTCATTTCTTTCTCATTTGATTGGAACTTCATCGGGGAATTCGCTGAAGTCGTTTCTTCTCTTTTTGAACCACTTCACGTGACGTTGCAAGACCACCTCCATGAAGTTTCGCGATGCTACCAGTATCATTGTAACGAATAATGGTGCGATAGACAAAAACTTTATTCACTTTAAGGTGCTCGAGCTCACGAACAATCGCTGGTTGTGATTTTCCAGCCAAATATAATGCAATCACACTATTACGTTTGAAATCCATTATTGATTTTCTTTTTTCGCGCTTTCTGTCGCTGATGCCCAAGCATCTGAAACGGTCTTAAGTTGGTTACACTTCGAACTGCCGGACCCTGTAGTACAGTATCGGCACCATAAACACCATTCAAAATTTTAGAGGCCTGAAATGAAAATTTCTCTTTGTCGACTTCTATATTAACGCCCTGTTACTGACAACTGAATGGGGCAAACAAAAAAGCGTAAGAGAGAAAATAATGGATTTATTTTTTTTCAAACTTCTATATAGTTAAAACTTGTCGATATGTGTTGAGCTTATAATTACTTCACTAGGTAAGTAGGTAGGTTGGGTGGTTGTCGTAGACCTTTCGCAGGTCCATTGTGATACCAATGGAGCGTATCCTTACCCTACGTGTGCCTTTTCAAACCATCCGGTGGCTTTAATAAACGAGGAGAACTTCGTTAGTTTTAGATGCGCTATGTCCGTTAAAAATGCTGTAATCGCTAACTTTGTAATCTTTTGGTCACTTCAATGCCTTGCGAAACACATCTTGTTAAATTTAGACAAAAAAAATTAACTCCGGAAATAAAGCAGCAATTGCTTTGTTCTTTTTTAAGTTGTGCATTGCCATTTCATTTATTCGAAGAATTTGAAATCCCAACCAATTGATAGAGGTACATTGAAATTTAAAAACGAGCCATGAGTTATTGTATCGAACAAACGCATTGTTTTTAAGAGTTAGAACTAAGTACCAGAGCCAAAGAAGCAACTTTTTTAGTTAATATTTTCCCCGATAGTAGACGCTGTGTTAACTATTTTACGTTTTGCTGAGTGCAAATGTCTCCGTTATGCAATAATTTTCCTTTCCTTGCAAAGTTTTATCACTTCTCCAATGGAAAATTTTCGCTTTGTTTAAGTAGGTTCCACGATGGATTATTAACAAGTCTTTGCGAAAGTTGTAGGTCATTAGAGGCCCTTTAAAGCCTTAAAGTTTCAGAGCACTATTATCAATTCATAAGTTATGTTATCTTGCAGTTTTCGCCAACTACCGCAGTATAAACCTGACAAGAAAATGGGCATGCACCACATTTTCGAGGACTTTAAAGCTGCTCTTGACAGTACAAAAGGAAGTTGCTTATATAACGTCGTGTTTAATTTTTTGGGATCCCCGCTTGACTTATACTGCTTAGATAGAATGACGTTGAGTACAATCTTTAGCTCCATCTGAATCAGAAAGGGCCACTAAGAGCCGTTTGAAACCAAACGCGGTTTTAGATAAGCTGATTCTCTTCCATCCTATTTCCATGCGAGCACGATGCTGCTGGGCTTATCAGATGATATTAACATCCTTGGCCTGAATACCATGTCGACATTACGAGGACAAAAGAAAATACTTATCTTTTGGCAAACCAAAAGCAAATTTTGCATATGGGCATACTCTTCACTAGTGGCAGACGAAGATTTGAAGTTGTAAAGAGATCGTCTACCTACGTTCCGGAATTAACTAAGTAAACCAATTTGGTCATGAAAGAAAACGAATAATAACTTCTGCCAACCGGTTTTACTTTGGGATCGTCAAACAATTGCAAATTAGAGTATTCTCTCGATGAATAAAAATCACGCTCCATCATCATTCCCGGTCCTTCATCATTCCAGCTCCTTTTATAGCGCAAGAACGTGGTCGATGTCTATCAATGCTGAGAAATCGTTGAGAGCATTCGAAGGAATGTGGTCGTAGGTACCAACGATCATAGAATAATAAACTGTTCGAGCTTTGTAATCACGATGGTACTCGTATAGACAAAATCATTAAAATAGAGCGAATGAGTTTACTTGAGTATGTCTAGATAAATATTCGCGGGTTGACTTGTCAGTCGTCACTCCAAATTGAGTCTAACTTTATTTAATTATACAATTCTTAATCTAACCTAAGCTGCTGTCGGTTGCTGTCGCTGCCACTACAGTTTGAGGAATCTATTTTATTTTGTTTTATATCCATAATGTATTTGGTGCTGCTGCCGCTTATTGTAACTCGTTGTCTGTTGTGCTATTGCTTTGTCATGATAATAATTATTCCAGAGAATTTGATATTTAAGACATTTGTGCAGGTGCCCCAGATGTGACATCATTTGAATAGCTAAGATTATCAGTGTCAGCAGTTTCGGGAGGAAAGCGGTTGCATTCCTTAACTTGTCTAATGTATGGGCGATAACGCTCTAGTGAGAATAATCTTCGACTCGATATCCTTGGGAGGACAGCGAATGCAAGGACGTGCATGAGCACACCAGAAACACCGCACCTGTCTACACTTGATACGAGTAACTAGTGGAACTTTGCAAGGGACAAAAACAAATACCGAAGTGTTTTTGGATTCGGCTCAAACCAACAAGTGACTCTATTGCCAAATAAGAAGGAAATTAGATATGAAGCCAAAGTATTAAGGTTTGAATATGCGTTTTAATTTTTAAACATCCAAAATCACTAATTTATTGAGTCTCTTACACATTACTGAAATAAGGCTACCTTGCGTTCTTAGAAAAGTGCTTACCCATTTTTGGTAAAACGTTCCCTTGACCAATAACGAAGTATACCAAAGAGAGGATAGTAACAACATGTGAAAAAGTATGGTACAGACACATCTGCTGGGTACCTTCGAGAGTTCCTCTGTGCCATGTACTAGCAAAGTCCATGTGGTACTGCCTTCCCACAAAATAGAAAAAAATGTTTGGTTTACACAGCATCACCACTCATGATTGAAAAAACCTTTGTGTGGTTGGATGAAGGTAGATTTCAGCTTATCGGTTGTAGAACGTACGATTTCGTATGAACTGCGAGCAAACAAGGTGAGCGTAATTTTACGGTTTGGGGTGCATACCTTCTACTCAAATATGAACGAGACGGTATCAATAAAACGGTCCGCGGATGACATATGGCAAAAATAAATTTTTTATTTTTTGGTAGGACTGTTATAAGCTTACATGGCAAATTTCAGCGTGATATGCCACACAGTTTGTTTTCTGTGCTACTGTAAACAAGTCAAGCTCGAGTGTGTTCTTCGAATTCTCTTTTATGACTTCAATTTTCTCAAACTGTTTTCCACGGAGCGGCAACTTGAGCTTGGGAAACAGGAAAAAGTCACATGGAGCCATATCAGGCGAATACGGTGCTTGCGGAACGAATATTATTTTTGTTCAAATAATCGCGAACAAGACGTGTTGTGTGAGCTGGTGCATTATCGTGATGCAAGAACCATGACTTGTTGTCCCACAATTCCTTCCTTTTAAGACGAATGTTCTTGCGCAAACACTTTAAAACGTCTAAATAATATTTAGCGTTAACCGCTCGGCCTTGCAGAAGGAATTCCGAGTGCACCACACCTTCGTAATCGAAAAAAACAGTCAGCATAACCTTAATTTTTGAGCGACTTTGGCGTGGTTTTTTGGGTTGATGTACGGCCCTCTTTGAACGATTTGTGCCACTCGAAAACACGTGCACGCGATAGAGCAGAGTCCCCATAGGTTGTCTGCAACATTTTTAAGGCGTCTGAAGCCGAAATTTTGTTGGAATAACAAAATTTCAAACAAATTCTTTGTTCAACTTGAATTTCCATCGTTAAATTCGAAGAACGCACTCGAGCTTGACTTGTTTACAGTAGCACAGAAAACAAATTATGTGACATATCACGCTGAAATTTGCCATGTAAGCTTATAACAGTCCTACCAAAAAACAAAAAATTTATTTTTGCCATATATCATCCGCGGACCGTTTTATTGATACCGTCTCGTTCATATTTGAGCAGAAGGTACACTGCTCGAATACCCTTACCTTTTCATAGCCTTTTGCTGCGGTTTCTCCCCTCAACGGGGCAACGAATAACAGCGTACGGCACCTTTTATTCAAGATTAGTTAAGAAGACAAAACATTGAAGTTTTTGACGGAATTGCAGGAATGTTTACGGTGACGTCCATGTTGCTCGAAATCCTATCAAAGTATTCTTTTTTAGGTTTTTTATTACTATTTATTAGATATATCAAAAATGCTTACATCTTAATGCAAGCAAAGATCACTAGTTTCCAGGGCACTTTTAAAGTTGTTCCCAATATGTGAGTGAAAAGAATGACCCAAAAAACGACTAAAAATTTAGTCAAATCTAATACTACAAAAATTTAATTAAATTAAAAGAATAAATTTCCGAAACTAAAATTGTTATGTTAAATTATGGAGGCGAAATAATTCCAACTTGGGATGAAAGACTTAGACCCGTATAGTCAAATCTCAAAATCGTTTTGCATTCTTTGGTCAAATGTTTTTTCTATGGGCATTTTAAATTAACAATATTTTGTTTAAGTGTTTTTAGAATATATTAAAAAAAGAGTTAAAATATTTATCGGAATAAAATATTTTCCTAAGGCGGATACAGTAAAATTTTGTGGGAAATAACTTTTCAGAACATTTTAAACCATTAACTCTTACACGAAGGATCGTTTTGACCTTGTTTTTCCGAATAAAACGGCACTTTGAAGGTCGTTGGGGGGTTAAAATGTTGTACAAAAGTATTTTCCATAAAATTTCACGAGTTGACCCGTCATAAAAAATCTTTGTGCAAAGAATGTAAAGAATGTAAAAATATTTTACTATATGGGCTATGTCTTTTCACCAAAATTGGAATCACTCCGTCCCCAGAGAATTACCTAATTCCCAATTATTAATTACTAAATACTAGCTATTAATTATTTATTTTCGGTGTAACCCAAAATATGTTTCAGCATGTTTTTTGTCACGCACGTGACAACGTGTTCACTTTCTACAAAAAATATAAAATTTGAGCAATACTTCTTAGAGGCTATTTCAGCACACTTTGCAATAAATGAATATTTCGTTGTTAAATTTAGAGCAAATAATAAAATCTTTTGTAATGAGAACTATGTATACACAGGGTGAACGATATCAAGTGTTACCTATTCAAAATACCATAACTTTTTTCTGTGAAATTAGTTTTTATTGATTTTAAAGACAAAATTGTTCCAAAATGATTACAATTTTAACATATATTCACTTAAGCTCGATGTGAACACCTTTTGCCTTGACTATGGCCTTCAAACGGTCAAAAAAAGAGTTGCATGGTGCACGAATGTGATCTTGAGGTATTTTGGCCCATTCTCGTATAATCGCTTTTTTCAGCGCATCCATACTGGAATATTTTTAAGTCTCACCTTGCTCTACAAAAATGGACCAGACGGAATAGTCCATCGGATTTGCGTCTGGCGAATTCGAAAGCCATTATGTGGACGAAATGAAGTGTGGAACATGATTTTTTAACCATTCTCGGTTCACACGAGCTTTATGAGACGGTGCCGAGTCCTGTTGGAACGTCCATGGTCTACGAGTGAAATGTTTGCGTGTCCACGGTTCTAAATCAGCTTCTAAAACATTTTCCCGATAATAAATCGCATTCACTTTGACACCAGGCTCAATAAAAACGATTGAAAAGCGTCCATCAGCGGTCACTCCGGCCCAAACCATTACTTGCGATGGGAAATTGCTTCGAGTGGTCATACGTAGGATCAAATTCTCGTATGAGGGTTCGGTCAAGTAAACACGATCGTTTTGAGTGTTTATGAACTGCTCAATTGGGAAATTTTTTTTATCAGAAAACACAATGTTAGGAAATTCGCGACGTTCGTGCAAGAGCAACTACTCCTTTGCTCTTTCGCACCGAACTTTTTTTTGCTGGGGTGAAAGATCGTGTGCTTTTTGAAATTTTTAAGCCTTGACCTTGAGCTTATTTTTCAATATGCGTCGAATGCTGTCTTGCGATATTCTCAGTTCTTTGGCCATTTTTCTTCCATTTTCGGGATTTCGTTCAAGTCGTGCCTTTCACTTTCCGAACCTTTTCTGGCGTTGTTGCGGTTTTTTTTTTGCTCCACCTCTATAGCATTTTGCAATGCTACCAGTATCATTGTAACGTTTCATAGTGCGATACACAAAAATTTTATTCACTTTGAGGTCACTGAGCTCACGAACAATGGCTGGTTGTGATTTTCCGGCCAAATTTAACGCAATCACACTATTATATTTGAATTCCATCAGAGAAAAATCAAATTCAACAAAACTGAGACGCAAATGCTTTTGATGGCTTATAGAAAATATATTGAGCTATCATTAGAACAATTTTGACGTTGGTAACACTTCATATCGTTCACCCTGTAGTATCACTGCATCGAAAATAAAATCCGTATCAAAATGCACTTTCACAGGATATTTAATAATAAAATTTACTCTGCCACCGTAGCCGAATGGATAAGGGCGTGACTACCATTCGAAATTCGGAGAGAACGTATTCTCGAATCTCTATGAAACACCAAAATGCAGAAAAAGTTTTTTCTGGTAGCGGTTACCTGACAACCTCTGAGTGCATTTCAGCCAAAACAAAAATAGTCATAGAAACCATTGGCTACTCGGAGTCGGCTTAAAACTGTAGGTCGGTCCATTTGTGGAACAATATCAAGGAGAAGGAGCTCGGCCAAAGACCCAGCAAAGGGTGTACTCACCCTGCATACTCGAAATATTTCTAAGAATGCCATTTAAGGCGTTTAAAATTTTGATGACATTCTTTTCATTCTTTTTTTTTAGTATGCGATTAAGTCCAATATGGTTTGTAGGACAATAAACTTAATATAAAAAATATATTAAAATATAGAAAAGATACGAAAAAATTAAAAAGATATTTTTTCGTAGTCTAAACTTGTCTATAAGCCCCTGTACTGTAGATATCAGTTAATTTCGCGGTATTGCTCAGGAAGAAAGAGGGAAATGGAAAAAAGTGATTTTGGCTTTCTACGAGCGGCTAACATACTTTTTTCACTGCTTATTTAGATGTCTCTCATATAATTTTCTTTAAACTGCTGCCGGATTCGTACTCCATCAATGATTACTGCAAACAGGAAGTTTGTATGCAAATAAAAAATAGGCGTGGCAAAATAGCGCATATCTAAATTATTTCAATTGCAGGCTAAAATAAAGATGTGGATATGTACGTACATATGTAAGTGTGCTTGCGATTGTACACATCAGTAAAAATTGGAACAGTTCGACTAGAAGACTAGTTTTGTATTACTCATTTTACAACTGGTTTCTAACTGTATGAAGTAAACATATAATGGTGGGCATCGAACTTGGCTTTTTAAGTAGAAAATTTTGTTTGATTTTGAGTCAGATCGTAATTCCTTGGATCTTCGTAAGCTCGCTAAGCTTATTGTTGCATATGCTATACCTATTTCACGATGCACATAAAGAATTTCACTTCTAATATTCGAAGTGGATCAATGAACTGCTCGTGATGAATTAAAGCCGAAGATGGCAAAAAAAGAACGCTCCCTTATCACGCATATTCCCCGCATATTTTGGTCTTTCCAAATATTTATATATGGCACCGTAGCACGAGGTTCGAGTTGAGAGGTCGTAGATGAAACAAGTACTTATTTTCTGAGCTTCAAGGAATCATATTATTTTACCCCTTCTCTTTATTCTCTGAAAAAAATTTCATTAGCCCGTAAAACCATAGATTTTATAAAGAAGAGCTGAATTCTAATGTTTTTTTTTGTTTTTCATCAATTTATATTTTTTTTTAACCGAATATACTCTATTACAGCAAGAAATCTATTGTCGAAATTTATCTGGAAATTTTTACTGTTACAAGAACTTGGAGTAGATAGAAATGTGGTTGAACAGAAATTTTCCAAGCACTCGGGCAATATTGCCCATTGTACTGCTCGACCACGCCACACACACAAAAAGGGTGTAGGTTCCAATTATATACGAGTATATAAAATATAATTTTTAAATTTTGCAAAAAATTAGAAAAATTCTACAAGTTTTTTATTTAAATTCTATGTTTTTTAAATAGATTTTCTACAAAGGTATCTGGTACAAAGTTTAATAGCGTATCAAATTTTAGTTTAATAAAGTGAAAATTTAGACTAGCAAAAAAATTACTCTAATTAAAAAAACTATGCTGTGAATTTCTGGGATTTTGAGAGATTGAGTTCAACAACTTGATCAATTTTTTCTAATATTTCATAGAAAAATGACTTGATAAATTAGTTACCTTGTCTGAAAACGACTTGCATATTAGCTTTCTATCAATAGCATTGATGTCTCTTTGCCATACCACTCAGGGGACTTTCCTATTTTCTGCTTGGAACGTATGCATGAAGCAAATACAAGTACCGTCACAGGCACACACACACATGCACACATACACACACACACATTTCCAAACAGTCGGGCAGACATATTCATATGACTGCTACTTTGCATGCCTGTACAGGGTGTAAAAGACCCGGTGATTAAGTGTAAATTTTCCAAATGATAGCGCCATTCGCCCTTGCCATAACCGCAGTCAGTTACAACTGCACCCTCAACTCTGTCTCCGCTCGCGTAAAGTATCCGAAATCAATATGCAAAAGCAATTTACCAAGCAATTTGCATACTAACACTCCGACACGCTGGCTCGCTACAATTCTATGATTCTCCGGTGGCATTTTAAAATACTTTGTTTTTCTTTATCCGCTACCGCTGCCACCCCCTTACACAGTTCTTCTGCTCACTTCTATTTCTAATGCATTCCCATAGCCCGCGTTTCACAAATGAAATTACCATGTATCAGTGTTTCGAATTGGGGGGCGCGTCGGCGGAGGCAGTATTCCCTAGCCATTTAGCTAGCTTCCGATTGATACTTTCTTGCAAATTTCGTATACGATACCAGCCATATATCTACATACATATGTATGTATATTTTTCGTTTTCAGCGAAATCACCAGCTCTAATCCCAGCTGCACGTTAGCATAAAAGTGTACAAGAGCTGCAGATAGGAGGACCCGCTGCGACTATTACCGCATGAAAATTCCAATGGCAGAAGTGCTCTTTGTCTGCACGTATGTGGGTGTATTTGAGCGGGTATGTGTGTGTATGTGTGCGTATTTGTGACCACATACCGCCAATATTGCCACTTGCAAATTTGCTCACTTTTATTTTTCTTTCTAGTTTTGCGCTACCGGTTCTGAATTGCCCACAAATTCACCCTTTTTATAGCATTCAAATATTTTTTTCTTATCCTACTGACACTCTCTTTACAAGCTAAGCCTTTAAATGTAGCGCTTGCTGCATTGTGGGCACGGACGCTTTTGCTGATTGCTACTTTAACTGCATACGTTGTACCGTTTGCCGCCTGCCGCATGCCGCTTGTGTGAAGTGGTAAAAGTGTTCACGTCAGCGTCAGTGTATGCAGTCAATCCTCAACGTTTGACTTACCCTTAAGCGTTACGAAGTGCGCTTGGTTGAGCGCCGTCTGCATGGTTGAACGACTGAGCGCTCGTCATGTTGTCTATCATCTCGTTTGTCTGTTTGCAAATCTAGCTCACAGCGAGTTCTGTTCATTCAATATTGTGTATGTGCATTTTCATGCATTTGGGCGATGTACCAATTTATGTACGCCAATGTATGCTTCGCGGTCTGACTACCTGTCGAACTGTCTACTTGTCTGTTTCAGCCACCTGTCTTTACCAATACATATACATATCTGCATTTATAGTTAGTACTTATACATTATCAGCTTTCATTTTCAGATTTTCTCGCTACATCCATTCGCTCTTTATCGCCGTCAATGCTGAGATCTACAAGTACATGGTTTTAAATGTAGGTTTGTGTATTCATAGATACCAACACCTAAGTGAGTTTTAGCTTTTTCTGTAATAAAAGGAGTTAGAAATAAAAGTCAGCTGGGTATAAAATTTTAATTTGCTATTATTGAGATCTACTTTAGTGGTTTTTGCATTATTAGAGATCATTTGAAGTTTGTTTCTGTTTTGTTGTTATAAGGCTAAAAATGTATTACTTTTGAACCAAATAGTTAAACATATTGGACATTTATAGAATTCGGGTGAAACGAAATATACCCGCTAGTTTATGATTATTTGCATACAATGCGAATGAGCGATTCTAAGTAGAGTGATTTAACTATTTTGGGCAGTGTGGTATATTTTTCTAATAAGAGCAAAAATGCAACCAGTTTTCAAGGAAAATTGTAACTTTCAGTTTTATTCAATGTTGGTAATTTGGCATAGATAAATAACTTCGTTTCGATTTTATATTTTTATGATTTAGGAGCAAATATACTTAAAAAAATTAAATATTTTAGTCCAGGGGGAAATATTAGTTTGGGAGCAAATATTAATCAGAGGGAAAATATTGGGTATGGGAATAAGTTTCCGCCCTTTCTTAGCAAAAGTTACGAATTATTTCAGCAATAAAATAGTACATGATATTATGTGAAGTGTGTGCCATTGGAGCTTCCAACTTTACTCCATCTTTCAGGCAGCATTCGGACTTCACTGACGAAAAATTCGAGTCTTTTGAATTGATCCACTCATTGAGCCAGTTTGCGATGCTCTCGTAAGAAGTGAACCCATCTCCAATAGGGGCTGACTGCATTACTCGGAACAGATGGTAATGCAGAGATGGAATGTCTGGGGAATACGGAGGGTGGGGCAAGATTTCTCGATTCAGTCCCTCTAAATATTTCTTGACCGATTTATCGACGTGTGGTCTGGCGTTGTCATGCCGCAAAATTTAGTTTGTTATGTTTACTGTTCCAATCCGGCCGCTTTTCTTTGAGAGCTCGATTAAAACGCATTAGCTGCAGATCCCCCCAGATGCACAACATAACAATTGAAGCATAAATATTTTTTTCCGCTGTCGATGGTCTTGTTCACCTGGAAGGCTCCAACATTTTCGAGGCTTAGGATTATCAAACTATATCTATTTTTCATCACCAGTGATGATGAAATGCAGAAATCCTTTTCAGTAAGCATTTCACACGTCACCAAAAGTCTTTCGATATCCCCCTCCTTCAATTGATGTGGCACCAAGTTATCTGCTTTCTGGACCATTCCTATCGCGTGCAAACGTTTACCGACGGTTGATCTGTCAACTTCCAACTCTGTAGACATATCTTCAAGGGTTCGACCTGCATCTTCATCCAATAATTGTTGTAATGAGTTTCTTTGAATTTTTTCGATGCCCCTGCGCGATTTTTATTACTTACGTTGGAATTGCCACTTTACGCTTCAAAAGAATGTCAACTACTGCGATAGAGACCTCACAAAGTAGTATGTTAGTAGAGCTAACACAAAAATAGTATCAGCAGCGACCCAATATTAGTGTGGGCAAAAATGTATCAAAATTTCTAGCTGTCACAGTATCGGACGCCATTCACAATTCCAGCGGCTTGGCTTGCATTTTCGCCTTTATCAAAGAAAAAATTGTAAAATGTATCGAATTTTTTTTATGTTGACACCTGTAATTCACAACTGAATGGAACAAACAAAAAATACCAAAGTAATGTTTTTCGCGTGAAATGTCACCTTGACAACGGTAATAAGTTTTGAATTATTTCGATCATTACATCCATCTAGCGAGAAAATAATGGATTTCTTTTTACCTGAACTAATATATTTTCGTTATTTATTTACAACAAAGTTTTTATATGTCCGGTAGTTTTCTTTTGATTTGCTTGCAATTTTGACATAAAATTGCAGAAGCAGTACCATGCTAGTATTGTTCATACTTTGCTGGACAAAAAGAAGCAAGGAGCGTCGGACTCAGAATGAGCGGTTAACCTGATCAGCGTCTGCTCTGCACGTTAGGAGCGGCTGATTACAAGACATTGGCGTGGCCTGAGCGTCATCAGGAGTAATACCAGTAACATCCTGATTATGGCATACTGGAGTGGAAGTAGATTACAAGCGGGCCTGCAGCCCCTGCAGTCAAGTAAGCGGAGTGAAATCTTGCTGAAACGACTTATAGAAGGGGTCTCTGTTCTTCCGCCCTATTAAAACCTAGTAGGTCTTACAGAGTGCTCAAGGCGCGTAATCTTAATTGACAATGTAGGTTGGGTTGCGATAACTTCCCATTAGTCCCGGATCTGTGTTAAACCTAGTATGGTCTCCTTGTTTGCATAGAACAATATAAATTACACTGCGGACAAGGACGTAGTTGCATCGCCCTTTAGAAGGAGCTGTATAGCTGCAATCGCTGTACATACAATTCCCCTGAGTGGCTCGGCAGGTACTCTGACAAGAGTGGCTCGGTAGGTACTCTGGCAAGCCACCAGCAGGAGCTAGAGTTCATCCCGAAGGTGAGCAATGGACAGCGAACTCTGACAACTCGCAAGCCTGCGCCCAAAACAGGGGTGATAGCGGAGTTGATAGAGCGCATGTAGAAGGATATCGATGGTCTGTTACAGTACGCTGAATGACGCCGAAATGTACATGGCGACACCAGAAAAATGTGTAGCTTTATAAAACGTGCACACGTTATGTCTATACCAGCGCAAACAAGGAAAACCACGGAGGTCTAAAAAAAAACTGCATCTCTATCCGCAAAAAGAGAGAGAAATAAAACTAGTCCTAATGCAGCTCATGGAACAGAAACATCGCCACGCCCAAAAAAAGAGAAGGTCGAAATCTTCACAGAACTTACCTCCCAAGGATTGCAAAGAAAAATGGCAGAAAGTGCAAGGCAAAAAGAAGCCGGCAAACGAAATGAACACCAGCGGCTCACTACGAAGGCGTTCCGATGTGATCATTGTCGAAAAAGATGTGGCATGTTTCGCACTATTAAATCCAACGCTATGCTAAGCGAAATCAGCGATAAAGTGAGGACATGAGATTTACGCAAAAAGGTAAGCTATTGATAGAGCTCAAAAGAAACAAGGACAGTGAATCATCTAGCTCAAATTGTTTTCAAAAAAGCCCTGCATCATACTGCAATGCAAGGGCCTTATAACAGAACGGAACTCGGAGGACAAGTTGCTGGACGCGATAGCAGAGCAAGCACAGATTAAGAGGCCAGATAAATCTGCTACAATCAACCTACATTTTACTGCACGCTGTGGCGCTCGGTTTCCTTAAGGTGGAATGGGTACATTGTCGGGTAGGCTTTATAAATGCCTTTAATTCGGCAAGTAGCCTACCTTGTCCTACGTACCAGCCTACCTTGTCCGCATTATCAGCAGTTATCTGAGTGACTGCATTCTGCGATATGGCACTGAAAATGGCCAAAAACGTACAAGGATCAGTGCTGGGGCTTTGTGGAACATCATGTACGATGCAGTTCTGAACGTGAAGCTTCCGGCAAATGCCGAAATTGTGGGATACGCCGATGATATTGCCCTGGTGGTAGTTGATAGGAAACTTGACCACTTGAAGGAAAAATGAAGCAGTTCTAATAAGTCCTGGAGGTCGAAAATCCCTTGAGCTGAACATATGTAGGTACTCACCGTATAATCTCGAGAGAGCCGATTAAATATCTTGGGGTCTGGATGGGCATCAAGCAGCATTTAATAAATGCAAGTTCCAAGGCGGCTTCAGTCTATGGTGCCCTGACGCGATTCCTCTTTACTACAATGACTACTGTTATTGGGTGCTGATTCCATAATTCTTTATAGAGCACCTATCTGGGCGGAGGCCAAAAGGTCTAATCTACGGGAAGTCACCCACTTATACAGGAAAGGCACGCTGCGTGTATCTTGCGCGTATAGAACGGTGTCGGATAATGCAAGAAAGTGACCTCTGGACCTCTTGGCAGATGAAATGTATCGGCTCTATAACGGGCAAGGAGCGCGGCCCACCAGTACAAAAAGCAGCTGAACGCCTGCTGACAATTAACCCGTGGTAGCACCGGTGGGATGAGTCACAAAGTGGATGTTGGATCTACAAATAATAAGAAAACATGGTGAACCCGACTATCACCTCTCGCAGTTGCCCAGCGGACATGGCTGTTTTTAGGAATATCTGCACAGTTTTCAGCTTGTCAGGCAGCCCTTTCTGTCCAAACTGCAAGAATATTGACGAAAACGCAGAACATGTCATGACTTATTGCAACCGCTTCAGAGAGGAACGAACAAACTCTGGGTCATCAACCATCCCCCAGCACCCTCTTACGAAATATGTGCGTAACCAGCGGTATGTGGGAGGCAGCGCAAACGTTCGCAGGTAAGATTATGACGCGACTTCGCCATATTGATTGGGAGCGCAAAGCGATGCAGCAACAGTCGACAGTTTCTGACGAAACGACGAGAACCGCAGACTTTTAAGGGAACACTCAATATAGTATGGTCAATATGACGCAGATACCTGTTGTGTATTCGGAGACAAACGCGGCTCTACTTAGAAGTTATATTTTTGTGGTCTCAGCGTAGAATTAGCCGAGGTGGAGGATTGTTACGGTATTAGTGGGAGCGTGTCCCACATACCATTGGTGTGACGGCACCTGTGAGATGTTTCTGACATTTTATTTTAAACCTCGTTCAAAACAAAATTTATAATAAAAAAAAACATCGGAATGAAGCCAATGCTTAATTCATTTCGCAGTGCTGGATCCTTGTTGAAAGATATGAAATGAATGAAAAAAAACTGAGCTTATTTCATGCCTACAAATTGTTAATGATTATAACAAACACATGGATGGAGTAGATCTCAGGGACTGTTTTATGAGTCCTCATAAAATCGCATTATAAATCGAGCTTTTTATTATCACATTTGGATATAATTTGCATCAAGTCAAGGCTATTATACCAAAAAATAAATAAATACATTTAATGCATGTTCGACCTGTTTTAGAATCACAAAAATTCATTTCAATTCCTCGATTTATGGAAAAGCATCAAGATTCGTACCTTAAATAGGAAGAGGTGCTTGCTCAAACAAACAACAAAGGGTGTAAGCGTTTTTTATGTATATACATACTTAGATATGAAATACTACCTAGTAGGATGATAAATATATACAATATAATAAATGTATATAAATATATCAAATAAAAACGAATTTCTATTCACAATTAAAGAGTTTTTCGTTTTACCTATGGAACGCAAAATGCAGGTGGAAGTGCATATTTTCAGTTACTTCGAAAAAATTAGTATTTTGAAAAACTCATATGCAGTTGATAATGTTGTTTTATAAGTTATACGTTTTATTTAAAAATAAAGCCAAAAAGACCTTACGCATTTCAGGGCTAACTCGACGAATGTTACTCATGCGCACTGTCATACATTTTTCGGTGTTGTGTGTTCTTACATCTAGCTTCATAGATTTATTTTTCACTTTTCGATACTAAAAAACATCAGTACTAAAGCCGAGTGGTTATAGTTTTCTACTTGCTGGTAATATGTGTCGGATATGGAGACGTCTTTTTACGTTCCATTATGTTTATGTTGTTAGGATTCGGAAACAAATTTAACACCACATGACACTTATTCAATGCAAATGTCTAAGAATAGTTGAATTCCCAAAATATTGCGATTCGCATTGTAAGCAACCAAGTAAACTAAATGCCGCCCCCTATCACTGCCTACAAATATAAATTACAATCCAACAGATTGTCACTAAGCCACCTACATCCCTCCCCGTTCATTTATTTCGAACTTACCTACACTTGTATTGTTTACAATGTGTAACAGATTCTGTCATTCAGTAAGCGCTTCTTCGATATGTAGGCAGGTATATGAGTGGATCTCCTTTTTAATTCCGCCTCAACTCGGCTTTGGCCAGTCAATGTGTGCCTGCACATGTACTTAGATGAACTGGCTTCGTAGAATAACATTAAATCAACAGTCGGTGCAGGCTGACAGCATAGTAAACAACCAACAACAGTAGCAATAGTTGTAAGCGCAATAACGGCAAAAGCAAACGCCACAGTAAAGGAGCAAATGTATTGAGGCAACCTATGAACGTACAATGTCTAGCTGGTATTATACTTTGTTGTAGTACTGCTACTATTGAACTAGCTCAGCTATTGCCCCTCTATCTTTTCTCCGTGCCACATGGCATTCTTGTCCTTGTTGACCGAGCTCATAATAATAATTTAAACCTAAGCAATGCAAATTGATGTACGCCCAAATGACAACAAATACATAGACAAATAACAAGCACTAGCTTCCTTTAGGAGAGTAAGCTAAAGGCAGAGCGGCAAACTGGCAAAATGTCAGCTCTAACAACTACAGGTAATATCACTTTACTGAAAATATCAAATAACTATTATAAAAAGGTCCTCTGCTTGGACTCGTCTTGCTGCTGTTTGTTAAATTGCAGCATCACGTCTTCGTTGTCCATCTTGATATACAGCCAAGTTTATTTTCTGTCATTTGCTTGGTTGCAGGCGGATGCTGTACATATGTATGTGTACACTCATTTGAGTCGCCACCCTGTCGTCTTGTACAGTTCAAAGGCATTATTACATTACTCTGTGTCGTTACATTAGATTACGTTACGCCTCTTTAGCGAAGAATGATTACCTTAAATGTTGTCGCTGTCGTTGAGCAATGAACGCATAGATATAATAGCACACGCATACACGCACTTCTTCACATACACACATATATTAACACAGTCAAACTTGTAAGTATGTACATACATCCTTCACATTAAATGCCACATGGTAGAGCGCTTTAAAAGCAATCGAATTGATCGCTAGCTCATTCTCCTTAAACAAACCTAGAGTACATATACCTCTGCCTTGTAATTTGACCTCTTGTCGACTACTCCAATTACTTGGCAAGATTAAGCTGTGCGCGTGTGTGTGTATTTATTAGGAATTGTTCATTACAATTCGAGTGTACTAGTGCAGCGGTTAAATGCACCTTTGACTACAATCAACCACGTGTAACATATGCCTGAAGACTTGCTGATGGGCTTATTATTTTGCAGCACAAAGATCCTTGGCAAAGCTCTGCACTTTGGTTCACTCAGCTGATTGACATTAACATGATTGTCCTTCTGTGGTGAATGAATGAAACGGAAGAGGTTTCATTTTGCACTAATGTGTTCTCAAAAAATAAAATTTTTTAGGTAATTAGTTGAATAACTATTCGAATTATATGCATATGTACATTAGACCATACCGAAAAAATGTTCGACGTACACCCCTCAGGATAAAGCAATTTGTAAATATAATTTCGTAAACAATTCTTTTGGTAGAACGTCGAGGTCACTTTGTTATGTTTTTGTCGTATCTTCGGCACTTCCATTCGGATCTATCTTAAAGTGTGATTTATCGATATTTTAGTCTCAAAAGCACAATTTTTTTGAAATGTCAATAAATTAAAGCTTGCCTAAAATCATAAAATTTTTGTGAAGCCAATTTCTATTACTTTCTGTTTTTCTTGGCTGAACGTAGGGGTTGCGTTATTCACATTTTTCTGATATTTCGATGATTTTATTTTTCGAAAATACTTCCAAAAATCATTTAACATTTGCTGAGCAAATAAAGGGTGATTAAGTTTTAAGCGCCGGTTTTGATTTTGAACAAAATATTATACAATTTTTTTAGGAAATTATTGTCATTTTTCTTTATTATGATAATACAGATATGGCTCAATTTCGTATAGAATAAAATATTGGCCAAATGGCCGCCGCGGCCTCGGCGGCACACCTCCATCCGATGGTCCAAATTTTCGATGACGCTGAGGCATAATTGACGTTCTATGCCGTCAATGCGCCGAATTATCTCATCCTTTAGCTCTTGAATTGTTGCTGACTTATCGACGTACACATTTTCTTTCAAATAACCCCAAAGAAAGAAGTCCAACGGTGTCAAATCACATGATCATGGCGGCCAATTGACATCGCCGCGACGTGAGATTATTTGGCTATCAAATTTTTCGCGCAAAAGAGCCATTGTTTCGTTAGCTGTGTGACAAGTGGCACCGTCCTGTTGAAATCGCATATCGTCCACATCCATATCTTACAATTCGGGCCATAAAAAGTTCGTTATCATCTCACGATACCGAACGCTATTCACAGTAACTGCCTTAACAAAAAAATTTTAGATGACAAATTCAAAAAGTTATAAAATATTTAAAAACCAAAAAATATGGGCTTATTTGGGGCCTTCACCACATTTCAACACTTCCTTAAGTTTATTGGGCACAGAGTTTAACAATTTGGTAGTCTCTTCGACATTAATTTTCTTCCATTCCTTCCACATAACACCTTTCAAGACCTTTGTGCTTATAATTTGGTGTTTCCTTGTATGTATTTCTGTCCTAAGGCGCCCAATGGGGTATCCAGAAGCGTCCAATAAGGTACAAGTCTGGCGATTGTGTAGGTGTTGACAATGGTTTCAGGGCATAATAGAAAAGCAATAAATTTACTAAATGGGCCGTATGCTTGGGGGTTGAAAGTAGCACTCATTTAATGGTCCCAGCATGTCAGCGGCTTGCTTTACATTTTTTATTTAAAATTTTTTAAATACTTATCCTTATAACCTTTTCCCAAAACTCAGAAGGTTTGTGTATATGTATATGCTCATTATATATAATCATTGCCTGTTTGTAAGAGAAATAAATGAGCTCTTCCTAGCAACTCTTCAATGATAGGCGGTTTTTCTTAATATCTTACATTCTCACATCTTTCTCTGATATCCCTATAATACTGCACCTTCCTTTTCTGTTAATTTACAAGGATCCTCTGTTTTTAGCCTAGGAATTATAATTCGACTATTTTCGTAGTTTTGAATTACTATTCGAACTGATGACCCTGCCCTGCTTGTTGTTCTTCTTGCAGATGGGGACCGGTATTAGAAAAAACATTCAATCACTTGGTCAATCAAGCCATGTTATGATTCCATTTAGATGGAATTGTCCCAGTTTCTGAAATATATCTACTGAATCCATGGACTAGCCGTTCTGTCATAGTATATTGTGCAGTCGCGGTACTAGCAGCTGCAGTAGTACGCGCTCGGTTATTTTATTGTGGGCTGCATAGCATCACAGCCCAAAAGAGACTCCTACGAGAAAAACTATTCACACTAAGAAGAAACCAATAAATATCAAATACTCAAACGTTTCCAAATTCCTTCCACTGCTCTGGAATTTGCAATGCTTAGCAACCTTTAACATGCTAGTATGCCACCGCTGGCTGACCCTTCCTTGATACCTTTGATTTTAGAGGAATCCTGTTAACCTTAATAACCAAGTCTCTGTGCCACTCACTGGAGAAGTTATGTCGGGATACCATTAAACTCGCAAATGATATTTTCTTTTAGTGCTGAGATGGTCGCTGGTCCGCTGAGCGCCATATGCCATATTGGCCTAAGTATAGATTTGATATACAAATTTAGTTATCGAGAAATAATGCAGATTTTTGTGTGAGTAAAGTGAATATCCAAGTATTTTGCCTGATTAACTTGAGGTATTTACTTGGCAGTAATTTAATGTTACTGGAGGAAATGAGTATTTCCGGATTGTGAAAGTTATCTATACTGAGTTGGTTTATTGACTCTTATACGCCACTTGTTCAACCAGGTACTGAGAGTGTCAGTTTTGCCCATTACCACCGTATTGTCCGCATATGCAGCTGCGTGTGTGCGTTTTGTCTACCATTGACAGTAAATAAATTTAAATGAAAGTGGGCTTAATCACTCGAAAATATGATGCCTAGCTACGAAATCGCTCCAATATTGTCTCGCAGAAATTTTTACGCAAATTGTAATCGTTGTGCTTAGACGATTGCACGATTTGAGTTTTGAAGGTGTGATGTGAAGAGCAGCCGCTCTTTTGCGCGCCGTCTGATGCGGATTATCGTGCAAACTTGTAGCGTCGAGTTTAATATTCTCATTAGTTCTCGATGTTCCGACGTAAATGTCAAATATTGTAATGTGAACAAAGTGTACTACAAGCAGCTGCATACGAATCCATTGGCCTTGGAATGCGCTTCGATGGAGAGCGCACGTTGCTCACACGTCCCATGCGATATTGCGATTTAATAGTCCGCACGAACAAATAGTCCGCTGGTAAATCATCTATCGAATCATTAACGACATTTCAATGCATTTAAAAAACAGTTTTACCAGTGATAGCAAACATTTATTAAATCCATCATCTTCCACATTGTAGATATTAATTTTCTCTTCAAGCTTATATTTGTTGTTCTTAGAAATGTGTACATCCTCTAAACTACCTTCACTTCATTCCTCTACTATGAAGCATAAATAATAGAACTCTTTAGCAAAGCAAATTCAAACCAAAGCATTTCCATATTTCATTCATATGCGATTTTTGTCACAGTTAGCAAAGAGCTATTAAAACGCTAAAACAAACAAGTTGTAAAAACAAAAAACGATGAAAAACAAAACAAATCAACAAACCTGCTGCCACACAAGCAGGAAATCTGTGTGCATAAAAGCTGGCAACCTCATTAAAAGTCATTGAAATTAAATTCGACATAAATTCGCCAGATTGGTGGAGCAGAGTTCCATTCAGTTGAAATATTCGCGACGAAGAGGAACGTGCATTCAAATGCAAAAGTTCAACGCGTGCTCACAAAAACGAAAACGTGTGTGTGTAGCTGTGACAGCGACTGTGTCACAGTTGCATAATTGCACACAAAAACAGCAATAAATGTGAAAAAGGTACGCGCCATAAAAAAGTGCTCAAAAATTAAATTCATATCCTTTACAGCAAATGCCGGTGTTGCTGCTGCTGTTCGTGCATTCCCGGTGCAGCGTTTCACGACGCTGAACATCTGTCGAACGCTGCACGCTATGTGGCAGCTGGCGCGGTTAACAGCTGTCGCGTGGCAGCACCACTCAGTTGGCTGCACACGAATGCGATGCATCAATGTAGGCGTGTGAGTGCGTTGTAGCAGCAGTGATGTGCAAATTCTCTCAATTAAAAATGTCACGCCGGGAAATAATAAGTTTTATTAAAATTGAAATTAAAAATAGAAAAAAGGAATACAAAATAGAACCGAAAAGAGCAATAAGATAAAAAAAATTCTCATAAGGGCAAAGCAATAATGCAGCGCTGCCACTCTATGAATTGGCAACTGAAACGTTGGCATGTTGCAAGCGAGGCTACCGAAATTTTTCCGTGCATTTGTGCAGGTATTTCAACAGCAAGTTGGTGTGCTATTATGTTTAGATATATACATATATATATATACATATATATATACATATATATATATGTGCGTGTGTGTGTATACCAGAAAAGCGTAACATCCACACATAAGCAGGGCGAAATGTGAGGTATACAAACTGGTTTCCTTGTTGTTATGTGGCAGGTAAATTCGCCTGCATTGCAAATATTTTTACATTCCGTTGCACTCACTTTTGTTGCTGCTGCTGGCAGTCGGTGCATTTGTATTCATAATAACGCCTACGCCATATGGCAATGCCAGATGCCGCCGCGCGGTGTTCACCTGACTGACATAACCCCACACATAGACCTAAAACTAAACAAAAAGTTTGCTCTGCGTGTGTGTGGAGGTGTGCGTGCCCTTATGCCCCGTAGTAAAAATTGTGATTACTTCCTAAAATAACTTACTACATACTACTTCTTTCGTGACTGCCTGAAGATTGGAGCAAAATTGTTGCAGAGAGTTCGTTGATAGAGTTATCGTTCACGAATAAATCGGGCCATTCCACTGTGTACTTATATATGCATGCTATGACGTAGCTGCTTCTAACCTGATGAGAAATAGATGCAAGTTGCTCTTTTCGTACTTGATAATATAAGTACATACATGCGAGTAGTAGCCGCGCGAGTGGGCCATTGCTTAAGATGCCGCCACTGGGTTGCTCGGAAAATGCCGAATGTATTATGCAGTTGCACCGCATCATTGCATACTCAGCAACTTTACACCATAATATGTCCTTAACACTGCAGATCTATACTAGATAGTTCTCATTAAGCAGGGCATTTGACTAACAACCGTGATCCTTACTGGATATGGCATCCAGATGGGTGCGTTCTTCGTAATTACTTCTGTGGAAGTCGCCTTCGAATTTACTAAGACTTTCAAACAGATGAAAAATGCATGGTATTACTATGTAAAGGACATCATGGATAATAGACTGAATTCATCTGAACTACCAGGTGGCGCATAAGTAAACATCCTATTAAGTTTTTGAATAACTTTTTCATTAAATAAAAAAAAAGATTTTGACTACTGGAAAATGACGTACGACGCCATTTGCAAAAATTATAAATCTTCCAAAATCTTTACGCCACTTCGTATTATCACTTTTGTCTTTTAACATTCCCCTCAGACCTCTAAGATATAAGTCCATATTTCATATAAATTACCAGTAAAAAATTTATTGCTATAATGCACCGATTCACAAGCTAAGTTCGGTGTCAAAATGATATTTCGGTACTAATAGATGGTGAATCAAGCAGCGAATATTTCCAAAAATTGCTTTACGAAAATTTTAATAATTACAAAATTTAAAGATTAAAAAGAGGTAATTAAGCTATGTGTAAGAGTTTTATTGAAGAAGTTCCTAAACTGGACTCCTATCTCAGCAATAAGTGGTACCATTTTTTAGATCTTTTCGGACTAAGAAGCTAAGTTACTGCATTTGAAGCCATTTTTTGGCCTTTGAGGTATCATTGAAGGATAAAATCGTGATTCTGGATTTTTATTTTCACTATCGTTTCCTCCTAGCGAGACTTAGCATCGCGTTGACTGATGAGTATACAGCTACTTATTTTTGAGAAAACCATAAAAGCAGCAAATTAAAGTTGGCGTAATGAACCCAGCTGCAGAATCGTCTGACAATTATGCCCTAGTCGGGGCAGAAACAGAATATCTGCTAAGTCAAAATAGCCTTAGTATACTGATTTCCCTTGTAACGGGGCATTGGCTAACAGGTAGACAAGCCCAGAGGATGGGCATGCATAAACATTACTTCTGCAAGAGCTGCCTAATTGAGGAAGAGGAAAAGACAATGGCCACCTTCTGTGCCACTATTGGGCTCTATCCAGGCGTATATTCACAACTTGAGGTAGAATTTTTTTTACTTAGTTGGAGGATCTGAATGGGCTATAAGCCTACGTATATCCCATAGTGAACAACCGCTACAACCTAACCCAACCTTAAGTTGAGTTTTAATATCGTGACACATTAAAGCCATTCCTAATATTTTCCCCTAAATTTTCTTGAACGTTATTTTTAAGGCCGAATCGAGTTTCGGGAGAATTCAATCGGAGTCGAAACGAGATTGAACTGTAGATTTTATTGGTTTAAAGTAATATGCTAGCTGTGATGTTTAAAAATCCAGTATTTTTATTAATAAAAAAAGACACAAAAGGTACATACATAAGTCTCAATCACATTATTTTCAGCTCCTAACATAGACTTAATTGCCCTAGCCACTATTAATTCGACGCTTAAAATTTTTTCTCATATACAAGGTGAACAATATGAAGTGTTACCTATTCAAAACACCATAGCTTTTTTCTATGAAATTAGTTTTTATTGATTTCAAACACAACATTGTTCAAAAATGATTACAATTTTAACATATATTCACTTTAGCTCGATATGAACACCTTTTGCCTTGACTATGGCCTTCAAACGGTCAAAAAATGAGTTGCATGCTGCACGAATGTAACCTTCAGGTATTTTGGCCCATTTTCGTATAATCGCTTTTGTCAGGGCATCCATACTGGCATATTTTTTAGTCTCACCTTGCTCTACATAATGGACCAGACGGAATATTCCATCGGACTTGCGTCTGGCGAATTCGAAAGCCATTATGTGAACGAAATGAAGTGTGGAACATGATTTTTTAACTGTTCTTGGTTCACACGAGAGAGTTTTATAAGACGGTGCCGAGTCCTGTTGGAACGCCCATGGTCTACGACCGTCCACCGCTCTAAAGCAGCTTCTTAAAGATTTTCCCGATAATAAATCGCATTCATTTTGACACCAGGCTCGATAAAAATGATTGGAGAGCGTCCATTAGCGGTCACTGCGGCCCAAACCATTACTTGCGATGGGATATTGCTTCGAGTTGCCATACGTAGGGTCAAATTCTCGTATGAGCGTTCGGTTAGGTAAACACGATCGTTTTGAGTGTTTATGAACTGCTCAATTGGGAAATTTTTTTCATCAGAAAACACAATGTTAGGAAATTCGCGACGTTCGTGCAAGCGCAACAACTCCTTTGCTCTTTCGCACCGAACTTTTTTTTGCTGGGGTGAAAGATCGTGTGCTTTTTGGACCTTGTAAGCCTTGACCTTGAGCTTAGTTTTTAATATGCGTCGAATGCTGTCTTGCGAGGCAAAAAAATCGCCCATTGCTCTGTAAAAATCATATTCTAGGGATCAAAATAAGAAACTTTGCCGAAGGAACCATAGCTCTAAAACGAATTCTGATGTCCCCCAATTTGGGTCGAACTTTTTAGTCTCTTTTCTATAACTCACTTAAATTAATTTTTTCATTTACATATGTTCTAACTATATTAAATAAATTTGTTAAGAGAAAAAGTAGATATTATTATAAATATTATTATAAATAAATAAAAATAAAGAAAAAAGATAGCAATTTAGCTGATGTAAAGTCCAAAAATGGTGATATTTTTAAATTGGGGGACATCAGAATTCGTTTTAGAGGTATGGTTCCTTTGGCAAAGTTTCTTATTTTGATCCCTAGAATACGATTTTCACAGAGCAATGCGCGATTTTTAAATCGACCCGCCCTAGTAAACATACCTCAATCATCATATGAATCGGGTGGCCCATGGCAAATTTTTTTTGGTCCAAAAAAAGATTGTAGCTCTATGAGTAGAAGGAGATGTGCGACAAATGTGGTGATAGAGCGCTTTTTGGTCAGGGGTCGCTCGAGGATTGGAACGACTGTTTGGCACAAAAAAAGGCCTAAGACCATAAAAAAATGTTCTCCCTACCTCTTTTGATTGCCTAACTTATGCCATATACTAAACAGGTAGGGTTTAGAATTTATTTACTCAACTGTGTTATTTTTGGATAGCTAAAAAAGTATCCTAGTTTTAAAAATAATTTACAGAATAGTTTCCGTACAAAGTCTTTTTTAATGATGTAAAGTAGGACCCGTTTTTAACTTCAAACAACATTAAAAAAATTGGTGAGACTATTCTTAAGTATTTACGACGACTTCCCCCATAACCCTATAAAAGTATTTTTTATGGAGTTTTCCGATGCTCTGGATGGTTGACGGAACTTATTGCTACTGTGGTTGAGCTTGTGATTGTGGTTGTTCTTGTTGTTGTTGTGTTTTGTCTTACACTCAATCGAAGTGCCGCGGACTGGTATTGACTCAAAATGGGCAACTTCCAAGACGTCCATAGATGTAGTCGTGGTTTGTGCTAGTGGGTGGCATCTAGCATTAAATCTTTATGCTGAATAGAAATTTTTGTGTCAAGCCATGCAAATATAATGTGGCGGCGATATTACAACCATAACGAGCTGCATGCGCATACTCGTACACATAAACACAAGTGTTGTTACAACAACAGCGCTGATGTTGAGGTCAAAAGTGCGTACATGTTGCAAATGTGGCACTTGCGCACAAATACAATATTTCGCACAAACACTGATGTTCAGGTTTTTTTTTGTTATTATTGTTTTTTTTTGTAGTTATTTTTCTCTTTGCAACATAATTTTTAGCCAACAAAATAGTTGGCAGCATGTCCTTGCACCATACACTTACATACTAGGCGTAATAAAATGTGTCACAGTGGCAGTGTTGCACTCTGCATAGAAATTTTCATAGCATCAGTACACTTGTGTGTACAGATATGCGTTGCAATTACGCGTTGCATGTGGCACAATGCAAAGTAATTGACAGCAATGCAATGTACCAAATGCGTCGCGTGTGTGCAAGATAGATAACAAACACAACAACAATAGAAATAAAACACATAAGTGAATATGTTAAAGCCTATCTTGCAACGAAAAATTTCTCAAACAACCAGGAAAAAATATCTTTTCAAAGGCAATAATAAAAAAAGGAGCTAACAAATATTTTATACAAAATAATAAGATTGCATTAAAAGGGTTTTAATATTTGTGGTAGTTTGCACCAGCTGCAGCTGCACAAATTTGATACGAAAGAAAAGTACGCGTACGCATATTTTGTAGTAATGTACTTATGTATAGGCACATACCTATGAGCTCTCCCCGCTGCCTTTTTTGTCAATTGTCCTTCTCGCATTGTACTCCATTCCTGCCACTTTCATAATTCAACTCCACTTTTGCGGGCATAAATATGCACGAATGTACGTGAACTTATAAATAAGTGCATATGTATTAGTTGCATACTAGAAATGCCATTGTAAGTGGTAGTTGTAAATCCCGAGATCCCGGGATTCGTCTCAGGGCGTAGCTTCCTTTAATTCATTAGAAATTTAATGCCATTAGATCAGTTATTTAGCTTTCTTCTGAGCATCACTCATCATTGAAACTATCATCGTAATTTTTTTTAATTTTTGGTTAACAAATGTAATTTATTGAAGGATCAGAAAAAATATTGGTTATGCAAATAATTAGAGGGGTAATAAATTCAGCAGTACCAATATAGGTTTGGTTAGGTTGAACTGGTTGACATGCAATCACGCATATACCGGTTCGGTCCATAGTGGTACCAGATGGAATTCGTTAGTTTGTGAGGGTCTTAGACGTTATGCAAGGTGAAATTCGAAATAAAAAAGACTGAGCTAAAATAGAAACGACAGGAACTTTGTTCTGATAACTTCGAGTTTATTTATTCAAAATGGTCCCCTCTGGCCTCGATACACTGTTTTGCGCGATCTAAAAGCTTTTCAAAAGAGTATTTCAGGTCATTGACCGAAATGTCCTTTAAGATGTCGGTATAAGTCTTTTGGGCGGACACTACGGACGCAAAATGTTTCCCTTTCTTGGCCAAAAGCAATTTTCCGCATAGGTAAAAGTCACAGGGAGCCATATCACGCGAATACGGTGAGTGATCAAAATGATCAAAAAATCAGTCACAAGAGTGGATCGATGAGATGGTGCATTATCATGCAATAAGCATCAGCTTCCTCTTTCGCGGTATGCAGGTCGGATTCGACGAATGCGATGCAACAAGCGCTTTCAAATGCCATTGAAATTGCATTGACCGTTTGGCCCGTTGGCACGAACTACTTCTGGACACTTTCCTTGGAATCGTAAAAGCAAATTATCATGGACTTGATTTTTGACTTCTCCAAACGCGATTTTTTAGGCGGTGGCTTATCTGCGGCCTTCCATTCGGCACTTTGAAGATTAGTTTCAGATTCATGTTGAAAACACTACATTTCATCACCAGTTATAATGTTGTAAAGGAAGTTTTTGTCTTTTCTGGCCTCTTTAATGAGGTCTTTCACTTTTGAATTCTGAGCAGTTAACTTCTACCTTGCACAGACCTTGCGTAAGCCCAAATGCTCAGTTAAAATGCGATAAGTCGATGTTTCGGAGATATTCAACTCCAATTCCATGAATTTTAACGATGATTTCGGTTAATTTTTGATAAAGTTACGAACAATTTCGATGGAGTTTTCGGTGGTTACTGATTTTGGGCGGTCCGTATGTTTATTGTCATTTATGTCCTCGCAACCATCTCCGAAACGTGTAAACCTTCATGAGTGGCTCGAGATAGGTTATCATCGCCATAAACTTTTTTGATCAATTTAAATGATTCGGTAAACGTTTTACCGATTTTAAAACAAAATTTGATATCAACTCTTTGTTCGAAACTCATTTTTGTACCGATGACACAAACATACTGACACTTTAGACACAATAACTTCGCTTCTAGAGAGCCAAATGTCACCAAGCGTTCACTGGAAGTCAGTTAGGAATGTAACTTTCAACGCACTAACTCATTTAAAGAAGGGAAGCATAATTGAGTGGCAAAATTGCTGGTTGCTGACTGCTCGTTCTGCGGGCAACATTGTAGATCACATGCTGCAGTCGAAGTTGGTGTGGGCCAAGATGAAAGAAATGCGTTACAGGAACTGCGGAAAAAAGAATGGGAACGCAGTAAAGAAAGAAGACAATGAAGGGTAGATGGAGAGAGAAAATATAAATGAAGAGCCATAATGGCTAGCTTGGCCCTGCGATGCAATGCTTAAACGGCGGTACCGCAGGGCAAACTAAAGCTGCAGAGGTCGGAGTTAGGGTTTAGTACGTAGGTGTAGTGTTGCGCAAGTCCAGTTTAGTAGTAATACTGACTGTGCGTGGTCCCGAATGAGGTGCACCCTTAGCGATCAGTATGAATCGTGCATGCCGTCTATACCTACGGCATCTATGTAAGATTCCCCCTTCGGATAAAAACAAAAAAAAAAAAACTTTTTATGACTCAAGTCTTGTTTGTTTTGGACTTTATCTTGTATAATGGCTGCTTAACTGTAGGTATCTTTGCAAAAGTTAACCTTGGAGTTTTTTCCAAAATACCAAAATTCAAATAACTTGTATTAAGGAGTGGGCTGCGCGAACGATGGAAGGTTTGGTACGATACAAATTATATTTTTAATATATGAAAATATGGCATATACAAGAAATAAGCAAAAACGTATTACTCATTCAATTCCTATATCGTGTGTTGTTTAAGAACTTGTGAACTTGAACTGATAATACATAACAGAAATATTTTCGAAATGATTTTTTTATTATTATAATCTGATAGATAATTTCATGTGATCATGACGTCTTGCTAAACTTTACTGAACAGAAATGCCAACACAGTTTGCCATTCTCAGCTGTCAAACCGATATTACCGATCAATCGATATAATTCCGGGACTCCGATAAACTAGTCTCGTGAATTTTCGGTACTTCAAACAGTGAGATACTGGCATCCCTATTATATAGTACCTATGAATATGAATATGCGTTGTGCTCTTTGCGTTGCATACACTAAATTACGCATTTCCATTATCAACTTATTGTTGTCATCAACGCCATTGAATGGACACATTGGTACTTTAAGTGTCGTTGAGTTTTGCCAACGGCAATGCATTTGAATGTGCCCATTAAGTGCTTCAGTAAAATGAAATGAAGTGTAGTGGAAATCTATTGCGATTTTATAAAAAAAAAATCAATTAAAGTCTTGCGGAGAAATAGGATAAAATATGAAATTTGATTAAAGACGCAAAAATGCGATATAATATTTTTTTAAGTGGACTTGCTAAGTAATTTGACCGTTAATAATGCAATATCTCTAGCTGAAATGGCGAACACTTGATGCACAATTATTTCCATGAAAAGTGCACGTGGAGCACAGTAAATAATTTATATCTAAATGTTTAAAAATGTTGTGTTGTGTCATATTCTAGGAGGACTATACTTTCAGTTATAGTCTGGATGGCAAAATATTGAAAAAAATAGTGAGAAAAAGGAGAAATTAACTTTTATGGAGCATGCGAGCCATATCATGTGTAAAGCATTTTCAATTATTGGGTTTATTTATTGGAACTCTCAAGATTTCTTTGATTCAATAACTTTTAAAGCTCTCTATGTTTCTTTGATGCGCAGTTTCCTAGATTATTATTGTTTAACTTGGAACCCTTTCAACCAAACTCATTGAAATAAAATAGAAAGAGTGCAAAGAATTTTCAGTAAGTTTGGATTATTCAAATATCAGTTGCCAAATGGTTGTTCCGATTATTTGGGTAAACGTAAACTGTTCGGCTTATAGAGCTTATCTGATGGATGTTACTTTTCAATAATGTTTATGTTCAATGTCCTTAATGGTTTATTAGCCTGCAGTGAAATTTACGATTTGCTAAGCCTCCTTTATCCTAAATGTAAATGAATAACAAACAAAAATAATAATATTTGACACTGATACTGATACTGATACTGATACTGATACGGATACGGATACTGATACTGATACTGATACTGATACTGATACTGATACTGATACTGATACTGATACTGATACTGATACTGATACTGATACTGATACTGATACTGATACTGATACTGATACTGATACTGATACTGATACTGATACTGATACTGATACTGATACTGATACTGATACTGATACTGATACTGATACTGATACTGATACTGATACTGATACTGATACTGATACTGATACTGATACTGATACTGATACTGATACTGATACTGATACTGATACTGATACTGATACTGATACTGATACTGATACTGATACTGATACTGATACTGATACTGATACTGATACTGATACTGATACTGATACTGATACTGATACTGATACTGATACTGATACTGATACTGATACTGATACTGATACTGATACTGATACTGATACTGATACTGATACTGATACTGATACTGATACTGATACTGATACTGATACTGATACTGATACTGATACTGATACTGATACTGATACTGATACTGATACTGATACTGATACTGATACTGATACTGATACTGATACTGATACTGATACTGATACTGATACTGATACTGATACTGATACTGATACTGATACTGATACTGATACTGATACTGATACTGATACTGATACTGATACTGATACTGATACTGATACTGATACTGATACTGATACTGATACTGATACTGATACTGATACTGATACTGATACTGATACTGATACTGATACTGATACTGATACTGATACTGATACTGATACTGATACTGATACTGATACTGATACTGATACTGATACTGATACTGATACTGATACTGATACCGATACTGATACTGATACTGATACTGATACTGATACTGATACTGATACTGATACTGATACTGATACTGATACTGATACTGATACTGATACTGATACTGATACTGATATTGATACTGATACTGATACTGATACTGATACTGATACTGATACTGATACTGATACTGATACTGATACTGCCAGTTTGTTTGCCATGTAAATTTATGAACAACAGAAAAACTAGGAGCCGTACATAAATGTAAAACGAGAGTGAGAGAATAGGCAGACCAGTAAAATTTTACAAAAAAAAATATTTTATTCATTATCAATGAGGATTGTCACGCCATGTTAAAGTATTACACGTTAGTATTATATATTTGGTCTGTAATTATTTTGTACCGGGATTTCGCCCAAGAAAATACTGTGTTTCTGAAGTCAAAAACTAAGAATTAAAAAAAGTTGTGTGTCTTGAATTTCCATATAGAACTTGAGAAATATTTATAATTTATGACAACTGTAAATACATGGCTCCAAAATGATTCTCTAAGCATTTAAAAGCACAAAAAAAGCATTTTGG
Organism: Anastrepha obliqua; assembly: GCF_027943255.1. Taxonomy (NCBI): domain Eukaryota; kingdom Metazoa; phylum Arthropoda; class Insecta; order Diptera; family Tephritidae; genus Anastrepha; species Anastrepha obliqua. The sequence goes on from NC_072892.1 coordinate 90,524,821, forward strand.
CTCTGCATCACATGAACACCTAGCATGTTCTTTATTTTTAAGTCGTTTTGCTGTTTATAAATGTTCACTTGCATTTTTTTATTTTTCATTCTTATACCCTCACATACAAACTTTCACTGCATAAAACTTTCAATTTCTGCATATTTTGCTCTTTTTTCTGTGCGCTTTTAGCATTGCTTAATTCAGAGTGCAAACAAAATTCATAGCGCCCCTTAACCCGACACCCTCAACCAAGCCTGCTGTCAGAGGCTCCTTGCCCGCATGCAACATATTCTATAATTGCAGCCAGAAAACGTCTTTCGCGCATACTTTCCACTCACTTTAGCATTTGCTTTGTTTATATTTTGTTTGTTCGCCTTGTCTTTGTTGTAGTTTTTGTGTTTTTTTTTGTATGTTTTTAGTTTTTGTTCCTTAATATGGCGCACACATTTTCAAGAGAAATTAGTTGCAAGTTGTGATTTTCAAAAAATTTAACCCATTTAGTTAATGTAGTGAAAATAAACACTTACTTGCACTGCCAGATGTTTCGCTATACAAAAAAAAAAAACGAATAAAAAAATAAAAAACAAAAGCAAAAAGAGCTGAAAGCGCCGCTTCATGCAGAGCTGCCTGTTTAAGCTCTTTTCCTTTCCTCTGTTTGTTTTCTGAGTCGAGTCTTCAGCGATTTGTTTTTCGCACCCTTTATAGTAGTCATCTTTGTGTTTTCCTTCTCTATTTATTTATATTTGCATGTATTTACGTGCAAGTGCTTTGCATAATTTTGGCCTTTTCAACTGATGATTCTCCGTAATGGGCGCGCATAAGTGCCAAATACTTCTTTGTGTTTGCACTCTCGCAAAGTATGCATTCGTAAGTAGTTGCATTCTTACTTTCTTGCACACAAACGTACATACTTTCTTATACTCAGCTGCATGTGCGAAAACGCAAGCAATTTTCTAGAGAAATAAGCATATTAAAAAATATTTTCTAAAGCCCACGGTAATGCTTTGAATGTGAGTTTATAAGTAGTTGTGAGTAGTGTTTTTGAAAGAGGAATTGCCACTTAATTTTAATTGTGTGTGTACGACATTTCCATCTTAGATTGCGGTGGAAATGCTACAACTTGAGATAGCAACTTGATAACTGTTTATATCTGGCCCTATTGAACATACTGTGGTGAAGTTGCTGTAAAACAAATTCGGGACTGTATCGGAAAAAAATTTAATCACTTTCTCTAATCAGCCGATTGAGGTAATAATTTCACACATATAGAAATTCTTCTTCTTATCATAAAAAAGTAGATTAGTAATTGGCGCGTACACCCTTTTTGGGTGTTTGGCCGAGCTTCTCCTCCACCTCCATTTGTGGTGTGCGTCTTGATGTTGTTCCACAAATGGAGGGATCTACAGTTTCAAGCCGACTCCGAAAAATGTTTTTCTTAATTTTGGTGTTTCACCGAAACTCGAACCTACCAATTTACCAAAACATAAAAGAAGTTAAATTTCAGGCATATATTATAATGTGTAGTGTAAAATATGGCGTAAAATTAATAATGAGTCAAACCACGTCAAGTGGGCCCCGAATTTTCCATCAAATTCGCGATTTTAAATTCAAATGCATTTTTGGATAGAGAATTTGTCATATAATAATTGCTGTGAATAGTTTTTTTTATTTCGCTTTTTGTTTATGTTATTAACAATTGAATTTTTTTGCGCGATATTCTTGTAAAATCAATATCTCAGAAACTACAATTGATAATTTGATGAAATTTATTTCGGTTACCGAAAAATGTTTACTCTATCGATTTAACGTTCAAAGATTGTGTATTTGTTGAAACAATAATTTTTAACAATAATTTTTATAAACAATCGCAATTATTTTTGCGTTCTTCACGCTCTAAATGGACAATATTACAGTCAGATTAAGCGCACAATGCTCACCTTTAATAATCTGTAAAAAAAACTTTGTTCATCCAATCCGTTCTGAAGATATCGAATTTTTTGTCAAACTATGTAAGGTTTTGATGCGCAGTATAGTCTGGTGCAACGCGACGCGCTTCGCAGTTGGCCTTGCATTGTCCCATGGGATCATACGCTAAAACGTATAGCACTTAAAAAAGGATTAAAGATTCACAAATGAGGTGTTTCATTACCAGAATTTTTATTACATACATCCATATCTACATGAAAACATACAAAATTTAATTAGTAATAATAGTCTCGAAACAAGATGTGTTCTCGGATAAGATTTTACTGCGAATCTTTTTGTTACTTGCAGGTCCGAAGTGATGAAATTGCCGCGTTTTTTTATAGCTATTGCCTCATTGAAGCGTTTGGAATTTTTTTTTTCATGTGCATCATGAACTTTTTCCGAACAAAAAACAAAATCTATCGATTTGAACGCACCTTTGGCCCACTCGAAAAGAGCTTTAGCATCGCGAATATGATTTCCAGCAACACGCTGCATACTTGCTTTTCGGGCTAGCCTTTTAAAAATACTAAATCCTTTTCGAAATACTAAATGTTTCACGCATTTGTTTCGATGTTACCTCATCTGGTACCGTTGTTAAAATTTGAATTTTATCATTTGCATTTTTTTTGTCACGAAAAGCAGACTTTATATTCTCCACAAATGCTGACTTCAAATTTTTTTTCCTTGTTGAATATTTGCTCTCGCTGTATATTCATTTTTTTTTGTTGATGATTTCTGCTATTATCTCTTTGACATTCATATCACTTAATATCTCTATATATCTTCATACGACATGATTTGCAAACGTATTTACCGATGTATTGTTTGAATTTTACATCCCAGTTAGCGGTTATTTGGAATAAATTATGACGTACGCAATTATGACCTTTTTCCCCCAACGGATTGCAACACTCATTAGGTCGAACCATTTTCATAACAATACATAATAATTTTTTTCTAACCTCAAACAACATACTAGGAATCACAGCACACTGACACTAGAAGTTGCGGCGACTGTACGACTCTGCAAAGCCATGTTCATACAAGTTCCTTTTCGTGCGTAGTGTCTCGACTGACAAAAAATTTGATATCTTCAGAACGGATTGGATGAACAAAGTTTTTTTTAATTATAGATTATTAAAGGTGAGCATTGTGCGCTTAATCTGACTGTAATATTGTCCATTTAGAGCGTGAAGAACGCAAAAATAATTGCGATTGTTTATAAAAATTATTGTTAAAAATTATTTTTTCAACAAATACACAGTCTTTGAACGTTAAATCGATAGAGTAAACATTTTTCGGTAACCGAAATAAATTTCATCAAATTATCAATTGTAGTTTCTGAGATATTGATTTTACAAGAATATCGCGCAAAAAAATTCAATTGTTAATAACATAAACAAAAAGCGAAATAAAAAAAAACTATTCACAGCAATTATTATGTGACAAATTCTCTATCCAAAAATGCATTTGATTTTAAAATCGGGAATTTGATGGAAAATTCGGGGCCCAGTTGACGTGGTTTGACTCTAATACATTTTTTTTTACAATTTGTTACTAAAGAAAACAAATAAATTTGAGTGACGGAAATCTTATAACTATCTATCTATAGGGTTTTTCAAGAACATTGTTATTGGTGAATAGATTGCGCTATCGAGAGATGATTAACTATTTTCTATGGCCGGAATTGTATGGTATTGATCTGGACAAGGTGTATTACCAACAAGACGGCGCTACGTGCCACACAAGAAAAGAAGTCACTGATCTTTTACGGGAAAAGTTTCCGGGCCGTGTTATCTCTCGAAGATGTCGATAAAATCACAGAAATGATCGAAGTTGACCGGCATGTTAGTATTCGTAGCATTGCCAGGAGCTAAAGATAACCACCATAAAACTGTTTAAAGCATTTGTGCAAAAATTTTATTGAACTCAAAATTAATGGATTTCTTTTTTCCCAAACGAATATATATTTCGTAAGTTTTCCGAAAGAATTTTGCAAACAAACCACAGAAATAAAACGTAGTGTCGGGAGTAACACTGAATTATTTCAAAGTAGTTTCCTCTAAATATTTTCAAAAGCTGTATTGACTAGATTCTTAGCTTTCTTCAATGGTATACAGTAATTGTCTAAACTATGGAGGCAACTACATTTTTTTCGGATGAAAGTTGGATGATCTATCTCGAAATGGCTTCCTACTTTGTCCGCAAGAGAAATTTTATACGTAATTTCAAAACTGTTATTATATACACGACTTGTGCTGATTCTCAACTAAACCAAATCACCTATTAGAGGACTTCGGAATTACAATCATCATCAGAGACGTGCGTTACAAGAAGAGGGCACTCCTATGGCTTGTTTGATGGCAGCTTGTTTGATTATTATTATTACGAAGGGATTTACCACAGCGATTGGGAAGATCTAGTGTGGTCTCTTCATGGGTTCAGAGTATTTCTCTAAACTCAACTTATTCAATAAATTTTAGTAGTTGACCTATTTTGTTGAGTTTTATTTCATCTTCTGGTAATAATGTTTACCCAGGTGTTTGTCTCGTTTATGTATCGGTGCAGGGGAGAATCTGCATGTTTGATTGAAGTATACTCTCAGGTTGGTAAGATAGTGATTTAATTTCCAATGGCAAAGATACTTTGTTTTGCTCTATTCGCTTTGATGCCCCATGTAGTTAAGAAAATACAGAAGTATCGTGGTGTTATAAAAGATGGCGACAGGTGATTTAACTCTGCAGTTCCAATAATATTTTCCAATACCGGATTGAAAAAGTTATACAATAGGGAGTCAGCTTATCTTAACTCATTTGCTGTAAAACGGTTCGGGAAGGAGCTACTCGATAGCCGACGAGTGGATAAACTACTAAAATGCACAAATAATGACCTTTTTATGTGGTATGATTATAGTGCTGAGAATAATATTTTTTACATGACAGCAGTTTGTTTACGATAAAGGTCGACAAAACCCGAGATTGCTTTTGAGATATAGGAAAAAATCAATGCAGCCACTGTTTATCCTACTTCGCTGCCGTCTGAGCAACGACTGATTTCGTAAGAGCGTAAGAATAGGTGTGAAATGATCGAGCATAATTCCGTTGCCAAACCCCGTTGCATAACAGCCAAAGTTAATCTCACAATTTTGTTTCAGATGACCAAACCTTGAATTCCATCATCCTTGGATGCTATAGAAGTTTCAAGGTAGTAAATAATTTGCCAATTTTATGTAAAACTTCTTCGTGCCAAACCTTGTCAAATGCTGAGCAATACTTATTTTGTTGAAACGCCTTTCTTACCTTATTTGTTATTGACCTCTTCAGTAGTTTCGTGTTTCTCACGAACTCCAAATTGATGTGCTGGTATTATGTCATGACTAATAGGGAAAGAATAAATTTTAGATATCAGTACTTTTCAAGAAGTTTCGGGATGCACAGCAGTAGTCCTAGTCTCCCTTTAGACTTATACATTTCGTCCAACGTTGTTCTAGTTGTTGATCTCTTCAGAATAATAGAATTTGTCCAAGTCTGAAAAAATGGCCATTCGTTGCTGCAATCACCTCCTTGTTTTAATAAAATCGTTTTGCCCCAACCGTTTCTTCAAATTGGGGAAGAAAAAGTGGTCCCCGATATCCGAGGGAGTCAAGTCAGCAGAAAAGGGGGAATGGGAAACGAGTTGGAACTCTACTTCCACTAATTTTGCTACCACTACTGCTAAGACATGAACTGGTGCGTTGTCGTGATGGAAAGGAAACTCACTCGACTCCGTCGATTCGAACGAATGCCAATCACAGAAATAGACCGACCTGGCTGGAACTTAGAGACGTTACTAGCTAAACATTACCTTGATATGCGCCAGTAGTACCATCGCTCTCACTGTGCATGGACTTTTCAAACGATCCTCGCATGAAGACAGCCGCGTTGCATATTTTACTGATTTGGTGTTTTACTGATCTCCTTCCTTTTCCATACTTTGGGATAATATCAAAATTTTAGAATAGTATTGAAAAGATTTGTAATTAGAAAGATAGGAGTATTGGGTAATTCAGTTAGGATCTGCATTACAGCAGTCATATCCAGGTGAATTTTTTGTTTTATATTTTTAATTTCTTGTATTGCTGTTTGGTATAGCGCTGTTACAAAGTTCATTGTAGTGGGGAGTGAAAAATTTGTTAAGGTTTTTTTAGGCTGAGAAACCATCCAGAGATTTGTTGCATTGCCCTAAAATTGTCCTTTTTGTATGGACTTCAAGCTCAAATACCATTATCTCTTTTGAAAATTACTTAAGTGTCTACCAGAGACTTAAAGCTTTTATTTGCGTTCCATAGAGAACAGACAGCTCAGAGCTCCATGTCGATATAATTTCTTTACAAGCTCCTTCTTGTATTGTTCTTTTTCGTTTTTTAGGGCTTGCCTAGTTTCTTTATCGCATTTTTCAGTTGAAAATTTTCAGCAATGGATCTGAACGTTTTGCCATTCTCTTCAGCATTTTTTTCAGCTGATGAAGGATTATGGTTACACCGTGCGACGGTATAAGTTATGAAGGGAAAATTGTTAATGTACGTGAAACTATAATTTTTTTGGTGAAATGCTGCATACTCAGTTTTTGATTTACTTTTCCATTAAAATTTTTCATGGGATTTGAAATTTTAAAGGACTAAATTATCAGTTACCATTTGTGCAACAACATAAAGACGCACACCACAAATAGGAGGAGGAGCTCGGCCAAACACCCAAAAAGGGTGTATGTGCCAATTATATATATATTAGGGCTGGTCGATTTAAAAATCGCTAATTGCTCTGTGAAAATCGTATTCTAGGGATGAAAATAAGAGAGTTTGCCGAAGGAACCATGCCTCTAAAACGAATTCTGATGTCCCCCAATTTGGGAATGTCCATTGAAAAATGTATCTACACTAATATTATAAAGAGGAAAACTTTGTTGGTTTGTTTGGTTGTAATGAATAGGCTCAAAAACTACTGGACCGATTTTAAAAATTCTTTCACCATTCGAAAGTTACATCATCCACGAGTAACATGGATTATATTTTATTTTGGAAATAGGGCTCGAGATATAGGTCAAAACGTGGACCCGGGTAACCTTCGGATGTGTATGTACAATATGGGTATCAAATGGGAGCTGTTGATAAGTGCTTTAATACGGGGTAATTTTCATACTTATTGATGACTAGGGTCTCGAAATATATGCCAAAACGTGGACCCGCCGTGTCTTTGAACCGAATTAAACCAAACTTACACACGTTGTTAAGTAGGTATTGAAGATGATTTCTGTATAGTTTTAATACCTATTGGTAGATAGGGTCTCGAGATATAGGTCAAAACGTGGACCCGGGTAACCTTCGGACGTGTATGTACAATATGGGTATCAAATGGAAGCTGTTGGTGAATGCTTTAGTACAGAGTATTTTTCATGCCTCTCCGTGATTGGGGTCTCGAGATATAGGTTAAAACGTGGACCCGGGTAACCCTTGGTTGTGTATGTACAATATGGGTATCAAATGAAAGCTGTTGATAAGTGCTTTAATACGGGGTAATTTTCATACCTATTGATGATTAGGGTCTGGAAATATATGCCAAAACGTGGACCCGCCGTGTCTTTGCACCGAATTAAACCAAACTTACACACATTGTTAAGTAAGTATTGAAAATGGGTTTCGTAAAGTTTGGTTGTAATTCGGAGCACTGGCAACGGGTACAGCGTTCTTTTGAACCAGCCATAATGTCACTTACTTTTTTAACGCTTGGGGCGGAACTGAACTGTCAAATTGACAGTGTGAGTTACAACGTGTCAATATTTCTTTCTGATTTGGATGCCATAAGGAAAAAACGTAAATGCAACATGTAAAAATTGTTTGTGAATTTTTTTGGAGTGGATTTTGGAACAGTGAATAATTTCTTACGAAATTTGAGAATTTAATGTGAAATCCGAATGTTCAAATGAAATTATGTGTTCGTGGAAAAAAAATTTTTTTTCGTTTTTTTTTTTTTGAAAAATATAAATGGATAATGGTGAAAAAAGCTCCAATGCTTAATAAAACATATAAATTGAAACGAAAAATTCATGGATGATCAGGAAAAAAGACGATTGTTTCTTAGTTATTCATATGCGTTGATTTGAAATTTAAAAACAATCTTCTTTTTTCCTGATTTTCAATTTATATTTTATATTTACTCAAAAACAAATAGAAAAACAAAAAATATTGTTTATGCCAAAGCGCTTGAATAAAGAATAAAGAAATAAATAATATGAAAAACATATATTTTCTGTTCTAAACCATATCTATTCTATTTTAGTGTGCCCAGCGAAGGGCGCCGGGTTTGCTATTATAATATTTTATAAAAGCGTAAACAAAATAGTTGAACTCCTGTAAAAAAAGCGTACATAATTTTTTTTTTATAGCCGGCATACGAAATGTTTCCTGTATAAGAAAAAAATAATGTGCACTTGGTCGCTCAGTGTTATTAATATGACAAAAGAAATCTAGAACTGAAATCGAATAGCGTCTGTAAGAGCTCAAGCCATTAAAATTCAGTATCAACCAGAATTTAGGATAAGAACTAACTTTTTCATGACAATTAGCAAATGTTTTATATTGAAAGCTTACAAAGTTGGCAAAGATAACCCACACCTAGTTTACCTATAGGTTTCTGAAACTATTTGGCAATCTTTAACTTTAAAAATCATTGCAGAATTAGAAGGTAAAGGCTATGAACTTTTACTGCAAATGGCTAATAAAAATGTAAAACAAAGAACTACCTTACATTTGCACATTCCGCCAACAATGTTCGCTAGGACAATAAAATACTGTTAGCACTCTTTAGCGCTCTGCCTTACAGCAAATTAGATATGAGATACTTACTTAGGAAATAAGGAGAATACGCACACAAACATACGCTAGAGTTAGGAGGCATAAATGCCGCTAACAAGTAACTATTTCTACGGTTCGTTGTTTAAATGCGTTTTAGTGGAAATTGTAGAAACTTTTTGATAGCTTTTTAAGGTGTGCAAGGCACGCGTGAGTGCATGCGTGCTTTCGTATTTTGGTGCACATTGAGTGCAGGCAGGCAGGCAGGCACAAATAACCTTATTTTAATGTTATTGTTTTTTGAAGAATGACTTTCCTCGCCTACCCACACTGCCACACATAAACTTATGCCAGTTTGTTGTTTTATATTTTTGGGCGCTAGCAGCGTAGTTTTCATGATTAAGTCACGTAACTAATTAAAAAAGCAGTACTTGTATACACGCACACACGCGCACATATATTCACACTTGCATTGTGCAGTAATCCTGGGAATGAAGTAAGCTCTGCTGCATTCGCTGCTGCAATAAATTTTTGTCATGTCAAATGGATCTAATTTTTTACAGTGCACAGTGCACTTTGGTATGGATAATGATAGTACTTTTGAATGCAGTTTTTGGGACTTAATTACCATGGTAAGTCCTATGCGAGTGTGCGTGGTATTTACTCATTTTACATAATGTCAAAATGCTGCAGGCAAGCACTCTGTAGTCAGTAATTTTCTAACTGCTTTTTGCTATCACTTACCGATTTGAATGGAACAAAGAACAGCAATTTTACAGTTTTTAATTAGCAGTTTGTTTGTTTGTTTACTTGCTTTATTTTATTTTGATAAACTTCCCACCATCATCATCATTAGCTTCACAGTTTTTGGCAGACCATAGTTTCCGCAGCTATACTCCTTCATTTATCTCGATTATTAGTCAGCTCCTTTGCTCATTGCCCTTAGATCATTTACGACAGAATCCAGGCACCTCTTTCGCGGTTTCTCTGCATATTTTTCCTAACTTTTCCTTGTTCTATGATACGCTATGCTAGTAGCTCTATGTTTTGGCATTCTGCTAATACGACGCAGTCATCTTATTCGCTGACTCATTATATATCTCGCTATATTTTCTCCATAGAAAATCAAAAAAATATATTTTATCTAGAAGTAGTTATGGCTCATATATTTTGTATCTGTCTGCTGGCTGCTTAGTCCGTAAGAATATTTTATATGTAGTTCAGGGCTTGAAATAAATGTGAATAAATATATCGTCCCCTTAGTATAACAATAGCCCATGTGCTCATAGGCTATTATTTTTTTATTGAATTTTTGGATTCTCCATCGTCGATTTCACATGTGGTCAAAATTTTGTCAAATTCTAGTTCCACAAAGTGGGTCAAAACGTCAGTCAAAAAATATAGTATAAATATGTATTAAATTATTTTCCTCAAAAATCATATAAACGCATATACGCTATTTTTACATAAACTAAATTTTCTGTTTATTCAATAGAATAGTAATGTACACTCACATACTCTATTTTAACTTTTAGGGAAAAAAATCAATTTTGTCATGACACAAACACCTAAAATGACGTATAATGATAAAGGTTGTTGTTCAACAAATATTTTCAAATTGTTCATTTGTATGAATCTTATAGGCCGTTATATTTTCAGAACAATTAATATGTGTTTTAAATTTACAAAAAACAAAAGTAGCCTATGCAATGCTTACGTTGTTTTATCATGTATGTAAATGCAAGAGAAATAATTTGTGCAATTTAGGATTTCAGTTCGTTGTTGAAATTCGCTCGTTCATAATCATTTAGTCGTTCATTCGTTCCCAATCATTCATTTAATCATGGGTTTGTCAAGCTCTGGTGAGTATCTGCTATCTTAAATTGCAGGAAAGAATATTTAGGTATATTAATTGTCAACAGAATTTGCGACGGAATCAACAGGAGCCCTATGTGGGAAGCTTGCTCCAAACTCTGTTGGATTATCTGTGTAACCAGTGGATTTAAATATATCGGAAAATGACGAAGAAGATGGAGAAGAGTTTTCAGCAGAATCGTCAAATTATTATATTTCAGAAACGGATGAAGAGGAGGATAATCTCGAGGGGAAAATTGAAAAATCTTCTGTAAAGCAACATGAAGTGCTCTGCGAAATCGCGGAAGAAAGCAATGATGAAAATTAGAATTGACAGTAACACGAAAAAGAAAGGTGAGTTAATTAAAAGGTAATTTAAGAAGATGTCTCCTACAATTATGGATTTATTGTATTCAATAGCGTAAGAGCCAGCTTTGGATGCAGAACAAAAGAAAGAGTGACAGGAGTCAAGGAAAGGCTTATGTTACAGAAAGTGGTAAAGTAATTAAGAAACGTTTACCGAAGCCCGCTGATTGCAGCTGTCATCACAAATGCCCAGAACACTTCTCTGAAGAAGATCGTAAGAAAATCAATGCAGACTATTGGAGTTTGGGCGATTACTGCAAGTAACGTCTATTCCTTAGTAATAACATAAAAGTGGAAAAGTGCAAGAGGACATTAACGAGAGAATCACGGTAACAGGACACTCGTTACATATGCTATTATTATCTAGGGCAGAGTAATGTGCGCACTTAATAGCTCACTTGTCTCACTTTGGCTTGTCTATTGGCTATTGGTAGAAGAAGACGTAAAATGATCACAGCAAACTTTATGCTATGGCCGTCTGTTGGTTCAGTCAAAACAGCCGGGAAAAAAATCGTTGGTCATTCATTCACTGCTGTAGATGATCGATTCCACTTCAAGTGGTGCACATCTTTTTGAGGAATTATGATCAATTCGTACAAAAATTAGTTTATTTGAGGGATTGAGTACAAGGCCGTCCAATTTTGTTCTGGAATAACTTTTTTACTAAATAAAAATAGGATTTTGAGTAATTATTTTGACCTTCGAAAGTTTCATTGCTTGTATGTTTGTATACTGCAGTTGTCTAGTTCACAAATCTTCCGATACGGTGATTAATTTTGAGCTCCCTTGAATAATAAGATGTAAACTAAACCAATTTTCCAAAAATGGATATTATAATTTTGAGATTTATTCAACTTTGAAAATTTTGGTGTAGAGTTTTTAAAATGAAGTATATTCGGTTCTTCCTAACATTTTTATCATTATTTTTAATTTTTTAAGCATAAAATATAGTTAGTTGTTGTAATAAGTTGTTTTTTGGATAAAATATAAGCTTGTGTTAAAATTATTTGGGAATATTTTTTTTGCTATTTTTGAAAAACATTCCTCAGAATTTTCCTTATTTGATTTTATTAAAAGTTTCTTAGTGGGATCAACATAAACTTTTGATTTGTATTCAAATAGGTATAGAAAACAGTGCAAAATACCGTGCTAGCCAACGTTCATCATACAATAACGTACATAGCGAAGCTTGGAGAGATGTGAGAGCAGGCGACAAGCAAATAGCCAAATGAACCTTTCCCAAAAGTTTTGTAACATAAATACACATAAACAAAATATAATTGTAGGCAAAAAAATATTTTTTTTCGGAATTTTTTTTATTGAAGTATACGAGTATATTGGGAGGGGAAATATTAAGCGGAGCCAATATAATTAGGACTGTGTCCCAGTTTGATCAGTTTGATCATCCAAAGGGCGTTAGGCGAGCTTAACTTTTGGGCCACAGAATGTGGGTCTCCCTAATGCCTGCACTGTCTTTCAGGTGGAACTACTGGTGATTGGGGAAGCTTATAGGTTACTAACCGCTGATTCCTCTTTTAAGGGCAATATCTCTATTCTTTCGCATGGCCAAGCTGCAATCCAGGCACTGGACTCGGCTACAACAAACTCTAAACTCGTGGAACAAAGCAGGAATAGCCTTACTACCTTGAGTAAAAACCACGAAATTACCTTAATCTCGGTCCCGAGACATCGGATCATTGAAAGTAATGGAGAAGCAGATGAACTTGCAAGAGGGGGATCTGCCATGAATAAAACTTCTTGCAGAATCGGTATTCCCACTATCGCGGATTGTAGATGGAGAGACTAGACAAAATTAGTATATTATATATTTATTAACATTCACGTAGTCTTCCATTTATAATTATAAAGTTATTTCTAAGTGAACTCTCAGCGGCCTCAAGCGAAATTTTCAAATACGGTTATGCCGCAAAATGAGCTATTCTGACAAATCGTTGAATTTAGAAGGCGTCAGCTGAGCAGGATTACCTATGAAAACTTTTTCCCAAAAAAGGCAGAAAATCCGGTGTGAATAAAAATTGCTCTCAATGTTATCTGTTGTGGAAGTTAATTTGTTTATGGTGGGAGGTAAAAAAGTATCACATCTCACATTTCAAGCATTAAATTGCAGCACGACGCATCTGCAGGAGCTAAGACACAGCAATATTCGTAGTTAATGCCGTTAGCGCTTGGTTGGTACTACTAAAAGTAAAAAAATGTTTAAATAAAAACAAAAAAAACTAAAATAACTAAAATAACCACTCTAAAGCAGCTTCTATTTTCCATTCGCCTGTTCTCATTTTTTCTCTCTTCTTCTACATTTCGCCCATTGTTTTACTCTCACTCGGTACTACCCGTTTTTCTAGAGCACCTTCCACGATTTGTAATGCATTTGCTCTGGCAAACCTTAAGCAATTAATTACATAACATTTGCATATGTATGTATGTATCTCTCTGCAATCGAGTTGGCATTGAGCCTGAAAGTAATTGAAATTTTCAATTTACCGAAATGCAGACGTTCATATGTATGGAGTACGACCATTCACTTACAAGCTCAAATATATCACCGTTCAAATACCCCCACACTTTTAATTGAATTGCAATTTTAATCAATAAACGAAAGTACTTAGATTGGAAGTTTGTGCAATTTGCAGTTTATTAAAAAAAGTATTGCAGTTACAAAATTTTAATTTTTAAATGTACGAGTTTCATATTGAAACTTCACTAAAGGAAACAAGAATTTCGATTTATTTCATTATCCAAACATCATCTTACTAAAAATTATATTACTAAAATGCCAACTATTGGATTTTTCAGCAGTTCTTCGAATGTGTAACTCCTAACTGATTTAAATACAGGGTCTTTGAAGCGTGGGCTGCTTTTATAAATTCAAATTAAATATATACTGGCCCTTATATAAATATATATTATATAATATAGTTTTTACAGAATATATATATATATTTATACGAGTACATTTATAAAGCGTTTTTCAGTAAGAGCGCCTCAACTTTTTTTTTGAATAAAACACAAACGGTTTGACTTTTTTAACAAATTTTTTTTTTATTATCGAGTTTGAACATGTACATTTAAGTATGAAATTCGATTTCTTTTGCATGACCACCGCGTGCACGTTTTACAAAGTCCAATCGTTGAACCCAATTTTCGACCACTCTTTTGCATAAATCGGCCGAAATTCCAGCAATTTCGCGTTCAATATTGGCTCTAAGCTCACAAATCGTTGCTCAAGTGTGTAGCGTTCCATGATGGAATGTATACTAATGAAGTTTACAAATGACAAGCGAAAAATAAAAAAATATTGTGTCGTTCGCCCTCCCTATCGGAAAAAAGTTGAAGCGCACCTATTGAAAAACGCTATGTATAATATGTAAATACACAAGTATTAAATGAGGAAGGGAAGTGTCAGATTGAAATTGACAATTTGGTGGGATGCTTGTGGTGTGCAATCGAATGTATTATTAAGCGATTTGCGGAGAACAAAACTCACCATAATAAATCATGAAGAAAAAGCGCCTCACTAGTGCGCGAGAAGGTCGAAAACTTGTACGCGAGACTCTCGAGGATCGTAAAAAATCCTCTTCTGCCTTGCAAAACCCTGTCGAAAGAAATTCAAAAATCCATTGGTCTCTAATAGCTAGAAGAAGGCTTCTGGAAGCAGATTTAAAATGATGCAAAGCCCGAAAAGATCGGAAAATTCATTTAGAATAGACTTTCAGATACCACTATGTTACGGAGGAAGATTGGTCTGACGCTCTGTGGTCTGAAGAATCGAATTTTTATCAACAACCAAAGCTTTTCACCCTAGTACAAATAACACAAATCTTATAAAATGTTTATTTTTTCTTCCTACAGGTATTTGGAACACCTATTGTGAGGTTCGTGAGGCGACGGTTTGGCGAGAAATACAATCCATATTGCGTTGTACCCTCTGATAAGCATGGGGAGGCAGCATTATGATCTGGAGCTGTATGGCTGCTAATAGTGTCGGGAAATATTCATTTGCGAGGGTCCCATGGACAGTTAAAAGTGTATCAATGTAATAGAAACTCTACCGTTGCCCTCGTTAGCGCGCATTTTCGGCGACGCTAATTTAGATAGAGTTCAATTACAATAGACAATGCTCCTTGTTACAAATCAGCGACTACGATGCGTAGGTTTAGAGACAATAACATTGTTTTGTTAAATTGGCTGTAGTATTTGGCGCTTACATCCCTTTTTTGGCTGTTTCATGTTTCTCAGAAATGAAGTTTTCTACATGTAAATGTATTAAAATAATATAAAGCTATATCGCATATTACAACAAAAATCGTGTAAGGCTTAGTGTAAAACTTTGTAAAAAATTAAACATTTTTTTTTAATTTCATCTAGACTTTCTACTTTATAGCCAGAATTTTCAGAATCTTTCAGGGTATGTAGTTTTATATCGGTCTGAACAACCCCGCAGTTCTGCCTTTTCTAGACTGAATAAAGAAACAAAGCGAATGGGTCTGGTGGTGAACGAGGACAAAACGAATTACCTCCTGTGATCAAACAAACAGTCGGCGCACTTGCGGATCGGCACCCACGACACTATTGACAGTTAAACAAACTCTAAATTGAATAACCCTGTAGATGCATGATTCACAAATTTATAATATTACAAATATAAAAATTAACTAAGTCTTTCTATGCCCTAACTGTATTTCCTTTTTGCCTTCAGTAGATCAATTATTTCTATCGCAAAAATTTTGTTCAAAATTAATACTGTCTCAGTAAATTCAGTTCTGAGTGAACTGACACTCAGTAGGCTCCTTAAGTGCATATTGAGGTGCAAAATATAAGCAACTTTTTCACCAAAATATCCAGTTGGTCTGAATAAATATGTAAAGTGTTCAACAGGGTATTTCCGACAGAGTAAGCTGGTTATACTTTTGGTTAGGATTTCACGAAATATTTTTTTGGAAAACAAATTAATACTTGCAGCTAAGCACTTCTTTAATTTATATTTGAATTATATTTCAAAGAAAAAGGTCCTCTATTTTGTAGGGCTCCATCAAGGCGCAACATATCAATTAAAGTGTTATTTATGCAAGCGGCCTTGGTAGCCTATCTTAATTGCACTAGCCTGTCATCCCAGAGCTTGCGGGTTCGAATCCCACGTAAAGCACGGTCGTCGCACTTTTCTAAATTTACCTACTTTCGTTGTTTCTAAAAAAAAAACTCATCCAATTCCATTCCTCAACCCCAAAAACATATCCTTTCAATCCTTACTCCCGCACAATAGTCTGCGCATTAGTGGCTTTTAAAACAAGCAAACAAATAAAAAAAGGCATAGTTTACACATAACATCAGTGGCGCCAGCAAGAGGAACCGGGCGACCGCGGTAATAGCGAAGACACACGCACATTTAGCGAAGTCCTCAACCATCTGTGTGATCCTTCTGCCACAAAAATGTGACACACAGATGGCGCTGCAAGCAGTAAGAAGGGCGTTGTTCCTAAGTAGCGACAGGTGGGCATTCCCACAACTTAGGACTGGTAGCGGCAGGCTAATCACCTACCCTGTCAGAAAAATCAAAACAGATTAACAAACCAACGCAAGACTGAGCCTTGTCGAGGCCCTATGCGCCCGAAAGGAGTGAACAAGGACAAACAAAATGTGTATGACAATTAGTGAAGTGACATTAAGGTGAATTAAAAAGACCTCGACGTTTTTTCGATATTGAAATTAACTTGGGTACAATTGATCTCGTGCAAATTAGTTTGCAACAGTTTTAACAGTTTTGTGACTAATCTTCAATTGCTTGGCAATGGAATAAATGATCACTCGCATATCGGCCCGAATGCACAAGTAGAAACCGCATCGAATACTTTCAGAGGCAATCTATAGCTTAGTCATCCTTTTTCGTTGCTATATATAAAGTTGAAGTAGATTGTCCAACAGGGCGACATTATTATCGGCAATCGGCTGGTTCATAAATGAACGAAGTGTAAAATATTTTACTGGTAGAAAAATTAAATCGTTCAGCATTTTCCTAAGTATTTTTTGGCAACATAAGGTTGATAAATTTAGAGGTATGGGATTGTTATTATGGAGATTGCGGGCATTAATTTCCGACATAAAAAAGTCATTTATCATGGCCCGATAGCGTTTGCCATTCACTGTTACATTGGCGCCAGCATCGCCTTTGAAGAAATATGGGCCGAAGATTCCTCCAGCCCGTTGGCCGTATGGTTTCGGGTTCTTATTGTAGTAGCTGAACATTTTTACAGCCTCAAAACTTTTGAACATTTTTCACAGAGCGTTGATTTTCATATTAAAATTGTACGATTTGTAAACGTTATTGTACTGTAAGTCTTTGCATGATGAAATTTCAATGAAATTTATGTATTTAATTTGACCGCTAAACAAAAATCTGTGTCCGTGCATCTTGGTGGTTTGAAAGTAAGTACAAGGAGGCGAAAAATTAATGACCCTATCGGATTATGTATAACTTGTTATGTATAACGTGTTAACTAGAAAGCTGCAGCATTCAAACAGACAAGCAATGGAGGTAAAGGTCAAAATAAAGATTTCCATCACTCCCATTAATTATTATTTTTTATTTAGAAAACAAGATTATTAAAAAACAAAATTCGATAGTTAGCTTCTTTTGATTCACCAAACATCTAGCGAGTAGCAAATAACATAAACTGCAATCCAACGTTGCATCCAACTGTTATCTAATTTCATAGCTTTTTAAAGCTTTTTATTACCTGAAATTTATTTAAATATAAGGCGTCACGATTCGGTAGTGCGAATATATGAAGCAATTGGCATAAATAAACATGACTGTGTCAGCAGCACTGAAAAAGAGCAGCCAAAATTACATTTGTTTTGAAGCACTTAATGAGTATTACTAAGACCGCGTTTATACAGGGCAACTTTTGTTGTTTCAACTCTTTACTTGTGATGCTCGTGCTCTGTGAATACTCTTTGTGTTCTCTTTCTTCTCAATATTATTATTGGCTGTAGACTGAAAACTAACAATTTCAAAGGAATATCAAAAAAGAACTTGCAAAGTTGAAACAATAAAATGTAAAGTTGTACGATCGCAGTCTAATGAGTCCTGGCTAATATCAGAAAAGTTCCTCTTCAGCGAGCAAACTCCAAAACAACAAGGTACTAGGACCGGATGGAGTACCCACAGAAGTCCTCACGGGGACTGCAAAAATGCGACCACAAGTGTTACCAGATATGTACAACGCTTGCCTAAGAGAAGGAATTTTCCTAGAAATCTGGAAAAAGCAGCAGCTTGTGCTAATAGGCAAGGTAACCCGAATCTCCCACCAGCATATTGACCATTACGCATGCTTGACACAGCACGAAAGCTCCTTGAAAGACTTATCAAGCCTCGACTGGCTGCAGCCATTGACCATGTCGGTGGACTATTGGCAAGCCAGAGCGGTTTTAGACACGGAAAGCCTACTATAGGGGTAATCGAAACTATCACAAGCAGTGTAGAAGCAACGCAACAGGGCAGTATTCAATCCAGAAGCTTAGTTGTGCTTGCCACTTTAGATGGAAGGAACGCTTTCAACAGTATAAGATGAACGGACATATTAGTCACCTTAGAGCTAAGTTTCAAAACTCCGACATACCTACAGCGAATAATTAGGAATTAATTGCGAGGTAGCAAACTGCTCTATCAAACCCCAGAGGGTCCTCGATGCATAGAAGGCACATCAGGAGCGGAAAAATGATCGATTCTTGGTACAACGGACGGCAACTCTGAGAGTCTGCCTACCGCACAGTAACTGGGCCAGCTGTTCAAATGATAAGTGGTTCAATATCGGTAGATTTTCTAGCCTTTAAGAGGAAAAGGTTGTGGGCATTAAAGAACGAAAGGATGGAAGAAAGAGCAAGCAAACTTACAGCTCGTGAAATAGAAGACGAAACAGTAGGCTATGGCAAGAGCCTCGGAAAAACAAAATACGTGACAGATGGACGGCCAGGCTAATAAAAGACGTCACTATACGGTACAGAAAGAACTTCGGTGAAGTCCATTTTTATACAACCCAAATGCTCTCGGGGAACGGGTATTTCCAAAATAGGGAAATGAGAATACACCACATACATATATGATGACGCAGCCGACGATGACGCTGAACTCACCTTTTTCCAAACTATGCGAAACAAGAACGTCGAACGCTGGAGAATGCAGTCGGTCATATAACTTCTGGAATGTAGTCGACAAGATATTAAACAGCGAGGAAACATGGGAAATCATCAGCGTGTTCACGTAAAAAATTCTCTGGATCAAAAGACAGGAGCTGGAGAAAAGCATAAACCTTGTAATGAGGAAGAAGGAACGCCACTCTGAGTAATTTGAAAGCGATTCCAGGCGGTCGATGGTGGTTCCAAACGAGGGGAGGTTTTTAGTCTCGGGACATACTATTGCAGAGACAGCAGCTTTGATGATGCATTAGGCATTTTAAACCCCCTCATCCGGATTGTGTTGAATTATGCTTGATAACTCGTTGTTGTTGCTACATACATATTTTTCACTTAGCGGACAGAGAAGTGATTAATCGAATCGAATATATGTAGTAGTTTGAATATTTATATTGAAATACAGAATAGAAAAAAGTACAATATGTGTTGGAGAGATCGGTTGTACTTCGGAAAGAACCATTGTCCCACCACCCTCTTGTCGGCTCTTTCCATACAATATCATATATAAGAGTTTTGTAATAGGTATGAGTCGATGTTTAAAGGCTGCGACGGTCATATTTTAAGGCGTCGGCTGTAAAATCTGTTGTTTATTATTCGGTCACCAATTCCAAATCAACATGGGATTGGCAAGCACAAGAAAAAAATTTATTATTTGAGGGTATAGTCTCGCGGAAGTGACGTGAATTGACTACCAAGATCATCCAATTTAGTCCGCTAGACTGCGGAGTTTTTGTGAGTTACAGATCTATGCCAATAGGCCGCAATCGACCGATACCTTCAAAGTCAAGGTCATTGCTCCATGCAGGGTCATTAAAAATTGCACTCTTTGGATCCACGCCACTGTGTGTGCCACAAATAGAGGCACATAAAAAATGAATTTAATCAATGCCTTATAGTTACAGCTTGTTTTATTTGATTTCGATCCACCCATTTTGGAAGACCTTATTTATGTTTTTTCTACTTATTCGTAATTATTCAGAGAGCACAAGTTTTGCACATTACTGTACTTACATACACATACACATACTCAAGATCATTCTTAGTGACCAAGAAGAAGTTCTGCGTTTTCGCAATTTCTCTGTGACGAATGTTATTAACCTTAATTAAAATGCCCAATTCTGCACTTTCAGCAATACTTTCGTGTATTACATAAGTATACGTACTAATATATATGTATTTGAGTGCAAGTTCGCCACTGCAAGAAATGTGTGTGTTAATTGTGTGTAGAGCGGGTGGTAGTAAGGACGGTGTCCACCAAGTTAAAAGCCGCACATAAATTTCCGACACTGAAAATTTGTCGCTTCTCTTGCAAAAATGGTATGGGGCACTCCTTGGTGCTCTTTATATGCTTATACATATTTATAAATATATTGTAAGGTGTGGAAATTATGAAGCATGCTGTAGTAAGTTAGATTGTCTCGAAGTACCTATTTGAGAATGCCTTTCATGCGGTAGTTGTCTATTTGGGACCGCTTCGAAACTAGTGCAAAATTAATGAATACTTAAAGGGCTCCGTTAATTAGGAACGCCATCAATAAATAAATTTTGTGTGCTGGTACCAACCTTTTCGAGGAAAACTAATAACAAAAACGCAATAAAAATGAAATACGGACGCCACTCAAGCGATCCTATTTCGTCGACAGAATTATATTGGACCGCCACTACAATTAATCTGAAGGTGGTTTTGTTTTGTTAGTAAAATTAGTTTTTGTTTTTATTAAAATAAATTCAATAAAAATATTTATTTTCTATTATTGAGAAAATTTACGTGAAACTTTTATTCAAATAATTTTCAGAGTCAGTGTCGCAGAAAATACACTCCAGATTTGGGCAGTTTTAATGAAATTTGTGTTGTAAGTATCAAGAAATATTTCACAACAACATGAGCAAATTTTCAAATGATTACAACGGTGCATTGTGACTTGGCTTAAGCACAACAAGGAAATAGTCTCAAGGCGTCACCACATGAATCGGAGGCGTCGAAATCTCCTCTTCATCTACGAAGGGTGCCTTTTATATTTCGGGATTTGGCAATTCTGGTGTTGCAATCTGGCAACTGACAGCTGTATCGCAAAGTTTGACATTTTTTGGCTTTTACGTACTCAGAACGTTTTGAAATACCAGCGCTATTTGTGTTGTTTACAGTAACTTAAAAGATTCATCTCCGTCTAAAAATGGAATTAAATCGTGAACATTTTTAAAACTTTGGACGTGGATTCACTCAGCAACATTACATGGATGAACTTAATTAATTTTTTGGCGATGAAGGTCCATCAAGGACCAGTGTTTATCGATGGTATGGTGAATTCAATCGTGGTCGTAGTTCACTCCAAGACGAATTTCGTGAAGGTATATTGCAAGATCGTCATGTGATCAATCGTGAGATTGAGACAATCTTAGGCATTAGTGGGACCAGCATACATTCAATATTGCATAAACATTTGTCTGTAAAAAAAAATTTGTTCGCGCTCAAAAAAAGGCTCGTGTCGATTGGTCGAAGGAAATGCTCAAAAAATATGATCGCGGGGCTTTGAAGCACGTCTATGACATCGTGACAGGTGATGAATCATGGATTTACGCGTATGAGCCCGAAAATAAACAGCAGTCGACTGTATGGGTGTTTCAAGATGAGCCAAATCCAACAAAAGTTGTTCGCGTACGAAGCACTTCCAAGCAAATGGTCGCCTGTTTTTTCGGAAAAACTGGACATGTCGTAACCGTACCACTAGAACAACGCAGAACAGTAAATTCTGAGTGGTACACAACCATTTGTTTGCCAGTTGTCTTCCAAGAAATTAGGAAAACCAATCGCCAAAGACGGATCACTCTTCACCAGGACAATGCGAGCTCTCACACATCGGCTCAAACAACTGCATTTTTGAGCACCCAAAACATCGAATTAATGGGTCATCCGCCGTATAGTCCTGACTTGGCACCGAATGACTTTTTTTATTCCCGTACGTAAAAAACAAACTGAGAGGTCAACGTTTTTCGACACCTGAAGAAGCGGTTGCGGCAAGTGCATGCAAGAGTGTATAGATCTTCATGGAGAATATTTTGAAAAGCAATAAAGTGATTTTCGATGTTTAAAATTTGGTTTTGTTCCCTAATTCCGACATATAAAAGGCACCCCTCGTACGAAGAAATTGCAGTTATCATTTTCAGCTCTGCGACTGTCGTGACATGAAAAGTTATACAAGCCTGCATAAATTTCATTGTCCGGATATGCCACACGACTTAGAAATATAGCTATACTTATTTTGCCGTTTTCTAGTTTTTCCGACACCTCCATAAACCGCTGGCCCAATACTTAATTTTGTGCTTCAGATATTCGAATTTTCTGTATGATCTGATGATTTCAAGTTCTTTCGTAATATTATCTGTGAGGCCGATGTTTATAACTTGCAACAGGACTTAAATAATCTTGGCGACTAGAGTCGTGAATAAAAACAAATGCTTTCATATGTCCATTTCCAGATCTATCGAGGTTCGGCAATCATGTTATGCTGTAATGACCAACTTATTAATAAATGATTTGTTGATCTTGGATTTGTGTTCGATGAACGACGCACTTTCAAAATCATATTTTTTGTGTTCCTAAGGTTTAAAGTAATCTAAAATTTTTGTGTCGCTTGTCACAAGATTTCAAAGATCCGTATACCAGGAAGCCTCTCATATAGAACAAAAAACGGTGCAACGTAATTCATTCGCTTTACACTAGCAATAAAATTTGAAGAGCCACTTCCCTCTTATTAGTTCACGCTGTATATTAATTAGTTTAAACACAGTTGAAACCAGAGCAATAATCAAGTATCTTATGTTGGTTTACGAAATAGTCAGTTGCTTCATTGAATGTTCTGGATTGCTCGAGCTGATGCACTTATAACCATACGACCTTTGGAGTCTAATAAAATCTCAAAAAATAATAAATATAGACTTTTTCATCCCCAATATCTGATTTTAACCCTTTTAAGAAAAATAATTCAAACGTTTTATTTATTTGTTTTTTACGCAACCATATATAAAAATTAGTTGTAAAGTATAGAAAACAGTTGAAAAGCTGAAAAATTGTTGTCCAACGAGAAAGATGAGTATGTCGATTCTATGCAAATAGAGTTTTTTTTTGTCAAAAAATACTTACGTTTTACTCTGTTATAGTTTTTTTTAAAACGAATCACTAGCATTTCAATTTTGCTGTTTAACCAATTTGCACAAAAGTGAGGTTATTTCGAAATGTCCTAGAATCAAAGACAGTTTTTTTGCGTTTTATTGTTGCTACATATATATGTGGTGGATTAAAATTGTTTGAGTTATTCTATAATACTTAATTTGGCAATAAAATTGGGTAAAAACTGCAATACTGTATATGGGCTCATATGCGGTAAAGAATTAAATTTTCCATTGACACTCTGTACTGTTGATTTCTATTGCCTATTGTTGTTAACATCTTCAAGTAGACTTAACCCTCTACTACCCAAGACCGCCTGTAGACAGCCTAAGTTTATTTCACGCTTATTCCCTTTTAAAATACCATTTCGTTACTTTTTAAACTCTTTCTAATTCGGGGAAGTCCCAAAATTATTGCTGGTGCATTTGCAGCAGCGTCTTGTTTTTTAATCAGCGGTCATAGTCATTTGAAGTCGGAAAATAGTGAAGTGCGGCCAAATTAATTATTCTGCAAAAGTGTTGTATTTTAAAAATTAAATAAAAATATTAGAAGTGTATTTAGCTTATAATAAAAATTATCATAGTGTTGCTGGTTGTGTTCAAAATACGAAAGTTAAAAATAATAACAAAAAAAGTGTTTCCTGTATTTTATAAACCTTTGAAGACAGCCCGTCTAGAGGCGGTCCTGGGATAACTCGGAATAAATAACACTATGCGGTAAGTTTGAAATTTTGATATTTTTAGAGGGGGGCTAAGCTTAAAGTTTTGGTTTTTTAGAAATGGATCAACGACAAAAGTGTAAATTATCATCCTTCAATGATGAAGATATTGCAACATTTTTGGATTTACTAGAAATCGACGATGGTACAGACGTGGAAGAAGATTTGGAAGATCTTTTAGACGAAGATGTGGACGATGCAGAATTACCTATCGACACTGGAATTGACGAGGTGATTAACAGGGCGGTAAATTTGTCAGATTCTATGCTGGAATCAGAAGTGTGTGTCAATTTAAATGGAAGTCCCGCGTCGTTTGCACATGTATTAGCCCCATCTACTTCGACTTCCTCAAATATTCCGCAATCACAGAATCGCAAACGCAAAGCTCCTGGTGAGCAGGTTGTCGGTCAACGTATTGAAACTATCATAACCGATCCAGGTGAGTTTGTTGGGTCAGTTAATGATATCGATCCTAAATCGCAGACCTTTAAGAAAATGTTGTGCCGAAAGAAGAACTTAGTGCTAGATAAATCAGCGATTGGGTTTTCTCCTTCGGATTTTGTTATAACTTCGAAATATATTGCGGCGCAGGAGACAATGCTGTTCTGACTGATACACCAGATCTTGGGGCATCAGCGAATGTGGTGGTCCGATTGTCCCGTAATATTCCAGATTTTAAAAACCATATAACATATTTCGACAACTATTACACGTCACTGCCACTTCTGGTTTATCTAAAATCACGCGGAATACATTCGCTGGGAACTATTCGTTCAAATCGAATTCCGAATTGCAAACTTCCGACAGATCTTGATCTCAGGAAACAACCCCGTGGATATTCAACTTGTGGATCTGCTTTAGGAGTTAACATTTCCTTATCAGTTTGGAAGGACAATAAAATAGTGCGACTCGCATAAGGGTTACACAGGCGAAAAGCCCTTTCAGAATGAAACAAATGTTATAAACAAGGTGTCGCGGTTCGTCCGCTCAGAAAAAAAATGTGTTGATGTCGATTGTCCCAATGTAGTCCGTGAATATAATAGTCCTATGGGGGGCCTCGACATCATGGATGGCCTAATTGGGCGATATAAGATTCCGGTAAAGAGCAATAAGTACACAAACCGACTTTTTATACACCTGCTTGATATGGCCATGATAAACGCTTATGTTTTGTTCAGAAGAATTAACAAGATTGACACGCATTCTAGGCAGTACCAACTGCCGAACTTCCGGGCAGAGATCGCATACGTACTCTGCAAACAACAATATTCTTTAATACCAAGAGCTCCAGGTCGTCCATGACAAACTCCTCAAGTAAAATTTACTGGAAGAAAAGCTTACTTACCTCCTGACGACGTTCGCTACGACGGAGTTGGACATTATGGAAAGTTTTTATAACGCACCGGTAAAAAAAGGTGCAAATATCCTGGCTGCACCTCCGAAACTCAAATCGTGTGCCGAAAATGTAATCTGAATCTTTGTTTTTCCCAGCAAAAGGACTGCTTTCACAATTTTCACCATAAAAAATTTGCACCAACTGCCTATTTATGCCCAAAAGCATGCCTTTCTTTTATAGACATTTTTCTAAAACTATTTGAAATAAGACTGACTGTTTGTTTTGTATTGATTTCTGTTAAAAACTTTCTGTTTTGTTCAATAAAAGTACGTAATACACTGAATTTGAAAGTTTTTCATTTAGATTTTTTTTGGCGTTCTTTCCCAAAGCCGCCTGCAGGCGTGGTAAGGTTTTATCCCTATATAATCGGATCAAGGAGCAAAATTTCACTTTCTTGATAAAGAACCTATAATTTTACCATAATCCCCACCCAAAGCAATTTTTTTCATTCAAAAATAAAATTTGGGCACTAGAGGGTTAATTCAAGTGAAATTGTACACCTCTAGTTTACTAGGTATACCGGCCATAAGCTGAAAGAATCGAAACGAAATGGGAATGTATACTTATTTTAAGTATTATCTTCATTGTGTACCTTTGGTTTTGACTCTTAGCTTTCAAAATCTGAAAAATACTAAATTTCCATGCTCGGTGGAGGCTTAAAAGGTTCCACAAAAATATTCGCCCAAAAATTTCAGTAAAGGTGTTCTCACACGAAAATATTGTTCGATAACGGACAAAAGTACGCCACTAATTTATTTCTAAAGTAATTAGAATACCGCACTCTCATATTTTTTCGTCTCATTTTGTCATAATAGGCAGCATTCACCACGTCAACAGAACTCATAATAACTATCTGGAGGTGGCCTAAAACTGTTAGTCTCTCAATTTGAAGGAGGAATAGTGTAACCAAACATAATAGTATTGTAATGCATTGAGCTACTAGTCACTCATGTAAATTTAGCTTCTGTTTGCTCAATTGTTTCCATTTCCACATTTTCAGCACTAAAATACCAGTACATACAGGCTTACATATAATTTTATATATACGCGTATGAATATGAAAGGTACCAGTCAACAGAACTTATTTAAAGTTTGACTCCCTTTTTGTGGGAAACAAAAGGATTTTTGCTGTTCAACAAAAGTTTTAATACTGGCGATGATTTCTTATTTTTATACATTTCTCATATTCGTACCGAGTTTTGTGTGATACAAAATCTTCGCTCTACCGCACCAATCCTTTGCTCTGTTCATTTTCAACTCTACCAATATGCAATAGCGATTTTGCCTGCTAGCGAGGCTGAAATGTGTCACCCTTAACATTTGCAATTAAAAGCTCAACAACACACAAAATTAACATTGTTGCTGGGCAGCGTAGATTGCGGCACAATGGCAAACTGACCGTGGGGCAAGGCAATGTGGATTGTGGAGAATTCGAGTGGCTGCGACTTGCATCCCAGTAGAAGTCGTATTGTGTGTGCGTTTGTGCATTTGTCTGTCGGTCTATTTGTCTTTTTATCTGTCTGCCTTACAGCTCTTTGCAATGCCACTTTACATTTTATGCTTTATGGCCGCAGTGCACACCTGCCACCGAAGCAACGCCAACTCAACCAACTCACTTCGTTATTCGTTGGTAGTAGCGCGGTACATTTTAGCGCGAATTGCATTTGGCTTTTTAACGGCTTCATTTTTCGTTTTCCAGCTTTTTATTCGTTTGTCGGCTTTTTCTATATTCAGTAAAAGAGAAAGAGAGAGAAGAAAAATAGTGGTGCATTCGTTTGCTAAAATGCTGAACTTTTTAATTTTAATTGTTATAAAAAGGTTTGCGTTTGCATTTGCATTTGCAACGTTTGGTGGCAACCGCATGAAAAAAACGGGGCAGACTATTAAAATGAAGATCCAACGGTTCGGAAAAGTGCGTCAAAATATGAGCCGGCATAAATACTTTTTATGTAGGCTTTTACATTTGCTAATGCAGTGTCAGCACAGTTAGTTGTAGCGTAGCAAATGAATAAAAAAAAAGGAACAGGATGGAATGACAAGGCGGGGAGTTTGTAAGTGAACTTCGTAGTTACTTTAGCAATGTTATACGCTTGGAAAATTTAAGGAAATTTTCACACATTCACTCAAATTTCTGCACGATTTCAAAAATTCGTTACAGCAGACCGAATGGCCAGTAAGTACTATTACTTAGGGTCCAGAGGGAGAGCGGTGTTAACTGAGTGGGTTTAAAGGGGCATGTGAATAGGTCGTTTGTATCGCCAGGGCATCTTCACAAGCCGGACGTACATTGAGTATGCAGGGGTCGATTCTGGATAAGTAGGAGAGTTCTGCTCCAATGTCCAGAACCTAATTTAGCTAAAGTTAGGGCGGTCTCATGAGGCTGCTAAAGCTCGTCGTCTGCGATGAGCAGTGGTTGGGCTCTGATGACGGCATTCGGTCTGTATACTCTCCGATTAAGTAGTTGCAGTTGTGTCTGGTCCTGGACATCGAAAGGATGTCTCCTGACACGCCTATGAGTTGGCTCAGGGTCTAGGAAATGCCTGCAGGGGTGATTCCTGCAGTAGCATCCCTTCACGAATTGCTTGTTGACAAGCACCAATGCCAATTCTCAACCTAAACTAAGGTATGGGTTTTTTTCCGCTGAAAATTTAGAGAGAAATTTATTGCTGAGGTAATAAGCCATCACTTTAATTATTCGTTGCAATATAAAGAGTGATTTTTTAAGTGCTATGGAAAGTTTTTCAAAAAAACACACGTAAAATTCAGAAAAATGCATGAAATTTTTATTTAAATCGATAGTACAGTCCAAATAATTTAATGTTTGAAGATTATTTCATGCAAATGTTGACCGCGACTGCGCTTCAAATGGTCCATGCGCTTAGTCCAATTTTGGCATACTCTTTCCTATGTTTCGGCCGGTATCTCACATATAAATGCTTTAATGTTGTCTTCCAATGCGTTAATTGAAGCAGGCTTGTCTGAATAGACATGAACTTTAACATAGCCCCACAAAAAATAATATAAAGACGTTATATCGCACGGTCTGGGTGGTCAATTGACAGGTCCCGAACGTGAAATGTGAAAATGTTCACCGAACTCGCCTCTCAACAAGTCCATTGTTACGCGTGCTGTGTGGCATGTGGCACCGTCTTGCTGAAATCACATGTCATGCAAGTCAAGCTCTTGCATTTTGGGCAAACAAAAAATTGGATATCATTTCACGGTAGCGCTCACCATTCACAGTTACGTTACGATTCGCAGCATCTTTGAAGAAGTACGGTCCAATGATACATCCAGCCCATAAACCGCGCCAAACTGTGACCTTTTCTGGATACATTGGTAGCTCTTGCAATTCTTCTGGCTGATTCTCACTCCAAAATCAACAATTCTGCTTATTTTTCGACTTTAGACTTTCTTAACAGAACACGCTTTTTTATAATGATTTGCAAGCGTTGTTCAAATGTAAGACGATTCATGGTTAAATTATAGACCAAACTGAAGATGTTTGACAGTGAACCAAAACACGAAACCTGCGTCAGCTGTTTAAATCAACTCTTTAAAAAGATAATAGCTAAAAAATCACCCGTTAACATCCACTTCAAAAATAGGTAGACTTCGGAAATGGGTAGACTTCGGCACGTTTCGGCAAATAATCGCAGACATCAATTAGCGTGACAAGCAAATATTGAGAGTTTGTTTCAGGCCAGCCTGCAAACGGCTTCAAGCAGCTTCCTGGCTCCATGGTAGCTATGACTTTATCAAATTTCCAACAATTTTCTTTTTCTTACCTTTAGTTTCAAGTACTGTAATACACAAAATTCGTCAAGCCCAAAATATCAAAGAATTTGTTTGAAATGGAGCGCCACGCATACGAGTAAATTACTACAAATTCTTTGTACATTTTCGTATGGAGGCCCTTAGTGAAATTTTATAGCAAATAATTTTCTAGAACATTTTAATTTTCCAGAGACCTTAAAATTCCATTTAACTCGGACTTTCTAAAGACGGGGTCGAACGACTGAATGGGTTAAAATGTTCTAAAAAATTATTGCTCTTAAAATTTTATTATATGTATTTTAACTGTGGCGCCTCCCGTAGCCGAATGGGTGGTGCGTGATTACCACTCGGAATTCAGAGAGAACGTAGGTTCGAATCTCGGTGAAACATCAAATTTAAGAAAAAGTTTTTTCTAATAGCGGTCGCCCCTCGGTAGCCAACGGCAACCCTCCGAGTGTACTTCCTCTTCATAAAAATATTTGCCGTTCGAAATCGGCTTGAAACTGTAGGTCCCTCCATTTGTGGAACAACATCAAGACGCACTCCACAAATAGGAGGAGGAGCTCGGCCAAACACCCAAAAATGATGTAGGCGCCAATTATATATATATATAAAGCTACAAGATTTCGATTAAATTACTTTACATATATTTCATATCATGTA
The DNA here is from genome assembly GCF_027943255.1 of Anastrepha obliqua. Lineage (NCBI taxonomy): Eukaryota > Metazoa > Arthropoda > Insecta > Diptera > Tephritidae > Anastrepha > Anastrepha obliqua. Next base: position 90,554,750 of record NC_072892.1, read on the forward strand.
AAAAAATGCTAAAGTAGTACTTTAATGAGAAAATACATAGAGAATTTACATTCATTCTCAATATTAAAATTCATACGAAATGGAGTATGGATTTTGATTTCACCGAATATACTAATTTTCTTGTTCTGCCCAATTTTTCCTAGAAGTTTATGTTGATTTAAATTTCTTTACACTCATACAAAAATGAAATGAAAAATGATGACTAGACGGACTTCCATTAAACAATACAGAATTTTTTGGTGTCTGAACATGATCGGTCAGCGCTGTTTCAAACGCAATTTTCTACCAAATTAATACTTTAACTTAAATATCTACTTTCTGGAGTACAAAAGCAGTAAACTACTCATGCGAAAGGTCATCTGCGTGGGTTTGTGGTATTCTACCCAGTAAACAAAATTTGTCCATATTGTTTCGGTTTACTTATTAAATTCGTCCATATTGTTTCGGTTTACTTAAAAAAATTACAAAACCCTACTTCAGACCAACGTCGCTAAAGTTTTTGAAAAAGAAGTACAACAGTAAAAGTTATGCAGGAAAAATTTTAAATGCACATTCAATTTAATATTTAATATAATGTGTGTATGAGTACGCAACTCAGGTTTTTCATATTCACACAACTTTATTTTTTTCAAGAGCTTTAAGGTTTCAAATGACTATATTTTCAAAAAATGGGTTTAAAAACATGTTCTGATATTAATATGGATATCAAACGATAGAGGATAAATAAATATTTTTTTGCTTCTCCAGATTACTTCTTTGAAGAGTCTTTTCCAGCCTACGCGGTTAGATGCTGTCATCTGAACACTATCCTAGCTTGTGTTTATGGAGGATAAATCATGCAGGATGTATCTTTTCCAGGTGTTCTTCGAGAATATATACAGTTATTGAATAAAACTTGTACTTTTCTCCAGCACAATGTTGGCCTTTAAAAAATACATATTTAAATATTTTTGAAATTCCTCAATGAATTATTTTGGAAAAAATATATGCATGCTTAAGTTAGCGGTATGAAATAATTGATGCCTGAACTATATTTTTTATACTTTTATAAAAACGCAAAATGTGTATTCTTTCTCTCCTCCTATGACATAAAGTAAACGCAATGGATACCTGTGTTTACGTTTATCCTAATGAAACTTTAAAGTCTTTCAAAAAATTAAGTTGTTCAAAAAATAAAGAGCTGAGTATGCACCACACAAAATCCATTACCACAAAAAATCCATAGTTTATTTGGCGTATGAATTTTTTTCTAATGAATTTAACTATTATTTTGTGCTTAATTTTTCTCTAATGTTTTTATAAAAGTGTAATACATTCAACAAGAAAAACACATCCTCTCAATATTACGAAAAGAACAGTGCTAACTGCTAGAAAGCGGTATTGTGACCCCTTTGTGGATTCAAAGTATTTCTCAGAGTCCAACTTCCTCAATAAAGCTTAGTATTTTTTTGAACTTTTTTTCCCTCCGCTTATGAATCAGTGCTTGGCATGATACCAGCAAGCACTTGGCGGTTTCATCTTTGTCCTGTAAGTTCCTTTGGAGTATATTCCCAGATTTGTAAAATGATAAATTAATATACAAGCTCTGTTACAATTCCTGTTAAAACTACCTATCAGTGAGTTTGCTTGCGATAAACCCAATATATTGCCCCAATATCATCTTTTGTGATTGGCTTTCCTCTAATTCCTGAATAAGACAGAAGAAGTTATCCTTTCCGTGGTCGCAAAATGGCTCTGGCATCTTTATCTGTCATATCATTCTCAGTAATTTCTATGTGCCCTGGAATCCATAGGTTACGCACCTAATTATTTTGGCCTAAAATATTTTTCTTATCGAGATAAAGCCACTTTTTATATAACCGGAGTAGAGATGAGAGCCTTGATTGCTGCCTGGCTATCAGTAAGGTTGTTGTTATTGTTGCATTCAAGGTAACAGCGACCACATCTTTATATTGCGTAGACTTTCGATTTAAATAAACTTCTATTCTTGCCTAACACATCCGAGTTTCTTTTTACCTGACCGCAAATAATTGCATCTGTACCTTCCTCGGTGAGTGATCTGTCCGTGTACCATGTTATCATGTTCAAGTTTATTTTATACATTTTAGTTTACTTGTAAAGGATTACCAAGTCTGTTCATTGCCTATTTCAGTCTGGAAGCGTCTAACAAAATTAAGCATATGTAGGATAATGTTCCATGGCATAAAGACCTCTGCGGTTAGGTCAGCAAAAATAGCGAATTTTCTGCTATTGTGATGAATGTCTGCGTCAATGGTAGCTTTGGTTGTTCTTAAGGTAGCCCTCCGCGCTTGGGATTGGATATGAGTGTGAAAAGGTGTGAGTTATGGAAGAACCAGAAAACCTTTATAATTAAACCACCAAATTTTGTTCCCAATTCAAGTAAAAAAGCAAATTTCAAGTTTTTTCGTAGCACATGTCTACTATTTTGAACTCACATATACATAGATGTGTATGTTACATGTGCTTATTTTAGATTGTTTATGAAATGTTGTTTTTTTTTGTCGGGACAGACTAGCAAGTACAGCACTCAGACACAATTAAACCAATTGTACTGCACTCGCATTCCCTTTTTAATTTTCTTTAAATCTACGTCTATATTACAAAGGCATATACTTGAAACAGAAGTATGGCTAAAAAACTGGAGAATAAAGGTTAATGAAACCAAATGCGTGCATATTACTTTTACTCTAAGAAAAGAAACTTGCCCTGCAGTAGCAATAAATGGTCAGAATATACCACAGCAAAACGAAATAAAATATCTTGGAATTCACTTAGATAGAAAACTCACATGGCGGAATCATATTGAAAAGAAAGTGTTGAATATCAAGCTTAAAATGAAAAGCCTATATTGGATGCTTAATTCGAAATCAGCATTACCTCTAGAGTACAAAGTGCTACTATATAAAGCCATGCTAAAACCAATATGGACATATGGTATAGAAATGAGGGGAACGGCTACGCCCTCAAATATCGAAAAACTTCAAAGAGTGCAATCTAAAGCCTTGCGGATAATCACGGGAGCTCCATGGTATATAAAGAATGCTAACATTCACAGAGATATTTGCATACCTCGTGTAGCCGATGAAATAGTACGGTTGAGCAAAAAATACCTACAAAAGCTAGAAGACCATCCCAATAAACTAGCGCGAAATCTACTTTTAGATGAAGGTCACACACGATTGAAAAAAAGAGACATCTTCAAGTCACGAGAGTCCGTCCACAACTTCCTCCAACCACATCTATCACATTCGATAAAAAACAAAAAACAACAACATTTTCACAATCGACATGAGGGACAACGGAAGCTTTAAGGGAGACTGGAAACTAGGCCTTTCCGGCTCCCAGCTACGAAGAATCGGAGACTGGAAACCCGACTATGAAGAATTGGAGATTCACAACCGATTTAATCATATATGTATGTAAATATATATTCATTTGAGCAAATAATTCGTTTCTTAGCACTGGCAAGGAAACATATTACTCTAGTATATACGATTTGTAAACTTATTGTTAGTTTCTTATACAAGAAAGATTCAATAAATAAAGAAAAATGGAAAAAAAAATCTACTCCACCTCCGAAGAAATCTGGGTAGATCTTGTGGTGCCAAGGAGCCAAGGTGGTTGCTTCTTAACACATCAGTGCCAAAGACCTCAAACCTGATTCGAACGAAGGCTGGGCAGACGCACAAAAAATGGTCCGCCGTCTCATCCTCCTCTCCAATTGCTGGGTAGAGTACACTGTCTGATATGCCTACCTTTTCCATGTGCTTTGCCCATATAAAGTGGCTCGAAGTGAAATGTTTACTACCAATCAATTAGTACCTAAGTTTAATAATTTTGCTATAACAAAGATTCATAGAAATTGTCAATTTGTTAATTGTCACAGGGTGAACTTCATATCGCGTCAATTTCATTGATATAGAGTTTATTCCGACCCTGTGACACTTTAGTTTTCATCAGAATAATATCTATCAAATGGACACATACGAGTGCGTTTGAAAAGTCCGTGCAAATATAAAAGCTTCTTAATTTTTTGTGGTAAACGTTTTTTATTTTTCGACAAGATATCCTTTTAAGTTTATGCATTTCGTCCAACGTTGTTCTAGTTTGATGATCCCTTCCGAATAGTAGGAGTTGTCCAAGGCTGATTCGTTTCGCTATTCGTTTCTGCAATTACCTTCTCGTTTGAATAAAATCTCGTTTCCGCCAGCTATTTCTTCAAATAGCAGTCCGAAGGATCCGAGGGAGCTAAGTCTGAAGAACGGCGTTGATGTGAAATGAGTTGGAATGCTATTTTCATTAATTTGCGCCCACAACTGCTGAGGCGTGAGCTGGTGCGTTGTCGTGATGGAAAAGTTAAATCACATACAAAGAAATAGACCGATCTGAGTGAAACTTGTTGCATTTTGCAAGATATATTACTAACTAAACATAGGGCTTGTTCGAGGCACGTAATAAAAGCGGAAATACTGCTGCACTGATGACAATTTGCAACACTATTGCAATTGCTTAACTGATACTTTTCTGATGTTCGGCAAACAAAAAATTTTTGATGCCGATTTATTTGTATTCGCGCGCAACATTTGCCGAATTTTTGACAATTCGAACGTGATGCTTTTGACAATGTTGCCAGAATTTTACATCGAACGTGATACTTTCAAAAATCATACAACACTGCGGTTGTGATTGAAGCTCGAACAAGCCCATTAAGTACGGACTTCTCTAACAACCGTCGTATATTTTTTATTTTATTTTAAATGTCTCATTGTTTTCTTTATAACATCAAGTAGGCTCGAAAAGAGAAGGTTAATAAGTAATCTAAATATATACTCCTTCTTGCTTTAAAATCACCATAATTAATTGATACGCTGCGCCTTAATATCCTGAAGGAGCGGCAAACTAGAAGCAAACAAATTTTCATTTTTATATTTTTTCATATTTTTAATATTTTACTAAGCAAAAAATTATCGATATTCCAAGTTAATTTTTGCTTGCTGGGTTTGTTACTCATATCTTGTGCGCGCATGTGTGTATGCGACCGTTCACTAACAAAGATTAATGCCAGTACGACTGATGATTTTTAAGATTAATTAGGCGAGATGAGAAGGCATTTTGTGTAAAAGTGTGTAAAATGCTTCATAACGAGACCGACGATAGCTCCTTTCAGCTGGGCTTCACGTTGCGGGAAATGTAGTATGTAGGTGTATGCGTACATATATAATACATAAGTAATATATATGAGTACATATGTCTGTGAGGATTAGAAAATTAGTCGCAAAAGTTTTACCACCGCTTTATATGCAGCAGTACAGCAGAGGCTGCTAAGCTATTCCGGAAGTGACGTGTCATATTCGTTTGCCACCAGCGTCTAACAATGTATTAGAGAGTGTAACGGAAATACAATAATTACCAGCATATGTTTTGGAAATGTGTTTAGAATTCGCAATTAACGCAAAGCCTTTGAGCAAAAAAGATTATTTCGCTCATAATAATTATTGCTATTTTGTTGGGTGTCTGCTTCTTCAGCGAGTGAGTTATGTAACAAAGTATTGTGCTTTGTTAGTTTACGGCACATTGAATATGCAATGTTGCATGGTTGAATAAATTCATGCATGCAACATTGAATTGGTGATGATTTTAGTGCTTGTTAGGAATTTTAATTAGAATGACCGGGTACTTATACATATCTATTTTAGTTATTGCAGGAGGGGAGGATTAAGGAATAATTTTGGGAAGGTTTTTATATAAAAATAAAATAACTGTTACTTGTATAAATAAGTTTCTGCACTTAATTATGAGTACTGATATAAGTTCCACTCCCTTCTGCCTTTTCTTTTGTTTATTTTCTCCAATTTAATTGTAAGCGGTCGCAAAACAAAGCAAGAGAGAGTTCATAGAACACTCATAATCTTAATGACTCTCAAAATGATTTGATGCTCAGTTTTGGCTGACATCTAAGACGTGCTTGCGATCTTCCAAAATTCTCCGACAGTAAGCAGCTCAGAACACGTTGAGCTAATTTCAGAATTGCGTTTTTCTGGAATTTTGCAGATCGGTTGATATATTGTATGTATTTTAAGTTCTGGTTACCAACCAACTTCTCACCTGAGCCAACCCCGAAATTTGAAGTACATTTAATAACTTTTGGACATTTTAATAATACATAGTAATGCTTTGAGCTGTGTACGATTGTTCATAATTATTCTGTGACATAAGCGATTTTAAAGAATTTCTGTTGATAACACCGCGTTACACACATTCTGTCCTATGAACCAAATATACTTTTTCGGAAAGGGGATAAAAAATAAAAATACACGTTTATCGGTGATTTTCATGTACACGTCACAATTTTTTTTTTTGTATTTTATAACTTTAAACGAGCAATTCTTGTATGCATATCTGTATAGCCACACGATCTCAGGATTAGCTTAACGGATTTGAATGAAATTGGGCACACAGATAGTGTATCACATTTCTAGACTTTTCACCTAGGTGTTGCCACCTGTTGGAAATTAAAAAAAAAATTGCATGAGATATGCCAGTGTGGGTATCAAAAGAAAGGTATTTCACCCTGCATTACAATAGAGATATAAAACCCCGAAATTTTTTATTAATTTTATTATATTAAAATTAAAAATTGTTACATTAAAAAATTTCCTTCAAGTTATGCTGAAAATTTAGAAAAAAAAATTTTGACGTGTACATGAAAATCGCCGATACACGTGTATTTTTATTTTTTCTCCCTTTTCCGAAAAAGTATATTTGGTTCATAGGACAGAAAAAAAGTTCGTTTTTGTAACGGAGTGTAATTTGCAATAGAAGAAATGGGAAGTTGTTAACATGTAATCAGGAACAGCTCAAACGATGGGAGGAACATTTTGATGAAGCTTTCAGATCACCTCAAATTCTTGAGAACGTACCAGCGACAACTTCAGCGACGTACTCAAATAATTTTCGTTGCATCTTCCAAGCCTCCAACGGTGTCTAAAATTGAAACTGCAGTTCGTAGTATGAAAAATGGAAAATATAGCGGAGTGCACAACTTCATGACAGAAATGCTAATAGGCGATCCATAAACTTCGGCACAGATGCTGTTTTGCTATGAATGCAGGTTATTTCGGTTCGGGTTCCAAAGAAAGATGCGTCTGCTGACTGTGGGAACTGGAGCGGTGTCATGTTGTGTGTACTCCTTAAAACTCTCAGTAAAGTGATTCTTAATCGAATAAGCGATACAATTGATTAGACTTTTCGCTCGCAGCAAGCTGGATTTAGACCGAGAAGAACGTGTGTGGATCAAATAGCTATCATCCGGATGATTTCAGAGCAAATCGTCCAAAACCAAGAAACACTTTAGGTACCTCGTTTTGGTCGAATTTCTTTGATCCACAGCAGCGTCAAGGTACCTGAAGTGTTCTCCGGTGTAAGGGAGTCCTAGGTAAATTGGTAAACAAAAATACAGTCCTAATATTCAAATTTTCAATGTCGCGTACTGCACGATGGCCCATTATCTCACCCTATTGAACCAGTTTTTGGGGTGAAACAAGGCTAATGATGTGCGTGGAAATGTCCCTGGTGCTCAACATGGCAGAGCTATTATCTTCAACAAAATCAGCATGGAACATCTAGATTATCTCAATTATGCTGTTTGATCTAATTGTTTGTTTTGGTATCGCAACAAAGAGGGCATATACAACGCAAGCTCAATGGTGTAGCAACGCATGCAGAATGCATTTGGTTGGGTATAAACATTAGAAAGACAAAGTCAATGGCTCTTAATGGTCCTAGACCTGGCGCATACACGTCGTGTAAGCAACAACTTGAATATGGATTTTCAACTTCAACGTAAAATCAGTACTCCTATAGGACTGTGAAGCATGATTTGTAGCCGTTGCAACAACAAAAAAGCTTCAAACCTTCATAAATCGCTGCCTTAGAGTCATCCTGAGCAAATAATTGGGTGTGAAATGATGAGCTCTTCACGCGAAGTAGGCAAAGGTCAGTTGAAATTGAGATTCACGAGCGTAAATGGAGAATGGATTGGTTATACTTTGCGACTGATAACAGCAGAATGCTCTTAGACTGGAATCTATAAGGCTTACGCCGTAGAGGTCGACAGGATGTTGGAGACAAAGCGTGTGCGATGAATTCACGACAACTGACAACTCGCTGACATGGGCGCAACTAAAACTTAAAACCGGGAATCGATCCCAATGAAAACTATTTGTTTTGGCTCTTTGCGCTCTCAGTCGGCGTTCTAGCAAATAATAATAAGAATTACCAAGAGTACAGTTTCTAAAAATATTTAAAGTCCTATCTATGATACTACCTAAAAATATTATAAAATATGTACTTTTGAAAAATAAACCTTTTAAGGCGCCCAAGGAATAAAATGTTCTAAAATTTTTATTTATGCAGCGATTCATTTCTACGAAAACATATTGCGCTTCCACGATGCACAAAATGTTCAGTGTTGCACTAAACCAGGGGAAAAAATATTTCTCTTAAAGTACAGTACCTACAAAGTGCAGTGTATAAAAATAAGAACAACGTCTAACATGAACAGTAATTGAATTAGTAAAGAAAACAATAAGCGCAATGAGACATTGCAAATACGTAAGTACGGCATTGAAAGTAGTATAAAAAATATTCGTAGAAACGTAATGGCGAACAACAACGAAGTGTCACTGCTTCAACACAAAAACCGAACAATGAAAGCAATGGTGAGGATTAAATATAAAAAATGAGATGAACGAGCAGCAGGAGGCACTGATGAGCAACAACTAAAAATACAACAAACTCACTGCAAAAACGGCATTAGCAGAATAATGCATGTTCGTGTGTGTATGTGTGTAAATAAAATGGATACCACTCCTTTAGGAGCTTCGAAGGTAGGTGCAGAAGCGGTTGGCTAGGAAATAGCAGAAACTATTAAGTTGTGAATGTAAATACATACATATCCACATAATAAAGTACAACACATAGTTTTTAGTTGCAGACCAAGAAATAATGAAACGCACACAAAAGTCTTGCAAAAATGCAGGAAGAGTTAAGTATGGAGCAGACGAATGGCAACGACGCGACATTGTAAGTGTCAGCAATGGTGTTTACTAATGACTTTACAATTTCCAATGCAAAGAGAAATCCATGGGAAATTATGAACATATACGCAGACAGACAGGCAGAGCAACATAATACCAACGTATGTTTATAACAGAGCACACATACATACATATGTACATATGTGTAATAAAAGTGCGATTTTTTATTTTTTATCCGGTTCATTGTGCTTGCGCTACGCCAGGTTTCAAATGACAGCCAACGTCTTACTAATGTAAAACAGTCACATACAAGTGCGCAAACATATATGTACATATGTAAGAAGAGCGTTGAATGTAAAGGAGAGCGCTGAGTATGTGTGCGCGTACGTCGATGATAAATGGCATTAACGCGCAACTGATGAAAGGAACCACTGACATCGCTGCCATTACCACTTAGGACCTTCATCAGCAGCATCAGCAACAACACCAACCATAACTTTGTCATCAGTTTCACTGCCTTCGGTTTCTTCGTCGTAGTCTGCGTGCCGCCCAAAAAATATACCGTACGCGTTCACAAATGTCTTTATCCGTTATGTTGTGGCGCGCATCCTTTACAGATCATCGCTTCATTCTGCGCCACCATTACTATCATCACTTGCGATTATAATAGAAAATAAATGAGTGATATGTTTTTGACAACATGTCGTGCGGCAGCGTGGCATGCATTAGCATATACTACGTACTATGCGCACAAATATGAAGAAATCATACACACACACATGCACACAAAATCACACTGATAGAAATTAATAATGCCCACATGCGCTGGTTGGTGATACGAAATTGCTCACACTTGTATCCTTTCGCTTAAATTTATTCTCAAAATTTTCGATTGCGCATCTTGCACAAATGAGGGAAAAGGCGGAAGCGCATTCAGTTAGTGAGGGCATAAACCAAATACTTGAATATTCGGAACCATCAGCAAGTCCTATCAATCAATGTAATTGAATATATAATAATTACTTTCTAAATGTGAATTCAGATGAAAATTTAATTAGTTAAATTGATTCAACAACTTTTTCCAAGCTCGTGGATGCACAGGGTTATAGATGTAAGTCGAGCATATAAGTTTAAAAATGGAACTAATGGATATGTAGAATGTAAGAATAATTATATTTGCACATGGCTTGCTGGAATACGAGTAGGAATCAACATTTCATAATTGAAAATTATTCAATGCAAATTTCTTCAGCTGCATCAGTACTGCAGTACCGGGATCAGGAGCATCGCCATGCAAAAACTAGATCTTATTGACTGCACATTATTTCCCTGTTGTAATTTATAGTAGAGACCGCTTAGTACTTTTAGACTTCGCGTTATTGCTTGGTTCAACTATGCCTTTATATGTACATATATAGATTAGATAGATTAGATTAGATTTGTGGGGGCTGGACAAGTCCAAGCACTCAGTCAGTAGACCATTCACACCTACACCCCCAAAGTAGCCATATGCTGACCACAGACGTTTTGTCCTGTGATTACATCCACCAGTACTCTCAAGTCCTTCCTGCTGAGGAGAAAGGTCGCTGTTTTCCTGTTTGGCTCTTTCACAAAGCACTTGAGAACTCTGCACGAGTTCAACTCAGACCAACGACCTCTGTGTGTAGACCTCATGAAGTCCTCAATCCATAGTTGAATCGATGCGGAATTGACACCTACAGGGTTTGATTGAAAAGTAATGAGCCTTCCCGCGCGGAGCGTCTGCTAAGCGATCAACCGAATCGGCTGGTGGGGGAAAATGATCGTTGGACCGTCCCCTTCCACTAGAAACCGGTCCCAGTTCGCTGACAACAGCGGTGCAGTCAACATCGCTCCGCGCATGAAAGCTGTTTTAACAGTGTGTTAGGATTTTGCAGTGGCGAAAATGCAGCGATCGTTGGACCAACGTTACTCGATCAAATTTTGCGTAAAGCTAAACAGTTTGTACCTCCGCTTCATTTTACAAGGAAGTGCTCCTTCGGCTGAAAAACCGCGTCGCCTGGGTTCGGCCCGACCTCGTCAACAATTGGACCCTTCATCACGACAATGCGCCGGCACACACCGCCTTCCTCTGCACCTCTGCATTGGCCAAGATGGGGGTTCCGGTGCTTTCCCACATTCCCTACAGCCCAGACCTGTCCCCTCCGGACTTCTTCTTGTTCCCGCGCCTGAAAAGAAAGCTGAAAGTTAGGCGTTTCGACTCCATCGAGGCGATCCAAAAAGCTGTGACAGCCGAATTGTACGCGATTCCGGGGGATGAGTTTAAAAAATGTTGCCTGCAGTGGAAGGACCGCTACCAGCGGTGTATTGACGCTCAAGGGTCCTATTTTGAAGAATATTAGCTGTATAAGTCAAAAGGTTGAATAAAACTGCTTAAAAAAATAAGGCTCTTAAGGCTTACTTTTCAATCAAACTCTGTAGAAAGAGTTCAGGGCCTTGTGGCATACTTGCTTAGCCTTCATTTGTCAATTTATCAGCTAACTCGTTCCCTGCAATACCACAATGTCCAGGCACCTAAATAAGACTAACTTTGTTGTGTTTTGCACTGTTCAGTTTCGTCTTACATTCACCGACTAACTTCGAAGAGCAGCGTGGATTAGCAAGGGCTTTCAGTGCAGTTTGACTGCCACTACAAATTCCAATACTGTTGCCCCGCCACTTTTTCTCAATTAGCCAGTACGCCACATTCAAGATGGCCAAAACTTCCGTAAGGAATACCGTGGCCATCTGTCCTGTGGCATGCATAGGAGTACTTAGTGTCTTCGTTAAGTACCATCCAGATCCGCTTCCATCACTGGTTTTGGATCCGTTGGGGTAGAAAGTGTGCTGATATCACGTTAATAGGTTCTCTGGACTTAACCATTGATTTCTATCTGAGATCAAAACGGCATACTACCGAAGCTAACGACAGGCACCCGATTGTCCACCGGCAACGGTGTGACCTTGGCCACACCTTCTGAATTAGTTTCATCATGACTTTTGATTGTTTTGGCTCTTTTGTCAGCACATTTTTAAGACTTATATATTATTTAACGTCGTTGAAAAGCTAAAGAAATGCTGATGAGTTAAATTGCCAATTTTTGTTTAGCTGGCAAATTGTTCAAAACTTCGAAAATTTCCAACAAACATTAGAGCATTGCCCGATGCCCGATCCCAAAAAATTCAGATTGATTTTATTTTCGAACACCTTTCTCTTTGAGTAATTTTCAAAAAAGACAAACAAAAATTCTGAATAAAAAACAAAGTTTCCCTAAAAGCCTTAAATATTGAAAAGGAATTGTTTAAAAATTAATATATAATTTAAAAATTAAGTTAATATAAAAATATCTCATAAAAATGTAAAAAAAAATTGTTTTATAATGCTCCATATAAAAATTTTCAACATTGAATAAACCTCAAAATTATTAAATTTTTTTCAAAACTTTTCGAATTTACTGCTTATTGTAATCAATGCTTTAAATAAACAAAATTTCAGAAGAATTGGCGCCAAAAATGCTTAAATCATTTGACTTGAAATCGCTCCCAAATTAATCACCCCATCGGAAAATTTATTATTTTTGATCCGTGGTGCGTCAAAATTTTTTAATTTTTCAAACTAAATCGACTGCAGCGCCTCCTAGCGAGTTCACTCTAAGTATACTAAATATTAGTACCACAGCATCTCCTTTTAGGAAGATAATACATATCCCGAGTGTGAACAAACTCGATTTGAAAATACGACCTTGCATAAATCTTCGACCACCGATTCACCTACCATTGGAAGACCAATCCCAAGTTGGACTTTAACACGAGTATTTTTTACATAAATCGATCACTGTGCCACCTACTGACTGGCTCCAGTTTTTTGCACAACAATTCTTATTATTATTAGGTAGATAATATATATTCTAAGAGTATAAGCCAAATCGGACCATTGACGCATGATTTTTCGAAATATTGCAAAGATGGCGACACCGAGCGGGTTTATATTTCCCAAAAACGTGAATTTTTACACCGAGTGTTAAGTAGGTTAGATTACGTTGGTTGCCACTTTCCATAATGGTGTAGAGAGATGCCCATTTAAGTCTGGATACACTTTGCAATAGCACTAGTTTGGACTCAAGTTCCCCCTCTGAATCCCGAAGTGGTGAAACCGCTTCGTCTATCGGACAAATGATAAAATATTGTGAATGGCTGCCGATTTCATCCCTGTTAGACATCCAAAAAAGTAAGAGTTTACACAGCGATATTTCGTTCTCGCAAGAGTGGGACAGTGGCAGCGGAAGGGTTCAATGCACTACATTTCCTTCTCATTTTTACAGCTTTGATAGAAATCATTTGTGATAAGCCCCATGTGCAGCCATAGACAGTGCCAGTTCATGATACCAGGGGAAGACCGGTCTAAATTGATGAGCGACCTTGTTCTGTGCTCATTTCATCTAAGTTAAACCTATCTAGTGATCTCACAAGCGAGCACCGGGTCCAATTACTGCTGGCTTGCGCGATGTAGACGGATAGACGGACTTGTGGATAAAGTATATCCAGATGTTCAGGGAGTATGAACTAACTCGGATTATAAGTACGACTTCTTCAAATGTCCCGACTCTAGTGTCATCTAGAGGATCAAAACAAACTCGTAAACCCTCCCGTAAATACTCGCAACAACTTACAAAGATCATTCACTGTAATCGGGTAAATGATTTCCAAGTCCGTAAAAGAAAAACAAACTTGAGAGAATTCCACTATGAAAGTTTCAGAGATTACTAAGCATAGTCGCAGCTATTAATGAAAAATCTGAAATGGATTGTTTTTTAAAAATTACAAACCAAATGTTTTCTCCAAAATTTAAAAAAAAAACTAACTTGCTGCTTTTGAGTGAAATTATGTGCCTAACAACGCCGCACCTCTCGAATTTTGGGAGTAGCCTTACCGGATATTGCTCATTAGGTATCCGCAATGAGATATGGTATCATTTCGAGTCCTTACTACAGCAGCTCTTCAGGAATGAGTTGGCATCATCACAGTACCTTCACCTCAGCTTTCCTGTTCTCACGGGGTGGAGATTTTTTTGCTACATATCAGATTTAGATTTTATACACTTAATGAATTTCATCAGATGTATGAAGCGGCTCACACAACTGTAAATAGTCCACGCTTGGTCTTCTCTATTACATTAAAAACCAAAAAAATTGTTCAATGATTTGTTGTCTCACGCCCGCTGTGGGTTTCGAACTCGGGCCAACATATTTGCTCCACAAAAGCCGAACCTACTACAGTGTCAGTCAAATGAAAAAAGGACTTGGTAAGCGAATAAAAAAGGAAGAAGTTTAAAAATTGTTTGCCAATCTCCAAAAATCAATTGGAAGCAAAAATGGTAAAATTAGACACTGACTAGTATTTTTTATAAAGGGTGTTTTTTTAGAGGTTAGGTTTTCAAGTTGGCACTACTTTTTTCGTAGATGGTCTTTTTGACAGCTGTCACTTGATTTATGCTCAGTTTGGTTTGCCATTTCATAATGAATAGACTTACACCTGAACAACGTTTGCAAATCGTGCAAATTTATTACGAAAATAATGGTTCGGTTCGCGCGACGCATCGAAGAAAATTTTGTTCAGCGATGAAGCTCACTTTTGGTTGAATGGGTATGTCAATAAGCAAAATTGTCGCATTTGGAGTGAACATAATCCACAAGCCATTGCTGAGACGCCGTTACATCCTCAAAAAGTCACTGTTTGGTGTGCTCTATGGGCAGAAGGAATCATTGGTCCATATTTCTTTAAAAATGAAGCCGGCCATAATGTTACAGCCAATGGAGAGCGCTGATTAATGACTTTTTCGTGCCTGAATTGGACGATGTTGATGTGGACGACCTTTGGTTCCAACAAGACGGCGCTACATGCCATACAGTCAACGCAACAATCGATTTATTGAAGGAAACTTTTGGTGAGCGCATTATCTCGCGCCGTGGACCTGTGGCGTGGCCTCCAAGATCGTGCGATATAACACCGCTGGACTATTTCTTGTGGGGCTATGTGAAGTCGCTTGTCTACGCAGATAAGCCCGAGACGATTGACGTCTTGGAAGAGAAAATTCGGCGCGTTATTGCTGACATACGGCCACAATTGCTGCAAAAAGTGGTCGAAAATTGGGCCTCTCGGCTGGAATTTATTCGAGCCAGCCGCGGCGGCCACTTGCCCGAAATCATTTTTAAAACATAATGGCCAACCCTTATCTTTATAATAAAGCTAAATTCTTGGCCATAACATTAAATTATATACGTTTTATTTCATCTTGAAAACCTAACCTCTAAAAAAAACACCCTTTATTTACCATCCGCTTTCAGTCTTTTAGAGCCATCCTGACAATAAGTGACGAATTGAATTTTAATTAATTCATAATTTAATTTGCGAAAACAAAGATATTTAATTAGTAGCCAACTTTCTTGAGAAAATTGAGCACACACTTTTTTATGAAAATTAAAAGGGAATTCATTTGTAAACAGTCTTCACCTGGTAAGTACCGAAATTCAATATAAAGCGAAAAAATCTCAACCCAATCAAAGTGATGTTAAGTGGTTTTCCGACGTCTGCGAAAGAAGTTTCTGCGTTTTATTTCTACACAGCGCATATACCTACATATGAACCTGTATGAACATATATTTGTATATGTAAGTGCACAAGTTGGCAAATGTAAGCAAGTAAAAAGAGAAAGGAATATGAGTCTATCATTGTGTTTAACACCCGCAACAAAATCTACCGACAAGTTGCAAAGTACGAACTTCTCAACAACAGCAAACGTTCGCCAGCACAACAACATTAAATTACAAGCACAAAAACAACAGCAACAACAGCAATATTTTGTGTGTTTACAACTTGTAAAGCCATAAACTTAAAGGCTTAATTGCGAAACTTTAATTCGCTTTCATTTCTCTGCGCTGCTTGGCCTAGCTTTAGCCGGAAAATTGTATAAGTAGTAAAACGCAATAGCTTTTTTCACATCTACTCTCTACCTTCCAACGCTCTTATCTACTAGCTTTTGAAATCACGCATTTAATGTAAAACCACGCTGCACGCAAAACAACTCCCCCGTACGAAACGACAAACAATTTACGCTTTAAGGGATTGCGGGCATAACAATAACAGCAACAACAAGTGAAAAAATTAAAGGACTAATATTATGAGGAAGCGCGAGCGCATGAGATAACATTAAAATTTGATACATTCATTATTGTGGCAATGGCTTAAGTTGCAGTTTAAACATTTGGCCTAACTGTCGTAACGGCAAAAGGAAACTGGTGGGCGTAGCAGCAGGAATCAGCAACAGTTATGACAGCCGTTGGCTAGTGCTGCGTGAATTAGCTGCTAAAATGTCAAAGTGCCACAATGTGGCAATACGAATGGCGAGGCTCTGGTACAGCAATAAAGCCAAAATGGTACTAAAAATATATGGTTTTAAATATCATAATATACAAAGTGTGCAAAGTAGGGAGCGAAAGGTGCGTGTGCCCAAAAGTAGGCCATATTCATAAAAAATGTACATAAAAAAATAAACAGTAACAATGGTTCGTTACAAATCATTCGCACAAAGAATATTCGCGGAAAATATTATCAAAGGAGAAAAATCGGATAATGATGGCCATTTCGAAAATAAATACATATAACATAGAGTTATACTGGTTGCTACTGAGTAATGCCGGTTTTAAACTTAATGTACCTCAAAAGAACTGGGTACTAAACTAAGTTACTGAAAGGAGACTGCTCCACCTGTAGAACTGATTCTATTATATGTCATATTATAAAAGAGCGTTTAAGCTCGAAAGTTTTTAGACGGAAGATATACAATAGATACCAAAGCAAAGTTGATGTGACTGCTTGTGATCGAGGATAAGGCAAAGTAATATGTGAGGATAAAATTATCAAATGGTTATTACTATATTTATGTATAGCTATACTTATATGTACGGCAGTAGCCGTAATCGTCAAATGACACCGTCTTCTTCTTCTTCTGGATTGGCGCGTTAACCGCTTACGTGTTTTTGGCCGGGTTTAACAGAGCGCGCCGGTCGTTTCTTTCTTGTGCCAACCCGCGCTAGTTGGAAATACCAAGAGAGGCCAAGGTCTTCTCCAGCTGATCTTTCCAACGTAGAGGAGGCCTTACCCTCTCTTCTGCTACCACCAGCTGGTACCGATGGATATCAATATCATCGGCATACGCCAATAATTGGACGCTCTTATAAAAAATTGTGCCTGAGCGCTTAAGATTTGATTGGCGATTGTAGAAATATGTAGGCGTGTAGTAAGAATCAAATACGAGAAAAAGGGCTACATAAAATCCCTTGAAGTGCTTCGCCATAATTGGTTGGATTGGGTTGGGTTACTACAGAAGTGATAGTCCTTGGCCAGATACAAGAAATGTTTGCTTAAAATTTGGTTACGTTTATTATTGTAGAGGTTGATTTAATAATTTTGAGATTTATTCAATATTGTAATATATCTGTAAGGATAAAAATAATTTACAAAAAAATTTGTTTTGGGGGAATTTTTTTTTTGTTAAAAACTTGTAGCGAAAATTTTTGTATAATAAAATACCGCCATCTGGTTTTTCCCAATACTTTTTATTAGTACAAGGCGCCACAAAATTAATCACCATCAATTAATCACATTTGAGTATTTTTTATTACAAAATACAAATCAATGATTTTGAGTAACGGAAACCTTTATTTTGACCTTCACAAATTCCACTGCTTATCTGTTTGTATGATTATGATTAACGTACGACGCCATACGCGCTACCTAAGACCTTGTTAGTTTCATAATAAAAGATAAAAAGCAATATTGCCATTGGAAATTCAAATTTTTTAACCTAAATTTTCACACAATGAATTATTTCCAGATTATATTTTCCCGATGAGCGGCAATTGCTTACAATACCTCATAGATAATCAACCCCTGCCTGTGTGGGGCTATTGATGAATATGACCAGTCTTGTGGCGTGGCAGCGCTTGGTTCTTGTACTATAATAACGCGCCGTCTTAAAGAGAATTTAGTGATTCAGAATATTTGACAAAAGCTCGTCGCATGTAGTTCTAAAACTTCCAATTCCTCCTCACTTAGCTCCGAGTGACTTTTGTTTACTTAACAAAACTAAAAACATAAATGTTTCGAGAACTGAAAAAATGCAACGTCGTAATTATGTTGTTTCAAAGGAGGTTGAATTCCAATTATGTTTTTATTAAGTAAATATAATATATTATTATATTTACAAACAGAAAAGAAAAACAGATTTGATAAACAAAGAGATGCAATTGCAATAGCGGAATAATTTTAAAAAATATTGTTGAAACTGTCACAAATGAGTTTAAAGAGAATAAATCAATCAGCAAAAAATCAGCAACACACTTATCCCAATTATTCACATGTACGTCTAAGTATATGCTTACACACACATGCATGTATTATCACTCACAATCAGCATGTCAAAAAAGTTCAATTCAATGCATTCATACATTCGCGATAGCAAACACAGCTGCACTCACAATTAGCATTATCATTGCGTCAGTGTATTTGCAAATACAAGTAAGTACACGGTTGTGTTCGTTTGCGCTTGATGATATGCTATGATTGTATGCTTTCATTCATTCAGCTTTTCAGTTTGCGACAAAAGCTTTGACGTTGGAGGAGCGAATGCAAATGACTTGGAAAGGAATTACATGTGGGGAACATAATTTCCACGCGCGCTAATTTGGAGTGCTGAAATATTTAGCAGCAGTTTTTAATATTTAAAAATAAAAGTGAAATCTCGGATTCTCGTACAATACGCAGCAACACAGAGAAGAGAAAGTATGAAAATTGTTTCGCCAATTAACAGTTTCCCCAATTAATTTTTAATAAAGAGGCCAATTGAGAACGGACGACGTCTTTATTTAAAATGGCGGAGATGTTTCTTGAACGGCAGAAAGGAAAATGTTTTCTTCCGCGCATCGGCACTGGCGATGAAAAAAGGATTTATTGTGATAACCCTAAGCGTCGAAAAAGTTGGAGCTTACCAGGTGAACCAGGTGCATCGACAGCGAAACAAAATATTCATGCTTCAAAGGTTATGTTGTACATCTGGTGGGATCAGAAGCGTGTCATCTATTATGAACTCCTTAAACCTGAATCTGTTAGGAACGCACGATCGCAACCGGCTAATTGGGATTCCAGGGCACAGGGGTATAACTGGTAACAAAGTAGCGAACGCATTGGCAAGGGAGGCTGCGGCTTCGTCATTAATAGGACCCTAGCCCTTCGTTGCTATGGATAATACACCGTATCAAGGAGAAGCTTAAGAGTGCAGAGTTAAGGTTAAAGAAGGCTAGTTGGACCCAACTATGGAGCTACGCCAGGCGAAATCATTCATCATAGTCCACTGACTCTTGCCGTTTTTACGACCAATCCTTGGCGACTCCAAAGCACCTTCTCCTTGAAGGCAGATCACTAAGATGATAAATCAATGTACAATGCCCTGCAAGAGAACCCGTTCAAGAGAAGTAGGTCAGTTTCACTTTATTATATGTCACTATTACCAGTTTAATACATCAACCTGGTATGCTTTTTTTTCGAAGGATGTGTTAAGGTTCTCACACTGAGCCTCCATCACAATTTGGAAAGGCAGAATCGGTTTCTTGGGTAGGGCATAACTTTTTGCTTAGTTTGATTTTGTTCTTGCTTCATTAATCTATCAGTTTTTTTTCTTATTAATATCCCTTATAACCATAACTTAGGAAAGCAGAGATCCAGATATTTCTGATCTCCTCTTAAACAACCGCATATATTTCTGAATTGGAAAGATCCTTTCTATTATACCACCCCTACTAGAAATTTTGGTAAGGCGGTGATTAGGTGCAAATAAGGCAGACTGCATTCCAAATTTGCGCCTCAGACAGCCAAACTAGGCTTAAGTCCCGAAAGTAACGCAGTTGACTATTCGTGCCTAATTTGGCTTCCTGATTAGACAGTAGTTCGGAAGCCACACTTGGCGGTGATAACCAAAATCTAATGTGGCCCGAACTTGGCTTTTTGATAAGGCGGGGGTTTGGAAGCCTCAGTTGGCGGTGGTATGGAAACCACTCTTGGCAGTGGTAACTAAAATCGAATGTGGTCCAAATACGGCTCTCTAATTAGGTAGTGGCTTGGGAGCCACATTTAATGACAGTAGTTAAAGATAATATGCCTCAAATCCAACTTCTTATTTATGTTATGGCATGGAACAATACCTGGACTCCAAGACGTTATAAAATAAGGTTTAGACTCAAGATACACCGATTTCAAAAACTAATTGGATGAGAGCTAATTTATTTAAGAGCTAAGGCAATTACTAGAACAAAGAACAAAATTTTCAAAATTTTCAAATCTTATAATTTTTTACTTAAAATAAAATTGAAATAAAATGTATATTATACTTTTTAAATTTAGGTTTAGACATACAAACTTTAGTACAATATTTAAAATGAAATTCAGAAAAAACAAAGTTAATGATAAATAATATAAGTAATGATTATGATCAGTTAATGATAACTTGCAATTATTGTTGAGTTATTGGCCAGTTTTATTTGCGTTGCTATCATCGGGAACTTCTTGAAGTTTTTTAGGTCTATCTTCTTCTTTCTTTCTAGCTGCCCACCATCCCATTCACCGCAGTGGTTTAGTACTGATGAAATACTTGCATCAATTAAATTCTTAGACAGCGGCTCGTCATTAGATTTTGAAAAATTTTTAACAAGTACTCCTGTAATACAAGATAATTATTAATTTAATTAATTATAAAATAATTTTATAAAACTGATTATCGATAAATTTTTGTTTTTTTTTCATTCGGTTTTTTTTTTAAATTGTACAGAAGAGCCACGTCACGTGACATTGCCAAACGCATCATTGATACAGTACTTTTAATCATAGCTTGACTAGGATAAACTAATGACGTAAGTTTACGCAACTTCAAAAACGTGATTATAAGTTGAATTCGTAATGATAAATAATCAGGAAATAAAAAATATTTACAATTTTAAATTATTTGAATAATAAAACTTACTTACTCGTCCACGAATTTGTACTGTGTAAGATGGCCAATCAGTACAAGGCTCAGTACAACGCCTAACCATGTCGGTTAACATTTTCAAATTCTTGGAATTATACATCGTTTCAGGCAAAAATTTAGATTTTAGTGCACCACATTTTTCATTGTAATAAATCCACGTGCTGGGTACAATGTCGATCGCTTCTTTTTCACCTTCTTTACCAGAGTTGGAAAAAACCACTAACCGATATTTTTGATCGTCTTTTCCTAATTGCGAAATTTTTTAGAAGAATCACAAATTTTTTTTTAATAATAATATCAACATAATTTATTAACACTGAGTTTATGATAATTCTTGCAAGCTTCCTACTTACTTCTGCACTTATTTAGTCAAATGTCATCTGATAAAAATAATTATTCAAAACGATGTGTAGCCTGCACACTGTCGATGGATAATGCGCACAATTCACAGTGATGTAAATTCAAATGTTTTTTTTTTTCGATACTATGAACGCTGTCTTGAGTAAAGGACATATTTCCACTTACTTCTTCATGAATAAAATTAGAATCAGTACTATATCACTATTATTCATTGAATTAAATAAAATTGAAGGTGTACTGTTTTCGCTGTCAAGTAAAGCGGAATGTTCTGATACGCAAGATAATTTACGTCGTGCATTACGAAATTTTTCCGCTCTTAAACGACCGACTTCACGTTTCCTCAATGCTTTTCTTTTTATGGTATATATTTTTATGTATTAAATGTCTAAATCGTTATGAAATAAAAACAGCCAGTTGTACCTTGAATCGTAAAAAAAAAATTAAATATAATAAAATCGATATCTTTCATCGAATATATTAAGACAAGAGTGAAGGAAAATAAAACTTGTCCGAACAAAACAAATATAATACGAAGTCCACTGGATAAATACCTATTGAGATCGACTCATACTCACTTCAACGGGTTAAAAACAAATGACCTGATTCTCGGATGTTAAGGCGGTCTGTTGAAGCAAACAAAATTTTAAGTCCGGCATGCCACGTATCTCCTTCATTAGGCGCAGATTTTGAAAACCGATCTTCGGTAATACTCCGGATGCCATTCTACCATTTAGTTAGGGGTCCAAAATTGCGCCTAAGTACGGTATCGCCACACATCTCCCTAATTAGGCGCAAGATTCAAAAACAGAACCTCGGTAATACTCCGGATGACATTCAACAAACCAGTTAGAAATTCCTAACTTTCGCCTAAATACGGTATCGCCACACATCTCCCTCATTAGGCGCAGGTTTGAAAAACCGAACTTCTGTAATACTCCGGATGCTCTTCTACAAATCAGTTAGGGATTCCAACTTATACTTAAGTGAGACACTCCCACAGATTTTCGTGACCACAACCAAATTTGGTATTGTTCTGGCATGCCAATCTTTGCCTTGCCTAACGTGGGCCTGGTAAGGTAATAGTGAGGCGTGCCTCAGTAAGGCCTGCCTAATTCGGGACTAACTAATTCTTCGGCATGCCTCACTGTAATTCAAGTCGGGACAGTGCGCTTGTTGGCAGATAATATTAATTTAATGACGTCCATTATAACTACCAGGTAACTGTCGATAGTCAAGTTGCCTGTATGGTTCCAATATAACTTCAAAAATTACAAAATCCGTTGGTAAAGTATAATTGTGTATAAGGCCTAAAACAAAAAAAAAAAAACAAAACAACAATTTTTATATTATATTTAGTTCTGGAGCGGAAATTAGGTATAGCAAAAAGTTTTCATATAAACTATTGTAAAATTTTTCAAAACTTTGAAGATATATTTAGCTTCATTTCATTTTTTTAATTATTTTAGTTATTTACGATCAAAATAAATGAATTACGATCACATAAATGAAATATAAAATAAAAGTTTATTTATTTCACTAATTTTTTAATGTAGGCAAAGTAAAAAAAATACAGTATAAGGAAATTATTTGAAATGTAGGAGCAAGATATGGTAACCAATCTATGTGGAGTTAAGTACTAACAAACATAGTATTCGAAAGAGCAGAGTAATTTACGATCCATCTATACCTTGAATTTGAATTTGAAAAGGTCGAGCCAAGGAGTACCCATTGTATTTAAAGCTCTGGAAAGGGGGTAGATAGTCAAGGAGGGAGGGAGAAAAGTATCAGAGAAAGAGATAGGAAAGAATAGAGACAGAGATAGAGATAGTTAGTCCTGTAAGAATTTTCCAGATTCTTTGGCAAATCTGTAAATATCCCCCAGTTTTAGAGAACGAATATTACTCATTCTAATGACATCGGAACCCAATACTCGTAGCCTTGCTCTAGCAAAGGCAGGACACTCACAGAGAAAGTGCTCAGTGCTATCCACCTCCTCCAAGCATGACAGGCATACCGGGTTCTCGATGATTCCAATGGTGGTCATATGCTGACCCCATGGGTTGTGTCCTGTACGGATGCCTACCATCAACCGAATATCTTTCCTTCTAAGTTTTAGTAAAAAGTTTGACAGGTTTCTGTTCGGACTTGTCACAAAACACTTTGCAGTTCTGCAGCGTTCCAGACCGGACCATCGCTCTTTATGTAGATTGCCTACATAATCGCTGATCCAATTCTTGATTCCTGCGGGACTGATTCCGATTATTGGCTCTGGCCCCTGTGGGGGCACCGCTGATCCACGGTTGGCCAATTCGTCGGCAATTTCGTTTCCTTGAACACCGGAGTGTCCCGGAACCCATATAAGTACAAGCCTGTTTTGTCTTGCGACAGAATTAAGCTTCTTCTTATATTCTTGAACAATCTTTGAGGTTTGCTTCGCGTTCTCCAGGGCCTTCAATGCAGCCTGACTGTCACTGAAGACTCCAATCTGTTTCCCGCTCCATCTCCTCTCGATTATCCATTCGGCTACTTTTAGGATGGAAAAAACTTCTGTTTGGAAAACAATTGCCATTCCCCCCATAGCATAGTGATACTTATTATATTACTATCGTTTAAGGTCCATCCGGTTCCAGACCCTATTTCAGTTTTTGACCCATCGGTAAAGAAAATATCCGTCAAACGTCACTGCATGCATTCTGGATTGCCCCATTGCTCACGCAATATAAATCTGACATCAATTTTCCTTCTAAAGGAAACTGTGGGTATCAGGTCATCTTTAGGTGCCAAAAACAGTGAATACTGCTCCGACAGCAACTTAAAGATTTCTCTGTGTCCCGAAGTTCCATCTTCATGCCAGAAACCATATTTATGGAGTCTACACATTGCTTTTATTGCTTCCTGTTGTATCTTAAGATCCAGGGTGAGCAAATCAAGCATAGCATTTAGGGCATCACCAGAGGTTGTACTCATGGCACCCGTGATGCATAAACATACACTTCTTTGCAGCCTGTATAGTTCCCGGATTGTGGACTTAACCATGCTCCGTCACCACCAGACCACAGAGGCGTAAGTGATGATTGGTCTGATAAGTGCTGTGTATATCCATAGGACCACAGCAGGTTTCAGACCCAAGGTTTTGCCAAAGGCTCTACGGCATTGCTGAAAAATCTTCAATGCACGATTCACCTTCAGTGAAACGTGTGTCTCCCAAGTCAGCTTCTTATCCAAGATTACTCCTAGATATTTAACTTCGTTGAAAAAACCAAGTGTCACACCTTTCAGTGTTGGAATACTGAGTCCATCCAATTTCCGTTTTTTCGTAAACTACTAAACTAAAAACTATGGTTTTGTTCGGATTAACGGAAAGATCATCTATACCTTACTAGAGCTTTAAGTGTTATAGTAAGTTTACTTAGTTACATGAATTTGCAAGTCGTCTATCTTTAAGCGCGAAATACTCCTGATGCTGTATCTTAAGAAAAATTCATTCGGTGACTTCACTCCACAGAGCAGTGATCAAATCATCACATCCGTGCAATGATCAACAATCATACGAAAGAAAATTACGTGATACGCCAATCGTACAAGCTGAATCGCAGTCCAACCAACGAATGCAAACAGACCGTAACTTATTTTCGATTTACAATTTAATAAAATTTCATAAATACGACTAAAGTATAATCATGGACCCGACTTTGTTTTTATATATGAGTTCTAGTGAAAGTGACGGAGATGAGAAATAGCACGAAGATAGCTAAGGCAAAAGAATAATCCTCTGATACTGCCAAACCCGGCGTAAATATGTATGTAAATGGTTCGTTATTCCAGCTCATTTACAAACTTTCCGTTGCAGATTTCTGAAACGTACAAACATATCTTCTCGAAATCGAAAATATATGTACACATACATGTACAAATCTTGTGAATAGTTTTTAAAATATTTTTTAACCCATTTTTTATTTATTTTTATTACATATCTACTTTATTAATTAGTCAAAATAAAATCCAAAACAACTTATAAAATCAAAAATCCTCCACTGAATACCTAAAACTAAAATTCAAAATTACGGGTACTTACAGGTATTTCCCTCAGTTGTCACGTAGGGCTTCTTATTGCAATATTTGTTGGCCATATACTCCACTATATTTTTGAGTGGAGTTGAGTTTATTAAAATTCGTTCTATAATAAATTTATTACAAAAACGTTATCTAATTTTATATTTTTACAATTTATTTACATCTTTGGTTAAAAACGATCTTTTACGCGCGGCTGTCGATGTTCGAATGCCAGTTCGATGAAACGAGTACGTTTAGCTGTCGTTCACTTATGTCATAGTACGAAATACACGTATGCACTTTTCAGTGACGAGTGGTACGTTTGCTGATGTGATAATTCGACCCTAGGGTTTTGTTAACTGCTATAAAAAAAAGAACAGCTTCCTACATGGGCCCATCAGGATCGCGTCACCTTCTTCGTCACAACGATTACAATTTTTGGCAGCAAGACAGTGGAGTGACGTAAGGGTGATGTTTTATTGAAGGCCTTTGGAATACAATTGTGAGTATTCATTGAAATTTAATAATGGTTCTGCTAAAATCAAGTGATTTAATAAAAAAACTATTTAAATAAATTAGGCTTAGTTGAGGAATCTTACCAAATGGAAGTTTTCCTATATGTAATAATATTTTTAAGAACTAAACCACACTTGTATGTGACTGTGGCAATTGTCTTGGACGATGTAGTAATTTATTATTTTTTATTTAAGTGTAGCTTATAAGTATAAGGTGCCAAAAATATTCTTTTTCTTAATAAAAAAAAAAAATACCCTGATATAATAGACAAAAAAACCATCATCATCATATCATCACAGTTCGAGGTGAACCATTGCTTCCGTTACAATGCGCCTCCACATCACTCGGTGATCAGCTTTTCATTTGAACCTAGATTTGCCCATAGCTCCAGGGTCGCCGTCGATGTCATTTCTCCATCCTTTTCTCGGCCGGCCACTTCTTCTGTCGCCTTGTGGTTTTATTTCGAAGATATTTTTTAGAGTTCTATCGTTTATCATTCACAAAATGTAACCATACCATCGAATGCTTTGCATTTTGACGTACCTGATTACATTTGTATACCTAATAGTGTTTAACTCGCCTTCAAGTTGTATAGGTCCATATTTTTTTCTCAGAATCTTTCTTTCAAAACAATTTATGTTATCATATCATTGGATTTCAGAACAAAGACCTCCCACCCGTATGTGAGTGTAAGTCTTATGACAGTTTTGTAAATTCGTAAATAATTTCTGATTCCTGGAAAGTAATCTCGACTTCATAAACTTTATACAGTTTGTATCCTGCCTTATATGGCAATAGATGTATCTTTCTGTCCGGTATGCAGAACTCCAAGATACTTAAATTCATTGATCATTTCAAAGCTTTAGCTGCCGATTTGTAAGTTATCTTCGTTGTTGTTAAATCCTACCATTTTAGCAGATGATTCTAGATGCGTAAATATTTCCTGCAGAGCCTTTTCGTTTCTGGCTACAATTACGTTGTCATCCGCAAAGGCACAAAATTGTGTACATTTGCAAAAATTGTGCCTCTGGGATCTATATAAGCTATGAAGTACTCTAATTGCTTATAATAGGTTTACATATAACTACATTATCTACTTCTATGAGCACATCGCCTAATACGTAATTATAAAGCGAGACTACCCATACAAAATTTCTCTTCCGAAATTTGAAGTTATAAAACTATCTAAAAATTAAAAATATACTTTTTTTCGGTACAACCGTGGCATTTCTGTGTTATCGATAATTACCTTTACAAATGTAAGAAGAAACGCTGTCGGAATTTTTTGCAATCCTCGTTTACAGACAATTAACTATTATCAATTAACAGCTGATTGTCTATTTTGCAGCTAATCTGCATATGTGAACGGGTAGATTAATTTTTGAGGATTTATTGCTAATTACGGCATATGTGAACGTACTTTTATATTATTATTATTCTTTATTGTAGTTTTAGTACTGTGATAGTCTAATCCTAAAAGATAGTCTAATCCTAAAGATTCTTGGTGAAAGCTATTAAAATGTGTAATAGTAATAAACACGTTGTTATTGTTTGTGTACCAATTTACAAACGTTCGTATTATTAGCTTAAACTTTATCTCCTCCGCTTTCCGAAACACCCAGGATATATCGAAAAAGTTATAAAGAAAAAAATTATAAAATATCAACGGGATTATTCAGCAACTTTAAACTTGCGCTTCAATAACGAATGCATGAGATTTTTTAAAGGGAGAAGTTGTGCAACCCCTGCAGGGGAAAAATTTGTAAAATATTAACGGATTTTTCCAGCAATTTCGAACTTTTGTTTTACTACTAAGTTTGATAAACTATAAAATTGCTATATAAAAATATTTTTGAAAACTCTAATTAGAATCGTTGTCATTTTTGGGTAAAATTAGAAACTAGGATTTTTAAGATTTTCGTTTCACAATGAGTATAAGTATAGTAAAAACATGGCACTTTTATATATACATGAAAAAAGGAAAAAAGATGAAAAAGGAAATAGAAGAGAAATAGTAGAAATAAATATATCTACAATACTTTAAAGTAGGTTCAGAAATCAATAAACATATTTAAATACTCTAACTTTATAAACTTATGTTCAGTTTTTGTGTCGAATTCGCGCCAAATTGCGAGAAGGTTTAGTTTTCTGCTCCCATTCCAAGAAGAAAATGATCTTAAGTACTTGCGGTGAAACTGTAATGAGTACAAAAGTATATCGTGGATGGCAAGAAAGACTGGTTTGACTAGTTGCCTTTAGCAATAATAGTCTTTAAAAACATATAAGAATCCTCAAACTCTTGTGGCCAGCGTTTTATAGCCACTAGCAAAAAATATGTGGAGAACGAACGCAACGTCGGGATATTATCGACTATAAGGAGGTAGGGGAAAAAAGACATGGTGATAGTCTGTTTAGCTTAAAGAGGCAAACGAAGACAAAATTTCACATCATTTACTCGCCCTTTTTCTTAACAAGCGGGGCATTTTCAAAGAAACAATAGAACCGACGAGAACAATAGACGACTAATCAGTTTGGGTGTATTTGGTTGATGATCGTTCAATACCAAGTGATTTGTCGGATCTTGAAATTAGACTTACGCTTTAGAGTTTGTAAGCTGTTTTCAAAAATATAATTTACTTATTTTCACGCAACTTTGGAATTATATGTAATTTATATTAACATTTTTTTGTGTAATTTAACGAAAAGATTTTTTCAAGCAGGAAAAACTACCCCAAAAATAAGAATATTTCTGCCTACGTGATTTGTAACCTGTCGTATTTCTGATGTTTGAAAGTAGATACCAAGGCTGATTAAATTCGTTTTATCAGAATGGTTCCAAGCATTTTCCATTTTTTTTAAAGTAAAATAATTTTCCATTGTTAGCGGTTTATTTCCACGTAACTTCTTTTAGTCAAAACACTGTGCGCTGCCAGCTGTCGCTCGAAAAAATAATCAAAAATCATCGACAATTTTGAGCTACTTCAAACTTGCTTTTTATTATACTAAAGCTTAATGGGTTATACAACTACATACAGGATTTTGTCATTATTTTAGAATTCTGATTAAAAGTGTGAAATTAAAAAAAAAAAACTGTAGACAACAGTATTTCAAAAATATTTAAATTTCTTTACTCAAATTATTCAAATGCAGCCAAATAAATTAGCCGCCTTTTCTTAAAGGGTTAGTTAGAAGGCCGAAAAAGGCGAATATTCCAGAATTTTCTCTGAGAATATTATGTTGTTTTTTAACTGTGTTTTAAGCTTAGTATTAGTAAAAATATTTATTTGGAAAGGAGCTAAAGCTGATCTCTGGGAGCTCCTCTCAAAAAAGACGTTTTGCGGTGGTCACTATATATCTGAACTGCATCCTTTGAAATTAAAAAAACCAAACAGATTTCGTTATTGTAATGTTAAATCCAGTAATTAATCGAAGGAATAAGCAAACTAAGTTTTTTTTTGACAAAATGGCGGTTTCTCAAAAAAAAACAAAAATCGATTTTTGACCAAAATCTCGTTCTTAAATTGGTAATTAAAAAAAAAAAAAGAATATTTATTGGCGAGAAATAAATCTTCGATTAATTACTATTTGAGAAGCTCATGTTAAAATTTAAAGTAATACTCCAAAACTTTTATTATACTCCAATTGGCTTTTATTATACAGAAATACACTCTTACAAATAAAGGAGCCAGCGTAGTTGCAAACCTCATCATTTTGCAAGTCTCATCGTTTCGTCCAAAAATCGTGTGCAGAATTTTGCTCTTGCATCCTCCAGAAGCCACCTCATTGTATATTGTCATCATTTAAGCTTGTACGCCATACAAAGTAGAATTATGCCTAGGTGTTTTTTTGTTCATTGAGAGATGTGCTTCTCAATTGTCTACTGAGTCCGTAGTAGCACTTGTTGTCAAGGAAGAGTTTTCATTGAATCTCAAGGCCTACATTACTGTCGGTCTGAATGCTGCTTACCAGGTAAACAGGTGGCTTTCAACTTCACAATTTTAGCTGTCAACTATGATGTGGGTACCGCGACGTTAGTGCGCTGACTGTTTGTTTGACGACAGGAGAAGCTTCGCCTTGCCTTCAGCAACTTCCAGAGCCATTCGCAACGCTTCCTTTACCATTTTTTTACGCAGGTAGCATATTTTTTGCTTCTCCTCAACCGCTACTCAATGCCAATTTGTTGAAGCTTTCGTTGTTTTAAAAAAATCTACATATGTGCACTTACATACATACACACACATGCATGCTTTGTATGCGCTTTCGTTGGCGAGCAGTGATTCGCACCCATAAAACCATTTAATAATATTAAACTTTTAATTGCTTACGCACACAATGTACATAATTTAACAACACGCACACACATACTTCCAATTTTATGATGCACATTCGTTGAGTGATAGCGTCATGAGAAGTGAAGTAAAAGCTTTGGCAAAATCATTGCTTTGATGTTGGCTGTCAACTGAAAACTTTTGTGCCCCTCTCTTCACTCTCTCACTTTCCATATACTCCTCTCCTTAGATCTTTACAGTTGTACTTGCCACCGCGTTCGCTCATAAAGAAGTTGCTTACTGCGTGGCAAGGTATGAAATTAAAAAAAATGTTCATCATACGCCACCGGCGCACAGCTATTAATTGTTCACAAAGAAGCATATTCGCATATACACATACCGCACATACACACGCACGCACACAGCTTAATTACATAAGTGTTTGAGTGTTCTGTACTCAATGTTTGACTCACTAACTGACTGACTGACTGACTCGCTGCTCGGTAGTTGCTTGACTACCTACGCGGTTGGTTGGTTAGTAGCGCCATCTTATGTAAATGCAATAATAAAGTTATTAAAAGTGTCATAACAACTCAAGTTGAAATTTTCTGTAAAAGAAGAAGAGGGAAATCTGCTAAAGAAACAGAAAATTGAAGTATACAAGTACTTGAGTGTATGAGTATGAACGCAAGCAAGGGTTGAGCAAAGTACAGCAAAGCGCACAAACAATCAAAAACACGCATACGAATACAAATGATTTCATGTACGTATTTACGTTTCGGTTGCAAGTGGCAGAGTTAGACGAAAATTCAAAGCGGCACAGCTAGCAAGGTAACTTGAAATAAGGATATTTGTGCTCTTTTTCGTTTTCCATGCTAGGCATGGCAAAAATGATCGCTTCCTTTGCGTGCGGAAGTGGCAATAGACGTTCGCCTATGCTTGTATTTGCTTACGTGTGTATATGCATTTGACAGTTTTATTGTGTTAGGACCATTAAACGAGCTTAAAAACTTTTGACAGCTGATGGCAATTGGATGACAATGTATTTATATTGCAAGGGACTCGGGCCTTTAAGAGCCGGCGACGTGATACTTACATATAAGTGGAAAAGGGGCGAATTCTTAAATGTTAATAGCATAAAAATATATAAATTTATGCAGGAAAATGTTGTATTTTTAAATATTTTTACTACTACTTTTCTTGATTGGCAAAAATTTTAGATGAACATGCCTAGTTTACCTGCATGTAATATTATGTAGTCAATAATTATAAAATATGCCGAGACGACTGATAATGTTTTTTTGCTCAGGAATAGAGGATGCGGCCGCCGTAGCCGAATGGGTTGGTTCGTGACTGCCATTCGGAATTCAAAGAGAACGTAAGTTCGAATCTCGGTGAAAGATCAAAATAAAGAAAACAATTTTCTAATAGCGGTCATCTCTTGGCAGGCAATGGCAAACCTCCGAGTGTATTTCTGCCATGAAAAAGCTCCTCATAAAAAATATCTACCGTTCGGAGTCGACTTGAAACTGTAGGTCCACCCATTTGTTAGAACAAAAGGACGACGCGCACCCCAATAGGAGGAGGAGCTCGGCCAAAAACCCAAAATGGGTGTATGCGACCATTACAAAGGGTGGTTAAGTTTTAAGTGCCGGTGTTGATTTTGAATCAAATACAATTTTTTAGGAAATTATTATCATTTCTCTTTATTATGATAATATTGGTATAGTTCAATTACGTATAGAAAAAATATCGGCCAAATGGTCGCCGCGGCCTCGGCGGCACACCTCCATCCGATAGTCCAAATTTTCGATGGCGCTGAGGCATAATTGAGGTTCTATGTCGTTAATGTGCCGAATTATCTCATCCTTTAGCTCTTGAATTTTCTTTCAAAGAAAAGGTGTACGTCGATAAGCCAGCAACAATTCAAGAGCTAAAGGATGAGATAATTCGGATGAGATATATAATATATACATATATATATATATAGTAGAGGATTAGTCGAAAAACTGCTTGGAATAAGAAAACATAATTAAAACTACGTTAGTTTAATCGTCGAAATGAAGTGAAAAAACCTGCGAATTGTTAACCCACCTAGTAGTTTAGCATGAAATATTCACGCCTTCTTTGTTGGCGTTGTAACCACCTAAGCGGTTTTGGCATAGTTGAACAAAACCCGCTATCGAAGGCGATTTTGAAATCCACAAAGAGGTGGTATATGTTGAGTCTCTTCTCGTGGATACTACTGTGAATATCTACCTGGTCGATAGTTGATTTACCAGTTGTATTCAACTATCATTTGACTAGCAAGTACAGCACTCAGACAACATTAAGTTCATTGTACTGCACTCGGATTCCCTTTTAATTTTCTTTAAATCTACCTGACTTCCGAAGAAATCTGAGTAGACCTTGTGGTGCCAAGGAGCCAAGGTGGTTGCTTCTTAACACATCAGTGATAAAGACCTCAAACCTGATTCGAGCGAAGGCGGGGCAGACGCACAGGAAGTGGTCCGCCGTCTCATCCTCCTCTCCACATCCTGGGCAGAGTGCACTGTCTGAAATGCCCACCTTTTCCATATGCTTTGCCCATAGAAAGTGGCCCGTCATCAGTCCAACCAGCCTCCTACAGTCCCCTCTGCTTATTGATAGAAGGAACTGCGACAGCCGGTCGGACGTGACAGGTAACATCAGTTTTGTCCATCTGCAGCCTCTCTTAGGCTGTCAAGCTTGCTTGTGAGTTAGAGTAACCCGTTTGTTAACCGGGCTTTGATGGCTCCAGAAGGGAGTGGCCAAGGAAGTTGGCCTCAGAGTCCATCCTAGCTAAGGTGTCAAAGGCCTTGCTACCCACGATACACACGTGTCCCGGGACCCATGTTAGCATCAAGCTATTATGTCTACCGAAATAGTTCAGCCTAGATTAACACGGCTCGACTACACTTGAAGTGGTTAAGGGGCTGTCTAAGGCGATGAGCGCAACTTGGCTGTCGCTGCAGACACATATAGATCTGCCTCTCCATCGGTTTTCCCCAACAAAGCTCATCGCTTCTCCAAAACACAGATGCTTGCATTCCAAGAGCAAAGTGCAGCTTGTCCCGCTGAGTTCCACGTAAACCCCCGAGCCGGAGCCGTCGGGCGGTCCTGGAGCCAGCCGTGAAAGTGTGAAAACAGTGTTTCCCGTTCTACTTTTCAGTTCCACCAATTAAGGTAAAGTTTTTATCTAAAAGCAAGTTTTTTTTCTAACAAAGTGCTTTACGACATCATAACATAGTGCAGCGAATAAAGATACAGCAGCTTCATTGGCTTGGTCATATCGTCCGAATGGATACAAACGCTCCGATTCTGGAAATATTCGATAGGCTATGCTCAAGTAGGCATGTGCAACTTGGACAAAATAGCATAAGCGGTTATCGTGCCAATCAAGAAGAAGAAGAAGTTATCACTACTTGAACTTCTCTATGGTCGGGTGAGTGTTTTGTAGTTCTTAAGCATGTTCTCGACATCGACTACCAGGCAAAATATTAGGACTTTTAAAACCAGGAAAAAATTAGACACTTGGAAAATTGTGTGAGTCAAACTCACTACATTGAAGATTTTTTTAAATAAAAATAAAAAAAATATGTGCTAATAAACTATGAATACAACATTTCTCAATGTAAATTGCTCCACCTTTCAAACAAGTATGTTTTCTATGGAATAAATGTATAAAGCAGTTGCTGATAATGGGTTGGAAATATGGTTAGGGAAAGTATAAATCAAATTTTCAAGCCCATGACATTTTGTTTATTTAGAAAAAATTTACAACACAACGCCAAGGAAAATATTATAAAAAGTCACCGGAAAGTCAGCAACGTCCATGCATGCTTCTACCGTTAAATTACAACAATTGATACTTAAAATCAAACAGTCTGTGCTATTGCTGAAATGCAGCCTGATCCAGTGCGAAGAGGTTTGAGAACTGGTGGCTGTAGTTTCGTGCCCCCAAATCATATCCAAGCCTAATATTATGTGCCTAATATAGCGAGTGTCTATGTCGAGTGGTGAATTTTTATTTAAATTTTTACTTCTTTTAAAGCCTCTCCTCTTCTAAAAAAAAAAAATACTCTTTACTTCAAAATTCTTTTTGAGTGCTTCATTAAGTTAATGCGTTGACTATTAAGCGAAGCCTATTATTCACGTATATTTTTAAGGCAATCCAAAGCATTTAAAGCGAGAATCACAAACGCAAAAAAAAAGAGGAAAATAAGCGCATTATTAGCCGTCAATCAAATTGATGTATACGAAGAAATCATTCATTGCACAAAGTGATTACACACAAGGCAAAAATAGCTGGATGCAGACACAAGCGCGTAACCGAATTCCAGATAATTTGTCTCCGTTTGATGCCCCCTGAAGCAATTCACAACTAGAAAGGCGTTGACCATGCCTAACGCTTGTCTAGTTACTATAGTATCAGCCGAAGGAGTAAACCTAGAGGCATCACAAGCACACTGCACGACTAACGTGACACACATATTGGCGTACGCTGTGCAAGTACATATGGATATGTATATGTGTGTTCCCGCTTTTATACGCTTCGTTACACATACAGCTCGACAGTTAATAAAATGGTGTAGTAAACACGCTTGAGTCATGAGCTAGCATCAACAGCAGGAAGCGGCAACAGCAACAGAAGTTGCACATTAACTGCGATTTTGCTTCACACATTCACAACACTGCAAACTCTGACAACAACAACAACAGCAACTGTAGAAAAGTTGAAAAAAACATATAAAGGAAGCAGAAGGCATGTGAAAAAATGGAAGACGCAGGCAGAGAATGGTCTTCCCTTCTATGTGCTGATCACATGATTGCTGTCCCGCCTAATTTGACGCCTCTTTTACTGCTGGCAATTTGTGTGACGTATACCCGAGCACAAGCATACAGCGCAAATCAATAGGCACGTTTATAAAATATATAAATATCATACTGCGGATGTCAGTTTTTTCAATTTTTGCTATCTCGGGATTTGCGGAATCTTGATACTATTATGCCCGGATTTCAGGATTAGTGCCGGGATTTGGTTTCTCATTTTGTGGCAACAATTTAACTTAAAAGAAGTGTGATACTTTCATAAAATAATAACACTTTCTTATATAAAGTGAAAATTATTGTATCCTATTACTACAGAAAATAAAGTACAACACATAAAGGGTGATCAGATTAGAGATACTTTTTCCAATAGCATTGTTTTAATAGATTACACGTGACTACTGTCAAACTAAATACATAATATTTTTCAGTATTCTTGGACATTTCATCATGAAAAAACTTACGCCTGAACAACGTTTACAAATCATACAACTGTATTACGAAAATCGACGCTCTGTGAAAAATGTTCATCGCGCTCTCAGACCAACTTATGGCATACAGCGATGAGTCCCATTTTCGGCTTCATGGCTACGTCAGTAAGCAAAATTGCTGTATTTGGGCTGGAGAGCAACTCGAAGTTATTCAAGAATTGCCGTTTCCTCCATTGAAAACACATTTTTCGGGTGGCCTATGGGCTGAAGGATGCATCGGCCCATATTTCTTCTAAGACGAGGCTGCCGCCAATGTAACAGTGAATTGCGAACGCTATCGCACCATGATAAACAACTTTTTGATTACAGAAATTAAAGCTCGTGATCTCCACATCATTTGGTTCCAGTAAAACGGCGCTACTTGCTATACAGCCCGTGAAATAATTGATTCTTCGTTTCGGTGAACAACTTATCTCTCGTCTCGGACCAGTGGATTGCCAAGCAAGATTATGAGATATCCCACCTGATGACTTTTATTTGTAGTGGTATGCAAAGTCTAAATGCTTTGTGGATAAACAGCTTTGGAAGCCAACATTACTAAAGTTATTCACGAGATACCAGATATCGAACCGAAGCCCTTCAGCGAGTCATTCAAAATTGATGTCTACGGATGGCCGATTTAAGGCTAAGTTGCGGCCAGCATTTGAAAGGGATTATTATTAAAAATAAATATCCTAAAATAATAATAATTCTACACAAAAATAATAATGATTGCCTAATGAAATTGAATTTTCGTTAATTTATTTCAAACAAATCCGATATTCTTAAATTGGTTTAGTAATAATTTAGCATGTGTATACATATTTGCTAAAGTAACTTATGGTAAGTCGAAAAAAGACCGGTGCAAAAAAGCTGAAAAAGTAAACAAGCGTACGTATTTTGTGGCCAAAAAAGCTCAAATAATTTGCTTGTCTCGCACAATTTAAGCAACTTTAAAACATATTCATTTGTGCTGAAATTAAAAATCGAGGAAGCCAGTGCAATCTTTTACAGTTGAGGCTAACGTATACATATATAAAAGCGTCCAAACCAATCCATATATGGTAAAGAGTTAAAGTCAATGTTGCTTTTTGTGCTATAAAAATGGCTTTTTCTTTTTCCATTTCATATGCTTCCGAAGAAGTTCCAAATCCATCCTAAGATCACGGTATTTTTGAAGTATATTACTAAAACATTTCGGGACTAATTGTCAACAATACCGGATCCCGGAACCCGGGACTGGTATCACTAGTACGTATACACATACATATGCATATACATATGTAAGTGTCAATATACATTTTTGACATGCAGTAATATTTGTATGAACACGCGTATGTGTACTCGTTGTGTGTATTGTAGGACTTGTCTAGGAGTATTTTACTGCTAAATATATTTCCTCAGGTCTATGCTGCACTGTCAATTCACATTTCGCCTCTTTTAAAGAAGCATAGCCTGTTATCTCCACACATACATACACACATGCATACATATAAATAATATTATATGCCCACATACATACATATAGTGCGGACCTTATAACCAAGGCAATCAGGAAAATACTGCTGGTAGCAAACGACAGCTGTAAAGGCCTTCATTTCTACTGTTAGGGAATTTCATGGATGTGTGTATGTAAAATGAAACTCAAACCTCACCCTTTGGCATCTTCTCACTATTTTTTAGAAATGTAGTCGCATATTTTTCATGCAGTATAAATGTGTCTGCGGACAAATTGCTCTTTTCTGCCAATTGATTTTGTGCAATAAATTGGCGGCGTACGCGCTGGTTGGACAGATAAATATAGACAGACGAACTAAGTATGAATGCTACTCTAATGCCAAGAATTCTAAAGTTTTAAGGCTTAAAATTTGTGTACAATTTATGGGAAATTTGTAAGTCAGAAGGCCTCTTGAATTACATGACCTTAGTCGGCAATGTCTGAAAGGTGTACATGCTAACAGAGGTATTACTACATTGAAGTTGGCTGGGCCGCCTATAAATTATTTTTGTCACACAGTAGAAAGTTCACCTTTCTTCAGTTTCTTCTGCCAAGCGAGCGAAATCGTGCCATGTCGATATGTTCTAAAAGGTCATACGAGTCATCGTTTTGTCGTTTAGGGCATTCAAAAACCCATTGAAGACGGAGGACACTTTACTGTTACGGTTTACACTATCCAACAAAATTAGCATAAGAATGACTACACTGACCTAGAACCCGCGACAAACTTTAGCATACCAAATTTTTTTCAAGTTTTAACTATATTCTTTTTATTTTTTTGAAATATCCTTATTACTTTAATAAAAAAAACTGCTAATTTTATAACAAAAATCATATAAATTCAATTTTCGAACTCTATACAAAAATTTAAAAAATCTGCACGTATCTTTCATCAGAAGTACACGGCTTTTTATTACAATTTCTATAAATATTTTTGTATGCACTTTTAAAGCTTATTAAAATTTAGGATGATAAAGTGAAAATTTTAAGTTGCTAAAAAATCCCGTTTGTTTTGTATAGTTTTTGTTTTTTTTGATAGTGCTACGCATCATCTCGGTTTGTAACAATACAAAGGTAGCGTACGAAATATGTCTATTGAAAATTTTAAGAACCAGGTTTAGGCGCAATGGGTGAGAAAAATACTAATCTATGAGTACAAGGACAAACGGCTTCGTTTTTCAATAGTGCACATAACCTGCACAAAGAAGTAAATAACGGGAATACTCTTAACAGTAAGTAAACCCTAACGACTGTAAAAAAATCTAGCTCTATACCTGGTCACCTATATATAAAGCAGGAATCTTGCTGACGAAAAGCAAAAGCAAGTATCATTGATAAACAGAACAAAACAAAAAAAAAAGCGGGCCCAGAATACTACCTTGCGGAACCGCAGAGCAAGCAACGAAAGGAAGATACCTAACATTGTCGACGACAACTGAGCAATGGCGATTGAGCAAGTAAGATGAGATCCAATCAAGAAGGCTGAGTGAAAGCCAATTCAAGCAATTTTTTTTATAATATTACATGTATCGGAAACCCGATCAAATGCTTTCAAGAAGTCGGTATAAATGGTGTCAACCCTGTACTTTGCATGGAGGGCAGCCAGATCCACGAGAAGACAGATAGATTAGACACAGTTGAGCGGCGCGGAAAAAGCCATACTGCTCCAGACGCACCATGTTCTTGACAGCAAAAAGCAATTTCTCCTGGATGATGCATTCAAAAAGCTTTGCAGTGGCGGAGAGATTTGAAATATGCCTGTAGTTACTAATATCGCTTTTATTACCGCTCTTGAAAATATTTACAGAATGTACCATAGTAATTTGTTAAAGAGGTTATTTAGGGGTATATTAAAGAATCTCACTGTAACACGCAGATAAACCATCAATATCAGTGTTTGAAGAGGTTTTAAGTCGAGTATTGCCTCTAAAGATATCTTCAGTGAACAATACTAACTTGCCAAAATCAATAGAAGGTTGTATATCGAAGGAAAGATTTTCATCACTGTCGGAGGCAGATGCAAAGTTGGATTTAGAGAACTCAACAAAGAGATTAGCGGCATCAGCAGAAGTACTAGCAGTTTTGTCACCCAGTGGACGGAATATTAGAAACAAATTTCTGCGAATTCACAAAATTCTTAAAAGCTAGACTAGATTTTAAGCTTTCTTCGAAGCGTAGAACGTTGGTTGGTTGGTTAGAGTGGTGATTCATCCAGAATCTAACTAGCGCTTCCGCCCCATTTTGTTGTCACATCCTCGTTACCAACTTGTTTTACAGTTATTTACAGCAAGACTATATCCAGTCTGTGCGGTTTAGGAACCTTATTAGGTTGTTGACGTCTCGAACAGCGGTTTGCCCAGGGTTAACATTCTGTCCTTCCATAGGGCGGGGCATTAACAGAGGAAATGAAAGAGTGTTTCCTTTTTCTCCGGTTGTTTACAACTGTGACAGTATGCGTTGTGAAGGATGCCCATTTCGGCGGCTTGTTCTCCGAGAGACCAGAAGCCGGTTATGACTGCCGTTAGTCTAAAATATAAAATAAAACGCGTGGGGCCCACGATACCAGTTAAGGGTTAAGTAAAGTAATTGATTTTAAATTGGTCCTTTTCGGTTTCAATTGGTATTTTTTAGTGGTAAATACATTTTTTTGAATGCAAAGTATATTAATTTAAATGCTTAATTAAGCCGATCGCTAAACGGATATGTAAAAACTATTTAATTCATTTAAAACAAATTGTGAATTAAAAGGTTTATAATAAAAAGTTGCAAATATAAAAAGCGTTGCTAAGCATCAGTTTTTTGTTTGGTTTGATTTTATGTGTCACTGTAGACCTTAATTAATAGTTAAGCTTTTAATGAAAATTATAAATAATATACCCACATGGCTTCATTTGTGACAGTGAAGTTGTATTCCCCTTAAATTACGTAACAACAAACACTTATATGGTTAAAAAAAAATACTTTGAAACGCATGCAGAGCAGTAATTGCCGTTTTTTTCTGTTTGATTTTGAGCCGGCACTAATAATAATTTTCCACTCAGTCGAACCAAATACGGTTGACGGCTTTCATGATTTTGTGCTGCGTGATTCTTTTAAAACTAAGCTACTTTAAAAAATGCGACAATTAAACTTTTTTCTTTACTGTTTTTGTTCAAGCAATCAATCATGCCAAATAACGACGTTGTAATTTGTGGAGAAAAAATGTATTCCACAGGGAAATTTTTCTATAAAATACTCGTAGTTAATGGTTACACATTTTGAAATCAACACAGCACAATCATTTAGATGAATTGCATTGAATGGAAATACTATTTTCACGGAAATAAAAATCATAGCGGCACATGTGTATCTACTATACGTGGAAAAGAATCTTTTATACAAATATGCACATTAACAGTATTTTTTAAATTTTCACCCAAATTTTTTTGCATTTATTATCGTTATTATCCGTTTAAATAGTATTTTTTTTTTAAATTATTTTTCCTCAATATAAATTGCTTTCGGTAGAAAGTAAAATTTTTTAACGTTCATAGCGCTGGTTTACAGCAAAAGTGCTCACTGGATGTCTCTCTTCTATTCCTATGTAGAATAACTCGCTGATTTCGAAGGTTGATTTAACTTTTTTTATGGACAAGTTTTCTGGATATTTTCAAACTACCGTTATATAGGAAAATAAGTGGTTTTACTTAGTTAACAACAACTTTAATAAAAAGATAACTTTAGTACATGCTGCAGCTAATGAAATAGCCATGAACAATCTATACATCAATTTTCGATAGGCCTAAAGTAGGTCTAGAGTAGTGAATTGAAGGGTACTGAATGCAAATTCATTATCTGTTCACAGATATATAGAATGCATGCTCCAGGAAGAGGTCATTCACTCTTAATCACTCAAATTCAGAAACCATAAGAAAACAAACTGGCTTAGATATTCTCAAGAACTAGCAAAACGTTTGCCCATGGATCAACCCTTCTAGCATAGAGACATTAGATAACATGGTCAATAGACTGACTAATTGCTGCAACCAAGTCCTGCACAAGGCTTGCCCAGCAGCTAAGCATAGAGGGAAGAATAAGCCACCCTGGTGGTCACCTGAACTGAAAAAGCTAGAAAAGAATTGCAGGAACCAATTCAACAGGGCCAAACTCTCCCAAAAACGAAAGCGAATGGGACTTTTATTATGAGAAACTAAAAATCTATAAGAAAGAAATAAGAAAAACATGAAGGTCTTCATGGAGAACTTTTTGTGAAGAGATCGAAAAATCCTAACCAAGTCTGCTCCACCCGTAGGGCATCTTCACAAGCCAGACTCCAGCTGGACAGAATCCAACGAAGAACCATGAGATCTATAACTACCTAAATTCTCACTTCCCAGGTTATTTAGAGGAAGCGATAACCACCAGTAGTCCAACCTCGGATGCGGTACTAGGTTCCGATATCCTCAACATTGCCACAGAAGCCAATATAACTTGGGCTGTAGAAAACTTCCAACCATACAAAACAACGGAACCAGATGGGATAACCCCTGCGCAACTACAACAGACAATGGGCAACATTATGAAAGGGCTGATAACCATGTGCAGAGCAACATTACGAGTAAATTACGTCCCCCTAAGGTGGAGGGAAGTGAGATGGTTTTCATACCAAAGCTGGTATGAGCTTGCATACGAAACCTAAAGACTTCAGACCTATTAGCCTTTCCTCATTTCTATTAGAAACGTTAGAGGGATTAATAGTCACCTTTATAAGAGAAAACTTGACACCGTCCCTACTCGCGAGATCACAGCATGCATACTCTGAAGGTAGATCCATAGAGACAGCATTAAATTCACTAGTTTCAGATATAGAGAATAAAAAGCATTCTCTGTTAGCCTTCCTAGACATAGACGGCGCTTTTAACAACATCCTACCGGAGGCCATAACAAGCGCGTTGACTGATTTGGGTGTGGCCGAGGGGCTTGAGAAATTTACAGAACAGTTGCTATGAAGCAGGTTCGTACTATATATCTTTCAATTCACAGTGCAAAATCCATAATAATAATCTAGGACAACTTTTCCGGTAACAAATTTTATATCTAATTATGCGCTCAAGCATACATATGTATATACATTAGGGCGGGTTTATTTAAAAATCGTTCATTGCTCTGTAAAAATCGTATTTCTAGGGATCAAAATAAGAAACTTTGCCGAAGGAACCATACCTCTAAAATTAATTCTGATGTCCCCGAATTTGGGTCGAACGAAAAATCCCACTTTGACCCATTTAGAGTGCTCCAATCGAGTCCAAATGTATGATCGACCCCCACTAACTTTGGACGGCCGATCCACCCATTTCAGTGGCACACCCCCTGGAACTCCCCTGGGGGGTTCCCCATACAATCATTTCAAAATACATATCACCATTTTTTGCCTTTACATGAGAAAAGAAACTAAAAAGTTCGACCCAAATTGGGGGACATCAGAATTCGTTTTAGAGGTATGGTTCCTTCGGCAAAGTTTCTTATTTTGATCCCTAGAATATGATTTTCATAGAGCAATGGGCATTTTTTTTGCCTCCCCG
The DNA here is from genome assembly GCF_027943255.1 of Anastrepha obliqua. Taxonomy (NCBI): domain Eukaryota; kingdom Metazoa; phylum Arthropoda; class Insecta; order Diptera; family Tephritidae; genus Anastrepha; species Anastrepha obliqua. The sequence continues at coordinate 90,597,477 of NC_072892.1, forward strand.
CAAATCGACCCGGCCTAATATACATGTATGTAGACATCACCATCATCGCTAGGAGAAATATAATTTTTTTATTTAGTATTAATAGCGTTTTTTTTATGCAATAGGAGCGATTTTCAAAGTTCAACTGCTTTTTTATTTTATGTATTTTTTTGTGCAAGGAGAACTGAGTAGTTGGAATGTAATCAAGCACTTTGTTTAACTCCTTGAACGGAAATGACGAGTCCAGCGCGTCATAAACTTTCCTGAATAAACTGACAATATATGTATATATATATATATAGTGGGGACATTCATATAAATGTGTGAAACAAATATTATTTTTAATAATAGCAAATTATTTGAGCAACAAAACCGTAAGTTTCTATATCAATCCGTCCTCTTAAAACTAAGAAAATTAACTCGTCTACCAAAGCAGTGCTGACTGAAAGTAAATTGTCGTTTAAGGGGCTTATAGCTAAACATATCTATCTTCTTTCGTTTGATATCCATAATATTTTCATAGAGTAAGTACAAGTTTTTTAAATTAGTTTTTGAAAATTAAGTTCCTTGAAATTTTGAAGTCCCTTAAAAAATGCAGCAATATTGAACACAATCTATAGTTTAAGGTGCCTATGCTTTTATAACTTCTACTGCAGCACGGTGTTATACATACATCTAAACAACATCGATTTCTATCAAAAATGACTTTTTTTTACTTTAGAATTAGAAAAAGAAATTAGATGTAGGGTACGCATTAGACGGAGAGAGCCTTCTCCGAAAGTGTAAATATATTATAAAAATCAAAAAATAAGTTATAATTAATATATATAAATGAAGTAAATGAGTAATTTTTGAGGTTTTAGAGAATCTTTTAAGTAAAAAAACTAAATATTTGAAATATATAAGAGGCTTAACGCCTTCTTAGATGCCACTTTCATGTCTCGAACTTTCAATACGCTCATAAAACGAATGGTTGATATTTGTCTGCAAACCAAATCTATGATACAAAATAATAGTAACGCACGAAGTCTCTCTCCTTGTCTCTCTCTCTCTCTCCCTCTCTATCTATCTTTCTCTCTCTCTCTCCCTGCCAACTCTCTATCCCTGCTCGCCATTCTCCCTAAGTAAGAAAATTTTAAATATTATTTTACCTTTTTCTTATAGAACAGAAAAATGTGGCAACACAGGCAGAAAAAAAAGAAAAAAAAATTATTCCAACGTTAATAAACCACCGACTGATTACTCAAACAGCTCAAGAAAAATTGGTGAAAATTAACGTTTTGCATTTGATGATTTCGGCCAAATTAGGTTAACAATTTAGAGATGTTTTAAAAACATTTATAGACAAACAGTTTATTCATTCATATGACGAAAGCAACAACATTTTAAGGCGCAAATATTTGTTTAGTTACTATTTGACTATTTTAACTGAACTAAGCTAAGACCACAGTGCTGTCGAGTATTGCGAAATGTTTGTTGCTGAAACGAAATGAAGGCGAATAGCTTCAATGCGAGAGATTGCTGGTAATGAGAAAGGGGTGACTTAAGGGGTCGCGAGGGTTTAGATTTTTCAAAAATTCGATTTTTTTATATTATATTTGAGAGTATAGGCTTTTAAGAATATACTGTCAAATTTTCGGAAGGATAATCCCAGTATTTTAGATTCTACAACCGTTTTAGCAGATAGAGTCAGATTCCTCACGCGGCGGCATCAATGGCCGCATTTAAATGGTAGTCAAAGCATTAAACTCAATTATCTCAAAACAACTTTTTTTGGCCTGGTGTTGTCAAAAAAAAAAAACAATATTCAGCCGAATCGTCTGAAATTTTAATATGTTGTTCACAATATCAATGGCTATCGCCCGTACTGGAATCTTATTATTATTTCAACTATTTCGTATTTTTTTGATTAAGAAACTGAAAAAACCGATTTTTAGAGTGTCAACTTCAAAACCGCGCCATTTTGACAATTTTTTTTTTCATTCTAGTACGGGGCATAGCTACATTCATACTGATTAGTCATTTTTTTTGGTTTTTGTGTTTCAGATAAATAGAAGAGCCAAAATGGACAACACCGCCAAGGTCCAATTTTTCGGGGGTCAACTTCAGCGGCATTTTTAAAATTATTAAAATTAAAAAAAAAAAATCCATTTTTGTATGTAAAAGAAGTTAAATAAAAATCCTATAAAATTTAAATATCGTGTTTCATGTTTTTTTGTAAAAACAAATCCTGAAAATACCCTAAATTTTCGAGCTCTAGACCAAGGCGTCCTTTATGACAATAAAGTACAAAGCGACTGAAAACTGTTTTTCAAATGGGATTGACAAATAAGAGGTTTTTGAAATTAGGAAATTGCGTTAGATCAAATGATTTATTTTGATTTCTACTGTCGATAACACGACTGATATTGGATTTGTAATTAATGACTCCAACAACCACCGAGTGATTGCTATTATCAGCTTTGTTATATGTAATTTATTAAATTGCACTTCGATCGTTATAACTGGACCTTACAGGGTTAACCCTATTTAATTTTTTTGCAACTTGAATATTTAGTTATTATAATGTAAGATTATAGCTTTAATGTGAGAAGCTGATGCCTCCAGCATGCCGAGTTTTTGTAAAAAGTAATGGTGAGAACAACTAATAACATATTTTTAAGAATTTTACTCCCAATTTTCTCAAAACATTAACGACAGGGGCAATTTCTGGCCTTTATAAAAATAAAATGCAAAACAGTCTCTTATAAAAAACTAAGAACAACATAAATATCATAATATTGTAGACCTGTGTAATTGATGAAATTGAAACAATCACTTCAGTAGGTCAAAACTGGTGGGCAGAATGGATGAAATTTTGAACAATTTGGTCTCATTATTGGCTGTCGCAAAAAATGGTAATCTGAGTAACAGCAAAATAACACTTTATAACATCTACACAAATATATTCCTCTCATGTGTCCGTTTTCTATTTTTTACTATTTTTCTCTAAAAAATGATAACGTGAGACACGTCTTGTAAATAGTACATGTACGTTATAATATCTTATGTGTGTATGTATGGACACATGTTTCAGCAGCAAATCGCACTATAAATATACATACATAACACTCTTTGCATGTATGCTATAGTGTGTGTGCATGTCACTAGTGGGTCTATTGAAGCTATATATTTGTGCATATGTATGTACGCTTTAACAACAAATGTTTCATGTTTTCCTGCTCTGTAACCATTCATTTTTGTTTGTTGGTATTTCATCTGTTCTATTCTCTCCAAGGGATGCTACAGTTAAATCACATGTCGAATGTATTAAAGCATTTACTTTAGCCGCTCTCCCTCTGCTCAATTTGCTCCAATCACTTTGTCACGCATCTCCTTCCCTAACAGAGATTTAACAGGATTTTATAGTTTACTGTTTCCTTGCGTTAAGACACATTGACATGAAGGAGTTACCAAGTGAAAGCTACAAATGCCAGTTTCACTGCTGATCCCGATTGGGGTATTTAGAAAGCGACAAAGTGAGTGAGTGTCTCGCGATGATTTTAGGGAGGGCAAGTCAATAACTTTTTCGTATGAGTACCTGTTGTCTATGAACAAGGATAGCGCGCAGTGTTCACTTAAGGTAACATACATAACTTCATGTGGTATAATTGTTGTCAATAAGAGCGATTGTAAAAGTTAGACCCTTAATAATTGCGACGCTAAATGCTGAATAATATGAACGAAAACTTTAAAATTACGAAAGGAGTTAACAATTATCTCGCATCTCCTGTGCCATTCTCCTGCTCTATCCATACGTAGAGATATTTTAGGTAGACAATTACTTACTGCGTTGGAAGATGTCAGCACTGTGGCAATCAGATACCTACCAATGAAAAGTACATACTGGTTTTAGGAGAGATTAGGTAAGTTGCCCTTGCGACTTAACAACGTGCTATAAGCCTGAGTGTGTCCCACAGTAAACAGTCGCTTTAACTTAATCCAACCTAACGTACCAATTATAAATACAAGATGCAATTTTTGGTAGGCTTAAACCAAGGAAAATAAAGAAAAATACATGGACATGTTCTACCAAGGATAAGCAACTTCTCACCACTCAATAAGGCAAAAGTCCTTTCGAGCTGGTTCATGGCTTAATCCTTATGGCTAATCGGAAAAGAAGGTTGTGTTCTCCGTCACTAGCAGGGCAAATAATCCAATTCGGGAACATCGGAGCTTAGGCCATAAATACGAGCGCCTAGTCATAAGATAACTTTATGAACCTGTCTATTATGGAACTGAAATGTCCAATTTCAGAATGCCCTGCCACATGTGTGTGCGCGTATATTTTATTTGGCTGCCCGATTTGATTCAAATTCTGAACGTCTGTTAGCCAAATATTTTCTCTTAAAATTAGTCTGAAAGGTGTCTATGCAATTCAATTTAGAACTAACATTAGCAAAACAAAGCAAAATAGTTCGACTCGCAATTTAACCGATTGGCACAATCGAAGCCGAGAAATACTTACTTACAATACGGTGGGGAAAACAGAACGGAAAAAAGAAGTCGTATATACTGTGGGCAAAAAGTAAGGTGAATTTATTTGTCAAACTTCGCGGGATTAAAATTTCGCTCTAGTTATTTTTTTCATAAGTTGGCAGCAGTGTTAATAACATATGGGCCAACTTTCATGTGAATGTCATTATCAGTAATATATTTACGCTTGTGTTTACCAAACGACCAAGAGTGCATTTTTCGATTTTTACAATGTCTGATTTGATTGAGCAGAGAAGTGCCATCAAATTTTGTTTGCGGAATGAAATTTCGGCTGCGGAAACGTTTAGCATGTTGCAGAAGGCATTTGGTGATTCGACCATCTCACAGAAAAATGTTTATAAGTGGTACAAAGACTTCAAAGAGGGTCGAACATGTTGATGACCTGGAGCGCTCCGGACGACCATCGACGTCAACAGATGACCAACACGTCAATAAAGTGAAGGAGTTAGTGTTCAAAAATCGTCGGTTGACTGTTAAAGACCTTACTGATATGATCGGAATATCAGAAGGATCTGTGAAAACCATTTTGAAAGACCATTTGGGCCTACGAAAAGTCAAATCTCGTTTGGTACCGAAAACTCTCAATTTCTTGGAAGAAAGTCGTCGCGTTGATGTGTGTGAAACAATGCTTTCAGACTATCAGGACAAGCTCAAATGCATCATTACGGGAGATGAGACTTGGATTTATGCTTACGACCCTGAAACAACCGACCAATCAAGCGAATATCGTGCTAAAGGCGAGCCCAGACCGAAAAGAGCACGTCAAAGTCGTTCAAAAATAAAGGTCATGATGACAGTTTTTTTCGATTTTCGTGGTGTGGTGCACTATGAGTTCCTTCCACCTGGCCAAACTGTTAATAAGGAATATTATTTGAGCGTTATGCTTCGTTTACGTGAAGAAATTCGTCTAAAAAGACCAGTATTATGGGCCAACAACTCTTGGTTTTTGCATCACGATAATGCACCGTCTCACATTGCACTCGTTCTTCGTGACCATTTCGCCAAAAATTCCACGCATATCGTTCCGCAACCACCGTATTCGCCTGATTTGGCTCCGTGTGACTTTTGGCTATTCCCAAAACTCAAGAGACCACTCCGGGGAACGCGTTTCGAGTCGATTGAGCAGATAAAAGCTGAATCGAAGAAGGTGCTGATGGCTATACCAGAAATGGACTGTTTTGCATGTCTCGGGGATTGGAAAAATCGTTGGTATAAGTGTATTTCATCGAGAGGGGACTATTTTGAATGGGATGGAATTGATTTACAAGAATAAATAAAGATTTTTCATTTTACAACCAAATTCACCTTACTTTTTGCCCACAGTAATATACCCCCCTATTCCTGATATGCTTGAGCTATGTATGCTTAAGATTGTGTCCATTTAGCCCCTTGTTTGAATTGACTAAAGAACCACAGTTTGCCACTTCTTCTGGCAGTTGGTTGCCTTGAATACAGTTCTTAACACATGGTCTGAAAAGTCCCATGCCTAACAAAGGAAACTTGTTGTTTTTGTTAAAACTTAGCCTTATTCATTAACGTAATTTTCATCAAGAACAACGCAATCATTCCGACGTCGTCTAACTTTTCCGTAATACCTTTGCTGAACGATTCATATTTTTTGCTCAAAATAGGCCTCAGTTTTAGCAATAACCTCTTCATTTGAGCGAATTTTCTTATCGGCGCGAATTTTTTTAGGTTTGTGAACAGTCAGTAAATTCATGTAGCTTTGCCATTACTTTGACTGACTTATGACACGGTGCGTAGTCTTGATGAAACAAAACAGTGAGCAAACGCGGTACCCACTTTGAACAGTGGTTTCTCTTAGTCAAATGCACATGAAATATAAAGCCAGCACCTTTTTTTTGATATTTTTTCGATGTCAGCTATCTAGCGCAACGTCACTTTTTGTTCATTCAAAACGATTTTGTGGATTTTTTTAATGTTTTCTGGAGTTACCGCCTCATTTGGCTGTCCACTGCGTTGTGCAATATCGGTGTCTCTTCGATCATATTTGAAGTCAGCAAACCATCGTTTTATTGTGGTTTCTGATAGAGCGGAGTTCTCATAACACTTTTCAAGCCATTGCTTCGCTTGAACGGGTTTTCTTCATCAAGAAGCAGTGTAAAATTAAAAGACGAAATTCTTTTTGATCCATTGTTTTAAAAATAACAAAAGTAGCCCAATAATTCACGAACTAATGAATCGAATATCAAGAAATTTTAACATCTATCTTTTCAAGGTTAGTACTAAATGAGAAAGAGATGAATGCAACTAAACTTGTGCCATCTAAGTGTTGGGCCGGGACTCTTCAGTCCATGTATTACATAAGTTCAAGCTTATTCCAACTTGCAACGACGTTTACCCTCAACTCACATTCTTTGGATATTTTTGAAGAGTTGCCTACAGTTTCTAACGCCTTTATATTCATTTTCTAGCAATGTTTCTTCTTCTTCTTGTTTGTGTGCCATTGGGTTTTGTAATGCTTTATTTTATCGGGTATTGCAGGCTATTCGGGTAATGTGGTCAACGTCTGTATTTTTCATAATAACGAACATGCACTAAAAAGATTGCTTATGAACTTCAAAATTCATATAACGGATGTTTTACACTGCTCGACTGTTGAACATTTTTTTTTTTTGCAACTGTCCGGGTCTGGCGGCTAGACGTTTGAGGTGTACCTTTTGGGGATAGTCTGAAGCAGTACTCCAGCCTAGATCCTTTTTCTCTCCTCCACTATATAAACAGCACCGGCTGGCTGTAGATGATTTTTTTCCTCTAAGTTTGGCAATTTTACGCAGGAAGTCATCTACATACATTATCCTATCAAAACGGCATTTAAGTGTTACTTGTATAGTACCCGTGGTACTTTTGACATCTAATCTACCTAAATTTTATGGTCATAATTTTCTTTTATCTGAAAATAGCAATTTGTAAAAAGTTGTAATGTGAATGACCTCATCTCCGCTACCAAATGGCAAATCTATCTGTTTCGTTGGCAAACGTGGAATACTTTACGAACAAAACAAGTTAAGCTCGTACGTACTAAAACAAAGTGAAATAAATCGCTTTGACGATGAAAAATTGACAACTATTTACTGTTACTGCTGTCGTCGTTGATCTCGCAGGCACATGGCGTCTTCCACCCTCCTCTTTGGTAGCGTATAGAGATGTTGAAATGCATTACTTGTTGATTCATGTGAATTTTTCAATGTTATGCTTTAAGTCACGTAAATACAAGCAAAAAAACCCTTGCAATTTGGATTCTCGACAGGTAAAAAAAAAGAAAATTATAACGTGGTTGATTTCGCACACTAACTTTTCTACATTTATTTGAAATTTTGTCAATTTGTTCATTTTGTACTCAAAAATTATATATTTGTGTTACTAAATTTAAAGCTAAATTCATTCCTTTTTTATCCAAAACGGACACAAAATCAAAAAAACAGAATGTATAAACAAAAAAATTAACTAGGTAGCGCGTTAATGTGTTCTAAAAAATTTATCCACGCAGTATTCCGCATCACGTTCTCCCGCTCTCATCGGAAGTTAGGTATCTTGGAGTGATACTTGACTCTAAGCTTCATTGCAAAATCGTATACCCTTCTACTCCTGCAAATCTGTGTTCGGTAAAAAATGGGGACTCAACCCACAGGTGGTGCTGTGGATGTACAACGTAGTGATTTTTGCCAATTTTAACGCATGGATGCCTAGTTTGGTGGGAAGCTCTTCGGAAGCGCTAGGGAAGGTGCAAAGAACTGCATGCATTGGCATCACTGGAGCATGTAAAACTTTGCCCCAGTGATGCCTTGAATGTCGTTTTGCACTTACTTCTCATCGACTTTTACGCTATTTTCATCGCACTTCAAAGTGCAGTCAGGTTAAAGGAGGTTGGCCCCTGGAGGCAATCTCTCAAGGGACATGGTAGCATTTTCGAGCGGTTAACACCGTATTTCTCCGAACTTCGAACAGATCTCTCTATCCGCCAACTATAGTTTGAGGGTCGTGTTAGGGTAATTTTTCCAAATAGGCAGAATTGGATCGAGGGGAAAATCTGCATCGAAGCTTGCACCTCTGTCTTCACTGACGGTTCCAAGATGGAATCCGGAGTCGGAACAGGCGTTTTTTCTAAATCAGCCAATTTATCTATCTCCTGTAAACTGCTGAATACTGATAATGTTTTTCAGGCAGCAGTCTTTGGTATCCTGCGTGCATGCGAAATGCTTGGAGAATGCGTGAGCGAGGGAGATATTCATATTTTCTCCGATAGTCAAGCTGCGAACAAGGCTATGACAACGCCATGGTGCAGAACGACACCAGTAATCTCCTGTAAAGAGGAGATCAAATCTCTTGGGTGTGCAGATAATATTTCTCTGATCTGGGTTCCAGGACATAGGAACATAGAGGGAAATTATATTGCTGATGAACAATATGATAATGGGGACTGAATTGGCCTCGGTGACCTCCCACCCGGTCATCGGCATATATGAGAGCAAAATGTAATAAAGCAAAAGTTCTTACCCACCCTAGTATACTTACCTTTCATACGCACCTCAAATCAGGCAGGCTTGTAACTGGCAGCAAGGAGAATTGCTTGCTATCCACTCTCGCGAACGATCGTACTTATTTGTTTAATAAACATAAAATAGCAAATTATTATAAGAACTTATTTCCAAATAAGCAGGATAAAACCGCAAAAACTAATTGTCAGAGAGCAAGATTTGCCTTATGGTGTCGAAACCGAGAATTAAAGGCGAAAAAATCGTAGTCCCACGATAAAAGAAGGGAAGTGCTCAGATGATTTCACCTCATCCTCTAGACGCAAAATTAATGCAAATTTTTATCGGACGGATGCCTGATAAACAATGTTCGAAAGTGACACCCACAATAATTGAGAGCCATGTTGGCCTCAGAAGTTCGCTCGAGTGAATTCAATCTACGCAAGGCCAGAAGGATCTCCCGGCCTTACAAGTTGGTATACGTATCCACGAATCCTATAATATTTTTCTAGATCATAAGCAATTAAGGTAGTCCCAATTCTCTCTATGAGTGGGAAAATTACCTCATATGCTATACTACGTCTAGCTAGCTAGTTGTTCTCGTTTGAGTGGCAGTGTTTCTTGAACTGGGAGACACTCGTTTTCTAAATAACACACATCTCTATACTTTTCGTGGTTGAGTTTCTAAAAGTAATAGTTTCTACAGCCGAAACGTAGTGTCTTAAAGGAGAAGATAATACTTAAATTCCAAGCCAAATTTCGTCAATATTGTTGAGGAATAGTTTGCAAAATCACATAATCTTGTCCTTGATAAAGCCGAACAATTGCAAAGATTGCAAACTGGAGTTTTCTTCTCTCCCACTTCTCTTAAACTGCGGCAAGCTATACGGGTATATTGTTTTGCGTATGTTTAACTTCGCTGCGTCATCCCTTAGCTTCCAGTGTCCTGTGAGATCCAAGCTTAGCCTTGAGTTTATGGGTCGGCCATCGCCAAGCAGTTGTTTGGTCTTTGGTATTAGATTTGGTACAGTGTTGTAAAGGGGAGGCTCTAGTTTGGCCTAAATTTGGCTGAAGGGAACTTCTACTCGTTCTGCTTGGTCGACCTCAAGGAAGATCTTAGTTTAGCAAGCTCATCCGCCTCCTTATTGTCTTCGTTGTTTCTGTGGCCAGGAAATAGTACTATAATTATATCGACCCACTGACTTAGGCAGTAGAGTTCCTCTATTTACTGCATTATGAGGTTGGAACTTACAGGTATGTTGTTTGAGTGTACTGCCTTGTAGAAGCTTGAAGCCTTGGCTTCAGCTTGCATGATGTTCGAGATAGATTTGCAGGTTTACCTGATTGCTAGCAATTCCACTGTAGATATTCAATTTAAAATCCTGCCCCGACGCGCATCAAAATCTCTAAATGTGCGCCCCTTCTTCAGTGGAGGGAAGGCTTTCTGATAGGTAGTCGGTGGGGGTGCTACCTATCAATAATTCCAGACCTTGATTCCAGATTTGCTCTCGGATTTAGAGTTTACTTCCTTATTATTACACAAATAAACAGCCAGCCAACTACTTCTTTAATAGTAGCAACTATACTGTAGTGATCCAGTAGGCTAAACTTGAGCTTGGTAGATACTCCACGACCAACTTGACTGCCATAATAATAATGAAAATTACATAAGATCGATATGAGTACCGAATGATCTTACAGATAGAAAAACTAGCTTTTTTCCACCGGTGTCGCGCCTTTTGTCATGATTTTTCAAACAGTTCCTAAGTGACATATCTGATGTTGATGAATTCAATATATGTATATGTTTTCGGTACACGAATTTCTATTGCGTTCGAATAAAAGCACTTCAAGGGCTGTTTCAGGTTGGTTTGTATTTAGTTTTGCTGTGCCTCGGCCTCAACACCTGAGAATTGAAGAACCAACTTTAAGTTGCAATCAATTTATATTATCCGGAAGTTGCTGGTACCAAAATTTGCCATTACAATTGTTTTTGCTCACACGAACAATATTTTATATATGTACAGCTATGCTCAAGATAATAGAAACATGATATTTTTTCTAGAACCCGGCGACAGAAAGAAAAATATTATCAAAAATTAACGACAATTTCGAGGGAAATAGAACTTTGTGCCCAATTTTCCTTTTTTTAATTATGCTTAAAAAGTTTGAAATTTTGATGGAATTTTTCGAATTTGTTTTAAATCTGGTGTGCGCACAAATAATGAAAACTCTATTTACATGGGAGCTTTTGTATGAAATATAAGTTTATAATTGATTATTGGATTGTAATGAATAAAAGTCAAAACAGGTCAAAATATCGCGTTTCTATTATTTTGACCATGGGTGTATACTACTTGTAACTGCCACCTTGTTTCACGCACACAAATATAGGAGTAAACTTTATTATTGTGCCATCAAGCACAAATCATCTCTCATTCACCGCGCACTAAGTGCCAATGGGTAATGGCATTTGTCCTTTTATGCTCATGTATGTATGCGTTTGCTTAAGTATGTGAAAATTGGTACTCTATGGAATATATTCGTTCATGGTATGGATATGAGGATGTATGTTTTTGTTATTGAGTTAGCTTTTAAAAGTTATTCAGTGCCCAGTTTTCAACACATCTCAATAGTTAAAGGCATACGTCTGTGGATATTTAAGGACATTTACATTAGGGTGGCGCCCGCCGTAGCCGAATGGGTTGATGCGTGGCTATCATTCGGAGTTCAGAGAGAGATAGACCAAAATTAAGAAAAAGTTTTTTTTAATAGCGGTCGTCCCTTGGCCGGCAATGGCAAACCTCCGAGTGTATTTCTGCCATGAAAAAGCTCCTGATAAAAAATATCTGCCGTTCGGAGTCGGCTTGAAACTGTAGGTCCCTCCATTTGTGGAACAACATCAAGATGCACACTACAAGTAGGAGGTGGAGTTCGGTCAAACATCCAAAAGGGGTGTAAGCGCCAATTATATGTATATGTATATAACTTAGGATGGTTTGTTGCTTTTGCAACAGCCTGAAGTAGAGAAAATTACCATAATATTATATGTAATATTTTATAGTTTTGTTAAATGTAAAAAAGAAGAAAGAATTACTTATCACATTTGTATTAAAATTAATGAAACTGCGATCCCTTACATTTTGCATTAAGAATTTGCAAATAAAGAAGAAGTTGCTTTTGCAAAACACAACAAGCATATTTTCAGAGTTTATTCTTTTGTAATTTTGGGTTGGGCTACTTTCCACTATTACAAAATACCGTTCCATTAGTGCCGATTTTACAAATATGTAGAGCCGATCTCCCTACATAAACGTTTATATATCCTAGCAACTACTCTAAGAAGTTATAATTCAAAATACAAGGTTTAGTGCTAATTTTTTAGCAAAACGTGAAAATTCCATTCGTATTTAAAAGACAAGAAAAACGCTACTAACTTGAGCAGTTTTTTATTTCTTTTAAATTTAGACTTCAACAAACTGCCTCACAATTCATCAAACAATTGATATTTTGCGTCCCAAGTTCGATAATAAAGGGTGATCAACTTAGTGGTATCTGAATTAATTGAAATAAAACAACGAAAATTCAAATATATGGGACAATATTTATTATTTTTGTGTAAAACTATTCATGACATTTATTTTTTAATGATAATCCCTTTCAAATGTTAGCCGCAACTGCCCCATAATTCGGCCATCCGTAAACACCAAATTTGAATGACTCATTGGAGACTTCGGTCGGTATCTTGTAAAGAACTTTAGTAATGTTTGCTTCCTATAGCCCAATCGAAGCTGGGTTACCCACAAAGCATTTAAAATTTACATACCATTACAAATAAGAGTCCAGAGGTGTGATATTAAAGGTTGGTTGCCAATCCATTGGTCCGAGACGAGAGATAAGTTGCTCACCGAAACGAAGAATCAATTGTTTCACTGGTTGTATGGCAAGTAGCGCCGCAAATTGTTGAGGAGATCACGGGCTTCAATTTCCGGCATCAAAAAGCCATTTACTATATTATGGTGCGATTCACTGTCACTGGCACCAAAAGCCGATGATTCCTTTCACCAATAGGCCGAACCAAACGGTTGTTTTCAATGGATGTAATGGTTATTCTTGAATGACTTTGAGTTGCTCTTCAGCCCAAATACTGCAAGTTTGCCTATTGACGTAGCCATTATAAACCTCATCGCTGAATACCATCAGTTGGCCTTTGCGCGCAATGAACACTTTTCACAGAGCGTTGATTTTCGTAATAATATACAATTCTACGATTTGTAAAGTTTGTTGAGGCGTAAGTCTTTCTATGATGTTCCATTTTCCATTTCCATTTAGTTTACCAGTAGTCGCCTCCAGTCTGATCACCCCTTATATTGGAGTGAAGCTATATTCTATAACTAACTTGAAGGTTTATTGTTTATAATAAAATAATATTAGTTGAAAAATATTATATTTTTACAGCACTTTTAGATAAAAACTGGTGGGTCATACTATGAGAATGTTCGCTCTAAGATGAAGGTTTTGCTCATAAACAAATTTTCCGAAAAATAGTTTTCTAGAACTTTTTAATCCTTTAAAGAGTTTTTCCATATCTGGGTTTTCAGAAGTTTCTTGAAGTAAGGGTCAAACCTACCCTTGTCGGTGGCAGTTAATGGGTTTAAATATGACAATACCAGTGTAGAATCTTTGAGGTAATCTTACTTTGTCTGTAATAGTACTTGTCACACATCAGAAAGTCTATATATACGGCATTGTTTAATGGCAGCACAAGTGAAGTTCAAAATAAACAATAAACATCTTTTTAATGTACGTTTTAGTGCGTTGGAAGTTAAATCCCTAGCTGACTTCTAGTGAAAGTTTGGAAAATGGTATTTGGCCATGAAAGGAAAACATTTTGCGTCCGTAGAGGCCATCCAAAAGGCTTGTACCGACATTCTGAAGGACAATCCGGTGAATGAGAGCTTTTAAATCGCTCAAAACAGTGTATCGAGGTCAGAGGGGACTATTTTGAATAAATAAACTCAGAATTATCAGAACAAAGGTCTTGGCGTTTATATTATATTTTTGCTCGGTCTTGTTTATTTTGGACTTCATATCACTTTTTACCAAAATGTTAGAAGTTTTAAAGTGTTCTCTGTGCTAAGTTCTAGCTTTAAGAAATTGTCTAAATTTTCTAAAATGATATGATATATGGGCATAACTGAAAGAAGAATGTGAAGGAAATTCAAAAGTTTTTTTTTTTCGTAGTAAAAATCCTTGCGAGAAATGTGACTAATATTTTTTGAAACTTTCACCCTTCAATATCCTAGAAGATGGGACTCGTTCCAGAACAAATGTCACAGTCAACGTAGGTTATTGTTAACCAAACTCTTTCCATTTCACTGCACCAATTTGACTAAGGGTTGACTGTAGTTAACCAAGTACATCCATCAGTTAGCCAATTAAAAACGGCTGGATCTTGAAGTCTGAAAATTAAAAAAAAAAATACTAATATTTCCCGTCAAGGATTTTTATGAAGGAAAAGATAATTTTAAATTCTCTTGACATGTCAGTAAATGACGAAAAATTAAATAATGTTAAAGGTTTTGGTAAAGATTTTTATAAAATATTATATTCTTTTTAGTTTTCTTCAGATTCTTCCTCCATTCTACATCATAATGAAACATTAAAATTATAAGTTTACTACCATTTAGAAAAATAAAAATAAAAATTTTAAAAATAAAATTTTCACAGTTTGAAATGTTTGTTTTTACAAGAAGTAAAATAATTTTCATGTAACTTAGGAGAAATTTAATACAAACAGGACTTAAAGTGAAACAACCACCCTAATGAGCAGCTTTCATTCTATATATGTATGTGTGCACGCACACAATATAAATTTGTATAGCTTTAACGAAAATTTCCACCCTTTTGACTCTTAATAATGAAGTCACCGTTTCGCTACTTTAACGGCAATTCAAGCGTGGAAATGGGCATTTTAAAACTCTTGTCATGCTATTCATTTTTCATTCTCGTGGTACATATATTTAACACTTAACACATATTGCCACTTATGTTTATTTAAGGAATTTAACTGTCATACAAGTCTAGTTGTCCTATACTTTTAAGGTTCTTATATGAAAATAATCTGTGCATGAAAATACTTCCTCTAGGTACAGTAAGTGTTGCTTGTATGAAAAAATTACAGCTACCTTTGTATATTCATCATTATTGTACACAGTCCGGCAGATGAACTTTTTTCGGGATAACGGAAGAAACGTTTATTTCTCTTTATGGTGGTGTACTTCGGTGGCTAGTTAAAAATTGTTAAATTCCAAACATTTGGCTCTATAAATCTAAGACTGCCTAAAGAGGGCAAATCTCTGGAAGCTCTTCTCGACTCACATCTTTTCAAGACTGCGAAGACTGAGGACTAAGACCACAGATATCTACTGTAGTGGAGTGATGTGGCTTTTAACATCATATCACGTCAACTCAGATTTTATGGCAAGCATATCTACATCGCTCATTTGCTGCAAGAATGTCATAATTCGAAAAACCAAACTGTCGAAAATGCGGCTTAAAATTTTAAAATTTATATGCCTCTTCACGTAAAAGTAAAGACATATTTTGATGTGATAAGATATTGTTAATTGCTGTCGACATGAAGAGCTTGTTGCAAATCCGGGATACTTATCTAATCTTATGACACTCTTGCAGTAAATGTATTATGTGATGTATTGTGGGAACAGTATGCTCTATGCCGCAGGCGACCTTAGAGATAAGTTTCCATATTTTTCCTTAGTCTGCAGCTAAGACCGCTTTAAGATTTGTGAGAAACATGAGAAACAGAGACCATGTTTTTATATTCAGCAGAATAGAAGCAGATCACGCGGATCGAATTTTCTTCGTATACCTCGCCAGCAGAAGTGTATTGGAATCTGTTGTTATTCTAAGCAAATACGAGATTCACACCTTCACAAAATGACACAAAATTTATATTGAAACAAATACTGGTATATTTCCAAGTATCTCTTACTAAGATAAGCTTTTAGATTTCAAGATCAATGCGGCTTTTCTTAAACACAGATTTATGCAATTGGCATTGAGTAGAACTAGTAAGTATTGTAGTAGTTAAGTAGTTAATTAGGGATTAATTAGGTTCATTACATTGGTAATAACTAACTTGAAATGTTCTCAAGAATGTCGAAGAAAAACATAAGTCCATGGGCATTGTCACGCATCTGTTTGTAGTTGTAGCTAAGCTATTTTAGAAAGCGATAAAAGTCGCGGTTTAATTACTGAAGGTTTTTCACGTGAAGAGAGTTTCTCGGATGGAATTTGGTATGTAAGAGAATTTGAAATTGAGAAACCTTCCATAGGCTGTCGAATTTTGGCTAGCCTTTCTTAGACCCTCAACTAAGGATAGACATCCCTCTTTCGATCAGAGAAGTAACGCATCAGCCCCAATTGGATGGCGAAGTTCATTGAACTAAACCGAATGGTTGTTGCTGATTTTAATATGCACCGCGACCTGTGTCATTTAAGCCTACCAAATAACCTTGGGATTCATATGTTTATTGGCTAAGCAGATAGGTGACTCGACATTCCGCACAATGAACGACAACGACTTAGTTGGATAATACGTAGCTGCCGTATCCCAGTAGCAGACATGCAAGTTTCTAACGCTGGCCTGATTATAAGCTGAACTATAGTGTAGGCGGCCGCCGTAGCCGAATGGGTTGGTGCGTGATCACCATTCGGAATTCACTGAGAGGTCGTTGGTTCGAATCTCGGTGAAAGCAAAATTAATAAAAACATTTTTCTAATAGCGGTCGCCCCTCGGCAGGCAATGGCAAACCTCCGAGTGTATTTCTGCCATGAAAAAGCTCCTCATAAAAATATCTGCCGTTCGGAGTCGGCTTGAAACTGTAGGTCCCTCCATTTGTGGAACAACACCAAGACGCACACCACAAATAGGAGGAGGAGCTCGGCCAAACACCTAACAGAAGTGTACGCGCCAATTATTTATTTATTTTATAGTGTATTTAGCAACATACAATCTACCCATTCTCATGTCGTCTAATGAAGCTGGTAATAGTGTTACCAGCCATATCGACGATGTTGACACCCTCGAATAAACCTTACCGAATAAACATACCGAGAAAATGGATTTTTGTTAATTTTTTGGTGTTTTAAAGAAAAATATATGGTGAATAATAGGACCACTAACGGTAGCCGTCTTTTGATAGTTTTTTCTTTCCTGTTTCGATCAAATTTTGCATAATTGAACATTATCATATCCATGATCCTGAGCATGTGTTAGTGATGATAAGACATGAGAGGGCGGAAGTAGATCTATTAGTCATGCAAAACTTATATATGTATATATAATATATAAAGGGTTTTCCAATAATAGGTGTTATTTTGATATTAAAAAAAAAGATATTTTTTAAATAAGTGATTGGATGTTTATTTCATTATAAAGAGGAAGGTGTGCCGTTAATAGTGGAAAATAACATCAGTCAAATGAACACCACGACCTATAGGACAGTATCCTTTTCATGAAATTTTCCATAACCACATTGCAAAGTGGCTGCCCTATGTCCTCGATAGTCTCACGAATTCCATCTTTGGGCTGTTGGCGGAGACCTTCTCTTTCACGTAGCCCCAAAGAAAAAAGTCACAAGGTGTTAAATCACAAGATCTCGGTGGCCAATTGTGATCACCTCTGCAAGAGATAACACGGTCCGGAAACTTTTCCCGTAAAAGATCAGTGGTTTCGTTGCTTGTGTGGCACGTAGTGCCGTCTTGTTGAAAATAAACGTTGTCCAGATCAATACCATACAATTCCGACCATAAAAAATCGTTAATCAACTCTCCATAGCGATAGATAAAACCTGTTATTGGAAAACCTTTTATATATATATACAAATCTAAATAAGTCGTTTAACCAATAAATTCGATAAGAAATTAATTCTGGCATATAATTTTATGGCTTAATCTTTAATATAGGGTGTCATATTATGGCCGCTTTTCATGAACTTAGTGCAATATTTTTGTATCTACCATTTGATGGCTGTCATCTGGGAGCAATGCAATTGCAAAGTCGTCTAAAAATCGAAGTTGTGAGAGCTTCTCTTTATCGGAAGGTCTTGTTTAGCGAAATGTCTTTATTTCGTAGTTGGTTTTAGCAATCCGCTGGGTTTCTTACTTTGTAAGTTATAGAAAAAAAAAATAGTATGCAAATATCCTAGAAAAAATTCTAAAATTCGGCGCACCTTTGATTTTACCACTCACTCCTATGGCATCGAGGATTTCGTTAAACTCATCGAAATTTTAATCGAATATATTATGTCCCTCCATTTGTGGAACAACAGCTCGGCCAAACACCCAAAAGGGGTGTACGCGCCAATTATATATATATATATATTAGATATTTTGCTCAACACAATCTGCAGGACTAGCACTGAACGTTCTTCTAAATTTCAAAATCAATAACCTTAATCAGACACCCTACATATAATTAAACGTTAGACATACAAAGCAAAGCTTTTAAGATGATTACGAGAATTTATTGGGAAACTTTAAGGTAAGTAAGCCTGGAAGATAAGCTCTACCAGCTAAAATATTAAGTACCACAAGGCAAAGTGATCTACGTGCGTATTGCATATTGGCCAAGTTAATACAGAAATACACACACTATTATATAATAGTGGAGGATGCATTGTAGTGATATGAATTATACAACATATTCGCTCTATACATATATTTGAGTGATTGAGTGATATGCGGGCGTTGGTGTAAATACACAGACGTGCATAACCGCAAGGGGTTAAATGACTGTGTGTGTGTAAGGTTAACTATGCTTCCCAAAATTCAATCTACTACACAAGTGTATGCTCATATAAATATACGTATGTACATATGTGTGAGTCCATACGGTATATTTGTGTATTTGTATACCACCTTGATCAAAAAGTTCCCGGAATATTTTCGGAAAATTCAAAATGTCAAGTTTATGCCTTCAAAGTACTCCCCTCAACCAGCAATGCACATATACCAGCATTGATCCCGCTCTAGAAACATTTCTGGAACCCTACTTTCACTATAGCCATTAGAGCCGTGCTCAAATTTTCCATTACCTACTTGCGGTTGTTAAAATGCACACCCCGTAGTGATTTCTGACTCGATCAATCAGAAAAACATTGCGGCGAGCCATATCAAGTGAATTCGATGGTTGTTGGATGATATTCGGTTCGTTCTTCGTCAAAAATGCATGCACTGTGTAAATTCCACTCACGCAACTGATGGCTGGATTGCGTGCCATACTAATAAACCCACGTCTTGTCTCTAATAATGATGAGTTTGATGAATGTTGTCTTGGATGCAGCCTTGGAAATCATGTCTTTGGCGATATCAACTTGGGCCCTTTTTTGCATGTAGTTCAGGTCCCTTGGGATCAAATTTGCAGCACACGATGGAAACCCAAATCTTTAACTACAATGTTCTGAACGGATGCATAAGCAATTTTCAAGTGTTCCACCATCTCTCTGATGGTTAACTTGCGGTCATTTATCAAGTTTTCTTTCATTTTATTGATGTTTTCATCAGTTTTAGGTGTCGACGGCCTGCCACTACGTTCGTCATCCTCGATGGACTCTCTTCTGAAGCGTTCATGCTACTCGTAAACGACCGTTTAGAGTATCACTACCGAAAGAATTTCCTAACATTTGCAATGTTTCTGCACCAATGAATCCATTTTTAATTCAAAATTTAATACAGAGTTGTTGTTCAAATCTATTTCTAAAACTGTAAAAAATCGAGGTAGATTTACTCAAGATGACGTAACTTTTACAAGTGTCAAGCAATGGCGATACAATTTTGGTGGGAATGTTAATCACAGATATGGCGACTTAACAAACCAAACGAATAAAAACAGAACTCAAATCAACTGACTTAGAGCGTTAACTGGCGGATGGTTTGGGAACTTTTTGATCAAGGTGATGTGTGTATTATATTGCTTAATCCTAGGCGGATCTTATTTAATATCTGTAAATAAACGGCAAGTAATGGTTGCTGCGGGTCTTTACCATTGAAAGGGTTACATAATTAGAAACTGGCTCACCGCTAGCGACCGCTGCGTGGCGTAACTAACACCTTAAACCATCATAAAACGATGACCAGCTTTGTTTAGGGCGTTTAGAAGAGTAAAGTGCTGGAATATTGCGTGTTTGGATGTAAAGTCTTCGTAGTGGTGAATATGTACAACATTCGAGACTGTGTCTTTACTATTAACCATGGTAAAATTCGATGTACATGACCCAAAATAAACGCACGAAGGTCCTATGGTTATACATTTTCAAAATTAATTTTAACTACAATAATTTTCAATAAAAATATAGTTCATTCTTTAACACAGACCATACAAGGCTCCAAACTATATGAAAAAATATGAAATTTTCATAGAATTTCCAACAAAATTTCCAACTTTTTAATCAGAATTTTTATAAAGCATTTGAGTATGCAGTTTTACAGGCTATACAATTTTATTAAAAAAGTTTGAATTTTAACAATCTCTCCATGAGCGAGGTATTTTGCATTTTTTTCTATAAAATACATTTGCTTTATAGAGGAAAAATTCATTATCGTGACAAAAATAAACTTTCAAAATCAACGCTGAAATTGCTTACTCACAAGTTTTTTCGAGTTAGAAACTTTAATGAAATTTAATAAATTTTTGTGAATTTCGTATTAAATTAGGAGCTTTGATTCGTACGACCTTATTTTAAAAAATGAACTACATTTTTATTGAAAACTAGTTAAATTTGAATTTAAAAAATTAAATGGGAACATCTATAACCACGAAGCGTGCGTAGGCTGGTGTACGTACATATGTTTGCAAAACTACGCTTGAACGCAACTTGATTTAATATAAAAATAAATTATATATTTTTATACAGTTTATTCAAAATCAGAAAAAATTACCAATAGGGTCTTAAAGGATAGATATAGAAATCTGTTTAATTGCAAAATATCATATTTAATAGTTACATCCCTTCCTCTTAATTGGCGCGATAACCGCTTACGCGATTTTGGCCGAGTTTAACAAAGCGCGCCAGTCGTTTCTATCTCGTACTAACCGGCGCCAATTGGACACACCAAGTGAATCCAAGTCCTTCTCCACCTGATCTTTCCAACGCAGAGGAGGACTACCTCTTCCTCTACTACCACCAGCTGGTACCGCATCGAGTAGTTTCAGAGCCGGAGCGTTTGTATCCATTCGGATGACATGGCCCAGCCAGCTAAGCCGCTGGATCTTTATTCGCTGCGCTATGTCTATGTCGTCGTAAAGTTCATACAGCCCATCGTTCAATCGCCTGCGATATTCACCGCTGCCAACGTGCAAAGGTCCAAAAATCTTGCGCAGAATCTTTCTCTCAAACACTCCAAGCGTCGCTTAATCGGATGCTGTCATCGTCCAAGCTTCTGCGCCATACGTTAGGACGGGAATGATGAGAGCCTTGAAGAGTGTTAGTTTTGTTCGTCGAGAGAGGACTTTACTGCTCAGTTGCCTACTTAGCTCAAAGTACCACTTGTTGGCAAGAGAGATACTGCGTTGGATTTCAAGGCTGACATTGTTATCGGCGTTAATGCTAGTTCCTAAATACACGAAGTCTTTTACAACCTCGAAATCATAACTGTTAACAGTGACATAGGTGCCGATACGCGAGTACGCCGACTGTTTGTTTGTTGACAGGAGGCACTTCATTGTGCTCGTTCACCACCAGACCCATTCGTTTTGCCACTTTATCCAGTTTGGAGAAGGCAGAACTAACAGCACGCGCCAACAATTGACGATCTTATAAAAAATTGTGCCTGAGCGATTAAGTTCTGCGGCTCGTACGATCCTCTCAACCATCAGATTAAAGAAGACACACAACAGCGAGTCAACCTGTCTGAAACATCGTTTGGTATCAAACGGCTCGGAGAGATCTTTCCCAATTCTGACGGCGCCGCTGGTGTTGAGCCACGTCATCTTGCATAGCCGTATTAGTTTTGCGGGAATACCAAATTCAGACATCGCGGCATACAGATAACACCTTTTCGTACTGTCGAATGCAGCTTTGAAATCAACGAAAAGATGTTGTGTGTCGATTCTCCTTTCGTGGGTATTTTCCAAGATTTGGCGTATTGTGAATATTTGGTCGATGGTAAACTTTCCAGGTCTATAGCCACACTTATAAGGTCCAATCAGTTGGTTGACGGTGGGATACAGCCTTTCACACAATATGCTCGCTAGAACTTTATAGGCGATATTTAGAACACTAGTCCCGCGGTAATTGGCACAGATTGCAGGATCATTCTTCTTATGGATTGGGCAGAGCACACTTAAATTCCAATCGGCAGGCATGCTTTCATCCGACCATATTTTGCATAGTCCCTTCTGTGGTCTCCTTTGAGTATCGGAATCTAATGCAACGGCAAAATCATTTTGAAGATGGCATTGGATTTTACTAGAAAATTATTTTACTTTCTTTTCTGCAAGCGCTTTGTAGTAGAGGTTCACAACTGCATAAATTAACGATTTCCATGATTTTATGAAATCTCCAACCAGAACCGGATCATTAAAATCACCGTTTTGCTATTGGGTGAATTTTTTCTACGTATTTGTATATAACTAGAAAATTTATGGAAACCCTATTAGGAGTTTTGCATTGATTACTAAGCATAGCCTCAGATCTTAATAAAAAAATTCTGAGGAAGTGATTTTCAAAAATTCTAAAATATGTTGTTTTTCAAAAATTTGAAAAAAATATATAAATATCTTTTAATTTTCTATCTTAAAAAAATAAAAAAATTAAAAATGAATTACTGAGCAAAGTCTCTGCTATTAATAAGGAAATCAGAAAAATCTGAGGCGGTCTTTTTCAAAACTAACAAAAAAAAGTTTTTCTCAGAATTTTTTAACAAAAAAAAATTAACTTCATGCCCACAAGCTTTTTTTATATCCTAAAAAGTTGCGCAAAAAATTCATAAAAATGTTAAAAAGAATCAAATATGTTTCCCCTTCAAAAACTCTATAGCAACATTTTCAATATCGAATAAATTTCAAAATTATTTAATTTTTTTCAAACATTTCCAGTTTACTTCTTATTATTATACTCAGGACTACAAATAAACAAATTTGTAGAAAATTTACAGTGGTAGCCACAATACTTAAATTACTTGACTTGGAATCCCATAAATATCTAATTAACAATTCTCCTTCATTTTTTTGTATTAGTGGATTTATGTAAAGTAAAATTTTATAATTTATCGAAAAATGGTTTTTTACTTTATTATTTTTTTGTCTGTTTCAAACCAACCAAAAGACTTTCAGAGTTATATTTTATAAAAATATTAAGGAACAACATTGCTCAGCTCTTGCTTTTTTAAATAAACTCATCTCAAAGCCGCATCAGGGTCTGTTTAACGCTACGTGAGGCTGGAAGACGGCTACTGTGCGCTATGCAACCCTTCCTTTTAAGGGGTTAGGGGTAGTCACAATTTTCAAGAATTAGATTTTTCGCATTTTCTTAAAGTATAACATTTTAATATTGTGTGAAAATTTGAAGTGAGTCCGACAAATACTTTTCGAGGCATTCAAAGCCGCATCAGGGTCTGTTTAACGCTACGTGAGGCTGGAAGGCGGCTACTGTGCGCTATGCAACCCTTCCTTTTAAGGGGTTAGGGGTAGTCACAATTTTCAAAAAATTAGATTTTTCGCATTTTCTTAAAGTATAACATCTTAATATTGTGTGAAAATTTGAAGTGAGTCCGACAAATACTTTTCGAGGCATTCAATAATTAAAAAGGGCGCTCGGGCGATCCGGAGCATTCAAGAGCTAGTAGCTAGCAGCAGCTGCAAGCAACCGACGTATGAAAGTGGCAGAAAAGCGTGCTAACGATGACACTCGAGAAGGTAGAAGGCTACATAGGCAACAGCAAATCGACATTTTGGAAGCTGCTATGATTGCTGTAGAACTATTATATGGCCCAGGAATAGATGACACAGTGTAAGTAATTAAATAATTCGTGTAACTCTATATTCGATAGCAAAACTTTAAATGCGTTTTTCTCAAAACTATGTTTCTTGAACTGGCGATCACTGTAACTTAAAAACCGCTTGGTAGATTTTAATAAAATTTATACTGATTTTGAAAAACATAAAAAACTCCTGCCTGATTGAAAGATTTTCCTATTTTTTCAAATATTTAAATTTTTTAAACAATTACAATAATTGCCAGTTTTTTTTTCTCAAAAATCTGAAAAATAGTTCCTGAGACCGCCATATTTTTAATTTTGAAAAAACAGCTTCGACCAGGCACAAGATTATGTATTAACAAAAGTAATTTCTCTTGTATGACTGATTTTAGATGAATCTCCAAGGGCTTGTGGTGATCACCGCAAGATACTTCTGGAGAAACGGGCTCCACAAAAACAGCGATAGCTTTTACAATTATTAATTTTTTTTAAGTCAATTGGAAACATGATGTATGAATGCTATGTTTTTATTTTTGCAAAAGAAAGCAATTGACTAGCAAAAAAAATTATTGAAAATCAACATTTTTTCTAGCCTCTGACTACCCGTAACCCCTTAAGACAAATACCACAGTTCGAGTTATGCGCTAGAATAACTTCAATGATGAACAGCACAAAGCCTTAGATGATATCCTGGTCTTTCTGATGAGGACCACTGCAAAAACTTTAAGGATCACCTAATTAAAAACTGAATTAAGTGAATACTTTGAAAAGTTCGATATACCATAAAGTGGTAGCCGCTTAGAAACACATCCTATGACAGTCCTAGACCGTACTTGTTATATTTGTAATAACCATTGAAAATGTATTCAATGGAGTCATAACTAGGATTGAAGCGTTAGAAAAAAGAGCCATGGAAAGCACCATAAAAAAATCAAGCAATTAAAAAGCTCGCTGCATTCTTAAAATAAAATACCTTGTTCTTTCTCCTCATAACATAAACAAAAACTTTTCAGTGGTTTTAATTCGATCTTAATAAAATCTAAAACACTTGACCTTCGACTGGTCAGGAGAAGGCATAGCAAAGTGTGAGGTGCGTTACTATTTTCTTGCATTACTCATTTTCGAACGAACTGTCCTTAAGCAAAAATCATGCAAATCGGAGGGCAAACAGTAAGTGCCACTGCATCCACCAAAAACAAAAAAACAAAAAACCAAAACTGTAGCTCACCCACGGTGATATATATGGGTACATATAAAAATATATTCATACAAGCTATTCAGAAAACATTCCGGTATTTGATGGAAGAAGATACTCCTTCGAGAATGACAGCAATTGTACCAGTTACAAAGTTACTAATTCGAGGTGTGTGCTTTAAGTATTAATAATGAGTATTAGAGAGATATAAATGTTGATGCAATTAATCTTCTACCTTTTTTGCCCTCCATGAACTAGTCCATTAACTGATGCTTAAGCCGATAGACTTCATCGGACATTGACATAACAAAAAATATCTTGCTAACATTGAACAAAAAATACAATAAATAAATAAACAAAAAATAGAAGCCCATGTCCAATAGGTATCTTAGACCTAAGCAACGTAGGATCAAAAAATCGAAATTGAAAGTTATGGTCGACACAAAACCTTTTATTGTGAACAGATCTTCGGGAAGAGCAAAACTTATTCCTCATTGAAAGTAACTCTAAGTTGAAGGAACAAAATTTTATTTCTGCAATGTACATAATAATTATGTCTATTTTTTTAGATATTTTTTATAACAATTATGTCCCTGTAGAAGGTGCATTACTTCAGCATCAAAGCAAATTGGTAGTTACGTAAATAGTTCAGAACTTCTAGATTTAAGTGAAATGTATGTTGTACACCCCACCCCATGTATGTATGTGAAAATGCGTGATCGGAAATAATCAGCGTAGCAAACAGGGATTTGTAACGGAAAGTCAAATGCCAAACAAACGATTACTCCAACAGCAGCTTCAAAACTAATACAATAATAAGCAGCTATGCGTGTAGCGTAAGCATTAGGCAACAACAACAGCAATAGTGACACCCATAAAAGCAAAATATTTATAACAACCGCAGACTTGAGTAAGAGAAAAGAGGAGGGAGAGAACGTAAGTTATATCAGTTATGGAGCCAGGCAAATCTGAAATACTATGTACCAAGACCAAGTAACCATTTCTTATGCTTCATATATACAAACATACATTTCTATGCAAGTAAATACTCGTAGAATACCACCTCTCGCTATAACTCATCAGTTCGCCAATTTACGAACTCACATTTATTTGTTTGTTTGCTTGCTTGTTGGATTGTTGATTTTTGCAGTTAATTTGTGCTGTTACGTTGGTAGTTTCTGACCTTTCCCCAAACACAAACAATTATATGTGCAAATGTATATGCATAGAGATTTGCTTTTACTGTAGCACATGTGGTCGACTGAGGTTGCTAACACACACGTACACACACATACATTGTAGTGTGCATTTGTGTGACTTTTCTGTTTCAACTAATAAATAAATTAGTAAACTTTCTAAATCGTTGTTGTTATTGTAATTGTATATGAACACATATACTCGTGCACACTTAAACGCACTGCATATGTGTATGTGTGTAAGTACATGCATGTAAAGTCAACAATATTTGTACTCAGTCCACCGCAGACTGTTTGGTGTAGTTGCTGACGTTGGTCAGGGGCGTTAACTCAGCCATCGTTTACAGACCATGTCACAGGAGATTTGCCGCATGTTAGTCGGCTACTTTGACACCCACATGGGGATTTCAACAGACACGCAGACATATATTTGCTTCTATATAGATTTATACGAGGCGTGTTCAAAAAGTATCGCAATTTTTTGTTTTTGCACAAATTGTTCATTTATTCATTAATATCTATTTTGTCCTCTTCAAAGTAATTCCCATGAGATATTATGCACTTGTGCCAACGTTTTTTCCAATCTTCGAAGCACTTCAAAAAATAATTTTTTTTATATTTTTCAGCTCCTCCTTCGATGCCGTATTTATCTCCTCAATCGTAGCTTAGCGTCGTCCTTTCGTAGGCCTCTTCAGTTTCGGGAACAAGAAAAAGTCACAGGAAGCCAGATCTGGGGAATACGGTGGCTTTGGCATCATTAGTGTGTTATTTTTGGCCAAAAAGTCGCGCACAAGCAACAATGTTTGAGCAGGGTGTTTATCATGATGCAAGAGCCAAGTTTTGTTCTTCCACAAATCCGTGCGTTTCTGACGGTTTGCCTGGTGCAAATTGGGCATAACTTACAGGTAATATTCCTTATTGACCGTTTTACCCTGTGACAAGAAGTCATGGTGCACAACGCCCCTGCAATCGAAGAAAACGTTAAGCAAAACTTTTACATTCGACCGAACTTGGCGCGCTTTTTTCTGTCTTGGTTCGCGCGGCAGCTTTCATTGAGATGATTGAACTTTGGTTTCCACGTCATAACCATAAACCCACAATTTGGTACCAGTTATGATCCTCTGCAGCAAACTTGGGTTGTCGATGCGATGCTGTTTTTGGTCGAAATTGAGCAGTTTTGGTACGAATTTTGCGGCGACCCGTCTCATGCCCAAATCATTGAAAAACAATCGAATGACTCGAGGCAATCGATATGTCTAGGTCCTCAGCAACTTCTCTAACGGTGATTCGACGATTGGCCAATACCATTTTCTTCACTTCATCAATTTTTTCGACTGTTGTTGAAGTGTTCGGGCGTCCAGCACGGTTTTCGTCGTTCACATCTTCTCGGCCTTCTGATCGGTGGTACAACCATCGATAAACGTTGCTTTGGTCCAAACTCGCTTCTCCGTATGACACAGTCAACATTCGGAATGCAGCCGCGCACTTAATTTCGTTTTTCACACAAAATGTGATACAGGTTCTTTGATCCATCTTTTTGAATAGGTAAAAATCGAAGACGGGCCGAGACACGTGCAAGCAAAGCAGCTGTCAATAATTAACTGAACATACAAAATGGCCGAACTCGTCGGCAAGAGTGAGAGATATGAGTACCAACATATCGCCGCAAATAAATCGAAATTCGAATAAACGTAACCTTCGAAAATTCAAAATTCGCGATACTTTTTTAGCACACCTCATAAGGGGACATATTCAACAGTATACCATATATTTTGGTGCCAAACCCAGTGTTAATAGTGAGAATAAATAACGTTTTACTTCTTTAGGAATAGGAATTATTTATTATTGAAGGGTAGACACTTGATTGAAAAAATGCAAATTCATTAAGTTTTATGTTTGATATATTTTAACTTAAAAGTTAAAAAAAATGTTAAACAAGTATCCAAATACTGAACTGCAGAAAAAACACTGCTCTTCTCTGTAAAAAGTAATAAAAAATCCTCCCATGTACAATGTGGGCTAAATCTGACTTTTCATAAGTTTTGACTTTTTCGCTCATTTGTCAGCATAATATTTTATTAATTATAAAAATATGAGGACAAATTTTATATGCATTGTATACCTTTTATACAACCATTGAAAGTCTTTCAGTCTTCACAATCTTTGAAAATAAACAATATTTTTTGTGATATCCTGATTTTTTCTTTAGCTAAGCTTCCTAATCTCACATCTAAACCTTCCATAGACTATGTTTAAAAGATCTGTTATGGGGTTAAAGGTATTCAGAATTTTCAAAAAATTTAATTTTTTTTGCGTTTTCTTTTCATATCTTAAAAATATTGTGTGGAAATTTGAAGTGAATCCAACAAATACTTTCGAGTTATTCAACAATTAACAAATGGCGCTCGGGCAAAAACAAACAAAAACAAAAACTTTAAATGCGTTTTTCTCAAAACTATTGTATGTTTTTTGAACTGGTGATTATTGTAACTTAAAAACGGTTTGTTAGATTTCAATAAAATGTATACTGTTTTTGAAAAACATAAAAAACTTGTGCCTGATCGACGGATTTTTTTTTTAAATTTCGATTTTTTTTTTAACAATTAATTGTCGGTTTTTTTCTCGAAAATCTGAAATTATTTCATTATGCCGCCATATTGTTAATTTTGAAAAATGCCTCGATCAGGCACAAGATTTTTTTATTTTTTTTTTATTTTATTAAATTTATATAACAAAACTAATTTTATTACATAAATATCAAAACGCAGCACTGGCTAGGAGGCCTTCAGCCGAAAGGCATAAGATTATCTAAGTACATATTAACAAAAGTAATTTCTCTTTTCCGACTGATTTGAAATGAATCTCCAAGGGCTTGTGATGATCACCGCAAGAGGCTTCTGGAGAATTGGGCTCCACACAAACAGCCATAACTTTTACAATTATCAATTTTTTTTTGTTGAAATTTAATTTTTTAAAGCCCAGACGAAATATAATGTATTAATGCTATGTTTTCAATTTTGTAAAATAAAGCAACTGACTAGCAAAAAAAACAAAATATTTAAAATCATTATTTTTTTCGGGCCTCTGACTACCCCTAACCCCTTAAAACAGAAATGTCACGAGAAGACCACGAGTTACATTGCTAAAACATATCTGTCTTACCGAATTTCTTTCCAACACTGTCTCACCATCAGCTGTAATTCCATAGTTTGATAACTTAATTTTGATTGTACCGCCTCATTTGCATGCGCGAATACAGCGATCCAATTTGAATGTATGCATTTTTGTGAAACTTTATTTAAGGCGATTTGCACTCGCTGAATATGAATCTGAAGTAATTGTCTAAATTTCGAAATGGCCAATCCAAATTCGTAGACGACTTTTAAAAATAATCATCCAATTGTAATTAAACTTGAAATATGGCGTGTCTCTATGGCTGTATGAAGATTCTAGTTCGGCGCGTTAAATTCAGTAGGGAAGCTTTATTTTAAATATTTATTTATATATAGTTAAAGACTCCTTGGGAAAAAAATATACCGTCAATTTCTCTTGGCATTCAGAAACACTTTGAACTCAACAAACAGTTAGTATTTTACGTTTAGCAAAAATATAAAAAAAAATAAATTAAGTAAAATAATTAAAAACATATATTTTTTTAATATAATATTAACAATTTTTACACAAATTAGAAGAATGCAAATGAATTGAAAACAAGTTTTAATTAAAAAAAAAATATAAAAAATTTTATAATAAAAAGTGATCCGTCAAATATGTATAGTACTATAACCGCATAATAAAACTGAATTTGTTGCAGCCAAACTTTAATAACCACAGACAAGTTAAAACAAAATTAGGGATGTAAATCTAAAAAGTTGCAAAAGTGGCAAAAATTCATTCTGCGTCCAGAAAATGAAATGCCAATATTAATAATGCGATTAATTTAAGTGTTTTGCTCAACAAAAAAAAAATCACAAGTATACAAAATTGCGACAGCTTTTTGGTAGCCATTTGTAAAAATAATATATCCTCTAATCGGGAAAGTCACAGCGGACGATCAATCGAAAATATATTCCTAAATTCATACAAAGTAAGTTAGCGATGTGTAGATTCATATTTTTGAAACAGTTGTTGAACCCTGGATGGATTAATTTCCGCTGCAAGAGAATACTTCAGCAGGCGTGAAAACAAATCAAGTAAAACGCATACGGAAATAACGTCAAAATAACAAGTGGAGCACTTTTTTACTTTTATTTACGTTTAAAGTAATGAAAAAAATACTATTTTTCTATGTTTTTTACGTGAAAGAGCCATTACACCGGCAAAAGAAAAATTATCCAAGAATATATTGTTATGCTTTTAATTTTCTCATCAATTAAATTCTTTTTTAATTTTCAAAGAAATAAATTTTGAAAAAAATAGTTTTAAATATTTGTACTCGCTCTCTGATATTACTAAAGAAAATATATCAAGCTATTAAAAAAAAAGTTTAGGTTTGGCACCAAAAATGATTAAACTTTTGCTTCAGTGAAATAAAGTATACCCAATGCATGCTATAAAAAGTCTATATTTGGCTTGGTGAAAAGTAATCAGAGATGTTTTAAATAGCTGGATATATCCTGTTTCGTTCAGAATCTATTTTTTGAAAATAAAATATTTTGAAAAACATTTAATTGAAGAGATCATATATTACAAAAAACTGAGATCTAGGTATAGTTTCACGTGCATATTAAATTTTTCCTCGATAACGAAGTAGGTTAATTTTGGTCGCGCTATGGTTTCAGCAATTGAACAAAGTGGCATAATCAAAAAGGGATAATATTCGAATATTTAACAAAAATCATCTTTTCAAAAATGGCTTCTTTATATGATCGAAATTTTTTGTAAGTATTTTTGTCCAAGGTATTTCGACCTTGAGTTTATGTAAAAACGTGCTTTGAATTGGTATTCATTGACTGCTAATTAAAATGTGAAGGAGTATTTAGTAATACTTGTTAATTAGCACATGAATGATAAATGCTACCTTCTAAATATTCCCCGCCTTGACCCCTACACATAATAATTTTTTTTGATGAAATTTAGGTATAACTGACGCACTATCTCGGCAATTTTGGCCATGCTCCTCTCAGTGAGTTCGACTTTACAGAAATAACAGAGAATGTTTTTGTAACAGTGATAGTCGAATTATAAATGTGGACATTTTAGTAAGATGCTTTCAGGCGCAGCTGGAACCAAAACTATGTAATTGTACAAACAAAAGGAGGATCATCAATAAAGTTTTACTTCTAATACAGAAATTTACTCTTTCACTCGCATAAATATATATTTTCTGTAATAATGTTGCGAAATAACTAACGCCGAAAAAGTTAACCAAGGGCGTAAAATTTGCAGATAAACCTCTTTACACAGGAACACTAGCTGTCAGCAAACTAAAAAATGTAAACACAAGTCA
Source organism: Anastrepha obliqua (assembly GCF_027943255.1). NCBI lineage: Eukaryota > Metazoa > Arthropoda > Insecta > Diptera > Tephritidae > Anastrepha > Anastrepha obliqua. The sequence continues at coordinate 90,629,331 of NC_072892.1, forward strand.
CTTCTAAATAAATTGTTTGATATTTCTGAAAGCGAACGGAACACTTTTCTGCTATAAATTGCTTACTGCAAATAGTGCACTAGGATTTCGAACCACGAATTGTATATTAAGTTTATAAAGGCGTTTCTCTATCAGTTCGCAATTTTTGTTTTTTTTTTTTTGGAAATCTTATGGAAATTAAAGGGTGGTTAAAGTTTACGGGCCGATGTTGAATGTAAACCACACCTAAACGCCAAGCTTATTTCTGCATTTCATTTGATATTTTTCAATACCAAATTAATTCAATTCGAACCATGGAAAGATGTACAATCAAGCAACGCGTTAAAGTTATTCAGGCTTATTTTGAAAACGGGTGTGCAAATCAAAATGCATATCGCGCACTTCGTGAAGAAAAGCATCTTCAGTGATGAGGCACATTTTCACCTCAGTGGATTCGTCAATAAGCAGAATTGTCGCATTTGGGCGAATGATAATCCAAGAGTGATTGCCGAAAAACCAATGCACCCACAAAGAGTGACTGTTTGGTGTGGTTTATGGGCCGACGGCATCATTGGGCCGTATTTTTTCCGAAATGAGGCCGGTCAGGCAGTTACTGTGAATAGCGTTGGGTATCGTGAGATGATAATGAATTTTTTATGGCCCGAATTGGAAGATATGGATGTGGACGATATGTGGTTTCAACAGGACGGTGCCACTTGTCACACAGTTAACGAAACAATGGCTCTTTTGCGCGAAAAATTTGATGGCCGAATAATCTCACGTCGCGGCGATGTCAATTGACCGCCAAGATCATGTGATTTGACACCGTTCGACTTCTTTCTTTGGGATTATTTGAAAGAAAAGGTGTTCGTGGATAAGCCAGCAATAGTTCAAGAGATAAAGGATGAGATAATTCGGCACACTAACGGCATAGAATCTCAATTATGCCTCAGCGTCATCGAAAATTTGGACCATCGGATGGAGGTGTGCCGCCGAGGCCGCGGCGGCTACTTGGCCTATATTTTATTCTATTCATAATTGAGCTATACCAGTATTATCATAATATGGAGAAATGATAATAATTTCTTAAAAAAAATGTATTTTATTCAAAATCAACACCGGCCCTTGAAACTTAACCACCCTTTATATAAATTAGTGTATTGGTAGGCGATTGAAAGAAAGGAAAGAGTACTTTCTATGTTTGCTTAATCTGGAAGCTAGTCTTAACCTTTTTTAATTGAAAATACTATACAAAAATACTTGTATAAGCAAAATCAAATCACTAAGCAAACTTCGTCGGTCGCAGCAATGCCTTCGGGTAATATTCGTAGCAACATTTCGCGTGGTTCAGCAGAACCAAAAAATAATTCGCAACAGCTGATTGATAAATAAAACAGATAAAAATGCGAAAACCAAAATGTGAATTTCTAAATTCTCCGATTAATGCAAATTGTCACAGTTTTAAATACTATATCATACCCATGTATAATTTGCAAAGCATTTGTTACACTTTTTTCACTGATAGCTGAGTTTGTCGACCGATGGCAGCGGCAAAATTAAAAATAAAGCTATTCACGATGAATTTCGTCTAATTTCGAGGGCAATCATATATATGTAGATATTGTAGAATGTTTTTTTATTTTCGACAAGGAAAAGTTCTCCGACGAAGTTCACTCAGCGATTTGTTTCTGTTTATACTATAAGCTGGGCTAATTAAAATCTGACTAAAATCTTAGATTTTCTAGGGTTATAGATTTTGTTTTCCTTAATATATTTCCTTTGCTTAAATGTAAATCGTTTTTTTTTTGTTTTAATTTTGCTGGTTAGCTTTTCAAGGCAGCTAGTAGCGAGCATTCATTTCATATAATTCACTATTGGGATATAACCAATACACATTTATCCAACAACTTCATTTTGCTCTCATTCTAATATACCTTTTCCTCTGTAAAGATGTGTATTTATCTAGCCAAAGTAAGGTCCATACTCACTATGCAGTCTTTGTGTTTGCTGACGTCAACGTTTCTTTTTCTTTCACTTTGGTAATTATCAACAGCTTTGCTAATTCTTTCGTCAAATGACAGTGACGGTTAGTCTACAACAGCAAAAGCTGAAATAGCAGGAGAATAACCATAGAAGACCGTAGGGTATGTGTGTGTTGGTGTGTTGCTACGTGTGCGTGTATGTCTTTCCCACAGTGATTGTGCCTGTAGCCTGAGCTGCGACGCAGCAACTAATTTCTGTCACTTTTGCCTGCTTAAGCTAGCTTCTTGTTATTGTTGTTGTTGTTGTACTGTTGTTGCAACTTTTCTCGTGAGTATCAGGCACAGCAGACGATGGCAACGACAGTGCTAATATCTTAATCACATTGGGTGTTGACCAGCCAAGAAGAAATTAATGTGCGTGTAATATTTATTTAGAATAAGTATACGCCCTGACGGCTGTTAAGGGCACCCAAAACAAAAAGTTGGAAAGAAGACATAGAAGTAAACAAATAAATTGGCTGCAAGTTCAATTTAAAGGGAGCTATTTATGCTTGGGCCTTCATTGTTTGCACATAAAAAACTTAATAATTTAAATTTAATTTTTTTAAAAAGAAAAACAAAAATAAAATCATAATCAAAATTAATATTATGTTTTTTACTTATTCACAATAAAGTAAATTTACACAATATGGAGTCAAAATTAATTTTTTTTTTAACTGATTCTTCCATTTTTATCCTTTATTAGCGCTGTTATATGACTCGACTTTCTCTCTTTTGATTTGGAGAGGCGCTCCTGTTGAAATCAGCCGGACGAACACTTAAAACTCATTTATGCTATTAATAGAGTCATAAAAGCTACCCAAACCACTTCTAGAGCTCATGTTTACTGCAAGTGAAGTTATCAAAGTTGTGCAAGCGATCTCTGTAGATCGCAATCAGGATTGAGATTTGGGCTTTTAAAAAGTTCATTAAACTGATCTAAAATTCTTAATGGTTTCGAAGAGTGCCTTGTTTCCTTCTATACGTAGACGTAATGGACGACATAAAATGTATATTTTTCTGGAAAAAATTAAAAAACATTTTTCTTGCATAGATGGATATCTTATATTTTCTTTTGTTTAATTTCCACTTTAAGATGATACAGCGAGTTTTCGCATATTTTGAAAATATAGTCTTTCAACAATTAAATTGACGAGGAAGTCAAAACCTGAGTGTGCAGCTTTAAGGTCTATAATTTCACATGCATATAAACTTTCCCTGCATAATAAACAAAATTGATTTTTGTCACGCAGTGTTAGCTGCTGGTTGTTTTTGTTTTTTTTTTGGTATTCCGATTATTTTTGCCAACAAGACATCTCTAAGATGTAACATACGAGGCGAAGTTCAAAATAAACAAGACTGAGCTAGAAACGAGAGGGTTTTTGTTTTGATAACTTCGAGTCTGTTTAGTTCTCTCTGGCTACACTGTTTTGCGCGATCCAGAAGCGAGACTTTCAGGTCCGGAATGTCCTTCAGGATGTCGGCACAAGTCTTTTGGATGGCGTCCGTAGCCATTGCCAAATGCAACTTTCCGAATAGGTAGAAGCCACAGGGAACCAAATCATTACCAGTTACAATATTGTAAAGGAAGTTCTCATCTTTTCTCACCTCTTTAACGAGGCCTTTCGAATCTTGAATTCTGAGCAATTTTTGGTCTTCAGTTAACTTGTGCGAAATGAAACGAGCACAGACCTTTTGTAAGCCCAAATGACCAGCTAAAATCCGATAAATCTGTATTTTGGAGATATTCAACTATGATTTCATGAATTTCAACTATGATTTCGGTTAATTTTTGATAAATTTGCGAACAATTTCAATGGAGTTTTTGGTGATTACTGATTTTGTCCTCACAACCATCTCTGAAACGTGTACACCACTCATGAATTCTGGCACGAGATAGGCAATCATCGCCATAAACTTTTTTCATCAATTCAAAGGTTTCGGTAAACGTTTAACCGATTTTTAAGCAAAATTTTATATGAGCTCTTTGTTCGAAACTCAGTTTTGTACCGATGACACAAACACACTGACACCTTAGACGCAATAACTTCGCTTCTACTGAGCCCAATGTCACCTAGCTTTCTCTGGAAGTGAGCTAGGGATGTAACTTCCAACGCACTAACTTTAAAAAGATGGCGCCGCACACTGGGGATTTTGCGGAAAAAAGTCAAATTTCCAACATACCACCTACGCAATGTGTAATGGTATTTCTAAATTCCAGAATAGAACCAACAATAAAATCAAAAAGAATTACTAAATTCCGACTTACAGTTTTTTTTTATAGATATGTGAAAAGTATAATTGTTTTATAGTATTGAACTGACTAAGAAAAAACTTCAAAGCCCAAGGTGGTTTTTTTTCCTTTTGCTTGAACCGACTTCGAATTTTTTATTTTTCATTTAGGGTACGATATTTTTATATATTTTAGCCGGAAGAACAAAGGCTGTGAAGCATTTGATTATCTATTTATAATAAATTTTACAAAAACAAAAAAAAAAATCATATTCCTTCATATTCTTGGATCTGCAAGTTGAGCTACATTTACCTACGGTCAGAAACTAGTATCAGCGTGTTCCTTAATAGCGTCTCTTTCAGTTTTAATCAATTGCAGGTGCCACCAGGCGCCACTGCCTTTTTTTGGCAATGATAACACAGGGCAACAAAAAAAAAAAAATCTGCGGCAATAATTTTGTTAATGGTTTTCATTAGCACTATGAATAAAATTGAAGAAGTTCAATCCAGGCCCGTAAATGAAGAAGCACTGAAATTCGGCATATCACCTCTCCATGCTCGTATCAAGCTGATGGAGTGTCTTCTGCATGTAGCCTATAATATGGAATTTAAACGAGGACGAGTCGACTCACATACTCGCCCAATAAAAAAAGCCAGAAAACAATTGATAAAACGAGAGCTAAAAGATAAAATTGGGATACAGGTTGATACTGTCAAGCAAGGATCCGGCACAACAAATTCCGGAAACACGTCACGAAGATTGTTTGCCAATCCAACCTTAGTTTCTGAAATAACAGGTTTGGACGAAGATTTAATTAAAAGATTTGCTGTTATTCTTGAAGCCATAACCATACGTGAGCCAGTGAACCCAACAAAATTTGGAGATTTTTGTATGGAGACAGCAAAAAAGTTTGTTACTTTGTATGAATGGTACAATATGCCAACTACTCTCCATAAAATTCTCATACACGGTAAGGATATAATGGAAAATTGTATTTTCCCTGTGGGTATATTGTCTGAAGAGGCTCAGGAATGTCGAAACAAAGACTACAAAAAGTATAGACTCAGACACTCCAGAAAATGCAGCAGAATTGCCACGAATCAAGACATCATGCACCGAATGATGGTGACATCAGACCCGTTGATATCACATTTGACACCTTCTTTCAATAAGAAAAAGCACAGTGATTTAAGCAAAGAAGTAATTGCGCTTTTACAAGAATAAAATTTGCAAAAAAATATGTTTTATATGAATATGTAATGTGTATAATTTGTGTATGTATGACATCATTAAAAATAAATAAAAATTTTTTTTTAAAAAATAGTTTTAAAAAATAATGTTTTTAAACATGTTCTTTTCATACACAAATATATACAACTTCGTTAGTAGTAAAAATGTAAATATTTTTTGGTATGTATACTTTTTTCCGCATCTCAGTACAAAAATCCCCAGTGTGCGCCGTCACAAAAAATTTTATGACGCCAGTCTGGTTTATTTTGGGCTTCTCCTTGTATTATTATTAGAACTTAATTATTTTTACCACTAGATTTACCAGCTGTTTGTATAACTATTTCTACCGAAACCAGTCGAGATGACTGGTCTGTAAAAAAAGAAGTGCGTAGCCAGGCTTCCACCCATGCCTCCTGGCATTCATATATTTTCTTCCGGAAAAATTTTGCATTTGTTGTTGAGCTGCCCCAATGCATTTTGATTGGGATTGGCATAAGAGTCAGTAACAAAAAATATATTTTTTTGTTACGAATATATATAATTATATATAAAATAGTATTAGTTCATAAAACTGATTCTTTAGTTATATGTAGATACAAAACTTATGATATCATTACGGATAGAAAAGGTCACCTGCAGCAAGAATTTTGAATTCAAATTGTAAGAACCAGTAATTTTGACTGGTGTAGTAAGTCTAGTGTTAATATACCATAGCTTTTAATGCTTGTAACTGGACGTTAACTTGTATTAATGATTTGCCAAATACAAGTAGCTCTTTATTGACTTTTGTGGACAATATTCATAAATTTTTATTTTCCAAACTCAAATCGGAGGATTGAAATAGTGAATTACCAAAGAAAAGGCACAAAACAGAAATGTGCATTTTTGATTGCCGTAAAATAGCAATTTATTTGCTCGCCTTTTGCGGGCATATGGCTAATGCAAAAGGGCACTTTCCTGTATAATATTTTAAGCAGATAGCTTTACAAGCGGTGGTTTTTGTTTTTATAGCTTCATGTTTTTTAAAAGCTCCAACTACTGCTGGAGTTAAAAGAAGGAGCATACATATGTATCTATATACTATATATGAATGATGTTAAAGGGTTAGTTCACTTTTTTGGCGGAAAGATTTGCATGTTTAGGTAATTTTTGTCAGCGAGGCAATGATATAAATCAGAAATCTGAAAAAAATACTCTATTATATATGCCATAAGCTGTCAAAAATTATAATTTTTCTTTTTCAAACTATTACAGAGTTTTTCTTAGACAAAACCTTTCTTTTGAAGGCGACGCCCAAATCGCTTGCGGGGTCTTTCAAAAGTGACGCCTAGAGATCAGTAGTGAATAGTTCCTAGACAGTACCATTTTCATATCATCTTTGACATTTGTTAAGTAGTCAGATATACAATTTTAATCATGGATACTTGTTACAAGTATGATCAGAGGAGGTGGACGGACTCAACTATGGTGGTTTCCTTTGGGAATAAACAAAACTAGCGGAGGATTAAAGTACATGCAACTTCCGACGGGCTGCATGTGAAGAGTAACTGCCGTAAAGCCTAGTGCTCCGCCGATTTATTTAACTGTTGTACCGGTAGGGGATCCGAATTTTCACGGTAGAGGGTTTAGTTTGGGTTGAAGTCTTACACTGACGGAGTACAGGATTGGATAATTAACGCGTTAAAATTTAAGAACAACATTTCGCAAAACTCGTAATTTTTTGGTGGAAATAATCGACAATTTGCACAAACTGTTTATGTCAAGGATAGAAAAAGGACTAGCAGACCAAAAACTTGAGGTTTTGTTGAGCATATTGTTGCTGTAGCGCAAGGTATTGCTGAACAATCTTCCGCATCCGTATCTCGACGTTCTCAATAATTAAGCGTTTATGAATCGACTGTTTCTCGGATTTTACCTTTAAAGGTGCTCTTGGTGAATATTGAAATTATGTAATTTTGCAGATAAAATTTGTTTAGAGTCATGTTTTGAATAAAAATACTAAAACCTGAAAGAATCTAAAGTTTTATTTAATCAAGTTTTATTTAAAAAATACATATAGGCAAGTCTCTTGGAAAACCCCTAGAATTATTAACTTCTTGTGGATATATGTTTTTCTATTTCCATGTAAATAGCTATAATATTTTCTATATATTTTTTCAATAAAAATCGAAATTTCAAAAAAAAAAAAAAACAACCAAAATTGTAAAAAAAATTATATAAGAAATGGTATGTATAATATTTGACAGTACATTGCATGTATGATAGTTAAGATTTCAAGTCAATTGTAATATGGTTAATTAGTAATATGGTTTCGAGAGAATTGTTTTAAAATTCCAAATATTCAGACATCTTCCCCACCTTAATTTTCTGAGTAGGTAATTTTTAAGTAATTAATGCAACTTTTAAGCAACCGCAAAAACGATTTTTTTACTTTTAGAGTCACTTAATCTCTCTAAAAGTATGCTTACGTTCTCTATCCCTCTTCATGAGTTATAAATACTCGAAACGTAGGCAATTGATATTTGGTGGAGGGCGTATTTTAATTGATGCCATTTTGCGCATTCAAAATTTTTGCTGCCATAGTTTTGAGCAAGTACAGGGTCGTACTGCGTGACAGCTGGATTGTTTAATGAGCACCGCTTCCTAACGATATATGTGCGCATGTATTCATAATTTGGATTTAATTGATTCAAATGTGTGGGTCCTTTTTGGCAGCTTTCAGTTTCCTTCAACGGTTGGTCATCCTCTAAATTTATTCATCCCTTTTTATTTACACTTTCTGTTTTCCTTTTTTGTGTCTGATGAACGAGCCCGTTTTTATAACAATTAAGACGCACATACAAACATTCACATCTGTATATTTTTGCTTAATAAATTACCTTAAATTCAAACAAATTTGCGGTTCTCAGGATTAATAGTCGAAATTAAAAAGTGCCAAATTAAATTCACCGCTCACTTGGTATGCTTCGGTGCCAAATTAGTTGTGTGTGTGGGCTTTTTGGTGTACATTTTTATCGCTTGACCGTCATTTTTAGATTGGGCTTCTTTTAATGAGTTTTTCATGTTCAACTCATTTCAACTTGGACTCCAGTGTTAAACAAAATCCTTGATTACCGTGGTTTTTATGCTTTATGACGACGTAGTTTGAACTTGTTTTTTTTTTAACTTTATGTTAAAAAATAAAGTTTAATTTACTTTGATATTGTGGATGGCTGAAATTCGGTTGGTCATGCGTTCGACGCCCACTGTTGACATGAAACTTCAAACTATGGAAAAACAATTCGTTCTAGGAGCAGTCGTCCCTCAGTAAGAAATAGAAGAAGAAATAACATAAGAAGTAACAGCATAAAACTTTAAATCATTCCATTTGTAGAGATAATTAACATGACATACAATTAAAAATCGGAGGAGAATCTTGGCTAAGCACCTGATGAAGGATAAATGTCCTGCTTGATATGGAAAAAGAAAATAAACAAACGCGGTTTGTTTGAAGTTATATTGTAAGAAAGCTAGGTTTTGCTCGAATTTACATTACTCTGCACTTAAGTGAATTAACAAGTACATACATATGGCATTAGACTGTTCTAGATATATATTGAAAAAAAGTTGTTTGCAAATATTGCTGGGCCATCATTTGTTGTGGGCCAATCAAGAAGCGAGACGAATCAAATGTATTAATCTAAGTAGAAAAAATTTGAATTGTCCATTTGTTTCATAAAGAATCTTCTGAATCTTCCTTCTTTTTGCTTTTAATATAATATTTACGGTCTTTTTTTCTTCACAATAAACGTATTCAATCGAAGGTAGAGAATATTCTACATACAAATGCTTCGCAGTTTAACCCGAATTCTCTCTCCACTTTATTAACATATTGCGAATGTCTTTGATTGAATTTGTGTGTGTAATACTGAGAAGCGAAGTTTTCGGCAACACCTTCTTCTGGTTTACCATGTACGCACTTGTTTGAATGTTAGATATCACTGCTGCTATTGAAAACAAAGTTGGATTAAAAATGTTTAAAATTATACAGAAAACTCAAAACAAATCTTAAAAATTTATGAAGTCACATGCAATACAAAAATTTTCTGGACAATTAAGATTTCCGAACTTGAGAGTTCGAAGTATTGTATTAAAGCAAAAAGACAAGTTAGATATGTAGGGGGAAATTTGAAATTATCCCGTTTGTGGCAATACCGGGATTATAGATGTGTCCGGATTACAGAAATGGTGCTGTATTTTAAATTACTAATTGAAATTGGACTAAAAATGTTAGCAGCCAGAAGTTACTGGCTGAAAAACTTGGGGGAACTCTAAGTGGAAAACAAAACAAAAACGTATATGGGAGGGGTAAAAGAGTTACCCTTTATCTAATGCTAAATTTATTACTAATGGGTTTCACTTCAAAAAAGTTTTGAATTACACTTATAGGGTGATATTTTGCAAAATTTTTCGTTAATGTAATCAGATTAAGATTATAGGTATTCTCACTCATCATATCGATATTAGCCAGCAAATTTCTCTGTTGCGACAAATCGAAATAACTCAGAGCTACAGCTCGACTCTGATAAAACAAGTTCAGCATTTCAACAAGTAGCGAAAGCAGCATTTCCTCCGAGTACGAGAAGCGAGAAACCAAAACTTCCATGGTGGCCCACTGATATAGCAACCAAAGTTTAAGTAAGAGAGGATAACTAACTCGAATATCAGATATAAAGACCGCCAACGCCTATTTAAATATGCCCTAAGGGCAGCAAAAATAGCATCTTGCAGAGACTTCTCTCAAAAGATAGAAAGCGGTTCGGAGATCAGCATACTCCGGAAAGTTGATACAATTCTACAGAGCTTCAGAAACTCTAGCTACCCAATGAAAGTAGATAATATATAACTCCCTATTAACAGTGGCTAACATAAATCGCCGGGGCAGGAGAAATTATCCTTACTCATCTTCAACATACAATGGATATAATTACTTTTAGACTGGCGCAATTTTTTGAGGCGGCAATACGACTTAAGCGTATACCCAAGAAATGGGATTAGGCAAAAGTGATCTTCATACCTAAAGGAGGAAAACCCATACTTACGAAACCGAAGGACTATAGGCCGATTATCATATCACCTTTCCTATTAAAATCCCTAGAACGATTGCTGGATGTGCATATCAAATGAAGGATTAGCAACAATCAAATCAGTAGACGCATCGTTAGCTGGTCGATACAATTGAGAATTCACTTCACTATACGGAATACACCATCGCTGCCACTTTGACATCGAGGGTGCCTTCAATAACTTATATATAATTGGCGCGTACATCCTTTTTTGTTTTGGGTGTTTGGCCGAGCTCCTCCTCCTATTTGTGCTGTGATTGTTGATGTTGTTCCACAAATGGAGGGACCTACAGTTTCAAGCCGACACCGAATGGCAGATATTTTTATGAGGAGCTTTTTCATGGCAGAAATACACTCGCAGGTTTGCCATTGTCTGCCGAGAGGCGACCGCTAGAAAAATCACCAACGTTTTCTCTGTGAATTTCGAATGGTAATCACGCACCAACCCATTCATCTACGTCGGCCGCCACTTATACCTAGAAGTACTATAATTACAAGATCGCTAACGGATATGGAAGTAAGCACGGCGCTATTCTGGTTTATAGAACGAATGCTAGTCGGGCGGACGATAAGCGCAGATTTCGACTGTCCTGTCCTGACTGTCAATAATCTAATAGTAAGGTAATTTCATACGCCGATGATATTGTAATAGCAGTCTTAGGTAAACACTCTCCAACATTGTGTAACATGAGTTCTTGGCTATTGTGACATTAAGGATAATTGTAGGGTCGATGAACTAGTGAGACTTGGCACCAAGTTGAGTGATGAGTACACAAACAATGACATAGACATAAGCTTACAGACTTGTAACCAACTTGTCTTTGAGGAAATTGTAAGAGCGGCGAATGAAAGATAGAGTAATGAAACCACCTGCAGAACCGCCCGCCAATTGTGGCAGACTCTCAATCCTAAACGCACAGAATATATTAACGGGACGCTGCTTAATAGACAAACACGTCTAGAGGATGGGCGTGCAAACAAATGTCTTCTGCGAGGCTGTCTAGCTGAGGGAAATGAAGTACTATTGCCCTGCTCTATCCGGACGTAAGTTTACCATTTTAAGTACGAAACTTTTTAAGGAGTTGGAAGATCCCAAAAACGAAAGACTTCTTGTCATCAAACAAACATTCGGCGCACTCACAGTTCGGCTCCCATTTCACTAGTGCACTGTTGACAGTTATGATTTCGAGGTTGTAAAATAGTCCATTTGTTTGACGCCGATAAAAATGTCTGCCTTTAAATCCAACGTAGAATCTCTCTTGCCCACAAGTGCTGCTTTGGACTAAGCAGGCAATTGACTAGTAAATTCCTCTCTCGACTAACGAAACTAACATTTAGAAGGCTCTCATTATGCCCGTCTTCACGTATAGCGCAAAAGCGTGGACGATGACAACATCCGTTGAAGCGACGCTTGGAGTATTTGAGAGAAAGATTCTGCGTAAGATTTTTGGGCCTATGCGCAGGCGATGGAACGTTGAGCTGTACGACGACATATACATAGTGCAGCGAATAAAAATCCAGCAGCTACGCTACCTGGGTCATGTCGTCCGAATGGATACAAACGCTGCGGCTCTGAAAGTACTTGATTCGGCACCAACTGATGGTAGCAGAGGAAGAGGAAGGCCTCCTCTCCGTTAAAAAGATCAGGTGGAGAAGGACTTGGCTTCACTTGGTATGTCCAACTGGCGCCGGTTAGCAGGAGAAAGAAACGACTGGCGTGCTTTGATAAACTCGGCCAAAATCACGTAATCGGTTATCGTGCCAATTAAGAAGAGGAAGATTCCAATACTATGAAGATTAGTGATCTTCTAATATTTTCTAAAACTACTCATCTGATTTGGGATAAGGACAAGTTCCCCTCCTGAAGGTGTCCCGTGATGGACAACGAACTTCCACCTAACCTAATATAACCTCATTCAGAAGTGGGGTGAGAATTTATTACTCCTCTGCAAACTACTCTTACTTTTTAAAAATTGTAAGAAATCGTTGACATAAGTGTATTTCATCGAGAGGGGATTATTTTGAAGGGGATGAAATTGATTTACAAGAATAAATCAAGATTTTTCATTTTACGACCAAATTCACCTTACTTTTTGCCCACAGTAGTATACCCCCCTATTCCTGATATGCTTGAGCTATGTATGCTTAAAATTGTGTCCATTTAGCCCCTTGTTTGAATTGACTAAATAACCACAGTTTGCCACTTCCTCTGGCAGTTGGTTGCCTTGAATACAGTTCTTCACACATGGTCTGAAAAGTCCCATGCCTAACAAAGGAAACTTGTTGTTTTTGTTAAAACTTAGCCTTATTCATTAACGTAATTTTCATCAAGAACAACGCAATCATTCCAACGTCGTCTAAATTTTCCGTAATACCTTTGCTGAACGATTCATCTTTTGGGCTCAAAATAGGCCTCAGTTTTAGCAATAACCTCTTCATTTGAGCGAAATTTCTTATCGCCGGGAATTTTTTTAGGTTTGTGAACAGTCAGTAAATTCATGTAGCTTTGCCATTACTTTGACTGACTTATGACACGGTGCGTAGTCTTGATGAAACAAAACAGTGAGCAAACGCGGTACCCACTTTGAACAGTGGTTTCTCTTAGTCAAATGCACATGAAATATAAAGCCAGCACCTTTTTTGATATTTTTTCGATGCAGCTATCTAGCGCAACGTCACTTTTTGTTCATTCAAAACGATTTTGTGGATTTTTTAATGTTTTCTGGAGTTACCGCCTCATTTGGCTGTCCACTGCGTTGTGCAACATCGGTGTCTCTTCGATCATGTTTGAAGTCAGCAAACCATCGTTTTATTGTGGTTTCTGATAGAGCGGAGTCCTCATAACACTTTTCAAGCCATTGCTTCGCTTGAACGGTTTTTCCCCATCAAGAAGCAGTGTAAAATTAAAAGACGAAATTCTTTTTGATCCATTGTTTTAAAAATAACAAAAGTAGCACAATAATTCACGAACTAATGAATCGAATATCAAGAAATTTTAACATCTATCTTTTCAAGATTAGTACTAAAAGAGAAAGAGATGAATGCAACTAAACTTGTGTCATCTAAGTGTTGGGCCGGGACTTTTCAGTCCATGTATTACATAAGTTCAAGCTCATTCCAACTTGCAACGACGTTTACCCTCAACTCACATTCTTTCGATATTTTTGAAGAGTTGCCTACAGTTTCTAACGCCTTTATATTCATTTTCTAGCAATGTTTCTTCTTCTTCTTGTTTGTGTGCCATTGTGTTTTGTAATGCTTTATTTTATCGGGTATTGCAGGCTATTCGGGTAATGTGGTCAACGTCTGTATTTTTCATAATAACGAACATGCACTAGAAAGATTGCTTATGAACTTCAAAATTCATATAACGTATATTTTACACTGCTCGCCTTTTGAATTGGACTCTTTACTGATGAACAGTTGATCAAAATATTTTGTGAAGTGCAGTCGATTTGTTTATCAGTGGCGTGTAATATTAATGGTATTTTTTAGAAAGTGATTATTTTTAGAGTGTGTAAGTTCAGATAGAATTATTAAACTATTCTACATTTTTTAATGCGGTACGAAACTCTTTTTACTTTATTTAAACAAAAGTTTGTAATACTTTTTTCTTGTAAGTGGTATAGTGGCTAACTTGGACTAGTCAGCGTCGGGTATTGTGAACTAGTAGCCAACATTACTCCCTTAGTATTTTCCTTATTCTCTTTAATATTGCTGTTTCTGCATTTCCCAAAGAATGGCAAGGAGTAATGCATCCCTAGTCTGCTTTTAAAAACCTCACTTGGACGTAAGCCAATACTGAACAAAGCCACAGAAAAAGACCTTATAAAATATACATACATTAGAAATGGAATCAAGACTTTGCGGTCTCAGAAGACACGATATTCATTCAATTGGCGGAAAGAAATAAAGTGCCAAACAAATGTTCGGTCCTTAAGCAATGTGCAAGGATAGGTCGGATGTATGGAACGTCTTTTAATATAGCGATGGGTTTCACAAAAGAAAATGTAAAAATGTGTTTAGATTTACTTAAGCAAGAGTATGAAAAACACAAATTTATACCATCTGCTACACAGAATGTGGATTTATATTTACCTAGACCAAGAAGGTCATTAATTAAAATTAAAAAAAAAATTTAAAAAATTCATTGACTTATTATTAATTTTTACAATTGTTTTTGATGATTTTATATACCCCACTTTTCTTTTCATCAACTTTTAAGGTGGTTTCAGTTTTTCTATATTATCAGACGAAAACGATTAAGTTAGGATATTTTTTGCAATAAATGTAAAGATAATTCAATATCTGTTAGAAAGAAAAAAAGATCGCTTTTTCATTACGATTATTTAGGCAGAAATTAATATCAAGGGAAATGGTGCCCACAATACCCGACTTTACCCTACAGTTTATTCATATGTACCCCACTAACTCTATACAATTTTGAATAAGGCACAGATACTTACTCGTGCACATCGGTTCTTAACAGCTTCTTATAACAGCTTCAAATCTTTGTTGAAATTTGTTGAATTTATTATTTCATGAAATATTTTTATCATCAGCAATGCACTATTTCAGAATTAAATAACATCATCGAAATGCATCAGGTAAGTATCCAATCCGCAATACCGCCACCATTATGAATATGCTAAATATTTAAATGTTTAATTTTGTAATCAAATAAATACTCAACAATACATACATACATATATTACATAATTATGTAGCGTATGCAATTGAATTACTTATGCCACACATTGCACATTCATAAATTTAACAGTGCATTAAATATTTTAACTGAATAATTAATTATTTGCTGAACATAGAGCAACAGCGCAGCTGGCAAATGGATAAATGAATGAATTCATGGCAAAAACTATAAAACAGCAAACAACAAAAAGCAATAATAATAAACATTTAAGTTAAATACTTAAATGAGCAAAATTCATACAAACCAAAATAAAAAAGGAAACTATATACATTAAATTATAGGTAGTAAAAATATGACGTTGCATTTTCCATATGCTTCGTGCCGTATAGCCGTGGCAATAGTCATAAAAAATTCGAACAATGACTAGCATTCAACACAGTACGGAAGTCGATGTGGAAGCGGAAGTCGCCATCATATCATTTATTAAGTGCATGGCACACACAGCTATACATATTGCAAGTACATACGTTAGGGTATACATATGTATTGTTACTAAGGATGTACATTTTTTCGATTTTCATGATCCCGAGATTTTTGGGCTTCTATATTAAAATCCCGGGGGTTTTGGGAGTAGTCCCGAAATTTAGATGTGCATTATTTTGCTAAAAATTAACTAAAAAAATTCCACCACATAATATATAAAACATAAATGCTTCTGTTATTTAAACAAAAAACAATAATTATGTCAATGGCGAATATTACCGTTGCTGTTCACAACTTTTTCCCAACTCTCCATTAATTTGTTGATGCCGTTCCGCCACAAATCACCTGGTCTGGTGTCAAAGAAGTTGTCGAGCCAGTTTTTAAGGTAGCACTTATTTTTTGACTTATGTTTTTGTGGTAGCGTTGCACCAAAGTAAGCGTCTTAAAAAAAAGATAGGTGGCTTGTCAACAGGATTTTGGGCATCTGGACATCTGAAATTAAAGGGTTAAACTGATTATTATTCTGTAGGCTTGTCATTCTGGCAGGTACCACAATGGGACATTTTTTTTTTGAAAAATAACAAAATTGGACCAAAAGGTTCTCTTTGTTATCGAAGGTAACACTCTTCAGTTACTTGTTGACAGTGGGATTCATTTCGAGCATTTCCCGTTGGCAAACCATGCACTCTCATTCCCACCAAACACATATCACACACGATCTTCTTTGAATGAAGATATGAAGGAGTTACCCACTTCTTTCTTTGCTTCATATTGATGTATAGGCACCATTTCTCAGCTCCCGTAACGATTCGGTACAAAAAGCAATATTTATAATATGACCGCATATTGCTCGATGGCGGACGAAAACACGAGGAGCAATTTGAAGGCGACTCTCTTTGTTTTTTTTTGTTGAGCTCGTGAGGTACCCAGGTTCCCAGGCTCCCACTTTTTCTGTATATCCGATTGAATGAAGATGATTGAGAATTGTTTTATGGTCGCAGATCATTTTTTTCCGCCAATTCACGACAGGTGTGACGATGGCTCTCCTTCAAAAGTGATTTGAGACGTTCTTCATCGAATTCATCGACGTCAAAGTCACCATTTTTGAACTTTGCAAACCATTTCCGTGTTGCAGACTCGCCTATGACATCTTATCCATACATGTCGCAAATGTCCCGGGCCGCTTCGGCAGCTTTTTGACCTCGATGAAAAGCAAAGAAGATCAAGTGTCAAAAATGTTGATTATTGGCTCCTCGGTATTCCATTTCCAAGCCTCAAAACTATTAAACAATTAAATAACTCAAATATACAATTAACATAGTTTTATGGAGCAGAAAGAGTTCTACCGAATGAAACTTACCCTTTGCCAACAGCAACGTTGTAAAATAAAAGAACATATGAAAAATTTTAAAATTTATTACCCAAACCAATAAATATATGTAAATATAACATATTACATATAACTCCTTTTAACTCCAGTTGGAGTGTAGGGCCAGACCAGGAGTGTAAGGCCAGACCTGGTTTCAGTAATCAATACTGATACAAAACAGACGCCCGATGTAGTCGCCACTAGCCTGTGGACAGACGCGCTATATTCTACCTTGTGGCGGAATTGTCTTATGTGGATAGTTCTTGCCTTCGGTGCTCACCTTCGACTATACCGACTTGGGAGGCCTTCCGGTAGCTACGCTGCCGTCGGCTTCGCTTTCGAGAACTCATTGCACTCATTGAACCTGCTCATCACGACAAGACGACAACCCGCGAGGAGGGTGGTTGAAAGAAAGAGGTGCGTGGTTGAAAAAAGTTCAAATATTTTTTAATCTCGTACAGTTTAAGCGGAATAAGTAGAAAATAGTAGGCTTTAATACATATGCATTAAAGCTGAGATGGATCAGCAAGCAAGCAAGTGTAACTTTTTACAATATAATCATGCATAATATACCTTAACATATTATACAGAAAATAATAACAAAAACGTTGAAATATAACCATATTTGCTAAAAAGTCAAAGTCAGTGCTTATTTTTCCTTTTTTTGCTATAAAAGGTTATATATATAGGGTTTTTTAATAGGTGCGATTCAACTTTTTTTCCGATAGGGAGGGCGAATGACGCAATATTTTTTGTTTTTCGCTTGTCATTTGTAAACTTCATTAGTATACATTTCATCATAGAACGCTACACACTTGAGCAACGATTGCAAATCGTGCAAATTTTTTATGAAAATAATCGTTCTGTTGCTGCTACTTTAAGAGCATTACGGCCATTTTACGGTCCATTTAACAAGCCGTCCCGTTTTGGGGTTATGTGAAGTCATTGGTCCACAGTAACAAGCCGGCGACGATTTGTGAGCTCAGAGCCAATATTGAACGCGAAATTGCTGGAATTTCGGCCGATTTATGCAAAAGAGTGGTCGAAAATTGGGTTCAACGATTGGACTTCGTAAAACGTGCACGCGGTGGTCATGCAAAAGAAATCGAATTTCATACTTAAATGTATATGTTCAAACTCGATAATAAAAAAAAATTAGTTAAAAAAGTCAAACCGTTTGTGTTTTATTCAAAAAAGTTCAAAAGTTGAAGCGCTCTTACTGAAAAACCCTATTAACATTTAGAGTATTCCAATTTTATTTGGCGACCTTTCAAAGCCACTTATATAAAAAGAATTGTGCGTATGCAAGAAGTTTCAGCTCAGCTACACTCGAGTTCACTACATCATCACACAGTTTGACAATATTTTGTCGTGTTCCTTTGTACCAAATGTGCTAACAAGGGAAATCGATTGTATTGATATCTGAATAAGATTTTAACTGTGTGCCATTTTGACATTTATCATGACCAAATGAACAATTTCAATTTTGATATGAATGGATTCATTGCACGAATCTTAAGTGAACTCAATAATACCAAAGATATCGACTTTTAATTTATTGAGGCGGCATTAACGGGAAAACTTGGTCCTAAGTCATATACAAATTCAATTATAAGTGCATAGATAGTAGGTTAGGTTAGGTTATGGTGGTAGTCGATCTGTACGACCTACTTAGTTAGACCTTACAGATCCGTTGTGATACCACTGTGCTGCACGGGAACCTCATTTATTTTATGTCGGGAACCATTTTGTGGCTCTTATGAAACGTAGAATTGCTCCCATCCCTACGCCAGACAGTTCTGTAAGAGCATTGAAAAAATATTTACCTAGACAATTTGCTCTGATTTTAGCTAAGGCTGTACAATTGGAAAGAAAGTACCCAACTGTTCCTCTTCCTCATCTATACAACTTCTGCAATATTCATCGGAGAAAACTCCAAGTCTCGAGGAATGCCTGCCAAATACCCAATGACCGGTTATACAAGCCACGACCTTCGAGATATCATCTCTTGAGAGGCTAAGCTATTCCTTTGTCTTTTTCTTGTTTATTTGCTGCCATAGTAGCCTAGCTGTTACATATGTATCTTTGTCTCTCCATCACATATTGGCCTCTTGGATAGTGTTATTTTTAATTATTAATTTGCTCGTGGCCATAGGTATTCCAATGGTGCTTCTATCACTAAGTATTTGAAGAGTAATACCTTTCCTGTCTAGCTCATCGGCTTTACAATATATCTGTGCCCCGGAACCCAAATAAGGTTGATCTTGAATACGACGCTAATATCATTTAGGGCTGCCCAGCTTTCCTGTACAACCTTCGATCTTAGTATAGCCGCATTTATTGATTTAATTGTCGATTTTGTTACGGCATGCATATTTAGATATGTAACCACTTCTTTCATAGCTAGAACCTCTGCCTGATAGACGCTGCTGTAGTCTGGTAGTCCAACGGATAGTTGGTCGAGCATTGGCTACTGGCCAACCCTGCTTCAGTATCGCTGCGCAAGTCGGTCTTATCACTCTTCTCACCTGAGTCCAAAGCTGGCTCGTCGCTGCGATTGATTCGAATGGTTGCGTCAACAAACCCGAACCTCACAACGTTGTTTTTCTGCGCCAGTGGGGCCAGCGATTCTGCATTGAGGATGAGCATCAACTGTCTTCTACCTTCTACGGGTTCTTCTATTCTTTCTAATTTCCAATTAAGGGCCAAGTCTCTCCTACCTTACCAACGCCCAACCTGTAGAGCGTGGCTGATCTAGTGTCTTCGCAGGCGATGAGTACAGCTCTACCTTGATACCAGCCTGCGTCATGACAAAGGATAGCAAAGCTAGTAAGAATGTAATTATATTTCTCTAAATAAATAAAATAAATAAATAAAAAGGGAAAATGCATTTTTCCATCTCCACTTCATAACCACTACGTAATAAGTAACAAATACCGAAAATCTCAAGATTTTTGGCAATTATTCCCGAAATTCTTACATCCCTAATACATACGTGCACGTTAACGAATGTGAATTCTTTCATGCAATTAAGCATAAAAATGTCTGCCAACGGTATATGCATGAAAACATTTAAAAATTTGTATGTACATATGTATTTGTGTATTGTTACAGATCGCTTGGCATTATTTGTTATATGAAACACTAACAATTGGACACCGGCATATTCGTTTATAAGTATGTGCATACCAAAATAGCGGTACATTATGACTGTATTGCTATGCTACGACTTAAATCTTTCTGTTCTACGGCAGACACAACAATTACATTTGCAACGGCTGAGTGAAGTTCATTAAAGTAACTATTTACAGCAATAAATACAACGGATTGAAACGAAAGCATTAAAATACGAAATAGTCGCACTTTGCTTGCAATGCAACACATCAAATACATAAAAATTAGTAGGCATAAATACATTTTTGTTTTCATATTTAATACGCGCTAATGCACTGGCATTATCACTTTCTTCATATAACGGTTGTTTGTAACAGGCTACAATAATATAATATAAGTCCAAAGTAATTTGACACACACAAAACATCAATATACTCGCGTAACTAGTGGTCAAACTTTGGAAACTTTAGTTTTTGGGTTTCTCTCTGGCGCCATAATTTCTTTAAAGGATTTCGAATATTCAGAATGTAATTAATTCAAAAGTTATTTAAAAATATAGTAAAAGTATCAAATAAAGGAGAGTAATCCCTAGAGTTGAGAAAAAACTGTTGTCAATTAAGCAGTTAGTGATAACCTAACCCTTGGAGGTTGTTCCAACAAATTTCCGCCTGTACAAAGAAGTAGTAAATATTTTTATTCTAAATGGAATAAATAAAATGGAATTTTTATTTTAAAATGAAAGGACCAAAATCGAGAATGTAGTAGTGTATATATTAGTCCTTAATAATAAAGAATAACTGACGGAAAAGATAATCAAGGACAATATTTTAAAATGAAGTTTTCAATACTATTTCTTCTTTGGGCACCAAACTATTTATTTTTTGCCGTTTTAAAGAATATTCTCTTGTATTTTTTTTTATATCCTTGTTCACTCCGCTTGGAGCGTTCACTCCGCTTGAGAGCACAGGGCCTCGTAAGACTCTTCCTTCGTTCATCGTTCTAGAATGTTATTTTTGAACCGCCTTTTGTGATGCCGGCATCTGCTAGCTCGGGCAACATCAACCTTCCCCAAGTATTCTTTGGCCGACCGCGAACTCTGCTCCCTTGTGGGTTCCAATCCAGTGCCGTTTTCGTGATGCTATCTGGTGGTTTTCTGAGTGTGTGACCTATCCATTTTCATTTTCTGCGTTTGATTTGCCATTGCATGGGCTCCTCATTCATTGATCTCCACAGCGCGTCGTTGCTGATGGTGTTTGGCCAGAATATTCTACAGATGCGGAGGCATTTGTTGTCAAAAGATTGTAACCACAGTGTAATGGTGTTGGAGACCAGCCATGTTTGATTTCCGTACAACAACACAGACTTCACATACGAGGTGAATATCCGCATTTTAGTGCACTTGGAAATTTACGAAATCCCCATACTGCAAGCATTCGTCCGAACGCCACCCTTGCTTTGTTTAGTCTGCAGTTGACATCTTCAACTGCTCCGCCGTTTGTCGTGATGGTGCAGCCGAGGTACCAGAAGCTTTCGGCAAATTCCACCGGAGGGGGTGTCCGGTTATATTATAGGTCTTGCTTTATTGTGGTTTGCTCTTCCTTTTTTATACTCATATTAAAGGGTGTTTTTTTAGAGGTTAGGTTTTCAAAATGAAATAAAACGTATATAATTTAATGTTATGGCCAAGAATTTAGCTTTATTATAAAGATAAGGGTTTGCAATTATGTTTTAAAAATGATTTCGGGCAAGTGGCCGCCGCGGCTGGCTCGAATATTCTCTTCCAAGACGTCAATCGTCTCGGGCTTATCTGCGTAGACAAGCGACTTCACATAGCCCCACAAGAAATAGTCCAGCGGTGTTATATCGCACGATCTTGGAGGCCACACCACAGGTCCACGGCGTGAGGTAATGCGCTCCAAATGCACCAAAAGTTTCCTTCAATAAATCGATTGTTGCGTTGGCTGTATGGCATGTAGCGCCGTCTTGTTGGAACCAAAGGTCGTCCACATCAACATCGTCCAATTCAGGCACGAAAAAGTCATTAATCATGGTTCTATAGCGCTCTCCATTGACTGTAACATTATGGCCGGCTTCATTTTTAAAGAAATATGGACCAATGATTCCCTCTGCCCATAGAGCACACCAAACAGTGACTTTTTGAGGATGTAACGGCGTCTCAGCAATGGCTTGTGGATTATGTTCACTCCAAATGCGACAATTTTGCTTTGCTAAGTGAGCTTCATCGCTGAAAAAAAACTTTCTTCGATGCGTCGCGCGAACCGAACCATTATTTTCGTAATAAATTTGCACGATTTGCAAACGTTGTTCAGGTGTAAGTCTATTCATTATGAAATGGCAAACCAAACTGAGCATAAATCAAGTGACAGCTGTCAAAAAGACCATCTACGAAAAAGTAGTGCCAACTTGAAAACCTAACCTCTAAAAAAACACCCCTTATTACGAGGCGTGCCTTTTATATTTCGGGATTAGAGAACAAAAACAAATTTCAATCATCGAAAATCACTTTATTGTTTTTCAAAATATTCTCCATGAAGATCTATACACTTTTGCATGCGTTTGAACCAATTGTCGAAGCACTTTTGCCACTCTGAATGAGGTACCTCCAAAGCATGCATTCTGAATGCCGCAACCGCTTCTTCAGGTGTCGAAAAACGTTGACCTCTCAGTTTGTTTTTTACGTACGGGAATAAAAAAAGTCATTCGGAGCCATGTCAGGACTATACGGCGGATGACCCATTAATTCGATGTTTTGGGTGCTCAAAAATGCAGTTGTTTGAGCCGATGTGTGAGAGCTCGCATTGTCCTGGTGAAGAGTGATCCGTCTTTGGCGATTGGTTTTCCTAATTTCTTGGAAGATAACTGGCAAACAAATGGTTGTGTACCACTCAGAATTTACTGTTCTGCGTTGTTCTAGTGGTACGGTTGCGACATGTCCAGTTTTTCCGAAAAAACAGGCGACCATTTGCTTGGAAGTGCTTCGTGTGCGAACAACTTTTGTTGGATTTGGCTCATCTTGAAACACCCATACAGTCGACTGCTGTTTACTTTCGGGCTCATACACGTAAATCCATGATTCATCAACTGTCATGATGTCATTGACGTGTTTCGAAGCCCCACGATCGTATTTTTTGAGCATTTCCTTCGACCAATCGACACGAGCCTCTTTTTGAGCGATTGACATATTGTGTGGGATCCAACTCGAACAAATTTTTTTGACAGTCAAATGTTTATGCAATATTGAATGTATGCTGGTCCCACTAATGCCTAAGATTGTCTCAATCTCACGATAGGTCACATGACGATCTTGCAATATCAGTTCGCGCACAGCATCAATGGTTTTCGGAACAACAACTGATTTTGGACGACCTTCACGAAATACGTCTTGGAGTGAACTACGGCCACGATTGAATTCACCATACCATCGATAAACACTGGTCCTTGATGGAGCTTCATCGCCAAAAATGAATTAAATTCATCCATGCAATGTTGCTGAGTTAATCAACGTCGAAAGTTGTAAAAGGTGATCGCACGAAAATGTTCACGATTTAATTCCATTTTTGGACCGAGACGAATCTTTTAAGTTACTGTAAACAACACAAATAGCGCTGATATTTCAAAACGTTCTGAGTACGTAAAAGCCAAAAAATGTCAAACTTTGCGATACAGCTGTCAGTTGCCAGATTGCAACACCAGGGTTGCCAAATTTCGAAATATAAAAGGCACCCCTCGTACTCCCACTCTACATGAAACACTTGACCCCAGCCTCACACCAGCATGGCTTCCGAAGAGTACACAGTACCACCACAGCACTCACTCTCATTAACACTCAGATAAACTGCGGGCTCAACCAAAACCGCCCCTGCAAGAGGAATGTCCTAGTAGTAAAAAAGGCTTTCGACACAGGCAGCCACGCCACGCTACTGGATGATATTTTACAGTCGACATTCCCGCCGGGGCTGAGTGGTCTACCTGAGTGGTCGTCATTCGTCGGTGCTATTTCGAGACCAAATCCCTAAACAGTGGAAAATAAAGCAAGGAGTTCCGCCGGATGGTGCCCTTTCACCCTTGCTTTTTAGCTTCTATATCTCTTACGCCGACGACTGCAGGACTGCAATGACATTGCTGGCCTGTGCGCTAAGGTAAACAACTACCTCACCGACCTTTCTCGCTTCTTCACTGCGAGGAACCTACAACTTTCTCCCACGAAGTCCACGGCGACCCTCTTCACCACCTAGACAAAGAAGATCAAACTGCAACTTAAGGTAAATGTCAATGACTCACCAATTCCCATTGTTAACAACCCCAAAATCTTGGGTGTTACCTTCGACATTTTGCTTCCTCTTTCCTAGCGCATACAACCGCTATTGCCACAAGAGTTCAGAATCGCAAGAAGGTCCTCAAATCGCTTGCCGGCAGCACTTAAGGCAAAGACAAAGAAATGTTGCTGTCGACATTTAAGGCAATAGACCAGCCGGTTTAAACTAGGCTGCGGCTGTCTGGTCGCTTGGAACCAGTAATATGTAGTGGACGAAGCTACAGACTTAATAAAACTCTGCCATTACGACTGCGACAGGATGTCTCTTGATGTCCCCACTTCAACATCCACACGCCGAGGTCCATATGCTCCCTGTAAAGGAGCATAATAAACTGCTGAGCAAGCAGTTCCTGTTGGGGTGTTATAGCAGGTTCCACCCATACAAACACCTGCTTGATCCTGAGCTGCCTCTCAGGTACATCAGGAGGCACCTCCTCAATTACGCGGAAGAGATGCAGGACAAAACAAACCGACATTTATTGTATCGGACAGTGTGCAGACAACAGTTAACGGCATTTATCAGGAGACTCTTACAACCTTCTTAAGATCCCGATCCCCGTATGCCGTCATTGGAGTCCAACCACGACTTCCCCGAGCTCCAATTTTGAGCGATCAATTTAAACACTTTCATATTCATTATAATCCATTATCAGGTTCTGAAGGTTTGCTGATGCATACGTATTTTGAATCAAATAATTTATATTTTTTTGTAATACAGAAGTATTTAAGCAATTTAATTAAATACTAATTTCATAAGGTGTTTGTATTTTTCAAGGTATTATAAAAATTTACTTGTGTTTACATATCTACCATATGACCTTTGTGCTTGTTCATAAAGAATTCCACCGGAATGGTAATTAAGTCCACTGCAATGCAATTATATTTTATGCACATTTTAATGCAACTTCGTTAATTTCACTTAGTATAAAATTTATTAGTTTTTATTTACTATTTAAATTAACACAATTCACTACATACACACACACACACAAATAAATGCGCCGCAGAAAAAATACATACTAATTAAAAAAACTATAAATGACTCATAAATTTTGCAATTTCATTAAAAACAATCGTTAATCAAAATGTTGTTCAAAATGAATGAAAGAAACTGAACACAGAGAGCAACAAATAAACTGAGCTGCTCTTTCAATGATATTAAAGCGCCATATTTGGAAATGCATACGCAGTTAAGCGTTAGTAATAAGCGGGAATATTGTCCAATGATCAGAAGGACGTAGGCCACCCTACTACACCCATCACAAAAAAAATGATAAAAAGTACAAAAACATTTATTGATCGCATAATATACAATTAGCATGAAACAGCAATGAGAGAAAAAACGGTCACCCTTTAGCAGGTAATGAGAAACCTCTGTGCATATTTCTGCCACGAAAAATCTTCACAAAAAAAGCCAACTGCTACTCGGAGGCGGTATAAAACTGTAGGTCTCTCCATTCATAGAAAGACATCAAGAGCGCCAATTATTTATTTATTTATCCATTATTGTCTAACAAAACTCAGAACAGACATTTAAGATATAAATTCAGAACTGAAATACAAATTTACAATATTCAATATTAACAAGTGTAGTAAAATGAGATTATCAACATAAGAAACCATTAAATTGCTAAAATATATATGTACAAGTTACAATTGAATTTTAACGAAGTTAATAATTATGAAACTAAAATAACAAATATTTACAAGGCATTATTCTGATTTCTTACATAGAAAGTAATTTTTTAATTGCATTTAAATAGGTACTATTTTAATTAAATTAAGAAAAACATTTTTCTAATAGCGGTCGCCCCTCGGCAGGCAATGGCAAACATCCGAGTGTATTTCTGCCATGAAAAAGCTCCTCATAAAAATATTTGCCGTTCGGAGTCGGCTTGAAACTGTAGGTCCCTCCATTTGTGGAACAACATCAACACGCACACCACAAATAGGAAAGAGGAGGAACTCGGCCAAACACCCAAAAAGGGTAAACGCGCCAATTATATATATATAATTTAATTTGGACCGAACAAACGCAGAGTATAATATCTTAAGAGTATATGGGTCAGTGAAGTGCGATGAGTGACGTCTAACAAAAGCGAGCATAGCCAGTGAATCGAAAGCGGCATAATTTAAATGCGTGATAAAATTAAGCTTTGTAACAAAGAAAACCCCCAAATATTTGGTCAAATCGGACGAATCAAGATAGGTAATATATAATTAATAAGAAAAATGTCAAGCTTAGAAAATTTGATTTTATGACATTTTTCAATATTAAGAAATATACGATTCATAAGGCACCAGGGAAATAAATTATTCAACTCGGAATGTAGGATGGCTGAATCACCACTTCTTCTTCTTAATTGGCGCGATAACCGGTTACGTGATTTTGGCCGAGTTTAACAAAATGCGCCAGTCGTTTCTTTCTCGTACTAACCGGCGCCAATTGGACACACCAAGTGAAGCCAAGTCCTTCTCCACCTGATCCTTCCAACGCAAAGGAGGCTTTCCTCTTCCTCTGCTACCACCAGCTGGCACCGCTTTGAATACTTTCAGAGCCGGAGCGTTTGTATCCATTCGGACGACATGACTCAACCAGCTAAGCCGCTGGATCTTTATTAGCTGCGCTATGTCTATGTCGTCGTAAAGCTCATACAGCTCATCGTTCCACCGCCTGCGATATTCGCCGTTACCAACGTGCAAAGGTTCAAAAATCTTACGCAGAATCTTTCTCTCAAATACTCCAAGCGTCGCTTCAACGTCCACGCTTTTGCGCTATACGTAAGGACGGGCATGATGAGAGCCTGTAGAGTGTTATTTTCGTTCGTCAAGAGAGGATTTTACTACTCAATTGCCTACTTAGTCCAAAGTAGCACTAGTTGGCAATAGAGATTCTACGTTAGATTTCAAGGCTGACATTATTATGGGTGTTAATGCTGGTTTCTAAATGAATGAAGTATTTTACAACCTCAAAATCATAACTGGCAACAGTGACGTGGGATACGCGAGTGCGCCGACTGCTTGTTTGATGACAGGAGGTACTTCATTTTGTCCTCGTTCACCACCAGACCCATTCGCTTTGCCCCTTAATCCAGTTTGGAGAAGGCAGAACTAACAGCGCGGTTGTTAGGGCCGATGATATCGATATCATCGGCATACGCCAACAATTGTATGCTCTTATAAAAAATTGTGCCTGAGTGATTAAGTTCTGCGGCTAGTACGATCCACCCCAACATCAGGTTAAAGAAGTCACACGATAGCGAGTCACCCTGTCTGAAACCTCGTTTGGAATCAAACCACTCGGAGAGATCTTTCCCAATTCTGACGGCGCTGCTGATGATCAGCAACGTTATCTTGCATAGCCGTATTAGTTTTGCGGGGATACCAAAATTCAGACGTCGCGGCATACAGGAAACTCCTTTTTGTACTGTCGAATGCAACTTTGAAGTCGATGAAAAGATGGTGTGTGTCGATTCTCCTTTCATGGGTCTTTTCCAAGATTTGGCGTATTGTGAATATTTGGTCGATGGTAGACTTTCCAGGTCTAAAGCCACACTGATAAGGTCCAATCAGTTGGTTGACGGTGGGCTTCAGCCTTTCACACAATACGCTCGCTAGAACCTTACAGGCGATATTTAAAAGATTAACCCCTCGGTAATTGACACAGATTGCAGGATCGCCCTTCTTATGGATTGGGCAGAGCACACTTAAATTCCAATCGGCAGGCATGCTTTCATCCGACCATATTTTGCATAGAAACATGAACCTTACCAGCTCCTTGCCGCCATGTTTGAATAGATCAGCCGGCAGTCCGTTGGCTCCCGCGGCTTTGTTGTTATTTAGCCGTGTTATAGCTATTCTCACCTCGTCATGATCGGGTAGCGGAACGACAATTCCGTCGTCGACGATTGGGGTGTCGAGATCTTCACATTCTCTGTGACATGTGCAGCTATTACTGTTACAGGTTCAAGAAGTGTTCCCTCCATAATTTAAGATTGCTCTGGATGTCATTTACCAGAGCGCTGGCTGAATCACTAGAATTTCGTATTTCATCATAGAGTTTTAGACCAAAAGCATAGAAAAGAAAATTAGCAAAGGAAAAACACGAACAAATATCTTTAATAAACAAAACAAATAACAAAGGTCCTAAAATACTACCAAGAGATACACCAGAGGTGACGATGAACTGTTTCGAAGAAACTCCAATCCAATGGATCCAATCCAATCAAGGAAAGTTGTATGAAAACCGAGACATGCCATTTTAGTTACTAAAATCGTACGGGTGATTTTATCAAAGGGTTTAGAGAAATCCGTGTATATCAATTTGGAAACCATTCTGGAAGCCTGCGAGGCAATCTTCAAAAAAACGGAAAGTTAGACGTTTAACGCTAAAATGTAACTTTTCTTTGACAATGCGTTCAATAAGTTTGGACACGGCAGATAATTTGGAAATTGGCCTGTAATTTGCAATATCGCTTTTATTACCGCTTGCCTGAAGTCAGCTTCCTATCATCGATGAATATTCCTTCAGTCAAGGATTTGTTAAAAATTAGTTTAAGAGGTTGCACCAAAGAGCAACAATTTTGAAACAAAGTTACAGAAAGCCCGGCTACATCCGAATGAGAAGATACATCTGATAGAACAAATGAACCAAAGTGAACTGAAGAAGACAATTCCCTCAAAAAATTATGGGAATGGCTGCCAAAAGTTCTTCCTGAGTATCTTCATCGGACGCGAAATTAGATGGAAAGAAATCGGCAAATAAATTCGCTGCATCGCCAACAGAGCAGGCAGTTACGTCCCTATAAAAACAGTAATAGGAATACAAGAGGCATTTTTAATCGATGTAATATATCGCCAAAAATTCTGTGGATTACTTTTTACCTATATTAGGCTCAAATTTGTCAATTTAAAGTACGAAACTTATACCTTATTCTTAAAAAAACTTACTTCTCAAATTTTTATGATGCTTGATTTCTTTCGTGCATATATTTAAAATTATAATATACTAGCGTACCCTCGCCCGCTTCGCTAGACGATAAATTCAATGATTTGCTGAAAGATAATATAATAAAATTAATACGAAACAAAGCAAATTCTTTGATACAATTTCATTCGAACTTTATTGTAACACTTTTTGTTAGACAACGTTTTTGGTTTTTTCATCTTTCGCGTGAATAATGACGATGGTTTGCCTACTCGTGAGCAAGCTACATACAATTGTCCATGAGAAAAAATTGGGTATTCTAAATTAATACCGCACATTTGTAGAGACTGTCCTTGCGCCTTATTAATTCTCATAGCGAAGGCAAGGCGAATAGGGAACTGCAAACGTTTGAAATCGAATGGTAAATCCGCCGGAATCAGTGGAATTCAGGGTATCAAAATGTCTTCTCCTTTGTACTTCCCTTTCAAAATTGTTGCTTCGATAACATTACCCATTAGCTTCTTCACAGCGAGTCTGGTACCGTTGCAAAGTCGGGGCACATTACTATTGCGCAGCATAATAATCGGGGCTCCAATTTTTAATCGTAAATTATGAGGTGGTAAGCCTGGCAAATCGAGTGAGTTTAAGAATTCAGTTGGATAATTTACGACCTCATCTTGATCAGTAATAGTGTCCATTGACTTATACGCAACTATGTCACCAGGTATTTGATCTAAAATAGCTGAATTTATATCATTGACGTCCTTATTTTTCCCAGCTAAAATTGCTCTTTCGCTGAGTCAATCATGGTTTTTGTAATGCTGAACTATGTTTGGAAATACACTCTGTATCAATGCCTCTTTAGACTGTGCAAAAGTGCAGAAATTGTTAGGCAATGTTATCATTCCTGTTGTTTTTGAAAAAAGGTTTATTTTTTTTGGTTAAAAAGTGTTTTTTGAAGTTTTGAAAAACACTTCGCTCTAACAAATTTCTTCTCAGTTAATTGCTGAAAATTGAATATTTTGAAAAAACTATTTTTTTTTTAATTTAACGTTTTTGAGAAAATTTTGTTCTTGAAAAAATTTCATACTTTTGTAAAAGTTTAAATTGATTTGTTAAAAAAGATTTTTGTCCGCTTTGAAAAACACCCCCTCGAAAAAATGTATTCTCTATTAATAGTGGAATATGAAATGCTTTGAAAACACCATTTTTTTTTTAAATTTTGTTTGGTTTTCAGAAAATTTTGTTTTGACAAAATTTCATACCCTTGAAAAAGTTTTATTTTATTTTATTTGTTTAAAATTTTTGAAATTTTTTTTTTTGTAATTTTAGAAAAACACCTCTTCGAAGAAATTTCTTTTATCTTTTTGAGGAAAATTTGGTTTTGAAAAAATGTCATGCTTTCGAAATTTTTTTATTTTACTTTATTTCTTCAAACTTTTTTAAAACAATTTTTTTTATAATTTTCGAAAAACACCCCTTTGAAAAAATGTTTTCTATGTGTCATAGTGGTATTCCATTAACTTTTAGGATTATAGTCAAATACTTACAAATATCTACGCTTTCACAATACATAATACATTTAGAATTTTGTGTTCACGAAAAAACAGTATTGTTTTTATTGTATTAACTGAAAACCAAAATGTTGCAAAAAATCAAAACAAAACTAAATTATTTTTTTGTGTTCATTTGGTCCATATCTTCCATAAAAAGTTGATATGGTAAATAATATGCAGGGTCTGATACACGCAAATTTCCATTGACCATTATAGTGACAAAATTATCGATCACCAATTCCAACAGGATTTCAAAATCAGAGTTGGAATGAGTTGTTGTGTGGTGTACTTCTGAAAAAAATTAGAAATAAACAAAATAAATCTAAAAATTCGAATTCTAACTTTATCTTGTGTATGTTCTGATTACCTTTGAATTTTTCCAATGAAGCACCATTCATTTTAAATTTTCCAAGAATTTTTTTATCATTTCGCGTTTCTTTCCTTTTTCATTCGATTCCAACATTTGTTCATAGCCGAAAACATCGTTTGCAAACGCATTCATTTCCATATAGAATTGGTCAAAGAAAGCATTGCTCAATTGAATTGAAACATTATTTTCATAAATACTTAGGACCTTAACTAATGCACCTTGGTACATACCTAACGCAGATATTCATCGCGACCTTGACATCGATACTATTGATGAAACAATACAAAGCGCTAGCAGAAGACACATAAATAGACTATTAACGCATACAAATCCTATGATGAGAAGACTACCAAATAAAGAAAAATCTACCCAAAGTCGGCTTAACCGTCAAACACCAACAGAGCTTGCAAAATCCTTGTAATCAATTGTCAACTAATCGTATATGTCATTGTTTGTTAACCACTTCTTTTTAAATAATATGTATATATTTCTTCTAAATGAGCTTGGGGGCATTGGCCCTTCAATATCACTCTCATTCCATCTTTTTGTAAATCAAATTACTTATTGTCTAACGACAGGTGTAATATTTTATGGAAGAAATAAAAAAAAAAAAAAAAATTTCATTCGAATCATTTGAAATTTCTGTATACAATACATTTCTGTATCACAATACAAATACAAAAAATTCAAAAAAAGTTGTACACATAAAATTACACATAAAATGAATGTCGATTCGAAACTTACTTTAATCTAACAATCGAGCAAGTTTTGTTTTGGACAATATTTTGATTTTTTCTTTTTTTTATATGAAGAAAATATTTAAAAGAAATTTTTTTTTGCTAAAAACCTTCCCCTAGTGGATCACTATAATATGAAAAAAGAACGAATAAAATTGGCCTCGTATCGGCCCAAAAAAATGCGGACAAACGAACATCATTTCATTTTTATATATATAGATTAGCATGGGGAAACAGAAATTCTTCTCGGTAGTTGGCTGTAGTGATCGATATTTCGTAAAGTATCGATCAAACAACTTAAAGTTTGTGTTCAATTTGCCCAATACCCTTCTAAATTTTCCTCAGCCGATGTAAGTCCTTGTCCAATGTGTGATAATGAGAGCAGCGGCTTTTTCAATGTGCTCCGGAATTCGAGGTCTTTTGCACGTAAACGTTCTCGAATAGTGTCTTTGGATAACTTTTCCTTCAAATTGTTGTAGCTTCACGCTAGTTAAGTTTGGGTTTGCTACAGACAAATCAATGATCTCCCGATCTTGCTTGGGAGAGGTATGTTTTTTTTTGGAGCGCGGCTGGGGAATTCATCAACGTTTTTAACTTTGGCCTACTGGAGTATCAATCTATTTAGACATTTTTGGACTCTTTGGGTGTACATAGAAACACTGCTTCACTGTTTTTTTTTATACGTGGAACTTTCTAAATTTCTCACAAAACTATCAAATTGTACAACGCGTTTTGCGAACAGGATATGGTTATTTGGCAGCATTACAATTTGTTTATAACAGAACTCTAAGTTTGAATTTTGCCGGTCACGCCCCCATCAGACCGACTGTATGTATACAAGTACATTTCAATTGCATATAAAATTGTCTATAATTTCCGTTGAGCTGACTTTTGCTAGCAGCAGCACACTTTTTTAGTTTTCGCTATGTTTTATCCGAGCATACATACACACGAATATACCCGTGTATGTGTGCGTAGCTGTGAAAAACAGAATAAAAAAATATATATCACCTGATTTCCGGTAAGTCGAAATGCCCAAAGCATCAGTGCAAACGTACTATATATAAGTATGTAGGTACGCATGTAGTATATCCGTAAATACTTTTATAAGTAATTCAATTGACTACAGTTATTTGTCAAACAGAAGCTGTCAATGCACACACAGCACACACACATACACAAACAAATGAATGCACGTAAAATTGCTGCTGGATGCTATCTGACATGCTGCCCGAAGTGGCAACATATGCTGCACACAACAACACCAGCAGATGAGTAATCAATGCAAGCATGCACACATGTGCTGCTATTGCCTGTGCATTTGTATGTGTGTATATCACAATGAAGTCAAATCAAATAAAAATTTGTTGCAGTGATATAAAGTACAATGAAAATGTGAAAATCAAATTTATTTGCAACAGCAGGCAACAGCAGATTGACAGTTTATAAAAGGAGAATTGCTGCTGCTGCCGCCGGTGTTGCTGCACTACTTCCTTTGTTTGATGCTGCGTGTACAAAAGTGAGTAGAAAAACTTTCATTTGTTGTTTGATTATATTTGCGAGCTGCTACTCTATTCTCTTCATTATTTAAACCAGATCCGACAGTTGAATTTCGTTAAACTTTAAAGGAAGGAAGACTTATCTCGTTTTGACGACGCCCCTAAGCGATCTTGTTGCTTTGTCTAACAAACATTTACCCCGCTATTAGAACTTGTCGCTCGCTCACAAATAATATTCTTTCTTCGCCAGTTATTCTTCTTCTTGTACTTCTTTAAAAATGGCACCACCAGAGTGCTATCTTAGTGGCACAGCACAGGCCCGACCAACCAGCCAATTGTCGCGCAAGCAAATCAACCTCAAGACGAAATAAATTAGCGCCAACCAACTTGGTGGACAAACAACAATAACAAATGGCAACGTCTGTGCGGCATAGATAATATTGCAATAGACAAATGAGGAAAACAAAGAAAAATATTCGTATAAAGTGAAGCAACGGCAGTGGCAAACTCGGTGACAACTAAAATGTGGCCAAATGATTGCTGACTTCGTTCCTTCTCCGCTAGCGCTTCTTGTGGGTTGTTGCACCTTCTTTGCATACTGCGTACATACAACAAACTTACTATTTGCATTATATTTTTTCATTTAAATTCTTATATTTTAAAGCACTCGACTTCGTTGGTACTGGCCCATCACAGTGAAGCCGCTTATGCGGCCCGTCAACACAGTCGCCAGCAAACTTTATAACTTCTAAGGTTCCTCTGACAGATATGCAGCTATAAATTAGTTGACAACAAGGCCAGCAAAGCAAACAAATGAAAGGTGGCAGCTTGGCATGAGAACGACGTGAAAACTCCGGGGGCCACTCGGTAATGTTGATGTTTATTTTTTTGTAAAACTCTCCACAGAGTATAAATGATACGAAAATTCCGCGAAATTTAATGTGACAGCTGAGGTGAAGGCAAAGATTATTATGCAGTAGTATCTCCAAAGGAAAATTAGTATATTTTTGAAGCTAGAAGAAAGTTATTTCTAAATAAATTTCAGTTTTGCCGAAACCAACTGAAATGTTCTAAATATAATTCAATGAAAACTTAAAACACAAACACATTGCTGCTGACAGCTTAAATTTTGAAGTAATAAATTGCTTTGTTTAATTATGAAAGATAATCACTCGGCAGTATACGTGGTAGCGATTTCCGCTTCGTAAATAGAAGCAACCAGCAACCATAAGCGGTCAAACGTCACCGCAGTATTACAAGTGGATAGCAAATTACGTGCCATGTGTTCATCGCCCAACGTGCATTACATTTCGTCTATCCTGTGACAGTCCATTTCTATTTCTTTCCATACGAAAGACAGGAGACGAATGGAAGTCAAAATAAAATAACTTTAGAGGCAGTGGAAGAAGTGCACGGCCGTCCACTGCAATTTGATTGTGTTTGCATGCACAGTGTATTTGAAAATTATGCTTACAGTATTCAAAATGCGTGAAGTTGCAGGCGTAGAAGAGCTTTAAAAAATTATTGTTTGTTTTATTACAATAAATATTTTTCAGTTATTTTGTGATCAGTAGAGCATTATTAGATTATAATTTTATACTCAACGTTGCTGCCGTTCAATGGTAAGTGCTGTTTTTTTTTTTTTATTGGTGCAATTTTTATTAAAACCATAATGATTTTATTTCATAACTTTCTAACAACAACGAATAAATTTTATTATTTGTAACACGAAAATTCGAGGAGTTCAAAAGTGAGTATAGAAATCAAAAAAAATATTTACCTACCATAAAGATTTTTCACAAAAAATGCATGTGTGTTCAAAAACGTTCTAAGATTAAAATTCTAGTGTCCAGAGTTACATCATCACAATTACACATAAGAACTAATTTTTTTTTTATTATAGCCCAGTCAAAATAAAAGGCTTTTAAGAGAATCTCTTTAAAAAATATATGTATAAAAAAATATATCTATTGTATAAAAAAATACATATATTGTGAAGAAGAAAAATAAATAAAATTGAATTTCTTGTCAAGCACCACACACCACGTTGAAAAATTTTAATTAACATAACTCTTTTATAAAAACATAGTTTATACTACAACAATCCAAAGTTTCTAACTTTATTCAAAAATGCATTAAAACCTCAAACTTTTTAACAACATTTTTCTGGATACACAGTTTTCCCTCTGTAAACTGTACATTTGTAGTGAGAATGAAATACCGCTAATATTTGGCAATTTTTTTTCACGGTTCTTAGTCTTTTCCAGTTATTGCCCCCAAGGACTGATCATCCGAAGCAAAATTGTGAGAGTAACTTTGGTTGCCACGTCACAGGAGATTCGGCAGGATATTTAAAAAATTGTATAACTTGCGACTTCTTCTTCTTCTTTTTGGCATCATAGTCTTTTGTGAACCATTGTTTCATTCACACTCTTGCGCCCCCTGCTTCTATCTAAGGCTACTTTCTTCCACTGCTGCACAATTAGCTTTTCATGGTCCACTTCCGCGTTTTCGAGCTAGAGCCTACAAGACTAAGGAATTGCCTTGAGTAGATTGTGTAAACTCGAGATTGAAAATCACCTGGACGACCTCGAATAAGAAAACATCCGGTCACTTGAGAACATCCATGGTGTGAGTGATAGCTCAAAGAGGCATCTAGATCGACGAAGAAGTCCAAAATTCAATTTACCATTTTTCAGAGTTACATTCAAAGAATTTTTAATAAGGATTTGAAAACGTTTCTGTTAAAACTTCAGCTACTTGAACAGCTTTTACTAGCCGAGCTTCAAATCAGCGAGTTGTAAAGTCAGAGGTTGGTGTAGCTAAAAAAAATCCGCCTGATTCTTTCAAGAAATTTGTGATAAGAGGCGAAGCGCATTCTCCTCTGCAGATCATGCAAACAAACAGAAATTTCGAGTTTGGCCCACCAATAATCGCTGTTTACTCAGAATATGTCATGCTTTTTTGAGTGGCGCAATTAAAACATTACTGTAATTTTTCTGTTCAACTCACGATAATTATTTATTAGTACAGTGAAATGTCAAAAATAATGGATTGCATTAATTTTTCATTGCCTTCCGGCTTGGAGATTCATTTAACAAGATGAATCTATACAAGATGATATCGATTCTACAAACACCGATTTTTTTTTTGTTTGTTTGCAATTGTAAAATTTCAGCTGAAGGAAAAGACAGGAAGAAGATACAAATACTCTCACATTGACAATAAGGCACCAATCAGCAGATGAAATATCATCACCTTTCATAGATACGCCTTTGCATTATCTTTATTTATACTATCATACATACAATACATTTTGTTGCATTTTTCCTCAAATTTATTTGAAATGACATTCTTTGAAGGCGCACTTTGTGCGCGTAAGATTTCCTATTTGTTGTGACAGTTATGCCAGTCGTTTTTCGTTCAATTATTTTTCATTGACAGTTCCTTTGTAGTCGTCTATTTTACTTGGTGAACAAATATTGTCAGCTAAACCAGAAGAATTTTAAAATTCAGCTAGCCATTGGCACACTAATAATCGGGATGATTACACAAATCTATTAAATTCAATATTTTTGGAGTCTTCTGAGTTTACAAATTCTTTTAGTAAAAAAACTTATTACAGCTCAAATTCCATGGAGCTCGCAAATTCTTCACTTGCTTGTACATAGTGAATGCTGCCAATAACAATTAAGCTGGCATGTCTCAGCATAAATACATACATACCTGTGCAAGTACTCGTAATAGGGCGGTTCAGTTTCAATTCGCGAAAATTTGACGTACTATCGTAATGGGAAAATATTTTTACAGATCACTTCATGCAAAAGTAAATAGGAAAAACTACTCAATTGAGATCTCGGTGAAACACCAAAATGAAGAAAAAGTTTTTTCTAATAGCGATCGCCCCTCGGCAAACAATGGCAAAGCGCCGAGAGTATTTCTGCCATGAAAAAGTTCCTCATAAAAAGTATCTTCAGTTCGGAGTCGGTTTGAAACTGTAGGTCCCTCCATTTGTGGAACAACATCAAGACGCACGACACAAATAAGAGTAGGAGCTCGGCCAAACACCCAATATAAGCGCCAAGGGTAGGTGATTAGCCTGCCGCTACCAGTCCCAAGTAGTGGGAATGCCCACCTGTCGGTGCTTAGGAACATCACCTTCTTATTGCTTGGAGCGTCATCTGTGCGTCACATTTTTCTGGCAGAAGGATTGTACAGATGGTTGAGGACTTCGCTAAATTTCGTATGTCTGCGCTATTACGCTATTGCCGCGGTCGCCCGCTTCCTCTTGCCGGCGCCACTGATGCTATGTGTAACTCTGTACTTTTCTTTGTTTTAACAGCCACAACGCAAATAATGCGCAAACTACTGTGCGGGAGTAAGGATAGAAAGGATAAGTTTTTGGGGTTGAGGAATGGAATTGGAGGAACTATATGTTTTTTTTTTGTTTCTGTGTTTAAACAGGGGAAGTAGGTAAATTTAGAAAAGTGCGAGGACCATGCTTTACGTAAGATTCGAACCCACAATCTCTGGAATAGCACTAGACAGCCGAGACACTTATATATGTATATATATAAGTTAAGTAGTTGAGTAGTCACGCACAAGTTGCCTGCTAGAATCTAACTGAGTTTATTGAACAATATGTTAAACTTAAAAATACAAAAGTTCTTAAATGTATTGACTTAATTCTAAGAACTGCAACGGCGGCGGCAGCTGCAGTTGTTGGTGTTGTTGTTTATTGTTATTTGAGGACCAGCTTTGGCTGCAACGGAAGCCACAGTTATTGTTGTTGTTATTGTGTCAGCTTCAGCTGCAGCGGCAGCCACAGTCATTGTTGTTGTTATTGTCTCAAGTTCAGCTGCAATGGCAACGTCAGCTATAGCTGTTGTTATTTCCGAAATTTTATAATTTTGTTTAGTCTGGAGAATGCTTCAAAACTGCAAGCGTTGCAGACTATCAAATACTGCTTCTAGTGGAAATGTGGTTGGTGTGGGAGTCATGAAAAAATCTGTCTGTCTATTTGCGCGCCTCAATGAAATTTGACCGCCTCCGATCGTGCTGAGTGACCTCCCAATGACGGGATGTATTCTGATGTCGTGTTAGGGGGTATGCTATCCGTAAAGGAGGATGAAACCATATTCAGAAAGCAGTTTCCGCTGAGGTGCTACCGCAGGAACCATTCCTTCGAAATCACCGACGAGACCCAAAAATATTTAACCTTCCTATACCCGCGCGCTGGTCTGTGAGACCGAGAAAATGATTTTACGTAAATTTTTATTTTTCCAGAAACTCTACAAAGTTGAATTTACTGCAAGCTTCCGCTTTTCTTGCAAGCTCTATATTAGTGTTGATTTGGCATTTGCACTAGACAGGCGTGTTGGTGAATTTTATAAAAATTTGTCTGAGAGACCGACGCGGCTATATGTGTAATTTTTTGTGATGTTAAAGCAGTTATTTTGTTTTTTTGTTTCTTTCTTATTTTTTTACATTTTACTATTTTGCAGGTACTTTTTAATATTATAATGAATGAAGAGCAAATCACACTACTTTTGGATGAGGATGAAAATGACAGCGACGTTGAAGACTTTGTTGCAGGAGATGTAGAAAGTTATGATACCGAGCAAGAAGATGATGAAGAATACGACGAGGAGTTGAATGAGATAGATGATAGAAAATTTTATCTTGGTAAAGATGTACACACTAGGTGGAATAATGATGCTCCGTCAAATCGTGTAAGACGTCTCGCTAGGAATATAGTCACTCAACTGCCAGGGCCTAGAAAAGAAGCAAAAAACTTGAAGGAAATAGGTGAGGTTTGGAGATTATTTTTTACTGAAGTTGTTATAAATCGTATTGTAAAGTATATTAATGAACATATTGATCTCATAAAACCTAATTTTTCAAGAGAAAGTGACTGTACCTATACAGACAACATAGAAATCGAAGCCCTTTTAGGCCTTATAATCTTTGCTGGAGTTAGGAGAAATAGTCGCTTGAATGCTAAAGATTTATTCAAAACAGATGGTTCCTCTCCGGAGATATTTCGATTAACTATGAGCTGGAATCGATTTTATTTATTAATGCGTTGTCTAAGATTTGACAATAAAGTCACGCGAGCTGAAAGGACTGCCGTAGATAAACTAGCTCCAATAAGGGAATTATTTGAAGAAGTTGTAGCCGCGTTTCAAAAATACTACAGTGTGTCCCAGTTTGTTACAATAGATGAAAAATTGGAGGCTTTTGGAGGTCGTTGTGGCTTCAGGCAGTACATCCCCTCAAAACCAAATAAATATGGCATAAAAATTTACGCCTTAACAGATGCCAAAATGTTTTATACCTCGAAAATGGAAGTTTACGTAGGAAAGCAAACTGGTGGCCCATATGAAGTTGTACGACTAAGCGAAAGTCGTCATAATTCTGGCCGGAATATAACATGTGATAACTTTTTCACTAGTATCCCATTGCTGCATAAACTTGAATCTAAGCACTAACTGACCATTATTGGGACAATAAGGAAAAATAAGAAAGAATTACCCAAACAATTCACCGAGATAAGAGGACGAGCGGAAAAATCCAGTTTGTTCGGACACCGTGGCAACTGCAGTCTTGTTTCGTATGTTCCCAAAAAGGGGAAAAATGCGCTTCTTGTATCGAGCATGCATGCTGGTGTTGAAATCAATGAGATTACTAATAAACCAGAAATGATAATGGACTATAATATGGCGAAAGGCGGGGTTGACACCGTAGATAAAATGTGTGAAACGTATAATGTTGCTCGAGGTACGAATAGATGGCCCATGGTTATTTTCTATACCCTTATGAATGTTGCGGGTATAAATTCAAACATAATATATGTACAAAATAGTCCTAGTAAGAAAATTAACCACAGAGCCTTTCTTGAATCTTTGTCGTACGATCTTATTAACCCGCAACTTCGACGTCGAACTCTAAACAGTTCCTTGCCTAAAACCATCAAACTTCGGCTTTCTGAATTATGTAAAATAGATGGTCCCGAGATTTCTGGAACATCGTTTAATAAAAGTGGTCGCTGTGGATACTGTTCGTCAAAGAAAAACCGAAAAACGCGTTACAACTGTGGTACATGCCGACAGTATTTTTGTTTGGAACATGCTATTATGGTGCGTCCTGAGTGTTTCCGTAAGGAAAATGAATAAGATAGTTTGACGTTTTTATTGCAAATAAATAATTTTTAAGCTAGAGAAGGCATTTTTTGCCACCTTCGCGAACTGTCGCCTGAATGCCGTTACCGAAGTCAAATCACCATCCATTGTACACATTGTACATCCTCTTTGGGACGTTGAATTAACGCAATTAAGGTTTGAACACCGCAGTTAGTTGAATGTCTACTTGTATACTTAAGTATGCTAGGATACTGCGCACGACAATAAACACCCTTTCATATTGTTCCAATCAGTGAAACGCTATGCTTTCGGGGCTACCGTTAGATAAGATTGACAACGAAGACTTATGGCTTCTCCGCACTGGGAATCGCTTTGCAAGCAACAATTGCGTAGTCTACGTTCACCTTGAATATCAACC
The DNA here is from genome assembly GCF_027943255.1 of Anastrepha obliqua. Classification (NCBI taxonomy): domain Eukaryota; kingdom Metazoa; phylum Arthropoda; class Insecta; order Diptera; family Tephritidae; genus Anastrepha; species Anastrepha obliqua. The sequence goes on from NC_072892.1 coordinate 90,670,501, forward strand.
ACGGACGCCACTTTGGTTCAATTGGACCGATCCCATTTTTGAGACTAGAAAACTTAATTAATTGAGACTATGGTAAAAATATAGTAACTATGTTAGAGGAGCAAACATCAAATCAATTTTTCCAATATTGATTTAACTAGAAATTCTGACTTTTTTGATATATTTTCTGAGGAAGTAGTTCTTAATAGTGTAGAAGGTATTTGGTTTCTGAAGATACTTTTACTGATTTGTTCAAAATGTGGGCAGCCGATGAATAGATGGCAGACCATTAAAGATGATGTGTGACAGTGTGGCAGCATGGAGAGCTGGAGCTATTGAAAACGTATGAATGTGTGGCCATTGTGTGCCCTAGTCGAAGGCGGACAAATGAATAGATATCAATGCAACGGCAATTTAATGGGTAGTTTGGTTGTATCCTGTTCGGATTATTTGCGTTATAATGGTGGAAAGAGGATCCCCAAGTGATTTAAAGTGGGCAAGTTAGTTAAATAAACAATTAAATGCATAAATACTGGCATGTTTTGATAAGATGAATATCCTAGCTAGAACAACCAGGTACGTAATCTATGAATTCTAGGCAATTTTTTTTTTAATTTAAATGCATTTTTAACGACGACCAAGCATATTCCTTCAACGCTACAATGCTTGGGTGATAAGTGTCAAAGGCGATAGTTCAAAAAATGTTATGGATATATGGATATATCCAGTTCAAGGAACAAAAATTTAGCAACTATGTTGTAAGCATGAAAAGTGATAGTTCTAAAGTTATTTCAATCTTTTGCTTCGACGTAATGCAAGAGAAACATTAAAATAACCTTAGGTTCATCAAAAACTATATTACTAACAAATGTCAATTGGTCCCCGTGAAAATGCAATTTGTAGCTACGCAACTTTATTAAGAAAAGGTTTTTCTTTTTATCTCAGATGTCAAAAGTTGAAGAGGAGTGTAGTGGATTTATACATAAAATTCTATCCACCCTAACGTGTTCATATGCAAGCAAATAATATACAATATGTACAGAAGTATGTTCTATAGTTATTTATGGGTGGTCTGATGTCGGGTATAAACTCATAGCCAACTTAACAAGAAAATATGCATTAAGCAGTAAAAGCTTGAGAAGCAAAAAATATGCAAGAATATAGTTCATAGTCATAATTTCAGGTGTATTGTGTTTATGATTGACTCAAATGGCTTAATAAAATACACGAGCATGCTTAAAGAAGCCATGTAGGATTAATCAAAATGTAAGTGAGCTCAATAGCTACTAAGAGTTAGTATATTCATATTGCAAAAATTTGTAAAATTTCTAAAATCGAAATGTTTAATTTTTTTTTATTTCCGTAGATGTAGATTAAGATTTTTTTTAAATTTGTAACTCTAAGCAAAAAAGTCAGCTGCAATTTGCTATTAGATATAAAATGATTTAATGTTTGGAATGTGAACAAAATAATTTAGTAAAGTAAGTAAAAAAAAAACTTATCAACTTAAAGAACTTAAAAACAAGCGGAATAAACTTCATAAGCAATTTTTAGAATCTAAGTATCAAACTATCTTTAAAAATTACCAGCAATGCTTCCAAAAATTAAATATTTAAATAATTTTCTGTACAAGAACCATATTCTTAGTGTTGAAGAGAATATTAAGTCAAATCCTAAGGCCTTTTAGCGATTTGTTAAAGCAAACGCTGGAATCCCTTCTCCGGTTCGTTTTAATGACAAATCTGCTACTTAAAATGCGAAAGTAGCCAACTTGTTTGCCGATTTTTTCAAGTCTAATTTCATTACTTTTCGTGTTAATCTACTTTCATCTTTGAATTTTGGCTATTCAAACCTTGTTTCTCTGGACATTGAGAATAGGATGTTGGGCTTAAAAACTTATTCGCAGACTGATAAGGATTGGCTTTCCATATTTCTTCTCAAAAACTGTCTGGCTATTGTTATTCCTCTCAAGCCAATTTTTAATAAATTTTTGTCTTCTGGAGTTTTATCAATAGCACAGAAGCTGAAGCATGTTCTCTTGCTCTTCCTCGGCTTGGCAGTATTTACAGAAGTCATGTGCCTAAGCGCCGAGCCTCTGAGCATATCTGCCTATTAGACAGTGCGCAGTTTTAACTAGGGTGCTAAAGCTATGGGCTTATTTTGGCTCATCAGATTCTGTGCGTTTAGCATTGACAGTAAGACACGATTGTCGGGCGATTATGCATATTGACTTGCCACTCCCACTTTCGTTCGCTTTTCATAGAAATTTCTCAAAAATAAGAAATTTTCATGTTTGTAAAGGTCAACTCAGTTGCAAGTTTGGTGTTACACCCTCGCTAATTCTTCTCATTTATTGAGCGGGCTGACACAAGAAGAACAATGAAAGATACAAATGGAGCATTGCACGGTTCAAAGGTGAAAGTAAATAAATACGTATGAAATCAGATAAAATCCTCTACATTGTCAGTCTAGTTAATTAATAGACTCATCTTTATAAACTCTTTCTGAAAATTTTATTACTTGTAGAAAAGTTCTTATTTCCACAGCTCTAAGATAATTCTAATATCCGAAGATTAGTTGAGTCAAAACACTTTTTCGAAAATAAACTACTTTCGGAAAATTTTCAACTTAATAGGCTTGCTAAAGCCCCCACACCTGAGAGAATCCATGGGTTGTTTGTACTTGTCCAAAAAACTGCAACAGTGTATCTGTTTTCCGAGAGGGTTCTTATTTTTTAGAGGGCGTATGCATTTCTAAATGTTCGCTTGGCCCTGTTTCTTCGCATGAAACACGTTCGGCAAATATGTGAAGAATATTTGTATATGCTTGAATATATGCAGATGATTATAACTAAGCAGTCACATAGGTATGCACATATGCCACTAGATTTGTGGCATGTGTGGTTTCAATAAGTTTCTTCATACATGTGGTCAAACAATAGACGAAAGAAAATTCAATTTTTTTTAACGCACAACTTTTTTACATACGTTCGTGTAGTAAAAGCTTAGTTAATACCATTGCTGTTTTTTTTTTTGTTATTATAATTCTCTTAGAGGTTGAGTTAAATTACAAAGCATTATCATTTAGAAATATTGACGGAAATTAATGGAATAAAACAAGAGTAACACTAGCGATAACACAAAGAAATATTGTCTGAAATAGCAGTAAACATAACAACAATAATAAAATTGTGTACCACAAGAAACATGAACGACGGCCATGACAGCAATTGCCTGTGAGAAAGCACGACAACGGCATTAGGAATATGAGCCACGCAAAAACAACGTCAACGTAACCAAACTGAACAACGACAACAATAAAAATATACTTTGATAGCAACATTTCACTTATTTGATGAACTGGCAACTCTAATGACGATGATGACAGGACATGCCAGAATGCATACAGGTACAGGGAGGTCCACTAAGCTCGGGAAATGTTTGCTTGAGAAAATAGGATGCCGAACCATTTCTGCTTAAGCGTTCTACAGATCCCATTTGATTAAAATGGCATCAAAATGACTTTATTTTTTTAACACTTCGGCATATATAATAATCGTTAAAAAACCCTTTTAATTGCATTAAACTAAAACAGCAGCCGACGGCATGCTTCTTTGGTTCAGTTTATACAATAGGCGTATCTAAGATTATTTTATTTATTTATTTTTTTTAATTTACACAGCATGCTTTAGGACCTCTAGACTTGACGCTCTTGTTTGCAGTACAACAATATTTTCAGACTACCCACATTTTAACAATTAGACGTACATAAAATCAAAAATAAAAAGTCATTTATTTATTGTATTATTAAGAATGAATTGGCAACAGGTGTTATTAAAATATAAATCAATGCTAAATGTTTATAAGAAATTTGCAAATTTGGTTTTAACTCAATTTATTCGATAGCTAAAAATATGCTTGTATTTGGATCACTCTGTCGACAGATGGGCATACCGAGAAATATGTTTTTTATTGCTGTTGTTCGTACCAGCGTTGAGTAGGAGTTTCCATAGTAGTTGGTCGGGAAATATGCTTCTTATTTACATAGTATATATGCATACATCTGTGCTTAAAATAATTGCAGCGCAACGAGTTAGTAGGTTTTGTCTATTTTTTTTTGTATTTAATTTTTGACAATTTTTTTTCACATAAGATGTTGAGAACTTTCTTCCATATAAAGCACTTGCTCGGAAGCCTTTTATATGGAAGAAAATGATCAGCAGTTCAGTGAAAAAAATTGTCAAAAATCAACGAGAGTTTTGAGCCACTTGAAGCGAGAATTAATATTAGCCTAAGAGCTGGTAAGCATTTTTGAGCAGGTATTTATAATTTAAAAAAAATATTGCCAAAAAGACAAAATGTTCTGATGGGACTTTCTACCTGCCAGGTGTTCGACAATATTTTCGTGAGTGCGATTGAACAGCGCTATGCCTAGACTTAAGTGTGAGTGAGATCGTATATCGGCAGCTCTTTGCGTCGAATAATACCTTAATGTAATTGGCTCTGGCGAGATCACGTGATTTAAAGTGATTGGATTTAGAGTAAAATCTTTTCATGTTAAAAATTTCAACGTGCCTCAAAAACATGTTTTCACTTTTTAAAAAATTATTTTGCAATCACCTGGCAAAGTTTCAGACCCAACGAAATAATCTGGCTTATTTTTTTTTCAAGCATTCAATTTTAACGTATTAAATTTTCAAAGTGCCTCAAAAACATTTTTTGCATACAAAATGTATTTTTTTTTTTTAATTTAAGGGTTGGTTTAGCCCCGCCACCCCTTACCAGGTCTGTGTTTCTGTATTTAGATAACATGAAAAAAGTGTTCTAGATGATTCTCATTGTGCCTCAAATACCTGCTCAAAAATGCTTACCAGCTCTCCTACTATATTGAATGAGCTATATAGCTATATTATATAGCCAGAATTTTCGTAAAAGTTCGGAATCAAAAATTGAAAATATTGTTTTTTGAAATTTGTTCTATGATTTTTGGAACTTGAGTTATGTTGCTTTTGTTGTAGAATGCTCTCTTCTTTTATAAAAACATAAAAAAATTCAACAGAAAAAATAGTTAAAGCTTGGTAATTCATTACGCTCCTATTCTTTTGCACACAGGTGTATACACTAGTACTACACATAGACTAGCACATACATATTCACACAGAATTGCGTGCAGTCAAACCTCTCAGTTCTGAAATACTTACCTTAGTACCAGTTTGTTCTACAGCTGCAGTAGTTCAACTCCAATGGTCTACGAAATCTTAATTGTTAGCCTATGTATCAGTTAACGCACTTCATAGTTCATCATTGGCACAAAAAATTTAGTCCAGTTCGAGGCGAAAATATGCAGTTTCGGATGAGTTGAAAAAGAAAATACACATTTCAAAAATATTTTATTATGAATTAAAACATTACATAAGATTGTTTTTTATCATTAAATTTCTCATGACTTTATTTTTCAAACTTACACATTTCATTGAATATAAATATAAAATTGTTAGGTTATATATGTGGTAAAAAATAGTCTGTTACTTTAAAGTTTTTCACTCTTTGAAGTAATGATGAAACATTTATAATTTAACAGAAAATTATTTGTTTAGAATACAGCTCTCCTTGATAATTTTGCGGTTGGTTTGTCACTCTTGATTTTGTAGGTCCAGTTTAGAAAGTACTTGTAGAAAGTTTGCTAAGTAGTTGTCTTTTCACTGCAGGGTTAATGCAACTAATGTAGCACACTACGCACCGGCAAAGAGCTTCATACCCAATATCACCCAGCGGCCAACCAGAAGTAATTCTAAGAATAATGCAGCGCTAAATGCTCTACTAGTACTTCGTATGTTAAAGCTTACACTGTTATACAAAATTTAGTATTATATATTACATATAAAATAGATATAAAATGTTGGCCTAGGACTACTTCCTAGGTGGAAAATTTGTTGTGTGCAATATGTTAGTTATTATTAAATTTTTGCTTAAGCTTTCTTTTCTTTTCCTACTATAAAAGCTGTATTTTAATATTATTGCTAAGTTATATTGGATTGACTTGTTAATGAACAGTTGTAAAAATTTAAATTAAGACATTTTCATATTTAAATCATTCTAGTTGTATTGTATGCATATTTGAAGTACTATTAAAATACCTATGTCTTACTCTGTATTATTGATACAAATCAATAGATAGGTAAATAAATAAAATATAATAAATCTATATAATGTAAACTTCAAAACTCTAAATCATCCAAATGATATTAAAAGCCATGGATCTGAAGTCACACATCATTCTGAGAGCCAGATGTTAAAATAAAAGATTGGGATTTACTCCTGTACTCTTAGAGTTGTTAATGCTTTCTTTGCTATGAGTTTTTACACATTTTTACAGAACTTAGAGGATGGCACAAAAAGCTGATTGTTATAAATTGCTGGAGTCAAAAATGGTCATACTTTTAGTGTTGTTTTTGATACCGTAGCAACGTGGCCTTACAACCTCGACTGAATGGATACCATAGTACTGAGGTACCTACAGTTTAATTTTGTACCGTAAAATCTTTACTGGGGGATATAATAGTTTGAAATCGGGCTAGAACCTTAAGGGCTGGTGCATAATATGAGAGCTTTGGCACAATTACGTTTTGGATAGTGTAGCAGGTTAAACTCCTACCTATCCAGACTCCTACCTATAGACCCCGACATACTAAACATATGTCCGACATGTGAAGGCACCCCGCATAGCACTCACCACCTTTTGACGCAGCAAGTTTCTTGGGCCTGCCTTTAGATGAGCTAGACGAAGATGACCGGTGATTTACACTACACTGACAGGGCAAAATTATTGCTACAACAGCAACATTATGAGAGCTTTCAAATAATGAGTCTTCTTCTAACAGAACATAAAGTGGGAAAGAAGTCTGTTGATAATTGATTTACATATGTGCCTAAGTGCTAGATGTGTCGCTCTCAATCAATGCTGCCTCAGATGTGGTTTTTGGATAAACTTTTCCTACTTGGTTAGAAAGAGCATAAATCACAATTTATTTGTGTTGGATTTACATCTACATATTTAGACTATTCTATGCACTATGGAAAGTGTAATCAGACCAATGCTTCCCTGTGAACTGGTTTGTCATGTCATATAATGTATAATCTGGAGTTTCATGTCTTCATTAGAGTTATAAGGGCGTGAATAATTTCCCATATATGAGCACGTCTTGCAGTTTCGAGCTATCCATATGAACTTTCTGCTATAATAAAGATGCAGAGATGTTCGTAATACCTTAAAAAGCCATTCAACTGAAGTTAGTCAGAAAATACCTAACATGACTCCACTATGCTGCACAGCATAAGAATATTCAGGATATATAAAAATATCTGGAGCCATGGAGCATTTATTGACGTCAATCATATATTTTTAAACTTATTAACTATGCTTACATATAAAGTGCTAAAATTAGACTAAATTTCAATTACTCTTTTAAATCTCATTGAGCAAATGAAACTTTTAAAGTCTTGATGCATTTTTTAATAAAAGGATGTTTTTTAGAAATATATAACTGCCATAACTATGACTTTAGTGGGAAAAGTATTTTATGCTAGGTAGGGGAAATGATTGAAGTACTAGTCTGGCATCTTGATACCATTGTCAAACCTGCAACGGGCAGATATCTACAGCCAACCAGAGCTGTTAATATGATGGAGAAGATTGACGGGATTTAGATAGGAGCATAAATAGGTATTCTTATTTCATCAATATTTAAAAATGATTATAAGTTAAGTTAGGTTAGGCTGAAGCGCTTGGCCACTATGGGACAAACTTCGGCTCATAGCCCAATGTGATACCGAGTCTCCAGTGTGTACTTTTCAAAAATGTTAGAAGATCCTTGATTTAGTCTCGATATAACAGGACAATGGCACAAAAGGTGCGGGATCGTATCTTTCTCTTTCTAATCTACACAACTTCTGCAGGAGTCACTGTCTGAGATGCCCACCTTTTCCAATCTGCGTTGATAATAGAAAGTGGCTCGTCATCAATCCAACCAGCCTCCTACAGTCCCCTCTGCTTAGTGACAGGAGGAACTGCGACAGTCGGCCGGACATGACAGGTAACAGTTTTGTCCACCTGCAGTCTCTCTCAGGTTGCCAAGCTCGCTTGCGGGTTAGAATAACCCGTTTGCTAACCGTGGCTTTGATGGCTGCAGAAGATAGTGGCAGAACGGGCTCCGGGCTAAGAAAGTTGGCAAGAGAGTGAGCCTTAAGCGACGTATGCGCAATTCCGTCAGTCGTTCGAGAATTTTCAGCATGAAAGAAGTCATGCTGATGAGGCTAAAACTTCTGGAGCTGGTACAGTCCTTTGGGATGAAGGCGACCCTCGCCATCCTCCAAGAGCGTGATATATAGGCCAGTGCCAGGCTGTCTATGTACTGATCGGTCAATTTGGTACCGAGTTTCGCTAGTTCATCGGCTCTGCTTACCCTCAATGTTGCAATGGCCAGGAAACCATGTTACCTTTAGGTGAAATGACTCAGCCATCTCTTTAAAGGATGTGCGGCATTTCATGGCTACCTTGAATATTGTCGACTGCTTTGTGAGGGATTTTTTTGTCATCTTGCTGTCAGTGAAAATGATGATATCTATATCCAGGTATTGCATCATATTGTACCAGTGTCACGGCTTTTATTATTGCCATCAGTTTAGCCTGAAAGACACTAAAGTAGTCGGGAAGCCGAAAACTTAAAGATATCCCTAGATGTTCCGAATATACATCTCCGCCACCGAGCTTTGGGCCATCTGTGTATACATGGGTGGACTCGCCCAGTCTTAACTCGTTCCGGTCCCATTCTTCCCTCTAGGGTAGGAGGGCCGTGAACGTTCTAATGGCAAGTGTAGGCGAGACTGCATAGTCCACCTGGCTGGAAAGCTCCAACATGCCATCCCGGATTTTATGTTATGAGTTGACTCAATTAAATCGCAATCTGCAGGTCCCATTTCAATTTGTTGCATAGCAAAGACTATATACCGAAAATAACGCAGCAAATGATTGCTTTTAGCCGGTCCAACGTTGTTGGCTTGTCGGTGTACACTACATAGCGAAAAACAGATTTAGAATTTTGAAAACAAAAGCTGTTCCTGTCAAACCGATTACAAAAACAATACAATGACCAATCAATAGGTCAAAGTTTTTGATAGACTTCTTTAATCTTAAAATTTATCCATACACTATCACACATCAGCTCCTATCTCAGAGCTCTGGAGACTAGATGCACGCGTTGCCAGATTGGGTCGAGGGTATAACACATCGAGAGAGCTTCTACTTCGTCCACTTGTGTAATGTTACTTTCACTATTACTTTTCTGGTCAAATTACGAGTTGTGATAAAAAAACGCGCATTTTTAGCGCTAATTGGAGTCGTAAAAATACTCGCCACATCAACCAACCAACTCAAGTCGTATCAAGAATTTTGCTGACCTGTGTTATAGTCCGTTAGGTTACTAAGTAAAACAGTTTTTCATTGTACATTTGCATACTCACACTCACACATACATCATCTTTGCTAGCCTGTACTCACACCTGCATAATCAACCAACTAACCTGCCTTTACTTGTGCTATGTTGTGTATGAAAATTTCTATGAAAATCTATTCACATGCTTGCCATCGAAAGTCGCCATAGAACGCCCTTCTACGCTGCGCTTACAGCTTAGCTCTCGCACAGCTCACAGCTTATTCATAGTTGGCGGGCGACAGCTTTACTCTGTTGTGCGATTGTTGATGATTGTGGTGTTGTGCGAATATATAGTGCTGGTGCTTTCAGTTTTGTTATTTTGTATTGCGAGCCATAAATTCACACAGTCACCATCATCATCAACATTGTCCTCAGTCTCACAATCAATTGTCCACCTAACTATAAAGCGACTTTTCTACCTTTACCGCCTTACAGGCATTCGTCATCGTCATTGTAGGTGACATGCTAAGGAGAGGAATAGCAACAAGGTAAGACGTGGGAAGGGCGGGTGGCGCCAGCACAATAGCTGCATAAGAATTCGTCCTTTTCGTTATGCTACTATTATATGTTATAGTACTTTTGGTGCTATTGTTATGCTTGACATTTTCGCTATTGTTTATTTTGAATACAATGGCAAATGGGCGCTAAGAAGGTGATGGAGTAGTCAAAGGAGATGACATGGGAGGGGATCTGCATTGCGCTATTGGCTGAATTTTCCAAGGTTTCAGTGGGTCTTTGGTATAGTTTGCTATAGTGACAACGACTTACTGTTATGAATAGTAGTATTAATGTCAACGAAAACATATATATGTATGCATATATTAGGCTGGGTCTTAAATACAGGAAGCGAATTTTTAAATCAGATTTGCAGACGCCGATAAACTATAGTTGAAGATACTCGTATCACATATAAATTTTTGTTCCGATTGTAGTAAGCCGTAGCGCCTTAACCGGGATAAAATTGCAGATTCCTCTATGGAGACTCAAACAATTACAACTGAATGAAAATAAAAAAAATTTAATAACACTGTGGTACAAAAAAAAAAGTTGCAAAAAAACTTTGGATCGGACATGGTGAGGGTTATAGCTTATGAAAAACTGAAAAGAATGGTATAGGAGAAATTTCCAATACACCCTCAAAATCTCATTTTATGGCCATAAAACCGTTTTTCAGTAGGTTGATGTGAAGAATAACTCCTAACTTCGCCAATTTCCCTCCGATTTCGAATTTGCTTTTTTAGTTCGAAAGAGCAAAAACAAGCCTTTTTGACAGAGTGTTGACAATTTTTCTGAAATGACAACTGACGAGACTGTAGACGGAAGTATTTGGAATTTTTTTATTTTTTCTCTATTTTTTCGACTTTGACATAATTTTTACGATATTATCCGATATTGAGGATTTTTTATAGGACACTATTGTTATAGTAAAATTAATTTTGCGTCAAATGAGCTATATTTGACTGTAATTTAATTAAAATTAATAGAGTTGTGTGGGTTTTAAGATTTTTTCTTTTTTTTTACTACGAGATTTGGTATGCGTTTCGAAGCATGAAAATGATAACAAGTGTCATTATAAACACATAATATTTATTGGAGTATTGTGTAGTGCAGCACTGTACGGTATGGTACGGTGCGGTACGGTGCAGTACACAACGGAACTGGTTCCAAACTTAAAAATGCATTGGAAACGGCCCTTTGGAGTTTAGTATGGTACGGTACATTTGTCATTCTCTTCATCAGTTTTGAATACTTCTCTGTAAGAAATTCGATCATCATGAAGTCGTCATCAACTAAATTCCATTGTTTAAATCGAGAAGCGAGCGTTTCAGATTGTCTTCCCGATAGAAGTAAATCACGAGAAAGATCCTGAAAATCTGAATTTAATACAATGTGTCGTTCTGAAGACTTAAAACCAGACGGAAAGTACTCTTCATCATCAGGTTTATTGTTATCAGTTTGATCACCATCAGCAATGAGTTGAACTTCCTTCAGTTCCTGCAGTTGAGTCAATCATATCGTCCAAGACTACGGGGTTCTTAACAGTTGCAACATCAACCTACTTTATGTGCTTTCGAGCTTTATAATGATGACCGTTTACGTCCGTTTTATAAAAATAACAATCATCTGGTTTATGATAAGGATGATGATGCCACATCATCGGAGAATATTGAGAAATTCGACTTTTCTGGCAACGTTTTGATTTATATCTCTTGAATTTCAATGAAACAAACAATAAAACTTTGACGTTTTAATAAGGTTAAATTATAATAACAAACTTCTTTTGTTAATCAATGTACAGAGTGAACTTTGGTACACTTGGGAGCTTTTTCATATTTCTATTGAAAAAAAAGTGCTATAATATGTCAGATATTTTCGTAAGTTCTAACCAGTTCTGTTGTATGCAGTACAGTGTACTCTTATGTATACATATACACTCCAATAAATATTACGTATCTATAATAACGCATCAAAACACGTTCTTATTCCCATTTAGCGTAAGCTATACCAACATTCCAAATTAGTAAAAAAAAAACAAAAAATCTTAAAACTCGCACAACTCTACTAATTTTAATTCAATTACAGTCAAATATAGCTCATTTGACGCAAAATTAAATTTACTATAACAATAGTGTCCTATAAAAAATCCTCAATATCGGATAATATCGTAAAAATTATGTCAAAGTCGAAAAAATAGAGAAAAAATAAAAAAATTCCAAATACTTCCGTCTACAGTCTCGTCAGTTGTCATTTCAGAAAAAACGTTAACACTCTGTCAAAAAGGCTTGTTCTTGTTCTTTCGAACTAAAAAACCAAATTCGAAATCGGATGGAAATTGGTGAAGTTAGGAGTTATTCTTCACATCAACCTACTGAAAAACGGTTTTATGGCCATAAAATGAGATTTTGAGGGTGTATTGGAAATTTCTCCTATACCATTCTTTTCAGTTTTTCATAAGCTACAACCCTCACCATGTCCGATCCAAAGTTTTTTTGCAACTTTTTTTTTTGTACCACAGTGTAATATGTATGAAGCTGGCCGTCCAAGTCAATTGGGTTGTTGCGTGATCATCATCTGGCATAGTGAATCTTCAGGCATGGTGGCACAAAGTTAATCACCCTGCCGGAAAATTTATAATTTTTGCAAATGGCGTACACCAATCATATGTGACACTTGTGATCTAGACAGCTTCAGTATACAAAAAGCAATAGAGCGAGTAAATGTCAAAATAAAGTGTTCAATCATTAAACATTTTTTTTTTATTTTTTATTTAGTATAGAAATTATTTAAAAACAAAATTGGATGATTAATTTTGCCCCGCATTGTATGACTAAAAGCTATTTTCTAAAGTGGACGCCCCGCCAGACAATGGCAAACCTTCAAGTGTATTCCTGCCATGAAAAAAGCTCCTCATAAGAAGCCAACTGCCGTTAGGAGCGGGCATAAAACTGTAAATCCCAAACACCGAGTGAAGAGGGTAATCGCCAAATATTTATATTATGTATAAATAAAATTCATATGTTATATATCGTCCCTTAATATAACAATAGCCTATGTGCTCATAGGTTATTATTTTTTTATTGAATTTTTGGATTCTCCATCGTCGATTTTATATGTGGTCAAAATTTGGTCAGATTCTAGTTCCACAAAGTGGGTCAAAACGTCAGTCAAAAAAATATAGTATAAATATGTATTAAATTATTTTCCTCAAAAATCATGTAAACGCATATACGCTATTTTTACATAAACTAAATTTTCTGTTTATTCAATAGAATAGTAATGTACACTCACATACTCTATTTTAACTTTTAGGAAAAAAAATCAATTTTGTCATGACACAAACACCTAAAATGACGTATAATGATATACGTTGTTGTTCAACAAATATTTTCAAATTGTTCATTTGTATGAATCTTATAGGCCGTTATATTTTCAGAACAATTAATATGTGTTTTAAATTTACAAAAAACAAAAGTAGCCTATGCAATGCTTACGTTGTTTTATCATGTATGTAAATGCAAGAGAAATAATTTGTGCAATTTAGGATTTCAGTTCGTTGTTGAAATTCGCTCGTTCATAATCATTTAGTCTTTCATTCGTTCCCAATCATTCATTTAATCATGGATTTGTCAAGCTCTGGTGAGTATCTGCTATCTTAAATTGCAGAAAAGAATATTTAGGTATATTAATTGTCAACAGAATTTGCGCGAAATCAACCGGAGCCCTATGTGTGAAACTTGCTCCAAACTCTGTTGGATTATCTGTGGAACCAGTGAATTCAAATATATCGGAAAATGACGAAGAGGATGAAGAAGAGTTTTCAGCAGAATCGTCAGATTATTATATTCCAGAAACGGATGAAGAGGAGGATAATCTCGAGGGGAAAATTGAAAAACCTTCACAAATTTTACATTAACTCACAAATATAAAAAAGAACTACCAATTTCTGACACAAAATTGAAGGATCTCAAAGATTTATGCAAAAAAAATGTAATTCCTCCCGGCTCACAGACATTTTTTTTTGAATTTACAAGGAGGGAATAATCGCGATTGTTTAGATGAACCAGACAGATTCGAAGAAGAGGACGAAGTCGACAATAAATAAAGACTATGCAAATAATTTACGATCTTACTGTAATTAAAACATAATTTTATAGTAATAAAAATTCATATTAAATTTACTTATTATTTTGGTGTATTTCTTGAATAAAATAGTGTATACCATACAAAATAAAATAACGTATCAGAAACTTAATAGAAAACATTAAAAAATAAAATAGCCTATCTGATATATTTGTAGTTTACACCTCTTTTTAGTTCACTAAAAGGATGATTATAATAATAAAAATTGGTCAGTTAGCAAAATAGACTCATTTTTATACAGTCTTAAAAAAAAAACGTCGAAAATAATAAATATTTACAGACATAACGAGATTTGAGTGAGAGCTACTTTCGACAAAAAGTTTGAAATTCATTTTCTCAAAACATCAAAAAATTTATAGGCTATTTTAATACTAAGGGGACGATATATGTTCGTCTATAGTAGGCAAAACAAATTTATTTTGAGTTTTACAGTTGTTGAGTTTTCTGTACTTTGACCCCAGTGCAACCATTTCATCGAGATCAAAATTTATCTCTGATATCTATGACCATGGTACTACCGATTGAAGGGGTGAAGCTGAAAAAATCGTTTATTTAATTTTTTAAGGACCACCTTAATGCATGTTCATATTTGTATATATGTATGTATGAATATAACATATACACAATTAGGAGCGAATTTGTTCGGTGTTGTGTTGCATGATTATTTGCACGATTATTCTAAGCCCACGCACACATCAACAACAATATAAATTCATTCCCTCATATCTACATACATATGCTCCGCATTTGCAAAAATGTTCATATTAGTAGTAAGATTAAAATAAATGATTCATACACATATTCGATCTAATAAATATAAATTAAAATTAAGCCTTATTTTCCTCAGGCTTAACACGAACTTCTATGAACATTTAGGAAGTTCTAACTAGTTCATAAATTCTAAGCTGAGGCTTAGAAGTTAGCGGCAGCTTTTCTTTTGTACTGGATATGTTAATAAATTTGTATGGATACGGATACATGCGAGGCTTTATGCATGAAGTTTTACTTTGGTGAATTAAGTAAGGAAAATATATTTAGATTTCATATAAACTTTGCTGAAGTGCTTAAATTTTGTCGAAAATTAGTGATATTTTAGTTTTAATTTTAATTCCATGTAGGAGTTGAGATGTTTGAGTTTTTTAATCCATAATAACAGGTTTTCTCATTTTTTGAATAAGTTTTGATTCTGAAAGTATAGCAGGCTTCTGCTATTGATAATTATACCAGAGTTGGGTGCAAATTTTCTGGTCAGATAGCCAGATTGAAGAGTTTGCTCTCTTACAAATTCTTAGGTATAATAACACCCGCAAAGCTCAGAATCTGTTTGTAGGTCATCTATTATCCAGAACTGCTTAGAAATTTTTATTTATCGCAAAAATATTAACTGATATATACATATGTACTATATGTACTATATGTATATATAATAAGCGTTTCCCAAGACTTTGTTCGCTGTTTGACTGAGCTCGGAAAAACAATCGCTCACCAACATAAAAAAATCGCTAATAATATTGGGTTGGGGAATAAGTTCATAGCGTTTTTATATTTTCTTTTATTTTAAAACGCATTGTTTGCTGTATGGCAAAGGGTAAGTATTAACTCCATAGAATTCTTTCTGCTCTACAAAATATGTTAATTAAATTTTTGAGTAATTTAATTTTTCATTAATTTTGAGGCTTGAAATCTAATACCCAGGAGGATAAAATCAATATTTTCGACCCCTGCTCTTCTTTGCTTTTCATCGACGTCAAAAATCTATCGAAGTAGCCCGGGACATTTGCGACATGTATGCACAAGATGTCATAGGTGAATCTACAGCACTGAAATGGTTTTCAAAGTTCAAAAATGGTGACTTTGACGTGGATGACACGTCCCGCAGCGAAAAACCTTGGGAATTCGACGAAGAGGGTCTCTCACTTTTGAAGCAGAACAAGTCGTGAAATGGCAAAAAAATGAATTGCTATCATAAAACGATTCTCAATCACCTTCGTTCAATGGGAATTACTGAAAAATTGGGAGCCTAGGTGTCTGGATGCCGAACTCAACGAAAAAAAAAACAAAGAAAGTCGCCTTCAAATTTCTTGGCAGTTTCTCGCCCGCCATCGAGCAACACGCGATCATAAACATTGCTTTTTGTACCTAATCGTCAAGGGCGATGAGAAGTGGTGGATATACATATATATTATATCAATATGAAGCAAAGAAAGAAGTGGGTGGCTCCTCCGGATCTTCATCCAAAGAAGATCATTTTATGAGTTTGGTGGGACTGAGAGGGCATGGTGCACTGGGAAATGCTTGAAAAGAATGCCACGGTCAACAAGAGCTCTACGAGTACATTGCCCAGCTACACCGCGTGAATGAGGCTATTCGAGCAACGGCGAATATTCATATAATTGATTAACTTATTGATATTATTACTGTTTTCTGCTTAAATAAGTCTTCCTCTTCCTACCTAAGTATATTCCTCAACCTAATATTTATACAAAATTATCATTTATTTCATGATAAAACTAATACTCGAAGTTTGCTGCAACCATTGCTGTTTTGTATATCACTCCACTGTAGCATTGCTTCTAAAAAAATCTGATTTCAAAAAAATACCTCCGCCATGCGTTGTTTTTTTATTGACTCAAAGCCTGACTCTGTAGCAACTTAGAGAAAACTTCGAGAGTATTTGAAGTAGTATTCGACTCTACAAGGCCGATAAGCGATTCTTAAGCCGAGCACATAGAAGTCATCGCACTCTACTGAATTGTTTGATGTGTCGTTATTCTATTCTCTTTCTAAATTTCCTTTTATGGAAATGTGGAAAAATGTGATTACAGCCATGTCTGACTGCCAAGGCGAATAAAAAGCTGTAAGAAATGCTGAAGCCAGTTAAAATTTCGATAAAGCTATCGCATAGACTGAGGTCAGTTTCACTGAATCCTTTTTATTAACGACAATCGAATAGATTTAA
The DNA here is from genome assembly GCF_027943255.1 of Anastrepha obliqua. Taxonomy (NCBI): domain Eukaryota; kingdom Metazoa; phylum Arthropoda; class Insecta; order Diptera; family Tephritidae; genus Anastrepha; species Anastrepha obliqua. The sequence continues at coordinate 90,687,570 of NC_072892.1, forward strand.
TGATTATCGAGTTTAGCGCGAAACTGTTTGATGTGCTATATGGAAATTGCATAATTTTTAGCTAATACTTCACGTATTGTTCTAAATACATCGTTTAAATTATAGCTCAAAAGAGTCAGAAATCAAGAATTCCTAGTAGTTTGGGTGTTTGGTAGTTTGGGGTTCCATCACTCTGAAATCCGCAATAATCGACTACTATCCAGATGTATTTGCTTTTCGGCTAGTGGTGTAGGTTTTTAAATCACCAGCTGCGATAATTTTATCTTTCGACACACAAAGCTGCCGAAGGTGAGTGCGACTCGTCACAACAGATGCTTTTCGTTCACCTTAAATGCCAAATTCGAACAAAGCGATAAAGTAGTAGATATTCCGTTGGCTTCAACTACTGATTCAAGAGCTTTGCTCAAAAATGTCAACATGTCTGCACCTGGTATTTTGAGTTTTTGAGCTCGATAGGCCCCATACAACTAGTGTGGTTCTCTATGAGCAAATCAGTCTCACAAATTATTCGTACAAAGCCGTACACAGTAGATGAGATGCATACTTCATATCGAATAGTGTCAATACGCCGTAAACGTCGACGGGCAGGAAAGAAAAGTGCGTAGGAAAGTACAAAAAAATCAGATACCACTGTACGAGGTATCACATGTACAAACGTTAGAGTGGGTCACCCAAACGAGGGGTGTTAAGCAATTATAATTAAATACTTTGCATATGAAATAGACAAGTATTATAAATACGGAAAACTGAATATTGACAGGAAGGATTCAACCAATTTGCTCTTCGTAGCATTGGCTTACGGTAGAACTGGAAGGTGAAAGCACTACGGCCGAAAATTATGAAATCCAAATATTTACTTAATAAAAGCTAGATATCGAAGATCGAAGTAAAATCTCCAATTAAGGTAAATAAAAGGGAAATTTTATAAAAAAACTGTTTTTGGTATTCACAGGAGGCTATCAGAATTGGCATATTACTGACATATATATTTGAAATAAAAGTTTGTATTATGTTATGTGGAAATAAAAGTCATTTCTTAACCATTTGTGGATGATTGGAATAACTCTTCCTTCCTCTCCGAACCGGAGATGGTTTTTTAAAAGTAACTTTTTCCATTACCATAGATTACTAAGAAGGGGCGCTATTAGAAACAAAACTTTTTCTATAATTGCTGTTTCGCGTCCCTTTCCACTTCCGAATGGTAGTCACTCACCAATCCATTCCGCTAAGGCGGGCGCCGTCTTTTCGACAGGAGTTATTAAATAATCACACCTGATTTTTTGCATAGAATATTTTTATAGTTATTACTAAATTTGGTTCCAAATTTTCAAATTATCTTTACAAAGTGGATTATCTCGACTTAGTTTTTTTGTAGTGCCATTTCCAATACGAATTCGCTAGCTGTTTATTGGATGGCTGGCCTGAAATAATTAAATTGTTCAAATCAGGTATCAGATGAGTTTATGTATTGGCTTTTATATTCAAAAACCAGTCTGTGGAAGTCGAATATATATAAACTCCAATGACTATAAATCTAAACGTATTGTTGCATTTTTCTTCATCTATTTGGATGGGACGAACGAATAATATAAATAAATAAAAAACATTGTTGTCCACTATTTCAGGGTATCTTAATTTTAATATTTCTGCCCACTAGCTCAGGAGCGTGGCAGTTGTGCAATTTTCGCCATATATCAGATTTGTTTTTATACCCTAAGTAGCGTATCAGGTCATCCCCTATTACCCTTGCTGATGGTTTCTGGTTCTATCTCACGAGTGGCTTACTTGGTATACACCTCAAGGATATGAATCATTTTACGATTACACGCATAACATCAGACCTTCACGGCATGCCACAAAAAAGTCTAACGGAGTCAAATCTTATCTCCGAGGTTAACAGTTGACCTTGCGGTGACAGCACGGCAAATAACACGACGGCATGGTGGTCCAAGAGGTCCAAAATGGGCCTATGATGCAATCGCTCCAAAATCTGCACTAAATTCTCACTATCTAAGGAGGCATTGGTTTCTCGAGGATCACGAGCGCGTTATTCGATCCATAAATGAGGTAGTTTTTCTTCTTTCCAAACTCGTAGTTGCTGAGTTCAAAGGGCGCTTACTCTGAAAAAATGATTTTTCGAGCTAAATCTTTATCCATTTCGAGCTGTTCTGAGGTTTAAACTGAGAAGCATGGTTGTTGTAGCAGTAATACAGGCCCCGTCAGTGTAGGGTATACCACCGGTCGTCTTCGACTAGTTCATATAAAGGTAGGCCCAGGAAACATGTTGTTTCGACTGGTTGGGTCCAGAGAGAAGGGTGTTAAATGAGTAGTTTTTAAGGGGCATGTGAAAAAGTGGTTAGTGCCGTGCGGGTTTAGCTCACATGCCGGACATATGTTTTGTATATCGGGGTCAATTCTGGATAAGTAGGGGTTTAACCTGCTACAATATCCATAACGTAATTGTGCCAATGTTACACGGGTCTCACGGGGAAGCTGGAGCTCTTCATCTGCTGTAGGTGGTAGTTGGACTCCGATTACGGCATTCGGTGGTCGGGAGCTTAAGAAGGTGTTAACGGTCTCTCGATGAAACGTCTGTCTAAACACTGTCTGGTCCAGTAAATGTCTAATAGTTTTGTTTTGGAACTTGTCGGCGTAATTTAATAGGTGTCTTCTGACGTGCCTAGGAGGTGGCTCTGGCTCAAGCAGGTATCTGCAAGGGTGAAACCTGTGGTAGATCCCTAACAGGAACTGCTTGCTGAGCAGTTTATTGTGATCCATTACAGGGAGCCTGTGTGCCTCATTGTGCCGGTGGGATATCAAGAGGCAACCCGTCGCTATGTGAATGGCAGTGCTTTGGCAAGTCTGGTGATTACTGCGTGTTACCGGAACTGGCATAGTTTAGAACCGGCTTGCCGATAGAAACAATTCTTTGCCTTTGCCCCAAGTGCTGCCGGCAAGCAATTTTGAGGACCTTGTTGCGATTTTGGACTTTAGTGGGAATTGAATGCGCAGAGAAAGAGAGCAAACTTTTAAAGGTTACATTCAAAATTTTGGGATTGTTTACCGTCGGAATTGGTGTTTCATCAACTTTAACCTTGAGTTACAGTTTTATCTCCTTTGTCCAGGTGGTAAAGAGGGTCGCCGTGGACTTTGTGGGGAAATTTGGAGATTCCTCGCAGTGAAAGAGTGGGAAAAGTCGGTGAGGTAGACGTTCACTTTGGAGCACAGGTCATCAATGTCATTGCCCGGCGCCATTATCGTGCAGCCGTCAGCGTATGAGACCAGGGAGACTCCCTCTGGTAGTTGAGGGAGCTTCGATAGATAGAAGTTGAACAGCAAGGGTGAAAGGACAACACCCTGCGGAACATGTGTGGTCATGTGCCTTTAAACGCTGAATCACATGGATCCTGTAATTGACTTCTGTTTGGTCTTTGTCCAAATTCACATCGGGCAAGTAAGAAATGGAAATGTTAAAAAGTTGACACTCTCGACTACGGCAGCCACTTTCTCGTCAATGCGCACCGTACGGCGGCGGGGACCATGAGTTTTGTCCACTAGCATGCTAGTATCGCGAACATTTTGCACAAACTTGCATACAGCAGGCGCCTTGGATGCCTCATTTCGTGATACTGACTTTCTGAAAAGATTTCCAACGGACAAAATAATATGTCATGTAAAAAAACCACTGTTAACCAAAGTTTAAAATAAAGGGTTTTCTAATAACAGATGTTATTGGTGAATGGATTGCGCTATCGAAAGATGAATAAGAATTTTTTATGGCCCAAATTGGATGGTATTGATCTGGATAACGTTTATTTTCAACAAGACAGCGTTACGAGCCACTCAAGCAACGAAACCATTTATCGTTTACGGGAAAAGTTTCCGGACCGTGTTATCTCTTGAAGAGGTGATCACAATTGGCCACCGAGATCTTGTGATTTTACACCTTGTGACTATTTTCTTTGGGGCCGCGTGAAAGTGAAGGTCTACGCCAACAGCCCAAGGTCGGTTCTCGTCCTCAAAGATGGAACTCGTGAGGCTTTCGAGGACATAGGGCAGCCACTTTGCAATGTGGTTATGGAAAATATCATGAAAAGGATATTGTCCTATAAGCGTGGTCGTGGTGGTCATTTGCCTGATGTTATTTTCCACTATTAATATCATAATATCTAACTAATATCATTTTTCTTTGAATATCAAAATAACACCTCTATTTGAAAAACCCTATACAATTACTTAGTACACCCTTTCAGCTATATTCTCTACTTAATAAACGATTTCACTTGCTCTTGAAATAAAAACCTTGAATTATTTTTAATAGAGGAGATGTTGAGTCACTTTCTGCAAAACAACTCAAACTCATTTGAATTTCTCAAATGCTCTTCAATAATTTGCGGCTGTCTGAATTACAAAACATAAATAACACCGAATAAATAATATCATACTCGTCGTGACAATGAATGCAAACACGAAGGCAGCCAAACAAATTCATCATCAATAATAATTAAAAGTCAACACCGTAAACGCCTTGTGAGCACTCAAACTCCCTCAATCCTCCAGTGGTTGTAAAGGATGAGCTCAAGCTGTCAAACGCATTGGTTGACAGGAGGCCGTTAAGATAGAAGACTATAGGTGAAGCTTCGTTGGCAGTTTGGCTGGCCGGCCGCACTGCTCTGTCACGTCTTGCGCATGCAGTTATGCATGGGGTGGATTACTCACGCCAACACCATTATTAGTTATGACAGACATTTCATTTTGGCATAGCCATCTTCAGCTTATTTGATTCAAGGTGAATTATAAAGCGGTTGAATGATTTGCGTTCTTAATACTATTCGCGTAGAATGTCGTACATATTCCTGTCGTCTGTTTATTTCAGCTATTGTTTGGTTATTACGAGTAGAGCGTGGATCCCTTGCTGGAATGCTTCATTCTTCTTGTAGTGATGAAGTGTGCTTTATTTTTTTTGTTGTTGTTTTTTTTTGCTATTGTTTTGAGTACAGCAATAAAATTTGATTCTGAGTTGCTTTCTGTAGTAATGCCAGTCTTTTCAAGTGCACCATAAGAAATTTAATTATACAAGCTTACCAACTTGCCTTCTGCTTTGCCACGGTTTATCGTCCAAGTCCAAGTTGTGTTTTTTTTTCTTTGCTACTGCACTCATTGCTATTAACATCATGTTTTTTCCATTGTACTTTAATTCCTTCTGGTTTCATTAGCATTTTGTTTGAAGGATTATTTTGACGTTTATTTTGTTTTTGTAAGCGATTCATTATGCTACTGATGCTCTTGGAGTACTTTGCTTTTCATTTTAATTGGATTAATAAATACCGAAGAGTAAAGTTACTACCTTGACAGGAACAAACAAATGAATTATTGAATTTGAAGGTTTTTCCGATTTTATAACTGTTTCATGCATCTAAGTACATACTTTGTTTTTATGAAAATACTAAAGCAAATAGGTATTAATAATAAAGTAGGCAGTTATTGTAGACTTTAGCTTAGCAAACGCTTTGAAGTTTACTTTGGATACATTTTAATTGCATAGAGTCTTCCATTACTGCTACGAGGCGTCAAACAGATAAGCAGATAAAGGTATTAATTTGGGCGGTGAAGAAAAAAAGCTGCTTTTGTGCTTAGTTAAGAAAATTGGTAACAAAAGATGTTTGCAATAATTTGAATTTGAAAAAAGGAACACATAAATGTATGAATGTACCTACTTAAGCTGGGGAAATAAATCTTTGTACGACATAGTGGGTAAAACAACAACTCTTTCTGCCCAAAAGTCAAGTTAAACTGTCAGCGTTATTTAAAATTGAAAAGCTTTAGTAAAATATTTAAATAAACTCATCGACACAATCCAACGTAACCCAGGAAATAAATCTTTACACTGCACAGTGGGCCAAATAACAACTTTTTCTGCGCGATGCTAAATATTTATTATAAGTACTACATTAAGAAAAATAGCGCCAGGAAGAATTTAACCCATCCACGACTAAAACGAACAAATATAAAAAAAAAAAACAAATTCAGAAAAATAATCACTTAAACTAAATTTCACTTGAATATTAAGAGATGAATATCGAGTGAAAATAGAGCATGTCAAAACCACTTTTGCTGAACTTAATTAAAAATACAAAACTTTTGGAAATGTAGCAAAATTTAGAAAAATATATTAATTGACCAAAATATAAAAACATATATCAATCAAATAAAATCGGTCAAAAAAAAAAGAAAAAAAGAAAATGTATTCGATTTATTTGTGCACGGTATGTTATTAATATTCTTATATATTCATATTATCAATAATAAAACTAGAGATTTTGTGTACAGAGAAGGCCTTCAAATATATTCATTTGAACTTTTTTTTGTTTTTAGAAAATATAACGGCCTCTATTTCGGCAACTGAAGTATTCTACCACCAATTCTGAATAAAAAGCCTAGAAATCTAAAATAGATTTCGAGCATCCTTAATTTTAGTTTTAGTTATCAAGCCGTAATCATTTTGTTTTTTTTTGGTAAATTTTTTTGGGAGAAAATATATCTGTTATATGTTTTTGGGCAAGAGAAATTAATTTCTGATCTTTATTTTGTTCAAAACCCTCCGCAAGAGAGAGTAGCTCAGTTAAAACTTATAGTTTTTCATGTTAATCCAACTGTGGTGCAAACGCGTCAGTTGAGGTTCGTGGCTTACTTGGTTTTAATTTTTCCAATGTATAATATAAGCTGTGACAGGGATCATTTTGACTGTACTTCGAGTCGTCTAATAGCACTGTGCAACACAACCCAGACAAGGGTCCGACACAAAAAAAGATTCTGGGACTAAAAAAAAATGTGTATCGGTAATTTAAAAATGTACGCGTAACTTCCACTTTAGGGAGAGTCAAAAAATCGCAGAATCTATCTTTCAAACACTCCAAGCGTCGCTTCACCGAATGTTGTTATCGTCCACGCTTCTGCGCCATACGTTAGGACGGGCATGATGAGAGCCTTGTAGAATATTAGGTTTGTTCGTCGAGAACAATTACTACTCAATTGTCAATTAGTCCAAAGTAGCACTTGTTGGCAAAAGAGATTCTACCTTGGATTTCAAGGCAGACATTATTATCGGCGTTAATGCTGATTCCCAAATAAACGAAGTCTTTTACAACCTTGAAATCATATCTGTCCACAATGACGTGGGTGCCGATACGTGAGTGCACCGACTGTATGTTTGATGACAGGAGGTACTTCGTTTTGTCCGCGTTCATCACCAGACCATTTCGCTTTGCCTGCTTATCCAGTTGGAGAAGGCAGAACTAACAGCGCGGCCGATGTAAGTCAATATCATCATCCATCCATCGCATCTCTTGAATGGCAGTGATGTCAGCCTTTACTCTCACGAGGACCACCACCAACCAGCCGGGTAGAGACACCTTCCCCATTAAGAGACCGGACATTCCAGGTGCATGCCCTCAAATCGTTATCCTCAGTTCGTTTGCAGGGGTCGTCACCAGTACCGGAAGTTCTCATTCGAGGCTTTATTTGTGTTCTCATTGGAGGGATTTTTATGTGGTGGGTCCCAAACCCTTGGGACAACCAGCTATCCTGAGATGCTTCGCCTTCTCACGTTGGCTCACTCCCGAACGGGTGTTTGGAACCAGCCCAGAGGATACTTGGGCTAATCTCGGAAGTTGTGAGCTTCTTCTGGAAGAATTGGCCTGGCCACTCCCAAGTGAATGGCGATCAGTAACAACACCCCAGTTGCGTGAACTTCTGCATATGGAACCATCCTCTGGTGGAAGTTTTGTTAACACTGAAAAACAAAATAGTAATTGAAAAAAATTACAATTTCAAATACCCCGGCATTATTTGAGATGTATGATATTACCACTTCGTATATCAATGCAAGCAGCTAAATATCTTCTTTCGAATAAAATAAATATAAAGTAGTAAGTTTATGTAAAGGATTCAACCTATGAAAAATAGGTTTTTGCACTTAATTCCTGATTTTGAAGGTGAATTAAAAACTCGAAGTAAGCAGTATTTTTATGCTTGAATAAGTATACAATGTTTTCCCAAATAATTTAAAAGGAAAAATTTATTAAGGGTAAATAAATAAAATCAAATATAAGGACGCTCGAAATCCATTGTGGACTATACTTCTATCCAATTTTTCATTAGGATTGCCTGTAGAATGCAAAATGGAAACGAAATGTAACCTGTTCTAATGTTCCCGCCTTAAAAAAAATACAATTGCAACTAAAAGCAGAAATTGTTTGATTTTTGTTTGCTAAAATCGAATGTTGGTTGTTTAATTTATTCCATTTTATATGCAAGCGAAGCCGCGGGCTCTAGGCAGTACGACTATCTTATTAACATTTACGTTTGTGCTATTATAACTGGTATGTCTTATATTTTTAGCTTTTCACCTCCCTTAGAGTGCTTACTCTCTTCTCTTGATTCACTTTTGGAGCTCATGAACTATTAAAGCCTTTCCAATTTTCAATAAAGACAATTGGACTTGAGCTCGTAAAACCATTATTGATGTTAAAATTATTAGGCTGTAACAACATTAAAAGTAATTAAGATTGTAAGAAGAATAAATAAATTAATGCACTTTCTGCTTGAATTTGCTTGAAGGCAGTTAAAATGTGCAAAATTTGTTGAATATAAAACTCGAATGACGCCATCTTAAAACAAGCTCTGCACTAATCTTGAAGCATTTAAATGCGTATATGGTACATACTTATATATGTCAGTACGCACCCGTTGGCACGCATATACTTATAAATATGTATTGTGAGACGTAATAACAGCAGCTTCCAAAACCTAAGTTGGTGTGCGTAAAGGATTTCCAGTACAGAAGGTTGTGGCGGCAAACAGGAAATATAAACAAACATCGGAAGCTATGAAGAAAACCAATGAAAGATCAAAGTAGCGAATAACGCTGAATCATGGCTGCCTGCTGATGCTATAGAGGAAGTACGCTATTCATTGCTGGATTTCTCGGTTGTTTTTTTTTTTTGTTTTGCAATTTTTTCTCCAATTTTTTTTTAATTTGCGTTTTTTGCGCACGTTGCGTGGTTAATGTAAACAGTTTTCCTCAAGCGCAAGTATACAGCAAAAGGAAATATTAAGCACATGCCCTTATACACAACTGGCGTGTTTGGGTGGGTGTGTGAACGCTTGGCACAGGTGCAAGCCACCTCAAGTCTTTAGCTCCGCTTATCTGTATGTTTTCCGCATTTCTCTTTACCTCGTTTCTTTCTCTGTTGCATCAATTTAGTTTTCTTACGACTCCTTTGTGTAGCGCAATATGTGTTTTCTGCATTTTCCTTGCTCTTGCCAACCACCAAGCAGCTAGCGGCAATCTGCAAGCTGCTGCAAAAACATTAGAGAAATTGAAACGCCATAGCGACACGCAGATCAACGAACCAAAGCAGATTAGAACTGCGGTATGGCTGCGTGCCACATACTATATGCTAACATATAAAAGCAAATATACACACATACAGGTATCGTTGCGCTTAAATATTAGGGTGTGTCTCATCATTTCAACTTTGTACATTCATTGCCAAATATCATTGCCACGGATTAAAAGGAGAAGCACCTGAGCATCCTACTTCTGCATATCTACTGGAGAGAGTAATTTATGAATGAATATCTACACGTATTAGCATAAAGCTACGGTAAATATTAAAGAAAGTGTAAACTGAATGATTTCATTAAACACCTACGATATATCGCATTTTCATTTACAAAAAAAAGAATATAAAATATTTAAGGAGATAATAATGTTTACCAAAAGAAGTAAAAAACCCTGAACAGCAAAATCTTCTTCATCATTAACTCGGGCACAGCAATAATTCAGGTCGTCTTACCCTGATTCAACCATACTCTTCTTCAGCTGTTCTGCTTTGTGACCCACATTTCATCGTCAGTTACCATGCGCTTCCAAAATGTGTTAATTTCGTAATGTTTCAGCAAAGAATCGCAGGCACCAATTCTGTCCAAAAATTTCTGCTGCGTTAATTTAATTGTGGCACCCAGCCATTGAGGCTGCTGTTGAGATCGACGCTATGCCTAGTTTTTTGAGTAATCTTCAACGCGTTGGAAATGAAATAAGTGCTTACATGCGGGCCCGATTTCAGGATTTTCATAATTTTATCGATTGTTACTGCGATTGAGCATAAGAAATATGCAGTCATGGATTTTGCAACAACCTAAAATATTGTCTCAATTCTATCATATTACTCGTCTTCTTTTTAGCAATAAGGCGAGTGCCCAGGTAACCAACGCTTTAAGGGGTTAGGGGCAGTCAGAGGCCCGAAAAAATGATGATTTTCACGAATTTTTTTTTGCTACTTAATTAATTTATTTAACAAAAATAAAAACATAGCATAAAAACATCATGTTTTAACTTGACTTCACCAAAATTTCAAAAAAAAAAAAATTAATAATTGCAAAAGTTATCGCTGTTTGTGTGAAGCCCGTTTCTCCAGAAGTCCCTTGCGGTGAACATCACAAGTCCTTGCAGATTCATCTAAAACCAATCGGACAAGAAAAATTAGTTTTATTAATAGATAATCTTGTGCCTGATCGAAGCTTTTTTTTTTCAAAATGAACAAAATGGCGGCCTCAGAAATTTTTTTCCAGATTTTAGAAGAAAAAACCAACAGTTAATTGTTAAAAAAAAATCGAAATTTTTGAAAAAAAAAATCCTTCGATCAGGCACAAGTTTTTTATATTTTTCAAAAGCTGTATAAATTTTATTGAAATCTACGCAGCGGTTTTTAAGTTACAGTGTTCACCAGTTTGAAAAACATAGTTTTGAGAAAAACGCATTTAAAGTTTTGCTATCGGCTCCGGAGCGGCCGAGCGCCCTTTGTTAATTGTTGAATAACTTGAAAAGTATTTGTCGGATTCACTTCAAATTTTTACACAATATTTTTAAAACATTATACTTTAAGAAAATGCAAAAAAAAAAAATCAATTTTTTGAAAATTCTGACTACCCCTAACCCCTTAATATATTAATGTGTAATACTAGGGGTGCCTTTTATATTTCGGGATTAGAGAACAAAAACAAATTTTAATCATCGAAAATCACTTTATTGTTTTTCAAAATATTCTCCATGCAGATCTATACACTTTTGCCTGCGTTTGAACCAATTGTTGAAGCACTTTCGCCACTCTGAATGAGGTACCTCCGAAACATGCATTCTGAATGCCGCAACCGATTCTTCAGGTGTCGAAAAACGTTGACCTCTCAGTTTATGTTTTACGTACGAAAAAGAAGTCATTCGGTGCCAAGTCAGGACTATACGGCGGATGACCCATTAATTCGATGTTTTGGGTGCTCAAAAATGCAGTTGTTTGAGCCGATGTGTGAGAGCTCGCATTGTCCTGGTGAAGAGTGATCCGTCTTTGGCGATTGGTTTTCCTAATTCTTGGAAGACAACTGGCAAACAAATGGTTGTGTACCACTCAGAATTTACTGTTCTGCGTTGCTCTAGTGGTACGGTTGCGACATGTCCACTTTTTCCGAAAAAAAAGGCGACCATTTGCTTGGAAGTGCTTCGTGCGCGAACAACTTTTGTTGGATTTGGCTCATCTTGAAACACCCATACAGTCGACTGCTGTTTACTTTCGGGCTCATACGCGTAAATCCATGATTCATCACCTGTCACGATGTCATAGACGTGTTTCGAAGCCCCGCTATCGTATTTTTTGAGCATTTCCTTCGACCAATCGACACGAGCCTTTTTTTGAGCGATTAACAAATTGTGTGGGATCCAACGCGAACAAATTTTTTTGACAGTCAAATGTTTATGGAATATTGAATGTATGCTCCCACTGTCCCACTAATGCCTAAGATTGTTTCAGTCCCACGATTGGTCACATGACGATCTTGCAATATCAGTTCGCGCACAGCATCAATGGTTTTCGGAACAACAACTGATTTTGGACGACCTTCACGAAATTCGTCTTGGAGTGAACTACGACCACGATTGAATTCACCATACCATCGATAAACACTGGTCCTTGATGGAGCTTCATCGCCAAAAAATGAATTAAGTTCATCCATGCAATGTTGCTGAGTTAATCCACGTCGAAAGTTGCAAAAAATAATCACACGAAAATGTTCACGATTTAAATCCATTTTTGGACCGAGATGAATCCTTTAAGTTACTGTAAACAACACAAATAGCGCTGGTATTTCAAAACGTTCTGAGTACGTAAAAGCCAAAAAAGTCAAACTTTGCGATACAGCTGTCAGTTGCCAGATTGCAACACCAGGGTTGCCAAATCCCGACGTATAAAAGGCACCCCTCGTAATTATTAATTAGTTGTTACTCTTTCAAATAAATAACCAGAACAGAATTTTTATTTTACTTTCGTTACTGCTTGGAAATAGCGCCAATTTATTTGGCCATCTGCGCCGAATTTTTACCTTGGACATATTGGTACGGAACAATGTATCAAGCTTTCCTTTTTTCTCCCCCATTTACGATTGAGCCCATGATTAGATAAAAATAAGAATAATGTCTGTGGCTCACCCCCCCTAAATAGGTGCGAAATGGCTACGAGGTGAAAGAACCAGCCTTTGAAACTTCCATGTGCAATACTTCCAAAGCTATAGATATACCTCCCATTTCAACTAAATATAATTCAGTCCAGCTGCAAAGCATTTGATTTTCTAAAATATTCCCACAACAAGTGACGTAGATTGAGAACCTGTAGGTGACGTCAGTGGAAAAATTTATTAAAAACATACCTAATGTTTCGCTGGATGAAAGAACAATTCTTGCCGCGAATAACAGGGATTTCCACAAATTTCATAGTACTTAAGAGTTTACCACTCAGAGCGAAACAGTCAGTCAGTCAGAAACAAACCCATCGACACTGTTATGGAAGAAGTAAAGCGACAGACGTTTTGAATTGAATTAACTAGTCGAGGTGCCAATGTACAATTGAAAATACTCGCGGCAATTACAATAACAGCTCAAACGGCTAACTGAGGTGTAGGCAACAATTATATAAGTATACCAAAAAATTATTGATGCTGCTTTGTATATCATAACCAAAAAATTTACTTAAAGATCAAGAAGGAAACTATGCAATCAATGCAGAAAGCCACTTTGGGTCACACACAGCAAAATACTACCGAAGTGCAATAATTCTTCAACACATAAAAACTACCATGTACAGTCTGTGTCAAAAAAAAAGGAACCGCGATTATTCATGAAGTATAAAAGATATAAGATTGCTCAACACCAGCAGCGCCGCCAGAATTGGGAAGGACCTCTCCGAGCCGTTTGATACCAAACGAGGTTTCAGACAGGGTGACTTGCTATAGTGTGGCTTCTTTAACCTGACGTTGGAGAGGATCGTACGAGCAGCAGAACTTATTCGCTCAGGCACAATATTATTATAACAGCGTACAGGGTTTGATTGAAAAGTAATGAGCCTTATTTTTTTTAAGCAGTTTCATTAAACCTTTTGGCTTATACAACTAATATTCTTCAAAATAGGACCCTTGAGCGTCAATACACCGCTGGTAGCGGTCCTTCTACTGCAGGAAACATTTTTTAAACTCATCCGCCGGAATCGCGTTCAATTCGGCTGTAACAGTTTTTTGGATCCCCTCGATGGAATCCCTTCAGCTTTCTTTTCAGACGCGGGAACAAGAAGAAGTCCGGAGTGGTCAGATCTGGGCTGTAGGGTGGGGGAGGAAGCACCGAAACTCCCATCTTGGCCAATGCAGAGGTGCAGAGGAAGGCGGTGTGCGCCGGCGCATTGTCGTGATGAAGGGTCTAAAACAGCTTTCACGCGCGGAGCGATGTTGACTGCACCGCTGTTGCCAGCGAACTGGGACCGGTTTTTAGTCGAAGGAGAAGGTCCAACGATCATTTTCCCTTACCAGCCGATTCGGTTGATCGCTTGGTAGATGCTCCGCGCGGGAAGACTCATTACTTTTCAATCAAACGCTGTACAATTGACATCATCGGCCTTAACAACCGCGCTGTTAGTTCTGCCTTCTCCAAACTGTATAAACAGGCAAAGAAAATGGGTCTGGTGGTGAACAATGACAAAACGAAGTACCTTTAGTCTTGAAACAAACAGTCGGCGCACTCGCGTATCGGCGCCCACGTCAGTATTGACAGTTATAATATCGATGTAGTCAAAGACTTCGTTTATTTAGGATCCAGCATTAACACCGATAACAATGTCAGCCTTGAAATCCAACGTAGAATCTCTCTTGCCAACAAGTGCTACTTTGGACTAAGTAGGCAACTGAACAGTAAAGTCCTCTCTCGACGAACAAAACTAACACTCTACAATGCTCTCATCATGCCCGTCCTAACGTGTAGCGCAGAAGCTTGGACGATGACAACATCCGATGAAGCGACGCACATAGGGGTATTTAGTTAATCTAGCTGACCAAAAACATTTGTTTGGGGTTTTGAGTTGCTAAGGATGGGAATAATACAAGCGTAATGTGAACGGTATAAATAATGTATTTTCTTTCAACTTCCATAAAGAAAAAGGAAAAAAAAAACATGTTTACAATTTTACTAATTATTCAATCAATCAATACATAAATTAATCTCATCGTGACTTTCGGATTGAAGTGTGTCTGCTGGGTTTGGTGATGCAGATACAAGCATATCCAATGTTTCAGGAAGAAAAGAAGACTTCTAATTTTTCTGTATTACCCTTGAGGCACTAAAATAGGGATCTGAGCTTAAAAGAAGCCTATTGAAAATGTCTCTGTTACAGGACTCTCTAGAAAATTTTCTTGAGTAATCCTGTCTGTATGACCTAAAATGCTTATTGCGCGCTTCTGCTGCTTCTTCAGATAGTTGCCCTATGGGTAACAATGCATTTTTTATTATGTCTGATCCGTGCACAAGTACTTTGTGAAGTGTGGGTGTCATTGGGTGCCACGGGTAAAGTTGCACGTATAAGCAAGCAGTTTCTTCTGCATATTTTTCATATATTATTTTTCTAAATTTATATCGTATCCGCTCGAAATCGTTTCCAAAACCACTTTTAATCTATATATTAACTCGTAATCTATTCCTGTAATATCTGAGAATAGTTTTGGATCTTCAAAAAATCTCCTGCTGGTGTTGCCGTCATTTGTGTTTCCGAAGTTTGCTTTCGGCATGTCAACCAATAAGCCAGTTTCATTGCGAAACCTGGTCTGTATTTCGACTTTCTAATTCAACTCCATTTCTTTTTCTTCCGCTGATTTTCTCTGCCGGTACTTCTTCACGGGCAATTTATACGATAGATGTAGAATGCTTTCAAAAAATCGTATTCTCGCATGTAAAATGGAAAGACCGAATTCAGTAGCATCCTTTGAAATTCTCCTTTTGTCTTGTAAATTGTTGAATTCTTTGGAAACTTTCCCACAAATGTAGCAACGACTTGTGGATGTTGTGCCAGTAGCTGCGTTGCATACCTTTCCATCGACCATTGTCATTACAAATTGGGAATACACTAAAAACTTTTCTCCGTCAATATCCACCTCAGTCGCAACCAAATTACCAATGGAATTTTTAACATAATTGATCTCTTCGTTTGTAATATCAGTTGTCTCTTTTACGAAGCGAAATCTTATTGGACGACAAAATCGGGCAGATGAAGGTGTTGGATTTTCCCATAACACCTTTTGTTTGTCCGTGCCGCAAATTAATCGCACAGGTACAAAGCAGCTTTGAAAAATATTTGCATCAGAGTCAATCTCATCGTCTAGTTTTTGTTTGTATTGGGCTTGTTGGGATCCGTCGCAGCCCCATTTACATAACAATTTCAAAGTGTTCCGCTCTTGTTTGTTTATTCTCAATAAGACTTCTTCTAAGAATTCTGATAAACGCTTGACAGTAATATCAATTAATGGTTGCAGTTGGGTTTCCGCGCAGGTACTCGTTACCGTGGTCGTTTCTGGAGGAGGATAACATTTCTTTTTGGCTTCTTGAATTAAGCTATAACAGGGAAAAAACTTCTTGTTTGTCTTTCTTATGATTTCATATTGTCCTCGTGTTAAATCTGCATCTATAAACATTTTTAAAGCTTCCACAGGGGTTAGACGCGATGATACTCCACACTTAGAGGTATCGAAAGCTTTTTTGTACTTCGTTGCACGAGTCGGGGAGCTTGTTATATCTTGGAGTACGCGGGAAGCATCACGTTTTCCAGATTTTCTTAATTCAACTTGTGCTGCGTGAATTAAAACACCATCTTCTACAATGGAGCGAATATCTTCGGTTTTCCTCCTTTTGCTCCTTTCGCTAGATTCACCAAATGATTTGCGAGGGCGACCTTGACGATTTGTAGTTGTGACTGGAATTTCGAAAGTACCTTCCAGCCAAAGATGGTTGTTTTTTAAGAAAACCTCTTCTTTTTTGTGCGCTTTAATCCACCTTTGCTTCAGTTCTGATTTAAGATGCGCAAAATTGTGTTTCAGTTTATTTAACTGACTTTCAGAAAGGTCGTCTTGAGTGAAAAGGTGGTCTCTTAAAAAACCCAACTTTTCTTCAAAATTACGTAAATTTTCATTCTTCATCTTATCGAAGAGTGATTTACGAGTCACTATTCTCACTCCAGAGGTACCCGCTGAACCTAATATAAAATAAATTTTAAACATAAATTAATATTGCAATAATTTTGACTTTACAAGATAAATGTTCTCGGCATTAGTGTATCCGCGCTATTCCGCGGCTAATTCAATTATCATTTGATACTTAAGAATGTATATTTTTAACATGAATGTCGAAAAAAGCCGGATCTACCCCGATACTTAAACAAATACATCTTTGAAGATAAAATTCTTTAAAAAAATCAACTAATTTTAGACATTATTTCTCGATAACTAAAAATATATTAAACAGAATCAAATTCTATTATTTAAATTACATTTGGATTGCTACATACCTGAAGTATTCGAATCCATTGCTTTTTTTAACCAGGTTAACACAGGAAACTGCAGTTTAGCTCACAATGGTAACGTTTTCTAAAAATCGCCGATAACTGACACAAGCTGCCTGTTCGATGATCAAGTACCGACTAAGGTTCCGTAACGGGATAGGGGTGGGGACGGCGGCCTATTGTTCGTTGGAATGTCCCCTGCCTCAGATAGTCGAATGTCGTATCATTTCTTTAAGTTTGTTATATTGACTTTTGGCCGCGTAGATAATGAAAATACTCCTATGTGCGACGCTTGGAGTGTTTGAGAGAAAGATTCTGCGTAAGATTTTTGGACCTTTGCACGTTGGCAACGGCGAATATCGCAGACGATGGAATGATGAGCTGTATGAACTTTACGACGACATAGACATAGCGCAGCGAATAAAGATCCAGCGGCTATGCTGGTTGGGTATGTCGTCCGAATGGTTACAAAGCCTCCAGCTCTAAAAGTATTCGATGCGGTACCAGCTGGTGGTAGTAGAAGAAGAGGAAGACCTCTTCTGCGTTAGAGAGATCAGGTGGAGAAGGACTTGACTTCACTTGGTGTGTCCAATTGGCGCCGGTTAGCACGAGAAAGAAACGACTGGCGCGCTTTGTTAAACTCGGCCAAAACCACGTAAGCGGTTATCGCGCTTTTCTGCGTAGCTCGTCGACAAAGAGGACCAGATTTTGCGAATTTGACGCACGAGTTGCTTAAAACCGTGGACTATCTTTTCGACAAGATTCGTTTTCATAGTACCCCACACATTTACAATAGGGTTGGCGTCTGGGGACTGGGAAGGCCAGCCTAATACTGTGACTCCATTTTGTTGTTTCTCAATGTGTTTTTCTGAGAGCAGTGGTTTTGATGATGTGGAACGGTAGGATATGTTCGCCTCCTTCAGTCGTCGTGCGTTGGTGTTGATACTCACATCTATTCCCTTTTTAGCAAGAACTGATCGTGTTTGGCGTAGTCGAAAAGAAGGATCCCCCTTAAAAAGTTGGACGATCACTTTATCTTGCTTTTTCGTCATCCCTCGCTTCAAGCCACGCTCGGAAAAGTCATTTACATTTTTGTACACCTTACACCTCTGATTCCACATCAAAACAAACTTTTTTTAATTTTTTAATTATTTTTACAGGCGCGGCTGATAATTTCGGCCCTTTCGAATGAGGGCATAAAAATTCTTCTCACTCATTTTTGTTTGGTTGCGTTTACGGGAAAGTTTCGAACGACACTAACCTGAGTTAGTACTGGCGCCTTAGTCCTTGAGTGGGACTGTTATGCAGCAAAAAGCAGAACGAAATATATCTTGAAGTTACTAGAAAAAAACCGGTCTGACACAGACTGTATATAGTGTATATATTTTTTCTCATATATGCTCATTAATAATTTTTTTGAGATGAATAAGTTAAACTTCGTCATAAATGTTCCTAAAATATTGGAATACTTACAAATGTAAATCGTGAAAGGATTTTGTGGAAAACGAAAAAATTACGAAAAGTAGAAAAACTACCCAAATTTCTGATCTTTGATTTTTGATTTTTAGAGAGGAAACATAATTTTTGCCACTGGCGCAGAAGAGCTTTTAGATTGAAAAAATTAATTAAAATAGTTGTAGGCTTGAATGTTATAGCTACCTGAAAATTTAAGTCTTAACATACATATGTAAATAGTGCCAAGGTAAATGTGAAAGGATGATAACTCTGAAAGAGAATAGTAATCCTCGAGTGTTTTTGAATTGGATGCCTTAAAGAAATTTGTAATATATTTGAATATCTCAAAACCTTTGTTTTTCAGCAAAATAAAATAAAAATGTTCAGATAAATCAGCAACTGTTCTAGCATTGATCTGTATTTTAGCTTTATCTGGAATTTTTAATTATAATTAATTATAAACATGGCGCTGTTAGTCTCTTAATGTATTTTAGCATTAATTAGCATTTAAGAAATATCGCCACTTTTTTCTTTAAAAGCTACGTCAGTATTAAATGACGTACTTGTTGAATGCAGTTTTGCCAGATTATTTCAAATATTTATTGTCATAGGAAAACAAGATAGGAAAAAATTAAAAAGAGAATTGTGGCAAATAAATTATCAAAATTATCATAAAATCAAAAATTAAAATTATGCCAGTTCTTTGCGTAACCATGCACTTATCGCAAAATATGCCGAAATCCGTGGAGCTTGTTGAGGCTTGTTATCTTTATCTTGACTTAAAATGCCGATAACTGGTAGAAATACAATAGAAAATCATGCTGTACGGATTTATAAGAAAATTTAGGGGCTCCTATCGAACGTTTCATGTAGAAGCACGCTCCTTTATAACTCTTTTTAAAACGAAAAAAGTAAACCAAAAGTGGCCCGGAAAAGGTTTGCCCTAATATGCTCAAGCATAGAATTCTTTCATATACGCTTCAACGCGCTATCGAAAGCGCATTGACGTCGCTCGCATGTCCCAATAAATGGATAATAATAACAGCAATAATATGCTTTGCGCTTTTACTTTATACATACATGCGTACATATATTTGTATACACAATGCATTGTGAGTGTCTGTAGTGAAAAAGGATGCAACATAATTCAAGAAGCGCGCCAAAATCTATCGGAAGTTTTATAGTAGCTGTTGGTGGAAATGTCATCAGCTCAGCAGCGCTCGTAAATGTGATGAAGTTTATTGTGCCGCATTTTAATGGCTCCCGGTTTCAATATTGAACAAAAACCAAAAAGGAAAAACTTGTAGAAATATCAGCGCATTCCTTCTTTTTCTTCACTGTATTGTGCAGCTTTTGTCAATGTTTAGATATGCATGAACGCGGTTGTGGATGTGTACTTATATATGCGCATATTTGAATTTATACTTCTCTATAGTGTTCGCACTAGCAGGTGTTCACAGGTAGCAGAAAACAATGCAATTCCAAAGAAATTAGTTTTGCTAGGTATTGTTGCCGTTTGGCATGATGGCATGAGTGCCTGACATCATGATGAAAATTTATGTAAGAAAAACACACAATGTGCAGAATTTACTAATAATAAATTTAATGTTTATTAAAAGTAGACATACATTTATTAAGATTTGTAAACACAAGTACGTATAGTGTACAATCAGCTTTATCTCCCAGCCCAACCCCATACAAATTCAATTCCTTTTGAAAAAACCTCCCAATTTTTATTTTTTTTATTCAGAATGTCAGATGGAAATAGTTAAAAAAATTTTAGAATTTTCTTTTATAATAAATATTAGGTGTTTCAAAGAATTGCGAATTTTATTCACAAACGTTAGAAAAGCGAATGAAGTGTAAATGTACGCGTTGCATATATCTTAGGGAGAGCGGCGGCCGATTGCAGGTAGAATAAGATTGTGGCGTAGAGAGCAGAACTGAGGTTTAGAGTAAAACGTATGAAAAAATTAACTTTGTCATTACGCAAATATGTAGTTTGAGCCCTATGCTTTATGCTGGTACTCTCGTCTCGAAGATATATTCACGGTTTTAGCAATGGCCCCTATTATGAGCAACATTCGATCTTTGACTGTAGTCGAAAGTGCTGATCGAAGGAATTTTAATTTGGTATTATGGTGCTCATTCGTTGAAGAATAGAACTATTGTGAATTTCGATCGCTTGACGCATTTACAATAGATAATTTTTTCTCAGCTGATACAGCAAATCAAAATAAAAGAAAAACCGATTGTGTTGAAATTCTTTGCTAACAACATTTTTAAAAGTTAAAAAAAGTATTTTTTGTGAAAATGAGTGCAACGGAGTTGTGGTTCGACGATTCATCGGACGATGAAAGATTAGTGGAACTAGCTAGAAGTAAAAAACAGTTGAGGGACGCATCCAACCCCCTAGAAATGGCTTCCACTGAGTAAATTTAGAATTTTCAAAATGTGTTGACGTACTTAATATTACAGAAATTTCCTTACAGATTTTTAAAGAACTTTAGATTATCTAAAGAGGCGTTTGTGAACCTACTGTCCAGTACAGAAAACCAGTTGCAGCAGTGGACCCGAGCCAAATTGATTCCAAATATTTTAAAGCTAGACACAGTTCTGCGATTTTGTGCTCAGGGATCATACCAATTGAGTATTGGTAATGAAGGTATGCTAGGACTTGCTCAACCCACTGTGTACGATGATGCTGAAGATATTGAAGTGGAGTCAAATAACGGAGAATTAGAAAACATAAGAAATGAAATTTTGAGAATATTATAGAAAAATCTAAAAAGTATTAAATAGAAACCTTTACGCCACAGTCTCTGTTTTATTTTTGTTATAAATTTTCTTTGTTCAATTATTCGTCATTCGAAAAAAATATGTATTTCAGTTCCTCTACGTATTTCAGCCCATACCTGCCAAGGGAAAATAAAAATGTATTTCTATAAAGATCACAAAAAAATCCATTTTGCTGCCGTTCTCACTGGTGGTCCCAAGCAATTCAGCTCCGTTGTAAATTCCTCCCATTTTTTTGCTGCTTGAACTTTGGTGCAAATCCCTTTTGCGAATTGTGAGTTCGCCTTTCTAATTGTTGTTTGGTTCTCACGACTTTCGACCTGCATAAAATTAACAAAATTAGTATATATTTATTATTTGGTTACTATAAAACCATAAATAATCGCAAACAACTTACACTTTAACAAGTTTTCCCTCAATACGCTACACAATCGAAAGCAAAATTGCATTCGACTCTAAATTCGGTAAACAACGAAAATTTCGATAGGGTTGCACCGCTCATAATACCAAATTGACATTCGATTTTCGATCTTCGACAACCAGCGAATATCGAAGATCGAATGTAACTCATAATAGAGGCCAATATAACTAGTTTGTTTAGTGAGTGGCATAAATAAGACAAGTGTTTTGCGTGTTGAGCAATTTTCTGATATCGAAAAAAATGGATCACGGAAGTTGCATACAATTTTGCTCAAAAACACTTGAAAATGGTGACAGTGAAATACGGTGAGAATACCCTGAGTCAAAAAAATGTTTGCAAGTGGTACAAGCTTGTCACAGAAGGCCGTGAATGACGACGCTCGCTCTGGACGCCCCAGCACATCAACAACCGATGAAAATGTTGAGAAAGTGAAGAAAATCGTTATGGAGATCGTTGAATCATAATTAGAGAAGTTGCTGAGAATGTCGGCTTATCGGTCTGCTCATGCCATGCAATCTTTTCGGAAACTTCGGGCATAAAGCGTGTGGCAGCGTAGTTCGTTCCAAAATTTCTGAATTTTGACCAAAAATAACGTCGAATGACATCAACAATCCAGATTTGCTTAAAAGGGTCATAACTGGTGACGAATCATGGGTATATGGTTATGACGTCTAAACCAAAGCCCAATCATCCCACTGGAAGAGTCCAGGAGAGTCAAGACCAAAAAAAAAAAAAACCCGTCAAGTTCGATCAAATGTCAAGGTAGGTAATAGTAGCAGGTAATTATTTATTTAGTTTATAAAAAATTATGGTTAACAATTAATTTGATTCATACATTAATTTATTTAATATATTAAAGTAAATAAAGAAATAAATAAAAATGTTTGTGACAATAACGATGTTGTCTGTCACAGCTCTTAAATTAATTAATAATTGAACTCTGCTATAAGAAACTCTCTATAATGCCAAGTTGAGTAAATGAAGCCAGTTAGTGTTCTCCAATTTTGGCCATTTAGTATATATATTACTTCAGCGTCGTTTAGCTTCTCTGCATTTAAGTATCTTTGTCGGATTTCCTTCAGTACAGGGCACCTTTCTAAGAAGTTATACATCTCTTCTTCTTCGTTTGAGTTGCATAGTGTGCAAATTTTTACGGCGTTTTCATAA
The DNA here is from genome assembly GCF_027943255.1 of Anastrepha obliqua. Lineage (NCBI taxonomy): Eukaryota > Metazoa > Arthropoda > Insecta > Diptera > Tephritidae > Anastrepha > Anastrepha obliqua. The sequence continues at coordinate 90,710,325 of NC_072892.1, forward strand.
GCTATTGCATTCAGTTTTAACAAACCACATCTTTCTTTAAATATTGTTGATATGTCAGCTAACCGCATATCTTCTCTAAAGTATGATTCTCCTTTTGAGTGATCTAAGTTTTTATATATTCGTGTGATAGTGCTTTTTATTTTGCCGTGTTTAAATTTTGTAGTTTAATGTTTGATGAAAGCTGGGTCTAGCGATCTTGCCAGTCCGTAACAGTTATATTTTCTTCAAGCTTTAGGCAAAACTCCATCCCTAAGTCATTGAGTTGTTTGAGCCAGAACACGATTTTTCGTAATATGCACTGTGTAAGTTTGTGCGGGAGTCTACTGCTGTTGTATTTATAGATAGTTTTCCAAATATATTTCATATGTAGTTCTAACGAATATAAGTAGCTATCTCCTACGTTAGTTTCTAGCGTTATTGCATAACTCGGGGTGAAGTCAGGTAATATGAAAATCCTTTTAATAAAATAACGCTGAAGTTTATTCACTTCTTCAAACAGCGTATAACCCCAGATTTGAGCGGTATGTTTGTATGGATCTGCACACAGCCTGAAACAGCTTCCATTTGGCTTTGTATGAGATGTATGGCTTAGCTAAGAAATCGTTCCATGTACTATTAATGCTAGCTTTTGCTGAATTATTTCTGGCTTGCACATATTTAGCAAACGTCATTTTGGATGTAAGAATGACATAAGATATTTATATTCTGCTACCACTTTTATTTCTTCGCCTTTGTATCACAATTTTTATGCCTTGGCTAGTTGTCCACCTTTTCTAAGGACCATCATCTCAGATTTCATTAAATTTACTTCCGTGCTCCACTCAGCGCAATATATTTCTAGTTTTTTAATCATAGATTGCATGACATTAGGATTATCAGCTAATAGAACAATATCATCAGCATATAGAAGAAGGCGTACATTTATTCCCTCAGTCAGTAGACCAGCTTTCAAACAGTCATGTAGATCATTCAGATATAAGGTGATAACGGACAACCTTGTTTCATCCCTGTACCGGTTTCAAAGTAATCCGATACTTCCCTTCCTGTCCAAACTGCTGTTCTCGTATTCGAATATATATTTTCAATCAGATTTCTTATTTTGTTGGATAATCCCATCTGTCGAAGTTTGTAAATTAATGGCCTCTTGGGTACACTGTCGAAAGCCGATTTGAAATCCACAAAGTATGCATACACTTTTTTGTTTTCGTTGAACTTTAAATGTACTATAGATGCAAGATTATATATGTTATCCACCGTTGAGTAGTTTTTTCTAAAGCCGACTTGAAATTCAGTGAGCATGTTAATGTTTTCTATCCAGTTTGTAAGCCTTTCGTTAATCAATCTCATTAAAACTTTTGCGATACAGTTCATAAAGGATATTCCCCCGATAGTTACTTGGTATATTTGCATTTCCTTTTTTAAAGATTGTTTTAAATAATTCTTCGTCGATTCTTCCGGTCTCGAAGGTGATGTTGTATACTTTCGTTAGCTCCATAAATTCTGTTGAGGCAGCCTTTAGTAGCTCATAAGGTATTCTGTCTTCTCCAGGTGCTTTGTTTGTTTTAGCATTTTTAATTACTTGTTGGGCTTCGATTACTATTACATTTTTATCAAGGACCGTATCTGTATACAAAGCAGGTGCATAATGAATATCTTTTGTTAATTGAGGCTGATTTAGTAAGTCTTGAAAATAATTTTTAAACTCCGATGGCGTAATATCTACACCAACTTTAAATGATTCTCCTCTTATTTCTTTGGTAAGGCTCCACCATTCTTTTGATTTTGCGGTTTTACTGATTCTCTTTTCCAGTTCTTCATAATAATCCTTCTTCGCTTTCTCACATGTGTTTCTAAACAATTGCTTTGCCACCAAATATTTTTGCTTGTCGTTTGTTTTGTTGGATTTTCTGAGCTCATTCTAATATTTAAAGGAAAGCTTCCTTGCATTCAAGCATCTCATATTAAACGAAGCGCTTTTGAAAAGGGCTTTAGTGTTTTTCGCTGTTGTCTTCGGCACCGACATTTTTATTAAACTGCTAAGTTTTTCAAGATTTATCATTTCTCCTCGATTTGCCAGCCTAATCAGATTTTTGTTAGGTTTAATTGATATTTTGATACATCTATTTACTTTTGGTAGCAGGCTTATATTTTCCATTTCGTTCGGCGCTCTATTTATGTTTAGTGTAAGTTTAATTGGCATACGATCAGACCATATTTTTGATTCGATTTGCAATCTTTCAGCATAGCTCAATCCTTCATGCGAAACTGCACAGATGCGATTTACCGGGTTGCCTACTGCACTAATAAACTTAAAATTGACTTCCTCATCACCAACTGTTCTGCCATTCAAGATTATAAGGCCATAATCGTTACAAAATTCCAGGAAATTTTCACCTTCATTATTTAGTACATCAGCGCTAGAGGTCCTTTTGCCGATGTCTGCTTTGAAAGTGGTTATGTACATACATGACTTCGATCTCTTGTTGTATATTTCCAATTCTGACATTCAAGTCACCCATAATCAAATGTCAAGGCTTTGCTCACTGTTTTCTTCGATTACCATGGCGTAGTGCATCAGGAGTTCTTACCACGAGGTCATACGGTAAATAAGGAGTATTACCTTGAAGTTGTGCGCCGTTTACGTGAAGTAATACGAAAAAAACTCCCGGAATTGTGGAAAAAAATGCATGGCTTTTGCATATTGATAATGCACCTGCTCACTCAGCTTTGCTTATGAGAGATTATTTGGCCAAAAACAACAGCGTTATCACGTCTCAGCCACCGTATCCCTCATATTTGGCCCCCTACCACTTTTTCTTGTTTCCAAGATTTAAGAGACCCATGAAAGGACGGCGTTTTGCGACGATTGAAGATATAAAAACCGAATTGCTGAGAGAGCTCAAAGACATACCAAAAAGTTCATATCGGAACTGCTTCGAGGATTAGAAAAAAACGCTGGCACAAGTGTAGTATATCTTAGGTAGACTACTTTGTAGAAGATAAAATAGAAATTGATGAATAAGTAAATATTTTTTGAGAAAAATGTAAATTCACCTTATTTTTTGAACACACTTCGTATGTATATGTATTTCCTTCATTCCGATTTTCAATATACTACTTTCATTTGGATATCTTCTTCTTCCTTTTTGTCTTTTATTATAAGCTTCTTACCTATTTTTCTTCACACAAAATAAATTAAATTGCATTACACGAGTAAAAATAAAATACATTAAAATCACAAATCCAATATAATAAAATAAAAAAATTAAAAATAAAAAAAAAAATCATGTGTTTTCAATTGACGTAGATATCCAACCCTCCTAGCTTCTTTTTAGAGGTCTTCCGGGAGCACGTCTTCTATTTGGTTTGGAGTCTCTAGCAATTCTTATTATTCAATCACTGGGTGCCCTTGCAGGGTTGGGCATTTTGCAGTATCACTAAATTGTACTAACACTAATTTTTTAGTGGTGGTTAAAATAAGGGTTTCATTATCACTAAATCTTGAATTCACTAAATCTGCTTACTTCACTAATTACTTACTGCATTATGTTCAACCCTGTGCCCTTGTTATATGATCATTCCAAGTTCGTCTTCTAGCTTTTACAAGTTTAAAAGTGTCGAGTTTCGTGTCGCTGGTGACGAACTTGTAGTCAAATTAAAAAAACATATAAAATTGCGGACTATTGAAAATTGAAAATTGAATTTTAATGAAATTTTCTATCTGAGGGGGTTTTTATCGCCAAATACGAATCTGATAAGAGATTTATTGAGTTAAAGAGGGAGGTTTCCCTGTCGTTTACCATAGTTAGAAAAAGGTTTTTTGTTTTATTGTTTCACACGAAGTGAGGTATGGTGAAAATACACGATTTAAAGTGATGCAAATAGTTTTTATATGGAAATTGGTGTTTCTAGCCCAGTGTTTCCAGCCAATGTACTTCCGAATGGTAGTTACGCATTAACTCATTTTGCTTCGCTGATCGATACATGTTGCAACTCTGCCACTATCTTGTAATATAGAGAGTCAACATTTCCAATAGTTACATTGTCTGTATAAAATAAACCTCCACCAGATATACCGTTATAGGTTTCGACATTAAGCTATTGATAGGCCCAGCAATGCTATAGCAAACATATGAGGCTTCTTCTAAGATGACAAGTCAAAGGCCTCACGCACGGCTGTAATAACTACTACATACGAGGTGAAGTCCAAAATAAAAAAAACTTGCGTCATAAAAATATTTTTGATGTCGCCATCTTTTTAATAACTTAGTGTGTTGAAAGTTATATCCCTAGCTGACTTCCAGTGAAAGCTTGGTGACACTCGGTTTAGTGGAAGCGAAGTCCTTGCGTTTAAAGTGTCAGTATGTTTGTGTCATCGGTACAAAAATGAGTTTCGAACAAAGAGCTAATATCAAATTTTGTTTTAAATCGGTAAAATGTTCGTGAGTGGTTTACACGTTTCAAAGATGGTTGTGAAGACAAAATCAGTAATCACCGAAAACTCCATCGAAATTGTTCGTAAATTTATGAAAAATGAACCCAAATCATGGTTGAAATTCATGGAATCGAAGTTGAATATCTTCAAAACATCGATTTATCGCATTTTAACTAATTATTTGGGTTTACAAAAGGTCTGTGCACGTTTCATTCCGCATAAGTAAACTGAGGATCAAAAATTGCTCAGAATTCAACCTTCGAAAGACCACATTAAAGAGGCGAGAAAAAACGAGAACTTCCTTTAAAACATTGTTACTGGTGACGAAGCGTAATGTTTCCAACATGAAACTGCAACTAAGCGTGAATGTTCGCGTTTGGAGAAGTCAAAAATCATGTCGCTCCTCATTTGTTTTTACGATTCCAAGGAAATTATCCACAAGAAGTTCGTGTCAACGCGCCAAACCATCAATGCAATTTTCTATCTTGGCGTTTTGAAACATTTGTTGCATGGCATTCGTCAAATTCGCCCTGAATACCGCGAAGGAGGAGGCTGGCGCTTATTGCATTATAATGCACCGTCTTATCGATCCACTCTTGTGACTGATTTTTTGACTAGAAATCGCATTTTAACCATCAGTCACTCGCCTTTGACCGTGAAAGAAAAACGTTTTGCGTTCGTAGAGGCCATCCAAAAGTCTTTTACCGACATCATGAAGAACGTTCCGGTCAATGACCTGAAACACTTCTTCGAAAAGTTTTGAAATCGCACGAAACAGTGTATCGAGGCCAGAGGGGACTATTTTAAATAAATAAACTCGAAGTTATCAGAACACAGCTCCTGCCGTTTCTCTTTTGGCTCAGTCTTGTTTATTTTGGACTTCACTTTGTATTACTGCAACTTATTGTATTTGTATAAACTAAATTTGCGCTAATAATGTACGAGATTCTTTCATTTTCATATTTAATTAAAACTCTGATTTTTTATGGAAGCACTTTGTGTTTGTGTCTACACATTATATTGTGCGCTTTTTTATTTTAATTTCATTTGCATTTTTGGTTATTTGAATGAAAAAACGAATTGATATGTAAGGGTGTATTTACTTTAACCTTTTCATTCGCTCAAAAAAAACAAATTTGAGTGCAACGAAGGAAGCGAAAAAAATATTAAAATTCTCACATTCACAAAGACACAAATCCATCACTTACACGAAATAAGAAGGCAAATAAAAAGCAAAACAAGTCTACTAAACCGGACAATACCGATAATGTTGATGGATTATCCAAGAGGAGTGTCACAGTTTTATCGGCTTTTATGCACTGGCTCAAAAACAAAAAAAAAAAAAAAAAAACGGTACACGTTGGCCATAAAAATAAGTATGTATGTATGTATGCAAGCTAAGAAGATAAGAATATTATTTGTAAATGATTGACTGCGAGAACTCTCAATATCTATGTATACAGTGACACACCCTCTAGTTTTGCTTAACCATGACAGTCAAATTGAAAATAAAAACGCAAACTGTGATAAGAAGTACTTGCATATAGGTATATGTGGAAAAAAAAGCTGACCCTCTTTTCGAATTCCTGATTCTGCCAACTAACAATGAAAACATTGGACGGAGGCTATGTGACAGTGATAACGCACTTATTTTTCGACTGCAAACATACTCAGCTCTGCATCTTTTACTTCCACTATAGATTTTATATGAAAACTCCTTTTGGGCAACCAAAAGCAGCTTCCGAGCATGCGAAAATAGCTCATGGCTAGCATCCATACTGCCTCGCTTTTTATAGCACACGTAAGCATGCAAGTATGAATGGCAGCAGTATAATTCATCTGGTAATTTGTATTGTATGTTGTATGAAAAAAGGCAGCGTGCTGATTGTCAATATTAATTTGGCAACGCCTTTTTAAGTGGTAAGCCATAGATAGCGTAGTGTGACACTCGTTTTTACTTATATGTATGTACATCCCACTAACAACTTCATCACTGCCATACGCCAAGTCATCGTCATTGTTAGGCATATCAACAACGTCATTGACCAATCGCCCATTGCAATCGGAGGTTTCAAATATAAATCCAGAAAATACTCTTAGAGACAGGCGAGAGCGCAGTGAGTGGTACATCAGAGGCGTTGTGATTGATGATTATCACCCCACCGATGAGTAACGACTATTTGGCTTTGTATGTGGTATAGTTGATTATTCTTGCGGTCTTGTTGTATGCGTTCTTATACTGTACTGTAATACTTAATAATGGAGTAGGTGTGTCATAGCTCGAGAGTATGATATTATGTCCGAGTCAGTTTATCTTCTTTAAGCATTTTTTTGCGTATTTCGACTTGATTTTCTTTTTTAACTTCTTCTTATTTTTCCTTATTTTTATTTTAGGATTATACCCTGTTTTACAACAATTTGCTGAGTAAAATTGCATGCAATATAACATGACCCGATAACACATATTTCAAGAAAAGTCTGCACTACAATAAAAGTCAAGTCTCATCATATCTTGGGGCGGTCGACCGAGACGTCTTGAAATTGTTGATTTTCCTATAATAGATATAAAGGGTTTTCCAATAAGAGGTGTTATTTTGAAATTCAAAGAAAAATGATATTTTTATATAAAGAGGAAGCTATGCCGTTAATAGTGGAAAAAAACATCAGGCAAATGTCCACCACGACCACGCTTGCAGGACAATATCCTTTTCATGAAATTTTCCATAACCGAATTGCAAATTGGCTGCCCTATGTCCTCGAAAGCCTCACGAGTTCCATCTTTGAGGACTTGTATCGACCCTGGGCTGTTGGCGTAGACCTTTTCTTTCACGTGGCCCCAAAGAAAAAAGTCACAAGGTGTTAAATCACAAGATCTCGGTGGCCAATTATGATCACCTCTTCAAGAGATAACACGGTCCGGAAACTTTTCCCGTAAAAGAATTGAAGAATGGTTTCATTGCTTGTGTGGCACGTAGCGCTGTCTTGTTGAAAATAAACGTTGTCCAGATCAATACCATCCAATTCCAACTGTAATTGGAAAACCCTTTATATGTCAGTCGTTGGTCGGACATTCTATGTACGTGCTTATACCATTCCCTCCGCCTCTTTCTGCTCCATCTGAAAAGATTTTGTACGTCGCATATTTGTCGTATCTCTCCATTGCGTATCAAGACGAGTGAAGCCTAGCGCGCAGTGTGCATTTCAGGTCTTGATACTGATACTGAATAGTGTATGTCAATATAGGTCTTATACATGTTTTGTACAATAGAATAAGTTATTTTGGCACCGATGTAGTGGAACTCCATAACCTGCTCATACACCGCAAGCTTGCACCTTAGCGGATGTCTCAAGATTGAGAGAGATTTTGTTTCCGATGCGAATATTTTTATAGTAAAAGTTTCTGCTGCTTTTCGAAGACGTAGAGGAGTCGTTGCTAATCGTCTTCATTGTTGGATATTAGTACTGGGTCAACTATGTACTTTTACTTCCATTTTCAATTTGCATCCCCTAGTTACACTTTTGTTAGGTTTGTGGTGTTATCGCTGTTGAGATTTTTCATAGCTGAGATGATTCGATTGAATCATCATTTCATCAACATCAAAACATCATCATTTTAAAACAAACCACAGAAATAAATTTGTGTTCGGGTATAAGCATATTTTTTTTGCTACTTGCCACTCGATAAAAAACACAATTTTATGGTTTGAAATACACTTTATTATTCAGTATAGTCTCCCTCTCACTTTTCCAATGAGATTCCATGAATTCTATCCCTGAGGTGAGAATCTGGAAGGGGGCAAAAAAACTGATGCTTATACTTTCTAGGCCGATTTCTGGACGTAACCTGGTTAACACCACTCTTCAGGCTATTGTTTTGATTTAGAGGCATGGTGAATACTCAAGTATTATCCATAATGATGAATCGATGCACAAAATCCACTTTATTCTTTCGAAAACGCTTTAAATGCGGCTGAGAAAGTCGCGTTCGAATGTGTTCTTGTTCCATTGGCAGCGAAGCAGGATTGAAAAATAATGCGGAAAAAACGAAATATATCCAGAAAAGATCAGCTAGTACCCGGCAAAATCAAAAGCCGAGCATACGAGTATAAATTTGAGGTGGTGACAACTTTTAAATATTTGAGATTTAAACTACGTGGTGACAACTGAATGGGCATCATAATCGACGAGCTGGATGAAGTAAAAGACGGCATGAGGAAACTCAAAGTATAAAACTCGAAGCAATCAAGCAAAGACTGCACAGTGGTTCCGCCATAGGACATTGGATGAAAATAGTCATGTTAAAATTATGCAACAATATTTAGCTAAATGTTAGTTCATTAGTCATAGTAACTTAGAATACAAAAAGAATTTCAACTGCACAAACAATTCACTTATAAGTGTGCCTCCAAAGTAAGAGAATTTGAAAAGTGATAGTTAGCGTGGTCTCCGCTCCGTACTTACGCAGTTCCGGGAAGTGTTATTTTTCTAAGCATTACTGTGTTTATGACCTGTTGTACAATGGAAATTCAAGTTGAAGGTATGTACGACATGGTTAACGTTTTGTTATCTTTTTTAATTATTATTTAGTAGGTTTTCAGACCGTACGAAATACGTACTTTAAAATTTGCCGTTTATTTTTTTTTATAAGAAGTTTGTAAAGTTTTAACTAAGTTCGCACGAATCTTCACAAATGAAACATACATTAAAATATTCTTACGTATGTCCTCTTTAAGAAAAAATAATTTCCAGCTGCGATGACCTGCGATTGCGCTTGATATAGGGTCTAACCTGTACGTATGTGTAGGATTTTGCAAAATGTGACTCTACCAAGATTGCTAATAAAGATTTTTTTTTTGGTTTAGGTGTAAATTTGAAGTGTTCATTTACGCACATGCATATTCTGGACGCGTGGTTATGTTACAATAGCATTAAAAATGATGTTGGTAGATGTCGCCACGTACTGAAGAACATAATTCAAGCTTTACCAAACTCTGAGAATTTAACCTTAAAAGACGTTGAAAATCGTGTTTCTTGGATCTGTTCATGGATTTCTCGGTACTGGAAAAAAGTGTAAAGATCAAAAACAAGGCTGATTGCCAAGTACAGTAATTGGTTAACTGAAACCGAATTATGTGTGTTGAAAAAGCGGGAGTCGGGCGAGGTGACAAACTCTACGAATCCTTCTCCGAGCGAACACAGGCAGAGACACAGAAAAGATTTTGAGTATTGCAGCAAGAGGACATAGCGTCGCAGGTCATCCGATCTAGCCAATGTTGATAGTTCCGCTATTCATGCAATACTAAGTAATTCAAAGCAATCAAATTCAAATTCTTTAGAATTCAATACGGACGAAGTTTTGTCTCTATTTAAGGAGGCAAAACTCACCAAACATAAGTATTTGTATTAAGAGACTTTATTCATTCAAAATTGCCTAACGCTTTACCATCGTACAATATAAAAAACTTCTTGACGCAAAAAAACGGTGTTACCCAACAGGAATTGGCGTTACAGAATCATCTGCCGAAATTAATTTAGAATGTTTGTTGGACCAGACTTGCTCTCGGATTCTCGAATTTCAAAAACCAGTATTGGTAAATATATCTGAATCAAGTTGCACTAGGTATGAGTTAGTAGGTAAATGGGGTTTCGATGGCAGTACTGGACAGAGCGAATACAAGCAAAGTTTTTCTGATCCGAGAACGGAAGATGGAAGATTAATTATTACATCTTATGTACCCATGAAATTAATTTGTAAATCGATTACCTCTGACCCAGATAAGATAATTTGGAAAAACCCTCGCCCATCCTCCACAAGGTTTTGTCGGCCTATACGTTTTCAATTTGCTAAAGAAACTAAAGCTCTTTGTGTTCAAGAAGAAGAGAATTTTAAAAAAGCTATTAGTGACTTGAATCCGACTGTTGTTGAAATCGATAACCATTGTTATAAGGTAAGTCATTCTTTACAATTAACTATGATTGATGGTAAAGTGTGCTGTGCTCTTAGTGACTCATCTATGAGTAAATGTTATATTTGTGGTGCGACACCTAAAGAAATGAATGACTTAGAAAAGTGTAGAAACAAACAAGTAAACTCCAGTAGATTTGAATTTGGTTTATCACCCCTGCTTTCTTGGATTAGATTTTTTGAATACTTTATTCTATTCTAAATACATTAACTTTTTTGGAAGTGAATATTTTATAGTTTTCATAAATAAGAATAAGTTAACTGGCATCAAAGTATACTTTATGCTCATCCTTTCGGAATTTAATGTTTTTTTTCTAATATTGTTTATAATTTAAGATTTATGCAAAACTTCAAACGAAACAAAAAAATTGTATATAAAAAATGTGTGTACCTAATTTTCCTTTGACTTTTTTATATTAATTATAATTAATAATTAATAATATATATAATTATATATTACTTTATTATATATTATTATTTATATATCTTATTATATATATCTTACTTTTTATATATCTTAATGTTTTTTTAACAAATAAAAACATTTCTCAACTTAAAAACGTACTAAAAACTCATTTATCACGCCAAAAGTTCTTATGACCGCTCTTCCTACGCGGCGGGGCCACTGTGGACTGGGTCGAACGGATGCATTTTGTTCAGCAACCCAAAGCTCACACAGAGCCAAAGCGCCTCACACTGCAACTGATAAGGCTACTTAAGTGCCGGTTTATTAATAAAATAAAATTTAGTTAATAAGTACAAAATTACTGTGGGTTATACATACTTTTCGCCGCTGAAGCCGAATGTGTTTGTGCATGGCCACCAGTGTGTAGCTAAAAATCTACTGTTCGCATGTTTCATGTTTCCAAATGAAATAAAACATTATTTCTAATAATCGTTTTCGGAAGGAAATAGCAAGCTTTTGAGTGTAGCTCTGAAATGAAAAAGTAAGTTTCTTTGTTTTTGAAATAACATTAAGACACCAACTAGAACAGGCGCTCAGTCAAACAACTAACAAATAATATATGCACCAGTTATACACCCGTGACCAAAATAATAGAAACGCGATATTTTAACCAACTTTTACTGCTTTACGTTTTTTTTTTTATTTTTATAATTTGTTTATTAAAACATACGTCATTTTCCAACAAATACCATACATTTTAAAGTTTAAGCCTTGTACTAAACTGATAGGTTAGGTTAGGTTGAAGCGGGCTCATGGCCCATTGTGATGCCGCGTGGGGAGCTTGCCCCTATCTGTCCTAAAACCAGTATGTACTTTTCAGAAAGTTTAGAATATCTTTGATTTCTGCAGAACTGAGATCTTCCAACTCATTAAAAAATTGTTTCCTCAGACTAGGAAACCTGCGGAACAGGACAGTAAGTGTGAGATTGTCTATTCCCCTTCCTCATCTAGACAACTTCTACAGAAGGCATGTGCTTGCACACCCATCCTTTGCTCATGTCTACCTATTAGACAATATCCCGTTATGACTGAAATCAGTGTGCTAAGACTGTGTTTATATTGCCTTAGCAGAGATTCTGTGCGTTTAGCATTTAGAGTCGTACACGGTTGACGAGTGGTTTTGCAGGTGGCTTCATTACGCCATCTTTCGTATATTTTCCTTACAATTTCTTCAAGGATGAGTAGCTTACATGTTTGTAAGGGTATCCCTATGTCATTGTTTATATACTCGTCGGTCAATTTGGTGCCGAGTCTCGCTAGTTCATCGGCTCTACAGTTACCCTCATTCTCGCCATGGACAGGAACCCATGTTACCTTTAGGTGAAATGACTTAGCCATCTCGTTAAGAGATGTGCGGCACTTCATGGCTACCTTGGTGGTTGTCCACTGTTTTGTGAGAGATTTTATCGCCGCTTGGCTATCAGTGAAAATGTAGATACCATTTCCAGATATCGCATCACACTGTATCGAATGCGGCCCCCATGTATACAGATTTTTGAAACCCAATACTTCACTCAAAATATTGCTTATACTGCCCAATGAGATGCCTAGAGCTTCTACTAAATCTCTTTCAGTTACTCGACGATTTTCTAATATTCTGTATTTCTTCTACGATTTCTGGTGTTGTTGTTGTTTTTGGACATTCTTGATGTGGATCATCTTCATCGCTTATACGACCACGTTTAAATTCAGCAACCCATCTTTCTGCTGTACTAATTGATGACGGAAAGGCCTTATATACGTTCAACATTCGTTCATATATTTGCTTTGCTTTGAAATCTTCCAAAAATAAAAATTCAATCACTAAACCATAATTGATTTTTTCCAGTGTAGAAAATACTAGGACACGTCGATACTAAATAGCTTGTAAACAAAGAGTGAACGACAAATTGAATTAAAACTTCACATACGTTCATATAAAGAGTGTGCCAACATAACAAAAATAATATAACAAAATCTAGCTAGTAGCAACGCCTTCTCTTATCGAACCGAAAAACTTATTGAACAACCTAGTGGAGCCAATTTTCATATGAGGCTTTTATAGAATGCGATGTAAGTTTGAATGAAAACGAATCGGCCAGGTAAAGGCCGTATCTATTTTGGAACCTTCTGGGATTTGTTTGTCACAAAACAAGTGTTACAAATAAAAATTATTAATAATGAATCAATTATAATAAAACATTTTTTTTTGTTTGGAAGACTTTGACATTTATCTTTGCCTAACCTAATATATTAAAATGCTGCTCATTTTCAGTAAAAAACCAAGAGCACACTGAATTTTTACTAAATTTTAGAAAGTTATATTTCGGGCGTAATTTCGACAAATTGACAGGATCAATAACCACCACTACTATGGGCGTCTGTAACATATATACATAGGTGTATAGGCGTACAATTTTAGATATATGTGTAGAAAATACTTGTTATAGACTGAAGAATGAACTAGAAAATGTAATCCTCTTTATCACATTGAAAGAAGTCTGCATTTCTCATAGAATAGGTGATTCTACGTTTGAAAAAAAGTTTCTTCAAAAATCTCCAAATTCTATAAATTTGTATCATAACTGTTCAAAATACTTATATAATACTTATATATTGTAATATAGAACAGACTAAAATTTATTTTTTTATATAGGTTGTATAGGAACGTCAATTTACGTCAAAGTAAAGATGTTGTGAGTAAATTTTCGTCCAAAATTTGCGATTTGTAAAAAAAGTTTACATGTACCTGTATATGTACGAAGAGTTACTCTCGTTGGCTCATTTTTCTTATCGTCCCTGTTGTTTCAACTCAATTGAATATTTGCTGTTTTCTGCTTAGGAAGAAGTTGTCTTAATTGCTTGCAATACAACATAAAGAGCAGATAGACACACTTTCACTCTCACTAAGTTTTATGCGATTGCAAATGGCACACAATAGTACCAACATATTGAACATCAGAGCAGCCCATAAAGCACATCACATATTGCACACACATACGCATATTTTACTGTGTATTTTATTTGTTACTTCATAGGCATATTCATTCATTCATTGTGTGCTTGTGCCTGCATGCAGCCGCAAACTTTCTAATTGGTTTTTGGCATTTTCTACGGAAATTTCCGGTACATCCTACCCACCGTCGCCGTCACTCAAATTCAAATATGTTTACTTGTATATACATATGTGCAAGGATATATGTATGTATGCATACAATTGTCCAGCATGCGTTCTACAAATGCAGGCTTTTAGTGATACTCGTACCTATGTTGGCTCTGGTACTTCTTCCAAGCGTATTGGAGCATAAATTCGTGTACCATTCAAATGACATCTTCTATTTGTTTCTCGATTGCGTGTGTGTGTGTGTATATGTGTTTGAATATGTGCTAGTTCACTTATTTGACTACGAGTATCATATGCATTTTTTCCGAATCCATCGTCATTTCTACTGCAACCCTAAAGTAGTTTGCGTTCACTACACGGGCCTTTGTGGTTAGTGGATTCAAATAAACTCTTACACTTTGATAAGCCTTAATTGATGAGAACTTCTTTGAATCGTTATTTGTATTGCAACGAATTTTGTGTTGGTACACAAGCAATTCAAAGAAAATGGGGTTGGGTAGACGCAAATAAAAAATATTTACTTCGATACTCATCATCATCACTTTTACTCCAATAACCAATGATTAAATTTCTAAAAATATGTCATTTACATACATGTAACATTTTACATATGTATTTCAGGAGGTAAGCTCTTGCAGCAAGTTATCTGCAATCACCGTAATGTACGGGCGCCGGAAAAATAAGTATCATAACAGACGTTGCAATACTCGACCGTAGAACTTCACCATACTTTTAGAATATAGTAAACTTTTGGCTCTCAAATACTATTTTATTTTAGATAAAAAATAAATAATGTTGAATGGATTTGTGCGTGACTACCATCCGTAGAACGTAGGTTCGAATCTCCGTGAAACACCAAAGTAAAGAATTTTTTTTCAAATAGCGGTCACCCCTCGGTAGGCAAAGACAAACTCCAAGGGTATTTCTGCCATGAAAAAAGCTCCTTAAAAAAAAAAACGTATCTGCCGTTCGGAGTTGGCTTGAAGCTGTAGGTCCCTCCATTTGTGCAACAACATCAACACGCACGCCACAAATAAAAGGAGGAGCTCGGCCAAATACCCAACATGAGTGTAAGCGCCAAATATATAAAGTATACGTTAAGTTATAGGTTAAGTATGCTTGGAAATACAAGTAAAATTCTGCGCTAAATCATACTGTGAAGGATAAAGTAATTTTATGCTAAAATATGAGAACATTAAGGTATGCGTTGGATTATATTAAGGCTTCAGTTACATTGTATGTTAAAATATACCTTTAAATGTATAGGTAAAAGTGGCTGTCGGTCTTTAAACCAACTCACTAGGACCATTACCGATCCTTTGTGATACCGTAATAGCAGTTTACCTCATTAAATCAGTTTGTTTCAAGTGCAAACTCATTGATCTGGCTGACGCGTGTGCCCCTAAAGTAATCGGTATCATTCAAGAACGATAAGCCAAAGTATCTAAAACTACTAACATGCCACGCAAGGCAGTCACAAAGAAGATGTCTAACTAACACATCTTCCCATTCTTCTTTTACTTCTTGCAGCTTCTGCAATAGGCGAAATTATGTATCATCCATTCGATCTTTAAACAGGTCCACCAGACAGTGTCCTGTGATCAGAGCAACTAGCATGGTGATGTTTTTCCTTGACCGATTGAGTTACGCCTTTCAGCGCCTAATGTCGCATTTTAGATCAATTCTTGTTCCATTGTTCCATTATATGTCAGACTATCAACCCATCTCTTGTTGGCTGAAGTGACTTTACTTCACAATTTGTAGGTTGGAGGAGAATGAACTGGATGCGGAAGTATTCTCGTTAAGAGATACCCGTAATTTAATCGCCAAGAGATTAAATCGCGCTGGGCTATCGGAATAAATATATAAGTAGATTTCTCGAAGACATCTACCTCATTAATGGGAAATAATGCTATAGTGATTGGGTCGATCTGGAACGCTTACTTTCAGCTTTTTACAGTAGACGCTAAAGCCAACTTTATCGTCAAGCTTCGAGCCATCAGTAAAGAATCGTTAGAAGGTTTTCCGACCAGGTATAATATAATATCAACCCTCTTACGCCTACCTGGTATTCTACTCGTAGTACTAAATAACTTTTTAAAATACTACTACTAAATAACCTTTTAAAAAATCGGGCGCAGGATTGGACCCAGGCCGAGTGTTATGGCCGAGGGTGCAAAACCAAAATAGCACCATTGATTAGTTGCGGAAACCTAGCCGCAGTGTTGCCTGCATTCTGTTTACAAACCAAGTCTACGAGTGAGAAGATGAAAATATATTCAGAGCATCAGAAGGTGTGGTTCTAAGAGCACCGCAGATACATATAAGCGTCATGTGTTGAACTTTATGAAGCCTATTTCTATTCGTAGTTTTATCCGGTATCGTCCACCATACTATATATAATACCGTAAAGAAATATCGGTCTGAGTGCTCTTCGAAGAAAGACTCCTCCTGTGTCTGATGGGCTTTTTGCAAAAAATAGTAGCTTTCTTTGCTCTGTTCTGTACATCCATGTTCTAATTTAGTTTCTTGTCGAATATTACATCTATATATTTGCCGCTATCTTCAACGTCTAGCTATACACCATTTAATGATGGCTTCACAAACTGTGTAATTTTGTATTTCCTTGCGAACAGCTCTAATTCCGTTTTATGAGGGTTCACACCCAAACCAACATTTAGAGCTTAACGTTGAAAGATATGTGCCACATGTAACAACAAATTAATATTTTGCGTAAGCAATTACATTACAGTCCCGGCCATCGAGCAATAAAAGCAGATCATTGACGGCCAGGTTGCCCAGAAGTGGAGAAAGAACATTTGCTTGAGCAGTTCAGTTGAAAACTGTGCGCAGTGTTGCTAACGCCAATAAATCTGAGTCGCTAGGGCCAATATCAAAAGTCGCTAGAAAGTCGCCAACTCCATCAGGGGCGGATCCTAAATTTCATTCTGAGAGGTGCACAAGAGGCTAGCTGCGGACTTAGAATTTTTAGATGAATAATAATTAAACCAGTAATACCAACTCTACTGAAATTTGAGATCAACGGAAGTTGGTTTCATTCTCCTGAAATACTGGTTTTTTTTATTATGATTCGATAAATCTACTAAATTTTCTAACGCTTTGTTAATTTGTGTCTGAAAAACATTTGTGTCTTTAAAATATCATTGGAAAGCATGAGTGTTTCAAGAAATGTTGAGAAAGTTATTTACGAAGTTGATTCAGTACTGGATTCAAATGGAAAATTGAAAATTTGTAAAATTAGTAATATTAACTAATACGCTTTTATAATAAATCCAGGCAAATCATACAACAATTTACTAAATTATTATTAATTAAAGTCTTGAAATGGATTTATAAAATACATATATTTAAGCATAGTAAAGAAAACGTGGCAAAAAAGGCTACGCTTTAAGGGGGAACACCGCTGTGACAGCTAAAGAAATAAGTGATTTTTTTTAGGGAGAAAATGAAGGAATTTGTGGATTGGATTTTTTTTATTTTATTAAGTGTCCATTAAAGACTGGCAACCTAAATTTTTATGGAAAAATATTAATTTATAAATTTAAAATTTCAATTATAGATCGATAATTTATCGACGATAACACATCAATAGGCAGTGCGTTATTTTAACTATAGTCAGTAAATTGTTACTCTAGAGTATGGAAGGTAAAGGGCTTTCACGGGTAATCAAGTTGACAGAAAAGTATCTATTGCCTAAAACGGTTTTGATTTGCTCTCCAAAAGTCGCCAGATAAGTCGCTAAATCATTTTTGTCGTCAAAACTTTTTTTTTGTTGCCAAGACTCATGCATAAGTCGTCAATTCTAGCGACAAAGGCGCTAATTTGGCAACACTGACTGTGCGAGTGGAGCAAATTGGAAATTATGATACTTTCCGACTAACTAGCAGGATATGTACTAATGGTCTAATTAACGCATCAACTCCAAGCTTACAAAGAGGCGAGAATATTTTCTATTTTCTCAAAGTATAGGAAGGCTGCTAGATTACATTTTTTAGCCGAGAAAGATTTCTCGATAGACTCACAAGTAAATGCTGGACAGTATCGGTTGAGCTGCCGAGAAGTTACCATTGTTCAAGCAACCATTTATGTGAAGTTTGATCAAACACTCGAGAGCTTTTGGAAGCAACGATGACAAGCTGATTGGTCTGCAGTCCTTCGGAATGACGTGCAAAATCTTCCCTGCTTTGACGTGCGAAATATTCCCTGCAATGGGTTTCTCTCCATTTATCAGGAATATATGACAGCCTGAGGTAATCTTTTAAAACGACCCATAAGCCATGGTATCGTAGTATCAAGCAAGCTCTGATGCAATACTGACTCTGAAGCTCTTGCAAATTCGGTCATTAACTGGTTCGAAAACAGTTAGCTATCAAGAAATCTGAATGTGTACGTATGGCAAGAAGAATGCAAAAAGAAAATACGTGCTTAATCTTTACATACTTGCACCCTTTTATATAAAACACAGACACGACTATCTCTTGGCAAAACTCAATTGAATAAATTTTTAGAAACGCTAAGCAACAAAATTAAGAGTATAAGAACAAATCTTTAACCAAATACTTACAAGAACTAACAAATGAGTAAAGGACGAATTATTCCTTATGGAAATGCACCAAAAAACTAGAATATAGTCAATTCTCATGAAGAGCCTGGTCAGGTAAGAAAACAAACTATTTTATTTATTTCCATAATATTTAAGTAGAGTATACCAATGCTAATTTGTTTTAAACAAATGCATTTGTTTTTCAACAATCAATAAAAAAACATTATTTTAGCACCCAGATGCACATAGCTCAATATCCAGTCACTGGTAAAAGCCAGTTGCATCACTTCTGGGCTACACAGAAGCTACTTCTTCGTCATAAATTGGACGACTTAATATACATAGGCTCTATTTAAATTTTTGGAGTAAAGTTCACTTAATTAATAATTGGCGCGTACATCCTTTTTGGGTGTTTGGCCGAGCTTCTCCTCCTATTTGTGGCGTTTGTCTTGATGTTGTTCCACAAATGGAGGGACCTACCGTTTCAAGCCGACTCCGAACGGCAGATATTTTTTATGGGGAGAAATAGATTCGGAGGTTTGCCTTTGCCTGCCGAGGGGCGATCGCTATTAGAAAAAAGTTTTTCTTCTTTTTGGTATTGCACCGAGATTCAAACCCACGTTTTCTCTGAATTCCGAACGGTGGTCACACACCAACCCATTGCCATAGTGTAAAGTATATGCGTGGTTTATAATGTTCCTTCCATTTCTCTTATTGCCAATTTTCTGCGCGTTTCTTTACAAAACATCACCGCCAATTGGTGAATGTGATTAAAGTTGCATTATTGATTTTCTTTTTTAACATATGTGGGCAAAAAGTAAGGTGAATTTGAGTGTAAAATGAAAAATCTTTATTTATTCTTATAAATCAATTTCATCCCCTTCAAAGTAGTCCCCTCTCGATGAAATACACTTATGCCAACGATTTTTCCAATCCCCGAAACATGCCAAATAGTCCATTTCCGGTATAGCCATCAGCACCTTCTTCGATTCAGCTTTTATCTCCTCAATCAACTCGAAACGCTTCCCCGGAGTGGTCTCTTGAGTTTCGGGAATAGTCACACGGAGCCAAATCTGGCAAATACGGTGGTTGCGGAACGATATGCGTGGAACGAGTGCAGTGTGAGACGGTGCATTATCGTAATGCAAAAACCAAAAGTTGTTGGCCCATAGTTCTGATCTTTTTAAATGAATTGCTTCGCAGTTTATGTATCCAAAACCCTGTTCATGATATCGACCCCTCCTTTTGTGCTCTTGTAATACTGTATTACGTTGGTTTTTTCTTTGATAACATAATTGCCGTGTTATTTTCCACCACTTATGAGCACATCATAATATTATCGCTTAAATAAGTGGAATGAATATATTTCCCTCGAGTTTGTTGCTTTCATTTCGGCTGGAATATGAGAGCTTAAACTCGATGAATTTTAGTGTGTGTCTTATTTTATTGAATTTTTTTTTTCTTCTCTAGTCAAATATGTTGACCTAAGTGTTTGTGCCGCCTATAAATCAGCACATGTTTGGTGGTTTCATTTTCTTTCTTACAGAACCTGCAAGTTCTATTGTAGTATATTCCCAGATTAGTAAGATGCTCTGTTAGTTCACCCTGTTAGTTCATGTTATGATTATAAAATTATTCTCATTTAATTCCCAACAATCTTTATATCGGTTTAGTTTAAAGCTATCTATCATTGATTTTGATTGCGATAAGTATATTGTGAAATTATTATCTTCTTTGCCTTTGAACTACTTCCTGAATAAGAGGTAGCAGAAGATATATTTTCCTAGACTAATCTGCTATTTTCGTTTCGTAATTTCTATGAGCGCTGGAAGGCAGGGGATACAGTCTTGGTTGTTCTTGCCTAAGCTATTGAACTTATAAAGACATTCTAGTACCAGTTTTTATGAAGTTTGGAAAGAGTTGAGAACCTTGATTACTGTCGGCTATCAGTAGGGATAGCTATGCTTCTGTTTCATTCAAGGTTAAAGTGAGCGCATCTCTTTGTTAAGTAGATTCCCGCTTGAAATATATTTGCATTATTGCTTAGTGCTTCCGAGTGTCTTTTCCTTGGTCTTCAGATATCTACCCCTGCAACTTCTTCGGTGAGGAATCCTTCCGTGTGCAATGGGGTTCCTATTAAATTTCAGCTAAATAAAAAAATTGGTGTGCACCTTATTAAGAGGATCACCATAAAAATAAATAAATAAGCCTAAAATATATTGCTTCTGCTAAAAGCATTTAATTTCTATGAAAATATTGGAAACAAAATTATCGTTTTCGTACTTCAAGTCTACACTGTGCATTGCATGCAAGAGCTATTGTTTATGCATACGCATACTCAGCGCTTATAAGTTCAAAGTGGTAATCTGGAATAGAAAAGTATTGTCAATTAAAGTTGACCTAGTGAAAAAATGTTGTAGATCGAGATTTTGGTGCATAAATTTCCTTACACCTACATATACATAAGTATAAACATATCCTTCAACAGAAACACTCTTTATTTCGTATGAAAAATGTAAGGATATTCTCTCTTTAAAATCGGCTGCATAAAGTTCTCTTGTTTTGCATTACTAGTACGAGTACGCACCACTTTACACTTCCCTTACTAAGTGCACTCTTAATCTACTGCTACTCTGTCTAACAGTGCTCACTCGTTACGAATACATCTAGGTCAGTTATTTGATTTGTCCATTCGTTTGCCGTTTCGGCTGTAGCGGCAAATTTCCCTCTATTCTCTCTCTCTTGTCAGTTTATACTATAATTTTGCTGAATGGAAAGTGAAAATATTTTAGTACTCAGCGCAATACTCAGAAGGAGTATAAGAGTACATCAATGTTATGGGGATGTTTTCTCTATAAAATTCCGTTGTTTTAGCACAAGAAGTGAAATATTTTTGATTTGTTTATTTTTATTAAGCTTATACTCGTACCCAGTGACAGTAAAAAAGCGTATGGGAGCTGTGTATAAATAGCGCGTTGATAAACATGACTATTTTGTAGGAAAAAGAAAACAAATTTTATTTCAGCTATTTTTGTAGGCTTTGCGGGCTGCTTGCACATACGCTGTTTCGAGTTAAGGAAAAGTTGAGTAGAGTGTACAAAAAGTTTCTACGCAGAGTGGACATCAGCGCTTACGTTGTATTTTTTTCACTGACATGCATAATAAATTAACCAACTTTTAGTTAAATGGATCATAGTGAAATATCGTAAATTCAAAACCTTATCAAGCGGCCATTTTTAACTAACAGAACTTGGTTCAAATTTTATTAAAGATTTATATTAATTGACATTCCTTTTAACTAAAAAATGAAAAGCAAAACCAGATCATTGACTCAACAATTATAAAAAGTCTCTGTCCAAAGAATTTTTTTTTAATCATACTTTAAATCGGATATCTTGAGAATGCTCCAAATTTTGACATTTTAGAACGGTTTTCCAAGTAGTCGGTACTCCCCCAATTGTATTTCATCATAATTTGTGAGTATAACTAATTAGATTTTATTTTGAACAAAATTTAATGAAACTTGAAGACCTTTTTACGCAACATTATCTTATTATATATCTATAACATCATTAAAAAAGATTTGCATAACTGCAATAACCTCCTCGATCTGTGATCAGATGCACAAATTAAATGCTCTTTACTCTTATTAACCAGAACGGTATTAATTGCAGCCTTCAGAAGCAATGTTTTTTATGAGGATGTTAACTGGATTCACGCTCAACTACGCCACATACGTAGTAATCCAGGGGAATAAGGTCGGGGGAGTTAGGTAAGTGTTATGTAGTCATAGAAATTTCCAGCCATACAATGTTGTGTCACCATCAGTTTGTGTGAAGGAATAGGGTCTTGCGGAAAGTTGTATGGGCTGTCACCGCGTGCACTATCAAGGATTTCACTACTGTCTATGGAACCCCGCCATATGCAGCAAAACTCACTAGAAATCCTTGAGCAAAGAAGGGTGGTGGCATGACATATTATCTTTTTTTCGTTCTAACAAAAAACTTTAATCACTATGATCGAAACATTAAATTCCCTCGCAATGGCCCGCATTGATTTTGAAAGGTCCTCATCAATGATCGCCTGCACTTGTTGAATAAATTCTGAAGATCGCACAGTTTCACATACCTATAGCGACGATAACTGCATTTCTTTTAATTTTTTGAACCCTCCATGTCCTATCTGAAAGAGAACAAAAAAAAATAACGGTTTCGGGAAGTTATGGCCGCATGTCCTCAACTACCTTGTACACCCTGTAGTATTTATATGCGTACAAATTTGTGGTGTACATCAGAATTGGTGTTGCCATATACCCTCAACTGACATGGTATAGTGGACATTTCTGTGTTTTGCCTATTCTCAGATTTAATTTTCCTTTATATCCACATATATTAGAGCGGGGCGACTTAAAATTTTTCAATATCGCGTCCTCGAAATTACGATTCCTCCTATTACTAAGAACAAAACATCAGTTTACGACATAGGTCTAAATTTATTTAAAGGTTCCAAAAATTGATGTGTTTGGTTCATATAGAATTTTCAAAGAACACTAATCGACAAAAAATAACTATGGCATTAAATATATCAACTTTATTTAAAGTTCTAATATAAATTCAATATATAAAAGAGTGTATTCGTTTTTTAGATATGGTAAATTTAAATATGGTAAAATTTCGGTTTACAGATCTGAAAGAAAGTGTACTTTTTTAAATGCAATTATCTGCAATCTCTGCCAATTTGAAATATTCTTTCAATCTTAAAACGCCATTTTAAAACTCAGCTCCACCGCATTAGGTATAAAATACAAATTTTTGAATGATGTTGCCACCTGTCTATAAATTTAGCGACTGAAATATTTAAATAATATAACACAATGCGTTTAGCGAATGGAAGAAATTCAAGTGCACTTCTGTAAGCAGTAACTTCGAAAAAATTTAAATGAATATATTTTTATACCCGCGCGCACTTAAGAGCATTATAATTTTATTCATTTACTATACGTTTCCTATAACAGCATAAAGAAATCGAGATAGATGTGGACACATATTATAGCACGTGGGCTGGAAAGCTCCGTGCCCGAGACTCAAACTCCCGCGAGCGAAAGAATTTCAGACAAAAAATTTCTGAAAGCAACCGACGAGTTAAATTTGGTTTTCTTTTATTTTCATTCGAACATATAGCTTTATTTGTCCCATTGTGATTTAGATTTAATTAGTTTTCATTAAGAAAATGTTTTTTTTGCCTCGCCCGGAAAACACATATTTAACCTGTCTCGGCATGCTTTGAACCAGCTTTTCTGCGTAACTCGTCGACAAAAAGGACCACATTTTGCGAACTTGACGCAAGAGTTGCTTTAAATCGCGGACAGGCTTTTCGGTTGGCGTCTGGGAACTGGGAAGGCCTGTCCATTACTGTGACGCCATTTTCTTGTTTCCTTAAAAATACCGCCTCGAAACGCGTCGAGTGATTCTCACTCATTTGTGTTTGTTTGCGTTTACGGGAAAGTTTCGAACAACACTAACCTGAGTTAGCACTGGCGTCGCAGCCCTTGAGTTGGACTATTACGCAGGCTCTTTTCTTCTGGCACAGACTGTATGTAATATGATATATAAAGATATGCTGCCAAATTCAACCGCTCTTGTTACATCGTGCTTCTTAAATACATTCCCTCCCACTTGGTTAAGGCTAAATTCTACATAAAATAAGTGATTGCTAAAAATGGCCACCATTCTTTACAATTACTTTGAAAATCCAATTTCGAATCGTGAGCGAAACTACTTTAATCGCAGAAATTGATAAAATTGTATCTTCACATTGTTTTCCATTGTCATATTCTCATTCCTACATTCTCGCATTATCATCAAGGCTCGAGGTATTACTGAGAAAAGGGTTTCAAATCCAAGAAGTAAATCTCTTGTTCTTCTTATTATTTTCCTGTGTTTTTCTTGCTACTTAATTTTTTATAGAACATTTAGAGGATATCTTACCTCACGCGCCGAACTCTTCGAACTGTGGAGCTTTTAATGATCAATTGTTTTAATTTATGGTCAACCGCTGCCAATAAAACTCCGGACCTGATCGACGTGTTCATTGTAAAAAACTGTGCAAATTTTATTCCAAAAGCTTAAGATTCTGATCTCAATTCTGATCATTCACTCATATTTTTAACTTTCGATGAAACAATAATCGAGACAGAAAGTAATCCGACACTCCGTAATAAAAATACCGACTGGGAATCCTTTGCAAAAATTCTTCAAAATATTCAACAAAATAGCTTCTTAGTAACCACCAAGTTTTGTTGAAGAAATTCAGAAAGAGATCCAGTTTTGAAAAGAAAACAACTGGTGCTAATTACTTCAAATAAATTAAGCTGGTCATCCCAAGCAAAAGAAAACTAAATGGCAACAAACTTCTTCCCCTAGTGACAAAACCAAACTTAACAAAGCGTCACAAGAATTGGATAGTGAAATAAGTTGTATTAAAAATGAATCAATAAATCAATACATTTCAAACTTGAGATCTGAAAAAGATGACTATTATTGAACTATTGTGACTAAATATACGAAAAGATCAAACTGGCATGCTCCTCCAATCAAAAAAGACAATAATGCATGGGTAAAAAGTGACAAGGACAAGGTAAAACATTTAGGAAACCACTTGTCAAAAACTTTCCAACCCAACGAAAATCAATCTAACAATTTGTATACTATTACTGTGGATGAAAATAACACCTTTCATGCATTACTATAAAAGAACTCAAAAGAGAAATAAAACAATTAAAAGATAAAGGAGATGAAAGAAGAAAAAGATGAGCTGTTAAAAATGTTGCCACATATAAGTTTGGTTACTTAGTAAAGTTTTTTTTAACTGTGGGAAGTTGCAGAAATGATAAAGGTTCCAAAACTGGGAGAAGATCTACGCCTTGTTTTCTCGTATCGGCCAATTTCGTCGCTGCCACAAATTGGTAAGCTGTTTGAAGAGCTCATCGTCAGTCGATGAACGCCAAATATCTAAAAATATTTTACCATCGCATCAATTTAACTATCGCTGTAAGCACTCAACCATCGATCAGGTGCACAGAATCACAACTGAAATAGGAAACTCTTTTGAACAGAATAGCGTGTATTCAGCGGTATTTTCGGACATCGCACAAGCTTTCGACAAGGTTTGGCATAACGATCTAAATAACAAACTAAAGATATGCCCTCCAGATGATTTTTGCGACCTCCTAAGGTCGTATCTGACTGAATGCTACTTTCGCGTTCAACAAGGAAATTAATACTCTAACTTTGAAGAAATAAATGCAGATGTGACACAAGGAAGTATTCTTAGTCCGCTCTTGTACCTGTTATACACCAGAAACAAGTCGATATCCCCGAATAGCTTGATCGCCGACGACACTGCTATGCTGTCGCTACAGCCAAACTTCAAATTACAACAAACACCGTTAAAAATGGACTTAGACTTGGCACATAAAATTGAATAATACAGGGTGGCTGATGAAAGCCGCTACCAAAAAAAATTGAATAACTTTTTTTCTTTTTAAGTTGTCTGTTCCATTTTTGTTTTAATTTGCAGATTGATCTTTAAAATTTATTAAAATGGATAACTGGGACACGCAAACAAGAATTTGGATAGTCCGCCGCTATCACGCACTGGAGTCCGTAGTTTTGGTACAGAGAGAGTACAGGCGGATGTTTGGCGGCGATCCCCCGAGCAGATGGACCATAATGAGACTGGTGAATAATTTTGCTGAGCAAGGAACAGTCGCAAGAAGGCCTTATCATCGAAACCCACCAGTCCGGACGGAGGAAACGATCGCTGCTGTAGCTGCAGCTATACAAAGCAATCCAAGGGTTTCAACAAGAAGTTTATCTGCTCAACTTGGTGTCAGCCGACAGTCTTTGCAAACAATAATGCACAAATATTTTGACTTATTTCCCTACAAAATTCAAATGATTAACAAACTGAATGCAGCAGACTTGCCGATTCGCTTGGAATTTTGCCAGAAGATCCTGCAAATGGTGGAAGAAGACCAAAACATGTTAAACTGCCTTTTCATGTCTGATGAGGCCCATTTCGATCTAAACGGCAATGTGAACAAACCAAATTGTCGAATATGGAGTACTTCTAACCCACAGATACTCCACGAGACGGAATTGCATCCTCTTCATGTGACAGTGTGGTGTGCGGTTTCTTCACGCTGTATTGAGGGCCTTATTTTTTTGAAGAAAATGGTCACACCGTTACGGTTACTGGAGACCGTTATTTGAAAATGCTGAAAGAATTTTTCTATCCAGAACTACGCCGAAAGAGAATTCCTTTCAACTCTGTGTGGTTTCAACAAGATGGGGCAACGTCTCACATAGCCCAGACTGTTATGACAGAGTTGCGACGAAAATTTCCCAATAAACTGATTTCAAGAAACTGCGAATTTCGTTGGCCCCCCAGGTCGCCTGACTTTACTGCACCTGACTTTTTCTTGTGGGGTTTATGTAAACAAGAAGTTTATAAAACAAAGCCAACAAATTTGGATGAACTAAAACAATCCATTCGGGCAACAATTGCGGCTATTCCTGTCGCAACTCTCAAAGCAGCAATGAACAACTTTTTACTAAGATGCCGTACTTGTGTCAACGAGCATGGGGGCATTTAAATTCAATTATTTTTAAAACTAGTTAAGCTACAATACATTTAATAAAATTTAATGACCTTCAACTTGAAAAAAAAATAAATGAATTCCATACACTAAAAAAAAGTTATTTGAGTTTCTTAATGTAGCAAAATTCATCAGCCACCCTGTAGTTAGTTCATGTTAACTTCACCAACAAAAAAGTGAATTAATAACCTATAATGCGACTAAATGCTACAATTCATGCAAACACTGCAAAATACCTTGGCATGACGTTCGATGATAAGCCGCGATACGAGAAGCGAATAAATCTTTAGCGGCATTAATCTGAAGATAAAAAAAGTTAAATGCCTAGTTGGACGAATATCAAAGCTCTCCACACAAAGGATGATCAATTTAAAGGTGTCGGATTTTACAATATATTGAAATAAAACAACAAAAAATTCATGACATTTATTTAGAAAGATGAAGTAACATTGTAAAATTCCCACTTATTGACAAGCTTTGAACATTTAATTTATTTATTTGATTTTTTATTTCAGTTATTTTATATATAAATATTAATCTGGTTTGAAATTTGCATATCTCATTATTTTTTACTTATTATATAGGATTCCATTCCGCTCTTTTAAAATGGATTAAATCCTATCTCTCCTCTCGAAAATGTATTGCTAATGTTGATGGAGCGTCATCTTCTTCTTCTTCTTCTTCTTTTATTTATATTTTACACGTCTCTGGTGCATTCGATGTTCGAATATGTCGTCTTTATTTGGAGACCATATTATGCTTGTCATATTAAAGGCTCGAACGTATCCAGAAAGCTTTCGTGCATTATGCTTTGCATTCTTTAAATTTCACTGATCCAATTCCATTCTATAAAAGTCGGTGTTTGCTCGATCTCTAAAATCACTAGATATTCTGTCCATTAGTTTCCTTTCGATTTGATAAATTGGGTCATTGACTCCTCATTGCTTTTCGAGCAAATCAATTTCAATATTCCTCAGCGAAGTTTACGCAATCATGATTTTTTCTAGTTAGGGATGGTAAGAACTAATTATGCTTCCAATGCTCCGATTTCTAGAATTTTGAGAGAATTTAATTCGCTTTTAAATCATACTAGCCTGGATTTTTCTTCCACAAAGAACCACTTCAAATTGATACTAAATGAATTGTTGAACTAAATTCTTAGTATTCTAAATTCTTAGTAATCTAATAATCTTAATCTGTAAGTTATAACAAATGTTATCTTTTTCTTTCACTCATTACAATTGAAACTAGTTTATTATAAGTTTAATTTCACTTTGGATAATTCATTCAGCATTAATCTCTTTTCATAGTCTGTAAGAAATACTGTATTTTTTAGACTTTTAATTGAATAAATAAATAAATAGAAACAATTTACAATGGCATCCATGCAACGTATTTCCAAAAAAATATATGTATCAGGTGTTAACCACTCCAGCTTAATGCCAATAAAATCTGAAGTACGACAAGGTTCTTTTCTTGGTCCGATTTTATTTATTTTGTGAAGACATGCCAATGAATCAGTTATAAAGTTGTATTTTGTATTAAGGCAGCATAGAAAACTTGTTTCTTATATTCCTTAAGTCATTAAACTCGTTAAAATGCTATTAATACCTATTATACCGTACCGTTGTATAACACTGGCCAACAAAGTTGCAACTTTTGTCTGATGATTGAGGTTTATCACTTGATATTTACTAATTGGACGTCGCTGATTCTAAATATACCCTCAATTAATTTGTGACAGTTCTTTTTTACGAAATTTAGCTTTTGTAATAATTCATTGGTTTTTATTGCTCGTTTGCTGAATAATTAGGAACAAAAGAGGTTTTATTATTATAATTTGACATGGCATCGTCAACACGAGTTTGTGTAAATGATCCGAATCGTTTAAAGAGTACCGATTAAATGTGACACCGTTCGTAATTGAGGCTTACAAAAACTACTTTAGGCACCTTAACTTAAAACTACTTTAGCCTTGGATCCCTCAAAAGGCAAGCAAAATATGAGTTGCGTTTCTTCAGATTAAGTTTCAGAACTGTATTCAGTAAGTAAGTTCTAAATTTTTCTGTTACTCAATTCTAAACCTTTACAACTTAAAATGAGAACAGAAAAAACATTGTTGGAATGAATTTTTTTTTTTATTATAATCTGGTAGATAATTAGAAGAGAGTGTTAAACTGGAAGAGAGTGTTAGAACGGCAACAAGGGCACTTAATAAAGCATGTCACGCAGCATGCACTCTCCTTAAAACCCCGCTTAAAACGCAGATCAAAGCCACCTTGGTGGAACAAGGAGCTGAGATCAAAAAGACGCAGCGTAATAGAATTCTATAAGCTGGCTCGAGCAGTCGATAATGAATCCTGCAGGGAAGAGTATAATGATCTACGACGAACATACAAGAAAGAGGTGTGCAGAGACAAGACAAAGTCATGGAAAGACTTCTGAGTCCTGTTAGACGTTATGTTTAAGGCACAACGCGCATATACTAAAGGCAGATCCACAGAGACTGCGTTACACCCACTAGTGTTAGTTAGAGATAAAGCTCTATAGTACAAGGAATACTTTTTATGAGTATTTCTAGACATTAGTGGTGCATTCAACAATTTGTCGAGGGAAGCCATTTTAAGGGGCTTAGATACAACAAATACAGAACCCGCTGTTTATTAATGGATAAAGAACCCTTTCGGTTATAGAATAATACGTGTGGAATGGAAAGAAGCTAACTTCATTAAACTAGCATATGACGGTATGCTACAAGGTGGCGTTCTATCGCCACTTCTCTGGTTACTTGCAGCTATTAACGAAATTTGAAAGCACGGCATATAAACTTATAGCATATGCCTCTTAAAGACTACGCAAAGTACCTTGGAGTAATTTTGGATAACAAATTATAATGGAAGCACATATATTGGAAAGGAAGAAAATGCCAGTAACGGTACTCTATGCATATAGAAGAATGCTGGAAGTTACATGGGGTCTATCTCCTTCAATAATGTAATGGTGCTACTCAGCTGTGGTAAAGCCAATATTACTCTATGGAGCTCTAGTGTGGTGGAATGCATTAAGAAAAACGAAACACAAAACACCTATGGAAAGTATTCGACGTCTTGGTGCACTCTGCACGAGAGGGGCAATTAAAACTACTCCTACGGCAGCATTTGAAAGAATACTCAACCTACCACCGATTAACATTGCGGCAGAAGCCTTAACGCAACGGGTGAATTTACGTCTAAAACATTCGCACATAGCTGAATAGGTATGAGTTATCGGACCAATACGGATTATATGACTCCGAAATACAAGATTCCGCACAACAATAGAAGAAGAGGCGTGGAAAAGAGATATGAAACCTAGCCCCACTACGCTTAATATATTTACTGACAACTCGAAAATGATGGACGGAGTAGATGCAGGGATTTATTGCGCAGAGCTAGACGTCAGGCGGCCAATACAGCTCCCTGACCACTGCAGTATTTTTCAAGCAGAAGTCTTTGCGGTAGGAAATAGCACTAGCAAAGGCATCGAGGAATTTCAACATAAAAATATGCGTTTACAGTCAAGCGGTAATAAACTCATATGAAATTTCATCTAAACACATTCTAAAGGCTAGGGAACCCATAGAGAGACTACGGTTACACATCTATTGGGTACCTGAACATAAGGGCATTGCAAAAAACGAAATTGTAGATGAGAGCTTAACCTAACCTTGTAAATACTTTCATACCATTTATTTTTTGGATATGATATCCGGCATATGTCCGGTTGCGAGTTGCACAGTCCATCCAATCAGTGCAATTTTTGACGAATTTTTCCAACAAATATGAATAATAAAGCTAAATGTGCCCAATCAGCAAAAATTCGACGCAATCTATAGTCATATGTCTATGGCATCAATTCTTACACAAGGTGTATTTTGTAGGCACGTAAGCTAAGATTCTTACGTAAAATTGTCCATGTAGGCGACGGGCAATGGCCAACAAGTTGAGAACGATGATGCATCGACATTTCCGCGTCTTATTCAACGCTTGGCTCTAAAAAGTTTGTTTAGAAAACGCAGGATAGAAAGGAATTGGACATACAAGATTTATAAAAATTCGACAAATTCTCATTAAAATTTCAAACTTTTTAATCAAAATTAAAAATAAAAATGGGTACACAGTTTTATTGCCCATTAAAATTCAGTAAAATTAAAATCAAGTTTGAAGTGGCTCCAGATTTCCGTTAACTTTTGGATTTGTTTTCTGACCGAATGACGCATTGACCTTAAAATTATGTTTCTCACTTTGTAGGTATATGGAGATCTAATAATTTTCTAACAATATAAGTAGTTTGTTAAATATATATAATTGATTTGTTTAATATAATTTTTTTTATTTAATAAACTTTTTAAAATATAGCTAATTTTATACTGACTATTTTTCTCCTTGTTACGATCTTTATTTGATCAAGCTTCTCCCCTATTTGTGGTGTGCGCCTTGATATTTTTACTCAAATGGAGGGGCCTATTATTTTACGTCACCTCTGAAAAATATACTCAATCCGAGCACTTCCGAATGGTAGTCACGCATCAACCCATTTGACTAAAGTGGATGACAGATATATACAGTAAGGTGCAAAAGTGGAACATAAATAACATAAGTTACGTTTAGTACCATATCTCCATATCTACGCAAACAAGCTTGTTTATTTGAATGTAATTGTACATGTATTATATAATTAGTGTGTAAGCTTTCAAATGAGCCCATAACGGTTAAAATTTAACAACAACAACTACTCATTGGAAGAGCTGAAAAAAAACACAAATGTTCCAATTATGCACCGCTTACTTCGTTGTTGTTCAATGCTTAATGTTAACGGTTCTTTTTAAATTCGGCTGTGGTTTCTTTTGTTCTTTTTCTGGAATTGGTGTCATAAAGTGGTAAAGTGTCAAAGTGTCAAGTTATTAATAAATAATTAAGAATGTGCCCAAAAATTCAAAGTTAGTTACACCACATTGCAAAGGCTTAAAAAAAACATGATTTATTACAAGTTAAGCAAAATCCTCGGCGTCCACAAAAAATGACCGAGCGAGAAAGCTGTAGTTGCAAGCGGTAGTGTAAAGACACCGTCAGAAGGCATTCAGACAATGAATTTGAAAGTCAGCAAATGGACAGCGAGACGAAATTTGAAAAAAATTAGGATTGAAAGCTGCAGAAAAGAAGAAAAAACCGCTGCTTTCAAAAAAAAAAACATAATGACCTGAAAAAAGTTTGCTGAAGTACACACCGATTGGACTAATGCAGATTGGCAGCAGGTACTAAGCAGTAAATAATTAATATCATTTAATGCATATTTTTATATTTTACAGGTGATATGGATGAAACCAAAATAAACCGATTTGAATCGGATGTCTGTTCATGGTTTTGGTCAAAAGATCCCCAGCAGTTAACAAAATCAAGCGTGAAAGAAACAGTGAAGCATGGTGAAGCACTTGTAATGGTGTGGGTTCTTTGATCAAAATCGAAGAACGAATGAAAAAGGAGCAGTACTTGACGATCTTGCAAGAAAATTTGCCTGCTGCCATCCAAAAAACCGGTCTTGCTGTTGAAAAAGGTTTTTTTCAACAAGACAATGACCCTAAACATACGGCAAAAATGGTGTCCAGCTGGCTGAAGTCCCAAAAATTTTTGGTTATGCAGTGGCCAGCACAAAGCCCTGACATGAACGCCATTGAGAATTTGTGGCATCTCGTAAAACAAAAGCTCGCAAACTTATAAACCCGCCAAAAGGTATGAATGAGGTCTGGGAGCGAGTCCAGGATGTGTGGTACTCCATTCGGCCACAAATTGTGGCTAAATATACAGAAAGTATGCCAAACCGTATAAAGGCATTAAAAAAATCGAAGGGGCTTTGGACGAATTATTAAAATAATTTGTTTTTTGTATTTTTTTATAAATAAATAAGCGGTGCATAATTGGAACATTTGTGTTTTTATTTTCAGCAATGCGCCATAAAATCTTTAACTGAGAAGAGCATGCGCATCTCAAAAGGTAACGTCACGATTGCAACCACGTTTGCGCTTGAAACTCAACTCTGCAAACTAACCCTTAAACTCATGGCTAATGGTGAAAACAGTGACCGACGTACGCAGTCCCTTACCGCAGCAACTAACGAGCACAAAACTGAGCAAAACTCATCCCGTAGAGAACAACTGCGTTATTTTATTTACATATTTACACAATACATCGGTTTGTGTGTGTATGAGTTTGGTTGTATCTACACAATGTTGCCATTGATATTTTTACTTACACACTTTTTCACACATCCGCGTTATCAGTTTTAATTTTTCATTGTTTAATAAACCAAAGCCAAAAACCAACAAATGCAAATAAATAGTTCATTTATCTATAATTAACATTATTCAACAGTATTTTTAAGTTATTTTAATAAAAATTATAATTTTCTAAGTTTATTTTGTAAATGATTTCGAAACGTACTGCTTGGCAACACTGTGTGGTGAGAGAGCAATCAGCTGACAGGGTTCTCCGGGATTTTTCAAAAGACCTGAAATAAAATCTACGATACTACGATACGGAAGGAAGGAATTTTTCATTTACATGGGGTTCTCATTAGTTTGATCGTAATAGCTGACAGGGGACTGCGTTTACGTCGGTCACTGTTTTCAGCATAAGTCGTATATCACTTTAAAACGGCATTGCTCAGCTTAGTAAAGCATGAGATGTGCATGCTCTTCTGAGCTAAAGATTTTAAGGAGTATTGTAGGGCACTTAAGCTGTAATATGTCGTTCCGAGTTCATTGTAAGAAAACATGCAGGTTCACAGAATCATTGAACATTTTTGAGGTGATTACAGTAGCTGTAGGACTATCTGAGAGTATGTAAATGCTTATTTCCATCATAAATGTAGGTACTGCTTGGCAACAGGCTAATGCCCTAATTTTATATATTTTTATATTCTTATATGTTATATTGTAATTGGTATCTAATACTGATATCTTTATATCTAGGGTAAATTAATAAATATCGAGTATGTTATGAAACATTTTTCCCCACTGTTTCCGATTTTCAAGACTGCAAAGGCATTGTTGCATTCATCATTCAATTATGTAAATAAATGTTGCTTATCTTTATTGATCTTCAACTCTCAGTAAATGAAAAATAAATAAGAATAAATCTTTAAATCCAAGCTACATCATGACCTCTTTCAATTTTCTTAAAATTACAAACGTAGCCAACGGTTGCTGTAAGCTGCTTATAGCAAAAATGCGAATATCTGATGCTGTGAAAACTTATAAGGGATACAAAGTAAAATACGAAAGTGAAATGTTGAAGTGATGATTGGTGCAGATATTGTAATTTCATATGCAATCGTCCGTCGATTATTCATTGTACTCACTGAATATGCAGCCATCCAAAGCAGCGGCTGTGGATTTAACAGGCAGCACATGAATCGCATTGTTAGTATGCACTCATACTCGTCACCGTACACTGCAATCAAAGAGCAGTTGAAAAATGTTGCATCCGTCGTTGTGTGCGCTCTAGTTGACGTTGACGTGACCATCACCGTCACCTACGCCATCACTGCCAGCAAAATCAACTGAGAATTCATTAATGACATATCAGCGTATAGTTATTTTGAAGCAACAAAAATGCTGTAAGTACTTACTCACTTACTTACATACTTACTGCCTGTCCAACGTATTCACCCAGTACAGAATATGGAGGGGGCTGAGTTTTCGTCATTCGTCATTGCTGGGTTCAGAGTTAAAGAAAATAAAACAGATTTAAGTGATTGTCAGGTGCAGTGTAAAAGGGTGTGTTTGCAGGACTGCTGGATTGAAGGCTCATCTGGTTGGTTGGATGAATGACTGACGGAAAGCAGAACTGTCAAGTAGCTTGATTGCTTGCCTACTTGATGGACTGATAGCTTGACTGACTGTGCTGCGGTCATTGATGCGTTGAATATGCATGAGGAAAATTTGCCATGTGCAAGCAACTTGCAGCATCAGCTTCAGGATCAAAAGCAGCAACAGTAACAAGAACAATGGGACAAGGCAAAGAGAAATATCAACTAACCACGCTAGGCGACACAACAAAGCCACGACCCGCAACCAGCCAGCCAACCAACCAACCAACTTACGAAAATATCAAAATCAACAATGAAATGGTAATAAGCAGAGGCGAAAACGCAAAAAAGAAGGAGTGAAATAAAAAATAGCAATCAAATTCACTACTGTGGCAATGCAGTGTTGCAGTGGATGCAACAGTTTCAGCTATAGCATGATAAAGTATTCACTTCACTATGACTACTTATCAAATTTTCTACAGGAATGCAGGAGAAGTGACTGGTCGACCACAATGCCGCCCATGTGGCGAGTATAGTGATGAGAGAGCAATGCAACCATGCAACTGCATTTTGTACGCTTTCGGCAACAAATTTGTGTCACATATGAATGCAACAGTCAGTGTTGCATGCTGCACATACAATTTTCAAATATGCAAATATACAAACAGACATACAAATTTGCTTATTTCGGTATTGGTTAAGTATAAGCATACACATATACACACATATACACACATATACACACACATACATGTACATACATCAGTGTATCTATGTCCATCTGTCAGTCAATTGTTGCATATCAATGGCTTTGATGCGCTACCCATGCGTTCTTAGTAAATTTGAAAATAGTACATACATACAAATGTGCATATGTAATAATAAATAGAATTTTCAACGCACTTCAATTGCCACAGTAAATATATACACATGCGTTCAAAATAATAACGGTACGAAATATTTATATTTAATTTAACCTTTTTTTAATATTTTTATAAAAAACATAGTTGTTGTAAGTCATATAACTTAGGTAAACTACTAAACTTTGCACAAAATTTAAAAAAATCTACCGTTGCCGAATGGCTTGGTGTGTGAGTACCATTCGAAAGTGCGTAAGTTCGAATCTCCGTGTATAAAACACCAAATGATAGAAAACGTTTTTGAAGTGAAACTTCAAAGGCGTCGATGGACGAGCTAGAATGGAGGGTAAAATTTCAAGGCTATGCAACGTTCTGGGCATTTTCGTTCCGCGAGAGATAAAAAAGATATAACATAGAGGAAAAGCAGAGAGAGAGAGAGAGAGATATACCTTATATATATCTTAGATACACTTTAGGCTATTTTTCCTGAGCTTTTCCTTGTGGTTGCTAATTTCTAGTGAGAAACAACACTGCCTACTTTTTGGCGCTTGTTTGTTGGTGCAAATTTGTAGGAAATATATATTTGGTGCCTACTTTTTGACGTTATATTTCCTTGGTGTCTACTGTTTGGGGCGTTTTTTAGTCCCAATTTTTTTGGCGTCATTTTTTTGGTGGCGCTTATTTCCGTTTCCTGGCTAGTGCTTGTGCGTACTAAAAAGTGCTATCCATTCCGACGTCGGATTTATTGGTATTGCGTTGCGGTAATTTGTGACGTTGCTGCGGTCGCTGCGTTTGTGCGGGTGATAAACGCTCGGAGTAGTGCGCGTTGTTGCCACGGTTTATGTCCGGCGTTTACCTATACCGGTAAACCCTTCTCCGTTTTTTGTAAATTTTGTCTATTTGTATTCTCTGCAAATGTTGTGAATTTATTTAGATATATATTATTTCTCTCTCTCTCTCATTCTCTCTCGGGTATCTCCCTCTTTCTTTGTATGCCTTGA
The DNA here is from genome assembly GCF_027943255.1 of Anastrepha obliqua. NCBI lineage: Eukaryota > Metazoa > Arthropoda > Insecta > Diptera > Tephritidae > Anastrepha > Anastrepha obliqua. Next base: position 90,747,223 of record NC_072892.1, read on the forward strand.
AAGTTTTACTTCTGTTATGCGTACTACGCTACACACACTTTTTTTTCTAATATCGGTTGCCCTTCGGTAGGCAATGGCAAACCGTCGATTGTATTTCAGCCACGAAAAAGCGCCTCATAAAAAATATCTGCCGCTCAGAGTCGACTTAAAATTGTAGGTGTGTCTATTTCCGAAATAACATCAAGACGCACGCAACAAATGGGAAAAGGTGTTCTGGCAAACACCCAAAAAGGGTGCAAGCGCTCTTTACACATAGATATATGTAGTTTTCTAACCCCTTAAAATTTGGTCAAATTTTGTCAACTTAAAGTGGCTCAAAATTGGCGTTGATTTTTGATAATTTTTCTTTTTGTTGACTACCGTTATGCATTTTCTTCCATACAACTCCATATAACGAATACTCGAACTTTGTTTTATATGCAGAAAATGCACAAGAGCGCAAGAAAATTTTTCTATAAATTCTTTTTACAAAGATCGAAATGAAATGGTGAAAATATGTTGGATATTAAATTAAATGATATCTGCTGTACCATACTATATATTTTCATTAAATAAAAAATAAAAAAATAGTCAAAACTTTTCCATATGTCGCCCTGCTATTTATGTGAACACTGGTGTATATGTAACTATGTACATAAACTCATATATATACTCACATAAATCCTGAGGCGGCAGACTTATGAATGTCACTTGAATGCCATAGAAGTGAAAGTCATAACTGCTGACCACTTGCTGATTATAACGTAAGGAGACATGTATTTTGCACACAAAAAAAAAAAGAAATATTGCAATAAGTCAGTGGTTTTGTAGTACGAATTGTTACCATTTGGACGAGAGGTTCTATTGGGCATTTGCTCAATTAATTTTGTGGCAAAGTGGTCAAAAGTGGTGATTTATGTTCATTTTGAAATATGAAAAGATGGCCCATTGAATTTATGGGAGACTATTATTTGGTTAGTCCTGACATCGATGTCCACAGTATTGTTGAATTATAAACTTATTCCAAAATTCTTCTTAGTTGCAATTACAACTGAGTGCATCGCTACGTGTTTATATTCTACAGCAAGAATGCCCACGAAACACTTGATCGTGTGCTTGATTTGTAAAGCCGTAAAAAAAATAAAAATTTACAAATCGAAGGTGTTTTATGTAAAATTCGCAGTATATTTATTTGACAGTCCGAACAATAAAATCACTTACATAAATTGCATTTACAATCACAACAACAATTTCAAAAAAGCAAAAGCCGCGAATTTGATTCAACGTGTAGTACATTTATGATTCGACGAAGTAAGCAAATTATATCTATGCCTAGTCCTGCCATAAGTTATGTTACAAGTTCAGTCTGTTATAGGTATGAAATTTTAATACTTTTTTTAATGGATTTAGTTTTATTTAATCATGTAAACATTAGAGAAAAAAATGTTCAATTTTCATTCGAACGATCACCGTTTGCTTTTACATAAGCCTTCAAGCGATTAGGCCATTTAGCTCTTGCAGCACGCTTGGATTCCATGGATACCGCTGGACGTCGCTGCTCGGACCAAACATTGTTTGAGACTCTCCAAATTTTTGTGAAGCATTCAACAGAAAATATTCTCCAATTCCGACTACAAACTGTAGTCCAATGGATTCAGATCTGGGTTTCCAGACGGCCAATCTTCTGAACATATGAACCCAGGAGTGTTTTTTAGCCACTACTGGGTGGTATTTGCCTTATGGGCTCACGCACTCCATTGAATAGAGTACTGCTCAACTGGCTCATCTCACCTTCTAGGACATCCTCCTGGCATACTTTTGCCCTGGCCTTAACCTTTTTTTCGCAGAAATTAAGAGATATAACGACTTTATAAGACACTACCCACCAAACCATGACGGAGGCAGAATGGTGGCCACGCTAAGCCCTTGGAACAATATTTTTTGCGACTTTAGGAGCTTTGTCGTAGATTTTATTGTTTCGCTTATTAAAAACTTCTTCAACAGTGAACATTTTCTCATCCATGAAAATAATATTTTCATGGCTACGTCACCGAAGAAACTGCTTGCATCTGTCGAGTCTAATTTTCTTCAAGAGCGTTGTTAACAGATGATCGGTTGAACGAAGAAAGGCTTTCATGTGGAGATCATCTAGACTTAGTCTTGATATGGACCTGTTCGATACATTAATTTCCCTGGACATGATTTTCTGCTTTTTAAGGGGATTTTTACGATTTACGAGCCGTTAGAGAAAGCTTTATGGCTGCACTGGTTCCAACAACGTGAGGAGGACCATTTCTTTTCTGTCTGTGAGTGGTTGGGGTAAAATGATTCTCGAAATATTATGTTTTTCAGCAAGTCGTAAGTCAAACTTGCACTTTCCCCACACTTACGTAATGCAATCACTGCAATGCGATTTCCCTTAGCTCCCCATTTCATTGTTGACGAACGAAATTTGCCACAAAAGTGAGTAATATTTATGGGTAGCCAATGCAAACGAACAAAAGCAAAAACGACGCAACTTTCTTCTGCGAATTTGTTCTCGCCGTACACGTTCTAAAATTTGTCACACAATCTATGGCAAGACTAAGTACAACCTGAGTTATCTTACACCTATTTTATTAAATAAACTCGCGAGAAATATTCTGACCTGTAATTTTTATTTCGAAGTATTTATTTACCAAATTAAAGTTTGTCACACTTTCTCGAACATCTAAACTCTCATTACTTTTACAAAAGTCACAGGTCTCATCCCGTTTGTGATTTGTTAACTCAGTTGCGTTGTGGTTCAGAAAACCTAACACAGTCACATTAAAAACATAAAACTTCTCCGGACGTGACCCCAAAAAAAGGCAACTGTCTGACGCAAGATCAGAAGATCATTGATTTATCTGTGCTAAAACCAAACTTATCTTTGGGTGAAGCTGAAGCTATTTCATGGAAAAGTAGATCTAATGTATCCAAAGATACGATTCGATAACGTTTACGTGCAGAATACCTCAAATTCCGTAGCACATTGAAACAACCGCTGCTCTCATTATCACACATTAAAAAAAGACTTGCACGGGCTAAGGAAAATTCAGAACAAAATTGGTCAAATGTAATATTCACGGAAGAAACTTCCTTTTGGGCGAATATTTGCATGCATCGGTCCAGGTGTACTGCTGATAATCGACAATTTCAACGTACTGTTAACCATCCAGTTAAGGTTCATGTTTGGGGCTGCTTCTCCGAAAAAAGAATTTGGCCATTTATTTGTGTTTACCGCCAATTTGAATGCAGTTCTGATGAATCAAATTTTTAAAAAAGCATTATTACCATCAGCTGCGAAGATGTTTGGAAAAACTAGCCAAGCTTAGATATTACAAGAAGATGCCAAGCATCGAAGCCGAAGCTGTGTAGAGTGGAAACATCAAAATATGATTGGAATGTTGAATTGGCCTTCACAGTCATGTGATTTCAATCCTATTAAAAATGTTTAGGCAATAATTAAGCAAACACTCAAAGAAAAACAAACATCTATGATCAAAGAGATATTAGGGCATACTCGGCGGACTTGGAGCCGATTATCTCCACAACTTGCGTAAAAATTAACACGAAGTATAACTCGAAGATGTGAAGCCTTTATAGCTATTGGTGGAAACTATAAATTTTATTCAAAATATTCTTTGAATCGGAGGCGGCATAAAACAGTAGCTCCCTTCATTTGTGAAAAAACTTCAAGACGCACACCATAAATAGGAGAAGGAGCTCCGCCAATCACACAAAACACCTAAAGGATGTAAATGCCAATTACATACATAAAAAAAAATAAATAATTGGCACGTACACTTCTGTTAGGTGTTTGGCCGAGCTCCTCCTCCTATTTGTGGTGTGCGTCTTGATGTTGTTCCACAAATGGAGGGACCTACAGTTTCAAACCGATTCCGAACGGCAGATATTTTTATGAGGAGCTTTTTCATGGCAGAAATACACTCGGAGGTTTGCCATTGCCTGCCGAGGGGCGACCGCTATTAGAAAAATGTTTTTATTAATTTTGCTTTCACCGAGATTCGAACTAACGACCTCTCTGTGAATTCCGAATGGTAATCACGCACCAACCCATTCGGCTACGGCGGCCGCTTACATACATACCTATGGGAATATTGTACAATACATTGGAGTTAGTAGTTGAAATGATTAACATTGGGAAGGTCGAATCAAAATAAATAATTCGTTAGGAGCATAACTCGGATATATTCTTCAATTTCCTTTCTTTATTAATGTACCCAACATACAAATTTTTATATAATGAAATCTCACGAACAGTGAAAGCATGCATTTTTTATATTTCTATATAGTAAGCATACATATCAATGTCTTATTTACTTTAATTCTTTTCATCCTTAAAGATTTTTAGCAAACTCAAGCATTTAAAAAAATATAAAAGAAAAACACTAAAAATAAGTGAAAAAGAAAACGACTCAATTAACTTTTAAAAGATTATGCGCTCAGACATCTTTAAGTATTTGTTTTTTACTTTGAACTTTTTAAATAAAAAAGAACATAATTACCTCACAATTTTCTTTGTTAAATACTTGTAAATATGCACATTTACCTACATACATACATCAAAGAAAAACATTTTTTTTTGCATTTGTTCCTATTTTTTTGGTTATTAATTCCTTCTTTCTACTATTTTGTATTTATTATTTTGCTTGCTGATCATTTTTATTTACGAATGATTTCACAAAAATTACTGTGCAGCAGCAAAACAAAAAACCATAGCATATGCTAAGGGGCAAAGGTTGTAGTAAATATGTACCTATTTATTTCTGTGCGCTTAAAGGCGTGTGTGCGTGTGCTTTATTTGCCTCACACATGTAAATAAGCACAATTTCTGACTCAGCATTTCTTTCTTTTTTAGCAGGTTTTTTTTTTGTTTTTCTCTTCGCTGTTCGCAGGCAAATAAACGAATTTGTGAATTTGCGAATTTGTGAATTTGTGCAAAAGAACTGCTCCCCGGCCTCATGTATTCACAGTGTGCGTTCGCATGTACTTATACTTATGGGCACTTGTGCGTTCCAAAGCTGACATATGATTCTGTACACTACAGTAACTGCCGACTAAAGCTGGGGGTTAAGTGGATATAAAAAAGTAATTTTATAAATCGCCATTAATGCACAGTCTCACATACATACATACGTCTGCTAGAAAAGTGACTGATTTTTTGCAGGAAAATTTTTAATCGCACATTCTCACATTCATCTGCAAAGTATTTATGCTGATTGAAATGGGGTTTCAGCTATTTCCTAAAATCAACTTGATTATCGCCGCATGAGTGCGCAATAATTTACTTTGGCTACGGAACATAAACTCAATTGGTGGGACGCAAATTCCTGTTGTTAGTTATGCACATATTAGGGAGCTTTACTCTTCACACAAAAGAAAAATCGGTACAGTTTTTCCATCGGAATTTTAAAATTTATTATATTCTTAGACTTTCGGGAAGATATTAAGATTAACGTGAGCTAGTATTATTACAGGACACAACCCATGGGGCAGCATATGACCACCATTGGAATCATTGAGGTCCCAGTGTGCCTGTCGTACTTGGAGGAGGCGGATAGCACTGAGCACTTTCTCTCTGAGTGTCCTGCCTTTGCTAGAGCAAGGCTACGAGTTTTGGGTTCCGATGACGCGAGAATGAGTAATATTCGTTCACTAAAACTGGAGGTTATTTACGGGACCTTTGTCTCTGTCTCTATTCTTTCCTATCTACTTCTCTGATACTTTTCTCCTTTCCTCCTTTCTTCCTTTCCTCCTTGACTATTTACTTTCTTTCCAGAGCTCTAAATACAATGGGCTTTTTAGCCTGAGTGTTTTGGGTGCCACCAAATCTCCTGGTGCTCCTTGGCTCGACCTATTCAAATTTCAATTTCAACGTGAGCTGGATGGGTTTGAAATTATCTGCAAAAATCGATGTCTTTTCATAAATAAAACCAGTTTTTAAAAGAATTCTTTCTAAAAAAGAAAATGGCAAGAAAATACATTCGCATTGCTACCTCAGATCTTTTACTCGGTCTAGATTGGGCTGAGTTTTTCAAATCTTCCTTAAAACTATTTTCCAAAATCGTAAGAAAAATTTATTATTTTAACTCCGTTGAGATTATTTTTTGAAACAAAAAAAAATATTTTTAAAAACTAACATTATTTATAAAAAATCAATTTTTGCAGCTATCTTCTATCTATCTTTGGCAGAGGTGATAGATTTTAATAAAATTTAAATTTCGATGGAAAAGTTAAATTTTTTTTGTGTCCCCCTAATATTTGTCTGTCTATACTTGTATGCATTTTTCTATTTACCTGTATTTCTTTGTTTTTTTGTTTGTCTTCACTCCAACTTTCATACATTTGGATACACAGATATGTATATACATATATAAAGTAAGCGCGTATTATAGCAACTTCGCACAGAATATTTCTTTCTGGGGTTATGGTCGCTTGCGTGCATTTATTTAAGATGAAAACAATAAATTTGGTCAGTTTTATTGTTTTTGTGCTCATTCCAATAGTTCCTTCTTCTCATAAAAGTATGTATGTTTGTATTGTAGTTACACCATTTCTGCAGCATCTGAACACTTCGAAGGTACCGTCTGCCTTAGAGCAACTGGCAGGCTGGCTAAGTATGACAAACCATAATTTGGCATAGTAGCAATAGTAGTTTACAGGATTTGTGGCATGCCACTTAATAAAAAGGTAAAAACAAGTCAATGACGATAACCTCTTTTATTAACAATGCACTACGATTTAAGTGAAATTTCCGTTCTTACAAAGCAGAAAAACCAAAGCAAAGTATATTACTGGCATTTAGAAAATGGAATGGCAGAGCAGAAAAATATTATCCCTAAACGTAGTGTCATAGCTCTCTAGGCAATAATCGTAATTCTGGCATTCCTTAATATTATATTGCAATATCTTGTAAAATAGCCATCAAATACCCAATAAAGAAAACAACAACTCTAGAGGTGTAACACAAATTTCTTCTATACGAAAACTTTGTGGTGAGAACTTTATAAATATAAAAGAAGCTATGTTAAAATTCTTGCACATAAACGCATCCAATAGATTGATTTACTAGAATTTCTTTAATTTTTCTTTAATAATATTCTTTACGCGAATGACATAGTTTTACATATTATCCAATAAACCCTGATGAACCCAAAAACATAACGGATCAATAATTTAGAAGCTAAGTCAACTATAATGCCGCGATGTCTGCATTTGGTATCCCCGGTAAAGTAATACGGCTATGCAAGATGACGTTGCCCAAAACAAGCAGCACCGTCAGAATAGGGAAGGACCTCTCCGAGCCGTTTGATACCAAACGAGGTTTCAGACAGGGTGACTCGATATCGTCTGACTTCTTTAAACTGATCGTACGTGTCGCAGAACTTAATCGCTCAGGCACAATATTTTATAACAGCATACAATTGTTGGTGAATACCAATAATATGGATATCATCGGTGCTTGAAGTACATTCCTTTTTATCAGAAGAATGTATATAAGACACCTCGGCAAGAAGAATCTAAAAAAAAAATTTTGCAAACTGTATAGAAGGTCTGGTGACCCAGTGCTTTCAGTGCTATTTATAGAAATTACATCCTGAATTTCGAAAACAACAGAATTTCGAACTCGAAAGCCTTTTGGCAACTCATCAAATCAAAAAAGTCTTGCTCGACGGTGCCAAACAATGTTTTTTATAATAATAAATATGCAAATTCTGCGGTAGAATTTGCCAATTTATTTGCTAACTTTTTTTGCCCTAATTTTGAACCCGACCTGGTCTTGAATTCTAGGTTGCGCTCTAATAGTTTTTCACCTCTTAATTTTGGGTCATTGTGCCTATCTATTATCAGTAATAGAGGCTATCAGTAACGTCAAGGCTATTATGAAGCTCAAGCCCACATCGAAAATTGACTGAGCTGAACTGATCCTCTTAAAACTGCATATATTTAATAAATCGTTGTACTCTGGTATCTTTGTTGATGACTGGAAATTAACATACCTTACGACTATATTTAAGAGTGGAAATAAAAATGATGTTAGCAATTACAAGCCGATTTCGAGGCTATCGTCTGTCTCAAAACTTTTTGAGATAACTGTAAATGGTAAGTTCCATTTTTCCATCAAAGGCCTAATATCTACCAAGCAGCATGGTTTCATTGCAAGCCGCTCTGCTGTCACTAATTTATCTATTTTCAATGATTATTGCTTTTCAGCCTTCCAGAACAGATCTCAAGTTGATACAATTTATACAGACTTCTCTAAAGCAATTGGCCAAGTAACGTACCGAATACTCTTGTTGAAGCTTGCGTCAATGGGTATACACTCCACGTGTTTGTTGAGGATCAAACCATATTTGCCCAATAGGCACTGCGTTGTAGCGGTTGATAATACGACATCCCGTGCATTTATTGCGCCCTCTGGTGTCCCTCCGTTTTATTTTTTTTATTGACAATATTGGTTCATGGTTCTCATTTGCTTGTTGTATGCTGATGATCTTAAAATATTTGCGGTGGTTAACAGCGCTAGTGACTCTGAAAAGTTGCAATCCGACTTACACAATGTCCGGAACTGGTGCTATTTACATCGTTTATCACTAAATGCAAATAAATACTAGCACGTAAAATATGATAAATCAACCCATACTTTGCATTCTTCGTGTAGTATTGCAGGCACACCTTTGCAAACCATTGCAGAAGCTAAAGGCCTATGTGTTATTTTCTACTCTAAGTTGAATTTCACTAGCCACGTTATTCGTACGCCGAAATTGTTCTGCATTTACTAACCCACACACATTCAAAACATTGTATTGCGCATTTATTAGATCAAGATTAGAGTATGCCGCTGTTATTTGGAGACCGTACCAAATAAGGCCCTCTAATTGGATTGAGAGAGTTCAGAAAGTTGTTCCTCTTTTTGCGTTGCGATCTTTAAACTTTTCTGAACCTTTGTCATCGTACCGCCCTCGATGTTATTGATTGACTTAAAACCACTTAATAGCAGAGTATCTATTCTATCGCGCTCATTTATTATTCGTATCATTTTTGGAACTATTGGCTGTCCTCCCCTTTTATGTAAAATACAATTTAATATTATATTTCTAATAAGAAACTTCGATAGAACGAAACCTTTAAATTGCTTTCTCGAGAACTAGTTACGGTGTGAATGCTTCGATTTCTAGGGCATTTAAATTTGTTATTCAATTCTTCTGGTGCTGATTTTATATGGCCGTACGGCATCTTAGTCAGCCATCTTAAGTCGCTTTTTCTTAGTAATTACTAGACTATTGTACATTAGCTTAACATAGTATGTAAAAGTGTAACCATTAAAAGACAAATAAACACAATAAATAAAAAAAAATCAATAAATATTTTAGAAAATTTATGTGTATCTAGTTTTATAGCCCATTAAATTTTGGTATAATAAAATGAAAGTTTGAAGTGGCGTACAAGTGATGCATTGATTTTTGACAGTTGTTTTTTGCAGACGGTCTTGTGCGGTGATTGTCAATCTATCACCATTAATGTTACACTCACACAACAATTTTAGTGCAACATTTCGGTTTTTTTCTCAGCCATAGTCACAGAAGTGAAAGGACGCCCACATAATAATTATTATCTTATTATTGATTTCTGTTAACGATATGTAATTGTTGAATACATCTAAAGGAAATGGCTAACCTCTGCCTTACAGACATATACATTTTTTTAAAACCACTAATTCTCTTAAGAAATCATGCGCGCATTGGCATATAATCACAGCTATAACATTATACAATACTTTTACTTAATAACAGTTTTCCATAGGGCACTTAGCTTGATGAAAGTCGTAAGGACAGCTGACCATGGTTGATGACCCTCGACAGACTGAGGTAGTCGCCATCTTAGTGTTCACAAAATGTTTATCTACACGAGAAGTATGCGTACCAATTTTGAGATATTTAGCGCTTTCGGCCAACCTTTTCTCCTCACGCCCCAATATTGCAATAAATCCAAAGAAAGACCCAGAGTTGTGTTCCCGCCTTCGAAAGGCAATGGGCGAGAATGCGTATAAAGTTGGCGCTTACAGCTTTTTTTGGGTGTTTGGCCGAGCTCTTCCTCCTTTTCCCTCCTATGTGGCGCGTCTCGATGTTGTTCCACAAATGGAGGAGCCTACACTGTTAAGCCGAATTCAAACGGAAGATGATTTTTTATGGCCAAGAATTTCATGAATAACGATCAACGATCAAAAATTTATCGACTACATATTTTTCATGAACACAACTGAAGCGCATTATTCGGAAATAAATAGCAGCTATCATCTAAATAGGATCATATAACATACTATATGTAGGTTAGTTTACGGTGGTTGCCACTTTCTATACGAGTCTAGAGGATCTTGAGGCCAATTGTGACACACGTATTCGGGATAAATTTCCCTCTGAAATTCTCAATATTTGCGAACACGTGCACGCGATAGAGCAGAGTCCGCATAGGTTGTCTGCAACATTTTTAAGGCGTCTGAAGTCGAAATTTTGTTGGAGTAACAAAATTTCAAACAAATTCTTTGTTCAACTTGAATTTCCATCGTTAAATTCGAAGAACACACTCGAGCTTGACTTGTTTACAGTAGCACAGAAAACAAACTATGTGACATATCACGCTGAAATTTGCCATGTAAGCTTATAACAGTCCTACCAAAAAAAAAAAAATTTATTTTTGCCATATGCCATCCGCGGACCGTTTTATTGATAACGTCTCGTTCATATTTGAGTAGAAAAGACAGTTTAAGATCACACAGAACAAAAAATTATCATCAGACTTAATATTTTTTGATAACAAAGCTATTCCTCTATTCATGTTATCAAAAATTATTATTTTCATTGTTTTCTAGCTCCACATTCTTACTATTCTATTATATTGATATGACAAAAAAGTAACCACATTTTTCGATCACTCGAATCTCGCTGGAAGATTTTTCTTTCTTTCTTTCTAGTTTTTTCTTTACCACAAAGCATAAAACTGCAGCTTCACCCGCCATTCTTCAAACCATGTCACACTAACGTATGTATAGACAAATACGTATATAAAGCCAAGTTTTTGTTGGCATATATTTTGCTAGACCACAACCATCATAGTGCTGCCACAATTGTTCATTTTGCGGTAGAAACAACAACTTTTGCAGAATGGAGAAAAAAACATCAACTGCTACGCGCAATGTGTTGCCAAAGAATAAATACTTGACCGCATGGGGAGCTATAAATATCAGCGATAGCGGAATGCAATTACAACAATGAATGCGCTGCTGCTGTGATGTGGTACCTGCCACCAGCAGCAGCAGCGTGAAGGGTGTTCAACGAATTTGCGCAGGATTTCTGTTGTAACAAAATTGAGTCTCCCATTTTTACTATAGAAAAGTGACATTGGCTAAAGTGAATTTTGTGAAGGTGAAGCTGCTGAACTAAATAGCTTGAATAGCAGCTTTTAGCCATCCAAAGCGTACGTCTGTGCGTAGTACTGAATGCAATGCGTGCCAAGTATGCGTGTAACGTGCGTGTGTGTATGCAAGTATCCACAAACATTCTTTGGCAACTTCATATACAGAATGTGTAGATGTTTTTGTTTTTTGCTTTTGCTATTACTTTACCGCGCCAGTGATGAAGATAGAAGCTTTGCGAATGCCAAGCCATGGAAGTGAAATCTTTGCATTGTACAGTTTATGCTTATAACGTACAAAGTTCAATGGCAAATATCGTAAAGTATTATAAATGACACAATGGAGCCAACAAACAAAGAGAGAAAGAAGTTCGCTGAGAGAAAGTGTTGTGGGGGGATTTACTACAGCTTTGACTTGGCAGCTTCAACTATTTTGGCGTTACTCCTGCTGGCCATCTCATTCATAGATAAGCGATATGGTAGTAGAGCCAAGTAAATAATCGAGCTGCGAAATGGAATTGGCTATGGTGAGCAGAATTAGTTTCTTTTTGTCTTTCCCACTCTCATTCTTTTTTATTAACTTTCAACTAACTGACTGCGCTGACAAACAATATTAGTAAGGAATTTTCGCTACAATCTTTTGTTTGGAATGTATTCAACACCAAATCAACAACAACACCGACTTTTACGCTCACGCATGTCCATATCTGTTAATACGTATCTGTATGTGCATTAGGGTAGGCCAATTCTCCGCGTTCAGTTATTCGAATTCTGCACAAAATTCTAAGAGAATAAAAAAATAGCTCTAAAGTAACTTTCGTGTTCAAAAAAGATGTATTTTATTAATGCAGTTGATAGTATGGAAATTTAAAAAAATGATTAAAGTATTATGAATTTTGTTTTTTTAAAAGAAACTTATACTTGAGGACCGTCGTTACACTTTTCGTAGGACTGACAGTATGAAACTTAAAAGATAAATGTAACCCGGCCGCCGTAACCTAATGGGTTAGTGCGGGACTACCATACGGAATTCACAGAGAGAACGTAGGCTCGAATCTCGGTGAAACACCAAAATTAAGAAAAATATTTTTCTAATAGCGGCCGCCCCTCGACAGACAATGGCACACCTCCGAGTGTATTTCTGCCATGAAAAAGCTCCTCATAAAAAATATCTGCCGGTCCTCCATTTGTGGAACAACATCAAGCCGCACGCCACAAATAGGAGGAGTATCTCGGGTATTTACCCAAAAAAGAGTGTACACGCCAATTATACAATATATATATATAACCTGAATGATTCTAAGATTCTGCGTAAGATTTTTGGACCTTTGCACGTTGGCAACGGCGAATATCGTAGACGATGGAACGATGAGCTGTATGAGCTTTACGACGACATAGACATAGCGCAGCGAATAAAGATCCAGCGGCTTCGTTGGCTGGGTCATGTTGTCCGAATGGATACAAACGCTTCGGCTTTGAAAGTAATTTCTCCGAAATTCCGTAATTGATTTTTTTGTCTGGTTACTTCTTGAAAGAGAAACAGGGAATTGAGGGCTGATAACATTACATTACCGCATACGTAGAGAGCGACCGCTTTCTGCCGGCCGAGGGAGAAGGTCAGAAATATCGGCGCTGGGCTCGACGTGCTACATGGCGTTACAAAGAAAATTATGATAGAATCGCGATAATTCGTAAAAGGACGTTCACATATGCAGTAATTAGCAATAAATCCACAAAATTAATCTACCCGTTGACATATGGCAGATTACCTCCAAAATTGACAATCAGCTGTCAATACTGCTTTGAAAGGATTTTGTTCATAGAAATTGCTTTGGTGAAATATATTATTTTGGAGTTTTTGGTTTTTTTAATTATTATTAAGGATATGAAGAAAATACATAGAGAAGGAATAACTAATTTAATTGTGCAATTGGCTACCAGTAATAAACAGTCGGACGAAATGCGTAAACGACGTTTACTGAGGTTGGCAGCAATACGCATTCGAAGTTCGATATACATTTTATAATGAGTAATAAACGTTTATGGACACACGTTATTTTCTGTCCATGTCTGCATTTATATGCTTAGTTAGTAATACCTAACAAAAATTTTATTAGAATATCTCTACAAACCTGATTTCTTTGCCGGCTTCCTTTTTATTTAGTTTTTATTTTGACGTTTCTCTTTACATTCGTAAAAATATTTATCTATAACACAAAAAACACAGGGTTCTATGTAAAAAAGTTTAGGATTATTTTATAATCTCAGACTTCCGGAGAGAAATTTGGTATGGGTAATCTTGCTTTTGAATTACTTATTGGGAGTTGAAAAGTAGATAATCTACTTATAGATATGTGAACGTATTATAAGCCAAGGATTTGCCAAAGTACTACAAGTTGTCCCGATTTTCGAATCAGCGGAATGACCATCAACTGAGACTACGAATTTTAAAGCGCCTTTGCAAAACCAAAAGCAAAAGTTATGGCTAAAATGGATGTAATTTAAATTTTTGTATTATTAAATAAACTACGAGTTATACAGCAATAATTTATAGGAGTTATAAAGTAGAGCATTTTTCTCGTATATGTAATTTTTGAATATTGCGTTAATAAAGTGACTGTTTGGTTATGCCGAAAGTAGCGCAGTCAGCGCAACCAACATAAACGCGGCACTTGCCCTCTCTCATGCACTCTAACACCTGTATATACATACATACAAACTTTGGGAAATTTCTCTGCGCAGCAATCAAAGAAAGTATATATCTACGCCCAACTGCAGGGCAAAGTCAGTCGCAATTGGATCGTATACCACGTCGCGCAGATTAATTCGAGGCGCCGTGCCGTAATTTTCTATTTACCTTAACTTCGAATATATGTATATATATATGTATATAAAATAAATTGTATTTTTCGGAATAGCGTGTTTTTCTTTTCGTTGAAAGAACAGTTAACGAAAATGCTCGTTGACTACACATTTTGGTGACCCCGACGTGGTAAATGCAAACCTGCGCGCCCTACGCACCATGGGGACTTCGGAGCAAATAGCGGGGTGTATAATCGTACACACTCTTCTGCAAAAAGTCGACAGTATCACGCAGGCAAATTGGGAGGAAGCTGCGCCGTTAGATCTCATACCCTCATGGGAGCAGTTTACAAGTTTCCTGGAGAAGCGTTGTCAAAGGCTGGAGAATGTAGAACATTCCATGGCAGCGTATACTCGTGGCTCTCAGGTGGGAAAAAATAGTAGAACTATTAACCATGGTAGAAAATCATTTATTGCTACTAACAATACAAACAATTCAACCAATGGCTGTGTTTTTTGCGACAACACAGACCATGCTGTATATTCATGCACCCCTTTTTTAAATTTATCTCCACAACTCCGTCTCAAGGAGGTCAAAAGGCTTGCCTTGTGTTTAAACTGCCTCAGAAAAGGCCATCAGCTTCGAACGTGCAATGCTGGTCTATGTCGTACGTGTGGATCCAAGCACCACAGTCTGCTCCATATCGACTCCTCTTCTTCACTAATGTCGTCACAAGGTCCTGCATCTTCAGTGCAAGCATCCTCCCAATTAGCACCTCCAAACACCTCTAAGCTTGTTTCAACTTCAGTCGCACACCACACCTTGGCTGCAATCTCACGAACAACGTCAATTGTCACATCTGCTCAGAATCTCAGTCCTGATGTTGTGCTTCTAGCCACTGCTGTCATCAACGTTAAGAACAGCGCAGGTACATGGGTACCATGTCGTGCACTGCTCGACTCAGGGTCGCAGTTGCATATTATTACGTCTCGTCTTGCTCATCAACTGCAGTTGCGAAAAACCAAGTCATCCACCTACGTATCGGGTCTTGGTAATGCAAACTTCGCCTCTGATGGTTTGACTGTCAATATTAATATTCAGTCTCAAAACTCAGAGTACTCTACCTGCATTACAGCGTTGGTTGCTCCTAACATAACGGACAATCAACCCTCTTTTACTTTGGATATTTCTAAATGGAAAATACCGTCGAACATTTGTTTAGCAGATCGAGGTTTTTTCAAGTCGCAACGAATAGACATGCTTATTGGAGCCAGCCTCTTCTATGATCTCTTATGCATTGGACAAATAAAGTTAGCTCACGGTCTACCGTGCCTACAGAAAACTAGGTTAGGATGGGTTGTAACAGGTGGTGAATCGCAGCGGCAAAGGGGAGCGATATTGGCCGCACAGTCATCACTTGACATAGGTTACGAATCCAATGTTCAAATCGATCAACTAGTACGTAGATTTTGGGAGGTTGAAAGTTGCTGTGAATCTGTCGCCACATACTCCAAGGAAGAGTTCGACTGCGAGGCGCATTTTAAGGCCAATTATTTGCGTTTGTCTACAGGGAACTATTCGGTCCGGCTACCAGCAAAATTTAATATTGACCTCTTGGGTGACTCTTATCAACAAGCGTTTCGTCGTTTTCTTAATCTAGAGCGAAAATTGGACCGCCACCCACAGCGGAAGGCCCAATATGCAGCATTCATACGGGAGTATTTGAATTTAGGGCATATGTCACTGGTTACTAAAAACAATCTGCGGTATTGCAAATACTTTCTGCCACACCACTGTGTTTTGAAGGAAGAGAGCACAACTACAAAACTCCGCGTTGTATTCGATGGCTCTGCGGCTTCGTCTTCTGGATACTCGTTGAACGACTTGCTTATGACAGGACCCACCATCCAACCTAAGCTGTTCAACACATTGCTTCGGTTTAGAACCTTTCCAATCGCTTTGATGGGTGACATATGTAAGATGTATCGTTGTGTACGAGTCTCAGAGCCCGATAGTTATCTGCAGTGCATCTTGTGGCGTGACTCCCCACAGCAGCCGGTCAACGTCTTTAAACTTGACACAGTCACTTATGGTACAAGACCAGCTTCATTCCTCTCAATTCGTTCGATGCACCAGTTAGCCATTGATGAACAAACTGTCTACCCCATAGGCTCAAAAATATTAAAGCGCGATTTTTATGTCGATGATCTTATTACAGGCGGTGAGTCCATTCAAGAAGTCAAGGAAATTATGAGTCAAACTACAAAGCTGCTGGCAAAAGGAGGATTCAAGTTAAGAAAGTGGTGCTCCAATAATCCTGAATTGTTGCAGACGATACCACCTGATGATCGAGAAACACTACTTAAGTTCGACGATGGAAGCGATATAACTAAAACACTCGGTTTAACTTGGGATCCTGCATCAGATTGCCTATTGTTCGCGTTCTCACCAATGCAGCCTTCATCAAAACATTGCAAGCGGTCCATTTTGTCAACTATTGCTCGTTTTTATGACCCACTCGGTCTCATCGGCCCTATTATTTCGAAGGCCAAAATCTTTCTTCAACAAATCTGGAAAGAAAGGCTTGACTGGGATGAAAGTTTGCCTTCATCACTACATTCATCGTGGCTTAGTTTGTGTGCAGATTTTGGCCGCATACCGCAAATAAAGTTTCCCCGTTTGTCAATCCAGCAGAATGGCGCCTATGAAATTCATGGTTTTAGTGACGCCAGCATCGAAGCATACGGAGCTTGTCTTTACGTCGTGTCAGTCAGTCAAGGAAGAAACCAGGCGCAACTGCTATGTTCAAAATCTCGTGTAGCGCCCTTAAAAACTTTTACGGTTCCAAGGCTGGAGTTGTGCGGTGCCTCCCTGTTGGCGCAACTCATGCATGAAATAGCTCAAATGAAACTTTTCTCGTGTCGATATTATTGTTGGTCTGATTCGGCGGTGGTGTTATCCTGGATCCGCGACGAACCTTCAAGATTTCAAATCTTTACAGCTAATCGCATAGCCACTATACAGGAGTTGACTGCGGGTATGGAATGGCGCTACGTGCCTACGAAGTTTAACCCAGCTGATATTTTATCCAGAGGTGCAACCTCTAACGACCTCATTAACTCATCTCTATGGCTGCATGGACCGGATTTTTTAGCTCAAGATAAAAACAATTGGCCAAAGCCTTGCAGTCAAGTCAGTCAACTTCCAGAAATGCGCAAAAGGGTGTTATTTGCGACATCTGAGTACGTCGACATAACACTCAGGTGTAAATTCATAAATTCATTTGAAAAATTACAGCATGTCTTTGGTTACATTTATAAGTTCCAAAATCGCTTGCGGCTTTCTGGATTGACTGTTGATTGCATACGCCGTGGCACAAAACTACTCCTGCGCACCATCCAAAGGCTTCACTTCAAAGAGGATCTCAAATTCCTTCAAGCCGGTCAAGGTGTGAAGGCATCTAGTTGCATTGCGTCGCTCTCACCGTTCATCGATAGTTGTGGATTGCTTCGTGTGGGTGGACGACTGAAAAATTCAGCTCTGGACTTCGAGGCGCAGCATCCAGTCATACTGCCGAGGCGTCATCCTGTCACTCAGGCAATCATTATGCATTTTCATAGGCGCAATTTGCACGCGGGTCCTCGTTCCCTACTAGCATACATTCGGCTGCAGTATTGGCCTATTGGCGGACGAAAAACTGTTTCGAACGTTGTCAGCAAATGCACTCTATGCTTTCGAGCTAAACCGCACTTAGCGGAACATATTATGGCTGATCTTCCGGAAGATAGGGTAAACTCATCTTATGCATTTATGGTCACAGGCGTCGATTATTGTGGACCATTCCATTATAAAAACGAAATACGCAACAAGCAGCCCATAAAATGTTACATTTGCATATTCATATGTTTCGCCACGAAAGCTGTGCACTTGGAGCTCGTAGCAGACTTATCAACGAAGGCATTCTTAAATGCACTAAAGCGGTTCATCCTAACGCGTTGTCGCCCCACTCGTATATGGTCGGACAACGCAACCAACTTTGTGGGCGCTAAGAATGAGATGGCAGAATTAAAACGTTTATTCCTGAGCGATAATCATGTGCAAGCAGTTCATGAATTTTGTCTAGCCAATACCATAGAATGGCATTTCATTCCACCTCGCTCTCCACACTTTGGTGGGCTTTGGGAAGCGGCCGTTAAAACTGCGAAATATCATTTTCATCGCTCGGTGGGCTCGTCATTATTAAACTTCGATGAACTGCGCACACTTATTTGCCACATAGCGGCAATTATTAACTCAAGACCTTTGTTTCCACTTTCAGAGAATCCGGCTGATTTAGACGTTCTAACTCCAGCTCACTTCATTGGCACTGCTCCTATCTCTACTTACGTTGAACCAGATGTCACGAAGATTAACTTTAATCGTTTGGATCAATGGCAGCGCGTATCATACTACCAGCAGATATTTTGGGCACGTTGGCGTGAGGAGTACTTAACTACCTTGCAGCAGCGCTCAAAGTGGCGCACACAGAATTTCGAACTCTGCATCAACGACATAGTTTTAGTAAAGGACGAAAATCTGCCTCCTCTCAAGTGGCCCCTAGCAAGAGTCACTGAACTAATATATGGATCAGATCGTGTGGCACGTGTCGCTGTACTAAAGACTGCAAATGGAGTCATCCGAAGAGCCGTCCGAAAGCTATGCCCATTGCCAAAACAGGATGAGGTTGAAAGCCCGAGTCTTCCAACGGGGGGAGGATGTTTGGTTATGCCGAAAGTAGCGCAGTCAGCGCAACCAACATAAACGCGGCACTTGCCCTCTCTCATGCACTCTAACACCTGTATATACATACATACAAACTTTGGGAAATTTCTCTGCGCAGCAATCAAAGAAAGTATATATCTACGCCCAACTGCAGGGCAAAGTCAGTCGCAATTGGATCGTATACCACGTCGCGCAGATTAATTCGAGGCGCCGTGCCGTAATTTTCTATTTACCTTAACTTCGAATATATGTATATATATATGTATATAAAATAAATTGTATTTTTCGGAATAGCGTGTTTTTCTTTTCGTTGAAAGAACAGTTAACGAAAATGCTCGTTGACTACACAGTGACTATGTAATTTTTTTTATTATATGGAACTCAAACTAAAACTAAAAAAAAACCCAAAAACCATTAAATTTTTTTATTAGTGTGTTTTGGTTTTTTGTGAATGATTAATATTTATTTTTAAATTCAGCAACTTATTTAAAACTGTTTTTATTTTATATGCTTTTTCTATGGTTATACCCGAATTGTCCTTTTTCTCTATTTTCGTATTGATTAAAAGTTTCTATTAAAATTTAGATGGCTCGAAATTAACTTTAGAGCTATGCTCTAATGGACGTCTTTTCTCAGTATTCCAAGTAGAATGCGGAAATGCCGATAACGATGTCCAAAAAATCGTCCAATACAAATTGGCCCCGCCCTAACACACATACGGTTATACCTATATATACCAGCAATCTATCTACCAACATTGGCTTAGTCCTAACATTCACTTACTCTGCTATTCACCCAAAGCACTAAATTTAGGTCCCTGCAAACCATTTGGTAATACAATAGCAAATAACTGCCTAGCTATTGATAAATTTTTGGAGCACTTACAATTTCATATCATACAAGCGCTCATATTCACGTATACAAGCGTGTTCACAATAATAGCAGCGTGAAAAAAAGTTTTACTTACTTACATATTTGTATTCTTATTTATATCTTACTTATTTTTTTATACAAATATAGCTTATACCATTTTTTTTTTCGTTGCAACAAATTTTCCAACTTTTTACTCACAAAGTATCTAAAGATTTTTGCAAAAATTCTCTGTACACAGTTTAGTGGCCCATTAAACTTCGATCATTTGGCTATTTTCTTCTTTATAACGAGTGCTCGAAATGTTTCATCTGGAGAAAATTCACAAGACCACCAGCAAAAAAGAAATATACATATATACTTATACTTAGTTCTGTTACAAGTTAAGTCCGTGTATGAAATCATAATACCTTTTTTAATGAAGCTAATTTTATTTAATTATTAAAGAAAAAAAATTTTAAATTTTCATTCGAAATGATCACCGTTTGCTTTTACACAAGCCTCAGGCCTTTCAGCTCTTGCAGCACACACGGTGTCCATGGCTATTAGCGTCGCTGCTCAAGCCCATGATTGTTTGAGGCTCTCCAAATGTCTGCGAAGCCTTCGACAGTCCATGTTCTTCCATTCTAACCACAAACTATAGTGCATTGGATTCAGATCTAGACTTCCATAGGACCAATCTTCTGTGGTTATGAACCTAGGAATAGTGTGTTTTATCTAATGCTGGGTGGTTTTTCTCTTATGGACTGGAGCGGAATCCTGCTAGAAGATCCAACGTTTTCCATTGAATAGAGTACCGCTCATCTGCTTCACCACGTCTTCTAAGACATTCTGCCCAGGTCTTAACCTTTTTTTTCGCAGAAATAAAGAGAGGATTATCTTTGTAAGACACTCCCCACCAAACCATTACGGGGGCTGGATGGTGGCCACATTGAACCCTTACAACAACATTTTGTGTGTCTTTAGCAGTTTGGGCATAGATTTTGTTATTTTGCTTTTTCAAAACTTGTTCAACAGTGAAAATTTTCTTATGTGAAAATAATATTTTCCGTGTGCCACCGAAGAAGAGTACTTGCATATGTCGAGCCTAATTTTTTTTCAAGCGCGTTGTCAAAAGATGATCTGCGAAGGAAGGCTTTGATTTGTGCGAATTCTTTCTCGAGCAGCTGCACTGGTTCGAACCACGCGAGGACGACCACATCTTTTTCGGTCTGTCACTTCAGACATTTGTAAAAGTCGATTGATCGTGCGGTAAACGAACAAAACAAAAACAACGGAACCTTTTTTTGTGATTTGTTCTCGCCGTACACATTCTAAAATTTGTCACAAAAATTTAACAAAAATTCGATGGATTATAGAGCTGCATAATCGAAATGTTTCTAAAAGGGGTGATTAAAAAATTCAAATAATATGTTTTGTAATAAATAAAAAATTAATAAGTAGTAAAAACTTTGCGACATGTCGCGCTGCTATTATTTTTAACGCATGTGTACCTGTGTGTATGTTCGAGCGCATGCTCCCATGCATTAGCCGCAATTCGAAAAATGTTGCTTATACACCCTGTTGACAATCTTGACATGCACTGTGATAATGAGGTTTTAGGCGCCCATAATGGATAGACTAAAAAGTTTATCAACAATTTGGCGGTATAACTCTTTAAAGTCGAATAACCTTTTGTTGGGTAGGTGAGAAAGAGGATTTTTAATGTTCTAGAAAAATATTTATATATTTATCAGTACTTATTTTGTCTCCTTGTAAGCCTTTTTTCAGATACAGCTAATTCTGACTAAAATATAATATTACTTCTGGGCTCTATTGTCCACAATAAATAAGAGTGAAGTAAGTAGTTCTATTGGAGCGGTCAGAAATTACAACTCAAGATCACATAAATTCTGGAAGCAGCGAAAGGAACTGCGCGAACTTGGTTGGAAAAGTCATACATATTCCCCATATCGTAATACTCTTACAACTTCATGCCTTTTTTCAGAATCTGCGGAACCCTATTCATAGACCTCAAGAGAGGTCTACAAAATACACATCAGAATATTTTTCCCTCGGAGAAATGAGAAGTTCAACAATAACCAAATAAAAGCGCGAACCAAAAATAGGCAAAAGGCCATTGATCAAAATCGCACATTTGTTATTTAAAAAAATTTCAATAAAGATCGTATATTCTACTGCAGTTCGTGACCGAACTTTTTAGATTACCCGATATTTTTATTCTTTCACGAATATGTACACATACTCGTATGTGTATGTGTATGTACTTTTATATTCGGCAGCATGTTTATAGTGACGGTAGTAGAGCTCGGCTACGCAAATACACACATCTCTACTAGTTTGCCCGAAAAACCGTAATCATAAAATAAAATGCATAGAGGCAAACGCTGCTACTAGTGTTTGGAGGCAGTTGGCTGATTTGGTTTACCAACACCACAATAACGCACATTTATCACCCATTTAACTTTATCAAGTTGTCACCACGGCCGGTGCATGTTTATATGAATTTTTTGCAAGTAGACAAGCAGCATACAGTGAAGCAAATGCATGGGAATAGGAGTAGAACATAGGTGTCTATATGCATGTATATAAGATTTGATGTACATAGCTATTATATAGAAAAGTGCCACCTGACCATAGGAAATGTGAACGTTTTCAGAAACACTTTCCATACCAACAATGCGTATTACACGCTTTTATCAAATGCTTTGCGTATTTAATCATGGTTTATGCGTTTTGAATTTTATTCGCAAGTTTGCCACAAACAAATGGCCGAATAGTAAGAAATATCAGAATATGAAAGTAATACGACAATGGGGCATTTGGCAATGTAGACCTTCTTAATAAGAATAAACGCCAAGAAGAAGAAAATTAATTTGAAACTCGACCTAGGCTTGAGTTTTGAGCATTTATTAAACGACTAATTTTAAGAATTCCAAACCTGTATGCTGATAAATTGCCATTTGCGTGAGCCATTGACCAATTTTTAAATATTCCTCAGTGCCATGGAATCCAGTAATAAACAATTATTGTTATTAACGTCAAGCAATTTATGATAGAATTAATCAAGAAGTCATCCTCCGTAAAATAACCGATTAACTAGTAGCCCAACTGGTTATTGGGCCCTTAGTGATGAGGAGAAGACTAATACGTTTTCTCATGTAGCTCCCTACACCCTGTTCGGTTACTTTCCAAAGTCAAGGAAAATGTCTCGAATCATCAAGATTACCCAAACTTCAAAAAACTCCAATCAGATGTCTTCTAACACATCAGTAAGTGTATTGTCTTATCTTTTGAAACTAAAAAAATTTTGTTATTAAAGACGACTCACTAAGAAATCAATTAGGGTCCCACGAAAAACATATCACAAACCAATAAATTAGTCAAGTCAAAAAGGGCATATCAACTCAGGGGGCAGCCAAACTATAATCCAGGGCTGGATTCGGCTGCAGCAGCCTCAAAGCTGGTGTAACAAAGCAGAAATAGACTTGCCACTTTGAGCGAAAATCATAACACTCCTTTAATGTTGTTCCCGGGACAGCGAAACTATGAAGGAAACGAAAAAGCAAACGAACTGTCAAGAGGTGGGTCTGCCGTTACTTATGGCAGGACAGAGATTCACACCACTGGGTGAGAGCAAGAATGCAATCACCAAAAAATACCTATGAATCACGGACTGTATATGGGGTATCAGACGAAGTTGGCAGAACGTTATCGCCTACTACAACCACAAACAAACATCAACATTGGCAAATATGAAACAAAGGATTGCCTGCAGACTCACGGCAGTGAGCAAAAGGAAACTATCTTCCACTTCCTCTGCGAATGCCCCGTCTTATGGAAGGCGCGGATATTAATACTTGACAAGTCGCTGTTTGGGAACCTCGACGACGTGGCCAGTATAGACGAAAACGACCTTATCAGATTTCTCAATCGCACACACTGGATATAATCTTGAAGGAATAACCCGTATAACTTATTGGTAGCGAGGATGTGGCGGCATAATGGTGCCGAAGCGCTAATTTGTTCTTTGGAGAATCACCACTTAAACCAACCAACCAACCAAAGATCTTTGCCGATGTATCTGAATCATTTCATAAATTGTGGCACGAAATCTTAACACATAATATTAAAATATTGTTACATATGTGCACAATTTGTGCTTACACCCTATTTGTGGCGTACGCCTTGATGTTGTTCCCCAAATGGAGGAACAGTTTTAAACCGACTCCCGGGACATTTAAAACGTGTATGGGGAAGGTGTCATAGGTGAATCTACAGCACTGAAATGGTTTGCACAATTCAAAAATGGCGACTTTCACGGCGAATTCGATGAAGAACGTGTCAAATCGCTTTTGTAGGGGAACGGTCGCCAAACCAGTCGTGAATTGGTGAAAATTGAACTGCGGTCATAAAACGATTCTTAACCACCTTCATTCAATGAGATTTACCGAAAACTTGGAAAAATCGTCCAACAATTGCTTCTCAGAATTTCGCCCGCCATCGACCAACACCCGGTCATAAGCATTGCTCGTTGTACCGAATCGTCATGGAAGATGAGAAATGGTGCATATACATAATGCGAAGCCTGTTCCGACTGGATGGCTCCTGCGGGTCTTTATTTAAAGAAGATCATAATAGGTGTTTGGTGGTACTGGAAGAACATGGTGCACTTGGAAATGCTCGAAAAGAATGCTACGTTACCCAGCTAGACCGCGAGAATTAGGCTATTGGACTGAACAGACCTTCAGTATTCGACGTATTCTCCGGATCTTGCACCAAACGATTACCATCTTTTTCGCTCCCTGTCGAACTAACGATGCCCTGGCTCAACAACTTTTTTGATACCAGACCGGGTGATTTGTGGCGGGCCGGCATCAATTGGTCGAGAGGTGGGATGAGGTTGTAAATAGCAACGGCAAATATATAATTGATATAATTATTAGTTTTTTGTTAAATAAAAGATAAGATAAGCACGAAGTTTTGACAACTCTGGAACAGGGCCGAATAAATGCGGAATTATTGCGATAAAAGAAAAAAATATAATATTAGCCTACGGAACTTCCGATGAGTGACTATCGGTGCGAGCAGACTAGTGTTGTTCTGAACTATCCTATTGGCCTGGGCTAGTTATTTCTGACGATTTCTTTTTTCAGAGTGTCCAATAGTTGACAGGACAAGTGCGAATTAAGACTTCGGTCGGAAGTGAGCAGCTAAATGCTGCCCAGACAATCACACCAAACACATAGCAAAGCATTCTTTGCTGTCATCCTGGGCGTAAGTCATTGACACCAGTTCGCCGGGGATTCTTTGCGTTTGCCACACTTACATTGAGGCACTTTCTGTGTACAGCCTGACTGAAATGTTTATAAATTGTTTTTAGTGCAATGTCTAGGTTCGGTATAATCTAAAAAAATCTTGTAAGGTGAGTACGTTCGACGATTTGCATTATTTGATCGAGATTTTCGACAATTCGGACTTAAGATCGTAGTACATGAAAAACCGTCGCGCATAAGTGGGCGTTGCAATATCAGATTCTTAATTTTACACCACCTGGCTTGAATTTTCGCTATTATCGGTGTGCTCTGCGTTTACAGGTATCCATTCTGAGGGGAGTTGAAACTGATTATTGAGTCAAGTAATCAAAATTTTCTCAACAACTTTTTAGTACGAAATCTTATATTTCTGTATGCAATTTTTTTACTAAACTAATAAAAATTGTGAAAGAACAATTCGAGAAAGCTATAGCGAATCTTCTATGAAAACTTCCACAATTTTGCTTTCAAGTTAGTTAGTTAGCCTACATCATAACATATCCTTTATGCCAGCATCTACTACGACAATCAACATCATCAACTAGCCTATGATGTAATCTAAAAATGTTGTCGCCAACAACAACAACAACATCGATACAAATATCGACTTCTCATGCCTCACTTTTGGGCTCAACACAAACAACACCATGCAAATGGCATTGGTCATACGATGTTGTTGCGGTTTTAATGTAACATCGGTGCTACCAATCAGTTAGCCATGCATTTGCAGAGAAAATGTGGCTTGTGGTGTTCGGCTGTGGTTTCAATGACAACAACAACAACAATAGTGCAAAAAACTCTACATGCACATATATGCAGTTTCGTGCGTATGCCCATGGGGATGTGTATGAAAGCACACATATTTTGTAAGCATTCAATGTTGTTGTACATTAGCCCATACACTGCTAACTAATAGCCTGCAACATAGTCCACGCATGTGCATCAGAGTATGTGCGAAAGATAGTCGACAGCCTTGCATACACATAGGCGCTCGATAGCTATTACGAGACATTCGTATAGAAAAGTAAATTTGCTGCACAGCACTTGGAAAAACAGAAGCAGCGGAAAAGTATACCACAGATTACATCAACAACATTTGCGCTGAAGAAATTGGCAAATAAATTTCGAATCACGCATGTAAATGTTGTTGCAAGTATAATTTTCTCTTTAGCATGCGCTGTTTTGACGTTGCTGTTGTTGTTGGTATTGTTCGTTTGTTTGCTTGCTTGCTTGCTTGCCTTGTTACGACTGCTATTGGCATTATTGTCACCATTATTGCCGTATGCTGCATTATTGTTGCTGTTTCTGTTGCAGATACTGTCTTTCGTTATATGTATTGACACATACCTTTCTACTTATGAATCTACACGCATGCATAGGGGCGAGTATGATTACCCGTACCTCGACGCTCGTTTGCTATATGCTCGTTGCTTTTCTTTGTTTTTTTTTTTTTCGTTTTGCAATTTTTGTTCATTGTTCCTATTGTTGCTGCATTTTTATGCCGCCCACATGACACAATGCGGTTTTTAGCTTACATTGAAATAGCAAGTAAAGGCAAATTGAAACAGTAGGTGTGGACAAAATAGTCCAAAGCGGCAGCAACAACAAGGATAGCTCAGCAAGTGGCAGTGGCCATTTTATTAGCATTGCCAACATCAGTGACACAACAATGAGTGCAACTAAAATTGCAATGATAATAGAAATAGCCATGCTAATAACAATGATAAGGCCGATCGAATGCACTGCATGAATGGCAATCAGGCTGGGCTGAAGCCGATGCCGAAGTTAAAGGCGATGCTTAGGCACACGTGAAAAAAATTTTTCTTTAATTCTTAACTGCTTGCTCGATATAAGCAAAAATTTGAGGACAATGTTTTTCGTAGAAAGTATAAATATGTGAGCAAGCCTGGTCTGTTTGTTCAATATCCATACATAGTCATCGGAGTTATGCGAATTTCCTTTTCATCCGACGAAAAATTTGATTTTCATTTTAAATGGCAATCAAGTAATTGAAATTCAAACAATAAATCATTTTTTAATATACGACAGAATCAAACATTCCCCATTTCCCCAAAGTTCCGGCAATAGGTTCTGGGGGAAGCGGGAATAAAAGTATTCATTTATCGACGATTTGAAAGTTTACGTCTGAATTTTGTTTCCAGAGAAGGTCAAAGTTTTCACCTTTTCGCACATTTCTATGGTAAATTGATGCAGGAAACTTTGCGATCCTTGCATTTTAAATATCTGATGGACTCAGAAGTTCTATGTAAGAACAACGAGGAATCTTTTCTTGCAACTTTCTAACCCTCTAATTTTGCAATATCCCTACCATTTATTCCCCATACTCATAAGGGGAAAATAACGGGTTCAAATGTCTATTACAATATTTGTAATTAAATTCTACTTACAATACGTGGGCGACCTGAACTAAGAGCTTTACCACAGTTTGCTATTTCAGCTATCTAAAAATTGGTTTCGAAAAAGCTATCTTTAGTAGTAAAAATTTAATAAAACCTATTTCGAAATATTTTTAGAAATTCGAATTGAGTTGTGGTAATAACAATGTTGCTGCCATAACTTAAAAATTAATCAATAATTAAACTCTGCAATAAGAAATTCTTTATTCCATAAGGCGAGTTAGTATTTTCCAATTGGGCTATTAAGTGTATCTATTATTTCTGCTTCATTTAGCTTAGCTGCGTTTAGGTATCTTGTTCCGGTCTTCCTCAGTACCGGACTTCTTCCTAAGAAACATATCTTCTTCTTTTTAAATTGCAAAGGGTGCACATTTTCTGAGCATTTCTATGCGTATTTGTATTTCGCTTTAGTAAACCACATTTTCCTTTGAAAATTGTTGTAATGTCAGCTAGCCGCATATGTATCTCCTTTAGTATATGATTCCCCATTTGAATAGTCTAAGTCACTGTGCTTTTTGCCTTGCCATATTCAAATGAATAATATTTCTATTTCATCTGAACTTTACAATGCCCTATTTTCGATTTAAAACTATCGAAATGTATCGCTTGTACTAAATTCGATTAGGTGAGCAAATCAAACATTTTACAACGGCGAAATTGCGAACACTCTTTATTTACTAAAAGTATTACAATGACTTCCTAGGTGAAGGATTGTTGATGTGAAAAAGGGTTTGGCACGACTTGACAACGTATAGCTTTGGATAAGTGGTTCGATTAAGGTGATAAATATATTAAAAATTGAAAATGTGATTGAGATAGGTCAATCTCCATAAATACATAGGTCGAAGACTTAAACTTCGTTAATAAAACTTCCTCAACCCAAGATGTGATGCGACCCGTGAATACTGGATGAGTTTGGCACTAACTAAGGCTCTCTTCTAACGGAGCCCTCTTGGTATCAGGCCGCCTCAGGTTGTAACGGTGGCCGTGCCATGGTATGGGGCTCTGCCATGGTCGACCGGTTACTTCCCCTTAGTCCTCTTTGGTCACCGCGCATGGCGACATGCGCAGCTCTCTTGGCGAGGCAGATTACCGTAGGAACAAGTTGAAATAAATAAAACAAAAAACAAAAACTCGGATGACGGTAAAAAATTCACAAAACAAACGGACAAAACGATGGGAAAGCATACAGACTCAGTGGCAACACGGACTTATATAGAAACAGACACACGGACAAAACCACAGGACAAGCAAACGGACAGACAGTTTAAGTTTAAACCGGCCTA
This sequence comes from Anastrepha obliqua, assembly GCF_027943255.1. Classification (NCBI taxonomy): domain Eukaryota; kingdom Metazoa; phylum Arthropoda; class Insecta; order Diptera; family Tephritidae; genus Anastrepha; species Anastrepha obliqua. The sequence continues at coordinate 90,776,111 of NC_072892.1, forward strand.
AAACAGAACTTATGCTTTTTACCACAAGATACAAAGTACTAATGTTTACTCTACCAAATATTAACGGACAAACTCTTTCACATTAACCCAGTGCAAAGTACTTAGGGGTAATTCTGGACTCCCAACTTAGCTAGACATTAAACGTCGAAGAACTGGTAAGGAAAGCAGAAATTGCTTTATATGCCTGTAAACGTATGCTTGGAAGAAGATGGGGTCTTCAACCTACAGAATGGGGTCTTCAACCTTCAAAATACAAAGATCAGCCTGTGCAATAACAGTGGGTGCAATCAGATCATGACCTAGGTAGGCTCTCAATGCACTGACACACGTTATTCCAATAGATCTACACATTAAGAAGACGGCAACCATAAGTGCATTTAGGTTAAACGAAGCGGGTCGCTGGAAAGAAAACACTTATGGTCATTGCAACAAACTCAGCTCACCTCGGAGAGGACCGACCACATCGTCCCGACGGTAACATTCAATAGGAATTTTACCACTCTCTTTCCATCTATGGAGGAATGGAATAAGGGATTCTCATTAAACAGCTTCCACACTAAAGTCTATACAGATGTCAGTAAAATGGATTGTGGTGTTGGAGCTGGCATATATTCTCATAGACTTAAAATTTAAAAATCTGTGCGTCTCTCCAACGCCTGCAGTGTCTTCCAGGCGGAAGTACTTGCAATTGGGGAAGCTTGTAGACTACTAATCGCAGATTTATCTTTTAAGGGCAATATCGCTATTCTTTCCGATAGCCAAGCTGCAATCCAGGCACTTGGTTCGGATACAACAACCTCTGTGGTGGTGGAACAAAGTAAGAATAGCCATAAAGTTACCTTAATCTGGGTCCCGTGACATTGGAACATTGAAGGTACCGAAAAAGGAGATGAACGGGCAAGAGGGGGATCTCCCATGAATAACAGTTCTTGCAGAATCGGTATTCTCACTATCGCGGATTGTAGATGGAGAAACCAGACGAAATAAAAAAATTAACAGAACGTTACGGCCCACTTACAACCTCAAGCAATCGTCGACATTGATAAACATGAAACGACGGGACGCCTGGAGACTAACGGCAGTCATAACTGGCTTTTGGTCTGTGGGAGAACAAGCAGCCAAAATGGGCATCCCTCACAACACATACTGTCACAGTTGTAATCAACCGGAGAAAAAGGAAACAATCTTGCATTTCCTCTGTGAATTCCCTGCCCTATGGAAGCACAGAATGTTAACCTTGGGCAAACCGCTGTTCGAGGGTCTCGAATAACTTTCTGGCTTAGATGTCAACAACCTAGTAAGATTCTTAAACCGTACAGACCGGATTGCTAAAATAACCGTTGAACAAGTTGGTAACGAGGATGTGGCAACAAAATGGTGCGGAAGCGCTAGTTGGATTCTGGATGAATCACCACTTCAACCAACCAGCCATTGGAATATTTTATTCTTAATCTCTTATTCCATTAACTACATCACGACGTTTCAAAATCTGTTTACGAGGTTGAAGTTTTGCATCACTTACGAAGGACTCAGATGATACAAAACATCAGTGTTTATTGAATTTCTATTGCATTTTTTTTAAATCTTGCGGTAAATTTTTAACAAAATATTACTTTCAATAAAAACGTTTAAGCCTAAAAGTATGCAACATATTTCTATACTCGTAAAAATTTGGATTTAAATTTCCGTGACCTCTATCAGAAAACGTGTAACTTTGTTCAAAGTTCCTTACCCAGGAAGACGAAGCCAACTCATTTTATTTACAAGGAAAATTACAGACGCTGTCCTTTTTAATACAATTTTGATTCGCAGATTTTTTGAACCACTTGCGAAAAGAAGAAATAATTATTTATTCAAGTTCTTAAGAAAAAACCGTGCCGTAATAAAAGCATCTTTAAAATTTTTGTTAAAAAAATACCTTGCATATATACGCCATTGAAATATATAAGCAAGTCAACCTGTTCTCGCTGTACAAACATTTAGTAAATCTGATACAATTTTTCTTGCTCCTTTTTTCTACTTATATAATACCTGAGAAATGGAAGGTATTCGTACTTCCAAAATAATATTTTTTTTTTCAGAGCACAATAATATGGCCAGTGACCCTGTTTAGGTGACCATACTTTGCAATAGTATTAGAAATAATAATACGAGTAGTTTATAGGTGTTTGGCCGAGCTTTCCCTCCAACCGGGTGTTTTCTTAGCTGCATGAGATTAAATTAGATTATATTTGTGGGGGGTTGGACAAATCCCTCACCTAGACAACGCCGGACAGCTACAGAGAAAATATTCTACAGTGTCCTCATTCTCACTACAAGGTAGACATATTGGGTCGCCAATGATTCCGATGCTAGCCGTATGCTGACCACAGGTGTTGTGCCTTATGATTACACCTACCAGTACTATCTGGCCCTTTCTACTAAGTTTTATGAGAAAGGCAACTAATTTCCTGTTTGGGTCTTTCACAAATCACTTAGCTACTCTGCAGAAGCCCAACACAAACTAATGTCTTCTATATGTAGATTTGATGAAGTCGTCAATCCATAGTTGAATCGATACAGAATTTACCTCTAGGAAGGTTTTCAGGGTCCGGTGGCATGCTTGCAGAGTCTTCATTAGCCAGTTTATCAGCCAACTCGTTCCCTGTAATACCGCAGTGTCCGGTCACCCAAATAAGACAAACTTTGTTGTGTTTAGCAACTCTTTGAGTTTTGTCTTACATTCACTGAGTAATTTCAAAGAGTCGCGTGGAATGGCAAGGGCTCTTAGTGCAGCATGACTGACACTACAAATTCCAATACTACTACCCCACTACTTTTTCTCAATTAGCCAGTATGGTACATTTATGATGGCATAGACTTCCGTTAAGAATGGCTATTGTCTTGTAGCGAAGGAGTGTTTAGTGTCTTCGTCTAAGTATGCACCATCCAGATCCGCTACCATCGCTGGTTTTGCATCCGTCGGTGTAGAGAGTGTGCTAAAATCCCGTGAAGGGTTCCTTTGACTTAACCATTGAGGTGCATGAAAACCATTGATATCGATAACTATGACTTAATAGCTGAGAATAGCAAACTGTGTTGATACTTCTGTTCAGTAATGTTTGATAAGTCATCACGAATTGTTTAATGGTAGAACAACGTTTTCTAATAGGTCTATGAATAAGTTCGTGCGGTTTTTTTCGAAATTTGAATTTCGGATCATTCCCATGGCTTTTAAACGTTTGGAAATGGTTGATTGATCAACTCCCAAAGTTTTTGCAACCTCTTCTTGCGTTTGAGCCGGATCTTGATCGAGCAATTCCTCCAATTCGGTATCCATGAACTTTGGCGGCGCGGCCAAAATCACCACTTTTAAAGCGTGCAAACCACTTCTGGCACGTTCGCTCAGCTAGAGCATGCTCACCATAAACTTCCACCAAGATACGATGACTTTCGGCTGCTTTTTTCTTCATATTAAAAAATTCCCGCGAAAAAAACACATTATTTGGTACGAAATTCGACATTTTCAAGTGTGGTAAAAATATTGTTGTTTACGCTTCAAATAAAAAACTTATACTGACGTTTGTGCCTTACGACAGTAGCTCTCCAATGAATGTTTGGAAATGTGGATCGATGGAATAATAATCAAGTTACGCCATCTGTTGTAAAACCGAACTTATCCATAGACCTATTAATTATGGAAATTTCTTTTGAAAATCACTGGTGTCATCATCGGTTCTTATTTCTTTCGAAATCAAGAAGAACCAGATGCTACAGCGAATGGCGAGCGCTATGGAGCCATGTTGACTGAATTTTTGTTTCCAAAAATTAATTAGCTAAATATTGACGACATTTAGCTCTAACAAGATGACGCGATTTTCATATAACGTTTAGCAATCGATTTATTGCAATATTCAAGCCACACAAAAAATAGTAAAAAGTTGTACTGATCGAATGGATCGTGTAACTTGTAGCAGTGGAAGTCATCTGCCGGATAGCATAGTCTAAACATAAATGCCATTTTATTCCATTATTCCAAGAATATTTCTGTTTTATATTATCATTTTAAGCTCTCAAGCTTTTAAAAGAAGGACCCGATGTTTGCAGTGGGCAAGTTGATATTTGTTTTCACAAGTGGAGGAATCAACAGTCTTGTGCTGCCTCCAAATGGCAGCTCGTTGCTATGGGGAGCTCTTCCATATCAGAAGTTCAGGGTCGTGCCACTGCTTCTCCAGGGAAGACTGCTGCCCAAAAAAAAAAAAACATATACTAAAAAGTAAATGTAGAAAACGAAACTCCAAATTAACTGAATGTTAGCACCACAGGGTTGTAGTGACATAGCCACCCATTCGGTTGCGGTAGCACTAGCGAAGTGTTACGTAGATTAAAAATGGCTCTTCTTATCTAAATAAGCCATTATTCTTTCTAACAACAAGTTCTGAAACTATTTTTTAATCTAAATTTTTTACAGTGTTTTCATTTTCGCATCATTAAAAGCGGGGCACGATACCATTGTCATTGTCATGGTTGCATAAATAGTAACAATGCTACTTGTAGTCATTGATTTTGTGCAGCCATATAAGTAGACTTACTTGTTGACATCAAATAAAGTACTACACAGTCTTTGTGAATAGTCTGTGTGCATGTGTGTGTAATATGAACGCATCAAGTGTTTATTGATTTCATTTAGTATAAAAGTACAAAACCTTCCACTCAACTCTTCGCCAACTTACGCAAAGTCTTTATCGTTTTTTATCCACATGTTTGTTTGCTTTTGTCTTCCCTCTATAGCACAAAAGCAAATACCAAACGCTCATACTTGCAACTGCATACAATGTACATAAAATGTGTGAAATATTCCTGTAGCCGCTGTTGTAGTAATTGCCTTTCTATTTATTTATTGCGTGCTTTGTGTGATATTGGGAAAAGATTGCAACAATGTGTCCATTACGGCTATCTTCTTTAACATGCAGAACTCTCTGTCAATGCATGTATGTGCGTATGCAATTATCATTTTACAATCTTTGTCCGAACTTTTGTTTGCTATGCTCAAGTGTCACTCGTTAAAATAATTCATGACTTTGTATTTGTGGGTGAGCTGGTGTGAGCAGCATTTATTGCCTGCATGTTTTAGTTGTTGCACTCATTTATTATCATTTATGCACTATTAAGTTCAATTGTATACATTAAGCTCTTTTGTATTGAACTTTGTTAGCACAATTACCACAATACACTGTATAACATTTTATCATTGAATATTGGGATGCGGGTACGTATGAGTGACATCAATTAGTATCAACTATAGGTGTGCGCAGGTTTTTTTCTTGTAGAACGCTTACATTGAATATCTGGATATACACAGGTGTTTCAGAAATGGCTTTTTATTATTGTTGTAGCAGTTCATTAAACCCTGCCGGAACGGCAGTTCGTCTGGCTCATCGAGCGGTATGCCCAGGAAACATGCTGTTTCGACGGGTTGGGTCCAGAGCGAGGGAGAGAGAGTAGTGGCTCGCCTGGGTTTAAAAGAGCAAGGGAATAGGAGTTTAATATAGTGTAAAGTGCCTCATATATTGAGCATGCCAAGATCGATTCTGGATAAGTAGGGGCTTAACCTGCTACAATATCTAGCACGTTGATCTCACGAGGCGACTGAAGCTCTTTGTCTACGATGGGTGGTGGTTGGATTCCGATGACGGCATTCAGGGGTCGGGAGTTTCGGAAGCTGGTAGGAGACTCCCGATGGATGTCGTTTAATGTCTGTCTGTATACTGTTCGATCCAGTAGTAGCGGTCGTGCCAGGTCCTGAATGTCGTCATTGTTGTCGAAAAGATAGCTTCTAATTTACATTACCCTCTTTTTTTCTTTCAAACCTGCATCAATGCTACATTTTTAAGTTGTACGTTAAGATTTAAGGTATCTTGAAATATGTCGGTTTCTTGCATTTACTGACGCCTGTTAATATGTTATATTACCCAAAGCAAAACTCCAAGTATTCAACATTTATCGTTTAGTTTTAACGAAGCTGTGGTAAAACGAATATTCAATATTTTTTCAATAGATAGTTTCGAAAAAATTTATCTCGTCTTGCTTAAGTACGATCAAGTTACGTTAGATGGCATTAGAAGGATAAGATTTCTTCATCAATAGTGACTCCAGTGGAAGCCGAAAGTTTGGTTGGAAGATTCTGATATATATTTAACATAAATTTGAACTTCTAGCTATGCTAAATAAAGCTTTAAATGTCCTAAAAAATTACCTATTATGCAAAAAACTGGAGCAGTAAAATTTCGCAACCTTCCTTTGAGGTATATCTTTTACTTTCAGATTCCTGCGCCTCATGCAGAAATATATGGTAATCACTTGGCGCTAGGTTCGGACTATAAGATCCACCTGTCATTAAGGAGAAGGGACTGCAGACAGCTGGCCCACTTTCTGTGGGCGAAGCACGTGGAAAAGGTGGACATCTCAGCCAGTGTACTCTCCCCGGGTTGTAAAGATTAGGATGAAGCGGTCAGCTTTGAGGTCTTTGGCAGTGATGTGTCTCCTTGTCACCACTCCATCTACTCAGATTTCTTCGGAGATCGGGGAGATTTAAAAAAAATTAAGCCCAAGTGTAGTACAATGGATTAAATTGTGTCTGAGTGCTGCAATTGCTGGTTGCCCCGACAAAAAACAATAAAAAAGTAGTATTTTCCTCAATGCTTAGATATGCATTTGAACCATCATTTGGTGGCAATAAGTGCTTGAAGCCGGGCAAACATTAAGGCAACGACCTTATGATGAATTTTTATTTGAGTTTCCTGCTCCCATACCTTGCTAAGCACCTTTTTCAGATTTGTTTAAGTTTGGTTTGTATAGAGCCACTTTTATTTCAGTGCGTGCCATAGATGATCAACTGGGGAGAATTTCCTGGCCACTCCGTAAGTAATATTTCGAGGTGTGCAACTATTTTGTGCACCTGTCGGAAACAGAATGGCGACCGATGACCCTTAGTGGTGTTTAAAAAGAATCAAAGGAAAAAAAACATGGGCAAAAAGGGAGAAGAGGCTTTTAACCGCTTTAAGAAATTTAGCAGGTGTATTTATACCCGCAATAAAAGGAATATGTCCGAAGTAAAACATGAATTCTGCACTTACAGGTATGTTCTTTGTAATATTTATTGAAAGATTATGTTGTCATTAGTAATTTCTTTTAATTTTACTTATAATTCCTAATTCTGTCACCTGCCCCCCTGTATATTCCTAAATTTTTACAATTACAATCAAAAATAATTAAATTTTCTACTTTAGGAACACCAGTTTAAATCAGAAAATGATTTGGCTCCCTTAAATAGGTCGTGTTATCGTAACCTTCAAATACTATAAAGCAAAACACACCGCATGGGGCTACAAAGGGAAGAGAACTGTATAAAGCTATGCAGCTTGCAAGTTGTAGTTCAATCTTTACTGCTAAGCCAACGTCCTGGCCATCGGATGCTAACAAAATGCCAGATATATATTAATTTTTTTTTTTTTATTGTTTTTTATTAATGCATCTTAAAGTATAAACAGAATAACGTTAAAACAGAATTATAACTAATAGTACTAAATAAAGATACTAAGGAGCAATTTTTATTGAACATATGTATATATTAAAAGAAGGAAAAACTAAGATGCCTCAATATTCATAAATTTATTATGAATGTATAACTATGTATATAAGGTATAGCTGCTACTATATGCCCATCTGGTCTAAAACTGTTTTCCGCTGGAGCCGCCGACAATGAGTATTTGGCTGGAGCAAAGTTAATGCTTCAGCGTTGACATGTGTACTTAGACGTCGTCTGTGAGACATGGCATATTTATTCGCCACAAGCAGCATACGAAGATCACGATGGCGGTCGAGATTTCTCACATAGTATAGATCATTGATAATAGTCATACAAGATTCACTTGAGTATCCCCATAGCTGAATGCCATACATCCAGATTTGGTTATATTCTGTGGGCAAAAAGTAAGGTGAATTTATTTGTTAAACTTCGCGGGATTAAAATTTCGCTCTAGTTATTTTTTTCTTGAGTTGGCAGCACTGTTAATAACATCTGGGCCAACTTTTATGTGAATGTCATTATCAGTAATATATTTACGCTTGTGTTTACCAAACGACCAAGAGTGCATTTTTCGATATTTGATTGAGCAGAGAAGTGCCATCAAATTTTGTTTGCGGAATGAAATTTCGGCTGCGGAAACGTTTAGCATGTTGCAGAAGGTATTTGGTGATTCGACCATGTCACAGAAAAATGTTTATAAGTGGTACAAATACTTCAAAGAGGGTCGAGAACGTGTTGATGACTTGGAGCGCTCCGGACGACCATCGACGTCAACTGATGACCAACATGTCAATAAAGTGAAGGAGTTAGTGCTCAAAAGTCGTCGGTTGACTGTTAAAGACCTTACTGATATGATCGGACCATCAGAAGGATCTCTGAAGACCAATTTGAAAGACCATTTGGGCCTACGAAAAGTCAAATCTCGTTTGGTACCGAAAACTCTCAATTTCTTGGAAAAAAATCGTCGCGTTGATGTGTGTGAAACAATGCTTTCAGACTATCAGGACAAGCTCAAATGCATCATTACGGGAGATGAGACTTGGATTTATGCTTACGACCCTGAAACAACCGACCAATCAAGCGAATATCGTGCTAAAGGCGAGACCAGACCGAAAAGAGCACGTCAAAGTCGTTCAAAAATAAAGGTCATGATGACAGTTTTTTTCGATTTTCGTGGTGTGGTGCTCTATGAATTCCTTCCACCTGGCCAAACTGTTAATAAGGAATATTATTTGAGCGTTATGCTTCGTTTACGTGAAGAAATTCGTCTAAAAAGACCAGAATTATGGGCCAACAACTCTTGGTTTTTGCATCACGATAATGCACCGTCTCACACTGCACTCGCATATCGTTCCGCAACCACCGTATTCGCCTGATTTGGCTCCGTGTGACTTTTGGCTATTCCCAAAACTCAAGAGACCACTCCGGGGAACGCGTTTCGAGTCGATTGAGGAGATAAAAGCTGAATCGAAGAAGGTGCTGATGGCTATATCGGAAATGGACTATTTGGCATGTTTCGGGGGCTGGAAAAATCGTTGGCATAAGTGTATTTTATCGAAAGGGGATTATTTTGAAGGGAATGAAATGGATTTACAGGAATAAATAAAGATTTTTCATTTTACAACCAAATTCACCTTACTTTTTGCCCACAGAGTATAGCACTAGTTTGTTGTTCGTTGACTGAATAGAGTGCCTGCCAATGAGATAAAGAAGGTTTTTTGTTTTTAATTCAGATCGAATTGATTTCTGTATCTGCAAAAACATTCCAAAAACCCACTTAAGCGTCGCTGATTGTTTCGCTATGTGCTCTGATCATACGGTAGAATTGATTGTATCTCAACATGCAACGCAAAATCAACATGCAATGGGGTTGACGAACTCTCTAACCGATTGGAAATACTCTCAATTAAAACTAGAACAGCTAGCCGAACGCGACTGTATCAATACTTGCAAATAGCTTGAAGATGCCGTAAATCTTTTTATACAAAAAATTCAGGTAACATTAGGTAACACAAACACACTTGATCAAGTTGCTCATGGTAAAAACTACCCGCCCCTTATTAGAAGTTTAGTCGCCAAAAAACGGAAACTACGGAAACGTTTGCAGCAAATCAGATCTGGGGAAATCAGAACTAAGAACACAGTGATCCAGATATTAAAAAACGATTAATTCAATCCGTTTCTAACAGACTCACAGCTGCAAACGGTTCAGACTTAACTTTGTGGAATGTGGCAGAATCTTTCAATAGGCCAATACAACACTGTGCTCTGATTAAAATTGATGAAAGGTTAAAACTTGTGAGCAAAGAGCGAGAATATTTGCTGTACACCTTAGGAAATATGTAACCTAAATTACGGCTACGACGTAATCGAAACAACAAAAAGTTTAAATGAATGCGATGTACACATTACTCCAGCTACAGCAAAAGAAGTTGGCAAAGAAATAAATAAAATCAAGTTGAAAAATTCTTCTGGTTTTGGTTTAATAACCGCTGAAACGCTCCGAAATCTCCCAATGAACTGCATACTATACTTGACCAGCGTGAGATATATGTCAATATAAGTATACTGGAAATTCGCGGAATTTATAATGATACCCTAGTCTGGAAAATCTCCTAACAAAATCTCCTTATAAGTGCCAATATCGCTGTTACCAGCAATGTTAAAATTATTTGAAAAAAATACTATTAGCGCGGCTACTGCCTTTTATCGAAAACAATCACTTGATTCCCTTTCATCAATTCGGTTTCAGAAAAATCCACTCAAAAATCGATCAAATTCACTGCTTTGCAAGCACCATCAATAACGCTATGGAAGAGAAGAAGGTATGCTACGCCGTTTTTCTTGACGTGTCACAATCATTTGACAAGGTATGGCACGTAGGGCTACTCCAAAAGCTGAATCGATACTGCCAGCACAACTCTGCAAGGGGCGTTAAGTACGAAAATGCCTATTCTGTTTAAAAAAAAAAAAAATAAGCGCTGGCATACCACAAGGAAGCATCTTGGGCCTCTGCTGTATCTCCTCTTCACACAAGGCCTACAATTGGAAAACCAGTATGTAATTGCAACATTTGCGGATAATACGGCGCTACTTGCAGTGCACTATAGAATTAAAGGTACTGCTACTAAGCTTGAACAAGCTGTGAACCAGATTGCTTCCTGGACCAAAAAGAGGAGGATTCAACTAAAAAAAAGATAATCAGCCCACATAGTTTTTTCTCTGAGCAATACAGTATACAAACCGATCTTTATGGATCAGTCGACAATCCCATATGTCAATGAAAAATAAACGTGCGGAGTTCGGTTTGAAGCTCAAAGAACTACATTACCTACATAATTGGACGGCGCTCTAAATAATCAATTTTCAACAAATTACTTATCTACAAATGCGCCAGCAAAAAGCAAACAACTTCCATCCAACGTCTGCAGAACAAGGTTCTGTGAAACCTAGTAAACGCGCCATACTATGCAATGCACACGAAGCAGAGATCTTCATCTTGGCATGTTAACTGTCACTGAAGACGGCTAAAGCATAAACAGTTGCAGACCTCATGCAAAGCGAGCAGCATACATTTTATTTTTGCTTATATGCCTTTCGTACATGTATTTAAAATAAATATAAAACTAGTATGTAACCCCCGAAAATCGGGTGGGATTTTTTCCCACGGAAAGTAAACAGCGTATGTGACACTTTTTTTTCACAGATCTTTACGTTTTAAAAAAATTTACTTACCTGCTCTATTCCTCCACTTAAAGTAGGAACTCTTCTACGAATTCTTCTTGGTCGTCCTCTAGGCATATTTAAAAATTAAATATGGATTTACTTTTTTCTTAAAATAAATTCTATTTTGCGTCTGTCCAAAACTCTTTTGCATTGTTACCGTTGTTTTAAGTGAATTGACAAATTTCAAGTCAATTGTCAATTCATACCAATTATTGCCATCACAACAAAATTTTGAAAAAAATTCGCAACACCCGTTGGGACTATGTTCATGAATACATATTTATTAGTAAAGAGAACAAAACAAAACAATTATTGAGAATCCAAATGTATACAATGCTGTGCTCATTAGAAAGAGAGCTAAACAAAGCAAACGTACTCATATATGTATATGCGTATATTTGTGTGTCATCCCGCTTTGCATAGACATCGCTGTTATCAATATGAAAATTTTGATAACTTTACACGCAAATATTTCATGAACAAATTAACCAATTTTAATTTTTATAATTTTCCGGAAATATGCTCATCAAATCCTTTCTTTTGATATATATTTCATATCTGCACATATTGTAGTTTAGTCAGAATAAGCGCCATGTTTTAAAATAATACTATAGATGATTTCTTTTAAAATAAAAAAAATTCAATTTAAATGTATTGTTAGTATTATTACAATATTTATATACCAGCTGCAATATTATAACAGAGATGTTGAATTGTATAAGATATGTTAATAAAAAAAATCGGAAAAATCAATTATAAGTTTTAAATTAATTAAATTGTTTTATTCCTGATGCGTTCAAAATAAACTTCAAAAAGCACTAAATAAACTAAAATATCGTGTTGCAAGAAATAAAGTAACTGCATGCACTACAGATGCCAAAAGGGCATATCTACAATGAAAACTCAATGATAGTTTACCTACGAAAGTCCTATGGAAAAACCTTAAATCCTTAAATGCCTCATGAGCGGATAAGTCCGTGTGCAGTTTGGATCCAGAAATTTTAAATACCCACTTTCTGGTATCTAACAGGGTTCCACTCAACATACCTATAAAATTTCCTCGACGAGAGCATGCTGATGACGGTGAGTTTGAATTTGTGTCTGCAACTGAGACGGATTTGACAGTACAGTGTGTACATACTGTCAAATCTAATGCTATAGGGACCGACGGCATTTCTTAAAATTATTTTACCATTTGTATTACCATCACTTACGCATATAATTAACTTTTCACTCACCTCATCTACATTTCCATATCTCTGGAAGATAGCAAATATCATACCTGTGTCTAAAATAAAATGATCTACCGCTCCTCAGCACTTCAGACAAATAAGCATTTTACCTGCCCTATCGAAAGTATTTGAAAAAATGTTGGCGAAACAAATTACATACTACTTGGACAAGAATAATCTACTGAGTAATTTCCAGTCGGGTTTCAGAAGTCTGAATAGTTGCTCCACAGCTTTGCTTAAAATTTTTGAAGATGTTCGTTCTGCTTATGATAAAAACTACCTAACAGTGCTAGTATAGTATTACTCGATTTTTTTTCTGCAAAAATTGTGCTATCACTATAAGTTTGGAACATTTTCTCTGCAACTAATAAAAAGTTACCTTTCGAATCGGCTACAACAAGTTAAGTGTGGTGATAACTACTCAAGTCTAAAACTAATTACTTCAGGTGTGCCGCAGGGCTCTATTTTAGGTCCCATTTTACTATGAATTTTTATTAATGATATTGTTGAGTGTTGCCAAAATTTGTCGATTCCTCTCTATGCTGATGACACTCAGATCTACCTGCCAAGGCTAAAGGCGATTGCTATTTCTCATTCAAAATATGATCTTAGCTCTTCTTAATGAAGTAAATATCAACTTTGATGGCATAGTAACTAACCTGGGTTTCAGAATAAATACAAGATTATCATGCGTTAACCACATAAACCTTGTTGTAAATAAGATATATAATACTCTTAAAAAGCTATATTGTACTGCCTACTTACTGCCATGGCAATCTAAATTAAAACTTTTTAGATCACTCATTGTTCCTGATGTACCATACGCTGAATGAGTATATTGCTGGCTTGATAATAAATAAATATAAAATCGCTTTAAATAATGCAGCGCGTTTTGTATTTGAAAAAAGGAAATAAATTATAATATAAATATAAATTAATATACGCACAAAAGCCATTGTACCGGTATACAAATATTAAACAATGACATGTATCCGAGCATACAACCTGATTGTTTCGACATTTGCTCACTTGGAATCAGAGCGCATGTTCTTTGTTAGTGCCATGAAACTATGGAATTCTATACCAACTTTCATAAAGCTTATAAAACAAGCAAGGTGTTTTAAAACTGCAGTTTCTAACTACTTCTAACCTTTAATCTCCCTTCCCTTCTTCCGTTCCCACCATCCTTCTCTTTTCCTCACTTATTATGCTAAGTTTTAGTCTACAAGTTTAATAGTTAAAACAGTTTTAAATTTTAAGTAGTATTTTTATGTACACCATCCTAATATTCTAGAATTATAAGAACATGTACTACCACAAGACTTTGTCTTACTATGTACAAAACAAAAGAAATAAATTGAAGTTGAAATTGAAAATAAACTTCATATAACAAAAAGCAGGTAGTGGTTTTCCCCCTATAGTAGTGCTTTCAGTTAGAAAAGGAGTTGCCATCGCAGTCTTTGATTCCTATTACTCCATAGTTTTTTCTTTCTTTTTATTGGTTTTTTGACTTTGACAATTCTAATAACTAACAACAGATGACTTTCACATACACCTAATTTTCGACAATTCCGCATAAAATCTATTGAACATAGTTTAAGGTAACGTGAAGGCAATTCACCAATCAGCACTTTTCTCTTTACTTAATGACTAAAATTATTAGTACAAATTTCGAAGATCATAATTCCATGAAATCTAAACCATGTTTTTAATTTGAGTTCTGTAACTTACCTTTATATTTTGCCTTAAATAATTTTTCTCAAATTTCTTAAATCAAATTTTATTAACGGTTTTCATACCTTAAATACAAATACTAAATTACATACAATGACTCTGTCGCTCTGATCCTGCCATTTATCAACACCTATGTGTGTGTGTATTTACAGTATATATTGTGACATGGTAACGCCTATTTGCGATTATTTGTATGTTTGTATGTATTTATATATGTGGGTGTATTCTCACATAGATCAGCTTACAAAATTAGTGTATTTGAACATCCATTAGAATTTGACTTGCGTGTATTTACAGGTTATATTAGCTCATATTTGTTATACATGTGCATATGCACGTGTGTGCGTGAGTATTTACAAATAGGGTGCGGTTTAATTAATAAATTAACATGCTGCTATCAAAGTATTTGCCATAAATATCGGAAAGCTGTGGGTGGCTTTGGATAATGACAAATTAAGTGTGATCGGCTATTGCGAAATAATTCAACACTGTAGATATGTACATACTTACAAGTATTTAGATAAATGCATAGATATATATAATAATTTGCACTTTAATTTGTGCAATTGTGTTGAGCTGTTTGAGTATGTGTGTATGTTGGTATTTGGTATATATAAGAAGGACAATTGTTTGTAGTTGTGGCAAACTCAGTTATAGCAATTTGTCTCTTGGAATTTGGTTAGCAGCGTCAATTTCAACGCCACTCTGATTGCGTTGACCTTCACAAAACTGTATAGTGCCGAGAATTTAATTTTTAATTTTTCTTTCTTCCTTTTTCTTAGTAGAGATTTTCTATTTTTTTTTTTTTTTTGCTGCTGCTCTTACTAGCTCAGTCTTAAAAAGTCGAGCAAATTTGTGCTGATTTCAAAGTGTGTGTGTATATGCGTGTATGTCCTTTTATCTATTACAATTTGTGTTTGTATTTGTTAATTTGCACTGCATTCTCAAAGGTTGTTTTATGCTTTCTGCGGTTGCGTCATCCTCCCTTTCTTTGCA
Organism: Anastrepha obliqua; assembly: GCF_027943255.1. NCBI lineage: Eukaryota > Metazoa > Arthropoda > Insecta > Diptera > Tephritidae > Anastrepha > Anastrepha obliqua. The sequence continues at coordinate 90,791,366 of NC_072892.1, forward strand.
TCCGTTAAGTCCGCCTTTTTGCAAATTTATATTTTGGCATTCTTTTTTTATTTTGCCATTTGCCTTTCCCTCAGCACACACTTTGCCTCAGCTACTTTCATTTGAGCTCTTTTAATAGCCCAATTTTTTTAGAGCCTTAAGATCTACATCACCATAGTAATCCTCGCTATAAAAATGTGGAAAGAAAACAGTGAATAAATAAAATGGAGAATATTTTTTTTATTTTTTTTTTATTTTGTCTTTGTAGTAGCTTGCATTTTTCATTTTAACCATTTCTTTGTTGTTTCTCTTTAATTAGTTTAATTTAATTTTTATTCGTTGGTGTAGAATGTTACCCTAATTTCATGTTGTTTAGTTATAATTGCAATTTTCTTTAGTGGGTTGAAATAAATTTTCAGTCGGTTTCAGAATGCCATACCAAAATATATTATTCACTTATGGAAGAAGAAAATCTTATATTTAGTAAAACACAAATTTCTAAAAGAGTTATGTAACTACTTAGTAAACAGTCTATTCAAAATTATAAAATAAAAGTGAGTTTTTGTTAGTTATATGTAAATGAAAAAAGGAACACTGAAAAATATTATTAGAAAAACTTACCAAAAAGAATTACCAAAATAAAAGTTTTAATAGAAGTTTTTATTCACGTCAAAATTCAATAACTTTATACTCATGTTTAAAAATGTGACTGGAAACCCAAATCTAACTTCGTTCCCATACAATGGTAATACCATAATACCAATAACGAAATATACCCGGCGTCCATTTCAAATCCTATATATATATATATATATATATATAGTTGGCGCGTACACTCTTTTAGGTGTTTGGCCGAGCTCTTCCTCCTATTTGTGGGGTGCGTCTTGATGTTGTTCCACAAATGGAGAGACCTACAGTTTCAAGCCGACTCCAAACCGCAGATATTTTTTATGAGGAGCTTTTTCATGACAGAAATACACTCGGAGGTCTGCCATTGCCTGACGAGGGGCGACCGCTATTAGAAAAATGTTTTTCTTAATTTTGGTGTTTCACCGAGATTCGAACCGATGTTCTCTCTGTGAATTGCGAATGGTAGTCACGCACCAACCCATTCGGCTACGGCGGCCGCCTATAATGATAACAACAATATGAGACAAAAATTTAGAAATTATGAAGGTCGAACCAATGGCACTATCCCACAGTTTTGACTCAACACGAACAAACGTTAATAATTATGAAAGAAGATATCTCGCAGACTAGCTTAGACCTAAGATTTTTTACAAAAGGTTAAAGTTTTAAAAGCCTGAGCGAAAATGCGAATATATTAGCGAAAAACTTATGTATGAAACGGCTTTAAAAATAATTTCTATATTTAGACTTGTATAACGAATTTTAAGACCCTTTTTTGTAGTACACTTTAATCCTCTATATCCTACGTAAATGCGCATTTTCGGTCCTTTACCAAAACGGGTATAATGAAAGCTCATTAAAAAGGCAGTTGGAGTGTCAAAGTATTTCATAGAAATTTTAAACAGACAATTTCACTCGGACGGGTTTAAATGAGTGCGCCAGATAGTTTTATCCGAACTAATGTTCACACATTTGGTATAGCCGCATTGTAAACAAATAGAGTTATGAGCATTAGGGAGATTTGATTTATAAGGAAAGCAATTTTTCGCTTACTATTTTGACGCCAAGCTGCGATCAAGGCCCTGCCGACCCCTATAAGGAGGAGATTAAGCGTTGCGAATGTGCAAGAAATATTTCTCTTATCTGGGCTTCAGGGCATAGGAACATTGGCAGAATCGATTTCAGTTATCCCCGTGTCAGACATCGGTGTCCACTTGACCATTGTTAAAGGGAAACTGCACAATTTTTTTCTTAAAAAGTGCAAGATAAGATGGAGTTCTATATTTCCATGTGCTATCTCAAAAACATTTTGGCCTCAGTACGACAGATGCATAACGATAAATATCCGCTACATCTGTTAAATATGCACTACCAAGCATGCGAAGTCTTCTTCTAGCTATTCCTTCATACTTACAGAGGAGGTCTCTAATAGTTTCTGTATTGTAGTAACTTCTACAATATTCGTAGCATGGAACTCCCAGTCTTCTAATATGGTTACCTATTAGACGGTAACCGTTTAATTCACCTATCAAAGTTTTTGCATCCTCTCTGTTGAGTTTTAGCAGAAGTTTTGAACGTCTATTGTTAAGTTTCGGCCATGTCAATTTGTTTAATTCGTTTATTGTTAGGTTTATATATATATAGGGTGATCAATTAAGAGGAGTTTTTTTCATTTGCGTTTTTTTTACAGATCGCGCGCGAGTTGTGGCAAACTGTCATCGTGGATTTGTTGAACAGCGTTTGGCATTTCATCATGGAAAGACTCACACCGCAACAACGTCTACAAATTGTTCAACTGCATTATGAAAATCAGCGTTCTGTGACAAGCCACTTGCCATACAGCTCGTGAAACAATGACTTTATTGAGAAGTCATTTCGGAGAGCAGCTGATTTCACGTTTAGGACCTATGAGTTGGCCACCAAGATCTTGTGATATCACACCTTTGGACTTTTTTCTTTGGGATTCGTGAAGTCCAAGGTCTATGCTGATAAACCAGCTACGATTGAAGCTCTGGAAGCCAACATTACGCGTGTTATTCACGACATACCAGTCGAAATGCTCGAACGAGTGATTGAAAATTGGACCTTCAGAATGGACCACCTTAAGCTTAGTTGCGGCCAACATTTGAATGAAGTCATATTCAAAAAGTAAATGTCAAAGAATGTCCTTTCAAATGATAAATAAAGGTTTTGAACATAATTTACATTTTTTTTTTTTTTTTAACTATTGAAAAAAGCACCTCATGATTGATCACCCTATATAATTGGCGAGTGCACCCTTTTTGGGTGTTTGACCGAGCTCCTTCTCCTATTTGTGGTGTGCGTTCAGTTTCAAGCCGACTCCGAACGGCAGATATTTTTATGAGGATATTTTTCATGGCAGAAATACATTCGGAGGTTTACTATTGCCTGCCGAGCGGCGACCGGCAAGAAATCTTTTTCTTAATTTAGGTGTTTTACCGAGATTTGAACCGACGTTCTCTCTGTGAATTCCGAATGGTAGTCGCGCACCAACGCATTCGGCTACGGCGGCCCCGAAATAGCGGACAGGAAAAGTCAAAGCTAACGCAATTGCTTGGGCTCGTGTATGGCTATCAATCAATTGAAGCCGAATTCGTTGCCCACCACCATGACGTATCAAATGATAAAAAAGTATTTTCTATACCGGTCGCATCTTCGCAGGTAAATTGTGTTTATGTATTTATGAAGTCACCTGGATAGATTTTAGCTATAGCTTGACTCCAAAATTATGCTGAAGTCGAGATATTCAGTAAAATCGTATACAAGATCCAATCCGCTTCATATTCAGAATAGACGTAAATAAGTAAATAGAAAATGAATCTGCGGACTGCCACTGTAATTGCGACCCGGAGTGAAGCAGATAGAGAATTAAGTGGTAGCCGCTAATACGAGCGCTTATCTAGAGCAAACTATAATAAAGTATGTGAAGAGTCAGTGCTGGTAATTGTCACGGTATTTAAAATACTTTTTTCAATTCTGGCAAATTTCCAACAACTATCACTTAGGTCAAAATAAATAAAATCCAACTAAGGAATTGAAACGAATGAAATAAAAAATTAAAATAATAAAATAATCCAACCACATAATCGTCTAACTTACTAACCAACTTATCCTTCCACACTTGTTGCAAAGCCAAAATGTCAAAATGACAATCAAAATACCTTTTTGCAAATATGGGATTTATTTCTATGTAACTCTACATTTTTAAGAACTGAAAGCTAAGTGGTGTTGTAGCTGGTTTTACATTCCCACTTGCCACCAAGTGGGTCGAAGCAGCCCATACTCAAGTATAGATACTCAAAAGGGCAGATATAATATTATTATGTGAGAAATATGGCAAAAGTACGGACACAAGTGGGAAATTTACAATTTGCTTTGTCTTCGAAAGTGAATTGAATGCAGTAAAATTCATAGCAACAACAGCAACAGACAGCCAGAAAGACAAACTGACGAAGACGAGTTCTGAAAATTAAGAAAATTGAAGAAGCAGTTTGTGACAAATATAAGGGAAGGCACAGCAACAAAAAAAAGACCTGCAGCGCTGGGCAACAGGATAATTGGGTTGAGCGAGGCATCGCGGTAAGAGTGAGAGGCAGTGAAAAAGTAGGACAACTATGACAGACTCAAAAATAGCCAACTACAGTAAATATGGAAATAAAAGCCTAGTAATATGAAAGACAAATGCAAGCAACATGGCCGGAGGACACTACGAAAGCGGTAAAACCCGCTGCGACGGAGGGCAAGCAAATCGCTATGACAGTAAATTGCCTTAAAAATGATTTTCCTTTATATATTTTGTTTTTGTTTATTTGATGTTGCCGCCGGACACGTGGCGCATATGTTTGGCTGCGTTTTTGTAAGTCAACGAGATGAAGGACACAAAGCAGATGGAACTGGAGGCCATGCAATGTGAAGAAAAGCAAAATAAAATAAAAATAAAAATAAAAACACTAGCAAAAACAAACCGAACTGAACTGGACGCAATAGAAACCGCAAAGGACAGCAAGAAGCCAACACACGAGAAAAAACAAAAGAGAATAAAAAGAAAATATTAAGTTAGCCATCCATAGCAACAATTGTGAGTGCTCGTTAGGAAAAAGTACAAACACATACATATTTATATGTACTCGTGAAATAAAGATGCCCCGTAGGGTGACTCTCTGATGAGCCCATGTGGTGGATTCCCTATCTTGACTGACTTAGATTCCAACCCGGTACATGAGTGTCAGCAGTCTTTCTGCTATAACTTCCACTCGCCTCGTTAGTTTTAAGGGAGAAAAGGGTATGGTATTTAAACTTTGTACGTTCCTTGCGTCAAGCTGTGTTTCTATGCCAGCTCGACTTTGACACGCATCAGTCGCTTGTGTCAATTTGGCCACGCCATTACTTTTTCGAATTTTATTGCTTAAGTTTGATATTTGAGGAGGAGGCAAATTGAAATTGTTTGGCAAGGATTGATGCGTGTTATAGCGTTTTTCAGAAACTTTTTATTCTAGAAGTCTCTACTTCACACAATTCATTCTTTGGCGCGTTTTCAATTGTTTTTTTTTTATACGTAAATTCACTGTACAAATATGGACAAAGGATATGCTAGCTTATCTTACTTAATTCAGCCTTCAAAAGCATCCGCTGTTTTGCAAGATTGGTTACAGTTTTCGAGATAACGGTATTTGAGCTGAGAGCTCATTTGCAAATAATTTTACATAATACATTTTCAAACGGAAAACCACTCTAAGCTTAATTTTATTGTGTTTTTTTTAACATTTTTGTATAGGACTATGAATAAGTTCGTGCGGTTTTTTTCGAAATTTGAAACTTTATTGACGTAAAATGGTTACAAATTTAATATTCAAAGTATTGTCCATCGCTTACTACTACTTTTTCCCATCTTTCTGGCAATTCACGGATTCCCTTTGTGAAAAATTCGGTCGGTTTTGTCGCAATCCACGAATCGATCCATTTTTTGACTTCATCGTAATTACGGAAGTGCTGGTCAGCCAGGCCATGTTGCATCGATCGGAAGAGATAGTAATCGGATGGCGCAAGGTCTGGACTATACGGCGGGTGGGGTAGGACATCCCATTTGAGCGTTTCTAAGTATGTTTTGACCACTTGTGCAACATGTGGCCGAGCATTGTCATGTTGCAAAATAACTTTGTCGTGTCTATCGGCGTATTGCGATCGTTTTTCTCGCAGTGCTCGGCTCAAACGCATCAATTGTCGTCGGTAGACATCCCCCGTAATCATTTCATTCGGTTTCAGTAGCTCATAATACACAACACCCAGCTGGTCCCACCAGATACACAGCATAACCTTCAGGCCATGAATATTCTGCGCCGACGTCGATGTTGAAGCATGGCCAGGGTATCCATACGTTGCCCGACGTTTTGGATTGTCGTAATGGACCCACTTTTCATCGCCAGTCACAATTCGATGCAAAAAACCCTTTCTTTTGTGCCGTTGAAGCAGTTGTTCGCATGCCATAAAACGGCGTTCAACGTCTCTTGGCTTCAATTCATACGGCACCCAATGGCCTACCTTTCGGATCATTCCCATGGCTTTTAAACGTTTGGAAATGGTTGATTGATCAACTCCCAAAGTTTTTGCAACCTCTTCTTGCGTTTGAGCCGGATCTTGATCGAGCAATTCCTCCAATTCGGTATCCATGAACTTTGGCGGCGCACCCTCGCGTTCTTCGTCTTCCAAGCCAAAATCACCACTTTTAAAGCGTGCAAACCACTTCTGGCACGTTCGCTCAGCTAGAGCATGCTCACCATAAACTTCCACCAAGATACGATGACTTTCGGCTGCTTTTTTCTTCATATTAAAAAATTCCCCGCAAAAACACATTATTTGGCACGAAATTCGACATTTTCAAGTGTGGTAAAAATATTGTTGTTTACGCTTCAAATAAAAAACTTATACTGACGTTTGTGCCTTACGACAGTAGCTCTCCAATGAATGTTTGGAAATGTGGATCGATGGAATAATAATCAAGTTACGCCATCTGTTGTAAAACCGCACGAACTTATTCATAGTCCATTAAATTTAAATTTTTTGGTTTTTGGAAATTTGTCTATATGTACATTTTTTTGCAGATAACTACCTTCGTTTTAAAGTTATTCTGTCAAATAACATGTTTTTTATCATAACTACCGTTAATCACTCTAAACTTGCGGCCAATCTGATAAAAATATTTCTAACATTTTTGTAATTTTTTTTTCATATACTCTGTAACTTTGTTTTGAAAAATTTAATTTGTAAAATAACACCACTCCGATTTTTTCATAGTTTTTCATTAGTAACTGAGAGATTTTCATAACTTTTCGGATTATATTCAAATAGTGTAACGAGGCAGTGAAAAATCACTGCGATTTACTGCTCTAGAGAAAGGCTAGCATACGTAGTCGTATACATATTACGATATTTTTCATACTTCAATACAACTCGAACATTCAAAGGAATTGAAGTATGAAGCTTTTAAGGATTGCTGAGCATAGTCTCGGGTTTAATGAGGTAAGAAAAAGTCTCAAAAAAAAAAATAATAATAATAATACATTTTTCCCCAGAAAAAATTTTTTTTCAAGCAAACTTTGTTTCAAAACGTAAAGGGTTTTCCAATAACAATTGTTATTTTGAATAGGATTGCGCTATCGGGAGATGATTAACGATTTTTTATGGCCGGAATTGGATGATATTGATCTGAACAACGTTTATTTCCAAGAAGATGGCGCTACGTGCCACGCAAGCAAAGAAACCATTGATCTTTTACATGAAAAATTTCCGGACCGTGTTATCTCCCGAAGAGCTGATCACAATTGGCCACCGAGATCTTGTGATTTAACACCTTGCAATTTTTTTCTTTGTGGCCCCGTGAAAGAGAAGGTCTACGCCAACAGCCCAGGGTCGATTCAAGACCTCAAAGATGGAATTCGTGAGGCTATCGAGGACATAAGACAGCCACTTTGCAATTTGGTTATGGAAAATTTCATGAAAAGGATATTGTCCTGTAAGCATGGTCGTGGTGGTCATTTGCCTGATATTATTTTCCACTATTAATGGCATATCTTACTCTTTATAAGGAAATAAACACCCGATCATTTATATTAAAAAATAGCATTTTTCTTTGAATATCAAAATAACACCTCTTATTGGCAAACCCTTTATATTTTATAATAGAAAAAGTACAAAAATCTTAAGAAGAAAAAAAAGATATTACACTTTAATAATCTTTAAACAAAAATTTTCAACATTGAATAAATCGGAAAATTATGATTTTATTATTTTATTTTTTCACTTTCTATTATACGTATTCAAACTTACAAAACAGCAAAATTAGGGAGAAATTAGGGAGAAAGTCCAAAATACTTGGATCTCTGGACATGAGATAACTCAAATATGAGACATTCGCGGCGTCCAATCGTAGGAGGTCAGGACCAATGGCACAGCACCGTGAAACGGAACGCAAACCTCAGAAAAAAATTGAGCTAGATTCAAATTGGCACAAAGTTTAATATAAAAAAAATCAGTACCCAATTTCACTTGAATGACTCAATTACGAATACTTATGTACATTTATATATAGAAAAGGTGTGCATTAGTTCTTATATTTCTTCTGTTCTTCTGTTTTATATTTCATATAATCCCATTTTAGTAGGGTCTGAAAAACACTTTTTTATTTATCTTGAGCCTTCTTGTGTTTGCCCAACATTTTCTCACAGGGCAACATAAATCGCAAAGCAAGCAATGTCAAGCGCAAAAGCTATTAAATAAAATTCAATTAAATTAAATTGGCCAAAGCGGGAACATCTTGTTGCTAACACAGAGAATAGAAAGCACACGGCGCAAAACTAAGTAATACTAGCAGACGTAATAACAAATCAACAAAAACTTAACAGTAAACGAATCAAAGCAGTTTCTTTGCTATAGATGCCCAGCAACCAATTCCAAGTTGATGCTCTTACTCGCATGCAGCTTTGCAGATTGGATCTGAAGTCCTTCAAGGGCTTGCGGCTTCACGTGAAGATGTGGGCACTTCTAACCACTAAATCTACTTGCCAGCTGTGTACAGTTAAAGTTGAAGATATAATACATATTAGCTGTCAGAGTGGACGTAACAGAGCCTTGTAAGGCACGCAAAGAACATAGAATTCAAGGCAACCACGCTTTTGGGAGATGCTGTTTGCGAGTTTAGTGCTGATTTGGGAAGGCTTTTTTGGATTTATTTACACATACATATGTATATATAATATTATAAATATACTGCACATATATTATAAAATACCAGCACATACATACGTTACATTCATACATTGTTTGCTGTGAATTCTGGAGGTATCTAACAAATGCGAGAATTGCCTTGTAACAGGGTTACCTTTGCAAAAATACGTGTGATGAGCCATTTTTCGATAATTTTCTCGAAAAGCTTGTCATTTTTTAACATAAACTTCTATATAAAGTTTTCACTTACGGGCTTATTTGTTCTTTCATTCAAATTAATCTCACCCAAGAGATGCAATTAACTCGTGTACATTTTTGTGCGATGTTTTATTAGGATGTCCAAGGCAGATTATCGAGACAAGAGTGCATTGATCAACTTAATTCGACTAGTGGCGACTCTTAGCCACTATCGATCCAGGCAGGTTGAGTATCGTCAAGTCCATCCAAAAATAGTTGAATTATCGCGAGATAGAGGCTTCCTTGATCAATAGTGGCATCAGCATACATTCAATATTGCATGAACATTTGGTCGTCAAGAAGATCGTGGGATATCGCATAATTTGACAATTGGCTTTCTTAATACAGAAATGCTCTCGCAGGTTTGTCGTTGATTGTCGAGGTGCCCACTGCTGTTAGATAAAACTTTGTCTTGTATCATTTGATCTGAATATAGCATCCAGAATTAACAGAGTGATAGTCACGCACAGACATACTCAACTATAGCAGGCGCAAGGCTTTGGGTTAGAAGCTGGATGTTTTTCTTTGACTTTGATTTTTCTGGTATTCCCTAGTCATTTGTTTTGTTAAGGATTCGTGGTTATGTGAAAGTTTCCATCCTAACTAAGGCAAATGATTCAGAGCCATCTCAGTTTTGGCTTAACATATTTTATAAAAATATATTAAACTTTACTTTCACCTTTCTAGTTGATGTCAACTTTAGGAAAAGCAGACGTGATTCTTCTTGAATACATTTTCGGATCAACTAGGCGGCAAAACAAAAATTAAAGCACGCAAAACAAAGATCTTTACTAGAATAAACAAATTTAATATTCACTCGTTTGGAAACTTCAATGGAATGTTCGGCGACATTTTATCGAAATTCGAATGCGTTGGAGAAACATGAATTTAGCAGAATATATTGCAGACCAAGAAGCCATTTTGGCTAATGGAGGATATGGTGGCTCTCGAGCGGCTGTTTTGGATTTGTGAAACTTCTGTCGAATCGACATTAAAGGATTCTTCGCATTTTAATTAGAATTTCTTGGAAAAATATGTCGGGAATTTGTTAGATCAGAACATTCAAAAAACAAAATATACCAAAATACATTGTGATTTTCGCATCGGTATTATAAATCTCTTATATTTTAAAACTTTCGACACAAAAAATTCCACTTTCTCGGTAGTTGGCTATAGGGATCGATATCTCATAAAGTATGGATCGTTGTGAAGGTGCTATTTCACACTAATAAAATGTGTTTGCTGTTCTTTGTTTGTTCCACTCAATTTAGAGTTACAGGTGTCCACAAAGAGGAAATGCAAGCCAGGCTGCTGAAATTGTCAGTGGGGTTTATGGTGTCGATACTGTAACAGCTAATTACGTGCAATCTCGGTTTCTTTGATTCCGTTCAGGCATTTTTGATGTTAAAGAAAATGTCGGTAATGTCGATAAAATCACAGAAATAATTGAAATTGACCGGCATGTTAGTAGTCGTAGCATCTCCCAGGAGCTAAAGATGTACCATAAAACAGGTTTAAACCATTTGCGCAAAAATGTACGCAAAAATTATGGATCTTTCTTTGATTTGTGTAAGTTGGACCGAAAATAACTCCAAAGTGCTCGATAATTAGGATTTTGTCAACAGAATTAAAATCGTTTTTTTTGGAATTAATGAGTTAATTTTCTCGAAATTGAAAAAATGAGAAATACTTTCCCAGTGATGCTTTAGAAGTCTATATTGGGTGTTTTGCTTAAACTTATTTCCCTTCCAAAAATATAAATAACACTGTGCGACAGTGAAATTATACTTTTATGGAGACCTAGTTCAACTTGTAGGTATAGTAAAACTAAGAAAAATGGTATAGGAGAAATTTCCAATACACCCCCAAAATCTCATTTTATGGCCATAAAACCGTCTTTCAGTAAGTTGATGTGAAGAATAACTCCTAACTTCGCCAATTTCCATCCGATTTTGAATTTGCTTTTTTAGTTCGAAAGAACAAACACAAGCCTTTTTGACAGTGTGTTGACAATTTTTCTGAAATGACAACTGACGAGACTGTAGACGGAAGTACTTGGAATTTATTTATTTTTTCTCTATTTTTTCGACTTTGACATAATTTTTACGATATTATCCGATATTGAGGATTTTTTTTAGTACACTACTGTTATAGTAAATTTAATTTTGCGTCAAATGAGCTATATTTGACTGTAATTGAATTAAAATTAATAGAGTTGTGTGAGTTTTAAGATTTTATTTTTTTTTATATTGGGATTGAAATTAGATAGAAAAATCCCCTTTTATGGCAAACAAATAAGATACAAAAGTGGTTTGTGTTTACACTTTTGTTTTACACTATTCGTGCTGTATCAGCTAAGAAGAGTGAACAGTTATCAACTTCTTCTATGCACTTAAATAACAGCATTAAGTTCTGATCTTATCATTTATGGTTTTTTTTCAGCACCAAATGAAGGCAGCAGCATTCTTCTCTCTACCTTTTGGTCATACTTTTTAGTAGCGATAAGAGTGAAACAGCTCAATATGAAAGATGTGATAAAGTTTCAAAAACAAAAGGAGGACCTACAAAAAGGGTTGGGCACACAATGCACATGCAATAAGTAAGCAAAACAAAGAAACCTTGAAGAGCTTTCTGATTCTACTCTTGCAAACAGCAGGTAAGTAAACGTAACTTATACTTTATTAGAGAGTAGACACATACTGTATCAGCTGAATATATGTTTATATTACCATATATGGATTATGCCTCTTGCATGAAACGTGCACTGACATACTTCATTTTTAATTTAATCTATCTTTCCGTTTATTCCGTTTAGATTGCCTATATTCTTTTTGCATCCGACCAGTAAAAGAACACTAGAAAATTTAGCGAATTACACAAAATATCCTACTTAAATTAATATAACCGGTTTGCGTAAAAAGCGCATAACTAAATTTGGCCTCATGAGTAGTTTTGTAAGGTAAAAAAAGAGACTATTGCATATGAACCGCTCGAAAGTATTTGGAAAATTCAAGTCAAACATCAAACTGCAGTATACACACATACAGTTGTACGAGGACTGCTGCTATCACCTGCAAGAATTCGCCTTGAATAAAACGAAACGTCCAACTACAAAAATGAAACGACACAAAATAGAAAATATAAAATATAACTGACTTCGGTTGAATGAAGCAATTGTACGAGGTTCGAAAATGTATGAAATTCTATCAACCACATTTTTTTCTACTTTTTCATTGATCTTTTTTCATGTTTCTCAGATATTTACACGCTAAAGTGTAATCCATCTTTTGTTACTAATGACCTTATCGAGACTACAACGCACTGTGGCCATCTGCTGCACCGGAGCTTTTCCGACTACTTCAGGCCCGGCATTAGATGCTCTGATTGGTTTACCACCACTTGATGCTTTCATCCAAGGAGAGGCCTTGAAGGCCATCTGCAGACTGAAACACAATGGGAACTGGTACGGCCCTTGTCCGGCATTGGAACACAGAGAAGGCATGGACGTCGATCCAACGATTCCCTCCATGCCTCTTGACTCCATGCCATCAAGAGATACAGTGTAGTGCTACCAGAGGCTCAGTTGTGGGAGGACTCAGAAAATGAGCCCGGCAAACACTGTTTTCGCATTCTTATGGATGGCTCCAGGACCGAGCATGGCTCTGGCTCTGGGGTCTACGTGGAATCCAGCGGGACAAAACTGCACTTTGCTCTTGGAATGCTTGCATCTGTGTTTCAAGCGGAGGTGTATGCAGTTCAAGAAGCGATGAACTTTGTTGTGGAAAAACGATGGAGAGACAGATCTGGAGACATGGAAAGGTTGGGCATCTCAGAGAGTGTACTCTGCCCAGCTTTTGAAGAGGAGGAGAAGACGGCGGACCACTTCCTGTGTGTCTGCCCTACCTTCGCTCGAATCAGGTTTGAGGTCTTTGGCACTGATGTGTTAAGAAGGGACCATCTTGGCTCCTTGGCACCACAAGATCTACTCAGATTTCTTCGGAGATCGGGTAGACTTAAAGAAAATTAATAGGGAATCCAAGTGTAGTACAATGGACTCAATTAATGTCTGAGTGCTGCACTTGCTAGTTGTCCCGACAAAAAAAAAAGCATTCGAGAACAAGTAGTTAGCATTTAAATGCGTTTTTCTCAAAACTTGTTTTCTGAACAGGTGATCACTATAATTTAAAAACCGTTCGGCAGATTTTTATAAAATTGATACTGCTTTTGAAAAACATGAATGAATCTCCAAGGGCTTGTGATGATCACCGCAAGGAACTTCTGTAGAAATAGGACCCACACAAACAGCGATAACTTTTACAATTATACATTTTTGTTTTTGAAATTTTGCTAAAGTCAAATCGAAACATGATGTATTAATGGTATGTTTTTGTTTTTGTAAAATAAAGCAACTGACTATCAAAAAAAAATTATTGAAAAGCAACACTTTATCGGGCCTCTGACTACCTCTGACCCCTTAAGGATATTAATGAGTGAGGTTATGAGTTGACACCCAAAGTAACCGTTTTCGTGATACTCGATTTTAGAGATTATTTAAAAAATGTTTTTATTTTTGCTATTATTCACGCACTAAAAACTGGCCTCTCACACACTCACATACCCAAAAAGCTTACGCGTTTCAATTACAGCGTAATTATAGTTCTAGGAGAATTTTCCATTCAACTGAACGTTTCAAAATTTTACCGCAGCATCTTTCAAATAAACGTTCTTTTGGTGATCTTTATATTTTGTTGTTATTGTATAATTCTGGATGCTATTCCTAATGCTATTGTGCCAACATTGCTAGCATCATTAAAATTAATTAGAGTCAAGAGTGGTTGGTGGATTTTGTACTTTGCGGTTACTTTACATATTTTTTGCTTATATTTTTACATTTGTATATGTTTTTTGACACTTCTAATTATTTCTTGTGCTTTTCATTACTTTTTACTCTTTTGCATGCTGCTCGTAATTTCGCTCAACTTTTCCGTCCAGTTCCACCTTTCTTTCACCCATTTATAAATACAACTAGAAAAAACACCTTCTCTCTACTCTTTGGTAAATTATGTTAGCGAAAAAGAAACTGCGTGTAATTACACTTTGTCTGCGTTTATTCACGCACCATTCTTCTTTGTTTACTACACACAGCCGTTTTTTCTAGCGCTTTATGTGCACTCATACGCACACAAACACATGTGTATTTAAGTATATCGGAACCTTACTTTTCTCACACATAGACGAGAGTGCAAGTGTATTGTGCCATTTTTTGCGTATGCAAATCTACTATTAATCCTGTCGACACAACGCAATCTCCAGTGCTGCCAAAGTAACCAGGCAACCAGTCGACCAACCAGTAAACCAACCAACTGGCAAACCACCAACCCAACCGTCGAAGGCAACCGACAACAGACCAACAACAAATGCATTGCAAATAGCAAAATGTGGTTACACTTTCCTGCTTTTCATTCGTCAAACCCCTCTCTTGCCTTCTTTCACTCTCACTCGCACACCACTGTCTCTATGTCTCTATCTTTCTCTCTCATTCATTAATTTGCGCACTAGCTATTTGTGTACGAACACACAAAGGGAATTTAACTTTTAATTGTGACTAAACATAAACACTTTTTAACCTCATTCGCAGTCCTTTGCCTTATAGCTTTGCAGCTGCTATTTGTGCGTGTGTGCGCTAATATTTGTGTTTTGTGTTGCGTTGCGTTGTGTTGGTATTTGTGTTATTTGTATTTTGCTTTGCTTTTCAGCTTTATGCTTGGTGCAATACGTTTTTCGTCTTTACCACACACAGCCACACTCACATAGGCATACGCGCTTACTGTTATTTGCCTGAGATGCTTTTATTTTTCTTTGTGTTGTTGTTTATTATATTTTATCGTACTATGCGCTATGCATGTTGTCGCCGCCTGTGGTTTTCACGCCTCATGACTTTTTATTGCGTCAACATTAACTTTCTATTAACTTAAGCAGCAAGTAAAAGTGCAATCAGATTTTAGTGTTACTTTCATTTTTTACATTTTCTTTTTGACAAAATAACAAATATTTATTTAGCTAATGCAGGGTAATTGCAATTATTTTCCTGAAGTGCAAACTAACCTACAGGCCTTGCAAATAAAAGGTCTTTCTTATAAGCAGATAAAGGTAAAGTTAGAGTGGTTTTACTGCTATAAAATATGTGCTCACAAACCCTGTTAGCCGTGCCGCATAAATTTGTTTGGATTACACACTGCAATTTGCGCTGCGACACATTGCTACGATAGTCGAGGTGCTTTGGGCGCACTCCACGGAATATGATATAGTACGAGCAAATAGTTTTTTGAAATACTTTTTAGTATATAGAAACGAAAGTAAAAGAGTCGTTACCAAACTGATTTTTTTATTACCACATATTTTTACCGACTTATTATTTTTATTATCGATTTTGTCGTTTATTCGCAATGCGATCACGTTAAGCATTAACACACCAAACGACTTTTAAATCGATTCTAAATTTCTATTTATTAATGCTTTGTGTGCGGCCGCGTAGCCGAATGGGTTAGTGCGTGACTACCATTCGGAATTCACAGAGAGAACGTCGGTTCGAATATCGGTGTAAGATCAAAAATTATGAAAACGTTTTTTCTAATTGCGGTCGCCCCTCGGCAGGCAATGGCAAACCTCCGAGTGTATTTCTGCATTAAAAAGTTCCTCATAAAAAATATCTTCAGTTCGGAGTCGGCTTGAAACTGTAGGTCCCTCCATTTGTCGAACAACATCAAGACGCACACCACAAATAGGGGGAGGACCTCGGCCAAACACCCAAAAAGGATGTACGCGCCAATTATAAATAAATAAATAAATGTTTTGTGAATACAAAATACCTTCCTAATCGGGTACAAACTTTTATCGATACACCATATATGAACGAGACTTTATCAATAAAACGGTCCGCGGATGACATATGGCAAAAATAAATTTTTTGTTGGATGGTAGGACTGTTATAAGCTTACATGGCAAATTTCAGCGTGATATGTCACATAGTTTGTTTTCTGTGCTACTGTAAACAAGTCAAGCTCGAGTGTGTTCTTCGAATTTAACGATGGAAATTCAAGTTGAACAAAGAATTCGTTTGAAATTTTGTTATTCCAACAAAATTTCGGCTTCAGACGCCTTAAAAATGTTGCAGACAACCGATGGGGACTCTGCTCTATCGCGTGCACGTGTTTTCCAGTGGTACAAATCGTTCAAAGAGGGCCGTACATCGGTTGAAAACTTGCCTCATGAACGTCGTCCAGCAACATCAGTAAACGACGAAAATATCGGAAAAGTAAAGGAAATTGTGCTTGAAAATCGCACAAATCGCAAAATCGGTTAACGCTGAATATTATTTCGATGTTTTAAAGCGTTTGCGCGAGAACATTCGTCTTAAAAGGAAGGAATTGTGGGACAACAAGTCATGGTTCTTGCATCAAGATGATGCACCAGCTCACACATCACGTCTTGTTCGCGATTATTTGAATAAAAATATTGTTAATATCGTTCCGCAAGCACCGTATTCGCCTGATATGGCTCCATGTGACTTTTTCCTGTTTCCCAAGCTCAAGTTGCCGCTCCGTGGAAAACATTTTGAGACAATTGAAGTCATAAAAGAGAATTCGAAGAAGGAACTGAAATCCATACCGAAATCGGCCTTCCAGAAATGCTATGATGATTGGAAAAAACGTTGGCATATGTGTATCGCCTCCAATGGTGATTACTTTGAAGGAGATAAAATAAAAATTGAACAATAATTAACCGTTTGTGTTTTATTAAATCAGTCTCGTTCATATTTGAGCAGAAGATATATCATTTATCCGCAATGCGAATATATCAAATATTACGATGTAAAACGACTTTCTAATCGATTATAAATTTGTATCGATTTTCATTTGTTTTATCGAATTTAAAATCTTTATCAATTTATTATCTATCGAAATCGATAATTCCAAATTTTTGTCGAGTTCTTATTTCGATTATCATTTGTATCAGGAATTTATGTTTCCATTATTCTTCTACAATAATATAGTCGAAATCCATTAATAGACTATATTAGAAATGCGCTATTAAACGATTTTTTTATCGATTATCAATTTTGTTTAGGTTTATTGTTTTAATGGAATAGGGTCTTGGAATCATACGTTCGAAAGTTTATCATTAGATCAAATCCACAGAGCGAATAATACTTAACCGATTTTTTTTTTATGTTCAGTAAAACTTTTATGGTTCTAAAACTATGATTATGAAAAAAATGTTTTATATTTTTCGGAGACTGGAAACCCGTCCTTTCCAGCTCCCAGCTATGAAGAAGTGGAGATTCACAACCGATTTAATCATATACGTAAATATATGTTCATTTGAGCAAATAATTCGTTTCTTAGCACTGGCAAGGAAACATATTACTCTAGTATATAAGATTTGTAAACTTATTGCTAGTTTCTTATACAAGAAAGATTCAATAAATAAAGAAAAATGAAAAAAAAAAAAAAATATTTGCAAGCAATTATAATGAATTTTTCAACATATTATATATGTTTTTTGGCATATACACACCGGAGAAAACAGTAGTAATGCAATACTTTGACCAGATTTTAATAATTTTCTTGTTTTTCTTTGAATGCTCATTATTATTTTTATAAGCATGCTTCATTGTCTAGCAAAAACTACATATACCCAAGACCCATACTTTTTCAAAACTCAAAACAGTTCTATACATTTTTCATCACAAACCGACTATTTTTAGAACTTATAGAACATTTTTTGGTATGCAGTTTTACGGCTTATAAAATTTTCGTATAATGAAGTGCAAGTTTTAAATTTTTAAATAATCGCGTAGATTTTTTATAAATTTTTCGTTGCTTTCCTAATATTTGGCGCTGGCTGTAAAACTTATTTTTTTAAGTTACCGTATAAGAGATAAGGCGTAAGTTTATATATAAGTTTAACTGGCGTTTAGGTACGATTGTTACGAAGAGTTCGTGTATTGCATAAACAAATACTATACTATACTATATCCAACTGAACGTAGTCGATCTGGTTTTTCAATGCATTTTAGTCGAGGTCTGAACTAAATAAGACTTTCAAAGCATTAACTCATCGATAAATCAATTTGGAATTTATTGAAATACTTTTATCGACATATAAGAGAAAATAGAAAGTAAATAAACATTTAATTCAGAATCACACAACTTTGAAGAAGCATAATTACATATTTATTTATTCATTTCTTATACTAGAAAAAAACAACTGAAATAATTCAGTGAACTGTACAGCTACAGTTTAAGACCATTGTTAATAGAAAAATCTTCAGTAACCTTTGAATTTTATTTCGAATTTACTGGTTGCACGTTGTGGTCAAAGAATCAGAAGAGCGTTTACCAAAAATTTTAGAAACATGATTGGAGAATCAGTAGACACTGGCACATTTGGCAAGTCTTGCTAATGTTGAAATGATAATTAACCATTATCTAACAGCAGATTGCGGCTCTTCAATATATTTTTTAAAGGAAACTCGCGAAATTTTGTTAAACACCTCCAGGAGCTGCTCTGTGGCAACTAAACATTTGTACCTATTCGTAAAAAACTGCAAAGGATTGTATAGATTTCACCGCCACTGGAGGTGGCAATCAATCTTTGGTAGATGGGAGCGTTTTACGGTTTTCACAATCCAAGAGAACGCATGCGTCGTTTTTACGATCGGAGTTTCCATTTGTGCTGCGAGCAAAAATGAGGTGACTAGGAAGGTGAGTAGCCGCTTGGGGCTATATCTTGACATATTATATATACTCCGACCCACGCATTACTACAACTCTTTATAATTTCTTGTTGCCATTAGTGCCGTGAAAATCCTTTTGTAAGAAACAATCTTTCGGCAAGGACAGATCAAGACCACACACAATCTTTATAATTAGTAGTTCTTACGAAGTCGAAACACTAAAATTGTGAAGTGATCTGATTTAAATTGTATTAAGAGTTGCTGGAAAGTTGTGTGTGAATTCTGCTGATATCTCACAATCAAAGTGCTATTTAAAAATGGATGACCCAACCAATGGCTGAAAATGTATGTAATTCCATTATTTAAATTGATTGCTAATGCAATTAGTTAAGGGAGAACAGACAGAGGGAATTTGAAAACGTACGAGCGCTAGGAGCAGCTAACCCATTTATACCTTCAGATTATTTTAAACCAAGAGCATTATCCCTAACGTTTGATAACAGCGAAGATTTGTGGCACGAAAACTATCCTGGCAACTCTAAGGAAATTTTAAAATGGCCGAAAACTTTATTATTAGGCGTTTCAACTGGCTTCGTCATTAAAAATTTGCATCATAATATTTTCTGCCGAGCTGCCGATTTTAGTCTCATATTTATCAGCCCGCGCTTATGAGCAACGATTATCTGCACATCTGTTCGATGCTTACTACTTAAAAATCTTCCAACTTGAACTCGAGTATAGCGACCTCTTTGAATTATTTCAGCGATGCTTGTTGTGATTATTTTAACATTTTTGTCAGCACTTTCTTTAAGTCTTACAAATTATTCATACAAAGTGGAAAGCTAAAGAAATGCCAACAAATACAATTCACAATTTTTGTTTAGCTGCTCAAATTCCTAGTATAAAAATTTCCTTTATGTGCGTTTTTTTTTTAATTTTTTTTAATGAAAAAAAGAAAACAAAAAAACACGTAACTGCCAAGACTGCGTACTGATAAGAAATCTCATTGCTACCTGATATATTTTATATCATTTCACTACACTAAAATTTTTTAAAACCTCAAAAATTTCGCACAAACATTTATGTAGTTGCGCGATGAACAAAATTTGAGCGAATGTAGAGCTACTCGCACTGCTCGATACCCGGTTATCTCGAGCTCTAGTGTACAAACCTCACCTGGTTAAGCTGACTGTGTTTTAAATAATGAAATATTTAATTTTACAAATGATAACAAATTTACTCAAGGTGGCCGATTTGAACTGGCCAATCAGTTTTAGTTAAAATTCTAAATTGTCCAGCACAAAAAAGACATTTACGATTAGTTTATCAAAAGACAAAAAACAAAAGATGTAAACAATGACTCCCAATTATTGTTATTATATGTAACTTTATAAATTTTTTTAATAAATTTTCATATTTCATTACAAAATCCAGCTATCTCGTTTTTAGTTACAATTTTTACAACAGGTTGTTAGTCAGAAGAAAGAAAATTGCCGCTAAGGAACCCAACAAATTTTTACACAGAATACAAAGAGCATACACACACATACACAAAAGTCGATTATATATGCACACATTGACAGTTAACCTTTTTATTAAAGGAAATGTGATGGTAGTTATTATTGCGCTACCAACATTTTACATTACATATGTACATATGTATATATGTTGAATTTAGACATTTTGTATTGAAAGAGATGAATATACCAAACTGCAACAATATTTAGAAACTGTTAGATACCATAAAATGATTTCAAAAGAGGTGGGACTAGGAAAAGTAGTAATCAGACGCATTATATATGTATATATGTTGATGTGTACATGTTTATCTGAGAGAAGATATATGATTTTTTTTTGTTGGGAGGGGCATGACGTTTAAATATGGCTGTTTGGTGGTGGTAGTTTGTATGTACAGAAAGGAGTAAAGATCTCTCACGAAAGGTTAGAAATTATTCATATGGAGCTGGGAAAGGCTTTTGCAGCTAACTAAATATACATATATACGAGTATATGACTGTGAATTACAGTCTTATTGCTTATTGTTCTATTTTTACAATCATGCTTCCTTTTTTATTTTATTTACAGACTGAAAGAAAATTTTATGTATGTATATTTCAAATTTTCCTATTAATTTTCGAGTCAACATAAAAACTTTTGTTGATCATTACTTGCAAAATCTTTTTAACATTGACTTGTCGAAATTTCGCATCTTCTTACCCTTTTTTCATTCAATTTTTATCAATATCCTTTTTCAGAAATATTCAAAAAACTATTGTTTTAATATTTTTTTAAGTATTTTATATTTTTCATTCTTTTTCATTTTCTCTTTATAAAATAAAATTATAAACTTACAATCAATAATCACTTAAACGTACAAAATCTCTAAAATTTACGCGACAATTTCAGATTTTTCTCAACTTTATTATTTTCTCCTCCTTTTTTCATTCTTCACTCCATTTCTTGTGCCATTTCTTTTCTGCTGCGTCAATGCTTTCTTTATATATATTTGTATAACTTACTCGCGAATTTCACTTCTCCAAATTGTTGTTCTCTTTAAAAGCTCAGTTTGTTAACGCTCTCAATGAGTGTGAAACTATTCTCAAATGTATCTTCCTCTTCTTCGCTTTCATGACTTTGTGTATTTTGTAAGAAGATGATGAGTATTATTTATTGGGGGGATTTCGAGACTTAAATTTAAGCCGAAAATAGAGTTATCATATAAATAAAATTAATAAATTGTATAGACGCGTTTTTAGGCTGGAAATCCTTAGAATTAGCGAAGTGATTTGTGAGAATCGTAGAAATTTCTCTTTTAAAGAGAAATGCCGCTTATTTGTAAGAGAACAATTCAATGAGTAGGGAGAACCTCTAAGTTAGGAGCAGTCGTGGGTTTGACTTATCGAAATTCTGACGATTAGGTTTGTGAAAGGGACTCATATTGTAAAAGTAATGATTTGTGGAGAATAAGTTGAGTACAGGGAATGTATGTGTGAGAAGATAAAGAGGGAGAGAGAGAAACAGATGGAGCGACAAAGTCAGAGGTTCACAGAAATTGTGTGAAGGTGTGTGTGGGCGTGTTAGAAATTTATTTTAGAGCTTATGAGGAAGAAGCAGCGGCTGCTTTGGCTTTTGATGCGTTCTTAGTGCGACCTTCGCTATTTAATCCAGCTAAGAGTTCACTTTTACGGATGCTCTTCAAGTCCAAATCACCATAGTAGTCTTCGCTGTAATTGTATAATGTGGAGATGGTAGAAAAGGTAAAAAGGGTTAAAGGATGGCTCACTTAGAAAACTTAAAAAAATATGTCGTATGTAGGGAAGCTGATTTTTACAAAGTTTTAAGAGTATAAAAATGTAATAGCTAAAATGGTTTGAATGCAGTTTTGGGGGAGAGAGAGTGCTTAGGTAGAGAGAGAGAGAGAGAGATAGAGCGGGGAGAGAAAGTGTGATTAATGAAGCAGTAAAATGCGTGGCAGAATGAGGTGCAGAAATATGTATTAGATCAGAAATATCCTTAGCTTATAGAAACAAAAGCGAATGAAAACACAAGCTAATGAAAGCTATAACTTAAGCTCGAGTTAGTTACCACCAACCGCAGTTAATAAATGAAAAGCTACTAACTAATGTTAACGTAAAAGTGCATGCAATTAAGAAAGAGAAAAATAGCTAGTGGACACCAAAAAATGTACTCACCATCCGGGAACATCTTCTGGATCTTCGCAATTGCCAGTACCATCAGAATCGCCAATCTTGAAGACTGTGCCAATTGGGCAACCATATTCACGGGCAACACCCTCCAAGCAGATGTAGTATTTGCGGCAGTCTTCAGGGTGAGCGTGTCTCGAGAAGGAACCAGCGTTGGCAAGTTCACCGGCGGCAGGACAGCTGAAACCATTGGCGACTTCTAATGGAATGGAAAACAAATGACGCGAATTAATAAATAGAAATAAGGAGAACTTATGAGTGTATGCTGTACCTTCGTTTTTGCACTCTGGCACCTGATCGGCCCACATGCACACACGAGCATCACGATCGTAAGCAAGACCGGGCGAGCATTGGTATCTGGATGGTTCACCGTTCCAACAGTTCCAGAAGACATCGCATTTGTTCTCATCGGGGAAGATGCCGTAGAGGCGAGAACAGTGTGGTGTAGAAATTGGAGGTTCTGCAGAAAATAATTTGAAATATTAATAAATGTGGTGGTGATGTTTTTGAAATCTCTATAAAAATAATTTCTAATTGTTTTCTGATTTTTTGTAACTTTCATTTTCTGTATGGAAATGTACTTATAATTTTTGCCTTCTTAGTTTCACCACTTTTCCATGCTTTGCAGAGTAACTACACTTTATGATTTCTGCTATAACTAAGTTCCACATTTTGATCGTATTCTACATCCACTCATCTCTACACGGAACATGACGTAAATACTTTCAATAAGCCCCAAATTGTAATAAACCATAATTTGGCTGAATATTTTGACTCGCATTCAAAAAAATACTGACAAAACTTCTATGCCTCAATGGTGGTGTTATAGAGAACTGGGACTACATATTTTAGGATCTACTATCAGAGGTAATAGTGGGAAAAGCGAATACAAAATGTTTTCGTTTCGGCAAGTATATATTAGATGCCTTTCTTTACTAAAGTTTTCTGATCCTCACACCGGTAGCAGAATATGGAAATAGGATGCTAAAAACCATAAAATGATCCGGCCTAAGTGACTAGATTGGTACTAATTGGTTCGAATTTGCTGAGAAAAATGTTAAGGTTAAACTTCAACTTCCTTATAGCAGATTGAACTGAATAGTCACTTTAGACGATAGTCATTTTTCGGATCGATAGTCACTTTAAGTCAATAGTCTCTTATTGGATTCGTTATAGCAAACCGCCATTTATTTGAGCGGTTCTTTTCATAAGGTTAGACATGTATTTATTTATTTTTTTTTTCTTGTGCAATATTTTTTTTTTTTAATTTCTTTTCATATATCGACTAAACCTAAATGTAAAACATTATTTGAAAACGTAGTTTACTGAAGAGCTCACACAGTTTCTGTGTTCTAATTTCATATTCTGCTGCAGAAGGGAGGATTTCAAATACTTTAGCAAAATGCATGGAGCAAATAAGCCATCTAGTGAATATATACAATTGTTCATTAAAGACTATATGTAATTATATGAGGACTAGACGAGCCACGTGTTTAACCAGAGGTTTTTTACCAATTTTAAAAAGTAAATTATGTGAATACTTTGCCTTCCCCGCTTACTTACCCAATTGTGTGCGATCGCCACAATCCACATTGTGCAAGTAATCACAGTTCTCCGTCAGGAATTTCGGGTCTGAAGAATCGAAGGCGAGACCATTACCGCATGTCTTCAATTCCGCAACATTATTGTCACACTTCCAGTACTTGTCGCACGACAGATCGTGTGGGTAGAATCCAAAATCATCGGGACACTTGAAGCTATCTTGAGCAGCGGCTGTAAGAGAGCAAAGAAAAGGAATAATTAATAAACATTCTATGGCATTGAATTATACAACAGATAAATGCAAAATTTTAAATTCACAATTCGAGCAGGAAAAGCGGAACGTAATCACGTATGCACTTGGATCTTTTAAAAACTCCAAAAAACAACAAAAAAAAATGAATCTTTTTCTGTTAGGTAACACATTTTCATGATGCCTCAATAATTTATTCATCAAAATTGTTTTCGAAGTGAAATGTGTTCGAATCCAAAATTTGGTTGTTAGCTGTAAAACAACACATTACTATGCATACCTATGCAACATTGCCATTTTGCTGCTTCTAAAACCCGGCCAGTAAAGTTGGCAATTCGGTTAGCTATTGGCATATTTATGTGTGTAGGTACCCGCAGAGTATTGCTGACAAGATATTTGCCAAATGCAGGCAGCCTGCAGCACGCAACATTTTTCAATAGTATTTCATTGCATTTGCGCACGCACACATATTTACGGGTAACAAATGTGTAATAGCTTTTAATGGCGTTGTTGTGTTGAGATAAACAACAAAAACAAAATTTGCATGCTGGTGCGCATCTGAATTGGTTAATGTGAAAATATTCGTTAGCTGATTGAATGTGCAAGTATATGCAAATGAATGTTGCTGGCAGTGCGTCGAATGATGTATTAGTAGTAGTGGTGTGGTTTTGTGGCATCACAAAAGTGCAGCTTTTTTTATGCGAATTTGTTAAATATGCAAATACTCTACTGCAAAATAAACAGAATGCATATTATAGGAGAGGATTCAGTATTCGCAAAATTTATGAATATTTCTACACTCATAATTTTGCAATTGATCTCATTTTGTGAAAATATTGCTAGAAAGTAAATTTGCGCACAAAATGTGTAAAATTTATTGTAATCCATTTTTTTTTATAAAGTTGTGTAAGAATATTTAGGAATATCCCTTGTGAAAATATTTAATTTACTTTATTTTAATTTCATAAACTATTTTGTTTTTATTTGTATTTAATTTCTTTTTTATTTTATGTAAATTTTTTTTGTTTTAATTTGGAACTTTTTATAATGCTTTTCGTTTAACCATTTAATAAAGAGAGTCATATTTTGTTTTACTTGAATTATTTTATTTCATTAGTATTATTGTTTTTGAATTAATTCAATTAAATTTTACTTTCACTTTAAAACAAACATTTTTTTTTTAATAAATTTAATTTAATCCTAGTTTTTATTAATCTCACTTTATTTATTTACGGCTTCGTTCTTAGTGCACTGGTTCGACACCCGGTGGAGGCATGAAAAACCAAATCAAAAGAAAATTTTTATTTTTCTAATAGCGATCACTCCGCAGCAGACAATGGCAAGAAATCTACTGGCATACATTTTAGGTCTCCTCATTTGTAGAAATGCATCAAGACTCATCCCATAAATAGGAGGAGGAGATCTTGCGAAGTATGCAAGGACAAGTATATACACATATGCAAAATATATTCGTTCAATCTTATTTATTTTAATTTTTATTGCTTTTTCATATATAATTTTATTTATTTGAATTGTATATCATTTCATTTCGCAATTTTTTTTTATTCAAACCAATCTCATTTTATTTGACTTCTAAAATTTGAGCTTGTATTTATTTTCATTAGAATTTACTTTCTTTTAATTTATATTTTAGTTTAATTTAATACTATGTTATTTGACTTTTTAATTTTTTTTTTATTCTTTATAATCTATTTTATTGTTTTTTAATTTTATTTTAATATAAAGCACGTATAATAAATTAAATATAACTCATTATTTAATTTATTTCAACGTGCTTTCATTATTTTTTTAACATGCTTTTATTTTTTTTTTATAATTATTTAAATTAATTTAATTAAATTTAGTTTTTATTTGTTTTTTTTATTTCCCTATTTAAATTTTCACTATTTTAATTTATTTTTTTTTTAACTAACTTTAATTTATGTTAGTTAAATTTGTTCATTATAGTTTTTTTTTTATTCAATTTATTGTGCCTTATGTTTTTGTAACTAATTTAGTTTTATTTTATGTCTGCTCAATTTAGTTTTTTGTTCTACCACATTTTTCCCATCTCTCACTCAATTTGTGGATGCCGCGCCAAAAAAATTGGCCGTCTTTGGCCGCAAACCAATCATCGAGCCATTTTTTGGCTTCTTCGTGAGAATTGAAGCGCTGCTCGGAAAGTGCGTGGCCCATCGATGCAAACAAATGATAATCGGAAGGCGCCCAGTCTGGTGAGTAAGCCGCGTGCACCAGTGGTTCCCAATCGTACGTCTCCACCAATTCCCGGGTCCTTCCTGTTCGATGTGGCGGTGCATTGTCATCAAGTCAGTTCATGCGGCACCCATCTTCCGAGCTTTAAAACCATGCCCATGTCTTTCAAACGTTTGAAAATGGTTTTTTGGGTCACTCCCAACTGCTCTGCCAGCATTTTTTGTGTTTGACCATCCTCAAACTTTTTCGGTGGCCGGCCACGGCCATAAGCTTCCATAAACATTTGATGAGCTTATGAAGCGTTTTCTCCAATTGATAACAGAAAATCAACGATGTCCGCAAATCGTAGTTTGAAGGCACGAAATTCGACTTTTTTAAGAGTGACAAAAATGCATTGTTGTATGAAACGTAACAAACAATGAGCTGAATATTGTTGACAGATGACAGACGAAAAATCGTCCCCTTAGTATTAAAATAGCCTATAAATTTTTTGATGTTTTGAGAAAATGAATTTCAAACTTTTTGTCGAAAGTAGCTCTCACTCAAATCTCGTTATGTCTGTAAATATTTATTATTTTTTGACTGACGTTTTGACCCACTTTGTGGAACTAGAGTTTGACAAAATTTTGACCACATATAAAATCGACGATGGAGAATCCAAAAATTCAATAAAAAAATAATAGCCTATGAGCACATAGGCTATTGTTATACTAAGGGGATGAAATACAAGACATTTGGGAAGGTTTAAAAATACTTCTAGCGACATCTATGGACTAATAGCTGAAAGCTTCATAGGTATAGATGTTGATAGATATTATGTTTCTCTTTTTTTGTTTAAAGTATCTAATTGAAATTATATTTATTCAATTTTTTTTTATATTGTACATTTTTTTAATCTACTTTTTTAATTGAATTCATTTTTATTTACTTTATTTCAAATTTTGTATTTTGTTTATTTTCATTACATTTATTTTTATTTTGTTTTGTCTGAATGTTTTCTTATGTAGCTACAATAATTTTTTTTTAATTAGTCTAATTTAAATGTTATACTTTTTACACATCTATTTTTTTTGAAAATCTCCCTTTTGTGAATTTAGTTCATTTTTATTTTGTTTAATAGTTTTTTTTTATTTTTCACTATATTTACATACTTCTATTTTATTTATTTTAATTTAATTATTTTACTTTACTTTATTGTAATTTATTTTATACATTTCTTGTTACACCATCTCAATGCTTCCAATATATTTTCAGTAACTTCCACTTCCGTTCTTTTATTAAATTTAACTTGTATTAAAATTTCAACAGAAATCAAACAAGCAAAGTAAAAAAATACTCTATGTTGCGTGTTATATGTGACAGGAATGCTTTGTTTCATACATACATATATGTATATATGTATATGTATGAATTGTTTAGAAATTTTTCGCTTTTATTTCCCTTTAATTCCGTATTATATGCATGCACCTGCGTATATTCAACAGCATCAGCACGTCGATTTTCTTTACAATTACACTGCTTTCACTAAAAATATTTAATTAAAATTCCGCCAAAAACAACAACAAAAAATAAATCAATAAATTATAATAACAGCATCAAAGAGTGTTCAACCCGTATAGCCACAAAGTGTGGGCAAAGTTATTGGCGTTGAACGGGGTGGAGTGGGGAAAGACATCAATAGCAACAACAATAAGCGCAAACACAGTCACTTTGCAGTTTAATACTATCGTCTGTCGAGTCCATGCAACGTGCTTTTGCCGTCGTCCAAACTGGCTTGTGTGGCATGCATTTTAGTGGTGCTCTTTTGTGGCCGCTTGTCAGCTGGCCAACATAAACAAAAACCACGAACCGGCAACAATAGCAACAAATACACAGAAAAATAATAATAATTTAGAGTGGGAGTGTAAATAATAGTAACTGTAAATCTGAAAATACCACTGCAACCGCTGGTGGTCGGTGTATTCAAATGAAGGGCTACTGGTCTGATAGACTGAGTGGTAAATTGTTGTACTTTTATGCAATGGTTGCCTTTGGCAAGCGACATGAAATTTGGTGTAAAACACTTTGGCAGGTATTTAACGGTAATAACAATAACAACTTCGACAAGTTATAATGTTATAATAATTGACGGATTTTTGCCTCTGGCACTGAAATAATGGAAAAGATCGAAAATAGAAGTTAATTGCGGCGGAACTGTCGGAAGCAGGGGTTTATAAACTTTATCCTACATAGTCAACAGAGCTTTCATGTTGTAAAATTGTAAAATTGTAATACTATTTTTATTTTTTCTGCTGTGATTTCTTTTGGTGACAACATGAATATGTGTAGATTCAAGTTATCGCCAAACTATTAAAATATTTAAGGAATGTGGAAAACGCTAGAATATGCTGCGTGCATCGTAAAACAGAAGCGAAACAGATACCTCAAATGCCACACTAATACCTTTGGCTTTGAAATGCATGTTGGAACTGCCGATTATGTCGACGGCCTAAAATCATTCGCCAATTGTTTTTAATATGGACGAACTCGTTATCGGAATAATTGTGACCATCCTGGTACAAAAAATAAAAAATAGGCAAGTTAGTCTCGTTTGTCAGTTGATTTGAACAAAATTTAAATTGTCTCTAGATTTTATTTGATTAAATTATTCTTGCATTGATTTTTTTCCCTCTTAATTTTCCGAATGAATTGGAATTTCACCCGTACTTTTTCCTTCCCCAGATGGCCTTCACTTTTATAGTTGCTGTTGACTTAAACGCTCATTTCTGCGGTTACTAACTAAGCCTTTAACATTTGATCAAATGCGCACACAAAGTTACACGCATACAAATGACTTTTTTTTTACTTTTTTAAGGATTTTATTTGCTTAGCTTTAGCTCTTGCTGTCACTGCTGCAGCGTTTGTTTATGTTGCACATTGTGGTTGCAACTCGTTCGCCGCTTTTTTTCCAGCTCACACACACTCTCTTTTGCCGTGTTGTTAGTAGCATTGGTTGTTCTTGTTATTGCATTCATGTTTATGTTTCATTTGTTAGCTGTTTATTTTGTTGGCAATCAGTCAAATGTTGGTTAGCGTGGCTAAGCGTTGAGTTGTTGCTAGTAACATTTGCCAATTTCAACACATATACACATACGTATGTTTGTGTCGGTGTGCGTGATAGCTTGAAGTGTGCGTGATGAGCGCTGCCACACTTTTGCGGCTTTGCAATTAGATTATCGCTCATCAGGCAGCCACACTGAGCCAGAAAGTCGAAAAAGGGCCAATAAGATTTACGCCAAATACAGAAACATATGTACATATGTATGCATATACAAGAGTGCAAACACACACATTCATTTCGCACTCGAATTTAGTGCACTTTTTGCTGTCTATTTGAACAGCCTAATTTCACTGGAGTTTCTCTTTTTTGCAGCTCCTAAATGTATGCTTTCATTTGAGTTCGCAAATCAGTTGTAAAGTTCGCCCACACATCAGTTTAATTTCTCTTCTTCTGTGTAATTGCATGCCGTTAGCTCACTCTCACTCTCTCTCGCTCACTTCTATTATTCCTTATAATATATTATATTTAGTTAAACATTTGTATGAGATTACAGTTTTATGGTTTCGGAATGTGTTTCTATTGCTTTAATTATGCCCAACAACGCAATATAAGGTCTATAAATAAAGCAGACACGGACTGAAACATTAAAAAATATGCTTATAGATGTGCAAGGGAAATCAAAATCCACTTGAATGAGCGAGTATTTGTTTTATCTAATTAATACCTTTATTAAATATTAACAATCTCAATGATATTTTAAGCGCAAATATGTTAGAAAACAACATATAATATTTTTTCCATGAGATGCCTAAAAACTATTGTCTGATATTAAGTTAAAGGTGAAGTAAGGTAATTTTAGAGACATATTTTAGGTTCATTTTATTATCGTAGCAGATTATTTCGTTTCAAGTAAATAGTAAAAAAAATTTAAAATTTTTAAAAGATTATTTCGTTTCAAGTAAATAATAAAAAAAAATTATTTAAAAAGCTATGCACGTATTTGTACAGTTTTAGTTTGCATCATATTACGCAGCAGTGGTTTTCCTTTGTGCTGAGCTTAGTTACTCTTCAGTTTTCATCAGCACATCTAATTATTGTTTAAATGCGGCTTACCACAAAATGTAATTGTTTTTAATTGAGAATAGTTTCCAAATAGAATTAAATAAAAAATTGTCCATACATATGCATGCATATAAAAAGTGTTTAATTAGAAATCAATTTTATGTTATTAAATTAGTTTTTATTTCATTTTAGGTGCGTGTACAAAAACTAAATGTTCCTTAATAGGATTGGTATGTGTTGTATTGACTTATTGTTTTTAACATTATTTTAAGCTTATTTTTATTTATTTTCAATATTAATTAAAATGCTACGGAAGCAGAAATACTGCTAAGTAAGCTACTAAAGTGTGTGAATTTGGGGTTTATAAACTCTTTGCGAATTATTTATAACTGAACGCGTTTTTTAAGCGGGAGTTTAAGTTTTGCTTTTCTTCAAGAAAGGAAGAGACAACTGCCTGAGAAAAAAAGCGCTAGCTGCGTGCTTAGCTGCTATATAGCGATTGTTAAAGATCAGCGACTCATTTGAATGATAAAACATACATAAACAGGTAAGTGAAGCAAATGTGTCATGAGAAAATCTTTCTTACAAAAATTAGCAAGGTGGCACAAAACTAATCATATAACATTAAATTTGTGAGGAAAAATTGTGACGTGCCATACACCAGAAGCAACGTTAGTTGATTTTAGACAGCCTTTTTTTAGCACTGAGAAGTTTTTATCCATCACTGCTTTCCATAGGACATCGCTGTTCCTGTTTTCTTGAATATTTTCTGTAGATTCTGAATAGCAGCTAACATAGACTACATACACAGATTGGGGAGAAAGTTTTCCTTATTAACAATTATTTAAACAAAATGATTTTTAAATCCGAAGCGAGCTTCCACCATGTACTTATAGATAAGTTTCCATGTATCAACACTTAGTATAGTCGTACTGACATTTGGATAGCAAGCTCCATCAATTGAGCTATATTTTGAACCCTATAGTCGAAATATTTAGTTCTTTATAGAATTTGCCAACGATCCACTTATTTTGGAATTTACTTTAATTTCATCACAGAAGTATTACTCCGAGGAAGAGCTGAAAAATTGCCAACAATTTTGTATATTTTTCTAAACACTCTTCAGAAACGCTCAAGTTGTTCCTAGGGGGTTCTTCGTCTTCACATAAATACATGTATGTATATATGTAAGTGTTAAAAATAAATAACATTTGCCTCCGCATAGATTTCCACTAATTCTCCATTGCTCTCAGCAGCGTTTAAGAGAGTTGAGTAGTGTTTGTTCAAAATTCATCGAAGCTTTTTCACTTCCTAAGACAATTAAGTTTTTTTTTTCATTTAATTGACTTCGTTTATTATAAGCTAATGCCTATCTTTGGAGCAAAAAAAAAGTATAAAACTAATTTGCCGACAACTTCCTTCGTTCACCTACACAAACAAACTCGCCTATCACCAAAAACAAAACACAACACCACCTTTGTCGGTGTTTAATCCATAATTACCGTTAATTAGTCACATTAATAAAGACTGTATGTATGCAGCGGTGAGTGCAGTAGCTTTATACAAAAAGAGACGAGTGAAAAAAATTATCAAAAAAAAAGGCAAAAAAAGGTGAGCGGCGTTAAAAATTTAATAATCAAACCCGTTTCGAGTGCTACTTTTCAAAAAACAAACTCAACGTAATTGTGCGCGTACATGCACTACAACTGTCTGCAAGTATTGCATAATGACACATTAAACCCATTCAAGGTGCTCCAGTGGTTATGCAATAACAAGATTCAAAAACGCAAAAACACAAAGTGAATAGTGAAAAAAATGCACGTCCTTCATAGCGATTGGCGACTGTTGATAAAATATATTTACAACCACATTCATACGAACATTCATATGCACATGCAAGTATAGCTGAGCATTTAAAAAGGAAAGGCGAAGGTGTTGTCTGCAATTTGTATCACATGAGTAAAAATGCTGAAGAACACACACATGCATACATATGCATATAAAAGTGTGTATGCGCTGTAAGTGCGTTTGTTGATCGCTGTGATGTCGATGTTGCAATGAGCAGCTGAAACCGAACGAGACAAGACACGAAAGAGGCCAAGCAACAAGGCGGCACAATTGCAATTTGCAGCGGTGTGACAGGCAGGCGGCAGCAAGTCGGTGAAGAAGAGCAGACGACACGATTGCCAGGCAAATGGTTTCCCCTTCCTTTTAAGGTTTTTTTAATGCATTTTTTTTCTTATTTTCGATTTTTTTCCTGTATGTCTTCGCAGCAGTTGCCGCTTTTGACCGACTTGTTGCTGCCGCAAACTGGCATTCACGTATATGCAGTGGATTTTTGTGTACGTTTTTTCCTATAAATTTCTGTCTTGTAGATGTCGCAACCTTGTGGCAGCTTGCAGCTTGTAATTGCAGCCGTTGCACTTTAAAGTCGTCTGCCAAAATTATAGAGTGTTGCATGTACGAAAAGATGGTTAAAGCTTTTTTACATATTTTTGTTGTTTTCTTTTTGCTTGCAACATGCTTGTTGCTTGGCGATTTTATGGCCATTACATAATTTGTGGCAATAAGTGAAGTTGTAACAGAGCAACTTATTTAAGGTAAAACACAAACATAGATAAATAAAAAAAGAAGGAATTGAAAGAGTTTGTGCAACAATTTTTCGTGAGAAGTAATAAGCCAACAATACGCCTAAACAGTTATAGGAAGAGCTGCATATGAACTGAATGCTAATTGTAAATACCTCAAATTAACACTGCACCTACTGCAGTTGCCTTAAATCTTTTACTCACTCACTTTTAAAGGAATTTCGAAGCATTCTCATGCAACAGGTTGCATGGGGGCCTTCAAGGTGCAATAAGAGAGCCAAAAAAAAAATGCACAAAGTGTTGCTTAATATTTTTCAACTAAAAAATAAAGGAAATTAAAATATCACTGTTTATCGCACATAGCGCATCTTTAGAGGCGTTAACCGGCAACAACAGTGCAAGCAATTTCATTAACTTTAATGACTTACTAATGCCACGACAAGGCAGGACTGTGGCAAAAAACAACTAAAAATACTAAACAAAGTCACTTACTACTAGTTGCCAGCTACTAACTTCCACGCCCAGTTGTATATTTGCATCCATTTGCGCGCGTTGTTGGCATGCAACATATGGCTGCCTGTGTGCATGCATGTGGGTATGTGTGGAAAATATGCTTAAAGGCGATTTGGCAACAAAAATATATATACACTTGTACTTGTATGTGTAAAATGCTGCTGCCGCTGCTGTTGCAGAAGAGACAAATTTTTAGATTTATCCAGAAAGGAAAGGAAATTAGTATGAAACGTGTGTAAAGTGAAAAATGCAGAAACAACAAAAACATAATAGCCTTACAAGGCAACAACCAACGTTGGGCGACACCTCATTACATTCATAGCAAGGCAATATACAGAAATACGTACATGCACTCAGCATTTGCCATTAAAAGCATTAAACTTAAGATGTTTCATAGTGATATGCAGTAAAAAATATCAACAAAAACTTATATTACAAAAACAAAAAAAAAACCAAAAGCAATCTCGAAAAATGCTAAAAGTCGAGAAAAACAGTTTCACGTTGTAAGAAATGCTTGCCTCGCATAAAATTCGTAATTAGGTTAGTTTAGCCATTCACCTTGTCGTGAAGTTGCCGCTACATTCACTTGCACGCATACCAATCTTGTGTGTATGTACTTACATATACATATAAGCGTAGGTACTTATGAGTATCATACCATTGCAGACGCTTGTGAGCCTTTCATTCATCAGCACCTTTCGCTGATTGCCCAGCAGCGTCGCTACATGTTGCTCTAATTATAAAATTGCATGTCTGTGGTGTGGCATTGTTTTTGCTTTTTTTCCAATTTTTCATTGCAAGCATTTTACAACTTTGCTTTTTATTAAAAATAATAGATTGTTTCGTATACATACATACTTTTGTATGTATATGTGTCATATATGTATGTGCGTGTTGTTGTTCTTGGAAATTTGCAACAAGTTCAACAACAAGCACGCGAAATAATTGACACGCCCCACAGCCTATGCAAAACACACCTGTAATACTTATAAATATAAAAATTACATACTTACATACTCAAATGTGTATGTGTATTTGGGCGTATATAGCGGGCATCTAACAAGTTTGTATGTTTGCAGGTCTTTTCAAGTATTTTAAGAAAATTGATGTGATGCATGCATAGTTTTGAACATACATACATGTATGTATATGAGTATATGAGTGCTTATGCAGAATTAAGTACCTGCATGTATCTCGCCATAAACATATCCGTGCAACATGCTTGTTACGGTTGTCGGCAGTCAAGGTGAATGCTAGTTTTTAATTAATTTGCATATAATAACGTACATGTATGTGCAGTATACATGTAGATATGTAGGTATGATGGGAAAATGTAAAGAAAATTCTCAAAAGAGGTCAGAATATTCTAAAGGTTACCCACTGCATTCGACAATAATTGAAGAAAATTAAAGAAATATATGTAAGCATGCATACTTTAATAGAAATATATATACTTATATATAATAAACTGTATATGTGTGTATTTGCCATGAATCCATAAAAATATTTCATTAGTAACACAGTCCGCCAAACTTTTTTTCTAGTTTTCCCTTTCAAGCATAAATTCTATTGCTAGACATCGAAAATTGCCAACTTTTCCATTCTCAGCTTTTAAATTTTGCTGCTATCTGTTTCACGTGGATAAGGAGAGTAATACGAGAAAAAAAAAATAGCTAAGAATATTCACGTATATATTTATATTATTTTTATGAATTCATTTTATTATTTCACATTTTTGTGCTATTAAAAATTATTAACGGCTCCGTTCTTCAGCAAAAATGTTTCTGATTCTTGTCTCCTCCAGCGAACTTGGATTCGAACAAGTTGCCTCCACCTATGCTTATAATGAAGCAATAACAAGATGAATTAGATGATGCAATAAGTATTCCGAAGAAAATTTATAAAACTTCATATTGAATTTGTTTAACCCTCCCAAATTTTACTGGCCAGACTTTTCCGACTTTGGACGTGCTTTTAACATATCTTTATTATAGCTAACGACTTGAGCTTTCAGGTAGCTTCCTAGATTTTAATTTTCTATCAATTTATGGATATTATCTTTTAAAAAGGGTTCTCGAACTGGACGGAAAAGGGCCAGATCCGGGTGCCCAACCGAAGCTTTTAAAAAAGGTGTTTAAATGTTTAACCATTTTAGTAGTCCGTAGGAATCTCTGTAGGCGAACGATAATAAACAAATAATTAGCCCTAGCTAACAAGACCTCTCTCCCTTATCACAAAGAGTGGAATAATGCGAAATAAAATATTTTTTGTTAAATTTTCTGGCAAATAAATGAGTTTGTTAATCCTGTATCATTATTTTTCAATAAAATAAACAGTGAAAGTCTTACCGACGCAAGCTAATTTGAGTGCATCGCGCACTTCCAGCGGTGATGCTAACCCTTTGCGCTCAAAAAGAAAGAGCTGAAAAAATTGCTCTATTTTCTACAAAAGCAAAATATTATAACTAAAGGGTGATTTTTTAGCTATTATCTTTTTAAACCGTTCGTTTAAACAGCTGACGCACGTTTCGTGATTTGTTTCACTGTCAAACATCTTCAGTTTGGTTTATAATTTAACCATGAGGCGTCTTACAAACGAACAACGCTTCCAAATCATTGAATTTTATTATAAAAATTCGTGTTCGGTTAAGAAAGTTTAAGATCCACTGTTTTATCGAAAAATTGTGTTAAGCGTCGAAGCTCATTTTTGGATCAATGGGTACGCAAATAAGCAGAATTGTCGATTTTGGAGTGAACATCAGCCAGGGGAATTGCAAGAGCTACCAATATATCCAGAAAAGGTCACAGTTTGGTGCGGTTTAAGGGAGGGAGGTGTCATTGGACCGTACTTCTTCAAAGATGCTGCGAATTGTAATGTAACTGTGAATGGTGAGCGCTACCGTGAAATGATATCCAACTTTTTTTTGCCCAAAATGCAAAAGCTTGACGTGCATGACAAGTGGTTTCAGCAAGACTGTGCCAAATGCCACACAGCACGCGTAACAATGGACTTGTTGAGAGGCGCATTCGGTGAACATTTTATTTCACGTTCGGGACCTGTCAATTGGCCACACAGATCGTGCGATATCTTCTTCTTAATTGGCGCTATAACCGCTTACGCGATTTTGGCCGAGTTTAACAAAGCGCGCCAGTCGTTTCTTTCTCGTGCTAACCGGCGCCAATTGGACACACCAAGTGAAGCCAAGTCCTTCTCCACCTGATCTTTCCAACGCAGAGGAGGCCTTCCTCTTCCTCTACTACCACCAGCTGGTACCGCATCGAATACTTTCAGTGCCGGAGCGTTTGTATCCATTCGGACGACATGACCCAGCCAACGTAGCCGCTGGATCTTTATTCGCTGTGCTATGTCTATGTCGTCGTAAAGCTCATACAGCTCATCGTTCCATCGTCTGCGATATTCGCCGTTGCCAACGTGCAAAGGTCCAAAAATCTTGCGCAGAATCTTTCTCTCAAACACTCCAAGCGTCGCTTCATCGAATGTTGTCATCGTCCAAGCTTCTGCGCCATACGTAAGGACGGGCATGATGAGAGTCTTGTAGAGTGTTAGTTTTGTTCGACGAGAGAGGACTTTACTGCTCAGTTGCCTACTTAGTCCAAAGTAGCACTTGTTGGCAAGAGAGATTCTACGTTGGATTTCAAGGCTGACATTGTTATCGGTGTTAATGCTGGTTCCTAAATAGACGAAGTCTTTTACAACCTCGAAATTATAACTGTCTACAGTGACGTGGGTGCCGATACGCGAGTGCGCCGACTGTTTGTTTGAAGACAGGAGGTACTTCGTTTTGTCCTCGTTCACCACCAAACCCATTCGCTTTGCCTCTTTATCCAGTTTGGAGAAGGCAGAACTAACAGCGCGGTTGTTAAGGCCGATGATGTCAATATCATCGGCATACACCAACAATTGTACGCTCTTATAAAAAATTGTGCCTGAGCGATTAAGTTCTGCGGCTCGTACGATGCTCTCCAACATCAGGTTAAAGAAGTCACACGACAGCGAGTCACCCTGTCTGAAACCTCGTTTGGTATCAAACGGCTCGGAGAGGTCCTTCCCAATTCTGACGGCGCTGCTGGTGTTGAGCAACGTCATCCTACATAGCCGTATTAGTTTTGCGGGGATACCAAATTCAGACATCGCGGCATACAGGTAACTCCTTTCCGTACTGTCGAATGCAGCTTTGAAGTCGACGAAAAGATGGTGCGTGTCGATTCTTCTTTCATGGGTCTTTTCCAAGATTTGGCGTATTGTGAATATTTGGTCGATGGTAGACTTTCCAGGTCTGAAGCCACACTGATAAGGTCCAATCAGTTGGTTGACGGTGGGCTTCAGCCTTTCACACAATACGCTCGCTAGAACCTTATAGGCGATATTTAGAAGACTAATCCCGCGGTAATTGGCACAAATTGCAGGATCGCCCTTCTTATGGATTGGGCAGAGCACACTTAAATTCCAATCGGCAGGCATGCTTTCATCCGACCATATTTTGCATAGGAGCTGATGCATGCACCTTACCAGCTCCTCGCCGCCATGTTTGAATAGCTCAGCCGGCAGTCCGTCGGCGCCCGCGGCTTTGTTGTTCTTTAGCCGCGTTATCGCTATTCTCACCTCGTCATGATCGGGTAGCGGAACGACAATTCCGTCGTCAACGATTGGGGTATCGGGATCTTCACTTCCTCGGTGACATGCGCAGCTGTCACTGTTTAATAGGTTCGAGAAGTGTTCCCTCCATAATCTAAGATTGCTCTGTACGTCAGTCACCAGTTCGCCGTCTTTGTTCTTACAGGAAAACGCCCCGGTCTTGAAACCTTCTGTAAGCCGCCGAACTTTCTGGTAGAATTTTCGGGCGTTGTTCCTGTTGGCCAGCATCTCAAGCTCTTCGCACTCACGTATTTCGGCCTCTCGTTTCTTCTTTCGGATAATACGTCTCTCTTCCTTTTTCAGCTCTCTGTAGCGATCCCACATGGCTCGCGTTGCGCCCGATCGCAGCGTGGCTCTATAGGCGGCATCCTTTCTTTCTGCGGCAGCATGACATTCCTCGTCGTACCAATTGTTTTTTCGGGCTCGCCGGAATCCGATTTCTTCTTCGGCGGCGGTACGTAGGGAACGAGAAATGTTGCTCCATTGCTCGCGCATGCCGGGTTGTTGGGCAGTGCTCTCCGAGAGCAGGAGTGAGAGTCGAGTGGCGAATCTTCTGGCTGTCTGTTGTGATTGCAGCTTTTCGATGTCGAACATTCTTTGCGTAGGTAGATGTACGTTTTTTGCTGCACAGAGGCGGGTGCGCAGTTTGGCTGCAACAAGGTAATGATCCGAGTCGATGTTGGGTCCTCGGATCGTACGTACATCTAATACACTAGAAGCGTGTCTTCCATCTATCACAACATGATCGATCTGGTTTCGCGTTTTTCGATCAGGAGACAGCCAGGTGGCTTGGTGAATCTTCTTATGCTGGAATCTGGTGCTGCAGACTACCATGTTTCGGGCCCCGGCGAAGTCGATCAGCCTCTGTCCGTTACCAGATGTTTCGTTGTGCAGGCTGAATTTTCCGACTGTGGGACCAAAAATTCCCTCCTTGCCCACCCTGGCGTTGAAGTCGCCAAGCACGATTTTTATGTCGTGGCGGGGGCAGCGCTCATAGGAACGTTCCAGGCGCTCATAGAAGGAATCTTTGGTCGCATCGTCCTTCTCTTCCGTCGGGGCGTGGGCGCAAATTAGCGATATGTTGAAGAAACGGGCTTTGATGCGGATTGTTGCGAGACGCTCGTCCACCGGAGTGAACGACAGTACTTGGCGACGAAGTCTCTCTCCCACAACAAATCCGACACCGAATTTGCGCTCCTTTACATGGCAGCTGTAGTAGACGTCGCAAGGTCCCATGGTTTTCTTTCCTTGCCCCGTCCATCGCATCTCTTGGATGGCAGTGATGTCAGCCTTTACTCTCACGAGGACATCAACCAGCCGGGCAGAGGCACCTTCCCCATTAAGGGACCGGACATTCCAGGTGCATGCCCTCAAATCATAATCCTTAGTTCGTTTGCAGGGGTCGTCATCAGTATAGGGAGGTCTCATCCGAGGCTTTTTAAAACTTTTCATTGGGGGCGATTTTTAAGTGGCGGGTCCCAAACCCAACGCACAACCAGCTATCCTGGAATGTTTCGCCTTCTCACGTTAGCTCACTCCCGAACGGATGTTCGGAAGCTACCCAGAGGATACGTGGGCTAATCCCGGCCGTTGTGAGCTGCTTGAACCATATGCAGAAGAATCGTCCTGGCCATTCCCAAGTGAATGGCGATCAGTAACTTTCCCCACTTGCGTGGACTTCTACACATGGAACCATCCTCCGTGCGTTATAACGCCTTAATTTTTGACAAGCCCGCTTCAATTAACGTATTTAAACGAAAACATTAAAGCATTTATGTATATGTGAGATACAAACCGAAACATTGGAAAAAGTATGCCAAAATTGGACTAAGCGGATGGACCATTTGAAGCGCAGTCGCGGTCAACATTTACATGAAATAATCTTGAAACATTAAATTATATGGACTCTACTATCGATTTAAATAAAAATTGCATGCATTTTTCTGAATTTTACATGTGTTTTTTTGAAAAACTTTCCTACAGCTCTTAAAAAATCACTCTTTATAATTGCTGTTTCCTCTATCAGTAAGGTAAAAGAAACCAAAATTAAACATGTAGATGCCATACACGAAAATCGAGTCGAGGGTTGCAATTATCCAATAATTTCAAAACCAGCACACAAAAGGGAGTTTATGAGTCAACCAATATGTGCACCATACAGCTGGGGGGATTTCTTCCTCAGTTTTAACGATCTATTTGCCATTTCACATTTTAATAGTCATAAAACTACGCTACTAAAATATTTGCCACAAAATTTTCTATAAGTATTTTAAAATGCCAAAGCTCAAAAATCAACTTAGGCGCCAGAATAAAGCCAAATGGGAAAATGTGTACTCTAACTTATCAGAAATTTTACCTACACAATTTTTTCAGTACACACTAACGAAACCCTTACCCATTTGCCGAATTAAAAATATCTTTGCGATTATTATTTTTCTAAAAAACACGTTTCGCAGCCCGCATAACGCCTCTATAGTACAAACGTATGCAGACCATTTGTGTATGTAGGTACTTTTCTCATTGCAGTCACATAGTTTTTTCATAGATTTATTTCATGCATACAAAAAGGCACATTGACTGGTAACCAGCGATTATAGTAAGTCGTATGTGTTATATGCAAAAAAAAAAAAAGAAAAAAACGAAAAAAATAGTAAGTAGTATTTTGTATTTTGTAAAGCTTTCACTTTCTTTCAAAAACCGCAAATGCTATGAAATGTTGGCAATAAAAATTAGAGCAGCGCAGAGGCGAATATAATGAGGAGCAACACAAAGGCACAAAACAGCAGCTGAGATAGCGGGCTGTGGCTGCTGATTGAGTTGAAGCTATCGAGCTGTTGGGGTGTGTGTGTGTTTTTCGTTTT
The DNA here is from genome assembly GCF_027943255.1 of Anastrepha obliqua. Taxonomy (NCBI): domain Eukaryota; kingdom Metazoa; phylum Arthropoda; class Insecta; order Diptera; family Tephritidae; genus Anastrepha; species Anastrepha obliqua. The sequence continues at coordinate 90,832,622 of NC_072892.1, forward strand.
TGTTTTTTTTTTGTAACTGATCGAGTTACCGATCACAGATACTCGAATTACTGATTACTGCTAAGCAATTTTGGTTGCTGCTGGTACCGTTATTGAATTGTTGAGTGCTTTTGAGTGTTGTGAAGTTATTATGACTGCAGCTACCAGTTTTACAGCTTTTAGTGTTGTAAATTATGCGCTGGCAAAGTGGTCATTCCATATATACGAGCATATATTATATTTGTTTATGCATATGCATTTAGGTATATATGTAACTAATAGCGGCTTCTTCTGACAAACACACAGCCAATGTGTATAAATCGTGAAAGTATAGAAAATAAGAACATTCATAACATTACCAGCAAAAACAAAACAAACACTGCTGCACTGCAACCCACACCACCAGTTATGACTACTGCAACTATTAAATAAACTTCTCGTACATATTTCAAGCGCACCATTTCACTGCAATAATTGTGACACTTGTGCGCATTTCTACCGCAAGCATAATTGTGGCAGCACTTAACGCCAATCAGCATTGCAAGTCATGAAAAAGTGAACCCGTAAGAGAAATTAATAATCTCTATAATTATGCAGTGTTTAATAAATAGCAACAATGGCAGCAGCATGAAAATGAGCAACAGCAGCACTATGCATGAGAGGCAATAATTAAATTATACAAGCAAACAACAATGGGATTTCATATGTTTTCCAATGTTTTTCCAGCAGACACCAAGGTTTGGCCGCAAAAATGCGTAAAAAGTTGCTAGTAACCATACACACGGATTTATGCAAAAAGAAAAAAATTAATTTAAAAAATGTACGCTAGCAATAGTAGCAACAACAATTATGCCATTAAGCAGCCAGTGTTTGACTACTGTGATTACTGGCGGCGCGACGGTCATTGTCGTCGTTGTCCCCATAATTGAGATCGTCGGGGCTTGCATGTGGTTGCCGGCGTTGACTAGCAGCTGCTGCTGTGGTTGTTATTGCTATGTGCCGGTTTCCAGCCTGCGCGCTCATTACATCAGCTGATGCATCTGCAATTGCAATAATTACACAACAACAAATCATAGAAAAAAAAAAAACAAATATTCGCTACTGTGCATAATTAAAACAGTAGCAGATGCTTGGCTGAGCCTGTGAATGGATGTGCGTGTGTGTGTGACAATTTGATGTGGCATGCTCTACATGCTGGTTTGCTCAAACCAAAAAAAAAGTTATTTTACTTGAGAGATATTGCTTTCGCACTTATTTGGTTAGTGGAGATCCTCGTGTCATAGACATAATTGGAATATAATGAAAATATCGTGTTTCAACTTATGGCCGATTAATTGGCAGTAAGCGAGTTGAAGTTTGTAATAATATTTTATTTTATTTTAAACATCTTTTATTTCCCATCAATACAATGAGGCTTCTCAATGAGACTGGATACTGCTAGTAAACTTTTTACTAAAAAAAAAATTATTTTGAATGACGGAAATCTTTATTTTGACCCTTACGTGCTCCATTGTGTCAAATATGATTTCACATAACTTCAGCTATACACTTAGAACATCTCTTCATTAGTGCTACCGCCACATAGAACCACTCTATCTGGCCGTTAAAATTCTCTTTTGAAGCCACGCTGGGAATGTTTGTTATTTTTGTATTATTCTTTGAACCGTGGTCTACCGTAAGCGCGATCTGCTCATCCAAGTTTTACTTTGAATTCAGCCAAACATTCGCCTTAAGATTTTTCTATACCGAGCTAGCAGGAATTTTTAGAAATGTATTCAAAGAGGGCAGAGCTGAGTGCTCCTGGTTTACAAGCACACAACATGTCATTGATATTCATTCATAAGCTTTATAAGAGTTGCAAATATGAGAGCAGACTGATGAAATGATACCGTGTAATGCGATAACTGAAACCGTTAGGAGTAGTCTTGTAATTAAATCGAAAATTCATGCTCTGACTGTCATTGCCTGCTGTATTGTGAGCATAATTGCTGGATGTCTAAAGCGTGTGATCCCAATTTAGAAGTCCATTAGCAGCATGAGAATTGCATACATGGCGAATGAAGCGCTAAGCAAATAGTGCAAGCAACTTAAAAATCCCAAGTGGCAGACTTCAGCATGCCATTACCTCAGGAAATGCGAAACCCATTTAAACAACTTTAACATCTGCATTATGAATATTTTTTTTTTTTTTTCGATTTGCACATTCCGATATCTCGTTATTGCAATTCCGGGATCCCGAGATTAGTCTGGGATTTATTTATTAAAATATTCAAAGAAGTTCGTTCCCGAAAGTTTTGGGACTTGAAAAATACTGAAATTCCGTGATCATCCCGAATTCTCGACATTCCGAGATCCCGGGTTTGACATCCCTATTGTAAGTTCAGTTTCTACTTAAAAATATTCATAGAACTAACTATTCCTGTGTGTTTAATTTTGGTTGCTAGGTGAGACTATCTATTTATATGCGTCGAACGAGCTACTGAATGTGAAACACGAAAACTCTGAATTGAAAAATTTAATTCGGGCATTCAATCAAATGAACAAATTACTTTAAGAAGAAATTTAATACAAAAAACTTTTCCTCTTTAAAAATCAAATTTCATAAACATCCCGTCATCGTCGACAATATCCATACGAAATATTTATGTCCGAAGGAAACTGGGCGCCCATGCCAACAATCAGGTGAATTCATATAAACTATGGATCTTACTGATATATTCATAAGTATGCATAAGTAGTAAATGCAAAAAAGATGCTACAACGCAACCAAGGCACACATAAATAAATAAGTGCTACAAATACACATACGAGTACGAGTCAGCACAGAAGAGTCCCTAAAGGCGCACTAAAGCCATAAGTACAACTGGTCGCAGTGTTATGTTGCGTACATTTTAGCACTTTATTGATACATGTGTATGAATATGTACATCTAACAGCGATGCTCTCCCCACCTTCATACTCGTACTTACTGCATGCATGTATGTACATACGTCCGTACACGGCCCTTATACTTAGCGGCATTCAATTTGTATACATGTTTGTCCAACAAATGTTGCTGCAGTACACCAAACACTTTACTCAATTACTCGTATGCTGCAAGGCATAACATCACTGCTGTTGCAGCTTCTATTGTACACGTAAAGGGGCAGGAGTTGGCTGGTTGGTTGGGCAGTCGGTTGTTTGGTTGTTCGGCCGGTGGGCAGCCGCTTGTTAGACGATCTTAATGCGTTTAAAAACAACAGCATAAATATTGTTACCCACCAGACATACAAAGCTAACTTTACAACAATACTGAACTGAAGTGGTCTAGCTCAAATGCTGGTGTTGTACGAGTGCATATGTTGCACTACACTAATGTTGCATGAAATAGAAAAATGTGTAACGACACCATACCTACCGCCATACGTCGCACTCATTGCTAAGTGCAAAGTAACACAAGCTAACAACAACAACAGCAATACCGATGGGAGAACATGCAGCGGTGTATTTATTCGCATATATTTCCTGGCGTATTATGCTACTTGTGTGTGCTTATATGTGTATGTATATATGTGCAGACATATATTTGAAGTGTTCACGACGTATGCTCAACAACGATCATAAGTTGGCTCTTAGAGCTTGCAAAGTAAATGGAGATAGGGTAACGGTTTTAGTGAAACAACACAGCATTATGTAGTTGCTAGTAGAGTTGGTAAAAGGCACAACAATACGAGCTAACGTCAATAGCAACAATAAGCAAAATAACGAACAAATTTAGCAAAAGCAACTAAGGTACGACTCACTTACAAACATACACATGTACGCGTACGCTTACAATTGTAATATGTAGTAGTCAAGGCAAATTAGAGTGCGGCGTTACCTGCGGGTATGCTGACGCAGCTACAACTTGAATAAATGTTGCAGATGCATTTATTGTTCGTTTGTTTTTTTTTGACGCATTTTTTGCCGCAACTAATACAGCAGTATGAAAGTGAGAAATTTGGTTGTTTGTGCTTCTAATGTTTACATATGTAATTATTATATAAAGCATGCCACGCACAACATTGGTATGTCTTTAGGCCAACCCTATACACCAAATGTGGTGTGCTTCTGGATGCTGTTGCACAAATTGAGGAGCCTACACTTTTATTCCACCTCCAATAGCAGATGGCTTTTCGAGGCATTAATGCATTCGGAAGTCTGCGATGGGCTGTCATGGGACGACTGCCATTAGAGAAAACTGTTTACTATTTAACCTGCGCAGTGGGACCAAATCTAATTATTCCTGCTTGGATGACACACTGAAATAGATTACGCCTTTTTGATCGCCATTTTTACTCCGTGGAAGTTATGTTTTTCACTTTTTGGTGAAGATATGTATTCATGCTCTTAATTTGTTTACCCAAAAATAGTTAGAGTGCCATAGAAATTAATTAATGCTTCTTTTTGAAAACGTCTGACTAATTAGCGCTTTGAGATGTGATGGGTATCTTCTTCAATCTAACGTCTGCTCAACATTTTCATATCTATTCCTAAAGCCTATTTTTAAGAACTTTTTGCATTCTTTTACCCAGTAAAATGCGGAAGAGTTAACACTGTAAAGCTATAGAGTAGCTTAGGCGGTTGTAGAAGTCGCATCATGGAAAATATAAATATACTTATAACTTCAAATGAATTAAATTCTTAATCGCCGAATAGCGCGCACATAACATTTTTGAGGTAAGCATCCAAACTATAAATCAATAAATTAGTTAACGCAGTAATCAGCGGAGCAAAGAGAGAACGAAACAAAAATCTTTTATTTGAAAATGCTTCAAGCAACAAATTTGGGCTAACTGTTCTTCATAGTCTCCTCACTAAACACCGAACAAAAGCAAAACAGCCTTTTAGAATATTAGAAAACAGAGTTATTGCAACAGCTACACCGCGAATGTATATCAATGCACAGCCAAAGCCGTACGCGCTAAAGTCAAAACAAGTAAAGCGGTTTCAAAATTAAATAATTTTCTTTCGTAAGCTTTCTTATATCTACACAAATTAGGCGTATTAAATGCATTTAAATACACCAGTCGGTTTGTAACCCAACAAATGTGCGTTTCATCATATGCGACTTATTGTATATATGATTTATTTATTGTTTATTTATTTATTTTTTTCATTTCCCCATATCTTTCATGCCAATTTTTCCTTCTTCAAACCTGCCTGGGTTACCCAATAATTTATTTACCCTTACGCGCAATCGATTACGTCTCGGCCATTCGATCAGCTAGTTAATGTTATTTACTGCCTACACTTGCACAAACATGCACACACTCACACGCTCAAATGCATTGAAGGCATATGTTTGTGTGTGGCTCTTTCCTGCTAGTGCAACACTTCTTTGTTTTGTTGTTGCTGGTATTATGTCACTAACATGCCGAAAAATACCAACAACGACAACAGCAACGGCAACAACATCTGTTAACCAACTGAATAGCCAGTAAACAAAATTTAGTGCCACAACGTGTTGCATAAATAATGCAATTGGGCGTGTCGCATATCAAGTGTAGTCCAAACTTCATTTAAGTAGCCACATTATAGCAGTGCTTGATATGCACATATCGATAAGTAAGCTTGTCAGTTTGTTTGTATAAAGCGCCTTTATATCAATCAGAGGCAAAGGTAAATTTCACGCATGCGCCATCAGCCAAATGAAATCCACTTTATATTAAAGTGCATGTCAGTGTAATGCTTTTATGTGTGTACTCGTATCTGTGTATGCATGCTGGCTTGTATTGACCACTTTTCTAGGTTAGTAAGTCGTTGTTGAGCTAACGAACTGGTTTGACCAAATTTTTAGCTGTTGTATCTTAGCTTTTGTGGGTATTTATCGTTTTTTTATCGATATTCGAGTGCTCACACCTCGTTTTTCTTTCTTGTTCCTTTGTTCGCTTTTCTTACATGTATTCATAATTAATTTAGCATTTCGTTTAAACAGTCTATGGTTAATAAGAAAAAATAAAAACTGATATGAAAAGCAACAGTCAAATTTCGATTTTATTTGCCACCACAGCAAAAAAAAAGTAGCAAAGCGTAGAAAGGAGTAGCAGCAGCGCCCAGCATCTACATAATTTATAGCAATGAGCTTTGCAAACAAATAAATTCGGTTTCTTCGTGCTTCGTCTGAACCTGTGCCAACAAGCCAACCTGCCGGCAATAGTTTCAATTATGTAATTGTTTCGGCGTTTGTGTGCTAGTTTTCTTTGTTTATTTCTAGTTTTTATTTTTCTTTTTTTTTTTCTCTTTTGCTTCTCAATTTTTGTTTTGTTCACCATATTTGGCTAGCTACACTTTTTCGTTTGTGTTTTTTATTCATACATTTTATTTAATTAATTTTTTTTTCGCTTCAGTTGGCCGGCAGAACCGGTCTGTTGGTTAGCATCAAGCATATAGCCGGTTGTAGTTGTTGTTGATAGCGCAAGTTAGCTTTTGGTAGCACGTAGTAAGATTTGTTGGCTGCGCAGTCTATGCTGATGTGCCAATCTTGTCTGATGGCATCGCGTTTTCGTTGGTTTTTCATAAGCGTAGCAGCAGAGAATTAACATTTTTGGCGAAACCTCTTGATGTTTTTTTTTGCTTTTGGCATATTTTGCGGTAAGATGTACTCATGTACGTACTTGTATACACAATGCTGACAGCATTTTTGCGGTAAACCATTGGCATTCATTGTGTAGTGGTGCGCTTAGTAGGCTAGAAGCCACAAGCGGAAGTCGCAAATGTTGGTTGGCGAATATTTATTTTTGTTTTTTTATTGCGCGCATTTTAAGTATTGCCAAATCTTTTAAGATGATACATCAATTAACATGAGAACAAGACTTATATGGATATAGGAATGTCGAATATTTTAGCGTATAAGAGGAAATATAAAAAACCAGCATGCTATTATTTACGGCTTTAAAGAAATAATCATATGTTAGATATTATGATTCAGATGAGCATGAGCAGTTATATATACCTCTACTTCTGGTTTTCCAACTCTATTTCGTGTAAGTGTTCAAGAAGTACTTCTGTTAGATTTCAAGCTTGCTGAGCAGATCTGCACGACCTTATGGCTTTATAAAATTAATTGAAACTTTTTATCTTTTAAGTGCTATATTCACTATCAAAATCTATCTTAAAATTGTTAAATTTTTTCAAAACTTTTGTAAGTTTACTTCTTACTATACACAAACCTACAAATAAAATAGTTAGTTTAGAAGAAATGAAGACAATCAACAAAATACTTTGATCACTTGATATAGAACCGCTCAAACATTTGGACAAATTTCTTTGAATATGTCATGAGGATATACGGATATTACAATATTAACTCTTTGACGACCAGTTTCGAATTGGTAAAAAGTTAACTGGCTGATCGGCAATGCAATCACTGATACGCTTTCAATTTCGTGACGCATAAGCATCATACATAAGAACACATATATCCATATGTATGCATTTCGAAAGTAGAACAGAATTTATGGTATGAGTGACAATCGCCATAGTTGCAGGTAGTGCCATGCAAAAGCAGGCAATTCAAAGCAAATAATTTCATGCAACAATTGATGACCAGCACCCTCTCACAATAAGCCATCTACGCCCCAGATTTAAGATTGGTGACAATAGAAAATTATATCACGCTTTAGTTTATGTATTGCCAGTCTTTCTCATAACAGTTCGAAATATATATGGTGTCCCTAAAATAGTACAGAGCAGTTGATATTATGGCTCAAAATATTATAAAGCAACTTTAATGAGAAGCAATTGTTAAATCGTAAAGTAGCTGCTGAAGCTTTGGTTTACTGGTCTTGCAAAAAGTAACTATTTATCGTAAATGCCTTTTGAAGTAACATAAATTTTCCTTTTTCCTTAAAAGTTTTGGTAGCAGCTGCATTCAAATATATATAAAAATTCGAGTAGTATACTGGGCAGTATATTTATAATACTGAAACCCAACAGTGTTTCTTCTAGATACTATATTATAACAGGCCATCGCAAATGCTTGGCAACAATGTAGCCAAAATGTAAGGTGAATGAAAGCATGGCATGAAGCCTAATACTATAATATTTTGTAAGCAGACATACAATGATTTGGCTTACTGGTGAATGTCACAATAAAAATTTCTTCACATTCGATGCAAATGACTTATTGTACATTACGGCTCGAACACATAAAGACTCCAATGCAGGTTCTTTGCTATGTGTTAAGCTGCACACGTCTGTGCGTAATTTTAAGTCGTCTACCAACTTTAGATAGTTGTTCAATTCAAGTGATTCCATAAGTCATTAATAACACAATATTGTGTCGCAAATTAGTAACTTGTTCCCTCATACTTTTTACTAATAAAACTTTAAAGCTAGCGTTGTGATGAAATGGAAAAACAAAAACAAAACCGAAACAAAATTCAGCAAAAAGATAATTATTTTTGTCGTCCTCAATTATGTTGGTACCAAGTATTGGCAAAAATATGCAATAAATGTTGATAATTGAACTTTGACATTACTTGTTATTGTAAGTGTACAAAATATTCGCACATCACAAGCCATTCACTTTTGAACTCATTCTTTAACATGTTGACATGATGTCGTGTCGCTGATATGACGTGACATCTGCTTGATTTGTTGATTTAATCAAATTGTGCTAGGTTTGTGTAGAGAATCAAGTGAAAAAATCAGATAATAAAAAAAATAAAAGTGAGGACGGGATTTCATTTTATTTATAATTTTGTGAGGATAACTAGGAAGTAAAACTATAAAAAAATGTATGTGGAAAAATTAAGTTAGTTATAATTTTCTATGGTATATAAAAAATAGTATGACTGCTGATTTATGCACGTACGTTCTAATAATACATTTGACTATGAAATTGCTCTTTTCAACTGTATATATATTTTTCTTCTATTTTTCTAACTTATATAACCTGATAAATAAATAAAGCGCTCAGCAGAAAATGTCACTCAAAGTTAAGCTGATTATCATAAAAATGTTGATTGCTCCGTTGATTAAAACATTCAAAACAATTTATTCTACATAGCCTAGCAACCAAATGTTCTATGCAAACCTATATATTTTATTTAAGAAGTGAATATATAATGGCACAAACAATTGGATACTGGTGTGGAAGAATTTGGTAAAAAGTTGTCAAGCAAACAAAAAAAAAAAAGACTGGAAAATAATTGAAGTGATTTTCTTAAAAAATGCGATTAAGAGACTTGACTACCAAACAAGTTTGCAGCTTCATAAGGAATAATGGGTTTGCGTGAATATAGCTGAAATATGCAAATAAATTTGGAAATAGTAGTACGCTCTTTCATTTGTAGTAATTTTTAAAGGCAAACTAGAATTTTTAATACTACGCATGTGAGAAAACTATTATGTGGAGAATTGCGTAAAGCATCAGAGCTGATATTTCCGGAAGATTAGAGCAAATGAAAAATTACTTTGGTTAAGATAAATACAAATGGCAGGCAAATGGCAGAAATACACTCGGAGGATTGCCATTGCCTGTCGAGCGGTGTTTCACCGACATTCGAACCTACGTTCTCTCTGAATTCCGAATGGTAGTCACACACCAACCCATTCGGCTACGGCGGTCGCATGTACTTTTACATTAAATAATAAAAGCAAATTAATTTTAAATTGTTTATATATGTATTTCTTAAAGCGAACTATTTATCATTGCAAGCCTTTGGCGTTGAGGCTAAGCGCCAGCACGTGGCGAATGAGTAACATTTTAAGCGCACGAGAGTGTGCATGAGCAGTAGTGTGTCCAGCTGATACATTTATTTTTTAGGCAATGCAATTACATTTGTAAAGTAAATTTAATTGTCACTATGCAGCTGCACACGCTCACTCAATCGCTCAATCGCTCAATCATTCATTCCCATTTGATCTAAAAACATGCGCACGGTAATCGGGTTAATGCAATCATTCAAAATTGTTTGTTTGCTTGTTTGTATGCGCGTGTGTGTATTTGTGTGCATGTGTGTGACATTAAAACCATGCAGCTGACAAGTAGCTGCAGCTAAATTGAATTAGTGCAATTGCCAATGCACACTGAATTAAAATGTAAATGATTTGTTTACTCATTTTTTTGTTTGCGCTATCGGGCGACACAAAAAAGCACACTTAAATGCAATTTACCGAAAACGTTTGCATAAATTTTGCATTGCCATGTAGAGTATTTATAACAAATTAAATATTTTAGCAGTTAATTAGCATAATGAATGCGATCAATTGCATTAAAGTTCTAAAATTGATTAAACATATAAAAAGTTTGATATTACTAGGTAAACGTCAATGACAGGGGCGTTTTATTGTATTTAAAAAACAAAAACTAACTAAACAGGCAAAAAATTATTAATTTACATAACCATAAATTGTCAGTATGGCCTGTCAAAGGGTGGTTTAGTGTTCATTTCACTGGGTCAAAAAGTTGTCAATTATTGAGAAATTGCGCAACCGAGTGTTTATTTATTTACTTTGGCTGAATTAGCTGTGGATGGACTCTGTTTAGTTTCGCTTCTTTAAGCGAAATAATTTATGAAACTATTAAAAAATTGAAGCAAATGAAATAACCAAACAATTCGAATAACTTATTAATTTATTGGCGCAAAGCAATTAGTGACTAATAGCAATTTGTTCGCTGCTAATTGATTTTTTTATTAGAAAGTACTTAGCAAGAAAAATGGCAAAACTAGCTTTTAAAAAATTTACAACTTAAATAATATTAGTTGAAGTATAAGTGAAGCAAAGTCTGACATAAAAACTACGTGTTTTTGGTGTTACCGTGGAAAATCTAAAATTAAATTAACAGACAACGTTAGCCAGAGGAAAGGACTAAATTTAATTTCATCAAAACAAATTTTAGGAAAAACAGAATATTTATAAATTAATTGCAGAACGAGCGCTCAACAAGAAATAGAAATCAATGAAAAAAATGAAAAGGTATTGTCAACAATTTAAAAGTAAATTATTTGAAAAAAATTACAAATCTTGAAATTTGATTTTATGTGAAATTTTTTATGAGAAAAAATAAGAAAAATCGTGAAATTTTTGTTTCATGTGAAAATTTCTAAAGAAATAAAATTGTTTAATTTTTGGGCGTTAAAATTTGTTTGTAAAATATATTAAAATATTATAGTAAAAGTGGATAAAAGGGTACTAGAAAGCAGATCAAACATCCTTAGTTCTTTCAGCGAGAAAGCTCTCAAGAATTTTCTACCACTTAGCAACATATTTTTTTCTCACATCTAGTGCTTGATTTTGGTTTTACTTAAATAAAACATTTTTGTGATGGAGCTGCTTTTTTTGTTTCTTTATTTCTTGACAAGATATACGTTTAGAGGACATTTTTAAAAAGAACTAGAGAACTGTTATAAAAAACCATCAGTCTACTTATATTATCGCCTCAGAACAAAGGAACATATATTAATAATGAATCAACATTAAATCATGCCCCATTATGTGTATGATATACATTTTGAAGCTTTATGGCACATGGAAGAAAACAAACTCAATTTTAAAAAGTGCCTCATTAACATCAGGGCCCCAAGATGGGAGGAATTTGTATTTGAAATGTTATGAATGTGAGCAGCTATAAAATGGTACCCATTTTAGCCTTCAACCAATATATGTATATAAAGCGAGAATTGTAAGCCACTTCAAATTTGCACTTTTTTATACCTTAATTTATTTTGCTATAAATCAAATCTCATCAATTTATGTTGACCTTGTTGTGAGACGCAAATTAGTATTTCAAGTATAGGAGACTACTCCGCTAAACAACGAAGTAAATTTGCACACACTTTGTTACTGGCACATATTTAGTCATATTCTTTTAATATCTAAATTTGTCTGTCGTTTTATTTTAAAAAAGCCACCTTCCAAAAACCTGGAATATGCTTAGACATGAAGTCGAATGTATATATGTAAGTGGCTTTCACAATATGAATAGCAAAACAATTAAAATAAGGATGGCCGCGCCTGAACGCCTACTTGCAAACAATACATACAACAGCAAACAATTGTCTGGCGCTCTATGGCACAGCTGTTGGTAGAAAAATGGCAGGCATGCTGCAACTTTAGGTGTGACAAGCACGTTACCGCATACACACTCACACTCGCAGGCATAAGCACAGAAATAAAGAGGCACAGTGCGCGCTGACAAGCATTGTTGCCGATGATAAATTACAACAATAAACTACAATCACTGGCAACATGTGGCAACTTTTGGCATTTTATGCGCGAAAAATGTCACAGAAAAATGCCAAATATACAGCAACAACAAGAATATTTGCAATGTTGATATACATAAAGCTGAATGCGGTGACTACATTTAAACTTCCTCAAAGGTTCATTTCACCAGCGCCTCGCAATTTGCATGCCTACCTAGCTGAAGTATTTATTATTTTTGTTTTTATTTTTTGTTGCTTTATACAAATAAACAAATAAGCGTACATAATGCTTTTTTACAAAGTATGTTAAAAAATTAAAGAATAAAAGTAATACAATGAGAAGTAATCGACTGTAGTTACTTGAATTTGCACCACCTCAGTTGGATGTGCTTTTGCAGTTATCTTACATCTACTTGCACCTATGTATGCATGTATTGTATTTTTATATTGTGTTTGTAAGTGTTTGCAAGTCGCATGTGTGGCCTGCAATTATGCGAATGCAAGAAACAAAATCGCAAACTCAAAACATTTATCGCCTCTGCAAAACAGCATTCCATTTGAACTTGTTGTGACACACAAAACAAATAAATAAGTAGTTACACACATACATACAGAGGTATGTGCACAATTATATGTGCATGCTTGGCGTATATCTGTATTTGTTTATGTTTTTAACTTTTTTTCGTTAAACATGCATATATGTATGTACGTGTGCATGCAATCAACTTGCCTTAAACGGCTGCCACCTTCCGCTGAGTCTGTAGCCATGCAGTTGAGCGGGCACTGAGTTGGCTCTTAGTTTTCTTGGAGTGGCACATAAATTGTCGAGACAGTCAACGTACATGCATGCATGCATAACTAAACATAAATAAATACATATAAGCAAGTGAGTGTGCGCATAAATATACATATATATATATATATATATATATATATATATGTACACATTCGTTTGCATCTAAAACGTCTCAGACAAGTTAAAGCATTTTTTTCTTTTCGTCTTCAACCAAAGAGTTACATTTTTCTTCTTCTATTTCTGTCTTTATTTTTGCACTCGTCTACCGTAAGTTTTTAATAGAAAACTATTACTTGCAACAATTCACAAGGCATATGCATACGTAGAAACCTACAGCTGCATTCAAAATAATATGTAAGGCCTAATAAGCCCTGAAGAAAATTATGTGGGAAATAAAAATAAATGTTTAGTTTAATGAACGTTAGTTACTAGAAATTATTACGCTTTTGAAGTGAGTTCACTAACTTTTCTGGCAAATCACGCCACCAAGCACCCTTTACTGACTAAATTACTGGCGAACTATTTCTTTGTTTGAAATTTGCACTTGCATTTTTTACATTTCCTATCAGATTAAGATCATGGCAATTGTGCTGGTCTTTCCATGACCTCAGTTCTATTGGTCATAAATATCACTCGCGCCACTTTGCATCAAATTCAGCATTTAGTGGCTTGCTGACTAATTGACGTGGCCATTTTATGGTGCAGTTCATAAAAAACGGAACAGAACAGCGACACTGAATACTTGCATATTAGAGGCGCTATTAATTTTTTGACCCCAACTGTATATATGGACATATAAGTGTAGAGCAAATGTTTGTGCAACACGTCTAGCTATTTAACAACTTGCCACTTTGGTCTAGCTTGTCCTAACTGCCGTAGCTTCGAAATGCCGTAGCAACATTAGTTGCATTTATTTTTTGTTATTTTTGCCCACCTTGTATGCATTAATGGTATTTAAATATTTGTGTCTTTAGAGAGTTAGATGCATATAGGTTAGCCAGTAGTTAAGGTAAGAGCCAAGGGTTGTCTGGATGGATCAGTTTTGCTGCAATTGGAAGCAAGGTTTTGTTTTTCTTTTTTGTGTTTTGAATTATGTTGCTTTGTTAGCCAAGCGGTGCAATGCCTTTTGCATTGGCTGAATTGTATAAATTGAATTGAAAGAGATTGGAAGAAGAGTTGGTCATTTAAATTAATAGTTGGGAAAAAGGTAAAAGCCGCAACAAAAAAAAAAGAAAAGTAAAAAGTAAAGAGGAAAACTGGAATTGGGAAATGGAATTCACAAAAAAAGAAAAGTAGAGTTAGAGTGGAAGTAAAAGTAGGAATAGAAATAGAAGTAGAAGTGGAAGCAGAAGTAGAAGTAGAAGTAGAAGTAGAAGTAGAAGTAGAAGTAGAAGTAGAAGTAGAAGTAGAAGTAGAAGTAGAAGTAGAAGTAGAAGTAGAAGTAGAAGTAGAAGTAGAAGTAGAAGTAGAAGTAGAAGTAGAAGTAGAAGTAGAAGCAGAAGTAGAAGTAGAAGTAGAAGTAGAAGTAGAAGTAGAAGTAGAAGTAGAAGTAGAAGTAGAAGTAGAAGTAGAAGTAGAAGTAGAAGTAGAAGTAGAAGTAGAAGTAGAAGTAGAAGTAGAAGTAGAAGTAGAAGTAGAAGTAGAAGTAGAAGTAGAAGTAGAAGTAGAAGTAGAAGTAGAAGTAGAAGTAGAAGTAGAAGTAGAAGTAGAAGTAGAAGTAGAAGTAGAAATAGAAGTAGAAGTGGAAGCAGAAGTAGAAGTAGAAGTAGAAGTGGAAGGAGAAGTAGAAAGTGAAGAAGGAGTGAAAGTAAAAGAGACAAGGAGATTTAAAGAGTAGAAGAAATAGACAAATAGAAAAAAACAGCTCGCGACTTATGAGAATTGAAAAAAGAAGACAGAAAAAATAGGAAAATTAGAGAAAGGAAAATATTTGCAAAAGGAAAGAATTATGCGAAAGTTAAGTACGGAAAAAATGGACAAGTAAGAAACATTAAACTTTTGCCAAAGAATAGAATTATCAAAAATAGAAAATCAAACATAACAATTAGCAGAAACGGATATTAGATATTTTTTGTAACTTCTGGGAAAATAACTCAAAACAGCGAATGACTGATTCAAAGAACAATAAGAAAAATATAGTAGAAAATAAAAGTAGTATGAAATAAAAGAAGAAGAAAAATTAGAAAAGGATTTTGAAATATGAAATGGAGAAAACATATAAGTATGTATAATATTTAGTAATAATAAGTAAAATAGAAAACTAATTTTCTCACACTCTAGAGTTTTACGTTAAAAGTAAATTTTCAGCTCAAAAAACAGAAAAAGAAAATTTATTTGAATTATTTCGGAATGGCATAAAACATATTTTGAACAGATTATTAACTACTCCACATGCCTCACAACAAACAAAACCAAAGTACACCATTTAAAAGCACATCCATTTCTAGCGCACAAATTTTCCACAGTTGCAGAAAATTTAATACTTGACTAATAAAACAGCACAAAACCTTTGTGAATTACACCAATGTTCGCTGCATGGCAGTTGACGTTGCGACAGATATTATCAGTGATCAAAGTAATATAAATATTTATAAGCACATATATGAGTACGTAAGTAAACAACACAGCAAGCACAGACAAGAGTTTCCTTTACATATATATGTGTATAAAATACACTCTATAAATACACCTGTGTTCACAATAATAGCTACGCGACATGCAGCAAAATTGTGAAAATTTATTTATTTTTATTTAGTTTATTACTTTTTTTATAAACATAGAGTTTACAGAATAACAAACAACTTAGCAATCAAATTTCCGAGCTTTGTACAAAATAAAAAAAAAAATTCAACATTTTACAAAAATGTCAAACTCTTTAATCAGATTTTTTGAAAAATTTTAGTATAATGAAGTACAAGTTCGAAGTAGCTCAAAAGTCGAATTAATTTTCTACCACTTTTTTTACTTACTAACTTGTGTATTATTCTAGTTTGAGCTATATTTTTATAAAAAATAAAAATAAAATTAAATAAAACATAACTAAGTAATCTTAGAATTGCAAAAAATTGCACTGCTGTAATTGTGAACACAGATGTGTACCTGATATTCTCTCAACTACATACAAATGCACGCTAGTTGCTACGCTTATAGCTTATAACCTTTTCAATTTTATATCTCATAGCCAAAGCGAAAAATTCACACTTCAATAGCGGCATTCAATGCAATACTTTTCAAATTTAACGCATCACTGCAAATGCCAACAACAGCAAAGGTGCAATAAGCTCAAAAACAAAGCCAACAAAAGCAGCAATAACAGCAAAAATCTTAAAAAATGAAAGACTGCGCTATTGCGCTGCCATGATAAATACATAATATAATTACATACAAACACAACGTATAATGCATATTGAAGTATAGTATTTGTATTTCGATATACCCGGCAGCAAAAAAAAAACTGAAGATGTGCATTTTGGATCCTAAAGAGCTGTGCGTTATACCTGAATGGCCAATATAATTAATTTGAAAATATTGAACAAGAGGGGGTATCACTACACGAAACTTATCGTGCTGTACTATTTGTAGATTAGCAAGCCAAGCAGTTACCCTTTAATTGCCCTACAGGGCATTTTGGCAACATGTATGTATGTACTTATAAATATGTATGTGTGCATGTATCTTCCAAGTTTATAGTTTATGTGGCTTCCGTGTGCGCTAGCAGGAGCGTTGAAACTGTTATGTCACGCATCGATTAGCAAGAATTGAGCTGTGCAGAAATTTACTTTATGTTATACGTTCTATATCTAACTGCTGTGTGTGTGAGTATTTGAGTAAACAAAATAGCGCAAATACTGATATTTGTCATATTGACGCTGATAAAATTTTTCCCGCTCAAAATCTTGACTGTCAGCCAGTATCCTATGCGGAACAAAATTACTCGTCTTAAGCTTAGACTACATTAGAATACATTTCGTTGTCTTAAAAACGCGATTTTGGATGGTTACCTCTGGGTATCAAAAAGCCTGAATATGATTGCCAAGAAGGCAATCAATTTTATAGTGGTATATGAAACTAAAGTCTCCTAAGTTGGCAAAGGTTCTGAGGCTGGATATTGCCGTCATAAGTACGAGTATAGCCGATTGTGTGAGTTAAAAAATAGTTGTTGCTGCCAAAAAGTTGTTTCTGGTTTGGCATTTCAAAAGATACAGAGCAAATTGCATATTCTTTGAAATAAGTTTAATCTCTATGTGTCGCTGGTTATATAAAATATTTTTGTTTCTTTTTTCGTTGTCGCTTCTACCTTTACTGTTAGGTATAGTTGGTGAATTTGAAAAGCAATTTTGTTTCCACGGAGTGATTTGATTTTTTGCTATAACTCATAATTGTTGCTATTGCAACATAATTTTACTCGTTTATATTTCTTTTTTTTTTTTTGTTCAAAAGAGCCAATAAATGGAAGAGTGACGGTCCGCGTGTATGTGCCTATTTTCCTTATGTGCCTATTTTCCTTAAAAAATATGGTTACTCAAATTAATTGGCATCCAATTCAATGCAAGGACATTTTAAAAGTTCTAATGAATATCTAGAGAAAACCAGTTTGCAAGAAGCTTTGTTCACTACGAGAAAACTTTGAAATTTTCTTGTAAAATCGTTGGGGCAGAAAAATTGGTTAGGTTGGGTTCGTTCAGTTTAGTTTAGGTTAGTTTAGATGAGCTCAGATAGCCTCAGTCAGTCAAAAACAATGTCACATATACCTGTTTACATGTTTATAACTGGTGTGTGTACACCCTTTGTTGGGTTATTGCCTGGGCGCTTCCTCCTATTGTTCCACAAATGGAGGAGCCTACAGTTTTATGCTGCCTAAGAACAGCAGATTGGTCTTTATGAGGAATTTTTTATGACAAAAATACACTCTGAGGTTTGACACTGACTGTCAAGGTACGACAACTATTAGAAAAAACCATTTCCTTTAATTTGGTGTTTCGTGCCCACACCACAGCTTAGTTGACCAAGCTACTTAAAGCACAGAGTTAGTAGTTTTTGGTGCTGCTATGCGCTTTTGCTTTACTCGCATTGTCTTTTGTATTATTTTAAGACATTTAGTAGATCTTAGTACTGCTATGCGCTTTCGACTTTATTCTCATAGTATTTTTTTACATTGAGAACATTTAAATTTCCATGGCCTGCACAATTCTTAATTGAAAAGAATAATGTATAGACAAGAATACTGAATGCTGGGACATATAAATATGCAGCATCTTAGAATTAGAAAACATTTTCTTTTCCTAAAATTCCCTTTTTTCCTAAAATTTTTTGTTTGAAATTTGGAAAATTATTTATAATTTTTAAAATTTTTCGAAACTAGTTTTTAATTACAACACACTTTCGTACATTACAGATAACTAAATTTTTTTTTTTTATGTGAAAAATGAATGCGGCTCAAAGTTTTGTTTATCAAATTCGCGCAACTTGACTGGTCTTACAAGAAAAACTGAAGTTGCAACACTTTTTGAAATTTTTGGTTTCCTTTAGTTTTTTCTTTCACCAAATAGCAAAAGCAACACCACTGCCTGAGCTGTTGCAACACTTGATGAATTTATTTTTTGCTTCACTTTTCATTCCATTTTATTTTTATTTCATTGCTTAGCTTATTTTGCATAACTATTTTGTGGTTGAGTCAATAAACAAAATCAGCGAAACATAGAAGAGAAAAAAGAAAAAACTAAAGAAAACCCCAAAAGCAGACAAAGTAAAATATAATACAAAAAAAAACAAGAGCATGTTACAAAGTACGCGGAAATTGATTTTGTTTCACGCTAACTTGTGCAACATTGGCGCTGTCGTTGCCACCAGCGCTGCTGCTGCTGCTGCCGCCAGTATGCAATCGTGCGGCCTTTATAAGGAAACTGAAAATGCTCACTCTAGTAAAAAAAACACATACATATATCTGCAGATGTATAACGCTATTCAATACAATTTGCAAGTAACAAATACTGGTGTGTTTATTGTTGTTCCTAACGCTGTTATTAACACTTTTGAGCGCCAAACGGCAAACAATTCGTACTAACTCGATCGACTCAATACATTCAATGCATATTACTGGTTGCAGTGTAGTGATGCATTGAAGGCGCTCTTGCTGCAGAAGCAGTTGGCATTGAGGACTACGTACTTACATACAAACATACATGAATACATGTGTGCATATGTACATACAAGCGTGCGCATACCGATAGAAAGATAGTTGCACAGAGTAGACGGAAGTGTACATTGTAGAAAAGAAAATCGTAAATGCACGAATTATAGCTAGAGACGAGCTCTGTACAGTTAGGGCAAGCACAGGCAAAGTCATAAAACTGTGCCACACCAAAAAGTGGGCGGCAATGTTCGTGTTGTAAACATGCTCGTGCCCAGCTAAATATGTACCGTGTAATCTTGCAGGTAAAATTCAGTCAGCTGCACGCCCACTACCGCCCGGTAGTGACTGCTAAATTTGCATTACTACAAATTAGCGTTCGTATTTTTAAAAATACTATGGCAAAACATTGTGTTTGTTTTAGTTTTGAGCTTTGCATTTACGATATCTATAATTACTTATATTTCAAATTTAAATGTTGCACTAAAATGTATTATTATGATACTTTGTAATTTTACTTTTCCATCGTGCCTATAAAATTGTCCACCTGCTGTGAAGCAAAAATGGAATCCACTAGAAACATTTTTGTTAATAGTTTAGAAATAAACTAAATTTAAGTTTGAAGTCTGATTCAATTCAAAAACAACAAATCTCAAGGTTTATGATGCAACCGCCATGGTTCAGTGGACTTCTACGTAACTACTGTTTTTTGGTTCGATAGAAAAAATGCTTATACCTATTAGCCATCACTCTTCAAGAGGCAATGGTTATCCGCAGAAAGCCTTATTACGGGGAAAAGCTTTCTCATTAAAATCATTTTAACTTGAGCAGCTGGCAAGAAACTGTAGATCCCACTATTTTTGGGATAACATCAAGAAGCAGACCACACATTGGGGGAAAAGCTCGACCCAACATCTAATAAAGGATGTATGCTCCAATTAATGTATATCGTTGTATGCGTGGAAGCTCACGCTATCTGAGCAAATCGTACAGGAAGGTATTAATTAGTATTTTTTATAGGGATAAATTGCACAAGAAAAGCAAAAGAAGGATAGCTACAAAAATCAAATAGATTTTCAAATCGAAATTTTTATTTTGACCTTTACACGCTCCATTACTTTTATTTTTGTACACTGCAGCCGTTTAGTTCACAAGTGTCGTATATGATTGATTTAAGATCTCATTTGCCGAAATTGTAAATCGTCACCTTGATATTTCAACATGTGCCACTTGTGCCTTTATTCAATCGCTTTTTTGCAAACAAAAAACAAATTAGAACGAAGCTGTTCGATCGAAATTTAATGCTCAGATATAATTTGCGAGTTTATTTCTTGATATTTTTTGGAAATTCCTTTTAACTTTAAGTCTGCTCTGTTAACTAAAGTCGAATTACTTTTCAATTCCACTCTTCCTTTATATCTCTCTTACAGCCATTAACTTATAATTATGCATTGGCATTTTTGTTTAGTTTCATCAATCCACTGCCGTGTCCGCACATGTTTTCTTTTTGTTGGTTATTAAGCAATCTTTCGAGATTGTAAGCTCAAACTTGTTTACAAAATTTTTGCAAATATTTTCCACTTGTTTTTATATAGATTGTAACTTTAGCAGAAGGTTACAATTGGCGTGCATTTTTTGTACGATAAAATAACTTCGCACAATTCGCATTTAGACACTTACACATACAGAAGTAAGAAATGCTATATTTAGCTGCAAGAGTGACTTAATATTATTATCAAAGAACCGGATATGTGTTCTTGTATTTTTCTTTTGAAAATTATTCAATTCGCAAGTCTTTTTACGAGTCATGTAAGTGGTACGTGAAGAAGCTTGGCAACAGCAAAAAGTGTATCTTTAATTTAGTGGTATTAATTATTCTTCAGACCAGTTTATGTATTATATTATATTATTAGTTTGTATGTAAATGCGTATCACTTTTATGACATAGGCAAACCTGATTTAGGTCTACAGGTCAGCAAGTTAAGCGGCTAGCGAGTCAACTTTGCGGTACAACAAGTTGCCTTTCATTTTCTGGATGAATCGATGTATACAAAGAACCGGTCTAAATGGTTAAGTAAGTAGTAGTTAGTTAAATAAAGATATGTGGAGCACGTGGTGCTGTTGCTCAACAAAGCAAAAGTGTTGGCAAGACAGCTTGCTTCTAAGAAATTAATAACTTAGTCTCCCCATAGTTGGATTATTTTACAAAAACAATAAGAACTCGTTTTATGCTATTCTTTATTTATTATGCAAAGTGCCTTAGACATTTTTCGCAAACCGAAATTGATCAATTTCCGTTGAAAAACCACAAAAGACACCAAATTCACAAAATTCACAAAATTCGCAAAAATCTATAAATACTCAGAACACAAAAACTTCACGCTAATGAAGTGCTTTTGTTTCAAGCCAATCTTCACCGCATTCTTTTCCAGTTACCACTTAGAGCCAATCTCCGTTTAGCATTTTGCGTCACTTTTTACATGGCTCAGTTACCAGCCGCCAGCCACCTACCGCTAGCCATCAACCGCAACTCAATGTGCTTAGCCTCAATGTCAACTGGTTTTGCTACTGAGATTGAATACACTTATATGTACCAGTGTGCATACTACATGTAGTTACATTTAGATATGTAGTTATATATTTATTATTTTTCAAAACCTTTCTCAATACACTTAAGTATTTCATTGCAGCCATTATTGATACTGGCATTAATTTTCTACTATTGTTCTTGCTGCTGCTGCTTGTCAGGTTTGTCTACTTTATTGAACGGGTGTGTATCGCCGGCACTTAAGTGAATATTTTAAAACAAAAACAATTTTTATTAACCTCAAAATGGAAACAATGAGTATACTCGATGTGTGTTAGAACGCATGAGGCCAACACCAAGTAGTGGTTTGGTTATTTTGCTTTGAATGTAAGCGGATATATTTACTAAGTTTACTTGTTGGTGGATTCGTGGTGCGCGCATAAAATAGTGTGAATTTATAATTGAAGACGCTTTATTGTATATTTATGGCTTTTCCAGCACGGATATTCAAGCAAATTCTTTCTTCTACAGAATCTCATTAAGAATTGCTAAAATTTAGATATGAAGTTACTTACGGTACTTATGGCACGTAAAAAATAATAAATTTTTGATAGTAACACACACCGAGGAATTCGAAAAAAATTATTATTGGCCAATAACGCCAAAAAGCTTACTAACTTCTTTGGAATGCATGCGAAGTTATTATTCATCAGCCACTTAAAAGAACAAATACTAATCAGCGCACCATCTGAGAAAATCTTGTACACATATTATATTTATCATCTTTGTTTATTAGCTGGAACAAAAAATATAGATTTTAGGCTAAGTGGCTTTTCGAGCACGAAAAAGTAGGAAACAGGAAAACAATAATAACAAAATCATTTCCTAAATTTACTTCTTAAAAATAACGAAATGCCGCAAAGAACTTAGAAAATACATATATGTAATGTGCAGCCAAGCGAGCTTTATCGGCATTAGGAGGTGGGTGCAGATCCCACTGTACTTATAAAATACCAAACACAGTGTTACCATTATCAGTAATGATTAACAGTATTACTATACGAATTGTCGTTGCGGTTAAAAGTATTCGCAGTTTACTAAAACTTGCGAAACAATGCACTGAGGTTAATTTCTAGGGCCCATGTCTACATTCATGTACACAAGATCTTAGCAAAGCTAAGCCCCATACCTTTGGTTTATAAGAGTGCATTGTCGAGTGTCCAAGTTAACCTAATGCAACTCAAATGGATACTAATGCTCGTGCTTGGTTTTGATTCTATGACCGAATGGCCAATCCGCATTCCGCTGTATAAGATTTATAATACTTTTTGCGACTAATAATACATGAAAGCCTTAGAGTAAATCTCTCTTTGTCGTAGCACCATAACAAGAGTTAATTCACATATTTGTAGCTGAAGTTGTATACAGAAGTTGACTCAATCTAGTGATTAAAAATGCATTATTATAATTTCCAAATTTTTGTTTTTTTTCTGTTCATTAACAAAAGTGATTAGCTAAACAAAAATTCCTTAATTTACCAAATGTGAAAGTGAAAGTCAGCTCTGTGCACAGCATACACCCATACGTACATGCATACAAAACTAATTAAAATTATATAACATTTTATTAAAGCTAATAACTAAACGAAATTTAAGCGAATTTTAAATGGTTAGTTTTTAAAGCCACATTACTGTGAAATGAGCAACCAAAAATGATTTTTCAACTAAAATCTGAAAGCAAAAAAATACCACCAAAAAAAAACAAAATTTCGACACACAATTAACGCCAGTTACTCGCTCTTTCTCACGCTAACTTTTCCTTTCATTTTTTCCCCGGCTCTCAGCCATTCTTTCACTGCTTACTTCTCTACGCTTTTTCAATTCCCCTTTTGTCATAATCTTCACTTGCCTGCCGTATTAATCTTCAAAGCTTATAAAAAAAAAAACGAAAAACTTGTACCCACACTTGACCTTTGTTTTCTACATAAACCGCGAACTGCTGTGCGCCTACTGCTTAAGTGGCATGTATTTATTAGATAACCGCTTAAAATTTAGGCTGGTCACTCGTCAAATTGCCGCTTTGTGTGCGCCGCCTTGTGCGTTTGATAATAAAAAATACTCATATTTTATGATGATTATACATTTTGTTGTGCTGTTCATCGTTTTATGTTGGATATGGGAATGGTCAGTCGGAGAAAGGTGTTTCCCTGCATTTCTTGCAACATACGCATAAATTTGCTGGTAATGCACTGCAAACAAGCTGTTCGGCAAACGCGTCGCTGTGTTAACTCTTTTTATTGCTTTACAATATTATAAAATTCTTTTTATAATTATTTTTTTAAGTAGCATCACTGATCGCTTCCTTCCACCTCTTTTCTTTGATTTTGAAAATCGTGTAAGCTTATTAATTTGATACGGTAGCGCGCGTTGCTATTTATTTTTAATAATCTTATTTGGTTTTTTTTTGCCAACCTTGGTGTGACTGTTAAGCCTATTAATATCTCTTCTTATTTTCATTACTCATTTTTATTATTTCAATAAAGCGCAGCTTTGTTTGAAAGTCATTGCCACTTGCGTCAATAGGTTGAATGCTTCACAAGCGGATTAAAAGTAGTGTTTGTAGGTAAAAAATGTATGTATATATTGAAAAGTTTACTTTTCATATTAATAAGTATTTAAAATTATATTAGGATGGCATCGTCAATGACTGGAATTTTCCAAGCACTCAGGCAAGCGCTGGCTCATTGCACTTAAGATCTAGAGAGTGGATATAAAGAATATAGAAAGAAAGATGAATTAGGAATTCATTGCGCCACTGTTAACTTCTCAGATTTGTTTAAGAATCTTGGCAGTTTATGGAGTGAAGGAGAATGCAGCTCTGGGCTCTTTAAGTCTGGCGAAAACCGGCTGCCAGTAGCGAAAATGTTGTGTACTATCACAATCCTCCAAACAAGATGCACACAGTGGTTGAGCGATGAGGCCTATGGTAATTATAAGTCATCCCTATGGATTTTGCTACGTAATTAGCTCTATTAGAGTACGCAGCCCACCCCATCTCTGTCTAAGAAGGAATTTTGCAACCACCTTAACAGACCTGGCACAGGCAATGGCAAATTAAAATAACTACAGTTTTTCATTTATCAGTACAATGCCCCTAAATGGCAGAACAATTATTTCCATTTCAAATTATTATTTCTTATATACATACTTAGTCACTTATCCATTATTTACACACTTTTATGGTTTTTAGAATACTTTCCACTTACATCGAAAATTTGGACAACGCAATTTGTAAAGCAGTGTGGTACCTAATGTGTGCATAGAAGCGTGCGATGAAAAATTTAACAAAAAATAATTCAAGGCATATTCAACACCAAAATTACTGCATCTAAATCTATAATGGCAACGACAACACCCAGTCAGCGACTTTGCCACTCACAAAAACCAACTCTTTCACGCCCATTCGCGCAAAGTTGGATAAAGCGCAGGAGCAGCAGCAACTTTTTTTTTTTTTTTTGTCAGACAGCCAGCAACTTAATAAATGTACAAAGTTGTATACGAATAAATACTCATTACCTCTATACCTCTACTTCGAATGCAGCAATGGTACTTTTAGTCGCTTTCATGGCTATGACTAACTGCGTAGTTTGGCAACTACATATATCAAAATTCAAAACTAAATTGCATTACACAGAGTGGAGTTATAAAAATAAGTAAATGTGACATAGAATATGAAATAATCTTACTTATTTTCACGAAACTGCAAGTCAGTTTTATTTTCTTAATTTAGTGCAATTTATTTTTACGCGCACTCATATCAACTTATGTAAATGTGCAAAAAACAAATAAAAAGAATAAAACAAATTGTGCAACTTTCAATGACACACCCTGCAGGGAAATTCACCAGTACCGAACTGGTTTGAATCTAGTGAATTTTGAACCTTAACCAGCTCACATTACATCTGTTTCTCATATCAGCAAATAAATAATGCTCTGGAAGTGTAAATTTCATTGGTTTATCGATAGCTGGGAATTCAAAGGATGGCACAAAGAATGCGCTATGATTGGAAAGAATGCAAAATGATTTTCCTTAGGGCAGGACGGGATTTCCCTATAGGGCAGTTACATACACAGAGCATGTATGCATATATTTAGTAAATATATGCCAGTATGTGTGTACGTGTACTCAATAGAGGCAGCTTCAGACTTGCAATGTTATTTTGAACCGAAAGCCGGTAAGATCTTCATATCTATGTATGTGCGATTTGGTTACTCCGATAAAATTATTTCTCATTTTCTAATTTGCCAAAAGTCGCTTGAAATACCCTTCGCTTATGTTTTTGCTGTGATTTTACTTTTTTATGCACTGCGCGTTTAAGTAAAATTGAATTTGTCTCAAATGTAGCGTTGCTTTGCTGAACTCAAGAGCAAAAATACATTGTCGATGCCAAGCGTTGAAGTCGCTGTAGTTTAGCATACAAATACAAATGTACTTATGCATACAAATTAATACTCTTATACTAGTTTTTTGCTTCTTTACATTGCTTTATTGTGCATTTTTAGCAAAACCAACATTTCTAGATTACTTCTGTCTCTAGTTAAAGCGATAATTGGTATTAATTACAAACAATTTGGCCAACTTGATTTTATGAAGATATTTCAATTGCATAATAGTAGCGAAAGAGGCAAAAAGGCAACTGCAACAGCAATTAAGGGCCTTCCCAATGGAAGGGAGGAATTTCACCTATATGCCTCAACTGTAAGCCAACCACCGAAAGCAACAGGCAATGCATTTCCAAGAGCTCAGCTATATTTGCCTGGAAAGCGAAATAACTGCGTAAAAAGGAGATATTTTTAAGGTAGTGCCGAAAGAGGCTCATGAGGCACTTAAAAGTAAAACATCGCAACTTAGCTACAGAAGGTACTAAGGGCGCCTATTAAATAAGAAGCGAAAGCCGCCACGAAGCTGATTGTATTGAAAACACATTTCCAATTATGAAATATTACAAAAAGTCAGCGTTCACTAGTAGTTTTACCCTTATGCTAGAAAATGGCAGGAAACTACTTGAATGGAACTTGAGGGACTGCTTGTGTACTCAGCTTTGAATTTGAGTAGTTATCAGGAGGTTTTTATTAAGAGCAGTGTTCAAATACTTATATTATATAATACGGAGAATTTTGTTTTTTTTTCAAAATTAAATAAATCCTAGTAGGAAAATCTTTCTGTAGCTTTTAAGCTAACAAAACCTCAGGCTAAGACGAATGAACATGAAACATATCAGGAAGGATTACACTTCGCAAACTTTAAAAACATTGGAAATTCCAGTTAAACAATGTTTCTATACATTTCATAAAACAGTCTCTTAATGCAAAAAAATTTTTTTTTAGATAATTATGCAGAAATTATCCAAGCTCTTCTTTCAAACTGTGTAAAAGATTCATAGCGGAATTACATAACCTTATCTCATTATATGAAAATCGCCTTTACTTTTAGTTATCGAAGCATAGTGAATTGAAAATTGTGAAGGCATTTTTCTCAACATTTTGAATTTTTTCAATTATGATACTACTGAAGTACACAACTTGCCTTTATAAAAGCCAAATTTTTTATATTCATATAAAAAATATGTTTATTAAAATACGAGTACCTTTTGGGAGTAAAAACTCGAAGGGGAAATTTTCAATATATCATTTTTTTCCAAGCAATAACAAATTTATTAAGGATTCCGTGATAATTGTGTTTAAAATTATGAATAAGTAACCTGGATTTACTTTCATTTTAGTATTTTCATATTTTATTTATTGAATGAAAAGGAACAAAACATAATTATTGTTCTACTTCAAGTGAAGTATAGTTGTTATTAATTTATTTACCAAAATGCAGAATAACAAATTGCTCCTCAAGATTTTCTAATTTTTGCATTAGAATTTTTGTTGGTTCATAAAGTAAGAACCACACTAAACCCCAAACATTTACACCTTTTTTTTAATACTTTAAGTTTCAAGAAATATTAAATTATTATTAAAAATATTTGAAACAAAAAGTTTGTTTTAAAAAAATTATTTAATAAATTTAAATTTGTTATAAATTTTTATAAAAAAAAAAAAATTATAAAATTTTTATTAAATATTTTTTCCAAAACCTCACTTTAATTCTCTGAAAGCCACTTTATAGCCATTATATATATATTTATTTATAAGAAAAGGTATTTATTGATTATTTTCCTGCTAATTTATAATTATGAATTTCATTAATTTTTTTATAGCAAAAATTTAGAATAAAATTTATTACTTTATTAAATTTTCCAAATTTTTATATTTAACTTTTTTTTACGAAAATCGATATAATTTGTTTTATTATAAAACTTTTTAAGGAAAAATTTTATGAATTTCTTTATTAAAAATGGTTTTTACGAAAAATTGTATACATTCTTTTATTCTTTATTATTTAAAAAAAATTTAAATTTTTTATCAAATATATGTTTTTTGAGTAGAATAGAGTTATTTAGCATTGGCAAGTCAGTCCGTAACTAAAATTATTTTCATTGATTTTTTAACTTTCCGAAGTATATATTAAAAAATTGAAAACTTTTAGCTTTGTGAAGCACGTGAAAAATTTCGAAAAGTAACTATTGCTATGTCAGAAAATTTGTAAATTTTTTATCAAGAAAATTTGCATTCCTTAGAACTTTAGCTCGAAAATATTATAATTTTGTATTTAAAATTTTTTTTAATCTGACACGATTTGCTTATAGTCCCGCAAAGTGCACCAGAAGTATGTTTCATGAATGCAATAATAACTTGTTTCGTATAACTCTTTATTATTGCCGTTAATATCAACAAAACCATTTCCACAAAAACACTGAAAGCAGCTCGCATTATTAGCCCCTTGTTTGCGACATAATTTGTCGCATTAGCAGCCTTTTGAGGCCAGCTATATATGGTTTTCACAAAAACGTCCATTATCCTTGCCTGGCACAAAGCACTCAAAGCACGAACAACATTTTTATATGTATACGTGTGTTTCCAATTAATTTCTTTCCAGCAAACATTTTTGCTCTTCTTTACAATTGTTCCGCTTTTCCTTGAAATCTAATTTCAAAGTTGATTTTTATTTTGCATCTTCTATTTTACTTTTTAATTTTTTCACTTTATTTAATATAAAGAATAGTTATTTTTTTTTTTTTTGTACATACCGGCTCCAAAAAGTGCAACAAACACAAACAAAAACTTATTCATTTTGTTAATTTGAGATTATTTTTTATAACTTTTTCAAGCGTTAAAATGTAACTGCGTAGGCGTTTTTCGGATTATATATTAGTATATTCCGTTAAGTAAGAAAAATTTAATTTCCTTTCTCGCTTCGCTTCTTTTGCTTTTCCAAAAATGCCGTTGATATGCACAACGTCTTACAGGGAACCACTGGGATCGACTATGTGTGGTACGTTGACGTACATTCGCTTTTTATACCGGGCCATGTGTAGCGTGCGCACGCGTACGGCTGCGCACCAACGTCCGCCGCGTCTGCGCCCGCCAACCACCCGACCACCTGTACGATCGGCCACACCGCGCGCTCGCCCCCACCGAAGTTATGGCTAAGTACATCAACAGCCACTAGCCAATGTAAGAAATTGTCGCTGCCGTTGAAAGCTGCTGCCAGCGTCATTGGCTTTATCTTGGTGTAGTCGACGCCGACATCGCAGCCAGTAGTTGCTGCGTTAACTAACGTTGCAGAGGGCGACAACAGAGTGGAGTGAATTTTTGTAGTCGCTTGCTACTAATAATCGCTGAGTGACGTTGGCGCTTGCTCTCTTGCCAATGTGAGCGCGCGCGCGCCACTGTCGCTGAAGTAATGAAATAAAACAAGACAAACAAAAGTAAAGCTCACTAAATGAATTGCTAAAACTAAAATTATGTTGTCTTGGAAATAATGCGCGAAAGCAGGCGCAAAACGTAAGTTGTAAAACCGCTACAGCCTATGCGCGGTGTAGCAAAATCACCTACGCTACTGGGTGCAAGCAATAGGCTAGCTTTTGCTGCGCCTAGACTTGGAGCAACGGCATACAGCCAATTTGGCGCTTTGTAGCCAACAGCTGGTGCTATTTTAACTGTTGTGGTTGTAGTTTTGCCGTTTAACATTTCTTACGCTACTTTTGCTAAACTGCAGTTTGTTCAACAAACAACCACAATTGTTTACTATTCGCTTTTGGTATTGCTTTCATACAATAAGAGTGGACGCTGAAGCCAAAATTATAGCACAGTATTCGTGCGCCCCGTCTGTTATTTGTACTATGCAAGTGACGCATACGCAACTGCCGGCTAGTTGCGCGCACAAACACACACTTAGCATACATGCATAAATATTGTACGAAGACGAGGGTGGTGACAACACGTTCAACGTCGCCTGGAATGCATTCTTGCTGCTCTCTATATCTCTACGATTGTGACTCTAGACTTCTCATTATGGCTATTTTTCGAATTTACTCTCCGTCCACATGGTAATAGGAAAGAATTGCTTGATCGTCCTAAAATACATAAAGAACGTTGTGATTACTATTCCGTGCACATACATACCCATACATTCATGGCACGACTAGCTGTCATATAAGTGCGCGCAGCTTTCTGCTTAGAATACCTTTTATTGCAGCGTTTCAAGTCTTGAATTGCTTTCTACTTTACAGTCAAAGCATTTTAGATACCAGAAGCTTGACCGCAATACTTAGTAGTTAGAATAATAAGTGCACAAATGTTTATAGCTTTCAATTCTATGAATAATTACTAATATATTAATAAAAATAATTTACTACTCTCGCGCTGGCAAACATAAAAGGTTTAGGCCTCTCAAATTGTGTTTAATATCCAACCAGAATTTGACACCTCCAACCTGCTGTTAGCATTTTTTAGAACCTTTACACTTGAATTTAGTCTTAGTAAAAAAAAACAAAGAATTTAACAATGAATACCAATAAATAATATTGAGTTGTTTCGCACTATATATTGTTGCTGACGCTTGAAAAGTTAAGTTTCAATTTAACCTTCCTTTTTTGGTTAAGGGAATGCATCTCTAAGCAAACCTCATACGTAGAAACTGGTAATATCAAATCACAGCCCTTCGGTGCCACCTCTGGCATTCACGAGCAATGGAGCAACATTTCTCGTTATTTACGTACCACCGCCGAAGAAAAAATCGGAATCGAAAAAAGAATTGGTACGACGATTGGTACGAGAACTGCAACGCGAATCGTATGGGATCGCTACTGGGAGCTGTAAAAGGAAGATAGACATATTATCCGAAAGAATAAACAAGAGTTCAAATTACTTGAGCGCGAGGAGCTTGAGATGCTGTCCAGTAGGAAAAATGACTGAAAATTCTATAAGAAAGTTCGGCGGATGACAGAAAGTTTTACGACCGGGATTTGTTCCTGTAAGAACAAAGATTACGAACTGGTGGCTGTCAGGCTTGAAATCCAAAGAAGAATCTATCTTGCCAACAAGTGCTACTTTGGACTAAATAGAAAATTGAGAAGTAAAGTCCACTCTCGATGAACAATCCTAACACTCTGGAAAGCTCTCATCACGCTCGTCCTAACATATGGCGCAGTAACTTTGACTATGAGAATAGCCGATGAGGCGTTCCTTTGAGTTCTCGAGAAAAAGATTAGGTGGAAGATTTTTCGATTGTGCGAAGTTTCGTTGGCTGGGTCAGAACGTCTGAATGGATACAGACGCCCGGCTCTGAAAGTATTCAATGCCAGCTGATTGGAAAGATCAGATGGAGAAGAACTTGGTTTCACTTGGTGTGTCCAACTGGCGCCGGTTAGCACGAGAAAGACATGACCGGCGCGCTTTGTTAAACTTAGCCAAAAACATGTAAAGCGTTATTATGCCAATCAAGAAGAAGAAGGGGATGAAGAAGAATAGTTATTAGGGACTTACAATAAATCATTTTTTCTTATGGTGCTCTCGACTTATCCAAAATCGGTATCATTTTGTTGATAAGACTGCTCAGAATATAAAAATTAATGGCGGATAATCTCTACGTCGTTCTTGTGGGACTGAACGACTTTAAGCCACATTAAAGCGTTTTTGAAAGTTCTATTTGGTCCAGTTACGTGGTTATATTTTCTAAATGCTTCAATTTCTTGGGCATCCCTGGATGACATTTTATAAAATAATGGGGGAAAACCGAAATTCCGGAAAACTGTAAAAATGTTTATCTTATTTAAAGCAGTGCCAAATAGGTATACATAAATCCAACTAAATAGTAGTGTGTATTTGAGGAATGTGGACTTACACCATTTTCTAAGTAACTACTTATGTATTTTCATTAACTACGAAAATTTGTAATGATAAAAACAATGAAAATTCTAACAGATTTTTTTTTTGTGAAAATGGGCTTAGACCACTTTCAAGGAATGCGCTTAATATATTAAAATAATCCTCTTAATTCTCCTTGCAAAAACGCTTTCTTGACAAACTATGCATTCCTAGTTTAAGTTTGTATGTATATGTACGTACTCGTGTGCGCATAACTTTCAAATCAAACCAGTTTAAAAATTACAATACTAACATCTGCTTACAAACTTTGAGCTGCCAAGGAAAAATTTCAATTGTTTTATACACACGGTAACAAAATTCAAAGCTATATGGATAAATATTTGCATGTGAGCTTTGCAAAAACGCGTTCGTTCCTTAAGTCTTTTGTTTCAGCGGTATTTTTATCTGCTACCGAACAGCCTTTACCGCTGTCGCGACATGTCGACCAAATAGCCAACTGGATTTTTCTTAATAAAAATTATAATAAAAAGCAAACAAATATTCGAGTAAACTCGTTTGCAAATTTTGCAACGGCCTAGTCAAACGGCAATAAGAAAATGCAGAAGTCAATAAAACTGAAACTGTTGTAACCCATTCACGCGCTTAACTTTTTCATCTACATAAATTTATTTCTACACATACATATGCACATATGCACATATATTCAAGACAATAGTAAACATTAGTATTTCAAACGTAAATGTGTGAATCAATAAAAAAATATTTAGTAAATTTTAATCTGTGCCGTAAAAATTGCTTTAAAGTGTTTAATACGAGTGATGATATAAAAAAATTAAATTAACAACAATAAATGTGTGTCTGTGTGTTTTTAAGCCTACTTAACTTAGAACGTACAAACAATAATAAAATTTTGCTTAAAATCAAAACAAAAAAAAAAATACTCTTAAAACTGCACAATGCTAAACAATGCATGCCGGCAAATAATATTCAAATGTTCATAACCAAAATGAGACAATTTGTAATCCAGACCAAAACACTGTTAACTGTTTTAGTGAACTTGCACATATATTCAAATGCTAGACTTAATTCTTTTCATTGTTCGTACATTTTTATTTTCCCTGCGTAACGCCATTAATTTTTATAATGAAGTCAGTTCATGGAAATATGCATCCTGATATTTGGCATTGTCTGCCATTTTCAGTTATTTTAAGATTTCGATTCGTATTCATAACCAAAGAAGTGAGCGCACCAGTGACCTCCGAATATGCCAGCTGCGTGCACGCTTTGTAGGCTAAAGTCAAAAGTGAGCTCACCAGAGTGAGTGAGATCAGAGAAGATGGGGTAGAATTGTCAAGTCATACGTATTGCACAGAAAAGTCGCTAGCTTTCAAAGACTAAAAGCTTTGATCCTTCTCAAAATTGCGAGGGTAATTTGAATAATATAATGTGTGTTTACATTAAGGGGTTAGGGGTAGTCAAAATTTTCAAACAAATTGATTTTTTTTTTGCATTTTCTTAAAGTATAATATCTTAAAAATATTATGTGAAAATTTGAAGTGACATCGACAAATACTTTTCGAGTTATTCAACAATTAAAGAGGGGCGCTGGGGCGCTCCGGAGACAAGTGGCAGATAAGCGCGCTAACGATAACACTAGAGAAGGTGTAATGGTACGTAGGTAACAGCAAATCGATATTTTGGAAGTTGCTATGACGGCCAAAGAACTATTATATGGCCCAGGAATAGATGACACAGTGTAAGTAATTAAATAATTCGTATAACTCTACATAAATCGATAGCAAAACTTTAAATGCGTTGTTCTCACTATGTTTTTTGAACTGTTGATCACTGTAACTTAAACCCCGCTTGGTAGATTTCAATAAAATTTATGCTGCTTTTGAAAAACATAAAATACTCGTGCCTGATAGAAGGATTTTTTTTTTCAAAAACTTCAATTTTTTTTAAACAATTCATTGTCGGTTTTTTCTCGAAAATCTGAAACATATTTCCTGAGGCCGCCATATTGTTAATTTTGAAAAAAAAAGCTTCGACCAGGCACAAGATAAAACTAATAATAAAACTAATTTCTCTAAAAATTATTGAAAATCATCATTTTTCTGGGCCTCTGACTACTTCTAACCCCTTAAATAAAACACTCTGCCTTCATTGAAGTGCATCTCTCTGAGAAGAACGAACGTACAACTGACCGTGGGAGAAGAAGTCAGTGCGTAGTCAATAATTGATTCCGGTAAAGACTGCTGCTATGCCTGATTAATTGTCATTGAAAAGCACAAACTAATCGACAATTTAAGTCGCTCGAGTTTAAGTGGCTAAGCTCTTGAAATAATTTGATTTTCTTGTAGTTTTTTAATTCTCAAACCTCTGCCATGCACAAGGTTTTAAATTTCTTAAAAGTATTATCGAAGCTCTGATTTGTAATGTGATTTGGTGTGCTAGCTAAAGTTTTCAAGCTATTTAAAAATTCGACTACATAAGCAGTTTTTGATTTTGTTTAACGAGCGAATCTGTCCGATTTTACCTAATCTATCTCAAGATGTGATTTTTACGTGCTTTTCGGCGTTAATATAGCTCGATAGCAAACCCTTTTTTCGGTATATGCCATCAACTTAGTCACATATTGAAGAAGTGACACCTTCAATGTATTCCACTCTTTCATATATTGTAAATATTGAAATATTGAAACACATTTCTCCTAGCCGACTTCTAAAAGAAAATCTGCGATTTGTGCGTTGGTGGCATTTCTCTTTCGACTCCTCAAATGGACTAAATTCCCCTATACTTTTTTTTTATTTGCCATTACAACCGCTTTTCAAAAACAAAAAAGAACTCGTTAGTTTTGTGTTTCACGCCCGGGACTTCGAAAAAGGGTGCTACCGAATGTGACTGCAAATTACAATACAATAACAAGTACATACATATATATACAAGATGACAAACAATTTTTTTTTTTTTGCAAGTACATATTTCTGTTACAAAAACCAGCTAAAACTATTATTTTATCAATCTTTCTTTAAACGCTTTTCTCCTGATATTCCAATTAAGGGGACAGACACCTGTAAATGGCCATATTTTCCTTGATTTTCATTAAAATTATTTAAAATGAAGAAGCCAACATATTTGTTCAAAATTGGCACCAGTTTATTTATATATTAAAATAATATAATTTTTTTTATTTTTATTTTATCATTTAAAATGGCGGATGTATTCCTAATTCTTCCAGGAAGATCGCAGCGGGGTTTCTCAATCGGCGGGCATTGTAGCATCGGCGTCAGTGACCTGAATACAAAGAAGCAAAAATTCTTTGTTTATTAATGTCATAATTTCTATATGAATCAACAATAAATAAAACAAAAAACCTCGGGGCATAAAATGCTTAAAAAAATTAATTTTGGGGAGAATTTTCCTACTGTTTTTGCTTCGAAAAAATTATTTTTTCGAAAAATTTTCGAAATTGTAAATTTACATAGAAAGTAATATCATAGAAAAGATGTGTGCAAAATTTCAGGCAGATCAGACAATAACTTTTCGAGCTATCGTGTACGCTAATTCGAAAAATATAGTTTTTAGAAAAGCGCGTCTAAAGTTTGAATTCAACGTAATGTATACCTCTCCCAGCGTTCGAACGAAAAGAATAGAGTCGTCATGGTTGACTATCTATAAAATGAGAACTTAAATTTACGTTCTAAACATTTTTTGACATTTTTTTTTTTTTAATTTTATCTCTTAAGTATTCGAATGAAATATTTTAAAAGTTACTATTTTTGCGAGAAAAAGCATGTGGCAACACCAAATAAATCTTTTTTCTAAAACTCTCCTTCATTTGAGGCAGAAAGTTTACACTCGTTTTTCTCGATACTACTTTTTCCGGCATGATAACTCATATAGGTTTTAATATTTCTTTATGCGGTTTTTTTTTAATATTCGAAAGTATTTTCTTTGTAGTCTGTAGAGTCGGATTTTGATATTTTCATTAATCAACTTTATAAATATAATTAAAGTGTAACATTTATGACGTAAGCCGCATACTTTTTTTAAAAAACTGTAAATTGCAAAAATTTTTGAAACTCAAAAAATTCGGTTCGACAGACTAAACTACAACTTTATTTTACAAGTATTTTTTCATCAACATTTCAAGGAGAAATGATGCAGACCGTGGCTAGCCGATAATGCAGACGGTTTTTCTGATTTGCAATAATGGAGTAAAAAGGTGGCGCAAAACTAGTCGCCCTATCCGTAGATTTATAATTTTTCCAAATGACGTACTACGCCAATCATATTTAACACTTTGAAGTAGACAGCTGAAATATACAAACGAAATAACAGTGGAGGGTGCGAAGGTCATAATAAAGATTTCCATCACACAAAATAATTTTTTTTTTTACTTACTAAAACAGTTATTCACAAACCATATTAAGTGAGTAGTTTTGCGTCACCTTGTTGTTGTTTAATCTTTTTGATATTTTTAGTTTAAAATTGCCTTAAGTGCCATAGCCTGTATCAATCCAAAGGTAAAGGGCGGTCACCGTAGCCGAATGAACCGGTACGCGACTATCATTCGAAAGTGCATAGGCTCAAAATCCCGGACCTGAAGCAATAAATGATATAAAAAGATTTTTCTAATTGCGGTCGCCCCTCGGCAGGGAATGGCAAACCTATGAGTGTATTTCTGCCATGAAAAAGCTACTCATAAAAACCATTTGTCGTTCGGAGTCAGCTTAAAATTGTAAGCCCCTTCATTAGTGGCACAATATCCAAGCACACGCCACAAATAAGAGAAGCTCAGCCAAACGCCAGACAATATATATTGTTGTCATAAGTGGTTGCTGCGTAATTTGGCTAAAGAAACAAACGAGCGCGTAAGAAACATAGAGAGGCTATAGATACTTTTTTATGATGTGAAGTAGGAAATACTTAGTGAAAAATCGTAAATTAAAAACTTTGTTAAACACTTATTTACTGTTAGGTCTTAGCAGGAAAGTATATTGATGATTTTTGATAATTCAGACTCCCTTTACCTAAAAACAAAAATACAAAAAAACGCAAACAAATCGTACACTGGAACTAAAATTAAAAAATGAGCGTACACTGGAAAAAAAAAATTTTAAATAATCTTTGAAATCGCACATCTCGAAAATGGTAAGATTTGGACTTCATGCCATGTGACCAAATTAACTCAGGGCGATTTTCCCGGTAACTCTATTTATATACTTGCTTGGAGGAATACCCACGAAACAGTTGCCTGAATTTTATTGAATTCTTAATTTCAGGTTTCAGTTTATTATTTGAGACTAAGCCAGAGAGTATTTTCTGACAATATGTAAAGAAGAAAACTACCTCTTTCCGTTGGCCATTGTTTAAATTAATGCTGTAGAAACCTCGACTCCATAGAGTACTCTTGAATCAATAAAAAATAGAGAATTACTACTCATAACGAAGTCAAACTTAGCCACCGTAGAGTTTAAAAATCGCCTTTTATACAAGGTGGCGTGAAACTAGTCATGAAATTTTGTTTTTGAACAACTCTCTTCCTAAATAAAAAAAATTATTTTGAGTGGGCTTTACGCGCCCCTTTGCTTGATGACGTCGCGTTCAGAAGTGTCAAATATGATAGACGTAGCCCGCCATTTTAAAAAATTGTACATTTATCTACCTGAATAGGTGTATTAATTTTGCGCCAAATTTTTTTTAGTAATCAAATAGTAATACAAGAGAGTGCAAAGCACACTTTTCCTTTTACATTACAAAAAAACAAAAACGAAATACCTCGTACTATTGATTGATAAAAACCAATCATTTTACCTTTTGCGTTTATCTGCTGCAATCAAAACCAATTTTTGTCTAAGTTAACTATTGATTTTATCACGTTTTTACTTTCATATGAAAAATCACATAACCCTTGTAGGCAAATACGATTTACACAAATGTCAAACAGATGCATGTAATAGTTACAACAGCAAGCAGAAAACCGGTAATAACAACTGTCGCTGCATGAAAATCGATTGTGAATAAGAAAAACGGAAAAAAGGAAAGGGTAAAGAAAAGAAAAATCCATCAAAAGCAAAACACACTAATGCGTTTACCACTAACGGAAATATCTTTTCCTTTCATTACACCCTTTGTGGTGGCAAGTCGCTAAAAACTCGATCCTAAAATCCACAAAAACTTCTCAATAAATTATCTGTTTACCCACCACACAGCGCGCATGGTACTCTATTTGCGTTTGTATTGTAATTTCAATGCAGAAATACACTACACTTCGAAATAGGTAAATGACGGCAAACAGCATAACTATGTGTATGTATATGCTTTATTTGTTTATATATGTACATATGAATGGATGTTTGTATCAATAGTGTTGGGCACAACTCAACTGCCTTGACGACCAGCACCAATACACGAGCATTTTTGCCAATTGCTGTAAAATATTTCTTAGCGTTGCCATTGGTTTGCTTTACCTTAAAATGGTAACTCAATACTCTTCCTGAATTCCAAAGCCTTGAATCACATTATGGTTCATTACAGTTCACTTTATATACCGATAGTTGGTGGAGACTGCGCTCCAACCTAGATGAATGCCTTCTCAATACACTTCGGTTGAAATACATGCATGTATGCATGAACTGTGCATTGCTGCTCAGCTGCAACTGCAACTGTTTAGTTACAAGAAAATAAAAAAATAAAAGTAAGAAAAAATAATAACGTAAAAGTAAAAAAAAAAAAAACTGACTTTATCTGTAGTACTATTTGCGTACCATAGTCAGTCAGCATCAGTGTGTAGGTCACTTTTGATTTCACTATATTTTGCATTCATTAACTGGCGCAACGTAGGACAGCTTCAGAGCAGATTTCAATGCAGTGAGCGAACCAGCTCAGCATACATACTTACATGGTTAGTCAGCTAGCCTGCTAGCCAGGGCAGTCGGTCAAGCCAGCCAACGGCGGCATATAAAGGTTACATGCAACAGTCAACTTTTGTTGTTGTTGCTGACTTTGTATTTGTGCGGGTCGTTGTAGCCACAATAATAACACACTCTTATAAACATACATATCTATGTATCTTTAATTCAACTTGGTTGTGTACATAAAATGAAAAGTAGATTTATTAATGAGTTCGATCTCTACTCAATCGGTATACTTGTTCGCACATCCATGCATACATAAGCGATTAGCCGTCAAGCTTGTTGAATAGTTGGTGACCATCAACACATCGCAGTGACATTATGGGGCATGTAATAAGTCTTGTTGAAAGCGTATCCGTTCCCATCTCCTGCTTCGCTATTTACCTCTTTCGCAACTAAACCAGTACTTGAGATGTGCGTGTTGCTAAGTTCTGTCGTGAGCTGCCGATATACATACTCGTACAGTTTTCTAAATGCTTTGCTCGCAAGTGAAGATGGTAAAGTATGTTGTAAAACTTAAGTACTGAATATTTCTTCAACTAATGATTCAATTAATAGTTGGAACAATGGCTACATTCGAATAAAAAGACTATGCAAGAGAAGGCGTCGATTTAAATTACAATAAATACGTCTACAAGTACATCGTCCCTAACTCGTGCATCTCATCGTTACCCAAGGCTAAAGCACACAGGGCTTCAAACCCCCAAGATTACCCATTCCTAGAATACTCTTAAGCTATCCACAATGATTGCAGCCATCTTAGATCCTCCTGCATTTATACTCATACACAATATTATTGGCATTATTAGAGATGGATATTAAATTATATAGATTGTCCACCGAAATGTCATTCAGCATAACGGCTTAAGTCTTCTGAATCACTTTTATGCTCCGAAAATGCTTTATCTACAACGAAAAATGTATTTTCCCGAAAAGCTGAAATCTAACGCAGTTTAATCAACTAAGCTGAATGCTTGGGGTAAATTGGCTTTGCGTCGGTGGGGCATGTTGGCGTAGGGGCACAAAAGGACTTTGAAACACGTCCTCATCTTCATTAGAATAGTATTCGAAATGTCTTTTGTATTGTGCTTGTTATGCGCCATCACATTCCGATATAACCATCTAGGAATTCCTACCTTCTTCGTGAAGTATTTACATTTTTTCTTCAAAATCTGACATCAGTCTGAAAGCTTGATCCATTAAACTCTGGCGGTTGCTTTCGACTAGAGTTCTTGTCATGGTAGCAGTCATGTTAAGCTTGCTGTAGTATTTGAGTGTAGCTTTTTATGATTTCGCATTGTCTTTGCATATCAAAATGTGTTTAGATGGTGAAAGGTTTAAGCTTGAGCCGCTACTACGACTGGAAAAAACTACATCATATATATTATATAATAATTTAATATTTAAATACATTTTAAATCGGAATATACTACAATAAAAACTTGACATTCTTGGGCTACTATAAGTAGAAGTTTGTATTGAGTATGTAGAAAACCTAGGAGCCTGAAAAAATATAAGTAGGATTAAAATTTGTAACGGTCTGCGAGTTTGATTTCTGAAACTTCGATTAGCAACGAAAGAAAGTCATCAAGTCATCATACGTTGAAGCTATTCAAACTGCTTTACCACCATTCCAAGCAACAGCTTGGAAAAGCATGGGAAATTTTGCACAAAATATCATATTCGCGTTTTGATTGTTGGTATTAAATGAAAATAAATCTTTTAATTTTAGCTATATAAGGCACTTTCCAAAAAAAGGGTTTTCCAATAGCAGGTGCCACCGTAATCGAATAGATTGGTGCGTGACGACCATCCGGAATTCACAGAGAGAATGTTGGTTCGAATCTCGGTGCAACACCAAGAGACGGTTCGTAAAACTCGAACATTTTTGGGTCATCGTCAAGCAGTACAGAAATTGGTGAAAAAATTCGAGCTGTTGGGACAAGTTAGTGATGTGAAGAATAAAACCCGTGCAGGTCGCTCAAGAACAGCGGAAAATATTGCTGTTGTAGCCGAAAGTATTGAAGAAAACCCAGGTTTGCCCATTCCTCGTCGTTCATTGGAATTAGGCATTCCACAAACGTCATAAGGCTTATAAAGTCCAGTTAACTCAAGAACTCAAGCCAGCCGAACATCAACAACGTCGTATATTTGCTGATTGAAATACATGAAAATGATCCGAGATTCCATCGAAAAATCATCTTGAGTGATGAGGCTCATTTCCACCTCGGTCGCCTCGTCAACAAGCAAAATTGTCAGATCTGGGGCTCAGAAATTCCAACAGTTATTGTGGAAAAGCCTCTCTATCCTCAACGTATGACTGTTTGGTGCGGTTTATGGTCCGGCGGAGTCATCGGACATTACTTTTTCGAAAATAAGGCTGGAGCAACAGTTACGGTGAATGGATTGCGATATCGAGAGATAATTAACGATTTTTTATAGCCGGAATTGGATGGTATTGATTTAGACAACTTTTATTTTTAACAAGTTGGCGCTACGTGCCACACAAGCAACGAAACCATCGATATTTTAGCAAAATAACACCTCTTATTGGAAACCCCTGTATAAGCCAAACCGCACCATAAATACGAATTGTCGTAATATCTTAATGATAGCATCACCTACCCGTCTTAGTCCTCGTCAAAACTTTTATTTTTTATCACAAATAAATAAAAAATACGATTTTTCGCAATGTTTCTTTGAATTAAATATATTTTTTTCCTGTTACCATTTTACTTAGTCCGAAAAGGAAATAATGATTTTTCAAACGCTGATACTGCAAACTTTCGCTGCTGCATTTGAATTTCTTCACTTGTTTGAGTTTATAGCTTTAGCGGAGTGTCAACGAACTAAACGCTGGTATTACGTTTTAAACGTTGTATGATTACCATCGCTTTAGTGTACTTAAGACAAACATAAATACAAAGGCAGATACCAAAATATTGAGCCACTCAAATTTTGTTACGTAAATTATTCATTATTATCTGTCACAAGTATGAATAAAATTGGAATAAAATTAAAAAAAAAAACCTATGGCGGGTTTAGATATTGCCGACGTTAGTACTGAAGGAGTAACATAACTCTAGCGCTTAAAAAGCAACAAACTTTGACAATGTATTATGCGAATGTAGACAAAGGCTGGAATTCCTTTGGAACATTTCTTAAGTATAAATAAAATATGTTCTTATCACTCTGATGGCAAGTGGCGGCGTTTAAAGCATTCTTCGCAGATAAATGGGCCCATAATGCCACGATTATTAAGTCCTAGCCAAAATCTCACTCTTTCTTAATGCGTTGGATTCTAGACAATCACCAGGTGCCTCAGTATTTGTACTAACATAGATATCGAGATGAAATGCGTGCCATCCAAAACTTCGCATGTACTAAATTCGCTTTGTACTTTGTATAATTTTACTAAATTTGCAAATAGTTTTCAAGCATTAATTGTTATATATTGAACCATGGAGATATGATACTAAGCTTATGTGACTCTTTGAATTTGTTATATATAGTTGTTAGTGCCAAAATAAATACTTCGTAGAAGATATTTGGAATGCAAAATCTTTTTAAAGTTTTCACAAATAAATCAGAAGGTTTTCCGGCTCATGAGTATGAAATTTTAGTCTGATCACATTAAGATTACCTCTGTATTTTATTATTAATAGCAAGTCACATATTGCACTCGTACCAATAGTATCAAACAGTACATCATAGATTTTACATTCAATTTTTTTTTTACAAAAAACAATTGAATTTTTTTTTTTTACAAAAAACAATTGAATCCCGTAATATCAAGGGTTTTCCAATAACAGGTGTTATTGGTGAATGGATTGCATTATGGAGAGATGATTAAC
The DNA here is from genome assembly GCF_027943255.1 of Anastrepha obliqua. Classification (NCBI taxonomy): domain Eukaryota; kingdom Metazoa; phylum Arthropoda; class Insecta; order Diptera; family Tephritidae; genus Anastrepha; species Anastrepha obliqua. The sequence goes on from NC_072892.1 coordinate 90,875,278, forward strand.
GATTTTTTATAGCCGGAATTAGATGGTATTGATCAGGACGTTTATTTTCAACAAGACGACGCTACGAGCCGCTCAAGCAACGAAACCATTGATCTTTTATGGGAAAAGTTTCCACACCGTGTTATCTCTCGAAGAGGTGGTCACAATTGGCCACCGAGTTCTTGTGATTTAACACCTTGTGACTTTTTTCTTTGAGGCCACGTGAAAGAGAAGGTCTACGCCAACAGCCCAAAGATGGAATTCGTGAGGCTATCGAGGACATAGGGCAGCCACTTTGCAATGTGGTTATGGAAAATTTCATGAAAAGGGTACTGTCCTATAAGCGTGGTCGTGGAGTTCATTGTGTGATGTAATTTTCCATTATTAACGGTATACCTTCCTCTTTATAAGAAATAAACATCCGATAATTTATATTAAAAAATAGCATCTTTCCTTGAATATCAAAATAACACCTCTTATTGGAAACCCCTTTACTATATACTTGTGCAAAATGTACTTCTGCTTGATAGATAGCCCCCATATATTTTATACGATACTAGCGTACCCTCGCCCGCTTCGCTAGACGATAAATTCAATGATTTGCTGAAAGAGAATAAAATTAATACGAAGCAAAGCAAATTCTTTGATACAATTTCATTCGAACTTTATTGTAACACTTTTTGGTAGACAACGTTTTTGGTTTTTTCATCTTTCGCGTGAATAATGACGATGGTTTGCCAACTCGTGAGCAAGCTACATACAATTGTCCATGAGAAAAAATTGGGTATTCTAAATTAATACCGCACATTTGTAGAGACTGTCCTTGTGCCTTATTAATTCTCATAGCGAAGGCAAGGCGAATAGGGAACTGCAAACGTTTGAAATCGAATGGTAAATCCGCCGGAGTCAGTGGAATTCAGGGTATCAAAATGTCTTCTCCTTTGTACTTCCCTTTCAAAATTGTTGCTTCGATAACGTTACCCATTAGCTTCTTCACAGCGAGTCTGGTACCGTTGCAAAGTCGGGGCACATTACTATTGCGCAGCATAATAATCGGTGCTCCAATTTTTAATCGTAAATTATGAGGTGGTAAGCCTGGTAAATCGAGTGAGTTTAAGAATTCAGTTGGATAATTTACATCTTGATCAGTAATAGTGTCCATTGACTTATACGCAACTATGTCACCAGGTATTTGATCTAAAATAGCTGAATTTATATCATTGACGTCCTTATTTTTCTCAGCTAAAATTGCTCTTTCGCTGAGTCAATCATGGTTTTTGTAATGTTGAACTATGTTTGGAAATACACTCTGTATCAATGCCTCTTTAGACTGTGCAAAAGTGCAGAAATTGTTATGCAATGTTATCATTCCTGTTGTTTTTGAAAAAAAATTTATTTTTTTTGGTTAAAAAGTGTTTTTTGAAGTTTTGAAAAACACTTCGCTCTAACAAATTTCTTCTCAGTTAATTGCTGAAAATTAAATATTTTGAAAAAACTATTTTTTTTTAATTTAACGTTTTTGAGAAAATTTTGTTCTTGAAAAAATTTCACACTTTTGTAAAAGTTTAAATTGATTTGTTAAAAAAGATTTTTTTCCGCTTTGAAAAACACCCCCTCGAAAAAATGTATTCTCTATTAATAGTGGAATATGAAATGCTTTGAAAACACCATTTTTTTTTTAAATTTTGTTTGATTTTCAGAAAATTTTGTTTTGAAAAAATTTCATACCCTTGAAAAAGTTTTATTTTATTTTATTTATTTAAAATTTTTGAAATTTTTTTTTTGTAATTTTAGAAAAACACCTCTTCGAAGAAATTTCTTTTATCTTTTTGAGGAAAATTTGGTTTTGAAAAAATTTCATTTTTTTATTTTACTTTATTTCTTCAAAATTTTTGAAAACAATTTTTTTTATAATTTTCGAAAAACACCCCTTTGAAAAAATGTTTTCTATGTGTCATAGTGGTATTCCATTAACTTTTAGGATTATAGTCAAATACTTACAAATATCTACGCTTTCACAAATAGCAACAATAAACAAATTTCCTCAAAACCAAAAAATTTACTCTTTTTTCTAAAAAAATTCTAAACAAACAACGTAATAAATTTAGAATTTTGTGTTCACGAAAAAAACAGTATTGTTTTTATTGTATTAACTGAAAACCAAAATGTTGCAAAAAATCAAAACAAAACTAAATTATTTTTTTGTGTTCATTTGGTCCATATGTTCCATAAAAAGTTGATATGGTAAATAATATGCAGGGTCTGATACACGCAAATTTCCATTGACCATTATAGTGACAAAATTATCGATCACCAAGTCGAACAGGATTTCAAAATCAGAGTTGGAATGAGTTCTTGTGTGGTGTACTTCTGAAAAAATGAGAAATAAACAAAGAATTCAAGATTTTTTTTTATCATTTCGCGTTTCTTTCCTTTTTCATTCGATTCCAACATTTGTTCATAGCCGAAAACATCGTTTGCAAACGCATTCATTTCCATATAGAATTGGTCAAAGAAAGCATTGCTCAATTGAATTGAAACATTATTTTCATAAATACTTAGGACCTTAACTAATGCACCTTGGTACATACCTAACGCAGATATTCATCGCGACCTTGACATCGATACTATTGATGAAACAATACAAAGCGCTAGCAGAAGACACATAAATAGACTATTAAGGCATACAAATCCTATGATGAGAAGACTACCAAATAAAGAAAAATCTACCCAAAGTCGGCTTAACCGTCAAACACCAACAGATCTTGCAAAATCCTTGTAATCAATTGTCAACTAATCGTATATATCATTGTTTGTTAACCACTTGTTTTTAAATAATATGTATATATTTCTTCTAAATGAGCTTGGGGGCATTGGCCCTTCAATATCACTCTCATTCCATCTTTTTGTAAATCAAATTACTTATTGTCTAACGACAGGTGTAATATTTTATGGAAGAAATAAAAAAAAAAAAAAAAATTTTCATTCGAATCATTTGAAATTTCTGTATACAATACATTTCTGTATCACAATACAAATACAAAAAATTCAAAAAAAGTTGTACACATAAAATTACACATAAAATGAATGTCGATTCGAAACTTACTTTAATCTAACAATCGAGCAAGTTTTGTTTTGGACAATATTTTGATTTTTTCTTTTTTTTATATGAAGAAAATATTTAAAAGAAATTTTTTTTTGCTAAAAACCTTCCCCTAGTGGATCCCTATAATATGAAAAAAGAACGAATAAAATTGGCCTCGTATCGGCCCAAAAAAATGCGGACGAACGAACATCATTTCATTTTTATATATATAGATCAATAAATGTAATTTTTTTTTTTTGGAAGTTGTTGACTCAAAATATAAATTACAAGATTTGGTCACCCAAAGAAAAGTTTTCGATGTTTTCTGGCGTTACTTCCATGATGAAATTAACATAGTTTTAATTATCCTCTCGCAGATAGTTCCAAACAATTTTATGATTAATCTTCCTTTTAATTTCGCACGCGGATTCATCTCGACCATTTCCGTGTTTACATCAAAACCTTTAGCGATTGTCCTACTAGAGTATAACTTGTCTTCGATGTCCATGTTACCAGAATGGAATCATAGAATCCACGGTTTTACAGTAAACATAAACAACTCTCACCAATTTTTTTTGCCCCCTGTCCCCCCTTGATCATTTTTATACTAAAGAATGTATTCACTTTTCTCTCTATTACATTTCTTTCGAAGTTCTTGCTTCACCAAACTTTAAACTTTAAACAACAAAAATGCTAAGCAACTTTTTTGCGGCAATATAACTGCAGACAATATTTTCAAAAAAATTCTTAATATGCGGTTGAATGTTTTTTGCTGGCGGTCCAGAGCAAAACAGAATTTCCGTACAAACAAATTTCGAGCATTCGTTATATGTAAGAAAATGCATAACACCATCAGCAAAGCAAAATTATTTGAAATAAACGAAAATTTCAAGTCTCTTTATACTGGCACTCATTGGTTCTAAAATCTAAAATTCTTATTAAAAAGTTGAAAGTTTCAAAATAATTTTATGCATTTTTTTAGATTTTGTACAAAATTTTCAACTTCAATTAATATTATTTTCGGTATATTACAAACATGCAAAGTTAAATAAATAGCCAAAATGTTGGATGTTGTTGTTATGAATACAGTTATAAGTGGATGAAATGCGATAAGATTCAAAACTCTGGCGTTACCTATTTCTTGAATGTATGCAAAAACTCCACTTTTACACTATAATGCAATGGCATGGTTTCCATGTGACAACTTTGAGCCTATTACCGCATTCTCGCAATATAACTAAACATTCTGCGGTAAAGTTTTCTAAATAATTTACACTGTTCAGTGACAACTGCATAGGAATAATTTCAGTTGAGGTGAACATAACTATCTATTTGTAAATATTTTCGATGAACGAATTTTTACTAATATTCCTTGGCAATAATCCAATTTAAATTATGTGCATGTATTACAAAAACAATAACAATATCAACATATTTCTTTTTAATTAGTCACCACGCAGCTAACGAGACCAGTGCTCGAAGCAAATTAAAAATATGCTCTTAATAATAACTCTTGCTTCCAAACACTTGTTAATGCTCACAATCCACTTGATTACATACAAATGTACAGGTATGCAGTACATACAACATACTACATATATATCTGACAAGCCGGCATTTGTACGAGTATTATTTGCTTCAGTGGCCAAAGTGACCGCGGTCGCCTCAAAGTGAACAACATTCTCAATTTATTAGCGAGCACGTAATAAATAAAAGGCAAAACAAAACACTGATCACAGCTCAACATTTCATTTGTTACAACATATGCACATAAATACATACATACCTACACACATACAACGGGTGATTTGAATTTTATTGTACAATATGTATACAAATATTTTAATAATGCAAAAATTGCATCAGCGAGGGTGTGCCACAAATACCTGTAGAGGCGAACTAAACAAATTAGAGTTAGAAAAGTGGCGAAATAAATGTGAGTTGCAGAAAGTTAAAGCAGTTTGTGGGTGAGCATTCAAGCTGGACATATATTGGCTATCAATTAAAAATCGGTGTGCGATCAAAATTCAAATACCGATTAAGGCAGCGCAACCACAGCGTACGAGTATCGTACCATCAGGTAATGGAAAATGGATGTCAAATGAATTGAACGGAAAACGGACTGCAAAGAGCGATTTTTAATTACTTTTTCATTGCTTTTTTCAATAATAGATGCATATTTTCAAAATATAAAGCAATAATTGCTCGCTTGCGTTAGCTAATTCAAGCCGGCCTTGTCCACTTTACTCAATCTTTCATATGTATAAATAATATGAATGATGTATTTATGTATACTATGCGGTAAATAAACGCTTTATTAATTTATTATCAAATTTTCCATACAATATACCCAGTTTTAACAATAAAGTACTGGTTGTATAAATAAATAAACTATATAATATAATAATTTTGGAAAAATAGCATATCCCTGTTGAAGAGTAAACAAAATTATTAAATATAGGTAGCAACAAATGAACAACTAGAGTATTATGTAATGATTTTAATTATAATTAACCCTTTAATAATATTATTAGCTTTTAGTGTTTTTGGCGAAACTCGATTTTTGGTTATATTCAACACAACCCGGATATAATCAGTATTAAACTTTTCTCCAGTCGAAATAATACTTTATATATAAATAAATTTAGTCTGTATTTATATCAGCTGTCTTTTTAGCTGCATGAGAACTATCAATATCGATAACCATGATTTGACAACTGAAAACAACAAACTGTATTGACATTTCTGTTCAGTAAGGTTTGACAAGTGAGTATGAATTGTTTAACACTGGAACTACGCTTCCATATAGTGGAAATTCAGTTTGAAAAAAACCAAACCTGTTCGCGAAGTGCATAGAGCACTGGCGTATGCCCAGTCCTCGGCCATTTCTTTCGACATGAGAAAAGAGTTGCCGTTACAGTTATTGGCGTGCGCTATCGAGCGATGCTGACTGAATTTTTCTTTCCAAAAATTAGTTGCCTATACATTGACGAGATTTGGTTCCAACAAGACGGTGCAACTTATCATACAGCAATATGCAATATGCAATTGCAATATTCAAGCCACCGTGAATGCCATACGCCCAAAATTGGTTTGATCGAATGCATCGTATAACTCGTTGGCATATTTATTGGTAATATCATATTAGAAAAACAAATGTCATGAAATTATCTACCATATTTTAATACAAAAATGCACTTTAGCAACATTTAAGTTTTATATTAACATTTTAAATTTTGAAGTTTATAAAAAAATACACGATATATGTAGAAAAATCTGTCTTAGACAAATTTTAAATGATGAAATGCAAAATTGGGAGAATTCCGTTTGGTTGGTGTGGAAGGATTTTATGCAAATCCTGCTAAAACAAGTCTTGGTTACATGACTGTGTTCAGTTATATGCCAAATGTAATTAATACTTCTTATTAAAACAATTTTGTGCTTTGTGTGTTTTTAGTGCTCTATTCCCCAACTACCTCGATATTTCTGTTCCTATGTGCGCCTCATAAAATACGATCTGTTTGTTGGCAAGCTGTTATTATATGTATGTATGTATGTATTAAATGGATTAATGACGCACGTAAGCCATTTTTTGTAGTGGCACATACATACATACATACGCGATCACTTATGTACATGCATACATACATAAATACACTCATGAGCACCAACTGCCACGGACGTGCTTCGCTAGTCTAAATGCCTGCATTTTAACGGCATTTGCATAGATATTTTAATTTTTTTGGTTTTTGTTTTTGTTGTTTTGACTAATAAGTTTCGAAGTGGCCAGAATTTTCAGCGGAAAATAACACAAAGAATTTGTAGCGACTGAAAAATTTCAAATATTTTATTTACATGCAAAATGTAAATGCAAAAAATCCAACCTACTCTTAGCAATCGCCAATTTATATAACATTGCAAAGAAATTTATTACCGTACCATAACGCAACAACAATGTATAAGCAGCAGGTATAGTTGACAGACAAAAAAAGCAGAAACTTGTAAAAAATCAAAGACGACACCAACTAGAATTGATTAATGCGCCAATAAATGATGCATAAAATGCCATTGTGGGCAAGCTATGCGTCAGAGCGCGCCAGCAAACCGCTACAACAAGATTAACACAACCAGCTGTGGCTATGCAATAACTACAGCAGCTAAAGTAGGCAGCGGTAATGGTTTTGTCTGCGGGTGTGGATGGCGGCACCTACCATTGCTGACTGCCTGGCTGGCATTTTTGTTTTTGTCTTTTAGCGTTATTTTAATACCTTTTATTTATACATTGCTTTTTTAATTTTTGTGCTTTTGGCATTCAATTAAGCATCAGCAAATGCAGTTCGACGGTGTGGGGAAGTGTAGTTGCATGTTGTCGCAAGCGATGCGCTGCATTTTAATTGCCGCATTTACTGCTATTTGCCGCCAACAATTGCGCACGCACACTCACTCACACACACACACACATCTCCACCTGCATGTAAGCTTGTTGTGCGGTTGCCAAGTATAAAGTTAAAACTGTATTTTTTAGAACCGTTCGACGAAGAAAAAAATTCAATAATGAATTGGCAATTTTGCTATTTGCTGATGCAACAAATTTTAGCCACAGGCATTTTTCGTGCAAAACAGTTTTTATTGCAATTTAAATGTTCACTTTATTTCAAGCTTTATTTTCAATGTCGTTTTGTTTCGTTCCATTTTTTCGTTTTTGTTTTTTTTGTATTGCTTTGTTTGCCAATGAAACACTTGCTTACACTTGCGACCCGTCCAACAATCCAACGACCAGCAAATCGGTGCATACTTTTTTGTTGCTTTGCATTTAATTATAAGCAAAAACAAATGAAAAAGGGTCTTACATCCTGTAATTTTGTGTCATTTTACTATGCCGTATATTATTTTTGGCATAAATCATTAACACAAATACATATGAATTATTATTTGATTTGCGTCAGGCCACTTTTTTCGTTCACAATTTTTTTGCGCATATTTTGCTTTTTTTCAGCCCTTTTATACTTTATGATCAGCATTAAAATGAAATTAGCGCCGCTATTTAAAAGCAAGCGTAAAACAAAAGGTTAATCATTAACTGAAAGTGTTGAAGTCAATTTCAACACTTTTCAAATTACTTGGAGTAGGGGAGACCGGGGATGGTTGACTAACTTTTGACTTAAGCTCGTATATCTCTGACGTTTAATTTGATATAACAAAAACAACAATTGCTACCGATAAAAGAACTATTCAGGTACCTAAAATACTATAATATGACCTATATATTCACTATTATAATACTTATTTTGCTGATTTTATAAACCCCTGACGCTTGGTCAACCTACCCCATGTCCGGGGCAGGTTGACTATATGCATGGGGTAGGTTGACTTAGGCAGTAATTAGTATAAATTAAGAGGATTGGTATACACAAAAATTTACTTTTTAATTAAAATGAACAAACTAAAATTCAAGATCCTTTTTCAGGTCACAAAGAACTTTGATAAATCTAACAAACAATTTTTAATTCTCTCACTTTAAATCTTAAAAAAGAACTTAAAAATAACCATTAGTAAGATTAATTCTTGAAGTGAACCCTTGGAAACACAAAAAAAGGAGGAACCATGTTGCCGAGAGCTGATATAGCTACTGCAATCGTTACTAAAGTGCCCTTTTTCAGCTGTGGTGTGAGTCCCGTCTCATCAACATTCCATATATGACCTGATTTCAAATTATCAAAAAAATTATTTACGTTTTTCTGGTTGAACGACGTAGCTCTAGGCAGGCTCGTAGCTTGAGGTGATCTTATTGATAATGAGGGATGACGTTTTAAAAAATTACCAAACCAATCTTCAGCAGCCAAGATTCAGGCATAGTTTTATTATTCTTTTTTGCGTATTCAAATGCAAACTTGCGTGTCTCATGCGGTGTCAATCCATAATAAATATCAGCAGCCGTCTTCAAATAAACTGCCAGTTTATTTTCTTCGTCATCGCTAAATATCTGTCTATTTCTTATGTACCCGGCCGTGTCCAGGGTCAAATCAGCTCTCGTGAGGTTAGGATTACTTTCTAACTTATTTTTTAGTTTAGTTACATAACGATGCAACGTTTTGTACGGGATTTGTTATTGTTTTGACGTGGCGTTTATACTTTCATTATCGAAGATAATCGCGGGGCAAGCTCTTTCTATGATATCTTTTGGAGAATTACCCCTTTCAGATTTTCTTTTGTAAGTCCTCATTGTCTGTAAAAGTACAACAGTAAATTAGAATGTGACAGAAGACTATAGAGCGATTCCATGAGAGATGATCATGAAAGTAGGAGCGACTGGGGTTGGTTGACTAATTAGTCAACCTGCCCCGAACACAATTTGTCAACCAGCCCCTGACGCCATTTTGCATTATAATTGCTCATAATATGCAAACTCCGGCACTAACATAGGAGCAATACTGCGTTATATATAGTAGAACTATTATGTTTTTATTTGGCATAAGAACAAAATTGTTTCTAACGGATACATAGGCACAATAACAAAAAAAGTACGAGCTAAAAAAATTACTTTTCCAGAACAAAAACACAACATGTGATCTCACTCACGAACGCTTTGCGACTGCCGCAGCTCACTTTGCACAAGTTCGCGGGTCGTGGGGAGGCATCGATATTCATGATTGGTTGATGAAAATCACGTGATGATGACGAGTTATTGTTACTTAGTCTACCTGCCCCTATAGTCAACCATCCCCGGTCTCCCCTATCCGCACTAAATACACTAAATAAGTGGCATATCATCTCACACATATGCTACGAAAATCTCAGCGCATTGATGTTAATGGCAGCATTGCATATTAAGTATAAAGTATATGGTACACTGAGAGAAAAGCAGCACAAAATTTAGTTGCTAAAAATTATGATTGACATTAAATTAAGATTAGGGCTGAAATCTTATATTTATTTTATATACAGGGTGCGCCACCTTTTATGTCGGTATGAAAACATTGAATAACTTTGAAAAAACAACTGATTTGTATAAGTGAGGTGTTTTTATTTGGTTTGGTTATTTACAATTTATTAAAACTGATTTTTGAGTACAATATCAATCAAGTGTCAATCACCTTTATTAGCAATCACAACAAACTGCGACGATCTTTTTTCTGCGTTTGTCATCACCTTGTCAATCATTTCGGGTTATATAGCGGTGATTTCGGCATGAATCTTTGCCTTAAGCTGGTCAATAGTCAGCGGCTTGTTGGCGTAAACCTTACTTTTCAGATAACCCTACAAAAAGGAGTCCGGCAATGGGCCAGTCGATGTCGCCTCTTTTTGACACTAGACGTCCCGGGAATTTTCGTTGCAGAAATTCAATTGTTGTATTCGCAGTGTGACGTGGCGCACTGTCTTGTTGAAACCAGTAACCATCTTAACCTTTCTCACGCATTTGCGGGCAGACATAATGAGCCAACATCCATCAATATCGGTTTCCATCGACCGTTTCGTTTTCTCGGTAAAAATATGGCCCAATGATGGTTTTGGCACAAATGCCGGCCCAAACAGTTGCTTTCCGGTCGTGCAATGGCGTTTCATGGATTTCGTATGGACTTCCAGTTCCCCAAATGCGGTAATTTTGTTTATTCACGCTGCCAGAGTGGTTAAAGTGTGCCTCGTCAGCCATTAAAATTTGCCGCCCAAAAGTTGGGTTCAGTGTCAACCATTCGACGACTGTTTGGCCGTATTCCAAGCGTCGTGAATGGTTTCAGTGACGCCAAAATGCTGAGCGCGACGACGATACGACACTGTTGGTTCCTGGGCAACGCTCTCCCTCACTGCTTCAACAAGTTCATTAGAACGTCTTGGTCATTTATGAACGGCATTTTGACGATCTCCTACTGTCCCATGCTCAAAAAAACTCGACAGCAAATGACGAATAGTATTGAAATAAGGGACCTGTTTGCCCCGATACTTTTTTCGATATGCGCGTTGAGTTAGAACAACAGAACGACTATTTTCGATGTATAGCGTCACTATTTCAGTGCGTTGTTTCGGTGTAAAGCGATTCATGGTTCTGAATTGACGTATCGAAAACACGTATGGTGAAGTCAATCGGTTGGTAAATGACAAAGTTATTCAGCCTTTACGTATCGACATAAATGATGGCGCATCCTGTATGTTTCATACTTTTATTTTGTCAGCTTTTATTTTGAAACAGCATAAAATTGAGTGCTTCATTTAAATCCGGCCGTGTGACCAACTTAGTGACTATAATATTTATAGTTTGACAGATCAAACCCAAAAATTTTCTAAAAAAATGTAAAGCGTTTGCCAACAAAAAACAAAAAAAATGTGTACCCAAATATGAAAAGCATCGCTGGAATACGACCTAAAAATAAGAGGCATGACAAAGCAACCAGAGAACGATCGAACTCATGCTTTGAGTTCGACCATTTGGGGTCACAAAATTTTAGATCATTTTCGTTTTGGCTAGGGCCAAAAAAGTGTGGAACTTTTACACATCATTTGCTCCTTCATCAAGTGCTCAATTGTTCAGTGCCGCAAGCCAGCTTTATGCCGGTAAACGACACACTTTTAAAAATAATTTTTTAATATTTTTGCAAACACAAGTACATGGTTTCAACTGAAATTAATGTGATTACCTTATGTTTCTTCCCTTTTTTGTTATTTAAAACACTGGATTTAAAAAAAAGCATTATTTGTTTATTATTTGGTCCCTTTAAAGGGTTAGGGTAGTCAGAGGCCCGGAAAAATTATGATTTTCAATAATTTTTTTTTCTAGTCAAAAGCTTTTACAAAAACAAAAACATAGCATTCATACATCATGTCTCGACTTGACTTTACCAAAATTTCAAAAAAAAAAAACAAATTAATAATTGTAAAAGTTATCGCTGTTTGTGTGGAGCCAGTTTGTCCAGAAGTCCCTTGCGATGATCATCACAAGTCCTTGCAGATTCAACTAAAATCAATCGGACAAGAGAAATTAGTTTTATAAATAAAGAAAAATTTAACAATTAATTGTTAAAAAAAAATTAAAATTTTTGAAAAAACAAAAAATCTACCGATCAGGCATGAGTTTTTTATGTTTTTCAAAAGCAGTATTAATTTTATTGAAATCTACCACTTGTCGCGCACTTGTCCACTTGAGCGATTTTTAAGTTACATAGCTTTGAGAAAAACGCATTTAAAAATTTGCTATCGATTTATGTAGAGTTATACGAAGCATTTAATTTCTTACACTGTGTCATCTATCCCTGGGCCATATAGTAGTTTTTCGGTCGTAATAGCAGCTTCCAAAATATCGATTTGGTGTTGCCGATGTAGCATTCTACCTTCTCTAGTGTTATCGTTAGCACGCTTATCTGCCACTTTCACAACACTTTCTGTCGGTTGCTTGCAGCTGCTGCTAGCCACTTGCTCTTGAACGTTCCGAGCGCCCTTTGTTAATTGTTGAATAACTCGAAAAGTATTTGTCGGATTCCCTTCGAATTTTCACTCAATATTTTTAAGATATTATACTTTAAGAAAATGTAAAGAAATAAAAATTCAATTTTTTTAAAATTCTGACTACCCCTAACCCCTTAAAATGTTTGGTTCGGTTTCGGTTTGACTCGGCTTTAAAAATCTATGTTCGGTGGTTTCTTACAAGCAATCATATTCATTTCTTAAAGAAGGTAGCGCAAAATAGATCCCCCTATCGTAAGATTTAATCAATCATCAGGGCCGTAGAGAGCATATCTGGGTCCCGGGGGAAAATCCGGGCCCGGGGGAAAATTGCAAATGCGGGCCCTTTCCAATGAGGTCTAATTCATATAAATACGTATAATCTCGAGTCCGGGCCCCTCTGAAAACTCCGGGCCCGGGGGAAAAAGTACCCGAGCAGTTAAGGGGTTTAATGTTCTGCTATTGGAAGGCCAACACCTTACCATACCTTATCACACATGATATAAGGCATACAAGGCAGGATAATGAAACACATAATTAGTGTAAGCTACAACTCTGTTCCAAATAATAGCAGTGACATATAATGAAATTTCTACCCAAGAAAAAATATCTGAAAACGAGATTTCAGCTACGATTTTTATTTTGATCTCTTTGCTTTTTATTATAAATGTATGAGAAAAACAGTTATAAACGAAAATTGCAGTACCCCATTTTTACAAAAAAATAATGAGTGAAAAGAAATATTTAGTTTATGATGTAAAATAGCAGTAGTCGGCGCATTACTTCAAAAATAAAAAAATAATTATAAAAATTTATTCATTATATAACGTAAAATAAAACTAAAGTTTATTTTTGTATAATAATTTTATTGTTATGTAAACCTTTATAAAATAAAATAAATCAATAAAACTAAAATTACTCTTCATCTCTCGACGTGAATGGCCTTCCTCGCATTTCTCACAGTCGCTCCGAGCTTTTTGATATTTGTGGAATTATCAATGCCAACAGATTCATTGACATCAGTCCAAAGATTTACAATGAAATTGAGGAGAGGTTTCTGAAACAAACAAGTCATGATCTCATCCCCGGTAGAAACGCAACAATTTCTTGCCAACTGTTGAGAGTGTTTGAGAAGCAGCCTCATTTATTGGTTTTGGCACCTTTGTGCTTTAATGCCCCCCTGCTGACTTATTTAGTGTTAAAACAAGCACTCTTTGGCTCTCGTACAAATTTTCTGTCAGAACTGACCAATTTAGGTGCTTTTTGTTTTGCTTTTTGGTGTCCAAAAAAAACCTATATAGACATAAAAATGTTACAAAAGATCACCACCTTTACTGAAGTTAATCCAATTGATTTGACTACTTCGATTGCACGACTACTTTGGAGCAGAGTATAAAAGAAGTGCCTAACGCAGAAATTAACGGCATATCTTGAACATGGCAACCAGATGAGAAACTGATATAAAGGGTAGTTTTAAAAGATTAAGAACTTATAATGCTAATACAAAATAGAAATAATCAAGTTGAAAATTTCATCGGATTTATTTTTTGAATGTGATATCCATCATATATCCACCGGCTTCGAGTAACATGGTCCATTCGATTAGTCCAATTTTTGAAAATTTTCTCCAATAAGCCTGAACGATAAATCTAAATGAGCCCAATCAGTAAAAATGCTTCACAAGCAATGGTCTTCGATTCTTGCACGAGCTGTATTTAATAGGCACATAACCCAAGATCCTTACATAAAATGTTCCCCGTAGTCAAAGGATAAAAGCCAACAAGTTGAGGCTGACAACGAATCAACAGTTCGGCGCTTTCTTCAACACTTCACTCTACGAATTGGGTGGGTTTTTTCAAACCAAATTCCCACAATTTGGAACCATTTTTCTGGCGTTAAACGATTAGTGATGGCTTGCCAAGCCTTACTGAACAGAAATGTAAACACTATTTTCCATTATCAGCTATTAAACCATAGTTGTCGATATCGATAGTTTTCATTCAGCTAAAAAAACACTCGATGCATGCAGTGGTGTAGTATCTAGGGCTACCATCTGACATTAAGAACTTTTATTTAGCAGCTGTTATTTAAATTCAAATTATAAAATTTCTTATTTTTGTTATAAGCCACTATTATTGTGTGGAAACTAACAGAATGCAGAAATTCCAGGACGATGAATTTCAATTTCTTCAATATAAAATTCGTTTACCGAAATAATTAAACTCGCGAGTAATTAAAAATGAGGCCCATTGTGACTTAAATGCTTCATATAGATTCTGCTCACCACAATAGTTTAATTTACTTCCTCATATACAGACGTATAGTATCTTACACATTTATATATGTCCATATCTACAAATATACATTAGTGTTGCATATATACATGTATTTCTTGTATACAAGCCAAATGAGATAAAACCTTAAACTCAAGATGTGGCAAGACGAACAAATATAACAGCCCTATAACCCACAACAAAATCATACCTGTTTTGAACCAGACAAACATTCAAATACATTTTTCATATTCCTTCAACTTTTATGTTACTAGTTATGTTTATGGATTTGTGTAAATAGCAACCAATACCAGTCATTAAAAGCACAAACAAAGCGATAATCGATGCTCATGGCGTTCGTTTGTAATTTACATGTTTGTAATATGCAGACGCGCAGACACCGATCGACGAACGAAAACGTTCATAATTTAAAAATCATTTCGCTTTTCGATGCCCCAGTTTCGAATAGACTATGTGTGCGCGCGTGTGTGTGTGTATGTGGTATGTAACATCATAACTGCGATCGTAACTACGCATGCTAATATGCAAGCAGTCAAATTACTAGCTGATATCCATACATATGTACGTACAGCTCAGCGCGCTACGGATTGATCAGTTAGTTGACTTTCAGCCGATTTGTTGGCTGTTTGCCCAGCTATTGCACTCATCCACTTTTCAACTAATGCTACTTGGCAAATGTACACATGTACATACATACACATACAGTACACACATGCAGAATTTCATACATATAGCTGCATGCATATATACATACATGTGAGAGGTGGTGGTATGCAAGTTTATGTGCTGGCATGCAGATCAGCGTCAGATTAAGCAGCTCTGACAGCAGCACCAGCGGCAGCAACAAGTCAACAACCTCAGCGTAGTCTTGCTAAAGGTTTGCCTTCGGTATTTCTTTTTCTTTTTCTGTTTTTTTTTTTTTTTGCTTTGCTTTTGTTTTTTTTCGCTACTCATTGCTGCATCTACTCGCGGCGCCTATACGGTTCCGGCAATTTTCGCTCATCAAATGTTACAGTTGCTGCTGGTAAGTCTCTGCTATCTTTGAAGCAGATAGCTTGGTAACGTTTGCGTCATCGCTGATGCTGAGCGCAAATGTGGTACATACGAGTACATTTGTGTCATGTTTGTTGCTATTGTTGCTGCTTGTTTTGCCTGTTGCCGCGTGTTTGATGCTCGCGTCAGCGAGCTGGCATTTTTCCGCTCCTTTGTAACCTTTTGCAGGTTTGTTATTTTCAAAGCGGTCGCCTTGCACATTGGTTTCGTTGACGTTAATCCCGCAATAATGAGCTGAAATGTAGGTGCTTACATTGTTATATACGAACATCTGTATAAGTATACATGTAAGTACGTACAAGTATATTACAAGTATTTGTTGAAGGAGCGTGGTATGCATAAATACATAAATGCTTACGTATCTCACATAGCTATGTACATATATATATTGACAATCCTTACGACGGTTAGAGGTCTGAACGATTATTTTCTTTTTGATATTGTGCCTATAGGAGACGTTACAAAATGCCTTATTATCATGCCACGCTAACACACTAAGGAACCTTAGGTGTAATTTCTTTAAAAAGGAAGAAAGAAATTTGGCAGCAAATTTTTGAACCGATGAAGCAAACCATTTCTCTTTGGCTATATAATGTGCGCGTACACTCTTTTTGGGTGTTTGGTCGAGCTCCTCCTCCTATTTGTGGCGTTCGTCCTGATGTTGTTCCACAAATGGACGGACGTACAGTTTTAAGCAGACTCCGCAGGGCAGATATTTTTTATGAGGAGCTTTTTCATGGCAGAAATAAACACGGAGGTTTGCCATTGCCTACCGAGGAGCGGCCGTTTTTAGAAAAAACTTTTCCTTCATTTTGGTGTTTCACCGAGATTCGAACCAACGTTTCCTCCGAATTCCGAATGGTAGTCACGCACCAACCGAATATTGATTCAGCATGCTTATCTGGAATTTTATTAGTCTGCGAGAACACGCACTATGAGCATTAACTTCAAGCAATATTTTATTCAAAAAAAATGTGTATATTCTGTTGTACTTGCGCGGTTGGTACATACATAGGTACCTTCATTAGAAATTGTGCTTCCCCCCTTAAACCAAGCATTTGTTTCGATTAATGCACGATAATAATATCTATGTAATAATAATAGGTCGCAGAAACGACAAGAATCTGTGGATGGTTCACATCCCGATCATCTGCTGCCTTTGCGAATATCCGTAAGCATTCTCAGTTCATCTTTGGGGAAGGTTAAGCCTTTAAACCACTTTTGGTTGTACCCCAGTACCTCCAGTAAGGAGGACCATACTTTGGTGTCAGATAGCCTCCCTTAGCATTAGCCCTTCACTCCTAAGTTTCTCCTTGATGGTATGTTATCTCATAGCAAGGAAGGGCTCGGGACCTATTAATAACGAACTCGCAGCTGTTCCTAGCTATGCCCCAAAATTAGCAAGATTCAGTTTCGGAAATAATAGATTATTAAAATTCAAAAATGAAAACAACATTAATCTACTTTTGCAAATTTTTAATAATATCTACTGTACTGGGTAGTTTTCACAAGATTGGCTGAAATCCATTTTTATGACATTGTCCAAGAAACCTCAAGCTAAAAAATGTGAAGAGTATCGTCTAATCAGCTTAATGAACCATTCCCTTAAAATATTCCTAAAAATTATTCATAATCACAAACAATCGACTCTCGTTAATTTAACCCTGCAATATTTCGAACCCCTGATTAATTCAAAGTTATCTCGAGTTCCCTCCAAAATCTCTATACATTTCGAATTATGTCCATACATTTTTATGCACTCAATAATTCGAACAAAAAATCATTGCTACGACGCGGTAGTTCGAACCCATATGGTCAAATACTCGACAATACAAACTTGCCAAGTTTCTTGGTGTGTTGGAAAGAACCTTGAATTTTGGGACTCCCCTGAAAATATCTTTACTGTGCGTGGTTGCGTGTTACGCATAAAATATACAAAACTTTGCGGAAGTGATGGGTGGCTAACAAATGTCAAAAAGAGGAATAGAGTCGTGTTTAAAAATGAAAAGAGCAACGATGAAGATGTAGACGATACATCAGAACCTTTTGCAGAAGTGTCAGTTAAGGTAGCAAGAGCCTCTTTCGATAACTTACAAAGCTTTTTGGCTACAAAACGAAACTGATGAAACAGCATATCAGGCACTTTTTCTCTTTAACAAAATTATTGAAAAGTCTGAGCAGCAGCAAACTCGTATAAATGAATTTTTTTCAAAGATTAATTAATTCACATTATGAATATGTAAAACATTAGCGGTTAAATAAAAACACTTGATTATTCGAAGTTTTATTTATTTTCTCTCAAAAATTACGAACCATTTATTATAATGTTTCCAACACTCGATAATTCGTAATATTTTAAGGGTCCCTCGAATTTCGAATTAACGGCAGTCGACTGTTTGTGCTAAATTCCAGAGAGGCATGCGACTCCCGAATGGGTTTTAAAAACGGATTGGGTACACGCGAAACTCTCCTATATGTTAATGTATTAACTCAAAGCTTCATTTCCAATGGAAAACTATAGTAATATATATATTACCTGTATACTATAGATTATGGAAAAGACTTCGACATTGAACAACACGACAAGCTATTTAATATACTACAGTACACAAAATTTCTACTGGAACCAAACCACACCAAGTTCAAGTGAATTTTTTTTTATAGAAAGGCATTTTTTTCTTTAAAACCTTCAAAAAGTTGAAATTTTGGAATTTCTCTCAGTTTTCTTAGTTCATCTAGAATAAAAAATCATGATAATTAGAAATCCATTTGAATTTTTTGCTTTAGATAATAATTACGAGCTGTATCTTGTACGCCAGTTGGAAACTCCAGCGTTGCAGCGCTCTACTAATTTCTATATTAAACATTTTTTTCAACTTATTTTAACCAGTACACAAATTTTATATACTTTTTAAATGTTCATTAAAAGATAGAAACAACTTTGCAGTGCTAAATTAATTTTTTCCTTAAAACAAATCGCAAAGAGATGTAATTTTTAGACCTCATAAACCAGGCTCCCCCCTTAAGCTTAAAATCTATTCGCGACCAAGTTCATCTCCATATTTAAATCTCTGTCCATTAGAAACGGAGGTATCTGGCGCGCCGTGAATGCAACTCCGCAATGTCGGGTAATTTCAACAAAACCGATACTAAGAGCAAAAAAAAAATAATTTTATAACTCAATACATTTCATTACTCCAGGAAATTATTTAAAATCCAATAAATTTATTACGAGGGTTGTCTTCTATATTTTGTACCTTTGCAGCACTATGTGTAATGAACTGTAGTTCGATATTTTTTATTAAAAAGTTTGGTATTTTTTAACATAAACTTACATAAAACGTTTTCACTTACGAGCTTTGTTCTTTTTACAGTGAGTTGATGAAATTAACTCGTGGAAATGCTTTCGCGATGTTTTGTTATGAGAGAGACATGAGGAGAGCATTGACCAACTTACTTTGACTTTTGGCGTTGAAGCACCACACTTAGTCATTGTGAGACGTAGATACAATGAGTTTCAACGATCGTTCACGAAAGGCTAACCAAAATCCATTGTTTCTGATGCAGTCGATTGATAACACGACAACGTCCCGTGACATAACGTGAGATAATGACATCCTTGGGCATTCGTGGGATCAGCATACCTTCAATATTGTATGAACATTTGGTCATCAAGAAGATTTGTTCTTGTTGGATGCCGCGTAATTTGACAATTGGCCAAAAATGCCCTCGTGTCGATTGGTGTAAAGAAATGTTAAAGAAATTCATCCGCCGTGGTTCAAAGCACATCTGTGGCATTTTTATAGGTGGCTTGCTGAATTTTTGATACTTGCATATAGCCGTAAACATAGTAGCAATCGGTAGTATGGGTGTTGCAAGATGAGTTTAATCCATCAAAAGTTATTTGCGGAAGAAGCATATCAAAGCAAATGATCGCCTGTTGTTTAAGAAAATCTGGCCATGTCGCAACTGTACTACTAGATAAACTTAAAGCAGTCTATTCTGAGTGGTACACAATCAGTATTTTGTCAGATTTTAAAGAATCGAGGAAAACCAAGCGTCAAACCCGAATCATTCTTCATCAAGACAATGCGGCCCACACAAGAGAGTTTTTGAGCACTCGAAATATGGAGTTAATGGGCGCAAAATTATATTCGCAACCGTCGTATGCCTAAAAAAATCCTTTTTCTTGCAAGCAAAAACGCTTATATACATTAATCAGCACTAAAAGAAAAGAATTTACTGCTTACGGTATCGTGAATACAAGCATCGAGGAAGGACGTGGTTTGTGTTGAATGCTATATGTCAGGTGGGTGAGTGCACCAATTTCATATTTCAATTCTTAATATTTTCTTGTAAAATTTTAAATCTTTAAATCCATTTAATGACCTTTAATTTGTTATTGGGTCTGACAGCCCCGCTCATACTCTATATGTCCACGTATACACAAAACGCTTTAAATTAACTCAAATTTGTTTTCGAACCTTTTATTTTCAGACTACGCAATAATTACTAATTTATGTTAAATGAATACGAAATTTGCGGGCACTAAACAGATGAGTGGCTTTTCAGCACCGCTTCTTTTGTTATCGCTACATTTGCATGCATAGAAGTGCACTAACGTAGCGACAATGTCTCAAGATTTGCATAGATATGGAGAACACATTATGTGCGGCAGTTAAAATACTTACTTCCATTTATATATTCAATGAATCATGAAATATGTGTACTTGATCTTAAAGTTATCTAGCCATGTGGTACCAAAGAGGAAAACATAAAAAATCCAATAATACGCTTATTACTTGATTCCACACGCTTGTTGTTGAATTAAAAATCTGTGTACCACTTTTAGTGCGAAATTACTAAATGTTTTTACTTCAAATTTTCAATAGACTGCTATTTATCTACTTCAATTTATTAGTCACCTTATTGATTGTGCAAAAAACTCGTAGCTATCATCAGCTAGCCAAGGTAGTGGAGGCGTTGCATTTTTGGTTATGGGGTGCGTCAATGTCATACACTACTGAATTGTGTCATGACAAATGCTTCAAAGGTAAGCGTACACACAAAACTTATCAAAAAATGCAAGTCAATGCTGGTGTTTTTAATTGCCTTGCCATCACCAATAATCGACTATTCCACAAAAATTTAACTCCACGTACTTTGAGAACTGCAAGAAGGGCGTATTATTAAAAAAAATTAAAGTGGCAATTTCGTACACCTACTTTTTTAGATTAACGAAATTAAAATATTAAAGCTAGTATAAGCATAAAAACTTTAATCAAGCGGATGTAAAGACAGACTTATTTTTGGCTTTTCACTGATATGTACAGAGATACGCAAGTAGGTGAAATGGTTGAAGCGCCAGTCTGGCACTCCCCACGTAGCGCCAAAGCGCCGTTTTGATACCAACCTAAGATGCTAATATGATGGAGAAGGTTGGTGGCATCTGCTCCAGTCTGCTGATGAAAGGAACGCCCAGTAGCCTTAACCTTCTAGCTGCCAAACCCGAACTTTTGTGTTTTATTGGGTAGGGGAATAAGTTTGCGTCCTTTCTTAGCCAAAGCTACGAATTATTTAAACAATTAAATAATACACGATATTATGTGAAGTATTTGCCATTGGAAGCTACAACTTTACTCCATCTTTCAGGCAGCATACGGATTCCTCTGACGAAAAATTTGAGTTATTTTGAATTGACCCATTCATTGAGCCAGTGTTCAGAACAGATAGCAACCCGAAAGTGCAATATCTGTGGAATATGGAGGGTGGGGCAAGATTTCCCAATTCAGACCCTCTAAATATTTTTGGACCCATTTAACAACGTGTGGGCTGGCGTTGTCATGCAACAAACTCAGTTTGTTATATCTATCGTCCCATTCCGGCCGTTTTTCTTGAGAGCTCATTTCAAACGCATTACCTGCAGTCGGTAGCGATCACCAGTAATGGCTCCAAATTGTTTAAGTAGTTCATTATAGATGACACCCTTCTGATCCCACCAAATGCACAACATAACCTTTGAAGGATGAATATTTTTTACGCTGTCGATGGACCTGATTCACCTGGCAGGCTTCAACATTTTCGACGCTTAGGGTTATCATAATAGATTCATTTTTCGTCGCCAGTGACCATGCGGTGCAGAAATCCGTTTCTCCATCTCACACGTCACCAAACGTCTCTCATTATCCATCTCCTTCAATGGATGTGGCATTCAGTTCCCTGCTTTCTGAAACATTCCCATCGCGTGCAAACATTTACCAATGGTTGATCCGTCAACATCCAAATCTTCAGACATATCTTCATCCAATAATTGTTGTAGCGATCTTTATCACTGACTTCGAAATTACCACTTTCAAAACGTCAAAACCACTTTTTACAAGTTATATGTGATGAAGCGTGATTACCGTAAATATTGATCAATATAGGATACGTTTCAGTTGCACTTTCTTTAAAAGGTAGTAATATAGGTAAGTAATTTCGGGACGAACGTAGACATTTTTGACGTCAAATAAAAAAGGATGTTTACGCTTAAACCGAATGCGAACTACTGCGATCGAGACCTCACATATACACCTTCACCTGTATATTACTAGAGCTAACACAAAAATAGTATCAGCAGTGACACCTCTTTTACAAGGGCGGAAACTTATTTCCGTACCCAATATAATGATAAAATGATATGCGATTAAATTTGAAAGGGCTTACAGATGGTTTATATCAGAATTAAATGTAGGAAATACAGCACCATGACTACTTCTTTCTCGAAATTTCTGTTTGATTATTTCATAACATACATCTTCCTACTTTTTATTCTTCTTATAACCACCTCCTGAGATAGATGCTTCGTTGTATAGTTCATTTAAAAGGTCCCGGTGGTCTCGAGCTCGAAAATTTAGGGTATTTTCAGGGTTTTTTCTACTTGAAACGATATTTAAATTTTTTAGGCTTTTTATTTGACTTTTTTTACATATCGCACCCTAAATACAAAAGGGTCACAACTCAAAATGAGCAGATGCTCAAATATGAACGAGACGTTATCAATAAAACGGTCCGCGAATGACATATGGCAAAAATAAATTTTTTGTTTTTTGGTAGGACTGTTATAAGCTTACATGGCAAATTTCAGCGTGATATGTCACATAGTTTGTTTTCTGTGGTACTGTAAATAAGTCAAGCTCGAGTGTGGAAAATTTTGAGTTGTGCCCCTTTTGTATTTAGGGTGCGATATGTATTTACATAAATGAAAAATAATATATTTTTTTAGTTTTAATAATTTAAAAAATGACGCTAAACTTGACACTCTCGAAAAATTGGATCTCGACGTTGTTGTCCATTCTGGCTCTTCTATTTATCTAAAACGCAAAAACCAAAAAACTTATTAATCAGTATGACTGTAGCTATGTCCCATACTGGAATAAAAAAAATAAAAATTTGACAAAATAACGCAATTTGACACTCTAAACTCCGTGTTTTTCAATTTTTTAATAAAAAAATACGAAATAATTTACATAATAATATAATTCTAGTACGGACGATAACCATTTATGTCCTGGACAACATATTAAAATTGCAGACGGTTCGGTTGAAAAGGTTTTTTTTTGTACCAGACCGAAAAAAGTAGTTTTGAGCTAATTGAGTTTAAATTTTTGAAAGTGGCCGCGTGACGAATCTGACTCTTAGCAGGTAGAGAATCGAATATACTGTGAATATGCTTTCAAAAATTTTACAGTATATTCTTAAGTATGAACAAAAAAAATCAGTATTTTGAAAAGTTTAGGCCACCCCTTACCAAGGTTTGCTATATTCCATCCTGTATATATTTGAAGTTTGGTCGTGCTGCAAAATTTGTCTGCTATCAGAAGAAGTATTTACCTATTCAGACAATATATACGACGCCCACGGCTTGTACATAACTACGATTCGGTTGTATCGGGTTCAAAACCCATTGTGGACATGAAACATCAAATGATAGAAAAGGTTTTTTTCCGTCCCTCAGCAGGCAATGGCAAAGCTCTAAGTGTATTTCCACGAAATTCACATAAAAAGATCTACCGTTCCGAGGCCGCATAAAATTATAGGATCCTCCATTTGTAGGTTAACAAGATAGGAAATTGGAGGAAGAGCTTAGCCAAACATCTAATGGAGAATATAAGCTTCATACATATTTTAGTAGGTACTTTTCCCCACTTTGATTTTCTTTAGCTTGCATTTTGAAGGAATGAATTGTTCATATTGAATTCCCGACTTACTCGATAAAATTTATTTTTTGCATAGTAAGCCTAAACCAAATAAATTTTATTACCATGGTACAAAAAATTATCTATTCCCTATGAATGAATGAATGAAAGAAAATGAAGTTTGCACTTCGGCGTCATTGACTTTGTGCCCTCGACTCAGATAGAGCTGGGTTGGGCTAGCGTATGTGCCTTTTTCTGGTCGCATCCGGTCAAGATGCCTCAACCTTCGTCGCGCTATAGCGTCACATTCGAGAGAAAGAAGTGCTGAAGTCTTCGGGGATTGGTCGCAGAAACGACAGAAGCTAAAGGGCCAGTCTTTAAATTCTGTGAATTTAGCTACGCAATGCAGTGACTGCTGAGAATGCCCGTGAGTATTCTACATTTGTTCTTAGGGAGGGTTATGATTTGCCTGAATCTCCTTTCATAAATAAGCGAAGTTGTCATTGAATTTGCTCTCGCTATAATATTCGCGTTTGCGTGATGCTCTAAGTGCAGATTTGCTTCGTTGATGAATGAATTGGCCTCAGGCAACAAGTTCGGGGGTAAGCAGCCCACGGCCGTGGCTTAACCAAAAATCTAGAACAAATAAAAATATTCAACTCGTTTCTTAAGGTTTGCACGATAATCCACGTCAGTCCATGCGCAAGGAAGTGGCTACCGTGAGACTTCCAAATACTACTGTGTAAGAAATTTTTTAAGAAGGACTTTAGATTTCACCTCTCAAAATTCAAATCGTGCAAGCGCTTAAGCCTAAAGATTACAATTACAGTAAGCACTTCAATAATTTTTTGAGTGATGCATCCCTTATTTAATTAAAAAGAAGCGTAAATAAGAAAAATTGTCATTAGTAATAACCTAAAGGACACAATCTCCCTATTAAAATATCAGCAGCCACTTCACAGTCCCAAAGTGACGGTTTGGTGTCACTCTTTGGAATAATTGGACATATGGTCATATGGTTTTTGAATATCGTCGAGCGCAAGCAATTTCTATGGATGGTGTCTCTTATCGGGGCATGCTGAACGAGTATTTTCTGCCAATAATGAGAGAACATCCTTCTCTCAGGACACACACACTGCATTATTTCTCCCATAAAAAACTGATAAGCCATCCAAGACACTCGATCTTACTGCTGGAGCGCATCCATGTTTCATTTTTCTGTTAGAAGGATCGCTAAATTTGTTGAGGACTTCGCTAAATTTGGTGTGTCTACGCTATTACCGCGGTTGCCCGCTTCCTCTTGCTGGCTCCACTGATGCAATGTGTAACTGTGTGTTTGTGTTTGCTGTTAATAATCATATTTCGTATTATTTTACCTTTGCAAGATCACAAATAATAAGTAAAGATTTATAATTTAAAGAAAAAATTTATTATAATTAATCCTAATATTTGCGAATATTTTATCCCGGAAAACTTAGCCTTCCCATGTATCATTCCTTTATTGGTTCGCGTATTGAACGATTTACATTTTCACAAAAAAAACAAAAAAAGGCCATATATTTAATATTTTCACGCTTCCACAAACATCGCCAACGCCCAGCAAGTACATTACTCTCGAAATTAATTGCATACAAGTAATGCTTCTTCACACATGTCTGCACGAAAGTGCAAAGCGTAAATTAGAGTGCATTGTTTGGCAGGACAGAGAAAACAGCAAAGCGTGCTAATGCAAATTTATACTCACAAAAAATATGCGGGAAAATAAGTCATTAAAATTTTATTTTTTTCTTATTTTTATACAATCAAGCGTGCAACGTGCAACAATGAAATATAAGTAAGCAAAAAAAAAGAGAATTAAAAAAACAGTGAGACACGCAATAGCATTTTTGTAGTTTCTTTACATTGACCTTGGCTTTCTTTCATTTCTGCGCGGCGCGTTTGCTGAGGATGCCAAAGCGGGCGGCTTTGACGTTGGCTCAGTTGGCTGTGGTCATGATTTTGGTGAGCGTGTCGACTGCGCTATCAATCAGTTGCACAAATCAAGTAACCGGCAAACCAGCTGCCGATCGTACAGCCAAGCAGTATGACTGGACACTTAAACAGCGTTGAGTGCGAATAAGTTAGGCACCGCCAAGAAAAAATAAAAACAATACCAACGCGTGTGCGAAATATGCGGCTAATTATTTTTTATACATATATTTAATATTTTTAATAGTATTATAAGTTTTTTGTTTTTGCGCTTCCTACATAATTTCACGCTGTCGCTGCAACTTTTTCCCAAACAAGTTTTTTCACTTTTAAGAGTCTCTTGCAAAATTTTTGTATTATTTTTAATTTTTTTTTCAATATTCGCCCAAAGTCACGGAAAAAAGTAGTTTTTGCAAAATTTCTCATAATTTTCGTTATTTCAAAATTCATGAAATGAGACGTCTTCATCTGTTGCAACTAACTAACATATTCAATGATTTTTTCTCGCACCATTGCGTTTTTCCCAACAACATTTTCTCTGTGATTGCTTTACTCTACTCACGCTTGCTTTCATTATTTTTGTTGCTGCTGTTGATCTTTTCAATTTCACTTTTCATCGTTAGCTCATAGTGCGTTTGGGTAAATCTTACTGTAAAACTAAATTAAGAGGGTGGGTGAAAAAATTTGTAAGTTGGGAATTGGTGTGATTGGAAAGTAGGAGGGAGAATGAGGTTTATTTTTCATTGATTGAATAGACTTAATACTACTAATGTGATTACTATAGACATTAACTTAACTTACATTACGAAGAAACTTAAAGATATTTACTCAAGTTGCCAAAGGTTAAGGCTATCCATCATTGATTTTTATTGCATTAAACCCGTAGGATTTCCCCGATGTGATCTTCTTTGTATTTCCTTTACTTCTTGAAAACTATACTTTATTAACCCACGAAATAGGGTAAGCTGCCTCTTTCTACTCTAATTTATCAGTTATTTCATTCCCGGTAATTCCTATTTGCTCTGGAACCCACAGGATATCCTTTCCTTCTTTTTCTTTATAATCGACCAATAAGATTACTTTTGAGTTGCAAAAGCACTAGTCATCTTTTTTGTAGTATTGTATCAATCCGGCGCATAAAATCACACCTATTCTCGCTACACATTTCGTAGCTGCTACTAATAGTAGTTATTTGACTTCTTTTTTGCAAAACTGTATCCTCCAGGTGAAAATCTTTGAGTTTTTCAATACCCTCTGAATACACGCAATGATCAGTTGAAAGGTGGGCGGCTAAAAATTAAAACTAGTGCTTGGTTGTAGGTCATAGATGTGATTGAATACAACATAAAACTATATTTTTATATATAACATAAAAGTACAGACAGACAACAGAAATCTAAATTTTTACTGTTCAGTTTGCGCTCGCCGATAGGCGAGTGATGTTGTGACAACAATAAAGGATTGACGTAATTATATTATGTATAATACATTCTGAATACAATATTTAGTGCCCAAAACCTCAAAATTTGTGTGGTTGATGATTAAATTCGCTATAACAAGACCCTCCTCGATTTATAGGATTAACGCCAAATTTTCGTTTTGTTGAACGCAGAAACTTTTTATAAATAAGAGTGAGATCTTCTTGCCTTCACAAGATACCTGTAAACGGTATAAATATATTTTTATATATATTTTTAATATATATTTTTTTCAAAATTGGCATACAGTTTATTTATACATTAAAATAATATACATTTTTTTTTTGTTATTTTAATCATTTAAAATAGCGGATGTGCAGTCAATTCTTCCAGGAAGGTAGCGGCGTGGCTTCTCAATCGGCAGGCATTTTTTCGTTTATTAATGTCATAATTTCTTTATAAATTAAAAAAAATGGAAGAAAAAATTCGCGGAATAAAATGCTTACGGAATAACATGCTTAATGAATTTTGGAGGAATTTTCCTACTATTTTTGCTTTGAAAAAATTATTTTTTCGAAAAGTTTTCGAAATTGTAAATTCACATAGTAATGTCATAAAAAAGATGTGTGTAAAATCTCAGGAAAATGGGCCAACACCTTTCCGAGTTTTCGTATACGCCAATTCGAAAAATACAGTTTTGAGAAAACGCGTCTAAAATCGGCAACATAACTTAGCTCTCCCAGCACTCGAACGCAAAGAATAGAGTCGTCACGGTTGACGATCTATTATATAAGAAATACTTAAATTTATATTCTAAAATTTTTTTGACATATTCTTAAAGGATTATATCAACATTTTATGAAAAAAAAAATTTCGAAATTTTACAGGTGTCTGTCCCCTTAAAGTAGAGTAGATATAGAAACCCGGACTGCGGCAACTCTTCACTTAAAATTTTTACGCAATATTACGGAAATTTTAAATGCTTTAGAATTTGAATAACTGCCCCGGAGTGCCGATGAGACTCCCTAATATTTCTTTGTAAGCTGCCGTAAAAGATGGATATTATAGGCACAAAGGCAATCGTTAACAGTTACCGCACGTATCAATTTTCTCTATGTCTTCTTCTTCTTCTTTTTATTATTCCACTTAACTAACACATCTTCACAATTTCCAGTTTTCGTTACCACAAATTAACTTTTTACCGAAATACCCATAAACAGTTTCAAAGATTACAAAATATTTTAGTGTTTCAATTTATTTATCCCAACATGTTTTACATTATCATCGGTCTCCGCCTCTACATACCTTTTTCTGTTTTCTTTTACGGATTTTTTCTATTTGTTTCACGCATATAGTGATTGTAAATATTTGTTATTGTTTTGGAAGATTCCAAACGAAATTATTGCGCGATTTCAATTATGCTAATTAGTTGTTTTTTTCAACTTATTAACATTTTATTGTGACTAATTTCTCAAAGTGTGACTTAGCCTATTTTTGGCCAGCTGACCGGTCAATATGTTAATTTAGACAAACGAATCTTTTTTTCTCTCTCTATTCAAGGTCATATTTACAAACTATACACTATCGAATTGTGTGCCATTTTTCGGGCAATAGGACGGCATCATTGATGTATGGGTAATAATAAATACTAAAAATAATGACACGAATATTTCCATTCATCATTCATTGAAACGGTGTTGAATACGCTTATGTAAAACTGTAGCTTATGTAAAAAGTAGCTTATGTTAAGAGAGAGCTGTAAAACTAAGCATTTGGGATATTCTCTAGTCCATTACATATTTCTTGAAAATTTTAGAATAAAATAAACTATAATTTAACCCACATCTTCAGTCCTATCGAACTGTTTAAGGAAACCTTTAAAGAGAGCTTTAATAATAATTATTATTATTGTTATTAGGATACTAAGCTCTGTGACCGAAAGAGATCTATTGTGCAAAACCTGTTGAGGTTCTCCATATTATGAAGCTTTCTGCGGCTTATTGTTCCATAATTTATATGAATGCGGCAATCACAAAAGTTATGTATCCTTTCTCTGCCTAGTTCAGGACATACACAAATGAAAAATTCTTTAATGGAAGAATTGGCTCAGGACCAATTAATGGCACGTTTGGCCTCTTTTTAGCTAAATGATCAGCAATTTCATTTCCCTTATATCCCTCGCGTGCAGGAATCCCACCTAATAGCATTGTGCCGATGTTGCTAAACAAACCAAGAAGGTTCAAGCAATAATTTATCATTTTTGAGGTGATGAACTCAACTATCTGAATTTATGTAAATGTCGGTTCCTCTCATTTATGATTGGAGAGAGCACTATTCTAGATCAAACGAAGAATTACTTTTGAAAAAGTAGATGCTATGTCATTCCAGGTAGGCAATATTTATATAAGTATCAGAAAATTGAGTCATTTACCCTTTCTCAACGAACCAAAATAAAAAATTGTATAAGTCTCGTTCGAAAGAAAGGTTATTCGGCAGATTTATGATGACATTAAATAGCGAAAATAATGGAATAGTGTCCTGAAGAAGCTTTACAACGACATAGACAGAGTGCAGCGGAATGAAATCTAAAAACTCATTCCTTAAGTTCTAATTGAAATTGTAACAGAAGTAATGACACAAACAAGTAGGTTTACCATGAATATTTTTTTTTCCTTGTTCACTCCACTCGGGAGCATAGGGCCTCGACAAGACTAAGTCTTGCGTTGGTTTAATCTATTTGATTAAATGGGTAGGTCATTAGCCTGCCGCTACCAGTCCTAAGTAGTGGGAATGCCCATCTGTCGTTGCTTAGGAAGAACGCCTTCTTACTGCTTGGAGCGCCATCTGTGTGTCACATTTTTCTGGCAGTAGGATCACACAGATGGTTGCGAACTTCGCTAAATTGGTGTGTCTGCGCTATTACCGCGATTGCCCGCTTCCTCTTGCTGGCGCCACTGTTGCAATGTGTAACTGTGTCTTTTTCTTTTGTTTTTTTTTTTTTGCTTGTTTTAGCAGCTACATTGCAAGTAATGCGCTGACTTTTGTGTGGGAGTATGGATTGGAAGGACAAGGTTGTTGGGGTTGAGACGTTATCAATAAAACGGTCCGCGGATGACATATGGCAAAAATAAATTTTTTGTTTTTTGGTAGGTCACATGGCAAATTTCAGCGTGATATGTCACATAGTTTGTTTTCTGTGCTACTGTAAACATCGGCCGTACATCGGTTGAAAACTTGCCTCATGAACGTCGTCCAGCAACATCAGTAAACGACGAAAACATCGGAAAAGTAAAGGAAATTGTGCTTGAAAATCGCACAAATCGCAAAATCGGTTAACGCTGAATATTATTAAGACGTTTTAAAGCGTTTGCGCGAGAACATTCGTCTTAAAAGGAAGGAATTGTGGGACAACAAGTCATGGTTCTTGCATCACGATAATGCACCAGCTCACACGTCTTGTTCGCGATTATTTGAACAAAAATAATGTTAATATCGTTCCGCAAACACCGTATTCGCCTGATGTGGCTCCATGTGACTTTTTTCTGTTTCCCAAGCTCAAGTTGCCGCTCCGTGGAAAACATTTTGAGACAATTGAAGTCATAAAACAGAATTCGAAGAACACACTCGAGCTTGACTTGTTTACAGTAGCACAGAAAACAAACTATGTGACATATCACGCTGAAATTTGCCATGTGAGCTTATAACAGTCCCACCAAAAAACAAAAAATGTATTTTTGCCATATGTCATCCGCGGACCGTTTTATTAATAACGTCTCGTTGAAATTTGAGCAGAAATATTTAAGATTTAATTTATTCGGAAGTAGTCCAAAACTGTCTGATGTTATCACAGCCGATGTAATATATTATTCCTTGGCCCGTTGCCTAGCCTTTATTTGTTTTGTTTTGCTATCGTACAGGTAATTCATAACATAAACTTTTTTAGTGAGTCTGCGTGGAGCAAATTCTCGGCATTTTACTGAATTCGGGACTTCGGCGATCTTAAGACTATCCCGAAACTAAGAGCGATCCCTTAGAGCTGAACCAGTGATGCAAAAGAAGCTTTTCTTTTCTCAAACATTGACATGTTTGTAATAAAATTTTTACCGATTTCATCTGATGTAAAAAAGTTGTTTTGTTTATTTACTAAAAGAGTGATCATTATAAATAATTATTCCACTCAAAAAAAAAAAAAACAAAACAACGAAAGCATTGACCTTCGACTGTTGTGAAAAAGTTATATTCAATCCCGAGATTTCCATAATTTCCAACGGAGTCCCGAAGCCCTGAGATTGAAATCACTAATTGTATATATTATTTGAACACAAGGTAATGGTTACTTTATTGTCAGATAACTTCCCATTACTTGTCATTTACATATGAAGCAAAACTGTAAACAAATTTTTAATTTAAGACATCGAGTTTTTAATGATTATACGTGCAAATTTGACACTTGCAAATTGTGTAATGTAACGAAAGTAATGGAAAACAACGAAAGCATTGACCTTCGACTGTTGTGAAAAAGTTATATTCAATCCCGAGATTTCCATAATTTCCAACGGAGTCCCGAAGCCCTGAGATTGAAATCACTAATGGTATATATTATTTGAACACAAGGTAATGGTTACTTTATTATCAGATAACTTCCCATTACTTGTCATTTACATATGAGGCAAAACTGTACAAAAATCTTTAATTTAATACATCGAGTTTTTAATGATTATACGTGCAAATTTGACACTTGCAAATTGTGTAATGTAACGAAAGTAATGAATTACATTAAATATTTTTGCGAGCAAACAAATTAAGAAACAAAAAATAATAATACACAAAATAGCAACAAAAACACCAAAAAACCTTGTTTACGAACTCAAACATTATCAAATCGAAATGTGAAGCGGCACGCAGCAAGAGGGGCATTTGTTTTCTGGCCTGATTGACAAGTGTTGTGGTGTTTATCAATGAAATATTTTGCGAAAAAATATCGACTGCAAAATATTTCGCAACTTTGTGACACTTGGCAACAATAAAAGGGTATTATAGATATACGTACATAGTCATGTATTTATGCATACAAATGTTTACGAATAATTTATATAATAACTAGCCTTATCCAGTATGCGTTGCTGCAGATCAAATGGTATTTTTTTGAAAAGCTTGAAATTTTTTTTGTTTTGCATTTAAAGTTTGCTCTGCTTCTAATAGAAATGAAAAGAAGCACAGATATGCTTCGGCATCTGTACAAAAGTTGTATATTTTGAGAGCTTTTATATCGAAAATGCAAAAAATGTGTTCGTTCATAAAAAGTGATACAAAGTTATATTGGAAAAATTGCATACTTCATGACACTGATCTTCTAATATAGGAATGTTATAGATCAGCATTGTTATTTGTACAGATTGTGTTTGTACTTTTTAATACAATATCACTAAATTACCTGTTGACAGCATCAGAATATTTGTATAATGAAAATACTGTGAACTATTAGTGAAAATGGCTGTATTGCTGCATTCGCTTGAACCAAGTTTTAAAGCTATTTTGCTACTCAGAAGAGGATGCCTCCGAAACGAGCCACTTAAAGCCTTCAAGAGCCTAAAGAAGGCATTGAAAACCGCTTACCGCACATTTTATTTTTGATGCTCCGGAGCAAAAAAAAGTCTGAAGTACCATATCAGAGCTGTAAAACAGATAATCCATTAATTCCATCTTTTGAGTGCTCAAAAACTCTCTTGTGTTAGCCGGTTCGTGAGAGCTTCTATTGTCTTGGTTAAGGATGATTCGTCTTCGGCGGTTGTTTTTCCTTAATTCTCAGAAACTTGTGGTAAACAAGTAGTTCTCTACCACTGAGAATTGATTTTTTCAGTTTCTCTAGTGGTGCAGATTCGACATGAGCAGATTTTCCCGAAAAAAGCAGGGTATCATTTGCTTTGAGGTACTTCTTTCGCGAACAGATTTTGTTGTTCTAAGCTCGTCGTACTACCTTATCATATTTGACATTTGTGAACTAAACAGCTGCAGTATACAAACAGGCAAGCCATGGAGTGCGTAAAGGACCAATCAAAAGTTCCCCCAAATAGGGTTTCTGGCCGAGCTTCTCATTCTACTTGTGGTGCACGTCCTCTTCTAAACGATGTGTCTGACTAAAAATAAGAAAGCAAGTAGTGAAGAAAATGCTGTCTTAGTTCCGTTATCTCGTACTATGCTTAGTTTTTTTCATCAGGAGAAAAATATTTTTCTTAAATAATTAGCATGCATATACAATAACTTCTGGATCCATATTACAACCCACTTCAATATCTGAGGCTTATTTCATACGCCTTTGAAGGCCACCATCCAACAAAAATCTTAGTAAGGCCGCCAGTTGTATATATTTTTTTTTTTAATAAGCAACGTTACTAATAATAGAAGCACTTTTAGTGACCGAATATTTGGATGAGAACTTACTTTTGTTAGAATAATGGCTGTAATTGGGACAATGCACTAATTTGTAGTTCTTTTTTTATTAATTCTTTTGGTTAGAGCGAACAAAAACGATTTTCATATTGAAGAAATAATTCCTTTTTGAGAACACCGAAACTGAATTCACTCTTATTATATTTAGGTTAATTTATAGGTCTATCGATAAGTTCGTGCGGTTTTACAACAGATGGCGTAACTTGATTATTATTCCATCGATCCACATTTCCAAACATTCATTGGAGAGCTACTGTCGTAAGGCACAAACGTCAGTATAAGTTTTTTATTTGAAGCGTAAACAACAATACTTTTACCACACTTGAAAATGTCGAATTTCGTGCCAAATAATGTGTTTTTGCGGGGAATTTTTTAATATGAAGAAAAAAGCAGCCGAAAGTCATCGTATCTTGGTGGAAGTTTATGGTGAGCATGCTCTAGCTGAGCGAACGTGCCAGAAGTGGTTTGCACGCTTTAAAAGTGGTGATTTTGGCTTGGAAGACGAAGAACGCGAGGGTGCGCCGCCAAAGTTCATGGATACCGAATTGGAGGAATTGCTCGATCAAGATCCGGCTCAAACGCAAGAAGAGGTTGCAAAAACTTTGGGAGTTGATCAATCAACCATTTCCAAACGTTTAAAAGCCATGGGAATGATCCGAAAGGTAGGCCATTGGGTGCCGTATGAATTGAAGCCAAGAGACGTTGAACGCCGTTTTATGGCATGCGAACAACTGCTTCAACGGCACAAAAGAAAGGGTTTTTTGCATCGAATTGTGACTGGCGATGAAAAGTGGGTCCATTACGACAATCCAAAACGTCGGGCAACGTATGGATACCCTGGCCATGCTTCAACATCGACGTCGGCGCAGAATATTCATGGCCTGAAGGTTATGCTGTGCACAAGTGGTCAAAACATACTTAGAAACGCTCAAATGGGATGTCCTACCCCACCCGCCGTATAGTCCAGACCTTGCGCCATCCGATTACTATCTCTTCCGATCGATGCAACATGGCCTGGCTGACCAGCACTTCCGTAATTACGATGAAGTCAAAAAATGGATCGATTCGTGGATTGCGGCAAAACCGACCGAATTTTTCACAAAGGGAATCCGTGAATTGCCAGAAAGATGGGAAAAAGTAGTAGTAAGCGATGGACAATACTTTGAATATTAAATTTGTAACCATTTTACGTCAATAAAGTTTCAAATTTCGAAAAAAAACCGCACGAACTTAAACATAGTCCATTACATATTCATATTTACCCAGATTTTGCTGGTATATATACATACAGACGGCATAACTTAGCTAGCGGAGCTGCTGAATCTTTAATCACTGCGCAATGTCTATGTCGTCGTAAAGCTCATACAGCTCAATTTTCCGTCGCCTACGATACTCGCCGCTGCCCACGCGCAAAGGTCAAAAAATCTTCCGCAGAATCTTTCTCTCAAATACTCCAAGGGACACCTCGTCGGATATTGTCATCATCCAAGCTTCTGCGTCATGCAATAGGACGGGCATGATGGTTGGTTGGTTGGTTAGAGTGGTGATTCATCCAGAATCCAACTAGCGCTTCCGCACCATTTTGTTGCCACATCCTCGTTACCAAATAGTTTAACAGTTATTTGCAGCAGGACTATATCCAGTCTGTGCGGTTTAGGAACCTTATTAGGCATGATGAGAGACTTAAAAGTTTTAATTTTATACGTTGAGAGAGGACATTACTACTCATTTGCCTACTTAGTCCAAAGTAGCACGTGTTGGCAAGAGAGATTCTCCGCGGTTTTTTATTAATTCAAAACCATAACGGTCAACAGTGACGTGCTTGTTTGATGACAGTAGCTACTTCACCTTCGTCCTCGTTCCCCACCGGACTCATTCGCTTTACTCTTTATTAAGCTTAGAAAAGGCAGTACTAACAGCGCGGTTGTTAAGATCAATTATGTCAATATAATCGGTATACGTCGGCAATTGTACGCTCTTCTTTAAATTGTACCTCAGTATCTAATTACATTCTGTTGCTAGTATAATCTTTTTTAGCATCAGGGAATCGAGTCAGCTTTTCTGAAACGTCGTTTGGTATCAAATATCTCGGAGGGGTATTTTCCAATTCTGACCCAATGCGCATTACTGCGCAGTCCCAATTGGGATCACTAGTCGTAATGAAATTGAACGATATTTTTTCAAACTATCTTAGCATATGTTCCACTTATTAACAAATCAAAGTATGACTTATCAAAAAGTAAATAATTTAAAACATTTACCATAGTTCCACGGCAGGTAGGACATCTGTCACAAATCTTCCTATGAATTCCAATTCCAACCGTTTAGCCAGACTATAGTAGCTTATAGGAACAATAAACTTTTCGCTTCCAAATCTGTGAAGAGGGATTCACCGTGAAACTAAAAAAATAAAAAACTTTCACGCATATTTAAATGCCAATCTTACGTGTATACGTATACGTGTACTTGTAGCTTTTACATTCCATAACCATTTATCCGACTGTTATGAAAACGATTTCGAACTCAAGTCTACTGAAAAAAGAGCGAATGAAGCCAGTCGAAATGCTCATAAAACGCCAAAAATGGAGATGGATTGGATCCTTTTTACATCAAAGGAAAGGTACGTCATAAAGGTATTTTCGATCTCTCCTCCATAAAAATTTTAGTGTCGTTGTAATCAACAAAAACATTCTGCCCAACCTTATTTTTGGTATTTTTCATACGAGACGGGCGTATTCTTTCTTGCTTCGAAGTAAATTAAAAGCAACCTCCTTTTTCAATCTGCTCAAAAGCTTTTTCTAAAGGCGGTTGCACCTCGGTAGACGATAGCAAACTTCATACTGTATTTCTGTCATGGAAAAGCTCTTAATCAAAACCCATCAACCGTTTGGAGTCGTCACTTCATCTGGGAAAAAATAACAAGACTCACACCACAAATTGGAGGAGCAGCTCGGCCAAATACCCATAAAGGGTGTAAGCGCCGATTATTATGCAAGCGCAATAAAAACGTAACTTATTTGTATTTGTGGATTATAAATTGTGTGAAATACGAAAGACAATATTGCCTTTTTCTACAACTCCATTAACGCTTAATGAAAATACATATACATACATCCGAGCAATCATTTTTTTTAAGATTAACCAGAAATTTTCGCCGCTTCAAAGGTTTAACAAACATGTGAGCTTTAACAAACAAATAAGCAATAAAAATAGACTCTGCCCATATCAGCAATACCTGCACCTCTTTACGACCCCATTGCGGCTGGTATTCAGCTCATTCGATGGTACCCTAAAAATTTAGGTTATCAGCAAGTTTTGAGTTGTTCTTTATGCTCTCCATAGAGTATGCTGATAATGGCTAAATCATGCTAAAAGAAATTCGCCACAGCAAATTGCCAACTCAATCCCATCGGACAGTCCACAACTTGCGCGCAATCTAATCGTACAAAAGACC
Organism: Anastrepha obliqua; assembly: GCF_027943255.1. NCBI lineage: Eukaryota > Metazoa > Arthropoda > Insecta > Diptera > Tephritidae > Anastrepha > Anastrepha obliqua. The sequence goes on from NC_072892.1 coordinate 90,912,588, forward strand.
CACATTGGTCTGATGTAATACAAACTCGACTTAACTCGGCTCGACTATCGTTCAATACACTCACAACTATGGATTTTACTTTAATTATTCTCTTGGCGGTAGCAGCCTTAGTAAGATCACAATTATCTATGCGGTTATTTTCATTCCTTTTTAAACATTTGGCTTTTGGTTAATTTGATTTTTATCAGTCGCCCGCTACGGCAGTTGTTGAACCAAAAGCGGAAGAAAGTCGCATTATTGCCGAATGTCTAAAGAGTTATGGTGGTTTAAATGAGGAGAATGCAAAACGTTTGGTGCGTTACAAGGAGTGGTCTGAGAAGTCCGAAGAGATACCCTGCTTTACAAAATGCTACATCAAACACATGTTTGACATGTTCGATGAGTCTGTGGGTTTCAAATCAGAACAGGTGATCAGCCAATTTGGTCAACCGCTCTACAATGCTTGCCAACACCGGATGGTGCCATTGGCGGATAATTGCGAGCAGGCTTATCATGGATTTCATTGCATTGTCAGCGTGAGTTCTTAATCTGTAAAATGGCAAACTTCACCTATCCATATATTTCTATCTCTCTCTATATCTTTCTCCCCCTACCTCTCTCTATCTCTATTTTTGCATTTCCCCTTGTCTTTCACGTAGCTCGAGGATGATCCATTTGTTCTAATCGAAAGCATCCAGAACATTAGCAGCGAGGCGAAAACAGCCATGAAGGATTGTCTGCACCGCTTTGATCAGTACGAATGGGAACGCATCAAGGATTATACGAAAAATCCAGTACGTGAACCTATACCTTGTTTCACCAAATGCTTCGTTGATCGCCTGCAAGTGTATGACGCGAAAACACGCAGATGGGATATACCGGCGCTAAGAACTAAATTGGGTGTGCCTGCAGCGGGAGCGGATATACAGCATTGTCTCCAGCGTAGACGTAACCGCAATTCCTGTGTGTGGATGTATCAAGACTTCACGTGTTTTGGGCTCGCTCACGTTTAACTGGCAACATGAAATTTGAAACATTCAAGCCATAAGCATTTGCTCGAAGCCTAACCAAAGTGCACGAAAAGTTAATTTCAATTGTTACAATTCATTCTAATCACTTTACGAACAAAACTATACAAGTATAGTTTAACGATTCAAATCAAGTTAAGTAGTGAATAAATCTATGAATCAACGAAACAAGTTCATGTATGAGGGAAAGAATTAAAAAAGTTGAGTAGTGAATAAATCTGTGAATGAAAGCGATTCAATAGAGTCAATATATTTGAATGGCCTCAAAACTGTGTAATTGTTGTTCTGTTCATCGAAATACATGTGCGTCGTTGATTTCAAGTATTGAAACGGAAAAATAAGAGCACATGTTTACATGTATGTATGTATATATATTTTTATTAAACGACTGCTTGCCTATCAGTAGAGTTCCAATCCATTAAAATTTTCAAGGCAAAAAGTTCGATGATGGCGTAGTCAATGTTGATACCGCAGTGCCCGAGAGCGAGCAGAAGAGCACACCAATGATAAGATAGAGCGAATGTTTAGTTGTTTAAAAAGTTTAATTTGTATTTAAAGCTATAATAACCATTAATTTCCTTTTAAAATATTTTAGTAGCACCTATACCTTTAGATCCATAAACTTTATGTGTCTTTAATTTCCGCTGAAGCTTTGAGGGACCACAGTATAGCTCAGTACTCTTGTAAATTTCGGCAAACAGCACCTGCAACTTCCCTTATTGATGATGATGATGATTAATGGCTATTGCGCCGATCACTAGGTGTCTAGTGCCAGAACAAATGATTTCCATTGATTTCGATTTTCAGCCTATGCCAGGTTAAGGTCATTTATGTTGCTACCTTGCCGTGAGCACCTTGGGCGTCCTCTATCTCGTGCTTCTTGTGGATTTCCGTATTACTATTCTTATTTTTTTTTCTGGTTCACTCCTCTCGGGAGCATAGGGCCTCCACAAGACTCAGCCTTGCGTTGGTTTCGTTAATCTATTTGATTTATACAGGGTAGGTAATTAGCCTGCCGCTTATTCTTATATCTGCTGGTCAATTTTCTTCTTCTTAATTTGTGCGAAAGCCGCTTAAGCGATTTTGTCCGAGTTTAACAAAGCGCGGCGGCCGCCGTAGCCGAATGGGTTGGTGCGTGACTACTAACCTTCGAGTGTATTTCAGCCATGAAAAAGTTCCTCATAAAAAATATCTGTCATTCGTAGTCGGCTTCAAACTGTAGGTCCCTCCATATTTGGAGCAACATCAAGACGCACACCACAAATAGGAGTAGGAGCTCGGCTAAACACCCAAAAAGGGTATACGCGCCAATTAGGGTGTACCTAAGTGAAACCAAGTCTTTCTCTACCTGATCTTTCCAACGCAGAGGAGGCCTTCCTTTTCCTCTGCTACCACCAGTTGGTACTGGACCGAATACTTTCTGAGCCGGAGCGTTTGTATCTATTCAGACGACATGACCCAGCGAACGAAGCCGCTGCATCTTTAATCGCTACGGTATGTCTACTACTCAATCGCCTGCTGAGTTCAAATTAGGATTTGTTGGCAAGAGAGATTCTACATTGAATTTCAATGCTGACATCGGTATCGGTGTTAATACTGATTTCTAGATAAACCTCGAAATCATAACTGTCAACAGTGGCATGAGTGCTGATACGCGAGTGCGTTGACTGTTTGTTTGATGACAGGAGGTACTTCGTTTTGTCCTCGTTCACCACCAGACCCATTCGCCTTGTTTTTTTATAGAGTTTGGAAAAGGCAGAACTAACAGCATAGTTGTTAAGGCCGATGATATCAATATCATCGGCATACGCCAACATCGGGGCATATGGGCAACACCTTTTCGTGCTGTCAAATGCAGTTTCAAAACCGACAAAAGGATGGTGTTTGTCTTTTCTCCTTTCATGAGTCCGTTCCAAGACTCGTCGTTTTAACCAATATTCGTACCTACTTTCCGTTGGTGGATATTAGTATTGTGTTAATGGTACGATAGATTAATGTTGACAAATATCCAACCTATAAATAAAACTCTAATACATATCCAGCCATCTGCAATCAACCGTATGAGTCGCGTCGAACCCGAAAACTTAGCTGCGTACCAAGAAGTATCCTTGGAGTAAAACTATTTCGATACCTAACCAACAATTTGCTTCTAAACGAGCTGAATTTTTCAGTAAAAATAATGAAACTATTTTGAATATTAAAATAGATTTTATCACTCATTTTACCTTACTATTAATCCTTCCCTCAGTTGCGTTATGAAACTTTCTGCATTGCATTTATTTTGCTAGTGATGAGCAACAGAGTGTCAACATTTTTTTATCGAACGCGAAATGGTGCAAATGTAAAAAAGTAACACTGCTCGATCACATTTACTTTCCGGACCCTGTATCACAAATCAAAGATGCAATATATCACGAATAGTTTAATCTTACCCTTTTATCTATATACATATACATATATATATATATATATTTGTAAAAAAACAAAAGTAAAAATTTGAAATTTTGTTGAAAAGTTTCCAATTTTTTTTTTTATTAGGACCCTGTTTGAAAATAGGATTGATATCGCTTTTATAGGAAAATGAATAGCGTGTTTGAAGTGAAACTTCTTAGGCGTCGATGGACGAGCGAGAATGGAGAGTAAAATTTCAAGGCCAGGCAACGTTTTGGGCATTTTCGTTCCGCGAGAGAGAAAAAAGATATAACGTGGAGGAAAAGGAGCGATATATATCTCAGGTACACTTTAGACTATTTTTCCTGAGTTTTTGCTTGTGGTTGCTAGTTTCTAGTGAGAAATAACACTGCCTACTTTTTGGCGCTTGTTTGTTGGTGCAAACTTGTAGGCCGTTTTTTTGTCCAAATTTTTTGGGGTTTTTTGGTGCCTACTTTTTGGCGCTTTTTCCGTTTCCTGGCTGGTGCTTGTGCGAATTCCATTTTTTGTAAATTTTGTCTATTTGTATTCTCTGCAAATATTGTGAATTTATTTATATATATATTCTTTCTCTCTCTCTCTCACTCTCATTCTCTCTCGGGTCTCCCTCTTTCTTTATTTGCCTTGAACGTTTCACTTTTGTTATGTGTACTACGCTACACGAACTTTCTTTTTTAGCCTCATGAGAACTATCGATATCGATAACTATAGTTTAACAGCTGAAAATGGCAAACTCAGTTGACATTTCTGTTCAGCAAGGTTTGGCAAGTTAGCATTAATCGTCTAACGCCAGAATAACGCTTCCAAAATATGTTTTTATTTTTGTTTTATTTAAATTTAGTTTGGAAAAAAAAAATAGATTTGTTGGCGTAGTTCATAGAGCGAAATGTTGAAGCAGACGCCAAAATGTCGACTCGTCGTCGTTCTCAACTTGTTGGACTTGGCCCTTCGACTTTGCACTTTTGCTGAATGGGTTAGTTTCAATTTATACTTCAGATTTATTAGAAAAATTAGACTGATCGAATGAATCATGTAACTCGTAGTCTCAGCAAACATACATATGCCGGATACCATACCCAAAAAAAAATAAATGCCATGAAATTGTCTACAATGTTATAATAAATAAAATTCATTGCAGCAATATTTCTGTTCTGTAGTTAGTCCTGCCATAAGTTCTATTACGAAATTAAAATACTTTTTTTAACGAAGTTAGTTTTATTTAATCATGTAAATATTAGAAAAAAATAAATAAATTTTCATTCGAAATAGTCACCATTTGCTTTTACACAAGCCTTAAACGATTAGGACATTCAGCTATTGCAGTACGCACGATTTCCTCCGAATTTCTGTGAGGTATTCGACAGGCCATGTTTTCCAATTCTGACCACAAACTGTAGTCCAATGGATTCAGATCTGGACTTAGGAATATTGTTTTTTAGCCACTGCTGGGTGGTTTTTACCATGTGGGCTGGAGTGGAATTTTGCTGGAAGATCCAACGCCCTCCATTGAAGAGAGTAGCACTCAACTACTTCATCACGCCATCTGGGTCATCCTTCTCACACTTTTGTCCCGGTATTAACCCCTTTATCTCAGAAGTGGGAAAAAATGTTACTCCTTTACAAGACTCTCTTTACCAAACCATTACGGAGGCTGGATGGTGGCCATGCCGAACCCTCAAAACGAAATTTTTTGCATCTCTAGATGTTTTAGCTTAGATTTTGTCGTTTTGCTTGTTAAAAACTTTCTCAACAGTGAACATTTTCTCATCTGTGGAAAAAATATTTTCATGGCTGTTGACCATGTGCCAGCAAAGAAGCTGTTTGCATCTGTCGAGTCGAATTTTCTTCAAGAGCGTTGGCAAGAGATGACGAATTGAGTGGCGGAAGGCTTTCATGTGGAGATTATTTCTAAATAGTCTTAACATGGATCTGGTCGATACATTCATTTCCCTGTACATGATTTGCTGCTTTTTAAGAGCATTTTTACGAATTCTTTCTTGAACGGCTTTTATAGCTGCACTGGTTCGAGCCACACGAGGCCGACCACTTCTTTTTTTGTCTGTCACTTCACTTTTTCACATCAAAGAGGTTCGGGAAAATCGATTGATCATGCGATAAACAAACATTCTCGAAATAGTAAGTTTTTTCAGCAATTCGTAAATCTCACTTGCACTTTTCCCAAACTTTCGTAACGCAAATACACTTCTATCATTTGGTAGACAATGAGTTTCCGAAAAATTTCACAAATTTAATTTAAATTTAACATGGCTTGTGTTTGACGACCCAACAATGACTAGTTAAGTCACAGTAATATTAACCGCAACATGATGCTGATGAAGTTCATCAGGTGTTTAATATCAGCAGGCGTAGTAAAGAAATGAGAGTCAAGATACTTAAATATGGAATCAAAATAAGAAGGTGCTGCGATGATTCCACCTGATTCTCCATACAGCTGACGCAAAAAGCACTCGAAGTAATGTAGAGTCTCACAGCATGCATACCTGGCGGGCATTGTCCTGTAAGCGCACTCACAAAATTAAAAATATGAGGATTGGTTAACCTTAGAAGATTCCTCGAGCGCCTCCAATTCACATGTCGCCCACTCTTCCGTTAATGTAAAGTGAGGGTAGAATGCCTTGCTTGGACTAAGCGAAATTGTACCTACATTGATAAGTCGCGAGGGGCAAGAAGGAGTTGCCGAAAACCTTTTCATACATATTTTTTTTAGTAGACTGGACTGGTAGGCTACCCACTCTCATCTCTAATTACCACCACAAAGTTGCCGGTCCTCCTAGCCTCAAGAGAAGACTGGGAATGATACTGTGAAAAACAGGACAAATTCACCCATGTTCTTATATATATAGACGGTTCAAAGCTCGAGGGTCATTGGCTCGAGATTCTGGGCTCCCTGCCTATTGCAGTTGTTTAAGCTGAGCTGATAATAATAATTAAGACCGTAATACTGGCACGGTGTGATGCAATACTTGAAAATGATATCTACATTTTCACTGATAGCCAGACGGCGATAAAGTCTCTCTCAAAACAGTCGAAAACTGAGCTGAGTTATTTCCGCTCCAGTCCATTGCGACGTCCTTGGTGATTCCGCATATTTCGTGACTTCAGCTTTTATAGTGTAGCCTCCATTTGTTTAACTACATCTTTAAGCCGATTTTGAGGTGAATTTATGAGATGTTGAGTTCCAACTCAACCATGATTGCACAAGCACCAATTTTCTTTCAACCAAAACGTCAAAACCTTTTAGCTTAACATTTTTTTGTTTTAGTTAACATACCTTTTATGTCACTTTTTTAGTGAACGATTTTTTTCGAGAAAAATGAGCGAATGTGTTAAATTAGTCTTAAAGCCAGATTAAGTAAAGTATTAAGCCAGATTTAATAAAATACTAGTTTTCTCATACTAATTTCAACTTCTAAGCAGGAAAAATATGACTTCAAGAATACCCTGAGTTAAGGTTACTAAAAACTTTAAAAGGTTATATACACTTGTAAGGCTGAAAAATAAAATTGTTTTGAGATTTTTTTACAAAGAACGATTTTATTAAACAAATACAATTTTTAATTATTCAAATAACTTCTACTTTAAAGTTAATTATAGCACGTAAAGTTAGGGAAAATATGATCCTCCAAAAGCGTCCTCCAAAAAAAAAGCGTTCGGCGGTGGACAAAATATCTCCGGTTTGGATTCAAAAAACCAATAAGATTATTTTTTCGGATAGATAAAGCTAGGTATTAATCGAAGGAATAGTCAAAATTATAAGTTTTGATAAAATGGCGGCTATAGGAAAAAAGTTTTCTACAAAAATTTTCGTGAAAAGTTGCCTAAAAAAATAGAAAAAATCATCAAAATTCTTATTCCCTCGACTAGTACCTGGAAAATATATCTGAGAAGGTTGTGTTAAATTTCAAGAGCATCGGTTCAGCAGTGTCCACCGACTTCGAAAGCACGGTTTTGAGAAAAACGCGCTTAAAGTTTGAAAAGCACTTTACATAGGGTAACAATTCTATGTAATGCCTTCTCAAATTTGCGTGTAACTTCGAAAATATTAACCGGAACGATATTAAATTGTCTGTGTGCATTCTCAAATATATGTACAATAAGAAAATAAAATAAAAACAAAATAGATTTTTTGAAAATTCTAACTGTATATAACCCCTTAAAATCTCGTTTGATAAATAAATTTTTGGAATTTTTTATTAAAACAACTAGAGAGCTTAAAATTATTATCGATATAAATTCAGGTGTGCAGAAATTCGTTAAAAAAATTATGGTTTTTGAGTGTCCATGTTTCAGTTTCCGCTATTATTATTACTAGATCTATTGTTCCCCTTCATGTATTCAGGGTATTTCTCTGAGCCCAACTTCTTCAATAAGTTTTATTTAATTTCGTCCTCTGATAAAATATTTTTACCCACAGGTTCAACAGAACCTGCAAGGTCCAATGGAGTAAGATACAAATTCCCGGGTTAGTAAGATACAAATTCAATGCACAATGCCCTGCTTGAATTCCTGTGATGATTCTAAAATTATATATATACCTATTTATATAATTGGCGCGTACACCCTTTTTGGGTGCTTGGCCGAGCTCCTCCTCCTATTTGTGGTGCGCGTCTTGATGTTATTCCACAAATGGAGGGACCTACAGTTATAAGCCGACTCCGAACGCTAGATATTTTTATGTAGAGCTTTTTCATGGCAGAAATACAATACACTAGGAGGTTTGTCATTGCCTAACGAGGGGCGACCGCTATTAGAATAATGTTTTTCTTAATTTTTTTTGTTTTGGTGTTTTACCGAGATTCGAACCCACGTTCTCTCTGTGAATTCCGAATGATAGTCACGCACCAACCCATTCGGCTACGGCGGCCACCGTTTACTCTTATTTAATTCCATATAATCTTTAAATCAGTTTAGGTGTAATCTACCTATCGTTAATTTGATTACGATGAATCCGGTAGATGGTCCCAGTAAGATCATCTTTGTCTTTCCTCTGCTTCTTGAATAAGAGAGGATAAGTCACCGCTATATTTATAGAAGAGCTTTTCTTATTTAAAAAAATAAAAATAAATAATTGGCGCGTACACTTCTGTTAGGTGTTTGGCCGAACTCCTCCTCCTATTTGTGGTGTGCGTCTTGATGTTGTTCCACAAATGGAGGGACCTACAGTTTCAAGCCGACTCCGAACGGCAGATATTTTTATGAGGAGCTTTTTCATGGCAGAAATACACTCGGAGGTTTGCCATTGCCTGCCGAGGGGCGACCGCTATTAGAAAAATGTTTTTATTAATTTTGCTTTCACCGAGATTCGAACCAACGATCTCTCAGTGAGTTCCGAATGGTAATCACGCACCAACCCATTCGGCTACCGCGCTCCTCTTATTTAGTTAGTGGTATAATTAGTACGTACGAAGATTATACTTAAGCTTTGTAACCAAAGTAATTTCTAAGTCAATAAAGTTGTAAACTTCTTCGGAACTGTATTCACGTATAATTCCACTCTGGTGCGATGACACAAGAATGTCGATTTTTTATTTTATTTTTTTCACACAGTCAACATGTTTTCCGTTTTACGAGGGTTATTGCGCCCAATAGTGGAAGCAAATTAAAATAATAATGAATGAATCATAAAATTTGGTTTTCGTAATATTCTCCTTGCATTCGCTTGAACCAATTTTCGAAGCCCTTTTGCTACTCAAAAGTGAATACCTCCAAAACGAGTTGTTAAAAAGTTTCAACAGCTTCTTCAAGCGTAGAAAAACGTTCAATTCGCATTTTATTTTTTAACTGCGGGAACAAAAAGAAATCATTAGGTGTCAAATCAGAGCTGTAAGGTAGATGGCCCATTACTTCGATCTTTAGAGAGCTCAAAAAATATGTGATCGGTTACTGAGATCGCATTGTTTAGCGAAAAACGATTCGTCTACAGCGGTTGGTTTGACATTGACATTCTTCAATAATTAAATTCTACAATGAGTAATTCTCTATATTTCTCCAGTACAGTTGCGGCATAGCCAGATTTTCCGAAAAAATAGGCGACTATTTACATTGAGGTGCTTCTTCCACGAACAACATTTATTGCATTAAGCTCATCTTGGAACACTCCTACTGTCGATTGGTGTTTTATATATGGCTGGTTTGCACCCATGGCGATGCCATAAGCGTGCTTTGAATCATCGCGGCTGAATTTCTTCAATATTTCATTACATCAATAGCACAGGTCCTATCATGCGGTATCCAACAAATACAAATTTTTTCGACGACCAAATTTTTCTGCGTATGCTGGTGCCCCTAATTTCCAAGCATTCCTCTTTCTCGCGTTATGTCACTTGACGAACTTGGGTTGATTGATGTACATCATCACTTTTTTCAGACGCATTTCAATCTGCACGTTGTTCGAACTCGTACCAACGTTTCACAGTGACTAAGTGTGTTGCTTCAACTCCAGATGACGAAGTAAGCTGATCAAAGTTTTACTGTCTCGATATTTCACGTCGAATAAATCATCGCACGAATTAATCCCATAGAACAAATATGGCTCGTAAGTTAAAACATTTGCAAAAAAATACCAAACTGTTCGATAAAAATAGCTCATCGAATTAGCTCGAATTACAGCTCATCACACATACTTTTGCAAAGGCACAAAATATAAAAGGCGACCCTCGTACTCGCCCGTGTTACAAGACTTACATACAATCAATGACACTTCAACGCACCCAGCGATAACCCAGTCGCAATCCAAGCATTACTACGTCGATACAAACAAACAAAAAAACACACTGTTATCAGCTCATCTTCAGCGAGTAAGATGAAAAAATACCAATCATATGAACTGTATAACAACACCACAGTCCACTAGTCGCTACAGCGGCTGATTAGCCGCGATTTTTTCCAATCCAAGTCAGTCTCATCGAACGGCTCCAACGCAGAAGAACCAAGTAAAAACCATAAGAACTTTTTCAATGAAACCGAATTCAAACGAAATGAATTTCTGCGAAGTGTCTTATATGTTTTTATTAATTGCCACCGCGATATGTATGCAAACGGTAAGTCAAAATAAAAACACATAACATCAAAAACTAGCCAAACGACAAATCACATCGATAGTTAAGTAGGATATGCAAATTATAAAATAGTTGTGGAGAAGGAAATAAAATAAACAAATGTTTTGTAGGTTAGCAGCGCTTCGACGACAAAGGCGCTGTCAGCAATGACTGCGAGTCAAAACGCCGATACGGATACAGAGATATTACGCAAATGTTTACGTGAAGTGGGCAGCAAAGATTTGGTCGGTGAGCTGCAAAAAGTTGCACGCTATTCCAAGTGGACGAAAGAGGAGATACCCTGCTTTACGCGGTGTCTTGCCGCTGAGAAGCGCTGGTTCGACGCTGATGAAAGCAAGTGGATTAAGCAGCAGATCGCTGAAGATTTGGGTGCAGATATGTACAACTATTGTCGCTATGAGTTGGATCGATTTAATGAGGATGGCTGCGAGTTTGCATATACGGGCTTTCGTTGCTTGAAACAGGTATGATATGACGTGGGGTATATGTATATTATTTCAATAGCGATTATCTAGGAAAAGTGGTATAAAAAAGAAGAATAAAGCCGCTCATAGAAGTTCACTATATGCAAAAGTAGGAAGTACACAACACTGCATATTAGAGATCTGCATACATACAAAGATAGATATTAGAATCCTAAAATTCAATCGAGTGTCCAGAATGTTCGTCATTTAAATTAAAAAACTCAAACACACTTCAGTACCGTAGCTATAACTTTTAATGATTTAGTACTTAATAATGAACTTCCTTCCAATCGACATAGGTAAATTTACTTTTACAAAATTAGTAGTAATGAATGTAAAAATGTTCCTATGCACCTTGAACTACTTCAACAAAGTTGTGGATTGTGCAAAAATATTCGATGGCCGTTTGTTAAAGAGCTGATTATCTTTTAAAAATAAAATCAAAATGTTTTCAGAGTTATTTTTGGGACATTGAAAGTAATTTCCATACCACTTTATCAAACGGATAAATTCTATATGGCTTGACTTTGGGTAACTCAATTTACTTCAAACTACTTTTTAAAGTAAAAAAATCGAATATGCTTTGCAAAAGCTGGCCTAGTACAACTACACTAAATGAAGCTCTAAGCATTATTTTGTATATCCTGGCTCCATACCTATTGCAGTATATCATATACAGGGTTTGATTGAAAAGTAATGAGCCTTATTTTTTAAGCAGTTTTATTGAACCTTTTGGCTTATACAACTAATATTCTTCAAAATAGGACCCCTGAGCGTTAATACACCGCTGGTAGCGGTCCTTCCACGGCAGAAAACATTTTTTAAACTCATCCGCCGGAATCGAGTTCAATTCGGCTGTCACAATTTTTTGGATCGCCTCGATGGAGTCGAAACGTCTCCCCTTCAGCTTTCTTTTCAGGCGCGAGAACAAGAAGAAGTCCGGAGGGGACAGGTCTGGGCTGTAGGGAAGGTGGGGAAGCGCCGGAACCCCCACCTTGGCCAATGCAGAGGTGCAGAAGAAGGCGGTGTGCGCCGGTGCATTGCCGTGATGAACGGTCCAATTTTTGATGAGGTCGGGCCGAACCCGGGTGACGCGGTGTTTCAGCCGAAAGAGCACTTCTTTGTAAAATGCCGCGTTTACGGTGCTTCCTGGAGGTACAAACTGTTTAGCTTTACGCAAAATTTGATCGAGTAACGTTGCTCCAACGATCGCTGCATATTCGCCACTGCAAAATCCTAACACAACTGGGACCGGTTTCTAGTGGAAGGGAAAGGTCCAACGATCATTTTCCCTCACCAGAAATTGTAGGTCCCTCCATTTATGGAGCAACATCAAGACGCACACCACAAATAGGAGGAGGAGTTCGGCCAAACACCCAAAAAGGGTGTACGCGCCAATTACATATATAAATGTATATATATATATATATATTAGGTCAGGTCGATTTGTGGGGAGGCAAAAAAATCGTCCATTGCTCTGTGAAAATCATATTCTAGGATCAAAATAAGAAACTTTGCCGAAGGAACCATACCTCTAAAACGAATTCTGATGTCCCCCAATTTGGGTCGAACTTTTTAGTTTCTTTTCTCATGTAAAAGCCAAAAATGGTGATATTTTGAAATGATTGTATGGGGAACCCCCCAGGGGAGTTCCAGGGGGTGTGCCACTGGCATGGGTGGATCGGCCGTCCAAAGTTAGTGGGGGTCGGTCATACATTTGGACCCGATTGGAGCACTCTAAATGGGTCAAAGTGGGATTTTTCGTTCGACCCAAATTGGGGGACATCAAAATTCGTTTTAGAGGTATGGTTCATTCGGCAAAGTTTCTTATTTTGATCCCTAGAATATAATTTTCACAGAGCAATGGGCGATTTTTTTGCCTCCCCACAAATCGACCTGACCTAATATATATATATATATATACATTTATATATGTAATTGGCGCGTACACCCTTTTTGGGTGTTTGGCCGAACTCCTCCTCCTATTTGTGGTGTGCGTCTTGATGTTGCTCCATAAATGGAGGGACCTACAATTTCTGGTGAGGGAAAATGATCGTTGGACCTTTCCCTTCCACTAGAAACCGGTCCCAGTTGTGTTAGGATTTTGCAGTGGCGAATATGCAGCGATCGTTGGAGCAACGTTACTCGATCAAATTTTGCGTAAAGCTAAACAGTTTGTACCTCCAGGAAGCACCGTAAACGCGGCATTTTACAAAGAAGTGCTCTTTCGGCTGAAACACCGCGTCACCCGGGTTCGGCCCGACCTCATCAAAAATTGGACCGTTCATCACGGCAATGCACCGGCGCACACCGCCTTCTTCTGCACCTCTGCATTGGCCAAGGTGGGGGTTCCGGCGCTTCCCCACCTTCCCTACAGCCCAGAATGCCTAATAAGCATATATGTATATATAAGTATTATATTTCCGCGAGGGAGTTAAAGGCCACTGCGAAAAGTAAAAAGTCACTTGGAGCCAGATTCCGCCTGTAGAATGAATGACAAAATTCTGTGAATTGTATAGCTTTTAAGGCAACGCAACCCGATCTTCATAACTCTCTTATAGTCGCTGTAGTATTCTAAGCGGACTTAATCTTTCTAATTCAGTTTTTTTATAATAAGTTATTCTTCTGCTGTCAGCAAGAATTTGATATTTCGATTGAGTACTACTATTTTTAGACTTCTTGGGCATTTCCCTCGCTCACTGGGTAGCACGGGTGGAGTCTTTTTCGAAACAACGAATCAAGGGGCTTAATCACAATGCAGTGCTCCAAATTGGATAACTCTGAATGAATCAAGCAATTACTGTTAATCAGAAACTAAAGAAAACATCTCGGTATGCGGTTTTCTAGCACATTGAATTTTAGTATAACAAATGAAAGTTTAAGGTCTGTCTAAAATCGCGTTAACTTAAGATTTTATTTTTTGCATACGGAATTTCCTGTCATATAAAACGCATGTTCGAAAAAATCATATTCTGTCTTTCAAACCAGAGTGATTATTTAAATTGTTGTACATTACAAAAGCATTTAAGTTAAATAAATATATATCTATCTGCAGGCTGAACTGTACACTCTCGAAACCTACAGGAACATACTGAGCTGTGCCAACGAGCTGAATGTCACCATGGAAGAGCTACAAAAGTATGCCGCCTTCCCTTCCAAAGAAGTTGTGCCCTGCCTCTTTCAATGTTTAGCTAAAAAGATGAATTTCTATACCCACACCTACGAGTGGAACTTTGAAAATTGGGTAAAAGCATTTGGGCCAATGCGACAAAATCGCTTAGCCTCAGATGTATGCAAAGTGAGCGCTGAGCAAATGCAAACACGCGACAAATGTGAATGGATGTATGAGGAGTATAATTGTTTGGAACGCTTGAACTATAACACGGACGGTTCGTATCCGTTAGAAACGACGACGTTGAGTGCTGTGATTGCTAGCAAAACAGCAAGTGAAGCCAAAGAATAAGAGAGCAAAGGGGAGAAGGTGGAAGAAGCAGACAATGTTTCGTGGAATAGTAGATTAAGCTAAATATACACATAACTATACTCACACAATATTCATTATTAAAAACAAAAAACAAAAAAAATGTAACTCCCTTGCAGTCAAACCAAGGCCCATTAAACAGGTAGTGGAAGTAGGGTTGCAGTTTTGATTTGTATCTAATATATTTATTTGGTCTCTAAATTGGAAAATGTTATTTAAGTCTCTCTAAACAGTCAATATTTGCTTATTAATTTTAGCATTCTAGTGGTCAAAAGCAAAAAAAAAATGCACTTCTCGTGTTGCTTTTATTCTATTGCTGCTACCTATTCAATGCGCCTTGAATCAAACCCATTTTATTTATTTTATGTTACTGCTTTTTTTGGCTTTTAATGAAATACACATCGCAGATATCTAAGAAATTTTATTTCATATTTTTAAATAATCGTTATTTTCACGTATATGTATGTATGTATGTGCGAAAAATATGTTGCACTGCAATATTTAAATTTTGTAAAATCAAAATTATACCTCCCGTCTCAAATACAACTCAAATGTTCAATTCGCAATGTAAGTTCTGCGCACAATCGGCCGATTCACGGAGATCCAGCAGGAAAAGACACGATTCGCCCAAGTGCAGGTATCCGAATCGTGTTCGTTGTGATCGATACACTTCTCCAAACCATGTGAGACCTTAGCCAAATTTTTGGAACTCTTCGCAGTGAATTGCGCAATAATCGCCTTCTCATCGAAGCCCTTCTCCTCAGTGAAGAGTCCCATTTTCTCCACAAAACACTTCACATAGCAATTCGTGCGCTTGTGAGCGGGGAATTCATAGTTTAAATATTTCTGATAAATGTCTTCGGGTATATGGAACTCATCACGGCACTCCTCATGCGCAATAATCGCATCTTCAGCTGTGCGTAGCTGAAATTTGGCTGCGGCCTGTTGGCAGATAAGCAAAACGATATTTTGTAAATAAAAAATGAATGCAAATTGTGCAAACGCAGAAGAAAAGAGATAAAATGGGGTAAGAAAAAAGTTGCACAAAAATGTTACATTGTTAAAAAAAATTGTCTTTTACTTTTTTAGTGCTGCTGTGCCAATTACTGTCTTGTTAATATTTATTTATTTATGCTCTACGCTACGCACTCACCAATGCCACACAGGCCAGCAACAAGATCAGCTGGAGTTTCATTTTTAAAACTATCAGCAACTTTTTCCACAACTTTTACACAGTCCTAACGGATCTTATCGCGGTCAAGCAAATCAGCGAGCGAGCGTACAATGAATTTATTGGTTGTTGAATGTTGCAGGTAACACAGCGGACTAAACCAGTCTGCAAGATTTTTTCACAATTTGTAGGTGTGTGACTTGAATTTAAATTACTTATATGTTAGTAGAAAAAAAAAGAAGTACCTAGTTGTCGGTCGCCGATTGGAATAGTGCTGCTACTCGGCTGAGGCTGAAGCTGAGGTTGTGTGCGTGGTTGTCGCTTAGGAAGTGGGCTGTCATTGCTGTCACCGTCGTTCCCGTAGTCGAGGCAAGCAGGCTGCGACACGACTGGGTGCAGGTTTTCTGGAAAGTTCAAAATACATATTGCTGGTATGCGTATGTGTGCTTGTAATCTGCGCTAGCCAGACATGAAAACCAGCTACGGGCCGCTGTCGCCACCAGCAGCTAGCTTTGAACCAAGTGCCACCATCCAGTCAATCAGCCATCGAAGCTGGTCGCGTACCATTTTCTTGGCTTGCTGTGGTTTCTTCGTTGCGCTTATGATACTATAAGTTTTATTGTATTTTTATATGCAAACACTTATTAGCATTCCACACGAACTGGTTTCATGCTTCTTGATATCTCGACGCTCAGCGCGCGTACTCACGTTCCGCTATCATCCGCCGTCACCGCAACTATCCCTTTCATTGTATCTGGGCTTGCCTCCTGCTTGCTTGCTTTTGGCATTATTATATAATTTTGCTTTACCTACATATACATATGTAACTTTGGCATTTGCGCGATTAATAATTTATAACGGTACTTGTTTATTAAGTATTTCGAGGATTAAGAACTCAAACTTGACAAGTTCTTTCAATTTTGCCGCATCTTGTTATACCCACAAAAAAATATTGGTTATTAATTTTTTAAATTTCGAAGTCAATGGAGAATTATGTCCTTTCAAAAAATTATATTTAGGTATTCAATTTAAGTTATTGAGTTTGATAAAAATTGCTGAGCCATTATTTTTTCTTTTATTTCGAAATTTTTGAAATTAACTTAGTTAAATTATCTGCTTTTACTCCGCGCTTAAAAAGATGATCCCCTATTGACTAAAAACTCAATCAACTAATTTTTTCCAGCCACTCCTGAGGCCAGCTGTGTATAATCACTAAAATTTTGTAGTGTGTGTCTTCATGTTTGAAGGGAGCAGATAGGAGCTCATGAGGAGCTTTTTATGGCAGAAATACATTTAGAGTTTTTCCATTGTCTGCCGAGGGGCGTCCGCTATTTGAAAAAACTTTTCCCTGAAATTTTGTTGTTTCCGAATGAAAAGTATGCACCAACCCATTCGGCCAGGGCGGGTGCTGAATCTTCTAACGATTTGATAAATATGCGTGAGATCTTAAGTTGCCTTGATGATATAGTATAACTTCCCTTTCTATTTACCAATTCTGGTCAATTTTGATCGATCACCTGCTTCGAAGTAATAGAAATTGAGTGCTTGATGATGAGTTGGGCCATCTCATAGCAATTCGATCACGATTTTCTTCAGCTATTATTCTCCGATGTGAACCACTTTTCAATAGTGCCGTCCATCCGCTTAAAAAATGTGTCGATTTCATAGCATTTCAGCAAAGAGTCGCAGACGTGAATTTGGTGCGCTTTGTTAAACACTTTGCGGTCGATGCTGCCAAGGCAAGATGTCATTAAGAGGAAAGGAAAGATTTCCGAGATCAGTAGAAAAAAATAAAATTTAATGCAGTAAATCAGTTTCAAGGAATTCTATTGGCTGATATTGCAATCAAAGAAATTTGCCGATCGCAAAGGGTTAATTAGGACTAAAATAGCTTAGGTGGGCATGATATTTTACATAAAGAATGGATCGGGTACAAAAAGTGAAGTTCCGCTCAAACTAAGACATTTCTATTCTCGTTTCAATGAAGTTGTAGAAAAAAATTGGTAGTAATATAGTAGTGATGTTTTTAAGCTAAATATGTTACAAATACAATATATACTGTAAATATTTTCTTGTCAAGCCCTTCAGGATGTGTGCCACTCTTTCTTGCACAACTTCAGCGGTGGCGAACACCACAAATGATAGAACGAGAAGCAGTAAAATTCATATTATGGCGTAGACAAAGTGAAAAAGATACAATGGCTACATTGACTAGATCATGTCAAACGAATGGATAAAAACTCTCCAGCCCATAAAGTATTCGGTGCGGTGCTTCTTGATTGTAGTAGACAAAGACTTCGACCATATACTTGTACAAGGTGGCGCAAAAGTAACCTTGCAATGTTTTTTTGGTTGTAATTTAAAAAAAAAATGAAAAACTTTGATTCTTCTTGTGGATTCTGTTTATTTGGTCTTTTAATTTTTTTTACATTAAGTCGAGAATATGATGTCATGTAAATGGCCGCCGCCACAGTTGATTGCCATTTGACCCCTTTTTATGGCATTTTCCATCACTTTGGCCAAAACTTCCGGCGATGGGTCCTCACATTCTTGACGGATATTGTCTTTAAGAGCTGCAAGAGTCTGAGGCTTGTTGACATAAACCCGCGACTTTAAAAAGCCCCACAAAAAGAAGTCTGGAGCGGTCAAATCAGGCGATCTTGCTGGCCAGTGCAAATCGCCAAAACGGGAGATTAGGCGCCCGGGAAATGCATCCTTCAGCATATCGGTTGTGGCACGTGCAGTGTGTGCCGTTGCACCGTCCTGTTGGAACCACATGTTTTCCAATCCCAATTCCTCAAGTTGCGGCAAAAAGAACTCGTTGATCATTGCTCTGTAGCGCTCACCATTCACAGTAACCGTTTGGCCCGCGACGTCTTCGAAGAAAAAAGGTCCGATGACTCCTCCAGCAAAAACAGCACACCATACAGTGAATTTGAGCGGGTATAATGGCTCTTCGTGGGTTACACGCGGATTTTCAGTGCCCCAGAAGCGTAAATTTTGCTTATTTACGTACCCGCTAAGATGGAAATGGGCCTCATCACTCATGATTATTTTTGATGAAAAATCATCTTCGTCTTGGTGGTGATTAAGGATGGCTTGAGCGTATGTTAGACGCGATTGGCGGTCAGCAGATAACAGCTGATGCACCGTCTGGACTTTGTATGGAAACATCTTTAAATCTTGTACTAAAATTCGCTGTAAAGATCGTCGACTGATACCCATTTGCGTGGCACGTCGTCTGGTCGTTGTCGTCGGCGCTTCCATGACATCCTCGACTACAGCAGCAATATTCTCTGCAGAACGGCTACTGCGGGGTCTGCCATGCCTGGCAGCATCTCGTGTTGTGCCAGTCTCTTCGAGACGAGCGGCTAAACGTCGCAGTGTTTCACCAGTTGGCGTTGGACGGCGAGGAAATCTGCGACGAAATTCAGGTTGTGCCAAAGTCACCGACCGATTATTGGTCAAATAAGTAGTCAGCAATATTCCGCGTTCTGGAGCAGTGTAACGTAACATTGTTTATTAACGCGTATTTCGCATGTGTTTACTTCACAAATGTCAAAACAGAACTGACATTAGTGGCCAATCGCAAAATTTATAGCATTTTCTGATAGGAGGATTACTTTAGCGCCACCTGTTGTATTCACCACCATCCCAAATATTTGCGCTGTATATTGTTTTTCATTAAAATGTTCGCAAAATACGAGTATTATCGAGAATAAAATTAATATTTGGATTTACACAAATATTATTATAACTACTGGCGTTTATGAAGAACGTTTAATAACAAACCGATGAGACTTAACGGGACTTAGCCACTCAAAACTAACAATCGGTAGTACTCACAGTGGCGATATTAATTCATAAAGCCACTCGAGAATTTAATTTGATTTCTGAGCAATGGGCAGCTTTACCCCGCAGCAGTGTAACAATGTGTGTATGCATGTATAGCACTTCTGATTTTTTATGTAAATATGTATGTATATGCCTTAAGTACAGATTTATACATACAATACCGCTGGAAATAATGGGACTGAGTTTGTAATTTCGAAATAATGAAAATATAACAAAAAAATCTGCCGCTAGTCATCAATGAAAGATGGTCGATATGAAGTTGATATACAGCTAGTTAAAAACCCTGGTCAGTTCAAAGTGCCACAGTGGTCCAAGGCTCTGTCATCGCTCTTAGTAGTTTTAACATTCCAAACAAATTCACATGCCCTTTGGTATTAGGTGTACGTAACGGGCGTATTTTGAAAGCCACTTATTCAGAATTTGGTCTGAATAGTTTTGTCATAGTCGTACGTGTTTGTCAGTTAGACAGTTGCAGCGTTTAATCATAGAGAACTATATGGACCTGTAGTGTATAGAAAGCTAAAATTGTCTTACAAGAGCTTTCCGAGGCCGGCTTGCAAATAGCCTAATTTCACGTCACGGGGATGGGCATTGTATACCAAAGTATTTATATCATACCTCAAAACCTGAATAAAATTCCGATATTCGATGTGGTATTGATGAAACTGAGCTGACAATACATGGCGTATTGTATTTTTAAAATCACATCCATATTAGAAGTCAAGCCTCGTATTAGTAATGCGGTATCGGTACTTTGGCTCTTGCACTTTTTGAGAATTTCAAAAGTGTTTACTGGGAGAAAAAAAGGACTACAGCTCTCTTCGTTGAGGATTAAATGGGGCAAGATTGGTTAAATAGACGTTTGCACTAAGCCTACACTCACTTTTAAGCTGAGACCGTATTGCGCATTTGGGTGTTATGAAGCCAGAGAAAAGTTTCCTATGGACGCGACTAATTTGAGTCAGACTGAAAGAGAGTGAAAGATGTGTTGCATCTTGGCTTAATAGGGATGCGAGTCGTTGTTATAAGAACGCTTTCTTTGCCAGAAAAGGAAATATGTAGTTTAGACGTACATTTTTTAGACTCCAGAGTTTGATTTTATATATGTGATAGGATTTCTGAAAGAGATTTAAGAATAAAGCCGATCCGCAATGATTGTTTAAAAGAAAAACATTTTTATTATTACTCAAGTTTTATTATTATTTACAAGTTTTATATTAAGTCTTCGTAAAACATTATTTTTTAATGGGATCTGCTTAAGTAATAGTTTCATAATTATATTATGGGATAAACTTTAATGCGTCTAAACCATCAGATTACCTTTAACTTACGTTGATTCTAAGCCAATGTGCTATAGGTACTACGTGAATAGGAAAAGTTGGGAAATGTGAGGGGAACTCACTTGGACGAGGAATGTAAATTTATCCCATGTGACACCACTGCATCGAAAAAGGTAGAGAAAAAACTGAAAAGAGGGGATGGAAGCGGACTGAGATTTATTATAAGTAAAAAAACAAAACCAAAACCGAACTAATGGTTATGTTAACACTTCATGCGACTCATGAAATTCATCAGATTGTTAATATCTATGCTCGGCGACGTGGCAAGATACCTAGATACCGTTGTGAGACAAGATCCCTAAAACTTAGTTTTGCGAGAGCAGGACAACTATGGAAAACGATTTGAAATGATTCCACTTCATCTCCCAGCTTTCGCGAATGAACTCAAAGTAATGTTGAGCCTCACAACTTACATATCTAGTGGACAATATCCGGTAAAAGTGCCCACAACAGTTCAGAGCTGCAGAGCTTGTTACCCTTAAAAACCACCTCGAGCTTCTCCAACCTTCCCGTGTAAATATGGATTTCGCGACCTTGCAAATTAGTGTTTTTGGCCAGTGTTCGCTGAGTTGACGCGGAGCCTATCATTTGAGTAGCACGAAATTCATCAAGGACCTGTAATCTGTTTAGTTAGCTCATCTACCTAAAACTTTCTTGCAATGTTTTTGTGTCCAGGTACCTGCTTGATTTCAAAGTGTTCGCCCATCAGAAAGGTGTGAACACACAGTCATACGTTTTTGTGTGAGAGAAATGTTAAAACGTGAGCGAGAATGTGCTATGAAAAAAAATTAAGCAAACAAAACTTATTCGTGTTCTTCACAGGGGTGATGTCACATACAGAGATTTTCAGTCAAATGCACTAAGAGCGGAATAGCAGTACGAGATGGATGCCATCTTTGTGTTTAGTGCATCTTGACATTCTACTGTGTTTATTAATCAAATATTTGCCCAAAAACTTGAAAGCAAAATAAAAAAATATAAGAAGGTTATATGGCATAAAGCAGAAAATGAACAGCGCCTATGCCGTATGGTATAGAATAATAAATAGATAACCGTCTGGTTTAATCTCCATCTGCTGCATTTAGATCTTCTATTCACAACAAACTTAATCTAGTGATTTGTTGCTGATCTGTAGGCTTTTACCTATTCATTAGTATATTTTTAAGATGAAGGAAGTTTCCTGTTTACACTGTGCGTCAAATGAAGGATGATAAAGCCCCCCGATCCATGGAGGTAAACATTTTTTTTTGTCAAACTAAATTTTAATGTTTGTTGTTCGAGCATATGAAATATAATTTCAGGACACATTTTAACTCAATCTTTTCGCTTATAGTGGGTCTCTTTGATACTTTATTCGACAAGTACGTAAAATACCTCGTTGAAAAGAAGTTAGAAAGTTAAATGGCTTTACAAAAATATTGGTGAAAATTTTCATTATGGACTATCTCTCTTAAAAATGTCATGTGGTCTGAAAAGATTTCCAAAAACTTAAGAATGAGTTATGGAACGTTATGATCCAAATACAACCACAAACAAACGTTAACATCGATAAATATGAAACAAAGGGATGCCTGCAGACTCACGTTAACGATAACTGACTTCTGGTCCATAGAAGAGCAGGCAGTCAAAATGGATATCCCTTACAATCAATACTACCATAGTTGTAATCAACCGGAGAAAAAGGAAACTCTTCCACTTCCTCTGTGAATTCCCTGCTCTATGGAAGGCGAGGTTATTAACCTTTGGCAAACCGCTTTTTAGAACCTCGAGGAGCTGGCTGGTACAGACATAAACTATCTTACTATATTCGCGGATTATTGGTGAATCCCAACTTAAACCAGCCAACTAACTGACCAAAAAAGGAGTACCTAGATTGGGTTGAAGCGGTTGTCCACTGTGGGACAAACAACTTAGTTAAAATTTGTTTGTTCTCGTATGAGTTTGCATGAGTTGAATATGTTTGGATGTATATTAAGATTTTGATGCAGTATTTTTTGAACAGTACAGTTAAGTTTGTGTAAAGGCTTGTACTACCAAGTTTTCTAAAAACAAAAATTCTTAGAACTTTACGAAAACTAACTCTCCATAAAAGTTGTTATTACAATTTTCATCGCCACTGTAGGACAGTATGCATATGATTTACTTCTACAGGGTGGCTGATGAATTTTGCTACATTAGGAAACTCAAATAACTTTTTTTTTAGTGTATGGAATTCATTTTTTTTTTTTTTCAAGTTGAAGCCATTAAATTTTATTAAATGTAGCTTAACTAGTTTTAAAAATAATTGAATTTAAATGCCCCCCATGCTCGTTGACACAAGTGCGTCATCTTAGTAAAAAGTTGTTCATTGCTGCTTTGAGAGTTGCGATAGGATAGCCGCAATTGTTGCCCGAATGGATTGTTTTAGTTCATCCAAATTTGTTGGCTTTGTTTTATAAACTTCTTGTTTACATAAACCCCACAAGAAAAAGTCAGGTGCAGTAAGGTCAGGCGACCTGGGGAGCCAACGAAATTCGGAGTTTCTTGAAATCAGTTCATTGGGAAATTTTCGTCGCAACTCTGTCATAACAGTCTGGGCTATGTGAGACGTTGCCCCATCTTGTTGAAACCACACAGAATTGAAAGGAATTCTCTTTCGGCGTAGTTCTGGATAGAAAAATTCTTTCAGCATTTTCAAATAACGGTCTCCAGTAACCGTAACGGTGTGACCATTTTCTTCAAAAAAATAAGGCCCGACAATACATCGTGAAGAAACCGCACACCACACTGTCACGCGAAGAGGATGCAATTCCGTCTCGTGGAGTATCTGTGGGTTAGAAGTACTCCATATTCGACAATTTTGTTTGTTCACATTGCCGTTTAAATCGAAATGGGCCTCATCAGACATGAAAAGGCAGTTTAACATGTTTTGGTCTTCTTCCACCATTTGCAGGATCTTCTGGCAAAATTCCAAGCGGATCGGCAAGTCTGCTGCATTCAGTTTGTTAACCATTTGAATTTTGTAGGGAAATAAGTCTAAATCTTTGTGCATTATTGTTTGCAAAGACTGTCGGCTGACACCAAGTTGAGCAGATAAGCTTCTTGTTGAAACCCTTGGATTGCTTTGTATAGCTGCAGCTACAGCAGCGATCGTTTCCTCCGTCCGAACTGGTGGATTTCGATGATAAAGCCTTCTTGCGACTGTTCCTTGCTCACCAGTCTCATTATGGTCCATCTGCTCGGGGGATCGCCGCCAAACATCCGCCTGTACTCTCTCTGTACCAAAACTACGGACTCCAGTGCGTGATAGCGGCGGACTATCCAAATTCTTGTTTGCGTGTCCCAGTTATCCATTTTAATAAATTTTAAAGATCAATATGCAAATTAAAACAAAAATGGAGCAGATAACTTAAAAAGAAAAAAAGTTATTCAATTTTTTTTGGTAGCGGCTTTCATCAGCCACCCTGTATATACATTAAGTGCAATTCCCATGTGGTTTTTGTATTTGTTTGCACAAAGCACGCATGTGCGCGTGTCTGTCCATCTCTCACGAATAACAATGGATTAATTACATTAAAGAGTTACTCCAATAACAAATTTGCAATATAATAATTAAAAAACCATCAAACTTCACTACGCCCACCAGCCATTCTCTGCAGCTCTTCCAGAGCATATAGGTACATATACTTGTATGTATGTATGCATGCACAATATGTTGAGTGCTACCGCACGCATTCATTTCCGTTCGGCCAGAACAATAACAATGCAATTCAGCAAAAATATGCACGTGAATGTGCTTTGGTAATTTAATACACATTAATATTTATTTCTGAATGTGTGCGTGCGTGTATAAAAAATGCATTAACTCGTAATAAATCGCATGTAATTACAACTTGTGGCCGTTGTGTGGTCTCATTCAACATTTAAGGCTTTTCACTAAAAATTAACCTCAAATTATCAATTTAATAAACGGATATGCGTTCGCGACCATTTGTTTTACTGCAATAAATTGATTGATGGTGCACATTTGTGAATTAGGCAATTAAAAATTTCCACACAACTATAAGTACAAGCATGCACACACTTACTACAGATGTATGAGTATATACCTATTCGAAAGTGAATTGTATTATAATCAAAATACTAATGAAGCAGTCTACATATTATCGAAAATGTGCTGCATATCTAGAGTTAAAATACGAAATTCTATATTTAGAGCCTTTATTCGTGGTGGTTGCGCTTAAAAGTATCTGCCGAATCTAAATATGTCCCAAACTTAAATAAAGGATAAATACACAGATAGATACATTTCGCCTATAACAGGTGCCCCAATTAGAACAATGGTTAAAACACAAGCAATGTATTTTGTAGATTTGATATTTTTGTTGCCCAAGTTGAAGTTACCACTTCGTGAAAGGAGATTTCAGTCGATAGAGGAGATCAAAGAGAATGTGACGAAGAAGCTGAAGGCCATCCCTTCGTTGGCCAACCAGGGGTACATGGAGGACTGGGTTAAACGGCGGCACAAGTGTCTTGCTTCTGACGGGTCATATTTTTAAGGAGATAAAATAAATTTCCCTGAAATTCAGCTCAGTTTTGTTTTATGTAAACATTCGCGGTACTTGCTGATCATAGGGCTTGAGCCATATTTGTGTTGTATAGAAAATTATTCTTGGAAAAAAATTAAATTACACCCTTAACATTTCTATTCGATTATTTTTACAATATTCCAAGTATATCGGTCATTATGGAGAATGGGTTGAAAAACAATAAAATCCTTTTCAACCACTAATTTTTATTTATCCATTGTTAGGTCAGAAACATAAATAGCAACCTTCGTATATTTTGTCGCGTCGTGTATTTTATTCTCTTAAAGAATTTTTGATGACACTTTGGCATTTTCAATTTTTTGACGCACAATTTTCCTTTCAAAAATGCCAAAGATAGAAATCAAACGGCATCAAATCACATGATTTTGGTGCACAATTCACATTGCCCCAACTTGATATATGAATATTTGCGAAAAATCCTGACAAAATCAGCGTCATTGCGAAAGCCATTTGACAGCATGTACTTTTCCGTGCCTTTATTGAGTAGGTGGCCTAGCACTATGACAAAAGAGCAGATTAACTCAAAGCAAGAACAAAATGTACTACTCATTAGCTCCTCTCTCTCTCTCTCTCTTTTTTTCTCTTTGTCTTAGATTCACAGTCTTTGGTGGACCATAGCTTTATCAACAATCCTCTCTCTTGCCTCATTTCTCCAATTACGACCGCTCATCGCTTTTAAGTCTGCTTCGACGTCTTCAAGCCATCTCTTTCTTGGTCGACCTATCTTTCTTCCGCCAAATGGATGCAAAGTAAATACTCTTTTT
Source organism: Anastrepha obliqua (assembly GCF_027943255.1). NCBI lineage: Eukaryota > Metazoa > Arthropoda > Insecta > Diptera > Tephritidae > Anastrepha > Anastrepha obliqua. Next base: position 90,938,768 of record NC_072892.1, read on the forward strand.
TCGATTCTGTCGTTGGGTATTTTTATGATGTGGCCAATCCATCCATCAATTAATAAAAAGTATTTCGTAGCTCTTCTACCCTCTGAAAAAGTTTGGTAAACTTCACAGGTAGGTCCACCACAGCTATAGTGAAACTCTGCTTTATACTTTTATTGTTTTGCTTTCACTGCAAGCGTAGCTGATTTCAAGAATTTCTCTGTTTAAACTTTGAAATTATGAATTTCAAACATTGAAAGAACTAGTTTCAAGCCGATGTGCAAAAGGTCCTCATTTAAATTTTCGAAACTTTGCGAGGCTTCATCCACTGTCTTCCATATCTGTAAATAATGAAAAGTTGTTAATGTATGGTAGTATAGTAGTCAGCAATGTAAAAGTTATTTTACCTTCAATCAACACATCATCCGCTGCAGCAGTTCCAATTAAAAAATCCTCAATTGATTGCTCTGAACTCTTGTGAGGTAATTTATAAGTGAAATTTCTATCAAAACTTAGCTCGCTTCTGAACCTTTACTAATGCGAAATTACCACACGGTTAAAAAGAGTGCTCACTGAACAAACTTGCACTGCGCACTTAAGCTAGTATGTGAGATCACTTGTCGTGTTTGGCGAATAACCATATTGTTTACACCTAAATGAGTAATCTTAATGTCACACCCAATATTTTACTTAGCCACAATCACTAAATGTGTTTTTATATCTAAACAAAAAAAGTAACTAAAATAAATAAAATTTTAACTTAAATTGAATATTTCTATTTAACTACTTAATTGTGAATTCACCGCGGTGCAATAAAATTTAATTATGCGAAAAACGTGGGTTGCAAAAATTTTTAATAAGTTCAACATACATTTGCATACATGCAAATACCCAGCAGGAAAAACTTAACCTAGTAAAACGCATTTCTGTTTCGGCACTAATACTACACATTTTGCTCTATTTAGCTATTTACTATTCATATCGCAAACTGTTGAAGAACTGAAGCCAAAATTCGCTTTTACCGGGAGCTACCACTCTGACCCCACAAATAAATTACGACTTCTTAGAAAGAGAAAGTTTTTGGTTGGGATAAAGATGGAGAGAAAATGAGTTTTTTTTCGTTCAAACTAAATAGTAATACAGTAAAAGCATCGAGGGGTGTATCGAATATGAGGCTCCAAAACACATTAAGTTATATAGAAAACTTAAATACATGTTAAATAGGTCAAAATTTTCGATAAATAAACTATTGTAAGAAAACTCTCAAAGACATTTTTTTATCAATTCAATGAAAAGAAAATTATTGCATACTGCAGGAATACATCTCCTAATTTTCAATTTATTTTTGCCCTTAACTTTAAAATAATATTAATTACAAAGAAAAGTTTTAAGAAAGGGTTGTAGATAACATTATTATTCAAGAAAAGGTTCCCTATAAAATGCTCACGTTCTTTACAGTTCTCAAAATTAACTCAAAAGTCTAATCAGCCGCCGTAGCCGAATGGGTTGGTGCGTGATTACCATTCGGAATTCACAGAGAGGTCGTTGGTTCGAATCTCGGTGAAAGCAAAATTAATAAAAACATTTTTCTAATAGCGGTCGCCCCTCGGCAGGCAATGGCAAACCTCCGAGTGTATATCTGCCATGAAAAAGCTCCTCATAAAAATATCTGCCGTTCGGAGTCGGCTTGAAACTGTAGGTCCCTCCATTTGTGGAACAACATCATGTTCCAACATCAACAACATGTTAAATGCGCGTTTGGCTCTTTTTCCCCCAAATTTACTCTACTAAATGAAACATTTTATACTGAGACGGAGTTAGTATCCCAGTTTGATCTGAAAAGGAAAATTATGCAGTTGCTTCTCAATTTCAAATTAGGTATCTCAATTCAAAAGAAGGTCACAATAATTGTTTCTCATTCCGAATACCCAGAGCCAACGCATTTAAAACCAAATAAATTAATCGGGAACCGAAGAATTAGCATTATTCGTAGTGATACCAAGCTTCCTTGAAAACAAAAATCAAAAAAATCACCTGCCCAATGATTCGCCGTAATAAATATTGTGACTTTGGAAATTTTATTTCTTTTTCTACGGAACTGAATCACTATAATTAATCGAAACGCACGCTAGTTAATAGCTCAAAAAAAATAAACAGAGCTCAGTAGACCTCTTCTGGCGCATCCAGTCATCCAGTTTCGTTTTAATTTCCTTTATTAATAAATACAAAAATTATTCTGAGTGATGGGCATCTTTACTTTGACCTTTACGCGCTCCATTGCTAGTATGTTTATATATTTCACCTGCTAGTGTCAAAATAAGGCGATTAATTTTGCGCCACCTTTTAGTAGAATATTCTGTCAATTACTGCTGGCTGTGCTATGAACCAAGCAACAGATGGCAAGGCAAAGAAGTAACACTTCAGTTTAGTAGCAGAATTTGAAGCGAGGACATGCTTAGAAATCAAGTCTTATATTTTTTCTATTTTTCACTTTTATAATTAAATATATAAACAATTTAATTTCTGTATAAATTAGAAGCGCTACAGACTTTTGAAGCTGTATCAATCACAACCCTAGTCCTCGAAAAGTGGCAATTAAGCACCATCCCCAATTCTCTGAAACCGGTCCAACGCGCGACTGGTGGGTATCCCTACAGGGTATGTGTACATACAGATACATTCAAGCACACACATACTTGGACATCAGCATTTTTGACACTGAAATCACATTCGTTATGGACTTTATTTGCAGTGCATTTAAAAAAAAAGGTTTTTAAAGCAGGCCACGTCAAGCTTAGCAAAAGTTGTATAATATTAAAAAAAGCATCTTAGTCTCCTTGCGGTTTTGAAGGAAATTTTAAATTATAAATTTGTGTACCTAATATACATATTTGAATTAAACTTCAGAGAGCTTCACAGTTGCATGCATTATCTATATATATAAAAATGAAATGATGTTCGTTCGTCCGCATTTTTTTCGGCCGATACGAGGCCAATTTTATTCGTTCTTTTTTCATATTATAGGGATCCACTAGGGGAAGGTTTTTAGCAAAAAAAAATTTCTTTTAAATATTTTCTTCATATAAAAAAAAGAAAAAATCAAAATATTGTCCAAAACAAAACTTGCTCGATTGTTAGATTAAAGTAAGTTTCGAATCGACATTCATTTTATGTGTACAACTTTTTTTGAATTTTTTGTATTTGTATTGTGATACAGAAATGTATTGTATACAGAAATTTCAAATGATTCGAATGAAATTTTTTTTTTTTTTTTTTATTTCTTCCATAAAATATTACACCTGTCGTTAGACAATAAGTAATTTGATTTACAAAAAGATGGAATGAGAGTGATATTGAAGGGCCAATGCCCCCAAGCTCATTTAGAAGAAATATATACATATTATTTAAAAACAAGTGGTTAACAAACAATGATATATACGATTAGTTGACAATTGATTACAAGGATTTTGCAAGATCTTTTGGTGTTTGACGGTTAAGCCGACTTTGGGTAGATTTTTCTTTATTTGGTAGTCTTCTCATCATAGGATTTGTATGCCTTAATAGTCTATTTATGTGTCTTCTGCTAGCGCTTTGTATTGTTTCATCAATAGTATCGATGTCAAGGTCGCGATGAATATCTGCGTTAGGTATGTACCAAGGTGCATTAGTTAAGGTCCTAAGTATTTATGAAAATAATGTTTCAATTCAATTGAGCAATGCTTTCTTTGACCAATTCTATATGGAAATGAATGCGTTTGCAAACGATGTTTTCGGCTATGAACAAATGTTGGAATCGAATGAAAAAGGAAAGAAACGCGAAATGATAAAAAAAATTCTTGGAAAATTTAAAATGAATGGTGCTTCATTGGAAAAATTCAAAGGTAATAAGAACATACACAAGATAAAGTTAGAATTCGAATTTTTAGATTTATTTTGTTTATTTCTCATTTTTTTCAGAAGTACACCACACAACAACTCATTCCAACTCTGATTTTGAAATCCTGTTGGAATTGGTGATCGATAATTTTGTCACTATAATGGTCAATGGAAATTTGCGTGTATCAGACCCTGCATATTATTTACCATATCAACTTTTTATGGAACATATGGACCAAATGAACACAAAAAAATAATTTAGTTTTGTTTTGATTTTTTGCAACATTTTGGTTTTCAGTTAATACAATAAAAACAATACTGTTTTTTCGTGAACACAAAATTCTAAATTTATTACGTTGTTTGTTTAGAATTTTTTTAGAAAAAAAGTAAATTTTTTGGTTTTGAGGAAATTTGTTTATTGTTGCTATTTGTGAAAGCGTAGATATTTGTAAGTATTTGACTATAATCCTAAAAGTTAATGGAATACCACTATGACACATAGAAAACATTTTTTCAAAGGGGTGTTTTTCGAAAATTATAAAAAAAATTGTTTTCAAAAATTTTGAAGAAATAAAGTAAAATAAAAAAATTTCGAAAGCATGAAATTTTTTCAAAACCAAATTTTCCTCAAAAAGATAAAAGAAATTTCTTCGAAGAGGTGTTTTTCTAAAATTACAAAAAAAAAAATTTTAAACAAATAAAATAAAATAAAACTTTTTCAAGGGTATGAAATTTTTTCAAAACAAAATTTTCTGAAAACCAAACAAAATTAAAAAAAAAATGGTGTTTTCAAAGCATTTCATATTCCACTATTAATAGAGAATACATTTTTTCGAGGGGGTGTTTTTCAAAGCGGAAAAAATTTTTTTTAACAAATCAATTTAAACTTTTACAAAAGTATGAAATTTTTTCAAGAACAAAATTTTCTCAAAAACGTTAAATTAAAAAAAATAGTTTTTTCAAAATATTTAATTTTCAGCAATTAACTGAGAAGAAATTTGTTAGAGCGAAGTGTTTTTCAAAACTTCAAAAAACACTTTTTAACCAAAAAAAATAAACCTTTTTTCAAAAACAACAGGAATGATAACATTGCCTAACAATTTCTGCACTTTTGCACAGTCTAAAGAGGCATTGATACAGAGTGTATTTCCAAACATAGTTCAACATTACAAAAACCATGATTGACTCAGCGAAAGAGCAATTTTAGCTGGGAAAAATAAGGACGTCAATGATATAAATTCAGCTATTTTAGATCAAATACCTATTGACATAGTTGCGTATAAGTCAATAGACACTATTACTGATCAAGATGAGGTCGTAAATTATCCAACTGAATTCTTAAACTCACTCGATTTGCCAGGCTTACCACCTCATAATTTACGATTAAAAATTGGAGCACCGATTATTATGCTGCGCAATAGTAATGTGCCCCGACTTTGCAACGGTACCAGACTCGCTGTGAAGAAGCTAATGGGTAACGTTATCGAAGCAACAATTTTGAAAGGGAAGTACAAAGGAGAAGACATTTTGATACCCTGAATTCCACTGATTCCGGCGGATTTACCATTCGATTTCAAACGTTTGCAGTTCCCTATTCGCCTTGCCTTCGCTATGAGAATTAATAAGGCGCAAGGACAGTCTCTACAAATGTGCGGTATTAATTTAGAATACCCAATTTTTTCTCATGGACAATTGTATGTAGCTTGCTCACGAGTTGGCAAACCATCGTCATTATTCACGCGAAAGATGAAAAAACCAAAAACGTTGTCTACCAAAAAGTGTTACAATAAAGTTCGAATGAAATTGTATCAAAGAATTTGCTTTGTTTCGTATTAATTTTATTCTCTTTCAGCAAATCATTGAATTTATCGTCTAGCGAAGCGGGCGAGGGTACGCTAGTACACATATATTCACAGCACTAAATAATTTTTGCATAGGGACAAATTGACAAGTTTTGGCGATTAACTTTTATCTTATTTAATTATAGTAACTTTTTATGAAAATATAGTTCATTCTCCTACTAAAACCATAGAAATCCAACTTTCAAACTTTGTGCAAATTTAAAGAAAAAAATCAAAAAAATGTCATCAATATTTCACGCTTTTTCTTCAGAATTTTTAGAAAAATGTAGTGCATGTAGTTTTATGGTACATTGAAATTTGGATTAATAATGTGTAAGTTTCAAGTGGCCTTCAAATTGTGTTGATTTTTTTTTAATGGCGCTCTTGTGCATCGTTTCTATACAACGACATTTTCTATAGAAATAAAAAAATTGTCCCAACTCAACCCGATTTGTGAGTCAGTTGAAAATTTGGTTTTAGTATCTTCAAATTTAATGGGCTATGGCGGCCGCCGTAGCCGAATGGGTTGGTGCGTCACTACCATTCACAGAGAAAACGTAGGTTCGAATCTCGGTGAAACACCAAAATTAAGAAAAACATATTTCTAATAGCGGTCGCCCCTCGGCAGGCAATGGCAAACCTCCGAGTGTATTTCTGCCATAAAAAAGCTCCTCATAAAAATAAATACCGTTCGGAGTCGGCTTGAAACTGTAGGTCGCTCCATTCGTGGAACAACATCAAGATGCACACAACAAATAGGAGGAGGAGCTCGGCCAAACACCCAAAAAGGCTTTTTAGTTTCTTTTCTCGTGTAAAGGCCAAAAATGGTGATATTTTGAAATGATTGTATAGGGAACCCCCCACGGGAATTCCAGGGGGTGTGCCACTGGCATGGGTGGATCGGCCGTCCAAAGTTAGTGGAGGTCGGTCATACATTTGGACTCAATTGGAGCACTCTAAATGGGTCAAAGTGGGATTTTTCGTTCGACCCAAATTGGGGACATCAGAATTCGTTTTAGAGGTATGGTTCCTTCAGCAAAGTTTCTTATTTTGATCCCTAGAATACGATTTTTACAGAGCAATGAGCGATTTTTAAATCGACCCGCCCTAATATGCATATATGTATAATATATATATAAAACTACATACTGAAATATTCTTGAAAATTCTGGTTAAAAAGTGTAAAATATTGGTGAAAACTAAATTTGTTTTTAATTTGCACAAAGTTTAACACTTGAATTTATATAAATAGCTTTTGTAGGAAAATTAACTATATCTTCATAAAAAAATTACTAAAATTAAATAAGAAACAAAAAATAGTCCAAACTTGTCAATAAGTTCCTGTGCTATAATTGTTTCACGCAATATTTATGTAAGTTATAAATTAAAATCAAAACAAAAAATCAATGACTTTCTATTTTATTTTGTGATTATTTAATTTTTTTCTCATACAAGCCCTGTCTGGCTTGGCCTTCCTTCACGCGGACGGCCCTCAACATTAAAATCACCGTCTTTGAAGCGACGGAACCAATATCAGCACGTTGTTTCACTTAAAGCAGCATCTCCATAAACTTTTGTCAACACTTCCCACAAATGACGATTATTCGGCACAAAATCAGACATTTTCACAAAACCAAAAGTATATGATACCATCTAAGCTTGGTTTATGAAGTTGAGGTTATGTTAGAATCGACTAGCACACACAGCTGGCGGTATCTATTGACAAAGAGTGGGAACTTAGTTGCGCACCTAATAAATCAATATGTCTTTCATGGGTTGAATCTGATTTGAATAGCAATCACATTAAAAAGAACGTATACTAAACAACCTCTGTCAGGCTTAGAACCTATACGAGACTTTATGTTACAATTCTGAATATTTTTAAAATAAAAAATTTTACCCCAATTAAAAAGTTACGCTGTGTGCAAATCAAAACAATTTGTCAAAACTATTCTTCAAAATCAAATTTCTCTGGTGAAGTAGAAAAAAACTGGAACTTTGAATTAGCCCTCTAAATTTGGACTTGGGATCGAAAAACCACTTTTCATAGGTTGAAGCATATGTCATATGTCATATGTCATATTTATAAAATGATTTTTTGGACATTTTTTAATAAAAAATTTTATAAATATTATAATTTTTTTCATAAAATTCCATGTCATATGTCCATGGATTTTCATTATTTATAGCTCGTTAGCAACAAAAACAAAATTGAAAGTATTTTACTTTCGTGTAATCTTATAACTGGTAAAAATATTCGCTTAATACGGTCTTTAAACTGAAAAATTGGGCACAAATTTACAATTCGTATTGTGTTTTACCTTATTCCTTCAGTTTTCACTAGGTTATATTAACATTTTAAATAGCATTGTAAGCAACCAAATGTGCTCTTCCGAATGATACATAAATGAAAATCAGCGAATAAATAAATATTACGGGTACTCGTATGCTTCTAACAAATAAATAATAATTGGCACGCACACTTCTGTTAAGTGTTTGGCCAAGCTCATCCTCCTATTTGTGGTATGCTTCTTGATGCTGTTCTACAAATGGAGGGACCTATAGTCTCAAGCCGACTCCGAATGGAAGACATTTTTTATGAGGAGCCTTTTCATGGCAGAAATACATTCGATGGTTTGTCATTGAATGCCGAAGAGCGACCGCTATTAGAAAAAACTTTTTCTTCATTTTAGCGATTCTCAGGGCTTCGAACGCACGTTCTCTGAATTCCGAATGGTAGTCACGCATCAATCCATTCGGTTACAGCGGCAACTGTTATTACTCTAATAAGGGGTGGTTAAATTTCAAGGGCCGATGTTGAATGTGAACCACACCTAAACGTCAACGACCCCGTTGGGCTTCTTTCTTTGGGGTTATTTGAAAGAAAAGGGGTACGTCGATAAGCCAGCAAAATTCAAGAGCTAAAGGATGAGATAATTCGGCACATCGTCATCGAAAATTTGGACCATCGGATGGACAATAATTTCCTAAAAAAATAGTATTTTATTCCAATCAACACCGGCCCTTGAAACTTAACCACTCTTTATATGTAATTTGCCACACCAATGTAATTAAGCCATACCAATATCATCATAATAAAGAGAAATTACGATAATTTCCAAAAAAAATTGTATTTTATTAAAAATCAACACCGTCCCTTGAAACTTAACCACCCTTTATAATCAGTTCTTTTTAAAATTTTTAAAAATTTAATTTTTGTTTTTGTTTAATTCTCTAGGATAAAATATACTTTCTAATATTTTTATTTTTTTATTGTTTCATTCCAACTTTTTGGTAAAATTTGGTTTTTCGTCATTTTTGAAAGACATACTCCTCAGATCTTTTTCATTAGTATCCTTGCCCTCATACTTAGCCCTGTCCCTGCTGGGACTATCATAACTTTCCGAAAGCAACCTAAAATACATTTTGCAAATTGAAGCAACAAACCACAAAACTTATTTAGTTGTCAAAAACCTTTTAAACGGTGCCTTCGCTTGCCAACCGTCAAGAAAACAAACTAATACGTACAGTGAGCTTAAGCAAAAAGCCGTGTATCTGCTTACTGCGCGTTTTACTTCTAAACCTCTGCTCCCTATATACTGCGCTACTGAATATTAAACCAAACCGATTTATAAAATAGCTTTTTTTGCTAAATATATTTTATACCTGAACCATTAAGTCACCTTGCGAACTAATTCTTTGTAAAATATTGTATTAAAATACCTTGAAGTTCTGAGTAATGCTAAAAATTTTAAATTTCTAACTCGATAGAATATTAGCTTTACTTCATCGACTACAAATTTGTTCCCGTAGGAAAAAAACGAAAGCACCCTAAAACACATTTTGCAAAATGAAGCAACAAACCACAAAACTTATTTAGTTGTCAAAAACCGTTTAAACGGTGACTTGTACGCTTCGCTTGCCAACCGCCAAGAAAACAAATATCTTCAATTTACATAAAATGCTTAAACTCATCCGACCTGAGTTCTCATATATTTATAACGACACGAGAAATGGTTAAAAATGCTGCTGCCCAGCTCATTGATGTTCTTTTCAAGACTAGTGCTGCCGCCATGGACCAAACAGTTAATACTTATAAAAAGCACGACACAGGAATTTGTAAAGTAAGGAAATCAATGCTAAACAAGAATTGCGTAATAATTTTTTAAATTTTTTTTATTTAAATTCGGTAACGTTTACTTCATCACACGCTTGAAACACCACATGAAATTGACCTTTAAAAATAACTAACTTCCAGATATATTATGTTCCTTTTTTATCTCAGGCTTACATTCATCCTTATACCGTTACTAGATATCGCATTACATATTTACAGGTTTTCGGAAAAATACTAAAATAATAAATTGATAGTCACACTATCCTTGAAGTTCGCCTGTGGCTACTTTCGCTGAATTCTCATAAAGCTCAAGTACATGCGGGACCTTGGGTAGGCCATTACTGTCAATGACTAAATTGAAATTTAATCCAAGCGGAATATAACGCTTGCATCGCCGTGAAAATTTAATTTGAGTTCTCGTGTTCTTTTTTCAATTATTACAGTTATTTTTTTATTGGAAAATATGACACTCACCTTTACTTGAAGCTGAGAAATGTGAACTTTAAAAAAAATTGCTGTGAAGATTTTTTTATTTTAGTTTTGGTAACCAAACATTTATTCTGCAACTTAATGGAAGTAAGAAAATACAAGTTTGTTGAAAAGTAATAGCGAAAAATGTAAGAATTTTAATAATATTAATATTGTAAAATAGTTTTTTTACTTAATATGATATTCAACTTTTTTGGAAAGTTTCTGTATAGTCTTCTACATTCGACATAAAAAGAATTGTTTTCATTTTGTGAAGATGTAGTAGTCGCTGGGAGCGAGTACAGTGAGTATTCAAGCAATTAGTACATTAATTCATTCAATTTAGCCATTGTCAAAACAATCTCGTGTATTGATTTCATATAAAATGGATTTATTTCGAATTTTTCACTCAGGTGATTCAAAAAATTGTAGTTTCTCAAGATAGCATAGGCTTACAAGTAACACAGTAATAAGGGATCCTACTTAATTAAGGTCTTATAAATTAAATGGTGTGCCCCTTTTAGTTGGAATAGTTCCAGTTGCTGAGATATCGGGCTGCTGAGAGCTCATTTGGAAATAACCTATAACCAAAAATCAAAGTTAAAAGTCAGGGTGGTTTTAGGCAAGAATCAGGCTTTACAATTCCTATGTGAAATTGAATGCTGAGTCAAAAAATTTACCTAGCTTTCAATTTACCTTTCCGTTAACTAGCGAAAACAGAGTTTAAAAAATGTTTTTTTTTTACAAAAATAGGAAAATTTTCGATTTGTTTTGTAAGGAATAAAGGTCTACTTTGTTATGTCATCTTTAGCATTTATCAATTAAAGAGATAAATAATTTTACACGATAGAACAAGGTTTTAAAATTTTTGAAACTTCTTCTTCTTAATTGGCGCGATAACCGCTTACGCCATTTTGGCCGAGATTAACAAAGCGCGCCAGTCGTTTCTTTCTCGTGCTAACCGGCGCCAATTTCACACAACAAGTGAAGCCAAGTCCTTCTCCACCTGATCTTTCCAACGCAGAGGAGGCCGCCCTCTTCCTCTACTACCACCAGCTGGTACCGCATCGAATACTTTCAAAGCCGGAGCGTTTGTATCCATTCGGACGACATGACCCAGCCAACGAAGCCGCTGGATCTTTATTCGCTGCGCTATGTCTATGTCGTCGTAAAGCTCATACAGCTCATCGTTCCATCGTCTACGATATTCGCCGTTGCCAACGTGCAAAGGTCCAAAAATCTTACGCAGAGTCTTTCTCTCGAATACTTCAAGCGTCGCTTCATCGGATGTTGTCATCGTCCAAGCTTCAGCGCCATACGTTAGGACGGGCATGATGATAGCCTGTACAGTGTTATTTTCGTTTGTCGAGAGAGGATTTTACTACTCATTTGCCTACTTAGTCCAAAGTAGCACTTGTTGGCAATAGAGATTCTACGTTAGATTTCAAGGCTGACCTTATGCTGGTTTCTAAATGAATGAAGTATTTTACAACCTCAAAATCATAACTGTCAACAGTGACGTGAGAGCCGATACGCGAGTGCGCCGACTGTTTGTTTGAAGACAGGAGGTACTTCATTTTGTCACCGTTCACCACCAGACCCATTCGCCTTGCCCCTTAATCCAGTTTGGAGAAGGCAGAACTAACAGCGCGATTGTTAAGGCCGATGATGTCGGCATCATCGGCATACGCCAACAATTGTGCGCTCTTATAAAAAATTGTGCCTGAGCGATTAAGTTCTGCGGCTCATACGATCCACCCCAACATCAGGTTAAAGAAGTCACACGATAGCGAGGTACCCTGTCTGAAACCTCGTTTGGAATCAAACCACTCGGAGAGATCTTTCCCAATTCTGACGGGACTGCTGGTGATCAGCAACGTTATCTTGCATAGCCGTAATAGTTTTGCGGGGATACCAAATTCAGACATCGCGGCATACAGGAAACTCCTTTCCGTACTGTCGAATGCAGCTTTGAAGTCGACGAAAAGATGGTGTGTGTCGATTCTCCTTTCATGGATCTTTTCCAAGATTTGGCGTATTGAGAATATTTGGTCGATGGTAGACTTTCCAGGTCTGAAGCCACACTGATAAGGTCCAATCAGTTGGTTGACGGTGGGCTTCAGAATTTCACACAATACGCTTGCTAGAACCTTATAGGCGATATTTAGAAGACTAATCCCGCGGTAATTGGCACAAATTGCAGGATCGCCCTTCTTATGGATTGGGCAGAGCACACTTAAATTCCAATCGGCAGGCATGCTTTCATCCGACCATATTTTGCATAGAAGCTGATGCATGCACCTTACCAGCTCCTCGCCGCCATGTTTGAATAGCTCAGCCGGCAGTCCGTCGGCGCCCGCGGCTTTGTTGTTCTTTAGCCGTGATATTGCTATTCTGACCTCGTCATGGTGATCGATATATAAGAACAGCATATCGCCAAATTAGTGACTTCTTGGTAAAATCGCCCGAACGAATCAACATTTTAAAATTTTGTAAAAAAGTTTCAAGAAACTGGACGTTCTGTTGCTGCTGTAGCGCAAAGTCTTACTGAACAACCTTCAACATTGGTATCTCGACGTTCTCAACAATCAGGCATTCATGAATCGACTGTTTGACGGATTTTACCTGTAGACGTGCTCATGGGGTACATTTAAATGATGACATTTTTCACAAAGAGAAGAAGAAGAAAAAAAGAAATCTGTACATGTTTTCTTTTACAATAACATATTGGCACGTCTTTATATAAGAAATCGATTTCTGAAATTAATTTTTTTCTTCTGCATTTCTTAAACTTAACATATTTAGAAAAAACTTTAAGTTGTGTGTGCAAAAAAAAATCGAATTATTCGCATAAGAATATAAATACCATGTTTTGGATGTACCGTAACTACTTCAGTAAAGTTTAACAAGTAACTAATAATATCTCAAAAAACAATTCTGACATTATTTTCTTCAATTGAAAAGCATTCCTTATATATTTTTTTAATGTTGCCTATGTGCCCGGCTGTCCTATAAAAAAGGAAGTAGCAATAATTGATGAAGACTCTATGTAAGGTACACAAGAATTCAATGACCCAATTGGGTTGACCAAATGAGCAATAGATCTATTTCATCATCATTGTTGGCTGGACAAGTCTGGTCGGGTCTTCGCCGGCTGTAGCATATGCCTCCAATTGTCTTGGTTTCGCGCGGGCGGCATTTACCTAAGATTATTTGTTGAGGTCCGTGTTTACCCACAATATGTGACCTACCCATCTTAATCTGTTTATTTATTACCTATTTATTGCTGTCTGTAAATAGACACCTATATTTAGAATTGGAATCATGCTGGTATATTTAAGTCACATCCAAAGGTATAAATCTATTTTATTCTGCCAAAACTTTTTAAAAAGGAAATGCTTCACTAATTTTCCGAATTTTTTCTCATTTAATATGGAGTGCTCGTTAATCTGCTATGCCGATGGTATTAGCAATTTCACGCCTAGTCAGATTTGAATCTTCACAAACAGAAAAACTTGCTCAATAATTTCTAGTGTTGTTTCACTTTCTAGACGCCCACTGAGTTGTTCATCTTCAATGCGTGTAAGTTTATGTTTAAACTCTAAAACTCATCAACGCACAGTTGGAAATTAACACGACTTTCATAATTGTTTTTTTTATGAATATCGTTTGCTTTTAAACCTTCCAAAACAAAGAATCTTATCACTTCACAATATCCGGTTCTTTTCATTATGAAAAAATATCCTAACACGTCAATTCCAAAAAAAAACATATAAAAGACAAGTATGTGTTAAATGAACATTAACTCAACCCTAATTAACTGAATCGAGAAAAAGCTGAATAACTCTAACATCTGCACAGAGGAAATGATGGTTCCATTACCTGCCCGAAGGTTATCTGGCATCCCAGTACCAGGATTAGACGCAGAGGTCTAAAATAGATTATTGAAATCGATACGGCCCTTTGCTCCTCAATAGAATGATACTATGTATATATCTACTTACAGTCACTACGAAGGCTATTCAACCAACCGGTTTGAAATAGTATCTCTAAAAATTATACAGATCTGCAATAATAATATTTTAGGATGACCTCAACCTTAGCAAAGCTTTCTATAGTATTTTCACAACCATACTGCTGCTTATTGGTATGGTAAATGTTCGAAAATTACCCTTGATATGCAAAATGAATATCGAACTGAAAACGAAGTGATATTCAACTTAAAGGTCCATGCATACCACTTTTGCGTCATGTTGACAATGTTCTCATCGCTTGGCCGCAACGCAAGAAGATCAAGGCAGCGAAATCTTTAAGCTCGAACATTCGTAAATTATGTAAAATAAAGTTGGGGAAATTTATTATTTACAATAATAACTGCATTTACTGCCTTGAATTTTATTTTACTGATGATTGTCGATGCACACGAAAAAAGCTTTATGCTTTGACGTTATCGTCGCTCAACTTTGACTATATGAACGTCTTCATAAAAATACTGTATATATTCATAGTTAGCTGTCGAAGTGACGCCAATGGCAACTCAATACCAAAATTCTATTCAGACAGGCTTTCATTTTTATTTTTTATTGATAATGAATTCGAAATGGGTTGCAAGAAATGAATCAGAACCCTAGTAGCAAGAGAAAAGGAACGCATTCTAATGTTTTAAAAATGTTGCAGTTTTCATTGAGTTTTTATCAAAATAAAAAAAAGGATTCACGCGTTGTGTTTTATTATTTTATCTAAAATCTCATTTCCTTTCGAAAATTTCTAAAAACGCCGAAACTGAAAAACAATTATACTTAAACATTACTGGAATATGCATTCATGTATTTTCTGTTTTTAACAAATAAAATGTATTAGCGAGGAAAATTATGTTTAGTTAAGAATTCCTGAATAATTAGAAAAAAAATCTCATTTTCAGGTCTGACCTTCAATAATGAACGTGGCAATATGTTGGTCTTCGATCCGAGAACTAGACCATCCTCCAAGTTCCTTTGTATTCTACTTTTGTTGTGAACTCGAATTCCAGCCTATGCTTGTAGGGATATTTTAACGACGTAGATTGATTTTCTTATATTCTCCCTACAAACAGAAATTTTCTTACTGTTGCATATTTCTGAGATGTGGTATGAAAATATGTTTTATAAATGCCGCGTTTCTGAATCATTTGTGAAAATAGTAAAAAAGGACGTAGCACCTCACTTAAAAAGTAACTCGCGGGTAGAAGTAGGTAGTTTTCAATGTATTGAAAAGTCGTGCTTATATGTAAATTTTTTTTTATTTAAAGCTTATGTAACAATAGTTCAACAGTTTGGCCGCCGTAGCCGAATGGGTTGGTGCGTAACTAACATTCGGAATTCAGAGAGCACGTAGGTTCGAATTTCAGTGAAAGAGCAAAATTAACAAAAAGTTTTTTTCTAATAGCGGTCGCCCCACGTCAGGCAATGACAAATCTCCGAGTGTATTTTTGGGGTCTACGAGTGGTATACGACTTTTTCAGAGGGCTGAGAAGTCGTGGAAGATTTGCCTCGATCTGGTCGCCCATCAACGTCTTCAATGGATGAAAATGTCGTCAAAGTCAAGAAAATGGTGCTGGAAAACTATTGTTTAAGTTTGAAGGAAGTAGCTCGTGACATTAGCGTATCTCACAAATCAATTCGCAACATTTTACACCATCAATTGGACGTGGCTGTTGGACTCGTTCCAAGAGAGTGGAATTTCTTTGAAAAAATGCATCGTAAGAAGGTAGCTGAAGACATGCATGAGCAAGTGAATTCGGATCCAGCGTTTATCCATTTATCCAGCGCATCATAACAGATGATGAGACGTGAGTATATGAGTTTGACATGCAAACCAGTCAACAGGCGGCTAATGGGGCTGAATGGCGCTATCCACATGAGCCGAAACTCAAAAAACCACGTCAAAGGCGGTCAAAAGTGAAGGTCATGCTCTCGTTTTCTTTGATTGTCACGGTGTTGTGCATTCGGGACTCATTCCAAATGGTTCTACGGTAAATAAAGAATATTATTTGGAAGTTATGCGACGTTTGAGAGAGAATGTGCGTAGTAAACGGCCAAATTTGTGGAAAGAAAACTCATGGATCTTCCACCATGATAATGCACCGCCTCACAAGTCTCATATTGTGAACACTTTTTTGACCAAAACCTCAACAAATGTCATCAAACAACCATCGTATTCACCGGTTTTAGGCCCCTATGACTTTTTCCGTTTCCCAAAACTTAAATTGCCACTCCGCGGATGCCGCTTTGAGTCGATGGAGGTCATTAAGGAGAATTCGCGCGTTTGAAAGGTGCTCTGATAACTGGACTAATTATTGCCATATGTGTTTTGCCTTGAGTGGAGCCTATTTTGAAGGCATTTTGATGATTGAACTATTATTTTGCGTTTCATTCAACAATTCCCGGTGCTTTTTTGACAGAATGTAAATATAAATGAAGTGAATAATTATAGTGGCATATTTTCATAGGAGGCATATGCTACAGTAGATGAAGACCTGAGCAGGGTTGTCCAGCGAAGAATGATGATGATGATGTATTTTTTCTAAGATAGCGAATTAAAAATAAATCGCATTCTCTATTTTCGCAGTTAGCTGTAAAAACTTTATTTTACAAATTTTAAGAGTGAAAGGAACCAATGAAAGCTGTCTTCACCGACTTTATCGAATTTATTTATTATATTTGACTAATTTAGTAGCATGAAAGACGAATAAATAAATAAATAAGAATAAGTCGAACAATTTTTTTATTATCGAACGTGGGAATTTTTCTTTGCGGTTGTAAAGTACATATGTTTCAAATACTCATACTTACTTATCCATACTCGTGCACACACTCGCACATATATTTTTTATGAATTAAAACTGTACACAATTTTTAAAGCCGCGTAAAAAAAGATGTTATTTGACTACAAAGCATTTATCTATTGTTTGAATTGAGTAATACGAGTAAGGTGAAAAAAATATCCAGTTTAATTGTTTTAAAACACGTAGATTTCAAAGTAATAAAAAAAATGAGTGTTGTCTGAATAAAAAAGTAAAAGAAGAACAAGATTCCCTCATTAAAAATTCGTTATCGAACGTACACATGCTCACAACCGCTTGCATAAACGCGAACACCTACAAATATATAACACTTCCGCTTAGCTACGCAACAAACAACGGTAATTTGAGTGATTTGCATGCGCGACCACTACACATGCGAGTACAGCGGCACACATACCAATGCGGGAAAAATTTATAAAATCATCCGAAAAAATTGTCATCAACCAAAAACATTACCAACAATACAACCACACAAAATCCCACACTCGACCAGTTGCAGGTGAATTTAGATTTGGCCGCATCTTTTTTACTGTAATATTAAAAAAACATGTTTTTTTTCTTTTTTTAATGGCTACAAAGCAAGATATATGTACAAGTGTTCAACGCTGACGTGCACTGCATAACCAAATATGCTGAAAGCAAATAAAGGCAAAAATTGTTTTGTATTGTATTATTATAATTTTTTCCACGGCACGTCGCGAATTCGACAATTCCAGACTTTTGGGAACGCAACGATTGTGTAATTGAAGCGAATAACTCCCATTTGACACCTTTCGCAAAACTTTCAAATTTTTTTCGATACACATACATATATTAAAAAAGTAAATATTGTTATTTATGCAATGTGTCTGAGTTTATCGACCACCTCATAGCCATTGTAACTCATCAATTTCTCACCTACTCGATTACAGTGATCGGTCTATTCCAGGCCAGTTCACTACAGTTCAGTCCAGTTGTCAATGTGTGATGACAATGACAGTTCGTACGCGTACTCACACATATTTTCTTACAACTCGACCACACCTCCTGCAGCATATGTGGATTGGCTGATTTTATAGCCTAAAAAATGTATTTACTTTCTTTTACTTCTTTTTCATAGCATATTTGTGCAAGTACTTTTTACACACAATGTACTATCATCAGTAGAATTTGGATTTTTTTTTTTCGTTTTCCAACCAAATATTTCATTTACATTACTATTACTTTTTACATAGTTTACTCAAATCCATTCCTGTATTTATTTTTTCGCAGAAATATTTCGCTGAAATGTCAAAAATTAAATATCCTGTGCTGCCGGAACTTTCGTGTTAAATGTGTTGTACATTTATTTATATTGGAAATATTTGTACAGTGTTGGCGCTAATGAAAGGTCAAAGCAAAAATAAAAAAGTTACTTATTTCATTAAGAGAATAATATTCTATATAGAGTTTTACGGCTGAAAACATAAAGGGTTTTTCAATTGGCGCGGGTCGATTTTGGCGCCCTGTGGCAGCCATTTTGTTTTGGTGACATCTGTCAAATCTTTTGTTTATTATTCAGTTGTTTATGCCAAATCATCATGGCAAGTTACACGATTGAACAGCACGTTCAAATGATAAAACTTTATTATCAAAATGAGTGTTCATTAACGCAAACATTGCGCGCATTGCGCCCATTTTTCGATAGACGTGGTGGCCCTTCCAATTTCTTATGGCCCATATTGAACCATATGGACCTAGACGACATGTGGTTCCAGCAGGACGGCGCTACGTGCCACACAGCAAACGCCATTTTATTCCATTTCAACATCTACCCGCCCTTATTGAAAAACCCTTTATTTCGATTGAAATATTGTCCTTTGCTATTTGCACTGCTATGAGAGGTCTTTTTATTATTTGCAGTCTGAATAATTTTAAAATTATATTAAGAAGTTGAAATATAAATATAAATTTTCTATTTAAGTTACAAGATGTAACACTGTTAAGCGCTACTGCAGCTAACATTTTTAAAGAAAAATAAGAATGAAGAAAATTAATAGTATAATTACTATCAAATTTCTGAGAAAATACTTGTCTCAGGCTATTTTAGCGGGCACTACATTTTATGGCAGTACTACACTCAGAGGTTTGCCAATGTCTGCCGAACGGCGACCGCTATTAGTAAAAACTTTTTTATCCATTGGTGTTTCGTGCCCGTGGTTTCGAACCTGTGATCTTCCGAATGTTAGTCACGCACCATTTTATTCCTCAATTTTTATAGTAGTGCGGCAATAAGGCTGATCCCTATAAGTAAGTGATCAAATAAGAACTTCGTTCACGGTAAAGTGCTGGACGGTGGACTATCCACTCAGATCTACACTTGGTTTTACAACGTTCACGACTCTCCTACCCTCAAGGGAAGAGTGGGAACGGAACGAGGTAAGAAAGGGCGAATCCATCCATGTATACACAGATGGCTCAAAGCTCGAGGACAGAGTAGGCGGAGGTGCATACTCCGAGAATCTGGGGATTTCCTTCAGTTTTCGGCTCTCCGACTACTGTAGTGTCTTTCAGGCTAAACTGGTGCAACACTGGTACAGCCGCAACACTGGTACAGTGCGATGTGATATCTTACATTTTCACTGACAGCCAGGCGGCGATAAAATCTTTCACAAGACAGTTAACAACCTCCAAAATAACTGTGACATGCCGCACATCTCTTAATGAGATGGCTGAGTCATTTAGCTTAAGGATAATTTAGGTTCCTGGCCATCGCGTTATTGAGGGTAACTGCAGAGCCTATGAACTAGAGAGACTCGGCGGCAAATTGACCGATGAGTACATAGACAATGACATGTTTGTAAGGGTGTATGTATGTCATTGTCTATGTACTCATCGGTCAATCACATACGTATACCCTTCCTCATCCGTGAAGAAATCGTAAGGAAAGAAAACGAGAGATGGCGTAATGAAGCCACCTGCAAACGGACCACCTGAATGCTAAACGGACAGAATATCTACTAAGCCAAAATAAACACAGTCTTAATACATTGATTTCAGTCATAAAGGATGGGTTTGAAAGCACATGACTTCTGAAGAAGTTGTCTTGATGAAGAAGAGGAAGAGACAATCTTGCAACTTCTGTGCCATTGTCCTGCTCTATTCAGACGGAGATTTACTATTCTAGGCAGACAATTTTGAAAAGTATACACTGGTTTAAGGAGAGATAGGGAAAGCTCCCCACGCGGCATCGCAATGGGCTAGAAGCCTGAGTGTGCCCCACAGAACAACCGCTTCTACCTAACCTACTCAATTTTTATATGAATTCCAACTCTCGCCATTGAACTCGGCCTTTAATAAGATTCAGCATAGCCTTCGTGCACCTTGGTTTTTTGAAAGTATTCACCTGTGTACTACATGCAGGAACATACCTATTTATCGTAGAATTATCGTACCAGACTAATTCGCTGTCTTTGGAAAATAAAAAGAAGCTTGAGTCCTATTCAAGTAATATAAATTCGTCATTTAGTGAAATCATCTCTATATTCTTAAAGGCTCTAAGCTAACTGAAATATGAGAATGCTATTTTTAGTTGGCATGTTTACTTCTGCTAAAATCGCTTACAGCAGAGAGATCTGGCATCCTTGGCTTACTGTGCGGAGCAAGACGAGTTGAGACTTAGTTTGCAATAGTACAGCCATAAGTGTTAAATTGCTTATTAGTTCCCTATACCTGTATTCAACAATATTCGGAAGAAGTTCGCGACTAAAATTAAGGCATTTACATGATCCAATGATTGTTCAGTATTTTGGTAAAAAGTGAGGGAGTTCCTTATTCCAAATAACGACGAGGAATGGACAAATCTGGGGTTTTTTCAACACTTTCGGCTACAACAGCAATTTTTTTGGCTGTTCTTGAGCGATCTGCACGGGTTTTATTCTTCACATCACTAACTCGTCCCAATAGCTCGAATTTTTCACCAATTTCTGTAATGCGGTCCGACAAGATGCTTCAAGATGGCCCAAAAATGTTCGCGATTTACGAACCGTCTCTGTCAAGTTTTCGCCATTTTTATAGTGAGTTTTAATAATTTCAATTGCGTTGTTTAAGAGTGTATCATTCCATTCTTATTAATGGCGTAGTTTCGACTTGTCAAATATCAAAAAATTACAGCTTCAAAAGTGAGATCTACCGAAATAGCGGGCTATTCAAAATTACGCCTGTTATTGGAAAACACTTTATAATCTTTGTGCCGTCTCTAACCTTTCGAACTTGACACGTTTTACGAAAAGTGTTTAGTTTTTTGCTGATAGATGATTGCATAGATAATTAAGAAATTTAAAGTTTTCTTGTAATACAATATATTCTAGTAAAAGAGTTTACATGCAAATAAAATTAAAATTAAAAACTTTATTTTTTCCTACCTAACCGCTGACCTACTGCCGATTTTTTCAAAGAGATATAGAAGGCTTTTAAAAACAAATGTCCAATTTATCGAGCCCCTCTAATGATACCATGCAGACTAAGTTAATCTTTTCCTCTCTACTGAACTGCGTTTTTTATTTAACTATACCCAATTCCTTTTCTTCTTTTTTTTGCGGATGAGGAGGTTTAAAATGCCTAAAGGATCACCAAAACTGCCATCGCATCAATTGTATATCCAAAGACTAAAAACACCCCCCTCGTTTGGAACCATCACCCACCCTTGAACCACTTTCACATTACTTCATAGTTGCATTCCATCTTCCTCATTACAAGGCCCATGCTTGTGTGCCTATGCTTCATCTGGAGAGCATTTTCCGGGAAACCAATGTTGATTTCTCACGTTTCATAATCATTCATCGATTAGCATTTTTTCGATGACGTTTTCAGTGGCTATGTGACCGACCTCAGTATCCAACGTACGATGTTCTTGTTCCCAACGCGTGCATTGGAAAAAATATGTTCAGCGTCATCCTCGGCTGCATCTCAGTATATGCATATGGGGTGTTCTCATTTTCCAATTTTCAGCAAGTATTTCTGGAAATACCCGCGCCTCGAAATTGTATAAAAATTTACTTCACCAAAGTTTCTGCTCTACCATGTAGCAACGTTTTTTAGCAAGACACCCAAAATGATGAACCATTTGACCGATGGTATTAAGTTTAATATTAAGAGCTCATCTTCCTCTTCATACAACAAACTAGTTAGCCTCTTAAATGTGTACATACAGCAAAACAAATATCGCTTTTGTTGTATGATCTTATTTGAATATGTGCCAAGTGTTATGCCAAAACAATTAATAATATTTTTAATAATAACTTCAGATAAAAGAAACTTGATAGAATTCACAAAGTCAAATATTTAAATAAATTTTTATTGTTTTCGCATTTATTGTTTTAGGCAGCTTGTTGGCTCATTTACAAATTCTTAGTTTATTTCAAAAATTTTTGTTTATTTCCTATAGAAAAACGGCAATGAACTCATATAAATGTATAAATAAAATAATTGGGTGTATATTTTCAGGACTCTCAAGTGCTCACATTTAAATTTCCCTCACAAAACAGGTATAGTTACCATAGTGTGTAACAGATTAGGCTAGTCGTAGGCAGCCGATCATTACGCGAAAAACTACACAAGGGGTAAACGCATTATAAATAAACAGATCTAAGAAGACTCAACGGCTATTGAAATAGCAAAAAAATGGCTAATCGGCGTTTCTACGCCTGATTTTTACTCAATCAAACCTATATTGATAAGTCGAATATATTCCAGAAACACATTCGGAGATTTGTCATTGCCTACTAGAAAAACCTTTTGTCATTCTCTAGGGTTTCGAACCCGTGCACTACTGAATGATAGTCACGCACCTAGCCAATCGGCTACAGTAGTCACCTAGCAAGAAAGTAAGAAGTTCTAAACTCTATCCGGACCAAAATGTATATACCCGAGCTTATTTTAG
The DNA here is from genome assembly GCF_027943255.1 of Anastrepha obliqua. NCBI lineage: Eukaryota > Metazoa > Arthropoda > Insecta > Diptera > Tephritidae > Anastrepha > Anastrepha obliqua. Next base: position 90,961,786 of record NC_072892.1, read on the forward strand.
TAAAAATTAATTTAGGTTGGTTGTTAATTTTTGGAACCAAACAATCTCATAGATAATGAAAGTTGAAAGTTGTAACATGATAAGACCACATACAGAGTAGAAAATATTCTCAATTTCCTTAGGCTATATAGTGTGCAGCAAAAATCCACTTGCGAGAGTGCTCGCGAGCTGGTGGAGTGCTATCCTATATTCTAAATGGACTACTAAGTTCTCCTCAACGAAGAATTTTAAAGGAATTGTAGTTATTCAGAAGAAATTCTGCCAATGAGCGAAAGTACTAAGTAGAAATCAGCTATTTTTACAGATTTTTTAGAAGTTTTTTGCTTTAACCGCCGTTTTACCGTGTTTTCTTTTCCCGCTTTAAGGGATTGGAGGTAGTCAGAATTTTCAAAAAATTTAATTTTTTTTACATTTTCTTAAAGTATAATATCTTAAAAATATTGTGTGAATTGAAGTGAATCCGTCAAATACTTTTCGAGTTATTCAACAATTAACAAAGGGCGTTCGGGCGCTCCAGAATCAATAGCAAAACTTTAAATGCGTTTTTCTAAAAAAACAAAAAAAATATTTCCTGAGGGTGCCATATTGTTTATTTTGAAAAAAAAAACAAATTCGATCAAGCACAAGATTATCTACTAATAAAACTAATTTCTCTTGTTCGGTTAATTTTAGATGAATCTCAAAGGACTTGTGATGATCACCGCAAGGGACTTCTCTTAATTTCTTTTTTTTGAGATTTTGCTAAAGTCAAGTCGAAACATGATGTGTTATTACAATTGACTAGCAAAACAAAATTATTGAAAATCATCATCATCAAAAATCAAAACACCTGAATGTTGGATTTATTCTTCTCTGCGTTAAGGCAGAAGTATTATATATTATTTTCACAAACTGTTGTTATTTCCTTGGCAAAGGTGTGGCTTTTCCTATTATTTACATTAAGTAAGGATGCGTGTTGCCCAGCTGATTTTAATTTATCCATTTGGAGAATGCAACAGTACTTGTTTAACGTGAACGGCAAAATGTCTTTGGTCCTTATCCTGCACAAGGCAATAATCACCACTTTAATCCAATTTTGCAGCAGATTTAGCCAAATTATTATTTAAAATTACTACGTAGACCAATTTGTTCATAATTCCGTCGAAGAAGACAAGATTGCCTACGTTTTTCGTGCCCACTGCACCGCCACCATGATACTGTCTCCACCGTGTTTTATTGTTCAACGGCTGGAGCTCTTTGCGAAACACAAACCGGCGCCCATCAGAGCCAAATAAACTAAACTTAGAATTATCTGTAAAATGTGTAGCACTCCAAAAGTCATTATCACAGTGGATATATTCTCTGGCATATTGTAGACATTTAGCAATATTTTTTGATGGTTAATACGGCTTGTTCCGCGGCAATTTGGCATAGTTTGAGGATGGACTTCTGTAATGGCAGTTTCTTTCAATTAATTAACGATTTTAGCAAACTTCCTCCGAACGTTTTGGGCTCAACCTTAATTCCGCTATCACCTAGTAATAATATATTACACCGTTGTGTGTGGTTTTTAATAAGTTTGTCTATTTTGCGAGTGCTCTGCTATATACGTCAATTAAAACATAATTTATTGTCATTCAAAATATTTGAACTTAAACGACAAATCTTAAATTCCCTTATCACCAAAGTCAGTAAAAATGAAATAATAAACCCTGATACACAAAGCAAAGGTAGTGTCGCTTTGAGATTTTTTGACATAAACTGTGCTGGTGATGATCACACACAAGCTAATACTTTAATAGTAATATAGTATAGTACTTTAATAGTAAAATAAATCTAAAATTTCGGCCGAGCTCCTCCTCGTATTTTTGGTGTGCGTCTTATTGATATTCCGCAAATGGAGGAACCTACAGTTCCAAGCCGACTCCGAACGGCAGATATTTTTTATGAGGAGCTTTTTCATGGCAGAAATAAACTCGGAGGTTTGCCATTGCCTACCGCGGAGAAACCGTTTTTAAAAAACACTTTTCCTTCCTTCTGTGAATTCCGAATGGTAATCACGCACCAACCCATTCGGATACGGCAGCCGCCAAATTAGATACGAAAAAATGCCTCAAAAATATAAACTGGAGGGGTGTCACAAAAATGTGGTTTAGGCCCGCTATCTCAGTCCTATGTAACACAGCAATTTCACAAATCCAGATTTGGCAAGCGGTAGCGGGCCTTGGGTTAGTGCAACATTACACAGAGACCATATTAATAAGCAGCATAGATGTGCGAGAGATCCTCGTAATGGAGGGAGTCGTCAAGCCTTCAAGAGCAATTGTTGGCAAAAGCGACAGAGTCGATGGACATTAGACTTATTGCTTGAATTTTTCTGTACGAAGATAGCTATACAAAGGTTAGGTTAGGTTAGGTTATAATGGTTGCCCAGAGAGTAGGGCCCACTTGGACGAAATGGTTTGGTTCGTCCTTTGTGATACCATTTAAGGACAGAGAAGGGGGAGGAAGGGAAGGGATGGGGGAGTGGTGAGTGATTGTGGACTACGAACGGTGACTAGTCCGCGGTTGTGTTAACCTCATTATGCTGCTGATGTAGTTCATCAGATTTTTGAAATGAGAACCAAGATACTTGAATCTTAGTCCCGCGAAGGCAGGGCAGCTAAGGAGCATATGCTGAGATGATTCCACCTCATCCTCCATGCAGCTGTCGCAAAAAGGACTCGAAGTGATTCCGAGTCTCACGGCATGTGTACCTCGCGGACAGTGCCCCGTGATGATGCCCACGAAATTTGAGAGATGACATTTTGTCATTCCCAGGATATTCCTCGAACGCCTCCTATCCAAACGTGGCCAGAAGGACTTCGCGACCCTACACGTTCGTGTACTTGCCCAGCGTTCGCTGAGTTGGTGCATAGCCCAGCCTTCCAGGAGTAGAGCGCAGGTTGTCAAGGGGATCCCGATCCTCTCCTTTCGCGGGCACATTGCCTCACAGGTCCCCTGTCTGGCCAACTCGTCGGCTTCGCAGTTTCCTGCGATGTCACTGTGACCAGGTACCCAAATTATCTTTATGTCGAAGAATTCTGATACAATCGAGAGTGAGACCAGGCATTCCCTGACCAGCTTCGAATGCACCATAATAGAGCCTAGGGCCCTGATGGCCGCTTGGCTATCGGAGTAAATATTTACCCTCTTAACAGTTGTTACGCAAGTAAGTAGCCAGTCAGCTGCTTCTTTAATTGCGGCCACCTCTGCTTGGAACACACTGCAGTGATCCGGTAGCCTGAATTTGAGTTTGATGGGGAGCTCTTTGCAGAATACTCCTCCTCCAACCCTACCGTCCAACTTCGAGCCATCCGTGAACAGGTTAACGAGGCTCTGTCCCCAGGTGTTGCCCCCGGTCCACTCCTCCCTTGGTGGAATATGGGTGGAGAAACTCCCACTTGGACTTAGCGAAGGCACACACTGGTCCGTCGACAAGGGGATGAACTCAAAGTTTCTGAGGATGCTTGAGTGCCCATATGTTAGGTTGAGCTTATAGCCCAAGCCCCTCAGTCTGATTGCGGTACGAGCAGCGGCAGTTCTGCCTGCGATGTCTATAGGTACCACGTTTAACATTACGTTAAGCGCCAGAGTAGGAGTAGTTCGAAGCGCCCCACTGATTCCAATGAGTGCAGACCTCTGGAATCTCTCTAGCTTTTTGACTGATGTCGTTCTCTCTAGTGAGTTCCACCAGACAGTGACTCCATATAACAGAATTGGCTTTATTATGGTATTATAGAGCCAGAATACAACTCTGGGCGAGAGGCCCCACCTTTTGCCAATTGCGCCTTTGCACCCATACAAGGCGATTGTTGCCTTTCTTACTCTCTCCTCAATGTTGGGCTTCCACGTCAGCTTACTGTCAAGGATTAGCTATACAAAAGACATGGGAAAATGGATTTCCATTTTTGGGCGTTTCAAATTGTATTTCCCTAAGTTCGGATTTGAAGATGACTCTTATTGCACCTTTTTTGTGCAAACTACGTTATATACAAGGCACATAACATGGTTTTTTCTTCTACCCGCAGATTAAAACCGAAAGAGATGACGGGGTGGGGAAGCAACTTAAAATTAACAACGTGGCCGATTGATGTTTGAGTCAAAGGAAAATTGGTCTACTGTTTGCAATATGGTAAATAAAATAATCACAAAGATGGGTCACATGATTTGTCTCCGCAAATCTCCGAATGAAGGTAAATCTTCGTCTCTGCAAATTTTCGCAACGGTAGATCCACGGAAAAAGGGAAATGGAGCAGAGATAGGTTTTTAGAACCATGATATGACTTTCAATTCTTTATGCCACCACTAAAACTCCGCTAGCGTTTTTGGTAATGCATCTGCAGTTGCTATGCACGCGACCATCCAATATTCTCGTATATATGAGAGTCGAAAAAACTTCAAGACAGTTCTTTCCCAATTGCTTTTTGGATTTTTGCAATCTTTAAGTATGCAGCTTATCTTACTAAATAAAATATTTCGTGTACCTTTTGGTTAATAATTAATTTTAGAATGAAGTAGCGCGCAAATGCTGAAATTTATTTATTTTTCCTAATTTTTAAAAATATTTTTTATTTCAAAGAACCTGTCGCTTTTTATGATAGCTTATTTAGAGAGTTGTTCCCAATGGTGGCAATATCACCAAGAAGAAGAATTTAAATTGTCTTAAAATCACTGTATTTTTTTTTTGTTTGTTTTGTCGTCGAGGAGTTCAAAAAATCCTTAAGCTCTCAAAGGTGCCGTCACACCAGTGAGATGTGGGACTCGCACCCACTAAACAAAGAAGAATATTTTGTTAAAAACCAATTTTTTCTAAAACTTCAGTGCACTCAAAATATTAAAAATTGTGAAACATTGTTAAATTAAATTGAGTTACGCGTGAAACGGAACAAGTGAAATCGAATTAAAAAATAAAATTTGCATTTTGCAATAAAAATTGCGTAGTACAATAAATATACAGGCGAACAGAAGAGGAGTAAAAAAATTAGCTCAAGCGATGAGAAAGTATAGTAAAATGTGAAAAAATTTGCAATAGAAATACAAAGGTGTATAGATATGTAGATATGTAGGTGTGTATACATGTAAGTGTGTATGGAAGCATGTAGTAGTGCCATGATGGCGAGCTAAAATTGTGGCAAATGAAAAAGCTATTAAAAATTCAATTTGAGGCACTTCAAAAAGACAATGAAAAAATAACAATAACAACAATTGCCATAGAAAGTAAAACAATGACCATTAGGCACTACAAACCTACAAATAACAGCGAGCAACAGGATATCCGCGACTACATTTTTGTTATTATTTTTCATATCCTTTCCCCACTTTTTTGTTTGTTTTTAGCCTTTGCGTTGCTTTTTTCAAATTTTTCCAATGCATGCTGCATTTGCTATTCGAAAAAACAATCAACAATACATTACAAACCTGTGTCATAAGCGTGTGCAACATACAATACCATCAAAAATGACAAACCCCATTTGTACTGCATTTTGTAAAAACAGAATGAAAAAGAAATGTTTGAATAAAATTCAATAGTGCCCTCGAAAACTAACTGAAAATGAAATGAAAAAACACACACACTCACACAAAGCGCATATTTCAAAAAAACAATGCAGAAAGTTTTGAGGCACTAATCCCGGATGAATAGCGAATGGACCATATACGAACTTCATTTCACTTATTGGACCGGTTGGTGGTTTGTCACAATGCCATACAGCAACTACAGCTCCAATCAAAATAATAGTAATATTACCTTAGAAAATAATGATACCATTTTATTACACACCGGACAGCTACTGCAGATGTGATTGGAATTTATGTTGAGCCTCAACGCATGCATTGCCATCGACAGTGTCCGCTTAAGACCCTCTCCCTCATCGAGAGTTGCTGATTCATTAAGCCTAGGTGCTATCACGATCGCTGCCAATCCAGCTGGGGTCAGAGTGGGTTCGTAAAAATTCATATCAGTGCTCTAACGCAATATTTGCTGAACTAACTTGACACTGGTTTACCCAAGGTATCAAGGACCACAGGTATCAAATGCAATTCGTACCCTCCCTTTGCATGAAGAAATCACCTCATGCCCTGTATGGGATGCCCTGGCGTCCTGTACCTGGATGAATTGACATTCATATAAGCTTGACATCTTAGTATTCAGATACGACTGCAAAGGATACCAGAAGCGCCTCGACTAATTTCCATACCACCTTGTTGAATTTAGGATTACTCTTCACAAGTAGTTCGTCAAAATTTGCCTGTACTTTAATCTTCCCAGTGTTTTTGTTTTTATTCCAGAAGAAACCACGTCAGCTGAGCTTGTCCGTCTCTCCCTTCATACTTTTCTCACGTCGATTTCAAAAGTCCGTTTCTTTCTCTAGTAGCATCTGTTTAGCTACCACTGAACTCGTAGAAGGATGTTCCTCTCTCTTCTGTTTCATATCGCTGATTGTTGACGGAATCTTATGATCTAGGAGCTGTGCTCGAGATTGTGAGTGTTCTTTTTTCTATTTTCTGGACTTTGTACTGGTATATCATATACGTCACTGGAGTTAAAAAGACGGGTTGGTGCGTACTGAAACGGCACACCATTCGGAAGTGTGTGGGTTCGAAACTCCGTGCATGAAAAACCAAAATGATAAAGAAATTATTTTTTATATAATAGCAATCAACCCTCGGCAGGCAATGGCTAACCTCCGAGTGTATTTCTGCCATGAAAAAATCTTCTCTGCCATTTGGAGTCGGCTTGAGACTGTAGGTCCCTCCATTTGTGCAACAACATCAAGACGCAGCCCACAAATAGGAAGAGGAGCTCGGCCAAATACCCAAGAAGGGATTTAATATCTAACCTTTTTAGTGCCTCCATACTCCAATGCGTCCAACGTTGTAATACAGCATAATTTTTGTTTTATAGCAGAATATCACATCAGCACAGTTGCTATCTGGTTGAGCTGGATATTTTCTAATGGAAGATAACCGCTTTTCAATATGCTGTGCAGAGAGAAAATGCTTCTTTCAATCAACTCGTGAAGCAAAATTTTATTTTTGAAAAACTTGGTTGCTGTTTCATGAGAAACTTCCACCCCACACTCATCTCTTCGTTCGACGTTAATTCCTTCGACGCAGGCAGATATTTTCGATGGCCTTCTACTTGCAGATTTGGGCTTCAATTCGTATTTTTTATACGGTTTATTATGTTACAAATAGTTTTTCGGGTAGATAAAATGTTTCCGATAACTGTTGCACACTTTTTCCTATTGTACCTATAATTATAATAGACTAACTGAGTCATCTACAATGATGTCCGTGGTACACTTGTACTTATATGTTCTTTATAATTTACATACGAGCACTGGTTTTAGTTAAAAAAGTGCAAATAACTCGAATATTTTAGTATGCCAAACATTTTCTTGGCAAACTGTACTTTAGATCTGAGTGAGGATTGGTCATATAAAAATCTCCTCTGTAATAAAATGGGATATATCTTAAGAGCATTAACCGCAATCGCTCTGCAGCAAAATTTGATGAGATCGGCGATGACTCCCAGTTTAACAACAAACTTAGGTAACATCCATTTGCATTCATCATACGGCCTTAAACGCGTCTAGTGCCACTTCACTTCTATCCTTTGGGTCATTCTTCTGATGAACGGAATTTGTTTACATGATGAAGCATCATTTTTTTTTTCAAAATTTCTCTTTCATCAAGTAATTGGGTTCAAGACCACTCGATGACAAAGTATTATGACGTCATCGGAATCCAACCACCACCCATCGCAAACGAAGAGCTCCAACTTCTACTGCTACTGTAGCAGGTTAAAGTCCTACTTATCCAGAATTGACCCCGACATACCTAACTTATGTCCGGCATGTGAAGGCACGCCGCAAGACACTAACCACCTCTTGCCCTTAACATGCCCCATCAAACCTACTCATCTAACACACCTGTCGAAACAGCTAGTTTCCTGGGCCTACCGTTAGATGAGCTAGACGAAGACGACCGGTAATTGCACTACACTGACGGGGCAAAGTTACTGCTACAACAACAACATCAAAATATTATCCAACTTATTACATCAAATGCTTCATCATAAGTAATGTTCATATTAGTTTTTGGGTAAAATTTCGAGACTCTCGGATTTAGTAGCCCTCCAACACATTTTGTGGCAATCATATAGTAGTAGTAAAGTATGAAAAATATCATAGGAAAAATACACCATGCTTGCCAAGCGTAGGCACTACTGCTTTTTGAACGTACACAAACACACACATTCACGTATGCATACATATGAATATATATATTCACACATACATATACAATACTTTTACTGAATTTCGAATTAATGCTCGTGTCGGCCTTGGGCTTGCAGATAGAAATATTTGAATACAGGGAATTGATGACTTTTTTTTAGAATTGGCCAAACACATACTCGTCTCTTTGAAGTTCGTCTATTTGCATGAAAAATTAACAGTAAATTGCGACAGGCTACGGCAAATCTTTAGCATGAAAGAGAAACTCGCAAAACAGCAACTGACATTCGCAGGCAACATACAACTTTAAGGTCATACTTTTTTGCGCAACCATACACCGGAGAATATTTCAACTGAACATCGTCAAAGATGGAATCAAAATGGTTAAGCCAATCAGATATCTATATCATCAGCTAGTATATACGGCTAATAATTGCATTTATTTTGTGCCCGTACATTTTTGCGAATAGTTAGAATAGAATATTGCATTCTCATCTTTATCCTCCATAAGTTTGAGCTTTGCATGATGAAAAGTCAATTATACTTCATATATCGCATAAGTTTATAGATTTTGCGCACTAAGGAAATCTCAATTATGGCGAAACTGTCAGATTTAACAACAACTTTCCATCGTTCACCCAGTAAAACTGATGTTCACACTTTGCTGTGCTTGAATAGTGTTTCTTAGTTTGTCTTAACACGAACTTATCCCATTTTTAAAATCATACGCTATATACAGGCCGAATTATTCGAGTTGTATCAGAATTCAATGTCGAGTGCGAAAATTATTTTACAACTATTGTTTTTGCTGGTGCACAAGGACTTAACCCCTAGGTCCATTTACATCTATGGCAATGGCTCACATCTAAGCGATAAGGTACAAAGAGGGACTCTCTTAAAGGAACTGTCACCAAACGTGTTTCTACGTTTAGGTTAGCACTGCAGCGTCTTATCACTTGATTGATATTGTATCCAAAAAATAGTTTTAATAAATTGTAAATAACCAAACCAAATAAAAAAACCTCACTTATAAAAATCAGTTTTTTTTTTCAAAGTTTTTCAGTGTTTTCATACCGACCTAAAAGACTCCTGTATTCTGATGGTCAAGCTATAATAAGGCATTCCCGTAAATTGCGTGGCGAACATGCCAGCAAATATATTAACCAAACTACTCTTGACAAACTCTTAGTTCCCATATTCTTTTTGGAGCTACCCTAAAGCCGGTACTTTCATTAGTTCTCCAAACCAACTTTGAGGTATCCAGACAAATCTATCACAATGCCAGATGAAATCAAATTATATTTAATTCACTAATCTACCTCGTTCTTATATCCTTACCTTCAGCGGTTGAAATACGAGGTTTGTTAAAAATATAAGTTGAATTTTCAAATTTCGCGGGCTACGTACATTTGACTTTCGATTATTCTTTTTTTATGGTAGTACGCTCGTTTCGAAGACATCTTCACGGTTTTAGGAATATAGCATGTTTACTTTGCTTGTGAGAGCCATAAATAAACTACTGAAAAAACAGATCAAAGAAGTCGTATCAAATGTTGTGTAAAAAATAGCACTATGGCGGCCGCCGTAGCCGAATGGTGCGTGACTACCATTCGGAATTCACAGAGAGAACGTAGGTTCGAATGCCGGTGAAAACACCAAAATTAAGAAAAACATTTTTCTAATAGCGGTCGCCCCTCGGTAGGCAATGGCAAAACTTCGAGTGTATTTCTGCCATGAAAAAGCTCCTCATAAAAATATCTGCCATTCGGAGTCGGCTTGAAACTGTAGGTCCCCCATTTGTGGAACAACATAATTATATATATTAGGCCGGGTCGATTTGTGGGGAGGCAAAAAAATCGTCCATTGCTCTAACTTACTTAACTCTAACCCATGAATCGTCACCAGTTTAAGCAAATCTGGATCTTCGTTGATGTCATTCAACAATTACTGAGCGATGCTCATGTGACGTTTGTTTTTGGTCAAAATTCAGCAATCTTGGAACTAACTTCGCTGCCACGCGCTTCATGCCCAAAATTTCCGAAAAGATTGCATGGCATGAGCCAACCAATATGCCGACCTCCGCAGCAACTTCTCTAATTGTGATTCGACGATTCTCCATAACAATTTTCTTCACTTTCTCAACATTTTCATTGGTTGGTGACTGTCTTTAAGCACTTATACATATATATATATAAATATATATATATATATATATATATAAAAATCGCTCATTGCTCTGTGAAAATCGTATTCTAGGGATCAAAATAAGAAACTTTGCCGAAGGAACCATGCCTCTAAAACAAATTCTGATGTCCCCCAATTTGAGTCGAACTTTTTAGTTTCTTTTCTCACGTAAAAGCCAAAAATGGTGATATTTTGAAATGATTGTATGGGGAACCCCCAGGGGAGTTCCAGGGGGTGTGCCACTGGCATGGGTGGATCGGCCGTCGAAAGATAGTGGGGGTCGGTCATACATTTGGACTCGATTGGAGCACTCTAAATGGGTCAAAGTGGGATTTTTCGTTCGACCCAAATTGGGGGACATCAGAATTCGTTTTAGAGGCATGGTTCCTTCGGCAAAGTTTCTTATTTTGATCCCTAGAATACGATTTTCACAGAGCAATGAGCGATTTTTAAATCGACCCTCCCTAATATATATATATATATACATGAGCATCGCTCAGTAATTGTTGAATGACATCAACGAAGATCCAGATTTGCTTAAACTGGTGACGATTCATGGGTCTATGGTTATGAAAGCGAAACCAAGGCCCAATCGTCCAATGGAAGAGTACAGGTGAGCTAAAAGTCGATAGCAGAAAATCGTCGAACACGCAAAACACTTGCCTTATTTATGCATCTCACAAACAAACTAAACACACCGTATTGCAAAAACCGTGAACATATCTTCGAGACGAGTGTACTAACATAAAAAATATAATAATCGAAAGTCGAATATACGAAGCCCGCGAACTTTGATAATTCGCCTTATTTTTTGAACAAACCTCGTAATAACTGGATACTGTGTGATGGGGATACCCGAGGAGAATTTATTTCCCATCAAATGTTTCCTGTCACTCTCAAGCAATGAGTAATATTGAGTCCTACTTTGGGCACTATCCTGCTCTGCTTCGAGAATAAGATGCAGTACATAGAAAAACATAAAATGGAGGTTTGCACTTTAACTTTAAGATATTTTGTGCTCATCCTCACCCAAACTTAATTTCCTCAAAAAATTTCGAATAAACTGAGCCTACTCGCTTCTTTTTGGGCCATACTGGACCAAGACGTTTACTCCTTCTACAAATTTAGTGGTCGCAGGTCCGGCAGAATTCGTTGCACCATATGTTGGATCCGACCCTATGCAATCGGCTGCTCACTCTACAGCAACCCGTGGGAATGTCCGTTAGCATTCCCAATTTATCTTTAGGGATTTTTCCGGTAACGAATGCTTCGGAGATGGTTGAGGTAGTTTCAAAGCCGAAACTTTCGTTTGTGATGGATGTCTCAACAGACCATAGGCTAATGAGACTGAACTACATAACCTATTTAATAGGACGTTTAGTTTCCCTGTAAGCAAGTCTTAATCGTCAGTGGTCAAATATAGCCCTTCTTACTAACCTTTACTCCTGCTCGGCAGCGAAATATGAGGAGATGCGCTAAACTGCAAACCCAAGCGCAAAGCACTGAAGGCCGTACAACGAACAGCGGCACTCAGAGTTGCTTCAGCCTACCACACTGTCTCAGGCGCAGCAGTTTTTGTGATCAGCGGGAAGATACCTATTGACCTAATGGCCCCAGAACGAGTAGAGACGTGGGATTTTAGGAGAAACCCAGCCACCACTAACGCCATGGAACGGGATGCCAAACTATGCAGCGGTGGCAAACTTGTGGTGACAAATAGCACGAGGAAAGAGATGCTCTGTGGGAGCTGATTGGCGACATCGCGACGACCAATGTGATCGGCAAGATGCTTGAACACGCGGATAACTAAAATGCGATTAAAAGATACGTTGAAAGCGTATTTTGGAAAAAAAGATAGACCTCGACGCAGAACAACAAAGCGAAGACTTACAGACGGAGACATAAGAAAACGAGTCTATTGCATGAAGCTAGCTGGCTACAAGCATAGTGGACCCAGACGTGGGTGAATAAAAGTCGTTTTATGGACGTCGCTCTGGGCCCTCCCGAAGTAATGCAGAAAGTCATCCCATGAAGGAAGTCTCCGGAGAAGAGGAGGCGGAGATTGTTTTTGAGGCCTCACCACTCGACGCAGTAGACGACGGTCGCTGTAAGTGCGAAGACTTTTTGAACCCTACCTCACCCAACCCCCGAAAAAAAACAAATTTACCTGTAACACCGTAAACAAAGTACTACTCCTAACCTTACCTAACCCAACTACCTTTATTCCAGTGTGGAATTTTTGTTATAATTTTAGTATATATTTTAATTTTTTGCTCAATTTCAACATGAAAAGTACATCCGAAGGCTATGCTCCTCGGTGTTTATGCAGTGTTTAATTTTCAACTTCATTTCTCCTCCATAAATTGTCTCCCTGGAGATCAAAGCTGCTGACTAAAGGCCGGAGCAACTAACCTAGCAGTACGTGCAGTCAAAGTGCAGCAATTTCTGAGAGGGATTTGCTTGTATGTGTGCGTGGCTTTGTGGGCCTAGTGTTTAGTTATTTATGTATGCATGCATGTATATACATATGTATGTATGTAAATGTGTATGTTCAACTAAAGTTTGCACTCGTTTTTCGGTTGCAATTTTTCTTTATTTTCAACAAGCCACACTAAATACGGCGTAAAGGTACAGAGAAATATCTGCGTGTTAGACAGTAAAAAAAATATAAAGAATTGGACAAACAAAAAGTGCATTTAGAACAGAAAAAAAATAGAAAATAAAAAGGATTGAGGAGTAGTAAAAAGACAGCAGGTGAAACAGTGTTATCTCAAAGGACATGAGTAAGGGTATGAAAAAAGTAACAGCAATATACAACTGCAATAGCAATTGCAAATACAACAACCAACTAGTATGCTTTGTTGGATACATACATAAAGCACTGAAAGTGGTGTTTGTGTGTATAGTATATGTGTGCGCATCAGAGCTGTGCGCCGCATGCTTGTGGAATTGAAATATGCCAGGGCCAGCAGTCGCGTTCAACAGACCAAGTCGTGAGCGTATGATCCTTGCTGACCTCGTCACACCAAAACCACCAACAAGCCATAGCAAGGCAGTTACAGTCTACATGCCACAGAAGCTTGGCATGGAGCGAGTGACCCAAGAAGACTAGTGGATGAGTATTTGCCATACATGGGCTTGCACGTTCGTATCAAACTCACACACATATATGTAACTTAAAAATGCAATAGTACTGGTCGTGAGCATGCGAGTGAAATGTGAGAGTGACCAAAAAACGTACAAAATTTTTTTCTTGTTGTTATTACAGCTATATCTATACGCCTTTTGGTTGTGAATGCAAAGAGGTGTGATTTTTTCATAAAAAAAAAATCACCGAAAAGTAAAAATGCCTCAAAATTTGGCTACAGCTTTCGAAATTCTCCTGGGTTATTCACTGGAAATGGCGCAGAATACAGGAGCAGCGATGTAAGCGGCAGTGTCAATGCAGTATTGGTGGATAGCAACAAAAAAGTAATACTCAAATTGCACTTTCTAACAAAGACTTGAAAACAACACATTTTTTTTAAATGGAAGAAAAAATTTTGCTCGCAATGCGAAATGCATTGGGAGCAAGCGGAAAAAAATGGCTTCAAAAAACAAAATGCTAAATACATAAATAGTGCGCACATTCGCATAAGCTGAAGTGCATCCCACTTACGAGGCGATCACCGCAGACTGCGTGAATGTCTGCTACTCGCCAAAAGCAAAGAATGCAGTGAGAAATGCGATTCACTTGGTTTGGTGTCTTGGAACACAACATGACTAAATGTCTTGAATTTATTTTGTGGAATAAAAACGGTTTATCCAAGCGTAAAACTGGACTAGAAGTATTAGTTCATAATGAAGGCATCGACATTATTTTAATCACTGAAACTCACTTCACGAAACAAACGTATTTGAATTTCACAAACTACTCCCTGTACCATAGAATACATTCAGAAAATTACGCAAGGGATGGCAGCGCAGAAATTTGCGCAAAGGAATTCAAAGCTGCATTCGTTACCGTTAAAACTTTAAAACAGCCACTAACGTTAATTTCTCTTTACAGTCCAACCAGACATCAACTGAAATCCGAAGACTATTTGGCCCTTTTAACTCGTTTTCAAGATCACTTTATAGTTGGTGGCGACTTTAACGCGAAGCACACAGCATGGGGCTTAAGGCTCATTACAACAAAAGAACGAGAATTGTATAAAGCTATGCGGCGTGCAGACCATAATCGAGCAATACAACTACTTCACTTCATCGAGCAGCTCGATGTCGCACTACTTTATTCGCATTCAATTGATTTTTGCGCTCACAGCTGATAAAAACACAGAATATTCGTTGGGCGACAAAACTTTTTAGTAGCCCAACTCAATACAGCGCCTCTGTTAAAATTGACTGAATTGCTACGCACAAGAAGCTGTTAAGGTACAAGAAGCTGTTAACCTTATACATAGCTACGTGGGCTGAGAAATGGAAAATAAATCTAAACAAAAGCAAGCTATCACATATAGTTTGTTCCCTAAAAAGGCTACTTGCAGGCCAATCTTCATCGATGCGTCGATAATCGCATGCGTCGACAAGCCCAAATATCTCGGCTTGATGCGAAACTGCGCTGGAAAGCTCATGCCAAAAAAAAAACGAGAAGAGCTTGTCTTGAAATTAAATAAGCCCTATTATTTCATCGACAGGCGCTCAAGTTTATCAAAACGCAACAAATTACTTATTTACAAACAAACACGTAAACCGGTCTGGACTTACGGTATACAATTTTGAGAATGCGCTAGCAAAAAGTGCATTACCTATATCCAACGTCTACAAAAAAAAAATATTGCGGAGCATAGTAAAAGCGCAATACTATATAAGGAAACGCGGCCTTCATCAAAATCTTGTCATAGGAACTGTGACTGAAGTAACGAAGCAATTTGTCATAGCCTAAAAATCGTATCAACAATCCAGCTTGTACTTCTGCTGAATTCTTCTCGAAGACGTTTAAAACACACAGACCTTATGGAGAGCTGGTAGCAATTATATTGTAAAATGCTTCTTGAAGTAAGTTAAATTATGAAACGAGAATTGCTTACTAGTATCATTCTAGAAAGGATGATCGGATTAAAAATTGCAATAAAATAACGAAAACTCAAATTCATTGGGCAATCTTTATAATTCATTAATGACATTCATTTTTTAAAGATAATCATTTTGAAATGTTGGCCGCAACTGTGCCGTATTTAAACCATCCGCAAACACCAATTTTGAATGACTCGCTGGAGAACTTCGGTCGGTATCTCGTGAATAACTGTAGTAATGTTGGCTTCATATGCTTCAATCGAAACTGGTTTATTCACAAAGCATTTAGACTCTACACAACCCCACAAATAAAAGTCCAAAGCTGTGATATCACACGATCTTAGTGACCAATTCACTAGTCCGAAGCGGAGCAATTTATCTGCTCACCGACATGACAATGCAGCAAATCCATTATTTCACGGGCTGTATGGCAAGTACGCCGTCTTGTTGAAATCATGTTGTGGAGATCAGGGGCTTCAATTTCCGGCATCAAAAAGTCGTTTGTCATGGCGCCATAGCGTTCGCCATTCACTGCTACATTGGTGCCAGCCTCGTACTTGAAGAAATATGGGCTCTTCTTGAATGGTTCCGGGTTGCTCTTCAGCCCAAATTCGGCAATTTTGCTTATTAAAGCCATTAAGGGCCTCATCGCTGAACACCTTAAGTTGGCCTGAGCGCGCGATGAATACTTTTCCCAGAGCGTTGATTTTCGAAACACAGCTGTTCGATTTGTAAACGTTGTTGAGACGTTATTCTTTCCAAGATGGAATGTCAATGAATATTGAAAAAAAGTATGCATTTAATTTGACAGTAGTCACGCGTGATCTGTCAAAACAACTCTATTGGAAAAAGTACATCCAATTTGATTGCCCGTTATATACTAGTTTCAGCTTTGCAACGCTTCTAAAAATTTCTAGGAATCGCTCATAAAAAGAAAAACTTGGTTTTTGCGGTAAGGTCACAATAGTTTAGTAGGTTGTTATGCTTCTAAATAAAACAAACGCAATGAGTTCGGTTGCAGAATCAAACAATAACAACACTGTTAATTCATAGTAAACATTTAAGACCAAACAGCGCCGGATGTACCGGCCTTGTCAACCCTCAGCTTACATTGCTGTTGGTAAAGATATTGGCACTGAATTTGCTTTCTTTTTTTTCTTGTGTGTTTATTTTTTATTTGTCTTGCTGTCAGGGCGCGCGTTGGTTTTAAGCATTTTTGATGCTTTTCGGTCAGCCATCAACGACTCCCAGCTAGTTGTTTGGTACTGACCGAAAATCGGTGCTCTTCCGTTAACCACGACCGCCATTGCCTTTCTGTCAGTTTGCAGATGATTTCCTTTTTTTTTTGCATCGGTATGTAACTTATTGTTGTTGCACTGGTCTTGTCTAAAACGTTGTTTTTCAAACTTAAACAAAAAATACATTTACACTCAGGCGCATTGACTCACAGGACTCACAAATATGTACAAACAACTGCATTGAATCTTCACATGCGTTGGACTCATTTGTGACGTGCAATAGCAAATAGGACAACATCGCTCGAAAGTCATTCAAAATTCACTTGGCTATTTTTGCTTTTCAACTCTTTGCTCGTTGCTGGAGAGATAACTCTGTTTATTCTTCTGTTTTCAGTCTATCTTTCCTGATTTTTGGAGCTTTTTGCTTTTTTTTTTCTCAACCTCATTCACTTTCAAAACGTAGAAGCTCAGTAGTTCGCAATTGCATTTCGGACCACGTACACGGCTATCGGGATACAGTTACTTATTGTTTAGATCATACATGGCTATGTCCAAAACTTTACCATTTTAGAGATATTCGATTTCAAAGATTATTTAAAAAATATTATTTTTTTTGTTTCACCTCCACTTTTTTTTAGCAGACAATCTTCAATCTTCTTCAAAGGGGCGTATTACGTTTTCATGCATCCGCATGCTAAAATTTGCAAATCGAATTATGCACAGATTACTATGTAAGTCCCTTAATGAAATTAATACAAATTTTAATAGTCCCAATCTCGATTTCACTCCCCAGGTATCTATTTTTAAGTTGGAATCAAATTACTATTAAATACTTAAATACTGTATTTCCGTCATGGGATTTTTTGAAAAATTTGCTCATCGCTGTGATCTGTCTGGTTATTGCTATAGTAGCATTATAAAAAATTATATACAATACCCGTATAAACTTTTTAGAATGCTGCTTTTGATATTGTTCCTCAAATAGAGGTACTTACAGTTTTACGCCGCCTCACTGATAGTTATTTTGAGGGGATTTTTCATGACTAAAATACTCTCGAAGCTTTTCCGTTGCCTTCCGAAGAGCTGCCGCACTTATAACTAGAAAATGTTTCGAGCCCGTGGTTTCGAATCCATGCCCTTCTGGATGGTAGTCACACTCGAACCCATTCGACTACGGTGACCGCAAGTCAAGTCCTTTGACTATTAGAAATACAGGTCTTTCCGGTTACGTAGAGCCGACCGCCGTCGAAACTTTGTCTTCTTAGTAGTGCGCATGACAGTGATGTACGAATGGTTACTTGAGTAATTTTCTTCAGCTTTAATAACCTCTAGAATAGCTAGAGGCTCTCGAGCCACACATCTGTGTTATTAAATTTTAAATTCACTGAACAACCGACTACCCATTACTTCAGTACTAAATACTAAACAAGGACGTAGACCCCAAATTGCATAAATTTCGTTAAATTTTAAGTTGATTTGTAAGCACTTAAGTCAGTTAAGCATTCTAAGTAATGTATGATAGAATTATACACATTATGCAATACTTTTGTCGCAGAAATTCCGGCAATTGATCCGTTGGTATATAAGAAACTTGAGGCAGTGAGTTCACCCAAAACAAAAACATCATTTGTTTGAATAAACTCATGAATCTTGTCTCACAACATTATGTGTCCATCTCGAAGCTATCACACTGAATAACTTTTTGGCAAAGAGTTCAACAAATATCATCGAAGAACCACCATATTTCTCTGATATGGCTCCGACTGACTGGTTTCTCTTTCAGAAAATCAAATTTTAGGGGATGTCTTAAATGTCGAAAGGGGTCTAATTTGAAGATGAGGCAATAAATTTGAACAAAAATAAATATTATGTCTCTTATTCACTAATTCTCAATACTTTTGTAACGAAATAAATACGTGGGCCAGTAGAAACCCATATATCAGACACTCATGTTTACAAAAAGATCACTGTTTTCTCAAAGGAACTATAAAATTTATTATATTTATGTCACATAATATTTTAAGACTTTCTGTAAAATATGGGAAAAATATTTAGATTAACGTTAGTTGCATCGATTTGAAAATATTATACTACGATTTTAGGGTACTCTTTATTTTAATTCAATATTAATATTCAAAAAATTAAAAAATAAACATTTGGCACTCCATTTATACTTAACTTAATTTTATTTATAAAAAAAGCTCAATTTTCGGAGATATTTTAAAATATTGTAGTTACAGCTCACGCACACCTCAAAATATGTAAACCCTTTTTGAGTGTAACGTTCGCTCGTGAACATCTGAACGTGATAGCTGACCAAAATGTGAAAACAAATATGTCTCTAAAACTAAGTAAGGTAAAGAACTGCAACTTGGGATAAATTATATTTGCAGAAATTATATTGGGATTTCGTAGTGATTGTGAAAAGAGGGCACCTCTCATACAAACTGAAACCTTCAAACAGCTTTTCTCTGGAACCGCTTATGCTAAAGTACTGCATAAATCCCGAGTGCCGTACTTAAAGCGGAAAGCTTCAGGTATTGGGCAAGGGAGCGTGCCACCTCCCATACAAACTTAATACACTTACAAGTATATGAATCAACGGAAATTTCATATTATCTTTTTATGAATCATTCCAAGTTTTCTGGATCACTTCAAGGTTTGAAAAAAAAAAATAACATATTTGGTCACAGGAAAAATAAAAAAGGGGGTGTATGCTAAAAAATACCAAACAAAGGCTCTCCTATACAGAGTTTCTTGATATTTGTCAACATAATCATTATGATGGTTATATTATATAATTCACTTAAAATTGGCTAAATCCCACTACTTACAGTAGAATGGTTATTGGTCGAATTTGCGACCACAGGCAATATTATGAAGTATAATTTCGATGGAATGAGAGCACAAAATTGGGGGGACAGATACCTGTAAAATTTCGATTTTTTGTTTTTTCTTGTTCATAAAATGTTAATATAATCCTCTAAGAATATGTCAAATAAATTGTAGAAGGTAAATTTAAGTATTTCTTATATTATAGATTGTCAACCGTGAAGACGCTATTCTTTTCGGGAGAGATGCAGTTACGTTGAATTCAAACTTTATTTTTCGAATTAGCGTACACGATAACTCGAAAAGTTATTGACCGATCTCCCTGAAATTTTACACACATTTTTCTTATGATATTATTTTCTATGCGAATATACAAGTTTTCGAAAGTTTTTCGAAAAAATTATTTTTTCGAAGCAAAAATAGTAGGAAAATTCACCCCAAACCTCTTTTTTTAAGCATTTTGTTCCGCGAATTTTTTTCTTTTTTCCATTTTTTTTTAATTCATATAGAAATTATGACATTAAGAAACAAAAAAATGTTTGGTTTTTTCTATTCAGGTCACTGACGCCGATGCTACAATGCCCGCCGATTGATACGCCCCGCTGCGACCTTCCTGGAAGAATTGCGTGTACATCCGCCTTTTTAAATGATTAAAATGAAAACAAAAAATTAAAAAAAAAATTAATATATTTGTAAACTGTATGCCAATTTTGAAAAAAATATATAATATTGACTTCTTCATTTTAAATAATTTCAATGAAAATCAGGCAAAATATGGCCGTTTACAAGTATCTGTCCGCTTAAATTCTAGTTTTGAAAAATTAAGCACCCGTTTATCAAAAAGGGTTTTCATTCTCTTTCTCCTTCTCCCTTCTTCTTTTTCGCACATTTACCCCCTGTTTTCGTGCTTTTTTGTTTATTTTTTATTTTTTGCCAATGCATCCTTTTTTCCTTTACCATAGCTTTTTCGTCCTTTGCTTTGTTGTCTTTCTATGTCAACGACTTGTTTTGCTGCCTCTGACCAATTTTAGCACCGTAAATTTTTGCATTCTTCATGTGTTGGTTTTGCCTCTGTTGATACCTAACATTGGTTGAGAAAATGCAAAAACAACAACATACTGAGTGCAATGCCAACCGCAGACATTCCCCAAAATTTAAGATGGACAATAGAAGATAGCTCACTTGGAAGACTGCAAGGTGAATAGAGAATGACAAATTGTTTTGGAGAATTTTCTCCGCACTTTTAGCAAAGTATTTTGTTAAATTTTAAGAAATAGCTCTAGTTTTCATTGCGGAATATTAAATCGTTACTACTACATATGTATGACTTTATTTTTATTAGTATTTCAAAGCTTAAAATTTAAAAAAGCGAAAGTTAAGAGTTTTTATCAAATTTGTCATATATGGAAGATACATACATACGTACATGTTTTGCGCATATAATAAAGATGTGTGAGTGTTAAACACCTAAGAACATAACTTCCTCACATAGAGTTTGTGTGACAATAGAACTTACTCTGTGCCTGGTCTACCGAGTATACTTCAGAGTTTATTGTCTGTGTTATATATTACTTAGTCTTCAATATTATTCTTTTTTTATATTGCAGGCCAACTGGTGGAATACCAACCATCAATTTATGTTTAATTTGGAATTTGACCTTCTATGATGATTGAGAAACTAAGAACTTCGGAAACGAATTTTCAAATTAAGGTTCGCGAAATACTTCGGCTTAGAGTTTTCTTAAATCCATTCATATGCAGTGAAAACAGCTTACAGCGACCTTTTTTAGTGTACTCGTATGACTAATTTATAACTTTAAAATCTGTTTTGTTTTTTACTTAACTTTTTTTCCACTATATGCTTCATTCAATTCGTTCCATTTTATTTCCAATGAAAAAACTTTGCTTTGTCCATTTAAAATTTTTGGCGATTTCAGCTTTGGTGGCGACATACCTACATACCACATTCACAAAAAAATACCTTTAGACAAATAAAATTTCACTGACCGAATGAATGGGGATAAAATTTTATAGGCAATTTAGCACATAAAAATTAAAGAGGAAATCAACTAAATTCACATAAAACTGAAGTATAACATTTACACACATGTTTGGTGAAAAATATAAAAAAAGTAAAACACGGTGGGAAAAAAATCAAAAGAAAACTTGCGCGGATAGTATCTATATATACATACTTATAAATATATACGTATATGGGAATGGATTCAGTAATAAAGCACTAGGTTGTTCAATAAGTTTCACGGTTCAATAAGAAAAACACAATTTTTTGGTTTGAAATGCACTTTGTTATTCAGTATGGTTTTCCTGAACATCCTAATCAAGTGTTACCACCCATCCTGAAGTGAGAATCTGGAAGGGCTGTAAAGTATGCTTCCACAACTGTGCTTTTTTTTTAGGTCTGGAAACGGATGGGAGTCGCTAAAGACCAAATCTCTTGAATACGTTGGATGCTCTAACATTTCGCACTTTAATTCATGAATTTTAGCCACTGTCAAATGCTCTTGTGACGCGGTACATTGTCTTGATGGAAAATAATTTTTTTCTTTTGCAAAAGAATTTTTTTCTTTTCCTTCAGCTGGTCTAAAAAATTACAATAATATTCAGAATTTATTATTTTGTAGTTTTGCAAATAGTCCGCAAACAAAATCCTTTTTGCATCCCAAAAACCTGATGCTAACACCTTCTTGGCCGATTTATGGACACGAATTAATTTCGAATCGTCAGTAATGAATCGACGCACACAATCCACTTAATCCTTTCGAAAACGCTCTAAATGTGGTTGAGAAAGTCACATTCGAATACGTTTTTGTTTCATTGTTAGTGAATGCGGTCCCCATGTACACAGATTTCTGAAACTCAATACTTCAGTAAAAATATTACTAACACTGCCCAATGAGATGCCTAGGGCTTCTACTAAATCTCTTTCAGTCACTCGACGATTTCCCAATACGATATCCTGTATTTTTTCTCCGATTTCTGGTGTTGCTTCTGTTTTTTGACATCCTTGACGTGGGTCGTCATCAGGGCGTATACGACCACGTTTAAGTTCAGCGAAAAGTCCTAATGCACTTTCTACATACAGGTATGTATATGTATTCGTTCATAAATTCCCATAGGTTTTAGACCTTGCAAAAATAAAAATTTTAATTGCTGCGCGATACTTGATATTTTCCATAGTGGAAAATACTTTAACACATCGAAACTAAATGACTTATTAACAAAGAATAAATTGACAAATTGAAATGAAACTTGTTATAAAGAGTGTACCAACATAACAAAAAAAATTCTGTGGAAAAACTAAATGTAGTGACATATTTTGTTACATTAAAATTGATACAGCTACAAAATCTACATGAATAATAGACGTATACAACTTTTCGAAAGAGCATTACTCAAAAACTACGCCCTTTTTTTCAAATTTTAAAAAATGTTAAGTCCTTGGAAAGCTACTACAAGTTTTTTGTGTAGTAAACAGAAGAAATTTATTATAAAATGGACATAATTATTACATCATTGATATGAACGCAAATATTTTTAAGAAAAATCATTTTGACCCAAAAATTGTTTATGACGTTGCCTCCAGATTTTTATTGTAAAAATAATAACTTATCAGAAATATTACTTAATTATTTTTATATAGATAACAGAAGAAGCTCTTTTGAACATGCCTTATAAAAAAATATTATTTGCGCGTGTTGTCACCTATTTAGAAACATTTTTGCAAGTTTACAAAAACCACTACATTGTACAAACACATTTCATCACACCACCAGCGTAATCACTACAGCATACAAATATAAATATATGCATTCATATTCATAGACTGCAAAACTCCTCCTTACAGCAAAAATCGATACTATTTTTCCACCGGAATAATAAAATTTATTATTTTTTAAGACCTGCACCAAAATATTTACGACACAAAATAAAATTTTACGTGAGCAAAACCGTTTCAAAAATATCGCCAAGAATAGACTTTTTATTACAAAATTATTTTCAAAGACGATAGAAGCGTTCAATCATAAAATCTTTACATAAAAAACTTAAAAAAATTATTAATAGTATTCAGGTAGTGATATTTTGAAAAAATGGTGGCGTGAATGGGTTCGTTTTCCTAAAAATTTAGATGGGGAGAAAATAGCTTTCCACTACTGCCTCGGAAGTCTACCCGATAACGTTTTGCTGAAAACTATCTTCAAAATAAAGCCAAGAATAACAATTTGTATTATTCTTATTTTTAAACATTTTTATGCAGACCTTTTAAGCTTAAGTTCTTCGATTACAACGCGAAACAACGCAAATCACACATGTTCCCCAATATAAGCACGGGACTAAAAATAAAATAAAATACACGAAAAATAGCTTTTAACGTTTTTTTAAAGAACGTCTGAACTTTTGTTAAGAACCTTTTCCGTCGAGTGTGACAACAATAGTCACTTTTGTAGCATGGTCTTATCTGAAGTTATTTATTATTATTTTTTTTTTTAATATTTTAAAGACCGAATTTCGTTTATTTAAAAACTTTTTTGAGATATTTTCGAATCTTTCCAGCTCACTTAAATCTACCTTAATATATTTCCAAAATATTGCGCGGAAGTCTTAAAATAAAATGACACATAATCATAGTCCCGCGTTAAGTCGTTGTTTAGTTAAACTGGATGTAAATATTTAGAATTGGGTTTATTTTCTTTATTTGAATAGTCAATTTAATTCTCTTTTATGTTTTAGTATGGCACAAGAATCTATTTTATTCCAATCTCATTCAAATATTTTCGTTTTCCTGTTCACTTAGAAGATTAGAAACGGCAAAAATAAGTAAACTTCAAATAAAATTGTGTATTTTTTAATACAAGGTGGCGCAAAATTAATCCTCAAATTTTCTTTTTGTATACAAAACTAAAAAAATGTTTTTGAGTGATGGAACTATTTATCGCTCCGTTGATTGTATGCTTGCATATTGCAGATGTCCAGTTCACAAGTGTGAAATATTATTGCCGTACGACGCTATTTATAAAAATTATAAATCTTCCTAATTTTGTGCCACCTTGTATATCGGAATACCCTTTTATTCACTATAACGACAGCGCAACATATTGAAGGGTTGTTTTATTTTTTATAAAAATATACCTATTTCTGACTACAAAAATAAGACCATATAACTTACAGTTTCAAATTTTGAAAAAGAATTTAAAATAAATTATATTAAAAAAAAATTTTAAATCCAAAAAAAAAAAAATTAAATGAAAAAAGTTTCATCAAATCTTTTTATCTAATCTGTTTTTTTTATTTAAGAAATTTAATAAAAATTTCAAATTTTTGTTTTAAGAATTTTTAGTAAAATTTCAAGGAGGCAGTTTTATAACCTGTTTAATTTTGGTGTAATAAAGTGCGAGTTTAATTGAGCTTAAAATTTTCGTTAATTTTCGGCTACTTCTCTTGTTATAAAAGGCATTTTAAAATACCTCATGGAGATATATTGTATCAAAATCTCCTTCAATATCTTGCAAATGGAACATTTTTGATAGTTTTCAATATTACTTAATTAATTTCTTTTGATTTTAATTTGTTTAAAACCCAATTTAGTACCAGCTTGCGTCGAGTACAAATTTAAATCCAATTCTAAGCTAAAAGCTATTATAAAAACCAGATACTATTCGGCTATGACTAAAATAAACTAGAGTTGAACGTGAGCTTAACCAATTTTTATTGAGCATAATTTAAACTAAAACAAAAAATATCAACTAAAAAGGGAAATTGCTTGATTTCCTTTATACACCAGCAAACCGTAGACACCAGCTAATAGTAAGATAAAATCAGTTAGACAGAATCCCACTTAACAGATGTCTGCTATTAAAGTAGGTTCCACTTTAAGTATTTATATATACTATTATATATACTATATATAGCGCGAACACACTTTTTGGGTGTTTGGCCGAGCTCCTCCTCGTATTTGTGATGTGCGCCTTGATGTTTTCCCACAAATGGAGGGACCTACAGTTTTAAGCCGATTCCGAACGGCAGATATTTTTTATGAGGAGTTTTTTCATGGCAGAATCTTATCATATTTGTATCTTATTAGTTTATTAAAAAAAATGTAATTGTTTACTTGTATTTGCGGCCGGCCTTCTTCGCTCTGGTAATATTTGTTTGTTCCCACTTTTTTCTGATTTTTACTTGCGTTCAGTATTTATGTCTCGCTTTGCACTTATTACCAGCACATAAGCACACGCATATGTGTACTCATGATTCTTCTGATACTTTTTTGGTAAACAAATCAGCATAAACTACCTGAACTGCTGCTAGCAATTTTTAACGCAGCCGTTAATCTTCCAAGCATGCAAACAAGCATTCAACTCGGCGTTTAGTCAGCAAGCAAATGATCGGCGCGCGCGAACACGATTACAAATTTTTTGATTGATTGAAGCATGCCAAAGCAAACAATATAAAAAAAGTATGAAAAAAGTACAAAGCTGCATAAACAAATCAAAAGCAAATTGCCTTATTTTTATGTTTTTATTTGCGCTAAATTAACGCTTAATTTCATTAGCGATAAACGGCGCTTGCGGAAGTTCAAATATTAGTGTACTGCAACCGAAACAGTTACAAATGTACTACCATGTATATACATATGTATGTATAAGCCTTTTAACACATTTGTATTAAACGCAAGCGAATGGATGTAGATATTGCTGCGATCAAACGGAGCTTTGTTAAATGTGAGATATATTTCAGACCCTCAAGCAATTACAACGTCATATGCATACAAAAGGTTAAAGCTTCGGAAATATATCTGGGGAGACACGCCTACAAACAAAAATGTTCTCTGTTAAACTCATAGGTAGCATCTACAATCCTACATATAAATAGAAAAAAAGTTTTTATAATTGCGAATGAAAATTTTCACATTCTCATGTATATTTTTATCATGTATGTGAAAAATCGCGTCAGCGCTACCACTAACTCAAATTTGCATACATCATATTTTATTCCCCTGCCATCTCTAATCACTTTCAAGTTCAACATCGCATCGAAATGTTTCTACATTTAAATTCGAAAATGAAAATCAAATGACTGATTGCGCGCACAAACATGTCAATGCACATACACAAGCCACATACATAAATACATGCACATATATGTATGCACACACATATGCATTTTGAAAAAGGTTCTTCCGAATCGTAAATCACTAAATTGAGTTACGCTGAATTGGCTGAATGGTTGTAGGTCGATGGTAAACTGTCTGCCATTTGGAAAAATTTCCCCGTCAGCTGCTTGTTGATTTCTGCGTTGATTTACTTACATAGTTATGTGCTACATGTATCTACATATTTGACTATTGCTGCATGCCAGTCGTCCATAAAATATTCAATGTTGCCAATTTGATATTTCCCAACATTTAAATGCCTTTTCGCATGAGCGCCACTAGCGTTTAAGCAACAGGCCGGACAAATTTCTGTATGCACATTTTGAGTATGATTTTTTTTAATAACGATGGCATTTATTTCGCTCAAATGTCATTTTTGTTTATTAAATAATTGTAAAATTTATGATAGAAACTGATGTTAGTAAACTGTCGATACCAGTAGTGCGCAAGATAGTTGCAGTAGCTCTAATACGAGGGCATTAAATAAGTAACCGTGTTAGAAATGAAGACACCATTTTTTTTTAATTATTTTTTTTTTATTTTTCCCAAAGTTCTTGCCCTTTTTCTAGCCCCTCTAAAAAATAGGATTTGTCGAACACTCCAAAATACGCCACGGTATCGGCGATGACTTTCTCGTTTGGATTAAAGTTTTTTCCCGGGAGCCTTTTCTTCATGCCAGGGAGCAAGACAAAGTCGCAGGGAGCCAGACCGGGTGATACTCACTGTAGTATTGTCCAGTGGTCGTTCTTCCTTTTTTTTAAATCCATGAGGATGACGCCGTTCGTTTCCCAAAAAATCGTCGCCATGGCCTTTCCTGCCGATAGAACTGTATTCGCCTTCTTTGGAGCAGATTCACCAGGGAAAATACATTGTTTTTATTGTTGCTTAATTTCTGGTGGGTAATGCTGACTCCAGGTTTCGTCAACGGTGACAACTCAATACAGAAATTCATTCGGATCTCGCTTAAATTGCTACAAATACTGCTTCGAAGTTAACAGCCGCATCCGCTTGTTGACCACCGTGGGCAATCGTGGTACCCATAGGGCCGATAATTTTTTCATCGCCAACTTATCATCTAAAATATTAATTGTCGTTCCGGTCGACACTCCTATGGCCTCTGTTACTTCGCGCACTTCATGTTCATCGATCAGCGAGAATCATGCCGTGGACTTTTTGAATGATTCCTGGGCAAACCACATCCGCCAGGCGTTCTGGTCGCTCCTCATCCGAAATGGATGCTCGCCCACGTTTAAATTCGTTGAAACAATATGCAACAGTAGTCATAGATGGTAGAGCGTCCCCATAGACAGCATCTAACTTTGATTTTATATCCTTGCATTTTTTCCCATCCGAAACCAAAAAGCGAATTACCGAACGATACTGCTCTTTTCCTATATTAGCAAAAATCACGAAACACGGATGGATTTTTGAGGCTTAGCATAGGAGCTTAGGTAGAAATGTGCAAGTTTCTAAGCAAGCGATAATATAAAGGGAGCTGACTTGTATCTTAACCCTTTCGCTACAAGCTTTTAACTGATAGCTTTAAAAATCCAATTCTTTCAATTCTTGCTCTTAGTGGCCCTAAGAATATTATTCGATTTTAAAAAAAAGTTTACACTAAATATGTTTTTTAGAATGTATCCATATGGATACAACTTTTTTGTATGGTAAGAAAAAATGCTAGAATTATACTTTGTTTCAATCAGTCGTTGTTTGGTCGGCAGCGAAGTAATGGTTGTACGGGTAAGGTTAAGGCCTTTATGCACTGCGACCAGATTGATCTATAGTGCGAGGAATCGAGAAATCGAACCGATCAATTGTAGGTCTTCCTCCTTTAGTAGTCTGCCTTCTCGTTTCCTTCGTGTCCCTCATGTCCGAGTACCCAAATCAGTGAGGCGTGATTATGAGTGGCCAGTTTGTTGAGTGCATTGTTACACTCTATTAGGATTTTTGACTTGAATGTGAAGCTTTTCAAGGCTTTGAGAACCGATTGGGTGTCCGAAAGTATTTTAATTTTTACTTTCTCGAACCCTCTTTTGGATATGATTTCCACTATTTCCATTATGGCGTAGACCTCCGCATGGAAAATCGTGGTAACTGTACTTAGTGTTAGGGATTTGAGTGCTCTAGGCGCCACTATTCCTGCTCCTACCCCTTGTAGCGTTTTGGAACCATCTGTGTGCTATTTTTGTGAGTCATCATTTAGCCATGTTGGGTTAGTGTTCCACTCTTCCCTAGACGGGAAGATAACCTTGTATCTCTTTATGAAATTGAATACGCTTCCATGTTTTCATTCGCCTGAGTTATGAATACTGCATGTTGAACCTTGTTCAAGATATTGAGGTGTCCAGTAAGATCTCCTCGTATAAATTTTTCTTTCATATGAAAAGAGAGTGCTTGCATAGTAGCTTCCTATTGTATTGCTTAACGTAGCGGTGGTAAATTCAAAAGCGCTTCCATGCCAGCAGTTGAGCTAGTTCGCATGGCCTTTGTTATGCTTAGACACGCCAGCCTTTGTAGTTTACACATTTTTGACATAGTCGTAGTTTGATTTGTTTTAACCCACCGTACCAAAGCAACATATAGTAAGACACCTTTTGATTGAGGTTGCAGTGATTTTCTTCATATATTAACAACACAATCTCAGTTCCGGGACTGATCTTGGTCACACCTTGAAAAATCTTTTCACCATAACTGACCCTTACTAAGAATTCTAATACCATATCGGAAGATTTACAAATTTTGCAAATGGCGTCGAACGTCAATCATATGTGACATTTGTGAACTGGACAGCTGCAGTATACAAAAGGAAAGCGACGGAGCACTGGAGTCCGAATAAAAATTTCCATCACTCAAAATCATTGTTTTTAGTAAAAAAGTTATTTGAAAATAAAATAGGGGGATTCATTTTGCGCCACTTTGTTGAACTGACTATCTTATTTAATTGTAAGGACGTAGCCGAAAGCCTCCAGTGCTAGTGCTGTGTTATTTGCAAAGACCTTTCTTGGAATTATTTTGTGGTAAAAATGGGCTCATTTGAAAGTGCAACGGCCAGCTCGAGGATTTCAATAAAATCACGCAATCCGAATTCGCGCTTTACAAATTATTTACCAAAGCGGCAATCAGTAAAAAAACTTCTAGCATTCTTCAATACTAAAAAACTACTAGAAATAAAAAAAATGTATTAAAATTCGCAACAGCATTTGCACGCTAACGCAGCTGTCAGCATTGACGCAACAATTAAAGCTAATTTGACAGTTGCCAAACCATAAATTAGTGGAACAACATGCACCGCAAACAAAAGCTGGAATAAATTTTGGAATGCGAGTCAATTCCCGCACTTGTAAGTAAATCGAACTGTATCAGCTATATAATATAAAAGTACCGGGAATTTATTATAAAAGCCAACCGCAGTTCGCTTAAGAAGTGAAATGCAGGTATCTCCATTTATAGAACAACATCAAGACGCGATTCCCAAACTGGAGGAGAAGTTCGGCCAAAAGCATAACAAACATTGTACATATGAGCCAATTATATATAATACATATAAACGTGTATGTGTGTGTGTGCCTGCATAATTTGTTGTGGGTGTCAGAGTAAACGTGCGTGCTACCAAATCACTCTAACTGTTATGCTCATATTATTTTCAGATCCCTTCTCATTGCTCTTGTTGTTATTCTTGTGGGCTAAGCGCGTGCTTTGACAATATGCAAATTTTAAATTCGAAGCATGGAAAGCGTCAAAGCGACAACAGTTACGCCATTTTTGTTCAAATTCCGAAATTTTATGTATATAAAAACAAATATATGAAATTTGAAATAAAAACAAAAAATGTTTGCTGCGATCGCTATTTTTTCACCCACTGACGTTTGACGAATTTGCACGTAAATACCCTTTTGAACATTTGCAAGCACCGCATTGCGTCGTGTTCTTGTTTCTGTTGTTGAATGCGGCTGATTGGGGAAAAATTGCGTTAACTATAGACTATTTTTTTCACCCGATAGTACTCACTCATCTGCGTTGCTTCAACCATTTCGCACTCAATCATACTTCGCTCTTCACAAACAATATCATAAACTATAATAGTTAGGGGTGAGGGTTCTTATTTTAGAAAATTAAGCGATAGTGCCTTTTCCAACTCGTCAAGATAATCCTTTTTACCTTTCAACGCAGATATAGTTTTTCTCTACCCGCATCAGCAGGTATTAGAGCACGGTTCTCACTTTCATTGATGTGCCCATATTTTCTCGCCTTACTTGACCCTAAAACTGGCTCCTGTCGAATTGGACGCTCCAAAGATCTGCAGTTCGCCAATTCATCAGCGAGTTTATTGCCTTGAACACCACAGTGTCCCGGCACCCATATAAGTTCAAACTTATTCCACCTTGCAACTTACTATACATTCATAGACTATTTTCGAAGAGGTGCGAGCGATAAGTTAGTCGTTCAGAGCAGCTTGGCCGTCGCTACCTCTCGCCAATTCTTCAGTTTGATACTTTAAGTATTACAAAGACTTTCGAATGAAAAATGCGTGACATATTTTAGCTTCGGTAGCTAATTTTAATTTGTTGTTTACAAATAATTTTGTGCGAAAATCTAAAATTTAACATATTTAACTGGAAGGAAATTCTTAAATTGTATTGGTCTCAATAAATGAACTTGTTATGGTGGATAAGTGAATTAATCCTCGTTTTCATCTGAGGGAGAAATCAGAACGTTACACTTTAGAAGAAATTTGCAGTCTAGAGTAAAAGGAGGTTTTATAGACAGAATAGCTTTTTCTGTTCCATCATTTCACCTTTTCAACAATAGTTATTATGTAAATGTTGCACATTTTTCATGCTTAATTTTCATAATTCGTAGTCTATACCATATAGTTTTTTTTTTAATCAACGTGCCTAAATTTAATACATTTTTTTACTTCAAAACCACTTCTTTTATTCGCGTTAAAAAACCATTTCTGTTTTTCACCCAGACTACTGTTACCATGTGCTGCGAGTAGAGGGTGATTTTGTGTCTTCACTTTTCAGCCTTCACTGTCGTACCATTAGCAGTAAGAGCAACGGCTGTCCCCAATCTGCATCCCTTTTGCAATAGCTACCAGTTCAGCGACAGTCACGAAATATATAAAATGAAACTACCTCCTTCCTTAGAGGACTGCTCCCATTTTTTACTCTAGGGCACATAATGGAATCAATAATTACTAACCACTTATTTACTTTAAGCTCCTTTCGTACCGCAGCTAACATCTTTAATTCCAACATTCATTCACTCATTTCTTCTTTGTGTTGCTTTTAGCATTAATCCACTCTTTGAATCACAGTGATGGCTTGGATTCTGTTTGGCTTGGATTGCGTCTCCGCATGCAATATTTTCATTGCACGTCGTACTACTCTTGAAGTTTCTTTATTTCCGGTAGTCATTGGTGCTGCAGTATCTCGTGAATAAATAAATATAAAATCCCGGTGAAAACACCAACAAATTAAGAAAAATAATTTTTCTAATAGCGGTCGCCCCTCGGCAGGCAATGGCAAACCTCCGAGTGTATTTCTGCCATAAAAAAGCTCCTCATAAAAATATCCAACGTTCGGAATCGGCTTGAAACTGTAGGTCCCTCCATTTGTGGAACAACATCAAGGCGCACACCACAAATAGGAGGAGGAGCTCGGCCAAACACCCAAAAAGGGTGTACACGCCAATTATATATATTATATATATTTGTATTGGATTGTAGTGTAATATACAGTAGTCAAATGAAATGGAGGTTTTCACTTCGTGTTAGGAGTCTTTTGTGTCCTCTACTAATCGCAATACCATATCCTGAGCTGTGTTTGGCTAAGTGCATGCGCCTCTTTTCCTGATGTACTAGGCCAAGACGTTTATTTCTTCTTCTTTTCGCTATTGATTCGCCTTCCATAAGCAAGTATAGAGATGTAATTCTGTGATGATGATGTGAAGAAGAAACATATTCTACCGAATATTTTCATTAGTAGTTTTTTTTATTTCCTACCATCTTAAAGTATGCAGTGCTCATTTCACATATTTCTGTTTTAAAGCCAATACTTCTGAATCTACAGGTATATCTTACCGGCGGCACCCCAGCGATTTTCGCTGGAAGGGAACTCAATACTTACTTCACGCTTTCGAAGTAAGTAGGATTGTGATGGTTAGTTTTAAGATGTTGATATTCTTCTATTAAGGGAATTCGTTGTTTCCGTTTGGCAAAAATTCACCCAAAGTTCTTTCTCCATTCTACATTATATATATATATATATATACATTTCCATTTATTTTATACATCTGTCCATCGAAATTAACTATGTTTTTTAAAGAATTTATCAGGATTTATATACATCGCTTAATGGGCAGTGCCAAAAGTGATAAAATTGAAAAGAATATATAGTTCAAGACTCACTTTACATAATTACAATTGTACAACAATATAACAGCAATTTAACTAGTTTTACATATTTATTGTTTTCTAGCGTTTATTAGGTCGCTGGGTGGAGCTCTCTTTAGACGTCTTTTTGTGTTTTTCCCCCTGTGAAGAAGTTTGTTGATTTCTGCATTATTGTGCTGTGTATTTTTTCAAAGTACCTTGTAGTTATCTTTTCTGAATTTTTCGCTACTGTTTATATATTACAAGTCTTGTGGATGTCATAATTTTTCGTGTACCTGTCAGACATGATCAAAATTCGAAGAATCTTTGATTGTCGTCGTAGAATTTGTACTATATGAGTTTTTTTAGCCGCTCCCCATACCTGTAGTCCATATAGCCAGATTGGTTTAATCATAGTTTTGTATACTAACGGCTTTTTCTGTATAGATTGTCTGAATTTTTGTGTAGACTAGCCAATAAAGTTCTCGGGGTTTTTCTTTTATTTGTTTGACCTTTAGCTTTATATGGTGATTCCAATTTAGTTTCGAATCCAAGTGGATTCTCAGGTATTTAATTGTTGGTTCTTTTGTAATTGAATGATAACTTCTCTTAACAGGTTCGAAAAAATTACATACCAGCTTTTAAAATACTTTGTAGAATATTTTCCATACATTTTTTTTTTTTTGTGTTTTGGAAGTATATACTAAACGCTTAGTCAAAAATCATAAACTAAAAACTTTATCAAGCAGCCCTTTTTCAATGTCAAGGCTTGATTAAAATTTAATTACGGATACACCATATATTGGTTGTCTGGCCGAGCCTTCTTATTTTTGGTGTGCGTGTTGTGATGAAGGGACCTACAGTTTTATGCCACCTATAAATGACAAACGGTTTCTATGAAGAGCTTTTTCTTCATTACAGAAATACATAGAGAGGTTTGCTATTGCCTGTCGAGAGGTGATTAGAACAAACTATTTCTATCAGTTGGTGTTTCATACCGGGAATCTCAAACCTATGCAGTATCGAAGCACGTCAGCCACTGATTGATTAAATTGACATACTTGGAAAAAAATCAAACCCTTCAAATAAAATTTAGGAAAGCGGATTCGTATGACGCTGAAAGACCAATGGTCGAAAAGTACTAGAAAATAGTCACCCAACGCTAACGAGAAAACTCATCCGATACAAGCTGATTCAACGGTACGCATAAAACTTTCACTGCGTTGCAGTCATTGTTTCGTCTTCCTGCGAACCCTAGGCTATAACATAGGCTATAACAATTACATAGTTTTCATTATTAGAACATTTAAAGCCAATTTTTTGTGGTAGGAAAAAATAATTATCAAAAAAGACTAAAATTGTTTTTACGTCAAACTTCCCTGCACAGAAAAAAATTTTTACCTCCCTATTCCTACACGAAACTTTAATTTATTTGACTATAATTATAATACAATATAATAATCGTGAAATGAAAATCGTCTGTGCGTTTTATGAAACTCGATGAAACCTGAAACAAACTACTTAATATTGAATTGCAGCCGAGAATGAAGCTAAATTCAAAGTTTTATCGGAAAGCATCAGAAAGTTGCAAATTTCTTATTGAAATCTGCGATGAACAAGAAACAAGCTGATACAAACGTGGTAGAAGTATCATCATTATTTCATAAATTTTAATCAGATTTTTTAGAAATTTTCTGGGTATGAAATTTTGTAGCCGTTTCAATTGTTGTGAAGTATGGTGTAAATAGTTACTACGGATGTCTACAAAGTAAATACAAGAATTTCGCTGCGAGTTTCCTTATTAACACACTTTTATTTGTTCGGGTTGTATGTATGTATGTATGTAACGGAATCTTTGAGCTTAATTTTCACTGGCTTCTAAAAATCTGATCGACTTGAAATTTTGCATACCTAACAGGGACCGATGACAATGCAATAATTTGATAAAAGTTTTCCATTATCCTTATTAGGATTGCCAGGATTAATATTTTCTTTTTTTACTGTGGGCAAAAAGTAAGGTTAATTTGGTTGTAAAATGAAAAATCTTTATTTATTCTTGTAAATCAGTTTCTCAGGCTTCCTCCACGAAATAAGTTCTTCATCCCGATTACTTCTTTATCACGGCCGATAACTGCATAGCTTTAGACTCACAGTCGATAAGAAAGGAATTAAATATAACACGAATATATCGAATCATTTATTCACTGACTGCATTGATAACAATAATTTTCATTCATAAAAAAAAATAGTTTAAAGAAACTAAAAAACACGCTTTTTTGCTAATCGAACTAAAAAGTAGAAAATAAAAAATTGTTTAAAAAAACTAAAAAACAGGCTTTTATTGCTAATCGAACTAAAAAGTAGAAAATAAATTTTAATCACAAAATGAAGTAATATCAAATCGAACGATCAGTCATAGTCAACTACCTCAGAACAGAATTATAACAAAAATTAAGATACAAATAGAGTAACTCAAATTAGAGTTAAAAGCGTGGGATGCTTGATATAGTAAATATTACAATCATTCTATTGGCAACTACCTATGTACAGAGGGTTATGAAAGTGAAGCAAAATGCATCCCACGCTTTTAACTCTCATTTAAGTTACTCTATTTGTATCTTAATTTTTGTTATAATTCTGTTCTGAGGTAGTTGACTATGACTGACCGTTCGATTTGCTATTACTTCATTATAGGTCTCTTTGTCATTAAAATTTATTTTCTACTTTTTAGTTCGATTAGCAATAAAAGCCTGTTTTTTAGTTTTTTTAAAATATTTTTTATTTTTCTCATATACATAACTTTTAAATTATTAATAGCAACCGCTATGTACATTAAGAGTTAATAATTTTGATTTTATGTTCTAATAAACTACCTCACAGAAATAAGTATATGTGCAAAGTTTTTTATACCGATATCTTTGTTGGTAGTAACGGTACATTTTTGTTTGGTATGCCAAAGTCTGCATTTGCAGTCGAACTTAACTATTCCGTTACAAAATTCTTCTTTTGTCATTATTCTTAGTACCGTTATTACAAATTTGTGTTGCGAGATTTGGTTTTCATATGAAATAAGTATATGTGCAATCAGAGATCAGTATTGATTTGGCAAGCATAGAGAGCAAGTTATCAAAAAATTTTGTGTTATTTGCATTGTTATCATAAAGAAAAATGTAAATAAAATAGATCACTTCTTTTGACCAAAGAATAATTGAGTTATTGATGGGTTAATCTGTAGAATGCCGCATGGAAGCCATTTATCCGATTAAGAACGTGGTCTGATTAAAGGTCTAAGCGAAAGTGGCAAAAGTATTCATGAAACTACTGCTAGAGTAAATCGGCATAGGAATACCATCAGCAACTTTCTTAAAAATCCAGAAACATATGGTCAACTCAACCGAAGCGGCAGATCAACTAACATCGACAGCACATGCAAACGAGAAATTCGTCGCTCAAAAAGAAATGTCTTACAAGGTCACTGATAGACGAATGCATCAAATTTTAGTCGAGGGCGGAACACTTAAATGTTGTTTGCAGGAGCCGGTACCATGACTATTGGCACGCCACATTAAGGCTCGTTTAGCAATTGCCGGAAAATATAAATTTTGTACTAACGAATTCCGAAACATTGTATTTTCGGACGAAAAAAAGTTCAACTTAGATGGTCCAGATAGTTGCCAGAAATATTGGCGGGACCTTTGGCAACCACGGCAAACGCGCCATAAGCAAAACCACGGTGGCTAGTCTTTGATGATTTGGCCGCTTTCGGACATGGTGGAAAGTTTCCAATTTGTTTTATTCCGACAAGAACCAACGCAGAGTTCTATGTTGAAATATTAGAAGATGTTCTCATTGAGTTTGCGGCAAACATATACGGAGACGATTGGGCTTTCCAGCAAGACAACGCCCTAATCCATACGGCTCGTTTAACTAAGGCCTTCCCATCGTCAAGAAAAGTTTGAGTTCAGGATTGGCCAGCACTAAGTTCCGATTTTAAACCAATTGAGAACCTCTGGGGAATATTGTCGGCCCTTATTTATAAAAATGGTAGGTAGTTTGAGACAATCAAAGACCGGAAAGGTGCTTTAGTGGAAGAGCGGGATAAGATAGATGATTCCACTCTACAAAACTTGAGAGACTCTAAGCCTAAGCGTATAAATGATTTTCTTTCTCAAAATGGAAAACATATGAATTATTAAAAAATCGAAAGTTTTAGAAACGTTAAAAAAAAGTGTAAAGAAAGGCCAATACACATATATATATATATACTTATTTCATATGAAGCTATATTAATTTCTTTTTTATTTATGAATTTATTGAATTTTTGTTGTGTAATTTTTTGTTCCCATTTTTTCTAAATATGTATTAAAATTATTGGTTGAACCTTTCTCCTGCTTCTTTATAGTTTTACATTTGAAAATACCCTTGCACATATTCTTATTTCTGTGAGGTACCTTAGATAAGCAAAAATTAAAAATACCACACAAAAAAACACAAAACAAAAATAAATGTATGATTTTAATCAACACTGACTTTATATTCTATTCGTATTCCCTCTGCTAATAAATTTCACTCTCATCGAAAGAAATGCATAAATTTTATCCATTTACATTATATCTCACTCATCCATTGTATGCACAACAGCATCCTAGAACACCGCAAACAGCTTCATATATGCCTACATACATACATATGTACGTGCGTATACTCATGCATCAATCGTAAGCATACGAAACAAGCAGTAAATGAAACTTTACTACTTATAAAACAAAAATATTTGTTTTCTACCTCTACAACTTCAACAACTCTGCAGTTTTAGAGCACTAACGTTCGTTTGAGTTACCCATTGCGTATGAGTAACCTTTCATACATAGTATGAATACTAAGATTTAATGACTAACATACATACATATGATCATGTGCAAATGCATACAACGGTGAACGTGAATTGAATTTTGTGACACTTGTTCATTTCACTATTACGAACCTATGTATGTGCTCAACTTAAACCCCATATTTATGCAGGTGCATATGTATATGGTATGTATGTAGGTACATATGTGCTATTATTTATTCAAAATTGCATTTGAATGTATTCATAGCACTTAACTTATTCAATAAGTTTTTTACAGAAAAGTTAAATTTTTATGGCCATATGTGGTAAGCAAATATAAATAAGTTGACTGAATGTGTATGAGTGCAAGCAATAACTTTTTTATTGTTGAATCTGTGAATTGATGAATATGTACAGATCTGGATGGGAGTTGGTAGGAAATTTATATTTTATATCCAATTATGATTTGTATGCAAAATAAGGTGGGGTGAAGTGGCACAAGTAGTATTATTTATGGTTCGCCATGAAAGTGGCACAAATAGAATTTTTCATCACCTGAGTGGATTTTAAATCCTAACTTTTTATTTGTGTTGATTTTCAAAATGTTTAGAGAAACAACTTGAAAGCGTTTTAAGTTTTTGCAAATCGATGTGTGGAGTAATTTCCTTTGATGGAAAAATCACGCATTTTAATTCGGTTCACTTTAACCAGTTGATCAGGGCCTATTAAAGGAGAAGGTGTGCCCAAATCTTGCACTATAAACTTGTTTTTAGATACGAACATAATTACGTATATATGTGCAATATATTATATTCGGTGCTCGCTGTGGTCAAATTTTCGGGTAATATGACGTTAGTAGATCCTCGCACTAGTTAATAAACACTGAAATGATCGAAAATGTAATTATCCAATCATACTAGTTAAATTCCTCTCATAAATACGATCTTAAAAGGGCAAAATACTGTCAAAAATATCGCCAACAATAACAATATTAATGACAGTAATGATAATCATAGTACTCTTGTAAATATATTGGTCAGGCAGTGAAAAATCTCGAAGAGTACTTCTGCTTTGTACAATTGTTCATAAGAAACTGGGCTTCATTTTGTAGGTTAGATCGCGCTGAAGTGTGTGATTTACTTATTCAACTCAGCTGGGTTTTACACACCACACTCGTGTTATTATTTTACTTAATCGACCGTCTACATTACTAATTTTTCAAAAATATTTAAGGGATATGCGTGCATGTGCGTTAGAGTACGTAAATTTGTGTAGAATGATTTCTTGCGTCATCGTGATTTGCAGATATGTAGAAGGACCAAGTAGAGGATAGCATTCAAGTAAATTTCGAGCCCTCTAAATTATAAAAGAAGCCAGGAATAAGCAGCATAAATATTTTCAACTCGTTATATAAAGAAATGATTTTTACTTCGAAAACTTATTTGCGAAATATGAAAATAAATGCACTTCTCGAGAATAGTCACGGTGCGGTCTTGATTGGTGCGATAACCACTTTACCGACGTCATCTGGATACACCAGGTGAAGCCAAGTCTTTCTTCACCTGATCTTTCCAACGTGTAAGATGCCTTACTCTTCTTCTACTACCACCAGCTGGTAGCGCATCACATACTTTCAGAGCTGGACCATTTGTATCTATTCAGGCGACTTAACCTAGCCAGCGCATGATACTTCCGTGTAGACGTCCATGCAAGGGGGGAAAGCCTCTGATCGTCTTTCGGCTGGCAGTTGCCAGGACGGTTCTTCTGAATATGGTTCAAGCAGCTCACAACTTTTAGACCTCGCACAAATATCCTCTGGGTAGCTTCCGAACATACATATTAGAAGGCGAAATAGCCTGGAATGCCTGGTTGTAGACTTGTAAATAAAAATCCTTCCCCAATGAAAGCACCAGCAAACTCTCGGACTAGTCGGATAGTAAACACTATTCTTATAATGTCAAACACAAATGAAGATTAAAGATTACCTTTTCCTCCCGCTTCTACTATTATATGTACAGATTTTAAATGAATTCGCAGGCATCTAGTGTTATAAGAGAAATTGGGTATTCCAACTTCAAAACTGTAAAAGCAAAGCGAGCAAAGGTTTTTTGAATGTGATCTCCATATAAAGCCTGCATATCGCAGCATAGGCTGAATGAAAGCAATGTATAATGATTTTAGGATATAAATATCGGTTAAGACCGAAAAAAACCTTCGGATGAAGTTTAATATATTATAGAATAAAATTCGGTAATAATTCATTTAAATTGATGTGAAATATAAATTTTTAGTCAAAACCAATTCCAATATCTGTAATTTCGTTATGTTGGACATGAGTTCTATATATGTATGTATACATAAGGGTGGCCGTTATTTGCGGGACACCCTCTAGAAAAGTAAGGTTACCTAAAAAACTGCAAATTATGAAATCTTAAGCCAATCGGAAAAAATTTAGGGGTTCCAACTAGAGCCTTAAGTTGAAAAATAAAGACAACTGGGTATTTTTTAAAACTAATCTAAGTTAAGTAAAATAAAAATAGTTTATGTATGTCTACCATTCGAAATATTGCAGTTGTAGAATTAGAATATTGTGTTCTTAAAACTATGTCAGTTTCTAAAAAATAATGATTTTATAGCAATCTAAATATAATATTAGAAAAAGTAAACAAATAGTATGTCTCGTGAACAGCCTCAGCAATTTCTAGGCCAGTTAAAGTAGTTAATTTTGGAACTCTAATTCCTCTAGTCTTGTTAATTCAGGACGCATTTTTCCATCGCAGTGTACTACTCCAGCTGCGACCTATAAAAAAATAAAATATTTTTATAATATATATTGAATAATATAAAATAAAAACAATTTCAAAATCAATTTTTCCATTCCTTGAAATTATTTTTAGCTCATATATATTTTTTCAATCGGCTTTTTTTACGTTCCTCCTGTTTTATTGTGGGGTTATTACAAGTGTATCAACGGGATGTCCAAGTGCTTCTGCGACTATAATAATTAAATGAATAACCGACCTTTAAGAAATTATACACTTGTCCAAAGTTCCAAAAAGTCTCGGCGTAAGAAATTTATTTTTGGCTCTTCTCAATGGCCCCGTACTTCCGTATCCATCATTTCAAGTTTCGGATCATCTTATATTTCGATATCGCTTTCGGACGAAGAAAAAATTTCTTGGTGTAATCAAAATTTATTTTTAATATTAAATTTAGCGAATAAAATTAATTAAACATTAAATTAAATACTCATTATTCATACTTTGAAAACTGATTCCTATTGACTTATTATTTGCATCAATATGCTTTCGCTTCCGGCTTTCTTCTGCATTCTATCGATCTAATTTTTGTTTATCTTTTAGAATTGCTCTTTTATTAATTCCAAGCATACATCCTGGACGCACTTTCTCACGCTGTGAAAGAAGAAAAGATTTATCAGTTTCATCCTTCATCATAGATAGAGCATCAATGTGTGCGATATCGAAAAGATCATCCAGTTCATTAACAAACTCCATCTCTCTTGTACGAAAAACCTCCAAATTTTTATTTTTATTCTTTTGAAGATTTTGCCATTCTTTATAAAGCTTTTCCACTTTTTCTATACAATGTTGTTCTTTTCGAACTGAAATGTGTGCCTTTTCCCAAAATATGCACACTTCTTTATATCTAACTTTACTTTTGCACAAATATAGGGTGGGCCATGTAAAATTTGCCTTTTGAATCGGCTGTAAAAAAACTAATCAATATTTTTTTAAATTTTTTTTTATTTTGAAGATTGAACATTGTCATTTATGAATAAAAAATAATATTGTTCAAAAGACTGCCACGACTGGCTTTACAGTAGGCCATTCGATCAACCCAACTTTTAAGCACATTTTCGATTGTTTGGGCTCCAATTTCATGAATGGCAACTTCGATTTCGTATTTTAAAGCATCAGTCGTCTCTGGATGGTTCGCATAGCATTTGTCCTTAACGGCTCCCCACAAAAAATAGTCCAACGGACTTAAATCACAGCTCCGAGGCGGCCAGTTGATATCGGAATTCAAAAACGGTAGCCAAAAGTTCGAGTGTAACTTTGGCAGTGTGACAAGTTGCACCGTCCTGTTGAAACCAA
Source organism: Anastrepha obliqua (assembly GCF_027943255.1). Lineage (NCBI taxonomy): Eukaryota > Metazoa > Arthropoda > Insecta > Diptera > Tephritidae > Anastrepha > Anastrepha obliqua. Next base: position 91,003,849 of record NC_072892.1, read on the forward strand.
ATGTCGTCCATGTCATTCTCTTCAATTTTTGGAAACAACTCGTTGAGCATGTCACGGTAACGCTCGCCATTTACTGTAACCGCGGAAGAAGAAGAAGACTCACCACTTTGGAAATAGGTTTTCAATATTTCCCAATTTTGTTCAAGCGTATAGCGTCCCATTTCGTAAATGTCAAACCTTTAAGAAATTATGAACACATTTGACGTGTTATTTGTATTACCATTCTCAAAAAAATAGGCGGTTCAAAAAGCAATCGCTATATGGCCCACCCTGTAGTTAATTTTACAATACGATGGCTGAAGAAAAAACGGACAATGCTTGTTTTTTTGATGGTAATTTGGAGCCAAGTGTTTGTGGAGTCTGGGATCCCAGTAAATAAATTTCCGAAATAGAACGTAACTTCGCCATTTAATAAATATATTTTCCGATTTAAGTGGAACACAAGAAACATTAGAACGTAAATTTCACTTTATAAACACATAGTTTGACGGTCACTTACGCGCACTAAACTCAATCAGTCAGTAGAAAAGGTCAAGTAGAGGTTTTGAGACACAAAACCAGTGCAAAAAAGCAATAAATGATTCCACGAACGTGAAAACACGGAACTCAATGTTTACAAATGTTATGTTTGTAGACGATACCCGAAAACTAAAACCACAAAAGTCCCGACAGTATAATAAAAATCGAACATTCATTAAGAAATTAACTTAAAATAAAATAAAACGATCAAGTTCCGACCAATGATCGAATTTCACAAGCATCCAGCTATCCAGCTTAGTGATATTAGTCCAACCAGCGTACACCAATAGTAAGTACAAAACTAAATGCTAAGAGAGTTGCAAAAAAAAAAAATTAATTTGTTTTGAACTTCATTTTTTTTAAGAACAATCACAACAATAAGGTTCTTTTGTGAGTGCGTACGTGCACTTTGCAAAAAAAAAAAATATAAATAGAAGACCTAGTTAGAGGCAAACAATATCAGAAAACTAAATCATTTAAGGAGTTATATGAGCACTTACTGAAGTTTTAAACTTAGATATTTTTTTAATACAATATACTGATTTTTAGAGAATTAAAGTTTAGCTCCTCTTTGCTTAATTAACCCTCACATCATCCCTCACCTGATCATCGTCAATCTAATCGAATGATTGCAATGATGATTAAAATGAAAAAAAAAAATATAACTAACTTTTTACATTATGTGGTTGTACTTTTTGAAAATCGACGATTTTCTTAAGTTTAGGCTCAAGTCGGAACATCTAAATCAACTCAAATTGGCTTGGAATTTAATATTTGGTAGTTTTTTTAGGGGGTTTTATATTTGTAGAGGGTGTCCCGAAAGATATCAATAATTTTAATAATAACGGCCACCCTAGTATACATATAGAACGCCTTTTATTAAGTTTTTCGCCAAGTGTTTCCACAAATTTATGAATGTCGTTCCTCAAATCGAGGTACTTACAGTTTTACGCCGCCTCAAGAAGCTGATTGTTATTTTGAGGGGCTTTTCCATGGCGAAAATACTCTCGAAAGTTCTCCGTTATCTTCCGAAGAGCTACCGCTACCGCAGCCGGGGATACTTCGTAGCCAATTTGTCAGAGTGATGGCATTACTGACACGTATCGAGGTTAGTAAGTAAATAAGTAGCATCTCTTGGAAGAACCACCCCAAGTTTCAGTTTGATCGGTCTATATCTTTGTGTTTGGCAATCGTCGATGAAGTCGAGTGATTTTCCTTTTCCATCACATAACGCACCAGCCCACACCTAAGCAGTTGTGGAAGCAAAATTAATGGAAATAGAGTTCCAACTCGTTTCACGTCCACCCTTTTCTCCAGATTTGGCTCTCTAGGATCCTTCGGAGAGCTACTTGTTCCCCAATTTGAGAAATGGTTGGCGGAAAAAAATTGTATTCAAACGAGGAGGTAATTGCTGAAACGAATTCTATGTAGAAAAATAAAAAAGTTTAGCCCAAAAAATTAAGCAGTTTTTATTTGTGCAAAGCAAATATTATTTTTCAGGGTTATACCCAAGATAGTTTTTTGTACTTAAGATGGGAACCTTCGATAAGTCGTGAAAGAGTGCAGCTGAAACGTGTCGTATACTGATCAATATTTACGGTAGTTACGCTCCATCAAATACAACTTGTGAAGAGTATTTCGAAGCTTCCAAAGTGGCGCCGAAAAAAATCGAAGATACTCAACTATAACAATTATTGGATGAAGGCGTATGTCGAACCCTTGATGATATGTCTAAAGAGTTGGATGGGCATAGTCCAGGAAGCAGGTAACTGGACGCCACATGGCGATGAAAAATGGATCTATTATGATAACCCTAAGCGTCGAAAATATTAGAGCCTGCCAGGTAAAACAAACCCATCTACAGCGAAAAAAAATATTCATGCTTCAAAGGTTATGTTGTGCATCTGGTGGATTCAGAAGGGTGTCATCTATTATGAACTCCTTAAACCATCTGGAGCCATCACTGGCGATCGTTACCGACGGCAAGTAAAGCGTTTGAATCGAGCTCTCAAAGAAAAGCGGCTAGAATGGGACGATAGACATGACAAACTGATTTTGCTGCATAACATCGCCAGGCAACACGTAGCTAAATCGGTCCAGAAATATTTAGAGGGACTGAATTGGGAAATCTTGCCCCACCCGCCGTATTCCCCAGACATTGCACCTTCAGCCCTTATTGGAGAGGGATTCACTTCTTACGACAGCATCGCAGATTGGCTCAATAAATGGATCAAGTAAAAGAACTCGAATTTTTCGTCAGGGGAGTTGTAGCTTACAATGGCACATATTTCACATAATATCAGTAATAACTTCTTGCTAAAACTGAGTTGATGTCTTTAATTTCCGGCCACTCAAAATCGTTTATTATGCCCTTGTAGCGTTCACCTTTGATCGAAATGGCATTTTCAGCAACATTTTCAAAAAATAAAAAAAAAATGGGGCAATGCTGCAACGCTCCAAAATCCCCAGCAAACTGTGACACTCTGATGATGCATTCGTCTTTCTATGATCATGTACGGATTTTCAGATCTCCACATGCGGCAGATTTGCTTGTTAACACAGCCACCGAGATGAAAATACGTTTCATCAGAAAAGAAGAAACGCCCCCCTTTGGGCTACCTTTTTATCACCCAAGGTTGCTTAAGTGTAAAGCGATGAATGAATTTTGTTCCGTGAAGATATGGTACTGACTATTTGTCAAAAGTATTTTTTAACAATAACAAATTCAGCATGAAAAATTTTGGTCTGGATTTTAATTTCATTAAATCACTTTAATTTTAATTTTTTTTTTATTATTTTAGTAACTCATATTACCTTAATTGTTTACCTTCCAAAAGCACCGCTAATTTACCGTTAGGCATGTACATGTAGTCGTACAAGTCATCACTCCCGTCCTTAACTCTTTGCAACAAAGGTACAACATACAGCTCGAGCAGTCTGCGCATATATGGCGGCGGCGGCGGTCAGTGGAGGGCTCCAGTGCCTATGCATAATTGCAAAACCGTTGCCGCCGTCACTTCGAACTGTACGAACTAATACAATCTCTTCCATATACGGCACATATACATATGCATAGAGACGTACCAGTCAACTGACTGCCAGCCACCAATTCACTGATTTGTTTGTTAATTTCCCCATTTCTTCGCTGACATGGCAAGCGGTTGCGAGCAGTTGTTTTTGCGGTTAGGACGTGGCAATTCCGGCTGCGCTGCGCTGTGCTGCTTTCCCAATTGCACTTTGCCTGTTAGAATGGCGCGACATATCAACGAATGATATGCAAAAGCACATTTTACTGCTGCGAAATTGGTTTGGTCAACAGTGGATGCTAATACACAAGCATGAACATATGTAAAAGGGTATATATATATATATATATATGTATATGTATATATGTCGGCATGCTATGTTGAGGCTTGATGGCCATTTTCCCAATTAGTATTGCAGTTTGTTGTCGTTGCTGTCGTTGACCGCAAAGTGGCAGAAGATTGCACGAATCGAACTGCGGCGCAAACAAATGAACCGAACCAACGTGGCGAGTATTCGCTGCTGTGTTGCAATGGGTTGGTAGTACAAAGTTATACTAGGGTCGAGGTGCCTTGAAGTCACATATCACCAACACGACCGACCAGCCAAGTAATCAGCCAACTGACCATTCGACCGCAATTCGTGTATTTGTGACGAGAATTCAATTGCAGTTTGATTGAAAAAAAAATTAATTAAGTTCTTTTGTTCATTGCTTCTGAATAAACAAACAAATAAAAATATATGTATGTATATATACATACATACATATGTATGCGCGTAAGTGTATCCATAAGTGATGGTAGTTATATGCTTGCATGCTTAGTAGTGTGAACAATTTTGGAAGCAAATGTGGCAAGTGTTGCATATTAATAGATGTTATTAGATGCATGTACGTATGTTTACTTGACAACAAATAATTGAAGAATGTCAACTGTTTAGAAAGAATAAGAAAACGTTGCATATTAATTCTAATAGTTTATTAGATGGTGAAGCAAGGAAATATTAACTTAACCTCGTAAATTGTTTGACCACGCAAATATTCTATATTGTCTAATAAGCTCCATATTGGCTAATGAATTGAGTATTGAATTTTCTTTTATATTTTTTTATGCTTATCTCAATTCTTGCGCACTTTTAGGACAGCTTTTATTGGTATAAAGTGAAAGCGATAATATAGAGGAATTGGAGGTGAGGCATAATACCACTTTCTCTGTAGACTCAATTAGGCATGAATAGCAAAATCACTCACTAGCCACTCATTTCTCTTGATATGTGGCTGACACCGATTTGAAATGCATAATAAATAATATAAATTTGACATTTGTTCTGTGGAGCCAGCGGAGCTACTAATTAATACACCTCGCAGTTACAACAATTTCACCCGAATAATTCAAAAGACACCTATATTAGTACGGGCATGCTTATTAAAAAGAATTTTTTTTTATTTAGTTTCTTAATTTGTTCAAAGTCTCAATTGTTAGCAACAGCGATTCAATACCCACGTTGTCAGCGGCATACATCTGGTAGACGCGTGGGAGAAATCTTCTACGCAACGCATCAAGCAGCCAAGAAAAGGTGTCTTTTAAAATACCAAATAATTGTTTTCCTTCTTCATTAATTTTCTCTAGTAAAATTAGCTGCCATTCCTTATGATGTGTCTGCTGTGATTTCAAATTAAAGAGGGCTCTGACTTCGAAATTTCTGTACTTTCCTGTAAAGCTCAGCTACCAAGTGTGTTTAATAAAGTCGATACCTATATATGTAAAATTCGCCAAATTCAGATCCACTAGGCATTTGAAAAAATTGTTGTGCAGCTAACGGTGTCACTCCTTGACCGGAGGTGATGGTACCAAAAGTTAGACTTCAATACTCAATACTTCGTACTCGCCTCTATTGCGGCAAAAACCATTTGCCGTGGATTTTTATAGCGAAATGTCAGCATTGTCTTCTGTTGTAGTTCAATCTCCAAACATCAGACATAAAAAATCTTTTAATGGTAAAATATCCCCCCTAAAATTATTTTTTATACACTCAACTCTTTTTTTACACGGTATTTTTTTACACGATTTTAAAATAACGCGGTTCACCAATAAGAATAAATACATATGTTTACGAGAATTTTTTGTTCTAGCACGAATCCCTAAACATTTTTTTTATTCTAATTTTGGCAGTGTCTTATAAAAACTTATCTATACAGCAACAAAATACACTTGGGGGATTGTCGTAACCGTATACCGTATATGTGCATACCGTATACATAAACAAAACGTCGGCCGGTTTATGTCCATAGATGTGTTAGTTACTTGGTCTATTTCATGGCTTGTTTACTTTACGGGCAATACCTGATTTTTAATATTGCTTTTTTTCTTTATCTCGTTGTATTTACTTCAGCTTGAAAAGTTTTTTTAAGGGTGGTGAAATTTTTAGTTTGATTTATATTGTTGAAAACTTTTTACTACTAAAAATGTAATATTGTGTTAAATTTTCGGTTTAGAAAAGTTCTATAAGCAATATTATTTTACATCGTTTTTACAGTACTGTTTTTAATAAAATGTCTAAACAACAACAAAATATTCCGAAGAGACAAGCAATTTCGTTGAGCACCAAAATAAAAATCTTAGACTGTCTGAAAAAGGGGAAGGTCCCACATCTGTTGGCAAAGATTTTAGTTTAAGCGAAGCGACTGTAAGAACAATTATAAAAAATGAGAATTCCATTCGACAATCAATAATTTCTGGATCGGAACTTACTTCTAAAACATATTCTGATAGTCGATACCTATCTTGGAGAAAACGGAAAAACACATGGTGTTTTGGATGGAAGATTTGCAAAAAAAAAATACTAATTGATGGGAAAATTATAAAAGAGAAAGCACTTAAAATATACAACCAGTTTCAGTTTAAATCATGAACAAGACTTCAGGCAACGAAGAAACTGGTATTTAATGCAAGTGGGGGATAGCTGATAGGAAATAGGATTGTTCTGGCATAGCAAAATCTGAAAAAATCAGCTGGTGGTTTTAAAGCGGCCAAAGATCGGGTGACGTTTTTGTTGTGCTGTAACGCATCTGGTGATAATAATATATGTTAAAGCCTCTCTTCATCAACAAATCCCTTATGCCGCGAGCTCTAAGAGATATGAACATTAAACACCTTATATTCCATATATGAAACAAAAAGGTTTGAAATTCAGAATATTTTTGCTCGTTGATAATGCGCCCAGCCACCCAGTGCTGGATCATTCAAATATTCAATTGGTGTTTTTGCCGCCTAACACCACCTCGCTGATTCAGCCACTCGATCAGTGTATTATGGCAGCATTTAAAATGTACTACATCAAGCAAACGTTTAAATATATTTTTGATTCAGTAAAAGAAAGAAATTTGAATGTTATGGAAGCATGGAGAAAGTTTACGATTATGGATTGTATTACACATGCTTCTTTTGCCATCAAACAGTTGCGCCAATCGACCTTAAATTCTTGTTGGAAAAAAATTTTGCCAGCATGCATCAAAAATAGAAGTTTCGTAGTACAAAAATATGCCGTGTGTTCCGAAATTATAAATCTGTCGAATGCAATTGGTAGGTTTCAACAGCATGCAAACGGTTGACATCGATGAATTAATGCGAGAAAGCCCTCTGGATGATAATGATGAAAACGAAGGTGAAGTTCAATTATTAACGGCTGATTTAATTCGCGGCTTAAAATTTGCTACAAGTAAGGAACAACATTTTCTTACTCATTATCCTAACATGGAGCGTGCCTTAAAATTTTGACGTAATCTTAAGTTGTGTGTAGCTGGAGTGACCAAAACAACAGCCACTAATAACAAACTTTATAACAACAAAATAACCAGCACAATCACCTGGGTGAGCATATTTCCACAGAGGATGAAATAAAACTCAATGAAATAGAACCAACACTAAAATGTACTAAGGAAGTTGGACTAATAGAAATACTCTGAATTCATAGAGGGAGCTCAATAGATATTTCCGTTCGCAATGCTAAATCCTTTCATAATTATAATAATAACAATATTATGTTTATATAAATAATAGTCAAAGTTGGATAAAAGTGCAACAAAACGCTGATTTTAAAAACTTCGGACCACCAATTTACCCTTCGATTCAATTGCCTTTTGCCTCGGGTGGTCGAAAAGTCTTTTCGTATTTCTAATCAAAATTCTACTCATTTTTTTTATATTTATAATGAACTTTATTAAACCAAATATATACCATTTTGGTTGACCACCTTTTGCCATTTTTCTTCTAGAGACATTATTCCATCAGTGTGAAACTTTTGTGGTTTCTTGGCGAAAAACTGCGACAAGTAATTTTCACAGGCTTCTCTTGAAGCCAACTTTACTCCATTAAGGGAGTTCTGCATTGACCGAAACAAATGGTAGTACGATGGTGCAAGGTCAGGGCTATTTGGTGGATGCATCAAAACTTCCCAGCCAAGCTCTCCCAGTTTTTGCCGAGTCATCAAAGATGTGTGTGGCCTAGCGTTGTCCTGATGGAAGACGACGCCCTTTCTGCTGATCAGTTCTGGCCGTTTTTTTCGATTGCTTGCTTCAATCTCATCAGTTGTTGACAGCAAAGTGTAGAATCAAGCGCTCGAGCAGGCTGGAGCTGCTCATAGTGGATGATTCCTTTCCAATCCCACCAAACGCACAGCATAACCTTTCGAGGCGTCAATCCTGGCTTTGCGACCATTTGTTGAGCTTAACCACCCTTGAACCATGATCTTTTTCGCACATTATTGTCGTATTTGATCCATTTTTCGTCTTCTGTTACCATTCGCTTCAGAAATGGTTCGATTTGATTTCGTTTCAGCAAAGAATCGCGGATGTTAATTCGGTCCATTAAATTTTTCACAGACAATTCATGCGGTACCCAAACATCGAGCTTCTTTTTGTAACCAGACTTTTTTAAATGGTTCAAAACCGTTTGATGATGAATGTTTAGTGCCTTGGCGATGTCATGGCAGCTTATATGACGGTCCTGGTCAATCTTTTCCATAATTTCATCGACTTTTTCAACGATAGGTCGACCGGAGTGAGGGGCATCTTTCACAACGAAATTTCCAGAACGGAAGCGAGCGAACCATTATTGTGCTACACGAACTGGTACAGCATCGTCTCCGTAAACTTCACAAATTTCATTGGTGGCTTGCGTGGCATTCTTCCCTTTTTTACACAAAAATGTCAAAATATAGCGAATTTCTTCATTATTTTCACTCATTTTTTAAATGAAGCTTAAAATGTCACCTTTCTAACACCATATGATATGGCATCTATTGACAAAATACGAAAATACTTTTTCGACTACATAATATATTCGTCTTCACTATTCAATTGTAGTTGAGCCTTTATGACTGATTATAAAAACATAGAAATTTCAAAGCATGCAACATTTTCAATGACCTATTTAGAAAAAAAAACAAAATAATTATAAATAAGTTGTTAATTGTAAGCTAAAAAGAGAGTATAATTTTTCATTGCCTACGAGTTTGCTTGATTCCAAAAATTAACATCCAACCCAAATTAAATTTTACTAAAGTGTGCACTAGTACATAAAATTCGATCCGTTCCGAATCTTGCACTTTCTTACTTGTTCTAAATCTATTCTTTTATTCGGTACGTTTTTGGAATTGTAGCCATTTATTAGAATGAAGTTTCTCCAAACGATGTTCCATAGTTTTGCCGATTTTTTCACAATGGGTCCGAGTGTCAACTTCTTTTTGGATTAATAAATTACAGACCTATATCTAAACTATTCACCTGTTCCAAACTTTCTGAGTGAGTGATGAAGCACAAGCTAGCACTTACTATCAAAGGATTAATTTATCTTTGTTAGCACGCGTTTGTTGTAAAAATGTTAAGTGTTTGTTCTCAGTTTGCTCTCTGAGTTTAAGAGTAGGTCTCAAGTAGACACTATATACACCGATTTTTTGAAAGCCTTTGACACGGTCTCGCAAACAATTCTCCTCTGGGAACTTGAAAATCTAGGCATCCACTAGACTTTTCTTTTATGGCTGAAATCATACCTGTCAAATATGTATAATCTCATTTGTTTAAATAGGGAATACTAAACCTCATATATTTGAAAGGGAAAACAACTCGTAAATTTTGCGCCATGATAACGCACGGTCGCAATCGAATGCCATTCAACAACCATCGAATTCTCCTGATATGCCTCCCTGCCATTTTTTTTTTGTTTGATCGAGTAAAGAAAACTAATAGGGCGAACGCATTTTAATAACCAAACGGAACTAATGAAAAAATCGAAGACAGCTCCTGGCTATACCAAAAATAAAGTTCCAAAAATGTTTTGAGAAATGGATAAAACGCTGGCTCAAGTGCGTTGCAGTTGATGGGAAGAACTTTGAAGACGATAATATGGCGTTTGAGGAATAAATTTGTATTTTGGATTTTCTGAATATATTCCGAGAACTTTTTGATCAAGGGGTACTCCATTTTAGTACAAAATTTTGCCAATTTAAAGAGGCTTAAAATTCGCACTGATTTTTAGCAACTGTTTTTTTGTTAACGGTGTTACGCAATTACTCGAATTTGTGTTTTAAATGAAGAAAATTAACAATATACGAACTTTTGAAAAACTTTACACTTACACTCTATTTTATTAAAATTCGATCGGCTATAAAACGGAATACACGAAAATTATCTAAAAATTTTGATTGAAAAGTTTGAAATTTCCATGAATATTTTTTGAATTTTTTTCACATTTGCATTTAGTCTGACTGTCTCTGAAATTTCGGTGAATATTTTTTGAATTTTTTTTTCACATTTGCATTTAGTCTGACACTTAAATTTATATGTATTTCCAGGCGGGTAAACTATATTTTCTTGCAAAAATTACTAAATCTAAATTAGGAACTAATAAATAGTCAAAACTTGCCAATAAGTTCCAGTGCTAAAGTTATTTTATGTATTCATCAAGCTCGATCCCTTTCTGCTATTATATGTAAGGTGGGCCATGTAAAATTTGCTTTTTGGATCGGCTATAAAAAAAACCCTAATCAATACTTTTTCAAACCTTTTTTTTTTTACAGTAGGCCAACTTCGATTTCGTGTTTTAAAGCATCAATCGTCTCTGGAGGGTTCGCATAGCATTTGTCCTTAACAGCTCCCCACAAAAAATAGTCCAACCGGCTTAAATCACAGCTCGGAGGCGGCCAATTGATATCGGAATTTCGGCTGATTATTCGGTTTTCAAAAACAGTAGCCAAAAGTTCGAGTGTGACAAGTTGCACCGTCTTGTTGAAACCAAATGTCGTCCATGTCATCTTCTTCAATTTTTGGAAACATCTCGTTGAGCATGTCACGGTAACGCTCGCCATTTACTGTAACCGCGACTCCTCGCTTATTTTCCAAAAATATGCCGAGAGAGCAAAAACCGCACCAAACAATGACTCGTTGTGGATGCATTTGCTTCTCTACAGTAACATGTGGATTTTCTGAGCCCCAAATCACACAATTTTGCTTATTGACGTAGCCACCGATGTGAAAATGAGCTTCATCAGGAAAGGAGAAGAAGACTCACCACTTTGGAAATAGATTTTCAATATTTCCGATTTTTTTTAAATGTCAAACCTTTAAGGGGTAACACCACTGTAGAAATTTCAAAAAATTGATTTTTTTTTTATAGGCTTAAAAAATTCTTTGAACCTTTTAAAATACAGAACAAACAGTTTTATACGTTACCGAAGTCTATTTCATAAATATTTTAAGCTTTTAACCAAGCGTTAGTGACTGCTACCTAACGACTTCTCCAAATTTCCAAACTTTAAACGCATTTTTCTCAAAACACTGCGTGCCGCGGAGCTCCTTCAAGAGAAACCACATTACAAAAATGTCTCCATTGCCGCCATTTTGTAAAATTTTTCGATCAAACTTTGTAGTTTTGTATTTTAGTATATAAGTAATAACTTCCCAAATCAGAGTGATTGTTTCCCCTTTCTTTCTATACAAAAAAATTCTTTAAAAATCGTGTTTATTTTACGCGTGTACAGTGGTGTTACCCCTTAAGTAAATTATGAACACATTTGACATGTCATTTGTGTTACCATTCTCAAAAAAATAGGTGGTTCAAAAAGCGAACGCTATATGGCCCACCCTGTACAACCGCTTTGTAAGGAAAATTTTGCTACCCTTGTGTACTAGAACGCGTTCATATAATCATATTTATACCCTCGTCAAAAAGTAGTATTTGATTATAAAATAAATATAAATTTTAATTTTTCTTCAATTCTTGTAAGATTAGGTTTTTAAGGAAAAGCGAGACCTTTCAAGGTTAGACCGAGAAATCTGCAAGCATTCACTTGTGGTAGCTGGCATTATATATTGAATCAGTATTCTATTAGCTGGCATTATTCACATATCTTATTTTATGGGTGAATTCTTAAATTCTCTTTCAGCTGAAGCATATTAAAGATTTGGTAAGCAAAAGTACACAACTTGCAAACAATTAAAGCTGAACAGCTAAGCCGAGGCCCCTAGCCTACTGCAGAGTGTAAAATTTATCCACTTTAGCTCGGTGAAGCTCGCCAATACCCTCAAGTAGCTCACAACTGATGATGAGCCACTTTAAAGCAGATATTAACAAAATAGCCGAATAAGAAGACCTGCTTATAAAAACGAGTACACACCAGTCGCGCTAAAGCAGACACCAATTACAATATCAACAACGGCAACAATGGCTAATAGCCACCGCCGAAGGCCAACAAAACAATGCAACAACACTCAAGTGTTTGTTTATTTTTGTTACGCGGCAAACGAACCACAAACAGATCGGCGCCGCTGATTCGTGAACAGCAAAGAAAAATATTATCAGAGAAAGATACCAGCACAATAACTTTACAAGTATGCACAAGTAACTGAAAAAAATCGCAAAATAAGGAATTGAAAAACGTTGAAGAATTTCCACTGGTAGGTGCGTTCCGAACACCGACTGGGCTAAAATTTGAAGTTGAAGAAGGCAAAATTTGGATTTAAGCTACCTTTAATGAACTCTTTAGCCTCTTTCGACGAGATAAGGTAAGTGGCAACAACAACGTCAGCAATTTGCTTCATACATATAATACATACATATGTACATAGTAAGGCCAAATAGTAGGTGGAGTTGCAAGGCGCGAACGTGCAAAAAAGTGCGTCAGCAACGTAGCAACAGACAATCGCCGAAATAAACTAAAAACAAAGCTCCAACGTACGCGACTTCCTATTGTCTGTTGGTTATTGTTGTTGCTGGTGTTCAAGTTGCACGAAAAGTGAATAAGAATGAAGTTATTATTTGCAAATTTCATTGTTGTTGTTATTGTTATGAGTTCTGAGTAACTTTTTGGAAACAAACCAAAATAGCCGTAGAACAAAAAAGTAAGCAACAGAAAAATTCTGCTGACTCAATTACTTCTGCATGTACGTGCACATACAATGGAACATCTATACACTTCCATTTAAATTTGTTTATGTGTGAGAGTTGAGCAAAAACGATTATTTCGTATTAATGTATGTATATACACCGTCACTGTTGCCGCTGCTGTTCACATCGACTTTTTGTTGTTGTTTGACCCCCTTACTGCATTTCATTTGAAGTGTTTCATTACGTTGATTTCCGATTTGATGCACTGGCCCGCTGATTTCTTTCCGCTTAACCTGCTTATTTGTGGCGTCCGAAATGTCAATTAATTTGAATTAGGGAAATATTCAGTTTATCGTTTCTTGGCGGATATGTGCGAGGGTCACATTTGCATACATACATATACATCTGGGTTCACAACAATAGCAGCGCAAAGTTTGGACTATTTATTTCTTTTTTATAAAATCATTCTTTAATTTTTTTAATAAAAATATAGTTTATAATACAAAAAAACCATATCACCTAGAGTTTAACCGTTATACAAAATTTTAAAAAATTTCATACTTCAACCAAAGGTATCTATATTAAGTCGAAGTTTCAAGCAATGCGCAAAATTTAAAAAACAAATCAAGATATTTCCATCAAATATCTGCAAAAGAAGTGGTTCACGCGATCTATCAGCTCTTTGCCCCCTGCAATAATTTAACGGGAAGTCCATCGACTCCAACGGCTTTTTTGTGTTCACGCCGCCTAATGATTTTTGGCAGGTCGGGTGGTGAAACGACGATTCCGTCGTCTGCGACTGGGAGTCCACTTCCCCATCCACACTTCTACATCTACTATTAAGCATGCCTTGGTCATGCTTCACCAGATCATTGTTTTCGTCTTTACAGGAACGGGCCCCAGTCATAAAACATCGGTCTGACGCTTGACATTTTCATACAATTTTCGGGTCATTTTTCTGTCGCCAAGCATAACAAGCGCTTCGAGCTCACGTATTTTCGCAACCCGTTTTTTCAGCCTAAAAAGACGCGTCTCTTCCCTCTTCTACACGCGATATCGCTCTGGCATGTAAGCACATAAAATGCTATACGGCCATATTAAGGGGTAACACCACTGTACACGCGTAAAATAAACACGATTTTTAAAGAATTTTTTTGTATAGAAGGAAAGGGGAAACAATCACTCTGATTTGGGAAGTTATTACTTATATACTAAAATAAAAAACTACAAAGTTTGATCGAAAAATTTTACAAAATGGCGGCATTGGAGACATTTTTGTAATGTGGTTTCTCTTGAAGGAGCTCCGCGGCACGCAGCACAGAGGGTGCAAATTTTAATCTGGAACAAAGAAACATTTTTATTCTTAATCTAGATAAGAATAGCTAGAGAAACACGTAGGGGATTTAAAAAATATTTATTTTTGTGGAATTAGCAAGCATTTGAAGGGAAAAACTCTATTTTGGACTAAAAAAACGGACGTAGTGAAAAACCTGATTAAAAATATTTGAAATTGTTTGAGTTATGCTGCGTGCCAATTTCAGAAAACGTGTTTTGAGAAAAACGCGTTTAAAGTTTGGAAATTTGGAGAAGTCGTTAGGTAGCAGTCACTAACGCTTGGTTAAAAGCTTAAAATATTTATGAAATAGACTTCGGTAACGTATAAAACTGTTTGTTCTGTATTTTAAAAGGTTCAAAGAATTTTTTAAGCTTATAAAAAAAAAATCAATTTTTTGAAATTTCTACAGTGGTGTTACCCCTTAAGTTGTTGATTAGGTGCTCAAAAATAATTGGATAATGGGTAAGACTCCGTCAGAAAATATGAGATTTGCAAGTGGTCTTTCGATTTCTTTGAAACTTTGGGAAATATTAGTTCTAGGTAAGATACATTCGAGCCTAAAAGGATTTTGAAAAAATTTCAAAATTGAGTCATCTACGCCATGTTGAAAATCGGGACCGTGTTCTTTTCAAAAATCAATATTTCTTGAACCGTTGGATGGATTTCAATGCAATTTACAGACAATATAGAAACAAATAAGTAGTTTAAATTAGTATTATGTTAAAAAAAAAAAATCGAAATTTTGACCAAAAAAAAGTCAAAAAAATTTTTTGAATCAATTTTTAGTTGATTTGGCCAGTTTTTTAGATTTTCTGTTATACACGTAACGATTCCTTATGATTTAACCTTTATTTTAAAAAAAAAAATTTATGGTGTCTATAATAATTCTCGAGATATTGCGATTTTAGTGGAAGCGCGCACCGTGAAGTTCGCGGTTACGCAGCGCGGGAATAGAAAAACGCGCACAGACCTGCAGCAGTCTGCTCCAGTCACTTCATACAGGAACACATAACGCAGCGCGAACCGTGCGTGCGCGCTTCCACTAAAATCGCAATATCTCGAGAACTATTATAGACACCATAAATTTTTTTTTTAAAAATAAAGGTTAAATCATAAGGAATCGTTACGTGTATAACAGAAAATCTAAAAAACTGGCCAAATCAACTAAAAATTGATTCAAAAAATTTTTTTGACTTTTTTTTGGTCAAAATTTCGAAATTTTTTTTTTAACATAATACTAATTTAAACTACTTATTTGTTTCTATATTTTCTGTAAATTGCATTGAAATCCATCCAACGGTTCAAGAAATATTGATTTTTGAAAAAAACACGGACCCGATTTTCAACATGGCGTAGATGACTCAATTTTGAAAATTTTTCAAAATCCTTTTAGGCTCGAATGTATCTTACCTAGAACAAACATTTCCCAAAGTTTCAAAGAAATCGAAAGACCACTTGCAAATCTCATATTTTCTGACGGAGTCTTACCCTAATAGTAAATTATTACCAAATATGCTAATGCTTTCAATATTTTTGCTTTGGATATAAACTAGTGCAAAAGGGATCATGCGGCTCTTTTTTACATTAAAAATTTTGTTGTTAAATAACTTTTTTGATGAATAAAAAAGTGATTCTCAGTAATGGAAATCTTTATTTTAACCTTTACGTGCTTCACTGCTTGCATCATTGTTTAGTGCAGCTGTTTAGCACACATATGATTCACATATAACGCTATTTGCAGAAACTATAAATCTTCCTAAAGGGTGACTATTTTTGCAGCAACACTCGAAATAGATAATTATTTTGTTCATTATAAAATCGCGCGTATGTCCTCAGCATTGATAATTGAAGTAAGTGTTTGACACTCTTACGATTGTTTATTTCCTAGCAAAATTATTAAAAATTTAGTTTTTCATATCGCTGGTAAGTCGGAAGTAATGGATCAGAATAAATTATGATCCCATCGGCATTGATCTTACACGACGGGATCAATGCTCTACTACATTATTCATTTATATATACTTTTTCTAATATATTTCAAACCATTCTAATTAAAATTTTCTATCTCCCTAAAGACATGGCAGTTCCACTAAAGACAGGGCAAATAATTAATTGAAGCATATTAAAATTATTACTCCATTCTCAATGGCTGCGCTCTTCTATGAGCCAATTCTGCATACAAGCATACGCATATACTCTGCGATCATAAATTCAATTCCACCCACTGACCTACCTTTTCTCCAACTTTGCTTTCATTTTTTTTATAATTTCATTTCATTATGCTAAAAGCCACACTTCCGCTTTTTCCACCATCCCAGGCCCCACTTATTGTCTATTGATTCAGTTCAAATTCACGATTTTTATTTTATCTATCTAAATGCAAATATTTATTCGGCTATAAGCGCCAATTATAAATTGTGTGCAAAAGCAAGCATTAACAAGCATAGTAACATAAAAACTTTAACTCAAACGCAAAAACAAAAACAAAAAAAAAACGAAAAGCAGGAAAACTAAAGGCAAACAAAGGCAATTAAGTGTAAAAATAAAAAACAAAATGCTCCAGTGTTCAGTTGGCCGGTCAAGTTGGCGGGCGGTTGCTTTTGGACTTTGTTGCTTTGTGTGCCGAAATTCGACGTTGATTTGCATTGATTTATAGTTAAGCCTCGAAAAAATATTATTATTTGCATTTTTTGCGATTTTTTATATTGGGCTATTTGTAGTGGCTTTGCTTTTGTTTTTTGGTTACTCTTTCCTTGTTTGTTATTGTTTATTTCGTTTTTCAATCACGCAAACTTGGTCAAGTTGAAATCGGCGTAAATTTTTTTCTTCTTTTTTAATAGGATTGTACTCGATTATGAATTCATAGCCGATTACTTTGTTGGTGCAGCTACTGTGCGCTGACTTATACACTGTATTTGCTATTGTTTTTGTTGCTCTGCATCTCCTTTTGCTGATTTAGGTATTGAGTTTCTATTTTATTTTGTGTTGTTCTTAAGCATTTTTTTTCACATTTTTTTTGTCATATGAGTCTCACTCCATACGTTCAAGAAACGATATTTTTCCTTACATTTGTGTATGTGCGTATGCGCTTCTGTGTTCATTACATAGTGGAATTGAGGTGCGCCACATATTTTTTATGAATACTAATGACTCATAACCAAATGTCTAAAAATAAAAGCATTGATTTTATTTGCGTAAGAATATAGCGGTTAATTTTTGACTCTTCGTACTTCGAAAATACTTGCTGTATTTTCAAAAACGGACAGTGGTTCCAAAGAAAAAAACGGATGCACCCCAATCGATTAAAAGATTTATGAAAACATAGCGAAGCTATGAAATTTATAATAAATAGATATTTACCGCGATTCTGCCGGTGTGTGTTTCATTTAGCTTAACAAATTTTGTATGTACAAACTTAATCCTTACTTGCTCTTCACTGCTCTGTAGACTTTTTTTCTTCTCCGGTACCTAAACCTGGTTTCTTACCTAATATCTTTAAAAACATATTTAAAATTGTATCTTAATGGGATTTCATATAAAGGGTGATCAATTAAGAGGTAATGGATGGTGAATTTAAATAAAAGAACGAAAGTTCAAATTGATTGGGCAATCTTCATTATTTTTATGTAAAATCATTCATGACATTCATTTTTTAAAGAGAATCTCTTTTAAAATGGGCCGCAAATGCGCCGTTATTGCGCCATTCGTAAATGCCAATTTAGAATGACTCACTGAAGGCATCACCCTTGAATAACTTGAGTTGGCTTCAAATGCCTCAATCGAAGCTGTTTTATTCACAAAGCATTTAGACTTTAGTCACGCCCACAAGTAAAAGTTCAAAGGTGTAATATTTCGCTCACCGAAACGACAACGCAGAAAGCCATTGTTTCACGAGCTGTGTGACAAGTAGCGCCGTCTTGTTGGAACCAAATGTTGTGGAGATCACGGGCCTAAAATCCGGCGTCCAAAAGTTGTTTATCATGGCGCAGTAGCGTTCGCGATTCACTGTTACATTGGCGCCAGCCTAGTCTTAGAAGAAATATGGGCGGTGATTCCTTCAACCTATACGTCGCACCAAATATGCTTATTGTACCATAAGTTAGCCTGAGCACGCGATAAACACTTTTCACATAGTGCATCGTACAGTGCAAATCGTACAAGTCGTTGAGGAGTAAGTCTTTCCCTGATGAAATGTCAATGGATACTGAAACAAAAGACGTATTGAGTTTGATAGCAGTCACGCGTGATCTCTTAAAAACAAAAACACCCTAGTAGAAAAAGTACCTCCAATCTGATCACCCTTTACAAAGGTCTTTCAAAAGTTACTCCTGGGTGCCATCTGTGAATAATTCTAGACGGTACCTTTTTTTATGTGATCTTTGACATTTGTCAAGTAGACAGATGTATAATTTTACAAAGTAAAACAATTATTGAAACTCACTAAAAAATGGGCTATATTTAAGAGGAACATATCGCAAAATTCGTGATTTTTTTGATTGAATTAATCACCCAAATGAATCGGCAATTCAGAGGTTGGTGATCAAATTTCAAAAAACTGGTTGTGTTGAGGATAAAAAACGAACTGGCCGTATTTCGAATAAAAATATCGAAACCTGAAATAATCTAACTATGTATGACCCTTTATAATAAGCAAAATAGTTAAAATGCGATTCTCTTATAAATCGGAAAATTCGAATTGATTTTACACTAAAATTGCGATCACAATACTCATTTGAAATTCTATTGTTTTTTTTTTTTTGCGACAGCCACAGAGGCTACAATACGTTTAATAATAATATCACCTATAATAGTACCCCCCCAATCCTCTTTTTAGATGCCCTCTCTTGGGCTCAACCGGGTAGAAACTATGGCTTCCAGGCCACATAAGATTCACTGGGAATGAAATGACAGAAAAATTAGCCACAAAAGGGACGGTCTTCCCACTTATAAGTCCAGAGCAATTTGTGACCAATTTAAAGATTTATGGAACTAAGTAGGAATAATTTTAGGATCATCACGGGAATTCTAGCAGGGCATTGTAAATAAAATTATTATTGTTACTACTCTGGGAATATACTTATACTCCAATGCAACTTCCAGGCTGGAGAAAGATGAAACCGACAGGCAAGTTATGCTGCACAGGGAAGGAAATTAAAACTCACTAAAATAGAACAAATACTAAAGCTTATTGAAGAAGTTGGGTTCAGAGAAATGTTCTCAATCCGTAAAGACAGCACAATAGATCTTTCAGTTTGCTAAATCCCCTCATTATATTAATAATAATACCACAGGCCTGCGAAATTTAACTTTTTTCAGTTTCTAGAATGACTGTACTTGTTTCTTGTAGTTTTTTATGCGCTGAAAACGAATCTGACCTTCAAAATGCTCCATCACGTCAGGATTTTTGGTAAATGAAGCCTAAAAGGTCAAAAAATGGCCATTTTAGCCATTTTTGATAATTTTTTTTGGGATAGAAAATTTTTTTTTTCAATTTTCGACGAAAAGGTCGCATAGTACAACTCTTTAGCTTTAAAACCCATTTTTTTAAATTATTGTACGATTTTTTTAAAAAAAGTTATGACATTTTGAAATTAACAGTTTCAGTTACGCCAATAGACGTTATACGTACCAAAATCCTGACGTGATGGAGCATTTTGAAGGTCAAATTCGTTTTCAGCGCATAAAAAACTACAAGAAACAAGTACAGCTATTCTAGAAACTCACTCTCGCAGGACTGTGTACTTAGTCTGGCCATAAATCCTGTGACAAATTTTACAATGCATACGGCGCGAACAAATTTGCCGAAAAAATTCCGTTATTTTTGTTTTCGTTCGTATTCATTGTCTACTACTAAATTATAATTAGTTTCGTGGTAAATTTCGGTTGTTAACAATGAAGTGGGGAGCTAAGCTAAATTCACAAACAGAAAAGAAGTGCTCCTCCTCGCGTGCTTGGAACCAGTGCAGCCATAAAAGTCGTTCGAGAAAGAAATCGTAAAAATCCCCTTAAAAAGTGCAAAATCATGTCCAGCTAGAGATGATTACCACATGAAAGCCTTCCCTCGCTCAACCGATCATCTTTTTACAACGCGCTTGAAGAAAATTAGACTCGACAGATGCAAGGTGTTTCTCCGGTGACGCGGCCATAAAAATATTATTTTCACGGATGAGAAAATGTTTTCTGTTGAAGAAGTTTTTAAGAAGCAAAACGACAAAATCTTTGCTAAAACTTCTAAAGACGTAAAACATGTTGTTCCAAAGGTTCAGCGTGACCACCATCTAGCCTCCGTAATGATTTAGGGAGGAGTGTCTTGCAAAGGCGTTACATCTCATTTCTGCAAAAAAAGACGTAAAGATCGGGGCAAAGGTGTACCAGGAAGATGTCTTAGAAGGCGTGGTGAAGCACTTGTGTAGTCTTCAGCCACTCAGCAGTGGCTAAAACACAATATTCCTGGGCTCATAGCTGCAGAAGATTGGCCGTCTGAAAATTCAGATCTGAATCCATTAGACTGCAGTTTATAGTCAGAATTGGAGAACATGACTTCTCGAATACCTCACAGTAATTTAGAGAGTCTCAAGTAATCTTTGGCTCGAGCAGCGACGTCAATATCCATGGAAACCGTGCGTGCTGCAATAGCTAAATGGCTTAATCGTTTGAAGACTTGTGTAAAGACAAATGGTGACCATTTCAAATTACAATTAATTTTTTTTTAATATTTCATCATTAAATAAAACTAATTTCATTCCAGAAAGTATTATAATTTCATATTTATAATGGACTTAACTTGTAACAGAACTTATGACTGGACTAAGTAATAATTGGGCAAAATAAAAATGGATACTCCAGACTTTCTATCTATGAAGGACTAACTCCTTTCACATCTTATAAAAGTATTAAAAATGAAGTCAATCAAGGAGAGGAGTTGCAACAACTTGAATACTCTTGGTTTTATCTGTGAAGCTTTTTTTGCCATATTAGTCAAGCAAGTTAAAAACATGTATTTATTTAGTCCGCTGTCATTACAGCTATCACTACCGAGAATTCACCCGTTACAATACACACATACATACATATTGTAAGTACATTGACTTGAAACTCTTTTACTTAAATATCTTGCAATTTTTGGCCAAAACTTTGCAAGAACCTCACAAAAGTTTATTTTAGATTATTTTCCAAACTGCCCATTTATTTACAGGTATCTTCTACACAGTCATGCATACTAGATATTTACATATTTGTCTCGCAAATATATTAGGTTTCGATGAAAATTTTAGATCAAATATTTTCTTGTTCATACATTTGTTTTGTTATTAGAGCCAAGTGAAAATTGTTTACCAACAATGTTGACATGAATAGATCTTCATATTCATACATGGAAAGACTGTGTATAGTTCCTTCAAATATATGTACGAAAATATATGTATGCAATTTACTTACAAACTTACCTAAAAATATAGTGCCAATACATATAAGGTGTTTTTGTTGGTTTTAGTGGTATACAAGAGCCTTCAAAATAAACAAAAAAACGCAACGCTATTCAATTTTCTAAATGCATTTCTGACATTTTTCACTTTTGTTCAATTTTGAATGGAAATAAGAAGAATTTGCCAAAATACTTTTCATCCATGTGCAACAAAATGTAGAAAATGCACACACACACAAAATATATGAAAGCACTTGAGTGTGAATTGCGTGCATATAGCTAACCCATTTGTATGAACTGAAGAAAGAATTTGTGAGCATACAAATACACATACACACATATTCCTTTGTAGCGCTCAAGTTTGCAACCATTTCAATATTTTGCATGAATTTAGTGCAAAAGTGATTTGAAATTGAATTCAAACGCTCACACCAAACGAACTTGAGATAGCAAGTGTAAATTTACTTCTAGAAATTTGAGCAATTTATCTTTGCTACTCAACCGCATTTTCCATTTCGTCGGCTGCAGCAGCAAAGCTTCTTGAATTCAGCAGAATTATGATTACCAACCGCAAGATCTAATCTTCTGGCAGCTTTTAAGCTTTTGGTTCCGCTTCGTCTGGAATTCTATTTGAATTTCAATTTAAATTCGAATCAATCAATTCATAATTTATATTGTTAAGCAGCAAAACAATGAGAGAGCAATGCATAAATAATTTGGTGCGTGCAGAGATTAAATGGCCTAGCTGGGACGGTATTTCATTCGAATTCGACCGGTTAGTAACCGGTACGACGTCAGCAGCGTTTAATAGTCCAAGCGTACTCGTTTGTGTATGAAAGTATGGTAGTTAAATATAAGAATTCTCGATTTATTGTTTCCAACAATTTTTCATTTCCCTGTCGTGTGAATTTTTCAGCTTTTGTTGCACAAATTTGGCAAGGTTGACACACAAGTCTTTACTATTATAACATGAAGTGGCAACTACATCACATTTTGAAAATATAACAAATTGAAGAAATAATGCTCTTCACTATTTGGTGGATGACTTTTAATGAACGATGGGGAAAAATTTATATTTATGGAAATTATTATTTATTATGTGTGCAAAAATAAATTTCAAAGGATTTTAAGTAAAACTTCTTTAACTAATACATGTATATATATAACTACACACATCGAGAAGTATATATGTAAGTATATACTCATAAAGTTCTCAATGCATTGTATGAGCCATGAAGATATATACAGTCGAACCTCAATAAGTCGAACTTCGATATCTCGAATATTTGATATCTCGAATCAAATTGCTTGGCAATGGCGTTTAGAGTGAGAATTGTGTGTAATTTTTACTTGATAACTCGAACTTCTATTACTAGAATATCTTGTTAACTCGAACAGAATATTTGGTGTCAGCTTTGATAAGTCGAATTTCCGGGGGAATCCCCTTATTATGTGTTGCTTATTTTATAGCGAACAGATGTCAGCAGTTGGGTCGCTGCACTGTTTAAGTCCACAGGTATTTTATTAGTAGTTCTTACGCGAAAATAAACTCTGTTGACATGTCATCAAAACGTTGTTTAAAAACTTTATCTATTGATGAAAAATTTAAACTAATAAAGGAAGTAGAAATGGGTGCGCGAAAAAAAGATGTAACTGTAAAGTATGCTATTCCGGCAAATACAGTGTCAACTATTTTAAAAAATAAACAAACGGTTATTACTGCAATCGAAAGTGGTGGTGCAAGTGGGAGTTCAAAGAGACTAAAAAAGCCAACATACGTAAATGTGGACAAAGCAGTTTTAGAATGGTTTAAACCGGGAAGAACACGGAATTTGCCTATATCCGGAGGATTACTTAAAGAAAAAGCATTGGAATTTAGTCAAAAATTAGAACAACCGAATTTCAAGGCAAGCACTGGTTGGTTCGATAATTGGAAACGAAGGTATGTACATTCACAAAATAAATGTGCAAGCTGGCACCTAAAGTTATTTTTTTTTTCTAAGATCTGGTATATGTCATAAAAAGGCGTGTGGTGAGAGTAATGATGTAAGCGAAGAAGACTGTATGAAATGGCAATGTGATATTTTACCTTATTTATTAGAAGGTTATCAAGCACGGGACGTATTCAATGCAGACGAGACGGGCTTATTCTTTAAATGTCTTCCAGATAACACCTTAACTTTTAAAAACCAGAAATGCCATGGAGGAAAGCACAGTAAACAGAGAGTTACGTTGATGATTGCCGAAACATGGATGGATCAGAAAAATTGAAATTACTCTTGATAGGTAAAAGTGATCAACCCCGCTGTTTTAGAGGTGTTAAATGGTTACCTCTCGACTATTAAGCAAATTCAAAGGCGTGGATGACGGGAGCCTTTTTTGAAGAGTGGCTTCTTAACGTAGACAAACAATTTGGAAAAGCCGGAAGAAATATTCTAATTTTTATTGACAACTGACCAGCCCATCCTAAAGACATCCAACAGAGATTAAAGTTTATCAAGCTTGCATTTTTCCCCCCGAATATGACATCAAAATTACAACCACTCGATCAAGGTGTCGTACAAAATTTAAAATGTCATTATCATCGCAGAATTTTAAAAAATACTATAAATTGCTTTGAAGTAAACAAAAATCTTAACATTACATTAATGGACTGTGTTGATGAAATAACTAATGCATGGAATATCGATGTTAAGCCTGAAACCATCTCTAATTGTTTTAGAAAAGCCGGCTTCGGTCTATATTCTGAATGGGAGGAAGAAGATGACATTCCTTTGGTTTTCATACGCGAACGCATAAAAGAAATGAGTAAGGAAGAAATTCAACTGCAGAATGAATATGAAGCTTGGCAAAATATCAAAGGTAAAGAAGGTGTCACCTTTAATGATTTTATGCATGTGGATGACGATATTGTTACTTCAGAGTTTCCCACAGATGAAGATATTGTGGAGCTATTGGGATCTAAATCCGAATTTGAGCATGATAGCGAAAGTGATATAGAAGATGATTTGCAAGATGATATGCTGCAACCAGTTTCAAACGAGCTAGTTGCAAATTCGTTCAAGATTTTACGATCATATTTAAAAACCAATGAACATACAACCGATTCTCTGTGCAATAGTTTAAATAATATTGAAGCTTTTTTTGGAATTCATAATAAAAAATCCTCTCGTCAGTCCCAAATAACTGACTTTTTTCATTCATACAATGTTCTTAATTATGTATATATAATTTTAAAATATACATTTACAATATTATGTAGCAACTATACATAATTTGAAGCATGTACTGTTTTATCAATAAAATTGTTTGCTAACCCTTGAGTTTTATGGATTGTTTTATTTTTCCATCAGATTTTATTAATATATGTTTATGGATTTTTATGTATGTATGTACATATGTATATTATATTTGATAACTCGAAATCTTGATAGCTCGATTTTTTTTTTTTTTTTTTTGTGGCATGTCATAGTTCGAGTTATCGAAGTTCGGCTGTATTTAAAACTAAAATATTCACAGAGAATGGAGTTATTGAATTGGTTATGGGAATAAGTTTCCGTCCTTTCTTAGCCAAAGTTACGAATTATTTAAAAAATAAAATAATACATGATATTATGTGAAGTATGATATTATATGCCATTTAAAGTTACAACTTTACTGTACTCGAAAAATTTGAGTTTTTTTGACTTGAGCTGACTGCATTGATTCGAACAGATGGTAATCCGAAGGTGCAATGTGTGGAGAATATGTTATGCAGTAAAATCAGTTTCTCATGTCTACCGTTCCATTCCATTCGCCTTTCGTTCAGAGCTCATTTCAAGCGCATTAGCTGCAGTCGGTAACGATCGCCAGTGATGGCTTCAGATGGTTTAAGGAGTTCATAATAAATTACACCCTTCTGATCCCACCAGATGCACAACATAAACTTTGAAGCATGCATTTTTTTTTTCGCTGTCGATGGACCTGGTTCACCTGCGAGGTCCTAAAATTTTCTACGCTTAGGGTTATCAAAATAAACCCATTCTTTATCGCCAGTGACGATGCGATGCAGAAAACCTTTTCTTTTCTGCCGTTCAAGAGGCATCTCATGCGTCACCAAACGTCTCTCGATATCTCTCTCCTTCAATTGATGTGGGACCCTGTTACCTGCTGACTGGACTATGTCCATCGCGTACAAACGTTTACCGACAGTTGATCTCTCAACATCCAAATCTTTAGGCATAGCATCAAGTGTTCGACATGCGCCTTCATCCAATAACTGTTATAGTTGAGTATCTTCGAATTTCGGTATCTCCTTGCGATCTTTATCACTCACGTTGAAATTTCCACTTTGGAGCATCGAAGCAACTCTTCACCATATTGATCAATATACGACACGTTTCAGCTGTACTTTTCTTTAAAAGGGATTAATGAAGCATGACTTTCCGCAAATGCTGTTTTTCAAGACTAACACACACATTTTTGACGTCAGATAAAAAGGATTTTCCCGCTTCAAACGAATGTAAACTACTGCGATCGAGACCTCATATACAAGTATACACTTTCAAATCACCTGTATATCACTAGAGCGAACACAAAAATAGCATCAGCAGCGACTCCTCTTTTATGAGGGCAGAAACTTATTCTCATTCATAATATTATTGCGATTCCGTGTCAAATAATACAAGTATTTTGTACTTTGTCGTCAATTTCTTTGGTTTCGGTTTTTTAACATTTTTATAAAATTTTACTTTTTTATTTTTTAGGAAAAAATATACATCTTAAAAAACGGTTGTTTGGTTTGTTTCTTGGTTCAAAATTTGTATAATCTTTTTTTAGTAATATTTGAGACTACGCGCAGTAATCATTCATGGTGGGGCTCCATTAAATTTTCAAGTACAATAGATTTCCAAACGGACGAAATATAGGAGTATGTATATTTTGTACCGATTTTTCACTATGTAGTTCTCGATACGTATTTGAGTGGAAATTCATCTTTTATAAATAATAAAAATTGCCGCTTACACCCTTTATTGGATACTTGGCCGAACTCCTCCTCGTAGTTATGGTGTGCGTCTAGATGTTTTTCCGCAAATAGATGGTCCTACAGTTTTTTCCAGCATTCGAACGATAGATGGTTTTTTATGAGAAGCTCTTTCATGGCAGAAATACACTCGGAGGTTTGCCATAGTCTTTCGAAGGGGCGCATCATATTAGAAAAAATGTCTCCTACCATTTGGTGTTTCAGGCAGGGGATTTCGAACTTGGGCACTGCCGAATAGTAATCACGCACCTTGCCATACATCTCACATATTCATCCATTTGAGGAAAGATAATATTTGGTGTAATGGGATTCAGTCAAAATAACTCTGTCCAAGCCTAAGCTTGGCCTCGAAGTACCTTCCACAACATACAGTCCCTTATAATTTATAACACATACTTCGACATCAAGAAGGCACTGAACGAGCTGCCCACAATATATACCATTAATTCTGTAAGGGTTACTGGTCACAGCGATTCCCCTGAAAATGTACTGTGAACTTACTAGGAATTAAAGGGGCCAAACTACTCTTGGTAGAACTCTGATTCGAATGAGTGCGCATTCTTCGTGGAAGAACCAACCAATCATTGATTTGCTTTGTTATTACATTTTCTTCGCTATTATTTTGGTAAATAGTAAATGCATTGCATTCTTATAAAACAAATTACAGTTTTAAATTAAAGAATTACCTTTCCCAGATCTTTGAAATCGTCATTTACGTACAACAAAGTTTGGCGTTGGCAGAAAAGTATATAAAAGAAACCCTCGACAGATACACCAGTATTCACAATAATAGCAGCGCGATATACTGCAAACTATTTAATTTTTACTTTTGTATATTATTTTTTTCTATGGAAATGTAGGTTATGTTGTAGTCCATGCAACTTAAAGTTTCAAACGTTTTGCAAAATTTTGAAAAATTCAACAAGTTGCTATCAAAATTACAACTTTTTTACCAGTATATTTAAAAAGACTTTGAGTATGCAGTTTTATAGCCCTTTGAATTTTGGTGTAACAAATGTTTTTGGTCTGTCTAACAAAAGTGTACTCGCTGTAACTTGGAAACTACAATATTAGACCAATTCGGTTCAACCAATTGTATGGGCTTATAATATTTATGATACACAATATTTTTAATAAAATAAGTCACCACTATTAGCACCTCTTTGAGTCACACTTTATGTAAATTTCTGCGTACGTTCTGGAAGTTATCGGCTCCAAATCAGCCCAATTTTCCATATTTTTTTCCTTTGAGTGTTTACTTACCCATTGCTCAAACATTTTCATTGGGGGTGGCATCAGGCGAATGTTCCAACATATCATACTCATTTTGCTATTTCCCCTCAGGCAGCTTCCGCTTCTATACTTGGGATAATTGTCCTCTTTTAAAATCTAATTTTGATTATTTTTTCCAAACTTTTTTGCTGCTAACAGTAATAATGGTTTCTAGTAGATTTGATTCATCAAAACTGCATTCATAAATCAACGGACAACTTCGTTTTCGGATCAGCAGCTTCAAACATGAACCTTAACTGGATGCCTAACAGTTCGTTGAAGTCGTCGATTATCGGCATGCAACGTTTTGGGCATTTTCGTTCCGCGAGAGAGAAAAAAGATATAACGTAGAAGAAAAGAAGAGAGAGAGAGCTATACCTTATATATATCTTAGATACACTCTAGGCTATTTTCCCTGAGTTTTTCCTTGAGGTTGCTAATTTCTAGTGAAAAATAACACTGCCTACTTTTTCGCGCTAGCTTGTTGGTGCAAACTTGTAATAAACATATATTTGGTGCCTACTTTTTGGCGTTATATTTCCTTGGTGGCTACTCTTTGGGGCGTTTTTGTCCTAATTTTTTGGCGTTTTTTTTTTTTGTGCGTACTTTTTGGCGCTTATTTTCGTTTCCTGGCTAGTGCTTGTGCGTACTATAGAGTGCTATCCATTCCGGCGTCGGATTTATTGATATTGCCTTACCGTAATTTGTGCCGTTGCTGCGGTCCTGGAATCGCTACGTTTGCGCGGGTGATAAAAGCTCGGAGTAGTGCGCGTTGTTGCCACGGTTTGTGTCCGGCGTTTACCTACACCGCTCGACCATTCTACGATTTTTGCAAATTTTGTCTATTTGTATTCTCTACAAATGTTGTGAATTTATTTAAATATATATTCTTTCTCTCTCTCCCTCTCTCTCTCTCTCTCAATCTCTCTCGGTTCTCTCCCTCTTTCTTTGTCTGCCTTGAAAGTTTCACTTCTGTTATGTGTACTACGCTACACGCACTTTTTTTTTATAACGGAACTCTAAGTTTGATATTTGCCGGTCACGCTTTTGTTAGACAGACTGTGCATAAAAAATTTGGAGCATTTGTTATAGGGAAGAAATGCATTAAACCATCAATAAACAAATTATAAAAAAGTATCTGTTATAACTCGTGTGAAGGAAAAACCTCCATTCAGCTTGTTTTTCCCTGTATTTGTTTCTTAATACCAAACAATTTACTCTCATCGCTGCCAGTGATTACACCCTATAGTAGCACAATATTGAATACAGCCTAAAAATATGCAATAAATTTACGTTGCGGTAGCGATTAATTGCAGCTGATTGAGCTTACTAACGATGAGTTGGCTATGCGCTCGTTTGTTTAACAGTTATTATTACTGCTTAAACATACATACATATACAAACTGTTTTTATTGGTGCTGTTGTTGTAACAAATCCTTAATTAATTCAATTATGTAGGAATTTTCTGACTTTTCTCAAAAATTATCATCGCATCAGAACGCCAGGGAAAAAGTGATTTTCATTACCGCCAATCCATTAACGGCAGCAATTTGGCAGCAGCAGTAATGGAAATGGCATCAACGCGGAAATACTTGGCAATTATTCCATCATTCCTTGTCATTTAATTTCGCTTTATTTTCACATTATTCTCACCTGGCGGCGACAAGCAATGGCCACCACCGCCTCTTCCCCCTACAACTCCACTCTTTTACTTATTGATGTTCATTGTGCGCGTGCAAACGAATGCATCGCACTATTTGCTTCCATCTAGCAACCAACCGCGCCACTTGGTGACATTTCTCACTAATTCTAATGCATAGGTAGGTAATAGTTGTGTGTATATGTATGTATGCGTATGAGTATGTTTGTATGCCACAAAAGTCATTGTAATTTTCCGCATAACCTGCAATGGTTTGTCTTTTGTGGCACACATCTAACAAAACACAGATAAATACCTGTATTGCTCCTCACTCACTTGTCGCTTCACCCTACAATTCACCTTTTCTTGCTGATCATATCTGTTGGCGTTGTCTTCGGAAAAGGAGGAAGTACTCCGGCAGCCATTGATGCCAGCACTTACAGTAATTAGTATGAAATTCTTAGCTTGGCAAACAATGTTGCTGGAATGTGCTTCCGATTGCTGCCAAAGCATTGCCATACCTGCTTGTTGCCACTGGAATTTGCCAAATGACTTGACTTCATAGTCAACCACATCACCGGAAGTGATTATGCTAAGAGATGATTTTCGGTGTCATTGCTTCGCTTTTATTGGTTAATGCTTTCGTTTGCTTTGTTATTACCTATTCTTCGCTATTATTCTCTCCTATTACAGAAAAATTGTTATTGTTCGAGTATAAAGCGACAGAATTTGACGAACTCCATTGACATTATTTCCGGCAAATCGCACTCACATTGTTATGTGTTGGTATTGATATAACAAAAGAGTATATGCAACTGCATTGAGTTCTTATAAAATCAAATTATAATTTTGAATTAAACAATTAAATAATTTCCTTTTCCTAGATCTTTGAATGCATTATTTACACACAACAAATTAATTTGAAGATAGATTATTTCTATCGATAAATAACTAATATTTATTAAATGTACTCGATGGGCATTATTTTAGCATACACTTATCAACCTCTACATATATACAGAAACAAACGCACTATATTTGATAGCACTGCCACCTGAACTTTATTGCAAAAACGTAAATTTATACCAAATTTAAATTTAATATTAAGATATAGATATCAAAAGAAGGGAACTAAAAAAAGGTTCAATATAAAAATGTTTTAACTGGCCAAACAAAATTGGTGGTAACAATATTTTT
Organism: Anastrepha obliqua; assembly: GCF_027943255.1. Taxonomy (NCBI): domain Eukaryota; kingdom Metazoa; phylum Arthropoda; class Insecta; order Diptera; family Tephritidae; genus Anastrepha; species Anastrepha obliqua. The sequence goes on from NC_072892.1 coordinate 91,034,662, forward strand.
TTTTTTTATTAAAAACTTGATTAGAAAAATAAATTACTTTTATTCAATTCAAAATAAAAAATGTGTAAAAATAATAAAAAATTAAGAGTCAATTTACTTTTGCTCGATATGACCACCTTTTGCCTTGACCACCGATGGCCTTGAGACGGTCCAGAAATGAATCGCAAGATGCCCGAATGGGACTTGTAGATATTTTGGCCCACTCGGACAATGGCTTTTTTCAGCACATCGAGACCTGTAAAACTTTTAGCTCGGACCTTGCTCTCCAAAATTATGCAAAGAGAATAAGAGATGATCTTTAATTCGCGTCTGGCGAATTTGAGAAATGTTCATGGTCTGCCACCGAATTTCTTGTCTACACACGACTCAAAGCTGCCTCCTGGTGGTCAATCGATGTTTCAAATTCTCGAGTGCCGGACCACGTACTTATGTATGGCGTTGTCACCTCTCTCTCTCTTAAAGTGAAAATAGTAAATAATGGTACCAAAGAAGTAAGTACTTTTATGTGGATATCACGCAGTTGAGAACGATTTATTTGAGAAGCTTTTCTTGAATAGAGTTCTCACTTGTTTTTTTTAATTTAGAAAGCATTGGAATTGCTTTATAATACAAAGTACTACGTTTTGGATCTGCATTAGAAGAGAGGCAATATCGATTTTGAAAATGGTTTTATATGTAAATGCTAAGCAAATTACATTGAGTACAGATGGGAATGAGTTAAGTAATGAAATACTTAACGATTATCATACTGCCGAATTTCAAGTGTTGTAAGACATTAGATGGCGGCCGCCGTAGCCGAATGGGTTGGTGCGTGATTATCATTCGGAGTTCACAGAGAGGCCGTTGGTTCGAATCTCGGTGAAAGCAAAATTAATAAAAAACATTTTTCTAATAGCGGTCGCCCCTCGGCAGGCAATGGTAAACCTCCGAGTGTATTTCTGCCATGAAAAAGCTCCTCATAAAAATATCTGCCGTTCGGAGTCGGCTTGAAACTGTAGGTCCCTCCATTTGTGGAACAACATCAAGACGCACACCACAAATAGGAGGAGGAGCTCGGCCAAACACCTAACAGAAGTGTACGCGCCAATTATTTATTTTTTTTTTTTTAAGACATTTTTTTTATATTAAAATTGATATAGAAAAACTATTTGGGAGAATAAAACCAAACGACGATTGAAAATGACATGTTTATTTAAATTAATTTTTCGTATATAATCTGAAAAAAAATTTGAATTAAGTCATTTTAAAAGCTGAACAACTCAAAAGTTTCTCTATTATTTAAATAATAGGCACTACATACATACAAAGCTACCTATTTTTAAGAAAATTGCAAAAACAGCAAAAGAACCGTCTTTTAGAATCACCCGGCAATTGTGGTAGACTCTCAATGCTAAGCCAAAATGTGCACTGATTTCCGCTACAACAGGACACGGCTAATAGTCATGTCACGAAGATGGGCATGCAGATACAAACGTGACTTCTGCAGAAACTGTCTAGATGAGCAAGAGGAAAAGACTATACCTTCTGTGCTACTCTACTCTCTGAGCTCCATCCAGACGAAGATTCAGCAATTTTTCAGCAAATTGGAAGATTGGGAAACGAATTGGAAGATTTGCTTTCCAATTGGCGAAATTTAATGGAAATATCAAATTTGTTGCCCAAAAAAGTTGATTAAGCCTTTTAAAAAATGCGAAGAGGTATTCAACGTTGAAGCTCACTTCTGGCTAAGTGGCCGTTTGAATAAGCTAACATAAATAGTCGCAATTCAAGCGATATTACTTAACTAATGACTCATTGATATTTTTCCATATTACGCCGTTGGCGGTATCAGTGATAATATGTAATTTTTTTTTTTTTTTGTTGTATGAAAGAAATTAAGCTTAAGCAGAAAAAATATAGGGACTTTCTCTGCTTTCAAGGCAATTTAGGTTTACTAAATGGATACGGGGTTTTTAATGACTGATAGGACCAGAAAATGCGTAGGAACTGAGGTTGGTCACCGTAGCCGAATGGGTTGATGCGCGACAACAGGCTCAAAACTCTGAGCATTAAACACTTCGGCAGGCAATGGCGGACCTCCGAGTGTATTTCTGTCATGAAAAACGCTATTCCAAACAAACATTTTGCCGCGCGGAGGGGGGTAAAGCTGTATATCACTCTATTTGTGGAAAAACCCGCACCACAAATAGCAGGAGGAGATTAGTTAAACACCCAACAAAAAGGGATGCCTATATACTATATACAGTATGTCGAGAATGAATTTTGACATAGAAAATAAATTCAATTTTTCGACTTCAGTAGCAAATATCTTTGACTTCTTTTTTGTACTGCATTATACTTATTCACAGCACAAAAAACTTCAAATTCTTTGGGAAAATAACAACTAAGCAACAAAAACAAATAACACACTATTTCGACACTGTCAATAAATTGTTTTTACATTTTGCTTTTTCGACTTCTTTAGAATGTATTGCGCGACTAACTTCGATTTACCGTTCTCTTTGCTTTGCAATGATCACTTTGATCTGTGTTTTTAAAATACTACAAAAAAAATTAAGTATATAAGTATATACGTATATACGTAAAGGATGGTTCAATTTCAAGGGCCGATGTTGAATATGAACCACACCTAAACGTCAACGACACCGTTGGACTTCTTTCTTTGGGGTTATTTGAAAGAAAAGGTGTACGTCGATTAGCCAGCAACAATTCAAGAGCTAAAGGATGAGATAATTCGTCACATTAACGGCATAGAACCTCAATTATGCCTCAGCGTCATCGAAAACTTAGACCATCGGATGGGGCTGTGCCGCCGAGGCCGCAACGGTCATTTGGCCGATATTTTGTTCCATACGTAATTGAACCATATTAATATTATCATAATAAAGAGAAATTACAATAGTTTCTTAAAAAAATTGTATTTTATTCAAAATCAACACCAGCTCTTGAAACTTAACCACCCTTTAGATAAGGAACTACAGTAGAAGCCCGATAATTGCAATACCGATAACTGTAATTTCGCGGAAAGTACAATTCGATTTTGAGTCCATAGAAAACTCGAAAAGAGCAATAAAAAATTGCAATTTTCGGGCGCAAAAGAATTTTTGTTCGAAGAAATTTTTTGCTTAATACGGCAATGTATTTGCGTTCATCACGCGCGAAGACACAGCTTTATAGCTATGCACAGTTATGGTTCTCGGAATTATTGCGACCAAAAACACTGTTCTCACGCTTTGTGATTTTTGATTTTTACAAATAACTGTAAAATTGTAGCGCTGATATCATAAAATATGGCATCGAATCGTTTGTGACATTCAACACGCGTTAGTTTCAAGCTGGTTCTTGAGAGTAAAACAATCGTTCGGAGTTTGAATCATTTTTTTTCTTTCATCAAATAAAATCATGGGAAAAGTGAAAAAGAATCTACATTTTCTTACATTGAAAGAAAGAGATGAGATTCTCCAAAAAATTGAAAAAGGCGTTAAACAACGAGATCTTGCATTCGAATACAAAGTTGACTGCGCAACGATTTGCCCAATAAAAAAACAATCCCGTTCATTAAAAGAAAATGCATACAATTCATTTTCACTTGGAAATAAACGGAAAACTTTGCGGTTTGGCAATCATCCAGAGCTCGAGAAGCGTTTGTACCAGTTTTTCATGAATCAGCGGCGACGAAATGCTCCTGTTTCTAGCTTGACATTGAAAAGCAAAGCATTAAAAATATTTGATGAAATAAAAAAGGATGGAAAACAATTCAATGCAAGTGATGGATGGTTTTCGCGATTCAAGAAACGCTTCGGACTTCGCTATTTGACTGTGACTGGTGAATCATTATCTTGTGATCCAGAAGCCATTGAGCCATTTAAGGAAAAATTGACGGCGAAAATCGCTGAAAAAGGATATGTAACATCACAAATATATAATGCTGATGAAACAGGGCTCTTTTGCAAACTTTTGCCAAATAAAACCTACGTTTCGAAAGATGAAAAGAGTGCTCCAGGCAACAAAGTTTCAAAAGATCGAATCAGTGTTCTTTTGTGTGCAAACGGTGATGGCAGCCACAAAATAAAACCATTAACGATCGGCAAATCTATGAATCCGCGTTGTTTTAAAAATTTTCGTCTACCGGTGAATTATGCTAACAACAAGACTGCTTGGATGACGCGGAATATTTTCAAAAAGTGGTTCTTTGATAATTTTGTCGAAGAAGTGAAAAAATTCGCCAAAGAAAATGATGTTCCACCCAAAGCATTACTCTTGCTGGATCAAGCCCCATCTCATCCGCCCGAAGAAGAATTAGTTTGTGGTGAGATCGAAGTGATGTATTTTCCGGCGGTGTTATTAACTTGGCAAAAATTCAATACAAAACATTGCTAATGGAAACCATAATTAGTGAAAAAGATTCTTCATTACATGAACTATTGAAGAAAATTGATTTGAAAACCGCCGTGATCATGTTGAGCCAAGCATGGGGGAAATTGCTCCCTGAAACGATCGCTAAATGCTGGAAAAGCGTATTGGGTACAAGCCCAACAGTTGACGCGATTATTGAATCTAATCCAGACGATATGCCATTGGATATCGAAATTGACGACCCCCTTCTTGTTGGAGGATTACAACGGTTAAATGAGATGGTCGAAAACTATGTGGGTGAAGCAGTCACAGATGAAATCCGCAATTGGGTTTTGGAATTAGGAATAGATGAAGGTGATAGTGAAGCCAATAAACCCGAAGATACTACTCAAGAAGAAACAACCGAAAAAGTCCAGCATGAATCGATTTTTGGCTGTGTCAATACAATTTTGAAATGGGGTGAACAGAACGATGTACTGTCATTCAATCAGATCGCTTGTTTGCATGATATCCGATGAAAAGCACTTGGAAAGTGTTACGAGAAAACGCAATCGAAAATAACAAAGTTTTTCCAAAAAAAAAATAATTGAGTTTTGGAGCACACACTCATATGTCCTTCCGCATTGATCTCTTTGTATTAATTTCAATAAATATGTGTTCATTTTTCTTGAATATCGACCTTTTGAGCTCATTAATTGCATTGAATAGAGTTAAAATATTTTTCCCTAGGTATTCCTCGATCCACAGGAGAAATTCGCAAAAGTGCAATTTTTCGCTAAGTGCAATCATTGCTGAAAATTTCCAATTGTACTTATCGGGCTTCTACTGTATTTGTATTTGGTGGTCTTTGGAGGTGAGCCGCCGAGGCCGCGGTGGCCATTTGACCAATATTTTATATCATATAGTTGAGCTATACCAATATTATCATAATAAAGAGAAGTTACAATAATTTCTTAAAAAATTGTATTTTATTCAAAGTCAACACCGGCCCTTCAAACTTAACCACCCTTTATATTATATAAGCACATAAGTATATAAGTATATAAGTATATAAGTATATAAGTATATAAGTATATAAGTATATAAGTATATAAGTATATAAGTATATAAGTATATAAGTATATAAGTATATAAGTATATAAGTATATAAGTATATAAGTATATAAGTATATAAGTATATAAGTATATAAGTATATAAGTATATAAGTATATAAGTATATAAGTATATAAGTATATAAGTATATAAGTATATAAGTATATAAGTATATAAGTATATAAGTATATAAGTATATACACGTTAATACAAAATTATTCATCCGATTTGGTTTTTGAATAACATTTTTACCAAATAAAAAATAATGATTTCAAGAGATGGAAATCTTTATTTTGATCTTTATGCGCTCCACTGCTTGCCTGTTTGTATACTGCAGTGCTCTAATTCACAATTGAAAACTATTCTGTTGTATCTACACTCCCTACTGATTTTCATTCACTCTGGAACGCTATGAATATTTGCGAATAGAAATTGACATTTCCTTTGACAACTTCATACAATCAAATTTCTTAAATGTTGATTTTAAGACTTTACAGCTCTAATCATTACTACCTTCTCGTTGTTTTTGAACTCCGTAAAAAAATAAGGAAAATCGACGGTTCAAAGTTAAAATTTTATTGTAGTGCTTTTCTATTGATTGCTCTGAAACTTATTCAATTTCTTTATCTGCACTTTTTTGATATTTTCTTTCACTAAACGGCAAACTGTTATTTAATACGTTTCCTATATTTTCCGCAACTTTAGACTTTATGTCACGAGTCATCTACTTTATTTTTCTTTGTTTAAATATTGTTGTTGTTTTCGTTGTCTTTGCCATTATTATCCACTATAGTTGTAATTTGTTTTTGTTGTACACGCTTGTTTTCTGGTGACACCTTTACAACAAATAAAACAAACAAAACCTTCCCTGCACATCTTATTTATGCGCTGAGTCGCTTGCAAAACTCGCCGTGCACACAAATAAAGGAGGCGCTTAAACTCCTGCTTTTTGTTCTCTTCAGCTATCCGCCTGAAAATCTGCTGCAATTGTTTTATATGTATGCCCTTTATAACACCGCTCACAGTTTCTTTCAGATCCTTTTTTTCCTTTGTTTTAACCTGTGCACTCACTCTGTTTCTTATTTTTTAAATTGCAATTTTATACACAACTGCCAAAGTAACTTTTCCAACGGGACACTGCAATAACTTAACAAAAAAGCAATAATAACAAAAACAACAACTTCAGACTATGGACCATTTAAAGCGCTCACCTTTCAAACGCATCCGCTGTCCAGACAATTTCGTGCGCCAAAAGCAAGCCAACATCGTGGATAGTAAGCCAAGAGTAAGGGCTTCAATCTACGCTGCCAAAAACAACAATAACTTCTTCACCTTTGCTACCCTTATGCATTTATGCCCTTTCATCGACACATCCATTCATACATTCGCTCGAACTTTACTGATTGTGTGTATGTGTGTGTGTATGAAAATATTTGTAATATGCACAGATATTTGTAAGTTGCCTATGGCAGTTGCAAAGGCGCCGTAATGAAAATGGAGTATTGTTGTTACTTTTGTATTATATTTTTTTTTCACCCTCTTTCATACCTATAGGAAAAGGAGATAATGTTTTCGATTTGATAATTATTTTTTCCTTTTTTTTAATTTTTTAAATTAAAAATAAATTAGACTGACTTTTCATCTTTGATTGTGGCACGAGTACAAACGTGGCAAGACTGACCCTAAAACTCCCTCACAATTCCATAACCCAGGTAACCAAAAATATTTTTAAAGAACCTCTTATGAACAATAAACTTTTAAATACCGAGGTTTTCTCTTTATAGGTGATATTTTTGGCAGCTTTAAATGAGCAGTTTTGCTTTCTACGCAGATATCCTGTAAGACGAACAAATTACTCCAAAATTACAAACTTTCCTTGAATTTTCTATTTTTTTTTAATAACATTTGAGTATATATATATATATATACATGAGTGTTCAAAATTAAAAGAAAATGTGTAATAAGTTTTTAAAGAGAAAATATATATTTTTTGTAAAATGAACTGGAACACCGTCAAGTTTTTTTCTAATAGCGACTTCCCCTCGGCAGGCAATGACAAACCCTCGAGTATATTTCTGCCATGAAAAACCTCCTCATGAAAAACCATTTGCCGTGAGTACAATAAGAAGCAAACTGAAGAATTTTGAAAACAAAAAATTTAATTCTCAATGGTGAAGGTTTTGATATCAAAGTTAAATATATTTGACTCCTTTACATGTTTATAATTTTTTAATATAAAAAAATTACTATATGATTTATAAATAAATTTATTAAGAAAAAATTTTATTTTTTATCTGATTTTTTTTAGTCATTTTTGGAAAACATTTTTTTATTAAGAGAAATTTCAGAATATTTCATGGTGAAGTTCCCATAACTTTTGGAGTTACATTCAAATGCGTATAGCGAATCAGTGAACCTTCGATTGATTTGCAATAGACGTAGTATGTAAGTATGTATGATCGCGATTTGCTGGAGCTGTATTTTTTCATTGGTTAGCTTTGGCGCGTACACCCTTTTTGAGTGTTTGGCCGAGCTCCTCCTCCTATTTGAAGTGTGCGTCTTGACGTCGTTCCACAAATGGACGGACCTACGGTTTGAAGCCGACTCCGAACGGCAGATATTTTTTATGAGGAACCTTTCTGAGTTCCGAATGGTAGTTACGCACCAACCCATTCGGCTACGGCGGCCGATAACTGAGCACAGTATCAGCTAATAAGGAAAAAATAAGAAAAAACTCTGTAGAGGGGGGTTTTTACAAATGGATGAAATCAATGTCTCCAAATATTTTAAGCCAAATATACAAAAAATGCCAAAAAGTATATTTTATCCTAAAATCTAAAAAAACAATATAAATAGTGATTAAAAAAATATATACAAATGTTGAAAAGGATCGAACATTTTGACTTTACAACTTGCTTCTTATTATACTCAAGCCTACAAATAAGGAAATTTTTGGAAAAATTTAAGACCATATCCAGAATACTTGGAAGAAATGTTTTAGATATCCTGGAGCACGTTCCGATTTCTGTACACAAAATTCTTCATTCCGAGTTATTTGCCTTACTCAAGGATATTATTAATAATAAGACCAGAAATCTGGTAGGGTCGCTTAAGAGACTTAAGATGTTAACCTTACCTTACTCAAAATAATAGGTAGTATAGGACTAGATACTTTGAATGCTTGATGCGGCTTCCGCAGGCAGTTATGTGCACGTTGGAAAGGCAGGTATGATTTTGATTTGAAGGTTCGATTTTAGAATAAAAAATTTCTTGATAAAAACGGTATTATTACTAGAACTTTCCTACAAGGTTTTATGAAAACTAACTTTGCATATATATTTACTCATATACATACACATGTATATATAAGAGTATATAAGTGTAACTGTAAGCTGCCCATTTTCAAAGTAACGCTTAAGCGAAGGTACGCAGAATTCCTTTGCCGTAAATGATTGCCAAGTTCAACCTATCATCGAGCATTTTTTCAACTCCATCAAATGGGCGGTGCAGTTTTTAATAGATTCTTGCAAAGTTATATGGAAATTTATTTGCAACAACTTTACTCCCTTCTTGACACACCTTTTCCCTTTGTGCTTTACTGCACATACTTTTATAGCAGAACTACAACTTACTTCAAGATAACGAGTTTTGATACTAAGTTAATTAAATTGATTGTCACAGATTGAAAATAACAGGAATAAATATAAATGAAGAAACTTTGCTGCTGGAAAACAGAACAACTCAATAATAAGTTTTGTACATAAAACTGAATATTAATTTATGGGATATCAGTGGATAAAGTTCGGCAACTTTTGTTCATTTCAAAGTGTTGGAAATCTGTAATGGACAGCTCAAATAGGGAGGTCAGGAAGTTCGAGTACAGATAAAATGAGTAAAAATTTGATCAAATTATGGCTGTATTTAATGAAATATGATTTGCATTTCAAAAAAATACAAAATTGTGAAAATATATTTTTTTAAGCAGAGTTCAAATACATCTGATCAGAGTGCTAATGTTTTTACTTTATCTGGTGATAATATTAAGTTATCGTCGAGGAAAATTATTTCGATAATTATTTATTTTCGATAATTATACAAATGTAATTGCTTCAAAAATGTCTGCGTATAGTGGTCCACAAAAAAGGACGACTTGATCGATTTTTGCAAATGGTGTCGTACGTCAATTGTATTCGACACTAGTGAACTAGACAGCTTCAGTATATAAACATACAAGCAATGGATTAAGCATAAGATAGAATAAAGATTTCCTTCATTCAACATTCAAAATAATTTTTTTTATTTAGCAAAAAAGTTATTCAAAATCAAAACTTATAATGATGTAAAAACTTGTAAGAGCTCCGTTCAATTTTGTTTTTTAGAGTTTTTGGTTTTAGTAAATTGTTTACCTAAACTATGAAGGTAATTTTTTTAAATTTTTCCGATCGCGGAATTTTCAAGATTTTATTGTTACTACCCCGGGATTCCGGGTTTAATCCCGGGATTCAGATGTTCATTATTCCACAACATCTTCTCTCGAAAGATTTTGTATCAATACTGATTGATAGGCTCTCCTACTATATAAAAAGTAATAAATAAATGGATTTTAATTATCATTTCTTATTTAAAGTGAAAATTATTTCATTAGTGACAAAATTTAAATTTCTACGCATTTAATAATGCCTTACGGTGCGCATATCTGATAAAGTAAGTTGAGGGAAAAATGTTGCGTTCGCAAAACTTTTGCGCAAATGGTTTAAAACTGCTTTATGGTCGATCTTTAGCTCCTCTCTTTAGGTCCGATTGAACGGAAGTGACGAAAGCAAAATCGCGTTACAGTATCGGCAGCCTAAACACCATTCACAATTTCGGCGACATGGCTCATCCTTCATCAAATGGCTTGCATTGCTAACAGTCTGCAACTCACAACTGAATGGAACAAACAGAAAACGGCAAAGGAATTTTTTTAGAGTGAAATATCACCTTGATAATGAGCATGAACTTTAAATTGTTTGGTCGATACTTTACGAGATAGCGATCACTACAGCATCTACTGAGAAAATAATGGATTTATTTTTCCGCAACATGGCCATAGATGGCTATTATTCTCATACTATTTGATATTACTAATATTTCAGTCATTTCAAAAGTTGAACATTGAGCATAAGAAACCCAGCTGGTTTCTAAAATAAAAGTGGTCCAAAGGCAAAGTGCTTTTCGGTTTTGCTTTTCCCCCTCCATTTCATATGCTTCGTAAGAAATTACAAGTCTCGACGTAACTCATACTGAGACCCGAGGCTTGACATCCCTAACCCAAAAAGAAGAAATATTGTCAGCATTTATTCACACTACATAACGATGTGTTTGCGGATCCGGAAGCCTAATATATTGTCGGGGTTTTCAACAAGAAATCTGTTTTGCGAAAAGAATAAAACAAATAGTTTAAGTAAAAATGATTCAAACTTTTATTGTATCAGAAAGAATAAGGTTCGGTAATTCTTAATCAAGAATGATGTTAGACAGAAGTCTACCACAACCAAGATTACAGATGTCGTTTCTTTCGTCAAAATATTCAATCACTTTTTGGCATTAGGTCTGATTCACTTGTCCCGTCAAGTTTTTTTGAGTTGCAAGGCTCCAATCGTCTCAATTGAATTCATATTGACTCTATCTTTGGCATAACCTCACAAAAAATAATCCAGTGGTGTTAAATAACATGATCTAGGCGGGCAATTAACAGCTGAGCTTCGTTAAGTCATGCGATTGGAAAATTTGTATTGCAATAAATTCATTGTTTTCGTAGCTGTGTGACATGTGACTCCCTCCTGCTGAAACCACAGATCAGTGATATCCATATCATCAATAATAAGCCAAAATCCAGTTGTTAATATCTCTCGATGGCATAATCCATTGAACGCAACCGCGTTTTCGGCCGAATTTTCGAAAAAAAATTGTCAAATCACCCCTCCAGACTACATAGCGCACCAAACGGTGACAAGGAAAGTTTGCTAGTAGACTTACTCAAGCAAATGAAAATGGTTCTAGATTAAAAAATATCAATTGTTTTTTCTGAAAAAAACAGGTGAAATTAGTGAATCTACAGCGAAGGGAATTGTCGCTTGATTTATATTCTTGCACCAGTTGCATTATTGCCATGTGGTCCTTGTGGATAGCCCCAATTGTTAATAACGTCGAAAAACTGACTAATTCGGATCTTCTTTAACGCTATGGCTGAGGGCTCGAATATTTTTACTTGAATAGCCCAGTCGGACCCGAGTTGGCGTTGCCATATTGCATTATATAGAGGAAACTCTTAATAGCGGCCTCAGAAGGACATTTAGGTTTTGAGAACCGAAAATAACTTTTACAGATCCAGCTTTTGAATGCAAGGCTCGATCAAAATTGAAATCATTTTAACAACAAATTAAATATCAAAACTTTCATTATCTTATGCTTTGCTTCATATAACAACAAAATTATGGCTTAAAGGGTATTTTTATTTGATTACAGCAGTACCAAAGGAGCAGTTGATGAGCTCGTGCGAATATATACCCGCAAAAGAACAATTCAAAGATATCCTATGGTATTATTTTCCATTCATTCATTCATTCATTTATTGCCCAAAATCATTTTAACATAGCAGTTTACAAAGTTATGATAAAATTAGATTATTTAGCATTATCCTAACATGCATTTGTATTTATCTAGGAGTTTAAAACTTATTTTTCTTTTGATTATACAATAGGTTATCATTATTATTTGGAATGTCTTTGGCATAATTTTAAAAAAAAGAGGGTATTATTTTCCATATAAATAAAAGTTCAAATCCCCAGCAATATGCTGGGGCTGATACTTCTTAAGTTTTTAGACGCTTTAAATTAACATAAACCCCGCGACAAAATGGTGTACATCAATATTTTGATCAATTTCGACTAGTTTTGCTTTCCGTCTCTGAATGTTCATTCTTTTTGCATAAAAGTACAGTTCATTATTCAATAAAAAACCATATAAATCGAATTTGAAAATTTTATGCATGAATAACAAAAATTCCATAAACTTTTCGGTTTTGTCGTGCATTCCTTGTATGGAGAAAACTGTTAGCAAAAAATTATAAAAAACCTATGAGATTTTTCAGCAACTTCAAACCTGCACTTTATTCTACCAAAATTTAATAAACTATAAAACTGCACACTAATAAATTTCTGGAAATTCTAATCAAAAACTGTAGAACTAGGAAACAAATTTTGTGAAATTTTCCTAATTTTTGCAGACAATTCGAAATTTATGCAATAATTTATATGATATTTATTAGACAATAAACTATACTTTTATACAAAAATAATGAACATTAAAACGAAATAAGAAAAGTAGCAAAAATTGGCAAAATTTTGATTAGCAGCATTTTGTCGCGAGGTTGCCATTTCCTTACAAATAGTCCTTTTAAATCTATAAAAAAGAGCTGAAATATCAGCCAAGGTAAAACCATTTTCCCTGTATATGATTAAAAATATTTAATTTAATTTATTAAAGTCTAAGAGCTGAAGGGAAATGATATTTTTTGGATTTCCATAAAATCCGGTATCAAGCGTTACTCTCCTACTACAAATTTGCAGAATAGATGATTCAGCGTTATTAATATATTTAATATTATTGCTGACAAATATAAGATTTAGAATGAAGACCTAAGACCTTAGATGAAGTTAGTATCCGCACACATAGTTAATCTAAAAAATAATCTAATCTAAAAAATTTGTAGCAGCACCAATGATGCTCGAAGTATGCAGCGAGATGCGATCAGCATCCCAACTCCCCAGCTACTAACCATAGAACATCATTGATACTCTTTTATTACCAATGAAAAAGTAGTGAGATAAATTTCTTACCCGTAACACCAACTTTTTTTGTAAGTAAAAATAGTACGCAGAGGTAAGGCCAAATTAAAGTAATTGACATAGAAATGTCAAATAGTTAATTGAGGCAAAATCGCGTTGATTTTTTTATTATTTGTTGAGAGTTTTCTTCCATATGAAGCCAACCGCATATTCGGAAGCCTTTTATATGGAAGAAAATTCACAATTTTGCAAAAAAAAAAAGTTCAAAATATCAACCCGAAAAAGCAATACTCTAATTGAGTACGCTATGAAGTTACATACCTAATAATTCTCTAAAAATTCTTATTCAAATATTTACAATTTTTATGTAAATTTCTTTTTCAAGCTTTGTGAATTTTATATAAAGTTTAGAACTTTGGTTAACTATGCAATGAACTATATTTCTTATAAAAAGTTAACGAAAAAAAATATATAATATATAATATTAAAAAACAGGGTGCATACGGTACGTGTGACCATAAATTCCCGAAATTTTTTTTTTTTCTCTCTTTCAGATAATAGATGGAGGGCTACAACTTAAACCAAGAAATTAAGAGACATGTAGTTATCGAGGCTATATATGCAAATCACGTAAGCAGTTGTCGCGCCGATCGAGAAGAAGATGTGCAACTCTCACCGATTTAGAGATCTTTAATTTCCTTAAGTTGCGGCAGTTTATTCATTTAACAGGTTAGCGCAACATCAGGCGGCGATGCAGAGTCTGTTGCAAGACGCAAAAAACACGGGTAATGTTCTGACACTGCCCGATCTGCAGAATTTATTCAACAGTTTCAAGCGATCATTGACGAGTACCCTTAAAAGTCCCTTAGGGTACTCTCCGGTACACAGTCTGTGTCAGAAAAGAGGAACCGCGATTATAAGGTATAAAGATTCAAAATTTTTTTACATGAAAGTATATACAAAACTACGAGTCGCAATTACTCAATAAGCCGTGTAGTCTTCATCGTTTCGAGTATAGCCTGGCCTCTTCTTCATGCTTTGAACCAGCTTTTCTGCGTAGCTCGTCGACAAACAGGTCTAAATTTTGCGAACTTGACGCACGAGTTGCTTTAAATCATGAACTGACCTTCCGGCAAGATGTGTTTTCGTAGATTCCCACACATTTTCAACGGGGTTGGCGTCTGGGGACTGGGAAGGCCAGTCCATTTCTGTGACGCCATTTTCTTGTTTTGTTGTTTCTCAATGTGTTTTCTGAAAGTATTGGTTTTAATGTTGTGGGACGATAGGATATGTTCGCCTCCTTCAGTTGATGTTCGATGGTGTTGATACTCACATATGTTCCCTTTTTAGCGAGAACTGATCGTGCTTGGCATAGTCACAAAGAAAGGTCTCGCTTAAAAAGTTGGACGATCACTTTATCCTACTTTTTTGTCATCACTCGCTTCAAGCCACGCTCGGAAAAGTCATCAACATTTTTGTACACCTTACACCGCTTATTCCACATCGCAACAAACTTTTTTAATTTTTAATTACTTTTGAAGGCGCGGCTGATAGTTGCGGCCCTTTCGAATGCGTGCATAAAAATTCTTCTCACTCATTTTTGTTTGGTTGCGTTTACGGGAAAGTTTCGAACGACACTAACCTGAGTTAGTACTGGCGTCTTAGCCCTTGAATGGGACTGTTATGCAGCAAAAAGCAGAACGAAATATATCTTGAAGTTACAAGGAAAACCCGGTTCTTTTCTTCTGACACAGACTGTAAATCATACGTTATGCGCAGAAGAAAATTCCTGGCAGAGTAAACACGAGTTATCCGATCAAAAGGCCATCTAAACATAATAAAACACACTGAAGTGCCTGAGATGTTATGACCACTGCAGAAGTGAGTGAGGTGCAAATGACCCAATCCTACATAGGTTCCTGTTGTCAAGCACACGCAGTTTCAAGCCACTGTTATGGTTTTAGGTTTTGTGAGCAACAACAGATATGTAACGCCACCACAATTCTTTACAAAAGGGTTTGGAGTAAATTCTTATATATTCAGGTTCTAAAGAGAGTAGTGAAACCCGGGAGTGATAGTGTACGCAGTGACAGCCCAAACATCTTTCAGCAAGACTCTGCTCCTTAACACAAAGCAAAGGGGGCACAAGATGGGATCGCTGAAAATTTCCAGTGTTCACATAACACCGAACTTATGCCCGCCTAACTTCCTAGATCTTAGTCCCCTGGATTACTACGTATGGGGATTCATTGAACCTGAAAGCAATACACATCCTCATAACATCATTTCCTCTCTGAAGACTACAATTAATACCGTTATGGTCCAGAAGAATAAGGAGCATTTGATTCGAGCATGCAATCGTTTCTGAGCTCGGAGTGAGGAGGTAATTGCAGCTAATAGACATTTTATTTAATGTTTATATGGATATATATTAGGTTGCAACTAAGTGCCCACTGTTTGTCAATAAATGCCGCCATCAGTGTGTGCTAGTCGATTCTAACATAACCTAAACGTCATAAACTAAGCTTAGACATATGGTAAACAAACTGCTTCGACACATTAGTGATTTTGTTTTGGCATCATATACTTTTGGTTTTGTGAAAATGTCTGATTTTGTACCGAATAATCGTCATTTGCGAAAAAAACGACAGCTGAAGTGCATCGAAAGCTTCAAAAAGTTTATGGAGATGCTGCTTTAAGTGAAGAGATTGGTTCCGTCGCTTCAAATACGGTGATTTTAATGTTGACGATCGTCCGCGTGAAGGAAGGCCAAAACCCTTCGAAGACGCTGAATTGGAGGCATTGTTCAATGAAGAACCGTATCAAATGTAAGAAGAGCTTACCTCAGTATTAGGTGTTACCCGCCAATCCATGTCCAAGCAATTGCATGATTTGGGAATGATTCAGAAACAGGGGACTTGGGTTCCTTATAAGTTAAAACCAAGGGATGTTGAACGTCGTTTTTTCGCCTGTGAACAACTGCTCCAGCGTGACGGCTGATGAAAAATGGATTCTTTACAGCAATCCAAAGAAAATAAAGTCATAAGGACTGCCTGGTCATGCTTCTACGTCGTTGCCTCGCCCGAATATTCACGCTAAGAAGGTTATGCTATGTATTTGGTGAGACCAAGTTAGTGTTATTTATTGTGAACTGTTAAAACCAAGCGAAACCATCACTGGTGATCGGTATCGACTTCAATTGATGCGATTGAGCCCAGCACTGCGCGAGAAGTGCCCGCTATACGCGGTGAGGCATGAAAAAGAGATTCTACAGCTCGGCCTCACGTTGCCAACCCCGTTAAAACCTACCTGGAAACCCTGATATGGGAAATCCTATCTATCTCACCCGCCATATCCTCAAGATATTGCGCCGTCCGATTATCACCTGTTCCGATCGATGGCACATGGTCTAGCTGACCAGTAGTTCCATTCATATTAAGACATCAAAAATGGCTTGATCCGTGGATAGCCTCAAAAGATGAACAGTTTTACCGCTATGGTAAACGAGATCTACCAGAAAGATGGAAAAAAGTAGTAGCCAGCGATGGGCAATACTTTCAATGACTCACTCGCAACCATTTTTTCAGAATAAAGTTGTATTTTCATAAAAAAAACAGCAAGAACTTAGTTGCGCACCTAATAATAAGTTAAGTTGTGTAAAGAGCTCGTGCAGTTTGACTAAATCTAATTCAAAATAACTAAAATAAAACTAAAAAAAAAAAACTATGAATAAGTTCGTGCGGTTTTTTTTCGAAATTTGAAACTTTATTGACGTAAAATGGTTACAAATTTAATATTCAAAGTATTGTCCATCGCTTGCTACTACTTTTTCCCATCTTTCTGGCAATTCACGGATTCCCTTTGTGAAAAATTCGGTCGGTTTTGCCGCAATCCACGAATCGATCCATTTTTTGACTTCATCGTAATTACGGAAGTGCTGGTCAGCCAGGCCATGTTGCATCGATCGGAAGAGATAGTAATCGGATGGCGCAAGGTCTGGACTATACGGCGGGTGGGGTAGGACATCCCATTTGAGCGTTTCTAAGTATGTTTTGACCACTTGTGCAACATGTGGCCGAGCATTGTCATGTTGGAAAATAACTTTGTCGTGTCTATCGGCGTATTGCGGCCGTTTTTCTCGCAGTGCTCGGCTCAAACGCATCAATTGTCGTCGGTAGACATCCCCCGTAATCGTTTCATTCGGTTTCAGTAGCTCATAATACACAACACCCAGCTGGTCCCACCAGATACACAGCATAACCTTCAGGCCATGAATATTCTGCGCCGACGTCGATGTTGAAGCATGGCCAGGGTATCCATACGTTGCCCGACGTTTTGGATTGTCGTAATGGACCCACTTTTCATCGCCAGTCACAATTCGATGCAAAAAACCCTTTCTTTTGTGCCGTTGAAGCAGTTGTTCGCATGCCATAAAACGGCGTTCAACGTCTCTTGGCTTCAATTCATACGGCACCCAATGGCCTACCTTTCGGATCATTCCCATGGCTTTTAAACGTTTGGAAATGGTTGATTGATCAACTCCCAAAGTTTTTGCAACCTCTTCTTGCGTTTGAGCCGGATCTTGATCGAGCAATTCCTCCAATTCGGTATCCATGAACTTTGGCGGCGCACCCTCGTGTTCTTCGTCTTCCAAGCCAAAATCACCACTTTTAAAGCGTGCAAACCACTTCTGGCACGTTCGCTCAGCTAGAGCATGCTCACCATAAACTTCCACCAAGATACGATGACTTTCGGCTGCTTTTTTCTTCATATTAAAAAATTCCCCGCAAAAACACATTATTTGGCACGAAATTCGACATTTTCAAGTGTGGTAAAAATATTGTTGTTTACGCTTCAAATAAAAAACTTATACTGACGTTTGTGCCTTACGACAGTAGCTCTCCAATGAATGTTTGGAAATGTGGATCGATGGAATAATAATCAAGTTACGCCATCTGTTGTAAAACCGCACGAACTTGTTCATAGTCCTATTTTAGATTTATTCTCATGTTGTCCTCAAATACCATACGCACCCGTATCGCGAATATTTTAAAAAGATAAAGTGACTTAATTATGTGAGCCCAAGTGTATATTAGACGGCTTTAATTTCGCACATATACAGTATTTAATTTGAAGCATTTCAATTAATAAATAAGATTTGAAAAGTGAGTAGCTTCAATAGTACAAAATGCAGTTGTTGTTCACAAGAAAAAAAATACACAAACACAATCCACAAATTGCTTTGGCAAATGTGGTTTACAAATACCCAATTATAGATCTCTTTAAAGAAGTAGACATTTAATTTCATAAATCTGTTCAGCTGCTAATTACTTTTTGCGTCGAAAATTTAGCTTTAAGCAACAAATCAAGTGTAGATCTATGAATCCGTTTGTACGTGTTTTGGCACGACAAGAAGCAATTTCCACACATATACACATACATATGTACATGCACATATTCTAGAGTAAAATTTCTGTTATCTACTTAAATGTGTAAATGTTCACTTGTTGGCATTCAAGACACTACATAAACGCAATGAAAGGTCAAATGACAAACCAACCCCTCGACCATTCTTTTTGTAAATTTTGTATGTGAATGAGATGTGTGTGCGTCAACGGTAAAATATCATGACATTGCTATAATTTTGCTAAGTTAATTAAATGATCCAATCTTCTATGAATGCAGAGTACTCGTATTTGTAAATATGTATCCGAGTTTTGCACTAGAAAGCACTTTTTCCCCAGCATCAAATCAAGCAGTTTGCACACACGCCCACTGGCTATTGTTCCTAGTATACTTACCCTCCTGCTTATTTGCACTTGTACTTAGTTGAATATGTACGTGTTTGTGTAAAACAGTATTTAAGTATTTTTATACCAGCAAAACCTGCTTACGGTATTGAAATGAACTCAGAAGGGCGAGATCTCAACTGTGGGCCGGATGAGGCTAAACAAATGCACACAATCCTCAATCCTCAAAGGAATCATAGAAACTGATATGAGTGTAAATGTATGCGTTACCGAGGCAACTAACCACAACAACAAGAATAAAAGTGACCTAATTGTATTTAGCAAAATCGAGGAAGCAATCAACGTGAGCGGGCACGATGTGTAAGTGGGTGGAAAACGTGAATTCCTTTGATAATAATAACAACAGCGTTACATCTTTGACACAACAACTGTCGCAACATAAGTGTCAAAATCAACAATAGCAACAATAATAATAAAGCAGCTGGTTTAGAATGCCTTTGAGCAGCATATTGCCTCAAAATTCCGTAGGTACACCCTGACGTATGAGCAACTGAGCAATTGTTTAAGTTTCGTGAAAATGGCCAACAGGCTGAACGATTGACAGGCAAGGTGACAGTGAAACGCCAATTCAAATGCACAGCCCGCAATACAGTACATACTACCCAGCTACCAGTGGCCATAGAGAGATAGGGTGTGAGAAGTTTCAGTTTAGCCTCGGAGTTTGTGCAATTACGGGAGGACAGCAATAGGATTATAAAGCATTTCAGTAGCAAATTATTCTCAAGTGTCGATGGGCTTTTAAACAGCTTAACACTATGATAACTTAGTTTTATTCGAAAAAACTATAGAGGTAGAAAGAGAGGGAAATATATTTCTGAAACATCAAATGCGAGTTTGGAATCCAATAGATTTTAGTACTACGGAAATAAAACATAATAACTTTATGACTCATGAAATATATATTTTTAATATACATAGTAATACCATATCGCTCTCGCATATGCCCACTTGTTATGAAACGACTCACCACCCACAATACGCGACAATCGATGGCACATCAATATTTTGCTCAGTTCAGACTATTTTTTATTAAAGTATTTATGTTGTTTTTTAACGTTTATTATTTTTTATAAAATTCTACCTCATTGTCTAACCAAACCCATATAACATTGAGTCTTAAAAAATATTAAAGTAAGAAACATTTCACGGGCTTTTCATCCGAATTCCACGATTTTTAATTATAATTTGTGGCATGCAGTTTTATAGCTTCTTAAATTTTAGTTTAACAAAAAGTAAATTTGAAGTTGCTAAAATGTCCTGTTAATTGTTTATAATTTTTTTCCCAGTCGTGCATTTGTTATATGGAGAAAAGGCGCAACCCCGTCATGCCGAAAATTGATAAGAGGATGGACGTGGTTTCTCGAAAGGACATCTTTAGAAAATCCTACAATGACATTTAACACTCCATAATTACGAGGGCTGCACCTGTCATACTTATATTATTAAAATTAGGTGTTTTATTTAAAAATTTTCTCGTCTATCAAATAAAGAAGGTGATTTCGCTCCAAATGCGTAATCAGCAAAAAAAAAATTTGAACAACAACAAACAGAAAAAAATTATCACAAATAAAAGAGAATTCTGAGCTGCTTCAAACTTTCATCCTGTTATACCAAAATTTATTGGACTATAAAACTGCCAAGATTTTTTTTTATTATTTTTGTTTTTGTGTTTTTAAAAATACTAATTAAAAGGTTTGAGTGTTCTATGAAAATCATATCTTCCATTTACCTTTTATTAGATCCAGGTCTACAAATAAACCAATTTTTCAAAGAATTAATGACAATGCGAAATATACATGGATAACCTGACATGAAATCACTCTAATTTAATCTTATATGATCCCATTAGTTTTCGGACCCAATCCCATTTAATAGTGATCACACACAAGAACTAGTATCCCTCTAGGGTTGGTTAATAGATTCTCAATAGACAAAATATTGATGCATCGAAATCCGAAAGGAATCTCACTTAACCTGGTGGTACTTCCTAAATACTCTTACTACTCTAATCTCATCCTTCCTAAATAAAAAAATATGAATCTAGAACTAAAGAATTTTATAAAAAATTTTAGATGCGAATCATTTTTGATACAGTTTGGAATGGTTTCAATCGACGCAGTAGATGGCGGTCTGTGTAAGTGCGTTTTGAACCCCACCTCACCCACCTCACCCACCAGCAACCAAAACAAAAAACAAGGGTCTTAAATGTCTAAGGACCCTTATCTTTTCAATGCGTAGTCTGTCTTGCTGAAAGGTGTCGAAAATAAGCAGATAGTGCACAACAAAAATTGTTTCTATGCATACTCATGCTGCTTACTTAAGTTCGCATATATAAAAAATTTAAACATAAGCTCTATTAATCTCAAATACATTCAAAATTAGTCTAAAAGATTTTCTACATCTATGGTAGATCCCACTCACTTCAATTATATCACTTAAGAAAACCTTCACTCGCCATCATAGGATTAACACCATTCATAGTTCTTTACGGGCATATTTACAATCTCCATTGTTAGCATAAATATGTATGTGCACCCAAACACGCATATATATATATATATGTGTGTATATAAATCCCCTGATACTTGTTGTTACAAATTTGCAGTTGAATATTGGCGGCAAACATTTCTCTGACACGCTCACATTGAAGCCAGCCATCCAGCCATCCAGCCAGTAAGTACGCAAATCCTGCCCCTGACAGTTATGAGCTTCGCTTGCGTTCTGCTCTATCATGCCTCACACGCTCAATTCCCCAAATCACTAAGCCAAACAATATTATTGAAATTGCAATTTATACGCTCAACGCTTCCGAAATGCCCCCTGCCATGCCATCAAATGAAGACAGCTGGTCAGTAAACGAGGTTAAGACATTTTAACACAATCTATGTATACAAATACATGTACACTTGTACATTTGCATGGGTGTACATATGTATAGTAAATATGCAACAATAGTGTGACGTGGTGCTTTGTTGGTGTTTAAGGTCGCATAAACTCGCTGCCTTAATTAACGGCTTACTAAATACGTATGTATGTATAAGTATGCCTTCCTACTATATTTTCATATCTACTATACATCACGCATACCGCGCATGCAAACCCACTGGTTACGAAATGATGCCTTTATGGTGTATTCTGCCAGTACCGAACCAGTTCTAAACCACTTCTGAAACAGTTCTGACTCAGTTACTACTCGTATTAAGTACTACATTTTAATTGGCGAAGTGCTAGTAATTTTACTAATAGAATTTAAATTTGAAAAATCGAATGGATCCCTTTCGCCTTGCTTAAAAAAGTAAAACGAATTTTTAAATTGTTTACAAAGAGTAGGACAGACTAAAAATAGGAGGACTTTAAATGTAAAAATTATATTTCAATGAACACATTTCAGTTGCAACAAAAGCATTGAATCTGTATTTAGTTTTGAGTTGACTGAGTTAGTTGTCGTCAAAAGTAAGTAAAGTACGTAAGTAACAAAGGGTCCTTCTTCAAGTTAAAAAAGGCAAAAAAGAAAGAAAATTTAAGAAATAGAAAAATTAAATTATTTTTTCAAAGCAAAAGTAACTAAAATTTCTCTCTTTTTCCAAGAGACTTGAAAGGCTTACTTCCATCACCTTTTCAGATAATCAAATAAATTTAAGAATTTATACAATACGGTTCTCACACCCAAGCTAATAAAAAAAGGTACTATTATTTCTGTAATTGCATAAAATATTGTCTAATATTTTTTTTTTTTCTTTACCATTGCTATTTGCATGATAATCTTCATCAAATACAAATTCAGGTTATTCCTATAACGTAAATCTGACTGTTGCGCCGATTAACAGAATGTTATGATACACCTCAGCTTCTGCCAAAGAAAAAAACCCAGTAACGCCGTGTTGGCTATCTACCCATGGCAAAATTTTCGATAAATTGAGAATAAAAAGTTCATCAATTATAATCATTTTGTGACTCAAGCTGGTCTATGCCGAGCAGATTCATTTTTCTTATTATTGGCGTATATTGAATTCCTCAATTTGAATTGACGTAAACTATTGCTTACCAGAAATCTCTTACCCGTACAATTTAAGGACTTGACGTTGGGATATACAAAATATTGAAATTTGTAATGCCGCTCTATTCCCGGGTGCGTTTTTTAAGAGGGAGAGCACATTAAATGAAAAATTAAAATGCGAAATGATAAATTTAATTCATGAAATTGTATTCATTTTGAACTTCATTGTTACTATGCCATTAATATTTAATTATGATTTAAATAAGATTTCTTGCTCTCCTGCCGAACTGCAACATGGGAGTCCTACCTATTTTTAATATTTTTTTGAGTAAATTTGATCTTATTTCTTCTAAAATTCGTCCAACGTAGGCTTACATTAATAGCGAATTAGTAACTGTTCGAACAATTTTAAACTTATGTGGATCCCAAGTCACGTAGGAATTGCCAGAAATGTATACACTGAAGTCGCAATAAAAAACATCGCCATTACGCCCTTACTTATGTATGAATCCGTATCTTGTGCCGCCTGAGCAATACAAGTCCACCACTACTCTACTATCAACCCGAGCAGAAAGAGGCCAGTCTACGACTCCGTGCGCTAAAATCCTTTACTCGATTGCGGCTTGGCCATACAATTATAACATATGGCCATTTATTACAGCGATCTTTAAGCACAACTTGTCTATTGTGCCAGATACAGAGACACCTAGACACATGCTAATCTGCCCAACAATTCTATAGGCTTTGGAGATGGAGAATAAAAAACCAATTTTCAATATTTTGAAAATAAATCCATGAAATTTGTCTAAATTTTCCTATGAGTAAATTATCCTTAACCAGTCTACTTCGGTTAAAGTCGTATATGTCTGTAAGTTTCTCTTTGATTTGCTTAAAATGTTGTCAAAGGATTTAGGAAGTAGAATAGGGGGTATACGTCGAAAAGAGGCTTCGGAATGCATCGATCACAATGAGATGCTAAAGAATCCCACTCTTAAACATGCACAATTAATGTATAACTTTCTGAAAGTGGGTGATCTGCTCAGACGCATCTGACACACTCGCTTAAAGCAATTCTTACTGTACGTGTAGAAAATGCATTTATTGTACAAATAACCTTAAACAAACGCATCATTTAAAAAAAAATGTATTTGTTATTGTAATGCAAAGCATGCGCAAAAACCAGATACATTTTGAGAGGTTCTTGAACTAATGAAAATGTGTTCGCTTCCAAAATGGTTCGCATTTCAAGTAATACTATAAAAACCAGTTTGAACTTGAAATTTGTTCTATTAGTTCAGGTTCTCTCAGCAGAGTGCCGCATTTGTGAGTTCCGTAATTATTCACATGTGTACATAAAGGGTGAACCATTTGTCCATTCAAAATTAAATAACATCCGCTTTTGATACGAACTGATAGTTGGTTTTCATAGGAGTAGAGGAAACTCCGAAAAGCATCTCCACCGAAAAAAATACATCGTGAACAATATTGCGAAATATGGAAAACTTACTTCCTTAATGAGTGATGTGTTGCACAAACTGATCTATGTCCAGTTACAAAGTTATTAGCCATAAATGCACATCTATTAAATATTGGAAACGCTGTAACGATTGCTCAGAGAGAAAAACGGTTATCATGTTTTCTTGCTCACTTCAAAATCCATCTCTAAAACAAAATATATTTTAAATGCAATATCGTTCGCGCTATTACTAAAATAGGGTCCTAAACCACGCGCAAAATTAATCCCCTGCCAGAAGATTTATAATTTTTGTAAGTAGTGTCGTCCGCCAATCATATTTGACACTCGTTCCCACGACACTCGGTTCTACGTAACCGAAATAACCTGGATTTATACGTATATGGAATGTTTAAGTTGCTACAACATCAACAACAACATCACTACTTAAAATAGACAGCTACAGTATCCATACGGAAATAAAGATATCCTTCACTTAAAATATGTTTTTTTATTTAGTACAAAGGTTATTAAAAAACAGCTAGTTGATTAATATTGCACCACCTTTTAGAGCCCAAAAAAATGGGGCACAGAATGGGCTACTACGGAGGTAGTCAAATATGTTTATATTCCACAAATCGTCAGAAAGTTTACTTATTAAAGGAAAAATATTGAACGAAGAAAGCACCCTTTGCATGCGTATACTTGTGTGAGTGCCAGTGCACTGTGCGTATGCGTTTGGGTGCGAATATAATTCTGCTTTTGATAAGGAAAATACGCAACTTGTTCAGACAGAGCACTGCCGACCGAACGATATATCGTTCAAGTGCTTACATATACAGTTGTAAATCTATTTCTATACATGTATATGTGCTGTTGCGTAGCAGCATGTGGCATGCTGTAGCAACTTCCCAATTGCAAAGTGGCTAATTAATTAGACCATTTTGTGTTGGTGTATGTGCTTGTGTTTGTGGGAGTGGTTCGAGAAAACACAAACATGCCGCCTGAGAAGCCACTGAAATGTGATGTGAGCACACCAGCGTGCACATTCATCAATGGCGGCTCTATTGGCAGTTGATCAATTAAATTACAAAGCACTTAGTTGCTTACTTACTTAGTTGCATTCACATCGAACTACGTTCCAGAGGTATCCATAAATGTCAAATGCATATATGTATATATATTGCAGTAATTTTGGAATGAGCCCGAAAGGTCATCAGTGCATCATTTGAATATCATGTTGAACAATAACTATTGTCATTGATATTATTGAAAATGAGTATGTGTAAGTACATACATACATACTCCTATACATATACACAGAAATAAATTACGTGCGCATCGGAAACAACTTCTTGCATCTGCGTGCTTCATAAATATATTGGTAGAAGTGATTATTATTTAGGCAACTTCAAACATGTTGCATCTCGGTTTGATCGCTTAAATTCATGCAAGGACCTGCATAGGTAGATTGATATAAAAATTTAAGTCTAAATTTCTGAAGTGCGTAAAGTTAAAACTGTACAAAATTGAAAAGAAAAAATGTTACATTTTGTTTCAATTACAATAGAAGAAAGATTTTAGTGTTAATGAAAATTTGTGGGTTCTTATAAAATTTGATATTTTGAAAGTGAAAATTTAATATTTTGCTTCTTTTAAGGTTATGTTAGAATACTAAATCTTCTTCTCCCAAGTCTTAACATTGGAAACCTTTTTACATATTTCGAAAAGCGTTCGAATTTACTGAATGCGAATTAAAACAATGGAAGTGTAATCGTTTCTTCCGCTCCTCCAATCCTTAGTGGACCATGGGGCATCAAGAGGTGTATTCATAGTAAAAATAAGCAACAAAATACCAGAAAACACTGAAGAAACTATAACGACATTTTTGCAAAAAGAGTACTTATCTTGTTACATAACCTGAAATTTAGCAAAAAAGGCGTTCTCTTAACAAAAAACTCACAAATTAAATTGTACATAAACATAACACATATATTTAAAAAAACGCACATTTTAAAGAAAGTTTGTCACTCACACAAAGTTCTTTAAGTAAATCAATAGAAGTTTGGTATTTTACTTCCTTTGAATGGGCATTTTAGTGCGTTTTTACATCCAAAGCTAGGCAACGCTGTAGTAGCGAGAGAGAGATTTGACTGCTGAGAGCAGAAGAACACCAACACCCAGATGTTAAAAAAAGTAAAGCTAAATAAAACTGAGTGAATTATTGAACTAATTTTTAAAAAATGTATATTTTATTCAATAATAAACATTACATTTTAATTAGAACAGGCTAGAAAAATGTCATGAAGAAAGAACTAAAACTCCGAGACTAAGTATCAAAAGTAACAAAAATGCTAAATCAAGTTACGAAAGTGGTAATCTGGCCATACTGGTGATAATACGTCGTCACTCATTGTCAAATTTGCTGCGAACAAATAACGACCCACCGTAGGCTCCATCTCATTATTCTTTCCATCATGGTGCCAACCCATTATATGGTATACAAAATTTATTATTTTTTAGCTTAAGCTGGTGCCGTATTGGTTTGTGGGTAACTTACACTCGGTAGTGCACGGATTCGAAACCAATTGTGGACATGAAACACCAAATGATAGACACGAGTTCTAATAGCGGTCGGACCCCGGTAGGAAATGGCCAACCTCTGAGTGTATTTCTGTCATGAGCAAACCGCTCAGAAAAACCCTCTGCCATTCAGAGGCGTTATAAAATTGCAGATTTCTCCATTTCGTGTAACAATATCAAGACACAACAAAGGATGTTCGCGCCAAATACATATATAAAAGGTAAACTAAAACGATTCAATAGTTTTTGAAATAAAATTGCGGCATAGTTTTCATACAAAACTTCTTTTTTTAGTGATGTGAGGTAGAAACCACGGAATGAAAAATCGAGCATTCAAAACTTTATCAAGCATCCAACTGCCAGGGTTTGGTTACAATTTTATTGATGATTTTGATTAATTTGCATTTATTTAGCAAAAACTTTTTTTTTAATAACCTTTGAAAGCGATAACGAAGACGATTCAGTTTTGGGCATCATGTCCTACGCTCAAATAAATAATAAATAATAATATCTTTACGTATTTAGAATGATTTTCCGGTAACCTTGTAATATATTATAAATCAATATTTTTAAATATTTCTAAAAAGCAACATTTTCATAAACTATTAGGCTTTTTATTGTAAGTTATTTTTTAGCTATTATCTTTTTAAACAGTTGGTTTAAACAGCTGACGGACGTTTCGTGTTTTGTTACACTGTCAAACATCTTTACTTTGGTCTATAATTTAACCATGAATCGTCTTACAAACGAACAACGCTTGCAAATCATTGAATTTTATTATAAAAATGCGTGTTCTGTTAAGAAAGCTTAAAGTCGAAAAATTGTGTTCAGCGACGAAGCTTATTTTTGGATCAATGGGTACGTAAATAAGCAGAATTGTCGATTTTGGAGTGAAGATCAGCCAGAAGAATTGCAAGAGCTACCAATGTATCCAGAAAAGGTCACATCTTGGTGCGGTTTATGGACTGGAGGTATCATTGGACTGTACTTCTTCAAAGATGCTGGGAATCGTAACGTAACTGTGAATGGTGATATCCAACCTTTTTTTGCGCAAAATGCAAGAGCTTGATTTGCATGACATGTAGTTTCAGCAAGACGGTGCCACATGCCACACAGCACGCGTAATAATGGACTTGTTGAGAGGCGAATTCGGTGAACATTTTATTTCACGTTCAGGACCTGTCAATTGGCCACCCAGATCGTGCGATATAACGCCTTTAGATAATTTTTTGTGGGGCTATGTTAAAGCTCATGTCTATTCAGAACAGCCTGCTTCAATTCAGCACTGGAAGATAACACTGAAGTATTTATAGGTATGTGAGATACCGGTCGAAACATTGGAAAGAGTAAGCGGATCGATCATTTGAAGCGCAGTCGCAGTGAACATTTGCATGAAATAATCTTCAAACATTAAATTATATGGACTGTGCTATCGATTTAAATAAAAATGTCATGCACTTTTCTGAATTTTACGTATGTTTTTTTGAAAAACTTTTCTATAGCTCCTAAAAAATCATATAGCTCTTATTAACTTGCAAATATTATATTTACCTGCCTTAAAAAAGGTTGGTTGAAAAATATTTTAAGTGAAATCTATAAACCAGCCAATTTATCTAAATTTTTACACCATTTAAAAACAACAAACAAAAAAAATTTTATTTCCACCTGTAATTTTTTTGTTTTTTTGTTTTATTTATTTACTACCCACTTGAAGCGGACATGTCGGTGTATTTTTTACAGGGATATTCACAGAAAAATAGCCTAATTCTACTCCATCATTTCCTACTGTGCCACGATGGCCTTTAGAGTGTAAAATGAGCCACGTAGAGGACTCCAAAAATGCAACAATGCCAGCAATCATTGAACATGTTTATGACATTGTTTGTGAAGATCCAAATTTGACTAAGCGTGAAATGCGTGGTACTTAGTATGTTGCATTTCAGCTGCTTCTAATTGACCTAAAAATATTTCTTTAAATTTTTGTCAAATGGCTTAGTTTTATTATGTTGTACGATAAAAAAAAATCGTGTGTTTTTTTTCGAATTTTAAAGTAATATTTCGAGGCCGTTATCAGCGAATGAAAGATTTGAAAAAAAATAGTATTTATTTTATTTATTTGATTTGAAATGTTTATTAATTAAAAAACTGTGATAATGCAACATAAATCAAGCCAGATGAGTATCAAGATAATCAAGGATAATCCTAATCACTAAAAGCGACTACTCATATTCAATCTAAAAACTTCAACAAAATCACGCGTTCATTAAGCAAGTAAACAAGAAGCGCACGACGAGTTAACTCGGCTACTTCGCCCACCCTAATGAGCACTTCATATTTTTTTATTTTGGATGAAGAATCATCATTATATTTATAAATACGCCACACTAATACATTTAAGCCCCTTGTTATAGTGAATCGTTCGTCCAATTCAAGGAAGCAGGCATGGATTTGAAGGAAATACCTTCTTTTAGTATAGAAATGTTAATCTCGATACATAAGAGGCGTGGCATCTGACATATAGACTAAAAAATCTAAAGCGTTTTTAAGAAGTAAATTATTTTATTATATTAGGTGGACAGTACGCGAACCAAAAAATTGCCTTTTGACTACTTTCGTGTGATATGAAAATAAAATGCGAGCGCGTTCGGTGTCACTTTACAAGAGATTTATTTGTTCCTGAGTTCAAGTTTTTATAGTGTCTTAGCCTAACGGATTAAATTCAAAATTATATAATTAGAGTAAATATGTATTGTTATGTTACGTTATGTGATATAGGTGTTTAAATATAGGGTTTTTCAATAAGGGCGGGTAAATTTTGAAATGGAATAAAATGGGTTTGCTGTGTGGCACGTAGCGCCGTCCTGCTGGAACCACATGTCGTCTAGGCCCATATGGTTCAATATGGGCCATAAGAAATTGGAAGGGCCACCACGTCTACCGAAAAATGGGCACAATACGCGCAACGGTTGCGTTAATGAACACTCATTTTGATAATAAAGTTGTATCATTTGAACGTGCTGTTCAATCGTGTAACTTGCCATGATGATTTAGCATAAACAACTGAATAATAAACCAAAGATTTGACAGGTGTCACCAAAACAAAATGACTGATGAATGAAATTTGATACAGTTACATAAATCCTGAGATACCCTGTGTATTATAAATACTTACCAAAGCAAACGTTCGTTTGAAGGTTAAGCTCATGAAGCAATAATTAAAGGTGATGTAAGTAACCTAACTTTCACCCTGTGTTAGCCATCTTGAAGCTACTTAATAAATCCGTGTTGTCCTCTTGGAAAAGCTACTTTTTATTTCAGAGCAAATTCTAAAGGAAAAGTACTCAAAAGCGTAGCAATTAAAACTTTTGCTGAAAGATAATTGTAAGTAAAGTATGCAATGCTTTGGGCGTCTATTTGTATTTCTGCGTATATATAAGTTTATCTTTTTTTAACACAGATTTTATACTTGTAACTTTGCAGGTAATCTCGTTAAAAAATCAAATGTATGATTAGCGGACGTGACGAAATAAAAGTGGTTTTTCCTCGTTAAGAGTTTCTATTTTTCTCAAGTTGTTTTATTTATTACTTCAGTGTAGGTTTACAAGTGGCACATATAGATTCCAATCCGATGCATGGTCAAAATACATATATATATGACACAAAACCATGGGAATAGTTAAGTTAAAAATATAAATAATTAAGTACCACTTATAAAATAACATAGAATTATTCTATGGCTTACAACGACCTTTTTCAATTTTTTACTATATTACATTTTCAGAAAGGGGATAAACTTATGCCCTTTTATCACTTGCTTCCAAATTGTATCAATGGATTAAGTAGCATCCGAAATCAGTTGTCAAACTTTACTTAACCTTGTATAATTGAATCATGGGTTAAGCTCACTCTCTCTAATTTTCTTTATTTTAATGAATGTAGGAAAATTTTCTGAATACATCACTGCAGATCGTTCTCATTGAAACGGAATGGGATTTTTTCTGTAAAAGTATTCATATTTCTGTCAGAGTATTGATGTTTTTCGCATTTGCCACTAGCTTGCTTAATGACCTATTACCAACTCACTTTGCGTTTACTTCTTTTCTCTATTATACGCATAACATTGTGAGCAATTTACATTACATTACATTAAATCTACTTACAAAAAACAACGAAACTGCATACGTAGAAACGTGATAACCAGCGATATCTGCTATGATGGGCAAACGGATTGCAACATCCTTTTAGAAAAAGTAAATAGAACATAGAGAAAGCAGTGCACTTGGATCAAAAATGAAGGTATGGGAAATATGAAGGATATGCACTTATTATACATGCATTACACGCACATACATTTATGTATACACAGAGGAGCTCACAATAATTTACTTACATATTTTTTATATTTATTTATTTTTTATTTTTAATAAAAATATTGGTCATACCACAACAAAATCCATATAAGTCCTACTACCACTTAAAAAAATGTTCATCAATGTTTCAAACTTTTCAGTTATAATTTTTTTAAAAATTCTAGGTATGCAGTTTTAGAACCAATTAAATTTTTCTGTATGAATGCTAGAACATTTTTTTATATGGACGAAAATACGTAACACCGTCAATAATTCTTCAGACGAAAATTTGTTGAATTTTATAAAAAGTTTAAAATTTTTTATTATATATTATATAAATTATTAATTACATATAAAAAAAATTTTTAAATTTAATTATATCTAAAAAAAATTTAAACAAGAAAAACATAAACAGCCATAACCTCTCAATATGTCACACTGCTATTTTTGTGAGCGCTTCTGTATGCACATATAAAAATATGTATAAGATGTAAACATGTGCTTATAATTACATATGTACGTTGTTTACATTTCTATCTGCATTTCCTCATATGCATACGTGAAATATATGCTTTAAGAGCCTCGACGCTTCGTTCTTGTACGCGCAAGAGCATGTCTCACTAAGGCAAGTAGTCAACCGGAGCGCTCGTGTGGAGCGGAGTGCCGGAGTACATGGCTGAATGCAAACACAAGTGGCGCAAATAATGCACAAACAAGCGGTACTTAAGCGCTTAAACTCATCCAAGGTAAGGAGCAGCAATTGAAATTGCCCACTACACATACACAGACAAACATGAATGATGAGATGCTCGTGTAAGCGCTTGGTTCTAGTGGTACGAGAGCAGCATACAATCTCTACCAATTTGTCCTCTGTACAGTAAGGCTTTTTAACGTATCTACTTTTTTTCCAAGTTTACATTTTCTTCTGTGTATATTTATCGTTTTGTTTGCAATGCAGCTTGAGCAAAGAATTTCTCAGAAAAATAAATTTGTTCAATATAATTTAGTTACTTTGGTAGATTACGAGAGCAGTAAATCTAAAATATAATATTCCAATGAGTTTCTCCATCAAGGTTGTTGAATTTTTGAAGTATTTTGATTTTTCCCATTTTTATTGCCATAATTTTTGTGCATATTTTTTAGCTGAAAGTGAAATGAAGTGGTTTGGCGCATCTGCTATTTCGTTGATTTCCACTCAACTGAAGTGGGCTGCTCGTTTAGATCCAACATTATACAACATAAGGCAAAGTGAGCAGTGCTCAAGTGAAAATTAGGCCACTCGGGCAAGAACTGGAGGGCTACTGTAACGCAAGCGTTCATGGATTAGTTAGACAGCTCAACTTGTCGACCCAATATGCGCCTTAACCTTCCTCGCCCTGCTTCAATTGACCTCCACGCTTTCTTCGTGCTTTCTATTTGTTGACATAAATGAAAAGTGCGCGCATCTTTTGCTTTCCGGTCCACATGCGCACAATTAATTCATGAACCAGCAAATCCACTTTGCTGGTCAAGTAGCCGGAAAAAAGTCACCAACATCGCAACAGCTGCAATTGTAGGCCACAGCAGCATGCAACTGAGCAGCCAAATGAGCGTTGACGTGGCTCCAGCACATTCGCAGCGAAAAAAGAATATAAAACAATCGTGAAAAAAAACCTGAAAGAAAAATATATACTGCGATCTCTGGGTTTAGCTCAAATCCCACTTCAATTCAGCAAATTGAATGGAAACGTGTAAGAAATTGCATAATACCCGGCAGTGAACACAACGAAACAATAATAACAATAATAAACGCAAAGAACTTGCCTTTTGTGGTTGCAGGCGATTTCTCTTTTCGAAGACAGAGAGAGTGGGAAACAGAAAAAATAGTCTGCAGGAAGGAAAATAAGGAAAAAAGTGCAAACATTTCCAGAATAAAGAAACGAAACGTGGCTATAAAGCAAACAAAAGCTTCTGCGGAAGGAAATGCCCAGAAAGCAGCGAAGGAAATCTTAGCGTCCAAAGCGGAAGTTAATTTGCTGCATATCTTGCGAGGACACATACATATGTACAGTTATTTACTTAAGCGAAAACACTAATAACATTGCAACCAACCGCAGTCTGTTCCGTTTACTGGTTTTTGTAAAATATCGTGTGCAAACAGGTAAGCATCCCTGCAGGAATTGAGAGTAGATTGCAATTATTTAATATTTATAAGTTTTGATATGAAAAAGGTATCTCTTTTTTGTTTGTTAGATGGTATGTCTGAGGTGAAGTGTCAACCAAAGATAATATGTAATGGATATGTATATATATATATATGGTATGACTGAAGAAAAAACTAAATATATGGAAGATGCAGCGCGCAACACAACATATAACTTACAAATCGACAGCTATAGCTTTAAAATGGTCAATGAATTTAAGTATCTTGGAGTTAACTGAGCACAGAAAGATACAGCTATTGTCATACAAGACTGGGTACAAGCTACAAGTAAGTCTTACTTCGCGCATACGAAGTTAATGAAGTCGAGACTGCTTTCTAGAAACCAAAAACTTCGAATTTACAAAACTTTCATGAGATCTACACTCACATACGGGGGCGAAATCTGGGTTCTGAAATCCTACGAAACCGATCAGTAAAATTGTTTTGAAAGAAAGGCTCTAAGAAAAATATATAGACCCGTACGTCTCGAAGACGGTACTTACCGCACTCGGTACAACGATGATTTAGACATATGATATTTATCAGGGATGCAAATGTAATCAGGTACATCATTTTAGGAAGGAGCATCGATAGAACCCTAAACAGATTTTCGAAACAAATCCCCAAGGCGACAGAAGAAGAGGTCGGCCGAGAAAACGATGGAGAGATGACATTGAAGACGAATTTGGAACTATGGGTATATCTGATATCAAACACAAAACTGATGACCGAGGGACATGGCCGCGAATTGTAACGCAAACAATGGTACAACCCGAACTGTGATACTATGATGATGATGATAAATATATATGAATTATGTTTTGATGTTTTTGCTCAAATGGAGAGGCCGACAGTTTAGGCCAACTCCGAACGGCAGATACTTTTTTACGAAGAGCTTTTTCATGGCAGAAATACACTCGGAGGTTTTGTCATTGACTGAATTTATTTGTTGGAGCTTATCTATGTAAGGTATATTAAAGTTTTTTTTTTAATGTAACTTATATAAAAAAGATCACACAGCACAGCTTTTACAGCAGAAACAGTGGCATTGTTGGAAGCCTCCATTTATGCCAAACAAATTAAAGGCAAAATAATTATATGCACAGACAGTCAATCTTGCATCAATACCATCGGTTGTCCAACACACGATCAAACTCATATAAATACAATTAGAAATATTCTCATAAGCTATCCAAACAAAATTAAGCTAATGTGGGTTCCAGGACATTCGGGGATTACCGGCAATGAAAACGCTGATGCCGCAGCTAGAAGCGTTTCTAATCTACCGCCAATACTTCATAAATGCTACTCTAAAAGTGACATCCTCCTAGAGATTACAAAACAACGGCGCATTAATCTGTTAGATGACTGGAAAAACTACCAACACCACTACGCTTTCTTAAATCCATCTAGATCAAAGATATCACTTCCTTCCGACCTTCCATTAAAAGTTCTCAAACCGTACTCGCGCCTACGTCTCGGACACACTATTCTCACACATGCACACCTCCTCCAACGTACGCTGCCAGCCGATTGCCCCTTTTGTGACGAAACCGCAACCTTAGATCACATTCTACAATCTTGTCGAAATCTACACACCTCCAGACAACAATTCTTTGGATCCTCTCCTGCACTCGATTTTTTTAAAGAGCCATCTGCAAGTAATATACTGACTGTCTACAAATTTCTAAAAGCCAACGACTTGTTAAGACGGATCTAACGTTTACCTTTGTTTATTTTATTTACTTATAAGCATTTAAATATGATAATTACTTAACGTTAGACCTTATTTAAAGTACATTTACATTTTTTGTTATCAGACAGCCGATGGCCCATGCTGCTAGTGCTGCTGCCACCTTATATTTGTATAACTTGTTATTATACAAATTTAATAATAATAATAATAATAAGATCACACATTTACTTCTAATTAAAAGGTCACCCAAAATAAGCTGTGAGTCATTCTATATTTTTGTAACGTAGCAGAGTAAGAGCAGAGTTTTTAAGAGCTTGCGAGCTTAGAGTGATAATACAAAATGGAAATATTGTTGTTTATTATAGTCTGGTAGATAATTTCATGGCATTTATTTGTTTGCACATGATATCCGGCATATGTCCGCCGCAGCTACGAGTTACATGTTCCATTCGATCAATCCAATTTTTCTCTACTTTTTCCAATAAATCTTAATCTAAATGAGCCCAATCAGCAAAAATGCGACGCAAACGATGGGCATTTGGCATTAATTCCTGCGCGAACCCTGTTTCATAGGCACGTAAGCCAAGATACATAGATTTTCCTCTTGGTCAAAGAACAAAAGCCAACAAATTGAGAACGACGCCATTAAACGATTTTTGACTATTTGACAAACCTAACTGAACCAAAAAGTAAATACAATTTGCCATTATCAAACCACAGTAATCGATATCGATAGTTCTCATGCAGCTAAAAACGCACCCCATACAAGCTTAAGTGAATTGGTATGAACGCACGGAATATCACAAAAAGAAAATCCTGCGACCCACCGGCTATGTTTATTATTCCAGGGTAAAAAAATAGTAGTGATAATTTTTCTACTAGGTTTATTAGAATAAATTGGGTGCCGACTACAAAAATACCCGATTTCCATTTAGTTAGTATTTTTGTATTGCATATTTTTGCAGCTAAAGTAATTGCAGCAAAGTAATTGTAGTTACGGCATAACTTGAAGTAAAGAATATAAAACATAAATCCTTCAGCCGTGAATAGTGCAAAATCATTTAAGTCAAGTGCCTATTAGTTGATTTTAGTCATAAGCCGTCAGCCATCAGCTTGTCCAGCAAATATCAATTCTGCTCTATTCAACTCTAACAAATCTACATAAGCAACAGCACACCAGCAACAACAAACTCAAACACATACCCAGATACGTTGTGTGGGCATTCAGAAACAAACAAATGAAAAATAATGGCATTCGGACGCGTCAAAAACGGTCATTCAAGAGCAGCTCGAAATTCTTATTCAAATTCAAATTGGAATGCAATTGTATATTTTGCTGTGCGCTATTGCCAACCGTCGACCGACATTTGTGGCGCACCATCAACGTCGTCATTCACTTACTTTTTCGCATTTCACCTACCATAAAAGTATAAAGAAAGCAGAAAAATGTGATATTTTAGAGACACAATTCAAAAAAATAAAAATACAAAACTTGCATCTACCAAACGAAACGGAAGGAAACCGCGTTGAATGGCAAACCGCATAGAAAAAAGAGAAATCCAAAGTTTTTGGGGCGATGGCGTTGAGCTGCGTCGCACCGCTAGGCAAGCCTCGCGAAACCAAATGCACATTCGAGCATTTGCTATGCGGTAAAAAATATATAAAAATTCGCTTAACCGACATTTATTTAAATTTATGTATTATAGGGCGCACATTGCAGTGAAATGTAGGTGTAGGAGGAAATGCATGGATTGGAGGCTGGTGCGCAAGGTTTGCAGGCAATAGTAATTATGAATAATGTGCTAGTTTACTCAGTTGAGTCATAAGATAATTAGTGCTTTGGATTACCACCAACAACAATAACTATTTTTGGGTAAATATATAGTATATGCAGGCAGGTAGTCTCTAAACAAAATTGGTTTTAGTTAAAATAACTCCCAAGGATGCGTTAAAATACATTTTTGAAATATCAGCTATACTGAGATTTAGAAATAATAAAATTCGGCTTGTTCAATTAGCGAGCAAAATCATAGACGGATGTTATCCAACTTATAGAATGAGAAATCCCCTTTAATGAATTTAAAGCAACCAACATCGGGTTATTTATCCTTCCTCTTAATAATTCTTCTTAAATAGTGCATATAACCGCAAAGCCAAAATATCTGGCCGATTTCAAAAAATTCGTCAATTTTTGTTTTTCAACCCCTTCGACTCCGTCGTTACCAGTGATCAACTTTTCAATTGTTTGTAGTTCTATATGCGAAGTTCCTAGTGAGATATTTTTTATAAATATGCATTCATATTAAAGTTATTATTTCACGGCGACCGCTGTAGAATTAATAATTTGAATTCAGAGAACGTAGGTTCGACTCCCCGTGAAACAAGAAAATCTTGGCAGGCAATGGCAAACCTACGAGTGTATTTCTGCCAAGAAACAGTTCCTCAAAAAAAACGATCTGCCGTTTGGAGTCAGCTTAAAACTGTAAAATAGAAGAAGCTGTTCCGGCCAAACACCCAAAGCCCCAATTATATTATTTCCCCTGTGACATATATAATATATACCTATATTAGAGCGTATAACCATAAACAAGTCGACCGTACCTCCCCTCATATGAAGTGTCTTTAAAAAACATTAAAAAAAAAAATTTTTTTTGTTTTTTTCTGGCAACCCTAGATGTCGCCCAATTACATTTTTCTTCATATCTTCGGCATTTATTGTCGGATTTTAAAGTGTGAGACATCAATTTTTTTTTCTCAAAGAGGAGGTTTTTCTCAATAAAGTTCATTGAGCTCATGCGTTTCGTTGTGGTACTTACCCACCATATCTTAGTTTCTACCACCCTAATGTAACAACCTAATGTCAGTTAATTGAACACCGTAAAAAATCATAAATCTTTTGCGAAAAAAGTATTCAATTAGTAGAACCAGAAATATAAACAATTTATTTTTAGTCTAAAGCCATACAAGAAAAAGTAAATTTTATTTATTTTCCTCGCTCGCGAAACAGTTAGTGAATTGCTTGTCTTGTAACGGAAATTTTAGTCCACAAAATTTTGTCGGGATTCAAGCTTTCTGTATTTCTGCCGGCTCTCGAGCTTAGATAAAATGTGGCCCATGCGTTGTTCATCGGTGACCGCCATTGCAGATTCATGAACTGTATGAACAAATCTCTCGGTATTTTGGGAATGACAAGGAAAAAGATCAGTGAAAATGCCAATAAAAGAGAAGCAACGAAAAATTAATGGTTTTCGTTGTGCATACCTGGTAATTCAATTATTTCATTGGAATATTGTAATGCTTCGAGGTGATCTTTCGCGAAGAACTGCAAGCATGGTGGTTCAGCCGGTTCGAATCTATCCCAATCTATTACATTAAAATTTTTGTCACTCTCGAAAATTAATAATATCGCGATTAGTTGGCAGTTGGTTTTTTAAATCCCAATCAACAAAACATATTTTTAAAGTTTTTGCAGTTTTTAACACGCACCAAGTAAAATGACAATTGATTATGATGTCAAGGGCAAAACATAAAACAGAAAAAAGTAGATAAACAATAGTCCAGTTAATTTATAAAAAATTAGATGGAGGATGCCGAAAAATGTATAAAGAAAATAAGGTACCTAATGTATGGCTTTCAACTAAAAACAAAATTGGTTTTATTTCGAGTTCCACTGCATTAATTCAAGTACTTTTTTCGCAAAAGATTTACGACTTTTTACGGTCTTTAATTTTCTGTTATTATATCGGTACATTAGGGTAGTAGCAACTGAGATATGGTGGGTAGGTACCACAACGGAGCGCCTGTGATCAATGAGCTTTTTTGCGAAAAACCCACTCCTTGAGACAAAAAAATTGGTGTATCACACTTTAAAATCC
Organism: Anastrepha obliqua; assembly: GCF_027943255.1. Lineage (NCBI taxonomy): Eukaryota > Metazoa > Arthropoda > Insecta > Diptera > Tephritidae > Anastrepha > Anastrepha obliqua. The sequence goes on from NC_072892.1 coordinate 91,073,885, forward strand.
GGCAATAAATGCCGAAGATATGAAGAAAAATGCAATTGGGCGGCATCTAGGGTTGCCAGAAAAACATTTCATATGAGAGGAGGTGGGCGACTTTTTTTTTTGCCTGTAGGGCGAGACGCTCTAACCTATATATACCTATTATTTCAAAATTGAGAATGAAAAGCGAAAGAGACAGATGTGTTTAGCTACAAAATTTATACTAGGTGGCGCAATTTTAATCACCTTATCGGAAGATGCCATCATTTTTTCAAATGGCGTCGATGTCAATCGTATCGATGACACTTGTGAACTAGGCAGGCAGTATATAAACAAACAAGCAAAGGAACGTTATGTATACCCCGCAAGAGCATGGAATAATTGTGTCGATTAATTTGACCAGTAATCAGTCGGTGGTGTTGGTGCAGCGTGAATATCGACGTCGGTTTCCACACTAACTGGCAAACATTCCGGTACCTAGCTACTTAATTCAAACATACTGAAACCACACGAGACCGTACAGGGTGGAGCCGCCTCCTGACTGGTCGTTTCGCCGAAAATGTCGCCACTGTGGCTGCCGGTGACGCTGAGAACAAAGAAACATCAAAGAGACGAAGGGGCACGCCATCATCAGACAGGCATCACCAAATGGATACTACAGCGAACTTTAGTGAAAGACTAACACATGTTCCCGTGTTCTCATACAAAGTGTAAACAGTGCATCACCAGCTAATGCCAGCTGACCCTCAGTCGCGTGCGGAATTCTATAAAGCTATACTCAATCTCAACAATGAAGAGGAAATTTTGGTATTGAAAATCATTTCCACTGTTATATTAAAATATAAAGTCTTAATTTTTGGAGCACTAAAAATCCGCGTGTGATACGGCATTTCCACGGCAGGAGTGATTGGGCCGTGTTTTTTTTTTTTTTTGTTGTTTTGTGGACGTCATCGCTAATTACGGTCTCTGTTTCTGGCGAATTCTACAGAGCCATGATAAATAAATTTTTACTACCGGAATTTGATAATCGGAGCTTAGTGAACATCTGGCTTCAACAAAATGGAGCAACCGTACCCACTGCACGGGCCAGAACCAATATTGCGAGGAAAGCGTTTCCTTATCGCAAAATCGCCCAATTTAACCATCCCAGAGTTCTTTCTTTGAGGCTATTTGAAGTCGCGGGCTTATGCCAATATTGCGCGTATGGAATATTTTCTGATTGATTTTTACTAGCTCGCGGTGTAATACTTTAGCTATAAAAATAGTAACATAAAATCCACATTATATAGAATTTTCGCACATTATATACTCTAATATTTTGTCTATGTTTTTCTTCTTCTTTACTGCAAGTGACTTAGTTCTCTTTTCTCTGGTTGTGCATTGCTGCGTACAATTTTTTTTGTTTTGTGCCAACGGTCGCAAAGCGAACCCACTAAAATTACTAGTATTCGTTTTTAGTATTTATATTATGCCAGCAGCTATGAGCCAGAAACTCGCACAAATATTTCTTTACATTCTTCAGTGAACGAATTTATAAAATGTAATTGAAATACAATAGACGCAATCATAATAACAGTAATAAACCTTTGCAGCAAAATACAAGTTTTAGTGCTTGTGTCAGCACCTCGCTAGAAAAGAGAGTATTTTCAGTTTCGAGGAAGGAAGCAGCTGAAATTCGTACACGTACATAGGTTGAAAAGTATTGGATGCAAAAATAAAAAAATCTGATTTTTTAAATAAAATTATTTTGGAATTTCATTCAATATAAATAGTCTCCCTCAATTTGAATACACTTATATTAAGAATTCCCAATTATTTTAAACCAACTACAGCATTTTGTTAATTTTTTAGCGAGTGCTGAACTAACTTTCCGAAGAGGTTATTCGTTCATATGTAATTATTCATATAAATATTTGGCATTCTTGGTACTAATCTGACATCGGATCTTCAAAATATCATTTAATTGCTCAATGATTTCTGATGGAGTTGCATTTTCTGGATGTTCACTACGTGGACCATCTTTTGTGACCACGTTTAACTTCTGAAATCCTTCGATGAACACTTGGAAGTGACGAAGTATATTCCTTTAGCTATTCCACCTTTTGTTTTAAGAATTTCTTTTACTGATAGACCTTCAAAATCATAGAATTTTGTCACAGCACGATATTGAGTTTTTTTTTTTTTTTCATTGTAAAACAAAAATGCACAAGCGTGTTAACTTCAAATTGCTTGTAAACGAAGAATAATTAATTGACAAATCGAAATTTGGCGTTCAAAAGAAAGATGAAATAATAAAATGAGATATAAAGTTTGATAGCTCTACTATCTAATAAGTGTCTCTTTCAACACTTTTCAACCAACCTGTAATTCCATAAGCTATGGATATTGCCGTGAATATTTAAGACAATACATATGAAATTGTTGGCAGCACACTATATTTTATTGAAATTTGTCGTTTTCCTTGCTAGAGTGAAAAGAAAACATACTCCATGTGAACATACTTTGTGGCACTGAGTATATGTTCGGAGTTTGCAAATGGTATGCATTTAATGGCTAATTCTGCAAACAAAGCAACCAAATTGCTTGCTTCCCAGACAGATAGTTTTTGAAGGAATGTAATCGTCTGGAATTTACCTGAGGCATTTTGTGCAACCGCTAAAGTTGGCCGCGACAAACGTTTTCTATGTGCACCAACCCACAAATGCATTTGTGCTATTCACATGTGAGTCGAGCTCAAAACAAATAAAGCGATGGACCTAAGCGGATTAACCAGCGCTGGATTTACCTTCAGCACAGTGGGGCGGAAAATGCTCAGTAGTGGCAAAATTTGGGAAATTATAATTCACACAACATTTTTGAACTTCGCTCACACAATTTAGTGATGTCAACCTAAGGTTGCAAGAATTTGAGTGTAACATAGCTGACGTGTTTTTCTTTGAATATTAAAAAGTATAAGCTGATATACAGAAGAAATGTCATATATGGTTTATCTAAAGCAAAATAAAGTTTTAGAAATCCGAGAGATTTTAGAGAATAAAAGGAAATCAATTCCTGCGAAAAGAGTAGAAAGTTACAGGCTAATGAATCGCGAAACGGCAAGCTACAATTTTCAAGTCGGGATGAATTTAATGGGAGTGCATTCAACAATAATGTTAACAAATGACGAAAAAAATCCTAGCACAGAAAAAGTTTCAGAAAATATTTTCAGAGAATTTCGCCCACGAACGGAGTGCTTCAGAAAAGCTTATTTGTTAGAACTGAAGTCTTAGACCATTCAGGCCATTCTGCACTAATTATAAACTTACTTGGACCTATTGAAGTAAAAAAATCTCTGGGCCTATATAATTCCGAATAGAATTGGACTAATGTTCGTCAAATATTGAAAGAAGAACTCATAATAAAAATATCACTGAAGGCTCAAATTGAAATTGAAATCCGCAAAACACAAAAAACCTAAAAACCATCCATCCAACCGACAAATGAGCTAAAAGTAGTACCTGAAAAACACGAGGAAAGTAAACTTCAAAATTATAAGACAAACCTGGGAGCAACTGCGTCTATAAATTACTCCCTCTCTTCTTCTTAATTGGTGCCATAACCGCTTACGTAATTTTGGCCGACTTTAACAAAGCGCGCCAGTCGTTTCTTTCTCGTGCTAACCGGCGCCAATTGGACACACCAAGTGAAGCCAAGTCCTTCTCCACCTGATCTTTCCAACGCAGAGGAGTCATTACTCTTCCTCTGCTACCACCAGCTGGTATCGCATCGAGTACTTTCAGAGCCGGAGCCTTTGCCGTCACGTCAACGTGTAAAGGTACAAAACTCTTACGCAGAATCTTTCTCTCGAAGACTCCAAGCGTCGCATCATCGGATGTTGTCATCGTCCACGCTTCTGCGGCATACGTTAGGACGGGCATGATGAGAGTCTTGTAGAGTGTTAGTTTTGTTCGTCGAGAGAGGACTTTACTACTCAGTTGCCTACTTAGTCCAAAGTAGCACTTGTTAGCAAGAGAGATTCTACGTTGGATTTCAAGGCTCAAATAGGCTCAAGGGTTATCGGTGTTAATGCTGGTTTCTAAATAAATGAAGTCTTTTACAACCTCGAAATTATAACTGTCAACAGTGACGTGGGTGCCGATACGCGAGTGCGCCGACTGTTTGTTTGAAGACAGGAGGTACTTCGTTTTATCCTCGTTCACCACCAGTCCCATTCGCTTTGCCTCTTTATCCAGTTTGGAGAAAGCAGAACTAACAGCGCGGTTGTTAAGGCCGATGATGTCTCCTTACGGAAAGCAAAAAATATATTAGTGGCTCTGTAATGCATAAACCTCCTATCAAAACAGAAACCGGTACGTGAGCAAAAACAAGTAAAGAAAAAGGTGATACACTAGCCAAACATTTTTGAAACACTTCTACAAGTGAAATGGAAGATCAAAACATTAACATTAAATCTAATAACATAACAAACATTCGCAAACCAAAACAAGAAAGACCACCATAAGGGAAACGAAAAATCAAATAAGAAAGCTAAACGATAAAAAATCTCCAGGATATGAAATGGAAAAATTTTAAAAGTGTTATCTGAAATAGCGCTGAAATATATAATTAACTGCATGTTGGAGACAAAATGTTGTACTTCTCACGCCTATAGAAAATTACTCAAATTACCGTCAAACCCAAACTAGGAAAAGATTTCACCATAATTACCTCATATCAACCCATCAGCTCATTGCCAATTCATTCAAAAGAGTTCGAAAAAATATTGTTTGCCGGACTAGGACCTGTTCTGACAACAAAACAAATGATACCAAGCTACCAATTCGGATTTAAAGGACAACACTCAACAAACTAAGAAATCCAAAGGGTTGCCAACAGAATACTTAACGATGTGAATGACACAAAGATTGTGTTGCTGCATACTTTGACATTCCAAAGGCATTTGATAAAGTTTGGCATAAAGGACTTTTGCATCAAGTCCAACGAATCTTTTTACAACACTATTATAAAATTTTGAAGAGCTACATAACTGATCGATAATTTTATATAAAATATTAAGACTAATACTCCGACGACTCTTGATTCGGCGTTACCGGAACGACGCGGATTTATATGCAGTCAACCTTGTATATGGTGTGTTTTATGCCGAGTTAAACAATTGCCAATCCAATATTTATAACATATTCTGCAACATTCTGCTTTGTATAGAAAGCGTTAAGCACTGCTTACGTCTCTGGAGCTCACTGCTTTAGATCTCTTTTCTTTTAAACCAAGTAAGGTAAATTAATCATTTCCGCATTTAAAACAGATATTTAGTTCTCATTACAGCATTTTTCACATTTCACACTCGCTTCCTATTGTCCAAAAAAAAACAAAAAAAGCAATACGCTTTTCTCCTAATAAATGATTAAGATGGCATAATTATAAATTTTGTAGCTATAAATTCTGTAGCCGAAAAGTTTCTGATCTTGACGTTAAGAAACCTCTGTCTTTCTCAAAAAATGTAATTACAGTCTCCTCCTCAATTTATAAGAATTTTGCTTTTTGGACGTTACAAGACAGTCTTCAATGCCTTTCAGTGAGTTTGTTGTCCTAAAATTAATTGCATCTGAAATGTATAAAACCCATGATTGTATTGTACTTTGACGGTATATAAAAGTAAGCCGTGTAAAATAAAACATAATTTAATTAATTAATTGAAAAGAGCAGAAAAAGATGCCAATACTATTATATTTTATAATAAAGCTAAATGCGGGTTAGAAAATATGACAGCTCAAATGGCCACAAAATATAGTGTAAAGTCAGGTTCTCGAAGATGGCCTTGTTTTATTTAAAACTTTTCTCAGAATTTTTATATTTTGCCTACCAAATATCGCACCAATCAAAATGACTGATATGGTAGAAATAGATATTATAACAAAAGAATATTTGATTTTTTGTTTTTATAAAAATAATTTTGACTATAAATGAAATTTTTTTTCTTCAAAACTATGAAATTAATTATTCTCATTAATATAATATAATATAATTGCACAAGTAAAAACCTTTTGTTAATGGGGCGGTATTTTTGCCGGAACCCTAATGTTATATTTAGGATAAATCCGGCCGTGGAGTTCGCCCATTAGAATAGGATTCATGGGTCGACCAAAAGGATTGCCACCGGCAACAGCATTTTGTGGTTGCTTTCACAGCCGGATTTTACTCACACACAGTAGGTGAGGCCGGGTATGAAACCACGCAGCTGCAGCAAAAGTTTATTGCATTTTAGTACAGCCATTGTGACCGTTGTTTATTCAGAGCTTCTAAAATAGATATAATTCCAGGCAGGTAATATTACAGACCATATTAACAAACAACTCTTCACGATGCGTACGAGTATAAATAAAATAAAATTAAAACAAAAACACACACACAATATAAACTACATATATACATACGCAGACTATTTGAGAAATTCATAAATGGTTTGGTTTGGGGAAAACGGTTTAGTTGAAAATTCTAGCCATCCACAATGGGGCTTATTGTACTACTCACCTAGCAAGAATAGGTATTTAACTATTATTGAAACACTCACATGAACGAGGGTGATTCAATTAGTCAATGAAAATTAGAACAGATGGTATTAACGCTTCAAATCTCATATTTTTCTTCTCAATGAGCATTTTTCAAAACCATAAATCCTTTTTTTTATAGGAAAATTTTCTTTCCCGTGTTCCGTCAATGCTCATTTATGTGCGCAAACCAAGCAAATGGTCAAAAATATTATTGCGACTATTTTCTATTGTAGGGAATCAATCACCTTTTATTTCAAAAACAGAAGCTCTACGCTTGCAAAAGACGAGCTCTCACATGATTGTCATTTATAATCAAAATTTCCGTTATTGGTCACCTAAAGGACAGAAACCGTTATTACAACATCAACAGTCACTTTACAGTCCCAAAATTATGGTTGGTGCCTTCGGCCGTATTTTCTTGGAAATAGGCGAAGGCAAGAGTTTTCCGTGGACGATGTCTCTTATCGGCACATGATGAACGATTAGTTTCTGCTAATGAGAGAACATAATTCATTCAGTACACACACATTGTTTCAGCAAGATGGCACCACACCGCACATAACCAGAGAGACCATGGCGAAAATGCATGATTTCTTACCTAACGAACTGGTCACCCGGTCTTATTCTTACAGACTTTTTATATGGGGATGCCTCAAAATTAAAATATGCGAAATAAACTCATCGCCCATCTTAGCACTTAGAAAATATCGTTCGAGCATCCCGACATCACTTATCCAGCGAGTGGCACGGAGTCCGTATGCCAGATTCCATGAGTGTATCAAACATAACGGTCAACGATTAGAGGAAATAAATACATTTTAAAGAATAATATCCACACTTACCTTCTTTGTAATTGTTATTGTCATTAGTGATTCTTTTTTAATTTAGCTTCTAATGCCTAATTCTACTACCGGATACCCTGTATAAAAAAGCTTCATCGCTTTTTTGGAACTCAATACTATGTATTTAATACACGCAAAAGTTTTGACAAGATGAACAATAATACCAGGTTGTTCAATAAGTCTTGAGGTTCGATAAGAAAAGCACAACTTTATGGTTTGAAATACTCATTATTATACAATATAGTCTACCTGAGCATCAATACACTTGTTCCAATGAGAACTCCCTCCTTGAAGTGAGAATCTGGAAGGGCTGCAAAATAAGCTTCCACAATACGTCTGGAAACAAATGGAAGTCGACAGGAATCAAATCTGGCGAAAACGTTGGCTGTTCTAACAATTCGAACTTGAAGTCATTGATTTTAGCCCTTGTGTGTGACACGGTGCATTTCTTTTGCAAACTGAGTCTTTTTTACGAATTTTTCCTTCCGCAGGTCAAAAAGATTACAACAATATTCAGAATGTATTGTTTTACTAGTTTGCAAGTAATTCGCAAATAAAATATCTTGCTCAATCCAAAAACCTTATTCTAACACCTTCTTTGCCGATTTCTGGACACTAATTCGTTTTTTCAGAGTCGAAGAACTTGGTTCACACCACTTTTTAGCCTCTTGTTTTGATGTAGGATCATGGCGACCCAAGCCTCATCCACAAAATCCACTCTATTCCTCTGAAAATGCTCTTAATGTAGCTGAGAAAGTCACTTCCAAATGTGTTTTTTTACATTGCTAACGAATGCGACACCGAATGTGCACACTGCCTTCTGAAAGTCAATACTCCAGTCAAAATGTTGTGTATGGGAATAAGTTTCCGCCCTCGTAAAAGAGGTGTCGCTGCTCATACAATTTTTGTGTTCGCTCTAGTAAAATACTGGTGATTGCTGTAGTTGACATTTGTTTGAAGCGTAAAGATCCTTCTTATCTGACGTCGAAAATGTCTATGAATGAATGAAATGTCTTGATTATTACCTTTTAAAGAAAAGTGCAGCTTAAAGGTGTCGTATACTGATTAATATTTACGGATATCGCGCTCCATCAAATACAACTTGAGAAGAGTGGTTCCGACGCTTCCAAAGTGGCAATTTCGACGTGAGTGATAAAGTTCTCGAGGGGGCACCGAAAAAATTCGAAGATGCTCAACTAGAACAAAATTTGGATGAAGACGCATGCCGAAATGTCGAACCCTTGATGATATGTCTAACGATCAGAAGGGTATCATCTATTATAAACTCCTTAAACCATCTGAAACCATCACTGCTGATCATTACCGAATGCAGCTAATGCGTTTGAAACGTGCTCTCAAAGAAAAGCAGCCGGAATGGGACGGTAGACATGACAAACTGATTTTGTTGCATGACAACGACAAACCACAAGTTGCTAAATCTTGCCCCACCCGCCGCATTCCACAGACTTTACCGTCTGTTCCGAGCAATGCAGTCAGTCCTTATTGGAGAGCGGTTCACCTCTTACGAGAGCATCGCAAAGTACAGGGTGGGCCATATAGCGATTCCTTTTTGAACCACCTATTTTTTTGAGAATGGCAACACAAATGGCAAGTCAAATGTGTTCATAATTTACTTAAAGGTTTGACATTTACGAAATGGGACGCTATACGCTTGAACAAAATTGGGAAATATTGAAAACCTATTTCCAAAGTGGTGAGTCTTCTTCTTCTTCAGCGGTAACAGTAAATGGCGAGCGTTACCGTGACATGCTCAACGAGTTTTTGTTTCCAAAAATTGAAGCGGATGACATGGACGACATTTGGTTTCAACAGGACGGTGCAACTTGTCACACTGCCAAAGTTACACTCGAACTTTTGGCTACCGTTTCTGAAAACCGAATAATCAGCCGAAATTCCGATATCAATTGGCCACCTTGGAGCTATGATTTAAGCCCGTTGGACTATTTTTTGTGGGGAGCCGTTAAGTACAAATGTTATGCGAACCATCCAGAGACGATTGATGCTTTAAAACACGAAATCGAAGTTGCCATTCATGAAATTGGAGCCCAAGCAATCGAAAATGTGCTTAAAAATTGGGTTGATCGAATGGCCTACTGTAAAGTCAGTCGTGGCAGTCATTTGAACGATATTATTTTTCATTCATAAATGACAATGTTCAATCTTCAAAATAGAAAAAAAAGTTTGAAAAAATATTGATTAGTGTTTTTTTATAGCCGATTCCAAAAGCAAATTTTACATGGCCCACCCTATAGCTCAATGAATGGATCAAGTCAAAAGAAGTAGAATTTTTCGTCAAAGGAATCCGTATGCTGTCTGAAAGATGGACTAAAGTTGTAACTCCCAATAACACATACTTCATATAATATCATGTATTATTTAGATTATTAAATAACTCGTAACTAAGGCTAAGAAGGGCCGGAAACTTATTCCCATACCCAATAATATATTGCTTACATTGTCCAATAAAATGCCCAGGGCTTATACTAAATCTCTTTCAGTCACTCGACGATTTTCCAATACGATATCCTATACTTTTTCTATGATTTCTGAGGTTGTTACTGTTCTTGAACGTCCTTCACGTCCGTTCTGATATGCACTTTTTAGTATGTTCTTGAGCTCTCTCAGCGATTCGGTTTGTATCTCCTCTATCGTCGCAAAACGCCGTCCTTACATAGATCTCTTCAATCTTGGGAACAGGAAAAAGTCGCAGCGGACCAAATCTGGTGAATTCGGTGGCTGAGACCAAATAATCTCTCCCACGCAAAGATGAGTGCATTATCATGATGCAAGAGCCATGAATATTTTTCCACAATTCCAGGCGCTTTTTCGTATTACTTCACGCAAACGACGCATAACTTCAAGGTACTACTCCTGATGCACTACGCCATGGTAATCGAAGAAAACAGTGAGCAAAATCTTGACATTTGATCAAACTTGACGTGTTTTCGTTTGTTGGTCTTGGCTCTCCTGGACTTTTCCATTGAGACTATTGGGCTTTGGTTTCGATGTCATAAACATATGCTCATGATTCGTCACCTGTTATGGCCCTTTTAAGCAAATCTGGATCACCGTTGACGCCATTCGACAGCTCATGCAACGTTGTTTTTGGTCAAAATTCAGTAACTTTGGAACGAACTTCGTTGCCATGTGCTTCATGCTCAAAATTTCCGACCGTATGCCACTGACAAAATTTTTGAGCACTTAATTCCATTTTTTACACAACATTTCGTGCAACTTCTTCGATCTATTTTTGGAACGAACTTTGAAAATTCAACTTATTTTTTTAAAACATCTCGTACGTTCATGTGAAGAGTGTGCCAACATAACAAAAAAATTAAGATTAATAGCAAGAAAACTTATTGAACAACCCTTGTATTGGGTTGGGGAATAAGTTCGTAGCGTTTTACCGAAGACTTTTCTTTAAACAAAAGGCAATAATTATATCAATAACCTCGAACAATTTGTTGATGCCGTTGCGCCAAAAATCGCCTGGTCAGGTGCCAAAGAAGTTGTTGAACCAGTTTTTAACAACCTCTTTGTTATCGAAGGTAACGTACCTCACATGGTTTGAAAAGGTGTGGAAAAGCTGGTAGTCGGTCAGTGCAAGGTCCGGATAATATGGCGGATTCTGAAGGCCTCAGATTCGAGCTCATGGAGGGATACATGCTAAGAAGCACTTTGAAGTCGACTTCTCATTGAATGAAGGTAATTGAGCATCCTTTCATGATCGCAGTTCATTTTGCCACCAATTCACGACTGGTTTCGTTACCGTTCTCCTTCAAAAGTGATTTGAACGTTCTTCGTCGCATTCAGAAGTTCTTTAGCTGCAAGACGTGTCATCGAAGGCAAAATCGCCATTTTTGAACTTTGCGAACCATTTTCGTGAAGTAGATTCGCCCATGACACCTTCTCATACACGTCGCAAAAGTCTCGGGCTGCTTCGGCAGCTTTTTGTCCTCGATGAACGCAAAGAAAAACAGGTGTCGAAAATGTTGATTTCGCCTCCTGGGTATTCCAATTCTAAGCCTCAAAACTAATTACAAATTAAATAACTCAAAAATACAATACAATAAACATAGTTTTGTAGGGCAGAAATAGTTGTATTGAATGGGTACTTACCCTTTCCCAAACAGCAAACAAAACGTTGTAAAATAAAATAATATATAAAAACTGTGCTTGAAATTCCGTAAGGGTATTAGTATCCGCTAAGAGTTTCCTTCTCACGACTTAAATTATAGTCACATTTCTATGGGGAGTGGTGGCCTGCTTTTATAAAGCCATGTGTAGATAGTAGCCAACGTCTAAGTCAGAAACGAAAAAGTCGTTAGACTAAAAGCAATTATTTCCGTTGAAAGTACATTAAGACATTCCACGACTAATCGTCGCAATTTTAAATACCACCAATTTAATTATATTATAAATATACTTCATATACTTGCATATGCCACTGTACGTAGTTACTATATGAGCTTATATATTTAGCGCTGAAATATACCTGATTTCTGGTACTTGTAGTGCCTTGCTGGTTACATTGCAGTGCTTTGCTTTAGCATAAATTACGCCACTTCTGGTGATTCATTTCCGTTTGAGTTTTACGTCTTACCAAAGAAAATTCATTCCATGCACTACTATTCTCAGGCAATACACACTTAGTTATTCATATTTGCAAATGCCCTGCAGGGAAATCCACTAGAACCGAATGCGGGTCCGTTTGTGGGAAAATAAGGAGCAGTCGCTTTCATTCTCTTTTCGGTATAAGTAGCTGATGAATTTTGTGCGACGATTTCTTAAGATGTGTAAATAGTGCCCGCTTCATCTATTTGTCGAACGAAAGTGGCAAACTCCTTTTAATGGTCGGAAGAGAGAAGCATTAACATACCATTTAATATTCTTAGGTAAGATATAAGAGTTCCGCATCTTTTTTTTTAATAATTTTACGTGAATATAAAAACTTAATTAAGTAATTTTTATTGTATTAGTTCTGAATCAATACTTGATAAGTCTCTCATGATGCCCATCCTATTATATATTGCAGAAGTTTGGATGATGAACACATGCGACGAGACGTTCCTTAGAGTGTTCGAGAGAAAGAATCTGCGAACAATTTTTAAATCTTTGCTCGTTGGAAATGACGATTATCTTAGGCGATTGAACACAGAGTTATATGAGCTTTACGGCGAAATAGACGTAGGTCATATCATCCGATTGGACACAAACGCTTTAAGTCTGAAAGTAGCAAAGGGAGAGTAAGACCTCATCTGCATCAGAAAAGATAAAGTGGATAAGGACTTAGCTTCCCTTGGTGTGTCCAACTGACGTCGGCTAGAACAAGAAAGAAATGGCAATCAAGGAAAAGAAATTTCGAATCACGTATTTGTCACACTTGTTCAGTTTTTTCCCTGCAGGTACTTGTAGAAAAGCACACATATGCATGCACTTGCACATTTTGTTCAACAATTTCCCGGTAATTAAGTATGCCACGTTTTCGGTTTCGTCCTCGGCCACATTACCGCGGCAACCATAGCTGGAACTTGTCTTTTAAAACAAATAAATGAATAACCAAATGTGGTGATGTATTCACCTTATGTAGAAAGCTATGTTAAGGAAGTATGTTAAATTTAAGCGACCCTAGTATTTCTTATACGAAGTGCGCAGGAGAATATTTCAGCAAAAAGTATTTCTAGTTTGTGTGGAACTATCATTTGGTCGGTCCAGATTAGTGGGCTTCAACTGGCACTTACACCCTTTATGGGTGTTTGGCCGAGTTCTTCGCCTAATTTATGGTGTACATATAGATGTTTTCGATATTAGGCGTCAAAATTTGTCTAATATCGGTGATGACTCGGCAGGCCATAGAAAATATCTGAGCGTATTCAGTCATGAAAACTTTTACTGAAAACCATAGGCCGCTCGAAGTCGCCATGAAAATTATGAGTTCCTTCATTTGCAATACAACTTTAAAACGCACACACCATATTGGTGGAAAAGCTGTACGAAGACTCTAACGAAGAATGTACGCGCCAATTATATACATAAATACCAGATTGATCAAAAAGTTCTCGGCGCAACCGTCAAGTAACGCTCCAATTCAACTGATATGAGTTCTGTTTTTATTTTTGCTAGGGTTGTCATATCTGTCATTAAAATTCCTACCAAAATGCTATATCCATTGCTTGACAGTTGTAAAAGTTATGCCGTCTTGTGTAAATCTACCTCTGCACGTGTTTTCGATTTTTACAGTTTAAAAAATGGACTTGAATTTGCAACAACGAGTTTCTATTTAGTATGCGTTAAAAATTATTTCAATAATGCAAAAACTTTAGAAATATTGGCAAACTGTTTTAGTAATAATATTAAAAGAAAACAGCCTTTTACGAATGTCACGAACACTTCAGAAGTGATGGTGAGTCCATCGATGATGACCAACGTAGTGGCAAGCCGTCGACATGTCGACACCTAAAACTGAAGGAAACATCAATAAAGTGAAAAAAAGTTGGCCAATAAACCATCAGACAGCTGGCAGAAGGCCTTAACATTGCTTATGGATTGTAGTTAATGATTTGAGATTGCGCCGTGCTGCTGCAAAGTTGGTCCCTGAATTTCATGTAAAAAAGAGACATCGCAATCCAAACATGAGGCGGGTAAGTGAAGAGCTTCGAACCAAGACCAAAAAACCACGTCGTTTTCAACCAAAAATAATGCGATGCTCAGGGTTTTTATGAATTACAGCGGTATTGTACACCACGAATTTGTGCCAGAAAGTCAGGTAGTTAATAAGGAATAGTATTTGGGTGACATGAGATGTTTACGTGAAGCAATTTGCCAAAAAATAAAAGTTTTGTGACAAAACAACTAGTGGAAAACAGATGTCACTTGTATAAGTGCGTTGCAGTTGATGAGGAATACCTATATTCCAGGAACTTTTTGATTTAGGCGGCATAAATATGTAGAAACGGTATAAAGACACAAACCAAATGGGTCAATAGATAAACTATGGCATGGCGAAGTGTCAACTGCCATCACAGCGCAGCCACATAACTTTGATGCAGCAGATAATATCAGTTACTTAAGAAGCTGCATTACCACCGCAAATACTTTCAACCTTAAAATTCCGCGCAGAATATCTCTTGCTAAGAAGTGGTACTTAAGACTGAGTTGGCGATTGGCAAGTAGAGTAATCGCTCGTCGAACAAAAACTACATTTTAGAAATGCCTCATCGTTCCCATCCAATTGTGATATGCGAGCATTTTATTCATTTTTGTGCATTGACGACAATTAATACCGCAGACAATGAATTAATGAGCCGTGCGAGATTTACAGAATCCCAGATATATTACAGATATAAGCCATCTCCCACGAATGGTAAAAAATGCTTCAGCCCTGAAAGTATTCGTTGTAATAACTGCTGTGGTAGAAAAAACTGTTGAAAAAAAAACAATTGCGAAGGACTTGGATTCACGTGTTGCTCTGTTAGCCGAAAGCGGTTGCGCTACTGCGTCAACAAAGAAACTAGGAAGAAGATGAAAAGTGAGGAACCCCGTATGATTTGGAAATCAAGCAACAAAAAGCCTAGTGAAAGATGTCAGAAGGTACAAAACCCACAAGGCGAATTGAGTTCCTAAGGTGGCGCTATTAAAAGATAGTTACTTTCTTTTTCGCGATTTGGATACGTCTGACGTCAGCTTTCTTCGCAATACAAACAACTTACGAATAAAACAAAAAAAAGTAAGAGAAATTACATGTTTGTGAAATTTCAGTAAATGGCTTGGTCGTATTGTGATTTGTTAGATCTCAACTAATCAAAACGAAGTACCGCAGGTTGTTTGCGTTTTTATGCGGAAGACGCCGTGGCTAGAAAGTGTGTGAGTGTGCGTATAATTTCTAGTGTTTGGTTGTTTCTATTGCTTTCGCCTACTCTTCAAGTAATTCTCCTTCCTTTTGTTTGTTTATTGATGGACTCTTACAACATGGCACATGCGGAAGGGTAAATCGTGTTCTCTATCATTCTTACAAAGCCCTTAAACAATATCTTTTCTTCTTCTTGATTGCCGCGATAACTGCTTAAGCGATTTTGGCCTAGTGTAAAGAGCGCGTCAGTCATTCAGTTCTGGTTTTGTGACAGGCGATGCGAATTGGACGCACTAAGTGAGGCCAAGCCCTTCTCAACCTGATCTCTCCAATGCAGAGGAGACTTACTCTTCCTCTGCCACCTCCAGTAGGTATCCCATCGAATACTTTCAGAGCTGGAGCGATTCCATCTATTCTCATTCGCTACACTTTGTCTGCGTCGCCGTAAAACTTATACAACTATTTGTGATTATTTGCCAATCTGCAAAAGTCCAAAAAAAACTTGCAAAGTAGCTTTGTCTTGAACATTCCAAAGCGGCTGATCAGATATTATCACCGTCCAATCTGTCGAGCTATACATGTGCAATAGAGACCTAAAAAGTTTTTTTTTTCGTCGAGAGTGGACTTTAAGACACACAAACTGTCTCTTTTTCCTAAGTCAAAAGTCATAAGAAGAAAACATCGCAGTGGCTAACATAAGATCGATGCAAATCGTTATATAAAGTCGGAAAAAACTCTTTTGAATTAAATACTCGTAATTCAATTTTGGCGAACAACTTTTTGTTATTCGTATTTTTAAAAAGTCATTTTTAATTTGGAATTCCTGCTGGATAAGGCCTCTTAAATATTCAGAATAGCGAGTGTCATGCCATTTGACCACCCGATTGTCCGCATAAACGGAAGCCTCAAAAATTAGGTTAATTTCCAATTAAACCAGCCATCAGAGATCAGATCACCCACACAGCTCTAAATAAAAACCCAAAAAGTAATAGTTAAATATTTGACAGTACCCATACGGATTGAGCACCGGACACACTCAAATGCTATGAGCTGCATACTCGTATCCAGGAGTCATGCCTTGTAATAAATATTAGTGCATGCATATAAATATAATAGAATATATAATTTGTAACGTTTATTGTATTACAAACGTGCATATGTATTATTATATCACTTTTCCCACATGCCTCATCCGCCGCCATTGCCGCTTTGCTTGGAATCTTTTCCCATACGCGTTACCGCACTGTCACCCAATTATGTCACAACGTGAATCGACGCACAAATTAATGCCTCACTGCATTAATTGCCCTTTGAGTGGTTAAATTCCCCCGTTGCATTGAGCAGATTATTCAGCCTTGCACCAACAACAATATAGGCAACAAAAATAACAGCAACGGATAGAAGTCGACGTGCATTTACAACCAACGAATGAGGAGGGAAGCGAAATTGTTTTGATACTTTTTAACCGATTTAACTGTCAATTAAAACAAAAATACAAACTGCAGCTTGGTTATAAATGCTTATTTCGCTGCATACATATGGACAGATACCCATGATTGTTGGTATAATTTGGGTTTTAATTGCATTGACGACTGCAAATTACAACGCAATGGTGCAATGACACTTGACGATTACAGTAGTCGGGCAGCAATTACAAGTAGTGTGGCTTATACATACATATGTATATATATACAGTATGGGTCAAAAATAAATTTTAGCACATTTTTTATGAAATTGTTATTAAAGAAATTAATCAGAAACACATTTGTTAAATCAAAACTATATTGCACCGTAGAAATCGAAAGCGCCTTATCTTTACGCAGAGAAACTGAAGTATACACCGCCGAAATTATTAAAAAGGAACCACAAGTGACACAAGTTTTTACTACTTACCCCTTGTTATTTTTTTTAAATAAAACGTGTACAAATCTAGATTATTTCAGGTTTCACTATTTTTATTCAAAATACGGCTCTCAATAATTATATGTACATATGCATCATTTAAATGTCCACCATGAGCACGTCTACAGGCTGACTCGTTCACATATCATTGCACTGAGTTACGCAATCTCCATGCGAATGTTGTGCTTCATCTCTGGAATCATTGTGGGCTTATTACGTAGACTTTACTTTTCAAAAAACCCCACAGGAAATGTAGAAGTGTACAGCAGAATTAGATCGCATGATTTAGGAAGCCAGTTTATATCACTATTACGCGAAGTTAATGGACCGTGAAACTTAGATCGCAATAATGCAATGATTTACCGTGTTGTGTGACTTGTGGCTCCAACCTAATCAAAATAAATATCGTTTATTTCCAGCTCAGGCTGCAAAAAATCTTCAGTCATTTTTTTTTGGTGATGTAAATACATTGACAGTATCAGCTCTTTTATTTTCTCCTACGACGAAAAACGTTCCAATTATTCCACTAATCAAAAAACCCTCATCCTTTTTATGGAACTTCGTCACTAAAGATTATTTTGCGTGAAAAACCAGCATCATGTTCAAAGAACCAATTCGCGAAATTTCTGCGGTGATAACGATATGTTGTCTTCAATTCTTGTGCTAATTAAATTTTTAAATGCAAATTCTTATGTAAAATCCGCCGAGCAGTTGATTCATGAATGCCCAATTGTTGAGAACGTCGAGATATCGATGTTGTAGATTATTCAGTAACACTTTGCGCTACCGCAGCAATTCTCCCAACCTCCAGTTTTTGGCCTGTCAGTGTTTTTTCCCATTTCTATTTTCTATTTTTTCGCCTACCTTTGAATTGTCGACTCATTCGAACGATTATTTCCACCAAAAAATTCACTAATTTTGTGAGATGTTGTTCTTAAAGATAGACCATTTTCATAATAAGTTTCAATAATTTTACCGTGTAGTTCTAACGAGTAAAATTTTTGATCTGCTTACTCGATAAATCTCAAAGGTGCCATAAAAAAGGTACCGCTATTCATTAGGTCTCACTTTTAAAAAGACCCTTTATATTTTTAATTACAATTATTTATGTATTAAAATGTTAATTCTATAACAAAGACTTGAATATCCAAGTTTCAAACTATGCCCAAGATTTATAAAAATTCGACAAATTTTCATTGAAATTTCGAGGTTATTAATCAGCTATTTTGGAAAAAAAATTTGGGTACGCAATTTTAATAGCCCCTTAAATTCTAGCACAACAAAAAACAGACTTCAAGTTGTTTAAAATATTTCTTGATTTTTAATCATATTTTCCCTGACGATTTTTCGCATTTTTTCCGTAAACAAAATTTCGTGCTTTCGAGATGTCGAAAAATAGCCTGAGAAGGGATACGCAATAATCTAATATTTATCCTCCGCGCTGAAAATATGTATATATGCACATCGTCCAATATTATGGGTTCACCACTAAGTGCTAACTTACTCTAATTTTATATTATTCCACATATGAAGCGCTAAACAGCTCCAGGTTTTATAAATGTATATAAAATTACTGGGAAATAAATTTTCATGAAGTTATTTTCAAAAAATATGCGCAGTATGAAAAATACACCAAAAAGTGCTAAAGTTTTAGCCAATACTGTACGCATACATCTCTTTATGTCTGTATGTTTGTATGTATGGGTGTATATATGTATAAATGAGCATATATTAATTTGGTTGGATGCACGTCGTATACATATCGTACACTCGCGTAAGCATATTAAGAGAATACCTTGACGTCACGTAGGCGACAGCCTGTAATATTCCAAATGAATGTATGTACATATGTAAGTTTAACGACATGCCCATACTTGTTGTGCTATCGATTTAAATTAAATAAATTAAATGTTGAATCGTGGAAGATGGCATTGTTGTTTTACTTGTGGTAATTAGGTGGTGGCGGCCAGCGCGCTTCCACAGGAGAAGTGTAACATTTAAACCCATAGCTTGGCAAATAAAAGCAAGTAAAATTATTTCACAAGATATATGTATGAGATATGTTCCAAAGTGGAAAGCAATTTTTAAAAATGTATAAAAACAAAAATTCTAAGTTTCACTTGATCAAAAACCAATACGAATGCTTGGTTTTGGTCTAACGACTAGCGACCTTCTATAGACAACAAAATGATTTTCTCTCATCGGCAAAGCTTTTATGATTCTCTAAAGAACTCAAACATCTAAGAAATATGAAGAATAAGTTTTATAAAAACTGCAAGCTTATTCAAACAAACGTCATGTGTAGCTCCTGTAAGGCTAAATTTAATGAACTTAATAAGTATTCTTATTATAATAAGTATAAGTGGCCGCCGTAGCCGAATGGGTTGGTGCGTGACTACCATTCGGAATTAAGAGAGAACGAGGTTCGAATCTCGGTGAAAGACCAAAAATTAAGAAAAAGTGTTTTCTAATAGCGCTCGGCCCTCGGCAGGCCATGAAAAAGCTCCTCATAAAACATATCTGCCGTTCGGAGTCGACTTGAAACTAGTGTGTCCTTCCATTTATAAAACAACATCAAGACGCACGCCACAAATAGGAGGAGGAGCTGCCCAAACAGGGTGTAAGTGCCAATTATACATATATATGTATATATGTATGTATATATATAAGTATTCTTATAGAAGAGAGCAGCGGCGAACAGGTAAGGGTTTTGTGAGCTCAAACTCCCCGAAATGTCTGTGGAGAATTTTGAAGAAATTTTCTTCTCATTAGTTGTGCAAATCGAGGCTCTACTGTTCTTATTTCCGCAAAACTGTGTATGAACTTTCAATTATTTGCATAAGTCTGGTGATAAATAACAAACATATTTAGTTCCTAAAAGTATACTACACGAGTATTTTTTGTTTGAGCTTTAACGTTCTTCGGAGCTTTCACAAGGATCACATTAATTCTTTCAACGTTTTGTATGTTCAGTGGCAACGTGACGTTAGTATTATTAATCAAAATTTTGAGATAAAATTAATTTATATATTATATTGTGTTTTCATGGTACGAGTCGCCCATGATGGTGATTCGGACAGGTTTTGTAATTCGG
The DNA here is from genome assembly GCF_027943255.1 of Anastrepha obliqua. Taxonomy (NCBI): domain Eukaryota; kingdom Metazoa; phylum Arthropoda; class Insecta; order Diptera; family Tephritidae; genus Anastrepha; species Anastrepha obliqua. Next base: position 91,094,120 of record NC_072892.1, read on the forward strand.
TTCGCAATTGCTAGAAAATTTCAGTGAAATTCAAACTCAGAAAGAAGTTACAGAAACTTGCCGATTATTTGTAAATTACTAAACAAAAAGTGCTGCATTCCGAATCCATTCTGTAAAAATAACGATTTTTTTAAATCAAAAAACCCTGCCTCTCCGAATACCGAAGTTTTGTAAACAAGAGTAACATCCGACAGTGACAAGAAACTGTACCAAAGGTAGTTTTCTATATTTCAAATTAAAATTCGATCATCATTGCAGTGCTGGTGTTTAACTTAATATTATGTTTCTTTACGGACATTTGTTCCATATACTTAGCAATATTCATAGACGCTATAGATTTTTGCAATCAATCACTATATCCAAGGTAGGTAGGTAGGTGAAATGGTGGAAGTGCCAGTCTGGTACTCCTCAAGTAGCACTGAAGCGCCGTTTTGATACCATTATGAAACCTCCAACAGGCAGATATCTACAGCCAGCCAGAGCTGTGTATAATGGAGAAGATTGATGGGATTTAGGTTGGCGCACTGCCCTAGGCTGTCGTAGAAAGGAGCGCCCAGTGACCTTAGTCGTCTAGCTGCCAAGCCCGGACATTTACAGAGAAAGTGCTCTACAGTCTCCTTCTCTGAAAGGTCCCTACAGATTCTGCGATGGGGTTTAAATGGTAATCCTAGCTTTTCCGTGTATGTGCCGATTATCCAGTAAACACAGCTACGAATTTGGAAATTGAATGGCGAGGAGTCCAAAGGACTTTCTGAGTCCTTCGTATATTGTACTGGGGTCAATGGGTTTTCGAAATAGCACATGAAGAAATGGAGCTCCATCTTTTCTTCGCTTTCCTGAGAAATAATTTGTGCAGTTCCCCTTTGACAACTGTCAGGGGAGCAGGATGACCGGGTAGGAGGTCTCTGAGGCCAATTCAGCCCCCTTCCTGTCAAGTTCATCAACAATTTCATTTTCCTCTATACCCAAAGGGAGCAAAAATTTCTGGTCCGAATGTTCATTCTCAGCGCTCAGGAGAATTAAGGTATATTAATTTGGGGAAAAAGTAATCCATGATTTTCCCGGTAGATGGCAGTAGTGATCGATATGTCGTAAAGTACTTATCAAACAATTTAAATTTTATGCTCCTAGTTCAGGTGACATTTCACACTAAAAAACTCGTTTGCTGTTTTTTGTTTGTTCCATTCACTTGCGAGTTTCAGGGTGTTAACAATGGAAGTCAGCAAAGAAAAAATTATACATTTTACAGTTTTTGATTGATAAATGCAACAATGCTAACCAGGATACTGAAATCGTGAATGGTGTTTATGATGCCGATACTGTAACAGCTAATAACGTGAAATTTTGGCAATAGGGGGATCTGCCAGGAATAACGTTCTTGAAGAATCGATATTTACACCATGAATAGGCCTCAAACAAAAGTCAATATTGATAAATCTGAAACGACAAGACGCCTGCAGACTCACGGCAGTCATAACTGGCTTTTGGTCTGTTGGAGAACAAGCAGCCAAAATGGGCATCCTAGTAGTAAAGAATCACAGAAAAAGAAAACGATTTGCCATTTTCTCTGTAAATACCCTGCCCTATGGACGGAGAGAAAGTCAACCCTGGGCAAACCACTGTTTGAGAGTCTCGAATAACTGTCTGGCTTAGACGTCAAAAACCTAATAAGGTTCCTAAACCGAACAGACTGGATATAGTTAGGCTTTAATTAACCATTAAACCAGTTGGTAGCTAGGATGTGGCAACAAAATGGTGCGGAAGCGCTAGTGGGATTCTGGATAAATCACCACTTTAACCAACCAACCAACACTAGGCCCCTTTAGTCGATGTGTTTTGTATTTGATATCAGTAATATTCCTGTTTATCAAAATTCGTTCTAATGTTCTCAAATGTATTCTTCTCTGTAGTGGAAGATTGCATGTGGAACAAGCCAATATATTTATAACCTGAATGAAGAATGGGTGTTATTTAAATTTATTATTTATTCCTTTGCATGAAATTTGATACACCATATTCTTAGCAAACTTGCAGGCATATTCTGGAAATGTACCTAGGCCACTTGTTCCTGGATTATGCAACTGCCATTAGATCAATTACCTTATATTGCATTCCATAACTATAGTATCGAGGCTTATTGACAAATTTCGGAAATTTATTTGTTTGTATTTATTCCTTATTTAGTTCTAATAATTTTAGTTTTAATTGGCGCGTACACCCTTTTTTGGGTGTTTGGCCGAGCTCCTCCTCCTATTTGTGGTGTGCGTCTTGATGTGGTTCCACAAATGGAGGGACCTACAGTTTCAGGCCGACTCCGAACGGTAGATATTTTTTATGAAGGGCTTTTTCAAGGCAGAAATACAATCGAAGATTTGCCATTGCCTGCCGAGGGGCGATCGCTATTAGAAAAACTTTTTCTTCATACTAATTTTCTTACAAAATCCAAATTTCAAACAATGGGCAAATTAAAAAAAAAAATTAACTAATTTCTATGACTATTTTTGACAAAATTTAGAGAACAGAGTTTCGAAGCTCATTGAATTCGATATTATAAAGTACAAGTTTAAAGTAACTCGAAGCCCGCGTTGATTTCTGACATTTTTTTTGTTTTCTGCTGGCAGTTTTTAGCATTTTCTCCATAAAATAAATTATCGACTTTTTTATATAACAGAAAATACCCAACTTCGTCTGCAAAACAAATTGCTGAGAAAATTTTGCTAATGATTTATTAAATGGGTTGAAATTATGCTGAAAATATATATACATCCGCACGAAGTTTGAAACTTGGATCTACTATATATGATATTAAACTTTGTTCACTCTCTAAATTACAAATCACAAAAGTTGCTAGGGAAAAAAGACAAACATTCGAGTGCTCTTGCTAGCCACTGTATTTAAGTATATCCTGAAGAGAATAAATTCGTTTGCTGCTGCAAACAGAATAAAATATAATTATGATTTTTGCAATCCGGAATACGAGTATCACTTATACTATTTATAAGCAAAATTCAGGAGTTTAAAAGCGCCTTACAGTTTCAGCCGCCTTCGAACGCTGGTAAGCCTTTGATGGGAAACGTTTTGTAGCAATTTAGCGATTTAAGATTAAAATTTATCTTCAGAAACTCTTGGCTGTGGCTGCATAGTTGTTGCTGTTTAAAGATGAGAGTGGGCATTGAACTCAAGACCTTTTGTCGGTATAACAATTTTACCACACTAAATCACATAAAAATGGATATTTGCATGCATATTCAGACACACGTGTATCCGTATCTCCATGTATGTATTTCATAGTGAAACGAGCATTTCAAAAATGCATCCGCTAAAGTCGGAAATACATTCTTAAACAATGAGCGTCACTAAGGCATGCAATAAATGAGACTATCACTACTACACACTCGTATTTCCACAGCAACTGCTATGCTAAACCAATTGGTCAACTTATCACGCCTGCCCCTCCTTATGGAAGGTAATGCAGCGTCAAAAGACTTTCAACGTCAACTGCGCTGCAAAATGAACAATAAATGGAAACGGAAATGGTGCCATTATAGCAAGCTATATTAGTAAACTGGCACATACGAACCCACACAAGTTGTTGACCTCAAACTCGCAATTCTTTAGTTTTTCGTGAAGTGTGAATACAGCCATACATGCCCAGCCATGCATACATACATGCTCACCTATGTCTGTTTCAAAAAATATTGTATACGTGTAAATACTTACATATAATATAATTGGAAAAATTCACGACAAACTTAACGAACTTTTAAGGGGTCAGGGATAGTCAGAATTTTCATACAGTATAATATCTTAAATTTGCATTTTCGTAAATTATTATATAATATCTTAAATATATTGTGTGAAAATTTGAAGGGAATCCGACAAATACTTTTCGAGCTATTCAACAATTAACAAAGGGGGCTCCGGATCATTCCAAATCAAGTGGCTAGAAGCAACACGTATGAAAGTGGCAGATAAGCGCGTTAAGGATAACACTCGAGAAGGTACAATGCTACGTAGCAACAGCAAATCGATATTTTGGAAACTGCTATGACGGCTGAAGAACTATTATATGGCCCAGGAATAGATGACACAGTGTAAGTAATTAAATAATTCGTATAACTGTACATAAATCGCTAGCAAAACTTTAAATGCGTTTTTCTCAAAACTATGTTTTTTAAACTGATGATCACTGTAACTTAAAAATCGCCTGGTAGATTTGAATAAAATTTATACTGCTTTTGAAAAAGATAAAAGGCTCGTGCCTGATGAAAGGATTTTTTTTTTCAAAAATTTCGATTGCTTTTACTTGCCGGTTTTTTCTCGAAAATCTGAAAAATATTTCCTGAGGCCGCCATATTGTTAATTTTTAAAAAAAGAAGCTTCGATCAGTTACAAAATTATCTATTAATAAAGCTAATTTGTCTTGTCTGATTGATTTTAGATGAATTCCCAAGAACTTGTGATGAACACCGCAAGGGATTTCTAGAGAAACGGGCTCCACACAAACAGCGATAACTTTTACAATTATTAATTTCTTTTTTTTTTTTGATATTTTGCTAAAGTCAAGACGAAACATGATGTGTTAATGCTATGTTTTTATTTTTGTAAAATAAAGCACTTGACTAGCAAAAAAAATTATTGAAAATCATCATATTTTCGGTCCTCCGACTGTCCCAAACCCCTTAAAACCAGTTTTTTCTGTAAATAACAAGTACACGAAGCTACATGTAGAGAAATGGATGGGATTTAAGTGATCCTTGTAGTCGTGCCTATAGGAAAAACTCGGATTTACTCGAGTTAAAATTAGTAAAGGATGAAGGTGAAAGTGAATATGTAGATGAAGTAAAGGCTAAAGATAAAGAGAAGCCAAAAAATATGTAGACAAAGAACAGAATAGAAATAAAGACAAAGGTAGAAATAGGCAAACGGATAGAGAAAAAGGTAAGGAGATAGTGATAAAGATAAAATTGGTTGGATTTCAATCATAGGACGCACACTAGTTAAGACAATAATAAGACGTGATTTCCATTAATACACCAATAACACTGTGCGACAATTTTGGGGTCATCAAAATCAAACCACACCGGACCTTTTTTTTCTGAAAATATACCTATTCAATAGCAAAACCCTCGCTGTGTTTTTAAAAGTTAGCTCGATTTTTTTTTTTATTGCGTTTTGAAGTTTTCTATTTTCATGAGATTTTGGAGTTTTACCTGTACGCTAAATTTGGCTTATAAATCGACCTTTGTTTGATTTAATCCATTTATTTTGTCATAACTTGATGCAGAAATTTCGTACATGTACAAATAAACTTATTTTGAGAAGGACCTATATCTCAATATGCAATTTTGAATATCAAAATTTCGAAAAATTGTATGTTTTTATCATTTTTTACTGTAATTATGAAAATAATTAAAATTTCTCACTATTTCTTCTAGCAAAAATGTTGCAAAATATACTAAAAAAGTCATTTATAAGATAAAAACATAAAACTGAACTTTAAGTTTGTTATTTTCTAAAAAAATAAATTTTTAACAATACGACCAGGAAGAAAATGAAGGAAAATGGAGTAACCAGGAGGAAAAAGAATATGAGGTAGAAGAAGAAGAGACAGGCATGGAATTCTTTACTGATGAATCTGATTACTCTGATAATGATGATGTTGAAATTCAATCATTGTCGAAAAGAGCTCGTCTCTAAAGTTTTAGTACGTAAAAATTCTTTATTTTAATAAAAAAAAAATTATAAGAATTCAAGTCTATATTCTTTTTACTTAATCTATTTAATATTTTTACCTACAGAGTTTTTAGATATTTAAAAAAAATTTAAAGCAGAGTATAAAAAAATTATTTTTATGAAGAAAAATCTTGTTAAAAATTTATTTTTTTAGAAAATAACTAACTTAAAGTTCAGTTTTATGTTTTTATCTTATAAATGACTTTTTTAGTATATTTTGCAACATTTTTGCTAGAAGAAATAGTGAGAAATTTTAATTATTTTCATAATTACAGTAAAAAATGATAAAAACATACAATTTTTCGAAATTTTGGTATTCAAAATTGCGTATTGAGATATAGGTTCTTCTCAAAATAAGTTTATTTGTACATGTACGAAATTTCTGCATCAAGTTATGACAAAATAAATGGATTAAATCAAACAAAGGTCGATTTATAAGTCAAATTTAGCGTACAGGTAAAACTCCGAAATCTCATGAAAATAGAAAACTTCAAAACGCAATAAAAAAAAAAATCGAGCTAACTTTTAAAAACCCAGCGAGGGTTTTGCTATTGAATAGGTATATTTTCGCACTGTGTAATAAAACATTTTACTTTATGATGTTTAATATGGAGAAATTTTCTTATATTCACCAAAAATTCTTCAAATTGGTCTCTGAAATGAGTCATAAATAAAGCTAATACGATATACATTTGACTCATATTCGGACTCATTTGGTGAATTTTGTGGAGCGAGCTTTTTTGTCTTAAGCGAGCTTACTACAAGTGTATACCCTCCGAGCTAAAACTTGTGATCAACTCATTTAGGACTGTACTTTACTAACCGAGACAATAAATTGTTACCCACCCTGGCAAGATCATACCAGTGGGATAGAAAGTATTCAATGGAAAATTCTTCATTCCTGCAGCTAAAAGAGAAGTCATTAGAGGAAACCCCATACTTTTCCCGTATGTTCCCTTTAGGCAGCGCCCGTTGTTGATATCAACTTCTTCTTCTTAATTGGCGCGATAACCGCTTACGCGATTTTGGCCGAGTTTAACAATGCGCACCAGTCATTTCTTTCTCGTGATAACCGGCGCCAATTGGGCACACAACAACTCTACCTATGTCCAAGAATCCAGACTGCGTTCGTGGTGCAAAACTTAGTCAGCTCACTTGAAATAGTTCTACAACAGTTTTCTTCTTTTGTTGAAGTATTTTTTCAATGGAGAGATTGTGCGGCAGCTTAACTATCGGAGTAAATAGATGAGTTGTGCTGCAACAGGCGAGTTCCTGCCCCATAGCACAGTCTCCTTTATAGCTATTAACACAACTTGAAAGGCACTGCCAGTAGTTATGGCTACCTAAACTTAGACTCAGCTGTAGAAATTTTGAGTGGATGAAACTCTGGACCGTATTATTTGGTCTTGAGCCGTCAGTGAAGGTAGCCAGTCACTCTGCGTCAGTTATTCGCATGAGAATAAAAGTTGTAATTTTTGCATTGGCCATATTTAACTAAAGTTTAACCAGTGGTTAACACAGATTCGATTTTTGGGATATCATTAATTGGTTTTTCTAATAAAAAATTACTTAGGGTAATAAATTCGAGCTATAAAACTGCCTACGAAGGTTGCTATTTATATTTCCGGCCTAACAATAAAAACAGAACATTGGTGATAGAAAACGGTTTTATTGATTTTCAGAATATTTCCCTTGATGATCAATAAACTTTTGCATTCGTTTAAACCCATTTTCGAAGAACTTTTACCAGTCGCGATTCCAAAGCGTTTTTTAAATTTTGTGCAATCATCCACGCACACACCGTTTTTGCCACAAAGTGAACATGCAAATCCTATTGATGCTCGTCAATGTTCACGCTATGTACATGACGACCCCACTCATTCATTTCGCGCCCAGAATTGATATTTTTGGTTTTTGACAATCTTCACGGAATTCATAAGTGGGCAAAGCGATTACGAGAAAACTCATTGTACCAGTTTTTTACGGTGTTAGTTCATCGATGCATTCTTGCCTTGTCAAACAACGTCAAAAATAGGCCAAACTAATCGCATTAAAATGTTCATGATATAATTCCAGTTTTTTGACGAGATGAATTTTTAAGGCCACTGCAAACAGCTCTGCAAACATGGCTCTACATCAAAACGTTCTGAGAGCGTTTATAATAACATACGAAGTGTAATCAAAAAGTTTTGCGAATTTTGTGTTTTTTCAAAAATTATTTATTTATCCCCATGAGATATTATGCATTTGTGCCATTAGTGTGTTGTTTTTGGCCAAAAAGTCGCGCACAAGCAACGATTTGTGAGCACGGACGTTATCGGTATAAAAGAGCCAATTTTTGTTCTTCCACAAACCCGAGCGTTTCTGGCGGATTACTTGTAATATTCCTTAACCTGTGTTACCCTGTGGCAAGAACTCATGATGCTCAACGCCACAGCAATCGAAGAAAACGGTAAGCAAAACTTTTACATTCGACCGACAAAAAAAATCCAATGGCACGAGCCAATCGATATGTCTAGGTCCTCCGCAAATTCTCTAACGGTGATTCGACTATTGGCCAATACCATTTTCTTCACTTCATCAATTTTTTCGTCTGTTGTTGAAGTGCTCGGGCGTCCGGCACGGTTTTCGTCGTTCACATTTTCTCAGCCTTGTGAGAACATTTTATACCACCGATAAACGTAGCTTTGGTCCAAAGTAGTAGGACACAGTCAAGATTCAGAATGCATCCGCGCACTTAATTTTGTTTTTCGCACAAAATTTGATACAGGTTCTTTGATCCATCATTTTGAACAGGTAAAAATCGAAGACTAGCCGAAACACGTGCAAGCAAACCAGCTGTTAACAATTAACTGAACATTCAAAAGGGCCGAACTCGTCGGCATGAGTGAGAGACAACACATCGCCACAAAAAAAATCGAAATTCGAATATACGTAACCTGTGAAAATTCAAAATTCGCGATACTTTTTGAACACACCTCGTATGTCAAACTTTCCAATGGACATGACAGAATGTGCCAAACAATAGAAGTGTACAAGGCCAAAAATGTAAATAGCGACCCTCGCACTAACTTTATATATCAAAAAGTGTTGCCCCTTGAAAATTTTAAGAAGGTGAATTAAATGGCTCGAGGGTCTGATCGAAATGAAGAATAATGGAGATAATATTTTTTTCAGCAAATATAGGCATTAGGTTTCGAAGATGTATATGCTAATCACTCCAATTACATATTGGTAGAAAGTCGGAAGAAAAATCTGTGCTATTCTTCTTGATGATAGATGGTACTGAAACTACTTTCCACCAATTTGAAAACGTACAAGTTATAATGCAATAATAATAACGACATTTCCTACGATTTACGAAAAACCGTTTTTATAATATACATATTACGAGAAATCGGTATTCACTCAGCATCGCCATTTGAGTTTACATTTATGTAAAGTACTGCTTGTCACAGAGCTGTCACTTGTATACTGCTGAACATAGCTGAATCAAGGTAACACAAATACCTAACCAATAATTTCTCACCCACAGTTGTTATACATATATAATTATAATAATTTTTGCCCATATTTTGTGTACATACATATGTACATATTACGTTTACAAACATAACGGTGTCGTAGACCCATAAAATACACGACCACAATGACCAAAAGCGCCACACAATTATTGGAAATTCAATTAAAGTCTTTATTAAAATTACGCGCTTCAATTGCTATGCCAGGGTCGTCTGTATCAGCAATGGTTGTGGTGAAGCACAAATACAGATTTTTATATAAAACAACACAGAATGCACAGATAACCCTCTAGGGAAAACTATTTTGTGTTGGCTAGTGTACTTCTGGTGAATAAAGTACCAGTGCCAGTTCGATTTCCTTCTTTATCAATTACACTGCGTTACAAAAACGAACTTTTTTTCTGTCTTATGAACCAAATACACTTTTTCGGAAAGGGGAGAAAAAATAAAAATACACGGTATCGGCGATTTTCATGTACACGTCAGAATTTTTTTTTTATGTCTAAAATATAGAGCTCGTAGTCCGCCTGTGTGAAAAACTTTGGATCAATTTTTAACCCTTTTTTCGTGATCCAATCGCGCTGAATTTCTTCAGACTCGTGAAAATGTTTCTATTATGTAAAATTAAAAAAAAAAAATTTTATCAATTCTCAGATTTTCTTGAGTTTTTTTTTTTTCGAAAAAAAAAAAAATTTTCTAAATTTTCGGCATAACTTGAAGGGACTCCAAATTTTTAAACAACTTATTAACCTTTAATTTATTGTTTCACTAGCGAAAACCCGCCCGTTCCGCTGGTCGTCTTTAAAAAAATCTAGATTAATTAATTAAATTAAGCCGAAAAGTACTGTGTGTTTTTTATAAAAATTCTCGCGCATGAATAGTAATGAAAGAAGTTTTAAATAGTAGTAGCAATTAAAAAACGATTGATGTGATTTACTTTATTACTTTTTTTATTGAAATGCTCTTTGGTATACAATATTCTTCGTTTTTCCATGCGTTGTTAAATAAATGAACAATACCGATGGCTTACCAACTCTGGAGCATGAAACATAAAGTTGGCCATGAGAAAAACATGGGTATTCTAAATCAATACCACAAATTGATAAAGTTTGGCCTTGTGACTTATTAATAGTAATCGCGAATGCAAGGCGAACAGGAAATTGAAGACGTTTGAATTCAAACGGCATATCCGATGGTATCATTGATATTCGCGGTATTAAAACGCCTTCACCAGAGTATTTTCCATTCAAAATTGTTGCTTCAATGACGTTATCCATCAATCTCTTAACTGTTAATCGAGTGCCATTACATAGTCGTGGTTGATTTATGTTTCTCAACATAATAATCGGTGCTCCTATTTTCAAGTTTAGCATGTGTGGCGGTAATCCAGGTAAATCAAAGGAATTCAAAAATTCAGTGGGATAATTTACAATATCATCTTGATTTGTAACAGTGTCAACGAATCGATATTTTTGTTCTGGACTTGGAATGTTAGCCAAAATAGCCGCATTCATTTCATTCACATCTTTATTTTTGCCAGCCATGATGGCTCGTTCACTAAGCCAATCATGATTTTTGTAATTTTGAGGTAAATTTGGGAAAATACTTTGAATTAACTATTCTTTCGTTTGACTTATTTGACAAAAGTTTGGTTGTAAAGTTATTAAGCCAGTTAAATTGTCGACAGGAACTTTGCCATTTCCAATATCCAATAATTGCTTTGAAAATTCAGCAGCTGATGGATCATTTTGCATTAGAACACGTATCTTTGTAGTTAGTTTGAACATGTCTCCACAAATATGATGATTTCAAACATGCAGCCAATTCATCTGCTACAGTTGCTCGAGGAATAACAGGCAGTGTTTGTCTGAAATCACCTGCCAGCAGCACTAAGGCACGACCAAACATTTAATTTTTACTACGTAAATCTCGTAATGTCCTATCAAGCGCTTCCAGTGACTTTTTATGTGCCATCGTGCACTCATCCCATACAATTACGTGTGCGAAAAAGCGGAACTGTTCTATTCCCCCCCGATTTAACCCTGCTATATGTTCAGGTGCAAATGACTTTTTTGCGTGAAGTCTGATATAAAATAATTACTCTTCTTAAATTTACATAAACTTTTCCAGGCGAAGTAAAAAAACTGACATATACCTATTTTCTTCAACCGTATATTTGTGAGTACACAGGTAATACGTAAATATATGAATGATATAGGTAATATCTCATATTAGCATAACCTTTCTGCAAAAAATTAAGGAAACGATCACCAATCACGCCGGTAATGATACAATGAATTTTTCACTACAACTGACTTCAGATTAACGTTTATATAATAAGCGTATATGAAACATTTTAAAATTTTTTTAGAATTTTTTTTTTTAATTTTTAATAATAAGTGGTCTTCCTCTTCCTCTTTCTCTTCCTCTTCCTCTTCCTCTTCCTCTTCCTCTTCCTCTTCCTCTTCCTCTTCCTCTTCCTGTAGCTATTCCTTTTCCTCTTCCATCTCCAGCTCCATCTCCTTTCTTTATCCCGGAAACGGGCAGTAAAAATTACTTCACTTAAAAGCTTTCATCAACAGCTTCCACCTGATACCCATATTGTACAAACACATCCAAGGGTACCTTGGTCCGCCTTTTCGGCTATATCTCGAGACCCTGGTCACTCAGAGATCTAAAAAATACTCTGTATTAAAGCACTCATCAGTAGCTTTGATTTGATACCCACAATGTAAAAACACATCCTAGGGTTAGCCGGGTCGTCGTTTTGGCCTTCGGCAGCGCCACCTGGTGGCGAGTGGAACCAATAAGCATATTATACTAACCTTCACCGTGGAAAAATATATATATATACCTAATTTCATAATAATCGGCCCAGACACACATGACCAAAATGTATTCAATTCTAATGAATGCTATGTGCGGTACAAAAAATATGTGCGGCAAATAGCAAAAACACACTCACTTAACCGACGCACCGCACACACACGCGTTATCGGATTTCAACCAAACTTCACAGAAACCTTTGCCAAAGAAACACCAACAATGTTTGAAACTTTCATTGTTTTCCTTACACGCGTTGCTGAGATTACCCCGGACAAATGCACACTTTTTTTCGGCTTAATTTTTATATATATAGATACCACACACTCTGTGCCGTTTGTGTGTTTGTTACAGTTCCGGAAGTTCCGATCATCTGACAGTTGCGCTACTCGGGGCCGTACACTTTGACAATTGTTTTAAGTTCTGTTGCGCGAAAACGGCTTTCTGTATATTTCATCTTACGAAAAATGCAGTGCCCGACTCGAAATAACTTTTGTTACGTTTGTGACTTATTCGCACCAAGTAAAAATTTTAAAAATATTACGAAAACAGTGGTTAATTCGTTTCAGAAAATATTCAAGACTGCTTATGTTCCTTGCTTGTGGTATACTCCGGAACGCGTGTGCGACTATTGCTATAGAAATTTATGCAAGTTTACTGATGGAAGGTCAACAATAAAGTACTCTCTACCAACAATTTGGCTACCACGTACGGAGCACTGCAGTGAACTGTGCTACTTTTGCGTAACTTTTACTCAAACTAAAGGGTACCAATACTTTCGCCGCAACAAAATTCGCTACGCTAATGTAGAATCGGTTATTCCAGCGGTTCTGTACTCACAAGAAGAACGTATAGCGGCTTCAATGGAGATTTTTTATGATGCTCCCAAATTAAAGGATGGAGAACCAACAGTAGCACCAACAATGCTATCAACATTTCTTGCATCGAATGCGAGATGCGGGGAACCAGAAGTATCGGAATTTGTACCAACACCCAGTGAACTTGGGACTGCAGTGCCGCATTTAGTAACGCAAGCCGACTTCAATGACCTTGTACGAGAAGAAAATTTGTCAAAGAGAACAGCCGAACTCTTTGCATCACGCTTCAAGCAGTGGAATATAGTGGCGGCTGATTTTAAAATAACAGCCGCTCGTGATCATTGCAGACATTGCGGCTATTGAAGAGCGCTTTAAAGGACAAGACATTACGCATATGCTTGGCGAATACTGTTGGTCCATTTGTCGCGATACTGACACAAATGCTTACAAACGCAAAAATTAAAGGCCTAAGTTTCTTTAAAAGCATTAAAATTTTTAATGTAACAATTTTTAATTTTAATATAATAAAATTAATAAAAAAATGCGGGGTTTTATATCTCTATTGTAATGCGGAGTGAAATACCTTTCTTTTGATAACCATATCGGCATATCTTAAGCAATTTTTTTTTAATTTCGAACAGGTGGCAACCCTGTGAAACTTTGTCAGTGGCAACACCTAGGTGAAAAGTCTAGAAATGTGATACACTATCTGTGTGCCCAATTTCATTCAAATCCGTTAAGCTAATCCTGAGATCGTGTGGCTATACAGATATGCATACAAGAATTGATCGTTTAAAGTTATAAAATACAAAAAAAAAAATTGTGACGTGTACATGAAAATCGCCGAGACACGTTTATTTTTATTTTTTATCCCCTTTCCGAACAAGTATATTTGGTTCATAGGACAGAAATGTGTATAAGACGGTGTTATGAATCAATTGTCACCAGCAGTAATAGTCGTAGTCCTTAAACAATACCTCCGCAGCATTTCACACTAAGGCAAAAATCGTGAAATAAATATTAATTGTGCCAAGCTAGGAATTCCTTTTCAGGTTTTTCTTACAAGGGCGCAATACCTATTAATTCAAAATTCTGATGTCGCTACTTGATGTTATATTGCAGTTATCATTAGAACGTCTAAAGCGTGGCCACATATTTGATAAAATCTCACGTAAAATGGCAGCACTTCAGGCAACAATGTATGGCTACTTAAAAAAGGAATGAACTTTCTCAAAATCTGGCAACACCATTTTCCAAAAGTTGAAAGCTCGGAGTGATAACAAACAATGCGGAGTAAGATAAATCAATCCGAGTTTCTTGTATTTAACGAGTTATACGAAAAAACTTAATAAATTTGGAACTTATACAAAATTTTAAAAATAACGAAGAATATTTAAAAATCTATTTGTTTTCTCATAGTTTTCCAGAGCATCTTTCGGAATGCTTAGCACGTACCCCCTTCATTGTATATGCAACAAAAGTGGCCATCTAAAGGAAGAACTTAAAAAAATATTTACACACCAGTAACCATCACCAGGACTATCATTTTTTAAAACAGTACTTGAGTACCATTAGCCGTGCAACTTCACAAGAAAACAAGTAAACACCTTTACACATCAACCAACAGGCAAGCAAGCGCACAAGTAGTCTGTCAGCAACGTAGACAAACAAAGCAAAGCCACCTGAAGTGGAAGTCAGCAAACAATGGCCACGAAAAACAATGCTAGAAGTGGCTAAGAGTATTGTAAAACTTGAAGTTGCCGTTAAACTAGAAATTGCATTGAAAATGGAATAGAAGAAATATACAACAACTAAAATAAAAACAAAAGCAAAAAAACAGAAAAGCTTGACCGAAGTGCCGGTATAATCGTTAGAAGAATACTATAGAACAGCAACACGCTTGATGCCGCACAACTCAAGCGTAACAAAAGTCGAATGAGCGAAACAAATCCGCCACCTACAAACGTGTAACAACAAACTATCTTTGAAAAGAGTGAGAAGTAAAGAGTTTGCATGAGGGCAGTAACGACAAAGCAAGTTAAATGCAATGAAGTGTGGTTGGGGAGTGGTCAGTGACATAGAGGAAAAGTCCTGTGCGACACATTAAGCTCTGCAGCTCTCAACTTTGTCGGCTAATGTTGTTTACACTTTTCCACTGTAAGATTATTATCCTGCTTAAAGGATCGAAGCAAATGGTTGTGTAGAAGTCAAGCGCGAACGGTAGGACAGCAGACCAACAGAGCTATCCACGTTGCGCGCCACGTCGTGTGACAAACAACAGCTAAGAACAATGGCTATGTGTTTGCAGCATCAGCCTACAACAACAACCATTGTGAGTGCCGTTAGCTAAAGTAACAAAAAACCCATAAAATAAAACAACGACATGAATAGCAGGGCAAGCGCACTGAAGTGTTATGCAACAAAATGGCAACAGCGGCAATGCAGCAACATCTGCAACAACAGCAATGCTCTTCGTTGGCGCAATAGTCATGGCAGCACCACTTGCAAGTTGAAGACAAAAGTTCATCCAAACCTAAGTTGGCGACAAACAATGACCAGCAGCTGCAACAGCAGCGTGGTAAAATGGACAGTGAATGCCTATTTTGGGTGGTATTATGTCAAGTGGCGAATACGAGTATCAGTTAGGACAAGACGGTTTCATGCTACGTGCTTCTTTGTTTACCTTAACTCGTCACGGTATAATGGCTTATTGCAATTTCTTAGGTGACGGGAATATATTGAGAAATAGTGGCACTTACCGTTATGATACAGGTAGCCCGAAGTTATTGGATATCACTCGAAACGATTAAATTTACTCAATCTCAGCCGAACTTGGCGTTCACTAATCTAATAGAAATTATTTAATCCACAATACAAAAATATTGACCACTATCAAGAGATTTTTTGTAAATCTAAAACAATTCCAACAAACTGAATCAAACTTGATAGATTTCATTTGCATTTGATTTCATTAAATGTGTTTCCTGATATATGATTATGCCATTAAAAACTTTAATTTCCTTGGTCACTCCACACGGAAGCATAGAGTCTCGACAAGACTCAGTCTGGCGTTGGTTTGGTGAATGTATTAGCTTTCTGGCAGGGTAGGTTATACAATAGTATAAATGCCCACCTGTCGTTGGGAACAACGCCTTCTAATTGCTTAGCGCGCCATCTGTTTCCAAATTTTTTCTGTCAGAAGGATCACGCAGATGGTTGATGACTTCGCTAATTTTTGGTGTGTCTGAGCTATTACCGCGATTGCCCGCTTCCTCTTGCTGGCGCCACTGATGCAATATGTAACTGTGTATTTTTTTTTGTTTTAGCAGCCACAATGCAAGTAATGCGCTGACTTTTTGTGCGGGAGTTGAGGAGTGAAACTGTTTTTTTTTTGTTTTTTTTTGTTTTTTTTTTTTTTGCTTTTTGTTTTAGAAACTAGGAAACTAGGTAAAAGTTTGGGATTCGAGCCCACAACCTCTAGGATGGCAGGCTAGTGCATTATGCTAGACTACCGATACCGCAAATATATTATAAAATTATAAACTACGCCCATTTAATATGCCATGTAACTGAAGTCCTGAATTACATTTGTCTGTGTAAGTCTTAGCTCGAGTTGTAAAAATTTATATTTATATCAAAACGAAACTTTATATAATATAAATAATAGGCTTGCTATAAGCATGGCTGTTATTTAAAATGAATACATATTTCTATAGTTTGTATTATCAATAGTTTGATCTTAAGTTAAATTATTGTAGACAAGTCGTACAAAACAACATTTACCATTAAAGTTGTATTTAGGTTTCTTCAATAAAATTGAATGCCGCATGTTTTTATGGAACATTTGAACTCAATATTTCTTACCTGTAAGGGTAATTTTGACGCTTGTTTTTTTAAATCTGAACAAACATATGCTCCTAGGGCGATGGAGGGTTAAAATTTTTCACAACAATATTTCCCGAAAAATTTCAGTATGAGTCTTCTCAGACGAAAACTGCGTGCGAAGACGAACAAAAGTACACAATTAATTTGTTTTAAACATAACGTGACGGTAGTACTGCATTGTGGTCACTTTTTTTAAGAGCTTGAGAATTTAAAACGAGAATACAAAACCGAATTATTTTTACTATAGAATGAATCTTTTCTACTTTAATCTGGTCTGAATATCCGCATATGTCCGCGTCGGCTGCGAGTTACATTCATTCAGCCAAATTTCATCCATTCGGTCAATCCAATTTCTGACTACTTTTTCTAATAAATCTGGCTGTATGGCGTCAATGGTTGCTTGAATATTGTAATAAATCGATTGAGTTGGAACCGAATGTCGCTGATGCTTAGCTGATTAACTTTTGGAAACAGAAATTCAGTCAGCATAGCTCGAAAGCGCTCGCTATTTACCGTAAAAGCAGTTCCGTACTCGAAGGAATTAATGACCGATGATGCCGCCTGAGCTCTATGAACTTTGCGAACATATTTATTTTTTAAAAAGTAAATTTCCACAATTTGGAAATGTTGTTTTGGCGTTGAACGATTCTTGATGACTTGCCAAACCTTACTAATCAAAAATGTCAACACAGTCTGCCATTCTCAGCTGTCAAACGATAGTTATCAATATCGATACTCTTCATGCAGCTTAACAAAACACCCTATACATATGTATATAATTTAATATTTCATTATTATATTAGATAAAATGGAAAGAAAGCGCCAAAAAAAGAGCCTATTCAATATTCTATAGCGGCTCTGAGATGCAAGGCCTACGAAGAACCAGAATATATCAATAATAAATGTATACATATGCATCCACTGAAAACAGTACTATAATCTTTAAAGACTACTAGTAGAATGCATACATTTTATGTATTAATTGTGCTCAAGTCGGAAAAGAAAGCAATACTTTCACTTCATACGGTTACGAACGATAATGAGAGCCGTTTATGTGACTTCGCGGCTTCACAAGGACTGTCTATAAGCATCACAGCTTTCAAACACAAACGAATACAGGGTGAATGATATAAAGTGTTATCAACTTCACACTGCTTGTATCTGTAAAACAGCTCATGACATCAACGTCAAAATTGTTCTAATGACAGTTCAATATATCTATACTATAAAGGTGAATGTCTGTACGTTGTCCGCGCATCACTACGAAACGACAACACCAAATCACGTAAAAATTTTTGTACATTCATATTTTCACCCAATGAAGATTATAGGCATGTTTTTATGATGGAACTCCCTTCCCACCTCTCCCAGGTCGCGCCACCACTCTCATTCGTCACTAATAATCGAATATTTGCTTAAATTTAATCTAAAAACTCTTAGTTTTTCCTATTTCCCACTATTTTTAGCACACTCTAGACTTCATAATGCGCATAAGCTGTTCAACTATGACCCAAATGCAAAGTTCAAAAACGGTTTGAGATAGAAAATTAATAAAACTAATTCTGCTTGATATTTTTCTGATTGGTTGCTTTGATTTTATTCAACGAGGCAATAGCAAACGGATGCCGGGTGTTGTCATATTATGGTTATTAATAAAAAATTATTTTCTATGAAATTATTGTTTGTAATTCTTTTATATACATATCCTAAATCCCTCAAAACTACTCCTACGCGAGCGGGGCCGCGGGTTAAAGCTAATTGTTTATAAGCCATCAAAAGCATTTGCGTCTCAGTTTTGTTGACTTTTTTTTCTGTGATGGAATTCAAACGCAATAGTGTGATTGCGTTATATTTGGCTGGAAAATCATAACCAGCCATTGTTCGTGAGCTCAGTCACCTCAAAGTGAATAAAATGTTTGTGTATCGCACTATAAAACGTTACAATGATACTGGTAGCATTGCAAAACGCTATGGAGGTGGACCAAAAAAAACCGCAACAACGCCAGAAATGGTTAGGAAAGTGAAGGCTCGACTTGAACGAAATCCACGTCGAAGTGGAAGAAAAATGGCCAAAGAACTGAAATTATCATAAGACAGTATTCGACGCATATTGAAAAATGAGCTCAAGATCAAGGCTTACAAGTTCCAAAAAGCACACGATCTTTCACCCCAGCAAAAAACAGTCCGGTGCGAAAGAGCAAAGGAGTTGTTGCGCTTGCACGAACGTGGCGAATTTCCTAACATTGTGTTTTCTGATGAAAAAAATTTCCCAATCGAGCAGTTCATAAACACTCAAAACGATCGTGTTTACTTGACCGAACGCTCATACGAGAGCTTGAGCCTGCGTATGGCCACTCGAAGTAATTTCCCATCCCAAGTAATGGTTTGGGCCGCAGTGACCGCTGATGGATGCTCTCCAATCGTTTTTATCGAGCCTGGTGTCAAAGTGAATGCGACTTATTATCGGTAAAATGTTTTAGAAGCTGCTTTAGAGCCGTGGACACGCAAATATTTCGGTCGTAGACCATGGACGTTCTAACAGGACCCGGCACCGTCTCATAAAGCTCGTGTGAACCAAGAATGGTTAAAAAATCTTGTTCCGCACTTCATTTCGTTCATACAATGGCTTTCGAATTCGCCAGACGCAAATCCGATGGACTATTCCATCTGGTCCATTTTGGAGAGCAAGGTGAGGACTGAAACATATGCCAGTATGGATGCGCTGAAAAAAGCGATTATACGAGAATGGGCCAAAATACCTCAAGATCACATTCGTGTAGCATGCAACCCATTTTTTGACCGTTTGAAGGCTATATTCAAGGCGAAAGTTGGTCATATCGAGCTAAAGTGAATATATGTTAAAATTGTAATCATTTTTGAACAATTTTGTCTTTGAAATCAATAAAAACTAGTTTCACACAAAAAAGTGATGGTGTTTTGAATAGGTAACACTTCATATCGTTCACACTGTTCATCTACAGATTCCCGGCACAGCTCATCAAATATGGAGGGCAAGCCTTGCACAAGTAAATACACTAACTATCTTGTAAAAACCATTTGGGAAAAGAACGAAATACCAAATGAATGGCTAACAAGTGCTATAGTGCCAATACATAAGCAGGGCAATAAGACTGAATGTCGAAAGTATCGAGAAATATCGCTATTGAGCGTCGGCTACAAAGTGTTCACAAATATTGGGTACTAGCGATATAAATACCGGTGTGGTTTTAGAAGCAATCAATCAACAATTGATCAAGGTTTTCTGGTAACCAAATTTTTGAAAAATGCTCGAGGCATAACATTGATATATTCTGCCTATTTATTGAAACTGTTTGAACTGGTTCTCTGCACGTTGAAGAATACTACCAGCAAGGTGCTAGTACAAGGCGAAATTTCTGAACTCTTCCAGGTCCTGTCTGGTGTTAAACAAGGAGACCCGTTGTCCGCTCTGATTTTTAACCTTATGTTGCACACAGTTGTAAAATATATTAACTTGTCCGGAACAATATTTGACAAAGATTTTCAAATATATGCATATGCTGACGACGTTCTCATCATAGCAAAAAACAAAAAAAAAAAAAAACTAATTCGCATATTCAAGCTGCTAGAAACAAAAGCAAAAATTATAGGACTTAATGTCAATGCCGAAAAAATTAAGTTTCTTATGCTACGCTCAGCAACAATCTTATCTGCTGATTTGTTACGGGATGGTTTTCCGTTGTGAAAGTACTCCGTCAGACTCTAAATTTTTATCCCAAGAAAATATTATGATTAAGAACGTTTTAATTAAAAAGTAGCGTTTCCACTTATTTTTCAATTCAGAAAGTAATAGAATTGTCTTATAATATATTATTATTATTATTAGAAGGTCGCAGTGCGTAGACCAGAGCTGATCTATTGTGAAAGGCCTATTTTTGTAACCCTAGAGTTTTAGGCTTTTTAAATATTTTAGCACAATTTTGGGTTTGTTGTTCCAAAGATTGCATGGAGATACTACGATACCACCAAGGTGATGAAGTCTCTGTCTGCCCAACGCAGGACATTCACAAAGCACATGTTCTGAGTTTCTGCGCTTTCTATGTCCATTTCGCAAAAGCGGAAGACATTGGTCTCAGATAGACGAATATTATTTAGATATATCTCAGGCTGCAGTGACCTGTAAGATATCCTGTTAAAAGACGCAGATCTACTCTGCTTAGTGAGAGAAGCTTGTCAAATATTCCTTTGTTGGGACTTAGGAATAGTTTTGCTTGACGCTGACCAGCACAGTTTAGCCAGTGTGCAGCAAATTTTCTTTCTTCCCGTTTCCTAAAGAATTCATTAATGTGGCCTTTTGTGAGTCCACAGAAAGGCTTATTATAATATAAGCTACGTACATTAGGGCAGGTCAGTTTGTATGAAAAAGTTATTCCGATACCGGTCCTAGCGGATGTGAGTCCTACGTAAAATTATATGTATGAAAAAACATCTACTCTAAAGTCAATTTTGAACCTCCTAACAAATTTATAATACAAAAAAAGCTATCTTCATTTAATAGCCCAATAAAAAGGGAGGGCTATAAAAATAGAAAGTAGAAAAACGACATTCCTGTTGAACGTAGAAAGGATCTAACGCCAAGATAATTGTAAATACATTGTTAATTGTAGGAAGAGGTGTTGATTAGAAAAAAATCGTCAAGAAAATTTCACAAATACTCTAAAACGTAATTGTATTTGATTTTTTGCGAGTTTCGAAAGTGTCTTGGAAGGTTTATAATTTCTTCAAATTCCGTCGTATGACAATCACATTGGTCTTTTGTGATCTATACAACTGCAATATATGCACAAAGAGGTAAATGAGTGCGTGCAGTTCAAAATAAAGATTTACAATCACCCAAATCAACTTGTTTTTTTTTTTGTTATTTAATAAAAATACTATTCAAAAACGAAATTGGACGATTAATTTTGTGCGATCTTGTGCGAAAACATTTTTATAGATACTTTTCCTATCACAATATGGAAAAATTGCATATAATTTGCTTCGTATCACCATCTTTTTTTATATGAAAAAGAGGTTGTCTGTAAAGTCGGTTTACTGACGATAGTTTAACGTGACAATGTCATAAGAAAATATTGATGTAATGGTTGCAATTTTCAAAACAAAATTTTAATTTTATTTGTTTGATAGATATTTTGTATGGATATAGAGGAGGAGGTAAATGGAATTGCAATGGAATAGGTCAAGTTACATTTACATAAACGTGAAAAATGACGAAACATTTATCAAATTCATGAAAGATATCTTCAATTTCGATTGTGCATCAGACGTTAATAAGTCAACAACACTAAGAGGCAACATCATCGATTTGCCTTCTTCAAGACGCATTACACTCGAAACACCCTCTTTCATTTCCTACTTTTCTTATCATCGTCCTATTCTCAACAGAGAAATGGTTCATTACCATGCACACAGGAAAAAGCATATGTAAATACAAGTATGTGAATTTATATACAAATGCGCATATACATACATATATATGCTCACTCAAGTCGGACAGAGCCAGATGTCGAACGTTGCCGAACGCGGGGGCCGATTGTGCTGCTTGTCGTTCGTTCCGCACTCTCGCTTGCAGTTCAAGCACATTAGCTTACATTTGCATGTGTACGGAATAGATTCGTATATTTGATATGTCTATATGCCTTGTATGCATCTTTACATATAGATTTGTTCTTTTTGAAAATTGCGCGAAATTGTATATGTATATGCATGTTTATATACATATATTAGTATACAACATATCTTATAAGGTATATGGTAAATATTAATATACCATACATTTTTTCCTTCATATATAATAAAAAAATTAATAATAATAACATTAAAACAACAGGTATTATTAACAAACTTGGTTTTATTTTAAATTCTTCAATTAAATCAAATTAATAATAATCAATAAGAAGGCATATGCAAATACAAATACGTGAATTTATATATGTACATATGCGCATATACATACATACATATATACGCTCACTTAAGTATCAGAGAGCAAGATGTCGAACGTTCCCGTTCGTTTGCTTTGTTCGTTCCGCGCTTTCGCTTGCAGTTCATTCAAGGTAACGGCAATGAGCAAGGTAACGACAAATTAGCAAGGTAACACTAATGAGCAAGGCAACGACACATTTTTTCGTGCGTGCAGCCGGCTAAATCGAATTATAAGACGTTATCACGTCAAAATAGATATCAAAAATAAATTCTTCATACGAAAAGTCCACGAGTACAGTTTTGTACAAAAATTAACGTTCATACAGGGTCCGGCACTCGAAGTGTAATAAACTCCAGACCGCTCACGCAGCTGATGCACGGGCATCAGCTCTCTGTTAGTTGGCTAAATGATAGTTCAGAGCACTTTTGACAAGCGCGCGGAAGCATTTTGCCGAGAGTAAAGACGAAAATTGAAACTTAGTAATGGATTTCAAACGTAATAGTTCAACGTCACGTAAAATGGTTCAAAAAGTGAAGAAGCCACTTGAGCGAAATCCTCGACAAAGGGTCAATAACCTCAAGTCAAGCCTTACAAGACCCAAAAGGTGTATGATCTCACACCAAAGCAGCAACAAGTCAGACGTGAGAGAGCGAAAGAGTTGCTTCGCTTGACCGAAAGCATCAAATTGCAGGGCATTGTGTTTTCTGACGAGAAAATTTTTCAAATTGAGGAATTCGTAAGCTCCCAAAACGATAGAGTTCATTTGACTGGCCGTTCATAACAGAGTTTGAGTCATCGATTGGCCACCAAGAGGCAGCATCCGCCACAGATAATGGTTTGGGCCGTTAAAACCGAAATATTATCGGGAAAGTATCCTGGAGGCAGCTTTGAAGCCGAGGGAAGACAAACATTTCGGTGGCAGACTATGGTCGTTTCAACAGGACTCGGCACCATCTCACAAACCTCGATTGAACCAAAAATGGCTAAAAAACAACGATCCGAACTTCATAACGTCCACACGATGACTCTTAAATTCAGCAGGATTCACCAGTCATGAGGCGCTAAATAAAGCCATTGTCCGCGAGTGGGTCAAAATAACTGCAAGTCACATTGGGGCAGCTTGCGTTTTGTTTCTGAACCATCTCAAGGCCAAAGTCAAGGCAAAAGCAGGTCATATCACGCAAAAGTAAATTGATTCTTAATTTCGTGTTATTTTTACAATTTTTTTACCTTGAATTGAATAAAAGTAATTTTTCAAACTAAATTTGTGGCGTTTTTAATTGGTTACACTTTGAGTGCCGGACCCTTTAGTGTTTTAGCTTATATTATCCTTCATATTAACTTCGTATTAATTAAAGCTAGCTTCTTTGAAACTTGTTTTAGCTCGAAATCGGCTTTAAGACTATGCTCTAATGGACTTTTTCTTATAATTTTTAGTAGAATATGAATCTATTGGGAACGATTCTGTTAGGATACTCGTACATCTACTCTTTGAAGTTGCGGGAAAATCACTATCGTTTGTAGAAATTCAATTACAAAACTTAAATAAGTGCTGAATTCATTAAATATTTCATTTGGTAGGTAAGCGGAGTCGCTAATTCTGTGATACCTTATACTTAGAGTAAATTAATATTCACAGTTTGAATTTGTGTTCACAATTATGTATAAATATAATTTCGAAAAAACCGTACAAACACTTTGCTTCGCAAACCTACCCCAATACCATAACAGACATTGCACGTCGACACAAAATTGTTATGTTTTCATGTTCGCGCATTTTATTGCCTTCCTACGCTATGCTCCACTTTACATTTTCACAGCTGTCCCCATGAATTTTATGCTTTCACTTCACACTTTTACACTTTTTTATTGCCGTTTTCCGCTATATTTCGAAAAGCTCTTTTGCATGCCAGAAAGTTACATCCATGTATGCCATCGATGTTGCATTTCCAAAGTGCATTTTCTTCAACGCTTAAAGTGCTAGGATGGGGTTGTGTACAAGTGAGTTGTGATTCGAAAAGTATTTGAATGAAATGGATATATGTATGGAGACTCCACGAACACAGCAATGTAAATATGTAGTACGTGTTATTGCTGTTGTTACGGCTGCTGATATTATTATTGTTGAAAAGTTATTATTTCAAATGTTGTTGTTTTACACTCTCACTACCTCTTTCGAGACTTTTATGAGCATATGATGGTTATTTTTCATTTCATTGTGATTTCACTTTTTTCTAACATGTTTTTATACTCGCTTTTTAGTACCTGATTTTTTTACTGCTTCCTTCACTTTTTTTCGACTTGAAGCAAACGCTCATTGCACTACTCTCAATCGTACTCACTCCAGCTTATAATTGTGTTTCACACAGCCACATACTTACTACGTTGGCTCGCAGAACGTGTGACTGCGCTTACTAACACGAATACACTTAAATGCATACATGTTTATGAGGGTTCACTTAGCGACACTTACACATCCATACATATGTGTGTGTGTCTAACACCACACTGCTTATTATTATTTCTCACACGTTCCAATTACAGTGAAAATAATAGAGTGCAAAGGGGCCACTTTAGCGTTCAACGGAAGTGATTGAGGGAGTGTGTGTGTGTGTATGTGTAAGTGCACTTGTATAAATGTTCATATGTATATATTTATATATTATGTATTTATGTATGTATATGTATATATTAATCATTTTTCTGCCGCTCTCTGTTCAAGTCAACAAACTAGTGAGCACACATCCACATACACATAAGCACACTTAACCATTGAAGGCAGTTTGAATACAAAGTTTTACCCTATGAGCTACCTGCCTGTGCGTATACACAACATACTCTAGTGAATCGGCTGTAAACCTTTGCCACGATATGTGTGAAGCGACAAAATAAAAAATAAAATACCAAGTCACAGTAAAAATAGTAAAAAACGTAGCATTCAAAGCAAATATTCTCAAGTAAAAAGGTACACCAATACACCCGAAAAGTGCTAAACTATGTTGAAGATTACCTGTTTCCGCTAAAGGTAGGAATGTGTGGTTTTTCTGGGACCATTTTTCTATGGGTTACCAGCCGCTTCCCATACCTCACAATACGCAACACGCAACCCACAACACTCACATATTATTTTATTCACTTATTCATGCAATATATATTTCACGCACTTGTCCACTCATTCAATACGTCGTCGGTAACTCACTTACTCAGCCACTTCATCACTTTGCTTGTGTGTTGCGCCTATAACCCAGCGTTTATATCATGTTTAGTATGAATGTATGTGTTGAATAATCTTTAGAGCGCGTATTGAAGTGCATTCTCAAGTCTGTATATGTGTGTACCCGTGTATGTGCGACCGACCAACGTTTTCAATTAGTAGCTCAAGAATTTATTAAAAATACATTCTCCTTTTAAATATTTCACAAAAGAAAGGCCAACTCAAGCGTACTCGTATGTGCATATCCCCTCGAGTGCCAATGAGTAGTTAGTCACATTAGCTCTGTTGTCGATCTAAATACTTTGAATTCTTCAAAGCACACTTGGAGAGAAAAATAAATACAAAACAGGGGCTGCAAATAATGAAAATAAATTGTTGAATCCCTGTGGAATGCGGGAGAATAATGTTGAACAGGTGAGATGTGATTTAGTTGATGGCATAAATAATTCAGTTTGAAACTTAAATGATGCTTAGGGGAGCCACTTAAATGAATATTTTAGGAGATGAAAGTCACTGTGATGGAAACAATTTTTAGAAAAACACTCTTATGGCTTTTGAGAGGTGCACATGTTTTAGAGGTAAGAAATTTTGTGTATGAGGAATTTTATGTATGAGAAATTTTATTGGGTGACATACCGCCCAAGTAGTAGAGGTTACCAAAGATACCAAAAAAAAAAATGTTTTTCTTTTACTGGATTGAAAATTGTATAGTGATAATATTTCTATATTATATTTCGGCTTCAAAGTTGGTACAGGATATTTAGTCATTCTAAATTTCTTTTTCATACTGACGACAACACACTTTTAGTAAGATGACCTGCCTGTCGGATATTTTCACACTTTAGTGTGGTTTGAAAGATTTAAAATAAATTATCTTAATTTTATTGCCTTCTTTCTTCAAATTATCCAGCCTTATCTGTTGACATTATTGAAGGTTTTAGGTTATTTAGGGTTTCTGATGATGTTGTTAAGACTTGCTGAAAAATGATGATCCGAAACTCACATTTTTTATTTTGTGTTTTTGCATTTTTAACTGAAATTTTTAGTCAAATCAATCGGATTTAAATTAGACTGCAGTCATCTCCAAACCTTCTCCCACGTCAATTTTAAAGACTTAATAATAAATGTATACACGAAAAGAACCGAACCAAATATTTTCCAATAAATTTCGAGTGCTAAGGATGAATCCATTAATTTACTAATGCATGTTCGAAATATGAGTGTCTTAAGCCTCTAAACGAGTTTTTTTTATAAAATAAAATTGTGTGGTCGACGTGCTACATTCTTAGCTATTTGATGTTGAAGGAACATCCTTGACCTATAGCATTGATCGAGATCAGAGCTAAGCTCATATGCTATTTTTTTCTTGTTATTTATGTACTTACATATTTGGTTTATTTTGTTTGAAAAACCTAAAAATTTGAATGCTTATATACAGTGGTAAACGATTGGTTGCGTATACGCAGTGTATACCAAAGAGATTGAGCAGTTGGAGAGAACTCGTGAGCGTACTAAAGAAAGCTAATAAATTGGGATATTTAATTTATTTTAAACATTAACAATCACATATACACTAAGGAACACTAACCCGCCAAAATAACTTAAGAGCTATTATCTTGAAAAAAATGGTAATCGATTTCAGACCACCCTGAGTACTTTCGCATAAAAAGCAATAATATCTTTTGTGAATGCAATGTTCAAAAAGCAATCCCTTTAAAACTCTAGTCAAACTGTATTGCAAGGTAGTCAAAAAAATAATGCTTTTCTATCAAAGGATTAATTGGGGTTAACATACTTTATCTAAGTACTGTATGTTTGCATTTAAAAACGGCTTCAAAGTTGGTACAGGATATTTAGTCATTCTAAATTTCTTTTTCATACTGACGACAACACACTTTTAGTAAGATGACCTGCCTGTCGGATATTTTCACACTTTAGTGTGGCTTGAAAGATTTAAAATAAATTATCATAATTTTATTGCCTTCTTTCTTCAAATTATTCAGCCTTATCTGTTGACATTTCTAATTTTGCTAATTATCTGGATTTATGAGTGCTCTTTGAATCGGCATTTACTTTCAAAGTAATTCCGACAGATTATTAACTCAACTAAAATAAATATATATATCAAACATTAACATTCTTAAAAAGCGACTAGTAGGTACCTGTCATTTCGCTAGCTATACACAAAGTAAAACACTTATATATATATATATATATATATATATATATATATATACCCTTTTTGAGTGTTTGGCCGGGCGTCTTGATGCTATTCCGCAAATAGAAGGACCTACAGTTTTAACCGGACTCCGAACGGCAAATGATTTTCTATGAGGGGCTTTTCCATGGCAGGAATACAATAGTAGGTTTGCCATTGTTTTCCGAAGAAACTTTTTTTATTGTATGTTTCATATCCGGAGGTTTGAACGCGGGCTCTACCAAATGGTAGTCAGGCACCAATACATTCGGATACGGCGGCTGCCTTCAAATTTTGTAAATAATTAAAAATTGTTTCCTTAAATTAAATAAAACATTTTTGTAATCAATTTCTTAATTCCAAAAAAAATTAGTGGCAATACCAGCTGTAGGCATTTTGTTTTATAGCACTGCGTTACAAAAACGAACTTTTTTCTGTCCTATGAACTAAATATACTTTTTCGGAAAGGGGAGAAAAAATAAAAATACACGTGTATCGGCGACTTTCATGTACACGTCAGAATTTTTTTTTTTTATGTATAAAATATAGAGCTCGTAGTCCACCTGTGTGAAATACTTTGGATTAATTTTTAACCCTTTTTCCGTGATCCAATCACGCTGAATTTCTGCAGGCAGACTCGTGGAAATGTTTTTATTATGTAAAATGAAAAAAAAAATTTTATCAATTCTCAGAATTTCTTGAATTTTTTTTTTCTAAAAACAAAAAATTTTTTCTAAATTTTCGGCATAACTTGAAGGGACTCCAAATTTTTAAACAACT
Source organism: Anastrepha obliqua (assembly GCF_027943255.1). Classification (NCBI taxonomy): domain Eukaryota; kingdom Metazoa; phylum Arthropoda; class Insecta; order Diptera; family Tephritidae; genus Anastrepha; species Anastrepha obliqua. The sequence continues at coordinate 91,123,059 of NC_072892.1, forward strand.
TCTTAACCTTTAATTTATTGTTTCCGGAAGTTCCGACCATCTGACAGTTGCGCTACTCGGAGCCGTATACTTTGACAATTGTTTTAAGTTCTTTTGCGCGAAAACGTCTTTCTGTATATTTCATCTTACGAAAAATGCTGTGCCCGACTCGAAATAACTTTTGTTACGTTTGTGGCTTATTCGCACCAACTAAAAATTTTAAAAATATTACGAAAACAGTGGTTAATTCGTTTCAGAAAATATTCAATACTGCTTATGTTCCTTGCTTGTGGTATACTCCGGAACGCGTGTGCGACTATTGCTATAGAAATTTATGCAAGTTTACTGATGGAAGGTCAACAATAAAGTACTCTGTACCAATAATTTGGCTACCACGTACGGAGCACTGCAGTGAACTGTGCTACTTTTACGTAACTTTTACTCAAACTAAAGGGTATCAATACTTTCGCCGCAAAAAAATTCGCTACGCTAATGTAGAATCGGTTATTCCAGCGGTTCTGTACTCACCAGAAGAACGTATAGCGGCTTCAATGGAGATTTTTGATGATGTTCCCGAATTAAGGGATGGAGAACCAACAGTAGCACCAACAATGCTATCAACACTTCTTGCATCGAATGTGAGATGCGGGGAACCAGAAGTATCGGAATTTGTACCAACACCCAGTGAACTTGGGACTGCAGTGCCGCATTTGGTAACGCAAGCCGACTTCAATGATCTTGTACGAGAAGGAAATTTGTCAAAGAGAACACCCGAACTCTTTGCATCACACTTTAAGCAGTGGAATATAGTGGCGGCTGATTTTAAAATAACAGCCGCTCGTGATCATTGCAAACATTGCGGCTATTGAAAAGCGCTTTAAAGGACAAGACATTACGCATATGCTTGGCGAATACTGTTGGTCTATTTGTCGCGATACTGACACAAATGCTTACAAACGCAAAAATTAAAGGCCTAAGCTTCTTTAAAAGCATTAAAATTTTTAATGTAACAATTTTTAATTTTAATATAATAAAATTAATAAAAAAATTCGGGGTTTTATATCTCTATTTTAATGCGGAGCGAAATACCTTTCTTTTGATACCCACATCGGCATATCTTAAGCAATTTTTTTTTTTAATTTCGAGCAGATGGCAACCCTGTGAAACATTGTCAGTGGCAACACCTAGGTGAAAAGTCTAGAAATGTGATACACTAGCTGTGTGCCCAATTTAATTCAAATCCGTTAAGCTAATCCTGAGATCGTGTGGCTATACAGATATGCATAAAAGAATTGCTCGTTTAAAGTTATAAAATGCAAAAAACAAAATTGTGACGTGTACATGAAAATCGCCGATACACGTTTATTTTTATTTTTTATCCCCTTTCCGAAAAAGTATATTTGGTTCATAGGACAAAATGTGTGTAACGCAGTGTAATTTATTAAAATAACTTTCACCTGATACCCCATATTTCAGTACTAAAATGAAATGTGTCGTAAACTCTTGCTTTTGGAATGAAAATCATGTGGCAACACCAGCTATAAATAATTAATAATTTATGCTATAAACATTTTCTGATTAGACTTTGTTCAAACATTTATGTCATCTTAATATTCACTCGAAATTAATGGTAAATTTCTATTTTTGCAATCAAATTCAGGTGGCAACGTTATCAAAAAAGTATGAAAATGTTTTTAGAGTAGGCTGTAGGTGTTACACACAAACCATCTGCGACCCAAAGGCTTTTCAATCGGGCCAGTTGTTTTTGAGTGATGCTCTGCCGAGGAAATTTTTATACGCATTTGTGTATGCATACATATGCAGGCATTAAGACAAAGGTTATGTAAAGAATTATTATACATGTGTGCATCAAGATAGAGGAACAAAATCGATAATATCTAGAGCAAGGTTCGTTTAGATCAAAAAATCTTAATATCCTTTTGATAACCAACTACATAAGTTAGCTTTACAAGAGAATAAACGGTACAAACACGAAGATGTCGAAAGCGAAATTGAAAAAAGTGAATAATTGCAATGCATTTTAAACTCTCTAAGGCGTTCGTTTTAATTGAATAAAAGTACAAAAGGCAAATTACTTTGGTAACAAAATGTCCCATGGGAGTCAGTCTATCCCAAATATAGGTATCAAATTATTCCAAAATACTAAGTATTTATTTTATTTTTGAATGTAACATTTAGTTTATAGTAAAGAATAAAAAAGCTTAGGGCCTACAATGAAATCAGGGATGGCAACGTTAATTCGACTGTCCAATATGTCGACTATGGTCCTTGATGGTTTGCGTTTATTGAAACAGCAAATACAAATTGAAATACCCATATATTCCAAAGCGTGCTTTTGCAGCGTGCTGAGGATTAGGGCTCAGAGTCGAATATCCGATTTTCTCAGGATAACGAACCAAATCACAAAGTGTGTATTGCCCAAGCCTGGCTAATATACAGGGCCCGCCATCTATCGTTGAGGATTTGAACTAGGTATTATTTGAAGAATGGTAACACTTAGCTGTCATCTGATTTGACAGAAAATTAGTTTTATTCTTCCGCTGAACGAAAATGGTTGTGTATACGCTCAAAGAACGCTGGGAAATATTGCGTTTTCGCTTCGCTTCATGGGCTTGGGATCGACTTGAAGAAGATGAAGACTTTTACCGAAAAATCATATTTTCGGATGAAGCTCATTTCCATATCGGCGGGTAGGTTAACAAGCAAAATTGCCGTTTTTGGGGCGCAGAAAATCCGCACGCATTCACAACGAAGAAAAGCCGATGCATTCACAACGAGTCACTGTTTGGTGCGGATTTTGGTCGAGAGGCATCATTGGTCCATTTTTCTTCGAAAATGAGCGAGGAGTGGCCGTAACCGTCAATGGAGAGCGTTACCGGGCCATGTTCAACGAATTTTTGTTCCGAGAAATTGAAGAGGAGGACATTGGTGGCATTTGGTTCGAACAAGATGGAGCTACTTACCACACAGCGAATGCTACGATCAATCTTTTGCGCACTGTCTTCGAAGATCGCATTATCAGCCGAAATTCTGATATCGTTTGGCCGCCTCGGAGCTGCGATTTGACGCCGTTGGATTATTATCTTTGGGGTGCCGTCAAAGACCAGTGTTATGTCAACAAACCAGCAACAATTGATGCACTGAAGACCAACATACGTGATGTCATAGCTGAAATACAGCCGCATACAATCGAAAATGTGTTGAAAAATTGGACCGATCGTATGGGATGGTGCATGGCTAGACGAGGCAGCCATATGAATGAAGTTGTGTTCCATCATTAACCAGAAGGATTGTACTTCAAAATAAGAAAAACAGTTTGGAAAAATATTGAGTAGTTTCTTTTTTATAGCATTTGTAATTCCGTAAAGTTATATGGCGGATCCTTTGTAATTGTCCATATTTGATGACGCTGACGGCGCAGTCAATAGACCTTAATGTTATTAGAAATTTGAGATCTATTCTGGAAAATAATACAGCAGTCAACAGATCTTAATGTTATTAGAAATTTGAGATCTATTCTGGAAAATAATACCCGATAACACAGAATGTCTTGACTAAAGTGTGAGTTAAAAACGGAATAGATGTGTATTCACCTATCCCAAAACCTGGGACATAAGTGTGAAATTGGTTAGAGTATGTTGTGAATAACAAGTAACATCCTACCAAGTATTAAAAAACTGAGAAATTATGTTTTTTTAACAATTTGGAAATCATAATATATATCATTCATAATAAATGAATATATTTTGTTCAACTTGAGTTATTTTTCTTTTCAATGATATCAATATCTCTTCAATATTTCTCTTAAATTTGTAGTTAAGAAGCTTTAGGCTCGCTAGTACGTGTTGCATAAAATAAGCTATGAGCCACTGTATATGTGAAAGAAGTATATTGAAGTCTATATCGAGCCAAGTAGTTTTGCTTTATTAGCCATCGACTAAGCCACCACCTCCAAACGATCCAAAATTCACGCGTCCGCAAAATAAATCGCATTAGGACAGCACACACACGATCACCAAAAGACACACAAACGCGGTCATGTGACGAGCAAAAGGCGTAAATAAGTAGACAATAAAACAAAATTAAACAGAAAAAGGCTCACCTAAAAACTTTAACTAACAACTGTGTTACTCGCAAAAAGCTAACCGAAAGAAACCAAACGATCGACTTGCTGTTGTCGAGGCAAAAACATTTTCCGGTCATTATACGGAAAACGGAAGCAGGTAACAATCGTATGAATTTCCGTTCAACACGTACAGTAACATCTCTCGTGGCTGAATGTGCACAAGGACAAGTACATATGCGTACTAATATGAGTGCATACATACATACACACATACATACTTAAGCAAATGCGTTTGTACTTCTCATGCATGCATGCAGGTAATGTCTTTTGTGGCGCTGTCTGTCCTACTCCCAAAGTGCACGACATTTTTCTTCAAGTCCATTGTGTACATTGAACCAAAACAACGCTACCACCATGACACGGACAATAGGGGTGAGACGGGCAAAGGTTGCACGAGTATGTATTGTGTGCTGGTCAAACGAACCTCAGGCGATTGGGCACTTAGTCATTCAAGCTAAAATGCAGATGCGGGTGAAGCAAGTGTAAGGAATGTGTACTACAATTGCGCAATACCGACACAGACAATGTTGCAGGCGTTGACTTGTAGCTGCAAAATGCAATTGCATTCACCTTTGCACGGACCATTAATATTGTTTGTAGAGTTTATGTATGCACAAGCATACATTCAAAGGTTTTGTTGGCGCTTTTCTTGCTTTGAAGTATTGCTTCGTCAGCTGAGGGTGAGGTGGGTTGTAGTTTTTGAAGTTGCCGCATAGGTGTTGCAATTGCCGTCAGCGCTGCCACTTTTTTGCCTCATTGGTTATTGAGCTATTAAGGGAAATGCTGGTTTTTTGCGTTATTCTGGCTATGCTTAGTTGCCGGTTTCTTAGTGTGTATGTGTGTGTGAGTATATAGTGCTGCACATACATAAAAGGTGCAACAATAACATCGATGTTATGCAGCACAAACGACCCAGTAAATGGCAATCAAAGTAGAGTTTGCCAACAAAAAACGCACATTTACCTGAGGCCTACTTCCCAGCTTACATGAAGCATATGTGCGCCTGTGTATACAAAAGCACATAAATTCGGCTCTTACACATGCCAACAAGGCATACATACATTTGTAGGTGCATTTGCGCTTAACATTCTAAATTGTTGTACATTTGGCTTGAACAAAACAGTGTTGGTCTTTTCGACACTTTGGGATCGGAGACCAAAAATAATCTTTGCGAAAGTACTGTACTCGAAAATAATATCAATGGATTATAGGGAGCATTCTCATCAAATTGCACAATACAACCTTAAAGCCAAGCTATGCGTAATCAGAGTATCCCCTATTTGTTTTGACACTTCGTTTTATTTCAACTTTATTTCAGTCTATGATATAAAAATCTTGCAGATAGATTACAAATTATTGCATACGAAAAAAACGTTTCTAGCATTTACTTAAATGAGAAGTTCGATATGAAAACTCAATATGAACTCTCTTTGAGAAGATAATAAATTCCGAAAGCGCCCTTAAGATGGGTGCTAACGAATAACAGCACAAGTTTGCTCCCAAAAAATCCTAAGAAGCAGACCATCAAATTCCTAGGTATAGTCGGTCGCTGAGACGGAAAATCTCAATTGCTTTTTTTTTTAAATTCTTTTTCAAGATATTGCTTAATAGCAGCTTTGGAAAAAAACGGATTAAAGAAAAAGCAGTGATCATAAAAAGCAGCCACCATGGGCATGGTCTAGCACTCTTCCTCTTCTCCGCTTTTCGCGTATTTCTGTTTGGATAAGCATTGTTTCTAATTATTCCAAGTACCTCCCTTCCCAATAATAAAAGGCAATATAAGCTTTCTTCAACGCTTTTACACCAGCCAATAATGCAGTCACAGACACAAACGTGATCACCACCACCCATCCTCTACTCCGAAAAACTATTCAGAGTGGCACAGCAAGTTCATGGAGTGGCGCTGTTCTTAAGCAGCGATAGATTGCAGTCCAACACCTAAGATCTACAAAGGCAAGGTAATCACTACAATATTAAAAATACTTATCTTGATTATAGTAACCAATACATGTATCCTCGAACGTATGATTGCTAAAACAATAGCATCTAATCGCGCACGTTGTAGAGGATATATGCTTCTCAAAAGAGTAATAAAAAGTTTAAGTTAATACAATTGTTACCTCGCCATACGTCCGTTTCGTTCTACGCCCCATAAGGAGGGTAAAGAAGACTTAGTAGGAAAAATATTTTAAGTCCAATCAATCGACAAGAACGAAAATTAATCACAACGACGTTTCACATGATTAAAACATCTCCCAAGTGTTTTATAATTTTGTTTTTAACTGGGACTTGGATTAATTTTTTTGTATCTTCTTTGTTTTTGTGGTATTCTCTTATGAAAGAAAGCATTCCTGTTCAAAATAATATAGTATAAACGTTTATAACTTTATTTCCAAATTAATAAAATGACTGATGAACTGGTCACTTTTTATGCATGTTTTTTGTTTTTTGATTGAAAACGATCTGATTTAATTTATTAAAATCGCTAAAGTTTTCTCGAATCTTTCTAGGCCATTAGGCGAGATATGGATGTAGATTCTTTCTAAATAAAATTAAATATTCTCAAGATATTTACAAAGTTCAAAGCACAATTTCTTTTAGTTAATTTATGACATTTTTCAATTTAAATTATAATGGGTGATCAATTTAGAGGTATCGGATTTTAAATTTAAATAAAACAACCGAAATTCAAATTTACTGGGCAATCTTTATTCTTTTTCGGTAGAACCATTCAGGACATTTATTTTAAGCACCAATTTTGAATAACTCGATTAAGGACTTCGGTCGGTATCTCGTGAATAACTTTTGTGACTTTAAGCTTGCAATGTCTCAATCGAATCTGGTTTATCTACAAAGCATTTAGACTTTGCATATATATATAATATGTATAATTGGCGTATACACCCTCTTTGGGTATTTTTCCGAGTTCCTCCTTCTATTTGTGGCGTGCGTCTTGATGGTGGGAGGTTTGCCATTACCTGCCGAGGGGTGACCGCTATATTATGGTCATTGCAACAATGAATATTTTTATTCGTGCTTTTAAGAAATGTGTAAACAAACGTTAAAACCCGGTTTTTTTATATATTCCTTATAAAATATTCGTAGTATAAATTGAAAATTTGTATACTTTTGCAAAAAAAAAAACTATTTTTTCAAGATTTGTAAATATCTCTAAAACGTGTAATTTCATTGGAAAATTAAGCAAATTAAGTAAAATTATATAAAGAGGAAACGTAAGGCATTAATCTCAAATAGTTCAGGACAATCAGTGTATCTACAAGCCAGGCCAAAGAAAAACGTTAGCAACTGAAAAAAATCTTCTTCTTCTAAATGACTGGGAATTCATTTATAGACAGCGAGCAGCATAAGCTGACCTAAATTGTGTGCTTTATAAACATTTTATATACATAGTATAAAATACACCCTTTATTTGGTGCTTAGCTGGACCTACAATTTTGAGCCAACCCCGAACTGCAGTTATTATTGATGACCAACTTTTTTCATGACAAACATATACTTGGGGGTTTGCCATTGCCTATCGAGGGCAACTTTTTTTCAATCATTCGGTGTTTAATGCCCAGAGATTCGAACCTGCGTACTTCCGGATGTTAGTCATCTAAATTCGACTTTGACGGTCAAGAAGAAAAACAATTCAATTCAACAATTCGATTTGTTTTTTAATTCTAATTTCTAATTTTTTTATTTAACATATAGAGTATATATTTTTTTAAATTTCGCGGGCTACGTACTTTCGACTTTCGATAATCATTTTTTGTGTATGTTGGCACACTCGTCTCGAAGATATATTCACGCTTTTAGGAATATAATAGGACTATGTTTAAGTTCGTGCGGTTTTACAACAGATGGCGTAACTTGATTATTATTCCATCGATCCACATTTCCAAACATTCATTGGAGAGCTACTGTCGTAAGGCACAAACGTCAGTATAAGTTTTTTATTTGAAGCGTAAACAACAATATTTTTACCACACTTGAAAATGTCGAATTTCGTGCCAAATAATGTGTTTTTGCGGGGAATTTTTTAATATGAAGAAAAAAGCAGCCGAAAGTCATCGTATCTTGGTGGAAGTTTATGGTGAGCATGCTCTAGCTGAGCGAACGTGCCAGAAGTGGTTTGCACGCTTTAAAAGTGGTGATTTTGGCTTGGAAGACGAAGAACGCGAGGGTGCGCCGCCAAAGTTCATGGATACCGAATTGGAGGAATTGCTCGATCAAGATCCGGCTCAAACGCAAGAAGAGGTTGCAAAAACTTTGGGAGTTGATCAATCAACCATTTCCAAACGTTTAAAAGCCATGGGAATGATCCGAAAGGTAGGCCATTGGGTGCCGTATGAATTGAAGCCAAGAGACGTTGAACGCCGTTTTATGGCATGCGAACAACTGCTTCAACGGCACAAAAGAAAGGGTTTTTTGCATCGAATTGTGACTGGCGATGAAAAGTGGGTCCATTACGACAATCCAAAACGTCGGGCAACGTATGGATACCCTGGCCATGCTTCAACATCGACGTCGGCGCAGAATATTCATGGCCTGAAGGTTATGCTGTGTATCTGGTGGGACCAGCTGGGTGTTGTGTATTATGAGCTACTGAAACCGAATGAAACGATTACGGGGGATGTCTACCGACGACAATTGATGCGTTTGAGCCGAGCACTGCGAGAAAAACGGCCGCAATACGCCGATAGACACGACAAAGTTATTTTGCAACATGACAATGCTCGGCCACATGTTGCACAAGTGGTCAAAACATACTTAGAAACGCTCAAATGGGATGTCCTACCCCACCCGCCGTATAGTCCAGACCTTGCGCCATCCGATTACTATCTCTTCCGATCGATGCAACATGGCCTGGCTGACCAGCACTTCCGTAATTACGATGAAGTCAAAAAATGGATCGATTCGTGGATTGCGGCAAAACCGACCGAATTTTTCACAAAGGGAATCCGTGAATTGCCAGAAAGATGGGAAAAAGTAGTAGTAAGCGATGGACAATACTTTGAATATTAAATTTGTAACCATTTTACGTCAATAAAGTTTCAAATTTCGAAAAAAAACCGCACGAACTTAAACATAGTCCTATTAAAATATTTAGTTTGTTTGTGAGAGGCATAAATAAGCCAACTATCGAAAAAACTGGATCAAAGAAATTGCATCAAGTTTTGAGTAAAAAATGGAATTAAATGCTCAAAAACACTCTGAGATAAAACAATGTTTACATGTGGTGCAAGCTTTTCACAGAAGGTCGACAAGATGTGAATGACGACGCTCGCCCCGGACGCCAAAGCACATCAACAACCGGTGAAAATGATGAGAAAGTGAAAAATATTGTTATGGAGAATCGTCAAATGACAATTAGAGAAGTTTTTGAGGATGTGCGCATATCGGTTGGCTTATGCCATGCAATCTTTTCGGAAGCTTTGGGCGTGAAGCGCGTGGCAGCGAAGTTCGTTCCAACATTACTGAATTTAGACCAAAAACAACGCCGCATGAGCATCGCTTAGGATTTGTTGAATGACGTCAACGATGATCCATATTTGCTTAAAATTGTCATAACTGGTGACAAATCATGAGTATATGACACCGAAATCAAAGCCTAATCGTCCCAATGGAAGAGTCCAGGGGAGCCAAGACCAAAACAACACGTCAAGTTCGATCAAATGTCAAGATTTTGCTCACTGTTTTCTTCGATTGCCATGGCATAGTGCATCATGAGTTCTTACCACAAGGTCGTAGGGTAAATAAGAAGTACTAACTTGAAGTTATGCGCAGTTTGCGTGAAGCAATACGCAAAAAACGCTCGGAATTGTGGCGGAAATGCATGGCTTTTTGTCCATCATTTGTACTCTCTCGGTGTTTTGGGTAGCGCACGAATTTCGCATCGAAAGAGACGATTAATGAACGATTACCTCACGACCTCGCATTAACTTTTGCCATATGAGGCCTAGCGTTCAGGTTAAGGGATAACTTTGTTATAACTCTTTTCATAATGTGGACGTTTTTTTGTCAGTGCTTTACTTAAGCGAATTAATTGCATACTTGCCGCCTAAGAGTTCCATTTTAGTAGCTGATAATATAGTACGATTATATTACACCGACACGTCCATCCTTAGCTGAATGTTTGCATATTGATGTTGTTCCACAAATGGAGGAACCTACATTTAGTTTTACGCTACGCACAGCAGATGGTTTTTTTATTAAGATCCATGAAAAAATGGCGGCTTTCCGTTAACTTCCAAGAGGTGACTACTTTAAAACACATATTTGTTTATCATTTGGTGTTTTATATCCATGAGGGGTTTTCGAATCCGGGCAAAACAAATGATAAAGACACTCCAACTCATTCGGTTATGGCGTCCGTGAGTTGGTCCCACTAAACACAGAGCAATATTTTTTGGCGCCATCAATACTTGGTTTGCCATCTACAAGGGGCATATCTGAGAGTTCCCTATCATTTTCGTTCAGAATATCGTATTGCACCTATTTTGTTCAATACCTATCGACTTCAACGACGTTATCCAATCCTATTCGGTTGTCCGTGCTCACTTCCATGACTTTGAAATGTTTGGGCAGCATTGTTGAGTAACTCCCAATGGTTAGCCAATCATTGTTGTGTTTGACATGAGACTTCATCAAGCAGTGCTTATAATTCTAAACCATTCATATCAAGATCCTCGCTCTTAAAGCATTTACTTATATTACACAATACTAACTACAGTATCACGGTAAATATGAAGAGCATACGATGAGACTCCGCCGCAGTTTTCTTCGAATGGAAGCAGAAAATCCAAATTTTCCAAATCCATAAATGCTTCTTTTACTTAAGATAAACTTATGAAGAGACAAAATTTCACGAATACGGTATTGTGATTATATTCATAAATGGTCAGGCTTAGTGTGCCCCAAACGATGGAAGCAAATAGTTTAAAATCCATCAATTCCATCTTTAATTTCTTGGAAGATTTTTATTTTTTGCTTTTACATACGTAAGATATTGCTAAAGGCAAACTTATATGGGCTATGCGTTAGCGTAAAAAATTGGTGAAGAAAATTTGGCTGAGCAATTCCATACCAAAACCAAAATACTATTTGCCAACACTGGCCAGGCAATGTATGCAAATTTTCGTATGAAAGTAAGCCAATGTTCGTTTCAAAAATGGTCTGCTTTTTAGTTGTAAAGTAGCCATGTTTTTACGAGTATCCTCCTACGGGCTACCACTCTGAGCGCATTGTAGGCATTACTTGAAACTATAATGTTTACTTTTGCTTTGTGTTAATTTGCTAGTGGCAACATAAAAACCAAAGCCAAGCATACGGGCGCATATCTGCACAAAGAGTTATATCTATGTACAACGACACATCTACTATGGGACTGTGTCTACTACTTATATATCCTTGGTGCCACTGACATGCTGCCGCACTCCTAAGCATTTTCAAGTGTGGCACACTTGTACACAGTTTGGTATGAATATTATATTACAGGCAGTTTCTGCATATTTGTGTTTTTTTTTTTTTGTTTTTTGTTTAGTTATTGTTAAGAATGTTTGCATTGTTGCTGCAAGTAATTTGTCTACAGAGTTCTATGCTTGGCCTCTGAAAACATCAAATGAATTTAAAACAAAATAACTTCAATGTCTGAAATAGTTTGATATTCGAAAAATATGTCGACTTTATTCATATTTTAAATGCAACGCCGTTCAATACATATAAGAATTTATTGCTCTGATAAACGAAAAATAAGCAAACGCCAACAGCAGGCATTTTTAGGTAAAGACTTTTGAAAATTGCACATCGGTTTAAATTTGAATTAGTAGAATGCCAATACAAAGATGTTAAGCTGTGTATCAAACTTTTCAGAGCTTAAAGTTGTGTTAGCATTTCATATAACTCTTATGTAAGGTTAGCAACTGATGAGTGGTACAGGACGCTTTCTTTAAGCAGTTTACTACTGCTTCTTGCTCCACAGGCAACATCTGCCGTTAATTTGCGTGATATTACTTGCAAGGCCGCGTTGAGATCGAAACGAAATGTACTGCAGGTCAAAAAGAGCAAAATAAGCTACTACACTGAACGTCTCAGATTTCGGTCCCCACATTACCGCTCACAGTACTTGGGAACTACCACCATTAATACTAATCGCCTTAATGTCCAACGGATAGTCTTTTTAACCAATAAGTGATACCTGCTTTCTCAATTGAGGTGTATTGTAATCTCTCAAAGAGCAAAAAACTAAACTCCTAGGTCCCATGTCAAGACCATTCTATTGCATGGCACAGAAACTTGAATGATAGGATAGGTTAGGTTATAGTCGTAGTTGGTGTATACGACAAGCTCCTTAGACCAGACTGGAGATATCTGTTACCACTGCGCGACTGTGCGACACGGGAACCTCTGTGGCTCTTATGAAGTGCATGATTGGTCCAATCTCCACACTAGACAGTTCCGTTAGAGAATTGGAAAAGTTTTTACCTAGAAAACCTGTTCTAATTTTTACCATAGACTGGACAATTGCAAAGGGAGTGCTCAACTGTTTCTTCCTATTTCTCATCTCTATACCAGCTAAATAGCAAATGACCGGTTACACAAGTCACAACCTTCGAGATATCATCTCTTGAAAAGCTAAGCAATTCCTTTGTATTTTTCTTGTTTATTTGCGGCCATAGTAGCCTAGCTGTTACACATGTGTCTTCATCTCTCCATGACCTATTGGCCTCTTGGATAGTTTATTTTTAATTATTAATTTGCATGGTATCCCAATGGCATTTCTATCACTAAGCAGTTGAAGAGTGATACTGTTCCTGTCTAGCTCATCGACTTTACAATTTCCCTCAATATACAGTGTCTGTGCCCCGGAACCTAAATAAGGCTAACCTTGAATACGACACTAATATCATTTATGACTGCCCGGCATTCCTGTGCAAACTTTGATCTTAGTATAGCCGGTTTCATTGATTTAATGACCGCCCGAGAATATATTTATTGTAGTTTTTATTATGGCATGTCGCCACGTAGTCACTTTTTATTTATTTGTTCAAGTCCTAATTCCTTCGAAAATACTCCATATCCAATCTTATCGTCTAGCTTGGAACGACCTGTATAGAAACTTAATTCCCCCCTTCTCCACGACCTAGGTGTTTGCCAGTTTCATCTTCAGGGGTCTGTCGAAGGTGAGTGTAAGAATAGAGTAGTCCATTTCTTGTTTGTGACTATTCTGAGTATGAGCTACGATAATGAGAGAAAAATAGAGCCAATTGCGCGTTGACGACGGTGAATATCGCATAGGATGATATTCCTTTATAATATGCTGAAAGATATAGATAGTGCAGGGATTGTGAATCTAATGGCTTGAAGGTATTCTATGATGACTGGTGATGACAAAGGTAGGACGTTCCGTACGACGGAAGCACCAAGAGAAGAAGAACACTAACCTTTCTAATTGACAAAATCGCTCGGGCAGTTAATACCCCGGGAAAGATATGGGCGTTCCCTTTTTATGTGGTTTTACAACTGTTTGTCGGTTTGGGTATATCACAAAACCTCTTCAGTTGGTAGTCATACCACGTATATACATGTCCTTCTTAACTTGGTTTCAAAAGTTAGTTTCCGCTTGAAGTCAAAGCTGACATTGTTGGTGGTGCTTATACCAAGTCCACAAAGTTCTTGAAAGTTAACAGAGACGTACGTTCCAATATCCGTCTTCCTTTTCTAATATGGAGAAAGCTTAGCTGGTGAAGAGCAGAAGAATATCAATATCACCTTAAATCCAGTTGCTTCGAACTTTTATTATTGTATGTATATATGACGCCACTGCAGTTGACAGCGCTATTACCATTTGTAGTATCAAATTGCGTAGTCATGCCATTTTGTTTAAAGCTTTGAACATTTTCCAAAATCAAATTGATTATAAAGTGATACATTGTCACATGTTCAATCCTCCTGAGATTTTGCAATAAAAAAGTAGGTAAAATATTAAATTGCAATAAAGATATCGAGATATATGTAGACTGCAGTAAATATTATTTAGCCGAGGGATTTATTGGGAAGTTTTGATTTGTTTATTCTTCGTTTAATTTCAATAAGTTTTTATTAAAATATGGTAAATTTTTCTACGACAACCATACGCATGCAATTTTGAAACTTTCTACAAATCATAAAAATCAGAATTTCACCCCTTTTAAACATAATTTTTCGAAAATTTTCGGGTTCGCATTTAAACATTTTTTATATGATTAGCACCCTTTTTGGGTGTTTAGCTAAGCTGCTCCTCCGTTTGCTGCTATGTGACTAGATATTTTTCCATAAATTGAGGGATCTACAGTTTTATGTCTCCTCAGAACGACAAATGGTTTTTTATGAGGAGCTTTTTGATGTCAGAAATATACTCTGAAGTTTGACAATATTGCCGAGAGGCAATAATAATTCGATCTTTCATGCCCGGAGCTTTGAACCTGGGCTTTACCGAATGGTAGTCACTATTCAAGCTATTCTGCTATTGCGGCCGTTAAATTTGGTTATAATAAAGAGAAAATTTTAAATGGCTCAAAAATCACTGATTTTTTTTAATTTTTTGCTGACGGTGTTGGGTCAGCATTTCTTGGATCGGTGTTTTCTTCCATTTAAAAGTAACGTGGAGCATTTAATCGGCTATAAAACTGCACACTCCATTTTTTTTTGTTAATTTTATTTTTAATTTTCACGAAGTGATAAGCTCGGATTTATATAGCTTTTCTAGGAGAATCAACTAGATTTTCATACAAATAATTAAAATTAAATAAGAAAGAAATAAAGGGTCAAAGCTAGGCATTTCTAGTGGCGTAGTAATCTCTAGCATCTATGAAGGTAATGATACGTAGTTATAAGTACACTGACCCAAAACGTTCTACTCCCAGTGGGCAACTGCTGCGTGTGGCGATCATTTGAAATTAAAGTTTTTGTTTGCTTAAGTAATTGCTTGAGTAATATTACGAGTCCCTGTTGTTTATTTTACTGTTCTTTAATTTCTTTACTTTTTTATTTTCTTCTTATCAAACTTTAAATATAATTGGCATTATCTACATGACTATCAAATGCAACACATAAAGAACAGCTTAACGCACATACTTTCACAAATACTAATCGTTATGTATTCATAAATGCAAAAATCAAGACTAACATTACTCGCACACATGTACTTATAAAAGTTTGTTTAACAAAATCTGCGAAGCTATTGTCTCCCCGTACACTAACACCCTCCCACAAATGCCACTAAAACTAAACTCATGACTCGAAACGCAAAATTTTAATGGCCGAATAATTCAGGAGTCAAAGAACTCAAGGGTTTGCTGTAAGGGGATGCCACCGAATGTGTCCGTCCTTGCGCTCAGCTAATGTTCTAGCACAGCATAACTTGTTTGTATGTGCATACGTGTGGAGAGTGTGTGTGTGCATATGCTGCCGCTACTGCTGCAGCTGCAATTTTGCAATAATTCGAGTTCTGGACAGAAGTTGACAGGCACGTAACAAGAGAAGATTTTGCCCTTCATGCATGTTGAAGCATGAAGCATGAAATTTTAAATGAGAAGAAAAAAGACGACGTGAAATCAAATTACAAAGAGTAGCTGTTGTGACAAAAGACTTTTAGATCGGCTTAGATGGACGTTTGCCAATTAAATTCGGGAGTTGTGATGCTGGATTAAGTTTGTAAAATTTAAAGCTTATATGCAATAAAAATTATAATTTAGGACCTGGAACTGCAAGCTTCGTTAAATTTTAAAATATTATATAATATTAAACGATATTCGCGAACGCTGTTGGCATTAAATTGTTCATTTTTCTGCGATACATCAAAAAAATTTCGCATAACGGGCAAAAAATAGTTCAAAATCAGATTTCCATAAAAATATGATGGAAAAGCTGAGTTCATACTCAGTAGCATACAAATACCTTCTTTCGAATAAATTTTATGCTCCAAACACAGCAGATTTTAGAAGTCTAAGACCACGAAGGCCGTACAGAAATTGCACCAAAAGAGTGCAGAGACCTTGTTTTTTATCCAATGTACATTTTTCGAAACGGCAGGATAACTCAAACAATTTTCAAATATTCAATTGACTTAATCAACTGATTAGAACACAATTTCTAAAGGGTGGTGAAGTTTCAAGACCGGTATTGATTTTGAATAAAATACAATTTTTTAGTATTATGATAATACTGGTATGGCTCAACTACGTATGAAACAAAGTATCGGTCAAATGGCTGCCGTGGCCGCGACGGCACACCTCCATCCGATGGTCCAAATTTTCGATGACGTTGAGGCATAATTAAGGTTCTATGCCGTTAGTGTGCCTAATTATCTCATCCTTTAGCTCTTGAATTGTTACTGCCTTATCGATGTACACCTTTTCTTTCAAATAATTCCAAAGAAAGAAGTCCAACGGTGTCAAATCACATGATCTTGGTGGCCAATTGACATCGCCGCGACGTGAGATTATTCAACCATCAAATTTTTCTCCCAAAAGAGCCATTGTTTCGTTAGCTGTCGTGTTGAAACCACATATCGTCCACATCCATATCTTCCAATTTGGGCCATAAAAAGTTAGTTATCATCTCACGATAGCGAACACTATTCACAGTAACTGCCTGATCGGCCTCATTTTGAAAAAAATACGGCCCAATGATGCCGCCGGCCCATTAACCGCACCAAACAGTCACTCTTTGTGGTGCATTGGTTTTTCGAATCCACTGAGGTGAAAATGTGCCTCACCACTAAAGATGATTTTCTTCGAAAATTGGTCATTTAGTGTTGCCATTTCCTGCCACCATTCTGACGCGTTGCTCGATTGTGTATCTTTCCATGGTTCAAATTGAATTAATTTGAAATTGAAAAATGTCAAATGAAATGCAGAAAAAATCTTGACGTTTAGGTGTGGTTCACATTCAACATCGGCCCTTAAAATCTAACCACCATTTACAATAAATTCAACATACGAGTTAGGATTTGGTCGAATGATTAATTAAAAAATGTTTATGAAAATTTTTAGCTAATTTTTGAGCTAAAAACAAAAAAAAATCATTACTTGAGCTATGCCACTCTGCACATTTTGATTTACTTGTTTTTCAGTTTTTTTATTAGATTTGCCTCCTCTATACTTTAACAGCGCAAAATGAAGCTGCCACAGTGAAAGCACGGCAATACCAAAAGAAAATAGAAGCTGTGCTATTGGCTTGCTACAAAGATTGCTACAGCTCGACAGTTATTAAAAAAATCCAGAGAAAAAGCAATAACCGCAGCTTTTGTTTTGCTGTCGTAAAGGCTATTGTCTTGCTTCTGTGTAGGAAGATGTATTTTAGGTCAAGCAGATAAAAATAGCTTTTCAAGGGTTTCCAAAGTTCCAAATAAGCTATTATTATTTTAGAACTTTACTGTGGTATCGCAACTAAAACTACTGTGCATTCATATGCGGAAAAATTTTAAACTGTGCTGTTGAAAGTTAAAGCCATAGCAGAAATAGACGAAAAATTTATTTGTGCGGTTCTGTAGCTTCGTCAGTGGAAACGTGGATTTTTTTGGTGCTGTTGCTGCTATGATGATAGTGCTTCAAACGATGCTTGTCAACATGCACCTCTGTTACTTGAAAATTTTTCTTTTTTGTAAATAATTGTGAAAAAATTGTACGTCTAATAGTTTCGTAAAACTTAGTAGTCTTTAATATTTTAATTTACGTGCTATTAAGGGGGTTTTACCACTAATGCGTATTTTCCATTTTTATATTCATTCGCGTAACGATTGTATGTAACAGCATAAAGAAATCGAGATAGATATAAACATATAAATACACGCCAAGAGACCCAGAGTAATGAGGAAAGCCGATTTTCCCACGTATGTTTATCCGTTCGTCTGCCCGTGCCACGATACGTTGTGGAAAAATTAACATGCACATCTTATATACAAACGAAAACTGGTATTAAAATATGGAAAATCGGTAAATAACCACGTCCTCCTGTCATCTAATGGTTATTTAAAAAAAGCTGATATGTATACAGTTTCAAGCAAATGGGATTTGCCACGCCCACTTTCAGAACACACATCCTGATAACGACCTAATAAAACTTGCCTAAACTCGCCCTTCATTTAAGTCCCACGTAAAAACTATTGGGATCGGAAAAACCCCATGTCCGCCTTAGACTAAATTTCTGTACGTCCCTCTGTCTGTTAGTATGTTTGTTTCCAAATTTTAAAATATATTAAATTTTAATAAAATATGAACTGAATGAATGAAAATCTAGTATGCACTTCGACCCCGTCTTTTGTGCGCTCTACTCGTCACAGTACCGCATCCAAACCCAGCTCGTTCAATAAACCTAAAGTAGTTCTGATTTGGACTGAACACGTGTGCCTTTCTTCCGGCCAAAGAATCTATCCTTCTTCTCGCTATATCATATATTCGAGAAGAAGGTGTGTTAGAGTTTCCAGGGATCAGTCTTAGAAATGACTGGAATTAGTGGATCATATCGCAAGTTTATGCAGATATTGTACAATCTGCAGAGACCTGTGTGAATGCCCGTGAGCTTTCTCAGGCTATTCTTAGAGAGGTTTATGTGTTGGCTGAGCATATCCAGACACTACTCCTTGATGATATGCTGTTCTATGGCAATGAATGGCAGATAAACCCCTATATTCTGGGATGCATTTGAGCCAGATGCAATAATGCAATTCTAGTAAATCAAGATTCTCTATTCACTCAAGGACTAATGGGGACTTAACCTCAAAGGATAACAATGCCGCCTGACTTTCACTCAGAATGGTGACGATTTTTCTGAAAATAATTTCTTTTAGTAGGTGTGAGTATAATAAGGAGTAATCGGATGTTTTTTTTAATTTTATAATATTAAGTATTATTGAAAATTTCAGTATAGAAATATGCTACACATTTTGCATTTGCATTTGCATTTTTTTCGTTTTGGCTAAGTGTTTTAATTTTTGCTCAAAACTTATGGAAACTAATTTTGTGGTGAATTTTACAAAGCACCCTTATCTTATTTTGTCATTAATAAAGGGTTTTCCAATAACAGGTGTTATTGGTGAATGGATTGGGCTATCGAGAGATGATTAAAGATTTTTATGACCGGAATTGGATGGTATTGATCTGGACAACGTTTATTTTCATCAAGACGGCGCTACGTGCCACACAAGCAACGAAACCATTGATATTTTACGGGAAAAAATTCCGGACCGTGTTATCTCTCGAAGAGGTGAACACAATTGGCTACCAAGACCTTGTGGTTTAACCCCTTGTGACTTTTTTCTTTGGGGGCACGGGAAAGAGAAAGTCTACGCTAACAGCCCAGGGTCGATTCACGACCTCAAAGATAGCATTCGTGAGGCTATCGAGGTCATAGGGCAGCCACTTTGCAATTCGGTTATGGAAAATTTTATGAAAAGGATATTGTCCTGTAAGCGTGATCGTGGTGGTCATTTGCCTGATGTTATTTTCCACTATTAATGACATACCTTCCTTTTCATAGTTAAATAAACATCCGAGTAGCAAGTAAAGTAGCATTTTTCTTCGAATAGCAAAATAACACCTCTTATTGGAAAACCCTTTAGATTAGACTAAGCTTAGTAGTTTCGGAAGATTTGATAATGGGATTCCTAAAACTTTTCGATTTATATTCAAATACGAGCAGTGAGTCAGTGAAAAATCTCGTTTATCTGCTTACTAATTAAAGCGCGGAGCTACTCTTTGACTGGTTCAAAAACGGACTTTCTCTTTTTTGTTTTTTATTTTTATTTTATAAAAGCTTACATAGCAATCAAATTATCATATAAACTAAACCTAACGCAGTGCTAGCTTTGGAGGCTTTAGCTGTTAATGGTTTTTATTTTCATTTTGTACTGCATACATTTATTATATGCAGACGACGACGCCCCCTTCTAGCATGTAAGGAAATACGATTTTTTTGCAACCAGTTATATTGCAGTCTCGAAATGAGTACATTGAACCATTTTCCATGAGGCTTTATCCAATCTTTGTCGTAACTTTTTTCTGAAAATTGAGTTAAAAAACGTCGAAACTCAAAGAGAATCGAATATTCTTTAAAAGGACGAAGTGGAAGAAGTAACTCTAGTGAAAAAATAATGAAAATTATATTAAACACCATAAGTGATACTCGCATGGAATTACTTAAAAGCAAACCCACTCAAAAGAAAATACATAGTATTGTGTGAAAGTGTCAATATTTCGGTTGTCTTACATACGGTCGACACGCGGCATAAAGCACTCAGAGACTGCCACATACTAAGCTCCTTCACATATACCTCCATACGGCCAAACAAAGTGAGTGCCAGTGGCAGAAGATATTGACGTGCATCTCCATGCTTTGTGTTTATACTACATACATATGCACAATATTTCAGGTAAGCTACTTGCTGGCATGTGAGTGAGCGCACAGTAGCACTTCTGCCGTGTTTATACCACTTTATGCAAAAATAATTGCACAATTAGTTTGCTGCTGCTGCAATTTTACCTTCGGAACGTATCTCTACGTATGCGGTTACGGCAAAGGTGTAAACCAAACGGATGCGACTGGCGAATGCTTTCCCTTGTTAGGTTTGGGCCACACTACTCCTCCCATTTGATATTGTTCTGCAAATAGAGGGGTCCGTAGCTTTATGTCACTTCGAAATGGCAAACAGTTTTTTATGAGAAGAGTTTTTATGGCGGAAATGCAGTCGAAAATTTGACAATGCCTGCCCAAGAGCAACCGCTAATTATTTCTCTTTCGATGCTTTATGTTTGCATTGAGCATTGAAATACAACGCAACCGATTGGTAGTCACGCACAAGCCCACTTGGCCTAGGCGGCTACAAAAATATCTGTGTGCAAGGTGCAAAACTCAATATAACAACAACTGACAAGTGACTGCAGGGGACGAGACAGCACGAAAATTATGGCAGCGCACGCTATGTAGGATGTGAATACATACAAACATGCACACAATATGTAGGAGTGCAGCATTCATGGTGTCTACTGCATACATACATATAATACATGTACGTCGCTCATTAGTGAATTTTGAATATTATGAGTACAGTGTATGGCGTGGCTTCGCTTGGTCACGCGCATGCATGTATGTGTGTGTCTATTCCAAGTTCTACTACTGTTGCTCCCATTGCCTTATTACGCTTTTACGTATGCTTCAAGCTCTGATCTCTATACAAACATATACATGCATACATATCTGTATGCGGTTTAGGCCTGCTTGTGTACATAAAAACAAAACGTGTATGAGTACCACTTAAGGTGTTGTTACCGGTACTGCACTGTTGCATGTTACATGTTGCACATACCTCTAGTCTAACGCACACTACCGGTAAGAACTACACATGCATCCGAGTATAGCTGCAGAATCCCTGCAGGGAAAAGCCGAATTATTATGGAAGTATTTTAGCTCAATTATTGATATTCAATAGAAAAAATCATCCTTTTTCATAATTGACTAGAATAATACCCGTGCCACTCAGAAGTGGATACTCCAAAAATGTGTTGTTAATAAGCTTCATCAGCTTCTTCAGGCGTTGAAAAACATTGACCACGCATTTTTTTTGTGAAGTTCGGGAACAAAAAAGAATCATTTGATGCAAAATCAGGGCAGTAAGGCGGATGATGAATTAATTCGATTTTTTGAGTGCTCAAAAACTCTCTTTTGTGACCTGATACGTGCGAGCTCGGATTGCCTTGTGAAGGTTGGTTCGACCCCAGCGGTTGATTCGTTTGGTTCCTTATTCATCCAAATACTTCTAGCAAACAAATGATTGTATAACATTTAGAATTGACTGTTTTAAGTTTCTTAAGTGATGCAGTTACGACATAACCGAAAAGCTTTTGTTGGATTAAGGTCGTCCTGCAACAGCCATGCTTTCGATTGTTGTTTTGTTTTCGGCTCATATAAGAGTATATATATACGAGATTCGTCATTTCTTACGATATTATAGACTTTCTTTGAACCAGAGCGGCTGAATTTCTTTAAAATTTCTTTACACCAATCCTGTTTTTTTTTTTTTTTTTTTTGGGCAATTGTCAAATTAAGCGGTACCCAGAACAAAATGTTTTGCCAACCAAATGTAATATTGAATATATGCTGGTTCTACTAATGCCCCTTGATGCCTTTATCTTGATATATGTACATATATTACAATACATGGCGATTTTGCATTATCTTAACGCGCAGCATCGATTGTTTCCGACAGCCAGTTTTAAGCGATCTACGCGAAATTCATCCTACATTGGAAGATTGGAACTCATTGTACCTGCACTTCAGAGTAGTCAAGTGTGGTGCTTCAACGCGAAAATTAGAAGTAAGTTGATCAATGCACTCCTGTCTCGATAATACACGTCGAAAGTCGCAATAAAGAATCGCACGAAAGTTTTCACGAATTAATTTCATTTTTTGGACGAGGTGAAAAACGAGCAAATATAGATCCTAAGTGAAAACCTTTACATATAACTTTTATGCTAAATAATACCTTCTACTCAAATATGAACGAGACGTTATCAATAAAACGGTCCGCGGATGACATATGGCAAAAATAATTTTTTTGTTTTTTGGTAGGACTGTTATAAGCTTACATGGCAAATTTCAGCGTGATATGTCACATAGTTTGTTTTCTGTGCTACTGTAAACAAGTCAAGCTCGAGTGTGTTCTTCGAATTTAACGATGGAAATTCAAGTTGAACAAAGAATTTGTTTGAAATTTTGTTATTCCAACAAAATTTCGGCTTCATACGCCTTAAAAATGTTGCAGACAACCTATGGGGACTCTGCTCTATCGCGTGCACGTGTTTTCCAGTGGTACAAATCGTTCAAAGAGGGCCGTACATCGATTGAAAACTTGCCTCATGAACGTCGTCCAGCAACATCAGTAAACGACGAAAACATCGGAAAAGTAAAGGAAATTGTGCTTGAAAATCGCACAAATTGCAAAATCGGTTAACACTGAATATTGTTTAGACGTTTTAAAGCGTTTGCGCGAGAACATTCGTCTTAAAAGGAAGGAATTGTGGGACAACAAGTCATGGTTCTTGCATCACGATAATGCACCAGCTCACACATCACGTCTTGTTCGCGATTATTTGAACAAAAATAATGTTAATATCGTTCCGCAAGCACCGTATTCGCCTGATATGGCTCCATGTGACTTTTTCCTGTTTCCCAAGCTCAAGTTGCCGCTCCGTGGAAAACATTTTGAGACAATTGAAGTCATAGTAGCACATAAAGCAAATATGTGACATATCACGCTGAAATTTGCCATGTAAGCTTATAACAGTCCTACCAAAAAACAAAAAATTTATTTTTGCCATATGTCATCCGCGGACCGTTTTATTGATAACGTCTCGTTCATATGTATTTGAGCAGAACGTAGTACCAAACTTTTCTATAAAAATATCGAATTATAGTTCAACGCAAAATATAAAAGGCAAGCTTCGTAAAATTATCAATTTGCTTGCAAATTAGTTGATTTCACTGAGTTAAAGTAGCTCAGTGCCACCTTTGATTAATTGATAATTATTTCATACCATTTATGTATGAAATGTTTCCATGCACTTAGATAACAATGCAATATTTACTATTTTTGCCACTACTAAAGTTTGTTTTGCAGCCCCTCGAAGAAATTTTATTCTCTACTTCTTCGCAGAAAAAGCTTCGCAGCAAAAGGACAATTAAAATATGGACTAGCATTAATTTTGTTTATATTCACATGGGAATACGTTAAATTTTACTTAATATATTATACTTGAAAGAACTCTCATTTGATTTTAAGAACAAAAATTCTATTTATACTCTTAATATGAAAGATAATAATTTAAAACGTTGGAACTGGATTAGAATGAATGTGTTTTTTACACTGTAACTGGTCTAAAACTTGTTATTCTAGAAACATATTGAACCAGAAAATTGTTTAGCTAGTATGAACTGGTACTTTAACTAGCATTGTGCCGATGCATATACGTACTTTTCCCTGCAGGGATCACAGATTCTCCAACACATATGCAAATTTGTGTATGGAAAATTAAGCTTAAGAGGAACCAGTAGAAAAACTTGGCATCAACGCAAAACAGAAATAAAACAAAACTAGAATTGACCAAAATAAAGTAGAGAAAAAAATGAAAAGGAGAATGAAAATGAAAGGAGGGTCGAATGTAGCGGAAAAGAAATATACGAGCATTTTTTTGACTACAAATTATAAGGGCATCACCTTTTAGTAACAAACGAATTGGAAGCGCAAAAAGCGGTGCAGAAGAAGTTCACAAAATCTGAAAAGAAGGGGAGATGTGAGCTACACGTATAATGAGCAAAGTACTAAACATCATAAACGAAGCGACAAACGAAGAATTAGTCGCTGCTTTAGTATGGCATGTAATTTGTAAAAATGATTTTTTTCCAGCAACAAAGCCACAGAATATGCGGTAACTGGTCCAAAAGACAAAAAATTGTGCATATGTTCTAGATATCTATCTCTTAAGCCCCGGAAATTTCGGCACTATTTCGGGATTTGTAATTTCTTATGCAGCATATGAAATGGAGGCAGAAAAGTCCCATTTGTAGCAAAAAAAGCAGCAATGACTTTACTTTTTTTAGCAAATATGAATATGTTTGAACGTTTTTGTCTTCGTTTTTTTCTTCATATAAAAGGTGGTTAAATTTCAAGGGCCGATGTTGAATATGAACCACACTAAACGTCAACGACACCGTTGGACTTCTTTCTTTGGGGTTATTTGAAAGAAAAGGTATACGTCGATAAGCCAGCAACAATTCAAGAGCTAAAGGATTAGATAATTCGGCACATTAACGGCATAGAACCTCAATTATGCCTCAGCGTCATCGAAAATTTGGACCAATCGGACATGCGAGGAAATATATTGAAAGAAGTACGAGTACAGGGTCCGGCACTCAAAGTGTAACTATTTAAAACGGCCATAAATTTATTTTGGAAAATTACTTTTATTCAATTCAAAGTGTGAAATAATACAAAATTAAGAATCAATTTCCTTTGCTCGATATGACCACATGTTGCCTTGACTATGGCCGTGAAATGAATCGCAAGCCGCCCGAAAGTGGCTTGCAGGTATTTTGGCCCACTCGCGGACAATGACTGTTTTCAGCAACTCACGACTTAGTTCGGACCTTACTCTCCAAAATGCCTCAAAGAGAATAATCCATCGGACTCGCGTATGCTGCATTGTGTGGGCGTTATGAAGTTCAGAACGTTGTTTTTTTAGCCATTCTTGGTTCACTCGAGCTTTGTGAGACGTTGCCGAGTCCTGTTGAAACATCCATGGTCTGCCATCAAAATGTTTGTTTTCTCACGGCTTTAAAGCAACCGGAAGAATACTTTCCCGATAATATTTCGCATTTACCTTGACGCCAGGCTTGATAAGAACAATAGGAGGGCATTTATCTGCGGTTACAACGGCCCAAACCATTACCTGTGGCGGATGCTGCCTCCTGGTGGCCAATCGATGGCTCAAATTCTCATGTGAACGGTAGATCAAATGAACCCTATCGTTTTCGGATTTTACGAATTGCTCAATTTCAAAAATTTTCTCGTCAGCAAACACAATGGCCGGAAATTTGATGCTTTCGGCCAAGCGAAGCAATACCTGCGCACTCTCAAGTCTGTCTTGGTGCTGCTTTGCTCTGAGGTCATGCGCTTTTTGGATCCTCTAATGCTTGACTTTGAGATCATTTTTCAGTATGCGGCAGATGCTACGGACAGATATTTTCAGCTCTTTCGCCATTTGATTGGCACTTCGTCGGGACTTCCCTCAAGTTGCTTGTTCACTTTTTGAACCATTTCATGTGACGTTGCAGTCTTTTGATGACCACCTCCATGACATTTCGCGATACTACCAGTATCATGCAGCGAGTAATGGTGCAATGAACAACAACTGTATGTACTTTAAGGTGCCCGTGCATCAGCTGCGCGAGCGGTCTGAAGTTGGCTTTGAGTTCCGGACCCTGTATACTGTCAATAGTGAGGCAAGGTGATTCACATGACAGCTTGGGAGGTTGTATCTGGATTGAGGATATGAATGCACATTCATTTATGCAGATGACATAGTAATTTTATCTGAAGATGTAGATGAACTGTAAAACATGATTTATATTGTGGAAAATTATTGCAGCCTATGGAATATGCAAGTGATAAATGCGCTTTCAAAGGAGAAGGAATACCAATATCGACAGAATATAATTACCTAGGAGTAAAATTGACTCCAAAGTTAAGATTTAAAATGTATTATTTAAGTAGAAGCATCATAGCAAAAAAATGGTGTAAAGTCTAGGTGGCTAACTTTTTTGGCTAAAGCCAAACTAAAATTATCAACAAGATGGAATATCTTTTTGACAGTAACAAAAGCAGTACAAAGTTATGCCGCTCAAGTTTGGGATTGTGACCTATTTGCTGAAGTGAATAAAACTCAGTGGTATTTTTTAAAAACAATTTTGAACATGCCTCCAAATGCGCCGTCTTATTGCATGCTAACTGGCTTTTCATATATTATAGCTTCACCTAAGACATATTCAAAAAACCTTATTTGAGTATGATGCTAATAGATTGCCATATAGATTCTGAAAAATTATCCTACAAAGACAAATCTTTTGGTCAAAAGCAGTTCAGGACTTAGAAAGAATTAAATCTAAATCTAACTT
The DNA here is from genome assembly GCF_027943255.1 of Anastrepha obliqua. NCBI lineage: Eukaryota > Metazoa > Arthropoda > Insecta > Diptera > Tephritidae > Anastrepha > Anastrepha obliqua. The sequence goes on from NC_072892.1 coordinate 91,149,895, forward strand.
ACGACGTATCGGATAAGAAGCTTTGGAATACTAATGTAGATGTACTTCCTTCAGCTGTGAGCTCGACGAACAAAACGAAATTTGGAAAATAGCATAATATTGGCAAAAGCTGTTTCAACGGTACGATTCAAAATTATAAAATCTCTTGGGTTTCGAGGGTCAGATGCGATCTTATTTAACTTGGAGGCCACAAAAATCTAAGCCGCTTTCTTTGTAACTTAAGCGAATTAGAAAACTTGGCATACTTCTTAGGAAGGTGCCCTATTTCGAAACAAATCAGATATCGGTACTTTGAGGAACTCTACCAAGATGAAGTTAATAATAGATTAAATGGAATTGGTTCAGAAGGATGGAATAGAATGATTGGTTTGTCACTAGTGCTTTAATATATAGACAGTTAATTCTAAACGAATATAAATTAAGGGGGGCCAGCTCCTCCAGACAACGAGTTTTTCAGTCATTTTTTAACCGAAAACTTAAAGTATTTATTATATTAAAATAAATTACATCATGATTAAACTCCTTTAGTCTGCGCCTCTTGTCATCAACAGAAATCAGCCAGACAAAAATTGTTCACCTAAATAAGTTATTCCGCTTTGCACTTACCTATTTTTAACGAAAAAACCAAAATAAAAATTTGAAGTTAAAAAGGAAAAATATATACTTTTTTTACAACAAATTGATCAAAACAATATTTTTTGTGATAATACAAAATTGAAGGTACATGCAAAGGCCACTATGTTACAGAATATGCTGGTAAAATTTTAAGTTGATATCTTGATTACTTTTTGAGTTATATTCGACAGCGCGAAAAAATACGTATTTCGAGAGAAACGCGGTTAAAGTTTTCGTTCTTACTCATCTTTCGTTTGGCGCTCATCACTTCACTGACTTTATAGGGACTTTTTTAATTTCTACTAAGCTTAAAACATTGAAAAGATATTCTTTAGATTGTACGTAAATTTTTTAAACAAAAACAAAAAAAGGGAAAATTTCAAAGTGCTGGAGGAGCTGCTCTCCTTAACTTTGGAACAAATTTGCGTTTCAATGTTAATTTAATTGTGTTTTTCCAACAGACATACAAGTATATTCTTTTATGTTTATCAGAGGTCTAACAGGAGACCTGGTTCGGAGTTAGGAACGTGTTACAGGAGTCAGGGATTACTTTTTTTCATGGGAATTTATCGAGCTCAATGAAACTGAGTAGTAAAATATAATAATATCCATGAAAAAATTGCACACTCCTATTAGCTTGGCATGAGATTGCATGCATAAGCTAATTTGAAAGCTTGAATGAAGTTCGTTCGTAACTTAAGTTTAGTTTATGTCTAGAGTAATTGAATTGTTACTTGATATTTTTGTTTTAACATAAATGAATACGTATTAAAGCCTACTAATGTCTACTAATTATTCTTATTCCATTTAAATTGTATGAGACTAAAAAATAGATGAACTACTTGCAGCCAGAAAACATATTATTTTGCTTGCCTTTTCGGTCTTTTTTTTCTTTTATTCATTTTTTTTTTTTGTTTTTCTTTTTGGCAAATTTGCTTTATCAGGTGGTCTAAAGTCCTATTAAATGCGTATATGTTAAGCTAATAACTTTTGTTTCGCTAAAATGAAATAATTTTCACTTTAAATTAAGAAGTATTTAAACCCCATTTCATATTATTTATTATACGGCTGGAGGTTTCTCAAACAATTGAAGCAATTTTTTAAGTTAAGTTGTTGGAAAATAATGAGCACGAATCGCAAAATCGTAATAACTAGCTCCCGAAAATCCCGGGATCGCAAAATCCGAAAAAATTAAATCGAGTACGAACTATTAATGTCGAAATAATGCAGCAAAAAAATAAAGTTTTATTATTTGCAGCAAAAAATAAAATCCTGTCGTACGCAAATATCACAGTTTTTCCACACTTTTAAAGCGTTTTTTTCTCGGCAGAGTGTTGCATTTATTTTGCTGTTCGCCAAGGCTGTAAAATTTTTGGTGTTCTTTTCTCAACACATTCATGGGAATCCGTGTTCTCTTCGCAAAATGTTGCACTGTAAGAGTCAATAATGCAACATTGACTGCCATTTTAAATTATCTGTGTGCACAAAACTGTCGAAATAGTTGTGCGAAACTTTATGTGTTACTAAAGAATAGAATTAAGATGTAAAAGTATATTATATTAAATAAAAAGGTATAATTTGTGGTACGGTTGGAGTTTCGTAGTCCTTTCATCATATGACATATGCAACACTTTCATCATGTTGCCGTATAATGAAATGACATTGTTTCCGGGAAAAGAGAAACATTATGGCTGATGAAGGTTTTTCCTGCTTTTAATACCTTAAGTTCCATCCTCTATTTTGAATAGTAATAGTTAGATAGCTCTGCTCTTCTATAGAAGTGGTTTTGTCTGTAAGGTACAGCGAAGTAGGCAACTCTTTGCAATGGCTGTTTAGCTAACTAATGGAAAATTGTACGTTTGAAGTAAGAAAGGCCGTGTTTAAACAGAAAAACATAAATAACCTTTTTAAACAGAATAAAGTAGCCTTAAGTGTTTGTACCGGTTTCACCACAGAGCATTATTATATTACCCCAATGGTGGAACGGTTTCATGTGCGTATCTGCCCTTATATTCTTAAGTTCTTAATATGAAGAATTTATGGAATCAATTCACCACTTTTTGGAATAGATACTTTATATATTAGAAACAGAATCGATTAGAGGTAGCTGTCTCCTCTTGGTACTCACAGAACGCTTAACTCTGGGTGCGAGTACTTATATTGATTCTTCTAAGCATAACCAAAATTAAGTTACTTTTATTCAATTGAGGGTACAAAAAGATTAGGCTCGGTTAACGTGCCTCATCAACATTGATCTCTGAAACTACCAAGAGCTGTTGACCCATTCCTACCTTTAAAGTGTTGATATGGTGGAGGGGATCAACATCAAAACCCCTCTAACAGGTTAAGTACAGCGGCCAAAAGTCATACCTCAATCTTAAAGAAAATAAGTTGCATAAAAAACTTTTACCACAACTACGAAGTTCCCTTCACTACTTCCATTGTTCACAGATAACGTCAGACATCTTTTCTGTGAAACTCTACATATGTGAGGAAATCTAACTGACCTCCAGATCACTGCAGCAAATTTCAAGCTGAGGTTTAAACATTTGGCAGGATGATCAAGCTGATCAACATGATGAACCTCGCTCTTTAAAAACTCGCCATTTTGTAGATACTCAACATACGATTAAGACTCAAGTCCTTAACGAATAAGTCGAAATGTCTTCGGGAATGCCAAATATCTCTTCAATCTACTCGTATACCGTCAAAAAAATCAAAATGTACTGTTGGTCAGAGAACAATGGTATTTCCGGAAATGTGGAAGCAGACAAGAGTGTGCGGAAAAGATGTAAAATAAGGCTTTAAGCACCGAGTCCAGTGATGAAAAACTGAATTAAGCAGCTACTTAAAGTAGGTGAATGAAGGAAAGTAGGTAAATGACGGAAGGTCGTAAAACTCACTGATATTTTCAAAACGAAATTTTTTAGGAGCTACTTTTGGCACAATCTTACTACTTATGGAACAATCGTCTGGCCAAAAATAACTATTTAGACGGAAGCCATCAAGGTGCTTAGTAAGCTACAAAGTCTGTCACATATTTGCATAACCGGTTCAACAGCTTTCATGGAACTAATACTTCTTCTCGTTCATATCTAGACACAAAGCTAGAGGGCTATCTTAACGATGACTTGTACCAATATTGGATAGGAAGGGTATCTGACAAATAGTATGGTCGATAACTGTACGAACTAATATCTGGAGATTCCAATACCGAGAGACATCTTGCAGCAAAAAATTAGTTTTATTAAAAGATTCATAACGGATTATGGTTCTTCTAATAAATAAAAATGACTGAGTGATGAAAATCTTTGTGCTGACCTGTACGCGCCCCATTGCTTGTCTGTTCATAGTCTTCAGCTGCCTAGTTCACAAGTGTCAAATATGATTGACGTACGGCGCCATTTGCAAAAGTATAAATCTTCCGATAGGAGGATTAATTTCGTGCCACCTTGTATAACAATTCGTAAAGCCAAATTTTAACAATACAAAGTTGTTAGTGGAGCATTTTGAAATACATTAATAAGGAATTTTGTCAGCAGATTTTCATAATACAGAATTTTAACAGCCAGAATTTTTAATACAGAATGCTGTACAATTCCTATGCGGTTCTTAGACCGCGCGGAATAGCAACTGGGGTCGGCAGATTTTAACGGTCTAGAACCATACATTGGTATCAACTGTGCAGAAAATAAATGCAGGGTGAAAGTTTCGAAATTACTCAAAGAATGACCCTTTGAGAAGTCACGCAAGAACTCCGCCAAGCCAAAAAGTGTATAAGACCTCTTAGCTAAAATAGGGCCCCGCTCAACACGCGTAAAATAGACACCAGGAAGATAAAGGGTTTTCCAATAACAGGTGTTATCTATCGCTATCGAGAGATGATTAACGATTTTTTATGGCCGGAATTGGATGGTATTGATCTGGACAACGTTTATGTATTTTCAACAAGACGGCGCTACGTACCACACAAGCAACGAAACCATTGATATTTTACGGGAAAAGTTTCCGGACCGTGTTATTGGTCACCGAGATCTTGTAATTTAACACCCTGTGACTTTTTACTTTGGAGCGACGTGAAAGAGAAGGTCTACGCTAATAGCCCAGGGTGGGTTCAAGACCTCAAAGATGGAATTCGTGAAGCTATCGAGGACATAGGCCAGGCACTTTGCAATTCGGTTATGGAAAATTTTATGAAAAGGATATTGGCCTGTAAGCGTGATCGTGGTGGTAATTTTCCACATGTTATTTTCCACTATTAAATACCATACCTTCCTCTTTATAATGGAATAAACATCCGATCATTTATATTAAAAAATAGCATTTATCTTTGAATATCAAAATAACACCTCTTATTGGAAAACCCTTTAGTAAGTTCTCTAGCAGGTCACTAGTACTTATTATTATTATTATTCGCTGTGATTCAAATTCACATTGGGAATGAAACAGAGTGTCGACACTATCTGGAGGATGATGAAAGCACAGATATTGATGATATAAGTATTGCCTTAGCAAAGACAAGACTGCACATCTTTTATGGATGTCAAATTGATCCAATTGAAATCAAGAATGCTCCTTTTTTCAGATATTTTAAATGCTGTCCACAAGGCGGAAAATTTACTAAAAAATTTGGCTTTCATAAAACCTGATGTTATACATTTAATGTTAGGACTAACAGGACTAAGATTAACTATTTCTAAAATGTGTAGTAGGGCCAGGGTTGGGCATAGTGCACTAAACAATTATTGGAATATTTTGCATTTAAACACTGAAAAATATTGATAATGAAACGCATATTTTAATTATCACTACAAAATTTTCGATAGTGCAATTTAGTAGTAGTGCCAAATCCCAATCCTGAGTAGGACACAAACAGTCCTTTAGATCGGAGCGAGTTGAAGACTTGGTTGATAATTAAAGACTTGCTTGTCTTCGGAAAATATATTAGGAGGTTGAATTAGATTTAAAGGTGGCACACAGATGGCGCTATTTATCACTTTATCGCGTTGGCAATACTGAATATATATTCATGACAAAGCCTCATCCCTAGGCTTTGTTTATCAGTATCTGTCATTTCGCTGAAGTATAAACAACGCAGTGTTTTCGTGCTCCGAGTATGTCAACTTCCGTGCCGTCGAAACGCAATTTGCGGGAAGCTTTGCTTTTCTGCTTCAATTTGAAAAAAAATACAGCCCAAGCCCGTGAATTGCTGCAGGAGGCCTACCCAGACCATACTCCGTCGATTTCAACATGTGAGTACTGGTTTCGACGATTCAAAAGTGGTGATTTTCACACCGAAGACAAGGAGCGTCTTGGCCAGCCCAAAAAGTTCGAGGACGCGGAATTGGGGGAATTGGTAAACGAGGACTCGTGCCAAACCCAAGAAGAGCTTGCTGAATCATTGGGCGTTGATAAATCAACCGTTTGCAAGCGTCTAAAAGCGATGGGAATGATCCAAAAGCAAGGACATTGGGTCCCGTACGAGTTGAAGCTGCGCGACGTCGAACGGCGATTTTTTACGTGCGAATTGCTGATCGAGCGACAAAATCGGAAGGGTTTTTTGCATCGGGTGGTGACTGGCGACGAAAAATGGATCCACTACGACGGCCAAGCAGAATATTCACGGCAAGAAAATCATGCTCTGCATTTGGTGGGATCAGGTCGGCGTCGTATATTTTGAGCTGCTCCAACCGGGCGAAACAATCACGGGGGATCGTTACCGACTGCAATTGATGCGCTTAAGCCGGGCATTGAAAGAAAAACGGCCGGAAACGGTAAAAAGGCACGACAAGGTTATTTTGCAACATGACAACGCTCGGCCGCATGTTGCTCAACCTGTCAAAAAACACCTTGGAACGCTTGGCTGGGAAGTGTTACCCCACCCGCCGTATAGTCCAGACATAGCTCCCTCCGATTATCATTTGTTCCGGCATATGAGTCTCGATTTGGCGGACCAGCGGTTCTCCTCGTACGAGGCTACCAAAATATGGGTTGAGCCATGGATAGCCAAGCAGCGGCCAGAATTTTGGAGAAACGGCATCCGGAAATTGCCCGAAAGATGGGCGAAAGTTGTAGCTAGCGATGGCCAATACTTCGAATAAAATATTTTGTACCGTTTTTTCACAATAAAGCCCCAAATCTTCGAAAAAAACCTTTAAAACTAATTCAACCTCCCAATATAAAAATTTATTTTTATGAATTTAATTTTAGGGTAGTTCCTAACACAATGTTAATACTGGACTGACTGCCAACTTATTTTTCTTACTGTTTTAGGTTGTATATTAGTTTCTTTGTTTGCTGCTTAGGAAAAAACATGTTTATCTTTTGTTATTCTGAAAATACATATGTATGTTTGGATTTGTTCAGTCCTTCATGATTATACTTAGAATTTACTTAACTATTTTTATTTATTATTTGTGAATGAAATCATTCCCTAACTAGCGTCGGCCATTGTGCTACAGAAACGAAATTATGATCATTATATTGCACAATAAAAATTGTATACCCAACCGCTGCACAGAGCACACAAAATAAAAAAAAAATTCTGAGAATTCCATACAGATCGCGATAGGCCTTTAATGATATATTAAAGCAACAATTAAATCAAAAACTGCAACAATGTTCAAAGGTAAAATAAATTACGAATACTTAATATTTTATTAAAGTAAATAAAAACTAACATTGCATGTATAAGTATGTTTCTATAAGTCTAAGCTGTACGTGAAGTTCTTGCTGACTTAGTATTATTTTTCTACCCCTTTGCTCCAATTTAAAAAGTCCCAAACAGTTGCCGCCAAACAAGTAAAATTATACATACCTACATCTCTACTTTTCTATACTGTGCCCCTGCATCTGATTTCTACAAAAATGCATACAAGCATGTGCCCATACAACCTGACATACAAGACGCGCTTATTGCCTAAAAATGTTTTGTTGACACTTTCATTTGAATGTGGTAACTTGTGACTGGCAACACTGTTTACATGGGCCGTCAGAAAATTATATCCCTACACATACATACCCATACCTGCATGAATGTAATTGTATATGTCACTAACCTCCTTAAAATGTGGCAGTTGTGTGTGGCTGCAGCCGACTGAGTGCGCCCTCATGCGTTGCAACGAAATTTGCATTTAGTACTATGCGAGCAGTGAAAGTTTTCTATAGCAATAACAACGGCATTACAAGCAAATGCAACAAAACTGAAAGAGTAAAGTTTTCCCTATTACGAATGTTGTTATTTTTTAAGTGATGTCACATAAATACATGTATATGCAGCAATGCATTGCATGCATATACTCGTATTACTTAACAAATAACAACAAGAACAAGTAAAATAAGAAGAACAACATCAATAAACATAAATATCTAAGGACAAGTGTTACAAACAAAATTTCACAAGCAAAACTTTATGCAGCAAAATACTTGTAAATTTGCATTTTCCACTCTCGCAGCTCAGCCAGAGCGTTTTTATCACTCTTCCAAACATCGCTCCGCTTACTTTTACTATTGCTACAACTGTATAACAATCATTTATTTATTCCTTCATTCGAATTTAAGTGCAGAAATGCTACAGTTTGATAAATTGAAAATTACTTGCGTGACACGCACATGTGCGCCTCCTTGTCTTGTTGCTGTTTTGAAATGTTGCTGTTCCAGCTGAAATTGTAGTAATTGTTTGGTTGGCTTTTGGATGCTAAACGAGAAAGTATGAAAAAGTAATTTACGGTTGTGATTGTCAGAAGATATTGATGTTCAGCGTAGAGTTTAAAAGTTTTTGTATACGGGAAACTCCATAGATTTACAGCAGTATTTTAAATAATTTTTCTAAAATCGACACTCTTGAATGAATCCGCTATTTATGGAACAACATCAAAACGCACATCAAAATAAGAAGAGGAGCTCGGCCCAACACCCAAAGAGGGTGTACGCGCCTATTATGTTTATATATGTATATATATATATATTAGGGTGGTCCAAAAATGCATGGGAAAAAATTTATATTAAAATTTTTATGCTGCCGCCCCCCATAATGGTAAAGAATGAAAAATAAAAAGACCCGTATTTTTTTTTTTTTTTTAATCAGACCATATTTAATGGTGCCGCCGGGGCTTTGAAATATCCCATGTATTTTGCATGGGAAAAAAATACTTTTTCGTAGATTTCATGTAAAAACCTGGAAAATGAATATATTTTAACCGGATACCTCAGTTTCTCTTCATAATTGGTCAGGGAATAACAACCAATTATGAAATAATTAATTTTTTTGTATTAACTATTTTTTATAGAACCCCAAAAAGCCCCCATAAAACGAAAATCTAAGAAAAAATCGAAAAAAAATATTTTATATTACTTTTATGAAAATAGTTAATACAAAAAAAATTAATTATTTCATAATTGGTTGTTATTCCCTGACCAATTATGAAGAGAAACTGAGTTATCCGGTTGAAATATATTCATTTTCCAGGTTTTTACATGAAATCTACGAAAAAGTATTTTTTCCCATGCAAAATACATGGGATATTTCAAAGCCCTGGCGGCACCATTAAATATGGTCTGATTAAAAAAAAAAAAATACGGGTCTTTTTATTTTTCATTCTTTACTATTTTGGGGGGCGGCAGCATACAAATTTTTTTGGACCACCCTAATATATATAATTTAATAATATATATATAATTTAGTATAATTAAAAGAGATATACATATATACATGTATCTAATTGTTAATTGGTGCGTACACCCTTTTTGGGTGTTGGGCCGACCTCCTCCTCCTATTTGTGGTGTGCGCCCTGATGTTGTTATACAAATGGAGGAGCCTACAGTATCAAGCCGACTCCGAACGGCAGATATTTTGTATGAGGAGCTTTTTCATGGCAGAAGTACATTCGGAGGTTTGCCATTCCCCGAAATTCGAAACTACGTTCTCTATAAATTCCGAATGGGAGTCACGCACCAACCTGTTCGGCTACGGCGGCCGATAGGAGCTTTTTACTATTGTTTTATATATTACTATTGTATTGTGTATCATATTGTATGTATATACTTTTATATAATATAAATGCCGACTAATTAGAGTCAGGCATTTTCTTATTAACCTCCCTATAGCCCGCGGCAAATGATAGCGTATCAAGATTTCAACCAGTGTTGACTATTTTCATTTTTCGGATGTTCATTATTTTCTAATAGAAACATAGCTCATTATCTAACAAAAACGATATACATCCGTGTTTCAAACTTTAAATCAAAAATCGCAAAAACTTTTCATCAGAATTTTCGTGCATTTGTAAAGGAGAGCATGCGCAACTGCATCACGGAAAAATAATTATCTAAAATCAAGACTTTTAGCCATTTGAAATTTGCGCTTTATTTAACCAAAATTATAATCTATTGACTATATTCCAAAAATTCGGAATAAAATATTTGAAATTTTTATGAAAATTTTTGAACAACATATTGTAAAAGCTTATACAAACTTTATAGTTTAAGTTCTATGGCTCTCATAAAAAAATTCAAAAAATTATTAATTATTGGAAAATTCAAGGAAATTTCACTAAGATCGTTTTAGGTATGGAACTAGCAATGCATACAGCGCACCTGTCAGCGATATTTTGGCGAGTCATCGATAATAGGCGCAACAATAAATAACTACACTACTCTTACCACGTTAAGCATACCATGGCAGGTAGGTAGAAGTCCAGACCAACTCACTTAAGCCTTTGCCGATCCATTGTGAAACCACAGTATCGTTTAGCATAATAAAAATCGTTAAACCATTTTTTTTAAGTGCAAACTCATTGGTCTGTCTGGCATGCCCCGCAGGGCAGAGACATAGAAGATGTCAGCCAGACTCTTTCTCTTCTTCGTTCTGGCAGCTTCTGCAAAAGTAAAAATTGGGTACGTTCAGCCTTTGAGCATGTCGGCATAGGAGACAGTGGCCTGTGATCAAAGCTACTAACATAGACATTTTTCCTTAAACGATTAAGTAGCCTCTTTGAGCGCCTGACGTCCCATTTTTACCATTTTCTTTATGCAGCGTTACATGACTGACTACCAACCCATCTCGTGTTGGCTGAAGGGACAATGATACTTGTACCACGCAGTTTCTAAGTTGAGAGGAGAAGACTTATAATCTCCATACCAAAAGGGAAGCGAGTAATAGTACCCTCTGTCGTTAATTTTTCTGCCTTATAATTTCCTGATATGTCACTATGCCCTAGCACCTATATGAAATAGATGCAGGAATATTCCACCAACTCATTAAGACATGCCCGGCATTTTTGAACAATGATGGAATTAGTGACAACCCACCAAGAGATTTAATCGCCACTTGGCTATCAGAATAAATATAGACTTCTCTAAAGGTAATCATATTTTGCGTGCAAAAAAGTACGAATATACTCTGTATTATTGTGACGTCCACAGACCAACAGAGTACCCCCGAATTCCCAACAATTCTAAATTCGAGGTGTCAATAAAAGTAGGATTTACCAAATAAATGCTTTCTCTTAAATACAACCGCAAGTTAAAGTTTCTCCCTTGTTCTTAACTCGTACATGCATTCAACAATTTTTCTATTACCGATACCTACTCATTGCAATACGTATATGTATGTATAGGGGCACTTATGGACGCTTGTATCTACTTGTTGATAAAAAATAATCCATTTCCAGATCCTATTTCGGGATGCATAAGAGGGACGCTCAAAATATGTTGATATGCTTTGTAATGGTTATATTGTTCAGCTGAACACCCTCCGGTACCGCCATGATACTGAATACCGTAAACTCAATCTGCCCCTCGATAACGTTGCGCGCCCTCAGATGTGCTTAAATAAATGCACTCATGGCTATTCCAGAACTTGCTTGCATGCGTACACATTATGCATAATTGTTGCTTTTCTGTAGTACATTTATCAGTTCAGGTCAGCTTTTAACCAGCAGTGAAAACTAGAAGTATATGGTACAAATAATGTATGGCTCATAGTTAGTTTAGTAGGATATACGAGTATAGTACAATTTGCGCAAACTTAGTAGTCTTCCAAGAGCGGCTAAATGGGACTGCATATCCACGTGTCAATAACATGGATATGTATGTTTATTTTAAATTGCCATCCCTTTTTATTAATAAAGTATTGTAGAAAAAGCTATACATATTTACATATTTTGTGTACTTATCTACATACGGAGGACCGACAAAAGTCCGGTAAGGCGATGATATTTTTTTATTTCTCTGAAAAATATTAAAATGAAATTAGTTTTGTTTAGTCTAACAATGTTTCATTTAAAATTTAAGAAAAATCAGTTAGAAGGAATAGAGAAAACGTAAAATAATTAAGTCAATGTCAGTAGAAATTTTGCCAGCGGACGCCAGCAGAAAATTCGTTACTTTACGGCTTTCGACGTTAACTCAAGCCTCTGCAAATTTTCAATCAGTTCCAAGCAGAATATAAGATTATCTCTTAAGACTATTTGTATGTGGTATCAAAGATTCCAGACTGGACATTTTTCTGTGGAGGGCGAGCTTCGAGAATAATAGCTAAAAGAGAAAAATTGAGGGAGGACCACAAATTACTCATGAAATACATAAAATGTAGTGAGTTTCGCTTGCATGATATGACAATGTTGTGAATATTGCATAATGATTTGCACTAAAAATTTGCTTTATTGGTTCCACGAATTTTTAATGAATGAGTCAAAAAGAAGCTAGAGTAAATTTTTTTCAGCATTTTTTAATAAAACTCGAAAACAAAGAGTCTAGCAAATTTAATATAAATATAACTGATGTTGAAGCTTGAATTTTTAAGTATGGCCGATAACCAAACAGCAATTCATGGTTTGGAGACAAATCCACCTGTGAAAGCTAGGCGCAAAAGTCATTAACAAAGTCTTGATTTACTTCACCAGAGCAAAAATTGTTGATGGTATTTTGTTGCATTCTTCTTAAACCGTAACTGCCGAATAGCGCACTGAAAACTGCTTACCAAAAGTGCTCAAAACTGTACTTGAAAATAAGAAAAACGAGGTACTGTGCGGCTACTTCGATAGTGCATCGCGATACTCCGCCAGCTCACACTGCCAAAATGATAAGTAACTTCATTGCGCTTTCATGCATTGAAAAAATTCGTCCATCGCCATATTCTCCGCATCTGGTTATTTCCAAAATTAAAAAAAAAAGTAAAGGAAAAGTCTTTGCCAATGAAGAGATAATAAATGCAGTTAATACTGAACCTAAAGAGTAGAAAAAACGCGATTTTGAAAAATGTTTTCAAAAGTGGATTTATACAATAGTTAAAAAAAATTATTCAAATTAATGGTTATTATGTGGAGAAGATAAAAGACATGAAATTAAAAATAAATTTTTTTTAAAATTTACCCTTTTGTAATTCAATTTAACGAACTTTTGTTAGTGTCCCCCGTATATTAGTCCCCCCGTATTTTATGCAGAAACACCATCATCTTCAGTGTCTTTTTTCAAACGCCTAAACCACTCAAAAATACGATCAAGCAGAAGCATTCATTCTCCTATACTGCTTTCAAAGAATTATGCATTTCGACTAGTGATGAAATTTGTTTAAATTTCTCGGGACTTCGTTATTACAATCCCGAGATCCCACGACTAACTATTTATTTTGTTTTGCAACAACTTAACTTCATAAAAGAATTTGTTAATACTTTGAGCTTTTATTTTTAATCTCTTACTTTCCTCAGTTTTGTAAATAATTTTTATTGCTTTTAGTAATAAACTTTTTATTTGCCTATAGTCTGTAAGAAACTTGTATTTTCATACATAGACTAACTAAATATAAATAAACTGACAAACAGGAAAAACGTATGTAATATGGTTTGAGCTTTAAGTGATACAGTCAGAACATAATTTTATTATTTGCGCACATAATTCAAGTAGATAATCGTTCACTCATATTTAATAATCTTTATCGTTACAACTCAGAACATGTGGAATTGTCACACAATAAAACTACTCTCGTAATAAAGAGAGTAGCGGGACAGCAAGTACAAGTAACTGTAACCTGTACTCCTGCAACTTTTGGCTAAGAAAAGTTTAAGAGTTAACGAGTTCTCATAGGTTCTGACTAAATCCTGTCAACCGGACTCGTAAAACACAGACTAATTCTTTCACACAAAAAACTAAAACAAGTCAAAATTTAGACTCTTTCTAACAATTATATTTATATGAAATATGACATAATTTAAATATCCACCCTGAGCAAGCCGACAGACCTTCAGATGAAAATTTAACTAGCTCACACATTATCGCATTGAGTTCAGCAATCTCGATCCGAATGTTATGTTTCAGCTCTGGAATTGTTGCTGGTTTATTCACCTTTAGCCTTTACTTTTCAACACGAAATGGATTCCACAAGAAAAACTTCCCAATTCCTAGTACTATATCTGAAATCATCCGTATCTATTCGTCACTCGTAAACTCTACCTCTTCCTCAACTTCATTTCTCCTTTAGAAATTTTTATGGGAAGAGCAACCACAGAGGTCCATGCTATTGCACAAGAAAGACTTCCTGAAAATACGCGGCGAACCAATTGGCGAACTTTGTACTAGTTCTAAGTGATTTTAAAGCAAAGGTAGCTCCACAATTTGGTGGATAGAGCATTTCTATGCAGCGAAAGCATACATATGTGCTGCAAATACTTACATAAATATATGTATATGTTGTTGGTGCGAGTGCGTCAGCAATTCCCTCGTTAAGTGAAATTTTGTAAAATATCTTTCATGTTGAAATTCTGGCATAAGAGCATTAAATTTGATTCCTCAGGGTGCATTTAACAATTTTACCTGCATGTACAAGACTTCCGACCGCAATTTCACTCTCCTCTTCTCACCTAGTCATATCATTTTTCGTACACTCTCGTAGTTGTTTTTGTTCGCCATTGGCTTTTTGCATACATTGCAACAGTGTTGTTGTTAATTGCAACGTTCTTATTACTAACACAATATAAACTTGGAAATGTATAAGGAAGTTGCCGATTTACAACTTGCCGATTTACATTGATACTCTACTTGTTTTTTGTACCGGTTTCATTAACATTGCTCCCAGGAATTTATTAAATCGCTATGCTCTTTCCAGAAATTGCAATGCAATTTGTATAAATAGACAATACTACAGACAAGTAAAGTATTGACGATAGCTTAAGTGCTGCTTTTATTGCCCCTGTTGTGTCTCTTCGACCTTTAATTGGTTTAAATAAATGCACAGTGCGAAAACAAATACAATCCGATTTGGCTCCGTAGAAAATTATGAACATTCCTAAGTCATTGCATTGATAACATGGAAGTTGCAATTAAAACAATTTTAGACCCGTGTACTTGTGCCCAGGGATATTGTGACTTTTTTCATGTAACAGCATAAAGGAATCGATGCTCAGATGGATGAGAGGAGCCGATTTTATTGATTATTTTTCTTCGAAGATGAAAATGAGGAAGTTGTTACTGTGACTGGGCCTCGTTATACTCGTAGACAAGTGATTGAAGGTTTTTTGTGGCGTGATTTTTTGGGAATCCACAATTAACATATCACGGGAATATATTGCAATATTCCGAACGAAGTTTCCCGATTAGATTAATTTCACGTAATGGTGACATAAACCGGTCACCTAGATCATGCGATCTAAATCCGATCGATTGTTTTGTTTTTGTGTTTTTTTTCTAATTTAAAGCTTATGTGAATAGGCCAACAAGAATCCCAAAGCTAAATCACAACATTCGGATCGAGAATGCTGAACTCAATGTGATGTGTGAGCGAGTCCTTGAACATTTTAATTCTCGTACGACGTCCTATAGACGTACTCATGGTGGACATATAAGAATTATTATAATTCATATTATTTTTAATAGCCGTAATTAGAATTAAAATAGTGAAAACTGAAAGAATCTAAAATTGTACGTGTTTTACTTTAAAACAACATATAGGCGAGTCTTTTTAATGCCCCTTTATATTATATTTTAAACACACTTATGTATAGTAAGACTACTATCTCATCATAAAAAGCTACCTAACCGACCGAAGCTTCTATATTAAATATGACAATCAATGTTCAGATATTCTTCAAATAACTGCTGGAGTTCCACAACGAAGCGTTCTTGGACCAGTTTTATTCACCACAGACATACCCCTTTCTGACGAAATTAATTCTGATTCTTTCCATTTCAATTCAACCGGGCTATTCGGGACATGTTCTTCGATTTCGATGTAACTCAAATATGTTGCTCTCTGGTCAAAATAATGAGACACATATTTTTTTGTTCGCCCAAAAAAATTGTTTTTCAAGATTTATCGGCACTTTTGTTTTTCGGCTCAAAATCTATTTTTTTCATTATATAAGACCTTTTTTTTTTAAATGCTCATAACTTAGTCAAAAATGAACCGATTTTAATAGTTCTGGGTTCAAAATGATTGTCATTACTTGCAAAATAAAAAATCAATTACTTTTTTGCTATTATTTGTACATGAAGTCGCTCGTGCAAGTAATAACGATCATTTTGACCCAGAATTTAAAGATTCGGTTCATTTTCGACTAAGTTATAAACATTTAAAAAAAAAATTCTTATATAATGAAAAAATCGATTTTGAACCGAAAAACAAAAGCGCCGATAAATCTTGATAAAAAATTTTTTTCGGGCGGACAAAAAAATACGTGTCTCATTATTTTGACCAGAGGGCAACATATTTGAGTTACATCGAAATCGAAGAACATGTCCCGAATAGCCCGGTTGAATGGATATGGAAAGCATCTTCTTCAATTGCTACGTTCGTAGACGATACAATACTATTAGCAATGAGACAAAAGCTATTGAAAAACTTCAGCGATACAAAACGCAGCTAAGGAATGGTTTGATAACTGGCGCTTAAAAATAAATGAAGACAAAACCGTACAGGTTATACTTACTAACAAAACAAAATTTACTGCAGTTGCAATTGAAATAAATGACAAAGCAATTTCAATAGAACCAACGACTAAATAGCTGGGAATTCACTAGGACTCCAAACTAAACTGGAATCACCGCGTAAAGCAAAAGCTCAAAGAAATAACAGAAAAGCTTCGACAACTTCATTAGTTAGTCTGCTCAAAATCCAGACCTTCTATACAGAAGAAGCTGTTAGTGTACTAAATTATGATTAAACTAATCTGGCTATATGTGCTACAGGTGTAGGGAATGGCTAAAAAAAACTCATATAGAAAATCCAAAGACAACAATCGAAGACTCTTCGAATTTTGACCATGTCTGACAGGTACACGAAAAATGATGACACAGGAACAGTAGACTAAGAAATCAAAAGATAAGACTCTTCGAATTTTGACCATGATGACACAGGAACAGTAGACGAAGAAATCAAAAAGATAACAACAAGGTACTTTGAAAAATTATACACACACAATAATGCAGAAATCAGCAAACTTCTTGAAAGGGAAAGAAACACAAAAAGGCTTCTAAGTGACTCAGCGGCCTAATAAATGCTAAAAAACAATGCACATGTAAAAATAGTTAAAATGCTGTTATATAGTGAATCTTGTATTGTATATTATTTTGCTTATTTTAATTTTATCGCATAGACATACTTAATGTCAATGGGCAGATGTAAATAAATGGGGACTATAAAAAAAACACAAAAAAACTTATACACAGTAAGTCGAATCGGAGCAAACATATGACTTTTAGAAATATTTCAACGGCAACTTCAACTGAAGAATGATAATTTTTGGAGTAGAGATAATCGGAGATAACCGTATTGAAATAGATAAACAGATAGACAAAATGTTAACATACTTACATACATACGTACATTCATCTTCAATGTATACTAATACATTTAAGTGCATATATGTATGTGTATACTATGTCTCTTCCTACACTCTATTGAAGTTAGGATTTAGGCCGATTTATTAAATTATTTATACATCAAAGACACACACAACCGTTTACGCAGCACTTAACGTAACTGATAAGCTGAATATTTAAGCATATAAACATAGCTCTGCATACACACTCACATTATAAAAAATAACGGCCTCGGCAACCAAGTGAAGGTGCATGTCTGCCTCACAGTTTGTGCAGGGTTTAATGCCAACTCGGTGCATAAATATTATGAGATGGTTAGCAATTAATGATATAGAAACGGTTTTCCAATAGACTGTTGCCGCTCGCCAGGCAATTTCCCATTCGGAGACAGCTTGAAACTGTAAGCCCCCCTATGGGTATTTGTATGTCAACATCATGACGCAAACCACAAAATGGAAGAGAATCTCGGTCAAATACCTAGCAAAGTATGCGTGCGTCAATTGCATGCGTATGTGTGTATATGCATACTCAGCAACTGCAATCTTTAGAAATTCTCTACTTAACATGCAATAAACAAACCACGTTATACACTATTAAGTAGATTCTCTTAAGCTATAAGTATTTTCATAGGATATTCCTTGCAAAATTACACTTCATCAATAAATGTCCTTGCGTGTTATTAATGCGATAATTACTCACCTTTGCTGTGAGTCAGTAACCTTGACTAGAGGAGTATTAAAAAAATGTGTGTTTGTGTAGCAACCGATAATTACTCGTTCAAATTTGAAAAGCAGCTGATGAGTGGCACTTAACTAGAAGCTTCAGAGACAAGTATGCAAAATTAATAGTGCAGAAATTCAAGACACTTTTCATGACTGCAAGGCATAAAATTGTTAAAAATGCGATTATAAATATTAAATTTAAATGGAAAACTTTAGCAAAGATATGTTTATTTATATGTGATACATATGAACCTACATGCAGATGTGTGAATGTAGGCATTTGTTGCAAACACAAATTGTGAATACGCAAAATTTAATTAGTTTGATTAAATTGCTAAAACCAGCAACAACATTTAGAATTATTTAGATAAACCCGTAACATAAGTATTTTCGACAGATTTGAGGTGCACAAAGAAGCAGACTCTACTGCCATAGTATAAAGTGGAGATATTTTGCACAGAGGAGATGCTCTGATAAAGGAGAATATAATAGTTAGATACCAAAGTATGTATAAACAACACAAATCCATTTCATTTAACAAATGTTTACCCAAATAGCAGACCACTTAATGTTTATACTTACATACACATGTAAAGGGGTTCTCAATAAGTGAGCGATTCCATGTCAAGTGATCCAAGTATTTCGGAGATGGTCTTGAGTTTTTCTGAAAATTCGTTTATTTGATGGTTGGAATATAAGCAATAAGAAGTAAACTAAACAATTTTTGAAAACAAATTAATTATTTTGAAAATTATTGAATGTGGAAAATTTGGTAGGGAATTTCTTAAAAACAAATATTGCTTTTTTATAACTTTTATAGTTAATTTTTTATTTTTTAATATCAAATACACTAAAAAATGTTTGTTTAAATAACAATTTTTTTTCCTATTTGCGTAACCATCATATTTTTTTTCTTATACAAAAATATTTTCCTAAAAATAAACAGAATAGATTTTATAAAACTGTTACAACACCCAAAGATATTTAACATTGTATAATTAAAATGTTTTTTTTTAATTATTTCAGTTTACTTCTTATTTCACTCAAACTTACAAATAAGAACATTTTCAAAAAATTTAAGACAATGTCCACAATACATACTTGGATCACTTTACTTGGCATCACCTTCTTCTTCTCCCCGATGAGCGCGTTAAGTGCTTTAACTATTTCGATCTTATTTGACAAAGCTCACCAATCATTTCTTCTTAGTGCTAACTCACAGCAAGTAAGTCAAGTAAAGCCAATCAGTTCTTCACTTGATCTTCTAAATAAATACAAAGCAGGCCTTCTTCTTCCTCTGATATTATCAGCAGGTGCCCTCTCGAATACTTGCAAAATTGGAGTGCTTGTATTCACTCAGACCGCATGACCTAGACAGCAAAGCCGATGGATCTAGACAGGCTTCACTACGTCAATATCACCGTAAAAGTCATAGAGCTGATTGTTTAAAGGCACTATCATGCAAATTATTCTTCAAAATGTTTAAATACAGATGCTTGTCCATTTTATCATCAATAAAAACCATTTGTCTTACTCCAGATGCAACTGTGTACCCCCAAACCATTGCATTTCCTCCTCCATCCTTAACGATATGAATACGATTTTTTTCATTATGTTCTGTATTTCTGATCCGGAAACATTAAATTTCGACTAATCACTGAATATGACGTTTTCCCAAGAAGAATCTGGCTCATTTATATAGCATTTGGCGAACTTCAATCTCTTCTCTCTGTTAATATCTGAAATGTAGGGCGGCTTGCCACTCTGCTATGATAACCAGCGTTTTGCAGACAAATACGTGCTGTATATGGGCTTATTTTTTTATGCAAAGACTCCAGAATATTTTGGCATAGAACCGAGGAGGTTATTTTGGGATTTTGCGTGACTGATGCTACTATGTTGCGTTCCACACGTGAAATCAATATTTTTCGGCAGGCATGCATTCATCCGCCCATGTATCAGCTCTTCGCCGTCATACTTCAAGAGATCAGTCAACAGTTCATCTGCTTCTGCATCTTTACTGTTTTTTAGCCGCTCAATTGCTATTCGCATTTCACTGGCGAAATGATTTTTCCGTCGTTAAGGTTAAGAGAAATGGAGTGTTCATGTTCACTCTGAATATCAGTCATCAAATCGCTGTTTTTGTTCTTGCAGGAAATCGTGGTAATCCACAAATGTGAAATATACTGGCTGTGGTAACCAAATGTCTTGTGCGTGACTAGCATTCAGCAGAGTCCAGGTTCGAGCCCCACTGTAGACATAAACCATCGCAAGATGTAAAAGGTGTTTTCTAATAGCAGTCGCCCCTTGAAAGGCAATGGCAAGCCCCTGAGCATATTTCTTCTATGAAAAATCTTCTCATAAGAAACCATTTGCCACTTAGAGGCATTAAATGTTGGAACATGAACTAGACGCACAGGACAAGTAGGAGATGGAGCTCGGCCAAGCACCCAAAAAGGGATGCGATTAAATGACGATAATCCAAGGAGTATTTGCTAGGAGTCTCAACACTCCGAAAAATCAGTATTTGGTATGGATTTTAGTCCGTCGTCTTCACAGATTCCTATTTCTTCGAAGTTTTGTAAGAAGCTGCGCCCAATATCAATAAATGCCATTCAAAATCCACGACTGGCATGCACCACCTACAGAGTAAAGCTACACCGGTCATTTGCTCGAAATCATATTCCACACATATTGTCATCGAATGCGTATGAAAAACAAAAATTGTGACAATATCAATTCACCTATCTATTTTAATTAATTTCAAAGTTGAAGCGCTCTTAATGGAAACCCCTCCATAAGGCTAATGGACATTCGCCCACAGGCAGTTGGTTGGACCATAAGACTCAGATCTGAAGAGTTGGATTGAAGTTAACTTTAAACCAAATAGAAAGTAACTTTATGCAATAACTTGCTGCAACAGTCAACTTAGTAGTACAAGTAAACCAACAACTCTAAAGCCAACATGCCAACAATATGGCTAAGTTCAGTTATTAGCTGTAGGTTTTGATTTTGTTGTTCTTGTTGGATTCTTGTGCAATTTTACTTGTCTCGTCTTCGCAAACATCTTGTGAACGAATATTCATACCACTTGCATAAGTGTTCATATCAATTTAAAGTAATTACAAGCAACCGCATGCTCACAAACACAAACTTAGCCGCATGTATGCATATGTAAAACACTTACAAATACCTACATACATATGTGCGTAGGTATGTTACATGTATGTAGATTTGAAAATTTACATAACGAAATGTTGGGTGAAATGTGATTAAGAGTTTGGTTTGACATACCTAACGCCCAGCAGGTGATTGCCGCTGTCGCTCACCTATGTTGCTAATCTGCCTGCAAATAAACTCATAAACTATCAGGAAAGCTTTTAAGGTATCATATGCAAATAGTCGAATATTAGTTGTTGTGCAACATAACAAAATGCAAGTAGCTAAGCGAAACATCGCGGTTATGTTGTTGGTCAAATAAATATGACACGTTTTCATAAAAATTTGTTACTTCAAAATTGCTTTAAATTTTCTGTACACATAGAAATATGGAAACAGACGTTCAGGATGCACATGAGATAAGAAGGAACTTCATACTGTCCACACGATTAATAAATGAGGAAGTTTGTGTCCTACTAATCGGTCAAAATTAGTTGAAAGTAGCACTAATGGGATTTATAACCAAAAAAAACTCAGAATCTTGCAAAATAACGGACTTCAAATTGCTTATGTGTTCATGAAAAAGCTAAATTTGGTCGGAAGGTGATATGTAACTGAAAGCATGGTTCCTATTTTTTTAGATAAATTATCTAAGGGCCTCGTTTTTGAAGAGAAGATCTATTCACACAGGGTGTATGCCAACTGCCGGGTTCGGCTTCAGCCGCTCCGCTAAAATGTTCGCTGTGGAACCTTGGCCATATTATGAAATTAAGAGTGCCTGCGAGCACAATGACAACACCATATTCAGGAGGAATTGTATAAGTAATCAACACAACTTTTCAAAGAAAATAGGCAACACCAAAATTTTCTCAAAAAGATCGACCTATACACAACCACACTTGAGTTTGTAATCGCTTCTCGGTGAACAACGATAACCTCTTTTTTAACTATATTTATTACATACAATCTGCCATTTAAAAATCACATTCAGTTTTACATCTAGTAACTGTTTAAAAACAGGAAGTTACAATTAAAAAAAAAACACGATAAATTTCTACATGTATTATTGCAATAAAAAAAGCTTATCATAAAAAATCATTTACCTTCTGGAAACGGAAAAAATGCGCGGCTCTGAATTTATGTGAAGGCCGCCACTACAAATAATGGGTGTAAATAAATTAAATAACTTCTACTATAAATCTCGAATAATTTAATAATATCACAAAACCCTATTAATACATCTTTTCAATATTAGAGTATATACTCTTCTTCTTCTTCTTAACTGCCGCGATAACCATGCACGCGATATTGGCCGAGTTTAACAAAGCGCGCCAGTCGTTTCTTTCTCGTGCTAACCGGCACCAGTTGGACACACCAAGTGAAGCCAAGTCCTTCTTCACCTGATCTTCCCATCGAAGAGGAGGCCTTCCTCTTCCTCTGCTACCACCAGCTAGTACCGCATCGAATACTTTCAGAGCCGGAGCGTTTGTGTCCATTCGGACAACATGACTCAGCCAGCGTAGCCGCTGGATCTTTATTCGCTGCACTATGTCTATGTCGTCGTAAAGCTTATACATCTCATCGTTCCTAAATATACGAAGTATTTTCGAAATCGACGAAAAGAGGGTGTGTGTCGATTCTCTTTTCATGGGTCTTTTCCAAGATTTGGCGTATTGTGAATATTTGGTCAATGGTAGACATTCCAGGTCTAAAGACACACTGATAAGGTCCAATCAGTTGGTTGACGGTGGGCTTCAGCCTTTCACACAATACGCTCGCTAGAACCTTATAGGCGATATTTAGAAGAGTGATCCCGCGGTAATTGGCACAAATTGCAGGATCACCCTTCTTATGGATTGGGCAGAGCACACTTAAATTCCAATCGGCAGGCATGCTTTCTTCCGCCCATATTTTGCAAAGAAGCTGATGCCTGCACCTTACCATCTCCTCGCCGCCCTGCTTGAATAGCTCAGCCGGCAGTCCGTCGGCGCCCGCGGCTTTGTTGGAAGACTATATACTCTAGCTCTAGATATTTGGATATCGATCAGTGCAAGTAGCCCTATTACTAAACAGGTATTACTGAAAAAAACTTTCGAGTAATAAGCATCGAACAAATATGTGGATATTTGTTGCTTATACGCCCGGGATGTTATAAAATGTGCGAACAAAATCGAAAGTTCTGCTATATACTCCGTACATCAGGACCATAGAAAAAAAGTACCCAAACCACAAAAATGAGCAAGCTTTAAAGAGTTTACGAAAAATTTACAATTTCGTGATTAGAAAAACATAGAAAATAATTATGGAAGGTAAGAAATTTTGATGGGAATTTTTCGAATTTTTACAAATCTTTTACAAAATTTTCAATTTGGTTTAATATGGTGTTTGTTATAGATTGAAGTATATTTTTATAAAAAAAAATTATTCAAATTTTCAATCTTAATATTACCAACTTTTGAATTTCTGGAGTTGTATGTAAACATAGAAGTAATGGCTGTAGAGGAGAAAATACATAAACCTTATTGACACAGATCCTTTGCAGAGAAGCTTGACCTAAGCTCGTTTAAAGGATAGAAGAAAGGATGTAAAACCAAAAGTCCAAAATGTTCAAAAATTATTTCTCTCTATACACTCAGACTTGGCTTTTAGCACCTTTGAGCTTGCTTTCCTATCACTACAATTCACACTGGGCCGAATGGCGCATGCATGAGTTCGTGCATGTAAGCCATGCCTTTTGCGCTTCATGCTTCCTATTTCCATGTGCTAAAATGTTTTTATCAGAATAAAATAGAACAGTTCTTTGTTTAAATTTACAGTTCACAATATTTGCTTACAGACTAAAGAATAGAATTTTTAAACAAATAAATAAAGAATATATGGCAATGTCCTTATCATAAATTATACAATGGGAGCCCCTAGAGACAGTTACTTTTTAGTCCATCGGGTATGTTTGTGTGGGAACTTATAATATAAGGGCCTTTTGCTCCAAATAGTAGTTAAAGGAACTTATATTGAATATTATTGAACAACAAATAATAATACTAAAACTTATTTCCACATAATCGCTACAAAATCGATTGCAACATTAGTCGTATTCGATAACACAAAAGTGTGTAATAGTTATTTCTAATTTTTGCTAGTTTTTGCGTTCCTTACTGCCAAAGAATTGTCCATGAATCAAAAATTGAGAGAGCAAAGCTGTCACAATACAAGAGTAGCGTATGTTTAGTGCTGCAGAAATTTTAATCAGCAAAAATTATAATCGCGAAGACATTTGTTATGATCTGTAAGCAACTGCCTGAACTTTGTTTTTTGTGCACTTTTGTCTCTACGCCGGTTTTAAATTTACAATTTGTGGTCAGAAACCTAAAAATGGGAAATTTAAAAACAAGTTTTATTGAACGACATAAGAATGTATAAACAACCCAGCTGATAAATATTCTTCTACCCAATAGATTACGAGTTTGGCCATCAGTTATGGTGAAAAGCAAAATTTTTAATGTAATTTCGGCTGCCAGCTGATTCTTTTTCTGAAAGCCGGTTAACGGTATCATCTTGGCCACACCTCTAAATATATTTCACCATGTTCATCATCATCGTTTTTCTTTTAAGTAATCGCAATTTTTTCTTTTCTTTTTCTTCTCCTTGGAAGAGAATTTATTTATTTCGATTGATTGTTGGTGATGGAAAATCTTGTTATCTAACACGTCTACTTATAGAGCGGGGGCTGTATGGAGTTGAGTATGCAAAATGTGAGGACCGCATTCTGTAAATAGTTTTAAGCTCAGAAAAGCTTGCATTTTTTTTTACCCCACCCCCTTAGTATTCAAGTATAGTGCAGGCGCTAAAGGACATTGAGTATGCAAAGTGTGAGGACCGGCAACAATGCTGAAATTCTTTTACTTGAGCTGTGATGGTCCCTTCCCTTTCCCCCGCCCTTCACCTTGTCCAAGCTTTATTGCGTCATAGCACTCGTATTAGTCAGAAGAAAATATTTCGTAGCGCATGACGGTTTATTTTTTCGTAATCACATAATTATTTTAGCTAAGTTTTCTTATAATTCAGTGTTTTATTAGTGTTTTGTTTAAATAAACACATGGACAATGTCTTTAGAAGTGATAAATATAAGGAAACGAAAACTATACGAAATTTCGTGTTTGTTTTGTGATGAAACGGGTAATTTAGTGATGAATCCAAAACCACAATCATTTATAAATATTCAGAAAGCAGCAGATCGGAGAAAAGATGACATTAGTGAGAAAATTAAAAATAATGCAGACTTTACTGAATACAAATGTACTTGGCATCGAACTTGTATGGCAAGTTACATTAGCGAAGAAAAGATAAGACGTCGAGATTTGGCACTACAAAAGCAGGAGAATTTTTCTATCTCTACCTGCTCTGCAGAAGCTAGTGTGTCAGGACTCAAGGCACTCGAAGGTCATCAAGAACAAATTTAAAATTTAATAAAGATCTAAAATGTTTAATCTGGGGTAAACAAACAAGAAATAAAAACAAAACACTTTATTTGTGCTCCGAAATGTCAGCAGCGGAACAAATCTTAAATACTGCCCGAAAAAGACAAGATGATGTTTTTACACAAATTGATACTTGCGAACATCCAGCCGATTTATTTGCAATGGAAGTAAGGTATCATAAACACTGTTATCGTGGTTATCTACGACTACCAAGAAACTCAGCAACTCCAGCAGGTAGACCTCCAAATAAAATACCTCATGACATTCTTATAGAGGCATTTGAGAAGCTGATTAATGAAATAAAACATAAATTAACAACTCACTCTTTTGAAGTGTCATCATTAGCTAAGCGACTAGCTGAACTCACTGACATAGAAGATGCAGTTGTAGAAAATCGTGATATTAAATCACTACTAATAGATAAGTATGGTGAAAACGTTTTATTTTCATATCCAAATGATCGATCGAAATCATCATTAGTGTTTATGGGTAACATATCACTGGATCAAGTCATTGAATATATTCGTACCATAACTTCAACAAACTCCATTGTTCAAGTGGCAAAACATCTTCGTAAAGAAATATTAAGTACTGAAGTAATACCAAATGGGTTTTTATGTGATGAAACTTTAATTGAGCAATTTTTAAAGAAAAATCATTTACCAAATAATTGGCAAATTTTTATGCAAGTGCTAAAAATAAAAAATTAAGTGAAAATTACGATCGACGAGCGTTATCAGTGTTTCATGATATATAGTACTTCACGATTACTGAGAAACCGACTCTAGAGCATATTGCTTTAGCTCAATCTATTCATCATTTGACTCGATCGAAAAATTTAATCAATATGATGAATAAATTTGGTCATTGCATTAATTACAAAGCATTAAAAAACATCGATAAAGAAGTACTAAGGTCAATTTTGTGTGAAGATATAGACAGAAAATTATTTATTCCTAAAAATATAGTTCGGAATTCGTCATTATTTCTTCATGGAGCTATAGATAATAATGATTTCAATGGTTTGAAGGTTCTTATAAGAAAAAATTTCAGGGTGTCATTTAGCTTCTCAATCCCTTGGCGAAAACATTTCTCGTATTTTGCCAGCATTACACTCTCTAAGTGGTGGCGATTCGACTAGCAGATTGGGCTCAAAAAAAAAATAGTTTAAAAGCTGCATCGTTGGATTTTGTGCAAAATGGTCTTAGGCATTTAGGAAATCCATACCTAACAGTCGAACTGAATTAGAAACCATTTGCACCTATCTTTTCTCAAAAAAACATTAACTGCTGGTGAACTTCGCTATAAATTAATTTGTCAAAATATCGGCTTCGGCTTAAATTTATTAAAAGTAATTTGCACATCAGATGCTATACATTTACATTTGTTAAGAGCTTCAGTACAAACATATATATGGATAAATTCTGGCCAAACAGTACTACAGCCTATTGATTACACCTTATTAGGCTATGAAAAAAAAGATGGTAAATTGTATCCACGTCAATTGACGAAGCGACCATTACCGGAATTGTTCATTCAACCCTGCAAATGTGCATCTAATTGTCAAACAAAGGCTTGTTCTTGCAAAAAGTTACAACTAAATTGTATTTCGTTGTGCAAGTGTATTAATAATAACTTCCAAAATAAAAGAGATTAATTATTTGTATTTTTTTGTATGACTTATGTTAAAATGTTCTTTTTCCTATTAAATCATTTTTTATCAAAAATATGTGTTTTTTTTTTATTTTTTTTTTATTGACTAACTAAAATTATCTTTAATCATAAGAAATAATTGAATTTTATCACTAAAACAATCATTGAAATGGTTTCACAGCACTTGTTCAGTCCATTTACTTGAATACTAAGGGGGTGGGGTAAAAAAAAAAAATGGACCATCAAATCTCCCGGCAACATCCAGAATCATAATCTGCAAGCTTTTCTGAGTTCAAAACTATTTATAGAGTGCGGTCCTCACATTTTGCATACTCAATGTCCTTTAGCGCCTGCACTATTAGGTTTATTCTCCTATTCAGGAACGACATGAAACTATAGGAGGAAAGGTGCCAAAGTGATTTACATTTATGTTCTTTATGTTATTTATTCTTCTTTTATCATCCATTGGCCGAAATGAAACATATACCAATAATATGTCGAATAGAATGGTCTGAGCAGAAACTAAGCCAATGAAGATTACGATACATACGCGGTAATTGGCACCTTTAGAGTGCATTACAGTTATGAACCTTACACTGCTTGCCTCTAGCCCTTATAGTCGCAAATATTTAAAGAATCTAAGCTTAGTGAGGCACCAGTTGTTCAGGTATCTTGCGTAAGTCCAAGCTTAAGATAAATATCTTGTTTTGAAGCATAAGCTGTACGAAACTTGATGGAATTCACAATTTTAATTTATTATCTTATAAGTTGGTTCATTTCACATTTCCTGGATTTGGGTTATATTTTATTCTTATAACTATATACGGTAATGAATTGTGAATTCCTTGCCAATCAGGAAGCTGGCTAAAGGAAACTCGAAAGAAAATATTATATATCGATAAAAAAATGTTTTTACAAAGAAAATTATTGATAACATTTGACAGTCTCGATCGAAATTATATTTGGATTTCATTGCATTCAATGCCTAATACATGAAAAGTCATCAGCATTATCAAAGCGCATTATAAGGGTTTTTAATATAAAATTTAGCACAAAGAACCACAAAGATGTCTTATGTCGCTATTGTTAGTTCTTTTAGTCCTCGACGATGTATGAACAAGCAAACGTGGCGTGCCCTGGAACTTCTACGAACAGTTAAAAAAGTAAGTTTACGCAGATGACAAAACAAACAACCAGCTGGACCCGCTCAGTGCTATCGCAAGCGAAGTTGACCTTAAAATAAACGGCCAAAACGGTCTAATAAAGACGAAATTTATTTCAAATTGTACGCAAAAGAAGACCCAAGGTTTACGGTGTATTGAAAAGATATGAGTCATAAGACGGAATTTCACTACCTCGGGCCGAAAATAACACCAGCAGGTGGAACGATTGAAGGCATCTTACACCGTATCAGCAAAGCTCGTACAGCGTTTTCCCAGTTGTACAATATATGGGTTTAAAGTCAAAACTAGGGTACGAATTAATTCCAACGTGAAAGCGGTGTTGCTATATGCCTGCGAATCCTAGTCACTTACATCCGCGCTTACCCGATGGCTACAAACATTGGCAACGCAGACGATTTGGCTGGAAAGCCGTACATTGCGCAAAGATGTCGGCGAACTGGTAGGAACTGTGGAAGACCAAAAATTTGCTGGCGACGCATGGTGGATACAGACTTATCAAACTCAAAGACGGCCTGGAATTCTTTAAAACAACTTACTCGCAATCAAAATTACTTCAAAATTTTTGTTCTGGCCCTGCGCTCCAATCGAAGTTAAAAGTAATATGTACTTTAATATTAGGCCTATAGAAACGACAGGAGGTTTGTTCTGATAACTTCGAGTTTAAACTAGTCCCCTCTGACCTCTGTTTTGAGGGATCTAATAGCTTTTCGAAAGAGCTCACTGACCGGAATGTTCTCCAGGATGTCGGTACAAGACTTTTGGATGACCTCTCCGGACGCAAAACGTTTTTTTTCTGAATTGGTAGAAGTAACAGGGAGCCATATGAGGCGAATACGGTGAGTGATTGATAATTAAAGTGCGATTTCTAGTCAAAAAATCAGTTACAAGAGTGAATCGAAGAGATGGTGAATTATCATGCAATAAGCGCCAGCTTCCTCCTTCGCAGTATTCAGGACGAATTCGTCGAACACGATGCAACAAACGCTTCAAAATGCCAAGATAGCAAACTGCATTGGCGGTTTGGCCCGTAACAAACGAGCGTCAACTTAATTTTTAACTTTTTCAAACGCGATTTTTTGTGTGGTTGCTCGTCTGGGGCCTTCCATTCGGCGGTTTGGCGCCTACTTTCAGGTTCATGTTTGAAACACCACGTTTCATCACCAGTTACAATGTTGTATAAGAAGTTCTCGTATTTTCTCGCCTCTTTAATGAGGTCTTTCGAATGTTGAATTCTGAGCAATATTTGGTCCTAAGTTAAGTTGTGCAGAATGAAATGTGCGCAGACCTTTCGTAAGCCCAAAATGCGATAAATCGGTGTTTTGGAATTATTCAATTCCGATTCCATGAATCTCAACGCTGATTTCAGTTCACTTTTGATAAATTTACGAACAATTTCGATGGAGTTTTCGAAGATTATTGATTTTGGGCGGCCTGTATGTTCATTGTCATTTATATCCTCACAACCATCTCTGAAAAGTGTAAACCATTCATGAGCTCTGGCACGAGATAGACAATCATCGCTATAAACTTTTTTCGTCAGTTCAAATGTTTCGGTAAACATTTTACCGATTTTAAAACAAAATTTGATATTAGCTCTTTTTCGAAATGTACCGATGACACAAACATCCTGGCACTTTAGACGCAATAACTTCGCTTCCACTGAGCCGGATGTCATCAAGCTCTCATTGGAAGTCAGCTAAGGATGTAGCTTCCAACGCGCCAACTCATTAAAAAAGTGGAGCCATCAAAAATATTTTTATGACGCCAGTGTTGTTTATTTTGGACATCACCTTCTATATACTGCTTATGGGAATTTGTATTATCTTTTATTTTATTCCTTTTCATATTTCAATTCGTATTAAGATTGCCCAACTGACTCTTAAGATACCCAGTTAAGATTAAGTGGAACCAATTTTGTTTGCCCATAAAAAATAGTTCGTAATCAGCATGCGATTCTACATTTGATAGAAGTTTAGGTGCGCAAAAAAAAATAAAAAAAATACCAGTCTAACGGTTAGACGCGATAGAAGTGAAACCTTTCGTAAAACAAACTGAGAGAGAATGAGACGAAAGCAGCATTAGGAGCGGGATAATTATAGGTTCATTATAATATTGCTATAAAGTTCATATTTTATTTTCTTCATTTAATTATTATTCATCCTCAATGTTTTCAAATTCAACAAATGATACGAGGGGCTTATGATAGCTAAAATGTGATACAAATGCTTTGGTTTCGATGTTGTCAACATATCTTTGAAATACCGCGTCAATTGTTGTTTTTGATCGTGTTGTCGATTCAGTGCGATTGTTACACATTTTTAAATTGAATGTTGTATTGAGAAAGTCAATTAAAGGAACCGCTGTGTCCAATGCAAAATTTACGTTAAAATCGCCACTTAAAATCATTGGAACTTTATCGTAATCTTTTCTAAGTATCCGCGATACTTCTGGTGTATACTTTATTAAATTTTCGTGATGCTATTTATTGATTGATTCGGTGAAATATAAATTGTTACAATTAAAACTGTTTTTTCATTGCTCGATCTGGTTTCGCATGCACATATTTCTCCCACTTTAGAGAGCTGAACAGACAGTGATTCTAGTTGCTGTGCATTCAGATCTATCTGTGGAGTTACAATACGAGCACCGTCATTTTGATTGTGGTATATTGGAACACCGCCTGCAATTGAAAAAAATGAAAATATTTACGAATATAAAAATACGGACGCAATACAGCACACGCGGTTGCTATTATGAGCGTCGCAATGCGTATATTACAGGTATGTCGTACTAACATACACACAAACATTCGTAGGACGCTTGGTCTAAGCAAGTATTAGGTAGTGTAGTATAGGTATACATAATGCCTTCTCGCTCACCGTGGCTCCGTAATACGCAGGCGCGCACATATACGTACTAGCATACATACAAACATACATACATATGACGCTTGAACTAAACACCAAAACAAGTAATAGGCAGTGTAGTATACACACTACAATAGTCACTATACTAGCGTGGCTCAGCAGTACGCAGCCACACACATATACGTATATCAATATATAATGCTTCGTAGTGTCGCTTTTTCGTTTCATCGAGTCTCAAATCACTCCCAACGATTCTAAAGAAGTTTTCACTTCAAAAAAAAATTATAAGCCAGTATAATTTATACATCCATCTTCCTGTGACTATTTAACTGTACCCAAGGATGTTATTCGAGATTTTTAACGCAGAAAAAGGTGAATATTAGAATTCACGAATTTTAAATTTTTTTTTGATTTGAGAGTTGTGTGTACTTTTATTTTGTTTTTATCCCAAATACTTCTCCCGATTAAATGTTGGTTGGTAACCAATGTTTTAAGTGTGAACTATAAAGGGAATTCTTTTGAAATTAATTATAATCTGATAAGCACGAAACATTATTAAGACCGTCGTTTGGTTATCTTAAAAAAAAATAATGATAAAGGAAGAACAAAAATAATTTTCAATTACAGTCACATATTTGCTGACAAAAACGCATTTCAATGAGCGCAAATCCATTCTAGAAATGAGAATTTATATTATTATTGGAATAAAAGTTTCAATGCAGAAGTAGCAAAATAAGAAACATTCAGTTTTTATCAGACTGAATGCAATTCCCAAATTGTTTATAAATTTATTTTATAGAAAACTTTTACTGGAAATGCCGTAAGAAAGAAGCGACGAGTGGAAAGAGTCAAACCAAATGAATTCACTTAACTGCAGTGGCAAAAACTGATGGTGTGACAAAAAAGGAAAAACACAGTGTGAAAAGAACTTGGAACATTCAATAAATTTTAGTGATTGCAAAGAAAGAAACACTCACATGAAGTAAGCGCGTACACATATGTATACAAACATATATGCATTAGTATATAACTTTCAAAAACAGAGGAAGCCAAAAAGGGAGCGAACAAATAAATAAAATAAACGTAAAAAGTTTCGCCCTTATACATAAATATTAATCAATGAGCAGCGTAAGTAGCTCATTGCTTTTTAAAAATGTGGCCAAGCGATTGTGGCATGATGTGCCATGGGAGTTGGAGCAGCACGCTCCAAAAAAATTGCAAATTAAAATTTATAACACTCCAAAGTAAATAGTAGTTTAGCCAAATGTAGCGGAATGTAAATGCTGCAGCAGTGCCACTACCGCACGTCGCACACCACCCAACATCCAAAATATCACAGGGAAACAGTTAAGTAATGCATAATATATCGTTATGTATGTGTATATATACATGCAACAGCAACACAACCACAACCTAAAAGTATAACCGACAATAGTTTAACAGTGCGCATTTTGGCAATTGTTTTATGTCTCCTTAGAGTGCAATAATTTCTATTTATTAATCCAACAAAAGCCGACTCGCTTCAAGTCCTAGAATATTTACACACATAATTGTACAGAGCTAAATACCGAACAGTGTAGGCTCAAGCATTGGATAGATGTGGCACAAATATTTAGTTGCATAAATTTTGCTTTATTTTTCTAGTTTAGCAACTGCTCAGTGACACACTTTTGGTCATAAAATGCGTGGCGAAAACACCTGGTCGCGAGCACAAGCCAGCTACAAGTTTATCAGTTTAATATTTTTACTTAACTGTGCCATAATTCATATACCCTTAATGTTGTTAGTTCAAGAGAATTGTGAATATCACAATAAAATCAATACTTAGTGTGGCGTACACAACCTTGAGTTGAGCGCTTAAATTTTTTTCGCATAAATCTAAGGAATATAAAATGGCTTTTTACAAAAAGCAGAAAGGCACTTCTTGGGGATATTTTTAATTTACATGCCCACGAGGGTTGCCTTTAATATTTCCGCCCAATAATGATTTGTTTTATTGTTTTTCAAAATATTCCCCTTGAAAGTCAAAACATTTCTCTAATCTCGTTTAATCCGATTTTCAAGGCACTTTTGCTACTCAGAAGTGGAAATCTCCAAATCGTGCATCTTCAGGCATTAAAACATCGGCCTCGTATTTTATTTTTGATGTTCGGAAACAAAAAGAAACCACAAGATGCCAAATGAAGACTGTAAAGTGCTAGGTTCGGTAATTCGTTCTTTTGAGTCCTGATAGCTCGCATTGGCTTGGTGAAGAATGGTTCGTCATCGGCGGTTGGATTTCCTTAATTATTCGATAATTTCTGATAAACAAATGGTAGTGCACCACTCGCAATTGATTGCTTTAAGTTTAGCTAGTGATACAGTCATGACATGTCCAGATTCTCCTAAGAAACAGGTCACCATTTGCTTTGACGTGCTTCCTCTGTGAACAACTTTTGTTGGTTAAAGCT
Source organism: Anastrepha obliqua (assembly GCF_027943255.1). NCBI lineage: Eukaryota > Metazoa > Arthropoda > Insecta > Diptera > Tephritidae > Anastrepha > Anastrepha obliqua. Next base: position 91,183,835 of record NC_072892.1, read on the forward strand.
CATCTTGGACCACCCATACTGTCGATTGCTATTTTGTTTCCGGCTGATATGCATAGATTCAAAATTCATCACCTTTTGTGATATAATAAGCGTGCTTTGAACTACCGCGGCTGAATTTCTTCAACATTTCTTTGCAGCAACCGACACGAGTGCTCTTTTGGCCAATTGTCAAATTATGCGGAATCCAAAGAGGACAAATCATTTTGACAACCAAATTTTCATACAATATTGAAGGTATGCTGATCTGATCCCACTATCGATCCCAATGTCGAGGGATGTCTCTATTTCGCGATATGTCACATGAAGATTTTGGGTTATCAATCGACGCGCAGAATTAGCAACAACCATTTCTGAATGGCCTTCACGAAATTCATCCTGCAAGAATCGGCGGAAGCGTTGGAACTCGATGTACCTATGTCTCACAGTGTGGTGTGTGGTGCTTCAACGCCAAAAGTCCCAGTAAGTTGATCAATATACTGCTGTCTCGATAATCTCCGCCGAAAATCATTATAAATCATTGCAATATTTCACGACTTAATTCTATTTTTTGGGCGAGATGAATTCTTCAACTCACTGAAAAAAAAGGTACAGTTCGTACCATAAGTGCAAACATTTCCATATGCTAAAAAAACATAACTTTTGTTTTAATGCTAAAAAATTCAAAACTTTTCGATAAAATATAGAATTGCAGCTTATCCCATATAGTGTTGCAAAGGCCAAAATATAAAAGGCAACCCTCGTATCATTGTGAATGTAAACTCTTACTTCTGGATTGCGATCATTCGAAGAAAACCAATAGGGCAACTTCCATGATATATCATCAGAGAACATTTTAAATGCACCTTATAACACATGGGCTGAAAAGTTCCGGATCTAACAAAGAAAATACGTTTTGTTAAAATTAGCTTTATTCATTAACGTAATTTTCACCAAGAAAAACCCAAACATTCCAGCGCCGCTCTAACATTTCAATACTTCTTTTGTAGAACGATTTATCTTTTGCCTCAAAGTAGGCCACATTTTCAGTAAATTTCTTAACGGCGCGCCTTTTGATTGGGTCTACGGACAGCTAGTAGCCGCTGGGAGCCAAATCTGGCGAATACGGTGGTGAGATATGTAGGAGCAATTCGAAATTCGATTCATGTAATTTTTTGTCAATAAAAACAGACTTGTTACACAGTACATTGTCTTGAAAGTGAGCAAACGCGGCACAAACTTGGAGCAGAGTTTTCTCATAGTCAAAGGCTCATGCAATATAACAACACGCTCTTTCGATATCTTTACGATGTCGGCTAACTCACACAACTTCGCTTTTCGATCATTCAAAACGATTTTTGGATTTTTGGCTGTTTTCTGGTGTTACAGCCTCATTTGGACTTCGAGTGCGTTGTGCATCGTCGGTGTCTCTACGGCCATGTTGAAATCAGCAAACTATCGTTTTATTGTTGTTTCTGATGGAACGAAGTCTCCATAATACTTTTCAAGCCATTGCTTCGCTTGAACAGGTTTTCCTCCCATCAAGAACCAGTGTAAATCTACAGCACGAACTTTTTTTTGATCCATTGTTTTGAAAATAACAAAAGTAGCGTCACTCTTGGCACAATAACTCACGAACTACTGAAAAGAATATCATGAAATTTTAACAGCTGTCTTTTCAAGGTTAGTACTAACTTACTAAAGAAGAAAAACAGGTAAATGTAATGTGTTAGGAACGGGACTTTTCAGTCCAAGTGTTATTTTTTGCATAGAAATATTTTCATGGGCACACTAGCAGCAGGAGGTTGCAAAAAAGCGTGAATAGTAATAAATATTGCGTCAAAGTCTATATAATCCTGAATTTATTCACTGTCTATAGAAAATAAAGCATAGACGATTAAGTGATTACTATATTTACAACTCCTGTATGACTGGAACAGCACTTGAAAGGAAGCTATCTCGTTGCAGCAAGTCTTTCGGAGTAGGCATAAAGCGGTAAATCGTTCTATACGAATACTTTGGCTATTGAGTAAAATATTGAAATAAGTAACTGTTGTTTTTATTTTCAAATGACACAAACAAAGTAAATAAAATTATGAATATTTAGACTTTATTCGAAAAAACTGTTTCCGTATAAATCGCCCTATATCGCTAATAAAACGTCAATCGTTGGCTTCAAAGTCATAAATTGTTGCTGGTTTGACAAAAAGTAGTCCAGAAGATTAAAGTAACACAAAATTAAATTTTAAAGATTATTTTTAAAATATTTTGCAAGCATAGGCTATGTAGGAAATGTCTATAAAATCGGTTGCTGGATAAAGTTTTAAATTTACAATTTTTCAACAAGTGTTTCCGGCTTCACATCATTAAAAAAAGTTTTACGGAAATTTTGCTTTCACAGAAAGGTATAATATTCTTAGAGTAATATAATTGAACAGATTCCTTAATTTTTTCCAAAATTTTTGACGAAACTCATTTCAGCTAAGAATTTGTTTATTTTCTCTCTTCATATAAAACACCTTAATTTCATGGTTATGGTGGTTTGAGAACGTTAACCAGGCCAAGGATAACCACATTTTCGGTCACCTTTACAAATGCCTATTAAAAATACATACCTATTGCAGCTAAAAGAATTTTAGTTTCCTTCTGGTCACACAAGCAAATATTTCATATGTGAATACTTTGGAAATTTTCATCCATTCCCAGCACATAGCTGAACCCGCAGAACTTATATTCGAGTATATATGCCTCGCAAATCTCCGAAAAAATATATCCCAAAATAAAAAAAACGTAAATATTTTATTTTCTTTTTTTTAATTTTAATTTTTTTAACTTCTAATTTTATGAACATTGAAGAGGAAGGGAAGTGAAGAGAAAATAAAAAAAGAGGTTAAATAATATTGCACTGCAAACATTTTAAGCCTAATTTACAGAAAAGTGCATTTCTCTCATGGGAATTCAGTAGTAATTTCATAGCGTTGACAACACGGTTAAATATCTAATAAGAACTAAATAAAAAAGTAGGTGTCTAATTTTCTTGGCTATAGAACAAATTTAGGCGGTACTATAAAACAAAAGTGTTTCTTCTTGATCAGTCTGCGCCACAACGGTCGGTGCAATCAGATCATGTCTTAGGTAGGTTCTTAACGCACGGACACACGCTATTCCATAGGCCTACATATAAAGAAGACGGCAACCACGAGTGCATTCAGGTTAAATGAAGCGGGTCGCGGGTGCGGGTCTATTATTGCGACAAACTCAGTTAATCTAGGAGAGTCTTTGAAAGGAATTTTCCACTCTCTTTCTATCTAAGGAGGAATGGAATAAGGTACTCTCACTAAACAACTTCGACACTGCCGTCTATATAGATGGCAGTAAAATGGATTGTGGTATTGGAGCTGGTATATATTCTCATGGACTTAAAATTGGAAAATCTAATACCAACAGTATCCAATACCAGCAGTGTCCTCCATGCGAAAGTACTGGCAATTGGGGAAGCTTGTAGGCTACTAATAATAGATTTCTCTTTTAAGGGCAATATCGGTATTCTTTCGGAGAGCCAAGCTCTAAGCGCTAGATTCGGCTACAACAATATCTTAAGTGGTGGAACAAAGTAGGAATAGCCTTACTACTTTGAGCGAAAACCATAAAGTAACCTTAATCTGGGTCTCGCGACATCGGAACATAGAAGGTAATCAAAAAGCGGATGAACTGGCAAGAAGGGGATCTACCATGAATAACGCTCTTGCAGAATCGGTATTTACACCATTAGGTCCAGTCAAGAGTACAATTTCCCTAAAATACCTCCAAATCGCGGATTGTAGATGGAGAGACCAGACGAAATGCAAAATTAGCAGAACGTTATGGCCCACCTACAGCCTCAAGGAATCGTCGATAGAGAGTGAAAATTGAGTAACATATCTATTTTATGTATAGTATATATAAATATAGAGACATGTGCGCAACCAAGGGGACGTTCTGAGGTTCAGAGATACCTCCACAGACAAATTAGCACTACTTTTAACATAACAGAAGAATATCATTAGAAAAATATTCAATGCAAGATCCCGCGAGAATTCCATGATTTATAATGATTTTCGAGACAGCAATATATTGATCAACTTACTGGGACTTTTGGCCACTTAGCAACTCTTTGCAGAATGAATTTCGTGAAGGCCATCCAAAAATGGTTGTTGCTGATTCTGTGCGTCGATTGATAACACAAAATCTTCATGTGACATATCGCGAGATAGAGACATCCCTCGACATTGGTGGGATCAGCATACCTTCAATATTGTATGAACATTTGGTTGTCAAAATGATTTGTTCTCGTGAGATTCCGCATAATTTGACGATTGACCAAAAGAGCCCTCGTGTCGGTTGAGAAGAAATGTTGGAGAAATTCAGCCGCGGTGGTTCAAAGCACGTCTATTATATCTCAATAAGTCATGAATCTTGAATTTATGCATTTTATAAAAATATTCAATACAAGTTCTCGCGAGCATTCTATTGAATTTTTTATGATTATTAAAATGCTTCCTTTGGGTAATTTATACTTTTACAAGGTATTAAAAGTATTTTTTATAAGATCTGGCTACACACAACTGGCTACTACTTGAGAACCAATCTATAGACGTTGGCTCCCGTTTTTGCTACTAAAACAACACATTCTCGTAACTTCTACACTCTTGTATCATTGTTAACTATTTAGCATTATTCTTCCTAACATACGAACCATTAGCAACCAAAAGAATTTCCGGAAAAACCAGTCATTTAATAAATTATTTGTAACCTTATTATGTGTCGACTTTTGTTTACTCTGTTGTCGGTATTTGACACTATTTGGGCGTGTTGGCGTTTATTATAATCGTCTGGCCTTACGAGTACTTTCAATGATTTGGATTTAATTTGTTTTCAATAAAAAAAGATTGTTTGTCTGGTTATTATTTTTTATTATAGTTATTACTATTATTATAATTATTTTTTAGACCATTTTTTAGACCCTATAGAGGCATGAGCTAACTTTCTTTGCAACAATCACGTGATTTGCGACTTGATTCTGGAAACTGATATAACATATTGCACTAAGCTCGGTCAAACATCCATCTCTAATTGTAATAAATAAATGAAAATAGAATACGCTTTTATGCTGTGTCCATCGAAATTATTTTTATGAGCTAATCTCTTGCCGAATTCAAAACAACGTGGATTTCATGACCAAGGAGACAATTATATTGCCCACCTCTTACATGATGCTGTATTAGTGGCAAATGTTTTTTATAAGAAGCGTTTTCATGGCAGAAATACTCTCATAGTTTTTGAATAATCCGGAGAACCAACTTAAAAATAAAGAGGAAAGAGTGTTTGAAATTTCAACTTTATTTTTATCAATCATCAATTTTCATCGGATCAACGTGAAAATTTAGCTTATGAAAATGTAAAAAAAGGAATTAAATTTTTGAAATTCACAACTGGAGTTACCCCTTTAAGCCGAATACTTCGATCTGTAACTACTAGAACTGGCATTCCCACATTTATCACTCTACCTCCCCGCCAAGCAGATGCTTGTTTCAACCATTACCTGGATACTTCATTGTGGAAATTTGTAAACTGCTTCAATTTTATGCAAAGGAATTACTTCTTCACTTCCATATGAATGGCAGCAACATTCTCTTGACCTTTGGTGCTGCAGTCACGCTCTGTTGGTCTTCACTGAGTGGCATAAATGTTACTTTCACTTATTTTTCGAGTGGTCGCTAGAGCACTTCCACATTTGATACAACTTTGCTATACCCGTTCACATTTCTCGTTTAATGTGTAATTAATGAGTCTCCTGTGTGTGGTTGTATTAACTATGTAGCAAATAAATTCTAGTACTTGTATATTCGCCTGCGTTGTGTTTAGCAGAGCTAACTAATTATAGGATATCGTTAACTATACAACAGAGCGTCATTGAAGGGATTTTCGATAATGTTATATTGCTTTGAAAAATTTATATATAACGTAAGCGTAATTTATACAAAAAATAATACTAAAAACAACATCGAGGAAGTGAGTTAAATTCTTTCACCGAACAGTCAGCGAAATAGTAACTGTTCCTCCCTTTATACTGCCCGCACTAGTTTGGTCCGCTGCCAATAGCAAGCATTTTTACACAACCACCAACTTTGATGTCCTTTTACCTGCGGAAGCCAACAATTTAATGGCTTTGACACCGGTGTATTCGTACATTTTGTGGCATTACCCGCAAGGCAACTCAGCGGTTGAGGAATTTTATTTATTTTAATATTGCAAATTTTCGGCACCACGCTATGTCACAACTGCGCACCACCATGGTAAATTGTGTGTATGAAAAATTACATAAACTCATACAATATGCGCCAATGAGTGGAATGAGAAGCGGTAGTGCCGTTAAGAGTGAGAGTGAAAATAAATCAACAGAAACACTAACAGCGCCTTGGCGTATGAGTAACAGCCATTTGCGCGCTGAGGCAATGAAAATATGTGGCGGAAATAATATAGTTAGTTGTAGTGGGCCCTCAGCTGGTAAGCGGTATTACCGAGAATGCAAACACGGTGCGCGGAAGCATATGTGAAAAAGTGAGGTGACCAGCAGTGCCGTTGCGAAGGCAAATTGCTGCGTTACTGGGCGAAATATTAGTTTTCCAGTGGTTTGCTGGAGCTGTTGATAATTACAATCCATCAGCAGCATTGTAAATTTAACGACCAAAAGGCAAGTAAATTTCCAGCGCGCCAACATTGAAATGGATACAAATGTGAGTGTATGAGTGTGCACATACACCTACATCAATTCATATTGCATAAGGAATAAAACCATTTCAAATATACGATAATACAATTGCCGACACATTAAAGCTGCTGAAACAGCTGCAAGAGTTTTATTGAGCGCGTATGTACGATTTCTAAAAAAACACATATACATTTACACAAATCACTTCATTTGGTACAGTGTTTCCTGTGTACTTGTCCGTGCATGTGTGTAATGTGAAAAATCACATTAATGGCATAATACCCATAACCCGCAGAAAAAAATAATAGCCGTTCGACCCTTATGCGACGATGGCTTTTCGACTTTTACATTCAACCAGCCCCAAACCACTCGCGCAAATAAACAAATAAATGAAATGAAATGAACAACAAACATAATGCCAAAATTAAATGGCGCGAAAATATAGCCCGGTCAGCTTTTTTTTATGATTTTATTTATGTATTTTATTTTTATCTTTTATTTTAATTTTTTTTTTGTTTTTGGCTTTGTTTTGTTGTGCAAGTGTTTGTTTTGTACCCACATTTCTTTAACTCATTTTATTTTCACTCTCTTTTTCATTTCACTCCCTTGAAGGCACACATATGTTGCTGGTGCACATTAAGCACAATATCCACTTGTGTATTTATGTATGTATTTACATATTCACATACCTGTGGATATCGTTAAAATCAGCATATGGCCTTAATCAGCAATCATATAGAGTGTAACATGCATTTAATGTTTGGGCATATGAATTCTTGCTTATTCACTTTCCCTATGCTATATTTTTTGTGTTTTTTGTAGAAACTTATTTCCGGTTATTCATTTTCTGTGCGAATAATTTTTTTTTTTTTTGCTTTTTTATGAAAACTTATTTCCTCTCTTCCTTTCATATTTTGGGCATGATTTTTCTTTTGAATTCGCTTTCATTGCCTGAAACAAAAATTAGTAATCTACCAAAATCACATTAAATTAGAAGCAGAAAAAAAACAATAAATTTTCTGGTTCACTACCGGCACCACAACCCCACAAATACATTACAAATAAGGCGGGGCTTATACAGAAATTAGGAAAATTTCAAGTATTCCTTAAATGGAAAAAATGCACAAGACCGCCAAGAAAAAAATTATCATCACTCAATGCGATTTTTGAGGCACGAACTTGCACTTTATTGCACTAAAATTCAATGGGCTATAAAACTATTCCTACTACTAAAAATTCTGTCTAGAAAATTTCAAATTTTGATACAAAATTTTTGATTTTTTTTTTAACTTTGCACAAAGACTGAAACTTAGTTGAATTAATTTGGTTTTTGTAGGAGAAAAAACTATATGTTCATAAAAAAGGTGTTAAAATTAAATAAGATACAATATTAGGTTGGGGAATAAGTTTGTAGCATTTTTAACGAAGACTTTCATTTAAACAAAAAACGACAATCCAGAGAATACGACGGATGCTGAAAGACCTCCCATTCGAGCTCTTAAAATGCGGCTTTGCCGACTTGTGCAACGTGAAGCCTGGTGTTGTCATGAAGGAGTATGGTTTGACCATATCGATCAGGTCTTTTCATTCACGCAGTATAGCTGCGCAATGTCAGGCAATCCTTGTTGAGCGTGGCATTCTTTGCTTCATGCTTTCAATACGCGGGCGATGTGATGAAACAATTTTTTTAAATCATATACTTACAAGATAGCACAAAATGAATCACCCTATCGGAAGACCGCCCTAGCTGAATGGGCTGATGCGTGATAACCATTCGAAAATGCACAAGTTCGAATCTCCGTGTATACAACACTAACTGATAGAAAATGTTTTTTAATAGCGGTTGCCACTCGGCAGCCAATCGCAAACCTCCAAGTGTATTAGTGCCATTATAAAGTTCTTCATAAAAAATCATTTGCAGTTCGGAGTCAGTTTAAAACTGTAGGTCGCCTCATTTGAGGAACAACATCAAGGCGCGCACAACAAGAAAATTTAAAATATATGTATTTGACCTTTCAAGACTAAACAGCTGCAGTATACAAAAAGACAAGCGAGGGAAGGAGAAACGTATCAGAGAAAGAGATAGGAAAAAAAAGAGACAGAGATACAGGTAGTTAGTCCTGAATTTTCCAGACTCTTTCGTAAATCTATAAGTATCCTCCGGTTTCGGAGAACGAATATTACTCATTGTCCCAACATCGAAAACCAAAACTCGTAGTCTTGCTCTAGCAAACGCAGGACACTCACAGAGAAAGGGTTCAGTGGTATCCGCCTCCTCCAAGCAAGACAGGCACATCGGAATCTCAACGATTCCAATGGTGGTCATATGCTGACCCTATGGGTTCTGTCCTGTAATAATACCAACCATCAACCGAACGTCTTTCCTTCCAAGTTTTAGTAGAAAGTTTGACAGTTTTCTGTTCGGACTTGTAACAAAACACTTGCAGTTCTGCCACGTTCTAGACCGGACCGTCGCTCTCTATGTAAATTGCATACATAACCGCTGATCCAATTCATGATTCCTGCGGAACTAATTCCGATTATTGGCTCTGTCCCTTGTGGGGGAACCGCTGATCCATGGTTGGCCAATTCATCGGCAATTTCATTTCCTTGAGCACCGGAGTGTCCTGGAACCCATATAGGTACAAACCTGTTCTGTTTTTCGACAGAATTAAGCATCTTCTTACATTCTTGAACAATCCTTGAGGTTTGCTTCGCGTTCTCCAGGGCCTTCAGCGCGGCCTGACTGTCACTGAAGACTCCAATCTGTTTCCCGCTCCACCTTTTCTCGATTATCCATTCGGCTACTTTCAGAATGGCAAAAATTTCCGTTTGGAAAACAGTTGCCATTTCCTCCATAGCATAGCGATACTTATTACTATCGTTTAAGTACCATCCGGAGCCATCGGTAAAGAAAATATCCGTCATTCTGGATTGTTCCATTGCTCACGCAATGGAAATCTGACATCAAATTTTCTTCCACATGAAACCATATCCATATCAGGTCGTCTTTAGGGAGCAAATGAAGCATAGCATTTGGGTCATCGCCCGAGGATGTACTCATGGCACCCGTAATGCATAAACCTACAGCCTGAATAGTTCCCGGAGTGAGGACTTAACCATGCTCCGTCGCCACCAGACCACAGAGGCGTAAGTGATGATTGGCCTGATAAAGTGCTGTGTATATTCATAGGACCACAGCAGATGAAAAATCCTTAATGCGCGCTTCACCTTCAGTGAAACATGTGTCCCCTAAGTCAGCTTCTTAACCAAGATTATATACATATATACATTTATAATTAGCGCGTACACACTTTTTGGGTGTTTGGCCAAGCTCCTCCTCCTATTTGTGGTGTGCGTCTTGATGTTATTCCACAAATCGAGGGACCTACAGTTTAAAGCCGACTCCGAACGGCAGATATTTTTATGTTTTTCTTAATTTTGGTATTTCACCGAGATTTGAACCTTATCCCAGATTACTCCTAGATATTTAACTTCATCGGAAAAACCAAGTGTCACACCTTTTATCGTTCGAAGACTAAGTCCATCCAATTTCCATTTTCTCGTAAACAAGACTATGGTGGTTTTGTTCGGAATAACGTAAAGACCTCGTCTCGTGCACCAGTCATTGATTTTGTCCAGAAAGGTTATACTAAGATATTTTTACTTCAAGTTTTATTTCTATTTTTTCTTTTACATATTTAAATATTATACACTGCAACTTTAATTTTGCATAATATTCCAGATGACAACACCAATCAAAAGTTTACTTTTTATTAAAGTTTTATTAAACACTTGTCCTTTGATACTCTGACTGTAACAGTTAAATAATTAAAATTTAATTTCCAATTAAAAATTAGGGGGCAAGGCCAACAAAATTTTTCTTTTACATTTTCTGATTTCTGCGTATATATAAGTTTTAATTCAGCTATGACATGAGTTTTTTTTCAATAAAAATTAGATGGCTACGCTAGCAAACATTATTAGCTCTTGACCGCTTATGGACACATATATGGTCTGGCAGTTTGGATTCAATTTTATTTCTACAAATACTTCAAACTATTTTAAGCAATCAAATATATATAGAAATAGTAAAACTAAAAAAAAGTTACCTATGATTTTATGACATTTCGAAATAACCTCACTTTTGTGCAAGTGAGTGAAAAAGCAGAATTGTAGTGCTAGTGATTCATTATTAAAAAGCGATAACAGAGTAAAATGTAAGTACTTTCTGGTACGAAAAAATATTTTCATGTAGTCGATATACTCATCTTTTTCGACGGTTAATAATTTGACCGCTTGTCCACGGTTTTCTATACTTTATAAATAGATATTTTTTATATAGCGGTCCGTAAAAAAACAAATATATATAAAACTTGTTCATTATTTTTCTTTGAAACAGCTTCTTTTTTCAACGCTTTATTAATTAATGAAGTAAATGGTTACGAAGTTACTGATTTCTTACAGAAACGAGGTACTGATATTTTTCAATCCATTTCCCCTTCGAATTACAGAAATGTTAAATAGAGCGCATATTTATTTATATAGAAGATGTAATCATACAAGTATATTTGAAATCTTTGCATTTTCGCTAAACACTCACATTAATTTTGTTGCAATCAATATTTCATGATTCCGCTCACACACACTTAACCAAATTGAAATCAACCGAAAATCAATCAAGTATGCTGCTGCCTTGTATATTTAATGTATGTATGTATGTATGTAGGCACAACGAGTACATTAGGACACACATTAAATAAACCCCAAAATATGTGAACATGTAAATACAAATAAACTTTCAATTTTAGCTTTCAGCAACAAATGTTTATCAGATTGAAATGCCCTCTTCCTCTCAACTCACAAAAGTGCTGCCCAGAGCAAGTGAACAATAACACACACGCAAGCTAACTTTTCACAAAAAGTTTTGCTTGAGTAAATAGAATTTTAGTTATAGGAAAAGTAGCCACTGAAATATTGTAAGTTAATGCCCTCGACGTGCTTACAAGCATGTATTTGTTGATATATGTATTTATGTTGTTATGCGTACATATATGTACTTGTGTATGCACAAATGAGTTGAGAAGAAAGGGTTTGATATGTATATGTGGGAGCACACACCCAAAGTTGGACAACAAATAGAAAAGCCCATTCGACTTGAATATGTAAACAGAAAATTAATCAAAGCAAATCAAAGATTCAAATCGCTTTTTTCAACAAATAGCAATAATACAATGCATGAGCAAGCACACATACATACATAATACATTTGCTCAAAAACACTGAGTTACAACGAAAATCGGAAAACGTGCCAAAGAGGAAGCTGAGGAAGGCAGCAACGTCCTGCATAAGCATGTGCAAATATGATACAATTTATCTCGTAGGACAACTCAACAACGGTTTCATTGGGAAGGAGCGGTCTAGCATGTGAAGGCTGAAAAGGGCATAACCCTGCAGTAACTTGGCTGCTTAATGAATAAAATACAGTAGATTCTGTTTTTATGCGGTACACACGGTACACACGTTAAAAACACAGCATAAAAAAAGCTACCAGTTCTATAGTAAAACTATAGATAGGTTTCAAAAGTGCTAAGAACCGCATAAATCTGAAATAATGTAATAAAATCGCATAAAAAAGGGTACTAGTCCCATATTATAACTATAGATACGTTCCATAGACCGCATGAATCTGAAATAATTAAATAAAATCGCATAAACAAAAAATTATATTTTTCAAAATTATATCTTTATTTAAGAAACGTCAGAATCGAAAAATAAATTTACATCGTCAGAAATAGAATCAGACAATACCCGTATGTTGCACATTCGTTTAGGATTTGGCTTAAAATCACTTTCGTCACTTGAGGAAATATACACATCTGATCTAGATATAATAGTGATGTAGGCGGTTCCATACTTGTAGGGTTAGCATTTCTGATGTAATCTGTGATGTGTTTTTGCTTAGTTGGTTTAGAATCTTGTTTATACGATTCCCGATAGGTCGACATGCATTTTTTAATTTTTTTAAAAACCGCACTATTTCAAAACCGCATAAAAACAGAATCTACTGTATTAGGAAAAACTTATAACGGTGGAGATAAAAGTGATATCTTTTTCATAAATTTCCATCAAGATGCAAACGTCAGAAACCTCTGGATTCGAGTTATAATGCTCTTTATAAACGGATGCCCTTCGGCAAATAATAACATCTATCGGCTGCATATCTGACTTGAAAGAGTTTTCTATTAAAACTAAAAAACTGTGTAAGATGTACGCCACATATACAAGGAGACGTATCAATTTAATCACTTTATCGGGAGGTTTCTAATTTTTGCAAATGGTTCACCATATTAGGCACTTGTGAACTATGCAGCTGCAGTATACAAACAGGCAAGTAACGCGGAGCGCGTAAGGGTCAAAATAAAAGTCTGGCACGAATCTTCGCCTATAGTACAAAGTAAGATTAAGGTCTTTTCTTACAACTTCAACATTAGTATATTCTCGTACCACTAGAATGATTTTAACATGAAAGTTTCTTAATCTAATTTTTTACACCAGTTCATTAACAAATCAATCCAATATATTTAACTTACTATAATAATAAGAAGATAGGCTTTGGTAGTAAGAAAAGAAAAGCAGGATGTAGAAAAGAAAAAACAAAAGTAATAATTAGAGAATATAGAAAGAAATTGAATGCCCTAATTCAATGCAATCAAACACTTTTAAAGAAATCATAGACTAGTGTCTTGTAGTTAAATATGTTAAGTCCAGCCTTCCCAGTGTCGGGTAATGAATGAGTTTCAAATTTTAACAGCGTTAATGAAAAATAATCTAGATGATGCTAGGTAATTAAATGTTCGAACGATGAATTTGTTGTGTCTGCGAGACCTCATCCACTTCTCTGGCAGGTAGGGAGGTAGAAAAAAATGTTTGTTTAATGTTTCTTTCGGAATTAAACTTTCTTGAGACATTAATTTAGGTGTTTTGGAGATCGCTATAAATTTAGGACCCTTGCCCTAAAATTTGCTTTCTTTTTAATGTTATCATGCCACATCCGGGTTCTTTTTTATGTTTTATTCCTTCTTTGATGCAAGTTATTATTTCGCCTGTTATTCTGGTTGTTGATTTTATTCTCTTCGTCATTCAACATAACTTTTTCGAAATAATTTTCTAAAGTTTTCACCATATCTTCTTTTGAACTGCCCATGAATTGTTATATTTCTCTAACGGTGGTTAATGTTTTATTTAGGTTTTTAATTTTTTAGTGAATTTCTATAAAGAGTAGTATCTTGATTGACAGAGAGGTTCTTTAAACCACTTCGATTTCCAATGCTATTACGTTTGCTTAAAGCACCCTTTAGAATTTTTGTAGCTTTTTTTTAGCTTTCGTTTGCCAATTACAATTTGGGTGTAAAAAAAATAAAGAAAATATAAAAAACAAAATATGAAAATAAAATAAAATAAAACAATTAAGTAAAATATGGCACATTTCTTCTTTACTGGTGTCCAAATTTGGTGCGCGCTGGAGAAATTATATGATACTTGTTGCCGCACCTTATATTTTATAATATGTAATTCCATTGCCGCCGTACCCGAAGAGGTTGGTGCGGAGTACCACCAGAAAGAAAAGTTTTTTTAATAGCGGTCGCACCTCGACAGGCAATGGCAAACCTTCGAATGTATTTCTGCCATGAAAAAGCTCCTCATAAAAATAATCTGCCATTCGGAGTCGGCTTAAAATTGTAGATCCCTCCATTTGTGTCCCAATAAAATAAAATAAAATATAAATGTCATTCGCTCTTTCTGCAACTAGTACAAACCGGATGACTGTGTAACTAGTTCTTATTTACCAAAATAGCGCCAGTTAAGAACAAGTGATTTGCCTCACTAGTTCAAGTGCTCCCTTAAGGAATAGCTTGATGACCATTGTCCATGAAGCGCACTGCTAACTCATTCAATTGGCTCTTCAGCCCTTCGGCAAACAAATTTTTTACAACAAAAATGCCTAAATGTGTGCATGCGCGTGTGCGTACTCGTAATTGTGTGCGCTGAGTGGTAACAAGCGGACGTGTATATTGGAGTGTAGTTAATTTAGCTTTAATTCGCTGCAACATTTTATGCCGCATAACAGCAGCAGCAACAACAACACACTAAACGCACCAATTCCAAAGTGAACTATCTGCCAAATCCCCAGGCGCCCATCAGCAAACACTTATGAGTTTATACTTGTAGGTATGGATATGTGCATGTGCGTTGTGTGATTTGATTGTTGAGGTATGAGAATGGCAATCCAACGAGCATACATGAATGTAGTATGTACAAACATAAATGAACAGAAATGAAATGGCTATAAATGAAAGTATTTCAGTAGGAGTTGGATAATGTGTGTGCCATTTCTTGCGTGTGTGTGTATTTGTAGGCAAAGTGTTGGAGAACTGTGATTTTCCGTGTAATGTTTTAATGTATGCATGTTATTGTTCCTCTCCTATTATTATCATTGTTGTTCTTGCTTGCGCATTCGCCGCTTACACCGTAAGCATAAATCAAAGAATTGTAGAAACAACACAATACAACTCAACAATACTCTGTCAGCGAATGAACCAACTCTGAATTCCCCAGTAGATGCAAACAAATGATTTTGAAAATTAAATTGAATTCTCATTCCAAACTATACTACAGTGCATGCAAGTGAACGAGTGAATGTGAATACTCACACATACTATTGGAGTGTATTACGTAAGTATGAATGTATGGAATGCAAACCTTTGAAAGCCTGAAAGAACTGATTGTCTGACGCCACGCGCCTGCAACAAAATCATCGATGAAATGTCCACAAATTCAACAGCCAAGCTCATCATGAACGACCAAATGAACATGCACTTACATCAACACACACATATGGATATTGTTGTGTCTATGAATACGAGCGAGTACTTACAGTTTTTGAAATCAGTAATTTAGGTTTCCCATGCACGGGATTATAGCTAATAATACTAAGGCAAACATATGAACTGCGCAAGTTTGACCCGAGCTAACCCGTAGATAACAATTAGAGAAGAACAAGTCACGAAAAAAATTAAATCACAATTTGATAAATTGAAGAATGCTGCCTCCTGTGTTGATTATAAAGATCTTGATGAATCAATAAATGAATGCTGAATCTATATTGAAGACGGAAGAAATATTGAAAATGATCGGAAACTGAAAACCCTGGATTACTGAGTAAATACTGCGGCAAATAATTTTTACAGTGCTCTCATACAGGGTATAGTTGAACCTATAAATTAATGCGGACTAGCATTTAAACTTGGTGTTCCTGATACGCAAGACGGAATATTCTACAATCTATGCCAATAACCATAAAGGAAGTTGAGAAATTGTGAGTTACAATTTTATTTTGACCCCAAAATTTAAAGAAACTAAAAATTGTTATAAATTTCACAGTCAGATACTTCAGCAAATGTAAAAACCCAATTTTTTGAACACTTTGAACTTGTTTAAATATTATAAAAAGGTCACCGTCAAAACATTGTTTTTGAAAGTTTTAAAAACTGCGGATGATTGAAAGTCACTTACAAAACATAAAAAAGCGACAATCAAAAACCAAATAGTCAAATAAAAAGGAAAAGGTCCAAAAATTTCGATTCTCATTAATGAGAACAGTGAACAGACGATCGCAGATATTGAAATGGATAGAATTATTCCGATACAACTTCTTTGACATGACCCGTTTACAAACAGTACAGAAGTCAACATTTTCTTTCTCCGCCTACCGCCTAAGGTACAATGTTTTGTTGTTTCTTGGGTGTTGCACGAACTATTCGAACTTTCTCTTGGAGAAGGATGCCTTGATTTCATCTCTTTGCTTCTGTGTTTTCAATTGGTTGCGCTTACACTTGGCCTTATGGAAAGAAGGCGATGTTAACCTTCGGTAGATGCACTGGTGTCTGAGTTACCTCATAAAATGTTTAATGGAAATATACCGTTATTTTAGCAACGCCGATTTTACTCTTTGAATTCATGCAGTAAATACCCAGTAGTTGGTATGCACCGAATTTATTCAGATCTAAAAACCCCAGTGTGTAGTACATTTTTTGTATTTTATTTGCGGTCTACTTTAAAATAAACCTTACACCATATATTGACAAATCTAGGACACTATCGTCGTCCTCAAAATCAACTATTTCATCATCCAAATCAGATAAAAACATTTCCTCCTCGCTCTCCTTTAGAGGCCGACTTCTGGAGCTTCTAACACCTGCTTGGCCGATTTCTGCACACGAACTTATTTCGGAGCCAGATTCACACCATATTTTAGCCTCCTGTTTTGATTTAGGATCATGGTGATAGATCCAAGTCTCATCCACAGTGATGAATCCATGCACAAAATCTGCTTTATTTTTCGAAATGTTTCTGAGAAAGTCACATTCGAATGTGTCTTTGTTCTATTATTAATGAATGCGGCACCCATTGTGCACACAGCTTTGTGAAACTCAATACTTCAGTCAAAGGCGGAGTCAGGGTTGCAGTTCGCTGTAATCGTCACGCATCACTCATTCAATTGCATGAGACCGATACTGTATTAGACCAGCTATGCGTGCGAATACGTGGTGCGCATAGTTTTCTTTATATTTTTATGTGTCTTATATTACACCTTTAAGTAATGAGTGCTTGTATTAGTCGCATGTGAACAACGTGTTAGCCCTTCGGGATCTTATTGGGAATAACCAATTATGTGTCTTAGGGGATTTTAACTTAAGCAAAATAAATATTTAGATAATAACGTATATCTAACGACTTCAAACGTCAATAGTCCTACTGAATCTTATTTTATTGATCATGGCATGGGTCTAACTCAGATTAATGGGTTAACTAATAGTATGAGTCGTTTATTAGATTTGATTTTTATAAGCGACAACATTAGTTCTGTTGTATCGCAGCCTTTTTCTTCAATATCGCCGATTAACGTTCATCATATTCCTTTAAAGGTAGACTTGGAATTCCTAGAATTTTTTGAATTCAGTCCTGATAGTGCTCATCCTTCCTTTAATTTTGCCGGATGTGATTTCCAAACTCTTGATTATGCCTTACGTGAAATTGATTGGGAAATATCTCCAGGTAATATTGAAGTTGCTGAATGCTTTAAAATATTTAAAATTTTAGTCCTAAATATTTGTTTCTCAACATGTTCCAATTTTTAAGCGTGTAAATTATAAGATTCCTTGGTGCACGAAAGAACTTAAACGTCATAAAAAGTTGAGAAATAAGTTTTTTAAGAAGTTCAAGTTAACTAACGAAACACGCTATTATGATTTTTTACCCTCCACAGGAATAAGTTTCGTACTTTAAATAAATCTTTGAATAAGGAATACATTTACAAATTTAAGCTTAATATAAAAAGTAATCCCAAGAATTTTTGGAGATATATTAAAGCAATTAAAAAGGTCTCTTCTATTCCTAATCTGTTTTTTATAGGGATGTAACTGCCTGCTCCGTCAGTGATGCAGCGAATTTATTCGCCGATTTCTTTTCATCTAACTTTGTGTCTAATGAAGATATTCAGGGAATACATTTGGCAGCCATTCGCCATAATTTCTTGGGGAAGTGTCTTCTTCAGTTGACTTCGGTTCGCTTGTTCTATCAGATGATGATGTCATTGAGGGATTGTTAAAGATTAAAAACTCTTCTCATTCGGATGTAGACGGGCTTTCTGTAACTTTGTTTCAAAATTGTTGCTCTTTGGTGCAACCTCTTAAGTTAATTTTTAACAAATCATTGGCTAAAGGAATATTTATCGATGATTGGAAACTGACTGCAGTCACTCGTATTTCCAAAAGCGGTAATAAAAGCGATATTGCAAAATTACAGACCAATTTCCAAATTATCTGCTGCATCTAAACTTTTCTAATGCGTTGTTAAAGACAAGTTATATTTAAGCGTTAAACATCTAATTAGTCCTAGACAGCATGGTTTTGTAGCTGCAAGATCTACGTTATCTAACTATCCGTTTTTTCTGATGATTGCCACGCAGGCTTCCAGAATGGTTTCCAAATTGACGCGATATGCACGGATTTCTCTAAAGCCTTTGATAAAATCTCCCATACGATTTTAGTAACTAAATTGGCTTGTCTCGGTTTTCGTTCTACTTTCCTTGATTGGATTCGGTCCTATTTAATAAAGAGATGCAGTACTGTAGTTATCGATGAAGTTTCTTCGAAACAGTTCATCGCCACCTCTGGTGTATCTCTTGGTAGTATTTTAGGACCTTTGTTTTCTTTATTAATGATATTTGTTCGTGTTTTTCCTTCGCTAATTTTCTTCTCTATGCTAATGATCTAAAAGTGTAAGCTGAAATAAGAAATTCTAGTGATTCAGCCGCCTTACAGTCCGAGTTAAATAATTTATTTTCCTGGTGCCTTATGAATCGTCTATTTCTTAATACTGAAAAATGTCAAAAATGTCACATTTTCTAGGCTTCAAAACCCCCTTTATACCTCTTACCATATCAACTATAGATATCTTGCTTCGTCTGATGTGATAAAAGATTTAGGGGTTTTCTTTGATTCAAAGCTAAATTATGCCGCTTTCAATTCACTGGCCATGCTCGCTTTTGTTAGACGTCACTCATCGCACTTCACTGACCCATACTCTTAAGATATTATACTCTGCGTTTGTTCGGTCGAAATTAGATTATCCCTCTTTTACTTGGAGACCTTATCATGCAGTCCATATAAATCGAGTGGAGAGGGCTCAAAAAATTTTTGTGCGTTTCGCATTACATTCACTCACTTTATCAGACCCGAACCCATCATATGAATCACGCTGTCTTTTGATTAGTCTCTTTCCATTAAGTGACAGAGGTACTTTTCAGGCAGTATCATTTATCTTTGATTTCATTAATGGACAAATTGACTGTCCGGTCCTTCTAGAAAGAATACAGTTTAATATTCCTTGCAGAAATTTTCGCCGTTGCAAAATTTTTCGCGTTGGCTTTAGTGGGACATTATATAGTGCCAATGCGCCTCTCGTTAGAACGTTGTCTGACCTTAATTATCTCGCCTCCCTTTTGGACTTAGACTTTTCTAGGGCCACACATGTATTTCAAACGCAATAAAAAAATTACTTTCTATTTAAGAAATCTAAATATTGTAATACCTAGTATATTTTATTTTAGCTTCTTAAGTATTAATTTTGTTAATAACTTCTATATATTTTAAGCAATTTAATGGTTTCTCACGTTTTAATCTAAGTTTTCTACCCTGTTTAATATTAAATAATGCAAATTTGTATTTTAGTTCTGAAATTTTTGTCTTAAATGTCAGTTCTGAATTTTGTTCGACATTAAATAAATAAATAAATAAAATATTGCTTACACTTCCGAATGAGACGCCTAGGGATTTTACTAAATCTTTTTCTATCACTTGACGATTTTCCAATATGATTTTCCAATCCTTGACTTGGATCGTCTTCAAGGCTTGTACGACCATCATTTTTACATTCAGGAACCCAACTTTCTACTGTATTAATTGTTGACGAAAAGTTTTATAATTTTTCAACATTCGTTCATAAATTTCCGTTGGTTTTAAACCTTGCAAAAATAAAAATTCAATCAGCACACGACACTTGAATTTTTCCATTGTAGAAAATACTGTGACACGTCGGTACTAAATGGCTTCTAAACAAAGAGTGAATTGACAGATTGAAATGAAACTGCACATATGAACAGTGTACCAACATAACCAAAAAATGTTCGCTAGTAGCAATGCTCTCTCTTATCGAACCGCAAAACTTATTGAAAAACTTGGTATTCTACCGAGTTTGACCCTCCTTGATTCAAATAAAAAAAATTATTTTTCTGCTAACATACATATAAAGGGTGGTTAAATTTCAAGGGCCGATATTGAATGTGAACCACACCTAAACATCAAGCTTTTTCTGCATTTCATTTGACATTTTTCAATTTCAGACTAACTCGAGACGAGCAGCGCGTTAAAGTTATTCAGGCTTATTATGAAAACGGGCGTTGAAATCAAAATGCATATCGCGCACTTCGTGAAGAAAATCATCTTCAGTGATGAGACACATTTTCACCTCAGTGGATATGTCAAGAAGCAGAATTGCCGCATTTGGGCGAATGATAATCCAAGAGTGATTGCCGAAAAACCAATGCACCCACAAAGAATGACTCTTTGGTGCGGTTTATGGGCCGGCGGCATCATTGGGCCGTATTTTTTCCAAAATAAGGCCGATCAGGCAGTTACTGTGAATAGTGTTCGCTATCGTGAGATGATAACGAACTTTTTATGGCCCGAATCGGAAGATATGGATGTGGACGATATGTGGATTCAACAGGACGGTGCCACTTGTCACACAGCTAACGAAACAATGGCTCTTTTGCGCGAAAAATTTGATGCCGAATAATCTCACGTCGCGGCGATGTCAATTGGCCGCCAAGATCATGTGATTTGACACCGTTGGACTTTTTTCTTTGGGGTTATTTGAAAGAAAAGGTGTACGTCGATAAGCAAGCAGCCATTCAAGAGCTAAAGGATGAGATAATTTGGCATATTAACGGCATAGAACCTCAATTATGCCTCAGCGTCATCGAAAATTTGGACTATCGGATGGAGGTGTGCAGCCGAGGCCGCGGCGGCCATTTGACCGATATTTTGTTCCATACGTAATTAATCCATACAAATATTATCATAATAAAGAGAAAATACAATAATACAATTGTATTTTATTCAAAATTAACACCGGCCCTTGAAATTTAACCACCCTTTATTAGAAATAAGTTGCTGAAATATCCACAAACCTAATTTTTAAATACTTTCTTTTGTACCGAAATAACATTGGACAGCGACGTAAACTTATGAGTCGGTTCATTTCAGCCATAAGTTGATCTATGACACATCCTTTCAGATAGCCAAGCGGCTCTAAAAGCCCTTCTATCAACAACTATCACCTCGTAATTTTCAACTGATTACTTAAAGCTTCTCAACACGTTAGGAAATCTCAACACAGTAATACCAGGCTGGACTCCGGGACATGTAGGGGGTGAAGGAAATGAAATGGCAACTTGCAACTTTTGAAAGGAAATGAAATATGCAACTTACTGGTCCTAAGCCTTTATGTGGGATCACAAAAAGCCAAATTAATGAATATCTCAGGAAATGGAAGGAAAGGAAATTTGCTGCACACTGGTTAAACTGTACCGGTCAGCGTCAAGCCAAACAATTTCTAAGTCCCAACAAAGGAATATCTGACAAGCTTCTCTCACTAAGCAGAATAGATAGATCTGCGTCTTTTAACAGGATATCTTAGAGGTCACTGCAGCCTGAGGTATCATTTAAATAATATTGGTCTATTTGAGACCAATGTCTGCCGCTTTTGCGAAATGGACATAGAAAGTTCAGAAGCTCAGTACATGTGCTTTGTGAATGTACTGCATTAGGCAGACAAAGATTAGTATCGTAGAATCTCCATGCAATGTTTGGAACAACAAAAGGGTTACAAAAATAGACCTTGTACAATAGATCAACTCTGGTCGCAATGCGTAATGGCCTTCTAATAATAATAATAATAATAATAATGGCACATCTTTCAGAGTATGGCATTATTTAGAGGCATGCCCCTGCTGGCGTGGAAATAGTTAGTTGTTTGAACCTTATGTGTTTAGGCACTCGCTATTGTTTCTGTTTTTCTTTCCAAATCGACTTCAGGGATATTGCACTTATAAACTATTTGTGGTTAGCGCGCATAAATCGATATTTCACTTCATTCTATATACTCGTACTTATGCACATACGTTTTTATGGATAACTAAGCATAACATAAAAGTTAGACCTCTTCGAGTTGAACGAAAATTTTCATGCGGTTATGAGCCGATACTTGCTCATATTACTTAAAACTTAATCAATCTTGGTTGAAGCAACAAGAGTACAAAAAGAGAAAATAAAGCATGGATGCAATGGACATTCCTGTAAATTCTTATGTACGAACTGCACTCGACTCCAAGGAAAAAATCTTTGATCTATTATTGGTTCCGTTTCGTACTGATTATCCGCATCACCTGCACTCTCAGTGCACAAGTACAGTAGGTTTTCGATTTAACGAATACAATAATTGGAAGGCAATTTCGTAAAAACAATGTTTTTCTTTAAAACGAGCACTAAATTATATTAAAATTGGAAATTACATATGTATATGTATCTTTTAAATAGGTCGACCGAAAATAAAAAACTAATAACAACGTTGCAAGAACCCAAAAATCAAAGCAAACAAACGCAAATTAGGCAAATATGAACATAACAGTACTCTACCTACTACTTTTAAACTGTTTTTTTCTTCGTTTCGTTTGGTTTACAATTATTTTTATATATACAGTTTGTTAAGGAAGTTTTTTGGCATCTGCTAACTTAGCGACTTTCGGACATATTGGTTAAGAGTTATGTATTTTTGCATGCTTTTCTTCCAATTTTTGATTTTATATACAGTCTCTCTTAAACGGACACCTAAGGGACTGACAAATTTGTCTGCTTGTGAAAGATGTCCGCTTATGAGAAAAATATAAAGAGTTCATCAAAATAGACGTATGTTTAAACAGTTTTATTTCCAAAACAAGAATATTACTACATACATACATATAAGACAAAGAAATGATTTTCATCAAAATTTTTTCAAGAATTAAAAAACAAAAATTATTATACACGATATTCAAATTGATTTAAAAAAGTCACAAATTTTAGCTTCGCGAGTTTTTCCTTTAATTTCAATATCTTCGTTTTTTATAGCTTTTTTTTAGCTTTAGTTTTCTTATAGCTAAATAATCTTCGTCAATCTCATTTTCTATTTCACCTTCAGACGAGATGGCCAACAATTTTTGGAAAACAATTAACACTTCAGTATTGATATTTTCAAAATCTTCATCATTAATGGCATCAAAATTAAGGCAGTCTTCCATGTCAACTTGGGTTTCGCTGTGAACTCGATTAATAACGTTGGAGAACTGAGCAAGTGCTGCTAGCGGAAGCTCATCTTCTGCGGTCCCACCGCTATCGTTATTGGGCATATCTGTTTTCGCAAATGATATGAAACAATTTTGCATGTATTGACTGTGGACTCACTTGCTCCCACTCACTTGCTTTGTGTATGAAATAAATAGTCTCTAATAAATTGATTGAGTTTTGGGAACTCCATAGCAGAATTTGTCTCTGCCATCCGAAACAAAATGTGTTTTAAAAATAACGATTTATACATGAACTTAAAGTTTTTTATAACGCCTTGGTCAAGAGGCTGAAAAAATGCTGTTGTGTTATCCGGCAGAAAAAAAAATCTAACATTTTTCAATTTTAGATCGCGAGGATGGGAAGCGGCATAATCTAAAACTAGAACGACGCTCAGCTCTCTCAAGTTGCGGTCTTCTATCGAACTGCAAGAGAAAAACTGTCATCAAATCAGTCATCATCCAAGCCTTTTAGTTTGATCGCCACGTAGGTCTAGCAGATTTCCCAATAACAAAAAGGCGTTCTCTTTCTCCAGCCATATTGACGCAGTGTAAAATCGTCACTTGTGCATTTTTCATCTTTTAATGCAATCTTAATGGAGGATGCATTAAAATCGTTGTAATTGAGTCTCATTGAAATTTCTTTAGTTTTGCTCCTTATAAGAATGCCTTAATTACGTGCCTTCACATACCATTCGTAGTACAATTTATCAGTATTAAGACCCTTAGGCTTTAGCAGTCTCCTTTTTCTCTCCGGATTGACATCAGTGTTCCAGAAACGAAAAATGTGGTCTTTGTTTTTGATGATGCAAGCCATTTGAGTTTGGCTGATCTTACATTTCTTTGCCAATTCGCTAATACACTAAGTTTCTCGTTTTTATGAATTCCAATGACATTAACTTTTTCTTTTAAACTCAACACTGCTCATCTGCGGCATTTATCATCTGAGATGTTGGGATCTTCCAAAATATATTTTGGGTAATTTTTTGTGAGGATAACATAATCCTTAATGGCTATGGCAAATCCTTTCAGTTTCAGGATAAAGTTCTCCTTTTTGAAGCCAGGTTTAGCTGTTCATCTGGTCAATATTTTGGTCCCGCATTATTTGTAAATGTCTGCCGTGTAGCTCTTTCTGTGCCCAAGCCATTTCTTCGTCGATTGTTATACATTTTATTATATGGTCTGTGTTGGGAAGGTTTACTGGGGAAAAATTTCTGTCTGCTATAATTATTGCTCTTCTTCTTCTTAGCCTCACAGTCCGTGGTGGACCATAGCTTCATCAACAATTTTTCTCCACTTTATTCTATCCATGGCTACATCTCTCCAGTTGTGTACGTTCATTTGCTTAAGATCTGATTCGACGTCATCTAACCATCGCTTTCGCATCTAACCATCACATTCGCATAATTATTGCTCTATGTAGATTAAATGTTTGGTTTCGGGCAAATTGTTTAAGATTACTGGTTTGATTGTTGTGCAAGTTTTGAATGTCTATAACGACTCTTCCTCCTTCTGTTCTTGGGATTGTAATTCGTTGTGTGCATGATTTTGGATATAGCTTTCTATATTTTGCCATCTGTTTTCTAGTTGCTATTTGTATATTGTTGAGATCTGTGTTAGTCCAACGTATGATCCCAAATGAGTATGATGGGATTGGTATAGCATATGTATTTAAAGCTTTGGTAAGATTTTTGGAATTCAAATATGTTTAAGGCCTCACAGATGAGGCGACATAGTTTGTTTAGGTCATTTACCTTTCGTTGCTTAACTCTAGGCCACCATGCCATGGAAGCGTAAGTGACCATAGGTGAATGTCCAGTAAGTAGTTCTGGGGCTAAGTCTTCATGTTTTTCCAAAGGCCTTGTGCAGGCAAAGAATGGTTTTGTGACGTTTGCAGTAACTTTTTGAAAATGAGACTTCCAAGTGGGCATTTTATCAAGGTTGATACCAAGATAGTTGACTTCTGTGGAGAGTTGATTCATTTGGGCATATAATGTTAATGTGCCTTTTCGTAGTGAACGGCACTAGCACAGTTTTAGATGGGCTCATACAGAGCCTTTTGACGCTGGACCATTTGTTTATTATAACAAAAAACTAGTTGATAACTTAAAAAAATATAATTTAAAAAACAAATTGAGAATCAGTACTTTATATGACTATCCCGTACATCTATTAGACCTTTTCAAAAGTTTATCAATTTTTGAGTATTATAGTTCCGGACTACTATATCTTGTGCCAGTCCTCTAAAATGCCGTTTTTGAGCTTTGCTCGACCGTATTTCTTTTTGCAACTTTTTCTTTAAATATACCCAAAAATATTCTATAAAATTAACATCCAATATTTTTCTGCAATCAAAATATGTCACATTCTAAGTTTTAGGTTTTGGATCGTTATCCTGGTCGAATTTAAGCTGAGGTTTGTTGGCAAGTATAAAGTCAGATTTTGTTGCGCTATTTGTCAAATGGCATTGCAGAATATTCAAATATTGTCGTGTATCTTTCTTATCTTCGATAAATACCAAATCACCAATTCGCTTGCTGGATATGCATCTCACCCATGACTGAAAGTTTGCCAAATTTTACTGTTGGAATAAAATTCCGCCTTTTCGGTTCTTTTAATGGCTGCCTTTACCCTCTAAGAGGTCCCTTGTTGTAATGCAGCATGAGTAGAGTCTCATCGCAGAATATCACATCATCCCAGAAGCTATTTGGTTGAGTTAGGTATGTTCCGCTTTTCTATATGCTCTGAAGAGAGCAAAAGCTTCTTTCAAGAAACATCTTCTTCATCTTGATTGGGTGATAACAGCTTAAGTGATTTTGATCGAGTTCCAGCTAGTCGAAACGCGCCGGTCGTTTCTTTCTCGTGATAACCGGCGCCAGTTGAAGCCAAGTCCTTCTTCACCTGATCTTTCCAACGCGGAGGGGACCTTTCTCTTCCTCTGCTACCATCAGCTGGTACCACATCCAACACTTTCAGAGCCGAAGCGTTTGTATCCATTTACACGACAAGCCGCTAGCTCTTTATTCTTTTGAGCAACTCGTGTAGTGTAATTATACTTTTGCAAAACTTGGCGAACTATTCCATTAGAAACTTCGACCCCACACTCATATCTAAGCTCTTTATCAAGATTTATTGTTGGAATCTATGGGCGACTTTTGCACGATTTATTATGTTATAAATATTTATAAATATTGCACACTTTTTCCTATTATATATATATATATATACACGCGTACACTCTTTTTGGGTGTTTGGCCGAGCTCCTCCTCCTATTTGTGGTGTGCGTCTTGATGTTGGAGGGACCTACAGTTTCAATCCGACTCCGAACGGCAATACTTTTTGAGGAGCTTTTTCATGGCAGAAATACACTCGGAGGATTGCCATTACCTGCCGAGGGGCGACAGCTATTAGAAAAATGTTTTTCTTAATTTTGGTGTTTCACCGAGATTCGAACCTACGTTCTCTCTGTGAATTCCGAATGGTAGTCACGCACCAACCCACTCAGCTACGGCGGCCTATAATTATAATTATAATACGAACAGCGTCACCTCAAGCGATGTCCATTTTTCGGGCATTTATGCGTTCTTTATAATTTACGTACGATTCAATATTTAGATCAAAAAGATAAGGGTATGTCATCTTAGCAAATGATGTCGGAAATATATATATAAATCACTTTCTTGACAGCTGAAAGAATCAATTGTTTTGTTTTTGTATTTTTGTTTTTAATTGCTTTGGTGGATTCAAAAAGGTTACCATTGCTAAGTACTGGTAACCATGTGAGATAATAAAATAATTTGGAAATGCTTCTAAATTCAATAAGAAGCGATGATTTTAGTTAAGTGCGTAAAAATATTGAAATTAATAATATATTTTAGTATGTCAACACATTTTCTTGACAAACTGTATTTTGTGCGTTGGTTATTAAACTGAATTCCTCTTATCCACAAAAGGATAGCGAATTTAGGCCAGTTTTGAAAATGTTTCCCTTTTTCTTGATTATCTATTACTTATTTTTGTATAAAGATGTAAGTCATTGTCTAACAGAATGTGAACAAGTTCAATTTTAAAATTTTATACAAAAATGAGTAAAATTCCACCATTTTTTTATCCCAAACCTACCGTTTTTAATTAGAATTTCTATAAAGATGTTTAATATGCAGTTTTATAATTTAATAAATTTTAGTCTTTAAATATGTTAGTTTCAGGTGGCTCAAAAATCACCCTGATTTGTGGAATTTTTTTTTTTTTTGCTGACTGTGTCGGGTGCTTTCTCCATAACATGCCTTCTATGCACAACACCGCCAAGGAAATAAGTTATAAAAAGCAGCAAAGTTTTTAGAAACTTCAAATTTTACTAAAATTATACTAAAATTTAAATAAACTATAAAACTAGATAGCAAATTTTTTTTTAAAGAAAATCTAATTAAGAACGATGGAATTGTGATGATAATTTTTGTTTAAAGTTTGAAACTTAGATTTACATGGTTTTTATTGGAAAATGCGCGCTTCTTTGAGAATGTCCGGTAAATCGGAAAACTACTGTATATGTGCATATGTAAGCATATAAGTAATTCTGCATCTTTGACTTACCAAACACAAACACAAACACATTTAACCCAATTCATTTTCACTACTACTTTCGTCTTACCTTAATCATTCATTTCTCCGGCTGGTGTGTGCATACATATGCATACATATATAAATCCATAGTATATATATAAAGGGTGGTTAAATTTCAAGGGCCGATGTTGAATGTAAACCACACCTGAACGTCAACGACTTCTTTCTTTGGGGTTATTTGAAAGAAAATGTGTACGCCGACAAGCCAGCAACAATTCAAGAGCTAAAGGATGAGATAATTCGTCACATTAACGGCATAGAACCTCAAGCGTCACCGAAAATTTGGACCATCGCATGGAGGTGTGCCGCCGAGGCATACCAATATTATCATATAAAGAGAAATGACAATAGTTTCCTAAAAAAATTGTAATTTATTCACAATCAACACCGGCCCTTGAAACTTAACCACCCTTTACAAATTATGTGTTTGTGCAAGTTCCAGTGTATTTCACTCTGTTGCTTCTCTTTGTTGTTGTTTTGCCATAGCTCAAACGCTTGAAAAGCTATAAATAAGAAAATTTTCATGTTTTACGGTCGAACTGATACAGCAGACTCGTTGCCCCTGGTGAATCCCTCGGCCACCCAACCAATTCTTCCCACTGCTGCCGGAAGTCAGAGTAACGCATCTTTGTGCGGTTTGAGGATTTCAGTACGTACGAAGAAAGTATAAAATTTTCCTTCAGTTTTTATTTAAACTCATGCATACATACATACATAGTTTATTGTTGCTTATTGCAGCTATTGTGCGTTATTGTTGGTGAATATGCAATAAAGCATAAAAATCGAGAAATGGACGAAGGAAGACAAGTAAGCACTTTTATTGTTGTGGTAGTAAGAATAAATGAAAGGAGTAAGAGAAAGAGGTAAAGCTAGTACATAAACTAAGGGTAATAGATATGCGACCGTGTACGGGTGTGAGTGCGGTTGTGCTTTGCAGCGAAAGGAGAGAAAATTTCAATTAAACGCAGGTTGAGTGCATAGTAAGAATTTTTCAATAACCATTTTAATTTTTCTGCTCATCAAGAATGCCATAATACGTGTATCATCGACCTAAGTTGTTTATACTCGCATATTTTTTTATTTGATTTTGTTATACTGTTCATTGCTGTGGCTTTTGATATTGCTTTTATTAATGTTGCTTCAAATTACTAATGCTATTGGTGCCTGAAAAGGTGGGTAGATAATCAAAAGTTATGTAAGTTAAGAAAAGGATTGTGTGAAAATTGTATCGTACAGTGCATGCGAAGTGGTAGGGAAACCATGTAATACGGCTTTTATTTTGCATTGACTACTCGAAAGAGTAGACAGCGCCTTAAAGATCTAAAAATATTAGCAATATGTAACACGTTTTTACTTCATTTTATTTGATATTATTAAATCTATAGTTGCAGGACCTTACAGAATATAGGTCCAAAATGATGCGGTCTAGATGATAATTAAAAGTAATCCTACATTTCATTTTCAATTCGATTTATATATGTATGTATATATATAATTGGCGCTTACACCCTTTTTGGGTGTTTGGCCGAGCTCCTCCTACTATTTGTGATGCGCGTCTGAATATTGTTTCGCAAATAGAGGGACCTGGAACGGCAGATATTTTTTATGAGGAGCTTTTCCATGGCAGAAATACACTTGGAGGTTTGTCATTGCCTGCCAAGGGACGAAAACACAATTCAATTTACATGGTCGGTATATCATACAGCCTAGAGATATATATTGTAATTTTACCTACTACTAATGTAAATGTTAAATATAAACTAATAAATAAACGGAGATGAAAAATTAATATTTCTTTTTTTAATTCTATTTCACTCCAAAAGTGATGAGGACAATTATGGGCTGCTAGCAAATGGGGATAAAATGGATTTTAAACACGAAGAGCTTTGCTACCTATATTCAAACTATAGCTAAATAGGGCACTGAACAAAAATTTCGTCTGTTTCGGAAGAAAATAAGCATTAGAATAAAACATTTTAAAGGATTTATTCCAGCCTTTTATTGTAAAAATTGTATACTTTTTTTATAAAAGGAAATAGAGATATGGGGCAAAACTAATTTAAACTTAAATCTTAAAAAAACAAAATAAAAAAATATGTTTAATAGCTTTTAATACCATTATGAAACCTCCAACAGGCATATATCTACAACCAGTCAGAGCTGTTGATGTAATGGAGAAGTTTGATGGGATTTAGGTTGGTGGACTGCTCCAGGCTGTTGAAGAAAGGAGCACTCAGTGACCTTAATCCATGTATGTACCGATCGTCGAGTGACCGGTTAACATATCTACGCGTTTGGAAATTGAATGGCAAGAAGTCCAAAGGACTTTCTGAGCCTTCGTATATTGTACTTGGGTCAAAGGGTTTTCGAAACAGCACATGAAGAAATGGAGCTCCATCTTTTCGGCGCTTTCCCGAGAATTAATTTGTGCAGTTCCCCTTAAACAACTGCCAGGGGATGCCGATACCCTTGAGGCCAATTCAATCCCCTTCCTAGCAAGCTCATCAGCAATTTCGTTTCCCTCTATGTTCCTATGTCCTGGAACCCAGATCAGGCAAGTGTTACCTGCACACCCAAGATATTTGATCTCCTCCTTACAGAAGTTTACTAATTTCGTTCTGCACCATGGCGTCGTCAGAGCCTTAATCGCGACTTGGTTATCGCGTCCCCTAAGCATTTTGCATGCCTGCAGGATCGCAGAGACTTCTGCTTGAAAAACACTAGTAGTATTTGACAGTTTAAAAGAGATAGATAAATTGGCTGATTAAGAGACCACCCCTGCTCCGACTCTCGACTCCATCTTGGAACGGTCAGTCTAGACAGAGAAGCTTCGGTGCGGATTTTCCCCTTGATCCAATCGTGCCTATTTGGAAAGATTGCCCACCACGATCCTCAAACTCTAGTTTGCGAATAGAGAGATCTGTTCGAAGTTCAGAGAAATATGGTGTTAACTACCCGAAAATGTTACCATGTCCCTTGAGAGATTGCCTCCAAAGGCCAACCACCTGATTGCACTTTGAGCTGCGATGGAAATAACGTAAAAGTCGATGGGAAGTAAGTGCAAAATGACACTCAGGGCAGCACCGGGGCAAGTTTTACATGCTACGATGATGCCAATGCATGCAGTCCTTTGCACCCTCCCCAGTTTAGTGTTAATATAGCCCTTCCGAAGAGCTTTCTACCAAACTAGGCATCCATACGTTAAAATTGGTAGAGTTTGGAATTAAGTATCACTCCAACATACCGAACTTCCGATGAGAGCGGGAGTACGGGGTTATTTAATTTGGGAAGTCGAAAGGGTGGAGGTTTATATTTTCTGGTAAATAGCACCAGCTCCATTTTCTCAGAGTGGACTCGAAGGCCGCAAGTAGCAGCTCAGTGACTCAGTGCAGCCAGTGACCTTTCCAAAATCTCAGCCATGACTGACCGCATTAACTTCCCTGCAGCCAAGCAGGGACGAGATCCCGAGACAGATAGGTCTCCTCTACCTCCTCCACCTCTAGTCTATCTAACGCAGTGACAATTGACTCCCCCATTATATTATTAAAAGTATATTCTATATCTATAAAGGCAGCCGAAGTGAATTGTTTGCCTTTCAGAGATTTTTCCATAGTCTCTTTTATGTACTCCGTTATTTAGTGTATATTAACTGATACTAATGGTCGTGACATCGAATTTACGAGTGACTGAAGGACTGAAGATAAATTTTGGGCTTTCCTCTTTAAGGTGCAATAGGTTATTAAACTGGCTTGCTTAGAATGATCCAGAGGTTCTAAATTTGATTTAGATCTGGACTAATTGCAGGCTGCTTCAGCACAACATGGTAGCTAAAAGCACCCCAGGCCACTGTGAAAGTTTCGGGAGTGACGCGTTTGTGGCTCGCAAATATCTCCCCAATGCTTGTGACAACCATCAATCGATATACATTTTTTTCCACCCCTAAAAATGATGGATTGTTATTCATTATCCCAAACCTTATGAATATTAGCGAATTCGAGTTTAGCTAATTTTTACACCACGCTTCGGTATAACCAGTCCATTTTGATATTTTAAATTTGAATCTTCACTCAAAATTATTTTGTAAGATTGAGAGAAAGATCACATCTAATATGGTTGAAGCTGATGTTTTTATTGAGGGTCAACCCTCTTATCTCTCTCTTATAATTGTCGTCAATCTAGGGTTTTGGACCAGTTCTTTTAATTTTTCCACATCCACCAGAATTTTTCAAAAAATTGTGTATGGTTTTTTTATTTCGATTTACTATTAGCGCTATTTTATAAAGTGAGACTCCCGATTCACTATAAGCTAGAATACTAGAACGCTTCTCGATTGATAGTTGCGTTACTCTTGGCATATAGTCATAAAAAATTATTTTCTCCGAATTACAATTATTAATTTGCTAATGAAAACTACTCAACTTAGCTCCTCTTTTAAATTGTGAAATGTATATAAAAATAATACGCAATTGCCACAACAAGAAATAAAATCATAAAGAAAGCAATCGTCCCTTATAACTATTTCCTTAAAAAAAAACTGAAATTTCAAACAAACGTAACAGGGCTTGAAGCAAAAGGCAAAATAATTGGAAACTACCGCTAGTTCGTACATACAATTAAATACATTACAAGGCAAATATTATGTAGCTATTTTAGAAGAAAAATTATGAAGTGTGTTTGTCCCGCATAGCTGGCGGGAATCTTCCTGGTATACGGGCCTTTGAAATTCTTTTAGTAGCGGCGCAAAAATGCTAAATTACTGTAAATATCTGTAATCTGTAAAAGAGGGGCATAAAAAAAATCGTTGACTGAAATCAGTTGCTAATTAAAGACTAAATAACACAATTTCCGAACTCCGATAGATCTAAAACTAGGGTAGTATATGAATGCTTACATATTTAAAAATACACAAATACAATTTTCGAATTTATGAGTTCAGGGAATCCTGTATTATACTCTAGCTAAAATATCAAGTGCTAAAATTAAACCCAAGACACGTAAATTAAATTTTTGTCGCAGGCCACCGATCATTTATCTAAATTAGGTCATTTTCTCAATATATTTATATTTCAGGTTTGTATTCAAGCAATTTTGCACAGAAACAGGCAAAAGAGAAGAAACCAGCGAAAGATTTTATCACACCCTAATGGCATTCGAATATGCGTTTACTGGAAAGAAAATCAACTCTTTGCTTGCGGAGTTCTGTTAGTCGATTGTTGATAAAAATATATGTATATAATGGTTTTCTAACGCTGCTAATGCCAAATATTGCGTGAATTAGAAAAAATAAATAAAAAACACAAAAAATTTAAATACAACAATTTTGTAGAAATTAGTCAAAATTGCACAAAATTTGAACAAACTAATTATAATCTATTGAAAATTTAATGATTTTGATTTCGGTGTTAAACTCTGAAATAATCATATTTCCACTTCAATCATTCAAAAATAATAGATAAATCTAAAAGAGAGAGATTGCAAACTTAAGATCGAATCCAGAAAAAATTAAACACAGATACGTGCAACAGTAAAAGTTATTAAAAACAAACAAAAAGATATCAAATACACGTGGATGCAAAGGTAGTAATGCTGCATACTCCGTTTTTAATTTTCTCAACAATTTAATTTCCACAGGTCTACAATGGCTTCAAGCTCAATCTATGATATTAATATGGACATCAAACGAAAAAAATATATAAATAATAATATATTCAGCATTATTGTATTGTACTATAGTTGCTTGTAAAATTTCTCCAAAAATGGTCTTGAAACTTCCCAATGAATTATTTTGAAGAAAATATATGTTAAAGTTGAGCTTATGTAGTAATACATACCTCACCTTTCTTCCTCACGGTGTTTTTTAGAAATCTATATTATTTAGGTATTAAATAACTTCTTCCTATGAAATTAAAAGTAAAGTATACGCAGTGGACACCTCTGTTCATATTTTCACTTTGAAACTTCCAAGTCCTGTAAAAAATTTAATTCATTAGAAGCTAAAAAACTGAGTCTGCAGTATCACAATACCAAATCTGCAATTTCACACGAATATAAAATTTTTCGGGGATAATAAAAACAGTTGATTTTAATAGCCCGGTCTAATCGACGACCAAAGCAACGTTTATCGGTGGTACAAAATGTTGTCAGAAGGCCGGGAAGATGTGAACGACGAAAAGCATGCCGGACACCCGAGCACTTCAACAACAGATGAAAAAATTGATGAAGTGAAGAAAATGGTATTGGCAAATCGTCGAATCACCGTTAGAGAAGTTGCTGAGGACCTAAACATATCGATTGGCTCGTGCCATTCAATTACTTCAATGATTTGATGGGGTCGCCGCAAATTTCGTACTAAAACTGCTCAATTTCGACCAAAAGCAGCATCGCATGAACATTGCTAATGAGACGCGACGACCCAAATTTGCTCCACAGGGTCATAACTGGTACCGAATCGTGGGTTTATGGTTATGACGTGGAAACCAAAGCTCAATTATCTCAATGAAAGCTGCTGCATGAACTAAGACCGAAAAAAGTGTGCCAAGTTCGGTCGAATGTAAAAGTTTTGCTTACCGTTTTCTTCGATTGCAGGGGCGTTGTGCATCATGAGTTCTTGCCAAAGGGTAAAACGGTCAATAAGGAATATTACAAGTAATCCGCGAGAAGCGCCCAGATTTGTGGAAGAACAAAAATTTTCTCTTGCATCACGTTAACGCCCCTGCAAACACATCGTTGCTTGTGCGCGACTTTTTGGCCAAAAGCTTCACACTAATGATGCCACAGCCACCGTATTCCCCAGATCTGGCCCCCTCTGACTTTTTCTTGTTCCCGAAACTGAAGAGGCTCATGAAAGGACGACGCTACGCTACGATTGACGAGATAAAGACGGCATCGAAGAAGGAGCTGAACAAGATAAAAAATGATTTTTTTAAGTGCTTCGAAGATTGGAAAAAACGTTGGCACAATATCTCATTGGGACTACTTGGAAGGGGACAAAATAAATATTAATGAATAAATAAATAATTTTTGAAAAAACACAAAATTCGCGATACTTTCTGAAAACACCTCGTAAACTGGCCCCCTAGATCATGCGACTTAATTCCACTTTACTTTCAGAAGTTTTTTGTTTTAAGTAAAGTATCTCCGACAATGGTTCCAGAGCTAAAACACAACATTCGGAATGAGATTGCTGAGCTCAATGCAATAATGTGTGAGTGAGTCCTTGGAAATTTTAATTCTCGTATGAAAGCCTGTAAATGAGCAATGAGGCATTTAAATGATATCGCTTTTCACATATAATTCTTAAGAGCCGTATTTTAAATAAAAATATTGTAACCTGAAAGAATCTAAGTTTTTACTTGTTTTAGTTTCAAACTTCCCTACTTCTTCGACTCACGCTATTCAATTATAAAGGGTGATTTTTTAGCTATTATCTTTTGAAACAGTTGGTTTAAACAGCTGACGCGCGTTTCGTGTTTTATTTCACTGTCAAACATCTTCAGTTTGATCTATAATTTAACCATGAATCGTCTTACAAACGAACAACGCTTGCAAATCATTGAATTTTATTATAAAAATACATGTTCTGTTAAGAAAGTTTATAGTCGAAAAATTGTGTTCAGTGACGAAGCTCATTTTTGGTCACAGGTCACAGTTTGATGCGGTTTATGGGATGGAGGTATCATTGGACCGTACTTCTTCAAAGATGCTGCGAATCGTAACGTAACTGTGAATGGTGAACCGTGAAATGATATCCAACTTTTTTTTGCCCAAAATGCAAGAGCTTGACTTGTATGACATGTGGTTTCAGCAAGACGGTGCCACATGCCATACAACAGGCGTAACAATGGACTTGTTGAGAGGCGAGTTCGGTGAACATTTTATTTAACGTTCGAGACCTGTCAATTGGCCACCCAGATCGTGCGATATAACGCCTTTAGATTATTTTTTGTGGGACTATGTTAAAGCTCATGTCTATTCAGACAAGCCTGGTTCAATTAACGCAATTAACGCATTGGAAGACAACATTAAAGCATTTATATGTGAGATACCGGCCGAAGCATTGGAAAGAGTATGCCAAAATTGGAGTAAGTGGATGGACCATTTGAAGCGCAGTCGCGGTCAACATTTGCATGAAATAAACTTCAAACATTAAATTATATGGACTGTACTATCGATTTAAATAAAAATTTCATGCATTTTTCTGAATTTTACGCGTGTTTTTTGAAAAACTTTCCTATAGCTCTTAAAACAATCACCTTTTATATGAATTAATTAGTTCAACCACATGACTGTTTATTAATGCAATGAGCTCGAAGAAGTTCTTGGAAAATCGAAAGCAAAATCAGCCATCTTGGATTACGCAATGATCTAAATGACTGAAATATTATAGCTTGTTGTTAAAATTATTCACAATGAAAACCTTTCAAAACTTGAATCTGATTTTGATGTCATACGGTCCCGAAGATATAGTTCGATCTGTCTTAATGGGCCAAGCTTGAAATCTCTAACTTCATTCTTCGAGTTTATGCACAAAAAAGGCGATTCCGGCCAAAAAATATAATGTCCCTTAGTTTAAAATATATATTATACATATGAGGCGTATACTTATATAAATCAAATAGAAAAGTTATTCCATTTTCAAATGCACAATGTGACGCAAAATTAATCATCCAATTTTGTTTTTGAATAACTTTTTTACTAAATAAAGAAAAATATTTTGAGTGATGGAAGCCTTTATCTTGAATTTACGAGCTCCATTGCTTGTCTATTTGTATACTGCAGCTGTCTAGTTCAAAAGTGTAAGTAGGATTAATTTTGCTCTACCTTGTATGAACAACACATTTTCAAGGTCATGCAGCAGAAATGCCAAGTAAAGAAAAGTCACTTTAAATTAGTTGTAAAATCAAGATGTAAATTCAGTGACGTTGAAGCTAGGTTTTAGGCTTTGAAAACGAAGAAGCAGTTAAAAATTACTAACTGTTTTTTTTTCGTATGTAATGAGTTTAATTTTTGAATATCAATTTTATTGAAAGAATTTTCGTTAAAAGTGAATACTTTAAAATTTTTAATTAGTATATTTCCATAATCGGTACCTTATTGATTATATATTGTTTTATTATATTTTGTTTCGTAAATATAAATTTTTATTTTAGAATGCATAACTGGAATGAAATAAGGAAATTTTTAAGTTTCACCATTCTCAAATGTGAACAAATCCTCAAAATTATTTGAATTATTTTCTTGGAAATTTTTAGCATTGTCTGCATCGCTGTGTGTTGAGTGTAATTTGAAAAATTTGATATGTGGCTTAAACAAATATTCCTATATATGTAAATATGTTGTACACAAGATATCCCACAAATATTTTTTTTTTTATTTATCCGAGCTGTTAGCGCTTTAAAAATTAAATGCACCTTTTCGTAAATTTATATAAAATATTTATAGGCCGATATAATTTAATCTTGAATTTTAATTTGCCTTCACAAATATCAGACAAATTTTAGTCTATGCTTTACTCAGAAAATAAAGTAATCATTTAGACTATTTCTTTCATCCTAATGCATATTTATATATAATTGTATGTAAACGAAGATACATAATAAATTCATTGAAAAGACACATCATAAATGAGCCGAATTTTCATTTGGAAAGCTAATTGCGCGCTCTGCCGTGTAGAGTCTACACAACCACAATGTGGTGAATTTAGTTCAACACACATACAGGTGGTAGCGGGCATGCCAGCAGTAACGGTAACATTAACTACATAGTTATATGACAAATCTTCCGTGTTATACTGTTGAAGCGTAGATGACTGATAGCCAAGTGTGGCTGGCATACCCGAATTTCCAATGGCAGATTTGATGCAGAGAAATCAAATATGGCAATATGCCTTTTTTGTTGCGCGTGCATATATTAGTGTATTTAGTGAGTATGAGTACATATGAATATGGATTTGTGTTGCAAGCAACATCATGATAAATTGTCACATGGGTACTAATTAAATCAACAACAACAACTTTGTGGCGGATGCAGTGAACACATCAAGCCGAATAGTAACCGACTTTAATACAATATTTTGATTTTATTTTTGCTGGTGTGTGTAGCATACTGAAAACGCAATTTTCCATCCCCATTCAGCGTTCATAAGCAGGTGAAAGTGAGCTGTTCTACTCACAAGCTGCAGTAATTTTGGCCTTTTTGTACTACATTACCGCAACGCGGTATGAGCATACATGTACGAGGTGCGGCTGTTTTAAAACGAGACTGACTTATCCAGCGTCAATTTAACATTTAATTTCTTAAAAATTTGCTTTAACACAAAAGGCTCCACAAACCTTTCGAGCTTTTAAATCTCTGTAAGTTATACCAACCCGGCGTCTTTGGCAGCCACTGTAGCCAAATGGGTTGGCTCGTGACTACCATTCGGAATTCAAAGATATGTAGGTTCGAATCTCGGGGAAAACCCAAAATCAAGAAAAATGTACTCCAATAGCAGTCAGCTCTCGGCAGGCAATGGCAAGCGTCCGAGTGTATTTCTGTCATGAAAAAGCTCCTCATAATCAACGGATTCGGCTTAAAAGTGTAGGTCCCTCCATTTGTTGGAAAAACATCAAGGCACACACCACAATTAGGAGAAGGAGCTCAGCTAAACACCCAAATAGGGTGTAAGCACCAATTATACATATATATATTATAAAATTATGAAACGCTCTTCCAGCAGTGTAGAGCGTTTTCTGAAGGAATGAGGTCAAACTGATAGGTCTATATTCCTTTGAGAGTATGGGGTTGTTTTTACCTGTTTCTCTTCAGAATATAGGTACATAGTTAAACCTCAGGCTTCCTGTGATATCGCTTTTAGCTGTGGTACCAACCCATTGCCCATCCTATGGAGCATGAAAAAATTCCGTCTAAACCTGGTGATTTAAATAGTCGTCTATACATCCTTTAAAATGCATACTGACTAGATCTTGTAGTGATTCTTCTCAACTATCAGTCCAGTCTCCGTTGGATTTACGTATTAAGTGTTTTGTTAACTGTTTCCTGAGTCTAGCCGCTTCGTTTTTTCTTTCTATACTGCAACAGAAGTCTTTCCATAACTATGTTCGTCGTAGATCATTATATTCTTCCCAGCAGGATTCGTTATCGGCTACTCGAGCCAGCTTATAGACTTCTATTACGCTGCATCTTTTTTACCCCAGCTCTTTGTTCCACCAAGGTGATAGCCAGCGCGATTTGTAAAGTGACTACGGCCCTTTTCAACTTCCTTTTTAGCCCATGAAAATTGTTTCGCTTCAGCTTGTGTCAGATGGTCAAATGGTCCACCACGACAGCGCCCCATGCCGTGGCAAGGCCACGGTCTGATAAACGCTCTGGTAATGGGATGCCGGGGGTTTAGGAATAACAATAGATATTCGTCGGTATGGTAATCTTCGCATGGGGACTGGATCGCCACCAATTTCGCCGTAAAGCGGACGGATGGCTAGCCAATCCGCATATGGAGCTTCTCGCTTTGTTCGTGTTGAGTTGGCCCCCAAGATATGGGGGTCAAACCATCACTTAAGCGCAAGGAGACCAACATGATAGATATCATCTCCATTGTTACTTGTCAATTGCAGTCATCTGTGAGACCACATGTCAGAACTAGTGATACAAAAAATCAACGTCCATACTTATAGACTAAAAAATCACCTCTGCTTTAGTCATACAAAATTAGATGCGGATATTCCATTCCATGCAAGAGGGGTAACGCTTTCTCTTTAACAGCTTCAACTGTTTAAGTATTGTTCCTTGTTTACAGATTTCTCCTTAGGAAACACATAAAATAGGAGTAAACCAGTCTAAGATGCATTGAATAAAGCTGCGATTAGTAGTGCCGTACCTTAGCGATAACTGTGACCAGCAATCTGCTATTCAGATCAATCATATGGGTACCACTGTAAACAATTATATGTGTCGTGAATCTTAGTTTTTCCGCTGTGAAATACTTTACATTTGGTTTGATATTTGCGATAAAAATTTGAATATTAATAGATGGCGTAACTTGATTATTATTCCATCGATCCACATTTCCAAACATTCATTGGAGAGCTACTGTCGTAAGGCACAAACGTCAGTATAAGTTTTTTATTTGAAGCGTAAACAACAATATTTTTACCACACTTGAAAATGTCGAATTTCGTGCCAAATAATGTGTTTTTGCGGGGAATTTTTTAATATGAAGAAAAAAGCAGCCGAAAGTCATCGTATCTTGGTGGAAGTTTATGGTGAGCATGCTCTAGCTGAGCGAACGTGCCAGAAGTGGTTTGCACGCTTTTAAAGTGGTGATTTTGGCCGCGCCGCCAAAGTTCATGGATACCGAATTGGAGGAATTGCTCGATCAAGATCCGGCTCAAACGCAAGAAGAGGTTGCAAAAACTTTGGGAGTTGATCAATCAACCATTTCCAAACGTTTAAAAGCCATGGGAATGATCCGAAATTCAAATTTCGAAAAAAAACCGCACGAACTTATTCATAGACCTATTATAATATAAGTAAACGACGAAAAATTAATTGTTTTTATCACAAAATGTAAATGTTGTTATTAATTCTATTTCAATATCAGCTGTTTATGGTTACGGCAATACTAATCGACAAGTGCTGTAATATTGTGGCTATCGTTATGGTTACGGCTATGGCGCTATGGCTACAACATCACTAATTGCAGCTTAAAACGGATGGTATAACACTCGGATTTTCAGCTTGGTTAGGAACTGCTTCGCAAAGAGTGGGCATATTGTCTTGGCGAAGAGCTCATGGCTATTAATTTGGACCACCATTACTGCATTTGAAGAAGAAAATTTGACGCTAAACAGCTGGCGGTCACTGACATTTGCTGCATGCTTGCTTCCTATTAATTAGCGTTGGTCTCATTCTGCAATGGCCCCACCTCGTGCCCATAACCATGCTTATATATACAAGGTGGTACAAAATTAATCACCCTATGAGAAGATTTCTAATTTTTGCAAATATCAATCATATTTGACACTTGTGAAGAAGACAGCTCAGTATAAGAAGAGACAAGCAATGGAGTGCGTAAAGATCACTTGACATCATTTTTTTCGTTTTTGGAATTAGTAAAAAAGTTACTCAAAAACCAATATGTTCGATTAATTTTGCGCCACCTTGTATCTACTTACACACATACATACTTGGCTTTATATGCTTCAATTCTACTATGTCTGTTTACTTGTATTTGATGCTGTCGCCTGCATCAGCATCGTAATAAAATGCATGTCATTTGATTTTTGTTTTACGCCCACAATCTGTGATGTATTGTCGGTGTGTCTGCTGTCTATCTGTTTACATATGCGCGGATATACTTACATGAGTAAGCGTTTTGGGGTTTGTGAGCATCCGAGCAATGGCATACCTTTATTGATGCACAACTTAATTAAAGCACATTAATATGTTGCATAATATGAGGCAATTTTGTATTGCATGTTGCAGGCGTAGTAATTACCAGGCTGCTACTTCAAATAATGTAACTCATTAGCTGGCCGCGAAAATTGTATTTTCCAATTTGGTTTATAACCTTAAATGGTTTTCTGTAACTTAAATTTCAGAAGCTCAGTTAAAGGGCAAAAAAGAATGCAAGCGATATTCTCTTGTATAAGTTAGACTGAATACACACATGCATGAAGTTTCATATATCTGCGTTTGAATATATATGTATACACAAATTCATTGAATTCATTAAATGCAAAAGATATTTCATCGAAATTGGAATAATAATATAAATTGCCGTCCAAAAGGATGAGAATCCCAGAGGCTCAAGTTTACAAAATTTCGACGATACAATTACACAGGCACACAAAAAAAAAAGTGTCATGTCCAAGACATTAAACTAGTGTATTCCGATGTATTTTTTCCCGCTAAATCCGAATCCGAAGCCAGAATACTCAAATTGGCTCCCGTTTTTGAGATAATCTCAAAAAACTGAAAAAAAATTAAAAAACTGAAAAAAGAAATAAAATTTTTTTTCAGATCCTACGGTAGTGTATTTCGATGTATTTTTTCCCGCTGAATCCGAATCCGAAGCCAGAATACTCAAATTGGCTCCCGTTTTTTGAGATAATCTCAAAAAACTGAAAAAAAAAATAAATAACTGAAAAAAGAAATAAACATTTTTTTCAGATCCTACGGTAGTGTATTTCGATGTATTTTTCCCCGCTGAGTCCGAACCTGATGCAAAAATTTGCATATTGGCTAAAATTTTTGAGACAATCTCGAAGAACTGCTCAAAAAATCGAAAAAAGAGCAAAACCAAACGTAACAATTTTCTCAATATGGTAATTTATTTTCAAATGTTTTTTCTATGGTATCGAACTCTCTTACATTCAAATGATCGATGCAGAGTTTGTCTTTTGCGTTTCTGCCCTCTTACAGCAATATCCCTCTTTAGCGACCAGCAGTAGTCTGCCGTCATATTTTTATTCCACGTTCCTTGATATCTACGTTCCATTTCCTTAATATCTTGGTGGAATCTTTCTCCTTGCTCCTCGCTGTAATTCCCAAGATTTTCTGGGAAGTAATCTACGTGAGAATCTAAGAAATGTAACTT
Source organism: Anastrepha obliqua (assembly GCF_027943255.1). Lineage (NCBI taxonomy): Eukaryota > Metazoa > Arthropoda > Insecta > Diptera > Tephritidae > Anastrepha > Anastrepha obliqua. Next base: position 91,226,786 of record NC_072892.1, read on the forward strand.
TAAGTTCATCAAGCAACCTAAGTTTTTGAAGTTCTTGACCAAATTTGCAACAATTTCTTTGTAATTTAAACTCCTATGGTTTCCTAAAAAGTTTTCAACTACATTTTTAAAACTAAGCCACGCATCTCTTTCTTTCTTATTCATTTTTGTTACTAAAATGTTATCCCTTAACATCTTCCTAATTTGTGGTCCATCTAATATTCCTTCCTTTAACTTTGCATCCGAAACTTTAGGAAAGATTTCTTCAATATACTGGAAACATCTTCCTTCTTTATTTAATGCCTTAATAAATTGCTTAACAAGTCCTAACTTTATATGCAGTGGAGGAAGAAGGATTTTAGAAGCATCGACCAAGGGTTTTTGTATAACATTCTTTGTTCCTGGCTTAAGTTTCTTTCTCTTAGGCCACTCTTTTTTTATGTAATGATTTGCCCGATCTCTACTGTCCCACCCGCATAAGAAACACGGCATTTTTGTAAGTCCAGATTGCTGTCCTAGTATAATGGTTATGATTTTTAAGTCCCCACAGATTTGCCACTTATGATCTGAATACTTAATTTTATTTAGTATTATATTTAACTTTCCATATTCTTCTTTAGTAACTCTTGAATATGCTACAGGTACCGAAGCAAATTTGTTTGTGTTATGCAGTAACACGGCCTTTAAACTTTTTGTTGAGGAATCAATAAATAACCTCCAATTCTCGCTTTTAGAACATCCAGGTTTCAGTTCATTCATTAATCCATTTATATCTTGGCAATATACTAAAGAAATGTCTTTTTGAAAGATAAAATATTTTCGAAATTCTTTCTCCCTATTTCGATAGAAAGATGATTTTACTTTATTAGAAGTAAAGTTTTTGCTTTTCAACCATGAAGTTAGCAACTCAGAACCATCTTTGGGTAGACCTAAATCTCTGACCAAATCATTAACCTCTTCTTGATTAGCTGGAAGTAGTTCTTTTTTGATTGGAATATCATACGGCGTATAATCATCATCATCGGTGCTTTCATTTTCGCTTCCTTCTTCAGTATCATCTTCGATTTCTTTCTCATCTGTATCGATTTTGGTACTGTTATTACCTTCAAATCCCGTAATCACATGTTCATCATTAGAACAGCACAGATCCATATTTTCATTACTCTCCTGATCAGATAAGAAAATTGGTTTCGTGACGCTTGAAACTTCTGCATACAAATAATTCGATTTTTTAGAATTGTTGATACCTTTTAAATCCGTCATACAAACATAACAATTTTCTTTATTAAGGGGTTTTCTCCAAATGCAAGGAACCTTAATCGTTTGCTTTGCTTTACCGTTTAACATTCTTTCGCAAAGATTACATATTTTTTTAGGAACCCAGTTAGTATCTTGATTTGTAATGTCTAAATTAAAACAAGTTTTATAAAGTTCCATAACATTTTTATTTACATTTCGCCGACTCTTTGGAATCTCATACTTGCTGCAAATATAACAAAAACTGTTTACGTCCTTATTACAACTGTGATTCAAATCTGATCGCTCAACAGATTCACCTGCTGATTCATGACTTGTCGCATTATTCCCTACAGTAGCTAAGTTTCCCACTACTGTAGAGCTGCAGTCGCTGGATGACGACGCCTGCGGGCCTGCATTTCCACCCTGACCAGCCGCCGATACTGGGCTTCCGAGACCCTGCATCGTAAAACACTTTTCACTTGTGCCTGCCATGACGGCGTCAGCCGTTTACCCAGGGACTCTGCCAGTATGGTTCCGTTGCCCACCGTCACCACGTGCAGGTGCCCTGGTTACAGATACAAGTAAAGAGAGTTTTTATCCCAGAGGCACGAACTTGGCGCTTTTGGATACCTCGAGACAGGGTCGAAAGTCATTCATTTGTTCGACCATATGAAAATGGCGTCGTTGTTTTCCCAAGGAATTTGAGCCAATATGCAAATTTTTGCATCAGGTTCGGACTCAGCGGGAAAAAATACATCGAAATACACTACCGTAGGATCTGAAAAAAAAGTTTATTTCTTTTTTCAGTTTTTTAATTTTTTTTTCAGTTTTTTGAGATTATCTCAAAAACGGGAGCCAATTTGAGTATTCTGGCTTCGGATTCGGATTTAGCGGGAAAAAATACATCGAAATACACTAGTCTAATGTCTTGGACATGACACTTTTTTTTTTTTGTGTGCCTGTGTTATCAATTATCGAATACAATACATACAATTATCAGTACGAATACAAATATTCTGTAATGTTGTTATTTGGTACGCCTTTGAAAACAATTATATCACCGTACGACAAAAAACAACTTTTTTATTAGGTGCGCAACTAAGTTCTCGCTGTTTTTTTTTTTGATGAAAATAAAACTTTATTGGAAATTGGATGGATAGGACGGATGCATTCGATAGGATATAGGTGGGGTAGGATTTCCCGTTTCAGTGTTTCCAGGTAGATTTTAACGGGTTTGGCAACGTAGCAAGGTCGAGCGTTGTCATGCTGTAGAATCACTTTTTCATGCCTCTCCGCGTATTGTGGCCGCTTCTCGCGCAGTGCTCGGCTCAATCCTCAATCAATTGAAGTCGATACCGATCGCAGTGATGGCTTCGCTTGGTTTCAACAGTTCATAGTAAATAACACCAACTTGGTCCCAACAATTACATAACATAACCTTCGCTGCGTGAATATTCGGAAGCATGACCGGCAGTCCCCATGATTTTCTTTTCTATTGATTGCTGTAATGAATCCATTTTTCATCACCCATCACGATACGATGAAGAAAACTCTTCCTTTTTGCCGCTGGAGCAGTTGTTCACAGGCGAATAAACGACTTTCAACATAACTTATAAGGAACCGAAGTCCCTGTTTCTGAATCATTCCCAAAGCATGCAATCGCTTGGAAGTAGATAAGCGGGTAGCTCCTAATACTGAAAAAAGCTCTTCGTGCGCTTGACATGATCCATGAGCAATGCTTCCAATCCAGCGTCTTCGAAGGTTTTTGGCCTCTCTTCACGCGGACGGTCGTCAACATTAAGATCACCGTATTTGAAGCGACGGAAGCAATCTCGGCACGTGGTTTCATTTAAAGCAATATCTCCATAAACTTTTCGTAGTTCTAGATGCGCTCCACCCGCCGTTTTTTTTCGAATGAAAGAGGGAAATCAACACTTCCCGCAAATGACGACTATTCGGCACAAAATCAGACATTTTCACAAAACCAAAACTAAACTAAACTTTGTTTACCATATGCCTAAGCTTGGTTTGTGACGTTTATGTTAGAATCGACTAGCACACACTGCTGGCGGCATTTATTGACAAACAGCGAGAACTTAGTTGCGCACCTAATATTATACACCAAAAATGTCATTTGCACTTAAACCTACAGATTTTATATATTAATGCTGCGTACTCAGTTATTTAGTTTCTCAATACTTAAATTGTTTAAAGAACCTTAATTTTTCAAAGGAGAAACGTAAGCAGAGATATCCAATGCTTTACTTTAGCACTAATAAGGAAGTTGAGGTATGAGTTATTGAATATCCGTAGCATATTAAGCATATATATATTATTATTTTTTAAATGATTGATCGGGAATTTTAAGGATATTTAAGTATAAATTTTTTAAAGTGCATTATTTAAATATATTCGTCCTAGCGAGAAGAAATTAACAATTTTTTTAACAGCTGGATATATTTTCTTTTGTCTGATAACAATACTAATATCATGAAACGTACTTACCTCTTAAAAATTTATTTGAAAATTAGGTCCTTTGAAACTTGAAATCTTTTAAATAATTAAATTAGTGCAAATGTGAAAAACTAAACTAAACATAAACATGGAACACTACACAGCATTACCAAATAAAAATTATAGTTTCACGTGCATATACCTTTTACTGTCGCAGGATCTATAACGTTTTCTCTTAGACCTATATAATTGAGAAAATGCTATCAAGTGCACAAAATTTAAATATAAAATTTCAAAATTAATCAATCTCCACAGTTATTTCATAAAATTCGCTTACCCCAGATATTTAGGATTTTACAAATAGAGGTGTTATTTGGATATTCAAAGAAAAATGATATTTTTTAACATAAATGATCGGATGTTTATTTCATTATGAAGAGGAAGGTATTCCGTTGATAGTGGAAAATAACATCAGGCAAATGACCAACACGACCACATTTACAGGACAATATACTTTTCATGAAATTTTCCATAACCGAATTGCAAAGTGGCTACCCTATGTCCTCGATAGCCTCACAAATTCCATCTTTGAGGTCTTGAATCGACCCTGGACTATTAGAGTAGACCTTCTCTTTCACGTGGACCCAAAGAAAAAAGTCACAAGGTGTTAAATCACAAGATCTCGGTAGCCAATTGTGATCACCTCTTCGAGAGATAACACGGTCCGGAGACTTTTCCCGTAAAAGATCAATGGTTTCGTTGCTTGTGTGCCACGTAGCGCCGTCCTGTTGAAAATGAACGCTGTCCAGATCAATACCAATCAATTCCGGCCATAAAAAATCGTTAATCATCTCTCGATAGCGCAATCCATTCACCTGTAACACCTGTTATTGGAAACCCCTTTAGTATCTTTACACACAAGGTAATTAACAGATCAATTCCATTTTATGCAAGCTGTCGAACATTTTTATTTAAAAACATAATAATCTTCGGATTTCATTTATCTTGTCTACTGACTTTGCTGGCGTGAAAAAAAGTACGCATTGGGCATTTACAATGATTTTAAATCGTTTGCTAAAACTTACGCTTACTACCAAAGCAAAATAATAAGATATCTTCACGAGAATACGAACATTTCTTAGACTATTTTATCGACGTGGCGTCATAAAGTACAATTAAGCTAGCTGCTCTGTAGCTGATCATCAGGAATAACGCCATTCTACCTCTAACTATCAGACTCTTGCTTCTGCTTTACATTTGTTGCACTGTTAACTTCAATCGTAACGTTGAGAAGCATATACGAAACGGCCTTGGCTTCATCTTTTTCAGTCCACAGACTTTTCTTATTCTCACATTCCTGACTTAGTTTTCACCTGAACTAGCGGTTGTGACAATCTGCTACCTGAAACATTCAACAGAAGCGTTTTTCAGGATATTTTCGAAAGCGTATCCTTACCATTAAAACCTTGGACACCCTAGAAATACGCTCCCATAGCATTACCATTAAATTTGTGGTGTAGGTGCAGTTAGAAGGGCTCTTGTTTCTAAGACTGTAGAACGTCTTGCAAAAAAAATCTGTGGTAACAGGTGTGTGGAGCCTATAATTTTTATCACTTTTCTCAATTCCATATTTGCTACTTCAATTCTCAACAATTCTAGATGTTTCAAGAGTGGCTGGCTTCGCATTAGTTGACTCATATGACGAAATGCTTCGACGTACCGGAGTATATGGAGGTTAAAATATGCTCTTGCTAAATGCATAGTTCAAACGGCAGGATATTCAAAACTCAAAAATGATCTGGTAATGACGAGTCACTTATTTCGTTACTGTTTTTTCCTACATTTGTACATATGTTCTTGGCATATTAAGTGTGTGACTGACTTTCGCCCCACCGAATTTCTCATCCAATTTTAAGCGTGCGTCTTAATATTATTCTACAGTCTTATGCCGCCCACGAACTGAAGATAGCTTTTCTGAGAAGCCTTTCAAAGGCAGAAACACTCTTGGACTTTTGCCTACCTAGGGGTGACCACTATTAATCTTTTACTTCAGTGAGTATCGTTCTCGACACTAATGGAATGGCAATGACATGCGCACGACCAGTTCCTCCTCTTCTTGATAGCCGCGATAATCGCTTAAGCGGTTTAGGCCGTGTATAATAAAGCGCGCCAGTCGTATCTTTGTTATGTTAACCGGCGCCAGTTGGCCAAATGAAGCCAGTTAAGCCACCTGATCTTTCCAACGTAGAGGAAGGCTCTCTCTTCCTCTGCTACCACCTGCTGGTGCAGAGTCGAATATTTTCAGAGCCGGAGCGTTTGTGTCCATTCGGACGACATGACTCAGTCAATGATGCCGCTGGATCATTATTCGCTGTGCTCAGTCCATGCCATCGTAAAGCTCATACAGCTCATTGTTCCAACGTCTGCAATACTCGCCGTCACTAACGTGTAAGCGGCAAATAATCTTTATCTCAAATACTCCAAGGGACGCCTCATCGGACGTACGAGCAGCTCGCAAAAATGTATGTATTTTCAAACTTTTCCTCATCCACCAAAGTCCTTAAAGTTCTACATATTTTTTGAAGATCCGCCATCAAAATTCGAAATAGCAAATATATAGCCGTGGTAAGTAATTTCATTTTACACTACATTAGTAAAAATCGGCAAAGAATACAAAAAAGCTATATTAATTCAATAAAAGCTGCGAAATGACATTTTGATAGATTTTTTTTCTCAATAACTGCAAAGAGTTTTCGATGAAAATTAAGTGCAACAGCCATCGACTGAAAAACTATCTAGCTACCGTTATGCAAAAAAATGTATTTTATGAGACACATCACTTACATACAAACCCGAACTGTCCAACGCAAACTTTTCGTCAACTCCGCTTTTCCACGCCAACAGAGGCAACGTTAATGGTGCAAAACGGCAAACTCGTCTTAATTAGATTATTTAACCCTGCACCACCTACGTTGCACTTTGCGTTTCGCAACTCGCTAGATTCGCATGCCCAGCTAGCATCTTTTTGTTGTTAACGCAGCAGTATACCCTTTTCAGCTGTTGCACACACGCACTTCTTTTGCATTGCATTCAGTTACAGCAGAAATCTCCCAACTCATTCCATGACCAACGACAGAACAGTGGCACTTGCAGTTTGACAAAATTTATGAGTTATCTTTGAGCGAAGTGAAATGATAATAAAATAAAATGAAAATGACATTGGCTAACTTTTTTCCAGCCCAGCGTCCTGTCTACTCAGATTTTTTGTACAAAGTCGAAGTTAAAGTTTTTACAGAGTGGAGGAGTCGAAACAAAAACGAAGATGGCGGAAATGTGACAGTAGAAAGTTTGAAGCAGTTTCAACAGCAGCAGTAAAAGAGCATTCATGTAACGGCGGAAATAGTTTGCTATATTCAACATTTTGTTTCGAGCTTAAGTGAATGTCATCAACAAAGTGAGCAATAGCTCAGAGCTAACGAAAAATACAACAGAGCATAGAGCAACATAAAAGCAGCAACAGCAACGCTGAAATTATTATTAAATGACCAACGTCATTATTTTGCGCATTCATATCAACAACAATGTCCGCAGCAATAAGAGCAAAGAAGAAGTTACAGCAAATGCAAAAGTTGGACATATTTGTTTCCTAATGAAATTTTTCACAGCAGCCGATGCAGAAGAAGTAAGCAGAGGACACAATGAGTGCTTGTGAAAGTTACTTCATGGCGAAAATATTATTATATTATATTGCTGAGAATTTAAAAATATTTCATAAAATAAAAAAGGAATTTTAAAATAGTAGCAATGCAACAATGTAGCGAATGCGAGAGTTGTACCGTCAAAACAAATTGTAAAGTGATGGATATAAGAATTTCTTGCCGGTTATATTCGAAAACACTTTCTGGACGTGTGCTAAAACTAACTACATCTCTTTTACTTCCAAAGAAAATCAACTCCACAGGTTAGTATATAAGTAAAGAGTCGGCCGCCGTAGCCGAATGGGTTGGTGCGTGACTACCATTCGGAATTCACAAAGAACGTAGGTTCGAATCTCGGTGAAACACCAAAAAAAATTTTTCTAATAGCGGTCGCCCCTCGGCAAGCAATGGCAAACCTCCGAGTGTATTTCTCCCATGAAAAAATTCCTCATAAAAAACAACCTGCCGTTCGCATTCGGCTTGAATTTCTAGGGCCCTACATTTGTGAAACAATATCAAGACGCACAAGTAGGGTGTACACGCCAATTATATAAAGTCATTTGTTCAGTAAGAGCCGTCAAATGACTAGATCTTCTGTATACGATGGTGACAAGGAGCAGTGCTGCTTACTTTGTCTAAAAGGTTTGATTCCTTATTTTGGTTATGAGCAACTTCCAGAGTGAAGCAAGTTGAGCCGTAAATTAGAGGATGTAGGCGGAAGAGGAAACTCTTGGGGCCCTATTTACTTTTCACCAGGAAGTAGTATGTGCCCGTAAAGACGGCATGTGCAATACAGGCGCTAAAATTGTGTTTGAATATTTGTAGCAATTGAAGAAATGTACTTGGAGAATTTTCGGTTTCAACAGGATGGCACACCCTGACATATAGCTTATGCCATCGGTTCGGAGCAGCGATTTGAAGCCGTTAAATTTTTGTATGGGGTACCGTGAAGGACCGATATTATGTTCATGATCCACATATGCTAGCCAACGAAACAAGACGAGGCTGCCACATAAATAATCCAATATCATATCGAAAGAAAAGTAAATTTTTGTGCATTTTCTTAAATTTTAATTTAATTTCTTAGAAAAAAAACACTGGTACAACCCCTAAATTCCGACTGCCTTCATCCAGCTATAGAAAAAAGAAGTATATCGGTTTTCAGACTCCTACAAATAAAAACTCAAAGGAGATATAGATATAGTGCTCGTTGCTTATAATTTCCTTGTCGTCGCGCAAGCTGTGTCACAAGTTGTTTGTCAGCGCACCCATCATGCTGGAATACCTTAATAAGCAGTGGCCAGTCATATGGCAAAGGAGAGGGCAGATAAATGATAGAGCAGAACTTAGCTTCCCATTAAATTTGTCTTATTGTCCGACAAATGTATCCTGTCGACCTTTTTTTTGCGGGACTATTGGAGGAATTCGTTTTAAGTCAGAGTTTATAAAAAACTTTGATGGAATTTCTTTTTTCGCCAAACCATCTGATACACAATTACCCAATATATGAGTATGGCCACCCTTTGTGAATTACGAGGGGTGCTTTTTATATGTCGGGATTTGGCAACCCTGGTGTTGCAATCTGGCAACTGACAGCTGTATCGCAAAGTTTGACATTTTTTGGCTTTTACGTACTCAGAACGTTTTGAAATACCAGCGCTATTTGTGTTGTTTACAGTAACTTAAAAGATTCATCTCGGTCCAACTTTCGACGTGGATTAACTCAGCAACATTGCATGGATGAATTTAATTCATTTTTTGGCGATGAAGCTCCATCAAGGACCAGTGTTTATCGATGGTATGGTGTATTCAATCGTGGTCGTAGTTCACTCCAACACGAATTTCGTGAAGGTCGTCTAAAATCAGTTGTTGTTCCGAAAATTATTGATGCTGTGCGCGAACTGATATTGCAAGATCGTCATGTGACCTATCGTGAGATTGAGACAATCTTAGGCATTAGTGGGACCAGCATACATTCAATATTGCATAAACATTTGACTGTCAAAAAAATTTGTTCGCGTTGGATCCCACACAATTTGTCAAAAAATACGATCGCGGGGCTTCGAAACACGTCTACGACATCGTGACAGGTGATGAATCATGGATTTAAGCGTATGAGCCCGAAAGTAAACAGCAGTCGACTGTATGGGTGTTTCAAGATGAGCCAAATTCAACAAAAGTGGTTCGCACACGAAGCACTTCCAAGCAAATGGTCGCCTGTTTTTTCGGAAAAACTGGACTTGTCGCAACCGTACCACTAGAACAACGCAGAACAGTGAATTCTGAGTGGTACACAACCATTTGTTTGCCAGTTGTCTTCCAAGAAATTAGGAAAACCAATCGCCAAAGACGCATCACTCTTCACCAGTCAATATGAGCTTTCACACATCGGCTCAAACAACTGCATTTTTGAGCACCCAAAACATCGAATTAATAGATCATCCGCCGTATAGTCCTGACATGGCACCGAGTGACTTCTTTTTATTCCCGTACGTAAAAAACAAACTGAGAGGTCAACGTTTTTCGACACCTGAAGAAGCGGTTGCGGCATTCAGAATGCATGTTTTGGAGGTACCTCATTCAGAGTGGCAAAAGTGCTTCGACGATTGGTTCAAACGCATGCAAAAGTGTATAGATCTTCATGGAGAATATTTTGAAAAACAATAAAGTGATTTTCGATGATTAAAATTTGTTTTTGTTCTCTAATCCCGACATATAAAAGGCACCCCTCGTACTAGGCTGTTTTTATGAAGCTTTGCGACAGTGAAGTCGTCTTACAGCCACCTGACTGTGAAGTAAATAAGCACAGATCGCTGCTGAAAACAGGGAGAATGTACCCCATGAGAATGTATCCGACCTACTAAGTTTTAGTCAAATTTTTGTACTGCCAGTATAAATTAGAGTATAGTCTAACACTTAATCATATTCGTATTTGGTAAGTTAGAAACGGGGCAGTGTGGCCTTTGTCTTTACAACTTGTGGAATACTCGTCTACACTCAACCTATGTACTTCCTATAAGTTAACTACAGGGCGATTAAGCAGTCTCTAAATGCTAAAAGTAAGGTTTTGCAATAAGAGGTATTATTTTGATATTCAAAGAAAAATGAGATTTTTTAATATAAATGATCGGATGTTTATTTCATTATAAAGAGGAAGGTATGCCGTTAATAGTGGAAAATAACATCAGGCAAATGACCACCGCGACCACATTTGCAGGACAATATACTTTTCATGAAATTTTCCACAACCGAATTGCAAAGTGGCTGGTCTACGTCCTCTATAGCCTCACGAATTCCATATTTGAGGTATTGATCCACCCTGGGCTATTGGCGTAAGCCTTCTCTTTCATGTGGATCCAAAGAAATAAGTCACAAGGTGTTAAATCACAAGATCTCGGTGGCCAATTGTGATCACGTCTTCGAGAGATAACACGGTCCGGAAACTTTTCCCGTAAAAGATCAATGGTTTCGTTGCTTGTGTCACACGTAGCGCCGTCTTGTTGGAAAATAACGTTGTCTAGATCATTACTATCCAATCCCGGCCATAAAAATCGTTAATCATCTCTCGATAGCGCAATCCATTCACCTGTAACACCTGTTATTGGAATAGCCTTAGAATGAAAGTTAATTGTTTTCATTTTACTGTCAAGACCTCAATTTAGGCAAGACTTTAAGTGGGATTGTAATAGAGATATGTATGTACATATCCAAAAATATGCAATCCATTTTTCTAAAAAACTGGTTGAAAAAATAGTTGTAGCTAGTGCATGTACTGTGTTGGAGTTGAATAAAATGAGTCTAACAAAAAAAAAACAACGTGCTCCAGTGAAAATGACGTCAAAATTGGTAAAATTGTGGATTGCAGGAAGTTCTTCAGTAAATTTGCTGAAATAGTAAGTAGAACTTATTCTACAGTCCAAGCAAAAATTAAAAATTATGAATCGGTTGGGTTCACTGTTCCGAAGCTGAGCTCGGGACGTCCGTCTAACCATACTGGCAAAGAAAATCGTCCAGGAAAAAAATATTCAAAATAGGCTCCATTCGAAGCATTACGCATATGCCAACGATTAGTCCAGTCATCAAAGCATCTTTTAAACGCGTTTGAAGAGATCTTCTTCAGCTCCTTCAGCGAATTGTCCTTAATGGCCTCTATCGACTCAAAGCGGTGTCCGCGGAGTGGCAATTTAAATTTTCGGAAAAGGAAAAAGTCACAGGGGGATAAATCCGGTGAATACGGTGGTTGTTCGATCATACATATTAGTAAAAGTTTTGGTCAAGAAAGTGTTTACAATATGAGCCTTGTGAGAAATTGAAATTTGAAAAGGCCGAGCCAAGGAGCACCAGGAGATTTGGTGGCTCCTGAAACACTCACGCTAAAAAGCCCATTGTATTTAAAGCTCTGGAAAGGGGTAGATAGTCAAGGAGGAAAGGAGAAAAGTATCAGAGAAAGAGATAGGCAAGAATAGAGACAGAGGTAGAGATAGTTAGCCTTGTGAGAATTTTCCAGATTCTTTGGCAAATCTGTAAATATCCTCCAGCTTCGGAGAATGAATATTACTCATTCTTATGACATCGGAACCCAAAACTCCTAGCCGTTCACTAGCAAAGGCAGGACACTCACAGAGAAAGTGATCAGTGCTATCCGCCTACTCCAAGCATGACAGGCACACTGTGTCCTCAATGATTCCAATAGAGGTCATATGCTGACCCCATGGGTTGTGTCCTGTAATGATACCGACCATCAACCGAACATCTTTCCTTCCAAGTTTTAGTACAGCCTTGTGAGACGGTGCGTTATCATGCTGCAAGTTCCATGAGTTTTCTTTCCACAAATTTGGGCGTTTCCTACGCACATTCTCTCTCAAACGTCGCATAGCTTCAAAATAATATTCTTTATTTACCGTAGAACCATTTGGAACGAAATTCTAAGATTCTGAGTGCACAACAACATGAGTAGCATGACTTTCACTTTTGACCGACTTTGAGTGGTTTTTGGGTTTCGACTCATGTGGATAGCGCCATTCAGTCATATCAGACGTCTATTGACTGGTTTGTATGTCAGACTCATAACCCTACATTTCATCACCTGTTATGATGCGCTGGATAAACGTTGGGTCTGAATTCACTTTATGAAGCATGTCTTCTGCCACTTTCTTCTTTTTGAAAGGAATTCAACTCTCTTGGAACAAGTCGAGCAGCCACGCGTCTCAAGCCCACTGGATGTTGCGAATTGATTCGTGAGACACGCTAAGGTCACGAACTCCCCCGCTCAAACTTGAAGGATGGTTTTCCAGCACCATTTCCTTGATTTTGTCGACGTTTTCATCCGTTGAAGACGTTGATGGGCGACCACACCAGGGCAAATCTTCCACGACTTTTCGGTTCTCTGCAAAAGCCCTATACCACTCGTAGATCCGTGTTTTTGATAAAGCACACTCTCCATAAACTTTCTCTAACATTTAAAACGATTCTGCATACGAAATCCCGTTCAAAACACAAAATTTAAGACAAATTCCTTGTTCGATATTTTTATCCATGTGAAAATCGCAGAACACACCTGCAGTTGACTGCGACACTATAGAGGACAGTTGTATCAACATTTCAGCAAAACAAATGCAGACATATGTGTAACGCGCGCTTTTTAAATGAACAATTCCCGATATTTTTTTGACAAAATATAGTAGTGTGTAGTAGTCTGCAGTTTGCTTAGGGTTAATAACTTATTCGAATAAATAGTTTTTACACTCTTTATGTTTGACCGAGCTCCTCCTCCTATTTGTGGTGTGCGTCTTGATGTTATCCCACTCTTAGTAGGGTCAACAATTTTAAGCCGACTCCGAATGGCAGATTATTTTTATGAGGAGCTTTTTCATGGCAAAAACACACTCGAAGAGCTGCCATTGACTGTCGAGGGGTTGCCGGTGTTAAAAAAACTGTTTCTATCATTGGGTGTTTCGTGTCCGGAGTTTCGAACCTGGACACTACCGACTCTTAGTCACCCATCTATCGATTTGGTTACGGCAGCCGCCGAGATAAATTCATAGTTGTTTTTTTATTTAAATACTCAAGTCTTAGCTGCAAAAGAAGTAATAATCTTCGTTAAAAAATATAAATTTATACACATCTTTTTTTCATCGGTCCATAAAGGAATGCAGTGTATGTTAAGTTTTTTTGACTAGCAAACCTGTGCAAGAAAATCAATTCCTGGTTTACGACTGATTCATTCTTCAGTTCATATGGTACCTTTTTAACCATATTTTAAGAGGACATATTTGGTTTTTTATTTAGTGTGTACTTTTACTTTCTTTGTATAAATATTTCGTCTGATAATATCTCTAGTAAAATTGTGCGAGAAATATTTTTGGGAGGTCACATATCATTTTATTCGGACTTTCCAAGAGAGGGGTCTAAGCAACCCTTTCGCGAGAGAGCTAATAGGTTAAAACGTCCTACAAATGTATTTCCAAAATACACATTCACTACGATATGAATTTTAATTATTTTTTCCACTTATTCCAAAAGCGCTCATGCAAAAAATTGCAAGCTTAATGCAACCATACAAAAATTTAACTGAGATTGCAAAACGATTTAAAGGTTTTACTACATATAATATATGCGTCTAGGTCCTTCATACTGAGTCAAATTCATTCCACCCACAGACAAGTACTCTGAAATTACACTGTGCGACAGTGACCTAGTTCAACTTGTAGGTATAGTAAAACTAAGAAAAATGGTATAGGAGAAATTTCCAATACACCCCCAAAATCTCATTTTAAGGCCATAAAACCGTTTTTCAGTAGGTTGATGTGAAGAATAACTCCTAACTTCGCCAATTTGCATCCGATTTCAAATTTGCTTTTTTAGTTCGAAAGAACAAAAACAAGCCTTTTTGACAGTGTGTTGACATTTTTTCTGAAATGACAACTGACGAGACTGTAGATGGAAGTATTTGGATTTTTTTTATTTTTTCTCTATTTTTTCAACTTTGACATAATTTTTACGATATTATCCGATATTTAGGATTTTTTTTAGTACCCTACTGTTATACTAAATTAAATTTTGCGTCAAATGAGCTACACTTGACTGTAATTGAATTAAAATTAATAGAGTTGTGTGAGTTTTAAGATTTTATTTTTTTTTTTACTAATTTGGTATGTAGGTATATCTTACGCTAGATGGGAATAAGGACTTGTTTTGATGCGTTATTATAGATACGTAATATTTATTGGAGTATATATGTACTGTACTGCATACAACAGAACTGGTTAAAACTTATGAAAATATCTGACATATTATCACACTTTTGTTTTTTTTTCAATAGAAATATGAAAAAGCTCCCAAGTGTACCAAAGTTCACACTGTACATTGATTAACAAAAGCAGTTTGTTATTATAATTTAACCGTATTAAAACGTCAAAGTTTTATTGTTTGTTTCATTGAAATTCAAGAGATATAAATCAAAACGTTGGCAGAAAAGTCGAATTGCTCAATATTCTCCGATGATGTGGCATCATCGGCCTTATCATAAACCAGATGACTGTTATTTTTATAAAACGGACGTAAACGGTCATCATTATAAAGCTCGAAAGCACATAAAGTATACTGATGTTGCAACTGTTAAGAACCCCGTAGTCTTGGACGATATGATTGACTCAACTGCAGGAACTGAAGGAAGTTCAACTCATTGCTGATGATGATCAAACTGATAACAATAAACTTGATGATGAAGAGTACTTTCCGTCTGGTTCTAAGTCTTCAGAACGACACATTGTATCAAATTCAGATTTTCAGGATCTTTCTCGTGATTTACTTCTATCGGGAAGACAATCTGAAACGCTCGCTTCTCGATTTAAACAATGGAATTTAGTCGATGACGACTTCAGATGAATGATGATGATCGAATTTCTTACAGAGAAGTACTCAAAACTGATGAAGAGAATGACAAATGTACCGTACCATACTAAACTCCAAAGGGCCGTTTCCAATGCATTTTTAAGTTTGGAACCAGTTCCGTTGTGTACTGAACCGTACCGCACCGTACCATACCGTACAGTGCTGCACTGCACAATACTCCAATAAATATTATGTGTTTATAATGACACTTGTTATCATTTTCATGCTTCGAAACGCATACCAAATCTCCTAGTAAAAAAAAGAAAAAATCTTAAAACCCACACAATTCTATTAATTTTAATTCAATTACAGTCAAATATAGCTCATTCGACGCAAAATTAAATTTAGTATAACAGTAGGGTACTAAAAAAAATCCTCAATATCGGATAATATCGTAAAAATTATGTCAAAGTTGAAAAAATAGAGAAAAAATAAAAAAAATTCCAAATACTTCCATCTACAGTCTAGTCAGTTGTCATTTCAGAAAAAATGTCAACACACTGTCAAAAAGGCTTGTTTTTGTTCTTTCGAACTAGAAAAGCAAATTCGATATCGGATGGAAATTTGCGAAGTTAGGAGTTATTCTTCACATCAACCTACTGAAAAACGGTTTTATGGCCATAAAATGAGATTTTGGGGGTGTATTGGAAGTTTTTCCTATACCATTTTTCTTAGTTTTTGCTAGGTTGTGCTAGGTCTCCATAAAAGTATATTTAATTTTTTTTTTTGTCACACAGTGTTATTGCACAGTGTAATTAGGGTCATTTCCACTTTAACTCTGTAATGAAAAGGCTCACATGGGTCATATACTTTTTAAAAATTGTTAGAAAGGACTTTGTACATCAAATTGGGTTATATCTTGATCGAAATAAAGGAAAAGTATACTATAATATATGAATTGCAAAAATCTTATCTGATTTGCTTCAAGTAGCATAGTTCATCAACTACCCTGTATATAAAAGTCCCACATATTACAAATTTCATTCACACATGTCTCAGCAAATCAATGCATACGAATCTACAAGTATTTCAGGAAAAATCATATTTTTCTCACAAAACTCAAACTCATTCTTATACAGTTTCACCCTCAACTAGAAAGACTTTGAACTAGCAAGAAATTCGACCAACTTCTGTCCTTAAGCATTGACCAATATCCCAGCTCTGCTCATGCAGTAAAAAAACCATCGGTGACATTGCAATTGAAATAAAATTTTTTACTATAACGAAGTAAAAGTGGCGAACTTCGAGTGTCTAAGCAAAGTGCAAAACTTTCTTTTGGTCCAATACTTGCAACGCCGCTACATATAAATGCATAGTATTGCACATGTATGTATATGTAGAGAAGTGAACGTGATTTATACTCGCTTATTTGTATTTTTGTTTCGTGGAAAATTTTATCTTTTATAAATTATTATTGTTTAAAACAATGGAAAGTTTACGATTGCTTGCTAAAATGTGCTCTCGTGTGTCAACGTGAGCGTGCTGAGCATAAGAGATTCTGTTTTGCTATGCGTTTAGAAGAGATTGATCAAAAGTTAACGAGTGAAAATATAACAAAAGCTATTGTAGCTGCTCAAAGTTTTATAGTTTCAATCGATAAACAGTTACGAGTATTTTGCAAAAAAACAAATGCATGCAATGAAAATCGCTACTTACACGTAAATACATACATACATTTCACAACTTTCAATGACAAGTGTTGTATATGCAAATTAAAATTTACTAACAACAATGAATTGTATTCTCTCAGTGTGAACTAACCTTATTATATGATATATTTGACATAACTTTTGTACATTTGGCAATGCTGAATTATATCTATTAGAAATAAAGAGTCATTAAGTTTATAGCAATCAATGCGTGTATATCTCAACGGCAGCCGAATTGCGTGAGTATACACATACAGCAAACATAACAACTGGCGACGAGGAAAATTTTTAACTTTTACAATGGCTGAAGAATTTTACAAGAAATTGTTGGAGGAGCAACGTGTCTTCACAATGAACGTTCTAAAGGAGC
This sequence comes from Anastrepha obliqua, assembly GCF_027943255.1. Taxonomy (NCBI): domain Eukaryota; kingdom Metazoa; phylum Arthropoda; class Insecta; order Diptera; family Tephritidae; genus Anastrepha; species Anastrepha obliqua. The sequence goes on from NC_072892.1 coordinate 91,244,068, forward strand.
AGAAGGCGTGGATGGACAACTTTGCGAAACGGTCTCCAGGTCAAGATAGCACTCCCGTTCCAGCATTTGTTCAATTCAACAGTCAACACCAGAAATGGGACTCATACTTGGAGCAACTAAAACAACACTTCTCTGCTTACGCGGTAATTGACGCCAACAAGCAGAAATCATTTTTCTTATCTTGGTTGGGCAGTGACGCATACGAAACCCTCAAAAAGCTTGTCGGCGTTGACGAGTTACAGAAGCAAACATTTAATGAGCTTTCTGCAAAACTAACGGAGTTTTATAAGGAAAAGGTTCATGTAGTTGCAGCTCGTTATGAATTTCATAAGGCTGAAATGGGTAATCGTACATATAAAGAATGGATTGCCGAACTACGAAGCATAGCCCGGCAATGTGATTTTGTTTGTAAAAAAGAAAATTGTCTACATGATTTTTCAGACGATATGATTAGGGACAAATTAATTTTGAAGTCACCGCATGATGCAGTTCGTACAGCTGCATTACAAAAACAACAACCAACATTGGCAGAAGTTCAGCTAATCGCTGAGTCATTTGAAACAACAACGAAAACAGTAAGTACAATCAAAGACAGAACGGACACTGCAAATGCAATAGACAGCAACGGAATTTATTCGATGACAACGAAAAACACAGAAAAATTTAGCATGCGTAACAAAAACAAAAAGAACCAAAAATCAAAATACCGTTCATGCACAGGTTGTGGAGTTTCACATAATCGTGATGATTGCAAATTTAGAAGCGCTGTTTGCAGAGGCTGCGGTAAAACAGGCCATATCATAGCTGTGTGTTTATCGAATGAAAAAAAGCAGGAACAAAAGCAGAATAAAGGGAGTAAAAACATCAAAGGTGAGAAAGGTGACAAAATAGATTACATTTCAACGGCATTTTCGGTAGCTAGCGCAGCTAGCAACAAAAGTAAGAAACAGTTTGTTCAAATTGTGGTCAATGGAAAAGAGACTCGGTTTCAAATGGATTCGGGCGCGGAAGTCTCAGTTATAACACTAGACACTTACGAAATGTTAAATAAACCGCCAGTAAAGCAATGCTCGCGTGTACTATATGGGTACGGTCATACGCAAATAGAAACTTTAGGAGAAATCGCTGCCAAAATACAATACGGGTCAGTAGAAAAAATACTGCCTCTTGTTGTTTCTAACGTGCGTGGTTCAAACAATCTATTGGGCGTAGATTTATTTGAACAATTAGGCTTTAAAATTGTGCAAGTTGATAGCGTGACCGCCAAGTCGAACGCAAAATTACATACAATTTTGTCCACCTTCGCGGACGTGTTTACTCCAGCACTTGGTACAATGAAGTCAGTCAAAGCCTCGATCAGACTTAAGGAGAATGCAGTGCCTAAGTTCATTAAAAGTAGGCCAATTCCTTTTGCTCAATTACCAAAATTTAAAGATGAAGCTCAACGGTTATCACAAGCAGGTATTTGGAAACAAATAACTTTCAGCGACTGGGCATCCCCCATCGTCCTAGCAACAAAACCGGACGGATCGATACGCATCTGTGGAGATTTTAAAAAAGGTGTTAACCAGCAGATTGATGTAGATCAATACCCTCTACCCACAAGAGAGTGCCTATTGCATACCATTCGATACGGTAAATATTTTTCTAAAATAGACTTGCGTGATGCATACCTACAAATGGAGCTCGATGAAGATTCCAAAAAAGTGCTGGTGGTCAACACACCGCTCGGTTTATTTCAATACCAGCGATTACCGTATGGGGTAGCAAGCGCGCCAGCCATGTTTCAGAAACATCTCGAGCAACTATTATGTGGAGTCGACGGATGTGCAAATTATATCGATGACATCATTGTGGCCGGTGCGAGTGAACAAGAACATATTGAACGCTTAGCCAAGGTTCTGCATATACTCCAATCCGCGGGCATAAGATGCAAAAAGGAAAAATGCGAGTTCCTAAAAACAAAATTAACTTACTTGGGGCGTGAAATAAGCGCAGATGGCATTCTGCCCGACGAATCTGGTATTCAAGCAGTGAAGAACTTACGACGGCCCAAAACCTTGAAGGAGCTTGAGGCATTTATGGGTAAAATAAACTATTACCACAATTTTATTCCGAATTACTCTCAACTCGCTGCACCCATGAACAAATTGAGGCGAAAGGGGGCGTCATTTCAGTGGAAGTTCGAACAAGAAAACGCGTTCAATTTGCTAAAGCAGCACATCATTAAAGCTACGATGTTGGCTCATTTTCGAGAAGACTTACCTATAGTCGTGGCCACTGATGCATCATCGTATGGGGTGGGAGCCGTGCTTTCACACATCAATCCAGACGGGACTGAGCAGCCGATTGCCTTTGCCTCCAAAACACTCAACCGACACCAAGAGAACTATAGCCAAATCGAAAAGGAGGGCTTGGCGATAATATTCGGAGTTAAAAAATTTCACCAGTTTTTATACGGGCGGAAGTTTACGCTGATCACGGATCACAAACCGTTAGTCAGCATATTTAGTCCCGATAAAAACCTCCCAACAATGGCGGCTCAACGTATCCAGCGATGGGCTATTACGCTCATGGGGTACCAATTTCAAATAAAATACCGAAAAACAACAAATCACGCAAACGCTGACGCGTTATCGAGGTTACCATCGGGTCCAGATGAAGACTTCGACAATGGTGAAATTAACCAAGTTGTCGCTCTTCAAACGCCAATTGATATTGAGGTCATACGGAAAAGCACCAACAGTGACCAAATACTTCAAAGAGTTAAAAAACATATTCAGAAAGGATGGCCGCATAAGTTGAGTCCAAACGACCAGGATCTCCGGCCATATTTCAATCGTAAGTTGTCCTTGATTACTCAAAATGACTTGATTTTATTACAGCGTGATGTCACACGGGTTACTATTCCATACTCATTACGTGATCAAGTTTTGCGTCGGCTTCATGATGGACATTGGGGTGTGGTAAAAATGAAACAACTAGCACGACAACATTGTTGGTGGGATGGCATCGATAATGATATAGCGAGAATAGCAGCTGGATGCGAAAACTGCAAACTAGCGGGTCCAAGTGATCGGCGGGAATATTCAAACTGGCCTGAACCACAAGCACCTTGGCAGAGGGTTCACATTGATTTTGCTGGTCCGGTATTTGGTTCTATGTGGCTTCTGTGCATAGACGCGTTCTCGCAATTTCCATTTGTTTACAAACTAGCAAATACAACGACGGAATCAACGATTTTCGCATTAACTACCCTTTTTGCTAGTGAGGGTTTGCCAGAAACTATAGTAAGTGACAATGGCCCACAACTTACGGCCGATGCGTTCAAAACATTCTGTCACCAAAATGCTATTAAGCACATCACGATTGCACCGTTTCACCCACCTTCTAATGGACTGGCTGAAAGATTTGTGCGTACTTTTAAAACAGCTGTAAAAAAGAACATAGATGACGGCTTGCAAGTAAACGAATCGGTTCTTAAATTTCTTTCATCCTATCGCACTATGCCAAACGCAAAAGGCATATCACCAGCACATCTTTTACATGGTCGTCCTGCACGTACTCTCTTTTCGCAAATGTTTTCAGTGGAAAATGACAGAACTGACTTTAAACAAACTTCAATCAAATTTTCACCTAACGAAAGTGTCTACATTCGCAACTACGGCCGCGGAGAAAAATGGTTAAAAGGGGTCGTGGACAGACATCTTGGGAAAGTCATGTACGTAGTAAGAACTAGTATGGGCTACTTTAAACGACATCAAAATCAAATGAAATTTCGCCTTGTGAACGACGCAAAACCAGTTGAAGACAGCAGAGGAAAAACTGATTCAGTTACCAATATATTGCTACCTGATACTATGGTGGATACTGCTAATGAGCATTCTCAGGAACAACCAAGAAGTCCACTAGAAGTGCGTCGAAGTGGCCGTATTCGTAGATCGGTACACCGCTACCAAGCTGAAGATTTTCGCAATTAAAGCGGAGGATGATGTTGTATATGCAAATTAAAATTTACTAACAACAATGAATTGTATTCTCTCAGTGTGAACTAACCTTATTATATGATATATTTGACATAACTTTTGTACATTTGGCAATGCTGAATTATATCTATTAGAAATAAAGAGTCATTAAGTTTATAGCAATCAATGCGTGTATATCTCAACGGCAGCCGAATTGCGTGAGTATACACATACAGCAAACATAACAACAAGTCACAAAGTCAAATAGATTTGCAAAATATTTTATTTAACCACAGTTGATATTTATTTCAAATTCTGCAAAAGTTATTGCAGAATTGGGAGAAGACAACACTCGCCAGATTTTTAAATTATATTGGGTAATAAATTTATGAATAAATATTTTGATATTTTTATGTGTTGAGATGTCTCAGATTTACTGGAATTATCGGTTTTGCAAACCGATAGATATACATAATTAAATCTTAGTAGTATAATTACTTAATTACTTTTTTTTTGTAATGAATATGTGATTGATAATTAGTTTTAGGGATATGCAACACTATGAAAAGAGTCAAGCTATATTAACTAATAAACTTGAAGGATTCGTAGCAATTTTTTGTTTGTTTTTCAATTTAGCTATTGCTAACCAATTTTGTGAATTACGCTTATATTTAGTAGTGAAAATGGCCTCTTTGATTCCCCAAGCGTTAGCCAGTGGCGAATAGATGAAGTAACTGGTATAAATAAACGTACGTTGGTAGCACTGGAAAAGAGCTGCTAAAACTATATTTGTTTGGAAGCACTTAATGAGTATTACAAAGTAAGACCGCGTTTATACAGGGATTCAACTCGTTACTTCTAATGCTAGTGCTCCATCAATACCCTTTGTGTTCTCGTTCTTCTCAATTTTGTTGCTGACTGCAAACTAAAAACTAACAATCGCAAGGTTTATAAACTCGACGGAAACATCAAAAGAGGCTGCGCAAATTTGAAGCAACGATATTTTCTCCAGATGAACCCGGTCTAATCAAACTTGCTTAATACCAGCAAAAAGAGATTTGGCGGGATTAAAAATAGTAAGTTATACCAGTTTTATGATGGATAACCATACTCGTTATCGGTGAATCTTTTTCGATAACTTTGTTGTTGTTTTGCAACTTTCTCGTCAAGCGAGCAGAGCACAAACTTGGCGAATAGAGAAGTGACGAATCAAAGGCGCCTAATATCAAAAGGGCTTTGAAGATTTTCTTTAATAATTTTTAGAAACTTAGTTATAGAATTTCCCACTATTAAAAGTAATGTGATATTAGAAATCTACGAAACACATATACAAACGTAAAAACTTGAATTCACACAAAGGCAAGCAATTGAAAACGCAGATAACGAGAACTTTCCTGTATGATGAGCGTTCAGAATTTTAAGCATCCTAGATAAAGGCATCGGTAGTAGCCGAATGGGTTGGTGCGTGAGTACCACTCGACATTCGGAGAATGTAGTTCGAAACTTCGTGAAACACCAATATGAAGAAAACGTTTTTCTAATAGCGGTCTCCACTCGCCTGGCAATGCCAATCCTCCGGGTGTATTTCTGCCATGAAGAAGCTCCCCAGTAAAAAAATTACCTGTTGTTCGGAGTCGGCTTAAAACTGCATGTCCCTCCATTTGGGAAACAACATCAAAATGCACACCACAAATAGGAGGGGTGGCTCGACCGAACACCCAAAAAGGGTTTAAGCGCCAATTATATATATAGAGATAAAGGCTTTAGGTAAAAAAAAAACACCCACTAGAATGCTGAAGTTAGTAAAAAAGAGTTTGCACAAGTAATTCTACAAGGACTTATCAAAGACATAACAGAAATCTTAACTATATTACGAATCAATGCAAATATGTTCATGAAATCCATGTGATTGCGACAAACGCAAGGCGTGAGCCTAGTGTCTACAAAAAAATCCAGCCAATTCAAACTAGGCTAAAACTTAATGGGCTAGTAAATCGGTTTCTCAAAAATTATTACTATTGCAATAATCAACATAACAGGTAAATGTCATTGACTTCTGCAAGCTTAAAAACACTTGCAAAACTTTAAATCATTCATATATTTTTTTGGTTTTTGTTTGCAAATCACATAAAGATAAAATTTCTTGAATGAATGACTTTCTGAAGATGCATTAAAACATCAAAAGAATATTCTGCAACGATAAATAAATTCCACTTCCCAGGGGCCGTTAACTATGACAGCTAGCCAGTCAGTGGTTCAAAAATGCTAAAGAATCACGTAGCCAGCGACAACATCGCCGCCGAGAACCGTAGTGATAAAAAGCTGCAATGCGCGACAACGCCATGCCACCACCAGAATGCGAAATGGCACATTTGTGCGCAACAGACAAGAAAATATGGAATCAACACAATTATCGCCGCAACACCTGACTCAGGTAAATATATGTAACACTAAGTAGCATTTGGTAGTGCAATAGACCACATATTTGTGTACATCTGCGGCGTGATTGCAAGCGAGCGACCGAATGGTGGAAAGGGCAAGAGAACAGCACAAGTTTCTAAATTAATGACAGCGAGCAATGCGCTCCCGTATTCTTTAAAATTGTGAGAATATAACAAACTTTACGCACAACTGGTAGAATCTGAAGGCAAGCTGAAGTCTCACAATCACAGCACGTGAAATTTTGATATGAAAAGTTCAAACGCGAGTTGCAAGACGTGCGATACAGTTTACTAACCCGCTGCGGCTACAGTGAATTCTGCCGAGTGCATATAAAACCATTATGGTCACAGCATCTGACGATTAGTCAAGACTCAACTAAGAGCCATTGCGCCATAAACGTGTAACTCCGAACTAGAGCATCCCAACCACTGCAGTCCGTTGAATTTAGATTTGTCGTCACGCTTAGAACGCCGTTGCGTCGTTTCTTTAGCGTTGCGTTGCCGCTTCAGCTTTGCAGCATAGCACCCGGAGGAGAGATGTTGAGGTCACACTGCTTATGGCACGTGTCCACTAACCTACACATCGCCTACGCCGCAATTTACTTTTGGCTACTGTTGACTCAACTGGTGAGCGTGGACGCGACCAGTAACAGCAATAGTAGCGACAGTGCCGTCAGCACACTTTCACCACCACGTGCACATCCCGACCTCGGCCAGCGCCCACAATTGTTGGTGGCACCACCACCGCCATTACTTCCACCACCACCGCCGCTGATGGACAAAACATTGACACACTGTGGCAGCGAGGACAACACTAACTGGTGGCGTCCCGTGTGTACCACAGCCAACAGTGTCGACTATGTGCTCTTTGCTAGCGAATGTTTGCTGAGGGAAACCAACCGTGAGAGTCACTACTTGGACACAGGGGAAGCAAAGCCCGGTGAGTACCATTCGCCCACCAGCGCGCAATGAACTTTATGTGGCACTGTGTCACACGATAAATGCACTAGTTTCCGAAATTGTTTGCATTGTTGTTTTTAATTTGGGTTTTTTTTTTCTTCTTTTTTAATGTTTTATATGAAAAGTTTTTAGGAAAATTGCTATGGGATTCTGTCGACCGAATTGTAGTGTTGTAATTTGCGAGCGCAACGAACAACCGATTTGTGCACGGAATTTACAAAGTAACGAGGTACGCAGATTTCGCGAACGTTGTGAGCTGGCACGGGATGTATGCCTTAACGACATGGGTAAGTGCTTATATATTTATTATACATTTGCTTTAAGCAATTTGAAATTGGAAATACATATGTACCACCAAGTGTATACACGTACATATCTGTGGACTTTTTGTCAGGACAGCTTAAATCGGCAAACCATTTAATTGGCGGAATCTGATCATACTTTTTAACTATGCACATTTAACCTTTTAGAGTCCATCTTACTAAAAGATGAATTCAAATAGAAGCCGATCAGATAAAAGCGATAGGTCAAAAATTTTGGATAAAACAATCAGTGGTGATATTAATATCATTGTGGTCATTATGTATATATGTAATAGCGCACCATTCAAAAGCCGCCTCAACTTTGCCAGTGGAGCATCAAGCGACCGGTACAATTTTCGACGACTTGATCCAATATGTGCGGCGTTAATGAAGTAAAAGCTTCACAAATTTTTGCCGCAAACTCTTCAAGAGTGATTGGCTTTTTGTTGCCGTTTTGTTGGAAACACAAATCGAATATGACGATGTCGTCGATTGCTGCCACAGAAAGACGATTACCAATACTTTCTAACGAGATACATCGGCAATAACGCTGTCTTCTTCTTCATCATTTCAAAAGAAGTAAGGTCGATGGTGCCGCTGTATCATAATCTTCACCAAAGAGTCAATCTTTGTGGATACATTGATGCTTAGTCTATGTTAACTTGTTTAGATTAGCCCAGTAAAGATAATTCGCTTGTTGGCATAGTCACTAATCCAAAAAAGGCTATCTGTGAACTTCATTTTTTCGAGCAACGAAGACGCCTACAACTAATTGCACCGTTTGAGGATTTATGCTCTAGTATATATCAATGCCAAAGTTTATGGATTTTTTTATAAGTAAAGGGCATATCATATCATTCACTTAATTGAAAATTTTTTCTCATACAAGAAGACAATATTCGACAATTGGTAGCGTTCATGTAATCTGTCGTTTTGGAAATTTTGAGCTCGCTTTCGAGTATTCAAAGCACCAGAGCACCTTCCACTCTAACGTGGTATTTTCGTATGAATTGGTTGGTGGAATTATGGTGCTATAAAAAGCTTTTCGATTACTGAAATGGTACCGGAGGTTTTCCACATCTTGACATATAACAATTAAGTTAGGTTAGGTTTGGCAGCCGCATTGCACATAGCGACAGCGATGCCACTTAGACCACGAAATGGGTCCGTTGTAAGCCGTCCTATTGAACCATCCTGAGCTTTTGACAAAGCATAAAAGATTGTTGATACCTAAAGTATATAGATTTTCTATATTTATGAGGAAGTAGGATCTTAAATATCGGTTCCTGCTTCTGGCTAGAGCCGGACATATGCAAAAAAGGTGTTGAATTGTTTCCAACTCCTCCTCATTCCTGCAGCTACGACAGAAATCATGCGTGTAAACGCCTAATCTCCTTGCACGATTTTCTATGAGACAATGTCCTGTGAGGGCCGCTACTAAAGTCTTAATTTGAAGTCTACTCAATTTTATATTATAATATGCTTGGACAGACGTAGATTTAACCTCGACCATGTTTGCCTAGCAATTTCACAGGTGTTAACGCTAATCCATCTTTGATTTGTAGAACTGATTAGTGCTCCTTAATGAGAAGCTTACAAGTTGTGAGAAGTATCTTCATAAAATTACTTACGTCTGGCGTACCGGTACCTTTTGTTACAAGTTGGTCAGCGCTGGTCAGGCCCCTGGTATATCTCTGTGGCCTGGAAGCCAGCATAAGATAATACGATATTGTTTGGCCATCTTATTAAGAGATCGACAACAACGTAATACACTCCGTGATGTTGTTTGTAATGCATCCAGGGTCCGTAGGGCAGCTTGGCTGCCTGATAGAATGCAGATATCTGTTGATGATATTCTGTTAATCTCTAACCATTTTAAGGCTTCATGCATATCACTTATTTCTGCTTGAAAAACACTTAACGGGTGTGTTGCGTGATGGATCTTCTTCAAGCCATTACAGTCTAGATGAGATTTTCATTAAGAAATTCCTTTGGAAGCAGAGAATGGGAGGGTGATAATCCCCATCACAGAGGGTTGAATGTCCATGTGTAGCAGTCTTCCATTGTGAGCACGCTGTGAGCCCAAGTCAATTTTCTATTTATGTTTAGTCCCAAGTACTTCGTTTCTTCCGAAATCACAAGACCTTCTCTCTTGAGCATAATTGGACTTAGCTGAGGAATTCTGTGTTTCCTGGTGAACAATATGAGTTGTGTTTTGCCTGGGTTGACTCCTAGACCACGCTTTTCTCCCCACCTAGAAAGTATATCTAGAGCATTTTGTATTAGGTCTCTTAATGTAGATACACATTTACCAGAGACAGCAGTAACAACATCATCGGCGTGATTTATCACCATACAACCCACCGATTCCAGTATTAACAGAAGTTTATTTACAACTGCGTTTCATAAAAACGGTGTGAGGATTCCACCTTGTGGTATACCTCTACTCACCAATTTTCTGAGTACCGATTCCCCCCGATTCGCTTCAATCATTCTGCTATTTAGCATTTTGTCAATAAAGCCTACCAAACCCGGTTCTACCCCAAGATCAGTGAGTGCTGCACTGATTGCCTCTCCTTCAACATTGTTAAAGGCTCCTTCAATATCAAGAAAAGCAGCTAAAGTAAATTCTTGTTTATACAATGAACTCTCTGTCGTGTAAATAAAGTTATGTACCTGTAAGCAAGTTGTGACGTAGAGATTGGATTTTTATCTATAGTTAGGCTTAAGTGAAATTCCATCAACCTCCCCAAAGTTTTCAGTAGGAAAGAAGAAAGAGATATCGGCCTTAAGTCTTTTGGGTGGGTACGTGAGTTTCTACTAGCTTTTGGAATGAAAACAATTTTAACTTGTCTCCTCTTAAGAGGTATATGACCGTGAAGAAAGCAATCTCTGAAGATTGCTAGTAGCCAGTGTGTTAAATATCCAGAGACTTTCTGCAGTTCCACTGGATAAATACCATATGGACCCGATGATTTAAGGTTTGAAACTTTCAATCGCCCATAAGAGTCGGTTCTCAGGAGATATAGTGCCTATTCTGACTTCACGGCAGTGTACTGTATATCCCATGTCATGCCCAGTAATGTCTGAGCAGCCTGGAAAATGAGTGTTAAGTAAAAGTTCTAAAGACTCTTTACTGGTTGTAGTGAATGTACCATCACTTTTCTGTAGTAGTTCCCAATTTTGAGAACTTCCCGCTAATATTTTATGAAGTCTGGAGATCTGAAGATTTTTCTATATCCCTACATACTCACATATTTAAATATGTTTGTATAACAACTCTTGAAATGTTTCTAAAAAGTAATTACCTTTTAATTCACAGACTGGCAGCCAATTGCAGACAAAGCATGTGGCGTAAAACCTGATAAGTCACTTGGCGTTTCAGAGATCACCAAAGCCACATCACTTTTCGCCTCAACAACAATTGCACCACCCACCACACCAAAAGCTGCAGCACTAAGCGTGCAAGCAAAGAAATTATTCAATTACCAAACAAAGCATCTGCGCAAAGCTATACCTTGCGCGAAGGTATTTAGTCCCGTTTGTGCTGAGCTCTTTGGTGTCAAAGCGACTTTCATCAACGAATGTCTCGTGAATGCAGAGAACGTAAATTTTGGCAAAAGTAAATAGAAAATGAATACAACATTGTATGCTGTAGCATCTTTCATGCCAGCCGCAAAAGCGATTTAATCCCATCCAATTTTTTTACAGATTGGCAAATTTTCTCTAAAGGCGTCTGTGAAGAGGATTACGCCAGCTCTAGAGCTAATAAGCACGTAATTAATAGGCGCAGTACGGTTGGCAGTGTGACTGTTACGTATCAGCTGAATGCACCCGAGACGAATGCAAACGGTAACGTCGCATGCACATCAAATACCACATATGACGACGGAACGTCAGCAAATACCGCATATCGATACACACGCATTCTGCCGGCGGTTAATGATCATGTGACCTTTTGCAAATTTGGCGCTGGTCCCGTATGTGGCAGTTCAGCGAAAAATACGATGCATTGTTTTGACAATATCTGCGAGTTGTTGCTACGAAATATCATATTAAAAGAATGTGAGTAGTTATGATCATTTACAACTTACACAGATTAAAATTATGCTAAAAATTAAAAAATTCCGATTAATGTGATACACGATCCACACTTAATAGCATGCCATATCATGAATTTCTACTACACTGAAAAAAATCGCATTCGTATTATAGCAGTACCAAGCTTCTGAGATTATTTTCCATCAATGAAACGCTCTACATAAAGTTACACAGTAACCGCCGAGCGATAGGCTGCATTTCCAAAGCAGAGACCACTTTATCTTGAAGAACTCACTTTCTTTGAAATATTTTTCTTGATTACTTATCTCAGACCGAACTGACGAGGTTTTATTAACCGAAATGCCGTGCACAAGTGCTTTTAGATATATATGCTGAGTAATATTGAATACATGATAGATCACGTTTGTCCAGTTCAATTCATATCGCCCTTTTTATGGTAGGTATATAAAAAATATAAAATCTAAATTCGAATTTTAACTTTCGGAATGAAACAAACTCAAAGACAATGAGAGTAATATAACATTATATAGACGGACGGAAACTTAGTCTTAACATATAAAAAGTGTGTGAGGTCTCTGTATGATTATATATATAAAGGGTGATTTTTTAAGAGCTATAGGAAATTTTTTCAAAACAACACAAGTAAAATTCAGGAAAATGCATGAAATTTTTATTTAAATCGATAAAATTTAATCCATATAATTTAATGTTTAAAGATTATTTCATGCAAATGTTGACCGCGACTGCGCTTCAAATGGTTCATCCGCTTAGTCCAATTTTGGCAAACTCTTTCCAATGTTTCGGCCGGTATCTCACAATTAAATGCTTTAATGTTGTCTTCCAAAGCGTTAATTGAAGCAGGCTTGTCTGAATAGACATGAGCTCTAACATAGCCCCACAAAAAATAATCTAAAGGCGTTATATCGCACGATCTGGGGGGCCAATTGACAGGTCCTGAACGTGAAATAAAATGTTCACCGAACTCGCCTCTCAACAAGTCCATTGTTACGCGTGCTGTGTGGCATGTGACACCGTCTTGCTGAAACTACATGTCATGCAAGTCAAGCTCTTGCATTTTGGGCAAAAGAAAGTTGGATATCATTTCACGGTAGCGCTCACCGTTCACAGTTACGTTACGATTCGCAGCATCTTTGAAGAAGTACGGTCCAATGATACCTCCAGCCCATAAACCGCACCAAATTGTGACCTTTTCTGAATACATTGGTAGCTCTTGCAATTCTTCTGGCTGATCTTCACTCCAAAATCGATAATTCTGCTTATTTACGTACCCATTGATCCAAAAATGAGCTTCGTCGCTGAACACAATATTTCGATAAAAAAGTGGATCTTAAACTTTCTTAACATAACACGCATTTTTATAATAAAACTAGCAAACCCGGCCCGCTTCCCTGGGCACACTAAAATAGAATAGATATGGTTTAGAACAGAAAAGATATGGTTTTCATATTATTCATTTCTTTATTCTTTATTCAAGCGCTTTGGCATAAACAATATTTTTAGTTTTTCTATTTGTTTTTGAGTAAATATATAATGTTGTTGGCTTCCCAACACGTGAACAGCCAACGTATAGTTGACCATGGGTGAATACTGGTTCTTCTAAATTCATCCCGCATATTTCTAAAGTTTGCCCTTGTGATTTGTTGATAGTTCGAAATAGTTCAAATGGCAATTCAGGTGGAATCATTGGAATTCTTGGTATTAGAACGTCTTCATTCTTGAATTTGCCAATTAAAATAGTTGCTTGGATAACATTATTCATCAATGGTTTGACTACTTCATTTTGTTCTTGACGTTCTTCTGATGTCGCATTATTCCGGGTATTTCTCATGCGCTTATTATTATTTGTCGAACGACCAATATGATTACGTGATTGTCTTGGCATTTGTACTGTAATAAACATGATTGTAATTATGGTATTCTGAGATTTTAAAACATGTTTTTTTTTTCAATTTTGTGGATTATATTTTCGATGCATACGATGTATGTGTTTAAAAGCCCAAGCCCACATGGTCAGCATTATTTTATTTTGCTGTGATTTTCTTAAATCATCTTTTTTCTTTTGAAAATTGTTGACAATTTGCATGATAATACTATTAATTTTTTCATCAAAGTTACGCATTTTTCGTGCTCTTCTTTTGCATCCTTTAACAATTTCTTTTGTTTTTTTCATTTTTTTTTACCATTTTTTTCACTTATGGTGTATCGCATATGAACCGAAAAAATAAATCCACAAAACATAATTTTATTTGAACATTCGGATTTCACATTAAATTCTCAAATTTCGTAAGAAATTATTCACTGTTCCAAAATCCACTCCAAAAAAATTCAAAAAAAATGTTTACACTTTGCACTTACGTCTTCTCCTTATGGCGTCCAAATCAGAAAGAAATATTGACACATTGTAACTCACACTGTCAATTTGACAGTTCAGTTCCGCCCCAAGCGTTAAAAAAGTAAACGACATTATGGCTGGTTCAAAAGAACGCTGTACGCGTTGCCGGTGTTCTGAATTACAACCAAACTTAACGAAACCCATTTTCAATACTTACTTAACAATGTGTGTAAGTTTGGTTTAATTCGGTGCAAAGACACGGCGGGTCCACGTTTTGGCATATATTTCGAGACCCTAGTCATCAATAGGTATGAAAATTACCCCGTATTAAAGCACTTATCAACAGCTTTCATTTGATACCCATATTGTAAAAACACATCCTAGGGTTACCCGAGTCTACGTTTTGGCCTATTTCTCAAGTCCCTGGTATTCGATTCTTAAAATTTTAAAACACAAACCTTCTCCACATGTGTCTCTTCAATGTGGCAAAGTTTGGTTAAGCGTTGTTCATTTGTAAGACGATTCATGGTTAAATTATAGACCAAACTGAACATTTTTGACAGTGAAACAAAACACTAAACGTGCGTCAGCTGTTTAAACCAACTGTTTAAAAAGATAATAGCTAAAAAGTCGCCCTTTATAATTTGCGCTTACATCCTTTTTGGGTGTTTGGCCGAGCTTTGATGTTGTTCCACAAATGGAAGAACCTACAGTTTCGAGACTCCGAACGGCAGATATTTTTTATGAGGAGCTTTTTCATGGCAGAAATACACGTCGGAGGTTTGCCGTTGCCTGCTGAGGGGCGACCGCTATTAGAACAAAATTTTTCTTCATTTTGGTGTTTCACCGAGATTCGAACCTACGTTCTCTCCGAATTCCGAATGGTAGTCACGCATCAACCCATTCGGCTACGACGGCCGCCGTATGATTACAATAATATTTATGTCAGATCTAATTGAGGTGGGGAGTAACACATGTAGCAAGTTTAGACGAAAATTACTAAGTCGTTATCGCTCATTTTTTCAAAATTTTACTTACGCAATATTTCACTTTCTGGGTTCACTATTTCTATCAAAAGTGAGTTATATTGCTTTATTTAAAACCGAGATACCACGTTTTCATTCTTTTGTTTTTTTTTTTAAATTACTTTTATATGTTAGATAAACTCGCTCATTGACCGATTTCGTCTATTTCTTGCCGTACCAAAATTTGCCAATTGCTTCTAGAGCGACGTTGATAAATTTGTTTGACTACATTTCTTCAATTTCTATTCTAACGCTTCTTCTCATTTGACAATCAGTGTTGTTAACAACATTTAGAGACAAATAAAATGCCTGTTGCTGCCGAAATTTCACGGTTATGTATTCGAGTCGAAGGCACCACATATGTGAATGAATGTGCGTCCCAATCTAGAGGTTATGGTCGCACCCACTGTCTATGAATGAATTCTATTAAAACCCTATTTCGCTTGAATAAGCATTAATTCTATAATATATTATATATTTAATAAACAATAAAAATCTAAATTTAATATTTGCTTTCACAACAAGGGTATCTGTTTATATGCGGCAATACTTTCATTGCGGGACTACGATACGTTTTACACGTCATGCCAGTCAAATTCATTGCCGCAACATACGCAGCGGACCCATTGTCAAAGCTTAATGCCACTTATATAACGATATAGTGAAGAATTTCTTTGCTAGACAGACTTTTTCAATTGAATTTTCATGCGATGGAAGACCCACGTAAAAAATATCTCTGCGAAAACTATTTCGCTTTCGATGAATTTGACAAATCTGATAACTGATATGATAACTGAATTCTAATGAAGAAAGCCAGCTTATGCGCTCGGCTATAAAAATTTTGAATTTGTATGTCTCATTTCACGCCCTCTAATCGATACTACTCCATATTTAAGGTAGGCTTTAAAAAAATTAGGAGGGAACCACTTCCCATAGGCTAGAAATTTTCAATAAACTATAGCTCTAAAAAACCGTAAAATATAGATGTTTGGTTCGAAGGTATTACTAAATAAATTTGAACAAAGGGGTGTGTGGCGCACAATTAAATTAATGTAAGTTTCTAACGTCATCCACTATATTTGGGAGAAAAATATTACGGATTGATCCGAGTGTCACCCTATACCCGTTAATGCTAACCCACTAATTTTTGTTAGTTTCCCAAAGTAAGGTCCTACACCATGATAAATAGTTGATGAAAATATGATCTCTAGTTTTTTTCACCCCGGGATGGTTAAGACTACGGCAAGAACAATTGCGGTCCAGTATTCCATGTTCCGTGAAAGCGGCGGCTATGCACATTATTGTTTTGATGATGATTACAAATCGTAGAGCACAAACTCTATCAAACCGAGTCGGCGAAATTATAAGTTCCTTTACTTTAAATTAGCTAGGCTTAAACAATTTTGAGATATCTGACCATTGGGGAAACTTAGTTGCGCAAGAATCCTTTCTGCTTCTGAAATATCGAGTGCCAAACCCATAAGCGCTGGGCAGTTCCAGCACCCAGAAGCACTACCATGAATACCACTGCATAACTCTGTCAACATATTTGCTTTCTGGGAACCCCAGTATCGCTCTTTAGTAGTACGAATGTACTGTTAAAATATTTTCCTTGCTACTTACTTAAAGCAACTGGATTTCGAACAAAGTTTTTTAAATAGCTACAGATGAAATTTTATTACATTCAAATCACTAAAAATTCAGCATTACTTTCTCCATATGCATGTGAATGACTCCGACAGCCAAGTGGCGATTGGGGCCCTGAACTCAGTTATGGTACAGCCGAAACTCGAAACTAATCGGAGAATTCCCTTTCGACCACTTCCGAATACCATGAAATTAAGCCCTATGGGTATTCGGTTACAAGATCATTGCAGGTAACTGCTGCGCATATGAGCTAGTCAGAGAGGGGCGTGGTTGTTTCCCTGAGAAATGAGAAGATTGGGCATTCTTTAGCTATATGTGGTATGCTCCTGGTAAGAAGACCAAAAAGGTCGCGAGTCACCAAGCAACCGCCACCCCCTTGTGTGTGAATTATGAACGATGACTGTGCTGCGTTTGCGTCAACCGCTTTGTGCTGCTGATGAAATTCATCAGCGCCAACTATATCAGCAGACGTAGCAAAGAAGTAAGAAGGATTTCGCGACCTTACAAGTTTGTGTTCTTGCCCAACGCTAGCTGAGTTGGCGCGAAGCCCATCTTTCCAGGAGCAGACCGCAGGTAGTCAGGGGGGTCCCAATTCTCACCCTTCGCAGGAAAATCACCTCACATTTCCCTTGTCTGGCCAGCTCATCCGCCTCACAGTTTCTCGCAATGTCGCTGTGACCGGGAACCCAGATGAGGCTTATTATGTAAAAGAATTCGGACGCAGTCGAAAGTGAGGTCAAGCATTCCCTGACCAGTTTCGAATACGCCGTCACTGGCACGAGGGCCTTAATTGGCGCTTTGCTGTCAGAGTAAATATTTACTTGCTTGACTGTTAGTACGCATGTGAGTAGCCAATCAGCTGCCTCCTTGATTGCGGCTACCTCTGCGGCACACTGCAGTGTCCGGTAACCTGAATTTGAGTCTGATGGGGAGCTCCTCGCAAAAAATCCTCCACCAACCTTTCCTTCAAACTCCGATCCATCCGTGAACAAGTTCACCAGGGCCTGTCCCCAAGGGGAATCCCCCGTCCACTCTTCCCTTGATGGAATATGAGTGGAGAAAGTTCCGATTGGACTAAGCGAGGGTATACATTGATCCGTTGACAGGGGGATGAACTCAAAGTTTCTAAAGATGCTTCAGTGTCCATAAGTGAGGTTGAGCCTATAGCCCGAACCCCTCAGTCTGATTGCGGCACGTGCAGCGGCAATTCTGTCTGCGATGTTTAAGGGTACCACATTTAAC
This sequence comes from Anastrepha obliqua, assembly GCF_027943255.1. Classification (NCBI taxonomy): domain Eukaryota; kingdom Metazoa; phylum Arthropoda; class Insecta; order Diptera; family Tephritidae; genus Anastrepha; species Anastrepha obliqua. Next base: position 91,262,065 of record NC_072892.1, read on the forward strand.
ATTGCGTTGAGGGCCAGAGTAGGAGTCGTTCGAAGCGCCCCACCGATTCCAATGAGTGCCGAACTCTCTCCAGCTTCTTAACCAATGTCGTCCTCTTTAGAGAGTTCCACCAGACTATGACTCCATATAACAAGATCAGCTTTACAATAGTATTATATAGCCAAAAAACGATATAAGTCATATACAAATTCTTTCTTACAAATTCCATTAATCGAGTTGCGTTTTGCGTTTATTTTTGCCTAAATATTATTACTGAAAGCCTTAAGAACGCGATTAACAGTCTATCGGAAAGCATTAACATAAATATTTCTAATACTTTGGACAGTACATTATGCTGCAAAAGAAGTACAATAACTTAATCCGCGGTTATCTTCAGCTCAAATTACTAAACTCCAATGCTGCTATAGTTATACGTCAGCCAAAAATTATCTATTCCCCGTTTCCAAATCAAAGGAGACCAAGATCTTTACAGTTATAGTACGGAATTCAATTGTTTATTTATTTCACGGCATCCTAGTAGGAAAAGTAGGACGAGATGTGTCCAAAAAATAATATGACTTTGTGTTTATTTATTCAGTTTTTTTTTATTTATTCAACAATATCTATTTTGTGTCCTTCAAAGCAGCCCCTCTCAAATATAATACATCTGTGCTAACGCTTTTCCAATCCCCGACCACCATTGACCAAAAAGCGTTTGGGTATGGCCTGAACTCTTCCGACAATGCGGACCAACATAACAAACAAAAAAGATCGAAAACAGCCTTAACCAAAAATAGCCTTACTTCTTTAACATACCTAGTATGTTATAGCAATATACTTCTGCTCAAATATGAACGAGACGGTATCAATAAAACGGTCCGCGGATGACATATGGCAAAAATAAATTTTTTGTTTTTTGGTAGGACTGTTATAAGCTTACATGCAAATTTCAGCGTGATATGTCACATAGTTTGTTTTCTCTCCTACTGTAAACAAGTCAAGCTCGAGCGTGTTCTTCGAATTTAACGATGGAAATTCAAAGAATTTGTTTGAAATTTTGTTATTCCAACAAAATTTCGGCTTCAGACGCCTTAAAAATGTTGCAGACAACCTATGGGGGCTCTGCTCTATCGCGTGCACGTGTTTTCCAGTGGTACAAATCGTTCAAAGAGGGCCGTACATCGGTTGAAAACTTGCCTCATGAACGTCGTCCAGGAACATCAGTAAACGACGAAAACATCGGAAAAGTAAAGGAAATTGTGCTTGAAAATCGCACAAATCGCAAAATCGGTTAACGCTGAATATTATTTAGACGTTTTAAAGCGTTTGCGCGAGAACATTCGTCTTGAAAGGAAGGAATTGTGGGACAACAAGTCATGGTTCTTGCATCACGATAATGCACCAGCTCATACATCACGTCTTGTTCGCGATTATTTGAACAAAAATAATGTTAATATCGTTCCGCAAGCACCGTATTCGCCTGATATGGCTCCATGTGACTTTTTCCTGTTTCCCAAGCTCAAGTTGCCGCTCCGTGGAAAACATTTTGAGACAATTGAAGTCATAAAAGAGAATTCGAAGAACACACTCGAGCTTGACTTGTTTACAGTAGCACAAAAAACAAGCTATGTGACATATCACGCTGAAATTTGCCATGTAAGCTTATAACAATCCTGCCAAAAAACAAAAAATTTATTTTTGCCATATGTCATCCGCGGACCGTTTTATTGATAACGTCTCCTTCATATTTGAGCAGAAGGTACATATGTCCGTAAGTACTTTAGAGTACGTGAAAAAAAGGACATGGAGTAAATGTATGTCAGGAAAAGGAATGTAGCGCAACGCCGAAAAGTTGGACTTGGGGATATAAAAAACGGGGAGGGACTTTCAAAAAACGCGCCTAAATATTGTTTTAAAATAAAACATGTAAAAATTTAGATTCCTTCAGGTTTCACTACTTTTTCCAAAATACGACTCTTATCAATTATATATGAAAAATGGCATCATCCACCATGGTCATGTCTACAGGTAAAATCCGCCAAACAGTCGATTCATCGACAGAACCAGTTTCTTAAAATTTTTTCGCGAACACTAAAATATCACGAATTTTGCGATTTGTTGTTCTTATAGATCGACAATTTTCATAATAAGTTTCAATAATTTTAACACCTATCTGTCGTATAAAATTGTACATCTGTCTACTTGGCATAAAAAACAGATATTCACTACTGACATTTGGGCGTCACTTTTGAAAAACTCTTTACATATGTAGAATTTCAGTGTATATTGGGTATTCTGTATAAGCAATTTTATTTCTTCATTAGAAAAATTTATTCAAACTAAATATTAGTTCTTACATGTTATATATATTTTTATTATATTAATTAAGTATATATTTTTTGTTTTTGCATCCAATAATAGCTTGGAGTGTTGTTAACGAGGGCAAATGCAAGAAATGCATTCTTAATTGTGACACCAATTATGACCCCATTTGTATCTCACGCAATGGACGCAACTACACTGTAATAAACCAATGCCATCTGGATTATGATATTTGCCGGAAGAAGTACACAAGTGAGTACATTCACACGGTTACATATGCATAATCACTCCCATTCTTACATACATATGTACATACATATTTTAATTATATTTACCATTTTCAATTTAGAAAAAGAGGGAAATATAGGAATATTGAAGGTAGATAGGCATAAAAATTAACAAGTTTTCTTGTCTCCTGCCTCTTTTTTCTGATCTATTGATTATAAACTGTTATAGGTGAAGTAAAATTATGAGTGGAATATTTTGTTGCGCTTGAAAACTGTCGTTGATTGGCATTGAAAGCAGCAACAAATCGGGATTAATCAACTGACTTTGAATGTCAACTCTCTTAGGAGTGCGAACAGTATTCAAAGCTTCTAAATATTTCCTATGCCCTTGAAAATACTTCTTAGTGGCAAAGTCGTGGATACCTCTCTTTCGTCTGACACCACCAGTGAATATTATATAGAACGCTCCGGTAGCAAGATTTTTGCACATCAACCTGATCTTTCTCAGTAAGGATGATAGATTAAACGGTTTGGCCACCCGAAGCAAAATTATGTAAGTAACCTTGACTGTTAAGTCATAGGGGACTCATTAGCAGAATTATGGCCGCTTTTTTAATATACCTATGATCAGAAAGTACCAGGAATGTTTAAATAGAACAAAAGAGAGTTAAGTTTCAAGCAAATTTATTTTATCTCCATCAAAATATGACCAGTTTGAAGCAACACACAACAGTCCTCCATACACCCCTGGTAGGCCGACGAAAAGATGGCCTTCAGCTCCTACGTCGCATTCTCTTTATATGAACTGAAATATCCTTCCACGAAGTGCCAACTTCAACTTGGAAAACAAAAAGAAGTCGCACGGGGCCATATCAGATGAATACGGTGCTTGCTGGATGGTATTTACTTGGTGTTTGCTCAAAAAATCCAGCACAATTTGGGCTCGGTGCGATGGCGCGTTAACATCATGCAAAATCCAAGAATTATTTCTCCACATTTCCGGCAGTTTGCGACGAGCAGCATATCTCAAACGTTTTAAAACGGATAAATAACACTGTGCGACAGTTATTTTATACTTTTATGGAGACCTAGTTCAACTTGTAGGTATAGTAAAACTAAGAAAAATGGTATAGGAGAAATTTCCAATAAAAAAATTCCAAATACTTCCGTCTACAGTCTCGTCAGTTGTCATTTCAGAAAAAATGTCAACACACTGTCAAAAAAGGCTTGTTTTTGTTCTTTCGAACTAAAAAAGCAAATTCGAAATCGGATGGAAATTGGCGAAGTTAGGAGTTATTCTTCACATCAACCTACTGAAAAACGGTTTTATGGCCATAAAATGAGATTTTGGGGGTGTATGGGAAATTTCTCCTATACCATTTTTTTTAGTTTTTCTATAGCCACAAGTTGTGCTAGGTCTCCATAAAAGTATATTTAATTTTTTTTTTTTTTGTCACACAGTGTAATGTTATTTATTGACTGTCTGGCCCAATGGAAGGCACGCATGGTGCACTACGGCTTGGTAATCGAAGAAAACAACATTCCCGGTACTTTTTGATCATAGGGTATATACTTAGGGTCTCATTACGCATGCTTCGCACAACTTCGCATAAATTTTAAACTGTTAAATTAGCAGTCTGTTGAATTCAGATTTTGATGAAGGTAAGTTAAGTTAGTTAAGGGCATTTCAATATAGTGATACCAATAGTAATATTTTTACAGATTACCATGAAAAATATATTATTATATATACTTTATTACATCAAATAATATTAGAAAATTGTGAATATTTTATAATATTTTTTTACTAATTTCTAATATATATGTGATTGGGTGTGAAGCATAATCAGCCTTATGTTTTCTGGAGTTGTGCGAAGTTCTAAGAAGTTATAAAAAGTGCTTAGAAGTTGTGTGAAGTATGCATAATCAGACCTTTACGATCTTCCAATTAGTCATTGCAATGAGCTTCGAACTGAAACTAACCGATTGATAGTAGAGCGCACTACGGCTACGGCTACGGCATGCAAATTCTAATTAATCTCTTCTACGCATAAGTACTCGTACGAGTAAGTCAATGTCGCCTTAAAGTGGGTACAGCTCATTGTCAGTGTACATACATATAGTATGTATATCTTACTAAGAGATTTCGGGAAATAAAAAAATAGACTTATATGTTCTTCTTCTTTATTGGTGCTTTTAGAGGACTAATCAATTTTGACCGAAATTAACAAAGCGTTTCAGTCTTATTTTGCTATCACCAGCACAGCAGGCGTTTCCGTTTCCCTGCTGACATCTAAATACTAGAAACTATGTACTTACATATACAAGTTAAAGTAACAGAGGCGCAGAATTAAAGCTGTTGTCCAAATTCTGCTTTGGCACTCAATTTTGTGCTTAAACTTAATTTTGTATTGATCGTACGTTTGCGTTATGATCATAGCATTACAATAAGAATTCAGCAACAACATACCTATGTCCCCGCTTAGCGGCACCTTCGAACACGTGTTTATCGACACAGTTAATTTGCCAACAATAACTTCAGTTGCTGATCGAAACGTCCCGCATTACAAAAAGAAAATAGCTTCGGTATGCCTTTGCATTTCCCCAAAATAACGCCTCTTGTTATCCCGCTACAAGCAACGGAATGCGTTTGCACATTCATACCTATCAGAGGTCTCCCAAACATCGCTGTGAGCTTTTAATAAATAAAAAAAGTAATACGAAATAAAAAGTGTTTTGTATTAATTTACATACATACATACATACATATCATATAGGGTCGAATAAACCCATATCTTCATATATGATAACTCATTGCATGCACTGTCAATTCTCATGGCATGCGGAACAATTGTCATAGATTAATCGCATTTTATTAAAAAAAAAAGTTCTGTACAAAGTGCTTTTCGCATTTTCGAGCAATATACAAAATTGCATTATTTATATTTATTTATGTATATCGCTTTTATGCGCTAAAAATGTTAAATAGGCTAAAGAGACTAGAAAAAATGCATATTTCATTTTTAAATCCCTCTTTTAATTTTATAATGTTAGCTCTGCAATTATTTCGTATGAATGAAAATTTTGACCATATTTTCACCTAAGTGATAGTTCATTGTATGCAGTAAACCTCATACCATAAGCTTTACGATTTATCACTGCGATGAGTGGCCACAATTACATTCATATGTATATCGTGTGAGATGATTTGCATTCGATCAGCAGCCGCATCTCAAGACAGGGGGTAAATAAAATTTTGATTCATCAGCACAGAGTGACACTGCGGCTCAAAATATGTTTTATATTCCAGTAAAGGGTGTTTTACCGAAAACTCGAATACCTCCCTAAAGAAGCAAGCACTTTTTGCCCTCAACCTAATAAATTTTTTAACCCAAATGAAAGATTTACGTTGTGGCCTTCAATGGCGTAGTAAATTTACGAAATGAACGTTTTTGACCTCTTTTTTCCAGTCTATTCCAAAATATGTCTCTAAACGCAGACTGTGATGTTAAAGGTTTAATTTTGATACAATTTTTGTGAGATATTATTAATTCTGCATTCATATTACAGAGAAAAGCGTGTGCACACAGACGTTTTGGCCTGTTATTGCTTATTATAAAATATAGTATCGAATTTCGCATGCATATTCCTACCATAATTTTTTGAAACCTCAGTAAACGTCGCTTACGGATTTCCTCTAACTGTTTAATATTAGCAACCAATTGCGCAATTATATTAAATATTCTTTCTCCTTGTCTTTTCTTCATATCGTTAATAATAATTAAACCACCGAAATATTCCGCCAATATAATTTCATTATTCATTTTCATTTCAAATGTGTTGACAGCTGATTGTAAATTTTGCAGGTAATCTGCCATATGTGAACGGTTAGATAAATTTTGTGGATTTATTGGTAATTAATGCTTATGTGAACGTACTTTTAGTACTCATCAACTGGGATGAATAATTCAACTTGGCGATGTTTTACTCCCTTTCGTAGCCTCTTTGATTTTTCTTATTTAGGATCTTTATTACGTCGAGAACTTCAACTAGCCCATGGTTCTTCCTGTTGAAGTCTTTAAAAATATATGCCTTTTTTTACTTATTCATCTTACATATGACACAATTTTTACTATAAGCTTTTATAACTCGTAAGTACACTCGCTAAAAATTATCTTTATTTTACGATTGAATTGTTTGCAGCTGCCGAAATCCTCGGAAGAGGCGAATGCGATACTATTTTAAAAAATATAAATGGTAGCAAACTCCATTACAGTACCAGATACACAACACCTCCTTCGACTACAAACGCAGAATATTTCCCCAGACATGCTAGGAAAACTGTTGGCTCATCGGCGCGACGGAGAAAACCCCGGAAACACTCAAAGTTAGCGGATGAAAAGCTACGTAGGCCGCTTAGAAAAAACGTGTTACAACAGGAATCTACTACGCCAACATTCAATGAAGATTCTACTGACAGTAGCACAAAAAAATCGTTCGATGTTACAACATCGCATGTAATGAATTTGTGGCGCAGCTCAAAGAAAAGTAGTGTAAGAAGTGTTGAAACACACGAGTGAAATTTTAATAATTATTATTAGTATTACCAAAAATCTTTTTTAAAATTTTGTAAAATATATTGTCTGTTGCAGAAGCATAAACATTAGCCAGAAAAGGTTGGGGAATGCTGCTGTAGTGACAGTGCAAGACGTAAAACATATTTGGTATTTTTGTACAGTAGATTTAAGAAAAATATTATACATAAATAAATTTTTGTTATAACATATTTTTGTATGTGCATTAATTCGTACTTTTAACTTTTTATTATTCTAGGTACAGAATGAAATTAAATACAGTCATTTCCAAAATTTCAAAGTTAATTGACACAAAACCCTTTACCTTTTGGACCGAATTGACGCTTACGATCCATTGTTGAAGCACAGCGAAGTCACCTAATTGGGAAACGGGCGCTAACAAAAAATTAGTCACATACAGCCGAAAAGATTCATGGTCAAATCGCTATACACCGCCCTAAATAACCGTCAAGCCTAATTTAACGGTCAAGAAAGTTTTGCAGTGTGTTTGGTGGGATTGCAAGGGAATCATACACAATGTTTCCATTGGTATAAATCATACCAAGCCTCAAGCAATGATCAGTGTTTAAGTTAACGTAGTTTAATTCAACTGGTTTATTCATTAACATTAAGTTATTTAGTTCCTACTTTTTCAACACATTAACCTATTCAACTAATAGATGGCGCTCATATATTTTCAAGATTTCTTTTCTCATGAAATTCGTAAATATTTACAAAATTCCCACACAAACAATTCATTCAAAATCGTTTTGTATTCAACTTTTGCTTGCGTGTTGGGTCTGGCACGAATATAGACCGTGGGAAAAGTGTGCTATCAGCAGTGCTCGAACGATCGTGTGTACTTATGTTGAAGGTGTGGTAAAAATGTGGTAGCGCTAAAAATATACTCCTCCCGTTTAATGAACTATTGTGAGCGTACGCGATTGTGATAAACCCCAACACTTCTATTATATAATAACCAGAAAACTCAAGTAACATCAATAAATGTCGCACACATTGTCTGCCAATCCACCACCGCCCGCACTTCATCAACCATCAACCACAGCCAAAAACTATCTACCTACGCCCACAGCACAGCCATTATCAACATGTACGTGGGCACTGGACTACCCGGAATTGCAGAAGGCCTGTTTTTTGGCTCGCGTATGTGAGGAAAGGCAACCCCGATACTGTCAGCTCCGCAATATTGCCGTTATCTTGCAAGAAGGGCCCACCTGTGGCCTTACTGCGTTGAGCATGTTGCTGGATGGCACACCTAGTGCACGCGAACTTTTGCAGACAGCAAGGGAGCTTCGTTACACCAACAACGGCGAAATGTTTAGTGCACAAAATTTATTTCAGCTTATATGTGATACTCTAAAATCAGCAAATGATACTACAGCCGAAGTGATAAATGCAATAAAAGCAACGGAGTACGCTATGTCGTCGGCGGAAACGAATGCCAAGAAATGCAAGAATGCGTCGGCGGCAGTGGAATGCGAATTGCATCAAGGCCCACTTGACTGTGCCAAGGTCAGAGCAGCATTGCAGTCGGGCGCTTGTATTTTTGTGCCGTATCCTTTGCATAATTATTTATAGTAATTGAAAGTTAGTTAAGAAATTACTGTTAAGAACATTACCTGCGTCCTTTTTTGCATTCAATGTGGTTAAAAGATTAGGGTAAATTATATAAAGCAGCCAATTTCTATAAAAAATAGAATTAATGGGCATTTGGAATTTTTTTGTTTTTTCGTCTTTATAAATAGAAAGGTTTTTTCTTTGGCAAAATGCAACAATTCGTCACTTTGCGAAACAGCTGATTTTGCGTTTGCTTTTGACAACTACTGTGACATTTCCTAAATATCTGAAATACGTTTGCGCTTTTATCGAGTTAGCTTGGTTTTTTAGGCAATCGGTTCTCAAATAGTTGTTAATCGCTTTTAATTAAATTATTTGCATTTGAAAAGGGAGGGAAATTGTGTAAAATGGCAACTGAAGAAGAGCAAGTATGAATTTTTGTAATGTTCATTATTTCTCACTAACTAACCTCAAATTTATTGACGACTAGATACAAGTGCTGCCGGTGAAGGAGCCGCTGGATCTAATTAGGCTGAGTTTGGACGAAAAAGTATATGTAAAGATGCGTAATGAGCGAGAACTACGAGGACGTCTGCATGTAAGTTTAATAAAGACAAGTTATTGCGGTGAATAAATGTAAATAATATATGAACTGAGACAGTAGAACTCTTTAATACGCGTTCAGTAATTATTTCTTAAAATCGGGCGTAAAACGTAACAATAACTAAAATAAACCAAATAGAAATAAAATCTGCATAGTGCGTAAATTATTCTCCAAGAATTTGTTTTTGCTCAACGCACGAAAACTGAAATCCGTCTGAAAAGGGAGATTATTCCTAAAAGTACTTTTCTTGACAAAAATCTTCACAGATGCTTGTATTTATATGCTAGAGGGCACGACTTTGAGCTTAACGGATAGAAAAAAAAAACTTTTGCAATTCAGAATTCTTGGGTGGACTCCCAAAAACTCTTGAATGGCACTGCACGATTTTTATAGCTTACTAAGCTCCAGCCCTATGAATTACACAGAGCTAAATTCTAGCACCTATTGCGGTTTGGGTACACCATAGCGGTAAAGGCCCTATTTATACAAAATAAACCCTAACATACTCCACATATTTCTTCGTCTTAATTGGCGCGATAACCGCTTACGGGATTTTGTCTGAGTTTAACAAAGCGCGCCAGTCGTTTCTTTCTCGTGCTAACCGGCACCAGATAGACACACTAAGTGAAGCCAAGTCCTTCTCCACCTGATCTTCCCAACGCAGAGGAGGCCTTCCTCTTTCTCTGCTACCACCAGCTAGCACCGCATCGCATAATTTCAAATCCGAAGCGCTTGTATCCATTCGGTCGATATGACCTGGCCAGCGGAGCCGCTGGATCTTTATTCGCTGCGCTATGTCTATGTCGTCGTAAAGCTCATACAGCTCGTCGTTCCACCGCCTGCGATATTCGCCGTTGCCAACGTGCAAAGGTACAAAAATCTTCCACAGAATCTTTCTCTCAAACAATCTAAGCGTCGCTTCATCGGATGTTGTCATCGTCCACGCTTCTGCGCCATACGTTAGGACGGGCATGATGAGAGCCTTGTAGAGTGTTAGTTTTGATGGGAGCTATGGGCACTCCACATATTTTCTGCATGCAAAAATCCCTGTTGGCACCAAACAGGTATATGTCTAGGTTCAGCATTAGAGCAATTGGAATTAATATCAAATAAATATAAATTACGCATATCCCATTTACACCGTTTACTTTTTGAATTGGGTTTTCAGGCCTTCGATCAGCATTTGAATATGGTACTAGGCGATGCAGAAGAAACAGTCACCACCGTGGAAATAGATGAAGAAACCTATGAAGAAGTTTATAAAACAACAAAACGAACGATTCCAATGTTGTTTGTGCGAGGTGATGGCGTCATTTTGGTATCGCCACCTATGAGAGTCGGCTGAAGAAGCATCAATACAATATTTTTAGGCAGTATATTTAAAGTATAGAAATTTAAAGCTGGAATTTATCAAAATAAAAATATGCATACAAATATAAAATACAAATTTTTGTTTACTTTACTCATGTTTATAACTATAAACCAAGAAATGACATTTTCCTTAACATATCCTAATATGCTGTTTCATAAATAGTTATGATCCTGACTATAACCACTCACCTTGCCTGAAATATGGGCATAAAGCACATTGGGCGCTTATTATTGGCTTCCTCATAAGCGATAAAAACGAGGTTTGTTTAAAATAATCTATATTAATAAAACTATCCCAATAAAATTTATCTTTCTTTCAGTTTTTTGTGCTGGCTCGTCATGGGAAAGCGAAAAATCTTGCCGTTTGGTCATTAGATGCTCTAAGCGACAGTAATGCTAATCTAATAGAGTTCGAACAACCCAAAGGTTATCCTGATTGTGATTTTCTGCTACCACCTGGTGGTATCGGTGGCGATTTAGGTTTAAGGGAACGTGCCATAATTGTTAACAAGCTGCCGCAAGAAAATATATATACGTATATTTCAAAATGAAGCATTATAAAAATTGAGCCATATTTTCGGGAACATGTGTAAGCCTCTATCATTTAGATACATTTTATATAAATTCGTTATATTGTAAAGAAAATAATGAAAATAAAACATTGAATTTATTATATCAAGTCTAAAAGCCTGAACAAATGTTTAATATACGCTTGTCATAGCATTTAAAAAACGATTGGTTAGTTTTATTTTATTGGAACTCTGAAATATTGATATATGTATTTATTTTATTGTTGTCGATAAACTCACTTAGTAACTATTACAATTTTTTAGCTTTCCATTAGCTCTTTAGTTAAGATAGCTATACTAATTTCATAACTATTAACTTTAATTATTTCCAAGTTCTTGATTTATTAGCACGTCTCTACATATAAGAATAAAAACATTCAGTTAAATAATTACACATACATGTGTGTATATGTAGTACGCTTTGTTACAATTAATTCCCACAAAATTCAGTCAATCACAATGTTATTAACGTTTACATATTAATGTATGTACTATATAAATACCTTTTTAAAAGCAACTCTGAAACATTTTTGTGTATATGTATGTATGTAGTTTTGAAAAATATTTAATTTAGATGGGTATTTGTACATTATATAGAATTATTTTTGCCTTCTGGCAACGACCCTTTCACTATAAGTTATACATGTAATACTAATGATATATTTCAGAATGCGTCTTCCTCACATTTCATCAAACCGACTCATTTGCATTTGCATTTTATACTCCTATTCATTAAATACTGAATACTGCATTCTCTGCACTGTTTTAAAATTATTTTCAGCTCTTAACCAAGCCTTGTAGGTATCTATAAAGATTTCAGCTATGGAAACAATGCAAATTATTATTGAAATGAGCACCTAATACAGACTTTATATTGGTTAAACGTGCACATAAAAATATATTTTATAATACAAAATTGGAAACTTAGCATCAAAAAATAATAACGGTATAAAAGGTATAATTTTAGCTGACACAACTTATTGCAGAAATTTAATATAATTAGACTTATTTTAAATTGTTGTGGGCTGAAATTTAAATTAAATGAACTAATAACCCGTGGAATGCTTTTGAACTTTCTGGTTCTTGTATCCTTCATACTGTAGGCGCAATTTTAGAAACAGTTATTTAAGAATAGTTAACCTAAGACAGAAAATCGCAAAACTTCTATTTGATCACTCGTACTGAATCGGTCAACATTGCGCAATTCTAAAGAAAAAATGTATCTTAAATTAAATTTTTACATTAATTCAAGCGAAATTTCAATGGCGCCCACAAAGATTTATCTCAAAATTATAGCTATCTCTAACACCTTCTGGTGCAATACATTTATATATCCATTGAGGGTATTAAAAGTTTCGATGGCAATACATCATAAAATGAAGGTGGACTTAAGCCAAGCGGGAGTTAAACACTGAGCAACGAATTACTTCTCTGTAATATTGGTCGCACAACAGTACGCTATGGATTTAACAGGGGTGTACAGGGTTTGATTGAAAAGTGATGAGCCTTCCCGCGCGGAGCGTCTGCCAAGCGATCAACCGAATCGGCTGGTGGGGGAAAATGATCGTTGGACCTTCCCCTTCCACTAGAAACCGGTCCCAGTTCGCTGGCAACAGCGGTGCAGTCAACATCGCTCCGCGCGTAAAAGCTGTTTTAAAAGTGTGTTAGGATTTTGCAGTGGCGAAAATGCCGCCGTGATCACCGTAAAACATTCAATCATTTCCAACAAATAGGAGGAATCTGTGACTCCATTGATGAGGTTATAAGCAAATGATAGGCATAGTTCCAACGAACGACGCCGAAGAGACTTAAGATGTAAAAACATAAGACGGGATGTATTGGATCTTCAAAATTTAAAGAACGAGTTTGAAAATTTCTTGAATTTATGGCAAGCTGGGCCCCAGATCTTCAGTATATTTGAGATGTAGTCGAATAAGTTAGGGAAAAGGGACTCATATTTTTCATCATTTAAAAAGCTTAAAATGATCGCACCGACCTGTAAAACTATTTTTTTTTGTTTACCTTTGTTTTAATATACAGTAGCGGACACTGTGTGGCGGCCAATTAGAGTTCAAGTTTGACGGCATCTAGTAGGCCTAAATTTTTTTTTCGACTTAGTCCACAAACCTTTTTCTAGAATTATTTGAGTGCATGATTGGTAAGTGGTGATAAAAGTGTAAAAATGCCGAACCATAAAAAATGAGCGAATGTGAAAATAGGTTGACCTGGCTGGCTGAAAGCCATCACATAGATCTATTGGTCACTTGTGCTACCAGATGGAGCTTGTCCCTTACGTTTCTTTGTGGTGCGCTTCTTGTAATAAGCCTGCGCCTTTTGCGAATCTAAGTAAGCTCTGAAGCTCTAATCCCGAGAGACATTCTAACCTCTCATATTTTAGAGCTCCTAAACATTTCATTCGGGTTCTAGCTGATGCAGGACAAGAACATAGAGGGTGCTCTAGAGTTTTTGTCTCTTCTAGTTTATTGCAAAATCTGCAGCTATTATTGTTTGTGATTCCATTTTCAATAACAAATTGTGGTCTGTTAGTAGGCCGGGTCGATTTGTGGGGAGGCAAAAAGATCGCCCATTGCTCTGTGAAAATCATATTCTAGGGATCAAAATAAGAAACTTTGCCGAAGGAACTATACCTCTAAAACGAATTCTGATGTCCCCTAATTTGAGTCGAACTTTTTAGTTTCTTTTCTATAACTCACTTAAATTAATTTTTTCATTTACATATGTTCTGACTAAATAAATTTCTTAAGAGAAAAAATAGATATTATTATAAATAAATAATAAATATTATTATAAATAAATAAAAATAAAGAAAAAACATAGCCATTTAGCTGATTTTTTCATATAAAGGCCAAAAAGTGTGATATTTTGAAATGGGGGACATCAGAATTCGTTTTAGAGGTATGGTTCCTTCGGCAAAGTTTCTTATTTTGATCCCTAGAATACGATTTTCACAGAGCAATGAGCGATTTTTAAATCGACCCGCCCTACCTGTCAGTATATCTACGATAGCTTTGTTTTCCTTTCTAGACAGGGCTAGTACGAATCTGGTGTATTTGTCTGCATTCTGTGTACACATGATTTTTGCCCTCTGTCTGCAGCTAGTTTCTCTATGGCTTCCCTGGTACTAAGAACGTTTTCAGATGAAATTGCATATGAATTTCTTGCCCTTATTGCCGCTTGACTGACAACGTACATATTATATATATTTATGCTGGGGTTGCTAGATGTCTTTGTTAGTGCTATTTCTGCAGCCTTTCCTACCGCAAAGACTTCTACTTGGAAAATACTGCAATGGTCAGAGAGCTTAATTGATCGCCTGATGTCCAGCTCTACACAATACTCTGCACCTACTCCACCCATCATTTTTGAGCCGTGAGCTAAGCGTATTGGGGCTAGGTTTCCTCCTCTAGTACCTCTTTGTCATAATGCTAAAACTTTAATTTAACGTCACCACTAAAAACCCTCTAAGATCCTGAACTTTTCTCAGACCAATTTCAATTTCTAGGCAGTAAAAATATTACTTGAAAAATACTCTAATTGAAGGATATTAAAAGCTTTAATACCTTGATTAATAAATAAAATACAATTTCGAAGTATGAGAGAAAAAGTATTTAATAAAATGCCAAAAAAGGATGCTCAACACTCAAAACTATGTCTTAAAAATGAAAATTGTGGCACTTTTTTTTGCATATGCAAAACCATGCATTGAACGTGAAATATGTCGAAATATGTTGTAACAAATGAAGTTTATATATTACCTTCGTCTTGACTCAAAACGCCGATATTATACGTGTGTCAAGACGTTGATATAAAGACATTTGAATTTTTTTGCCTTGCCCAATTATGAAAAAATTTACACTGAAACAAAAAACAACGCATGTTGAATACTAATATTAAATTTACCAGGCTAGCATAAAAGTGGAGGTGGGCGCCATTACAACGTCGACTACTACAGCAGCATTGGCCACATGGTAATGTTTTATGCTATTACAACAACAGCTAACATAGCAATCAAGTGTGCAAGTAGGCGGTAAGCGCTTAAGAAATGACGAAAAGTGCAAGTGGTTACTCACGAGTGAGTTAGGTATGCAATTCTTTTCACGCTTCTTGCGAAGGAAATAAAAATGATCAATTCCATGGTGCTGGTAACAAATCTCCGCTGACTATTTATGTGCATAATTAGGGTACCGTTATTTTTTATTTAAAATTTTCGCCATAGTTTGCAGAAGGGAATACTATTGGCAAAGAACCGCTCGAAAATAATGAAAGCAATTTGCAAAACCGCGAAAATGTAGTACAACGACTTCGATATAAACCCAAAATAATACAGGGTGGGCCAAATAAGACCTACTAATGCACAAATACCTTTTTAATTTTTTTACATATTTTTTTTTTTTTTTTTGCAGTTTATAATTGAATTGTTGCAAATTTATTATGGAACCCTACAGTACAACACAACGCGTTAAAATTATCGAGTTTTTCTATTCTTACACAATTAGCCACACAAATTGATTTTTTAAATAATGTTTTGATGTCGGATGAAGCACATTTCCATTTAAATGGTTATGTCAACAAACAAAACTGTAGATTGTGGGGCTCTGAAAATCCAAGGGCAACACACCAACATCAGTTACACCCATATAAATGTACTGTTTGGTGCGGTGATATGGCCACTAGAGTTATCGGTCCATATTTCTTCGAAAATGAGAATGAAACGCCGGAATCGATTTCATGAGCTTCTTACAGAACATTGATTGAAAACTTTTTGCGGCCAATGGCGGAATAGTATCCTAATTTGTGGTTTCAACAAGATGGAGCAACTGCGCATACTGCTAGGCAGTAGTCTTTAGTCATTAGTAGGTCTTATTTGGCCCACGCTGTACAAATAATTTGTTCCTCCCTGCAGCCGTTGGAAAAATTATAGCGCATTCTTCAACAAAAACTAAATAATTCCAAACTTTGTGCAAAGTTTAAAAAACTTAGCATCAAAATATTCGACTTTTTATTCGGAATCTTTAGCGAATTTCAAGGTATGCAGTTGTAAAACCCATTCAATTTTAATAAAATAAAGTGTAAGCTTGAAGTGGCATTTATTCTTAACAATTTTTTTCTTTTGCATACGATGTTGAGAATTCGTCTTCGTATGAAAAAGACAATTCCTCTTCGTATGAAAAGATCAACATATCAGCGATAAAAACAAAACTGTCAAAAATCAACGAGAATTTCGAAGCACTCGAAACTTGTACATTGTTATACTAAATTGAAAGCCGATGGGACACTGAACCGAGTGGCAGATGGACGGCGAAACTTATTCCGTCAATTGACAAATGGAGCCAAAGGAACGTCGGGGAAGTGAACTGCTTCTTAACTCATCTCCCCTTGGGACACGGATACTTCCGGAGATACCTATACCGCATGGGCAAAGTAACCGATTCCAAGTGCATATACTGCGAAGCGCTGAGCGCTTACGCTGAACACACATTTATTAGTTGTAACAGATGGCTCGCGGAATGAAATGCTCTGAGGGAGCAGATTGACGACATCGCGTCGAGTAATATAATCAACGCGAGGACAGCTGGAACGTACTACGGAAAAAAAAGATTGACCCCGATACAGTGCAACAAAACGAAACCGCACAGATAGAGACACAAGTAGACGAGCCTATACCATGAAAGCCTATACCATGGCTACAAATATGGTAGATCCAGACGTGAGTAAATGAAATTGGTCATTTATGAATGCCGTTCTGGGACCTCCCGAAGCAATATAGAAAGCAGTTCCGGGAAGGGTTTCTCCCCAGAAGGAGAGGAGGGATCGTTTTGAACCCTATCTCACCCACAAAAAAAAAATACTAAATTTAATGGGTTATAAAACTGCATATCCAGGATTTTTCTAAAAATTCTGAGAAAAAAGTGGAACATTTTGATGATTTTTTTTTAATTTGTTAAAGTTTGTACAAAGTTTGCAGCTTGGGTTTTGAACAAATGTTAAATTATCGCGTGAAACCAAAGTATCTAAATACAAATATAAACAATCATATTCAAATTTCAACTTTTTCCTTGAGACCCGTTTTGCCGTTATGTCCTGTATAAGCTTTCAAAAAGAAATGTAAACAAATAAAATGGCCTCTAGTTATGAGGATAAACAAAAACCGAATTCAATAAAACAAATTCATCACTTAAAACGTTTTGCTTTATTTTCCAAAGGATGCTTGGCATTCTTTTTATGTACATATGTACAGAAATTAATGCTTAGGAGTGAAGATGTGACCAAAGGATTTGGCGCCATTTGAATATAAGCGCTCAGGTACTCTATTCAAGTAAACCACTGGTCGTATGCGGAACTAGTTAGGTTCCTTGTGGCGGTGAACATTGGAACATCGATTCTTTGGAGCAAAGATGTGATAATTTGGACTCGCCTTTCAATTATTTGCACAATTGCACATACCCGTTTACATGAATAGCTTTTTTACTAAATAAAAAAAATATTATTAAATGATGAACATCTTTATTTTGTGCTTTATGCGCTCCATTGCTTGTCTGTTTGTATCCTGCAGCTGTTCACAAGTGTCAAATACAATTGACCTGCGACGCCAATTTCAAAACTTAAAAATCTTTCTAAGGGGCGATTGATTTTGGGCCTCCTTGTATAAACATGCCTTTATCGGAATTTTAAACGCATTTGCGGGTTAGAACTAAATTTGTATAAAAATAAAAGAATTCAATTTGTATAAAAATGTGTTTGATTTCAAATTTATTTGAGTGAAAAAAAAAACAAAACCTTACAAATATTGGAAATGGGCGTGTGAGACTAAATGGCTTGCAAACGTCAAAAATGCCAAATTTGCCGCTCAGCGATACTAACATGCCTAAAGACAAGGCGAATCTATTAAAGGTGGTATCAGTAAATCAGCTGATTTGCTTTTTTCTTTCGCCGTGTCCATGTGGTTGTCAGCCCAGAATGAAACAAGGCAGATACATTTTTTGTTTTCTACTTTGCCAATACTTTTCTTTGACAATCAAACGTACCAAACATTGTTGTTGCTCTAGTGCTACCACCTTTAATGAATGCACCTTGTCTTAAACTAAGCCAAAAGTAGACGAAATAAATGAAAAATCGAAATCAAAGACAGAACACAATAAAATTATATTTTTAAGTATTATTTCAAGTCTTTTCTTTTGTTTTTCTTTATTTATTTGATTTTTTTGTTTTTTTTTTCAGTTATTGTATTTTTATTAAAAATGCTTATCTACTAGGTTTCTTTTTCATTTGCTGTTTCACTCAACTTCATCACTTTTTCGTATATTGCATTATATTCATTAATCGTACTCGTACTTTGCTCACAGACGATATACATACATACTTATGTTTGCATTTTGACTGTCTTCCAATTGGATCAGCATTTGTTCATACACCGTACATGTACGTATGTATGCATATTTTATTAATTAAGAAGGAAGTGTTTAATATTTTATGTTATAGTTGTAGATATACAAGTACATTATATATGTACGGTGGTATATAATATATATGTATGTATGTATTTCATAATTATAATTTTAAATATACATAAGTATAAATTTTTAAAGACATACAACTTATGGAACAAGAGTAACTGCCATATGAGTACACATATGTACATATGTGAGCTTGTACATACATATGTATGTATGCTTTAAATATTTTGTATATGAAGACAAACCAATTATCTCACTGGCAATAATTTTTGGTTCAACTAATTTAGCGCACAACAAATAAAAATACTCTGTCAGTGATCTAAACGAACTGAAGCATCGATATTGAAAATCTCTAAATGTCGAATTTTCCAAACTTCCAGCAGAAATGATGCTAACAGCAGTTGCAATATGCGATAATAAATTGAATCTCATTACACTCGATATACATACATATGTTAACTATTTTCTTCTTTTTTTGTTTGTTTTGTATATGTATATGTATGTGCACAACTCTATAACACTACATCTGTACATACATATGCTACGTTACGTTACGATCGCTAGTGTTAATTTAACATTCGCACAATATAATTTTAACTTTAAATCACAACAATTAGAGTTTTATTACGATTTCGAAATGTTAATTTTAATGGTGTATTCAAAAGTTGCTGATGGATAAATATCTGGCCAGCGCCAACACCAATGGAGTTGGAGTTACTACGATTTCAGTTCGTCGCATACATTGAATAATTGAAAGCTACACTACTCGTATTATCTGGTTATCTGGAGTATTTAGAGCGAATTGAAAAATTGAAAGTAACAGTCGAGTTTAGTTGCCGCGCGCAGCCTTTTGTTTTACTTGGCTCGATTTTTCTAAGCAATTCTTTTAGTGCCTTTTATTTAGTATTTGTTTATTTATTTATTAACGTATTTGTTTGTTGTATTGTAGTTTATTCTTTATTACCGTTAGCATTTTGTTTTCTATCAATTCTATTCTGGCTCATAAAACTGTTGAGTGAACTGGGCATCAATGGAATAATACTTTTGGGTTAGATAATCTCAAAAATCAAAACAAAAAAAAAATGGTTTAAGGTACTTGACCACCTTGGAAAGCTAAAAAGTACAACATATTCAATAATTTTTTTTTTCATGTTCTGTATAATATATTAAAATAAATTTTTTTTTTTATATAATTTTTATTTATAGCTTATATAATACAAAAAAAATTGATTTATTAAAATTTCTTTTTTTAACATATATCCAGGAGGCGCCAAAGTCGAGGCCTGAAGAAAATCATGTCTTGCGGCGGACAGTTAATCTTAGAAATGGTAATTCTAAAACAAAAGAGAGAAACAAAATTTTCAAAAGGAAGGTTCCTTGCGTGAGAATTTACCACAAACTGACAAAAAAAAAAATAATAAAAAAATGGCGGATGTTTGAAAAAAAGTTAAGAAAACACCCCTGTTTTTCACAATGTTATGCTTAAAAAGCAATACTTTATTAACTTTTTTTTTGCAAAATGTGGTAAATTGGCATACAAAACATCTTAACAAATAAAACAAGACCAAAATCATTAAAATCGGCTAAGCAGTTTCGGAGATAAAGTGTCCGCCATTCGAAAAAAAGTAATTTCTGGAAAAACGCGTTTAAAGTTAAAACTTGCTATTTTCTTTCCGCTGAGTCAGCAAGTAATGAGTGCAGGATGCGCCTGCACATTTTCACTGATTTCACTTTGTTAGAATTCGAATTTAAAAAAACAGTTTCAGGTGATGATTTTTAAAAGTATAAGGATTGAAAAAATGTAAAAAAAAAAAATTTAATTTTTTGAAACTTATAAGGTGGTCAAGTACCTTAAGGGTTTACAGAACGACATATGTATGTGCGTACATTCGAATAATTAAAGTGTTTTACTTAACATTTGGTGAGATTAGCTTTTAATTTACACAATTTCAATGCAGCACAAACTCTAAAAACCTGATACTTATTTACATGCATATTGTTTGTTGGTTTGAAAGTCTCCATAAAAACATATAAATAGCGTATAAATTGCCACTAATAAATATTATGGTTATATGTATGTATGCATTCATCACTCAATTTTAAATTTTTCTTATGACAAAAATTATTGTTTGAGGGAAATCCAACGACGAAACTCTCTTGCAAACAATTGCTACTTTGGACTAAGTAGGCAATTGAGTAGGCTCTCATCATACCCGTCACATAGACATAGCGCAGCGAATAAAGATCTAGCGGCTTCATTGGGCAGGTCATGACGTCCGAATGGATACAAGTGCTCCGGCTCTGAAAGTATTCGATGCGGTAGCAGCTGACGGTTACAGAGAAAGATGAACACCTCCTCTACGTTGAAATGATCAGGTGGAGAAGGACTTAGTGTGTTCAACTGGCGCCGGTTGGCACAAGAAAGAAACGACTGGCGTGCTTTGTTTAATTTAGATAAAAGCGTATAAACGGTCATCCCGTCGATGAAGAACAAGCAACACCAAATATTATATGCAAACATTCGGGAAATTGGTTTGTGGAAACGGAATTCAATTATTGCTGTTGTAACAGCATAAAGCGTTTTCCATATATTATATTTTTGGGGAATGATGCGGAAGTTACAGGACCTAATTGCACCAAGGATTTATCAATTGCCACTTAAAAATTTTTGTATAATTTTTGTACTAACGTTGATAAGTATTGCACTTCATACTTATAAAAATAAAATCAACTTATCAAAAAAAAAGTATCAACTAGAAAAATGAATGCTTGATAAGTTTGTTTGAGTGCACTTTGGATAAGTTAATTAGATAAGTTTTTAGCGCAATTTTCTTTCATTTTGCAAATAGAGCACTTTTTCAGATGTGTGCTTAGCTAAAAGATATTTTAACTCAGCATTTTAAATTTTGGTGTAACGCTTATCAGAAGCTCAACTCATTTGAATGACTTTCACTTATCAAGTTGCGCAACTTTGATACGTTACTAAAATATTTTTCGTAAGTAGTCGGTGCACTAGGGCCCAGAAGTTATTCCGGTTCGTTCCGGTTACGTAGAAACTGCCTTCAGTTCTTCAGTTTGAAATCCGTGCTATCTTTCGGGGAATGTCATTGAAGGCCTGTCGATAATTCAGTGGAGGATAATGCTTGCGCAAGCAATTATTTGTACAACATTACTTGCATTTACGGAGCGCGTTGTACGTCATAGAAGGCCGACATTAATTAAAAAACATTCCGAGTCAGTAAAAGATGTTTTCGGTCTGAAGCTCCGTCAACTGCACTCGGTCGCTAATCATTGATCGCCGGAAGCCAGCCGCTATTTGAAACCGCTTTTTCTAATATTTTGATATTTCCTGTTCGAAGTTGGATTGAAGCCGTCATTTGTTAAGGGGTTAGGGGTAGTCAGAATTTTCAAAAAATTGATTTTTTTTTTTGCATTTTCTTAAAGTATAATGTTTTAAAAATATTGTGTAAAAATTTGAAGTGAATCCGACAAATACTTTTCAAGTTATTCAACAATTAACAAAGGGCGCACGGCCGCTCCGGAGCCGATAGCAAAACTTTAAATGCGTTTTTCTCAAAACTATGTTTTTCAAACTGGTGAACACTGTAACTTAAAAACCGCTACGTAGATTTCAATAAAATTTATACAGCTTTTGAAAAACATAAAAAACTTGTGCCTGATCGAAGGATTTTTTTTTTCAAAAATTTCGATTTTTTTTTAACAATTAACTGTTGGTTTTTTGCTCTAAAATCTGGAAAAAATTTTCTGAGGCCGCCATTTTGTTCATTTTGAAAAAAAAAAAAAGCTTCGATCAGGCACAAGATTATCTATTAATAAAACTAATTTTTCTTGTCCGATTGGTTTTAGATGAATCTGCAAGGACTTGTGATGTTCACCGCAAGTGACTTCTGGAGAAACGGGCTTCACACAAACAGCGATAACTTTTGCAATTATTAATTTTTTTTTTTGAAATTTTGGTGAAGTCAAGTTAAAACATGATGTTTTTATGCTATGTTTTTATTTTTGTTAAATAAATTAATTAAGTAGCAAAAAAAAATTCGTGAAAATCATCATTTTTTCGGGCCTCTAACTACCCCTAACCCCTTAATGGATTAAAAGCCGATATGCAAGACAAAAGCATGTGAATGAACAAAATTTCTGGTTGACAGCTTTGCAAATCAGACGCATGTTAGACAGTATGCAGATAGGAAAGTTTAATCTACGCATCACGATATTCTAGTTATTTAGGTCTGTTCGTTAGATGTTCCGTTTTGTGTCGTGCATTGTGATAATATATTAAAACTCGTTTATGAAATGTATTTAAATCTTGGGTATGTAAATCAAATGGTTTTTCAATTTTTTTTTTCTTTTTGTGCTTTGATATAGGTTGCAGACTATTTCACAAAAAGATGTGAAGGCGGTTTTTCTTGTGTTTTCAGGATTGATGGGCTTTTGAACTAGTAAAAACTTAGAGTATAATACTTGCTCGCATGTAAAACCAAATCTCTAGCTTTCATTATATGGAGAAAGTACATAAGACCGTAAGCGAAAAAAAAATCAAAAATCAACGCAGTTTTTGAGACACTTCAAAGTTGCATTTTATCAAACTAAAATTTAATGGACGATAAAACTGCATACCCGAAATTGTTCAAAAAGTTTCAATTAAAAAGATTAAAATTTTGTTGATTTTTGTTTTTAATTTGCACTAAATTTGAAATTGAACTTGTATGATTTTTTAGGGAAATGAAATACATTTTCATAAAAACGTTATTAAAATTAAATGAGAAACAAATAAATTATCAAAACTTGTCAACAACTCGCTGTGATATAGTATATGCACATACATATTTATTAGAATTTAGAAAAGTGAACATTTGTGGAGTAACCATTTCAAAACATAATTCACATTTTTATTTTATTTTTTTGATAATTTAGTAATCATCGTATTGAAAAATATTGTTTGAGTGAATCAGGAAATGGGAAAACATTGTTTTAGCCAGTGCTAATTACATTTTACTGATCGTTCCCATGACAGTCGGTTCTACGTTACCGAAAAGAGACCCGGATTTATATCCAGCCAAGGACTGGCACTCCAGCAGCATGTTTATGCTGCTACAACAACAACATTTTACTGATTTCTAAAAGTTGATCAATTTTTAATTAAGTTTTTAATGGATTCATTAAATTTTTAACTAAGATTTTAATGGGTTCACTTTTACATATCCCCAGTTCTCATACACTTTTTGAGCCATTTTAGATTAGTATCTTATTTTTATGCATAAATAATTTACACTGTAGCACATTGAGATTTAAAAAGTAGCTACTCTGGAACTGTGGTTCATTTTCAATATGCATGTATGTATGTATGTATGCTTCGCAGTCAATTCTTATTACATTGCTTTAAATTATGTACTATTTTATTTTGTGTTATTTACTGTTTCTACTATTTAATAAGGAAAAATCTCTGATACAGCTGCTTTAATGGAAATTCGTTGAAGTTCAGTCGCCGAGGCGCACTGAACACGGTGGCATTGCAATGTTAGTTTGCGTTTCACTTATGCGTTTATATTGTTTCAAATTTTATGTTTATACTCTCATATGCATGTATATATGTATGTATGTATGTATGCATGTATGCATGTATTTTTAACATTTAATATTTCAATATGGCTGGTGGTTGTAGGAAGCTATAAATTGTATGCTATACTTAAATCTCAATACTCAAGTTTCATATTGCATTTAACACATTATCGGCGTATGTATGTATGTAGCTACCATTTATCATTTAACTATATATGTGTATATAGTATATGTAAATTCTACTGTTTTTTTAGCAAGCTTTGTTTGGTTTCACAATTCACTTTAGTTGCTTTTAAATTTATTTATGAATGCATTTATGTATGCACCAAAATGTTATATTTTCTTTATAAGTAAGCGCATTTTATAGTAAATATTTTTTCATGGTAATTTATTTTTACAAACAACAATTACAACAGCTCAAAAGTTTCATTGTTATCAAAAAAGAAAAATAATAATAACAACAGGAAAAATAAAAAATTCATAAAAATATATTTATGTGTATGCGTTTACATGGATTCTAATATGTATATAAGAAAGAACGTGTGTCGTTATATAGCTAAAAGTATGTAAAAACGAATCATAAGGAAAATCTATTTTTATGCATTTAGCATTTTTGTATGTTTATTACAGAGATGAATGTAGTAAAAATATAAGTAAGTAGCTTTTTATAATTACTATTATTCTTTTGCTGAATTGCATTGTGTATGAGTTATGCGCACCGTCGCTGTGCATGGTTCGCTTTTTATGTAGTCATTTATGAAGGCATTTATGAATGTATGGTATATGTAGTATGTATGTATGTATGTCTATATGAATATACAGTATATTAAAGTTATTGTTCCAATACTAGTCGTACAATATTTTTGTCAACGTACGTATTTATAACATGTTTATATGCAGCATATTTTTCTGCTCTATAAGTATAATTGTTACATTAATTATTACATATTAAAAAGTTATGTTTCATCGTTTAATATTTTGTATGTATTTAAAATGACTAGGATATCTCAGAACATGACATTGGCGTACAACCAATCAGAGCAATTGGAAAATTCTTGACGTGCGTTTGCCATTGCGATGACAATTGGAAGAATTTCACACCAGTCCATTCTGTGCCGTCGATGAATACTGCAAAGAGATTAGTTAAAGAACTTTTAATGTTGTTTAAATACAATTATTAATTGACAATAAAAAGATAAGTATGCAGAGCTCATGAAACGTGAAAGCCCCGTACAAAATATGCTTAAGTAAAGTGCCTTCAAAAGATAATTGTTCAATACTAATGGTTTTCTTTGACAAATTGAGTGCCGTATCGCATGCTTTTAGGCACTACAGGTATTGTGCTTTTGCATGCATCACTACTTGAATATTTTTATGTTTTTAAAGGAAAATCTGCTTGGGCTCCCGTGAAGATTTTCTTCAAGCCCGCTTGCCACTCAATGTGTTAAGAAAAGTTCTAAAAAATGCCTTGAAAAGAAAATAGGTCTATTCATGACGCAAATAATTTGCAACAATTGTTACAAATTATCCAGTTTTGGTGTTCATGTATCCAAAAACCTTGCAAAGTGGGGGGAAGTGAGAGAGCATAATTACATTTCATTTTGAGGGGAAGTTTTTGCTGGATACATTTTTGCTTGTAGGAATTTGCAAGTGAAAAAAACAACTGATCGCAAAGTAAAAATAAACACGAATTAAAAATCAATCAAAAAATCAATTTTTTTTCTCAATGTACATATATTTAAGAATACACACAGAAAATTTAATATCATCCCGGTGAATATTTTCGAAGTTACACCCAAATTTGAAAAGGCGTTGCAGAGTAAAGTAAAGTTCTTTTCAAACTTTAAAGGCGTTTTCTCAAAATGGTGTTTTCAAAGTCGGTGACCAACATTACTCGAGAACTGCTAAACCGATTAGTCTCAAATTTTAACGATTAACGATTTTTTATGGCCGGAATTGGATGGTATTGATCTGGACAAGGTTTATTTTCAACAAGACGGTGCTACGTGCCACGCAAGCAACGAAACCATTGATCTCTTACAGGAAAAGTTTCCGGACCGTGTTATCTCTCGAAGAGGTGATCACAATTGGCCACCGAGATCTTGTGATTTTACACCTTGAGACTTTTTTCTTTGGGGCCACGTGAAAGAGGACATAGGGCAGCCACTTTGCAATTCGGTTATGGAAAATTTCATGAAAAGGATTTGGCCTTGGAAGCGTGGTCGTGGTGGTCATTTGCCGGATGCTATTTTCCACTATTAACGGCATACCTTCCTTTTCATAATGAAATAAATATCCGATCATTCCTTCTTTGAATATCAAAATAACACCTCTTATTAAAAAACCCTATATATTTTAATTAATTAATCGAAGATTTTTTTCTCAACGATAAATATATTTTCTTATAAACAATTTAAGACCGAAATTTTGATCAAAAATCATTTTTTTTTTTTTGAGAAACCGCCATTTTGTAAAAAAATTGTTTTTGCTTATTCCTTCGATGAATTACTAGATTTAACATTACTTTAACGAAATCTGTTTGGTTTTTTAATTTCAGAGGATCCAGTTCAGAGATATAGTGGTCACCGCAAAACGAATTTTTGCGAGGAGCTCCTGGAGATCAGTTATAATTCCTTTC
This sequence comes from Anastrepha obliqua, assembly GCF_027943255.1. Taxonomy (NCBI): domain Eukaryota; kingdom Metazoa; phylum Arthropoda; class Insecta; order Diptera; family Tephritidae; genus Anastrepha; species Anastrepha obliqua. The sequence continues at coordinate 91,288,982 of NC_072892.1, forward strand.
CAAATAAATATTTGTACTAATACTAAGTCTTTAAATGCAGCAAAAAGATAACATAATATGTGTACCAATTTTTAGATCAATAAATTTAAAGGTTTCCTCAGAAAATTTTTTGGAAAATTCGCTTTTCTTCGGCCTTCTAGTTGTATATAACCCCTTGAGTCAAAAGCTTAATTTAAATATAATGGTGATTAAAATGGAGAATGTAGTAGTAGTAGTATTTATTGAAAATAAAGTAAAATATACAAAATTTGATAATTGCTTATTCTAGTATTAATATTAAAAATATTTACAATAATTTAACAATAATGGCGTGAGCCGTTTGTGGATTTATTTTTCGTGCAATACAGTTATTCGGTTTACGGTTTTTAAAACTCGTTCAACTCTTTTATTAGAAATCTCTGTATCTAAAGGTATATTTTATAAAACGAAAAATTTATCCCAATGATAATTTTCGCCATTGAGAATCTAATCAGTTGTAAATCATTTCAGGTAAATTTTCCGAAAAAGACTTTTCTATATTCTCTTAATATTGAGCAGCGCGCCAAGAAATGTGCTATGTTTTCAAGATCGTCTAAATTACACATTAAGCAAGTTTTATTTTCCGTGTCAAATCTGTTGTTATTTAATATTAACATGTCACTTCTAGTCCTCCTTATCCACATGCTTGATTTTAAGTCATATTTTTAAATAAACCAGACCTTTTGACCAATCTTTTGCCCTGTGTGCCAAGGTAAACGACTACCTCACCTGCCTTTCTCGCTTCTTCACTGCGAGGAACCTACAACTTTCCCCCACTAAGTCCACGGCGACCCAGGTGGTGAACAAAAGAGGTCAAACTGCAACTTAAGGTAAAAGTCGATGACACACCAATTCAGACTGTTAACAACCCCAAAATCTTGGCGGTTAACTTAGACAGTTTGCTCTCCTTCTCAGCGCACACAACCGCTATTACCACTAATGTCCAGAATCGCAACAAGGTCCTCAAATCGCTTGCCGGCAGCACTTGGGACAAACACAAAGAAATGTTGCTATCGACATTTAAAACAATAGGCCGGCCGGTTCTTAACTATGCTGAGCCTGTCTGGTCGCCTGGAACCAGTGATTCGCAAGGGACAAAGCTACAGACTTGTCAAAACACTGCCATAAGGACTGCGACAGGATGCCTACTGGTGTCCCCAATACAATATCTATGATATATGACGAGGCCCATATGGTCCCTGTGAAGGAGCATAGTAAACTGCTCACATGCCTCATCACACCCACTCATCTAACACCCCTCTCCCTCTGACCCCACCTGTCGAAACAGAAAGTTTCCTGGTCCTACCATTAGACGAGCTAGACTAAGACCACCGGATTACACGGACAGGGCAAAGTAACTGCTACAACAACAACAACAACTAATCTAATTCCTTAAATATCCTACTTGACGGCTTTTGTCTGCACACATTCATCATTGGCTGGTGTGGTTTTTTAAAAGCAAATTTGCATCTTCTATCCAGCTTTCCGATTGTATGTTATCTATTCGCCAGATGACCTCGTTTTTACTAAACAAGATCTTTGAATCTCTAATCCAGAAGCCTTTTTTTAAAACAATTTTGGACAGATAATGTGGCAGTCGATTTTTTGAGTACACAAACAAAATTCAGTGCATATACTTAAGGAACAGTTCTAAAGTGAACAAATGATTTTCTTGCATACCGGTTTCCAAAAAAAACCGTAGCTTCAGAATTCGCTTCACAAAATACTTTTGCAGTGTATCAACTTCTTCAAACAACCCAAAACCCCACACCTGTGCTGCGTATGAACGTATGTATATTGAACGACAAACTGCAAAAACAGTTGCCATTTAGCTTGAATGGAAATTTCTTTCTTTTTTAAAAGACAAGTCCACGAAGCATTAATACCATTTTTTGCTGCAGCTGTTCTGTTTTCAACATGTTTCTTAAAATTCATCTGAGGTGTTTTTTCCACTCCTAAGTAAGTATATAAAAACACAGTCTGTATTTCTTCTTTACTATAATACCATTTCTCCTCTTCATTAAGTTTCCCACCATGGAGAATGTAATTAAATGTGTTTTAGAAGTTGAAGTTATATAATATATTAAATAGGAATCGGCCAAATGATGTAAAAGTATGTACTTCTGAACCACAGCCTCCAGTCACTGTTGCTGCAGTTTTCGAAATACAAATCAAAAGCATTGAAGGTATATTTTGTGTTTATGCTTGTACCTTTTGGCTATTAACCAATTTGGAAATATATAAACATGCGTGCATTTTTTTTTGCGATCAGTCGAACATGACAGGTAACATCAGTTTTGTCCATCTGCAGCCTCTCTCAGCATGCCAACTTCGCTTGGTAAGTAACCCGTTTGCTAACCGTTGCTTTGATGGCTGCAGAAGGGAATTGAGGTGGTTCAACTGAAAAATTGTTTACTTTTTGTGATTTTTCCCGCCAACAATTTAATTAGCTGTTCATAAAACTTGCAAATAGTTACTGGTTTTGCGTTCATGTGCTTTTTTTGATAATTTTTTCTTTGAGAGCGAATTCTAGGAAACTAAGTCAGTCGCAAGTTACTGGACAGTTTTTACATGGACAGACCTAATATTCCAGTAAAAATGCTTACCTTTTAACAACCAATACTCCGCAACTATGTTCAAACGAAAAACGACCTATTCTGTAAATTCTAACCAGAAACTAAATTTCTGAGAACTCACGGTTGTTATTTCAGTTGTTAAAGTAAGAAAAAAAAATAGGTAGTTCAAATTCCAAGCTATAGCACATTGAGTGTCATATCCTTGCCATTTTTAAAGTAAGCCTATATTTGCAAAATAAATTTTGGTCGAAGTTCCATTGCACTATGATAATTTTTCCGATTTTACCGGGGCATGTCGTACAAAAGCATGTGACGTATACTATAAAAGCAGTTATAAAATCCGAAATTAAAAACAAAATAAGTAAAGATCGGGAATCGCTCAGAAATCAATATATACTACTTTCACGCCGCTTTTTAAGAGTATCCTGCTTGGGCTCCGGTGCAGATTTTCGACAAGCCCGCTTGGCATTCAATGTGTTAAGAAAAGTTCCCAGGAAATTACCTTGGAAATATAGTAAAAAGGATTTGCGATTTAAATAAGCTATTTCGATATTTATGGGAAGATTTTAACTTTCATTCCAACAGCTTTGAGATGTAAAGTATATCGGACTCGCTCTTCAACATGAAGAACAATATATATGTCATATAATATATACATATGTATATATGTATAGGATATTCCAATTTCGCGTACCTTTTGAAAAGAGTTTTGTTTTGCCAACTGTCACGGGACTAGGTGCCTTTTTTGGCCGACATTAACTAAGTAAAAAATCTACACTTTACTGTATGCACCTAAAGCTTTGGTGTATGTAGATGGTATAGATACTGACATTGACTGACTCCCCACGACTAATTTTATTATAATTTTATTATAAATTACAGCAAGAAATGTTTTTGCTGAGCATCGGATTATTTTTAATTCAAGAATAATGATTAAGAATAGCATAAAAATGTTTAATTAAATTAAAAAACAAATTCAAGTTCAAAAATATATATTCTTAGTAAGTTTCTTATGTTTACCGATGTTAAACAGAAAACCAAAATGGATTATTGTGTTTTTAGATGCCTAGTATCAAAATGTATGCATTAAAACAACAAAAAGCCAGACAAAAGTTTTTTTGTGCAAAATTACCAATTTCATTAAAAATTTATAGGTCCGCGGTAATATTTCAAAAATATACTTTCTTGATAATAAAAATGTGGAAAGACCCTGAATACCGTCCTTTTTTAATAAATTTTTAACGGTAACGGTCCTTTTTTAATACATTTTTAACGTTTTATTCCACTAATAAATGTTGCGGTTACTTTTAATGTTATTAGGTCGTTTTAGATCTCAATGCCCAACCAGTTCGCGTGTGTTAATTGCCCGGCACAAAACAAAATTTATCCCGTATCGTTTTGGCGAAACTAAAATGTAACGTTTGGATGCAATTTTTATATTTAACGGGTGATTTTTTAGCTATTATCTTTTTAAACAATTGGTTTAAACAGCTGACGAACGTGTTTTGTTTCACTGTCAAACATCTTCAGTTTGGTCTATAATTTAACCATGAATCGTCTTACAAACGAACAACGCTTGCAAATCATTGAATTTTATTATATAAATTATTTTAAATGATCAACCAACCAAGGACTGGCGGCCACCAGGTGCGTGACTACCATTCGGTAGTGATCGGATTCAAAACTCCTAAATAATAGAAAAGATTTTTTCTAATAGCGGTCACCCCTCGGCAAGCAATGGCAAACGTCCGAGTGTATTTCTCCCATGAAAAAGCTCCTCATAAAAACCTTTTGTGGCATAAAACTGTAGCATCAAGATGCACACCACAAGCGGAAGGAGGAGCTCAAAGAGTGAAAGCGCCAATTCCATATACATATGTATGTAACCAAGGACTACTCAACTTGCTCAAAAATTACGCAGCCCTAGAAAATCCATGTTTTAAAATTTATTGTAAACTGGCAAACCTTATTAATTCAAATTAATTTTTAAAATATTAGAGAGCAGATTTATAACTGTGCATACCTTTCAAACACATAACTATACTTAATTACTATTCTGTTAAATACTTGAAAACTTAATTTCCAAACTCACCTCTCAACGGTACTGGATGCGACGGTTTCGGCGAGCAAATTAGGCGCGCCACGCCTTCGACGCATTGCTCCTTTTCGAGATCTCGATCTTTTTCTTTTTTCTTGCCCAGACGCATTACTGTAATTCAAAATAAAAGAGAATTAATTAAATGTGAACTACTTCTATAATATTGTACTACATCACTAGACCACCACTTACTTTGCTTTTGTTTTTTTTCTTTAGTGGCGAAATTCACCGTCAACCCATGCGACATCTCGCCCAGTTGAGCATTCTGCGGTAGCCGCCAAACCTGTAGATTCCTAAACGTGCTCTTAATGCTACTCTTGCCACCCTGATCACCACTACGTGTGATGCTCTTCTCCTTGGGTGTGTAATCACCCGGTCGCATAATAGGCCAATAGTCTACTTGCAGCTCTACTGACTCGGGCGCATCATTCGCCTTCGCTGGTAGTGTACTTATTGAATCACCGCCACGATCGCGTAGCGCATTCGCCGAAGAGGGTGGCGTATGCTGGGGTGGTGAGATACGACCACTTTGTGGTGGCGAACCGGATGGTGCATTATTGCTTCCACCACCTCCGCTGCTACCACCACCGGGCATATTCGTAACATTAGCATTTCCAATGGGCATGGCACTCGACATATTCAATCCTTGTTGAGCACCAGTACTGCCAGTTTGTGCAGCATTCTCATCGAGATCAAGTGATACCTGTGGACCTTCCAGGTAGCCAATGCGTACGTCCTATAGAACCAAAGGTATACAAATACATATACCAGAATTTTTGTGTAAAATATTTTATTGATACTCACACTGACGAATGGCACAAATATTTGACATGAATCTTCGTCCTTATAATTGACCATGGCCTCGGCGATAGGAATCTGTGTACATGGGCCGGCTGCGTGCAAATAACGCTGTATGCGTTGCACCATCTCCACAATGTCCGATTTATTAGCCGTCACCGAATCACCGAGCGTCGTTGATAGCGCCGACGCGTTCACTGTTGTCACAGCGCTAACTGCCGCTGCAGTCGCCGCTACGCGTTCACACAACTGATACCAATTGTCCGAACCAAACATGGCACCATATGTTAAATCGATTTGGCTGAGATAACGCGCAATCGTGCTACCGCTACCTATGGGCACAATATAAAAACGCAAATGATTTAGCCAATCTGGCGGGCGCACGCCCATCAGCTCAACGTAGTGGCGTAAAGCGGCACCCTGCAACCAATCACCGCCCAAAAGCAAAATCTTCACCGTATTCGGAGGCTTTGCATTCGAATTGCAGCTGCGAAGCAAAACAAACCATCATTTAAAAGAGAATAAAATTTCTGCAGCCAATTGAGACTTACTATTTCTGTATTTTGCCCATCAACGCCTGCAGCACCGCCTTCACTTCTGCTGTGTTTTGTGGCACAAAAGCCGGCTTGAAAGAGTTCCCCAACAATGTTGTTAGCTTAGGTATTAATGCGCTGCCACTTAGCGCCTCAGGTGGACTGATTATTGTGACCACATCGGGCAACACTGTGTCTTCGCTGGCGAATATGCGGCTCAGCTGGTCAAGCAACATTTTACGCGGCTCCACATTCGTCGGTGACAGACATGTTTCTAATACTGAACGCGGCTCAGCCGATAAGCTGAGCGTCTGCTTTTTCTTGCCCATCCCCATAGCACCACCACTACTACCGCCAGCGCTTGGTGTATTGCTTGATGTACGAAAGAGTCGCGAACGCTTCTCACTAAAGGTGAATGCGTTGCTGTTGTTGCCGCCACCGCTCACTGGAGTCAATTGTTGTTGTTGCTGTTGCTGCAATAATTGCAGACGCATATAGTCTTTATCGGTGCGTGGTGGACTATTTTGTGGGTCGGAATTCTGACCATCGGTATTGAAAGCATTGCCCTCATTGCCAGAGCTGTCGTTGCGATAGTCAGGCGGACGATCTGAGAAGAAAAGCGGCAAGTCAATTTTAATGGAAAACAAGAATGTGTTGCAGATATACATATGTAACAATGAGGCACACACACATATTTATGGATTTAAAAAAAAACTAGAGGTCGTACAAAGAATTAAAATATTATTGATAATTTTATTAGCTAACCATGAATACATTAAAATACTATGAGAAGAATAAAAAGAAACTTAGCCTCAAAAAAGTATGGATAATTTTGGTAAATAGTAAAGATGGTTGCACACTTAAATGTTATCGTAAGTCGTTAGTTGATTAAAATTTAGATTACCAAACTACATTTACTAGCGTCTTGGAATTTTTACTACCAGAATTACTAGTGTTAAATATTCGTAATACAATTCTAATTCCAAAACATGCCTAAATTCAAAAAGTATTTGATCAATTAGCCCATGTTATAATAAAAAAATTACCATTTTTTATAGAGAAAACCACATAAAAAAATTAAAAAATTAAAATCAAATTAAATACATACAAGGTGGTGTAAAACTTTTGTTTTTGAATAACTTTTTTACTAAATAAAAAAATTGTGGGTAATGAAAATCTTTATTTTGAACGATGGAGCGCGCTTGACTTTTTGTATACTGCAGCTGTCTAGTCACAAGTGTAAAATATGTTTGACGTATGACACCATTTGTAAAAATTATACATCTTTCGATAGGGTGATTAATTTTGCGCCACCTTGTATTTATTTGGTTCTTTTTAATTTTTGGTAAAATTTTTAAACATTCGTGGAGAGAAATTAAAAGAGGAGATTAAATAATATCGATCTGCAAACATTTTATACCAAATTTACGGAAGAGAGAATTTTCGCCAACGGAATTCAATGATAATTTTTATTTTATAGAAGAAAACAAAATAAAAAATATGTATATAAAAGTGTCTAACTTTTCCCATAGCACAAATATAGGGGTAGCCTTCCTAATGTACTCGTATAGTGGATCTCCTACCGTTTCAGGCGAAAGCAAAATTCTGACATTTTAATTTCTTAAAAATGCTTCTTTAGGTTGTATCAGCTCTTAACCTCCAAAGGGCCTATTTCAAAACCAAAAAGGAAAGTGGAAGAGTGTAATGCCTTCCCGCACATCATTTATGATAGTTACGATATTAAGTTGTAGTGGATTATGGTTATATGGAATCAGCACTAGCACCAACAGCACTAAAGGCACTACATATTTAGAAATAGCTCGGACCAGTTTTCTTACACTTCTATTTTAATGAAAATGGACTTAATTACTCCAATAGATACTGTTTACTGTACGAAATGGCTCCAACATTGTCTCACAGAAATTTTTACCCAAATGTAATCATCAGGCTTAAGCGCTTACACGATTAGAGTTTTGAAGGGGTGAAGTCTAAGATCATTCCTCAATATTTCATACACAATAGTGCAGCGGTTACGGACAAACTTTAAATTTAAAACCTAATTCTGCCACTGGACACCCCATATAACACAGTGCTTTGGCTTATGAGGATTTTTTAAAGGACCTCAAATTTTCAGTTAAGATCTAGCATTGAAAAAATTGTTCTAATTTTATAACTTTATTGTTCTATAATTTTATTAACAAAATGTGCCTAATCTACTACTACAAGAACTGCTATGCTCTATTCGGATAAAAGTTGAATAGCTGCATTAATATACAAAATATACATATGATATATACAAAACTCGGGTGTAGAATAGTCTAAGTAAATAAGGAAAATCACATTCTATGCCCATAGGCCACCTTAGTCGTATATCTGCCAAACCCGGACATTTACAGAGAAAGTGCTCAATAGTCTCCTTCTCTGGAAGGTCCGCACAGCTTCTGCAATCGGGGTTAAATGGTAACCCTAGCTTTGCCGCGTGTGTGCCGATCGTCCAGTGACCGGTAAACACAGCTACGCGTTTGGAAATTGAATGACAAGGAGTCCAAAGGTCTTTCTGAGTCCTCCGTACATTGTACTTGGGTCAAAGGGTTTTCGAAATACCACATGAAGAAATGGAGCTCTATCTTTTCAGCGCTTTCCTGAGAAATAATTTGTGCAGTTCCCCTTTAACAACTGTCAGGGGATGCCGATGCCCCGGTAGGAGGTCCCTGAGGCCAATTCAATCCCCTTCCTGGCAAGCTAATGTTCCTATATCCTGGAACCCAGATTAGAGAAATGGTACCTGCACACTCAAAAGATTTGATCTCCTCCTTACAGGAGTTTACTAGACTTCTGCTTGAAAAGCACTAGTAGTTAACGGCAGATTAACACATTCCCGCCGGCGCTGTTATTCATGGTCTTCGCCCATGTTTAAGTCTTTTCGCTCTATCGGAAGCGATTGCAGGTCATAAAACGAAATTTTTTCATAAGGGTAGTCGTTTATGACATCTCATCTCATAGGTACCGTTTAATAAAGTACCATTGGTGGTACACGCCGCCTCATGAAGCAATCTTGCGCGGGTCACCGCTGGTACACGCCGCCTCATGAAGCAATCTTGTGCGGGCCACCGGTGGTACGCGCCGCCCCATGAAGCAGACTTGTGCGAGCCACCGGTGGTACGCGCCGGCGTGAACGTGTTAAAGGAGACAGATAAATTAGCTGATTTAGAGAAAACCCCCCCTCGATCCAATCTTGCCTATTTGGAAATATTGCCCTAGCGCGGTCACAGTAGGGAACATCTCAGATATATCGAATACCTGAAAAAATGTTAGCTCTTACTTCAAATATTTTAACTATTCTGAATTTTATTTAAAATTATTCCGAGTCTATTAGAAGCGATATGAATACAATATTTCCATAACAAAAGGTTATATCTGCGTCTAACTTAATATATGGTTTATTTTAGGGCATACATAAAAGTTTACCGAAAAACAAAAATAACCTCGAACCACTGCAAATGAATTGTGAACACAACTAAAATACGTTGTAGCTTTTTGTAAACAAATGGAACAAAGTAAATACAGAGGTAGAAGGTATGATTAAAGTACACAGCAAAAGGTAAGCAAGCGATTTAGCTGACCGACAAACTGACTAACTGACGCGACTGATTGACCATACTACGAATTTTATGGGAAATGTAATTAATCATAACGTCGAAAAATGGAAGCTACGCAGTGAAAGAAATTTCGAAACAAATACAACAGCACTCTGTTTACTTAATTAATCATAGGAATGGAGTTGGGAAAATATATTGCATTTATGTACATACTTATGTGCATATGTATAAATAAACTAAAAATATGGGCAGTCGTGGCAATGGAGTGCGTGTTTAACTTAACTATGTCCTGATTATTAGGAATTAGGCAATTTCACGTTAGAGCGTTATGAAAATATTGAAATTAAATAAATAAATTTATTCTACAAGTTTTATTGGTCATTAAATGCAAAGAAGTTGCTAAGCTAATTGTTCTAAAGCGGTTCTCGTACTCAAATCTGCATGTTTTAACCTTTAAATCGAATATTTGAGAATTAAAGAAGTCATATTTCGAAAAAAAAAAAAAAATTGTTACAAAAAATGTGTTCCTTGAAATATACCTCGGTTTACTCATTTCTATGAAATATGTGCTCGAAGTACTGCACTCGCTAAATCAGTTTATGCGTTTAGGAGTGGACAGGATTTTCAAAAAAAATTTCGCTTCTTTGCATTTTCTATACTATAATCCTACGAAAATGTTCGCTGAAAATTTAATGTCAATTGAAAGAATGGTATCCAAAATATTCACCCCCGATGGTCACGTTGAAAACACTGTAATTCAACCTGATGGATTTTAATACAATGAAATGTATTTTACAACAAAAAAGTTACTTTGATTAAGTACTAGATTTACTACATATTAAATTCAAGAAATTCCTTTTATTAATTTTAGATTAACCAGTACAAAGTGCAAAGCACTACTTGTGAGAGGGGACCAACGAAGATGGCTATAAATTCGTCCGAATATTATTATTATATATTTTTTTTTATTTGATCTCGGTATTACGCGTATAAAAAACCACAAATTAAATTGCCTTCAAAACAAAAATATAAAAAATACTAATTTGCTTCTGACTACCCCTATTAAGCTCTCATATGCACGGGAATCTTTATTTTGACCTTTACGGGCTGCTCCATTGCTTGTCTGTGTGTGTATCTAGTTCACAAGTGTCGAATATGATTGACCTACGACGCCATTTGAATAAATTATAATGTTTCGGATAGGGTGATTAGTCTTGCGCCACCTTGTAGAAAAGATTGCGCACAAAAAAAATGTTTCTCAAAGATACTCTTTAAATTTGTCCTATCACCAACAAAATTACACACCTATTTTTTATTTTTTTAATATTATTATTCTGTTCTTACTTAATACTTATTAAATATTTATATTAAAAAAAGAAAGGAGATAAATATAAATATATATATATTATATTTCAATTTTTAGAATTTTTGCTGGTTTTCTGTAGTGTTCTTGTAAAATAAACTACATTTTTTAATTTTTTTTTAATATCATATCGTAAGTTAGCATTTCTTTTTTTTTTTTTATTTGTGAAGGAATAATTTGTGGAAAAAATATTAAGAATATCTTATAGGAGGAGCAACACAAATACATAGCACAAAATATAGCCCTTTTCCAGAACTCTATAAATCTATAGGAATAAGCCTAAAAATAATATATTATCGTATACTAAAAGTTACTTTTTTTTAGAAAGTGTTGGCTAAAAGGACGGGACAGATATTTTCATAATATGTATTAATACATTTTGAGTCTGAAGCATGGGTTTGATCTCAAAGCTATTCACAGCTAGCTCATTCTCAAGCAAAAGCTGCAGCTCGTGCCCAATTAGGTTTATATTGAGCTTGTTGGCTATGCATGGCTTGTTTAGATCCAAAATTGACTCTCTCGCTTCAGTGAGAATGAAAAGGAGTAAAGGACAACGAAAATAAATTCCTATAAATCAGCTTATCGTGCCTGTCTTATTAGGATGGCGCAGTATAACGCAGAAGTTTGGGCGTTGACAATATCCGATGAGGAACCCCTAGAATATAGATTTTGCGGAATAGTTTTGGACTTCTGCCTGTTGGGTTCTATCGTAGGAGATGAAAAAATAAGTTTCACGACGGCATAGACATGGTGCGACGAAAAATGATCCAGCGGCTCGGCTGGCTAAGTTATGTCGTCCGAATGGACACAGATTTTGCGATGCGGTACCAGCTGATGGTAACAGAGGACAAGGAAGGCTTTGTAGAGGTTGGACGGAGGTGGACTTGGCTTCACTTGGTGTATTCAACTGACTCCGACTGACACGCTTTCTTAAACTCGGCCAAAATCGCTTAGGCGGTTATCGCGCCAATCAAAAAGAAGAGAAACTATATATATATATATATAATTGGCGCATACACCCTTTTTGGGTGTTTGGCCGAGCTCCTCCTCCTATTTGTGGTATGCGTCTTGATGTTGTTCCACAAATGGAGGGACCTACAGTTTTAAGCCGACTCCGAATGGCAAATATTTTTATGAGGAGCTTTTTCATGGCAGAAATACACTCGGAGGTTTGCCATTGCCTGCCGAGGGGCGACCGCTATTAGAAAAAACTTTTTCTTAATTTTTAATCTTACACCGAGATTCGAACCGACGTTCTCTCTGTAAATTGCGAATGGTAGTCACGCACCAACCCATTCGACTACGGCGGCCGCCTTTAGAATTACTTTCCAGAAAATTAAATGTTGATCAAAGATGAGGCTAAATTCATATTCCGAAAACCTGCTATAAAATAAATTTTCGATGAAAAAGTTAATAAACAAAAACTGGAACTGAGTGCCAAGCCTCTTAGAGAAATTACTTAACACTGCAAAAGTCGACAGCCTACCCAAATCATGCAGTACAGAAAAGTGATAGTGAGGCTCTTTATTCAATTAAATATCTATTTATGAAAAGCTGTACTCGATATTGGCTGTAAATTGAGTAAATAGTAAATGTTGACTTTAATTGGGTGGGTATCACTTTGATGACAAGTGTAATGAAAGGATCGAAACACTTTGCAGCATTTTTATAATTCCGCAACTCTTAAAATTTAATCGGTATGAGTAATAGAGTTCAAAAAGAATTTCATATACAAATTAGTTCTAAATATATAAAAGGTATTCTACTGCTACAAAACGATAATTTTAATTCGGCTATGGATAAAAAAGTTAGTAACAACATGACAAAAGTTAAAAAGTTCTACTCAAATAACTAAAAGTTATCATGTATGCATTTAATACTTATAAATGTAATGTCATTAAATTTTCTATAAAATATTAATTTGTTTTCAACGAAGAGCGAGTGATAAGCTGGCATTCCTATAAAAATAAATATTAGCCTTGGTATTGGAGAAATTGTTTTTTACTAAAAGGTGTTCTCCAAAGTAAACAGAATTTCAAGTGAGGTTATCTGAGGCAAATACATTTCCAAAAGGGACATAAATGCTTCACTTATGCAATGCAAAAAAAGTTTATATCGTTTTTAAGAATACAAATGGAGTTCAATCGGTTCCAAAATAAGCATCAAATAAGAACGTATAAAGGCAACTCGGCTTGTTCTACTAAAACTCGGGTAATATTTCCCCACACAAAAATCCGATAAACACCAATTAGAATAAATTTTTAAGCAATTCGTTCTTTGCGCAGTTAAATGTCTGTTTGTATTCGTTGGTTCCTAAAAAGCTTCAGCGCTTCAAATAATCAGGAGGAATCATTTCTTGAGCTAGTTTGATCTTGTAAGGCAGTTGGGACGAGAAAATTGATTTTTGTGAACGGAGTTGACGTTCTTAACATATTTCCTGATACTTCCTGGTGCGCCCAGTCGACAGAGGTTGATTTAGATTGCATGCAATTTTTTACGTTTTTAGAGTAAGCGTATATTTGCAAGAAAATGGGTTCTAATTTTCGTAGCGCTGTGACGAATTTTATGACTCCAGTTCCATCATATAAGAGTATGCTGTGCAAAAGCTTGCGCCAACCACTTATCAAATTCGGTAGTATCGACTGTTCAACAATTTCCAAGCGTTGCTCGTTCGTTAACTTCAGCTTAATAAAAATGTAAACCTTGAATGACATATTGACCCTAACTTGATCATACAAAATTTAAAAAAGCGTTTGCATTTAAATAAAAAACTTGTATGTCTCATATTGAAATATCCGTACAGTGGCACCTTTTTATGCCTTTTGCAATTCAGTTTTATGAAACTCTCGCAAAAAGTGCAAAATGTTTATTATGATCGGGGTCATAACCAGGTCAGTCTCACTATTTTAGCAGGGCTTCAGAATTTTCTTGAAATAGAAGAACATTCGACTGTATTGGGATAAAATTTTTCTCCTCCAATTTTTTTCCTTCTATAAGGATTAACTACATAACTCCATAATAGTAACTACAGTCCACGACCGGCTCTTCTTCTTGCGTATGACATATTGTCAGAACTAAAAAGGTTTGATTAAAGGTGATCTCCAACCGATTCATCTTCTTCTTTTGACACATTTGATTGACGAACTTGCCAAATTCTGCTTTTTCAATTATTTTCTGAATAGTATATAGTATATATTATGTTTTCCTTTCCATAGGGCCAACATCTTGCACTTTTAACTTTTGGAAATCTCTTAAAATTTGCGGTCTTTAACTTTAACACTAACACTGTTTGAGTCAGATTTTGTTGAGGGAAGAAGTAGTTGCATAACATTTTTTTGCGTAAAGATATATTTGAAACACTGATGGCGCTGCAGATCATTTACCCCACAAAAAATACTTTTAAGTCGTTCAAACGATTCCAATTTATTTATTTATTTTTTTTTTATTTTTTTTATTTTGTTCTCATTTTTAAAATATCCCATTTACTTTGGAGTGCACCTTTTAAATGAAAATTGTTTGCTCTTTATGATTTATCACTCGCTTCCTACCACCGGCACAGAAAACTCACTGCAAAATACGTAGCAAATGAAACAGAATTCAACAGATAAAAGTTATAGGAATCTAGAAGGGGCAAACATTCATTTAATTTTGTGTGGATTAAGAATTTAGAAGGCAAAGAAATTGGGGTGGAAAAAATTTAAAATAAGTGAAGAGGATTGTGTCAAGTTGAGTGTATAAAATAAATAAAAAAAATCTATGAAAATTGGTAATCAGCAAAAAGGAAACAAAATAAATAATAGAAATGCGAAGAAATGAGAACTAGGATTTTTTTCTCAAGGTCGTGCGCTGCTAATTTCAAAAGGAAAATGGGAAAGACCGATCTAACGAGGTAAAAAGGTAAAAGGAAGTGGTTTAGAAAATTTTATAAGCAAATTTAAAGAAAAATGTAATTAATTTGGTTATTTTGGTGTTTGTTTAATAAAGATTTTGTTTGTTGTTGTTGGGTTGATAAATGTTTTAATTTTTCTTGTTTCTTTTTTGTTTGATGCTTTGGTAGAGAGGAATTACACAGACCTGGTGTTGTTGCCGAATTATTGTTATTGTTTGTTAAATGAATGCATTTTTGTCTAGTATTATCATAATTGAATGACGAATTGGTCAATTGGTCGCTTTTATCCGATGATCTGCGTTCAAAGTTGCCTGCAAAAGAAATCGTTCAAGCCATGCAATTTTCAATCGAAACAAATACAATAATTTAATTAATGCTAATCATAATCAATTACGCCAAATACCAATAAAAAAATACGATTCATTGTTAGATGAATAGATGTGGAGTTTGGATGTATTATGTAGTATGTACTAGAAAATATGTACGAGTATATATGGCATATAAAATAATTTATCTAATTGTATATAAATAAATGTAAATAATGTATTGTACATATGTATATAGAAAATATGTAAATACGTGTACGATTATTCATATAAGTATGTATGCAGTATTTTATATTATTTTGTATATAATTTTTTTGATTTTTTGTTCTAATTTTTACGTCAGATGGCATAGCTCAATAAAAAAATATAATTAATTGATTCATAAATAAAATTCATTTAATTCTTATTACATTCCGTTAGATAGCAATTTCTACTATCACTGCGCTCTATTAGTAATATATACAAAATATAGAACGAGCTCTGAATTACCGTTTGAAAAATTAGTATAATTGGCAAAATGCAACAAACATACATATATTACAAGCTATAATGAATGCGAATGGAATTAAATTATGAAAAACAAAAATGTTTTGTGAATGATACTAATATAATAAAATGTTTAAATGAAATATTGTTTTTTTTTTAGTTATGAAATTATTTTCAAAGTCGTTGCCTTGCATTAGAGAAATCTATACATCCACAATTGCCTAGTAAAAAATTAATAAAAAAAACTTTAGCAAATTTATTGTTGAAAACTGTTAAAGGATGTGGCTATAAATTATTGGCTTTGCATTAATGCACCGTAACCAACGCTCCAACAACAACACACGAAAAACGACAAATCATTTGATTAGCTTTTACGCGCGCTACTGTTCCGACCCGACACAAAGTTTACCCACTTGCATACAGTGGCTGCAAATTATGATGTGTATGCACAATTATTGTCTTTAATGAAACATATATATTTGACGGCCAACTAAACAAAATACTTCACATTTAAATCTTTCCTAAATTTCCTAAATTCTATTTCAATTAAAATCTTGTGTATTAAATCGTAATCAGGAAGTACATTTTTCCAAAGAAGAAACAAAAAAAAAAACAACTCAAAACAGTTTTTAAAAATAAAAAGTAATTTTCAACCTAGGTATATCGGGTGCACTAGAAAGAAAGCTGATTTATATTTCCTAACCGAAAGAAAAGTATTTAAAATATTAATTAATATCAGGTGGGATCATCGGTTCGCACTTCTGCCAAAATAAAGTTGGTGACACCGTCTCTGCCACAGGAGAGCAGTATGGATCAATGACCGAAACTTTTTATGACCGAAATCCATCGGACTCGTTCGTGTAATTGGAGCTATGGAGCAATTTGAAAGATGGTAAATAAATCACCATTCGGCCGCCGTAGCCGTGAATACTATTCGGAAATCGGAGAGAACGTAGGTGCGAATCTCCATGAAACACCAAAATGAAAAAAACGTTTTTTCTAATAGCGGTCGCCCCTCGGCAGTCACTGGCAGGCCTCCGAGTGTATTTCTGCCATGAAAAAGGAGGAGCTCGGCCAAACACACAAAAACGTTGTAAGCATCAACTATAAATAAATCACATAATCAAAAAACAAATAAATAAAATATAAAAAAAATTGAATTTCTTCGACAATTAGTTTCCGTTCTTCTTTTTAAGTAATCATATCAACCTTAATGAAAAACCTTCAATATGTTTATGGACAATTGTTTCATTTAAAAATGCACACGATTTTCTTTAAAACAAAACCTTGAAGATAAAAATAGTTGGAAAATTCCCGACAATATTTACGGGTTGCTTCACTAATCAGGTGTACAGTTATGGGTCACTGTACATATGTATGCAAGTATTTTGAGCCATGTATGGAGAATCGCCTGCATGTGATCTCACACCAACTCAAGTATGGGCATGGCAAGATACTTAGCTAAGTAGTAATAAATGGTCTAATGGCCGTAAAATTGTTTGCAGATGCAGCCATGTGAGTATTGTGTCGGTGCGAAAAAAACCATTGGTTTCTACAGGGTGTCTAAAGTAAGAAAGATAAAGTGGAAATCCTAATAAGGGGTTATCTACAGGGTGGGGCAAACTCGATTCCCTAATGTAAACTGTCCATAATTTTTGACGTAGACGTAAATGCGGCTTAAAGTATGACATTTTAAAAAGTAGACGTCAGTAGAATTCTGACCATGTCGCAGTATACACCTGTCGAACGTTCTGAAATCGTCGAACTTTACATTAAGAATCAGAACTCAATTATTCTGACTCAACGCGCGTTTCGTGCAAAATTTCCTCGGAAAAAAGCACCTGATCCTAAGACAATTCGTGCATTATATGCTAAATTTAAATCTACTGGTATTCTCAGTAATGTGCCACGTCCAATTATACACCGCAGAGCTAGATCAAACATCAATATCACCATTGCACAGGAGCTTTTACAGGAGCTTTTTTTCCAAGTCGATTAGTGTCAAAAAAAAGGTGATTTTGACTGGCCGCCGCGTTCACCTGACTTAACTGCTCCCGACTTTTTTCTGTGGGGATATTTGAAGGGAAAGGTTTACACTAACCAGCCGAAGACACTTACAGTTTTAAAAGAAAATATTCGACAAGAAATTGCAGCCATAGGACCAGATACATTAAAAAAAAGTCATGGAAAATGCAAAAAAACGAGCTCAACTTTGCGTTAAAGAAAAAGGCAAACATTTGCGTGACATCATATTTCACACATAGTGTAATCGAATTCTATCGATTAACATTAGTTAACAAAACCGATTAAACTTAAATCTGTTGTATATTTTTCACATAATATGAAAAAAGAAATAGGTAATGGAGTTTGCCCCTCACTGTACATAAATACATTCGGTCATATTATTAAACAAGAAAAATATGTGTATGAGGCACGATAATGAATAATTTAACCCCTCCACACTGATTGCTTTGTTGACAATCGCATTTAACTGTGTAGCCCATCGTAGCCCATCTATCGTATTTGGTCGATTGTGGCCGTGCGACTGTTAACTTGGCCAATAAAACAAGAAGAAGGAAGTGCGAAGCAAAATTTATATTTACACAATACAGCCTTAGGTAAAATGAAACGTCCCTTTCTTAGCTATACTAAATTAGTCTCGCACCAAAAAATTTAATTCAAAATCTCAGTGTGGGAGCAGTTGAGATTTTCACCACTGATGTACCTCATAAATATAAAACAGGGTTTTTATGCTTGCTTGCGTCTATTTGTCTGCTTATCGGATCTGCCGCTTTTGCTAATTCGATACTTGTTCTATTTAGCTATTTGGAAGTCCTTGTGAATCGTTTTGGTATGCATGTATGTGTGTGCACAAAGTTATTTCGTCCTTCATCTAGCATCAAAGCAACCACTTTCCTTACTCCCTTGCCTACATGCCCTAGTACGATGCTTCCTCGCCATTTTAGCAACAGCATGAACCCTAATCGAGTTGAGGTTACTACGGTGGGTAATACATGCATACATATCGTTAGTGTAGTGGTGACCGGAATAAAGTTACAGTTGAACCAAACAACATTGTCCACTTACAATTTAAACTTGGCTGTGTTTGTTGTTTTTGGCTGTTATGGCCACGACATTGAACATTCTCGGACAAATTCGGCAATTGCTCTTGGTGGAGAGCTTGACCTTAAGCGGAGAAAAGCGGAGACTGTTACTTCCTTAGTGTATGAATGTTTGTGTAGCAAAATAATAAACTGGTTTTGTTTGTGCGAAGGAAAGAAAATATGGAACATGAAAATATGTATGTTGGAAAATTTTGACACTTGCCTATAATAAAATTAGATAAACTGTTTGAGTTTTTTTAGTTTTCCCATAATATTATATATTTTCTGGAACTTATTGTTGTCATATCTAGCAAGCCCAGCAGTAGCTCAGTGGATTCCTAGGAGGAATAGGAGATAGGTAGGAGTTTAACCTGCCACAAAATCCACAACGTAATTGAGCCAAAGTTACGCGGGTTGAACGAGCAGCGGGGTCTTCTGTGATAGGTGTTGATTGAACTACGTTGATTGCATTCAGGGGTCGGGAGTCTAGGAAGTTTGTTGAAGACTCCCAATATATGTCGTTTAATGTCTGTCTGTGAACTAGCGCTGTCTTGGTGTTGATGATGTCGAGCTTGATTTAGAAAATTAATGAAATCGTACAAAAAATAAGCCCACCTTCCATAAAACAGATTGTTTCCACTGTTCATGTGCCGGTGTATCGAGTAACTGTAATAAAACTTGTGATGTCTTAACAAAGCTTGGTGCACATCACATATTATTCCTAAGAAAAGTAAGTTGCTATTTAAAAAGAACCAAATCGGTTAATAATTAGGCCTACTTGCATTTGACAATGATTTTCAAATTTCACCGTTATACACTTTGATCTTGACTCAGCAAGATTTAAACATTAACATTAGTCAGCAACTTTGCCTAAGCAAATGCAGGTATATGCTGGCAGTTTAAATAAGTATTAACCTTCGTTGTTGCTTATCATTCTTTGTTGTATTTTGTGTTTTTGCAATTCTCTTAGCATTCACATCAGTCTTTTAAATCGGTTTGTTTCGTTATTTGCATAAGAATGTTCTTTCAAAAGTCTCATTATAGCAAGTTTTCCTGTTTGTCTTAGTCATTAGCACGCCCCATTGGGTAAACTGCAATTAAAGTGCCGACTGTAAAATCTCAATGTACAGTCACGTACTATGAAACTTTCTGTTCGTAATTTGTCTACCTCTTCAAATGTACTAACACTTGTTAAATTGGCCTAAACACAAACTGTTGTACAAAGCCACAAAAGCTGCCGGCAGCATCACCGATGCCAGTTTCAAATGTGTAATTGTGGCAGCAGGAACCTCGGCAACCATAACAATAAAAAAAAACAACTATGTATCCACTATAGTAATACATAAATTCTGCAAAATTTTACAATGACCAAAGCAATTAAATTTACGGTTAAGTCTAACACACATATATACCATACATGAAATTGTTGTGTGAGGAAATATGTCGGTGTTTATATGCAATACCCAGTTGAACTTGTGAAAAAAAGTTCTGATCCAGTATTAGAGGTATTTCGACAAACGTGAACTAGTAAGCTAAAAAATTAATTATTTAACTTTACACACAAATTTTTCTTCCTTTTTTGGTAATAAAAATGAGTTATTTGACTTTACACAAACTTTAGTTCAAATTTATTTTCGGAAAATTTGTATTAGTAGCTGACTGACGAGTGACCATTAGGGGTGGGACTATTCGAATAAAAATTATTCGAATAATAAAATCTTTTATTCGAGAGGTATTCGTAATTCGAATAATATTTATTCGAATTTTTTATTCGTTTATTCGAATAATGCTATTCGAATACCTCACTATTCGAATACCTCACTATTCGAATACCTTACTATTCGAATACCTTACTATTCGAATACCTTACTATTCGAATACATCACTATTCGAATACTTCACTATTCGAATATTTTTGGTAAATATTTATTTAGATTAGCGGACTACTAATCGGTTTATGTACAAGTGCATGCACCATGAGAAGGGCCAATGTAATTTTTATATTTTTAAAAGCATTTTCTCCCTGATGTAAATGAATATATAGTGAGGTATTCGAATAGTAAGGTATTCGAATAATGAACTATTCGAATTATTTGAAACGAATAGTATTATTCGTTTTATTCGAATAATGTTTATTCGAATATTATTCGAAAATAATCCCACCCCTAGTGACCATAAAGTATTTATGTACTTGAGCTCACAGGGAACTGATTTGAAAGTATGCAAAATATTGCACATGACGCAGTTACCGAGAATGTTAACCGAGGAAGGAATAGCGACTTCGCATTTCAAGAGCCAATCTTTCTAAATTTCAAGCTGTATCGGAAGCTTTTTATTAGTAATAGTAGTAATTTTGACAATGGTTGCAATGTAATTACAAAAACCATATAATTCTAAATTTCAAATTTTATACAAAGATTAGAAAAATTCCTTAAACTTTCCACAAACTAGTTTTGAATTCGATTTTCTAGAAAAAAATTTCGTATGCAGTCTTACAGCTTATTAAATATTTAGTTTTTTTTTTCCTTGACAAAGCAAACTAAAAATAAAACTCACTACCATCATTTTTCCATACATTTCCCACTAGTTTTTTATACGGCATAATTTTCCTGAAGGCATCATTCAGTTGTTGTAAATATTTTGCCTGATATGCTAGTAAAATGTAAAAAATATGGAGAGAGCAGAGACGTCTATATACAGTGTTCTACTTTTTATATGGAATAACTTTTTCTCAGTTACCAAAACCCTAGCTCTTTAAGATTCTGTATCATTAAAAATATATACAGGTAACCCTCCTACAACGCGATTAATTGGTTCCTGAAAAACTCCGCGTTGTAGGAAAATCGCGTTGTAGGAAACTTTTTTTTCCTCCATTTTTCCTTTTCTTAAACAATATCACGCAAGTAACATTTTAAAGTTTTCTCAGCCGCATTAATTATATTAGACCTTTCATCGAATAAAAAAAATTTATTTTTTCAAAGATATTTTTCTATTTGTCTATTTCAATATAATAACATAAATTAATTCATTTAATTAACCAGCAAAAAGCAATTCATTTATTTAAATAACATAAAACTAAGGAAAATAAAATCTGGGAAAAATAGACACGGATTTTCAAATCTACATATTTCAGAGGATTTTAAATCTCAACCTTCTACAAATCCGCTTCCTCGTCCTCGCTTATTATAATTTGCTTCAAACGTTTTACTCTTGGTCGTCCTATTTCAAAATCCGAGCAAACACTTTTAGTATGTACATATGTATAATACAAACATATTATTATTTCTTTATGAGACTACGAATAATAGATATACACATATACACAAGTAATTTTTAATAATTGTGTGTTTATAGAATACAGTTTATAGAATATGTATTTAAAAAATGCTTAAAAATCGCGTTGTAGGAGTCGCGTTATAAGAAACATTCCGCAATTCGCAAACCGCGTTGTAGCGAAATCGCGCTATAGAAGTACCGCGTTATAGGAGGGTTACCTGTAAATGCTCTGATCGTCCTAACCCTTGAATGCAAATTAAAAAACACTCAGGCTGCTGAACTACAAAATTGTTCCTATGTTGCAAAAAAAAACCTAAATTTTTTGCGCTATGTTATTACACGGCACTATTTATGGTCTATTTGGCAAAGAGAAATGATGTGAACTAGTCATGGTGCCAAATTCACTTGAAACAACGCCCCAATTCACAACTGGTAAATTTTTAATACATAGATATTTACTACATTTGAATATACGGTATGTAGGAAGGTGTGTTTGTACGTGTATGAATATTGCATAAAGCTTAAGACCGCAGGCAGTAGAAAATAATTTTCATTGCATACTGGCAGCCAGCGGGGGCGTATGAGTGATGGCCTGTCTAGGTAATCCGTAACAGGAGTGCTATGCATGTACATGTAATTGAATACATACATATGCACATACATTTATACGCGTATACGCATATTTGGACAACTGTATGCCGGTTATGGTGGGCGAGTGCAAGTTGCGACTATCCTTATGTAATTAAAACATAATAAATGAGTTTCGAATGAATGCAAAAATTGTTGTTTTATAGAAGAATTGTGGGTATTTGTTAACAGATATACGTAGTTGCAATATTCGTACATATATTTCTAATAAAAAGAAAAATGGTCACAGTCAGAGTTCTAATGCGTTGGTAATTTCCTTTAGTGAAAACAAAAACAATAAAAGATTTTGAGTAGCGAGTACTGTAAACACTCTCCTTCGCGCCGTTTTTGAAAATTTTATCTCAGCAAATTGAATAAGGAAACTTTTTTACAGCGGAAAAAATGTGTGTTATACAAAGTGGCGCAAAATTAGTCATCCAATTTTGTTTTTCAATAACTTTTTTGCTAAATGAAGGAATGAATTTTGAGTGATGGAAATATTTATTTTGACAAGTGTCAAATATGATTGACGTACGACGCCATTTCGAAAAATTATAAATCTTTCGATAAGGTAATCTATTTCACGCCACCTTGTATTTTTTCTGTTCAGGTTTTTAAATTTTTTCTTCAATTTACAGTAGTAATGTTTTTTCTTTAATATTGCTCAGGTCAGCAGCCTAATCAGCTAAATTTACTACTGAGTGTCTGCACCCAGACCAACCGAACCAACTTTTTGCAAATAGTCGAAACCAAATTCCATTCCGACTTAATTTTTTACGAAGTAACGCACATTTTTTCGTTGATGTTGTTGGATGTACGAGAATTTTTTTTATTTCTATAAAGTAGTACATTGAAGCAATCCTTAATTTTCAAACGGTTGCAATTGGATTTAAATTTCTCTAACGCTAACTTTGAATATAAATATTAAATACTTAAAATTCCAAAGAAAAGCCTACCAAACATGTACAACTTTATAAATATAAGACATTTAAACATAACCTAAAAATCCTACGAAAAATCGAACTTATGTACTACAAAAATATTTCTATTTTCATTGATTGATTCACATAATTTCTATGCATTTAACAACTTACCACCACCAGCGCCATTATCGTGCAACATTATGCGTGAGTTGGTGAAGAATGGACGCAGCGAAGGTTTCGGTGTCGAACCAATTGATAAGCTGTCCATATCGGGGCCGGAATCGTCACCCTCGCAGCAGGACAAAGATTCAAGCTCTTGAAAGAGCGCATCCAAATCGCGTTCACCACGCAATGCAGCTGTGCCGCGACTCACCTCACCCTCCAACTCTTCGGAAGCCTTGAAACGTTTTAGTAACGCAACAATTTTTTGCTTGAAGTTGCGTTGCTGCAATGAAATCGTCTGTAAATTGAAGGATGAAAAAATAAGTGAAGCTTAAGGTTTGTTTTACATGTATATGTGTATATGTATGTAAATCGAGTTATCCTCATTAACTTAAGAAGCCTAACCCGTTAATGAAAATTAATTTTATAAAAAATGCATATATTTTAATGGCTTCAAAGTGATTTGAACCCTTTCTGCTCTACTGATGGCAGTGAAGCTATATCACGGCACCAAGCTTCTCTTATCATTTCTATATTTGTTTTAACAAAAATCCCTTACAGATATTGGTTAGGATGTAAGTGATGTAACTTGTGTAAGCAAAATATGGCAATTAATGAAAATTATTGATGATTATAATGAAAGTTATTTTGAGAACACAATTGCCATTTGCCAAAATTATAAATCTTCCGATAGGAAGACACCTTATAGATGTATGTATATAAGATAAGAAGGATAAGATATGAATTTTTTATATATGTATACAGACATATCACGGGCTCAAAACATATTTGGTTACAATTTAAATCTGTGAAAGTTAAACGCAGCTAAATGGAAAAAAGTATCGAATTTACTTGTTTTTTGTTTTTAACGAAATCACTTAGTGTTTTTGTAAATAAGTAATTTTGTTAGGAAAAACCCGTGGCGCTTACACATAAGTATATTTTTACCAACTTAACGACACTTAATTGCCGCCAATCTAAAGTGCTTCCAAATTGATTTTGAACGGCTAATAAATAATTAAAAGCTAGTCCGCTTGCTAGCAATTTCTTAGTATGAGCACTCAAATCACACATAATTACATACCTTGCATGCCAGTAAAATGAAAATATCCTTCAGTACCTCAATTTAAAAATTAAATATGTACAACTAAATAATTCGCTCCTGCATACCTACCCAAATAGCGGCGTGTTTCTTTTTTTAATTACCTTTTCATTTAATTTATTACATTACATTTCTTCGTGTCAAATCCCCAATTTGGCATTTTTGGTACAGATAAGCAAATTTTTTAGTTTTGTGAATCTCACTCGAATGGAATGCTTCTGTTCTGACCATTGGTCTACTTTAATTTCGTCAAATACTACAGGGCCATTAACTATTTACTTCTTACTTAGAGATAAATGCCACTTATAACCTGAATATGCACATATTCATCAGTTAAGGTATACAAACTATCCTACTAAGATACAAAACCGATCCATAGCTAGTCAGATAGTTGCCAAAATAAGTAAAGAAGTACCCTAAGTTTGGTGGAGATTCTAGTGAAATGAAGAGTACATTTTTGCCTTTAATATAATTTGATTTATTAACCAGCAAATCAGTGGTTTCGAAATGGCATCGCTATTGACCGATTGTGCGCATTTTAACGCTATTTATTGAGCCAGGCATGTAGACGAAGTAAGAAGTTGGATAGTAACTTCAAATGCTTTACTGCATTAGGTGTGATAGCAACGGTGTTTCATTCGGAAGCCTTGCAATACTTACGTAGCACACTGCCTAGTTGGCGAAAGGTGACCGAATTAAAATCAGGGTCTATAATGACAGCCAAGTTGCTCTAAAGACCTTAAAAACTGGAGGACTTCGTCACAAAATTTTCAAGAATGTAAGTTGAGACCAAAATCCGTTACAAAGTGGAATGAGCTTGAATTTATGTGGACGCCGGGACATTGTGATGACTAAGGCAACGAACTAGGTGATGAATTGGTAAACTGCGGTTCCTTGAAATGTTCAATTGGCCCGGAGCCAATTTTATCTCAACGCAAAGCGGGAACAGCCAGGTGTTGGGTGAGAATCGTAGTACTGAAAAACGTAAAATTATCAAGTCTTTCCTGAAAAGGACTAACAGGGTGGTAACAAATTTCCTTCTCAGACAGAGAAAGAGTGCACTACAAAACCAGATATTACTAATTACAGAGAACAATGCTTTATACGGCATATGGTCACCAAAGACATCGTCGATGGTATTCTTGTTTGGAGAATTAAAATAGTATAAAACATTTTCTCTGCCGTTATTCGGCTCGTATATATTGCACATCCGTGGGTCGCATATATGGATCATGGAGGAGCTAAATTATCTTTTCTTCGACGAAATACCCAGATACATAAACAAATCTGGGAAGTTTGTAGAGGATTAATGAATAACCACGCCCAACCCGTACCTCTCTATCATTTAAATCCTATCTCCCGCTAAGATATTTTATTTTTGCTCGTGTTAACACTTCGTAGAATGAACTCGAATATAATTCAAATATTTAAAATATGGAGAGCGAACGTGGTTCGTCAGATTTTTAGTGATACTAGCATAAATTACGAGTATAACACATAGCTAACACTAATATTATTATCCTCCTGAGTTCCCTACCGAACCAAAACTTCCAAGTCACAACAGCGATTTTATTTTGTTCACTCTCCCAACTGTTGTATTCTTATAAGGCATAGGCAGCCATTCATGAAATAATAGCTCTGAGCTTTACCTGACAGTCTATATTTCTTATAACCAATTGAGGCTGATGTCATTGACTTAGCTAGCTTTTCAGAAGCCCTATAAGTCAACGTATAATGGTATACCAAATAGAGGAGTCTTTATTCTATTCGAAAAATTATAGGAAAATCTAGTTGCCAAATATTTTATATCACTGTTTTTTGAGCGACTCATATATAATACATTCGCCTAAGGTAAGCCATTATTTCACACATGCAGGTTCTGATTTAGCTTTGTAGGACCCTCATGTTTCCCTTTATTAGCCAAGTTAGTAAATTCATTTTCTTCTCAAGTACAAATACAATGTCAACTACATTTTTAGGCATACAGTTGAAATAAATGAATTCCAATTCTATTTATTGTATACTTCAAACGAAGTAGAATCGTGTTATAAAATATTGATATTTTTGTGAAGGAGAATAAAACCTATAGCTACTCCTTTGGAAAAAACAAAATACAGCTGTATATATCAATTTTTATTCAAATGTATGAAATCGAGAATCTATATATCAACTTATATTCAGAAAAAGCGAAAATCAACTAACTAACTGAATTATTACTTAAAGCTATTCAACACTTTTCTTTACCAAATATCAATGGCAACTGTCAATGCCAAAGGCAAACCTATAATTGAATAAACTCGTGCATATATTTAACCCAAAAGAAACCGCAATAATATGCGAAAATCCTCATTTAATTAGGTTTGCTATTGTTGCGTTTGTATAGGGGGCTGCTGGTAGAGAATGTGAAACGTAGATAAAAAATAGGTAAAGTAAAATACATAGTACTTTTTAGGGATCTAAATTTGTTCGATTTTTATGACTACAGAATTTTCGGGATCCCGCTATAACAATCCCGGAAACTCACGATTTAAATATTCAGTACTTTTCAACAACTTAACTCGAAAAAATTGCAACCGTCCTATTTGAGAAGCCACCTAATATATAGTAAATAGGAAATAAAATCAATAATTAAATATTTTTATTTTTATTTAAAGTGAAAACTATATTATTTCATTAGTAACATAATAAAATTGAAAAGTTAGCGTGCATATATCTAATAAAGTAAATAAGGTACGTCAAAAAACTTGGAAAAATAAACAGTTTTACGTATTTTGTGGTTGAAAGAAGTTCATATATTTTTTTACTTACTCCCATTTAAGCGGATTAATAAATAAACACCCATTTATGTTAAAACCAAAATCAAGTCAGTACAATTTTTTGCAACATAGGCACACTTATGCATG
The DNA here is from genome assembly GCF_027943255.1 of Anastrepha obliqua. NCBI lineage: Eukaryota > Metazoa > Arthropoda > Insecta > Diptera > Tephritidae > Anastrepha > Anastrepha obliqua. The sequence continues at coordinate 91,316,765 of NC_072892.1, forward strand.
TATTGTTTTTATATCAATACAGTTTTATTGTTACTTAATCTTTTTTATTTAATTACCTCACATCATCTAGATTATCTTTCACAAACGTTGTTAGAGCTTGGAACTTATTACGCGACACCAGACTAGACTTAACAAATTTAACTACAAGACACAAGTCTACTATTACTTTAAAAGTGTTTGATTGCATAGAATTAAACAGTGTAAAAATTTAGATAAAGAAATTGTCATGTAAAAATCACTCTAGTTGCATATAATAATCTTGATACTATTAAAAGGTCTAAGTCTTACTCTGTAGTACTGAAATAAATAAATAAATATCAAAAGGAAAATAAGAACGAAATCGTTGAAACATATCCCTATTTGTTAAAAATTGTAATGTCAATATTGCTATTTTTACTGCAAGAAAGGAAGCATTTCATATGCTTCGTAAGAAATTATAAATCCCGAAATGATCCCGGGTCCTTCGGGACGTAAACCCCGAACAAACGGGATCCCGGGATTGACGTCCCTAGTACTAATACAAATGTACATATGAGTCATCTAAAGCTTTAAGCGCAAAAACCGTTCATGCGACACGTACGGTTAAGTTCATCTGTGTTTGCGCGTTTAAAGCAAGTACATATATATGTACATATGTCAGTACATACCCACAACTAATAATAGAAAATCCTTCTTCAACGGTGAAAAAGTTGAATATAAGAAAATCACGCACAAAGTAACGGAAGTGTGAGCAGTTGAAATATTAAGTATCAAAACTTAATTAACTCGTCAACATGACACGAAAGACCCAAAAGAAAACGGTAAGAGAAATGGGAAAATGAGTAGACAATATCAGTACAAGCTTTGAGTGGGTGAAATCGTTAATTATATAAGTACATTGCTAGCAATTGACACTTAACACTGGCTAAAGTATATGTGGCACAAATGACGAGTTAGAAATCAAACTGCTGAACAAATTTCTTGACGTTTCTCATATTCAAATAAACTTGTACTAGATTTTTAATCAGATCTGCCATGAGGTGCATGCTCATAGCTTCTAGTTAACAAACATCTGGCGAAAGAGGCGTAATCCCAATATGACAGCTGTCAAAAAAACAAAACAAAAAACACTGCTAAAACAGAATCTCAGACCTAAAAGACACTTGTGACTTAAGCCCTCTCACCGTAGTACGATTTTCGTAGATTCTACGAAAAGGGTATCACTGAGTTCATTCTTACCTCAAAATTGTAGATAGTAAAAAAGTTTCAGAGTTAAATTTAGGAGAAATTATCACTTTTATTTTAACGGTTTATAATACGATAAATTAGTTACATGTGCCTATTAAATTTAATACAAATATTTTTCTTTAGGAAATTTGCTTGTATTTGACTATTGTTTGAGGTCAAAATTTTAAAAGCGCGTCACCATTATGCTCACCAATATTACAAGAAAATACAGAATTTGACAAGTTTAGACCAAATACCAAAGAGATGAGATTGACAGATTTAGAAAAAATGTTGCAATAACTTACCAGCTGATTGTTTGAATAAAAAAATTTTTAAGAAATATATAATTTAAAACCTGTAAAAGTATATACATATAGTATTTCAGCTGCCAAGATCTTTCCTTACAAAGCGTCATCCATTTCTAGAGCCATCTCTCAATGTTTTCCGCTGCATCGGAAGTATGTACAATATATACATTTCATTTTATTCGCGAGAAAAAGAAAATAATAGCAAAATAACGCTAAAGAAATATGTTTTATGCTAAAATTGTTTTGTTTGCTTCGTGCCAGTTTATGTCGAAACGTCAAAATTTAGTATTCATATAAATTCCTCCAGTATTTGCAGGATTCAAAGATAGCAAATTTTTCGTAGCTGTAGCGGAGAAACTTCTTAACTTTTCTAGGACAGGCTCAGTGATAATTGATGAGTATTGTGTAAGTATACAAGTATTGCCAGAGAACTTAGAAATCTCTGAGGAAATAGTTTGTATGCAGTGAGGCAGATTTATTATTTTTGCAAATGGCGTCCTACATCAATCATATTGGGCACTAGTGAACTAAGTATAAGCAATGGAGCGCGTTAGGGTCGAAATAAAGATTTGCATCACTCAAAATTATTTTTTTTAGTAAAAAAGTTATTTAAAAACAAACTTTTGCACCACTTTGTATAACAGAACCAAAGAATTTAACAATATACTGGTAGTCGAACCATAATCATTTATATCATTATCATTATAGATATAGTCGTTTTCGAGAGTTTTCACTGTACGACAAATGTACATGCTCGAACATATATGTATGTGTGTAAATAAGCCCTGCAAGCATATTAAAATTAAATTAAATTAAATCACTTTTCACACTTCACTCAGCCTAAGGCGAATGAAACTCACAAAGCTTGTTTATGAATTAAAGTACGTAGCTACCGTACATCCGATGGAGTGGGTGAACAGTTGTGATTGGGGTAGCCACTGTCACATTTATACGCCTTATACCGAGCCGTGCCATAGTAAACAAACAGAGAGTAAAAACCAAATTGTATTAAAATATTAAAACTGTAAACTAAATGTGCGTGGTGCGAAATTTTCCTGCTTTTTATGAAAGTGTTTACTCTTTTTCGACAAACGACCAAACTTAATTTCTATTCAGAAGTGTAGATCGTTTGAAAAACAAAGTATTTATATATGTACATAAATATGGAATGGAATGGGGAAGATGGATGGATGAATCGAAGAGTTGGATGTGGACCAGCGTTAAATTATCGTTGAACGGAAATACAATTACTTAAATATAAATATAATATTAATATCCCGTATACGCACTAGGAGAATATATTCAGGAGTATATTTGCACCGCAACCGAGACTATCTGATGGTATAAGTATTGTATAAAACCGATGCAAATGGTGTTGATTTATGTGCGGGTTTGCCCCATCAAATTTACCGCGAGTATGCTTTGTACTCACGTCGAAAAGTGCAAAGCTAAAAATTCGAAGGCACAAATGCGTTCTTAAAAGCCATTACTGGACCACATTTCAAATTCAAATGCACATTTCGAATCTATTACATACCCATTTCTATGCAGCTTTTGATTACATACAAATAAATTATTAAACAAACTAACGGGTAATTTTGGCATATGTGAAATCATTGTTGATTAGCCCAATAAACTTAACTAACATACATACAAAATAAAAGATGTTTGAGTAAAATTCTGTTAAAAAAATGGCTACCCCACCGGCTAAAGTAACAATATAAGCACGAGATAGTAACCGTTATTTTTAAAGAAAATTTAGCTGTAATTTATGGAACATTGATCTCGATGAATTACCTTTAGGTGAAATGACTCAGCCATCTCATTAAGACATGTGCGGCATTTCATGGCTACTCTTATGAGATGAATGCTCCTTTTAATTCAATGCTTATTCGTCTTCCTTAGGCTTTGATTTTTCTTACTGTAAGTCTACTTTTGAGAAGTTACGTCTTACAAGTTACTTGACATAAGGCCGTCGTTTGTATCTATCTGTCTGTTGGTTAATTAATAAATAAATAAATAAATTCTCTATATAAAGATGTGTTTTGAATATTTACCTAACTTTCAAAAATACTTAAAAATCACTCAAAAGAATTTTCACATACGAATTTTCAATTAATTTAACTTTTTATTGCTCCACACACAATTTAAACAAAGTCGAGCGCCAAAAATGTGTATGAAAGAAATGAAAAAAAAAATAAAATAAATATATAATTGGCGCGTACACCCTTTTTGGGTGTTTGGCCGAGCTCCTCCTCCTATTTGTGGTGTGCGTCTTGATGTTGTTCCATAAATGACGGGACCTACAGTTCTAAGCCGTCCCCGAACTATAGATATTTTAGGAGGAATTTTTTACGAATTCAAAATAGTAGTGACAATATCACAGAAGTCATTTCGCGCCGAACGTTTTGTTTCAAAATATGGAAATATGGACTAAAAACTTAATTTCATTTTAACTTAATTTTGCGCTAAAAACAATAAATGAAAAATATTGGGCTTCAAAATAGTATTTATTAAATAAAAAAATGTACTTTTACAATGCCATTTCTACCCCACAGTGAAAAATTTTATACTGAACTTGATTTGCTAGTGATGACCATCAGATGCAACAACATTTTACATTGTTACAGCAATTATGAGGCAGAACGTGATGCCGCAATTACTACAGCTCAAACACACTCTATTCCTCACTTAATTGTAAATGAAAGTACCTTTCACACTAACCGCCTAAAGTTCATTGTTTCACAGTTATAGAACGAAAGTTAACTGGATCGTTTTAAGACTATTTTTTGAGCTTTCAATCAAACTAACATGATTATCTTCCATTAGACAGAATTATTTTTTGTTGCAGATCTTATTTTAAAGCGTGACCTATCCGAAAACAGGTGGGGAACGCCAAAAAATACCTTTACACATTTTATATATGATATTTAATGAGCGTTGTAGCAGTATACATTTTTTTACTTTAAAAATAATATTTACGCTAAAATTTGGCGTTACAAACGTTATTATAAAAAACCACTCTCTGTGTATGTAATATACAAAAATAGTTTTGCCATATAAACTTAACAAGTCAGTCTACAATAAAGTGCTAATAACCTGGCATCATAGCATTTGCGAATTACCATAGCAACACAACAACAAAATGCACAGATTTGCCATCATAATTTGTGAATGCCATAAAGCCAGTACATTTGCACTTAATTGCGAATTACTCTAATGTACTAAATGCTTTGTGCGAAGGCATTTTAGCTTTGTTTTTTATTTCACAGGCAAATCAAAATTGCATACGATTTGTTCCATATAAATTATGGAATACTCCATTCACGTAGTTTTCAGCATATCTTAAAAATGTCCGGCGCATATTGCGTTTTTGAACTAGCAGAGTGTATTTAATCAATGGACTTTTAGCAAAAATTTAATTCCTTAAATAAATCTGCTAACCAAAATGATGCAAGAACCTATAGATAAGTATCTAAACTCACCACTTCCTCAAAGCTTTTGCAAAAGGTGATGAAAGATAAAATGTACTGTGGGCGTTCTACGCTTACTAACCTTGCTGAATTCTTCAAATTTTCTATTTCATAATTCAAAACAGGTCATCAAGTAGACGTTGCCTACACAAATTTTTCGAAAGCTTTCGACACTGTTTCACATATGATAGTATTTTGTTGTTGAGGCATGGAAAGTTGGGTTTCCATTCAAATTTTGTTTTTTTCGTTAAGGTCCTACCTCTCTAACCGAACCTCATATGTCGAGATTGGTAATATCTTAATCAGGGCAAATGAAAATAAATGAAATTTAATCATTTTGTAATTTTTAAGTTGTCTGCTTCGGAAAACAGTATCCCAATTACGTGCATATGTATGTGTATATGTACTTCTTAAAACTCTAATTTGCGTGAGCATCAATTTTATTGGCAATTATGTACTTATAGTACATGCGAGACACGCACCCTCAATCAATACTTTCAAATAAATTTTACATTTCGTACTCTCGTAAACTTCTTAATAAGATTCTTGCCAAAAGTTAGATGTAACACCAGACTAATTTACATATTAAGTATATTTGAGTTATTAAAGGATTGCCTATATACATATATACGGTCGAAGTTAGAGGCGACCACCAAATATTCACTTTCAAAATGTTGCTACATAAATTTTGAGATAAATAATAAGATAAGATAAGGAAGCACTAGAGTGGGTATGTCAAATCTGAAAATGTCATCATACATTTTCGTATTGACAGTTATTGTACTCAGAACTCTTTGACATGCGTGCGTTATTTGTATTATTTGCAGGTACTTGAAAGATTTGCCTTGATCAAAAAATGTAATTAAATCGTAAACAATCTATGCAATGGTTGTTTTATGACTTGCGACGTACTTTACTCGCTTCGAACTTTGGTGGAAACTCGGCTAGTTTTCCGCACTGACTCCCGTCAAATATTGAATAGGTCTGTTTTATTGGAGCAAATGAGTGTAAGAACGATATACTTTCTCAATGTGGCGTAAACAGCCCGCTCAGAAGTAGTGGAGCACAAAAAATCACCATTTCTTGCTATAGTTATTTGTATTTCCTCTCATTCTTACACAAAACCGTTGACCGCTTAATTTGACAGTTTGAGAAACTCGCATGGAATTTTTCTTGGCGACCAGAGAACCGATAAAAGAAATACAAAATGGGCACTCGTGGGCAACCTCAGGCGAGAAGAAGTCAAACTAATTATGGTATGACACCATGATGGAAAGAATAATGAGAGAGCGGCTATGGTGGTACCGTTACTTTGCTCTCAGCGAATTTGAAAATGAGTGACGACGTATTAGCACCAGTATGGTCAGATTACAATTTTCGTAACTTGATTTAGCAGTTTTTTTTTATTATTTATTCTCGGAATTTTCGTTCTTTCTTCATTTTCTAGCCTGTTCTAATTAAAATGTAATGTTTATAATTTTGTAAAATATACATTTTTTAAAAAATAGTTCAATAATTCACTCAATTTTATTTAGCTTTACTTTTTTTTAACATCTGGTCGCACTGCCCGCGACTGCAGTTATTGTTGATGTTTTTCTTCTTCCAGCCGTCAAATCTCTCTCACGCTACTGCAATGTTGCCTAGCTTTGGATATAAAAACGCACTAAAATTCTCACTTAAAGAAAATAAAATACCAAATTATTATTGATTCAACAGTATTTTCTGGTATTTTCTTGGTATAAGGATTGAGAACCGAAAGAAACGATTACACCACTTTAGTTTTAATTCACATTCAGTAGTTTCAAATGATTTTTAAAATGTGTAAAAAGGTTTTCAATGTTAAGAAGAGTCGAGAGCGGAAGATTAATATTCTTGCATGACCTTAAAAGGAGCAAAAATTAAATTTGCACTTTCTAAATATCAAATTTTATAAGAATCAACAAATTTTCATTAGCACTACAATCTTCTCAGAGTGACCTTTTTTAACTTTCTCTTTTTAATAAGACATTTTTTTTACTTACAGTTTCGGTAGCTTTAAATTAAAAAAAGAAACAAAACACCAAACTTAAAAATTTTCGCATTAGCGCCGTCTTGTTGACAATAAATGTTGTCCAGATCAATACCATCCAATTCCGGCTATAAAAAATCGTTAATCATCTCTCGAAAGCGCAATCCATTCACCTGTAACACCTGTTATTGGAAAACGCTTTAGAAGCTGGACTCACAGTAAGAACAGCCAGAAGAATACCGCTGTTGAGTTAGCAGAACAAAAAAAAAACGGCTTCAAATTATAAGAGAAAACATCTTCCAACAAAAACAAATAATTTTGGTTCAGACGGAAAACAAAATGCTTGACTGCCAACAAATACAGCTTTTGATTCCAGGTATACGAAAATAACAATAAGGCAGGTCGCAACTCAATTATGGTGTGCCTATATTTTCGGAAGATAGATTAGGTCCAATATTTTGGATGAAAGTGAAAATGTCTGCGGCTGGATATGTGAAAATATTAGTTGCGATTATGCTTCCTTATACACGAGATGGAAGTTTATGCCCAAAACATTCATTACAGTTGGTTTAATATCTGTTAACGTTTTCGCATTGCCGTCGCAGTCACTTGACATAAACTTGATTGAAATGTCTCTTAAGCAGTTTCTTAAAATCAATACATTTTTGTAATGCAACTTTTTCTTTCTATTATATTTTCCTGAGTACGTTTTTCAAACTTGCGATAACTTTATTATCTTTTAAAGGGGTTTTCAATAAGGGCGGGTAGATGTTGAAATGGAATAAAATGGCGTTTGCTGTGTGGCACGTAGCGCCGTCCTGCTGGAACCACATGTCGTCTAGGTCCATATGGTTCAATACGGGCCATAAGAAATTGGAAGGGCCACCACGTCTACCGAAAAATGCGCGCAACGTTTGCGTTAATGAACACTCATTTTGATAATAATGTTTTATCATTTGAACGTGCTGTTCAATCGTGTAACTTGCCATGATGATTTGGCATAAACAACTGAATAATAAACAAAAGATTTGACAGATGTCACCAAAACAAAATGGCTGCCACAGGGCGCCAAAATCGACCCGCGCCAATTGAAAAACTCTTTAGAATATTTATATTTTCTTTAATTAAATAAAATAAAATTCTTTAACATTTAAACATAAACTAATCGGAATTTTTTAAACCAATAACAAAATGGGTAAAAAAAACCAATTTGTATTGCGTACCGCAAAATTTGATAATCGCTCAAAAAACTCTCTTGTCGAAATTGATATTTTGAAAAGCAATAAAGCCATTTTCGATTAAAAATATTTATTTTTACTAGTCTATACACAAATTTAAATAGTAGCCATCGTACCTACATACCAACAAACAAAAATTGTTATCTCGAACAAATGTAACTACCACCACACCACGACTCTTCAGGTAGGCGGGCATTGTAACCTGAACTTAAATCGGATGTAAACGAAAACTCACAAACTTGTACTCGTATGTATGCATGAATGTTGTTGCACAAATGGAGGGACCTACAGTTTCAAGCCGACTCCTAACGGCAAATATTTTTTATGAGGAGCTTTTTCATGGCAGAAATACAACCGGAGGTTTGTCGTTGCCTGCCGAGGGGCGACCGCTATTAGAAAAAACTTTTTCTTAATTTTGGTGTTTCACCGGCATTCGAACCTACGTTCTCTCTGTGAATCCCGAATGGTAGTCATGGTAGTGACGCGTTGATGGATTACCTATCTGTTATTGATGATATTATTTCTAGCTCGAAATTAAAATTTTACAAATCGTTGGACGCATGAATGCGTAAATATACCGTCAATTTAAGAAAACTTAACCGATTAACACTGTTACGCATTTCAATCAATGTGAATTCCAAGGATACATACATACCCTAATTACATACATATAAAATAATTATAAAAAAACCCTTTCTATTTCTGGCGCTTTCTATCGGTAAGTTGCGTTTGAAGTTTGACGTTGCAGCTATTAATAAAATCGATGTAAAATGAATGGAAAAATTTCTACTCAAAAGGATTTATTTTTTACTTTGCTTTGTTGAAACAATTTTATGTATGTATGTAAGTATGCAGAATGGTAATATACGCTCACTTTTCGCTGTCAAATACATACTATAGGTATATAAACATACATATGTATACAGTTAAATTTCAATCATCATTAATTATCATCCGCGGCAGTATTAATTTATATATAATTACTTTTATTGAACGCGGGTGACTGACATTTTTCAAGTGGGTGTTTTTCTTTATGAAAAATTTTCGCCCGTCCGTCCGATGCTACAAGGTATAACTCGCATTGTCTATGGATTACACTTATTTTAGAATCGAACACGAAATTAGCAACATTTTTTGGGAGACATCACCATAAGAAATTTTTTTTTTACATAAAAAAATTTAAGGGTAATTTAGGGGTAGTCAGAATTTTAAAAAAATTGGATTTTGTTTTTGCAAATTCTTAAAGTATAATATCTTAAAAATATTGTGTGAAAATTTGAAATGACAAAATCCGACAAATCCGAGTTATTCAATAATTAACAAAGGGCGCTCCGGAGCAGACGGCAAAACTTTAAATGCTTTTTTCTCAATTATTTTTTTTGGAACTGGTGATCACTGTAACTTAAAAACCGCTTAGTAGATTTCACTAAAATTTATAGTGCTTTTGAAAAACATAAACAACTCGTGCCTGATCGAAGCATTTTATTTCAAAAATTTCGATTTTTTTTTAACAATTTCTTGAAAATCTGAAAATTATTTCCTGAGGCCGCCATATTGTTAGTTTTGAAAAAACAAAAAGCAGCTTCGATCAGGCACAAGATTATTAATTAATAAAATTAATTTCTCTTGTTCAATTGATTATATATTAGATGAATCTCCAAGGACTTGTGATGATCACGGCAGGGGACTTCTCGAGAGCCCACAAACAGCGATAACTTGTGCAATTATTAATTGTTTTTTTTTTTTTGAAATTTTGCTAAAGTCAAGTCGAAACACATCGTATTAATGCTATGTTTTTATTTTTGTAAAATAAGGCAAAAAAATTATTTAAAATCATCATTTTTTCGGGCCTCTGATTACCCCTAACCCCGTAATAGAAGCACTACTACAAGGTAGAACAAAAATAATCACCCCATCAGAAGATTTATAATTTTTGAAAATGTCGACGTACGTCAATCATATTTGACACTCGAGAACTAGTTGTATACCAAGAGACAAGCAATGGAGCGCGTAAAGTTCAGATAAAGTTTCCACCACTTAGAACCACTTTTTTTTAGTAAAAAAGTTATTCAAAAATAAAATTTAATGATTAATTTTGCGCCACCTTGTATAACTGATATTAGTAACACTATATTTTAAGTGATCTACAAAATATTAAATACACATTTAAACATTTAGATACGATTTGTTTTTCTTTTTTTAATAACTGTTTAAGTTTTAATGACAGAGAAAGCGCAGCTATCCGTAAAATCATACAGAAGTTTAAAGAAAAATATAATACCCAAACCATGGCTAAGTAGGCATCATATATGTATATAATATGGATATTTATTACACATACACATAGGCGTTATATTATATTTCTTCACGTTTCATGTTTACGTCTCACCTAATACTCGTACTTAAATGATTATAGGCAGGTACACGACGAATGAAATTTCAAAGAAAGTGTTTACTCATTTTAAGTTAGTTGTTATTCACTTATGTTTTACTTGGAAATACAAATTCGTAACTTTTTAAATAAAAATGTAAATGCATACATACATATGTACATACATATATATGTCTTTTGTTATTCGTATTTAAATGCTATACTTAATTAAAATTCTTTAGCCTAGGGGTAAAAAAAATACACCCGGAATTTAAACAAAAGAAAATGCCAAAAATTAGCGCATCAAAAGTTAAAAAAAAAAATCAAATAAAATGTGAAGAAAATTAAATAAAAATTGTCGTTCAGTAGTAGGCAAATTTTTCGTAAGCTGAGTCATTTAATTAATTGTTTGTTGCGGCGTGACATAACTAACAGGTGCTGCCGAATACAATCGCATTGCCGTATACAATCACACTAATGCAACTTATAAGTAAAACAAATACAGAAAGATTGGTAATGTAAGTAGATGATAATGAATATCTCACTGAAGTATGAATCAACTTTGCAACTCTCATTCTTGGAAATATGGAGCAGGTGGTAAAAGAGGGGCGACTATCAATTGAACTGATGCAATCATAACAATTACTTCAGCCGTAGTATTATATGTATACATACATATATAGTATGGCATACATTTTTAAATGATAAAAGCACTCAACGGGATAGCAATAGGGATTCTTTTATCACTAAAAAAGACGTTAGGTGTAGTAGTTTGGGAATAAGATGGTTCCCAGGGAACAATAAACTAACAAAAGACTAAATTATTGCTAACGTACTAATGGAAACATACGAGTGGAGATCAAAAAGTATGCGAAATGGAGAAGTTGTTTTTATTTAGCAATACCTGGTGAGCTAATGCGGGACTATAAGTACTATAAGTACTAAGTTTCAGTCAAATCTGTTTGTTACCCTTTAAGTACTAAGTTTCAGTCAAATCTGTTTGTTACCCTTTAAGATACCGCCGGATAAACAAATCAATCGGTAAGAAACTATCAATATGTAGAAAAGTGAGTTTTGTTCCTTAGTTGAGTTTCTCACTAACCTAAGAACAACAACACAGATTATTTAGAAAAGATTTAATCTTACAACTCCTACTCTAACTCTTGGTGAGAAAAAACAATGTTTGAACTTCGCTCGTTTGACGAAAAATTTACATGTGAAAGCAGCAACAAAGTTATAGAGAAAGATTCGTTGCTAGCGAGTATAGTTGTACATCATAAACCTGTCTTGACTCATCATTTTCAATGCTAGAGGCAAGTTTTATTAGCACGCCAACAAATTGCTACAAAAGTTGCCCTGTATGAACGCAGTCTTACCAACATTCATTAAGTGCTTCTAAATAAATGCAATTTTTGGTAGCTATTTTCCAGCGCTGCCAACATATGTTTATTTATATAAGTTACTTCATCGATTCGCCACTTCCAAATCTTGACATGCAGTAGCAAGCAAATCAGGTAGTAAGATGATGACTAATTTTTTTTTCTGTAGGTTCAGATATGAATCAATTACAAGTAAAAAGGTCTAAATATTATATAGATATATCCCCCCATACATTTAGAAGAACTAAGAAATGTCATTAAGAAAAAAGGGAAGTCAACTTGAAAGTACTTCGTTATTCGATTACCACCATAAGGAAGTGTGCCTTCTAAATAATTAATCACCTTCTTTAGAGTGATTTCCTCTTTTCTTCGTCTTTTTTGACTTCCCAGCGGAAGATTACACAGGCCGACAAAATTTAACCAACATTCAGACCCAGAAACCAGACTATATATTTCCGAAGGTTTATGATGCGCTGAATCGAAATCTGGCCTCAGAATTGCTATATCAGCTCTGGTTTTCGAGATATCCTAACCTAAAAGTGCAAAAAACCCCATTTTTGCCCATATTTGAGGTTATGTAGCCTTGCAGATGTTTTCTTTCACCAAAATTAAAGGATGGCATCTTTAAATACAATCCTTCTTTTTTCAAATGGCGTTTTGTTTGCTCAAATATCATTTTTTTTCGCAGAGATATCGCATAACCTCAAATATGGGCAAAAATGGTGTTTTTTGCACTTTTAGGTTAGGATATCTCGAAAACCAGAGCTGATAGAGCAATTCTGAGGCCAGATTTGGATTCAGCGCATCATAAACCTTCGGAAATATATAGTCTGGTTTCTGGGTCTAAATGTTGGTTAAATTTTGTCGGCCTAGTTCCATTAAACACGAAAGATACGATTATCGTAAAAACTCAAACTAATAAATTAATTTTAGTTATCAATCCGAATTTTGCATGGACAGAGAAGCAGATATTAGTTTAAATTATTTCGGATACTTTTCCTTGTAGACTAGTGTTATTTGTTCACTGAAATATGATATCATCACAGGACCAAACATTATTCAGATCGAAGAAGTTCAAGGTCAGTATTTTTAATAAAATGTGAATATAAAACATAGTTAACAAATTGTTATTATTAAAACTTTACTACTTTTTTATACTCTTTATATGCTCATTTTATCTGAATTACTTTACGGGATTACATTGAGCAGTTAAAATTCCTCAACAGGCACTTGTGGCTTACTACATTGTTTTTGTTGACCATAATAAAAATAAATAATTGGCGCGTACACTTCTGTTAGGTGTTTGGCCGAGCTCCTCCTCCTATTTGTGGTGTGCGTCTTAATGTTGTTCCACAAATGGAGGGACCTACAGTTTCAAGCCGACTCCGAACGGCAGATATTTTTATGAGGAGCTTTTTCATGGCAGAAATACACTCGGAGGTTTGCCATTGCCTGCCGAGGGGCGACCGCTATTATTAAAATGTTTTTATTAATTTTGCTTTCACCGAGATTCGAACCAACGACCTCTCTGTGAATTCCGAATGGAAATCACGCACCAACCCATTCGGCTACGGCGGCCGCCCTAGCAATGGAAAAAGGAACATTGGTGGTTGAAAACGGTTTTATAGCTTTTCAAAATCTACTCCATGACGATCAATACATTCTTACATTCGCTTGAACCGATTTTCGAAGCACCTTTTTTTTTGTGTGTGATCCAACGCGAACACATCTTTTATCCCACAAGGCAATCGTGATAAATCTTATTAATGCTCGTCATACTAATGCCCACCGTATGTGCCATGACGATCTTGCTCATCAGTAGCTGATTTTGGAACACCTTTCCGGAATTCATCATTCTCATATGTTGTCATCAAAACGTTCTGATAGAACCGTTCGATTACGTCTAACAACATTAGAAGGTCCCAAGGCCAGAAATATAAATAGCAACCTTCTTAAATGACACTTATATAAAAAATATCGATCACAGCTCATCAGAGATTTAAAGACCACAGATTTTTAAAGACTATTTTAGAAACAATAGCCAATAAAAAGGTCATTATATAAAACGTAGATCGAAAAGTGTGAAGTTTTGTAAGCTTATTATGTAAAATAAGATAGTTACAAAAAATATTTCACACTAAGTGGACCGGAAATTTAGTAGCCAAATTCTCTCACAACTAGCAGAAATTACCCTTTATAAATCCTTCAAAATGCGTAAGGCAGACCCTTAAACGACAATATCACTATGGTACTCCCCATAGAGAATGAAACAATTAGTGTAAGCATTACATCCTGCTGCCTCCATTCATATATTGTTCGAAATGATACAATTGATCCACGCATGATCCACAAATACATATCTGACCTTGAGGAAAATCCCCTCACTGTTGGAGAGGCATATTGCGAAAATACTCATGATGAAACAATTTAGAGAGGTGTGGCCAAGATCAGACTGTTAGTCAACTCTCAGCGAATTTGAAAGAATCAGCTGATTAGCTGACGTCACTGATATTGCATGGTACTTCGTTGCATCCACGCATGATCCACAAATACATATCTGACCTTGAGGAAAATCCCCTCACTGTTGGAGAGGCATATTGCGAAAATACTCATGATGAAACAATTTAGAGAGGTGTGGCCAAGATCAGACTGTTAGTCAACTCTCAGCGAATTTGAAAGAATCAGCTGATTAGCTGACGTCACTGATATTGCATGGTACTTCGTTGCAGTCTAAATAACGACTGATTGGACAAGTGTGTGAATACGTGTGAAAAGCGCAGGCAAAAAACGAAGTTACACTCACACAGTTTTGCTTCGGATGACCAAACCTGGTAATCTATCATCCTTGTAAAAGGCATATTGGGAAAATACTCGACCAAAAATTAATTTACATTAATTTGCACGAGAAAGGGGTGGACGACTTCTATGCTTTATTGAAATGCAAGGTTACTGCGCCAAGCATGAAAGAAATGAAAGAAGTTTAGTACACATTCATATGTAGAGCCCAAACGTGAATGGCGAATCACGTTTAATGATGATTAAAAATGAAATATTGCAGCAGCCATAAGATGATAAGGAGGAAAACGCTAAAGATATCTAGACAGAAAAATATTTACTTTGTTGTTGAAAATGTTGACTCTAGTACTACAATAATTACATTTGAGCTTACTCACGATTTTTATCAGTCATGTACAGGGTTGGCCATATTAAACTGACCCATGTGATTATTAAAAAAATATGGAAAAGGAAACATTTTTTTGTGTTTCATTGTGAAAAACATTTAATTTAGTTCAAGGAGATTCGTTTACATCACTTTTTGAATATGATATCGCGCAAGTGGTCGCCCTTAGCTCGTATAGCGTAATGTGCCCGTTTTTCGGCGTTTTCCATAGTTTTGGCCAGCGTCTCGGCCGATATGGCGGCTATTTCCCGTCGTATATTGGCCTTAAGTGCGCCTAGTGTCTTTGGCTTGTTGACGTAAACCTTAGATTTCAAATTACAGTAAAAAGTTATAGGGTAACTCAATGGGTCAGTTTAATATGGCCAACCCTGTACTTGAGCTTGTAGACCCAAGCGATGCATGAAATCCAAATAATATATAATGTCAGTACTATGAACCTAAAACACTTTTTCCTGATCTGAGCAGAATAGCGTAAATGACTGCAGCATTTGAGAGCTTTAGTATTTTCACCCATTAGGATGGCATTGATTAATATCAACCGAGTTACTGGTTCGAAACTCTTTGAACTCACATCTGCATTGACGCCATTAACATACAAAGTCTTTACCATATCAAGAACTTAAATTTGAACCTTTCCTAATAAGAAAAACTCAATTTAGTTGACTGGCTGTGGCGGCCACGTTGTTTTTGGTGGTATCTGCCAAAACTTTTATCCACCCCACACGCATGAGCAGCTCATGCAAATGGGGATACTTTAATATGAGCTATTTAAGGATAGGGTTATCTCTAGGGGCGGTGACATGAATTGACCACCAAGATTTTACTGTACTGTACGATTTGACTGCACTAGACATTTTCCTACTCCGAACTGATCTTCAAGCTCACTAGTTTCCGATCAAGTTCTTCAGCTCGGAACTGAAGATTAGCACAAATAAAGCAAGTAAAAGATAAAATGTAATCAGAACGTAAGATTTATGTACATATTTCGTATGGAAACTAATTCAAGCAAACGGAAATATATCATAAATCTCTACTTAGTTCTCTATTAGAGTATGAATGGCATTAAAGTAAATATACCTAATAAGTATGTTTTTCAGTGGAAGACTCTAAAACAAATAAAATAAATAAATTTGTCTCTTGTTTATTTCTATAATGGGATAATTTTCTCGCATAAAGGTAAACAATGACTTCTCGAAGACTACAAAAGAGAGACAATTTCAAAAAAGGCATCTAAAAAATGTTTGTCCTACGTTTTACACTGGAATTTTGGGAAGCCTAATTCTAAAAAGAAATAAAATAATTTCACAATAACGGAGGCAAATTATGTATAACTTAATGAATTTTTTTCAACTATCCTAAGGCACATACTTTGCGTTAAATAACTACAGCAGAAGGACCTATTGACATGTTTTGACAATTTGTTTCTTTCTTATTTAATTTGAATAATTTTTTTATGAAAATAAAGTTCATCCTCTTACAGCAACCATATAAATCCAAGTTTCCAAATATATGCAAATTAAAAAAAAATTAACAAATTTCCATCAAAATTCCACTTAACATACAGTAAATTTCGATACACAGTTTTAAAACCCATTGAATATTAGTGCAAGCTTCAAGTGGCTTAAAATCGCGCTGATTTTCGAAAAATTTGTATTTTTTTATTTCGTTTATAGTGCTGGGTGCTTTCTTCTATTCAAAAAAAGTTGTTAAATGAAGAAAATACGCAACACTGTCAAGGAAAAGAAATTATAAAGAAATTGGCGGGATTTAAACAATTGCATACCAAAAATTTTCCTGGAAATTCGCATTAACAACCGTGGAATTTGGGTGAAAAGTTTATGGAATTTTTCTAATTTTTATATAAAGCTTTAACTTCGGATTTATATGGTTTTTGTTTGACAATGAAAAAGAAAAATAATCAAAATGTTTAGGTGCTATTGTTTTGTCGCGGAGTGTATATTTAGTAGCCCCGAAAACGTTATTCTTAATAAATCACCACTGATAAGGCCATACTTCTGGAGGTCTGTCCACGCATAATAATAATAATTAGCTGCTATTTTTTTAAGGCAAATGAAATATTTAGCTGTTTTAAGCAACAAATATTGTCAGTACAGGAAACTTGCTTTATTATCTCATCTACAAAATCCTCACTGATAAAAAGTCTGCATAAAATTATACATATATTGCTAAAAATAAATTAAGTAAACATTACTTTCCAAATAATTTATTATAAAACACTATTTTTAAAGTAATTAGTCAGCTTTCTAGCACTGGCAAATAAAAAAAGTTTACAAACAAAATAATGTACGCCACATTAGCAACAGCAAGCAAGATACTCAACTTGATTGACGTGCCAAAACCTGGCATTGACCCCACTTTTGTTTTGCTCAGAATAAATGCATATTTATAAGTATGTATTTAGGTTGTTCTGGTTTTTCTTGTTCGGGGGCCCTATGTAGATTTAAGTTATAAAAATTTTTATGCCATTTTTCGAATAACTTATAGTTTTACATTAGGCAGAAATTTATTTGACAATTTTACGTGAAATTTAAAATACAATTAGGGCACATGGCATCAACAATGTATTATGTGTTTTTAAACTTTAAGGGTTTTTCGAATACACTACAAACAGATTTCGTGCTATTTTTCTCGGCATGTCTGCGCCCTAAAATTCCTTTGTTTACATTGCTGAAGAAAAGTGCATAAATAACACTTGCACTATTATTGTTCACCTGCACATGTATTTGTATGTATGTATATATGTAAGTACAAATTTAGATACTCACCCGACTGATCTTCGCCCGCGACGAGCTCTTATCCTTCATCTCGAATTCACTATCACTATCAACTGGATTGGTGCCTAGTGCGACGTCCTCCACCTCAGAACGTTGCAATTTACGATATTTTCGCATATCATGCTTGCTCGGGTTGTAATCGCGTTTGGGATCGTAACCGGGTATGCCAAGTTCGGTGGCCTCATCATTAAATTCACCAGAACTAAATTCGCCTTCTTCGTCCTCGTCTGAGTATTCAGCAACACGATCTGTACGATAATTATGATTGTGTATGTGTGAATTAGTTGTGGCGATTTGTTGATTTGAATTTGCAATTGGATTTTGATTTGGATTTTGAGTTTGGTTATGATGGGAGGAATTATTATTATTTTTGAGATTGTGGGCTAAATTCATAAATTTTCGCAACGTTCGTCTTTTGTTTGTGGCTTGAACATTGTTTGTGTTGCTATTATTGTTATTGCTACTTTGGTTGCGTGAATTCGACATTGTTTGGCACAAGTATGATACGACGAATTACGGATAATAAAGAATTTCAGCACTTGAAATATTCCGACGCGTATACAATGATACGCCTATTAGATCACTTGCGGGTAGTCAAGTGAGTGGGTGTAGATAGGATTGTTTACATTACTTGATAACAAGATTTTTTTTATCATATTTTAAAATTCCGACACTAATGCAACAATTTTTATTAAAATATATATTATTTAATTAAGTTCAACAGATATATCTCTGGTTTAATATATTTTATGTACCCTGAAGTGTTTGAATAGCGATATGGCACAGCGATAGCAAAAGCTATTTCGAAATAAATTGCGCATATACTTTAAATTGTTTTTTGTTTTGTTTGCTATTATTTTTTGTTCACTACACCGTTTACACTGTTATCTGTTATGTTTTTTTTTTTTTTTGTAATTTTTATTTAAATATTTTTTCCTTTCTTTGAAATAAAATTTTGCGCGTGATCACACGCCTGCTTCACAGCTTTGTCGTGATTTTCATATTTTCGACAAAATACGTGCGAACGCGTCTATTGCTTTGTAATACGCGAATGATTGATACACGACGAGCAGCTTGTGCCACTATAACGTGATATCTGTTGGGAAGTCGAATTTCTACTGTCTGCTAGCGGTTGCTCGCGAGCTAAGAAGCCCATGTTGCTGCTGCCAACGCTGCTGGTGTGAGCAAGCAAGCAAGCAACAGACGTCAGTGACTCTTCAGCCGGGCTAACTCTCACACTCGAGCATTTAGCCAATATGAGTGTTTAAATGACCGAGCTGTTATGAGTAATCGCGACGCGCTGCCTCTATTCATTGCGATCCATACGAATCCCAATACGAATGTTCATAAACACATTTTGATATATGTATGCATGTATGCATAAGTAAGTGGTACTTTTTATCGACTCTCAATGCAGCGAACGCATACCAACATACCAGCTTGTTTATGTATTTACATGTGTACATGTACAAGTATGTAAAACAACGAGATGATGGTTTACAATGGACTAATATTCGGTATATGGTCATAAATAAGAAACAGACACAAAATAAGACAAACAGAGCGACTAACAATACTCATAATATGTGCGTCCGTCCACAACAATGAAAACAAAGCGGAAAGAGATGAGCGTCCATACTGCAGGAATGTGTCACACGCACTACTAAGCAACAAAAAAATGGGGGGCCCGCTACATGGCATATCATATGTTTTTATACTCAGTACCATACACACACGTTCATATATACATATAAAATCGCATGCTTGTAGTATTGACTGCTGCTATTATCCGCTCAGTATACCGACTGTTTGTCGCTCGAGTCAACTGAGCACTTGTTGACAGCTGATTGGACGGAGTTATAACGTTGGCAGCACAATTCAAAATCTAGCGGCATGAGAATGTGGCGTCTACCTCCCTCACCAATTTTTTTATTTTTTTTTTTTTTGCTACTCAGCAACAGCAATGCATTGCTTGTTTTACATTGTGTTTAACAAATACATTTTCTGTCGTGAGCAGAATGAAACATAATTTTTTGTTATACGTACATATGTATTATAAATAAACAAAAGACTTACGCACGCTCAAGTAGTTTTGTTTTTACACGTGAGCACTGTGTGATGAAGCACCAAAAAATAGGAAAGAATATATTTTAATACAAACTTTATTCGAATCTTAATGAGTGGTTTAATATCGCATAAACTTCTTACTTTTTTGTACTTGAAACATAGATTAACGGGGATGGGATATCAAAGAGGAAGTATTTTGATGGAATAAAATGCCTTTGGCTAGGATATGTACATACATATGGAGTTAGTACATCTTCCACTTCCAGCTGCGACTTCCCTTTACCATGTGGCTTCCTCGTCTGGCTTCACAGAAAAACGACATATGCTAGGCATATATTAAACCCAATGGTTGTTATATGTTACCTTCCTCCCGCCCAATAGCACGATGGGCGCCGTCCGTATGATGTATGGATCATTTTTGTTTTGGCGCGGGTTTAAGAAAGACAGAATTTTTTTGAGCGTTGAGATTTAAAAACGTTCAGCTACAGAAAGCCGATTAAAAAGCTAAGAGCTTGGCATCGCAAATAACTTTTTGAGAGAAGATAGTATCATTTTCTCGATGGCCTCGAATAAAAGTCCTGGGATGAGAATTAAAAGATTCGAAATGATTCACTAAATTCATAAATTGTTTTACATGGATTACAAAAGCGCCTAAAATGTCTTGATACTGGAGAGAGAATATTACGGTTAATTACTGCCAGGGGAAATGTGATAGAAATCGACCCAATGTCAAGTATAATCCAGATCCATATCAAGTCTAATTAAAGATGATCTCCACATGAAAGCCTTGCATCACACAACTGGTAATCTTTCGACAAAGCGCTTGAAGAAAATTGGACTCGGCAGATGCAATCAGCTTCTTCGGTGGCACGTGGTTAACGGACATGAAAATATTATTTTCACAGATGTCAAAATTTTCACTGTTGAAGAAGTTTTTAATAACGTCAAAATCTATGCTAAAACTTCTAAAGATACAAAAATGTTGTTCCAAGGACTCAGCGTGGCCATCATTTAACCTCCGTAATGGTTTGGTATGTCTTGTAAAGGCCTTACATCTCTTCATTTCCGCGAAAAAGGGGTTAAGACCGGGGCAAAATTGTACTAGGAGCATGTCTCAGAAGGCGGGGTGAAGCAGTTGAGCAATACTCTCTTCAATGGAGAGCGTTGGATCTTTCAACAAGATTCCGCTCCAGCCCATAAGGCAAAAAAAAACTAAAAAACTATATTCCTGGGTTCATAGTTTCAGAAGATTGGCCGTCTGGAAGTCCAGATCTGAATACACTGGACCACAGTTTGTGGTCGGAATTGAAGAACATGGCCTGTCGAAGACCTTACAGAAATTTGGAGAGTCTCAAACAATATTTGGTCAATATCCTTAGAAACCGTGCGTGCTGCAATAGCTGAATGGCCTTTGAAGGCCTGTGTACAAGCAAATGGTGGCCAATTCAAATGAAAATTTAGAAAAATTTTTTTTAATATTTTAATGATCAAATAAAACTAACTTCATTAAAAAAAAGTATTATAACTTCATATCTATAACGGACTTAACTTGTAACAGAGCTTATAGCAGGATTAAGTGCATATGTCTCATATCATTAAACAAACAAACAGCGGATTTACTAGCGAGCCCGTGACGAACAAATGGTTATCGCCCTTGAAAATATTTGATGTTCAGGCGGGTGCGGAAGTTTTTATATTTTTATAACTCCAACTAAAGCTGCTACATTTCACGCCATTACAGTTACGTTTGTTACGAGTATATCTACCGACGCATCACAACCCAATGCCCGATTATTACTCATTAATTTTATTACTTTTTACAAGATAACCTTGGTTTTTGTACTTTTTGATAATTTTAGCAGCTCCAGCCACACTGCGGCTCATTTCGATACAAACATTCATGTAAATCTATAAACATGTATATAGATAGTTACATACGTACAAATAAGTTTGGATGTTCATTTGCCTTACGCGTGCGTGATAATAGTTGTATGTACATTCATGTATACTTACAAACACGTAAGGATTCATATGTAGTAAGTGTGCAAAAGAAAATTATCTAGCTGTGACCACTGAAGCGGTTTTGTTGCATATTTTGCCGGCCGGTTTCGACGTCAATGGGCCATTGGCTAGCAGCGTAAAACGGCATTGCTAAGCGTCAGTAAAGCTTAACAAACAATGAATAGATCACTCACATGTGTGAAAATGTGACATGTTTTGTTAGAAGATACTGTAGACTGTATTTATAATAGGTTGGTATCTATAATCGTCAAATATTGACAACCACCTGATAAAAATAATAACAACCTTGAGGTAGACAGGCAACAACCAGTTGCATATAAATAGTTTATATGTACTTATGTATAAAACTGTATGTAGATAAACGTGTGGCACATCAACTTGTTAGAGAGTCCAGTGCTAGAGATTAATGGCGATATCAGATTTCGGGATGTGTTATGGGTTATCTCTTATTTTCCTTTTCCTCTTGCTTCTGAATATTTGGGTGGGTAAACACTCATATTGTATTAAATTGTACATATCTATATTTTTTGCGTTTTTAGGTTATTAGATTAGAAGCTTACCTGAAGAACTATGAACTATAAGCATGTCTATGTATGTTAAACTAGTAAATTCGGGTAGACGTTGTTCTGCTACATACCGCCTTCTAACACATGGGCTGAAAAGTCCCGGGCCCAAAACATAGATGGCACTAGTTTCATTGCATTCAACACTTCTTTTTCAGTTAGTACTAACATTTCAGCATTTCAAGATATTCTATTAATTAGTTCGTGAGTTATCGTGCTAAGAGTGACGCTACTTTTGTTATTTTCAAAACAATGGATGGGAAAAAATACCGTTCAAGCGAAGTTATGGCTTGAAAAGTGTTAGTGGAGTCACCCATCAAAAATAACTATAAAGCGATGGTTTGCTGACTTCAAACGTGGTCGTAGAGACAGCGATGATGCACAACGCAGTGGACGTTCAAATTAGGCGGTAACACCAGAAAACA
This sequence comes from Anastrepha obliqua, assembly GCF_027943255.1. NCBI lineage: Eukaryota > Metazoa > Arthropoda > Insecta > Diptera > Tephritidae > Anastrepha > Anastrepha obliqua. The sequence goes on from NC_072892.1 coordinate 91,339,801, forward strand.
TAAAAAAAATCACAAAATCGGGCTAAACGATCGAAAAGTGAAGTTGCGTGAGTTAGCTGACATCGTAAGGATATCAAAAGAATGTGTTGACTTTATATTACAAAGTGGGTGCCGCATTTGCTCACTGTTGAACAAAAACAAGAACGTGTTGATGATTCTGAGAAATGTTTAAACCTAATAATCTGGAATTTTTGCATCGATATGTGACAATGGATAAAACATGAATCCATCACCTCACTCCGAAAATAAATCGATCGTGTTCTGAGTGGGAAACAACTAGTGAACCTCGTCCAAAGCGCCCGAAAGCACAACAATCGGCTGGAAAGGTCATGGCATCGGTATTTTGGGATGAGCGTGGTGTAATATTCATCGACTATCTTGAGGAGGGAAATACCATCAAAAGTGGAGGGTATCATATAGCGTTATTGGAGCGTTTGAATACCGAAATTGCAAAGGAACGTCCGCACACGACAAAGAAAAAATGTTGCTTCATCAAGACAACGCACTGTGTCACAAGTCAATCAACACAATGGTAAAACTACATGAATTGAACTTCGAATTGCTCCCAAATCTACCGTATTCGCCTGATTTGGCTGCCAGCGACTACTGGCTGTTCGCAGGCCCAAAAAATGCTCGTTGGAAAGAAATTTCGTTCGAATGAAGAGGAGAAACTGAAGCCTATTTTAAGGCAAAAGATAAATCGTGCTACAAAAGTGATACTGAAATGTTAGAACGGCGCTAGAACGATTGTGTTGTTCTTGGTGGAAATCAGTTGATGAATAAAGCTAATTTTGAACAAAAAAAAACATGTTTTCTTTGTTAGACCCGGGACTTTTAAGCCCATGTGTTATCTCAATTCACTGTTATCGCATTTTTGATGCCTTTGAAATACATAGGGTACACAGGCAGGTCCTATACTTCGTAGATATGGCCTCATATCGAACTTTACAAAAGATTGTGGTTTCGGAGATTAGCGTAAATGAGCATAGTGATAAGGGATTTCTATACATATGTATATATGATAATAAGAGATACATATACGATAAGCCCGCCGCCAGCAAAAATATCAAAATGAATTTTTGCATCCCTATTAATTAGACCTTAAATTGTGCGTATACGACCAATAAAATAAATATCACTACAATAGCGATGGAAAAACATTGAGGGGATTATGGGGACAACAACGGGCTGAAAATTATCTTACCTCTCAAGTGCAAACCCACAACATACACTCACGAAATATAGCGAAAAGAATTTCGTTTCAAACTAAATTCAACATCAACCCATTGGGCCTAAAAGTTTAAGATAGGAAATCTACAGGCATTAAAAAAAATCATAAATAATTATTTTTAAATAAATTCGACAAGAGCGCTATCTGTAGGGCCCAAAACGAACCTATCTTTCAAGTAGGAACCAACAATACACACTCACGAAATTTTGCAAAAACAGATTAAATATGGACAATGGTGCTACCAATCGAGTCCAAGAGTATGTGATGCGCAGACGTTAAAATAGATAATATAATATTAATATGAAGAAATGAAAAAAACAAAATTTTCTGTCAAAATTGTAGGTCCCTGCATTTGTCGAACAACATCAAGACGCACGCCACCGAATAGAAGGAGCTCGGCCGAGCAACCAAAAAGGGCGTAAGCGCATGTATATATGTACTATATATGTATATGTGTATATCACAAAGTAATATGGTTGTTCCAAGACGAACTTATTCCAACAAAAGTTTTTCGCGGAAAAAGAACCTCAAGGCAAATGGTCGTTCGGAAATTCTGGTCATGTTGCAACTGTAACACTAGAGAAACTTAAAACATTCAATTCTGAGTGGTACACAACTATTTGCTTGCCAGACAATTTCAGAGAATTAAGGGAAACCAACCGCAAAAGACGAATCAACCTTCACCAAGTCAATGCAAACTCTCACATATCGGCACACTAGAAGTATCCACTTCTAAATGACAAAAGTGCTTTGAAAATTGGTTCAAGCGAATGCAGAAGTGTATTGACTTCTAGGGAGAATATTTTGAAAACCAATAAAGTCATTTTCATTATAAGTTTGGGCGCAATATATAAAAGTTAACCCTCGTATCGATGTATCGGGGTTGTTATGAATTGTACTTAGTGCAAATGTTATACCGCATAGACGATATTAATAATAATTATTGCTCTAACTGTGGACAGTAATTATAATAAACTATATACTTTATATTCCGTAAATATTATGAATGCTGACACACATAATAGCTACAAATAGAAATTTCAACAACCTATTTCCGCTCCGCTCGACAAATTGATTACGTGATGGAAAAAAGCCGGTAGGTTACACCCCTAGCATTAAGCTGTAGCTTTATGAATAATAGAGAAAATAGAAACAAGCAAGATAAGTTGTAACTTTTTATATGCATGTATGTATGTATGTCGCAATGGTGACACGAATAAAATTCTATTCTATGGTGAGACATCGAAAAACATTAAAAATTTATCAAATTTGAAATATTTTCATTGAAAGACACGCCCGCTTTTGAAATACGCAGGCACTAAAATGATACCAAGGCAACAAGAAAGTTATTAAATTCTTCTTCTTCTTCTTAATTGGCGCGATAACCGCTTACGCGATTAACAAAGCGCGCCAGTCGTTTCTTTCTCGTGCTAACCGGCGCCAATTGGACACACCAAGTGAAGACAAGTCCTTCTCCACCTGATCTTTCAAACGCAGAGGAGGCCTTCCTCTTCCTCTGCTACCACCAGCTGGTACCGCATCGAATACTTTCAAAGCCGGAGCGTTTGTATCCATTCGGACGACATGACCCAGCCAACGAAGCCGCTGGATCTTTATTCGCTGCGCTATGCCTATGTCGTCGTAAAGCTCATACAGCTCATCGTTCCATCGTCTGCGATATTCGCCGTTGCCAACGTGCAAAGGTCCAAAAATCTTACGCAGAATCTTTCTCTCGAACACTCCAAGCGTCGCTTCATCGGATGTTGTCATCGTCCAAGCTTCTGCGCCATACGTTAGGACGGGCATGATGAGAGTCTTGTAGAGTGTTACTTTTGTTCGTCGAGAGAGGACTTTACTGCTCAATTGCCTACTTAGTCCAAAGTAGCACTTGGATGTTGTCATCGTCCAAGCTTCTGCGCCATACGTTAGGACGGGCATGATGAGAGTCTTGTAGAGTGTTACTTTTGTTCGTCGAGAGAGGACTTTACTGCTCAATTGCCTACTTAGTCCAAAGTAGCACTTGTTGGCAAGAGAGATTCTACGTTGGATTTCAAGGCTGACATTGTTATCGGTGTTAATGCTGGTTCCTAAATACACGAAGTCTTTTACAACCTCAAAATTATAACTGTCAACAGTGACGTGGGTGCCGATACGCGAGTGCGCCGACTGTTTGTTTGAAGACAGGAGGTACTTCGTTTTGTCCTCGTTCACCACCAAACCCATTCGCTTTGCCTCTTTATCCAGTTTGGAGAAGGCAGAACTAACAGCGCGGTTGTTAAGGCCGATGATGTCAATATCATCGGCATACGCCAGCAATTGTACGCTCTTATAAAAAATTGTGCCTGAGCGATTAAGTTCTGCGGCTCGTACGATGCTCTCCAACATCAGGTTAAAGAAGTCACACGACAGCGAGTCACCCTGTCTAAAACCTCGTTTGGTATCAAATGGCTCGGAGAGGTCCTTCCCAATTCTGACGGCGCTGCTGGTGTTGAGCAACGTCATCTTACATAGCCGTATTAGTTTTACGGGAATACCCAATTCAGACATCGCGGCAGCTTTGCATACAGGTAACTCCTTTCCGTACTGTCGAATGCAGCTTTGAAGTCGACGAAAAGATGGTGTGTGTCGATTCTCCTTTCATGGGTCTTTTCCAAGATTTGGCGTATTGTGAATATTTGGTCGATGGTAGACTTTCCAGGTCTGAAGCCACACTGATAAGGTCCAATCAGTTGGTTGACGGTGGGCTTCAGCCTTTCACACAATACGCTCGCTAGAACCTTATAGGCGATATTTAGAAGACTAATCCCGCGGTAATTGGCACAAATTGCAGGATCGCCCTTCTTATGGATTGGGCAGAGCACACTTAAATTCCAATCGGCAGGCATGCTTTCATCCGACCATATTCTGCATAGGAGCTGATGCATGCACCTTACCAGCTCCTCGCCGCCATGTTTGAATAGCTCAGCCGGCAGTCCGTCGGCGCCCGCGGCTTTGTTGTTCTTTAGAGTTGTTAAATTAATTGGCGAATTATTCGCTTGACAACAAAGTCGACAACTAGGTTTTGTGTCCGAAATCCATAGCAGACATGGAAAACCAATATTAATTTAGTCTTAACTAAAGAGTTTTTTAATAAGAGGTGTTATTTTGATATTCAAAGAAAAATTATATTTTTTAATATAAATGATCGGATATTTATTTCATTATAAAGAGGAAGACATGCCGTTAATAGTGGAAAATAACATCAGGCAAATGACAACCACGACCACGTTTACAGGACAATATCATTTTCAAGAAATTTTCCATAACAGAATTGCAAAGTGGCTGCTCTATGTCTTCGATCGCCTCACGAATTCCATCTTTGAGGTCTTGAATCGACCCTGGGCTACTGGCGTAGACCTTCGCATTCACGTGGCCCCAAAGAAAAAAGTCACAAAGTGTTAAATCACAAGATCTCGGTGGCCAATTGTGATCACCTCTTCGAGAGATAACACGGTCCGGAAACTTTTCCCGTAAAAGATCAATGGTTTCGTTGCTTGTGTGGCACGTAGCACCGTCTTGTTGAAAATAAAACTTGTCCAGATCAATACCATCCAATTCCGGCCATAAAAAATCGTTAATCATCTCTCGATAACGCAATCCATTCACTTGTTCACCTGTTATTGGAAAACCCTTTATTTACACAAAATGTGACTGCCATAGAAAAAGTAGTAACAGATGCAGTTGTACCTATTTTTTCGATGCATTTATAATTAAAAGGTGAATCACAAGTACAAGTAATGAAGCCGGAGCTTGCGCAGAGACTCGATCTATTTCTTGTGATAGAAATTGTTTTAAAAATAGTGAGACTTGAGCCTTTTGAAGCTATGAAAATAAAGCAAACACGCGTCCAAAAGAAGCTAGGAGAAATAAATTGCAAGCTTTATTTAGAACAAGGACCCATAAGCAAACATTTTTTACAACCGAACGACACTGGAGGATTTTGTACCGAACATTAAAATTTTTTCTGCCACTATCAGAATTGCAAATGAAAACCACTCATGAACTTCATCCATCACAGGCAGCCAAAACGAAATATGCATTGTAATAAAATTATGGCACAGACCTTGGCAGGATATAAAAGAGCTTAGACCATCATTGGCTATGTGTGTAGACGATACCTAATACACCTGAAATGACCTTTCTAAAAAAACAAACCAGAATGGATGATGTGACTTAATAAGGCGATTTCCCACTATGTTATGGTCAAACCTAATGTTTCTTTATAATAAAAGATCACTTGGGACACTGTACTGAACAGTTTTAGCGTACCCGAATTAAGCGCCTGAAATAGGTAATCAAGCTCTCCATGCATACCGATCGCTGCTGTCAGCCCTTTCTAAAGTTCGCTATGACTCTTAAGTAAGTAATAATGCTTGCATTGATCACTTGATCACCTCCAAAGATGAGCACTTTATCAGAAACGGGAATTTTTAACTTATGAAAAATGGCTCATATAATATTCATCCTAAAGGTAAGAATCGAATTAACACTGGTATTTAAGAACACGAGCTAAAATCGCATCTTTGAAGCTACCTACTGGCATTAGTTGGTCGATAGATCATCCACGATACGATTCGAAGCTTAGTTTGTAAACATTGCTGGGAAGAATGAGCACGCCAAATTTAACAACCGATTCGAGCCAAAGTCTAAATCGAGAAGCGCAACAAAGCATATAATTAATTGTGTTTCTTCAGCTGCTACGTTATTTAGGCTTTGAATAGATCCAGATAGTTATTGAAAATTCTTATCAGAATAACGCGAGAAATTAGTATCAACCTCGTGTTCACAGCGGTTACAATGACGGAGAATGTGTATGTTGCCCACTAGTAAGCCGAATACCACATTTTTTGGAAAAACATTTTTTTATTATAGGCGCAACAGGTGCTACTTTTCGACGTTATGTTCTGTTTGTGCAACATAAAGTTATTAGAACAAACAGAAATTCTGTATTTTTGTGGTGGAAAAACCTACCTCCCTCCAACATATTTTGTGCTACTCAAGGATAAAATTGTATATTTTTATAATAATAATAAACTGAAGAGTCTGCATGACATACGAATCATTTTGCTTTGGAGACTGGGTCAAAAAAGACAATGAATTTGTTAAGCGTTAAGATATAAATATGTTCATCTACATAAAATTCCTGCATCAGCTGACAAAAAGTTGAAGGTATGTATGTAAAAACTGTTTTCGAATGGATTTTAGTCTATCAGCGTAAATTTAGTAATGCGAATTCCAGATTATCGAACCATATTCCAGTAACGGCCTTTACGAAAGTTGTAACAAACCCTTTATCAATGGTTAAACTATGTTAAAAGATACAGAGCTATGTGCATGAAAGGCAGAAATGGCTCGCCGGAAATCTTGAATAAAATGAAATGAAACTTACTTCTGAAGTTGTGCAGCGCAAAGAAATTTCGGACGAAATGAGGTTCGTGAGACTAACGAGAATGTGGCTGTCATTGCCATGAGTGTGCGATTGAGGTCTGAAACATCGATTCACTATCGATCTCAACATTTTATCCTGAAATACCTCGCATTATTCGCTTACAAGTTCCAATTGACTCAATAAATGAAGGTAGACGACTATTCGCATCGTAATCGCTTCTCAGTTTGGGCCTTGGGACAGGATGAAATGGACGACGATTTGAATGGAAATATCGTATTTTGTGATTAAGACCATTTTTATCTCGGCTGTCAGTAAACTACCCCATCTGGGGATCAGCAATTAAGTACATGATTGCTGAGAAACCAATGCAACCCGATTTTTTTCTTCTTTTTTTTCTGGAGATGGAGTTTCAATAGTGAACTCTACAGGGTATGATAAACGGTTTTTGTGGCCGGCACTTGAAGACATGAACTTGGACGATCTTTGGGTCCAGCAGGATTGTACGTCATGTTATAATTCATCTCTTACGCCCAAGTTCGATAATCGATAATTTTGAGCCACTTCAAGCTTGAAATACTTCTACGAGTACTAAAATTTAATGGGCTATAAAACTGCGTTTCCAATATTTTCATTTTTAATTCAGAAAACGATAATAAATTAAGAATTTTAATTCCATATATGCACATATACAAAGGTAATATAATATGTATTCCAATTATACACAATCGTGGCAAAGCATAATTTTAAATTAAGCAAATTTGTAGTAAATATGCGAATAAAATAATGTTTAAATATTTTGAGGAACACTGCTGAGTTCAGCTATCTATTTAGTATAAATACCAAACACAAACAATCAGCAAAATAGAAGCTTGCAACAACAAATGTAGAGATTCCATTTTCTCTTTTTGTTACTAAATGGAAATATCAAAATCATAAAATGTACGCAGAAAAGAAATTCATAAAAATTTCAATATCAAAATAAATATATAATTCAATTTAAAAATTCGCCAGAGAAAATTTAGCAAATACGCTTTAGAAATATTAGTATGTATAACTTAAAGCAATGCATTTTGAATGGTAAAATGTGTAGCAGCAAAACGGAAAGAGAAAAAGTGTGAAATGAAAAGGAAAGCGAAGAGAAGAGAGGATTCGTATGCTTTGTTGCTCAGTGGTAAACACTTGAAAGGATAAAAGGCTAAGCTTTCTTCATATATAATGTTTCCTGTTAGCCTTTTTTGACTTTTTACAGAGCCTAAGTATTTGATAAATTGGCTAGGTTGGTTATAGCCAGTTGCTGCTTTGTTGGCAGCAGATGCGTATTCTTGGTAATTCCTGCATGTGCAATGTTCACGAAGCGTTAAGATTTATCTAGCTGCGTGAGTCATGGGAATTTCCTAGGAAATATATGCTTTTATTTCACTTTAGTTTTCGATTTCCCCCGCTTTTCTTGTAGCAACGAAGAATGCAAGCAATTTTGGCAAGCAAACGTGCCGCAGCACAGCGCGTGGTGCAAAGCGAAATGGAGAGGATACCATGTAAAATTATTATGAATACCTACAAGCATATGCGTAACATTTTATTTAAAGATATTTCATAAGAAGATTTAACTTTTTGTGTTAGCATTTAGTACAAAGTATTTAAAGCTTGCTGACTCATTGAAGTGAAAGCACAAAAAAGTATTTCAAATCATATAATAAATTACAATTAATTTGCGCTTTCATTTAACACCTTCACACGCCGGCTGCAAACAGTTTGAGACACGTCTCTGAGATATATGTACACACATATACTCGTATGTGCATATATACAGTAGCGAGCATAAGTAAGTGCATGATGATTTTTTTGTTTTTTGATTTTTTTTGCTACTAGTTTTTTATGTAGTTTATTCATAACCACAACCGTATAAATAAAACTTTCAAACTTTACACAAAGTTTAGAAAAACTCAACAAATTCAAACCAACATCTAAATTTTTAGCTTTTTCAATACCAAAAGTTCAAAGGGCTATAAAACTGTGTACTCCAAATTTTTCTAAAATTTCAGCTTAAAAAGTTCAAAACTTTGAACAAAATTTATTGAAAATTTTCACAAACTTTTATAAGGTTTGGAAATTAGTTGATTTATATGGATTTGCAGAATGCATAATTCCAAAACAAAACAATTAGCTCCAAACACATTGCAAATAATAATATGCAGTATGCTCGTCTACTTTTATACTTAAATAATAGGACTATGAATAAGTTCGTGCGGTTTTACAACAGATGGCGTAACTTGATTATTATTCCATCGATCCACATTTCCAAACATTCATTGGAGAGCTACTGTCGTAAGGCACAAACGTCAGTATAAGTTTTTTATTTGAAGCGTAAACAACAATATTTTTACCACACTTGAAAATGTCGAATTTCGTGCCAAATAATGTGTTTTTGCGGGGAATTCTTTAATATGAAGAAAAAAGCAGCCGAAAGTCATCGTATCTTGGTGGAAGTTTATGGTGAGCATGCTCTAGCTGAGCGAACGTGCCAGAAGTGGTTTGCACGCTTTAAAAGTGGTGATTTTGGCCGCACCGCCAAAGTTCATGGATACCGAATTGGAGGAATTGCTCGATCAAGATCCGGCTCAAACGCAAGAAGAGGTTGCAAAAACTTTGGGAGTTGATCAATCAACCATTTCCAAACGTTTAAAAGCCATGGGAATGATCCGAAATTCAAATTTCGAAAAAAAACCGCACGAACTTATTCATAGACCTATTAAGTACATACATTCTGTCAAAAAAGTACCGGGAATTGTTCAATAAAACGCAAAACAATTATTTAATCATAAAATTTTTTTTGCCGCCTTCAAAATAGACTCCTTCGAAGCAATACACATATGCCAAAGTTTAGTGCAGTCGTCAAAGCAACTTTTAAACGCGTTTGAAGAGATCTTCTTCACCTCCTTCAGCGAATTCTCCTTACGGCCTCTAAGCGACGTCCGCGCAGTGGCAATTTAAGTTTTGGTAAAAGGAAAAAGTCACACACATTCTCTCTCAAACGTCACTTAACTTCCAAATAATATTCTTTATTTACCGTAGAACCATTTGAACGAATTCCCAGAGCACAACACTATGATAATCAAAGAAAACGAGTAACATGACTTTCACTTTTGACCGAATTTAACGTGGTTTTTTGGGTTTCAGCTCATGTAGATAGCGCCATTCAGCCGCCTTTTGACTGGTTTGCATGTCAAACTCATATACCCAGGTCTCATCACCTGTTATGATGCGCTGTATAAACGTTGGGTCCGAATTAACTTGATAAAGTATGTTTTCTGCCGCCTTCTTCTTTTTGAAAGGAATTCAACTCTCTTGGAACGAGTCGAGCAGCGACGCGCCTCATGCCCAATTGATGGTGTAAAACGTTGCAAATTGATTCGTGAGACACCACCGTTACGACATCCGCCAAAATATTTCGGTTAAATATTAAGATTTGAAATGCGTTGTTTCGAAAGTACCTCCAAAATTTCGATTACTTATTACAACATTTTTATTTAAAATCTTCTGTCATCTGAGGAAAAAAATATTTTTAAAAACTAATTTTACTTATTCAAAACTAGATTTTGAGAAGGCAAATTTTAGTATTTTTGGGCTAAGGCTTAAAAATATAATACATTTTATAAAACTTCACATTTTTAAGTGAGACATCCTAATATATATGTACGTAATTATGCAGGCATACATATGTATGATTTATTAAAAAACAATTCAAACCTTCCAAAAAAATGTAATCTTTAAAATCGGTAAGATTTTTTTTCGATATAATTTTTTGAACATTTGTGAAGAAAAATTAAAGGAGGAGGTTCAATAATATCGATCTGTAAATGTTTTATATTAAATGCATTTTCCCAAAGTGAATCCAATAGTAATTTTTAAAACGTTGGCGACATGAATATATATATTAAATAAAAAAAAGGGTTGGGTACGTAATGCTGTATGATACAATATTCTGTTTACAAAATGCTGTATACAAAATTCTGTATTTCAGAATTCTGTATTATAGAATTCTGTATACGAAATTCTGTATTTCAAAATGCTGTAAAAAATATTCTGTATTGCCGAAATGCTGTATTGACAAAATTCTGTATTGACGAAATGCTGTAAGTAAATGACAAGAAATTCAACAAATTTTATAAAAAAAGTGCGCACTTTTTTTTCTTCAGTTTCGATAGAATCCACCGTATTTTTGCCTAGAACTCCTTTTCGCGTAAGCGGCCTTCGGCCGCGCTTCAAAAAAATAACCCTCATCAGTCCAACTCCGGCTACGCAATCCACCGTATTTTTGCGTAGAACTGCTTTTCGCGTGGGCGGCCTTCGGCCGCGCTTCAAAAAAATAACCCTCATCAGTCCGACTCCGGCTACGCAATCTACCGTATTTTTGCGTAGAACTCCTTTTTTCGTTGACTTTTGTCAACACAAAATTTTTTCAATACAGAATTTTCTTAATACAGAATTTCGTCAGTACAGAATTTCGTCAGTACAGAACTTCGTCAATACAGAATTTTGTCAATACAGAATTTTTTTAAGACAGTACAGAATTTTGTAAATACAGAATTCTGTATTTACAGAATTTTGTCACTGAAGAATTTTGTTACGTTAATTTACAGTATTTCGTACGAAAAGAATTTTGATATACAACATTTTGTAGGGATCCCAAAAAAAAAAAATAAAAAATAGGTATCTGATTTCTCTGGCCATAGAGAAAATTTATATATGTCAAAGCGACGCAACGAAAAGTGTGGTCACCGAATTGAGATAATTTGCACTGAAAACATTAGCAGCAAGAGGTGGCATGAATTGCTTGTGTTTTGTAATTTTGTATTTTTCATGTATACGGCATTTAAAAGCGATGCTAAACAGCTATCAGCAGCCACAAGACCAAAAAACCAAAACAAACAAAAAACACAAAAGCACAAGTGGCGAAAACAAAATTCTCAATAGCAAAACCACAAAAAAAAAAATAAACAAGCAAGTCAACGAATACACACACACACACCAAATACAATAAGAATTTGCCACAAGACAGCAGAAATAAGAATTAAAAAATGACAGCGAAAGCATACAATAAAAAATCGAAAGCTCAACGGCAGGAGGCCAACCACCACCACCTTTGCTACCATCACTACTAGCCAGCAGCACCTGCGCCTTTTCGACCTCCTACACAACGCCCTTCATAACCACAGCACAACGACACAACAGCTTGACACAATTTACGCATTTCGTCATTAAACACTTGAAAGCGAGCGCCGGTAAGCGTCATGAAACCCAGCACCCAATGTTGAGCACCTAGGCGCTCGGTGACAACAATGGACCTATTTCATCACAGCCGCACACAGCAGGGGTGGGCGCGTGCACTTCCATTCATTCATCCAAAAGTCAAGTCAAGCGGCGAAGGACGACGGTACAAGTGTATTCACATCAATGAGCGCAGTATGCATTTCTGTACAAAACTGTACGAAAGGAGGAGGCTACAGAGATGTAGCAACTTGTGAAAATATACATATGTTTGTGCGTACACATACATGCATGTGATTGAGTGTGTGGGTGTGTTAAAAGCTCAGCAGCGATTATCTCGAACAAGGACAAATGACTTAATTCCTGAACCAAACACACAACAAAAAAACAAAGATAAGAACAAATTTGTTCAGGCTAAATTACACAAGAATTAAGCAGCCGGTTAAACCAAAAATAACGATAAACTAAAACTGAGGCTGGCATCGCTCTTCATTGAAAATTAATTAAATTTCTTTGAAATTTAAAGAATGCTGCTGCTACAAATAATGAAATATATTACATTTTATATTATTTAGCTTTGGAAAATTGAGGGCTCTTTATAAAGCAAAGAAGTCAGAAGAGTAAGAGGTATATGGTGGTTTTACTACCGCTTTAATAGAGATTATTTACATAGGCAGCGCTGAAACCCAAAATAGCATTTATCATCATTTGGCAGCTCGAGTGGGCCCATACTGCCGAGCAACTGGTATTCTACTCGTAAGCTACAGGAAATATTGCAAACTTGTTTCTAAAGTTAGCGAGGTGTAGCTCTAACAGAGCGTTTATTGAAAAGTCAAAATCATATTTTCTGACGAAGCGCATTTTCATCTGGGTGGATGTATATTTTGATCTGTGTGTGTGGATCGGAACACCCGCATGTCATAGTCGAGATACATTAGCCTCAGAGAGTGACAGTTTCGTGCGCTTTTTGGAGCGGTGACATCATTGGTTATTTTTCTTTAGAAATGCTGCTGGAAACGCCATTTCGGTCAACGGTCAGCACTACAAAGACATGATAAACCAATTTTTGTGACCGGAAATGGAAGACATGGACTTGAATGATCTTTGGTTTCAGCAAGCAGGCGTGCCATGCCACACATACCAAGCCACAATAGATATTTTGCGCGCCGAATTCGGTAGTTGCTTTATCAGCTGTCTCGGCGATGTCAATTGGCCGACCGGATCTGCGATTTGACGCCGTTAGACTTTATTTGTAGGATTCCGCGATGGTCGAATGTTATGGAAAGCAATTTTGGCTTTTAAGCTGAATATTGAGTAAACCATTTGTGAGATAGAGCCAGAAACCGTCACTAAGATCTTGAAAAACTTCGCTAACAGGATGCGCTTCTGCGAGGTCAGCCGTGCAGAACTCCTTTTGAATTCGTTTCAGTCTATTATGTTCGTGGGCGCGTTTGAGTTCGTTGTCCACCCTCGGTAGCGGAATGGGTACTTCAACGTTGCCTGAGGATACTACGTTTGCCTTCGATCTTCTACAATTTTTCAAAAGTTCTATCTCAGGAATTTAGTACAACTTCACTAGATTTATATTATATATGGACGTTGGAATACCCATTGCGCTACCGTGGGTGGACAACGAACGCAAACGCGCCCACGAACATAATAGACTGAAACGAATTCAAAAGGAGTTCTGCACTTGGTATCATTAACTGCAGTAAAGTTGTTTTGGCTTGGGGTACAATCCTTATAATTTGTCTAGAAAATGAAGGTTTTCACTACTGCAATACTTTAAATTTGACCGTGAAGAATTTTATCTAGAGAGCTAGGAAACTCTCAAGAATCATCTTATTTAGTTTAAGTCGACACTAAACAACTTCGCCAATGCCTCCGTCCTTTGCGCAATTCGCCAATTACTCGTACCAAGTGCAGAGAGGTTCCTTTGGTTCTTTTTACATAGGCTTCATGGATCTCCTTGCCTTCGTTGTCCACTCATGTGGACCGAGTCGGAAGCACTACAACATTCAAAGAAATATAAGTATGTTAACTGTTTGGTGTGGCATATGTGCTGGAGGTATCGTTGGACCTTAGGTAGGTTAGATGGCAAGAGCACCCCAGGTACACTTCAAGTAGCACTTATGTGCCGTTTTGATACCATAATGTGGACCACTACCTGCGTAAAATTTTAGGGAAGAGAAAACCACCTACATCCACCCAGTGCTGTTGATATAGTGGAAGAGAGAAAAGGGATTTATACTGGGGAATTTCCTCAAGCCATCCCCAAAGGGCACGCTAAGGAATCTTAAGTGCCTAGGCGCCAAAACCGGACATTTGCAGAGAAAGTGCTCAAAGTCTCTTTCTCTGCAGGATCACCACAGCTTCTGCAATAGGGATTGTATGGAATACCAAGCTTCTCCGCATGAGTGCCTATCAACCAGTGACCAGTGAACACCGCAAATTGAATGGAACTGAAATTAAGTGTTCTGTTTCTATCGTATTAAGGCCACCGTGTTTTTGAAATATCACACGCTTTTTTTAGAAAGAAATTATAGCGTTTCCCTTTAACAACTGTCAAGAGGACACCGATGTCTGAGAAGGACAACTGAAACCGGTTCTGTCCACCCCTTTCTGGGAAGCTCATGGGCAATTACATTTCCCTCTATATTCCTGTGGTCAAGAACCCAGATAAGGAAACTATTTTTTGCACGTTCAAGAATTTTGAGTTCCTCCTTACAGGAGTTTACCTGAAGAAAACTGCAATACTATCGGAAAAGATATTAATGTCTCGCTTCCAACAGCCCTAAGCATCCGGCAGTTTAAACTTTAAATCGTTGGACCTTATTTCTTCAAAAATACTGCTGGAGCCAACGTGACGGCGAATGGAAACCATAAGCGAACTGTAATCAATGATTTGTATTTTCAAAACACGAAAGAAATTTATCAAGACGAAATGTATTTTCAACAGGATGGAGCTACAACCTGTATAGCACGTGCCGCCATAGATTTATTAAAAATGAAATTTAATGAAAACATTATCTCTCGATTTTGTCTTGAAAATTGACCTGCTAGATCGTGTGAGTCAACACTGATTGAGTTATAGCCGAAATAAGACCAGATTTACTAAAAAAAATTGCACTGATAGATTGTAGGATACTCATAAGTGGGCATACGTCCAAAATCATGTTTAAACATTAATGGGTTACAAACTACAAATAAAATAATTTCAACAAAAACATGAACCCTTATATACCATATATTTGTTTTTTATATTAGTTATTAAATTTCGCGTTCCCTTAAAACAACACCTTTTAAAAGTATACGAGAATTATATGAGGATGCAATGTTTTACGCTTTTGGACCCCATTTTATATCATAAAAACGTATCTATGAAAAATCGATTATGAGCACATGAGATTTCTGAAAAAGCTTATAGTTGCGCACTTGTGGCAAAAAAGTATTCCAGTGATCCAAACAACTAACGCCTCATTATTTGCAGAAAACTAAAAAAGTAAAAGCACATGGCAATAAAATAAAAACACAAACATGCAACAAAACAAACAGAAAAATGTAATGGAAATGTATTAAGGCGGTTACGAGTGTCGGACTACTTGAATAGTATAACAAGCACTATATAAAAACCAGGCAACGAGCAGTAACTGAAAGTGAAAACGAAATGAGAACGAAATTTGTTGCCAACTACCAAATCAAACAACCCGGCAACCCACTAGCCAAGCAACCAGCAACAATTGGGTAAGTCAATAACAACGCTGAAAATGCAACAATGCCATAAAGGTTTCCAAAAAAAAACAAAAAAAAACTGTCAAAATAAAAGTAGGGCAAGGCGATGAGACAAAAAAGTGTTGAAGTCATTATTGTGGCGCAAAAAAATATGAAAAAAATTATGAGCACCAAATAAAATATAAATTTGCCGGAAGAATGAATGAATTACTTGCTAAATGAATACATGAGTGGCTGAACTGAATGGAATGAAGAGGAGTGTGTGAGTTTGTCTGTCGCGGCAAAATTAATAACTCATTTACTTTGGTAGGCAAAAGTGAATTGTAAACAAAATTTCGCACAGTGTAGCGGTCGCAATTAGTTTACAACAATTTTCAGGCAATAACTTTGTTGCACGATTGTTTTTCCGACTGTATACAGTCTTAAGTACAGTTTGTCTAGAAAGTGTTTTTACAGCGCGTTTTACGTTTTTGTTTTTATTTTTTTTTGGAAATAAATTGTTGGTTTTTTAGCATTTATATTTTTTAAGCTAATTATATTTACTTAAACTACTTCAAACTTTATGACATGCAAAAATCATTAGTTAGTGAGAGTAGTAGTATTTGAAAAATTAAAAAAAAAATTATTCCATACTTCCTCAGCTATTCAAGAAAACGAAATTACTGAAGGCTTCTCAATTAACCTGTTTTGTCTATGAATTTTTCGTTTTTCATTAATAGCTCAGTAATCCCTTAAATTTCATAGTGGAACTCATATAAATTTTCGAGTTATATGTATTCAAATACATACAGAGAATTAGTGAAAAATACAGCATATCTGCTTACTAATGTACGTAGCGACGCTTCGATCGGCTTGCAAAAAGACGTAATTTACGAGCGCTTTGCTAGAGCAGCATTTTGCACTGACTTTTCACTGATTCGCTATACGTATTTCAATATATCTCGGAAAGCCATTATGAAACTTTCAAGGATTACTAAGCATAGTCTCAGCTATTAATAAAAAATACTAGAAAAAAATCTGAGAAAAACTTAAAAAAAAAAAACAATTAACAAAAAAAATTACCAATAATAATAACAAAGTTTACAAAAATAGCAACATTTAACATTTACCAAATATATAACAAAACATAATATATTCCAAAAACAAAACCAATTACTAACAGCAACAACAAAAAAAACAAATCACCACAAATAACAAATATAAAATTTCAAAAGTAACAACAAGAAAATAAAAAAAAAACTTACAACCGTAAAAACTTCCTAAGAATTTCTTTAAAAAAAGGTTTTTGAATGTATATTTTATCCTAACAAATTATAAAAAAAAAAATTTTAGAGCTAAGAAAACCGAAGATATTTCCTCAAAACACTCAATCCTTGAAGAAATCTTAAACTATTATATTAATTTCAAAAGTAACAACAAGAAAATAAAAAAAAAACTTACAACCGTAAAAACTTCCTAAGAATTTCTTTAAAAAAAGGTTTTTGAATGTATATTTTATCCTAACAAATTATAAAAAAAAAAATTTTAGAGCTAAGAAAACCGAAGATATTTCCTCAAAACACTCAATCCTTGAAGAAATCTTAAACTATTATATTATTACAATATTTTTTTCTTTTATTTCTTCATTTACTGCTTATTACAAAATACTTAGCCTAAAACTAAATTTATAATAATTTTGATAAAACTTTACAGCAATGTCAACAATACTTGGATCACTTGACATAAAATCGCTTCCATTAAGGATTCGTAACTTTGGCGTACCAAAACCTTTCTATTGGAAGAGGAATGTGCTTGCGTTGCAAATGAAAATAGTCCTTCATTGGTTAAGTTCCTTCGGCAATGGGCAATTAGTGAGCAACTGGTTTACAGTATTAAAAATGAATTAAATGAATTTTCAGAATATTTCCGAAAAAGTATATTTGGTTCATAGGACAGAAAAAAGTGCGTTTTTGTAACGCAGTGTAATATAAGAAATACTTAAATTTGCGTTCTAAAATTTGTTTGACATATTCTTAAAGGACTTTATTAACATTTTATGAAAAAAAAAATTGTTTTCGAAATTTTACAGGACAGCCGGTTCTGATCTCGTTTTCACTAATTTATAGGAGTTCAATTTTCTTGCTGCTCTGGAAAAAATTAATAAACTTCTAATAAACTATTTAATATTTTTAAAGTAACACTTTTTGACGTGATAACGCCTTATAATTCGATTTAGCCGGCTGCACGCACGAAAAAATGTGTCGTTATCTTCCTCATGCGTCGTTACCTTGCTTGAACTGCAAGCGAGGGCGCGGAACGAACGACAAAACAAACAAAGCACAATCGGCCCCCGCGTTCGGCAACGTTCGACATCTGGCTCTCTCCTACTTGAGTGAGCATATATATGTATGTATATGCGCATATGTATATAAATTCACATATTTGTATTTGCATATGCCTTCTTCCTGTATGCATGGTAATGAACCATTTCTCTGTTGAGAATAGGACGATGATAGGAAAAGTAGGAAATGAAAGGGAGTGTTTCGAGTGTAAAGTGTCTTGAAAAAGGCAAATCGATGATGGTGCCTCTTAGTGTTGTTGACTTATTAACGTCTGATGCACAATCGAAATTGAAGATATCTTTCATGAATTTGATAAATGTTTCGTCATTTTTCACGTTTGTGTAAATGTAACTTGACCTATTCCATTGCGATTCCATTTACCTCCTTCTCTATATCCAAAATATCTATCAAACAAATAAAAGTAAAATTTTATTTTGAAAATTGCAACCATTCCATCAGTATTTTCTTATGAGGTTGTCACGTTTAACTATCGGCAGTAAACCGACTTTACAGACAACCTCTTTTTTTTCTTTCATTAGTAAAGTAGATAAGTAAAAAGCATATATATTCAGTACACATTTTTTTAAATTATTTCAATCAAACGCTAGTTCGGTCATTGTGGTATACAGGGTCCAGCACCCGAAGTGTAACCAACTTAAGACCGCTCGCTCATATTATGCACGGATGTTAGTTGGCTAAATGACAGTCCAGAGCATTGTTTACAAGCGCACGAAAGCATTTTGCCGAGAGTAAATGCGAAAAAAGAAAATCAGTAATAGATTTCAAATGTACGATTATACTGGTAGCTTCGCGAAACGTCATTAAAAGACTGCAACGTCACGTGAAATGGTTCAAAAAGTGAAGAAGCGACTTGAGCGAAATCCACGACGAAGAGCCAATCAAATGGCGAAAGAACTAAAAATATCTGACCGTAGCGTCCACCGCATATTGAAAAATGATCTCAAAGTCAAACATTACAAGATCCAAAAGGCGCATGATCTCACACCAAAGCAGCAAAGAGTCGGACTTAAGAGAGCGAAAAAGTTGCTTCGCTTGGCCGAAAGTGGTCAATTTCCAAATATTCTGTTTTCTGACGAAAAACTTTTTCAAATTCGACAGGTAGCACCCGCAACAGGCAATGGTTTGGGCCACTGTAACCGCAGATGGGCGCTCTTCAATCGTTTTCGCCTGGCGTCAAGGTAAATACGATATATTATCGGAGAAGTATTTTGCAGGTTGCTTTGAAGCATTGGGCAGACAAACATTTCGGTGGCATACCATAGACATTTCAACAGGGCTCGGCATTCTCTCACAAAGCTCGAGTGAACCAAGAATGGCTAACAAACCACGGTCTAAACTTCATAACTTCCACACAATGGCTATCAAATTAACAAGACGCGAATCCAATGGATTATTCTCTTTGGGCTATTTTGGAGAGCAAGGTCCGAACTAAAAAATTCACCAGCTTCGAGGCGCTGAAAAAAGCCATTGTCCGCGAATGAGTCAAACCTGACCTGCAAATCACATTCGGGCAGCTTGCGAATCGCTTCTGGACCGTCTCAAGGCCATAGTCAAGGCAAAAGGTGGTCATATCGAGCAAAAGTAAATTGATTCGTAATTTTATATTATTTTCACACATTTTTTACTTTAAATTGAATAAAAAGAAATTTTCCAAAATAAATGTATGGCCTTTTTAATTGGTTACACTTCGAGTGCCGGACCCTGTAGGTAAAGGTGCCTAAAGAGGTATATGAAAGGTGAGAGTGGTCATGCATTGCGTTCAAAAGCATTTAGTATTCCTAATCCCACTCTGCAGCACATGTCAACGAGCAGTAAAACAATTGCAAAGGTTTCGTAAGCTAAACTTGGTCGAGCTCCAAACTTAACTGGTGCAATTGAATTGCATTTACTGGAGATGGAGTTTACTAGATAGTTAATTTCGATGAGTATCCTTGCTCATACTTTTACGGAAGCGCGTGCTGTAATTCTTACCCTTCGAAATAAAAATAAATCATCATGAGTTCTTCGAAAGAAAC
The DNA here is from genome assembly GCF_027943255.1 of Anastrepha obliqua. Lineage (NCBI taxonomy): Eukaryota > Metazoa > Arthropoda > Insecta > Diptera > Tephritidae > Anastrepha > Anastrepha obliqua. Next base: position 91,359,817 of record NC_072892.1, read on the forward strand.
TACTGAGAAGTATTGAAAGGTTGTTATCGTTCCATGTGTAATGCAAAGGTAGGCAAATTTCTTATTCAAATGACGCGATTATCTGCGTTGAGACCAAAATCATTAAAAAAGCGTTTCAAACAAAAGATTTATTTCAATTAAAGTTCTTTATTAAAAATCAGTGTGCAAACACTATTAAATGCGACTATTTTCATTTTCGAAATCTTGAAATAGTTCTACGCCCAGCAGCTCACGTTCTTTGTTAGTCATCTAATTCTATGACATGTTGAACTATAGTAAACTTAAAACAGAATTGTATTAATTTAGCAATTATTTACCGGTTTTTCACTTTGTAAAAACACTTTTTTGACAAACCGTACATACGCGCGCACGGTAAACACACACAAATAAGTTTGATACGATTTGAAAGATTGTGTGTCACATTGACCCTCAGGCTGTAATGTACTATGACAGGTCCATGGCAACTTGCCAAAATTACACGCGCACCTACATATGTGCAAAACTTTTTCTATTTTCAGTTAGAGGTTGATGGGTGCCAGAGCAGAGATGTGAAAGGTAGATAGAAATCCGTACAAACAACAGTGTATGAAAACACAAGGGCCTTCTTTGAATATATATTTTTTTGTTTTTGGTGTTTACCAGCAAAATACAATAAAATTTCAAATTTACTATACTGCATATTTTGACGTAATATTTTGGCATCGATTTTGAAAAAAATATGCGCAGAAAGTATATTTGTATGAATGAAAATTAGCAAGCAAAATGTTTCAAGGTAGAGCCTAAGCTGACAGCGATGAAAAGAAGCTAATTTGGGATATACATAATTATAATACATAATATATGTACATATAAGTATTGACTTATTTTTCGGGTGATCCATTAAAAACCACTCATTGGAAGTTTGAAAAGGCCTTGACATTTTATTATAATATAGTAAAGAGAATGTACGTTAGAACGCAATATATATCCTTTTATTTATTTCAGCTTAGTGCCGATGAAATGTTATCAATAGCATATCGAGTCTCTCCATTGAGCTCAAAAATTTCTTTAAGGATATTTGCACATACCCTTCCTTTCAAACAACGGGTTAGAACGAAATCCGACGGTAATAACGGGTGATTTTTTAGCTATTATCTTTTTAAACAGTTGGTTTAAACAGCTGATGCACGTTTCGTGTTTTGTTTCACTGTCAAACATCTTCAGTTTGGTCTATAATTTGACCATGAATCGTCTTTCAAACGAACAACGCTTGCAAATCATTGAATTTTATTATAAAAATGCGTTTATCGCGCGCTTCTTCCATTTTATGGTCAGTTTAATCGACCCACTGAAGCGGCTATTCGAGCTATTGTGATTAAAGTTAGAACCAAATTTACATTATTGGACATCAAACCACCAACACGCTTACGTAGAGTGCGAACTGAAGAAAATATCGCAGCTGTATCGGCCAGTGTTAATGATGACCATCAATTATCGATTCGTCGCCGTTCGGAGCAATTGGGCCTTTGTTACTCAACAACGTGGAAAATTTTGCGAAAGGATTTAGGTGTGAAGCCTTTCAAAATACAGCTGGTGCAAGAATTGAAGCCGAACGACCTACCGCAACGCAGAATTTTTGGTGAATGGGCTCTTGGAAAGTTGGCCGAAGATCCACTTTTTTATCGAAAAATTGTGTTCAGCGACGAAGCTCATTTTTGGATCAATGGGTACGTAAATAAGCAGAATTGTCGATTTTAAAGAGAAGATCAGCCAGAAGAAGTGCAAGAGCTACCAATGTATCCAGAAAAGGTCACAGTTTGATGCGGTTTATGGGCTGGAGGTATCATTGGACCGTACTTCTTCAAAGATGCTGCGAATCGTAACGTAACTGTGAATGGTGGGCGCTACTGTGAAATGATATTCAACTTTTTTTTGCCCAAAATGCAAGAGCAAGACGATGCCACATGCCACACAGCACGCGTAACAATGGACTTGTTGAGAGGCGAGTTCGGCGAACATTTTATTTCACGTTCGGGACCTGTCAATTGGCCACCCAGATCGTGCGATATAACGCCTTTATATTATTTTTTGTGGGGCTATGTTAAAGCTCATGTCTATTCAGACAAGCCTGCTTCTATTAACGCATTGGAAGACAACATTAAAGCATTTATATGTGAAATACCGGCCGAAACATTGGGAAGAGTGTGCCAAATTAGACTAAGCGGATGAACCATTTGAAGCGCAGTCGTGGTCAACATTTGCATGAAATAATCTTCAAACATTAAATTATATGGACTGCACTATCGATTTAAATAAAAATTTAATGCATTTTTCGGAATTTTACGTGTGTTTTATTGAAAAACTTTCCTATAGCTCTTAAAAAATCACCCTTTACATTGCAAACACTGGCGGCAAATTGTAAATCAGATTTAAAATGATTTACGTGTTGTGGATATTTTATTTACTGATGTCTCACAATCAGCAAATTTATTTTTGTCATGCAGTTAAGAAAGTAAAAGAGTTAGACACTTTATAGTTAATATAGTCGGTTAGAAGGAGAAAACAACATTAAAAAACAACGTAGTACCATTAATTCAAATAATTCAAAAACATATTATTTCATAAAGAGAGGAACCGAGCTTTGGTTCGGCTGTTTTTAAGAGCTTGAGAACTTAAAGTGATAATATAATACAAAACCGAAATATTGTGGGAATGACTGGTTTTATTATAATCTGGTATATAGTTTCATGGCATTTTTTGTTTTTGAATATGATATCCAGCATATGTCCGTCGCGGCTACGAGTTACATGGTCCATTCGATTAGTTCAAATTTTGCCCAGATTTTCTAATAAATCTGGCCGTGTGGCGACAATGATGTTCTGAATATGACAAGTTGTGCCGCTTTTTTGGAACCAAATGTCGACGATGTTTGGCTGATTAATTTTTCCAAACAAAAATTCAGTCAGCATGGTTCGATAGCGCTCGCCCGCTATCGTAACGACAGCTCCTTCCTCATTTAAAAAGATGATGCCACCAGTAAACTTTTCGAACAGATATATTTTTCCTCAAAGTAAATTTCTACAGTTTGGAAACGTTGTTTTGGCGTTAAACGATGCATGATGACTTGCCAAACCTTAATGAAAAGAAATGTCAACACAGTTTGAGCGAATTTTGAATGACTGCAGGGTCTTTGCTTTAAAACTTACGAAATACGGAATTATTTTGAGTACTACAGGACTCTGACTTGGGTGCTAAGAATTCATACTGAGCTCTTTTGAATACTTTTCACTACTTAGTATTGATGTTCTTTAGGGAATCGAGTATTTACTTCTTTATATATCGATTCTCCTAACGTTAGTTCATAGTGCTTTATTTTTTTTAAATAGGTTATCCACTTCTAAACTAACACCCAATATCTGCATACTCATATACCATATATTTTTCCTTACGTACAAGCGTCAATAATATCTTGCATACCCCCCCTCCCCAAACATTTGCATTTCCCAATTGATTCGATGGGCGAGATGGAATTTTGTGTATTTGCTTTGTTAGCGCATTAAAATCGCTTAAGCACTGGATGACGATGATGATGAAGATGACGTTGCAGTTCTTTACACCATTCATTTCATTGCATCGAAAGCTGACAAAATCGGCAAAACGACTTACAAACAGGAAAGGCTTGCACACACTTCAATGCGCTTGCACTATTCCAAATTCATAGCATACGTAACAAGAACTATTAACTTCCTCCAGGCATCATAGTCAGCAATTTTACCACTCTACCCCAAGGGGCGTGGCTATATTCACCACATCCCTCTCTGGTCATAACTTTGCTGCTTTGCTCTAATTTTGCATCTTCGCATTTGCATTGCAATCAAGTCAGTTCGAAACAGTCACATAAATTCATTAGGGTTGTCCTTAAAAACATCGAATGAACGATTCTTTTCGGTCTCGCCGTTTCAATCGGTAAAACCGGGATCAAAGATATCACATACAGTTTGTCAAGGAAGTGATTGGACAGTGTGCTTGTTTAAGAAAATACGTATCGTTTCACGATTTTTTCCCCAAAATTTGGCGAACTACTTCTCGAGAAAATTCAACCCCACACTCATCTCAAACTCACTATCAAGATCTCTTGTCGATTTGCTGACACTTTTCTCAACAGTTTATTTATTATGTTTTAAATTCTTTGTCGGGTTTAATAAAACATTTTCTGTTGCATACTTTATATGTATAACTACAATAGACCGACTGAGTCTCCTCAAACCATGTCTATTTACCAAGATTTTTTGGCTTCTTTATAATTTACGCTCGATTTGATATTTCGAACAAGAAATCACTCACGATTTAATCATATGACTGATTGCTGACTAAGAGTGAAATAACAACAACTCAGTGAAATAACGGCATATCAAATCATATTAGCCCCAATGGCGAAAATAGATATGTAAAAACCTCTTTTTTGACAGCTACGAAAAGCAAAGTATTTACCGTTACGAAGTACAGTTATGCAGGTTATGTAAGTTACTGAAATAATTTTGAAAGGCTCTCCAAATTCAATAAGAAGCCATAGTTTTAATTAAAGAAGTGCAAATAATTTGAATATTTTAGGATGTCAAAACATTTTGTTGACAAACTGTACATATAAATTTTTGGTTCCGTTTGGAGGCGGTTCAGGCGTATCGCACAGGGTTCAAAATTCAAATTACTGTACGAAGATTCAAAAAATGTGACAATTTTTTTTTAATTTAATACTTAAAGCCAATATTAGTATGGTCAAAGATATCACTTATAAATTTTGGTCCCGATCTATTAAATATATTGTTAAATTTTGTTTATTTTTATTTTAAATTCTTTGAGACTCCACCTTTTTCGGTCTGAAACTTGGCTATTACGCAGCGCGTCTTAACAGTCTCCAATAGTGACAAAAATTGATGATAGGTGATATATTCGACTATAGGAGTATCAATTTTAGGTATTACATTAAAACAAAAATTATTTCAATTATTTTAGTCTACTAAAAGTAATTTCATATATATAAATCTTCGACAGAGTTCGGAGTTGAGGTTTAGGAAATCTAATATAATAATTTTCTTCCTACATTTAAGGACCACCCTAACATGCATGCCTGCACAATACTTTTGGGCCAGAAATTCAGAGCAACAACATGCCCGATCTAGTAACAAGCCCAGCATACAAGCCAGCAATAGCGGTGGTGCTCCAGCAGTTGCAAATTTAAACAACCGAATGTCGCCACAATCATCAGCAACCACCAACAACAATAAAAAAATGAGCGAGTGGATGTGGCATGCATGCTACAGCAGCAGCGACAACAATCAGCACAATACAAGTCCAACCGCACTCACAATATGCAAGCGGAATAGCACAAACTATTCATGCGGAGAAGCAGCGCGTCATCAACAACAGGACTACACAAATGTGGAGAATATGCTCTGCAATTTGCGGCAAAGCATTAGCAGTGAAAAAGTGTGGCACAGCATGAAAGCGAAACAAGTTGCAGCCGAACTCAAAAGAAAAAAACACACAACAAAAACAATTCCACGAGTTACAAATGGCTTTCGGTTGCCAGTAGCTAGCGGCATGTGAAAATAAGAACAGAATGAGTTGAGGCTTGAGAAAACTTTTGAAGTATTTGGGAAATCAGAAAATCAAGAGCCATGCAGTGGTAGCACTCAGCAACAACTAAAACGAAACAAGCAAACGCAAAAAAATTAAAAAGCTTCACCATCAACTTGCGGCAACAAAATGAAATATGCACATTGCAATTGCAAAAACGATTGTACATTTTCCAGGCTTTCGCTGTTTAGTCACTGGGTAAGCATTTCAGCAACTTTGTGCGAACAGGAAGAAGAAAACTATAGGAAATTGCTATTAAATTATTCAAATAGTTTGCTGAAAATAGTCTTTCTGCAGCAATCAACCACAATTTCAATAAATGAAAAATTCTTGCGTCTATTGCACTCGTTCAAAGAGATGCTTGTTGCTTTCGTTGTGCTGTTTTTCTTCCTTCAGCAGCTATTCATTGATTCACAATTTTTTGTTATTGTTGTTGTTGTTGCGGCGTTGAGGCATAGCAGCTGCTTGCTTTCACACATCGTTTCATATATATGTATATCGATATATTATATAAGCATGTATGTGTGTAATTTTTTATTTTTTATTGTCCTCTTATTTAGAAATTCTTTTGCACTTGTAACAAAAAATGGAATTTCCTATTCACACATTTCTAGCATTTCGTTGCTGGTTCGTGCAACATGGGGCATAGCTTTGCCCACTACTATGCCAGCCAAACACACGCAAACACATGCATACCACCATATGTAAATATAATTTTCTTATAATTTCAATATTCCAGCGTCTGTATACAAAGCTAAAAATAGTAGAAAGTAAGAAGTTGAGTAACTTTTAAATGGGCCATAATGATTATTAAATAATGTTGTGTGAAATATTAGGTTGCATGCACGATTATACATACATATGAAACTATATATGGGCATATGTACTCGTCTGTACATATGTACGGGTGGCAACTAAACTGCTGAGTTGAGTAATTGCTAGCAAATAATAGCTTCTGCTGGCATGGCTAGCGTAGTGGACTTGTGCGAAGCAGAGTATGAACGCACAGATGTAGACCATACAAATTATAGCAATTTTTTCTCAGTAACGATCAAATCTCTTTAGTATGACTCTCTATGGGATGCCTGTGGCCAAAAATAAAAATTAAATGGATTCTTCATTTCGAAAACATCAAATATGCGCAATTGATGGCAAAACGTTAACTAAACGGGAGCAAAAATAATTTTAAAAAATTTGATATAACATGGACGAATAAATTTGAAGAGAAAAATTTTAATTTCGGTCCTTTTAGGTAAAATTGATTTTCTTCTCTTTTGAATAAGTGCATTTATAAATCTGTGTCAAGACGAAATGTAAGTATGAAAATTATATTCAGAAATTTACAGCTGCAACAAGTTGCACTTTAACATTTTATTCACCTTTTCTCATCGTCCCTTCAATAAAAATTTGGGAACACTTTGCTGTGTGGCTGACTTCACACAATTAGGATCGGCCCAACCTATAAAATAAGGTTCATAGCCCATTGTGATATCTCATGGCAAACTTGTTCTGATTTCCCTAAAACCAATGTGAACATTTCGAAAATTTTAGAAGATCCCTGATTTCCACGGAATGAGATCTTCTAAATCACTATAAAATCTTCTACAGAAAGTGATGGATCTTCATTTCGATAGAACAGAGCCGTAGCACAGAAGGTGCGAGATTGTCTTTTCCTCTTCTTCGTGTAGGCAGCTTCTGCAGAAGTTATGTGTCTGCACACCAAGCCTCTGAGTGTGTCTGTCTATGAGACCCTGCTCCGTTATAATAAATTAGTGTGTTAAGGAGGAGCCTGGTTTATAAGGTCAAAAAAATTATTATTATTTTTTTTTTCGTTTTAAGCGAATAAATATTTCCGTAGATACAAAGCCAAAGGTAGGCGAGCGTTAGGTAGTAACGCTGTGACCGGACAGCTATAGTACAAACTTTATCTTCTTTTCTCGACTTTTAATTTTTATGATTTCTTTGAATTTGCGTACATGAATGAAAAAAAACGAATGAACCTTCTGAAATGAATCATAGCTTGTTCCCTTCAGTATTAAATTCTCTACTATCAAGATTTTTATACCAAGTTGAAGTGAATTTTTTTTTATAGAAAAACATTTTTTTTTAAACCTCCAAAAAGTTGAAATTTTGGAATTTCTCTCAGTTTTCTTAATTCATCTAGAATAAAAAATCATTATAATTAGAAATCCATTTGAATTTTTTGCTTTAGATAATAATTACGAGCTGTATCTTGTATGCCAGTTGTAAACTCTAGCGTTGCAGCGCTCTACTAATTTCTATGTTAAACATTTTTTTCAACTTATTTTACTATTTTTATTTTTTATACTTTTTAAATGTTCATTAAAAGATAGAAAAAACTTTGCAGTGCTAAATTAATTTTTTCCTTAAAAAAAAAATCGCCAAGAGATGCAAGTTTTAGACCTCATAAACCAGGCTCCCCCCTTAACGCTACGCTAATTTTCGCATAGCAGGGATGATGTGCTGCATTTAACATTGAGAGTCGGCCAGAATTGTGGGATACTTTACTATCTTTCATTCATTTCTCAAAAATAAATAGCTCACATGTTTATAGGGGTATACCAGTATCATTCTGAATATTCTATTTGGAACGGTTGTGCCGAGTCACTGCAATAATAGGGAATACGAAAGCCTAAAGCTAAAGCAAATCCCCAGATGTTCAATATATACGCCTCCGCCCACGCTGCCCTCGAGCCTTGAGCCATCTATGTATACATGGATACACTCGTTTTATTTTTCAACATCCCATATCCACTCTTGCCTTTGTAAACGTCGAGGTGGCAATTGTAGGCGGGTGTGCTCCAAAATATCGATCAGAATCTTGCCATTACCGTAACTATCGTTTTGCGACTTCTTTAAAGTGTTCAGTCCTATTGCCGCTCTGTAAGGGCCGAGTTTCGTGTGCAGATCTACTATAGGTACGGCCCAAATTCCACCTGATTTTACTGATATGATGTAGTTCTTTATTTATACGTTTTGAAAAAGCTGCCATGTGCTCGGGTTTACATCTGAAAACTGCTCTAAATAAGTAAAGGGCCTTTCAAAAGACGCGCCTAGACGTTGTTTTAAAATAAAACATGTAAAAATTTAGATTCCTTCAGGTGCCAAAATACATCCCTTAACAGTTACATGAGAAATATAACATCACTAAAATGTCCACCATGAGCACATCTAAAGATAAAATCCGCCAAATAGTAGAACGTCTAATTACACAGGTCGACACTGAAAATGATTCAAGCATCGGACCCGGCCTATCTTATAGGTTTTTCATCGCTGAATACGAATCTGACCTTAAAAAGTTTCCATCACGTCAGGATTTTTGGTAAATGAAGCCTAAAAGGTCAAAAAATGGCCATTTTAGCCATTTTTGATAATTTTTTTTGGGATAGAAATTTTTTTTTTTCAATTGTTGACGAAAAGGTTGCATAGTACAACTCTTTAGCTTTAAAACCCATTTTTTTAAATTATTGTACGATTTTTAAAAAAAAAGTTATGACATTTTGAAATTAACAGTTTCAGTTACGCCAATAGACGTTATACCCAACGTATACGTAACTGAAACTGTTAATTTCAAAATGTCATAACTTTTTTTTAAAAAATCGTACAATAATTTTAAAAAATGGGTTTTAAAGCTAAAGAGTTGTACTATGCAACCTTTTCGTCGAAAATTGAAAAAAAAAAATTTCTATCCCAAAACAAATTATCAAAAATGGCTAAAATGGCCATTTTTTGACCTTTTAGGCTTCATTTACCAAAAATCCTGACGTGATGGAAACCTTTTAAGGTCAGATTCGTATTCAGCGATGAAAAATCTATAAGATAGGCCGGGTCCGATGCTTGAATCAGAAAAATAATCATTTTTTGTCGACCAGTGTTATTGAAAACAGCAGCAATATTTTCAACAATTTTTGGTCTGCCAGTCCTTTTTCTATCCTCGACAGCACCAACCTTTGAAATGTGGACTCATTCGGACGATTATTTCCACCAAAAAAAAATCACGAATTTTGCGATTTGTTGTTCTTAAAAATCGACCATCTTAGCATAATAAATTTCAATAATTTTAATGCGTTGTTCTATTGTGCTTAATTGTGCACTTGGCTGCTTGACAAATGTCAAAGATGACTTAAAAAGTGGTACCGTCTACGAACTATTTCCTACTGGCATCTAGGCGTCAGTTTTGGAAGACCCTTTATTATACACTACCATTAAAACGCAAACACAAAACTGATATAGGACTATGAATAAGTTCGTGCGGTTTTCTTTCGAAATTTGAAACTTTATTGACGTAAAATGGTTACAAATTTAATATTCAAAGTATTGTCCATCGCTTACTACTACTTTTTCCCATCTTTCTGGCAATTCACGGATTCCCTTTGTGAAAAATTCGGTCGGTTTTGCCGCAATCCACGAATCGATCCATTTTTTGACTTCATCGTAATTACGGAAGTGCTGGTCAGCCAGGCCATGTTGCATCGATCGGAAGAGATAGTAATCGGATGGCGCAAGGTCTGGACTATACGGCGGGTGGGGTAGGACATCCCATTTGAGCGTTTCTAAGTATGTTTTGACCACTTGTGCAACATGTGGCCGAGCATTGTCATGTTGCAAAATAACTTTGTCGTGTCTATCGGCGTATTGCGGCCGTTTTTCTCGCAGTGCTCGGCTCAAACGCATCAATTGTCGTCGGTAGACATCCCCCGTAATCGTTTCATTCGGTTTCAGTAGCTCATAATACACAACACCCAGCTGGTCCCACCAGATACACAGCATAACCTTCAGGCCATGAATATTCTGCGCCGACGTCGATGTTGAAGCATGGCCAGGGTATCCATACGTTGCCCGACGTTTTGGATTGTCGTAATGGACCCACTTTTCATCGCCAGTCACAATTCGATGCAAAAAACCCTTTCTTTTGTGCCGTTGAAGCAGTTGTTCGCATGCCATAAAACGGCGTTCAACGTCTCTTGGCTTCAATTCATACGGCACCCAATGGCCTACCTTTCGGATCATTCCCATGGCTTTTAAACGTTTGGAAATGGTTGATTGATCAACTCCCAAAGTTTTTGCAACCTCTTCTTGCGTTTGAGCCGAATCTTGATCGAGCAATTCCTCCAATTCGGTATCCATGAACTTTGGCGGCGCACCCTCGCGTTCTTCGTCTTCCAAGCCAAAATCACCACTTTTAAAGCGTGCAAACCACTTCTGGCACGTTCGCTCAGCTAGAGCATGCTCACCATAAACTTCCACCAAGATACGATGACTTTCGGCTGCTTTTTTCTTCATATTAAAATAATGAAGAAGAATTCCCCGCAAAAACACATTATTTGGCACGAAATTCGACATTTTCAAGTGTGGTAAAAATATTGTTGTTTACGCTTCAAATAAAAAACTTATACTGACGTTTGTGCCTTACGACAGTAGCTCTCCAATGAATGTTTGGAAATGTGGATCGATGGAATAATAATCAAGTTACGCCATCTGTTGTAAAACCGCACGAACTTATCGATAGACCTATTATTATCCTACTTTTTACCTGAAAGTCAGATATGAACAAAAATAGCTTCTATGGAAGGTACTTTTAGTAACTGAAAATAGATTTCTTGGTGAAAAGTAAAAATATGTTAATGTATGCATGCACGTGGTTGCTGTCATATGAGTCCGCCCAACTTTCGGCAGGTTTACTCCCATTCTCGCTCTTGGCTTGAAATATATTTAAAAGAAAAGAAATATTTGTAGGCATGAGTATGGTAAAAGGGGTTCGGAGAAAAACTTTGAAGGTAAATTTAATTAAATCCGCTTCTGGTGGCTCAAAAAGTTAGGAGCACATGGTGTGTAGTAGGGTCGAATTTCGATTACTGTCGAACTCAAATTATAGTTATTATAATAGCTAACTTATTAAAAAAAACAGCTTCTCTCAAATTTTTGACGAAATTGTAATTCTCATGTAGACATCCAACTCGTGTTGTAAAATTGACATAAAATTGAGAATAACAATTTTTTTCAACGCACAAGCATATAAATACAGCACTGGCAAATCGTATATATTCCAGGAAAGATTTTCTCATTCGTATATGCATTTGAAGAAAGGCAGTTGACCTGTTTAGAAGTAAAATAAAGTGTAACGGATTATTGAAGTATTATTTGTACAACTTCCTCTTCTTCGAATTTTTCTCTCACGCAACTGCACCAGTGCGACTTCACGCCTCTCTGATGGGCGCGATCTTGTTTTCTATAATTCTTGGAACAAAACTATTTAAGATTATGTGAAGGACTTCGTACTACTGAGAAAATTCATCATGTTATCAGCTATTTCGGCGCATGACAAAATATTGGTCCCGCAAAAGAAGAACAACTGACTTGATTCTACCTCATCCTCCACACACCTGCCACAAACGAATTCCAAGCAATGAAAAGTTTCACCGTACGCACCTTACATAGTAATATATGACCTTAATTACAAGACCCGAGTATTTTCTAAGGTAATTTATACTTTAATAGCAGCTGTTTCCGTTTGAAATACGCTGCCTCGGTGCGGTAACCTGAACTTGAGCTTGATGGAAAGCTCCTCGCAGAATACTTATCCACCAACCTTTCCATCGAACTTAGAGCGATCCGCTAAGAGGTTCACCCATCCGCGAAACGCTGCATCCTGACCACTCTTTTCTTAATGGGATGTGGATGGAAATTCCGCTTGAAGCCAATGTGCGTGTAAATTGGTTAATCAGATTTTTTAAGAATCTTAGAAGATCTGTAGCTCAAGCAAAACTTGTGTTATGGGAAAACAAACATTTTTGAGAGATTTTACATACAATTATCCACTGAATTTCCAGTGAACAAAAGTACCAGATAGTTGTTTATGAGAAGCTTTTTTCTCGATAGAAATACACTCGCTGGATTGCCACAGTCTGGTGTTACATGTCCGTAGTTTCGAACGCAGGCACTACTGAATGGTCCCGTATATTGTCATATAACATAACTTGAAATACGAGTCATTCACTGTTTTATTAGGCGGGAGCAATTAAAGTCATTCAAAAATGTAGTCTATGTATATGTCAATAGTGAATAATTCCTAGACGGTATCTTTTTAATGTCATCCTTGACATTTTTCAAGTATGTTTTTGTAGAATTTCACACGATAGAACAACGCGTTAAAATTATTTAAACTAATGAAAATGTTCGATCTTAACAACAGCATATGACAAAATTTTTTTTTTTTTTTTGTGATGAAAATAATACCACAAATATTGTCGACTCATTTGGAATGGTTGGTGAAGCAATTTCAAGAAACTGATTCTGCCGAGAATAGCAAGAGGACTGGCAGACAAAAACTGCATGTTCTGTTGAGAATATTGCTGTTGTAGCGCAAAATGCTATTACCATAAACAACCTTTAACATCAATATCTCAACGTTTTCAACAATTAGGCATTCATGAATTGACTGTTTGGCGGATTTTAGCTCTGGACGTGCTCATGGTGGGCGGTGTGCATTTAATTTTTCGCATATAATTTTTTAGAGCCTTATTTTGGATAAAAATAGTAAAACCTGAAAGAATCTACATTTTTGCATAAGTATCTTTGCGGAAAAAAAAACATCTGAATAAATAACAACTCTTGAGACAAGAGTGCTCATTTCGAGAGCACACAATTGAATTAAGAAAAAAAATGTATATCAACGATAAGAAAGTTTAACAAAAGCAGCAACTGCAAGCATGTTCTTACTGCTGTATAGCAGAGCGACAACTCAACTCAATCGCCATAAAATGTCAACCTCTTGTCAAGCACAAAATCAGTTATAAGACGCTCAGAGTCACGGAAGTTTGGGGGACCTGCTGGCGTTGCAAGATTAAAACATATTTATTTTATTTAAAGCAGTAGGTTGAACCAATTGTGGGAATCAGCTGATAAAACGCAGCAATATTGTACATATAATATATTGAGAGTACATTTACAGTTTATTTATTTGTTTAATTTCTTTTTTCAGTTTTTGTTCTCGTTGTGCTTCCTGAACTTTTCGGATGACGGGCATAATTTCACATTGTTGTGTGTGGACGATTTCTGTTATTTACCTCTGTGCTTAAACACGCACATATAAAACACAAACCAACCTGTTCATTTAGCCACAAACAAAAGAATAACGTTATGTTCTTCTTCAACGCATCAACTTAAGTGCAACCTAGTTTACGGATAAGTTGAAGTTATTGTAAATATGTTAATTCATAATCTTAATGCGCCTTATTTCTTTATTCAACCTCTTCCTTATTTATTGCTTTTTATTGCCTTTTACTCACCTGCCAGTAGTACGCTATTATTATTCTTATTGTCATGATCAACTGGAATGGATGAGACGCGTTCGGCGCGTAGACACGCCACAGTTGTGCCCGGTCGGCCATTTTTGCCGGATGCCGTCAGTTCGACTGTCATGTCCATGGACTTTTGCAGCACTGCATCCATACGTATAATGCCCTCGGCCAGGGTTTTGTAGCCCAAGATGGTGCGTGATTTGTATTTTTTGCGACGTTGCAACAATATAACCAGTCTATGTGCGTTTGAGCGAGAGAAGGGAGAGAAGGGTAAATTGTAGCCAATGCGATTGCTGTTGTTACGATTTGTATGTATTTTTTGCAATTTTAAAATGTATACATTTAACAAAGAGTGTGAACAAACATGCAAAGCATTAATAATTTTTTAATTTTTTTTCGTATATGTGTAAATATGGTATTAGACATTAGTTCGAACATCATAGTTTTTGAAATGTTTGTTTGTGTTTTTTTTTGTTTAATTTATGGTTTTTAGTTAGTTTTTAATTTTTATTAGTATGTTGTTAATTGTACATTGATATACGTTGGCGGCATTTTTATTTTTTTATTTGTTTTTGTTAGGATATGTAGTGGTTTTAGTGTAGGAGTATTGTTGCATAGTAACATTGAAGGGTAGTTTCGGTTTGCCAGTGTTGTGGTAATTGAATTGCAAGCATTGAAAAGAAATGTGAAAGTAAAATTATTAACTTATAAATCATATCGTACAATTTTTTAATGAATCTCAATTTAACTATTGTAGAAGTTTGCAACAGAGAAAGTTGCAATAATATATGAATGTTGCTTGTGGACTAATGGAACTAATGCAAACAAAGAAAGTTAAAAAGTAATATATTTTGATATATTTATTAACATATTTATAAATAGTGTATTTATAACAAGTATATATTATAAGTAGAGGCAAATTATACAATTCTTATTCAGTGAAGGACTTAACTCTACACACAGCAGCATATTTTCTTATATCCCAAAAGATTGAAAAATTTGGAAAAACTGTTGATGCACTTTAATTCCGAATTCATATTTATTCATAAATCTACAAAAATTGAATTAGTTCATTTATAGCAAAAAAATTAACAAAACAACAAAAAAGCAATATGACAAAACTCTACATATACGGTGAAGTTTAAAATAAACAAGACTGGCGTCATACCATCCCTACATCCCTCAATTCCAGTGAAAGCTTGGTGACATTCGGTTCAGTGGAAGCGAAATTATTGTGTCTAAAATGTCATTATGTTGGTGTCATCGGTACAAAAATGAGTTTCGAACAAAGAACTAATATCAAATTTGGTTTTAAAATCGGTGAAACGTTTA
Source organism: Anastrepha obliqua (assembly GCF_027943255.1). NCBI lineage: Eukaryota > Metazoa > Arthropoda > Insecta > Diptera > Tephritidae > Anastrepha > Anastrepha obliqua. The sequence goes on from NC_072892.1 coordinate 91,375,086, forward strand.
CCGAAACATTTGAATTGATGAAACAAATTTATGGCGATGATTGTCTATCTCGTGCCAGACTTCATGAGTGGTTTACACGTTTCAGAGATGGTTGTAAGGATATAAATCACAACGACCATACGGGCCGCCCAAAATCAGTACTCACCGAAAACTCTGTGCATATTTCATTCCGCACAAGTTAGCTGAGGACTAAAAATTGCTCAGAATTCAACATTCCAAAGACCTCATTAAAGAAGCGAGAAAAGACAAGAACTTCCTTTACAACACTGTAACTGGTGATGAAATGTAGTGTAGTGCCAAATGGGAGGCCCTAGACGAGCTACCATCCAAAAAATCGTGTTTGGGGAAGTCAAAAATCAAGTCGATGCTCATTTGTTTTTACGACTCCAAGGGAATTGTTTAGAAGGTGTCCATGCCAACGGGCCAAACCGTAAATGTAGTTTTCTATCTTGGCGTTTTGTAGCGTTTGTTGTATCGCACTCATCGAATTCGCCCTGAATACTGCGAAGTAGGAAGCTGGCGCTTATTGCATGATAATGCACCATCTCACCGATCCACTCTTGTGACTGACTTTTTGGCTAGAAATCACATTTTAGCCATCAATCACTCACCGTATTCACCTCATATGGCTCCCTGTGACTTCTACCAGTTCGGAAAATTGCATTTGTCCATGAAAGGAAATGTTTTGCGTTCGTAGAGGCCATCCAAAAGGCTTGTACCGACATCCTGAAGGACATTCCGGTCAATAACCTGAATCACTCTTTCGAAAAGCTTTTAGATCACGCAATCCAGTTTCGAGGCCAGAGGGCACTATTTTGAATAAATAAACTCGAAGTTATGAAAACAAAGCTCCTGTCTTTTCTATTTTAGCTCAGTCTTGCTATTTTGGACTTCACCATGTGTAGTTCAATTAGCTTAAAACAACAAATTTATTCATTTTAAAACTAGCATTTTTGAATACTGGGTTGCCCATATTCGACGGACCGATGACTCTTTGGGCCCATTCCAATCGACGAGGCTTGTCCGCAGGCAACAATCTTTGTACTGTACTTTTAATATTTAGTACGTCCACCGTTATCACCACTTGAAGGCGTTATGGAATTGGTCCAACTAGTTGGGTAAGCTCTTTCGGCGTTATTTGATTTCATGTCTCCATCAACTCTTTCTTTAGCGATTTCGCGTCAGTTACTATACTTCGTCGAATTTTTGTCTCTAAAAGCTCTCAAACGTGCTGCGTCAGATTTATGTAAATCCGGACTATGTGGCGATGTATTTAGTTGTCTGGGTGCGTAATATGTATAAGAGTCATTGCTTGACAATTAGTTCGGTATGCTTAGGGTCATTGCCTTGTTGGAAAACCCAAACTTGCCCAATACCCAACCTTGCCTAAGCATTCTATTGTACTAATGGTTTCAAATGTTGTTCAAATATGTTTTTATATTTATATCGGTCCACAGTAGCTTTAATAAAGGTCGTCTTTTCAACGCCAGATGCAGTCATAGCTCCTCAAACCATTACGCTACCAGCGCCGTGCTTGACCGTAGGTATCACATTTTTCATTTCAATATCCGCATTTCTTCTCCTCCATATTTTAGCCCGGCCTTCACTTCTAAATATGTATGTATATTGAACTTCGATTCGTCAGTAAATGAAACTTTAGACCAGAAATTCACTTCCTTGCTCATTCTCGGATTTTTTTCGACTTTTCTTTAAATGGAGCTTGCATCTCTTCTGGACAGCTTTTTGGGGCGGCCGGTTCGCTTTTTATTTTCATACGAATTAGTCTTTTCGTAGTTTTAAACAATCGTTTGTGCCGTTTCTCGACTTAAATCTGCTATTTTTGTAATTACGCCGTAAGATTGCATTTCTTTTTTTCTTTTCTTCTCCTTTTACTACTTTCAAAACAAACAAAAATAATGTCATATTTTAATTTTACACTGTTTCTTGATGGGAAAAATATCGTTCTAGCAAAGCAATGGCTTGAAAAGTGTTATGGGGACTCAATCAAAAACAACAATAAATCTATGGTTTGCTGACTAGAAACGTGGTCGTAGAGACACCGATGATGCACAATGCAGTGGACGTCCAAATGAGGCTGCAACACCAGAAAACATAAAAATCCAAAAAATCTTTTTGGATGATCGAAAAATGAAGTTGTGTGAGTTAGCTGGCATCGTAAAGGCATCGAAAGAATGTGTTGGCTTTATATTGCATGACCATTTGACTATGAGAAAAGTTTGTTCAAAGTGGATGTTTGCTCGCTGTTGACCAAAAACAAGACAACGCACCGTGCCACAAGTCAATCAAAACAATGGCAAAACTACATGAATCAAACTTCGAATTCCTCCCACATCCATCGTATTCCCCAGATTTGGTTCCCAGCGACTACTGGCTGTTCGCAGTCCTAAAAAAAATTCTCGGTAGTAAGAAATTTCGCTCGAATGAAGAAGTTATCGCTGCAACTGAAAGCTATCTTGAGGCAAAAGATAAATCGTTCTACAAAAGTGGTATTGAAATCCTAGAACAGCGCTGGAATGATTGCGCTGTTCTTGATGGAAATTACGTTGATGAAAAAAACTAATTTTGATCCAAATCAAAACCCTGGTTTCTTTGTTAGATCCGGGACTATTCAGCCCATTTGTTATGTAATGGCAACGTCGATTGATCCACTGAAATTCTCGAATAACGGTACTTTACAGCTATTTTTTCAATGCTTGCTTTGCTTGAATGAACCAAATAAACCGCCTTTTTGTTGCTTTGTTAATTTTTTGAAAGTGAAATAATTTAATTTTTGTAAATTTATGAATAAATATGAATTCCGAAAAAAACTACCTCAAATTTTCTTCAATTACACTGTAGATTTTTCAATTATTGTATACCTTCTGGGAAATAGGCAAATATACTGCTGCATGTAGACTTAAGTCGTTCACTTTCAGAGTAGTAGGCTTTTATATTTTAAACTGAACCAAATAAAAAAAGGAGTAAATTCAATGTTGAAAATCATGGTGCAGAATCTTCTGAGCTAAAAAAATTTCGGTTCTCTTCAACATTTTTATAAATTTAGTTGCTTAAGTTTTAAGATCATACTTAAAAAAAACTTCGGAAATATTTTTAATTGCTTTGTTTTTGTTTTGTTTGGGAATTTTTTTAAATTTAAGTGCTGCATAGCAAGCAGCAGCAAAAAAAAATCGTGTGTCAAAAACAAAGAAGCATAGAAATGCTTAAAAATAATATAGTCAAAGGGCTGGAATGCGTTCTAAGCACAGCGCTTGTTTGAAAATGAATAGTAAATATAATTTTAAAGAGCAGTTGGAAAACGTGCACAAAATAAATTTAAATGAAGATTCTAAACCCAAATGCATCAGAAGTGTCATGAATTATGCAAATGAAAATATTTAAAATGAATGTTAATCGCATTTGCGAAAGACTATGAGCGAGCTTGGGAAAAACAAATTGTTTAAAGAAATTTTTAAAATTTTTAAAATTTTTAAAAACAAAAACACCAAATTTAGTTGCATAAAATATAAAAAAAGAGATTTGAAGATACAGTAAAAGCTGGCTGGCTTCATTAAGAATCGAAGCTTGCTGCAGCCCTGTCTTGCGTAAAATCATTGCTGTGGAAAATATTCCAGGAATTTTAAACCCAGTGCAAAATACTCAAAAATATTTCCAAAAATATAAAACACCTACATAAATAAAACCGTAAAATTGAAATGTTACATTTAGCAATTGAGATGAGTGTATACGACCTTAATGTATTACTCAACATAAATGTTTTCTTCAAATTCCCCAAAAATGCTGAATAATTAAATGAGGCAACTTCAAAAAATAAGCACTACTACTCGCATACAAGAGGGCATCATAAAAAACACGCTCCAGGGGCATGCCAACTGAATACATTTGCCACACTATACTCCATTGACGCATAAAACAGCTTATCCATAAAACTACAAACTCATACACGCTCACATAAATACACACACCATCAGCAAATAGCGATATGTGCCACATATGGCCTCTTACAACGTTAGAATGCATTTTGTACCCACCTATTGCCATCGCGCTTGATAAAATGCGGATACTGCAGGCTGAAGTGTAAATCTAATTCAGTCTCTGCCAATGGCATCGTGGTCGCTCCGCCACTACCGCCCGCTGTCATGGACACAACACCACTGCTACTTCCGCCAATGCCAATGCCAATACCCGTATTTCCAATATTTCCGGGCGTGCCAATTATGGCTGAACCCATTTGAGCATTGCTGCTGCCCATTGCGTTGTTAATGCCACCACCACCACAACCACCACCGATAAGTGAGGCTCCAGAGTTGCTCTGCTGCATAATGCTGCCAACAGCATTGTTCGAAGCGGTCAGGCCAGTTGCTGTGCCACCGGATGCACCACTTTGCGCAAAACCACTGCTATTTATGGGTATCTCGTGTGAACGTAATGTACGCTTGGAGCTCTGCATCTTGACAGCCAATGTTAGTGACGTCATATCGCCGGGTAATGGTGTCAGTATCGATAGGCGCGTTATTGTCAACGAGCACAGTCTGTAAATAAACAGAGAAAGACAAAAAAATTTTAAACAAAATATAAACAAAGCGATATAGACTTAATAAATAAGCAGGAAAATTATTAAATTAAATGGATTTCCTTATTGATAGTGTGATACAATAAAGTCTGTGATGATTAATGAATGGCACAGCTGGCGTGACTGCTGGGGTGAAGGTTTTGCAACGGCATACATTTTACACTTACAAATACTACAAAAAACGGATGAGTTTACAAGTTGGGAGAATTTACATATACGCATACAGACATACGATAATTAACACTAGACAGAGGGCAAGAGTCACTATTTCATTCTCATATCTGACTGTATCCGCCTGTGATATAGAACACAGAAATTAAAATGAAATATATTTGAAATTGCCCCAATTTTTTGTTTTTGTTTTCGTTTTTTTTTGAAGTGAAACTTCTTTTGCCTCGAAGGATGAAACGCTGTGAGGAGTAAAACCATAGCGTTTCATCGACATGTGACGCTACGCCAGCGCCATCTGTTAAAAGCGTGGCGTGGATGAAACACTGTGAGGAGTAAAACTACGCTAAACTAAGTAAAACTCACGCTATGCCAGCGCCATCTGTTAAAAGACTGGCGTGGCGTGTCGTCGTGAAGTGAAACTTGGATAGATAACGAACAAGAACAAAGCATTCCTAATTTCAACTGTATCGTGAAATATAAAAATCCAGGCCCTCGAGGGGGAGGTGTCGCGATATATCACAACTCCACTGACACTTCAAGGATATTAACTCCTCATATGGATATCGACATGCATTCTGTACAGAATGTATCCGTCAATTTGGGAACGATTGGAGAACTATGTGCTGCAGAGTGCCAACTTGAAAATGGACAAGTAATTTTACTTGTCTCTCTTTATATTCATGTAAATAAGAAAATAGACGATATAATATATTTTATTCATAAAATATTGTTACCTTATACTATGGCAGGGTCTGAGTTGCTAGGACAACATGATCATCAAATTCCGATGATTTTAAGTGGCGACTTTAATGTCAATTTTGCAGAAGAGCGATCAAAGACTCTAATAAGTTTCCTCAAAGAAAAATTAAATTTAAATATGGTTAATGATTGTGAAGTACCAAGAACAAGATGCGGAACTACCATTGATGCAGTATTTCATCGATACCTTGATAGATTAGAATGTAGATCATTTTTTACGTATTTCAGTTACCATAAAGCCCTTGTTTCATTTTTGGAAAACGAATCCAATAATGATAATGACAATGCCGAGAACCAAATGTAATTGAGTACAATAAATTCATTTCTTTTTATATTAAAATAAATAAATAATTCTGTTTAATAAAATTCCATTCCATGCTTTCCATGACTTCTGCATGCATTATATTGAAATAATAGTTAAATTATTGATTTGTTGATAAAAGAAGTTTCACTTCAATCGTGCGGGTTCCGTGAACTACCACACACTTTCTTTTTTTTTTTTTTTTTTTTGTTGGTGAAAAATTTCAGAAAAATTTTACAATAAATTCTATTTTCAGTGGCACATGGAAATTGACAACCAAACCATGACGGGTTACGGTTGCGTTAACCGCTTCTTGCTATTCATGAAATCCATCACATGGCTAATATCCAGGCTTGCTATAAACAGGCGTTGCAAAGAAGTGAAAACCAAATACCTATACCTAAGTTCCAGCAAGAGCAGGACAGCTATGGAAAAGGTGCTGAGTTCATTCCACGTCGTTCTACAGACCGCTCAAAGGACTCAAAGTAATGGCGAATCTCACAGCATCCTTACTTCGTGGACAATGTTCGGCAAGCGTGAGCCACAAAATTAGAAAGTGCAGGCTTTATTAACCTTAAAAGCTCGAGCGTCTTCGATCCACACGTGGCCGGGAGGATCTCGCAACTTTGTCCAGCGCTCGCTGAGTTGACGCGAAGACCACACTTCCCACTAAAAGCAGACTAAAGGTGGCCAAGTGAATCTCAATCTAAATCATCCCCCCAGCAATTTCCCACAATGCCCTGTGATCAATTATCCAGATCAGCCTAATATCAAGGAATTCGAATGCGATAGAAAGAAAAGCCAGGCATTCGTAGATCAGTTTCAATCGCATTATCATCGAGCCCAGAACAGTTATGGCAGAAGTAAGCAGCTAATCCAACATCCGCTTGGAGCACACAGCAGTAGTGTAATAGCCTGAACTTGAGTATGAAGGGAAGTTCCTTGCAGAATACTTCTTCGCGAACCCTTCGAACTAACTCCGCGACATGCGTGAGATCCTGTCTGAGAATGTTGCGCCCTTCCCACTCGGATCAAGCGAGGATGTACATTAGTCACCAGGGGACGAACAGAAAGCCTCTGAGGATACTTGAAAATCTGTAAGTCACGTCAAGCCTGTAGCAGCAGTTTTGCCTGCGTTAAATTTTTACAAAATGTTAGTGTGTAACTGATAAAAATTTTAAAATTGTTTTGTGACCTGTAGCCAACCTTTTCCAGCTCGAAGAATCAAATAACAGTTATTATTGGTATCTGCCTATTTATCGTTAATTTTCATCAAAGTTCATTTAAGAACATAACGTAACATGTTAAAATCTATCTAATTTAATAGGAAAGCTGATGGGCTTATTGAATTTTTTATCGAATATAAGAAAGTTATATCCCGGCACGATTTTCAGGGTCCCGAGATTAGCTTGTAAATATTCTGAAGTCGCCAATATTGGCATCCCTAATGCGTACACATGTGACCTCATTACCAGTATACTCGTACAAACGGAATTACATGGATAACATGAGTCTTCTTTATTTATTGAACATATTGCCATAAGGCAATTGTGTGACAGTATGAAATAGCCTCGGCATTTTAAATGAATTAAATATGTATGTATTGTACGGTATTTTCAATTTTCTTTTTATTTCATTGATATCAGTAATAATTCAATGAAAATAAGTAAGAGTAAATTTATTTATTTATTCACGAGATACTGCACCACCAATGACTACCGGATATAAAGAAACTTCAAGAATAGTATGACGTGCAATGAAAAGATTGCATGCGGAGACATAGTCCAAGCCATGAAAGGAATTAAGAAGCATCACTGTGATTCAAAGAGTGGATTAATGCTAAAAGCAACAAAAAGAAGAAATGAGTGAATGAATGTTGGAATTAAAGATGTTAGCTGTGGTACGAAAGGAGCTTAAAGTAATAAGTGGTTAGTAATTATTGATTCCATTATGTGCCCTACAGTAAAAAATGGGGAGCAATTCCCTAAGAAAGGAGGTAGTTTCATTTTATACATTTCGTGACTGTCGCTGAACTGGTAACGATTGCAAAAGGGATGCAGAATGGGGGTGAGCCCTTACTCTTACTGGTAATGGTATGACAGTGAAGACACAAAATCACCCTCTACTCGCAGCAGATGGTAACAGTAGTCTGGGTGAAAAACAGAAATGGTTTGTTTTTTTTTTTTTTTTTATGATGAATAAATTTTATTTGCAATCTATCAGTTGACAATCAGCAAATTTTTTAAATATAAGAATTATGACAGGATTGATTGCGCTCCATTGAGACCACTCAATATATTGTAAAATAAAATAAAAAATAAATATTGTGAATAAAAAAAAGAGGTTTTGAAGTTAAAAAATGTATTAAATTTAGGTACGTTGATTTTACAAAACTATATAGAATAGAATACGAATTATGAAAATTAAGCATAGTTGTTATGGAAAAAATATAATAATAGTAATACCGTTTTCTTTTCTCGAAAAAATGTGACTTCATTTTATGCAACATTTACATAATAACTATTGTTGAAAAGGTGAAATGTTCCATTTGAAATAAGAGCAGAAAAAGTGATCCCATCTACAAAATCCCCTTTTACTCTAGACTGCAAATTTCTTCTAAAGTGTAACGTTCTGATTTCTCCCTCAGACGAAAACGAGGATTAATTCACTAATCCACCATAACAAGTTCATTTATTGAGACCAATACAATTTAAGAATTTCCTTCCAGTTAAATATGTTAAATTTGAGATTTTCGCACAAAATTATTTGTAAACAACAAATTAAAATTAGCTACCGAGGCTAAAATATGTCACGCATTTTTCATTCGAAAGTCTTTGTAATACATACTTAAAGTATCAAACTGAAGAATTGGCGAAAAGTGGCGACGGCTAAGCTGCTCTAAACAACTAACTACTAACCGGTCGCACCTCTTCAAAAATAGTCTATGAATGTATGCTAATTTGCAAGGTGGAATAAGTTTGAACTTATATGGGTGCCGAGACACTGTGGTATTCAAGGCAATAAACTCGCTGATGAATTGGCGAACTGCAGATCTTTGGAGCGTCCAATTCGACAGGTCAAGTAAGGCGAGAAAATGTGCACATCAATGAAAATGAGAACCAGCTCTATTACCTGCTGGTGCGGGTAGAAAAAGACTATATCTGCGTTGTAAGGTAAAAAGGATTATCTTGACGAGCTGGAAAAGGCACCATCGCTTAATTTTCTAAAATAACAACCCTCACCCCTAACTAGTTTATGATATTGTTTGTGAAGAGCGAAGTATGATTGAGTGCGAAATGGTTGAAGCAACGCAGAAGAGTGAGTACTAATCGCGTGAACATAGGAATCGGGTGAAATATTAGGAATTAATTTTTTGGTAGATAATTAATTGACATTTATGGATTTGGATATGATATCCAGCATATGACAATCGCGGCTACGAGTTACATGGTCCATTCGATCAGTTTAATTTTTGAGTACTACTTCCAATAAATCTGGCCGTATGGCGTAAATGGTGGCTTGAATATTGCAAGAAATCGAAAGTTAAGCACGTTGTGCCGTCTTGTTGGAACCAAATGTCGCTGATTGATCTTTGGAAACAAAAATTCAGTCAGCATGACTCGATAGAGTTCGCTATTCATCGTAACCACAACTCATTCGTCATTTCCGCCAATGCTTTATGAACTTCGCGAACAGATTTTTTTTTTTTTTTTTTTCAAAGTAAATTTCCACAATTTGGAAGCGTTATTTTAGTGTTTAATGATTCACTATGACTTACCAAACCTTACTAAACATAAACGTCAACACAGTTTCCCATTCTCAGCTGTCAAACCATAGTTATCGATATCGATAGCTAAAAAACATCCGAAACATTTCTTACTTGAAGGATTAGGTACATTAGGGCGGGTCGATTTAAAAATCGCTCATTGCTCTGTGTAAATCGTATTCTAGGGATCAAAATAAGAAACTTTGCCGAAGGAACCTGTAAAACGAATTCTGATGTCCCCCAATTTGGGTCGAACGAAAAATCCCACTTTGACCCATTTAGAGTGCTCCAATCGAGTCCAAATGTATGACCGACCCACACTAACTTTGGACGGCCGATCCACCCATGCCAGTGGCACACCCCCTGGGGGGTTCCCCATACAATCATTTCAAAATATTACCATTTTTGGCCTTTACATGAGAAAAGAAACTAAAAAGTTCGACCCAATTGGGGGACATCAGAATTCGTTTTAGAGGTATTGTTTCTTGGGCAAAGTTTCTTATTTTGATCCCTAGAATATGATTTTCACAGAGCAATGGGCGATTTTTTTGCCTCCCCACAAATCGACCCGGCCTAAGGTACATATAGGAACAAAACAAAAAAACGCATGTTCAAGAAAATTTTACAGACCTTTCGTAAAGCCTCTACAGAAATGGTATAAAATTATCGGAAGATGAGTGGAATAAGTGTATTGAAATTATGATCATATTTTTCTTTTCTACCAACCTGTTAATAGCGTATGTGGCGGTTGTCGTCTCATAAAAGTATTGATCTACAACGGTCATACAATTTTCCACTCTCATATATTAAATAATTTAAACCAGCAATTTAGTTACCGTATACGAGTCATGTTAGCATTTTGCAATACATTCAATATCTAGCTACGAAATTGAAAAAATCTTAGCCTTAGTTTGTGTAGATATTTTCTACCATCAATTACGTTCAAACTAATTTTTGATTGCAAATCAAATGGAAGTTGGAAAAATTGCAAATGTAATTACGTTTCGACGATGCGGAAGAAAGAAATACAATCAAAACCTGAAAATATTTAATTGCCAATGTAAAGCCGATCGGATCAATCTAAATGTCAAATCATGAAATTTTTTAATTAACAAATTTTTCACTTTTTTTAATTTCGTTTGCACATACATGCATACATACATTTATTTTTATTTTTATAATCGGTCACACAATCATCTGCAGAAAAATAAACCCACGAAAAGCCATGTAAGTTTGTGCTTATGGATATACGTATGTATGTATACGGCATGCAATAATATAATTTATTCCGCAATTTCAATTGGAGCTGAGCTATGCAAAAGTGAAAACGTGGAGCCTAGCGTTGTGTGTGTGACAATTTTAGCACGTACAGTAGCAATCTCAGTAATCCATAACTGCAGAAACAACAGCTGTAACTGCCAGCAAAAGTCGTTAAGTTGATCAATTTGCAAAATATGTGGCGAAATTTTTGTCTGATCTACAGAGCGCACGGAAAATTTAATGCACTTTCTACATTTGCTCGTTCCCGTACAAAGTGGATGAGTGCAAAATCAAATGTAGAAATAGTTCGCCAGTTGTTCAAAGAAGCGTAAGAAAATACGTGTAATAAAAGATTGGAATTCTAAGTGGCGGACCGCAGTATTTTATGGGTTTTACATGAAGCGGCTTGTAATGAGACAAAAAGTTTGGAATGAACTGATAAAGCAGACATTTAATTTATTTTTTTTTTTTTTGTATTATTGGTCACCGTAGCAAAGTGGGTTTATGCGTGACTACCATTCGGTAGGTCCAGGGTACATGCCTAGGGGGATCAGTAATATAAATGATAATAAGTGGTTTCCAGTTACCCTTCGATAGGGTGTGACAAATATCCAGATAAGAAAAGATAGAGAAGATCATATTGCGACAATATACCGGGTTTATCACAATCAAGTGCCATCTCTCTGACTTTGCGCGGACTTTTTAAATGACCCTCGTATGCTTCAGATGAAGGGAGCTGTTTTGTCATAACTGTTATGAAATTGAATACCAAATTTAGAGAAAACAATCGAGAATAGTGTAATTCCATATGAAAGGTACTTGATTTGAAGAAATGTGTCGAGGCAACATGCTAAGCCGCTATTCCTACAGACCATCTCACAAATGCTTATCATATGCAAGTAGTATCTATTATTACCCACAGAAATAAACGTTTGTAACGATGAAAGGCACCATTGTCGTCAGTCAGCCAGTCATTACTAATGTGGCAAGTGCTGCATCATCACGATTTGCTGCAAATTGCGTCAACGAATGAACAAATGACCTCCGGCTTCGACGCAACGTATTTGCAACAGCCACCTAGAGCCAGTATTAGAGGGCAGAAAAAATCGGAGTGTACGAAATAAAAATATGACTACAGAGTATACGAGTACATTACATGAAATATGCAAATGAAAAAAAAAACTGCAAATGTGCAAATGGGTAAATAATGAAAAATGAAGTGTATATTGCAAGCTAAAAAGGTTAATAAAAACCAGTCACAGTGCATTAAGTGTAAAATACGAAAGCAAAAAAGCTGGGAAATAGCAAAAAATTAGAAGGAGAAGTGCAGAAAAGGTGCAAAAGAAAGCAAAAGTGTGCACTAAAGCGTTACGTTCATATGCAAAAATTAGCTTCATTAACCTGAACACATACACACTAGACGGCTAGGAAATTGCAAGCGATATCAGCAACACAGCCAAAGTAATGAAATAGTCGTCAGCCACAGCAAAACCATCAACAGCAGGAGTTCAGGTGGCATAAGCGCGACTTTATTGTCGAAATACATACACACATGCATACATACATACATACATACATACATACATATGTACAAGCTCAAGTACGAAAAATTTTTTTCGTTAATGCGCAACCATGCGCTTGTTTGGCGCCGTGCGTGTATATGTAAATTTTTTTCTACATACAGACACCCAGCAGCTAGCAGTGCGCTTAGGAGTAGGACAAGCTGGAAATTATATTTACTATACATTATTATTTTGCTAACCGGTACGTCCATTCCAAACACCAGAAAATTATTATTTGTATAGAATTAATGTGTTTGCCCTTGCTTGCTATTCCTTTTCTGACTGTAAGAGTGCCAGTACTAGCTGTAATAGTTGATACCGCAATTTCAGGATGTTTGTTGTATCGATATTCCCTCCAGAACGTATTTAACTTTCTTAAATTTAGTAAAAACTTAGCAAGCTGAATATGTTTTCATGAAAACTACAAGAAAATTTTCTGAAAATCAAAGAAATATAAATTTTTATTAATATATTATTTAAGTGAAAACAATTCTTAAAGCAAGCATTTTTTCATATATTGGTACTTGTCTTTAAATCATATTTAATCATTATAATATTTAAATTATTTCAAAATGCATATTTTCTCTAAATTACCAATGATATAAATTATAGCTTTTCCAATTTACTCTTTTATTTTGTCTTTATGCAACAAATATCCGATTGCCAAAAATAAGATGGGTACTTAAAACTGCCTTCTTGCTTCACCACTAACGTAGGACCTTCGAATGACTGAACACTTGCCACTTAAGTAGTCCATGCATGATAAATCTAAGTAAAGGGTTTTCCAATAAAACGTCTTATTTTGAATAGCCCGCTATTTCGATAGATGTCACTTTTGCAGTTGTCATTTTTTGATATTTGATAAGTAGAAACTACGCCATTAATTAAAGTGGAACGAAACACGCTTAACACGTTGAGTGCCACCATACAACAAAAAAAATGGGGTTCGTCCGGCCACGATTTTTTTTTTACATAATGCAATAGAATATTGTTCAACAAAATGTAGGCCATATGATGCCACATTGGTCTCATACCCATAGGCCAAGCAGCATAAACAATGCAATGGCTCTAGTATGGCGTGAATACACTACTACTAATAGCCTCTATGAAGCAGCTGCATCAGCACAAACCGAAATCTCACACATTATACCGTGAGACCAAGTGTCACCACGAGGCCTGAAAGTCTCTTCGCACTGTGAGACCAACCTGGACTCCCATGGCACTCAACGTGTTAAACAACGCATTGAAATTATTAAAATTCAATATAAAAATGGTGAAAATTTGGCAGAGACGTAAAACTCGAACATTTTTGGGTCATCGTGAAGCACCTTGTCGGACCGCAATACAGAAATTGGTGAACAAATTCAAGCTGTTGGGACAATTTAGTGATGTGAAGAACAAAAACCGTGCACGTCGCTCAAGAACAGCCGAAAATATTGCTGTTGTAGCCGAAAGTGTTGAAGAAAACCCAGCTTTGTCCTTTCCTCGTCGTTCTTTGGAATCAGGCATTCCACAAACGTCATTACACCGTATTTTGCATAAAGATTTGGGTCTTAAGCCTTATAAAGTCCAGTTAACACAAGAACTCAAACCAGCCGTTAATCAACAACGTCGTGTCTTTACTGATTGAGTCTTTGAAAGGCATGAAAATGATCCGGAATTCCATCAAAAATCATCATGAGTGATGAGGCAGATTTCCACCTCGGTGGCTTCGTCAACAAGCAAAATGTGGGACATGGGGCTCAGAAAATCCAAAAGTTATTGTTGAAAGGATAGAGAGGCTCCTCAACGTGTGACTGTTTGATCCGACGGAGTCATTGAACCTTATTTTTCGAAAATGAAGCTGGAGCATAAGTTACGGTGAATGGATTGCGCTATCGAGAGATGATTAACGATTTTTTATGGCCGGAATTGGATGGTATTGATCTGGACAAGGTTTATTTTCAACAAGACGGTGCTACGTGCCACACAAGCAACGAAACCATTGATCTTTTACGGGAAAATATAACAATTAACACCTCTTATTGGAAAACCCTTTATTTTCCTTTCACATCATAGGACTCCTTCATGTTTTTCAAATCAGTGGAATTACACAACAATGCAAAGCAAAACTTAGTGGAAATCTGTATTATCAAATAAATTAACTAAATGCATAAAATATGTATAACTTCAGTTCTATGAGCGATTTTTACACTTTCTAAGTTTTCTAAGTCGGCCGCCGTAGCCGAATGGGTTGGTGCGTGATTACCATTCGGAATTCACAGAGAGAACGTTGGTTCGAATCTCGGTGAAACACCAAAATGAAGAAAAACATTTTTCTAATAGCGGTAAAAAGTAAAATCACAAAATATTAGTCCATAGGGTGAAGTAAGCAGAATGTTTATATAAACTAATGATTAAATTTTAATTTTAATTGTCTAATGTTTGCCACTTGTGCCCTTTTGATTAGTGTCTAATGATTTTTGTTGCAAAAGAGAGAAAATAAATTTTTAAAAAGGTTTATCGGTTTGATTTCACTCTTTGTTCACCTCATTCACCTCTTCGCCCTACCAAGACTGGCTTTGGTCACAATTGGCATGAATCCTAACAATTCAATTAAAGTGCTCAAGTTGAGAAAAGCTTTCTAAATTTTGCTTTACTACACATAGAATTCACCCAAACCGTTCTCATCTTATCTTTGTGCAAACTAACTCTTATTGCAAAAATTCGCGTCAATTTTAATTGCCTTTTTATTTGCGCTCTCAGGCGTCTAATTAGCCTCTACTAAGCATTCTTTATACGAGTATCCAGCAGCCAGCCAAACGGCCAAAAAAGTGTGTGCGATAGTTGCACTTACAATTGCCTCAAATCATTGGAACACTTTGTTGTCTTAATTAGGACAAATGCAATTACTCGCTCAGATAATTCGCACTACGCTGCGATACCGGCGTCTACGTTGGAAATTAGTAGATTGGCGCAATTAGCGCATAGTTGTGAAATGCAAGCAAGTGTAAAGGCAATTTTTTTCTTCTAATAAGAAAAGATATTTTATATGAACAGCTAATGATTAATACATACATACATATATGTATGCATGTGTACATACATTTGGTCGTAAATGACATATAGACTGGGATGCTGCGAAGTATGAATTATGAGAAGTGTGAATGCTTCAATATTTATACACGAAATGTTAATTATTTAATGGATTTATTTCGACACTAGGCTCGTTTTTTCACCTAATTTCTTGTTTTTAATACTTATTGTCAGTGTAATATGATAAGTTTAATCATAATCGAGTTCCTGACTCAGTGTGCGAGTGTGAGTCATTGAAAAGGAACTGACGCTAATATTGGATTAATCTTCCTACACTTGTTTCTTTCTTAGCAGTGTTTTGCTTCTGCAGCTGTCAGACTTCGATAGCTTTTGATACAGAGTGCAAGGATGAAAATGCGCGCGTTTCCGCCATATACCATAAAAAAGTCGTGCATTGCATGGCTAAAATACGTAACATCGTCGCGAAAAAAATTATCAGCAACTAACGAGATTTTTCAGAAACTTCCACTTCAAACCCTGAACTTTATTATACTACAATTTAATAGACTATAAAACTACGAATCCAACTTTTTGAAATTTAAAGTTTTAAACTTTATTTTACTTGATATTTATTGTAGAATGAACTGTGTTTTTATAAAAAACTCAAAAAGCAAAAGAAAAGTAATCAAAACTCAAGGCGAATTAAAAAACGGATACTTTATTTTTCGCGATTTTGACAAGTCTGACGTCAGCTCCGTTCGCAATACAAAACAAACGAACAAAACAAAAAAAGGAGCAGAAATTACATGCTTCTGAAAATTCAGTGAATGGCTTGGTAATATTGTAATTTGTGAGATTTAAACTAATCAAACTAATGGAAGCGAAGTGCCGGGTTTTAAATTGTAAAAGCACAATTTAATATAAAGCATCCAAATTTGTTTGGCGTTTTTATGCAGTAGACGTCGTAGCAATAAAGTGTGTGTATGCGCGTATAATTTATTGTGTTTGTTTGTTTCCATTGCTCTCGCCTACTCTTCTCCTTCACAAAGAAGTAATTCTCCTTCCTTTTGTTTGTTCATTTATGGGCTCTTACGACACGACGATTTCGGAAGGCGCAAGCTATTTCTTTCAAGAATGATGATCAAAACTGGTCAACATATCGCGTATTTGATATTTTGACATATTAAAAAAATCAATTGCTATTCAGTTTACAGATAATTTTTTGTGTGCGCCTTGTGCCTGTATGTGCACATCTCCCCTAACCGGACAAAACCACTGTGACGGTAAGTGTCCGGTTTTGCGGAATTTCACTGTACATCTTTGTATGTACTCACATATGCCAGCAAATGACCGTAGAATTGTGCAATATTTGTATGAATTGCTATTAGGGGGCATTACACAATGAAATTATTTATTTCACAGTTATGGCTCACTACGTGAACATTAAGTAAAAACATAAAAAAAAAGTTTCTCCAACTATTTGTGTGAACAAAAGTGTACAGATGCTTATCACTTGTTCAGTTAAAGCGTTACGCGTCATTAGGTAGATTATTAACTGACTGGAGTATGTAGCGAACGAAATGGGTAACCTAACTAAATGAATAAATGACAGCCTGTGAATGATTCAGCGATTTTATGGCAACGCATTGTCGCACACGTAGAACGGATTCAATTAATGCCTCAAACACGAAAAATAAAATAGCAGCTAGAGAATGTTAATGGTGACAAGATAATTTAGAGAATTCAATTCACAACCGTAAATTTTAGGTACGAGAGCGCCTGCAAAAAATTAAGTGTTACTCGATTAGAGCTTTTGAGTGCGTTCGTGTTTATTTATCAACAATTTAAAAAGTATTATAATTTTCAGTGCGGTAGTACTTGTTTTGAATTGGCGAATCGTTTATCCCCTCTTATCACCGCCAAAGCTCAAATTTGCTTGTAAATTTCCACCGCTACTTCTAATTGTTTCATAAGTCCGATGAGAAGTTGAGCAGTTCCGACAGTAGCTACTGCATCTGATTTACGATTTAAGTGGCAGCTCTCCTTGCGAACATCTCTTGCAAATGAACAAACTTTTAATTTCTTTGTCACGCTATTTGATACAAATAAGTTTGCACCATCAGACATTTCTTCCACTCGGACAGACGCTATCGAAGCATGACTGTCCGCCTATGGAAGCTATAACTGTACAAATGTGTGCATCTAAAGCGGAGTTCGAAGAGTTCTTTGCATGATTAGGCTTTTAGGTTTGATAGGCACATTTGGTGCATAAACTTTGTATTAAGTCCTCAGAGAATTGCAGACGAACTCAAAGTTAATAAAAAAATCGATATCATAAATAGTATATCGCTGATTCAGATAACCAATATAACATTTACATTCGTCATACTAGAGCTACATAAATTGTTTTTGGTTTATTTGCGTCCAGTTTAGAAAATTTGGAAATCTTCTACTAGTGCTTCGAATCCCAATGCTGGGATTGCAGTTTGAAAATATCTTCAAAATCTTATAGTAAACGACTTCGCATAAAATGGCTTCATAGGGAAAGAATACGAAATTTCTTTACGTTTGTTAACACGAGGGCACGCGACTTAGTCTATTCTGATTGAACCATAGTAAAATTGTATTGCTGATAAGCAAGCTGGGCGGAACACCTTTGAAGAAGTTTCTTTGCGTAAAGAGAATGTGAGATTTCATTAATGTAGCTACCTATGATCTGCTTTTGAGCAAGTGAATTTGAGGCTGTGCTGGATGAATGTCCGGATAAACATGCAATGCGGTAAGCTTCTTTTAACCAATGCAAATTAGAGGTGGCTGTGTGAGGTTTAAAGCTTAATAAGCCGAAACTCTTGACAATTATAGTCCCTGTAGTTGTCGTGGTAAAATCATCTGTAGACCTTATTGAAAATCGTATGGATCTATTCGAACAACTTTGAAGGATCGATTAAGACTCAGACGCTTATTACCGTCTTTGGTTCCCATACACTCTTATCTTGATGTGGTAAACTACATCAAAAAATTCCCTCCCCCGACCAATCTATTAACAAGGAATACAATTATATAGATCTAGTTTTCGTAAACTGGATTAAAAATTTTGTCGGTTCGAACCGTTTTTGTACCTCTATTTAATTATTTATTTGTTTATCAAACACACACAGTTATTTTACAGAGTTTGAACGAATACATTTCTTAATAATTACATAGAGTAAATATAAAGTTAATATATTATTGTTATTTAATTATGAAGGTATTTATAATGTTATTTAATTATGAAGGTATTTATAATAGCAAACAAGAGAAATGGGGAAAAAGAAAGATATGCGTACATATTAACAATTATTGGCAAAGTAATGTAGCAGTTCACCTCTAAAACGCAGTGTGTTTTTTCTTTGATTTTTTGTGGCAGGAGTTCCAAAGACGGACAGAAAGGACAAAGAACTGTTGTTCTGTTACCAGGCAACCGACCTTTGTATGGATTTGTCAAAATGATTTTTTTTGTCTTTGAAAAGAGGTTTCGGTTCGGCTCAACGGGTCGGGAATTAGAAAGAACTATGTACATTTGTTTTTTTTTTCTCTAACAATCCAAAAAAAATATATAAAACAAATATAATTGGCGCTTACAGACTTTATTGGGTGTTTGGCCGAGCTTTTCCTCCAATTAACTGTGTACGTCTTAATGTTGTTCTACAAATGGAGGGACCTACAGTTTTATGCCGCCTCCGAACGGAAAATAGTTTTTTCATGGCAAAAATAGGAGGTTTGCCATTGGAGCGACCGCTGTTAGGAAAAACTTTTTCTGTCATTTGGTGATTCATGCCCGGGGATTCGACGCCGAGCACTACTGACTAGTAATCCCGCACCAACCACTTTGGCTACGGCTATTTGTAGTAAAAAATATGCTTACTTAATAAAAAAAATTTGCCGAGAATAAACTAATTAATTGAAAAATTAGTTT
The DNA here is from genome assembly GCF_027943255.1 of Anastrepha obliqua. Taxonomy (NCBI): domain Eukaryota; kingdom Metazoa; phylum Arthropoda; class Insecta; order Diptera; family Tephritidae; genus Anastrepha; species Anastrepha obliqua. The sequence goes on from NC_072892.1 coordinate 91,394,466, forward strand.
GTTAGAGTTAAATAAAAAACAAAGTATCCGTGTATGCTGATTCTACTTATTTCTGAATTATTGAGTGTCGAAAAGCGGAAAAAAATGTATTAAAATCAACTGCACGGATCAAAATTAACACGCAGCTACCCAATTAAGGCTCTCGGGCAAAGCCAAGCTAAAGCTCGTGTTACGCTCCTTCTTTTTTTGGAGCCAGCATAAAAAGGGAACTACGCATCAAGCGAACACGGAAATTCTATAGCAAATAGTGACGTGCAAAAACACGAAAAAACCCTATTGTTATTGGAATTTTGGAAATATGGTATATAATATACAAATGCTTTAAAACACGTGCCAATAGATAAGCAAAAAGTTATTGCTATGTAGATAAGCCATCAAAGTAAGCATGTAAAGTAGCAGCACACACAGCACGCAAAAGACAACTATGTATTTGGCACAACTAACCTGAGAACTTATTTTTAATGGCTCTTGAACTCTTTTGCATGCATACATATGTATGTATAAATATGTAACTAGGTGTGGGCATGTTATTTTGTCAGTAATTAAGCGGAAATTTATTATGTCCCTACTTGTGTTGGTATTTTTATTGTTCCAAATTCTGTCGAATAACGGCCACCCCAAGTTACTCTGGCTACAAGTCATTAACTATTAACACTTAACAGGATTTTGCTTGCCAACAAAGGTTATAATTGTCAAATTATTACATACGGCAAATAATTCAGCCACTTTCACGTGAAAACACACTTGTAGTACAAACATACATATAGGGTTTTTTAATAGGTGCGCTTCACCTTTTTCCGATAGGGAGGGCGAACGACGCAATATTTTTTATTTTTCGCTTGTCATTTGTAAACTTCATTAGTATACATTTCATCATGGAACGCTACACACTTGAGCAACGATTGCAAATCGTGCAAATTTTTTATGAAAATAATCGTTCTGTTGCTGCTACTTTAAGAGCATTACGGCCATTTTACGGTCCATTTAACAAGCCGTCCCGTTTTGGGGTTATGTGAAGTCATTGGTCTACAGTAACAAGCCGGCGACGATTTGTGAGCTCAGAGCCATTATTGCACGCGAAATTGCTTGTATTTCGGCCGATTTATGCAAAAGAGTGGTCGAAAATTGGGTTCAACGATTGGACTTCGTAAAACGTGCACGCAGTGGTCATGCAAAAGAAATTGAATTTCATACTTAAATGTATATGTTCAAACTCGATAATAAAAAAAAAATTAGTTAAAAAAGTCAAACCGTTTGTGTTTTATTCAAAAAAGTTCAAAAGTTGAAGCGCTCTTACTGAAAACCCCTATACATATACGCCTATAATTATTGATGCCGGAATATTTTTAATGTTATAGATCGTAAAGGGTCTTAAGTTTTGAAACCTTACAAGATACATATGTAAATAGTCTGCGTAAAATTGACGCAGGTGCTTTCGAATATTGCTATTTCTTTCGAAACAGTACGAAACCGCGTGCGTGTTTCGGATATCGCATCTCAATTGCTGTGCAGACCTTTCGTTAGGCACAACGCTTTGGTAGGTATTACAAATTTCGTCATATAACGACTCCGCGATCAATTTTTGGAATGATTATCTTTTAAGTAAGGCTTAGTGAGGCGAATATGACGGCCATAGAAATCGTGTAATTTACGAAAAACATTTTTCACTGAACGCCCTTTTTCATAATAAAATTAAATAAATTATTCTGCTTTTCCAATACAGAAAAAGGAAAGCAGATGGCATTTAAAATCGAGCTCAACTCAAAAACGTCCCTATTGGAAAACCCAAAAACTAAATATGCAATATTCCACCGAGGAACTTCGGGAAAATATACATAAATATATAAAAAGTTCTATTATCTAATTTCTCTCAGTCTTCAACTATTAGTTATTTATTTGCTCTAACAAACAATTAACAGTTTGCCCGAAAAGTTACATGCAAAAAAGTTATGGCGCTTGCTGTGCTATCTGCCATTCAACAAATGATTTCACTCAGTAATTGATTTGAAACACTTTTCGTCTAAAACACTGAACCGCAGAACTTTAAGCGATATCGGGTAGAAGGTGATCACACATCGTTAATGGTTTACTATTTACAAAATTTATCATTAATTTATTACACCAATTTGTAGAAGAAAGCCACTTGTGCCACCCCAAAAACACAAACGTGCCAAAGAAAAACAAAAATATTTCGTTTCACTCGAGCATCGGAAAACTTCCGCGCTACTAAAAACAAAAATTGGATTTTAGTGTGATATACACTGCATGTACGAGTATAAAGGTATATATGTGTGTACCTTTGCAATTATGAACGCATGCCGGGTGTTGCATTTGCGTTGTCTGTTTCTTTTCGTCAATTAATTTTTTTTTTTTGTTGCTCATTTGGATTTATAAAGATGGAAGTGGAAATTTCGAGTTCATTGGACTGACAGTCGTCAGCTGTTGCTTGGCGACTGGCGGGCTGTCGGTTTGTTGACTGTTGACTATTTATTGTTTATAGCCGCATACACCGTTGATAAGCAATTTATCTGACGGCTAAGGTCGCTACACCTTACAAATGGTCAACGGAATGGCGGAAAAGAGAAATAAAGTTCCGGTTATTAAAACGTATGATGATTATTTTTGACGTTTCATCCATATACTTTTGAGCCATCGCAGCTAATTTGTCGAACAAAAAATATTTATAATTGCATTACATGAACACATACCGTAAATTTGTAAGGGGTATGAGATCGGGTGGTTTCACGATATTTTCATACTGGCAGTAAGAAATAGCGGTGCGGAATGATTCGCCTTCGAAATATAGAAAACCTAATACGTCGTTGAGATTTTTTACGATCCCGATATTTTCGCCATCTCGTTATAATAATCCCGAAATCCCGGGATTGGTTCCGAAATGTATTAATTATTTTATAACCACTTAACTCGATAAAATTGCGTTAATATTATTTGAGAAGCCTCTCTTATATAAAAACAATAAACAAAGGGGTTTTAAATATACTTTTTTATTTAAAGTGAAAATTATTTCAATAGTAACAAAATATACGCATTTAATAATTATTTAGCATACATATCTGGTAAGGTCACTTAGGGTATGTAGACGGCGCTTTCAAATGTGTGTGCAGTAATCCTTTGCTATTTGAGGAGGAGGAGCTCGGCCAAACAGCCAAACAAGGGTGTACGCGCCAATTATATATATAATATATACATATATAATATTTCAGTCATTTGAGGAGTTGAATATTGGATACAAAAAACTCTGCTGACTTCTACCACAAAAGTGTTGTAAACACGAAGTGCGTTCCAATTTTGCTTTCTTGCTATAAGAAGGGGGTTTTTCCATATGCATTTCATATGCTTCTCAAAAAATTACAAATCACAAATTTTTGATGTTTACCAAAAATTCCAGGATTTCTGGTAACTAAAACCGGGCCGGATTCCATGATCCAGAAATTGGCATACGAGTACCTACTACGTGCCAAAGTATTATCGAAGTAGTAGGAGTTTTACGAAATAAATTTTGCCCTTTAGCTAGTTAAAAAAACGAGAAATTCGCATGCTACCCTCGTTGTTGGTGGCGCTGTTGTTCTATTGTAGTAAAGACAATCTCTATAAACTTTGGGGAATGCTGCTGAAGTTATAGTCGTTAGCCAGATTTAAATTCAGGTCGTTAACCATTAACGTAACACCGACCGTCGCGGGAACTAACTATTCTCGTGTTCGTCCTCGGGTTCGCTCAACCGAAAATTTTGCTGTTGTTGTGGTATGCATGAAGCCTAGAACATCAACCGGGTGTAGATCTTAGTAGAGGACAACTTCGGCTTATTCACACCAAAATTGAAGACATATTAACAGTGCAGGCTTTAAGAAACACAAAAATAATGAGGATTCTGCTAAAAAAAACTATAAATAAATTTTCGGAAAAATCTCATTCACCCTCTATAGACTATTTGGGGAGGCTTTTAAAGCGGCCCATTGTTCTTCAAAAATGACGACAGCAGCAGCGTTACGGTCAACGTAAAGTGTTATAGCGGCATTTTTAAAACGAAACCATTCGACTGCTCACCCTATACAAGTTTGTTGCCCAATTCGTTCCACCTTTCACCAATGACGCGACGTTTGCTTGACAGCATCGACACAGAGGAAAGCGATTTGTAAATTTTTTAAAAGTCATCACTCCTTTAATGCTCTCAGCATCGTAATTTGCTTTATTTTTCTTATTCATTTGGTCTGTGTATACCTCTCCACAGCAGCTCACATAAACAAGTACATGGTGTATTTGCTTGACCGCAAAACATTTTTCTTTTGCGTATAAAAAAAATCAATAAAAATGTAGTTTATTTTTTAATTACAGCCCCAGTGTAATTTTCTAAATATTAATTTATAATTTCTGTGCTACACGACTAACAACCATCACATGCATGCGGGCAGGTCACAGCTCAGCTATTACGAAAATATAATTATAAATCTCATAAGTACACCAAGCTAATTTATTTATTTACTACACGTGAGTAGGAGGCGTCGCTATCCAACAACGACTAACAAGTTAGTTAGTTTACGATAGAGCTATTACTTAAGTACAACATATACAGGGTGGACCGGTTGACGCACTACTATTCGAAACGCGGATTTTACTTAAAATGTTACGTTATTGAACAAAAACATTCTTTTGAATAGAAATAAAGTTTGTTGAATTTTCGATATGTTACCTTAAGCGGAACAATGGTTTTCTGAGTCAGTCGAGAAAAAGAGTCACAAGCTGAACCTGCAGAAACTTCCCACATTTATAAATTTTTTTTAAACGTTATTTGCTCTTCTCGAAATCTGTAAGTGCCCTTCGTTTTACGACACCTTCCAATGCCAGTTCGCACCTCAACATTTTGATCAGTTTTGACTACATATTTACACAAAAATTAGAAAAATTTCACAAAATTTTCATCAGTTCCTAAATAGAATTTCTAAAAAAACAAATTTCGTATACAATTTTATAGCTTTTAATATTTTAGTAGAATTAAGCGCAAATTTTGAAAAAAAATTACAATTGTTAAAAAATTCCGCTGTTTTTATAATTTTTTTACCGTATTGCACATGTTCTGCATATAACAAATGCACGACATTTTTTTTTTTGCTTTGTGTATGCAGAGATTTTTAATTTTTTTGTTAGTTAGCCAATGAGCTATAAAAAATAATGAAGATTCATAAAAAAGAAAAATTGTCAAAACTGGTCCAAATATTGAGAAGCGAGTGCGGTACTTACCGAAAACAAAAATATTTAAATCTCAACCTAAGTGACTTTTTCACACAAATAGTATAATTTAAAAAAAAGTTTAAAACAACAAATAACTGTACACTTAAATTAGTAAATTTTTGGTTTAGAGTCATTTTTCACTATCGTTTGAAAATTTTTTTTTTGTAATTCTCTGGTATTAATGGGCGCAGCTATCGATGCACTGTTGAGGAAATACAGATTTTTTGTTTTTCAATTTTCCGATCACCCTTTTTAATTTTTTTTTTTGTATTTCTCGCAAATTGTAAATCGCAGGAGTTCTGAAAAAGTGTACTTTGTATGTGTAGAAAATTTGATTTCTAATTCATAAATTTATTTATTTTGTTTTTTTGGAAAAGTGCTGCACAATGAAGTCGTTGTGCACTAGTCGTTTTGATATTCAGAGTCGATGACGTGTTTTTCGGCATGTACAATACATGAAAGGGATTATTGTAATATAATTTAGTAAAGATAATATAAATAGTTTATGCTCGATGAAAATCGATGACATCATCGGTGGCTTAACATCATCGTTCATCTTTAGCACCGCAGCCTGAAGGCATCACAAACGACAGCCATTTGGAGCAAACACCACTTTTTCTTTTCTTTTTTTTTTTTAAACAAAATGCTAAATGTGGAAATTGGAATCATCAAATTGCCAGGATCAAACTCGGTTTTTAAACGCAGATAACTTTTTTCTTATATTTTTGGTGAATTACAAAATTTGTGTCAAAACATTCACATGTTACATTGAATTATTGTAATTTATTTACATATGTAGGTATTGTAGACAATTTATAAATGTAATAATCAAACATTTATTCCTGTGTGTTTGAAAGCTATAACAATAGCCACTTGTAGTTTTGCGCTCAAAAATGACTTATGTATAAATAGAAACTATTAAGTTTGAATACCATCACTCATAAAAAAAAAAAACTTTCTAGTAAATTCAGACATGACTTGACACTGACATGAACCCAGAGTTGCCGGCGACTTGAATGTTATGAAAGTTTGACAATAAGTTTATAGCATTTTATTTGTGCCACCCTGTATACATTGTAAGTGGGTACGCCACTATATTATTATCGCAAATATGGGTCAATGCGAACGTGTTTAATTTTAGTACGTATAATTACACGGTTTTCATTGATTATTTAGAGTTATTAGTGGTATATACAATATATCTTTCAGACCCAATGCGTAAATGTATAGTATGCGGGCTGCTTAACGAAAGTGGGCAGATATGAAAATAAAGTGGCGGGCAAAGAAATTCAGACATGTTCGTGTTATTTAAAAAATTTGGATATTGATTAGTGGAATATACAATTCAGTGTGAGTTGTCGGAAAATTCCGTTTTTTTGTTTTTCTTTTTTTTTGTGTGATTGGTACGAAACTTGGCTTCAGCAAATACTTCTCTAGACATTTATTGCAAAGTGTAATATAACAAGATCTTTAAGGAAGCTCACGAGAAATATAAGGGAAACCACCGTTCTCCTGAGCGCCGTGATCTACAAATTTCTATTGGAAGAAATGTATCGAAAATAGTGCCGATGTCGAATTCCCACGAGTCAAAATCTGCTCAATAAAATAGCAAATAAATCGAAAAAAATAATATCCACATTATTTGAAAAGAATACAAAAAACCAAAAACACTCAACTTAGACCAATTTTGATTGTATTAGAGTTACGCATTCTCTGAGATCAATCTATAAGAAAATTTAACTTATTCTGCTACAGCCGAGTCTATGATCTCAGGTGCCGCGCAATAGAAGAAGAGCCGGTAAGTGCTTCGTGCAGTGAACCCTTAATACGCGGCTTGCAAGTAAATACTCGATACTTTCTTTCCGAAGAGAGTAATTTTCTACATCGATACTTTCTTACATTATCCGCTACATAAGTTTCACTAGAAATTTTCCGTGAATTATTTCTGCCGTTTAAGTTAAATTTTGAGCTTCGGAATATTTTGGGAGGCTTACCGTAAATTTTATGGCAAGTATTTTTGTAGTACATTTTAATTCGTTATATTAGTATTTTTTGCCCTTTCCCGCAAAAGAGACAAAAAAGAGCCATCTATTCAAGAGTTATATATATATAGAGTACGCTTACATTTGGATGTTTGGATAGATCCGCCTCCTATTTGTGGTGTGCGTCTTGATGTTTTTCCACAACTGGAACGACCTACAGTTTTAAGCCGACTCTGATCGGCAGATAGTTTTTTATGAGAATTTTTTCATAGCAGAAATATATATGGAAATTTGGCATTGCCTGCCGAAGGGATTGAAGAGATAGACGGTTAAAGTGTTCCACAAAAATGTTCTCTGTTGATTTCTGGATATAACTGCAGAGCACCTCATGTACCTAAAATGTAAGGATCACATAGTTTCCTATGCCGATTAATGCAAATATGTGTGCAAAAAGGCGACAATTTTGGCCCTCTCTAAAATAAAATTCTGACGTAAACTTTAAAACCGCGAATGCGCATATACTCGTATATAATATTTTTTGTTTTGTCCTCACTACCAGTAATCGCATACAACTAGCTCTACCTCGACTCTACCGTCGTCTCACATCGTAAGTTTACATTATAAGGAAGATACGACTCCATCGCTAATGGCCCCTAATGTCTGTGCATGAAAACGTGACTCTTTTCCTATACATATGCGTATCATATCGGTCAGAACGACAGACGTCGCTAGCCTTACAGCTATTTGGGCGACTAAATGACAACACGCGTCCGCAACAGTGAAACTTCTTGGGCGGTTATATGCAAAGGGTTAAATTTCATTTCTGAAACTACGGAGCTAAAGGCGGTTTTGGAAAATATGAATCATATACTGAAGCTCTGAATATATCATAACTTAATATTCGGCTTTTTATATGATCCTAAATTTGAATTATTCTTAAATAAATCATTTTTTCATTAGATAGGTATTTGACAGATTTATTTCAATGCAATATACGAGTATTGACAATAGTTAAAAAAATGTAATTGCCATAAACAAAAGGGGGCAAGAAAACGTAAAATAGTTAACAATTCATACAACATTAATATTCAGTTTTTTAATACGCCAACAAAATAAATGGCGGCCGCCGTAGCCGAATGGGTTGGTGCGTGACTACCATTCGGAATTCAGAGATAACGTAGGTTCAAATCTCGGTGAAACACCAAAATGAAATTTTTCTAATAGCAATCGCCCCTCGGCTGGCAATGGCAAACCTCCGAGTGTATTTCTGCTATGAAAAAGCTTGTCATAAAAAATATCTACCGTTCGGAGTCGGCTTGAAACTGTAGGTCCTTCCATTTGTGGAACAACATCAAAACGCACACCACAAATAGGAGGAGGAGCTCGGCCAAGAAGAAACTGGTCTCGGTCGCACACCCCGCTTCGGGATAGCATTAACTTTTGGCCATTTAAAGAGCAGCTATTTTCGTACAATATGGTCTTTATGCTTAGGGTTATAATCTAGGTAAAACATGTCCATTTTCTCTGCTGACAGTTTCAAATTCCGGCTTAATATATTCAAATATATTTCCTCATTCATAATGGTTTGCATAAAAACTAAATTGCCGGTTATTTTGTATGAAATACATAACACCCCAAATCATCAAATGCCGACCGCCGGGTTTTACCGTCGGGTTCAGGTGCTATGGTTTCAGGCTTCCGCCAAACCATGACCTTCCCATCACTACCGAATTAGTTAAATTTGCGCTCGTTCAGAAAAATTACATCACGCCACCAAGTTGCACCATGTTTAATGTGCCCCTTAGCACAATTCACCGCAGCTTCCTAGTTCGTTCGTCTATATACAGTTTTTTCCAGCTATTCTAACCCTCTGATTTCAGAACACGACAAATGGTTTGGGGCTGTTTATAATTTTTAAGACCGGGAATGCTACTGTGAACAAATTCAAATTCGCTTCATATGAAGTGCGGTAATCCACTCACTTATTTTTTTTTTTGGCGCGAAGAGCAGTGCGCAAAAACCATTTCCAAGAATTTAATGAATATTAAATTTTTTTTTTATTAATATGAAAAAACCTCTTCAACTATTAGAAGCCACAATATGCCATTATTAGGCTTCAGATAAGAGATTTAATTCTCCCCCTAAGTGCTTCAAAACGTGTCAAACTCTAAATCTCAATTGAGAACCATAAACACACACTTATACTATGTACTATAAGTTTAAAGATGTGTAAATTGTATTTAAGTGCATAAGCACATATATACGAATGTTTTTATTTTTGCAATTGTAATTATTTTAATTGAGATGCGTACGTTTGTACGGTTGTGTTTTGACAAAACGTGTGAAGTGCAATTAAAGTCGTCGCCCGTCGTCAACTCAACGTCTAAGTAGTTAATTACACTATTCTAGTGTGAGTCCATGAAGTTGAATTGTTGCTGTTGAAAAGCATTTGAATTTTATTAGACACGCGATTGTCTTAAATGCCTTGTGAGATACTCTCACGCTCACACGTACATGTGCACAAACATAAATTAACATCTCATATAACTATAGTATACATACATAACTAAGTATTTGTTTTAAATGACATTTAACACTTCTATGCGTGAAGTAATTGAAACTTTTTTAATCATTTTCAACTTTTGTTATAAACATGTTGAATGCATAGCGCAAAGCTTATTTTTTCGTGTATTTGAGTATACATTAATCTAGGCACTGATTCTTATCAAAATTTTGACACATTAATATACAAACTTTTTACTAATAAAAACCACACATTAACATTTTTATATTAAAGGGAAGAATCACACTGAAATTTTCACAGAAAAAACACATATTTTTAGGGACATCTGAAGATGTTCCCTGTCTAAATAATTGGAGAAGTTATAATTATTATCCTTAATCTCCTTTTGCGGTGTTTTCAAACTAATTTTTTGTAAAACGGTATATCCACCGCGACCGCCGCCGTAGCCGGATGGGTTGGTGCGTGACTACCATTCGGATTTCAGAGAGAGAACGTTGGTTCGAATTTCGGTGAAAGACCAAAATGCAGGAAAAGTTTTTTCTAATAGTGGTCGCCCCTCGGCAAGCAATGGCAAACCTACGAGTGTATTTCTGCCATGAAAAAGCTCCTCATAAAAATATCTGCCGTTCGGAATCGCCTTGAAACTGTAGGTCCTTCCATTTGTGGAACAACATCAAGACGCACACCACAAATAGGAGGAGGAGCATCGGCCAAACACACAAAAAGGGTGTACGCGCCAATTATATATATATATATATATATATATATATATATATATCCACCGTGACACAAACAGTTTTCAAGCGGTTGACCTAAGAGTGACGTAAAATTTTGTCGATTAGTAAATTAATTTTTTCTACATAACTAAATTTTGTTGACAAACATTTATTTAAAGTTGATGGAATTGTGAATTTTCCTCGATATAAAACACATTTTTTATATAGGGGTAATGCTCAACGTCGGACGCGAAAAAAAATTATCCCAAATTAAGGCGATTTTTAAGTCGAGTTTTGACGCACTTCAGACTTACTCTTTATTACCCTAAAATTGAATGGGCTATAAATCTGCATACTCAAAAGATTTCTAAATATTCTGATTAATAAGTAGAAATTCTGATGAAAAATTGATAAACTTTTCTGAGTTTCCGAATAGTAGTCACTCACCAACACATTCGCCTACTGAGGCCAACAAGTTTGCGTAGACCTAAGACTCGAATAATATGTGTTATACAGTTATATTTATAAGGAATTCTCAACTCGATTTCATTGACCACGCCATTTTCTAAAATTATGTATACACTTTCCGGTTGATAAATTTAGGGCCCCTGCCACTTTATGATGACAACGGCATTGCAAAAATATGGATCAATAATTGTACCAGCCCATAAAGTATATTATAACAAGACGGTATCAAACAAATCATCCATCTACAAAACACTCTTAAAAACAAAATTTTGCTCTACAATCGCAAGACAAGTTTTCTGACCAATGACTACAATATTTATATATTTGGTTGTCTCATGATCGAAAAACGTGAAACCAGATCGATCATGTTGTGTTTTAGATGCACATATTTATGATCCAAGGACCCAACATCGACTCGGCTCATTACCTCGTTGCAGCCAAACTACGCACACGCCTCTGTGCAGCAAAAAACGTGCATCTAACTGCGCAAAGAATGTTCGACATCGAAAAGCTGCAATTACAACAGACAGCCAGAAGATTCGCCACTCGACTCTCAATCCTGCTCTCAGAGAGTATTGCTCTACGTACCGCCGCCGAAGAAGAAATCGGATTCCGACGAGCCCGAAAAAACAGTTGATACGACGAGGAATGTCATGCTGCCGCAGAAAGAAAGGATGCCGCCTATAGAGCCACGCTGCGATCGGGCGCAACGCAAGCCATGTGAGAGCCTACCGAGAGCTAAGAAAAGAAGAAAGACATATTATCCGAAAGAAGAAACGAGAGACCGAAATAAGTGAGTGTGAGGAGCTTGAGATGCTGGCCAATAGGAAAAACGCCCGAAAATTCTACCAGGAAGTTCGACAGCTTACAGAAGGTTTTAAGACCGGGGCGTTTTCCTGTAAGAACAAAGACGGTGATCTGGTGACTGATATTATGGAGGGAACACTTCTCGAACCAGCTCCGCATGTCACAAAGAATGTGAAGATCCCGATACCCTCAATCGTTGACGACGAAACTGTCGTTCCGCTCGTTCCACTACCCGACCAGGTCGAGGTGAGAATAGCGATAACGCGGCTAAAGAACAACAAAGGCGCGGGCGCTGACGGACTGCATCCATCAGCTTCCATGCAAAATATGGGTGAAAGCATGACTGCCGATTGGAATTTAAGTGTTCTCTGCCCAATCCATAAGACGGGTTATCCTGCAATCTGTGCCAATTATCGCGGGATTAGTCCTCCAAATATCGCCTATAAGGTTCTAGCAAGCGTATTATGTGAAGGACTGAAGCCCATCATCAACTAACTGATTGGACTTTCTCAGTGTGGCTTCAGACCTGGAATGTCCACCATCGACCAGATATTCACAATACATCAAGTCTTGAAAAAAAAACCATGAAAGAAGAATCGACACACACCATCTTTTCGTCGACTTCAAAGCTGCCGCGATGTCTGAATTGGGTATTCCCGAAAAACTAATACGGCTTTGCAAGATGACGTTGCTCAATTCCAGCAGCGCATTCAGAATTGGGAAGGACCTCTCCGAGCCGTTTGATACCAAACGAGGTTTAAGACAGGATGACTCGCTGTCGTGTGACTTATCTAACCTGATGTTGGAGAGAATCGTACGCGCCACAGAACTTAATCGCTCAGGCACAATATTTTATAAGAGCGTACAATTGTTGGCGTATGCCTTAACAACCGCGCTGTTAGTTCTGCCTTCTTCAAACTGGATAAAAAGGCAAAGCGAATGGGTCTGGTGGTGAACGAGGACAAAACGAAGTACCTTCTGTCTTCAAACAAATAGTCGGCGCACACGCGTATCGGCACCCACGTCATTGTCGACAGTTATAATTTCGAGGTTGTAAAATACTTCGTTTATTTAGGAACCAGCACCTTTAACAATGTCAGCCTTGAAATCAAACGTAGAATCTCTCTTGCCAACTAGTGCTACTTTGGACTAAGTAGCCAACTGAGTAGTAAAGTCCTCTCTCGACGAACAAAACTAATACTCTACAAGGATCTCATCATGCCCGTCCTAACGTATGGCGCAGAAGCGTGGGCGATGACAAAATCCGATGAAACGACGCTTGGAGTGTTTGAGAGAAAGATACTGCAAGATTTTTGGACCTTTGCACGTTGGCAACGGCGAATATCGCAGGTGATGGAACGAAAAGCTGTATGAGCTTTACGACGACATAAACATAGAGCAGCGAATAACAATCCAGCGGCTACGTTGGCTGGGTCATGTCGTCCGAGTGGATACAACAGCTCCAGCTCTGAAAGTATTCTATGCGGTACCAGCTGGTGGTAGCAAAGAAAGAGGAAGGTCTCCTCTGCGTTGGAAAGATCAGGTGGTGAAGGACTTGGCTTCACTTAGTGCGTCCAACTGGCACTGGTTAGCACAAGAAAGAAACGACTGGCGCTCTTTGTTAAACTCAGCCAAATCGCGTAAGCGGTTATCGCGCCATTAAGAGGAAGAAGAAGTTTTATATTTTTTATAATAAATATACACTTAATAAAAAATATTTCCGCTGACCGAATTTAAATTTTAATTCATGTACTTTTATTTAGTTTAACAAAATCAATAGCAAAGCAGTCAAAACGGAAATTCTATTCCACAAAAATGCTTATGAATATAAAATGAGAGTAATTTTGCATAAGAGTGTACACTGTGAAGCGAATTATGCAAATATGTGCAACTAATTTATTGGTTGAAGACGAGAAATTGCTGTAGGAAGAACAAAACACCAGAATTAAGATGCCATGTACATAGTCACACCCACCAGTTCACGTCGCCGCCAGTATCCGCATCATCATGAAATGGATCGTGCTGGCAACGCGTTTGCCACTTTGCAACGCTGTCACCGCAATTGAGTTAATAATACTTTCCATCATCATTTGTGCCACCTTGGCACATGCACAGCTGCCATCTCAGAGGAAAGATAGATAGACAGAGATAGAGGATGAAACGAAAATAAAAAAATCAGCACAAAAATACAGCCATACAAAATTATCGTAATGAGCATAGATAGAGAAGTGAACATGGCACTCACCAATCTCCTAAGCATCCAGCCGCTCAAGTGATTCCCTTTAACCGTGTAACAGAGTGTGCAGGGCTGCAAAAAGCACAAACACGCATATATACACAATTACGCGATAGTTGTATTCTTGAATTCATTTTCTCCAGCTTCTATGCGATGACAAGTCGCCACTTTATGTAAACGTCATTCTTCCTGTCACTTTGTGCCTTAATGCAATGTGTGCATCTCGACACCTTCACGCAAGACGGCTTCGCCTCTTTCAAGTTAATGTTATTTTCTTCATTCTTTACAGGTCTTTGCTTTCTTTGGTGTATGACTGGGTTTTTTCAGTTGCTTTGTTAGAGCACGATATCACCCTGTCATATTATATTAAGTTAGAGTGTTTACTAGGGATGTACTATTGCTTTACTAGGGATGTACTATTGCTTAATGTTCGAAATTCAAAATAGGTTACTTAACGCTTATTTTTCCATATCACAAGAAGATAAATTCATCGAGTATACTATATTTCCCACGAAATTGTTATTCATCTGCAAGGTCATATTTGCTATCTCATTGCGTTCCGAATTCAGAAGTGTTCAATTAATTGTTTAACTAAATGAACTACATCCACTTAAATTTTTGACGCACTTTAATTTTAATAGGGAACCTATCCACTGAATCAGATATGAGGCATGGGACAAATTGTGTCCCTTTACCTAGCATGAATCATATAGAGCAAAATCAAGGCAGGCTTTAAATATAATTTTCTATGAATTTCGCAAGAAAATATTGTCTTTTTGTACATACGAGGTGTGTTCAAAAAGTATCGCGGATTTTGTGTTTTTTTTTTTTAATTATTTATTTATTCATTAATATCTATATTGTCTCCTTCAAAGAAATCGCCATGAGATATTATGCACTTGTGCCAACGTTTTTTCTAATCTTCGAAGCACTTCAAAAAATCATTTTTTTTTTATCTTGTTCAGCTCCTCCTTCGATGCCATCTTTATCTCGTCAATCGTAGCTTAGAGAAAACGCCACAGGGGGACAGATCTGGGGAATGCGGTGGCTGTGGCATCATTAGTATGTTGTTTTTGGCAAAAAAGTCGCGCACAAGCAACGATATGTGAGCAGGGGCGAAGAAAACGATAAGCAAAACTTTTACATTCGACCGAACTTGGCGCGCTTTTTTCGGTCTTGGTTCATGCGACAGCTTCCATTCAGATGATTGAGCTTTGGTTTCCACGTCATAACCATAAACCCACGATTCGTCACCAGTTATGACCCTCTGGAGTAAATTTGGGTCGTCGCGGGCAGAGTCCAACATCTCATTAGCAATGTTCATGCGATGCTGCTTTTGGTCGAAATTGAGCAGTTTTGGTACGAATTTTGCGGCAACCCGTCTCATGACTAAATCATTGAAAAAATCGAATGGCGCGAGCCAATCGATATCTTTAGGTCCTTAGCAACTTCTCTAACGGTGATACGACGATTGGCCAATACCATTTTCTTCACTTCATCAATTTTTTCGTCTGTTGTTGAAGTGCTCGGCACGCTTTTCGTCGTTCTCCTTCTAAGAACATTTTGTACCACCGATAAACGTTGCTTTGGTCCAATGTAGCTTCTCCTACATTCGGATGCACTTAATCTCGTTTTTCACAAAAAATTTGATACAGGTTCTTGGATCCATCTTTTT
This sequence comes from Anastrepha obliqua, assembly GCF_027943255.1. Taxonomy (NCBI): domain Eukaryota; kingdom Metazoa; phylum Arthropoda; class Insecta; order Diptera; family Tephritidae; genus Anastrepha; species Anastrepha obliqua. Next base: position 91,410,122 of record NC_072892.1, read on the forward strand.
GAATAGGTAACACGTGCAAGCAAAGCAGCTGTCAACAATTAACTGAACATTCAAAATGATCGGAATCGTAGGCATGAGTGAGAGCCATGAGTACCAACATATCGCCACAAAAAAATCGAAATTCGAATATACGTAAACTGCGAAAATTCAAAATTCGCGATACTTTTTGAACCCACCTCATGCACTCTCGCATAATCAAGTCACTGTATCTTACTACAATATTCACAATATTGTTCATGTCACAGTTTTACGTTAAGTTCAAAAAAAATATGGTTCATTATGTAACAAAAACCGTACATTAGTTTGGGGAAAATGATATCTATTATTTTTTATTTTGCGCAAATGGTTTAAAACTGTTTTATGGTCCATTTTTAGACCCTGGGCAATGCTACGTCTACTAACATGTCGGTCAACTTCGATCGTATCATATCGGCACCATAAACACAATTCACAATTTCAGCGGCCTGGTTTGCATTTTCACCTTTATCAAAAAAAAATTGTAAAATGTACCGAATTATCTCTTTATTGACTCCCATTGTAACCACCCTGTAACTCACAACTGAATGGAACAAACTAAAAACAGCAAAGAAATGTGTTTAGTGTGAATTGTCACCTTGACAACGAGCATACACTTAAAACTGTTTCATCGATACTTTACGAGATATCAATTTGTACAGCAATCTACTGAGAATATAACGAATTTCTTTTTCTCCAAACTAATAAATCAAAGTTCCAAACTTTGTAGGAAATTCACAAAAATTTTACAAATTTGAAAGAATTATCATCAAAATCAAAATTTAATCAGAATTTATAGAAAATTTCTGGGCACGCAGTTTTATAGCCCATTCAATTTAACATAACCAAGTATAAGTTTGAAGTCGCTGAAATCGCGTTCATTTTTCAAACTTCAAATTAGACTTTTCTTCTCTATACTCATATAAGTAAAACACATGATTTTGATATGGAAGAAAACTCTCAGCATAAAAGTGCAAAAAATGTTACTTAAATTTATTTAGAGGATTCACATAGTCTCAAAAAGTTATATCATTAAATTAGCACAGTTGTGAACACCACTTTAGTTTTGCTGTGATGAATCAGCTTCTAAAATTATACCTGCATAAGAAATTGGTACATTATACAGTACAAAAGTATAAATGAAGTCAACAGAAATCAGTGGAGCAGCAGTACAATACCTCATAAACAAAGCACTCACAGTTGTATATTATGCTCTGCAAGTAACTTGACAAAGTAACTTATCACAAATCATTAATCAAAAAAGTTTAAAATTAAAAGAAGCACTAAAGCAGTGCAATGGAAGCCAATTAGTTTGAGTGCTGCTTTCATGTGCAAAGTTTCGACAAAATCGAAATGAAGTCAATGAAATCCCTAGAAGAATTGAAGTTTTTAAACAGGTTAACTGAGGTTATTAAAGTTCTTTAAGTATATAATTGAGGAAAGTGCTCAATTGGAGTCTCATGAGTGCTGACTAATTTTTAGTAGTCACCTCGACCCAATTAAGGCATAACTGCATTCCTCTTGATTTATTAATAACTACAGTAATTGAGAGGAAATTTTCGTTTTATGCTGGTTACAGCCATCATTTAATTATGCGGCAATGTACTAAATTCAAATTGCTCACATTTTTGGTATTTTTCTTCGATGACTACCATTTCTGGTCAACCCGCACGGAAATTGCCTACACAAGTAACTCGCACTTTAACAATCGTCCATAATTCTGTGAACAACAATTGATTGTGCAATTGCGCCACATATCAATCATTGAAATATGTATATTGTATAGTAAATATCTGTTTAGTATAAGTATATGTTTACAAATAACAACTATCGACGTGGTGTCGAACATTCCATATGGGTGACGAATATTTGCTTTACATAAATTATGCAAAAACGGCGTCGTCTTCTTGCCACGTGTATGCTAATTAAATTTAATTATTTAACAGCATATGTACTTGTATATGCATATGTGTGCATGTATGTATCCATGTCAATGTGTAACTTCCTGTAGTTACTTATGCATTCCAAGCACATGACGATCGGGCAAGCCCGCCTCGAGAACAACGCAGTTGCATGAATTACTTGCCTTACTTGGTAGAAGCTACGCAAGAATTTTTATTTTACTTTACTTTATTGAAGCATTGTTGAAAATTTGTATGCAATACATCTTTTGGAATGCGAAGAATTTCAATTAACCCTTAACTTACTTACGCTACTATACATAGTACATTCACGGAGAAGTTTTCTAGACTAATCAAGCAATGTATTTTAAGAACAGTATTTACATGAAGTAAACTACTGAACATATCGTCCCCTTTCGGTGTTAAACTAGTATCTACAAAATCATAATTCTATAATCATTATGAACATTGTATGTTTTGTTTTACGTAACAGGAGTGCTAAGGAGTGTTTTTCACTAAACATCTCAATTTCGAATAACATGAGGTTACGAGGTTAACACAAAAAGGGGACGATATCTTGTTTATGATAAAAAAAATTAAGCGTAAAAGCATACTACAGAACACATTCAAATATAAATAACAAAATAAAATAACAAAATAGAGCATTTGAAATGATTTTTTCCAAAAAAATATTCGGACTAATTAATTTTTTCTCGTTCTCATCTCCGGCATTCTCAACATTAATTACTAATTTCCATTACTAGATCGCTTACGTTGTCATCGCCTACAAACAGGCGTCGACGGATTTCTGCAAAAATTTTCATTGGTGTAGTGAATTTCTATCCCCGCACCTGGATATTAAACTGAAGCGAATATTGGAGATGGAAGTGGAAATGACGATGGATATGGAGATATATTATATTAAGATAAATATAAATATAAAGACAAAGATAAAAATAAAGATGATGACGAAAATGTGCATTTTTCATAACATTCAATAAAAAATTTAAGTATGGGCATTTATTGAGAAACTTCGGAATTTTTGACCAAGTAAAATTCGCAAAACTTATCAAATTTGTTATATTATATGTAAATATTTTATTGCATTTTTCTGTTCAGTTATTGTACAAGCTGATTATTTTATTCGGTTTCCAAGATGTAAGTGAAAGCTACTTTTCAGAAGAAAAATGGTGAAATTTAAATACGAGAGCAGTTCAATAAGTACCCATGTTTGATGACAGAGGGCGTTCCTGAAGCAAGTTGTTGATAGCATCGTGTGCTGCCATCTATCAAACGACGGCAAAACAACTTTTAGAATGATTGATAGGTTAGTTTGGGTTTGGCAGTGTTTCGTGATTTTCACTAAGATGGAAAAGAGCATTATCGTTCGGTAATTTGTTGTTTGTTTTTGGATGGCAAAAATGCGAGAAGATAAAAGCAAAGTTGGATGCTGTCTATAGGGACGCTTCGTCATCTATAACTAAAGTTAGATATTGGTACAACGAATTTAAATGTGAGCGAACATGGGCCTTTTTTAATGAGGAGCTATCAGTACACCCGGCGAAGGCAGTCGCATCGGCCAGAAAGGTAATGGCGACGATTTTTTGGGAGGCGAACGGCGTCATCCTCATGGATTTTTTAGAAAAAGGAAGAACGATCACTGTGAGTCACAATACTACAATGAGTTACTGGACCGCTTTCACAAAAAATTGAAGAAGCCACGGCCGGATTTGCCGAAAAAAGATGCTGTTTCACCACGATAACGCACCAGCTCATTCATCCGGAGTTGTCGTCGCCAACTGCATGAATTGCATTATGATTTGCCGCCGCATCCCCCGTATTCACCCGATCTGGCTCCCTATGACTTTTTCTTGTTCCCTAACATGAAGCAATGCCTCGCGGGAAAAAAATTTAGTTGAAATGAGGAAGTCAACCCTGAGGCAGAGACGTATTTTGGAAAGTTCGACAAATGCTTTTTTTTGGTGGGGTTAAAAAAATGGCCGTAGTGTTGAGAGAAGTGTATCTTTCTAAAAGGGGACTCTGTTGAAAAAAAAAAAATTAAAAAAATGCAATTCTACCACGGGTACTTATTGAATCCCCCTCGTATATGCACATATCTAACTAGCGGTGTCTCATTTCATATGCGTTAGTTATTCCTCAGCGCACGAGATTTATACGATATTAGAACTGTTTTCATACTACGATTACAAACTATTACATTTTCGCGTACTAAAACTTGTAAAGAAGGGGAAATTTATAAAAACAAATAAATAAAATGCTTTGAGAAGATCTGCACATTTTAGCTGATTTTAATTTCTTCAGTAAAATTGTATATGAAGATTTCATATTAAAGAAAAGTACAACAAAAAAATATTAAACATCTTAAAGCTAAATCTTATTCGTTATACTTATTTATCCCTTCTGCACAAATTGGGGCAGAACTGCCAAATTTTGGTGGGTCAATTTTACCACCCAGCAAACATATGCCTTACAGTTGTCACCTATGTTCCAAAAACCTACAAATTTGCCATTGTAATGAGTTCGTTACACGATATTCTGGTGAAAAGAGAGATGATAAAAGAAACCTGAAATTATATGGCTTTTGCTTTAAGTAAGCGATTTCATCTCAAGTGGTTCAAATATTTGGGACCAGGACAAGGAGAAGCTAATATATGACAAAGGGAGATTCTACAGCGCATTTTTGTACGCATGCAAAAAATTCTAGCAAACACAAATGGGTTAACAAATTGTCCCCTCTCTTTGTGAGCGAATGCTGTAAAAAGTTAACACATTTCTTCAGTGACAAAAATTTGTCGCTCAAATATATATACATACATACATACGTAGTTAATTTCCATTGTTTCCTTATTAGTACATAATTTGTATAAATGGTTTATACTTGAAGTATACAAGCTGAAGAAGAATTCGAATGCGTGAAAAGCGGATTACGTGGTTTCGCGCAGGCGCATATAAAATTATATTTAAGCAAGTGATTAATTGTCGAAGAAAGTGGCAACTGCAGCGCAATACCAGGACGGTGAATTACGAACGGAATTTGCATTTTGTGCGCATTTCTTACTTCTTCATGTTTTGTTTTGCATTCAGTAACATGTTAGAATGTGCCTGGAGTGAATAAAGGTTTACAGTACGACCATTGAAGTCGTTCCCATGCCACCGCTTTTATGTGCGTTACTCGAACGATCCGGATTTATATTCGGCCCCGAACTGTTACTTCGATGGTATTCTCCAAATACATATGTATGAGAAAAGTTGTACATACTTTTAATAGAACAACAATTAAAATTGGCCGTCAAAGAAAGATGTTTATAACAAATTTATTTAGCAGAAGCACGATTCTATTAAATATTTAATTTTGGCCAATTGAGTCTGGATTTTCGAAACGATGATTTGCTGTCCATAAGAACGACAGAGGTCTCCATTCATATTTATTTGGTTTGCTTTACACTTCAAGAGTTTGAACCAATGACAGATTAATTTTCAGTTTGAAAATCCGAGTAACGCTCTTTTCTTGCACCTCAACAAATTAGTTCTAATAATGAGATATTTAATTTCGGTTTGAAATAAATGGGTGAGTCGATGGTGGAATTATCAAATCGCGAAGTTAGTTTTTTTATTATACAAAATGGCGCAAAATGAATGGCCCTATCAGAAGATTTATAATTTTTGCAAATGACGTCGTACGTCAATCATATTTGGGACTTGCGAACTAGACAGTTAGAATACACAAACAGACAAGCAATGGATTTAATAAGGATTTCCATCACTCAAAAGAATATTTTTTTATTTAATAAAAAAGTTATTCAAAAACCAAATAGGATGAATAATTTTGCACGTACTTATAAAACATGCCAACTAGTTTTGTAATGAGAGTTTCCGACGATGCCATAGCAGTCATATCGAAGAAAATCCCTATAGATCTCTCGGTCAAAGAACTGTAGAGGCTGTATAATTTAGCGCGCGGTGTTAGTAAAGGAGAAGAGAGATTTCAAACCATCAGAGAGTGGCAGTAACGCTGGGACCTTTCAAAAAATGCTCGTTGGACGCAAAAACTAATACCAGACATAGCGAACTGGTATCAAAGGAAGCATGGAGAAATTGACGCCTACGTGACGCAACTGCTGAGCGGTTACAGATGCTTTAAAGAGTATCTACACCGCTTTAATTTAGAAAACGATCCCTTTTTCCCGGTCTGCCCCAACGAACCAGAGGGTGCAAGGCATGTGCTATTTCGATGCCAGCGTTTCGACACCGAAAGAGAAGACCTTTTCAGGGTTTTTGGTGAGCAGCCCACAGATACAAACCTTACGATACGAATGTGCGATAAACCTACTTGATGAAGAATGGGTCCAAAGGGCGAACCTGCGTCAACTACAACTTAATCTCCAAGCTGATAGAAATGATGAAGAATCGTTGCAAGACGAACACCGGATAGATTCTCGTACTGACAGATATTGACTGATTTGAATTAACATACTCTATAACGGCCTCCCGCCGTATTCCTTAGCCCTAAAGTTCCGGGAGGAGCAATCGTTCGGACAAGAGGGAGTTCGGGTTAAAATCCCACACTGACGGCCACAAGGGCCATAGGCTTTCGATGCTTTCCTCCTTCACAAAAAATAAAAAAAGGATGGAGATAAAGATAGATATTGAGATAGAGATGGTTTGCCCGAGTCTGGAGGGCAAACCGGAAAAATATTAGATCTACTATTGTCATTCGAGTAAAGTGATAGGATTGCTTTAGGCTATTTACCTCTTCAACGGTGAGTGTTTTCCTCCATATAACGAGTGTTCGACATTTTTTTTATATGAAGAAAAACTCTCAACATCGTCACCATAAAAGCTTATCAAAAATTGGTGCGATTTTTGAGTCACTTGAAACTTTTTTGATAATGGACTATGAATAAGTTCGTGCGGTTTTTTTCGAAATTTGAAACTTTATTGACGTAAAATGGTTACAAATTTAATATTCAAAGTATTGTCCATCGCTTACTACTACTTTTTCCCATCTTTCTGGCAATTCACGGATTCCCTTTGTGAAAAATTCGGTCGGTTTTGCCGCAATCCACGAATCGATCCATTTTTTGACTTCATCGTAATTACGGAAGTGCTGGTCAGCCAGGCCATGTTGCATCGATCGGAAGAGATAGTAATCGGATGGCGCAAGGTCTGGACTATACGGCGGGTGGGGTAGGACATCCCATTTGAGCGTTTCTAAGTATGTTTTGACCACTTGTGCAACATGTGGCCGAGCATTGTCATGTTGCAAAATAACTTTGTCGTGTCTATCGGCGTATTGCGGCCGTTTTTCTCGCAGTGCTCGGCTCAAACGCATCAATTGTCGTCGGTAGACATCCCCCGTAATCGTTTCATTCGGTTTCAGTAGCTCATAATACACAACACCCAGCTGGTCCCACCAGATACACAGCATAACCTTCAGGCCATGAATATTCTGCGCCGACGTCGATGTTGAAGCATGGCCAGGGTATCCATACGTTGCCCGACGTTTTGGATTGTCGTAATGGACCCACTTTTCATCGCCAGTCACAATTCGATGCAAAAAACCCTTTCTTTTGTGCCGTTGAAGCAGTTGTTCGCATGCCATAAAACGGCGTTCAACGTCTCTTGGCTTCAATTCATACGGCACCCAATGGCCTACCTTTCGGATCATTCCCATGGCTTTTAAACGTTTGGAAATGGTTGATTGATCAACTCCCAAAGTTTTTGCAACCTCTTCTTGCGTTTGAGCCGGATCTTGATCGAGCAATTCCTCCAATTCGGTATCCATGAACTTTGGCGGCGCACCCTCGCGTTCTTCGTCTTCCAAGCCAAAATCACCACTTTTAAAGCGTGCAAACCACTTCTGGCACGTTCGCTCAGCTAGAGCATGCTCACCATAAACTTCCACCAAGATACGATGACTTTCGGCTGCTTTTTTCTTCATATTAAAGAATTCCCCGCAAAAACACATTATTTGGCACGAAATTCGACATTTTCAAGTGTGGTAAAAATATTGTTGTTTACGCTTCAAATAAAAAACTTATACTGACGTTTGTGCCTTACGACAGTAGCTCTCCAATGAATGTTTGGAAATGTGGATCGATGGAATAATAATCAAGTTACGCCATCTGTTGTAAAACCGCACGAACTTATTCATAGTCCTATATATCAAAATTCAATGAACTATAAAAGTGCATACCCGAAATTTTTCTAAAAGTTCTGATTAAAAATATGTAATTTTGAGGAAAATTTATTGCGGTTTTATACATTTTGTACAAAGTTTAAACTTTGCGCTATATGGTTCTTGTTGTAGTATGAATTATATTATCAGGTCAGTCCATAAGTTCGTGCGTATTTTACCCATAATTTCACTTTTGTACGATTTTTGCATACAAAACATTATTCGCGGAATATAACGGAACTATTTATATTTTCTTTGATATATTGTGCATTAAACAGGTGTTTTTAATCGCGGATAGAAGCACGTGTTGATAAAAAAATAAAATGGAATCTTCGAACGCGTATAAGAGGCATATTTTGTATTTTTTTTATAAAAGTGGTAAAAATGCAACAACTGCTGCTGCAGAAATAAACACTGTTCACAGAGAGGATACCTTGAGTGTAAGGACTGCGCAAAAGTGGTTTTCAAAATTCCGAAGTGGTAACTGCGACGTGGAGGATGCCCCGCGCGCTGGTCGTCCTGAAGTCTTTAACTGCGACGCCTTGCTCGAACTCGTGGAAGCTGAGCCAAATTTGACAGTCGATATGATAGCTCAGAGGTTAAATTCATCGCATGTTCACAGGCACCTAGTTCAGTTGGGAAAGATTTCAAAGCTGGGAAAATGGGTTCCGCATAGACTTTCCGTCGCCAACCTTCAGCAGAGACTGCATGTGTGTTCTCAGCTGCTGCAACGGCTTGAAAATGAAACATTTTTGAACCATATCGTTATTGGTGATGAAAAATGGGTCCTTTACAATAATCCTGTTCGCAAACGCCAATGGTTAGATAAAGATGAAACACCAGAACCTACCCGTAGAGATGGTCTTCACCCCAAAAAGTTTATCCGGTTTATTTGGTGGGATATGGCCGGTATTGTTTATTATGAACTTCTGGAACCAAACCAGACGATAACTGCTGATTATTATTCCCATCAGCTAACAAACCTGAATGAGGCACTAAAAAAAATCGAGCGTCTTTAGTGAATAGACGCAAAGTTTTGTTTCACCACGACAACGCAAGACCTCATACCACAAGGTAAACATTAGGCAAGCTGAACGAGCTCGGATGGGAGATAATGCCATCCACCACACTCTCCGGATATTGCACCTTGTGATTATCACCTTTTCCGCGGACTTAAATGCCATATGAGTAACAAGAACTACTCCTCAAAAGAACCTATAAAAAGGGATATCGAAGCGTATTTTGGCTCCAAGGACAAACAATTTTTTGAGCAGGCAACTAAAAATTTGCCTAAGCGTTGGGAAGGCATTGTAAATAATGAAGGGAAATATATTATTGATTAATAAATACTTTAAACATCTTTTTTATTAATTTTAAAACCACCTTTAAAAAACGCACGAACTTATGGACTAACCTGATATATTTATATATTATATATTATATTTTTATAAACAAACTAATTGAAAATAAAAAATTATCAATGTGTGGTGTTCACTTTCTTTTGACATTGATTATATGTCTTTTTTGAAATATTTTGGAGAAAGTTTTGAAAAATAATAAGTAGCGATTTTTGAACTTTTTATTTTGAGAATGATGTACCCTAACGAACATAATTTCTTTCGAAAAAATTGTTTTTATATTAAATTTTTAATTTAGCCTAAACTAGCCTGAGCCTCTTCAGATGACATATTAAATTATGGTTTTTACGGTACCGTTTGTTGGTGCGTGACTACCATTCGGAAGTGCGTAGATTTGAATCTCCGTGCATGAAACACTAAATTATAGAAAACGTTTTTTCTAATTGCGGTCGCCCCTCGGTAGGCAATGGCAATCCTCCGAGTGTATTTCTGCCATGAAAAAGCGCCTCATAAAAAATCGCTCTGCCCTTCGGAGTTGGGCTAAAACTGTAGATCCCTCCATTTGTGGAACAACATCAAGACGCACACCACAAAAACATAAAACAGCAACTGTACTGCAAACGTGATTATTTGGGGTTGCATGTATTTATGAAATTCAATAAACAACAACAAAAATCTTAGGAAAGGCCTTTCTACTCTACCACCCAGTTATAATTGGAAAACATGCTGCACCTATTTCGCTTAAAGGGAGTATTTTTTACACATCGCTATTGTACTTGTATGTAAATGCATAGCAATAAGTAAAAACCACTAAGCGATTAATTAAAGCCAAAGAACTGTTGCTATTGCCGATGTTAACTAAAATAAACTTTTAAGGTTGCGCGAGCAGTAAATCCATTTCCACTGTATCCTTTGGCTTACACGATATGTTTATGTGTATGTATCTATGTGTGAAAGTCAGTTTATTTTATTATGAAGCAGTAAGTAGACGGATGTGACTGATTTACGTATGTATAAGTTATAAAAAAGCTTGCCTGACAAGCTGCTTAGAGGACATAATTTTGCTGGCGCGCTATATATTGCGCCCTTAGCGATGTTGGCCAATTTAGTAACTTATGTAAATAACAAGGAATCGCGAAATGGAAATTTGAGTAGCCGGCAGCGGCAATGAGTCATAGCTAATAACAACAAATATGTACTCTAAATTAGCTAAAACGTTTATTTGAGTGTTTTCAAGCTAAAAATAGTAAAAGTTGCGCCTTTCGAATTAGCCATTTAACATTGGCAGCTGCCACTTAGCGACAAGTTATATTAAATGCTCACAAGAATAGCAGCAGTTCGCTATTCGGAAAAACAAGAAGAAATGTGTATAAATGAAGAGCACTCATGGCCAAGAATTCGTGAAACGGATCACTTTTTCACGATATAAAGTAAAATAGAAAGTAATGATTGATCTTTAGAAAATGTTTTGACACAACAATTTTCCCAAAATATTTCAAAAAAAATTACAACATTTGCAAACGTTTTTATAATATTAGTGTTAGTAGTTTGATCCTTTTTTAATGTAAATGACGTGTTTTGATCAGGTATGCAAGTGAAGTATCAGCAAATAAACCGATCGTCAGCACCAATTTCGCCCAAATAAATCTTCAATATGTCAGAGCCGCCTCGGCAGTAATCGCAATGGTAACTATAAGGTCTAAACTGTGTATAGTGCTGGTCCAAGAACCCTAAGCCCCCAGATTAGAGATTGGCCGCAACAATTACGAAGGCAATAGGACACATCAGATATAATAGCCACAAAATCTGCATCGTATTGACTAGTTATATGAATTTTATATCTTTCAGAGATATTATCTAGAGACTTAGTTGCGGTTGAAGTGCCGATTAGCATCAGAGAATGCTAACGTTATGATGACATGAGGGTGTTAATATATATATATATATCACCTTTTTTGGGTGTTTGGCCGAGCTCTTCCCCCTATGTGTGGCGTGCGTCTTAATGTTGTTTCACAAATGGCGGGACCTACAGTTTTAAGCCGACTCCGAACGGCAAATGGCCGAATAGGGTTTTTACCAGGGGATTAAACTCAAGCACCACCTGATTTAGTTCGCAAACTAGTAGAATAGTGCGGCAGCCTCCTGTTATACTTGGATGCGACGCCAATGCGTATAAAGAGGCATAGGGAAGTACGGATATCAACAAACGGGGTGAGTATCTTATTGATCTATCCTTAGTAACAAATTAGACATTTTCGATATCGGTAATACACCAATAATTGTAACTTGCGTACGCGAAGAGGTCCTTGATTTAACCTCATGAAATACTCGGAGCAGGGAGCTAGTAAGAAATTGGATATTATCAGATGCATCGTCGAAGTCCAATCATAGGATAATAAGACACAGGGGCTCACCAACTCTTAATAGAATTCTTAGGAACTCAAGAAGATCGAAAGACAAAAAGACATATTGGGATAAATACTTACGGAATATAAAAAGGAATCTAGGCCAGTTGGGTTTAGATAAGAAAATTTGGAGCACAATACAGTTGTAAACCACTGTCGAAACCACTGAGAACCACTGTTCGCAGGCTTCGAAATAAGTCAAAAACAGTTGGTGACAAGTCCGAATAAAACGTGCTCTAACTCTTTGCAATGAAGATATTAGGAAGGCGAAACATTTCAGACAAAAAGGTTTCCAGACTCTACACAGCTAAGGGGAGCAGTTTATTCTCGACCAACCTCAAAAAAGAACACGGCACGTTCACCAAAAGTGAGGATGAGAAAGTTAGAACTGGGAAGAAGTTAACGGCATTGAATGAATTATTGCCAATGAAATATGTAAGACACCAAAAATGACACCGTTAAAACAGCTAACCGGCATTACTCCGCAAAAGCTGGTTACATTTAATATCAATCAGGTTATAGAAAGATTTACCACGATTTCTAGAACAAATATCGGGCTTGGATACATCCCAAGGATATGGAGGAAGGCAAAAATGGTATTTATATCGAATGTAGGAAGGAAGGACCCACTTGATCCTAAATCCTTGAGGCCATTTTGTTTTACGACATTTATATTACAAATGATGGCAAAAGTTGTAGACAACCAAATATGGACCATAATCCCAGCTGCTGCACAACTGTATTCATGTCAACATGCATATAGGACTGGGCGATCATCTGAGACTACCCGGCAGCAACTAATAAATGTGCTTCGATACTATGTAAAAAGGAAGGTTGTTGCATAGGTTTTGCGATTAGACATGAAAAAGACAATTTTACGGTTTGAAATTATCTTTATTATTCCGTATAGTCTATCCCTAAAGTAAGAATCTGAAAGGACTGCAAAACATGCTTCCACAGCTGTTATGAGCTCATCATTTGATGAAAAACGCTTTCCACGAATGTATTTTGTTAGGGTTTGGAAATCGCTAGGGACCAAATCTGGTAAATACGGTGAATGGTCCAATAATTCGACCTTTAATTTATGGATTTTAGCCATTGTCACATTGCGCTTATGATACGGTGCATTGTCCTGATGAAAAATAATTTTTTTCTTTTGCGAACTTGGACTTTTTTCACGATTTTTTTTCCTTCAGCTGGGAGGAATATTCAATATCACATGCATATTCAGAATTTATTGTTTTATCAGCTTGCAAGTAATCCACAAACAAAATTTCTTTCGCATCCCAAAAAAATTATGTCAACACCTTCTTGGCATATTTCTTTTGGCCTCTTGTTTTAATTTAGGATTATAGTGGTAGACCCAAGTCTCATTCATAGTGATGAATCGACGCACAAAATCCACTTTATCCTTTCGAAAACGCTCTAAATGTTGTTGAGAAAGTCACATTCGAATGTGTATTTGTTCCATTGTTAGCGAATGCGGCACCCATTGTGCACGCAGCTTTCTGAATTCCAATACTTCAGTCAAAATATTGTTTACACTGCCCAATGAGATGTCTAGGGCTTCTACTAAATCGCTCCACGATTTTCTAATACGATGACAGTTGACATATGAAGAGTGTACCAACATAAGAAAAATGTAGGCTAGAAGCAACGTCCTCCGCAAAACTTATTGAACAACCTAGTACTCACACGCCACAAAAACTAGTCATATTTGAAAGTAAAACATTAAATTACAAATAAAAGTAAGTGAATCTTGAAAATATAGATTTAACTATGCAGCACTTAACTATAACTTTAGAGGCACTAAAATAAAAACTACGAATTCGGGCTTTATGCCTCAGCTAAATGTAAATTTTTTATTAAAGGGCATTAAAATTTTTTGCAAATAATTAGAAAGTTTCATCATTCCAAAACAAATGTAAAAACAAATATAAAAATCAAGCAAGTGAAATCAAGAGAGAAAAATGTGTTGTGGAAAACTAAACAGAGAGCCCGCCTTACAAAATGCTCTCAAGCTGTAAAAAGAGCCAAATGTTGAGCGAAATGAATGTCAATTACATTAAAAATGTTAGAACGATCACGGGATCACCACTTTTTTATGCAATACAAAACTCAAACCACAATGTGGCATCCTCCTGAATAGGAGACACACCGGCAGACTATAATCGCCATATGACGCCCAACCAGGGTACATATAGTATGTCATCAACCGCATTACACTTTGTTGCTAATAGTTGACTGGCTATTGCAAGTGCAAGGCAATGAACTACGAGCCTTCGAAGTCTACTATTTGCACCATGACTATACCTACACATGCACGTAAATACATATGTATTAGAAATGCGAAACAATTAAAAATGCAGCGCGAATAGTTTACACATTCTGACAAAAAAGGAACAGAAATTGGTAATTTAACCACTTTACCCTCGGGGTTTTTCACAAAAATGTAACCAAAAACATAAAGTTTTTTTATTTTGACAAATGACAAGTAGCGATTGGCATGTAATACAAACATGTCGAAACCTGCCAGAGGTTAAAATGTCTAAATCTAATTTCAACAGAAAAAAGGTCAGACGATAAATAAAGAATATTAACGTTTGATAGAATAAATTCGTCGAAAAGGACAGATTTCGGGAAAGTAACTCTCGGTTGATTCCGAAAAATCTGTTTCTAAACAATTTTGAATAAGTGTGTTATTTCGGTACTTTGTAGTACTTTGAAGGCTTTACTATTTTATGCCTATTGATCAATTCCCGGTACTCTTTTGACAGAATATATGTTTCTGTGTTCTATTTACCTGCACAACTCCAGCGCCTATGAGGTCAATGTTCTATTGATTTAAATGAATATATAATATATATATATATATATATATGTGCATATGAATATACATTAGAAAATATGCATACATGTATGTGCAAATACATGTATACATATACAGGGTGTTTTATTAATGACTACGAAGACACTGAGGTTACATTCTGTAGTTGATATCATGACAAAATAGACTTAAAAGTTGCTTCACTATGACGGCTTGTCTAAAAAAATGTATATCTTTTGAGGCAGAAATCTTATCGTAAAATTATCTACTAAACAAAGTTCAAAATTGTTTTTCTTTACTTTTTCAGACACTTTAAGCGAGCGAGAAGAATAAAAAAATTAAACTAACAAGAAATTATTTTCCTGTTACGCTATTTATGGAAAAAACTAAAATCTTGACCTGCACCAATTTTGCCACTTATCGACAATCAGTTCTCTAATTTTAAGAATAGCATCAAAATTTGGATTCTATGTTTACTATTTTAGTAACTACAAGTTGGAGCCCAACTTGAGGTCTTTTTCATCATGAAATTAAACGCAGAATGTGACTTTAATGTCTTTGTGGTCGGTAACAAAACACCCTGTAGGTGAGTGAGAGGATAATCGTTAAACACACCTCTATTTACTACACACAATCGTATATACTAGGTACCTTAATGGAAGTAATAACTATGCCGTCATTAGGGATACCAAGCACCACTCTGACTGCCACTTAAGGTGGAATCAGCATTAAGAATTCATAATTTAGTATCTTTAGATATGTTTTTACTACTAAATGAACAATACATATAATTATAGTGGCGCGACAAAACTAATGTTTATAGCACATTTGAATAGCCACAGGGCTATAATGCAATGAATTAATTTAAATATATATATGCACACATACGTCTGCTAAAGGTCCGCCTTTCATGCGAAATAGCTTTGGTCTCGGTATAGTTTCGGTACAGAAGAAATTTAGCAGAGAGAGAAAGAGGTTATATGTCACTCTGGCAAGTGTAACCAAAGAACGTTTAAAAGAGAGAAGCAATATTTCCTGTTTTAAAACTTACGAATAACAGTCGCCAAGCTAAAAAGCAATTGACTCCCGTTAGATTAGATTGAAAACCATTTGACTCCAATTGCGAAGTACGAATCCTGATACGAGAATGAATCTGATTAAGTCTAAATATAGCACAGTGCACTGATAGAAAACAAACTAGATGGAGAAAATTAGTTTCGGATTTCTAAAAGAAGTTTTCCAAATTAGCATAACCTTAGTAATTAGTCATTATTTGGTGACGATGCATTTTTGAGTAAATTTTAAATAAAGGATATTATTTCTCGGAGTTATACGAGGGGTGCCTTTTATATGTCGGGATTAGAGAACAAAAACAAATTTTAATCATCGAAAATCACTTTACTGTTTTTCAAAATATTCTCCACGAAGATCTATACACTTTTGCATGCGTTTGAAGCACTTTTGCTACTCTGAATGAGGAACCTCCAAAACATGCATTCTGAATGCCGCAACCGCTTCTTCAGGTGTCAAAAACGTTGACCTCTCAGTTTGTTTTTTACGTACGGGAGTAAAGAGAAGTCATTCGGTGCCAAGTCAGGACTATACGGTGGATGACCCATTAATTCGATGTTTTGGGTGCTCAAAAATGCAGTTGTTTGAGCCGATGAAGAGCGATCCGTCTTTGGCGATTGGTTTTCCTAATTTCTTGGAAGACAACTGGCAAACAAATGGTTGTGTACCACTCAGAATTTACTGTTCTGCGTTGTTCTAGTGGTACGGTTGCGGCATGTCCAGTTTTTCCGAAAAAACAGGCGACCATTTGCTTGGAAGTGCTTCGTGCGCGAACAACTTTTGTTGGATTTGGCTCATCTTGAAACACCCATACAGTCGACTGCTGTTTACTTTCGGGCTCATACGCGTAAATCCATGATTCATCACCTGTCACGATGTCATAGACGTGTTTCGAAGCCCCGCGATCGTATTTTTTGAGCATTTCCTTCGACCAATCGACACGAGCCTTTTTTTGAGCGATTGACAAATTGTGTGGGATCCAACGCGAACAAATTTTTTTGACAGTCAAATGTTTATGCAATATTGAATGTATGGTGGTCCCACTAATGCCTAAGATTAACTCAATCTCACGATAGGTCACTTGACGATCTTGCAATATCAGTTCGCGCACAGCATCAATGGTTTTCGGAACAACAACTGATTTTGGACGACCTTCACGAAATTCGTCTTGGAGTGAACTACGACCACGATTGAATTCACCATACCATCGATAAACGCTGGTCCTTGATGGAGCTTCATCGCCAAAAAATTAATTAAGTTCATCCATGCAATGTTGCTGAGTTAATCCACATCGAAAGTTGTAAAAAATAATCACACGAAAATGTTCACGATTTAATTCCATTTTTGGACCGAGATTAATCTTTTAAGTTACTGTAAACAACACAAATAGCGCTGGTATTTCAAAACGTTCTGAGTACGTAAAAGCCAAAAAAGGTCAAACTTTGCGACACAGCTGTCAGTTGCCAGATTGCAACACCAGGGTTGCCAAATCCCGACATATAAAAGGCGCCCCTCGTATTATATCCAATTAATTAAAAACACAGTCTCAGAATTATTTGTTAGTCTTGATAATTAATACGAATGCCAACACGAGTAGGTATACGAATATGAGTACAAATACAAATATGAGTACGAATACGAATTTGAGTACGAATACGAATATGAGTACAAATACGAATATGAGTACGAATACGAATATAAGTACGAATACGAATATAAGTACGAATACGAATATGTGTACGAATACGAATATGAGTACGAATACGAATATGAGTACGAATGCGAATATGAGTACGAATACGAATATGAGTACGAATACGAATATGAGTACGAATACGAATATGAGTACGAATACGAATATGAGAACGAATACGAATATGAGTACGAATACGAATATGAGAACGAATACGAATATGAGTACGAATACGAATATGAGAACGAATACGAATATGAGTACGAATACGAATATGAGTACGAATACGAATATGAGTACGAATACGAATATGAGTACGAATACGAATATGAGTACGAATACGAATATGAGTACGAATACGAATATGAGTACGAATACGAATATGAGTACGAATACGAATATGAGTACGAATACGAATATGAGTACGAATACGAATATGAGTACGAATACGAATATGAGTACGAATACGAATATGAGTACGAATACGAATATGAGTACGAATACGAATATGAGTACGAATACGAATATGAGTACGAATACGAATATGAGTACGAATAGGAATATGAGTACGAATACGAATATGAGTACGAATACGAATATGAGTACGAATACGAATATGAGTACGAATACGAATATGAGTACGAATACGAATATGAGTACGAATACGAATATGAGTACGAATACGAATATGAGTACGAATACGAATATGAGTACGAATACGAATATGAGTACGAATACGAATATGAGTACGAATACGAATATGAGTACGAATACGAATATGAGTACGAATACGAATATGAGTACGAATACGAATATGAGTACGAATACGAATATGAGTACGAATACGAATATGAGTACGAATACGAATATGAGTACGAATACGAATATGAGTACGAATACGAATATGAGTACGAATACGAATATGAGTACGAATACGAAAGCGGATAGCAATTAGAATTCGAATTCTAAATATTGAAAACTAGTAAAATTATATACATACATATGTACATATGCGTCATTTAAATAAAAGCCAATCTCTCTTCGTTTTAAAGTTCCATAGAGAATAAGATGCATACCAAAGATTCATGAGAGCTTCGCACACTCAAACCCTTTTTACATTTTAAATGATTTTTACTAGCTTTTGTAGTTTCTAGCTCTAATAAAAGTAAAGTGCATTTTAATAGTCCTTGCATTGTTTGAAATAAACGCACACAAGCGTGGTATGTTTGCATATTGCATTTTGATTGCACTCGCGCTTACATTTACAGTACTTCACTTTATTTACATTTTCATTTGCATAACCAACGTTCTTGACAGCAGTCATTTTTTGTATGCGGGCATAAATATTGCATTAGGGTGTTCGCACTATACTTAAATGTTCGGTTCGAGGACGCCGTCAGGTGATTTCTTTCTCTTAAGTCAACTGATTATCAATATTCATCGATGGTGTGGCCACTAATACTAGGTGAGGTTATGTTAGGCTAGATGATTGGCCCCTAAGGAGGCAATGACTTTAACTCAGCCAATATCTTACTACTAACGGAAATAAAGGGAGAGTGGAAAGAGTGAGAAGGTAAGGAAGGTGTGTATTAATGGCAAACTTCTGCATGCGGACAAAATCCAAGCCTGCAGGTTCGGCAGGCATAGTAGAACAGTGAGAGAGCCAAATGGGCTTGAGAAAGCAGAGCAGTTGAGAAGTAGATGAAATAGATGTTGAGACGATTTCACTTCATTTCATCACAACTACCGCATCCGGCAAAGTCCGGTTAAGACAGCTACAGGCAACTATCGAGAGTTGCGACATTCATAGCCTTAAAAACTGTTTTAATCGCCTCCCATCCATAATTGGTCTAGTGGACCTCGCAACTGTATGTTCGTCCAGCGCGACCTAATCAATTTAAGGCGATCCATCCAATGGCAGACCACAGGTATTCAAAGCAAAAGCATTTGCACAGATAAACTATCTCACGGGTCATTATCAGTACCCATACAATTTCTTTCCCTTCATAGCTAAGTATTCACTCTGGAAGTTAAGCAATTTTCCTTAAGGCACTGTTCGCTCCATGGCTATCAGAAACGATGGCGACATCCGTAAAGAGTACTATACTAGCGGGCAACCCATCTTTGCTACTTCTATCTCCACTTCGTAAAATTATCCAAAAGTCTAAACTTGATGTTATTTGAGAGCACTTCATGCAAAAAACTCTTAATACGATTACGCCCAGATTCTAGCCATCCGTTAACAAGTAAATTTTCCTCTGTTGCAAGTGTTGCCCCTCGCACATTACTCCCTTGGGGTGGAGTAGAAATCCCTTGAATGCAACGTTGCTATACAATAGTCAGTGAGGATGAGCTCGAGGTTTCTAAGCATTATGGAGCAGTAACAGTTGAAACGAAACCTGTAGGTCGGACCTTTAAACCTAATCACACCACGGGGGCACTAGTAGTATCACTTTTTAAAAAATCGGGTAATCAAGTAAACCTTGACTTGAAAGAGCGGATGCTTCTAATAGATATCTGATACGATAGTCACCTGCTTTAAAATTAGTACAACTGCAAAATGTGATATATCCATCTCGCACTGCATGGTTAGAAAACGAGAAATAGGCGCGTTTTCATTTTTAAGCTGATAAGACTTTGCAACAAAATGGGATGAAAAAAACAACAGTAATGGGAAATGGCAATTATGAAAGAGGAAGAGTTGTAGAACTTTGGCTCACCTACCGTTTTTCTCTAAAGGTCACATTAATTTTTTGCAGTGTATTGAAACTTTCTTAATTTGGTTTTAAGTTGATTTAAATTATTTGAAAAATTGAAATTGAAATTATGAAAGTACATTTACGATATACGAGTATATGGCCACCCTTACTGCCTAAAAAAATTTAATGACATTTTTGTGGAATAGTAGTAGTAGTATTCATACATAGTATTTAGTAATATAAATTTATTTTTCAGAAATTCAGAAAAAATTATATAAGTTTTATGGAATATTTCCACCCAATATTTCTTAATCGTGTGAATCATTTTAACCCTTATATTTAAAACCTAAAAACAGAATTAGTTTGTGGTGTGGATGGAGGATTAAAATGTTCCACAAAAATACTCCTTCGAAAATTTGAGTAGGGGTCTTCTGAGCCGAAAATAATGTGCGATAACGGACAAAGCTTCACTATTTAAGAATTAAATTATTGGACTACCTTGTATGTTGTGGGTTCAAATCCCACGTAAAGCACGGTCCTCGTACTTTTCCAAATTTACCTACTTCCCCTGTTTCTAAAAACAAAAATTATGGCTAGCAAAAACAAAGAAAAACACACAATAGCACCAGTGGCGCCAGCAATAGGAAACGGGCAGTTACGATAATAGCGTAGACACACCAAATTTAGCGAAATCCTCAACCATCTGTGCGATCCTTCTGCCAGAAAAATGTGAGACACAGATGGCGCTCTAAGCAGTAAGGCGTTGTTCCTAAGCAACGACAGGTGGGCACTCTCACTACTTAGGACTGGTAGCGCCAGAAATAAAAAAAAATGAGATTAACGAAACCAGCGCAAGACTGAGTCTTGTCGAGGTCTTATGTTTCCCAGAGGAGTGAACAAGGAAAAAAACTTGTATGCGACCGTTGAATGAGAAACCCACAATGTACTAAACGCAAAGGTTCTCTGCAAAATTTGAAGGAATCACCTGATATGCTGGCGTAAAAGGGATTGGGACTACGGTTTGTTTACGAAAAATCGAGATTATGTTGGTGATGATATATTAAAAATTCAACACAACCAATGCTTATCTTACTTTGTTGCCGTCTGATCAGCGATTGATTGGAGAAGAATGCGTGTGAAATGAGCGAGAACAATACTGCAGACAAAACCTAGTGACGCAACAGCACAAAAAAACAAGTTTGTAAAGAAATACTAAGGGTGGTTTTGGGAAGTGCACTGAAAACAATATATAATAATGCCCTTCTAGGCCATGACCAAATTAAAATTGTTTGAGTAAAAAACAGAATAAACTTTCTTCGACAGCCTGGTACAGTGCGCCACCTAAATCCAATCAATCTCCACCATTACATCAAAAGCTCTGGCTCGCTGTAGATATGTATCTGCATGTTGGAGGCCTCATAATGGTATCAAAACGGCACTTAAGTGCTATTTGGGGAGTACCAGAGTGGTACTTAAACCATTTCACCTACCTACATATAATTGCTATGAAATACAAATTCTAATAAATAAAGTTTATTTTATTAATGATGTAATTCAACAAATGAGAAGCAATTCTAATGACTTTTGCAATTAAAATACATTCGTCGTAATGCAGTACATTTAGGTACTTTTTTGCTTCTTGCAAGACAATAGATGCGCACAAGATCACAATTGGCCACATAAGCAGTGCCCTCAAAATCACTAAAGCATGACTACTTATTTATTTACAAACTTGCGATAGACAGAAAAAATTTCAACTTTTCCCTCAACATTGCACGAATTTATCACATGATATGACGTAATTTAAGGAACCCAAAAAATTACATTTTTTCTTTTGGATTTCAGTTCGCAAATATGCAACTAATCATATCAAAAATACTAACAGAAGGTAGCTGCTGCACACATGATACCCTCGATACCCGCATGTCAACATACCACAAAATGCATAAATGATTCGTCTAGCAAAATGCTATTGTCACAGTTCGTCGTATGGGATAACAAAGTTGTTTTTGCATTTAACTGAATGCATTTGCCGCGAACAGTTGGCGCAGCCTTTGAATAAGTAGATACTATAGCAGCTGTAGTGCAGGGTGAGACAGGTTTTTCGGCGACAGCAGTCGCAGCAGCAACTAAAGCATAAGCAATGCGAATTTCATCAGGGGACAAGTGCAGCTGTTTTGCTTGAGTTTCTTTTATTTTTGGTGGCTAGGTGGCTATTTTCTGCCGAATTTGTTCAGCATGACCTCTATTGAATGCCAAGTTTGCAATTTAGGTGGTTTTGGCGAGAAAAATATGTTTTTTGTGTTTATATGAGTAAACACAGTCTGGGTGCGCGGTTTAGAAGAATCTTGTTCAAATATTTACATACATATATGAAAATTTCACGAAATTTAACTGATTTCAGAAGCATACTTAATAATTTTGAATTTTGAAAAATAAAATTAATATAAAAACTGTTTGTTTTTGCTTTATAGTACAATTCACCGTTATACGACTCTTAGTATTTTATTTTTCTCTAAGCTTCTTCCGTGAGGCGTTCCTCTATCAGCTATTTGTTTTCTCTCATCAAAACAGATGTGATACCCATACACACTAGTGGATTAACTGCAGCAAAATAGAGACAGATATATACATATGTATATATATATAACATATATGTATAGTATATAATTGTCCCTTATACTCCTTTTCCTATTTGCGGTGTACGTCTTCAGCAAATAATTCTTTTTTTAAAAGAGCTTTTTCATGGCAGAAATACACTCGGAGGTTTGCCACTGCCTGTCGAGGAGCGGCCGTTATTAGAAAAAACGTTCTTCATTTTGGTGTTCCATGCAAGGAGATTCGAACTTATGCACTTCCGAATGGTTGTCACGTCTCAAATCATTCGGGCGACGGCGGCCGTCCATACATACGTATACCACACTGCAAAATTCGGAATGATGACAAAAATTAATTAAGTCATGCTTGCGTGTCACACAAAAACACAGTGAACTTTCTTCACGCCATTGTGCTCGTGATACCAGGGAGATTTTTCTTCACGCACGGTCAATAGATTGCAATTTCAAGATATTTTATGAACGCAACGCAACAGGCCACACAATCCGTGTTTATGCAAGACAATCAATTAAATAATCAATTTAGTGCAAACGAATTGCCTGGAAAAAAGAATTTCACGATATTCGGCAGCGATTTTCAAGATCTTGCAAGACGCATCGGAAACAGACTATCTGTTTCCCAAGATAGACCTGACCAAAGCCTACAAAATGAGAATACCCGACAAAAGGTATTGGCAGACCACAGTCATATCAGATGATAGTGGTCACCATATTTATAATGACGTCTCAAAGATGGTTAATGGCTCTGGAGTGTACTCGGAACAATTATCCTTAAATTATTCCTTTAGACTCCCAGACCGATGTGGCGTCTTCCAAACTGAAATTTACACTACAAACAAAGCAGCAAAAACGATAAGACTAATGGTCTTACCTCTGGCAAACCTTGCCATTTTTGTTGATAGTCAAGCAGTGAGCAATGCACTGGCCTCAACGCATATCAATTCAAGATGTGTTAAAGAATGCAAGAGGTCGCTCTCGTTTATCCAACAACAGAACATCATGCTTTGTTGGGTCCCGGGCCACTCTGGAGTAGATAGAAATGAAAGAGCGGAAGCGTATACAAGAAAATGCTCTGAGCTGGACCTTCAGCGAGTGGTAGAGGACATTTCTCATAGCATTTCTCTAAACGAACTGTCTCTGACTACTAACTCCTAGGGTCTCCAAAGAGCTCTGGCGAAAACTGAATCTTAAAAGCAAAAAATTACTGCTTGGATTCAACAGATCAACCATCAGCGTCCTCGTAGAGTCACTGCACTATTGACACTCTAACCAGTAGAATGGGTGTACCTTACAATGATTTCTGCAGTAGTTGTGAAGATGAAGAAGAAATTGAGTCGATATAACACCTCCTCTGCGAATTCCCTGCACTTCAAAGAAGCCATACCAAATATCTTGGTCTAAGTGGTTTAAGCAACTTAGTTAGGGGATGGAAATCAAATAAAGGTATCACAATGGGCGAAAGGGCCACCAAGGTGTCTTGCCTTAGAAAGGCAACCTGGCAAACCTAACCTAACCTAGCCTACAAAATAGCTCAATTTCACGTTTTTTGACTATTTTTTGTGGGTTTGTTTCAAAGATAGAGATTGTACGAGTATGGAATTCCTTTTCAAAATATGATTTGATTTTACTATATTACCAACAAAATATTAATTGAACTTGAACGGCCCTGTAAATATGTTTACTAATTACCATATGTTGCGGTAATTTAAATACTGAAGTGGCATTCATAGCGATGGACCATCACAAGCAGCTAAATTATGGTCATTTATTACCAGCGACCCATTGTCATACCAAACAACACCGATAAGATCACATCATTAACTCATGAATGGTTATCGTACAAATGTTGAGGCTATCTGTGTAAACTTTGTTATTGGTTCTAAACACTTATTCAAGAAGTTATAACTGGCGATGAACACCTTATAAAGGGCTATCAGATTGGAGTTACTTTTTGGTTCTTGACATCACCCGTGACTACTGTCAAACTAGTATATACTTTTTTCAGTATTCAGTGACGTTTCATGATGAAAAGACTTACGCCTCAAAAACATTTATAAATCTTGTATTGCAAAAATCGACGCTCTGTGAAAACTGTGCATCGCGCGCTCAGGCCAACTTATGGGGTACATAACCCTCCCTCGTTTTTGGGTTAGTGGCTACGTCAATAAGCAAAATTGGTGTATTTGGGCTGAAGAGCAACCCGAAGCTATTGAATCCATACAGCCCGTGAAACAATGGATTAACTGTGTCGTCGTTTCGGTGAGTAATTTAACTCCCATCTCATACCAGTCGATTAACCACCAAGATCGTGTGATATCACACTTTTGAACTTTTATTTGTGGGGATGTGTGAAGTCTAAATGCTTTGTGGATAAACCAGCTTCAATTGAAACATTGGAAGGCAACAATACTAAAGTTATTCACGCGATACCGAGAAGTTATTCACGAGAAAAAGTCATTTAAAATGTGAGTTTGCGGATGGCCGAATTACGGCGTAGTTGCGGCCAACATTTGAATGGGATTATCTTTAAAGAATAAATGTCATGGATGGTTATACACAAAAATAATAAAGATTTTCCCATCAATTTGATACCCTTTATTAGCAAATGCGGATACTCCCTGTAGGAAACTGAATTTTGTCAGCATTGGCGAACGGTTTCATTCAAAACCTCTTTCGATTGCTTAGCTTTATACTGACCAGTTCTAATTGAGAAGACATGGTCACCGAAGATACGTTACTTGCGAAATGGTTTTCCATAGCGGAGTCTCTGATGCGAAAATTGTTGTCAACTCACTCACCCTGTGAATATTATATTCGACTTCGCTTCATCGCAATTAAGCTAATTTAAACAGTTGCATACATACAATATGGAGATGCCAGTTTTTTAATTTTTTGTATGATCCCGAAATGTTCGGGATCTTATAAATACAATCCGGGAATTCCCAGATTAATTCCTGGAATTAAGATATTCATTATTTTGCAACAACTTAATACGAAATCAATTCTCACTATTTTGCGAAGTTTTCCTACCATGTATTAAAAAATTAATAAAGGGATTCTAAATACATAATATTTTTAATTTACAGTGAAAATTATTTAA
Organism: Anastrepha obliqua; assembly: GCF_027943255.1. Classification (NCBI taxonomy): domain Eukaryota; kingdom Metazoa; phylum Arthropoda; class Insecta; order Diptera; family Tephritidae; genus Anastrepha; species Anastrepha obliqua. The sequence continues at coordinate 91,436,005 of NC_072892.1, forward strand.
TTAGGTCAAAACAAAGGTCATTAGTTAACTTTATACGCATTTAATAATATAAGGTGGCACAAAATTATTCATCAACACATTACTCAAATATCGTTTTTCAAAATCGTTTTTACTAAATAAAAAGTTATAATTTTGAGTGATGGAAATATTTATTTGGACATTCACGCGCTCCACTGTCTGCTTGTATACAGCAGCTTTCTAGTTCATAAGTGCCAAAAATGATTGACACATGACTACTTTTGCAAAAATTATAAATCTTCCGAAAGAGCGTTTAATTTGACACCCCCTTGTACTTTAACGTGTGCATGTCTGATAAAGTAACATAAGATATGTCGAATCAACATCAATGCAAAAAAACGCACGTACTACATATTTTGTGGTTCAAAGAAGTTCATAAATTTGCTAAAAAAATCCCGGGAATTTCGCGACTTCAAAAAAATCGGAATTCCGAGATACCAGGCTCTTGGGATCCCAGGGCCAAGTTCCCTTCTACAATGAAATTTAGCGTGCAATCTCTTTTACAACCTTTTCCATACAAATTAGTTTCTTCCGCTACACTTTGCATAACTGAAAAAACGATAAAACGGACAAAAATTTAAGCCAAAATATCAATTTACAGCAACCAATAACTCAAGGCCAGAAATGTACAAATTTTAAGGCCCAAATGGAATAAAACTGTGAGTGAGGTATTAATGGAAAAGAAGAATGGAAGAAAACCCTATATTATGCGCACATGTCTAAAATTATTTATGTACATTTACATTTGTAGTATGCAAGCATTGGCGGCGGGCAAAACAATTATAACGCTTTCATAAGTGTTAAGCCTTCGACGCCACCGTTATCAAGAGGCATTAACCGGCTGGAGGTTGGCTGAATTATATGGTGCTGTTAACGGGGCGATAAATTCACCTTTAGAAAATGACACAGGAGGTGATAGGTGTAAATAAGAACCGTAAATGAGTAATTTTGCTTTTTATTTTTCTTGAGAGTTTTTGTGAGCCACAAAATACACAATTCGCAAGTGAATTTTTTCCTTAACCCATATTTTCCCAAGGCAATAAATTTTTAAAAATTTGTTGTTTTCGATATACAGGTATGTGTCAAAAAGTAGCTCTTAAATTAGACTAAAATATGCGTTATATTTTTATGAGTTTTTTGAAACCGAATTTCAGGACCTCCTATTCCCAATGCACCTCAAATGGGGCATTCAATATTACCTTACAAAAGTCACATATAAAAATGAAATACCACCATGTTCATAATATTACCTGATAATTTAACTAATAACTCACTAAAAACATCGTTACATTAAAATTATAAATAACTAGTATGTAACCCTTGAAAATCGGGTGGGCTTTTCTCCCACGGAAAGTAAACAGCATATGTTACATAAAACGTAAATGCATCTTAAATGGGTCAGTGGGAAGAAATGGGTTAATTGATCAGATAAGCATTTGCAAAAAATTAAACAATTAAGCAAACATAGATGAAAAATTAAAAAAAAAAAAATGTGCTAATGTAGATAAGACCAACACGTTTTTCGGCGAGAAATTACTCATTGCACTTGGTTATATGTATGTATATGTGCATAAATATTTATAAAAATAAATAATACGGACACTTGCACATGTCATAGCAATAGCAGGTTGCAAACAGTGGCTCGGAGCAGAGCGCGTGGTTAGAAGAGGACAGCAAATTTAGCGCTAGTTCTTAAATGCAGTGCTGCAGTAATACTGGAAAGACTAGTAACAGCTTCACGTGCATTGGAACACAAAAAAAAAAATTGAATTAGGGGCAAAATGTCTGGATCAGTGTCGTTTCGTTACGTATGAATATGAGTTGTTGTTTATCTCCCACCACAAGCTTTTGGAGAAGCTCGGGAAACGTGGCTGTTGTTTAATGGCATACGCGCATGGCGCGGCACTTATTGTTAGAGGAAAATTTTTGAGTTTCTGGCAAAATAAATCTATAAGCTTTAGGTAACTGTGGTTTTAAAAGAAAAATAGCACAGTTGTTGAAAATTGGCGGAAATTAGGGGAATTTCGAAGCATTCTATAGTAAACAAGGCTAAACAAAAGTAAAATTTTTGAGACACAGGGTGAAGGAGGGTCGTTTAATTATTCAGAAATCGTGAAAGAAGCTAATTGTATCATATATCATAGAAAAATTTTGAAGGACCCTGGCATCAAAATATCATGTTTTTTAGTCGAAAGTTAAGTTAAATTTTCCACTTCAATATGCGAACTCTTGTATTCTAGCGCACGTGGCACTGCACATACAGTGATATGCCAATCAAAAGCAGCACATTTAGTTATATCAGAATTTTTGCTGTGTTCTTAAAAATAAAAACAGTTATTTGTCTGCTCTTTACCTTATTTGTCCGCTCTTTACCTTTAAATATTATTTATTTCTTTGCTCTGAAATGTAATTTATTTATTTGCACACCGAACACAAAAGCATAGCCGATTGGTGAAAGCGCAAAAAAGCGCAATATCTTTTATAGACCCTAATTTGTTATAGCCTCTGTATATCTTCATGTCATTGACGCTATTAAAGGATAGATAGTGGATTAAGAAATCTTTTTCCACACAATTTTGTAACTTAGGGCAGTTTTCCTTGGGTGGTCTGCAACATTCCAAATATATAAAAAATATAAAGCTTATAAAATATTGGCCCCATAATTGGACCAGGAATCATTGGGGAAATGAATTACCCCAAATAATTGGCTGAAGACGCGTGTTATCGAAAGTAGACGTACCTTGGGTATGTCACCTATGTTAAATCGTGATCATTTTCAAGTGATGATTTTCTATTTAATTAACAACATTCCACTGAACTCGTTTTGCTTTTTGGTGATAAAGAACCATATCGAGTCACCGCGTTTTGTCGGAGTCACCGCGTTTTCTGAATTCAATCCTCGTTGCAGGACCAATTTTCTGAAGGTAGGATCGTTAATGACGGTCTCATAAATTCTACAGTCCGACACTCTGACACATTCATCAATGAACGAATACTTAGCCGTCAAACTTTCTTCGCATTGAATACTGCATTAATTGGCAATGGCTCAAAACAGGCAGACATCGCAGTAAACAAGTTCAATTTACTGAGGCGGCATCCCTTGGTCGGGAAAAACCCGAGCCATTCCAACACACATAATCGGCTAATAATGGAATGCTTAAAACAGACCTGAAGGAAATGTCGATAGTTTAGCTCTACCGATTCACGATTGACTTTCTCACCAGTACTACTGACCTATTGTACTCCAAGCAAAGCTTTCTGTTGTAGAAACTTAACATGTGCTCGTCATTGAGATTTTGCTGGTGTCCTTACAACTATTGATTGTTAGTTCTTATTGAAACACTGGAGACATTGGAACGAGTGATACAGAAGTAAATTTTAATAATTGTAGTCAACACTTTTGGAACTTTTTGCTAGATTTTATTTTTGTTTTATTTTTTCCTTTCTTTTCTTAAAATAAGGTGTTTTATTACACAGAGAAAAAATTAAAATAACTTTCATAAATGTTATCAACCCAAAACTATAAACTTCAAAGTTGTCACACATTAGATTAGACATACATATTTCTTGGTAGCAAATTGTTTTAAAATAAAAAAAATTAATTTTATCAAGGTTGGCTAAACCTTTCAGTACTGATAAAAAAAGTATTAGTTGATAAAAAAAGATTATTGATCTTCGTCAGAATAATCGCTTTCGGCAGGCTCTGCAATATCTAAAACAGGCTCCATAAAATCTCTCATATTAGGGATTTAATTAAAAATATTTACCTCTATTTTTATACAAACCGCATTACTTTTTCAATAGTATTTTGTAATTTCTTTTGCCCATTACACATATATTATTTTGTTCAAATTGAACTTTTATTTACTTTTTTAATTCACTTTTCGTTACTTACTTCAGTATAGCGTGCAGCCACGTGTATTTCTAGCAAAACAAAATGAAACAATTAATGTTGCAGCTATCAGAAATGTCTCTACTGATCCAAAGCAAATTAAAAAGAAAAGACGCTTCGTTGAGAATGTCACCAAACAGTCATCCAAAATAATCGACAAAAGTGGTGATTTGAAGACACTTTACCCCAGCTTCGCTCAGGGAAACACGTTTCGTACTAAGAAACGTTGAAAATTTGTCAATTTATATACACACAAAAGAGGGTATTGATCTTAATGAACAAGTGAAATACTGTATTAGCGAACCACTCGTAACGTCGTTTTTAAATCGATCGGAGAATCGGTACTTCCATTAGAAAGCAGATAGAGGTTATTTTTCCTGTACGTTTTTGAATATACTTGCAAAGTGGAATCCAGAATTGCCGAGCATGATCTCAGCTATTAATGAAAAAATATGAAAATCGGTTTTTCAAAAATAACAAACAAAAAATTCAAAATTTTGAACAAAAAAAATTGTTTAAATACATTTTATCCTAAGAACTTAAAAAAAATTGTTTAAACATGAAACACGCTTTAAAAAACTCTATACCAAAATTTGCATCACTAAAAAAAATCTCCAGTTTAGTAATTAAGGGGGTCTTCTACCGTCGCGCCTTAATCTCGGGCCTATTTTTGGGAATTAATTACAAAGCAACCACTTGAGATAATGAAATCAGATTTTTTTTATTTAATTTGCACAAGTTTGCACTATTTAAAAATATATTTTTCAAATCGAATTCTTTGGCCCTGTGTCCTTGAACCGTCCTCGAGGTTGCCCTTGTAAAAATGTCCTAGGCGACTTTGTGGCACGCGATCGACCATTTTACTTATCTGAAATCAAAAAAATTTTTTTTTTTATCATAAAGTGTAACGTTGGCTATGTTTTCCCAGTGGCGATTTTAAATATTTTGAAATTTATAAAAAATGCGTGATTTTAAAAAAAAAGTTTGAAAATTTCCTCTTTTTTTTACACTTTAGAGGCCCGCAAAATTAAACTAATCAAAAATTGAAAAAAGTGGTCTGGGAAAACATAGCGAGATGTTCACTGAATAACTGGAAAAAAGATGGAATGAATTCGACAAATATTTATAGTAGATGTGTGACCAGAAAGTTGAAAAAAGTCAACTTTCGGGAAAAGGCGTTTAAAGATAAAGAAACGCTCGAAAATGCCACGCGCATGCATGTATTCTCCCCGAAATGCTCATGAAGGAACATGTTTTTCATAAAACCCTCTTTATAGCATACTCTTAACATTAGTAGCTTTTAAAAAATCTAAAAAAAAAAAATCGATTTTTTCAAACCGTGACGGTAGAAGACCCCCTTAAATTAAAAAAAAAATCAGTTTACTTATAATAAATCAAGCCTAGAAATAAACCACTTTTCAGCAAATTGACGACAATGAGCAAAATACTTGAATCACTTTGTATAGTCACTTTATTTGTGACAATTAAAATGGTATGAGCATTTTATTTTCCACGATGCAGAATATAAATAAAAAGCATAAGCCAAATATTTAAAGCTACTTAAATTTTCTATTTAGTAAACCTGTGAAACCTTTGCTTTTAAACATACATATATGCTATCGAATTCAAAAGCTTTGTTTTATTGCCAAAAACATCTTTTCGAGTGATAAAAAAGCAGTTAAAACTTTAGAAATTGCGAAATTTCTTGTATTTACTTTTATTCCCTCCAGCAGACTGGCAAAACGAATCTTCGTACGTACGTATGTGTGTATGTATGAAAATAATTTGTTAACATATTTTCAAAATATAAAATGAAACTTTTCTATGACTTACTAAACGAGAAAATGAGAAATGTAAATACTATATAAATGAAAGCATGTACATAGACTGAGTGACGGATTGAGACTGACACTACAAAGAGTACTTATGTAAAATCTCTCCTTCTATGTAGTGCTCTGTTAAATATATTAAACTAAAAACATTTCATTCACGCAACTTGCGCCCCACGGGTAAACATTACACACACATACATTCATACAACAAAGAGCACATTCGCTGACGCAAAAAGGATTTGTGTGTTGATCTGGTCGACGCTCAAAGCGGTTTGCGGTAGAGGATAAAAAAATGAAATAAAAGACGCACACACTCGCAAGTAGAAGAAAGCAAAAGTGAGAAAATAAAAAAAGTTCTGCTTAAAAAAGTAAGCACAAAAGCTGTAAAGAAAACAAAGTTGACATTAAACGCAGTCAAGAGCAAAAAACCGGAGATTGGGTATCGGGCTGTGGAAGGGGCATTAACAAGCGGCATCAAAATCAGAAATTGACGTAAACCCATAAAAAGATTTTGAACCGTAAGAATTCCCAGCAGCAACAGCACTCGGGAATGGGAATGTGTTCGTAGCGGTATGTGGCCAACGAGGGCAGGGTGGAGTGAATGCCAGCACAATATAATTACTTCCGCACTTGTAGACATGAACTACAAAACCAAACGATGAATAACTGTTGACACGATACTGCTGCTTCCCATGTCAACATAAATACATATAAGTATACATATATTTGTAGCAGAAACCAAGAGCTAGTGAAGACAATTTAATTGTAAGAGAGCTGAAGGCAGTGAGTAAATTACACAAGCAAATGGCTGGACAGCAGCTAACAGCACGATTTACTGTGCAAAGAACATAAGTCTACAATCTGTAAACATTCTATTTACATACTATCGTAATAGGGCTGAGGGAAGAGTGGCAATAGGGCTCTATATCATAGAATAGCTTTCAAGAGAGTAAAATGCGCCATTTTTTTAATATCCATATGTACTTGCACATGAATGTGCTGCACCTCATGCAAGTGTGTGTATGCTTATGATCGCAATGTTGTACGATGTAAGTGATAGCGTAAATTTAAACTACAAATATTCGGGTGCAAGTAATAAAATTTACCCTCCCTCAGTTGGCTGAAATAATTCAACTGGGAAAATCGCATGTTATGACACTGGCATAAAATGACTTTGTGTTTGATGAAAAAGTAAGCTGTAGGAAAATTCACTAGCACTGAACTGGTGCATGTCTAGTCTATTGAGTATCAGGACAAATTCGATTTCCTTCTCTTTTCACTATAAGCAGCGGCTGAATTTTTCACGACGATGTTAGGAAGTGTCCATAAGTTCGGGCGTTTTTTAAAAGTGGTTCTAAAATTAATAAAGTATTTATTAATCGATAATATATTTTCCTTCATTATTTACAATGTCTTCTCAACGTTTAGGCCAATTTTTAATTCCCTGCTCAAAAAATGTTGGCTCCTTGGAGCCAAAATACGCTTCGATATCCCTTTTTATAGCTTCTTTCGAGGAGTAATTCTTGTTGCTCATATGGGATTGAAGTCCACGGAAAAGGTGATAATCACAAGGTGCAATATCCGGAGAGAATGGTGGATGCGGCATTAGCTCCCATCCGAGCTCGTTCAGCTTGTCTAATGTTTACCTTGTGGTATGAGGTCTTGCATTGTCGTGGTGAAACAAAACTTTGCGTCTATTCACTAAAGACGCTCGATTTTTTTTTTAGTGCCTCATTGATAGCTGATGGGAATAATAATCAACAGTTATCCTCTTCTTTGGTTCCAGAAGTTCATAATAAACAATACCGGCCATATCCCACCAAATAGACCGGAGAACCTTTTTGGGGTGAAGGTCATCTCTACGGGTCGGTTCTGGTGTTTCATCTTTATCTAACCATTGGCGTTTGCGAACAGGATTATTGTAAAGGACCCATTTTTCATCACCACGCGTTTTCATCTTATACGCGTTCGAAGATTCCATTTTATTTTTTAACAACACGTGTTTCTATCCGCGATTAAAAACACCTGTTGAATGCACATTATATCAAAGAAAATAGTATATAAATAGTTCCGTTATATTCAGGGAATAATTTTTTAAAATACGCTCGAAGTTATGGACTGACCTGATATTCGTAAGATCAGCACGTATACGCTCTACATTATATCGATTAGGACAAACTGTAACCCAGCTCTCGAGTGGCTGTCGAAATAGTCGTTGGGGTAGAGCGTTGTCGTATCATTCAGAAAGTTAGTCGTAGATTGCAAGTAGAAAAAAAGTCAGCTTTTATTTTTCTTTAAAATGAATGCAAATGGAGGTAAGCACTTTGACCTTAAGATCTATTGTGTGTTTATTTATTGTTGATAGATTTAAGTTTAACAAGTTTACATTTTATGACTTTTCGAATGAGGCACAATGTTGAATTAGAACAAAACAAATCAGATTCCAAGCTGAGAACATTGCTACTCGCGGCATACCGATACCGAACAAGAATTTATATATTATTACTAGTTCTATTTTTCCCAACAGGGTTAATAACGTAGTATACATGTGCGAGTGTATGTGTGTGCGCAGATTATAATGTACAGTAGGGCGATGTGTTGATGTGATACAAGTATTGTGTTAAACTATAATGGGTTTGTGTTGCTAAGCGGCAAATGGTGCAGAATAATATTTAGGTTTGGGCGAGAGCTTCTGGGAAATGGGGGAAAAAGGAAATTTATTTTATTAGTTAAATAATGGCTTTTAGGTGGGGCCATATTTGTATGCGATAATTTGTGGACGATGCAATTTTTAGGTGGGGTTACAGTGAAAAGGCAACCATGGATGGGTAAATAAATTCTCTCTAATACAAATTATTTAAGAGATGTCCCTGGAAAGTGCGTTACCTTAATGGGGAAGGTGCTTCTGCAAAGCTTCTACAGAAGAGTAGGCAAGGAAATATTTAGTGATCCGACACGTAGAGCAAAAAAAAAAAACGATGCAAAAAAGTAGGTACCAAAAGCCTATAATCGAAAACTGTTTTGGACTCCGAATATTTTAACTCCGCGGTTAAAACAAAAAATAGTGGCAAAATGCAGGAAGTGTTTGCAGTGAAAAGATTAATTTTACGATTGCAACAATTTTTACGATGGAAGAAGTTCTGAGGAGATAAAATTTCAAGGTATATAAAAGAACATTGCAAGACCGAAAAATCCTGCACGGAAGATTTAAAGAAGTCATCATCTAGGAAACATCATAGTTTGGTGAGCAGTACCTCACAAAGACGTCACTTATTTGAGTCATTTTTTCTAGAAACATAATTAATTAATAAGAAAAATCACGATTACAATGAAATCTATTATAAAATCTCCTTTCTTATATTTTTACGCTAAATTGAAGTTGTAACACAACTTTATGGCCCGACCAAGTAATTTTGGTATCTTGTTTACTTGGTACTCGTACTAGTAGCAAATAAAGCTTCAAAAAAATAAAAAAATTGATGAATCTATGCACTGAGTAGATAAAGCAGAGCTAAAGCGCTCCGCCATGCCAGAAATCATTATTATTATTTATAGGAGATATATACAATATAACCCTAACTTAATTAGCACACTGGCTACTAGGGCCGTCAGTGCTATGCCAGAAATATTTAATGCTAATAATAGACAAAATTTTAGAACATGAAATTGACGAGTGAATGCAAATGTTTCTAAATTTAAATAGAAATTAAGCACACGGTGATACCAATTCGCTGAGTTTTTCACGTTGCTATAGGAAAAGTTCTTTTTTCTAATCCAGAAAAGCATTTTGAAAATTTTTCACCGACGAAACCAGACCACGCAGAAAAGTTTTGTTGTTCTAGTCATTTTTGTCATAGTATCTCTCTTTATCTCCCTTGTGAGCACTTCGTTAGTATAAGTACATTTAACAGCAATAAAATCAAAACACGTTCATATGAAGAGTGTACCAACATAACAAAAAAAACAGTTTAGGCTAATAGCAACGCCCTCTCTTATTGACCGCAACACTTATTGAGCAAACTGTGCACCCAATTTTTATAATTCTAATTTAAATTTTGAAATTTCGATGAAAAGGAATCAGAGGTCTCGTTACCCACGATACCCACGTGTCCCGGGATCCATGTTAGCATCAGGCTATTATGTCTGCCGACATAGTTCAGCCTAGATTTACAGGACTCGACTACCCCTGATGTGGTTGGGGGGCTGTCTAAGGCTATGAGCGCAGCTTGCCTGTCGCCGCAGACACATAGAAATCTTCCTCTCCATTTATTTTCCACAACAAAGTGGAAACACAGATGCATGCATTCCAAGAGCAAAGTGCAGTTTGGCCACAGTGCGTTCTAGTCTTGATAAGGTCCTCCTGACTCCCACGAGAGAAAGTCCGCTCATCCAGACCACAGATGCATAAGTGATAATAGGTCTTACCATAGCGGTGTAGATCCATAGGACAAAAATATTGGGTTTCTGAAGTTCAAATTATATTTCAACAATACTACTTCCACGTACTTTCTGAACTCTTTCATCGAATAAAGAGCTGACATGAAGGCTTGCGCAAGATTCGCAATGGAGCGCCATAACAATAGAGAAGTGTAATTATATTACAGGTGATAATACTATAAATAAATATGTATGAAATCATAGCCACGCCTCATTCAAGTAAAGGCGCAGCTAAATAAACTGGGTCTGAGCAATATAAAATACAGAATACGTTTACATTGCCCACATAAAAAATATTGAGATATTTCATGATAAATTAATTACTAAATAAAAATGTTGATAACCTAAATTAGGAAGCTTCCGTTGGCACAGAAACACCTGTTTGCAAATGCCAAAACACTATGGTAAACTGCAAACGTTTGGAAACAGAAATAAACAAGATTTTGGAAAATATAAACAAATAATACAGGATTGATGTGTGAATACCAAAATTAAACTGATAAATTGTTGATGTGATTTTCAACATCTTCGCCAAACTTACATGTTATGAGCACTTTGGGAAGAAATATATTTCCATTTGCGCTTACCTGCAAAGAAAAAACAGAAAATTTATTAATTCCAAGAATTCGAAAAGTATTTCATAAAATTATTAATTATATTTGAATGTAAATATAAATGTATGTATGTTAGTTTTGGTTGAGATAGAATTCAAGAACATATAAATTTGCGCTTATATTAGTAAGCAATAACAATAATTCAAAAACCAATTAAACTCTTAATTGGCATGAAAATGAATTTCTTTTAACGCACCGCAAAGTGAGTCAGTCAGCTTGTGAGCTAGCTAGTTACTGCCCGTTTACATACAACTTTCGTGCTGCTTTCGCATTCGTTTTACTTCGTTTTGGCAGCTGAGATAAATACCTACATAGATTTATATGAAGCTGTTAACCTACATTTATAAATACGCAATGCTGAAAGTTGGGCAACGTTTTGCGTGTGTTGAGAATCTCAAGCTGATGATGTGATAAATCAACTTTTTTGAAAAATTGTGAACGCACGTGGCAATTCAAGCCAGCACAGGGTACTTCAAGTGTGAGTGTGATGGCATTTAAGGCAGACTTTTTATGTACGCTCATCAATTTTTTGACGAAGAGAGCACTAAAGTACATTTCGCTGTTCGGTATGCCACATTTTATTTTCTTCTACCAGAGCCAAAGAAGCCGCTCAAGAACCCCTTCACTTCAGTTCACATTTTACTATCAAAGATGTTCGGAAAATTATACCTACTAAAATCTCTTCAGGGCACGTACAAAAGTCAATGGATTAATTACCAACACCACTACAAAAAGTAAAATCCTACTGGCATCAAACCCACACACACATGTCTTGTCAGAACCTCAGGATATTTATACGCCTTCGAATCGGTCACACTATAGCCACCCATGTTCGCATCAAACCAGACTGCCCTTTTGGCAACTCAAACGACTACACGACGACACACCTCCTCCATACCTGCCCAGGATTGGAATACACTAGAAATGCAATTCATCCTAACCCTGAACTTTCGAATCTATTCAACAACACAGATGATAATAGCATTAACTTAATTCATAAATTTATTAAATTAACTAAATTAAAACTTTAACTCTTTGCGAAAACTATATATATGTTAAGTTATACTCCACCCAAACTCACACTACCCACTAATCTTCTAACACTTCCTCAACTATCCTCTTGTATACATAATTACTTCTATATTATTACTCTAGTTTAAGATACCATAAGCCCAAGGCCCTGGCAGCCAGTGCTTATTTCGTAAGTGGAATAGTTATTAATAACTGTTACTCTTTTAAATAAATAAATAAAAATAAAATATTTTCTTCTGAAGTCAACAGGCATTGAAACCATTGTGAACAAGCGAAATTTTGATGTTGATACTCCTAAATCGCAACCAAACGCAAAGAAAAAGAGATAATGGGTTCAATACATCAATGCGTTTCAAACATTGTACGAGAGTCGTTCAATAAGTTCTTATTTATATATTATACATATATATTTTTATATTTATATACATATGTATATATATTTATAATTTTTCAAACTAATTTCGATTTTTTCAAAACATTTCCGCAGCTTTTTAAGCGTCTTTCGGAACATTCTCAAAGTAGGTACTTAGCAGTAATCTATTCATCTGGCGTGAGCCGTGGTCCGCTGAACAATTTTTTTTCAGTTTGGAAATAAAAAAGTCAATAAATACGAGGAATTTTGTAATAATTCAGATTTTAATTGCATGATTTTTGCCGTTGAACTGCACAGGTATATTTAATCACCCCTCGAAACTGACTTTTTCCCCCTTATTCTATAAAAGCAAATGTTTGTTGCTTCAATCGCAAAAAAAAATGAAACCCAAGTAAAACTTAGCAGCTATCCAGTAAGTTCCAATGCAACGAGCGCCATATTTTTGGATTATCTAAAAACTTATTATATTGGCGGCCGCCGTAGCCGAATGGGTTGGTGCGTGATTACCATTCAGAATTCACAGAGAGAACGTTGGTTCAAATCTCGGTGAAACACCAAGATTAAAGAAAAAAAATTTCGAATAGCGGTCGCCCCTCGGCAGGCAATGGCAAACCTCCGAGTGTATTTCTGCCATGAAAAAGCTCCTCATAAAAATATCTGCCGTTCGGAGTCGGCTTAAAACTCCAGGTCCCTCCATTAGTGGAATAACATTAAGGTGCACACCACAAATAGGAGGAGGAGCTCGGCCGAACAACCAAAAAGAGGGTACGCACCAATTATATATATATAAGAACTTATTGAATGGTCCTTGTAACATATTTCGAAGGTGCAATCGGTTGACGCTAAGCTCTGCATTTTACAGCATATACCAGAATCAGTTGAACTGGTGGAATGAATACTGAAGGTGACGACAACCTGCTCTCAGTGATTTTGACGGAATCAGAAGATTTGCTAATGAAATAACTAAATATTTATACTCATTTTATTTTTGCATTGCTTTTAATTTTTGTTATTATACAACGACGTTCTCTTTACTCGTATTGTTTGGGCGATTGTTACGTCACATCCAGAAATTCACGGACGTAGTAAGCTATCATTATTGAATTAAACAGCCGAAAGTATTCACATTCATGAAAATTTTAGTTTTTACGGATCCACAATTTTCATAATTGATTTCAATAATTTCTATATCAGAGCGTAGATTTTCTACTCAATATCTGTCAGAATAAATGTTATCACATTGCGACAGCTGCCCAAAAAACACTTCAAAAAAGAAATTCAAGCTTGAAAGGCCCTATATAACTTTAATAACTTACCCAATTCACCAGTTCAATGCATCCGTAGTCAGCATTCATTCATTAGTTTACCCTCGCCTTACTTGTGCTGCTGTCAAAGCGAAGCACGAAAGTTGTGTGTAGATGGCTCTTTAGACACAACTCTCCTGTGCACGTCAGAATTCGAAATGCATACAGCTACGCTTTGTCTACAAAATGCTTGTTTTGCCTAGCATTCACTTTGAAGATTTTTGTTTATATTTTAAGCGTTCAAATTACTCTAACAAAACACTATGTGTAGCTGCGATAAATTATCTCTAGAGAAATATATGGTGCAGAAAAATATCATTGAGATATTTTTAGACTCACATAGAATTTTAGACACCCATACGCAGACTCAAGCTTGTAATTGTAACTGGAATATATGAAAAAATCCACACATTGAGTGCGACCTAAATTGAAGCGACTGAGTGCAAAGCCCATTTTTAACAACTAAAATTCAAAGCGCCCTCAAGGCAGCAACCGTATTTGAGTGTAATTATGCGCGTTATGCCAACGGTTGCCGTAACCGAAATATTTGTGCTTGAATACCAGTCGGTAGGGACACCAGCTTCGAACCCACTGTCGGCATGAAAAACCAAATGATAGAACTAAGTTTTACTAATAACGGATGCCCCGCAGAAGGCAATGCTAAACCTCCCATTATAATTCTGCCATGAAAAAACCAGTACGCTGTTATGGATTCATTCTCAATTTCATTCAAACATGAAAAAATGTATATAAGTATTTATGTACATATAGTAGATTCGAAACATTATACAATAGGAAAAGTAATAAACATAAATCAAGTGATATCAAAAATGTATAACAAAATCTTGAAAATAAACTTTCGAACAGAAATAAAAATGCTTAGTAATTTTTTTGCACACAGCAAAATGCTGTGTACAGGTAAGAAAAAAAAATCTTGTATAATAATGAGCGTTCATCTGTACTAAAAAATTCACAAAATTTTATTCAAGTATTTCTCATTTAGTTGAAAAGTTTAGTAAACGTTCTACTGGTGCAGAGTAACGAGCATTAATTACACAACAATACAGAAAAAACACTCGATTTTTGATGGAAGATTTTAATACTTGATTTCAAGTAAGACTATTGTGATGATCTTAAAGCTGAAGTTATTTTCACTTGCAGCATATTGCGTATTTTTTCTTTGTTTAGTTTCTACCTCCTTACTTTTCCCTTTGATGGGCAACTAACTATCTACATAATATAACTTTAAAGGTAATATTTTCCCCGATGCAGCTTAAATGTTGAAGCGCTTAAGCATTTTTTTTTTTGTCGGGACAACTACCAAGTGCAGCACTCAGACATTAATTAAGCCCATTGTACTACACTTGGATTCCCTTTTACTTTTCTTTAAATCTACCCAATCTCCGAAGAAATCTGAGTAGATCTTGTGGTGCTAAGGAGCCAAGATGGACGCTTCTTAACACATCAAGACGCACACCACAAATAGGAGGAGGAGCTCGTCCAAATACCCAAAAAGGGTGTACGCATATATATAATTGGCGCGTACACCCTTTTTGGGAGTTTGGCCGAGCTCCTCCTCCTATTTGTGATGTGCGTCTTGATGATGTTCCACAAATAGAGGGTCCTACAGTTTCACGCCGACTTCGAACGGCAGATATTTTTATGAGAAGCTTTTTCATGGCAGAAATACACTCGGAGGTTTGCCATTGTCTGCCGAGGGGCGACCGCTATTAGAAAAAACTTTTTCTTCATTTTGGTGTTTCACCGAGATTCGAACCAACGTTCTCTCTGTGAATTCCGAATGGTAGTCACGCACCAACTCATTCGGCTACGGCGGCCGCCAAACACTTTTTATTTTTTTTTAGAAACAGGGGAAGTAGGTAAAATTGGAAAAGTGCGAAGACCGTGCTTTACGCTAAAGTATATTTTCATATCTCTAGTTTTGTTTTTTTTATTTTTATTGCTTCCAAAATATACTATACCTGCCTATATGAACAATAAGTAATTTGTTTTAAAGATATTTGGATAGATAAGTGACACTGTAAAGCCATTGGACTTCAGGACCGTTTAGGAATATGTAATTCATTTGTAAAATAATTACTATATGGTAATAATTTAAATAATTACATAAGCATATTTCTTATTATTTTATTACAAGAGATCTGTTGCTGTTTTTCGTTTAAGTCTCTTCTTTTTAATTTTTTTTCAGCAGGAAGCTTCCTCATCGTCGGATTTGTATCCATCAGAAGTCTGCTTATGTGCCTTCTGCTCGCAATTTGTATTGCTTTGTCAACTATGTCGATGTTTAAGTCGGGGTGAATGTCATCGTTTGGTATATACCATGGTGCATTTGTTATTGTCCTAAGTATCTGGGCAAGTTACAGTATTGTCAAATTGGATTTAGAACCTGTGCCGCAAACTCCTATACCATACTTCCAAATTGGTGCAATTGTCGTTTTGTAGATTAAGCGAAGTTTAATTTAATTTCTTTTTTTTTTATTATATGGTCCTTCCAGTTTAGTTTGGAGTCAGTTGTAATATTATACCTAAGTATTTAGCTTTCGTATCCTTAACTACGTGCCTAAGTATTTAGATTCAGTATCAGTCAGAGTTTGCAATCTTTAATGAGTCTATAGTTACCTTTCGGTTCGTGTAATTGACTTCAATTGTTTTATCGCCATTAATTTCTATATTCCATTTTTTCAACCAATCCAGAGTTTTGTTTAGGTCATTTTGTAAAATTGTTTGTACTATGTTCGGGTCTCTATGAGATGCCATTAGAACAATGTCGTGTGCAAACTTCGCAATAATGTTATTTCCTTAAGACAGACTAGTTATTCAACAAATAACAAAGAGCGCTCCGGAGCGTTCGAGAGCAAGTAGCTAGCAGCACACACGTATGAAAGTGGCAGATAAGCGCGCTAACGATAACGATAGGCAACAGCAAACCGATATTTTGGAAGCTGCTATGACGGCTGAAGAACTATTATATGGCCCAGGAATAGATATAAGTAATTAAATAATTAGTATAGCTCTACATAAATCGATAGCAAAACCTTAAATGTGTTTTTCTCAAAACTATGTATTTTGAACGGGTGATAATTGTAACTTAAAAGCCGCTAGATTTCAATAAAATGTAAAACATAAAAAACTCGTGCCTGATCGAAGGATTTTTTTTTCTTAAAAATTTCGATTTTTTTAACAATTAATTGTCGGTTTTTTTTCGAAAATCTGAAAAATATTTCCTTAGGTCGCCATACTGTTAATTTTGAAAAAAAGCTTCGATCAGGCACAAGATTATCTCTTAATAATAAAAGTAATTTCTCTTTTCGAATTGATTTTAGATGAATCTCCAAGGACTTGTGATGATCACCGCAAGGGACTTCTGGATAAACGGACTCCACACAAATAGCGATAACTTTTACAATTATTATTATTATTTTTTTTTAATTTTGCTCAAGTCAAGTCATCATCTTTTATGTATTAATACTATGTTTTTATTTTTGTTAAATAAAGCAATTGACTAGCAAAAAACAATTATTGAAAATCATCATTTTTTCGGGCCTCTGACTACCTAACCACTTAAGTTATTCAATTTATTATTTCGTATAGAGATTTTCGCGAAGATTACTCGTTAAAAATGTTTAAAATCTTCAAAACGAAAATCATCTGAAAATTATAACTAGACAAATATTAAAATATTGGGAAAATCCAAGCGTATTCATGATATAATTGTGAATATTAAGCTAAAAATTCAAGTCAATCGGTAGAGATTTGTGCGACTCCAGCTAGTGCCAGTCCAGAACTCGGATTTAGATATTTTTCTCACCTTAATTCTTAAAGTAATTCAATTTTATGGAATGAGGACATCTTGTAATCAAATAAAAAACAAAAATTTTTAAATTTCTAAAGGCCCCAGAATAAGAAGAAAACTAGTGGAGTTATAATATAAAGTATTTAAAATTAATTGTTGATAGTAAGTTCTCCATTTTAGCGAACTATCCATTCACGTGCTCATACTTACTTCGTACTCTCAGGCAGGCTAAAAAAAAGGGTTTTTCATAAGTGACGGCTAGATGTCAGTAGTGCATAATTCCTACACGATATCTTTGTTTTATGACATCTTAAACATTTGTCAAGTAGACAGATGTACAAATTTACGCTATAAAACAACGCGTTAAAATTATAGAAACTTATTACGAAAATGGTCGATCTTTAGAACAACATATCGCAAAATTCGCGGATCTTTTGAAAGCTGTATGAAAAAATTGGGTACGCAATTTGATATTTACATTCTATATTGTACTCCTAAGCTTGAAAACTCAACTCACTATACGTACATATACATATATCTACATATGTAAATACATAATTTTTTTCTTGCTGACCTACATAAAATCAAAATCAATTACCGGAAAAAATGATTGACCTAAATACAACTTCAAAACTTCATTAAACGCATATTTGAGGCGTTTTAGTAGAAACTAAAATTTCATATTTAAGAGCTTCACATTTAGCCAACCAACCCACTGGCCGTCAAAATGCCAGCAAGTCTCGTAGAAGGTCTAGACTACATACGTCTAGACATTGAAGCACTGAAGCAAAGCGTAATTATTACCAGCATACGTACATAAATAACATAACGAAGGTGGCAAACTTCAGATGGAATCTTGAATATGCATCATATTTCCAATAACAACAATAGTGTACATAAAACTCTAAGCAACACGCACTGGAAGTATATAAGAGTATAAGTCCAGCAGTATTAGTAATCAATCATAAGACTTGCGGCATCTGACTGATTGCCATATTCAAGGCATCACATTGTTTGCAAACAAAGCGTCTCCAAGTAGATTTCAAGTGAAGCGAATGTCAATAAAGAAGAAGCACAAAATAAATAAGAATTATAGTGTTCGTATATGTGTAAGTGTGCCCTCGAACTGCTGCGTACGTATACGTTGTTGGCCCGGCATAAACCTGTGCATACATATTTAAACCCTTGATGGAGTTGCGCGACTGCAGAGCTTCACTTCAACTTCATTACAAAGAAGAACAGAAAAAAGGTATTAAAAGCAGACAAGTAGACAATCATCAAAGAAACAAAGAGCTTCGAGTTGCAAACAAAGAAAACCAGCCAATGCACGCCCTTGTGCCGTGCCTAACCTAGTATACTACATTGGCTGTTGCTGCCGTGGTTCATGAAGAGTTCAGTCGTTCTTAGCAGCAGACATACCGGTCGGATGATAGGTTAGTCGGTTTAGACGGAGAGCTGGCGGCCGCGGAGGTACTACGATAACACCTCCGGCTAGAATTTTGAGAAGTGGTTGGGAGAACCATGAAGCAGTGCCATTTGCAAGGATTTTGCTCAAAACCCCTGCAAAAAAGAGGTCAGACAACTTAAAGTTGCAAAAAAAAGTTGCTAAAAAAATGTTCGTACCTCCGGCTGAAAATTTGTAGGCTTACTGTTTGAAGGTCACAAATGCTGTATATAAATCGTCAGACGTCTATACGAATATGTAGCATTTAAACCAATCTTATTTGAAGAAAAGTAATTTTTTTTTTCTATTTTATTTGTAAAAAAAAATAATTTCATTTCAATCTTATTTTGAAGAGTAGTAGTTTTATTTTAACAAAAGTAATTTTATTTCTATTTTGTTTGTAAAAAAAGATAATTTCATTTCAATTTTATTTTGAAAAATGTAATTTCATTTTAATTATATTTAAAAAGAATTTTTAAATAGTAATTTTTTTTCAGTTCGTCATTATCACTGTGAATGTTGCTGGTATCGGAATCGTTGCATTCATCATCGAACTCGTCGTCTTCGATGATTATATCCTGTTCTTCATCCTCATCGGATGCGTATTGTCTTTCTGCCTCTGCAACATGATCGAAAAAATTAAATAATTAGATTATCATTAGAATTCATGTGATATCGATGATAATGACTAATAATATTAACATACATACCTAAATTTGTTGGCTGTTGCTGTGTGTCATCGAGAATAATATCATCAATTGCTGACGGCAACTGATCACCTATTTTCCTGTTTTTTCCGGCATTCTATATCAAGTATATACGTGCTACATATTCGTTTAAACGCATTGCATTTTTTTCGTTTACTTTAGAACTGTTTTAAGATTACAACAATAACAACAACAAATATTCTTCCAAACTATTCGTTTAGGTAACAGTAAACCATCGTTGCATTTGTTTATTATCTATTGCTTTTTGTTGTAAAATAACGGGTCTCTATTTAAAATTGTGCTTAAGTATTTTGCCTTAGGCATTTTAGAAAATCTGAAGAAATTAGGTTAAAAAATTTAATTTAGCTAAGAAATTTGAATGAATGTGTAAAAAAAATTGTAAGAATTTACCAAAATATTCAGTTACAAACAATATTCACAAGTTAATCACTTTTAATTTCACTACTGCACTCTTTAACAAACTATGCGTTTATACGAATATGTAGCATTTCTAAGCACAATTTTAAATAGAGACCCGTTATTTTACAACAAAAAGCAATAGATAATAAACAAATGCAACGATGGTTTACTGTTACCTAAACGAATAGTTTGGAAGAATATTTGTTGTTGTTATTGTTGTAATCTTAAAACAGTTCTAAAGTAAACGAAAAAAATGCAATGCGTTTAAACGAATATGTAGCACGTATATACTTGATATAGAATGCCGGAAAAAACAGGAAAATAGGTGATCAGTTGCCGTCAGCAATTGATGATATTATTCTCGATGACACACAGCAACAGCCAACAAATTTAGGTATGTTAATATTATTAGTCATTATCATCGATATCACATGAATTCTAATGATAATCTAATTATTTAATTTTTTCGATCATGTTGCAGAGGCAGAAAGACAATACGCATCCGATGAGGATGAAGAACAGGATATAATCATCGAAGACGACGAGTTCGATGATGAATGCAACGATTCCGATACCAGCAACATTCACAGTGATAATGACGAACTGAAAAAAAATTACTATTTAAAAATTCTTTTTAAATATAATTAAAATGAAATTACATTTTTCAAAATAAAATTGAAATGAAATTATCTTTTTTTACAAACAAAATAGAAATAAAATTACTTTTGTTAAAATAAAACTACTACTCTTCAAAATAAGATTGAAATGAAATTATTTTTTTTTACAAATAAAATAGAAAAAAAAATTACTTTTCTTCAAATAAGATTGGGATGAAATTATTTTTTTTGTGTCATGTACCTAGTCATAATATTTTTTTTTCTTAAACAAACTTACTAAGCGCACAAACTATTCAATAATAATTCTCTACAATACACCGAAATCAACATTTTTATTTTATTCAGACGAAGAATCTTTTACTTTTTATATGTACGACACATGCGTAAAATTTTCCCTTCAATTGATATTCTTTTATTGCGTATAGTAACTCAACAAAGTATTTCAATAAGTTAAATAAATGATGAAACTGTATTCAGCAATCTGGACTGGAAGTTCGCGATATCGCAGAGGTATTTTGCAACGGTATTTTCGTCTGACTATTTAAATGTGTACTTGAAATGCTTTTTGCAAAAGTATGTAAAAATGTCAGACGGAGGTAACAAAAATAAATTCCGAAAAAAAAAAAAAAAATTCAGGCAGACCGGAACTTCACGGATATTGTAGGATGACTTAGCAGCGGTATTTCCGTCTGACGATTTAAATATACACTTAAAATAGTGCCCACTATAATATGTGAGAACGTCAGACGGAGGTAAAAAAAAAAAATTTTCGAAAAAAATTTACAAATTTGGGGTCGTCTGACACTACTTTTGCAGCGATCTAGACGTCTGACGATTTATATACAGCATTTGTGACCTTCAAACAGTAAGCCTACAAATTTTCAGCCGGAGGTACGAACATTTTTTTAGCAACTTTTTTTTGCAACTTTAAGTTGTCTGACGTCTTTTTTGCAGGGGTTTTGAGCAAAATCCTTGCAAATGGCACTGCTTCATGGTTCTCCCAACCACTTCTCAAAATTCTAGCCGGAGGTGTTATCGTAGTACCTCCGCGGCCGCCAGCTCTTAGTCTAGTTGGTCGAACGACCGGTTGATGATTGGCGCACCCAAAGTGTGCAAAACTCACGAACTGAGCAACTGTGGCACAGGCCATAAAAAAGAAACAAAAGCTTAGTAGCAACGACTGTGAAGTGACACTGGCAATGACAGGAAACAGTAGCTTCGGTACCAATTCGCGGGAGCAACGTCAACAGTAGTCAACTTCTGCATCCAGCTCCGCCTCCTTCACCACATTCTTTCTTTTTGAGTCATTATTTTATTTTTTCGTTATTTCAGTTCTTCCACTATTTCACTTCCTTCCCCATGTACAATGCTAACATAGCACTAAAACTGTGAAAATTACCAAGCAAGTGATTGTGGTTGATGCAGCCGGCAGCATGCATACATATGTACATAAGTACCATAAATATGTGCATACATATCATCCATATGAAGAAGGCATTGCTAGAATTAGGTTCTAACTTTGCTTGTGCGTGTAAAGGATGTATTTTTTTACTTTTTTTTAAGTTTCTTATTTTTGTTTTTCGATTATTTGTTTATTTCCTCTTTTTTTAAATTTCTTTTTTATGTTTTTAATATTTATTTTTGCTTTTATTATTATTATTTTTTTTTAATTAATTTTTTTGTCTCAGTCAGTTTTAGGTAACATTTAATTTGTACATATGTATAAAATAATGAATGGTGAATTTTTAACTCAAAATTAACAAAAATAATTTTTTTCGCTATATTGGGTACTCGAAAAAGTCTTTTCGTATTTTGACAATAGATGTCGTTGGAGTCATCTATCTCCAGTGTTACCAATCACATTGTGTCATATCATATGGTGTTAGAAAGCTGACATTTTTAAGCTTCATTTAACTAAAAAAAATTAAATTCGGAGAAATTGAAAAAAAGTTATAGCTGTTCAAAACTGAGTGAAAATAATGAAGAAATTCGCTATATTTTGAATTTTTTTTATAAAAAAGGGAAGAATGCCACGCAAGCCACCAATGAAATTTGTGAAGTTTACGGGGGCGATGCTGTATCAGTTCGTGTAGCACAACAATGGTTCGCTCGCTTCCGTTCTGAAAATTTCGATGTGAAAGATGCATCTCGCTCCGGTCGACCTATCGTTGAAAAAGTCGATGAAATTATGGAAAAGATTACCAGGACCGTCAAATAAGCTGCCATGACATCGCCACGGCACTAAACATTCATCATCAAACGGTTTTGAACCATTTAAAAAAGGCTGGTTACAAAAAGAAGGTCGATGTTTGAGTACCACATGAATTGCGAAAAATTTAATGGACCAAATTAACATCTGCGATTCTTCGAAATGAAATCGAACCATTTCTGAAACGAATGGTAACAGGAGACGAAAAGTAGATCAAATACGACAATAATGTGCGAAAAAGATCATGGTGCAAGGGTGGTAAAGCTCAACAAATGGTCGCAAAGCCAGGATTGACGCCTCGAAAGGTTATGCTGTGTGTTTGGTGGGATTGGAAAGGAATCATCAACTATGAGCTGCTCCAGCCTGCTCGAACGATTGATTCTACACTTTACTGTCAACAACTGATGAGATTGAAGCAAGCAATCGAAAAAAACGGCAAGGACTGATCAGCAGAAAGGGGGTCGTCTTCCATCAGGACAACGCTAGGCCACACACATTTTTGATGACTCGGCAAAAACTGGGAGAGCTTGGCTGGGAAGTTTTGATGCATCCACCATCGGACTACCATTTGTTTCGGTCAATGCAGAACTCCCTTAATGGAGTAAAGAAGCCTGTGAAAATTACTTGTCGCAGTTTTTCGCCGAGAAACCACAAAAGTTTTACACTGATGGAATAATGTCTCTAGAAGAAAAATGGCAAAAGGTGGTCGACCAAAATGGTACATATTTGGTTTAATAAAGTTCATTATAAAAATAAAAAAAATGAGTTGAAGTTTGATTAGAAATACGAAAAGACTTTTTCGACTACCCAATACTCGTATTATTGGTATACCATATCATTTAGTGGCGTTGTTTATCATGCCACAGTAGGTCATCATTGACCGAAATGGCGTTTCCAGCAGCACTTTCAAAGAAAGTCCGCACCAAACTGTCACTCTATGAGGATGCATTGGCTTCTCGGCGATCAAGTCCGGGTTTTCGGATCCCCACATTCATTCATTTCAATAAACACACTATTTGGACAGTGTTATGCCTTAGGAAATAAGTTTACAATATTTCCCAACGTTGTTCAAACTTGAAGCGATTCACTTCGTTCCGCGGAAATAGGACATGATTTCTAGTTATAAAACAAAACTGTATGGGCCACCCTGTACATCTACTTATATTTAGTAAAAATGGATAAGGTAGCTTAAATACATATTATGCAGAATGCAGACCGATACGGGCTAATGTGGTCGTGAATTGTGGTTTAAGCTTTCAATACAAAATTAAATTGGAAGTGAGTGAAAACCGAAGCATACATCTACATTAACAAAGTAGGGTCGTTGAAATAGTGAAATAGCAGTTCTTGTTCGAATAAAACATGAGTCTTCCTGGCACTTCGAACCTACTGTTGTGAGAATGGTTGGGACTTTAAACATAGGCATATCTTAGTAAGGTAACTAGAACAAAAACAACTAATATGTTAAAATAGAAAGAACACACTCATCAAAAGGTGGTGAGTGGTTCGGGGTATTTTTTGCTATGTGTTCCTTTTAGGAGTAAAATATTACACTTTCGGTGCCAAAACGTGCGAAATAGGAAAACAAATAAATTGCCAGCAAGTTAATTTACGATATTCAGATATCAATTTATCGCTCGTAAGGTCAATTTTATGTTATGAACGTAGGTTAGAATCTCGGTGAAAGACCGAAAAGAAGAAAAAGTTTTTTCTAATAGCGGTCGCCCTCGGCAGGCAATGGCAAACCTCCGAATGTATTTCTACCACGAAAAAACTCCTCATAAAAAATATCTGCCGTTGTAGATTCCTCCATTTGTGAAACAACATCAAAATGCAAGCCATAAATGGAGGGAGGAGCTCGGCCAAACACCCAAAAAGAGTGTATGCGCCAATTATACATATGTATATATATACCGTGCAGGAGGAGCTAATTGAACCAATCACTAAAATACATACAAGTAGTAAAAAAGTTGAAGAATATCAAAGCCTCTTTACTGTAGTTGGCATATATTTTTTGAATAGAACCCCATAGTTATTTTATTTAAAACAAAAAAAATGCTTAATAAGCAAAAACGTTTCATACAAAAATTTTATACAAAAGAGGCTTGTGGTGATCACGGTAGCGCATGAGCAGCTCAGCTGAAATCAAAAAAATTAAATGATTATTGTAGAAAAATGTTTTTTAGTGAATCTGGACGGTTATATACCCCAAAAAAATTTTTCTCGATATGAAAACCGTTTTGCACCAAAAAACGATTTTTGAGGGGTTGAAAAAATAAATAAAAAAAATTAATTCCAGCGAACTATGCAAATATTTATAAAAAGTGAACCGTTTAGATTCTCGAGGTTGCAACTTCGAATTAAAAAAAGTTTATACAAATCAGTCAAATAGTTTTTGATAAATAATGATCACCGCGACGGAAATTTTCAAAAACACGACTTCGAGAGAATCGCGTCTAAAGTTTTGCGTGCACTTCATTTATGGATAAGGTCGCGCGCTTCCACGGTCTGTAACTTTCGTTCTAGTGCTCCGATCTTTATGATTTTTTGAATTTATATTTTTAATGTGATGTGCTTTTAGAATATGCCATAAAATTTTTTTCGATTTTTTAGTCCAACACAAGGTATAGGTATAACCCCTTAAGATCGAAATCGCTTCTGGATTATCCGCGTAAGGATGATATTTAAACAGTCCCACGTTGCCGACTAATATCGTCAAGACAACGAGACGCCGATTACCGAACATAGGGCGCAAAAGTTGGCTTGTTGAAGGAGCTGTATAACACAGTGCGCCACCTTGCTAAAACTCAAGTTCATAACGCTAATCTCAGTCCTCAAAAAGTCGGTAATTATGGATCTGTAAGAGAATTCCAAAATCGGCAGCAAACAACAATTACGTGCGAGTTTTTCGACTACGGGATGCAACAATTTTGTTTGCTAATATACTCACCAAGCTGAAATTGCACCCCATCCAAAACTTGCTTTCAAGAAACATACACCTTCGACAAATTATGACAAATAATTTCTACCGCTTTCCTGAGCGCGAGATCGTTGTTAGAGGCAAAATAACATGTGAGTTGAAAATAAACGAGCAGATGGTCTACCATTTCTTTATACCACGTAGGTTTGTACCATCCATTCACTATAAGGTGCACCGCTGAAAGCCTTTCTGCTTGAAGAATTTGGTCCGCTGCAAATCTTCTGAGCACCAAAACCAAATCCCCAAACCTCAATTTATAGGATCAGCCACCTTAAGTACTTTTTTTGAGTAAATCTTCCCAGTTCCGATGACAACGGCAGTAGAAGTGCAATATATAGTGCACCCAGGTCAGTTCACTCAATAAGGAAGGTATCTTCACAAGAAATGTCATGGTAATAACCTAGACTTTGCGTTATAAACGCCTTAACCTTTACACCAATGAACAACCTTCGGAGTAGATTCTTAGCACTTCGATCTGCTACATTCATATCTCTCCTGAAGAAAAGTATCAGGTGTTAAGAGCTTTAGAACTTAAAATGATACAATACAAAACAGAATTATTGTTAGAACTAATTCAATAAATCTGGCCGGAAAGCGTCAATGGTGGCTTAAATATTGCAATAAATCGATTGCTAAGCGCGTTGTATGGTAAATTGTGCCGTCTTGTTGGATCGATGTTTAGCTGTGTCAACGATGTTTAGCTGATTAATTTTTGGAAACAAATTCAGTCAGCAAAGCTTGATAGCGCTTACCATTCATAGTAACGGCAGCTCCCTCCTCATTTTAAAAAATGAACTTCGCGAATATTATTTTTTTTTTGTTTGCAAAGTAAATTTCCACAATTTGGAAACGTTGTTCTGGTCATTGTTAAGACTTGCCAAGCCTTACTGAAGAGAAATATCAACACAGTTTGTCATTCTCAAACCATCAAGTCAAACCATAGTTATAGATATCGATAATTCTAATGCAGCTAAAAAAAAGCAGCCGATACTAGGCGATCAAAAAACGATTATATACTTTTAAAATGGTGCTGCCGATGCTAACGTTAAAAAAAGAAGGGAACCAAGACGGGGAATCTCATATCCCAAATCAAGAGGTATGTACATACTGGCATACATATGTATGTGTATACGTGCATATACCATAGGTGAAATATTTGCATGTAATGCCGCAAGCAATCGCACGCTTGGCCATGGCTTCAATTCAAACAAACCCCAACAAGTGCATGCGAAATACTAAAAGCGATGTGCAATAATCTATAAATGTTCACCAACAACAAGGCACAATCGAATATACATACATATTATAAACTATTGTAAGTTACCTCCATAAACCATTGCACCGACGTAATTTAAAACTACCGCCGCACCGCCACTAACACTGACGCCAAAATAGCCAACGAAGTGACTCATTCATGCCAATCGTGACACTGATACTTTTGGCGCGAGCGAGTCCCAACAGCCGATATGCAAACGTAAAATTAAGTGCATATTATTTTACACATTAATTGCAAAAAACAATGGGAGGGAAACACATTTCGAGCGATAAGAACAGAGTACTACTGGTGCTGGTAGCTGGTATTGATGGCGGTACGCGTTTAGCCGCGTCAAGTGCTATGATATTCGAAGCGAAGTATGTACAATACATCCCCAGCTACTGTAAAATCTGTGTGTATTTATGTATAATTCGCAATCAATTACGCCTTGAAAACTCGTAGTACAAAAACGACCAGCAAACAACGGAACGACCGGCTGGTGAGCCCCGATGGGTCACAACAAAACCACAATGGTGGCGCGCAAAGGCAAACTGAGAAAGTAGCGCAAGGGGAAATGGATACTTATGTGCATAAATTGCCACCGAAACCCAAACAGCACAGTTAAGCGCGCTGAAACACTCATGAACTGTGCCAAGTGTACATTTACATACATACATAAATTGAAGCAGCAAAACATCACCAGTTGCCACTGAGTGCCACTAAACTAGCAAAACGTGGGTGAAAACAAAAATTGCTAAAATATTGTAACATACAGCATAGTATTCCGTGTGAGGCGGGTCACCTAGTTTGTGGCCGGCGAGCTGTATGCGCGGTTACGATAATCAATGAATGTAAGTTGCATAAAATATACGAACTGCTGAAGGAAGGCAATGGCGTTAGGCGTAACACGCCTAGGCTGTTGAATAAATTAGTTGAAATAGGAGACTCGCACCGGTTGGTTTTTAAAAGCAAAACAAATAGGCGCTAAATTTTGGTGCCAAAAGGTAGGTGAGGCAATGATAAAGGAAAAGAAAACAAATATTCTGAGCACATACGAGGATTGCTACTTCAGTTTTAAAATAGGTAAGTAAAAATAATAAAGATAGTCAAAAATGGTTTCATTGTTCTACAAGGTATTGTCCGACAAGATCAACAGACTTTTGCATGCGCTTAAACCAATTATCGTATAACTTTTCTCGCTCTAATTGAAATAACCTCAAAACATGTGATTTGAACGTCAAATTGCCGGAATATTTTAATGAAATTTACTCAGAAGTGCAGGAAATTCCACTTTCTTGCAGAACTTTGCTTTAAATCAGCGAGCGCTGGGCAAGTCTACAAACTTGTAAGGTCACACAATTTATCTGGCCACGTGTGGATCGGAAGTGTTCGAGGGATATTCGAAGGTTACCAAAATCTCAGATTTCGAATTTCATAGGTGCTCTTGCAGGACATTGTTCGCGAGGTATGCATGCTATTAGGCTGGGCATTACTTCGAGTCCTTTTTGCCTATGCTGTATGGAAGATGAGGTGGAATGATCACAACACATTCTCCTTAGCTGCACTGGTTTCGCGGGATTAAGAAATATCAGCTACTTAGTTCTCATTTCATTGCTACCCGTGCTGATATAGCAGGCCTTGATATTAACAACCTGATGAACTTTATCAGCAGTGTGAAGCGGTTAACAGCACCGTGACTCCGTCATCGTTCGGTATCAACAAATACAAGCGCTACTTCAATATTTTTCCTGCACAATAGATTTTGGACGACCTTCACGAATTCTGTTCTATAGACAGATGTGACCACGATTGAATGCGGTAAACCAGTGATACACAGTGGCCCAAGATGATCCTAGGTTACCAAAAGTCGAAATGAGTCGATCCGCATACTGTGGATTGAACGTCGAAATCCGTAGAAAATCAATGCACGAAAACATTCATGTTTTAACTAAATTTTTTCACCAAGATGATTGTTTCAAGCACATGTAAACAACACTCATATGACAAAACGTTCTGAGTACGATTACGAGGAGAAATTACGAACTTTACTACGACAATATCAGATTTGCCGTTTTCGTACTGGCATTGCCAAATTCCAAAACTTAACTAGCAGACCTCGTACAACTTTCCCACATGACATGTATGGAAAATAAATAAGCAAAACAAAAAATGGGCACACCCTTAGCGAGGGCAGCAATTTATTAAAATTCGAATGAAATGTTTCAGCAATACGTAAATACATATATGCGAATGTTTGACATGCCATATGAACTACACACGTGTGTCATAAAAGGAATCTAAAGTTCAAATACCTCTAGCTCAGAAGAGCTGAAAACACGGTTCAGAGAATACAGAACGTTCACATACGAATGTAATTAGTTGTTGAGCTGACGTAATTTTATGTTTTCATTCAAATTTTTTTGTTTACAAACAAATCTTTTATTTTTACTTTCTTTTCAATTCTCTTCTACGTTTGCATTAACCTAACCTAACATTTCTTTCGCTTAGAAAAATTCACTATTTTGACACCTTCGACTCAGCTTCCTCTCAGCTCATCTAAAATTACGACACGGCCAAATTATCCTCATAATCGCACTGCAATCCGCATAACCACAGAAAAATGCTTATGTTTTTAACAAACCGAATAGAAATCAACAGGGATTATGTGACTTTTTTTTCAATTTTATCAATAGGTTAACTCTAACTAACACTTTCAGAAGGTACATATGTAAGTAGATTTACATTATAGTATATACCTGTAGGTTAAATATAAAACGTAATTTAAATAAAAAGGCACTACAGAACGATTTTTTTTTCCTTGTTCACTCCTCTCGGAAGCATAGGACCTCGACAAGACTCAGTCTTGCGTTAGTTTCATTAATCTATTCTAATTAGAACGATTACTCACCTCTAAAATTATAAAATAAAAATTAAATAACTGCATCATTATTCTCTTTTTATTAGAAAATTTGTTGTGAAAATAATTATTGCTTTCCTATTTACACCGCGGTTAGTCGCCTTACCTAAAAAATATTTTCATATTGTTT
This sequence comes from Anastrepha obliqua, assembly GCF_027943255.1. Lineage (NCBI taxonomy): Eukaryota > Metazoa > Arthropoda > Insecta > Diptera > Tephritidae > Anastrepha > Anastrepha obliqua. Next base: position 91,466,000 of record NC_072892.1, read on the forward strand.
CCTAATTGTGTCTAGATCGCACCTGTTCTAATATCAGAGTATATTGAACCGTATTAAGAGCTGATAATTGCTACTTATGTAGGTGCACTTGTAGAATTGAGATGGAAGAACACTTACCAACTGGGTTGAGGTGTCCAAGGAAACTTACATTTTAGCTCCGAATGCTTATCACACCTCTCGACTAATAGCGTACTAAAACAGGTGCGCGAGTAAAGCGGGTTAAAAAATGGTATGTAGTGCTAACTTTATCGTCCAAGCTTATGGCGCAGAAGCATGTACCAGCTGGTGGTAGCAGAGGAAGAGGAAGGCCTCCTCTGTGTTGGAAAGACCAGGTGGAGAAGGACTTGGCTTCACTTAGTGTGTCCAATTGGCGCCGGTTAGCACGAGAAAGAAACGACTGGCGCGCTTTGTTAAACTCGGCCAAAATCTCGAAAGCGGTTATCACGCCAATTAAGAAGAAGTGCTAACTTTATTAATAATTAAAATTATTCAATAATTTTTAAATATAACCAGCAAAATCTGGCCATCTTACAAAAGATCTAGTGAACAAGAGCAAAAACCAGTTTCATGTACGGTTTGATTCGTAAGCAACTGCAGTTTTGTATATGTATTGTGCAGCTAGAAGAGCGAGAATACAAGAGTAGTAGTGGGAAATAATTGGGCGAGGAATGATAAGAGTGTTTGTGTGTATACACGTATATGTATCAAGGCGAATTGATATCCTTCTTGCATATGGATGTATTCATTTGTTGCCGATTTACTATATGAATGCGCCCAGCCGCTCAATGTTCAGTACTGATTTGGAAGTTTAAACTAAATTTAATCAAGCATGAGTGCGAACATGTAGCTTCGCTCGAAATTTGTTTTATTGCATTGCATATAATATATACGTGCATATTTATGTATGGTATTTAACATTTCCTATTTAATATTGAAAATAATTCTGTGATAATTTTTTTTTTTATAAACAACCTCCTAAATTCGATAATAGTGAAAACTTCAACTGAAATACATCATTCAAGTTCCTATATATGTACATTTCCGAACTATTTGCTGGTTAATTAAATTATTTTATTCCAAAAGTGTAGTCCCAGAGTCATCATTAGAAAAAGAATTGATTCGGCTTTAGTCAGGATTAAAAGAAAAGGACAAAATGAAGAGGAACAGTACAGTTTTTATTTTTTACTAAACCATAAACATTTTATAAAAAATGGTACGAATCTAACGGAGATCAACTTTAAAGATAAGAAAAATTTGCACTAAAAATGGAACAAAGAGCTTATTCTGTGATACCATTAATAGAATCTAGTTTATTGCATCAAACAGGAATATATGATATACGAGTACCAGCCGAAAATCTTTAAGCCTTAGTAACGTCTACTCTCTTAATATTACTTTTTGAAATTAAATTCCATCTGTATAGCTAAGGTCTATTACATCCTCTACCCTTCACAATGCACTGATGAGTCCTACCAGGCTGAAATGCTTACTTATTTTTCTCAATATGGCTATGCATTCGAGATGTATGTAAGTGTCGAGTCGCAAACTCGACAAGATCATATCCCAAGCCTGTGCAGGTGGCTTCACAGGCTGCAGTGGTTAATAAGAATGCCTATGACCTTGAACAGCTTGTTCTAGTGGAGGTTTATGACTTCCGTCTATCTGAGTCTCGTGAATCTGCAGATATCTGATCAGATATGCAAAATATTTGAATAAGTCGAAGATGTTCATAAATAAATGGGAAAAGTGGCTCAAAATTTCGGATCACATTGAAAAAACTGCTGCTCTCATTATCACACATTAAAATAAAATATTTGTATGGACTAAGTCGAATTCAGAACAGAATTGTGCAAACGTAATACTGACGGACGAGTCTTCTTTTTAGCGAATAGTTGCATACGTCGGTCCAGGTGTTCTGCTGATAATCGACAACTTCAACGAACTGCTAAGCATCCAGTTAAGGTTCATGTGTGGGGCTGCTTTTCCGAAAAAGAATTTGGCCGTTTATTTGTTGTAGCGTTGTGCGGTAAGCCAATTCAAATGCAGTTCTGATGAATAAAATTTACCAAAAAGCATTATTACCATCAGCTGCGAAGACGTTTGGAGAAACCAGCCAAGCTTGGATTTTACAAGGAGATGCCAAGCATCGAAGCCGAGGATTTGTAAAGTGGAAACATCAAAATATGGTTGAAATGTTAGATTGGTATTCACAGTCATCTGATTCCAATCCTACTAAAAATGTTTAGGCAGTATTTAAGTAAAAACTCAAAGGATAAGAAATATAAAACGCCAAACTTTTAACAAACCAAATGCGACTGATTTAGAGCCGATTGCCTCCGAAACTTGCGCAGAAAGTAACACAAAATATGACTCGAAGATTTGAAGCCAAGGTGGTGGCTACACATTTTATTGTTGTTACACAAATGAAGGGACTTACAGTTTTAAGCCAACTCCGAACGGCAGAAGGTTTTTCATGAGGGCGATATATTCGTAGGATTGCCATTGTCTGACGAGAGGCAACCCCTATTAGAAACAAACATTTTCTATCATTTAGTGCCTCGTGCCCACAGCAAGTTTCACACCCAGGCACGATAGGACCGGAATCATAGTCACGTACCAATTCATCCCGCTATGGCGACCTATGTTCAAAAATATTTAGAACATACATATGTTATGAATTTTGTTGTTGAAGGTACCTCCGTAACTAATTTCAAACAGACGTGACACCTCAACGAAAAAAAAGATCAAAATTCAACGGTATTTTGGTCGTCTGGTACTGGCACTTCGTTAAACTAAAATTCAATAGGCTATAAAATTTTATACCCAGACAAATTCTTAAAATTCTAATTAAAAATGTTTAAGTTTTATGAAATTTTGGAAAATTTTGTATAAGGTTCGAAACTTTGCGCGACGTGGTTTCTTTAGTCATTTTTTTTTTTTGTACTATGAACTTCATTTATATAAAAATTATTATACATGTATATAATATAATTTTGCAACACCCCGTTCTGCAAATAATACCCAAGGGTACAAATAAATAGTGGTTAGTTCAAGTACAATAACATATTCTTAATAATTTTTTTTCTACGTGTTGACATCATTGATTGCATAAAATATCGCAGTTAAAAATAATGTCGCATTACGAAACATATGCAATTCAAAAGATACAATTTACTGTTGCCACAGACAACCACACCCAATGTTTTAAATGACTTGCAGCAATTTTTTCCCGATTAAGATCGACTTAAAGACAGTCACGCTTTCCTTATGTCATACTTTGAGTCACAATTATTTTTATTTTTCTGCTTTGCTCTGTGGACTATTTCTTGCAGTTATCGCCATCGATAATAATCATTACTTCTACATAGGCGAGAGTATATTCGCTACAATGGCAGTAATTACGCGAAAGCGACCAAGCGGGCATTCAACTCGTCATCTTCGCAGTGGGACAGACAGCTAGACAATTGGAGCAGCCCATTTATTCTTTGTGCGAGTACGGCAAGCCGTATTGACAAGCTGAACAACATGTTAATTACGTATCGGAAGCGAGGCGTAGTGAAAACGAAAATGATATTTAATGGTGGTCAGAAGAAATAAATTTTAGGCAGCAATTGAACGGTCACTACCGCTATTTACGGCTGTCGACGACTGTGACAAAATATGCGAAAAACAATGGAAGTGAATAACAATTGGGCATATTATTTATTAATCCTATCCCCTGCTACTGACTTTACATAGTGCGTTTAAATAGTGAATAGTGCTGCCATATCGTAATTTACGAGGAATGTTTAAAAAGAGAGATAACTTATAACCATGAGCACGTCTACGCGTAAAATCCGCCAAACAGTCGATTCATGAGCCCCTAAATGTTGAGAACGTCGATATATCGATGTTGAAGGTTATTCAGCAAGACTCTGCGCTACAGCAGCAACAGAACGTACAGTTTCTTGAAACTTTTTTACAAACCTTTAAATTGTTGATTCATTCGGACGATTATTACCCCCAAAAGGTCACGAATTTTGCGATATGTTGTTCTTATGGATCGACAATTTTCATAATAAGTTTCAATAATTTTAACGCGTTGCTCTGTCGTGTACGTATCGGTGGTTAAAATTTTACATTTCCCTACTTGACCAATGTCAAATATGACATAAAAATGGTACCGTCTAGGAATTATTCACTACTGACATCTATGCGTCACTATTGAAAGACCATTTGTTAGGTATTTGACCGAACTCCTCCTCAAAATTATGGTGTACGCTCGAACGTTTGTCATTGTCTTCTTAGAGGCAGCCGCTATTAGAAAAAAATCTTTGTCCCATCTTTGTCTTATGCCGACAGGTGGTTTCGAGCACGAGCCTGGGATGGATGGTAGTCACGCACAAACCATTCGACTACTTTTGAAAAGTGTAAAGATTTTATGGAAATTTGAAGAATGTTTAAAAAATCATTCTCTTCTAGCAGGAGGAGACTACAATTACACAAAACACATTCATTGCGAATCCCGACCCTCTACCCCAAAAGGTCGCCAACTCTTAGCAGATATAACCAAATTAAACCTCACCACAGCCCCTTCAGGCTCCCCAACACATTGGCCAACTGACACAATCAAAATGCACGATCTCATCACCGTTAACGTAGCTAAAGTCATTCCAGCTAGTGAAATAGCCTGCAACTCATGTTATGAAATATCCTCCGACAACTCCCCCGTAATGATAATAAAGATTCAGTTGACTCCTTTTCCCACTGCTATCTACAAAATAATAAAACCGATTGGTTTTACTTTCGAACACTATTAACTTCAACAATTAGCCTTGAGCTAACCTAACCTAACTCCGCTCAAATGCAATTATATTGTAAATGCCATCGAGCAATTCAATAATTGCCTTCAACATGCGCCATAGAACTTAACACCCTCCCTTACCAAGCGACAATACACGTAATTATCTCTGGTGGTTAAAGATTATATATATATATATAATTGGCACGTACACCCTTTTTGGGTGTTTGGCCGAGCTCCTCCTCCTATTTGTGGTGTGCGTCTTGATGTTGTTCCACAAATGGAGGGACCTACAGTTCCAAGCCGACTCCGAACGGTAATATTTTTATGAGGAGCTTTTTCATGGCAGAAATACACTCGGAGGTTTGCCATTGCCTGCCGAGGGGCGACCGCTATTAGAAGAATGTTTTTCTTAATTTTGGTGTTTCACCGAGATTCGAACCTACGTTCTCTCTGTGAATTCCGAATGGTAGTCACGCACCAACCCATTCGGCTACGGCGGCCGCAGGATTAGTTAAAAGAAAAACGACCGGCAATAAAAACATGGCAAAGAAGTAGACATCCTGAAGACCAAAGAACATGAAACTTGCTCACCCAAGAGCCCAAAGATATTCTCAAACAAGAACACAACTCCCGAAGAACTACCTCCGTAGCCTTGATGCCACCCCTGCCACCGCCTACTCTCTTTGGAAAGCTGCCAAAAATTTAAAAAGGCCTGCATCGGCATCAGCCATTAAAATGAAAAATAATAAATGGACTAAATCAAACCTCGAAAAAGCTCACACATTTGCTCGGCACTTATCTCGAGTTTTTACACCACATGAAATCAAACCCTAGCTAAGCACTTCTCAAAAAGTCAAAGACACCCTGGGACTTATTCATCAAATAACCCCGCCCATAAAGCAATTTTCGAAGAAAGAAGTAAAAGTGGCAATAAAAAAGCTTAAAACAAAGAAAACCCCGGATATGATCTCATCGCAGGAGAAGTACTTAAGCAACATCACACAATATTGGGTCGGACCCACACCCTTTAATTGCAAAAATAACTCTCAATCTGATCTGCTTAACAGAACAAAAAGGAAGTCTACAATCGATATATTTTGCTAATAAGCAAAATCCTAAAAATGGTTGCACCACTGGCTGCTTTCCATGCATGTCTATGTAGTATAATGTCCTACTTTTAAGTACAAGTATTGCTGAATGTAAAACACAGATTGCAATAAATAAATGGATTCACAAAACAAAGAAAATAAAAATAAATAAAACAACAAAAAACATATATATATCTAGTCAAAACTTATCAATATGTGTCACTCACTTTAGTTGTCTCGTAAGAATTAGAATTTATTGCTTATTCTTATTTTGTGTGTCTTTCTTTCCATAGCTCTAAAAATCTTACAAGACTCATTAAATGTACGAGTGACTTGAATTTTTTCTCATGCCACTTGCATGTATTTTTTTATTGCTATAACAATTAATTTGATAATTTACTGTTATTTCGTAGTTTGAGTTTTCACTTCTGTCGACAGTTCTGACAACTGCCTACTGGAACACCATCTGCGATAGTAAAAGGAGCCAATCTAGCAACGTCGCAGTTGAAAGCAATATGGAGCAGTGCACATTCTACTTGAGCAGTATTCGAAACGAGTGGGAGTTAGAACCACCACCACAACAAACGTGCACCAACGTGTGCAACCAAAGTACAATAACAAAAGCACCCATGTACGAGGGGTGCCTTTTATATTTCGGGATTTGGCAACCCTGGTGTTGGAATCGGGCAACTGACAGCTGTATCGCAAAGTTTGACCTTTTTTGGCTTTTACGTACTCAGAACGTTTTGAAATACCAGCGCTATTTGTGTTGTTTACAGTAACTTAAAAGATTCATCTCGGTCCAAAAATGGAATTATATCGTGAACATTTTCGTGCGATTATTTTTTACAACTTTCGACATGGATTAACTCAGCAACATTGCATGGATGAACTTAATTCATTTTTTGGCAATGAAGCTCCATCAAGGACCAGTGTTTATCGATGGTATGGTGAATTCAATCGTGATCGTAGTTCACTCCAAGACAAATTTCGTGAAGGTCGTCCAAAATCAGTTGTTGTTCCGAAAACTATTGATGCTGTGCGCGAACTGATATTGCAAGATCGTCATGTGACCTATCGTGAGATTGAGACAATCTTAGGCATTAATGGGACCAGCGTACATTCAATATTGCATAAACATTTGACTGTCAAAAAAATTTGTTCGCGTTGGATCCCACACAATTTGTCAATCGCTCAAAAAAAGGCTCGTGTCGATTGGTCGAAGGAAATGCTCAAAAAATACGATGGCGGGGCTTAGAAACACGTCTATGACATCGTGACAGGTGATGAATCATGGATTTACGCGTATGAGCCCGAAAGTAAACAGCAGTCGACTGTATGGGTGTTTCAAGATGAGCCAAATCCAACAAAAGTTTTTCGCGCACGAAGCACTTCCAAGCAAATGGTCGCCAGTTTTTTCGGAAAAACTGGACATGTCGCAACCGTACCACTAGAACAACGCAGAACAGTAAATTCTGAGTGGTACACAACCATTTGTTTGCCAGTTGTCTCCCAAGAAATTAGGAAAACCAATCGCCAAAGACCGATCACTTTTCACCAGGACAATGCGAGCTCTCACACATCGGCTCAAACAACTGCATTTTTGAGCACCCAAAACATCGAATTAATGGGTCATCCGCCGTATAGTCCTGACTTGGCACCGAATGACTTCTTTTTATTCCCGTACGTAAAAAACAAACTGAGAGGTCAACGTTTTTCGACACCTGAAGAAGCGGTTGCGGCATTCAGAATGCATGTTTTGGAGGTACCTCATTCAGAGTGGCAAAAGTGCTTCGACAATTGGTTCAAACGCATGCAAAAGTGTATAGATCTTCATGAAGAATATTTTGAAAAACAATAAAGTGATTTTCGATTATTAAAATTTGTTTTTGTTCTCTAATCCCGACATATAAAAGGCACCCCTCGTATAGACACATACGTATTTGCACAGCTACAAATTTAGCTACATCGTTATATTGGACGTTTGTTAAAAACTGTCAAGTTGCATTGCTTTCATTCCGCATTACAATTTCATGTTGCTCCCCTTTTGTACTGCTCAATTTTTCTCCTTTAACTTGTAGTTTACAAATTATTTTGTTGCATTTTGTAAAGTTGTTTGTGGAGCTTTTGAAATAATTTTCGTAGTTTGTGCGCGTACGACTCGTTATTTTTGTGCATATTTAACTTTTTTTCAGTGAATTCAGCGCGCATAGGCAGTACGAGCAGGTCAGCGAGTAGTCCGACATGTAAAGGCGTGCAAGATGATTGTTGAAAGATAAGCCAAAAGCCGGGAAAGCACCACCACCAACACTTCACTTCACTTCACAGTTATGGGTGGGTACTTTTGTGTCTCAACGAGCACTTGGCTGGCTGGTTACCCTGATGTTTGGTTTATTTATCTCTACTTCTTTCAATTTGATTTTCATGCAAAACAAGTTACCTGCCTAGCAGGCGGTGACTACTCACACGAGCCTGCCCACTCACCAACCTCCCTGACGTACTATTTTTACTTTACTGGCTCGCAAATTGCATAAGTGATGTTTGTACAGTTCCAACTTTAACTACGTCTGGTAGCTTATACAGCACCTATCCATTGAGTTATGACCGATGGTGTTTATCTTTGCGTTTGCCGTGTTTATGACGCAAACCTTTTCACTTAATGCTTTCAAATATACAAAAAAAGCGTTACTAGCTGAGAGCAGATAGGAGGACGAAATTTGTATAAAAAATATGCATGCAATATGTTGGCATAAAAAGTAAATTATCTAAATTTTTAAAGCGAATATTAAAGATTAAGGTTCAGGCCGAAATTAAAGAATTTGTCAGCATGAGGAAGATAGAACAAAGGAATGCATTACAAATTAAGTCAAACACCTGCAAAAGAATTTTTGTTCCACGACACTCGGATCTACGCTACCGAAACGATTCACACTTAGATCGGCCCTGCGCTCGAAAATCCGACTTCTTCGATATTAGTCTAATATGGATTATTGTGGGAAGCTTAGCTAGACAGGGGACCCTCGAAATGATTACCCCGCGTAAAGAAAGGGTTTAGGTTCCCTTTGGCGTGCTCCAGGAAAGGTGGGTTTAGCGTCAGCTCAGCGAGCGCTGGGTTAGTGCAATAATGTTCATAGTCGCGAGATTCTTCTGGCCACATTGTCCGATAGATACCACGCACTGCGACTGTATATTGCTTCTAGTGCTTTCTGCAGCAGCTGTCTGGAGAATGAGGTGGAATTATCTCAGTATTTTCTTCTTAGCTGCTTTGCTCTCCAGGGCTGAGATTCAGACATCTTGGCTCTTACTTTTTGCAGCACTTGTGGATATATAACAGGTTTAGATATCACACACTTGACGAATTTTATCAATAGTATGAAGCGGTTAACTCAACCGCAATATTACTCAACTTTATTTTACACAGCCGTATTAGTGTTGCGAGCATTCCACATTGTGGTATTTATAAAACTCTTTTTAGGATCGACCTTGAGATGGTAAGTGATAATTCTTTTTACTCGAGTCCTTTCTAAGATTTTTATATGATGGATATCTAATCGATGGTAGATTTACAAGGTATAATCTTTTCAATAGCAGTGGGTTTAGTCGTTCACACAAGGCGTGAGATAGAATCCCATATGCAATATTAAAAAGGCTGATTCCCGCGATAATTGGCGTAGATTGCAGGATTACACGTCTCGTGGATTGGGCAAAGTACACTTTAATTCCAATAGGCAGGGATGCATTCATCCGACAAAATTCTGTAGAAGAGTTATTGCATATCTTATTTGAACAGCTTAGCGAGCAGACTTCATATACATATACTCCTAAAATTACAATACATTCGTACTGGAAAAAAATTTAATTTTAATTCTAATTTTTGCTCAAACTAGTTTGATGTTTAGTTGCATTTAAAAATGGGTCTCTTCTACATTTCGCATTGGGCATAATTCAGTGGACAGTGACTGTATGTACTACTACTGTCATTCCATTCCCATTGAGCCCACACAAGTCCAAGCAACCAAAGTACGCATTTAGCGTTGCTTGTGGCACCAAATACTCCTACACGTCTTTATTTTCGCAACGTTGCAGGCGTATTATTGTTGCAGCAACGTACCGGGCGGCACGGCACTCTTGTGTTACATTTTAAATTAATGAACTTCAACTTTTCAAACAGCTGCAGCAATTCATTTGCAAATTTTTACTTTACTTTTGTTTTTTGTGTTCGAAAATTTTAGAAAGTTGTCAGCTTAACGAAAGAGTGAAGTGGCTTGGAGTTAAATGAAATTTAAAGTCGTAAAGTAAATTCGTTGAAGTGAAAAGAGTTCGCTTTGATTTGTAGTGAATGCGATTTTTTTGATTGAAGACAGATGCGGAAATGTTAATTGACAGTTACGAGCACTCGTGTGTAAGCAAAAATTAACGATTGGGTATTATTGGGTATTATAAGTGAAAAAACTGCGAATGAATTAAAAAAACAAAAACTGATTACATCCATCATTTGCAGGTATAACCACATACGAGATTACCTTTTGTATTTTGCGCCTTTCGTAACACTACGAGATGAGCTGTAGTTCGATGTTTTTTATCTAAAAGTTTGGTATTTTTGAACATAAAAACGTTATATAACCTACGAACTTTATTTGTTCTTATTTCAGTGAATTTAAAAATTCATCTCGCACAGAAGATAAAATTTACTGGAGAAAAATTTCGTGCAATGATTTATTACGATTTACGTCATGGATTATCGAGATTATCAACTTATTGCGACTTATGACATTGAAGCACCACACTTAGCCACTGCGAAAAGCTAACGCAATGAGTTCCAACATGGCCGTGGATCCTTGAAAGATGCATTCCGTGAAGGACGTCCAAAAACGGTTGTTATGCCACGATGTTATGCGTCAATTGATAACGCAAGATCCTCATGTGATATGTCGTGAGATAGAGGCATCCTTGGGCATTAAAGGAGCCAGCATACCTTCAATATTGAATGAACATTTCGTCGTCAAGAATATTTGTTCTCGTTAGACACCACTTAATTTCAAAAAAAGGGCTGCTGTCGTTTGGTGTAAAGAATTACAGAAATTCAGCCGCGATGGTTCAAAGCATGTCTATGACATCTTAACAGATGACTTGGTGAATCTGAGATCTATGCATAGGACCCGAAAACAAAACAGCAATCGACAGTATGGGTGTTCAAAGATGAACTTTTTTTTTATATCGGGATAGACTAGCGGCCGCCGTAGCCGAATGGGTTGGTGCGTGATTACCATTCGGAATTCACAGAGAGAACGTTTGTTCGAATCTCGGTGAAAGCAAAATTAATAAAAACATTTTTCTAATAGCGGTCGCCCCTCGGCAGGCAATGGCAAACCTCCGAGTGTATTTCTGCCATGAAAAAGGTCCTCATAAAAAAAAATATCTGCCGTTCGGAGTCGGCTTGAAACTGTAGGTCCCTCCATTTTGTGGAACAACATCAAGACGCACACCACAAATAGGAGGAGGAGCTCGGCCAAACACCCAAAAAGGGTGTACGCGCCAATTATATATATATATATATATAGACTAGCAAATACAGCACTCAGACACAATTAAATCCATTATACTGCACTCGGATTCCCTTTCTAATTTTCTTTTAATCTACTCGACCTCCGGAGAAATCTGAGTAGATCTTATGGTGCCAAGGAGCCAAGGTTGTCGCTTCTTAACACAAAGACCTCAGACCTGATTCGAGCGAAGACGGGGCAGACGCACAGGAAGTGGTCCGCCGTCTCATCCTCCACATGCTGGGCAGAGTGCACTGTCTGAGATGCCCACCTTTTCCATGTGATAGAACCCATAGAAAATGGCCCGTCATCAGTCCAACCAGCCTCCTACAGTCCCCTCTGCTTATTGACAGGAGGAACTGCGACAGCCGGTCGGACATGATGATTCCTTTTTGTTCCCGAACATCAAGAGGAGGTAGAGGTAGACGTTTTTTAACGCCTGACGAAGTTTGTCGAAGCCTTTAAAGAGCTCGTTTCGCAGATATCCACCTCTGAGTAGCAATAGTGTTTTGAAAATTGGTTTAAGCAAATTCAGAATTATATTGACCTCCAAGGAAGCCAAACAAAAACAATAAAACCATTTTCGTTCTTATTTTACTTTTAGAATTTTTAGTCAATAAACGAAACAAATAAATTCCAATGGAGCAATCATCTCGCAAGCTTCGTCTCAAAGATCCTTTGGGCCGACCTCTACAGTGTGAGTCTTGTGGATTCCAGTCTAAGGGAGTTCTGCTGATGCCAATCGCAAAGTATGGCCAACCGATCGCTCGCACATAAGGAGATTATATCGGGCTACCATATACGCAGGATAACTCTAAGGCTGTGATAATGAAGGTCTAAAGCTTTTTGGTTGGCGCAACGGCCAAAGACCATGTAGGAGTACTTTGCGTTGGAGTTAAAAATCCTTAGTTTTGTTTGGTTAACTGTTTGGAATACCATATAGTACTTTTGAGTGAGGCAAAGGATGCTCTGGCTTTAATTATTCTGCATTCAATGTCAGCTGCAGTGTCACCGTCAGGGATTTTTTGGCTACCTAAGTGGGTGAATTCGTTTATTTTATTCGTCGTATTTAATTCAAAATATCAATTCTTAAAATTTTTATAAAAACATCATCAGCGACAACCTGGATTAGGTATTAATAGAATATTCAGTTTACAATATTCGTGCGCACATATAACTACTTGCATATCTGCATATGCATATATATGTGTATATGTAGGTATATACATATGTATGAATGTATGCCTACACTCGCATACAAAAATATGTAATTGTTCTCATATTTATTTGTTACGTAATTTCCCGCTGGCTATGGCACAACATGTACCATTTTGAGGTAGGTTAATGACAACAAGAAACTGCCCACTATATTATTAGAAATATTTACGTTTGCGCTCATTTAAGTATAAATTTGTTATAGAAAAACGTTAAAAGCTCATTGGCTATAATTGAACGTTAGCACATGCAATGTTAATTTAAAATTTATTTTCAATTTCCAAGTAAATAAACATTCGCCTGTTCAAGTAGATTAGGTTTGGCTGAGAAATTAAACCACTCTGACAAGGTTAACAATATCATGGTTTCTTGGCAAGAGTGACACGCAGATTCGCAGCTGCGACAGAAGTTCTTGGATGGGATGCTCTGCCAATTTTTTTGGACCTATGACACTAATGTTATATTATTATATCGCCTACTGAAGTTATGCAGATAGAGACTTGCGAGTACTCACAAAACGATAGTAAAATGGCTGCGGATGAGGAAGTTTCAGTTCCTTTCCTTGCATGAACTCCAGGACCGACAAATATACAGAATTTTGTATATCGAAACAAGGATTATAAAATAACAACAAGGAATTTAAAATAGCAATCTCAAACTTTAATTAGATTTTACTTAACTAAAATTGAATAAGCTATAAAACTGCATACCAATTTCCAGATGTTTCTAGAAATTCTAATTAAAACCCGAGTAAATGAGATGAATAGTTTGTGGAATTTTTGTATAAAGTTTGAAATTCGCATTTACGAGTACATGGTTTTTGTTAGGCAATGAGCTATACTTTTATAGAAAAAATTATAAAATATTAAAAAAAAGCAAGAGAAAAATAGTCGAAACTGGCTAAAATGTTTGGGTGCTATCGTTTTGTCATAGGTTTTTCATGAGCTATGGATACCATTTTTAAAAAGCAATAAAAATCCAATTGAGATATTTTTAATGTAATCCCGCATTCACGACATTAATTCAAATACCTATATAATTTTCTTAATATCAACACAGTTTCTTTAAAGGAAGCAATATTTAAAGAGCAAGAAGTATGCTAGGGCATCATTGGCACTAACAACCAACACTCCTGCTCTGCCTTTTGGTGAGAGCAAAACGAAAGATTATCAACTATCATGTCTTTCTGCACCGTTACATTCTCAAATGCGTAAATTGATCTGAGAACTGGAATTAACATTGTAAATAATGTCAGCCATTAAAATCAACGGAGAAAAGCTTTTATCATAATGAGTAAATCCCGCCTTTGACGAACAAATACTACACTCTTATAAGTCCGTTATATTTCTCGCCTTGTGTGTCCAATTATAGCCAATGCCAATGAAAAGTTGGCTCTAGTAGTATTTGAAAAAAATAGACATTGGCATCGTGATTAAGATCTAACGTATGGGTAAAAGCGCTACATGGCTATCCCAGAGCGGAAAGAGTGGCATCTGTTATAATGCTGTTATATAAAAGGGAGGAGTGAAAATGAAGAAAGCAATTTAAGAACTCAGAATTTTTTAGAATTTATTTATTTATCTTTCAAAATATGGTAGCGTATTTGCTCTTCCAAAAAGCCTCGGAACCCAGAGTGAGGTTCAATAGGTACCAATAGTGAGATTCAAGCACAAATTGAACTGGGACTTTTCAAAAATGTGGAATTTTCAGCAAATTATTGAGATTGCCGCTACGCATTTTCGTGTTTTTTCAACTATTTTCTTATTAAAAATTTTCTTATATAAAACGGTCTGATAAATCTTAATTACCTTAGGTCATTCAGTGTACATATAATTAAATTTATACGTCACATAAAATTCGTCTGAATTCGTTGAATAGTTTTCAAGCTATGCACCCTACGTTGCGAGAAAAACGAGTACTCCAACAGGTATTTTGTTCCTTACTTGGACTAGCAGAACCTTTTTGGTAAAAACTTATTTTGATCTTTATCTTTATTTTAATTTAGTTATCCCGGGATGTTAGATGAAAAAAATATCCCGGAATTTAGGGATTGGCATAACAATTTTGTTTATCATATACACCTACAATATTTTCATATACATATGCACATACGTACATGCCATGAAATTTCTATACACAACCACAATGATTTGCTACTGGCCGTCTCTTCACAATTGAAATTAATTGGGAGTGTTACTTCATATACGCTATTGAGTTATTTGACCTAGATTTAATTTTTATGTACAGACAATTTCATTTCGTACAATGAACACCCATAGATATACGTATATACATGCATGTATAATATGTTTGCATACAATCTCTGCAAGAAAAACGTTGAAATAGTGAAAAAAGTTCCTAGTAACAATACGGACAACTTCAAATCGGGTTGCGTGATTACTAGGACGTCTACTACAGCAAGCAACTGATACAATTTCGACTAGGAGATAATGTGTCTTTTTTTCAAATTCTATAAAAGAGCCTAAGTGAATTACTTTGATATTTAATAAAACGAAAACTATTAATTTTATAACTCGAAAAGTAAGCATTACGAAACAATAGCAACAAGCAATAGATGTAAATTTTGTTGGCCTGTCTGAAGAATCGAACATTAAATTTTTTTAAAGCTAGGCCAGGCCAGTACCTCAATCTTTCATGTCAACTGAAAGGTACGACAGCAGAGCCAAAATTACACAGTTCTAGTTCGAAACTATCTGTCCAATTCACAGTACTCGGGAATCATCGCAAGGCAACGTCAGAGGCAATGGCACTTCCTAGGGCGTCGCCGTATAAATTTCACATACAGCCTATGTGAGAAAGCGAAAAGACACGAACTAGTAATGATTCTAATTTCTCCCAACCGCTTGCTACTAGCAGATTTCTCTACAGGCACGTGTTTATGATTTCAATTCAGCACTATTTTAATAAATTCACTTGAGACGTGCAATTTCATTTCAAATGCTATACATTAAAAAATGTATGGCTGCACAAAAATTTCGATTCAATTTTAATTCAAAGTTAAAAAGACCAGTTGAGCGGAAAGCAACAATGCCCCAACAGTGATGGCGCAGCGTCAGCAGTATACAGCTGTCGTTGACATGTGCTCACTACTGCAAAGCCCTTCACGGTGATGCCTTTCTCCGCTCACATAGCGTTTAACATTCACTTCGCCACTTTTACAGTTACCGTTGGATTAGTGCAAGCGAAACAACAGGGGGCAGGCAGCTGTAACCGAACGTGTTCATTCGATCGGCATGGACCGGTTGTGTGGGGTAGGCCTGCAGCGCTCACGTCGTCCGAAATGGGCGGGGACCGCTGTGTAACCTTGAACTTTTTAAGCATCTCAATTGTAGACGTGGTGCCATCAGCAGCAACAGTGAAAAACAAAAACGATGGCAACTGAGAATATTGAAAAACCCGCACAAGCTAAAATAATAACAACAACAAGCACAATACTAACAACAACAACAACCATCATAAACTTAACAACAGCAGCAACAACCACAATATAAAGGAGGCAGAGCTTAACCAATAATAACACCGAGAAGAATAATAATAGCAGAAAAGCAGAACCCGCCAGAACAGCAAATTATATGCAAATGCATTTCAAGCGTTTTAAGTATGAACATGTTTCGGCAATTATCGATGCAAATAAGATATTTGCACTTTATGCCGATGGCCCAATGCCTGTTGCCTGGTGCTGCTTGCGTCTCACTTTTCTTCGCATCTGATCCATGCTACGAGTTTCAGCTGTTTCGTTTCATTGCCACTTTCATATACCTATGTGCATATATAGGTAAACAACAATTGCTCATGAAATATTCAATTTACGCCGGCGAATAAATACACAGCAATGCCACATCAATAACAAAGAACTGTAAGCATTTGAATAATGTGCACAGAGATTAAGAAAAAAAATACTTTTTTAACCTTAAAGAAATAGAAATAAAAGCAGTGATCAAGAAGGCGGCAATTCGTTTACTTACGGGAAGCCTGAAATTGTGGTATTTTTTTGTTCAGTGCTATCCTTGTGGCCCATGCTCCTATACTGAAATTTTAATTTACAGAAGCTCACATTTATAAAAAGCACAGTTTGTAAAGCAAATTTTGCATTACGAGGCCCATTGTTGCGTTTGTGACTGTAAGTAAAGGAAAACTTTCGAGCCTGGGACTTGTAAAGTTCTGGAAAAATTGTCGAGCAAACTTTGCACTCACAACGGGATGTGGTTTTGGGGCTAGCAGTATTATTGAATCGCATTTTCTGTAAAAATTAAGATGATGTAACCAAAATGATGCTGTTTGAAAGATTAGGTAATTTTTCAGCGGCACAATGAAATAAATCAAATGTTTATAAAAGATCCTTTAGTGTACATACAAGGTGCTCCATCTTTTATGTCGGTATGAAAACATTAAATAACTTTGAAGTGAGGAATTTTTATTTGGTTTGGTTATTTACAATTTATTACAACTATTTTTTGAATACAATATCAATTAAGGGGCCACCTTTATTAGCAATCACAAACTGTGATCTTTTTTCTGCGTTTGTCATCACCTTGTCAAGCATTTCGGGTTTTATAGCGTCGATTTCAGTTGTTTCGGTGTAAAGCGATCCATATTTGAAATTGTACTGAATTGACGTATCGAAAACATGTATGTTGAAGTCGATCGGTTAGTACATAAATGACACAGTTATTCAGCGTTTACATACCGATGGCGCACCCTGTACGTACATACATTATTTCGTTTCGTCGGAGCTCTGTTTTGTAAAGACGCACCACCTGCAATTTTTAATTTAACGCGAACGTTAATATTTTTCGATTATACAAAGTGGCGCAAAATTAATCACGCTATCGGAAGATTTATAATTTTTGTAAATTGTCAATCATATTTGACACTTGTGAACTAGACGGATGCTGTATAAAACATATAAGCAATGGAGCGAGTTCAAGTCAAAGTAAAGCTCGCATAACACAAAAAAAAACTTACTTAGCAAAAACGTTATTCGTTTCGTTTATTTTGAAATATGTTCAATTTATGTAAATTAATCATTCTATATATTTATGAATGTATATCCGAATTTTTCCTTGTTCGTTGTTATTTCAAATCAGTTATTAAATAATAGACATCACAACAATTTGGAGAGGCTTGACCTGAAGATCTTCCACGGGTGTATATTGTTATGGATCGCACAAACTTATGCGATGATATACATTTTTAAACAAATCAAAGGTTTTAGTCCAAACGATAAGGGATCACCAAACATTTTTTTTTATAACGGTCGCATTTCAGCAAGCAATGACAAGCCTCCAAGCTTATTTTTGTATTGAAAAAGCTTCTAATAAAAATAAACTACGGCAGGGAGGGCAAGTGAAGTCGCTCAATACAATTGATAGAGCGTCATAGCAATTAATGCACAATGTATTGAAAGATTATTCAAGCGATTAAATGCTTGTAATTCTAATTAAATTGCATTGCGATGATTTTTATAGCCGTAATCACCTCGCAAGTTAAAGTGTCACATACGATTTTGTTCCCATAAGGTTTATTTGTAACAGCCTGAGATAATCGAGCTATAATGGGAATTTATATTGTAATAAAACACAATGTTTAGAGTAGTCGACTTACTTAGCTATAGTACGTATGTTTGTGCACAGTTTCGAATCTCCGTGCATGAAACACCGAATGGTAAAAAATAGTTTTTTCTAATAGTGGTCATCCCTCGGCAGGCAATGACAAACCTGTATTTTTTCCTCATAAAAAAAAACATTTGCCGTTTGAAGTCGACTTAAAGCTGTAGGCCCCGCCAGTTGTGGAACAACATCAAGACGAACGCCACAAATACGAGGACGAGCTCGGCCAAACACCCAAAAAGATTGTAAGTATATACTATATATAAATAAGTTTGTTTCTCCATTGTAGTACAGTATGATTGTACTTTCACGGAAATGCTTCATCATTGTCAATTGCCCAAGTGAGCATTGGCCCATTCAAAGAGAGCATTGGCAAAAAAACAGGTAAGGCATTTTATTTACATTACGCCATTTTTCAATATCATATTAAGAACGCCAGAAATTAAAAAATATTTATAAAACATAGTAGGTCTAATCGCATCCGTCGTATTACCAGACATGATCACTTCTGATTTTAAGTGAAAGAGTAAGGCATCGAAAATAGCATTCATTCTTTCTTGGTATCAAACGCGAAGCGGTTTTTTTGCAAGACATCCTTATATCACCAGAGAGTGCTTGTAAAAAAGTCAAAATAATCACAAGTATTGCTCGAATTACTCGAAAAAGCCCGATATACTCGAGTTCACGTTCAAAAATATTCGAGAAATAAACATTAGACAGATGTGCAGGTCCTCGTCGCTCGTTTGCCAGGGCTGTTCGAAAATGAGCGATCAAAATCGAGAACTCTTTATATATGTATACAAATGTATGTATCATTAAAATGTTTTTAATGGCGGCATCTTTTCAATTAATTAGTACATTGGAAGCTACATCCCTAGCTGACTTCCAGTGAAAGCTTGATGACATCCGGTTCAGAGGGAGCGAAGTTATTGCGTCTCAAGTGTCAGTATGTTTGTGTCATCGGTACAAAAATGAGTTTCGAACAAAGAGCTAATACCAAATTTTGTTCGTAACATTTGAATTGATGAAAAAAGTGTATGGCAATCAAAGAAATCATCGTTGAAATTCATGAACTCGGAGTTGAACATCTCCAAAACATCGATTTGTCGCATTTTAACTGATCATTTGGGCTTACAAAAGGTCTGTGGACGTTTCATTCCCCATAAGTTAACTGAGGACCAGAATTCAACATTCGAAAGACCTCATTAAAGAGGCGAGAAAATACGAGAATTTCCTTTACAACATGCCCCGGAAACAAAGAATCGAAGTGCCGAATGGAAGGACCCAGACGAGCCACCACCCAAAAAATCGATTACGATACGATTCCAAGGGCATTGTCCACAAGGAGTTCGTGCCAACGGGCCAAACCGTCAATGCAAATTTCTTGCGCCCGTAGAGGCCATCCAGTCAATGACCTGAAACACTCTTTCGAAAAGCTTTTGGATCGCGTAAAGCAGTGTATCAAGGATAGAGGGGTTTATTTTTAATATATAAAATCGAATTTATCAGAACAAAGCTCTTGTTGTTTCTATTTTAGCTCAGTCTTGTTTATTTTGGACTTCACCTTGTATACACTTGAGCTCACTTAATTAAGTGACTTGAACTTTTTACAATATTCGAAATATTTTCCACGCAAAATTTTGTTCGTTTATTTTTTATAAACATAATTTATTGTAGAATGAAAATTTTATCAACCAAAGTCGCAAACCTTGTACAAAATTTACAGAAATTTAACAAAGTGCAAAAAATTGTCATACAAATTTTCAACTTTGTAATAAAAATCTTTAGAAAACTTCCTGCTATGCAGTTTTATTGCCCATTGAATTTTAGTGTAACCAAGTGTAAGTTTGAAATCACTCAAAACTCCCGTTGATTTTTCACAAATTTTTGGCATATAAACCATATTTTTTGAATGTAAAACACATAGCATATAAAAATGCCTTTCGTGCATATGCATGTATGTGTATCATATATACAATTAAACTAGTATAAATATTATCTTTCCCAACCAATTTTTTCTACTCATTTCTCACTTCATCATTTTCCGGTCATTTTCTAAACATCACAAGTATTCTATGGGAAAAATGCACCCAAAGAAACACCGCTGCATATCAACAAATAAGTTAAATACCAGCGCGATATTCCGCCTCAAACAATTACGAACTAAATACGACGAGTGTTTAGAAATGTTCACTAAAGTTTTACAGGCCACTTGAAGTCAGCTCACAAGTGCAAGTGCATAACACTCGAGTGCCTGCAGTTTATGTACAGTCACAAGTACCTTCTTCCACAAGTGGAAGAATGTACATATTTTCCAGATGCTAACCGCTGTTCATTTCTTTACACTTTACGGCCTTTAAATCAGTCACACTTTGAGTAGAGAAAGAAGTAGTAAAGAATCTGTGACGATTAAACTAATTGCTGGCAACATCAACAATATTCAACACATTCATGAATGAGAACAATTTACAGCTTGCACTGCCGACGGGGGGAATAACCGCGAAACAAGCTGACTGATAAGTTGAAGCTAAAAGGGGAAACTAATGTATGTAATAATTAATTATAGTAAACAAGAAAAGGAATGTGGGAAAATGAATTAACTATGCAGTGTGGGTGTGCAACGAGAGCTTCACACGCGAATAGGCACTTATATATTATTTATACTATGTACAACAAACCAAAAAAAAAAATACCACTTATAGATATCAGTGTGAATATTTTCATAAACGCACTTGGTAATAACAAAAAAGTAAATTTTACTGGAGGTTACACCCAGACCCTTGACTACGTATAAAGAACTGCGAAAGCTGGACGGGACGAATTTGCAGGGAGGGGCAAATGTGTGTGATTAGAAAGAAACATGAAGCTCTTGCAAAAAAAGTAACCAAAACAACTTTAAAAGGAAGTATGCGATCAATTACAAATTTATGCCTATGAAAGGCAGATAATTCTATCATACTTAGTCTTGCCATAAATTGTGTGACAAATTTTACAATGCATACGCGAGAACAAATTCGCAGAAAAAAATTTCGGTATTTTTTCTAAAATGTTCTTTTCAGAGATAAAAACTTTTTTGTTGTTGAAGAAGTTTTTATTATAATACGCAAAAAGAGACAAAAAATTTTGTTCCAAGTGTTCAACGTGGTCCCTATCCAGCCTCCGTAATGGTTTGGTGGAGAGTGTTTTGTAAAGGCGTTACATCTCTTCATTTCTGCGAAAAAGGGGTTAAGACTGGGGTAAAAGTGTGCCAGGAGATTGTCTTAAAAGGCGTGGTGAAGCAGTTTAGCAGTACTATCTTCAATGGAGGGCGTTGGATCTTCCAGCAACACTCCGCTCCAGCCCATAAGGCAAAAACCACACAGCAGTGGCTAAAATTCAATATTTCTGGGTTCATAGCCGCAGAAGATTAGCCGTCTAAAAGTCTAGATCTAAATCCATTGGACTTCAGTTTGTGGTCAGATTTGGAAAACACGGCATGAGAAAGACCTGACAAAAATTTTGAGTCACAAACAATCTTGGGTTCGAGCACCGATGGCAATATCCATGGAAACCGTGCGTCCTGCAATAGCTGAATGGCTTAATTGTTTGAAGGCTTTGTAAAAGCAAATGGAATGAAAACTATTTTTTTTAGTATTTACATGATTAAATAAAACTAACTTAATTAAAAAGGTATAATTTCATACCTATAACTGACTTAACACTTTATGTACGGGTAAATTGGATTGCAGATTGCACCTAAACCGGGCACAGTAACATCATCTTCTGAATCGATGTATTGTAGTGGCAATCCAGAATGCTTTTGATAAATTATAATATAATATTATATATAACAAATAATCAACGAATACTTCTTCGTTCTCGCTAGTTAAATCCATTTTAAAAGATTAACATTTGTAAATACGAAAAGCACCGTAAAACACAACTAATATTATTATAAAATGAGGCACCGATAACGAATCTTTTCAATAACTACTTTTCTTTTCACGAATTCCACCAGGACACTACTGCACTAACGACAAGCAATTGACAAATGGCGCCCTGGGAGATTGCACCACTCTTTATACCCTACCGTTTGCTACATTTTTACTCAACAAGTAATTAGAATGCATTTCGTTATCTCCATTTCATAATCTAACGAAAACATTCCGTTCGGCAACTCATCATCGCTTCACTTTTATCCTATCATACCAACAGCCGATGGCCCATGCTGCTAGTGCTGCTGCCTTCCTATATTTGTATAACTTGTTATTATACAAATTTAATAATAATAATAATAATAATAATAATAATCCTATCATACCAATGGTACGGTTGAATTATTTTTTTGCTCTACCGCACTCAGCTGGTAGGATCTTAAAGGCGCCTGATAGTTTAGTTTCCTGTCTATGACAGGCAGAACCAAACATCGATGTTGAGTTCCGAGATTCTTTCTCAAACTTTTAAGTACATGGACGGTATCCCTGTAATAATACTCACTCACAGTAAAATTATGACTGATGCGAATGCACTTTTATGCATTTGACGCCTCTATAAAATAACTGCAGCTGAAAAGCCTATTAACAGGCTTACCGTCCATAACCGTTATTGGAGAAAAGTCCATTAATAGGCTTTCCGTACATAAAGTGTTAACTTGTAAATGAACTTATGGCAGGAGTAACTACATGGCATGATTCTAGTTGCCTACGCTAAGCCGGAGCCGTTAGGAGATCCACGAGCCAATATTCAATTCGAAATTAAAGAAAAAACGTATTCACAAGACCAGACCACACGTTTCGACAAATATCCGCGTGAAATCTTGTAGGATCCATCATATTACCTGGACTTATAGCCAATAATTTTCCATCCTGTTGTTGTTGTAACAATATAATATAGTTTCTATAAATTTACAAATGAAGATATAGTCGGATTTAAATCCGAGTTATTCTGGTAGTGGAGCACCGAAATCCCGGAGGTACCATGGAATTCTTTGTAGTGATTAATCTTCTTCAAAAATCGGACATTTTGCTTACTTCACCTTTTGCTTACTTGACAAAATACCTTTAATTTTTAATACTTCTTTATTAACTAATATTTTAATATTTAATATTTTGAAATTTTTTAATTAAAAATAATAATAATATAATAAGTACTGTTATTATTTCAGCTAATGTAAATCCGAAATTTCATATTGAGAAACCAAATTTCACTAAAAATTATCGAAAATGACCGAAAGCGTATGCCGTTACATCTACGTTTCTACACAATTAAACAAAACAAATAGTTAACTGCTAAATGCTAATGAATACAGAAAATAAAAGACAAACACCCCAGTCCAAACACAAATAACATGCAAAAGTGGGCTGTACCGACAGTAACAAATACAATAACTCGAGTCGGTCATCAAGAATAATGGATGGATAGCCGAAGCGGTTGTTATTGCCGGCGAATACTATAATAAATGAAAAGTGATACGAGAAATAATATAAAACAAGAGGAAATAAATATTCAAAAGCTATGTGCAAGTAAACGCAGCTTTTAAATAAAATAGTAGCTTATACATGTATATAAAGTGCATTATTTTTCTCGTATATGTACATAAATGTATTATATACTGACATTGAAAGAGAGTTGCGCTACCAGTGTAAAATAAATGACAAAACATCATTGACTGCTTTGCCGAAGATACAATAACAAACAGCAAACCTATGTAAGGTGCTGTTAAGCTCTCTGACGACCACCACCCGCGCACACTTAATGAGCGTGCCAGACACACGGCGACAATAGCCCCGAGCTAGAGTCACAACCAACAAAGCAGTAACCAAAAACGAATGTTTTCGACGCCTCTATTCTAAAGTCAAGCACCAACAATAAAACCACTTCTGACTCACTCAAAACGAATTTAACGTGGCTGCTGTAGCTCAATGTGGCTGATGAATCGTTCAAGTGGCTTGAAAGATAGATACAAACTCACACAAAAATGAATATCCAAAAGACGGTGCAACGATGGCTACACATGCGGTGCGCTGAAAAGGCAGATTGCTTAGCTATAAAACTTGTGTTCTCATTTAACATTTTGATGACTTACACCAAGATGTTGTTACTTGTATTAACTGAAACATGCAAATGCTGGGTTGAGCTATTAGAATAATGGGTTGAGGAGAGCGAATCGTAAACTGGTAATTAATTATTTATTTATCTGTCGTTAGCACCCACACTACAAGAATTTAAACTTAATTGTATAGAAATATTCATAAAGTGCTGTGAGCACGACAAAATAAAGCACAAAGATAACTTAGCGTATCTAGGTTGCAGGCTCTTTACGGAGTATGCGCAAAACTAATTATTTCTAACGGTTGTCTCATTGATACCGCGAATTTTGAATTAAACTCTTTTTTGTGTGGTTGTAGAGTTGGTTTTTGAGAGTTATCATATGTGAATCGTGATGTTTAGTCATGCCAATTATATGTACTAACTCAAAACACATAGAAATTGTGAAAAGTGGCTCAACATTAATGGTTAGAATGGTTAGAATTTCGAAGTCATCTCTCGAAGCAGCAGTGAATTAATCACCAGGATCATGTGATATTTTTCAGTTAGATTTCCTTCCATGGGGCTTTTTGTAAGGAAAGGTATATGCGAATAACCCGTAAACAACTATCTCTACTAAAAGTAGAGATAAGGTGGACCATTAATGGAATTCGAAAATTTGCCCAGAAGAACTAACGAGAGCCGACATTTTGCAGCGCTCTGTATCCAAATGTCAAAATATGTAATAATACAGCCTGTGCTTCACGGAAAATTTCAATTGCGTTATTATTTCTTCAATATATGTATAATTGTTTAAGGTACACACATCGCAAACAACTATGGAGAGAAATAACGCTACTATAAATGCCTATTGCAGCCTTTTATACGAATAGTTAATTCTAGTTATGCCAATGGTTTGCTGTGAAAGAGTCCCGTAAACTTTTTAATGTTTCTTTTTGCCAAGCAGTGCAAATAGGGCAGTTCTATTACAATCGTTGGTTAAGATAATTAAAGCTAATATTTTCGTTAAATTCTTGTTTGTTATAATTGCAAATATAATTGTTTCCTTTAAAATCGTTATTGGGCACGAAAATGGGACGGGGGTCTGACTGCTCACTTGAAAAGAAAAACATGATTTCTAAATCACCTTTACGAAAAAGGTACAAAACAAAAAAATGCAGAAAAATGAGTTGTTCACGTAATGGCATACAATGTCATCAAACGTATTAATACAGACAAAAATATGCTAAGAAGTAAGAAAGTTCAGAAGATGCCTGCGCAAAAGACTACAATTTAGCAGATCAAAGTCATCGTTAAGAACAGTAAGAGGAACGCTTTTAAGTGCTGTCGAACTATAACGCTGGAAATAAATGAGAAATATAGCCTAATATATCAAGCAGACTTGTGCGAAGACGCCTTAATCACAATAAATTGTATGGGCTGTCAGCAGAAAAAAGCATTACCGTCTTTCGCAAATGTCCATAGAAGCAAAGATGTAAGATTCTGGAAAAGAATACTTTTTGCAAACGAAACTAAAATTAATATGATTGGTGCTGATGAGAAGACTTGTGTTCAACGTGAAAAAATCAAGAGTTCAATCCTTGTTAGACAGCAAAAACCTTAAAGCAAAGTGCTGGTTCTTGAAAGTTTGCGAATCGTTTTCATGCTCCATTCCATGGACCAATAGGGAAAATAAATGGGACTATGGAGCCATCAAAACTACTATGGCGCCATAATCCTTCGAGTCCATGCCACTAAACTGGGTATGCATGCATGATAACGACCCCAATCAGACAGCAAAAGTGGTGAAAAATTGGCTTTCTAAAAAAAGTTCTGGAGTGATTGCACAAAGCCCCGGCCTCAACCCCATTAAAAATCTGTGGAGGGATATTAAAGTTAAGGTTGGGCAAAAAAAAATTTAAAAATGCTAATGAACTACGGTTGTAAGGGGTAAAGGAAAGGTGGAACTACATATTTTCCTTTGGAGAGATGATAAAAGTTAATAGAAAATTTTCCCTCGAAGATGTGTGAATGAGTTTTAAAAAATAATGGATACTCAACAAAATACTAATCAGCTAAGCCAATAAACAAATTTTACCAATTTGAAATAACTAATTTCTGTTTTTCTTGCAGATCGATAAAAGTGCGCCATTTCAGTATCCAGTTCAAAATGTGATAAATTCTGATTTTTCGAGCTTCTTATAATTGTAGACATTGAATTGTTATTTATTTAGCCTTTTTTTCATAATACTGAAATAAAAGAATAGATTTGTATTTGATTTCAAAATAACTGTTTTACTAGGTCATCCAGTAAAAATAATTATCATTATATAATATGTTACTGTGGGGAAGCGCGCAATTTCTCTGCCCATAGCTGTATCTTACAATGATGGAACACGTTTTTTATTAACCACTATACTTTCGATTCCTCAATCACTTAGCGACTTACGAATACAGCGTGTTTTTTTTAGTGGTTAGGTTTTCAAGTTGGCACTACTTTTTTCGTAGATGGTCTTTTTGACAGCTGTCACTTGATTTATGCTCAGTTTGGTTTGCCATTTCATAATGAATAGACTTACACCTGAGCAACGTTTGCAAATCGTGCAAATTTATTACGAAAATAATGGTTCGACGCATCGCGCGCTGCTTCCAATATTCGGTCGACATAATCGTCCATCAGAGTCACTAATTCGATTAACCATGGATCGGTTTCGCACCACGTTTGCTCTAGTGGATAATACGCATCCTCAGAGACGTCGTACAGTGCGCACCGAAGACGCTATTGCTGCTGTGGAGCAGAGTATCGAAGAAGACCCGAATGAGTCCATCCGCCATCGCGCGCAGCAATTGGAGATGTGCCCATCCACTTTATGGAAGATTTTGCGGAAGGATCTTGGTTTGCGGGCTTACAAAATCCAACTCGTGCAAGAATTGAAGCCGAACGACCATCAAGCGCGTCGCACGTTCGGTGAATGGGCCCAAAACGAGATGGCCACCGATCCTGATTTTCACAAGAAAATTTTGTTCAGCGATGAAGCTCACTTTTGGTTGAATGGGTATGTCAATAAGCAAAATTGTCGCATTTGGAGTGAACATAATCCACAAGCCATTGCTGAGACGCCGTTACATCCTCAAAAAGTCACTGTTTGGTGTGCTCTATGGGCAGAGGGAATCATTGATCCATATTTCTTTAAAAATGAAGCCGGCCATAATGTTACAGTCAATGGAGAGCGCTATAGAGCCATGATTAATGACTTTTTCTTGCCTGAATTGGACGATGTTGATGTGGACGACCTTTGGTTCCAACAAGACGGCGCTGCATACCATACAGCCAACGCAACAATCGATTTATTGAAGGAAACTTTTGGTGAGCGCATTATCTCGCGCCGTGGATCTGTGGCGTGGCCTCCAAGATCGTGCGATATAACACCGCTGGACTATTTCTTGTGGGGCTATGTGAAGTCGCTTGTTTACGCAGATAAGCTCGAGACGATTGACGTCTTGGAAGAGAATATTCGGCGCGTTATTGCTGACATACGGCCCCAATTGCTGCAAAAAGTGGTCGAAAATTGGGCCAGCCGCGGCGGCCACTTGCCCGAAATCATTTTTAAAACATAATGGCAAACCCTTATCTTTATAAAAAAGCTAAATTCTTGGCCATAACATTAAATTATATAGGTTTTATTTCATCTTGAAAACCTAACCTCTAAAAACAACACCCTTTAAAACAAATCGCTTATGTCCCTAAAACAACCGGAAATAAAATAACAGTTTTCCCCAAGTACCCGAATGCGCATATTTAAAAATGTTTACTATAAAGCTTTAACTTTTATTTACTTGAATGTATGTAGTTAGTTACACACTCGTCCTTGTTTGCCAGTAAATACTTTTTTGTATTACATACATATTTATACAGCCTATTTTGTAGTTTATAGAAATATCGGTTGATTCAGTCTTTCACCATTCATCATTATGATAATGGCACTATCAAAGCGATCGTGTGTCACCAACAATTTATAGCTCTTCGCGCTATATAACGGCACACATTTCTTGTAACTAACAAAAATAAGTTTTGTTTTTGGTCTCCTCGCGAACACATTCATTATTTTTCCAAAATAAATAAGGAATAAGAAAATCAACTTTAAGCTAAATATGCTCAAAATGAAACAGTTATCAGAATAATAGGGAATTTAATTTATTATTAAAGAGCCGCTCGGAATTCAAAAGTGAATTATTTATGTATAATTCTTAAATTATACGTTTGTTAACTAGTGATGTTGTAAAGCCATAGACTGTAAATAAATAAATTAATTAAAAGCCAAGGCGCATTCATTAATCTACCGATACCACTTTTAGTAGATTCGCCTTGTAACACACCTAGCGGGCCTGCTTTCAATTACAGTGCACTCGCGATAACTCGAACTAATTAAAACAGGCGCTGTTCGATTTATCGAATTTGTTCGACTTATCAATTGAGTGTGCTATGTTAAAAAAACAGTCATCGATATCGATTTTTTTCAATTAAATTTATTTATTTATTTACATATGGATATGAACATGAATATGTTTAAAATAATTAATTCGTTTCAATATTTTTCATCAAATATTTGGCAGTCTTTGTGTCAGTTACACAAAAAAAGTCAGCTTTAACAGAAAAGTTAGGCCGAAAAGAAAGTTGTAATGTGTGTTTGTCTTTTCTTGCCTGCAGCAATGTTGAAGAGTGTTAACCTTTGCGGGGCTTACTTGTTCAGTTGTGGCCCCCGCTCACATGTCTCAGTTGTGTTGTTAAACTCAGACTCAGAATCACTAGTTTCAATTATTACTTCTGTGTCGGTAAATTCGGCACCATCAGTCCATTTGTTAACATCATAAAGCGTAAATTCGACCTGTAAATTATGTTTTTCATGTTATGTTCTTTCAAGATGAGTCCACTTATTGGGTAATTCTTTTTTCTTTGAGACAGAAACCATTTGTATAAAGCGGCTTTCATTTTAGGAAACTCAGAAGCTTTTAAAGTTCTCCTCTTCCCAGGACCCAAAATCGTGTTGTTTACTGCTTTTAAAATTGCCTTGTCTTTCTTTTTTATAAGACTTATGGTGGACTTGGCTACCCCATATTCCTTCGCTAGAGAAGTAACACTACATCCACGTTTAATTTTGTTAAGGACTTCAGCCCTCTCTTTTAATGTTAAACACTTCAACCTTTTACGTTCCATTACTCACATGCACTGATACACTACAAATGACAAATTTAAAGCAATTTGGTCAATGCAAGATGTTGTTCCCAGAAAACTAACGGGATATTAACGTCGAAATATTCATATGGACAATACACTAGTATACATATAATTTATATACATATACTATTACATATGTATGTATGTACAAAATGTACATGTTTGAAAAGAATGTGTGTACAAATAAATTTGTTTTTTTTGTTCGAGTTATAGCGCTTTAATATTGTTCGAGTTACAAACTAGTCAATAGGGAAAAAAATGTTCGAGTTAGCACGTCGTTCGACTTAGCGGCTATTCGGGTTAGCGCGAGTAGAACTTGGCAAAATTGTGGCTCTTCAGGAAGATAGTGTAAATATAGATGCGTAGTTTTAAAGTTATTAGATACAAATCAAACGGTTAATTTATGAGACTTTTTTTGGAAAACACTCACTATATTCAATGCTAACTGGCGACTATTTAAGGGGTAACACCACTCTACACGCGTAAAATAAACACGATTTTTAAAGAATTTTTTTGTATAGAAAGAAAGGGAAAACAATCACTCTGATTTGGGAAGTTATTACTTATATACTAAACTACAAAACTACAAAGTTTGATCGAAAAATTTTACAAAATGGCGGTATTGGAGACATTTTTGTAATGTGGTTTCTCTTGAAGGAGCTCCGCGGTACGCAGCACAGAGGGTGCAAATTTTAATCTGGAACAAAGAAACATTTTTTTTCTTAATCTAGATAAGAATAGCTAGAGAAACACGTAGGGGATTTAAAAAATATTTATTTTTGTGGAATTAGCAAGCATTTGAAGGAAAAAACTCTATTTTGGACTAAAAAAACGGCACTTAAATAATTATAACAATCGTTTAAATTAATCTATCGAAAATCCCCTCCGCTCTTCTCTTAAGAAGGTTATTATACAGACGTAGTGAAAAACTTGATTAAAAATATTTAAAATTGTTTGAGTTATGCTGCGTGCCAATTTCAGAAAACGTGTTTTGAGAAAAACGCGTTTAAAGTTTGGAAATTTGGAGAAATCGTTAGGTAGCAGTCACTAACGCTTGGTTAAAAGCTTAAAATATTTATGAAATAAACTTCGGTAACGTATAAAACTTTTTGTTCTGTATTTTAAAAGGTTCAAAGAATTTTTTAAGCTTATAAAAAAAAATCAATTTTTTGAAATTTCTACAGTGGTGTTACCCCTTAAAGACTCTTCATTTGTGTTCAATATATGATAATAGGAACGCGACGAGCTACCAAGTTGTAATTATTTTTTTATTTTTTATTTTTTTATGTTATGATATCAACCTGCGCATTGCTTTTGCGTCCGCCATTAACATTGGTTTTGTAAATAGTGGTTCCAAAACTCCCCGAGTATCCAAGTTATAGGACAAGATTTAGGCTTTAATTTGAGTAAGAGTTGAAATCTCTAGCACGTCAGGCTTTTATTGGTTTTAAACCCAGATTTTCTCATAACGATAACGTGATAAGCAACCTTAGATTACAGAACCGTGTTCACCGCAGGAAAATACACAGAAAATCAGTATCATGTCAAGAAAAAACATTGTGACTTTTGTTATTATTGATACAATTATTTTTATTTGAATAATATAGCAATCATGGCTGCGGCTTATAAGCTGCATTTAAATTAGTTATAATGAAAATTTCGAAATAAACAAAATGATATAAAAATAGCAGCAACGAAAACAACTGCTAAGAACTATGGTTATGGTCGGAAATCATTTGGCAAATGCGAATACCACACTTAATGAATGTTGTAACTTATTATTGTCAGGGTTGAAAAGCTGCAACAACGAACCATATACCAAAATAGCACAAGCAGCGCAAAAAGGGCTCCTGTTGAGATTACATAAAAGAAAACCGAATGCAAAACTTACCTTGGTATGCAATTTGGCGGTGTACGATCCACTTCCCAGGCAGCGAACAATTTCATTGGCACCGGCTTCTGGCCATTCTGACTGCCAACGCCGCCGGCAGCGGCAGCACCATAGCCACTACTGCCAGTCATAATACCACTATTGCCACCACTGCCACCGGCGGCGCCACCACCGCTGCCACTACCACCGGCGCCACTGCCGCCACCTCCCATGTTGGCACTAAACTTATCCAACTTGGACGATTTATCTACCATTTTCATTTGGCAGGCTGTTGGTAGTGCTGCCCGGGGGGAAAGACAATGCTTGGTCGGCGAGTTGCAACACGGCAATAGCCTCGTCGCGTCGCCACACGCGTTAAATGTTATGTAGTTGTTTGGGTGGGCTGGCGATTGTGGTGTCTTGTTGCTTAGTTTTTGTTTTGAACGTTGTTTTTATTATTATCAATACAATGAGGGTATAGCTATAAATTTAGTTGTCGCTTAGCCTATTATTAATATTGTTACTTTGTGCGCGTTTTATTCCTCACTTTGTATTTACACAGTTTCACTTTTGTATGGACTGCATTTTATTATTCACTAAATTTGCATGTGATTTATTGTTTTACACATTCTGCAGATAGAAAAATTGAAGGTTGTAATTAATTTTTTTATATACACTTATAATACATATATAGATTTTTAAAATACACAAGCTAATTTGCTAAAACCGTATTCACACCATAGAATATTTATGTATTTATGTAGACGTATTAACATTTTCTTTTTTATTTCACAAAAAAATCTAAACCAAATTTTGCCTACTCTATTAATGAAATTTAAACCTGCATAATGAATTTCACATTGAGTATATGTACATACATATAAATATGTATGTGTGTATTGAAATGTGAAATTTTATACAACGCGTTATCAACACCCACTCTTACCTAAGCAAGATTTAACTTGTGTCTCTATCTATGCAAAATGCAAGCCACAGGGCAATGTATTCCCGCAACTATAGGACCAACCCCAAAGCCCCACAGCATTCTGCCAGCAAGGACAATATGTACCAACAATTGGCCATAACATGCATGTGTATGTAAATACATATGTGCATGCTTAAGGGCGTGCCGCCTTCGCTAAGTACCTAGCCAGTTTTGAAACCGATATTCTATCAAAAAATTGTATTCTAGTTCAGAGCTTCGGATAATGAAGTAAATTTAAATGTTGTATCCACACATTTTGCCTTCAGCAAATACGAAATCTAATTGAACTCGCTTTTCAATGACACTTATTTGGACTTTTATTTATTTTCTTTATTATCTTTTGTTTATTTGCACATCTGGCGGACACGGCTGATTCCATTACAATTTCTATTCTTTGCTGTATCTCTTCGCAAACTCACCTGATCCCCTTCGCACTTTGTAAATAGTCTATGCTCACACATATGCAACCACATACACACACCCATTATACAACACAACTCTGCATTTTTCTCACTCTGGGACCACATCTTTAATATAGATTCTGCAGATTATTGTTTATTCATTTAATTCTTAGCAATATTGCATCGTGTCCACAAATATTAGACATTTTCTTTCCTGTTTCATGGTTTTCATTAAGATTCGCTACAAATTTGCACTGAATCTATTTTATTTAGGTTTCAATTATAGATCGACTTGGCGTTGCATTTGGGCGCTGGTTCGCGTCGCGCTGCCTGCCGCAAATACTTCCGACGTGCTCCAAAGTCGCTATCAAACTTGCTTTGCATTTTTATTTGGTCTCGCATTGAAATCCCCACTGCAGATACACAAATAAGAAGGCGTTACCACATCGAAGTTTAAAATTAAAAAAATATCAGTAAATATATACGAATTCCTAACTTTTTGTGCAAATAATAAGCTTAAAACTGATTAAAAAAATTTAATATTCAATAAAGTTAAAGTAATATGCATTCTTAAATGAGCAATCGAAATTACTAGTTTGCAGTGAAAGAAAACTATGGTAGCACCGTAAGCAGCTGCAAAGTGGTGAATTTGTGGCGAGACTGCTGGGAGTACACAGATATATTCGCCTTGCCCCATTTACCGCCCTCAACAACGGAAGTGTTTACGCGTCGACAGTGGAATGTCGCAAAACCACCCACAACTTTCTTGAACTTATGTTTGGCGAAACAGTATTATTATAATCACTCAATATGCACACCCGTATACATGTATTTTATTTTAGGTTTTCTACGACACTATATAGCTTTTCTTAACGTCCGGACTTCTTTATAACATTTCCTTGCTTTTTCACTGTATATCTTATTTTCTCTTCCACACATTCCGCATACTTCAACATTAAGGAAAATCAAAATTAGCGTCTAAAAACAAAAAAGTGAACATTTTATTTTACGAATAGCGGCAAACAAACCAATTCACACTAATCGCCAATTCTAATTTGTTTTCGTTGTTTCGCTCCACCTTTACGGTTGTTAAACTCACCACGGCAAATGTCAATCGAGGATAGAGTGCTGCCTAGTTGGAAATGTAGGGATGTATTTTTTAAAGAAGCCAGTAGAAATTTAATGATTAGTTTATTATTATTATTATTTATAGCAGATATGTACAATATAACCCCAACTTAATAGCACACTGGCTTAATTTTTGTACGATAGATGAAGCGCATTTAAGGTGATAAATGTGGGCTAAGTGAAAAAAAAAACGCAGCGTACTCTAAAAACCGAGCTTTTTTGTTTATAATAAGACAAAGTAAAGCTACATAAAATTTATACATATGCACATACCACTAGGCATACCATATTTTAAAATTTCCCTTTTTTAAACTTCTAGAGTTTGCGCGCTTTGAAAGCTTGTAAGTATTTCATTTCTGTACATTTTTGAATATTATTCTCTTTGAGAATTTTTTCTGTAAGATTTTCAGAAATTTAGTTTCCAGTTAATTCTTATTAGAAAAGTATGAAGTAATGAAATTCCTTATGTACTTTTTATTACTTGTCGGGGACGAATTTAATAAAACACTAACATGCAAATGTTCGTTCATATATTTGCCGCAAAATTTTCCTCTAGATTCCTCCCATCCGATGGTGTAATCCTCCAACCTTTTGTGCCATACAATGAGACACGCATGATAAGGAACTTATGAAACCTGTATTTTTTCGTTTCGAAATAATAAGTTTGACCAACAAAACTGACGATGATGCCCCAATTTAAAATGCATAAAAAAAAAATCGGTAAGCATATGTGGCTGTTTCCAAATCCAAATATCTTAATCAAATTAATTACTTGACGCTACTCTGTTTAACATAATAACATAAATGGTGAATGGTACCGTATGACCACCGAGGAGCGTGAAATAAATATGTAGTTGGAAAACGGTCCCTAGCCCAGTGAGCTTGTGTGTTATTACTATTCTATTGGTATGCGTGTCACATACAACTGCACGAAATTTTATATCATATATAATATTGTACATATATATTTATTACATGGGATGTTTGACATAGGTGTTCTCCTGATAAAGACTTGGAAAAATGCTAAAGTATTTAGCATAATCTTGCACAAAGTTCAAAAGAGGAATTGAAGCTAACTATAGAGAGCGATAGCTGATATATGTTATTGTTACCGGCGATGAGATTTAGGACTATGAATATCAAAACGAAACGAATCAGCATTGAAATAGCGTTTCCCAGACGAGCCAAAACCGGAAAAACCGCGACAAAGTCGATCCTAATTCAAAATTTTGTGATCATTTTCTGGGATTGCGATAGTGTGATTCACACGGAAGTCCTTTCGCCAGACCAAAAGTAAATAAAGAAGAATGTGGTTTCTTCACCCCAAAAAAGCACCGGCTTAAACATTTCATCTTGTAGGCGCGACTCAAAACAACGTTAATACCTCTCCCCAAGCTCCGCACTCCACTGGCTTAGCCACGAACCAAGTTACCACTTAAGGGTATGCGTTTTGGGAGGATCGCAGAAGAAGCAGGAACTAATTCCAAAACCGGCCTATAAAAGTACCTAGTTTGAATGATGGAAGTTGCGTTGAAATGCTTTTTTTTTTTGGTTAACAAAGAAGTTACTTTGAAAGCAATAAAAGAAATACCAATGAATAATTCGTTTTATTGATAAATTTTGAATACTTTCTGATTTTAAATCATAATTCACTTGTTAGAAATACACTCTGTAATATTTCTATTTTTTAATTTATTTATGAAAAACCAATATAAAAAAAAAAAATTATTTTTACAGTTTAAATAGCAAATATTCTAAGTAGCATTTTAGACTAAACATGTAACAGAAGTTTCGCTTAACAGTATTAGTACGTACTCAATTTCGCTCCCATTGCTCTTGTTCCGCACTCAAATACTGACTATCACTCCATCCACCACTCTGAGATTCATCCAAATCTTTTTTTATTTCTTTGAACGAATGCCTGGAGCTCTCATAGCGAAATGGTGGCATACGCTCGCGTGCGCTAATGTCGGTAACATAGTCCACTGCATTGACTTCGTGATTGGCGCCGGTTTGGGTTGGCGCATCGCATTCAATAGGTATTTCCTTAAGGCACCGTTGCAGGTGATTGATGTAGTTAATGGCAATTCTGAAATAGTTTGCATCTTTAATAAATATAAATGAATACATCTTCAAATTATTCAATACCGTAAACTTTCAATTTTTGAATATTTCTTGCCGTTCGGCTTCGAAATTGGCAATTTGGAACGCAGCAGATCGAACGCTCTATTCATATCTCGCATGCGTGTGCGTTCTCTATCACAAGCAGTCTTTTTATAATCTGGGAAAGAAATGAAAATCTTTAATTAATGAGATTTCTTAAGATATTTTTCAATAAATGTCCAGTTCAGCCAAAGCCAATCATTGTATTCCCTGCTCTGACCACTAAAAATGTTTAACCCAGAGCACTATCCTCCAAAACAAACTATCATCTTAACGATTTTAAAATTTAAGAGGGATAACTCATGCGTAATATTTTTGAACTTCTTAAAACAATCGATTTTAATGCATCAGATGGACTTGAATCCGCCTTAGAAGACGTTTATTAATTGCGTGACCTTAATTTAAGAGGGGAGAGTCTAGAAATATCAAACCAAATCTCATTTCAATAAGGAGTTAATGAAAATAGCCGAGTCCTCCTGCGAACGCTATTAGAAAACACTTTCTATTATTTGATATTTAGGATGATATTCACGCATGACTTATTATTATAATATTTAATATTTCCTATGCACAGAATTTCCTGGACGAAATCTGACATCTGCCTGGATTGGCTACGCGAGAAGGGCTAATGATACATCTAATGATTTTCTTTATTGTCTGTCTTTATTAACAAGAAGTATAGACATCAGGTGCCGTATTTTTTAACAAATTAAAAGTGAAGTGAATGGTGCGAAAACCTTAGAAATATTGGGAAACTGTTTCGGTAATGATACTCTTAAGAAGCCCGCCATTTACGAGTGGCATAAACGAAAAGTGTATCGAAAAATAAATTCTCTTTTGCTTCTTAATTGGCGCGATAACCGCTTACGCGATTTTGGTCGAGTTTAACAAAGAGCGTCAGTCGTTTCTTTCTCGTGCTAATCAACGCCAGTTGGACACACCAAGTGAAGCCAAATCATTTTCCAACTGATCTTTCGAACGCAGAGGAGGCCTTCCTCTTCCTCTGCTACCACCAGCTGATATCGCATCGAATACTTTCAGAGCCGGAGCGTTCGGAGTTTTGCTCGTCGATAGAGGACTTTACACTTAGTCCAAAGTAGCACTTGTTGGCAAGAGAGATTCTACGTTGGACTTCCAGGCTGGCATTGTTTCGGTGTGAATGCTGCTTTCTAAATAAACGAAGTATTTTACAACCTCGAAATCATAACTGTCAACAGGGACGTGAGTGCAGATATACGAGTGCGCCGACTGTTTGTTTGATGACAGAAGGTACTTCGTTTTGTCACCGTTCCTCACCAGACCCATTCGCTTTGCCTCTTTATCCAGTTTAGAAAAGGCAGAACTAACAGCGCGGTTGTTGAGGCCAATGAGGTCAATATCATCGGCATACGCCAACAATTGTACGCTCAGGATATTGTGGTTAATGATTTAGGTTTGTTCAAAATTTCATCCAAAAAAGGGACCGGGTTGATATCGCCAAAGACATGATTTCCAAGATTAAATCTGACCCAACACCATCAAACGCAGCATTACTGGAGACGAGAGGTAGATATATGAGTTCGACACGGAATGCAGACATCAGGCGAGTGAGTGGAAAGCTCCGAATGTACCAAGACCAAAAAGAAAGAAAGCGCTGCTGACGTATTGATTACAACGATATTTTGTTAATAAATAAGAACTATTATTTGGGCGTTATGAGACGATAACGTGAAGTAATTCGCCAAAAAACAAAAGGATTTGTGGGAAAACAACTCGTGGACTTTGCACCATGATAACGCATCGTCGCACAGTGCTATCATTATCCGTTTGAATTTCTGACCAAGCACGAAACGAATATCATCCAACAGTCATCGAATTCAACTGATGTGTCTCCCTGCGATTTGTTTCTGTTTCATCGAGTCAGGGAAGTGATAGAAAAACCGAAGACGGCTCTGATGGCTATACCGAAAATAGAGATCCAGAAATGTTTCGACTGTTAGATCAAAAGCTGGCTTAAGTGCGTTGTAGTTAATGGGGAGTACTTTGAAGGCTATAATGCCATTTTTGTGGCATAAACTTGTATTTTGAATTTTTTTAATATATTCCGGAAACTTTTTGATTAAGGTGATATTTGATCTAAATCGAATAATCCTACATGGTAATAATAACATTACTCAACAGTAAAAATCTAAGATGGTTTATATTGCTTCAAACTGAGGTTGATTAATTATAAATATAGTATTTGTATAGATTTTTTTTTTTTTTTCGATACCACATTTGGATGCCGAGACATATAAATGGCATATGACTTTTTATTTTTTGTTTACGTGCATTCCCTTGTTAAAATGCGGGTAGTCCGAAAATATTGTATTTCTAACGAAAAATACGTTAGTTTAATATTTAGTTAATATTGAAAATGTCACGGGCACGTGTTAACAGTTCTAATTTATGTTGTTATATTTAATTTATGCCAAAATCGAAAAAAAACTTTGACTTAATCATACAGTTTTATTTAGCGTTTTTGTGCTGCTTAAGGTGGTAACGAATTCGAATAGTCGGCCCAAAAATTTAAAATATTTATCTTTTGCTACGGCAGTGGTATGGATCATTGCCCATCAAGTTGAGATGCATAAAAAATGTTGTAAAAAAAAAGTTCCATGAGAAAAGTCAAAGAGCGTGTTTTCGTAAGACATAAAGAACTAATTGATGGCTCGTCTTTTTCTACTCTTAGTGACGTTGTAAAAAAAGCGTGACATTATTTTATTAGCATCGCAAAACAATTCCTGGGTAGGAAGAAATCCGTTGACTTTCGTGAAAATATAAAATGCAATTATAAACCCACAAAATATGGATTCAATTAGAAAGTTTTCATCAATACGTCGCTACATTCGAAAAGCGTTACCAGAGAAGACGGGAGCCTACTAAACTCGCAGATTTCTCTTAGAATTCCAGTAGAAGATGAAGCCATAGTTTACTAGAAAATAGTGATTTTATCTTGAATAGAATATTTTTTTACGTATTCTTATTATATCGATCCCAATGAATAATAATCACATAGTGCGACCTCAGATAAAATCAAAAGTTGGAAATTTGTTGAGTAGTGTAATTGTTAGAGCTTTTTACATGAATACATACGCACTTACATTTGACACTGTGGGTTGAAAAGGTACATTCTTTCTGTGCTTGAATTGCAATAGAAATAGCATAACATAAGAAAAACTAAAAGCGGATTCAATGCCTTTAAGGGGGGAGCCTGCTTTAGAGGCTTCAAAACATCGATTTTTGTTTTGCATAAATGTCTTCCCA
This sequence comes from Anastrepha obliqua, assembly GCF_027943255.1. Taxonomy (NCBI): domain Eukaryota; kingdom Metazoa; phylum Arthropoda; class Insecta; order Diptera; family Tephritidae; genus Anastrepha; species Anastrepha obliqua. The sequence continues at coordinate 91,505,333 of NC_072892.1, forward strand.
AACTATCAAAGAATGTGTCCTCAATGTTTCAGAAGCAAATTCAAAATATTTTCGGAGTTACAGAGTTACAGTTACCGATTTCTCGGTTTTTATTTTTACGATTTTTCCTAATTGGCGAGAAAGATAGGGAAAAAGTTAAACGTCCTATCGAAACGAGATTACATTGATTGTATTCGGAATTAAATTTTCTTCTAGTTGAACCTAAAAAACCTTAAGAAAGTTATGATTAACCCACTTTTTAAACAATCTAAAGTGAATTTTTTTTAATTAGCGAAAAATTGTTGAATTTCTCACTTTTTGTTTAATTTTCTTGGTTTAACTAGAAGCTATACTATACTAAAATAAAAAATTGTTTGGGTTTGGTTTCAGATGAAAATTGCGACCTGCATCTTTCCCGCCGCACGACACATGCACACTCGAGGCGCCTCGGCAAAATGCTTCTGCCAGGCATAACATGACATATATTTTAATGAAATAATTTGAGAAGACTGTTGAAATATATAGCAATAAAACCTGAAAGTTTCATTTCAATCGAATATTTCTTTCCTTCCCAAAAAAAAACCACGAACAAATCGATTTTTTGAAGCCCCTAAAGCAGGCTCCCCTCTTAAGAGGATAGTAATTACATGGGTGTAATGGATTAAAAATGAGCATCGATCAAAGGTCAATATTGAGTTTCAAAACAAAAATTGGCAAAACCTTTGCCAAAATGTTTTAATTGATGGAAAACAGTTTATGGTGATTAAATATTTATCCCGCAATAGAGCTCGTATAGAGTTGTATAGGAACGAGAAAATTCAAATGATTTGTCCATCAGAGTACAAAAAGATTTAGTGAATTAGATTTTTAAATCCTTGCAAAAGCAAAGTTGAAAAGAAAAGGTTAAGTTAAAGAAAAGAAAAGAAAGAATTCTTAAATGATAACGCGCATGCTATGAAAATGCTACGACAGAGGACCGGTTAGGTACTAAAAAAGGGCACGCTAGCTGGTAGTGAGTCACACGTAAATCGTTGGAATTACCACAATTAGGCCAATAAAATAAAGCTATGAGCTCCGCTCCGCTTAACTCTAGTAAGTTTCCTAAATTAGGATAGAAAACAAAGAATTCCAAATAATTATAGAATACGCTATGGACACCGATAACTTACATTTTCTAGAGGCAGGAGCACCCTTTTTTACTTATACTTTGTATAGAACAAGCAACAGGAGGTATTGATTTAGGTGCTGGATGTCAAATAAAATCTGGAATACTATGTACTAATAAACTCGAGTCGATAGCACTGAAAATTAGTTACAAATATTTCTGTTAAAGAGCAATGTATAGGCAAGGACACAAAAGATCGTTTAGTTCGAAATGTCAGGAATTGGGCACAGATACAAAACTACTACTTTAAAGGCAAGATACACAATACTGGTTTAACACCTACTATTTTGCCCTCACCGATTACCTAAGGCAAGGGTCAAGCGGAAATGAACCTGAATTCGTTTCGCTTACCCAACAGAAATCAATTCGAAAATTACTTAAGCAGGGAAAGAAATTTCATCTTTCAGTAGCATAAAAAGTACGGAAACATCGCACAGTGGTCCGGCGGCCGGACAAAATTCAATTTTTCAACATTTTTGAAATAAAAATTTGATAATGCAGATGTTTTCTTAAATATTCAAGGCAGATTTCCTGAAAATATTACTTAATTTAAAAAATTTTTCATTGTAGTTTTTTGACTTTAAACATGAAATTGTATGCAAATCGTACTTCATACAAGAGTTTCATTTTCATGTCTGCAAATGAAAATTACCATTTGATTGTTAACCAAATATTGAAAAAAAAGATAATTGAATATATTAACGGAAACAGTAATAATTTTCTTAAGTTGTGGTACAAAATCCAATTTTTTTTTTTTGAAATTTCAAAATATTTCGAAATTTTTTTTTTTAAAGATCATTTTTTCGAGTGGTCCACACCGGTCCACTTGAAATCAACATGAGTGATGTAGCCACATATTTCAGTTATGATCTCAAACTGAAACCTGTTGCGCAAAGTTGCGCAAATTAAAAATAATGTAGCTTTTGTGCATTTACCCACAGGCAAAACGTTAAATATGGCTTATGCAATTTTGTGTAAAAGACAGAAAAAGACATCACAGACCCCATCAGCATTAAGAGAAGTATCATCAGAAATTACTGGAATTGATATTCATTTAATCAAGCGGTTTGCCACTATTTTACAAACATTATCGTCTGGTCTTGATATTAATATTGAAGCATTTCAAAAATATGCCCTTGATTCTGCTAAACTATTTGTCCAACTATATGATTGGTATTACATGCCGGCTTCCGTGCACAAAGTATTAATTCATGGGAGTTTAATTATTAAACATGCTTTGCTGCCTATTGGCCAACTCTCCGAAGAGGCTCAGGAAGCACGCAATAAGGATTTGAAAAATTTTAGACAAAACAATACACGAAAAATGCCGAGAACTGACACAATGACAGATTTATTAAATGCTTTGCTTTGTTCATCAGATGTAGTTATAATATCAAAAACTAAGGTTCCGAAAAACAATCCAAAACCATTTTCAAAAAAGGTTCTTGCGCTTTTAAATTTGAAAAATGATCCAACCTCAGAAAATAGCTCATCAGAAACCCAGGATTCTGAATCATAAAAAAAAATTAAAAATGAAAAAAAGAACAACTAAATATCCAAAAAAAATTTAAAAACTAAAACAAAATAAAAATTTAAAAATTAAAAATAAAAAAAAATAAAAAAAAAAAATTAAAATAAAAATTAAAAATAAAAATAAAAAAAATCTAAACACAAAAAAAAATGAGGAGAGAATAACCTTACCGTAAACCTTCACGTGGTACTCTCTGGGGTCGTGAAAAATGTAAAAATGAATTCACCAGCTAATTACGGAAGTAAAAATGTATTTATAGTATTCAATGAATTTAAAATTTGCTAAAACTATGGTCAGATTCGCTTAAACCCCCTTAAAACCCCTAATTATATATTTTCAGCTTAATTAAATGAGTTTTTGAATTTTGTCCGCCAACGCCTACTGGTCGGACCACTGTGCGTCGGAGAGGTTTAGTCTAACACCGCCACTAAATACAAGAGCCGTCCTGAGCTATGAAGCTCAAGTATATACTTTTTGGAGCTTCGGCGATCAATAAATAAAAGCTCTAGAGTAACAAAACATAAATCTATAATCTTTCATAACAACTCACTACTACTCTCGGCATTCAGTCCCCACTCTTCTCAAATTAAACACAGTACCAGAGAAAGAAAATTTGTTTAACTTTTTTCTACTCTCTTTTGGTAAGACATTCGTCTAACAAGCGCGGTTCTCACTGCACTTTGTCTGATTTTTTTACACGCCGCCAGTGACTTCTGAAGAAGTTGTCACTATGTGGAAAAGTAAGCCACTATGAAGAAGACTAAGGACTCAGACGTACGAGGAAGGCTTATTTTCGGGTAAAAGATATTCTAAGTCGATGTGTCGGCCATTGAGCACACTACAAATACTAAATTATTGTTTTCAGAATTTAAAACTCTCAGTTCCATGGTTAAAAGGAAACCAAGGAAATTCATTTAGAGTTCCATTCGGTTTAAGGGATAGAGGTAAATTTGAACCAACTGCACTATCATAAAGAATCATGAGCCTACATGAAGCCCACTAGGGATAACAGAACAAACTTCTATGTGGAGTGACCACTTTCACAACCTAAATACGCTGCAACACATCGACTATAAGTGGAAGTTGATAATTCTCGCATATACAAGGTCTGGCACCCAAAGTGTAACATACTTCAGACCGCTCGCGCCGCTACTGCATGTACATCAGCTGTCTTAGTTGGCTAAATGACAGTCCAGAGTATTGTTTAGAAGCGCACGGAAACATTTTGCCGAGAGTAAACGCGAAAAAAAGCAGTAATGGATTTCAAATGTAATATTTGGCTGGAAAATCACAACCAGCGATAATTCGTGAGCTCGAGCACTTTAAAATAAATGAAGTTTTTGTTTATCGCACCATTACTCGTTACAATGATACTGGTAGCATCGCAAAACGTCATGGAGGTGGTCATCAAAACACTCCAACGTCACGTGAAATAGTTCAAAAAATGACTTGAGCGAAATCCACGACGAAGTGCCAATGAAATGGCGAAAGAACTGAAAATATCTGGCATAGCAGACCATGGGGGCTTCAAAAGGACTCGGCACCGTCTCACAAAGCTCGAGTGAACCATGAACGGCTAAAAAACAACCTTCCAAACTTCATAATGTCCATACAATGGCTCTCAAATTCACCAGACGCAAACCCGATGGATTATTCTCTTTGGACCATTTTGGAGAGCAAGGTCCGAACTAAAAGATTCACCAGTCTCCGGGCGCTGAAAAAAGATATTGTACGCGAGTGGGCCGAAATATCTGCAAGTCACATTCGGGCAGCATTCGATTCGTTTCTGGACCGTTTCCAGGCCAGAGTGAAGGCAAAAGGTGGTCATATCGCAAAAGTAAATTGATTCTTAATTTTGTATTATTTTCACACACTTTTTACTTTGAATTGATTAAAAGTAATTTTTCAAACTAAATTTATGGTCTTTTTACTTGATTACACTTCGATTGCCGGACCCTGTACTTGTTTTTCATTAATTAAATACTTATGTACGATGTATGTAATCTGTCAAAGATTACATATTGAAGCTCGATCAGTTGAATAAAGGACAACAAAGACCTTTACCAATGCATAAAAAGGAGCACACTCCGAAACCTATTAAAGTTTACTCTCATCTTAATTAGTGAAGTAGTTTACACCCAGGAGCGGCCGCCGTAGCAGAATGGGTTGGTGCACGACTACCATTCGGAATTCAGAGAGTGAACGTTGGTTCGAATCTTGGTGAAAACACCAGAATTAAGAAAAACATTTTTCTAATAGCTGTCGCCCCTCGGCAGGCAATGGCAAGCCTCCGAGTGTATTTCTGCCATGAAACAGCTCCTCACAAAAATATATGCCGTTCGGAGTCGGCTTGAAACTGTAGGTCCCTCCATTTGTGGAACAACATCAAGGCGCACACCACAAATACGAGGAGGAGCTCGGCCAAACACCCAAAAAGGGTGTACGCGCCAATTATGTATGTATATACAGCGGTGGTACGCTAATTAGCACAGCCTGTCATGTGCGATTACAAAATAAACATTCTCGAAAAAATTTCACACTACAATTTATTAATATGTCAACTTCAATTGCAACAACAAAAAATTTTTCAAATTAATTAATATTTCACAATGAATATTTTACATTTTGGAGTATATGCGGTTAAAACTTTAGAGTATTTTGAGGTCGTCGTCATAATTGATGCCATAAAGTCTGCTTAACACGTTCCCTGTCCCAATACAAAAATGCAAAATTGACCGACAAGGGTATTTCTACCTGAAACACATATGGTCCATGAGCGTAGAGGGACATTTTTGCTTCTGCAGGTTCATGAAACACATGTGGTTCATATACCCCCTGACGCACATATGGCTCAGGAACGTATCAGTGCTTATCAGGCGCACGTTTACTGAACCATATGTGGCTCAGCGGACAGGGAACGTGTTAAATTGAGCTTTGACTCGTCGCTGCAAATCGCAGCATACCAGGAGTCAATCGCAATCGGAGAGGAGTCAATGTCGCTTCTGACAAACGCAAATCTTTTTTTGGTCTCTTTTGGCTTCTTCAAACTGTCACATCACCTGAGGTAGTTCTGTAAAAGCCGCTGGCCTATGGTTGTGCTAGTAAGAATTACACTATAATATATTTGCACTATGACTTTAATTTGTGTCAATATGACGAATACATTTTGCAGCGCTTATTTAACAATCAACGAATCCTTCCATGTTGCAGTTTATCGACCTGGAGCGTTGTGAATTAGTTTTTTTTCGATAATAATTACTCGCATATTGGGTTTTCTTTGTTAAGAAGCTAGCAATTTCGCTTATGTTTACTACTTTTTTATAAAGGGTGGTTAAGTTTCAAGAGCCGGTGTTGATTTTGAATTAAATACAATTTTTCTAGGAAATTATTGTCCTTTCTCTTTATTATCATAATATTGGTATGGCTCAATTACTTATGGAACAAAATATCGGCCAAATGGCCGCCGCGACCTCGGCGGCATACCTCCAAAGACCACTAAATGCAAATAGTTCCTTATCTAAAGGGTGGTTAAGTTTCAAGGGCCGGTGTTGATTTTGAATAAAATACAATTTTTTTAGGAAATTATTGTAATTTCCCTTTATTATGATAATATTGGTATGGCTCAATTACGTATGGAACAAAATATCGGTCAAATGGCCGCCGCGGCACACCTCCATCCGATGGTCAAAGTTTTCGATGACGCTGAGTCATAATTGAGATTCTATGCCGTTAATGTGGATAATTATATCATCCTTTTGCTCTTGAATTGTTGCTGGCTTATCGACGTACGCCTTTTCTTTCAAATAACCCCAAAGAAAGAAGTCCAACGGTGTCGTTGACGTTTAGGTGTGGTTCACATTCATTCCGTATTTCGTATTCGCCTCTCATCCCACGTAGAGCTGTTGTTTGCCATTCTGATTTTTTTAAATTCAACTTAAATAACCTCTTTCCAGTGTTTAATATGACAGTGGTTTCAAGTGGCACTGGATAAACTAGAAAAATCGCTGGTTGTGATTTTCCAGCCAAATATAATGTAATCACACTATTCCGTTTGAAATGCATTACTGATGATCTTTTTTCGTGTTTACTCTCGGCAAAATGCTCAACGAAGCAGTGATGCCATTTTCAAAAAGGCGTAATTTCAATAAATTTCAAATTTAAATTTTTCCGAGCGATACAAACCGATGGATAAAGACAGCGTAGCTATTTTAATGACCATACATATGTGTGTATATACATATAATAGGCGCTTACACCCTTTTTGGGTGTTTAGCTGAGCTCTTTCTCCTATTGTGGTGTGCGTCTTGATGATGTTCCACAAATGGAGGGATCTACAGTTTTAAGCCGACTCCGAATGAATGTGGGATGTTTTAAAGAGCTTTTTCATGGCAAAAATACACTCGGAGGTTTGACATTGCCTGCCGAACACTATTAGAAAAAAAAAAAGTTCTACCATTTCGTGCTTCATGCACCAACCCAATAAGTAACTGCTATAATAAAATATATAAAAAATTCAATACATGAAATCCCTAAAAATCTCTAATATAATATAATGCTATGCACAGGGTGTGCTAATTAGCGTGCCAGCACTGTATATATATAGTTTACACCCGCGGCAGCTTCGCTGAAGATTATTCTTAGCAAGATGATCCTTTGTAACAGAGTACTTACGTTAACAGACCAATATTAATACATCCCGTATTTCTGCCTATTCGAACTTAAATAAAGCGGCGAACCAACATAGGGCCTTTGAATTTTGTAAAGCGAAATTGAAATATATCGCACGAGAGTATTACACGCACAGGTTTGTTTTGTTTGGAACTACAGAAAATAATTACGAATGCCACGCTTCTCGATGAAGCAGTAACTAACTAAGATAATTATTCACCATAGAGCCGAAGATCGTGGCAGGCAGTGCTTCTTGTCGCGTGTAAGATAATAATAAATTGTATTTTTATTTTACATTTATAAATATTCTTTATCAGATATTTGGCCGAACTTCTCTACAAATGAAGCGACCTGCGCCATAAACGTCTCCGAATTTGAGATGGTTATTATAAGGAGCGGGATTTCCGGGATTTGCCGGCCACTTATATACCGCTGAACTAGACAGCGAACTTCGAACCAGAACCCTAGTATGATGATAATGCTTAAGCCCACGGCAGCAACTGTCACTTTTAAAACTAATCTACACAATTTCGAAACCCGTTTCCTTTCAATAACACTTTCGTCCTGAATCTAACAACACTTTTTTATTACTTTTTTATCACCTTTCTCCAATTGCAACGCCTTCTCCTTCCAAGATGGATTTGTTTCTTTTGAAATGATGTGTTCACGTGCGGAAAGGTATCTGATGCTAATTGGAGGTGGTACCAATTCCGCCAAAGATTTCCCTTTCATATCCGTCGCCACAGGCCACGAGCTCACTGTCTGTGGTATTTGCGTAGTATAACTGGTAGGTGTAGCTGTAGATATCCCGTTACCGACGGTACGTGGTGGTAATAACGAGTTTGGTGGCGATGGTGGTGTAGGTGGAGTAAGTGGACTTTCGTATTGAGTATAAGGATTACTATAGACCGGTGGTGGCGAGAGATGAGCAATCATCGGCAGCATGTGAGGCTCGCCGGGCGAATGCACAGCATATGGTTGATAATGTGCGTGCGTTAAATATGCATTTCCATTCATATGCATATCTAAAGGATACTCCGAACTGTAAACAGATGCGGCATTGACACTTAGTAGCGTTGGTTTTGGCGTGGTGCCAAGTTCCAGTAGTACTGGCTTTTCCGTTTCCGATTGATAAGAATCGGCCTCGTCACAAACATCCGCTGCACCGTCGGTTGCTGCAATGGCGTTGGGCACAAGTGCCGTCGGCTCCTCGCTGGCACTGCTACTAAGTAATTCATCAGACATTGTGTTATCTTAATTTGGTTCTACAGTAATTTTTACTATTGCACAAACACATATATACATATATAAGCACAAAACGGCATGTGCAACTATTTGTTTTTTTATTTTTTATTTCGGCATATTTCGTAACACATTTTTTTTTAAGAAATTCAATTAAGTTATTACTTTTTGTAAGAATAAATTTAAAACTCCATACGATTCACCGCCGCGTTCGCGCTCTATAATCGTCCATCAACTGCGAATGCTTTCAGTAAAATGTCACAAGATTTAAGATCGATTCGTTATCGCACCTTCAAGATCACTTTCGCTTTTTAAGCGTTAAAAGTCGAGCTTAGGTTCTCTTTGCGTGGAATATGTGACGACACCGTATGAAATGTATGGCTGCCAGTATGGCTGACTACTGCACACCGTTACACACACGCTCATGTTAACTTATAAAACATATGTATGTACATACATGCATACCAACGTACATATGTAGGTGCATACCAAGCGTGTGCATACATGTACGTGCGCACTCCAGTTTGTTTGTATGATAGTATTGATGCGCCCTGCTCCAACTTCATTTGTAGTATTTAATACCGTTCAATATTCAATTTGGTTTTATAGGAATTAGTTTCATAAGTAGATATGATGGCTTATGGTGAGTGTTTCAAGTTACGCATATCGCCAAGGGAGGACAGCGATTCTCAAAAGGAAGTGTGGCGGTGGAGGTCGAAAAGTGGCGAGTGACTCAAAAAATTATTTTACAACGCAACAAAAAATGGAAAGAAGTGTAATGATATAGGTTACAAAATAGAGTAAATTTGTTTTTCAATTAATTTTAATTTTTTCTACATTCCCAATATTCAAATTAATTAAGATGAAAGTTATAATATACAATAGCTTGAACTCAAACAAACCTTCAACTAGAAGGTGATCAATTTAGAGGTATCGGATTTTAAATTGAAATAAAACAACGAAAATTCAGTCTTAATTATTTTTGTGTGGAACCATTCATGACATTTATTTTTAGAGATAATCCCTTTCAAATGTAGACCGGTACTCGCTGGAAGACTTCGGTAAGTATCTCGTGAAAAACTTTAGTTATGTTGCCTTCCAATGCCTCAATCGAAGCTGGTTTATCTATAAGGCATTAAGACTTTACATACCCCCACAAATAAAAGTTCAAAAGTGTGATATCACATAATCCTGGTGGCCAATCCACCGGTCCGAGACGAGAGATAAATTGCTCATCGAAACAACGACGCAGTAAATCCCTTGTTTCACGGGCTGTATGACAAGTAGCGCCATCTTGTTGTGGAGATTACGGGATTCAATTTCCGGTATTAAAAAGTCGTTTATCCTGCCGCGATTCCGTTCGTCATTCACTGTTACATTGGCGCCAGCCTCTTCTATGGGCCGATGATTCCTCCAGCCCATAGGCCGCACCAAGCGGTAGTTTTCAATGGATATAATTTCTGTTCTTGAATGATTTGAGTTGCTCTTTAGCTAAAATATTGCAATTTTGTTTATTGGCGTAGCCAGTAAGCCAAAAATGGGTATCACGCTGAGCCCTCATCCTTGGCCTGAGCGCGCGATGAACACTTTTCACTGAGCGTCGATTTTCGTTATACGATTTGTAAACGTAAGTCTTCAGATGAAAAAAGTACCTCCAACCTGATCACCCTTTATAATGCTGAAAAAATTAGCTTTTTTGTATGATTTTGATCGAGGGACTTCTTCATTTTGGCCCTTACGCACTCCATTTCTTCTTTGTTTCTAACTTGTTGTGACTTGTGCACAAGTGTCAAATATAATTGACGTACTACACTTTTTGCAAAACCTTTAAATCTTCTAATTTTAATCGTGTTCTCCGTTTGGTCAGATTGGTTCCAGGTTTCGAGAGAACGGTGTTGGAAAATTTTATCTAAAAATTATTTAGAAACAACATCACATCGTAAATTTTAAAACGGAAAACCCTTTAAATCTAAAAATCCAAAAAATTGTGCCATACATTTTAATGCGCTTTTTATTTTTTTTATTCTTTTTAAAAATACATTGGAAAATATATATAAAATACAAAAATATTCTTTGTACTCAGAATGAAGCGATGTTATCAAATTGACACAAGGGACTGATGCGTGTTGATATAATATATGTACTGTTATGTTACTTTATTTCTGAAAATTGTCAAGATAGCAAAATCTCCATTAATAATAAGAATAATAATAACTACTGTAATAATAAAAAAATATTTAATAGTGTGGTGCTTAGGAAAATATTATGCCAAGTTTCACAATAGAAAAAAAATGTTAAATGTTCTGAAAGGATACCGTCAGTATACTGATAGCAGATAGAATTACCTATACTTTCCCTTCCGTTGTTTATATCACTACTGGTTGTCTTTATAGCCAGGTGATTTTAACTGAGCCTCTTCTTCAACATTGTGCTTCTTCCTGTCGTATACCGCTTCAAAATAATTATTTTTCAAAACGGTCAGATCACAATTTATTTCAAATATATATAGGTATTTTTTCGTCGGGAAAGTAAGGAAAATACCTAAAAATCATTTGCTGTTAAACAATATGCTTTCCTTAAATACTACCTTAACGGTACCTTCCGTCACCTTCTGAAAAAATTATCTGTCGTTCGGAGGTGTCATAAAACTGCACGCTCATTGTAAAATCAACACCAAGAGGCGCATAGCAAATTGGAGGAAAATTAATACAATATTACAATATTGCTACCCACCTCCGGCATAAATATTGTTCCGATCGGACAGAAACCATCCTCACTTTTTATAATATATGGTAAGACTAAATATGCGTCCGCGCGTTTAATTTTTCAAGCTATGAGTTTAACTTTCATTGCCGATTTAATGAGAAGTTTCAGTCCGAACCGAAATTAGGCTTCTATACTTGTTTAAGAATGTGTTTCAATTGCGAAAATTATTAGGAATAACTATTTATAACATTTTTATTTAATTTAGAGATTGGGCTTAATAGCCGATATGACCCACTCAATATCACAGCCTGCAGTTATCTCAAATTTTTTACTAAAAAGTTATGAATAGGCTCTAATCTCTATTTATATATATTAAACTACACAAAGAAAATTTCAAAATTGAAAGATAAAGGCAGATAATTGGAACTCAATTTTGAACAAATATCCATACTCGGACCTCATCAGTAGGAATATTGTTTAATATAACATACGCATTTTACTCTAAAGATATACGTATAAGTATGTAAGTATATATTTTTATTTTCATTTAAAAAATTAAAACGCGCTCCACTGTTCTCGAGTATTCGACTACCGCACGGCAGGATCTTGCACGGCACATCATTGTTACCATTTCGATCTTTCATCACGCGCTTGATTGATTGGCCCAATAGCAGCAAGAGCTCTTACATATTGGTACTTCATTTAGTATTGACTTTCTACGTATTGATTAAGCGCTATTCTCTCGCTAGAATGTGGGGCGGTCCAATATGTGTATTACATACATATGTACATACATACTTCAACTCGCAGTACACGTAGGTGCATGTGTACTTAACTAGAAAAGAAAAAGTGTGTGTAAACAGATATATGTGGTGGCTTGTTTCATAAGAGGTCCAATTATTGCACTTTGTTACACTTGCAACAGCAAGTGCATGCAGGCATGAATACATTCACATATACATACATATGTATGTATTTGTGCATAGTGTTTTATTTGTCAGCTGTCACTATGCTCTTTGCTGAGATAAAATTGTGGCCATTTATCAGTCAGTCAGTCTACTCATCCATCCAAAAGTTTATTTGACTATCGTCTCAGCAACACTATTCATCAATTAGATTCGCATTATAAAGGATGAAGTTGACACAAAACGTGCGTGCGTAAATATACAAACACATTGACATGTTGAACCAAGTACTCGTAGATGAGTTGAGATGAATTGAAAAGTGCATCTTAATGTATGTATGTAAATATTTTGTACTTTAGTCATAGTATTTCTATTAGACGTCCAGTTAGCCATATTGGAGATAAGCAGTTAATAATAAAATGATATATATGGTGATATCTTTTTAATCGATAATTTCATTGCAGTCGAGTATTTTTAATCTATCCTCCTAAGCGATTTTTACTAAACTCAACAAAGCGAGTTTTAATTGGAAATACCAAGTCTAGTTTCACCACTTAACATTTACAGCTACAGGCATAGTAGCTACAGTAACGAATATTTTAAGAACTGGAGCACTACACTACAAGGATGTAAGTTAATGTCACTATACAAAACATCCAGCTCAACGTTTCCTCAAATCTTCCGCAAAATATTTTTCTAGCTCTCCAGAGACCGCTTAATAAAAGTTGTCACTGTCAAAGCTGATATGCAATAAAATAGGGCAATAATCTATCATTCTTGCGTGAGGCACTTATGCGGGTGTAGTTTTCGTTGGGCAGATAACATCGCCAAAGAAACACAACCCGCGAACGAAGCAAACTGCACAAAGACATCCCCTAAACCGATAAAAACCGATTGGGTTATTTTGACATTCTCTACGGATGCTCAGCTCCAGCTTTGGGCTGACTTCTATAAAAACATGTTTGAAACTCACCGAGATGAGTGCGACTCAATATGTGACTGCGCTGCGCAGTTTCAAAATCCCAATGCTAATAAAGAATGTCCAAGTACTTCAGAAATCTGTGAAGCAATAAAATGTTTAAAAAACAACAAATAGCGCGGAATCCACAACAAGCGCAAGGCTACTCCATCCAATCATCACAAGCTTTTGGGAAACAGAATCGCTTCCAGATGAACTTGCAGAGGATATAATTATTAAGCTTCCCAAAAAAGGCGACTTGTCTAAGCGAAAATAATGGCGTGGCATTACACTTTTGAGTATGGTCAAAAAAATTATAGCGCATAACAAGCGGTTAGCCGAAGTGATAATGCCGAATATGAGGAGAGAATCAGCTGGATTCCGCCCGCACAAATCATGTGTGGACCAAGTCAACAGCCTACGCATCATTGTAGAACTATCGGTAGAGTGGAGATCTCCTCTTCAATTGGTATTTATTGACTTTGAGAAGGCCTTAAACGCCTTAGACCACAATGCCATTTGGAAAGCGATAGCCTGCAAAAGAATACCAAAGAAGCTAATATCGCTTGGCAAAACAATTTTATCTCAAGGTATCCCATGGGGTTTGACTGAAAGACTGGATGATTTAGACCACGCTGATAACATCTGCCTGTTAAGTAGCATCTTTGCAGATATGAAAAAAAAGGTCGAGCTCATTGTTAATCTTGCAATGAAAGTAGGGCTGAAGATAAACGTTGGCAAAACTAAAACACTCCGAATCAACATCGAATGTATCGCAAACTTTTTCTCATCTAAATGAGTCGTTGGAGAATATGGATTGTTTTTTATCTATGCAGCATGTGGTGGCTTGTCCGCAGATGTCGCTAATAGACTTGCAAAAGCTAGACAAGCCTTCGAAATCTTTAGGCCAGTGTAGAACTCACGCATCATTTCCCCTCTCACAAAACTCCAAATCTTTGGCCCGAATGTTAAATCAACGCTGTTGTACGGATGAGAATACAGGTCTTTATCAATAAATGCCTCCACCAAATCCTCAGAATCTTCTGGCCCAACGCTATTGCAAACAACGATTTGCAGACGTAAACGGCGACCCGCATATACCTGGAGAAGGCAGCTTGAAAATGAATTGGAGAATATTCAGCTATGTTGGAAAGAGATCACAACATTTGCGAACGACAGAACAGCTCGGAAAAATCTCGTTAAGACCCTTTGCTCCTTAACGAAACGATAGGAATATACTTCAGTGCCGGAAATATTTTTTCTCGGTTATAAAATATCGGAAACTCCTTCTACTTTTTATTTATTGGTCAAAAATGAATTCATTCATTTAATTGTGGTCTAAGCTTTAATGTAAATATAAAGTATGTGAATTCATGTCGCAAAAGTATTCGGAAAAGCTTTTCCAGCAGCGTATCCTTTCATTTTAATAACTTCTCTGAAAAATTATTCTGTATTGGGAAAACAACTTTCGCGTTCTCACAGCTGATAGCTCCGTCCATTTTTTGAGTATCTCTGCTTCTGTCCACAGGTTCTCGATCTGTTTCGATCCGGGAACTGATGTGGTGTTCTCAAATCATTCGAAGTGTTATATGAAATTCAAAGGCTCGTGTTGTGCGCCGTATGCTTGGGCTCGTTATCTTGTTGAAAGATATAATGAACCGAATTCCCAAGTTTATTGAACTCCTTTATATTTGAATATAAAGATGATGGTCCATTTTATATAATATCTATAATGCCCTATATCTAAAGGAGGTACCTGAACCCATCACTAGATGGATAATATTCATGCTGAAATCTAGGACGATCAGCACCGAACTAGGAGGAGCAATCAAATCTATTAAAGCCACAAGAGGTTGCCCTCTAGATGGCGTACTTTCTCCTCTTTTGTAGACTCTAGTCATAGATGAACTTCTCCACAAACTGAATAACCTAGGATTTCACACTCAGGGTTACGCTGATGACCTAGTAGTTTATGTATTAGGCTGGCATGAGGAAACCATTTCGGATCGCATGCAGCAAGCCCTTACAATAATAAACAAATGGTGCACGGAAAAAGGGCTCTCCATCAACCCATCCAAAACAACACTTGTACCGTTTACTAGGAGAAGGAACATAAATCTCAAATCTGACTTGAACTCTCGACAGAAGCGAACTATCTTGGCGTTAGTCTTGATAAAACGCTTACGTGGAATTCCCATATTGAGAGAGTTACTTCAAAAGCCACAAGGGCATTCTTTGCCTGTACAAGGCTTTTTGGTAAGACATGGGCACTAAACCCTAGAATGACCTTCTGGACATTCACCACAGTTGTAAAACCCAAAGTCACTTATGCATCCTTAGCATGGTGGCCCAAGGTCAAGCAAAGAAAGGCGGCAAACGAATTAAGCAAACTGCATCGCCTGGTATGTGTTGGTATTACAGGGGCTATGAAAACATGTCCCACGGATGCATTGGGTGTGCTCCTGAACATACCACCGCTTCCAAATCTAATTGCAAGGGAAGCTCGCTCAAGTACCTTAAGACTAAAAGGTATATCTGAACTTAAAAGTGGGGATATGAAAGGACATTTAAAGATCTTAGAAGACTTCCTACATAGTCCCATTCTTCATAGGGATGACATACTATCACCCAAACCAATACTCTTCAGGAACTTCCAAGCTATAATCACTGAACGAACAGACTGGAGAACTAACTCTATCACTTTCAAACCTGGCTCCCAGCTATGGTTTACTGATGGATCCAAATTGGAAAATGGTAGAACAGGGGCAGGAATCAATGGGCCCAAATTCAAAAAATCGATTCCGATGGGATCCTACCCAACAATATTCCGGGCAGAAATACATGCCATTGAAATATGTGTGAGAGAATGCCTTAGAAGGAAAATGAGAGGTACTCACATCTACATACTTTCAGATAGCCAAGCGGCTCTAAAAGCCCTTCTATCAAGAACTATCACCTCTAAATTGGTAAATGATTGCCTAAACCTCCTAAACACGTTAGGAAACCTCAACATAGTAACACTATGTTGGATTCCGGGACATGAAGGACATGAGGGAAATGAAATGGCTGATGACCTTGCAAAACAAGGAGCAAATATGCAACTTACTGGTCCTGAGCCCTTCTGTGGACTGACAAAAGGCCACATTAATGAATTCCTTAAGAAATGGGAAGAAAGAAAACTTGCCGCACACTGGCTAAACTGTGCCGGTCAGCGTCAAGCCAAACTATTCCTAAGTCCCAACAAAGGAATATCTGACAAACTTCTCTCACTAAACAGAGTAGATAGATCTGCGTCTTTTAACCGGATACCTTACAGGTCACTGCAGCCTGAGGTACCATCTAAATAATATTGGTCTATCCGAGACCAATGTCTGCCGCTTTTGCGAAATGGACATAGAAAGCTCAGAACATGTGCTTTGTGAATGTCCTGCGTTGGGCAGACAAAGACTTCACCACCTTGGTGGTATCGTAGTATCTCCATGCAATCTTTGGAACAACAAACCCAAAACTGTGCTAAAATATCTAAAAAGCCTAAAACTCTAGGGTTACAAAATAGGCCTTTCACAATAGATCAGCTCTGGACTATGAATAAGTTCGTGCGGTTTTTTTTCGAAATTTGAAACTTTATTGACGTAAAATGGTTACAAATTTAATATTCAAAGTATTGTCCATCGCTTACTACTACTTTTTCCCATCTTTCTGGCAATTCACGGATTCCCTTTGTGAAAAATTCGGTCGGTTTTGCCGCAATCCACGAATCGATCCATTTTTTGACTTCATCGTAATTACGGAAGTGCTGGTCAGCCAGGCCATGTTGCATCGATCGGAAGAGATAGTAATCGGATGGCGCAAGGTCTGGACTATACGGCGGGTGGGGTAGGACATCCCATTTGAGCGTTTCTAAGTATGTTTTGATCACTTGTGCAACATGTGGCCGAGCATTGTCATGTTGCAAAATAACTTTGTCGTGTCTATCGGCGTATTGCGGCCGTTTTTCTCGCAGTGCTCGGCTCAAACGCATCAATTGTCGTCGGTAGACATCCCCCGTAATCGTTTCATTCGGTTTCAGTAGCTCATAATACACAACACCCAGCTGGTCCCACCAGATACACAGCATAACCTTCAGGCCATGAATATTCTGCGCCGACGTCGATGTTGAAGCATGGCCAGGGTATCCATACGTTGCCCGACGTTTTGGATTGTCGTAATGGACCCACTTTTCATCGCCAGTCACAATTCGATGCAAAAAACCCTTTCTTTTGTGCCGTTGAAGCAGTTGTTCGCATGCCATAAAACGGCGTTCAACGTCTCTTGGCTTCAATTCATACGGCACCCAATGGCCTACCTTTCGGATCATTCCCATGGCTTTTAAACGTTTGGAAATGGTTGATTGATCAACTCCCAAAGTTTTTGCAACCTCTTCTTGCGTTTGAGCCGGATCTTGATCGAGCAATTCCTCCAATTCGGTATCCATGAACTTTGGCGGCGCACCCTCGCGTTCTTCGTCTTCCAAGCCAAAATCACCACTTTTAAAGCGTGCAAACCACTTCTGGCACGTACGCTCAGCTAGAGCATGCTCACCATAAACTTCCACCAAGATACGATGACTTTCGGCTGCTTTTTTCTTCATATTAAAAAATTCCCCGCAAAAACACATTATTTGGCACGAAATTCGACATTTTCAAGTGTGGTAAAAATATTGTTGTTTACGCTTCAAATAAAAAACTTATACTGACGTTTGTGCCTTACGACAGTAGCTCTCCAATGAATGTTTGGAAATGTGGATCGATGGAATAATAATCAAGTTACGCCATCTGTTGTAAAACCGCACGAACTTATTCATAGTCCAATAATAATAATAATATATAATAATCTAATAAATTGCATGTTACCGACACCGTTTGCTCTCACGCATCCACACAACATTACATTGCCATCACCGTGCTTAATTGAACGTACTGTATTATTACGGTGCATTTCGAAATTCGCTTTTCACCACAATCTGGCCCAAAAATGTTACATTTAGTCTCATCACTAAATATTATAACAATTTTGACTAAAACTCGTTGGGATCAATGTACTTTTTTACGAATTTCAAACGCTTTTTTTCACTTACGTCACTTACTCTCGAATGAGAAGTCCAAAGTTGTCTTTTTATTTTTACACAAGATGGAAAACAAAACAAATAGAGTTCGACAAACTCACTTTTGGTTTTCCATAGAAATTTTCTCCATTGTTGTTGTCCTGCGTATTTTATTCTTGTCATAAAAGCTATCGACCAATGTGTTGGTTCAAAGATAGGTAAGTAGAATAATTGCTTAATTAATACTTTGAAACCTACGATCACATTCGATTAAGCTAACAATTTACTTACCGTTTCTGAACTTTTTCTTAAACAAAACTTCTTAAATAAATACTATTTTAAATTTTTTCTCTCACCCTTCCTTAAGAATTTTAAATTGATATACATACATATGCATATAAGCAATATATATTATATATAATACATACAAAATATATGAATGTATTATACATAACATACACCTATATATATTCATTGCATTGTTATACTCGTACTTCTTTTGTCGTTTTATGGAAGTAAACGCAAGTAAACACAAGTGTTTTGCTTAATCGAATATCATTTACATACATACTTAGGAGCGCAAGTATGTCTAATTGAATTGGTATGTACTTATGTGTGTATTTTCCATTGTATACCAGACTATACCTATGCACGTATGAAAGTTTGTTTTACAGCTCTGTGAGTTTTGAAGATATTGACATGAGTCGGATTCTAAAATTTGCTACGATAAAATTTCATCTTCATAAGTTGCTTGATAAATAAAGGGTGTGCCAAAAATAGAAGTCTTTAAGTCAATTTTCTTAATGATTTAATTCGTTATTAGGTAAATATCGATTGAAATTTCAAATAGATGGCAATTAAATGTAGTCGATTAGATATTTCAATATTTATCAGATTCCACTCGTGCTTTCATTCAAACGTATGATCATCAACAACTCAATGTACTTATGAATTAAGGATAATAGATTACAGAGATTGGCCATCCAAAACAAAATTGTGAGAGTAACGTCGGCTGCCACGTCATAGGGGACTAGGCCGCAGAATTGTGCCCGCTCATTTCACATGTACCACGCTCTTCCAAACGGTTATTGTTCACAGGGCATACAATCTGTGTCAGAAAAAAGGAACCGCGATTATTCATGAAGTATAAAATATATACAGTTAGCGTTAAAAAAAGTGTATACCACATATTGTTAAGATTTGACTATTTGTTTACTTATTTTATAATTTCCATTATTTGTTTATAAAAATATGGTTCGTACTAAAATAAACCCCATATAAACTAAGGTTTCGAACTTAACACAAAATTTAAAAAAATTCTGCAAATGTTCAGCAAAATTTCACAATTTTTACTAGAAATTTATAGAAAATTTTCAGGTACGCAGCTTTGTAGATTACTGAATTTTGGTATAATAAAGTGGAAGTTTTAAGTACATTCAAAATTACACTGATTTTTGACAATTTTTTTAGGAAGCAATCTTGCGCATTCTTTTATGTATTTACATTTATAAATTTTGGGTTAAGTTCGAAACTTTACTTTATATGGGATTTATTTTAGTACGAACCATATTTTTATAAACAAATAATGGAAATTATAAAATAAGTAAACAAATAGTCAAAACTTAACAATAACTGGTGTACACTTTATTTTGAAGCTGAATATTTAAATTTTTTTTTACATAAAAGTATGTACAAAACTACGAGTCGCAATTACTCAATAAGCCGTGTAGTCTTCATCGTTGTCGAGTATAGCCTGGTATCTTCTTCATGCTTTGAGCCAGCTTTTCTGCGTAACTCGTCGACAAACAGGACTAGATTTTGCAAATTTGACGCACAAGTTACTTTAAATCATGGACTGGCCTTCCGGCAAGATGCGTTTTCATAATTCCCCACACATTTTCAATGGGGTTGGCGTCTGGTGACTGGGAAGGCCAGTTTAATACTGTAGCGCCATTTTCTTGTTTTCTTGTTTCTCAATGTGTTTTTCTGTTCGACGTTCGATGGTGCCGATACTCACAGCTATTCCCTTTTTAGCAAGAACTGATCGTGCTGGGCTTCGTCACAAAGAAGGATCCCGCTTAAAAAGTTGGACGATCCGTTTATCCTACTTTTTTGTCGTTACTCGCTTCAAGCCGCGCTCGGAAAAGTCATCAACATTTTTGTACACCTTATACCGCTGATTCCACATCACAACACATTTTTTTTTTATTGTTTAATCACTTTTTGCAGCTGCGGCGTAAGATTATTGCAGTCCTTTCGAATGCATGCATAAAAATACCGCCTCAAAACGCTTGGCGTACTTCTCACTCATTTTTGTTTGGTTGCGTTTACGGGAAAGTTTCGAACGACACTAACCTGAGTTAGCACTGGCGTCGTAGCCCTTTAGTGGGACTACTATGCAGCAAAAAGCAGAACTAAATATATCTTGAAGTTACAAGAAAAAAACAGTTTATTTTCTTCTGACACAGACTGTAGATAGATAGATAGATTTATTAGAGGTTTGCATTTCGACCTCATGGCCTATTGTGTCCTCTACTCATCACAGTATTTCTTTCAGACCCAGTTCTCTTATTAAATTCTAATAGATAGAATTGGGTTGGACTGAGCGTATCAGCATTGGTGTAAATGCTCGGACGATGGCAATATCCCATAAGGTGGCTCTTGGAGTATTCGAGAGAAGGATTCTGTGAAAGATTTTTGGATATTTGCACGTAGGCAACGACACGGTGTCCAACGACTAGTATGCTTTGACAAACTCGACCAAAATCCCTTAAGCGGTTATTGCACTAATCAAGAAAAGAAAAAGAGGATACACTAATTAGTGAAAGAAAGTGAGTGGTGATTTTGAAATTGAAGACCGGCATAGAGTAAGCTCTGTATTTGCTAGTACTTACTCAATTTATAAATTTATATATATATATATACCCGCCGTCGTAGCCGAATGGGTTGGTGCGTGACTACCATTCGGAATTCACAGAGAGAACGTCGGTTCGAATCTCGGTGAAACACCATCATCATCATCATCATCATTAGCATTACAGTCTTGTGCAGACCATTGCTTCCACAACTACGGTTCTCCACTCCGATCGATTCTCTACTACTCCTTTCCAGTTTGTGATACCCATTTTCTGCAGGTCGGCTGTGACCTCATCTACCCAGCGTTTGTTTGGTCTCCCTCGACATCTCCGTCCAATTGGTTGTCTATGGAACGCTATATTGGCAGCTCTCCATTTGGGCATTCGGTACATGTGCCCCAGCCATCTGATTCGTTGACTTTTTATAAAGCGTATTGCGTTTCCATTACGTATCAATGTGTCTAGCTCATGATTGTATCTTATCCGATACGTTCCGTCATCTCGCCGGGAAGGACCATATATTGTTCGCAGTATCTTTCTTTCAAACCTTAGTATTTGGTCCATGTCTTTTGTTTTAAGTACCCATACCTCACTGCTGTATGTTAGTATGGGTCTTATAAGCGCTTTATACATTGCCATCTTTTGATCTCTTGATAGCAATCGGGACTTGAATAATTTTATGTGAGCAAAGAATGCTTTGTTTGCCGCACTTACTCGGTCATTTATTGCCACGGAAGTGTCAGAATTACTGATGATGAAAAAACCTAAGTATTTAAATTTGTCGACCTTCTGTATGCATTCACCATCTATTTCAATGTGTGTATCTTCACTCGGTTTCTTTGCGAAGTGCATATATTTCGTTTTATCTATGTTTACCCGTAAACCCACTTCTAAAGCTGTGTTTTTCAATCGCATATAAATTTTCTTAAGCTCATGTTCATTCTGTGCAATCACGACAATGTCATCGGCATAAGCTAACACTTGCGAGCTGCAATTAAAAATCGAATTGCCACATTTCAGTTTGCATACTACCTCATGTAGTAATAAATTAAAAATTGTCGCTGATAGTGAATCGCCTTGTTTTACACCTGATGAAATGCTGAATTCGTTGGTAACATCTCCATTTATCATAACCTTGGCATTAGTGTTTGATAGTGTCATCTGAATTAGTTTTATAATTTTTACCGGTATACCTTGTTTAAGCATTATGTCGTTCAGACAGTTTCTATTGATGCTGTCGAAAGCTTGCTTAAAATCAATGAACAGACAGTGCAGATTTAGTTCGAACTCTCTGTGTTTCTCAAGAATTTGCATTAGTGTGAAACATTGGTCTGTTGTGGATCTACCCTGGCGAAAACCGCACTGGTAGTCATCCAAAATTTCCTCAGCATATACGCTCAACCTTTTATTGAGTATATTTGTAAAGACTTTATAACCAGTGTTGAGGAGAGATATGCCTCGATAATTATTACAATTTGTTTTGTCGCCTTTTTTATGTAATGGTACTATAAGGCTATTGTTCCATTCTTCCGGTAGATGTTCGGTTTCCCAAATTTTGCGCATCAGTTCTGTTATCATGTTATTGAGTACTTCACCGCCGTATTTTAGAAGTTCTGCATTTATTTGGTCACTTCCGCTGCTTTTATTATTTTTTAACTTTTTCAGACTTTCTACTACTTCGTTACGACCCGGTGCTTCTATGAAGTTTTCTGCTGTAAAGTATGTCTCATCTATACAGTGTGGACCGTAGTCTGTTGCATGTTCTATATTCAGAAGATCACTAAAGTATTCTTGCCATCTATTCAAAATTTTGTCTCTTTCTGTTATTATTTCACCTTCCTTGTTTTTGCACAAATTTGTTCGTGGCTGATATGTCTTTGTTTGGCTTCTAATTGCGCTGTACATATTTCTTACATTTCCTTGACTGAAATCATTCTCGATACGCTGAACTTTGCTGTTGATGTCCTGTTTTTTCCTTTGTTTTATAATTTTCTTTGCGGCTTGCCTTTTTTTGTTATATTCAAGTAGGTTTTGTCTTGTTCGTTTGTTTAAATATTTTCTTTAAATATTTTCTTCGGTGAAACACCAAATTAAGAAAATCATTTTTTAGTAGCGGTCGCCCTTCGAAAAAGCTCCTCATAAAAATATGCCATGAAAAAGTTCCTCATAAAAATATCTGCCGTTCGGAGCCGGCTTGTAACTTTAGGTCCTCCATTTGTGGAACAACATCAAGACGCACACCACAAAAAGGGGGAGGAGCTCGGCCAAACACCCTAAAAGGGTGTACGCGCCAATTATATATATATACATATATATACTCTATGATTAGGAAGTACCGGGGATGTTTAAATAACACAAGACAGAGTTAAATTTCAGGCAAATTTATTTTATCTTCTTCAAAATACGACCCGTCTGAAGCAGCACACATGCGCCAACGTTTAACCCAGTCCCCCATGCACCCCTGGTAGGCCAACGAAGGGATGGCCTTCAGCTCCTTCGTCACATTCTTTTTGATCTCCTCTATCTACTGAAATCACCTTCCACGAAACCTTCGCAACTTGGAAAACAAAAAGAAGTCGCACGGGGTCATATCAGGTGAATACGGTGCTTGCTGGATGGTATTTACTTGGTGTTTGGTCAAATAATCCAGCACAATTTGAGCTCGGTGCGATGGCGCGTTATCATCATGCAAAATCCAAGAATTGTTTGCCCACATTTCCGGCCGTTTGCGACGTACAACATCTCTCAAACGCTTCAAACTTTTTGATATATATAAATATTTTATTTTAATATTTTTATATAACTATATGTCTGCCTGGCGATGAAGATTACTGTGCTGTTGCCTTAGCAGTTATTTGTCTGCTAGAAATTGCATATTTATGTGCAAACTTATATTATTCAAGTCACCTCCCTATCTGGTCTCCCTAAGGTCTCGCAGACACAACAAATTCATCGATCCCAAAATTAAATTACCTGGCATCATCTAGATTATTTTTCATTAACGCTGTTAAAGTGTGGAACTCATTACCCGACACTGTGAAGGCTGGACTTAACAGATTTAACTTCAGGGCACAAGTCTATAACTACTTTAAAAGTGTTTGATTGTATTAAATTAGGGCATTAAATTTCTCTCTACATGCTCTAATTACTACTTTTGTTTTTTCTGTTCTAAATCCTTCTTTTCTTCTTACTACTTCTTTCTTCTTATTATTATAGTTAAGTTAAATATACATATAGGATTGATTTGTTAATGAACTGGTGTAAAATTTAGATTAAGAAACTTTCATGTTAAAAATATTCCAGTTGTATATAACATTGTTGAAGTACTATTAATAGGCCTTAGTTTCACTATGTACTACTTATATAAATAAATAAATATACATATATAATTGGCGCGTACACCCTTTTTAGGTGTTTGGCCAAGCTCCTCTTCCTATTTGTGGCGTGTATCTTGATGTTGCTCCACAAATGGAGGCACCTAGAGTTTCAAGCCGGCTCCGAACAGCAGATATTTTTTATGTGGAGCTTTTTCATGGCAGAAATACACTTGGAGGTTTGCCATTGCCAGCTGAGGGGCAACCGCTATTAGAAACAACTTTTTCTTCGTTTTGGTCTTTCACCGAGATTCAAATCTACGTTCTCTCTGAATTCCGAATGGTACTCACGTACCAACCCATTCGGCTACAGCAGCCGCAAATATATATATAATATTAGGGCGGGTCGATTTAAAAATCGCTCATTGCTCTGTGAAAATCGTATTCTAGGGATCAAAATAAGAAACTTTGCCGAAGGAACCATACCTCTAAAACAAATTCTGGCCTTTACATGAAAAAATCAGCTAAATGGCTATTTTTTTTTTCTTTATTTTTATTTATTTATAATAATATTTATTATTTATTTATAATAATATATATCTATTTTTTCTCTTAAGAAATTTATTTAGTCAGAACATATGTAAATGAAAAAATTAATTTAAGTGAGTTATAGAAAAGAAACTAAAAAGTTCGACCCAAATTGGGGGACATCAGAATTCGTTTTAGAGGTATGGTTCCTTCGGCAAAGTTTCTTATTTTGATCCCTAGAATATAATTTTCACAGAGCAATGGGCGATTTTTTTGCCTCCCCACAAATCGACCCGGCCAAATATATATATTATAAATTATCAAGAGCCAGTGAAACCATGCAGACCAACAGGAGACCGATATAGAATGCAACGAATGCGATTAGCCCACACACTGAGTGAAAAACGGTCACAAAGTTATCCTCACCTGTTGTACTCTCTAGACGTTACCGCTTTCGACTGTCATTTGTTTCGATCGTTGGCACATACTTTAGCTGATCCTCTTAAGAAAAAATCAAAAAATATTGCGTTTCATGGAACGTTTCAAAAGATGAGAAGTTCCTTTGGTGCGGAATTCGTGCGCTACACGAAAGGTGGGATAAAGTAGTGGCGAACAATACTTTGAAACGTAAATAATGCCTTAAATTTTGAGGATAAAACGGCAGATGCAATGTTGTAGGATAAGTCAGCTACGAACCCTGATAGTACTAATTACAATGTAGAATCTATGGAACGATTATTGGCATCATCGACGATCCACTGAATTGAAAGATGAGGATAGTACAACGTTACGCCGCTGTCCAGTTTTAAACGGTACATTCTTGTGTAAGATGGGGGAGCTACATTTTCTTTCCCTCGATAAACTGATGAGATTCTTAAAAATAATTGTGGGAAAATTGCCGCGGTGTAATGAATCTCTACCAAACCTGTCTCTCTCTATCATATCCCTACACCAATAGGTAAGAATGCACCCAAATCTTTTTCTACACGTTACTTAAAAAATCGTGTAAAAAAAGGGTTGGGTGTATGTAATATTACCTGAGTACTTGGAAAATTTCCGGTCATCCACAATTCCATGCCAATACAATTTTTTAGGTTAGATTTTAAATTTTTAGCACATCGTATCAAAGATATGACGTTTAACTAATTTTTTATTTGAATTAATTCGAATATTTAAAAAAAATAGTTTGGTTTAGGTAAGGTATTTAAATTTGTTTTTTGCATTCTAAGTTTTTTAAGAATATTGTACGAAAAGTTATGAGTTACTCCAGACCGGGTTTCTATATCTGCTCGACTTTAAAGCGATTTTCAGGAACTTGTTATTGTTGAAGTCCGGGTGCGCCATAACTTTAAATATATTGAACCGATCGATTTTCACATATTTCAACAAGTATCCGAGGGAGCTTGTTTGATTTTTTATTTCTAATAATTATTAATCTTTGAAAAACAAATCAGCAATTTTTTAGTGAAAGTCGGATTTTTGGCTTCCAAGTGCTACAAAAAATTTTAAGATCAAAAAGAAAAACACTTCCTAGAATACCTCGAGGAACATCTCTTTTAACAAATGCACTTTGATTTTTTTGTTTCAGATGATTCTGTTGCGAGTTATGATGCACCCCGCTAAGCAACTTCCTTTCGAAGCGCCT
This sequence comes from Anastrepha obliqua, assembly GCF_027943255.1. Lineage (NCBI taxonomy): Eukaryota > Metazoa > Arthropoda > Insecta > Diptera > Tephritidae > Anastrepha > Anastrepha obliqua. The sequence goes on from NC_072892.1 coordinate 91,531,912, forward strand.
CCGGAGATTCACTGTCAATCGCTCAATTTTTAATATTTTGTAATGAAAATTTAGGAAAAATTGCTGAAATGTGGCTTTACATATTACACTGCAGTTGAGTGAGCTAAAATAGGAATATCTGTTAAAATTATTTTTTTTCACCGAATTGACCTTTTTTATCATTATCATATTAAATCTCGAAACAAAGAAAAACCATCCATTTTACTTATTTTATATACAGGTTTACCGAGAAAGTCATCCTAGATACATATGGACATTACAATTATTGTCATTTCTGATTAGTTTGGTTATATGGTTTCATATCCGAAACTTACCTTTTTTTGAGATATTCGATTTTAAAGACTTTTTACAAAAAATATTTGTTTTTTGCTTGCAGGATTAAAGGGTCTGCAACTTACTGGCACGTACATAGAGCGAGTTCTACGCGCCAAAAAACTTGACATGGGCAGAGATGCCCACCGACATGATATCCTTAACCTACCTATCTAATTAAAAGATGAGCCGACAGCATGAGGTTTTGCAGTCTTTATCAGAACGCCTATTTGGATATTCTCTCACTTCGTCCAGGAGAGGAAGAGAAAGGATGTCTTTAGCGGTCGCTGTAAGTGTGAAGGCATTTTAAACCCTACGTCACCGCCACATTGCGGACTCAACCAGTGGACAGTTAAATTTCTTGAGGGAAAAATTGTAAAAATTCATAACTATACCAAAAAACATAACAATTTAAAATCTTCTATTCATTCTCTGCAAGCCCACCTCCATTCTTGTTGTCTCTGTTGAATTCAGTCAGGGAGGTTGAAGACCGTTGGGTTTAATCCTCATAATTCAACATTCTTCTTTAGCAATCGGCTCGTAGTTGGCGTACAGCGCCTGTTTCTGAATTACCAAACTCATATACCCTGAATATAAATTAAGAAGCACTGTATGTACGTACAGACGTTTCAATGTACTTTTAATTTATCTCGAAATCAATCACAAAATCTAATTACAGCAATAACTTTACTAAATACGGCTTCACATCCATATATGTATATTCTAAAATAGAATTAAATATCAAAATTTATCTTGGATGTAATTTTGTATGCTTTTGTAATAAATACCGATTTAATTAAAATAATAGATAAAATGAAATAATAAAGTTGGTCTCTACCTGATTAAACTAAAAAGCATTGCAGTTCCAGCATAATTAAGTATACTTGTATTTTTAATTAGTCCAAAAAATATGCATGTACGAGTGTATGTTAATATGCAACTAGCTCCCTTCTCGAATTTCAAATTACGAAAGCACGTCGTAGAGTAATAAAAAACATTGCAGCGGCTAGCAAAAATTGTTAAGTAATTCTCGATATGTTTACTTGTATAGTAAATAAATTGTAGTGAGGTCAATACTACCTTCCTTTACTATAATATTTGAAAAAAAATTATAAATATTTACATTATGCATTAGCATTATCAGACATAAAAGTATGCAAGCTATTTGTTTATTTTTATTTTTTAAATTCCAAGATGCAGTGCTTTTCACCACCACACACAATAAACTTCTATAAAAAAATAAGTACTCAAACTAACTAAGAAATACGTGTTACTGTTATTTTATTCCAACATTAATGCGCAAATTTTAATGGTCGTATTTCAAAGAACTTTGCCAACATCTCTTCGGTTAAAGCTTTCCGTGCTTTTTGATGCTCCTCCACAATTGGACTAACAACTTCGATAGCCAGCTTTTTCAATTCGCCCGTTAGCAGCTCACCTTTCAAATATGCAACACGGACCTCTTCCAACTTGGCATCATCTTCCAAGAAAAATTTCAGCAATTGGAATGCTACATCTACATCAGGGTTACCACCTAATTTACGATGCTCCTCGACAGTGGCACGTCCACCAGAAAATGCATATTTATTGATTTTATTCTTTATTTGTTTCGGTGTATCGGTAAGAAATACTGCTGAATTCTGATCACTGGCAGACATTTTGGATTTCGCACCTTGAAGTGCGGGGAAAAAGGTCGAATGGAGGAGCGCGCATTTTGGGAAACCCAAACGTGGTGCCACATCACGTGTCATACGAAAGTATGGATCTTGATCGATTGCACATGGAATGAGGCAATGTACTGGCTTCTTTCCAGTAAATATAAAAGGAAACGTACTAGAGAGTGCTGGTGCTGCCTGCACAGCAGGAAAACATATTTTACCAATAATATCAGAATCACCGAAGCCGAATATACCTTTCACTTGGTTGAAAGTGACACATTTTTGAATGCGTATCATGTTTTGATACATTGCAGGGCATTTGCTGAAAGTAAAATGCAGAAATGTAGGTATAGAAATGAAATTATGAATTTATTATATAATATAAAGTTATTTACCCAATGTATTCCAAGTCATTGAAGATAAAAGTCTTTTCTGGATCGAAACCGATGGCTATTATGTCTTTCGCATTTTCGTATGCTAATTTAATAGCGTCTTCGATTTTCAAATCCTTCCACAGTGATTTCTCATCATCAGTCAACTGTATTACTAATGGCACATCGAATGTCTCTTGCAACCATCTGATGGGCAATTTTTCAAATAATTCATTAGTATTGAATTAGTTACTATCTCGTGAAAGTTGGGGAAAAACTAAGTAATATTTATTAAAATTAGATTATAGCAGGAATGGGTAAGATACGGATATAGCAGGGCAACAAAAACAACCTACTGTTAAATGGTTAAAAAGTCACTTTAATGATTTACACAAGAGTTTCTAACTGTTATTAATTGAGTAAATACTTACTTAGATAAATAAAATGGTATCAAGTGCCCGATATGCAATGAACCGGAACTTGGCCCGCGCCCAGTATATAAATAAAATGGTTTACCCTGTTCCTTTAGGGTCAAAATTGTATGAAAATCACGGTGCGAAAAGAATATGCCACGACGTATAAAATAGTGTACTTGTTTGCCGGTTATCTTTTCGAAGCGTGTTATCAACTCTTCATCTATTTTCGAAGACCCAAAGCGTTCTACAATAGGTATGAAATGTAAAAACAAATAAATGTAAAAAAAATTGAACAAACTCTTACTTATTAGCTTGTCATAGTCGATGCCCTCATCATTGGTGCTGGTTACATTCCACGGATCTACAACATCACGTTCATCCTCGGTAGCCTCCACACCGTTCGGCACTTTATCCACCACTTTAGTATCGCCAACGTTATTCAAAGTCAGCGCATCTACACCTTCTGCAACACCTGGAGATTCAGTTGTATCCATATTTATTGATTCTTGTTGGTGTAAACGGGCTGCTCTAACACGTGTGCACTGCATGATGAAACGTTTGAATTAAATGGGGAAATTCACAACACACACACTATTCAATTTTAAATCCTCACCGCTTACCCGTTTATTTTGAATTAGATATAAAAATTATGTTATAAGTGAGGAATTACTACTTGGCACGACTGAATGACTCAAGCACACATTAAACGGGAAATTTTAGCAACAAATTTACAATCTATGTGCAATCATCAGCGGAGCAAAACAGCTGATCAGGTTGACAGCAATGAAGCACAGTGTGCCATAGCATGGCTAAAATGAAATATAAAATTGATACGCATATATAATTTATTTTTAATCAGAATATTAGCATCGCCAATTGTCTATACAGTAGGTTCTGTTTTTATGCGGTATATAAATACGTTCCGCAAGAAACAGCATAAAAAAAAAAACATAAAAAAGCTACCAGTTCTATAGTAAAACTATAGATACGTTTTAAAAGTGCTAAGAACCGCATAAATCTGAAATAATGTAATAAAATCGCATAAAAAAAGGGTACTAGTCCCATATTATAACTATAGATACGTTCTATAGACCGCATGAATCTGAAATAATTAAATAAAATGGCATAAACAAAAAATTGTATTTTTGAAAATTATATCTTTATTTAAGAAACGTCAGAATCGAAAAATAAATTTACATCGTCAGAAATGGAATCAGACAATACCGGCATGTTGCGCATTCGTTTAGGATTTGGCGTAAAATCACTTCCATCACTTGAGGAAATGTACACGTATGATCTGGATGGTGTTGCAGGCGGTTCCATACTTGTAGGGTAAACATTTTTGATATAATCTGTGATGAGTTTTTGCTTAGCTGGTTTAGAATCTTGCTTATATGTGCAATTTCCGATAGGTCGACATGCATTTTTTAATTAAGGGGTTAGGTGGGTTACAGAGGTTCAAAAAAAGGGTATTTATACTATTTTTTTTTAATATATACAATCATATATTTTATTTAAACAATTCAGCATATCAAAGATACATATTTAAACAGTATTTTGTGAAATTTTTATTTAAAAATTCCGAAAACTCAGCCGTTGGTACCTCATCTCCCTTAACGTCTCACAAAAAAATGCTCTTGCCGTGGACAGCATAACTCATTATTGGTTCATCTAAAATCAAAAAACCAAAAATATTTCGTTAGTACATGGATAAATCTCGTTACTGGACGAACGAAAAAAAATTTTAATTTGAATTTTTGACAGACTTTGAACAAAAAAACACATTTTTTGGTCAAATTTTCGTCATGTGTTGGCTCGAAAAAATTAGTTGTAATAAAAAAAAAAATCCTTCGTTCAATAACTTGATAATGTTATTCCAAAGATGTGTGCAAAATTTGAACAAAATCGCTTCATAACTTTTCGAGAAATCGTGTCCACCGGCTTAAAAAATCGAGTTTTGAGATAAACGCGTTTAAAAACGAAACGCTGCACTGACATGGCCTGATGGGCGGAATTTCTGAAGGGTCTATCTCGTAGAATTTTACTCGGTTCAATTTGAAATTTTAGGAGAATATTTTAAACATATTATACTATTTAATAAGACAAAAAAATCGATTTTTTGAAATTTTCAAACCCACCTAACCCCTTAAAAAAGCTGCACTATTTCAAAACCGCATAAAAAAAAGCCGCATAAAAACAGAATCTACTGTATTTATTTTGCCGTAACAGACGAATGTCGACCAACTCTCTACTTTTGCAACAGCCTCATTCTGCTATTCTATATATAAATATACATTATATGTATAATAATGTGTTTTGAGAAAAGAAATAATTAGTCTTGGAAAAACAACGTGAAATGGGAGGTCAAAGAATAAGAACCGCTTAAGCTTTGATTTGCTCGAAAAGCGCTCCCGTAATATTACGACCGGAATTTGCAGAACGATTTCTTCAAAAAATACGGATGAAATAGTGGTACCGCTTTTATGTAAAGTCAGATGAACATGAAATTCAATTAGTAGTTTTCTGCTCCTACTGGACACTTTTTATTAATCCTTTTGGATCGAAGTAACTATTCATTAACTCTCCTGTTTTCCGATTATTTATTGCTAAAAAGTGTTAAGATTAATAATTGGAAAATTCCATTATCTTCTACAAAAAAGGAAAGGAATTTCTTTACAGAATCTCTGATACCGTCACCGTATTAAATGTTACGTCTTTATTAGTTGTGGGGCTCATAGCCCATTGTGGGGTCGGGTGGGGCTTTCCCTATTTCTCCTAAAACCAGTGTGTGCTTATCAGAACTGAGATCTTCCAATTCATAAAAAAATTGTCTGCCTAGAATAGTAAATCTCCGTCTGGATACAGCATGATAATGGCTCATAAGGGGCAAGATTATCCCTTCTTCTTCCTCATCAAGACAACTTCTACAGAAGTCATATGCTTCCATATCCATCCTTTGTGTTAAAAAAGTATGTTTTGAGCTTTAGAACAAAGTGCAGAATAGCGAAAAAAATTAAAAAGTTAGCGTAGCTCTTCTGCGTGGGAGATCATATCCTTCAATCAATTGAATTACTCTTTCTATTAATGCAATGAAATGGAACACAATTCTTCCTCTTATCAAATATTATGGGCTGATTATCTGAAATCAAATTGTATATAAAAAAAACGTCCCTTCTGGTTGACTTTTTTTCTTTTAGTTCTATTTTTTCTCATTATCGTTAATTTGGCAGTTCATCCCGCACGTTTATTTTTACGATATTACAAACGTTAGCATTTGTCATAATAGAATTTTAATAAAATACCAAGCGTTATTCAGTAAAAAAGGTTCAATCAACAAAGAGTGTTTATAAGTGAATATAGTTCTTTTTTATTGTTATATTTGTGTGTAATAATCTTAAATTAGGTCCACACACTTAGACATTATAATCAAAACTGTCATGGTAGAAAGCCAACACGATATTTTCATTGTTTAGATTTGTGACCGTTGACGTATATATTCTCTATTCGGCTTGCCTTTTACGGCTTGCATTTTAGTGCTATTTTGCCTTTTTGGGTAATTGCACCATTAGCATAAATATATACCTACATACATATTTCGTATGCAACACTGCGCAGCTGATTCGCAGCAACAGACAAAAAGTGCATTTGTTATTATTTTACCAGAGGGAGTTTCTTGTAATTTTTCGTCGTCTTCTTGCATATATTAAGTAAATTTCAAAATGCCGATCATGTACAATACCGGTGACTGGTTCGTTCTACGTCCGGATACGTACAGGTAAACTGTAAAATATATCCATAGGTTATTAGAGATCCACTTAACGTAATATGTTTTTATAATTAATAAAACAAGAAAATTGGACCTTTTTACTCCGGACTGGCCGCTCGATGTAGACCTGGAGTACATGCAGTTGGTGGGCGCTCCGTTTGGTGGCCCCTTAGCCATGATGCGGGATCCAAAACAAATCGTACCAGTTAAGGGTAGTGTAAAACCAATGATACGCATTTTCGACACGGCCGGTCTAGAGTTGGGCAAAATCATGGTTAGTATTTAATGCAGAAATAAATATCTAACTATGATCCCTCTATACCAATTCTTTCGTAACATAGTGGAATCATGGCAAGCTAATTAATATGGGTTGGTCAGATACAGAGGAGCTAATATGTGTACAAGATGACGCGCTAGTTTTCATTTACGACATGTTTGGCAACGAAAAAGAATCATACAGTATGGGTCAGGAAGCTAGTTTGACTAAGGTTAGTGTTGCGTGAAGATTTCTATTTCGTTTTAAAAAATATTAAATTTAGATTATGGACGCCAAAATATTTCAATCAACTTCTGGAACCGGCGTTGCTGTTCTTACAACGACCGGACGACTCTTCCTTAAGCTCAACAACGCAAAAGACGTCCGTACACGTCAATTACCAGAAATTCCAAGTAAGTTAAGTTGAAGTAACAATTAACAATAAATATTAAAAATTTACTTGAAATATACTATACATTCATATATCCATGACTGCGCAGAATCTATTTCAGAGTGCACATGCTGGGAAATAGTGACGGAAGAACGTAATACGTATTGTCTGTTGGGTCGTGATCAAGAAGTTATTAAATTATTTCCTGGCGAGTCCGTGGGTACAGTTACGCGAAATCTCTTTGACCGACCATTCGAACGCATCCTACTCATGTCGGTGTCGTATAACCATCAAAATCTAGCACTTTATACGAATAACGGTCTCCTATGGCTAGGCACTGTAGATATGAATAAAAAATACTGTGAATTCGACACCGGCCGCAAAGATATTCCACGACAAATTGAATGGGTTATGAATGCTGAAAAAAATCAAGCTGATGCTGTGGTCATTTCATATCCTTCATTCCTATTGGTTGTTAACTGCAATGGCGATAAAAATCTGTTTACTTATGATCCAGCCATTTTTCTTGTGGCCGAAATGGATGGTGTACGCATTATAACAAATAGCGCACACGAAATGATTCAAAAGCTGCCGAAGTGTGTACAAAATATATTTGCTGTGAATAGTCAGGAACCTTCAAGCTTCTTATTTGAGGCCCAAAAGAAATATCAGGAAAAATCACATCAAGCTGACGAATATTTGAGTTTGTTCCGTGACAAAATGAGTATTGCAGTCGACGAGTGCGTCGAGGCGGCCGGCTATGAATTCTGCACCGAAACTCAAAAGAGCTTACTGCGCGTGAGTAACTCGGTCGGTTAACACTTGCTTTGTTCATATACAAATATTTTATCATTTAAGACTGCTTACTTTGGCAAAGGTTTCATTCCTTCACACAATCCTGACGAATACATGCGAATACTAAGAATTCTACGTGTGCTTAATACCTTACGTCATGAAAAAATTGCCATGCCATTAACCTATAACCAGTAAGCTCCACCGAAATTCTGTAAGTGAATTTATTTTACATTATTCTTCTTTGATTGTAGATTTTGTCATTTGAAGCCAGAAGTGGTACTGGGGCGTTTGGTCTTTCGCAAGCATTATGCCATCGCAATTCAAGTGGCAAAACACTTAAAATTACCGGAATCATGGATTTTAGAACACTGGGCGTACCATAAAGTTGTACACGATAAAAGTAAGCCAAATAAAATTCCCTCACTTCTAATTATAATAAAATATTTCATAACAGACGATAATGAGGTTGCACGTAAAATCACAGAAAAGTTTAAAAATCCATCAGTACAAGGAATCTCATTCTGCAATATCGCTGAGAAGGCCCATGACGTAGGGCGCGATGAACTTGCTATTAAAGTCAGTTGCATACACATACTTTCTTATATAAATTAATATACAATTCATTCCACTCCCTTATTAGTTACTTGAACTGGAACCACGCGCTTCTTTACAAGTACCACTTTTACTAAAATTGGGCAAGTACGATCGGGCCATCAGAAGTGCCACACAATCAGGCGATACTGAGTTAGTGGCTACAGTACTTTTAGAGATCAAAAAGAAAATGATGCTAGCTAATTTTAATGTAAATACTTTTGATCTAAGCAGTCATGTGTTCAACTAATTTATATTCTTTCTATTAGATTATCATACGCGAATACCCGATGGCTTTGAATATCTACAAAAAAATGATGAATGAATGGAGCCGCACAGCACTGTACGACATCTACAATCAGGAAGATGACCAAAAATCCATTGCGGAGTACCATTTTCGCAATGCGATCGAGAGCGACAGTTTGGAATCGAATTTACCAATAATAGCCAATAGCTATACGCAGGGCCGCAAGCATGTCGATGCCGAATTGTGCGCTGACACTGCCAAATTATTAAAGTTACAAAAGAATGTGTTAACTCCAAAGTAAGCTCATGCTTTCGTATTCCTGTTCTTTGTTTTTATTTATTTTTATTTTGAAATTCAACTTCTAGATATGGCAAAGTGCATCAAACGACTTTCAATGGCCTCTCTATACACGATACACTACTACTTTTGCTTCAAATTGGTGAACTAAAGGAAGCGGAAAAAATCAAAAGTGATTTCAAAGTGCCAGATAAGCGCTTCTGGTGGTTGCGCATTATAACCATGTCCGAAAAGTACAAATGGGACGATTTAGAGAAGTTTGCTAAAAGTAAAAAGAGTCCCATTGGTTATGAACCGTTTGTGGAGGTGTGCCTGAAGCAGAATAATTTACTTGAGGCGCGCAAATACATTATGAAATGTCGCGACGATCGGAAGGCGCACTGGTATTTACGTGCAGAGTAAGCTCAAAAAACATGTTTCAGTGTTAATATTCTAAACAATGTATACATTTATAGATTATTGGATGAAGCGACTGATAGCGCGTTCGAGCAACGTGATATGAATATACTATATGCAATCCAAAATAAAGCTAGCACGAATGGTAATCGGGCGCTTTTAGAAAAAATCGGCTCACATATTGCGGCTTTGGCTTCAAAGAAATAAAATGTAGTGCCCACCTAGGTACAAGTATTAAACACACTATTACCATTATAAAAATGTAAAAGAAAAATATTAAAAACATTCTTCTACGGTTAGAATATATAAAGTAAAAGAATAAGCGTTTATATTGACTTTTCAAAGGACCATTTATTTTTCCATATATATAATATATATATATATATATATTGTACGTATGTATATATACGTGAATATGTATGTATGCAATTATGTGTGTTTGTGTATGTATAATATATGAAGGTATTTAGGTAATAGATCACATAAAGCAAAAAAGAAATATACTTATCTATATTTAACTAACACTCCTTGCTTTTCAATTCAATATTATTATTATCCATAGTTGAATACATACATACTGTATTACTGTATATTATTACACAATTGTATGCTAATTAATATATGTTAAGGACAATGCTTTACATAAAAATATTGTTATTATTATAATCATGATTAATTATTGTAGATACTTTGTTTGTTTTGTATAGTACAGTATATTGACAATTATAACTATATTAATATAATTATACATACATATATATAATTTATATATATGTTTTACGAACAAAACACAGCAGTCTTATGTAAGATGAAATATTTTTCTCAATGTTTTCCAAAAGTTTTGGTTTTCTTTTTTATTCTTAAATATTTTCACACTTGTATTTTTATCTCATTTTTAATTTCTTCGGCATAATTATATACATATGTTTTTTTTTTTTTGATACATTTTACTTTGTAATAAATATTTAAATAATGTTGAACTAATTTGTTTACAAGTTATTTACTCTAATTGGTTGTTTGTTAAGCGATCGCAATATTTGTGAATACATTTGTCTGCTATTAATCAGCTGCGAGTTGTTAATCAAGTTGGGAAAGCAGTTTTGAGAAGGCTTGTTAACGAAAGATGTAGCAGCATAATTTTCTGGCATTTAATTTATGTGATTTTAGTTTTTATTTTTATAATATATATTATATTTCGAACACAAACATTGACTTTATTTGAAATCATGTGAAATGGTATTGCATTTTGTATAAAAAATATCAAGATTCTTTAATCATTTAGCTATTCGGATACCCACAATATTTCGGTTCATCTGTTTCTAAAAAAAAGTTATTTTCAGATTTTTTCTCCACTCTTATTTTTTACAACAATTTGAAGCATGAACACACTAATATTATTATAAAAGCGATGATCATTAACAATTTTTGTTTCACAATGTTAATATTTACAATCGCTATATGATTACATTTTTATTTCATAATTTAACGCATACCTTCATAAACAAATGCAATTATTATGAATGCCTACTAGTTCTCGTGTTGGTTTCAAGTCAAGTTTAACTGCTTAATACACACAAAACGGTGCCGAATAATATTTTGCGCAAGGCTTTCAACCACTTCAAGAATTTTAGTAACTTTGCAAAGTCGACCGATGATTTAAAATTTTTGCGAAATAAATTGTCCTGCCCTGTTATCAAATCAGCATTTAATCTAAAATTGATTCTTGTGTTTATTACATTTTTTCTTTCAAAGAAAAAAATTGCATAAATATACATTTAATTTTTAATAATTTCAATTATTTCATATTCTATTTTTAAACTAATCGGCAAATTAACACAGCTAATATTTCACTATTTATAAACTATGCTAAACATTATGTACAAAAATAATTATAAATACAATTTCTAAACTATAAATTAGTAACTAATTTGCCTACAAGAATAGTGACTAGTTAAAGAGCATAAACAATTTTTCATATATGTATATTATATAAATTGCGATAGATTTTGCTATAAAGAAAAAAAATCACAGTTTCATAAGCAAAACTGTCGTATTTAAGAGGGCGGTGTGCAAGAGAAAGAGAGAGTGGTAAAAGAGGAGAGGTATGTAAACAGTGAAGAAGGTGGTTATCCATTTTGTTTCGGCGACAGCAAAGGCGCGAGAACAATATGCGATTTTAGTCTTAAAGCGTACACATTTAAACACATAAATTTTCATTTCTTTTTTATTTAATGAATTTTCCTAAATTTGCATATTTTTTGCATAACATTGCCAGTTGCTATTATAATTATAACTTTTTTTTTGCTTTTTGTGGGTGAGTATAGGTCAAGGATAGATTTTTTACTCCTTTGAGATAGTTTTTGGTAGTTAGTTACAAAAAATCTTTTATCATTATTCTTTAATTAATCTTAATAGAGATTAATTTACGTGCACTATAGTACGCAGCCAAAAGCAAGAGAGTTCAATTTTCGCTGAGCGAACTACTTACAAAATTGAGTTCACTTAAAATGTCTTGTAAATTCAAGCTACATATAATTCTTAATTTGAACAATTTATGAAAATTTTAGTGTAGCATATAATATTTAATAGTTAGCTTTGGAGAAAATGTATATTTATATCCGTTTTTGAGCACACAAAAAAGCAAATGAATGATAGCTGATGCAATGATTGACATTAATTTTTAGGGAAAAACATTTTATTTGAATTAGGTAAGGTTATGTTAGGTTTATTTCAATTAAATAAACCCCAACTTTGTCTCCTTTCTTTAACTGTTTCAAAAAATGTACTCTACTGCTTTTGGTTGCGTCATTTTTCTTTTTCTTTATACCAAAAGCAAGATATTAAGGAAACATTTTTTTACTAGTGGCATCAAACATCACAACCAAACCATGAATTTTGTATATTCCTGTGTATGAATGCAAATATGCTTTAATGCCTCACACACATACTTATGCATACTAAAAATTTAAGTAAGTTATTTTAATGCCGTTAAATTTGCTTCAATACCATTTTTCACCTACCAAAAATTCTTTAAATTTTTTTCTAGGAAAACTTGGTTGTAGGTAATACACAATAACTATGCACATCCCGCGACGAAGGATGGCACGTAAACATTTTCAGCAGTTTTTTTTAATGTTTTAAATTCAATTTTATACGAAATTAGAAAAATTATACACACTTCTCATTCCAATTCCACGGTTTTTAATTAGAATTTCTGGGGAGATTTTTGGTATGCAATATTAGAGCTTATTACTTTTGGTAAAATAAAGCACAGTTTTGAAGTTAATGTTTTTCCATGAAAGCATTGCGGATTTTCTCCAAAAAATGTTTTCTATTATAATATTGGTTTTGCCAGATAATGAGCTATACTTTTACAAAAAGAACAATGATCAATCAAAAGCAAAAAGAGCAAAATAGTCAAAACTGTTCAAAACGTTGATGTGCTATCATTTGTCGCAGGCTGTGTATATACAAGTATATATATTTTGTTTTTTTTTTTCAGGTATTCAAAAAATTCCGTACGCCTCTTTCAATTAAAGCTGGTTTAGCTATAAGAATTGTGGCAATTTCCATATTCACAGTAAACTAAAATGTTGCTAACGAATGATATAATATAATGTTAAATAATAGAGAAATAAACAAGATTTGCTTTACAAATATGAACTAATTCGTTTATATTGCAGTATTTGCATTACAGAAACGGAGCACACAGGCTCATCCGAATTCACATGAAATTAATATGGTATACAAATGTATGTTTAAGCAAATTTCGTATCTAAAGAATAAATCGTATACAATTTTTGTTAATTCAAGGTGTCTAAATTGTGTTTAAAGGAGAAACAATTCGTGAAACATGAAATAATTAAATAACAAATCATTTGAAGTGAATACATAAAATGTGCAGAATTGAGAACAGCGCCAGCCTCCACTCAATTGAAAGTTTCTAACCGCTTTACCGCAAAGCCATCAGAAGCATCATAGTAACTGCAACGTAGATCTTGCAAAACTAATCGCAAACAAATCTATGTTTCTTTTCAACCTCCCTTTAACTCTTTTCCATTACTGTTTCTTTGCTTGTTGCAAATTCCCGCTTTCCCGCTTTGACTTCTTGTAATCTTCGCCGTCCTAGTCACAGCCAAAGATTCAACGCATTGTTTTCATAAATACAGTTGTTCCACAACTTCATCAACTTGAAAGTGTATGCGATCAATTTATTGTCTTCTGGTACAATGTGTTTTTGTTATAGTTTTCACTCAATTGCTGTTGTATAGAACACAAGTCATCAATACCGACAGCAGCGCCCATTGTAGAGACGCTGGTCGTGTGATTGCCCACCAAGCCACTGGTTCCACCATCATTTCCAATAGCGTTTGCATTCACGCTACTGGTCACATTATTATTGTTGTTATTAGTGGCAGAACTACTATTGTTAGTTGAATGTTTGTTGTTGTTAATGCTATTACTTGATTTGTGTGCGCCACTATGATTGGCACGCAGATTGGCTAAAAATTTCTCTTTGAAAGTATTTGCCGAGTACTTGTGTTCGATGAAAGTGGGTGAAATAATGGGCGGGTTATTAAATATTTGCGTATTGTTATAATTATTGGCACCACTTGTAGTATTCATTGGAATGCCATTAACGCTGACCGCCACTGTGGCTACTGGAGGAACACCGATAACTGCGGTCGATGCACGATTGTTTGCAGCTGCAAGTACGGCATTGACGTTAGGACAGACACTGATGTTGTTGGCATTGGTGATCGGCGAAGCAGCAGTGAGTAGGTGCCCATTGAAAGGCATGCAGGCGGAGGTGTTTGCATTTATCTGTTCTGGAAACAGCAGAAGAGAGAAGGAGAAAAAGAAAGGAAATAAAAGTAAACCAAAAAACGAAAAGGAAAGAAATAAACTAAGAAAATTTTTAATTGTAAGACAAAGTTAAAAACCAATTAGAATAATGCAAAAATAGGTGTTTGAGTGGGAGTTTAAAATTACAGAAATTCATACGATGCTATTTTTTTGATTTTGTTAAATTTAGTGTAATTCAAAGGGAACACAGAATAAAACTTATCTACTACTTGTGTACTTATTTCGGCTTGCACATAGTCGAATCAAATTTTCAAAGAAAATAGGTTGCGCCAACTCGTATCAACTTAGTTTTTAACGATATCATGAGTTTCCATAAAGCAAACACGCCTAGTTATTTCCAATTATATAGGGTATTTATTTGATCAGCTTCAATTTGTATCTGAATAGAGAATTTAGGGTTTGCAAGCACAATAATAAGTTAAATTTACTACAAAAAGTAAAGGTAAAAAGGTAGTTATGTGTATAAAAATGTCCTTAAAAGAACTTAGTAGCTTAAAAAAAAAACATCGAAGAATGAAAAACCCCTAAAGCTAAATATCACTAAATCCTCGCTTTTGTACAATACTATTCATACTCATTTTTCACGCATTATTAAGGAATGCGTTAATGATATTTAAAATATGTAATTACTGAAAGAAAAAACTCTCCAAAAAGCCATCGTACGAGACAAATTATTTTGTAGCCTATTTAATTCTAATAATTTTTAAATCAATTAGCCCTAATCTTTCGTAGAAAGTTATGATATAAAGGCCTGTTCGGAAATTCGCATAAAATATTTCCATCGTATTTTGTTAGAATGAAAATCTATATATGTATATTATAGTGATTAAAAAAAGTGTGTTTATTGGAGTAATTGAAAAAAGTGTTTGGAATATTTCTGCTCATAGCTAATTGGTGATACCAATTGGTTTGACCAAATTACGTTCCATTATTGAAATTTACAAGAATGCCGGAAATGTGTCCAACAATAAAACTGATATTGCATTAGAAAGTGCTAAGTTGACTTAAATCCTTCTTCGACTAATTTTGATAATAAATTTTCAGAATTTCAGTGGTTCTCAAATCATGTAGCGTTCTATGGATAAATGTCAAAACTAGAGAAAGACCTACTATATATCGCTTTTTAAGGCCGAACCGAACATGTTCGGGGGCTCAGTGACTTATAATTATTTTCGCCCTGCTAGCAGCACTTTACATCAGTGTAGAGTTCACCTACAGCACTGAACAATTAACAATTGCTCACTAGCCACGCTCGATGGAAGGGCAGATAAGATATTTCGAAGCAATTTTTCCAACAAAAAATGTAGGCTTTGCTATCAGTAGTCAACATTTTTTTACAAAAACTAAAAGTTTTTACAATTTTTACGCACAAAACATGTAAAGAAATGTTTAGCCCAAGTTCGATATTGTTTTTTTTTTTGCCGAAACCGAATCCAACCCGAAGTTAGTAGTCGCGCCAAATTTGACAGCTGTAGCTGAGCGCACCTATTGAAATACTCTAATAAAAATATAAAAGTGTTAATACTGAAAATATATCCAGATAAAACAGAACTGGAACAAACTCAATACATTATGAGTAAATTTCCTTCAAGTGCTGCAAGAGTGTCATCATTTAAAAAATTAAAAGGGCGAGAATTACGGCTTTAAGGTTCTCAATTTTCTATGTCTTCCTAAGTATATAAAAGAAAATACATATTTTCATATAATGAAATACTGTTAATTGATACCGCCATTAATTTGCAACACGTAGTTAGCATAACAGAAGAGCTGGCAGGAAATGGGCGCTTTTTGTACCAATATTGGTATTCAAAATTGCAAAGTGGTGCTCGTTTTCATTTTCAAGTACGTAGTTATTTCATATTACTATTCAAAAAATTTTATGCACTCCTAACCTATAATTTTTATTTTGTAAAATTTTTGACAACGAGTACCAGAGTATTCGTACTCAATCAATTTTTTATGCTAATAGCTCAGGGACATAAGTAAATGTGAATAAATGATATATAAAAAAGTATTTACAATAGAGTTTATTTCAGAGCTTTTGTATTTTACAGTATTATTGAAAAGTGTCCAAAAAGACAGCAGCTCATTTCATTACGCTTTAGCTAAATATCCTAAATAAACGATAAGTGCCTATACGTGAGTAACGTTATTATGTTGCCTATTAACTATTCTCGAGAAAATATTTTATTTCCATAGAACCAAAGCGTCCTTGAGCTACTTTATATATTCTCATTAAGCCTGCTGAAAAAATTCGCCAGATTCTTCCTTCACAGAGCTTGGAAACTTTCCTACATATTCAGAGGCGGGCCAAATCATCTTAGATCTGCCACAAGTTGTTTCGCTAATCACGTAAATGCGTGTGGGTAGCCGTCGACTATACCTCGAAATTTAATTTTCTAGTCAGTAAAATATAACACCTGTATTTTTTAACAAATTAAAAATGAGCACTCAAGTGGCATGTGAAAATATTGGTACACTTTCGAAATGTATGTAAGTTTCAGCTTTTCACTAACAATTGAGAGAAATTCATCTTCTGAAGACTGCTAGATGACGAATCGTCCTCACCGCTCTTTGTTGTTCTTATTGGAATATTCCCCACCTAATAAACTTTTCTTTCGTCGACATTTAGCCGTTCTACCGCTGCACTTGAGCAAATAAAAAATTGTAATCCCTTTGTCAGACTGCAGTAACTATGTTTAAGTTCAACATGGCATTCTAACGTAAAAACGTTATATTATTTGTAGAAGTGCAGTGTACAGGGCTTTCCACTTCACTTGCTCACATTTGAAAGTAATCTCTAGACAAATTTATGATAACCGTTCTAAGGATGTAGAGATCAAAGACAATTTCCTGCATAGAAAGAATTTGCCTGACATGTGACGTAAAAATATTCATATGAAGAACAATGTGCCGTTATATACACGCAAGATCGAGATAAAAACAAAAAACGCACATAGCTTATCTCCCTGAGCTACTTGTCTAAGCTCAACTATGATTTAAAATTGTATATTGTTATCATTACAAATACCTTGCAAAATACTTTTCATTTCCACTCATCTCTGAAGCAACGCGCTTATGGAATGACTTATTCTCTATCGTATAAGTTTTTACTACAATCATTTAGTGAAATGAACTCACAATTTAATTTGTGTTTACTTTTCCAAAGACAAATCAAGTATAAACTTTATTTTTGATGTGTATAGTATAGCGTTTGTTTATATTTAATTTTTAAATTTGAATAGGAGATCAGCAGTTATCAAAGCAATACAATACAGTGTTTAGGAAATTCAGTATCAAAAATATACACAAAAATGAGTAAAAATAATAATAATTAGCTAAATAAATTACTTATAAAGAGTAGTATTGCACGAATCAACTAAAATGTACAAAAAAAAATTTTAATTCTAAAATAAATCGCAGCAGTCTAAATTTACAAGGATACTTGAAGGTTGTCACTAACGCTAGATATTCGTAAATATACATAGAAGTATACATATGTATATATGTACATATATACTAAGTATATGTATATAGAAAGAGTAAACGTATAATTTTCAATTAATTTCAAAGCATTTTTCCCCGTTTTAGATATTTTTGTTCGAGTGCAGAATTTAAGCATTACGGAATATTGAATACACTTGCAATTAGTTTTATTGGGGCGTATTTAAATATGTTTCTATGTATTTATATAGTATATATGTGCAATATTGATCGCTAAATGCTTATTTTATTTCGATTTCGTAGGGTTACCATCTTTAGGAACCTAACCTAGTTGCAGGAAGTGGATCGAAATTTTTGGAATTTGAATTGAAATTAAACGTCTTCTCGTAAAAGACAATTAAGTTCTGTTTCTATACTATCGTAGTGGCGCACCAGGAGATTACATACAAATATTTATCAAACTCGAACAATTATAAATTCAAATAATTGTTTATATTGAGCAAACTTAGTTTCCCCAACATATTTTAATGAAAATTAAACATTTCTATCCCTCAACGATTCTTTTGTTGTTTTTGGTCATTTTTATTAGCTCTTTTTCGCATATAACTATTAGAAAATTCACAAATAATTCAGATTTGAGCGCCTAATCTCAATTTTATATATGTATGTACAATACAGAGCAAAAAGCTTCTTTTTTTTACTTATAACAAATCAAAATTAATAAATTAATGTACTTGCATTAAAATCTCTAGGTACTTCCACGTACTCACAACGCTTTCAAGAGTACTTGTAAGTGTCGCAGCAAGAACAACTTTTAAACCCAAAATTCTGCGTTAACACTTTTAAGGAACTGACAAAAATTGTATGGTGTACTCTTACATATATATTGTATGTATATATGTGTATCTATATGTGTGTGTGATTGAAATCATTTAATTCCTACAATCCCCTAGGTATGCAATATGCCTACACTCACTAAACCAATACACCAAATATGGTAAGCTGTATTTTTAGCTTTTTGTAAATTTAGTTTTCCTTTTTTTGGTTTTTTTAAATAAAAACTAAATATTTCTTTTCTATTTAAATTCACGTCGCATTAGTAATGTCTTTAGTATAGGCTACGTTTCGTCGTTAACAACGCCTACCACTGCGTCAGCAGAAGCAGCAGCAACAACAGCGTTCGCCATGCCTGCAACGCTAGCGCCAGCCACAACACCGCTGCCAACTGTTGTAGCAGCAGTAGGGACACAATTACTACTGACACCATTGGTAGTGCTGCCGTTGCTGTTGTTGTTATTTATATTGGCATTCGACGCAGTTGTGGACGTTGACGTCGATGTGGATACACTAGTTAGGTGTATGCTACCAATAACCTGAGCCGCTTTTTTATGTTGTTGCTGTTGTTGGTGCTGATGCAACAGCGCAATGCCTTTTTGCTGCTGTTGTTGTTGAATGAGTGTTGGTCCACTTGGACTAATGGGCGTCAAAGGAAGATTATGTGTTGGCTGTGATTGTTGTTGTGTTGGCTGTTGTGGTTGTTGTTGCGTAAATGTGAGCGTTTGCGTGGGTGGCTTCGTTGGCGAGGTGGCCGGTGTGAGAATGCCTAAATTTACCAAATTTGGCAACGCAATTTTAGTTGATGTACTTTGCTGCTGTTTTGACTGTACTTTATCAACGATTGCTTGCAGCTTAAGTTGTTGTTGCTGCTGTGCAATGATATCAACTGTGCCAACAGCATTGGCTGCGGCTGCAGCTGCTGCAGCCTGTGCCGCAGCATTGGTGGCCAACTTAAGTATTTTACTCGCCGTTGCGTTAGCTGCTAGCAAGTTTGTAGCTGCAGTCGCAGTTTTAGTTGTTTGCGTTGCCAACAGGCCACTGCCACTGATGCCAGTAGTGCTGCCGCTGCTGCTGCTACGCACTAAATTGTTATTGTTACCTGATGTAGCTGCTACGGTCGATCCAATGCTATGTAATTGTGGTTGCTGCTGCTGCTGCTGATTGCTAAACTGATGTTGCTGCTGCTGCTGTGTGTGATGTTGATGATGATGCAAACTGAGTCCAACACCATTTGTGGTGGCAACGACATTGGGACTACCATTGCCAAGTGTACCATTAGTCAACTGCTGCAACACATTGTTGGTGACGGCGGTTGTGGTTGTGTTGCTGCCACCGTTATTGTTGCCAGCAGTGTTGCCATTGCCATTATGAGTATTGCTGCTGGCGCTGCCATGACAGCTACTGGCACTACTCGACATGTTGCTGATGCTGGATGGACTGAGGGAGCCCAACGATTGTGAGGGCGAACTACTACGTTGCAGAATTATGCCTGCGCCCACGTTAACGCTGGAACCATTACTAGTAGCAGTCATATTAGCCACATGTTGCGTGCTTAAAACGCTCTCCGGCGAGGAATTATGTGCAACTAGTGCGTGATTCTTCAGGCCTTGAGCAGTTTTGTAGCTCTTGCCACAATGGCATTTGTAGCCTTTGCGAACCCTAGAAAACAAAGCTTTATTATTAATATTCCTTGTGTTAAAATTTAATCTACTCAAAGCTTTAGATCTCTGTTTTCTTTTTCGTTTTGACGATAATGAAAAACAACAAAGATTTTTTATATACCCAAAATGGTATTAAAGAAAGCCGAAAAATATTTTACCTCGTCGGCCGGATCACTCTACAGGGTGTCGGTACGACTACAAAATATTTCTTTAATCAAAAAATTACTGTTTTAAAGAGGTAAACAAATAAAATGGTTTCATACGAGAAGTACGACATAAACTAAACGACAAGATGAAATTAATCACTAATTGATTTTCCCGATGAAGCTAAATCTACGTATGTCGACAGTGCCCTAGACATAGCAAAAGTACAACAATATTGTTTTCACTTTTAATTTTTTCTAACGAAATGTTTTGGGTCTCGTCTCTTCTGGCGGAGAGCACAATAGCAGTTCCATGAATTTCAATGAAAATTTAACTACTGCTTATGAATTCAGACACTGTTTTGATAAAATCTACAATAATCACGGATTTCGACTGACCAATATACTATACTATGAAGTTTGTGTATCGATAGAAATGATTCGGTAAATGTTTTGCCAAGCTTAAAAAAAAACTCATTCGATTCTCATTTTTGGATTGATATCACAAACATATTATCTCTTTGGACTTGCGAACTCGCTACCTTTCTGACAATTCTAGCCTCACTAAAAATACGTAGTTTTCACTAGCAATGTTTACCTTGGAAAACTACTTACAATAAACTAACTCCAATTCAAATTGCAAAGACTAAAAAAAGTTGCATTAAGTCTACAGAATAAATGCTAAAAATATAAAAGGTCAAGTAAAAAATTCTGAACTTTTCCGACGGTGAAATTAACATTATTAGAGTTATCCTTATGAATGAATATGAGTAATCTTAAATTTCTGGACAATGGAGTCATGGCTTTGCTGTTAAATTCGGTACTGTATTGGGTCCAAAACGTTCAGAACTCTTTACCTCACCTAATACAAGATGACGCAAAATTAATCATCCTATTGTAAAATTTATAATTTTTGCAAATGCAATCATATTTGACACTTGTGAACTCGGCAGCTGCAATATACAAATAAACAAGCAACGGAGCACGTAAAGCTAAAAACAAAGATTTCCGTCGATAAAAATCGTTTTTTTTTTCTTGACTATAAAAGTTATTGAAAAACAAAATTGGATAATTAATTTTGCGCCATCTTGTATAACGAATGCTTTATCTACACTCACTTTCCGTCCTTTTTGTGGCCATTCTTTGAGTGATACTTGATACCGTTGACATTCTTGTAACGCTTTTTACAACCAGGCACAGGACACGCAAACGGCTTCTCATTGCCCGGTGTCCCATTGCTGCCGGTACCGGAATGCCTTCACAAATATATAGATTTAAATTTTTCTTACAAAAAAGTTTTGTTGAGCAATCACCTGCTCCCATAACGCATTATGAACTCAGAACTGAACTCCTCAGTTGTCCAAGAATCGTTGCTGTCCTCCGACTCCGAGACAACCATTTCATCATCGTCCATCTCACTGCCTAAAAATGCATTACAAAAGCGAGAAAAACACAAAGTTGTGTAAACAAAACGTAGCTGATTAGTAAAAAGAAACTCTATTGGTAAAAAAAATTGCTCGCGTTACTGTGCGAATCCAGTTTCTTATTTATACTGATTCGCTTTCTCACCAGTAGGCGTATTGCTGCGATTTGACGACGACATACTGTAACTGTGATGTTTGATCGCCAACTTCCGTTTGAGTTCAACGCCCGTCGTATTGGCGGAGAGGAATGGGCTCTCCTTACGGGCATCTTCCGATATGAAACGCAACACATAGCTCAGCGGCAAACATGCAGGCTGCGCCTGCTCTTTCTGTTCGACCACTTTAGGATCATAGTCTGCAAATAATAGAAAACATATAAAAGCATATTAAAATTAATTAATGACTAGACGAACAAATCGGATAATGAATATACATATGTATTGTAGACGTATAGAATTTCAAAAAATATCAATGATAATAGCAACGTTGGTATTTTTATAATAAATAGAGCGTCAATGAGTACCATAACGGAGGTGCGGAAACCTTAGAAAAAAGACATGCAAAAAAAGGAATTAGTTGTAGAAATTAGATAGCAACTAAGATGAAGTTTCATTATAAGAGAAATGAAAACAATGTCATACATAAGTACGCGCTCGTATCTATGTACGTACTCGCATATACATAGGTATGTACATTTGTACATTATTAAATTTGCAAAGGGCGAAAACGTTTGATAACAACTAGAAGCCAACAAAGACCTAATAAACATCAAATAGTTAACCATTTTATACACTTGCAATAAATATTTGCATGTGTCAGTGTGTATGGATATGGATACATATGGTTTTATATACGTGATTGATTTTCTATATATGGAGGTTTTAATTTTTATTGCGGTAATTACAATTAAGACACATACACATCCGCATCTGTGGGTAAAATTTTCGCAAAGTACAAACACGCAATATTTTCTTTGTGAAAATAAATCTGTAAATACAATTAATTTATTATGACGAATATTAAAAGGAATATTTTTCTAAATTAATCAAATTCTTCGAAAAACTAATTCAATTTGCAAGCACTAGCAGCGTCCATAAATTACGTGAGATTTTTAAGGGGGGAGGGGGTCGAGTCAAATCTCATCTAATCTTACGTTAGAGAGAGGGGGGGTCTCGGCAAATATCACGCAATTTTTTTTCTGATTGAAACAAAAATAATTATACTATTTTGGTCCATTATCCAGATTGTACATGCTTAAGATTTAATCTTAAGCGTAATCGTAGTATGATTAAGATCATTCACTAATTCGTTCGAAAGAAAATAATTTCATTCATACTTCGACGTTATACATTACTGCTGTCAAACCACCATATTTGTTTTATACCAAATAGCTCAATTTAATCTGAATTTACGGTACAGTGTAGCCCGTCGTTTGTTTTCGCGCCACTATCAGCCGAACGCGCGACTCGATGAACAAGAGCGTACGAGCTGAGTGGCAGCGACACACGGACAGGTTCCAACCTTCTTTGTTTATTCTTGTAAATGTTTTACTCGACTCAGTTCATGCTCTTACTACTGCCACGACGATGTGATAAAATTGTGGAAAACTGCGAAGCAAAAATTCCCGAAGAAAGAAGAGTTAATACATCGCATTAAACATGAGATTGAACGGCTTCTCAGGGAATCCACTGAGCGAAAAGTTCCGTCTACTTTAGCATTCCTTCAAAAGGTAGGTTAAATATATATTTTTTTAAGAAAATACTTTTTTTATATAAAGTTTATTGTTACAATTAATAGCATAAAAAAACTGAAACAGTGAAATTCTTGATAAAATATGCTAAAATCATAACTACAAAATATTAGCGCGGTCATTTCCTTCACTGTTTTCACATAATTCAAAATCAGCTTCTTGTGATCAGCGATGATGAGGATGAAGCTATGTCGAACACTACACCATCTAACGTACGTCCCACTCCAGCACAAGATACTATGAAGAAACAGATTGCTAAGCTGCATATGGAGCTTGACCTAAGTGCTGCAGCGCACGCCGGAGTGATCTGCATATGATTCTTCACCACCGTTTTCTGCCACCTCCATACCCTATCACTCAGGTTGATGAACGTTTGACAATTTCGGACTTTAAAGAACATGACGGAAAGTCATTCGCTCCATTGCGAATACGCCTACCGATTCAACCGCTGAATGCCTTCATCAGCACGCCTTATGATCTCTATTGCCCAAGTATTCGTGATAATTTAGAGAAAAGATGCTGCAGTACATGCGGTATTTACTTCGCATCTATCGCAAGAGCTGCACAGCACAGGCGAGCGGCTCACATTGCACCAGCTAAGCAAGCGCGTATGTTCCGCAAAGTGCGACCCTCACGGATTGTCGAAAGACGAGCTAATGAGTTACTGTGCGCAAGCGTCAACGGCTTAGAGTGGCTAGATCAGAACGAAGTTGAAGGAGCAGATGATTTTACTGAAACTCATGTTGGTCCTAATAGTCTCTCTTGAAACAACGCATGACTCTCCATGGACTGAATTAGAGTAGATATTCTTTTTTTAATCGCAGTAGTTAAGATTTAAGTCTTCTATTGTTAAATTTTTATTACACTTATATTTTAAATTTTTTTTTCTCTTTTTACAATAACAATCCAACGAGTTTACATAAGAAACCCACATTTTGAAAAATCTCACGTGAGATTGGGGGATGGGGGAGGGGGTTGAATAAAATCTCACGACATCTCACCAGGGGGGGAGGGAGGTATAGAAAATTAAAAAAACACCTCACGTAATTTATGGACGCCCCCAAATTTGTGAACACACATATTGTACAAGCATATATGTATTAGCGATACCAATATTAGTAATAAGCGTTAAGCGCGGGATTTCGGGATATTTTTCGTGTAAGCCCGAAACACCAGGTTCGTCAAACTTTCTTAAAATTAGTAAGCTTTATGTTTTTTTTTTGGCGGCCGCCGTAGCCGAATGAGTTGGTGTGTGACTGCCATTCGAAATTCGGAATACGTATATTCGAATCTCCGTGAAACACCAAAATGAAGAAAAAGAGTTTTATAATAGCGGTCGCCCTTCGGCAGGCAATGGCAAACCACCGTATGTATTTCTGCCATGAAAAAGCTCCTCATAAAAAAAGATATCTTCCGTTCGGAGTCGGTTTAAAACCCTCCATTTGTGGAACAACATCAAGAAGCACGCCACAAATAAGAGAAAGAGCTCGGACAAACACCAAAAAACTGGGTGTAAGCGTCAATTATATGTATATATATATATATATTATCCCAATATTTTCGCGATTTTGCCAAATACTGAGATGAGATTATTTGTAGAAAAAATTAAAACACTAAATTCTACCAACTGTTGCCTTTAAAATCATTATGGCATTTAAATTTCCTATGATTTTAACAAATTTTTATTGGAACTATTGTTTTGAATAGGTAAATTATTGTTATATAGTAGGTTTGTTTTTTGAAGGTGCGTTGGGTAATTTAACCTTATAACAGGTTAATGGGTATTTACATACAAATGTACAACAAATATCGAATTTCGCTGTGGTTTGCTCAGTCAACGTTCCCCTCGTATTATAAATTGATTTTATGGAATTATTTACATATATATGTATATACGTATGTACATTTGCATACAACAAAATATTTGCATATGTATGTATGTCATTATTCTTGTTATTTGTTATGAACTTAATTCAACTGGAATAAAATATTTACGTAAAAAAATTAAAAAAAATATAATTATCGACTGTCAATAAAGGACATGGTTTAATTAGAAGGTGAAGTAAGAGCAGTACAGACTATCTGACACTAACGCACACAAAGTGGCTACCTCTTGTGTTTTTGTTGTTGTTTTTTTTGGAACGGGGTATTATTTTAAAGAAATGTTCCCCCCTTTTAGAGTACGCAAGGGAAAATAATTTTAATTTTATTTAGAATTTATTTTTTAACTGAAACTTGCAGACATTTTAATAATATAAGTGCATTGAAAACAGTAAATTCCACCAATTTTTTTGCTGTCAAAACAAACTGTTATCCCCGCAGAATTAAAGGGTTTTATTATAGAGCTTAATTATTGGGATCAAAGAAAAAATATGTTTATGAAATCTGAAAAATATTTACTTCTTATGCTTTTTTTGCAAGCGCTTATTTAGAAATTAAATTCGAAATGCATTACACTTAAACAACACAAGTTTTCTACATCAAAGCATTAATAATTTTATAAACAGTTAAAAAATTAAAAAAAGGTTCAGATTTCTTTAAGAAATTATCAACGGAAAATATGGGAATATGACAGTGTTACAAAATTTAAATTGTTTGAAAATAATAGCGGGAAAGGAAAGCCGCCCAAAGGAAAGCCGCCTACTTACGTCATCTGTTTATTACACCATAGTATCTGGCTAGGTGTTGTTCTCGATTTTGGTTTCACCTTTTTAAGTAAATTTAATTTTTTTCTTTTTGTCTGAATACGCGGGTGATCAATAAGTCTCTGAAAATTGGAATAAATGGTGTTGCCATTTCAAATTCAACATTTGGCTTATCAGGTGCTACTTCGATTTAATTTCCTTCCCTCTTATAAGTATTTTCAATTTGCGTCTTATTTATCATTTAATTTTCCGAGCTGATCGCTGCATATCTCAAAATGCTTATAAAATCATAAATTTAATGTATACAAACTAATGTTATGCAATTCACTAAAGCGTCGCATCTAGAAGCTGTTTTGTTTTATAACTTCAAAAGAGTACAATCACATCCGAACAGTTTTTTGTAAAGTTTCGTAAAAGTAAACTAAACATGGACTCATTGCAACTCACTAGAAGCCAAAGAGCAGACGAGGTGTGGACTTCTAGTAATGAATCAAAGTCGAAGAACGCTAAAGTGGCCAATGTCGCCGATTTGATCCGTATACCTCAAAAGCTATACTTTTGTTTGCAAATTTGCAGAACATACTTCACTTTTTCACGTAATATAAATTTCGACACTTTTAAAGCAAAAAAAGTTGAAACTCATATGATTTATTTTTCATTTTAAAATTTGTTACATCCCTGTGGCAACTTCTGAATATACAAATCAATTCGCTTATACTAAACGCACAATCACTTGGTGGTATTTCTTTCATGGAAAATTCAGTTGGCAACATTTGCCATGGCGGACATTTTGTCTTTCCTTTTTCCTTTTGCTGTTGAAGCTGATGATTCCGAACATGGTCTAAGAATTATGTCCAGCGAAATTTGGTAAATATTATTTAACACGAAATATTTTACATCGTTATACAGGGTCCGCCATATAACTTTACGGAATTAAAAATGCTATAAAAAAGAAACTACTCAATATTTTTCCAAACTGTTTTTTTATTTTGAAGTACAATCCTTCCGGTTAATGATAGAATACAACTTCATTCATATGGCTGCCTCGGCTAGCCATGCACCATCCCATACGATCGGTCCAATTTTTCAACACATTTTCGATTGTATGCGGCTGTATTTCAGCTATGACACCGCGTATGTTGGTCTTCAGTGCATCAATTGTTGCTGGTTTGTTGGCATAACACTGGTTTTTGACGGCACCCCAAAGATAATAATCCAACGGCGTCAAATCGCAGCTCCGAGGAAAAGATGATTTTTCGGTAAAAGTCTTCATCTTCTTCAAGTCGATCCCAATCCCATGAAGCGAAAACGCATTGAGTGGTCGGTTTGCTTCAGCTGCCGAACCAATTGGACTTTGTACGGCGTCATACCAAGGTCTTTACGCAAAATTCGTCTCAATGATGTCTCCGAAATGTCCAATTGTTGAGAACGACGGTGAACTGATGTTCCTGGTGATTCACGAACACTCTCGGCCACAGCAGCAATATTTTCGGGTGTACGCACGGTTTTTGGTCAGTCACGCGTTGGTTTGTCAATAAGCAACCCAGTTTCTCTTACTTTTTTCGCAAAGTAACGCACATACGCTTCATTCGGTGCTTTTCTACTTCCCATTTCCGTACGTAATTTTCGTACACATTCTGCAACATTACCATGATTTTCAAAGTAATGTCGCAATATTTCCCAGCGTTCTTTGAGCGTATACACAACCATTTTCGTTCAGCGGAAGAATAAAACTAATTTTCTGTCAAATCAGATGACAGCTAAGTGTTACCATTCTTCAAATAATACCTAGTTCAAATCCGTAACGATAGATGGCGAGCCCTATATAATTTACGTAAGTGATAGGTTTTGAGTAGTTTTAACAAAAGGTTGAAGGGGATAAGGTTACGATAAATTTCGTAAATGTAATATAACAAAAAATAACGAACAGCTGACCAACGTAACGAAACGTAACCACGTAAACAAATTTTTTACTTTTGTTTGTATTCTATTGATGAAAAATTGTGCACAATACTCAAATAAATGTTTTAAATTGATAAAATATGTTCAATATATGTATATATATATACACAATATAGTATATATAATTGGCGCTTACACCCATTTTTGGGTTTTGTCCGAGCTCCTCCTATTTGTGGCGTGCTTCTTGACCTGGTTTCACAAATGGGGGACTTACAGTTTTAAGCCGACTACGAACGGCAGATATTTGTTTATGAGAAGCCTTCTCATAGCAGAAAAACAGTCGGAAGTTTGCCATTGTCTGCCGAGGGGCGACCGCTATTAGAAAAAACTTTCTTAATTATGGTGTATCACGGGGATTCGAACCTACGTGCTCGGTTTTTCCGAATGGTAGTCACGCACCAACCCATTCGACTACACTTTTTGTTTTATAATTCTTGTAAATAACGTAAAACCTCTTCCGGATAGAAACTATGTTAAGTGATATGCAGCCTCAGTGAAAATTGCCATGCATAAAGGCATTTGCCTTTCGGTTGAATCAATACAAAATTTTAAGTACATGTATTTCAGAGCTTTTCCTTTCAATTAAAATTAATAATTTCGCTTATACGCGTTGTTTTCTGTCCAACATCCTCGAAAGTTCCCCGTGTTCTCTTATTTCGTTGTTGTTGTTTTAGCAGCACAAACATTCCCCATACATGTGGAGTGACAGTCCACCCTGTTTGTTGCCCGTGAGATACACAAAATTGAGCGAAACTTGTGTCCGTAGAACAGCTGCTTTAGTGTGGTTACATATTTACACAATACATCGGTTTGTGTGGGTTTGTGATTGGTTGGGTAGACACAATGCTACCCTTCATATTTTTGCATGCATACTTTTACACATATCTGCGTTATCAGTTACAATTTCTTATTGTATAATAAACCAAAGCCAAAAAACAACAAATGCAAATAATTGATTTATCTATAATTAAGATTATTAAACAACGTTTCATAGAAATTTAAATTTTAATAAGTTTATTTTGTTAATGAATTCAAAATGTACTGTTTGGCAACACTGTGTGGTGAGAGAGCAATCAGCTGACACGTTTTTACGAAACAATCAAAATTTTCCATTTACAAAAGTACACGATACCGTCGTAAGGATACGATGATGAGTTTTGTTTGATCGTGTCAGCTGACACGGAACGTACGTTTACGTCGGTGAGAGTGGGCACCATAAGTCCGGATCATCTCGGGTCTCCCGCTATTGTGGGAACGCGTACAATTCGTTCAATCATGGCCACAGTTTTTTTTGGAATACGTGCAGTACCATTCACATCGATTAACTTGAAATGGGTAATAGGATTGACAGACAGCAGCGATAATCCGGGCAAATTAATCTGGTTAAAATTGTAGCGCGACAGGCGGTTGTTACGCAGATTAGTGAACAGCTGATTTGTTTATTAGATAGTTATGTCAGTAAAAGATGGACGAATATTAGCTGCCTTATACTTAAAAATAATTGTTTATTAAAAATAAACTTAAATTGCTATTTTTCAAACTGCTTCGAAACATCGACACAATTAATGCAATTTCGAATGTGCCAGCGCAAACAAAAATTGTAAGTTTAATATTATACTATTTATAGGGTTGTAATTCATATTACATGTATATTTGTGGGGAGGCAAAAAAATCGCTCATTGCTCTGTGAAAATCATATTCTAGGGATCAAAATAAGAAACTTTGCCGAAGGAACCATACTTCTAAAACGAATTCTGATGTCCCCCAATTTGGGTCGAACTTTTTAGTTTCTTTTCTCATGTAAAGGCCAAAAATGGTGATATTTTGAAATGATTGTATGGGGAACCCCCCAGGGGAGTTCCAGGGGGGGTGCCACTGGCATGGGTGGATCGGCTATCCAAAGTTAGTGGGGGTCGGTCATACATTTGGACTCGATTGGAGCACTCTAAATGGGTCAAAGTGGGATTTTTCGTTCGACCCAAATTGGGGGACATCAGAATTCGTTTTACAGGTATGGTTCCTTCGGCAAAGTTTCTTATTTTGATCCCTAGAATACGATTTTCACAGAGCAATGAGCGATTTTTAAATCGACCCGCCCTAATGTATATTCATGAAATAAAATGAATACTCCTGTTCTGTTAATCATATTGCTCCAGAATATTAATGCTGCAATAATTGTTTTCAGTCTTTCTTGTTCTTCTCTTTAAAAGTTTCATTATTTTTCATTCACAATAGATATTAGCTGCCCTTTTTCGACAGTTAGTTTCGAAAACTAAAAAATAATCGAAATTCGGGTGTACGTAGCCCGCGAAATTTAAAAATTCACCATATTTTTTCAACAAACCTTGTATCTTTAAAAAAAATTCTAATTGAAGATTATTAAAAACTCGTTTAGCGTTTGGTGTAAGCTCAATATTTTTTGGAATTTTATATTAAAACAGCTAAGAAATATGTATATAGGAGTATATCCATTTTTTAAATTTATTTCGACATATCGCACCCTAAATACAAAAGGGTCACAACTCAAAATGTACTTCTGCTCAAATATGAACGAGACGTTATCAATAAAACGGTCCGCGGATGACATATGGCAAAAATAAATTTTTTGTTTTTTTGGTAGGACTGTTATAAGCTTACAAGGCGAATTTCAGCGTGATATGTCACATAGTTTGTTTTCTGTGCTACTGTAAACAAGTCAAGCTCGAGTGTGGAAAATTTTGAGTTGTGACCCTTTTGTATTTAGGGTGCGATATGTGTGCCGAAAAATACATAAAAATTGTGTTGAGTATCCGGATCTCGGTATCTGTATTATAAAAATTAATATGAAATTATTGAAATAATAAAAAAAAAAATTAAAAAGCTACAACTTGCCAAATTTGGTATCTAATTTAAAATTAAAAAAAATAATAATAAGGATTATTTTCTGTCCCTGTTATAAACTTTTAACTCTTTCAAGGCATGTAATTATGTAGCGGTATAGATTTTTGCTTACGAATGATAGTTTCGCTGATGATGAGCTATTCTAAGATCATAATTATCCGTTAAGCTGGTCACGAACGGAAAAAAAAATTCAAACAATGCGTTGAAACTCATTTTGTCACACACGTGTGGATTTGTTGACGACTTTGGTTTCACGCTGTTTGTTGCTGAGTGAACATCGAACGCGGAGAAAATGATTTTCATGTATGGTGTTTATTTCTATATTACCGTTTTTGTATACCTCTTTATATTTTTCTAATAAAATTTACCACGATTTTAATTTTATAATTCTGTCTTTATATTCACCACTCTTATTTTGATTAATTATGAATATAACTTAAATATTCGTAATTATATAATATTTACATAATTATTCATTATTCATATAATTAATATCTGTTGAAATTTCTTTTCCGTCTGTGCCCAGCTTAAGTTAAGGAAAAGAAAGAGTTTGTGATGTATGCTGCGAATAATCAATCAGTTGTTGAAAACAGTAAAGTTAAATTTTTGTTGAAATGTGGTTTATACTGCTTAATTTTAATAAATAAAATGTTTCAAAACGTCAACAGGGTTGTAAGGCATGTGTGTAATTGGCGCGTACACTCTTTTTGGGTGTTCGGCCGAGCTCCTTCTCCTATTTGTGGTGTGCGTCTTGATGCTTTTCCACAAATGGAGGGACCTACAGTTTCAAGCCGACTCCGAACGGCAGAATTTTTTATGAAGAGCTTTTTCATGGCAGTAATACACACGGAGGTTTGCCATTGCTTGCCGAGGGGCGACGGCTATTAGAAAAAAACTTTTTCTTCATTTTGGTATTTCACCGAGATTCATACCTACGTTCTCTCTGAATTCCGAATGGTAGTCACGACAGGTTGTAAAGCATAATTTTACAAATTATTGATACTGTACTGATGCAATATATAAGTATACTACATAAGGTTTTCATGCAGTATTGATGAGATACTTTCACATTGTACTCGTATACATACGTTTTTGAAAACGCCTGTAGATTTACTCAAGACGACGTAACTTTTACAAATGTTAAGCAAGCGCGATACAATTTTGGTAAGAATATTAATAATAGATGTGGCACCCTAACAAAAACACATAATGCAAATCCGTTGACTTAGAGCGTCGCCTGGCAGTTATTCCGGGAACTTTTGGATGAATGAGAAATGAATTTTATGATGGTTACCACTCAAAAATACATTCACAAATCCCCACCACCCCCTATATAAAATATTCTGGGTGCTCGCTTGAATCGACGTGCATACACACATAGATACATACATATGTATATGCATTTACATACTTACATACATACATACTCATATGCAAATTTGATGAACTTTCGACAACTGAGGTGAAGTAACAAAAAATACTTACAATTGGTTTGATATCATGCATATGTGGTGTAACTTTTTTTCTTTCATTAACACATTTATACTCATATTTGGGCGTTGAAAGTACATATGTACATACATATATATAAGTAGATAAGTACTTATGTACATATGTAGTTAAAATGTGGGCCTTTATATCTCAGTTTTAATAAGTTAGTTTCATTAAATAAGTAAGATTAACTCAAAACCGCACAGAAAAAGACGATCAGAAAATAAATGATGTTGATAACCCAAAGGGGAATGATTCGAATGTAAATATTAATGAATTTATTTACATACTTACAATACACACACATACAAAAACAACTATATTTATGTAGAGATGAATGGACTTTTCGTGAGCACAAATGATTGATATTCAACGCTAAACTTTTGTTATTGGCTCGCTGCCACTGTTTTTAATATTCCATTGGTTG
Organism: Anastrepha obliqua; assembly: GCF_027943255.1. Lineage (NCBI taxonomy): Eukaryota > Metazoa > Arthropoda > Insecta > Diptera > Tephritidae > Anastrepha > Anastrepha obliqua. The sequence goes on from NC_072892.1 coordinate 91,564,938, forward strand.
GAATATTCTAATATGTAGGTATAATTATTGCATAATTAATGCAGATTTTTGTTTACGTTTCTTGCATAGAAATACATACATAGATGCAGATGCATATGTATATTTTTCATGCCACTGCTATGAATCATATTAAGTAGAGATATTTATTGATGGCATGAATATTTATAAAATGCGTAAACATGTATGTAAAAGTGTGTTATCTGCTTGTTACTAGCGCATTATCAATCGTTATTAAATACAAAACATGCACACACTTGTGTTCTCATAATTAAGACACTTAAGCTTTTAAAAATCATGAGCAAATTTTCTTCGTAAAATTTTCATAAAAACATATTTCATTGTATAACCAAAACCTTATAAATCAAAGTTCCGAAATTCACAAAATTTTTATAAATTTCTAAAATATATTATAAAAATCTTCAATATAAAATAAATAAAGTGAACGTTAGAAGTCACTCGAAAATCGCGTTTATTTTTGATAATTTTTTTGGATATGATTTTGAGAATTTTCTTCCAGTGATTTCAAATTTACACTTTATTATACTAAAATTGAATACGCTATAAAATGCCATACCCAAAAGCCTTTTAAAGATTAAAATTCAAAATTTTTATGAGAATTTTTTGAATTTGTTAATTTTTGTAATAAGTCTGTAAATTTTATTTATAAGGCTGAACTATACTTTTATGAAAAATTAAGGAAAATATGTTGCATGAAAAATATTGGGAGTACAACGACTAAATTCATACATATCGTCTACTTTTGACAAAAGGTTGAAATAAATATAATATTATAAGAGATCTGAATTTATCGATCTGAAATCAAAAACTAATGAATTAATAACTCCCTGGGAACCCTTTATTCGGCAAAGCAAAAATTATTCATTATTTAACGTGTACTATTCGCCCGCCGTAGCTGAATGGGTTGGTGCGTGACTACCATTCGGAATTCGGAGAGAACGTAGGGTCGAATTTCCGTGAAACACCAAAATGAAGAAAAGGTTTTTTTCTAATAGCAGTCGTCCCTCGGCATGCAATGGAAAACCTCCGAGTGTGTTTCTGCCAGGCAAAAGCTCCTCATAAAGAACCATTTGCCGTTCGGGGTCGGCTTAAAACTGTAGATCCCTCCATTTGAGGAACAACATAAAGACGCACACCACAAATAGAAGGAGGAGCTCGGCCAAACACCTAAAAACTGGGTGTAAGCGCCAATTATATATATATATTAGGGCGGGTCGATTTAAAAATCGCTCATTGCTCTGTGAAAATCGTATTCTAGGGATCAAAATAAGAAACTTTGCCGAAGGAACCATACCTCTAAAACGAATTCTGCTGTCCCCCATTTCAAAATATCACCATTTTGGGCCTTTACATGAAAAAATCAGCTAAATGGCTATGTTTTTTCTTTATTTATAATAATATCTATTTTTTCTCTTAAGAAATTTATTTAGTCAGAACATATGTAACTGAAAAAATTAATTTAAGTGAGTCATAGAGAAGAAACTAAAAAGTTCGACCCAAATTGGGGGACATCAGAATTCGTTTTAGGGGTATGGTTCCTTCGGCAAAGTTTCTTATTTTGATCCCTAGAATACGATTTTCACAGAGCAATGGGCGATTTTTTTGCCTCCCCACAAATATATATATATATATATATATGTATGTATATGGAATAACGATGATGAACTTCAACGTTTAATCATTTTCGTACCCACTAAATAGAATTTTTCTCCTCGCCCTTCATTCGACACAAATTATCTACACCGATCTATTTGGAAACAAGAAATAGTCGCAGATTTAAGAATCTAGAGAATATGATTTATGAAAAAGTATGTTTATACTCGAGTAAAAATACCAGAAGAACAAAACGAGGAAGCAGATGCCAGAATTTCTTTTAAAGCCTTGATCTCTTTACATTCTTTGGGAACGCATTAAACTTAGATGGCACTTCTTATATCGCAGATATCTTACTTTTATTATAATAAAATAATAAAGCTTTCATTACAGTACAGATATTGATAAAAATTAAAATTGTTTACCTCAGATTACAAAATATAAGTATAACAGGCAGGAACAAAGGCAGATAGGGGTTTTGGATGTTCAATCAGAATATTTAGAAAAATGTCGGATGTGCAGTTTAACAGCCCATTGAATTTGGCTTAATATAACGCATATTTGAAATGTCGCAAAAATAGCGTTGATTTTTTTTTATTTTCTTATTTGATGGCGATTTGTTCATATTCTTCATATACGAGTATGTATGTTATGTATAAAAGAAAATTCAAATGAAATTTTCGAAATTTAAACCACTTTAAACTGCCGTAATAATGGGTATGGGAATAAGATTCCACGCTCGTAAAGGGGTTTCGCTGCTGATACTATTTTTGTGTTCGCTTCAGTAATATCATATGTATACTGGTAATTTGAAGGTGTATATGTAAGGTCTCGATCGCAGTAGTTGACATTCCTTCGAAGCGTAAGATCAATTTTATCTGACGTCAAAAATGTCTACGTTCATCCCGAAAAAACAGCATTTGCGGAAAGTCATGCTTCATTGCTACCTATTAAAGAAAAGTGCAGCTGCAACGTGTCGTATATTGATCGATATTTACGGTAATTACGCTCCATTAAATACAACTTGTAAATAGTGGTTTCGACGCTTCCAAAGTGGCAATTTCGACGTGAGTGATAAAAAACCGAAAAAATTCTAATATATTCAACTACAACAATTATTGGATGAAGACGCATGTCGAACCCTTGATGATATGTCTAAAAAGTTGGATGTTGACAGATCAACCGTCGGTGGGAATAGTCCAGAAAGCAGGTAACTGGGTGTCACATGAATTGAAGGAGAGGAATATCGAGAGACCATTGGTGACGTATGAGATGCTTCTTGAACGGCAGAAAATAAAGTGTTTTCTGTATCGCTTCGTCACTGGCGATGAAAAACGGATCCATTATGATAGCCGTAAGCGTAGAAAATGTTGGGGCCTGAAAGGTGAACCACGTCCATCGGTCCACGACAGTCGGTTCTTCGTTACCGGAACGACCCGGATTTATATCTGGCCAAGGACTGTCACTTCAGCAGTATTCACAGTATATGTATGGGGAATGTTTATGCTGTTACAACAACAACAACAACGAAAAGAATTCGTGCTTTAAAGGTTATATTGTGCATCTGGTGGGATCAGATGGGTGTCATCTATTATGAAATACTTAAACCATTTGAAATCATCACTGGCGATCGAACAACAACATCGTTACCGACTGCAGCTAATGCGTTTGAATCGAGCTCTCAAACAAAAGCGGCCGGAATGGGACGGTAGCTATGACAAACTGATTTTGCTACATGACAATGCTAGCCCACACGTTGCTAAATCGGTCCAGAAATATTTACAGGGACTGAATTGGGAAATCTTGCCCCACCCACCGTATTCCCCAGACATTGCACCTTCGGATTATCATCTGTTCTGTTCAATGCAGTCAGGCCTTATTGGGGAGTGGTTCATTTCTTACGAGAGCATCGCAAACTGGCTCAATGAATGGATCAAGTCAAACGAACTCGACTTCGTTAGAGGAATCCGTATGCTGCCTGAAAGATGGAGTAAAGTTGTGACTTCAAATGACACATTTCGCATCATATCATGTATTAGTTAATTGTTTAAATAATTCGTAACTTTGACTAAGAAAGGACGGAAAATTATTCCCCTACCCAATATTATACCAAATTGATTGGCTATAAAACTGCATAACTGTTACTTTTGAAATTTCGATGAAAATTTGTTAAATTTTTTAAACTCTGGTACAATATTTTAAATTTTAGATTGTATGGGTTTTGTGTTTTATAAAAAAAAAATTAAGTAATTTAGTCATAGTTTTGCAATATGTCGTGCTACTATTTTTCTAAACACGAGTGTATATGGGTTAACACACTGCGTATGCGCTAGTAACTGCTTTGTTTAGCTTGATTTGAGTTCGACTGAATGAGTTGATTTATTTGAAAATATTAATGATGCAGTTATCAATTCAAATCAATTTACTTCATATTGTATAAGTTAATTCAAAGAAGTTTATTGCAAATTGTAAACAAATATTGTAATAAACAAGTTTTTACTTCCTTCAATTCGATATTTAAAATTTTCCGGGATTGGCATCCTGAGTACAGAAAAAAATTAATTCAATTCATCTTAAAACACCCAAAAAGAAATATAAATACTAAATTGCTGTATCTGTATCAAGATATTTATCTCGTAAAATATCGATCGAACAATTTTAAGTTTATGCTCGTTGTCAAGGTGACATTTGACACTAAAAAAATAATGTCGATAGAAATCACAGAAATAGTCGAAGATGACGGTCATGTTAGTAGTAGTAGCATCGCCCAGGAGCTAAAGACCGACCATAAAACAGTCTTAACAGTTTACAAATAATGGATTAATTTTTCCCCAAAGTAATGCAATATATAACGAGGATGTGGCAACAAAATGGTGCGGAAGCGCTAGTTGGATTCTGGAAGAATCACCACAAAAATCAACCAACCAATGCAATATATGTATATAAAATATAATTAACGGTTACACCCTTTTTGGGTGTTTGGCTAAGCTCCTCCTATTTGGGGCGTGCGTTTTGATGTTTTTCCATAAATGGAGGGACCTACAGTCTTAGGCCGACTTCGAACGGCAGATATTTTTTATGAGGTGCTTTTTCATGACAGAAATAGACTCGGAGGTTTGCCATTGCTTGTCGAGGCGACCCCTATTAGAAAAAACTGTCTATCATTTTGGTGTTTTATACACGAAGATTCGGACCTACGCACTTCCGAATGGTAGTCACGCACAGTGGTAGTCACAATGGCGCAACTTTCTTTCCTGGCGTGTACAAATGATTCAGAGAATCAAAATTATAATACATTGTAACAGGAAAAGCGTATATAATCATGCACACATATACATGTACATACATGTGTATGTATTTGTGAATATAATTTCTCATAAATTCACGCACACGCAAATTTGAACCATTTTCAGCCACTTTTTGTCTAACAACAATCCCCAATCGATTGCACCATAAATACCACAACGACGAACTTCGACAGTACCTCCCCTTTACATACCCCATCTGCCTACAAGAGCAATACTTCATTTTCCAACCACTCTTCTCTTTCTCCTTATGGATTTGTTTAATATAGATTGCTGGTAAAAACTTGGATGAAATACTTTTGTTCTCGCAACCCCCTCTGTTCATACTTATCACAAACAGGAATACTAATATAAACACCGCTAAAATGTAAGCAGAAACTTTAATGGATGAATGTTATACATGTTTATGGGATAAAGTGCCAATTGTTTTTTGGCGAATAAAATTACATTGGGCATGATTGGAGTCACATACTCGTACTTTAAATGGATAGTGATTTAATTAGTGCATAATAAATTAACACAACCAAAACCGAAAATAGTGATAAACGGAAATAAGCGGCAAAAAGTAGGCACCAAAAAAAACGCCAAAAAATTGGGATCAGAAAACGCCCCAAACAGTAGGCACCAAGGAAATATAACGCCAAAAATATATTTCCTACAAGTTTGCACCAACAAACAAGCGCCAAAAAGTAGGCAGTATTATTTCCCACTAGAAATTAGCAACCGCAAGGAAAAACTGAGGAAAAATACCCTAAAGTGTGTCTAAGATATATATAAAGCTCTCTCTCTCCTCTACGTTATATCTTTTTTCTCTCTCGCGGAACGAAAATGCCCAAAACGTTGCATGGCCTTGAAATTTTACTCTCCATTCTCGCTCGTCCATCGACGCCTAAGAAGTTTCACTTCAAAAATTTGATCTTCTTCAAAGCTTTCGCTATAGAATATAATAATTGGGGGTTTGCACTTCGATCTAAAGGTTTTTTGTGTCCTCTACTCATCCAAGCCCAGTTCTCTAAGTAAACCTAAGATAGAGCTGGGTTGAGAAGGTGCACATCACCCTTGTGATGCAGACACATGTGTTATGCTGAAGCCTTAGCCCTAGCTCTCCACGCAACCACGCCAGATGTTACCGTAGGCCTTATTATCATTAGTAAATTATCTCAGGATTTTTGGGCTACAATCCCAGGATTTTCCTGTTAATCGTTTGCACAAAACTAGAGCTTTAGTTGCTTTGGGCATAGACATTTTATCAACAATTTTCAAATTAGGAAAAATATGCATAAACAAAAAAACAGTTATAAGAAATCAACACAAATTTTGAGCCATGCTGAATCTAACACCCCTATTGCAAATGTCGACTAATAATCGATAAACAACTGCTAAGTGATTATCGACTATCGATTGTATTGTAAGTGTAGAGTTGCCATTCAGTTATCAACTGTGAATAGTTATTTTTCGCTCATATTTCTACAATTCCCAAGTAATTTGATTTGAAATTTTGGGGAAAAAGTAATATGTATTTTTAGGACTGTCGGTTCTACGTAACCGGAACGATCCGGATTTATATCCGGCCAAGCATTTTCACTTTAGTCGCATTTCCCGTATATGTATGGGGATAGTTTGTGCAACTACAACAAGAACTTACGCTGCTTGTGCAATTCCTAATAGTGCAAATGTTTGTGGATCATGATACGCAATACCAAAATAAAATATAAGCTCAATCCACAAGAGTCTATTCTACTGCCAGTCACCATTCGCAATAGAGGTGTAAATATGTCATAAAATTTACACTTAGACAGTTAACAGCTGTTAAATCAGCTATTCAGTAAAGTTTGGCAAATCATCATGAACGTTTAACACTAGAACAAAGCTTCGAAATTGTGGAAATTTACTTTGAAAAAAAAAAATCGATTGTAAATAAATAAATAATCGCTATCAAGCCATCCTGACTGTTTTTTTCTGTTTTTCAAAAATTAATCAGCTAAACACCGACAACATTTGGTTCCCACAAGACAATACATGTTGCCATACACCGCGCTTAGCAATCGATTAATTGTAATATTCAAGCCACTATTGATGCTATATGGTCAGACTTATTGCAAAAAGTAGTCCAAAATTGGACTGATCGAATGGACTATTAACAGATTATAATAAAAAAATTCATTCCAACAATATTTCTGTTTTGTATTATCATTTTAAGCTCGGGCTCTTAAAAAAACATAGATACAAATTTTCTTCCTCTCTATGTTAATATTTTTAACAATTAATTATTATTTATTATTATAATCAAATATTTGTACTTTATTTCTGTTATTTTGTACAAAACAGTCATATATTATTTGATTCTTCTTCATCATCATTGAAAATTTCTTCAACACAAATTTCAGTATGTCACGGTTGCAGTCTTCTCTACTCATTTTCCTGCGATCTTTATTTTGTGCTTCTGGTGCCTCTTCTGAAATTTGTCCGAGTATTCTCTCACCTCTTCAATAATACGCTGTAACATACTCTTTTCTGGTTACCGTTTTATAATAATAGATGAGAATATTTATTTTAAAAATCTATGTGCATCTATGTGTGTAAAAATAAATAAAAATTAAAATTTTAAGCGCTTAATACATAAAGCCGCTGTTTGTTCACTCTGTCCGCAAGAACTGACACGCGCACACTAATAGTGTTTTCTTTTCTCGAAAAAAAAAAGTCACCTCATTATATGTATGCCGACAAATATGTTGTCAGAAGAATAACAAGAGAGCTTCAACACTTCCATAAATTATATTTATTTATTTACACGAAATATAATTATTAATAAATTACTATATAATCAATATAAATATATGTATATACTGTCAGCGTAAAAGGGAAATTTATTTATTTTTTAATTTTAATAGTTTTTTTTTTATCAAAATATAGTTTATATTACAAAATTATATAAAATTTATGAAAATCCGCCAAATTTTCATCAAAATTTCAAACTTATTACTCAGAGTCTGTAGATAAAACCCGAATATACAGTTTTATAGCTTATTGAATTTTGGTAAAATAAAGTGAAAGTTTCAAGTGGCCCAAAATCGTGTTGATTTTTGACATTTTCAGAGAAAAATCACAAGGCCGCTGCAAAAAAATTGTTATGTTATACATATTCCCACGCCACGAAATAATCGCTCTCTAAGTAATTCGCAAATTACTCTGTTTCATAGCAAGATAGGGCCGTTCTCTCAATTCATCAGCCCTGATTTTTTTTTTAAGTTTCCCATTTTCATTATAAGATCTTTCACCAGATCTAATGCAAACGTCATGTAAAAAGAAAAAAAAAATAACAAATTAACACATAAAATATTCAATGGGTAAATTAATCACCCTATCGGAAGATTTATAATTTTAGCAAATGGCGTCGTAGTCAATCATATTTGACACTTGTGAACTAGATAGCTGCAATATACAATGGAGCGCAAAAGTCAAAATAAAGATTTCCATTTTATTTTTTATTTAGTAAAAAAAAACTATTCAAAAATAACACAGCAGTGAAGATATGACCGGCGGTATTTGAATATACAGTGGCTCAAAGTAATAATGAAACAGTATGAAATCATACAGTTCAACATTGATACTAAGTTAACCAACGGAAATTCTATTAACCAAAATATTTATCTCAAGAAGTACCTATATTTATTGTACATTAATTATCTGTAAACAAAAAACATAAATAACGTTTACGTACATTAATTAAAAATAAATATTTTTACAACAAAACATAACAGTTCAGAGTCAAAGTTATAACGGAACACAAGAAAAATTCATAGAAAAGTTTAATTAGTGATGGTTTTAATATTTAGTTGGGAGCTCTTTTTGTTGAGTGACAGCTGTTGTTTTATTATAATAGTATGCGCTCGAAATAATTTCAGACGTGCTCAATGACACTTAAATCAGGTGATTGTGGTGGCGGTTTAATAACATGTGGACATTTTTAAAGCCACCAAAAGTGCACAAACGTAGACGCTTTGCTTTGGATCATTATCTTGATAAAGAAATAAAATCATTTTCTATTCCAAATTTGTATCGCCTTCTCTCTGTTACCCTCGATGATATGAAGATTACCTGGTCCAGCAGCAGATGTTGCACCACATACCATTACTGAGCCTATATCGTGCTTAATGATCGAAAGCAAAATTTTCTTTTTAAGCTCCTTATTAGGTTTTCTCCAGTCATATGATTAAATTAACTTTCATCCGTAAATAAAACATTTTCCCAGAATGAAAAATCTTTGTTTATAAAGTGTTGGGCAAATACTTTATGCTTTTGGATGTTGGTCTTGTTCACAAAAGATTTAATTATGTTTTCTGATCACATTTCTAAGCTTCTTTCCCCCAAGACATTTCTCTGCTTCTGATGTCACCTTTTGAGCATTTCTATGTGAATTTTTCTCAGTTATTTGTAGTATCCACCTTTCACCCGACTCAGAAAAGATTTTGCGACGGCTCTACAGGCGTCCCGAGGTTTAATGTTTATCAATGCCGACGATTGCTTGAGGTTGTAGGTGGGCCATAACGTTCTGCTGATTTTGCATTTCGTCTGGTCTCTCCATCTACAATCTGCGATTCGAGGGTATTTTAGGGAAATTGCTTTCTTGACCGCACCTAATGGTGTGAATACTGGTACCGCAAGAACGTTATTCATGGCACATCCCCCTCTTGCCAGTTCATCGGCTTTTTCGTTACCTTCTAATATATGTTCCGGTGTCTCGGGACCCAAATTAAGGTTACTTTATGGTTGTTTGTTGTTGTTGTTTTAACAGTAATGGTAGCCGTGTCAGTGTATCACCGGTCGTCTTCGTCTAGCTCATCTAGGGGTAGGTCCAGGAAACATGCTGTTTCGACAGGTTGGGTCCAGAGGGAGAGGGGTGTTAGATGAGTCGGTTCTAGGGGGCATGTGAAGAGGTGGTTAGTGTCGTGCGGGGTACCTTCACATGCCGGACATGTGTTTGGAATGTCGGGGTCAATTCTGAATATGTAGGCGTTTAACCTGCTACAGTATCCAGAACGTAGTTGTGCCAGTGTCACACGAGTCTCACGGGGAAGCTGGAGCTCTTCGCCTGTAATAGGTGGCGGTTTGACTCCGATTACGGCATTCACTGGACGGGAGTTCATGAAGGTGGTGACGGTCTCCCAGTGGATGTCGTTTATTGACTGTCTAAATACTGTCCGGTCCAGTAGGTTGCGGTCAGTTTTGTCTTGGATTTCGTCAGCGTAGTCTACAAGGTGTCTCCTGACGTGCCTGAGAGGCAGGGGTGAAACCTGCGGTAACATCCAAGCAGGAACTGCTTGCTGAGCAGTTTGTTATGCTCCACTACTGGGGGCATTTATGCCTCGTTATGCAGGTGTTGAATGGGGGACATCAGGAGGCAACCGGTCGCTGTCCGAATGGCGGTATTTTGACATGTCTGTAGCTTTATCCACTGCGTGTCACTAGTTCCAGGCGACCAGACAGGCGCAGCACAGTTCAGAACCGGCCGACAAATTGCCTTAAATGTCGAAAGCAACAGTTCTTTGTCTTTGCCCCAAGTGCTGCCGGCAAGCGATTTGAGGACCTTGTTGCGATTTTGGACTTTAGTGGCAATTGCGGGTGTGTGCGGAGAGAAGGAGAGCAAGCTGTCAAAGGTTACACCCAAAATTGGGTGTTTACGGGTACGGGTTGTTTACCGTCGGAATTGGTGTGTCGCGACTTTTACCTTAATGGACAGCTTGACCTCCTTTGTCCAGGTGGTAAAGAGGGTCGCCGTGGACTTGGTGGGGGAAAGTTGGAGATTCCTCGCAGTGAAAAAGCGAGAAAGGTCGGTGAGTTAGTTGTTCACTTTGGAACACAGGCCATCAATGTTATTGCCCGACGCCATTATCATGCAGTCGTCAGCGTATGAGATCAGGGAAACTCCCGCTGGTGGTTGGGGGAGCTTCGAGATGTAGAAGTTGAACAGCAAGGGAGAAAGGACACCACCCTGCGGTACACCTTGCTTAATCTTCCTCTGCTTTGATGTTTGATCTAGAAAAATCACTGACGAGTGCCGACCGCTCAGGTAGTCACCTCTTAAGCCCTGGCGGGAGTGTCGACTGATAAATATCATCTAGTAGCGTAGAATGGCTGACTGTGTCGAAAGCCTTCTTCAGGTCCAACGCTACTAGGATAGTCCTCTCGCAGAAGCGGTATACTAGCCCTGTCTAGTGAACTGCATATCACTTTATGGTTTTCAATCAAGTCGGTGAGGCTATTCCTACTTTGCTCCACCACTTTAGAGGTTGTTATAGCCGCGTCCAGTGCCTGGATTGCAGCTTGGCTATCCAAAAGAATAGCGATATTGCCCTTAAAAGAGTAATCTGCGATTAGTAACCTACAAGCTTCCCCAATTACCAGTACTTCCACCTGGAAGACACTGCTGGTATTAGGGAGACGCACAGATTTTTCAATTCCAAGTCTATGAGAATATATACCAGCTTCAACACCACAATCCATTTTACTGCCATCTGTATAGACTGTGGTATCGAAGTTGTTTAGAGAGAATCCCTTATTCCAATCTTTCTTAGATAGAAAGAGTGCGGCAAAATTCCTATTGCAAGTTGCCATCGGGACGATGTAGTCAGTCCTCACCGAGGCTAACTGAGCTTGTCGCAATAATAGACTAGCGCGACCATAAGTTTTTTCTTTCCAGCGACCCGCTTCATTTAACCTAAATGCACAGGCTGATCTTTTTATTCTGCCGAGTAATTTGGAATTGTACTCTCTCCCTAGAGCTTTCCACCGAACTACCGAACCGTACGATAAAATAGGTCGTATAACCGCCTTGTAGTCATAATGTATGCTTAGGTTGAAGACCGCATCTTCTTCCAAGCATACGTTTCCAGGCATATAAAGCAATTTCTGCTTTCCTTACCCGCCGACAGTAATTTTTTATAAAAATTACACAAAAACTGCGGACGCGAATCTCTTATCACAAAACGTTAAGATTTATTTGCATAACAAATCAAACATAAATAAAGCTTAGTTTATTGACTGAAATGTAAGATTTATTTTTATTTTTGTTATTACTTTATATGCACATAAATGAAATATGCTCTTTTGAAAAAATACATACACATCCTTCTTTTTATCATATAATATCAATATTTTTTATTCAAATAAAATATAATATTCAATTCATTAAAAAATTAAAAAGTTCTAAAATAAGCTACGCTCCCCTTGAGCGGAACCCTTTTTTGGGCGGACAAAAGTTCACTTACGGTGAGTGCCCGTCTAAGGGAGGTTTCACTCTACATATATTATAAATTTATAAATCCATACTGTTCCATTATATATTTGAGAAACAGGAATTCTACTACAATAATCCACTGTTCCAATTCAGAACTGGTTTGGTTTAGTGCTTATATTGTGGTAGAGCATTTTTCTTTTTTTTAATTTAGTGCCTTTTAAAATTCAGAAGTTATCAACTCTGTTTTTCAAACTTTTTTTTCCATTTTGTGGTATCACTATTTGCACGCGCAATAGGCTTAAGGCTATTTCATTCAAGGTGGTGACACTAGAGCAGCTGATTTTTCAATTTTGTGTTTTAATTGCCAAGTGCTCTGGCTCCTTGTTGTTGTTTTGCTTGTTTGTATACATTTTTATGGAAATTTTAACAATCAGTATACAAAAAGCAAAAACCAAATGCTAATAAATTCGCTTTATTAGACTCATCCCATCCTGAAAGAAGTTTATTGAAATTAGTTAATGAGATGAATCCCAATGTGGAGATATGTTACGGATTCTCTCACGCACTACTGTTACAATACACATTTGCTAATGATAGCTTCTAGTATGTAGATATTTTTTTATGTATGCTCTTTTTCATATATAGGAACCACAATCATACAAATGCGTAATGGTTTTTGCACACGTTTTCTTATTACCCATTATCATACTTTTTATCATATCTCGATCCTGGGCAAAATGCGTGTGGCCCACTATTACCTTAAATTTCTGATAACAACGCATATGTCGCGGAGAAATCAATAATGAACAGCAAGACACGGCTAATGCTACTCGCTACATCAAATCTAGTCAATAAATTCCCCTTTCGCAACAATCTCACCACTTGTTTTTGTTTTGACCTATGTGCATGTGTAGGAGGGACTGTCTCACACCAAAATGTTTGAAGTCTCACAATGTTGGTCTGCAAGCAATTGATTAAAACTTGAAGCTTCAGGTGACGAACAAAATCAGCAATTAAATTAGTTTAATTAACATTATTTGTTTTGACTCATGCAAAAGTAATGTGTATGAAGTCAAATTTTTATCTACGATCTCCTCCAGCAGTTGTATTATAAAATCAATCTTACAACAGTAGGGTCTAAGCTACCGAAACTTCCAAGATTCATATACGATCAATGACAAACATTGCCCAAAAGTTTTGAGGAGATCCATATGGGAATTGTGCCAAAAATATCGTTATACCACTTTGGCCCACTGTGCAAAGTGTATGAATGAAACATGTATAACCCATCGCACTCTGCCCACGCGAAAAACTAGAGGGGAGATATATCATTAAGTAACTTAAGCACAATTCACCACGAGCTAAATAGCTGCTCTATCGATTTTTCGTAAACCATCCAAACACACGCACTCATATGCATACACATATACATATGTAAATATGCCATTTAGCACCGGCAACATTTGCCAGCAGCTGACTGTGACGTTAAAACAGACTTTAGATTTAGCTTCGCCACATTGCAACTATTTAAAATTCACCACACCAACACACCAATTTTAATCTTAATTAAGTAAACAAATACTCTCCGCTATATGCAATTATTCTCCGTGCACCGTTCACTTAATTAATAATCACGCGACCGAAAAATCACCGTCGCCTGGCTCAACCATATACATATGCACTTGACAGTGCATCTCTTAAAACACAAAAGTTGAAAACTCACCGATATGTGTGTCCTCAATGTGTTGTATTAAATCGCCTAAACTTGGAAATGTGATGCCGCAGCCATTAAATTTACAGATGTTTATTAAGAACACGGCCATATCCCGAACGATTCGACCGATGAATATGAATGTCGCTTCGCTGTGTTCCTCTACTATCGGACCGATGATGTTGTTGGTTGGCTCTGTTTAGCGACAGGCACACAAGCAGTCAGGCAAACTGCGAACAGCGCTCACTCACGCGACTCGGCTCACTCCACTTCAGTTCTCTGCCAACAATACACCACTTCATGCATACATACGAACGAGTACGCTGATACTGCAAAAGCACGAATGAATGCTACGCACCTGCTCACTCGTTCAATATCGTCGCTTTTTCCTATCGTACAGTTCTTCACCACACTCGCAATCTCGTTCACTCTCACGCACACACTTGCTAGTAATATTTCGCGTCACAACACTTTCTATCTTTCTCACTCCCACGGTCGCTGAGTTGATTAATACAATACTGATGGGTTACGTTGTTAAATCTAATTTGACTAAATTTTATACGAGTATATCCTGTATCTGCTTTGCAGAAATCTTCATTTATTTTATTTATTTGCTTTAAGGCTATTTACGAAGTTGGATCCTGAACTATTGGCAAAAGCGCAAGCATCCTATACCGCTCTCCAGTTAACAATTCTTTTGGATGAGCAGCGCTGCACTATACTCTGCGTGACTTTCTGCTTGAGCAGCGAAGTGTAGTAGCTGCAATGGCAACAACGTCAACTGTAATGTGGTATGCTAAGGTGGTGAATAAATTCGACGGCGTTGTTTATTTAATTGTTTTTGTTGTAAAAATTAGCTTTGTTTTGGACGTCAATTTGATGCTTGTGCCTTGTTGAAGGTGCCATGCTATTATTTTACATTGCCGCCCTATGGAACTGCCTGTTTTTTATTATTGCTCTTTTTCCTGCTTACTAATTCAAAGATACTGTGCCTTGTTAGCGCTTTTATTGTAGCATTGTTTTTTGTACCAATTAATATTATTGTTACTCTATATAGTGTGTTGATTTATGTATTTAGCTATAACTCGCCATTTATGCCGGTGGGACTAACTATTGACTCACTGCGATAATATGCGATAGATATATTAATGAAGATGTGATGGATAGGTTAGGTGGTTAGTTTATATAAAAAACGAATCGGCATAGACAAATTATTATAGATATACTTTATATATAGACTTGTTTACATATGTTTTCGTAGCTGCGGTTGTGGCTTTTTAATATCCCCTTCTCGATCTCTTTTAATAACTAGAAGAATAAAACAAATGGCAAATTAGCTAAATAACTGCCTTTCTTTCGACGTGACTAAAATAACATAAAATTATTTGTATAGTATCTCTAGAATTCGACTGCTTAGTATTACAAAGGAAGCATATGCTAACTGACGTATATAAATGTAATCCTATTCGAGAAATTACCTAATGCTATTGTATTACTACTTTTGAAGATAGTACGATATGACCGTAATGGTACACCTCTGCGTACGTGTTTTTTGTTTTTATTTTGTGGACGGCTTTCAACATCGACCTTCCTCTCACTTATTTGTTGGGTCTCCTGCCTCTCCCCTAATTTTCAATGCGATTCCCCTCTTCTTGCTTTTGGCCTGCTCGTTGTTGAACTCAACTTACGAGTTTTGCTGCCTTTTATAATTCCACCACCTCTGCTGCGACAATATACCATCTCACAAACACTCACTAACACTTACGCACATACTTATTTCATATACACAATAGGTGTTATGCAATTTGGGAACGTTGCTAGCTTGACTGTCGACCAACCAACATAACCAGCTAATAAGATACTTTTTCCACAAAATCCGAAGTAAATTTACACAAAATTCATTTGGTTAGCGTTCTGCTCGTTTTCTTGTCTATTTGTACCGTAAACTGCCCGCTTTAGCCCGGTTCCGTTATAGCATTTTGCTGCAGCTGCTACTTGCTCGTTGTATTTAATTAAAAAAACATATTTAGATTTGTATATGAATCGTAGCGAGGCGACGACGTTGTACGCAGCGAACGATCGACCCTCTTTGCTCGCGATTCCAAGCGAAACAATTTGCTGTTTGCGTTGCTGTTTCGATGCGATGCTGCTGCAGCTTAGTAACGTTTACGTTGCCGATGAATAGACGCCGACGATGTCGTCGGCTGTAGGAGAAATTATATGCATGTGTGCGATTGATAATTGAGGTAAAGAGTATGATTTATTAGCAAAGTGTTGTGTATTGTGTACACACTGTACCACTATATTGTATTTAAATACAGGGAATTGTTTCAGTTCAAATGCTGAACCAGTATTAAGCTGTAATGGAATAAAATATCTGTGCTTGTAGGTACGTTTCCTGTGATAGGTAAAAATAATTGCTACAAACCAAGGTACATTAAACAAATACAATACAATACAATAATTGGCGCGTACACTTCTGTTAGGTGTTTGGCCGAGCTCCTCCTCCTATTTGTGGTGTGCGTCTTGATGTTGTTCCACAAATGGAGGGACCTACAGTTTCAAGCCGACTCCGAACGGCAGATATTTTTATGAGGAGCTTTTTCATGGCAGAAATACACTCGGAGGTTTGCCATTGCCTGCCGAGGGGCGACCGCTATTAGAAAAATGTTTTTATTAATTTTGCTTTCACCGAGATTCGAACCAACGACCTCTCAGTGAATTCCGAATGGTGATCACGCACCAACCCATTCGGCTACGGCGAACCAGCTACCAGCTGCAAATCAAATCCTGCGCCTTCCGAGTTCGCTGTGTCGTAAGAGTCCATGAATAAACAAACAAAAGAATTTCTGAAGAAGAGAAGTAGGCGAAAGCAATAGAAACAACCAAACACAAGATATTATATACACACACATATTTTCTATCCAGAGCGTCTTCCGCATAAAAACGCAAACAAACTGAATTTGAATTCAATTTATTAATTTGTTCTTTCACAATTTAACGCATGGCACTTCCTTTTCATTAGTTTAAATCTCACAAATCATAATATTAGCAAGCCATTCACTGAATTTTCACAAACATATATATTTTCTTCTCCTTTTGTTTGTTACTTTGTTTTGTATCGGAAAGGGAGCTGCGTCAGACTCGATAAAATCGCGAAAAATAAAGTAACTGTTCTTTAAAGGCGCCACCTAAAGTACTCAATTCGCCTTGTACAAATATTATATTATTGCGTCAGCAAATTAGCTTATTCTGAAAGAAAGATAGCGGTTCGCGGATATTGCCACCTCTGTATTATTTCCATAAACTATCGAGTACGAGAACAGTGTCAACTAAAATAAGAAATCATATTAATGCGAAATTTCCATTTTAGCAACAACCACCTGTCCTGCTTTTTTTATATATATTGCTAAAGTATCAGTCCTTGAACAAATATAAAGCCGCAGATTTTCTGTTATGCATGGCATATCGATTTTTAGTCCATTCTTTGGGTAATTTTCACTTAAAAAAGTCAGGGGCATTCCCCCTTGGAACTCAATTATGCTTTTAATGTAAGAACGATAGAATTAGTATTAATATTTAATTCACCTTGCTTGGACAGCAATGCAAGGCGAATCCATAAAAGGTGCCTTCGGTATAACAACTGATTTGCTTTTCTTATTGTGATTTGGTAGTTTAAATGACAAAGCGCCGTTGTTGTTGTTGTAGTCCTTGCCCGGATATAAATCCGGGTCATTTCGGTAAACGTAGAACCGACTGCCATTCATTGCCTATGGGAAATCTCCAGGCAATACCAAAGCTCCGAATGTATCTCTGTCATGAAAAAGCTCCTCATAACAATCAACTGCGACTCGGATGCTGCTTAAAACTGTAGGAACAACATTGTAGAACAACATTAAGACGACGCCCACCATAAATAGGAGGAAAAGTTTAGCCAAACACCCAAAAACAGTGTAAATTCCAATTATATAATATATACATACTTAGTCCGGCCATAAGTTCTGTTACAAGTTAATTCCGTTGTAAATATGATACTGTGAAAAAATTGAGGGAATAAATGTTTGCGAATTTAACTTTCTGTGCGTGCGTTTATTTTGCAGTGTGTCTATCTACTCCCTCCGCTGGCTAACGACTGATTTTTTAAATTGTACGGGTCATTAACGCAGCGGCAAATTCGGCGAAGGACACACTGCGGTATTCATATGCAAATTCCCGCTAATTCTATATATGCGCGTTTGTACATATGCATTGACCGTTACCTATTGTGCGGACATACTAGTTGTGTACAAACACGCATACACAGAATTAGCGGGAATCAAATACATAAAGTATATAGTACAACATACATATATTTTTACAACTAAGCAGGGGTTTCCAACATTCCCGCCTCCGTGAATCAACCCGATTCACCATAATCAACGTCCAGAACTGCCAATTTGGAGACGGCACGGCGCTTTAATCCACTCGAAGTGCGTACGTCAGCTCGTCTGACCTCACCATCCGCTCCTGCATACAAGCGTTCCACCTTGCCTCGACCCCAGTCCCGACGAGATATATTGGGGTCGCATATGAAGACGAGGTCATCTATCTGCAGAGGTTTTGTTCGTTGGCACCACTTAACCCGGCGTGTCAATGTCGGAAGGTATTCCGCTATCCATCGTTTCCAAAAATGGTCCCTTAGTTGTCGAGCAAGACGCCACTGTTGTCGAAGAAAGCATTTGGTTTCCAGAACTTCGCTGGCAATCGGAGTTCGCGGTGTGTTGGCTTCACCGAGAAGGAAGTCATTTGGAGTCAGCGGCTGCTCCTGGTTGACATAGATGGGCAAGTGCGTCAACGGCCGAGAATTCACAATATTTTCCGCCTCGATTAGGAAGCAGTTGAGCGTGTGCTCCCGTGGCGACGTTTCCTTCAAAGTGCATCGTAGTACTCTCTTGACGCACTGCACCAATCGTTCCCAAGCGCCCCCCTCTGCCGGGTTGAAAGGCGAGTTAAAGATCCACTCTACACCCCTTTGCGACAGCTCACCCTGCAGGCGATTGCAATCGAAGACTTCGCTGAAGCGCTTTGCTTCCATGTCAGCACCGACGAAGTTCTTCCCATTATCGGACCTCACACGTACGGGAACGCCGCGACGATTTATAAAGTTGCGCAATACGATTATACATGAGTCAGTGCTGAGGTCATGAGCCAACTCCAGATGCACAGCCCTGACTGTCAGGCACGTAAATAACGCCACCCATCTTTTTTCGTTGGCGCGGCGAACAGTTACTGTTATCGGTCCAAAGTAATCGAGGCCCGTATAGCTGAATGGCCTGACATAAGGAGTTAATCTATCAATCGGAAGAGGGCCCATCAGTGGCGATACGGCATGGATTTTTCTTAAGCGGCAAATGGCGCAATTGGCGACTATACTGCGCAGCAAACTCCTGAGACGTGGTATCCAATAAAGGCGACGTATCTCACAAATAGTGGCTTCTAGATTTTGATGATGCATTTTGACGTGGTAGTGCATGGCGACCAGATTTGAGAAACAATGCTTTGGCGGTAGTATGATAGGGCGTCTCGCGCTTATTGGGAGCCAGCTGGCAGCTTCTATGCGCCCTCGTACACGAAGAACACCATCTTCGTCTATATACGGCGAAAGTTGAATGAGCGAACTGGTGCGTGGCAGGTTGCGACCGCTTTCGATGTGTTGAAATTCTTCGGCGTATTCACCGCGTTGAACGAGGCGGCACAAACAAAGCTTTGCAGTCTCAACTTCTTTGGCAGTCAACCCATAGCCTCGGTCTGGCGGTTTACGGCGGCGGCAAACGTCAATGAATCGCAGGACCCATGCTGTCGTTCTCACCAGTTTACTGAATGTAGAGAATCGGTTGTAGTCTAGAAATGTACAGCTTACGATTGCAAGGGCGAATTTAGGACGTAGTTCCTTGTCAGCTTCCTCATGATGATTGCATGTAGAGCTCTCTGTCGGCCAATACTGCTCTTCTCGTAACAAAAATGGTGGTCCGCAGGACCAACGGGCGGATGAGCTAAAGTCGACAAAGTTATTAGCTCGAGTAGCCTCGTCAGCGACATTGTGCTCGGTAGGTAGCCATCTCCAATTTGCAGTAGTAGTTGTGGCTAATATTTCAGCGATCCGATGCTGTACAAATGGCTTATAGCGCCGATGTTCACTGCGAAGCCACTGGATCACTGTTTTGGAGTCACTCCAAATGACGCAGTCATCGATGTGCAAGGAGTGCTCCTCTCGTAGGCAATTCATCAAACGCGTACCCAATACAGCTGCCTGAAGCTCCAATCGAGGGACCGTCAATGACTTCATCGGCGCGCATTTAGTTTTGGCAGATATAAATGCGACTTCAACCTCACCGGCGGCATTAGTTGACCTCCAGTAGGCTACCGCGGCAAAGGCATCCTCGCTGGCGTCGACGAAAACATGGAGCTGCAAAACTTTAGGTTTCCCATTTCGATAATAGTATCGAGGGACGGTATATTCGGCGACCATTGGCAGTTGTTTACGCCATCCTTCCCATGCGGTGTTTACGTTGCTTGGCAGTGGCTCGTCCCACCGGATGTCATTCTTCCACACTTCCCGCATGAGGATCTTAGCGCTCACTACAAAGTTGCTAAGAAAGCCCAGTGGGTCGAAGATCGACATGACCACACTGAGAAGTTCTCGCTTCGTCGGACGGCGCCCTCCGTCCAAAACGTTGGAATCTACGTTGTTGAATCTCAGTTTAAACCCAAAGGTGTCGGTTGATGCCTGCCAAAACAAACCGAGGACTCTGTCCACCAGTACTCCTTCTTTATTTGCTATTTGACGGATATTCCCGCCACCACTAAGTGCTTCTGTCACTCTTAATGAGTTTGACGCGAAATTGCAAAGATCGAAACCGGCCATCTTATGTATTGCTCGAACTTGTTTCGTTATGTCAGCTGCTTCTTCCTCTGTGTCAAAGCTATCGACGTAGTCATCGACATAATGGTAGTCCAGTATCGATTTCACGGCTCGGGTAGCACCCTTGACTTTGTTGCCATACTCCAACGCATTGATCGTCTTCACATAATTGGCGGCGCAAGGCGAACATGCTGCTCCAAAGGTCATTACGCGCATCTCATATACCTCGGGCTGTCTGGTACTATCACCTTGACGCCAAAGAAATCGTTGCGCACATCTGTCGTCACGTTGAACCAGCACCTGGTGAAACATCTCTTTGATGTCCCCACACACGCCCGTTGCTCCTTCCCGAAAGTGGAATAGTATAGCAGGCAAGGACCGATACTCTTGCGGACCCTTCATAAGCTGTGAATTAAGGGACACACCGTCCACTTCAGCAGCTGCGTCGAACACCATGCGTAACTTGCCTGGCTTATTTGGATTATTCACGGCAAAATGAGGCAAGTACCATGTTCTGTTGCAAGTTAAAGCAGCTTCTTCTGGCGACAGCTTTCGTGCGTAGTCCTTCATGACGTAGGAACTTATGATTCGGTTATATTCAGCGGCAAAGACTGTATCGCGCCTCATTTTTGCTTCAACACCCGCTAATCTTTTCAAAGCCATAGAATAGCTGTCAGGTAGCTGTATGTCGGAACGTTTCCAGAGCAGACCAGTCTGGTACCTTCCTTCAACACGGCATGTAGTAGACTTCAAGATTTCCCGAGCACGGACGTCAGCTTCACTCTCCATGATAGGCGCAGCTCGAACCCCAAAGCTTTCCGTCTCGAAGTATTCAGCAACCATATTATGAAGAGATTGATCAGTGTGGCAGTTAACGAATAAGCATGATGGCAATGATGGATCGGAGTTCATTGTTGACCCAAATACGACCCATCCTAGTTCAGTATTCGCAGCGAATGGCCCACACTTGTTTAGCTGCATTGTTGTTGACGGCAAACCGAGGTGGCAGTGGTCGAGTCCGATTAGCAGCTTTGGCTTTCATGGCAACGCAAATCGGCTTTATTCAGACTCTGAGAAGGCAGCTGCAAGTTTGAAACACCATAAACCCTTCGTAACTTATGTCTCTTTTGCATACCGGCACCACTCACGAGTAGATCTACCACCATGGCCGACTCCTGAGCGGCACGTCCTCCGAACCACTGTAGGTTCAAGCGTTCAGTCCGGCCACGTAGGCCGAGCTCTTCAATTAGTGTGCTATCAATCATTGTTATTGACGAACCTTCATCTAAAAGTGCGTATGTCTCAACGCGCTTTTGGTTCCCATACAGCACGACCGGCAGAATCCGAAATAATAACTTACTATTGTTATCTGTACTGCAACTAAGGACCGCTGCACCCGCATCACCTTGCTGTTCAATACGAGACGCTGGCTGCGTCCTCGTACTAATACCTGTATGTGTATCGGCAATGGAAGTACGTCGTTGGCGATCTCGAGGCCGCGGTGACTGGTTTGATGACCCATCGATTATTTTCCCAATATCGTGCAACAATTTATGATGCCACCGTTTGCACCCGTCAGTTGAACATAGTTTGCGCCGTTGGCAATTGCGCGACCCATGTCCAACGTTGAGACAAGAAAAACAAAGGTGACGTCGTTTCACCTCCTCCCACCTTTCCGGCACTGTAAGTTGACTAAACTGCGTACAATCGGCTGGCTTATGTTGGCCCTGGCAAATAGGGCAGGCTGAGTGACGTTGAGATTCGGCAGCGTGCAACACAACCCGACGCCTCGAATCTTTCGCTGCTTCCCCATCGTAAACCGTGCAGATGACATTGGCAAGTTGAGTGAGCCAATCGCTAAAATGCTGAACAGTTGCGTAAGGCTGTAAAGATGACGCAAAGACTGCCCATTCGATACGCTTGCTCATGGGTAACTTTCCGACGAGCTCATCGAGGAGTGTTGGATTCACTAAATACTGCTCTCCGCCACACGCGGAACGTAAAAATGCACAAACGTTGCTAATCTTCGTCGCAAATGGTATCAACTTTACCACTGAGCTTTCCGATATCGGGGCAATTTCTCGAACATGGGCTAGCTGGCTTCGAATTAATTGCTCTGGGCGACCGAATCGGAACTTAAGTTGCTCTATGATATTGGCCACGTTGTTTGGATGGATTAGTAGCGATTTAACAGCTTCTCGGGCTTCACCCTTTAAGCACTTCTGCAGGCGTAAGTTGTTTTCAAAGCAACTGTACCCATAGACAGTGGTTGACTCGGTGTAGGCAGTAAAAAATATCGGCCAGTCCTCTGGTTTCCCGCTAAACTCCGGCAAATCTTGCAATTTCCTTGGCTGGGTTGAAAACTGCAAGGGTAAGGAGCCCACGTTAGCGGAAATTGGCACCGTTTACGGAAGACTGCTAACAAATGTGTCGCACGGAGGTAAAGTCGAGCTGTTGTACGTCCCATTTGTTGAGGATGTGTAAATAAGCGGTGAGGAACGAGTGGCGGTGTACATCTGATAACGTGTAACGTTCTGAAGTGGCGGCGGCGGCGGCGGCTGCATCGTATGCACACAGGTAGCAGCACATGTTATTAACGGCGATTGCGGCTGAAGCAACTGGATCTGTGTCATCGGCAGGCTTGATGACGGCAAGGCAGATTCGTTGGCGGAACTGTCGCTGGGTGCACTGGCTATGCTTTGCGCATCAGCGCGCTGGGCTTCGTTGGTTAACTCGTGTTCCCTTATTTTGTCTTGGGCAACTTTCAGGCTACGTTCAAGCGCGGCGATGCGTTTTTGCATAGCCTGAAACATCACTTCTTGGCGGGCGGCAGATGAAGCACGAGTGGTGACTCCCTCGGCAACGGGAGCACTTGGCAAATCCACTACACCGACGGCAGTGCCAGCATCCGACACCCTTTGCTGGTCGGGTACTGATGCAGGTGTAGTGGCCTTTGAAACTGGTGTCGCCATAGTTACCTAGGTCCTGGCTGGAACAAATGGCGAACAAATGTACTTTCGAACGGACTTGCGAAATAAAAGTTTGTGAAAAAATTGAGGGAATAAATGTTTGCGAATTTAACTTTCTGTGCGTGCGTTTATTTTGCAGTGTGTCTATCTACTCCCTCCGCTGGCTAACGACTGATTTTTTAAATTGTACCAGTCATTAACGCAGCGGCAAATTCGGCGAAGGACACACTGCGGTATTCATATGCAAATTCCCGCTAATTCTATATATGCGCGTTTGTACATATGCATTGACCGTTACCTATTGTGCGGACATACTAGTTGTGTACAAACACGCATACACAGAATTAGCGGGAATCAAATACATAAAGTATATAGTACAACATACATATATTTTTACAACTAAGCAGGGGTTTCCAACAGATACTATAATACTTTTTTAATGAAGTTAGTTTTATTTAAATATGTAAATATTTAAAAAAAAAATTGCTTTTATACAAGTCTTCAAACAATGAGGCCATTCAGCTATTGCCGGACTCACGGTTTCCATGGATATTGCAATCGGTGCTCGAACCAAAGATTGTTTGAGACTCTCCAAATTTCTGTGAGGTCTTCGACAGGCCATGTTCTCCAATTCTTGCCGCAAACTATAGTTCAATGGAAAAAACTGCACTTGGAGGCTTTATATTGATTTGTGCTTTCACAATTTAACACTCGGCACTTCGCTTCCATTAGTTTGATTAGTTTAAATCTCACAAATCACAATATCACCAAGCCGATCACTGAATTTTGACAAAAATGTAATTTCTCCTAATTTTGTTTGTTTTGTTCTTTTGTTTTGTATTGCTAACGGAGCTGACATCAGACTTGTCAAAAGCGCGAAAAATAAAGTAACTGTTTTTTAATGGCGCCACCTTAGATATTCAACTTGCCTTGTGGCGAATAGATGAAGCAACTGGTATAAATGAACATATGTTGGCAACGCAGGATTAGAGCTTCCTTAAATTACATGCGTTCGTACAACAGTGAGTTATATCAGTATAATGAGCTATAGCCATACTCGCTAGCGGCGAATCTTACTCAATAGCTTTGTTGTTGTTTTCGCATGCAAATTTTTCGTTAAGTTATGTAAGACAACATCTCTTCTTTTCGCCATTTTCCCGTTAGCGAGTATGGTTATATCTCATTGAACTGGTATAACTTACTGTCTTACAAACACATGTGATTTAAGGCAGCTCTATTCCAGTGTTGCCAATATATGTTGATTTATAACAGTTGCTCCAACTTTTCGCCTCTTGCTAACGCTTGACGAAAAGAAGAGGCCTTATGTAATATGTAAGCACCCTATTATTTTATGACATGCGTCGACAATCATCAGATATAAACAAATAGAATTGCTTCAAAAATGTTGAACCTGAATTAAGTTTAAATAAGTATAAATTTAGTAAATGCAGTTACTACAGTAAATAATAATTTGACCAATTTTAATATGCATGATTTACCCATTTTTCAGATTAAATTTTCCCTGCTAAATCCTTCATTGTAGCAAGGTAGTTCCTAGTGTTGAATCAAAGCAAAGTGAACGCCAAGCTCTATGTAGATGGGTCTTTTTTTTACTACAATTTCAAAGTTTTTTAAAGAACATGTGCGTTTATTTGTAAAGCAGTAACATGTATTCAAATTTGGGGGTCAATTTGTTAAGAGCGAGCTGTTTACTTAACAAACCCTCTTTAATTGAGTCATGTTGCGATATAAGATTCTTGATAGATTATGGCCTGATTATGCATACTTCGCACAACTTTTTATTCTTTTCTTTAAATTAAAAATTACATATTCACCTAGCCATTTACTGAATATACATAATGAAGTAACTTTTTTTTTGCTTTTGTTTGTTTCTTTGCAGCACTGATGCCAACGGTTGCCAAAATCGCAAAAAAAGTAGCGGTTTTCGGAAGACGCAATCTTCTGTAGCCGTTACACTGTGGACTACATTTATTTAATATATCGAAACTGCTAAAAAATCACTTTAATAACGTAATCAAACTCCATTATGGCCTTCAAATTTAAAACACACCAATGTAAACGTGCTTTTACCTTTATGCCTTTTGAAAAGTGGTAATGCGAACTTACATAATTGTACCACATCCAACGTCAAGCTCAATTTGATTCACCACCCGAAAGGAAGACATCTGAGTCGTTCATTCGTGATTAAATTTTACAAGACGTTCCACTGTTGAAAGGGTTTGTTCGAAGTGAGTACACGAAAAAATTTTTAGCTCCGGGGGAAATGAATTTTCTGGTTACTGCCTGTCATTGATTGAATAATCATTCTTATGATGAAGTTTAAGTGTTTCCTATTGAAGTATTTGATGAGACAAATTAAAGTATTGAAGTATAAATAAAGCAGAATGTTGTTGATTGTTGAAAATTAGCAGTTTAATTGGTAAAAGTGTATGGATTTGTGTAAAGAAATGTGATTTTTTTCGGCAGCGGTTTCCGCCATCTTGGCGTGGATGTGTATGTGGTAAAATATCTACCATAGAGACACGAATGAGAACAAAAATGAAACGAAACGGTCCATTGCGAACGTCAACGAACGACAGCAGTGAATTTGTCAGTGGAACGAGATCGTTGCAACGTTACGAAAGCGACCCGCAGTTCTGTAGCAAGACTTGGAAAAAATAAATTGTAAAATAAAATATTTTCAAATTATTTGTGTAAAATAGAAGAAATTTAATATTAATGCGATTTATATTCTCCTTTTGATAACGCAATATTAATGCCAAAATGCGTAAAGTTACGGAATTAAAGGCTTGATGAAATTACGTAACTTTTCCAATGGCTTCAGTGAACAAGAATCATGTGGCAGTAATTTGAAAATTCTATCGTCATACCATAAGCAAAAATATGGGGAAAAACAAAAAGTTATTATTTATCTAAACCAAATTATTTTGTTTTATCATCTTTCTTTACAGAGCACCGTGAGCTAGCTTCAATTTCTGGTTGATCCACGTAGCATCATCAAATTAAAATATACAAAATGTTCGTGTCAACAGTCTCTCGTATCGCCCCCGTCGCCAGGACTGCCGTAAGTTTTCACTTATTTATTACAATGATGATTGCAATATATTAAATTTAATATAGGGTGCTAATTGGCCAATAATTTTCATTACATAAGGAGTTAGGAATCGATTTTCCTCGTTTTCTCCATTATTCTTGAACATCGTTGCACGATACCATGATTGGTATGGTATGGTGAACTTTAATGCGGTGAAATATTACATAAGAAAAATTGAGGTTAGGTTGTAGCGGTGTTGTAGCTCTGCAGTTTAGGGAATAGTACCTATTG
This sequence comes from Anastrepha obliqua, assembly GCF_027943255.1. Classification (NCBI taxonomy): domain Eukaryota; kingdom Metazoa; phylum Arthropoda; class Insecta; order Diptera; family Tephritidae; genus Anastrepha; species Anastrepha obliqua. The sequence goes on from NC_072892.1 coordinate 91,592,018, forward strand.
GAAATTATAGCACTATATTTCATATAGTATAATTAATATTATTTTATATTATCCAATGTTATCGTCACTGCTTGCTTTCGTGGTGTTGGAAGTTTTGTTTTCATTGGAGAACATGCTTCATTGTATAACATTGCTAACTAGTGTTACCTTTTGAGGTTAAAACCGGTACATTTGCCAATAAGAGTATCGAGATGTTTGGATTCCTAAGAAAACTTTACAAGTAGTTTCTTGAAATAGTACATTTTTTTTTTAATTGAAAACATTTTAAAAAACTCAAGACTAAGTGAAAACAACATTCAAGAACACGAACAGCAGAAAATATACATGACCAACCTTAGTGCACAGTATTTACTATTTCTCACTTACTATTGCATAACGGTGTCATGTTTTTGTGGTAGTTGCACTCCTTGGCACTATTATTTACATTTATATTCTTATATAAAAAACTTAATTACGTAAACTTCAGAAGAAAAGGAATTTAGGATTAATAATTAAATTCATCCGTCTGCCAAGTTCCCTAGCGATATTTCATAAAGGCAGAGGGGCTGGAATATTTGGTGCCTCTGGGTGAAGTGTATCCAATCAGTCCGTGTGTGAAGATAAATTTGTGGGGAAACTTTGGAAATGAGCGGTTCGCCATTTTAAGCGACAATCAATCTTCACCTGAACATCTATTTTGAGGCTAAATATTCAATAGTTCCGGCACGTTTATGGACTAAACTTACATAAACATACATATATATTAGAGAAGAGGGGCATGTACGCTCCCCTCCAACCAGTACCATCTGGATGAATAGAGAGTATAATAGGATTTAAGGTCATTCCACTATTTTGTATCTTATACAAGAAAACCAATTGAACTGGATAGAGTCAACTCAAAAACTAGAAAAGTGTTTTAGAATCGATTAAAAACAGTTGAGTGTAGGAGGCCATTTTGTAGTGTTAAATTTTAAGTAAAAGCTTGATGAAAATTTAATTCAAATAATTAACATAATTCTTAGTAGCACATAATATATATATTTATTTATTTTTATATTTTCAGCTCCTTAACGGCTCAAAGCAATACTTGCGACCATTGAGCAGCGCTGTGATTAGCCAGAGTCAATCCTTGGCCGCTCAGAACACAACCCCCGTTGCATTACTGCCACAAATCAGGTCATTCCAGACCTCTCCAGTCACTCGTGACATTGATTCAGCTGCCAAATTCATTGGTGCTGGTGCTGCAACAGTCGGAGTCGCCGGTTCCGGTTAGTATTGGAAGATTCCACATGTGTTTGCTTAACATAATAGCGAAAGAAGGTAGCGGAAAAATGCATTGAATACTGTGAATGTTTGTTTTTAGAAGTCAGTTGCAATCTAGCATCTGGGGCACACATACGAGTATTTTTTATCAATGCCTTACATAACTCTTAACGGGAAGTGTATATGCTTTGGTGAAATGTAGATTACTCCAATATTGCCTCGGGAAGGTCTGAGAGTTGGTCGAAGTTCAATTCAAACACGCTGTGGTGCGTGTGAACTTAAACCGATATATTTTCTAGCAGGAAACTTGTATGATTAAGAGGCAAAGGGACAAGAAATTCTGAATGCCCGACCACCTGGTTGAGCATTCATTGAAATCCTTTGTGGCCAGCAATTTTAGTGCGATGTGCTTGCTGCATTCTATGCAGAACTCAATTCAGACTAATCTGCGACTGACTGCGCATAAGCAAAACTAAACAGAAACTCTGCTTATCTGCAACTTTCTTTCGCTTCTTGTTAGTGGTTTATTAATTTTTATTTTCTTTTGCAAAAACTTCCAATACAAACAGGTGCTGGTATCGGAACAGTATTCGGTTCCCTCATCATTGGTTATGCCAGAAATCCATCGTTGAAACAACAGTTGTTCTCATACGCTATCTTAGGTTTCGCCTTGTCTGAAGCTATGGGTCTGTTTTGTCTTATGATGGCCTTCTTGCTGCTCTTCGCTTTCTAAAGTGTTTGACATTGAGAGATTATAAATAACAGAAACAGCAACAACACCAGCTCCACCACTTTTTGTTTTTAAAAAACATCCAATAATACAAACACTTTTATTTAAGTTTAAAACGAAAATAAAAATACTATGATAAAAAAACTAAAAATGTGCAGAATACGTTGAACTAAAGCGAATATTAACATTATTGAAAACAGAAAATGTAGAAGCAAGTCAATTGCAAATACAATATATGGTAATAAAAAGAGATATGCGCCGCATCGGATATTCTACAGATCGAATGACAAGTTTAAGAAACCATGTGCAAATCAGAATCGAATAAGCTGTATGGAATAGTTCAGTCACAATCGCATATAAAAGCATCGTAGCAACAGGAATCACATTTTGAAAAGAACTGAATAAAGATAATTCAAAATACATTAACCTGCTCTCGAGCAGCAGACGATTTAAATCTTTAATAAGTGAAAAAATATACTGGATTTTATGGTCCGTCATTAGAAATGTGCACATGTTTATTTTCTTATCATATGAGCAATACAGTTTGCAAATCCCATGATATGTGAGCCCTTGTTTGTCCTGTATGCGCTCTCGTTAAACAATCAACAAATGCAGGAAACATGCGAAACAATAATGGAATGCAGTGTGTAACTTATACTGATGCTAAAAGTTGATTACTTATTACTTATCGATTTTGATTTGTATATATACATACAGATATATTTTTTATGCATGAGATCACAACATATTGTTGCTGCGTACGCATTTCTTAGATAATTACTATATAAGAACGAATGAAAAGAATTGAGTCTTAAGCATATACTACTTACACTGCTCATTTAACTATAATAATTTATCCATAGATGCATTCTAGATTGTGACATAAATTAGGCATTGAATAAAATCAAGATGGAGTTCATGAATGGTTAAACATATGTATGGAGAGGTTTTCATTTACTTAGCTCGCGAAGTGCAAGGTAAACTTGCTTTGAATTCCTTTAGCCATGCAGGATAATATATGATTGGCGCCTACACTCTTTTCAGGAGTTTGACCAAGCTCCTCTTATTTATGGTATGCATCTTGATGTTGCAGAGTAATAGAAGTAATGAAATGATTTCTAAGATTTTATTGTTTTAACAAAGAATGGACTACTATGCCAGGTTAAGAACATAGACTTTGTTAGTGGCTTTCCGAAGTTGCAGGAATTTTCGCATTTTGATTACTGTAATACATTTTGTTCATTAGTTTTAAATCATATGATGCAACATGAGGTACGTGTATAAAGTTTGAATGAACTTGAGGGAATAGTTTTTGAAAAATAAATTTTTGGGGAAAGTTTTAGTGGTTTTCATATCTATATAAATTGAGTCGTCTACCATAGCAGCTTTTAAGCAAGACACAAAATCAACTGCTTCGATTGAACTGATCAGGGCTTTATTGTTGTTGCAGCAACATAAACAACATATTCTCATGTACGGGGAATGCTGCTGGTTCTTGGCCATATTCCAAATTATAGACATAAAAAATAAATCGTTTAAAAAATAGCCAATGTATCAATGGATTAGTCCGTCATACATATACAGATTTTTTTTTTAACTAAAAAAGAGCGTCCAGGAACGAAAAAAAACTTGAAATTATATTCAACCATGCCATTTGTGAGTTATATTTTCAGGTGAGGCACCGCAAAATGTGCAGAAAAAATGTACATAAAACAAAAACAGACATTGCTCTAATAGCAGCTATGGTAATAGTAGTAGCGGAAGCTGGAAAGCAAAAATAAGTTTGCAAGTAGCGCTCCGGGCGATTCCCATTTTTTTACTACTACTACAACTACAGAGAGCACTGAGCATTTTGTTTGAATATTACTCTAAGTTACTAGCAGTAACTAAACGTAGCTTGGAGCGGGGCAAAATAGTTGATTCCGCGTTTTGTGCTACCTGTTCCACTACTATCTGTATAAGTTCAGAGCAGTAGCGAGAGCAGACCATTGCTTTCGTTGTTATTACTGCTATGAAGTAGTTAATACAAACCCTATTCTAAGCGATTATATAAGGGAGTATAAATTAACTTTATTGTGATTTAAAGTTTAAAAAGATATATTCTATAGTGCTCTATAGCACATCTTATCTTCATTACAACTAAAAATTTACTGATTTAAAACATATAAAAGGCATAGAATTCTTAATCTAAGCAATTCTCTAATGCATAAAGATGTATGCACATACTTACGAAAATTCGTTTTGATAAAATTAACCGTGATTTTTATATGGGGAAAAACATGTTAATGAAATTTTAGTCTAACTTTTATTTATTAATTTTTATTTAAAATTTTACTAAGATATTTCATTCACCAACATAAACCATATGAATTCTTAAATCGTTTTTTTTTTTTGCTTTGTGTAATTTTTTTAATTAAGTCTAGACTACGTAAGTTGTTGTTGTTGTAGCAGCATAAACATTCCCCATACTTACAAAAGGGGGAATGCTGCTGGAGTGACAGTCCTTGGCCGGATATAAATCCGGGTCGTTTCGGTAACGTAGAACCGACTGTCGTGGAAACGAGACTACGTAAGTTATTTACATTGCTTTTTTATTTAAGAATTTATTTTAACTGAAACAGTTGTGTTTAAGTTCAACACTTCTTTTCATCACCTTTTAAAGATTTGTACGGCCTTCAGTCGGAAAAAAGTCTAAAAGAAAAAAAGTTATTGAATTTATATATATTAAAGCATTTAGTAACGTAGTAATTTCATCAATGAGTTTGAGCTTAGTTAAAATTGTTTTTTGCTTCATGTGAGCTGCTCTACACCAAGGATGGCAGAATACATGGTTGCGCCTTCCGAATTCACTGTAAACAAACAAAAAGAAGGGGAATTACTTGTTTGTGAAGAAGAACAGTAGGCGGAAGCAATGGAAACAACCAAGGTGGATTTATTATAGGTGACAGCAACCACATATAAGTATTTGTTGTTGCGTTTGGTCCAAGCATCACGTCAAAATCAGTAATCAAATGTCAACATACGAATGTAAACATACCAATACATACAAAACAAAGCATATCATTTTGACATAAGCCATATCTACGGCGAAAAATTCACCTGGGTGAATGCTGTCACCTATAATAAATCCTTCTTGGAAACAACTAAATACAAGAAAGTATACACACACATACATACTTTCTGGCGGCTTCAGACTCATTTGTGCTTTCACAACGGCTTTATACTCATTTTTGCTTTCACAATTTAATTTCGCCTCATTTTGTTGGTTTTGTATTGGTAAGGGACCTGACGGCAAATTTGTTAAAATCGCGAAAAATAAAATAACTGCTTTGGAAAGATGCTATCTATAATACTTAGTTCGCCGTGAATGTGAACTACTACCCCTAAGTCCAGGCGTATCTATACAATGTTGCTGCGTTAGTGACTTCACCTTCAAAAGTGATAGAACGCGGCATTTCGTTTTCATTAGCTGGTTTAGTTTAAATGTCACAAATCGTAATATTACCAAGCCATTCATTGTGTTTTCAGAAACATTTCTTCATAATTTATCTGTTTTATTCATTTGTTTTGTATTAGTATGTTGCCGATGTCAAACTTGTCAAATTCGCGAAAAATAACGTAACTGTTTTCAGAAGACATCACCTCCTGTATTCAATTCGCCTTACTGCACTTTTAAGAAATTCGCTCTGATTAAATTTTTTGACAACTGTAGCTCATTTACACGTGTGGGGTTTGTTTTTAAATTTTCGCGAGATTGCAAATCGAAGAAATATTTGAAAATGAAAAGAAAAGCACAATTAGAAGCTGAAACAGACTCCGAATATTATTCGGACGATAAATCCGATGAAGAGGTAAGTACTTTGCATATGTTTCGAACATGTAAAATTTAAAACAAAAATTTCAACAGCTTCAGGAAGCGTTTGCGCGTGGCGACCTTAAACCCGGCTTAAACATTGAATTCAATGCAGAAAAGAAGAAAGTCAACAATATTGTAAGGGTAGATAATTAAATAAAGAAATTCATTTTAAACATATCAACATTTACAGCCACAACTGTTGTCCAAAGCTGATGAAATTAAACTAGATTTGCCATGGGTTGAACGAATGGATATGGTAAACGATTTGGCTCCTTTGGCACCTGAAATGGTCATACAATTAGAAAAGCATGATCAGAAACGTGTTAATATGTTTAAGGGCAATGCTAAAATTCCTTACATACGACCGGAAGAAGATCCGGTACTAAATGATTTTAAGCGAGAAATGCTCTTTCATCGCCAAGCTCAAGCTGCAGTAATAGAAGGAATAAAACGTTTACACGAAGTAGGAATTGTTACACGGCGTCCCGATGACTATTTTGCCGAAATGGCAAAATCTGATGAACACATGCAAAAGGTGCGAGCTAACCTGATGGCCAAGCAGGAGGGTCAAGCAAAGTCTGAGCGCATTAAACAAATACGTGAGCAACGCAAAATGGGTAAACTACTTGCTAAACAAACAAAAGTACAGCGGGAAATGGAAAAGAAAGATATGCTGGATAAGCTGAAGAAATTCCGTAAAGGAAAACTTAAGAATCTTGATTTCCTTGAAGATGCCAAGGCTTTAGAATCGCAGAAGAAAAAATCGGCTGACAAACGGAAACAACGTAATAAAAAGTTTGGCTTTGGTGGTAAAAAGAAGGGGCTAAAGCGAAACACAAAATCTTCGGCGGGGGGCCTGGAAAAGGTGAAAAACTTCCGAAAAGGTTCTAAGGCGTCGAGCAGTGGCAACAAACGCTTAGGTAAATCACGTCGAATGAATGCTAAATCAAGGAAATAAAATAATAGTTTAGAATTTTTAGTTAAGGCATATACATTTTAATAAACAATAGGTTTATAAATAAAACAATATCATAATTTTTATTTAACTACTACTGTTTCCTCTTTTTGGACTTTTTCAATTTTTTCCTGTTTTCTTCGACTTTCTCATCGCAACCTTTGCAGTTGTTTTCTCTTCGCTTTTTTGGCGGAATATCAGTGCAATCGACTTCCAAGTCTGTATTAGTTGCAGCTAGCTCAAGATGTCTAGTTTCTTTTGTTTTACGCTTATTTTTCTTTTGTTTTAAATTGTCTGCATCAACTGAGGCATTATCACTTAATTGAATTATTTCTTCTTTTTCATTTTTCCCCCTTTTAAAAGTGTCCTCTGAGGTAGATTGGGAAACTTTATGTTTCTTTTTAACAGAAATGCAAGTTTCGGTTGCAACTAAGTTTTTAGACAGTTCTGAGTCGGGGTCACCATCTACAACATCTTCTTCCTTTTTACTTTTCTTTTTACGCTTAATTTTTTTTGAGTCTTTTTCGTCAGGTTGTCCTACAGATTGCTTCTTGCGTTCTTGCATTCTTGCCAAAAGTTCTTGTTCCTGTTGCTCTATTCGTGACAACTTTCCACTTAGCTTTAAGCCATGCCGCGCTCCTTTATGCGCCGTTCTTCCTCCACATGCCCGAAATAACTCGTCATCCGTCAGTGTTTTGTATTGTGTTACGGATATGTCGGCGACGGTAATTTTGTTTGGATTCTCTCTTTCATCGCCAGATTTGGTAAGAGTGGCAGATTGAATGAAGTTATCATACCTCGCATCACTTGTAATGCGACCTTCCTTAGCTTTCTTCAATTTCTTCAGCGAATATCCCTTGGTAGATATTTCTACGCTGTCATGTTTATTCTTCAGATCCATGCTTACACCATTTTTCCCAGACTTCACTTCCACATTGCCTGCAGCTTCGTTGAAGACACGCTCCCACCAGTGATTGTTAAAATCACTGGCCGCTTGATCTGAACCCAGACCAGCATTGTCAAATTTCATTACTGCTTTGAGGGGCTTGATAATGCCATCGCTATTCTTTCCCAAGCCTTCTCCTTCTTTCCAGCCGTATTTATTTAATATATTGCGGGCGAAATCCATTGCAACTTTTATTGTTTACTTGCACGAACGTGTAGTGTTGTTCCGATAACAACAAATACTCGATACTTTGTTAAAGCACTGAGTACTTTTTGTACTCGAGTGCTTCATGCATGAGTCAAGATACTCAGTACGGGGTTAAGGTACTGACTTGCTTTTATTTTAAGAATTTTTGTTTTCAAATCGTTTGAATCATACTGAAGTTCTTCGATAATACTTGTACATCGGAGTTAAAAAACTGATTCGGCTCAGTACAGTTGTATAGTATTACTGCTATAGCTACAACTATAGATATAGGACCCTATATTCAAATGTCTTACGATTTTTGGAAGCACCACCGAGCTTGAGCAGTAAAAGATTTTGATGAATTTTTGAGATTTAACATATAGCAGCACCAAATTCGGCCGCAAGAAGTAACCCGTCAGAAGAATTAGAAGATCTTGGACACAATTCCAATCCTTTAAAAAATAGCAAAGAAGTTTTCTTCTGTGAATTTTAGAATAAATCCGATAAAAGTAAATATCGAGTACATGACGGTATCGGACAACACTTCTTGAATGATAAAAGAGGGTTGAAGAGATGCCACACTTAGTCTTTTAATAAAATTCATAGCCGAATCCCTTATATCGATAGATTTCTACAATGATCGTAACTGCATTTAAATTATTTTGCGAAAGCAAAGCACATTGAATAGCATTAGACCATCTGGTTTGATTTTTTCTATTTATTTTATTATTTATTGCTATAACTGTAAATCTTTCTTTACAGATTTTTACATTTTAGGGACGAAAAATGCATAGCTTTTGTTTTTTCTCTACAGGTAGTAGTACTGTTCAATGTGCCTGGGCGGAAGTGAGAAAAGTAGGAGTGGCAAGGGTCAAATTAAAACATTTTGATATGATTGATTACGTGCACATCCATCACAACATTTCTCGTAAGTCTAGATAACTGTATTTTTTATTACAAAAATTCCAGAAAATGATTTTTGATTTCTGAATATTTCCGAAAATTATTCATAAACTATATTCAGTTAAAAACAAAATTTCACAAGGACATACAATTTTTGTGACTCATAATATATTTTTCCCTTTCAGTTCATCAAAAATGGACTTATTAATTTGTTAACATGTTTTCATTTAAGTTTTTAATGTTTTGTTCACATATTAATTAAAATTCAGTACTCTTTCTAATATATGTTGCACTTCGAGACTTATTTGCGGAGAGCAGCTATTTCAGTCAACGGTTATCAGCGAAGTGATAAGCAGTTTAATTGTTCACGGTTTATGTCTGCGCGATTTCAAGTCATTTCATATTTAAATTAATTATTGTTCTCAATTAGCATGAAAACAAAATCGGTATCATTTCCATTATTTTTAATTTTTAGCATAATATTAATATTTTGTGCCGCATTGCCAAGAGTGGAGATTGGGGATTTGCAATTACAATATTTAAAACGAGCTCGTCGTCAAATCGATATAAATTTGTCTGCTGAACATGATGACAAAGAAGATGAAACAGAAATAGCTTTAGAAGCTATAGCCAATCTGTGGCGTAGTGCTGACAGTAAAACACAGATTGAAGGAGCAGCCAAAGTGGTACATAGCAGTAGTTCGCAACACGCGGGAAATACACATTTTTCAGGACGTTTACATGTTCATCACGATTACAGAAGAAAGTGATATTGTTAATTAGTTGGTAAATGGCATTTTTAGTTGGAAAATTATTGTTTTCAACAATATTAGTTCAGCTAGTTATTAAGATAATATATGCAATATTGACTTACTAAATAAAATGTATACCATGAGCTAATAAATAAATTATTTATTGACTCATCGTCTTAGAATACAGATTACAATCTACATATGCACATACATAGGTATACCATATACGTAATATATTTATATTTAAAAATATGTTGTATCAGCAGCTCCACAAATATTAAATTCGACTTAACTGTTATCAGTGCGCCGATAAGCTGTTCTAAATAGGGTTTTTGGTGCCGATTTTTTAACTTTTTCTTCACATAAACCACTAAGCAATTTTTGACAAATATGAGATTATCTATTGTATTTATACATATTTTAATTTTGTTGCGCTGTGCAGCCTTGCAGCGGATGTTATCGGAAGAAAAATCCAATCCAGAGAATTACTTTGAACGATTTCGTCGTCAGCTTGATTTAATATTATCCGCTGATCACGATAATCAGCACAAAACGGACATTACACTAGAGGCATTAGCAAACCTTTGGCGCAGTGCTGATAGTAAAACAACGGTTAATGGTGGAGTTAAAGTGGTTCATACCAAAAATACTTTGGATACAGATAGCACCAAACTTTCAGCGCGTCTTGATTTGAACTTCGAAATTGGAGGAAAGTGAATTATGATGTGAGCTAATAAGCAATTTATTGTAATATATTCCGTATCTAAATTTGTAACCAATATTAACGAAGATCTTCATATTAAATATAACTACACTCGTATACGTAAGTTATAAATTAAAATGTATTGCTAACTAACATGTTTTATGTTTGTATTTCCATTAAAGAAGTAAATAATGTTGTATATTTCCGATTAACATATTTTGAATGTTTTAACATTATTTTTTATACATTACATTATTTTTATATTTTGGTATTTACTCTTATCAAATACTTATAACTTTACACGCTTTATGTCATCCATGCGAAAATCTGTACGTAGGGCCAAGAGCATCCTAATTTCTTGGGGTGTTAAGCGCCATGAAGGCGTCTCATTTTCATTTTCAGGGCTCCAGTAATCTGAAAATTCATCCACCTTTTCCAAATTTAATATTGTTGCTATCTGTGTTAGACGTGTCATTTTGTCGCGCACAGACCATGACGTAACTCCAGTTAAATATGAACTGAGTGCACGAATTTCCTGGTCGAGAATAAGACCACCCAGACGATTGAATGACGTTTTCTTTATTGCTCTTTCCAGCCTCGCAGTTGTATCTGACGCCAAAATGCTTACGAAAGCATCGAAATTCCGTGGAGTTAGTACATTTTTGAATTGACTTAAGAAACCATCGAGTTGCACAATAAGCGTTTGGATAAAGGTTTCACCAGCTTCGTAATCGGCCAATTCTTCTTCGGATAAAATGTGACTGTGGTTGAGAAATTGATCAACCCAGGGATTCAAGCGCGGTTTAATTGCGCTCGATCTTAATTGAGTCATACCAAAATTCACACAGGCTTTTAAGGTATCCCTTACAGTTCTCAATTCAGAAATGCAACTATCTACTATCCGCCGCTCAGTAGCTGATATTGATGGAAAGGAACTTTTAATATCCTGCTCGATTGTTTCCCACAAAGTTTCGAGGTATTCCGTTGACATATCTGCATTATTTAGGCGATTAATAAAGTTACTGCGTGCTTTTTCACTGTCGTTTGATTGCAATTTTCCATGCTGAACTGCAATTTGGATGGCACTATAAGCCAAATCTGTATAGCCGGAAGGATATCCATTTTTAAGTGGAATTTTTAATGCGTTTATAAAATTGTATAGACAGGAAGCAGCATTGTTGATTACAGCACACAATCCGTTAACAGATTGTGTCGTCAGCGACCGGCGAATACATTTGCGCAGAATATAGAAAACATCATCCACCATAGAAGAGCACTGTTGACCAATTTCAAAAGTGTCTAAAGATATTGCTTTATGTACACTTTCTTCCATAAAATGCCTCTCGAGCAGCAGGTAAGTACTTAGTAGTTCCTGCATTTGACGACTAAGATCTGAATTGTTAAAGAGCGACGTTAAACGTTGTGTCTGACGTTCTTTCTCGATTTCCTCTGCATCACTGGCGTCAATGTCCGACTTTACTTTACGCCTTAAAAACCTGAAGTACAGTTCCACACGGGAATGCATGATTGTGAGCTCTACAATAATTGGGTCAATATCTTTTGGTTGCGGTTTATCTGTGTTAATAGGCGACTTTTGATATGGACTAAGAGATGGCATATTTCCGCTCGCAGAGCGATTGTAGTCGTTGATTTGTTGAATTATATCGTGTATACGCCTATTTTTGTTAAACTCCAAGACAACATTTTTCACCTCGGAGTCGCATTCATTTTGTAGCAATATAGCTAAGGTAATTAGATATCCGGACCCATAATACGTTTCTATTATGGGTTTATTCACTTCAATTACTCGTGCGAAATTTTCTAGTAAAGTTGTTAAAGTATCTGCAAAAGCAACTGGCAAGCGGTTCTCCGCCTTTGCTATATCCAATGAAGTACGCAATTCTTTTTCTGATTTTACAGCCAATTTCATACATATATATTTACCGAATTTCTCGATACCATCATAATGTATTCCCAATAGCGGAAATAATTTCAAAAAGCGCTCCACAGATGCCAAGTCATCTCTATTAACAGCTTCATCAAAGCGCAGCATTACAAGTCTGCGCATTTTCTCCGTTGCATTTTCTAGTGTATGGACAGCCTCGCTTACAGATGTCACTGAGCCATTTGAGCCGACATCACCAGCCGTACGCTGTAGCACATTTTGGTCGATTGATAAAAAACGTCCAATCAGTGCAGATCCTTTTTCATAGTCTTCTTCATCAATTGCTTTCAAAACACCTTGACTACAAAGTTGTAGATCTATCAAATCGTGTACACGTTGTTGACATTCAGATGCGCGACTCCGAGCCAAATCTACACAACGTACTTTAGCACTTACTGATTCAGCTAAATTCGCAGTGTGTGAAATTTGCATACTCAATTTTCTTGTATCAGTACCCACTGTATTTAAAGCACCAAGAAAATATCCAATCGCACTCATTTTGGATTCTATTAGAGACTGCTTGGACAACAGATTTTCCAAATTACAATTGATTTCATCCTCTTCCTCTGCTATTTTCTGCAAAATTGTTTGCATATCCTCCGTGGTACTAATTTCGGCGTTGGATAACATTTCTATTTAGAAACACATTTATAATTATACTTTTGAAGTTTTTATTGAAGAAGTATCAGGTTAAGTCCTGGAATTTAATAATTTAAAGTTATTAAAGTTTTAATGGGGTTGATGCAAAATTGCAATATATTGTCGTGTCAGTAATGTAAACAATTTCGATGACAGCCTTTAAATTAATATCGATTATCGGTGACATTTTTAACGTTTCATACTATTTGAAGGGCCTTTTCCCTATGAATATATAAAAATTAAACCAAAAAAGGCTCTTGATTGTGTTAACAATTCTGACGTGAGTTTTTTATCCATATCAAAACCGTTTGTTTTAGGGGCCTGATGAACTAGTGTTGTCTGGTAGGGAATGAATAAAATAGAAAGTAATATTAAATTTTGTTTTAAAGGATAACTGGAAAAAATTGTACGGTTAATATTCGGACTGTAAAAATATTTAATAACCAATATGAATATTAAGGCATTTATAAAATTTCTTTATCATATAAAGTGAAACTTGTTTTTCCCGATTTACACAAGGAGACATTTTGAAGGGAAACATTTGAAAGGGAATCATTTTGTTCGTGGGAGAACAGAGAGGAGTTTTGTTTCCCGTACTGGCTTGGTGTTTTTTAATCTTATTGTCAATCTTAAAGAAGTAAACGTCAAAATCAACAAATTATGCTGAAAACAATTTTGCCTGTTGACCGCGAATGAATCTAAAGAAAATTTCTCCAGATGTCTGTGTATGTAAATCGGGACTTTCAGAATAATGCAATTTACATTTTTTTTACTACTGCCATTGGTCCAACGGTTACTCACTTAAAGTAAGCTCATATATGCATTAATTACCAATAAATCCACAAAACTAATCTATCCGTTCGCATATGGCAGATTACTTGCAAAATTCATAACCAGCTTTCAATACTGTTGTGAAAGGTTTTTCTTCATAGAAATTATTTTGGTGGAATATTTCGGTGTTTTTGCTTTGTTTAATTATTATTAACGATATAAAGAAAAGACAAGGAGAAGAAATAGGTAATTTAATTCCGGAATTATCTGCTAATAAACAGTTTAAAAAAATCCGTAAACGACGTTTACTGAGGTTTCAAAAAATTATGGCAGCCATACGCATTCGAAATTCAATATTACATTTTATAATGGCCCTTATTATGAGCAACATTCGATCTTCGACTGTAGTCGAAAGTGCTAATCAAGGTGGATTTATTATAGGTGACAGCATTCACCCAGCTGAATTTTTCGCCGCAGGTATGGCTTACGTCAAAATGATATGCTTTGTTTGTATGTATTGGTATGTTTACATTCGTATGTTTACATTTGCGATTGTACATTGACGTGATGCTTGGACCAAACGCAACAACAAATACATGTAGGGTTTTACTTATATGTGGTTGCAGTCACCTATAATAAATTCGCCTTTGTGCTGATCGAACGAATTTTCATTTGGTATTATGGTGCTCATTTGCTGAAGAATAGGACTATTGTGAATTTCGATCGCTCGACGCATTTACAATAGATAAGCTGATACAGCAAATCAAAATAGAAGAAAAAGCGATTATATTGAAATTTTTTGTTAACAACATTTTTAAAAGTAAAAAAAGTATTTTTTGTGAAAATGAGTATAACGGGAAGTAATAGATGTCCTGGAAAGTAGTAGTAGTACAGAGGCTGATCTGCAATAGACAAATGCACATTTTTATAGCAAATACCGGATTCCATGAATAATTGGCTGTGTTGATGGCACGCATATTAAAATTGTCTCTCCCAGGAAAGAAGTTCAGCATTTATATTACAACAGGAAGGGATCCTACAACATTAATGCTACGATTGTAAGTACACATTTGCATATACTTATGTAAATATGAGTCATACAATATATAATACATACATATATACACATGAAAGAAAATTTGATTATTGACAATGGCTTGCAAGGGTATTGTTCAACTTTTGCTTTCTTTTTGTTTTTTTTTTGCTTTTTTTTATCTTGCTGAAATTATCTCGTCTTGAGTGCGATGTACATCTGGTTCTGAGAGATCACTTAGACTGTAGCTGCGTCGTATGGTTTGCACCAGATTTCCCCCACCCTATTGTGTATAAATTATGTGCACGACAAAGAAATTTATCAGATGCGCAAATAAATCTGTACGTACGTGAATGAACATTAGGCATAAGGTATTTTTAATGCAATTCAACTTAAAATGGTTGTGTTGTGATGATAAATGATTCTAGGTTTTTACAATAAGACAAGGAGTATTAATATTAAAATTGAATAAAAAAATAATGTTGCATATATTAAAAATTAATTGTAAAATTACAAACTAAACGTGTTGTTGTTACACTAATACAAGCAGATGATTATTAATTAATATTATAATTAGTTTTAATTGTGGCGATTCGAGGTTGTTGCTGGCTGGCAAACGTTGCTATCGTCTGCTTAGAGATCATACATAAACTTATTTAAATTCTGCGACAAAAATCTTTCACACATTTTTCTTCTTCATTCAGCCAACTTAGACCCACCCCCTTATAGACCCACCAATGGGTTTTGTATTTGATTTGCTTTGCTTTGCCGCGCGTGTTGCTGTTGTAGTCGTTTTTCGTGCTCTCGTCTTACGTGCTGGCAATTCTCGCGAACGTGCCGCACCTTTTTCCTTCTCATTCAATTCGATTAGCTCCTCTTCGACCCAATGTCCTTGCTTTTGGATCATTCCTATCGCTTTTAGACGCTTGCAAACGGTTGATTTATCAACGCCCAATGATTCAGCAAGCTCTTCTTGGGTTTGGCACGAGTCCTCGTTTACCAATTCCCCCAAATCCGCGTCCTCGAACTTTTTGGGCTGGCCAAGACGCTCCTTGTCTTCGGTGTGAAAATCACCACTTTTGAATCGTCGAAACCAGTACTGACATGTTGAAATCGACGGAGTATGGTCTGGGTAGGCCTCCTGTAGCAATTCATGGGCTTGGGCTGTATTTTTTTTTAAATTGAAGCAGAAAAGCAAAGCTTCCCGCAAATTGCGTTTCGACGGCACGAAAGTTGACATACTCGGAGCACGAAAACACTGCGTTGCTTATACTTCAGCAAAATGACAGATACTGATAAACAAAGCCTAGGGATGAGGCTTTGTCATGAATATATATTCAGTATTGCCAACGCGATAAAGTGATAAATAGCGCCATCTGTGTGTCACCTTTAAAACTAATTCAACCTCCCAATAAATTCCAAGTTTAGGTATGTGATCATACAATGAATATAACTTATATAAAGGCGAAAAATCCAGAAGCTACTCATGATTCTATAGCTTTCAACATGTCGCCATTGAAAGCGAATTTAGACGAGCAACATCTCAATGGCCGTCGCAATATTTGGCTCCTCGGTATGTAATAAACACCAATGGAAATTCCGTTTTTAATAATTTTTGTCTGTCTCGGGTGATGCTGGATACGTTCTAAAACCAAAGGACATACAACAAACAACATGCTAAAGCGAGAAGTTTGTTGCAGGCAAGAGCTCTCCACTATTCTCAAAACAAACAAAAAAAAAAAAAACTACACAAATTATTAATGTGTGTGTAGCTTTGCACAACATTTGTCTGCTTTACAATGTTCAACTTCTGGATGAAGAGTTATCCGATGAGACCCTCAACGATAATGCTGGAGATATTGAAGTGGAGTCAAATAACGGAGAAGCAGAAAACATAAGAAATGAAATTCTTAGAATATTATAGAAAAAACTAAAAAGTATTAAATAAAAACCTTTAAGCCATAGTTCCTTTTTTATTTTTGTTATAAATTTTCTTTATTCAAATATTCGTCATTCGTCAGCCCATACCTGCCAAGGGAAAATAAAAATTTATTTCTACAAACATCACAAAAAAAGCAATTCAGCTCCGTTGTAAACTCCTTCCATTTTTTTGCTGCTTGAACTTTTGTGCAAATCCCTTTTGCGAATTGTGGATTCTCTTCCATTAATGCAACCAGCCTTTCTGATTGCTGTTTGGTACTCACGCCTTTCGACCTGCATAAAATTAACAAAATTAGTAGATGTTTATTATTTGGTTACTATAAAACAATAAATAATCGCAAACAACTTACATTTGAACGAATTTTCCCACAATACGCTACACAATCGAAAGCAAAATTGCATTCGACTCTAAATTCGGTATACAACGAAAATTTCGACAGACATGCACCGCTCACAAGGCGAATTTATTACAGGTGACAGCAAACACATATAAGTAAAACCCTATATGTATTTGTTGTTGCGTTTGGTCCAAGCATCACGTCAAAATCAGTAATCAAATGTAAACATGCCAATACATACAAACAAAGCATATCATTTTGACGTAAGCCATACCTACGGCGAAAAATTCAGCTGGGTGAATGCTGTCACCTTAATAAATCCACCTTGACCGCTCATAATACTAAATTGACATTCGATTTTCGATCTTCGAAAACCAGCGAATATCGAAGATCGAATCCAACTCATAATAGGGGCCAATAAGTAATAAGAGGATGAAGCGTTTATGGACATACGCTTTTTTCTTTTACATGAATGCATAGTTAATAATACCTAACAAACATTTTATTAGAGTTATGTCTGCAAACCTGTTTTCTTTGCCGGCATCCATTTTATTTAGTTTTTACTTTGACGTTGTTCTTTACACGCGTAAAAATAATGATCTATTACATAGAAAACATAGGGTTGTATGTCAAAAAGTACGTTTATTATCTAGGATTATTTTATAATCTTACTTACCTTCCTTTTTTAATACTTTTTCCAACTTCTACTTCTTTCCCACTAGCTGTAATTTTAATTTTAATTTTAATTTTGATTTTACTGTTAATCCTTTTATGTAAACTATTCTTAAGGTCAATCATTATGTTTGACTTTAATAATAATAAACAAATAAATAATCTCAGATTTTGGAAGTGAAATTTTTTATGGGAAATCTTGCTTTTTAATTAGGATTGGGAGTTAAGAACGAAAAAGTAGATCATCTACTTATATGTGAACGTATTATTATTTATGTTCTTTGACATCTAGCGATAACGATAATAATTACAAAGTCAACCCTGTCACAGCTTTGTTTGATTTTTCAATTTGATTTATCGTCAATTTTCGAATGTGTCTTATTCATTTGATATTTGAGTAACTATTTGAAAATGTCCGCGCACTTGGCAAATGTTTACGCCTCCTTATTACGTAGATATGGTGAATCTTATACACTCATATATACTGAACCCTCATCCTATTTATCGAAGATTGTTGGACGAGAAGAATGTGCCGGTAAAGTGGTTTTTTTATATTTAGAGGTATGCTAAATAAGTTTGTGTGGGTATGTTTTTCGGTATTAATATTTGTATTTTAAGGACCGCAGTAAATTGGCTAATGTGTACGAATCTCCGACAAAGCTTCTCTTGAAAAATAATGAGAATGCTGGTAAAACAGATATGGACCTCACTGGTAGTCCACTGAAAGATGATTGTGTAGTAGAGGCGATCGAAGACATTTCAATAAATATACGCTTGGAAGCGTTAAATCCCTGGCAATTGCAAGAGGAATGTCACAAAGGGATTAATGTAGAAAAGGCTCGTGCTATCCTGTGTAAAGAGGACCTTCAGGCAACAGATCCTGATGCAACAGGTTCTATTTGGATACTTTGCAATGGAGCAGATGTGGAAAAAACTTTGATGTTGCAATATGAATTCGTACCAGGATATTTTGGTCGTGGAATAATTACATATCTTGGGATGATACCTGCCTTCGAAGTGAATACGCAATCTCTAATGCGCCAACATCTGGCTCTCATTTCTCGAAATATACTCCCACAAGTAGAAACGTATATTGAGAATACATATCAAATCAAATCTCACATATCTGTATGCTGCAGTTGGTCTTCGACGGCAGCATTACCTTCTTTGGTTGATTTAACATCATGTGATGTTACTTTGCGACAGACATTTCGTTTAAGCTCCTGCAATGAACTGACTGAAGATTTTATGAATCAATTGCGCATATTGACCGTAATAAGAAATGATATATTAGCATACAAGAGTTTGGTTAACGTTGATGCTGATGGACGAAATGAAGCTTTAGTGTACCGGTGTGGCTGGTGAGTATAATCTTTATCTTTATATCTTCATGATCTCAAGGCTTATTTAATTCCTTGGTAATAGTGGCATTGATATGGATGAGTTGCGTGAAAATATTAATAAAGCAGTTACAGAAATTGCTGGATTTGGTGAGATCGACTCAGCAGAAAGCGGAATTGAATGCGACATTGAAGCTGTTGTGCAGCGCGTAAAGTTCAGGCGCCTCACTGATCTAACGGATAAGTTGTGGGAGATTTTGAAACGTAAGTTTGAGAAACATAAAAAAGATTTCTAAATAGACGCAGCGTATCTTTGATAGGATGCTCCTCATATAAAGACCTAAAAATGGCATTTACAATACTCTTCAAATGTGCGGCTCACTGCAATATTGTGGTAAGTGTTTCTGGAAAAGATTATTTATTATTTACATAAATAGTTAAGCAAACATGAGCGCAAACCGCTAGAAATAGCAAGCGCTTAACCACTGACAGTTGAAAAATACTAAAAGCTTGACTATATATTTAAACTTGGTTTATAAAATAATATAACTGTACGATCTAAAAAAAGTCCTACAAGTGTACGCAAAATCAATTGAACTTATGGCTCTGGCTTTCCTTTTCCCCTTCTCCTGTGTTTGTTTGACTTGCAAAGAATACGCCAACAAACAAGAATCGACTGGCAGAAATCATTACCGAGGTTGCCAATAGACGCTTGGCTATACCGTGTCTCACGGGCACCGAACCATTTGAATTGTTATTGGAAATCGGATTGGAAAAATTGTACAAAGACTATGAGCTCATATTTGATGAAAGTAAAATATGTAGTGCAAATGATTTGAAAAGCAAAAGGTGAGTGTGATGTCACACAGACTTTGGTATTATTTCATTCTTAACAATTATTTGCTTCTCAACAGTCTCTTTGATTCGCGCCATAACGATGAGAATGAGGTAATGCCGAACGTACGAAAATCGCTGCGCAATGCTGTGCGTCCAGATGCGGTGGCGATGCGCAAGACATTACTGCACAATACAGCAAAGGGTGCTAATAAATTCCTACACGAAGATGGGGTAGGCTTTAAGAATAGCAATTTTGATGAGATAGAAACAGCTGAACGTCTTGCGAAACTATTGCAAGTGCATTGTGCGCTAGAACATTTACTTATGATACATGTCAATTTGAATTTGAGTAATGGTAAGTGTGTTTAATTTCTTCTTGGACATCTTTTTGCATTGCGTTTCCATTTTTTTATACATTATATTTATTTAAATATTTGATTTCCAGTATATAGTGAAGTTTGTGAGCAACTTTTGAGAAAACCACCACGGTTTCAAGATAATATCGATGAACGCCTGGTAGATGAAATTGAAATTACGTTATCAGCACACGATGTGCGTGAACATTTGGAGGGGTGAGTTTAATATATGAAAAGCAATTGATTAACATATATGCATATATGTAGGTATGTGTTTGTAATGCAATATTTCAAATGCTTACAGCAAAGATCCGCATGTGCGCCGTATTTGCATGCGTTCCAAAAACAAATTTCGTGAAGTAAAATCGACATTCTATTATAGTATGGATAATATTTGCCCACCGAAAATATCGGAATGTTTTCAAGCAGAAGGTAAGCTGCATTTCTAATCGAATCTAAAATGTGTCTGCAATTATTTTTATTACAGAAAAGGATATCACTAAGGAAAATACATACTACAGTTGGCTTTATCGTAAAATAAAAACTTTACATTAATAAAATATTGTTTAAGCGAATTTAATAAGAAATTTTCAACTAATAAAACACATTTCCTTGTGCTAGAAAAACAAACCCACCTTTTATTACGGTAACAATTATGGATAACCTCTGTCCACCGGCCATATCAGAACGGTTTCAATCAGGTGAGCTGAATTTTTAAATTTGTATTTATGATTTGTTTGAATAATTTTTTAATATAGAAAGCAAATTATTAAGGAAAATATATATTCATTTGGCTTTGTCGTAAAATAAAACACTTCACATTAATTGAGTATAGTTTAAGTAAATTAAATAAGAACTCTTTAACTGTGAAACTTACAGAAATATGCAAAGCGTATTATCCGTATGCCGGCATTAAGGGATAAGTGAAAGTTACAAAATTACAAAATTCCTCATTCTTCTAAGATATAATAATAAAGATGGCAGGCAATAATAATGTTTCTTTTTAAATGTTTTTAAGGAAGATTTAAATACCCCGCACAAATATTTATCTAAATTTCTCTAACTTATTCAAGGCTTTAAGTGAGTTGTTCTATTTGCTTATTTCGTTATCAACAGGTTTGTCAAATAATAATGAGTAGCAACCGGAGTCTTTTATTCAAGGAACTCTTTGAGCACTAAAAGTTCTACTTCAGCTAACAACTACAATACTTTTTTGATTAATAAATAGTAAGCCGGTTTCATTAGTCTATCTTACTACTTCTAGTACCTGTTATATACGAGTAGACTTCCGAAACGAATGGTTGGCATGGGTTGTGCTAACAAACTATAAGAACTCATCTATATGGTGCTGTGGTAAAAGCATAAAACATTATTCGTATATTTCCAATTGTGTCGGTAACGTCGAACCGACTATCAAGGGTCATTTCTGTCTACCTGGTTATCTGCGTACCCTTCAACAATGGGGCACTTTGGTGGTACACCAGTAGCTTACCGACGCCAAAAGTTCACTCGATCTATTAAACTTTTGTGTACCTGGAATCAAAACTATGACTAGCAAAACTTCTCTGATTTTAACAGGACACTTCTATACACAAGCGCTACTTGCTTTAAGCTTAACACCAATTTTTTTATACAAACATTCAAAATAGAGCTCACAACATCTCCTTAGTCGATGTATGAAAAACCTGTAAAAATTCAACTTACGCAGATGTGATCTATACTAAAAGAATAGTTGTTTTAATTTAAACTTTTTGAAAATAAGTATAGAAATAGCAACAACTAAGGGGTCACTGATAGAGCGAATCCCATTTTGTTTTGTTCGCGTTATTCTAAACAATGCCAACAATTAAAAAAATGTATATGTTTTACATTTATATACACATATATTATATTTATCAACATAAAGGGAAAGCGGTAGTGCACTCTCTTTCGAAATGTGGCTTCCAGACGCTTCCAAGTTTGGCTAAAAGTTGATGCAAATTGCGTTGAATGTTGAATTCACACCTACGAAAGTACAAGAATATAAATAGTGTAAAATGCGAATATACTAAAAGAATATGCCGCAATATGGTACAATCCAATTAGTGTGCAGGTTAAGCTGCTTGCTTTTAAGTATTTGAGGTGTGCTACGGAGCAGACAAGTATCAGAACGACAGTTGAAGTGATGAGGTCCGGACGTGTCTCAGTATAAAACAGAAGACCAAAAAAATTGAGTGCACATTTAGCAAGTTGCATAAAAAACACACACGTGCATACAAAAAATATAATATCTAAATTTGTGAAAAAATCCTGAAGTGTCCTGTTTCAATAACGGAAGTACATACATACATCCGGTGTAGTAAATACAATGCAAAGGGAGTAATAAAAAGAGGAGCACGAAATTCCCATCAGAATAAAAGAGAAAGTTGCAGATATTACTGCAAAAAAGTGTTGTATCCTTTTGAGGGAAATTCGAAACGCAACGACTTGCTAACGTCAGTTAAAAGTGGTTGAGGATTGGAAAAGAAACAAATATAATCTGCAGGCTAATGCTGTTCACAGTGTAAAACGAAGAAAAAATTTACAATGGTGCGTATGTGTGTTAAGAAAGATATTTTACTACAAAGGATATGCGACTTGTGGGTTTATAATTTTTTGTTAAGAATAAACAAAAAATGCTAAACGGAAGTTGTCTGAAAGGATTTTTTTACAGTAAACTGAAATGCAATCCTATAAAGCCCTACAATTTTGTCGCGTATCTAATTTCAAACGTTAAAAGGTTGCACTTTTATGGTTTCAGTGATGTTGTTGCGTACTAAGGATAAGTGTAATATCAGTTTGTAGTAATTTTTAAAAGTTACTAAATAGTAATACTGATTAATTGCTCAGTGCGTTGGCGATTTAAAAATCACATATAAAGATACCTTACACATAAAATAGATGTACATACGTATATCCTTAAAAATTTGGAAATTATTATTCAAGGATATAAAGTTGTATTAAGTGTTCTTTTTAATTAAATATTTTTTTAAAGTAAATATTTTATAATTTTGCGTTTTTTAGCACAAACTATGCAAATTAATATGTAATTTTTAACGTCAACGGGTAAGGAAGTGATAAATTTGGCCCATACCAAACTCCATATACGCCCGTGGATAATCCTTTCGCGGTCAATCAAATTTTTGTACAAACATAGGGGCAGGACTACAGTCCCTGTCATTCATTATATCCGAAGATATAGCAAGCGCCGCATCGAAACTTAACTTGCCTGACTGTTAATTTTTGAAATCAAACTCAAAGGGCATGAGGGTTATAGCTTGTATTAGCAGATGGACGGACGCCTAATTTTCAAAATTCATCCTTTGTACCAAATTTGAGCAATTTTTCATTTTATAACAGAGATATCACATTTGATCATTTTGGAAATATATTATTTGCGAGGTGGGCATCGAATTCACCTACTTTCGATATCAACGCATCTTAGACATATGTATATATGCAGCTCTAACTATTTCTCTTAGTCTAGTTAACATATCATATGTGTCGAATTTGAGCCAAATTGGGCCATAAATACGTTTTTTACGGATATTTTGAACTCAACTCCGCCTATTGGCGAATCGCGCGATTTTCTTTTAATTGGATTGAAGAGAAACTTTTTCAGTTTACTGGTCACATATATAAGATATTAAGGCATAATAATGCAATTATTACACATAAATACTAAATGAGTATTAGTACTTTTTAGTAATTTAAAAGAAAAAAGTATTTCCAGTTAATAAACAACATAAGCTAATATGTGAAGGAGATGCATGCACGTCCACCTTGAGATGTGTTGGGCCTTTACTGCTCCAATACTTCATCCAGAACCAGTTCTTTTAGAAAACCTAAGATGGTATTGTGTTGGGCTAATCGTAGTACCTCTCTTCCGGCCTAACCAGATATTTAATTTTTACTTTTCGAAATACGTTCGAACTCCTCTGTGTCACAGTGTTCGTAGTCTGCAGAGAGGATGCCTTTAAGCATTTAACAGCATATACACACAAAATCACTCTGGTTCTTGTTGTTGTGCTCCACACATATACGGGGAATGCTGCTGAAGTGACAGTCCTTGGCCGGATATAAATACGGGTCGTTCCGCTTATGTAGAAGCGACTGCCGTGGGAACGGCACTCTGGTTCTACAAGTACATATAAGTAGCTTCGTTAGATCTCATATAACGGTAGGTCCTGGAAAAATGCTGGTTCGACGGGTTGGGTCCAAAGGGAGAGGGGTCTTAGGCGAGTGGGTTTAAAAAGGCATGTGAATAGGTAGTTAGCATCGTGCGGTGTACCTTCACATGCCGGGGTCGATTTTAGTTGGTGTTTGATTTGATCTCTTTGTCAATTATATGAAGGTCTTTGATAATGAGTAGTCCTTTTTCCTGCTTTAACTTTTTCGATACGTGTTTTGCAGGATGTATGTAAGTAGAAACATAATTTTTCAATACATATATGAAGTTGAAGTAAAGCAATCGATATGATGTGAGATTCTGGCACCTTTGGCGAAAGTGTTTAGTGCTAACTGCCACGAATTCGGCTATTGTTTTGCGCATCTCTTAAATCGGCAGCATACAAAACTTTGGGCCTCATTCTCCTCTTTGTCATTTTCGTTAATAATTTACTACTTAGCATCAATAACGAAATTATCAAGGGAAATAAATATTTACGGAAACCTATCTATGCAAAATAAGAAAAGTATCAGCTTAGCATTTGCAACAGGACTGCAAACATTTACAAGTACTGCTTTTGATTGATATATTTTTTATGTGCTTGTTCGAAAGCCCTGTATGTCTTATTTACAACGAAGTTTTGAGCTGGGATATATGTATATATGTGTCCCAATGGAGTTTAATAGTGGGACATATTTGACCTAACTGCATTTTTTACACATGTATTAGAAAATTTCTATGGTCAATGAACATTATATTTAATTTGTTTTTTTATTGCATACAGTTGAAATAAAGGCAGATAATAATAAACTTTAGCTTGAGTCTTTTTAAAACTAATATATTTTAATTAAATTTAAAAGAATTAGGAGCTTACAAACATTCTGTGGGAGAATAGTATCCTTGGGGGATCGAAAGGGTTCATGAATAGGTAATTCGAATTTTTTAAATAACAAAATTTTTTATTTGGTAATAATTTATCTTGTCTATAGTAGGTACATATAAAGAAATTGAGAATAAAGTACTTGCTGAGTCTTTCTTTTAAAAATATTTATAATATTTGAAACAAAATAGTAAATATTGCCATTTTCAAAAACGATTGATTCCTTGATAACTTAACTTTCCTAAATAAACAGCCGTTCGTCTTGACATTGCTCTACGAGGGTTGCCTTCCATGTTAGGCGCCCAATAATAAACAAAAGTAAATTAATAATGAAAATGGCTTTACTGCTTTTTCAAAATATTCTCCGGGAGAGTTGATAAACTTCTGCATTCGTTTGTACCAATTTTCAAAGCACTTTCGCCAATCAGAAGTGGATTTCTCCAACACGCGCTGTTTAAAGACTTAAACAGCTTCTTCAGGCGTTGAAAAACGTTGACCTCGCATTTTATTTTTGATGTTCAGGTACAAAAAAAAAATCATTAGGGGCCAAATCAGGGCTGTAAGGCGGATGACCCATCAATTCGATCTTTTGACTGCTCAAAAACTCTCTGGTTTGAGCAGATAGGAGAGAGCTCGCTTAGTTTGGTGAAGAGGGATCCGCCTTCGATGGTTGATTTTTCTTAATTCTCCGAAAAAAAGTAAACAAATGGTTGTGTACCACTCAGAATTGACTGTTTTAAGTTTGTCTAGTGAAAAAAAACAGGAGTTTTTCTAGAAAAAACAGGAGACCATTTGCTTTGAGGTGCTTCCTCGCCGAACAATTTTTGTTGGTTTAAGCCGTCTTGGAACACCCATACTGTCGATTTCTGTTTGGTTTCCGGCTCATATGCATAAATCCAAGATTCGTCACTTGTTACGATGCCATAGATTTGCTCTGAACCATCGAGTCTAAATTTCTTCAACATTTCTTTACACCAATCGACAGTAGCCCTTTTTTGGGCAATTGCTAAACTATGCGAATCCAACGAGAACATATTTTCTCAGCGACCAAATGTTTATATAATATTGAATGGATTTTTGGATGACCATCACGTAATTCACTTTTGAAGGATTGGCGGCCACGTTGGAACTTGTGGTACCAGCGTTTTACAGTGGCTAAGTATGGAGTTTCAACGCCAACATCGAAATCATGCACGAAAATTTTCACGAGTCAATTCCATCTTTTGAGCGAGATGAATTTTTTAACTTACAAAAGAACAAATAGAGCTCGTAAGTGACGCCATTAAATGCTACCAAACACCGCCAAAAAATCCAAAGTTTTCGATAAAAAATAGAGATCTCATCATGTAGTGTTTCTCGTATAATTGGAGAAAGTTCATCATTCATTTCATTCGCAAATACATGTTACCGAAAAGTTGTATGTATGTAAGTCGCATGCTGCTAAATCAAGCGTTGACGGTTAAAATGTGATTTTTAGTGACAAAATTGAACAGAAGTTGACCAAAATGCGGTAAATTGATTTAATGAAAATCAGTGAGTGATTACGAATGACGAATGACCGTGACAGTGTATTTCAATCATGAACACGGCCTTAGGATAAACAATTATCACTTGAAACGTTTCAGTTAAAGTTTAAAAAAATTTATATTAGGTGTTTGTTTACGATTTTGATACCGAGGACTAAGATTACTACTTTAAATAGTTTTGCTTACTTTGACATACACTTCGGAATGCGCTGGAAAGCCTCAACCTATCCAGCGTTTTTAAAGCAGAATAAAATTTATAAATGAGTATTTTATAAAATCTGAAATAAAATTATAAAATTATTTAGCAGCTTTTATGGTAGCTCTCAAGCATAAGAGTGCTTTCTAAGATCAGAATTATTCGCTCATTGTCATACCATTGAAAAGAGAAAAAGGAAAGCTGGAACAGAGAATGGGTAAGGGGTGAAAACAAGAACGAAGACTATCTACGGTTGTACTAATTACTTCGTGCATTGCTGTATTTATCGGAGGTATTTTGCATTAACAGTGAGAGCCAAGATACTTTAATCTGAGCCTCGCGAAAGCAGGTCAGCTGCGGAGAAGGGGCTGAAATGATTTCATTTTCCAGACAGCTATCACAAAAGCGACTTGGAGTAATGTCAAGTCTCACCGCATGGATGCCTAACGGATAATTTTTGGCGAGGATACTCACAACAATCGGGAGCTGAGGCTTTGTATGACCAGAAGGATCTCGCAAGCTTACATGCTGATGTACTTATCCAGAGCTTGCTGTGTCGACACAGATCTATAGATAGTCAAGGAAACGCCAATCCTCTCCACCTCACGAGTCTCTAGTTTATCATAGACAACTCTAAAATAAATGGGACAAATCTTCGCAAAAAATGTCCTTAAAAACAATTTTATTATATATAAGTTTCAGGTCTTCGTTTCCCGAACGTCCCGGATGTGTCACTTCAATGCATTTCCCAAAAATTGATTTCACAACCAGCCGTCTAGAACATTTACTAGGAACAGTTTTTAAATTATTATTTTTCTTCTTTCCATTGCATTTGCATACTTTTCCAGGGGCTAGAATTCTTTTTCAAATTCGGCTATGCGTTCCTCATCATAACGCTTATGATAATGATATGGATGTCTTTGGCGCGCGCCTCGATGCATATGCATGAAATGGACGAAATGCGCTATCCGCCTTGCACACAAAACGCACTCTGCACGTGCTCGAAATCATCGACGGATCTGGGCGTCGTGCACTGCAAGGATGTGCCATTTCCGGCGCTGCCCAAAATGGTGAACGAATCAAAGGTGCGTCGAACCATGCAGCATGCACGAAAAATGCTACGCCTAAAAGTAGTTGTAAATTCTTATACAAGAAATTGGTTTGCAGATTGTTCACAGTACGAGCATATCATACTTTTAGGCGCACATTTTTTACATACGCAATGTACAAATTTTGTTTACAATTTGTCTATTTTTTGAGGTTTTTATGCTACATATGGAAAATACGGGTTTGCGCGAAATTGAACCTTACTTCCTGCAATCGACAGGTGAGCTATTTAGCCGGATTTTACATATGCATTTACCTTTTTTATTACACTTTGCTCTCTTAACCGCTCAGGCATGTATCGCTTGAAAATATATGGCAATCACCTGACAGAAATACCCGACGATGCCTTTATGGGGTTGGAACGTTCACTCTGGGAGCTGATATTGCCGCAAAATGATCTTGTTGAGATACCGTCAAAATCGTTCCGTCATCTACAGAAGTTGCGTCATCTTGATTTGGGTAATAATCACATAACACAAGTGCAACACGACTCATTTCGTGGCCTCGAAGACTCACTGCAAACGCTGATTTTACGCGATAATTGCATTTCCATGCTGATGGCACATAGCTTTTCTGGTTTACTCATATTGGAAACATTGGATTTGAGTGGCAACAATCTTTTTGAAATTGATCCTAATGTCTTTGTGGATGGTATGCCCCGCCTAACCAAGCTATTACTGACCGATAATATTCTCTCCGAGATACCATATGATGCGCTCGGCCCGTTGAAAACTTTGCGAACCCTGGACATATCACACAATGTGATATGGTCCTTGAGTGGCAACGATACGTATGACATTAAATCCACCACAAAGCTTAATTTGGACAATTTGCACTTGGAATATAACCACATCGATATGTTGCCACCAAATTCGTTTAAGAATTTCGACATTGTGAACAGGACATTCTTCGATGGTAACCCCATACACACGCTCAGGGTAAGTAGATGGATGGAGGGAGAGAAGTAGAGAACGTGAACTGTGGTCGATGATTTTAAACATTTCAATTTTTTACAATTTGTCTAACGGCTCTGCTAGGAGGATGCCTTCAAGCCGGCCAAAATACGTGAGATCTATATGCGTTACTGTGGCCTGACGAACATCTCGCCAGTGGCATTCGATAGTTTGGTCAATAGTCTGCAGATACTGGATTTGTCGGGCAACAACTTAACGCATTTACACCACAAATTATTTAACAATTTCGATGTGCTAAGGTGGGTATGAGGTAGAGAGGCAGAGTGTTCGGGGTTGAGGCAGTTGAACCTTGTCTATTCATTTTATTTATTCCACGCGCAGCTATAAATACTTCCTTGATTTATATGCTAAATATGAATGTTAACGTTATTAGCATTGATGTTATGTTTGAGGTCTCCCAACGGCATGTGGAGGTTAATGGTGGCGTTAAAGCGGGTATGAGTGTGTGTTGATTCTTACAAACATACGTGGAATACTCATAGTCCAAACAGGTGGTGGCGCCGAGCTGCTTTCACTGCCATTTTAATCCGATTGACCGAAGATGTGGGCTGTAAGGTAAACGAAAAAAAAATACCCGACTTACGCTAAAGAACATATTTAAACTTTAAATGGCATACTAAAACAACAAAAAGTGATGAACGAACGGCAGCAAAAAAAAAAAAAATTAAATTAAATATAAGTACAATTGTTGACCGAATTGGGGGAAAATATTTGTAGCTTTTAAAAGGTAGCAATATGGCTTCTGCTAACTGCCAGAAAGCGTATTTAAAATCGTACAAGTTTACCTACAACTGGTATATGAACAAATAAGCAATGTTTAGCATATCGTTAGGCGCGCAGACCGAGCTGTTGCTTAGTATTTGACCTTATTGACCAATTTGAAAATCATTATGTACAAATTAACATTGTTTGCGAAAATGAGGAAAGTCTTAGTGAATTTTTCTGTTTTGCCAACGAGTTTTATTTATGTAGAGTATGCCAACACGCCACTGCTTTAACAAATCCATCATTACCCCATACCGTTAGCGATTAACGTCTATTTACCATATACACTCTCTCTTTCGCTCACATTCTTATATATCTGTATAAATGCAGAGTTATTAGTCTACGCGATAACAAAATTAAGATCGAACAACCTTTGGAGACTTTCAACGCCATGCAGTATACCCTGCTGAAATTGGATTTGAGCGGCGACAAGAATGATCCGACAAATCTGCAAACGCTACGCAAGTAAGTCTCGTATTTGACATTACTTCGCAGTCAAAACATATGTATTTATTTGCAAAAAGTATGACCAGAATGCGAAATATGCGCTCGCTGTCAATGTCGCGCATGGGTAGCGCCACTTCGATAGGTCCGGATGATTTCAAGGATTTTGGTGTTGAATTAGAGGATTTGCAAATCACACGCGCCACTCTCGCCACAATACAATCGCATGCTTTCAAACATGTACGTGGACTTAAACGTTTGGATTTTAGTGAGAACGGCATACAAACGATTGAAAATGATGCATTTCATGAGGTGAGCCAATTGTGAAATTCGAGAATGCGTATCAGAAATGTATTTAAATTTGTTTGCTTATACGTAGCTCCTTGACTATATGCATTCTATCATTACCAATATTTTTAACTTTAAACTAAATCAAAATCAATTATAATACAATATAAAATCAATGAAAATATTAACTTTGTTTTCATCGATTATTTCAGATTGGGCACTCACTTATATCGCTAAAAATTTCCCATGGCTTCACCGGCGCTGCCCTACCGGCCGAACCGTTGCGACATTTGACGTCACTGCAAGAATTGGACTTCAGCAATAATAAAATTACTAGCATGAGTGATACCAGTTTCCATTTTTTGAAGAATTTGCGACTACTAGAACTGCACGATAATCGCATCGAACAGGTCATGAAGGGCACATTTCAGGTATGTAAACGTTGATGAACTGCTTCTGCTCAACTATTTTTTGGATTTCTTAAAGGGTGATATACATTCGAAGCTAGAGGAAATATCATTGCGTTTCAATCATCTAACCCAAATATCACAGCATACTTTCTTCGATCTGGAGGTGAGTCAATCCTTTTATTGCCAGTTATTTTTCTTATTTTCGGTAAGAATATATTCTTATTGGGCAATTTGTACAGGCTTTACGCAAATTGCATCTGGATGATAACAAAATAGAACGCGTCGAACGAAGAGCTTTTATGAATCTGGATGAATTGGAGCATCTCAGTTTGCGTGGCAATAAATTAAATAACTTGGCTGAAGAATCGTTTCAGGTAATAAGCAATTAATAATACCCATATTCCTATATACATGTTTATGAATAAAATATTTAATAATTCCGACAGCCAATTTAGTTTTCAGTTTTACTGCTTAGAATGCAAGGAACTTCTTAATAATTTTTAAGTAATACATTTTTGGGGAAATTAAGATATAATTAAAATTGTATGTTATTTCCGTGGCTCCAGTTTATTAAAAACTTGCTTAAAAAAGGCTATCGATTATTTTTGTAAACTAACCGCTTTGTATAAAATCCAGATGAAGCAAAGACGCTTGGTAAATAGACACAAAATTATTTATGGTTTATCTCAGATCGGCTGTTCTTTGAAATATCAAGAAAGAGTTCAAATCGGAACTTATTCTATTATTGAGTGGAAGCCTGTGAGATTTCTAATGTGCGTTGCTTACATACTAAGTACCATCAAAATCTCTCGGCTCCTCTTTCACTTTATTTTCAAATATCTGATCGTTGGCTGTGTGTAATGTTGCAGCATGTGACGCTGCAAGCCAACAGCTCAGGCTACTTGTGGCTTCTGCAGTAATGACATTAGGATGCACCGTTCTATGCGGTTTTGTGTTTTTTTGCATTTCTGTGATAGATCGAATTCTTATACCTGTACTAGTCTTCATATTGACTTGGCGTGTGATGAAATTTGCTGCCGAGTTCGTATTGTCTACTCTACGCTCACGGACAGTTGGCCAGGAACTGCGTACGGCATTTATATTGTGCACGGTCTTGCTTATTTGCCCTTCTTGGATTTGCGGATCGATATTATTATAACCATCGCCAAATGCATGTGGTGACAACACAATATCGCCATATATATATGAAGGCTTATGCTTACGCATATGTGAATTACATGCTTTAAAATTATTGAATGTTCTATGACAAATGTTGCATGTGGCACTGCTGAAAGGATCCAAAGGATGTTTTCGTTCTGACTTCTTTTGCGTTGTGTATCTTGGGTTACTTGTGGTTGCTGCTTTATTGATTGCGGAACTCTGTTCTTGCTTTATGCTGCATTTAGTCTGTAAAATGAAAAAAGTCTTTAGCAGCTGCAATGTATTCCTGTGGCGCAAATATTATTAACCTTTGTGGTTATATAGTGATTTAACTTATCTTCTTGCGGTGGCGGCTCTTCCTTACATGCAGTTTTGTGCGTCGATAGCGTTGTCTGTCTTATTTTTGAGGAACGGTAGTTAATGCCGTGCACCGCTTGCACATGATCGCGAAGTAGTTTTGGGGATGTTGGGAATTCTTCGCCACAAATATGACAGTAAAAGTCACATTCTCCCCACAACCAATGACTCAATATCGACTTATTGCTTACAAAAAGATGCCAACAATTCAGACATCGTATACATTTTCGCTCTTGTACTGTTATAACTCGACCTTTTCGCAATTTCTTCTGTAAATATTTTTTATCACATAGACGTGGAATGCTAAGACGCATATGTTGCATCTGATGTGTGGCTAAGGAAGACTGGGATTCGAACTTCAACTCACAGTAGCGGCATTTAATGCTTTTCAAAGATTCAGTTGAAGTCGAACAATATGACAGGGGGATATCATCTTGGGTACTACCAGCTACACCGTTATTTTTCACTGTTGTATCACTGAGTTTGGCATCAATTTTGCTTTTAGATGAATCGAATGCATCATTAGATTTACTTACAGGGCGCAACGTGCAACCATTGAGGGCTAACATTGTTTTCAGCTCTTTTATCTCCGGTGGTGAGCTTGTTGTTGATTTGGTGTTAAGAAGTCCCAGGGATTTTTGTATTTGTTGAAAAGCTGGCCCATTTACTTCTACTCTAGTATTGTTCACAACGGTATCAGGGACTTCAAATGACGTATTAGTTATTTGAGATGACTCTTTGGGAATCATTTGACCGGGTATTCGTTGTATATCCACAAGAAAATTTGTTTTTATTGATTTTAGGGTTGCGTTACTAGAATTCTGAAAATATATTGTTTGAAAGAGAAATCGAAAAAATTCGTTAACAAATCTAGCTGTGGATGGATTTAAAGCTGAAAATCTTGTGTAATAATATTTCAATTATTCATAATTATATTTCTAATAAATAAATAAAATAATTATTCAAAAATTGAACAACGGTCTTGTTTCGTGAAATT
This sequence comes from Anastrepha obliqua, assembly GCF_027943255.1. Classification (NCBI taxonomy): domain Eukaryota; kingdom Metazoa; phylum Arthropoda; class Insecta; order Diptera; family Tephritidae; genus Anastrepha; species Anastrepha obliqua. The sequence continues at coordinate 91,625,454 of NC_072892.1, forward strand.
GAAAATGCGTGAACAATTTGAGTAGTCTATTTTTTACTGTTGAAAAAAAGTTAAGAAGGCTGGTAGAAAATTACTACATATTTCTTATGGAAACAAGATGGGCAATGCCCTCTTGAAGATTCACTGGAAAAGTAAAAAATAAGAAAATACTGAGTTTAACAAATTTGCTAGAGAATTACTACCATGGCAAGTTTTTAAATATTTCAAAATTCTGCACACAAAAAATTTCTGTGAATTAACATTGAAAAATGAAATGGACCGAACGTTATCAAATTATTTTTGAAATGATTTGTTACTAGTGACAAAAAATTCGCCACATACGACAGTAATGTCCGAATGGGGGATGAGAAGAGCTGCAGTTCTTCAAGCGCCGGTAACAAAGCAAAGGGGTAATGGTATGTAAGAGAATAGAAAATTATGAGCTATAATTGCAAACTGACTCTGATCTACAGTTAGTTAGATTCATCGGTCACCATAGTTAATATCATCTAACGGTAGGCCAAGGAAATGTGCTGTTTCGACAGAGTGGGTTCAGAGACGATTTGGATAGGTAGGAGTTTGATCTGCTACAATCTGCGGAATGTAACTGTACCAAAGTAAGGCGGGTTTCACGAGACAGGTGAAGCTTTCCGCCTGCAATAAATTACTACGTAGGTACCTCACAAGCTACAATATACCTCTATCAAATCCATTATGCGCACGTAGCCATGGTTTGGTTGCACGCGACGAACATTATTAGTCCACTTCTCCTGAGTTTTCATCGCACGCTGAATGTCGGCATACATAAAATTAACGTTGTTAATACATTTTTTACAAATATTTTTGGGCAGCGGATCGTGCTGATACATCTATGCACAAGAGAAATATTAACATTATAGATAGTTCATATTGCTTCACGAAAAATTTATTAGTGGCTCACGACAATTGGATAAACCGCAAGTATTTTGCATAGTAGTGCGTTTCCACTAGCCGAAGTGAAGATATTGATGTTACAGATGTCGGCTAGTCCACAAATCCGACACTTTTTATCCTCCATGCAGTGGGCATTCATGTTGCCAGTTTCCATTTTCACCGATTGCCTAAACTTGGTCAAAACCGCCTGCTTTCAGAGAGTATGCAATTTGCAAATTTCCCTTTTCTGTTTTTTAATTTCACATATTTTCCAATTAATTGTTATTCTCTTGTAAATTTCGATTGGCATCTGTATGTCTGCTGAAAAGAATATGTCAAAAATTGTATACATAACCAGTGTTGACATTTTGAGATCTTTCCCAATTCGTACAGGGAAAAATTGGGTGACCAGAATTTTTTATGTTGCTTAACTTTGGCGAATCTTGCTAACTTCGGTAAAATTAGAAGAAAAAAATTGTTCATGTAAACCATACGATACCAACAATTTTCGTAACAATAGAGTATAAGCTTGATATTTGTGGTGCTATTTGTTTTAATGTTTTATATCTTTCTTAAGCAGTTATACAGGGTGATTTTTTAAGGGCTATAGGAAAGTTTTTCCAAAAAACACGTAAAATTCAGAAAAATGCATGAAATTTTTATTTAAATCGATATTACAGTCCATATAATTTAATGTTTGAAGATTATTTCTTGCAAATGTTGATCGCGACTGCGCTTCAAATGGTCCATCCGCTTTGGCATACTCTTTCCAATGTTTCGGCCGGTATCTCACATATAAATGCTTTAATCTTGTCTTCCAATGCGTTAATTGAATCAGGCTTGTCTGAATAGATATGAGCTTTAACATAGCCCCACAAAAAATAATCTAAAGGCACGATCTGGGTGGCCAATTGACAGGTCCCGAACATGAAATAATATGCTCACCGAACTCACCTCTCAACAAGTCCGCATTTTTATAATAACATTCAATGATTGGCAAGCGTTGTTCGTTTGTAAGACGATTCTTGGTTAAATTATAGGCCAAACTGAAGATGTTTGACAATGAAACAAAACACGAAACGTGCGTCAGCTGTTTAAAACAACTGTTTAAAAAGATAATAGCTAAAAAATCACCCGTTAGGTATAGGGTTGTTCAATAGGTGCGCTTCAACTTTTTTCCGATAGGGAGGGCGAACGACGCAATATTTTTTATTTTCGCTTGTCATTTGTAAACTTCATTAGTATACATTTCGTCATGGAACGCTACACACTTGAGCAACGATTGCAAATCGTGCAAATTTTTTATGAAAATAATCGTTCTGTTGCTGCTACTTTAAGAGCATTACGGCCATTTTACGGTCCATTTAACAAGCCGTCCCGTTTTGGGGTTATGTGAAGTCATTGGTCTACAGTAACAAGCCGGCGACGATTTGTGAGCTCAGAGCCAATATTGAACGCGAAATTGCTGGAATTTCGGCCGATTTATGCAAAAGTGGTCATGCAAAAGAAATCGAAATTCATACTTAAATGTATATGTTCAAACTCGATAATAAAAAAAAAATTAGTTAAAAAAGTCAAACCGTTTGTGTTTTATTCAAAAAAGTTCAAAAGTTGAAGCGCTCTTACTGAAAAACCCTATATATTAGATGTGTTACTTAAAACGTCAAGAATTCTTAACATTATGGTAGTTCGCAAAAATTGTGGTGATTAGTGATGAAATCAAACTATTCACCTAAGTTGCCGGCCTTAGCCGTTTTTTTTTTTTAATTTGGCAATAATTTCCGTAATATTTTGCTTGTACGAAGTATATTTTACCACAGTTGAGGGATGTGACGAACCATTCCAACTGAGAGGTGACGTTCCAACGACAGTCGGTTGGTTCTATGCTACCGAAACGATTTATTTCTGGTCAAGCACTCCAGCCCCATTCCCCATAAATATATGGCTAATGTTTACGCGGCTACAACAACAACAAAACCACCTGTTGTTCAAGAATTTTTAGTTTGTTTCCAAATAAGTTTAGTTTTCAAATTAACAAAGCTCCTTATTATTGCGAAATTCTAACTGTTAACAGTGACGTGGATTGTTAATTAGAAACTAGTACGCATGTACATCGTCTTGTCCTTGTGCATTACCAGACCCATACACTTCGTTTCTTTATATAATACAATTTCCAAGCAGTTTTCCGAACATATTTCAAGCGGAGATGTAGGCCATTTGTCTATGTGCAAAGATAAACTTAGACAGGAATGAGTGAATCGTCATTCTGAGTGACAGTCAGGGGGCACTCATGACCCCATCGACCTGTGCTATCAAATCCTCACACTTGAGTGTATCGAGAAACTTAATCTAGTAGGAATGCACAATTGCTCAGATCTGAAGAGTTAGGGCTAAGGGAGGTTTGCTGGCACCAAACTATGGGGCTACGCCAGACGAAATCCTTACTGGGAGGGTACTATCAAAAGAAGTTTAAAACTCATAACCCTCCTCAAGAATAATCTGAGAATGCACAGTTCACTGTAGACTGCGAACTTATCTACACATGATCGGGATTTGGTTTACGGACTCTTGCCGTTTCTGTGAATAATCTCAGGAGACTCCAATACACCTTCTCCTGGAATGCAGCCCTATAGCGCGGAGAAGGTTGAGACATCTTTGCCAATTGCAGCCAATTGTGCCTTTCGCACATACGCTCAATCCAACCCAGTTCTATTCTGAGTTTAATAAGGGAACTGGGCTTGGATGAGGTACAGTGATGAGTAGATGAGTCTATTATACAATTTAGAAAAGGCAAAACTACCGTCGTTTGAAATCCACAATGGGGTGACCTTTTTCAGGCTGTTTTCACGTAAATTGCACAGAATACACTCACATCCAGTAGTCGTGTTTGAAGATCGTTATCTTTCTAGTATTACCTCTATGTTTCTGCTTTCAAAAGATTTCTTTCTGTTTATTCTGACATTGAATTACCAAGCACGAATAAATGATGTACTATATTGCAAACGCTCGTAAAGCTTTTTTTGCATCTTACTTGTATTCCGTCGGAGCGTGATCATATATGAATGGTGGTGGTCTCGCTTTAGAGCGGAAATTATTTTGAGGCGAAGTTTCCCTCCCACCACAAAACCGACTTTACATTGACAGCTATCCTTGCATCTCTTGTGTGGCGTTGATACCACTTTTTGCTCTTAAAGACAATCGCCTTTCTTGTTAATAAAAAAAAAATCACTGACTTGTGGGCCAAAGATGCCCGAATTCTAGAAATTAATGCTTAGAAAACCTAGTTGGACTTTTGTTATAAGTTTGAGATTAGACCTTCTTGATCTCGTGAGATTTTTGCAGCACTGCACTCACGATGATAATCGAACTACTTTCCTATAAATGTAAACAGCTTGTTTATATTGCATCTCTCATTTCGAAATTGGCAAAGCACGATCCAAAATCACGCGAATAGTTTATCATCGAAATAGTATAATTTATAGACAGATACAGATAGATTACGTCAAAGGACATACGATAGCGTCATATGGATTCGTTTTTATGGCTTTAACGTTATAAACCTAGTACATAGGGGAAATGTGATATCGCGATCTGTAAAAGTCATATTAATATAGCCTAAAGGGGTCCAACCATTCATTTTCTGACCAAAAACTTGACGCGAATGTAAAACCAACAGTCTTCCAATAGATCTTAAAATAAAATGTAACTAGTACAGGTTCCATTACTATACGGACACGGATTATATTCTCTCTAAATATCTTTGAGTAGGAAGTACAATCGGCGAATTCCTAAATCACTGCTGAACTAGAAAAATAAGTTTCAAGGCATGTTGTTTTCAAAATAGTGGCATCTCGTTTCTTTAAAATACTTATCCTACCGGACGACTCCTTAAATGTTGAATGACTCAGATGTGTGACTTCGCATGGAGGCGGTATGAAATCAGAGTCGGGCTATCACAAAATCCTCTTACAACATCGGCTTAGTTTGTTATAGTTAGTCAGGGTAACCTAATATTTTTAGCCTTCAAACAAGCTTTGCATTTAATTATTTGTTTCATAATGTTCTTGTGGTAGCAGTTTATTAAGCCTTGCCAAAGTTACAGCTGTTCGATAAAGTTTTGTCATGGAGGTAGCTCCAGGTATGATACTTTTTCGACGGGTTCATTTGAGTTGGCATGTTAGTAGTGGTTTACTTATGTTTAGATTGGCCGTCGTGTATCCTGGACAAGTAGGGGCTTAATCTACTATCATAATAAAAACGTAGGTTGTGCCAATGTTAAGCGGGCCTTACGAGGCAATTTAAGCTACACGTCCACGATGGGTGGTAGTTTATCAGTGATGGGAGTATTCGTCTGGTTTTTGGGAGGTGTTATTTATTCCTCCTAATAGTCCGAGAGTAACAACTTGGTCCTTGCGGCATCAACACAACAGCAACAATTATTTATTTATAATTGGCGCGTACACCCTTATTGGGTGTTTGGCCGAGCTCCTCCTCGTATTTGTGGTTTGCGCCTTGATGTTGTTCCACAAATGGAGGGACCTAGAGTTTCAAGCCGACTCCGAACGGCAGACATTTTTATGAGGAGCTTTTTCATGGCAGAAATACACTCGGAGGTTTGCCATTGCCTGCCGAGGAGCAACCGCTATTAGAAAAATGTTTCTCTTAATTTTGGTGTTTTCACCGAGATTCGAACCGACGTTCTCTCTGTGAATTCCGAATGGTAGTCGCGCACCAATCCATTCGGCTACGGCGGCCGCCACAACAGCAACTGCTTGCTGGAAATTAGGTAATGACTTTTAACTGGTATCATAAGGCCTCAGCCGTGAGCAGGGTCTAAGATGAGAAGTAAGCAAGCTCTCGAAGAGATTACACCCTTTTCGGGTGTTTGGCTGAGCTCCTCCTCTTATACGAGGCGTTAGTCCTGATGTTGTTCCAAAAATGGAGGGACCCACAGTTTTAAGCCGACTTCGAACGGCAAATATTTTTTATGAGGAGCTTTTTCAATGAAGAAGTACACTCGGAGGCTGGCCATTCCTGCCGACTGGCGACCGCTATTAGAAACAACTTTATTATACTGTTTCATGCACGGATATTGGAACCAACACACTTCCGAATGGCATATTGGTGTCTCACCGAAATGTGACTGCCTAACGTCAGATCGACCTCCCTTTTTGAGCTTGTAGTGCAGGACGCATTTAGCGGTACTTCTTCTAAAAGGAAAAATTATTCAGAGCCGTTACACCAGTATTGCATTCTTAAAAGGCGTTTGTCCACGAAACTGGACAGATTTTGTACCATCTACGGGCAGTGGATGGCCGATCTCGGGTGCGACCAGGCATCTGCCCGTCTAAACAAAACTTTATTTATTAGATGATATTGATAAAATTTTACTAATGCTTACTTTGCTTCCATTTCAGAATTTACCCAAATTAGAAATTCTCGATATGGCCTTCAATAATTTACCAAATTTCAATTTCGACTACTTTGACCAAGTAAGTACACACATATGCAGACATTTAGTATATGTATCCGTTATAAAATATTGAATTCTCTGACAGGTGGGTACTTTATCTAATTTGAATGTGAATGTGAGCCACAATCAAATCAAAATGTTAATGTACAACAGTTCATGGACGGGTCGGAATGATCATGGTGAGTATACGAGTACGAGTATGAGCATGATATTTTGTAACAGGCTCAGTAAAACAATTACACAAAATGAGTATTTATCCACAGGTTCAATGTATCACTCAAATATTAAATTACTTGACTTATCACACAATAACATCTCTTTAATACATCCGGGCTATTTCCGGCCGGCGGAAATTTCGTTGACCCACCTATACATGGGTTACAATTCGTTGATGGTGAGTTGTCAAAGGAAATAAAGGAATTAAGTAATGTATAAGTAGATTTTTTTAAATAATTATCATTGAATAAAAATTGGGTAGATCCAGTAAAATTTAGTCAAACAGGCACTAGCTTCATTTTATTTTTTATATTCGCACGCAACTCCAAGGGTATTATATTATATAATAATATTGTTCACAAAACGATTATGTGCCATAGCATAAAGATATTAAGAGAGATATCGATTTATGTATGCTGAAATGCGCTGAATGTTTAGAGTAGTCAGTTTTTAGCCATGTCTGCCCGTCCGTTCGTATGTACGAGAATTCATGCAAAAATGAGTGTATTTTAATCAAACTTGGTACACATTTTACTCTTTATCCAAGGTAATTTCATATAACGGTAGTTTCCAAAAAAGAAAAAATTGATATTATCTGTTAAAAATAAGTAAAAAGACCCAAAACAAAGAAATATGATGAAAGTAAAATCTTGAAAATCGGCGGATCCTCACCTACTTTTCGGTAAATACGTGTATCTCCTTAACAACTTAATAAAACTTTCCTGAACTTGGTAAACGTATTGCTCACCACCTCACTTAGATCCGTTATAAATATTGATAACCACTTTTGTTATGTTAAGTTTAAATTATTGTCTGCCCGTTTATCTAAGGGCTTTTACTTGAGTTTGTTCCATGAGTTTGTTTGACTCTAAAAATGTATAGCCAGCCCAAATTCAATTTTACTAAAATGTGTGCGGGTACATAAAGTTCTGTCTATATCTAATTTAGCACATCTTTACTTGTTTTTCACTTTGACTTCTAACTATTGTAGAATGCCACGCGTGATGTCTTCGGCAACATGCCACATTTACAATGGCTGGATTTGTCTTATAATCGTATACATGAGCTGGACTTTGATGCATTTAAAAATACCAAACAGCTGCAGGTATGTGGTAGATGGCATGTTAGCGTTTTTAAATTAATTTTTTTTTTGTTTATTCACTAGCTTATTTATCTGGATCACAATTACTTAACAGACATTCCTCAAGACATCTTCAAACCAATTAACGCTTTGCGCGTCGTTGATATGTCACACAATCATTTACGTGGTTTACCCGATAATCTCTTCTATAATGGCGGCATGGAAAAGTAAGAAAAATGGCTTATTAATATACACATGCACATACTATGTGTATTTATATACACTTCTGCTCACATACTTAAGTAACTTTAATAAACACCTTATAAATCAAAACTCGTAACTTTGGTCAAAATCCACAAAAATTTAACGTGTTTCAAAAAATTGCCTACACATTTTCAACTTTTTATCAGTATTTGCAGAAAACTTCAAATTTTCAAAACATTCAATTTCTTCCCTATAAAGAACTTCCAAGCACACGATTTTTGACCGACTTTAGACTTACATTTTATTACAGTAAAATTCAATGGTCTATAAAACTGCATATCCAGATGTTTTCTGGAAATCCTGATTAAAAAGTTGAAAATTTGATTTATATTGTGTTTGTTGAAGTGACTTAATATGTGAGTAGAAGTGGTTTTCGTTACACAGTGAACTATTATATATTTTTAAATTAACGAAAAAATTTTGCATGAAAACTGTTTTTGAATACTATAAACAAATAAAGTAAATTTATCATTTGAGCACAAGTGTATATCAAAATCAATAACATTTCTAATTATCTCAACAGAATGGACGTCTCGCACAATATGTTGCTCAAAATACCTTCATCGTCCCTATCCAGCTTAGCCGCTTTGACATTGTGTGAGTTGCACTTATCCAATAATTTCATCTCGACCATACATAGCATGGATTTGTCAAATAAATTTAGGGTGAGTATAATTTTACGTATGTATGCGTAATTGAAATATATTCCCATTATTTATTTCATACATATTTATATTTTGTAGTCCCTTCGCTATCTTGACATCTCCTACAATTACCTGTTGCGCATAGATGACGCAGTTTTCGCCACTATGCCACGTCTCGCTGTGCTCGATCTATCACACAATCGTGATCTAAAAGTGATGGACAAATCCTTTATGGGTTTGGAGAATTCGTTAATTAAACTGGGCATGGAAAATGTTTCTTTGAGCACTATACCAGTAATACGTTTAAAGTACTTGCGTGAATTGCGCTTGGGTTATAATGAATTGCCATCGATACCTCAAGAATTGGCCTTCAATATGAGTAATCTGCGTATGATCGATTTGTCCAATAATGACTTAACTAATGTACCACTAATGACGCAATCACTGCCGCATTTAAGGTGGGTGAATGACATAAAGTTGCACTCATTATATGCATTTTCTTTTTTTACTTCCCTTAGAAAACTGATGCTCTCGGGCAATCCCATTACCTCGCTGAATAACAATAGTTTCGATGGTGTCAATGAGGATTTGGAAATGTTGGACATCTCCAATTTCCGCTTGCACTATTTCGAATATGGTTGCTTGGATTCATTGCCACATTTGCGTTCGCTCAAACTTACCGCCTATTCACATTTGGAACATTTCAATATACCACATTTACTGCGACATCATCATAATATACGTGAACTATGGATTGAGGCACCACAGCCATTTACGCGTATAATAAAGAAAGGTTCAGGCGCGAATCAGGACATACAGCAAGTGCAAATGGGTCAACCTACAGATTTGGGTCGCGAAATGGAGGGTTATTTGCCGTCTAAGCTGACGAATATCACTTTCAGTGGCCCGCAGTTTAGTAGCCTTAATGAGCGCATTTTGAAGGTGAGGTTAAAAATGTATAGTACACAGACTCATATGTAAAGTACATATCGCTAGTTTGCTGGAGGAACGTCATAATCTTACAAAACAAAAAAATTAAAGTTTGCAAAAACGACGTCTATTTTTTTTACCAAAAATGTATAGTGACATAAATATAAACCCGATCTTATTAGAAGAAAATATACCTTTATTTTTACTTAGAAAGCAAAAGTGAATTAAAAATCTTAAAGGCGTTTCATTCAAATTTTTGATTTTTTTTAATATAGTTGTGTTGTTCTTCCAGAGAGTGAGCAATATGTATTTGTATTATATTTCTTTTTAAGTGAAAACTATGTTATTTTATTCTTTTTACAATTTTTTTTTTATATACTGCCCTAACCTCACATTTGAATATTAAGAAGTCATTTCGTATGGGATATGAATAAGTGTTATTTAAAGCCTTAAATGTCTTTTATTTTATTGAAATATTTTTAATTTACATTTAGTATGTACATATATGAATTTGAGAAAAAAACTCGTAGGAAAGATACCGGCACTATTTTTAGGGTATTCAGCCATTATAACTTTGTTTACATACACGACACAACTCTGCTAAGGAAATTGAAGCTGTTCGATCTCGTCGGTGTCCGAAATATGGTAGTCTGTAGCATCACATTCCAGCACAAAGAGCTTGACTTTGTCCTGATTGATAAACTCGAAACCAAACCAAGGATGATAGATGCCACTCGGCTTAGATGTACGTCCTGTACAAGGACCTAACATCACCTTAGAATACAATATTACAAGTACATCTACATATGCAGTCTGCAAAGGTCTGCAGTACCTGCGTCTAAGATTATACCAAATACAACGAGAAATGCGACTTGTCGCAGATCCAATAGACGCTGCTCACACGTTTCCGACATGATTTTACCCAACGCGAGTTGAGAAAGGCAGAGGGATGCTTTATTTGAAGAAAGAAGAGTGAGACTGAATGCTTGAATATGAAGAGCTTGTGATTGTTGGCCGAAAGGAAAAACGCCATAAAATGCAACTAAACATTTGGCAGTTTACAAAATGTTTAGGACTCTAGTCGTTCCTTTAAGGGATTGGAGTCAAGAACGCGCTTAAATTACGGAGAGCACAGAAGAAGATGAAAATAATAGTTATATAATTGATACAGCCTTTGGTAAAAGTCTTTGTTGGGTGTTTTGTTGAGCTCTTCTTTTAATTTGTTGTGTGCATCTTGATGGTGTCCTACAAATGGGGTGACTTACAGTTTCATGACACCTCCGATCGGTAGATGATTTTTATGCGAAGCTTTTTCATTTCGGGTCGATCTGCTAAGGGTCGACCTCTATTACTAAGCACTTTCTTTTCTATCACCTTATATTTTGAACCCGATGCAACGGAATGGCAGTAACGTACACACCCATTCGTCTATGGCGGCCGCCACCATCGCGGAATTAGTACTTTTGATATTTCATACAAGGCTTTCGCCAAAGAGAAACATAGTTGCTTGTATATCACGACGGTTGAATTTAGAATTTGTATAAAGTTTTTAACGTTAGTTTAGAAAGGGGACCCTATGAACAGTTTGATGCCAAACGAGATTTCAGTTAGAGTGACTTCCTTTCACGTCAATGTAGAAAAATATTTTCCAAGTTGCAGAACTAAGTCGTTCGTGAGCAATTTATTTTTATAGGAGCGTACATTTGTGCCATTGCCGAGCGAGGCAATATGGAGTTGAACGACGAAGTAGTTCCTGCAATCAGACAAAAATTTTTTAGCTCACTCGCAATGATTAAATAGAGGAGTAAATTCTTCTCTCGGCAAAAAAAAAGCACACTTTATAATAAGGAGAAGCTGGGACGATAACAACGTCCGATGATGCGGTCCGTGGACAAAATAAAAAAGATTGTGTGGAAAATTTATTGGCCCATGCTCTGCTAATTAGCAGATTGATCACTACTTCATAAATAAGTGTTGGGACATAAAAGAATATAAGCTACGCTATATGGATCTTTGAGCTCCTATTTATGAATCATACCGCCATGAAATGCGGCATAACTGTATGCGAGATATGGTTTCAAAACCCAAATCAACAACTTTCTAATATAGTACATACATACATATCATTCGTAAATTAAATGCATGCCACTCAAGAGAGTCTTTTTCGGTTTATGCTAGGGAATTATTATCTAAGGGACAAACAAAATTCAAAAAAGGGATTCTATTGATAAAACCTTTCTACACAGTTTAAGTTATTCATTAAACAATTTTCGTACATATTTTTATAAATTTCCTATCGAGCCAGTTTAAATAATTCATTAAATAATATAATGTCCGTAAATTTTTTTTCTTTTCCAGGGCATGCGTTCACCATATTTGTATATGCAACTATTTAATACTACGCTTAAGGAGATACCGACAAATTTCTTCAAAAATGTGGGACGCGTGCGTAATATCTCACTAGACATACGCTATAATAATCGCATGCTGAAAAAGATACCCAATCCGAATACTGGTAATGTGCCGTATTTGCCAAATAGCGTTTTTCTAACAGACCTAAAAATGTCCGATACAGATTTGAATTGCGATTGCGATTTAGGGTGTGTATAAAAATATTGTTTTCAACGAGATATTTATTTGTCTTTTTCTGTAAAATGCCATTGTACAGATGGGTAGAGTTTTGGCAACGCAAACGGCGGCAGTATATTTGCTCTTCACAAACTTGGACCGACACCGTATTTAGAACGTTTATGAATTCACCCTGTCAAGTTTATGGTCGACACAATTGCGATGAACATGACGATGATTTGCGTGAGACGCGCTGTGATAACAAAGGCGGACAGCAATTAATGGAAGTAAGTATTTGATGAAACATCCTAAGAGAGCATGACAGATTTAGATATTGAAAATAGAAGTTAAGCGAAATTCCGCTTGTCTGCCGGAGAAATCTCCGTTTGAGTTTATCTGTACCCATTAACTCAATAATAAGTCCAAACTTTACAGTCTTTTTTAGCATGTTACTACCTCAACAGATTCTAGTTTAAGTAATCAAAATATTTAAGGGCTTATGTTAATTATTAGTCGTGTAAGTTGGTGTGTGATTAGAAGGGCAACCAAAAATATGCCAAGCATGTTTTCTTTTTCCTTGAACTTGTTCTATAAACTCTTGACTCGTATACCAATGAATTCTTCTCATAAACATTCTGCTGAAAATTAAAAACAAACCACTCTTTTTTATAAAAATATAGTTCATACTCGTACTACAACAAAAGAAATTTGAAAATTTCGTTATTTGATGATGATGATAATATTTGACAATTTTTTTTTCGCAAGTGTCAAGCCGTTTCTTCCATACATCTTCGAATTTTTTTATATGAAAAAAAAAAGATCTAGACAGAGACAGTCACATGAAGCATGCACTTTGTTATACTAAAATTAAATGCTGCATATCCAGAAAAAATCTAAAAATTCTGGTTAAAAAGTTGAAAGTTTGTACAAAGTTTGAAACTTTCCGAAGAAATGCTGCTACCTGTTTAATGTATCTTGCTTTGATCTATATTTTTAATATTTATAAAAAAAATGGTGTGTTTATATTTTTCCAACGAGGTATATTTTTTTTTTTTTTTTTTTTTTTTTTCGAAATCGTAGGGGTATGAATTAAAAATACAAAAAATAGAAATGTTAGTTGTCAAAATATAAGCATTTTATAAGCATAATAAGTGTTTCGAAAGATTACGAGTAACAGATGTCGCACCGTATACAAAGTGATTCAAAATTAATACTCCATCGGAAGATATATAATTTTTGCATATGGCGTCATACGTCAATCATATTTGACACTTGAGAACTAAACAGAAAGTCAAAATAAAGACTTCCATCACTCAATATCATTTTTTTGTAGTAAGTAAAAGTTATTCAAAAACAAAATTGGATTATTAATATTTTGTCACCTTGTAAATGTGAAAAAAGCAGCTAGAGACATTGAAATTTATTTTTCTAAAATAACGCAAATAACTTGTGTTGTTAATGGAATATTATATAAGTTGTGCATCTTTTGGCTCAAGCGTGAAGACAAGTTTTCTGGAATCCCCGGTACACGTAAAAATATTTAAAAAGTCCGTTCCTATCTACCACTCCCCACGACCAATAACAACACGGTGAGGGACGTAGCTTGACGCTGTCAGCTACGAGTATTACGGCCAAGTCTTCGGGATCATCCGTCAAAGCAGGCACTCTTTTAATGGTGAAGATTCACAGGTGGTTAAAGTAGCACAGGATTTGTTGCGCAATAATGGTCCTCCTAGCCACATGGTATTTATTTACAGTAACTAAAAATTTCTGCTAGAATAAATTTTGAAACTAGAAGCAACATTATTGACTTTATCGGCACAGATAGAAATTATTATCAAAGCTGAAGCAAAACTTAATGATCTGAATTTTCCACATGTAAAAGCATTGTAAACCAAATTGAATTCGGTAAATGAATTAATCCGTTTGGAAAAAATATAGTGACTGGAATTTCTGCTTTAATTTCGCATCTATTACCAGCGTAAGGCCCATCGAAAGGTCTTTTTCCATATTTAAGAATGTATACCACGATAAAAGGCAATAATTTCTTTTTGAAAATTTGTCTAAATATTTGGTTATTTGCATTTTCAATGAATTTGCAATATTTCACATTTTTCAGTGGTTTTGAATAGTTTTGAATAAAATTTAGCAGATTTTTAAAAAAGGAAAAATTTAGCTATATATTTTCAGCATGTTTTTAATATTTTTCGTGCATATTTGAAGCATTTAAAATAATGCTTTTACGGCATATTGCCATCGTGTTCACCATTCCGTTGGCTCGGGATTGAATGCTGCATACATCAAATGCTAATTATTATTTAGAAAATTATTTTCTAACAGCTGCCATTCCTCAGCAGGCAATTTACTTATATAAACTTCTAGAGTGCATTTTCGCTTATCATTAAAACTATCTGCCATTCGAAGACTGCATAAGACTTTAGGCTCCGCCATTTGCAGAACAACTTCAAGACGAATACTGCACATTACAGGAAAAGCTCAACGAATTAGAGGGGAAAACTAGAATTTCAGTTATATTAAGATAACGACCCAAAGCATAGCACTTACAACGTATGTTATAGGTTATTCCGTAAATGGATAGGTCAGCCGAAAACTAGGTACAAATTATATTCAAATATTGTACAGTTAACGTGATGGTAAAGTTCGCCAGCATTTTGAAATTCGAAGGATTATATTTATACATAATGCGTATATACTTGCAGAGTACGAGTAGACGGAGTCGAAAAAAAGTTGTAAAATAAACCCCTGTATTTAAAGCTTATGTGGAAGGATTTCGTCACTGTAAAAATATTTTTTATCCATCCGCCAATTTTTGTTTGTTATAACTTGATTCTTTATTATCTGATTTTGAAAAGCAATATGTTGGGGTGTTCTAAGGGAGTTCCATATCTCCCAATATCCCTGTGTGTTCCAAAGTAGGATCGGTTGAACCTCCTAATATTTACTTTTTGTTTCATCTAATTCGGTTGAACCTCCTAATATTTACTTTTTGTTTCATCTAATTCAAATACTTTAAAATTCGTTAAAAAGTTTGTTTTTAAACTTAGTTTAAGGGGTCAGTCTACTTTGGAGACTCGAAAAAAAGGCTATATTCGTGATTTTTTTTTTGAGAAAACTATAAATGATAGTAATATAAAATTTGTTTGATTTAATAAATAAAGTCTTAAAATTCAGAAATAAATTTTTTTTTATTCAATTTTATAGTATTTTTAGTAAAAAAATAGCAGTGAAGCGTAACGTCTCAAACATGGGTTGGTGAGGCAGCTCCATCAGAACTCAAGAACGGCTTGTCTGAAACAAAAAAATCAAAATGTTTCAGATTCAGTAAGATACTGGCTACAAAATGACCCTCGGATATTAGGTTTTAATGAAGACAAAAAAAATGGCTGATAAAAATGGAAAATTTTTGATAGAACGGTTTTTTTTTCTCATATTTAAAAAAAATATATAGTAAAAATTTAAAATTTCAAAACCCCCGAGCGTCAATTTGGTGCAAATTATGTCTAGAATAGGTGATCCAAATTTTATGAAAATCGGTTGATTAGTTTTTGAGATACAGTGGAGCTAGATTTTGAAAACGTTGTTTTGAGAAAAACGCGTTTAAAGTTTTTAATGCACGCTATACGCGCAGGTAGACGAAATGATGTTCAGGTAAAAAAAAAATAGTTAGAGTGCTCGAATTTTCTTAAAATTTTTACACAATATTTCTGGATATATATACTTTCAAATTATGCAAAAAAAAAAAATTGAAAAATTTTAAAGTGACAAAGTAGACTAACCCCTTAAGAGCGCTTCAATTTATATTTCTGTCCCTCGGTACTTTTGCTTGCAAGCAGCAATTGGTGTTTCTGTACTGTTTTCAGAGGCTTTCGAGGTTCATCTCGAAAAAAAATCGCACGTGGACACTTTAATAATTTTTTATTAATACCTACTTTTGCCTTGTTTTTGAGAGAATATATTTGATTTTCATAATCATAAATATTAAAATTAATTAAATTGCAGTTAATACATATTAATACGCCACATATGTACAAATATTTCACCAGATATTACATTTTAGACGAAAATATTTTAAATTTAAAAATTCAGCTTGACGTACAAATGGAGTTTAGCGTGTACTGAAAACGAAAACGCCATCTTTGGACACCGTAAAAACTGGTAAAACTACGTGAAAACGACTTCGGAGCTCAAAAAGATACAGGGAGAACTTTTGCAACTTCTTCTTCTCATATGGTGACTCTGACCCGTTCTAGTGTACGGGCTTAGTTTTGGTGTTGAAAATGTAGCGTGTCACTTTTTTTCTTTAACAACCTTAATTGTATTTGTAAAATAATTACTAACTAATATATATGTATTATATGTGTCTTATATATGTATATCGAATGAATTAAAAAATATGATTTCCTTTAAATTTTAATTTATTTCTGTCTTCAGGATAAATATCAGCGAAAATTCACATTTTCTTTAACTGTACAAGTTTCATTTGGGATTAATGCATTTGCTTTTTTCTTTTTCTTCTGTTTCTGTTCACTATTCAGGCACTCAAATTCGATTTGGAATGCGGTTGGGATAATGCAGGGTGCCGTGAAACTTTCATACTCCTCATAACGGGTTTATTAATGATTGTATTTTGGATGTGACTGCTGAGATGCGCATTCAAAGTATCGGCTGACTTTTACAAAACCCTAGAGAAGGTATACGGAGATAGTCCGGTTTAAAGAGAATATTTTACAAATATTGTAAAGCAAAGAGATCACTATGAAAGAAAGACAAAGCAGAGTTGATGTGAGGAGAGGATAAAGAGAATAATTAACAAGTGTGCTGAAACATATAAGCGATGCCACCAATCTCTAACAACCCCACCACCAAAAGCGCAATTCCTGGACCTCAGCTGAAATTGGTTATGTAGTTTTTTAGAAATATTGCATTTGTATGTTTGTTTTGTAGTTCAACCGATAATTGGATGTGCTGGATTAACTTATCTCAATTGAATTTTTAATGAGGACAATTTTTTTAATTTCGCCAAGTATAATTAAAATATTTAATTGAATAACAGTAATAATATAAAAACACTTTTAGCACGAATTAAAATTTCATGCAACTTAACGTATACACATACATATGCACTATAATAACTAAACCAACATGACTTTTTAGCTCTAATCCCAGAACAATGGTATATTTTTATTAAGTTTTCTTTTTCAATAAGCCTCCTTGTTTTTTTATCGCTTGGGCACTGTCAGTGAATGTCAAAGTTTTATGCTGCGTATTACTTAAATAATTTTAATGACATAATTTGTAAATTTTTTCGTATTTCTAATAAATATTTTAAGACAAAAAAAACTGGTTTTCTTTTAATTTTTTTCCTCAAGCAAAGTATTGCGAAGTAGAATGCATAATAGCCGCTTTGTTTTTCAATGTGCTCCGGAATTTGAAGTTTTCTGCACACAAACGTCCTCGAGTCGTGTCTTTGGATGCATTAACCCTACTTTTTCTTAAAACTGCTTCAGCTACACACAACGAAAGTTCGGCCTTGTCACAACCAATGATATGGTATTTTCTTGGGCCTCGTGCGGGGAAGTCGTTAACGATTTTAATTTTGATTTACCGCACCAATTTTCGACTTTTTCAAATATTTTGCTGCTGATGCGCGAAACTTTTGGATCTGTAGGGTATTTATGTACATAGGAACATTGCCTCAAATATTTTTTCATATGCGAAACTCATTTTGCAAAAACAATATACAGTCTGTGTCAGAAAAAAGGAACCGCGATTATTCATGAAGTATAAAAAATATATTATATATTTAAAATTTTTTTTGCATGAAAGTATGTACAAAACTACGAGTCGCAATTAGTCAATAAACCGTGTAGTCTTCATCGTGGTGGAGTATAGCCTGGTATCTTCTTTATGCTTTGAACCAGCTTTTTACTGCGTAGCTCGTCGACAAACAGGACTAGATTTTGCAAACTTGACTAACGCGTTGCTTTAAATCATGGACTGGTCTTCCGGCAAGATGCGTTTTCCACATTTTTTCAATGGGGTTGGCGTCTGGGGACTGTGAAGGTCAGTCCAATACTTGGACTTTCTTGTTTTGTTGTTTCTCAATGTATTTTTCTGAGAGCATTGGTTTTGATGATGTGGGACGGTAGGATAGTATGTTCGCCTCCTCCTATTCCCTTTTTAGTAAGAATTGTGTGTGCTTGGCGTAGTCACAAAGAAGGATCCCGCTTAAAAAGTTGGACGATCACTTTATTCTGCTTTTTTGTCGTTACTCGCTTCAAGCCGCGCTCGGAAAAGTCATCAATATTTTTGTACACCTTATACCGCTGATTCCACATCACAACAAACTTTTTTGATTTTTTAATCACTTTTTGCAGCTGCGGGCGTAAGATAATTTCGGCCCTTTCGAACGCGTGCATAAAAATACTGCCTCAAAACGCTTCGCGTACTTCTCACTCATTTTTGTTTGGCTGCGTTTACGGGAGAGTTTCGAACGACACTAATCTGAGTTAGCACTGGCGTCTTAGCCCTTGAGTGGGACTATTATGCCGCAAAAAGCAGAACGAAATTTATCTTGAAGTTACAAGAAAAAACCGGTTCTCCTCTTCTGACACAGACTGTATGTACGCTTTATAAATTTCTCACAAAACTAATAAATTGCACAACGCGTATTGTGAAAAGCATATGCCTATTTAGTAGTATTTACATTTTTTATAATGCAACTTTAATTTGAATTTTGCCTGTTTTTTTTTTTTGTTTTTTTGGTCGGGACAACTAGAAAGTGCAGCACTCAGACATTAATTAAATCCATTGTACTACACTTAGATTCCCATTTTAATTTTCTTTAAATCTACCCGATCTCCGAAGAAATCTGAGTAGATCTTGTGGTGCCAAGGAGCCAAGATGGTCGCTTCTTAACACATCAGTGCCAAAGACCTCAAACCTGAAGGCGGGGTAGACACACAGGAAGTGGTCCGCCGTCTCATCCTCCTCTTCACAAGCTGGGCAGAGTACACTGTCTGAGATGCCCAACCTTTCCATGTGCTTCGCCCACAGAAAGTGACCCCAGAGCCGGAGCCATGCCATTTTGCCAGTCACGCTTCTATTAGACAGACAGTAGGCAATTACTGGATCGTAAGTAGTAGTACCAGTGCTACGTGGGGGGTTCAATAAGTACCCGTGTTAGAAATGAAGGCTCCATTTAAAAAAAAAAAAAATATTTTTCAACATAGTCCCTTTTATAAGGCCACCCTTCTCCCAACGCTCCGGGCATTTTTTTAACCCCTGAAAAAATAGGATTTGTCGAACTTTCCAAAATACGTCTCTGTCTCGGCGATGATTTCCTCGTTTGACCTAAATTTTTTTCCCGCGAGCCATTTCTCCATGTTAGGGAACAGCAAAATGTCACAGGGAGCCAAGTCGGGTAAATACGAGCGATATGGCAGCAATTCATAACGTAATTCATGCAGTTTGGCGGCGACAACTCCCGGTGAATGTGCTGGTACGTTATCGTGGTGGAACAGCACCTTCTTTTTCGCCAAATGTCTCCTTAAATTTTTTGTGAAAGCGGTTCAATAGCTCGCTGTGATATTGTCCAGTGATGGGTTTTTCCTTTACTTCGGGCGCCCTGGTCGCTCCTCATCAAAAACGGATGTTAGCCCACGTTTAAATTCGTTGAACCAATATCTACTGTGATCACAGATGGCGAAGCGTCCTCATAGACAGCATTTTTTCCCATCTAAAGACAAAAAGCGAATTACCGAACGAGTAGCCTCTTTTTCCATCTTAGCGTAAATCACGAAACACGTCATCTCGAATAGCTGCCAAATCCAAACTAACCTATTAATCAGTCTGAAATTTGCTTTGCCGTCGTTTGATAGATGGCAGCACACGATGCTAGCACCAACTTCACTCAGGAATGCTCTCTGTCATCAAGCACGGAAGCTTATTGAACCGCCCGCGTATAATAGAATGGCAGAACGAAGATATGGGAGTGTGCTCCCAAGTGCAGTCCCGTCCCACTATGAGCGTTGGTTGTTGAAATTAAATTCAATGGATTTAGTGAATGAATCCTTTGTAGTCGTTTGTTTTATTCGTGATTACTATCCGCTTGGTGCTAGGTTCGAAGATGCTATCAGATGAAGGAAACACGTTTTTCTAATAACGGAAATCCCTCGGCAAGCATTTGTAGACCGTTGGACGCATTTTTGCCAAGAACACACTTCTCATAAAAAAATATCACTCATTCGGAAGTGGACGAAAGTTATAGGCTTCCTATTTGTGGAGCAACCTTAAAAACGTACACCTATCTTCAAAAAGTTCTAAATGCAAGGCCATTGTCTCCCTCGCCTGAGATAATAAAGTCTATTTAACTAGGAGAAATGAGTGAACGGAAGCTTCTAGTTTATAGCGATAAAGTAGTTGGCTTCGGAGCATGAAGGATGGAAACGAAGGGCCCGACAGTCTCGCAAAACGCGAGGCTCAACAATGCGTGTTTGCTGCAGATACAATTTAAAGAAAAGACATTCCAACAGATGCTTAACTCCTCCTCAATGAATGAATGAATACAATTTGAGATTTGCACTTCCACCTTTTGTGGCCTCTATTCATCACAATACATCATCCAAACCCAGTATCTTAACCTTAACCCCGCTACAGCGTCACATTCAAGAAGAAGGTATGTTGGAGTCTCCAATAATTGTTCGCAGAAACGTGAGGAGTTGGTGGACCATATTCCAATCTTGATGATCTGTGAATCTTGAATGGCCTGTGAGAATGCGTTGTCTGTTATGAGCTGTCTAAACCTGTTTTGATCATACTTTCCCAGTAACGACTTCGCCTCAACGAATCTCTGAACGACTTCTAGAACTTAATCGGTAGTGGGTCAGGACATTTACTGATTACTGGACGGAATACTGCAAGTTAAGATGTCATCTTGGTTGTTGCACCTACAGTGAGTTTTATGTTGCCAGAACGACCCGGATTTAAGTCCGAAATGTCACCTCAGAAGCACTCCCAAAAAAACCCTCCTGCTTGTGTTTTCTGCTGTTGCAACAATATTACTCGTACCATCTTGGTTAGATTTCGTGTGCAGGAATCCGCGACATATACGCTACGTAATTGGAAAGGCATTTTAAGTCATACTTTTACTCATCCTGGAGTGAAACTATACTTAACAACCAATATTTGATACATGACACTCTCCAAAGCGCTTTTCCTAAATATATACATAACTTTAAGTTTGAATGGTTTTAATAATGGGTTAGCGCAATAGATAGCAGTCTAAGTATATTCTAAATGATAACAATACATATTATTAACTGCCTGACTGCCAAGCGGATTTGACAAAATAGTTCACTGACGATCAAACAGGTTTACTCTGGGTCTCATGTGTTTGTTTGTTACGGGCCTGTATAATGGGACTAGAGTCGTACAAATCATTAAAGCGCTACGGAAATTGGAACAAAAATGCTGCTCAAATTACTTTACTTACCGTTAATCTGTTAATAAAATAAATATCAACCTACTCTAAATGTATAAAAAATTCATGGATTGTCGCTCAAAGGCATAGGATAGAGTCGTATGAAGTATGAAATAATACCTTCCGTTCGCTTTCGTGCGACATGACACCCCAGTAAGTACTAGGTGGCACTCATTGTGTTAAAACAATATCAAAATCTTTTTACGTATTTAAAAGGATGGTTAAAAATCGTGTAATAAAATCTATAATATAATATTAAATATATTTTAAATGCAAAACTCGAAAGCACAATCGAAAGTCCCGGCAGTGTTACACATATTCACTACATGAAAGAGTTAGCCACTAACTCTTCCACCTCACGTTTGTGCACTTTCCCAATGCCGGTTGCTGTGGTGGCGGCTTCACAACGCCCAACATAATTTAGCTGGAGAAATGTGAAGAATGCAGGGTTAACATATGTAAATGTGGTTGGAATTACATTACACTCTACAATAGCTACCTGCTCGCCAATTAAGCATTCAAAGCGTGGTCGAACAAAACTCCAAGCGCCCATATTGCGATGCTCCTCCTGACTCCACACAAAGCCTGTTTGTGCATATATGTATGTAGGTGTACGAGTATTGTGCAGAAAGACAAAGCATAGTTAAGCATTGTAGTGGCTACAAAGGTTTCTTGATTGAAATTCACTTACTCTTAGTCTGCTTGTATTTGGCCAATTCTTGTTGTAGTTCGTAGGCTGGAAATGGGCATAATGACTCGAGTCGTATTAGCGCAGTATCGGTGATGCCTTTGCTTTTGCGCGCTTCATCTAACACAAAGAAGTGTTTGCCCGAACATAATATGACTTTGCGCACTTGGTCGGCATTAATAGTGTCATCACCTAAAATTTGTTAATGACATAAGCAAATTTACTTACAAGAAATATACCATATTGCCTCATGAAAAGAATAAGAGTATGCTTTTCCACAGAGCTTCGAGTACGAACATGAAACAAAAGGTTAATGTCTCATTGCTAATACTGACTCATACAGACTTTAAGAACGCACGTACTATACATATATACATAGATATTTTTAAAAGCAATAGAAATACTTCGACAGTGATTTCGCTCAGAGTCCGATATAAAATTGAGCAGTATTCCCTAAGATGATGTGGCCTATTTTATGATGTTACAACAACAACAACTAGGATGAATTGAATGATATGTTTTCTTAACGAAGTTATCTACTAGAATGATTTTTTTTACCTTTCCATTATTTTAATATTAGATAGTATATAAATACACACGCCTGTGCTCAAAATAATAGTACCGCAAATAATGACCAAGTTTTAACAAATTTTTTCTATCGACATTTTTTTGTTTTCATAAAAATATAGTGCATTTTACCATCCGGAAGAGCATAGGTTCGAAACGCAAAATTATAGAACATTTTTTACTATCGGCGGTCGCCCCTCGGCAGGCAATGCAAACCTTCGAGTGTGTTTCTGCCATGAAAAAGCTCCTCATAAAAATATCTGCCGTTCGGAGTCTGCTTGAAACTGTTATTCGCTCCATTTGTGGAACAACATCAAACACACGCCACAAATATTTTGTATATACATATATAGTAGTGCATTTTACAAAAACCATATAACTCAAAAGTTCAAACTTTGTACAAAATTCCTAGAAGTTTAACAAATTTCAAAAAATGTTCGTCACAATTTTCAGCTTTTTAATTAGACCGATGCGGCCTCGGTAGTCTAGTGAAGTGCACTAGCCTGCCATCCCAGAGGTTGTGTGTTCGTTCACACGTAGAGCACGGTCCTCTCATTTTTACAAATTCTACTTTTCCTGTTTCTAAAAAAACAAAAATTCTCCAATTCCATTCCTCAACCCCAAAAATGTATCCTTTCCATCCTTACTCCGGCTCGATAGTCTGCGGTAATAGCGGAGACACACTAAATTTAGTGAAGTCTTCAACCATCTGTGCGATTCTTCTGCCAGAAAAATGTGAGACACAGATGGCGCTCCAAGCAGTAAGAAGGCGTTGTTTCTAAGCAACGGTAGGTGCGCATTCCCACTACTTAGGTCTGGTAGCGGCAAGCTAATCACCTACCCTGTCAGAAATCAAAACAGATTAACAAATCCAGCGCAAGACTGAGTATTGTCGGGCCCCTATGCTTTCGAGAGGAGTGAATAAGGAAAAACATAGACTTTTTGGAAATCATATATGCAGTTTAATAGTTCATTCCATTTTAGTATAATAAAGTGTAAAGTATGTTTGAAGTCGCTTAAAAATCTCGTTGAGTTTTGAAATGTTTTTTGCATATGATGTTGAAAATTTTCTTCCACATGTTCGGAATTCTTTTATATGGAGTAAATGTTCAACACCTCAGCGAAAAAAATTTTCAAAAATCAACGAGAATCTGGAGCCCTTAAACTTAAAACTATTTATGATAATACTGAAAGGGCTTTAAAACCGCAAGCCTAGGATTTTTCTAAAAATTCAGAGTAAACATTTGCTAAACTTCTGCGAATTTCGTTCAAAGTTTGGAACATTTAAGTTATATGGTTTTCGTTGTAAAATTCACTATAATTTTATAAAGACAGAAACAAAAATTAAATATAAAAAAGGTAAAACTTGGTAATTCGTAATTCGAACACAGGTGTATATAATAACATATACAATCTGTAATGAAATTTCGTTAAGAAGTTATACTGTTAAAATAAACCAGTAAACACCTGCACAACGAAATGATCGAAACAAACTCTATAAACAGTAAAGGAACCAGAAAAGTTAGCCAATTGGCATCAACATCCAAAAGTAACTCCAAATCAACTATTTCCGAGACTACCGACTACTGAGATTTTGGAAATCTCGATGCGTCAAGATGCTATTAAAAGTGTAGAATTAACGTTGTTGTTGTTGTTGAAGTGGTTGAATATTTCCACTGAAATAATCCTAATTAGTGACCAGCACCGTTTTACTACCACTGTCTCGTGTGATGATGTCTTTTCTTTGTTTTTTTTTTGTTTCCATGTCAGATCCATTTGGTGAGGTCTAAGTGTAACAGCAAATCCTTTATCTCGATGTCTGAGATCTCCTTAATTTGCTGTAGGAAAGGCTTACCGAAGGAGCGGAGTCGTGCCCTAGACATTCACATAAATAGTGGAAAGGACTTGCCTTCGCCCCTTCCGCTTGACAGCTTCTGCAGATGGGATTGAAGGGGAGGTTGAGTCTGGCTGCATGCTCCCCTACTTTCCAATGACCTGCAAGGGTTGCAGTGATGCGTGAGACGTTTGGTCGAGAACATCCTAACAGGTGATTCGTTCTTTGGATTTTGTATGACGCCATGTGTTTTTTGTTGTAATACATGTAGTTATTTGCTTCCATCTTCTTTCGGCTAAAACATGATAGTGTGAAGCAATGGATGCTTTTAATGAGTTCAGTGGGGTGGATACTGCCACCGCCTCTGCTAAGTTTAGTGTCGAACCTTTTCGTCCTAGCTCATTCGCTATCTCATTACCTCGTATGTTCCTCTGACTGGGAATTAACGTAAAAAATAAGCAAAATAAAGCAAAAGGCTAGCAGCAACTTTCGATTGGGGCTGAAAAAAGAAATCGAATATTGAGTACTAAATTTAATGTTCAAGCACACTAGACCAAATCAGAGGTTGCTGTGCATCATGGCCCAATAATAAATTCAACCTTGTCTTCCATTTCGGTAGCCTTGTGAAGTGCAAGGTAATGGAGTAGAAATTGGCTTTTTATTGAAAAGCTAGGGGGTTGATTACATTTTTTGTTTGTCCGTTTTCAGCGTAAACATAAATATCAAATGCTCTACCGACTGCGGAGCATACGACGTATAACAATTCATTATTGAAGATAATGATGAGGACAGGTTGAATAGCGTTAGAAACAAATTTAAGTTATACTTTTGTCCGTTATCGTACACTGTTTGCGTTTGGAAATATCTCTAGTTACATATTCCGGAGTGTACAATATTTTTGTGAAACCTTTTAACTCTCCATCGACCCTACATTCAGTAAAGAGTTAGAAAGCGACACCTTCTATACCAAAAAGGCAACAATATTTAAATATTTATGATTAAAAGATATGTATGGTCGAAAGAAGATTTCACGGAGTGCCGGCTAAAGATCTCTATTTTCTATAGCTATGTTGAGACTAAACACATACTTATATATGTACATCCAATGCTGTGCATTAAACCATCCTTAGCCTCGTTTCAAATCAACTAAATTTCTACTAGTAGCTCTTGGAATCTTGCAACGCGTCCCTTCGCTTCTATTAGCAACGTGTTACTTACCTAACACATTTCGGAAGTGTGTGCCCGGCTGGAAGTCGACATGCGTGGATGTTGAATCCGGATGACGTAACATTATTTTCGGTGCGGCCACAACGAGTGGCTTGCGGAAATTACGCAACAACTGGCGGCGTAATACGTGAAAGTATTGGGCCGATGTAGTGGGATTAACAATGTTAACGTTCACGTTATCGCCATCGGGGGCAGTTTCTTTGGAATCGCATAGCTGCAAAAACCGTTCAATGCGGCAGGAACTATGCTCGGATGCGGCACCATCATAGCCATGTGGTAGTAAAATTACCAAACCATTTGAATCCATCCACTTGGCTGCATATTAATATATATTTAAGTAAATAGAAACACAAGCGTACGCACAAATTAATTTTTAAGGCATACTTACTTTCACCTGTTATAATAAAGTTGTCGATCATGATTTGTGCGCCATTCGCAAAGTCACCAAATTGAGCCTCCCAAATAACCAATTTGTGTGGATCGTCTATAGCCATACCGTACTCATAGCCCAGTACTGCCTCCTCGGAAAGTATGCTATGAGCTATTTCTAGTTTGCCGCCGTGACCGCCTTTCATACTATTCAGTGGGATGTACATTTCATTAGTTTTCTGATCGACCAACATTACATGACGATGGGAGAAAGTGCCACGTCCCACATCTTCACCGCTAATTCGTACATGGTGACCCTGATACATGAGGCTGCCGATGGCCAATGCTTCCGCAGTGGACCAATCGATCTTTTCACCAGCATCTAGTCTTTTTCGACGACTCTCGATATGTGTCTTCAACAAATGCGGATGCACATTCTGAAAAAGCATCAAACCTATAAGAAGAAAATAAGTTTTCGCAATGTGAGTCTTACGAAATCTTCCGGATGATAAACACTCTGATGCCCGATATAGTTCAGCAGTTGGTAATCAAGGCCAGTGTCCCAAACAGTATGTTTATTAGTTGCACTTGTTAAATGAGTCCACTGTTTTCTAAAATAATTTGTTTTGGGTTTATAGCTTTCAGCTAAGGTCAGTTCAGTATCTAAATGATCCCAGAAAGCTTGGCGTATAGCTTTTGCTTCTTCAGTGGTTAGCACACTCTCGTTTTCCAACTTTTCCACATACATATCCGGCACAGATCTATGGAAATAAAATAATACTTTGTATAATAATTTTATTACCTTAAGTCCAAACACTCAACAAACCGACTTGCGATTGTGTATGATTTGGTAAATACTCGGATTTGTAAAGGTTGGATCGTCCATTTCATTATGTCCCCAACGTCGAAAACAGTTCATATCAATAAAAATATCTTTTCGGAACTCATGCTGATATTGCATTGCCAGTTGTGTAACTAAAGCTACCATTTCGGGATGATCGCCGTTAACGTGGAAAACGGGAGCCTGTATTGTCTTGGCCAGATCGCTTGCATAGGCAGTAGAGCGACCACGTTCGCCGGGTGTCGTAAAACCTATTTGATTATTAACAATCAAATGTACACTGCCACCCACCTCAAAGTGTGGCACATAGGCCATGTTAAGGCATTCCTGATTGATACCTTGACCAGGAAAAGCAGCATCTCCATGAATGATGACATTTAGTACTTTGGTTGCAAATGGTTTTGTGGGGTCACCACTAAAGGCGCCATCACCAGCAGCTTGTTGTTTTGAACGAGTTTTTCCCATGGATACTGGGTTGCCTGCCTGACGAAAGAGAAGGTTTATACTTATATAATATAGTGTAATTATTCATTATGAATTTTTCATGTTTCTATCGCAATTGAACGAAGCACCAAATTTGAAAACTTGGTGCAAAACCAAAACCATTGATGCGTTAGTATTTATAAGCTACGAGTGAACCAATAAGACCAACCAATGTTAAATAAAAGGAGCTTTTTTATTTTTCAAAATAATTGTTTTTCTCTTTTTGCAGGTTATAACTGAGTGCTTGGAAATTTATAACGGATATATACAGTACCCAAAACGGGTATAAAATAATCCATTTTTTGTATTTTTGTGAACGACCAATTGAGACCATCGCCAATATTTTAAATTAAGATCAGCTCTCACAGTCTCCAAGGTTATGGGGCTCTGAAAATCCAAGGGAAACAAATTAGAATTGGTTACATCCACTTCGATGCTCGGTTTGGCGCAGTATTATAGTCGAAAAAGTTATCGGCCCATATTTCTTTTGAGAACGACAAGATTTCACAACGTTTATTCAATATTTTTTTGGGGTTTCAAAAAGATGAAGCGACAGCGCACACTGCTAGGTCAACTATGGACCGGCTGCGTGAAATTTTTGGCAAACGTTTTGTTACAAACAAATTGGATTTCCCATTTTATTGAATGAGGTGGCCAATTTCACTCGATTTAACAGCCACAACCATTTTTTATGGAAATATTTAAAAGGCACAATGTATTATATGTACATATGTTAATATTACCAGAGATTATTAGACGGCCTCCGTAGTCGAACGGTTTCGTGCGCGACCACCGTTCGGTAGAGCCCGGGTTCGAAATTCACTGTTGTTACGAAACACCAAATGATGAACTAGTTTTTTCTGATAGCGCTCACCCCTCAGCGGGCAATGGCAAACCTCCGAGTTTATTGCTGCTTTGCAAAAGTTCCTCATAAAAATATCAACTGCCGTTGGGAGACGGCATAAAACTGTTGAGTCTTCTGTTTCCGGGGAAATTGGAGAAGGAGCTGGGCCAAAACCCAACAAAGGTTGTATATATGGTATGTATAAGACAGCTCACGCAGAATATTTGAGACAAAATACGGTGCCTGCAACCAGAAATATTACGTGGTGTAATGGAAAATGCATTAAAAGAAGTCAATGTCTGCATCAAGCAAAATGATAAACTTTTGTGTGATGTCACATTTCATTTATATATTTTAAAGTAAGTAAAGTTCGGCCGCCGTAGCCGAATGGATTGGTGCGTGACTACCATTCGAAATTCACAGAGAGAACGTCGGTTCGAATCTCGATGAAACACAAAATTAAGAAAAAACACTTTTCTAATAGCGGTCGCCCCTCGGCAGGCAATGGCAAACCTCCGAGTGTATTTCTGCCAAGAAAAGGCTCCTCACCCTCCTCAAACACCCAAAAAGGGTGTAGGCGCCAATTATATATATATATATATATATATATAAGTAAATACTTATATATTTTCATTTTAGGAGATACTGGGCCATATAGCGTTTGCTTTTTGAACCACCTATGGTGACACAAATGACATGTCAAATGTGTTCATAATTTACTTAAAGGTTTGACATTTACGAAATGGGACGCTATACGCTTGAACAAAATTGGGAAGTATTGAAAACCTATTTCCAAAGTGGTGAGTCCTCATCTTATTTTCTGATGAAGCTCATTTTCACATCGGTGGCTACAATAAGCAAAATTATCGGATTTGGGGCTCAGAAAATCCACACGTTACTTTAGAGAAGCAAATGCATCCACAACGAGTCACTGTTTGGTGCGGTTTTTAGTCTGGTGGCATCATCGGGCCATTTTTTTTCGAAAATGAGCGAGGAGCCGCGGTTACAGTAAATGGCGAGCGTTACCGTGACATGCTCAACGAGTTGTTTCCAAAAATTGAAGAGGATGACATGGACGACATTTGGTTTCAACAGAACGGTGCAACTTGTCACACTGCCAAAGTTACACTCGAACTTTTGGCTACCGTTTTTGAGAACCGAATAATCAGCCGAAATTCCGATATCAATTGGCCGCCTCGGAGCTGTGATTTAAGCCCGTTGGACTATTTTTTGTGGGGAGCCGTTAAGGACAAATGCTATGCGAACCATCCAGAGACGGTTGATGCTTTAAAACACGAAATTGAAGTTGCCATTCATGAAATTGGAGCCCAAACAATCGAAAATGTGCTTAAAATTGGGTAGATCGAATGGCCTACTGTAAAGCCAGTCGTGGCAGTCATTTGAAGGATATTATTTTTTATTCATAAATGACAATGTTCAATCTTCAAAATAAAAAAAGTTTGAAAAAATAGGACTGTAACTTTAGTAGCCTTCCCCAAAGATGTATGAGAAATGCTTATGCTCTTTCAACAACAAAAAGCTCCAGGTAATTTCTTCTTATTTATCTAAACAATTTTTGTATTAAGACCCTACTAAAGTAAATGAGTGGTATATGCTTACATACTAAATTTACATTTAAATCGCATTCCATTTCTTACCTCTAAATGTGATGGATTTCTTATTAAGCTTATGTGTACCTTCTTGCCTTCTACCTCCAAGTCCTCAGATGAATCTAGACGCATAAGTAATAAAGAAGTGTATGAAAAAGTCAAAGAAAAAGAGTTCCCCAATTTAATTATTCGCGCAAAAGCTACTTGCAACTTTGCAACATTCAATTATCAGTTGCTGGCCCCTCCACGACCTTTCACTACAATTCCTTTATTGGTTAACTTACGGAAGTGGCTTAGTGTATCAGACATTGCTTCTGCATCATCCGGGAACTCCGACTCGCCACTGAGTTTATGGAAAATTTTCGCTGGGCGCATATTCAGCATCGTCGTTTGCAGCGCCAGGCGTCCGCGATGTGGCATTGCCACCACAATATCCCCAATGTCAGCTGTATGTAGAAATACGACACAAGAAAGTTGAGTAATAAATGAGAATAGAGAATCTTAAATGTGCCAATTAAAATCTGCTGGCTAGCTGGGTCGACTATATGCAACTACGGCGCATAGTTTAAAAACTTTAAATAAAGCTTGCGAGTGGTCCTACCTTGTACAGCGCTGCGTAATAATTGCCAGTAGAAAACTAAAATGCTTTCGGCACCCTCACCACCATAACGTTTAACGCTTGCAAATCTTATCGCCATGAAATTATCCCACGTTTGTGACTTGATTAGCAGTTCGGCTATCTGCCGGCGGGCATCGCTGCTGATGGTAAAATCTGCCTGCTGCTGCTGATGTCCAACTACTAGTTGTTCAAAGCGGCTCGCTAGCCATTCGCGTTCCTCGAGGCTCTGTGGCAGGAATGTGCACAAAAAGCGCGGCAAGAAGTTAGTAAGAGAAATTAGCAACGCGCGACAAATATAGTATATGCCAAAAGGGTGGAGAAGAGATTGCAAATAAACAGTAATACGAATTTTTCTTTGCGGCGTGTAGGGTGCGTGCACATACATACATACATATGTATATATTACATACCTCTAGGTACTGAAACTCAGCGCTAACCGCTGTACTACAGTAAATTTCCTTCAGCAATGATGCCAATCCTGATACCGTTGTTGGACTACCCACAGACTGTTGTGGTGCACTTATTAAGCCCTGCGGTTGCACTGACTGATCCGGCGCTAGGCCATAAAATTGTGGATTCAACTCGTCGATGGTGATGCTTTGACCAAAAAAAAAAAAAATAATAATAATACTGAATTGGCCAAGCTTAGTTCATTGCAGCGGAATTTTGACAGATTATAAGAGGTCTGCATGTGAGCGTGCGCTAAGTTTATTTTAACGTAAAATTTTTATTCATAAAATCAACCTTTGCTGGTCTCTGATGCTGATGGGATTGACGGCTGCCAATTTGTGTCCATGCTTGCGATAGGCCTCCACCCAGCGATAAACATTGCCTTGGGCATTTCTCGACTGCAGCACTTCAGGGGCCACTGCGCACATAAAAAAGAAAAAATGGAAAAATAGTATGTACATATATAGTAAGTTGATTGAATTAAAGGATTTTGCATGCACACAAGTGAGAAATGGTGAAAGAGATTTATCATTTTAGGGTTGACAACTGTTAGTGACCTAAGCGAAGATAACACATTGAGCTATTAGGCTATTGAGCAGAGATGAATTTTAAGTTTGTTTCCATCTAATTGAAACTGATACACTCAAAACAATATCAAATGCAAAAGTTGATATAAGCTTTGATTCATAAATTTACGTATGTATGTACGTACATATGTACAAAATACGTGCTACAAAATACCAATACACCATACACAATTTAACTATTTTTGCTACTCACTAAGAAATAGATATGCCCGCGAAATTAGAGCTCAAATTTAATAAATTCGTTTCTCAATTTTTGAGTGCTCGCGCGGTATTGTTTGACCTATATGTGACAACCAAACTTTGACATGCTTTTAATTGGATTACGAGTGCAATTCAGTGGATTCAGTATTGGTTTATGGGGTTATGGGTATTCAGAATTTTAAAATTTTTGCATTTTCTTAAAGTACAATATCTTAAAAATATTGTGTGAAAATTTGAAGTAAATCCGACAAATACTTTTCGACTTATTCAACAATTAACAAAGCGCGCTCGGGCGTTCCGGAGCAGATAGCAAAACTTTAAATGCGTTTTTCTCAAAACTATGTTTTTTGAACAGGTGATCACTGTAACTTAAAAACCGCTTGGTAGGTTTCAATAAAATTTATACTGCTTTTGAAAAAAAAAAAAACTCCAACATGATCGAAGGATTTTTTTCAAAAATTTCGATTTTTTTTTTAACAATTAATTGTCGGTTTTTTTCTCGAAAATCTGAAAAATATTTCCAGAGGCCGCTACATTGGTAATTTTTAAAAAAAGTTTCGATCAGGCACAAGATTATCTACTAATAAAACTAATTTCTCTTGTTCGATTGATTTTAGATGAATCTATGTACAAGGACTTGTGATGAAACACGCAAGGGATTTCTGGAGAAACGGGCTCCACACAAACAGCGATAACTTTTACAATTATTATTTTTTTTTTTTTTAATTTTGCTAAAGTCAAGTTGACAGATGATGTATTCATGATATGTTTTTATTTTTGTGAAATAAATCAATTGATTAGCACAAAGAATTATTGATAATCATAATTTTTTCGGGCCTCTGACTACCCCTAAAATGATCAAGGGAATGGAAGTCGAAAACCGAGATAGGCGAACTACTAATTTTTACTGCGCTTTACTAAAGCACAAAGACCTACGTGAGCAAATTCATCACTTCTTTCGTCGTATTTTGTGCTACCGCTAAGAGAATCATGGAATCCCTGCCAGTTAGAAGAGAGATGTAGTGCGATGAGACATGGTGCGTAGCTATTGGAAAAAAGTTGTTGGTTTCAGGGCCATACTGACTAAAACCATACGAAAATGTGCCTAAATATCCAAGCAGAAAATTCAATGCCTTCGATTACGATGGCTCTTGCAAACTTGAAAACGTGATTATGAGACGGTTAATCGTTAAGTAATTCAATTCAGTTCAATTCATGTTATCAAGTCTATGACTTACATACCAATTTTACAGCCTAAATTAATATCTAAATATAATAAATAAAGCTAAGAGTAAAAAGATTCATGCGATGACTTAAATAAATCACCTTAATGAAGGAACTTCAATATTAATCCAATTCGAAATATACTTAAAGTGTTCTGCTCGAAGTTCTTTAAAGATTGATGAAAAATATGAGGTAGCCAGATAACAACGTTAGAAAATGAAATTAAAAAATGAGATCACAAAACCCATTGGATGCTATTGACACACCTTTTTATAAAACCGTCTGAGGTCAAAAAAGAGCGAAGCTCTAAATACTTTAATGCAGCAATATCGAAAAATCGTTTTTTATAATCAATAAATAAGGACTATGAAATTTTGAAATATGGTTTTGAGTTATACGCGACCAGATCTGCAATGTCTACTAGCCATCTTAAAAGTATAAAATTCCTGTAGCACGGTGTTATTAATCTTAAAACAATAAAAAGGTCAATTTTTTTTAGCGAAAATTCGTTTTTACCAGGGATCGCTTGAGAAACATCGCCTTTAACTAATGTTTGTAGAAATATGCGCAATAGAAGTTCACGCAATTCAACTGGCAGTGTCCAGAAAAGATTCCTTTGATTACGGTTTAAGCAGCTAATAATTTTGTGTTCCTCTGGGTAACACGTCACATTTAAATGGGTGCAAGCTACGATATGTGAGAAGGCGAATTTTGGTGAATCCACTCCAGTTTGTATTCTTACCTTCAGTGCCGCGTCTCCTTGCTTTATAAAATTTTCGGAAAAATCCGAGAACTTTGTAGTGCGTTACGATTTACTACATGAAAACCATTACCAATGAAAAAATTTCGTTTAAAATCGGCAAAAGGTTTTAGAGCTAAGTAAGAAGGTTATAGCGTCAATCTAGAAGATAAAAAAGTGAGACACCTCAGCTTGGTCTAAAATTTTCATAAACTTGTCTGCAATAAGGAACCTCCCAGTTGCCGAGCTTATCATAAACGCCTTTTTGGTTGTGTACAATTGAATTCTTCATATAAATTACATAGAGCCCCATTCATACACCCTATTCACCGAGGAAGTAATGATATTTCGTGGTAGATATGCATGTAGCTGAAATGTCTGTAATTCAAAAACCAAGAATGATGAATTGCCAATGACAGCTTGGATGCGCCCTGACTTACATACGAAAGCACCCATGTATGTATTTGTATGTAGGTATGTGTAAGCATTCATTTTTGCGTACTCCATGAAAGATTACAAAATACAAAAGACACTCTGCTGTGTGTTGGCTTTGTTCAAATGGATGTGTACATATGCATGGTGACGAATATACATTTTAATGAATAGATAGCTGAATTGATTATGCGTCTCACTGGTTGTATGGACAACAATAGATAAATATGTTTATCCTTCTATAGATTGTAGGTTGGTTCATTTGTTTCGGATCAACCAAGTGCAAGTCCGCGAGTTTGTTTGTTTTGAGCCCTCATGCATACCATCAGGCTGGATATACGGACTTCTCGATGTTTGATTAACCTGTAAAAATGTAGACAATAACTTCTTGACTGAGCTAATTTGACACTGAGTTATGTCAATGCCATGGTAGCATACGGCCGCGTGTGCGGGTATGCAAAAGCGAATGTTAAGGATAACAAGTGTGAGCGTACACATGTATGTATGTGTGTGCATTAAAGCCTTTAGATTAACATTTTCCTTTGTGTCTAACAAATGCATACCTCGCTGGATTTTACTGACTTATTTTCGGAAAATAAAATTTCGGCATTCAAGTATGGGAATTATTCTCCTAACAAAATAAGTCTTAAACTAAAATTCCATACCACACGCGCTGGTCGTTGTGGGTTTTAGTGCTTTATTTAACTGACAAAGCACTGAAATTAACAACAATAAGATAGTTTGATGTGGAGTTCTACTTCAGTGCTTTTGTTATTCGTTATTTAAGAAAAATCCATAGAAAGATAGTCCTGCAAGAAGTAGATCAATGAGAGTCTTCTACAGGACTATTGATACGAGAGGGATAGTTTTGCTTCAAAATAGTTAATGTAACCTAGGGAAGTGGAAATCTCTTACAATGCTACTTCAACCATTTAAATATATATACATTCATATTATTTCGAGTACTAGCCCGAAATAAATCTTAATTAGGCTTTATGCTAGATATACAATATTACATTCTGTTAAAAAAATATCGGGAATTGTTCATTTAAAAAGGGCGCGTTACACATATGTCTAAATTTGTTTTGCCGGAATGTTGGTATAACTGACCACTTTAGTATCGCAGAGTTTGAGCGCGATCTGTCAATTAGCTTCTTTTTTCCATTTAATTATATCAGCCAACTGCAGGTGTGCTCTGCGATTTTCACTGTGGATAAAAATATCGAACGAAGGATTTGTCTTAAATTGTGTGTTTTGAACGGGATCTAGTGTGCCGAATCGTTGAAAATGTTACAGAAAGCCTATGGCGAGTGTTGTTTATCAAAAAACGGGTATACGAGTGGTATAAGGCTTTTGCAGAGGGCCGAGAAATCGTGGATGATTTGCCCCGATCTGGTCGCCCATTAACCTCTTCAACGTATGAAAACGTCGGCAAAGTCAAGGAAATGGTGCTGGAAAAACATCATTTAAGTTTGAGAGAGGTAGTTTGTGACCTTAGCGTGTCTCACGAATCAATGCGCAACATTTTGCACCATTGATTGGGCATGAGACGCAGGTCTGCTCGACTCATTCCAAGAGAGCTCAATTTCTTTCAAAAAATTTATCGGAAGAAGATGACTGAAGACATGCTTGAGCAAGAGAATCCGGACCCAACGTTTATCCAGCGCATTATAATAAGTGATGAGACGTGGGTATATGTGTTTGACATGCAAAACAGTCAACAGGCGGCTGAATGGCGCTATCCACATGAGCCGAAAACCCAGAAAACCACGTCAGAACCGGTCAAAAGTGAAAGTCATGCTACTGGTTTTCTTTGATTATCATGGTGTTGTGCACTCCACGTCCAAATGGTTTTACGGTAAATAAAGAATACTATTTGAAGGCGACATAGTAAATTTTGATGATTCAAAAATTATTTTGCGTTTTCAAGGTTCTTCTTCTAAATCAATTTATCCTAAAACTGTGTACGTATAAATACACCAGTTATATATACTTATATATATCAAAATATGTGTAATCTTGACAACAAGCATAAACTCTAAATTATTTAATCGATACTTTACGAGATATCGATCACTACAGCCATGTGCCGAGAAAATAATGGATTTATTTTTCCCTAAATTATATAAAATATAGTGTAATGCGATTAACCTTTTCATTAGTTTCGTGTTTTTCACGAAATCCAAATTGATGTGCTGGTTTTATAAGATTTCAAAATTTATTTTAGGTGGTAGTACTTTGTCAAAAAGTGATGAAGGGATCGTTGTATCTTTTCTTGATTTTACTATCATAACCATTAACGAGGTCCTCCTACAATTTCTGGTGTGCGTCTTGATGTTGTTTCACAAATAGTGGGACCTACAGTTTTATGTCACCTAATAGGCGCTTTTTTCCGTACGTTTTTTTTAACTAACCGAATTTTAGTATAGCATTGCAAATATTTGTGATTAGAAAAATAATTAGCACTATTTGGTATCTCAATTATTCTTATTTCTTAAATCCACTCGATTGGCCATTTGTGCATTGCACGCTTTAGTACTGAAAATTTGCGTGTCTATCATTCTCCCCCCAAACATCAACCCACCTCGACCTTGCAACCGTACAAGACTTTTTCTGAAAAAAATTTTGAATAATGCCATAGAAACTACAGTTTTGAATGGGAAATAAAGGGGAAATGTGCTTTTGACTCTGTACTCAAATAATTAAACAGCAACGGCTTTTGAACTCAAACGTATGCAGTTTCCGGTGCGCCTCGCTTCTGCAATGCGTCCCCTTTCTGTGTTAACCTCGTATCTACAAAATCATAATTTTCAGTAAATCGATAAAAATGTTTAGAATTACTTAACTTCTATGAAAAGTTATAACTTATTTGATACGATACTTATAGTAGAAAAGAGGTTTTTTAATTCGAACATGTAGATACGGGAAAAATCGAAACGCTCTGAGAAAAATGATATAATCATTATGAACATTGTATGTTTTGTTTAACGTAACAGGAGTGCTAAGGAGTGTTTTTCACTAAACATCTCAATTTCGAAAAAAATGAAGTTACGAGGTTAACACAGAAAGGGGACGAATGGCTATCGGCGAAACACAAAGACAATCGCTGCAAGTGAGAAGGTTAGATTCGTATAATTCGTGCTACTCATGTGGCCAGTTCATACATTAGAAAATCTTCTGATTTATGCGTATGCATGTACGCACTAGGCGGAAAAACAAGAAATATCGTTTATTCAAAAGTACATTAAAATATTTTCCCGATATAAATGAACAAGTTCTAATAAAAAAATACAATGTGAGTATGTATGTATATTGAATTTCATCATAACGAATTTGAATTTACTTTTTTTAGAAATCGCAGCAACCTTAGTATTTTATATAAAATATATTTTGTACTGATTGATATAAGTTATTGCATTAATCTGTGATTAAAAATGTTTCTGTCGCATTCGATTTATCTACTGAAAGCTCTTCCTTCATTCATTAACGCTCTAATGATTTTATATCGAAAACTTTCAATCTTTTGGATAACAGGATTTTTGTTAATCAAACACACACAAATCTTACAAATTACATTAAAAATAGAGGTGGATTAGGGAAAAAGATTTGACAAAGGGAAATAGTAGGCTGTAAAATGTGGAAGTAGGAGGAGAAGAGCATTAGAAGAACATGTGTAGAAGAACATACATTTGTACTTTATGCACATGCATGTGTATGTGCATACTAGCAGCTTAGTGGGCAATATAATGTAGCAGTTAATTTTTAAAGCATAATGTACTTCGGATGGCTGTGATCTTTTGCGGCAGAGCATTCCAAAGACGAACAGCAAAAAAGAAGAACTGACGTTCAGATACAAGGCAACTGCATTTCATAATAAGCGGTTAAGTGATCGAGCCGACCTAGTGATTGGAACTCGTTGGAAAAGGTATTTGAGCTCAATGGAGTTAATCACCTTGTGAAGCAGTATTAGGCATTTTACTTTCATTAAATCATTGAAATTTACAGAAAATATTTTTAAGGCAAACACTGATATGTGGCCACGACATTTTACACGATACACATATCTGGCAATGGCTTGGTTAGAACACATTAAGTTTAATTTAAGGGTGGTCTAGAAATTTCAAAATAGCCATTTTTTGTTTTTTCGATATTTCGAAGGAATGCACAAATTCCCAATATTATAGCTTCTACAGCCCATTAACTAAGTAGAGAGCGGGCCGCGCGCTCCTGTGTCTCAAACTTTAAACTCATTTATCTCGAAACGACTTTTTTCGGCCTGGTCCGAATTTTCTGAAATTTTAATATGTTGTTCACAACATCAATGGCTATCGTCCGTACTAGAATCATATTAATATTTCAATTATTTCGTTTTTGTTTTTATTAAAAAACTGAAAAAAACGCGATTTTTAGAGTGTCTAATTCAAAGCCGCGCCATTTTGTCAATATTTTTGTTTTTTAGTAGGGGACATAGCTACAGTCATACTGATTAACAATTTTTTTGGTGTTTGTGTTTCAGATAAATAGAAGAGCCAAAATGGACAACACCGTACAGGTCCAATTTTTCGGGAGGGTTAACTTCAGCGCCATTTTTAAAATTATTAAAATAAAATAAAAATGTTTTTTTATTTTTGTATGTAAAAGAAGTTAAATAAAACACCTAAAAAATTTTAATACCGTTTTTAATTTTTTGGTTGTAAAAAAAATCATGAAAACACACTAAATTTTCGAGTTCTAGACCACTGGCATACAATTCACACCAATTCAATAAGGTTGGAAACAGAAATGGTTTAGCTAAAAGCAACGGAATTTTCATTGAGTTAAAGTGCTGAATAGCCCATAATGAACCCAGCATGCCAGAGATCTTGCTTATTATAGACCTTACTTATATTTAAAATCAAAAAATCCCATTTTTGAAAATAATGATACGAATGATTTAAATCTTTATTAACTGGGTTGTTAGCTACATATTGTCGTTGTTGTAGGAGTTTACTGAGCACTGTTAGGCGCAGTGAAGTCATTGGTAATCATCCTCAATCTCATCTAACGGTAGGCTCCGAAAACATGCTGTTTTGACGGGGTGGGTCTAGTGATTAGATGAGGTCATTTGCGATTTACTTATTTACTTTAGAGCGCACAGTGGCGCGCTGATTTTCAACTACTTTTATTTCTTATCATAAATATTTCATTAAGGTTATCACTTATGCCAAATTTGCAGCATTTTTCGATTATCTTTGAAAACATTAAATTTTTCGCGATGTGGAAATGGTTAACTAACATATTATGGGCGTGGTCATTGGACAAATTTAATAATGATTAACATATGTAAGGTGTTGTTGTTGTTTTGCTGTTCTAACAACATAAACATCCCCTGTAAATATTCGGGAAATGCCGCCGAAGTGACAGGATTTGGTCTGATATATATTCGGTTGTTCCGGCAACGTAGAACGGAGAGCTAGGGTGTGATATCACTTGTCGACCCCCCCCACATTTCGTGTATAAAATTTCAATAACCCAGTTAAATTGTGCGTGCGTTGGGTGTTTGCTTGACTGTTCTATCATCCACTCTACGTCAAAGACGATAGAGAGAGAATAGAAATAGATTGTACGTACTTCTTATCAATCTCACATAAATAATAATAAAAAATATTCGGGTTTGATAAGAAAATAAGTGCAAAGCCGTAAGGTAGTTGTGCGGTAATGTGTGGGGCTTGGTTGCTATAACAACAAACGATGCACAAATTTATATACATATGTATGGATATATTTCTTGATTATGCCCGTGAACAAAATAAAAATGCCAAAGACATACATAAGTGATATTTATAATGCCATCTGGTTAGATTAGCAAGAGTCAGCTTATCATAGGCGAAGAGATTTTATCTCTTTAAAAGTTATAACGAGCTGATTACTTGCAAAAAGTTGATTATTTAGGTTTAAATAATTTCCTTTTTCATATAACTTTCTTATGGTGTATGTTTCTTCCACCAGCAGTTTATTTTTTACCAAAGGTTTTCTTTCATTTACCTTGATAGATGCGCTTTGGCAGCGGCCTGTAGCCATAGACGCCCTTTTCACTTTGATATCCGCGTCGCTGGACCTGTTGCACGAATGATAGTTGTGCATAACGAGTGGCAGTAATTTGGCGCAACATTTTCACTATGTTATTAATAAACAAATTTATTGTGTTAGTATTTTATTTTATTAAAACGAGATACAAATTCATATAGTGAGTGATCACCGGCCCGTTCTATAGAATACTGATATGAAATATTAGTTTGTTAGCAAAATAAAGAAATTCCTGCAGCGGCGATGGCCACACTCGCTCACACACACAATATTAAAAATAATGGAGAGTACATGAAAGATAGTGCCACGAAGAGAGTTTTCAAAGAGGGCCATGTTGAGATCATTTTTGGTGATTCTCTTAAAAATTAAAGAAATAAAAATACTAAAGCGGCAACTGCCCTACGCAAGTGATTTGGCGAACCTACTTTTTTATATCCCTTAACTCCAAGAATGATAGAAACAAGATTGCGCCCATCAGAGAGTGGTTGACGTCATGTTTGCCGAGTTGTACTGTGTTGTCAACCATTTGGTCTTCGCAATAAATTTAGTGCTTTTTTATACCCAAAATGTTTGTGTTTGTTTCTTTTTTTTAATTCAAAGCTACCGAAACTGTAAGTTAAAAAAACTGTAGTATTAAACAAAAGAAGGTTAAAAAAGGTCACTCTGAGAAGATATAAGTATTAATGAAAATTTGTTGATTCTTATAAAATTTGATATTTTGAAAGTGCAAATTTAATTTTTTGTTCCTTTTAAGGTTATGCAAGAATATTGATTCTTCTTCTCTCAACTCTTCTTAAGATGGAAAACTTTTTACACATTTTAAAAAGCGTTTGAACTTACTGAATGCGAATTAAAACCATAGATGTGTAATCGTTTCTTTCGGTCCTCAATCCTTAGTGGAACATAGGGCATCAAGAAGTGTATTCATAGTAAAAATAAGCAAAAAATATTAGAAAATACTGAAGAACCTATAACGACATTTTTACAAAAAGAGTACCTTTTCTTGTTACATAAGCTCAAATATAGCAAAAACTCATTCTCTTAACAAAAAATTCATAAATTAAATTGTACATAACCATAACACACTTATTTAAAAAAAAACACAAA
The DNA here is from genome assembly GCF_027943255.1 of Anastrepha obliqua. Taxonomy (NCBI): domain Eukaryota; kingdom Metazoa; phylum Arthropoda; class Insecta; order Diptera; family Tephritidae; genus Anastrepha; species Anastrepha obliqua. Next base: position 91,666,911 of record NC_072892.1, read on the forward strand.
CATTTTAAGGACAATTTGTCACGCATACAAATTTCTAAAACTTGGTATTTTATTTTCTTTTAATGGGCAGAGAGATTTGGTAAAGCTAAATAAAACTGAGTGAATTACTGAACTATTTTCAAAAAATGTATATTTTACAAAATTATAAGCATTACTTTTAATTAGACCGGGCTAAAAAAATGTGATGAAGAAAGAACTAAAACTCTGAGACTAAATAACAAAAAAAAAAAGCTAAATCAAGTTACGAAAATGGTAATCTGGCCATATTGGTGCTAAAACCACGTAACTCATTGTCAAATTCGCAGAGCGCAAAGTAACGGTACCACGATAGGCGCCATCTCATTATTCTCTCCATCATGCCTTAACACCATACGATCATGAATCGTTCAAGCACACAATTTTAGTTCTCTTCCGGTAAGTGATATGTGCAAGCATTGCTTTATACAGATTATTTAAAAGTCCTTTTGATGTTATTATGATATAGACAATCTTGACAAGTGGTGCCGAAGTTACGACTGCCTTCGAGTTAGAGAAAATACTTTCATATGATTTGCTCAATGATATTTAAAACAATTTTTCTTAAAGTGACAGTTTATTATTTTATTATTATTTATTAAAACGACACCCAAAACACCTATGGAAAATATTCAACGTCTTGGTGCACTTTGCACGACTTTGGTGCACTACCACTGATTGACATTGCGGCAGAAGGTCTAGAGCTAGATCTGCCGCAAGGCTTAACGCAACGGGTGAATTTACCTTACAAATATTCGGACATAGCTCAATAGGTATGAGTTATCGGACCAATACGGACTATATGACTCCGAAATACAATTGGTGAAGAGATTCCGAACAACAATAGAAGAAAAGTGGTGGAAAAGAGGTATGAAACCTAGCCTAAATACGCTTAACATATTTACCGACGGCTCGAAAATAATGGGCGGAGTAGGTTTAGGGATTTATTGCGCAGGCGGCCAATTAAGCTCCCTGACCATTACAGTATTTTTCGAGCAGAAGTCTTTGCGGCAGGACATTGCAAGGACATTGAGCAACTCCAACATAAATATATATGTTTACAGTCAAGCGGTAATAAACGCATATGCAATTTCATCTAAAAACGTTCTTAGGACCAGGGAAGCCATAGAGCGACTAGCTGCAGACAGACGGTTGCAGGAAACGAAATTGTAGACTAGATTGCCAAAAGGGCTGTTTACATACAATTTGAACAAGAAAAGGACATACTGAAACCTTTAAATACGGTATACAATGACATCGCTGCGGACATCAAAACACGGATAGACAGGAGGTGGAATAATCTAGCCACTTGTAAAACCGCAAAAATGCAGCTTTAATGATAGCTGCAGATTTTGCAATGAACTAGGAGAGAGGGAAACTCTTGAACACCTTCTATGTTCTTGCCCTGTATTAGCTAGAACCCGAATTAAATGTTTAGGAGCTCTTTAATATGAGGGGTTAGTGATGGTAAATGTCTGCAGTGATGGTAAAATGAAGAATGTCTCTGGGGCAGTGATGGTAAATGTAGGGAAAATTCCCTATATTTGTCGAAAAAGAAGGACAGATTTTTTAAAATTCTGTAAAGGTAGGGAATTTTCAAAAAGGACAGAAAAAATTTTACAATAGCGGGAAATATTAAAAAAGTTCATTAAAAATAAAAAGCCGCAGTAAGATTTCATGCCAGTATTTTTTTCCTTATGGCAGCATACTTTTAAAGCATTAATACGGCAACATTGCCATTTTTTCTTCGTTAGCGCTAACGCGATTTTTTCTTTGCGGGAAAATTGTTAGTTGGCCCGCGATTTTATTTTTAGTTCGAGCTTTTTTATATTTAAAATGTATATATTTTACAGAAATGAGCTACTCCTCTTCGACTGACTCTTCGGAGGAACACCAGGAGAAAAATTCAAGTAACGGAAACAAAAGTTCAATAACAAGTGGCTTGACGACGACAATTTTAGTGGCTGGTTGAAAGCTGTGGCTAACGATCCATTCAAATGCAAATGTGCTGAGTGCGACAAAGTTTTGAACTGCGGCAATTATGATTTGCAGAAGCACGCCGAAGCAAAAACGTACCAAAAAAATATGAAGACAATAAAAAAAGACACCTAAAATAAACAGTTTTTTAAGAAAAAGCCGAGTAATCCAAATGGTTCCAGAAATTTCGAAATAAGATTTAGCATGTTCTTCGCTGAGCATAATGTCGCTCTGCAAGTGGTGGACCGTTTTATCCCAATCTTAAAAGTAATAGTGCCAGATTCTGTCTTGTTTTAAACAGAATTGAAAGTAATGAAAAAGTGTAATTTTTAGTCTTTTTGCTGAATTTTTCTTCATATATGTGTTTATAATATAATATGTGTATTTATATATATTTTTCAAATAAAATTTCTTATTAAAGTGTCTTATAAAGTGTCAAAATAGCACCAAGCCCAAAACTTATGCAAATAATTAAATTTTGACGTTGCAAGTGCCTCATTATAGTGTAAACACAGGAGAAAAATATGTGGGGAATTTTTTAGGGAAAATTTTTTGAAGCGTAGGGAAAAGTAGGGAATTTTTTTGGGCTGTGTAGGGATTTTTCAAAAAATCATTTACCATCACTGCTCTGGGGGTTAGAGCTTCAGAGCTTACTTAGGTTCGCAAAAGACGCAGGCTTATTACAAGAAGCCTACTACAAGGAAACGTAAGAGTCAAGTTCCATCTGGTACCACTAAGGACCAATAGGTCTATGTGATGGCTTTCAGTCAACCAGATCAACACAATCTAACCTAACCTAGAGTTTATCAAATTGTGTGAGATTAAAGGCCTTGGATTAATTGTAGGCGTAATGAATATAAATTCTCTGATTTACAAAATCATCGTAATTGTTAGATCGAATAAGATTTATTGTTTCCCAACGCTTCTTCGTTACTTACTTCTGTTTGCTGCGGATAACTAATTATTCATCCAATGCCCCTATTGCTCGTGAACTCAATTGTATTAGTCATACTGTCCCCATAATTTTTTTTTGTTTGAAGGGCAGCTTTTTTGAATATTTCGAATTTCGTTGCATATGAATTTTCGTTTCATAGACATAGCTCCGAATAGACACAATAGCTCCGGCTCTGAAATTATTTGATGCGGTACCAGCTGGGAGTAGCAGAGGAAGAGAAAAACCTTCTCTGCGTTGGAAAGATCAGGTGGAGAAGGACTTGGCTTCACTTGGTGGCTTTAACTGGCGCCGGATAGCACGAGAAAGAAACGACTGGGCCGCTTTCTTAAACTCGGCCAAAATCGCGTAAGCGGTTATCGCGTAAATCAGGAAGAAGATACAGCGTGTGTGAATCGGTAAAAAGTGCTGTGGGAAAAGCTGATGAATAATATTTTTACTATGGTGTAAAATGTTTGCCAATTTACTATGAGAAATAAAAAATTTTTGACGGCAGTAAATTTTTGAAAATTCCTGAAGGTTTATGCAAAATAAATGATAAAAAATGAAAAATGAAAAAAATTAGAAAATATCTACCATTATTAATTGCAAACTAGGACACTGCACTTAATGGACAGTTGAGTTTTTGCATTAAGAAAAAAACGTTGCCGGCACGTAAGTTTGCTTGGATTTAAATTTCCTTTAAATTTTAAAATTTTATTCACCTCGCAGCTATCAAACATTTTCTCACAACGCTCTTTGTTAACGATTCATAGCGGACAGAAAATCAAAAAAATTAATTTTTCCTCAGACAAGTGTAAGTAGAGCTTGTAAAACATGATAACAACCTCAAACACAACGCAAATAGCTTGACCAAACGAGAATTTTTGTCTTGTTTGACAAGCCGCTTGAATAGGGTATTTGCTCTTAATAAGCAAAATAAATATGTTTGTATATAAAGCTAAATACACACCAGGCAACCGTTGAAGCAACGGTTGCAGCAACGTGTTGCCTTTGTTTAAGAAACACATTGCAACTGTTGCTTCAATCTCAGTATTGTGTATAACTGTGGTGCAGGAAAGGTACAAGCGGAAGATACGTAAAATTAAATTTTTTAAATGATCGACGAAATGCGTAAAATTACTTCTCATATTATAATTGACGAACTTTTGTACGAAAATGAGGAAGAAGAGATGCAACAAAAGAAGAGAAAAATAAGCTGGTCCAAAAATTGGCTTTTAAAAAAATCTAATTTTCGAACGAGAGGCTGCTGAAAGAACTGAAGGAAAATGAGCCAGCGGACTATACAAATGAAGCCCTGTTTAGAAAATGTTGGACTTCGTAAAGGCCAAAATAACGAAACAAGATACCATAATGAGAGAGGCAATATCAGCAGGAATTAGACTGGCAATAACTTTGCGGTATCTTGCAACAGGAAACGCTTTTGCGGACTTGAAATTTTTATCAATTTTATTGTATTCATTTTTTAATTGTTCGTATGCTTTTTTTCTAAAATTTTTATTTTTATATTTTTCACTACTTATATCCCACAGCTCTCTCAAATTTTTATATTTGTTAATAAAATTAACATAATTTTCATTATTTTCAATTGCCATGTTTTCCTTTTTCACTTTATTTTACTCCGCACGAACCTTCTTCTTTGCTTGTGTTCAACGAACTGAACGAGTAAAAGCAGTCAACAATGATACACACGAAGCAACGGTTGCAGCAACCTATCCCAAAAATCAAATTTATTTGATATTTCAGGCAACGGTTGCAGCAACACGAAAATCATTTGGCAACACAGCTACACACGAGGCAACGGTTGCTTCAACATGGCCGAGTTGCTGCAACGGTTGCCTGGTGTGTATTTAGCTTAAGAGGCAACACAGAAAATCTCTCTCTCTCTCTCTCTGGACGTGATGTACAAGGGCGATGAACTAATAGGCCCGTCACAATGCGTCCGTTGCGGCAACAAATTTGACTGAGACCAAAATCGATTATGTGCTATGTGTGATTATGTGTTACTCCATGTACGGCACGTATGTGTATTTTGCTGTCAGTCGAATGCAACGTAAGCAACGATTCCATTGGGACTGTCTATGCTAAAGTGCAATGCGTAAAACAGGCAAAAAATGTATTTTATTAAGTTTTAAATTTTGAAATTAATTCCACTACAATCCACTTTTGTTCGTGTTTTGAATGATTTTATAATGCCTTGTTTAGAAACAACTTGTGTGAACTAAAAAAATGGGCCTGTGCATTGTCATTGGAACTAAGTGACTACCAACTGTTCCTTTCTATGACGAAGAATTTTGCTGATGAAAAATTCGACTCAAAAGAAATTTTGTGTAAATCGAAACGACGGTTTCTATGAGAGAGGCATAATGAAGTTACCGTAATAGTGGCAACAAATAAATCGTATCATTCCAAATATGCTTATTAAATGAAATCCTTCAATATCATGGGAAACAGATGAATTTCTATAGGTATACAAGGTGAAGCCCAAAATAAGCAAGAGAGAGCTAAAATAGAAACGACAGGTCTTTTCTTCTGATAACTTCGAGTTATTTATTCAAAATAGTCCCCTTTGGCCTCGTACAGTGTATGTTTTGTGCGATCTAAAATATTTTCGAAAGAGTGTTTCAGGTCATTGACCGGAATGTCCTTCAGGATGTCGGTACAAGCCTTTGGATTGCTTCTACAGACGCAAAACGTTTTCTTAAAAAAACAAAAAAAAAAAAAAAATAAAATGAGCATCGTCTTGATTTTTGACTTCTTCAAACGCGATTTTTTGGGTGGTGGCTCGTCTGGGGTCTTCCAATCGGCACTTTCACGCTTAATTTCAGGTTCATGTTGGAAACACCACGTTTCACCACCAGTTACAATGTTGTTGAATTCTGAGCAATTCTGGCTCCTCAGTTAACTTGTGCGGATTGAAACGAGCACAGACCTTTTGTAAGCACAAATGATCAGTTAAAATGCTATAAATCGAAGTTTTGGAGATATTCAACTCCGATTCCATGAATTTCAATCATGATTTCGGTTCATTTTTGTTAAATTTACGAACAATTTCTATGAAGTTTTCGATGATTACTGATTTTGGGCGGCCTGTATGTTCATTGTCATTCATGTCCTCACAATCATTTCTGAAACGTGTAAACCACACATGAACTCTGGCACGAGTTAGACAATCATCGCAATAAACTTTTTGCATCAATACAAATGTTTCGGTAAAAGTTTTACCGATTTTAAAACAAAATTTGACATTAACTCTTTGTTCCAAAGTCATTTTTGTACCGATGACTCAAACATACTAACACTTTAGATGCAATAACTTCGCTTCAACTGAACCGAATGTCACCAAGTTTTCTCTGGAAGTTAGCTGGGGATGCAATTTCCAACGCACTAGCTTATTAAAAAGATTATGATTCCAGTCTTGTCTATTTTAGACTTCACCTTGGATAATTGGCCCTTACTCCTTTTATTCGGGGTTTGGCCAACCTCCTCCCCCTGTTTGTGGTGTGCGTCTTGATGTTGTTTCACAAATGGTTTTAAGCCGAGGCCAAATGGTTTTTTGTGAAGAGCTTTTTCATGTCAGAAATACACTGCCTGCCTAGGACTGACTGCTTTAGAAAAAACTTTTTCTATCATTTGGTGTGTGCACGGAGATTAGAACCTATGCACTTCCGAATAGTAGTTACGCAGCAACTCAGTCGACTACGGCGGCCGTGAATTTGAATTTTCTTTTACTTCTATTTATATTATCTGATATATTTGGCCAAGAACTAGACGCAATTCCCTAAAAGATACTAATTTTCATCAACTGAACAACAGCAACAACATGACGAAATCTCATTACGCGGTCGATTAATATTAATATTTCAAGTATACTGCTCGAACTTGGGTATACTAACGAATACGAAGATGTAAGCAAATCACAAAAGGAAACTTTTTTACATGGGAGAATTTTAATTCAGCTGCAGTGATTCAATTGCAAAATTCCGAGTACAGATATTCACTCAATTAGGCACATATCAAAGTGATCTACTTTCTTCAATTCAAGCGTAACAACTGCAGTTCTTGTGTATCTAGTCATCTTTTGAGCGAGTTGTTATTTTTGTTATTTGTTTTCGTTCTTTCATTCCAGTATGGTGCCATAGTCAGTAGTTATACAATTGCTGCCTTACAAGTAAATTTCAGTGATTGCAGTTAATAAATTATTCAGTCTCTCTAACAAAACTTTCTCTATGTATTTCAGACTGAGTTTATTTTCTTGCCATGGCATCTACCCATTTCTGTTCAACATTGAGGGTAATGTTTATTTTGTCGTCGCTGATATGAAATGCCTAAAGACGTTAAATGAAATTCGGAGGCTGCAGCTGGAATTAATGTTTTTCAATTTCCATTAAATTGTATACCACAAAAGCGCAAAATTATATCTTATACAAAAATACATACATGCATATTGACATGTCAACTCATTTAAAAAATCACCAGACATGCCCACATTTGCTGTGTTAAAATCTGTCCAATTCACAGTCAGCATAATTGTAATAATAACTGTCGACTGCCATTCGTATATTGTTTGAATGTGTGTTTGTGAGAAAATGAGATACATATGAAATGAGCAAACTACTTAACAATTCATGAGGCGGTTGGAATTTATGAGAGCACTCATGCATTCCAGCACTTTGTGGCTACCGAAATCGTAAAAAAATATTGTCTACTTTTTGGCTGAATTTCTTTTGATATTGCTTTTATTTCACTACTAAGTTTTTTGATGTTGTTAATTTTTCGCATATGCATGCATATGTATGTGTGCATGTGTACATTTGGTATACTTTTGTTACTGCGGCTGTATGGTTCACAAATGGCAAATATGATTGTCGTACGATTCCATTTGCAAAAATTATAAATCTTCCGTTGGTGTTATTAATTTTGTATTTGCCTGTATTTGCGTTATATTCACTTTGTTGTGAAAAAAGATTTAATTAACGGTATTTAAAATTTTAATGATTCAGTTTTCTTATTAATTTATGTATGCATGCACATATTTATGGATGTACCATACGCATGTACGATTGTAGCTCGGCAAGGGAAAGTAATGTTTTTATTCGTAATTTGAAGAACTTTTACTTTCACTTTCGTGTAGGATAAATTGGCCTCAAGTCACGTTAATGGCCTAATGAAGGTGACGAACATCGTTTTCTGGGTAAACAATTGAACCACCCTTTGCCATCGAGCTCCAGAAAATTCAACAACTCAGCGAAATTGTTGCAAATTGTCCACATCAGTACTCTGTTCTTCAAACAATCGGGAAGAGAATCTTCTTGCAAATCATCAGCTGGGGACCGTATATCCGAAACTATTTATAAAAATTATGCTAAAGGCATACCATTTCAGGCTGATGAATCCAAAACGTTGGACATTTTTTTGATTTTTTGTGTTTTATTTGAAAACAAGTTCTATAAAAAAAATAACGCCTATCATAGATACTAAATTAAAGTGTAACAAAAACCAGCGTAAATTTATACATACTATACATGTAAAGGGTTTTCCAAAACTAACACTCTACAAGACTCTCATCATGTCCGTCCTAACGTATGGCGCAGAAGCATGGACGATGACAACATCCGATGAAGCGACGCTTGGAGTGTTCGAGAGAAAGATTCTGCGTAAGATTTTTGGACTTTTGCACGTTGGCAACGGCGAATATCGCAGGCGATGGAACGATGAGCTGTATGAGCTTTACGATGACATAGACATAGCGCAGCGAATAAAGATCCAGCGGCTACGTTGGCTGGGTCATGTCGTCCGAATGGATACAAACGCTCCGGCTTTGAAAGTATTCGATGCGGTACCAGCTGGTGGTAGTAGAGGAAGAGGAAGGCCTCCTCTGCGTTGGAAAGATCATTATGCTTTACTATAATGAGGGCCTAATAGAATGTAGCGTCAACCCTTACCCTCGGTAAACTTTCAGTGATGGTATGGGCCTGCACTTCTAGAAAAGGAGTTGGAGACTTCGTTTTTAATGATGGGCACATGGATGCTACGCAATATCTTAAGTGCGTATAGATATGAGTTTTAAGGGAGTAAATTTAAATTTTATCAAAATAACGACCCGAAACATAAGGCACTTAACGTAAGAATTCGGCTACATTAGAATTGCGAAAGAGTACTAAACGCACATCCTTAGAGCCCAAATCTCAATACTGTTGAGAATCTATGGGTACACTTGCACAAAGTAGAAAAGAGAAATCCGAAGAACAGAAGAAGAAATGAAGAAAGACAATTGTGGGCAAATATGTAAGATGCTGATTAAGTAAATTAAAAAAGATGTTGAAAGTCAACCCAAAAAATATTAAAATTAATTACAAGGTGACGTCCAAAACCGAAATTATTGAGTCTAAAGGGTCAGTATGTTTCTGTCATCGGTACAAAAATGAGCTTCAAACAAAGAGCTAATATCTAATTTTGTTTTAAAATTGATTAAACCTTTACTCAAACATTTGAATTGATGAAAAAAAGGTTATGGCGTTGATTGCCTATCTCGTACCAGAGTTCGTCAGTGATTTACACGTTTCAGAGATGATTGCCCAAAATCAGTAATCACCGAAAAGTCCATTGAAATTGTTCGTTAATTTATCAAAAAATGAACCGAAATCATTGTTGAAATTGGAATCGTAGTTGAATATCTCCAAACCATCGACTTATCGCATTTTAACTGATCCTTTGGGCTTACGAAAGGTCTGTGCACGTTTCATTCCGCACAAGTTAACTGAGGACCAAAAATTGTTCAAATTTCAACATTCGAAAGACCTCATTAAAGAGGCGAGAAAAGACGAGAACTTCCTAAGTGTCAAAGTGCCGAATGGAAGGCTCCAGACTAGCGAAAACCCAAAAAATCCAGTTTGGAGACGTCAAAAATCAAGTCGATGCTTATTTGTTTTTACGATTCCAAGGGAATTGTCCACAAAGAAGTCGTGCCAATGGGCCAAACCGTCAATGCAATTTTCTATCTTGGCGTTTTGGAGCGTTTGTTCTATCGCATTCGTCGGGTTCGCCCTGAATACCGCGAAGGAGGAAGCTGACGTTTATTGCATGATAATGCACCATCTCATCGATCCACTCTTGTGACTGATTTCTTGACTAGGAATCGCATTTAACCATCAATCACTCACCGTATTCGCCTGATATGGCTCCCTGTGACTTCTATCTATTCGGGAAATTGCATTTGGCCATGAAAGGAAACGTTTTGCGTTCGTAGAGGTCATCCAAAAGGCTTGTATTGACATCCTGAAGGACATTCCGGTCAATGACCTGAAACACTATTTCGAAAAGATTTTAAATCGCGCATAACTGTGTATTGAGGCCAAAGGGGACTATTTTGAATAAATAAACTCGAAGTTATCAGAACAAAACTCCTGTCGTTTCGATTTTAGCTCAGTCTAGTTAACTTTGGACTTCCCCTTGTATATTAATACTTCATTGATTTTTCTTCATTAAACTGTAATATTTAAAAACATTTTGTGAAACTGAAATAAGTTGATTATTTCCTTTTTTATTCATAATTTGAAGTGCGCTTTCGATAATCGCTGACAGTAAATAAATAAAAACATATATTTAAGCCCAGTTTTTGGCTGTAAAAACATTTTCTTTACAAACTGTATTTGGAAATGAAAATTAATGTAGCAAACACTGCATTTGCTGATATTCATGCAATAGGATTTTTTGTTGAAGAGGAATAGAAAATGAATAGTGAAAAAATATTGTTTGAGCCAAAAACTTTGCTCACTTCAAATGGAAATGTTAAGCCACGCAATTTTTTTTTCTATTTAACTGATCCTGTATATAAGGAAATAAATTTCCGACAAAATTTTACTACATGGCTTAGGAAATGAGTCGCCACTGTCATCTTAAACCCAACTATTTATTTTACGCTGTACGAAAATTTCCTTTTTCCTTAACTGTAACACAGTAAATTAATCATTGATAGCCGTAGCTTAAGCAACCATTTTATGAAAAATTCAATAAAATACTAAATTTATCTACGATACATCAAAATTGATTGACCTTAAAGCAAATTAAATACGTTCACATAGGGTGCTTTGCCAAAAGTTCACAGATATACAATATAAACCTTAATATTCTCAACAAGTTTCCCTTTACAACTTCGAACATTTCAATCATGCACGAAATATGAATAAAAGTTCTTTGGTAAATAAATTTGTATACATATGCACATTTTTATGTATAAGTGTGCTAAATTTCTCGGAATATAAAATTTGTCATTGGGCATATTTCCTCTACGATTAAGTCTAAAAAATATGAAAGCAAACTTAATGGCGTGTAACGATAAGCGGCGCGTATTAAGTTTGAAAAGTGGTAATGAATCAGAAAAGAATGCAACAAAAATGTTGGTAATAGCCGATAATGAATTGGTATTTGTTGTTTCTTTTGGGACGCAACACATACAAATGTGATATAAATACGAATTTAGAAAATTGTTGTTGATGGGCCTCAAAATAAATGATTTAAAATTAAAAAAAAAAATTTATTCAAGGTTACAAGAGGCAGTTAATTTTTGTAGCGGTCCTAGTTAGCATTGGCCTCTTTTTTTGCCTAGTTCTTCAATATTGTCCTATTCACTAGCACTTTTGGCTACAGATACTATTATAAATACTTATAAATGGAACACGTACGTCAGTATACGAAGCTTGTGCTTATCACTACCGTGAGAATTAGCTGATAAGATAACTTATATATAATATGTATAGGTGTATTTGGTTAAGATATTGGAGCATAAGTTTCACACACACGCATGTATGTAGGTATGTGAGAGTGTGCATGCATCAGACCGGCAGGTGAATATTGGCTTCTAGCCGAGGTGCAACAACGCCCCAAAATCAGTCTGAATTTTCCGTGGAGTCGTATTGTACGTGGTTTTCGAAAAGGTGCGCAAAGTTGGTGAAATAATAGTAACATAAATTAATACATATTTTTCTATTGTGAAAGTGTTGTTGTCTGATCGAGCTGATAAGCTACAATCGGTTCTGATAAGGCCACATAAAAATATACCTATACAGTTGACAGCAACAATTAAACTAATTGGCCTATTCAGGCAATGATGACCTCATAATGTAGTGAAGTTGTGAAAATATAATATTTTTAAATAATTTGTCTTAATATTTTCTCAATATCTTTTTTTTAACCTCTTCTTTAGTGAAAACACACACATAAACGACTGCACACAACGAGAAAGTGCCATTAAACGAAAAATTACAATTATTTTTTTAACGAACAAATTAAACGAATATATTCATTAGAGTAAAAAAAAAAACAGAGAGCATATACATTGACACTTACAAAATGCGTTTCAAAATCGTGCTAGCTTTCACGCTAGTCTATACTTTTGTGGCTTTAGTCATAGCGAACGAGAATTACTCATCGGAACTCGACAATGATGTACAAGTGATTGACCCAAATCTGAAAGCTTCTAAGGATGCTGAATTTGTAGAAGTAGTGCCGGAAATTGTGCAAGAACAAGCGAAACCTACACCCAAACCGGTTACTACAACTGTGTCGCCAACAACAAAGGCAACAACGCAAAAACCGAAATCAGCGATGGCGATCGCTCCACGCGCGGGGAACTTTGTGACCCCAAGAAATATGACACGCACGTTTTTGCAAACAGCAGGAGCATTAAAAGTTAGCGAAGACTTCTACCTCGGCGAGTTGGGTCTCGATGTGAATAGTGACGATGGCTACGATTGGTGTAAGTTAAAGAATTTTTAATTTTCGTAAATAAATATCTATTTATTTAATTTGAACATAATTTAAGAAAATTCCACTTGTTGGATATACAAGGTGGCACACAATCATCCAATTTTGTTTTTGAATAACTTTTTTAATAAATAAAAAAGCCAAGTAATTTGGGTAATGGAAAACTTCATTTTGACCTTTACGCATTGCTTATCTGTTTGTATACTACATTCTAGTTCACAAGTGTCAAATATGATTGACGTATGATGCCTTTTGAAAAAAAAATGTAAATCATTAGTTAAGGTGATTAATTTTGACACTTTCGATTGCAATTTAAAAACAGACAAGCGAGGGAGCGCATAAAGGTAAAAAAAAAAGATTTTCACGACTCCAAATATTTTTTTTTAGTAAACAATTGATTCAAAAATGTAATTGAATGACTAATTTTGCGGCACCTTGCATTTTCGGATACAACTTATATGGCGGCCTTACACTGAATATAGTTATTGTGAACGCAAACAGCAAAAACTGGAATTACTTTTCGCAAAAATAAAATAAAATATAACAATTTTAGTAAGTCTGTCACAGTTCAGGGCTGAATTAAGAATGATAGAGAGCATAAAGCTATGAGGGTTTCAGGAGGAGCCTGGTAAGGTTGTAATTCGGTATTGGAGTACGCTTGCAAGTACGAGTACTTAATTTTTGTAAAATTTCCCGGGTACCTAATAATTGAATGATCGAGTTCTCAAATTGGCAAGGCTAATAGAGATGAATAGTAACTGTGTATTGCATCAGTTATTTTATGTTGACATACATTCCATCTACTTATAGATTAAAAAAAAAACTAAAATTTTATCGTATTATTGCTAAAAAGAGAAAATGTAAGCGCGTTCCCACTTAGAAATTTATCGAGTCACTAAACATTGAAATTCAATAACATTTAAAGTTATTCAGTCTATGATTTTAGTCCTACAGATCAGATAACAAAAGAAGAATAAAACTAATACAGATAAAGTTATAAACAGGCAAGTTTTTTAATTTGCTTCCGATTGAATTGCATTGTTTTTTTTTTTAATTCGGAAGCTCGAAAGTGAACTACAGAACCTGCCCGAATGTGTGTGAATTAGTACAGGATTTAAATATAAATTCCGACAACGAAAAATTAATATTTACACACTTCGAAAAATCGGGTCGAAATAGTGGTAGTTAACTTTCGAAGTCCGTAAGTAAAATGACAAAGATGAACGTAGAGACCTATGAGAAAGTAAAATGGCAAAGATGAACGGACCTGTGACAGATATTAAAGAATATATCCCCAAGATCAAGACCAACGATTCTTAATTTTGTTGCATTCCCTTAATAATTTTATCCGTATGTACATAAATATGCCAGCAAAGTGTGGTGGTAACTTCGTACACTACCTCAAATTCACCAGAAATGAATCATCGCTTACTCATCCCTAGTTGTAAAAATAAATATTAAATAAACGATTGCTGGCACATATGCATCTACATTCCCACATATATAGTAGGTACTCGTGTATTCATGCGTTTGCCAACTTAGTACTTATGACTATCTTATCGTCAAATTTGTGTTAGCAATATTTACACAAACTTTTTTCTCCCAACAACCTGTTCATCGTAGTGTATTGGGTTGCCTAACTGTAAAACGGACGCCACATTTGTCTTTAGGTTTTGGTATTTTTTCCGTTAGCGTTCGTTAAGATAAGATAAATGGAGCTATTGGAAGAATAATGCCAAAGCTTTGTATTCACTGCATACATAGTTAGTTGCTTTTCACATAGAAGTTTATCGCTTGAAATTTTATAAAGCAAGTGCGGCAAAAAATGTATAGAGTGAAAATTGCGCAATTTATGAGGGGAGTATTTATTTCAAAGAATATCTTAAACCTCCATGCCTGTTAAGAAGGGAGTACAAATAAACGAAAAAGAGGTTGAGGCTGATTGGCTTCGACTTTGTCAGGGCCGTAAGCTTAGTTGCCTGCAAGTTGCATTTGTTATAGGGTGAAATCCTCGTATACTAACTACAAGTAAAAAAAATATTCTACATAAATGAATAATCCTATGAAATAGGGAAACTATTTTTGTCTGGAATTAAACAGATTTCTACTCTTTGAATAGCTTCGGAAGGATATTCAGGAATCTCAATTAAGTGAAAGCTAATATATACTTATAGAACTGTCAAAATCTTCAAAGGAAATTGAAAATACCCTGTCATGCTTTGAACAGGTCTCCATTGAAGGGATGATGATGAGAAAAAATTCACTCTAAACCACGCTGAGTAGTGATCTAATAATGGGAGGGCTGCTAATTACACATGTTTTGAGATGGACAAGTAAAAAAAAAAAATACCAGTCTAACGGTTAGACGCGATAGAAGTGAAACCTTCCGTAAAACAAACTGAGAGAGAATGAGACGAAAGCAGCATTAGGGGCGGGATAATTATAGGTTCATTATAATATTGCTATAAAGTTCATATTTTATTTTCTTCATTTTATTATTATTCATTCTCAATGTTTTCAATTTCAACAAATGATACGAGTGGCTTATGATAACTAAAATATGATACAAATGCTTTGGTTTCGATGTTGTCAACATATCTTTGAAATACCGCGTCAATGGTTGTTTTTGATCGTGTTGTCGATTCAGTGCGATTGTTACACATTTTTAAATTGAATGTTGTATTGAGAAAGTCAATTGAAGGAACCGCTGTCTCCAATGCAAAATTTACGTTAAAATCGCCACTTAAAATCATTGGAACTTTATCGTAATCTTTTCTAAGTATCTGCGATACTTCTGGTGTATACTTTATTAAATTTTCGTGAATGAATTCCGTGATGCTATTTATTGATTTTTTTTTCTGTCGATATTCACGACACTTTTCTGCATTATTTTTCGGCATAATTGCGGTAAATATTTAAAAATGAAAATATTTACGAATATAAAAATACACACGCGGTTGCTATTATGAGCGTCCCCAGCAAAACCTGCGTGACCGAAACTCTAACACAATTACATTTTTTTGAATGTTACAAACACATATGCACGCAGGTTTTGCTGGGGCGTGACCGAAACTCTAACACAATTACACATATGCACTCGTATTTGTTTGAAAATCGACTTTTTTTTTTAGTTCTCCGTCACCTTTGGAAAATGTGTAAACAGTAAGCAAACTTTATTCATAAATTTTTCCTCATTTTTGCATCAGTAAAATTAAGCAAACGCCGTAGCCGAATGGGTTGGTGCGTGACTACTATTCAGAATTCACAGAGAGAACGTCAGTTCGAATGTCGGTGAAAACACCAAAATTAAGGAAAACTATTTTTCTAATAGCGCTCACCCCTCAGCAGGCAATGGCAAAACACCGAGTGTATTTCTGCCATGAAAAAAAGCTCCTCATAAACATATCATAAAATAAAATAAAATAACTGTATAAAAAAAATTTTTTTCTTGTGATTCGAACCAAGGATTTTGGATCGGAAGCTCACATTGCTAGTCGTTCGGCTACCGCGCCATGCTGTCGGCGCTGGCCTAAAAGTTATTTAGTTCGTCGCTATGTTTATATCAACATATAATATAACGCTTCGTAGCCAAGAGTGTCGCTTTTTTCGTTTCACTTTTTCTCAAATCACTCCCAACGATTCTAAAGAAGTTTTCACTTCAAAAAATATTTATAATCTCAAATGGCTTTATTCTTTTTCAAAATATTGTCCGTGAAGATCAATATACTTAAGTATGCCTTCTTTACACTAATCGACATGCGCTTTTTTGAGCGGTTGCCCAATTACAAGATATTCAATGTGCACATTTTGAAGGCAAAATGTTCATGCAGTATTGAATGTATGCATTGCTCATGCATATCCCCCAATTCAACGATATGTCCCACAAAATGTAATATTAACTCACGCTTAGCCCCTATTTTTTTCTAACACGATTATCGGTTTTGTACGACCTTTACGAAACTCACCCTGTAACGAAATGCGAACACGATTCGATTCGAATCAGCTGCGAAATACCGGTGATCGGTATGGCGTTTTACAAGGTGAAGTCCAAAATAAACACGACTGGCGTCATAAAAATGTTTTTGATGGCGCCATATTTTTAATGAGTTAGTGCATTGGAAGTTGCATCCCTAGCTGACTTCCAGTCAAAGCTTGGTGACGTTCGGTCCAGTTAAGTTATTATGAGTTTCGAACAAAGAGCTGATATCAAATTTTGTTTTAAAATTGGTAAAACTTTTACCGAAACATTTGCATTGATGAAAAAAGTTTATGGCGAAGATTGTCTATACCGTTCAGCCAGAGTTCATGAGTGGTTAACACGTTTTAGAGATGGTTGTGAGGACATTCCTAAACGACAATGAACATACGCCCAAAATCAGTAATCATCGAAAACTCTATCGAAATTGCTCGTAAATTTAACAAAAATGAACTGAAATCATCGTTGAAATTCATGAAATCGGAGTTGAATATCTCCAAAACATCAATTTACCGCATTTTAACTAATTAAAAAAATTACAAAAGTTGAAAAAATTTAAATACAAATTAAAAAGTATGTTTAAGAAAAAAATGATTCGATTTTTATTGTTACGAGTACTTTTTTTCCGAAAAAAGTCCTATAGAAAACATTTATTTTATTTTCTCTTATATTTGCACAAATAAAATTTGAATTTTGAACCCTTGTAAGCAGGCGTTAAAAACTATGATTGAGTATTTTGTCCAATTACCTAATTTTGTTAAATTTGTTTCGGGGATTATTAGTTAGGTTTAGTTTTCCGCTTAGTTTTCCGTTGGTTGTCAGCCTAGCATACTTATACACTTTTACTTTTTGTTGCCATTATCTATAATCAAATAACTTTATCTACGTACGGCTAAGAATGCTTAAGTGTTGCAATAGTAGCAATATGTTGGCAGCTCTTTTGTTTCAGTAAAAGCAGAACTTTAAATAACCCTATGTTTTTGTAGTTACTCATATGTTTGTGATAACTCAAAGTTATTTTTTGACTGCTGATATTATCAATTGGTGGAAATGGTTAGGTATTAAAAAGGAAATAAGTTAACCCATTCTCTAAAATTAGTGCATTGTTCATTAAAAAAAAACGCTTTAACAAAGTACAGAGTCTATCAAGTGAGAGTCTATTTTTTTTTTTTAAGTGAAAACTTCTTTAGAATCGTTGGGAGTGATTTGAGGAAAAGTGAAACGAAAAAAGCGACCAACTTGGCTACGAAGCGTTATATTATATGTTGATATAAACGTAGCGACGAACTAAATAAAAATAACTTTTATTTTTTCTTGTGATTCGAACCAAGGATTTTGGATCGGAAGCTCACATTGCTAGTCGCTCGGCTACCGCTCCATGCTGTCGTTGCTGGCCTAAAAGTTATTTAGTTACGAAGCGTTATATTATATGTTGATATAAATAATTTTTGTGAGCGTGTAATTCTCAAAAGGTTTATTAGGTTTATTATTTAAAATCTATTGACTAGGTAGTGTGATATCTGTTCTTATCAGCTTAACATCTGATAGATCCTCCATCGGAGGACAACAAATGTTAAACTGATTTTTGGAAATGGGCGGGGTGTTTTAGGAGCTTGCTCTCCACCTCTGCCACGGGTTGGCGCGGTATTGCAGTACCGCCGAGATTTCGACCTTGAATAAATACAAGAAGAAATATACTAATATACATTTAGCTTTGGTGGGAAGAGACATAAATTTTTATATGAATACAAGTAGACGAAAATGGATTTTTTTTTTTTTGAAATTTGCATTGTAGGCCATTTCTGATTATTTATTGAAAACAGTTTTTTTTATTAAAATTGATTATAGAAGAAAATTGAATTTTTTCCAAGGTGAATTCATACACTAAGCTAAGTAAAACGTTTCTTAATTCAATTTTGTGTTGACATCCAAATGTACACGGCGGAAGAAAAAAATAACAAATCAGCTGTGTTATATTGCTACCACCTTCAAAAGATTCGCCTTGATTTTTCATATAAAAATTATAAATATCATCACTTGTGACAACTGTACCCAGTCGGTCGACAGTGTGTGAATCATCTTTAAATTCTGCAAGAATACCCTAACCTGCGCAGCGCACAGTAAAATCGACACAAAGCTGAGCGCAGAGCACAATTGTACAAACACACTAACGTACATACATACATATATACGCTCGAATACATTTTCTTACTGTGCTCAGCCAAGGCTGGTAGTCATGCACTGTGGCGATATGAACGCACAAATGCACATACACAGGCACGAACATGAATCAAACAGCTCGCCGTGTTTAAGTGAATCAGTATAAATATTTCGTACATTAATTTTTGTGAGCGTGTAATTCTCAAAAGGTTTATTAGAAAATGTAATGACAAGGTAGTTTGTTGGTTGTGTATGGTTATCGCTTCTCGGTCTTATGGCTAAGATCAAAGTGTAGTTTAACATCTGATAGATCCTCCATCGGAGGACAACAAATGTTAAACTGATTTTTGGAAATGGGCGGAGTGTTTTAGGAGCTTGCTCCACCTCTGTCACGGGTTGGCCCGGTATTGCAGTACCGCCGAGATTTCGGCCTTGAATAAATACGAGAAGAAATATACAAATACATTTAGCTTTGGTGGGAAGAGACATAAATTTTTATATGAATACAAGTAGACGAAAATGGAAGAAATTTGTAAGTCTGTTTCTTCGGTCCGTTTGGGTATTTTTTTTGACAACATCGAAACCAAAGCATTTGTATCATATTTTATCTATCATAAGCCACTCGTATCATTTGTTGAAATTGAAAACATTGAGGATGAATAAAATAAAATGAAGAAAATAAAATATGAACTTTAGAGCAATATTATAATGAACCTATAATTATCCCGCTCCTAATGCTGCTTTCGTCTTATTCTCTCTCAGTTTGTCTTACGGAAGGTTTCACTTCTATCCCGTCTAACCGTTAGACTGGTATTTTTTTGTCTACTGTCACAGTTTGATGGCGTCTCTTTTGATAGATGCTAAATAGAAAATCTGCCGTATAAAAATAACTATAATACACTACTCAAAGGGTGGATCTGTGAAAGCAAAATTACACAAAATCATGGACAGTTTCGGCCGTTATAATCATTTAATAAAGCTCGAAAAGAAAAAGTTTATCGAAAATTTCAGTCGGCTGGCTCGGTACGGGATATAAAAGTACCTGTATGCATAACGTGCCTGTACGTAGTCTAAAGACTACACTTGCAGTTAGAGATTTTTGAAATTCAATTTCTCTGAAAATGCTGTGTATGATTTAAAAAAAATCACGATGCTACATAACCTCAAATATATAAGTAGTCCAAAATCGCATTTTTTACACTTTTAGGTTAAAATATGATAGCTTGGAAACTTGAGTAACCAAATCAATTATGACCTCAACTTTGTATTCAGTACGTCGAAAACTTTTGGATCAGCGTATATTTTCTGGTTATGTAGAAATGCCCTATAAGGTTTACCCTTACATATGTCCAAGGATTGCCTTTTATATTTTGCCCCTTTACAACACTTCGTGTAATCGAAAAATTTGGTATTTTTTTAGTATAAACTTGGGGACCACGTTTTCACTTATGAGCTTTATTTGTTCCTTTTTCAGTGAATTGAAAAATTTATCTCGTTCAAAATATGAAATTCACTCATGAAAATTTCCACGTGGGTTACCTATACCGGTGTACATGGATCAACTTACCTCGATTTTTGAAATTGAAGCACCACACTTAGTCACTGTGATTTC
Organism: Anastrepha obliqua; assembly: GCF_027943255.1. Lineage (NCBI taxonomy): Eukaryota > Metazoa > Arthropoda > Insecta > Diptera > Tephritidae > Anastrepha > Anastrepha obliqua. Next base: position 91,687,368 of record NC_072892.1, read on the forward strand.
GATTTGGAATATATCCATAAAGTAATTTAATGTAGTGAATGGATGAATCAAGTCGCTTTAATCACAGGACTTAATGAAATTGTTTTTTCACACTGTTTCCCATTCTCAAACACTTTTTCTTTCATTTTTGTAAGTTGTTATAGAAAGAGATTACCATGGAATAGTTAATAAGTTTTAAGTATGTAAAAGGTGATAAATTTATAGGTATCGGATTTTGAAGGTTTGATTTATACGTATCGGAATTGAAATATAATAACGAAAACTCAAATTGATTGGCCAATCTTTATTGTTTTTGTGTAGAAACATTCACATCATATTAATTTTTTATAGATAGTCCCTTTCAAATGTTGGTCGTAACTGCGCCGTAAATCGGTCATCCGTAAATACCAATTTTGAATGACTCGCTGGAGGACTTCGGTCAGTATCTCGTGAATAACTTTAGTAATGTTGATTTCCAATGCCTCAATCGAAGCTGGTTTATCCACAAGGCATTTAGACTTTATATATCCGCACAAATAAAATTTTAAAAGTGTGATATCACACAATCCTGGAGGCCAATCTCCTGGTCCGAGACGAGAGATAAATTGCTCACCGCAACGACGACGAAGTAAATCCATTGCTTCATGGGATGTATAGCAAATAGCGCCGTGTTGTTGGAACAAAATGTTGTGGAGATCATGGGCTTAAATTGCCGGGATTAAAAAGTTGTTTATCATGGCGCGATAGTGTTCGCCGTTCACTATTACATTGGCGCCAGCCTCGACTTTGAAAAAATATGGGCGGATGATTCCTCCAGCCCATAAACCGCACCAAGCGCGTCAATGGATGTAATGACTGTTCTTGAATGGCTTCGGATTGCTCTTCAGCCCAAATACGGCAACTTACGGCAGCCATTAAGCAAAAAATGGGCCCCATTGGAAAAAGTACCTCCAATCTAATCACCCTTTATATATTCGATAGCATATCTACATACATAACACAACATACGTAGCACACGTACAGTTCCATGGCTTTGAAAACAGTTTTTGCCGTTTCCTCGGTCTTTATGTTGCAAAATATTTCACGCTAAAGATTTAATTCCACCTGAACTTCCTCAAAATTTTCCCTATAAATCAGCACTATAAAAAATTTGAGTTTTTTTAATTAAATAATGAGTATACCTTTACGTTTTAAAAATATCTTGTGTTTTGGATTGCGAATTAACGAAACTAAGAATGCTACTATATATACATTCTGTCAAAAAAGTACCGGGAATTGTTCAATAAAACGCAAAATAATTGTTTAATCATCAAAATTTATTTTGTCGCATTCAAAATAGGCTCCATTCGAAGCAATACACATATGCCAACGATTAGTTCAGTCATCAAAGCACATTTTAATCGATTTCTCCTTAATGGCCTGTATCGACTCAAACTGGCGTCCGCGGAGTGGCAACTTCTCGGCCCTTTGCAAAAGCCTTATACCACTCGTATACCCGTGTTTTTGATAAAGCATACTCGCTAGAGGCTTTCTGCAACATTTTCAACGATTCGGCACACTAGATCCCGTTCAAAACACACAATTTAAGACAAATTCTTTGCTCGATATTTTTATCCATACTGAAAATCGCAGAGCAGAACTGCGGTTGACTGATAGAAGTAAATGTCAAAAACAAGCTAATTGACAGATCGCGCTCAAACTCTGCGACACTATAGAAGACAGTTGTACCAACATTCCGGCAAAACAAATTTAGACATATGAGTAACGCGCGCCTTTTAAATGAACAATTCCCGATATTTTTTTGTCAGAATGTATATACAGCCTATAGTACATGAGGTGAAACGCTTATTGTTTCTTGGGTTTTTTATAAATAAATCCATTAATTTCACCTTACTTCTTAGCATTATTATATAATTTTTTAAATTAAACTTCGGTATTTTTTTGGATGAGAAAGCACTACATCGTGGCCATGCCTCGTTACCGTTAGTGTAAAGGCAAACTGCATAATATTCTTGTTTTAGCCTATATTATTTTTATTTTTTAGATAGCATAGTTTTCGACCAATGATTGAATGTCTTAATTTTTATGTCGTGCTAAATTTGATAAAAGAGGCCCCCTTAGTTGGTATCGAAATTCCGTGGCGGTTGAACCTAAAATATTTGTACATATACATATATATAACACCTATGTATATCTGTTAATGTGTGGCAGTAACCGTAGCCAAATCTGTTAATGTATTCTTTTGGTAATACTTTACCTTAAAGGCAGAGCAGTGAATTTTAAATAAAGATGATTTTTCTTATTGGAATATTTATATTTATTTTTTTATTTATATAATATAAGTATTAATAAGTTAAATAAATGTAAGTACTAAATAAGTTGCTCTTACATAAAACATATAATAACTTATTTTCAATTTTCTTTTTAACAATTTCAATCTATTTATTAGCGTACGCTTCAATATTTCCAGAAATAAAGACAATGAACTAATTTTCTCGACACTTCTTTTATGCTCTGTTTCCTTGTTCTTGTTGGGTTGATCAAAAAATCTACCTGCCGTTTGGTCTTGAATCATTAATCATTAGGAGTGAAAAAAAAAACGAACAAAAAAAACCCTAAGCTTAATGACTCACTATGTATATAAAACCACGCTGACTGCTTTCTGTTCACCTCTGCCCGTATCATTCAGTCTTCTTAAGTTTCCAGAATATTAACCGTAAACAGAGTGTCTGACCGCAGGATATGCGGAAATGCGGAAGGAAGTTCGGTTTTCTGCAGCGGATGTTCACTTGCAACTTTATCATTAAATGCAAGCCTCAGTTCAGCTGATGGAAGGGAAATAAGTAAAGTAGTGCAAAGTGGTTCAAGTAAAGTGTAGCACTTTCACAAACAGAAATCTCTGCGCTTCATACACCTAGTTTGTCATGCTTTGCTGTAAATTTTAGCAATTTTTTATGTTTTGTTGTTAGTTGAATGTAAAGTTGGTTTGAGTCAGATATATGATATTAAAATCCAGCAACAGAGTGTCTAGCATTGCAGTTAGGATATTTGCAGGGATTATTTTACTGGCATAAAAACTCATTAACAACAGAGGCAGCCAAAAACTAAATAATGCTCAAACTGTATTGAATTTATTACTTTGCGGAAAGAGAACAGTTTAGTAGATTTATATACATATATTGTATAATATATATATATACATATATATAATTGACGCTTACACCCTTTTTGGGTGTTTGGCCTAGCTTTTCCTCGTATTTGTGGTGGGAGTCTTGATGTTGTTCCACAAATGGAACAGTTTTAAGCCGACTCCGAACCGCAGATATTTTTCTATGAGAAGCTTTTTCATGGCAGAAATACACTCGGGGACTTGCCATTACCTGCCCATTGGTGACCGCTATTAGAAACAACTTTTTCTTAATTTCGGTGCTTCACAGAGATTAGAACCAACGTTTTCCGAATTCCGAATGGTAGTCACTCACCAAGCCGAATGGGGCCGCATGGTTTGCCAGGGAAAATCTGCTGGTGAACATACATATATCCCACTAAATAGTATACACAACTAGAAAATCCGGGAAAATACTTGTGAAAAAGTCCTTGGCGATTTTGTCTCTTTGAAAAATCATCGGTTCAGCTGCAGACAAGTGCCACATTTAATTTTGTTTGTAGCAAATTTTGAATTGGTTTTTTTCTTGGTTCCATATTCGAGCCTCCTCCGAATTGTCTATGCGCACGTACTATCCCTTAACTAAAATTTTTTTTTGAATATTTCGAAGGTTGGTCCTTAAGATAAATTAAAAAAATTTTTTTGCTTCTATGAACAGTATCTGGAAGATTGGTGCCCTAACCACTTTGTTTTTTTTTTTTTTTTGTTGGGACAACTAGGAAGTGCAGCACTCAGACATTAATTGAGTCCATTGTACTACACTTGGATTCCCTTTTAATTTTCTTTAAATCTACCCGATCTCCGAAGAAATCTGAGTAGATCTTGTAGTGCCAAGGAGCCAAGATGGTCGCTTCTTAACACATCAGTACCAAAGACCTCAAACCTGATTCGAGCGAAGGCGGGGCAGACACACAGGAAGTGGTCCGCCGTCTCATCCTCCTCTTCACAAGCTGGGCAGAGTACACTGTCTGAGATGCCCAACCTTTCCATGTGATTTGCCCACAGAAAGTGGCCCGTCATCAGTCCAACCAGCCGTCTGCACTCCCCTCTGCTTAATGACAGAAGGGTTTGCGACAGTCGATCGGATATGACAGGTAACATCAGTTTTGTCCATCTGCAGCCTCTCTCAGCCTGCCAAGCTCGCTTGTGGGTGGTAGTTACCCATTTGCTAACCGTGGCCGTGATGGCCGCAGAGGGGAGTGGCAAAACGGGCTTGGGCCAAAGAAGTTGGCCTCAGAGCCCATCTTAGCTAAGGAGTCAGAGGTCTCGTTACCCGCGATACCCACGCGTCCCGGGACCCATGTTAGCATCAGGCTATTATGTCTACCGACATAGTTCAGCCTGGATTTACAGGACTTGACTACCCCTGATGTGGTTGGAGGGCTGTCTAAGGCCATAAGGGGCTGTGCAGACACATATAGATCTGCCTCTCCATCGTTTTTCCACAACAAAAGTTAATCGCTTCTTGAACCGCATACAACTCCGCTTGAAACACAGATGCATGCATTCCAAGAGCAAAGTGCAGTTTTGTCCCGCTGGATTCCACGTAGACCCCAGAGCCGGAGCTATGCTCGGTCCTGGAGCCATCCGTAAAAATGCGAAAACAGTGTTTGCCGGGCTCATTTTCTGAGTCTCCCTACAACTGAGCCTCTGGTAGCACTACACTGTATCTCTTTTCAAGTACGACCCTTGATAGCATGGAGTCAAGGGGCACGGAGAGAATCGTTGGATCGATACCCATGCCTTCTCTGTGTTCCAATGCCGGACAAGGGCCGTACCAGTTAAGCGAAAGCGAGTTTAGCAAAGTGCGCGAAAGGAGACTTTCTTTTTCCTTTGAGACTATAAACTGGTACTGCATCGAGTACTTACAGAGCTGGATTGTTTGCATCCATTGGGGCGGCATGACCTAACCAACGGAACCGTTGAATTCACTGCATATGTCTATGTCTCCGTAAAGTTCATGCAGCTCATTGTTCCATAGCTTGCGATACTCGCCGTCATCAACATGCAAAGTTCCTCCTCGGCTGTTATCATTGTCCACTCACCTGCGCAACTCAATAGACGCACATGAGGGGAGACTTATAAAGTGTGAGTTTTGTTTGTCGGGAGAGGCCTTTACTACTCAATTGCCTACTTAGTCCAAAGTAGTACTAGTAGTGGTAAGAGAAATTCATTCTTAAATTTCAAGGCTGACACTATCATAGGTTCCTAAATAAAAGAAGTCTTACTACTCCGAAATCATGATTGTTAACAGTGACGTGGGTGCCCATACGCCGACAGGATGATGGTAGGAGATACATACTTCGCCTTGCATTCGTTCACCATCTCCCCATTTGCTTTGCTTGTTTACCCAGCTTAGAAGAGGCAGAACTAATGGCGCGGTTGTTAAGGTCCAAGAAGTCAGTATCATCAGCATACAGCAGCAAATTGTTCTTCTATTTGTTTATGTCAAATGAGTTTACATTGAAAATGCTTTTGGTTTTCAATAATAGTTGAAAAAAGGAAACTGCTGACTGTATATGTATGTATGTATGTACGTATAAAAGTCAACTGTTTTCCAAAGTTAAAAAAGTTTACCCTGATAAAGCGGATTTAATTAAAACATTCAAGTGTGAAAACTAACAAAACTAAATCTGTTTTTCAAAAACAAAAAAAAAATTAGCCATTCGATGTCAAGTATCGTAAATCCTTCTAAAAATAGTTTTATTTGTAGACTGGAATTTAATATGAAAATAATTTTTTTGTTCAAGATTTTTGGGACAGAATTATTATTTTGTCATTTTTGGAAGACATCGCCATTCAAACTATTTTTGAATTAAACAATAATAGTTTTTTTGTTAAAAATTTTTCATACAGACTATTTTCTAAATAAAAAATACTAATATTTTTATTCAACTTTTTTGGCACACATTTTTATTTTGTTCAATTTGAAAAACGCCGCCCTTCTGACAATTTTCTAATTAAAAAAAAATTTTATTAAAAATTTCTAGCACAAAATTATTATTTTGTCATTTTTGAAAAACATCACAGAGTATTTTCGAATTAAAAAATAATACAATTTCCCAAACATTTTAGGGACAAATTTCTATTTTATCAATTGTGAAAAGTACCATTCCTCAGACTATTTTCTAATTAAAAAAATATATGTAATGTTAAAAATTTGTGGAACAACTTTTTATTTTGTCAATTTTGAAAAATACCATTCCTCAGATTATTTTCAATTTTTTTATTATTTTTATGCTCAATCTCAATATTCCTGCACTGTTCATAATGGGATAACCTTTTGAGTTATATTCAAATAGTTGCTGTGCGTGAAAACTGCTTCGTACTTCGATCGATTTCGAAATTTGCGTAATATACACATACGAATGTCATTTATGCAAATAAAATAAAATATTGAAACAATAAACAATTTTTGCATAACAATTGTCTTTATAAAAATTTAGCTAAAATGTTCTATATATATTTTCATTTCATTTGCAGCTAATAACAATAATCCCGTTGCACCGCCAAATGTACCTTCACAGGCAGCTAACGGCTATGTCATCACTTCCCAGGTTTTACAAGAGATCCGTTCAAATTTGATGTATTGGTATTTCGATCAAGATATGTATGGCGGACGTGGTGACTATCAATACGACATACACGCTTCGATGACACAGTTGCATAAGAACTTAAATTTCCGCTTGCCATTCTTTGGATTCATTTACAATTATACACGGGTGAGTTCTTTTCCAATCAAATTTTTTCTTTGTTCAAAATTTGTTTACGGTTATAAAATTAATTTTTGGCTTACTCAAATAGCTTTCACTCAACGGATACTTGGAGTTCTCAGATCCACCAGAATATCTTACATATCCGCTCGTCTTCCCCGTCAGGGATTTTCCAAAGCGACGCGATCCCGCATTTATTGGTATATGGTTCTCAAAATGTCGTGTTGGGCGCATATATCCAACGGATGTTGATCAACGCACACCTGGTGTCTATTTTAGGTGAGTGAAAAAAAAGTAAAATTTATAAAATTTTTGCCAAGCTTCATTTTGCCAAATTTTGTGTTTGTAATTACGATCGATACGAGGGGTGCCTTTTATATGTCGGGATTTGGCAACCCTGGTGTTGCAATCTGACAACTGACAGCTGTATCGCAAAGTTTGACATTTTTTGGCTTTTACGTACTCAGAATGTTTTGCAATACCAGCGCTATTTGTGTTGTTTACAGTAACTTAAAAGATTCATCTCGGTCCAAAAATGAATGAAATTAAATCCTGAACATTTTCGTGCGATTATTTTTTACAATTTTCGACGTGGATTAACTCAGTAACATTGCATGGATGAACTTAATAAATTTTTTGGCGATGAAGCTCCATCAAGGACCAGCGTTTATCGATGGTATGGTGAATTCAATCGTGGTCGTAGTTCACTCCAAGACGAATTTCGTGAAGGTCGTCCAAAATCAGTTGTTGTTCCGAAAACCATTGATACTGTGCGCGAACTGATATTGCAAGATCGTCATATGACCTATCGTGAGATTGAGACAATCTTAGGCATTAGTGGGACTAGCATACATTCAATATTGCATAAACATTTGACTGTCAAAAAAATTTGTTCGCGTTGGATCCCACACAATTTGTCAATCGCTCAAAAAAAGGCTCGTGTCGATTGGTCGAAGGAAATACTCAAAAAATATGATCGCGGGGCTTCGAAACACGTCTATGACATCGTGACAGGTGATAAATCATGAATTTACGCGTATGAGCCCGAAAGTAAGGAGCAGTCAACTGTATCGGTGTTCCAAGATGAGCCAAATCCAGCCAAAGTTGTTCGCGCACGAAGCACTTCCAAGCAAATGGTCGCCTGTTTTTTCGGAAAAACTGGACATGTCGCAACCGTACCACTAGAACAATGCAAAACAGTAAATTCTGAGTGGAACACAACCATTTGTTTGCCAGTTGTCTTCCAAGAAATTAGGAAAACCAATCGCCAAAGACGGATCACTCTTCACCAGGACAATGCGAGCTCTCACACATCGACTCAAACAACTGCATTTTTGAGCACCCAAAACATCGAATTAATGGGTCATCCGCCGTATAGTCCAGACTTGGCACCGAATGACTTCTTTTTATTCCCGTACGTAAAAAACAAACTGAGAGGTCAACGTTTTTCGACACCTGAAGAAGCGGTTGCGGCATTCAGAATGCATGTTTTGGAGGTACCTCATTCAGAGTGGCAAAAGTGCTTCGACGATTGGTTCAAACGCATGCAAAAGTGTATAGATCTTCAAGGAGAATATTTTGAAAAACAATAAAGTGATTTTCGATGATTAAAATTTGTTTTTGTTCTCTAATCCCGATATATAAAAGGCACCCCTCGTATTACGATCAATGTAGAATTTAGAAACTTTTCATCGATTAATCACAACTAAAATGATAAACCGTTTGTATCGTTTCCTTGGATGCATTTTTTATTAAATTTCATTAGTTCATGCCCACATACTCATATCCATATACAGATACAGTATTTTCTTATAAAAAACATCTACAGTGGTTCACAGTTTAAATCATCCCTCGATATTCCTTCCCAGTATACCAATAAATAAAAATATTATAATGCTCCGCTCACAAAAACACTTACAATAATGATGCCGTGCCGCCGTTCTGCAAACATACAAACTTAGTGTTGCTTAAACCTTTACAAAATAATAACTTCGACTACTTTCAAGCAGGCACACTGACACATCTTTTATGAGAATGTTACCACAAAACGTGCCTAATTTGTGTCATACTCAGCATACCGATCCCATATAAAAAAAAAAAAAAACAAAAAATCAATTTTATAGACATGTGTAACCTATGTGCAGTGTTTTTTTTTGTTTGTTTTTTGTCTCTAAAAATAATCTATTTTCAGTTACTTATGTACTTGGTATCAAAAAAAAGTTCTCTTACTGCTGCAATGATTGTAGTCTGCGGTGTGACTCAAGCCAGTAATAGAGTAAATTTGTTATACAATGCAGCGACAATAATGCAGCATTAAATGTAACATAAATGAGGAGTTTTGCAAAAAATCTTAAAAAAACGTTTTTTGTTCTTCATTTTGACATTTTTTATCTAATCAAACTGTGGATTCATAGTATTGAGATTAGTACTTGTTTCTCAAACTTAAAAAAGAGTCAAGTCAATTGGGTTGTTTGTATTCGAGTTAAAGCTCCCGCAAATTTGGAAAATCGTTTTGAAAAAATTGCATGTAAAGTTAAAAATATTGAATTTATAATTATAAATTACTATAAAGTTATTATAAATCATTATTAAACTGGCATTGTTATTGAAGGCACAAACTATCGAAAAATCCATTTCTCAAAAGTAATCGAAGTGCTTTCCTTTTTTTGATATTGTGGACCGGCATAGTTTAGCGTACTTATGCTGGGTGTACCGCTAGCCCTAGCTTGAAAGATTTTACAACATTAATTTTACATTATTAATAATAGTTACAGACTCATTGCTTTTAATGCCTCAATGTTTTTAGTACCCTTTCTGTGCTGGCTGGGTACTAAGGCATGAGAATCATGACAATAAAGGAACAGTTACCTCGTCTACCCGATTGAAGAGCTAAATTGGCATTTCATAGTCCGAAAAGGTTCCTTAAGCTTACCAAAGCACATCTAAAATAAATATTGGCGCGTATACTTCTGATAGGTGTTTGGCCGAGTTCCTCCTCAAGTTTGTGGCGAGCGTCTTAACTTTGTTCCGCAAATGGATGAAATGTTCCAAAGCACATCTATGAGAACCATTATCAACTGGGATCATAAAAATTTAACTACCAGTGGATAAATGCCCACAACAAATACAGGATCAATAGTCCCTCACTCGGAGCCACATTGAAGACTGCTGGTTCCGTTTTGTATCTTTAAGTTTTAGGAGACGAATGAGAATTGTTCTTGTGTATTTGGTGTGACCCTTGGTGAATGGGATTTGGCCAAGACTACACCGTTAAACGGCTCTCAACGATTTGAATGAATCAGCCGGTTGCCTGACGGAACAGGTGTCATGACAGCGGTTTGTTTAGAAAAAACTGAGATTGTGTTGGTGGTATATCAAAAATCATCTTACTTCGTTGCCGTCTCAACAATGGTTGATTGGATGAGTGCGTGAAATGGGTAAGTAGAATTCTGCTGCTTAGTCTCCGGTGACGAATTTCCTCTCATAATTTCGTTTTTCTCTATAGTGGATGGCAAAACCTGGTAATCTGTTATCCTTGTTATCCCTGTTATCGAAGTGCACTATAATCCAATAATAATCTAATTAAAGTGAACTCTGACATCAAGGCAAGCATGCAGGGTAGTTATCGGAATAAACTTTGTTTTATTAAAAATGCTTAATCGCTTTAAGCACGGTCCGAAATTACCTGGACAAATTGAAGTAATAAAGCCCAAAATCTTAAGAGTGCAATCAAAATTGAGCTATACCAAATTTGTGTGGAAGCAGGAACAAACCGAAAAACAGGAAATTGTGTAAAATTTCGTTTGAATGCATCATTTGCCAAGTAGCTACTTGAAATTGTTTTAAAAGCTGCACATAATGCATTGGTGTAGGCATATATGTACTCGCACATATATGTACACAAGTGCATAGGTATATCAACACAAAAATTTCGTACTTTCATACGCAAGTTCAAACAAATCCAGATGCACTTTATTCCAGTATTTTACGTGCCTTACGTGCCGATACACATATTTGCGAGGTGTGTTCAAAAAATATCGCGAATTTTGAATTTTCGCAGGTTACGTATAATCGAATTTCAATTTTTTTGTGGCGATATGTTGGTACTCATGGCTCTCACTCATGCCGACGATTCCGATCATTTTGAATGTTCAGTTAATTGTTGACAGCTGCTTTGCTTCCACGTGTTTCGGCTCGTCTTCGATTTTTACCTATTCAAAAAGATGGATCAAAGAACCTGTATCAAATTTTGTGTGAAAAACGAAATTAAGTGCGCGGATGCATTCCGAATGTTGACTGTGTCATACGGAGAAGCTATTTTGGACCAAAGCAACGCTTATCGGTGGTTAAAAATGTTCTCAGAACGCCGAGAAGATGTGAACGACGAAAAGCGTGCCGCCGTGCCGGACGCCCGAGCACTTCAACAACAGACGAAAAAATTGATGAAGTGAAGAAAATGGTATAGACTAATCGTCGAATCCCCATTGGAGAAGTTGCTGAGGACCTAGACATAGCGATTGGCTTGTGCCATTCGATTTTTTTCAATGATTTGGGCATGAGACGGGTCGCCGCGAAATTCGTACCAAAACTGCTCAAATTCGACCAAAAGCAGCATCGCATGAACATTGCTAATGAGATGTTGGACTCTGTCCGCGACGACCCAAATTTGCTCCAGAGGGTCATAACTGGTGACGGAGCGTGTTTTTTTATGGTTATGACGTGGAAACTAAAGCCCAATCATCTCAATGGAATCTGCCGCATGAACCAAGACCGAAAAAAGTGCGCGAAGTTTAGTCGAATGTAAAAGTTTTGCTTACCGTTTTCTTCGATTTCAGGGGCGTTGTGCATTTTGAGTTCTTGCCACAGGGCAAAACGGTCAACGCTAGGATTTGTGGAAGAACAAAAATTGGCTCTTGCATCACGATTACGCCCCTGCTCACACATCGTTGCTTGTGCACGATTGCCAAAAACAACACATTAATGATGCCACAGCCCCGTATTCCCTAGATCTGGCCCCCTGTGACTTTTTTTGTTCCCGAAACTGAAGAGCCACATGAAAGGACGACGCTACGCCACGATTGACGAGATAAAGACGGTATCGAAGGAGGAGCTGAACAAGATAAAAAAAAATGATTTTTTAAAGTGCTTCGAAGATTGGAAAAAACGTTGGCACAAGTGCATAATATCTCATGGGGATTACTCTGAAGGGGACAAAATAGATATTAATGAATTAATATTATAATTTTTGAAGAAACACAAAATTTGCGATACTTTTTGAACACACCTCGTATGTATGTAGTTCATAACTGTTCTTTTCACATTGCGACAGAATGCACGCATGCACATGCCTTCAAATTGGCACAGCAATAGGTAAGCAAAAACACAATTTTCGAAAATAGTAAAAATAAAATCAACAGAAACAGGGCTTTTGAATGCAATAAAAAATTCGGTCAACTTTGATTTTTGAAGCATTCGCATGTTTCACCTACACACCAAAGAATCCAATGCTTTCATTTGCTGGTGTGTGCAACATGCATGTTGCATGATTTTTTCCTTAGGGGCTGTTAGTGTGAAAATAAAAATTTAGCAAATATTTTTGCTGCGTATTAACGACTAGGACAACGCACGTAGAAGTGCTCCCATGCAAATCGTAATAATTTTTACCTCAGGGTGAGTTGAATGTCACAAGGAATTTTGTGGATAAAGTTGGATTTCCTACAATTGAATTTTGCAGTAGTGAGCATTGTGCGGCATGTGGGAGCATTGTAGAATGATTTTGAATTTCGAATAATGTTTTTGTTGTTACAGTATGAGTTGCAAAGAGAGCCATCTAGTGGCGTAATTCAATAAATTTAAATTTTTGTAAATTTTTAGCTACGTAGATGTTGTCGAAGTGCACATTTTCGAATCAACTCTTTTATCAGTGTTACGGGCCGCAGAATCCGAGTTAAGTCACCCGCAAGCAAATTATTAGCGCTTTTTAAGAATATTATCTGTGTACCAATTGTATAAATAAGTAAGCAGTCTCAGTATAAAAAGTGTCTAAGAGGGAGCTCTTCTTTAAAGTACTTAAAAAAAGAATTGTAGACAATTTTTAGTTGTATACAAAAATGTCGTAGCAGCATTCGCAAAGTACCATAAATTCTATTAAAAGCGGAGCATAAAAATGTTGTTGCATATTTCAAGGGGACATATGCGCTGATTTTTTTTCTGTAGACTTTACGTTCTTCGTTTCTGCTGCTCAGAGTGCTATTAGGCTGAAGGAGATTTGAGACAACTTTGATTGGAGACAACTTCCTGTAGGACATAGTAGCATCTTGAAGCAGATCTCTCCTTCCTTCTCTGATATTCGCACCGACATTTCCGAGCAGGCAAGATTGGAAAGAGGGGAGAGTTGGTGCGGATATAGATGCCTCTGCTTCACTGACGGATCCAAAATGGAGTCTGGAGTGGGAGCGGGGGTCTACTCTAAATCAGCCAGCATTTCGGTCTCCTTTAAACTGCCGGAGACAAGCAGCGTCTTTCAAGCAGAGGTCTTCGTGATCCTGCAGGCATGCAAAATGCTTCGGCATCGCTGTTGGGAGGGAGACATTACTATTTTTTCCGATAGCCAAGCTGCAATCAAGGCACTGTCGTCGCCGTATTGCAGCTCTCTTCTCGTGAACTCCTGTAAGGAGGAACTCAAACGTCTCGAACGTGCAGGAAACATTTCCCTCATCTGGGTTCCTGGGCACAGGAACATAGAGGGAAATGAAATTGCCGATGAGCTTGCCAGGAAGTGGGCGGCAGAACCGGATCTAGCTGCCCCCTTCTCAGACACCGGTGTCCCTTTGTCCGTTGTTAAAGGGAAACTACACAACTTTTTTCTAAGAAAAGCGCAAGGCAGATGGAGGTCTGTCTCATCGTGCGCCATTTCAAAAGCACTATGGCCTCAATGCGATATAAACACAACGCTTAAGGTGATGGAAATCCCTCGCCATTCAATTTCCAAACTCATTGCGGTGATCACTGGTCACTGGGTGATCGGCACTCATGCAGAGAAGCTTGGAATTCCGTACAACCTCCATTGCAGAAGCTGTGGGGATCCTGCAGAGAAAGAGACTGTGGAACACTTTCTCTGCAAATGTCCTTTCACAGGTAGTGGTCCACATTATGGTATCAAAACGGCACGTAAGTGCTACTTGTAGTGTACCTGGGGTACTCTTGCCATCTTACCTACCTACCTTACGTTCTTCGTATAATATAATGATTTTGTCTAAGAATAGTGAAATTTTCGGGCGAATAATTTTCTTTTTGTGGAACAACTTCAGACGCACGCCACAAATAAGAGGAGGAGCTCTGCCAAAAATCCATAAAGAGTGTAAGTGCCAATTATACCTATGTATATAGATATAAAGTTTCTTAGAACATTTTGACCCTCGAGCGGCCTCTCAAATGCCATTTTATTTATTCAAGAAAAAAAATGTTTAAACGACCTCTCCCTGAGAGCCCATTAGCGCTGCGCTACAAAATTATTCCTCGTGAAACGTTACCATACGCACTCAAACCACTTATATAATATATATTTCGCTTCGATATGAATTTCAACCCTTGTTTCCAAACTTAATATGACCATAAAAAAATTACTTCATGATGATTGATTAATTGAATGAATTGAACAGATTTGGAGGTTTTACTCGGTCCTGGTTTTTCATTCCAAGTTGTGATTCGCACGCTGAAAATTAATTTGAAGTGCATTCTTTTATAGTATTTGGGCAGCACAATAAATGTTTAAATATTAAAAGTGTTTATTGGTAAGAGAAAAGATAAACATAAATTCAAAAATGAGATTATTCTGCAAATTCCGATGGGACCTTCCAAAGTGCGATAAGTTGCAGAAAAAGTGTTGCAAAACTATTTTTAATTTATTGTTTTTAATCTTCATTATTCTTTATATTTTCCACATAATTATCATTAGCTTCAAAACCCTTTTTCAATCTGTACATCCACTGTTGAAAAGAGTTCTCACAATCGCGTTTTTGTATGCTACCGAAGACTTTTCGCCTAGAATTTTCCTTAGTTTTTGGGCCCAGCGTGCAGATTTCTCGTATTCTGTAGATTTGTATTACTTACATGGAATTTAAGGTCAATTCACCAGCTATCATGTTTTGTGATGTTGTTTGATCTTCCTAATTTTTTGCTCGTCGGTCTAAGATTTTTGCGTCCTTCATTTTGATAAAATACGATTTTTGTATATTTCACGCATTAATTATTTGTTATTACTATTTTTTAACATTTTAAAAACAAAAGTCAAATTAAAAAAAAAGTGCCGAAAAAGTGACAAAAACGCAAGATAAAGTGATCGTCCAACTTTTTAAGCGGGGCCCTTCTTTTTGACTACGTCAAGCACGATCAGTTCTTGCTAAAAAGGGATGGGGATGTGGGAATATATAAACGGGAGTGACGCCTTTTTTGCAAAAATGCATTTACTTATGTACGTCCTTGTATATTTGTGCAAAACTAAGTTGATAGACAAGTACACTTCCTTGCAAACAGATTTAGATATTTAACTAAAAGAGGAAATGCACATGAAAATGCGCGAAAGTCCAAGTGTGCATAAATAAATTGCAAAGTGTCAACTTGCAAAGAAGATCGATCTTAATTTATTAATGTAATAAAATCATAAACTGTTATTAAATTAAAAGCACAGTCAAAAAGCCTTCTACTATTTGTCTGCTACATTATTTAATAATGACAACCATAATCAACAACAGCAAGCCAACCAACTTTATTACGGCAAAATAATAATACTTTTCACTCTTTAAATCCCAATACATTCTTTTGGCTTTGTGGTTTTAAAGCTCTCCACACTGAGGTATTTGTTTATTGCTTAAATCAACACATCCCAGTTTGTTTGGTGTCACCAGCAGTTTGCTTTGTGTTTAATTGGAAAACTTTTATGAACGGTTCGTGTGCATGTGAAAGGATGACTAATGTTGGTTTCATCGAATAAATTGTGCAAGTGAGAGGCTAATTGGCTGCGCATTGTCCCCAGTGGGGTGCGATTGTAGACACAATCATTTTAAGAATTTAAATTCGGTTTTTTGTTTAATGAATTCCTCTGATGTTAGAAGACATCTCTCGATTGAGTGTATTTAACATACAATCCATATGCATATATATTCGAATACAAGTATACATATACATATACATCCTTATGAGTATTAGGAACTTAACCGATTTTCTTTCAAAGGCTACAGGAGCTCAAGCATGGGCTTTTATTTCGATAAATGCTGTCTATATAATAAGATAAGATACGATTTGCCCAGCTTCAGATTTTAATTAAAAAAAAATTAATTTTATAAAAATATTTCAAAAAAATAAATAACTGAAAAATTAAAAATATGCGCGTGTCCCGCCTTTTCCTCTTATTTAAATTGTATATACGTTTTTTTCGCAAACTTATATTATAGGTGCTATAAGAAGCTCAAAGGCTCAATTTTGAACTTCAAAGCCCATATCTCAATTTCGGAGGCTAAGGTGGAAAAACTGGAACTCCGATTTTACTTATGACTCAATCTCTTTAATCCAATATCCAGAAAAATATTGATTTTGCCAACACATTAAAAAGTTAAGATTATTTTATTAATACTATAAGTTGATGAAAAGAAAAGTACAAAAATATTAAAGTAATTTTTTGGAAGTTAAATCATTTTTTTGAATTCTTTTTAATTTCCCAATTTTCAAAAATACCTCATGGAAATAAGTATATGTGCACAAATTTTTTTTTCTGTATCTCTACTAAAATTAACAGTACATTTATTTTTTATATATTTTTGGTATACACAATTGAGCCTACTGCAAGAATATTACTGTAAAATTCTTCTTCGTCACCATTCGCGGTACCGTTATCATAGTTTTGTGTGTCATCATAGCACACTTCATAGGAAATAAGTATATGTGCAATATGACATTAGTGGGTATTTGGCAGCGATCGCGATCACATTAAAATATTTTGGCAATTCTTTTTAATTTTTTTTTAATTATTAATCACGTAAGTAATTAATTAAAAGCGTGAGCAATTAGAAATTGTCATATTGTTGTTGAATTGAACTGTAGAATGCCACGTGGGACCCATTTGACCGCTGAAGAGCGTGGTTTGATCCTGGGAATGAGAGAAAGTGCCAAAACAATTGCAGAAATTTCTTCCCGCGTAGATCGTCACATCAACACCATAGCAAACTTTTGCAAAAATGCATCCAGTTATGGTAAAAGCAAGCGCAGCGGCCGACCAACGTCTCTTAAAGAACGCTCCAAAAGGGAGATTTGGCGTCTTGCTGCCCAAAAAGAGATGTCCTGCAGCGAAATTTGCAGCCATCTGAACCTCAACGTTTCCAGGAGACGAGTCAACCAAATAATTTGCGAAAATAAGAATCTGTCATATGCTTTGCGAGAGCCTGTACCAAAGCTACTACCACGTCACCTTAAGGCCCGCTTGGCATTCGCGGAAAAATACAAATTTTGGACTCACGAGTTCCGAAATGTGGTTTTTTCCGACGAGAAAAAATTTAATTTAGACGGTCCAGATGGCTGCCACAAGTATTGGCAAGATAAAAGACTGCCCCGACAAACCCGTCACAAACGCAACTTCGGTGGAGGGTCGTTAATGGTATGGGCTGCCTTTGGATATGCCGGAAAGTCCCGAATATGCTTTATTCCGACAAGAACCAACGCGGAAATGTACATACAGCTTCTTGACCAAGAGCTCATTGATTATTCGGAAACATTTTATCCTGACAAGTGGACTTTTCAGCAGGACAATGCTCCAATACATACTGCAAACTTGTCCAAAATGTTTTTTTCATCACGACATATTGATGTTTTAGAGTGGCCAGCATTAAGTCCTGACCTTAATCCAATAGAGGACCTTTGGGGCATACTTTTTACCAAGGTTTACAAAAATGGACGTCAGTTTGAGTCCATTGTGCACCTCAAGGATGCTGTGGTCGCTGAGTGGGCAAAAATTAGCAAATCCACGCTAGAAAAATTGGCCGACTCAATGCCCACTCGCTTAAACAAAGTTATTTCAGCCAAAGGCAACCATATTAATTATTAAATTAAAAAAAATAAGTTGAAATCATTGAACTTCGGCAAGAAATGCGACAAAATTGTGAAATGCACATATAATTATTTCCTATTAAACTTTTTCATTTTATTTTTTATTTTTGTAAGTTAAAAAAAAATGAAGTTTTTGTTATTGTTTTTTAATTGTTTTGATTAGATTTATAAGTAAAAAATAAGTCAATAAATTTTATTTCATTTGAAATATATTTTTTTCACATAAATTGTCATGCACATATACTTATTTCCATGAGGTAGTTTTCACACCCCAAAGTTTTTTTTTAAAGCTAAAACTTGGAAAGTCTTAATATTTATTAAAATAAATAACATAAATAAGAATCAACGCAATCCGTATAGAGGCATCGGTATAGTGGCAGCGACTCGTGCTAACATGGGTCTTAGGCCAACCTCGACAACACATTGATTCCTTGCTATTACCTCACTAGAAAGTTGAGTATATTTATATTTACGGGGTGTACTCAATTGAAAAATAAGATCTCGAAATGATTATAGAACAACACACTCACTGCTGGTATAGCCATATCTTGATATGAAGATCAGAAGAAAGCTCTTGCTATATTTAATACCTTTTTGCTTTGTTTTATGAAGTCAATAGATTATTGATAAGTGTAACAAAAAGCCACAGCAGTGAGGACTTGAATTATTTTAAGTTTCAACACATAATTTCATATCGGTTAGTGCCCTACTAAGGTCTAAGATAATGTCAAGAATTATGCCTTGGTTAGTCACGGAAGCCAATTTCGAGATAAGGTCAGTTCCTCTGATATAGTGGTGACTATAAGGCTAGAAAGTTAAGGATCGATTTTGTAGTCTTCCATATCAGTGTGCTAATCTAGCGTTCACTGAACTGATGTAATGCTCATCTATTCAAGAGCAAACTACATCACCAGCCTTTCCATGTAATTTCGAACTTTCTGTAAATATGGTTTTTTTCATTTCATCGGCGTCGCGGTGTCGCGCCACCCTCAAGAAGCCATCTGAAACCAGGCTAAACTTGTTCATTCCCATCAGCTCTCGCCGCGGGACTATCGTCAAGTATTACATCGCGGATAGGGAAAGCGATTGGCCGCCGCTACTGCGTCTCAGTATTTCCAGATGCCTTATCATTTCCATTGTCTCCGCCACTAAGTCGCCACTTTTCCTTTGAGCGTAGCGTATGTTGCATGAGCGCTTACGGCAAAGGAGGTTCTTCAAAGGCCCTATGGAGCTTTTTGTTTTGCAGAATAGATGTGCGAGTAAGCGCAGAATATGTGGTGAACATATTCTATAACGCTTTCGTCGCAGTAATCGCAATAGGGATTGTCGCCGTAATTGAACCTATGTAAATATGCTTTCAAACAGCACTTCCACTCAAGAATTGGGTTAGATAAAGGTCCACTTCTCCATGGGGCCTCGTTAGCTTAAGTTTTAGGTTGGGAATGCATATGTGCACCTAACGCATTTTTGTAGAGTTATCCCACCTTGTTTGGACGAGCTTTAACAGGCACATGCCAGATATTACTAGGGCCCACAACCGGTAGGTAGACTGTAGTTTTCGAAAGTATGATACGTGTTGCGTTCTGTTCGCCCAAATAGGTGCACGATACAAAATTTGGATTTTCATGACATTAGCTAGGAGCTGACAGCAATTTTGTTTTGGTCCTTGTACGTTTAACATCAGTCTCTACAGCGCTGTTACAGTGATGGATGCTTTTTTGTTGGCGTACACGAGGTGTGCTTTGAAATACAGCTTTTTATCTATCACATGATAATAAATGACCTTTTATTAAGTACAAGAATACAAGGTAGCCCGGTGCCCGCCTGATTCTCTCCTCAATGTTGCTCTTTCAAAAGAATTTTCTGTTCAAGATCGAACTTAGAGCTTAAAATTGTCAGAAAGCACAAGTGGAACACCACTAATTGAGGAAACCTGGACAGTAGGAACGAGATCAATTTGCTAGAGTTCCTGCTTGGTCCGCAAAATTGAGATAAAAAACAAATATCAAACCAAATACTCCTTGAATGATAAATCTACTCAAAAATTCTGGACATTGAACGAAGTAGTGAGGATAAATTCCAATTATCGACACACTATTATTATATTACTAGAGTATTGAGTGATTTCAGTACAATAATATATTTCAAGATATCAATTATATTTTTTTAAGTATATGTAAAGTACATATATCGTACTTGTTACGTTAAAGCGTAACAACTCAAAATCTGAACACTTTCAGTAGAGACGAAAAACTGTTTCCGTAAATATTAATAATATATTACGAGGAAAAAAATATGTAATTGCACGAAAATATCATTAAAAACAATATAACGGTTGTTTCATTCTTATTTGTTTAGTAGCTGCGCTAAAATAAAAAAATTTTTAAGTTGTTACTCTTTTCCTGAAATTTTTTTATACCTTGAGTGGTATATTTTAAACAAATCGTTTGGTTGTAAACAGGCACAATCCAAAATGTCACACTTTATGTGACACAAATTTGTTCAAACACTTGGAGACAACTAAAAATGTAACTCTTTAGTTGAGACAAAAGAAGTCATTCTGAAAACAAAGAGAGAGTCATAACGGTTTTTTTAACGAAAGACTAGACAAACCACTGAACGATTTTTACAGTGGGTAGAGATAACCACTGTACATTGTTTTCTTGCAAAAAACTAAAATTTGGAAATTTTGAGTTGTTACGCTTTAACGTAACAAGTGCGATATGTACTCATGCGACTATTTTTTTATTAAATCCATATCACATTCGCACATTCACAATGGCATCTATTTGTTGTTATTAATTTTCTCTCACGCTTCAATTCACACTCATATAAAATTATGGGTAGAGCAAGGTGTGTGTCTAGGCTATAACCACAAATCCAATTGAAAAATAAAAGTTCGTAGCGAACAAAGTAAAGTACGATAACAAATGTGGAAGTGCTATGCAACACAGATATATTTGTTGTTATTGAATAAAAACTGTTAAAACTTAACTGTATTGTCGTGAGTATGTATGAATAGTGAGATTTGAGACTGGCTATTTTATTTTGATAACACTTTGCTGCAAGTTACGGTATTTTCCACATAAATAAATTAAATCTTGAAAAAACTATAAATGCACAATAGTATACATACATATATACCTACATGTACATAGTCAAAATAGAGATGCCTTTACTTTTGTGAGAATATGAAATTATAAAAAGCTGTATTTATATTTTCGAACAAGTGTATTTACATTACCGTAAAATTTTATGAAGCGATGGGATGACAAAAATTCAATAATTTCCATTGGCCTCCTATATATACCATATGTATGTATGCAACATAAATAACACTTAATTTGCAATGAATGCTTCGCCTTAGCTCTTGATAGTAGACCATGAACATACTTTGATCTGTGGCCCTAATTGTTAGACAATAACCACGATAAGAACTGGGAAGTGAAACAAAAATCTACTTGGTATACTGAAATCGTGTCCGGCAAATGTAGTAAACGTTATATTTTTATACTCAACCTGATTCATTTGAAACTATACGTGAAGCAATACTGAAATAGTTAGGAGTATGCAGAATAATACCTTTCGGGTATGAAACTATTATTAATGGTTGTTGTAGTAGTAGTAGTATTTTCTTTATTTTATAATCATTATATTACAGTGAATATGATATTATGTTTCAGAATAGATAAAACAAAAATAAAAAAATAAATAAAAACAATTACGACAATAATTTTTAAGATTGTGTGCCATAGAAATAGCAAAAATGTGGTAGTCAATTTAAAAAAATTCATTTATAATAAAGTCCCTGTATATAACACTATCAGATATATATTTGAATAATGCATACTAGCTGCGTCCCCCTAAGAGGGTATCACTTTCGTCAAATCTAAAACTTTTCCATCAAAATAAAGTGCACTGGTGTTTTTAAATAAGGCAAGCGCCAATAAACTGCATCGTCAAGGTCGCAAACTGGGCAGGTCATGGATTAAGTATTTTTAAAACTTCTTGCGTTAGGGTTGAGAAGGCCACGTCTTGTTCGAAAATTAGACTTATGGCATAAGCAGAGAAATCATCATTAAAATAAGGCATATTTAAAGCGATACCTTGCGGATAAAGTTCCTGTGTGTTTGTAACAGAAGCTCTTTGAGTGACCAAAATAAATTATTTTTCAATCAGTTTATTTAGTAGTGTAGTCATGATCACCTTTATATGAGCCGAAGAAAATTCTGATAATGGCGACATGTCAACATTATATGCTAGCTCCCTCCATTCTTTTACACAGTAGGCACCTAATTTGATCGTTGCTTCAGCAAGGCTACGAGGAAACGTTGGTGTTGGTAGGCGTAAGCACCGCGCGTTAAAACACATGTGTTGGCGGAGGGTGTATAAAAAAAATTGCGGCAATACACCGGTTTCGAGGTGTATCATGTAGTTTAGGGTGTTGGACGGCAAAAATAATACTTTCTTAATAAAAATGCGTAAAAGCTTTTCAAGTTGCTCAAACCTTTTAACCCTCTAAACTTGCGCTCCATAAAACAGGATAGACCTAGAGGCTACCTCAAAGATTTTCAATTTCTGTGAGGTATTTTATCTAGGTTTATTAATATATTTTAACCATGTGGCGTTTATGACAGTTTCGGCATCTGATAATTTCTCATCGAGATGTTTGGAAAACGCGAGGCACATATGGTACCATGGTACATATGTATGTATATAGTTACAGGTTTGTATACCAGGCTATAGGGTATCCGAAAAAAGCTTTGGCATTTACATATGTTCCCCATCTGCAAGATTGAAGAAAACTTAAGTTACCCATTAGGAAGCCACCGCTTCAAACACTGATTACTCCCAGAGGAAATGCCGTTAGAGAAAGGATACATTCGTTTCTAACAGTTATTTTTTTGTATGCTTACATATACTTAATGATGCTCCGAATATATCTCAAATCCTCAATGGAAACTCAAATAGTATTTAGTGCGTGAATAAAATGTTCACATACAGATTTAGCATAAATAAACAAGCAGGTTTTAGTGAACTTAACACCACTACTGTACTTAGGAAACCCTTCTCTAATAATACAAAGTTTCAGACAATAAATGCTTTCGCCGCCCAACGGGTGTGATGATATCTTCAGGAAAAGGAAATAAAATTACGTGGGAGTATACTTATTCTAAAAAATTTAAGCCCAATTTGGCCATTAGTGCCACTTATTCGAAAATCGAAACTTTTTTCAAACTCTTTTCTATGCTCTAGATCAGTGACGATCGAGGCCTGTGCTTGCGAATAAGAGCTTTTTCAAGTTTTCGCATCGAAAGCTTCCCACCAATAACCTTTGACTTGCATTGCAAATATATCCATCGCATCCATTTGATATATGCACAAGGTGGTGCAAAGTTATTGCCACCAAAATTGTGTGCTCATATCACATATCATGCTCAAGTTAGAACGAAATTGGCAAAATGCTGCAGTTTAAAAGCCACACAAAAAAATCTAAAGCTCTGAGTTTTGATAAGTCGGGCTATTATCACGATTTCTTTAAATATATCAGCTCCAATGCCACTTACTGAGTAAAAGCCAACTCGGATTAACTCTTATTCAACATATTTCATTTTAATAATTAACATATAATCGGACTATAAAAACGAGTTTTGTGAATAATACGATCTCATTTCCTCATAGCGTGGATAGTTTTTCCAGAAACATTAATTTTTGAGTAGGTAAGATATGTACAATGAATGAACCAAGTAGAGCTAAAAAAACGTCTTTTCGGGATATTTTGACCAAAGCGCGTAGCAGATTCAAATAAATTCTTGAACCTTCCAAGATTAACCGACAACAACTCACTAAAATTTAAACGCAATCTGATGAAGTTTTTAGGAATCTATTAACTAAAAGCAATTTACAAATTTACTTACATACATGCGTACATATATGTATATATGTGAATATTAAATATCAAAGAGAAGAAATAATGATCAAGTTTTAGTAGGAATCAAAACGTATATAATGGTATGCTAAATGATTTAAAAAATGGTAAGCTAAATTAAAAAAATTGTATTATTACCGGAAAAAATGGTATTTTAAAATTCTTCCAGCAAACAACTGTAAGCTGATTCCAAAAGCATTTTAACTATTACAAAAGCTTGGACATTTTCACAGTCACATACTCAGCCTGTCAACCAGCCAATAATATTTAAGCATCAGCTTGTTTTTATTTATATGCTTGCTTGCATATGTATGTAATTGGCAAAAAGTGGCAATTAACAACACTAACTCTACCATGGTTTTGCTATGTGCTTCTCCAGCGCACACAGCTATAGGTACGATTGCAAAACCTCTACATTGGCAACAAAACAAAGTTAGTTTTTTGTCGCCACTTACTATTCTAATTGCTTTTACCGCAGAGAGCCCAAGTGGGCTCCGATATGGGGTAGCAATAGTGCGAGAGTGGGAGAGCATAATACAAAACAATGGAAGCTACTTTCACGCTGCTACTTTCGAACTTTTTTCGAATTATCCCATTTTTTGTGTGACTTTTGGTGCAAACGACGAGTAGTTTTTTGTTGGCTTTCATTTTGTTTTTGGGTTGTGCGAATTTTTTGTTTTTGAGAGTGAGAGGGAAAACTCAATGAAGTTATTGTTTGATCAGCTGAAATAATGTTTTGTTTTGTCTTCCCGAATTCACAGTTATATACAAATTTTCGTAACAGCAAAAAATTTGTGTTTTATATTAGTTTTTTTTTAATTGGTACGGGTACGTGAAAAGTACTCTTTGACCAGCAGTTCGTAGGTATTTTTGAAGCATTAAATTATGTTTTGTAATTATAATCCTAGTGGTTTCTCTTTTAATTAACGACATGCGATTTGTTTGATTGAAAAAAGGAACCTTAAAGTTTGAAGCCGGGTTGATATCTACTGGAACATACTTTTTCTCTGTGAATTTGGATAGGGATGAATTCGCTGAGTGCTGAATGCCTTTAAAAACCACTTTTCGATCGTACGAAATACAAACATTTTTTTAAGTTCTATCCAACCATACTCAAGAATTGCTTTAGTGATTTATTTTTTACCGGTAGGTATAATTGGGTTGCGAGAGATTTTATTTGGACAAGAACGTTCCAATATAATAGCACAAAAATGAAAAGGGAACTCGGGTACATTTATCGAGAGCCCTAAATAATCCTTCTAAGAGCCGCATGTGGACTCAAGACTCTGAACAAAAGGTAGTAAAGGAAATTCTGTTCTGTAATATAGGCATGCTAAAATATCTTAGCCATCATAAGTTTAGCGGTACTCGACGATCAATGAATCATCAAAAACCTTCACTTCTAACTTTCGCTTCTTGAACTGTTTTCCACTTAATAGGTTTTCGTTTTCCTGACATATTTAAAATTTAAAAAATGCAAAAGTCGCGAGTCCGTAAAAAAAGTAAGTTTCGAAAAATATTTACAAGTTTTGTGTAATTTTTGGGATCTTCGAATAGTATTCACTTGTATTCCAATTATATTGAATTTAGTTTTTTAATAGTTGTCTATTCAAAAATTTATGCAAAATAGAGATTTCGCATACCCCTGTCGTTTGACAGCCATATGATCATATTTAAGCTATATTAGCTTATTTATTAAATTGAATTAACAACATTTTCAAACAGGTGGCAACCATTTACCAAAATATTTTCTAAACTCAGCTTTCTTAAATTTCTTTCATTTGACACACATATTGAATTATTTTAAGTATCTATTCATTATTAATTAAGTGATTGAATTTAGTCCTTAAACAGTGGCAACTCTATTTCAAAATATATTTAAAAATATGAATTTGGCGCCCAAATTGTTCTATTTAATTTGTTTTAATAATTTTACTTGAACTTAAATTTGTAAATAGGTGACAGCCCTCTCCAAAAATTATGTTGATATTAAGCTCTGTTCATCGTTTTTCTATTTGATACCTTTGTTGTAATAATTGACCGAACTTCTTGATTTAATTTAAATTTTAACAGTTGACAACTCTCTTAAAAAAAGTAGCCTGTTTTTCAATCCAGGCCATAAACTATCTGCGTTAGACACAAACATCCAAACTCACAAACCCACCAACATACAAACTTGCACGTTTGTAATGTTAGTTACATTTTTATACAATAAAATAATTGTATTGCATAAATGCATAAAAGCTAACTAGCCTTGTTCATTTTTTATTCAAATTCCCACTGAACATTTTTGCATTAATTGCATTAAAAATTTCAACATTAACTTTCTATGTAATTAATTAAATCAATAATAATTTGTGAAGTATTGCAGCATAAGCCGATTTAATCTATCTAAGTGTATGTAACAAATGTTCCACATACGCTCTGTACACCTGCTTACTAAATTTTGCGCTTAAGGCTCAATAAACCATGGGAATTTAAATACCCAATAAATATTCATTCAATGCGCAACAAAAGTTGCTGATTACAGCTGTGGCAAAGGTTAACTGAGTAAATCTAATAAAATGAACACGGAAACTAATTTTTAAAAATGTTTACCCTGATTACGTATGTACTGAAATTAAAATTGTCGGAATTAATAGTCCTATGTAGCGCAAAACAGAGGCAGTTTAAGGCCGAGACACTTGATACAAATCTTATTCAATATTTTCGGATATATACATGTAATCTGATTGTGGTTAATAAAATTGTTTTTTTATAATTTCAACTATGATCAATAGATTTGCATAAAAGGACTATGTATTTTTACTTAATTCTCTCCTCTAAAATTTATCGCAACTAGTTGCCATAAATAGTCTAGTTTAAGAGATCGCTGTTATTCATGAGACAAAACCAATTTACTGTTTTGGTATTTTCCATCACATTTGCCAGCGTTTTGCACAAAATCGCCGCTACTTCAGCTTGAAGGTTTATTTGAGCTCTTCTGAAGGATTCGTATTGTTAGAATAAACTCTGTCTTTTAGAAATCTTCAATACTTATACTTAATTACTTATGTGGCGCTACAACCATGTGTCGTTTTGGCCGAATCCAAAATGGCGCGCCAGCTGTTTCTGTCCTGCACTCGCCGGTGCCAGTTGGAAACCTCGAGTGAAGACAGGTCCTGCAGCACTCGGCCTATCCAACGGAGATGTGGTCTTCGTCTTCTACGTCTTCCGCCCAAGCCAGCGTAGCCGCTGTAATTTTACACGCTTTACTATGTCTATGCCCCTATATAGTTCATACAACTAACTCTCGCCAACAAGTGTTACTTTGGGCTCAAAAGCCCACTGAGAAGTAGAACTCTCTCTCGACTAAACTGGCACTCTACAAAACGCTCATCATTTCCGTCCTAATATATGGCGCAGAAATCTTCAATAGTAGGTGAACATTTGAAAATTCTGCTTAACCCAATTCTTCTTATATTGGTTCCATTAATATTAATCTGCTGACCTCGACAGTGATGCGAGCATTCGCTCAACAGTGATTTTTTTCTAATAATACCTCGAATTTCGACGATAATTCTATCTCAATTAAAAAAAATTCATACTTTTATAGAGATAATCTAGAATGAGATTTTGAGAAAGTTTATATGGAACTAAAGAAAAGACGATCTGCCGAATATGTATACTTTTTTTAGTAAATAATTAGCAACTCTTCCCGGAACAATTTATGAGAGTGAAAGATAATTTTCATTACTTCGTCGACTCAAAACATATTCAACAAATGCGATACCGCGGGAGAGGTTGAATAGGGCAGCAAAACTCTGAATGCTTTGAACAATCGGCTAATCTGGGTAGATATTAGTAGTATTAAAAAAAATAATAATAATTGAGGCAGGATTTTTCAAAAGATTTTCCTCGAATAAGATATTGATAAAGTGAAGTATTTGGCAAAAATTGAAGAATTTGAGGAGTTCCTAAAACTTTAGATGATACAGAGGAAATAATTATAAACACTGAAAATGGAATATAATTTTTCAAACATATCCGTAAATTAAGTTGCAGTAATATCCCATTTAAAATTTGTGCAAATAAAAAAGGTTGATTGGCACCAAAGAAAACTGAGGTTTCAAAAAATTACTGCATGTAGAGAGAGAGTCGACTGTAATGCACGTTTTTTGCTATACGAAAGCGTGTAACGAGCTGGACTGCAATAAGATAGCGATATAAGCCAAACCTTCCGGAACGGGCGTACATATAAAATAAAGGGATTTCCAATACAAGGTGTTATTTCGAATAGTCCACTATTTCGGTAGATGTGACTTTTGGAGCTATAATTTTTTGATATTTGACAAGTAGAACTACGCCATTAATAAAAATGGAACGATACACGTTTAAAAACCGCATTCAAATTAAAATTCACTATAAAAATGGTGAAAATTGGCAGAGACGGTTCGTAAAACTCGAATATTTTAGGATCACCGTGAAGCACCTTGTCAAACCGCAATACAGAAATTGGTGAAAAAATTCGAGCTGTTGGGACAAGTTAGTGATGTGAAGAATAAAACCCGTGTATGTCGCTCAAGAACAGCGGAAAATCGAAAATATTGGTATTGTAGCCGAAAGTGTTGAAGAAAACCCAGGTTTGTCCATTGCTCGTCGTTCTTTGGAATTAGGCATTCCACAAACGTCATTACACCGTAATTTGCATAAAGATTTGGGTCTTAAGGCTTATGAAGCCCAGTTAACACAAGAACTCAAGCCGGCCGATCATCAACAACGTCGTGTCTTTGCTGATTGGGTCGTTGAAATGCATGAAAATAATCCGAAATTCCATCGAAAAATCATCTTGAATGATGAAGCCCATTTCCACCTCGGTGGCTTCGTCAACAAGCAAAATTGTCGAATCTGGGGCTTAGAAAATCCAAGAGTTATTGTTGAAAAGTCTCTCTGTTCTCAAGGTGTGACTGTTTGGGGCGGTTTATGGTCCGCTGGTGTCGTTGGAATTTACTTTTTTCGAAAATGAAGCTGGAGCAACAGTTACGGTGAATGGATTGCGCTATCGAGAGATGATTAACGATTTTTTATGGCCGGAAGGGGATGGTATTGATCTGGAAAATGTTTATTTTCAACAAGACGGCGCTACGTGCCACACAAACAACGAAACCATTGATCCTTTACGGGAATAACACCTCTTATTGGAAAATCCTATATTTAAAGCCCCCTTATCGCAGTATGAGCGTTTCGATTGGCTTGATCTGTTTGTGCAGAGACCTTATAGTGAGTAGTACCACATTACAGACCCTGGAAAAGTGTTTGACTTCAGCTCGTTAGTGGAAATTGCATACTAGAGGCTGAATTTGCCGACTGTGTTGGTATTAAAGCCACCAGACAAGAGTTTTACAAACACATTACAGCATTTGAAAAGCGCAATAACATTAAATTTGTGGTAAATATTTTTTTTTTACTCACGCGAGCATTAAGTTGTTGCAAATACTTCTGTGCCGTCTACTGCATAGCTGCCAAGCGGCATTAATATGACAACAATTTAATGCTGTTTGTTAACCGCAATTTAATGCATTTACAATTGAATTGCATTCCCATGCACCCTTTTGTTGTTGTAAAATAGATGTGATGCGCGGTATGCAAATGGCACGGAATAAAAAAATGCTCTAAAAGCTGCCATGAAATTCTTTATATTCTTTTAGCTTGAACGAGTAAGATGCTTATGTGCGCGGATGTGTATTGGTGTACGTGTGCGTCTGTGGGTGTTGTGGATGTTAGCAATTATTGTGCTAGTTAGAAGAGTCAAACGTCTGTATTGCGCTGGTATGGTTGAGAATGTGCAAGAATTCCAGCTGCAGCAAAAGTGAAAGCTGGACTAGGGAAACAGTAATTAATGACTTTCCGTAATACAATCAGTGAAATGGAAATTTATAAATCATTTATGAGAACTGTGGCGCACAAAAGATTGAAGAACAACACCATATAATTTTGTTTAAGAATTTATGATTATTAAAAAAAAAAAAATTATTTACAATAAACTATGCAACAACCCAGATCACACTTGAGAAAATCGATATACGCGGGAAACTATAGCTCAAATATAATAAATTGGCGCTTTTTTTCACAGAACGTCTGAGTTTATTTTTAAAGCACTTTAAAGTTTCCACCAGGACAGTTGTTTGAAAAAAAAAACATATAAGTCCAAAATTATACAAGGTATGAAAATATGGGTACCAAATGGAAGACGAGAGTGCACCCAATTTTAAAATTTCTTTTTTGTTATTATTATTGTTTTAAAAAAGTAAGTAAATTATAAATTTATATTTTTATTTCTAGCACTGACAGCTGAAGGCCTATTTCTCATAGTTCTCCTTTAAAGTTTTTATCCTTGAATATCCTTGACGATTTTTGCCCCTCCATTGAAAAACTTCTTGCAATGATTTCCCAATATTTAATTTTACATTGCAAATTTTATTATATAAATATTTATTTCCCAAATTGTTGATTATTAATTGATGAAGCTGTTAAAAAAAACTTTATTTATGTTTAATTTCTACTGCTCTAATAAATGTCATCAAGCTGCCTCCAAAAAAATTCTTCTCCCCATTTGTCATATCGTGTACATAAAATTTGTATTTCCTAAAGCAAATAATTCCCAACAAATGCAAGTAATTCAAAAGCCATCAATAAACCAGCTCCATAAAAAATTCTAAAAATATTCAAGGCATATATGTGACCGCATGCGATGATGAGTTACGCATGCCAATATTGTGCAATGAGGCTTATTTGTAATTTTTTTCTCACAAATCAAAATGTACAAATCGAGTTCAGGGAGCTAACTAGTCAGATTGTACCCACAACAGAGCGAATTTATTGTTGTTTCGCTTAAACAAATATTTATTAAGCAAAAGTTATGTTTGTGTGTGTGGATGTGCTATTTGTTTTGGCCTAATATGATTTATGACGATCGCAGGCGCAAACAAATAAAATATTCCTTACATGTAAACATAAAAGAAGGAGGAAAAAAGCTAACTTAATACATATGTATGGGGTGCTTTTTATGTTTTTGGTGGAGTTTTTGCCGTCATTTTAGATGGGTTGAAATCTGTTCAACGGAATGTGAAGGTCGTAGGAAGTGGGTCAGTGGATTTGGTTTTCATTTAATTTTAATATAATATTTTTTTAATGAAAATTTAGTTAATTATCACACCAAAATCATATAATTCATATTTCAAATTTTGTGCAAATTTAAAAAAGTCGCATTTTTTATCAGATGAATGCTCGGCAACTTTTTTATGTGCAAGAAAACCCCCAACACAATTAGCAAAAATTATCAACTATAAAATTGCGTACTCTAAATTTTTCTACAAACTCTGATGCAAAATAGTTGCATTTCTTAAAACTTGAGAAATCACGGGTTATGGAATTGATATGAGCCATATTTTAATAAAAAAAATATTAGAATTAAATAAAAATCAAATGAAATGCCAAAACTGGCCAATAAATCCTAGTGCTGCAGTTATTTAACGCCGTGTAGGCCATCCAAGGGGGAAGTAATGAGTTACAGCTTTTAAAAAATTTGATTTCAATAATTGTTCACTATCGAATATGTGAAGAAAATATGCATTTTCTAGTCAAGTCAACCGCGTACCGTAATTATCATATAAAAATAAGTGTGCACTTTGAGGATAAAGTAGAGACTGACCCGTAAATGAGACTACACATGCTGATTACGTAATAAATTCTTATCGGCTCCAGGTACAAAAATAAGAATATGTTTGTTAAAAATTTTGAAAACAAATATTTCCATTTTAAGCACTTAGAAATTAACAATCAGCACCTGCTGCACAAAATTTTTCAAAAAAGTGGCGAGATTCGAGTGCTCGAGTTTTACCACTCGGAATATGTGGCCACTTTCCTTTATTTATATAAAATTATCATGATCTGTGAAACAGTTTTGGACTTTTCTGGGTTTATTAAGAAACTAAAACTTTCAATTGCTAAACAAAAAACCACAACACCTTCGTGGATTAAATGTATGGTAAATCTTTATGTATGTAAAGATGTCAGATACAAAGCTTTAACAGTTACTGGTGACTGCATTGAAGCATTTTTCTATGTACGTGAAGTCTTTGCAACAGCTAAAGTGCTGAGGCAAATTTCCTCATCATTCATCATCACAATCACGCACTAACACAACTCATTGCTAAGAAATAATAAGAGGTGTGCCCATTAAATAACAAGACTGAAGCTGATACAGAAGATGAAGGCATGCACTGAACGCCAGCACTATGCCAGCTGCTTAGCTTTCTCTTTCGAATGCAGTACCTCTCACTTCACCAAATGAGCCAGTATATTTATTTATGTATTTACCCAAATGAGCAAAACTCTACGGACACCTCCACAGGGCAGAATCCAAGTCAGGAATATCATTTAACTTAGGTAGGACTCCGGTCAAAAGAGCAAATTTATCATAATTTTATGTTCTTTGGAAGTGCAACATAAAATATTGAGACCCAAAAGTTAATATTTCCAAAAAGGTAGGACAGTTAACTGAATTATTCAGAAGACGAAGTATGCAAGTAAGAAATACAAATTTTAAGATGTTTCTAGCCAATTATAACATCCCAACTTATTCTCCAGACCTTGGGCAGTGTGACTTCTATCGGATTCTTAAGGTGAAATCTTTATTAAGGGTAGTGTAAGGTAAGTCGATTGGAACACGATTGAACGGGTTTCTATACCTACTCGATAGCTGTGCATTTTTGAAGTTCGTGTACGCTATAAATCAAAATCTACTGGGCCAATCGTTTTACGCAGCACTTCTTCACATAATTCGCCAAGTAACCTCGGAAGAATTTTGGTTTTTAACATTTATTAATCTAACAACAAGTTAGCTGAAAATTGTTTAGTGATAATTGAGTTTTTGGCTCCCAAGTGCTACGAAAAATAAAAACAATCGTCACTGTGATACCTCCTTTAACAAATGCTGTTTTTTTGTTTCAGATGATTCTGCTGCGAGTTTTGATATATCGCGCAAAATATTATTTTTTTATGCGAATATACTCAACTCTGTATCGCTTACACTTAATTAATTCAGGTCCTTATATGGAAGCAGAAACTAAAGTTTTTAGAATTATGTCTGGGTATGCAGAATTTCAGAATTTTTAAAATTTTTCTGAGTTATACCCATTCAGTTCTACCAAATGCCGTTAATTTTTGACAACTTTTTTCACTGAGGTGCCGCGTATTTTCCTCCATATAAACTACCATATATGTTCGAATTTTTTTATGTGGAAGCAAACGTTTTGCATCGTCAGCAAACAACCAAAATTGCCAAAGTCAGCGGTATTTCGTAGTCACTTGAAACTTGCACTTTCTTACAATAAATCAACTGTGAAACTGTATACTAAAAAATTCTGGTTAAAAAGTTGAAATTTGGATGAAACTTTAAAACTTTACGTGATGTGTTTTTTGTTGTAGTATGAACTATATTTTTATGTAGTGGTACATTTTTATGTGGTGTGTTTATAATTTTGCAGTATGGAAAGTGGAAGCATTCCGCTATAAAGCTAACCAAAGAGAAAATTCGATGCATTATGCAGTACGACAAAGATTTTATTCTGGCAATCCAAATGCCGAAAATTTTGGTTGATTGAAGACTTTGATCGAGCTACTCCTCCAGTTTTTGTGGGCACCTTGATGTTGTGCTAGAAATCGAGGAAAGTATAGTTTTATGTACTCTTTGAATAACAGAGGGTTTCTAAGAATATCTTTTTAATGGCAGAATTCACTCTGCAAGCTCGCCATTATCTGCCGCGTGTCATTCGCTATTAGAAAAAACATTTTCAATCATTTAATGTTTTAGTGGATATCAAACCCGACAATTGCCGATTGGCGCACGCACAAAGCCAGGTGAACACGGCCGTTGTCTAAGCGACAATATTTGAAACTAAATTGCAGAGTAAAAAAATTATGAAAAATTGCTCTAAATGACTCGGTAGTGCAGTTGGCTATACGCTGCTATTAGGCCAACACCATAGTCTAGTATAGTACAGATAAATAGATAGATAATCCTGACGAATATATACGCGATCCATAAAAAATAAATTACTTAACCGTATTTTATTCAAAATTACGAAAAAAGCACTTACCTCGAACATAAAACACACCCTGTATTAGTGGTTATAAATATGATAAAAGTATAGCACATACGTTAAAATATCATTTTCTATGTTTTGTTGTTCCATTTTTTTGTTTTATTCAATTAGTTTGATACTAGAAAAAATTTGACACTGTTTTGTTTTCTGTAACCAATGCCTTTACTATACATATATATAACACATACATACATAGATATTAGGGATCTCTAGTCTCATATTTTTATTTATTTAATGCTTTATTTTGCGGCTTTTATTATTCTCTCGTTTTTTTTGTTTTTCTCTTACAGGCTTGAACGTGATCTGATTACACGTACCGACCGTTTTGGTGTCGAGGTGCGTGAACGTACCATGTGGGATATACGCGAGGGGGTCGTTGGCGCTGAGACGTTCATACCGAAACATGTTATTATCGCAACATGGAAAAATGTTTCATTTGCTGGTGGTATTGACAATGCGCTTTTCAGGGTAAGTTGCAAAAAAACGAAAGCAATGTATTACATGCAAACATGTATGGGTGAAAAAAACACACATTCACATACATTCAATTTTTTCGGATACTCTGTAGTGACCTTTAGACTTTGATAGATTCGCGAATTTTATGTTCACAGTTTTGTTTGACACTCAGTTGCATCTGCTGACACGTAGTTTAGAAAACAAAGTGTGTGCTGTTCGTTATTTGTCAGTTGACATGCCACAAAGTACTCCACTAACAGTCACAACCAGTGCCACTTCCATTAGTCCCGCCTGTCAATTAGAGATGTGTGAAAGATATTAGATATTCGCTAGTACACATACATATACACATATGAATATTTTTTGCTTTATCACAAAATTACTTACAGTTCTAATTAGTTATGGCTCTGCGCTTACGTTGGCAATGAGTGTTGTATTCATTGCACAAGAGTGCACCCCTAGGGCGTATACGCAATTAAAATGTAAATATTTATTTCTAATACTTAATAACCAGAGAACGACCGAAGATTACATTTTGAGACCTAGTTTCGGTCAATTTGATCAATATTGGTTCACGTCTGAAATGAACCGCACATTTTGAAAGGTATGAAATTCTCATAATGGTTTTTAAAAAAATTTGCATTTTTATTAGTAAGATAAAATAATGGCATATTAATTTAAGGGTAAAATGATCAACAAAATAAGATAGTTACAGATAGAAGTGGATAGTTTGTGACCTGGACTGCAAAAAAGAGAGAGTTACCACCTTTTAAAAAAATTAAATTAATAGTCTCAATCAAATATTACAAGTGCAATAAGGTTTAAAAGAACACCCATTCATTTTTTTCGCTCTCTTCGAAAAAGTATGTTTCGATTAAAATAATAAAATAGATGCAATATCCTGTCAAAAGAACAATTTTGAGAAAACTCAATTGTAATATAGTTTCTAATAGGGTTACCTCCTGTTATGTTATGAAAAATAATTAAAACAGTATAGTACGGATCTCAACTGAAAGAAATTTAAGGAAACTTATTTTGGAAAATATTTTTTGAAGATGGTTGCCACCTGTTTGAATTAACCCTATTCAACTAAATAAATACTTTAACTGTATCCTACGGATGTCAAATGAAGAAGGTATGAAGCAGTTTTATTATGAACATATTTTTGTTAAAAAACAAGATTCTATTAAATGAGCTTGCTAATGAATTCAAAAAGAAACTAATAATCCGAAATCATGATATCCATACAGCTCTCATTTTACACAGTTCTAATTAGTGCAAATAGAAAATAATACTACAATTTTCGTGCTTTCAATGTATGACTTATTCCATACCGAAAAACTTGTTCTTCAATTTCAAAAACTATTTGGAGGTCTCTAAGATTACTCAAAGTTGTCTATGTATATTGTATAAAAACAATGCATTTGACCTAGGCACGGGTAGCAACAGTATAGAAAAAGTAACAGTGCAATGGATTCTGGTTTTGTTTTCTGTTCCGAGAATGTCAAAACTTATAAACCAAGACTGAAATAATTTAGATACCAAATAAATAGAAAAAAATTAAATTACATCGCTACTTCAATGTACCTTGACATAGAGCAACTTTTAAGTTGGCTCTCAATTTTCCTTAATAGTGGTTTGAACAGCAACACATTACGAAATACATGTGCGGGAAATTCAATTTTTTTATATGATTTGCTTAAATTCACTTATTTTTTGATATTCTACAAACTTCAGGCTTTTCACCTAGACTTGTGCCAGCCAGTTGGACATGCGCACGTTAAAAGTTTCATTATTTTATTTTTTATTCTAATACATTATAGCTCGAGGTACTAAATTGTTACAGTTCTTAATTTTGTTCCACTTTGTATATTTGAAATGCAATTTTGAACATTTTTTATATTTGGGATTAATGTTTTGCATAACTAATTTTGTTTAAATACTTAATTCTAAAATGTATGCGCCTATGCGTTTTAAGTTTTTTTGATTTTAAATTAAAAACAAAATATTCACTTAAGTCTCAAAATATTTGTTGAAGAATGAGATGGAATAAAAAAATTATCCTAACTCACCTCTTCTTCAACATTGGTTATAAATCTATACTAAAACAAAATTAAAAAAAAATTTTTAAATGGTATTGAAAAGCGAGTCAGGTATTTGTTAGTAAATTCCAAGGCTCATTTATTAAAGGTGGTGGCACTATACAACCAATTGTCAAAGCAAAGCATTGAGAAACTAGAAAAAAATACTGAATTCGCCTTGTTTTATTCTGAGCTGGCAGCTACATGGACACGGCGAAAGAAAAAACAACTCAGCTGGCTTACCAACACCACCTTTAATAGATTCGCCTTGGTAATTTTATATTTTAAATTATAAGCGTAAAAAATTGCTTTCTTCATAGAACTTCACAATTGCTGCACTTAATGGTTGAGCCAATAAGTGTGTATTTTAAGCCATTTTTAAACAGAAAATGCTGATTTTGATGCCAGTTTAGGTTACAAAAACAAAAAGTTTCCAATTTTTGAACAACCACTTTTGTTTGAAACCGTAGCGAATTTTCGTGGCTGATGTCAAAGTTCGGTCAATCTTACTACAATAACAACTTTTTAAGCAGCTTGTATTAAGCACATCATACACATATTACATACATATGTACATATGTACATATCTATTAAATAAATTTGAAATATTATCACACTTTTCTTCGACTTCCAACTTTTGCAACTTACACCACAATGAAAATATTGCATTGACTCACATGCAGATAAATACTCAATTTAATTAACACATATAATAAATTTGCCTACGGTCACATAACTCAATAAAATTTTCATTTCAATTAACATACACTATCATATTAGTTATAATAAATCAAATTTCTGTAAAGCACATTTTTCTTTACCACAGCATTTTACAAGGAATTTTTGCCTTCAGCAGCTTCGTTAGATGTTAATAAATAAATTCCATTATCAGGTTATGAAAATGAACTGACACTTGAGAATAGGGCATTAATTTGAAAGAATTTTATTTGGTAGTTAAATGCTTAGAATTTGAAGGTGTTAAGGATTTGAAAATCTTTTAAAAATATGTAGTATGAAACTTATTAAAAATATATCAAAGAGGGCACTGTTTTGTGTAAATTTGTATTGTAAAATATATATTTATTCCTAAAGTGTTTAAAGTTCGTTCTCCTCGTTGGGAAATATTGAAATAACGTAAGCATAAAACATAGCTCAACATACAGGTAGTTATTCTACTTCTTCAGTTTATAACAATTTGTACTCAATATTTCTTAACTTATTTATAATTGAATTTTACGTTTTGCATATTTTCAGACAAATACTTTCCAAATGGTTTTGGCTACCGATGAGGTGTACACATATGCCATATACAATTATGATTTACTAACATGGTCGTCAAATACAGAGGCTGGTGGTGATACAACGACTGGTGAGGGTGGCGTACCAGCTTTTGTAAGTATTATTTTTTTATTTAATTATTTATTTTGAAAACATTAAATATTTTATCTTACTAACTGCTGATAATTAAGGTATATTTAACAAAACTGATGTTCATTTAGAATACATGGAGTAATTGAGTAGAACAATTCTCTTTCGATTCTAAAAAGTTCGTTTTGAATCTACTTTAATGGAATACGAGGGGTGCCTTTTATATGTCGGGATTAGAGAACAAAAACAAATTTTAATCGTCGAAAATCACTTTATTGTTTTTAAAAATATTCTCCATGAAGATCTATACACTTTTGCATGCGTTTGAACCAATTGTCGAATCCCGACATATAAAAGGTGCATACGGTAACAGATACCCCTATTTTTCATTTTATTCATTTTCAGATAAGACATAGAATACTACAACTTAACACAAGAAATGAAGAGGCATTCTATCGTCGCTATATGTGCAAATTACCCGGATATAGAAATTTCTAATTTTCTCAAGTGCATTCGTTCATAAAGTTCACCGCGAGTTGCAAGTATTACGCGGCAATAAAGAATGTGTTGCAAAACGTAAAATACGCGTGAAACGTTTTGACAATATCCCATCTGCAGAATTTATTTAAGGAGTGCAAGCGCTCATGGACGAGGACCCTTTAAAATCAATGAAAGCCATTCGGAGGTATCTTAATGAGGGTCTCATCCGTCGAGTTGTCCATGAAGATCTCCGGTATATATTCTGCGTTATGCGTATAAGACAGTTTATGTCGGAGCAAACACGAGAGCAGCGAGTTATCCGCTCAAAACGCCTTCTAAACAAAATTAACCTCCCTAAAGCGGTTGGGATGTTATGGTTTTTATCTGACGAAAAAAAAAAGATGACAAAGATAAAAAGTCCAACCGAAAAAATGACAAATGGCTGTATTTCAATCTTACAGTGGTTCCTGCTGTCTTGCGAAATTTACAGCCACTGTTACTTTTGTAAGAAAATCGAAAATTTTTGTGAACATTCTTGCGATGAATTTTTACGATTTCAAATGTGGCGGACTCATTCTGCTTTTGGTAAAGAAGCACCATACAAAATTATTCCACACCATCCAAGCTTTAGGTAAAAGCATTTCCTTTTTTCGTTTTAAAATTAATCACATTTTAACTATGAGGCATCCGCCAAGTACAAGTAAAGGGTAGAATTTCCGATTTAAAGTGAAAAAAGTATTGTAAAATAGGAATCCGGCATCTCAGTTATCCAAAACAGCGATCAATTGTTACTTTTTCTATTTTAAAAACTTCGTTCTATTTTTCTTCGGCCTTTCACTTAGAGTCATAGGTTAATTTAGATAATTGTTTTTTAATTTTTGTTGCTGACAATATTGGGTGTTCATATATAAAAAATGTCAAGCATTCGTTATATGGTAAATAATATCCAATGCCGTTAGCAAAAAAAAAAAGTTGTCAAAAATCCACGTGAACTTAGAGCCATTTCAAACTTCCTCTTTATTGTTTCAGTACCTCCTTATGGGTACAATGGAATACTTCAAAAGCTGACGGAAACTTATACTAAGTTTGCCATAGCTCTTTTGTTTTTTTCATCATTAGCTGCTGGAAACTTATTGCAAACTTTTACATGCGCAATTATGTTGCCAGCCACTGCAATCACAGCCCGTCTTAGCTTGACCAACATTAAGTTCTTCACCGATACCTTTCTCATATGCAGGATTAGTCAAATATGACAAGGCACCTCCATTGTTCACGAGCCACAGTACATCTTTTGAAAATGGTATAATTCTCTAAAATCACGAAAAAATAGAGATAAGCGGGGCTTATAATGTTTCGCATCCCTCGCGCTCAGAATCGTACAA
This sequence comes from Anastrepha obliqua, assembly GCF_027943255.1. Lineage (NCBI taxonomy): Eukaryota > Metazoa > Arthropoda > Insecta > Diptera > Tephritidae > Anastrepha > Anastrepha obliqua. Next base: position 91,727,164 of record NC_072892.1, read on the forward strand.
CACAACCTACAGAGATAAGTCTGCTACTGATCTCAATCAGCTTTTTTGAAGGATATAATTTTTATTTAGAGTAAAAGGTCAAGTTTATGTATACCTTTACCTTTACCTTTATATGAGTACAGGAATATTCTTCTTCTGCTCGAAATTGTTGTGAAGGTGAAACATAAGTATATATTTCATTCATAGTTTGCTTGTATAAGCATATTTCTCCTTTCATGAATTAGTAATAGATGCTTTCCATTTCAATTCAACCGGGCTATTCGGGTCATGTTCTTCGATTTCCATGTAACTCAAATATGTTGCTCTCTGGCCAAAATAATGAGGCACGTATTTTTTTGTACGCCCGAAAAAATTTTTTTTCAAGATTTATCGGCAAATTTGTTTTTCGGCTCAAAATCGATTTTTTTTAATTATATAAGAAAAATTTTTTTTTAAATGCCCATAACTTAGTCAAAAATGAACTGATTTTAATAATTCTGGTTTCAAAATGATCGTCATTACTTACACAAGCGACTTCATGTAGAAACAATTGCAAGCAAGTAGTTGAAATTTTTTTATTTTGTCCGTTGAAGATAACAGCGGGTAGCAAATTATAATATTAAAAATTAACTTGAGAGCGTCAGCATCCTTTTTGTGGAAGGTTTCACGTTTATATTACTATGTTTTTTATCTTTTACATTATAATACAAGGTGACACAAAATTAATCACCTTTTCGGAAGATTAAAATTTTTTACAAATAGCGTCGTACGTCAATCATGTATGATATCAGTGTACTAGACAGCTGCAGTATACAAACAGACAAATAGCGGAGCGCGTAAAGGCCAAAATACATATTTCCATCACTCAAAATCATTTTTTATTTAGTGAAAAACTGATTTACAAACAAAATCTGATGATTAAATCAAAAATTAGTAGTACTCTGAAAACACTAAAGCTTTTTTGGTAGATTATGGGTTGTATGGTTTATAACACTCTTCCAGCAAACTCGCGATATATGTACATATATTTACATATGTGCAATTGAAATCAAATATTATACATTAATCTGTCATATAAATTCTATCGCAGCAAATAACACAACAAAGTCAAATAAGTTAATTAATTTCAATGTTCAAATGCGGTTAACATGCGGATTCCATTACAAAACTCACAAAGCTGCAATTCGTAGTATGGCAACCTTACACATACGCACACACCACTTTAGTGAGGCAGAGGGCGGAATGGTAAGGACTCTGACCCCAAGAGAAATTTATCGCTGCGCGACATGTGGTAACAAAAATTAGTTCGTGATGTTAAAGTAATTAGCTTTTATAATTCAAATTGCAGTAAATTTATCAGTTGTTAAGAATCCAGTGCTAAATATGTACATAAGTGCTTTTTAAAAGGAGTATTTAAGCCAATTTATTCTGGCAGATGCTAACTTTGTGTTCCCTCTGGAACATCAAAGCACTTAGTCCTCTTATTTTTAACCAAGAAACCAAATTACGACCTTGGTTAACCACGGACTCGCTTTTCACGGCTAAGCACACTATACATCTTCTTCTTCTTCTTGATTGGTGTGTAACCGCTTAAGTGATTTTGGTCGAGTTTAACAAAGTGTGCCAGTAATTTCTTGTGCCGTTTGACACACTAAGTGAAACCCCGTTCTTCTCCACCTGATCTTTCTAACACAGAGGAGATCTCACTTTTCCTCTTCTACCATCAGCTGGTACCGAATACTTTGCGGAGTGTTTTTATCTAATCCGACGACATGACCTAGCCAGCGGAGTATTCTATGCCGCTGTAAAACGTATAAAGCTAATTGTTCCCCACCTACGATACTCGCCGGAAAGGAAACGATACCATCCGCCCTTAATAAATTATTCATAATGAGTTATATCTAGCTTTCTACTCAGCTGATGAAGTTTTTCTATAGCTGTATAATTTTAGATCTCGACGCTTGCTTATATTTTATATAGAAGAAAATACTCAATACTACCAATAAGAATAATTAAAAAAAAAACAACAACAATGCGATTCTTAAAGTACTTTGGACTCTCATAGGAGGTTTGCCATTGCCTGCCGAGAGGCGACCGCTATTAGAAAAAACGTTTACTTTATTTTGGTCTTTCACCGAGATTCGAACCTACATTCTCTCTGAATTCCGAATGGTACTCAGGCACCAAGCCATGCGTTTTTTTTGTGGTTTTGTAACTACAAGGTTTTATTTACTGAATCACTTATGACTACACTTAACGGGTACCGGTGGTATAAAGCTCGAAAATTTAGGGTATTTTCAGGAATTTTTTTGTACAATAAAAAAAAAATGAAAAACGATATTTACTAAATTTTCTAGGCTTTTTATTCAACTTCTTTTGCATACAAAAATGAAAAAAATAAAATTTAAAAAATGGCGCTGAAGTTGACCCTCCTGAAAAATTGGACCTGGACGGTGTTGTCCATTTTGGTTCTTCTATTTATCTGAAACATAAAAACCAAAAAAAAAGTTATTAATTAGTATGACTGTAGCTATGTTTCGTACTAGAATACCAAAAAAGAAAAAAACATGACAAAGTGGCGCGGTTTGAATTGGACACTCTAAAAATCGGGGTTTTTTCAGTTGTTTAATCAAAAAATAAGAAATAATTGAAGTAATAATATATGATTCTAGTACAGGCGATAGCCATTGATGCTGTTAAAATTTCAGACGATTCGGTTGAATAGTTTCTTTGTTTGACAACACCAGGCCGAAAAAAGTCATTTCGAGATAAATGAGTTTAAAGTTTGTGGTACAGGAGCGCGCGGACCGCTCTGTAACTAGTTAATGGGCTGTATGTAGAAGCTATAATATTGGGAATTACCGCATGAAATTTTCACAGTATATTCTTAAGACACTATATTTTCGAAATATCGAAAGAACCAAAAATCGATTTTTTGTCCCCTTAAGCCTAACAGTAAATTTCTAATTTTTTAATCTAGTTTATCAACTTGCTTGTTTTTCTTAATTTTGGTGTTTCACCGAGATTCGAACCAACGTTCTCTCTGTGAATTCCCAATGGCAGTCACGCACCAACCCATTCGGCTACGGCGGCCGCCATGTAGAAAATTATGTAAGAATTAGCAAGAAAATATGTTTATCGTTATAAGACCCACTGTTTCCCAAACAAAAATGTCTTGCTCCTGCCCTGTACATACCTTAAGAAATATATTTCATGTGTGCACTTTTTTTATTCACAGGTGGGCTTCAATGCGGGAAATGGTACACGCTCATATGAATACACGCCTTACAGTCAACAGATGGTGATACGCGATTTGACGGGACGTGGATGGGGTAACGGCTTCCCTGGACGCCATCTATTCCGCATAGATGAACAAATTTTAATTGGCTCTTGTAACAAAGATATCGGTGCGTACTATTGTATTGTATAGTATAAATATGTATGTACGAAATTGACTGCATAGATATTTAATACAAATGCAATGCTCGGAATGCTTGTTACTTAGCAAAGCTTGATCGATTTAGTTGGTTACGTGCATATAATAATGTTATTGAAATTTTTGTCATTGTTGTTGCTGCTCGTTACAGATGCCTCGCATTTGCCTTTGACATTTGCTCCAGAGGCTGGTAATATGTTGGGTGGCACTGTGGTCAATATTACCGGCCCTTGCTTCGATCCGAAGATACGTGTGACTTGTCACTTCGATACCGAGGATGTGTTGGGCACTTATGTGAGTAAGAATCGTGTGATTTGTGTGCAGCCATTCTTGAAGGCTGAAGGTTGGGTGCGCTTTGAAATTTCTATTGGTAGTCAGCGTTTCAAATGGCGTGGCAGATATTTTGTCGGTAAGTGAGTGTGAGAGTGAGCTTCGTTTTTGTATATGAAAGTAAGTTTTTTGCTTCTGTTTATTGCCGAATTCTCACATTGTATTTGATTTTAGAAACTCCGGCTTTGGCTACGGAGAAAATTTTCTTCGAAACCGAGGATGTGCACAAGAGAGATCCGGATCAGATACAAATCAGCTGGGATCCTTACAATTTAACTTCAAATGGAAATGCTAATATAATGATTTCTCTGTGGGGCTATCGCGAAATTACTATTTAGTAAGAAAAAAATGTAAAATTTTCAAAAAATATTAACTAAAAAATTAAATTCACAGTCCTCAATTCGAATATATTGATTCAATCGAGACTTCCTTGACCAACACTGGCTCTTATGTGATTTATCCTAAAAATTATATAAATCGTAATAACTACAACAACGACCTCCAATTCGGTTTCCTGCAAATCAATCTAACCAATCCGGAGCAGTATTCGGGTTTGAAGATCAGTCCGTGAGTATTAAAATGGAATTTATTTAGTTCAATAATTTTATTAAACCACACCCACAACTTGGCATATTCAGGCCTAAACAAAAAGTAAAAAAAAAATACTATTTGCATTTTCTTAGATAATGCGGAATATATTTTGTCTAACCGAAGCACTTGTAGTTAAATTTATTTACTATCAAACTTATATGTATAGGAGGTACTCGGCCAAGCACCCAAACACCCAAATTACACAAATACAATGCACACTGGAATTTAATGGGTTATAAAATTGCGTACCCAAATTGCTTTTGTTTTGTTTTGATTGCTGTCAAAGCTTCAAATTTTAATTAGCATTTATCGATTTTTTTATTTTTGTTAAATGTTTTTTTTTTTAAGTTTTTGTTTTGCAAATTTGCTTATGTTTAATTGTTTTACAAAAAACTGCCTCGGTTTTATGCAAAAATTTGCATTTGCTGTTATACTCAAATTTCGCACAAGACTGTTTTATTTTAAATAAACTAAGTTATTTCCGAAAATCATCAAAATCGGATCAGTTTCAAATATAGCACCCACAAAACTGACTACTAAAATAAGAATAATGGGATAAATTTTTAATTACCTTTACCTCGGAAACTGGAGCCAATCGGAAAAAGGCCACCGTATTTAGAAGGCTCCAATTAAGTCAGATCAGCTGCAAATCCCTTGGTCTAATAAAAAGGTTTTAAATTCCAGCCCAGTGTTAGTTTTTGATTATTTATAATTCTAAATATTGAAATCTTTAGCTCTTTCATAGATTTTCTAACGGTGGGAATTTATTTCATTCTAAACTAACCGTACTCGGCGTGCGTTGCTGCTTTATAATTTTATTATTAAATAGCTGAAGAGTTGAAAGCATTGACAACTGGTACAACTTTTTCAATATAAAATAATAATTTTATTATGGTTGGTTGGTTGGTTAGAGTGGTGATTCATCCAGAATCCAACTAGCGCTTCCGCACCATTTTGTTGCCACATCCTCGTTACCAAATTGTTTAACAGTTATTTGCAGCAGGACTATATCCAGTCTGTGGTTTGGGAACCTTATTAGGTTGTTGACGTCTAAGCCAGACAGTTGCTCGAGATTCTCGAACAGCGGTTTGCCCAGGGTTAATATTCTGTCCTTCCATAGGGCAGGGCATTCACAGAGGAAATGGAAGATTGTTTCTTTTTCCTGCGGTTGTTTACAACTATGACAGTATGTGTTGTGAGGGATGCCCATTTTGGCGGCTTGTTCTCCGATAGACCAGAAGCCAGTTATGACTGCCGTAAGTCTACAGGTGTCCCGTCGTTTCATGTTTATTAATGTCGACGATTGCTTGAGGTTGTAGGTGGGCCATAACGTTCTGCTGATTTTGCATTTCGTCTGGTTTCTCCATCTACACTCTGCAATTCGAAGGTATTTTAGGGAAATTGCATTCTTGACCGCACCTAGTGGAGTGAGTACTGGTACTGCAAGAGCGCTATTCATGGCAGATCCCCCTCTTGCCAGTTCATCAGCTTTTTCGTTACCTTCTATGTTCCGGTGTCCCGGGACCCAAATTAAGGTTACTCTATGGTTTTCACTCAAGTCGGTGAGGCTATTCCTACTTTGCTCCACCACTTTAGAGGTTGTTATAGTCGCGTCCAGCGCCTGGATTGCGGCTTGGCTATCCGAAAGAATAGCGATATTGCCCTTAAAAGAGAAATCTGCGATTAGTAACCTACAGGCTTCCCCAATTGTTAGTACTTCCGCTTGGAAGACGCTGCTGGTATTAGGGAGATGCACAGATTTTTGAATTCCAAGTCTATGAGAATATATATCAGCTCCAACACCACAGTCCATTTTACTGCCATCTGTATAGACTGTGGTATCAAAGTTGTTTAGAGAGAATCCCTTATTCCATTCTTTTGCAGATGGAAAGAGTGTGGCAAAATTCCTATTGAACGTTACCATCGGGACGATGTAGTCAGTTCTCAAAGAGGTTAACTGAGTTTGTCGCAATAATAGACTAGCGTGACCATACGTTTTTCCTTTCCAGCGACCCGCTTCATTTAATCTAAATGTACTCATGGTTGCCGTCTTATTGGAGTCCAAAATTACCCCTAAGTACTTTGCACTGGTTGATAAAGTCAGAGTTTGTCCGTTGATATTTGGTAGGGTAAAAGTTGGTACCTTGTATCTGGTGGTAAAAAGCATAAGTTCTGTTTTACGCGGGTTTAAACTTAGGCCACAGAGACTGTGGTATGCGCCTTTAAGGTATGCGTGTTGTGCAGTTGATATACCAGAGCTCTCCAAAGAGCTTCTGAAGTGCGTATCCAAAAGTCTTTCAAAAGTTTTTAACAGGAAAGACGAAAGACTGATTGGCCTGAAGTCCTTCGCTGATTCATGTCCTCTTCAACCTACTTTTGGTACGAAGACGACCTTGACTAGTTTCCAGTTGTCTGGAATATGGCCTAAGTTTAAACACGCTTTAAAAATTTCCTCTAGCCATGGTAGGATACAGTCCAAGGTTTCCTGTAACATCTTTGGAATGATCCCATCTGGCCCCGGAGATTTAAAGGGTGAGAAAGATTTGATTGCCCATGCAACTTTTTCTTTGGTAATAAATTTTATTATATTTATAATAAAAAATAGCTGAAAACAGTTATCCTATTGAGTTGAAAAAAGTGCAAAAGTCCAGCATTTAACGTTTTTGTTGAGATGACTTTTTTATTTTTCTTCTGCAGAAGTTATCTAAATGAAGAAGAGGGAAAGAAGATCACGCACCTTCTGAGCTATTATACTGCTCTATCCAGCCGTAGATTCACTAATTTAGGTAGACAATTTTTTAATGAGTTGAGGGACCTTCTACAATATTTCAAAAATTTCATACTACAGAGACATGGGCAAGTTCCTTATGTGACATCATGCCTAAGTGCGCCTCATAAACCAAGCTTAGACATATTGTAAACAAACTGCTTCGCCACATTAGTGATTTTGTTTTGCTGTCATATAGTTTTGGTCTTGTGAAAGTGCCTGATTTTGTGCCGAATAATAGTCATTTGCGGGAAGTGTTGATTTTCCTTTTTCATTCGAAAAAAACGGCGGCTGAAGCGCATCGAGAGCTACAAAAAGTTTATAGAGATGCTGTTTTAAGTGAAAGAACTACCGAGATTGGTTCCGTCGCTTCAAATACGGTGATTTTAATGTTGACGACCGTCCGCGTGAAGGAAGACCAAAAACCTTCGCAGATGCTGAATTGGAGGCATAACTCAATGAGGATCCGTGTCAAACGCAAGAAGAGTGCGCTTAAGTATTAGGAGTTATCCGCCAATCCATTTCTAAACGATTGCATGCTTTGGGAATGATTCAGAAATAGGGGACTTGGGTTCCTTATGAGTTAAAACCAAGGGATGTTGAACGTCGTTTTTTCGCCTGTAAACAACTGCCCCAGCGGGTTTTATTCATCGAATCGTGACGGGTGATAAAAAATTGATTCATTACAGCAATCCAATGAAAAGAAAGTCATGGGGACTGCCCGGTCATGCTTCTTTGTTGTCGCCTCGGCCGAATATTCACGCTGCGAAGGTTATGCTATATATTTGGTGGGACCAAGTTGGTGTTATTTATTATGAACTGTTAAAACTAAGCGAAACCAACACTGGGGATCGGTATCGACTTCAATTGATGCGATTGAGCCGAGCACTGCGCGAGAAGCGGCCGCAATACGCGGAGAGGCATGAAAAAGTGATTCTACAGCATGCCAACGCTCGGCCTCACGTTGTCAAACCAGTTAAAGCTTACATGGAAACACTGAAATAGGAAATCCTACCCCACCCACCATATTCTCCAGATATTACGCCGCCCGATTATCACCTGCTCCGATCGCTGGTACATGGTCTAGCTGAGCACCAGTTCCATTTATATGAAGCCAACAAAAATGACTTGATCCGTGGATAGCCTCAAAAGATGAACAGTATAAGAGATCTACCAGAAAGATGGGAAAAAGTAGTAGCCTGCGATGGGCAATACTTTCAATGATTACAAGTATCCATTATAAGTAACCATTTTTTCAGAATAAAAAAAGCCATAACTCTTGCCTTGAGAAGTTGCATGTTTCCTTCTTTAGTTCTTTTGAGCTCCAGAGTAGTTTAGTTGGGTTAGATATCACAGTTATACATCTAACATATCATTTTCTTCTACCAAATTCATCTACATACTTTGATAACCTTTAAAGTTCGCTTTTGAACTGTTTTTCCCAATTCATAAATAAAAAAGTTATATCACTTCAAATCATTTGTTTGTTATTTTTTGTAACATAATCTTTAAATACATGGGTAGACTTTTGTAATTATCTTTTTTCATAAGGCGATGACGCTATGTATTGAGCATAAAATTAGCTAGCCGACTCAATATACATTGGCAATAGTTATCCATTTTATTGAACTAAAATTTGTTAACTTCTCGTAAAACTTCAATATTTTATTGCCACTTAATAAATGCCTTCCTTTAGAAAGGGAAATATGTAAATATTTGTATTAAATCGCACAGAGTGGGCTTCTGCATCAACAGCCAGCAGCAACGCTTTATTCACACAAATACGCACAAGTACAAATGCAAACAAATAAAAAAAAAATTCGTTTGTCTATATTTTCATTCAATTTGTCACTATACAAGTATATTTTCCATATGTCCACTTGCCGTTTGTCCTCAGTAACTTTGTGTTATTTTTGCATTTGAATGTCATCAATATGCAATAATTCAATTCAATGGTAAAATCAATTGTCTGTGCACAAGGTGAACAAGAGAACAGTTGATGTAAGTGAGAGCAAACAGTGTGGGCGCCATGAGTAGGTAGATGTATGCATGTACGTAAGTGTGGCATTCAAGCCAGCATTTGTCCGAGTGCCGCCATTAAACAATGCTTTTAATAAAAGTACACTTTCAATTCAACCATTTTCTAGGTCAATGATGCATTCGAAATGTAATTAGTATGTAGCAAAGTACTTGCTTGTTATGGGAGTTACCTGCGGGGTGGGGGAGAGAACCATTTAAATGCGTTTAGTACTACTGAATATACGTATAGCACGGTTCATTGAATGTTGAGGCATTGTAGAGCACTTTGCACTAGAATTTCATATTGCACGCTGTTATTAGGTTTCATAGAAATTAATAACAATGTTATTTAAATGTTATGTTGTCACTGCAATTTGTAATTTGTGAGATATTTATTGAATTTGATTTATTGACATTCGCACTGTTTTCATTGAACTGCATAATTCGTAATGCATGGCGTATGAGTAGAGACAGATTTCGGACTGTTAAATATCCTCGTATCGGATGTGTTTTGAAAGGTTGAGAAGCTAAAATAATAATACAAAACAAAATGTTATTGGAATGAAACTTTTTTATTATAATCTGGCAGACATTTTATTTTTTACAAGAATCATACGATTAGTTCAATTTTTGACTACTTTTTCCAAAAAATCTGAATACAGTAGGTTCTGTTTTTATGCGGCTTTTTTTTATGCGGTTTTGAAATAGTGCGGTTTTTTTTTAAATTACAAAATGCATGTCGACTTATCGGGAATTGTACATATAAACAAGATTCTAAACCAGCTAAGCAAAAACTCATCACAGATTATATCAGAAATGCCAACCCTACAAGTATTTCCTCAAGTGACAAAAGTGATTTTACGCCAAATCCTAAACGAACGCGGAACATGTGGGTAATGTCTGATTTTATTTCTGACTTAAATTTATTTTTCGATTTTGACGTTTCTTAAATAAAGATATAATTTTCAAAAATACAATATTTTGTTTATGCGATTTTATTTAATTATTTCAGATTCATGCGGTCTATGGAACGTATCTATAGCTATAATATGGGACTAGTGCCCTTTTTTATGCGATTTTATTACATTATTTCAGATTTATGCGGTTTTAGCATTTGAAACGTATCTATAGTTTTACTATAGAACTGGCAGCTTTTTTTATGCTGTTTTTTTTTATGCTGTTTCTTGCGGAACGTATCTACCGCATAAAAACAGAACCTACTGTAATATACCTAAAGGAGCACAATCAGCAAAAATGCGTTGCAAACTTTGGTAATTTGGCTTCACTTTTTGCACGAGCTGTATTTTATAGCCATGTAAGCCAAAATCCTTACGTAAAATTTTCCACGTAATCGAAGGACAAAGACCAACAAGTTGAGAACGACGATGAATCGACATTTCGGCGTCTTCTCCAACACTTTCAGGCGTTAAACGATTCATGATGCCTTGCCAAATTTTACTGAACAAAAATGTCAACACCATTTTCAGTTATCAAACCACAGTTACAATGTGGCACAAAATTAATCTCCCTAGTCGAAGATTTTTAATTCTTGCAAATGGCGTAGTATATCAATCATATTTGAACTTGTGAACTAGACAGCTGAAGTATACAAACAGACAAACAATGGAGCGCGTAAAGTTAAAATCAAGATTTCTATCACTCAAACAAATATTTTTAGTAAAAATGTTCCAAAACGAAATTGGATGATTAATTTTGCACCACCTTTTTTCAATATTCACATAAATGCTGCCACTTACTCTAAATTTGTAGTTACGAGGACTGATATTTATATTTCTGACCTCGGGCACTTCTACCATCTGCCGTTTCCATTGGAAAGCTGGGCATATTTTACCATAAGCGGCTCAGAAGGTTTTGATGTATGAACCATATTAGTGTTGCTTATCGTGGCTTCAAAAAATGGTTCCAGCAAAAAAATTGAATTAATGAACATTTTCAAGCGATTATTTTTCACAAGCATCATCGTTTATATTCTCAAAAAACTGGTGCAATGAATTTTCTTCAGAAAATATCGATGCTGTGCGCGAAATGCTTGACCAAAATTGTAATTTCATATACCGCTTTAATAGGTATCAATAAGATTGAGCATTAGTAAGACTTTTGGATGATCGCCTTGTGATAAAAAAGTTGTGTACGCGTTGGGTTCCATAAAATTTAAAAAATGCGCTGAAAACGCGAGTGGAAAAAGTGCTTCGAAAATTACTTGCAACGAATGCAAAGGTGTATTTATCATTATGAAGAATAATTTGAGAAGCAATAAAACCGTTTTCAATCACCAAAGTTCATTTTTCCCTTGTTAGACCAGAAATGTAATTAGCATTTAATATATATAATTTTTTGCTTTTTAAAAATTACCAGGTATGAATGAAAGTTTCTTAAGCTGGTTTGGGTCTTTTTTAGTATAATATTTTCTGCTTGTTTTGATTGTTATTTAAATTTTATGACTTTCAGAACTATGAATTTTTCATCTCATCTGCATTTTTATGTATTTATTATATGCAGCAGAATTTATGTTGAATATCATCTCCTTCTAATTTATTTACATCGATCGTGAAATTATGCTCTGCATTTCATATTTTTCATTATATTTTAAAATTTCTTCATTGCAGCACACTTTGGTCACGTCCCATTCCACTTGGTTGGTATTTTAATAAACAATGGGAACGTAAACACGGCTTGCGTTGGCCCGAGGCGCTTTGTGAAAATTGGATACGAAGCGACCGCTATTTGAGGTGAGTACTAAATAACTATTACTGCTTTTGTAGTTGTTGTAAATTTTTGTTGATTGCTGATGAAATGCAACCAAAATCTATCAGACGAGTGAGCCTAATAATTAAAATGCAAAATCATTGCGAACAAAGAGGAGCCGAGGGAATAAAGAATTCTAGGGTATTTAAATCAGTACAAAGAAAAATAAAATAAATTGTGTGTGAGAAGAGAAATAAGCATTCGTTGCAAATTAACAATTTTTTTATTTTTTTAATCCCAATATTTGCACTCTATTTCAGAACATTCACTGGCAGCTTGCCGGTCTGTCCTTGTACGCTTGAGCAGGCTGTTTACGACAAAGGACGTTACCGGCCGGATAAGGAGTGCGACAAGGACTCGAATCCAACATGCCTGCGGCACAAGAATGCTATACATTGCGTCGTCAGCGGTAATCCAGTGTAAGTTGATGTTTTTTGTTAAAAAAAAAATTTTTAAATTTATATTTATTTATTGTAAACAAATTACATAATGAAAAACAAAAATGTGTTTCTCACAGTGCGGAAGGCGCCGAACAACAATGCTGTTACGATCGTTATGGCTTCCTGATGTTGACACAGGATCAAGTATGGGGCTCACGTCCACGTCGTAATCACAATCTTGGAAAAATGCCTTGGAATGAGGCTGGCAAAGTACCAACACTTTCTAATTGGTTCCACGATATGCGTGCCTGGTATTCGTGCTGTCATTGGCAAAGAGAACAGTCAGTGAATTGCGAGACCTTCCGTTTCGAACGCCGTCCATCACAAGATTGCGTAGGCTATCAGGCGCCTGGTGTGGCTGGAGTCTTTGGCGATCCACATTTCATCACCTTCGATGGCACACCGTATACCTTTAATGGTTTGGGCGAATTTGTGTTATCACGTAGTGTCGATGCTGGTCAGCGCTTTGAGGTGCAAGGCCGTTTCGAGCAAGTGCCCAAAAATCAGTATGGTGCTGTGATGGCTACACAGCTAACTGCTTTGGCGATGCGTGGTAATACGACGACTACCATTGAGGTGCGCATACGTCCGAAATTCGCGCGCTGGCGTTATGCCTTGGATGTGCTGGCCGATGGTCGACGCATTTACTTCGATCGTGAGAGCATGAGATTCCAGCATTTTGATGGTGTCACGGTTTATACACCCACATATTTGCTCAATCAGTCACAAGTGGTGGTGATGTTCGACTCGGGAGTGGGCGTGGAAGTAGTTGAGAATAAAGGCTATATGGCAGGACGAGTCTATTTGCCGTGGAATTTCATAGTAAGTATACAAGCAAAAATATGAGGCTGAAGAAATGCTCTTTAAGTTCTCTTTTCCGCTTTTAATTCAAAACTCAAACTTTATTTTGCAATTCCAATATTTTCTCTCTTCAGAATAAAACTGCTGGCCTATTCGGTAACTGGTCTTTCAATGCGTTAGATGATTTCGTCTTACCAGACGGCACAGTTGCAAGCTTGAATTTGAACAATTTCCAACAGATTTACTACAATTTTGGCTTGAAATGGATGTTGGCAGATCGTAACATACCGAATGTGGGCACGGCGCTTTTCTCACGTGAAAATGGTCTAACAGCTAGCTATTATTCGAATGCTTCATTCGTGCCGAACTTTGTGCAGGAGCCGCAGGACTTCTTGCCCTCGAATCGTTCGTATGATGTGGAGCGGGCGGAGGAGCTATGTGGGGAAAGTTATCAGTGTCGCTATGATTATGGTATGACGTTGAATGCGGATATGGCGTATTTTACCAAGATCTACTACGATACTTTAGTGAATATAAGGAATTTGAATTCGAAGTGAGTTTCTGGCTAATGGCTTTTTGTGTTTGATTGCTTTATCTAAAGTCCGACATTTTGTTTCTTGTATAAACAACGATAAAGAATAGTGCGTTATATTTGGCTGTATCTAACTTTTATTTCTATTGATATTATCGGATTAATTTGACTCTACCCTACTAGAATGAATTAAATTAAATTGTTTTTATTTTACAATAAAATATTATAATATTTGATTTATTACCGAATTTAACTTATTTTTAGTTCATTTCATAATTAAATGTATTCTACATCTTTTATTTTGTTCTTTTTATTATATTTTATTTTATTGGACTTAATTTAAATTAATGTGGCCTTATTTAAGTATTACTCAAATATATTTAATTTTATTCTATTCTGTTTTTTCTATTTCAGTTTATCTTATTTTATGTTTATTATATTTTTATTTTTCCTATGGTTTTCGTTATTTCTATTTATTTTGATTAAGTTTTTTGTTTCATTTTTTTATTATTTGAGCTTTGTTTTGTTTTGTATAACTTGAATTTAATTTAAGTTTGCAATTCGAAAAATTCTAAAAATTCAATTTAATTGTATCTTGTTTTACTTTATAGTTTTTTATTTTGTTTTTATTTTTAATTTTAATTTTAATTTTAATTTTATTTTTATTTATTGATATAAAGGTTTTTTCAATAAGGGCGGGTAGATGTTGAAATGGAATAAAATGGCATTTGCTGTGTGGCACGTAGCGCCGTCCTGCTGGAACCACATGTCGTCTAGGTCCATATGGTTCAATATGGGCCATAAGAAATTGGAAGGGCCACCACGTCTACCGAAACATGGGCTCAATGCGCTCAACGTTTGCGTTAATAATTTTGGTAATAAAGTTTTATCACTTGAACGTGCTGTTCAATCGTGTAACTTGCCATGATGATTTGGCATAAACAACTGAATAATAAACAAAAGATTTGCCAGATGTCACTAAAACAAAATGGCTGCCACAGGGCGCCAAAATCGACCCGCGCCAATTGAAAAACCCTGTAGTATTTTAGCTTAATTTATTTATTTTTGTTTCGGTTTGTCTTAATTTAATTTAGTTTTGTTTTACGTAAATTAGTTTAATTTGTCTTCCTTCCTTTTTATCTCTCTTTATTTTACTTTGCTTTTAATTTGATTTCATTTGTACTTTAATTTTGTCTTGTTTTAATTTATTTGGTTTTTATTGCACTTATTTTTATTTTTATTATTTTATTTCAATTTAATTTGTTTTAAATTTAATGTAATTTAGTTTTATTTCTTTTTACTTACTCATTATTTAATTTAATTTTATTTTAATTAAGTGTTTTATTTTTTCTTATTCTAATTTTTATTTTGTATTTTATGTATTATTAGTTTAATACAATTCATCTACATTTTTTCTTATTTTCATTTAATTTAATTTTTGTTTGGTTCTATTTTTAATATATAATTTGATTTAATTTTCTTTTTATTTTATTACTCATAATTCAATAAAATTTTATTTTGACTAAGCTTCTTCTTTGTTTTATTATTTGTTATTTTAGTTTGGTTTTATTGTATTTAATTTTTATTTAATTTATTTTTATTATATTTTCGTTTTATTTTTGTTGTTTTATTACATTTTATGTTTATTTTATTACACATAATTTAATTTAATTGTATTTAGATTAATGTTTTTTGTTTAATTTATTATTGTTTTAATTTAATTTTTATTTGTTTAGGTTCAATTTAATTAAATTTCCTTTTATTTTATTTTTATCTCTTTTATTTATTAGAGTTTCAATTCTGTTTTGTTTTATATAATTCAATTTAATTTTATCTTCTTTAGTTTAATTCAATTTAATTTTATCTTCTTTTACTTTATTTATTTATTTTATTTTATTTGGTTTTATTTAAATTTGTTTTATTTTCTATTATTTTCGTTTTATTTTGTGTTATTGTCAATAATTAATTTTTTTTATTTTATTATATGTTCCCGCTCGTTTTTAATTTTACTTTATATTATAATATTTTATTATTATACCCTATGATCAGAAAGTACCGGGAATGTTTAAATGAAACAAAACAGAGTTAACTTTCAGGCAAATTTATTTTATCTGTTTCAAAATATGACCCGTCTGAGGCAACACACATGTGCCGACGTTTAACCCAGTCCGCCATGCACCCCTGGTAGGCCGACGAAGGGATGGCCTTCAGCTCCTTCGTCGCATTTTCTTTGATTTCTTCAACCGACTCAAATCTCCTTCCACGAAGTGGTAACTTCAGGTGAATACGGTGCGGGCACGATGGTATTTACTTGGTGTTTGGTCAAATAATCCAGCACAATTTGGGCTCGGTGCGATGGCGCTTTATCGTTATGCAAATTCTAGGAATTGTTTGCCCACATTTCCGGCCATTTGCAACGTACAGCATCCTCAAACGCTTCAAAACGGATAAATAGTGATAGATGTGTCTCTTACGGTCCTACGAATATAAGACAAAAATATGGACCGGTTCTCACGTGCGCGCTTTGTTTAAATTAAACATTCCCGGTACTTTTTGATCATAGGGTATATATTATTTCATTAATTTTGTCTTATTTTATTTATTTATTTAATTTTATATTTCTTTTATTATTTTACTATATTCTATTTTATGGTATTGTCACGATCCACTATATGCATTTGCTTAATATTATATCAAAATATTCCCTTCATTTCATTACCTCCCACTCTATTTCGCTTCATTATATTTTATTATACATACCTATATTGAAACCACCAATCGTCTCTCTTTTTCTTCTTTCCGCCTTATCTTCTCAGACGCATAGTATCATGTGGCGTTTTGGAGACTCCTCGCTTTGGCCGGAAATTGAGTTTCGATTTCATGCCAGGCGCCAAGATTGCATTCGAGTGCGATGAGGGCTTTGTAATTATGGGAGATCAGCGTCGAGAGTGCATGGCCAATGGTCTCTGGAATGTTCCTGAGTATGGTTACACATATTGTTTGCGTAAGTGTTGTTGTCAATCCCTTTTTGAAAATATTGCTTGCCGAATAATTTTTCGCATTACTTTTACTAACATTTAATTTTTTTTAACCCAACCTTTTATTATCCCTCACCTCTCCTCTCCCAACTATACATTTAATTCCTCTGGCATGCAACACAATTTTGCCCTCTCTTCTAACAGGTGAAGTATTCTATACGCGACGCATCGCTTTCATAGCCATCGCCATTATTGTGTGTGTCATATTGCCACTTATGGTTTGCATAGTTTGTGGCATTTACCGCTTCCGTCAGAAACAGCTGAAAGAGGATCCCTCTTGGCAGATGACAATACCACGTTCACGCGCCTCTTCACGTTCCAATTTGCGTCAACTGAGTGGACCGGACGACGATAGCGATACGGATGCAACAGGCACTCTCAAGAAAAGTAGGTCATATGATAAAGTATATCGTACGAATGAACCACTACCGGGCAAACCCCGTATTGACTTTCCAGCTAAGAAATGGGATCTGGATGACGAGGATGTGACCTCATCCGAAGGTAGTGAAAATAAAGATTCAAAAATAGCTAGCGATATTGAATACGTTAATAAAACAGGTGACAAGCCGCGTCAGATGGGCAGACGTTCGTTACGCGGCAATTCAGGCACTGATCATGATGAACACGAAGAGGATGGTACCGCCATAGATGAGCCAACGCATGAGCAAGAGCAAAAACAGGCGCTGGATACGCTAGATGCCTCACACTCGGCTGCCTACAATCAGCCACCATCACCTGAGACGGATGACGAGCGAAGTTTACCACATAACAATTCCACTCTGCATCAGCAGTACAGTCCGACATTTAGTGGCATCGATAGCCGCAATAGCTCCATGAATTATCAACCGAATGCAGCGGTACAGAATCGTTTTGGCGGTGTACCGGTGCTGCCCAACAATACGCAATTTTTCAATCGTCCACCGTCGAATATCCCAGCCGCTACGGCAATACCAATACGCCAAGCACCGACTGCGGCGCCGCAAACGACTGCAGCGGCTCCATTGTCGCAGGATAACGGCTTACCATCGCCTCCATATGCTGCTTCGCCTACACCATCTGTGCAACGCTCCACAGAGGTTTAAATCGTTGAATGCACATTTGTTACATATATACATATACTTCTATATATGTATGTATAAGCTCATACAAATAGAACAAAGCTCGTCAAAATATTTTCAGCACTTCTGTACAAATCGAAAGTAAATCCTGTTCATTACCGTCATAGAAAAAATCGCCTACTAACCCAACATCCTATCCTATCGTCGTCCACGCACAAATAACCTATTCCGAGCATGTAATTTTATTATAACGTTCATATTTTTAGATACTTACGTGTACATCAAATACAGTTTGTCTAACAAATTACCAAGTTCAAATCACATTCATTTATTTACATAATTAGTAATTGTTTAGCACTCATTTCAAAAGAAAAACCAAGCCGCATATGCATTAATTTTATGGCCGGCGGCAGAGTTCTGGCTGTCAGCGGGTTCTAAAGCGAGTATCTGTACAATTTTGTGCCACAAATAATCTCCGATATGATGATTTTTAGAGGCTCGCATATAATAAATAATCGGCAGTGATTTATTTAGTATTGTCGGAACAGACGGCCTGTGGTCGGCATAAATTGATATTGCAGCCTGTTACAGAAAAAAACAAACAAATCGAGAAGAAATTACAGCAGATTCACTTTTAATCTATAAAGGATTTACACAAGTACTAAAACAATGAATTAAATCCACTTCTGAGTTAAAATCATACATTCATTCATAACATACATACTTACAAAGAAAATGAACAACTTACTAAAAATCATTGCACTCACTTGCTAAGCATTTATGTAAATGTAAAAGTAACATACAAATACATATGGACTTATGTACAAATGACTTTAACAAGAGTGGCATCACAATTCCCTTTACAATTCAATAGCGAAGATTAATCCATTGTACCAGTTTTACTAAAATTCCAATTTGTATAATGTTTTTGGATAAATAAACATACTAATTAAATTTAAGTTAATGTACTCACTTTGTTTAATTTCTGCTTATTGTAGTAAAATTGTCTTCATTGCAATCCTTTGACCTTCTGATGCTTATAGAAGATTTTTTGGTATTATAGCACTGCGCAAGTTCAAAATTTGAGCAAACGTTTTGATAGTTGATCTTACTTAGTTAGGTCCTTTTAAATTCAATGACTTCTCCCGGACTGCTAGATTGGCTCCAGTTTTCAAGACAACGATACTTGGTCAGGCCTGACCTAGAATGAATGAAACCAGAACTAGGTTTCTTATCCATCTTGATCGACCTTTCATTAGTACAGTAGTTGGTATTTTCGCCAGGCACTGCCAAATGGAACACATGGGGTGCATATGGGGTTTCCCTCTAATGACTCCTATCGCAGCTGATGGGACGTGGATGGGACGTTTTTTACGAATCTTCTAAATTTACCCTTTTTTTGTTTGTGTTGCGTATAAATGTGGTGCTCTGAGTGCTCTGTCTTTTTTATCCTTACCAGCATAGGCATACAGACTAAAAACACTAATTTTTATATGTTAGATTTGAAATTTTAACGCGTTTAGCTTTAGTGATACATACATTTTTGCACAGTACGTTTTTGAAGGAGTAGAGAGTTTAAAATACTTACTACTACGTTTTTGAAGGAGTGTTCCGACTGGACCAGGAGTGTTCAGGACTGCATCCAATATGACTTGTTGCAGGAAACAGAGCTTTCTACGCCTACCTGGAATTACTAAAATTCAGACTACACTCGCGTGCCTGTGAATACATTTTTTAGAAAACAATAACGGGTAATGTCAAACAAGAATAAACAAAATCTCTAAACCTTGGAGAGGAGAGTTTTATGAAAAGTGTATGGTGCAATTCGGGTGGAGGATAATTGTTATAGAATCAGATACAACGAGCAGCTGCTGCGGATTTGCCAAGGGGAAGAGCTCGTTAAGTTCGTCAAATCGCAACGACTCAAATGGTTAAGTCATGTCATGCACATAAGGAAGGAGCACTCCCAAAAATCCTTCTTAAATTACAACGCACTCGCCACCAGAGGCAAGGGAAACTGAGAATACAAGAAACTGAGAATACATACCGGGAGGTCTGCAGGCTTAAATCGTGTAACTTGGAGAAGGCTAGTTGATCGCTGCCTGATGATGACACATACTAGGTTGCTTAATAAGTTTTGCAGTTCGATATACAAAACACAATTTTATGATTTGAAATAAACTTTATTATTCAGTAGTGCCTCTCTGAACATTAATAAACTTGTGTCAACGAGATTCCAATTTATGAATTCCATCCCTGAAGTGAGAATCTGGATGAAAAATAAGTTTGTTCTTTTGCAAACTGGGCTTTTTGCCACACATTTTTTTTTCAGCTGGCTCAAAAGGTTTCAATAATGTTCAAAATTTATTGTTTTACGAGTTTGCAAGTAATCCGCAAACAAAATGCATTTCGCATCCCAAAAAATACCAACACTAACACTTTCTTGGCCGATTTCAGGACACGAACTCGTTTCGAAGCCGAAGAACCAGGTTCACACCACTTTAACTCTTGTTTTGATTTAGGATCATGGTGATATGCCCAACTATCATCCATACCATATCCAAAATTCACTTCATCCTTCCGAAAACGTTATAAACGTTGCTGAGAAAGTCACATTCGAAAGTGTTTTTGTTCCATGTTAGCGAATGTATGTACATAATATGTACCGGGCTATCAAAAAAATTACAATAAAAATAAAAAATAAAATCCATCGTTTTCAGTGTTTCAAATGAATTAAGTTCTTTATTTATTTATCTGTTGGTTTGTTTTCATTAGAATTTTTGCAAGGATAAAGATTAGTATATTTTTAGTTTACACTTATTTAGTAGACACTTCATTTTTGTTTTGTATTTGTTTCAATAGCAACGCTACATTTTTCCTTCCCTTACACTGCCCATACTTTTAAGTTTTAAATTTTAGTTTTACTTATTTACTTACGCAACTAACATAAATTCAAGTCACTTATTTGCTAATATTTAAAATTCATATTTTCAACTTTTTCTGTTGTGCTCGACATTCGCAATTTTTCAAGTAAATACTGATAAAATAATATAAAATACTATAAGTACAGTTTTCAACTATTGCGTGGAATGTGGGAAGTAGAAGTGCAAATGAAAGTGGAAATGGAAAGCTCTAAGCAATTAAGGCTGCAGTAAACTTATCAAAACCTTAAATGAAACGGTTAGAAAGTTTGGTTAGCAATCAGGGGAGAGTGGAAAATCGAGTGACGAATTTTGTACGACGTACTTTAACGAAGGCAGGGACTCCATGGACTTGACGCAGAATTCTGATTACTTTCTTGTAGTTTACTATTTACTCTTTTTAGTTGGCTAGAGTTAATTAAACAATTACTTATATTTCATAATTATTTTTTAATTTTCTTGTATGCAAATACTTGCGTCGTATGTGTGTATACTACATATAAAGTTCAATAGTTGTTTGCTTTCAGGCAATATTTTCTAATTATTCGTTTCCGAGTCTGTGTCTACATTTATAAATAAAATCGGATTTCTGCACTATTATGTATGGAGGCATGTAGGTGTAGTGGATTTTAAGCTAGTTTTGTACTAAAGAAGAGCTAAAAAGATTACTATGCCAGCAATACAGTTTTTCCAGATTTTTAACTATTTTTGTCATAAACGTTAGTACAATATTTAAGAAAAACAAATTTTTCGAAGCAAAAGTTAGTGTTCGAATGAATCAAAGAAAAGAATGAATCAAGAAAATAATTTTAAATCAAAATATATTGCAAAGAAAATACAGAGACATTGCAGGGTGACCCAAACACAAATTTATTGTTTGAATCGTTGGTGAATTTGACACGAAGAGCGTTTTTCCGCTTAAAATACTGACAGTACAGCATCTGATTTGTTAACTTAAGGACTGACTAAACATATTTTGCACAACTGCGCATAAATTTTAGACTGCCAAAATTTGTTGAATGCGTTTTGCATATGCTTGATTATCCGGAAATTAGCACAACTTACGTTGAATTAAGGGGTTAGGGGTGGCCAGATTTTTTCAAAAAATTGGATTTTTGATTTTTGGATTTTCTTAAAGCATAACTTGGAAACTTTAAGTGAATCCGACAAAATACTTTTCGAGTTATTCAACAATTAACAAAGGGCGCTCGGGCGTTCCGGAGCAGATAGCATAACTTTAAATGCGTTTTTCTCAAAACTATGTTTTTTGAACAGGTGATCACTGTAACTTAAAAACGGCTTGGTAGGTTTCAATAAAATGTATACTGCTTTTGAAAAAATAAAAAAACTCGTGCCTGATCGAAGGATTTTTTTTTCAAAAATTTCGATTTTTTTTAAACAATTAACTGTCGGTTTTATTTTAACGAAAATCTGAAAAATATTTCCTGAGGCCGCCATATTGTTAATATTGAAAAACAAGCCTCGATCAGGCACAAGATTATCTAACTAATTTCTCTTGTCTCGGTGATTTTAGATGGATTTCTGAGAACTTGTAATGATACCCGCAAGGAACTTCTGAAGAAACGGGCGCCACACAAACAGAGATAACTTTTACAATTATTAATTTTTTTTTTGAAATTGTGCTATGTTTTTATTTTTGTAAAATAAAGCAATCGACTAGCAAAGAAAAATTATTGAAAATCATAATTTTTTCGGGCTTCTGACTATCCCTAACCCCTTAAGATTATGCTGTTAAGTAACATTTCAAATACAGTGAATCTAATAGCAATATTTTTACAGATTTGTCTGGAAAGCATATTATTACATTAATTAATATAAGAAAATTGTAAGTATAATATGATAATTTTTTTAAGGAATTTTGGCGAACCTCTGCGAAAAAACCTGTAGAACTAAGAAATAATTTAAAAAATTACAATCTCAAGGGAGAGAGCGGTAGAGTAATAATAAAGTAGTGGCAAATTTTGAAATGCACCATTTCGCAGTAAGGAGTTTTATCTAGTAGAATTTTACACTGCAGAATTTTTTACTGCCAGAATTTTGAATACCATACAAATTTCTTACCCAATCCACCGGGATAAACTCTACTACTAAAGGAAGCCTCAACTCAACTTAACTTAAGGGGTTATCAGAAAAAAATTGTATATCTTGGGAATTTTTCCAGCAGGATTGTGAAATAATTCGAAATTCTGAAAAAATGTTTCTTACGGTATATGTAATGAACTGTAAAAATCCACTATGGAAACAAAAACAGTCTTGAAAAATACCCATGAAATGAGAATCGGCATATACTTTCTTTTCGTCGATTTTATTCGACAGCATGAAAAGGAGTTGCCTATATGCAACGATGTTTGAATTTGGTATTGCCGCAAAACTAATGCGGCTATGAAAAATCGAGTTTCATCAATACCAAAAGCGCTGTCGGAATTGGGAAAGACCTCTCCTAGGCGTTTGATACCAAAATCAAATGGAGAATCTCTCTTGCCAACAAGTGCTACTTTGGACTAAGTATACAATTGAGTAGTAAAGTACTCTCTCGGCGAACAAAACTAACACTATATAAGGCCTTCATCATACACACCCTAACCTATGGCGCATAAGCTTGGACGATGACAACATACGATGAGGCGTCCCTTGGAGTGTTTGAGAGAAAGATTCTGCGTAAGATGTGTGGACCTTTGCACATTGGAGAGCAGAGAGTTCCACAAGTGATGAAAAAATCAGCTGTATGAGCTCTCCGGCGACATAGACATAGTGCAATGAATAAATATTCAGCAGCTTCGATAGCTGGGTCATATCATCCGAATGAATACAACCGCTCTGGTTCTGAAAGTATTCGATGCGGTAACAGCTGGTGGTAGCAGAGGCGAAATCTTCTCTGCGTTGGAAAGATTATGTGGAAAAGGGCTTGGTTCCACTTGATGTGTCTAAATGACGCTTTGCTAAAGTCAACCTAAATCGCTTAAGCGGTTATTCCGTGAAAGACACTTGGAATTTTCTTTACGTTCAGCTTTTGAGTATTACCATTTTCAGGTATTAGGGTAAAGTGAAAGAAAATTAATCTTTTGTCTATCTTGTTTTAAACCTATTACGAACAATGCAATTTCGGACAATGGTGAGCGCTACAGAGCCAGAAATTTGGTAATAGTATTACCAGAAGACTTAGCATACTAATTGGCCGCCTAGCAGGTGTAATTTAGCTCTCCTCGACGTTATCGATTAAAGTTGGGAAATATTCGTTTTGTGTAGATAACCAATATATGTGTCGCGGCCTTTAAAGAAACATTCGCTACTTCTCTGCTCGCTTGACGAAAAATTTGCTTGTAACAGTAAAAACAAAGTTATCGAGCAAGATTCGCAACTAGCGAGGATGATTACACTTCATAAAACTGGTATAATTTACTATATTTAGTACTGCTAATTGTCTCATTAAGTGCTTCCAAACACATGCCATTTTTAGCAGGCCTTTTCAAGTGTTGGAACTTAAGTTTTTTTTATGCCAGTTGCTTCATCTATTAACCAAAAAGGAGCAAATCTTGTCGAGCTTGTCGAGCCATTTCTTTAATTTTATTTTGTGTATAAAAAAACGTATGCCAGGACTGAAAGGCAGAAGTTCAGATGATAATTAAATTTAAAATTTTCTTGAGAATAACTCAGAAAGAAAGAAAAGTCTTTATAAAGAAAACTAAACATTTTTATTATAAAAAATAATATATATATGCACTGATTTAAACTTCTTTCTACTTTTTTGTATAAGTATTATTCATCTTAGTTTCTTTGGAACTGCAGTAGATTGTGTACCTATATTTGTGTGTGCATAGTGCATGTATTTAGGTGAGTGTACGTATATGTGTGTGTAAATATATATTTATGAAACTTCAAGTGTCAGCTTAAATATCTATAAAGCTATTTTCATCAGTTGATACGTTTTTATGTTTATTTATTAAAGAGTATTTAGTTTAGGTGTATGTATGTATGAGTACGTATAAGATTGCATTTATATGGGTTTTGTATAAATTTCAATGGCATAAAATATTTGCACAATTGAGTAAAATATATTTTATGTATGTATGTATGTATTATTATATTTATTTATATTTTGGATTTGTGTTGTTAGTATTTATTGTTGTTGCCTAACACTGAGCTTTTATGAGCTATAAATAAGAACTGCCTAAGGTTTTTATATGCACGTACATTAGGGTGCATCACACTCCATACCTATAAACAACGAAAAGGAAATGTTGTTCCATCAAAATTACAAATTTTATTATATTTTAAGACTACGGCCAAAATATGTGGGTAAAATATTAAGAATTACATGAGCGGAACCGATTTGAAAGTACTTGCAAAAATTTCATTATTTTGGTACTGTCGGTACAATTTTTAAATACGAATATACCTTCTAAGCTTAAACTCTTCTATCATCTGAGGCAAGTTTTTGGAAAAAAAAACTATAGGGTTTTCCAATAATAGGTGTTATTGGTGAATGGATTGCGCTATCGTGAGATGATTCACGATTTTTTATGACCGGAATTGGATGGTATTGATCTGGACAACGTTTATTTTCAACAAGACGGCGCTACGCGCCACACAAGCAACGAAACCATTGATCCTTTACGGGAAAAGTTTCCGGACCGTGTTATCTCTCGAAGAGGTGATCACAATTGGCCACCGAGATCATCTGATTTAACACCTTGTGGCTTTTTTCTTCGGGGCCACGTGAAAGAGAAGATCTACGCCAACAGCCCAGGGCAGATTCAAGACCACAATGCTTTCAAGACCTCAACCACTTTGCAATTCAGTTATGGAAAGTTCCATAAAAAGGATATTGTGCTACAAGTGTGGTCATGGTGGTCATTTGCCTGATGTTATTTTCCACTATTAACGGCAGACCTTCCTCTTTATAATGAAATAAACATCCGATCATTTATATTAAAAAATAGCATTTTTCTTTGAATATCAAAATAACACATCTGTTTGGAAAACCCTATATTTTGGCGTAACTCTCAAACGAAATATAATATATTTTATAATTTTTGTTATGAGACACCCATAGCTACATATACATATGTATATGTGTATATATATGTATTATTAAAAGATTTTTTTTATACACCATTCTCTACAGTATGCGCGCTTTTCATGTTTGGTATACTTAATTGTTCTTCTAAATTCATAATTTTTTCTCATACACATTTTTTTATTTCTTCATGCATTTTTGCTGAAATATCTTGAGTGTTCTCCTACTACTAAATTGCATATTTATAAATAAAGTTTTAGTGAGTTATTTTTCAGCTTTCTTCAGCGCGTTGCTACTAATTTTTCATTGTGAAACATTTTTAAATATTTCGCTTCTATTTTATATATAAGTTGTAGTATTTGTATTTTATATTTTTACTAATACATGTAAGTAGCTGACCTTTTACATAATTTATTTTGTTTTAGAGCAGTTTCAATTAGAATATTTGCTTTAGGTATTTTGTTTTTGGA
Source organism: Anastrepha obliqua (assembly GCF_027943255.1). Classification (NCBI taxonomy): domain Eukaryota; kingdom Metazoa; phylum Arthropoda; class Insecta; order Diptera; family Tephritidae; genus Anastrepha; species Anastrepha obliqua. Next base: position 91,753,350 of record NC_072892.1, read on the forward strand.
TACAGCTTACATTTTATATACATACATATGTACTTAGGGGTTCTGCTTAGAAGTTATATGTATATCTACTTCATTTGCTTATGATTAGAATTCAGTTGAAGAATATTGGATACAGTTTGACCTAAATATGCCACACGGCTTTGCTTTTAGTTATGAAGAAACCTTTTGAAATGCCTATCTTACCCGTAGATTGATTTTTTAAAACAAAATATTTGAATAAAAACCTCAAATTGAGTTAGGAATAATTTAAATAAAATTTAGCGAATATAATATTATGTAGCTAACATAAAGGCAAAATCTATGGCATCTATGGCATCTATCGCATATACATATATTCCATGGACTAATTTTGAACTCAGTTTAGAAGGCAGTTGGTTGCAAGTATAACAAATCAATACATTTTATTCTAAGTTTGGGTGCATTACTACAAAATGCCTACACATATATATATATATATACATAAAATGAAAACAAAAAAAAAACGTTAGGTATTCTAATTGCTTTCTTTTACGATATCAGATACGTGCAATACACATACATATATACTTATATATATATATATATTTATCTTTTGTTATCCTTTTTCATGTAGATCAACAAATTCGTGTGAGTTTAGAGTTGTGCGATTTGAGTTAACATAATGTTAAGAGCTGTTACTTCAAATCAGTTGTTAAATATGTACGTATAAAAGTGATTTGGTTTAATGGTGAAAGTCGCACAGTGGTATCATCCTGCCTGTAAAAAAAGAAAATTAAATAATAATCTCAGATATAATAATTTTAATAACCAAGAATTTTCAAATTTAGAGATATCAGTATTTTGACACTTCGTTTTAAATAATAACAGTCATTGGTCAATATTTTATTTTAATATTAAAGGGTCTTTCAAGAGACGCACATGAATTTGTAATATCAAACATGTAAAAATTTAGACTTTTTCAGGTTTTAATACTTTTATTCAAAATACGAGTCTTAATAATTACATATGGCAACATCATATAATTTATATGAAGAATTATATCATTTAACGTCCACAATGAGCCACCACCAGTCTACAGGTAAAATGCGCCAAACAGTTCATTCATTAATATCTCATTTTTAAGAGCGTCGTGATAATGATGTTGAGGGTTGTCCAGTAACACCTTGCGCTACAGCAGCAATATTCTCAACCGAACGTTTGTTTTTCGGTCTGCTGGCAATTTTTTTACCATCCTTTGAATTGGATTATTTCCACTAAAAAATCACGAATTTTGCAAAATGTTGTACTTAAAGATCGACCATTTTCATAAAGGATTTCAATAATTGGTATAAATAAAATTGAATAGGGAGTGCTATCTTTTATCTCGGTATGTAAACACATGAATAACTTTGGCATTTACCAACCGATCGACGTCAATATACATGTTTTCGGTACGTTAATTCAGTACAATTTCAACCATGGATCGCTTTACACCAAAACAATGCGCTGAAATAGTGACGCTATACATCGAAAATAGTCGTTCTATAATTCTAACTCAAAGCGCATATCACAAAAAGTATCCCATCAAACAGGCACCGTCTGACAATACTATTCGTTGTTTGGTGTCGAATTTTTTTCGGCCACGGAACAGTAGGAGATCGTCAACGTGCCGTTCATCAACGATGAAGACGCTCCAATGAACTTTTTGAAGCAGTGAGGGAGAGCGTTGCCCAGGAGGCAACAGTGTCGTATAGTCGTCGTGCTCAGTGAAACCACAATGTGGCGCATTTTAAAGGATAATTGAAATTTTTTTCTGTGTAAAGTGCAATTGACACAAAGAATATTGCCGACACGTCGCTTAGAATAGTGCCAAACAGTCGCTCGAATGGTTGACAGTGAACCCAATTTTTGGAAGCAAATTTTAATGACTGACGAGGCACATTTTAGCCTTTCTGGCAGCGTGAATAAACAAAACTGCTGCATTTGAGAAACTGAGAATCCACATGAGATCCATGAAACGCCTTTGCATGACCGAAAAGTAACTGTTTGGGCCGGCATTTGCGCCAAAACCATCATTGGGCCATATTTTTACCGAAAAACGAAACGGTTGACGGAAACCGATATCGATGAATGTTGGCTCATTATGTCTGCCCGCGAATGTGTGAGAAAGGTTTAAACGGTTACTGGTTTCAACAAGACGGTGCGCCATGCTACACTGCGAATGCAACAATTGAATTTTTGCAACGAAAATTTCCGGGGCGTCTAGTGTCAAAAAGAGGCGACATCGACTGGCTCCCCAGATCACCTGACTTAACCCCCCGGACTTCTTTTTGTGGGGTTATCTGAAAAGTAAGGTTTATGCCAACAAGCCGCAGACTCTTGACCAGCTTAAGGCAAACATTTGTGAAGAAATCGACGCTATCAAACCCGAAATGCTTGACAAGGTGATGACAAACGCAGGAAAAAGATCGCAGTTTGTGATTGCTAATAAAGGTAGCCACTTGATTGACATTGTATTCAAAAAATAGTTTTAATAAATTTTAAATAACCAAACCAAATAAAAATACCTTATACAAATAAGTTGTTTTTGTGTTTTCAAATTTATTCATTGTTTTCATACCGACATTAAAGATGGCGCACCATGTATACCTGTATACTTAACAAAAGTCAAGGACGACATAAAAATATACCACCAAGAAGTATTCACTACTGTTATCTAGGCGTCACTCTTGAAATACTCTTTAGATGTACATATAACCTGCATCGAAGAACATTTTAAATACTTATTCATTATTTTCTTCTTTTCTAGACATTTTTTTATTGATATCAACGTTATTATGCACCATTTCACTAAATTTCTCAAATAGAAAACAATACTACCGGAAATTTTCAAGAATATTCATGTATAAAGTTTTAATTAAATGACAATTTTTAATGCTTTTTTCTTCATTCGAGAAAAGTTTCTCTTTTATATGATACGCATATTATCAATATCTATTGCACTGAATATTTCAATAATTATTTCAAATTTTAAAGTATTTTAAAAATAATCCTGACGTCAAAAAGAAAAACTAAAGACGGAGTTTTACTATATTTGGCTACTAGCTACGGCAAGCTTCCGCAATCATACACGAAGCACATCTTCCTTAGCTGACAGGAGAAATCAAAACTAAGAAAAATTGGTATTTGAACTTTTTTGCTTGAACTGGAGGCACCATTCCATGAAATGTGGTGTTTAATTTTTGACCGGGAAAGGAAATTAGTTTAATAAAAATTCAGAGGGATTAAACTTCACCTTACAATTAATTGGATTTGTTTATCAATTTTTAATTTTTACCAATTTCTTATTTTTATTATCTATTTATTACTCTTTTTATCGATTTAGTCTTTATTAGCTATATTCGTTTTGCCACCGGCTTGTAAAATCGTACTAGGAAAGTTAGCGATTTAGGCGGAAAACAGAAACACAAAATGTCCTACTAGCGTTGGTATAATCGGCTTGAGTTAAAAAAGAAAACTAAATACAACGGTGAAAAGAATTCATAAGGCGTGGATACCATCATACCGTTAATCTGCCCTCAGCGAATTTGAAGAAATCAGCTGATTTGCTGACGTAACCGGGGATAAGACGGCGGTTTGTTGACAACAAACTGAGATTGAAAAATGGACACATCCAACGAACTTATCACTCACTTGCTTGCCGTCTGAACAACGACTGATTAGACGTGCGTAAATGTCTGATTATGTATACTTCACATAAGTACATTTGAAAGTGTCAGATTACGCTGAAATTAGCACAACTTTAGATTTTGCTGACATTTTTGTTGAGTCACATTTTAAATACAGTGATGCCAATAGTAATATTTTACAGATTTGCATAGAAAGTATATTATTATATTAATTAATATAAGAAAATTATTGGCAATAGAAAGGAAAGAAGTAGAGTTCCAGATGAATGAAATATTAATAATTATAATGTCACTAAAATTGTTTTTATGGAAAAGTAATCTCAGCCCCCCAAGGTGGTGTTTTGTCACCTTTATTATGGTCCCTGGTTATTGACGACCTCCTAGTCAAACTAAGTGAGTTAGGCGTGGAGGTAATTGGCTATGCCGACGATATTGCAGTGATTATTCACGGCAAATTCGACAGAACAATATCCAGCATTATGAATCAAACATTAAATTTCATTCTAAACTGGTGTCGTGCAGAAGGACTTTCTATAAATCCCAGCAAGACTATTATTGTACCCTTCACAAACAGATATAAGTTGGACCTTGGTTCAATTACTATCGAAGGAACAAATATAAACTATTCCAATGAGGTCAAATATCTAGGAGTTGTTCTGGATAAAAGACTAAATTGGAACTCTCACCTTAAATCGGTGATAGACAAAGCCACCAGAGCCATGTGGGCATGTCGCAGTCTCCTGGGGAGAACATGGGGTATTGACTCCAAAATGATTCATTGGATGTATACAATGATGATTCGACCAATCATCACCTATGCGTCCCTTGTTTGGTGGCCCAAAACCACACAAGAAACAGCCAAGAAATTACTGGCAAGTCTTCAAAGGCAGGCCTGTTTGTCTATAACAGGTGCCATGCGAAACTGTCCCACAACCGCAATTGAAGCGATAGTAGGACTATCCCCACTGCATATATTCATATGGAAATGTGCAGCCAGAAATGCACTAAAAATGCAAATCTTGTCAAATAAGGAATACAGTGACTTTGGTCATATGAGTATTCTAAGAAAAATACCGGATAAGGATATTAGCTGTTCAGTAACAGACTACATGATTCCGAAACGGGTCTTCAATAGAAATTATGAGATAATTATCTCAGACCGTGATGAATGGAAAATTGGAGGACCTTGGGTTAACCCAAAAAGTCTAATATGGTTCACTGATGGTTCAAAAACAAATACTGGAGTTGGTGCCGGGATCTTTGGACCCAACACAAAAATTTCAGAACCCATGGGCAAATGGCCCAGTGTCTTCCAGGCCGAAATCCAAGCGATTTCGATCTGTGCACTGACAAATCTAAAAAGGGGTATCAAAGGGGCCCACATAGCTATATATTCAGACAGCCAAGCGGCACTGAAAGCACTAATGTCTCATTCTTTGGAGTCGAGACTAGTGGAAGAATGTGTAAACAATCTTCAAAAATTAAGTACAAATAATACGGTTGTACTTTGCTGGGTTCCAGGTCACTCTGGAATCGAGGGTAACGAAATTGCTGATGAACTGGCAAGGGCTGGATCGACATCAGACCTAATAGGACCAGAACCATATTGTGGTATCAACTGGGCGGAAGCTAAATCCAGGGTAGACCAGTGGGAACATACTCTCAGAATAGCTTACTGGGAAAGTAATCTGAAACTTCGTCAAGCCAAGAGGTTGGTTAGACCCTTTACCTACAAAAAGGAACTGATTAACTTACGAAAAGTAGATATCAGGAAAATAGTAGGCTTTCTTACGGGCCACTACTATCTAAACTATCATCTTAACAGAATTCAACTCCTCAGGGACACTGAGTGTAGACTCTGCTTTGAAGATGATGAAACAACGGAGCACTTATTGTGCGAGTGCGTTGCACTGGCTAGAACCAGAATGCAAATCTTCCACCGTGATCAACTGGATCCGGAAGACATAAAGATAGCTCCTATTACAGATATACTAAGGTTTATACGTATAGCAGAAAAATTGTTGGAAGAACACGGCTTTCAACCAACTCCCTTCCAAAGGCAGAGAACAACTAGGCAAACTAGAACCTGATGTAGTGGTCGGGCAACTTTCGCGGATGATCAGAAGGATCATCCATATTAAATTAGGTAGCTTGACACAAAAGATCTTTTAGGTCGCAGTGTCGGTCACTGGACCACCTACTAGGATAAAATTGAAAAAAAAAAAAAAAAAAATCTCAGCCATACAAAATTAACAGAAATAAAAATTTTACTCTTACTTCTCGAACCTACGTACTTCCGAGTGGTAGTCACACAATAATCCATTTGACGCAGCCAGTTGGTCGTATTAGAAATACTAAGTCTCAGTGTATGAGCCTGAAGTAAAAAAAAAACAAAAACACTTTATAGAGTGATTAATTTTGCACCACCTGTACTAACATTTATTTATTATATATATTTTCGTACGTTTAATTATTTACTCTTATTTCATCATCATTGTTTACCCCATTTCCGAATAGGGTTAATGTTAACAGATATGAATCCATGTTTAAGCGTTCTTCAGCGATCCGATTCCTGACTTCGCGAAAGTCAAAGAAAGTTTATTAAAGATTGTAGGAGCTGCAATTATCGAATACGTTTGAGCAAATTACTGTATTCTATTTTCACATTTTTGTTGTATTTTTTTAATTTTTGTTTTTAAGACTACAAAATTAGAATTTTGTTTTTATTTAAGAATGTTATTAATATCTCAAAAATGTTGTGTGATTAACCATACCTCTGAAGCATGTTGTGCTAGAGCTGCCCCGTACTAACAGAAACTTTGTATATGAGAAGCAAATCAAAAATGGTTTTGTGTGTTATGGTATGTATATGTACTGTACTATGTACTTTTTGTACCCACATATTCTTATTTTTATTTCATAAAAAAACTTTTGAAAATTGTGTAGGATTTCTTCCGTACTCACGATGGAATGCCCTTGCAGATGTATGTACGTACGCGTAGGTAGCCTTTTCAGGTTGTGCCATCTTTTTATTAATTAAAGAAAAACAATTGAGACTATGAATATATTTTTACCTATTTTTTACCTATATATTCTGAATAAGATTAAGTAAATACATTATACACTCAAGGTCCTGTGTCCTATTTCATCACTTCCTTTCTCTGTGCTTCCTCTGCGGATTCTATGCGGCAATTATATGTACATAAACGCAGGTTAAAAACAGAATTTAATGTTGTTAAAATGGCAGAAGAAACTACAATAAAATCTACATCCATGTAATGCATACATACATATATTCATATATAGTTACATGCAGATGCACAGAAAGGACTAAAGCGCAATGCCAATGAATGCAATTTTCTCATCACCCAAAAGCACACTTTGCTAACTTATAAATATGCATGAATAATATAAGAAAATGAAAAACTGTGAAAGCTGTGGGAAGGAAGGTGGGAAATATTTACTACTCACTCACTGGCTGTGTCTACTCAAATATAAGCGAATTATCGGAGGACCTGCTGACTCAACGGAAAGCTGATATTGCATTGTACTGGCAAAGTGACAAGCACACAAACGAACAGATTGTCGACTGGATGCGGTTATTTGTCAGATGCTGCAATAAATGAACTTGATGAGGTAACACAAGCAAATGTGGGCCGTTGGTTTCCCACTCTCCCACCTCGATGCACTTATAGCGACAATTGATGCGCTACATTGACATTGAGTGACATTAAAAGTATAATCTATGCGATTCACTTACAAGTATACACATTTATAACAATTTTACAGATAACTTAACAAACTAAAAATAAGCGAGAGATTGATTGACTAGCGGCAGCATTGAGAAGAGCAGGCAAATGTTTTGTTGAAAAAGATATGGTACATAAAAATTCATGCCTGTATATCACGGACGTTGAATGCTAGAATGGTTATGAAATACAGTGAAGGTATTAATTATTTCGAAAAAAAAAGAAAATATCAATTGAAGTAAACTGGTAAATTCAATGGAATACAAACAAATAATATTTATACATTTATTTAAAACATCGTGATACTATAGATTTTATATACCAATGCTGCATACTCAATTTTTCATTTCCTCGTCAATTCAAATTTCAAAGGACTTTAAATTTGTAAAGGAAAAAAGTCGTGGTGGTAATTTATTAACTTCATGGGAGGAAAGTGCAACTATTTTTTTACTATATTTTTATAAACGAGCGAGAATAACGGCATAATATTCATATATGACTACATATAAACCGTCTTGATGCCTAGATGTCAGTAGTGAATCACTTCTAGACGCATAAAAGTTATTGAAACATATTATGAAAATGTTCTTAAAAGTATGCCGCAAAATTTGTGATTATTCTGGTGGAAATAATCGTCCGAATGAGTCGATAATTCAAAGGTTGGTGAACAAATTTCAAGAAATTGGCTATATCGAGGACTAGCAATCTGGTCTTTTCAGACTAAAACAGACTAAAAACTGGGATGTTCTCCTGAGAATATTGCTACTGTAGCGCAAAGTGTTGCTAAACAACCTTCAAAATCGATATATTGGAATCGATATTAGGCATTCATGAATCGAATGTTTGACGGATTTTACCTGTAGTGGTGGTGGCTCATAGTGGATATTCAAATGATGCCATTTTTCACACATAAAAGCCGTATTTTTAATAAAAAAAAGTGAAACGTGAAAGAATTTAAACTTTTAAAAGTTTTATTTATGTATTAAAGTATTTAAAAAAAAATTTAATAAAAAGTAACAAAAAAAAAAAAAAAATTGGGTGATTAATTTTGTGCTACTTTGCACCTTTAACAAATATTTTTTCAAACAAGTCATTAGAATAATACAAAAATATTTGAGTAAACATTTTTCCAGCGACAGTATTGTGCTATGTTTGACTTGGCGGAAAATAAATAAAACTTTTTAGCAGTCAGATATGTACCCTTTTCGTTTGGTATCTATATTAATAGATAGAGTAAGCATAAATATTTAAAATCATTTGTTGAAAATTATAAATTTTAGGAAATTCAATGCCCTTAAAAAATTAAATTGTTTCAGAAAATGTAAAACTGAGTATACAGCATTTTCAATATTTTCCATATCTACAGTTTCACGTGTATATGAAATTGTTATGAAATTATTATTATTAGAGTTATAGAAATGTTAACACAATTATTTCAAATTTACTGCTAATTAAGTTGTGCCAAATTCCGATGAAACAGTTATTCCATAAACGAATATTATTAGGGCCATGGTCATGTACTGAGCTCATTTGATGTTAACTTGTAATAAATTATTAGAAAATTGCTCAAGCTGCCAAAATTTAGAATTTATGTATTGCCAACACAGCACTTCAGGTGAAGCAGCGACGACAATGGTCGATTCACACATACGCACAGTAAAATATAAAAAAAACTCGCTTTCCTGTTTTCTTACTACGATTACTCATTGGATAATGCTCACATTTTATGAATATATAAAAATTTCATATCGAAATTAGTTTTTAGGATTAACAGCTACGCAATGCGTGCGTTGGTTCGATATATTTTTTTTCCGTTTCGGAAAGATTTTACGGAATGGAGCTTCTTGTAAAATCAAGTAAGAGATTTAAATATTTTGCGTTGGCTATTTTAGCAGTTTAGATTCAGCAGAGACTTTTCGTTGCTTACCACGCTTAGATAAGGACAAAATTCAAAGCATAAAATTCCACAATTTTTCACAAAAAGCAATATGCTTTATAGGCCACAAATGGCTACTTTAGGAGATAAGTAGGGTAATTTTCAGTATGAGCGATTCCATGTCACATGATTCAAGTATTTTCGACAATGTTGTAAATTTTTCTGAAAATTTATTTATTTACGAAGTAAACTGGAAAAAATATACAAAAATTATAGTCTTGATATTTTTCAATGCTGAACATTTTGGTATGGTGTTATTTTAAGTAAAATAACTTCGGATTTAATACTTCAAAAAGTTTTTTCCTTTTCATTTTTAGGATAAAAAAACACAAAAATTTTTTTGGAAAACCATTTTATCTGTTTGTCAAACATTTTTGAGAAAAAAATACTTTGTAATTTTCTTAAAATTTCAAAGAAAAAAAATGTTTTTTTTAATTTTAAACAATAAATGATAAAATTTTTTTCAAAAAAACTTTTTTTAAAGGGTACTTTTTATCCTAAATGCTTTACCGTTTAACTGCTTAAAAGAACCGAAGATATTTCACTTGAAAAATCGATATATCAAAATTTTCAACCTGTGATAAATCTCAGAACTATTAATTTGTTTTCACTAATTTTGCAGTTTACTTCTAATTAAACTAAAACCTATAGATCAAACAATTTTCTGAAAAATGTAAAATACGACAATGTTCAAAAGTCGTGGATAACTTGACAAGGAAACGCTTGCATTATTTATATTAGTTTGGGGGAAATACATTATTTTCTCAGTAGATGTCTGTAGTGATCGATGTCTCGTAGAGCGTCGATCAAACAATTTAAAATTTTTGTTCGTAGTCAAGGTGACATTTCACCCAAAAAAAACTCTTTTGCTGTTTTTTTTTCTTCAGTTCAGTTGTGAGCTACAGGGTGTCATTATGGAAATCAACAAAGAGAATATTCGGCAATTTTATAGTTTTTCTTTAATAAAGGCGAGAATGCAAGCCAGGCCGCTGAAATTGTGAAAGGTGTTTATGGTGCCGATACTGTAACGGCTAATTACGTGCAATTTTGGTGTAGTCAATACATTCAGGCATTTTTGTCATAAAAGAAGGAAAGAAGGTCATAGAACATTTAAAGTCACAGAATCGAATCGAAGAAATTACAGAAATAGCATCGCCCAGGAGCTAAAGACCGGCCATAAGCAGTTTTAAGCCATTTGCCCAAATTTGAATTCAAAAATAAGCTCGATGTTTGGGTGCCACATTAATTAACACCAAAAAGCATGATGGATCGAATTTCCATCAATAAAGCCTTGACTAAACGGAATGAAATCAATCCATTTCCCAAACGGATGGTGACTTTGATGGGATAAGAAATCGTTACCTTTTTCTCTGGTTGTTTACTACTGTGACAGTGAGTGTTGTAAGGGATGCCCGTTTTGTAATGGTAAGGCTATTTCTGCTTGTTCCACCAGTTTAGAGGTTGTTGTGCTTGGATTGGAGCTTGGCTATCCGAAAGAAAGCGATATTGCACTTAAAAGATAAGTCCGCTATTAGTAGCCCACAAGCTTCCCTATTGCCAGTACTTCCGCCTGGAAGACACTGCAATTATTGCGAAGACGCACAGACGAATGTATAAGTATACCAACACCACAATACAATTTGGTCCATCTGTGTAGACTGTAGTGTGGAAATTGTTGAGTAAAACTACTTTCTACCTCTACTCCCGAGATGGAAAGAGAATGGAAAAATTCCTATTGAATGTCACCGTTGAGATGATGGTATTAGTTTTCTCCGAGGTTTCTGAGTTTGTCGTAATAATAGACTGGCATGGGTATAAGTTTTTTCCCTCTAGCGACCCGCTTCATTTAACCTAAATGCGCTCAGGTAGGCGAAGTTTTGACCCGATTTCACCCATTTTCAATACCAACCTAGTGTGCGTAAAGGATAACAAGTGTGTCAAGCGGAATCTCATTTAGTTTCAGGAAAAATGATTTTTGACCGTTGCTTCATACAATTGGTACTACTGTTATACTCTTGCTCGAACAATTCACTGCCCGTACATGCATGAATATATTGGTAAGTATGAGAGAACCATTGCCTTTCGTTAATTCAACCGACTACCAAGATTTCAAAAGTTATGCAAAAGGCAGTTGCCTGCTTCAGTAACTTAGACAAATGCCCAAAGTTAGCAAGAATGCAATGCAAATTTAAATCAAGTTGATAATAAGATGCCAGTGTACATGTCTTAATTTATATAGGCTTAAGCTTAGAAATACTTGTATATACAAGTGCATGTCTTTGAGTTCGTACGAGATGAATTGTGACTAATAGTTCTATGATAGCATCATCAAATAGATATTTGCATACAAGCACATAAATTTATCGGACGTACAGAGGAATTTTTAAAACTACATAGTTCTTCAAATGCACTTTTCTTTGCTGATTACCATAATTTTGAATTTTATAAAATTGACATCTGATTTGAAATCATCGGCTGCAACATCCTCTGAGTAATCAGTTTTATAAGCTTTTCTTATAATAACTTGCAACTCGATCGTAAGCCCTGGGTTTTAAGAGTTCATCCCATTTTATTCAAAGGTTTTTATTTATTTTTTGGAACTGCTTCAAGCTTTAATATGGTTGTTAATTGAAGCCTTTAGTGTGTCAGAATTTTGACAAAGGGTGAGTAAAAATATCCAAAACTACGTTTTGATTGGGTATTACAAGCAGTTTTCTCAAAACCGTGAAGTGATGGGCATTTTTGGTCCCTAGAATCAGGCATAGGGCTCAAAGGTACATTGGAAATCTGTCTCATATCAATGAAGACAACTTTGTAAACTTTTAAATTATTTGTTATATGTAATTAAAATTCAAGTATCCATCTGCGATTTTGATGTGAAATATTTTTACGTTTAATAAGTAACCTCCTTAAACACATTTGCTTACCCAAAAGGCTGGACTGATTTTCCCACAAACAGGTCATATTCTTCGGTTGATTTCTTTTGAAATACTTGTTAAAATTTTACACTGAAAAAGTGACAGGAACTAAAAATCGCAGTGTATGCAGTATGCCAGGTATTGACAATATCCATATTTTACAAATCGTACGTGAGTCAATGTGTCTCTGTTAGTTGTTTAATTCAATTAACCCACAGAGAACTAATGTATCAAAAGTAGCCACGAACTTAGCCAGCCAGCTCAACCTAACCTAACCACGAACTTAAGTGTGCCTTGTTTTATAAAAATTCGAAAGAATAAAGAAATTTTTATTGAAAAAAAAATTTAATCTAATGTTTCTTTTAGAAGGTGAATTTGTTTCAAAAGTTGTTTATTTGATAATACATTTGGTTTTGGGTTGAACAAAGTTCGGCCCCTCTAGTTAGCCAACAGGCACCCAGTGTCATTGCTTATCTCATAGTTTACAATTAAATTCAATGCACAGCTTTTGAAGTTTGGGCTAAGTGAATTGCTATTCTGAGCAATAGTTAGGCGGCACTCAAGGCCTTGTTATTCTTTAGGTTAAGTTGTCATTAGTTTTTGAATACCAAGGGGTATATCTGAGAATGAAGTAGCGGATGCATTGACTATGGGTGGTGATCTCGTTCTGTATAGGACCGAGACTTTCCTTTACATAGGACAACATACCTTCAAACAGGAGCTGAAGAGCGAAGTGCTAAGGCTACAAGAAGTAAGCTGGCACAGAACTATGGGGCTATATCAGGCGAAGTTTTTACTGGGGGGGTATAATCAAAAGTGTTTCAGGCAACTTATAACCCTCTTCATAGGCAAACTCAGAATTGACCAATCCCCGGAAACTTCAACACACTTCTGCCGGAAGAAGGGCATATACGCTCAGCACAACCTTGCTCCATCTTGGGCTTATTGCTCCTCCAATGTTGGATAATGCCTGTTATGGGCTGAGGGCATAAAATACCTTCGAACCCAGGGTACATGGTGTATACCTCATTTTGATTCATTCGTTCATGGGCTCCCAGTAACTTCATTATTTGGAGTGCCTTCAATTACACTTTTCTTAGATTCGATTACAAATTACTGCTCTTCTCCTTACGTGATCATGGTAAGCTACAGCCTATAAAGTGGTTTCTTCGTATCTTCAGAATTGATGCATACCAGTGAATACGTAAATTTGTTCATTACTTGCGGGGTGTTCAAGTTTTACTTAAAAATATAAAATATTGTATAGACATTTCTATACGTACATAAGAAGAAAACTGAGATCCTACTAGTCAAAATATTCAACTCTAGCCAAAGTGCTTGATGGGGGGAACCAATGTTGATTGGGGGAATCAATAGTCAGTTCAGTGAACTAAATTGTCTTTACTTGCCACACTACCTACACGTTGCTCAAAATATTATTACCGAGTCATCATTCTGAGTGTCAAAAACGTTTACCGCCATATCTTGTTATGAAAAATTTCTGAAGAAAGTTCGACAAATTAGCATGCAAATTCACAGCACAAGCTCTCTACCAGAGAAATATCAACTCACCGCAGATTTCAGCGATCAACTCGACATTAGGATTCAATTCAACTCTAGGATTCAATTAACTCAGAAATTGAACACATATGAAATCGCTGCTTGCAGACAAAAAAACCTGTTCGCGCTTATATAGGGTTTTTCAGTAAGAGCGCTTCAACTTTTGAGCTTTTTTGAATAAAACACAAACGGTTTGACTTTTTTAACTAATTTTTTTTTATTATCGAGTTTGAATATATACATTTAAGTATGAAATTCGATTTCTTTTGCATGACCACCGCGTGCACGTTTTACGAAGTCCAATCGTTGAACCCAATTTTCGACCACTCTTTTGCATAAATCGGCCGAAATTCCAGCAATTTCGCGTTCAATATTGGCTCTGAGCTCACAAATCGTCGCCGGCTTGTTACTGTAGACCAATGACTTCACATAACCCCAAAACGGGACGGCTTGTTAAATGGACCGTAAAATGGCCGTAATGCTTTTAAAGTAGCAGCAACAGAACGATTATTTTCCTTATTTTGCACGATTTGCAATCGTTGCTCAAGTGTGTAGCGTTCCATGATGAAATGTATACTAATGAAGTTTACAAATGACAAGCGAAAAATAAAAAATATTGCGTCATTCGCCCTCCCTATCGGAAAAAAGTTGAAGCGCACCTATTGAATAACCCTATATATGAGCTTTGGAGCAGATAGAAAATAGACACAATTTTGGTCGTAAAGTAATATTTTCACATCAAAAGCTCCGTTAATAAGAAAAACTGCTTTGTTTAGGCGTCTAACTGATTAGTGTGATGCCATTATTGGCAAATCAGGCCATCATTTCCTCTGAAAATGAAAACGGCAAGACGGCTATTTTTAACGAGAGGTGCTGTAAATAACCAATTTTTTTGATAACATACAATATTAATTAATAAGGGCGCACTCTGAAATTCAAGAAGACGCAGCAAGAAATTCGCCATGCAATTTTTTACAGCTTTCGACGTAAACCTAAGCCTGTGACAATTATCAATGAATTCAAAACTGCATATAAAAGAAGCGCAAAAATTCAATACTGGATATTTTTCCCTTGAGAACTAGTCAGCTAAATGTGCCTCTGGTGAAGATGATGATCCGCAAGGGACACAAAAAATGATAGCTTATAAATTGGGCTTAAAGACGAGGGCAGAATCCCGAATACTGCGGACTAATTTACAGCACAGCTAGAAATCTTCTCGGTGGGCCCTATGAATTTTGAATGAGAGTCAGAAAAAGGTTCTTTTTCGTTTTGCTCAACATTGCCTAAACGGGTTCGAAAACGGATAAACTAGCATCTTTAAGAGATAATGAAATTTTGAAGCACAAGGGGGAAATTCACCGGTTAAAGCTAGGCAACAAAAACCAGCAATGAAAAATATGATCTCGATTTAATTTAGCAAAGCAGAAATGGTAGCTTTTATCCCTCTATATAGTTTAGAGGCAGTAATTGCAAATGATATACTGAAAACTGCTTACCAAAAGTTTGCGAAAATTTGTTGGGAAATAGAGAGAAAGAGGAATTGCGCCGCTACTTTTTCCACCACGATAATGCGCCAGCTCACAATGCTCAAATTGTAAATAACCTGATTGCGCTTTCTGTTCGCCATATTCGCTAACACATAGATGATACTAGTTTTATTGCGTTCACCTCATTTCAGTTAGTACTAACTTTAGGACAGCTGTTAAAATTTCATGTCATTCTATTCATTAGTTCGTGAGTTATTTTGCTAATAGTGACGCTACTTTTGTTATTTTCCAAACAATGGATCACAAATAAATTCGTGTTTTAATTATATACCACTTCATGATGAGAAAAATTACCGTTCATCGAAGGAATGGCTTGAAAAGTGTTATGGGGACTCCGCACCATCAGAAACAAAAATAAAACAATGGTTTTACCACAAACGTGGGCGTAAGGACACCGAAGTTGTACAACACAGTCGGCGTCCAAATGAGGCGGTAACACCAGAAAACATCAACAAATCCACAAAATCGTTGTGAATGATCGAAAAGTGAAGTTGCGTCAGTTAGCTGACAACGTAAAGATATCAAAAAAACGTATTGGCTATATCGATGGCTTAATATAGAAAAGGCGTATCTACATTTTTTTCGAAATCGCGTTTTTAATGTATTCTGGTAGACCACTGTCAAATACACCTCCCCTTAAAAAATTAGTGGGCTATGATCGCAAATAACGGATTTATAGTGTATATAAAAAAAGCCCTAACTCATTTGAAGTTTTTTTTGAAAGAAAAAAGCCCTAAGTCTTTTAAAGCATTCGCGAAAATAAATTTTTAGTTTGTTTTGGGAGATGTCCTGGGAGCAAAAGAGGCAGTATGTTGCAGGTCTTACAAACTTTTCTGAAACAAAAAGGAAAACGTCTTAAAATTCGAGACGGAATCAGTCCATATCATATTTCTTGAGTCATAATTCAAAGCGATTACAAGTGTGCCGTGAAATGTTTTATTCAACACTAGGAGTAAAGGAAAAGATGGTTGAAATTGGATTAGCAGTGGTGGTAAACACGGTGCTCAATGCAGATCTAAAAAAATTTCTTCCAGCAGATTGCCACCATTTTTATGATAATTTATCTTATAAAACGTAATTTGTTTTCAGTATAATAACATCTACCTTGAAATATGTATTTTAGTTTTAATTATTTATTTATTTTACTTCAAACATGAATTATTATAATAGTTTGTCCGAATTTTAACTTACAACAAAAAGCCCTAACTTAAATTTATTTTCAAGAAAAATAATAACAAAAAGCCCTATCTCAGATAACTTCAAAGAAATTAAAAATAATAACAAAATTATACCAGAATTGAATTTGTTACCTGTTTTGAATAAAAATTGCAATAGAAATGTTTTTTGCATCTTAAGTTTTTAAGGTTTTACTCAGTTTTTTCCTTCCCCTGAAAAGTAACGAAAAGTGTAGATACGCCTTTTCTATATTAAGCCATATTGCAAGAGCATTTGACTATGCTAGAAAGCTCTGTTCAAAGTGGATGCTGCGTTTCTTCGCTGTTTTGTTTCATCAACACAACGCATCGTGTCACAAGTCAATCAAAACCTTGTGTTAGGAGGGTTAAATTTCAAGGACCTATGTTGAATGTAAACCACACCTAAACGTCAAGTTTTTTTCTGCATTCCATTTGACATTTTTAAATTTCAGATTAATTCAATTTGAACCATGGAAAGATACACAACCGAGCAACGCGTTAAAGTTATTCAGGCTTACAGGTATTATGAAAACGGGCGTTCAAATCAAAATGCATATCGCGGACTTCGTGATTTTTTCGGTCAATTTAATCGTCCAAATGTGCGTACAATCGGAAAAATTGTGCAAAATTTGAGCAAACCGGGTCTGTAGGAGATATAAAAACACCAGTGCATGCTCGTACAGCTCGTACTGCAGAAAATATTGCTGCTGTTCGCGATAGTGTTGTTGAAGAGCCGTCCACCTCAACTAGTCGTCGTGCCCAACAATTGCACCTCTCACGCTCGTCGTTGATGAACATTATGCATAAAGACTTGCATTTACACGCCTACAAGGTGCAATTGACTCAAGAACTATTGACCATTTCAAGGGGCGTCAATGGTTAGAATGGTGGCAGGAAATGACAACAGTGAATGCCCAATTTTCGAAGAAAATCATCCTCAGTGATGAGGCACATTTTCACCTTAGTGGATTCGTCAATAAACAGAGTTGCCGCATTTGGGCGAATGATAATTCAAGAGTGATTACCGAAAAACCAATGCATCCACAAAGAGTGACTGTTTGGTGCGGTTTATGGGCCGGCGGCATCATTGGGCCGTAGTTTTTCCAAAATGAGGCCGGTCAGGCAGTAACTGCGAATAGTGTTCCCTATCGTGAGGTGATAACGAACTTTTTATGGCCCGAATTGGAAGATATGGATGTAGACGATATGTGGTTTCAACAGGTTGGTGCCACTTGTCACACAGCTAACGAAGCAATGGCTCTTTTGCGCGAAAAATTTGTTGGCCGAATAATCTCACGTCGCGGCGATGACAATTGGCCGCCAAGATCATGTGATTTGACACCGTTGGACTTCTTTCTTTGGAATTATTTGAAAGAAAAGGTGTACGTCAATAAGCCAGCAACAATTCAAGAGCTAAAGGATGAGATAATTCGGCACATTAACGGCATAGAACTTCAATTATGCCTCAGCGTCATCGAAAATTTGGACCATCGGATGGAGGTGTGCCGCTGAGGCCGCGGCGGCCATTTGGCTGATATTTTGTTCCATACGTAATTTCCTAAAAAAATTGTATTTTATTCAAAATCAACTCCGGTCCTTGAAACTTAACCACCTTTTATATATAAAATTAAGAAAAATTTGATGGGGAAAGTCTTGGGCAGAAAGGCAGAGATAATTAATGCGGTTAATGTAGAACTTGACGTGATTTTGAGGGCTGTGTTTAACAATGGATCTACGGATTGAAAAAAATGCATTGAAATTAATGGTGATTATATGGAAGATTAAAAGTATCAAACTAAAATTATTCTGGTAATTTTTTTTCTATGCAACTTACCGAAGTGTGTGCTTGAACAACAAAACCCTCTCTTGGTTGCGCGCATTGCCAAGTAAATGAAACGGTATAAAGTTATGTATTTTATTTCAATTCCGACCTTGAGCACAACTTACTCAAAGTAATATTTACAGTTTGACGGCCAACAAAATAAACAATGCGTTTCAACTAATATTTTTTACGGTTGGACTAACCAAATACATTATTATTATTATTAGAAGGCCATTACGCACTGCGACCAGAGCTGATCTATTGTGAAAAACCAAATAAATATATGCGCGTTTCATGAAATTTACCGGCATTTCCCCAATTTTAAGTGTGCTTTTGTCATTCCCAAAAGGGTCAGCAAATCTGTCAGCTTAACGCTAATACTTACAATCAACAAAAGTAAATGGGTATAGTATTATCTCTCCTTGTTCAGCGTTTGAAAAGACATGTGAAGGCAAGTAAAGGGTCAGGGTAAAAAATCAGATTCAAATTATCATGCCACCATGGCATGAACGCTAAGCAACACTAAAATTAGATTTTCAGAGCTCAAGAAACACATATCCGGCAGGTATATGCACAAACATGTCAAACTCGAGTAAAGCGCCTAAAAGCAGGCAAAAGAAAAAATGGCTCACGATTCTCATGCGAATTGCGTTAACCACAAAAAAGGAACTTTCGAAATGAGTTTTTGAAAAAGAAAACTTTGAGCAAAACTTTCAGGCACAAGGTGAAAATGCAGCAGCTGTTGGTTGGTTAGATTCCCAATAGGTATTAACATAATAAATAAGTGGTAAGCATGAAGACTAGGGTTGTAAATGATGCGACGCCTAAGCAGAAAATGATTAAAGTTTTCTAAAATAATGATTACGTCAGTTTAAATGCAAAATAATGCACTGGAAATCAATTGATCTCAGCTAGGGCACATTTTTAAACCAGAAAGATATTTTATTAACATATTTGTACGATGATTTAATATAAGGTACTCAAAATGGCAAATACAAGATACGCAAGCACATGAGAGTTTTAACGGATGGGCCAATCATCAAAACTTTTATTCGAATCCATTTTTCCACTTCGGTATCACTCCTCGCAGCGAATTTTCTGTCAGCTCTTCTATGGGTTGAAAAAGAGATACCCCAAAGTTTGGAAAGAGAAAAGAGTTAGCCGCAGTGATATCAAGTGAATGCAGTGGTTGTGGAACTATGTGGGTCGAGTTTTTGGGCAAAAAGTCACGTAAAATGCATAAACTTTTAGACGACACATGATTTTGATTTAAAAACTGAGAGTTCTTTTTCAACAAATCTGCTCTCTCTCTCAGCATAATCCGCATATACCGTTTTTTGTGTTGTTGTTGTTTGAGTGGAATCTGCGGTCGGCGTAG
Organism: Anastrepha obliqua; assembly: GCF_027943255.1. Taxonomy (NCBI): domain Eukaryota; kingdom Metazoa; phylum Arthropoda; class Insecta; order Diptera; family Tephritidae; genus Anastrepha; species Anastrepha obliqua. The sequence continues at coordinate 91,773,103 of NC_072892.1, forward strand.
TCGAATGGGTTGGTGCACGACTACCATTCGGAATTCAGAGAGAACGTGGGTTCAAATCTGGGTGAAAGACCAAAATGAAGAGAAATTTTTTCTAAAAGCGGTAAAACCTCCGAGTGTATTTCTGCTATGAAAAAGCTCCTCAAAAAAAATTTCTGCCGTTCGGAGTCGGCTTGAAACTGTAGGTTCCTCCATTTGTGGAACAACATCAAGACGCACACCACAAATAGGAGGGGAAGCTCGGCCAAAAAGGGTGTAAGCGCCAATTATATATAACTATATATACTCGTATATATAATCTACTATTTTGGTGTTGGAGTTTTGAAGAGTGTTATTTCCTGTGGTTACTTCGTTGGGTCTAGAAGAAATTAAGAGACCTTAATTCCAATTCTGAAATTTTTTCAATGTTATTGAGGAGTGGTTTGTCTAAAGCTCGTAATCTCGCTCTTCACAACCGCGGATTATTGCAAAGATAATAAAAATAGTTTCCTTCTCCCCTGATGCTCCACAACTACATCATAGGCTTTTCTCAGTTTTTTCGTAAGCAAGCCGCATTCACTAGCCCCATTACGTAAGCAACTCAACTCACTCTCAAATCCTGAGAGCCAAATTCCTGAAATCACTGAGAGCCCGTTAACGGTCTGATGTTAGCCATACCTCTGCATTCTATACATCGTGGTGTTGATACTACACACCTCCGAACCTCGTCACGTGCTCTCCTGAGTTTTGAAATGTCGGGTGGACTATACCCAAGCAGTATTTGGGTTTTTGACGTGTTACAGTCAGTATAGTTATAGTATATGCATTTATGGACATTGCACAGGTTGGTAGGCCCTTCCATCATCTACTTGCAATGCTGTAATAGTGAGCCTCTAGTTGCGCCTTAATCCGGCTGAAGCGAACTTCGACTATCTCTGCTTCGGTCGAGCTTAAGAAGGATCCCAGCCTAGCAAGCTTCTCCGCTTTCTCGTTACGTTCGAAGTTCCTGTGGCTTAGAGCCCATACGAGAGTGATATCGAACTATTGACTGTGTGAGGTGAGTTCCTCTTTGAATTTATGTACCATTAGAAATCTGTTTTTTTTTTCTTGATAACCCTTTCAAGTGACCTTTTTAAATGAATACTGAAGGACTCTGCTTTGACAAAGATGGGTTTCACGCTATAGCTGATTGGAATATATTTACTACAATGTAAGCACTCCCAATAGTTTGGTCATAACTGCTGATAGAGTAACTGTACAAGAGTCTGACTTCCAGGTACAAAAATAATAGGCAGAACAAATATCTTGCCACTAGAAAACGGAGATGTTTCCTACAGAATAAATATAAAAAGAATTTTAAACAAATGACTCTTGTTCAAAAGCTATTGATTTTTTATACATAGTTATTGAAAAATGTTTATTTTTCAAATGAGCAAAATGCAATATTTGCAATAATCTTAAGCTCTTCTGACGAAGCAGTTTTTAATTTCTCGATTGCGGCAAGTCTTCAGCCTTATATGGACTTTTCAGTTTTGCTAACAGCAAGAATCGGAGAGGTCCAGTTCTAGTAAATACGATGGCCTTCACCAAAAAATCACGAGGCATCCTGTCGTTGTAATCGGAGAAAGCAGTACATAAAACTTACTCATTTGACTAAACTTTTTTTCGCACGATTCTTCTTTTCGCTTTCACTTTGAAGACTAGGCTTTGTTTTCAACATCAAAATTATGCACCCATATTTTGTCACCAATTATGATCATTTAGATCAAATTTAAAAAGTCGTTGATGTGATTCATTGTGATTGGGAGCGATATTTAGACGGCAATTGTGTTTGGTAAAAATTTATTGTAGTAAAAATAAAAAAAACAGCCTTAAATCTGCAAAAAATCCCAAAATTGCGAAATGTGAAATATTGTTGACATATATTGAGCGCATAAAGTCAAAATTATGAAGCACCACTTTTTAACAAGTTTCGACTAGTTATTGATTTTTTTTAATTCCAGTTATTTTTTTATAAAACAATTGCTGCATTCTATAAGAAGGACCAAATTTCGATAAATTTTCGTGAGCATTTTAAATTTTTCAATAAGAATTTTTAAAATATTTTTGGGTATGCAGTGTATAGCCTCTTAAATTTTATTATAAAAAGTGAAAGTTTAAAGTGGCTAAAAATTTTGCTAATTTTTATTAATTTTTTCCCCCGACAATGTTGCTCATTTTCTCTTTATAACAAATACACCACATTTTTTATACGTAGAATATGCCCACTACCGTTGAGAAAAAAATTATTAAAAACTAACGAGAATAACAAGAATAAATTGGCTATAAAACTGCATAGCCAACGTCTTTTTTTAATTCTGCATAAAACATGAAATTTCGATAGAAATTTTACATAAAGTTTGAAACTTGAATTTGCGTGCTGTTTTGTTAGAGAATGAAATATATTTTAATAAAAAAAATAATTAAAATTAATTTGAAAAAAAAATATGTTATCAAAATTTGCCATCTTGATGACCTTGCCATTATGTCACTCACTACACGAGTATGTACTGAGTGAGAAAATAATAAAAATAGGTGGTCAAAATATAGGGTGTTCAAATTATATTTATAAAGTTTTCAAAAAAATGTGCACAAACGCACGAAATACGCAAAATGTATATGTTAAATGTTGACTTAAAAAGTATACGCTCTATCTATGGCGCAGTTTAATTTCCTACGGGCCACTTTCGCCATGCTCTGCTTAGAAATGCACAGGCGTAATTCTGACAATTTTCAATTCACAAAGCCATAGCTTGCAAATGTGGTTAGAATAAAGTAATTCGTAATGCTCAAGCAAAAAGGTGCCATGATTCTGCTATCTACATACGTTAATCTAACTTGCGTATGCAGAATCAGCGCACTTTTGCCAACTTAAATTTCACTCATATACTTGCATTGTGCTACCCATACCCAGATGTTTGTGTGAGTAAGCCTGTATTGGATTTGCAGCTGCATTTGAAGGCTTTGACATTTAAAAGAAATCCACCCATTGACAATAATTCATAGAAGCCTCACATAATATTATTAAAACATATTAAAAGAGAATTGGAGTAACTTTGCTGGGTGAGAGAAAAGAGCAAATGAAAAAACAGAAACCATGACTAAAATAAAAAAATGTCTATTCTGTTTGCGACAAGTGCTGCATTTAAATGAATTATGCTCGGCCGATTATGTGACATCTGCATATTCCTCGGCCTTTTGTGCACTTTGTGCCAGTTAATCTGTATGCTGGGCACATAGTTCACATTACGTGGTATGGCCAGGCAGCACAACTAACCAATACACATACACAGTGCAACAAAACAATAAAACACATTTATGTATATAGAGTTATGTCGACGACCAACCCAAATCTTCTTAACTTATTGTATTTCCATCAACGTCACATCAGCATCAACGTCATCTTCAACTTGCTAAATGAAAAAAAAAATTCCTTCTATTCCGACAAGAATTACAACAGTAACGGCAACCACAAGTCCATTATCATTTTCAACATTATCCGCCAGAGTACTCGTATTACAGTAGACCACATAATCGCCATTTTCCGCTTCCGTATCCGTTTCCTTTCCTCACGTGTCTGTTTATTACTTTTTTCTGGCAAACTAAGCATTCACGATTTTTATTATAATTTTCTGTCATCAACAGCGTTCACTAAGCAATGCGGTTTGGAGCTGGGAGGCTACTGTCTATCTATCAGCTTCACTGCCAGCAGCAGTAGAGGCCACTTGTTTGGTTGTGAGCCAAGCGCATTTTCATTCGCGCTACGAGTTAAATTTGTGCTTTTGGTTAAGTCGCAAGCAGCCGCCCGGAGCTACATCAAGTTTCTTGCATTTTTCTGTGTAATTTGTAGATTCCTTTCGCTTCCTAACCCCGACTTCTTCTTTCGAAATTCTGTTGTGTCTACTTTGATATTTATCTTGTTTCAATTTTCCATGTAACGATTACAGTTGGCTGTCACTCAATTCTACATCACGTTAAAGTAGCTATAGCCTCATATTCCTTAAGCCAATAAAGACCCTGAATCATTTATCTTTAAAACGGCTTACAAAATAGCCGGCCAGCATAAACGAGTATAAGCATTGCTGCAGGTGTGAATCAATCTTCTTGGCTAGTTAATGTGAATAGATAAATGCAGCGGACTTATCCATTTTATTACGCAAAAATGGCTTGTAGTGTAAATCTTATAAGTTCGTCATAAGTCTTATAAGTTATTGTATCGAGTGCTTAGGTGTTCAGAGATGACTGTAAACAGTTACAGAACCTTACACCTATACGAGGGTTGCCTTTTGCATTTTTGTAAAATACATTTTTCTGTTGATCCATAGATCGTGCTGGCTTACGTCTATGCAATCGTCACGGGTGAGAAATTTTGGATTTTTGCACATCCAGAAACAGAAAAGCAAAAACGACATTAGGGGTGTTCTAAGACGAGTTTAATCCAACAAAAGTTGTTTGCGGAAGAAGCAGCTCAAAGCAAATGGTCACCTAATTATTTGGAAAATCTGATCACTGCATACTAGAAAATTTTGCTTTGAAAATTGGTTGAAGCGAATGCAGAAATGTTTTGACTTCCAAGGAGAATATTTAGAAAAACAATAAGTCCATTTTCATTATTACTTTATTGTGCGTGTTTTCATTTTCAGGCAACCATCGTATTAATTAAAAACTAAAAAGAAAACAAATATAAGAATTATTGGTTACAAGGTATAAGCCTTGAGAAAATACAGATCTGGGAAGTAAAAAGTCTAGGTCAATGATTCTAAAGATGCTGTTTAGCTTATTGAAAACTCTAGTAATGAGAGCAATGAAAACTGTGAAGGATGTTAAATCTTATTTGCTCCAGGGTAAAAGTGTGTTTAATTCCAGGAGGACTATTTGAGAACGAGATAAAGCAATCAGAAGCACTTATAATGTAATAATTTTAACATAAAAACTTGCATTGTACACTTTTAAATTAAAAACAAACTCTCTTGGTCTTATAATTAATTCGTGCAGTGTATTTATATGACAAGTCATTGAGACAATAGAGCCTGGTTGTTCTCAAATACAATTCGCTAACTTCCAACCGATTATGTTTTGCTAGCGCTGCAGGAGTGATATTAACATTGATTCCCGAATCTGTAAAAACTGTACCGAATAGAAGCAATTTTAAAAAGGGCATACTTTAATGCTTCAGTGGCACTGATATGCCATCTGCCCTTAGATGACAAACAATATACGTGGGAGACTATATTCGCGTCCATTTCTTTTTTCCATTTTATTTGTACCCACGAGCTACATACTTTCTTCTAGCTAAGCAATATATACCCCCCGAACTCTTTTTTTACGTGGTATATTTTACACGATTTTGAAATAACGAGGTTCACCAATAAGAATTAATACATATTTTTACGCGATTTTTTTGTTCTAGCACGAGTCCTTGCACAATTTTTTAATTTCTAATTTTGACAGTGTCTTATAAAAACTTATCTATAGCAACAAAATACAATTGGGAGATTACCGTAACCCCCGGTATACATATATAAGTAAACTAACCGTCGGTGGGTTTATGCTCATAGATGTGTCCGTGACTTGTCTATTTTATGGCTTGTTTACTTTACGGAGAGTACACGATTTTTATTATCGCTTTTTTCTTTATCTTGTTGTACTTCAGCTTGAATACAGCATTTCGTTAGTCAGTATTGTGTTAAAGGGTTCAGTTCGTAGGACGTAATAAATAATTTCCATAAAGTTCTGTACGTTAATGTTCAAATTAAAGTTTTTTTAATTAGGTAGTGAAATTTTTCGTTTGATTTGTATTGTTGATAACTTTTTACTACTAAAAAAGGTAATAGGTATAGTGGTAAATTTTCGGTTTAGAAATGTTCTATAAGTAATATTAATTTACATCGTTTTTACAGTACCCTTATCAATAAAATGCCTAAGCAACAACAACATATTCCGAAGCGACAATCAATTTCGTTAGGAACCAAAATAAAAATCTTAGACTGACTGAATAGAGGCGAAGGTCCCACATCTTTTGGCAAAGTTTTTGGTTTAAGCGAAGCGACTGTAAGAACAATTAGAAAAAATGAGAATTCCATTCGAAAATCAATAATTTCTGGATCGGAACTTAGTTCTAAAACATTTTCTTATAGTCAAAATCCTACCCTGGGGGGAAAACGGAAAAACACATTGTGTTTTGAATGGAAGATAAAAAAAAAATACCTATTGATGGGAAAACTATAAAAGAGGAAGCATTTAAAATGTACAACCAACTTCAGAAATTTGAACCCTCAATAACTCTTCAGGCAACGAAGAAAGTGGTATTTAATCCAAGTGAGGGATGACTGATAGATTTTCTAAAAAGATACGCATTTAACAATGTAAAAATAAAAGGAGAAGTAACATCAGCAGATGAAAATGCTGCAAAAACATTAGGATAAATTAGGAAAAATAATTGAACAAGGCGGTTATACTTCAAATCAAATATTTAATGTCGACGAAACGGGATTCATCTGGAAGAAGATGTCTAAATGAATGTGCTTAGCAAAATCTGAAAAATCAGCTGGTGGTTTTAAAGAGGTTAAAGATTGGGTAACGTTTTTCTTTTGCAGTAACTCATCTGGTGATAAAACGTTAAATCCACTTTTAATCAACAAATCCCTTATGCCACGAGCTGTAAGAGGTAAGAACATTAAATACCTTCCAGTTCATTTGATGGTGAATAAAAAGGCATGAATGACGGCTGATCTGTTTACAAATTGGTTCAACAACTGCTTTGTTCCTGAAGTCCAGGAATATGTGGAACAAAACGGTTTGGAATCCAAAGTACTTTTGCTCGTTGATAGTGCGCCCAACCACCTAGTGCTGGATCAATTAAATATTCAATTTGTGTTTTTGCCGCCTAACACCACCTCGCTGCCACTCGATCAGGGTATTATGACAGCATTTAAAATGTACTACACCAAGCAAACGTTTAAATATATTATATTTTAGATTCAGTAGAAGAAAAAAATTTGAATGTTATGGAAGCATGGAGAAAGTTTACGATTATGGATTATATTACACATGCTTCTTTTGCTTGTTGGAGAAAGATTTTGCCAGCATTAGTAAAAAGTGGAAGTTTCGTACAAAAAAATCAGCCGTGTGTTCTGAAAGTTGTGTCCCACTTTTTATATAGTTAATGTATTTGGTAGGTCCATTGTTTTTTTCCGAGTTACAGCGGCTATTGGGTTTGAGTAAGTCATAAGACGCGATTTCTTTTCTAGCGCATATTCCTTTTCCATAAACGAGTTGTAGGGTACGGTAATATATCGATATTTTCTTCCGACTTACAGGAGAAGGATATCGGACTTGAATTACTCCTCAGACTACTGTGCTTTGCCTTTGTATTTCCTCATCGAAGTCATTCGAATTTTATAATGTCCAGATGCGTTGCTATTGTATTCAGTTTGTATGGATAAAAACGTATGTCGCTTTTCATGATTTATTGCTTTAGACAAGCTGAAAGTGGTTCTACCCATATGTTAAAAATATTATTTTTTGCATTATTCTGGAAAGTTATGGAATCATACTCTTTTTGGGGTCGAGGTTTTAATTTTTTACGCTTATTTTTACCTAAAATTTAAGCGAACAATATATTCTAATTTTTATGGGTTTTCACAGAAACATTTTTTTGCTGTTATAATTAAACTTAAATTTTTACTTGCAACTCGTTGCTCGGTAGGTTTTTGATATTTTTGATTATCTTATATGGCACAATTTTTTTTTAGACAAGCATCATAATCGGTTTAAATTCGATATTCCAATATTTTCGGAGCCATTAATTACGAATTTATTGTCAGATAGTTAAAACTTACTTTGAATCAATATATTTCGTAGACTAGTTTTTTAAGGCATACACCTCCATGATTTTACACACTTTTTCTAGTTAATATTGTTTTAAATAATACATTCTGTCAAAAAAGTACCGGGAACTGTTCAATGAAACACAAAATAATTGGTTGCATTCGAAGCAATACCAACACATATGCCAACGATTAGTCCAGCCATCGAAGCACCTTTTCAACACGTTTGAAGAGATCTTCTTCAGCTCCTTCAGCGCATTCTCCTCTATCGACTCAAAATGGCGTTCACGGAGTGGCAATTTAAGTTTTGGGAAAAGGGAAAAGTCACAGGGGGTTAAATCCGGTGAATACGGTGGGTGTTCGGTGATATTTGTCGAGTTTTTGGTCAAAAAAGTGTTCACAATATGAGCCTTGTGAGACGGTGCGTTATCATGGTGCAAGATCCATCAGTTTTTTTTTTGCCAAAAATTGGACCGTTCTCGTCGTTTCTCTCTCAAACGTCGCATAGCTTCCTAATAATATTCTTTATTTACCGTAGAAGCTTTTGGAATGAATTCCGGGTGTACAACACCATGATAATTAAAGAAAACGAGTAGCACGACTTTCACTTTAGACCGACTTTACGTGGTTTTTTGGGTTTCGGCTCAAATGGATAGCGCCATTCAGCCGCCTGTTGACTGGTTTGCATGTCAGACTCATATACCTACGTCTCATCATCTGTTAAGATGCGCTGGATAAATGTTGGGTCCGAGCCATCTACTCCCAATGAATTTTTTGAAAGAAATTCAACTCTCTAGGAACGAGTCGAGCAGGCACGCGTCTCATGCCTAATCGATGGTGTAAAATGTTGCGAAGACACGCTAAAGTCACGAGCTACCTCCCTGAAACTTAAATGATGGTTTTCCAGTACCATTTCCTTGACTTTGTCGACGTTTTCATCCGTTGAAGATGTTGATGGGCGACCAGATCGGGGCAAATCTTCCACGACTTCTCGGTCCTCTGCAAAAGCCTTATACCACTCGTATACACGTGTTTTTGATAAAGCATACTCCCCATAGGCTTTCTGCAACATTTTGAACTATTTGGCACACTAAATCCCGTTCAAAACACACAATTTAACACAAATTCTTTGTTTGATATTTTTATCCATATTGAAAATCGCAGAGCAGAACTGCGGTTTACTGATATAATTAAATGCTAAAAACAAGCTAATTGACAGACCACGCTCAAACTCTGCGACACTATAGTGGACAGTTGTACCAACATCCTAGCAAAAAAGAATTAGACATATGTGTACCGCGCGCTTTTTAAATGAACAAATCCCGAAATTTTTTTGACAGAATGTACCGGAAACCTAAATTTATATACACAATTTTGGAATCAAACAAACTCATAGCCAATTAGAGTTACATTTTATAACATCAGAGAGGCTGACGGAGTTTTACTTTTAACTTACAAAAAAGTAGGCGTGGTTTTATCCGATCTTAATAAACACTTTCGAATAAAATGAAGTTGGGAGCAACACGCTTATCAAGTTTGGACGAATTTTATTTATTTATTATTTTTATTAAGTCGTTATCGAGATGCACGTATTTACCCAAAAGTGAACGTGTAGCACCCATATCTCAAAACTTTTACTTGCTTAGTATTTATTTTTTTGGGTTCATTTACCAAAGTTTAGTGATTTTTTGCTTAATTTATAAACGTGATATCTCGTTTTTGCCTTTTTTAAAAATTACCGTTGTATGGTAGGTGGACATTGTTTATGATCGAAAGTGGGAAAATTTTCAACCACCATGGACACAGGATAATACGTGAATATCTGAATTTTAAATTTGTCTGGAAAAATATTCGCTTGCCTATTTTTGATAGCATTTATTGAATTCTTTTATTATTTTTCTTATAGCTACAAAAAACAGCACAACAGTAGAAATTATCCACTCAAAAATTTCAATTAATTCCTAAATTTGAAATTTGGCGGTTAGCGCGCTTTCAACACAGCCATGCAAATTTTCAATTAACTGTTAACAGTGTCATCACTGAATCCGCTTGTCCATCACTTGGCATTTGTAAATCCCGTGGCAATCAAAATGTCTCTCATTTCCCTATCAATGTCACAAAACGCCGCTATTCGTAATGAACGGCTGCTTTAACGCATCATTTTCATATCACATACGTTCACACAGAAAATCATGGTCTATTCTGAATTGCACACATCCATGCAGGCTTACGACCTTAGCAACCTTTATCGACCATCACCAAGCACATTAACGACCAACAACTATGATTAGAATTTGTCGCCGATTGGGTAAATATCGAATTCGCCGAACAAATGCACTTACGAGATGTGGCAGTTCGGCCATTGGCAACTTTACTTCACTCGCAAACATATGTTTGAAAATAGGGCGACTTTCCTTTAGGTTCTGTCTAAGTTTGAAGTTGTGCTATAGTTTATTTGAGTTTTATGTGCGTTTTTCGAAACTAATTTTTTATTGGTTCATAAAAATGAGTGAATCACATTACAAGCAACGAGTTGTACTCATAATCTATTTTTTAGTGAAATCTGAATGGCGGAAGAGATTGGTTGAGTGGGCTAGTGAAGATGGGTGTTAGGAGAGACCGGTATGTATTACGATGACACTTCGACCCTTTGCCTTTCATTGTGCAAAAGTTGTTGGCGCGAAAAAGCATTCTAAAGGTACGGCACCCACTTTACAGTTCGAATACTGTTCCTCGCGGACTTCTTCCACCCTATGATGTCAGAAGAAATTATCATGGCGGCGGACAGGAGGTCAAGAAAGCTTTAACCGCGGTGCTGAACGGGTTAATTTCGCAGGATTACCAAATGTGCTGCCAATCGTGGCAGCAATGTTGAAATAGTTGTGGGAGGCTATTGTAAAGGTTGGTAATACAATTTTGCTCATCACTTAATTTGCTTGTGTTTTATTGCCAAATTCCCACAACTTAACTCACACACCTCGGGCAGCCGTGCGCACGATGGTTAATTTCATACTGCTAATAAATTATGAGAATGAATCACAGCTTGTTATGTAGGTATATTTAGCTGCCAAGCAGTTAATGAAGTTTGATAAAAGGATGACCCGTTTGAATGGGCTGGGATGATCGAATTTTAACAGAATATTTTTGTATGCCTTGGATATTTTTAGCGAATGATATGAATTCATATACAATATGATACATTTAGGGGGAGCTATCATATACATATATACACACAGACATACAATCTTGCATTTTAACGTGATTGATACCAGAATAAACCAATGCTCGGATGAGTGGGTTTTTTATTTATAAGTACTGTTGTTTTGGGATTCTAAATTTATAATAAACGCAAAATAAAGACCCAACTTTTTTGAAGGCTTACGAATTAGGGCATAATACTACAAGATGTATATAAGTTTGGCACTCTATCGTCTTTTTGATATTACACGTACGAAAATCTTCTTTGTTTAAGAGTATACTTACTTCTATTTATTTCACAATTAAAATTAAATTTATCAGTATGCCAACATTTTATAGCTTACAGAAGTGTTGGAAACAATTTGGATTTTTAGCTTCGATTTCTGTAAGGCCTGCTTATTAAGTCTTGACGGCTAATAATGGCCGTTTGGTAAAAGGTTTTGAATTTACAATATTTCACTAACATAGAAACAATTTTTTTAAAGAAAACCGGGGATAGAAATAACTATTATTTTCGAAATCTCGAAAATCACTTGCTAAATAAAGTTTAGCGCGTCTTAAAATGATTTGTCCTTCCTGACAATACTAAACAAATTGCTTATTTTTGTATTCATAATTGACTGGCCACGAGACCGTCGTCAGTGGCGCATGCCGGTATGTGATTCTATACCGGTATAGCTTTAACCTCTATGAGTAGAGTTGGGCAAAACAAGTTTGCATACAAAAAGGCACACAAAAGAAAAAAAAACAATCGATTTCTTCTTATTTATGTGAAGTAAAAAAATTATTATTTTTAATATTATATATCATTTTTTATTACTTTTCTTACATTTGTTTTAAACTGAGTCGAAATTTTTTGCATACTTTCCAAAAAATATCTAAATTATTTATGATTTTATAATAGCCCGAAGCATGTTAAATAAATCTCAACAACGCATTTTTTAGAAGTTGTTCGCACGGTGGACTTGTATGTATCTCCCGTACATTACTTCCTCTTATCTAATTCATACTAACATAGCGGAGAATATTCATTACGAATCGCATTACGGAAGGCCAGTATAAAGACCAAGAATATCGGCTTTAGAAATGGGCAATGAGTGTCATATTTTGTCAAATTCTTTACTGCAATCAGTATACGAATAAATTCTATCAGTGCGAATATTTGTTCTAAACCCATTCGCGAACTGTGCTCTAAATTCCAGGAAATTTGTAATAGTTTATTTGCCCTTGCGATATCTCCGTTGAGAATGCACAATTGATGAAGATTTATATTGATTAATAAGTTTGCCTTTTAAATAGTTTTGAAATGAAATTCAGTGTTTTACAAAGATATCTACTTATTGAAACGGATGGAAACGCAATATGGGTTACGATCGGAGCTTTAGGCAGGCCCCTATAAGAGTTCAAAACCAACTCTTACAATTTTGGCTGTGTGAGTGGGATCGGCATCTTGTGGAAATATGGCTTCGTGCTCGCATTATGCGCTCATCTCGAGGACTTCTGTCTGATTTGTTCTTGATATATGAAAATAATCAATCGTCCAGGTGAAAGAGCCCCGCACCATTAATATGCCTCCGCTACCTTTTTTTAGATTTCTTCACTAATGAATTTGTATGTTTCCTGTGGTCGATTGATTTTCGTTTCATCCGACCATAGAATCACTTCCTCAGCATATACAGCCGCACTTTTTTTATATGGGCCATTAATTTCGACCGATTTACGATCAGAGCTTTACGTAGACCACAACAAGACTCGAAAGCCAACTTTCACAATTTTAGCTGTGTGACTGGGACCTCAGTACTTTTGAAACATGACTTCGCCACGTTTTGCAGATTGTTGTACTAATGAATTTCTATGCTTCCTGTAGTATTTCTTTCCATTTGATTGAATCTGCTCCATAACGAGCATCTCCTTCAGTGAATAACAAACGATGCCCTCTAATACTTGAAGTGTTCTGCAAACTTGGATTTTTTTTTTAATTGAGTCACAAAATTGGATGAATGCTGTTATTTAAAATTTTTAGCATTATACTAAAGGGTTGTCCAATAACAGGTGTTAGGTGTTAAACAGAAGAGATGATTAACGATTTTTTATCGCCGGAATTGGATGGTATTGATCTGGACAACGTTCATTTTCAACATGATGGCGAAACATTTGATCTTTTACGGGAAAAGTTTCCGGACCATTTTATCTCTCGATGATCTCTCGAGGTGAGAATTGACCACCCATATCTTGTGATTTAACACCTTGTGACTTTTTTCTTTGGGACCACGTGAAAGAGAAGGTCTACGCCAACCGCCCAGGGTGGATTCAAGACCTCAAAAATGGGATTCGTGAGGCTATCGAGGACATAGGGCAGCCACTTTGCAATTCGGTTATGGAAAATTTCATGAAAACAATATTGGCCTGTAAGCGTGGTCGTACTGGTCATTTGTTATGTTATTTTCCACTATTAACAGCATACCATCCTCTTTATAATGAAATAAACATTTAATAATTTATATTAAAAAAAGCTCCTCATAAAAAATATCTGCTGTTGGGGGTCGGCTTGAAACTGTAGGTCCCTCCATTTGTGGAACAACTTCAAGACGCACACCACAAATAGGAGGAGGAACTCGGCAAAACACCCAAAAAGGATGTATATATATTGGAAAATGCTTTATATATATTGCAAAAATCTTTCTATATTTATATTTTAAAACTGTGTCCATTTTGTTTTTGTGGGCGCATCAATTTAAAATTGCAAAACCTACAGGGTGGCTGATGAAAGCCGCTACCAAAAAAAAATTGAATAACTTTTTTTCTTTTTAAGTTATCTGTTCCATTTTTGTTTTAATTTGCAGATTGATCTTTAAAATTTATTAAAATGGATAACTGGAACACGCAAACAAGAATTTGGATAGTCCGCCGCTATCACGCACTGGAGTTCGTAGTTTTGGTACAGAGAGAGTACAGGCGGATGTTTGGCGGCGATCCCCCGAGCAGATGGACCATAATGAGACTGGTGAATAATTTTGCTGAGCAAGGAACAGTCGCAAGAAGGCCTTATCATCGAAACCCACCAGTTCGGACGGAGGAAACGATCGCTGCTGTAGCTGCAGCTATACAAAGCAATCCAAGGGTTTCAACAAGAAGCTTATCTGCTCAACTTGGTGTCAGCCGACAGTCTTTGGAAACAATAATGCACAAAGATTTAGACTTGTTTCCCTACAAAATTCAAATGGTTAACAAACTGAATGCAGCAGACTTGCCGATTCGCTTGGAATTTCGCCAGAAGGTCCTGCAAATGGTGGAAGAAGACCAAAACATGTTAAACTGCCTTTTCATGTCTGATGAGGCCCATTTCGATTTAAACGGCAATGTGAGCAAACAAAATTGTCGAATATGGAGTACTTCTAACCCACAGATATTCCACGAGACGGAATTGCATCCTCTTCGCGTGACAGTGTGGTGTGCGGTTTCTTCACGCTGTATTGTCGGGCCTTATTTTTTTGAAGAAAATGGTCACACCGTTACGGTTACTGGAGACCGTTATTTGAAAATGCTGAAAGAATTTTTCTATCCCGAACTACGCCAAAAGAGAATTCCTTTCAACTCTGTGTGGTTTCAACAAGATGGGGCAACGTCTCACATAGCCCAGACTGTTATGACAGAGTTGCGACGAAAATTTCCCAATAAACTGATTTCAAGAAACTCCGAATTTCTTTGGCCCCCCAGGTCGCCTGACCTTACTGCACCTGACTTTTTCTTGTGGGGTTTATGTAAGCAAGAAGTTTATAAAACAAAGCCAACAAATTTGGATGAACTAAAACAATTCATTCGGGCAACAATTGCGACTATTCCTGTCGCAACTCTCAAAGCAGCAATGAACAACTTTTTACTAAGATGCCGCACTTGTGTCAACGAGCATGGGGGGCATTTAAATTCAATTATTTTTAAAACTAGTTAAGCTACATTTAATAAAATTTAATGACCTTCAACTTGAAAAAAAAAAAAATAAATGAATTCCATACACTAAAAAAAAAGTTATTTGAGTTTCTTAATGTAGCAAAATTCATCAGCCACCCTGTATTTAGATGCGGCTTGGAAGGATTAAAGAGAAATACACAGGGAAGCTTTCTGTACATATTTTATTAAAATCAGTCGGAATATATAGCCCACTATAATTTATAGGAAGCTTTAAATTTTCCCTGAGTTTCCTTTGTTCATTTGCTTTCATTCCATTTCTTTAATTGTTAAGCGCAACAAGGCGTCCCTTATATGTACATCACAATTGTGTTCCCGCTATATTCAAATCTTAAGCGAATTTGATTAAAATGTGGTGTGTTGTGAACGAGCGGACATAATTTTTCGAGTCTAAAGACAAACCGAACCGAATCGTGGCTCTTTTATCAATATTTCGTTGAAAATCAACCGAACATTTTTAGGGTTATAAAATTGGCAACGAATTTAAAAGATTCAGTTTCTTATTAATAATAAGCAAACAAAAGTACAATAGTTTAACTTTGTCAGACCTGCAGAAAGTAAGCTTTCTATTCCTGAAATAAGTGTGCAAAAGTGTGCTGGTGACATCCAAGACTTTCAGCGACGAGTTTGCATTGTGAGTGATAAGCTGTTATCGCCGCTCTAGCCGAATGGATTGGTGCGTGAGTATTATTCGGAATTGCGTATGTTCGAATCTCCATGTATCACACACAAAAATGATAGAAAAAGATTTTTCTAATAGCGGTCACCTCTCAGCAGAGGCAATGGCAAACATCCGAGAGTGTATCTCTGCTACGGAAAAGCTCCTTATTAGAATCATTAAAATAATGTAACTACATACTATTTGATATGTAGAACTATTCTACGACTATTTGCAATGCATCAAAACCTAACATTTGGAGGTATAATTGCCTAGTCAGAATTAGTTTGCTGTAGCGGATTCAAAAAACAAATCAAAACTCAGAAGGAGACCACAATGAAAGTATGAATAAAAACAAACCAGCTTTTTTGTATAGTTTGTCGCCTACATTGTTGTTATGCCGGACCTGTTAAAAAAAAATAATTGACCGGGTTCCGTTCCGCCAAGGTATGCTGCACGAATGTGGCAATCGCTATGCAAATACAGACAACCAGTTCTGCTGTCGGTTTAAATGCTGTGCCGCAACTCATGCTGTGGGGCCTATAAATCAGTTAACTAAGTGAATGTAATAATCTCTTAAGTATTTTGCAATGCCAAAACGTCCCTATTGTAGTACAATACATATGTATGTGTATACAAAATAATAATATTCTGGCAATTACAAAAAAAAAAACAAATTTGGCCTTTAATGGATGCTGTCAGTTTCAGGTGCAAGTTCATACTATGGATCAAAACGATAAGAAAAAAAAATTCAATGAAAACGGAAAAGAAAGTGTCGGTTAGTGAGCAAAAACCATAAAAGGATGAGCGAAAAAGTGCAAAAGAAGCCAGTTGAGCTGACAAACAAACTGACAAGCGGACATAACAAGTAGCAACGGTCAGTTGGTGAACAGCGACGCCAGCGATTCTTTTATGAGAATTTTCAGAGTTTTTCATGCGCTATGCTTTATGTTTGTTATGCTACTATCTACTATGTTACTCATAAGTACAGCAATAGAATTTGGTATTGTTGTTTGTATAATTTGCGGTACTCTTTGTCTGCATAATGTTTTCTTGTTTTTGTTTTTGAGTTGCAATGGCAAGGTTGACACAAAAGTTGGACTTTGGCAATATGCACACCATAAGCTGGCCGTTTCTCTTTAAAGCATAGCAAATATTTCAATTTAAATGGAAGAACAAAAAACAATGGAAAAAGCAAAGAAGCATAAAAACAAAAGATATAACAGATGAAACGGATATAAGGCGTGCCATAAAAGTAAATCTGCGAATCCTCACAGGGTTTATTTATCAGGTAGCATTTGTTTGACCGCTGATTTTCAGTGTTTAGGCGACTTTAATTAAAACTACAGCGGCTAGGTTAATGTTCTTTGTCATATCTCATTTTGTTGGCGAATATATGCATTTTTTTTCTGTCAAGGTTTGTTCTTTTGTTTTTGGCTATATTACATAGTGTGCGCTTATATGGACAGCATTTTCGTACTAATCTCGAGGTTGGCTTGATTTTATACATACCTGTGATACATACACACACACATACGAGTATATTAATTTTTCTTACTCTTTTCTCAACTACCAGCGTAATCTTTATGATTGATGATGGATTATTGTTATTTCTATAGCTTCATTAATTTATCTTCTGTTGCCTTTGTTATTCATGTTTTGGTAGCTTTTTTGATTTTTTGCAATAAATACCTACTAAGCAAGTATGAATTAGACTTATTGGGCGGAACCGAGTTTTATGTGCTCAATGCACTTTTATTTGAAATATCACATTTTTACCTCTAACAATGGAGTTGCACTTGAAAGTACATAAATACTCGATACTTTTTTCACGAAGCAAGTAGTTTTTCTAATCGACGCTTTTTTCGAGTGTGCCACTTGGCATCGACACTTTTGTGCAGTATTTGTTATAGCGCAGCCCTATAACTATCATTCCATCATAAAGGCATTCCATCATGTCACAAACATGAGCATATGTACAAAGAGATCTTCAAATACCGATGGTAGATGACGAAGTTAAGAGTAGCAGCGAAAAATATCTCAAGAAATTGCAGACTCATCCGAACCCTCTTGCAGTGCTCTCTCACGCCTAACCGGAATATAACGTCTTCAATGAAAAGCTCGCTTACTTAAGCGATTGACTAAATAAAAGCAAGTATTTAAGAAAGAAAAAAGTCTCGTCAAAGTAAGTCATTTAAATTTCAAAATGCCGTTTTTTTAACGTATTTACTTTTTTTCTAATTTCCGCATGTAATAGATTTTCTAAAGTTGAGATTTTGTAATGCCTTGCTTCTTTCGTTTGGCAAAAAATATATACATGTAACTTCTACTCAAATATGAACGAGACGTTATCAATAAAACGGTCCGCGGATGACATATGGCAAAAATAATTTTTTTGTTTTTTGGTAGGACTGTTATAAGCTTACATGGCAAATTTCAGCGTGATATGTCACATAGTTTGTTTTCTGTGCTACTGTAAACAAGTCAAGCTCGAGTGTGTTCTTCGAATTTAACGATGGAAATTCAAGTTGAACAAAGAATTTGTTTGAAATTTTGTTATTCCTTAAAAATGTTGCAGACAACCTATGGGTACGCTGCTCTATCGCGTGCACGTGTTTTCCAGTGGTACACATCGTTCAAAGAGGGCTGTACATCAACCCAAAAAACCATGCCAAAGTCGCTCAAAAATTAAGGTTATGCTGACTGTTTTTTTCGATTACGAAGGTGTGGTGCACTCGGAGTTCCTTCCGCAAGGCCGATCGGTTAACGCTGAATATTATTTAGACGTTTTAAAGCGTTTGCCCGAGAACATTCGTCTTAAATGGAAGGAATTGTGGGACAACAGGTCATGGTTCTTGCATCACGATAATGCACCAGCTCACACATCACGTTTTGTTCGCGATTATTTGAACAAAAATAATGTTAATATCGTTCCGCAAGCATCGTATTCGCCTGATATGGCTCCATGTGACTTTTTCCTGTTTCCCAAGCTCAAGTTGCCGCTCCGTGGAAAACATTTTGAGACAATTGAATTCATAAAAGAGAATTCGAAGAACACACTCCAGCTTGATTTATTTACAGTAGCACAGAAAACAAACTATGTGACATATCACGCTGAAATTTGCCATGTAAGCTTATAACAGTCCTACCAAAAAACAAAAAATTTATTTTTGCCATATGTCATCCGCGGACCGTTTTATTGATAACGTCTCGTTCATATTTGAGCAGAAGGTATAAGCAAAGAGAAGGAACCGCCCATATTTAAATTTTTGTGTCTTTTACTTTGTAAAATTCAGTCAAAACTTGAAAAAAATAATTTACGTTCAATAATAATAAGAATTCAAAAAAAAAATCTGACTTTTATTAGCTAAATTTTTTACTCGATTCTTGAATATAAAATTTATCAATATTTATTCAGTGACTATATTCTGCTCCTCTACTAGAAATAAATAAAAGTATCGATACTGCGGTCCTATCAAATGCTCACTGATTGCTAGTCACTTACGCGTACAAAGTAGGTGGTCTCAAAAATCAATATCGGCAATACCAATTGAGTGCGCCTTCCGAAATCGCTGTGACGTCATGCTCCAAGAATATACAAACAAATGCAAGGGAAATTAGTTGCTTGCGAAGAGTAGGTGAAAGCGATAGAAACTACCAATGCAAGATATTACACACACACATACATTTTCTTTCCCTGGCGTTATCCGCATAAAAAGAATAACTTCTTTTGGACGTATTTTTATAATTCGTGTTTTCTCAATTTTACGCGGCTTTTTCGTTTTCATTAGTTTATTTTGTTTACTATAAATGTCAAAAATCATAATATCACCAAGCCATTCATTAAATTTTTACAAACACGTAATTTCTCTTCCTTTTGTTTTGTACTGTCTATTATGGTGTCTGACGGCACGCTCGTCAAAATCGCGAAAAATGAAGTAATGGTTTTCGGAATGTGTCACCTTAGGTATTCAATTAGCGTTGAATAGAAATTATAAAAACGTGTCTTGCAGAGGAATTTCGCATGTTGCTATGTCAAAGACCCACTCTAATGTTACTCTTTTTTTTCTTTGTTTTCGCGACTAGTAATCTTGAAAAGCCAAAGCACAGTGCGATATTTCGAACGAATTGCTTACAAATTTATATCCCGAATGGTTTAGTTTTTGCATAAAATAACCCACTGTTATAAAAATGAAAAAAAAAACGAAAAAAAATTTTAAAACTATATTTTTGCCAAAAACTGGGCTCATCAATTATGGTACATAGTTGCCCAATCCAGTCTGTACCACCTATTGTGACCTTTTAATTCGATCTTTTCAATGCTCAAAAATACTCTTGTCCGACCCGATCCGTGAGAGTCGTATTGTCTTAGTTAAGAATGATTCGTATTTTGCGGTTGCTTTTCGTTAATTCTCTGAAAACTTCTGGCAAACAAATAGTTGGGTATCAGTATCACTCAGAATTGACTGGTGTACGTTTTTCTAGTGGTACAGTAGCGACATGGCCAGAGCTTCCATAAAAATAGGCAACCCTTGCTTTCATTGGGCTAAGCTCGTATTGGAATACCTTTACTGTCGATTAATACCGGCTCATATACATAGATCTATGATTTGTCGCCTACTGCGGTCTAATAGACGTGCTTTGAACCACTGTGCCTGAATTTCTTCAACATTTCTTTACATCAGCCTACACGAGACCGGTTTTTGGCAATTATCAGATTATTCGGTATCCATCGAAAACAAATCTTCTTGACGACCAAGTGTCATGCAATATAGATTGTGGGCCGCTCCCAATAATACATGACGATCTCTCGTTATCAATTGGCGTACAGCATCGATTGTGTCTGGCATAACCGCCGTTTTTGGATGCTCTTCACGAAATTCATTTTGCAAGGTTTGACGGCTACATTGGAACTCGTTTTACCAGCGTTTTGAAGCCGTTACAAATTGATCAATGCACTCTTGACTCGATAATCCACGTCGAAAATTGTATTAAATCATTGCATGGAAATTTTCATGAGTTAATTGTATCTTTTGGGCAAAATGAATTTTTCCGCTCATTGAAAACAACAAGAATAAAGATCGTAAAGAAAATGTTATATGTAAGTTGCTAAATTTTAAATTACAGCTCATCACACGTAGTGTTGCAAAGGCAACCTGAGTGCCTGTAAAAAACAATTGACATATATATACATATATTATCCGGTTCATATAGTTCATCGCTAAAATCTGATAAGGAAAAGGAATCAAGACCGGCGATTTTTGAAAATGTTTTTTTGAGCTATAATCAAGAATATCGCTAAAACTCATTTAGAGATTTTTGGCGATGGAGTTTTAGATCTATGGCTGGGAGGATCCAAGGAGCTCAAATAAATAAAGCTGCAAACGAACCCTCTCCAAAGCGCAGGTAGCACTTCCGCGATCCTTCTGTTATTCTTCTTCCCACTCAGCCTAAGCCAATAATAATCAACATTCAACTATTGAAAACTTGTCTCTAGTTTTGTATATAGACTTCTCCTTTTCATTGAGGTTGATGTGAAATTGTTGATTATTATATAGGGTGTGCCATGTAAAATCTGCTTTTTGAATCGGCTATAAAAAAAAACTAATCAATATCTTTTGAAACTATTTTTTTTTATTTTGAAGATTGAACATTGTCATTTATGAATGAAAAATAATATCGTTCAAATGACTGCCACGACTGGTTTTACAGTAGGCAATTCGATCAACCCAATTTTTAAGTACATTTTCGATTGTTTGGGCTCCAATTTCATGAATGGCAACTTCGATTTCGTGTTTTAAAGCATCAATCGTCTCTGGATGGTTCGCATAGCATTTGTCCTTAACGGTTCCATACAAAAAATAGTCCAACGGGCTTAAATCACAGCTCCGAGGCGGCCAATTGATATGGGAATTTCGGCTGATTATTCGGTTTTCAAAAACGGTAGTCAAAAGTTGGAGTGTAACTTTGGCAGTGTGACAAGTTGCACCGTCCTGTTGAAACCAAATGTCGTCCATGTCATCCTCTTCAATTTTTGGAAACAACTCGTTGAGCATGTCACGCTAACGCTCGCCATTTACTATAACCGCGTCTCCTCGCTCATTTTCGAAAAAAAATGGCCCGATAAAGCCGCCAGACCAAAAACCGCACCAAACTCGTGACTCGTTGTGGATCCATTTGCTTTTCTACAGTAACGTGTGGATTTTCTGAGCCCCAAATCTGACAATTTTGCTTATTGACGTAGCCACCGATGTGAAAATCAGAAAAGAAGAAGAAGACTCACCACTTTGGAAATAGATTTTCAATATTTCCCAATTTTGTTCAAGCGCATAGCGTCCCATTTCGTAAATGAAATTATGAACACATTTTACATGTCATTTGTGTTACCATTCTCAAAAAAATAGGTGGTTCAAAAAGCAAACGCAATATGGCCCACCCTGTATTTACCAAAAAAAAAAAAAAACCAAACAAAAAACAAAGAACATTTCACCCAATTTATCAAAAAACATACATACATATGTAATCATAAAACAATACTAGTCGCCTATTACATTTCCAATTCAAACCACTCGTTTCTCATTTGTCACTTATCTTTCATCGAATCACTATAAGCTGCAAGGTGACAAGGACATACATTTGCATAAATTACCTTTTTTTCTGCAGCAGCAATCCTCTGCTTTAAACTCCAAAAAGCAATTCAATCCAATTCAATCCCTGCCAAGCTCATCTTACAAATCTTAATGTGTTAACAGCTTTTTGACTCACTTCCTACCACTACTCGCTATTTCTCATCGCACTTAGAGTATATTTCAGCAACAGCAGGACGAGTTGTTACACATTTCCTAGGTCATTTCAGCAGGTGGCGCAACAACGGGTACGTTGTTGTCATCCGCATCTGCGCATGCTACACCGCCACTTGCTACTGTTACGGCCGACGAGGAGGATGATGACGCCGGTGATGTGGGTGAGAATGTGGTTGCGAGTGCTATTGCACCAGGTGCTTGACTTGTTGCAACACTATCGTCGGTTGTGCATAATGAGTGCGCTATTGCTGACACTGCTGTGCTAGTGGTGGCGCCTGTGCTAGATACGGAGGCTGTGGCGTTATTGCTGCAGGGTGATTTCAAATTTGCTGGTGGCGGCGAATTTGGTGGCAGGGGAGAGTCGGAGATGCTATCGCGTGCTGTTGCTGTTGTGTTGCGTGTTAGGAACCAACAATCCATCGGTGTCGGCTTACCCTTCATCACGACGGGGCCACGGTATTCGAGATTGAATGAATCGTCATGGTTAATCTCCTTGCAGAGCAATCTGTAAATGGAGTAGCAGAAAGGAATGTATGAAGTATAAGAACGTTGTATTGGCAGAAATGGAGTCAGAGATATGTACTTGTAAATGCTTTGATAAGTTGGTGGGAAGTGTTGCAACGTTAGCTAATGATTGAAAAGAGAGTGCCTTACTTATGTGTAAATTTGTATAAAACAAGTCGCTGCGTTGTGCTAAACGTACAATACTGTACGTTTCCACCACAGGCAAGCCCAGGGTTTGCATGTTTTGGGCTTGAGAGAATTGTCAACTGCTTACACTGCGTGCTTGATGGAAATTGTACCTAAATTGTAGTTCTTTTTTTTACTATGTATGTGTATGTACATATGTAATTCTCTTTTCAATCGATATATACGTTCCTAAAAAATTCGTGAAAAAGAGAATTAAGTGAAAACCATATTAAAAAATTCTTTTTAGAGTTCACTCAAGAATCTATTTCGTCTTATGCACATATTTAAATTCATTAATATGTTATAAGAAATATATTATTAAAATGCGATAGCAAAATATACCGAGTCTCAGAGGATTTTCTTGAGATTAATTTGAACACTTCGTAGATGCGTCGAAAAATCTCAGTCTATTTGGTCTATGAGTGTAAAAACAGAAAAATTTTTTTCTTTTTAACTCGTGGTAAATACAATTCGTGTAAAAACAGAATTAGGTGCATATTTAAATTTTAGACGCCGACAGCCAAGAAAATTGTCTCGATACTGACTGGTTGTAAAACATTGTTAACATATTTCGATAAGCACGCAAAGGGGAAAAATCACATAAATGAACATTGTTGCCACCATGTAATATTAAAAAACATGCAAACCCAAGATAAGTATGGACAGATTATATTACGCAAATGTAGTTTTTTATTTAAAAATTTTTGATTATTTCCTACTTTTGAGGAAAACTCGACGCTTTTAATGAATGTTTTACCTAAAATTTAATGAGTCTAGTATTTGAAACAAATAAGTTAATAATTTTAATTTGATATTAAATACGATTTTCCAATATTTACGGCTGTAACGACGATGTTAATTAAAAATCTGCCTTAAGCCTATAAATTAGTAAAAATTTCTCTAAGTTTAGAAAATATTTCCTAAGAATTAAGCAAAAAGCATTATCAAATTTTACAGTACATTTCGGTTATAAGCGCCCGGTTATAAACATTTCCCATGGTGAAAAGATTTCAGGGGCGCGGCCAAAATCAGAGCGTAATTCGGTCTTCAGCGAATTTGAAAGAATCAGCTTCTTGGTTAGCGTAACAAGGGTCATGAGAGCGGTTTGTTTAAGAAAAAACTGAGATTTTGTTGGTGGCATCCAGAAAAAAAATCAGCCTTCACTCATATTATTTCATTACTTTTTGAGCAACGACTGATTGGACAAATGTGTGAATACGTTTGAAATGAGTGAGCAAAATTTTGCTGCTGAGTACCCAGTGGCATTCTAGCGGAAATTATTCTCATAATTTTTTTTCTCCATAGCGGATGGCCAAGCCTTGTAATCTATCATCATTGTAAAGCATTATATTAAGTGCAGAATGCAGAGGTGTGGCCAATATTAGACCCTTAACCTGCTCTCAGTGATTTTGAAGGAAAAAATAAAATTATATCAATGTCTTGCACTTCGGTAGGTAGGTGAGATGGTTGCAGTGCTAGTCTGGCACTCCTCAAGTAGCACTAAAGCGCCGTTTTGATACCATTATGAGACCTCCAACAGGAAGATATCTACAGCCAGGCAGAGCTGTGGATATAATAGAGAAGATTGAAGGGACTTAGGTTGGTGCACTGACCCAGACTGTCGAAGAAAGGAGCACTCTATGATCTTAATCGTGTAGCTGCTCAACCCGGATATTTACAGAGAAAGTGTTCAACAGTTTCGTTCTCTGAAAGATCCTCACAGCTTCTGCAATGGGGGTTAAATGGGAACCCTAGTTTTTCCGCGTGTGTGCCGATCGTTCAGTGCCTGGTAAACACAGCTACGAGCTTGGCAATTAAATGACGAGGCGTCCAAAGGACTTTCTGAGTCCTCCGTATATTGTACTAGGGCCAAAGGGTTTTTGAAATAGCACATTAAGAAATGGAGCTCAATTTTTTCTGCGCTTTCGTGAGAAATAATTTGTGTAGTTCGCCTTTAACAACTGTCAGGGGGATCCCGTTGACCGGGTAGGAGGTCTCTGAGGTCAATTCAGTCCCTTTTATGGCAAACTCATCAGCATTTTCATTTCCTTCTATGCTCCTATGTCCTGAAACCCAGATCAGAGAAATGTTACTTGCACATCCAAGAGATTTGATCTCCTCCTTACAGGAGTTTACTAGTTTGGTTCTGCACCGTGGCGTCGCTTAAACCTTGATCGCGGTTTGACTATCGGAGAAAATGTTAATATCTCCCTCGGTCCCACGTTCCCTAAGCATTTTGCATGTCTGCAATATCGCAAAAACCCCGCTTCCATCTTGGAGCCGTAAGTGCAGACAGAGGTGCAATCTTCGGCACATATTTTCGCCTCGATCCAATCCTGCTTGTTTGGAAAGATTGCCCTCTAGTTTGCGGATAGAGAGATCTGTTCGAAGTTCGGAGAAATATGGTGTTAACTGCCGGAAAATGCTACCATGTCCCTTGAGAGATTGCCTCCAAAAGCCAACCTCCTTTAATCTGATTGCACTTTTAGCTGCGACGGAAATAACGTAAAAGTCGATGGGAAGTAAGTGCAGAAGGACGTTCAGGGGCGCACTGGGGCAAGTTTTACTTGCTCCGGTGATGCCAATGCATGCAGGCCTTTATACCCTCCCCAGTTTAGTTATAGTATAGCGCTTTCGAAGAGCTTCCCACCAAGCAGGAAAATAAATTGGCAGAACCACTACGTTGTGCATTCACAGCACG
The DNA here is from genome assembly GCF_027943255.1 of Anastrepha obliqua. NCBI lineage: Eukaryota > Metazoa > Arthropoda > Insecta > Diptera > Tephritidae > Anastrepha > Anastrepha obliqua. The sequence goes on from NC_072892.1 coordinate 91,798,963, forward strand.
ACGTGTCGCTTGAATCCCCATTTTTTACCGAACATAGATTTACAAGAGTAGAGGGCTATACTGGTCTTCTTTACCCGATTTTCAATATGTAGCTGCCATTGGAGTTTGGAGTCAAGTCTCACTCCAAGATACCTAACTTCTGATGATAGCAGGTAAACGTGGCTGTTAAATTTGGGAAGTCGAAAGGGTGGAGGTTTATATTTTCGGGTAAATAGCACCAGCTCCGTTTTGTCAGAGTTGACTCGGAGGCTGCCCTTGCATTTAAAAATAGGGAAATTTTGCACCTTAATTAAGCATTTTGTTGTCTTCAGATTAAGGGCAATATTTACTCCAAGTCATAAAAAATATTAGTACCGAATTCACTTAAACTGATGACGAATTTCATTGCTTTCAGTGCAGTGAGCACTTAAAATTTTTACGTGATTTCTAATAAAGTTGTGTTCCTTTTATTTCATTGAACTTGTAAGAGGCTTCCAAACTTTTACGAGTTTTTTATTTTGATTGTGTATAGGTATATACGTACTAATGTGCTACTAAATGGTGTTAAAAATGTGTTAATTGGTTGATGTTTGATAATATGATATCCGAAAGGTTTCCGGCCGAAATGAAAGTAAGTCATGTGTAGGAATGTTTTAAAATAATATTCTATTATCTCGAATTTATTACATGAACATTTAAATGTCATTTCCTTAGTTCAACGCTTTCAATGGATGTGAGCATTCCAAAAATATGTATACAGGTATATATACTTTATATAGCGCTTAATGGGCTTATATAAGTACACTCGTTTCACACACTCGCTCAGGTATGTGCGCTGTAGCTATTTGCCGGTCTTGAGTAAGTCGAAGATTTACGTGTGACCACACACATATGCCGAGTAATGCATGAAACATGTCCTTGCTGATAAGACGATTTATTCTGCTACACGCTTTGATGGCGTTAACATTATACAACGGCTATGCTAAGCCATTACGCTTCCTCTAACCCAGTTCACCTTAGAGATTTGTAAATTGTGGCAATACTGTTTTCTAGGATGAACATAAAAAGGTTTTCCCTGTTATGCAATAGAAAAATCAATGGTAGTGAATAAATCCCCTGCTGCCGTGAATACGAGTATCAGATATGGAAACGGCATTTTGGTATAAGCATGACCTACGACGAAAATTGGAAAAAGGCTTTTTTTATAGTTTTGCTAGGTTATCTAATACTCCTATTACTGTTCTCCATCTGTGAATGTGGTAAATGGAAATGCTCATGAATTAAAAAAAAAAAAACGTTTACCAGAAAAAGAAAAACATTTACATAAATTTAAAATACTTTATATATCGAAAATGTGCTTGGAAAAGACATTTTATAAGCTTTATTAAATCAATGCTAATTTCCGTAAATAAGCGTGTTCGCCAATGTAAATTTTTCTAATTACATTGTGCGACAAAATGGGATAAGAAATAAATTAATAGTTTACTTTTTTGCCCGCTTCGTCTGAAAATACGGCTACTGAAACCGCCTAAGGCATATTTTTTTGGAGCACTTTGACCCTCCATCCATCCTAAAACTTAAGTTTTAAAAATAATGGAGATATTCCGCGGGTAAGAAAAACTGTGTCAAAATATTTTAAAAAGATATGCGGCTTTAAATTTCATTATATACTCTTAAAGGCACTACTAATGGTAAATGCCGCTTTATACGAATATTTTCAAATAAATATGTTAGTGTCTCGGTAGAAAGCAATATACCTACGGGGACCAACTTTCTACAGCTCTTCTTCTTCTATAACTGCTATTCTGTTCTTTTTTTGACTGCTGCACCCTATTATTGATTACCTCTAAAAAGTTCGTTTCCTGTAGTAATTTTGTAATTTATTTATTTTTTAATTGAAAATATCATGCAACTGCTTTTCATAAGCAGAGAAATCAACATCATGCATATTACCATCAGAAATACAAAAAGCTGTAACTAACATTTTTTTTACCGTCAATCCTAAAAACGTTATAAAATTAGCAGTAGGTATACAAGGGAAAAAGGTCCCTGCTTGGAAATTTTTCATAAAATTCGAAAGCCAATTTACATCTTAATTAATTTAAAATTGTGCGCTTTGTATAAAATCTCAATCTTTTATACAAAATTAAACCCAAACCGTAATGGAACAAATAAAATATTATATTTAGAAAATAATTATAATTTAACAAAAATAATTTAATTCTAAAATGTTTACCACCGTGGGAGTTAAACTTCTATAGATACAACGATGCAGAATTCCCTCTCACTTGATTAAGGCCAATGATTTCCCACATGTTTGTATAGTATATCAAATTTCTTTTCAGAGTCGTCAAAAAAAGTTTATTTTGTTTTAACAATATTCCAAGAAAAGCGATTGGTAAGAAAGCCTCTTCCCTCGATGGTAGTTGTAAATTAAAATTAAATTTGCCTGAACAAGTGATAATTTTCGATTCACTTGATTAAGGCCGCAGAGGAACATGTTGAGATAAATTTAAATTACTTAAAAATGGTATTTGGCATAGAGTCATTTAAGGTAGTTCAGGTAGTGCATAGAAATCGGACACCAGCAAGTATGAAAATCTCCCAAAATTTTGAGAGTAACTTCGGCTGCTACGTCACCGGAGACTTGGCAGCTGAATTCTACCTGCTCATTTCACATGCAAGCCTTCCTAATTTATTTTTTGCGGGATCTACGTAATGTAGCAAATAATACGAAGCATATAAACAAAACAAACAAAAGGAAGAGAAATTACATGCTTTTAATGTATAATTCCTTATATATTCTCAGGGCTTGACGACCCTGCGAATTCGGGAGGCGCAAACTTGTATTCCATCATCTTTGGGCGTCATCTCCCTTCAGTTGAAATAGAAAACGTGTCTCAATCGTCAGAAAATGAAATTGGTGGCCTATTAGAACTTGTTAAATTAATTGGAAGCGAAGTTTTTGCAGATATGGCTATTGAGAACGCTCATGATTTATTGATGGAAGTAGAAGTTGTCGAAGCGGATTTGATGGTATGCTATCCGAAGCTGTAAATCAAAGCGATTCTTAGGATATTAGCCCTGACGAAGATTGTGTGGTTAATAATTTAACATTAAAAAAATTAGAAGCCAGCTAGCCCTGAACCCAGGTACTGTACTTACATATCATTTCTTTTTTATAATTATCTTTTTTCCTAATGCTCCCATAAGTGATTCCCAGTAAATCGTAATGCCATTTGAATCTGAATTGAATAGGCTAGAGGGTGATCTGCTACCATTTCACAGCAGCCAAATTATCAATACGGCGAAATAAGCTCGTTGAGAATGTACATGTCTTGAGTTACTGGGCAGTATATATATCTGCACACATACATATATATTTTGACAGGAGTTTACAACAAAGCCATGCGTATACATATGTACAAATTATTTGAAATCAGGCCGATTTACTCTCATTACCTTTTATGGAACAAAATTGAAACCTTTTCTTCCTATTCAGTTCAAAGCCGTCTCTTTTGAATCTATGTAAACAAAAGCCAAAAGACATAGCCTTCGTTGGCATTAGATATGGGCATTCCCGACCAGTTTTGCAATTATAAACGAAGGTAAGAAGAAAAGCGTGGTAATACTTCAAAGAAATTGATGCAGCTTGAAGAAGATTAGGAGAAGACGTAATACTTCTAGCTTAAGGTAATATGTGACAAATCGCCATGGAATTCGTTGTAAACAATGGATATTGCACTTACATACATACATTTTTATACTCGCGGTCATAAGTACGAGCATTAAGTAATTTAGACAGAAATTGACATATATTACTTATACCAAAATACCCCGAATGATGAGAGAGGTCGATTTAGTCTTTTATTCTGTCCGCCCGAGTGCACGATGACAATCACATACCTATTACCCCTTATCAAAGATAGGTTGGTATTGAAAACCGCAAAATCCGTCAATGATTACATTCAGTTATAAATTAAAATAATGATAATAATATAATATATATAATATATATACGGCGGTTGGCGTAGCCGAATGGGTTGGTAAGTGACTACCATTCGGAATTCGGAGAGAACGTAGATTCGAGTCTCGTTGAAACACATAATGAAGAAAAATGTATTTCTAATAACGGTCGCGCCTTGGCAGGCAATGGCAAGCCTCCGAGTGTATTTCTGACATGAAAAAGCTACTCATAAAAATAAAAAGAAATATTTGCCGTTCGGAATCAGTTTGAAAATATAGTGTGTCACTCTATTTGTGGAACAATATCAAGACGCACGCTGCAAATAGGAATAAGCAAAGGATTCTTCCTTTTGATAACATATCCGTCTTAAGAAGGAAAGTTATTCCACACGTAAAGATGTATGCAAAACCATTTTGAAATTCAAAACCCTAAAAGCGAAGGAAAAAAATCGGCAATTTTAGTAGCACCACGGCGAAACAGTTCTAAATTCTTATGTTTCCAAATTGTGTTTTACAGCTTTTGCTCCTTCGAGGTTGGGATATGTCGTCTTTATTTAGAGGACTTACTTCCAATTATCTATTTCTGGGATCGCACATGTTCAGAAAGAGTTTCTTAAACGTGCGCTACGTTCTTTGAAATTTTCTAAGATTTTCTCTTCGTATAATTCTGGCCTGCTTTTAAGCAATCTTAAATTTCTTGGACTGAGAAGATTGATTCTTTCGATCGTTTCATTCGTTTGTTTTTAATATAATAAAAGGAGCAATCCATTGTCCGTAGGCGAATGAGTTGGTGTGTGACTATCATTCGAAAGTGCGTAGGTTCAAATATCCATGCCTTAGACACTAAAATATTGGAACAAGTTTTTTGTAATAGCGGTTGCCGCTCGGCACGCAATGACAAACCTCCGAGTGTATTTCTGCCATGAAAAGGCTCCTCATAAAAAATATGCGCCGTTCGGGGTCGGCTTGAAACTGTAGGTCCCTCCATTTGTGGAGCAACATCAAGACACTCAGCACAAATAGGAGTAGGAGCTCGGCCAAACCCAAAGCAATGGGTGTAATTATGTACTTAGTCCCGCCATAAGCAAAAGACCATGAGGTCGAAGTGCCATGATTAAAAAATCGATACACAGGGTCCGGTAATATAGAGAAAGAACTTTACCATTCTGAGATCACGTTTAATCAATTTTTTTCATTTTCTGAGATCCCGATGCGGCATGATTGAGAGAACACAAAAAAAGCCTTCATTTAGCTATCAGTGATTTTGACATAATCAGCCAATAAGCTCACGTAATTGTAGGTATTTGCTTACTGTTTTTGTTTACAAATAATTTCATTCTTTTTACATGGAACTTGAATCAAATCTTTATTGAAACTTTTGAAATACTCGATACACTCGACAAAACACTTAAACGCCTAACGCCAAATATTGTAACAGAAGCCAAATTACAATTTAGGGGAATATCTGCTTTAATTACTGATTATTTTCCGCATGTTGCTTTCTGATGCGAGTTACATTTAAAATTTTGTTCAGTTCTGACAGGTTTTCGTTTGTTCACTATTTAGAGAAGTCCACGTAAAAAATGCAATGTTCATTATATCTATATTTATAACATTTAATACATAATTAATTAATAAATTCAAATTACATTTGCAACACCTGATTTTAAATTAATAACCTCTCATTAATAGAATGCGTAGAACGGCCTAACATACGTTGAGCCGGTACTCTTCTTGTAGCTGCTTGAGCTGATTCAGGCATTTTATGTTGCCCAATCACTGCTGGTGTGGATCCCGTCCGCAAGCGAAATGGTGTGTCGATGCTAAAATAATCCGAGTCAATCGATGAGTCGGAGTCGCTGTCATCCGAATCACAGTCACTTTCTGCATACTGATCCTGAATAGCAATTATAGCTGCAAGAGCGGCAAGGCGCTGTAATGCCGATAGTCGAGTGGATTTTTCCGTATTCGTTTCGTCGAGTGGAAGTGTTGATGGTGCAGCTTCCATTTCGACATCAGTACAACTCATGTAGTTCATTTTGCCTTTTTTTGTTAAATTTCCGTTTATTATAAATGTTGACAGTTTAACTGTTGCTGATGAACAAGCCGTGCGCTCTGTACTGCAGATTTTTCTTGAATGTGACACTTTACAAAAAATTTGCACAATTTATATAAGAGCGCCGTCGAGTTAGCGGAGCGGTATGCATATCCATAGTTGTAGTTATGCATGTATGCAGTGTCGCAAATTAAACGGAATGTTTACAAAATAGCTAATTATGTGAAACATTTAGTGTAAAAACGTAGGTGTGACCCCTGTGAAAATTACTGCTAAGACACAATACAATTTTCAAACACAATGCACAATGTATATTTCTCTTTATTACTCTCGAACATGTTTTGGCATGACGAGAAAGGACTTGGCGACTGACGCGAACAGTTAAAGCTATTGTTCATTTATGTGTTTTGGGTAATTTTGACAAAGGCGTTGTTTGAAATATTAGGGTTGACTTTTGGTTATTCAAACACATGTTGTTTACTTGTAAAATTACCGAAGTCTACCTACAAGAATTGGACGACAGAAAGTAATCCATACAAATTTTCTTACTAATACACATAAAAATGCTTCAATAGTGCGAAAGTGACCACACGGCTGTTGTTTTCTACATAAAAATATGCATATGCAAGAGTTACACAAAAAATTCATTCAAAGAAGAACTAAAAATTTATAATTTTTTTGTGGCTGAAATTCTTGAAAGCGACCAGCAGAAAATAACGTAAATCGCGGTGCAAGAGTTCGAATTACATATGTATATACCACATGAAAAAAGTTATAAGATCAACTAAATTTCTTGTGTTTTTATTATCAGTTTAGGGCTACCAATTTGTGTAATGTTTACAATTAATGGTAAATGTTTTAAAAATATCCACATTTCACAAACCTTGGCACTTACACCATTTTTGGGTATTAGGCCGTGCTCCTTCTCCTATTTGTGGCGTGCGCCTTGATGTTGTTCCACAAATAGAGGGACCTACAGCGGGACAAAATATTTTTTATGCGGAGCTTTTTCATGGCAGAAAGACACTCGAAGTTTGCCATTGCCTGCCGAGGGGCGACCGCTATTAGAAAAAACATTTTCTTCATTTTGGCGTTTCACCGAGTTTCGAACCAACGTACTTCGAATCCGGACGGTAGTTACGCTAACTGCGCTTAAACATCACAAAAATTTGGCCATATGTGATGATTATTTACTTCGTCGTTGACTACAAGGGAGCATTAGAGTGAGCAGTATAGATGTACGTTTAATTTTCCAACAAATCTCATACTTTAGAGGGAGATAGAAAAATCACACGTATACAAATATCTCCATTAACTTATTCACATTGGCATAAAGAATGTGCTGGAAACTTTGTTCTGAGCATTATGGAATATTTCGAACAACAGTGATTATATGATCGGTCACTACTCTTGCATAGAATTTAAGTAGCGGCCTATAATTGCCATAACAATTTTTCAAGGTCACAATGGCTTTGTTTTTGAAATTGGCGCAATTTTTATGCATACAATTTTTTGCTAGATAGGCAAATATTTGTTTGTAAGGTAGTGGTGCAAAATTAGTTAAGTATTGCAAAACAATTGTTTGAAAAGTTCGGGTGGATGTTTCTCAATTAAATTATGAATGAATAAGATCTAATCTGCACGCCCGTATAGAAAATAAACAATCCTTTGTGTTAAAATGTATGAATGAGCAGATGGGTGTATGTGTGCGCGATTTTTTCTATATACCTGGCTTTCACTTATTTTCGCTGATTCTTCCTCTTCTTTTTCTTTGTTTCTTTTCTGCACTGACATGGCGGTACTGTTTCTTACCTTTCTTGCATTTTGATATGTTATATGAAACTTGCTCATTGTTAATTTGCCTACTAAAACAATGTATTAGAGGTGACATCAGTATACCAAATGAAATGACGAATAGCCGTTTAATTTTAACAACGCTTTACTTTCTTTTATTGTGACCTTCTATTGTAAAAATCTTTGTTGTTGGCTAATGCTATTACATTTAACAGACTTGCCTTGTCTAATACCCAAAATTCTACGCCATATTTTGTTATTGTAAATTGTCGAGAAAAACAGTTAGGCTTCTTTTGTTGTTAGGAATGACATTGTAATGCCATTGGTAAATATTTACTATGTTTAGTTGTGATACTCGAAGTCCGTTAATCGGAACTGGTCATTCATTGAAAGGTGACCTTTTTCGAGTTGTGATTGTTTCTTTACAATGTTGAATATCAGCAAAAGAGTCATAACTAAAAATATTGCACTAAGAAATGCGTAAAAATGTTATCAAAGAACCATTTAAAAGACAAAATTAAGTTTTCCCAACAAGTATTAAAAACAGTCTTCAGAATATTTTCGCAAATGTTTTCACAAAAAGCAATGAGTTATTTTTTTTAAATATTTTGAAAACTTAAAAACATTTTTTCTAAAAAAATAGAAATTTGGGATTGTGCCCCTTTTCGGGCAGATGTGCGATCCATTAAAAAATAAAACCGTTGCTATTATTTCTAAGTAATAACTTCTATGATCTTGAAGGAAGCAGCAACTTACTGGCTATTATTTTAGATTTTCGTAGAATGAGGAGTACTTAATTCTGATATAAGTTCTGTTAGAAGTTAAGGGGTTAGGGATGATGATTTTCAGACGGCCAATCTGGATTATTGTTTTTTAGCGACTGCTGGGTGGTGTTTGCCTTATGAGCTGGAGCGGAATCTTGCTGGGGGACCCAACGCTCTCCTTGAAAAGAATACGGCTCAACTGCTTCCTGGTACACTTTTGCTCCGGCCTTAACTCCTTTTTCGCAGAAATGAAGAGATGTAACACCCGACCCAACCATTAAATTTTTGCGTCTTTAGAAGTTTTAGTATAGATTTGGTCGTTTTGCTTTTTAAATACTTCTTCAACAGTGAAAATTTTGTCGTACCACCGAAGAAGTTGCTTGCCTAATTTTCTTCAAGTTGTCAAAAGATGTATACAGGGTCAGACACTCGAAGTGTAACAAACTTCAGACCGCTCGCGCAGCTGATGTACAGGTATCAGCTGTCTGTTAGTTGGCTAAATGACAGTCCAGAGCACTGTTTATAAGTTGGTGGAAGCATTTGGCCGTAAACGCGAAAAAAGAAAATCAGTAATGGATTTCAAACGTAATACATAGTGTGATTGCATTATATTTGGCTGGAAAATCACAACCACCGATTGTTCGTGAGCTCAAGCACATTAAAGTAATTTAAGCTTTAGTTAATCCACCATTACTCGTTACAATGATACTGTTAGCATCGCGAAACGTCATGGAGGTGGTCATCGAAAGACTCCAATGTCACGTGAAATGGTTCAAAAAGTGAAGAAGCGACTAGAGCGAAATCCCCCACGAAGTGCCAATCAAATGGCGAAAGAATTGAAAATATCTGACCGTAGCATCCGTCGCATACTGAAAAATCATCTCAAAGTCAAGCCTTACATGATCCAAAAGGCGTATGGTTTCACACCAAAGCAGCAACAAGTCAGACTTGAGAGAGCGAAGGAGTTACTTCGCTTGGCAGAAAGCGGTCAATTTCCGAACATTATAGGTATTTCCTGACAAGAAAATTGTTCGCAAAACTCCCGAAAAGATATTTGATCGACCGTTCATACGAGAATTTGAGTCATCGATTGGTCACCGGGAGGCAGCATTCGCCACAGGTAATGGCTTGGGCCGCTGTAACCGCAAATGGGCGCTTTCCAATCGTTTTCATCGAGCCTGGCGTTAAGGTAAATGCGAAATATTATCAGGAAAGTATTCTGGAGATTGCTTTGAAGACGTGGACAGGAAAATATTTCGGTGGCAGACCATGAACGTTTCAACAGGATTCGGCACCATCTCACAAAGCTCGAGTGAACCAAGAATGGCTAAACAACAACATTCCGAACTTCATAATGTCCACACAATGGGTTTGAAATTAACCAGACGCGAATCCGATGGATTATTCTCTTTGGGCCATTTTGAAGAGGAAGGGCCGAAATACAAGATTCATCAGTCTCGAGACGCTGAAAAAAGCCATTGTCCGCGAGTGGGCTAAAATACCTGCAAGTCACATTTGGATAGCTTGCGATTCGTTTCTGGAGCGTCTCAAGGTCATAGTCAAAACAGGAGGTGATCATATCGAGCGATAGTAAATTGATTCTTAGTTTTGTATTATTTTCACACACTTTTTAATGAAGGTCTTTGAGTGTATACTTGCGTGTTTATAATGAAGTTTTGACTTAACTTTTCTTCATAATATTTTGGTAAATACTTTGAAATCCATCTGATACACTGCCTCTAATCACATTACAAGAAATCCTAGGCTTAACGCAAGGTTACTGGCCAATTTAAGGATGCACTATTTTTTTAAGAGTCTTATTTAAGAGTTTTTAAAGTACTCGCGAGCGTGCCATTTAAATTCAAGCGTTAATAGTTACTGGTTCGAGGTTCAAGGCCAATTGGTTAATCTCTGTTTGTCCTTGAGATGAGATGGGAAAAGTACGCTGTAAAAACGTTTTTCAAATTATCAGGGGAATACATAAAGAACAAAATTTTTAAATGAAAAAAAAACAGCTGTTTTGTAAGGTGGGAAATTGTCAATGGAGCTCACAAGAGCACCGCAATTATATGTAGGCTCAAATCTCTTTTTATTACTCGCAAACAAGTTTTTGCATGACGTGAGAGGACTTGGCGGCCATAAACTATGATTTAATAGGTCTGTCAGAATGAGTCCTAAACGTTCGTTTCGGTACCGGATGTGACTGATAAACTACTTGCTTGTATGTATTTCTAAAGTGTGCCACATTCGTGCCGCATGTCTGGTGACGATGCTATAACGTCTTTGTAATTTTGCGTTTTTGTTTTTGAATTCTTAGGTAATTTTAGTAAGCCCATGGCTTAAAATATAGGGCTTATGCATCTGCTTTAGTTATTATCCTTACCTGAAGTTTTGGGATATAATTTAAGAGGTGCGTACAACACACACATACACAAACATACAAATATGGGTTTTTATTTTAATCATGCAGAGGTAGTATGGATTTTGGGAATTCCCATGGTATAAAACTCATTATGAGCAATATTTGGGCTAACGTTTGTTTATGAAAATAGTTTTTGTATAATAGTTTGCATCAGTTTACAAAGGAATTTATTTTACGATTGGCGCGCTTTGTTAAATTCGGCCAAGATCGCTTAAGCGGTTATTGCGCTATAAAAAAGAAGAGGAAGAACTCAGTGGCTTGTGCGAGCCACAAATGGTAAAACAATCATAAGAATCGGTAGAAATTCGCTTCGCTACACACAGCGTATCGGCTGTCAATTTTCATTTCACGGTGTTCGCCACCGAGTAAACATGGAACGTGGAAAGAAAACAATTGCTTTGTATGTTGGTGTTTCTTATGAATCTTGCCAACTCCTCGCTCATGTGCACACTTCGAAATCTCAAAAGAAATGACAAAAATCGTTAACTTCGCCACACACGCCCAAGCGATTGCCACATAAACCAACCTATTTGGTTGTTTATTTTTCTGCTCACCCGCCTATGAACAAGGGTATTCTAAATAATTTAGTTCACATAACGGCTGTACGTAACAGCGAAGAGGAATCGAGGTAGATATAGAGATATACAGGGTGGTCCATTTTGTAGCGGGGTAAGAGTGTAAGATGGGTAAGGGGTTTGCCTTTTCAAAAATGAGTTAAAGATTAGACAGTGTACATGCTTTTAAACTTTGCTTGAATCAAGGCTGTAAAAATAAATAATAATAAATATAGAACATTAAGTACCAGCAAGAATATGTACACTAAGTGAAATCGGGGAAAATATCAGCATACACAGTTTAGGATTAGAAGGGATTATTTAGTTACAGTGGCAATTTTACAGTGGTAATTTGACGGCCGGTCGCCGTAACCGAATGGGTTGGTGCGTGATTGCCATTCGGAATTCACAGAGAGATCGTTGGTTCGAATCTCGGTGAAAGCAAAATTAATAAATACATTTTTCTAATAGCGGTCACCCCTCGGCAGGCAATGGCAAACCTCCGAATGTATTTCTGCCATGAAAAAGCTCCTCATAAAAATCTGCCGTTCGGAGTCGGCTTGAAACTATAGGTCCCTCAATCAACACGCACACCACAAATAGGAGGAGGAGCTCGGCCAAGCACCTAACAGAAGTGTACGCACCAATTATTCATTTTGTTTTTTTTTTTAATTTGACAATAACGTGGAAACTGTACTTTCTGGGCCTACAGGGTATATAAAGCGGTTTTCATTAAGCGATATCCTGGATTTGATTTCCAATGGATTCATTAATGTTTGCGATTGCATCGTAAATGGTCTTTGAAAAGTGACGCCTAGATGTTAGTAGTGAACAGTTCCCAGATATACAATTTTACACGATAGAACAAGCGATACAATCATTTAAACTTATTATGAAAATGGTCAATCTATAACATATTGCGAAATTCGTGATTTTTTTTGCTCGAGGATTTAAAGGTTGGTTCAAAGATTTGAAGTAACTGATCCTGTCGAGTATAGAAAAAGGGCTGACAGACCAAAAACTGGACGTTCTGTTCAGAATAGGCTGCTGTAGCGCAAAATATTGCTGAACAATCCTCAACATCGACGTTCTCAGCAATTAGGAATTCATGAATCGAGTGTTTGGCGAAGACATGGTGGACAATAAAATGATGTAATTTTTCATTTTATGACATATAAATATAATGGTTGACGGGTGCCCAGTGGAATTTGTCGAAAGCTTCTGCTACATCGGTTGCACTCTCATGGCGCACGGCGGAGCAGGTGAAGATGGCAACTGCAGACTAACAAAGTAAAGACGGCGTTTAGGCGAATGCACACAGTATGGGCGAGTTCGCAAATCTCCATGCCCGCTAAACTGTGAATATTTAGCTCATGTGTGAAGTCAATATTGTTGTACGGAAGTGAAACATGGATGGTCCCTCACATAATCACACAGATTTACAATCTTTCGCCAACAAATGTAAAGCATTGCATGATTTGTAGAATATTCTTGCCAAACACCATCAGCAACGATGCGCTGTGGAGATCAATGAATGAGAAATGCTTTCCATGGCAAACCAAATGTAGAAAGTGGCGATGGATAGGGCACAGGCTTAGAAAACTACCAGATAGCATCACGAGAATGGCACTGGACTGGAACCCACAATGAAGTAGAAGTTGCGCTTGGTCAAAAAATACTTGGAGAAGGTCGATGTTGCGCGAGCTAGCATATGCCGACATCACATGGGATGGCGGAAAAACAACAGCCCAGAACTGTGTACGATGGAAGAGTCTGGTCGAGGCCCTATGCTCTCGAGCGGAGTGAACAAGGAATTGTTTCAGATATATTTTCTAAGAGCCGTATATAAAATAGTGAAACCTGAAAGAATCTTAATTTTTACAAGTTTTATTTTAAAACAACATACGTCTTTTGCAATGCCCTATATATATTGAAATCCGAACTTAAATTCTTTCGGCCAGGCTTAATATTAGTTCATTGTGCAACCGAAGAAGGTGTCAACTGGTGGCGCGAAATGAAGCCAAAACTATTCGGCTGAGAAGGTCCCGAGTTAGGCGCTTGTCATAGTGACAATATACCGGATCTGTACCTAATGACTAATGATAGGTACTGCGATGAGCAGGTGTTATTGAAACGAAAAAGCTTCTGTACCTCATCATCACAAAGAACATGTGTCTGTGCACACACCTGGCGAGAGTACTTAAACCAAGCCGGCGAATACTGGGATTAAAATACCAGATGACGTAGCGGCAAAGATGGTCGACAGGGAGGCCACTGTAGAAATTGTGCTGCTACTTCATGAAAATGAAGGAATGGGCAGTGTTGACACCAAACATGTGCTGGCATCGAGCCCAGTACTGATACATTAGGAAGATGACTAACAGTGGCTTATTATATTCATATTACAGGGTCAGGCACTCGAAGTGTAACCAACTTCAGACCGCTCGCGCGGCTAATGCAAGGGCATCAGCTGTCTGTTAGTGGCTAAATGACAGCCTAGAGTATTGTTTATAAGCGCGCGGAAGCATTTTGCCGATAATAAACGCGAAAAAATAAAATCAGTAATGGATTTCAAACGTAATAGTGTGATTGCATTATATTTGGCTGGAAAATCACAAACAGCGATTGTTCGTAAGAACGAACACATTAAGGTAAATAAACCATTACTCGTTACAATGATACTGCAAAACGTTATGGAGGTGGTTATCAAAATACTGCAACGTCACGTGAACTGGTTCAAAAAGTGAAGAAGCGGCTTGAGCGAAATCTCCGACGAAGTGCCAATCAAATATGATCTCAAAGTCATGTCTTACAAGATCCTAAAGGTGCATGATCTCACATCAAAGCAGCAACAAGTCAGACTTGAGAGAGCGAAGGAGTTGTTTCCCTTGGCCGAAAGCGATAAATTTCCGAACAGTGTGTTTTCTGACAAGAAAATTTTTCAAATTGAGCGATTCGTAAACACCCAAAATGATATTTTTTTGACCGATCGTTCATACGAGAATTGGAGTCATCGAGTTGCCACCAGGAAGCAGCACCCGCCACAAGTAATGGTGTGGGTCGCTGTAACCGCAGATGGGCGCTTTCCAATCGTTTTCATACGAGCCTGGGGTCAAGGTAAATGCGAAATATTACCGGGAAATTATTCTGGAGGTTGCTTCGATGCCACGGGCAGGCAAACATTTCGGTGGCAGACCATGAACGTTTCAACAGGACTCGGCACCGTCTCACAAAGCTCGAACAAACCAATAATGGCTAAAAAACAACGTTCCGAACTTTATAACGTCCACACAATGGTTCTCAAATTCACTAGACGCGAATCCAATGGATTATTCTGTTTAGACCATTTTGTAGAGCAAGGTCCGAACTAAAAGATTCACCAGTCTCGAGACGCTGAAAAAAACCATTGTTCGCGAGTGGGCCAAAATACCTGCAAGTCCCATTCGGGTAGCTTGCGATTCATTTCTGGAGCGTCTCAAGGCCATAGTCAAAACAGGAGGTGGTCACATCGAGCGATAGTAAATTGATTCTTAATTTTGTATTATTTTCACACACTTTTTAGTTTGAATTGAATAAAAGTAATTTTCCAAACTAAATTTTGACCTTTTCAATTGGTTACACTTCGAGTGCCGGACCCTGTAATCGCTTCAAGATACTGATGGAGTTTTCCAGGTGTGATATTTAAACGGGCAATATCCGCAGGGACAAATTCCTGGGCAAACATATTTTACCAGAGGAGGAAATAAAATTCAATAAAATAAGACAAATACTAAAATTTAGTTAGGGAATTGAGCTTCGAGAAATACTTTAAATCCATGAAGGATGCACAATAGATAAATCCCTTTATAATAATAACAATAACCTTTAAAAAATTGTGAGTTAACAACATTGGCCTACTTTTGTGCGGGTATTTGAAGTTGCGGGTCAAAAAGACACTTTCATATTTTAAAACCCAACATTCAACGGAAATCAGTTTGAAAATATCTATGAGTGTTTGGCCGAGCTCCTCCTCCTTTTTGAGGCGTGCGTCTTCATGTTGTTTCACAAATGGAGGGATTTACAGTTTTAAGCCGACTGCGAATGGCAGATATTTTTTAAGAAGAGCTTTTTCATGGCAGAAATACACTCGGAGGTTTGCCATTGCTTGCCGAGAGGTGATCGAAAATTAGAAAACACTTTTTCTTGATTTTGGTATTTCACAGAGATTAGAACCAACGTTTTCCGAATTCCGAATGGTAGTCACGCATCAACCCATTCGGCTGCGGCGGCCGACATCAATATTAATAGTAAATTCCAAGTATGTTAAAGTGAACACTGTAGATGGCGCGGAATAGTGAGCAGATATTAAATATTAAATTTAATTTATTCATGAATCTGATCATTGAACAAAATTTAGTAAATTTTCACTCTTCATGAGCAGTAAAATAATAAATATTATACGAAGAGGGCGAGCTTTCATTTAAAAAATACTATTAAAACTCAACTGGGGTATTCATAAGGGTGTTGTGTTATTGTATGTCATAAAATATATTTGGCTAAAAATACATTAAATAAATAAAATAAAAATACGTAAGCATTTATTTGAACAAATTAGCTGTGACAAATCGCACTTTCGGGGTTCTCAAATTTAACTCATGTGGCGATTCCTACAGAATTTTCGACAACAATACAAATACCAATACCAAAGTATACATCTCTGTAAATGTATGATCATTTTCCATAAAGTGGAACTCTGCTCAACCGAAAAGCGATCTACTTCGAGCTGGGTAAATATGGTAATGAGTTGAAGAACCATTTTTGAGCACGAAGTACAATTTGCTGAAAGTGGCGAGCGGTTTAAAAGGAAGGAAACCAGCTAAGGGCCCATCCTTTAACTTTGTTCACTTGACGAGATAAATTCGAGATATATACCTACTCGTATATTTTTGTGTCGCACAATGCACGCGAAAAGTGCTAAAAAGCATTTAGTTTAAAATGAAGAAAAAGTGAAATATCTAGATTTCAGAATCCGTATGCAATTAGAATATTTATGCTCAAGCAATAATCATGTAAAAAATTATGTCTCGTGATGAACCCGCACAGTTATTTTGTTAAAGTTTCTACTCTTAAAATTAAGTAGTACAAAATATTTGCTCTCTTATAACAAGTGCTTCCTAAGTAAGAGAGAGAGAGAGAGAAGCTCGATTAGCATCAAAACAGCTGATTTTAACAAACAGCGATTGGAGGTGGTTATTCTTTACTTTCGCTTGTGTTGTATTTTGTTTTCGAAAACAGTTGAAGAAAACAAAAGCAAGGCAAATACAAATAAAGCTTTATGTGAAACTTGAAAGAAAAATAGGTGGGAATTGTAGTACGGAAAATGGGAGGGGGGATTGCCGCTGTTTCTGAGTTGTGATTTAAAGTCTTGCTAGTGAAAGTGAAAGTGTTGACATTGCCAAAAATAATTACAATTTCAATTAATATGAAAAAGTGGCAGGAATTAAAAATCATAAAATGATTTCGTATATTGCAGAAATTAAATTGTTTGAATTGCCCCATTATATATGTACATACATGTGGCTATAAATTAATGTAACTAAATTCATATAAGCTCATACATATATACATACATATAGAAATTTGCACATGCATTAAAAACTAAAACCATTCCATCTTGATTGCATTCTTTTTCTCTACAGTAGTCCTCTTTGTGCCACTGATTACATTAACTTATTGATTTCATTATTTGCAGGTTGTTGAGGAATATTAAAAATAGAACTACGCAGACACTTTCAACAACTATTTCTTAAATTATTTGTTTACACTTTTCTTTTAGCTTTTCTTATCTTAATATGGGCAGTATTGTCAGCTGCGAAAAACAATGCATGTATGCACGCTTTTCTAAGCGGCGAGAGAAAATGAGTATACAACTGTGTAAGAAAGAGAACGAGAATAACGAAGAGACTCGGAGTGGTAAACTGCACTAAAGAGCTGAAGAGATAAAATGATATATGATATTAACGTCAGACGAAAAAACTTGTTGATTGTCATTATGGTGGACAGAATATGAAAGGTGGAGACATCCGCGAACTGCTAGCCTGCTCTCAGTAAATTTGGCGGAATCCAAAGACCTGATTATGCATACTTCGCACAGCTTCACGGGTAAAAATAGTTTAAATAAAAAAATAAAAACATTGAAAGCGTTTGCATATGTCTCATTACCTGGAAATTAGCCGTCCATTGAATTTGGATTTGTTGCGCGAAGATATGCGAAATATGCATAATCGGACCTTAAGAATGATAGATTATAAGATAGCGACATTCTTGAGATTATTACGGGTAGAAATATTGTCATGTATGTCGCAATCTATCATTTTTTGACTACCACACTGAACAATTTTCTTAAAAATATGCCCAGTAAAAAGATAAAATATCGGGTATTTCTTAGCTATCGATGACTATGGTTTGACAGCTGAGAATGGCAAACTTTGCTGATATTTCTGTGAAGTAAGGTTTGGCAAGTCATTATGGATTGTTTTAACCCCAGAACAATACTTCCAAATTGTGGGAAATTTGAAAAAAAAAAAAAAATAGTTTCTTCACGAAGTTCATAGATAGGTTCTTATTTCTTTCAAAATGAGGTAATACCAGCTTTTACGTTGAACGGCGAGTGCTATCGAGCCATGTTGACTGAATTTTTGCTTCCAATCGACGACATTTTATTCCAATAGGATCGTGCAACTTGCCATATTGATTGATTATAATATTTAAGCCACCATTGACGCCATGCGGCCAGATTTATAGTCAAAAACTGTACTGATCGAATGGAGCAATGTAATTCTTATATCCGCGATAGATATATAACGAATATCATATTAAAAAAATGCCATGAAATTTTGGTAGTTACATTAAAATTTTGCGCGTTATAATAAAAAAATTCATTCCAACCATATTTCTGTTTTGCGCTATCATTTTAAGTTCTCAAGCTCTTAAAAAACACCCGATATAAAATAAGTTATTAGTAATGAAATTCGAAATAATAATAGAAAACAGTAAATTGAAGTATCTTGAAGTTATATATTCAGGTTACTCATATTTTAGGTTTAAGTTTACTTCACGCTGTAATTATAATTGCTCTGTGATCCAGCTACTTTAGAATTTGCAATGATAGCTAGTCTGTGAAATAGCGAAAAATTTAAAGATGCGTCATAAGTAAAGAAATAGTTTATAATATATTTATAGATAGGATGAAATCCAGACGCTCAACATATTTGACCGTCACTAAAGAAAATTGACCAAACATGATTTTATGCGTCCAGCTTTTTCTTGTTAGAAGTCACCAATTATGGCAAACAAATTAAAGGAAAAATAACTATATGCACAGGCCACAAGTGATAAATGGTCACCGAGTGTGCAATACTCGAACAAACTGAATTTACAACTTTAAGAAATATATTCATAAGTTATTAAAAAAAAATTAAATTTATGTTCAACGTAATGAACACGTCGATGCCACAGCAAGAAGGAAATACTCTTGGAAATTGCAAAACAGCGCCGCACAGGTTTTGTCACGCGTAGGTGTCAGTGCGCTGGGCACGATGCCCGCACTTGTTAGAGCTTCTTCCCTACAGAGCATGCAAGTTCTATTGAAGTATATTTCTAAGTTAGTAAGACGAAATTTCCTTTTCGAATTCAATGTTGCACGGGACAGCATATCTCCCCACTGGAAGCCTAAAAGAACCGACTGGTCTCTGTTCAATAGGACTTTCAATAATAAATTGAACAGATCAACTATTCCCTACTCATCCACTGATCAACTGGACATGCAGGTGAGCGGTCTTATCAGACGGCTTCTTCAAAGTGGCTTGTCTAGTACCTCTTAGCAAGAAGGAGCTTCCTCCCTGGTGAAGCAAGACGCTGACCAACTTAAAAGAGAAGGTTACGACAGTTTTTGATGAATGCTACCAATCTAAAAACTTTTAAACTTACCGTGTAATGGATTGAATGAATACATAAAAGCCATTAAATATGTGAAACGGAACTCCTGGAAGGAGCACTGTGAATCCATTGAATTCGTGAAAGATTCTGCCAGGCTAAGCAAGATCCTTTCGAGGGACCACTCCTACAGAACTCTTGTAAAAAAGAAAAATGGGGAGTTGGCTCAATCTGCCGAAGAATCTTTGACTATCCTGGTAAATAATGACTTTCCAGAAAATTCTATTACCCCACGTGACACTGTTGACACGAGTCGACAGGAAGGGCTACTCGATGTTGCCCTGAAATTTATCCTGTCGGCTGACAGAACCACGTGGGCAATAAATAGTTTTTCCCCTTTTAAATCTCCTGGTTCTGATGATATCTTGCCTGTGATGCTTCAGAAAACAAGTACCTTGATGGTTTCCGTCTTGCAAATCTATTTGTCGCGTATCGCTCTTAATCATGTCCCTGCCAACTGGAAGAAAACGAGGGTTGCTTTCATACCCAAGACAAGGAGCAGAGGCCACAACTCGGGCAAGAACTTTAGGCCTATAAGTCTTACCTCATTTATCCTAAAGGGGTTTGAAAGATTGATTAATGATCATATCTGAGAACCCATCGAATCCAAATTATCTCCAGCGCAACATGCTTACCTGAAAGGGATATCCACCGAATCAGCCTTATATGAGGTTGTAGGCACTGTGGAAAAATCTCTGGAAGGCAAACAATTCACTTTGGCGGCCTTCATAGATATAGAGGGTGCTTTTAATAATATCAGAGCGAAGTCAATTGTCACTACTTTAGATAGACTAGAGGTGGAAAGTCTTATCTGTCCCTGGATTTCGTCCCTGCGCGGCTGCAGGGAAGTTAATGCGGTCGCAAGAGGGGCTTAAATCATTAGATTCGTGCAGTGCACGCCCCAGGATGGTGCCCTTTCGCCCCTACATTGGCTAGTTGATATTGAGGAAGTTCTGAAAATATTAATATAAGTAAGGGTGAGGTTACGTTGAATACGTTGATGTCTTGGTCATAATTGTATCGGGACCATTTCGCTCACTTATGATTGAGATTTTGGAAGGGTCGCTGCACTCAGTCGATGGGCTGCAAGTTGCGGCCTCCGAGTCAACTCGGATAAAAGGGAGCTGGTGCTATTTACCAGAAAATATACACCTCACGCTCGCCTCCAAACTCTATTTGAAGCTACACATTGAAAGTCGGGTAAAGAAGGCCAGTATAGTCTTCTATTCCTGAGGACTGCATGTATTAGCATCACCGGAGTATGTAAAACTCACCCCAGTGCTGCCTTGAATGCCGTTTTGCACTTACTTCCCATCGATTTTTACGTTCTTTCCATTGCAGCTCAAAGTCCAATCAGTTTAAAGGAGGTTGGCCTCTGGAGGCAATCTCTCAAGGGACATGGTAGCATTTTTGGGCAGTTAACACCGTATTTCTCCGAACTTCGGATAGATCTCTCCATCCGCAAACTGGAGTTTGACCGCCGTTCAAATAGACAAGATTGGATAGAGGGGAAAATCTGTGCCGAAGCGTGCACCCCTGCCTTCACTGAAGGCTACAAGATGGAATCGGGAGAGGGAGCTTGGCGTTTTTCTAAATCAGCCAATTTATCTATCTCTTTTAAGCTGCCGAATACTGCTAGTGTTTTTCAGGCAGAAGTCTTTGCGATTCTGCAGACATGCAAAATGCTTAGGGAACGTGAGACCGAGGGAGATATTAACATTTTCTTCTATATTCAAGTCGCGATCACGGCGCTGACGACGTCATGGTGCAGAACCAAACTAGTAAGCTCCTGTAAATCTCTCCTTGGTTGGGCAGGTAACATTTTTATAATTTTGGTTCCAGGACATAGGAACATAGAGGGAAATGAAATTGCTTATGAGCTTGCCAGGAAGGGGACTAAATTGGCTTCAGGGCCCTCCTACGCGGTCATCGACGTCGCCCTCACAGTTGTTAAAGGGGAATTGCATAAATTATTTTTCAGAAAAGCGCAGAAAAGATGGAGCTCTATTTCACTATGTGCTATCTCGAAAACCCTTTGGTCCCAGTACAATATACGGAGGACTCAGAGAGTCTTGGCGACACCACGCCATTCCTTTTCCAAATTCGTAGCTGTGTTTACGGGTCACTAGGCGATCGGCCCATACGCGGAAAAGCTAGGGTTACCCATTGCGGAAGCTGTGAGGATCTTTCAGAGGAGGAGACTGTTGAGAACTTTCTCTGTAAATATCACTCACTTCACTTGTGTTTTTTGTTCCTAATCTTCCGTAACAAAAGGGAAATATTGGGATAATAAAAAAAAACAAATACTCGCCCAAGCCAACAAATACTGTTACCTAACTAAATTTCGTTATTTAGTAAAGTTATTTCGAATTCATTTTTAATTCACACAATGCCATACAGAAGGATTAAAAATTTGATGCCATACAAATCGATCCCCCCTAATGCTCATAAGTGCAGGTGTTTGCAACTGTGTAAGCATTAGCTTTAACTATGCATTCTTACGTATTTATCTTAACACGCACGAGTTTTTCACCTGAGTTTTTCATTGTATGCTTAAAATTTTCGAGAACCATTTTAATCCTCATATTGCCCTTTTAATGAACTTTCTTTATAGCTGTTTCGAGAACGCGTCAAAAATGTCTATTTAATTGGGAATCAGAAGGTTAAACCCACTACAGAAAAATCTCTTAAAGTTCTACTGCGGAAGTCTGATGACAGGAATTTTATTTCAAGTCGCTTTCCACATGATATAATATTTGGAGAAATTAATTTTACTTTCGGCTAAAAGGGTAAAAACTAAAATGTACTGGTTAGCAATATATCCACAAAACTTTATATACCCGTTCACATATGGCAGATTAGCTGCAAACTGGACAATCAGTTGCCAAGATTGTTTCGCAAGGTTTTTCTTCATAGAAATTGGTTCGGGGGAATATTTTAGTGTTTTTGGTTTGTTTAATTATTTTTAGCAATACGAAGAAAAGACAAAGAGAGAAGCATTGGCTAACACAGGGTTGTACGAAAAAAAGGGATCGTTATAATCTAAGATTATTTTATAATCTCGGATTTCAGGAGAGAAATCATGATGGGAGTTAAGCTTGAAAAAGTAGATAATCTAGGTATATGTGAACCTATTATAACCCCCTCGTACTGTTTTTTGCAAAGTTGGAAGTCTGGAAAATATTCTCTTTCAACAGGATGCATACATACTTTACATTATTTTTAAAATAAATCTAAATAATATAATATTATATGAAAATTCACTTTTGAAGTTCTCCCATTTCAAATGAACCTAACTCTTAAACTAAATCTTTAATTCGTTTCGCCCTCAATTCGCCCTACCGCTGTACGAATAAAAAATGTGCATAGAGATACTCTTATCACATTTGTCTGAGCACGTTGTCACGCTCTTCAGCGCAAGCTTTTACAATCAGATTAGCTTTTGCTGCTGCGCCTGCAAGCGTGCTTTTATTTTCCGGTAGCAAGTCAGTCGAACGTGAGCATTCCTGTATTGCGGAGGGACAGGCGAGGAGCGCGCGTCTGTGCGAGTAGAACCATTGCCACAAGGCAAAAAGCCAGACGTGACGGGTAAAAGCTGATAGAGAAGTTTTTGTGGAAGTAGGAAAACGGAGAAAGACAAATGCAACAAAAGTGCGCATAAGAGCACAATTTGCACATAGTAAGGAGTAATCATTCTTGCGGAATATTAAATTTCAGATTTTTTGTTCATACATTCTAATTCATTCTACTAATCTTTAGTTGAATGGGCACGCTCTAGTCATTAGCCACCTGAGTTGTCATTTACAAAAGGATGAAAGTACACAGATAAGTATTCTGGGAAAACCGATTGAAATAAAACTTAATGATTTTAATACGTGCGAATTGTGTTTGAATTCGTCGAAATTTTCAATATACCCGGCGCTTATCACAGCAAATTACCGTCGGTATTATTGAGCAGCTTACTGCAGTTCAATGTACGCTAATTGAATTACGCATTGCTTTGCCGCCGACAAAAGTCAAGCCAAGGCAGGCATTCCTATGGTTTCTTTGCCAGATCTGTGTTCATGAGTATCATCGCATATTTTGTTGGCTAAGTGTGGCTAGGGCTAACGACATAATAACAGCGACCACCAAAGGAGGCTCCTGTGCATTGCCATTGAGTCTCATCAATTATTCGTTAAGGAATATTTAAATAGAAGTTAAACAGGAAATAAAATGGAATTTATTTTCGATTGCTTCTTCGAAAATACTTTCGAGAAAATCACACGCAATGGCCTACAGGATCGCTCTTCACGTCGTGACGTTTTGGACCATTTGAATGCTGTTATTGGTGGTTGTAGTGATGGTGAGCTGGGTGCAAAATATTCGGTATGGATATGACATTTTTCGGTTTTCATAGGACAAAATATGAACACTGAGGAGGTAGCGCGGTTTGCTGTATTGGCCGCGGTGAGGTATCATCGTGAGAAAAAGAGTGGCAATGGAAATGTGAGTAATGAATGTACTTAAAAGTGAGCCAATTTTATACTAAAAGCAGGCTAGTAAAAGGATCTATTGATTCACCAGTTTTAAAACTTTTTTGAGTATTATGAAAATAATGTGCCCACGTATTCCAAGGCTTATTACAGTGTTAACGCTTTAGGGGCCGAATATCGCCGTTTAAAAATGTCTCTTATCCTGTGCCGTCATATAAATCTTCCCTACTTCTAATTAATCTCAAACAGCTAGAAAGTAGAATATCGATTTTGTCGCTGTCTTTTCTGTTTAATATTATTTTCTGTTACTCTTTTCTAGAAATGGTAAAAAGATAAAGATAAAGACAAATATAAAGATAAAGATAACGATAAAGATGAAGATGAAGATAAAGATGGAGATAAAGATAAAGATAGAGATGAAGATAAAGATAAAAATAAATCTCGCTAAGATAAAGATAAAGATAAAGATAAAGATAAAAATAAAGATAAAGATAAAGATAAAGATAAAGATAAAGATAAAGATAAAGATAAAGATAAAGATAAAGATAAAGATAAAGATAAAGATAAAGATAAAGATAAAGATAAAGATAAAGATAAAGATAAAGATAAAGATAAAGATAAAGATAAAGATAAAGATAAAGATAAAGATAAAGATAAAGATAAAGATAAAGATAAATATAAAGCTAAAGCTAAAGATAAAGATAAAGATAAAGATAAAGATAAAGATAAAGATAAAGATAAAGAAAAAGAAAGATAAAGAAAGATAAAGATAAAGATAAATATGAAGATAAATGTAAAAAAGGTGCATACTTCCTTCCCATGTATAAATATTAGTATCCCTTCTAACTTTATGGTGTGCATTTTTCTCTTGACTTACAAGCTTACAGACCGCCTTGGAGCAGCATATGGTTTTTATGAGAAGCTTTTTTTATGTGGGAAGGCAAGTGGAGGATTACGGTTGCTTGCTAAGGATAGTTAAATAAAACTTTTTCTGAGATTTTCTACATACATACATATACATAATTACGAAAGGATTTTTTAATAATTTTTATGATTAATATTATTAATAATTTCCTTTCTTAAATTTACGAATTTTTGTTAATACTGTACACTTGAATCTACATATACATATGCATGCGTATATGCAAACGAGTATGTCTATATATCTACATATATATATATGTATGCACATGTTATACATACACACTTATGTGCACATATTTCAGGTCTGTCTTATGGGCAAATTCCACAATATACTTTACATTGCGTTGCGCACATGCTGGGATTGGGGTGTACGAGATTCGACTGTTGTGGTTTTACTGCTTGGTAAGTGAACTGATTTTGTACATGTATAGACGAACATTATGCGGGTTACTCATCGCCATGTTGTGCAAGAAAAGAGTTTTATGTAATATGACTATGCCTACAAAGTTGCTATCCGATACACACATGTATAAACATGCTCATAAAACTGACTAAATGCAAGTAATCACTCGTAGTACTCGTAGGTGTGATATGCAAGTATGTGTGACAGCGTAAATGTGTTAAACGCAGCTGTGAGTGATTGACTGTTCTTACATGCGTATACCTGTACATACGGACGTATTGTACCTAATTAAACCTGTATGTTGTTTAATGTACACATACAGTCGTATGAACATTTTTCTCATGCATAGGCAACAAACAGTGATTTTTCAACGTTTTCGGTAGGGAGGACCACCGGTGGTGAGAGCCACCTATGTAAATGCTTGACATACCAAATACGAATTTCCTTTAAGGTATTGAGTAAGTTAATGTCGGTTTTTGCACTGAAGTAAAAAAAATCGCTGTTACAAAAGCTTTTAGCGAAATTAAAAAAGCTGAAAGACACATTAGTATCGCATTTCAGAAAAATGTATGCACTAATTGCTAAATTTGTCGGCTTTCCTCCGTTCTGGAGTTAAATATATGAAATGGTTAGTTGTGAACAACTTTAAGGATTTCAGAATTATAAGTAATTTTATTTTATGTAGGTGACAAGTGAATTAATTGAAGGTAATCACGCAAAGTAAAATATAGTAGCTGTCAAAGTTCGAAGTTGCTTGCACTGGTTCAGGAAGGTTATAATAACATTAACAAGAATAAGGTAAATGAAAAATTAATTGCCTGTTAATAATGCATTTATTTTGCGAAAAGGTTATTCATTGAATTTATGTATGTATATCGAAAACTGTAAAAAAAAACATTTTAGGCTAAATAAAAACTTTGACACACAGGACTTTAATTTGTTTTTTTTTAACTTTATATCACGGCATACAACGCAAACGAAACAAATTAAAAAAACATACCCAGGTTCTGAGAATGAATTATGATAAAAGGTAACAAGCATCAGAAAATTAAAGTAAAATACTTATATACTCTGACACTGCTTTTCAATTGAGACTAAGTTGTGTGTTTTTTTTAGATGTATAAGAACTGTCGATATTGAGCCGTTAGCCAAGAATGGCAAACTGTATTTACATTTCTGTCCAGTAAGACTTGGCAAGTTGGGTTGGTGCGTGACTACCATTCAGAATTCAGAGAGAACGTAGGTTCGAATCTCAATGAAAGACCTAAATGGAGAAAACGTTCGGTCGACCCTCGGCAGGCAATGGCAAGCCTCCGAGTGTATTTCTGCCATGAAATATCTCCTTATAAAAATAAAAAAAATATCTGTCGTACAGAGTCGGCTTGCAACTGTAGGTACCCCCATCCATTTCCGGAACAACATCAAACACACACACCACAAATAGGTGGAGAAACTCGGCCAAACACCCAAAAAGGGTGCCAATTATATACATCTATACAGATAAGGCTTGGCAAGTCAAAGAAACGTTTAAAGCCAGAACAACGCTTTCAAATTGTGGAAATTTATATTGAAAAAAAAAAAAAACAGAAAAGTTCTATTCGAAGTCATTCTCAGCTAGTTGGCCTTTGTCCTTTGGTAGGTAGGTAGGTAAAAGGGCAAGAGTACCACAGACACACTTCAAGAAGCACTTACGTGCCGTTTTGATACCATAATGTGGACCACTACCTGTGCAAAGAAAAATTTTTAGGAAGAGAAAACCTACAGCAATCCAGTGCTGTTGATGTAGTGGAGGAGAGAAAAGGGATCTAGACTGGAGAAATTCTTCACGCCATCCCCAAAGGGCACTCTAAGGAATCTCTAGCGCCTAGCCGCCAGAGCTAGACATTTGCAGAGAAAATCTTTTTCTCTGCAGGATCCCCATAGCTTCTGCAATAGGTGTTGTACGGAACTCCAAGCTTCTCCGCGTAAGTGCCGATCACCCAGTGGCCAGTGAACACTGCCATAGTGTTTTTGAAATAGCACACGATGAGACAGACCTCCATCTGTCTTGCATTTTTTTTAGAAAGAAATTGTGTAGTTTCCCTTTAACAACGGTCAAAGGGACACCGATGTCTGAGAGGCGGACAGCTGAAACCGGTTCTGTCGACCCCTTCCTGACAAGCTCGTCGGAAATTTCATTTCCCTCTATATTCCTGTACCCAGGAACCCAGATAAGAGACATGTTTCCTGCTCGTTCGAGATGTTTGAGTTCTTCTTTACAGGAGTTCAGCAGAAGAGAGCTGCAATACGGCGACGATAGGGGCTTGATCACAGCTTGGCTATCGGAAAAAATATTAATGTCTTCCTCTCAACAGCGATCCCGAAGCATTTTGCATGCCTGCAAGATCGCGAAGACCTCTGCTTTAAAAACGCTGCTCGTTTCCGGCAGTTTAAAGGAGACCGAAATGCTGGCTGATTTAGAGAAAACCCCCGCTCCCACTCCAGACTCCATTTTGGATCCGTCAGTGAAAACAGAGGCATCTATATCCGCACCAACTCTCCCCTCTTTCCAATCTTGCCTGCTTGGAAAGATAGCCCTAGCACAACCCTCAAATCCCAGTTTGCGGATGGAGAGATCAGTGCGAAGAACAGAGAAGGAAGGGGAGATCTGCTTCAAGATGCTTTTATGTCCTACAGGAAGTTGTCTCCAGAGCCAATCTCTTTCAACCTAATAGCGCTCTGTGCAGCAATGGATTTAACCTGCGGATCCATAGGAAGTAAGTGCAGAATAACGTTGAGCGCAGCAATGGGACATGTTCTATAAGCACCAGTGATGCCCACACATGCAGTTCTCTGCACTCTCTCTAGTTTAGTGGTGTTGTAGCCCTTCTGAAGAGCTACCCACCAAACTAGGCAACCATATGTCAAAATTGGCAGAACCACTAAGTTGCACATCCAAAGTACGACACGTGGCTTGAGACTCCATTTTTTGCCGAACATAGATTTACAGGCGTAGAAGGCTATACTGGCCTTCTTAACTCGATTTTCTATGTGCATCTTCCAGTGGAGCTTGGGGTAAAGTATTACACCAAGATACCTGACTTCCGATGCGAGTGTAAGACACTGGTTGTTTAGTCTTGGAAGCTTAAAAGGCTGAGGCTTGCATTTCCTGGCGACTTTGACTACATGGAAAATTTTACGTAAAGATCTTGGTTTACGTGACTATAAAATACAGCTCGTGCAAGACATTTGCATCTCTCTTGCCAACAAGTGCTACTTTGGACTAAGTAGGCAACTGAGCAGTAAAGTCCTCTCTCGACGAACAAAACTAACACTCAACAAGACTCTCATCATGCCCGTCCTAACGTATGGCGCAGAAGCTTGGACGATGACAACATCCGATGAAGCGACGCTTGGAGTGTTCGAGAGAAAGATTCTGCTTAAGATTTTTGGACCTTTGCACGTTGGCAACGGCGAATATCGCAGACGATGGAACGATGAGCTGTGTGAGCTTTACGACGACATAGACATAACGCAGCGAATAAAGATCCAGCTGCTTCGTTGGCTGGGTCATGTCGTCCGAATGGATACAAACGCTCCGGCTTTAAAAGTATTCCATGCGGTACCAGCTGGTGGTAGTAGAGGAAGAGACACTTGGTGTGTCCGATTGGCGCCGGTTAACACGAGAAAGAAACGACTGGCGCGCTTTGTTGAGCTCGGCCAAAATTGTGTAAGCGGTTATCGCGCCAATTAAGAAGAAGAACCATTGTAACTCTTAGCCGTGGAGTTTATATATAATTAGTTATAAAAAAGCATTTATTCCAACAATATTTCTGGAATATTTATTTAGAGGCCGCACTTTGGTATTTATATAAATAGGTTGAACATTTTCTTTCATATCGCTCTACACTAGGGTTTTCCTAGTTTAAATCTAATATCGTCTCATAAATATTATACCTGAAAATAGCCTTTTTAAAAAAATGTTCGTTTTTTCCCAAGGCAATGCTTGTAAGCCAATTAAAATTTCGCTTCAAAATTTGAAAAATTTAGGCTATGAGTTAAGAATGGTATTCAAAGATGGAAAGAATTTTTCTTGTCTAATCTGCTTAATTACGCTGAAGACAGGAAAATAAAATTAAAATTAGTTAGTAGCAAAGGTAAATTTTTGAAATACGCGTTGGAGCTAATCCAGAAAAATTATAATGTGGGTTTGCTCTCTTCGGGGAGTAATATTTCCATATTCTAAAACCAAATCTATTAGTCAACATTCGATGACCTTGAAAATATTACAATATGAATTACAATATGAAAATATTATAATTTTTTATATGAGTTTTCTTTGCAGTATTCATCAATTTATTGGGTATATTTTAAACCTTAGATGTAAAAATCTTGAATTTGATCCGGCGTGTAATAAAAGGTTTTTCAATGAGGGATGGTGTTGGAATTTTGTTTATGTAATTTTGTATAAAGGGTTAAAAGTGTAGGTGACTGCCAGTAAGGGTTTTTCAATAAGGGCGGGTAGATGTTGAAATGGTTCAATATGGGCTATAAGAAATTGGAAGGGCCACCACGTCTACCGAAAAATGGGCGCAATGCGCGCAACGTTTGCATTAATGAACACTCATTTTGATAATAAAGTTTTATCATTTGAACGTGCTGTTCAATCATGCAACTTGGCATAAACAACTGAATAATAAACAAAAGATTTGACAGATGTCACCATAACAAAATGGCTGCCGCAGGGCGCCAAAATCGACCCGCTCCAATTGAAAAACCTTATGTTTTGTTGTCTGACGTATATTGTCATGTTTTGTCATAATTAAAAAAGTGGCCAGTTCCACTGAGGGAACATTTTTCATATAACCATGGTAAAATTATTGCCTTTTATACTTTTGCCTAGTCTCTTATTTCCCTTCTATTTTGTGGGGCCTTGATTACGTTGTTGAATTTCTTTTATTGGAGTTAGCCTCAAGCCTAAGCTACTGCCCATTTATATATTGAGCCGTTTGCTCGCCACCTCTAGCGGTGAACAGATCCTATTAGTCCCATAAATTGAACTCGTCAGAATAATCCCACCAATATTAATCTTCTGACCTTAGCTCGCTCAGAAAAACGTATTGTGTTGCTAACCAGACAATATTTGTCTTTGTTATGAGCTGTCTAAATAGGGTACCGAAGGGTTGCTTCAGGTCACTCTGTAGTGGGTGGTGGCCGAAAATTTTTCCCCCTGCGGGGACTTTTACCGAAGATATTTAAAAAAAGTTACATGAAATGGCAAACGAGGTTATCCCAATGTGATTTACATTTCCGTCAAATACTTGTGCTTCAATAGCGAAAGTAGAGAAGGAATGCACGACAACGATTTCATATACTACAATCTGAGTTAGATCATCTATGCAGTAACGCAGTAGAAAAGGAGTGAAAAAATGAGGTGAATGGGAATATAGTTAGATATCGCGACGCGCAGATACAACACACATGAAAAAAGTGAAAGGATAAAGTGTACACCATTAGTTTTTCAATGGGGTTGAGTACGTGCATATGTTCGAATAAATTTGGCTCATGCGTGTGTGCGTGCAACAAGTGCCTTTTGCAATATTAGCTTATTTGAAGCAATTATTTCCGACGCACACCATTTCAGTGCGTCACTTAGGCAGCTGCTTTAACCTGCATATGGCGATTCGGTCTGCGGCTGTGCGTGCGAGTCTATGTGGTGTGCACAGTATGTGTACATCCGGTCGAATGTGAACGCGTCAATAAAAGCACACAAGTGCATAAGTGTATACTTTTACACCGAAATGCATATTTGTGTGCCCTTCACATTGCATTTGGCTTATGCAAATGCTCTCAAGTGTGTGTGTGTTTTTGTGTGGAGATAGTGAGATTTTTGCAGGCTTCCGATGCTAGCATTTTGATATTTGTGCCATTTCATATCCTTACGTGGGGCAGGATGTATCGGGTATAGAGTATGGCTTGTATACACGTTCAGTTATTGCGTTGCCAATTGTGCAAATTAAATTGCCAAACTGGCACACGTTTGCATAACACACACCGAGTTAGTTGCCAACAAATTTTGCCCTGGCTACAATTTAATTTATGCCGACTAGGCGTATGAGTAACAAGCGAATTAAAACGTACCCTGCAGGATGTGAGTTGAATATATAATGCAAATGTGCTTACCATTTGAGCATACTAGAATTTAAAGTATTAAGTGATTTCGATAAAAGTGCTAAAGGATGCTGAATAGCGTGTAGTAACTTTGTAATAAAGGGCAATCAACCTTTTCGGAAACAATATCGAAAATAAAATGAATATTAAAAAAATCTTCTATTATGGTAGTAGTCTGGTCAAATACTAATTTTTTGAAAATATTTTTTAAGAAAATAAAATGGGATCGTTTTGATTTTATAGTATGTTATTATTGACATCAGAAAGTATACAAAAACAGTTTTTTTTTGACAAATTGTTTTGTAGTAGTATGGCACCAAAGTAAGCGTCTTAAAAACAATAGGCTGTAGGCTTCAGACAGGTGCTACAATGAGAAATTTAAAAAAAAAGTAACAAAATGGCGGACCTTGAAAAAAAGGTATGCTTTTCGGGTGGAAATCAGACTGTAGTATGGAAATTTAAGGCTGAAAAGAAAGGTAAGTAGCACCTGCCATAATGAAAAGCCTATAGAATAATAATCATTTTACCTTTTTCGTTTCAGATGTCCTGAAGAGCCAAAATCCGCTTGACAAGCCACCTATCTTTTTTTAAGACGCTTACTTTGTCAAAAAAAAAAAAATTTCGTATACTATTTTATGTCAATAATACCATACTGTAATATCAAAACGATAGAATTTTATTTTCTTAAAAAAAATTCCTAAAAATATCTATAAAAAATGAGTATTTGACCAGACTAGTTACCACCTTATGCGAGGACATGAATGTC
The DNA here is from genome assembly GCF_027943255.1 of Anastrepha obliqua. Lineage (NCBI taxonomy): Eukaryota > Metazoa > Arthropoda > Insecta > Diptera > Tephritidae > Anastrepha > Anastrepha obliqua. Next base: position 91,831,190 of record NC_072892.1, read on the forward strand.
CTTGAAATGCCAATTGCCCTGGGCACAAGAAGTGGAAATCCACGGGTGCTTTGTCACTATCCAGTATGCTTATTGACAAGGCTGATCCGTAGAATCCGCCTTGCATACGATTATTAAAATCATAGTGGATTCCCTATGCCAGCAAGGGTTCGCAGTAGGCGCCCTCCTCGAGATGTCTTTCCGGAGGCAACCAGCAGGTTGCTGGGGGTCGGAAATGGCCTTATGAGCCTATAGAATGCTTTGCGATAAAACGGTCACGGATAGAAATGGATTCATTGCTGATTTTTGCTACGAAATGAGGCACAAAGAATTTTTACAATATTTAAATGGATTTTGCTTAGCTATCAGATCAGCAAAATAAAATTTAGTAGTCACTTTGAATTTTTGGTACGCCATAAAATTTGAATTTTATCTCAAAGATTTAAAGGGTGATCAATTTAGCGCTGTCGGATTTTAAATTTAAATAAAACAACGACTATTCACATTCATTGAGCAATCTTTATTATTTTTGCGCAGAACTATTCATCACATTTATTTTTTAAAGATAATCCTTTTGAAATGTTGGCCGCAACTGCGCCGTAATTCGCCATTCTCGCTAGAAGGTTACGGTCGGCATCTCGTGAATAAATTCACTAATGTTCCTTTCCTCAATATAAGCTAGTTTATCCACAATGCATTTAGACCTTACATGCCCTCAAAAATAAAAGTCCAAAGGTGTGATATCACACGGTCTTGGTGGCCAATCCACTGGTCCGAGACGAGTGATAAATTGCTCACCGAAACGACGACGCAGTAAATCCATTGATTCACGGGCTGTATGACAAGTAGCGCCGTCTTGTTGGAACGAAATGTTGTGGAGATCACGGACTTCAATTTCCGGCATCAAAAAGTCATTTATATGGCACAATAGCGTTCCCCATTCACTGTTACATTGGCGTCAGCCCCGTATTTGATGAATGATAATTATTCTAGCCCATAGGCCGCACAAACGGTTGTTTTCAATGGATTGTGGATGGCTGTTCTTGAATGGCTTCGGGTTGCTCTTCAGCCCAAATACGGAAATTTTGCTTATTGATGTAGCCATTGAGCCAAAAATGACCCTCATCGCTGAACAAAATTGTTGCCCTGAGCGCGCGATGAACACTTTTTACAGAGCGTCGATTTTCGTAATACAATTGTACGATTTGTAAACGTTGTTGTTGGACGTAGGACTTTCCATGATTAAATGTCAATGAATACTGAAAAAATTATGTATAATATTTAGTTTGACAGAAGTCATGCGTGATCTGTCAAAAAACTCTATTAGAAAAGTATCTACAATCTAAACCTCCACCTTTTATAAGGTGGCGGAAAATTAATCATATAATTTTGTCTTGAATAACTTTTGTACTAGGTAAAAAAAAAATGATTTTATGTAATGGAAGTCTTTATTTGGACCTTTTCGCACTCCTTTGCTTATCTCTTTGTACACTGCAGCTGTTTACTTCAAAAGAGTCAAATATGATTGACGGGGCCATTTGAAAAAAATTTATAATAAATCTTCGAATAGGGTGATTAATTTTGCGCAACATTGTACAAGATAACTATGCTACACTGAATATATATAATAAAACGGATTTTTCGTTTTCCATTTATTTGGAAAAAACAAAAACGATTAGCATCCAAAATTAAAAATAAGAATATTATTAACGCAATTTAAAAAATTGGTCTTAGGAACGTCGATATTTTTTCAACATCCCTGGTCAGTAGTCTATGCTGATAAACCAGCGCCTATTGACGACTTGGCAGTTAACTTTCAACTCTTCATAGGCGACATTTAGTAGTGTTTTTTTGAGTGCTTGAGAACTGAAAATGGTGATGCGCACAGAAATGTTTGAATTAATGTTTTTTGATTATAATCTGGTAAATAATTTCATAGCATTTATTTCTTGAGCGTGTTATCCGGTATAAGCCCGGCGCAGCTACGAGTTATATGCTCCATTCGACCAATTAAATTTTGTACTATTTTTCCACTCAGTTTCGTCGTATAGCGTCAAAGGTGGCTTGAATATTGCAATAAATCGATTGTTAAGGCACTGTTGCAACGAAATGCCGTCGATATTTAGCTGATTAATTTTTGCAAGCAAAAATGCCATCAGGAGGGCTCGTTAGCGCTCGCCATTCACGGTAACGCAGGTTCTATCTCATTCCAAAAGAAGTAAAGATCGATGATGCCGCCAGTACTCCATGAACTTCGCGAATAGAACTTATTTTTTTCAGAGCAAATTTACAAATTTCGAAGCGTTGTTTGACTTGTCAAACCTCAACACAGTTTGCAATTTTCAGCTGGTATCGATATTGATAATTCTCATCACCCGATATTTAAAAAAAAAACCAAGTAAAATATAAAAATTTAAAACTAATGCAACACAAATATAAACCGTGATTTTGTTTTTATGTTTTTACTTGTGTATAAAATTCATGCTTAAATTCTTGTTTTTGTTTTCTTTCTTTTTACACACTTTCAATTCCTTTCTTTTCAGAGGAAATCTATTCATGTGAGAAGACTTTTGAACGCATCTTCTTGGGCGCCTTATTCGGGCCACATGCACCGCACTTTATAGCCGGCTGGCGTAGTGACTTTCGTGATCAGGTTAAGCGGATTAAAAGAAAGTTCATGGAAGCAGGCACACTCAACTCAAAGCTAATTGCTTTTGCTTTGTGCATATTTTCGTTACCGCTTTTTGTTCTTATTTTTTTCTCATATCTTAACTCCCATGCTTAGCTATTCTGCTTGCAGTTTACCCTTCGAATTTTCAGTGCCTATTTTTTTTAAATATCAGTTTTTCATATGACTATTTGTGCCTGCTTGCTTCCTTTGACTTTTGGAATATTCGTGCTGATTTAAAAAAAAAAATTCTTTCGTTATCCTTTATACACCCGCACCCTTTCGGCTATTCGGTTAAGCAGGATGAAAATACACGCGCCATGGTCTATTTTTTGCATCATGCAACATCACTCAGCATGCAGCTGCCAGTGTGGATTGCACGCTTTGAGCAGGAACGTATGGTTAAGTAAGTGGAAATAAATAAGCATTTGTGCATGTATATGTATATATGTGTGTAAGTGTGAAATGCTACATTGTCTCTAAATTAAATTGCACCTGAAAGTACCTTAAGTGACACTCTGTTACTTCATTACTTCAAAAGCCACTAATTTCTTAGATAAATAAAGTCAAATTGCTCTACCCACATTATTTTATAGCTTAAGGCTACATTGAATACTTTTCAACTTGGGTCTATAAGTTTGGTTGAGCTCAAGACAAATGAGTAAATTTTTTTGGATTTTTGAGACTGTAAAATTTCAAAGAGAATTAATTTAATTGCTCACTTCAATTAATAGCACGCTGGGAGTGTACTTAATAAAGAATATACTTATGTATGTGTGAATATTTATGTAAGCGAGAAAGTTCTTTTGTAAATTGGGCTGTAAGAATTTAATTGGCTTAATTAATCATCAACCAGACTAATGATGCATATACGAGTGGCATGTGACATTTTCAGCAGATGAGAAGGTAAGAAATGAGCAGAGAAACCAGTATTTGTCAAGATTCTAGTTTACATACAAACGAGTATATTTATATAGCCATGTATCAGAAATTTTCTTCGTTTCTTCGTGTATCGTTCGTTTGTTGGACGAGAGGACCGCAATGCTTCTTTTATGTTAGTAGCAGCATCTCATTAGGAAAAATGTGTCTTTATTTTTCTCGGCGTGGAAATGTGCATTGAAAACTTTTGAGGTGGCTTTCTTAATGCCTTGGTTACTTTGAATAGGAAGTTTTTGAAGTAAGCACGCGATACTCATATGTGAGTATAATAAAGGGTGTTTTTTTTAGAGGTTAGGTTTTCAAGATGAAATAAAACGTATATAATTTAATGTTATGGCCAAGAATTTAGCTTTATTATAAAGATAAGGGTTTGCCATTATGTTTTAAAAATGGCTCGAATAAATTCCAGCCGAGAGGCCCAATTTTCGACCACTTTTTGCAGCAATTGGGGCCGTATGTCAGCAATAACGCGCCGAATATTCTCTTCCAAGACGTCAATCGTCTCGGGCTTATCTGCGTAGACAAGCAACTTCACATAGCCCCACAAGAAATAGTCCAGCGGTGTTATATCGCACGATCTTGGAGGCCACGCCACAGGTCCACGGCACGAGATGATGCGCTCACCAAAAGTTTCCTTCAATAAATCGATTGTTGCGTTGGCTGTATGGCATGTAGCGCCGTCTTGTTGGAACCAAAGGTCGTCCACATCAACGTCGTCCAATTCAGGCACGAAAAAGTCATTAATCATGGCTCTATAGTGCTCTCCATTGACCGTAACATTATGGCCGGCTTCATTTTTAAAGAAATATGGACCAATGATTCCCTCTGCCCATAGAGCACACCAAACAGTGACTTTTTGAGGATGTAACGGCGTCTCAGCAATGGCTTGCGGATTATGTTCACTCCAAATGCGACAATTTTCCTTATTGACATACCCATTCAACCAACCAGCGATGAAGGCTGAACAAAATTTTCTTCGATGCGTCCGGCGAACCGAACCATTATTTTCGTAATAAATTTGCACGATTTGCAAACGTTGTTCAGGTGTAAGTCTATTCATTATGAAATGGCAAACCAAACTGAGCATAAATCAAGTGACAGCTGTCAAAAAGACCATCTACCAAAAAAGTAGTGCCAACTTGAAAACCTAACCTCTAAAAAAAACACCCTTTATCATTTCATTTTTTGTTGCATGTATATTGTAATATATATTGTAATGTAAATATTAGATTCTGACCAAAACCCAAATGGATGGGAGTAATGGGGTTTTTTTAAATATTGTAATTCTAAGAAAGCCAAATTATTATTATTATAGGGGGTGTTTTGTTTGTTGTTGTTGATTTAAAAATATTAGTAAAGAAAAAATTCCTGACCATTTCTTTGTTCTAATCGCGTATGTTTTTAATATTTTCCTTATTATGAAATTTTACTCTCCACTAATTTAGTTCACAATCCCGTTAAGATACTTCTTAAATGAAAGTATTATGCATTTGTGGATAGTTAAACGAGCGTTCCAGTTTTTTAAACATTGTCATGCTGTAGAATCACTTTTTCATGCCTCCCCGCGTATTGCGGCCGCTTCTCACGCAGTGCTCGGCTCAATCGCATCAATCGAAGTCGATACCGATCCTCAGTGATGGTTTCGCTTGGTTTTAACAGTTCATAATAAATAACACCAACTTGGTCCCACCAAATACATAGCATACATATTCGGCCGAGCCGACGACGTAGAAGCATGACCGGGCAGTCCCCACGACTTTATTTTCTTTGGATTGCTGTAATGAATCCATCATCCGTCATGATACGATGGAGAAAACCCTTCCCTTTTTTCCGCTGGAGGAGTTGTTCACAGGCGAAAAAACGGCGTTCAACATCCCTTGGTTTTAACTCATAAGGAACCCAAGTCCCCTGTCTCTGAATCATTCCCAAAGCATGCAATCGCTTGGAAATGGATTGGCGGGTAACTCCTAATACTGAAGCAAACTCCTCTTACGTTTGACATGGATCCTCATTGAGCAATGCCTCCAATTCAGCGTCTTCGAAGGTTTTTGGCTTTCCTTCACGCGGACGGTCGTCAACATTAAAATCACCGTATTTGAAGCAACGGAACCAATCTCGGCACGTTGTTTCACTTAAAGCAGCATCTCCATAAACTTTTTGTAGCTCTCGATGCGCTTCAGCCGCCGTTTTTTTCGAATGAAGGAGGAAAACCAACACTTTCCGCGAATGACGATTATTCGCCACAAAATCAGACATTTTCACAAAACCAAAAGTAAATGATACCAAAGCAGAATCACTAATGTTTCGAAGTAGTTTCTTTACCATATGTCTAAGCTTGGTTTATGACGTTTAGGTTATGTTAGAATCAACTAGCACACACTGCTGGCGGAATCTATTGACAAACAGCGGGAACTTAGTTGCTTATACTTAAAATAAAGTTATTTGACGCTTGTTTGCTTGGTGAAGTCAGTGTGTGTTAAAGTACCCCCAAATGGAGTTTTATACATTGCTTGGTGCCACTAGAACTAAAGTGAAAAATTGGAGCTGGAACGTAATAAAGAACGGTCGTCCCAACGCTTCCAAAAGAAAAAAGCTTCAATGCACATTTTTCTTGAATGCAGCGCTGTAGCGCGGAAAGGGTTGAGACCCCTCGGCCAACTGCAGCCAGAAGAAAGGTATGGTTAAACCAACCCAGCTCTATGTTGAGTTTAATAAGGGATCTGGGCTTGGATGAGGTACTATGATGAGTAGAGATCACAAACGACCCTGAGGTCGAAGTGCAAACGTCGAAGTAATCTTATGGAATGTTTCCGCAAAGAAAATGAGGCTGACAAATCGTCGAAAATATAAACAAAATTAAGGAAATCCTGAAGACGGGCCAGCGAGAACAGAAGATTTGCTATGAATCTATTTGCATAAGCTTAGATTATAAACTGATGTTTTAAGAGCTTTAAGAAAGTTTTTCAAAAAACAAACACACGTAAAATTCAGAAATATTAATTTATTTTTATTTAAATCGATAGTACAGTCCATATAATTTAATGTTTGAAAATTATTTCATGCAAATGTTGACCGCGACTGCGCTTCAAATGGTCCATCCGCTTAGTCTAATTTTGGCATACTCTTTCCAATGTTTCGGCCGGTATCTCACATATAAATGCTTTAATGTTGTCTTCCAATGCGTTAATTGAAGCGGGCTTGTCTGAATAGACATGAGCTTTAACATAGCCCCACAAAAAATAATATAAAGGCTTATATCGCACGATCTGGGTGGCCAATTGACAGGTCCCGAACGTGAAATAAAATGTTCACCGAACTCGGCTCTCAACAAGTCCATTGTTACGCGTGCTGTGTGGCATGTATCACCCTCATGCAAGTCAAGCTCTTGCATTTTGGGCAAAAAAAGGTTGGATATCACCATTCTCAGTTACGTTACGATTCGCAAAATCTTTGAAGAAGTGCGGTCCAATGATACCTCCAGCCTATAAACTGCACCCAACTGTCACCTTTTCTGGATACATTGGTAGCTCTTGCAATTCTTCTAGCTGATCTTTACTCCAAAATCGACAATTCTGCTTATTTACGTACCCATTGATCCAAAAATGAGCTTCGTCGCTGAACACAATTTTTCGATAAAAAAGTGGATCTTCGGCCAACTTTCCAAGAGCCCATTCACCAAAAATTCTGCGTTGCGGTAGATCGTTCGGCTTCAACTCTTGCACCAGCTGTATTTTGAAAGGCTTCACACCTTAATCCTTCGCAAAATTTTCCACGTTGTTGAGTAACAGATGCCAATTGCTGCGAACGGCGACGAATCGATAATTGATGGTCATCATTAACACTGGCCGATACAGCTGCGATATTTTCTTCAGTTCGCACTCTACGTAAGAGTGCTGGTGGTGTGATGTCCAATAATGTAAATTTGGTTCTAAATTTAGTCACAATAGCTCGAATAGCGGCTTCAGTGGGTCGATTAAACTGACCATAAAATGGAAGAAGCGTGCGATAAACTTTCTTAACAGAACACGCAGTTTTATAATAAAATTCGATTATTTGCAAGCGCTGTTCCTTTGTAAGACGATTCATGGTTAAATTATATACCAAACTGAAGATGTTTGACAGTGAAAACAGGAAAACATGAAACGTGCGTCAGCTGTTTAAACCAACTGTTTAAAAAGATAATAGCTAAAAAATCACCCTTTAGAATAAGCTTGACATATGGTAGACACTTGAATTGACTCAAAATAACCTTTGGGACCGTATAAGTCTACACATATATTTTTGAAATCGATTGTAACTGGCGACGACAAAGAGGTTGCTAACAAAGACAACAGCCTGAAAAGATCCAGCCAAAACGGTGATCGTTTCTTCATAAAATCATCTGCTTTTCGCAGGTAAAATAAAATTATAGATTTCTCCATTTGTTGAATAACATGAAGAATTAAAACAAAAAATAGGAAAATAAATACATTTAATTATTTAAAACATTGAATGGAACATTTTTTATTATGCTGATTTCATCGTCGAAAGAAGGCAGAAAATGCTCAGAACTTTTTACTTGACTGATATTTTGTTCTTTTGTATTGTTATTGGATATCAATAGATTCGTCCAACAGTGAGAAATATGATGACTTGTTAAAGTGGAATTTTGCTTATGTAATTTTGTACAAAGGGGGTAAAAGTGTAGGTGACTGCCAGTTTCAGCAACATATATTTATTTAGGTTGCTGCGATGTTCCACAGGTTATTTAAAGTTTCTTAGATTATTAATTTTTCTTACATAGTTATCTTAACCCCCACGAGTTTCTCATCGTCCGCAACCCCCCGTAAAATTGTGCGCTTAAAATTTCGGTCGAAAGTGTCTGTACAAATGCGAGTTAGATTGTTTAAATGTCATGCAAGTCTTTTCTCAATGTGTGCTAATGAGGGCAACGTTTTTTCCAATGTGGAGCATTTGATCCATTTGATTTGAGAACTTCTGCACGTAAACGTCCCCGAATCGTGTGTCTGGATACATTAATATGTCTTTTCCAAAAACAAGTTGATATTTTCTGATCTTGCTTCAGAGAGTTTTTGTTTTGGGCCTTGTCAAGGGAAGTGGCAATGTTTTTAACTTTGCGTTCGGCTTCTTCTTATATTTTTGGCTTAGATGTATGTGTCTTGGATCTATAGGGTGTGTACATAGGAATACTGCTTCAAAGCGTTTTTCTTATGCGGAACTTATTTTGTAAGAACAAAGTACGCTTTTTGAATTCCTCACAGTACTAACGAATTGCGTAACACGTATTGCGAAAAAGATACGCTTATTTAGTAACATTTCACTTTTTTATAACGGAACTTTTTACTTGAATTTTGCCGGTCACGCTTCCATTAGAGAAACTGTACATGTTCAGTTCTTGCCTACTGCATTATGATCGATGGTTATGCTTTTTTAAACATTAAACATAAAACATTAAAATTTTACTTTAGTTAGTTTAAAACGGCTTGAGCGCATTATTAACTGCTGGGTGATTTTGCCTATACCCTAGCAAGCGATAAGCAAAATTATAAAAGGTAGTATCAACATCAACAAATAGTTGACTTCTTATAATTGGCCGTCTATTGCTTGGAATTTTAACTACGACTTTGACAGCTCATCCGTGTAATATCGGTGAAGTGTCAGAAATTTAGTTCATTTACAAAATGAGTCCCTTTTCGCTTGAACAAACTTTCAGATTTATATAAACACATTTTTTTAGTTTATTTTGCTTATTTATTTGCTTTATTGCATTTCAAATAGAAATCTTGTATTTTTGTCTCATTGACCATAATTCAATGCCTCGTACATGTGCTGTCCATACATATACACAATCACTTGTAGGCTTGTATATATTGCATATTAATAGACTTGAGTTCTAGTTGTGAGCGCTTTTGCTATTTGACAATAAACCAAGCACAACGCTCAAGCTAATTTTCCTTTTACGTTGGGCTTGGCATTGGCAGTTGATGTGAATAATTTAGGTTACTCATACGCCCCGCAAATTTCAAAATCCCTATTATTCTTTTTTATTGGAGGGCCTTGGATTGTTGCAAAGAAGGCGCCTTACTGATGAATTTTTGCTATATTGGAAATTTTCTTTTTTTATCATTTGACATTTTCTGATTAAGGCGATTTTCTTGGCAAATTGAAAAACTTCAAGCATTGCTACCTACGGCATTGTGTTTGTAACAAGTTGCCCATTGTGCATACAAAGGGTGAATTGAATAACAGTTCTAGTTTATCGAAAAAAAAACATTGCGTGTACGGATTATTTGATACATTTTTTAGCTAGATTGAAAGTTATGAATAGAAAACTTTTACTGGACAGTAATTGAATGACAACCAGTGAATAGTTGATAAGTATTGAAGTTTTATCCATTTTCATCAAATAAATAGATAGATAACATTTTTTTCTAGCTGAAAATGGACATGATAAAAAACCTTTATTTTGTAAATGTTTAATAAAATTTAAACTTAAATTTAATTAGTGAGAAGTTGTAAAATATGTTTTTTGCTTTGAGACTAAGTTAAAATAGTGATTGAGTTATGAGCACAAAAAGTTCATAAAAATTCGGCAATCGGTTAGTTGCTTTTTAATTCACCCGTTGTTTTGACAAAGGTAGATTTTTTCTGCGTAAGAAATGATTTGCTTATGCTTCTAAATATTAATAATTTACATCTAAAGTTAACACAATAATGCCAAAAGCGTGAATTTCAAAAAGAAATTTCATGCCGGATATTCTCCAATCGTATTTGTTAACAAAGTTTGGGAAATTGACATTTCAGTTGACGACACCGCGATCTTCATATTTTTCCGAGCCGCTATTGTTGCTAAAATATTGCATAAAAACAGATAAATAGCAATTTTCCTTAGGTCTCCGTAAACAATCTAACATTAATCGCAAACTGGGCAGACTTCTGCATAAAGTGCTCAGTTTACTTGCCTATGATAATCAAGTGGCATAGAAATTAAAAGCCGGTGACCGCCCGCTTCGGTGCCTTTTCTCTGCATTGACTTTGGAATATCAAAGAAATTACGGTAGTTTTACTACAAAACAACAAACGATGACTATATTAACGAGAAAATTTATTTTTGGGACAAGAAAAACTTGTGGCGGATTATAGAGCAGTGGTATTTTTGGCTTATTTTTTACCGAAAGTACAGAGAGCCAATAGCGGATTACGGAGACATCCTAACCAATTTTTAATTTTTTCCAATAGAATATGAAATTGGTTATGGACGTAGCCCACATTAGTTGTTCCAAAAACACATGTTTTGTGCATTAAATCCGATAATTCTACGATTTCTTAGTTAGTGGAATTTCACAGGTTTACTATTTCACATCGGAAGGCTTTTTTGTGGGGTGCCGTTAAAGAGCGTTGTTATGCCAAAAATCTTATATACTCAGGTACTTAGGGAAGCTTAAGTGCGTCGCTGAAAAGAGCTGCGAAATTAGGTTGAAGGGATAAGGTTTTGCAGAGCCGCTCAGCACCATTTAAATGAGTTTATATTCTAACCAACTAACTGGATAGTTTGCTCTTTCTAATAAAGCAAAAAAGCACAAAAGAGACATTGTACGACACATCATTACTATACTAATACTATTGTTTATTGTAGTACTTAATATTATTAGTTGAAAATAAACGAATATAAAAAAGCAAAAAAGAAATGCAAAAAATATTAACCTCCGTTTTTTACAGCAAAAACAAATAATAAAAATAAAAGTGATAAATAAACAAAAAATGGCTCTCACTTTAGAACAAATAGTGTTTTGCAAAATACGATACTTTTACGAGCCGATCTTGTTCTTTTTATAACAAAATATGTTCTAAGGAAATTTCGTAAATTTCTTGAAATTTAAGAAGAATTTTTGAAATTTAAGAACAATTTTTGGAATTCAAAATTCGTAATAGTACTGGATTATAAATTCTGAAAATTTCTGCGCATCTTATGCACTTATTAAATTCCTATAGAGAATAGCTGATACTGAAGATCGAGTCAGTTCTTTATTATGGGCAGTTTTCATGAGCAAATTAACCGTTGGCCCAAGACAAAAAAGTTGTTACACTTAAGCGCGCAGATTTTATAAACTAGTTAGGTTATCTTAATACAAATAACAGTAAATGAGAGACATTAAACTTTTCATAAACTGGGTATACACCGCTATTCGATGTGAATAATAGCTTCTGAGAAATTTAATAATCGTTTTAGATCAGCGAGTGATCCTACAAAGAAATTGGATAGTGCATCAGGTGCACTTTTTTGGTGTAAATCAGTATTTTGTACCGTTGTTAGTAAAAAGTATAAGACTTGAAGTCTAGAGGTTGATAAATTTAATTTTTGGCAAGTGAGCACTGAACTTGACTTACCAGTGTGGAGTGATTTCCAATTTGATTTGGGAGTGGCATATTTCATTGGATCTTTTCTTCCGAGCTATTTGTTGCTCGGAAATAACATTTCTTATAACCAGGTGGTTTATATTACATATATATGATTCTAATTAGACTAAAATCAGCAGCTATTAGCAACTATCATAATTTGAGATTTGCGCTTGTTTGCTCATAACTGTCACTTAATTTTGATCCCAAGGGGATTCGTTAAGTTTGTAGATCCAAACTTTCAGTTAATTTTTATGCGCACATTTTGCATCCATTTCGCAAGTGTACAATACCTTGGGGGTTTGCACTTTTCCAAGGAAAGTTATGAGTGCGAGAATAGTTAAAAGCAATACTTCAAAAAAATGTGATAGTCCCTTTTCGGAATCAATAGAAAATATTGTCAAATGTTTGTAAAGTAAAAAATTTAAGTAATTACAGAGCTTTCATTAAAAAATTCTTTATTGGTTTTTAAAACATAATATTTTGTAGAATGGATTCCATAAACATTTTTTTAATGATGTAAAGTAGAAAGTGCTTAATGGAAAATCATAATTAAAGCTTTATCAAGCATGTGCCACCGTAGTTAAATAGGCTGAAAGTGCTAAATGATTTTTTAATAACAGTCGCTTCTCGCAGGCAATGGCAATCCTTGCATTTCTGTATAGAAAAGTTCCTCATAAGAAAACAATCTGCCGTTCGGAGTCAGCTTAGAACTGTAGGTCTGTCCATTTCTGCCCCTTTTTCCAATACCTAATACTTTTCGCCATAAGTACAGCATTCGTAATTTATGTATTATGTATAATAACTCCGTGAAATTTTCAATATCTTAGCATAAGAGATTTCAGAGAAAAGCAAAATGAAAGTTTCAGTTTATATGGGGGTGCTACGCCCCCCCTTTTCCAACACCTATTTCTTTTCACCATTAGATAGGTATTGGTAATTTGTGTAGCTCTATCAAATCTCATCTTTTGTGGTTCCGGAGAAAAGCGATTTGGGAAATTCGGTTAATATGAGAGGTTCGGTATATACAGTTTGTGCATTGGGTCCAAGCTGCAGTTTCCTGTCATGATTGGTTTTATAGATATAAAGGTTTTTACATTTTCGTGTATATGTCAGATGACACGCCCTGTATAGCGTGGTTAAGTTTTCTATACTAAAAGGACTTATTCCATTCAGATTGGTGTATGTTTCATTGAAACTCGAAAAAAGAGTTTAAATATTTGGGTGTGGCGTATTTATTTAATGTATATTGCACCACCTTGTGCAAAATTAGTTCTCGAATTTCGTTGCTGAATAACTTTTTTACTAAATAAAAGCAAAAGAAAATATTTTGAGTGATGGAAATCTTTATTTTGACTTTAAAGTGCTCCATTGCTTGTCTGTTTGTATGCTTTTTTGTTCACAAGTGCCAAATATGTCTGACTTACGACGCCATGTTAAAAATTATTCCGGTAGGACGATTTATTTTGCACCACTTTGTATACTAAGCAGTCATTTTTAACTGTCGGTGTTTGGTCTAAATTTTTTTATCATTTTTCATTAATTAACAACATATTTTTCAACTAAAAAAATTGATTCCTTGGACTCATATTTAAAAAAAGTGAATACACAAGCCAAAAAATAAAATTTTTGGACATCATATCACGTAACCAAATTAATCACAAATAATCTAACTAAAATTGTTCTTAAGCATCTAAAAGGATTTTCCCCGTAATTTTATAATTTCATTTTCGCCTTACTCCAGCATTGCAGAAGCTGTGAGGATCCTGCAGAGAAAGAAACTGTGGAACACTTTCTGTGCAAACGTCCAGCTCTAGCTGCTAGGCGCTTGAGATCCCTTAGCGTGCCCTTTGGAGATGACTTGAACAAATTCTCCAGCCTAGATCCCTTTTCTCTTGTCCACTACATCAACAGCACTGGATGGCTGTAGACGGTTTTTTTCTTCCCTAAATCTTTTCACAGGTAGTGGTCCACATTATGGTATCAAAACGGCACGTAAGTGCTACTTGAAGTATACCTGGGCTACTCTTGCTATCTTACCTACCCACCTACTTACTCCATTTTTGTTTATCATTTCTTTCCTTTTCTTAACTGAACTTACATTTAAATATTCTGAAGAAACAATCAATCGGTTTTCACTTGATTTCAAGGTATTATGTATTTGACAATCTTAAATTATTTGAACATTTCCGGCTTTGAATAATTTGCCACACGTAAATATAAGTTTTTTTTAACTTTACTTTGCATTCTCTCTGTTTTGAGAATTTTTCAGATTCATTGACATTCCAATCGAGTCGTGCGGCCGCTCATCACCATTACGTGTTGCCTTACAGGCGAGTGCGCCCGACCTGTTACTAATTTTATTAAGGTAAGCAAGTGTAACGACATGTAACGAACTGCAACGAGGCAAGTAGTAGTTTAGAGTTACAGCGTGAGAATTCGTGAAATAAAATATTCATATCGATTTTCTGGTACAATGCGCTAGTTGACGTGTAACTCGCTCGGAGATAATTTAACAGTACACAGCTCAACTCAGATGCGGGTGTTGTGATTTTTTTTTTCTGTACTTAATGTGCAAATTCATTTTGAATTGGGAAATTTATTTCTGTAGTAAAAGTTAGCCTTGTATTGCATTTTGTGTATTTCATTGTTAGGTGCAAAGTCTCCAATGAAGCGTGCAAGATATTTATTCATTTTGCTATTGAGACTCCCTGCAGAGCATCCACAAATGCGAGGCTCCGGCAGTTGCATTGCTACCAAATTATAAGTACGTACACTAGCGCATTTTCTTGTGTGTGTGTGTGCGCCTATTTCCATGTTATCAAAATAATTCACATCGCTGCACAACGCTCGCGTAGCGGTACATCAGGAAAGCGAATAGAGAATTCGTTATTAATTGCAAAAGAAAATTTAAATTTTTGTGAAGTGAAGCGTGGAAGTGAATGCTCGCTTTTATCTATGGCTTTAAAAATACATTCCGGAGCTTGCTGTTATGATGCAACATGAACATTTGGTTCTTCTGCAAAGAAGAATTGCAATGCTGCGCATCTCGAATAATAGAGAAGTACTTGAAATTATTTATTATTATTTTTATTACTTAAAATTAAAAAAAAAGAAAGCAACGCAGAAAAGACTGGCGACTCCAACAAGTCTCATGGCCATTTGGCAAAACGAGCGCCATGTAGTAAGATGAGAAAATACCACCCCTATAGCGGCATTGAACGAGAGAGTATGAGAATAACTCAAAAGCGTAAGCCGTAATAAGCCAAAAATAGATTTAAAAAAAATTCGGAGCTACGGCGGTGCCAAAAAGAATGTGGACATGAGAAGTAATACACAAATTTATTTCATTATTGACAGAGAGCAAAAAACTATTCAAACCACAATTTTATATTTGCTACCACTTGTGTGGTAGGGAATGAGAGTGAAGGGGTGGCGGGAACATGTGGTAATTTCTGAATACTATAATATAATTTAAATTTTATATTCTGTATTTTATATTTTATATTTTATATTTTATATTTTATATTTTATATTTTATATTTTATATTTTATATTTTATATTTTATATTTTATATTTTATATTTTATATTTTATATTTTATATTTTATATTTTATATTTTATATTTTATATTTTATATAAAGTCAACTTTTTGTGTGTGTTCGCTAACCGGCCGTGTCTTTGCACCGAATTAAACCAAACTTACACACATTGTTAAGTAGGTATTGAAGATGGTTTACGTATAGTTTGGATGCCTATTGGTGGATAGGGCTCGAGATATAGGTCAAAACGTGGACCCGGGTAACCTTCGGATGTGTATGTACAATATGGGTATCAAATGGAAGCTGTTGGTGAATGCTTTAGTTCAGAGTATTTTTCATGCCGCTCCGTGACTAGGGTTTTGAGATACAGACCAACACGTGGAGCCTAGAATGTGTTTGTACAATATGGATATCAGATGGAAGCTGTTGGTGAATGCTTTAGTTCAGAGTATTTTTCATGCCGCTCCGTGACTAGGGTCTCGAGATGGAGACCAACACGTGGACCCTAGAATGTGTTTATACAATATGGATATCAAATTGAAGCTGTTGGTGAATGCTTTAGTACAGAGTATTTTTCATGCCGCTCCGTGACTAGGGTCTCGAGATAGAGGCCAAAACGTGGAGCCTAGAATGTGTTTGTACAATATGGATATCAAATTGAAGCTGTTGGTGAATAATGTTATCGAAGCAACTATTTTAATTGGCAAATTCAAGAATGAAGACGTTCTAATACCGAGAATTCCAATGATTCCACCTGAATTGCCATTTGAATTCAAGCGTTTGCAACTGCCCATTCGTTTAGCATTTGCAATAACTATCAATAAATCACAAGGGCAAACTTTAGAAATATGCGGGATGAATTTAGAAGAACCAGTATTCACCCATGGTCAATTATACGTTGGCTGTTCACGTGTTGGGAAGCCAACAGCATTATATATTTACTCAAAAACAAATAGAAAAACAAAAAATATTGTTTATGCCAAAGCGCATGAATAAAAATAAAGAAATAAATAATATGGAAACCATATCTTTTCTGTTCTAAACCATATCTATTCTATTTTAGTGTGCCCAGCGAAGCGGGCGGGGTTTGCTAGTATTTTATATTTTATATTTTATATTTTATATTTTATATTTTATATTTTATATTTTATATTTTATATTTTATATTTTATAATTTATATTTTATATTTTATATTTTATATTTTATATTTTATATTTTATATTTTATATTTTATATTTTATATTTTATATTTTATATTTTATATTTTATATTTTATATTCCATATTCTATATTCCATGAACCAACAACATGTAACATCAAATCTAATCTGACTAAATTTCATTTCAAGAAAACGAAAACAATTCGTTTGCCAAAAAATTTTAACAACTCCTCCTTAGCATCTTCCTGTACAGCACATCACCACTTTTCCTTCCATCAAAATTTATTGCCAGCATGCAAATTAAAACAATTTGTGGTATTGATTGCATTTAACATTCTACACAAACAGAAATATAAAGCAAATATAAACACTTTGTAAATTCGTTGAGTAAGCAAGTGGTGCCACGCCCCATTGATTTTCATCTTTGTATGAGCTGCCTAATGGCGTTCCCTTTAGCGTTGAATAGCGTCTGTTTGTCCACCAGTTTAGCTGGCCAAGGGGTTAGGCTGCATTCTATTGCCACAGCTTAGTTTGACGAACAACTTGTCAGCGCGCCAAAAAGTATGCCATTGGTTGAATTTTCTTGCCAAAGGCGTGGGTGCCAGCGTAAATTTTAAGTATGTCAGATTTTTATTGGACTTTCAAATAGTAAAATGCTGGAAAGAGCATAGCGGATAAATTTAAGGATATGAAAAAATTTCTTCAAGCCAAAAAGAGTTTGGTTGTTATTAAAGAAAGTGCGATGAGTTTTATTGGCACAACATTGCAGAGCGCCACAAGTTGAGCGCCTCGAGTGGGGAAGTCTAAAGGTATGATGATAATAACGTAGATTTGTACTAAAAGAAAAGTAATAAATTTGCATACATATATATTCATATAAGTATTTATATGTATATATATATGACATATATTGGTATATATACGCATGTGAGTACTTTTTGTATGTGCTACCATTGACTATTGGGAATTAAACTTCCCCCATTAATGGATCATAGGTGTTTGGAAAATGCAAGTACTGCAAGAATTTCCAAAGAGTAGCTCAGAAGTCAATACTAGGAAATGCCATAAAAATAGTCACATATTGAAAGAACTGAGCAATAGCATTTCATTATCATTGCGATAATAAAATTTTCAACTTTACAAAATGCTTTAGCTGTGTCAGCAATTGCGTGCACAATCGACGAACGAGGGAGAGAGGCTGTGAATCTAAAATATATATTCAGTTCGACACTTCTGATATTTCCCAATCTTCTCATATACTTATACAGCTATGCATGCACTTTCTGAATATGAACATCAAATTGAGAGCAAAAATAATTTCATATAAAATGAATTAAAAGTAATGAAAAGGAAAGCAGGCAGTAAAACGATTATACGTTCAGGCGGAAAAGGAATTCATATACCTTTGAAAGCATACATCTAGGAAAAATAAATAAAATACAAGTAGCAACTAAAGAAGTATGAGTAGGGGTATGAGAAGTAGGGTATCAGCTACTTCTATCCTCAGGACCCATACAATACAATACACTACAATCACACATACAAATTATGCATTTTGCCTTCGAGTTTTTACATCAACGATGCGTAAGCACGATGCAATGTTTTCTCTTTTAAGAAATAATGCCGAAGTTGAATTGAAAGATTGTTCAATAATGCTGGGTTACCAAGCTAATACTAATGGTTTTAATTAAAAAACAAGAAGAAGATCGGATGAAAAAAAATCTTTGCCAGAAAGTAATTTGGTGTATGAAACCGAGGAAATGCCAAAAACGCTCTTCAAATCCCATGAAGTATGCTAATAGGCTATATCGACTTTCAGTCCATACAAATCCCCTGGATCTGATGAGATATTTCCTTGCTTTTGCAACAGGGAACCCAATACATCGACTAGATAAAGCAAGTTTATAGCTCAGATATATACATACATATCTACAAAATGGGCAGAAGCAAAGGTTGTATTTATTCCAAAGTAGGGAAGAACCTGACCAATTATCTAAGACATATAATTAGATCGATTAGTCTTAGCTTATTTTTCCTCAAAAAAATGGAAAAAATAATAGATTAGTACATAAAAAAGAACAACTTAGTCCGTTTACCACAACATCAACTTCAATTTGCGTACCAATATGCCAGATCTACTGAGACTTCAATACACAGTTTTGTAACTATTATTGAAAAAGTCCAAACTAATCGCTCTTTGTGCATTCATTAGCATATCAGGAGCTTTCGATAAAACATCCTAAGAGGCATCTATGCGCTATTTCAAAACGATGTTCCTAAATTAATCATAAGATAGATTCTATCGATGCTGCAATCTCGAATAATCAGTGCATCAGTGTCTAGGAGGATCACTAAACTCTATCATGGCTACATGAGGTTGCCCGCAAGGGGGTGTACTCTGTCCTCTTGCGTGGACGTTAGTAATTGATGAACTTGTCTACAAACAGAAAAATCTCGGTTCCAACACTCAAGGTTATACTAATGTGATGATGCATGCGGAAACCATCTCTAGCCGCACCTAACAAGCACTTGGTATAATAAACAAATGGTGCACTGACAACGGGCTCTCTATTAAAACTGCGCTAGTGCCGTTCACCAGGAAAAGGAACATCAATCTCAATCTGTCCTAAATGAATCGACTCTTCAAATATTCACAGAAGAGAACTCTCTTCGCATCAATTTTGATAAAACGCTCAATTGAAACTCTTATATTGAGAAAGTTACTGCAAAGCCCTCAAGATCATTATTTTCCTGCAGAAGGCTTTAGGAAAAATATGAGGACTGAAATCCAGAGTGACTTATTGGAGCATGTTCTTAACTCATTCTGACTGAGAAGAGATTTTCCACAAAGGGCAAGTGAACTTTATTGTTCACAGGGAATTATATAACTAATAATTTTTAATCTGTGTGAAGAAGAATAATTAATTTGATTTATAAAAGGCCACAATTGGTTCTTCCTTCCTTGTTTCATTCAATTTGTCACTGCTGATTTATGTGATCCACATGCATAGGTCTTCTTTTTTAAGCAGCGATTTTGAAATGTTTTAAAATTATTTGATGAGTGATGCTTAGTTTTCGCAGCAGTGCCATTGCTTAGATGGAATTCGATGCATCTTAAATAAAAGCTACAAAATAGGAATGCCAAGAGTCAGAATGTGGCTGTGAGTGCGTATCGTGTATCCTACTTTAAGACAAGGAAACTTTTTGATGCCGTGGCATGAGCTCAAAAGCGAACAAGTTAGCCCAGCTGTGCTCTGTTTTGCTTTTTAATGTTTTCAACAGCTATTTTTGTTTTGAACAGCAGACGCGCCTGGCAGAAACTTGTATACAAGTAATTATCGATAATTATGTTTCAACAAAAAAAGTCATAAATAGAGTTGATATCTTTTTCGCACGTCTTTCAAATTTCAAATCCTTTTTGCACATCTTTGCACTTGCAACGACAGTAGTACAGCAACATCCGCAGCATGTCATCGCTACTATTTTCAAAATTGCCGCAGGTATACCTATATTGTAATGTTAGTGAGCCTAGGGCATTTTCCAATGTAGTAGTTACATTTATGCACATACTCGTACATTTAAATGTGTATTAGGTACATCACTCACCGTGCAAAAAATATCGACACTGTTTTCCATTGGAATTATAAAATTTGTTATATTTGAAGGTTTATGTAAAACTTTTTCGATACATTTTAAAATTTACTTGAAAATACCTCAAATAATCGAGTTTCTATAAATAAAATTAGTTTTTAAAAACACTTTTAGCAAAAAAGCACCTCATCTGATAGATTAACTAAAGCATAAAAATGTTAAATGTTTTATCAAGGGAATCAAAATACTGATAGTTAGAAATAATATACTTATTTCTTAAATGGGTAAACTTTCTAAGAAATGAAATAATGGCTTAACCCCAAATCGGTCCAGATATAGCTGAGGTATACAAGTATTCCTTAAACCTAGTTTCTAAAAAAGGACGAAATAAAAACCAAATAAAAAAGTTGTTATACTCCATATCTTGGAATGGGGACGTTTCAAAGAAAGAGACTGTTGAGCACTTTCTCTGTAAATGTCCGGGCTTGGCAGCTAGACGGCGAAGGTCACTGGGTGCTCCTTTCTTCGACAGCCTGGGGCAGTGCGCCAACTTAAATACCATCAATCTTCTCCATTATATCAACAGTTATGGTTGTCTGTAGATAATGGCCTGTTGGAGGTCTTATAATGGTATCAAAAAGGCGCTTCAGTACTACTTGAGGAGTGCCAGACTGGCACGTCAACCATTTCATCTACCTACCTCCCATACCTTGGAATGGAAAAATGTAAGTCTTAGAAATTAAGTCAGGTATTTAATTCAGCAAGTTGTTTTTTTTAACCCACAAAATATCAAAGTGACGCACACGCTTACTGTAAACATTAAAATTTACCCTACTTATAGTGGGCGTGAAGGAAACACATAAATATGTTCTTTCAATCGCCAATGCCATCAGGTTCACCAATTGGCATCGATAGGAGTATGAAGGCTTCGATTCGGATAAATTAAAGGGACATAAGGCACGGCGCATAAACGCTTTCTAAACCGGTTCTAACCACCTATTATGAAATTCATAAACCTAGTATCCTTCAATTTTGACCGGTTAAAAGTGAAATATAAATTTTGAATGGATTATAAATTGAAACATAGGAAACTTTGAACGATTAGAATGGCTTTATTTTTAAAACACCGAATTTTGGTTTCTTGATTTCTTATAAAAAAGTACGTGACAATTTCGACGAAATCAGAGTAAAACTTACAAATATACTCGTATTGAAAACGTAATACGATATTCGAATAGGTCATGGAGTTCACTAGTGAATGTTCTTAGTAATAAAGCCTTTCTATTTGATTTACGCGAAGAGTGTAGCTTATTAAGTTCAATCTTAAAAACAAGGGAATCACCAAAGCATTTAATATCAAAGTAAATTTTTGAATCATCCACGTATAAAAAAACTACGACTAACAGCAAGGAATACCGCCTTCAAAATAAAAGAAGGTGGTTTTTAGTACGCTAGGATATTTGGTCATAGTATTCTTTTGGACAGCCAAAGACTTACTAGCAACTCATCAGATTTAACTACCGCTGCCCTAGACTTTAGAATAGAGTTTAAGGGATTTGAATTAAGTAGTCAAAGAAAATATAACTGCACTTTCCAAGATGGCATGCCGCGTCGGTGGCAGTGTATATTTGAAAGACCTCGAAACTGCCAAGCCTTTTCACTTAGAAAATTGGAATAGTATCTTTCAAGCAAAAGTTCTCGGGGTAAGGAAAGATTGCAGGATAATTAGAAAATATCCACAACAACCATAGTAGGTATGTATTTTTCCAAATAGTCAAGCAGCTAACTTAATTTTAAAGTCACCTATAACCAATTCAAAAATCGTCAGATAATACGAAGAATAACTTAATGTTTTAGCGAGTACGACCGACATCACCGTTGTCTGGTTACCTGTTCATAGGAATATATAAGAAAATGAGAAAGCTGATGAACTGGAAAGACAGGGACATCCCATAACGAATTCGAAGCGGCCGAAATGGGCTGTATCCAAGAAGTGCCCGGGAGATCTTTTCGTTATTCCAGAGGCAGCCGTTGACAGATGGTCTAACACGGATACCTGCAAAACAACTAAATAAAAGGCGCCCAATTTCTACAAAACGAGAACTTACCAGTTGCTAAGAAAGCCACAAGCGACATATTCAGAATTACGTCAACAATAACCGGCCATTGGTTTTTGGGAGACCATGTCAAGAAGATGGGATGGCCGTACAACGAAAGATGTAGAAGCCGCAATTAAGAAGAACCTAAGGAAACAGTTTTTCTTTATCTGTGTGAGTGCCGAAACCTGGGTGCTCTATGAGATAAATTGCAGGAGGAATTTCCGATGACTAATTTGAAAGAAATCGCAGAAAGTGAAATATACGAAATAGGCAGATTCATAGTCAAATCAAGATGTTTCGACTAATAAAAAGCAGTGGTTCTACAAGTGGTGTATTAAAATGGCATCTTTCGAGTTAATTGGGTCTGGACTGTTCCACTCAGACACCGCCCCCACCACCACCATAATAATAAAACTTACCAGACGAAAAGCAAGTTTCGGTGCCATTTATAAATTAAATGAAAAATTATGAACCCAAAATATATACTATCCTGTGGTACAGCAGAGATGGGAGCAAAGTTCCATCAAATATAATGGAACTTTTTACATCAACAAGCTAAGAAAATTATAATAGATTTGATTATTCCGCATTTTATTTAGTGAGACACCCTAATGTATAATAATAATAGAGCAACGGTTGCAGGATATGCCGCTGGTTGCATGCAAATCCGTATGCTTGCACACATCCTCCACAAATTACTCGCATACTCGTACAATACATATACGTCTGTATACAGTACAACTGTCAAGGTGCTTGCATCTGTGCTTAACAACGGGAATTTGTCAAGCTGTTTTGCTGTTGAAGTATAAAGTCTAATGTGTTGTCACAGCAAACGAGTTACAAATAAAGAAACGTGCATATGTATGATATGGTGCATTGTAGAGGACATGTAAGCCGCAGGATAGACAAGCAGACAAAACGAAGAACCGGGTGTAATAGACTAGAGATAAACACGTGCAGTCAGCGCATTAAATAAGCTGCCAGCTCGCTCCTATGAACAGCCAACAGATATCACAGGTGCAGTCGGTTTGCTTCCAAGCAAGTGTGTAAATTAAAAAATTCTCCAAACTCACATACATATACACGTATATATATATATTTACTGTATGCATGGTGTTGCTTTCCCGGTGCAGCAATAAAATGTGTAAATAAGCGAAAAATATCATTCAGAATGTTTGCCTTTGGGTATTTGCAATTACAACCAATAAAAGTACAGATTTGCATATATACGAGTATGTACTTATGTATACATATATGAACATGCAAGTTGGTAGTAAGAATACATAAGCATTCCGGTGTAAAAAGTAACTGCAAATGAGGTTTACTCGCATACAAGCAAATACTCTTGACTAAAAGTGTGTAGTTTGAAGAAACGTACAGTTGGGAATACATACTAATGGGAGGCATTTATTTGTATTGATTATAATTAACGGAAAGTTGAATAAGCTCTTTTGCAAATATTTTTTAGTGTGATACAAAAATACATTTAGCAATACTTTTTTCGTCGTTCAGGGAACAGCTAGCAAAAGTATTTTCAATATGTCATGGCTGCATAATATAGAGGAAGCAAAATACAAAAATTTTACAGTGGACAGAATGCCACAATTTTTCGAGGTCATGACTTAACACACTCTCTCCCGATTTTATAGGTATTCCAAAATTTACGAATACAAACGTACAGTTTGGTTCCAAAGTATAGAAAGTATAGACAGCTAGAAACTAGTGATTTGTTCAATTTAAGCTCCTTTAACTTTATCGCACTTAATAACAAAAGTTCCTTTTATAATTTTATATCATTTCTGTAATGAAATCCGAAAGCTCTACGCAATACTATTCCACCGCTACGAGTACAACAGCTTTTTCATTCGTCGAGAGAGTCTTTCCGGGCAGTAATTGATTCAAGCTTAGGAAGAGGTAATAGCGGCTGGTAAAAGTAGTAGATGTTCTAGCAATTCATACTTGGATTCATTCAATATAGCCATCATAACCTGATGAAAAACGATTTTTTCTACTTTAAATTAGATATTTTCTCACGTATTTTTTATTAATCTTTTTAATTCAAAAAGTTGGCAATAATATTTAGAGTTGATTGATTTACCTTCCGCTAGACCATCAATTAGCCAAATTTCTCTAGCATTCCAAGATAAAAACTGACTCTAAATTACCGAACCAGCTTCAGGCCATTGTAAACGTTCCCGTGACAACTTAGGAACATTAAGGTAATTCAAGTCTCATTCATAATTATAAATCGACACATAAAATACGTTCTATTCTGTTTCAATAACTCAAAAATATGCTGAAAAATTTGTTTTCGAATCAGTTGCTGACCTGCAGTCAGAAGGCTGACCTAATTTTCCGAACAACTTTTCATATGGAATTCTTCATGTAAAATATGAAATATGCCTACCAGACGCGCAACCAGGATTTCTATTATTTTTGCGTAAAATTTTTGCGCAAATGGTTTAAAACTGTTTTATAGTTAATTTTTAGCTCCTGAGCGATGGTACGACTATTAACATGCCGCAATTATTTTAGTGTGAAATGTCGCCGTGACAACGAGCATAAACTTTAAACTGTTTAATCGATACTTTACGAGACATCGATCTCTTTTTTCTCAAACTAAGATATATATTTTTGAATGAAAACAAATTCATTCTTCAGGAACAAATAAAAGAATTCAGTCGGGTGAAACTAAAAAACTATAATTTGATTACGACTTGGTGTCAGCAAATGTTTCTAAAATTATTTCCACCGTAGGTGAGTCTGAGTTTGAGTCTGCTATAAAGATGCGATGCCGCATTCAAGCGCGCTTGTAAAATTCTAGCTTCTTAAATACACTCCCACTCACTTAATTAAGGCGAAGTATTTTCCTTTTGTTTTTATGTCGAATGTCTTTTCGGAGTCGTCAAAAAAAAAGCAACAAACAAAAAATTGTTTTTGCCGATAACTAAGTTTTAAGAAAAGTTTTCGCTGAAAAAATGTGTTTCTCTTGATAGCAGTTATAAATTTAATCCGCAAAAAGTAGTAATTTTTGAAGAACCTGATTAAGACCGCAGAGGAAAGTGTTCAAATATGTAGACGTTTTTGGCGCGTATGAGTTTTATGTTTAGTCAAGCATATTGAGCAAGTAAATCATTGCAGCCGCCGTAGCCGAATGTATTCGTGCGCGACTAACGCTCGGAGTACGCGGGTTCGAGTTACCGTGCATGAACTAACAAAATGAAGGAAAATATCTGCCGTTTGGAGAAAGTGAAATTAAATTTATTTGTTACATTTATAATTGTGAACTACTTTTAGTTTGTATAATAATTTTATTGTTAAGTAAACCTTTATAAAATAAAAAAAAAAAAAAAATAATTGTGATTTTTTTTAATATATTAATTTGTTTTTTTTTTTTTTATAAATTGCCGTTGCTGATTATCTTCCCAAAACAAATAATTTTATCACAGCATCATATACGATTCTTTGCATGATGGAAAAATACTTTGATGTCTATTTCAATTATTGTTAATTAGTCTGTAAGGTAAAATAAAGCTGTTGATATAAAGTAATGTGGGAATACAGCTGAAAGTGTCGTACGGGAACACACCTATACCTATCCGTTTGGCCACACTGAATTCATTATTCATTTTTATTCATTATTCAATTTAATTAAACGTCGTTATTCGTTCTAAGAAAGAGACCATTCGAGAAGCGTTCTTGCAAACGACAAGACATACAAAATTTAGAGTTCCTTTATAAGTTATAAGTTTTATTCTTAACAGTCTTGTTTTAATAAAATAAAAAGCATATGTGGGGGTTTTAGTCCCCCACATATTAAATAAACAAATAAAGAGCTTGTAATCAAAGAGTGAATTGGCACATTGCAAAACAAAAAAAATGTTTGTCTGTTCAAATAAGAGATGAAATATTCTATCTACATTTTTATTTTTCTATCGGTTAATAGGTGCCGCTTTCAATGCTTTTCAACCAACCTTTCTAAGACAATTTCGAAGATTCCTCTAAAACAATCTCTATTGCATTCGTAGAAGGTGAGAGGCTATGTTCGACCATGTTACATCTCACGCTAAGCTTTTAATGCCACAAACAAATGAAATTGAAATTGAATTGGGCTGAGTTGTACCTAGTGAGTCCAGATACTCGTGCATTTGTTAGCGTCTGTGGAATGTAAAAATTAGATTAGATTGCTTCGAGGTTTGCACTTCGACCTCATGGTCTTTTGTGCCCTAAGGCCCTTTGAAATCCAATTTGACAATACTGCAACGTGCCCAGTCGAAAATACTTAGGACAATAACAAATGCACGGTGGTATATACCAAACGCTGACATTCATCGCTACTTAAACATCGACACAGTTGACGAAGCAATACAAATTTGGAGCAGCAGGCACATAAGCAGACTTCTGACGCACACAAATCCGACTATGAGGAAGTTTTCTGCTGAAGAAAAATTCAATAAAAAGAGACTAAAACGAAAAATCCCAACAGACCTCTTGTAATACATATAATAATAAGAAATATGCTTATGTAATTATTTAAATTATTATAGTAAATATTTTACAAATGTACTACATATTTCTAAATGATCCTGAAGTGCAATGGCCTTACAGTATCACTTAACTATCCCAATATCTTTAAAACAAATTACTTATTGTTAATAAAGAAAGGTGTATCTAATATTTTTTGGAAGCAATAAAAAAGAAAAAGTTTTTGATAAGTGGGAAAAAGTGAAATATTTTATCTGTAGGTACATTCCGTTCAGAATTATGTTAAGTGTCTAGGGCAGCAGCTGAATTCACTACTGCACTCTTCCCATATCTGCTACCAAGCAGAAATTTTCTTAACCAGATCACTAAGTAATTATTTAACGACAATATGGAATTTACATTTCACTTCTAATTTATGTCAGAGTTTTCTTTCCACCTTCTTGCCTCGGTTGTTTCGTTAAAATTTGATTTAAAACTGGGTTTTATGTACTCACTTGTTTTTATTGTTCTTTTTCTTTTAATACGATTTTGTAGATATGGCGCCCATCCCAATCCGCCAGATGGTGGCGCCTCCGTCGTTCACGCTTTGCTCGAGAAACTCATTGAGAACGGACGTAATTACGTTTTACAAAATGTGTCATGCTTGCAAATTTTACTACGCAACATACCAATGATTGAAATGCCATACAAGGTGAGTACGCGTACACTAGCTTCATATATATATACATACATATATGTGTGCTTAAGTAACATCCATTGAAAAACTTGTAAAAATGCAATATACTGACAAAGTGAATTTAGCTGACGTGAGGGCGTGTCACAGACATTACGGCATACTGTAAACTCCAAACTGGTTGGGCGGATGCTTAACATCTGCCCTTGGTTTGTGCAAGTTTGTGTGTTTCTACGGCACGCAGATATGCTTGCAAGCAATAGAATACGAGGGGAGATCACAAAGTTTATTTTTCCTTTCCGATATTTATACCATAAGAAAAAGTATTTTATCTAGATTTACGCACCAGGCCTACTTTGCTTCTTAATTATAAGTATGGAGGCAAGGTGTTGTTAATAGGACAGTTTATAGGAATTTTTTCGCGATTTGGTGGTTTGAATGCTAAAGTGAGTTGATGCGTTGTTTACATTCTGAAATGTGAAAAGTTTTTGATTTTGAAGACAATGTTGAGACAAAGTTTATTAGATAGTGCGAAACTACTTTTTTCGGAAATATAGTTGCAGAGGCACTCTAAAAAGTCTGCTTATGGCCCAGAGATGCTATACTTATGTCATAAGTCTATCCGGAAAAAAACCAAATAATTGCAAAAGCAAAATACATTTACATTTTCTTGTTGCTCTAGTGAATTTTATTGCTATAGCCAAGCTCATTTTCCTTTTGTAGAATGGAGTAATAATCTAAAGGTAAGGGAAATCTTTCGGATAGCCAAGCTGCAATCAAGGCACTGGATTCAGCTACAACAACTTCTATGGTGGTGGGACAAAGTAGGAATAGCCTTTCCACCTTTAGTGAAAACCATAAAGTTACCTTAATCTGGATCCCAGGACATTGGTAACGAAAAAGCAAATGAACTGGCAAGAGGGAAATCTGCCAATTAATAACGCTCTTGCAGAATCGGTATTCACACCATTAAGTGCAGTCAAGAATACAATTTCTTTAAAATATCTCCCAGTCGTAATTAGCAGAACGTTATCGCCCACCTACAACCTCAAACAATCGTCAAAATCATCAAAATTGTTAAACATGAAACGACGGGACGCCTGGAGACTAACGGCAGTCATAACTGGCTTTTGAGGGTCTTCGAGGGTCTCGAACAACTGTCTGGCTTAGATGTCAACAACCTAATAAGGCTCTTAAACCGCACAGACTAGATATAGTCATGCCCTAAATAACTGGTAATCAAGTTGGTAACGAGGATATGACAACAAAATGGTACGGAAGCGCTAGTTGGATTCTGGATGTATGACCACTCGAACCAACCAACCAACCAATCTGTGAAAGACTAAAGCCCACCATGAACCAACTCATTGGACCTTTTCCATGTGGTTTTAGACCTGCAGAGTCCACAATTAACCAGAAACTCACAATACGCATTGTCTTGGAAAATACCCATTAAAGTAGAATCGAATAATCTTTTCGTCGATTTTATAGTCGACTTGGACGGCATGAAGAGGAGTTGCTTATATGCCGCGATGTCCGAATTTGTATTTCCCTAAAACTAGTACGGTTGTGCAAAATGACGCTGAGTAATAAAGGCAACGCCATCCGCATTGGTGAAGACTTTTCCGAGCCATTTGATACCAACGTTATTTCAAACAGGGTGACTCCCTGTCATGTGACTACTTTTCTGCTTTTGAAGTATTTGATGCGAAACCAGCTGGTGGTAGCAGGGACAGATTTCTACTACTTCTATGTTGGAAAGATCAGGTTAGAAGGACTTGACTTCGCTTGGTGTGCCCAACTGGCACCGGTAAGCACGAGAGATAAACTATTGGAGCTCTTTGTTAAACTCGGACAAAATTGGTGTTACTGTAAACAGGTGAAACCTCTCCTGTAACGTGTTACGGTGATTTTCCTTACTTATTAAGAAACTTAGTTAGAAGATGAAATGAAAATTTTTTCCCCATTGATTTGCTTATCTGGCAATATTTCAAACCTTAGTAACGATTTGACTAAAACTTAGTATTTGTGGTTATATTTACTTGTTTAATAGACAGAGTAAGTAGTTTTTAGCCTCTCCTCGACAACTCATACATGCAGCAAACTTTTTGGCTTCCCCTCGGATATGCGCGCACTACTCAACGGATAGACTTTCGCGTGCCATTCTTTAGTGTTTCGGAATACTCGTTGTAGAGTTGAAAATACGATATGTCGCTGCTGCTGTTGTGGCTATGGACGATTGTTGTTGATGGCGATAGTTAAATTGCAAGTTGTGGTTACTGGCGCCAACGCTGGGCGCTGCATTCACATAAAGTACTCACATGGTAACGCATTGCTTTAGCACAAGACTATACACGAGTCAGGGAATGAAGTGTGTAATGGAATGAAATTTTATAGCGCTGCAGTTCTCTGCACCAGGCGCGTTACGTATACTACATATTTTCTAAAATAATACCTTCGAATGCAGTGCTTTCAATTGCGTATGCGTATTTGTTAGTAAAGTGCATCATACACATAAATATATGCCAGCCTTCAACCTCAGCGTAGGCGCTAAGAGCTTTGAATTCCAACACATAACAGTGTATTGCTTTAGAAATCATGTTTTAGTGTAACTAAATTTGAGGCTGTGCATTGCAAGTGCATGCAGAGGTGTCACATATCTGCTTGCGGCACTAGAAAGCCTTATAAGTTGACTATTTTCCCGTACTAGTCAGAGTGGATTGTTAGTCAAGTGCGAACTTTTGCAATTTAATTGTGTCTCACATTTTCTTCTTGTCTTGGCCAACACGCAAAATGACTTACTCAAATTTCATTACACATTTTTTTACTTCTTTGCTTCCCATCGACTTGCATTACATTCACTTGTACCACTTGTCTTAAAAATTCTTCTTTTTCTCCCTCTTTTCCCAGCCAATTATCTACAGTGCCCGCCGGGAGCTGTTTTTCGAGAAATATGGCCGCCTTTTAATTGATCGTATCATCACCAAGGAGCAGGTGTACGGCGTCGTCTCCTTGCGGCATTTGTGTCGGTAAGTATTATACTCTGTGTGCGGTTGTTTGTGTTTTTACTTAAGTACCAGTATTTAAATTTCACTTCATTCGCTAGCAGCTGGTTTGTTTGATTTGGTTGCGGGGTTGATAATATTGTGGTTTTGAATTTAATCAATTAGATCTTATTTCATTAATTTTCTAATATGATTTGTAAACCGGTGTGGTTGTGCGGCTTCAGCTGGACTTCTTGTGCTCTTATTAGGTCAATTAAAATTTATTTTGGGTTGAAAAATAAAATTAATTTAGTGCTGGCGGGGTTTCCTTTGCGCTGGCACTTAATTGGTTATAAGACATACCTAATAAATATACAGTATTGAGAGATTTGTTGAAATGATGTATAGCACTGTGTCACACTAAATTTTAACCTTGAAAAATTTCATACATACGCGAGACTCTAGATTTTGTATTTAATTTTTTTTTTGAAAATTGTGTCCTTTGAAACTTTTGAGTTCTTTAAAGAAAGACAAAAACTAAGTATGCAGTATTACTACTAAATATATAAATTTTTTCGGGATAACATAAACAGTTGACTTTTGCGGCACGCTGTAATGTCATTGAGCAGCTACTATGGGTGTCATACCAGCAATCAACAAAAAAACTCAATATACAATTCGAATTTTAGGACCGATGATATTGCAAAAAAGATAACCGTCAACTTTGCGCATGAGTATCAGAATTCTTATTTGCTTAATAAAATTTAAAATATGGAAAACTCCTCTTCAGCCACATCATTTTCCTGTTAATCTGAGCACTGACGGAAATCGTTATTGAAAGACATTCAAAATTCATAGAGCGCTATCGCTAAGCCCTAAAGTGAGCCCTGTTGTACTTGAAAGAAACAATCTAGCGTCAATCGTCAAATCGTAAACTGTCGATACTATAGGGTGATTCAAAAAGGCCGCTGAGTTTATTTCATAAATAAAACACAACAAATGTAGAAATTTTGTTTTTTTATTTCATCATGTTTTTTTATTGTTTGACATTTATGCCGTTGAATGCCTACCACGACTCTTTTGGCAACACAGGATGTGTGTATGAAAATTTTTCACAACTATTTCAACATAGTTTGGGCTCTATAATTTCATTTTTCAGCTATATTATTGTCCTGTGCTTATTGGAATATACCATACTTTTCACGTATCCCCAGAGAAAGAAGTCCAAATCGCAAGATCTCAGAGGCCATTTGACCACGTTGTCCGGTGATATAATACGCGCTGGGAATATCGTTCGTAATAGTACCACTTTTACATGCGCTAATTGGCAAGTGGTTTCGTCTAGACGGTGGAAACCACATATTGTTCAAGTCCTAATGCCATCTATTTCAGGCTATAACAAGTTTGTATCATGCCACGGTTACGCTCACTGTTCACCGTTCAACGTAATAGCGTTGCAGGTATCACTTTCAAAGAAGCAAATATCTTTTCCTTACATAATTATGACCACCTAAGGTTTAATTGATAGAATCGAATGTTGTAATCGATGTAATTCTATTGCTTAAAATATTTGAAACTATTAGGCCATTAAAGTTAAAATACCCACTAAAAAGTTTTTGGTAAAAGTCAAAGTTACCAGAAAGTTTTGGTAGAACTCTAATAAAACGACCAACCTGGCTATAATAACATGGCAACTGTGCGACATTCTGTTCGCAGCACTAAAAATCAGGGAGTTTTACAAAATCCACTAAAGAAGAAAATGTTGCACTTTAACAAATTGTTGTAAATTTGCATTGATTTTGAGCGACAGCATTAAAATGGGCTATGAGCCTGAGTGTGTCCCATAGTGAACAACCGCTTCAACCTAACCTAATTTAATAGCGACGGCACTTCTGCCACGACTTGGCTTATCATACAAACTGATGTGCCGTATGGAGGTGGGAAATTTCAAAGAGAAGCTCCTCCAGAAATCCTAGCTTCAGGATGTGGAAGCCAATTAAAATAAATTAACAATAATGTACAATAATAATAACAAAAGAATAATAATTTTTAATTTATGTATACAGAATATATGTACATATATTGTCCTTGAAATTTAAACTATCGATTGTTTTTCTTTTATACTTCCAATTAAAACAACCTACGTTATGTGCTGTTAATTTAGTTCATGGTTAGACATTTGTAACATACTAATTTGGCCGCAAATACATGGGAAAAGATCCAGAGAATTGCTCAACCTCTCAAGAGAGAACATCTCGAAGGTCCTGGCTTATGTCACCGTTCATCGGCAGTATTTTCTCATGATTACTGCAGTAGCTGTAGAGACGAGGAAGAAACAGTAAAATACTTCCTCTGTGTTGTCCAGCCTTCGCTAGGATTTTGATTCTCTTACGGATCTAAAGTCTTAATGGTTCCATAATAAATAAACAGTAAGGTTCCTGTGTTTCACAGTGGTATCACAACGGACCTACAGTTTCTCTAAGCCGACTGTCACAACAACCTAACCTAGACATATACAAAATAGATCTTTTTTCGCTTTAACAAATTGGAAAATATTGAGAATATATTTTTTAGTTAATGAGTATTCAACGCAAACTGTAATATATATTTCCATTTTTACCTTCGCGGCTATGGTAGTATACGGAATTGTTGCAAATGGGGGCGAACAATCGCCGCGTCAGTATTTAGAAACTGACAAATTAACAACGGGTAAATGTTTAGCGAAGATTTTGGTAAAGTATTAATGGAAATTTTTCTTCTTAATCGGGAAGTGCCGCTGTTACAATCAGTGGTGAGCATTACCGTGCCATGTAAGCCGAATTTTTGTTTTCCCAAACTGATAAGGTAGCGACGCCTTTGAAAACGATTGCCGAAACGGTGACTAAATTGGCCTTCTAAAAACTCTGATTTGACTCCATTAGAATATAATATTTTTTGTGGCACATCGTTAAATATAAATATTACGCCAACTATCCAGAGGCGATTAAAGAGGTGAGTCGAAATTGTCATTGCTGAGACAACTGCCGACAATCGCGAAAACGTATTTAAAAATTTAGTTGATAAAATGGTCTCCTTCCAGATGTAGAAGTATTTGAATGAATAAGAGATTTTCATGTTTCAAGGGAAGGTTTGCTGTTTGCAATAAAAAAAAAGCATTCAAGAATATTAGTGCGAATATTATTTATAGCCGAATTATAATCCCCGCAATTTTATAAAATACATATATTATATTAAATATATGCGAGCGACTAAATATAGGCCTTTTCTTTTCGCCAAGCGTTAGCAAGTGGCTAGTTCTTTACTTTAGTTAACAAATATTGGGAATGCCAAAATAAAGAAAGTTAAAAAGTTTTAAGTTAAAATTAATTGCATCCCTAACAATTATAAAACACTTGATATTCGATTGCCGATTACTTTGTTGACTTTTATACAGCTTACGCGCTTAAATCCCAATTAAGGAAAAAACGGTCATTGTAATTAATCAAACATTTCCCTAACTTCACCTAAGTACATTAAGCAAATTATGAAACGCTAATGAAATTCCCTCAATATGAGTCAACAAAAAATAAGTGAAAGTAAAATATTGACATCATTTCATTATAACGGCAAATAATAAACAAAGTAGCTAATAATTAACCAAATCGAAAATTGTTGATTTTTGATCGGCTCTAACGAGCTATAAAGGGCAAATAAATGCTTCATTTCACTGGCATAAGCAAGAAGAAGGCAGTTAAGCAGGGTGATAATTCTGTTTGAGTGAATTTGCAGGAATTCCACGAAAACGGAAGAAAGAATGTGAAAACAGATTAAGCAAAGCATAGTTGCTAAAAGGCGGCGAAAGGGCAAATAGCTGATAAGTCATCACGATAATGGGAGTTCAGTACAGTGGACTTTGCCATATCATCCAATTAAGGCCATGCATGATGTGTAACAGGCGAGTGGCAATTGCTTAAGTAGAGTAAAGTTGAGGAAATCAAAGCCTTATTGAAAACTGCCGAAAACTATTAAGCGAGTTTCTTGTGTATTTGTATGTATGTTGAGGTACACATTTGCTCTTGGACCGAATACACACAAGTATGTTTTACAAAATCAAATGCGGTGAATACAACTCAATTTATTTTACTGTATTATGGCACGAAACAACAAATGATAGAAAAAGTTGTTTTTAATAGCGGACAGAGCATGGCAAATTTCCGAAAGTATTTCTGCCATTAAAAAAGCTTTTCATAAAAAAAAAAACGGTCTGCTGTTCTGAGGCGGGATTCAGCTGAGGATCCCCCATTTGCGGAAAGATATCAAGACGCACACCACAAATAGGCGGAGGAGCTCAGAAAAACAGCCAATGAAGTGTGTAAGCGCCAAGTATACACAAATATACCTACATGTATTACGGAAAAATGAGTAAGCATTAATATTTCCTTTATTTACTGAACGAAGTTCTCTAAAGTGCCTGTTTTGGCTTTCATCGCAGTAGCGTTTCGTTTGGACTTGATTTTTCAAGTCCTTGCCTCGACCGATAACATTGTGCAATAGCCATTTGGTGGCGCAATCAATCCAACTCAGAATGAAAGTCTAAGGCCAATTAATAATACCCAGCAGTTACCGACCCAGAAGCAGATTTGTGTATTCGCAACGTAAATGCCTATGGAAGAATGAATAATTGGTATTAATTATATTTTAATGTTAACTGTGGTATTGCTTGAGAGCATGCATATACATTTTTTTTTGTTTTTGTCGGGACAACTACCAAGTGCAGCACTCAGACATTAATTAAGTTCATTTTCATTTCATTTTAATTCATCTAAATCTACCCGATCTCCGAAGAAATCTGAGTAGATCTTGTGGTGCCAAAGAACCAAGATGGTCGCTCTTAACGCAACAGGCGAGTCAGAGGTCTCGTTACCCGCGATACCCACGTGTTCCGGGACCCGTGTTAGCATCAGGCTATTATGTCTACCGACGTAGTTCAGCCTGGATTTACAGGACTCGACTGTTCCTGATGTGGTTGGGGGGCTGTCTAAGGCCATAGGCAAAACTTGGCTGTCGTTGCAGACACATATAGATCTGCTTCTATAGGTTTTCCACAACAAAGCTCATCGCTTCTTGAACTGCATACACCTCCGCTTGAAACACAGATGCATGCATTCCAAGCGCAAAGTGCAATTTTGGACAACAGAATTGCTTAATACCCGTCACAGTGAGATGGGATGATGCATATACATACGAGGGCGGTTCAATAAGTACCCGTCTTTGATGACAGAAGGCGTTCCAGAGGGAAGTTGGTCTTAGCATCGTGTGCTGCCATCTATCAAACGAAGGCAAAATAAATTTTAGACTGATTGATAGGTTAGTTTGGATTTGGCAGTTATTCTAGTAAGACGTGCTTCGTGATTTTCGCTAAGAAGGAAAAGGTGCAGTATCGTTCGGAAATTCTATTTTTGTTTTTGGATGGGAAAAATGCGAGGAGTTAAAATCAAATTTGGATTCTGTCTATGGCATGCTTTGCCATCTATGACCACAGTTAGATATTGGTTCAACGAATTTAAACGTGGGCGAACATCCGTTTTTGATGAGGAGCAAATAGGACGGCCGGCAGACGTGGGTAGCGTGGAAATCATTCAAAAAGTCCACGACCTGATTCTCGCTAATCGACGACCGAAAGTGCGCGAAGTAACACAGGCCATAGGTGTGTCGACGAACGGCAATTAATAGTTTACATGATAAGTTGGCGATGTCGATTGTCGGCCCGATGGATGACGCGATTGCTCACGATGGACAATGAGCGGATGCAGCTGTAAACTTCGAAACAGTGATTGGAGCAATTTAAGTGACACCGGAAGGAATTTTTGCGTCGTTTTGTCACCGTTGATGAAACTTGGATAATAAATAATGGATTTTTCACGGTGAATCTGCTCTAAAGGAGGCGAAAATAGTTCCATCAGCCGGAAATGTCATGGCGACGATTTTTTGAGATGCGAACGGCGTCATCCCCATGGATTTTTTAGAAAAAGGAAGAACGATCATTGGGCAATACTACAGTGAGTTATTGGACCGCTTCGACAAAAACTTGAAGAAGGCCGCATTTGGCGAAAGAAAAGGTGCTGTTTCACCACGATAACGCTCTAGCCCCTTTTTACCACCTAACTGCATGAATTGCTCCCTGTGACTTTTTCCTGTTCCCTAACATGAAAAGAATTTAGTTCAAACGAGGAAGTCAGTGCCGATACAGAGACGTATTTTTTAGAGTTCGACAAGTTCTATTTTTTGGAGAGGTTAAAAAGATGACCGGAGCGTTGGGAGAAGTGTATCTTTCTAAAAGGGGACTAGATTGAAAAATGAAAAAAAAAAACTTTTGAAAAAATGGTAGTTATCTTCATCTTTAAGACGGGTACTTATTGAACCCCTTCGTATGTGGCTTTAACTTTCTGAACCAATTTTAGAAATATCCAAGTTTCTTAGAAACATCCAAATTTCCTGATTTGCTCATAAGGTTCGCCGTAAATTGTAAGCTTCAGGTGGCAATGCAGAATATGTTGCAAGCCGCAAAAAACACAAGAAACGTTCTTACCCTGTCCGATCTGCAGAATTTATTCAACAAGTGCAAGCGATGATTGACCTGTTTAAAATCGAAATGAGCCCTTGGGACGGAGCTTAATGTTTCTAAAGGTATTATTTGTCGAGTTGTCCATGAAGATCTCAGGTATAAATTCTATGTTATGCGTAGACGACAGTTTATGTCGTAGGAAGAGGAGGTGGAGCTTCGCTAAACACCCAACACATTATTAGTAACATTATTACAATTGAAATATTCTACAAAATACAAAAAACCTTTCTGGGTTTTCATATATGAGCCCATCCTAAATTAGTTTCATTTCGCCGCCAATAGCCCCAAAATTGTTGCATAGTGTAATTTACAAACACTCGCTTCTGAGTTTTCGACATAACATCTTAATTTCACTACAGCAAATTAACATTTCTGAGATGGCTGATTATACGATTATGGAGCTCAGTGAGCAAAATATCGATATTTTCTATGGCTATATTAGATAGTACAGTCTCCTGCTGAAACTAAAGCTCTTTTCATAGTCTCTTCCTTTCACTTCTATATATATATATATATAATTGGCGCGTACACCCTTTTTGGGTGTTTGGCCGAGCTCCTCCTCCTATTTGTGGTATGCGTCTTGATGTTGTTCTACAAATGGAGGGACCTACAGTTTCCTTTCATTTCTAGCCCATAAATATTCGGAAATCATGGCTCTGTAACCGAAATAAAGCTCCCGCAGCTTTTTAAAAATCTAAGAAGAAGGAGAAGTGAGCAAATATTGTTTTAAACGCTGAATATATCATCTTTCATTTGGTATCCGTATTTATATCATAAAGTGAAAGTAAATATTTAAAAATATTTAATGAAATCCCACAAAAACTTAAATTGATAAGAAAATAAAAACCGAGTATGCAATATTAACATAGAAGATCTTTTGACGCATAGATGTCAGTAGTGAATAATTCCTAGACGCTACCTTTTTAATGTGATCTTCCACATTAGTCAAGTAGACAGATGTAGAATTCTACATGATGGAACAACGCGTTCAAGTTATTGAAACTTATTATGACAATTATCGATCTTTAAGAACAACATGTCGCAAAAATCGTGATTGTTTTGGTGTAAATAATCGTCGAAATGAGTTGACCATTCAAAAGTTGGGAAAATATTTTAAGATACTGCTTTTGTCAATGACAGAAAAAGGGCTGGTAGAGCCCTGTTGAGAATATTGTTGCTATAGCGCAAAGTGTTACTGAACAATCTTCAACATAGATATCTCGACGTTCTCAACAACTAGGCATTTATGAATCGATTACTTGGCAGATTTTATTTGAAGGTGTGGCCATATAATAATAACAAATAATTTTTTCGAAGCAAAAATACTAGGAAAATTCGCCACAAAACCCATTTTTTAAGCATTTTATTCCGCGAATTTTTTTCCCATTTTTTTAATTCATATAGAAATTATGACATTAATAAACAAAAAAAAGTTTGGTTTTTTGTATTCAGGTCACTGACGCCGATGCTACAATACCCGCCGATTGAGAAGCCCCGCTGCGACCTTTCTGGAAGAATTGAGTGTACATCTGCCATTTCAAATGATTAAAATATAAAAAAATGTATATTATTTTAATGTATAAATAAACTGTATGTGAATTTAAAAAAAATATATTCACTTTTTAATTTGAAATAATTTTAATGAAAATCAGGGAAAATATGGCCGTTTACAGGTATCTGTCCCCTTAAATGATGTAATTTCACATATAACTGTAAAGAGCCGAATTGTGAATAAAAATAGTGAAACCTGAAAGAATTTACATTTTTACATGGCGTCTAAATTTTTGCAACATCCAAGCACGTCTTTTGAAATACCCTTTACTAAATCTTTATTGTCGCATGGGGTAAGCAAACTATGAAGGAAATACATTTCCAAATATAAAAATCGACTGCCAAGATTTTGGGATGGGAAAAAATGTCAGTGTCGTTGATTCAGCTGCATCTGATTCAAAAAAGTAAACATTTCATACACCCTGTACATTGGATTAAGAGCAGGTATTGCTAATTTTACGCACGCCTATTATAAAGCCTTTTCAAAAAATGTATATGTACATTTGTATGTAGTTATATACATACATATATGATAGGTAGCTATTGATTAGTTTGCAACTTTTTCAATGATTTGCTGATTTGAAACCACAAATATGTTAAGCTACTATTTTTTTTGTCAACGCGTTTTCAATGTCTATCTCAATTTCCTTTCCTTAATTACATCTACACGCAATAGCTTCAAAAAAAAAAAGAAAAAAATTGGTATAAAATAGGAAGTGATTTTTAGTACTAAACACAAAAACACAAAAACTGTTACAGTCTAATGCGATTTTATGAATAAATATCTACAGATAAAATCGGTTTTATAAATACAAGTTGATAGGTGTCATTGAAAGGCGATTAAAATACAAAAACTATACATACGCAAGTCAATTGAGCAAAATTTTTGCCCTTACACAAATAGTTTTCGTGGAAAAAGTAGAAAATAAATATTTCTACAGCGGAAAATATTTAATTTCATTTATTATTATTGAATATTCAATGACATTTCGAATGCAGTGGGATGAAAAGTAGTTGGTTGTTCATTAATGAGCCAAAAATTTGAATTTGTGTATATATTAAAATTTGTGTTTGTCATACAAATATTTTTTATGTATTCGAGCATTGGTTTGTGCAAGTAATTAAAATGGAGTTTTTATTTATGGCATAAAAATGATCTAGTAAAAGCAAAGCTTTTATTTATTTATTTATTCATTTCTGTAATAATTCATTTCTACAATACAAAACAAATTTTTATTTCGTTATTCGGTTGAATTATACGCGCAAATTTCCAATTCGTAAAATAGCTGAACTTAAAATATTTTAAATAGTGATTAAAATTAAATAAAATTATAATTATAAATGAAAATAAAGCTCGTTTAATTTAATGCAATCAATTGTGCTTATTATTATTATTATGAGGATACTTAGTACTGCGAACTGGAAGATTTTTTGTGCCCGCTCATAGATTCAGAGTATTTCTTGGAGCTGAACTTCCTCAATAAAATTTGGAATTTGTGTTAGTTTATTGAGTTTTATTACCTCCTCTGGTAAAATATGTCGGCCAAGGTGTTTTACCGGCTAATGCGTCAGTGCCTGATACGATGCCAGCATATGTTTGGTTGTTGTTGTTGTAGCAGCAATACTAAACCCTGCCAGAGGGTCCAGAGGGAGAGGGGTGTTAAGAATATTAAACTTTTTGTGATTTTGGTAAACATCTGCCTTAAGGGTAGCGTTGGTTGTTCCTAGGATAACCTTCCTCTGCTGGTGTATTTATTACTGATTGCTTCATCGTGCGATTCTCACAGATTACTGCCTGCTATTAGAAAAACCTCTTCTATTCGATTTTTCAGAATATATGTATGTCCGACAGTGCCTCCAAGCGGGTCTAGTTTTTTAAGGAACATTTCTTTTTAGGTTGTTAGAATATATCCCGAATATGAACTAAGGAGGAAAGATAATTGTATACGCCGATGATATTGTAGTAGCTATATCGGGAAAACACATTCCAACATTATGTGGTGTTCTACAAAGATCTATGCATAGACCATCACTTTGGTGTAATAGTGGAAGTAAATGCGGAAAATCTATGTTACCATTTTCAGCATGTGCCACGCTAAATATCTAGGCCTTGTATTTGATAGGAAGCAAGATTGTAGACTCACAGTTGCAGATATAGTTTGCAAAGCGATGGCGTTAGTGTACTACTACGGATGGCTATTTGGGGGAAATGAAAGTTCGAAGGGTGGGCGGATATTGCGATATGGAGGGTAACTGCAGGCAGAGGAACTAGCAAGACTTGGCCCCAAGTTGACTGATGAGTACACAGTCAATGGCATATGCATACACTTACAGATTTGTAAGTTACTTATTTTTGAGTAAATTGTAAGAGTAGCGAATGAAATATGGCGTAACCAACCCACCTGCAGAATCGCCCGACCATAGTGACCACTCTCAATACTAAACGCACAGAATGTCTGCTAAGACACAATAAACACATAGTCTTAGCACACTGATTGCCATTATATCGGTGCACTGCCGAGAGGATGGGCGTGTAAATACATGATTTCTGCAAAAATAAGGGATCTTCTAAAAATTTTGAAAAGTTCACACTGGTTTTAGGAGCCTGAGTGTGTTTCACAGTGGACAACCGGTTCAACTTAGCCTAGCCTTTATTTAATCTTATTTGCATCATTGTCTATATGAGTAGTGGAATGCACGTCGTCTTCATTTTCGCTATCATCGGAATCTGAAAGACCATCAACATAGTCCTATACGTGAATATCCGTGATTCCAACTGAAGACTTCGAAATTAATTTGAAAAAAAAAAAAACTGAACACTACTAACATCAAATTCTTACATGAGGAAAAACTGGTGCTGCTAAGAACCAAGAGATATACAGTATTGAAAATTTTAATATGTTTTAAATATTTTTTTTTTGGAAATCTCGACCCCAGCGCTACTTAACCGTCGAAAGAAGAAAGCTTGGAGATACAAATTTTAACCGATCCAGCGTCAAACATAAGCAGAACTTACAGAATCAAAGGGAGTACGCCAGTTAACTTAATAGGGTTATTTACAAAAATACGGTTTCTCCTTAGGCGCATCCAGTGCTGTTTGTTGTCTTGAATATATTGGCCATCATGTCCTTTACTAACAATAGTGAGACCGTTGTAAGGTTTAGGTGGTTCAAGATTACCAGGAAGGACACAAAATAGTGAACATTTTCTTCCTGCCTTACCATATATATATATATATATAATTTCCTGTGGTCGAGCGGGGGAGCAACGGCCCACGTTATCATTCGCGGTGTTTGCTGTTGTCCTTGACAGAAGGCTATAGAAGACCTTCTTTTCGGAGTAGGGAGCTGTGTCCGTGGGAGCATGATATTATATGCAGGTGGTATTTAGGACACGAGATCGAAAACGAGAAACTATGATGTGATATGAGTACGGTTTCCATTCTATCAGTGCCGCTTGCTTAGACAACAGTAAGCCTACGTCACTCGATCTGGGTTGACCGCTAGGCATGCTGAAGAATAAAATCGTCAGACCATCTTTTGTTATTGTTGCGCCAGAATTAGGCCACATTGTTTCGCAGAGTCTTAGAAAGAGTAATTTGTAGTAAAAGAGGAGTGAAAGTGTACGAATATTCTATGTTCCAATATGTCCAAGCTTAGCATGACACAGTTTCTTTCTGCCTTAAATTGCAATCGTGCTTGGTGTTCTTCGTCAACTTCTGAACCCCTCATACTATACT
This sequence comes from Anastrepha obliqua, assembly GCF_027943255.1. Lineage (NCBI taxonomy): Eukaryota > Metazoa > Arthropoda > Insecta > Diptera > Tephritidae > Anastrepha > Anastrepha obliqua. The sequence continues at coordinate 91,873,602 of NC_072892.1, forward strand.
TAAATACAAGGTGGCGCAAAATTAATCACCTTATAGGAAGATTTATAATTTTTCTAAATGGCATCGTACCTAGAGTTGGGTTTCGGGAATTTCCCGACGGGAATTCTCGAGAAATTCTCGATATTTTTCCATCCCGAATCTCGAGAGTTGAAATTTTTAGCATTTCGGGAAATCCCGAATCTCGAGAATGTTTCAAGATTTCTCGAGAAATCCATTTTTTTTTTTTAATTTTTGTTGTCAAATATTAAGAGAAAAAACAATTCTTTCAAAAGTAAAAGAATACACATACATATGATTATTACCTGCAAACACCAAACTGTAACGGCCATTATGTTACAAAAAATCACACACTACATACTGTTTCGCAGAATCACATACAATTCACACCATAGTTTCAATTACTATGCGAAAAGCAACAACAGTATAATTGTTCCATTTGTTTGTTTGTTTTTTTTTTTGTTTGTTTTGGGGTGACTACAGAGTAAATGCTAGATGCGTTGCTATGCTATGTCGAGGGAAAGCACTGTAACATCAACCTAATGAAGTTTAGTTTTATGTGTTTCTTATATGTAGCAGCAGTTAAGCAATTAGAAATGCTTTCAAAATAGTCAAGCAATTTCAATTTGTTCGCAGACTGCACAGACGACGTTTGTAAATTTATTTTTTGTAGTGAGCGGGTGCATTTCATTTTGTGGTACCTGATTAAGTATAAATTATACACCGTATAATAAAATATTTTGTGGTCCAAATATTACTTATTTTTAAGTTTTGAATCGACGTATCGTTGACTGTGAGTACCGGTTAGTTACTTCCTTTAAAAAACAAAATTTAAAACAAATTTTGAATTTTTAGCATTAAAAATCATGAGTTCAGAATAGGAATACGACCAAGTGTGGCAGCTTTTCAAGCGATTTGACGACGAAGCAACATGTTTGAAATGCAATAAAATCATTAAATGCAAGTCATCGTCAACATCTGGACTTCACCGTCACATGGAGAGGATATACAACATGAAGCGAAGGGAACATTAGGCTCCAAAAGAACGGCCACCAGCCAAGAAGACCCGAACTCTTCACAACTTTTTCAATACTTCTTCCTCGCCTGAATCGCTTGAACAAATTGTTGCAAAATTGGCTGCAACAGATGGAATTCCAATAAACGCGATAACAAAAAGTGAGTTCATTCGTAATAGTATCAGCCGCTTAGGATTTCATCTTCCAAAGTGTCACAAAGCTGTTCTGGGTTTGGTTATGAAGTACTGCACGAAAATAAAAAGCGATTTGAAGATCAAAATTGAAAATTTTAAATCTGCACAGCGTAAGTTCAGCTTGAGCATCGACGAGTGGACAAGCGTGCGTTACATGAACATCCATATATATTATGACGATGGACAATCTGACAACCTTGGCCTGGTTCGCATTCAGGAATCATGTCCCGCTGAAAAAGTATATGAGCTCGTAAATGCAAAGCTTTCAGACTTCAATATAAAACTACAGTCCGACATCGTGGCTATTACAAGTGATGGTGCCAGTGTCATGATCAAATTTGGGAGACTATCACCAGCGCATCAACAGATTTGCTACAATCACGGCATACATTTGGCGGTCATGGAGGTAATGTACCAGAAACGAAAAGTCGCAAACAGGATATACGATAGTGACGTAAGCGATGGAGACGATTCGGATGATAGAGGCTCCGATGAAAATGAAAACAATGCAGCCAGTACTTCATTTTCCGACATTAATGCGGAAAACGCTTCCGATGACGAGGACGACAATATCGTATTTGTTGCTGACAAGATGGTCACTATAAAGTCTGCATTTGAAATCGTAAAAAAGGTTCGCAAGATAGTTTTGAAATTCAAGAACTCGCCTGTACGGAATGCCATCTTGCAGGATTAGGTTAAAGAGGTCGAGAAGAAAGAGCTTTTCTTGCTGTTGGATTGCAAAACACGTTGGAATAGCCTGGAAACTATGCTGGCCAGATACATTTTCATCAGCAAGCATGTTCGTAAGGCGCTCGACACTCTTAATTTAAATTTTATGGCCACTACTGACGCAGAAGAAAAGTATTGCGAGGATATCATAAATGCTCTTAAACCTATACGTGTTGCTGTAGAAGCACTTAGTCGCCAAAATGTGAACTTACTTGCTGCGGATTCTATTCTCAAATTTTTGTTCACAAAATTGGAGAATCAGCACATCGAATTGGGCAATGAACTCTTATCCAGCCTAAAAAAAACTTAACAGCTCGTAGATCTAGCCGTTTGTTATCGGCCTTTAAATATTTACACGATCCAGTTAACAGCTCTAATGACAAATCTGAATTTTTCCACACCTGTTCTAAAACAGAATTGATAAAAGAAGCCGAAAACTACTTGGTTCGTCTATTTTCTACGAGCATTCAAGAAGACCAAGCAGTGTCTAGTTCTGAGGATGATGACGTATTTGCAACCAACAACGTCGATGAAGAAGATAATGCGAAACAGCTTGAAAAATACGTTCAGCAATGCTCAAAACCGAAAGCAGACATTGCGCAACATGCGGCGAACCAGATGTTTTCGTCGCTTAGAAACGAGCTAAAACTATATGAAAAAACTTGAGAGAAAACACAAAATGTTGAAAGACTGATCGGGGCTTTTAACACTGTTAAGCCAAAATCGACTCAAAATGAGAGGAATTTTTCTACAGCGGGTAATTTTGTGTCCAAAAACCGTACGCGATTGTCAGACGAAGCCATTGACAGTCTGTGTTTTTTAAAACACTATTTTGGGAAATAATGTTTACAATCACTTTTTTCCCCTATTTTAATAAGTATAATCTTGAATTATTTTTGTTTAGAATTTTTTTGTAATTATTTTTGCTTCACTTTTTTGTTTGCAATAATTGAAATAGTAATATTTTCAAATATTTTTTTATGTAATTTATACTTTAATAAAAATAAATAAAAACAATATTTTATGAAATTCATTGCTCTTACACTGGTTTTAGATTTTTTTTTTTAATTTTTTGGAACTTTTCCCGAATTTTCGAGAATTCTCGAGAAATCTCAAAAATTATTTTCGGGAAATCCCGCATCTCGAGAATTGAAATTTTCGTTATTTCGGGAAATCCCGATTCTCGAGATTGGGATTTTCTCGGGAAATACCCAACTCTAATCGTACCTGATCATATTTGACACTTTTGAACTACACAGCTGTATTATACAAACTAACAAGCAATGGCGCGCAAAGGTCCAAATAAATAATTTATTTTATTCATTAAAAAAATTATTGTAGAGCATTCTCTTCCTTTAAGCCACACGAAAAAATAAGTTTTAGATGAATTTACCGTTGGGGATGTTGCATTTTTTTCACTATTTCAAATATCCCAAGATATTGATAACAATCTTCTTACTATATATGTACATATGTGTATATAAAGTGCGCTACTAACTCTACCTATGGAAAATAGTTCGAATGGGACACTATGTGACACATTAAGTGAATCCCCATTGTTTGATTCATTAACAAAAATTCCATAACAAACGCTCAGCGACTGCCCTACCGGTAATGGCCATAAAGGTGTTGCATATACACAGGCGCTCGTATGACCAATGCAAACAATTATTTTCACTTTTTACAAGTAAACATATACTTGGAATCAGTGATCCTAGGCGCATTATACTCTCCAGGCGGCTGTCAGGGACGAACAATGTTTTGGCGAGTTCTAGGTGTATTAATAAAGTGTGTCATTTGTTTTTGACAACAAAGAAAAAAAAAATAGAAACTAAAAATTGTCAACGCTCTCTGAAAATTAAATCGCTTAAAAATATCACAACGAAGTTTTTGAAAAATAAAAGCCAAAACAAATATAGACAAAAATATCCACTTGTTTTTTCAATGTACAAATTTGTGTGTTGTACTTTTGAATATAAAAAATAAATCGGTTAAAATGGCGTAGATGTGCAAACAAACTTTTTGAAAGTAGTTTTTTTGTATTTGTTAAAATAAGGTTACTAAGGGTACATGAAAGTATTTGGTACACTTTACTAATATACTTTAGGCGAGATCAATATTTTGTATGAGAGTTTCACTTGCGTTTTTAAATAAAATTCGGATAATAATGAATTCAACTAATTTAAAAATTTTCTTAGCACATACTATAATAATTCTAATGCCTGAACGGACACTAATAAAGCCGGTCACTAACGCAAGGAAAATGATTTTTATAGAAATTTCTTGTTATTGTAAAGATGAACGAATTAATACCGAAGAAAAAAATAACGAATTCTATGCTGTATAATGCGCAAATGAAGGTATTTGTAAACAGTTTCCTGTACATAAATATGTACACATGTATGTATATGAACCGTATATAGTTGGCGCCTTCTGTCTTAGTTCATGTGCATAAAAGCCTTTATGCTAAAAAAATTAAAGTTTTTTTTCCGTTATTTTCTGGTGACGAAAAATTGCTTTTGATATATCTATGTACATATGTATGTACATATATGTATGAGCGCAGACACTATTTTCCACGCGCTAAAGAAATATTACGAAATCTACTAACACAAAAGTTTTTTCGCTGCCAAATGCCCATGAATTTCTAATGAAATATTATTTTCCTTCTGTGCTATGTCAAAAAGGTCAATCATAAATTTCATATGACATATTCAGGTTAGATTATAAATGTGGTGAAAAACGGAAAGAAAAACAGCACGCAAGCGGACAATCAAATCGAGCATGCGAGCGAATTCGTTTGAAAATAAAGTAATTTGACTGGCAATTCGAACGGCAATTTGTGCCAATTGGATCGTATAAAATGACAAATTGGCATTGTAAAAAAAAGAACGTTTTTTTATACCTTGCGTGAATTTCTATTATTTATCAATTTAAATTGGGGTCGGGTGTTACAATATAATGAATGAGAGTAAAGTGGGTGCTGTCAGTTTTCATGAGCAGTGAAGGAAAATTGATATGGCAAAGATGATAAATAGTTTTCATATGAAGAGTAAAATGTGTGAATAGAAACTTCCTGCAGTAGGAAATGCGTGGTAAAAACAAAATAGCAATGATGAACATTTTAAGTTTTTGTTGTCGAATATTTCAGTTCCATATATTTATAAGATGCTTTACATCTTTTGCTTTTTTGGTTTGTGTTCTTGCAAATTTTAATTGAAATAAAAAAAAATTCAAATTGCAGAAAATTTTATGAAACTTCATGTTTCTTGTAAACAATTGGATTTCGGGTTATTTCGAGTTCTGGTAATTAAAAGTATACCTATTATATATATATATATATATATTAGGCCGGGTCGATTTGTGGGGAGGCAAAAAAATCGCCCATTGCTCTGTGAAAATCATATTCTAGGGATCAAAATAAGAAACTTTGCCGAAGGAACCATACCTCTAAAACGAATTCTGATGTGCCACAATTTGGGTCGAACTTTTTAGTTTCTTTTCTATAACTCACTTAAATTATTTTTTTCATTTACATATGTTCTGACTAAATAAATTTCTTAAGAGAAAAAATAGATATTATTATAAATAAAAAATAAATATTATTATAAATAAATAAAAATAAAGAAAAAACATAGCCATTTAGCTGATTTTTTCATGTAAAGGCCAAAAATGGTGATATTTTTAAATTGGCGGACATCAGAAGTCGTTTTAGAGGCATGGTTCCTTCGGCAAAGTTTCTTGTTTTGATCCCTAGAATACGATTTTCATAGAGCAATGAGCGATTTTTAAATCGACCCGCCCTAATATATTGTATATATATATTACGGCTTTGATATTTTGGATTTTAGTACCGCAAACATGCCCTTGTTTGTAGCCATTCATAATTCGATAAGTTGTAGTATAAAAAGTACAAGCAACTAAATTACTTTTACTAACAAAACTGCCTTTAATTACAATAATAAATACTTTTAAATTAACCCCGGGCATGCCTGACGAGTGTGTGAACCCCAGTTTTTGGAATCACCATAGTGATAAATATTGCACCCTAGATGGCAAATTTTTAAGTTTAAAATTTACTGAAAAAAGGATTTATTTATTTAATTTATTTGATCTTTGAATATAAAAATGTATGCACAAATAAATAAATTATATAAAGTGAACAAAATATAACAAAATATAAAATTAAAAATCTGCATTTTTTTACCAAAGTTTACTTTTGTAGAAACCATATACAATTTTCAGCAACTTGCGCGCTAGATTATAAAAAATATTTGTATAAATATTTAAGAAAAGTTATTTAATAATTTCATGAAAAACTACAATCAGAAAAAGTCAATTTAATCCAATAAGAATGATTAATAATAACATGAATATCTAAATTAAAATAAAAAAATCAAGCCCAAATGTGAATATTTTTAATGATTTTGTTACATTTGTGCGGTGTTTCTCCTATCATCCTTTATCGAAGTAAAACAAAAGACTAATTTAAAAACTATTAATGGGTAAATGATCCATTCGATGTCTAGCATCAGATTTTGTGCATTAAAATAAGAACCAGAAAAAAATGTTTTGTTGACTTCTGTTATGAATCAAAACTAAAGAGTTTCCAAACAGACTTTGGAAGTTGTTGTACACTTATATGTAGTATACGTATACATACTTACATATACTAATATAATATTCACTCCGCGTCACGTCAGATATCAAGAGCATACGCAGGAGTTTCATCGGAGTTTCTGAGTATTTGGGAAATGTAGGGTTTTGGATCTTCGAGTTTTACTTTTTTTCAATTTCCACCAGTCTGAATGCGAATTTAGACATGCTTTACTGTTGCCGTTCATCAATTTAATTACGCATATAATGAGCCGATATCAAGATGGATTCGACTTTGCCTTATTCTCAAGTTATAGACTTTATGTAGCTTCAAATTCAAGCTATTTAATTAATCAAGTAGTTTGTAAGAATCTTTGTACACGAAATAATAATAATAAATATTCATAAATACATACAAATATTAGAGTATATCAAGGCGGTGTTTGTTCTCCGCTGCTGTGTTGCTTCGTCGTCGACTCTCTGCTAACGGAAATACAGGAACTCGGTTTTCATGTTGAACCATACGATGTCTGTGCGCTAACATCGGATAAATCCTTAAGAAGGCTTTGCATACAAGTGCAGAGAATTCTGGATCAAATAGACGACTGGTGCATGAGACAAGGTCTTTCCGTCAATCCATACAAAACAACCTTAGTCTTGTTCATGAGAAAACGGAAACTGGATGGACTTAGTCTTCCAGCACCGAAAGGTGTGACACTCAGTTTGTCTGAGAAAGTTAAATATCTAGGAGTAGTCTTAGATAAGAAGCTCACTTGGGAAACACATGTTTCGCTGAAGGTGGATCGCGCATTGATGATCTTTCAGCAATGTCGTAAAGCCTTTGGCAAAACTTGAGGTCTGAAACCTGCTGTGGTCTGGTGGATGGATATACACAGCACTTATCAGACCAATCATCACCTATGCTTCTGTGGTTTGGTGAAGATAGACTATGGTTAAATTTATGAACTGTACAGGCTGCAAAGAAGTGTATGTTTATGCATCACGGGTGCTATGAGTACAACCTCTGGTGATGCCCTAAATGCTGTGCCTGATTTGGTCCCCCTGGATCTTAAAATACAACAGGAAGCAATAAAAGCAATGTGTAGACTCCGAAATATAGTCTCTGGCACGAAGAGAGAATTTCGGAACACAGAGAAATCTTTACGATGCTATCTGAGCAGTATCCACTATTTTTTGCACCTAAACACGACCTGATACCCATAGTTTCGTTTGGAAGGAAATTTAATGTCAGATGTTGACGCAATGGAGCAATCCAGAATGCATCCAGGGAGGTTTGACGGATATTTTCTTTACCGATGGGTTCACGAATGAAATACTGTCTGGAGCCGGATGGTACTTAAACGATAGTAATAAGTATCACTTTGCTATGGGGGAAATGGCAGCTGTTTTCCAAACGGAAATATTTGCCATTCTGAATAGAACAGAATGGATAATTGAGAGGAGATGAAGCGAGAAATAGATTGTATTCTTTAGTGACAGTCAGGCTGCGCTAAAGGCTCTGGAGAACGCAAAGCAAACCTCAAAGATGGTTCAAGAATGTAAGAAGGAGCTTAATTCTGTTGCAAGACATAATAACCTCGTACTTATATGGGCTCAGGACACTGCGGGGTTCAAGGGAATGAAATTGCCGATAGGAACAGGGACCAGAGCCAATAATCGGAACCAGTTCTGCAGGAATCAAGAAGTGGATCAGCGATTATGTATGCAGGACCCAAACGCTGCCGAACACAAAACTGTCGGACTTTCTTCTAAAACTTGGAAGAAAAGACGTTCGGTTGATGGTCAGTATTATTACAGGACACAATTCATGAGGTCATCATATGGTATAACCATCATTGGAATCATTAAGGATCCTATTTGCCTGTATTGCTTAGAGGAGGCGGATGGCACTTAGCATTTTCTCTGTGAGTGCCCCGCATTTGCTAGAGCAAGGTTACGAATGTTGGGTTCCGATGTCATGAGAAGAAGTAAAATTCTTCTCTTAAACTGGGAGATATTTTCAGATTTATCAAAGAATCTGGAAAATTCTTACAGTATATTTTATACTTGAAAAGTGAAAAAGGATTTATAAAAATGTTAAAAATAACGGAAGAAATATCATTTTAAAAAATTCCATGCTGGAATTTTGAACATTAAATAAATCTTAAAATTATAAAATTTTATCCAACTTTTTTTTTCAGTTTTTATCCAATGATACAAGCCTAAAAATATAATAAAAATATATTATATTTAGAAGAACTGACCTAAAAATTTGGAGCACTTCACATGGGAAAGCTATTTGGGAAATATTTACGACTAGCCTATTGGTCTAAGTACATACGTTATCTGGCTTATTCCTTACACCCTTCTGGCTGATCTCCTGCCTAAATTTCTAATGATTTCAGATAATATTAATGAAAAGCAAATAAATTGTCATGTTAAATAGTTAAACATTTTGATGAGAATTTCCAGTTCTTTTCTAAAACTTCTTTTTTTCTAAAATTTGAAAGTTTGATTCATATGGTTTTGGTTAAATAAAAAATTTTAGCTTGAATACTATTAAAAAATCACACGGAATCGCCACTGTATGAGCTGTCATTTCAGCCTGGTTTTTGTAAAATTGTTTCCATTATCAGTATGAAAACCGCCGGAAAGAAATATTGGCCAAAATGTTACATATTTCGGGCCGATAGCCTTTGCTGCTATCTTACTGTGTAATATAATTGGCAGCCGCCGTAGCCGAATGGGTTGGTGCATGACTACCATTTGGAAGTGCGAATCTCCGTGCATGAAACAGCAAACTGATAGAAAAAAGGGTCGCCCCTCGGCAGACAATGGCAAACATCCGAGTGTATTTCTGCCCATAAAAACCATTTGCCTTTCGGAGTCGGCTAAAAAATATATGTTCTTCCATTTGCGGAATAACATCAAGACGCACACCACAAATAGGGGGAGTACACGCCAATTATTTATTTAGTTTTTATACTTATATTTCACGTAAATAAATAAGTAAGTTATATATTTTTAATATGAAAAGAAATAATTCTTTGTGTCTGGTCTGGAGTCTGTTGTACGAAGTATGCAAAAAAATATATTTTCAATGTATGCAAATTTCTGGCGTATAGTGCACCCCTACCCATTTGGTCAGCCTTACTTCCTCCCCTTTCATGCTGTTTAAGCAACCACTGTATAATTTTGAAGTGTCGTTAATACCCGAAAACATAAAAAATTAATTTGCTTATTACTTTTTCTGGATTATAAATAAACTCACTAACTGCACATTGAGCCTCTATAGATTTTACGATTTAATACAAAAGAAAACTTTTAATATTTTTACTGAGTGATAAAGTTTCTTGGGAGTGTATAAAATTTAGTAAACTGGCACTGTGTTTTTTTATTTTTAATTTTATTGTTCTTTTTTCTTTTATATTTATTATTCTTTATGTACACTTTTCTTTTGGATTTTTTTATTGTATTTTTGCTGCGCCCAAACTTTCTGAATATTTGTCTACAACGTTCAATACAGCTATTGGAGACCATGATGAAATTGTTTTTTCGTATGGAATGTATCACTTCAATGACTCGAAACTTTCATCTTGGCGATCTGGTGTGTGTTAATATCAACAACGAGCCAGGCGAAAGGAAAACTTTGCAAACTTTTTCCAAAGTCTCGGCTGAAAATATGAAGCGTTACATTTTTTCTGTCTTGCTTGATATTTGTGTATATATGTACATTAGGGCGGGTCGATTTAAAAATCGCTCATTGCTCTGTAAATATCGTATTCTAGGAATCAAAATAAGAAACTTTGCCGAAGGAACCATAGCTCTAAAACGAATTCTGATGTCCCCCAATTTGGGTCGAACGAAAAATTCCACTTTGACCCATTTAGAGTGCTCCAATCGAGTCCAAATGTATGACCGACCCCCACTAAATTTGGACGGCCGATCCACCCATGCCAGTGGCACACCCCCTGGAAGTCCCCTGGGGGGTTCCCCATACAATAATTTCCAAATATCACCATTTTTGGCCTTTACATGAGAAAACGAACTAAAAAATTCGACCCAAATTGGGGGACATCAGAATTCGTTTTAGAGGTATGGTTCCTTCGGCAAAGTTTCTTATTTTGATCCCTAGAATATGATTTTTACAGAGCAATGGGCGATTGTTTTGTCTCCCCACAAAAGACACTAAAAGTTCGACCCAAATTGGGGACATCAGAGTTCGTTTTAGAGGTATGGTTCCTTCGGTAAAGTTTCTTATTTTGATCCCTAGAATATGATTTTCACAGAGCAATGGGCGATTTTTTTGCCTCCCCACAAATCGACCCGGCCTAATATACATATATGTATGTGTGTATGCACACAAAAGGCGACAATGTGCCCGCCAACTTTCCTTTTCATTCTGAATATTTTTATTTTTGCATCTTCTTAACTTTTGATTTTTTGTTACTTTTACTTGTTTTAAAAATCTCACCAAGCTTTCGTTTCTATTTCACGAAATACTAAGTACTAAATTTCTTGTCAACATGTTGCAGATGCCTCATACGTGACTTGCTGCGCCAAAACTGCGAACTCCCCAACGGAATCGATACACTCCGACTACCGCGACGCCTGCAGCGTTATATTGACTTGATGGAAGAGCTAGAAGGACCACAGAAAGAGGACGATGCTGAAAATAATGCGGCATTGGAAAAGCTACAACTCAGCGGCGGTGCAGTGAGCGGTGCCAAAAAGCGAGTACATTTTGCTGAATCCAGGGATGATGACCAGTCATCGGTGGATGTGGAAATGGGCGTAGATGTCATAGAAAGTCTGTTGTTGGAATCAAATCGGCCAAATGAACACCAAGTAATAATGGTGGGCGATTTGGCGACAGTGTTTGAAGAGGAATCGGTGGAGATTGGAGAAGTGCAATTAGGGGCAGAAAATCGAAATGGTTTAGTGGTTGTGGTGCAGAAGCCATTAGCAGAGGACATTATCAGTCCGATGCAGGTGCAGTTGACTGCCAAAACTAGTGCCAGTAGTAATAGTGACAGCTGCGATGATGAAACGATGCTGCAGTGCAGTAGCAACAGTAACAATAGCAGCAATAACAAGAACGAAAATTGTGATACTGAAACTGAGGACGACGATTGCATTGAGCGCCAGTTAAGCTAGCCGTCATCGCCTCAACTACATATATGAAGTAAGTATGAAGTAGTGAGTTACATAAACTGGTATAAATGTAGCTCTACATATAAGCAATTACACTGCTATCAAATGAACAACAGCGGTTAGAAACAAAATTGGAAAGTTTTTGTCAGACTCAGCAGCTATGAGTGAATTGCCTTTTGGCTGACTGTGTGCTTACAATTTTCAATTTCAAAACAAAAAAAAAAACTGAAAAAAATGGAAAGGGTTGCCTTTATGTATTCATCCGATGTAGTTTACGAATTCATGACTACCAGTAAAAAATACAAAACAGTGCGTAAAACTTTTAAAAAACTAAGACGAACTTTCAGTCACAAGTTTTACTCAACTTGCGCTAGTCAAAAACCAAGCGAATAAAACAAATCTCTGAAAGTAAATGGTTGGAAACCTTTGCTTTGTCAAAACTTATTTTTCCACATTTTCATTTCGCTATTTACTGCAACTCAGCTATTGCAGTAGACTAATATAATTTGGTTTTTTCAGTTCTTTTTTTAAATGCGTAGCATCCACTAACTATTTATGTAAGTAGTCATGTTGGTAAAAGGTAGTGAGTTGAATTTTTCTATAAAGTAAAAGAAAAATTTCACTGTCATTCACTCACCGATAAGTTTCCTCGCTGACATTGATACGCCCTGCCACACCTGTGGTCTCCGTGCGACTTGTCAGATTCACCGTATTTCCGAAGAGACAGTAACGTGGCACGCGATTACCGATAACGCCGGTCACCACTTCGCCTGAATGTATGCCAATCGTCACTTGCTGCGGAAATAAAAATGTGAGAAAAGAGAAAATCGAAAAGTGAGCGGATTAAAAATGCAACGGTTGTGGATTTTAGTTGGTTTTAATTAAATATACTTTTTCTGATAAAATATTTGTGATTAACATTTATTTATCTCACAATGGATGAATTGTGTTAAATTGAAAAATAATCTATTGAATTGCATTGAGCTTTAAGTGAACGTACATAGGAAATAAGTAAATCTGTATTTAAGCAATTCATCACTGCGTTAAAAATCTATGGCACAGCGAATTATTGACAAGGTTTGACAATTTATATCATCTAATTTTAATAATTTTTTTATAAAAATATTTTTTATTCGCCTATAAAAGCTAAGTTTCATATAAATCCAAGCTTCAGTCTTAATGAAAATTAAAGCTAGAAATTTTCTTTGAAAATTTCCGTGTAAAGTTCGTGATTTTTAATTACAATTCTTTGAAAAAAATTCAGGTATGCAGTTTTGTAGCTCGTAAAATTTTGTTGTAAGAAACCAAAAATTGAAATCGCTCAAAAATGGCGTTAGTTTTTGAATTTTTTTTGTTGCTGACGTTATTGGGGGTTTTCGAGTATTCGTTGTATGGAGAGAATGCTCAAGGCTGAAATTAGCCAATAATTCTGTTTAAAAAATGTGTAATCTTGATGAAAATTTCTTGCGTTTTTGTTTTTTAATTTGCACAAAATTATTTTGAAACTTGGATTTCTTTGTGAAAAGAATTTTAAAAATATGTATGTACGAAACAAAAGAAATTGTTAATTCTTTTCAATAAGTCGTAGTTACATAGTTATTTAACGCAGTATATCGAATATTTATGTATGAATCATATTGTTTTTGAATTAATAAATAAATAATAAATATATTGAGTCAATAAAAACTGTAATGGCTCTTAGTTCCTTAAATTATAAAATTATTTAACTCCGAAATGGCGAAGAATCGAAATAAAAATATTGAAATGACAACGAATGTCAACACTAAAACTATTGTTTTTGTAATAAGAAGTTGAGTGCGTGATAAGTATTGTTGGAAGGCAGTTCAGCGCAGAATTAGACGGGTTATATGTAAATATAATATACATATATATAATTGGCGCGTACACTCTTTTTGGGTGTTTGGCCGAGCTCCTCCTCCTATTTGTGGCGTGTGTCTTGATGTTATTCCACAAATGGAGGGACCTACAGTTTTAAGCCGACTCCGGACGGCAGATATTTTTATGAGGAGCTTTTTCATGGCAAAAATACACTCGGGGGTTTGAAAACGTTTTCTTCATTTTAGTCTTTCACCAAGATTCGAACCTATGTTCTCTGTGAATTCGGAATGGTACTCACGCACCAACGCATTCGGCTACGGCGGCCGGGTTAGCCACCTACAAAACAGCGAAAACCATGTGCAAAAGAAATGTTATAAGAGCTACTCGCAGTGTTTTAACACTGTCACGGAGAGTTTGCAGAAATATGAGTTTCGTCGAGATGCCAATGGGTTATGAGCAAGGAGCAAGGGATCGTCTCTTAAACTAATGTCCTGCATTGCCAACAATGCGACTTAAATGTTTGAGGGTCCCTTAATTAGATAAACTATATGGTGATCTGAAATCATTGCCGAAATTCGTAAAAAGTGCTGTTGTAAGTAAATTCATAAATTACATAGGGTGTCGGGTGACATAATTAAATATTAAAATCTAAATTCAAATAGAATTACTAATTATCAAAGTTTCTTTCAATAACTATTACAAGGAAGATTAGTGCGGATTTTATTTTTTAAATCTTATTTCCTCTAAATGTTGAGCGTTTCGTCGGATACACTCCTGGAATATGATATCGGGATGCCATTAACCTCGCGAACGATATTTTCCTTTAGTGCTGAGATGGTCACTGAGTTTGTTTGTTGGACTTTACTTTTGAGATACCCTCACAGAAAAAAATCCATAGGGTTAAGTTTGCGCGACCTTAACTCATGGAGGCCCTGGATATGTCGCCGAAACGGTTTATTAATTTTTTAGGGAAGAAATTGCACAGTATCGCAGTATCATCGTATCCTCTATGGCCGTGTGTGGCGTAGCGCCAGCTTGCCTGTGTACTAAAGGAAGGATGCTCTCTCTTTATTTGAAAAAAAAAAATAAGGATTCAGTATGTGCCGATAAGAGACATTGTCCACAGAAATTGCTTGCCCTCGACTATTTAAAAAAAATGGGTGCACTGCTTGACAATGCGCACTAAACCGGCTCTTTGGGCCTGTGAAGTGGATGCTGATGTTTTAATATTGGGTTCTGTTTCACTGTTATGTAACCAATAACGGCTAATTGAGAAAAAGTGACGGGGTAGCAGTATTGGAATTTGTATTGACAGTCAAGCTGCACGGAAAGCCCTTCCTAACCCATGCTGCTCTTCGAGGTTAGTCGGTGAATGTAAGACAAAACTGAAGAGTGTAGCAAAACACATCATAGTTAATATTATTAGAGTGCCTGAACATTGTAGTGTTACAGGAAACGAGTTAGTTGATAAACTGGCTAATGAAGGCTCTGCAAGTATGCCACTAGACCCTGAACTCTTTCTAGGTGTCAATTCTGCAACGATTCAACTATGGATTTACGACTTCATGAGGTCTGCCTATAGAGAACGTTGGTCTGCGTTGAACTCTTAAGATTCATCAATGAATCCAAGAGATTTGTGGAAGAATCAACCTCAAACTAATTTTTCCACCATCCACAACCTTACCATCCACATTTTATCTCTCTATTCTTTCTACTGAAATCTATGCGGGTGTAGTACAATGAGTGCTTGGACTTGTCCAACCCCCCACAAATCTAATCTAATATAATCTAACCAATAACGGCAGTTTCGCTTATTTATACTTTCATTTATTTAAAAATGGTTTTTATCGCTCCAAAAAAGTGTGTTTACTGAACGAAATCGCTCCAACATTGTCTTGCAAAATTTTTTACGCAAATTGTAATCGTTACGCTTAAGCGCTTGCCCGATTTGAATTTTGAAGATCGAAGTCTAAGATCCTTTTTCAATATTTGATTTAAAATAGTTATGGAAGTCGAAGAAGAAGCATCTGTGTAATTTGTCTGACGATTTGTAAAGCTGCAGCATTTTAGTGTTTTAGTCATCAACCCCAATGATCACTCATTGCTCCTAGTATTCTTCGTAGGATCCTGTTTTAAGACCACCTTACTTCAATCGTTAACAGTAAATGGACATACGTTTGTTCGTTTTGGCCTTCCTCTTGGATATAATTTCACCAAGAAACACAAATTCATTTATTAGTGTTTTACCTAAGGAGACTTTTATTCAATCTACTTTGGTTTTCTGTTCATTGATACGACTCTCATATATACGAGTATGTTTAGCGGATCCACATGCAGTACTCTTCGAAAATCAAGGTACACCTACTCGGAGGCCAAAAATTATATTGCTTCGTCTATATTTTTAACGAAATACCAAAGTCGAATTTTAGTAATATCACTATTTTGCATACTGTTTAGTTTCGATGAAGTCTAAGTTTTTGGCTTCCATGGTAAGCAAAACGACAGTTTTTTACTGACAACTCCTAATTTACGTTCCTCAAAAGTGTTCAGTCAGCTTTAATAGCTTGTTTTTAATAAAAAGAGCCTGCTTGAATTAAATTTTAAATCGAGGTCGTTGCGTTGGTTTAGTTATAAATACAAAAAAAAAAAAAAATCGACCTGAAAAGTGCTAAGTGCTTATTTTAGTTTTGCTTTCTTATTTTTCAACCAACCTGTACATTGTTATTACTGTCAAAGTCGTAAGTATAAAGGTTTCGAGTGAGAGATCGAAGAGGAAATAAACCCTGTTTTGCGCACTCCAACTTTGCTGACGATGTGTACGGAAGCCATGGTCGGTTTGACAAGCTTTCTAAGCTTTGCTGGTATATTAAATTCTGTTCTTCATATCGCTTTTCTCTTTATGTACTGTCATAAGCAGCTTTGGCATGAATTTCATTTATTGTTGACTCTTCTTCTTGGAAACCAAATTGGTATAATGCAACAATTTATTTTATGGCGTTAAGCTTTAATAAAGCATACCTGAGAAGACTTTCTACGTAAGTAACTTTTAGTATTAGGCGGCAAATGTTTGGATAAGTAAGGGCGTCGTCATCTTTTATACGCCATGGACAGAATTTGCCAAACTCCCTGTCGGTGGTAGTTGCTGCGTTGCCCAAATATTTAATTAATTATTTGGCTGGTACTTACATACTATATATTCTAGCTAATAAATCATTAGGTCTGGCTACATTATTTTTATTTTATTTATAAATTATTTTCTGTACATTGTAGGTATATGCTCGCACATATTAAGTTGCTCTGATTAAACTTGCTAGTTAACAGACTACAACAAATTTAGGCGACTACCTCCATCACACACGATTAAACGCTTACATTTACGACTCTTATATATTCATCAAGTGAGATTTGCTAACAAATGTTTCCGTAGAACATTTTAGTCTTTAAATGTACCACTTAAAAGAAATGCTTAAATTTTCATAAAAAAATATATCAAATTGACTGGCTAAAGTGGGGAGTAAAATATTCCACAATAATGATCCTCGTGAAATTTTAATATATATGTATTGAAGATAATACTTTTATTAGAAATCGATGTAGTACAATATAATTCTTAGTATATGTATATACGCTGTACTATACGCGTCTCACTTTTTTATAGCCAGCATTTAGAAATCTCGGTCATAAAACACAATAATAGACTGCTCACCATGCATTTTGACTATTATATGGCGGCTTTTCAGAGGCTTTAGCGGCAGGCTAATCACCTACCCTGTCAGAAATCGAAATCGAATAATGAAACCAACGCAAGACTGAGTCTTGTCGACGCCCTATGCTCCCGAGAGGAGTGAACAAGGACAAAAAAAAAATGGCACCTTTTCATTTTCAGAAATGCTGTTGAACAGTGAAATTTTTAAAACAAACAATATAAAGGGTGATTTTTTAAGAGCTATAGGAAAATTTTTCCAAAAATCACGTAAAATTCAGAAAAATGCATGCAATTTTTATTTAAATCGATAGCACAGTCCATATAATATAATGTTTAAAGATTATTTCTTGCAAATGTTGACCGCGACTGCGCTTCAAATGGTCAATCCGCTTAGTCCAATTTTGGCATACTCTTTCCAATGTTTCGGCCGGTATCTCACATATAAATGCTTTAATGTTGTCTTCCAATGCGTTAATTGAAGCAGGCTTGTCTGAATAGACATGAGCCTTAACATAGCTCCACAAAAAATAATCTAAAGGCGTTATATCGCACGATCTGGGTGGCCAATTAACAGGTCCCGAACGTGAAATAAAATGTTCACCGAACTCGCCTCTCAAAAAGTCCATTGTTACGCGTGCTGTGTGGCATGTATCACCGTCTTGCTGAAACCACATATCATGCAAGTCAAGCTCTTGCATTTTGGGCAAAAAAAAGTTGGATATCACCATTCACAGTTACATTACGATTCGCAGCATCTTTGAAGAAGTACGCTCCAATGATACCTCCAGCCCATAAACCGCACCAAACTGTGATCTTTTCTGGATACATTGGTAGCTCTTGCAATTCTTCTGGCTGATCTTCACTCCAAAATCGACAATTCTGCTTATTTACGTATAGAGTTGGATATTTCCCGAAAAAATCCCAATCTCGAGAATCGGGATTTCCCGAAATAACGAAAATTTCAATTCTCGAGATGCGGGATTTCCCGAAAATAATTTTTGAGATTTCTCGAGAATTCTCGAAAATTCGGGAAAAATTTCAAAAAATTAAAAAAAAAATCTAAAACGAGTGTAAGAGCAATGAATTTCATAAAATATTATTTTTATTTATTTTTATTAAAGTATAAATTACATAAAAAATATTACTATTTCAATTATTGCAAACAAAATAGTGAAACAAAAATAATTACAAAAAAATTCAAAACAAAAATAATTCAAGATTATACTTATTAAAATAGGGGAAAAAAGTGATTGTAAACATTATTTCCCAAAATGGTGTTTTAAAAAACACAGACTGTCAATGGCTTTGTCTGACAATCGCATACGCTTTTTGGACACAAAATTACCCGCTGTAGAAAAATTCCTCTCATTTTGAGTCGATGTTCTCTTAACAGTGTTAAAAGCCCCGATCAGTCTTTCAACATTTTGTGTTTTCTCTCCAGTTTTTTCATATAGTTTTAGCTCGTTTCTAAGCGACGAAAACATCTGGTTCGCCGCATGTTGCGCAATGTCTGCTTTCGGTTTTGAGCATTGCTGAACGTATTTTTCAAGCTGTTTCACCATATCTTCTTCATCGACGTTGTTGGTTGCAAATACGTCATCATCGTCAGAACTAGACACTGCTTGGTCTTCTTCAATGCTCGTAGAAAATAGACGAACCAAGTAGTTTTCGGCTTCTTTTATCAATTCTGTTTTAGAACAGGTGTGGAAAAATTCAGATTTGTCACTAGAGCTGTTAACTGGATCGTGTAAATATTTAAAGACCGATAACAAACGGCTAGATCTACGAGCTGTTAAGTTAGGCTGGATAAGAATTCAGTGCCCAATTCGGTGTGCTGATTCTCCAATTTTGTGAACAAAAATTTGAGAATAGAATCCGCAGCAAGTAAGTTCACATTTTGGCGACTAAGTGCTTCTACAGCAACACGTATAGGTTTAGTGTCCATAAAATTTAAATTAAGAGTGTCGAGCGCCTTACGAACATGCTTGCTGATGAAAATGTATCTGGCCAGCATAGTTTCCAGGCTATTCCAACGTGTTTTGCAATCCAACAGCAAGAAAAGCTCTTTCTTCTCGACCTCTTTAACCTAATCCTGCAAGATGGCATTCCGTACAGGCGAGTTCTTGAATTTCAAAACTATCTTGCGAACCTTTTTTACGATTTCAAATGCAGACTTTATAGTGACCATCTTGTCAGCAACAAATACGATATTGTCGTCCTCGTCATCGGAAGCGTTTTCCGCATTAATGTCGGAAAATGAAGTACTGGCTGCATTGTTTTCATTTTCATCGGAGCCTCTATCATCCGAATCGTCTCCATCGCTTACGTCACTATCGTATATCCTGTTTGCGACTTTTCGTTTCTGGTACATTACCTCCATGACCGCCAAATGTATGCCGTGATTGTAGCAAATCTGTTGATGCGCTGGTGATAGTCTCCCAAATTTGATCATGACACTGGCACCATCACTTGTAATAGCCACGATGTCGGACTGTAGTTTTATATTGAAGTCTGAAAGCTTTGCATTTACGAGCTCATATACTTTTTCAGCGGGACATGATTCCTGAATGCGAACCAGGCCAAGGTTGTCAGATTGTCCATTGTCATAATATATATGGATGTTCATGTAACGTCGGTTTCGCACGCTTGTCCACTCGTCAATGCTCAAGCTGAACTTACGCTGTGCAGATTTAAAATTTTCAATTTTGATCTTCAAATCGCTTTTTATTTTCGTGCAGTACTTCAGAACCAAACCCAGAACAGCTTTGTGACACTTTGGAAGATGAAATCCTAAGCGGCTGATACTATTACGAATGAACTCACTTTTTTTATCGCGTTTATTGGAATTCCATCTTTTGCAGCCAATTTTGCAACAATTTGTTCAAGCGATTCAGGCGAGGAAGAAGTATTGAAAAAGTTGTGAAGAGTTCGGGTCTTCTTGGCTGGTGGCTGTTCTTTTGGAGCCTCATGTTCCCTTCGCTTCATGTTGTGTATCCTCTCCATGTGACGGTGAAGTCCAGTTGTTGACGATGACTTGCCTTTAATGATTTTATTGCATTTCAAACATTTTGCTTCGTCGTCAAATCGCTTGAAAAGCTGCCACACTTGGTCGTATTCGTATTCTGAACTCATGATTTTTAATGCTAAAAATTCAAAATTTGTTTTAAATTTTGTTTTTTAAAGGAAGTAACTAACCGGTACTCACAGTCAACGATACGTCGATTCAAAACTTAAAAATAAGTAATATTTGGACCACAAAATATTTTATTATACGGTGTATGATTTATACTTAATCAGGTAACACAAAATGAAATGCACCCGCTCACTACAAAAAATAAATTTACAAACGTCGTCTGTGCAGTCTGCGAACAAATTGAAATTGCTTGACTATTTTCAAAGCATTTCTAATTGCTTAACTGCTGCTACATATAAGAAACACATAAAACTAAACTTCATTAGGTTGATGTTACAGTGCTTTCCCTCGACATAGCATAGCAACGCATCTAGCATTTACTCTGTAGTCACCCTAAAACAAAAAAAAAAAACAAACAAACAAACAAATGGAACAGTTAATTGTATGTGATTCTGCGAAACAGTATGTAGTGTGCGATTCTTTGTAACATAATGGCCGTTACAGTTTGGTGTTTCCAGGTATTAATCATATGTATGTGTATTCTTTTACTTTTGAAAGAATTGTTTTTTCTCTTAATATTTGACAACAAAAATTAAAAAAAAAAAAATGGATTTCTCGAGAAATCTTGAAACATTCTCGAGATTCGGGATTTCCCGAAATGCTAAAAATTTCAATTCTCGAGATTCGGGATGGAAAAATATCGAGAATTTCACGAGAATTCCCGTCGGGAAATTCCCGAAACCCAACTCTATTTACGTACCCATTGATCCAAAAATGAGCTTCGTCTCTGAACAACTTCGGCCAACTTTCCCAGAGCCCATTCACCAAAAATTCTACTTTGCGGTAGGTCATTCGGCTTCAATTCTTGCACCAGCTGTATTTTGAAAGGCTTCACACTTAAATTCTTTCGCAAAATTTTCCACGTTGTTGAGTAACAGAGGCCCAATTGCTGCGAACGGCGACAAATCGAGAATTGATGGTCATCATTAACACTGGCCGACACAGCTGCGAAATTTTCTTCAGTTCGCACTCTACGTAAGCGTATTGGTGGTTTGATGTCCAATAATGTACATTTGGTTCTAAATTTAGTCACAATAGCCCGAATAGCCGCTTCAGTGGGTCGATTAAACTGACCATAAAATGGAAGAAGCGCGCGATAAACTTTCTTTTTCGTTTGTAAGACGATTCATGGTTAAATTATAGACCAAACTGAAGACGTTTGACAGTGAAACATAACACGAAACGTGCGTCAGCTGTTTAAACCAACTGTTTAAAAAGATAATAGCTAAAAAATTACCCGTTATATTTAAACCTCTGTAGGGCACACATATGTAGCAATTGCGCGACATTTATAATATCAAAGGTATATAACTATTTTTAATTTCATACCTATATCAATGGTTTTGGCATGCACTGAGCTGCCAACAGAGGAAAAATAATCACTGTAAATATTTTGGCTCGTGAAAAAAAGGATTTTTTTGTTTTGTGCGTTATTTTGACTCATTTCGAAGGCGAATAAAAAAAAATTCAATTCAATGAAATTTATGGTAACATATGAGCAAGCAAAACATGTATAAGAGATTTTTGAGTGGTGTTGACATACTGGATTCTTGCATAGAATGCAATAGAAACGAGTTGTTTTTCGACGAAGCTTTTCGTCTCCTTGTAGTCAAAGATGACAATCTCTCTTCGCTGTGAGTGTATCGATTCAGGTAGGTTGTTTGATTACGATATTCACTAGGATAGTAATTGTTTTGCTGGAAAATGATTCTATAGCCAAACGAGTAGTGAACTGAGAAATATCGGCTGAGTTATTCATACGATTTTCGATGTTTGCAAGGACCAATGTGCCCGATAAAAGCGTCAAAAAATTTTGTCTGGCATTACTTTTTCTGATCCCATCAACTTCCTTGCACACCTTGCACATGTTGCGAACAAAAGTAAAGGTCCATCGCTTTGTTGGCTGTTTTGATGTGACTATTTGATCCATGCAACCGACACCAGCTTTGTGTGCATTATAATAAATAATGGGCGCAACTGCCATTCGGAATTCGGAGTACGTTGGTTCGAATCTCCGTGAAACCCAAAATGAAGAAAAAGTTTTTCTAATAGCGGTCGTCCCTTGGCAGGCAATGGCAAATCTCCGAGTGTATTTCTGCCATGGAAAAGCTCCTCATAAAAATATCTGCCGTTCGGAGTCGGCTTGAAACTGTAGGTCCCTCCATTTGTGGAACAACATCAAGACGCACACCACAAATAGGAGGAAATGCTCGACCGAAAACCCAAAAAGAGTGTACGCGTCAATTATACATTCTCTTTCGGTACATAGTTGCTGATTGTAACAAGGTTTTCATGAAAGCCGAACCATAACGAAAGCACTGGGCGAGAATTGTTCTTTTTCATTTCTGGTGGAATGCAGCTTTGGTTGGTGTCCAACGAAGGGTTAAGTATGTAAAATACATTTACTCTTATTTTGTTACTTTATTTAATTTTTAAGCACTTTAACCTCAGAGTAGTAATGTTGATCGATTCGACTAACATAGCTCATACAGGCACTCACACCTTCAAATGTGACGCCTAGATGCCAGTAGTGAATAATTATTAGACGGCATCTTTTTTATGTCGCTTTGATTTTTGTCAACTAGACAGATGTAAAATTTACCATAACAGAACAACGCGTTAAAAGCATTGAAAGTTATTATGAATGATATGAATGATCGATCTTTAAAAACAACTTATCGCAAAGTTCGCGATTTTTTTGGTGGAATGGAATGAGTGGATTATTTAAGGGTTGGTGAACAAATTTCACGAGGCTGATTCTTTCGAGAAAAAAAGGACTGGCAGACCAAATACTGGACGTTCTGTTGAGAATATTGCTGCTGCAACGCAAAGTGTTGCTGAACAACTTCAACATGGATATCTCGACCTTCTCAACAATTACGCATTCATGAATCGATGAGGTCAGTGTGGACGTTTAAATGGTGTAATTTTTCCCATATAATTGGTAAGAGCCGTATTTTGAATGGAAATAATTGGAACTCAACTTTTACATGTTTCATTTTAAAAGCAGATTTGGGCGCGTCTTTTCAAATACCATTTACTTAGAACAAATGAAAATAACAAAGTATTATTACTGCCGAGGCTTTCGATATTCACATAGCGCTAAAATATGGCATTCATCCAAAGGAAAATTCAACAACTCAACAATAATAGTCAATATCCGTGACATGTGCATTAAATATTGCAAAAAATTGCTTTGCTCTTGGGGCTTGCCATGTCGGCATTCTTAGTAATGAATAAGCATATAATGCAGCGAAATACTTTGGACTAGCACTTACTTTTCATGAGACAGACAATTACAACGACCTGAAGAAAATGTTACGACAACATTCCCAACAAAAGAAACTCACAGAATGGAACCTGCAGCATCGCTACTTCAACCTTAATCCGACTCGCAATAAACTTTCCCCAGAAATATATTAAATAACTCACCAAGATCTTCTCATCAGAAGACCAAAGCCAACCTTCTTCCAGCAATATTGTACCCGTCGATCATATATTCAATACTTGTTTGGTTTCAGAGAGTATTAGACAGAAATATTAATTACTAATCAGTATCAAAAATTGCTAAGAACTCCATCCTATATAAATACTTTGAGAATTTATAATTTTTTAGTAGAATGAAAATTATATAATTTTAATGCAAGAACTTATTTTCGGAGTCGATGGTCATTGTAGCATGCACTTCTATGTGCAAGTAGGTTTAATATCTATTTATTTTTCCCAATAAATAATATTAATAATAATAAAAAAATTTATTGATGCCTAAGAACCAAAACAATCAGTGTTAACCGCATACCAGGCGAATCTGAAAATAAAAATCACCATTTGCACATAAGAAAACTAGGGTTAAATAAGTGGTAAGTAACCCTATACGATTATTCCCAGATGGCCTAATATATTTCATTTACTATCTGCATTTATATATTTACAAATTTACATATATAATGCATGTTAATGTTTTATTTAGAAAATTGTGAGAAATATTTCTAAACTAAATCTGCCAAAAGCACTTTTCATTGGTGATATTTTTACACGTATTGCCATATTTTGCTGCAAATTTCTAAATAATTTAAAATGCTTTGAATGCATATATACAAATATTGCTCCCTTAAAGTGTTGAAATACGCAACATTTTGTGTATAGGTGAGGGCAAAAATACGAAATAAACATTAAACATGTGTTCGTACATATACATATGCACAATATGTATGCTAATATAATAGCGAGTTAAGGAAAATCCAACAAAATTGTACACTACCTTTCAATATGTATGTATAAGTACATTGTTTATTCTTCACACATACAACTCAGTTAGTTATAGAATTAAATTTATTGTTCGGTTTCTTGTGTATTTTTTTGTTTTTTTTTTGTTTTTGGTATTTTGCCTTATTTAAATTAATAATCACGTTGGTTCGGCATGACTATGTCTACTAATGTTTGAATGATTTCCGTTCGTACTGACCGTCATGTGTTTCTTGGCATGTTCCCAGTGTTTGCCTGTTTTTCATTAAACCAAACATTTTATTATTGAAATTTTATTTTAGTTCATATTGTCCTATCGAGAAATAGCCTTTCCTTACAACAAAAAAGAAATATACATTGCGCATTGTTAAGCATTGTTTCTCATTTAATTTTAATAGCTTTTTATGAAAACATGGTTCATCTCCTATAAAAACTTTTTAAATACAAGTTTAAAGCTTTGTGCAGATTTAAAACGATTTCAACTAATTTACACTATTTAATCAGAATTTTTAGAAAACTTTCGGGTATATAGGCCTTTGAACATTGGTATAATAATAAGGAAGTTTGAAGTGGCTCAAGAATCGCATTCATTTTTGACAATATTTTTTACTGGCGATATTCTGAAATTTATCGATATAACTGTGGCAGCCAGCGACACTCAGTTTTGAATTTAGTATTAGATTAAAAGCAGTTTTGCGCGATTTTGAATTTCACATCTTCCTGTGTTAATTATTCGTACTCAGCATAGCAGAGGGTCTTTTCCTGACTGGACGTCAAAGAACTAATATGTATATAGTAAAAGCTCGCAATTTTCTAGTTATATATGTATATGTATGTACCGTGTATATATGGTTAAATTCGCGATTATCTAAACTAAGAAAATCTTTTCAAATTATAAAATCTGTATGTTCAATGTTAATACTTAAATGCAAGAAAATCAATCATCGCGATTTATATCAGCAGTAAACACTGCTCGTCTTTTAGAAAGGATTGTCTGGTTTTTCTAAGCATCAGTAAGGTTGTCGGCTAGGTACTGCCGGAAGGGTAAATTTTTTTAGTTTGTATTTGTCAGTTTACAACGTGAAAGGTTACAGAAATGATTACAAGGCGTCTCTAAACGTTCATTCACCGTTGCTTACGCCACATAATGCGAATTTTCTGGCCTCAAACTATATCAAACGCCGATTTACTGAAAGGGCTAATCAATCCGATTTGGCGACTGAAATGGGCAGAAGGAAATGGCAATGGATCGGCTGGAAAGAGCGACGACACCAACGTCAAACAGGCGCTGCGATGGAACACCCTCCAACGGACAGGACGAAATGTAGGCAGACTACGAACTACCTGTTGCAGTTCAACTGAGGCGGAAATGAGGCATTTGAATAAGACTTGGAATGAACTTAGATCTCTTGCACAAAACCGTGCTCGACGGCGAAAAGCAGTTATTGACGCCCTATGCTCCAACTAGGAGTTAGAGGTTCTTATAAAAACCAACAGAAAAGTAAGTACTAGAAAAATTTATAATTATTATCGACATATTTTGAGCCAAAAGTTTTGTAATTTTTTTATGTTATCATTTCACTCCTTTTAATTTTTCTACTTCTAATATAATATGATATCCAAAACTTATCCTATTTCGGCATATTCGATTTTAAATGTTAGTTTAAGATTTAGATTTTTTCTGTTTGAAGTTAAGGTACGTCAGCTAAAAAACATCAATAAAATGGGACCTAAGCTCTGAAAAGGTTTTGAATTTACGATTTTTCCCTTCACATCATTAAACAAGAAAACTAGAAAAAATTTTGTATGGAATTATTTTTATGGAAACTCAAATTATTTTAATATACATGTATGTATATGCACATATATTTGCGGTCAAAGTGCAATAATGAATACTAATACGAATATATTATTCTGCATGCAAAAGGTTCTGTAATACGAATAGTGGAAAATGTTACTAGGAAAGTTTTTTTTTCACTTTATTCACACTATATTTTTATTAATTATATCCATTAGAAATATATAATATATATATATATGTATATAAAGGGGTAACACTCCCACTTTCACCTTTCCTAGCACGGAGTACTTCAGAGGATGGGAGGAAGTGATTGATGTTACTCTACTGTCTGAAAATAGCTTAGTAAGGGTAGATAATTGGAGGGTATCCAATAAAAGGCCCTTTTCTGATCATAGTTGGATCCTCTACGATTTGGATCTTAAGGTAGATCCACCCCTACCGTATCGAAATCCTTTAAGAACCAACTGGAAGAGGTTCAAAAATGCAGTAAACAAGAGGATAGGAGGGACTCCTATCCCTCAAATCACTCTCACGGAAAGCCTTGAGAGTAGGGTCATAACACTGGAAAAGGCATTTAGTAGGGCCTACAAAACGTCCTGCCCCATAAAATTTAGCAAAAAAACTCACCCTCCTTGGTGGAGCAGTGAGCTCTTAAAACTAAGGGAAAAATCTAGATCAACGTTTAACCTCAGCTACTCGACGGGAAATTGGGAATTGTATAGAGAAAGTCGGAGACAGTACAAGAAGGCGATCAGGGCCGCCAAAAAAGAGAGCTGGAGGGAATTTTGTTCGTCAATCGAATCCACTAGGGATTCTGCTAGGCTTAGCCGGGTTCTTTCCAAAGACCACTCTATGGCTTCTTGGGTCAAGAAACCTGATGGAACTTGGACTGCTACAGCAGAAGAATCGCTAGAGCTTCTGCTAAACACGCATTTTCCGGGATGCAGCCCTTACGAAAGGGAGAGGGAAAACATTAGGCGGAGCCAATATAATCCACAGCATCTTGCAAATGAAATCATTACGAAAGAAAAAGTTGCATGGGCAATCAAATCTTTCTCACCCTTTAAATCTCCGGGGCCAGATGGGATCATTCCAAAGATGTTACAGGAAACCTTGGACTGTATCCTACCATGGCTAGAGGAAATTTTTAAAGCGTGTTTAAACTTAGGCCATATTCCAGACAGCTGGAAACTAGTCAAGGTCGTCTTCATACCAAAAGTAGGTAGAAGAGGACATGAATCAGCGAAAGACTTCAGGCCAATCAGTCTTTCGTCTTTCCTGTTAAAAACTTTTGAAAGACTTTTGGATACGCACCTCAGAAGCTCTTTGGAGAGCTCTGGTATATCAACTGCACAACACGCATACCTTAAAGGCAAATCTACGGAGACGGCGCTTCACGAGGTTATCGGAACAATAGAGGGCTCTCTAGAGAGCAAACATTATACCATGGCGGCATTCTTGGATATCGAAGGCGCCTTTAACAATGTTAGCACACATGCCATCCAACGGGCGTTGATAGACCTGGAGGTGGACAGTTGCATTAGTAACTGGGTCATCTCCATGCTAGAAACGAGGATCATCAAAGCTAATATGGGTAATATCAACATAACCAAGAAGGTCCACGGGGGCACTCCACAAGGGGGAGTATTATCTCCACTTCTTTGGCTATGTGTGATCAGCAAAATCTTAACAAAACTTGACGGAGGTGGGGTAAAAGTGGTGGCGTACGCTGATGATGTGGTGTTAATGGTGTCAGGACTGTGTCCAAATACGATCAGTGGGATCATCCAAAGGGCTTTAGGCGAGCTTAACTCTTGGGCCACAGGATGTGGGCTAAGTTTAAACCCGCGTAAAACAGAACTTATGCTTTTTACCACCAGATACAAGGTACCAACTTTTACCCTACCAAATATCAACGGACAAACTCTGGCTTTATCAACCAGTGCAAAGTACTTAGGGGTAATTTTGGACCCCAAACTTAGCTGGAAGTTAAACGTCGAAGAACGGGTAAGGAAAGCAGAAATTGCTTTATATGCCTGCAAACGTATGCTTGGAAGAAGTTGGGGTCTTCAACCTAAGCATACATTATGGCTGTATAAGGCGGTTATACGACCCATTTTATCGTATGGTTCGGTAGTTTGGTGGAAAGCTCTAGGGAGAGAGTACAATACCAAATTACTCGGCAGAATACAAAGATCAGCCTGTGCAATAACGGTCGGTGCAATCAGATCATGTCCTAGAGAGGCTCTCAATGCACTGACACACGTTATTCCAATAGACCTATACATAAAGAAGACGGCAACCATAAGTGCACTTAGGTTAAATGAAGCGGGTCGCTGGAAAGGAAAAACTTATGGTCACGCTAGTCTATTACTGCGACAAACTCAGTTAACCTCGGAGAGGACTGACTACATCGTCCCGATGGTAACGTTCAACAGGAATTTTGCCACACTCTTTCCATCTAAAAAAGAATGGAAGAAGGGATTCTCTCTAAACAACTTCGATACCACAGTCTATACAGATGGCAGTAAAATGGATTGTGGTGTCGGAGCTGGTATATATTCTCATAAACTTGGAATTGAAAAATCTGTGCGTCTCCCTAATACCAGCAGCGTCTTCCAAGCGGAAGTACTAGCAATTGGGGAAGCCTGTAGGTTACTAATCGCAGATTTTTCTTTTAAGGGCAATATCGCTATTCTTTCGGATAGCCAAGCCGCAATCCAGGCGCTGGACGCGACTAGAACAACCTCTAAAGTGGTGGAGCAAAGTAGGAATAGCCTCACCAACCTGAGTGAAAACCATAGAGTAACCTTGATTTGGGTCCCGGGACACCGGAACATAGAAGGTAACGAAAAAGCTGATGAACTGGCAAGAGGGGGATCTGCCATGAATAGCGCTCTTGCAGTACCAGTATTCACTCCACTAGGTGCGGTCAAGAACGCAATTTCCCTAAAATACCTTCGAATTGCAGATTGTAGATGGAAAGACCAGACGAAATGCAAAATCAGCAGAACGTTATGGCCCACCTACAACCTCAAGCAATCGTTGACATTAATAAACATGAAACGACGGGACACCTGCAGACTTACGGCAGTCATAACTGGCTTCTGGTCCATCGGAGAACAAGCCGCCAAAATGGGCATCCCTCACAACACATACTGTCATAGTTGTAAACAACCGCAGAAAAAGGAAACAATCTTCCATTTCCTCTGTGAATGCCCTGCCCTATGGAAGGACAGAATGTTAACCCTGGGCAAACCGCTGTTCGAGAGTCTCGAACAACTGTCTGGCTTAGATGTCAACAACCTAATAAGGTTCTTAAACCGCACAGACTGGATATAGTCATGCCGTAAATAACTGTTGAACAATTTGGTAACGAGGATGTGGCAACAAAATGGTGCGGAAGCGCTAGTTGGATTCTGGATGAATCACCACTCTAACCAACCAACCACCATGTATATAAAGTATGAACTGAAGGACTATACTTGCTTCGTAATAGTGGATCCAGTAAGATGTTCTTCGTTTTATACTTCAGTAAGGTACAGTAAGATAAAATAGACATCTGAACCACGGGGTATACATTTAGAAGAATAAGCTTTTTGAAATGTATAGTTCCATATGAATCTTTGACGCTCCACTAGGAGTTAAGGGGAAGCGTATTCGAGTATATCTGAATCTAATCCAAGCCCAAAAGCTTTTTAATTTAAAAGCAATAAGGCGCAAAAGTATTGTTGCGATTATACAAATGTTTTTTGGGTTTCGAAATGGGGTGACTTAATTGTTTTCGATTCGCCAGCCACTTACCGACATGCGATTAAAATAGCGAAATTTGTGTTATATGTATCCCGCAGCTCAAATTAATGAATAAAATAAATGCACAGAAATAAAATATACACAGAAAATATAAAAACGGAGAATGAATTGGCTGAGTAGTTATGTATTTATTTGCATTTTTATAAATTAATTTGTTCTATTTTGAGCCCTTATTTGACCCACTTTCGCAAGGTATCCTATTCAGACGGGTAAGTTATGAGTGACTCCACTATCTGGTGACTGTATTTGGATAACTTTGACCTTGAAACCTAAAGTGGTTGTGCGTGGCCAGTGGCGTGACCACAGGTGCTAAATTGACATCTGCCGTTAATTAGTGACATCGGTTCAAGCAATTCGCTTTGAAGTCAGAATGGTTGCAGTCAGAAACTGACTTATACTGTGGCTGTTATTGTATGCTAATTTATGGTCACCTTAACTTAAGCAAAATCTATACATTTAATATCACAGCATATACTTATGTATTTGTATATATTATTTGTTTGATATAGTATTTCAGTGGTTTTTGAGTTAAATATTTTTTTGTTTTTTTTCATTGAAAACGCAACATACATTTTGTTTCTTACAGTACTTAAAAAAATACCACATTATGGCCCAAAAAAAATTTGCATAGAAATTTGATAGTCAGTAGTAAATAGTTAATAATATTACATTACGAGGGTTTGCCTTTCATATTTTGCGGCTTTGCAACATTACGTGTGATGAGCTGTAATTCTATTGTATATCTTTATCGAAAAAATTTATACGGATTTGCATAAACTTACACATAATGTTTTCAATAAATGTAAAATATCGCGAGATAGGAATTGTTCTCGTTGCATATTGCATAATTTGACGTTTGCCCAAAAAGGACTCGTGTCGATTGGTGTAAGGAAATGTTGAAGAAATTAAGTTACGGTAATTCAAAGCACATCTATGACATCGTAATAGATAGTTTATCTTAGATCTATACATATAAGATGCAAACAAAATAGCAATCGAGAGAATGGATGTTCCAATACGAGCTTAATCCAACAAAAATTATACGCGGAAGAAGCACTTCATGTCCCAACTGTAATACTAGCAAAACGTGAAACAGTAAATTCTAAATGGTGCGAAACCATTGGTTTACCAAAAGCTTTCGGATATTTAAGGAAAATCAATCGTCGAAGTCGTATCATCCTACATCAAGCCAATGAGAGCTCTCACGTATCGACGCACACAAGAGAAGTTTGGAGCATTCAATTAATAAGTCATCCGCCCTACAGCTCTGATTTGACACCTAGTGATTTCTTTTGGTTCCCGAATATTAAAAATAAAATGCGAGGCCGACGTTTTTAAACGCCTGAAGCAGCTGTAGAAGCTTATTAAACAGTTCGTCTTGGATGCAACTACTTCTGGGTGGCAAAAGTGCGTTGCAAATTGGTTAAATCGAATGAAGAAGTTAATTGACTTCCAAGGAGAATATTTTGAAAAACAAAAAAGCTATTTTCATTAATAATTATTTTTCTGTTTTTTTTTTCATTATTGGGCGCAAAATGTAAGAGGAAACCCTCGTATTTTGTTTTTACATAATTTTGAGAATATAGGATAATGCCCCAAAGGAATTTAGAATTTGTTTTACATTTAAAATATAATTTAGGACCGCTTCCGTTGAGGTTCTCCACCAAGCCATTTCGTCGGTGCGTTTCGTAGTTTGTTAAGAGGTTTATTGCTAAATAATTTTTTTGATAAATTACCCATGTCTCTATTGACTGGATATGATTCCTAAAAACTTGTAGAGAAACTTAAGAGAAAGCTACGTTAAAAAGAAAAGGTCAATTCCTTGTTGCTGAAGAAAGCAGCTGACAGAAAATAATTCCAGCACTGTTTCGAGCAACGCTTGATTTGCATGGAGCATTGTGAACATAGCGTATATGTAAGTATTTATGTATTTTGAGGTGACAGTAAGTAAATTAGTGTGAAATTATAATATAATCCAATAGTTCAAGACACCCATCCTTTCTCTTTAATAGTTACACAATGTAAGCTAAAGCAGAAAAAATCATGAAAGGAACAAGATGGGATTTTGCCTCAGCTTACTTAAATATATGCAAAACTTTTGAGTGAGGTTTTTCCAATTTAGCGCTAAAATTACGAAAAATATAAGTTCACTGGTAAACTTCCTTTGTTAGAAATATTTGTTAGAAATATGCAATATAAAAATACATCTTTTTTCATGCAAAATATATGCAGCGCAGTTTCATGACCCCAACAATATAAGTGATTTTTTTTAACCGAATAGTTAAATATTCAAGTGAGCTAGTGAAGGTAAGCTAAGCGCGCTATACCGGAAATAATTGAGGGCAACATTCAAGTAAGTTGAATATTTTATGCGAACAAAATTGGAATTAATTTTCGCTTATGAGCGAAAGTACGCACACGCATGCATATAAGAGGTTTATTTATGTATGTATATATGTATGTATGTGTGTAGATGGGTTGACGTATGCAGATATAATATTAAAACCTTTAAATTACGTGAGTACGTCTCTATGCCATTATGTCGCGCATTATACATATACGATCTATATGGTAACCCTCTGCCGGAAGTTTGAAGTTCTAAGAGTTACCACTAATATTTGGAAAGTTTCCAAATCATGCTGATAAATTGCAAAATTTCTCGCACGAGTTGCCTGCGCAGAGAAACAACCAAAATCTAACAACGTCAAATTGAAGCGCAAAACTAACTTTAAATTGATCAAGAATTCCCGTTATGGTGGTTGTGATGCGCAAGCAATCTGTCAAAAATCAACTTGGCCTTAGTGCACACTTACCGTTAAGTTAAATCAAGTAAACTGTGTTAGTGTGCAGACACTCGTTTAGCGGTGAGAGGGAGTGGTGAATGTGCTGAGTTGGTTATTTCAAGCACTGGCGCCCGTTCAGCGCTGGCAGGACGATGTTTTGAAGTGCTCTAGGCACTATTGACTCTTGTGTGCGGTGTCACTTGTGGTGGTAGCATGAAAACGTGTCACGGACATGTAAAACTACTTTGATGGCAAATGTTAAATTGCACGAATTTGATGGAGGCGTAAAGTGGAACTGGAACATGGCTAAATTTATTTTGCATGCCATACTTGGCATCTGGCGTAATTTTAAGGTTGGACAGCTTTGCTGATTTTGTGATATTAGTTTATGTAAAATATGCTAACCAAAAAGGGATTATCAAGTTTTTATTATAAAATAAGTGAAATTATTTCAATAATTCGAATTGAGTTCTAAATTTAGCACACAAGATACGATACTGATGCCTTTGGGCTCAACAATGGCGACTGCACTTCTGCCTTTTTAAGCTGGATAAACATGTGAAGTTAGGAGCTGGGGAGTTTGTGAATCTCCATTAATTTCAATTTGCCCGGAAGCAGAAAATACAATGTAGAGAATGCAAAAGTGGCGCCATCCACAGTACCATTTTTTTGTTCTGGGTGAATGTGACTGGATCGGTGGTTTTGAGTTACGCTTGCACAGACAACAAACAAAATAAACCATTATTTGAAAAGTAAGTTGAGGTTAGGTAACAGTATTAGCCACCCTCCGTGAGGGTGTGAAGAAACCTTTTTATGTCTACAGATCCTTTGTGATACCCCTAGTTTTGTTCAAGTCGCAGCTCTAATTCTAAGTGTAGTGACATCATTTCGTCTCTCTAATAAACGATAAAATATTGGGTATGGCTGTGGATTCTAAGTGCGCCAGACATCAAAGACGTAAGAGCTTAGGCAAAGTGTGCAAAGTTAATCAATCATGGATCAAGGGCATATTCTGATTTAAAATTGAACAAAAAAAAATATTAAAAATTGTTAAAGTACGAATGATAATAAAGCCTCCAAAGGTAGTTTCTTCGTTGTTTGTTAATCGCTTTCACTTTCCTTCGTTTGTTTTGTTTCTGTTCACGATCAGTGTAGATTACGTATTGTAATATAATCGCTCATGAGAGGGGGCGCTTGGATGAAAAATAAAAATCGTCCATTCTGATGCCATTTCAAGGGGTTAAAGGGATACAAATAGGAAATATAGTGTTATGAAAATCCCTGAAACGCTTCGCAGCAGTGATGACGTTTTGTTTTAGATTAAAGTAAATTTTATTGTGGCCGCCATAGCCGAACGTGTTCGTGCGTGACTACCATTCACGAGTGCATAGGTTCGAGTCTCCGTGCATTGACATAAAATGATAGAAAACGTTTTTTCTAATAACGGCCATCCCTCGGCAGGCAATGGCAAACCTACGAGTACATTTCAGCCATGAAAAAGATCCTCATTAAAACCACTTGCCGTTCGGTGTCGGCGTAAAACTGTAGGTCCCTCCATTTGTAGAACAACATCAAGACGCACGCCACAAATAAGAGGAGAAGCTCGGCCAAACACTTAACAGAAGTGTACCCGGCAATTATTAATTTTTTGATTGTCAACCATTTTAATCTCAATAAACATATTTTTTCCAAAACGCCTCTGGTGATTCATTTTCATTCGCTCAATTTTCTATATTTTGCGAGAAAAATATTGCTCAATTGAGGCGTTATTATATGAAAGCTGACTGAATAAATTAACACTTTGTGTGTCGCCGAAAAATTGTTTAAAAGCATGCGGTTTCTTTACCAAATTAATATAACCCCAAATGTCACACTTTTCTAAGTATTTAGATCAGTTTAGATGTCTTTTGAATCCATTTAATTCATTTTACGCACAAAAGGGCTTAATATTCGCGCACATCCTATGTATTGAGGAAACCTGAGTCTTGCCGTTTTACACGTCCCGTAACATAGCCATTTCCTTCAAGACCTTTTCATAGTTGACAAATTACTATTAAAGAGCTACATTTTAGTTTACATTTTTTTTAAGTTTTTAAACTATAATTTTATTTCCATTTTTTAATTCTAACAAGTCTACTATTTTCAGGATTATTTGCATTCTTATTAAAACTATTTTACCTATTAATAAAAACTGCATCTCCAAGTCGCCAAATTCAAGATTTCAAAGCAATTTCCATTCACACTGTCACCAGATAGCATAAACACAAACCATGTGCCTTCTGTTATTTGCAGTCAGAAGGCAGATCAAAAATTAAACTCAGATATTGATGCTGAATTTTAGCTAGTTTGCGGGTGACTACCATTCAGTAGCGCTAGGGTTCGAAGCCCGCTGTGAGCACCAAATACCAAAAATTAGCAGTTGCACCGCGACAGGCAACGGCAATGAAAAATCATAAAAAATTATCACAAATAGGAGAAAGAGCTCGGTCAAATACCTAACACCATATATTATATATTTATTATATCATTAAACCTGACAAATCTACTATCATGCAGAGTTCATACAAATTCTAATTTTATCTACAGTAGTGTAGTGTGGAAAGTTGAATAAAAGAAATTGGCTTAAATTCACACCCTTAAGCTTGTTAAATGTATAATACATTTCAGGCAAAATGCGGTTGTGTTATAAAAGAAAAATGTCATGTTTGGAAATATGAATTGTATGAATGTGCAAATTTGGGAGCTCTCAAAACTGCTACTTTGCTCTGACTAATCAGAAAGTATCAACATGTGACAACCCAAGCATAGAAAAACAGCTTGAGACTCAAA
This sequence comes from Anastrepha obliqua, assembly GCF_027943255.1. Classification (NCBI taxonomy): domain Eukaryota; kingdom Metazoa; phylum Arthropoda; class Insecta; order Diptera; family Tephritidae; genus Anastrepha; species Anastrepha obliqua. Next base: position 91,909,497 of record NC_072892.1, read on the forward strand.
GTGCAGTCAAAAAAACACCGCTAAATGGGTAATAGTATATTAAAAAATGTCAATATTCATTAGAATTTATTGTATCGAGCACAAAGTTGGCCCTTCCGAAATAATATACTTATAATTTCCAATAATCCAAATATCAAAACATACTGGACGCACTAACACGCATTTTTCAGAATCGATTTCAGTTCTCGCAGCGAGTTCTACCTTTTATTTTCCATCGATTGAAAGCGGGTACCTCGAAGTGTTTGAATTTCGGAGAGAGAAAACAGTCGGTCAAGTGGATATAGTAATTCTTCGGTGATATTTGTTGAGTTCGTGGCTACAAATTCATTTACATTGATAGTCTTGTGAGATGGTAACATCTGCATCGTGGTGTGAAGTGTATGAATTTTTTCCAGAAGTGCAACGAATTTGACGAATTTGCGCTTTGAAACCTCTTTGTTTGGTGTAAATTTGTTTTTTTTTGTTAATTTTTACAATCCCTTCTAAAGAGTATCTATTTATCTACATGAATATAAATGCAAGCTATTGAGTTTTTTTAAATCGTCAATTGTTGGTTCTTATTGTACAGACTGCCAGGCTAATTCAAGTGAACTCAAAAACTATTTTTGGTTAAAAAGTTAATTAGTATATTTTAGTGTAACAAGTAAAGAAATTACTACTATACTATATTAAATGTTGCCCTCTGCTGCAGCATATATTGCAATAGTAATTTCCAACTGTACGCACTCACAGAAATTATACGAGGTGTGTTCAAAATGTTAAGTGAATTTTCATATTTATTAATTCATCGATTTCTATTTGATATCTTTCAAAGTAGTCCACTTAAGACATAATACACTTGTGCCAGCGTTTTTTTCAAATCCTCGAAGCAGGTCTGATATGCACTTTTTGGTATGTCTTTGAGTCTCTCAGCGATTCGGCTTGTATCTCCTCAATCGTCGCAAAACGCCATCTTTTCGTGGGGGAACAGAAAAAAGTAGCAGCGCCAAATCTGGTGTATACGGTGGCTGAAGCATAATAACGGTTTTGTTTTTTGGCCAAATAATCTCTCACAAGTTAAGATGAATGAGCTGGTGCATTATCGTAATGCAAAAGCCATGCATTTTTTTCCACAATTCCCGGCGTTTTTTCGTATTGCTTTTCGCACATGGCGAATAACTTCCAGGTAATACTCTTTATTTAATCGAAGAAAACAGTGAGCAAAATCTTGTAATTTAATTGAACTTTTCGTGCTTTTTTTGGTCTTGGCTCTCCTGGACTCTTCTATTGGGATGATTGGGTTTTGGTTTCGATGTCATAACCATAGTTGTATTATATATCCGTCATTCGTCACCAGTTATGATACTTTCAAGCAAATCTGGATCATCGTTGACGTCGTTCAACAATTCTTGAGCGATGATCATGCGACGTTGTTTTTGGTCAAAATTCAGCAATTTTGGCACGAACTTTGCTGCCACATGCGTTATGCCCGAAATTTCAGAAAATATTGTATGGGCCAACCGATATGCCGACATCCTCAGCAACTTCTCTAATTGTGATTCGACGATTCTCTATAACAATTTTCTTCTTTTTCTCAATATTTTTATCGGTTGTGATGTGCTGGAGCATCCATTCACATCTTCCCGACCTTCTGTGAAAAGCTTGTACCACTTGTAAACATTTTTTTGACTCAAAGTACTCTCACCTACTCTACTGTTATTTTCATTTTTTACACATAATTTGATGCAACTTCTTTGATCCATTTTTTTCGAAAGCAAAAAATCGCCGAACACGCAAAACTCTTGTTTTTTTTATGCCTCTCACAAACAAATTAAACATTTTATATTGCTAAAACCGTGAACATAGCTTCAAGACGAGTGTATCAACATAAAAATAAAATAATAATCGAAAGTGGTATGCACGTAGCCCGCGAAGTTTGAAAATTCACCTTATTTTCTGAGCACACCTCGTATGAGAGGGAAAAGGTAGAATAGCTAAGACTGCAGAAAATTTTTGAGAGTTTCCTTAGGAAAAACAAAAACAATTTTAACAGTGCAAACAAGGGCATAGATAGCTAAGATGGCAGAACAATAGTATGCAGTTAAATGCAGAAAAAGTAGTATTTAGCAGCAACAAGAAAAAACTGCTGGCAAAGTGAGCAAGAAAGTAGAAAGAAAGCTTTGCATTAGTGCAATTCCTTCACCGCCTTGTGCAGCAGCTGCAAATAATTGCATACTATTCGCAGATTTATAATTTACTACAGGATGTTCCTAGTGGAAATATATTTTTAAAAATTAAATTAAATAAACCAAACTAATTACTTTTGGTATAAGTAAAAGAGTTTCAGTGGCGGTTTGTTGTTGTTGTAACAGCATAAATATTCCCCATACATATGCAAAGAATACAGCTGCAGTTACAATCCTTGGCCGGATATAAATCCGGACCGTTCCGATAACGTAGAACCGACAGCGACAGTAAACCGCTAGATGGCGCATAACACCATATATTAGTTCGGAAAGGATTAATGGGCTTCTGAAATTAAAGATTCTACACGTTCATATGGTCTCATTATGACATCTGTTTGAGAAGGATCCAAATTTCCTTCCTAAGCCTTTTTATTACGATACTACATCTGTCATTTGTAAAGATATCACTCCCGTCACAATTTGTAGGCAGAACTTTAAAGGTGAAAGCACTTTTATTAAGATTATTACAGCTTAATAAATTTTTTCACAATTCATCCAGTTTTATTCACACTGAAAATGCCCCGAGAAAGTGCGAAATTAAAAATTGTGGAAAGCTTAATCGCAAATGCTGTGGAGGAAACTTCGTTTATTATATAGCATGCATTTGCTTAAACACTTTGTTAAACATAAAAAAAATTTCAAAAAAAAACTAGAAGAACTTGAAGAGTTTTAAAAATTTAAATAAAAGTAAAATTTATTTCTTATTATATTTGCTAACAATTTAGCTCAGCCATCCCGATTCGTTTTGTTTTGTTCTGGCTCCATTTCGCAATTCCTATATTTGAACATTTTTATGAACCTCTCTTTTTCAATACCCAAATTTGCTTTCTCCAACTTGCCATGTATTAGAAAATGATCATGCTTGACTGACAGGTACTCGGACGTATGTTTCTCCGTTGTTAGTCTTATACAAACAAAATACACTTAAAACACTACCGACACATAGCTTAACGAATTAATAAACTGACTATGAATACCACTACTAAAAATATTAGCGTCAGTTTACGGGACTCGACAATGTGGAAAACATACGAACGCTATAAAGAGTTCGAAACGGGCACTGCCAGTCATCCAACTCTGAAACTTATGAAAAAATTCAAAAAGTGAAGAGAATTATTCTCGGAGATCGTCGTGCGAAAATCAGATAGATATTAGCCGATTCTGTTGTTCCACTTGGAGCACTACGATGCCGTTATGTACAAAGTTTTGGGCATGAAAAGAGGCTTGTGTCGCGAGTGTGCAGAAAGTTTGATTTTATAAAATAAGCATTGAACGCTCCTTTTTATCCTTTGCAACAAACAGCCGCTGTAGTCGAGTGGGCTTGGGCGTGACTATCATTCGATAGATCCGGATTCAAAAGCCACGGAGGCTATGAAGCATTAACGATTTTGCTCATGGTGTTCACTTCTCAGCAGGTAATGCAAATCTCACAGTATATTTCTGTTAAGAAGAAGCTTCTAATAAAAACCATCTGCCGTTCGGAGGCGACATTACAGTGTTGGTGCGACCAGGAATGGAACAACGTTAAGAGGCGCACCACAAATTGGAGGTGAAGCTCTTGCAAGCACCCAAAAAAGATGTAAGCGCCAATGTATCTATATACAATATATACTCGTATAAGCATGTGAACGTAACTGCGTTTTTCCACACCACTTCAGTTGCCAACCACGGCGTATACGTAACTTGCATCGAAGGTATGAGCTGCCAATAAATTCACAATAGACCACTAATGTCTGCTCTACTTTCACTTGCTGCATTCGTCGAAACTTTAGGATACTTCATTTCCTACAAGTTATCCGATGAATAGAAGTAGTAGAGAATGAAGAATGTAAACGCAAACACGAAAGTCAAGTGAAAACTTTTCGACATTATCGTTAATTGCACTTTAGATGTTGCTCTTTGTGGTATGGATACTGCTGCTTTTATTTTATTTTCAACTCTCCCTATGATACGTGTAACTTTGAAATTCAGTGCAAATGACTATCCAACGAGTACAACAAAAATAAAGCCAGAGCTCTGAGTGGCAATGCTATGTCACGTTAGTCACTATGTAGCGCAAAGTAGTGTAAGAATAAAACAATCACACGAAAAAAAAAGAAAAAAAGACAGTCAAAAGCTACTGCAATAGCCACTTTGCTTCAACTTTAACCCAAGTTAAAACATTAAAAGCAAAAGTTTAAAGTTAATTTGTGCAATTTTAGCACAATAGTTGCTCGCTACTCTACGCCAGGCATACGTAAGTACATTCATACATACATACGGGTATGTACATATGTTTGCAAATACAAGCTTACAGGTATATCGACACCGTTCGACTCTGTGGAAAGTTACCAGCTTGTTTCTTTTTGGAAAAGGACTTAATGTGTTTTCCAAAGCCGAACATTTTAGTTACTAGTGATTCAAAGTGCGCCTTTTTGTAATGAGTTTATTGTTGATAATTTTCAAAAGCTAACATCAAAAAGTTTACTGTTAGCATACAAGTGACATTCACTCACTCCTGAGCATCTAAGATTCAACGGAAATGGTAAGATTTTGTTGAAATTGACAGTAATATCCAAGGATCTCAGTACATACATTGAAAATATGCTGAAATAATGCATTATTCAATTCAATTCAGTTTATTCGCCTATGACATATTAATATTACAGACTAGATGCACAATGTGACAATTATAAGTTATTTGTAATGAAATATAAGCTATTACATACATATTTACAAAGTCAAATAACTGCTCTAGCCATTTGAATATTCAATTGTAGGTTTAAGTACAGATCATGGCAATGAAAAATCATTGCTAATTTTTTTTATGCATTAAATTCCGAAAAAGTTTGAAGATTGAAAGTATTGTGAAATTAGTTGGGAACTGTGGAATTAAATGAATATTGGAAATGCAATGCTTTATTTGGTACTCGACTCAAGGAGTTCAGGGATCTCATCGCATAAATTATAAAATATTTATTTATTAAGAATAAGAATTTACAAAAATACCGAATTGTTACGAATTTTCCTTCGTTAAACTCAAATAAATCCCTTTCAATAACTCTTCTGAGTTCGATTACTAGATTGCCAAAATAGGAAGTTCTCGTCCGAGGCTTGTCTACTCGGGCTCGGAAGTTTCCCAGAGGATACGTGGGCTAATCCCGGACATTGTGAGCTGCTTGAATCATATGCAGAAGAATCGTCCTGGCCACTCCCAAGTGGGGAGGTATCACTTTGTTTCCAACCCTTCACATTCATGTACGCGTTCACTTTAAGACTGAATCACTCTACTACTTTTCATTTATTCGCTTAAGAGTGCAAATTCCAACTGATGACCTTATCGGCATGCAACTTTGCTTATATAGGTATATGCTTAATAGCTATCGAAATTTCTAGATCTTGCAGCTCCTATCATCTGGCAAATTCTGTTGTAGTAGCTTACTAAACCCCGTCTGTGTGATATAGTCACCTCTCATCTTCGTCCAACTCATCTAGTGGTAGACCCAGAAAGTGTGCTCTGTCTCACTATCAAGGCAGGATAATTCATGTTTTTGTTTTGGCATCTCGTTCGCTATTGTTGCCAGTCGGTTCGCGAAACTCCTCGTTCGCAACAATATAGGTATAAGTATTGTACTTAGTAAAACTAGTTTTAGTAACCGTAGTAATCTCCAAATTGGTCCATTTGCAACAGAACTGCCATTCATAAATGCTAATTGGATGAAGGTGACCTTCACACTTAATTCCTCTTTGCTGTTAACTGCTCTGGACGTTCTCGCAGCAGACGACTCACACTTGCATTGCAACTGCAAGCTTTGTGTATGATGTTCGACACTTGTCCTCACAGCACTTGGAACACCCTTGTTTTGCAACCGTTGGAGCCAGTAAAGACGTATACGTATAATGTTCCTTGGTTGGAAGGGATTAGGGGCTAGGTATAATAGATGGCCATCATCTGCATATATTATTTACGAAAGTAAAACAGGTATCAAGTATAGCCCCCTCTCAAAATCTTTAACTGCAGTGAGCTGAAAATTTATTATATTTAGGTTACTGCGCACTGAAGCCAAAAATGGTCTATGGTGCATCATCATCATTTTAAGGCTTTTTAAAAAATGTGGCACATTCCGGGGCTTATTGTTCCATTATTCATATGGGTGTACGGCACTACTACCAAGGAGGTGCAGCCGTTTTCTGCCTAGTACAAGGCATTTACAAAGAATGTGCTCTGAATTTTCTGTATCCATTTCCCAGAATCGGCATAGTATGCTCTCAGAGAGACCAATTTTGTTTAAGTGGTATCTCAGGTTACAGTGGCCTGTAGAGTAACCAGTTAAAGCTCTTAAGTCTACTCTGCTGATTAAAAGAAGCTTATCAGAACTTCCTCCGTCCATCGATAGAACTTGTTGCTTTTGCCGCTGATCGATAGGATTTCGTCAGTGTTCAGCGAATATCTTCTCTTCCCCCCTCCCGAGAAATTTGTTAATGTGGCCCTTTGTAAGTCCACAGAAAAGAAGGCTCAGTACCAATTAGAGGCGTATTTGCGCCTTTGTTAGCTAGATGGTCCGCTATTTCATTTCCCTCATGCCCCCGTGTCTAGGAACCCAGCCTAATAATATTGTGCTGAAGTTCCCGAACATGTTGAGGAGGTTCAGACAGTCGTATACCATTTTTAAGATGGTTAAAATGATAACATTAACGAAACCAACGTAAGACTGAGTCTTGTCGAGGCCATATGTTCCCGAGTGGAGTGAACAATGAAAAAAAAAAAAAAAAAAATGCGGCCTCGGTAGTCTAGCGTAAATGCATTAGCCTGTCATCCCCGACGAGTTGTGGGTTCGAATACTATGTAACGCACGGTCCTCGCATTTTCCAAACTTACCTATTTTCCTAGTTTCTAGTAAAAAAAGAAAAAAAATAATTCTTTAACCCCAACAACCTTATCCTTCCAATCCCCTTTACTCCCGCGCAAAAAGTCTGCGCATTACTTGCATTGTGGCTGCTAAAACAGGCAAAAAAACCAACAAGAGGAAGCGGGCAATCGCGGTAATAGCGCAGACACAAACACCAAATTTAGCGAAGACCTCAACCATCTGTGTGATCCTTCTGCCAGAAAAATTTGACACACAGATGGCGCTTCAAGCAGTAAGAAGGCGTTGTTCCTAAGCAACGACAGGTGGACATTCCCACTATTCAGGACTGGTAGCGGCAGGCTAATCACCTACCCTGTCAGAAAGCAAATTGATTAACGAAACCAACGCAAGACTGAGTCTTGTCGAGGCCCTATGCTCCCGAGTCGAGTGAACAAAGAAAAAAAAACAGTGAGGTGAGAAAGGTTTCCAAAGCTGTCTGTAAGCAAGGGTGGTAGGTTACTTGGTTTGGCCAATGACTATGGTGAAAAACAGAATTGTGAGGCAACTTCAGCTGCCATGTCTCGGGAGTATTCGCTAGCCGAAATCTGCATGGTAATTTCACATATATTCACACACTCGTTATTTTTTTTTCGTATATCACTAACACATTCTTATTTTTTTCGTAAACAAACCGATCCATAACTCCTGCTCTCTGCTTAGCCCAACCGCTGATTTTGTCAAATTCGCTGAGAGCCGGCTAAACGGTCTGATATTGGTCACACCATTAATCATCTTTTTACCATGGCCTGAAAATATGTAAATGTGGATTCTTCTCATTTTTTTACGGAGACTTTCCCTCACACAGAGAGATTCTTGGTTAAAAACTCGTGCTATGAGAATTGCGAGAAAATGCAATAATTTGCGAATAAGTAGTCACTTGATTTCTTTAGCAAATAAGTGCATTCAGTTTTTGTATTCTATGACTAAGACTAAAAAAATTAAATCGCTAAATTTTTGTGACTAATTATTAATTTTATCTTTTGTGTTAGTCATTAGATTGCAATCATTTGAGTGAAGTCTCGTTTTAAAGTCAATTAAAGTTATTTGATTGAGCTCTCATATTAAAGTCATTTGCAGTAATTTTCAGTCGTTTCATATCAGGTATAGTTGGGCTATAGTCAGCAACCTGCATTTTAGCTGTATTATATGAATAAGTAATAAAGTAGTGAAGTACATATTTGTTTAATTTTAATTTCTCCTCTTCTACCTTTCTTGTAAAAAAAAAATTTGATTACATTTGTTGTAAGAAGTGACATACATTATGCATGACACACGTTAATTGCACCGAGTAATTAATTACTTCGTAATGCGTATGTGATGTTGACGCTTTCTAAATATATGTACATGTGTGAGTGCAGTGATGTCTATGCGTATCGCTATGCAGAAAACGATTTGCGTTATGGATGATATTCAGTGATACCATTGTTGCCTCAGTGCTATGTCCTGAAGCTGAATTAAAAAAGATTATCTGAATTTCTATTATCTTTTAAAGGCTACTTATCTCACCAGGTTGATATATCTACAAGGTCGATACGTCTTCGGCGATAACCATACTGCACCGTTATCCTACTGTAAAGCCTACAATGCACCCCTGCTTCGCTCAGCCGCCGTGGAAATACTCTTTTTGTGTGAGTCAATACTTAATACACCAAGTCGAGAATTACAGCTTCAAAAAATTGTTACTGCTAAAAATAAATCATGGCTTATAAGTTCCTATTTCCTGGTCTAAATGATTACATGCCATTATATAACGAATTGGCAAAATCTGAACCAATTCCCAACTCGGTTTAAGGGATTTTTGAATCCGCTCCTGTGCCTTTTCTTCAATTTTCTAATTATTGATTTCGCTTAATCCACGCTGAGAGTGATAATAGCTGTAGTAAAAGTAACAACAACTATTATAAATGACACTCTACAACAACAATGAATGAATGAAGGTGCCGAGTAGCGGGAATGTCCTTCGCTGGGAAGGTGTATTAGCAAGCGTTTTGCACACGGCACACTAAGTAACAACAATATTTGGGTTTGTGGTAACTAAATTATTAGAAAGTGCCTTCTATTCGCTTTACGTGGGCTTGGTAGGCTTAGTTAAAAATTAAGAAGAAGAGTGAAGACAGAATAAATTTGGTTGCTGAAGCAAATAGAAGTCTGATATTTTAATTTATACAAATCATTACATACATTTTTGTAAATGGACTGGAGCATGAAGTCATTAAGTGACTTCACCAAATAATTAATTAGTTATAATTATGAAAAAATTCTAAATGAAATTTAAACTTAATTTGTTTAGTTTCAGAACATCAGTCAATGCCTGAATTCAAAAATTCGGGCCATTGATTGTGATTTCAACGGCAAATGGATTTTTATGAGGAGCTTTTTTATGGGAGAAATACTCTCGGACGTTTGCCATTGCCTACCGAGGGACGACCGCTATTAAAAAAAATGTTTCTGTTATTTGATATTCTTGCACGGAGATTCGAACCTACGCACTCCTGAATGGTAAACACGCACCAACTCGTTCGGCTACGGCGGCCGCAATGAATTAAAGATATTTAGAGACTTAGATATAGTCACATGAAAGCGCTTGACTTATTGACTTACTGCTTTATACCACCTTCGACCGGCAGATGGTCTTTTTATTACTAAACTTATCACACTCATTTTTGGCTCCCTGTGAGCATTTGATATCCTTGAATTTTTTTGGTGTAGTTTTTTTTTCAAGACAGAAGTATAATCTACAATTCGTAAATAATTCTTGAACCGAAAGACGCAACATGAGCGAAATTGAATTGGTCGCCACTATCTATGCCGCCATGTAATAGAAACTTTCATCAAAAAGAGCGACGATCCGGCACTACGTCTAACTATCAAAATTGTATATGATGAATAGTAAAACAGGTGCGCTCTTATAATAATTTGTGGTATTTTCTACTTATGAAATGAGTAAAGATTATCTTCAACGGTATAAATTGAATTGCACAATTCTTTGATACTCACCACTGGGTAAGATCCCATTTTCACATTCTTTGCCATATCCATCATATCCAGTGCTAAGCGAGCAATGCATTTGGCGTGGTCCTCGCAGTGATCGGGCAAACCAGATACGGCCATATATTTGTCGCCAACTGTCTCTACCTGAAAGAAATGAATTAAGATTTCCAAAATATTTATTGAAATTACATATATATATATGAGCTGTAAAGAATTTTGAAGTAAAAGTAGTATGATATTTCCACATTGCAAGCAATTAAATAAATTTTCAATGTCCATTAATCCCGTAGAGATTAATCCCGAAAGCGGTATATATTTGAGTGATGTTAAATGTAATGTAACTTATGTAATGAAACTTATGACACAAACTGCTCGTATGGAGGAATCATCGGCTCATATTTCTTTAAAGACGAGGTTGGCGCCAATGTAACAGTGATAAACTATCATACTTTTTGATGCCGGAAATTGAAGCGCGTGATATCCACAACTATTGGTTGCAACAAGATGACGGTACTTGCTATACAGTCCATGAAATAATGGACTTGCTGCGTCGTCTTATCGATGAGCAATTTATGAACTTTGATTTGAACTTTTATTTGTGGGGTTATGTAAAGTCTAAATACTTTGTGTATAAACCACGTTCAATTGAGGCATTCGAAGTAAAGAAGTCATTCGATATTTTAAAGGGATTATCTTTTAAAAATAAATGTCATCAATGGTTCTACACAAAAATAATAAAGATTGACCCATAAATTTGAATTTTCGTTATTTTATTTCAATTTAAAATCCGATAGCTCTAATGTAATCACCGTTTAGGTAGGTAGGTAAGACGGCCGTGCCGTTTTGATACCATAATGTGGACTACTACCTGTGAAAAGATTTAGGGAAGAGAAAAACCGTCTACAGCCATCCAGTGCTGTTGATGTAGTGGAGGAAAGAAAAGGGAGATAGGCTGGAGATAGTCTTCACGCCATCCACAAAGGGCACGCTAAGGAATCTCAAGCGCCTAGTCGCCAGAGTCGGACATTTTGCAGAGAAAGTGTTCCACAGTGTCTTTCTCTACAGTATCCCCACAGCTTCTGCAATAGGTGCTGTACGGAATTCCAAGCTTCTCCGCATGAGTGCCGTTCACCCAGTTACCAGTGAACACCGCATTGAGTTTGGAAATTGAATGGCGGGGGATTCCCATCACCTTAAGCCTTCTGTTTCTGTCGTATTGAGGCCATAGTGTTTTCGAAATAGCATACGATGAGACTGACCTCCATCCGTCTTGCGCTTTTTTTAGAAAAAAAAAAATAGTTTCCCTTTAACAACGGTCAAGGGGACACCGTTGTCTGAGAAGGGTGCAGCTGAAACCGGTTCTGTCGACCCCTTTCTGGCAAGCTCATCGGAAATTTCATTTCCCTCTATATTCCCGTGCCCAGGAATCCAGATAAGGGAAATGTTTCCTGCACGTTTGAGTTCCTCCTTACAGGAGTTCAGCAGAAGAGAGCTGCAATACGGCGACGACAGGGCTTTGATCTCAGCTTGACTATCGGGGAAAATATTAATGTCTCCCTCCCAACAGCGATCGCGAGGTATTTTGCATGCCTGCAGGATCCCGAAGACCTCTGCTTGAAAAACGCTGCTTGTTTCCGGCAGTTTAAAGGAGACTGAAATACTGGCTGATTTAGAGTAAGCCCCCGCTCCCACTCCAGACTCCATCTTGGATCCGTCAGTGGAAACAGAGGTATCTTTATCCGTACCGACTTTTTCCAATCTTACCAGCTCGGAAAGATATTCCTAGCACAACCCTCAAAGCACAGTTTGTGGATGGAGAAGTCAGTGCGAAGAACAGAGAAGGATCACCCCTTAGTTACATATTATCTTTGTCTCTTTCCTATTGAAACTAGACAAAAATGAATTGGTTTTGAAATAATGCTTCATGTTAGAATTCGAATGTATTCGAGCAGGGTTACTTTTACGAGTATGTCTTCCAAAATAAATTACCTAATAACTTAGCGGCTGCCATAGCCGAATGGGCTGGTGCGTGACTACCATTCGTAATTTACAGAGAGAACGTAGGTTCGGTAAAACACCAAAATTAGAAAAACATTTTTCTAAAGCGCTCGCCTCTCGGCAGGCAACGGCAAACCTCCGGGTGTATTTCTGCCATGCAAAAGCTCCTCATAAAAATATCTGCAGTTCGGAGTCGGCTTGAAACTGTAGTTCCTTCTATTTGTTGAATAACATCAAGACGCACACCACAAATCGGAGGAGGAGCTCGGACAAACACCCAAAAGGGTGTACGCGCCAATTGTATATATAACTTAGCGAGAAAGCAAATTAAAATTTCGGTTCAGGATAGTCACCTTGCTGCTACTTAGCGTATATTCTCCGCATTCTCTATACATAGAGAAAATTATAAGAGAAAAAAATGACGTCAAAAATGAATCTTTAGATAGTGGATGTAATTTCAACGTTATACGGAATTCATTTAGTGTTAGTTATGAAAATGGTCTAAGTCAAAAATTTGAAGAAATTACATATAAACATAACTTGAAAATAGTACGTGACCCTACTAAAATAATAATAATTTTGAGACGCTAGGCTACAAATTTTTGATGTAATACTTTTCCTGTGAAAAGGTGATAAATTCAAAAGCTCATATCGGGAGTAAAATGAAGCTCAGGTTTTGTCAATCACATATGATACTTTACTGCTTCTCTTAAACTTTTACTAGCTTTAAGCGCTGCCTTAGACTGTTTCAGTTAATTGAGGATTTTTTATTATTTTTTCTTTGAATATAAATCCCTAATTGACATTATGTTATTTTGGACGCATTTTTCATATCAGTTCTGAATTTCAGTTTGGACGCTCTGTTTACTACTCTTTTCCCCTAGCCTCCTAGTACTCCTCTTTCGTCTTCATCCCCGCAATAGAATAACTCTTCAGGCGGACGCACATAACTTGAAGTTTCATTATTTATATTATCTGTAATGGTCGCATCATCATCTTCATTCAAATCTTCCAGCCATCCATTTGCCTCCTGAATTGAAGCTTGGCGAAAAACAAACATTATGTTCATATGATTTTCGATGAGGCAAAACTGTACTTGCGTTTACGTATGAGAAAACATACGTAACATTTTATGAATAGCTAAAGCTCATGTCAGTGTAAATATTGTATTTCTCGACACTTTATTTTCATTTGGCCGTTTAGGATTCAAATATTAAATTTATGCAAATTTTTAGTTATATTATTTTGTTTTTAAATAAAAAAGCTCACTTTTCTGTCAAACACTACCAAAATTGACGCCACGAATGAGAACGTGAATAGCGCACGCTGTGAATAGCGCAAGCCTTGAAATGAGAGTAGATTTTTGACAAATTTTCAAAACAAATCTTTTTGCGTATGATATAACATTAGTTGTCATTGGTAAGTTAAGGCAGAAAAATGTGAAAAGTCTTTTGATGCTTCAAGAGATTCCCAGAAAAATTAAAGAAGAAGAAAATACGCACATGAATATTGGAAAGCCGAGTGCAAACAAAAGCGCAATTATATTATGGTTACCATTAATAGCTTCATATTAACCTCAACTGTTGCTTGTATAAGTGCATTGATGCAATCATTTAAATCCACTTACATACTAAACTTACTATTTTACGATTACTGCTGCCTGTGTGTGCCTTCGTAAATGTTTATCTAGAGGAAAAACATCCCTGTACTACTTGTCGTTCATATATATAACTACATACTCCCACATATAGGAATATATATATTTGTTGTTTATACACACATACCTACATATGATCCTGACAAACGACCCAGATTTTTGTGTGGTGAAAAATTTAATTTGGCGTCAATTTATGTAATTTCCCCAGCAGCAGCACTTGGTTAGTAAGTCACTCAGTTAGTATACAAGTAGTACTCGTATGTAGTCAGCGAGCCAGTGACTCAATCTCTTGGTAAGTCAGCCAAGCAAACAATGTCAGTTAGTCGGTCAAGTGTGTGCTGTTGTGGTGCAAAAAAGTTGCAGATTGTTTAAATAGCGAATGAGGGCGAAGCGCTGTAGGCGAAAGCAACGTATGTGTATTCGTCCTAGGTTGCTTTGTAGAAGGGAGTTTAAGTGAGTAAACTTGAGTGGGTATGAAATGTAGTAGAAAGTGTATATGGAAGCGTGAATGTGTGCGATGGTGCATGTAAACTTTTAATCTGTCCCGCGTCGATAAATAACTCCTCTTATGCTCATTACTTTGTAGTGGTTGAACTACGCTTTAAATGTTTTGTATTTTTTTTGCTTCGACTTAATATTTTTCAATTTTATCCTCAAAGGATTTATTTCGTTCAACGAATTTTTGGAAGTGGTGTGAAATAAGGATGAAGCTGTATATTTATCATTTTATGATTTCATCAGTATTTTTATCATTTATTTGATATTGAAAGATCGCGTTAAATTCAATAAGGACACGGCGCGACAAACCATATCAACACTTTTACCAATTTTGGCTATTTTTTTGTTCTTAATATTCATTATTTTCATATAAAAGCTTAACTTATTGTCTAACACAAACCAAGTTAGTCTGATTTTCACATTAGGTACAAAATTCCGCAAACTTTTCTCATGTTTCAAATTCCATGGTTTTTAATTTGAATTTCTTAAAAGATTTTTGGCATGCAGTTTTATAATATTGTATAATATAAGTGCAAGTTTCAAGTTGCTGAAGCATCGCATTAATTTTTTTTTTTCCTTATAATTTTCTCCATACACCGAATGTGCGACATTTTTTTATATAGAGACCATGTACTGCGGCGTCGAATTTTACCTTGAATTCTTTCGAAAAAATATTCGTTTTTAAGGAGACAAATTTTCATTTCAGTGTCTATGTTTACAAAATTACCACTCTTTGAGATTGTAAGCCCCAGTCGAGACTGACAAGAAGGCAATTACTCCACAAAGGGCGAGATTTTAGTACTATTTTGAAATCCATGATTACTTCTTTTGTGAGATGCCATTATATACATATGTACTACAATAACTTTAAAGGAATAATTCAGAAATGGTCCAGTCTCATTTGCGAAATAGAGGCAGCAACCGTGAACAGTGTTTCGAGCTACTGCAAGGCCGGGCGAGGCAGCAGCATTAATAAATGGGCAATGGACCGAAATGGGGGCTTTGTTAAAAAATTCATTACAGGTAATATAATAACAAATTATTTGCGAAAACAACTAAAAAAGTTAAAATATGGTCGTGATGCGCCTGTTCCATCCATTTAAACAGTAAAACTTTTTTTGCGAAAGATTATATTACAGGTGCTATTAAAAATCAGATCTTGTAAAAATTAAAAAGGTTACATATAATTTAAAAATTTTTGACTGAAATTAATGTTGTTGTAAAGGGAATTACAAGCTCCTTCCTTTGAAATGTATCATTTTATGCTTGGGAAAAAACTTTTAAAATGAAAAAATAATCAAAATACAGAGGCCAGAGGCCAGTTTTGTGTTACCAAGAAAATATAATATTAAGAGTGCTTGAGAAGGTCACAATTGTTTGGTGAACTTCCCAACCAAGTCGGATCACTTAAGTTGTGTACGACCTGCCATTAATAATCGCCAATTTTGTTTTTTTCTCGTCGATTGTCTGCTTGGATCTGATTAGTTTTTGGCATGGTGTAAGTAGCTAATGATAGCTGATTCCATTTCCAGCTTCTTGACCGTTAGTTGGGCTTTTTGATAATTTGCGCAACTCACTGCAATATGATCAAACTCCTTTTCGGCTGTAATTTTTATATCCTGCTCATTTTTTACCGCCAGTTACCATTTCCTCTTGGAATGAGACGATTTGATTAGAGTTTCAGCAAAGAATGGAGAGTTTCAGTTCCTACAAAAAATACTTTTATATACATTTTTGCGGCACTCGTATATTGAGCTTCTCCTTGAAACCTTCATTATATGTATAAGTATATATTGCGGCCGCCGTAGTCGAATGAGTTGGTGCGCGACTACCATTCAGAATTCAGAGTACATAGGTTCGAATCTTCGTTAAACACCAAAATGAAGAAAAATGTATTTTCTAATAGCGGTTGCCCCTCGGTAGGCAATGGCAAGCCTCCGAGTGTATTTCTGAAATGAAAAATCTTCTCATAAACAAATATCTGCCGTTTAGGGTCGGCTTAAAACTGTAGGTCCCACCGAAATAGGAGCTCCTCCTACTATTTGTAGCATGTGTCTTGATGTTCTTCCACAAATTAAGGGACCTTCAATTTTATGCCGACTTCGAACGGAAATTTTTTTTGTCTGAGGTGCTTTACTTTCTCTTCTTCTGGTAGAAATACATTCGGAGGTTGGCCATTGTTTGCAACCGCTATTTGCAAAAACTTTTCAATCATTTGGTGTTTCATGCACGGAGATTCGAGCCTGCGCACTTCCGAATAGTATTCACATACCAACTCGTTCGGTAACGGCGCGGCCACCTAAAGCTTTCATTATTCATTGCAATTAGTTTCAAACGATTTTCTGGCTTACTTTCATAGGCAATGTAATACTCGTATGTGGCCGCATTCTGAATTGACTTCGCGAATTCCATGGTTTTATCAACCCTTTTAACGGCTGTATTATCGGAGTGAAATGGTTAATAAACAGAACATACTTTTCGCTTATTTACTCCGACCTCCGAGTTTGTTGGTACTTGTGGTGGTACTGAGGAATATATCGGTCTTTTCCTTTTCTAACTTGGAATACTACAACCCTCAAAAGGTCAAACACAAAACTCTCAGAAAATTCTGTTTTAAGCGAAATTCCACCTTTAAGTAGTGATATAGTAAAGGGTCTTTCATAAGACGCGCTTATAAGTTGTTTTAAAATAGAACATGCAAACATTTAAATTATTTTACTATTTTTACTCAAATTATTTGTTGGTACTTGTGGTGGTACTGAGGAATATATCGGTCTTTTCCTTTTCTAACTTGGAATACTACAACCCTCAAAAGGTCAAACACAAAACTCTCAGAAAATTCTGTTTTAAGCGAAATTCCACCTTTAAATAGTGATATAGTAAAGGGTCTTTCATAAGACGCGTTTATAAGTTGTTTTAAAATAGAACATGCAAACATTTAAATTATTTTACTATTTTTACTCAAATTACGGCTCATAGAAATTATATGTGAAAAACTACATAATTTAAATACCCACCATGAGCGCATCTACTGGCTATCATACGCCAATTTTAAAGGACTCGCTCATACATTATCGCATGAAGTTCAACAATCTCGACCTATATTACATTCGGATCAGCTCTGGATTCGTTGTTGGTTTATACACATAGACCCATTTTTTCTTACTATTACGTGAAATTAATCGACCGGGCAATAATGCCCAGATGCGGCAATATTGTTTGTTGTGGCTCAAGCTGGTATTATTTTAAATATTTTTAAAATTTCCCAATAATATGCATTGGATACACAACATTTGAATTTCTGGTGTGAACTTAGATTTCTTTAATTATTTTTTTGCTCGGTGTGAAACCTTTTGACTTTTTCTATGCATGCGTTCGCATACTATACACTCTCAACTTTTCGTTTGCTTAGCTTAAATGAGCCATGCCTTTGCGGGGTGTGTTGGTGAAAAATAGTGTGTTAGTAAATGTAACGTTTTGTTGGAGTTTTTTCCTCCTCAGGCCAACTTGGCCGTTTGGTGAAGTGCTGCATTTTCGAGGAAATTGAGTGCTCTCTCGGGCGACCACATTTACCCCAGCTCAAATTCTGTTTGGCAAAAGAACAAGAAATAAAAATAAAAAATTAAAGGATGTGGAGTGAACAAACATGTAGTAGTGTGATATTTTGTTTTTTGTTTTGCATTTCCTTACATTGGCTTTTGAGACTTTTTTCTTGCTATTGCTAATTCACTCATACGTTCGGTTGTAGTGTACTACTTGGAAGCAACAACTATTCCGGCGTAATGTAAGGTGAGTATTCGCTTTCTTGGCAGCGGAAAATTTTGGTGCTGAAATGCATTTTGCTACCTCCAGTCAGTTGCAAATGTGCACATTAAAATGTTAGGTTCAGATGTATACACGTACAGGTTTACGTGCTGATATGTATGGGAACAGATGTGTATGTATATATGTTTGTATAGTGCGTGTATAAGCACATAAACTTGGATAAAATATATTGTAGTATAAATTTATATTCGTAGAACTAAGGATGTTTCTCTTGTTTTGTGCGGTTGTTTTTCAGTTTCATTAGTGAGCTTTTGTTGATTTTAATGGTTGAGAAAGTATTTGTGTGTTTTGATTCGAAATAATACACTTGGGAAACGTGAACATTTACATGTATACACGTTGGGTTTAGTATTTGGAATAATATGCGTGAAGAAGTGTCGCTATTTAATTTTATGCTTGTCTAATTTTATATTAACAATTAAACAGAATATCGGGGGAATATCAATACCCCCTTTCTAAAAAAAAGAAACAATTTTCAGGAGAGAAAAAAACTGTTTGACTGCTATATTTAAAAGTGCTGAAGTTATGAAGTACGTCCCCAAGTCATGAAAATTCATTAATTGTTTTACTTTTAATTCGTTTTAAACCAACCGTTTGTAAACCAAAGAGGATTTATTATTATTGCTTATCATATATACAAGGTGACCCAAAATCATCTAATTTGGTTTCTGAATAGCTTTTTACAAAATATAAAAAAAAATCTTTTAAGTGATGGACATCTTCATTTTGATATTTACGCGCTCCATTGCTTGTGTGTTTCTATACTACAGCTGTCTAGTTCACAAGTGTCAAATATAATCAATAAAAAATTTGTTTAAAGTATTTATTAATCAATAATATATTTTCCTTTATTAGTTACAATGTCTTCCCAACATTTAGGCAAATTTTTAAGTCCCTGCTCAAAAAATTTTCGCCTTGGAGACAAAATACGCTTCGATATCCCTTTTTATAGCTTCTTTTGAGGAGTAGTTCTTGTTACTCATATGGCCATATCATTCAACATGCACGCACTAACTTTACTCTCTGATTTTATTTTAATTTAAATCGACGACAGGCGACGATATTAGTCAGTCTAGATTAAAATAAATATTTACAAACAAATAACTAGACCAATCATATCTTATGCTCATCCGATATAGTTCAATATTTCGTCGAACCAAATGGAGAGACTAAGACGATTTGAACGATATGTTTTAAGAATTTGTAGCGGTCTTAACCACCAACCTTACTGAAGTGGTACTTTTCGGAAAAGAGTTTCTAATAAAAGTTTATATGAAAAATGTAAAATATCACGCATAGACTTTTTCTTAATGAAATCGTCAGTAAGATTTGTTGATAAACTGACTTTCATAGAAAATGAACTGATAAACAAATATCTGTCAAAGGCAAGGGAAATATCATTACCTCTAACAGAAAAACATTTATCACCAATATATTTAAAAATACTAAAAAATAATAATATGTTACATAAAAATAGTAAAGCTATATATTATCATATGCGATACAATACTTAAAACGATGAAAATTTAGTTTATAATATTGATTAATTTATAGCCAAATAAATTATAAACGTTTTAATATACGTTATATCCTTTTTAAGCCCTTTTTGGGAGAATATAAATAAGTTTTAAAATTATGCCAAAGACATTCCAAATAATATTCATAACCTATTGTATAATCAAAAGAAAAATAAGTTTTAAACTCCTAGATAAATACAAATGTATGTTAGGATAATGCTAAACAATCTAATTTTATCATAACTTTGTAAGCTCCTATGTTAAAATGATTTTGGGAAATAAATGAAATGAAAATGGGATTGAAGTCCACGGAAAAGGTAATAATCACAAGGTGGAATATCCATCCGAGCTCTTTCAGCTTGCTTAATGTTTGCCTTGCGGTATGAGGTCTTGCGTTGTCGTGGTGAAACAAAAATTTACGTCTATTCACTAAAGACGGTCGATTTTTTTTAAGTGCCTCATTCAGGCTTGATAGCTGATGGGAATAACAATCAGCAGTTATCGTCTGGTTTGGTTCCAGAAGTTCATAATAAACAATACCGTCCATATCCCACCAAATAGACAGGAGACTCTTCTTGTGGTGAAGGCCATCTCTAGGGATCGGTTCTGGTGTTTCATCTTTATCTAACCATTGGCGTTTGCGAACAGGATTATTGTAAAGGACCAATTTTTCCTCACCAATAACGATACGGCTCAAAAAACTTTCATTTTCGAGCCGTTACAGCAGCTGAGAACACACATTCACTCTCTGCTGAAGGTTGGCGACGGAAAGTCTATGCGGAACCCATTTTCCCAGCTTTGAAACCTTCGCAACTGAACCAGGTGTCTGTGAACTGTCCCATGCGATGAATTTAACCTCTGAACTATCATATCGACTGTGAAATTTGGCACAGCTTCCACGAGTTCGACAAGGCGTCGGGGTTAAAGACTTCAGGACGACCAGCGCGCGAGGCATCCTCCACGTCGCAGTTATCACTTCGGAATTTTGAAAACCACTTTTGCGCAGTCCTTACACTCACGGCCAGGGTCCTCTCCGTGAACAGTGTTTATTTCTGCCGCAGCAGTTGTTGCATTTTTACCACTTTTATCAAAAAATACCAAATATACCTCTTATACGCGTTCGAAGATTCCATTTTATTTTTTAATGACACGTGACACACGTTCTATCCGCGATTAAAAACACCTGTTGAATGCGCAATATATCAAAGAAAATATAAATAGTTCCGTTATATTCCGCGAATAATTTTTTGTATGCAAAAATCATACAAAAGTGAAATTATGGGTAAAATACGCACGAACTTATGGACTGACCTGATAATTCTTTACCATATAGGCGACAAAACCGATCACATACTACGCAAGCAAGAGACTGGGTTTAGGCCAGGGAAATCTTGTGTAGATCAAAGAGATTTGAATTATTGCAGATCAAGCTAACATATTGTAGGAACCCTTTCACTTTGTTTTTGTGGACTTTGAGAAGGCTTTTGATAGGATGCAAAGTATCTCAGATGCCCTCAAGTGGCGGAGTGTTTCAGATAAAATGTCTAATATTATTTAAGCCCAATACTTGAAATTTAAATACCGAGTGTTACACGATGGGGCCTTTCCAAGCCTATTGAAGCTGTCTTTGGCAGAGCTCCTCTTCATATTTAAGGCGTGCGCCTTGATGTTGCTGCACAAATGGAGGGACCTCCAGATTTAAGCCGACTCCGAATGGCGGATATTTGTCATGGCAGAAATACACTCGGAGGTTTGCCATTGCCTGCCGAGTGGCGACTGCTATTATTATAGAAACAATTTTTTCTAATATACATTTTGGTGTTTTACGGTGATTCGAACCTACATTTTCCAAATGGTAGTCACGCACCAAACCATCCGTCGATCTACGACTTTGATTTCTTAAAACTAAAATCGTCAACAAATCCACACGTGTGATGTCAAATGATTTCAACCGATTGCCTCGATTTGTTTTCCGTATGTGACACACACACAAATAACACACGAATATTCACCAACAAGAATCTTAGTCGCCGATAGTGTGATCTGATGATAACAAAAAGTTAAGGTAAAAATAAATGAGTGAATTATTGAACTAAACTAAAAAAAATATATTTTACGTATTTAAAAACATTTTTAATCACATTTTAATTAGAAGATGCTAGAAAAATGTCTAGAAGAAATAAAGGGTTTTCCAATAACAGGTGTTATTTTGAATAGTCCGCTATTTCGGTAGATGTCACTTTTGAAGCAGTCCTCTTTTGATATTTGACAAGTAGTAAGGGAACACTTAAGCGTAAAGCAACGCATTGAAATTATTAAAATTCACTATAAAACTGGTGAAAATTTGGCAGAGATGGTTCGTAGAACTGGAACATTTTTGCATAAAGACTTGGGTTTTGAAGCTTATAAAGTCCAGTTAACACAAGAACTCAAGTTGGCAGATCATCAACAACGTCGTGTCTTTGCTGATTGGGTTGATGAAATGCATGAAAATGATCCGGAATTTCATGTTTAGTGATGAGACCCATTTCCACCTCAATGGCTTCGTCAACAAGCAAAATTGTCGGATCTGGGGCTCAGAAAATCCGAGAGTTATTGTTGAAAAGCCTCTCTATACTCAACGTGTGACTATTTGGTGGGTTTATGGTCCAGCGGAGTCGTTGGAATTTACTTTTTCGAAAATGAAGCTGGAGAAACAGTTACGGTGAATGGATTGCGCTATCCAGAGATGATGAAAGATTTTTTATGGCCGGAATTGAATGGTATTGATCTGGCCAACGTTTATTTTCAACAAGACTGCGCTACGTGCCACACAAGCAACGAAACTATTGAGCTTTTACGGGAAAATATTAAAATAACAGCTCTTGTTGGAAAAACCTTTACTTAAAACTCTAGAGAACAAAAAGTTGCTAAATCAAATTACGAAAATCGAAAACTGACCATATAGATCGCCATTTGGGCTGGTGTGATGTCAAGAAAATCAGCTGATATTGTTAAATTTTCTGAGAGCAAAGTAACGGGACCACGATAGGCTACATCTCATTATTCTCTCCATCAATATTTAGTACTATATATACTTGTATAAGGAATCAAAATATGTCTAATAATAAATATAAGAGTTATAAGAATTTTAGTATAATCAACTTGTCAATAAAATGTTACCTTGTAAACATTTGGATTCCGTTTCGAGTCTGTTAACGCATCAAAGACTGTGTATAACTCATTCAGCATTTTAACAATTTTCATAGCACCCTCAGCATCTGTATTTTCAGCGCAATATTTGCCAAAGCCAACGATGCCGGAAAACATCAGTGTGACCGAATCATAGCTGTGGCATGAAAATAAAAATAATATTAAAATTTAAATGTAATAAAGTGAGACAATGCCTACAAAGTCATAAATATAAATATTTTACGTGCAGCAATTAAGCGAATTAATAAATTACCGTTTTGGGGGCACTGGACGTTCATGTCGCAACTCATTGGCCACCGATTTGGGTAGCACCGAGTAGAGAAGCCTTAAAAGAAATACAATTTATGTTGGTGCTTAATTCAATTTTATTTTGATTTATTTAATTTTTTTTCAATTATTTTATTGCATAATTTATTAATGATGATTAATGATAAGTGGCATTTAATTCAAATGGTTTCGCATACGCTTCTATTTGTTTCCCTGCCACTCACCTATCCGTTTTCTGTTTTTCACTCTCCAAATCCCTGTAGGTTTGCTGCAGCTTGTCAGTAAGTAATTCCAAATTTTTTGTCAATTTATATTCTGCTTCGAATTTTTCCGAAAGCAGCACCAAATCTCTTGTGGCATCATGCAGCGGCACGTCCGAAATGTAAAGTCCCTTTCTGCAAAGGAAATGGGGGAAAATATGATAAAATAAACATAAAACTTCTAAATAAGTAAAAAAGCGCTTATTTTTCCTATTTTTCTTTTGTGGTAGTTTTTAAAATTGTTATGAATTGTATAGTAAATATTTTAATGGGCCACTTGCAGCGAATCGACAAGACGCAGGTGAAAAGCGCGGCTGCATGCAGAAATAAAGGTATAAACAAATAGCTTTGTGAGCCACTCATAAAAACCGTTTGCAGATTGTCGAAAGTGTTCGTTAAACATTGGCTATTTGAACGCAATGACCGCTTTGTGAATGAAATGCGCCCTCTACTTTTCACCACACCGCTGAATGACCGACAAACGCGTTTTTTCAACCTCAAACCAATTAAAGGTTTTGGCGTGAGTCGAACCAGGAAATTTTACTACCATGTATTGTTGTGTTTGTTGTTGTTGTTCTACTCACAGATGGTGTGCTGAGCTAAAAATTTAGCATATTACATAATATTCGTAGCTTCTCTGTGTGTGCGCATTGGTGTGTGTGTGTACGTTTGTTTTGGCTACACATTTTTAGTTTTTCTTTCATACTGCCCAGCAAACATAAGAAGAGATATTTTCCAACTTTTGATAAACTTTAGATCACAAGTTAACTTTCAGCACTTCTTATGAATTCAAATCTTATTCCTCAACATGTGTTGAGCTTGAGAAATATTTGAGAAATCAATTCAGCTTTCATCAGCACTTATGCAGGTGGCGCAAAATTAATCATCCAATCTGATCCTTAAATAACTTTTTAACTAAATAAAAGAAAATGATTTGGGTGATGGCCATCTTTCTCTTTGTCTGTTTATGTACTTCAACTCTCTGCGTACGACGCCGTTTGCAAAATTATAAATCTTTCGACAGGCTGATTAATTTTCTTTGCAATTTAATTTTACATACAGAGTTTTTATCTATTTCAATTTATATAATTAGTTCAAAAAGCGGCTGATATTTTGGTTCGGAGGATACGTTTTTTTGTTCCTACATAGTTTTGATTTTTTTGTATGGTTGCTAAGTAAATGCGTTTTACAATTGTCGAAAATGGTATTATTTTTTTCTTTTTAATTTAAAAGTGTATACAAGTAATTTTTATTCAAAATAATTTATTGGAATCAACTAAAATTATTAAAACAAAAAAATATTTTATTTTATACCTCTTTGAGGTCAATTGGAGAACGACTTTTAAATTCTCAACTGGATAACTACGAAAAATCTCCAAAAAAGCACCTTGAAAGTTCAGAATACTATTGTATAATCCGCTTTTTGAGATGCTCTTGAGAGTTAATGCTGAAGATTTAAGAAAACAACTTCATATCAAATGCAACTCAAGATGAAATCAATAAAAAGGTTTGTTGGGTGCAGTGGAGCCGTAAAATTCTCGTTTACGTTTTTTGTTTTTGTTTACGGTATTTACGTTTATGGTTTAGTTGAAAACAATTTTCAGCAAATTGTGGAAGCATCTGCCGCTTTCTCAAATACAATATTATTATT
This sequence comes from Anastrepha obliqua, assembly GCF_027943255.1. NCBI lineage: Eukaryota > Metazoa > Arthropoda > Insecta > Diptera > Tephritidae > Anastrepha > Anastrepha obliqua. Next base: position 91,934,467 of record NC_072892.1, read on the forward strand.
AGCCAAGTATTTATTGCTGGCAAAATAAACTTCGCTTTATACTCAAGCGTATTAGAGGCGAACAGATTGAAAGACGTATAATACATTTTATTTTGACAGCCAACGAGGAAAAGCGCATTAAAGTAAGATTTCTTTGAATACTTGGAATTTTAGTACCCATTATAATGATGATGAGTGGTGAAAAGATTTACGATAGTGATTTTCATCTAACCTCTTTAATATTTCGCTTCATTGAGTAAATGCAAAAATATGTATGTTTACAGTAAGTTTGTATATCGAAAATTAATATAGCTTGTTTAGCTTTGATGAATAGGAAATAATAATAGTTGAGCTTTAAGGCTTCCCCTCGAATTCGTGGCGCGCGCCATTCTATAGATGGAGAACTTACAGTTTTATGCCACAAATGGTTTTTATGGGCAGTATTTGTATGCCTGAAAAGAAGGTTAAAGTTTGCTATTACCTGCCAATGTACTATTGCCATTAGAAACGCCCTTTTCCATTACATTGCGTTCGTAATCGGCCAAGTAATCAAAGTGATGTATGGAAACTGGCATGAATTAAATATTGAGAGTGTGAGGTAAAAAGTTTTGAGAGCTTCCCGCTAATGATTTTTAATGAGTCATATCTCACGTTGCGCACGTTAAGGAAAAAGGTAAAATTCTACACTCTTTGATACACTACGACCAAGGTGAAAAGTTGGTAAGCAATTGGAAGAAAATCATGTATACTATGAGCTGCTTTTATCAACTCGGATCTCCACCTTTAACAATTGACCAGATTGAAGCAGGCGATCCACCAAAATTGGCGAATAGCAAGACTTGACTGCCTCTTGGTATAGAATGCCAAGCCATACAAACTTATTTAAGCGTTCATACGAAGCTTTGAGATAATGGATGAGAGGTTCTATTGCATGCGAAGTATAGTCCAAAAGTGCCTCCAAGCTACCAACATCATTGTAAAATTCTCATTCATGCTACAAAACTTTCCCCAAAATATGTACCTATGCTTGTGAAAAAGAGCTTACTAAGTTTTCCACAGACTGTCTGGTGGAGGAATTAAGTTTGAAATTTAAAGTTTCTCGTTAACGGCTGATCGCGTAAACAGGGAGGAACCGCATGAGGTTTCTTATTTATGCGGGCTATTTAGGCTCGATGTCGCAGTAGACGGGCGTATATTCTTCCTTTAATACATACAGATGGTTGTAAAGGGAGAAACCATGACGATACTGCGTGATTTCTTCCTTAACCAACTGATAAGTCGCTTCGATGACATATGCTGGCCATGCAGGTCGCCCGATCTTATATTTGCGGGTAGAGTTAATGATGCACACCATATCAACGGTAAAAGAAAAATCGTTTCCGAGGTTAGCGGCATCCCGATACCTCTTTTCTAGTAAGTGGTATGGAGTACAGAGGCCAAATTCCACGAGTGTAACCGACGTAGGGGTCAAAATTTATAGAAAAAAGTAAAAAAAAAATATAAAATCCGCACTTGTCTTCTTTGTAATAGTTATTGCAGTAAACTTTCATCATTAATAGTTCCTCTATAATTCAGCTTTTAATTCCTACTTCTTCCACCGGACAAGGAATTTTTAATTGGTGATATTCCATTTTCTCCAAATAACCAAAAGTTATCGAACAAAACCTGTCCATATTTTCTCTAGATTCTGTTCAATCTTTACAATCGGAGTAGTTGCTTTGCACGAAGCCAGAAAATCCGCCAGCAACTAATTTGCAGCGGCAGTAAGTCTTCAATCGAAATTATTATAAATTACGATTCTTGGTCGTGAAAATCTATTCACAACATAATTTCACGGTACCAAGACGCAACCAAAATTCTATTAAAAAATTTGGTTAAACAGCAGGTTGTAGAAAGCTTTGTATGGAATTGATAATAAGTATCACCGTCCCTGCTTAAACTTGAATCCTTGTAGAAATTTAAATGTTTATCCGTCAAACTCATCATGCCTCTAAAAAAAAAACCTGAGAATTGACCACACACTGATGACTCATGCATAAATGGTTAGCTGCTCCCCAAAACCACCACCGTCCTCCTCATCGATATTTGCCCTCCACTAAAAAAACATCAGAACTTCGATTTTTTTTAACACCAAAACAGATTACGCAATACAAGGTGGAGCAAAATTAATCACCAATTTTGTTTTTAAATAGCTTGTTTACTAAATAATGATGAAAATCTTTATTTTGACCTTTACGCGCTTCATTTCTTGTCTATTTGTATACTGCAGCTGTCTAGGTCACTAGTATCAAATATGACTGACGTACGATGCCATTTGCAAATATTATAAATCTTCGGGTAGAGTGATTATTTTTGCGCCATATTGTATAAATACAACCTCCAAGCATGTTTTTTAGCGTAAGTTAAAATAAATAAAATTATACTAACAGAAATCATTTGCTACCAATAGCGGAAGGCCTTTATAGACAGTGCTTAAGTTTAGAAGTGGAAAAATTATTTATAACTATTACATTTCGGAATAAATACACTGTCGATCAAAAAAGCGTCTATTTGCTCTAAATTGGATAGTCCAACAAGTTGAATTTAATAATCGAAATGATTAAGAAAATGATTTAAAAAAACATTTTTAATTGCTAATATTTCCTCACATGCGATTGAAAAATTTGTTTTTTACAGTTCTTTATCAATGATGTGATGTACGCATCACAAATCCGGTTTCTAATTGAGCATAATACTACCCATAGCCAGATATTAATATATAAATTGTATGTCAGGATGATCTGACAAAGTAGTAGAACAGTAAAATTGCATCAAATCATAAAATATATTTGAACTGTTGGAAGTTAAATGCTTTGAAATGCTGCATGAGTACTGAATGAGTGCTCCTCATTCATCCGGTTTTATGTTGTACAAAGTTACATAATGATCGATTGCATTGCCCTTTGGATTATAAAAAAGTTAATGTTTGGCACTACATGCTTTAAAGAAATTTATTTAACAATCTATCTTAATTTTGAAGGAGCTAGATCTGAGTTATCTCAGGATGAATTTGCTCTGTTGTTTATGAGTTCGCCTTTTACCCCATTTCAATGCTAGCAGATAGCATATCTCTAAAATGGCACGAGATTACATAAGATTTCAAAGCAATCGGCAAAGTGAGAGAAGAAGTGTGCTATGAAATATACGAGGTGGCCCCGATACGAGCCGTTGTGGACAATTCCCTTGGAATCGTAAAAACAAATGAGCACCGACTTGATTTTTCACTCCTCCCAACCCGATTTTTTGGGTGGCGGCTCGTCTGGGTCACCATTACATTTGGCACTTTGACGCTTAGTTTCAGGTTCATGTGGGAAACACCACGTTTCATCACCAGTTGAAATGCTGTAATGGAAGCTCCAGTCATTTCTCGCCTCTTTAATGAGGTCTTTCGAATGTTAAATTCTGAGCAATTTTTGGTGCGGAATGAAACGTGCACAGACCTTTCGTAAGCCCAAATGACCCTGATTTTCTGACGTAACAGGGGATGTGACTGTAATTGGTTTACAACAGAGGCCGGCCAAAACTCCGTTTGTGTTGGTTATGCATGAAAAAAATCATCGCAGCCCGTACTCATGTTAAGGCCTAATGCAGGCTGGTTTTGCTTGCTTGGTCAATAACTGTTAAAAATTAATATAACAATATTAAAATCTATTTAATGAGACCAAATGGCAGCCTTGCTTGAAGCGCTTGAAGTACGATGAAGTTTTAAATAGCTCAATATTCTATTTGCAGTGGTTTTGACATCAAGAACTGAACATCCCTGCCTTTCATTTAATTTGATTTGTTTTAGCCCCATTTGTGAATTTTATGTTGCTGACAGAGTGGGAGCGAAGCTAAAGACGAAGTTAAAGACGATTCGTTACTGCTATATAGTAGCTTAGAGCAGTAGTTAAAAAAAGAAATCTTGTGCGCCCTCTGTAGTTGGAGTAGTAGTAAATAACTTGTAATCGGCCGAAGTACTACAATACTTGCGAGTTTTAGCAGGTAGGTAAGTAATAAAAAAATAAACTCTTGAAAATACAGGCAGCCGACACCGGGAAAACCCAAAGAAATACTTGGTTTTTACAAATAATGAGCTAATTAGAGCAGCTTTTACCTGTCCGAAATATATAAAAATGGAAAAAGGTTCGATGCCACTGAATTATCGGCGAGCGCAACCATAACAGTAAACATTTAGATTTCTGTTGTGTGTCTCTACTTTTATGTGCATTTTTAATATTAAACGAAAAATTCGCAATATTCTTTCAGAGCTTCTAGTTAATAACATGATTCAAAAATGTATTATATTTTGCGAGCCATCTGATTGTTATGACAGCGTTCAAAGCTCCCATTTGGCCATATAAGTTATTAAAGCCAAACAAAACAAGTACAGCAAGCTAGGCCAACCTGTATTGGGCCAGCACGTTTACTTTTTTACGATCTGAGCAACATCTGATTGGAAGACCTCACTTTACACATTTTGTTTCCATTTCATTCGTCTCTTCCACTGTCAGATCTCCTCTGACGGAATAGCCACAGTTAATGTCATAATTTTGCTTTGGATGGCTAAGCTTTGCAATTTATCATCCTTGAACCAAATCAGTTAACATTATAACTATGAGGATAATATACAGTGCCACAATTTTAGATACTCTCAAACTAATGTGACCTCTTCCATCAAAAAACCAGTTGATGAACTAGAAAGAGTAGTTGAGTAGTTTGGCTTTTGCGCTGCCAGGTTATTACTCTTACTATACTGTTGCTGTCACTTCCTATGTAGTTCTGTAGTTAGTGTTGAAAAAAAAAAAAAAAAAATAATTCGAAAGTCATGTAGGATGTTATGACAGTCCGAGAATGTCAAGTCAGATACTCAGGCAGTCAGGTGGCAGCGTGAAAGTGTTTGGAACGGATTGTTAGGCAATTGACGTAGCCTAACATAGATGGACTAAATTGTACAGATAGATGGACTTCCATAAGGACTAAATTGATTATGCTTTGTTGATTCGTTGGGTGAACATGAAAAGCTGCGCATATCGCTGTACTGCAACTCGGTTTTCAATTAATTTGACAGTTGTCAGTTGTTGCGCTCACGCCTTTTGAGAAGTTTGTTTAATTTTGTTTATTTCCAAACAATTTCTAGTTTTTTCTATATACTCTTTCATGCTTAAATTAAATGAACCCACATTTTTATTTCTGCTTAAAAAGTTCACTATTTTGATATTTTTCTCTTAGCTCACTCTCTCCGTCTTCGATAGACCTGAAGCATGCCGCTTGTCTTTTAAATACATTCACGATGTAAAAACTTATCAAATATTATGTTTGTACATATAACTAGGCACACATTTCTACATGTTTCTGTTCAAAATATAATGCAACAGAGAATGTTGAATGTTGAAGAGCAGCAATCAAAACAAATTTGTTGCTTTTGTTCTGCTCCCTTAAGAATACCATTCAATCTAAGACATGTAGAAGTAATTGGATAACATCTCCCGCTGCTCATCCCCAACGATAACGGCATGACACCACCTGTCAAATTATTTCTACACATCGTCTAATGAAGGTAATTATATTGCATATGGCAGGACAACGTAGGGGATGTAGACGTAAAGAATTCATATCTAATTTGTATAACGACCGTTTATTGACAATTTTCGCTGGGCTGGTGCTCACTGGAAACATCTTAAAAAGATTAGATGTTTTTAAAAAAAATGTAAAAATATGTGTTGGCTTCATGCGAGATGTGTAATAAATGTCGCTTGCAAATACGTACATATATACAAAGAACTTTGTGACTTGAAAAAAAAACCATTGCGATAATTAAATTTTGTTCTATATAGCGTTTGGAAAAAATTCTTATTTTCTGATCTAATATGAGCAATATTTTTGTGTAGGAAAGTAAGAGGATTTTTTGAATATTTGTATACACACGAGGGGAGGTTAAAAAGCGCAGGAAATGGTGATGAGAGAGCCGATTTTGGTCAACTTACTGACTTAATGCAATAACAAGTTTTAGTCAAATCGATTTATAAACCTCTGAGGTAGTGCCTGGTAAGCAATCGAAGCAGAAATGAAACATAAACTATGGAGAAAATTGGGTAACGTTCCTTAATAGGCAAGGCAAAATAAAACAGGTCAACATGAAAAAGTTGTGATCTGCCTGCGAGAGCTCTTATGAGAGTAAACTATTCATAAAATAAATATAAAGTCTAATATAATTTGCGCTTATACCATTTCTGGGAGTTTGGCCGTGCTCCTCCTACTATTTGTGTCGTGCGTCTTGACAGAGGGACCTTCAGTTTTGAGCCGACTTCAAATGGCAGATATTTTTTATGAGAAGCTTTTTAATGGCAGAAATAAACTCAGAGATTTGCTATTGCTTGCCGAAGGACGACGGTTATTATAAAAATTGTTCTATCATTTTGGTGTTTCATGCACGGAGATGCGAACCTACGTTGGCTCTGAATTTCGAATGGTAGTCACTGACCAACCCATTCGGCTACGGCGGTCGTCTTCTTCTTCATGATTACCTTGGTATGACTAAGATTAGCGGAAAGATGAATGCGCAGAATGTTTACTCTACTTTAAAAACAGCAGTGCGTCGACTATTCATGATATGAATGAATTTATCAAACATATCGTTTCATATAAGAGACATAGTGGCATAAAAAAAGGTTCCGCACATAGGAGTATTTGTATGGAAAAGCCGGTCATAAGTCCAAACAAAAAATATATATATGTCTAATTTCATCACAGAAACTATCTTCTTGAAGGTAGGTAGACGGTTTATCACATAACAGACAGACGCCAGAATTTTCACAGCGTTTGGTGCTGAGCATTGTTCATTGGAACCTAGTCAATGCCGTATGGAATAAAAATTCCGAATTGGCTGAAAAATGCAGATTAGATTGCAATCCAATCTATTGGGATTCTTATCAACCGATTTTAAACTGGTAAAACTGAGACTGAAACTGGTTCTGAGAAAACAGAAAGTGGAAATAGAATTGGTATCTCCCTTTTTTGGCACGACAACACAGCCGTTGACTATAACCAAATATGGAGATTTGTGACATGGAAATACTTAGACACTCATATGACATTTTCACAGGAACAACAGCGAACGTTAGGCTAGTCGCACGTGCAGCTTTACGACGGGATATTTAACGGCAGTATCAAGGAATGATTGCACGGTAAGAGATTTTCTTGAGTTGAAGTCTGTACCCTGGCTTTCAATACTTCATCCTAATAAAAAAAGTTTCTAAGGAGTACAGCACAAATCATATTGTCCGTTTAATGAACCATTCCAATAATGACATGCGACAACTCCCAACAGCAGAAAGGGCAAACTCTAGGCGGCTCAAACGACCAACCCCAACTCAGCTGATAACTAGAATAATTTAAAGCTATGCACATACCTACACTTGTAAACTCACACAAAAACTTAACCCAAATGTAATATTGATAATGATTAATGTTATAAAATCCAAGCTGCAGAAAGAATTACTTAGTGTCATACGACAGGTGTAATTAATAAAGGAGGCAAAACAAAAAAAAAACAAAAAAAAAAAAAAGGAGTATAATAAATACCAGTATCACTATTACCACCGGTGGGGGGTTTAGAGCTGATGCTAATCACATATGTCAGAAAACAAGACAGGCATTTGGGCGACTACAGCAAGTTTGGAGGCCCTCCTAAAAAATTTCAACTCCAATGTATGGCTGTGAGTCGTGGATATAAAAAAATGGAAGTTTTTATCAATAAATTACGAATAACAGGATATAGGAGATAGAGCAAAAAAAAAAAAAATATAAATGTTGAAGATAGGAGAAGGAAGTTGCGATGAATTGGCCACGTCCTACGGGCGATCATCGGCCATCGAATTGAATCAACAGGGCCGCCGTGGGCCAGGACGCCCAGCACATCTCTGGAGGAGGAAGACCGAGCTCGAAACGGCAGTCCATAATAAGAGCTGGGGAGAGATAAAATCCCTAGCTTTAGATAGAGGAATTGGGCGTATTTTTAAAATGGCCTTCTTTTCGTTGTAGGAATAATGGGAAAATATTATTATATAATATAATCGCCGTCTAGCGAAACAAAAGTTCTGATTTAATATTTCAGGATCTAAAAGCATTAGTGATTGCGTGGCTTCGCAACCATTGGACAAGTATATAGTCCAGAGAGGCCCTCCGAGTGATGCTTACTTAAGTACTAGTATCGAGTAGACAGCTATCACGGTCGTCAGCTCATAAAATGGTATATTTCATCGATGGTCTAAATCAACTGATTTGAGTTCTGCTTTTTTTAGGTTTCTACATTTGTGATTGGACAATTGGACATTGGACAATTGTAAAAGTTAGGCCATCTTGAGTAAATCTACCTCAGCACGTGTTTGCGATTTTTTACAGCTTTAAAAATAGATTTGAACTTTCAACAACGAGTTTGTATTAAATTTTGCTTTAAAAATGGATTCAGTGTTGCCAAAACCTTACAAATGTTTCAGTAATGATACTTCGAAAAAAAACAGCCGTTTATGAGTGGTATGAATGCTTCATTGCTTATGGATCTTTTCAGGTTATTGTACTACCATGCAGTTAAGGATTTGTGTTTACACCGTTTTGTTGCAAAGTTGGTCATTGGTCCTAAAGGACCTGAATTTCATGCGAAAAAGAAACCGCGTTAATAACGCCAAAGACATGATTTCTAAGGCTGAGTCTGACTAAACATTCATCAAGCACATCAATACTGAAGACGAGACGTGAGTTTATGAGTACGTGGGTCGACATCAGGGGGTTAGCGGAGAGCTCCGAATAAACCAATAGCAAAACCACTTCTTTTTAATTCAAAAAAGAAAGCGATGCGCACGGTTTTTATGGATTACAACGGTATTTTGCGCCATGAACTTTTGCCAGAAAGTCTAGAAAGTCTGTTAGGTCTAGAAGGTATATTATTTGGGCGTTTGTGACACATTTATGTGAAGCAATTCGCCAAAAAAGAAAGGATTTTTGGGAAAACGACTGGTAGATTTTGCACTCTGATAACGCACCGTCGAACAGTTTTATCATTAGCTGTGAGTTTTTACTAAGAACGAAACGAATACCCTTCAATGCTATCGAATTCACTTGGTATGGACGGCTCCCTACAATTTTCTCTGTGTGATCGAGTCAAAAATCCACTATAGGGAACTTCTTTTAACAGCCGAAAGGAAAGATCGCAGACGGCTCGGATGGCTATACCGAAAGTAGAGTTCCAGAAATGTTTCGAGAGCTGAATCAAACAATGGCATAAGAGCGTTGGAATTGATGGGGATTGCTTTGAAGGAGGTAATATCACTTTTGAGTAATGAACTTCTATTTTGAATTTTCTGAATATACGAGTATACTGGAAATTTTATATCAAGGTGGTACGAGTATGGCGATTAAATATATGAGTCCTCTTTAAACAAACGAATATCTAAAATAGGCCAATTTTTAGAAAGCTCACAAAAGCCACATAACTTAAAGTTTCAAAATTTGTATAGAATTAAAAAAAAATCGTAACATTTTTTCAAAACTTCTGATCAAGTTTTAGAAAGTTTCTGGATATACATTTCTATAGCTCATATAATTTAATAAACCAAAAGCCACATAACTTATTTCAAAATTTATGTAAAATTAAAAAAAACTTAAAATTTTCATAAAAATTTCAAGCTTTTTGATCAATAGTTTTAGAAAATTTCTGGATATGTGTACATATCTATAGCTCATAGAATTTTGGTATAATAAAATGTAAGTTCGAGGTGGCATAAGAATTGTATTGGTTTTTAGTAATCTTTTTTGCTGGCGTGTTTGCGTTAATTCGTTGAATTTTTCTTTTGAAACTTTAGGTTATATTGTATGCACTATGTTTTTATTAATGTGTACGCACTAGTAATAATAAATAATATAAAATAAAAATATATGTAATAATAACAAATAAAAACTAAGCGAGTGGAGAAAGAAATCTAGCTTGAATATGCCATCAGAAACTAATTGTTGCAGCGTTTATTAAAATAAAATGAGTTTGTACAGCACAGCCGGGTAGTGTCGGTTACTTATAAGAAAAATACTGGACACGGTCAACTTTTTTCTACAACAAGCATGAGGTAAATATACATACATACTTATTTATACTAGTCACTTTGCAAGAGAGAAGATGGTTTAATAAATGGGCTAATTGACGTTTATATGCATATAAAAAAATTAGCAACAAGGAGCGACAAAAAGTGTAAGCAAAGGCGAGGGAGAGGCAAAACAAAATATCAGAAAATCCAAAAGTTGGAAGTGACTTGCTTCTTGCACCTAAAGCAAAAATTACATAAATTTCCAGCTCATAAGAATAATAACACGGTAAGGGGACCAACTTGGCTGTGAAGGGGAATTGGCTGGCAGATAATAATGTGCCATAAAATTGTTGTTGTTGTTCTTGTTGGATATGTGTCCATGTTTTTTTCTGCAGTTTATTATGTGTCTATTGTCATTTCGGTTTTTACTACCGATGCTGCCACTGTGTTTCTTCTCTTAAGTTGCGTCTTGTTTCAACAGCCACAAGCCCAATTTGATTTTACAAAATACAAAATACCATATAATATTTACATACTTACATGCATGTGTATATGGCAAAGTGAGCCATTAAAGCCATTCTAAGGAGCCGTTATATGCTCGTTTTTATGTACAGATTGAGATACAAAACTTTATTTACATGTATGTATGTGCATGGGTCTTCACAAGTGTGTGTGTGGTCTATGTAAACGAGTCATGCCTTTGGGCGCTTTATGGCACTTTGCGGTTTGTGTATTTGGTAAGGGAATATCTCTGCACTTGTACATAAGTATGTTTAAATGGGTATTTGTAGAATTTTGATCCTGTACGAGAGAGTTGTATTGAAAATTAAACTCCTTTGTACAAAAACAGATATACAAGTATACACACATATGCATTTACGTATTTGTAAACTTATATTTTTGCCTGTTTTTAGTGACCTTATCTTTTACCCCTAATTTAATGAACTTGATAAATCTTTGTATAACATTAATATCTCTGGCTTTGAAGATGAGTTAAAGGCTAACCCCACAGCCTTTTGTAAATACATTCGGTCCAAGAAAGGAGTACTCAAATATGCCAATATGTATGAGTTTCAACCACAATCGTCCCACTGGCATATCGGAGTCAGTGACTTGATGGGCTCTCATATTGTTTTCCTTAGGGATGTAGTTAATCGTTAGTTAGTAGTAGTAGTAGTAGTAGTTAAACCGCTATTCAAATTGAACGACTTCTGAAATTACATGCCAATATGCAAACTATGTTTTAAAAATTTTTTGAAAAGGTGGTAAAAGAGAAATTATCGTCTGAAATAAAAGGAATAATTTATTCACACCAACATGGTTTCGTTTGTGTACATTCCCCAGTTTAATCTTTTCCATATCTATACATTGCTTCTAGCATGGCTACGTTCATATCGTTCCAATATACCTTCTTTTGCAGAGATTGAGAGCAGTAAATCTTACTGATTTGTGGCCACCCCACGTAGTATTCTAGGTTCTATCTTCTTTGCTCTTTTTATTAATAATATTGGTACCAGTTTTTCAGTCCAAAAGTCTACTCTTTAGATTTAGATTACGCGTTAGTCAGATAACGTTTCACTACAAAGTGCTTCAAATAATCTAACTGAGTGGAGTATAAAAAATAAACTCGCGCTCAGTATTAAGAACTGTATTCATATGAGGGGGCTGAGTCATTTCACCTAAAGGTATCATGGGTTCCTGGCCATTGTGGCATTGATGATGAACTAGCAAGACTCGACACCAAGTTGACCGATGAGTACACAGGCAATGTCATAAGCGTACCTTTACAGACTTGTAAGCTATTTATGTTTGAGAAACTTGTAAGAGCAGCAAATGAGAGATAGCGTAATGAACCCACCTGTAGAATCGCCCGGAAATTGTGACCGACACTCAATGCTAAACACACAGAATCTCTGTTAAGCCAAAATAAGCACAGTCTTAGCACACTGATTTCCATTGCAACGAGGCACTGTCTAATAGGCAGGCATGTGCAGAGGAAGCTGTCTAGATGAGGAAAAGGAAGAGACAATCTCGCACCTCCTGTGTCATTATCTTGTTCTATCTAGATCTTTAATCTATTTAATGAGTTGGAAGATCTCAGTACTGTGGAAATCAGGGATATTCTAAAATTTTTCAAAAATCGGTGTTCCCCTGACCGTTGTTAAAGGGAAACTACACAATTTCTTTCTAAAAAAAATGCAAGACAGATGGAGGTCTGTCTCATCGTGTGCTATTTCAAAAACACTATGGCCTCAATGCAATATAAACAGAACGCTTAAGGTAATGGGTATTCCCTGCCATTCAATTTCCAAACTCATTGCAGTGTTCACTGGTCACTGGGTGATCGGCACTCACGCGGAGAAGTTTGGAATTCCATACAACACCTATTGCAAAAGCTGTGGGATCCTGCAGAGAAAGAGATTTTCTCTGCAAATTACCGGCTCTGGCGGCTAGGCGCTGAGATTCCTTAGCGTGCCCTTTGGGGATGACTAAAAGAAATTCTCCAGCTTAGATCCCTTTTCTCTCCTCCACTACATCAATAGCACTGGATGGTTTTCTTCCCTAAATTTTTTCGCAGGTAGTGGTCCACATTATGGTATAAAAACGGCACGTAAGTGATACTTGTAGTGTACCTGAGGTTCTCTTGCCATCTAACCTACCTACTTACACACAGGTTTTAGGAGTGATAAAGACAATTTCTCCACGCAGCATAAAAATTGGCTAAGAGCTTGAGTGTGTCCCATGGAGCAACCCTTTCAACCTTACTTAACCTTCATACCAAAGTCTCAGAATAGTGCACCATTAAATTTTTCAACTTCGAACTTTCTACAGTTCTGGAATTATTGGATTGTGTAGTCCTATTTGATTCAGGTTTACTTTCTTTAACCATGTGAATTGCGTGATTCTAAAGCGCTATATGGAAGACCTCAAGCAGCCCTAACACCACAAAGTCACATTAGAACTCTTCAGTTCATTTGAAATTAGAGTATGAGTCAATAATGTGAAACCGTGCCATAACACCTACGATGATAGGGTGAGGAGAGTCCTACGTAGTTTCATTCATTTCGCTCTTCAACCGCGTCCTTTGAGAGACACAATCTGTCTTTTAGTGCCGGTTGCTTGCTCATTGATCTGAAACCCCTTTCGAGTAGGCGGACCATTCAGTGTTTAATGTTTACAAATTTATATGATGTTTTTAACTGTTCAATTGACTGTGCATATAAACTTCAATGCAGGTTTTTATTATATTATTTTTTTCAAGTTGCCGCATTTAAATCTAATTAACCTAATTTTGCCCATACTACTAAAGTATTGAGTTTACTAGAATCTATAGTTTTCATTATCTCGATTTTGCTAGGCCAATACCTCTTTTTGTGCCTTTGATTACAATTGAAAATGGTTATACTTACTTTGTTAAATCATCCAAATTCATTACGCTGGGATAGCATTGAAACAACATGCGATCGGACTCCGGTATGTACATCATTTGTCCCTGAAAATATTTATTAAAGTTTCAGTTAGAATAGTTGAATTAGAATGAAAATATAAACAAATTCAAAGCAAAGTGATATAGAAACAAACTTAAACATTAACATTTAGTGATACATACATACATATACGGGAAATATTAACGATATTTCAATGAAGCGAATGCGGATCGTTATTCGGAGAGTACTGTGAACCATTTATTAGTGGTATTGTTTATATAACATTTGCTTCTGGTAAAATATAAAATAAAATATCATATACTTTTACATGCATCAGCTTCCAATTTGCCGGCTGGCGTATACAATGTTTAGTTGTATGTTTTGGACCTAGCTAAATTGCTTTTAGTGAACTGTAGATACGGGTATGCATGTATTTGTGGTCAACGAAATCAATAGCATCATATGTTAGAGTGCGTAAATTCCATAGCAACACACACATTTATACGAGTACTTATGCTTATATACGCATCTATGCACATACGTACAGTGAGTCAAAAAAGGTTTGGCACGAGGAGTTTTTTTTTTAATTTGCAATGTTTTTCATATCAATTTGTTTTCGTTAAAATTGCATCAAAATATACTTCATACACCAATAAAAGCAACATGTTTGAAATTTTCAGTCTTTATATAATACTATGTATTATACATAGCTTGGGGGAAATAAATCCATTCTTTTTGTGTAAAATTTTTGCGCAAATGGTTTAAAACTCTTTTATGGTCGATTTTTAGCTGCTGGCCGATGCTACGACTCCTAACATGTCGGTCAACTTCGATCATTTCTGTGATTTTATAGACATTTCCGACATTATCTATATTTTCTTTAACATCAAAAATGCGTGAACGGAATTGAGTTACTGTAATTAACTGTTATGGTATCGGCACCATAAGCACCGTTCACAATTTCAGCGGCCTGGCTTGCATTTCTTTATCAAAGAAAAACTGAAAAATGTATCGAACTTTCTCTTTGTTGACTTCCATCGTATAACACCCTGTAACTCACAACTGAATGGAACAAACAAAATACAGCAAAATATTTTTTTAGTGTGAAATGTCACCTTGACGACGAGCATAAACTTTAAGTTGTTTGATCGATACTATCTCGTAAAGATCATTACAGCCATCTACCGAGAAAATAGTATATTTATTTTTCCCCATATTTTTATTCTTATATATTTAAAAAAACTTTTCAACAAAATATCGAATTTTTCACGCAGAATTGTTAATGCTTTTTCCGGATTCGCAGTTTAATAATAATTCATAAGTACAAATTGGCATTGGTTTTTAATATAATATTATTTTTTAATGAATTGTTTTGTTTTTTGCTTACGGTCTTACAGGACGTATTCTTCTACACACCTCTTAAATGCTTGAGGGGCGAAAAATGAAGAGACCGTTGGCAGAAACAATTATTTAAGCTCAATGATAATTTTAGCAACTTCCTCAAACTCGAATTAAATCATTTATGTAATTTCATGATGGAAAAAGATTTTCAAATTTTGGGTACTCATTTTAGGTACACATTTTGGGTACAAATTTTGAAATTCTGATTGAATTTCAGGAATTTTTTTAGTTTTTGAAAAATGACTGAATGCAACTATTTGTACTGCTTTTATTATATTAAAAGCTATATTTCCATACAAATTTAACGAAAAATACATAGCATGAATAACTTTCTAACTATTGTAAAAATTACTTGTGTCAAAACTCTTTTGACTAACTGTACCTACATATACATAGAGTCATCCAGGCAATGCATTAGGCGTAATATATCTCTATCAAGTACATTTTTGCTTTGCTATCGTATTTATTTTATATAGGTATCAACATATATTTGCTATTTTTCAGCTATATTATACATCGAGCTGTGTAATATGAGTACCATACCAAACACAGTAATGACCAGCCAACCAGCTAACCAAAGGGCAAATCAGTATTTTGGAGTTTCAAATTCATTGCGCTCATCTTTAAGCTGAAAGGCAGATAGCTGAAAGGCAGCACAATATTCAATTTCCACAGCATCGATTTGTATTCACTTGCGTAGAATGAGTGGCATTTATGGAAATGTTTGATATATGTACATAAGTAGTATACGAGGGGTATTCCAAAAATAATGTGAATTTTCAAAATTTCACAGGTTACGTACATTCGAATTTCGATTTTTTTTATGTTGTTAAACTCGTCTCAAAGATAATCTCACAGTTTTAGCAACATAGCATCTTTAACTTGTTTGTGAGAGCCATAAATAAGACAAATGTTTTGCGTGTTCGGCGATTTTCTGCTATCGAAAAAAATGGATCAAAGAAGTTGCATCAAATTTTGTGTACAAATTGGAATTAAGTGCTTAAAAACACTTGAAATATTGATAGTAGAGTAGGTGAGAGTAGCCTGAGTCAAACAAATTTTTACAAGTAGAACAAACTTTTCACAGAAGGTTGAGAAGATGTGAATAACGACTCTCTCTCTGGACGTCCTAGCACACCAACAACCGATGAAAATGTGGAGAAACTGAAGAAAGCTGTTATGGAGATTCGTCGAATCACAATTAAGGTAGTTGCTGGGGATGTTGGCATATCGGTTGGCTCATACAATATTTTCTGAAATTTTGAGCATGACGCATGTGGCAGTGAAGTTCGTGCCAAAATTGTTGAATTTTGTCGTATAAGCATCATTCAGGAATTGTTGAATGACCTCAACGATGATCCAAATTTGCTTAAAAGAATCATACCTGGGGACGAATCATGGGTATACAGTTATAACATCGAAACCAAAGCCCAATCGTCCCAATGGAAGAGTTCAGTAGAGCTAAGACCAAAAAAAGCACGCCAAGTTCGATTAAATGTCAAGGTTTTGCGCATTGTTTTCTTTGATTACCATAGCGTAGGGTATTAAGAGTTCTTACCAAAAGGTCGTACGGTAAATAAGGTGTATTACTTTGAAGTTATGCGCCGCTAGCAAGAAGCAATACGAAAAAAACGCCGGGAATTGTGGAAAAAAATGCATGGCTTTTACATTACGATAATCCACCTGCTCACTCATTTTAGCTTGTGAGAGATTAATTGGCCAAAAAACAACAGCGTTGTTATGCCTGAGCCACCATATTCACCAGATTTGGCCCACTGCGACTTTTTCTTGTTCCCACGAAAGGACGGAGTTTTGCGACGATTGGGAAGATAAAAAAGCTGAGAGACTCAAAGACATACCAAAAAGTGCATATCAGAACTGCTTCGCGGATTTGAAAAAACTCTGGTACACGTGTATTATATATGAGGAGAACTATTTTGAGGGAGATAAATTCTTATTATTTTAACACACCTCGTATAAGTATTAGCAATTTCAATTTCAGGAAAGAACTTGTAGGTTATCATTTTGCACGAAAATGGAAGCAACAAAACTGAAGCTATTGTAAATAAGTCTTAATTTTTTATAAAGCTAAATTTGTGCTTTTATTCTTTTTTGAAAGCAAAATGAGTGCCTGTTTTTTATTCACTTTTTGGGGTCTTTAACCATAAGGTGTATAAAAAATAGTTCTAAATCCTTTCATGACTAAGAAGGTCTTATTTAGCATAGTTACTAGGTGTGCCACTAAGTTCATGAGATTGACACATGTATGTAGTTGCTGCTAGACACTCATTGATAATCTTTTTCCTGTTGATATTGGTAGTGGACTCCAGGACCGAATGGCATGCCCAATAGAGCCTGTTAAGCGTCAAGACATATTTTTGCAGATATTCCAAGCATGTATTAACGACTTATAATACTTTCCGAAAGAGGTGGAACATGCAAACCCTTGTGCTTTAAGCGAAACAAATGCCTGGTGAAACCATGGGAAATATACTTGAGAGAATTATCTGGGACTAGCCATCATCTTTCGCAGAAAATAAAGGTATTTTCTCGACATACCAGTTCGGATTGAGGAAATCCCGCTCAACAGTGGATGCTATCAAATGGGTGGTGGAATTATCAACAGCAGCCATTGAGGGCAAGAGATCATGTGGGAGTAAAAAGTAATACTAGAGTCCCTCATAAAATTAGAGGCGCCTAGATATACTATCATGATAATTAGGAGCTATTTCACGGACCGTAAAATGAGGTTTCGAACCGACAAAGGCATTGAGGAGTACAATGTAACAGCAGGGTCATTGTAACACAGTTTTAGGCCATCTACTATGGAACTTTATGTATGAAGGTGTTCTAGAACTGGGCATGCCTCCTAGAACCAAATACATCGGATTCGCGGACGATATTGCAGTGGCAAAACACATCCAAGATATTCAGAGGATCGCCAACGAATCAGTAGGTAGGATCAAGACTTTCTTGACGTCCATGAACCCGGTATTAGCTGATCACAAAAGTTATGGGGTTCTAATATGCAGCAAAAAGGCAGTGAAATTTATGAAGAAAAATATTGGGACTGTAACAATCAATTAAAATCGGATACTATGTACGTAGGGATGATGGTTAATAGCCATTTGAACTTTAAAAACACCTACAATACGCATTGAAGCAGGCATCGAAGGTGGGGTCTTTTCTGACACGAATAATACCCAACAACAGTCCCCCTAGCCATAGCAAAATAGTACTATGTAGTAGTATGGGTATTAACTACTATATATATATATACCGCTTACATCCGCTTTGAAAACCAAGTCGGGGGAAAGGTTATTAATTTTCCTTATTTCCTCCAACTGTTTTATAAATGGCACCAAACTATTTGCATTGCTTTACCGCGCATTTTAATAAAATACGTATTTTGAATCGTTTTTTGAATTTAGTCATTCAACTATATATATATATATAATTGGCGCGTACACCCTTTTTGGGTGTTTGGCCGAGCTCCTCCTTCCATTTGTGGTGTGCGTCTTGATGTTGTTCTACAAATGGAGGGACCTACAGTTTCAAGCCGAACGGCAGATATTTTTATGAGGAGCTTTTTCATGGCAGAAATACACCCGGAGGTTTGCCATTACCTGCCGAGGTGCGACCGCTATTAGAAAAATGTTTTTCTTAATGTTGGTGTTTCACCGAGACTCGAACCAACGTTCTCTCTGTAAGTCCCGAATGGTAAGCACGCACCAACCCATTCGGCTACGGCGGACACCGTCATTCAACTATCACTGCAAAAAAGGTTGCCCTTTTAAAATATGGAATGAAATTTTTTCGCCATTGCCTTTAGAACGACATCAAGAAGTAGAATATGGTTTCGTCGATGTGTTATAAATCGCTCGTAGATGGTCAGCTTCATTCTAGGAAATTCATTTTCTTTTAGAGACTTACTTGTATGTACTGATTTCGGTGCGTTTCTTCAATGTATTCCTCTACAAACTTTACTTTACTCAAACTTTACTTTTTGCCATATTTCGCGGGTACGGCCTCAACTGAAGGTCTCTTGTTGGAATTATTAGTTTAGTTTCTAATGATAACGGTTTTCGATTTGTTATTGCACTCTCTTAATCACATGAAATGGAGCCGACTGCGGTTTATGTTAAAACATGTATGCATGTAGGTAGGCGGCCGCCGTAGCATAATGGTGCGTGACTACTATTTAGAAGAGCACAGGTTCGAATTTCCGCGCATGCAATACTAAATGATAGAAAGTTTTTGTAATAGCGGACGCCCCTCAGTAGGCAATGCCAAGCCTCTGAGTGTATTTCTGCCATGAAAAAGCTGCTCAGTTATATACTGGATATATATATAAATCATATCATACATATATATATATATATAAAGGGTTTTCCAATAACAGGTGTTATCTATCGCTATCGAGAGATGAATAGCGATTTTTTATGGCCGCAATTGGATGATTTTGATCTGGACGTTTATTTCCAACAAGAAGGCACTATGTGCCCCACAAGCAACGAAACCATAGATCTTTTACGGGAAAAGTTTCCGGACCGTGTTATCTCTCGAAGAGGTGATCAGAATCGGCCACCGAGATCTTGTGATTTAACACCTTGTGATTTTTTTCTTTGGGGTCAAGGCCTCAAAGATGGAATTCATGAGGCTATCGAGGACATAGGGCAGTCACTTTGCAATTCGGTTATGGAAAATTTCATGAAAAGGATATTGTTCTGTAAGCGTGGCCCTGGTGGTCATTTGCTTGATGTTATATTCCACTATTAACGGCATACCTTCCTCTTTATAATGAAATAAACATCCGATCATTTATATTAAGAAATAGCATTTTTCTTTGAATATCAAAATAACACCTATTATTGGAAAACCCTTATATATATAACGGGTGATCAATCATGAGGTGCTTTTTTCAATAGTTAAAAAAAAAAAACAAAAATGTAAATTATGTTCAAAACCTTTATTTATCATTTGAAAGGACATTCTTTGACATTTACTTTTTGAATATGACTTCATTCAAATGTTGGCCGCAACTACGCTTAAGGTGGTCCATTCTGAAGGTCCAATTTTCAATCACTCGTTCGAGCATTTCGACTGGTATGTCGTGAATAACACGCGTAATGTTGGCTTCCAGAGCTTCAATCGTAGCTGGTTTATCAGCATAGACCTTGGACTTCACGAATCCCCAAAGAAAAAAGTCCAAAGGTGTGATATCACAAGATCTTGGTGGCCAACTCACAGGTCCTAAACGTGAAATCAGCTGCTCTCCGAAATGACTTCTCAATAAAGTCATTGTTTCACGAGCTGTATGGCAAGTGGCTCCGTCTTGTTGAAACCAAATGTCGTAGAGATCATTAGATTCAATTTCAGGTAGCAAAAAGTCCGATATCATGGCACGGTAGCGAGCACCATTCACAGTTACGTTGCGGCCATCATCATTTTTGAAAAAATATGGACCGATGATTCCACCAGCCCATAAACCACACCAGACCGTTGTTTTCTCTGGGTGTAAAGGTAGCTCTTGAACCTGTTCTGGTTGCTCTTCATCCCAAATACGGCAATTTTGCTTATTGACGTAACCATTGAGCCAGAAATGCGCCTCATCGCTGAACAAATTTTGCTCGAAAACAGCGGATCTTCTACAATCTTTTTAAGAGCCCAATCAGCAAAACGGTGACGTGCAGGAAGGCCATTTGGCTTTAGTTCTTGTACGAGCTGTATTTTGTATGCTTTTAAATGAAGATAATTCCGTAAAATTGACCAAGTTGTTCCATACATCGCGGTTTTCACGTACACTCTCTGCTACTGCCGCTATATTCTCAATGCTTCTTGTTGGACGTGGTCTATTCGGTCGAGAATTATCCACCAATGAATATTCGGATTCAAATTTGTTGATGGTATGTCGAATAGTGTTTAAGGCAGGCCGATTATGTTGACCATAACGCGGTCTAAGCGCACGAAAAACATTTGTCACAGAACGCTGATTTTCATAATACAGTTGAACAATTTGTAGACGTTGTTGCGGTGTGAGTTTTTCCATGATGAAATGCCAAACGCTGTTCAACAAATCCACGATGACAGTTTGCCACAACTCGCGCGCGATCTGTAAAAAAAACGCAAATGAAAAAAACTCCTCTTAATTGATCACCCGTTATATATATTTTTTCAGTAGTTAAACTATCGTTGGCTTAACGAAACCTTTGATTTTTTTTCAAGGAACGCGAGGTTGAACATGGAATACTAATATTCATTAGCTTTTGTAATATAGAAATACCATTGAGATAATTTTGAAATCGAGATTCGTTATTTCGAAAGTTCGTATACTCTTCGAAAGTTCATCCACATCCACTGTTCGAACATTGAAAAATCTTTCATTTTATATTTTTTTATTATTTTCAAATAATAACACCATAAACGAATCAAATAAATAAAAATCTTCTGTACTGTTAGATCAAAACTCAAGTCACTTTTATTAGATTAGGAGCCTTCGGTTGGACGAGGCGCTCCTGTTATATTCACAAGAAGATATGATCCAAATTTATTTGAATAAGATTTGATAAACAGAAAAATGACACTTCGAGGACTCGCTTTTATGTTGGGGCCATTATAAGGGGCTTGTGAAAGTGGGAGAAATTTCACCCGAATATAGCCGATCTTAAATAATCTTAAAAATAATGCAATACTTACTAAAATAAAACATAAATTACTCCTGTTAATAAAATAAACAAAATACATTTAATTTTTATAATACATATGATGCGGTCATTATAGACATACAGAATGGCATCTCAAAATGGCTGAATTTTCATTCGAAGATTGTATTATGGGTTAAATAAAGCATGTATATCTTAAGTAGACACTAATGAGTAGACAATAAAGTTTAAATACGTCTGTATCACTTTATAATAGCCAGCACAAACACGGTCGCGCACAAAACTCACCTTTAACCGTAGATAACGTTCGTGCTTGCCCATTGCACCTTGACGCGTCTGTAGAACATAAATCGTATTGATGTGCGATAAAATATTTTCGAAGCTCAACTGTAGATGCGGACGTATGGCCTCAAGCACTTCCAATATCGAACAGTTTTCCACCGCAACTCTATGAAAAGACACAAAAATGAATGCACCGCCAAAGGTAAAGGAAAATAAAGCAGAATAAAAATGTAATTTCAATTCTTCATCACCAATAAAAATAATGAAAGAAATTTTGTAAAAAAGTGAATAGCAAAGAAGGGATACAAAAGGAGAATAAAACAGCAAATAACGCAAGTAATATGAATTGAAATATTTTGAAATAAATACATAAAATGTATTCCTTTGGTAATGTGTGTAGGTATAGGATGTAAATGTGCGTAGGTGTTGCTTTGTAGTGTTAGTACTCGAGTGTTGTTGGATTGGTGCAATTTATCATTTTTTTTTGTGTGCATATTTGCTTTCTGTCAATGTCCGTATTTACCTTGGAATGACGCGTGAAACGGATTTGCCAGCTTGCACAATTTTCATCTGCCGATCGAACATCAAATGGAAAGGGAATACCTTGCAGAATGTGGCAGGCGAGATGAGCGGCGCTGCGTTTCATTGTTGAATAGAAATGAATACAAAACGATGGTAAGAAAATATTTATTATTTATTATTGGAAATTCAACTGAATATATGTTTAAATAAAAGAAATGCTTAAGATAGACATGCCACAGTTATTGGAAGCGCGTGAAATTCTGACTATTTCTGGGATATGTGCAAAAAATATTTCAGTGAAAGTTGTCCAATGATGTTGTTGAAAATGAGTAGATAAATGAAATATGCTAGAGTATACCAACCTCGTCTCTTATATTTAAAAGAACATTCGCCTCACTTTAGACAAGCTTTATATGAATTTTAAATCATATGAATTCTTAAAACTCTTAGTAATATAGTAAAAGTTAATTTCTCGCTCGAAATTTTGTGTTCAACTTTCTGAATGGATCAGTTGATTATTTTATGCTTCTTGAAAGTCACTAACATCTCTGTATGTAATTTCCAACGTGCAACATATATTGTACCTATGTACCTATGTTCAAATGTATTCAAAATTTGCTACTCTATCCAGAACTCTATTAAATGGTATTCCAATCTATACCCGTACCTGCCATATATAGTAGACTATTGAATCACTATTTGCAGTAGTTCTTAAGACACTTTGTTTTATACTTAGTAAGAAATTTTATTCGCTTAACTGAGAAAAGTTAATCAAATAAAAATAAAACTAAAAACTAAAAATAAAATTAAAAGTTAAAAGCCGTTTTTTATTAATACAATCTGTCAAAACAACTCTGTCAGCGGATTACAATTTTTAGATTAAGATTCGAATACAGTTACCATTTTTTAAAGATACTTGTTACTACTCGATATTTAAGGTCTAACCGAACCGAACCGAACTTCGGCCAAATTGGCCAAAACAAAACCTAAACCAAACCAAACATTTTAAAGTAATAAACAAGCAACATTTTTTTTTAAATCTAGTATTTTTATTAACAAAAAAGCAAAAACGCCATAAGTCTCAATTTTTCAAAAAGCTTCATAAGTCTAAATTTTTGCTTATGTTTGCAAAAATAACAAAAACAATTCATTTTTGCATGTGAATATGAAGTGGTATTTAATATTCGTAGTTCAATAATTTATATCGCAATGTAAAAACATTAACTTATAATCATTTTCACCATGCAAGCGGCATCGTGTATCGGTATAGAGTTGACCTGCATCACTGAACTATTGCTCACTAGCCCCACTCGATAGAAGAGCTAATGCTATTTTAAAGCAATTAAAAAAAATGTGTGTTTGATACCATTATTATAAAAAAAAGTTGCAAAAACCAAAAGTGTATACAGTTTTTGAAGAAAAAAAAGTATTTTTGGCCAAAGTTTGTCTCTTTTTTGGTCAAAGTCATACCGAAACTGAACTGAAATTGTTTGGCCGTAAATGGTCGAAGCCAAGGTTCGGCCACTCTCTAATAATAAATACTAAAAAAACAAAAAAACTAAATAATTTTAATTACAGTGTAATATAAACTTCGTATCTTTGTTTTATAATAATAACCGACAAAATTAAACGTTTTCTTGTATCCGGGATTCCTCTTCGACCGCTTCTGATTATTTTGAAATAAACTAATAAAAGTATTCACTCACGTATAATCCATTGCAGGAAACTGCTGGACTGATATGGTAGCTAGACAGAGGACGTGGTGAAGTGGTTTTCCCGCGTAATGAGAGGATTGAGATTCCGTTGACTTACTTTGGTATCCTCATGGGAAGGTGGGCTTTCCGTGCGCTTAATGAGTTCTTAGAAAGTGTACAGACTTGTAAGGTCGAGAGATCTTTCTAAACACGCCTGAATCGGAGGCGCTCGAAAGATTTTCTAACACTAATAAAGGCGTATTTCTCGGACATTGTGGGACATAGTTTATTAGGTATCCATGCGGTGAAATTTTACACTATTTCGAGTAATTTTTGCGATAGATGTTCTCGTTTTTGCTGGGCTGAGATTTAGGCATCTTGGCTCTCACTTATTTGCTCGGTAAATAGCAGGTTTAGATATCATCCACCTGTTGAATCTCGTCAGTAGGCCGAGTGGTTCACAGATTTATAAAAATTTAACTTTCGGTCTTTCAACGCCTTACCTATTATTCTTTTCTTGCCTCTCCTTCCCCTTGCTAAACCTAACTTAAACTGACAAAACTGACATCTATGCAGTAGTAAAGCACAGTTTTCGTAAAGCTACTCCAGCTTAGTTAGTTTTTCTCCAACATGTCAGGCTTTTTTAAAAGGACTTTAAAGTTTAATATAAGCCCAGAATTTGAAAAATTATTTTAAATCTCTACAAGTTTATGATGAGCACATTTGGGCATCAAATGAAACCAGAAAGTTAAATAAACTTAAACATTTTTTCATTTACAATTATTGTATTATTTTTTTAAACATGTGAGAAATATTCTTTGAAATTTTTGTATAGCAATATTTGTGAAAATTGTTCGAAAGTTATAAGAAACATAAAAATACGAAAAATGGCAAACAAAATGGCATCTGCGTTTACGCATATAAATTTTTTCTTGAGCGTTAAAGAAAAATGCGTTTTGACCTCACTTGCGCGCATATATATTTCTAGTAAGTGAAGCCCTATAGTGATTTTAACCGGGAAGTAATAAAGATACAAAGAGAATATTGGTAGGCTTTATTTGAGCCATTCCCATTGAACTTTTTTTAATTAGTCCAAAGAAAAGTTTCAAAGACATTGAATGACAATATTTTTCTAAGGACACTTTTTACTTGTTCCAAAAAGGATAAAATTAAGATTAACATTTTCATATTATTTAAATATATTTATATTTAATTTCCATATTATCCTCTTATTTGATATAAAAAATGATAGATATTATAGACTTAGTTATAATAGATTTTCGACACCTGTGTCCCACATATTGATTTTCTCATGGAAGACAAATACCATCGGATGCTTTACACATAACGCAAAGCCTTAAAAATTTTACAATCCAATAATTTCAATGCAAATATTTCAATTTTCATTAAATAAAAAGTAAGAGAACTTATTAATATATTAATTAGTTTTTGATTATCAGATCACTTTGCACAGAACAGTCAAAAAGAGAAATGTTTGCATTCAAAATAAAAATAAAAAATAAGAAAATCTGAAATAAAAAATGCAGAAATGACCTCCTACTCCTCCTCGGAGCAGTGTAAAAAAATTATGGTAATATCTATTAACAGTATTTGCTTTCGATATATTCACTTCACGCTAGGGGTTGCAGCTAGCATAGCAATACCATTTGCCCCGACCATCGTAAGAGAAACACCCCCTATAACCCTCTTTGAACCTCCGAGAATGAAACAATTTTCGTATACAGCAGAGAAGGCAAGCTATTCGACAAACGCTGGATTGCATATCCTTTGAAAAATTACGCACGCTTCACAGAATTTGTGTTTCTCATAAAATATGGTTTTGGCCTACCAGGAACATCCGCGCCAGTCGAATAAGTATTTTGGGCAATTCAAAGTATCTGGACGACCGAAAGCACTCGCTTACAAGTCAAGTGGTATTTTTAACTCAGCAATGTTGTACGAAATGTTAATCGTCCGGCCATGCTTCAGCGAAACACCAGTTCATACTAGTCAAAAAAATTCTGGTCCAATATGTTTCTAAAATAACCAGTTGTGGACCAGTTAAAGTGAAAAAGAAAAATTCCAATTCATTCCACCCACTTACAAAGCTTCCTGAAGTCTATCTTGCTCATTAAACATAATTTGCGACAAAGCTGATTCAAACTCTACGCCTATTTAAAAGAAAACCCCTATTTATTGAAGAAAATTTTATCGACTACTTTTATCAAAGAAAGCACGATTCAGTTTTCATCAAGTTTTAAGTTTCATTTTAAAGTTTTATAATAATAATGTTTTAAACAGAAATATTTGTTCGTTTTGAAAAAATTTGTTACGAGATTAACTTTGTTTCAATAATTACTTTTATGCATACGATTAAAAAAAATTCCCCTTTTTATTGTACCAAAAATGAAGAAAATTAAAAAAAAAGTGTTTTTACATTTACTTAGCGAAGTTTCTCGAGTTTTTGATTCTTAGAGTTATGTCTTTCTTCCAACAAACGAGCGATGTACAATAATATTTAACTGAAATAACTTTATAATTTTTACACACTACCATATATACTTTAGTATACAAACCAACTGATAGGAAATCAATGGAACAAATTACATCATTACAACACAAGTACGATATTACCCACTAAAGCCCGTAATCGTTAAAAGTGGCATCGTAGTTGTGTTACATTTATGAGTTTTCTATAAAAATTTGTACAGCCACAAATGTCAATATTATTTTTCGATTAATAGACTCATAATAATAATATGGAATATTCAATCAAAAAAAAAAAATATTTTCCATTAATTCCGCATAGCGAACGATTATTAATAGTTCATCGTTGGACTTTATTTATTTTTCACATCAATTTACATACATACATAAGTATGTGTTAGCCAATTAGGTGCTCACCTTCACTCATAAAATACCATTCATCCGGCAGTTCTATCTCTTTGCTACTACTTGTACATTCTGAATCTTCCTCACCTTCACACAAAAAATCGACTTCATCCGGCGGCTCTTTCACCTCCTCCTTACTCGGCTTACAGGCTGACGATGTAGTGGCTGTTGTTGTTGTTGCGTTATTACTGTTACTGCTGCTGGTGCCAATTTCACGTATCAGAAATTGAACATGATCATAACGTTCGATGTCGTCACTTTTGTTTTTGAGCAAACGTAAACATTTCTGCTCCTGCTTGTCTGGGTCACAATCGAAGCTGTCTGTCTGCTTGCCACTGCTGCTCATCGATGAACCAGAATGAGATTTGGTGCGGCTAAAAGGACATCGAGCTGTGTAGAGAAGGAATTGGGAGTGTCAAGAGGATTAAATTTAATGTATAGAATAAATAAGTGAGTTTGGTTGCTGAAGATTAAATACAAGTAGAAAGTGCTGTAGAAATTAATTGCTAACGATGTACTTGATTTTGTTCGAAATAAATAGGAACGTGATATTCGTGCAAATCCTCTTTCCAGATTTACATATTTCTCTGTGAAATTGGGTGTGTACAGATTGAATAATTTGTTGGAGTGATTCAATCAAGTCAGATAGAAATAGGATTATACATGTGTGCGTGTGTGCGCGCTGTGCAGGGAAAAGTACCAACTGCGAACTACTAGGACGTTCAAAAGTGACGCCTAGATGTCAGTAGTGACTAGTTCCCGACGGTACCTTTTTTACCTCATCCTTGACACTTGCCAAATAAACAAATATACAATTTTATACGATAGAACGACGCATTAAAGTTATTGAAACCTATTACGAAAATGGTTGATCTTTAAGAACAACATATCGGAAAATTCGTTTTTTTTGATAATGGAAATAATCGTCCGAATTATTTGATAATTCAAATCAATGCTGTAGCGCAAAGTGTTGCTGAACAAGCTGCAAGGTCGATATCTCGACATTCTCAAAATTGGGTTCATGGGGGATATTTAAACGATGTAATTTTTCACGTATAATTATATAGAGCCGTATTTAGAATAAAAATAATGAAACCAGAAAGAATGTAAGTTTGCACATGTTCTATTTGAAAACAAAATCTAGGCCCTTTGAAATACCCTATAGAATACTAAGAGTTAACTTTTCAGTCCTAAAAGTTACTGTTTCTTTCTTTCTACGCTAGTAAGTGACATTTTCAATACGCTGATGTCCTACGAAATGCCATTCATCAGCAAAATACCAGCTGACACTAGTAAAAAAAAAAATTCTAGTTCAATATGCTTTTAAAGTAACCCATTTTGGTCGAGTTAAAATATAAGAAAAAAATATCCATTTCATTCCATTTCAATTACCACTCCAATTTCAATTCCTACTCCTATTTCACTCTAAAGATTTACAGAGTATATGTTTCTTAAAGGCTTCTTCTTAACTTTTTTCAGGTACAATTTATTGGTTAAAAAAAATTGGCTCGAATTTACACTTTAAGTAAATCTTAAAAAAATTATTGTAAAAAAAATTCGTACAAAAACTAACGAAGAAGTAACATTTAAGGTATTCCCTTTCAGAACATTCCGAATTATTGCCAGTTGAATTTCAGATTCATATTTTACTTCTCCGGTGCCTGCAAGTAATTTTCTGCGAATAATTAGAGAATAAAATTTCTTCAGGTGTTTATGGAAAATCTTTACTTGTGGCAAATATAATGAATATTGCATATATAGTTATATAAGTGTATGCAAACAATTCGTGCGTAGGTTGTCCACTGTGGGACACATTCAGGCTCATAGCCCATTGTGATGTCGCATACGGAACTTATCGTTATCTGCTCTAAAGCAAGTATGAACTTTTTAAAGCATTTTAGAACATCTTTGATTTCCATAGTACTGAGATCTTCCAACTCATTAAAAAATTATCTATCTAAAGTGGGGTATCTACGTCTGGATAGAGCAACACCATAGTGGAGAATTGGCCTAACTACCGCCAATATACAATGCATATAATTCTGGTTTCCAACACTAATTTTCCCGTAATTAGCCATCTGCAGGAATACAAAGCCGTCCTTGCTTAGCGTACTCTATCTGCAACTATGAGTCCACAATTTTGCTTCCTATCCAGTACTAGGCCCTTTTCGTTACTCTATGGGTTTTCCCTTGAGGATATTTAAAAACAGGTACGCAATTATCTTTCCTCTTATGCCTCCTGCTAAAAAGTATCAGATCCGCTTATTTCTAGTCCTCGACTATTACACAAAGATTATCACTATTGAATATCTGTTGAAGATCACACAATGTTGGAAGGTGTCTTCCCGAGATTGCTCGTGCAATATAACCGGCATATATGCAAATATCTTTCTTCCAATTTTTTCAGGTTCCTGATTGAGATAATTGACTGTGGAAAGATACCCAGAGATTTGCCTCTAACCAGGTATTTCTTATTAGTTGATTCATCTAAATCTACGCTTATGGTCTGCCCGATTAGCTTTCGTTCTACAAACGAGACTAGCACACACTGTTTACTCCCAAACTTGTACGTGAATGGTGTGAAATAAATATTCCTTTTGACTTTTTAAAGCTTAAACTGAGTTAGAGTAACAATACGCTTGTCTAACCTGAATGACTTGTGATGCAATACTATATGTAAAGTGAGTAGATTTTAAGCAAATATCCATTAATATTTGCCTTAATTGATAAAATTGGAAGTAGTGTATTTCAACTCTCCAATCATCACGATGCATTATTTCGTCCATTGACGAGTATTACATTTTTTTATCTAAAAAAAATCAATCAACCAATTGGCTGACAAATTACGCTGGTATTATTTTAGTCAATGACGAACTCGTATGATTTCTTCCACTAAACACCAGTATCTGCGCGAGAATGTTTCCAAACTAGTTTGGCTTTTCTCCGCAGGGTAGTATAAATTTGCTTTCCTCTTTCTTGTCTGCAAATAATCACCTGCAGTTGTCAGTCTAAATGCGATTGTATTATTCTCACAGTTTTAGTGTTATTTTTTGTTTTAGTTGTTGTTTACTCATATACAATTTTGTATGAGGGATGAAATTATTATTTAAGCTTCTTCCTTTGTTTCTTAGCTTACCTTGTCTTTTATTGCTAACATCTGCGGCTGATAACACTACCACGTCGTCCTCATCATCTACATCGGATTCGTTGTTATTGTGATTGTTATTCTCTTCTGGCAGATTTCCAGTTGTTATTGTGCTACTTGATTGTTGTTGTTGCTGTTGTGTAAAGACATCCGTGCGGTCCTCTTCATCGATGGGATCACCTTTTCGTTTAACGATCTCAATTTCCACCTCAACACCATGCAATTTAGATGCCACTGCCTAAAACGATTTGAAGAAATTTTATTGTACACAATTATACATAAATAAATATGGACTGTACTCTATATATGCACGCACATACATACATATGTATGTCTTATAAAAAAAATTCACTGTGAACAACGTACAAGTGTTGAGATTTATTATGGGCATTCGCATTGATTTTCGTTATAAATAAATGCAAATTGAGTTATCTTTGTCATATTACCATGCATGAATGTGGCATACAAATGTAGCTTCAACGTAGTTCATACATAAGTAACGTTTTGTGATTCCGTACATTCCATTTGTACACATTTTGCACCTGGAAACCTACAGAGAGTATTAATGAATCAGTAGCAATCAACGATGGCGACGAGTCCATTTGTAATTGGGAGAAAAATCTATATCCTGGCTATTCTATGATCAATGGTGAATGTGCCCCAAGCAACCTCATCTATTTAGCCAGTCTTTGGGTTTTCTCATAGAACGTCTGACTATAAAATTCAACAAGGAAATATGTTTAAAAAATATCGTATACAGTTAAAATTATACAATATACGGAAATATGGGTATCAAATTAATAAGAATAGTGCATACAAAACGAAGAATGCCCTTTAACGTTATTATCTTTGAATATTCCTAAATATTTTATTTCAAATCACTTAACAAAAATATTTTATGTGAATTATTATGCGCACAACATAGATTATGCATTTACATAAAAAAAGTGAAAATCATAAATCCTTCCTACATTTTAAAATTTTAATTTCAGCAGACTTCTTTAGGACTTTTTCAAGAACTTTTTCCACAAATATTCTTTCAAAGAATGAGTGAGCGGGGTGCAACATTTGGAGACTGGCCATGGAAAGCATGTTTACGCACGGCTTGAAGTTGTACGGAAGAGTTGGTGGGGGAGTATTCTGCTCATTAAGCTCAAATTTAGGCTTCCGGACGACTGTAGTGTTTTCCCAGTGGAGGTAGCCGCTAGTAAGGAAGTAGGAGTGGTTGCTCACTTTGGTAATTATTGTAAAGGATGTAAATATTTACTCGGACAGCCAAGCGGAAATAAGGGCCTTGGGCTTGTTGTTTGTGCTTTCGAAATTAGTCGGGGAACGCCTGGCTTCGCTCTCGATTTCATCCAAATACTTCGATGTTTCCGGTCACAGCAGCAAAGAGAGAAACTGCTGGGCTGATGAGCTGGCTAGACAGGGAGCTTTGGAGATGGTGTCATCGCAAAATGAGAAGATTGGGTTTTTTTTGTGGTCTGCTCCTGGAAAGATGGGCCTCGCGTCAACTCAGCGAGCGCTGGCCTAGTGCACACACGTGGAAAGTCGCGAGATCCTTCTGGCCACGGGTAGACCGGGAGCGCTCGAGGGAACTTGTAAGACTAACAAAGCTGCAGCTCTCGAATTTAGTGGGCATCCTTACCGCACATTGTCCGTTAGAGTCTGGAGGACGAGGTGGAATCATCTCAGTACCTTCCCTGCTCTCGTCGGGCAAAGATTTAGACAAATCTTTTTCGCTACACCTGCGGATATTGTGGTTCAAATATCACACATCTGGTGAAGTTCATCAGTAGCTTGAATCGGAAGAAGTTTTGAGCTTCTCATGAAGTTATTGTTCGCTTACTAACTGCATTAGCTCCCCTTTTGAAAATAGGTTTCTTGTCGAACCAAGTTTTTGAAATCAAACATTTTAGGCCGTAAATCGAGAATGTGTCATAATTGAA
This sequence comes from Anastrepha obliqua, assembly GCF_027943255.1. Taxonomy (NCBI): domain Eukaryota; kingdom Metazoa; phylum Arthropoda; class Insecta; order Diptera; family Tephritidae; genus Anastrepha; species Anastrepha obliqua. Next base: position 91,966,515 of record NC_072892.1, read on the forward strand.
AAAGGTCTTTATGATAAAATGCCATATACAGAGCCTCTGTATAGCAAGGTAGAGGTGTACTTACAGATTAGTTTGAATTTGAATAAACACTCACCTTAACAATACCAATGACAATGTGCTCCAGACCCGGACGTTCTGAGTAGTAGTGCAGCAACAATGATCCATCTTTTTCAGTACAACGAAATGAGGGCGCTCTCATACCGGGATACAGTGTACCCAAATGGTCATGTAGCGCATCCAAGTTCTGCAGGCGAAAGAAAAAGAAATTAATAAGAAGTGGAAAAAATTGTACTTAGGTGTAAACGTTGTGAAATAATGTAAGATAACGAAAGAAAAGGTGGAAATGAATGAACAAAAGAATAAAACGTAATAATAAAATGACACTTGCGGTGAAATTGCAATGAAATTCAATTTCTTTTTTCATTACCAACCAGTGAACCACTGAACGACTGGACATTGCATGAAAGACACGCAAAAAAACGATATGAGAAGCTGCACGCCTGCTGAAATGTCTAGATAGTGAAAAAAAAAAAACAAATTGGCGAATTGACGAATTGTTGGGAATATTGGAAACGATGTAACACCATTGGCTGTGCATTCTCATATGGGATAAAGCGACCGATAAAAATACTTTATGCGTTGTGCCACAGATGCAGGTGTTTTTGCAACACTTTTGGAAAAGTGAGCACGGGAAATTCAATTCAAGCCGAATACGAATACATGGAGGGGTAAACTAAATATAGCTACACACAAGAAGCCATTCAATGATGTAGAAAACTAAAAAAGAAATACTCAAAAAGCAGAATAAATGCATTCTTGGCGTTAGTGATAAGTTTGGCGCTTTACAGCGAACACTGTATCGGGTGTTTTTTAGCTGCATCAGAGCTATCGAAATCGATAAGTATGGTTTGACAGCTGGGAATGGCAGACTGTGTTAACATTTCTGTTTAGTAAGGTTTGGGAAATCATCACGAGAACAACGCTTATAGAACAACGCTTCCAAATTGTGGAAATTTACTTTGAAATAAATTAATAAATCTGTTCGCGAAGTTCATAGAGCGAAGTGTTTAAGAAGGCGCCCAAATGTCGATTTGCGGTCGTTCTCAACTTGTTGGCCTCTGTCCTTCGACTATGTGAAAAATTTTACGTAAGGAGCTTGACTTACACGTGTAAGAATTCAAGCCAAATGAACATTGTTTGCGTTGCATTTTTGCTGATTGGGCTCATTTAGATTTATAATATAGATTTACAGGAAAAAGTAGTGAAAATTCGACTGATCGAATGTATCATGTAACTCGTAGGCGTGACGAACGTATACCGGATATCATATTCAAAAATAAATGCCATGAAATGATGTATCAAATTATACAATAATAAACAATTTTTTTTTCATATTAACACTTTAAGTTCTCACGCTTTAAAAAAAACACCTGGTATATACTTGTACTCCTTATGCAATCGCTAGTACATACATATGTATGTACATATGTAGAAATGTATGGAAAAGTGAAGCCAACTTACTTTCCCGCTGTAGAAATGTGCACTTTGATATATGCTTGGTTGCATAGTAAATACCCTGCAGGGAAAAGCCAAAGTAGTGGAAACAGATGCTGGCATTTAATAGAAAAATGCATACTAGCTTGTCATTGACTAGAATAATACCAGTAGCCAAATGATCAAATTGTTTGCAAATTAGTTGATTTCTTTTTGTCTTTGAGATAATCAAATTTAATACTCATCTATGGACGCATCAATACAATGCGAATATTAGCGCGCTTAGCAGCGATGTAATCATGGAGTACAACATAGACTAACATAGACAAGGAACATACAAATTCTATGGGTTTTGTTTTGGGCAATCAGATTTTATATGAATAATATAAAAATAAATGTAAATTTGTATTTAATTAATCTATTTTGTCTCAAAGTATATAATAAGCTTTGTCAGTGCCAATGAATTAAAAATGAAAAGAAAAAGAAAATTATTTTCCCAAAAAAGGATCAACACAGAAAATTCCTCGCAGCAGCCGGGCACATGGCATATGAAAGAATTTTAACTAGTTAGTATTAATTTTTTTATGATCCTTAAGTGAATACCTTGGTTTTTTTTTTCTTTATTCCTTATTTTTGAAAATTGTATGTAGGTATATCAAATTTTTTAGAATTTACTTATTGTGTAAGTTTACACCAAATTTTGAATGTTTAACAATTTGCTGTACCTGAATGAAGTTTGATTTAATTTTAACAAAAAACGTACCCTGTTTACACTTTTAAAGTGAAATAGGAATGGGAATTGATTTTTAATCGAATGGATATTTTTCTTATATTTTAAAAGGTCCGAAACTGGTTACTTTAGAAACATATTGAACTTGAAGTTTTTTTAAACTAGAATTTTTTAACTGAAAGGATTTAGTAAGGGCAACTTGGTTTTAGTGAGACTTTAATCTCATTTCACTGACTTTTTCCAAAAACCTGTATTATTATTTTTTGGATTGTTCTAAAGTTTAATGCTTCCTTACTTTTATGCCAAAATTTCATGCACATGAGAGCAAATTTACGAAGATATACAATAGAACTTTAACTGAAGAATTTAGTAGTAGTAGTACACTTTTCAAAGTAAATTTTCCGAAACACGCCCAAATATAATACTTCGTAGCGAAATCTTTACTGGAAGCATTTCATGTCAGGTTGAAGCTTGTAAAAAACATTCTTCAGGGTCGTCAACGGTTTGCTTGGACCTCGTACGCATCTTCCTGCGCTTAAGCTTCAACCTCCGCATACGCTTCTTACGCCACTTAGCTCTTTGCACTTTGATTCTTCACACGAAGACGGTTCAAGAGAGAAAGAACTTTAACTGAAAGAATTTAGTAAGGTCAACCTGGAACTAATGAGACTTAGGAATCATTTCACTGACTTTTTTCCAATCGAAATCCATTTATGGAATTTTCTAAAGTTTGACGCTTAATTAATTTTGCGGCAAACTGGTATTTTGCTTATGCATGACCGCAAAATTGACAATTCCTAAGACATGTCTGCTAAGCCATCATCACCTGCTAAGGTGGAAAAAAGATATAGCACGAAGTGGTTGAACTGAAAAGTGAACAGTACCCTAGTTCGTAAGTGGTATATTTCTGGCAAGGTGCTTATTCCGCTTCAGTTACACATGTTTTTATATACACCTATATACGTTGCATGATAGGTGTGTTATATTCGTATATTAGAAGGAAGCGATGGTAGGAAATTACAATTCTATTCAGCTTGCAAGCTGGTAATGGAGCAATTTTATTCTCATATTATATTTAGTAAATTTGTAATTTGAGAAATATTTAAGTAACTTTGAGCAGTAAAACTTGAATGGGACATCGAGTTTGTGAAGTAAGCCACGAGTGGGTGTCGGAAATAAGAAAAATAATATAGAATGGGACAAATATTTATGTGATAACAAAAAATAAGAGCAAAATTAGAAAATACGATACAAAATTTAAGCTACTGTTGAATTGCTAGTGGATATCTTAAAAACATGTTTTATTGAAAAAGTGTATTTGCAGGGTTGACCGGCAAGGAGTTTAGAAATTTTGTACATCGATCGAAAAATCACATTTTAAGAAACTTGAGAATTTTAGTCCGAGTGTTGCTACTTTAATTTGCATATAGATGATAACAAAACAAAAATTATTAATCGAAATTGACCTAACTTTTTTCCCAAATTTCATCCTTCATGATCAATACACATTTGGTTAACCTTTTCCTCGAGCAATTGCCAGATTATGCGATATACAAAGTGAAGAAATCTTTGCGACGACCATTTATTCGGAATCTTTAATGTGTGTCCCGACGTGTCTCATAACGATTTGGCAAAATCAGTTCACGCACAACATAGTTGTTTCTGGCAGCACAGCCGCTTTGAAATGGCCTTTACGGCTGCTCTTCCAGTAGCGAAGTGGGTCCAGGATTGAATTCAGAAAAAAATTAGTACTATGGCTCGGGATTGGTTTTCAGCTCCAAAAGTCGATGGAAGTTGATTAGTTTACTTTTGTGCATTGAATGCATAAAATAATCGCAAAGTCAGATCGAACTCATCGAAAATAGTTCATGTTTTAATTCTATTTTTTAATCAAGATGAATATTTAAGTAGCTGAAAAATCACACAAATGATACACCTATGATAACTATTTTAGTTAATGATATATTTCATTACCGAAAAAAAATTATTTCCGTCATAAAAATCTTCTCCTTAAACTCCCAGAGTAAGAGAGGGCATAAAACTGTAGTCAGTTTTTAATCTATATGTGATTTTTTTAATTATTTTGTATATATATCTTATATACATATAAATGGCGCGTACACTCTTTTGGGGCGCTTGGCCGAGCTCCTCCTCCTATTTGTGGCATGCCTCTTGATGTTGTTCTACAAATGGGGCCCCTCCATTGTACAAATGGGGATCCTCCTACAGTTTCAAGCCGACTCCGAACGGCAGATATTTTTATGAGGAGCTTTTTCATGGCAGAAATACACTCGAAGGTTTGCCATTGCCCCCGAGGGGCGACCGCTATTAAAAAAGCGTTTTCTTCATTTTGGTCATTTACTGAAATTCGACCCGAAATTCTCTCTGAATTCCGAATGGTAGCCGGCTACGGCCACTAAATTTAATTACTTTTTTTTTCAATTACTTCCTCTAAATATAATTGTTTGGTCTTTTTTGTTATGTTGGCTACAATCTTTGAATCTGACCTCTGTACTCTTTGCAAGTCACTAGAGAAATGATATCGCGATGGTATTAACCTCGCGAACGATATTTTCTTTTAGTGTTGAGATGATCGCTGGTTTTGTTTCATAGATTTTAATTTTACGGTACCTTTATAGAAAAAAGTTCATAGGGGTGAGGTCGGGATATCTCACCGAAACGGTTTATCAGTTTTTTGGAGACGAAATCTCGCAGCATCGGTTTGGTCTCTCTGGCAGTGTGCGGCGTGGCGACATCTTGCTGAAATCATGATGTATTTAAGTAAGGTTCTCTCATTATGAGCAGAAAATCGTTCAGCATGCGCTGATAAAACACACCTTGTGCAGAAATTGCCTGCTCTCGACGATTTCCATAAAAATATGGTCTTATTATTCCTCTGTTTGGCAATGCACACCAAACCGTCACTTTATGACTGTGAATAGCCAATTGATATTTTAATATTGAGTTCCGTCTTCCAGGTAACAAATATGGCATCTTCGCTTATTTACACTTCCATTCAAATGAAAATGATCTTAGTCACTCTAAAATATAGTGTTTTGACTTGAAATTTGAAGCAGTGAAGTCTTAGATAATTTCTCAATATTTTCGGCACAATAGTTTTGGGAAGTCGTCGGGCGGCCGCTCTCTTATGCACAGACTGACTCGAATTATGGTAAAAACTTGTAGCGACGAGTTCAATATTTTCATATGTCCTCGATGTTCGGCTGGGTCCCGGCTATTGAAACATCACGTAAACCTCTAATATTGTAATGTGAACAGAATCTCGGCTATCAGTTGCACACAAGTCATTGGTCAGGGAATGTGTTTCGATTGCGAACCCACATTGTGACTAAACAAGCCGCACGAATAATGAAGCTAGCGTTTCGTTGGTGAGGAGCGGGACGCTTATCTTTCATATATTGCAAGTACTCACTATTTCTATAAATTAGCTCGTACGCCTGTTAAGGATTGTGTGCACATATGCTAAAAAAATTAAGTAATAAGCAGAAGGGTTGACTTACTTAAGCAATGCCGTTCTGTACTTATATTTAATTATATTTCGTTGAACTATAAATACAAAAATTGTTTTCAATATATTTATATAGTTCTTAAGTTGTGGAAATATCGAAAAAAAAAATTACTTAATGATATTTGCGGTACACATTTTCCTTTAAATATACAGTAGGTTCTGTTTTTATGCGGCTTTTTTTTATGCGGTTTTGAAATAGTGCGGTTTTTTTTTAAATTACAAAATGCATGTCGACCTATCGGGAATTGTACATATAAACAAGATTCTAAACCAGCTAAGCAAAAACTCATCACAGATTGCATCAGAAATGCTAACCCTACAAGTATGGAAGATATATAAAGATATAATTTTCAAAGATACAATATTTTGTTTATGCGATTTTATTTAATTATTTCAGATTCATGCGGTCTATGGAACGTATCTATAGTAATAATATGGCACTAGTGCCCTTTTTTATGCGATTATTTCAGATTTATGCGGTTTTAGCATTTGAAACGTATCTATAGTTTTACTATAGAACTAGTAGCTTTTTTTATGCTGTTTTTTCTTTATGCTGTTTCTTGCGGAACGTATCTACCGCATAAAAACAGAACCTACTGTAGTTCAATTTTGATGTATTATTATTTTTAAAAGCTCGTAAACGTTACTTCACTTTTTGGTGTTCTATCTATTTAAGTATCTGGCCAGCTTCATACCCAACCATGAAATCAACTATGGCAACAAATGCTGTAGCATAGAGCGAAAGAAAAAGAATAAGTTATCAGAAAATTAAATTAATGACCTGTCACAACTCACTCGCGACAAAAACCAACCAAGGAAAAGTAACATAAACCGATAAAATATTTCACTTTATTATTTTTACTCACCTGCAGAAAATCACGCGGTGTGGCGCCGAGAACTTGCAGGATTTTATCATAACCTGAATCTTGACAAAATTCGAAGAAGGTCTTACCAAAAAGTTCTAATATAACATCCGCTGGTATATCTGTAGGAAGCGGGAGAAGTAGAGTGGTAAAACAGAGCAGATACAAGTCACAAAAATGTAATAAATTGCAACAAAGTCTACAGACAGCAGCTAACTCATGAAAGCTAGTGCGCTAAAAATGTGCTTGTATGCTTATGCATACATACATATTTACATCAATGCAGTTGCTGATGTCTGTCTGTGTAAACATGTTTGTACTCACTTAGTATTTCCACCGCAGCGCCGATGAGGTTGTATGTGATTTCATCATCATATGTTTGTCGCACCAAAAACTGACCTTCCGTGCTGACCATCGCTCTTTGTCTGCGGTAGACAAAAAGAAGAAAAACAGCAAATATATAGGTAAGTACGTAAGCGGTAAAAAGGGTTCTTAAAAGCAAAAGCGGGATAAAAATAATTTTTAATTAAATCGTGTTTGTGTTTGGGTGGCTCATATGCCGTACCACCATACCAACATACATAAGCGTATAATTATATTTGTATACGTAAGTCTATAACTTGTGCAGATTTAATGTAGTTTAACTACTTAGTAAAGAGTTAATTAAACTGTTTTTTTCCATTGCTAAAAGTTTCACCATTCGAAGGGCGAGTGAAAACTTAATTAAGCAATTAACCGATTTGTAGTTGTAGTAATTCAGTGAGTAAAATTTTGAACTTAAAGCTGAGTGAATTGCATTGATTGTGGATAATGTGTTTTTATAGTGAATACGCTATAGTAAGTATGAAGTGTTTTTAAGGGGAAAGAAAAAATTGGTTTAAGCTTATAGAAGAGGTTTCAAATTTTCATTGAGACTAAAAGTTGTAATTTCCGAAGTCATCAGTAGATTTTGCTGGCCTAATTCTTCTGGCGGAGGACAACACTAATGTTCTTCCGCCATTAGCAAGGTATATTTGGTCTTTTTTTTAAACAGAATAGAAAATATACGACTTCAGTCAATTATTTCGATGCTTAGTCAAGAATTTACTCTTGATACATCGAACTCCCTTTCCATCGCTAAGAAAACTATACTATTGGAAAAGGAATAATTGATAGACGATGGTATACCTCTAGGTTCTTATTCAGCTGAAGATTGTTTCTCTGTAGCTTAATATTCTTAGGTCTCAACGCTTAACAAACCACTGTCTTTTCTGGCTCAGCGCTAAAACCAAAATGATCGTTACTTATGCGGATTACGCCTTTCGTGTCGATTGACAATCGTTGGTTTTATTATTATACTTAAATAACCACCAAATATCAAGTTTTAAGATGAACTAAACCAAACCGAACTCCGGTCGATTTCAGCCGAAGCTGAACATAAATCAATCCCAAAAGTTCAAAAAGCCCAAAAAATAAACAAAGAATGTTTTATATCCAGTATATTTATTAATAAAAAAGCAAAAAAGGTACATAAAGAAAAAAATTATATTTACATGTGTATGTGTAGCAATTAGGTAATACTCATAGTTCAATAATTATATATTTTATTGCAAAAATTTTAGGCTAGGTTGACCTGACTGTCTGAAAATCATCACAACTTCTCATATTGTGTAGCTCCTAAGCATTCCATGTTCGTGCCCGAACATAGGCGGTGTCTAGATTATTTTACATCCTACTTTTCCATCTTTTCATGTCCGCTGCGCTCTTGGCAATCTCATCTACAATTTTGTTTTCTGCAATGCCCTTATGTCCGGGTACTCAATAGATGTGCAACCGTCTGTCTGTGGTCAGTCTCTCTATGGCATCTCTGCTTTTAAGAACGTTTTTACATGAAATTTCATATGAGTTTATTGCCTTTATCGCTACTTGACTGTCAACGTATGTATTTATTTTGGAGTTTCTCGATGTTTTTGCTATTGCTAATTCTGCAGTATTTCCTACAGCAAAGACTTCTGCTTGAAAGTCTATCTATAAAGGGCTGATCTGTAGCACTGAAGAATTGGCGCGCATACTCCTTCACTCGTTGGAAAAAATTAAATGATTTAAAAAAAAAAAAAAAAATTGGAGTTGATATCAGTATTCGAAAATTGTTATAAATACATACTTGGTTAGCAAAAGAAATGGAAAGAAATGATTGGCCTAAGTTCGGCTTATTTTAGGCCGAAGTCGAATCGAAATCAAAATGAAATTTCATGGCCGAACTTGGTTTGGTACCTGTTTCCTTAGAGAACTAAGCTCTCAAATAATGATGTGAATTCACGGTGGATTATTTCGCAGAGGTAAAATAGTGTTTTGATTCATATTAAAAGTTATTAGAATTTTATAGTATTATTTCTAATCAGTTCTATCAAAATTAATAAAAATAGCTCGTTACATGTTGATTACAAAATTTGAGGTTTCATAGTGTAATTTTGAGCACAAAACGGCATAGTCGTGCGCACAAAAAAAAAATTATGGCTGCAGTGCACGTGTGCTTTAATGAAAGTATTTTTTACATCGAATTCCTAGATTGTTTGGCAATTGTATAATTACCTACATACAAGACTCAGTGTGATCGTGAACTCCAGGGAGACATTAACAAAATCATTGAATGGAAAATGATTTTACCCACAAAAAAAAGCCAATGTCATCCTATAAACATACTTATACATACATATCAGGTACGCAAATCGCCCACTGCAATACCGCTCTGCTAGAAAGGACATGTGTACGCGCTAATTATATATATATGTATTCGGAAAAGGTCTTTTACATATACACCTTTTCCGAACAACTCTTCCATGATAGTAGACTTCCTTAAGATATTTCTGGCAGTTGAAGTACTAACATATTTTTGAAATTTATTCTTTATTTTATCTTTCACTTCTGAAGCAACTACCTGTATATTTGCATCTTTCATCACATCCCCTATAATACTGTGCTTTTCCTCCTCAGTATTGTCATAATTTTGAATTATTGTCCGAAGTGATGCCCATGCCCTGATTGTTATTCTTCCCACAACGAGGACAATTAATTTGAATTTTTAATGAGCTTTCTGTTAGAAATACATTGACAATTTGTATTTAAAAATTGGTAGAGCGTAGAATTATGACATGTATGAATGGAGTAGAAACAATCGTAGCGTTTCCACACAGAAAATACTAATAAAGGGTGATTTTTTAAGAGCTATAGGAAAGTTTTTCAAAAAAACACACGTAAAATTCAGAAAACTGCATGAAATTTTTATTTAAATTGAATGTTCAGTCCATATAATTTAATGTTTCAAAATTATTTCATGCAAATGTTGACCGCGACTGCGCTTCAAATGGTCCATCCGCTTAGTCCAATTTTGGTATACTCTTTCCAATGTTTCGACCCTCACATATAAATGCTTTAATGTTGTCTTGCAATGCGTTAATTGAAGCAGGCTTGTCTGAATAGACATGAGCTTTAACATAGCTCCACAAAAAATAATCTAAAGGCGTTATATCGCACGATCTGGGTGGCCAATTGACAGGTCCCGAACGTGAAATAAAATGCTCACCGAACTCGTCTCTCAACAAGTCCATTGTTACGCGTGCTGTGTGGCATGTGGCTCCGTCTTGCTGAAACCACATGTCATGCAAGTCAAGCTCTTGCATTTTGGGCAAAAAAGGTTAGATATCACCATTCACAGTTACGTTACGATTCCCAGCATCTTTGAAGAAGTACAGTCCAATGATACCTCCAGCCCATAAACCGCACCAAGATGTGACCTTTTCTGAATATATTGGTAGCTCTTGCAATTCTTCTGGCTGATCTTCACTCCAAAATCGACAATTCTGCTTATTTACGTACCCATTGATCTAAAAATGAACTTCGTCGTTGAACACAATTTTTCGATAAAAAAGTGGATCTTCGGCCAACTTTCCAAGAGCCCATTCACCAAAAATTCTGCGTTGCGGTAGATCGTTCGGCTTCAATTCTTGCAACAGCTGTATTTTGAAAGGCTTCACACCTAAATCCTTTCGCAAAATTTTCCACGTTGTTGAGTAACAGAGGCCCAATTGCTGCGAACGGCGACGAATCGATAACTGATGGTCATCATTAACCCTGGCCGATACAGCTGCGATATTTTCTTCAGTTCGCACTCTGCGTAAGCGTGTTGATGGTTTGATGTCCAATAATGTAAATTTGGTTCTAAATTTAGTCACAATAGCTCGAGTAGCCGCTTCAGTGGGTCGATTAAACTGACCATTAAATAAAAGAAGCGCGCGATAAACTTTCTTAACAGAACACGCATTTTTATAAAAAAATTCAATGATTTGCAAGCGTTGTTCGTTTGTAAGGCGATTCATGGATAAATTATAGACCAAACTGAAGTTGTTTGACAGTGAAACAAAACACGAAACGTGCGTCAGCTGTTTAAACCAACCGTTTAAAAAGATAATAGCTAAAAAATTACCCGTTACTTTTAAGCGACTTCGGGAATTCTTCACTCTGAACACAATTTCACATATTGTTGACAGAAAAGTCTTCGTTTGCATGGATATGGACTGTGATGCTGCTGTAGATAATTACGAATGCTCATGCGCCAAAGCTATGATCGTGTAAGCAGCATGGAACCTTTCCTTTCGAATGCAGTACTTCTTGCTGTTGTTACGTATTGTAGGCGATAATAGCTAAATAGGTATGAAATCAAAATAAAATATTTTACAGCCTTGGTCTCGTTATTTACTATATTAGCTGCAATTCACACATCTACTTAGTGAACCTGTGTAAATATTAAGAATCATTGGGACACACCCTTAAAATGCTCGAAAAGACAAAAACCTGAGAGATTTAATTAATAACCGAATGCTCTCATGAACAAGGCATAAGTGTGCTTGAATAAAAATTTACAATTGGATTTTTTAAGGAATTTATATATGCTTGCATGTTTTAAATGAATATAGTTTGTGTGAACGTTGAAATCCTGCTCATTACATAGTATGTACATAGTTGCCTAGTTGCCTAGTTGTAGGCAGTAAGGAGTAATCCTTTTCACTCTACTTTATCACTGCTCTCATTCGTGCTCACTTACATTATTTATATTTATTGTTATATCAGCTCAAGAAACTATTTTTTAATGAGTATGAAATTATAATGAATTTCGCAAACTTACGAAGAGCAGTGCTGTGCAGATTTGTGCATATATATATACATACATAAATAAATACCCAATATATGTATTAGGTTTCTTACTGGCCATCATATGCTGGTACATTTTTTTTTGTTGTAATTCAATTTTTGAGAAATGTGTTACCAATGTGTGGTGAATCAAATTATAAAAGTTTTTCAATTACACAATACGTAATCACTCATTGCTGTCCAGGGATACTTGGACATCAAATGCTGTTGGTTGTGTATGTAACCTTGATGGATAATGGATTTAGAGAAAATAACTAGAAAGAAAATAGGAAAATTTTCGGATTTTGGTGGAAAGTCTCAGTAAGTGAAAAAGGTAAAAAGAAAAATTACAAAACTTATATGTATAGGTGCATATATATATGGACGCGATTAAGTTCTTAGATTAGGATTTTTTATGTTATACAATTTCGACATGCTTTTGAATCTAAAACTTACATTTAGGAGCAGTCTCGAGTTTTACGTGATCAACAAAACGAATGACTTGATTAGTCCAAATATCTCATAGTATAGGTTAGGTTAGGTTTGGCAGCCGCATCGCACATAGAGACAACGATGCCACTTAGACCACGAAATGGGTCCGTTGTGAACCGCGGGGGCTGATCTACATTTCCCTCTCCATATTAAACCATCCTGAGCTTTTGACAAAACGTAAAAGGTTGTTGATACCTAAAATGTATAGATTATCTATATTCGTTAAGAAGTAGGATTTTAAAAATCGGTTCCTGCTTCTGGCTAGAGCTGGGCATGTGCAAAAAAGGTGTTGAATTGTTTCCAACTCCTCCTCATTTCTGCAGCTACGACAGAAATCATGCGTGTAAACGCCTAATCTCTTTGCATGATTTCCTATGAGACAATGTCCTGTGAGGGCCCCTACTAATGTCCTGATTTGAAGTCTATTCAGCTTTATAATACTCTTGGACAGACGTAAATTTAGCCTTGACCATGTTTGCCTAGCAATTTCACAGGTGTTAACGCTAATCCATCTCTGATTTGTAGACCTGATTAATGCGTCCTTAATGAGAAGCTTACAAGTTGCGAGAGGTATCTCCATAAAATTACTTATGTCTGGCAAACAGGTACCTTCTCTTGCAAGTTGGTCTGCCCTACAGTTCCCTGGTATATCTCTGTGGCCTGGAACCCAGCATAAGATTATACGATATTGTTTGGCCATCTCATTTAGAGATTGGCGACAACGTAAGACACTCCTTGATGTTGTTTGGAATGCATCCAGGGCTCGTAGGGCAGCTTGGCTGTCTGATAGAATGCAGATATCCGTTGATGATCTTCTGTTTATCTTTAGCCATTTTAAGGCTTCATGAATAGCGTTTATTTCCGCTTGAAAAACACTACAGTGATCCGGTAGTTTAAAGGATTCACTAATAGAAAGCTCTTCGCAAAATAACCCTGATTCTACAGCGGTATCCATTTCAGACCCGTCCGTGTAGATCTTAACGGGTGTGTTGGGTGTTGGATCTTCTTCAAACCATTCCAGTCTAGAAGGGATTTTCATTAGGAAATTCCTTTCAAAGCAGAGAATGGGAGGGTGATAATCACAGTCACTGGGTATATCCGTGTAGGAGTCTAAGATGGTTGAATGTCCCTGTGTGACAGTCTTCCATTGTGAGCTCGCTTTGAGCCTTACAGCGGAGCAGGCCGCTAAGTATTTGCAGAAGAGATCTAGGAGTGGCAGATGTAGTATGATATCCAAAGCCATGGATGGCGTGGTTTTCATGACGCCACATATTGCTAATTCCGCTGATCTCTGCACCTTATTCAATAAATTAGAATAGGTTTTTTTCTGCATAGCACACCACCAGACAACATTTCCATATAGAAGAATGGGTCTGACGACAGCAGTGTAAAGCCAATGAGCAACCTTAGGTTTAATTCCCCAGGTCTTACCTAAAACTCTCTTACAGGCATAAAAAGCTAGGTTCGCTTTCCTGACTCTTTCTAAGATATTTGGCTTCCAAGTCAGTTTCCTATCTATGATTAGTCCCAAGTACTTGGTTTCTTCCGAAATCACAAGAGCTTCCCCCTTGAGCATAATTGGACTTAGTTGAGGTATTTTGTGTTTCCTAGTGAACAATATAAGTTGTGTTTTGTCTGGGTTGACTCCTAGACCACACTTTCCTGCCCACCTACAAAGTATGTCTAGAGCATTTTGTATTAGGTCTCTTAATGTAGATACAAATTTACCAGAGACAGCAATGACAACATAATCGGCATAAGCTATCACCTTACAGCCCACCGATTCCAGTATTAACAGAAGTTTATTTACAACTGCGTTCCATAGAAACGGTGAGAGGACTCCGCCTTGCGGTGTACCTCTACTTACCAATCTCCTGAGCTCCGATTCTCCTAGTTCCGCTTCAATGATTCTGCTATTATCATTTTGCCAATGAAGCCTACCAAGCCCGGTTCTACCCCATAGTATAGTACGATAGTTAATCCAGATATCATATCCCTTACTTATGGATTGCTTAAAACGATAAAACGAGGAACTTAAGAGTAAAATGTAATTGGACTAGCCCAACATGGTTTTTGTAGGATGCTACTAATTAATCACTAGCGATTTTCTATTTATTGATGCAATGATGAATAATAACATTATAGATATACATAAGTATAAAAATATGGCGTGGTCCAATTTTTTTATGCTGCCTCTAAAAGAGCGGATTTCTATAACATATTTGAGTGATCAAGTGCATATCGAGTGATCCAAGAATTTTGGACGTTGTCGGTAATTCTTATCAAAATTGGTTTCTTTGTAGCCTTGAGCCCAATAAGAAGTAAATTAATAAAAATTATAATTTTGGGATTTATGTTAAAAATGATTAAGTGAAATTTCATTGGCCGATTTTAACATTTTTGCTTTAGAATAAAATATACCTATAATAAAATTTCTGGTAAACTTTGTTTCTGTAATTTGTGAAGAACGTTGGAGCGATGAGCTTTAAAAGCCTTATTGTGATTGCGAACAAAGTAATTCATCTAGTATTTAGAAATTAATTTAAAAGTGAAAGCCCATTAGTCTAAAGATCCTCAAACATGGAACACAACTTTATTCAAATGACTTCCCATGAACGCTTTACAGCAACTCATTTCGTCAAGTCAATTTTTTAGTACATTTCTGCGAGTAGCAGCTTCTTGTTGAAGCCAAAAACCGTTTAAATCATCCTCTCTTCAATTTGGGATACAAAAAATTGGTTAATATGCCACAGAAATGTTTAGCATTGTCTATAACGATGTTTTTATTTGGGAAGAAAAAATGCACCAAATAGTGTATTGACTCCCAACCATGATAATTACGTTTGTTAACATGGCAGTTGAGGTGGAAATGAGCTTAATATGAAACTACGACTTTTTTGTAGAAAGTCTTATCTTCCACCAATCGTTCCATATTCCACGTTTCCTAACTTCATTCAAGTGAAAACAGATCAATAAACTAAATTTATGACATATCATGGATGTAATTGTAGCTATCAAAGTTCAAAAAATCTTTAGTTTGAACTCCAAATGCAAAGTGGACCACCCGGTATACCTATATTGCAGTGAATAATAATATCTCAAACCTGCTGCTGGCGGTGAGAAAGCTAGAAAAAGGCATCTTCGGAGTTAGAACAAATAGTGCAAAACAATTCTTTTCACTTGGTATTCATAATTGGCGCCAGTTACTTAGAAAGAGAGAGACAGAACTGGTGAGCTTTATTGAACTAGGTCAATTTCACTTAAGTTGTTACTACGCCTACTTAGAAGGTGAATTATTTGAAGTATATAATTTCGGCGCGAACTTTGTTTTAAAAAATCCTATTAAATTAATCAAAATTTTTCATTCTAGAAAGTATGAACATATGAGCACATATTAATTCATAAGAAAAGGGCTTAGGCGCCCATTTATATATCTTCAAATTTATCTACTTATTTATGAGGTATGCAATTACAAATAATTGTATTAAATTCCAAAAGGCGTTAGTAACTAAAACTAAAAGAAAAACGTTTCCACGACAGTCGGCTCTACGTTAACGGAACGGGCGGATTTGAATCCGGCCAAGGACTGCCACTCCAGCAGCATTCCTCATACATGTATAGGGAATGCGTATGCTGCTGCAGAAACAACAACAAAAACTAAAGGAAATCCCAAAAAATACTTGAACGTAAATAACCCTATGAATTGAGTAAATTTAATAATATAAAATAAATCTTGAATAGAATAAATTTATTTGTTTCGATAGAATGAAAGTTGAAAATGTTGGTTATGTTTCCCCAGAATACTTTTGAGTAAATCAAAGAGTTTTTCCAGGTATCTTGTCACATGGTTTGCGACGGATAATTGCAATTGACATGCCTCGAGTAGATGGTGTGGTTCAGCTACAAAAATCTATAATAGTTCAAAAACACCTACTCTGGCAATCGGGTAATTGTGTGCTCTTACAAAATACATCGATAACATACACTTGTGTTTACAATAAGAACAGCGCGATATTTAGCAAAATTTTGACGCTTATACCCTTTTTGGGTATTTGGCCGACCTCCTCCTATTAGTGGTGTGCCTCTTGATGTTCTTCTACAAATGAACGGACATATAGGTTAAGCCGATTCCGAATGACAAATGGTTTTATGAGGCGCTTCTTCATGGCAGAAATACACTCGGAAGTTTGCCTGCCGAGGGGCGACCCCTATTAGAAAAACTTTTTTCATTTGCTATTTCATGCACGGAGATTTGAATATACGCATCCTCGAATGGTAGTGATGCCCCAACCCATTCGGCTACGGCGGCAACAAAAACTATTGGGAGGTTGAATTAGTTTTAAAGGTGACACACAGATGGCGCTATTTATCACTTTATCGCGTTGGCAATACTGAATATATATTCATGACAAAGCCTCATCCCTAGGCTTTGTTTATCAGTATCTGTCATTTCGCTGAAGTATAAACAACGCAGTGTTTTCGTGCTCCGAGTATGTCAACTTTCGTGCCGTCGAAACGCAATTTGCGGGAAGCTTTGCTTTTTCTATGAATTGAGTAAATTTAATAATATAAAATAAATCTTGAATAGAATAAATTTATTTGTTTCGATAGAATGAAAGTTGAAAATGTTGGTTATGTTTCCCCAGAATACTTTTGAGTAAATCAAAGAGTTTTTCCAGGTATCTTGTCACATGGTTTGCGACGGATAATTGCAATTGACATGCCTCGAGTAGATGGTGTGGTTCAGCTACAAAAATCTATAATAGTTCAAAAACACCTACTCTGGCAATCGGGTAATTGTGTGCTCTTACAAAATACATCGATAACATACACTTGTGTTTACAATAAGAACAGCGCGATATTTAGCAAAATTTTGACGCTTATACCCTTTTTGGGTATTTGGCCGACCTCCTCCTATTAGTGGTGTGCCTCTTGATGTTCTTCTACAAATGAACGGACATATAGGTTAAGCCGATTCCGAATGACAAATGGTTTTATGAGGCGCTTCTTCATGGCAGAAATACACTCGGAAGTTTGCCTGCCGAGGGGCGACCCCTATTAGAAAAACTTTTTTCATTTGATATTTCATGCACGGAGATTTGAATATACGCATCCTCGAATGGTAGTGATGCCCCAACCCATTCGGCTACGGCGGCAACAAAAACTATTGGGAGGTTGAATTAGTTTTAAAGGTGACACACAGATGGCGCTATTTATCACTTTATCGCGTTGGCAATACTGAATATATATTCATGACAAAGCCTCATCCCTAGGCTTTGTTTATCAGTATCTGTCATTTCGCTGAAGTATAAACAACGCAGTGTTTTCGTGCTCCGAGTATGTCAACTTTCGTGCCGTCGAAACGCAATTTGCGGGAAGCTTTGCTTTTCTGCTTCAATTTGAAAAAAAATACAGCCCAAGCCCGTGAATTGCTGCAGGAGGCCTACCCAGACCATACTCCGTCGATTTCAACATGTGAGTACTGGTTTCGACGATTCAAAAGTGGTGATTTTCACACCGAAGACAAGGAGCGTCTTGGCCAGCCCAAAAAGTTCGAGGACGCGGAATTGGGAGAATTGGTAAACGAGGACTCGTGCCAAACCCAAGAAGAGCTTGCTGAATCATTGGGCGTTGATAAATCAACCGTTTGCAAGCGTCTAAAAGCGATGGGAATGATCCAAAAGCAAGGACATTGGGTCCCGTACGAGTTGAAGCTGCGCGACGTCGAACGGCGATTTTTTACGTGCGAATTGCTGATCGAGCAACAAAATCGGAAGGGTTTTTTGCATCGGGTGGTGACTGGCGACGAAAAATGGATCCACTACGATAACCCAAAACGCAAAAAATCATGGGGTTTGCCCGGCCACGCATCAACGTCGACGGCCAAGCAGAATATTCACGGCAAGAAAATCATGCTCTGCATTTGGTGGGATCAGGCCGGCGTCGTATATTTTGAGCTGCTCCAACCGGGCGAAACAATCACGGGGGATCGTTACCGACTGCAATTGATGCGTTTAAGCCGGGCATTGAAAGAAAAACGGCCGGAAACGGTAAAAAGGCACGACAAGGTTCTTTTGCAACATGACAACGCTCGGCCGCATGTTGCTCAACCTGTCAAAAAATACCTTGGAACGCTTGGCTGGGAAGTGTTACCCCACGCGCCGTATAGTCCAGACATAGCTCCCTCCGATTATCATTTGTTCCGGCATATGAGTCTCGATTTGGCGGACCAGCGGTTCTCCTCGTACGAGGCTACCAAAATATGGGTTGAGTCATGGATAGCCAAGCAGCGGCCAGAATTTTGGAGAAACGGCATCCGGAAATTGCCCGAAAGATGGACGAAAGTTGTAGCTAGCGATGGCCAATACTTCGAATAAAATATTTTGTACCGTTTTTTCACAATAAAGCCCCAATTCTTACAAAACATAAACAAGTTTTAAAGTTTTTAATCAGAATTTAAAAAAAAATCGAGATTACAATTTTGTATCCACTTGAATTTTGGTTTGACGAAGTGTAAATTTAAAGCTTCGCTTAATCTAATCAATCAATGACAAAAGCAAAACTTACAAGTCTGTACACACATACAAATACACGCTTACACCTTACCAAATATATTTGAAATATTATGCTTTTTTTGTGTATTATCTAAACCGTTGTAACTATGTGCACTCGTATAAGTGTTTGTAATTGTAAAGATATTTGAGTTATTTGCCAGCTTCGCCACGCGCTTTCCATTGGCTTTTCTATGCCGTGCAGCTTTTCAGCTATGTCATAGTGATCGTTGTGACATTGCCGGAGCTTACTTAATAATATTTTATGTCATTCTTGTTTAGCTCGTTTTTGTTCGCTTTCGCCATTTTCCAGCTATTCACCGCTTGTGTGTTCTAATGACTGGTCAAAGCCTTACTTATGGTTCTATGCTCTGTCCGTTTTTTGCTTTACGCTCCGCCCTATGTCGTTGTCATTGTGCGACTCATTCAATCCACGTCGTTTGCCATCCTGTTAAATGAACTAGGAAATTCAATACGAACAAAATATACTTTATATAAAATATTATTTTTTTATAATTTGACAATCATTTCACTTGAATTACAGTGAATACAAGTAATCGACCATTCATCTATACATACAACCGTGCATATGTACATTTGTATTTCTTGCTACCGCTTGCCGAGAATGTAATTTAGGATTTAATTCAAATAGCTTCCACTGATGGCATGAAGGAAATGAAAGGTGGACAAGAATTATAAATCAAACAAAAAAGAAAGATTTGTAAAAATCTGCAGATTGGATTTGCTGTGTTTGACGGTGCTTGCTTACTGCGCTTGTGCGATAGTGATTTTGGATGTTTATTGTTTTCGAAAGATTGATTAATTTTTACTTGTACCATAACAAATGACCTAATTTGCTTACTTAGAAAATACTTGTTCAAGTTGGTGCAAAATTAATCACCCTATCGGAAGATTTACATTTTTTGCAAATGACGTCGTACGTCAATCATATTTGACACTGGTGAACTAGACAGCTACAGCATACAAACAGACAAACAATGGGGCATGCAAAGGTTAATATTAAGATTTCCATCCTTCAAAATATTTTTTTCCTATGATTAATTTGTATATTGCGTGGATATTAGTTAGTGCGTCGAACTTCTCACATTTAGCGTTCCTTGTAAAGGAGTAGTCATAGAGTAGGCAGTGGCGGATCCAGGATTTCATAAAGGGGGGGGGGGGGGGTCCGGGGTATTTTAGAAGGGTGGTTTTATTAAAAATCAATTTCGTGAATAAAATATGTCATTATTCGCGCTGCACATAGCTTCAGTTTAACAATTAATGCAACTTGCGAAGTAACCAGTATTAAAAACGCGTTGGGGACTGTGGGATCAATTGAAGCATTTTTTCACTGGCCCAAGAGACAAAGCATCTTGAAGAACGAAATTGCCAAAATGACGAATAAAAGTGAAAAAAGTAGAAAAAAATTTAAGTCTATCTGTCCTACAAGATGGGCTCAATCTCATGAAGCTGTATCAACGTACGTCGAACTTCAACCGGCTGTTATTGAAGCGTTAGAAGAAATAAAAACATGGAAGGATCGAGATACTTCACGCACAGCATCTCAACTTTTGACCGCAATTTTCACAGTCGAATTTCAAATGTCCTGCCAAATAATGGAATCGATTAATTCCATCGTTCTACCATTAAGTCGAGAATTGCAGTTGAAGAATCAAGATCTAGGAGAAGCAACAAAATTGGCTGATGATGCTTTGAATGATTTCAAGGAAAAGCGGGAAAACGTAGATTCATGCTTCCACATTGTTTATGAAAAAGTTTCTGAAATTTGTTCTAAATACGAAATTGAAATGAAAACGCCCAGGACAAAAATACCGTTGCAACATTGAAACGCAAACAGTTGAAGAATACTACAAAATCGCATTCTACATTCCATTTCTCGATACGTACATTTGTCATCTCCAGAGTCGGTTTCAAAAACACAAAACAGTCTTTCAAAGTTTCGGACAGCTGTTTCTCAAACAAGAATTTGATGAAAAAAATGCGCCGATCTTTACCTATTTTACGAAGAAGTATTGGATTGTTCCGAGAGTAATTTCATTTCAGAAGTCAAAATGTGGAGACAACGAATCCGCAATCAGAACATCGAAAATTCACTTGATGCATTATCAGTAAGTAACTCCTAATATAGAAAAAGCAATTTAACTGTGGATTTGAACAGAATAAGGTAAATAAATATTTCTATTGAGAATTTAAGCAGAAGCAATTTTTTCAGATCATGAATAATGAAACTTTCAAAACTTTCAACTTTGGCAGTGTTACCTGTGACAACAGCAACTCCAGAACGATCGTTTTCGACCTTAAGAAGGATAAAGGATTATCTGAGAAACACAATGGGACAGGAGCGTCTCAACGGTCTTGCATCTTTGAACATCCATCATCGCATTGATTTAACTGATGAGGAAATTCTCAGAAAGTTTTTTGAGAAGCCTCGAAAATTTAAAAGTGTTTAAAACCTCTTGTATATTGTTCATCATCTATCGATTTGTCAAAAAGATATTTAATAACCCAGTCCTGCGAGGTACGGTTTCTAAAATGGCTATGGTGCTTCTTGAAGGTTTTTTTGTGTTAAAAACGAATCTGATCTTGAAAATGCTCCAGCATGTCAGGACTTTTGGCAATTTGTGGTTAAATAGTCAAGAAATGCCGATTTTGGACATCTTTATGAATTTTTTTTGAGTAAGGTAAATTTTTTTTTATTTTCCACAACGGAATCGCAAAGTAATACTCTGTAGCTTTAAAATCCATTTTTTAAAAGACTTCTAGGATGAATGAAAAAAAAGTTATACTATTTTGAATTTAAGACTTTTAGACATGCAAATTCATTTTCTTAACGCCCTCTTTAATGGCGCAACAGATTCTTAGAAAACTATGTATGTTCGACATTGGTGTCGATGATTACAAATCTGATGTTAGTTTTTTAAAATTCAAAATGGCAGATCCAATATGGCGGACGATCTTTCGAAAATTTAATGTAATTCGCTTGAAACTTGTTATTGGGGGGTCCGGAACGAATTTTTCTGCTCACTAAAAAAGGGGAAATAAAGCTCGTAAGTGAAAACATTATAAGTTTATTCTAAAAAATTCCAAACTTTTCGATAAAAATATTGAATTAAAGCTCATCACACGTAATGTTACAAAGGCGAAAAATATAGAAGACAACCCTCGTAAAAGGCAAGAAGAGAATTGCGATGATGATTGGGGGTAATAAAAGATGATAAATAGAACTAATGTCACTCAACTATTTATATCATTTTAATTTTAATTTATAAGATGGGATGATATTTTGAAGCTAAACTAAGTCTGTGAATAAGCTATTTTTTATAAAGGAAAGGAATAAGCTATTTTTATTGGAAATGTGTTTTTACGATTTCCACATTCTTCTGGTGCGTTGATTTTTAAAGCCGAAATTGTTGCCGCTGTATATCTCGAAAATTAGTTAGGATCGTGTTTTCTCCCTTCCTGGCATAAAATACTCTTAAGCACTTTAACCGCATTATCGATACCCATCTTCAACTAGGCATCTAGTATTTACTTGTGGTTACTCATATATAATCAACACCATACATATATATGAGTGTACTCGTACACACAAGTACACTTTATAGAATAGCTAATCTCCTCCAAACTTGATAATTTCTTTAACAAAACTTTTACAAGTTCCTTGCAAAATATACTTATGTACTTTTCAATACATCCTAACCTTTTATTTATTCCTTTTGTTTATTATTTATAAAAAAAATCTTCAAATTCACATATATTTCACGTATTTCAGAAAAAACAGCACTACTACTTCCTACTTCCTAAAGCTTCTGCCAACTTTTTGTTTGTAAGTTTGTTTTATAAACAAAAAAGTTATGGTAGTAACAGAAGAAAGAATTGCATGTGAACAGAATAATTTTTTTGCTAATTTCACTTGAAAGTTCAAAAGAGTAATGAATAGCGAATGAACGAATGCAGTGCAGAGAAGAAACATGTGAAGACAGCTTTTATGGATGTAGGCTGGCTTGTGTGTACGAGTATGAAGAGACAAGAATGACGAACAAAAAGGAAAATACGAGTAAGAACTTCTTTAAGATTGAGGAAAAAGTAGCAAAGAAGGATAATAAGATTTTAGCTAGAGTTTTTAATTTATTTAAGTTTCACATAGCAGCGAAGGTTTACAATGTGAATTTGAAAACATGATAATTATTTATTGCAACAGGTATCTTCTTCGCGTCGATAGGTGCAGTAACCATCTAAGCTAAATCCACTTCATCACTCCTACGCAAAGAATGTCTTCTTCTTCCTTTGCTATCACAAAAGATAGAATATGTACATGTAGAATATAACATATTTGGAGGTTACATCCTTTGTTGGTTGCTTGGCCGAGTTCCTCCTCCAATAGATGGTGTTTGACTTGATGTTGTCCCACCTAATGTTTTAAGCCGAGTACGAACGGCAGGAGATTTATGAGGAGATTTCTCATGACTGAAATACCTTTGATCGTTTGCTATTGCCTGCCGAAGAGTGACAGCTATGAGAAACAACTTTTTCTATTAATTTGGTATTTCGTGACCACAGAGAAACTCAAGCCCAGGCGCTATCGAATAGTGGTCGCGCACCAACCCAATCGGCTGTGGCTGCGGCTGCCGCTAGGGATTGAATAAAATTTTGGCACTCTATTGCCATTTCAACGGCAGGGTATATAAAAATGAGCTTATTTGGACTAGGAGTACAAACAGGACCTTAAATTCTTAGATCCTTATTCATCTCCGAGTGAATGGCGAATATTCTATTTTAAAGCCGTGAACACAAACAGTGATTTACGAAGACAATAATATGATAATGGCCCCAACATGAAAAGATAAAGCAAAGGTATTCAACCTCGGGCCCTCGACCTAAATCCGCGAATATCAGTCGTACCAAATAAATGCTTATTTTTGTATTTAGTTGTTGTTATTGTAGCAGAATAAACGTTTCCTATACATGTACGGGGAAAGCTGTTGGAGTGACAGTCCTTGGCTGGACATAAATCCGGTAACGCAGAACCAATTGCCGTGAGAAAGTAATGTAGTGATTAACGATGCTGATTCTTTATACCGAACATGCATCACGCTTTCTGGTGTACTTTCTACCCAACTCAGTGAGAAAGCAGGCTGGGCCCAGTTAAAGCTATTAAATATTAGGAAACAGACGTTTATGAAGCTTTAATGAAGATCTTCAATTCTGATTTGAATGAATCTGATGTTCAATATGAAGCTAAATGCTTGGCGATGCTAAATGATGCGATTTTAATTTGTTATCGGACTAGTTGTTTGAGACCATATCCTATTCTAAGTCAAACCATGAACAGCGCTGCAGCTACTGGGCCAATAAGGAATTACGCTGAATTTCTATCCCCCCTACAGAAATAAAAGCTTTGAATCAGCTCTACAAGAACCCAAACAACTTGCTCAAAACTTTAGAACGGACTCGTCATTTGAGAGTTAATCTTACAGTGAAAAAAGAAGAAGATGCTCGATTGCGAGTTAAACTAAATTTGCAAATTTCTTACCAGAAACTTATTTCAAAACGATTTGATCATTAAAATAAATAAATAATTGGCGCGTACACTTCTGTTAGGTGTTTGTCCGAGCTCCTCCTCCTATTTGTGGTGTGCGTCTTGATGTTGTTCCACATTGCTCTGTTTAATTATGCTGTTTAAGAAGTTAAAACATCATGAAAATCGAACAAGGTTTTTACACAATTTACCATCCCATCGAGAAGCTGAAGAAGTAGCTGCAGAATACCGCATCAGAGACTTGAACAAGACGACGAAGAAGCTAATTCAAAACCGCAGCTCCTCTTCTCTGCCAATACGAAATACTGACGGAGTGTACGTTAAACCAGCAGAGCAACATCTGGTCGTTTGATATCGTACTATTAGGATGCTTTCTAAATCATCTGGGATGAGGAAAGAGTTCCAACATTCCAATAGACTACCTAAGAATCTGTGAGGTTGTTACAGTCATAAAGTCTCTTAAAAACAAAATGGTCCTTGGCAAGACAACAACTCACCTGAATGTTGAAAGCAATCCCCGTAATCAGTGCGAGCATTAGTTTCTTAATTCTGGGTGATCTTCCTGATGAATTGAAAGAAGGCGTGATTGTGAAAATCCCTAACAAAGGCAATTTCACTGAATGCAAGAACTGGTTTGGTCCTTGCTCACTACGATCAACCAGATACTCGCGCAAATCATAAACAGAAGGTTTTCTTAGGTATTGCGATCAGAACTCAGACAGGAATAGACGGGCCTCAGAGCCAATCGTTCATGCATCGACCACATCAATAGCTTCAGAGTTATCGTTGAACAGTCAGTTAGTTACCTTTGACCTTGCCTTTATAGTCTTTCAAAAAGCGTTCGATAATATAAATAAACACCCACGCCCTCGAATGGGGTCACATAGCATATGATTCAATTCGTTGAGACAGCTTACACTGATGCAGGCTGTTGGATAATGCATGAGAAACTTCTGGGTGACAAAATCAAAGTAAATATTAGCAGGTGTACAATAAGGGTGTGTTCTCTTGTTAGTGCTGTTTAATATCGTATTGGACACTGTAATCGCCATGAGGCGGCATTACCTGCGGACTTCGAGGGCGCCTAGTGGATCACCACTATGCAGACGAAATCTGTCTACTGTTCTATAATGAACTTCACATGGCAAGGAAGATCCAAACAGTGCAAGAAGCAGCTGAGAAAAGCGGTCTGACGTTCAATATACAAAATCAATGAACACAGAAAATACAAAAAAATTCTTAATTTATGGCATTAATCTAGAGGAAGTGCAATCTTTCTACTACTTGGGCAGCATTCTATCGGCAAGTGGTGGTTCGACCGATGATATCAAAACCGAAATAAAGAAAGCAACGGCTGCATTTGGCAAATATTATAAAAATATGGGCCAGCAGCAACTAATGCTACTAGAGATCCTATAGAGAAAATGTGGCTAGATCGGTCATGTTCTGCGCAGGGAAAAATACGATATAACAAGGGCCGCGATTGATTGGAAACGCCAAGGAAGCCGCAGGTGAGGAAGAGTAGCAAACACCTGGAGACCACAGCTGGAGTCAGGTCCGAATGGAAGAAATTTATTTTGACCTTATGTTCCACATTGGAGCTATAGGAATTTATACGAACAATCGCAAGAGTTAGTAATTTCAGAATACATTTCATAAATACATAAATAAATAAATAATGTATCATATATATGTACATGTACATATCTATATATATAAAAAGAAGTTACATTTCCTTGGTAATCTTATAACTCAAGAACCGCCGAGCCGATTGACACATAGAGTTCTTTTCTATCTTTGAGGAGATGGTTTGTGTGAAGTTTGATTGAAATCGGTGCAGCCGTGCTTGAGTTATGTCTTTTTATGTGAATAATGGTTTCCTCTCATACGAAAAGCCTGTATGGGAAAAACAACAACAAATAACAGCCGCTTATGAGCGTTTCTGTTGTACTGTTGTGGTTGTAAGAGTATTATGTTAATATTAATTTTGGACGAAAATATAATAAAAACTGGAGCATTCAAGGAACTGGAAAAACATTAGCATAATTTATTTAGCGTAAAAAATTGAAATGGAAATTAAAGAATCAAAGTTTAATTACAAGTTTTTATCGGCTCTTTCACCTTACCTGTATATAAGTGACCACCACAATCAAATTTTAAAAAAGTACAGAAAAGGCTATTGTGACATCTTTAGAAAGTATGTTGAATGAAAAAAATCAACTAATTCAACTGTTTAAACATTTTACGAGTTCTATAAAGAAAACTTAATATGAAAAATTTTTTGCGATATAAAAAAAAACATTTTATGTATGGTGGTGCGAAGCCCACTGGGAAATGCTAGTATTATATAAAATATATAACGGCGATATAAAAGTTAGTCGCAATGGTTCAAATATTTTCCTTTTATACATTTTATTATGCACTTAACACAAATTGGATCACATCAAACCGTTGGCTGATTTTACTTGGTTCGCTGGACTTGAATTAGGCGCCACCAAGCAGTTTGAATTGAACGCTAATCGTTGAAAATAATAAAAATCTTATACAGTTCAAATTTTTAACGATCCGCAGACAGCATCAAATATTTAAAAAATACATAAATGCCCAGTCGCTTTTAAATGAAAAGTATAAATAAAAAGCAAACTAATTACTCAAAAACGCACACTTTAGACAGGTAAATAGCTTATAAGATAACTAGATTCCTATCAAATCGCCGAATGGCACTTGTCATAATATATAAAGCCAGTTTACTATTAAGTTGTCGCGTTGCATTTATTTTTACTCTATCTGCCCCTATTGCGTGACAAAATGCCTGGCGCCACTTGTATGGTGCATGACAAAATCAGTGAAACTTGAAAATTTGAAAAACTTCAAATACTCGCAGCAACACCACAACCGACATGTGCTGCAACAAAGTTACCAACAATAACAAAAATAAAGTAGCGATGAATGGAGTCGTTAATTTCTGCAAGATGCCAACTTCCAGCTGTTGTGTGCATGCGTACAAATTGTCGCCAAGACACCTTTTCCCCCATAAAAAATTATGCGCATGCTTGTGTGCATGACAGCGGAAACACCAAAGTTCAAATTATGCACTTAATATTCGCAAACACATATTTTTTTATACCAGTCTTCCGCCATCCCATGTACTTTCTTTATTGTACTACCATCACTTCTCTCCGAACTTTTATCTCAAGTGGCGTGTGGTGGAAATGAAGCGTGAAACTCGTGATGAGCAAAAATTTTGCGTGCGAATATATAACTATGTCAATTACTATGCACACGTATGCACCTGCAAGAAAAGTGATTAACTTAAAGACTAGTGCTATACTAGTCCATTTTGGAATAGCACTTATGCGAGCAATGGAGTATTTCGCAACATTTTTCGAATGTCAGAAGTGAGTATGCGGATTTTGTGAAAATGTTTTCGTTCGCTGGGCATGGTAATCTTGTTGAGGAGCTATTCACCAAATATAGATTACTTTTATGATAAAACATGTGCGGAATAAAAAGCGCACTCATTCCTAACTATAATTGCGTTTGCAAAAAGAAAGGAAATAACAAAACCCATAAAGAGAGTAATAACAAATTATTCCAGCTATCATTCACTTAAAGATCCTTTTTAGTATTTTTATATTTAGTTATTGTATATGTAAATATTTCGCTCACAAGTCTATAACGCCGAAAATATACTTGCACATTTTGTGTCAATAAATATAATACAGTTTGTCAGTTTTCTCCGATGGCTTTCAAAAAAGCATTTCTTTGAAAACATTTAAGACTTTTGAGAAATTCGAGTAAAAGGAAGAGCTAGTCGGAAGAAAATGTGCTCTACAAAGCATCAATGAACGTCGGTTTTACCAAGGTTTAACGTGCATAGAAGCAATCAATATTACAAAGTTCACATTCCATTGATAAATTACAGTCAATATTGTATAATAAGAAAACAGTAAAAACATAACGATTACATAATAATATCAATATTGGGAGACAGTTTTGAAAGTCGTGCCGAGTAAATCGAATGTGACATAAACAAATTATTAAAACTCATACGGCATATGTACAATGGCGCAAAATTAATCACTCTACCGGAAGATTTATAATTTTTGCCAAATAAGTCGTCCGTTAATCACATTCGACAGTTGTGAATTAGGTAAGTACAGTACACAAACAGACAAGGGACGGAGCGCGTAAAGGTCAAACTAAATATGGGGTGGGCCATCTAAAATTTGCTTTTTGAATCGGCTATAAAAAAAAACTAATCAATATTTTTTCAAACTTTTTTTTTGAAGACTGAACATTGTCATTTACGAATAGAAAATAATATCGTCCAAATGACTGCCACGACTGGCTTTACAGTAGGCCATTCGATCAACCCAATTTTTAAGCACATTTTCGATTGTTCGGGCTCCAATTTCATGAATGGCAACTTCGATTTCGTGTTTTAAAGCATCAATCGTCTCTGGATGATTCGCATAGCATTTGTCCTTAACGGCTCCCCGCAAAAAATAGTCCATCGGGCTTAAATCACAGCTCCGAGGCGACCAATTGATATCGGAATTTCGGCTGATTATTCGGTTTTCAAAAACGGTAACCAAAAGTTCGAGCTTAACTTTGGCAGTGTGACAAGTTGCAGCGTCCTGTTGAAACCAAATGTCGTCCATGTCATCCTCTTCAATTTTTGGAAACAACTCGTTGAGCATGTCACGGTAACGCTCGCCATTTACTGTAACCGCGGAAGAGGAAAAAGACTCACCACTTTGGAAATAGGTTTTCAACATTTCCCAATTTGTTCAAGCGTATAGCGTCCCATTTCGTAAATGTCAAACCTTTAAGTAAATTATGAATACATTTGACATGTCATTTGTGTTACTATTCTCAAAAAAATAGGTGGTTCAAAAAGCAAACGCTATATGGCCCACCCGTATTTTCATTAATCAAAATAACTTTTTTTTTATTAAGTAAACAAGTTATTCAAGAACAAAATTGGTGGATTAATTTTGCGCCACTTTGTATGGAAGTATATACCTGTGTTGACAATAATAGAAGCGCGGCATATGGCAAAGTTTTGATTATTTATTTTGTTCTTGTTTTAAATTTTTTTTTTATTTTTTACAAAAATGTGGGTTATACTACAACAAAAACCATATAACTCAAAGTTTCAAACTTTGTACAAAAGTTAAAAAAATTCAAGAACTTTTCTACAAAATTTTAAACTTTTTAATCACAATTTTTAGAAAAATTTCGAGGGTAGCCCTATAAATTTTGGTAACAAAAGAGTACTCTATGACCAGAAAGTACCGGGAATGTTTAATTTAAACGAACCGCGTATGTGGGAACCGGTCCATATTTTTTTCTTATGTTGGTAGGAATGTAAGACACACATCTGTCAGTTTTTAGCGCCATCGGATCATTAGTGTCTGCTTGGCCGGCCGGAAATGTGAGCAATTTTCAATGATGATAAAGCGCCATCGCACCGAGCCTAAATTGTACTGGATTATTTCACCAAACACCAAGTAAATACCATCGTGCAAACACCGTATTCGCCTGATATGGCCCCGCGCGACTTCTTTTTGTTTTCCAAGTTGAAGTTACCACTTCATGGATGGACAGTTCAGTAGATAGAGGTGATCAAAGAGAATGCGACGAAGGAGCTGAAGGCCATTCCTTCGTCGGCCTACTAGGAGGACTGGGTTAAACGTTGCCATATGTGTGTTGCTTCAGACGGATAATATTTTGAAGGAGTTAAAATAAATTTTCCTGAAATTTAACTCGGTTTTGTTTTATTTAAACATTCCATCGTCTAAACTAATCGCGGACCACATATAACCAACAGAATTTACTTTCTTTCTACTTCGCAACATATTTAGTTAAACTCTAATTTCTAATCCTAGCGGCGTCAGAGCTTCTCTGAAACCCTTTGACACGTCCAGGTGTAGTAGTACTAGGCTTTGTATAGAAATATCACTCAATGCGTACTGTAATTTAAGCTACTTTTAGTTAACGTTATTTTTTATCTTACTAAAATTTGCTTTGGTATAGGGTAAAAATGTCCCTGATAAAATAAATGCCTTTCAGCCTTCTGCAGCCTAGGCTACGCGCCCTTTCCCAGAATTTGTTTCTTAGAAATTGTTAATTTAAGTTTATTACGCAAGTTAATTACTTAAGTAATAATACAATAACAACAATACAACAATAATAATTATTATATTATTAATAAATGTAGAGATTTGTTCTTCTTACGGCCATTTTCTCACCTTACCATTAGCGTACGCTTAACTAACCGAGACGATAAACTCTTCCTCAATTTAAAGTGCCCTTTCCTTTCGTTTTCTGTGAAATATTATAAAATTTGCCGAGTTAATTGATTTGAAGATTACAGTGTGAATGGACTCGAACACTGTGAACCTATGTGATAAAATTTTTTAAAGGGAATATGAACTGGCTATCGGAAGATATATAATTTTTGTAAACATTTTCGTACAAGTCAAGCAATGGAGCACGCAAAAGTCAAAATAAAGATTTCCATCACTTGAAATCACTTTTTTATTTAGTAAAATAGTAAATTTAGTAAAAAATGTGTCCGAGAGTTTAATAAGCGCTTAAGAGAACGAAAATGCATTTACCGCCATTATAAAGTGACCTGTAAAGTAAGAGGTTTGTTGAGAAGGCAGCAATGTTTTAGTTCATTCATTATAATGCCCACGTTAATATTGGCATATCAGATGAGTTACTTTTGTCACACACTATTTTCATATTTTACCAGTCTCATAAGTGATATGAGCTCTGCTTTTGACATTGCCGCTACGTTGACTTTCCCTCTCTCTCCTTCATATGTATATGTCATGCTTCACTAAAAAACTTGCCACCAACACTTGGCGCTCATGGAGCAAACTGGAAATTATACAACGGTATAAAATAAAAGTTTATCCACAAATGCAATTTTCGCATTTTCTTGTTTTACTTTTAATATTTTTGTTTTGTGTTCGCAACTTTGTTAATTTGGTGTCTGCTGGTTTTTCACTGATCCTTAAAAGTTACGGGGTAGCATATTTAACAATGTTTGTTAGCGGCGAATAATTTTTGGATGAACAACGATTGTTATTAATCACGGATAGCATTATTTCTTCATCCGATTCTACGTGGAAAACTCCGAAAGAAAACATAAAATCTGTGTGCTGTGTGGCATGTGGCATGTGGCACCGTCTTGCTGAAACCACATGCCATGCAAGTCAACTTCTTCTTGCATTTTGGGCAAAAAAAGTTGGATATCATTTCACGGTAGCACTCACCATTCTCAGTTAGGTTACAATTCGCAGCATCTTGGAAGAAGTACGGTCCAATGATACCGCCAGCCTATAAAACGCACCAAACTGTGATCCTTTATGGACACATTGGTAGCTCTTGCAATTCTTCTAGCTGATCTTCACTCCAAAATCGACAATTCTGCTTATTTACGTACCCATTGATCCAAAAATGAGCTTCGTCGCTGAACACAATTTTTCGATAAAAAGGGGATCTTCGGATCTGTATTTTGAAAGGCATCGCACCTAAATCCTTTCGCAAAATTTTCCACGTTGTTTAGTAACAGAGGCCCAATTACTGCGAACGGCGACGAATCGATAATTGATGGTCATCATTAACACTGGCGGATACAGGTGCGATATTTTCTTCAGTTCGCACTCTACGTAAACGTGTTGGTGGTTTGATGTCCAATAATGTATAATTGGTCACAATTCACAATAGCTCGAATAGCCGCTTCAGTGGGTCGATTAAGCTCTCTACTTTCATGCCTGTTTCATGCCTGTCCTTCCGAATGGAGCGATGTTTAGTTGAAATATGTATAAAAGTGCTTCCAAATTCAATTTTTTTATATGAGAGAAAATTATCAACATTTGAGGAGAAGGAAATTTTCGAAAACCAATTTCCAATTTAATGGTCCAAATTTTTTCTAAATATTCTGATCAATAATTTTAAACTTTAATCAAAATTTGCCGAATTTTTATAAACTATACATTATATACAGGGCGAGCTATGTCAAAAAGTCATGCAAAATTTTGACATATAGATCGTTTGGTGCCAAGGGGTCTTGCTAGGCATTAAACGGATATTGCATTTCATAAATAAATACCAAAAGCCTAAATATAAAAGAAAGTAAAAAAAAAAAATTATGTCGAACACCCTTGTGTTTTTTTTCCTAAAATAAACTTTGTGACTTCATGCTGTCCACTTTCATGATTTTATAAAAAATATGATTTTTTGTTCTTGGTTTTTTGACCAAATTTTTCATTTAAGTTTTGCGAAGTAATCTAGTGATTGGTGGTTGGATTAATTACATGGAATAATCAATTGTGCCAACATTTAGCTAAACATAGGAATCATCGGTAAGCCAATAAGTATCTGGTGTCGGGAAGAGAATGGTAATTTAAAACACATTTTTCTGTTTTTCTCGACTATCGCAGGAATAAGTTTTGTTGTTAGATTAATATTATGTGGATAGTATTTAAAATATAATATAAATTATTTAAAATATCTTTTACGAATTGCAAGTAATTTCGAAGATTTATCAGTATCATAACTCTGGATAAAAAAAAAATTGTATGTGTCTGCGAGGTGAGAAGGTTCATAATACTTGCTTGTAAGTGGAGAACATTCCCAATTTTACTTGACGTACAATATAAAAATTGTGAATTTGTGGCTAATGTGGCCACAACCATCAAGTCAGCTCCTGAGAATTTCGCACAAAGTTCTCGAATAAACATTTTGACTCAGTAAATGATGCCGTTGCGTTTCTTAGTTAAAGCAACAATAATTATTATATTTGAATAATGAATGTGTTTTTATGACGAGCGGTTTTATGTTCTAATTGCTGATGATAACATGGAAAGTCGGGCAAAAGAAGATTGGAAAATGCACCCAAGATCATTGAAGTTTACATTGAGTGATGTTTTGGTGTGGACTTTCTAATTAACGCATTAGAAAACACCGTATCCATCCACATATCTTAGTGCAGATTTTAGATTTCAAATAATTGGCGGCAGTGTTCTTGTTTTTATTTTATTATTATATGTATATTGAAATCAATATGTATACCTTCTCAGTACTCACATTGCACAACCTCAACTAGCCTTTTTTGTGAAAACCAAAACACAATACCCTCGAAGTAAATTCTGTCAAAAAAATGTCGGGGATTGTTCATTTAAAAAGCGCGCGTTACACATATGTCTAAATTTTTTTTGCTCTTACGAATTAATTCGCAACATTCTACACCATGAATTGGGCATGAGACGCGTGGCTGCTCGACTTGTTCCAAGAGAGTTGAATTTCTTTCATCGGAATGAATGAAAACATCCTAGAGCAAGTGAATTCGGCCCCAATGTTTATACAGCGCATCATAACAAATGATGAGACGTCGGTATATGAGTCTGACATGCAAACCAGTCAACAGGCGGCTGCGCCATTCATCCACTTGAGCCGAAACCCAAAAAACCACGTCAAAGTCGGTCTAAAGTGAAAGTTGTGCTACTCGTTTTCTTTGATTATCATGGTGTTGTGCACTCGGAATTCATTCCATATGATTCTACGGTAAATAAAGAATATTATTTGGAAGTTTTGCGACGTTTGAGAGAGAATGTGCGTAGGAAACGGTCCAATTTGTGGAAAGAATACTTATGGATCTTGCACCATGATAACCAACCGTCTCACAAGGCTAATATTATGAACACTTTTTTACCAAAAACTCGAAACATATTATCGAAAAACCTCCGGATTTAGCCCCCGTTTTCCCAAAACTGAAATTGCCACTCCGCGGGCGCCGCTTTGAGTTGATAGAGGCCATTAAGGAGAATTCGCTGAAGGAGTTGAAGAAGATCTCTTCAAACGCGTTTAAAAGGTGCTTTGATGACGGAAGTAATCATTGGCATGTGTGTACTGCCTCGAATGGAGACTATTTTGGAGGCGATAAAATACATTTTGATTATTTTGCGTTGTATTGAACAATCCCCGGTACTGTTTTGACAGAATCTATGTATCTATAACTTTAAATAATACATATTACAATAATTACTGCGTAGTCATTTGTCTTCCCATTCAATCACGAAATAAAACATATCAAAATAAGTTATAAACTGTAATATTATCAAATAGTTATAATAACAACGTAGCTATAGCTATATAAATTTTGCTGTCCTCGGTTGAGTATGATAATGAGCCAACAACCAGTTTAGAATAAAAATAGCTTCAAAGGATTTCAAGAAGATATTTGATGCCATTATCTGCGATAGTCAAGATGACCGAGTTAAAATTTTTATCAACCCACCTGATCCAAGAGAATTGATTATTCATGGTAAAGAGTGATAGTGGGTGTTATTTACACAAATACTCGTAAATTAGTACGTCGGGCATCCTTATTCTAATTCCTGGCGGTAACATGTGATGAGTAATGATACACTCTTGGATCAACTTATGTTCCGACGTCATATCGCACGATATTATCTACGTCACAGCGTACAAAAAAAAAAAAAACAAAAGTGGCAGTCTGGGTCGGTGGTTCCAGGTCTACTTCCAGAAGAAATTGGATAATATCACACTAAATTGAGTTACGGTTTAACCTTTGCCATTCAAGAGTGCGGTGCCAATATAAGAAGTGTCTAAAACACTTTGTGTCGAGGAAGTATATTTCGAAAATGTTCCTGGAAACTTTGTTTTTATTATTTGTGACGTGATAACGTCTTATAATCCGATGTATCCGGCAGCACGCACCAAAAAATGCGTCGTTATCTTGCTCATGCGTCGTTATCTTGTTCATGCGTTGTTACCTTGCTTGAACTGCAAGCGAGAGCGCGGAACGAACGACCAAGAGGCACAATCGGCCCCGCGTTCGGCAAGGTTCGACATCTGGCTCTGTCCTACTTACATGAGCATATATATGTATGTATATGCGCATTTGTTTATAAATTCACATATTTGTATTTGCATATGCCGTCTTTCTGTGTGCATGGTAATGAACCATTTCTCTGTTGAGAATAGCACGATGATAGAAAGAGTAGGAAATGAAAGGGAGTGTTTCGAGAGTAAAGTGTCTTGAAAAAGGCAAATCGATGATGGTGCCTCTTAGTGTTGTTGACTTATTTACGTCTGATGCACAATCGAAATTGAACAGATCTTTCATGAATTTGATAAATGTCTCGTCATTTTTCACATTTGTGTAAATGTAACTTGATCAATTCCATTGCGATTCCATATGCCTCCTTCTCTACAGGTAATATATATCTATACAAAATCTCTATCAAACAAATATAATTAAAATTTTCTTTTGAAAAATGCAACCATTCCATCAGTATTTTCTTATGACGTTGTCACGTTAAACTATCCTCAGTAAACCGACTTTACAGACAACCTCTTTTGTGTTTCACTTTGTCTTCCTTTACCCTAATTTTAATTTAGAAATAAAAATGCATCCAGAAATATACTTATATTTGTACTTTTCATTTGACAATTAATGGGTTAAGATATTAAAGTATTTGCCGACAGATGCATGGTTGAAAATGATTTTAGGCACTTGGATGATATTGGAATCCGGCAGGATGAGGTGCGACGCTACGAAACCCATCAAAACATCGTTGTTTTGCGCGCTAGATTCAATACAAAATTCTGTTATAAATCATATTGCGAACTCGTTGGACATTGGGAGGATGCCAGAATTGAAAGACCAGTGCCATGTGGACGATTTGGGTCACCAAGAAGAATATAGTGCAAGCTATTAGCGAGATAGAGGAAAATATTATTATCAAGTTCTTCGTAAATGGAATTGGCAGTATGCGAAATTGCCAAGTCAGGAGTCAGGTTTTTCAAATTCTGTTTTATAAATAATGAAAAAAAAAACGTTCTTCTTTATAATTTTATGTTATTTTCAGAAACAAATTGTGAATGAGTCTTTTATTATTTTCTAACCATAAACTCAGGGATAGGGGTGCAATTATGGCATTCTAAGGAACATTAACAAGCGCGATTTAAAATATTAAGTTCCGCATAATTTAGCTAAGAGTTAAGTAGAGCGCGCTATCTAAT
This sequence comes from Anastrepha obliqua, assembly GCF_027943255.1. Taxonomy (NCBI): domain Eukaryota; kingdom Metazoa; phylum Arthropoda; class Insecta; order Diptera; family Tephritidae; genus Anastrepha; species Anastrepha obliqua. The sequence goes on from NC_072892.1 coordinate 92,002,969, forward strand.
TGCGCGGAATAAAATGGGCTGCTTTTAAAATGTAATGCATTACAATATTTATTATATGTACTTGTGCTTTCCACATATTAATAAGAATAAGAAATGCGCAACTATTTCGTTTTACGCACACATATCTGTGCATATTTTAAATTATACTTACATACTCTATTCACATACATACATATGATTACACTTAAATGCATGTGAACAAATATTTCCATATGAATAACTCAGTCGCGGCAGTTGGTAAACGAGGAAACATAACCGAGGAAAAGTAAGCAGCATTCTTTGCATATGAGCGGAATTCTATCGAGCTCAGCACTGCATTTACATCCCTGCAGGAAATTACACCTTCCACAAAATTAGGTATAAGTTTGAATTTCTTTTTAAAGTTAATGGATAGTAAAGTGTATGCCATTGACTGGGATTTTTTAAATGACATATTATTTCAACACTGACAGAAAATTCGACAGTGACTCTTCCAGTTTCCACCGCCATCGGATCAGTACAGCTAATTGCTGCTGTTGCAAGAATTCAATAACTTTAACTCAAAGCATATCTTACATATCACTTAACATTAGCGGCAGTAGCTTGAGGAAAATTCGGCATAAAGACAGCGACTTATTTCCCTACAAACTGCAATCAGCCAAGAAATTGAAGACAAACCTGATAACGCTTCTCTGTATAGGGTCCGGAATAGGCTCAAAAACTCGTCTTTTCGGACTTCAAACTCTTCATTTCCTCAGTTGCAATGAGTAAAAATAGAAATTTTCTATATTAGAGAATCAGAGAATCCATGCCTAGTTGCAGAGAAGCTTTTGCATGCGGAGCATGTGACTGTTGGTGTAGTTTTTTGAAGCGGCTGTGGTTTCATGATAATGGTAATACTGTTACGTTCAAGGGAAGGTTCTCACAAATTTAGTTTTGGCAGAATATTGACGAATTGAGTTCGGGCGAGGTCTGGTAAACAGAAAACACAGAATTTAAAATGCAGCTCTGAGATAGAATAAAACTTCCCTATGCAATCGAAAAAATGACCATAAGTTGTGTGCTGTAAATTGTTTTTGTACGTTGATTAATTGCACAACGCCATGCGAAAGACTCAATTATGATATTTTCTCTTACCATACAAAGTTGGGCACAATTATGAAAAAAAAAATTCTAAGTTTTCCTTGAGCGTAATTAAAGAAATAAAAAGTTGTCGAAATTTGGGAATAAAATTAAAACAACAAGATTAGAAGAAATTGGTTTACTAAAAAAAGTTCGACTTTTTTAATATGAAAGTACGGAAAAATATTATCTATAGAAAACATATATTTTGCTTTCTCTTAGGCCGATAATTCTTTGACTTGCAATTCAAAAAAAATATCTAGTTGCAAAAATAAAAATTGTGAACTCCCATAACGCGACAATTACTTAATCTTTCTTCCCTCCTTTTGTGCAATTTATGCTACTTCATAGTAAAATATTTTCACTAAATTCAATCAAAGTCGAAGCGGTGAATTTTTTAGGGGATACACTTGAAGTTTTTTGTTCCATATTAGGCAGTTTCAAATAATTGAATCAATAAAGTGATTTAAACTGTTATATGCGTAAAAGTCATAAAACTCTCTTTTAAAAGTGACGCCTTGATTTCATCATCATCATCATTTTTCCCTACAGCTTTATGTGAGCTTTGGTTTGCGGCACAAAATGTCTCCATTTGACCCAAACCTTGGTTGTTTCCCTGCAATTGCTGACCTAGAGTTTCCTCTTGTCGTTTACTAGTTCGTCAATCCATCTTGATCTTTGTCTGCCTCTTCCTTTCTTTGCAAATGTTTTAGCGTCAATTACTTTTCGTTGAGCTCTCGTGGGGTCCATTCTCATGGTATGACCTAGCCATCTTAGTCTTAGAGTTTTGATCAACCACACAACATTTTTCCCTTTTATAAGTTGGTCCAGTTCATGGTTCTATCGTATACGCCACCCGCCGTTGTCTTGAACTGCATCGAAGATTTGCCTCAAAACTTTTCTCTCGAGCACTTGGAGCTTGTTTTAGTCTTTTTTACTTATTGTCTAAGCCTCCGATCCATAAAAATGAAGTCTGTCAGTAGTGAATAATTCCTAGGCGGTACATTTTTTATGCCATCTTTGACATTTGCCAAGTAGACAGATGTACAATTTTACGCGATAGAACAACGCGTTAAAATTTTTGAAACTTATTATGAAAATAGGCGATCTTTAACAACAACACGTCGAAAAGTTCGTTATTTTGATGGTGGAAATAATCGTTCTAATCAGTCGACAATTCAAAGATTGGTAAACAAATTTCAAGAAACTGTCGAGGATAGGAAAGGACTGTTAGACCAAAAAGTGGACGTTCTTTTGAGAATATTGCTGCTGTTGCACAAAGTTTTGCTAAACAACCTTCAACATCGATATCTCAAAGTTCTCTACAATTAGACATTCATCAATCAACTGTTTCGCGGGTTTTACCTATAGGCTGGTGGCGGCTCAAGTTGGACATTTACCGTAAATGATGGTGTGATGCCATTTTTCACATATAATTGTTAAGAGCCTTTTTTTGAATAAAAATTGTGAAACTTCATAGAAATAAATTTTAATAGTAATTAAATTTTAAAAGTAAAATAAGAAATTAAGTTATTCCTATAACTTCTAGCTTAATTATGGGTTATCTTCAGCACTGAAAATTGTACATGAGACATGAAGATGTTCATATGAATTCATAAAATAGATTTCCCTTAGTTCGTGAGGTAAAAACTTATTTCAATATGTTGGGGATCTATTTTGTCGCTACCTCATCTAGCCCCCCTTAATTATAAATTCCAGAAGACTGCTGCAGGTAGCTATTGCTGTGTAAATTGATGATTTGCCCTACACGGTTATATAGGTGCTTGCGTATGCAAGATACTTATATTTGTTGCGTTTATAGCTGCATTAGCAGTAGTTACCAAGTCTGCTACAGCTGGCGACGAACGCGGCGATAAGCGAGACGATATATGCATACAGATATTTAGACTGCAGCGACTTGAGAGCTGTGCCAGCGACTTGACAGCTGTGCCAGCGACTTACGCTAGCTCAAAGCCAAGACTGCCAACGCCAGCAACACAAGGATAAACAGTAATATACTGAGCTTTTACACACACATATGCCCATGAGAATGTACGTGCAAATATGTCTTAAGTGGCTTTTAACCTTATTTCGCAACCGCTTCCGACATGCTACATACCAAGTTTTTGTAGGTGTGGGCAAGTATAATGTAGTTTTAAATATAAATATGTATGCGTGTTTGTATATGTGAAATACTCGTATAATAGTATATTTGATATTTTATTCCTGTTTTGTACTTTCTCAGCCCGCAGCGGCTTGTCTTTGACTGCATACACCGGAACAGTTGCACAGTTATAATCACATGCTTAACGTGTTTAAGGAAATTCGTTACAATACACAAATATGTATGACGGTTTGTGCGCGCTTAAATACTCGCGCATAAGTATATAACATTCATATACTTTGGAATTTCATATACAGCGGCAGTAGAAGTAAAATGTCGTTGCTACAAGTTCATTGTGTAGTATATGTGTGCATGAGTAGTATATAAGTATGTAATTGCAGCAAAGTGTCTATACATACATGCAAACCTCCATACATAAGCATGTCTCAACATAAATAAACTCTTATGGTAGTAACTAAATCGTTTTGTTAGTCAACTATGCAGTAATAGCGACAAGACTACAAATATTTTTAAGCTTCCACTACTTCAGATTCTTCGCTCTCTCGCTCTTCGTCAGCGCTAGCATTGTCAAAAGGACATATGTAAGTATGTATGTCAACTTGGTGCTTATTGCTTGGGCGACATTTGTAAGTAGTTATACGTCCTACACAGAAATAAATTTAATATTTTCCATTCTTCTTATAAGCTACCAGAACGCAAAATAAATTCTCATGGCTCTTTATTGCTCATGTACTCTAATAATTCCCCTTGTGAATTTTATTATTAGACATACTAAGCGTAGTTCTTCTTTCTTTCATCACTTATAAAAATCAACTGAATCATTCAATCAAACAAAATTTATGTAAGTTAAAATTGCCATCTTTGAATTAATTTTAGTGAATTATTCAATAGAGATATATTATGCCAATTGAGCAAGCTAAAAATGAGTATTCCTATGGGAAGTGTTGGCCGAAAACTTCTGTCATTTGCTTGCTTTCCAGCTATTTACCGCAAGTTTGTGATCGAATCAGTGTTGCCAACGCCAATAAATCTGAGTCGCTAGGGCCAATACCAAAAGTCGCTAGAAAGTCGCTAACTCCCTCAGGGGCGGATCCTAAATTTCTGAGAGATGCACAAGAGGCCAGCTGCGGACTTAAAATTTTTAGATGAATAATAATTAAACCAGTAGTACCAACTCTACTGAAATTTTGAGATCAACGGAAGTTAGTTTCAATTACCTAAAATACTGCTTTTTTTTCAGAGGTAAATCCATTATTTAAGCAACTTCGAGATAGATTTAAATATTTTATATTTACTTAAAATGAATTAAAAAGTAAGTAGGCTAGAGGACAGTAAACAATCAACTGAGCCGATATCAATTCAATTGTTTCACATACAGAACATAATAAAATTCGGGGATTCCCCGACCGCATTGCTCTTATGTGATCAGTGGTAAAAATAATTTGGTTACTCATTACAATTGTGTGAAACAAGGTCTAATTGAATTGGAATATATTTTATTATTTCTTAATACAACGTATGATTTTTGTTATTTTCATAAAAAATTTTAAGGTAGAAATAAATTTAAAATTTCAATTATAGATCGATAATTTATCAACGATAACACACCAATAGGTAGTGCTTTATTTTATCTATAGTCAGTAAATTGTTACTCTAGAGTATGGAAGGTAAAGGGCATTCACGGGTAACCAAGTTGACAGAAAAGTATCTATTGCCTAAAAAAAATATATATTGCCAAAAGTCGCCAGATAAGTCGCTAAACCATTTTTGTCGTCAAAACTTTTTTTTTGTCGCCAAGACTCAAGCAAAAGTCGTCAGTTCTAGCGACAAAGTCGCTAAATTGGCAAAACTGGATCGAATGCAGTGAAGAAGACATTCTGCAGTTGCCCAAATTGAATAGTACATCTGCTGCCATTAGTAGTTGCCTTTTTCTTTAGCGTGGGAAAGCAGAATACTCAAAAAGGTCCAAGTCTTGCCTCAAATGCTGGTGCATTCGTAAACTTCCTCACCATCAGGTTCAGAACCTAAAATATGATTGTTTCTATCTGGCTGCAAAATAGAAATACATTTTTGATTGTTTGGTAAACGTTCAAATGCGGTGTTGTTGCATGGTTTCAATAATTCAGCAGAGTGGAATATGTAGACTAATTTGATTGCGGTTTGAAAGACAATGGCATAACTTTATTTTTGTAAACAACGGTTTCTTGATATATTTCTTGTAGGGAAATATAGAAACATAGAAAGCTTTCTTCGAAAGAGCATCACTTAAAAACTTCTTTACCATTTTAACACCGGTGCAAAGTCTGTGGGTCCTAGATGGTTTATGTGTGCCCCTCATTTTATAAGCGTATTGCCACCTGTTTGCTTTATAGAAAATTAATTTATTACAAGTATTGCAGCATGGATATAAATGCAAACATTTCTGATAAAAATTTGTATTTATTTATTTTTATGTAACAGTAATAGTTATAAATAACCGATACACTAAAATTAAACAAGAACTCTGGCTACTAAGGCTTTCGGCTCGAGATTTATACTTATAAGACTATTGTAGATATTTTAGAGATAATTTACATTAAGTATTAAAAAAAACAAAAACTGTTGTTCGGAATGATAGAAACTTATTCCAAAAACAATTTTGTTTGATGGCCTTGCCGACTGCCTTTTATTTGTAAAGCGACTTATTACAATTTCATTTTAACATAAAATGTTGGTTAATATATTTTTTTTAATCCATTTTTTAATTGCGATATGTTTTTTAAACAATTAGGAACTCCTTTCTGAAGTTTTTGAGAGGCCAGTCAATTGTGAGTACGGCGGTGTCATTCGCGAACGTTTCGACTATTGTTTCTTCAGAAGCTGGTAGATCCTATATGAGTAGCAAGTATGGGATACTGCCTGGGGGTACACAAACTAAACTTTTACATAGTTTACACTAGTTTTCTACTTTGTCTTCGATAAAGAAATATCGATTTTTATTGAAAAAAAGTAACTTACGACATTTCATTTGAGTTCTAAAATATGGATAATAAAAATAATGTTTAGTTGGTGTTGCCACCTATAATTCAGAAACTCATATGCTTATTAGAAAAATATATTATTTGTAAAAACATATACATGTACACTAAAATATATCGTGTTAACCGACACCAGCTGGATACACCAAGTGAATTCAAGTACTTCTCTACCTGATCTTTCCAACGCAGAGGAGGTCTTCCTCTTTCTCTGCTACCACCAGCTGGTACCGAATCGAATACTTTCAGAGTCGGAGCGTTTGTTTCCATTTGTACGACTTGACCCAGTCAATGAAGTCGCTGGAAGTTTATTCGCTGCACCAGCTCTACTTATACATCGTCGTAAAGCTCATACAGGTCATTGACATAATTATGCCACTTTATATTTTTACTATATTCATAATATTTTTCATGCTAAATTTTTTTATAGGTATTTTGTAAAAACATAGCTCATTGTATAACAAAAACCTCAACCATAATCAAGGTTCCAAACCTTGCAAGAAATTCACAAGATGAATCAATGGTTTACCCAGTCGCATTTTAAAATATCATGAGAACTTCAGGACTACCACTACAACTTGGAGAAAACACTTTAATATATTTTAAAAGCTCCTAGGTTGTGCAATAACACACAGGATGAAAAACTTTGTGAAGCAACTATTTTAATAATTGCTGCAAAGGATCTCAAATCCCGATCAGTTTGTGTTCAATAACAATTATTAAGGCATAAGGTAAGATTTTTAAAACAGCAGATATTGATCTGCGTAGTAATTGGCTCACTCTTGTCCAATACTCGTTGGTCCAAAGGATTTATAGATTTGCGCTATCTACATTGAAACTAAAAATATTGTGAATTGTTCAATAAATATTTGTTCATACTATAAAATAAAATAAAAATGTTACTAAAAGCAAAAATTTCTCAAAAAATTACAATACCAAATTTTTTACCGAATTTCCCCATTAAAAAAAAAAATTTAAGAAGAGAAAAAAAACTGTTTAAAGTACTTTTTTAATTAAAAAAATTTATATAAACGTTTAAAAGAATCGAAAATATTTCATTTTGAAGCACTTTATACCGAAATTTTCAACATTGAAGTTATTCCGAAGATATTTAGTTTTTTAAACTCTTTCCGTTGACTTCTTTTTATACTAAAGCTAACAAATAAACCAATTGACAGAAAAGTGTACGACAAGGTCCAATATACTTTGATAACTTGAATAGCTTTTTTTATAAATATCGGGTGTTTTTTTAACTGCTTGAGAACTATCGATATCGATAACTATGGTTTGACAGCTGAGAATGGCAATCTTTGTTGACATTTCTTGTTCTCATTTCGTTTAATGCCAGAACAATACTTCCAAATTGTAGAAATTTATTACAAAAACAAAAAAATCTGTTCACGAAGCTCATAGAGCATTGGCGGCATCATCGGCCCGAATGGACCATGTAACTCCCAGCCACGTCGGACATATGCCGGATATAATGTTCAAAAAATAAATGCCATGAAATTTTCTATCAGTTTATGGAAATTCATTCCAGCAATATTTCTGTTTTATATTATCATTTTAAGTTTTCAAGCTCTTAAAAGAAAACACCCGAAATTTGTTTTATTTTCTACGCAAGCGATAATCACTTAAGTATAAAAGAGAAAAATACATATGAGAAAATTTTAAGAATTAATTCGCTTGAGAGTGCGAACAGAGTTTGCCGAGAAACCAAAACATCTGCCAAGAGTGGCAGCTTGCCGTGGACTTCGAGACAATGGCATTATGGATACATTTCTTCGTTTCGAAAATGCAATTTAAAAAGTCATTTTGGTCAACCTAAAGCACTGCATAGCTCTTATTATCGAATTACGGTGGTCTATAACTAAAAATATGAATGTGCACACAGCCCATTAAACAATATACACGACTGATTTGAGCACTTTTTTACTTTGGCTCAGTGCGCCACTTTACACTTAATTTACGCACTAAGTTCAGCATTTGGGTTATTAGCCGTTGACAAAATAAAGCTCAGAGTTGTGATTTGATCTCATGGACCTTCTTGTGGGAATTGTTAATATCAACAAAGTCTTAAAAAATTCGATTGGCAGTATGTACTGGGAAGCCAGAGAAGGATGCCACATGAATCAAATTATGCCCCACAAGTAACCATTCTTCTCTTTCTAATAATCTCGTAAAACACCAAAATAATTTTTTTAAATTGTTGCTTAAAAAGATACTTGCATTTAAACTCCTCGTCATACATATATAAGTACAATGACAAGACATCCATGCCTGAGTGCTTGATCCCTCAAATCCATTTATATTTCCCTATATAAATATGAAAATTTCCCTCCACGCATACATGCTTATAATTTTCTAACATGTCAAGTATTTATGCCACAAGTAGTTCATAATAACACAATGATGATTGTTGAGAGATGTGTTTATTTATATTCGTACGTGGGGGCTCCGGTCATTAGATGCCTATAAACAACACTAACACACCCGCATACAAGCTATAAAAACACAACTTCAGTGGTAGAAAAGTACAACATAAGAGATTGATGTAAACCGCAGACAAGTCACAAAATTTATGGGGTAATACATAGCGAGGCACAGAAATGAAATAAAATAAATATCTTGTTAGTCGTTGATGTAGCCCTCGGCTTTGCCGCCGCAGAGGCAGACAACAGCAGATCAAAAAGAAACGAGAGAATGCCTTTTAGCAAAGCAAATAATAAAATTTATGCTAAATATATTTAACCAGCATTCGCCATTAAGCAAAACAGCAGCGACAAATGGTAGCCAAATAATTGTGACGGCTGTTATTATGGCTGTGCAAAGTGCGTGAGGTTATCTTAAGGAAAGCGGTAAGAATTATGTAATTGTATCGAAAATTTCTTCTAATAATAAAAGCAATCATGAAATATTCAGTCTTATCACTAATTCTATCGTAGAAATTTGACGTCAAAGTGTGCCCATGGGAAATCAAAAAGTTTGTCGTTGGACAGCAGTTCTGTATTTTTAATTATGTATTTATTGGTTTTTACATATTTACTATATGAATATATAAAAGCGAATGAAATTTCTTTTGCCGCGATTTTAGATTTTCGTACTCCCTTGGAAAGCCTACAAATTATATTGTATAATATATAATTTGTGTGTAACACTCATTAGAACATTTATTATAATCTATACATAAGTGCTACGGCGGCCGCCAAAGCCGAATGGGTTGGTGCGCGATTACCATTCGGAATTCACAGAGAGATCGTTGGTTCAAATCTCGGTGAAAGCAAAATTAATAAAAACATTTTTCTAATAGCGGTCGCCCCTCGGCAGACAATGGCAAACCTCCGAGTGTATTTCTGCCATGAAAAAGCTCCTCATAAAAATATCTGCCGTTCGGAATCGGCTTGAAACTGTAGGTCCCTCCATTTGTGGAACAACATCAAGACGCACACCACAAATAGGAGGAGGATCTCGGCCAAGCACTTAACAGAAGTGTACGCGCCAATTATTTATTTATTTATTTAAGTGCTACAGCATGGATATCAAGGCACAAAGTTTTCAGAAAAATCGGATCCAAATTTTATTACAAATTACATGATCACAAATATCACTGGTTTATTAATTAAAGCTTTAATAAACTTTTTTTGGGTGTGCTTCTGAACATACCACTGCTTCCAATCTTGATTAGAGCTTCCAGGTGCCTTAAGATTAAAAGGTATACCTGAACTTAAAAGTGGGGATATGAAAGGACAGTTAAAGATCTTAGAAGACTTGCTACATAATCCCATTCTTCATAGGGATGACATACTATCACCCAAACCAATGCTCTTCGGGAACTTCCAAGTTATTAACGAACGTAGAGGCTGGAGAACTAATTCCATCAATTTCAAACTCGGATCTCAGAAATGGTTCAAATTGGAAAATGGTAGAGCAGGGGCGGGAATTAATCGCCTGAATTCAAAAAATCGATTCTGATGGGACTCTACCCAACAATATTCCAGGCAGATATGCATGTCATTGACATGTGTGTGAGGGAATGCCTTCGCAGGAAAATGAGACTGAGTACTCACTTTTATATACTCTTAGATAACCAAACGGCTCTAAAGGCCCTTCTATCAACAATTATCATCTCTAAACTGGCAAATGATTACACAGGCCGACAAAATTTAACCAACATTCAGACCCAGAAACCAGACTATATATTTCCGAAGGTTTATGATGCGCTGAATCCAAATCTGGCCTCAGAATTGCTCTATCAGCTGTAGTTTTCGAGATATCCTAACCTAAAAGTGCAAAAAACCCCATTTTTGCCCATATTTGAGGTTATGTAGCCTTGCAGATGTTTTCTTTCGCCAAAATTAAAGGATGGCATCTTTAAATACAATTCTTCTTTTTTCAAATGGCGTTTTGTTTGCTCAAATATCATTTTTTTTCGCAGAGATATCGCATTTTGAAATTTTCATGTTTTTTTTGTATTTTTTGCACTTTTAGGTTAGGATATCTCGAAAACCAGAGCTGATAGAGCAATTCTGAGGCCAGATTTGGATTCAGCGCATCATAAACCTTCGGAAATATATAGTCTGGTTTCTGGGTCTGAATGTTGGTTCAATTTTGTCGGCCTAGTTCCATTAAACACGAAAGATACGATTATCGTAAAAACTCAAACTAATAAATTAGCTTTAGTTATCAATCCGAATTTTGCATGGACAGAGAAGCAGATATTAGTTTAAATTATTTCGGATACTTTTCCTTGTAGACTAGTGTTACCTAAACCTTTTCAACAAGTTAGGGAATCTGAACATAGTAATACTAGGCTGGATCCCGGGACATGAAGGGCATGAGGAAAATGAAATGACCGATAACCTTGTAAAACAAGGACCAAATATTCAACTTACTATTCTTGAGCCCTTCTGTGGACTCACAAAAAGCCACATTACTGAATTTCTTAGGAAATGGGAGGAAAGGAAATTTGCTGCACACTGGTCAAGTAGTTTCTTAGTACCAGTAAAGGAATATCTGACAAGCTACTCTCATTAAGCGGAGTAGAGTTGCGTCTTTTAACAGGATATTACAGGACATTGCAGCCTGAGGTATTAATTAAATAATATTGGTCTATCTGAGACCAATTTCTGCCGCTCTTGCGAAATGGACATAGAAAGCACAGAACATGTGATTTGTGAATGTCCTGCATTAGGTATACAAAGACTTCAGCACATTCGTGGTATTATAGTATATCCATGCAATCTTTGGAACAACAAACCCAAAATTGTGCTAAAATTTTTAAAAAGCCTAAAACTCTAAGTTTACAAAAATAGGCCTTGCACAATAGACGAACTCTGGTCGCAGTGCGTAATGGCCTTCTAATAATAATAATTGGAGAAGGCGTAGTTTTCGCCAATTTTAATATCAAATTTACCTGGACAAAGAGTAATAAGTGTACCAATTTGCAATAAAATATTAAATATTTTTAAAAATAAATAATTAAATTGTGCGCACGGTTGGCCGGACAGACCTATTAGCATAGCTAAATTAACTTCTCTCATCAGTCTGAATATTTAGCTATACATATCTCTATATCTATCTCTATTCATTTATGCAATTGTTATATGAACTATACTAAAGGGTGAGTTTTTAAGAGCTATAGGAAAGTTTTTCAAAAAACACACGTAAAATTCAGAAAAATGCATGCAATTTTTATTTAAATCTATAGTACAGTCCATATAATTTAATGTTTGAGGGATTATTTCATGCAAATGTTGACCACGACTGCGCTTCAAATGGTCCATCCGCCTAGTCCAATTTTGGCATACTCTTTCCAATGTTTCGGCCGGTATCTCACATATAAATGCTGTAATGTCTTCCAATGCGTTACTTAAAGCAGGCTTGTCTGAATAGATATGAGCTTTAACATAGCCCCACAAAAAATAGTCTAAAGGCGTTATATCGCACGATCTGGGTGGCCAATTGACAGGTCCTGAACGTGAAGTCCATTGTTACGCGTGCTGTGTGGCATGTGACACCGTCTTGCTGAAACCACATGTCATGCAAGTCAAGCTCTTGCATTTTGGGCAAAAAAAAGTTGGATATCATTTCAGGGTAGCGCTTACCACTCACAGTTAAGTTACGATTCGCAGCATCTGAAGAAGTACGGTAAATGATACCTCCGGCTCATAATCTTCACTCCAAAATCGACAATTCTGCTTATTTACGTACCCATAGATCTAAAAATGAGCTTCGTCGCTGAACACAATTTTTCGACTTTAAACTTTCTTAACAGAACACGCATTTTTATAATAAAATACAATGATTTGCAAGCGTTGTTCGTTTGTAAGACGATTCATGGTTAAATTATAAACCAAACTAAAGATGTTTGACAGTGAAACAAAACACGAAACGTGCGTCAGCTGTTTAAAGCGACTGTTTAAAAAGATAGCAATGAGCAGGGTTTCCAATAAATATGTTCTAGCAACTGTCAAAGCTACTCCAGCGACATCTAGTGGTCAAAATATTCAGTAAGGCTTGTCATTTCATCATTATGCTTTAACGCTTGTGAATGTGTGAGAGTTATTAAAAAATACTATCAAAATCTCCTACAGAACCCATTCCTAGTTTAGTCTTTAAAAAAAAAAAAAATAATAATAAATAATTGGCGCGTACACTTCTGTTAGGTGTTTGGCCGAGCTCCTCCTCCTATTTGTGGTGTGCGTCTTGATGTTGTTCCACAAATGGAGGGACCTACAGTTTCAAGCCGATTCCGAACGGCAGATATTTTTATAAGGAGCTTTTTCATGGCAGAAATACACTCGGAGGTTTGCCATTGCCTGCCGAGGGGCGACCGCTATTAGAAAAATGTTTTTATTAATTTTGCTTTCACCGAGATTCGAACTAACGACCTCTCTGTGAATTCCGAATGGTAATCACGCACCAACCCATTCGGCTACGGCGGCCGCCGTTTTTAGTCTTTATTTGAGTTAATAAGCAAAATTTCCGTTATTTGAGCGAATATAGTCTACAAGTGTTCAACCAGGCATCAATAGACCCAAAAATATTGATTAGTCGGTGGTGTGTATAACAGGCCGGCATCATCGGACCTCACTTTTTGTTGAAATGAGCAGGGAGACACGTTACAGTTAATGGGCATCAATACAGAGCGATCTTATCCGACTTTCTGTAACCGGAGCTGAACTAAATCGATGTATCTAAGCTATGGTTCCAACAAGATAGCGCACCATAAAAATCACGCGACGCTCGAAGTTGTGAAGTAGAAATTTTATTGTGGATGTTCTCACGGCGAGCGCTGTGTCCTCTCATGATTCCCGCTGTAATCATGCGACTTGATAATCCTTGATTATTTTCTTAGGTGTTGCTCCTCAGTCTACGCTAACAAACCAACCACCTTGAACCTGTTGGTCCACTAGGTGGAGCTCAGGATGCCATTTCAATATTAAGCCACTTGATAGAAAATAAAGCCAGAATCACTATATTTCACATCATTGCTTTCTTACTTAAATTTCATTAACTACCGCTCTTATATGGCTATTCAACAATTAGTTAGTTAGTTTGTTGTTTTTTTATTTTCGTGCTTATATTACAGTTTTTTTATTATCTGTGAATGTTTTTTAGTCAAAACCAAGTCCTTGATCTAATTGATAACACTTTTCCTCACGCATATTCTACTTTGTAGCCCAAAAGAATTTTTGCTTAGGACACTGAACGATTCAGCTGGATATAAGATTTTCATGGGAGAACTTAACTACACTTTGTACATTGGGGACAATACATAGGGAATATTTGTACGGGGGTTTGAAAGGGGTGTAAAATATAAATTTTTTATTATAGATGGACGCTGGAATAAACATTGGGCTATAGAATCTTTCTATGCTACCTTAATATTCAATCAATATAATATTCAATTCGGGCATTCGGGCATTAGGACGACATTCGGGGGAATGCATACAGTATGGGAGAGTTTGCAAATCTCCAGTCGCGCTAAACTACGAATATTCGGCTAATGCGTGAAGTTCGTATTGTTGTACGGAAGCGAAACATGGCTTTTTTCGAACACCATCACACAGCGGCTACAATCCTTAATCAACAAATGCCTCCGCATCATTTGCAGAATAATCTGGCCAAACACCAACTGTAGCGACGCACTGTGGAGATTACCGAGCGAGGAACCCTTAGGTAAATCAACCACCAGATAGCATCACGAGAATGGCACTGGACTGGGCCCGCAAGGGAGCAGAGGTCGCGATCGACCAAAAAACATTTAGAGAACGTCGATGTTGTGCGAACTAGCAGATGCCGACATCTCATCGAACGGTGCTAAAACAACAGCACAGAACCGTGTACAAAGGAAGAATCTTCTCGTGGAGTGAACAAGGTAAACAACATTTTTTTTGAGATCTAACATAAATAAAAGAGGTCATGCTCATCTAATTTCACCAAATTAGAAATGCATATGCTTAAAGATATTTGAGATATTTCAATAGTTTCGAATTTTATTATTGTACATGAGCAGGTATTCCTTCTGAATCCAATTTTTTTTCTCAAAGCATTTACTTGTGTTATGCATTTAATAAGAAAATATCCTTTATGCTATAGGTGTAAGTTAGAATATTCCTCCCTTCGTTAGAATATTCATGAGAGGCAAATAGCCCAAGCGAATCAGTGCCTATTAAAAGTACAAAGGACAAAGTAAATGAATAGCAAGTCAACCAAGTCGTAGCATTCTAAGCTGACAGCTTGTTGATTATAAAACAGTTTAGCACACCAGTTAACACACCACCCCATACATGCACACTTGTGCATATGTAATTGTGTATACAGCCAAAATTTAAAGGTAAATTGTTTTGACCTTCACGCACCAAGCAGAACAGAGTTTACTTATAATGTGTCATTATCTACATACTAATACTAAACATGCTTTTACATACATATGTATGTACATATTTACGAGTACGAGTACATACATATGTGTATGGCGGCAAGTTGAGTGGCAGTCACCTTGAGCAGTAGCAAACCAACCACAACGTCGTGACAATTTGATGAGCAATATACCCGGGCATAAATACGTTTTGTTTGCTTTACTAACATACATATTTTCGTGTTGTTGGCCGCCGTTAACGAACACTTTGCATCAGCATTCGTGATGTCGGCCGCCAGAAACAGCAGAAGTGGCAGAGGCAAGTGAAATGTGGCAAGTGGCTCCAACCGTGGCAGCATAACAACCCCGACGAAAACTCGCGCATTCATTTGCTATTTACCTTAATACATACATATATACATACAAACGTATTTCATAGCAGTCGGAAGTTCTTGGCCATAAGACGTACTTATTTTGCAAGTTTACTATTTATGCTAAGGGACGTAAGTTTGTTAAATTATACCTCTCCCGTGCGCTTGATAATGTGTCTGAATGTGTATGTATGTAGCAATATATCTGCAGCAGCTTTTACGTGGGCACTTGTGGAGCCTCTGCTGGACCCGTCGCACACATTTACTGGTTTAATTTTTCCCTTTATATTTCTTTTTAATTAGCGACCTTGAAAAAGTTAACAGTTTTGCCTTCACCTTCTTACATTTATGTTGTTGTATTTTGAGTTGCTGTGTCCTTACGTATTTGTACTTTGTATGAAATTCAAAAGTTTCATTTATTATTGTACAACAACACGGTATTTACTATGTGCTGCGCTGAGCAACTATTTTTTTCTATTTATTCTATATGCCTTTTGAATTTTAATTTAATTTGAAGGTTTAGGTTAATTTCTCTTTAGCATAAAGGATACTATTTTCTATTTTATATTTGTTGTTATAGACGGCTTTCGTAGCCCGAGTGAGTCACTAGCATTCGCTTTGTTCTGGGTGTGATTCCTATTGCCGGCAGGCATTAAATTATAGCAAAGTGCTTTTAGAAGTAGTTAATATCAGTCACCCCTCGGCAGGTAGCTCAATGACAAACCTCTGAGTGAATTTCTGTTATGAAAAAGAACCTTTTTATGAGTAGGTAATTTGCCATTCAGAGGCGGCATAAAACTGTCGGTCCTTCCATTTGTGTTCAACATTAAGACGCAGACCATAAATTGGAGGACGAACTCTGGTAAATACCTTATAAAGGATGTGGGCGCCAATATTAGTAAAAGCCAAGTATGCCAATATTAGCGGTAGTTGTTCATCCTGGGATGTCGGGATATTTTAATGATATAGCGACACATCTGGCATGCGAGTATGTTATAAGTATTATATATATATGGGGC
Source organism: Anastrepha obliqua (assembly GCF_027943255.1). Lineage (NCBI taxonomy): Eukaryota > Metazoa > Arthropoda > Insecta > Diptera > Tephritidae > Anastrepha > Anastrepha obliqua. Next base: position 92,019,462 of record NC_072892.1, read on the forward strand.
ATTCTTTCTCAACGGGAGACCCCTATCCATCCAAAAATGTTTTTGACCTAGAGAGTTCTAATAGGGATTAAAATTTAGATCTTTGTATCTACTTTTCAATGCAGAGTGGCCAAAAATGAAATTCAAGATGACTCATTTAATATGGCTAAAAATTAAATTCATTAAATTCATTCTAATAACCTATGCCAAAAAAATTCATTTCAACGGAAAGAGTTGTACGAGGTCTCAAAATTTAGCTAGAGTGTGGAGAAGATATCGTCTAAGAATTATACATATATATATTTATAGAATTGGCGCGGACACCCATTTGGGGTGTTTGGTCGAGCTCATCCTCCTATTTGTGGCTAGTGTCTTAATGTTGTTCCACAAATGGAGGGACCTACAGTTTCAAGCCTATTACGAATGGCAGATATTTTTTTTTATGAGGAGCTTCTTCATGGCAGAAATACACTCCGAGGTTTACCATTGCTTGCCGAGGGGCAACCGCTATTAGAAAAAACTTTATCTTCATTTTAATGTTTCCCCGAGATTTGAATCTACGTTCTCTCTGAATTCCAAATGGTGGTCACGCACTAACCCGTTAGGCTATGGCGGCCGCCTAAGAACTGCTTTAAGTTTATTGGCATATACAAATTCAACGGAAAAATTTAACATTTTGAAATCAGATAGTCTTGGTGCCAAATTCATATAGCGACCTTTCTGAAAGGACGCTCACTAATATGCACCCGTGTAATTCTCTAACACAAGCCATTATATTCCCCAATGACAGTGGCCCAACAACAATGCTGTTCAATTCAAAATAAGCAATAATAATGGGATGCCCAATACAATGATTGCCTCTCACTCGAATTATGGCGCATAAATTCTGATATTTTTAGTGAGAAATTAGCATTTTTTCTTGATTACTTTTGCCCTACTGCTATTTATATTTATACAACTTTTTCTGAATGAAATATTAGAAATATCTATAACGCGCCAGCAATTAGACCTTTACTTTGCTCAACAAAATTTGCGTATTATTGTACATATATGTAATATATTGTAATATAATGTATTGTATATACACAATCAATATAATGACACAGACAGTTTCCTTGGTATGTATTATATATTTTATATACCCCTTTCATTTATTTTAAATATATTTCTTAAAAAGGCGTCATTAGAGTAAGAGCAAAAATTCAGTGAAATGCCCCGAAGCGGTAGAAAAGATTTATTCAAGAGTAAAAGCACAGCAAATAGAAAGGCAGCAATAACAACAAAACAGTGGATAAATCTGCTTTGAACAATAATTGACAGTAAATATATAAGAATAGAAAGGACTAATAATGGTCATGCTACACAAAGAGATTTGTGCTTCCCCCGCCGCCAGCTTGGAAATTCACAGCTTTTGTAATGACTCAGCTTAATGAAGGAAGTTGTTTGAAGTGAACTAATGACGGTAATGTGGAAATGGGGTTTTCGCTCTGATAATGGGTGTTTGTTTTTAAAACAAATGAAATACACAAACAAATCGACCAAATGTGGGTTAGTTTACAAATTTTATGGTAATTAAGCTGGTATTCAGTAAATTATACCAGTCTTAAGTGAGTAAATTTGAGATTTTATGTTGAAGACTCACTAGTATTTAGCAGATTTAAAATGATTGACATACGATACCATTTACAAAAATTATAAATCTTCCGATAGGGCTTCGTCAGCTTCTTTACTAGATATAAATGGCTGAACACAGAAATTACATTAATTTAATTTAAGAAAAAATTACCTCGCTTCAAAGTAAATATTTATTACGACACCCAAGCGACAATAAGGGTCCTCGGGTCTATGACGGTGCATTCGAAACTAATCAGGGGATGCCTGTCCTCACTTTCGGCTGCGTCCGAATTCTTTGACATTAGCCTCATCTGGGTTCCTGGTCACAGCGACATTGCGGGAAACTGCGAGGCGGATGAGCTGGCCAGACAAGGGATATGTGAGGGGATCTCCCTGCGAAAGGAGAGAATTGGGATCCCCCTGACTACCTGCGGTCTGCTCCTGGAAAGATGGGCATCGCGTCAACTCAGCGAGCGTTGGGCAAGTACACAAACTTGTGAGGTCGCGAAATCCTTCTGGCCACGTGTGGACCGGGGGCGCTCGGGCGAGCCTCTGAGGTTGACAAAATATCAGCTGTCGAATCTCGTGGGTTTTCTCACAGTTCACTATGCGCGAGGAATGCATGCTGTGAGGCCTGGAATTACCTCAAGTCCCTTTTGCGATGGTTGTATGGAGAATTAAGTGGAATCATCTCAGCACCTTCTCCTTAGCTGCCCTGATCTGGCGGTGCTAAGATTCAGACATCTTGGCTCTTTGCTGCGCCGGCTGATATAGCTGGCGTTGACATTAAAAGCTGGTGAATTTCATCAGTAGCACAAAGCGGTTGGCGCAAACGCAGCACAGTCATCGTTCGTAATCCACACACTCTAAACCCACCTTTCTAACCATCCCAGCACAACCTCTCCCCGCCCTCTCCCCGCATCCCATCGGTCTTCCTCTCTCACCTCACCTCCTTCATAATGGTACCACAAACCGACGAAACCGTTTTTTCTTCGCCCAAGTGTGCTCATTCCTTGGGCAACCATATTAACCCCACCTCGCTTCATTTTCGTTTTTTCTTGTTTTTAATCATAAGTCAAAAAAGAAACAATCCCTTCCTTCATATTTATCTTTTTTATCCTGCTAATAGTTCGATTAAAAAATAACATTTGTTTTTTGAGATTGCTTGCTAAATATGAACTGGTGTAAAAATGAGATTTTGCCGCTACAAGCTTTTATTACTAGACACTACTTCCCGAATACCAGCATTTAGTCTTCATAAATAATTTCGATCTTCCTTGACTCCGTCCAACCCATCGGTTCTATTTTGTAAACACTTTTTTAGCATAGGATATTCTTATCTGGTTAATGATGAGCCGAATGTAAACTTCCAAGTCGTGAATGGTAGCTGATTTATCAGCCTAGACCACAAAATTGATATATTGCCTTAAAAAGTAGCCTGAAGCGGCTTTAATCGAAATGTTCATCAAAAATTTAGACCTTTAATTGGATATGAGAAGTTCTTGCTGGAACTAGCAACAAGACAATTGTTGTAAATATAGGGAATCAAAACGGCCCGAATAATTTGGAAATAGAGTACACAAATTTGAGTACAAGGGCGATAGATTATTTATTAATGAACAAATATTATCTATAATTTTGATTTGTAGGAAAATATTGTTAAATCGTACTGCATATACTCCTGAGCTAGTTACATGAACGCTAATGAGCATTATAACTTATGTTTGATGCCCAAAATGTCTTGGTGTGGACATTTGCCAAGGCTCATACAAATGTATACAGAACAAAATACTGAAAAAAAAAATGTCAAAGACATTTGTTTACAACCAAAAAATACACCCGTTAGTGCCGAAAAATGTACAATTTTATTGCCAGACCAATGCGTAGCTCATTAATTGAAGTTTAAATCAAAAAACACGCGTAAAAGTTTGCGAAGGGATTTCCAATGCTATGTTATGAAAGAAAATTAGCTAAGCAGATACATTTTTTTGTCAAATGATAATAATATACCCATACAAAGGGTTTTGAAAAAATTGCAAAACAGACTTGAGCCAACTACGAAAAATTAAAAGATAAGATCTACTCAGATTCTTTTTCTTCTTAATTGGCGCGATAACCGCTTACGCGATTGTGGCCGAGTTTAACAAAGCGAACCCGTCGTGAAGCCAAGTCCTTCTGCCCCTGATCTTTCCAGTGCAGAGGAGGCCTTTCTCTTCCTCTTCCTCTACTACCACCAGCTGCTACCGCATCGAATACTTTCAGAGCCGGATCGTTTGTATCCATTTGGACCACTTGCCCCACTCAACGTAGCCGCCGGATCTTTTTGCGCTGCGCTATGTCTATGTCGTCGTAAAGCTCATAAGCTGATCGTTCTATCGCCTGCGATATTCGCCGTTGCCAACGTGCAAAGGTCCAAAAATCTTGCGCAGAATCTTTCTCTCAAACATTCCAAGCGTCGCTTCATCGGATGTTGTCATCGTCCACGCTTCTGCGCCATACGTTAGGACGAGCATAATGAGAGTCTTGTAGAGTGTTAGTTTTGTTCGTTGAGAGCGGATTTTACTGCTCAGTTGCCTACTTAGTCCAAAGTAGCACTTGTTGGCAAGAGAGATTCTACGTTGGAATTCAAGGCTGACATTGTTATCGGTGTTGATGCTGGTTCCTAAATATACGAAGTCTTTTACAACCTCGAAATCATAACTGTCAACAGTGACGTGGGTGTCTGCTCAGATAAACACCCATTTAATAAGCAACTTATCAAAAGGTGATCTCCAAGCACTACTTGACTAACATATTGTAGGTAGATTTATCGATACGTGAAATTGATTGGAAGATCGGATTGAATTGTGAAAACTGACGATAATAGAAGTCCCTGGAGGTATTTCGAGGCTGTAAGGGTCCAGAAAAAATACAAAATTGGTAGTTTATTATTATAATTATGAGAAGTTTTAGCATTGCGAGTCAAAATATCGATTGGGCTCATGGATTCAGAGTATTTTTCGGAGTCCAACTTTCTAAATAAATTTTAGTAGGCTATCCGAACTGTGGGGAAGAAAATTGAATAAACATAATTATATGTCCGAATTTATGTCCTGGTCAGATCATCTGAAGTGAAGTTTATTATAAGCCGTTGAAAGTCAACAAAGTAATCACGGACAATCGCTATCAGTGGATGAGTTTGTGCCAAGTACTGTAAACAGAAAGAATAGGAATTTCATAGAGCTCGATCATATATTATTAAATTGGTCGAAATGGGCTGAACCTTATGCTGAGACTGATATCAGTTATTGTTCTAAATTAACCCTTCTATCTTCATCTTAGAAAAGAGGTAGTGTGTATGGAAGTAAGGTCCAATGAGTAGAGATAGTGGCAAATTAGAGAATAACACTTCGGATTAATTGATAGCGATGTTTTAACTGCAAAAATAACTCTTCGGTACTATTTTCATGCATGGCGTGGAATCCTCAAGACTTTCTGAGTCCTCACGCTCTTGTTTTTTATGAGGAGTATTTTCATGGCAGAAATACACTCGGAGGTTCGCCATTACCTGCCGAGAGGCGACCGCTATTAGAAAAAACTTTTTCCTAATTTTGGTGTTTACCGAGATTCGAACCGACGTTCTCTCTGTGATTTCCGACTACGGCGGCCGAAATGGCACATGAGGAAATGGAGCCCCATTTTGTCTGCTCTTTTCTGAGAAATAATTTGTGATGTTCCCTTTTAATAACTTTCAGGGGGATATCGAAGAAGGGTCCTGAGGCCAATTAAGTCCCCTTCCTAGCAAGCTCATCAGCAATTTCATTTCCCTCATTGTTCCTTTGTCCTGGAAGCCAGATCACAGAAATGTTACCTGAATACCCAAAAGATTTGATCTCCTCCTTACAGAAGTTTACTAGTTTGGTTCTGCACAATGGCATCGTTAGAGTCTTGATCTCGTCATAACTATCGGAGAAGATGTTAATATTTCCCTCGGTCCTACGTCTACATCTATGGAGGTATTTGCTAAATTCACCTTGACCTTAAAGAAAGTGAGTTAGGCGGTAGTTTGTTCCCCCATAGCTCCTTTCTAACTAAGTCGTAAGAAGGGGCATTAACTCATGTGGTTATCTACCCTTAGGTGATCTGTTCTACCAGTCTTGCCAGTGGGCGATCGAACGACGCGTTTCTTCTGCTGCAATATCTTTGCGCCTTGCTCTGCCGTCGGGTTTAGATAACATTATATTGTATATATTCACAGAGCGTCACCTCAGATCGGTGCGGCGTTCAAAAATACCGAGCTGACTACCATCTATATAGGATTCTTTTGTTATGACTAGAGCCACCGTTTTTTAGCATTATTCGGGCAGCCTTAATTGCTATATCTTGCTGTGTGCGGTTTCTGGATGTTTCTTAATCTGTATCTTATGTTTCGAATCTGTATTCAAAAATTATTCTCCGTTGAACCGCATATACAGTATTTCTACAATTGACTGCTGAAATTGTGAACTATGTACTGGAATTTCTGAGTTCGTTAAACTCACCAGAACTGCCACGACTTAAGTTGACATTTAAAGTCGATGCGCCCATAGTTCTAAAAATTATGTTGGGGTAGACCTTCTCTTTCACGTTGTCCCAAAGAAAAAAGTCACAAGGTGTTAAATCACAAGATCTCGGTGGACAATTGTGATCATCTTTTCGAGAGATAACACGGTCCGGAAACTTTACCCGTAATATATCAATGGTTTCGTTACTTGTGTGGCACGTAGCGCCGTCTTTTTGAAAATAAACGTTGTTCAGATCAATACCATCCAACTCCGGCCACAAAAAATTCTTCATCATCTCTCGTTAGCGCAATCCATTAACCAATAACACCTGTTGTTGAAAAACCCTATACTTAGAAAGTAACAGTTGACCAGAAACTTGAAAAATTTATAAATGCAAAACATGATTTTGAAAAATTTTAAATCCGTCTCTAATTGAGAGTCGGTTCGGTAATCAAACGCAGTGAAACGTCTATGCCATGGCACCTAATTTGCTAATTTGGGCAGCACAATCTGGTATCTTTTTGAATTAAAAATAAAAAAAAATTTATATCATAGAATCTTCAATGAAATCTTTCTCAAAGCAAATAATTAATTAATCATATTTACATTTAGTATGCGTTAAATTAAATGTACACAAAGATGTAGGATTATATTTTAATATACTTGTATTATTGTTGTACATAAAACAGGGTGTTTTAAGTGCGAATTTATTTTTAAGCAATGTTCTGTTTAGATAGATTGGCCACATCATAAGAATGCCCAACGGAAAAATCCAAAAAAGGTGTTTACTTTGCGTCCAATGGGAGGAAGAAAAAGAGGCCGTCCGAAGAAAGAGATGGCTTGATGACTTCGAAGCAGACTTAAAAGCGATGAAAGTTTGTAATCGGAAAAATGAGGCAAGAATTGAAATTGAGTTGGAGGAGGGTTGTTGATGAAGCTATGTTCCACCACAGACTGTGAAGCTAAGAGAGAGAGAGAGAGTTCTGTTTTGAGACCTGCCACAGTTTGCTAGCGTCTCTTTTGAGGGATGCTAAGTAGAAACAGTATATAAATAAAAAAAATACTGTACGAAAATTTTAGAACTGTGAGTGGATCTCCAAAGTTGTGGATAATTTCCAGTCATTCTAGTAGTTGAACAAAAACGGGTGGAATAAAAAAGTAAATTGAAAAATTTGATTCCACTGACTTTTAAGCTTATGCCAGAAATTGTGCGTTATTCTACGTTATAAAGACAACTCTATTAAATATTTTGAGCTAATATCACTGTCCTCTAGTGAAGTTAGTTTATCCCTGTATGTTATGTTTTAGCATCGTGTTATCAACCGTACGGCAAACTGAGATTATGCTTTATCTCGATGTAATGAGAATTACTCAGCATCTAGCACTTTAATAGCAGTCCGCTTTTTAAATATCGCACTAGCTCGTTCCGGACTGTCCCATTTTAAATACTATTTAGGAAAAGCATTACTATTTTCCTGACTTTTGGAGTCATGTGTGACGACAGACATGTGAGATGAAGTGAAAACAGCAATAAGGCGCCTTCAAAACGTGGATGTACTTAGAGCCGTTGTTGTATTGGCTGGGATATTCAAATGCCGCGATGAAGAGCTAATAGGACGCTTGTTTACGGTCACTAATATATAAGAACGGTTATCTTATCCACTCAAAATTTCCAACAAAATCGTTTCTGGGAGAAAGATTGGAGTTCATTGCCAACAAATGGATTGTACCTTATCAGTGTGATTACAAGCCAAGCAAATCCACCACTGATCACATTTTCACATATCGTTAAATTCTGAAGAAAATTTTGGATAAGCAACCGTTTCATGAATTTAAAAATTTTTGAAAGCACAAAGATAAGCATCTTATACGCTGCCATAAAAGTTTAAACATCTCCGCTAAACTTAAACAGCTATAAATAATGACGTAAAGCACAGTCTTTAGATACATTATAGTCGAGAAGATCATAAGTGGTTTTAGAAAAAGATACTCTCTTCCATGCCATTTCTTTAGAGAAGGAAACGAAAGGAATTTGCCTAGCGGTGAAAGAGTACAAGGCTCTTGAGCTTTGTTTATTTAGAATTCAGCAAACAAAAAAAAAAACACTCTCACGAAAAATTATTGCCAACTTTATTTTATATGGTGCAAAAATGTGGCAAAAATGTTCGCGCACTTGCGCGCACAGATATGTCGTTTACATATATAATATAATGATGCTCCGGTGAAAATATTCTTCAATTCGACATCCAAAGGAAGACAGTTAAATCAAGTATTTAGAAGGAGCAGCTTAAAAATAAAACCAAGCGAATGCACTGGCTGCTTGGTCGCAAATCTCAGCTTAGTTTTGAAAACAAAATAAGACTATATACGGTATACAGCTTTGGGGAACTGCTAGCAAATCGAATATAGAAATCCTGCAACGCTACCAATCAAAAACTTTGCGTGCTCTTGTTAACGCCCCTTGGTTTGTCACAAATGAATCAATACACAAGGACTTAGATATCCCATTTGTAAAGAGTGAAATTCCAAACTTTTCTAACAGATATTTTGCACGGCTGTCAAACCATGTAAATGCGAATGCCATATGCTTATTAGACTCAAGTAATGAAACAATACGACTGAAGCGTAATTATATCTTAGACTTGCCATTTCTCTAATTTTGCTGAATTAAATAGAAAACAAAATACATAAGTTCCTATATGAAGATAAGCAACTCATTAATACAAATGAAATTTAATACATTTAAGATCAAATCTTAGAACAAATATAGTAATTTTATATGTAGTTTTGCATTTGTGCAAATACTACCGCTGCTATTAGATTATAAGACCTAATTTGCTGAATATCATTATATTAAGATAGATTGCAAATAAAATATTTACAAAAAAAAAAAAAAAAAAATCGAGATCCAAAGGAAGACAGTGAAATCAAGTATTTAGAAGAACTGTTCCGTACTTGGTACTAATTACTGACAGAACTTGACTAAGAACAGGGGGAATGCGAAATTTTTTGGTCTCATCTAAATCGAGAAATTGTTATTGTGTCAAATGAGAAGAAGAAGAAGGGTAAAATATTTTATTATAGAATATTAAAATGGAATTTGGTGTCAGCGGATTGCGATATTAAGAAATTTCAACAACGTATTTTTGCTGGTTTAATGTTGAAGGCATGGATATTGGAGATACTCGTAACATCTGTTTTTAAAAAGACGTACAGAAAAATAGATATATTGATATTTTTGGAAAATTAATATATCTTTCTTTTATCCATCCATCCATTTATGAAACAACAACAATACACTGCAAATAGAAGGAGGAGCTTGTCCAAACACCCAATAAAGGGGGTAAGCTCTAATACTATATACATATTATTTATCCATTATAAAAGCTATAGCCATAACTTGTTATAAAATTAATAGATAACAGCAAAAACTCGTTTGAAGGTGACATATTTCAAGCTGAATGTTCTAGTCATAGATTCGTCAGTTGTAGATCTTATACGGGAAAAATTTTCAAAAATACAACTTATGAGATAACAATTTTATTCCAATTTATTTTGTTGAAAATAAAAATAATACTAAGTTCGAAGGAGTGAAACCAAAATTCATCTACAAATATGTTTTGTTTTTATTCCATAAATCAAACATAGGGTGCTTTATCTATTGGAAAAAAATCGATGCTTTTTTTGTCCTTTGCGAAATAATCTATCAATTAATTCGAAAAAGTTTTTACTAGCTTAATTGGCGTTTCCTCCATAACAGATTCAAACATAAATACAATATTTAAATATTTATATTAATAGATAGTTGGATACTATACGGTTTATATATACAGTGTTTTTTCGTACTTTAATACAATCTTTCACCTACTTGGTAAAAGTGAAACCGCTAAACGGGAGAGACCGACAAAAGAGGAATTTCCTGACAATTCACAGAGAATAGAAAATAGGGAGATTAAATATTTACTTCAAAGTGTTCCTATTGCAAAACTAGAATATGAGTCAAACCACGTCAAGTGGGCCCCGAATTTTCCATCAAATTCCCGATTTTAAAATCAAATGCATTTTTGGATAGAGAATTTGTCACATAATAATTCCTGTGAATAGTTTTTTTTTCTTTCGCTTTTTGTTTATGTTATTAACAATTGAATTTTTTTGCATGATATTCTTGTAAAATCAATATCTCAGAAGCTACAATTGATAATTTGATGAAATTTATTTCGGTTACCGAAAAATGTTTACTCTATCGATTTGACGTTCAAAGACTGTGTATTTGTTGAAACAATATTTTTTAACAATAATTTTTATAAACAATCCCAATTATTTTTGCGTTCTTCACGCTCTAAATGGACAATATAACAGTCAGATGAAGCGCACAATGCTCACCTTTAATAATCTGTAAAAAAAACTTTGTTCATCCAATCCGTTCTGAAGATATCGATTTTTTTGTCAAACTGTGTAAAGTTTTGATGCGCTGCATAATCTGGTGCAACGCGACGCGCTTCGCAGTTGGCCTTGCATTGTCCCATGGGATCATACGCTAAAACGTATAGCACTTAAAAAATGGTTAAAGATTCACAAATGAGGTGTTTCATTACTAGAATTTTTATTACATACATCCATATCTACATGAAAACATACAATATTTAATTAGTAATAATAGTCTCGAAACAAGATGTGACCTCGGAGAAGATTTTACTGCGAATCTTTTTGTTACTTGCAGGTTCGAAGTGATGAAATTGCCGCGTTTTTTTATAGCTATTGCCTCATTGAAGCGTTTGGAAATTTTTTTTTCATGTGCATCATGATCTTTTTCCGAATAAAAAACAAAATCTGTAGATTTGAACGCACCTTTGGCCCACTCGAAAAGAGCTTTAGCATCGCGAATATGATTTCCAGCAACACGCTGCATACTTGCTTTTCGGGCTAGCCTTTTAAAAATTCTAAATCCTGTTCGAAATACTAAAGGTTTCACGCATTTGTTTCGATGTTACCTCATCTGGTACCGTTGTTAAAATTTGAATTTTATCATTTGCCTTTTTTTTCTCACGTAAAGCAGACTTTTTTCCTTGTTGAATATTTGCTCTCGCTGTATATTCATTTTTTTTTTGTTGATGATTTCTGCTATTATCTCTTTGACATTCATATCACTTAATTTTGAAAAACGTCGTTTTTTTATTGGCGGTTCACCAAGTTCTTGTAAAATATTGTTCACCTTTTCTAATTTGAGGTCATTCTGAATTTCCTGGTTTTCAAAATTAGCTTCACTATACGAACATTATTTTGCATCAGAAGAAACTTCAGACTCATCGTTTTCTGCTCCTTGGTCAGCACTAGAAAAAATTAATCTAAATTTTCTGTCACAAATTTTGAGAACTTATTGACTTTATTTGCCTAAATAATAACTGTTCAATGCACAATATATGTATATAAATATCAAGATTATACTGTGGACTTGGACGTATATACGCTGCACTTTCAGTAACACTTCACTCTATATATCTTCATACGACATGTTTTGCAAACGTATTTACCGATGTATTGTTTGAATTTTACATCCCAGTGAGCGGTTATTTGGAATAAATTATGACCTACGCAATTATGACTTTTATTCCCCAACGGATTGCAACACTCATTAGGTCGAACCATTTTCATAACAATACATAATAATTCTTTTCTAACCTCAAAGCATAGACAACATACTAGGAATCACAGCACACTGACACTAGAAGTTGCGGCGACTGTACGACTCTGAAAAGCCATGTTCATGCAAGTTCGTTTTCGTGCGTAGTACCTCGACTGACAAAAAATTCGACATCTTCAGAACGGATTGGATGAACAAAGTTTTTTTTACAGATTATTAAAGGTGAGCAAATTGCGCTTCATCTGACTGTAATATTGTCCATTTAGAGCGTGAAGAACGCAAAAATAATTGGGATTGTTTATAGAAATTATTGTTAAAAAATATTGTTTGAACAAATACACAGTCTTTGAACGTTAAATCGATAGAGTAAACATTTTTCGGTAACCGAAATAAATTTCATCAAATTATCAATTGTAGCTTCTGAGATATTGATTTCACAAGAATATCATGCAAAAAAATTCAATTGTTAATAAAATAAACAAAAAGCGAAATAAAAAAAAACTATTCACAGGAATTATTATGGGACAAATTCTCTATCCAAAAATGCATTTGATTTTAAAATCGGGAATTTGATGGAAAATTCGGGGCCCACTTGACGTGGTTTGACTCATATGCGATCAGAAGAATAAAAAGCAAGGATTAATATGAATATTGCGAAGTAATAGCCGAGCTTTACCAATGTCTGAGGACTTGGGTTTGTGCAGATTTTGACTTGTAACTCTTAGATTGGACGAAGGTTCAACATAAATTGATTGCCTTCATGCCGTTATGTCGACCGTACTATAAAACTTTATTAGCTATGTAAATAAACTTGTACGTAATTTTAACTGGAATTCTTCAGAACGAAAAATTTTGAATCTTCACCTAAGTCTTAATTTCATTGAAAATACGAAAGCTATGACAAACCAAAATTGATTCTCGGGTCAAGTGTTCTCTAACCCATTAAAGGGGAAAACTGTAAGATATAGCGACATGTTGACGAAATGTTTAATGTATTGGAAAAAAATTTCCTTGAAGGAAAATTGTACGAAATTCTGCAGAAATTTTGCCACCAAATTCGCCCGTGGACTACTTTATGTATGTGCGCATAATATTTATGTATGCTTTGAGACGTAACAGAGAGATAACAGAGCCTTAGTTATACCTAAATGCCAGGGGAAGTTTCACAAAAAAAAAAATATATTTATATATCTATCATGCAATGCAATTGAGAAATATTAAATATCATGCCTGAATTGTAGACCCTTTATATTATATATATAATTGGCGCGTACACCCCTTTTGGGTGTTTGGCCGAGCTCCTCCTCCTATTTGTGGTGTGCGTCTTGATGTTGTCCCACAAATGGAGACCATTTACTTTACATATTTATACTGCATTAAATAACTAGGATTTAATGATACTTCGATAACTTAATAATTTTTTTATGAAAGAAATTAATAATTTTGCTACAAAAACCACATAAATCCAAATTTCGAACTTTGTGTAAATTAAAAAAAAAAAAACAAAATAACAGATTTCGATTCAAATTTCACACGTTTTAATTAGAGTCTTTAGAAAAATTATGCATGCCGGCATGTAGTTTTATAGCCCACTTAATTTTGAAATAATAAAGTGTAAGCTTCTAGCCGCTTAACAATCGCGTTAACTTTTCTTAATATGTTTGCTGGCGCTATTGGGTGTTTTCCTTCATACAAAAAAAAAATTGAAATAAATAGATAAAATACCTTTATAAGTCATTTATATGTCTTTAGTTTGAATTTAAAATCCAAGCTCGTACTTGAAAGACCTTGTACATTAAAATTAACAATTTTTGCACGTACGCGTTTACGCTCGTACCTGTGCATTGCCTGCCAAATAATGATTGTCTATCGATGTTTGTGTTGCTGTTTCAGGTCGGTATGTCAAGCACGTTGCATGTGGTAAACAATACAAATTTAATGTCATCCTGCGTGTTAAGTTTGTCTGCGTATGTGTTACGAAGTGTCTGCGTTTGCGCTGCCTGATTGTTTACGTCTATATTTACGTCTGTATTTGCTTCTGTGATCTCGTGTTTGTACGAATATTTTTTTTCCTCGGTATTTCGATTACGTGCTGCTGCATTATTTACGTGCATGTATTTGTGCTTTTTTTAAGGAAAAGTGTTTGCATAAAAGTATTTGATTTTGTTAGTGTATTTATAAATATTTACACCTTGACAATTTATTTCGCTTTTTCATTTATTTTACTCTTGTAGATATATACAAATGAGCATAGATGTATGCTTTGCTTATTGGTATTTCTATTGATGCAAAATTTTGCTTGATTGGCTGCTTGATTATTAGTTTTTGTCTGGCAGTTGATTACAGCTTATTTATGTGGATATATTTTGCGATTGAGTATAAATCGTCACACATACGTAAATACATACAGTAACCACATTTTAGAAGCAAATATATATGTATATGTATGTATGCACACATCATCGGCTTAAAGATTTTCTTATTTTCTCTTGCAATATTTTTGTTTAAAAATATTTTTATTAATCTTTTAAAAACAGAATGTCTTAGTTATTTCAGGAGCTGCTGCGTAGAGAGAGTGAAAAAAAATTCCAGTAAAATTTTATAATTCTAAGAATGCATCGCCTTGATTGAAAAGATGCCGCTCTAAGTCAATAAATTTGAGTTCTGCTTTCTTTTTCTTACGTGGCAACATTTGTGATTAACAATTCTACCAAAATTTTACCGCAATTTTCTCTACCCCTGCCCGTGTTTTCGATTTCTTACAATTTTAAAATTCTAGTTTGCAACAACGAGTTTATATTAAATTTGCCGGCCTTTGCAGATGTAGCTCCAAAATTAAAAATATGTGGGTCCCGGGGCATTGAGGAATTGGTGGTAACACCTTCGCTGACAAAGCAGCCAAGGAAGCTAGCACCTCACCAAGTATTTTTCACAACACTTACTTTAAGGCGGATATTAAACACAGAATCAATGCCTTTAATAAAAAATTCACACACAACGATTGGTACAAATATCAGCATGCCTACAAGCGCATAAATCCGGAACGAAATAGGCCAGATATCCCATCGAAATACTCTTCTCAGCAGCTAAAAATTTTCACAAGATGCCGTCTAAGTCATACTAAAATTAGCCACGAACACCTCCTAACTGGGAAAGCAGCCCCCGAGTGTAGTATATGCAACCGCCCACTGTCTATAAATCACATTTTAGATCATTGCCCTAAGTTTTCCAATAGTAGGAAAAACATATTTAAAAACCAATCACCTTCCGTCGCATTAAGAAAATACTCACCCGATAATGTTAAAGATATTTACAAGTTTATATACCAAAACAATCTACTATATCTTGTATAATACAATGATGACAAAATCTTAATGTTCCCTAAATCTAAAGTTGTTATACTCAGTAATGTTAAAATATATTAGATAAACATCAGGCCGATAGTCTTAGTAGCTAGTGCCTCTTTTTTGTAATATAGTTATTTATAATTATATTTCATTATTAATAAATAAATAAATAAATAAATAAATTTGCCGCTAAAAATGGCTTCAATGGTTCGAAGATGTTAAAATTGTTGGGAAACTGTTTCGGTGATGATAGTCTAAACAAAACAGCCATTTAAGAGTGCCATAAGTGCTTCAGAAGACGTAGGCAGTCTATCGAGGTTGACGAATGTAGTGGCAGGACTTCGACATCGAAAACTGATGAAAATACCAATAAAGGGAGAGAAAAGTTGACCAATAACCGCAAATTAACTATCAGAGAGCTGGCGCAGGACCAATGGACTTTAATTTCATGCAAAAAGTGACCGCATTGATATCGCCGAAGACATGATTTCCAAGGCTGAATTCGTAGTAATATTATCCAAAGACATCATCACTGAAGACGTGGCGTGGGTACATGAGTACGATATGCGATCCAGATATCAGGCGAGTGAGTGGAGAACTCCGAACTAACCAAGACAAACAATCACGACGTTTTCAGTCAAAAAAGGAAACCGATACTGACAGTTGTTATAGATAGCAAATATACTGAAATTAACAGAAAGAATATATCCCGACTACCCGCTGTTTTAACACTGAATTTGCTATTAGGCGTTCATGCAGCCAAACAGTGACTGGATTACAACACCTTCTGAATGATGTGGAAAAAAATGTATTTTTATAAAATGTTCACTAAATTTTTTTAGGTTTCTGCATTCCATGAAGTGGATTTAATAGAAGTATTTCCCCTGCGTCCGCTTCCATAAAAACTAAGTTGTACTTTTAGTATTATTATTATTAATATTTTTATTATTACTATTGTACTACTGTAAACCACAAAATAAATCTGTGGATAAAGTTTTTGAAGCGACAGCCAGTGGCCGATTATACTCATGCAAGTATATCCGGCCCGTTCCGATAACGTTGAACTAACTATAGTCGGAATTTTGCCATTTTCATCTTTAGATAAGAATGCCAGTCCTTATATTTATTAAAAAAATGTTAATAAGTCACTTCATTAATTAAAAAATCAACAAAGATATTTTTTGCTTAATATCGCCAATATGCACAAAGCCCTTAATTTTTGGCACATATTTTGCGAAGTCTGCGTAGTAATGTTTTTTTTTACGTCGAGCATACAATATTCAAGTACAAATATAAACTAATATTATAGGCACTTGAAAAAAAAAATGTTTTCTCCTCACAAGTAATGCATTATTAATTTAGATATGTATGTGGATTGCCTTTTTGTAGAGCGAATGGACCACATCATTAACAATTGCGTTGCCTTTTAGTATCTTCAAATATACTGCAGCAGTAACTTTTGCCTCTCGCCCGTTCTTTTTGTTAATAAATATTCTCGGACCTTAACCACCGACTCAAGAGTATACAAATATACGCTATTGCAAAATATTTTATTCTAACGCTTTAGAATATACTATAATTTTATTTTTTCCTCTTCTGTAGGAATACAAACATTTTTGAATTTGCCACTCGAATGGAAGCGATATTTAACTAATCGCACGAACATTTCGGAATTAATCCATAAGCCGAGATTTAATGCATGAACTTGCAGTGATTGCTCATAAGTTTGTTTATTGTTATGGAGAAAACAAGACGGACGAAAAACTACAAGTGCTTGAATTCAAATGGCATGTTGCTCGGGTTTATTTAAATTCTTTTAATCCACATATTCTTGCCTTTTGATTTGCCATTGAGTACTCGGAGTCAAAAAAAGGTGTACAAGCTTTTCACAGAAGGTCGAGAAGATGTGAATGACGATACTCGCTCTGGGATCCCCAGCACATCAACAAATGTTGAAAATGTTGAGAAAGTGGGGAAAATTGTTATGGAGGAACGTCGGCATATCGGTTGGCTCATGCCATGCACATTTTTTCCGAAATTTTGAGCATGAAACATGTGGCAATTGTCCCAATGGAAGAGTCCAGGAGAGCAAAGAGTCGATAGCAGGAAATCTCCGAACACGCAAACCATTTGTCTTACTAATTTTATTTGCTATTTATCAAAATCTATGCCTCTCACAAACAAACTAAACATCCCATATTGCTAAAACCGTGAACATATCTTCGAAACGAGTGTAGTAACATAAAAAAAATAATAATAATCGAAAGTCGAATGTACGTAGCGCGCGAAATTTTAACGCACCTCGTATAGATGAACTTACAGAAAGTTATCAGGGGAACAATAAGCTGTCTGGCGAAATTAGGGCCTATTTCAGTGGATCTCGTATAAATCCTTGTGAAGTACGAGCGGTAACCACTCTGCATTGACAATAAGAGCTCCTTCTCTTTACCATTCACATTCTTTTTAGATAGCTATTCATAATTTGTATATAACCCTCGGAAAATTAATGAAGTCTTTAAAGGTTCTGGCACTGAAGGTCATGATTTGTCATGCATAAATTTTTTCAAAATCATTTCAGTTGCTTCGGGGTTCATAGAGAACGCACCAACGCTCAAAGCTGCAAACATATTAACTTTGGAGGCATTGAAATTGGTTTCACCTTAAATTCAGTTTTATTCCCAGAATTCGGTTATAATAGGTTATTCAAAAAGTTTTGCGGTACGGTATTATTCAGTGGAGCCTCCCTGAACATCAATACACTTGTTCCCACGGGATTCCAATTTATGAATTCCTTCCCTGAAGTGAGAATCTGGAAAGGCTGCGAAAACTCTTCCACAGCTGATATGACCTCATCATTTGATGAAAAACGTGAAGTGTTTTAGGTCTGGAAACTAGAGTAGCTAGGGGCCGAACCTCGTGAATATGATGGATGCTTTAACATTTCGATCTTTAATTCATGGATTTTAGCCATAGTCACAATGCTCTTGTGCGGTGCATTGTGCTGATGAAAAATAGGGTTTTTATTCTGCAAACTTGGTATGTGTTCACGAATCTTTTACTTCAGCTGGTCTGAAAAGTTACAATATTATTCAGAATTTATTGTAGTTGAGTTTGCAAGTAATCTACAAACAAAATACCTCTTAAAAGCCCAAAAACGGGTGCTAACACCTTCTTGCCCGATTTCTAAACACACCACTTTTTAGGCTTTTGTTTTGATTAACGATCATGGTGATATACCCAAGTCTCACCCAAAGTGATGAGTCGACGCACGAAATCATCTTTATCCTTTCGACAATACTCTAAATGCTGCTTCGAAGTCGCATTCGAATGTGTTTTTAGTCCATTGTTAACGAATGCGGCACTCATTGAGCATACAGATTTCTGAAACCCAATACTTCAGTCTAAATATTGCTTACACTATTCAATGAGATGCCTAGGGCTTCCACTAAATCGTTCATTCACTTGACGATTTTCTATCACTATATCTTTTTCCACGATTTATTTTTTCTACGATTTCTGGTGTTGTTGCTGAATTTGGACGTTCTTAACGTGGATCGTCTTCAAGACCTATACGACCACATTTAAATTTAGAAAGACGTATTTCTACTGTACCAATTGATGGGGAAAAGTCCTCATACACTTTCAAAACTCGTTCATAAATTTCCTTTACTTTTAAAAATAAAAATTCAATCACTGCACCATGCCTGATTTGTTTCGTTGTAGAAAATACTGTGACACTTCGGTACTAAATGGCTTGGAAACTTTACGTGCATTCGTATGAAGAGAGCACCAAATAAAAACAAAAACAAAAATGAGGCTGGTAGCAACGCCCTCTGTTATTGAATCGCAAAACTTAATGAACAACTTCATATAATTCTTAACTTGAAAAGCCTTTACATAGTAAGAAATATTTATAAGACAGTTTTTCTACTTCACTCACATAGTTAGCACACATAAAATATACGGTTAATATCCACTAACTCTACGTAATTTAATAATTGTCACGCATAAAACGCTGAATGCGTAGCTTCTTGCATTTGGCATTGAGGGAATTTTTCTGTAGGTTATCAAAAGAGCACACGGAAATCTAAGCGTAATTCAAAAACTATAATGTAATTAAAAAGAAGATAAAATATGTTCAGAAAAACAAAAATAGAAGTAACAGCACTTCAGCAACACAATACGCTAGTTTTTAATGGTGACACAAGAGTGGAGTCATACAGATTTTTATGGTCGAAATAAAATTACACACCGCGTGTACCAGTCACCATGTGGCTAACACTTATGTTTGCCATATTTTGTGTGTGGCAAGTGCGTAAACATATTTATATCACACACAGATATACAGTGTATGCACAGACATAATATATGTGTTCATATGAAGATAGCTTTATGTACATACGTGCATACTTATATTTAGACATTTATATTTATAGGCCCCATAGATGTATATAGGCGGGCATGGAATGGTAAATTAACAATATGAAATAGCACTTAGGAATACAGAGGAATGATAAATTAGTGAATGACTATGCCTGCATTGTAATAACGCGCTTTTGTGGTGGAATGAAAAAAAAAAAATTAAAACAAATCAATGTGGATGTTAGCTGTAAACAGGTGCCAACCCAGGCAGGTGATAGAGATAAAAATATATCAAGCAATATTTGTGTGTGTGCCAGCTGAATAAAAAATACTCGCTTTACGTTTGTTACATTCACCCGCCACGACCGCCATGTCAAAGCATTGTATCACGCAGCTCACATAGATAAAATCTCACTCGTCCGGTTACGCATACGCCCCGCTGGCCGGTAAATCGAAGTGTAGCAAACAGGCGGGAAACTGGCACATATAAAACATACTTAGTAACCAAAGCAGCAGCACTTGACACACTTTACTATAATTGATGTTATTGCTCGGTTAGCTTCTGTTACCTACTTCTTGCTTATCGGGCAGAGCAACCACTGTATTTCGCTATTCTTTGTTTTGCTTCGGTGATTAAATTAATGTGCCGCTTATTTCACGCTTCTTTCTTTGCACATGCTCTTTTTATTGCTTGTTTGCAACATGCTGTTGATGTCTAAGCATTTGCTATTACTTTGTTAATTGCTTTCTCATTGTTTACTCTCTACAAATATATTTACGTGTGCGTATGTTTTTTCTATTTATTTGCACACTTTTTGCTTTGTTTGCTATTGCTGTTATGTGATTTTATTTGCGTAGCTGGACTTTTGAAAATTACAGAATCATTAGCGGTTGTCGATAACGATTGATAAATGTGCATTGCGGGCGACTAATTTGTTTTGTTATTGCATCTAGCTGACATTTCTTTTTTTCTCCGGGTGTTGTATCTTTCAGCAGTATTTTATGCAACCAATTACTGGTAAGATATCGCTAATTCGGGTTGGTGGAAAACACAAATAGTTTATGTGCATACAAGACTCCGAATGAGAGAAGCTTAATTAGTTGTTCCTTTTCTGGATTTTTTGGTTTACTTAAAATTCAATTCATCACTACTGATGCGTAATTGCGGACATGGCAGTACAGCAAGTATGTTTGAAAACATCGATTAATGATTATGTAATTTGCGCTAATTGAAGCTAAAATAGTGGAAGTAGAACATTACTGAGTTTAAGAAATAGAGTAATCTATAATATAGCCGAAGAACTAGGCACGTAGCATAATTACGATTTGTGGTATAATTTTCTCTTAATCTCATTAACCCGGTGACAGTCGCTGCTAGATAAGAAGTACTACAGTGAACACAAATTTAATGGTATTTCATTCTAAGCTTTCAGCATTATAAACCCGTCAGGTGATAAATATGATTGACGTACGACGAAGAGAAAAAATAACAAATCTTTCGAAAGACTGACTAATTTTGCACCACCTTATATTACGAAGACTTTGTGTATCTTCAATAAGAAACGAACAAGTATACTCGTATATGTGAAGGATTATTTAATTGATGTTCCGATACCTATAAATTGATCACTCTTTATTGTTGAATTTTGTCAAAAATTAATATTGAAAAATTAGCTAATATATAGGGTGGGTCATGTAAAATTTGCTTTTTGAATCGGCTATAAAAAAAAACGAATCAATATTTTTCCAAATTTTTTTTTAACACACTTTTATTAGGTCGGGTTGTATGTATGTATGTAACGGAATCTTTGAGCTTAATTTTCACTGACTTCTAAAAATCTGATCGACTTGAAATTTTGCATACCTATCAAGGACCGATGACAATGCAATAATTTGATAAAAGTTTTCCATTATCCTTATTAGGATTGCCAGGATTAATATTTTCTTTTTTTTACTGTGGGCAAAAAGTAAGGTGAATTTGGTTGTAAAATGAAAAATCTTTATTTATTCTTGTAAATCAGTTTCTCAGGCTCCCTCCACGAAATAAGTTCTTCATCCCGATTACTTCTTTATCACGGCCGATAACTGCATAGCTTTAGACTTACAGTCGATAAGAAAGGAATTAAATATAACACGAATATATCGAATCATTTATTCACTGACTGCAATGATAACAATAATTTTCATTCATAATAAAAAAAAATAGTTTAAAGAAACTAAAAAATACGCTTTTTTGCTAATCGAACTAAAAAGTAGAAAATAAAAAATAGTTTAAAAAAACTAAAAACACGCTTTTATTGCTAATCGAACTAAAAAGTAGAAAATAAATTTTAATGACAAAGAGGCCTATAATGAAGTAATAGCAAATCGAACGATCAGTCATAGGCAACTACCTCAGAACAAAATTATAACAAAAATTAAGATTCAAATAGAACAATTAACACACTTTTATTAGCTCGGGTTGTATGTATGTAACGGAATCTTTGAGCTTAATTTTCACTGGCTTCTAAAAATCTGATCGACTCGGAACACACAACATAGATGACTAGATGGGAAACTCCTTTTCTCGTGAGAGCGCTGAAAAATTTGCATTTTTTATAACATTTGCCAATATTGCCACACCGGTAGAAACATGAATTGGGTATTTTTTTAAACAAAAATTGGGAATTTTTAGTTTCCACACCACCATTGAGGTTAGTATTTAGTGTGCGGTTGTGTAATAGTATATTACTCGTAAACACCTACATATACTATTGTAAAAATAAAAAATAGTTAAAAAAAAAACTAAAAACACGCTTTTTTGCTAATCGAACTAAAAAGTAGAAAATAAAAAATAGTTTAAAAAAACTAAAAAACACGCTTTTATTGCCAATCGAACTAAAAAGTAGAAAATAAATTTTAATGACAAAGAGACCTATAATGAAGTAATAGCACTTGAACGATCAGTCATAGTCAACTACCTCAGAACAGAATTATAACAAAACTTGAGATACAAATAGAATAATTCAAATTCGAGTTAAAAGCGTGGGATGCATTTTGCTTCACTTTCATAACCCTCTGTACATAGGTAGTTGCCAATAGAATGATTGTAATATCTACTATATCAAGCATCCCACGCTTTTAACTCTAATTTGAGATACTCTATTTGTATCTTAATTTTTGTTATAATTCTGTTCTGAGGTAGTTGCCTATGACTGATCGTTCGATTTGCTATTACTTCATTATAGGTCCCTTTGTCATTAAAATTTATTTTCTACTTTTTAGTTCGATTAGCAATAAAGGCATGTTTTATAGTTTTTTTAAACTATTTTTTATTTATTTTGAAGATTGAACATTGTCATTTATGAATAAAAAATAATATCGTTCAAATGACTGCCACGACTGGCTTTACAAAAGGCCATTCGATCAACCAATTTTTAAGCACATTTTCGATTGTTTGGGCTCCAATTTCATGAATGGCAACTTCGATTTCGTGTTTTAAAGCATCAATCGTCTCTGGATGGTTCGCATAGCATTTGTCCTTAACGGTTCCATACAAAAAATAGTCCAACGGGCTTAAATCACAGCTCCGAGGCGGCCAATTGATATCGGAATTCAAAAACGGTAGCCGAAAGTTCGAGTGTAACTTTGGCAGTGTGACAAGTTACACCGTCCTGTTGAAACCAAATGTCGTCCATATCATCTTCTTCAATTTTTGGAAACCAAAACTCGTTGAGCATGTCACGGTAACGCTCGCCATTTACTTAACCGCGGAAGAAGAAGAAGAGTCACCACTTTGGAAATAGGTTTTCAATATTTCTCAATTTTCTTCAAGCGTATAGCGTCCCATTTCGTAAATGTCAAACCTTTAAGTAAATTATGAACACATTTGACATGTCATTTGTGTTACCATTCTCAAAAACATAGGTGGTTCAAAAAGGAAACGCTATATGGCCCTACGGGTGGGCCAGCACTGCAAAGGCATGATTTTTGAATTTGCCTACTTTTCTTTTGTTACATTTTGTTAGTTGTTAGTCACTTATATATTAATAAACCTTTGCGGTAACTGTTAATTAAAGTGATGATTTCCGCCATTAAAATCATATCTTAAAATCCATCTACCATTCAAAGGTGCCATTAGTTCGTAAGGCTCTACATTCTTGAGAAAAATTAAAGTTCTTTAGACAAATTGGAGGAGTTCAAGTTTGGCTACATTATAAGTACTAACATTTGTTGCTGAATATTTTATAGTATAATAATTGTCAGTTTAGAAAGTAGTTTAACGTTTATTTTTCAACATCACTGCTTTTTAGCGAAGCAAGTAATGATTCAAACTTAGTAGCCACTCTGTAACCTAAGGTATTGTTTACTCTTCTAATGTGCTCTTAATTTCCTTTAAAATAGTACAAGTACTGCTTGGTTTCGGTTCAGAAATTTTATTGGTGTTTACATAACGAAATGGAAGAAGAAAATACTATATATATAATTCAAGCATTTTCTGCTCTTCAAGCGCAAATTTTATCCAGAAATATACCTGCTCGTACGTACAATAGTAATTCCTCATGTATTCATGTAGTTTAGTCCTTGCCCGACAACAACAACAATCTATCACATAAATATGCATGCATTCAGATCACGATGATTGTGAAAAGAAAATCTTGTATGTATTGTATGCAGAAATTCAGTCAACACACCAGCAGATGTTCTTAAAATTCAGGACATAAAAGTTAAGACGAAAAATTTCAAAAACTCCCACACGCATGCCAGTTTAGCATTTTGCATGCTTTTCCCATTTACTATCCTGACTTTTGTATTGCGTCCTTGCAGTATGCAATATGTACATATATGTGTGTGTTTTCATGTGAATACACCTACAACTGTGTTCATAATCATAATGGCGCAATATATAACATATTAAAATTTCAACTATTAATTTATACTTTATTTAATATGCAAAACTATATAACTCAAAGTTGTGGACTTTATACTAAATTTAAAAAATTCCAAAACGATTCATCAGAAGTTTTAGAAAAATTTGTTATGTAGTGTTTTAGTTGGTTTAACTTTAGTATAATATGGTACCAGTCACAAGTGGCCGGAGATTCGCGTTGACTTCATACTTTTTTGCAAAAGTGCAGAAAGCCTGCGCAAAAAGAAAAGAAAACAACAAAAAACAAAACCAAAAATCAACGCAGTTTTGCATATTTTGCAATTGCATACTCGAAATTTGTCTAAAAAATTTACAATTGCGATCAACATTTCTTACATTTTTAAACAATTTGTAAAATTTTGAAACTTTAAGTTGTATGCTTTTTGTTGTAGTATTTTTATGAGAACATAAATCAAATTAAATATAAAATAAACAAATTGTTAAAAGTTGCAGTATGTCGCGCTATTATTATTGTGAACGCAGCTGTATGTATATGATATGTAAGTGTGTGTGTATGATATGTATATAAGTACATATATATGCTGATGTAAGAAAATTTGAATGTCCAAGTTAAAACCGAAGCTATATACCGAACGACAGTCCATATCATCAGTCACATCAATGCAAAACTTAGCAGCAACCAATAAGGATAATGGAAAAGCGTCTGCATGTCTAGTCTGTAGATGGCATGCTGGCTTTGGTATGGAATAGAAGTATGTTTTTTAATAAAATGACATAGATTAAGTGCATTGCTTGCCGGTATGGTATTGCAGAGAAATGTATGTGTTTATGTATAGATAAAATTTTTGCTAAATATAAAATAATAACATTAATTCAAAATTCAAAGATAAAACTATTTTTTTTCAACGTAATGATCTAAAATATTATTTTATGGAAGTTCAAATGGATTCAAAGTATGGGTGTACAATTTTCTAGTAATACCCAATACAGCCATGCAACTGTGCCAAGAGAATTTCGCGGCTAACGGTTTCTATAGGTTGGAGTATATTAAATACTCGCTCTCCGTGCAACTCTCAATTATTTTAATCACTCAGACTATATATGATACATATAAAACTACAAGTGACTAGAGCAGCTGGAGGAGGTGCCGCTCTTTTTTATTATATTTTGAATTTTACAGTGATAGATACATTTTTGGTGAAATTCGCTGAGAGCAAAAGAAATAATCGATTTAAAATGGAGTTTTCCTTTTAGTGTGACCTCATCTCAGAAACTATTTTATTTTGTTGGATAACCTTGAGTCCTATAGCAGGTATTATGGGCTTAGCCGATTAATAAAAACAGTTAAATTGAAATTTTAAATACCCCCTCAAAATCTGTATTTAGGCTCAAAAATCGATTTCAATGTCCGCATAAGACTTTTATTTATATTTTACTAGCGTACCCTCGCCCGCTTCGCTAGACGATAAATTCAATGATTTGCTGAAAGAGAATAAAATTAATACGAAACAAAGCAAATTCTTTGATACAATTTCATTCGAACTTTATTGTAACACTTTTTGGTAGACAACGTTTTTGGTTTTTTCATCTTTCGCGTGAATAATGACGATGGTTTGCCAACTCGTGAGCAAGCTACATACAATTGTCCATGAGAAAAAATTGGGTATTCTAAATTAATACCGCACATTTGTAGAGACTGTCCTTGCGCATTATTAATTCTCATAGCGAAGGCAAGGCGAATAGGGAACTGCAAACGTTTGAAATCGAATGGTAAATCCGCCGGAATCAGTGGAATTCAGGGTATCAAAATGTCTTCTCCTTTGTACTTCCCTTTCAAAATTGTTGCTTCGATAACGTTACCCATTAGCTTCTTCACAGCGAGTCTGGTACCGTTGCAAAATCGGGGCACATTACTATTGCGCAGCATAATAATCGGTGCTCCAATTTTTAATCGTAAATTATGAGGTGGTAAGCCTGGCAAATCGAGTGAGTTTAAGAATTCAGTTGGATAATTTACGACCTCATCTTGATCAGTAATAGTGTCCATTGACTTATGCGCAACTATGTCACCAGGTATTTGATCTAAAATAGCTGAATTTATATCATTGACGTCCTTATTTTTCCCAGCTAAAATTGCTCTTTCGCTGAGTCAATCATGGTTTTTGTAATGTTGAACTATGTTTGGAAATACACTATGTATCAATGCCTCTTTAGACTGTGCAAAAGTGCAGAAATTGTTAGGCAATGTTATCATTCCTGTTGTTTTTGAAAAAAGGTTTATTTTTTTTGGTTAAAAAGTGTTTTTTGAAGTTTTGAAAAACACTTCGCTCTAACAAATTTCTTCTCAGTTAATTGCTGAAAATTAAATATTTTGAAATAACTATTTTTTTTTAATTTAACGTTTTTGAGAAAATTTTGTTCTAGAAAAAATTTCATACTTTTGTAAAAGTTTAAATTGATTTGTTAAAAAAGATTTTTTTTTCGCTTTGAAAAACACCCCCTCGAAAAAATGTATTCTTTATTAATAGTGGAATATGAAATGCTTTGAAAACACCATTTTTTTTTTAATTTTGTTTGGTTTTCAGAAAATTTTGTTTTGAAAAAATTCCATACCCTTGAAAAAGTTTTATTTTATTTTATTTGTTTAAAATTTTTGAAATTTTTTTTTTATAATTTTGAAAAACACCTCTTCGAAGAAATTTCTTTTATCTTTTTGAGGAAAATTTGGTTTTGAAAAAATTTCATGCTTTCGAAATTTTTTTATTTTACTTTATTTCTTCAAAATTTTTGAAAACAATTTTTTTTATAATTTTCGAAAAACACCCCTTTGAAAAAATGTTTTCTATGTGTCATAGTGGTATTCCATTAACTTTTAGGATTATAGTCAAATACTTACAAATATCTACGCTTTCACAAATAGCAACAATAAACAAATTTCCTCAAAACCAAAAAATTTACTTTTTTCTAAAAAAATTCTAAACAAACAACGTAATAAATTTAGAATTTTGTGTTCACGAAAAAACAGTATTGTTTTTATTGTATTAACTGAAAACCAAAATGTTGCAAAAAATCAAAACAAAACTAAATTATTTTTTTGTGTTCATTTGGTCCATATGTTCCATAAAAAGTTGATATGGTAAATAATATGCAGGGTCTGATACACGCAAATTTCCATTGACCATTATAGTGACAAAATTATCGATCACCAATTCCAACAGGATTTCAAAATCAGAGTTAGAATGAGTTGTTGTGTGGTGTACTTCTGAAAAAATGAGAAATAAACAAAATAAATCTAAAAACTCGAATTCTAACTTTATCTTGTGTATGTTCTTATTACCTTTGCATTTTTCCAATGAAGCACCATTCATTTTAAATTTTCCAAGAATTTTTTTTATCATTTCGCGTTTCTTTCCTTTTTCATTCGATTCCAACATTTGTTCATAGCCGAAAACATCGTTTGCAAACGCATTCATTTCCATATAGAATTGGTCAAAGAAAGCATTGCTCAATTGAATTGAAACATTATTTTCATAAATACTTAGGACCTTAACTAATGCACCTTGGTACATACCTAACGCAGATATTCATCGCGACCTTTACATCGATACTATTGATGAAACAATACAAAGCGCTAGCAGAAGACACATAAATAGACTATTAAGGCATACAAATCCTATGATGAGAAGACTACCAAATAAAGAAAAATCTACCCAAAGTCGGCTTAACCGTCAAACACCAACAGATCTTGCAAAATCCTTGTAATCAATTGTCAACTAATCGTATATATCATTGTTTGTTAACCACTTGTTTTTAAATAATATGTATATATTTCTTCTAAATGAGCTTGGGGGCATTGGCCCTTCAATATCACTCTCATTCCATCATTTTGTAAATCAAATTACTTATTGTCTAACGACAGGTGTAATATTTTATGGAAGAAATAAGAAAAAAAAAAATTTCATTCGAATCATTTGAAATTTCTGTATACAATAACGAAAAATTCAAAAAAAGTTGTACACATAAAATGAATGTCGATTCGAAACTTACTTTAATCTAAGAATCGAGCAAGTTTTGTTTTGTACAATATTTTGATTTTTTCTTTTTTTTATATGAAGAAAATATTTAAAAGAAATTTTTTTTGGTAAAAACCTTCCCCTAGTGGATCCCTATAATATGAAAAAAGAGCGAATAAAATTGGCCTCGTATCGGCCCAAAAAAATGCGTACAAACGAACATCATTTCATTTTTATATATATAGATTGCCATATTTCTAAGTAGATTTTTCAGTTAGTTATATGTGGGGGGATTTTTATGGGGATAAAACGCACCACTGTCAGAGAAAAAATTATAAAAAATCAACGGGATTTCTTTGTAGTTTGAAACTTGTACTTTATTATTATAGTAAAGGGTGGTTAAATTTCAAGGGCCGATGTTGAATGTGAAGCATATCTAAACGTCAACGACACCATTGGACTTCTTTCTTTGGAGTTATCTGAAAGAAAAGGTGTACACTGATAAGCCAGCAACAATTCAAGAGCTAAAGGATGAGATAGTTTGGCATATTAACGGCATAGAATCTCAATTATACCTCAGCGTCATCGAAAATTTGGACCATCGGGTGGAGGTGTGCCGCCGAGGCCGCGACGGCTAGTTGGCCAACATTTTGTTTTATGCATAATTGAGCTATACCAGTATTATCATAGTAAAGAGAAATGATAATAATTTCTTTAAAAAAATTGTATTATATTCAAAATCAACACCGGCCCTTGAAACTTAACCACCCTTTAGAAGTATTTGCATTTCGTGGTCTTTGGAGTTGTGCCGCCGAGGCCTTGGCGGCCATTTGACCAATGGTTTGTTTTATACAAAATTAAGCCATACCAATATTATCATTATAAAGAGAAATGATAATAATTTCTTAAAAAAAATTGTATTTTATTCAAAATCAACACCGGCCCTTGAAACTTAACCACCCTTTATATACTTATTATACTTGAATTTAAGGGCGATGAATCGCATCCGAAAATGCTTCCAGAAGAGTTAAATAAAACGTGGAATTGGGAATAATGAAAAGTCAAAAAAGAAAGAGAAAAATAGCAAAAACTGGTCGAAATATTGATGTGCTACCATTTCCCGTAGGCTGTAATTTCACTTAATTTTTCTTGTTTTAATATTAATTCAGGTTTATTTTCTCTAACACACTCTCATATTTTGCTTTATATTTTAAAAGTATATATAATTATAAACATAATTCTATGTATAACTAACTAATTATTGTTTTGAACATTCATTGTAAAAACTGATCTTTTAATGACCAGTTCAAATTAGCCGTAGAAAAATTAGTTGTGACTATTTCGAGATATTGTGTATACAGTTCTTTATTATTCGAATAGACTCACATGGTGTGTCATAAATGTGTGTGGCGTTTCAAATTACACTACCTTTTTATTTTTTTATTTAAGGTAAATTTTTCTTTTAGAATATTTAATATAAATATTTCGCGTTCGCCTTAAACACAGATATATCATTTGCTCATTATATGTAATTGATTTTTTTAACTAACTGCTTGGATGCCGAATTGTCTAATTTGTTAATTTTTTTATATTAAGATGCTTTCCATTTAAATTCAACCGGGCTATTCGGGTCATGTTCTTCGATTTCGATGTAACTTAAATATGTTGCTCTCTGATCAAAATAATGAGACACGTATTTTTTTGTTCGCCCGAAAAAATTTTTTTTCAAGAGTTATCGGCAATTTTGTTTTTCGCCTCAAACTCGATTTTTTTTAATTATATAAGAAAATTTTTTTTTTAAATGCCCATAACTTAGTCAAAAATGAACCGATTTTAATAATTTTGGGTTCAAAATGATCGTAATTACATACACAAGCGACTTCATGTAGAAACAATTGCAAAAAAGTAGTTGAAATTTTTTTATTTAGCAAAAAAGAAAAAAAATTGAAATTTTTTCGAAATTCAATATTTCAAAAAGTGTATTTTTTTTTTTTTTATAACTTTTTCCAAATCAAAAGGACATCCCAAACTTTAATTGAGCTGCATGCCTAGTAGCTAAAATGAGTTGTTTTTGAGTAATGAATTTTTGAGTAAACACCCTGTTTCGCAGTTTTTGTTTTTTGCAAAAGAAAAAATTTTCAACTACTTTTTGCAACTATTTCTCCATGAAATCGCTTATGTAAGTAATTACGATTATTTTGAACCCAGAATCATTCAAATCGGCTTATTTTTGACTAAGCTATGAGCAATTAAAAAAAAATTTCTTATATAGATTCTTTCCATTTCAATTCAAAAGGGCTTTTCGGGACATGTTCTTCGATTTCGATGTAACTCAAATATGTTGCTCTCTGATCAAAATAATGAGACACGTATTTTTTTTTTCGCCCAAAAAAAATTTTTTTCTAGCTTTATCGGCAATTTTGTTTTTCGGCTCAAAATCGATTTTTTTTAATTATATAAGAAAATTTTTTTTTTAAATGCCCATAACTTAGTCAAAAATGAACCGATTTTAATAATTTTGGGTTCAAAATAATCGTCATTACTTACACGAGCGATTTCATATAGAAATAGTTGCAAAAAAGTAGTTGAAAATTTTTTATTTTGCGAAAAACAAAAAGTGCGAAACAGGGTGTTTACTCAAAAATTCATTAGCAGCTCAATTAAAGTTTGAGATGTCCTTTTGATTTGGAAAAAGTTATAAAAAAAAAAAAATACACTTTTTGAAATATTGAATTTCGAAAAAATTTCAATTTTTTTTCTTTTTTGCTAAATAAAAAAATTTCAACTACTTTTTTGCAATTGTTTCTACATGAAGTCGCTTGTGTATGTAATTACGATCATTTTGAACCCAAAATTATTAAAATCGGTACATTTTTGACTAAGTTATGGGCATTTAAAAAAAAAATTTTCTTATATAATTAAAAAAAATCGAGTTTGAGGCGAAAAACAAAATTGCCGATAACTCTTGAAAAAAAATTTTTTCGGGCGAACAAAAAAATACGTGTCTCATTATTTTGACCAGAGAGCAACATATTTAAGTTACATCGAAATCGAAGAACATGACCCGAATAGCCCGGTTGAATTTAAATGGAAAGCATCTTAAGTAATTTATGATGGGTGCGTAAAAATCTCTACCAAAAGGTGAGACCAGGTTTCTCGTCTTGGTACACCATCTACTCTATGCCCCGGGATAAGCTTCTTAAGTTCAGTTCCCTTTTACTTTTCCATAAAATATAGCACTCAAAAGCACGGGGTACGGCCCCTTCAGAATAGCTGCCTCGAAATCAGTGAGAAAACTAGC
This sequence comes from Anastrepha obliqua, assembly GCF_027943255.1. NCBI lineage: Eukaryota > Metazoa > Arthropoda > Insecta > Diptera > Tephritidae > Anastrepha > Anastrepha obliqua. The sequence continues at coordinate 92,051,112 of NC_072892.1, forward strand.
GTTGGAATGACAGTCTTTGGTGCATATGACTCGACATTGGAATTCTCTTCCCCAGAATTTATTATCTATAAGTAGCATGAACACATTTCGCCGGGAACTTCAGAGATAAATTAGCATTAAGACAGATAATAATAATTCATAATTAACTTTTATATAATAGTTTCTTGAAATGTTAACTTGGTTTGTTTTTATTTACAACTTAAAATGTCGAGGTAAAGTTCATCATGAGAATTGTAACCTATTGTAACTAACATTAAAATTTATAAGGTTTAGCCTTGCACTGTTAGAATTGAATCACCGAATAAATAAATACTTCAATGATGCCGCTAACCTCGTAGAGTAAAACGAAGTATATGCTGTCTACAACGCGGAACACACGGCGTGTAGGAACGCACGCCATTGCGGACAACTATAAATTCGAAGTTGTACCAGAATTTATTTATCTTGGCACCGCCGTTAACAGGAACAACGGTATCAGCTTGGAGATCAAACGGAAAATCACTCTTGCTAATAGGTGTTACTATGGGCTAAGTAAGCAATTGAGTAGTCAAGCCCTCTCTCGCATGACCAAACTGACACTTTACAAGACGCTCATCATACCCATGTTGCTTCATGGCGCAGAGGCATGGGTAGTGTCACAAAGCGATGCAGCCGCTACCGCCGAAGACTACTGTTCAAGAATGAACCACGAGCTGTATGAGCTCTACGCCGACATTGGCGTAGTATAATGCATCGCCATCCAACGCCTGCCTTGGCTAGGGCATGTCGTGCGTATGGATGAAGGAGCTCCAGCAAGGAAGGTGTTCGAGGGCGAAGTCAAAGGGAGCCGACGCAGAGGAAGCCCATTGCTCCGGTGGAAAGACCAGGTGGAGGACACCCTATGCTCGCTTGGTTTACAAAATTGGAGAAGGCGCGCGTGGAGCAGAGGCGCCTGGAGAGAGCTAATGAGGTCGGCCGTAACTCGGTAACGGGTTGTTATGGCAACCTAAGCAAGTAAGTAAGTAAGATGCCGCTAACCTAATGTTAGAGCTGTAAGTCAAAGAAAGGCGAAGACGATATCATTACATAATATGGAGACATTAAACGTGCGATGCTTAATGATCAAACTTAATACGGAAGATGTCATAATGGTTATCAGTTTTGAAAAAGAACTCAAGTTTCAGGATTCTATGTATGGCACGGCACGCACAAAGTACTATGTTTTTTAACATCACAGAGGAAAATGTGCAAAATATCCACAATGTAAATAATAAAGGACTTGTAAGTGTTATATACGAAAAGTTATTACAAAAACGACCAGTAAACTAATAATAAAAGTGCAGTGTTGATGCTGTAGAATCTTCTTCAGTTTCTTATATGATTAAACAAAAAAATACTTAGCAGTTAATACGTGCAACTAAAAAGTTGACCAAAGAGCAGACCAGTAACCCAACCATACTTGGTAACCCGATGCCCCACTTCTAGCAACAGAACAACATTTGTGGTATTCATGGGAAACACGTCATCAGCACAATATCCAAAAGTTACATTAACAACGCATTTTCATAGCTTAAGTATTTAGCCTTAGTTAAGACAAGTTGTAGTTTCAGTTCGGATTCTAGATTCAAAGAATAAAGACCGAATGGTGAACTCTATCGTATAACTTATACAAGCAATTGATGCACATGATAGGGTAGAAGTAAAATTATAATCTTTAAAAAATGACTATTTTTATTTTACAGACAAACAGATAAATACTTTGAGTTCATGAGACAAATCTATATATATATAAATGAAATGATGTTCGTTTGTACGCATTTTTTTGGGCCGATACGAGGCCAATTTTATTCGTTCTTTTTTCATATTATAGGGATCCACTAGGGGAAGGTTTTTACCAAAAAAAAATTTCTTTTAAATATTTTCTTCATATAAAAAAAAGAAAAAATCAAAATATTGTACAAAACAAAACTTGCTCGATTCTTAGATTAAAGTAAGTTTCGAATCGACATTCATTTTATGTGTACAACTTTTTTTGAATTTTTCGTTATTGTGAAACGATTTGTGTCGTGTTGTAATTAAAGAGTCGAATACAGAAATTTCAAATGATTCGAATGAAAAATTTTTTTTTTTTTTTTATTTCTTCCATAAAATATTACACCTGTCGTTAGACAATAAGTAACTTGATTTACAAAAAGATGGAATGAGAGTGATATTGAAGGGCCAATGCCCCCAAGCTCATTTAGAAGAAATATATACATATTATTTAAAAGCAAGTGGTTAACAAACAATGACATATACGATTAATTGACAATTGATTACAAGGATTTTGCAAGATCTGTTGGTGTTTGACGGTTAAGCCGACTTTGGGTAGATTTTTCTTTATTTGGTAGTCTTCTCATCATAGGATTTGTATGCGTTAATAGTCTATTTATGTGTCTTCTGCTAGCGCTTTGTATTGTTTCATCAATAGTATCGATGTCAAGGTCGCGATGAATATCTGCGTTAGGTATGTACCAAGGTGCATTAGTTAAGGTCCTAAGTATTTATGAAAATAATGTTTCAATTCAATTGAGCAATGCTTTCTTTGACCAATTCTATATGGAAATGAATGCGTTTGCAAACGATGTTTTCGGCTATGAACAAATGTTGGAATCGAATGAAAAAGGAAAGAAACGCGAAATGATAAAAAAAATTCTTGGAAAATTTAAAATGAATGGTGCTTCATTGGAAAAATTCAAAGATAATAAGAACATACACAAGATAAAGTTAGAATTCGAATTTTTAAGCCGGCCACACACATACAGTTTCAACTGATAGTTTAAACTGTACAATTCAACTGTACAGTCTAACATCCACGTGTGTGGATGTTTCAGTTTCAGTTCAATTCAACTCTACAGTTGAACTGAGACAAATGAAATTTTCAATTTTTTAAACTGAAAGTTTAAACTGATTATTACGTGTGTGGGGGTTCGCTGTACATTTCTCAGTTCAATTAAGAGGAGGTGTGTTGTATTCTGTGGTATTCCTTTTGAAAAGTTTAATTTTCGCGTAGTTAAGATGGCGCGTAATAAACCTAATCAAATAATTAGCGATTTTATTGAAATGTATCGATCGGAACCTTGTCTTTGGCAAGTAAAGAGTCATGATTATCATGACCGTATGAAAAAAGATAATGCATATACCAAATTAGCAAAAAAATTGGACGAAATTGAACCTGGTGCTACGAAGAAATCTGTTATTAATAAAGTGAACAGTTTGAGATCTGCTTTTCGCAAAGAGAAAAAGAAAGTTGAAGCGTCAAAGAAGTCTGGATCATCAGCGGATAGCATTTACAAGCCGGCACTCTGGTATTACGACTTGTTTGATTTCTTGCAAGACCAAGACACTCCGAAGACATCAATTTCAAATCTGGACAGTGAAGGTGAGGAGGTAAGAAAAACACGATATTATTAATTTATCCATAAACATTATTTTTATTTCTCTTGGAAAATATCAAAGAGTGTGGTCTCTTTTTATTTGTTTTTCAAAATATGATTTTTTTGCCATGAGATTTGGCCATCTTTCATGAAGTAGTTCATAAAATTTTCTCTGACTGCTTTTGCATCGTTACAAATATTTCCTCGATTACGACGATTTAGTGGAATCATCTTTGATTCTAAACTATCGCAACCAATAGAAATGACAGATCCATCATGAGTATTTTCTTGATACATACAGTTTGCAGGGGCGTATGTACTAGACTGATGTTCAATCAAAAAATTATGCAAAGCACAAGTGGCCATTACTATTTGTTGAACATTCTCTGGTTCTAAATTAATTGAGGTCTGAAAGATACGAAACCGTGAAGCCAGTATCCCGTATTTCTCATTTTTTCAGAAGTACACCACACAACAACTCATTCTAACTCTGATTTTGAAATCCTGTTGGAATTGGTGATCGATAATTTTGTCACTATAATGGTCAATGGAAATTTGCGTGTATCAGACCCTGCATATTATTTACCATATCAACTTTTTATGGAACATATGGACCAGATGAACACAAAAAAATAATTTAGTTTTGTTTTGATTTTTTGCAACATTTTGGTTTTCAGTTAATACAATAAAAACAATACTGTTTTTTAGTGAACACAAAATTCTAAAAACAACGTAATTGTTTGTTTAGCATTTTTTTAGAAAAAAAGTAAATTTTTTGGTTTTGAGGAAATTTGTTTATTGTTGCTATTTGTGAAAGCGTAGATATTTGTAAGTATTTGACTATAATCCTAAAAGTTAATGGAATACCACTATGACACATAGAAAACATTTTTTCAAAGGGGTGTTTTTCAAAAATTATAAAAAAAATTGTTTTCAAAAATTTTGAAGAAATAAAGTAAAATAAAAAAATTTCGAAGGCATGAAATTTTTTCAAAACCAAATTTTCCTCAAAAAGATAAAAGAAATTTCTTCGAAGAGGTGTTTTTCTAAAATTACAAAAAAAAAATTTCAAAAATTTTAAACAAATAAAATAAAATAAAACTTTTTCAAGGGTATGAAATTTTTTCTGAAAACCAAACAAAATTAAAAAAAAAATGGTGTTTTCAAAGCATTTCATATTCCACTATTAATAGAGAATACATTTTTTCGAGGGGGTGTTTTTCAAAGCGAAAAAAAAATCTTTTTTAACAAATCAATTTAAACTTTTACAAAAGTATGAAATTTTTTCAAGAACAAAATTTTCTCAAAAACGTTAAATTAAAAAAAAAATAGTTTTTTCAAAATATTTAATTTTCAGCAATTAACTGAGAAGAAATTTGTTAGAGCGAAGTGTTTTTCAAAACTTCAAAAAACACTTTTTAACCAAAAAAAATAAACCTTTTTTCAAAAACAACAGGAATGATAACATTGCCTAACAATTTCTGCACTTTTGCACAGTCTAAAGAGGCATTGATACAGAGTGTATTTCCAAACATAGTTCAACATTACAAAAACCATGATTGGCTCAGCGAAAGAGCAATTTTAGCTGGGAAAAATAAGGACGTCAATGATATAAATTCAGCTATTTTAGATCAAATACCTGGTGACATAGTTGCGCATAAGTCAATGGACACTATTACTGATCAAGATGAGGTCGTAAATTATCCAACTGAATTCTTAAACTCACTCGATTTGCCAGGTCTACCACCTCATAATTTACGATTAAGAATTGGAGCACCGATTATTATGCTGCGCAACATTAATGTGCCACGACTTTGCAACGGTACCAGACTCGCTGTGAAGAAGCTAATGGGTAACATTATCGAAGCAACAATTTTGAAAGAGAAGTACAAAGGGGAATACGTTTTGATACCCAGAATTCCACTGATTCAGACGGATTTACCATTCGATTTCAAACGTTTGCAGTTCCCTATTCGCCTTGCCTTCGCTATGACAATTAATAATGCGCAAGGACAGTCTCTACAAATGTGCGGTATTAATTTAGAATACCCAATTTTTTCTCATGGACAATTGTATGTAGCTTGCTCACAAGTAGGCAAACCATCGTCATTATTTATTTACGCGAAAGATAGAAAAACCAAAAGCGTTGTCTACCAAAAAGTGTTACAATAAAGTTCGAATGAAATTGTATCAAAGAATTTGCTTTGTTTCGTATTAATTTTATTCTCTTTCAGCAAATCATTGAATTTTTCGCCTAGCGAAGCGGGCGAGGGTACGCTAGTTTATTATAATACTTACTTACTTCTAAATATGTCAGGTCGCATGTTTTACCAGAAAATGTACTCAAAACGTTTTAATGTGTCAGCCATATTGCTGTTGTTTACAGTGGTTTTAAAAATGCACCTCGGCAAGAAAATACCGAGTTAATTAGACAAGAATGCAGCGAAGGACTAAACTGGTATGCGACGACCAAGCACCGTCCTTCAGCACTGCAAATAACTGGTACATCGACAGGGAGAGATACTCGATGGGCTTGTTTATGACTTTATTTTTGAGGTATCCGCAGAGAAAAGTCCAAAGGAGTAAGATCGGATGATCTGGGTGGCCAGATCCGCCATCAAAATGGCTTATCAGTTTGTTGAAAAGAAATCTCGCAGTATCGCTGTATCGCCATGCGTGGCGGGATCTTGCACCATATGTGTATACTAAATGAAGGGTATTCTCGCATTATTGGCAGAAAATAATAGTTCGAATTGCACCGATAAGACACATCACCCACCAAAATTGCTTGCCCTCGACGATTTTCAAAAAAATATGTTTCAATTATTCCACTACTAGACAATTCACACGACGCCGCCACTTTGGGACTATGAAGAGGGTGTTGATGTTTTAATAGTGGGTTATGTCCCTTATATGACTAATAATGGCAATTTGGCTTATTTACACTCGCATTTAATTCTATTCCATGTCATAAAACGGGCTTTATTACTCCAAAGAGTAGTGTTTGCCGTACAAAATCGGTCCAACATTGCCTCGCAGAAATTTGACACCCGGACTATTGGCCTTGAAATAAGCTTCAATTGTGAACTCAGGTTGTTTACCTGTCCACTGCAACATCGATACCAAATAATCTGCACGAATAACGAAACAATCGCGGTCCACTTCCCGCCCGTACGCTCAGCGATTAGGGAGCAACTTTAAATTTAAATCCTAGTTCTGGCACCGGACACCTTATACATATGAGCTTAAAATTTGCTTATTTATGCAAATATTTATCTGTTTATTTAGTCAAATGCACAAAAATTCTTACTGACTGCAGCATGGACTGTATGTCCATGGCAACCGCCGTAGCCGAATGGGTGGTGCGTGAATATAATTTGGAATTCGGAGTCCGTAGGTTCGAATCTCCGTGAAATACCGAAATGAAGGAAAACGTGTTTTTTAATAGCGGTCGCCCCTCGGCAGGCAATTGCAGTTGATTAAACTATAAAAAAAATAATTTCAAAATTTGCAGACGAGAAATACAAATGTGAGCTAAAGGTTCCTTAAAGTTCAACGGATGGAGAGAAAAGGAATGCATATGTTTGAATTCGTCTTATGTATCTAATATGAGTGACATGAAATGGGCTGCAAATGAAGGCGGAGTAATGAAGTCTACATCGTAAGAAAGAGACGTATAAAATCTTCTTGAGGGTACGGGTAATATTCCTACGCCGGATAAAAGCTAACATTATAAAAGTTTTCGAAACGATCTAATTGATACACTTAATGAATTTGAAAATCATGCCTTACTTCGCATCAAAATATAAAGGGTGGGCCATGTAAAATTTGCTTTTTGAATCGGCTATAAAAAAAACGAATCAATATTTTTTCAAATTTTTTTTTTTATTTTGAAGATTGAACATTGTCATTTATGAATAAAAAATTTTATCGTTCAAATGACTGCCACGACTGGCTTTACAGAAGGCCATTCGATCAACCAATTTTTAAGCACAGTTTCGATTGTTTGGGCTCCAATTTCATGAATGGCAACGTCGATTTCGTGTTTTAAAGCATCAATCGTCTCTGGATGGTTCGCATAGCATTTGTCCTTAACGGTTCCACACAAAAAATAGTCCAACGGGCTTAAATCACAGCTCCGAGGCGGCCAATTGATATCGGAATTTCGGCTGATTATTCGGTTTTCAAAAACGGTAGCCAAAAGTTCGAGTTTAACTTTGGCAGTGTGACAAGTTGCACCGTCTTGTTGAAACCAAATGTTTTTTGGAAACAAAAACTCGTTGAGCATGTCACGGTAACGCTCGCCATTTACTGTAACCGCGGGTCCTCGCTCATTTTCGAAAAAAATGACCCGATGATGCCGCCAGACCAAAAAAAAAAAAACGCACCAAACAGTGACTCGTTGTGGATGCATTTGCTTCTCTATAGTAACGTGTGGATTTTCTGAGCCCCAAATCCGAGAATTTTGCTTATTGACGTAGCCACCGATGTGAAAATGAGCTTCATCAGAATATATGATTTTTCGGTGAAAATGCTCATCTTCGGTCAAACGATTTTCTGCCCATTGAGCGAACCGCAAACGCATTGGATGGTCATTAGGCTTTAGTTCCGAGGTCTTTATGCAAAATTCTCCTCAAAGAAGTGCGTGAAATGTTCAATTCTTAAGAACGATGACGAGTTGAGGTTGTTGGATGTTCACGCACATTTTCGGCTACAGCAGCAATGTTTTCGGGTGTACGCACTGTAGGAGCACGTTCACGTGTTGTTTTATCCATTAACGATCCACTTTTATGAACACGATTAACAAATTGATCCCCAAACTGTCTTGTTGGCAAATCTTTTTTTTGGAATTTTTTTTCAAATTTCCCACAGTTTGAGTAGAAGACTCACCACTTTGGAAATAGGTTTTCAATATTTCCCAATTTTGTTCAAGCGTATAGCGTCCCATTTCGTAAATGTCAAACCTTTAAGTAAATTATGAACACATTTGACATGTCATTTGTGTTACCATTCTCAAAAAAATAGGTGGTTCAAAAAGCAAACGCTATATGGCCCACCCTGTACTAACAAATGCTAAACTTCTGTAAATACTTAAACGTATTTTGAAGTCTATCGATGCCAGATTATGGCTAGTCTGTCGACCGAGCTATAAATCGGTGTGTAATAAGCTCTCAAAATGCGTAAAGTTGGATTTCTTTAAATTTAGCACTTTTTTTATAAAATTGTAGGAACTGGCAATGCTGAAAGTAAGCTTCGCTTTATAAAGTTAAGGGGAATATCTGCAAGATGATATCGGTAGATCAGACGATTGCTTTTTTTGCTTAACTTAAACATTAGGATGCCAGCACAAAATGAAATGGCGCGCGGCCTATTTTAGTACTACTCTATTTTCTTAAGTTGGGACATTCTATGAAATGTAAAAGACGCTTTGGTTAAATGTTTGTAACCGAATTTTCCGGCGGCTGAAGAAGATTTTTAGTACACAGAAATGTGCTTTACTCTTTTCACGGTGCTACCGCCTTAGCTATGGCTATCTCTATCACCATTGTCTCTGACCCAATTAATACATAGCGAATTATGCAATTATTAGTCATTAAATTTGGAAGAAAATTGGTCAAATAGAAACTTTCAATAACAATTACACTTAAAAATAATTAAAATAAAGAATTAAAGAATTAATCTCAGTTTAACGCGCCAAAATCGCTTAAATCGCAAACTTGGCAGCGTGGACAGAAATCACAATTTAGCGAGCTTAAATCGCGTTGTAAATTTAATCCTTAAAAAAAAAAACTGAACATTTGTGAAACAAACTTGTCCCTCTTATTTCACTATAAGCTTTCAGGAAATCCAATTTCGAACAGCTTCCATTGAAATGTCTGCATTTGATTTAATTTCTCGGTTTTGGACACCGCTATCCAATGCCCGTATATGCTTGCTTGTGCTTTTGTAACCACAGACCGCAGATACGTTTATGAATTTCCTTACTTAATTTGTGATTCTCAACAACGACGACGGCAATCAACGCCGAATTATCAAATCAGATAACCACAATTCCCTTACCGAATCGAGCTACAGCAGTAGTTACTTCAATATAGGCACATACTTACGCAGAGTTAAAACGATACCAAAGATTAAGGCATAACTGTGCAGGCGTTGAAATGAACAAAAGCAAAAATTCTATGTCGAAAATGTCAATGCGAAGCAGAGTAGAAACCAAAATAACGCACACAAGCGCATTATCCAGGCATGGACGAACGAGTTGTGTTTTAAAGCATCGCTTTTTTGTTTGCACAAAACGCATATAACAGCAACAGCAACAATAACAATAACAAAAATATAATGTTCTGCATGTTTACCACTTGCTTCCTGTTACCACCGAACTTGCCGCCACAATATGGGGCATCAAGAGTATATGCAGTGATACTACACATTTGGTGTTCCAGCTTGGCTGTGGTTGCTTGAATGGCCTTTATGGCTGCTTCTGATGACGTTTGCTGTTAAATTGTGGTTGTTGTTGTTAGTCAGCATGCCATTGCTGGCTGCCTATTGTTTGCATGTATATGTGAAACGGAAAAAGCCAAGATAATAAATGCACAACTAATATTAATGTTGGCAACATGCAACACAAGGCCACAGTAATGACTACTCAGTTTCGCCACAAGGCGCGCGTAGAATTCTTGAATAAAACCGAAAATATTTCAATTTGTTGAAATGTAGTTGTGGATTTTGAGTGAAAGTAGAGCAAATTTTTCGGTCATTTTTTTTTTGTGGGTTGTCGTTTATGTTGTTGCATTGGTGTGGAGAATTCATACTGGAAAGGATTTGGGCAGCTTGAAATTGTTTTGTATTGCGATCAACATATAAGAATTTTACTGCGGGGCTTGGGGTTAAAAGGCGGTGAACTTGTCAAAAAGGAATGAAATAACTCGACAAATGGGGGAAACATTAATACATACATTCTTTATTTGCATTGTTGTACGTAATGCGAGTGTTAAATGCTGCTAGCTGGCTGTATTGTATTTTAGCAATCAAGACTGCCGTAGTTGTTGACTTGTTTACATGCACCAATGACTGGGAAGTGCATGGTCAAAAAAATATCCAGAAACATTAAATGGCATGAACTTGAAGGACAGAGCACAGGTAGTTTTTGGGATTCAATCATACCAAAAAACGCTTCCTTAATAAATCATTGGTTCCATGGACAGTAGATTTTGAAAAAAAAGTTGCAAGTGTCAATCCCTGTATTTAAAGCTTATGTTAAGTTGAATTTGGCATCGCAACAAAAGTTGTTTTTAATCCTTCTAAAAACCTTTGGAATGGTTTCTTTGTAATAGCTTGGTTATTTAACATTGGGTTTTCAAAACCAATATGTCATAATTCAAGTCATGATAAATTCTATAATTTCACCCATAATCGAAAAAGTTATGAATTTTTGCTAAAACACACATGAAGCGCGTTAAGGTCAAATTAAAGATTGCCATTCCTCAGTAGTAGTAGTTTAGTAAAAATGTTCAAAAACAAAAAAAGTTAATGACAAGTATCGGTAGCTACTGAAGTAGCTCTAGATGGGTGTCACTTGAAATGCAAACTTTTTTCTAAAAAGCCACAGAGACAGAAGTGAACCTTATGTAATGTCAAGGGTGAAGCATTCTCGAAATATTTAAATTGAACACTAATTTTAGAAACCAATTTCCACAATTGATAACCATTGAATACCTATGTATATAAATAATAAACCGTGTTACGAATATTTGAATGAAAAATTAAAGAAACGTTTATTTTATAAAATAGTTATAAAGAGTTACGGCTTTGTTTAGTTCTAGAAATGCTGCCGACCGGTTGCCATTCATTTTATAGTTACACAGCATACGCCAAGTTAAGAGGAGTCTGTGGGGAACAAAGAAAGTTCTCACGTCCTCTTTTGCCAGGCCAAGTCATCATCCATGCAGTTTATTTAAATAACAAATTGAACGGCGCCCATCTAAGTGGTTGTTCTTTCTTTGCAAAAATAATTTTCTTTTTCGAATCTAACAGTGCTAACAAATTGGTTCGAAAAAGAATTTCTAGAAATAATTGGTTCGTGTATACACGAGTCTAAAAGAAAAAACTGGAAAGAACACAGATTCTCTTATCAGTCATAAAATTGTCTGAGGGTAAATTTCCAACCGAGGTTTTTTTAAATGAATAACAAGAAATAATGAATCGGTTGGCTTGCATTTTCCACAAATTATAAAGATAATGTATTGCTACATTTTACATAATCTTTTGAAGAAATTTTGAATATTAAATACCCTTTATTTTGAAATACCCTTTCTAAAATTTGCTCGAAACAGTATTTTTTTAATGAATATTTTGCTCAACGTGTGCTGAAAACGATTTAATTTACACGTTTATTATTATTGTTATAATTATGGAAAGTCTTGCTGAATTCCGAAGACCTTGCCGCCCAACACTGCTGCATCTTATTAAAAATTAATTCCCTAAATGTGTCACAAATAAGTAGTTGTTAGATCAAACTTCATACACACCATTAACATTTCACCTCACCAAACAGAAACAAAACAACGCTACTGATAAACTTATAAATTTGCGAGAGAATGCGCACGATCTCAAAGAACGTTGTATGGGAACTATTCAGATATAAAATTTTATTTTATTTTATTATTCTCAACTTAAAAATTTGTGTATAAATCTTCTTTATGGCATTTCCACAATTGATAACCACTGAACACCTATATAAATATTCAATCGTGTTACGAATATTTGAATGAAAAATTATATTAAAGAAACGTTTATTTCATAAAATAGTTACAAAGAGTTACGGCTTCGTTTTAGAAGGAGAAATCTCTCTGATTTGAATAATCTCCTCTCCAGTAGAACCAGAATGAGCCAGCTAATATTCGACTGGAAAATGGACCAAATTGGTCTAAGACGCTGTAAGCCTTAAATAAATAAATTTTGTGCACACCGTCAGGTAGTCAGAGGCCATTGTGAAATCAAATCTCTTTTGTTTGAGTTTTACTATAATAATAAATTCTCTTTTCATAATACAATATTGAATAATCTTTGGAATTATAGAAGGAGCCGAATTAGAAAAAGATTGAGTTAATGTAATTCAGCAAAAAATCTGCACTGCCTAAATTTCCTAAATATTTTTTTCATAAATGCCGAATGTACCTATGTTTTTAAGGTTTAATATGTAAACGCACATATTCACAAGTAATTTCATTGAGTGCGTAAGTGTCTTCCGTAGTCAACAATCAAAGCAACAAAGAGAAAAAAAAAAATAGAAAATAAATTAAAACAAACTTAAAAAATACTATTTTATACAAAACCACTTAAGTGAAATTTCCCCTTCCGGTCACTGGTCTCACAGCGACATGTGGCTTTGATATACAAACCTGTTAGCAATTCGCAATTCGCATTTCATTTTATATTATACTTTTCATGTGGCTATTTTAAGGTTTACTACTCGTTTTGTTTTACACCTTTGTATTTACGTTTTGGTATCTAAACATTCCCCCACCTTCACTTCTTTCACACTGCACTACCCTGATGGAAGCATGTGATCCTTAACCCTAAGGGTTTAAAATAACATTTCATGAGTATTTCTACTTTGATTTTCTACCACTTTTCATTTAGCTAAAAGGTGAAGTGCAATTTTACCGCAAACTACAATTCAAAACACTTTAAGGTCCTGCTTGTCATGTCATGAATAGAAATTGCACTCCCATATAAATAAATTAAATTTCAGTATGCAGTGCCCAGTGCCATGCGGAAGGGGACGCAACATCGGTGTTACGATTTGATGAGTTTTCACTCACATATTTACGTTCTTAAGAAAGTCTTAATATGCATATGAATATTTCGTATGTATTTTGTTACATAATAAAATTCGATACATTACAGTGTGCGGCAGTAAAATATGTCGAAGGAAAATTTCATAGTCATATGAAACTATAGATTTCTTATAGTAATTCTGCTTACTCAATTTTTCATTTTCTCACCAATTAAATTTTTTAAAGAACTTTAACGTTTCAAAGTAGTAACTTGTTAAAAAAATTATTTTAATTACTTATTTATCGGCCTTTGCTATATGGATTTAAAACGAAGGAGAATGTACGCAGATATTTAAGAAAAATTTTCACATTTCCCCAGGCAAAATATTATACAATAATGCCCTCTGAAAATATATCCTCTAATATTTAAAAACAAAATGTTCCATTATTATAAAAAATTTATATTAAAGATAATATATTCGTACATTGTAATATATATATTTTTTTATTTCAATTTACTTTCTGTTGATCAACGCAAATCATGCCATAATAGATAATTCACTTGGATTTATCACTTCTCAGCTCGCTAGATAATATTGTGCTCGCAAAGTAAAAGAATTGTATGTGAAAGCAAAAACAGCTTAGCGATAACCAAGTAACATGGTTTACAACCGTTTAAATCACAAGCGATATGCATAGGCCAGTGCATACAAATAAAAGTAGGGATATTTTTTTTCAAAATATATTCTGCTTACTTTAGGCACGTTGCTTCGAAAAGTAATGAAATAAATAAAGAGTTTGAGGTCATGTGGTGAGGAGTAGGACGATCGTTTTCGGACGACCTACGAAGCGATCAAACCATTTTGCATATTTTCAGTTGGTCAAAATGAAAAAAATGCAGTGCTACCAAATCATATGCAAAACTTATCTCGAAGATACACAAAATAAAAGACAAAAAAAAAACGATTAACGCGAAATTTAAAAAATAAAAAATAAAAATAAAAGAGATTATTAAGAAAATTCGAAAAAAAACAGTTTTTAGAAGCACAGATCTTATTTAAACATCTGAAGCTTATAGGATGCATCTACCGAAATTTGTATCACTTTTTCCCATAAAACACAGGAGGAACTGGACAACATAGAATCTCAAGCTTCCTGCAATTCTTAACTCAAAATGTTCTCCATTCGTTCGACGGCGATACTACCAATGTCATGCCCATGTTAAAGTAATGCCATTCAGGAGCTGAAAATTAAACGATTTCCATCAGTTCTAGCAGATCTACTCCGCATAAATAAATCGTGCTAGGGCGTAGCAGCGTTTCAGCTAAAAATACATCCATATATTCTTCAGTTTGTATGTAAATGTAGGTGCACTTAATGAATGTGAAGTGAAAAATTTTAATTAATTTTCGCGCCATTACAACAACTTCAGAATTTTCACTTTGGTACAAGTATAAGTAAGCATTACTATGCGCCTGCCTATAATTTACAATCAAATATTTGCCATTGAGGTGAGCTTACATTCTCTTACAAACAAAAAAATTTCTGAAATTTATAGCATGAGTGATTTATTATAACAACTTACATATACATACACAAATTTATTAATTTATAAAAACACATCGCAGTGTTATATTATAATCTAGTTTCAACAATGGAGCCACCTCTCCTTGACTTTCCTTGATATAATTTCAGCACTTAGTTCTCAATATAGGTCCTTTTTTATTATTTTACTCTATTTTTTATTTTTTTATTGTCAAGAATTTGTTATTCACTTTGAAAATAATCTATGTACATATGTAAGTATATAATGGATTGCTGTTTGGTGTGGAAGCGTGCCATCCACGAGCGGCTTAACAAATGTGGGAGGAAAAAATGGTGTTTCCAGATTTTCGAAATATACAACATAAAAAAAAATTAAGTTTGATATTAATGGTATTTATCAAAGAATGTATTAAAATATTGAATGTATTTTTTTTTAATTTGGGTAGGGTTGCCCCTATCGAGAAAAAGTTGCAATAAGGGTATTTAAATAGTTTAACAACATGCCATCAAACGGGACGAGTTTTAA
Source organism: Anastrepha obliqua (assembly GCF_027943255.1). NCBI lineage: Eukaryota > Metazoa > Arthropoda > Insecta > Diptera > Tephritidae > Anastrepha > Anastrepha obliqua. Next base: position 92,066,357 of record NC_072892.1, read on the forward strand.
AAAAACATATAGTAGTAGTAGTAGCATTCGGAGATTCGAACCTATGTACTACGAATGGTAGTACGAATAACCCTATTCAACTACGGCGGCTAAAAAATATATACCATACTTTTATGTAGGATTGCCATTTGAAAAAAATTAATATTAATTGGCAATATTACTCGCAAATAAATCACCTTCTGCCATTGAATTTTCAAGTTGAAATGTTATATGATTCATAAATTTGTCGTTACCTGATGAAGAAAGTTAGTGCATAATTTCTGTCTACATACAGGGTGCATACGGAATTTTAGGGGAATGTGTATGTGTCGCTATAACTTCCTGAAACCATTATTTTTCTCTTTCTCTTTTCCAGATAAGATATGGAGGACTACATCTTGATTCAAGAAATCAAGGCATATCTCTTTCGTTGTCATCGCTATATGTGCAAATCACACCGATTTAGAAATCTTTATTTTTTTTAAGTACGCCCGTTAATTCATTCATAAGGCTCGGCGTGAATGGGAAGCATCAGGCGGTAATGCAGAATCTGTTGCTAAACGCAAAAGAACACAAGGAATGTTTTGTTCAATCTGCAGAATTTATTCCAAAATTGTAATCGATCATTAAAAAGGACCTTTCAAAATCAATGAGGGCTCTTGTGAGAGTGCTTAATGCTTCTGAAAGTATTATCCGTCAAGTTATCCATGAAGATCCCCGGTATAAATCAGACAGTTTATGCCAAAGCAAGTACGAGAGCAGCGAGTTATCTGATCCAAACGCTTGTCATACAAAATGAAATACCTTGAAGTCTGAAATGTTATGGTTTTTTCTAGCGAAAAAAATGCTGATCAAGACCAAAAGACCAACGACAGAACTGACTAGGTTATTTTTCAATCCTACAGATGTTCCTGTTGTTATGCACACGAAATTTTGAGCCACTGTCATGGTTTCTGGTGTTGTGAGCAACAAAGGACATACCATGCCCCTACACTTCTTTACTCAAGGATTTCGAGTAAAATCTCGTTCATAGAGGTACTAGTGACAGTAGTGAAACCTAATATTGATAGTGTACATGATGACAGTCCACACGTCTTTCAGCAAGACTCTGCTCCTTCACTTAAAACGATGGCGAGACATGATTGGATGGCTGAAAATTGCTATTACCACAAAACTCCGAAATTATGGCCGCCTAACTATGCAGAACTTAATCTCCCGGATTACTACGTATCGAGCGTAGTTGAGCGTGAAATCAATAAACATCTTCATAATACCAATTTTTCTTTTAAGGTTGCATTACTTATAATGTTACACGGAATACGAATAAGGATCATTTGATTCGGGTATGCAATCGTTTCTGGACACGGATCGAGGAGATTATTGCAGCTAATGAAAATTTCATTAAATGGTTTATAGATATTTTCATATCTGCAAAATCGAAATTAGTTAAACTAAGACTTCATTAAAATAATACAACCTTGTGACCAATATACTTAAGATAGAGCCCTTATAAAAATTATTAGATTGAAAATGTGCGTAATCCCTCCAAACCACTACTAAGTAAAAACGGCTGAAAAAATACCTTTTTTTTAAATTAAGCTCACTGATTATTGCATTTTCAATTATTTGGCCGGGCAATCTTGTATGAAATCTTTATTTATTTATTATTATTTATATATACATTATTTATATTAATATTTGAAATAATTGCAGTTAGAGGTTGTATACATTTAAATAAAATCAATAATTTCTATTTATTGCATCATCAAATAAATCCTGATATTGTTTTATTAGCGCTGCTATATTTGTGTGCGACGGCCATAAAGAGTCTAATAACAGGCTTAGTGTTAATCGAGATTAACAGGCTTAGTGTTAATCGAGATTAACGACTTAATTCGAAATTATCTTAAGAATTAAGTGAAACTAATCCGGATCCGGGGGCCGCTGTAGCCGAATGGGTTGGTGCGTGACTACCATTCGGAATTCAGAGAGAATGTAGGTTCGAATCTCGGTGAAAGACCAAAATGAAGAAAAAGTTTTCAAACCTCCGAGTGTATTTCTGCCATGAAAAGGATCCTGATAAAAAATATCTGCCGTTTGGAGTCGACTTGAAACTGTAGGTGGAACAACATCAAGACTTGACAAGATTTGATATCCGGGGCAGTTTGAGAAATTGCAATTTAAGGTTTTTTAATCAATAATTATTACTTAGTATCAGTACAGCTTATACCCGTATTTATGGCCTACGGTTTATCTTTTACTCACAAAACTATCCAACAAACAAATCAGCTGTTCTCTTATCGGTGTAACAACCGGCTGTCACACTATTTCAATTTTAATCAGATTAACTGCCTCGGTAATCCGGAATAATGTCGCCATCTCTAAATACTATAACATGCCTAAATTCACGATTAAAATAATACGAGTTAAGAAAATCATTTATTTCACCACTTTACGAATCATTATTTCTCTGAAAAATAACTTCTATCAGACAAATTTTGCAAGCCCAACGGCTTGCGCCTACACAAATAGTTACTAATACCATCTGGCCATTGGAGTTAGGATAATGAAAACTTTGTGGAAATGTGTTTCACTTTTTTATTTAATTTGAATCAGTTAGGGTAGAACGGGTTCCGAATTATAGAGCAATAATTGATTAGATTGTGAAATGAAATGGAACACACATCGCTTTAAAAGTAATTAACTTTTGCTCCAAGTATATTTATTGGAAATATTTTTACCACAAAGGAGTAAAATAAACTTTTTAATATATTGGTAATTTGCCAAAAACAACTAATTTTTTACAAATATCACAACTTTTTTATTACTTACCTGCGGAAAAACTAATAATTGTTCACTATTTCGAAACAATGTAACGTAAATGAACGAAATTAGCAAATACCGCATATTTTAGGGTGCGCAAATACTTCGAAATTCTTAATAAGCTTATAATACATATGCACGTATAAATATATTTGCATATATGCATACTCTTATGTGATCAATTTCCCGTCCAATCAATACCAGTGCACGGCAGGTGACAGTTAATGGAATTAAAACGGCATTATTGCTTTTCAGCGGACCCAGCGCGGTGCGATGAATTATTACGGTGATTATTCGTATCCTACTGATTACCTATGTATACATGCAAATATGCTGTGTGTTAGCTGTTAATGAGAAGCAGGTATCAAATCAAATATGTTTAGCTATTGGATAAACAAAATAAATAAAATTGACTTACATATTTGAATGGCTTGTTATTGAAACATTATTTATGGGCAAGCAGGGGCATTTTGATTAGTACTCGTACTCGTATAAGAATACGTTATGGTAAAATTAACTGCATTTCAACTGTCGTATCACATGTCACCACGACACTGCAAACCAAAAAATAAATGAATGAATAATGAAATACACTTAAATGAAAAATGTCAAGGTTGCGGAAACCACGCAAACGAGATTTTTCAATACGTGCAGGTGGAAATGGGATGAAAAAAGGTTAGGCCTATAAACTTACCTTTATAGCACCCGCCTTGTTTGACCAATTTTGAATTGTGCAAGAGTTCAATCTGTTTCCTAAGATAAAACTTCGATTAAAGAGAACAAGATTTGAGTCTGTTTAAGTTGTGCAAGAAAAAGTGGCACACATCCTAAGGAAGCTGATTAATTAATACTACAGCACAAGCACTACAATGAAGGAATCGATTGGAGCATTGTGGGCGTGATTTGGAACTAATTTTCTATTGATTAAAGTTATGTTTTCTAAAATTCTGCATTTCAATATATTACGACATTTGAAATCAGCTTGTCATAAATAAATTTAAATTCTTCAATGATAGGAAAAATGTTGGTGCTTTTGAATCATTACAAACACCAAACGATGACTTGCGCTCATAGATATGAAAGTGGCATAAGTCAAAAATTTAAAGAAATTATACAAGGTGAAGTCCAAAATGAACAAGACTGAGCTAAAATAGAAGCTACACAAGTTTTGTTTTGATAACTTCGAGTTTATGTTTTCAAAATAGTCCCATTTGGCCTCGACACATTGTTTTGCGTGGTCTAAAAGCTTTTCGAAAGAGTGTTTCAGCTCATTGACCGGAATGTCCTTCAAGATGTCGGTACCAGTCTCATGGATGACCTCTACGGACGCAAAACGTTTTCCTTTCATAGCCAAACGAAATTTTGGTACTAGGTAGAAGTCACATGGAGCCATATCAGGCGAATACGGTGAGTGATTGATGGTCAAAATGCGATTTCTAGTCAAAAAATCAGTCAGAAGAGTGGATCGATGAGATAGTGCATTGTCATGCAATAAGCGCCAGCTTCCTCCTTTGCAGTATTCAAAGCGAATTCGACGAATGCGATGCAACAAACGCTTCAAAACGACAAGGTAGGAAATTGAATTGACGTGTTGGCCCATTAGCAAGAATTTCTTGAGGATAATTCCCATGGAATCGTAAAAATAATTGAGCATCGACTTGATTTTTGACTTCTCCAAAGGCGATTTTTTGGGTGGGGGCTCGTCTGGTGCCTTCCATTTGGCACTTTGACGCTTAGTTTTAGGTTCATGTTGGAAACACCACGTTTCGTTACCAGTTACAATGTTGTAAAGGAAGTTCTCGTCTTTTCTCGCCTCTTTAATGAGTTCTGTCGAATGTTGAATTCTAAGCAATTTTTGGTTCTCAGTTGACTTATGCGGAATGAAACGTGAACAGATCTTTCGTAAGCCCAAATGATCGGTTAAAATGCGATAAATCGATGTTTTGAAGATATTCAACTTCAATTCCATGAATTTCAACGATGATTTTTTTTCATTTTTCATAAATTTATGAACAATATGGAGTTTTCGGTGTTCACTGATTTTGGGCGGCCCGCATGTTCATTGTCATTTATGTCCTCACAACCATGTCTGAAACGTGTAAACCACTTATGAACTCTGGCATGAGATTGGCAATCACCACCATACAAATTTTTCATCAATTCAAAATTCGAAACTCATTTTTGTGCCGATGACACAAACATACTGACACTTTAGACGCAATAACTTCGCTTGCACTGAACCTTGGTGACAAGTTTTCATTGGAAGTCAGCTAGAGGTTACCCCCTTCCAACGGACTAACTCATTAAAAAGATGGCGCCATCAAAAACATTTTTATGGCTTCACCTTGTATTTACTTCGATTATAAACCCCCACTAGATCAGTAACGAAAGTAGATAAAGATTATTTGGTGTTTACTACCATAAAGGCAGGAATATTTTAAGAATTTTAAAAATCCCGAAATGATTACTTTTTTAAAATAATTAATAAATGTCTCTTGAACATCAAATTCCATCAAATAAAACTCATAGTTTTTTAATGTTTTAAGTCACTTATAGGACATTCAACTAATGCTGAAAATGGTCTAAGTCAATTACAACTTTAAAAACAACATTTCGATTATAGTTCACACAAAATTTCATATTAATTAAAAATTTCGGTTCATCAAGACTATCAAATTCTAAATAAAAAGTTCACACAATGCTAAAATATTTTTCTATTGTAATTTATTGAAATGCAATTCATTTAATATATGACTGATACCTCTCTCAAAATTATAGGCACAGGTGTACTCATGCCTCAATTCCTCGCTAATATTAAACTTTAAATACCTAAAGCTGAAAGCTCTAACTCTATTCTGGGTTGAAAACACTATTATAAGCACTTGCCATACAACATACAACCAACACATCAAAAGAAGAATTTACGCATCGTTAGACATTTCGCACTCATATATACTAGGGTGTTTCCTAATTTTCAACTTTCTGAAAGTTGCCGCCGCAATTCGGCATTCGCTTCTATTATCTAAGTAAATGAAATTGAATTTTAGGGATCGCTACCAAGGTCAAAGCATAAGCAAATAACATGTGCTTTCCTAAAAATAATTGTACGCCAAACCATTGGTTTAGTTAATATATACCTAGTAAATATTATACCTAGTCCTGCCATAAATTCTGTGACAAATTTTGGAATGCGTAAGGCGATAACAAATTCGCAAAAAAAGTTTCGTTATTTTTGCTTTTGTTCGTTTGCATTTTCTACTCATAAATTATAGTTAGTTTTGTGCAAATTCCGCTTGTTAATAATGGAGTGGGGGCCAAGGAGAATCGCATTGCCGTCATTGCATTACTTAAGTGTGGTAAAAGTGCAAGTGAGATTTATGAAACGCTGAAAAAACTTAATACTTCGAGAATGTTTGTTTACTCCACGATCAATCGTTTTTCCCAAACGTCTCGCCGGTTCGCACCATTCCAGCCATAAACGTCGTTGGAGAAAGAATTGCAGATATCCTCTTAGAACGCCTTCCATAGCTCAACTGGTCATCTTTTGACAACGCACTTGAAGAAAATTAGACTCGACAGATGCAAGCAGCTTCATCGGTGGCACACGGTCAACCGCCATGAAAATGTTCTTTTCACAGATGAGAAAATTTTCACCGTTGAAGAAGTTTTTAATAAGCAAAATCTATAGACGAAAAAAATGTTGTTTGAAGGGTTCACCGTGGCCACTATCCATCCTCCGTAATGATTTGATCGGGAGTGTATTGTAAAGGCGTTACAACTCTCCATTTCTGTGAAAAAGAATTTAAGACCGGGGCAAAAGGGTGTAAAAGTGGATATCTTAGAAGGTATGCTGAAGTATGGATCTGGCGAGTGTTTTATCTTCCAAAAAGATTTCGTCCCAGCCCATAAGGCAAAAACCACCCAGCAGTGGCTAAAAACCAACATTCCTGGGTTCATATCCGCACAAGGTTGGCCATCTGAAAGTGTGGATCTGAATCCATTGGACTACAGCTTGTGATCAGAATTGGAGAATATGAGCTGACGTAGACTTCACGGAAATTTGCAGACTCTCAAACAATCTTTACTTCGAGCAGCGATGTCAATATCGATGGAAACCGTGCATGCTGCAATAGCTGAATGTCCAATCGTTTGAAGGCTTGTGTAAAAGCAAATGGTAATCGCTTCGAATGAAAATTGACAATTTTTTTCTTTAATATTTAAATGATTAAATAAAACTAACTTCATTAAAAAGTATTATAATTTAATACCTATAACGGACTTAATTTGTATTGAGTATTTTCTTTCGTAGTGGTAAGTTCTTATCCCTACCTCGCACGCATGGACATGTCCTTGTCGGCTCTGTTCTGTCGCACATTCCTCTGTCATAAAGAAAGCACGTGAGTTTTGTTTTGCCATGCATTGCGTTCTGCCTGATTTGTAAAAATACAGTTAAAACTACTCTAATACAAAACCATAAACAAGGTGGCACAAAATTCATAACCCTATCAGAAGATTTATAATTTTTTCAAATGGCGTCGCTCGTAAATCATATTTGATACTTGTGATCGAAACACCTGCAGTATACAAAAAGTCAAGAAAACGAACGCGTAAAGTTCAAAATAAAGATTTTCATCACACAAAATCCTGTTTTTTATTTGGTAAAAAATGTGATTGAGGAGAAAAATTGAATGATTAATTTTGTGCACTATTAGCATAAATTTGCTTACCTTATTTTATCTTACATACCTATCTTTCTTGTAATAATTGTTTCATTTATATTATATTTCCTTTTTTTAAATAAACGAAATTTTAATAAATGAGGTGATGAGGCATGTTTTAATAGCCAACTCAGAGGATACCCTACAACGTGTATTATACAAATTTGTAGTCACTCCAAAAATATTTAATACGGAGGTTCACACTGGACATACATCGAACTGTTATTGAACAAGTGATGAAGTTTGAATACTGCGGGGTGGAGACCTCCAGTGACCGCAGCATTATTAAGCAAGTGCGAGAAACATGTGCTCAAGGGGACAAGATATCAGGATGCTTCAGAGACATAATATGGAGGAATAAGTACCTAAAAGCGGAAGGTAAAACCCGAATATATACATTTTTGATAAGACCCATTCTGACGTTTGGCGCAGAGGCACGAGCCGGAAATGCAAAAACAAAAGAAATCCAACGCACTACAGAAATGCAAATTTTATTATCCATGGCAGGAAAAACTCGACTAGATTGGATACGAAATGAAGCAATAAGGGAAGAAACGAAAGTTACTTGTATTGTTAAACTGTAAGGCCTGGAAGGCAAGCTTGAAATTACCATATAACAAAGCCATCCAATGATCGAATAATAAGGATTGGATGATTCTAAACCAAACGGAAGACGTGCACGGGGAAGACCGTAAAAACGATGGAAGGAGAGCTGGATATCTGCGTCAATTGAAGACACAGAAAATTCTTTTTATTTTATTATTGAATTTGTGAATGTAATGAATTTTATGTTTAAAATGTAATTTATATTGCGTGAAGAAAAATCGGCAAGAAGCCTACCATATAATAAACGACAAAGAAGAAGAGAAATTAAAAAAGAAATTTCATTTGCTGGTAACGACCTCGAAGTATTACCATATTTTCACAATGCGAAAAAAATACTTAACACTTTTTTTGCTGTGGGGAAAGCCGCGGAGCTAGCCTACTCTATAACAAGAAAGAACTCAGCTATTAATATATACGAGGACAATCAAACCGCAATAAAAGCAATAAGCTCATATTGTATTAAGTCCAAAAATGTTCGACGAAGCAGGGAGGTCATAGCAAGGCTAGCCACAAACAGTAGGCTGCATATTTACTGGGTACCTGGTCACAAAGGTATTATGGGGAACGAAATAGTAGATGAGATAGCAAAAAGTGCTGTGAGACTACCTTTTGAACAAGAGAACGACATACCAAAACCGCCAAATACAACATACAATGAAACGAACGACTACATGAAAAGGCGAGTGGAAGCTAGGTGGACTAATCTGACCACATGCAAAACAGCAAAAGTTATGTGTAGAACTAACGACAAAAAACTGACTCAATTCGTATTTACGCTCTCGCGAAAGGACTGCAGAACTATCATAGGTATGCTAGCAGGTCATAATTTATTGGCTGCACATGCGTACAAGATAGGGATTGCTAACACGGACAAATGCAGGAAATGCAGAGAGGATGTTGAGGAAACTTTAGAACACATTCTGTGCGTCTGTCCGGCATTATTAAAAACGCGTTTAAAATGCCTGGGAGCCCCATTGTTTAAGGGTCTGGAGGATGTCTCAAAAGCGGATCTCCCAGCGCTGCTTAGATTCGCCAAAAGCGCTGAAATCCTACATGATGCCTACTTTCGGTATTCATAGAGGTCGGTCTCCATCTGGTATCGCTAGGGACCAAAAGGTCTATGCGTGGCTTGTTGCCAACCAGGCTAACCTAACCTAACCTTTTCTATGTCTGAGAACAGAATAAAAATATCACAAGAGACAAAACTAAAAAAAAAAAAATATTATATAAGAATCACCCTAATACATGCCAACATGCAATACATATGCATATCATCGCATTATCAATTACACTGGTATGTACGCTTCCATGTACATTCAAGTTCGTCTATCAGCTATCAAATACAAATTCATACTTGTAGACGCACCTAAAACATGGCTCATTACCGTAAACTAGTGAATGTATGCTTCATAATTTTTCACACTTGCCTCTCTTTCATACAGAATTAGCTGTTGATATCCTAAATGAAAATTATAGTGTGCTAATGCTAAAATTTATAGTCCGTATCAAATAATGGAGCATTACATTCAGAATGAATATGAGTATGTGCATGTGCAGAAGCAATATTAAATCGCAAAGTATACAACTTTTGGGTCAATGCATATTTACACGAACATTTGTTTTATGGATATACTTTGCTTAGAAATACGCTGAGTTCGTAAAGGGTGTTAGCAAGAAGCTATCACAAGTTCATCTATAGATAATATATATAAATACATACCTATATACACGTAAATGAAGATGTAAGTTAAATTGTAAAAATTCATTCACACTTTCACTTAATTACAGCGCAAAATCAAGTGGTTTCCTTTAATTACCACTCCAATAAAAACGAGTAAAGGATATGCCCCGCAGTATTTTGATTGTTATCAAACTAATGGGAAACTAGTATATTTTGAGTCAGTAGTAGATTGAAAATTCCCCTGAACGAATTTCCACTTACCAGGTTTATTTTCTGAATAAATAGACGGTATTTTGTTGCAGTTTCTTTGATAGCAGCTATCGATCATGCTATTGGACCCTACATCATAAATGCATCATATATGAAACCTTAATTTTGCACGCGTTTGTGCCTAGAGATTATAAATTCACGCTGACCCAAATAACGTGAAACATGTGTACAGAAACATCGAACAACATATTTTATTTCCCAAGCTCAGTTAATTCATTTTGAACACCCCTCGAAACCAAATAGAGTCAAAAGGGCTTCATGTTTCGTTATAAGCCATGCCGTGTCATAAGCGAAAAAGGCTTTTAAAAAAGTGTTCGGGATGTCCCCGAGGGTGGATGGGTTGATTTGGTTTTATTGATAAAAAAGTTTTCTCAATTTGTTTTTTATCTTCAGGAGATTGTTCTTATCATGCAAGTGAAAGAACTCCTTACCTAGTGTCCTTACACCAAACTAATTTTAAGGTCGAACTTCCCCAGAAATAAGTAACAAAGTTCAACTTAAGAAATTATTTTCCCCTAATACTAAACACACAATAAATGTAAACTTTTACTAATCTGCTATCCGTCGTAGTCGAATGGGTTGGTACGTGACTACCATTTGGGAGTGCGTAAGTTCGAATCTCCGTGCATTAATATCAAATAATAGAAAACGTGTTTACTGGTAGCGGTCACCCCTCAGCAGGCAATAGCAAACCTCCATGAAAACCCTGGAATTTCTGCCATGAAAGCCCTCTTTATAAAAACCCACACCACACATGGGGGGAGGAGCTTAGACAAACACTTAACAGAATGTGCGCCCCAATAATTTATTTTTTATTTTATTTATTTAATCTGCTATCTGCCTCGAACTCGACTGACGGCCGTATATCCCGGTTGCCAGCTTCAAACCTCCATGGTGTGGCTGAGGAGCGACTGTAGCATAAATTGTTTACCTGCAATGTCTGCAACTAGTCATTATCTTGACTTCCTATCTCCCGTCACATTATTTGGTGAAATAAAACCGCTGACACTGCAGCACGTGTAACGAGCAACCGTGGGAGCGTCGCACCAGAAGCGCTCGGTGCGTGTTAATTTGCATACCAAATTTACGGTCATAGGTTTGGAACTGACAAAAAGTGAAGTGCATGACATGCCATCCCACGTCTTTTCTTAAGGGCTTCGGCAGTAAAGATTTTCGTAAATAGCGCATGGGATAAGAAGCTATATGGCTTCAGGATTGATTTTGCTCTCTCATATAAGTCCACCACATCGCAAGATTGCATGTGTCAGAGTTTGTATGACCATATTACCCCAAGCAGTTTACCACCATTCAATCATTATATAATAAGTTTCAGATTTTCTAAAATATTTACAAAAAATTCGGCAATTTTCATGAAAATATTAAACCAGCTCAAAAAAAAAAAAAAAAATTCGTTACACAATTTTATAGCCAATTAAATTTTAGTACAGCAAAGTGTATGTTTAAAGTCGGTCAAAAGTTTGCTGACTTCTGATAATTTACCCTTGCCTTGCGTTTCTTATTTAGAGAAAATGCGCAATACTTTCATAGAAAAAATTATCAAAAATCAAACTAAATACATAACAATTTTCAGTATTCATTGATATTTCATCATGGAAAGACTTACGCCTCAACAACGTTTATAAAGCGAACAATTGTGTTTCAAAAATCAACGCTTTGTGAAAAGTGTTTATCGCACGCTCAGTCCAACTAATAGAGTTCAGCGTTGAGTCCCATAATGGCTTCGACAATAAGCAAAATTGCCGAATTTGGGCTCAAGAGTAACCCGAAGTCATTCAGGAAGAGCCACAACATCCATTGAAAACAACCGCTTGGTGCGGCCTATGGACTGGAGGAATCATCGACCCATATTTCTGCAAAGGCGGGGCTGACGCCTATGTGACACTGAATGGCGAACGCCATCACGTCATGATAAACGACTTTTGATGCCGGAAATTGAAGCCCGTGATCTCCACAACATTTGGTTCCAACAAGATGTCACTACTTATCATACAGCCCGTGAAACAATAGGTTTTTCGGTGAGCGATTTATCTCGGATCAGTGGATTGGCCACGAAGATCGTGCGATATCACACCTTTGGACTTTTATTTGTGAAGGTATGTGAAGTCTAATTGCTTCGTGGTTAAATCAGCTTCAATTGAGGCATTAGAAGCCAGCATTATTAAAGTTATTCACGACATTCCGACCGAAGTTCCTCATCGAGTCATTTAAAATTAGTTTACAGATGACCGAATTACAGTTACACAGTTGCGGCGAATATCTGAAAGGGGTTATCTTTAAAAAATAAATGTCTTGAATGGTTCTACACAAAAATAAGAAAGATTGCCCAATGAATTTGAATTTTAGCAAATAATTTATGCTTTCCTCCAGAAGAGCATCAAATAGCCTCTTAAATAATGATTCATAGTATCTATGAACTCTCGCTGGATACCATACACGATATTCTCTTTAAGTAAACTAGAACTAATAAAAAGAGGGGTTTGTGGTTTTGCGAATATGCAGTTCTCGCAAGACGAAGACTCGTTCACCCAAATGGTGCGACTCTAAAACTCTTAGTGATATGGCATACAAAACCCGAACAGTTACTTCAATTGTCGTAATCCATAGATTTCCATATGACAGGTTTCAAAATATATTCAACTAATTTAAGTTACGTACACTAATAGACACTCATTGGGAACTATGTATGTATGACGCACTCATTAGACCAGAGATTACCAAACATATGGTTTGATTCGTTAATTCAACCGAACCAGAAGAAACGGTTAAGGCCCTCGCTTTACTTGAAAAAAAAAATGTCGATTTTTTATTTTGGTTAAATATGCAAAAATATAAAACAATTTTTCGAAACTCGGAATATTTACGTAGATATAGTCCTTTTAGTGACGCAACCTCTGCAGCAAAACCATAGTGCTCTAGATCCTTACAATAAAAAAATTTATATAAATACATTTTTGAAGATTTACATACACCTAATTTTAAAACATAAATTATGAATACAAAATACTTGTATGACAAATATTCTATTATTTTTATTTTTTCTGAAACGAATAAAAAATACCCACATGTGAAAGCCTTTACTTTTCTGAAAAATTGTTTTCCTTCTTTTTGTATATATTTTCTACCTTAAGATGTACGAAGCCCTTTCCAAAAAAATTTCCGGCGTAAACTTTAAAATTGACGCATGGCAGATACTATTCCAGTCAATTCTAATAAATTTCGGTTGCGGAATTTTGTTATTTTGAAAAAAAGTTGGGCTTGTTTTACCTACTATTGCAGAAAACTTCTTTTACAGCTTTCGTTATTCTAGTAGAAATAAATAAATGAACAGTTCGCCTGATTTCGAATCGTGAACTAATTTCTGCAGAAATAGTGGTATTCTTTACAGCCTGATATTATTTTATTCACGTAGAATAATTTAGTTCGTTTACCCTCGTAGTTAGGCAAATGCTTCCATATACATTATGTACTACTGCATACACTAAATACATTTGACGCATATTAAAAACTAGTTCTTCTTTGATGTAGTCCCAATTTTTACTACACGGTACATACATATATGCAAGTATGCAAGTCCATAGCATGCATACATTCAAACACTACTGCACAACGAAAAATTAACGATAGCTGCACAAACACTTGCCTGGCTTTGGTACTCCAAGTACTCCGAGTATTTGCTTTCAGATGCTGGTAATTAGTAACAGCACCAACCAATACTACTTATCGTATTTTGTGTTCTCGTACTAATAGTCTCTCTAATAATGCATAGATAAGCAGCTGTTGAAATGTCAACGATGCGTTTAAAGCGTACTGTTGAAATTTTAGTTGCTTTTGCTTTGTCCCATTGAGCGCGGGTTAGTTTGTGAAGGTAGTTAGCATAAAACCAAACCGAGTATGGTGACTTCTGTGACATACATACATATATACATTCAATATGATTGAGTATTTGTGTGACTCTTTTCAAAATGCATGTAGATATTTGTTTGTGCGTATTACCATGAGTGTGTAATTTATGCAGCCGACATCAATGCAAATCAAACTCAGTCACTGCTTAGTACATTTATTAACTTTCTCATGAGCTTCACGCAAAATTTCGAAAATTTAAATCACCCCACAATTAAGAAAAATAATTTATTTTGGTTATTACAATAGCTTAAAGAGTAAAGTGTTTGATTTGTTTTTCATACAAAGCAAATTTATTTAAAGTTTTCCAAGGAAGATGGGTGGAAAAAAGCTGTGTGTGGGATACTAACAGCGTCCTTTTTTTATTTCAAAGAAGCATTTATTTAAACATTCCCGGTACATTCTGATCATAGGGTATACTGACAAACCGTCCGTCGAAAAGTTCAATCCAATCCAAACCAACCAAATGCCGCCGCGACGAAATAGCAACCACAGTCTGTCAATATTCTATTTACTCGAGTGTTTAAGCAGTTTTACTACTATGAGCTCGTTTTCTTAAAATAATTTTTTTTTTTATATCTCCCCTTTATTTATTACAGTCTGTTATATATTAACAATATGTAATTTTTGTACAATTAAGGTCTATTATGTTCTTTTACCAATGTAAGAAGAATCTGTTATTATTATTATTGTTTTTTGTAATTACACTGTAAATCTTATAGTTAGATCAGTCGGTGTGAGTCGCTTTAATCTTCGTTTGATATTTTCTGCCGGTGCTATTTTACTCATTTCTTCGTTTTGGTGGACTGACAGTCGCTGTATATGCTTAGTGCTACATTTTGTGATTGTTTCTTGGATAGTGTTTACGTTTAAGTCACGATGTATGGCTTCATTGGAAATAAACCAGCATTTGTTATATTTCGTAATATTTTGGATTGTGTTCGCTGTATAAGCTGAATATTTGTGTTTTTAGCCGTTCCCCATATTTCTATTCCGTATTTCCAGATAGGAATAATAATTGTTTTGTATATAGTCACCTTATTATAAAGTGATAGTTTTGATGCTCGTCCGATTAGCCAACTTAATTGCCGGTACTTATTCTTGATTTGATTTTTTTTGTTAATGATATGCTGCTCCATGTTAGTTTTTCGTCAATAGTTATTCCAAGGTATTTTGCTGCTGAACAGTTTTGTATTATGTTGTTTTTTAAGGTAAGATTATATTTTGATGTCTTTTTGTTTGTATATGTATATAACTTGTATAGTTTTGTCTTTATTAACTTCTATACCCCATTCGTCAAACTAATTTACTGTATTCTTTATTAATTTTTGAAGTGTAAAGGTCGCCAGTTTTTCGTCATTGTTTGATGCCATTAATACAGTATCATCCGCGAACGTTGCTATCATTGTATTATCCGTTGTCGGAGTTGGCACATCTGCGGTGTATATTAGATATAAAAGAGGACCTAATACACTGCCTTGCGGTACTCCAGCTGTCATTGGTAGAATATCAAAATATTCGTCTTCATATCTTATATAAAATTTTCGATCAGTTATGTAGCTCTTCAAAAGTTCAAAGCAGTTTTGTGGAAAGATTCGTTTAATCTTATGCAAAAGTCCTTTATGCCAAACTTTATCAAAGGCTTTTGCAATGTCCAGGTATACAGCTAAACAATATTTTTTCAAACACTTTTGAAAGAATTGGCAATAAGCTGATGGGTCGATTTGAGGCAGTTTCGGTGGCATCCTTTCCTGGTTTGGGTATGGCGGTAATTTGAGCAATTTTCCATAGTCGTGAGAAGTATTTAGTCTCTAACATGCAATTAAATATATTTCTTATGAATTGCAATGCTATTTCAGGTAACTCTTTTAAAATTTCTCCATTTATTAGATCATATCCTGGAGCTTGTTTATCGTTTAGCTGTCTTATTTGATTTTTAATTTCGCTTATGGTGGTCTTTCTTGTTTTGATTTGCGGAACGTTTATTATGTTATCAGATTTAATGTTAATGTTTTGATTATCCATTTCGCTTGTAAATGTGTCTAAGAAGTATCTGACTAGGGTGTCGGCTTTTTCTTTGCTTATTTTTGCCCATGTGCCGGCTTCTGTTTTGATGGGAGGTTTATGTATTACAGCGCCATTAATGTGTTTTGTTGCTTTCCATAAGGAGTAATTTGTAGATGCTGCTGTTCCCAGGTTTGCCATATAATTTCGAAGTTTACTCTCCTTATGTTTTGTAAGTAATGCTTTTAGCTCATTTGTCGCTTTATTAAGTTTGGTTTTATCTGCTGGATGTCTGGTGGTTTGCCATGTTTCGCGGAGTTTTCTTTTTTCGCCGATTTTCTCTTTAATGTAAGTTGGGATATTTTCTTTATTTGTCATTTTCGGTGTGGGTGTAGAGGAAGCAACTGCTTGTATTACGCTATCATTGAAATATACAATAGCGGAGTCAATTTCATTTTGAGTTTTCAGTGATATACAATATTTATTTTGAGTTTTTGCTCTAATATTTGCCAAACATTAGTCCAATTTGTTCTAGAACTATATAGGCCCAGAGATTGTTTTATTTCAATAGGTCCAAATAAGGTCAAAATTAATGGTGAATGGTCTGAGAATAGCTCTAAACATGATTTCATTGTCAGATTTTCAAATGGCATATTTTTAATTATGTTAAAATCAATTAAGACCGGTTGTTTTTTCGTATCTGTTGGCCAGTAGGTTGGCTTACCTGTGCTAATAAACCGACTATTATTTTTTCTAATGGCTTCAATTAATTGCCTCTCTTTTTTATTTGTTTAGATTTTAGATAATGCAGGTATTGTTCTTTTGTGTTGTTATATTTGGGGGGACAGTAGACTTCAGATATTGCTATTTGCCCTTTTGTGTCTTCTATGGCTATTGTGGTGGCTTGGATGTTTTTTTCTCTGTATACCTCCAGTTCAATGTATTTAATATTTCTTTTGATTATTTCTAATTGCTGTCCCACCGTGTGCTTTGTTGTTGGGTTCATTTGTGTAATGTATATTATAGTTCGGTATGTTAACAAAAGTTTTGTCAGTGGCATGAGTTTCAGAGATCAACATTATAACGATTTATTTATTTATTAAGAATGATTTAAGTTCGAGAACGTGGCGAGCAAGTCCATTCGCATTCCATATAGCTAAATTAATTTTATTCCTTTCGTTCATTTAGTTTGGTAACGAGCAGTCTTAATATGTTCATCATACTTGTCATTTGGGTTATTAATTGTCTCATCATTTCTTTTAGTTCGATCAAATCGTCGTTATTTTTTGGAACATGTTCAATGTTATTTTTTGTTTGATAAAATAATTTTTTACACTTAAAATCAGTACACATTTGATGAAAAATATTTGTTATTAGTCATTTTATTCGCTTTGTGCTCTTTTGAATGTACTTTGGATTTAGAGTTCTTTTTATATTATCGCCGACGACGTAGTATTTTTATATATATAAATTTACACCAAACCAAATATGCTTTAAATCAACATATCATTAGATCTATTTTGGAACTCAATAAGCCAAAAAAAAAAAATATAATTCTTTGGGAAATTCATTGCATAGAGTCTTTCCTAAATGAAAGTTTTGTAAAGTCATTGCATATTCATTTTAAAATTATTTATTTCTATTGTTAACTTTATATTCTATCTGAATTGTAATCTTAATCTGTAAGGATGGACTTAAAATAAATAATAAATTTCCAACATCTCGTTGCCAGTTTCTAGTCATATCATACGAATGTCTGGAAAATGAACATATTGAGTGAATAGCTGATTTTAGATTACCTGATTAATTCCGATCCTCAGTTTTATACAAAAAAGTCTTAATCGATGAAATTACAACTCAGAATTGGTAAACGGAAATCACAAAAATGGCTCCTTTTACGATCACTGAACCTTTTTTGAAAAATATATCGATTACTTAATTAGTTTTGTGAGCATTCTGAGGAATCCAAACAACATCAAATATCAGCACATACCGCCCGTGACCAATGGTGTAACATCAACATGTATCGAATGCAAGAAAGTTAGTTTTCTTTACGGTGAAAATGTGTAATATCATCAAGACAAAAATATAAAAAGTCATCGAGAATTTTGAGTCACTTGAAATTCGCACTAAAAATATTATCAAAAACACATGAAATCTAATTTTATTCAGCTTCCATAGCGTAAAAGACTTTTCCATAAGTAATATTAGAAAAGTATAAAATATATCAGCAGAAGATAGTCAATAATACTGATCTCCATTCCAATTCAATTTTTTTGTTGTTTTTGAATCTGCATCAAAATATCTATATATATATATATATATATATATATATATATGTATATAATTGGCGCGTACACCCTTTTTGGGTGTTTGGCCGAGCTCCTCCTCCTATTTGTGGTGTGCGTCTTGATGTTGTTCCACAAATGGAGGGACCTACAGTTTCAAGCCGACTGCGAACGGCAGATATTTTTGTGAGGAGCTTTTTCATGGCAGAAATACACTCGAAGGTTTGCCATGCCTGCCGAGGGGCGACCGCTATTAGAAAAATGTTTTTCTTAATTTTGACCTTTCACCAACATTCGAACCTACGTTCTCTTTGTGAATTCCAAATGGCAGTCACCCACCAAGCCATACGGCTACGGTGGCCACCGTATATCTGAATCTATATTCAAGGGGTCTGAAAATCATCGTACGATTAAAATTTTGGCAACGAGGTGTCTATTAGGCAAGTATACAAAGGAAGGATAAAGGTTAAGATAAATATTTCCATCACACAAAATCACTATTTAGTATTAAGATTATTTAAAAATAAAATTAGGTGCAAAAATTTAATAAGTGATAAAATTGCATACCAACAATTGAAATTCTAATCAAAACTCATGGAACTAGAATGAAAAGTACCTGGGTTTGAGTAATTGAGTTTATACCATTTTCATTAGACAATACAAGAATAATATTAAAAAAACAATAGTCAAAATTGATCAAAATGTTGATGTGCTATCGTTTGACGCGGCGTTGCATAGATATAAAAAATTTCATCACACAAATAGTCGCTTTTAAAGCACGTCTCACTAGGCAAATTAAAATTCACACACAAGAGCGAGCTTTGCTAAATATTCAAGAGCGCCCCTCGGCGGATGAGTAATATATTTCTGCTCATCAAAATTTTGTGAAGAAACTTTTCACGGATTAATGACTTATCTCTTCTCTCACATCATTTGTTTTTATTTGTTTGATTTTCTTTTTTAATTTTTTACGTTAGTCTGATTACTTAAGATTATTGAAAATTTATGTGCAATTTAATAACACTTTAGAACACTTTAATTAGAATTGTTGCTTTTACCCTAATTGGAGTTATTGAGCATCGCTGATGCATGAAATGAAATATATAAACAAACTTTACGATATTAATTTGGCTATTAGTTAAACAACTTCTCTAATATTTGTCTATTATATAAATCGATAGATGAAAATATTTATTTATAATAAAGAAATGGGAAAACTTTTCAACTTTCATTCCATTTGCGCCCGAAGTGTGCTGACAAAAGGCGTGCATTACACACTTACCCAGCGCACTTTTATCGACACCCCAAAGTCTGCACTTTTCTTCGTCGAATATGCTCAACACATCTTAGCTTTAGAGTTCACTTCCATTTGCGTGGTTAGGTCATAATTTTTCCAAAAAAAAAAAAAAAAATAAAAAAAAGGAAGTGTGGAAGAGTGTGTACGTGACTTTGCTAGCATCTTTAGTGCGCATTTAGGTCGTTCTGGAGTATGGAAGTTTGTGTTTATATGAAATCTTTCGGAAGATGTGAGGATTGTGTGTGTGTTTTCACTTTTAGTTTTCCCCTATCTTTTCTAAGTCTACTTGGTTGTTTATTTGTTTACTTTTGTAAGATTTCAAGGCTTTGCTTGCGGTGTAGTGCTCCGTTGAACACTTAATTCATATATTGTACATAGTGCAGTTGTAGATATCGTTTATAGATAATGTTATGTATAGGTATAATAGAATATGCTTATATATGAATATATCAAGTTTCTGTAAGCAAAACGCTATTTTGCTAGTTCTAAGCTCCTCAAAATGTGCTCTAAAAACATTTTTACTTGGTTTATAATCAATGAGTTACTTTACGTAATTGAAATGCGGTCGGAAATTTACTGGACGGCTTAGATACAGTAAATATATATATATTTGGCGCATACGCCCTTTGCGGATGTTTGGCCGAGCTCCTCCTTCTATTTGTGGCATGCGTCTTGATGTTGTTCCACAAATGGAGAGACCTACAGTTTGAAACCGACTTCGAACGGCAGATATTTTTTTATGAGGAGCTTTTCATGGCAGAAATCCACTCCGAGGTTTACCATTGCCTGCCGACGGGCAACCGCTATTAGAAAAAAATGTTTCTTCATTTTGGTCTTTCCCCGGGATTCGAACCGACGTTTTCTCTGAATTGCGAATTTTAGTCAAGCACCAACTCATTCGGCTACGGCGCCTGCCTTAGATACAGTAGCTTTCAGATAATAAGGAATGCAGATTTAGTTACTGAGTCAGAAAACTTACTCTATTTTATTTCAATTACTACCACACAGTTCTATTCGATGGGACTATTCGATTCAGACCTGGGAATATCTTTCTTGCTCAATCGGTAGAAATTGCTTGGACTAGCATACTAGCATATGCTGCCGATTTCAACATCATAAGCTTTAAAATCCGAGACGTTGATCTCGCTAACTCTAAATTGAATAAAGAAACAAAAAGTATTCGAAGGTGAACTAGGAGAAAGCAACATAATACAAGAAATTCGCTAGAAACCCATTGCCCTTTAGAGTCGTAAGCCTTGGCAGCTCGTACCCCTTATTTGTATTTAGAAAAAATATGTAAATAATGTATCTATGAAATAATAATAATAATAATTCAATAATAAATAGAAATAGACTCATTTTTTAAGCGCGTGGTAATTGGCCATCAAAAATTTGATATATGCAAGAGCATTACTTGAAAACGATCGTGGTCAAATAGCAGTGAGTCGGGCCAATGATCGTCAAGCACGGGGTTATGGCCAAGAAGGTGTTGCTGCATGTTTGGAGAGGGAAATGTTTTGGGCGCAAATCATGAGCTGCTATAGGTTGTTACCATTAAGCTAAATACACTGTTTGGGAATAGAAAGGCTGATTTAAATGGCCGGCATTGACGAATAGGAAGGATGTTGTGCGCCTCAAGACAACGCCAGGCCGCACTCATGTTTAACGACGCGCCAAAAGCTCAAATAGCTTGAATGCGACGTTCTATGTGACACGGTAACTTCATTTATTTTTCTTCGTGGAGCCATTTTGTGGTTCCATGCCCACGCCCGGCAGGCCGGTTATACAAGCCACGGTCTTTGAGATATCCTTTCTTAAAAGGCTAAGCCATTCCTTTGTATTTTTCTTACTTATTTGCGGCCATAGTATATCTAATGGTACTTCTATCACTGAGCAGACCTTTCCTGTCTAGCTCATCTGTTTACACTTTCCCTCAATATTCCCGTGCCCCATAACCCAAATAAGGCTGAGCTTGAATACTACTCTAATATCATTTAGGGCAGCCCGGCATTCCTGTGCATACTTTGATCTTAGATTAGCCCCATCCAAGGAGAGTCTATCGAAGGTGAGTCTGGGAATAGAATAGCCTATTTGTTATTTGTGATTATTCAAAGTGTGCAATATAGAGGCGTGGTCAGACTACCGGTCTTTCCATAGTGCCATAATTCTAAGTTTAAGCGCCGCACCGGCGGTCACGTGTTTCCCCAGAACATTTAGTGCAAGAAAGTGGTCCTTAAAGCCCCATAGATGCATGAAAAAGCTGTTCTTTGGGCTTTACTCATAATTTTAGCGCAACTCGCATTTGTAGCAGATGCCTACCACACAAGTATTTCATACATTTCATACAGATTGGCCTTACTACAGAAGTATAGAGCCAATCTGCTTTTGCAAGTGGATAATGCAATGCTAGTCTTCTTTACTCTTTCCTCAATTCTTGGTTTCTATGTGAGTTTTCTATTTAATAAGGGATTTTCCAATAAGAGGTATTATTTTGATATTCAAAGAAAAATGCTATTTTTTAATATAATATAAATGATCGGATGTTTATTTCATTATAAAGAAGAAGGTATGGCGTTAATAGTGGAGAATAAAATCAGGAAAATGACCACCACAAGATCTCGGTGGCCAATTGTGATCACCTCTTCGAGAGATACCACGATCCGGAAACTTTTCCCGTAAAAGATCAATGGTTTCGTTGCTAGTGTGGCACCTAGCGCCGTCTTGTTGAAAATAAACGTTGTCCAGATCAATACCATCCAATTCCGGCCATAAAAAATCGTTAATCATCTCTCGATAGCGCAATCCATTCACCAACAACACCTGTTATTGGAAAACCCTTTATGTGTCCTAAATACTTGACATTCGCTCTCAGAGAAATATCCACACTATTAAAGACTGGCGGGGAAATTAAAGGAAACCTATGTTTCATTGTAAAGAGAGTTCAGTTCTTGCGTTGTCTATACCGAGTTCACTACTCTCTGTTCATCTCCTAGGCGTGGGCATGTTCGAGCGCAGAATACCCAAAAGGGTGTTTGAACTACTAACGAATTTCTTGGGTAGTATAGAACTGGTCTCAAGATAGTGTTGTGGTTATGAGCTGACCCATTTGTTTACCAACAGGGACGATGATTTTTTTAATCGCGGATTTGTGAGATTGCCGTTAAAAGTTGTAAAACCAGAGAGCGCAAATTTGATCCAAATAGGATAATTCTGGCTATAATAATTCCATTGTCGAAATAAGGCCACAAATTACACAGACCGTTTTGTTTGACCAAATATTTTGGAAATTACCGCTTTGATAATAAGTAAGTAATAAGTGCTTAATTTATTGCTGGCGAAGACACGAATTCGTGCATTGGCAAAACAACCCTTTATAAACCTTGCAGCCACTAGAATGAAATAGCTTTTAATTGCTTGATTTCATCAACATACAATGCAGTCCCGTCGAACTCGTAAATTTGCAAATCTGTAGCAAATTACTAGACATTCATCACTCAATTAGTTTGTACTTTAAGGCGTAAGTGAATAATGATACTGATTGCTCTCAGTATTGTTGTGCATAATGATAGTCCCACACGTATGTATATATAAGTGTACGCACCCTCCTAATGCCTGTTAGCTAATGAACAATTTGTAAAACAAATTATTACAATACACAGGGAAATAGTTGCAAGAATATGGTGGGGGTACAAGTGTGTAAATACTAGAAATGTAAGTCCCGAAACCGTGGGAGCTTAGCCTTTTTCGACTCAGAAAACTCAGGGACTAATCGATTTAAATCCCTGTATTGATGAATATAATATCTTTATATCGAATGCAATTAGTAAAACTTTCATCACAAAAACTTCCCTTTCTGTAAAAGGCGTTTAGGCACTTTATATGCAGCAATGGTTGAGCTTGAGCTACCTAAAACATCTTTGATGTAAGACAGCTGAGTTTATATTTGGCGAAGAATTGTACTTTTAGAGGCTGATAAAATAAACGTCTAGAATGCCCGACACACACAGCAGTTCGCCTGCAAGATAAATTACTTGAAGTTTTCAGTAGAGGTTTGCTTAATCATGAAGAACTGTCCTTGAAGTAACAGGCAAGTGAGAAACCCGAATTATTACTAACTCATTATTACTCAGAGTTAAACATGCTCTTAACAGCCGGAGCTCACAAAAAAAATAAATTCAAAATGGGTAGTTTCGGGTCATTGCGGGGGTCGCCTGAGTAGAGAAACGGGCTGAATATGTATGTGCTAGTAATCTGTGATATGCGCACAAGTAACAAAAGTACTGTTGAATTTAGTGCGCTTGAAATTTTAAAGTAAATGAAATACCATATTCAACAGTTACTTTAATCTTATGACAAATTTAGCTTGTCAATTTACCAGAAGTATTTAATAAATAGTTAACGGCGGCCGCAGTTGTTGAATGGATTGGTGCATGATTAGCATTCGGGAATTCGTAGGTTCGAATCTTCGTGCATGGACTTAAAAAAAAAAAAGTTTTTCCTAATAGCGGTCAACCCTCGGCATGCAATGGCAAACCTCCTAGTGCATTTCTGCCATGAAAAACCTCTTCATAAAAACCATTTCCTGTTCGGGGTCGACCTAGCAGAGACACACGAACACAGAAGTGTACAAGCCAATTATTTATTTTTTATTTAGTTAATAATTCCATTCATTGCACAATTTCAACTTGCACACCAAGAAGAAAAAGCAGGAGGCGCCTAGTCAAATTATTACGCTAAGGAAATAGAGCCCGATGTACAAAACGGCAGTACATCAACACTTTGACCAGTTTTAACCAGCTTTTGTATTTTTTCCCAAATGTCCATTACTTTGATTATAAAAGTAACAAATGACAGCTCATTGTTAAAAAAAAACATTTTTTTATGTCTTTTCCAAGCACCAAAGTTTTACGCCTCACTGATTACTAAGCCAATGGGCGGTTGCTTCTAAAAGATAAATATAAAATTACGTTAAAATAGTGAAAATTATTAATTCTGATTTTTCTTTCAGCTACCGATGAGATCCTGAAGTTTTTTGCGAAATATTTGTAGAGGAAGATATTGAGCATCGAGCATGCATTAGCATCTTTTTCGCTTCTATGTTTATTTGTCCATGAAGTCTATTGTAGGGTGCCTCTGCTTTTTTCTCTTTACGATGAATTTCACTATTCCTCACATACCAACGAAGGCGCGTTAACAATAACTCTGAGTACTCTTGGTCTTAGTTTTGAAGTCGTTGATTAACTTCGATGTTTTCATTGCTGACACACCCTCCTCGGTTGTTTATCATTACACCAAACCGGTTTCATGATTTCACAATATAAAAATATTTTACTATGCATGGATATGCCACAATTGGTTTTCGTCCAGTCAAAAAATCAATTGTTTGTCGCTTCATCTTAATATGCACTTTCAGCAAAGTTTGGCCCCGATGATAATGCCAGACTTAGCTTATTATAGCGAGTTTTTTTTGCATATAAAGAAAACTATATGTACTCGTTATAAGGAGAAAATGCGCAACACAGTCAGCAGAAAAAATTATAGAAAATCAACGAGATTTTTCAACTACATGAAAATTGCGCTTTATTGTATTAGAATGTAATAAACCATAAAACTGCATAGCAAGAATTTGTCTATAAATTAAAAATCCTAGAATTAGGATGAATGTAAAAGAGATTTTTTTATAAAGTTTGAATTTATGTCGTTTTAGTAAACAATCAGCTATACTTTTATAAAAATATAATAAACTTTCAGAAGAACAAAAATAGTCAAAACTGGTAAAAATATTCTTCGGGGGCTGTACGTGTTTCACCTTTTAGCAATAAGTTTTAACAAATTCAAAAACCTCTTTCGGTAAAGACATAAAATCACGAAGATACAAAAAATGATCCCGAAAACCCCGGGATCAGTAAACTCACAAAAATGGGCATCCTTAGCAGACAAGTATCGATGTAGTTCCTTGTAGGCCATTAACAGTCACATAAAAAATATGCTGACAAGTAGATATAAGAGTACATACACATGGAGAACTATAAATTTTGGCCAAGAGCGATAGCGGTAGTGAAACATTGCTTGTATTCACAAAATTAGCACTGAGCAATAAATCGTTGCTAGTACAAAGTGGAGAAGCGACAAAGTAATTGGCATCCAAAAAATTGACAAAGTGAAACAATGTTGCCCCAAAGAATTGTTAACATTAGTAGGTACAAATAAAAAATTATTTATTGGGAGCGTAAGTATGTTATGTCCTTGATAGGATTTGGACAGATAAAAAAGCAGTATAAAAATATATTGCGGCGACACCAGCACCAGTTACACCACATAACATACATAGTAGTTAAATAGTAAATAATACTAAAACCAAATTTGGGAGGTAGCATTAAGGCTGCACTTGCCACTTACTTTTTGCGCCACATTTTAGTGGCGCGTGTGTTGTCAGCTAACATGTCACTGGCATCAAATGCTACATATTAACGCTAAGAACATGTGTTAGTGGATGCCAAGTATTAAGGTATTCATATATATAGTTATGTTACATATGTATTAGTAAACTTGTGCAAAGATTGACAAGTACGCTATTGGCCGGATATGGGAAACGCGATTGCGTTGCTTGCAAGTTCGAGTATCAGTGTCAGTGTCATTCAATTTTCGTAAGAGTATTTCCATTGCGGCTAGCTCACGTCGCTACAAAAATGATGTGTTGTTCGGAGGTGGTCGGTCACATTTGTGCTTATGTTTTAGTCAATTTATCAAACATATGTGCAGTTGTGATTATGTATACAAAAAAATATTGTACATATAATACATATGAAAGTGTATGATTGTGACATTGGACTTGGCATTGACACGAGCGGAAATAACGGAGGCGACTACTTGAACTCATTTAATGATGCGTCTATTCCACTTCTCACTGACACTCATTTGGCTTTCATTCGTGAACAGCTATTTTTGTTTTGTACAAATTTTTTTCTATTCTCTACCATGCCTGCTATGCTTCAGCTTTGTTGCCCTCTTTCGTCCTTACTCACCAGTGCAGGCAGGCTGTGCGCCGCCAAGCGTTGCTAATATTTCAATAAAATTACGCACAATGCCAGACATAATAGTCTTGAAGCTGATAATATGAATAAAATTCGGCTTAAACATTCCCTAGGCAGACAGCCACAATTACAACCTCAAGCAGTAAAAGCAGCGTGCGTACTGCACTAAGAAGGAGTAAGGTTGCTCGTATACATAACGGAGAGTTGAAAACAATAGCTGACTGGACCAGTGAGAAGCTCTGAAATGGCTTTGTTAAGCGGGTTATGCTTAATAGTATCTTCGTCTGTAAGTATGCAGCACGTTGGGCTTTTGATAAATCATTTCAATCGCCTAACACGTGCCAGAAACCTTTCAAATGGCATATGAAGTAATCAACTTAAAGAGTTAACTGAAAACACAATTTTACCACTTGAAAATCCACGAACTTTTTTACTCGTATATGAAAAAGTACGCAACATCGTCAGGGTATACAATTATCAAAAATCAACTAGAATTTAGAGTCGTTTCAAACTTGCTCATTATTGTACTAAAATTTAATGAGCTATAAAATTGCGGTGATGGTAGCCGAATAAATTGGCTCATGACTACCTTTCAGAAGTGTCCGATATCGAATCTTCAGGTATGAAACACCAATTGATGGCAACAAATTTCTCTAACAGTGCAAGCCCCTCGGCAGGCAATGGCAAACATCCAAGGGTGTTTCTGCCCTGAGTTTCTCATAAACAACCATCTGCCGTTCGGGGTCGCCTTAAAATTGTACGTCCACACACGATGGAGAGAATAATGAGGTGGCATCTATAGTGGTTCACTTACTTTTCTCTCAGCAAATTAGACAATATCAGCTGATTATCGTGACGTCACACCACCCAACTGGTCATCAGTTTGACCAGATAAACATTTTTGTTCTTAAGCCTCGGAGTTTTAGTTCTTTCTTCCAGAACTTTTTTCTTGCCTCCTCTAATTTAAATGTGATATTTTTAATTAATTATAAAACTTTTGTAGAATTTTTAAAAAACTCGTGCAAGGTTTGATACCTGGATTATTATGGTCTTTAATATAAATTGAAGTATATCTCTCATCAAAATAACTAAAATGTGTTATTAAAAGTATTTGCAGTGAACAAAAATGTAAAAAATTGATTTCTTGGTAAATGCTCCAAATGCTAAAAAAATGTTTCAATAAGTCTCGACTATCCGCACAATGCGGTCAATACGCGAGGTTTATTGATACAGCAATGGAAGAACAAGAATGAATGAAAATTAATTTATTTACATCATCATCGGTTCCTGTTTCTCCCACTGGAGCATAGGGCCTCAGTAAAACACCTCCATCTGATTCTACTTTTTGCAAGAAGCTTGATTTCGTTTCAAGTTTTTCCTGACGTTTCAACTTCTTTCTGGATAGTTCTCCTCTAAGATGTTTTTGGACGGCTAACCTTGCGATCACCTTGTTAATTCCAATCAAGTGCTTGACGACATTTGAGTCCTTGCGAAGCGTATGCCCAATCTACCTCCGCTGTCGCAGTTTTATCCACCTGGATTTTGCAGCTCTCGTATAGATCGTCGTTACTTCTAGTGTTGGTTGGGCCACCAGATCTTCAATATCGTGCGTAAACATCTTGTCACACAGCTTTGAATTTTGTTTTCGATTCAACTATTTGTGAGCTAGGTTTCCGATCCATACACGAGTACTGATAGTAAGCACATTTGTCTTAAAGATCCGTAATTTGGTATGTCCGGTGAAGTTGCTCGAATACCAGATAAATCGGAGCTGTGCATACGCGCCGTTCGCTTTATTTATTCTGGCGATAACGTCTAGTTTCGCACTGCCTTCAGCGGCAATGATACTACCCAAGTAGGTAAAGGTGTCAACGTTCGCAATGTGATCACCATTTAAGAGGAACGGGAAGCTGTTAGTGGATCGAATTTTCATGGCTTTCGTTTTCTCGTAATTTATTTACATATTCGAAAAAAAAGAAGAGTTGAGATTGATAGCCATCTCTGTTGGAAATCGCAGTGCACTCACTACAAAAACTGCCACTCCACATTTATGGTTTGGATTAATTGAATCCTCCACCTCATCAAATACGTATCTTAAACGCACATTTGTTCCATCGAAAGTTCTTAATGAAACTTAAAAAAAAAAGATATCGAAGTTATTTTTTTTTAATAATCTTATTTTAGAATAACTTACACTTGACCTTAAAATTTTCCACTCTACTCGTAAGTAACTGTTTTGTGAAGCTCCCTGTTCTACCTCCCTTCCTTTTCTTCAATAACACTACTGCAGAAAGGGTATCCATTTTAAATTTAAATATCGTCCAACAAAAATTATCTGAGTTTCATTTAAAAAGTGGGTTACGCGAATTTGGACTTAGTTGAAGTGGTTGGGTACACCAAATACGAAGACGTCGGAATTACTAATCTCATATCCCATTCAAGGCAGGAGTTCGTTCGTAATACATAGTAAGGCTGATTTTGTTTGTCAAATGTATCATTGGATCATTAAATACATAAGTACATATTGTGCTTTTTTTTTAAACAAACGTTTCTGATAGTTTTTCGAACAACGTGCTTTATAGTATTTTTGAACTTGATGAATCGTATCGCGTGGCCGATCGAGCTGGTATTATCAAGAACTTTTTATCAATGATTGACGTGTGATGGTCTATTAACTCAAAAGACTATAAACTGGAAAGAGTGAAATATTCGACCATTTAAAAAAATAAAATAAAAACATATGATAGAACAAATACACTTTTTAGTTGACAAAATTGTATTGTAATAGTACAACTAAGTAAGAAGTACACAAAACACATATTCTTTCGAAAAATTTTCAAAAATGCTTGTTTGAAAAAAAGAACGTAATTTTTTATATTATGTGAACCAAACTTACTCTAAAATTTATTTTTCGTTGAGGTTAATTTCTTTTAATAATCTAGAAGTATGTATTTATATGTATATAAATTTTCTTTCCCTACTGGTTACAGCATAGGAGCATAAGGGCTCGACAAGACTCAGTCTTGCGTTGGTTTCGTTAATCTATTTTGCTTTTGCAGGGCTGTATAACCTACTTGATTTCCTCTAAGGCAATCGTTGCAGAGATATATAGGTATGTTTTTTTGTGAAATAACCTTCAGAAAACTCTACATTCAAATTAGAGTTGCTGCTGAAGAAGGTGCAAACATTCAACGCCCAAAGTGATCTGTTTTTTTTTTCTATTTTGTGCATCGAAACCTGAATCACCTTACCCTTACCCAGGAACCCTTACGTTTTTAAAAACAGATTACGGCTAATAAATATTAAGCGTTTAATACATACTGACAATTTCAAAGAAGTTCGAGTTTCCTTTTAAGATATTTTTTCTACTTTAAATAAAAACTCTTCAATTTGGTTACTAAATGTTATCGAAGATTTCACAAAAACAAAGTAAAAACGAGTGTTAAAATACTCGTAGCGGCCGCCGCAACTGATCGGATGATGCGCGTCTACCAGTGAGTAGTGCCTGGGTCCAAAACTCCGTATATGTAAAAAGATTTTTCTAATAGCTGTCACCCCTTGGTAGGCAACGGAAAGTATCATATATTTCTGCCGAGTGAATTTGTGCCATGAAAAAGCTCCTTATAAAACTGTATGAAACTATAGGTCCCTCCATTTGAGGAAAAAACGTTAAGGTATATCTCACACGGAGGAGGAGGAGCCAACAAATGATATAAGTGCCAATTATATTTGTACAAACGAGCACGTGAAAGCGTTTGAAAAATATCCATTTTCATCCATAAATGATAAGCTCTCTGCTGCAAAGCCCTAGTGTAAAATTCTTAGAGAATACTTTTTGTTGTACTCGTAACTTATAATTTTACTCGTAATGTAAGCCTTGATCCTTGGAACAAATTGATTTTTCTATGCTACTTCCAAAATGCATTCCCAAAAGAAACGACACCACCTACAGGATATTTTCCAGGCTATTGTAGGTAATCACTAGTTTTAAGAAAATATGGTTGCAGAAAAGTAGTTGAATTTTAAATATTTTTTAAAATCATATTTAGGCTTCCATTTAAGTCGGCATTTGAGTACCCATATAATAATGCTGGTGCAGTAAATGAATCCACTAAGTGGCCTTGGGATCAGATATTAGAAAAAATATTTACGATTCGAAATTGAGGCACTGCCAGTGCGGCCGATATTTGGTCCATAAAAACAAAGTCAGACCTTTTTCAGGCAAAATTTCTTTAAGACATTTCCTGCTTTTATGAATACTCCGCAAACTAGAAAACTTTATTTTAATAGGCAGTTATTCACAGTAATAGCAACTCGACATATTTCGAAATTTTGCCAATTTATTTATCTATTATTTCAATATTTTTTTGCTCTATATTTTGCTCTAGAAATATAGTTCATACCAAACCATATTGAACAGGTAATAACAGTAGAGAAGCAGAATTCACATTTTTGTATTTATTTTTTATCTTACTATCAAATTTTATTTAAATTATTAGAAAATGCCAATCTTTGTTCTATTTAAATATTCTATGAACCAGAAGCAAGAACAAAGTACATTACTCTTGTTGTTTCTGCTTTGCTGCTACTACCTGGTCCACGTGCCTTGAAATGAATTTTAACAAAAACCTTGTATCTCAAAGTTTCACGTAATTAAAAAAATCCAAAAATGTTCATTCAAATTCCAAATCTTTTCAGAGATTCTATATCTGTATGGCAGTTTAAAGTAGCTAGAAACTTGCGTGAATTTTTGATAATATTTTTGTTGACGATGTTATGCAATTTCTGCCTTACAACGACTCAAAAAACAATTTTTTAATTGGAGCAAATGCACATGACTGCCATCAACAACAAAAAAAAATGTCTATACTCAAATTGATGCACCAAAATTTAATAGATTATAAAATTATATACCCGACATTTATATAAAGATTCCGATTAAAAAGTTGAAATTTTGATGAACATTTGTGGCATTTATTTCAATCTCGTACAAAGTTTGAAATTAAAATTTGGTTTTTATTGTAACATAAACAATATTTCTATAAAAAAATTTAATTTATTTATTTTTATATCTAAAATAGGTACCTATTTTGTATTTGATCACTCGCACTTGAAAGGCCCAATGACAATTAAAGAAAACAAAATTTCCTACTTTCCAGTCACTATTAAATTTCGAAAAGTATTTAGGTAAATTTTTGACTATCTATATTAATTTACGTAAAAACAGCACTTTCAGAGATTTATCTGCAAGCCACTCTTCGAAATAAAAATAACACTTTTCAGATTATATCAGTTTAGCCGTCCTATGAAAAACATTTTTCTTGTCACGTCTGGGAGCATCTTTATAATTTGCGCAGCTGTGTATCGAACCATATAATCAATAAAAGTGGCAAGCATGCAAAGGAATTCAATAGCGCTAAGGAATGAGGCAACAATTTATTTCAAAATCCTCCTAAACGTTTTTCGTGTGAAAAAAATCGATTGCAGTGGTGTTGCTAAAGCTATTGCCAATGGGCCGTTATCACGCCAAAAAATTAATCAAGAAAACGGAGATATAAAAAGAAGAGGATAAATAAAATGATGAGCATTTGCATATCTAGATATATATAATAAATACACATGTACATTAGGGTGGTTAACCAAATAGGGCTGCGGTTTTTTCGCAGAAATTATAAAACGAATTATATTCCAAGACCTCAAAATATTTCGTAGAAATATTAAGATTTTAGAGAACTGGACCGATTTGAAAGTAACTCCAAAAGTAGAGTTTTTATGAAGCAAATTTGTTTTTTAACATTTTTTTTTATGGAAATAATGTCTGATAATAGAAGAGCTTAAGTTTAAAAGAATTTTTCAAAAATTGTATGAACGGCATCAAAATAATTACATGATGCTTTTTTTGTCTTTTTTGATTGAAAAACTCAGCCATGTCTTGACCCATTTAGGCATTTAAGATATTAATTATCCTATTTCTAAACCCATTTATTTACAAACTTTTCTTTCGGAAGTATCAGTATTTTGATGGTCTTGTCACAACTTATTAATATTTTTAAGCAGACCTTTCTAACTTAAACTCTTGAAGAGGTTGTTCGAAAAAATACTATTAAAGACTGATTTTGGTTATAAAAACCCGATTATTTGAGGTACTTTTATTCGGTCCAGTTCATGTAGAGCTTAATGTTTTTAAGAAATATTTTGGACGGAAGTTTTAGAATTTAACAGAGTGAATTAAGACGGAAAAATAATACCGTTCCTGTTTTAAAGAGAGTGCATCACAATTTTAAGTGTAGAAATATACGCACCAATATAAATATGTATGTATGTATATTTACTTGCCACTGTAGTGTATCAACCTCTAAAAGTAAGCAAACACTTTAAGCGGAAAAGTAAGAAAGTTGAATTTGCCCGCCCCGAATTTCCATCACATTGACGACCATGAAAAGTTCGATAGGCTTCAGGCTCACTAGGCAACGACATCTCTTCTTTCCTTTCGGGTGTAGGTTTACAAGTGTTACTGTGTGTACGCCTGCTCTTGTTTGCATTCAGTCCCATTCGCGTTTTTTTTTTGTTGTTTGTGTATTTATCTTTTGTATATAATATCATATAATATTACAACCCAGTGCGACAGCACACTCTACATATCAATTTTCTAGCCGATTGATTCTTTTGCCTATCACACAACTGAGTTACACGGAAAGTATTTTTTTTTTGTGTCAACTTCGCCTGTGTGTGCCTGTATTTTTATACCCGCGCACTTGTGCACAAGGATTTTATAAATTTGTTCACATAATGGTTGTATGTGACAGCTTAAAAGGTATACCAAAATGTTCAGAAGAGGAGTCGATTTAGCCATATCTGACCGTCGGTACGATAATTGACGGAAAAATTAATAAAATATTTCACATGTTACTCTTTGTCCATGTTAAATAGGAAAATTGATCGAAAATGGGCAAAGTCTGTTAATTACCCATCCCACTACACAGGTCATTTTCAAAAAACCAAATAAAAAAACGTGATATTTCTGTTCTAAATGCAACAAAAGTTTTAAAATTTGGTACAAATAATGAACCCAAAAATATAAATACTAGGCAAGTAAAATTTTGAATAATGGACGGTGCACGCCGATTTTAGGTTAATACGTACATCTTGATAAGGACTTAATCATATCGGTCAAATTCTGCATATGCATTGCTCTGCCCCTTATTTGTGTTAGGCTAAGTTGTAGCGGCTGTCCACTATGAGATATATTCAGGTTCAACCCACCTCATTAGATTCGATATAAATATGATTGTGTTCGCATAAAAACCTCGTCCACTTTTTATAAGCTAAGACTCATTTCCGATCGCCCATCTATTGTTACAAGCTTTAACTCTGAGTTTATTTGGTTCCAAAAGTAAACAGCCAGCCCAAATAAAATTTTACTAAATTGTGCGCGGGTATATAAAGTTCGGTATGGGCAAATTCGGCTTTCTTTGCTGGTTGTTAATCCGACTTTTATGTATACTTTATCTACAAGTTATGTTAAAAAGGTAGATATTGCGAATAAGTCGCAAAACGTCAACACACGCAATTTGTACCACTTTCTTTACGTAAACATTGGGGAAAAAATTTGCGATTTAAATCGTGCACTGGTAAGTGCATGCTTACGTATTTGCATATGAAAATACAGACTTATGTATGTATGTATTTATCATGAAGGCTTGTGCTTTGCTTTTAGAAAATCTTTGTGAGTTTTCATAGGTTGTTATATAAATGCTTATACACCTACTTCTGCTCAAATATGAACGAGACTGATTTAATAAAACACAAACGGTTAATTATTGTTCAATTTTTATTTTATCTCCTTCAAAGTAATCACCATTGGAGGCGATACACACATGCCAACGTTTTTTCCAATCATCATAGCATTTCTGGAAGGCCGATTTCGGTATGGATTTCAGTTCCTTCTTCGAATTCTCTTTTATGATTTCAATTGTATCAAAATGTTTTCCACGGAGCGGCAACTTGAGCTTGGGAAACAGGAAAAAGTCACATGGAGCCATATTAGGCGAATACGGTGCTTGCGGAACGATATTAACATTATTTTTGTTCAAATAATCGCGAACAAGACGTGATGTGTGAGCTGGTGCATTATCGTGATGCAAGAACCATGACTTGTTGTCCCACAATTCCTTCCTTTTAAGACGAATGTTCTCGCGCAAACGCTTTAAAACGTCTAAATAATATTCAGCGTTAACCGATCGGCCTTGCGGAAGGTACTCCGACTGCACCACACCTTCGTAATCGAAAAAAACAGTCAGCATAACCTTAATTTTTGAGCGACTTTGGGTTGATGTACGGCCCTCTTTGAACGATTTGTACCACTGGAAAATACGTGCACGCGATAGAGCAGAGTCCCCATAGGTTGTCTGCAACATTTTTAAGGCGTCTGAAGCCGAAATTTTATTTTTTATATGGAATAACAAAATTTCAAACAAATTCTTTGTTCAACTGGAATTTCCATCGTTAAATTCGAAGAACACACTCGAGCTTGACTTGTTTACAGTAGCACAGAAAACAAACTATGTAACATATCACGCTGAAATTTGCCATGTAAGCTTATAACAGTCCTTTATTTTTGCCATATGTCATCCGCGGACCGTTTTATTGATAAAGTCTCGTTCATATTTGAGCAGAAGTATATATGAGCCAAACTTGAAACACAAGTATGTTATAGTATGTAATATTCCTTTGGGCTGCTCTTTTGTGCCAAGTTATGTTATGTGTAGTATCATATGTGCACTATAACTTTTTCTAAATGCCACGTCGATTGCTATAAAATAAACATATAAAATGACTCGAAATTGAGATCTGACCGAACTTCATATACCCGGCACATGTTTTAGCGAAATGTAAGCGTAGTAAATCAAACAAGATTTGTATTGCTTATTTTAATATTATTATTAATTAATAATGGGTGCATTCATGGCATAATTGAATTTGCTCGTCTGCACATAAACATGTCGAACTGGCTGAAGGTCCTAACAGGTATATGGAGAGGTAATCTTCGTAAGATATCAGTACAATCAATTTCACTTGTTACCACATTCAGTACAAAGAACACGACAAAAGTGTTCTTCTCCTGTGTAATATAGTTAAATTCAAAAGCTGACATAAAGAATTCGTGTGAATTCTTAATGCACGTCTTCACGAGTTTTAACAGGTCGTTTAGTTTTTTGCCAGCAATATCCTTCAAGGAAGAGAAATATGCTGATCTTATGCACATTTGTCGAGTCCTACAAAGAGCAAGGCAGTGGCAAGGTAGGTATTCCATAATAGCATTCCCTTCGGTGCATGTGTTACACGCATCGCTCTGGATTAATCCCATTTTGGCTACGTTTTGTGGAGTGAGACAGTGTCCCGTCAGTACTTCAACCAATATTTTGCAGTCTTTTCTAAAGAGTGATAAATAGAGTTTGTACTTTTCGTATTCCAAGTAGTATAAGGATCTGAAAAATGTGTATAATTCCTCTAACTAACATAGTGCAAGCAGTTGAAATTAAATAATATATATGGTTACAGAATGTGATCTTTAATTTAGTTTACAATTTTCAGTTTAGACCTTGAATTATTATAAGCATATATATCATCATATCATTAGTAAAAATTATAAAGGGAAGTGGGCAAAGAATACTACCATGAGGAATAGCAGGCAATAACGAACTGGTGCTTTATTACTAATAATTATCCATCCGGCAGCAAAGCAAAACACAGTTTAGCGAGAGTCCATTAGAAATCTTTGTCACAATATATTATATATCTGTGACACCGAAAGTTAAAACTAATTATTTTAATTTACTAGAAAAGAATTATTTGGTTTTCGCTTGGTGAATTAGACAACAAAAAACCCCAACTCAAAGCAATTCATCCACCCTACCCATCGACTATCACAAATATTGGGGAATGGTGGAAAATTCACTCGAAAGGGATGCTCTAATTGCCTGTAAAAGTATAAGAGCTGCTGGAGGCAAGCCAAACAAGTGAATACGGAATGCAAGATATATCGATTCGCATACTTTTATTCATAAGGTTTATAATAGAATATTAAACAAGTATTTTAAAAACGTTCAATTTCTTTTTTTCGTTTATAATTTATATAGTGTATGCTTCCACACCCCATACGAAAAACAGATATAGCTTACCATATCAAATAAATTTTTATTAGGTAAATTGTGTCCAAAATTGCCTATATATAATACAAAATCAAAGTAACAATTAGTGATATGAACAGGTAACCTGTCAACGCTACTAGCTCTAGATATATAATCTTCACTCAACGAAAAATTTAATATTCCTTGTGATGTTAGAAATTTCTATTAAAAACAGCAATATGCATTCAGCTAATGTTGCAGAATTCATTTTTTTTTGTCCTTGTTCACTCCACACAGGAGCATAGGGCCTCGACAAGACTTGTCTTGCGTGGGTTTCGCTAATTTATTTGATTTCTGGCAGGGTAGGTGATTAGCCTGCGAATTTGTTATGACATCCCTAAAAACACAATTTTCAAACCCTATGCTTGCAACACAAGTCCATATGCATAAATGTGAAAATAAGCAGTAAGTTCTGAGCATTTTTACCTTTCTTCGATGATTAAAATAGCAATTAAAATGTTTTTAATATTTATATGTATCTTTTATTTAAGCTCTCATATTTAAGAACAAGTTTTACTAGTCTCTCTCTCAATATTGAAGGCAGACATGCTGATTATTCGTTTTCGATAGTTTTAAATAACTTGCTTTATATGATATGTCTAATATGTAGAAAATTCCTTGACATGTTTACATTTGAATGAAGAAGCGAACAGGCGTGAATAAGAATTTCGGGGGCATAAGATTAAATGCAATGTGGGTGCCAATTTTACAATTTTCTGAAAAAAAGGGAAAACACCCTAAAGCAGTAATGCACACCAGTTGAAAAAATGAATTTCTTATTGATATGAAACACTTTGTTAAGCATGTTTTGCCATATAAATTTGCATAACACAAATTTGAGTGCCAAAGTGTATATATTTTCATATTTACATACTGATGTATGCTATTCAATATTACTGCCAGAATAATTTGCAGAACAATTTCCATAAAAATGTTTCTTTATTGCATTGAAGTTAAAAAGAGGGAAAAATCATAAATTCAAAATGTATCAAGCAGCCATTTTAACTATCAGAACAAATGCGAGAATGCAATTAGTTTTTATTGGAAGAAAAAGCCAAGCACGGTCAGGATAAAGCGACTTAAAACTTGGATTTTATTATAGTATATTATATTAAAATTCAATGTGCTCTAAAACTGCATACCTAAACTTTTTTGTTAAGATTTTGATTAAAAGACCTGAAGGTTTGACGAGCATTTTTTGTATTTTTTAATTTGCACAAACTTTGAAACTTGGATTTATATGGTTCTTGTAGGAGAACATTTCACCGAGGAACAACGGCTATTAAAATAATGACAGTCACATAACCATTCCGTTACGGTGGTCGCAAAGAAATATTAACATTAAATATTAAATAAATAAATTGTCAAACCTTGCCAATAAGTCTCTATGCGATAGTTATTTAACACAGTCTATGTATGTAAGTAACTAAAATTCAGTGAATTTACATATGTAGAAAGTTAAAGCTTATGTAATTAAAACTTGGTGCCACGGCAAGGGTTGAAACGGTTCAAAACACGAATGCCGAAGCGACGAATAGACGCCAAATTATTTTATTACCATTTTTCTTGATTTTCTTTTGATTTTTGTACGCACATATTCTTTTTGAAGCAAAAAATAATTTATAAGGTATCCGATATATGTACGTATAATATTACGATCACTGTGTAAGAAAAATATTGCCCACAAAAAATGCTGTTAAAGTCCTATAAACAAGCTTTGCAGGTATTCAGATGTCATTTTGAGCATTCAATTGTACCGTAAGTTACAAGCATAACGTGTAAATAAGTTGAATGAAATAAAAACATGAACGTGACGCGAATACCATATTTACACTCACACCACCTTGAATACACTTTGCAATTGATGTGCGGTTTATTTTCCACTAAAATGTAACGTATACGCCATGTTGCCCAAGCTTGTTGGTTGAATATATGCGGACATGTGAGCAACAAAATAAGGCTAAATCCTCTTTCATTTTGGGAGAAATAATATTTTCTTCTAGAGAAAGGTAAGTTCATTTCTATTATAGAGAGTGGAATATGTAGTTGATATGTGATGAAGCCAAATAAAGTCATTCCGGCTATCTTTGAAAATTGTGAATTAATAATAGCAAAGTAAAATTAAAAAATTTACTTATAGTAATTAAAATTTCGCTACTTTAATAATCCGAAAGCGAAATATTATATACAATCATAACCCCAATATTGAAGCGAATATGCAATTGCCGTTTAATTCAAGGGATATTTTTTAAAGGAGCGAAATCTCGCTTTACGTCATAGAAGAATGTCAGTTAATTTAGCACAATAATAAATGGCCTGAAGGCCAAAGCGATGATAATTTGTACCACAGTGTGATGAATCCAAGATCAAGCTTTAAGTGTTAAAATGTTAAGTTAGTCGGCCCCCACCTTAGGAATTCCAACCAAAATAAAACATTCAGATGATAAAGCCTTGACTCTACTTAGTTGCTTGCATCTGTATGCATGTATGTATGCATGCATGTGTTAATATGTGTGGGCAATCAGGTCAGCCTTTAATACAGTTGTAATGCTGTTACAGCTTTCATACTTGATTTATTTGCAGCTATAAATTTTCATTGCCACGAGAGTGCACACACATTCACATACCATTACCACCCAGCGGTGCAAGTCAACCCTATTTAGCAGATATTCGAGTTTATGTACTAGTAGTTTATGGAAGAAGTTAAACCAATTCGGTAGTGACTAGAACTATACCAGTTCAAAATTATCCAAAGCTGTGTGCGATAAATATTTGTGTATTGTGTTTGTTGTTCTAATTGTTGTGGTGTTTTTAAACGTTATAATTCTCATGTAAAGTTGCTTTTATTCAGTTTCAGAATAAATATAGTTTTGATATACGTAATTTTTAGAAACCAAATCATGTTACGTCGAACAACTAATTTAAAGATAAAGTAAAACTTCAGAAATCCTCCTTCTTGCCTTCCTAGATGGTACTTTTTTATGTTATCTTTAAAATTTGCCAAGTAGAGATATATATACAATTTTACACGATAGAAAAAAGCGTAAAAATTACTGAAATTTTTCAGGAAACTGGTCGATCTTTAAGAACAACATATTGCAAAACTCTTAAGTTGTTTGAGGCAAATATTCATCCGAATAAGTCGACAAGTCAGAGGTTAGTAAAAAAATTGTGAGTAATTGATACTATCGAGGATAGAAAAAGGACTGGCAGACCAAAAGCTGGACGTTGTGTTGAGAATATCGCTGCTATAGCGCAAAGTATCGCTGAACAAATTTCAACATCGATATCCCGACGATCTTAACCATTAGGCTTTCACGAATCGACTGTTTGGCGGGTTTTATCTATATGCGTGCTCATGGTAGAAATTTAAGAGATGCCATTTTTCGCATATAATTGTCAAGAGCCGTAGTTCGAATAGTGAAATCTTAGATAATCTAAAATTTACATGTTTTATTTTAAAACAAGTGTGTATTTGAAAGACCCTTTAATTTAGTTCAAGATAAAAAATTCGTGAAACATGCCAAGGATGAGCCAAGGTTAATTGCTCCTGAGTTCAAAATCGACCGGAAATTGTGTGCATATACAAAATTTATGAGTGAAAGTATGTGTAGGTGTATATTTATATGGCTGCTAGTATTCAGTTGGTTGTTTCAGCTGACTAATTGAATTATCTGGACCAACACCTAACTTTCATTCATCATCGCTACCATATACTCAGTTAGCTCATTTGCTCTTTACTTCAAATATCTCGAATAAGTTTGGAATGTTGCTGAGATAACAACCGAGTGGAAAAACTGTTCTTTTAAATAAAAAAGGATGAACTTCGAAAGCTTCATATGCTAAATTAAAGCTGATCTAACTTTCTGCATTAAGGTGTTTAGAACCATCTCCTAGAACTTATCATCAACGAAGAAAAAACTTAATACACGAAAGGTGCAGCGCGCAATAGTTAATGAATTTAAGTATTTTGGAGTTGTGCTGAACGCACAGGAAGGTACATCTATTGCCATATAAGACAGGATAAAAGCTGCAAATAAGTTTTACTTTGCGCATACAAAGTTGATGAAGTCGTGATTACTTCTTATAAACCAGAAACTATGAATTTACAAAGCTGTCATAAGACTTACACTCACACACCGGTGCGAAGTCTGGTTGCAGAAATCCAAAGAAACCGATCAGTTAAATTGTTTTGAAAGAAAGGTTCTAAGAAAAATATATGGACAAGTACGACGTGAAGACGGTCCTAACCGCTTTCGGTACAACGACGAGTTAGATACATTTAACAGGGTGCAAATGTAATCAGGTACATCAAAACGCAAAGGATTCCATGGTGCGGTAACATTTTTCGAATGAGCCACGATGGAGCTATATAAAAGATCAAATCCACAAGGCGACAGAAGAAAAGGTCGTTCGAGAAAAGAATGGGAAGATGGAAGAAATCTAATAACAAGCGAAGAGCTGATCACCAAGTGACGGAATTTTAACGGAAGCAATGGTTCACCCTGAACTGTGATGCTATGATGATGGTCACCTTCCGCTATAACTTATATACTATATTATAATAGAAAGCCAGGAAACAAAATAATGCTGATTTAGGC
Organism: Anastrepha obliqua; assembly: GCF_027943255.1. Lineage (NCBI taxonomy): Eukaryota > Metazoa > Arthropoda > Insecta > Diptera > Tephritidae > Anastrepha > Anastrepha obliqua. Next base: position 92,107,769 of record NC_072892.1, read on the forward strand.
AAATAAATGACTTAATTTAGTTTTAGTAATTGTAGTTCTTATCCACTCATCAATAAGTGCATCCGAGATCACCAGATCCTTCAGTTTTCTAAAAAGCTTTTTTTTTAGTTTTTCTGGGTTCACAATTTTATTGCGACCACCATAGCCGAATAGGTTGGTGCGTGACTACCATTCAGAATTCACAGAGAACGCAAGTCCGAATCTCGGTGAAACACAAAAATGAAGAAAAGGTCTTTTCTTATATCGGTCGCAATGGCAAACTTACGAGTGTATTTCTGCCATGAAAAAGCTCTTCATAAAAAATATCTGTCGTTCGGAGTCGGCCTGAAACTGTAGGTCGTTCCTTGTGGAACGACATCAAGGCGCACACCAGAAATAGGAGGAAGAGCACGACCAAACACCCAGAAAGGGTGTACGTGCCAATTATATGTATATATATTGGGAGGTTGAATTCGTTTTTAAGGTGACACACAGATGGCGCTATTTATCACTTTATAGCGTTGGCAATACTGAATATATATTCAAGACAAAGCCTCATCCCTAGGCTTTGTTTATCAGTATCTGTCATTTCGCTGAAGTATAAACGGCGGCCGCCGTAGCCGAATGGGTTGGTGCGTGATCACCATTCGGAATTCACTGAGAGGTCGTTGGTTCGAATCTCGGTGAAAGCAAAATTAATAAAAACATTTTTCTAATAGCAGTCGCCCCTCGGCAGGCAATGGCAAACCTCCGAGTGTATTTCTGCCATGAAAAAGCTCCTCATAAAAATATCTGCCGTTCGGAGTCGGCTTGAAACTGTAGGTCCCTCCATTTGTGGAACAACATCAAGACGCACACCACAAATAGGAAGAGGAGCTCGGCCAAACACCTAACAGAAGTATACACGCCAATTATTTATTTTTTTTTTTATTTTTTTTTATAAACAACGCAGTGTTTTCGTGCTCCGAGTATGTCAACTTTCGTGCCGTCGAAACACAATTTGCGGGAAGCTTTGCTTTTCTGCTTCAATTTGAAAAAAAAATACAGCCCAAGGCCGTGAATTGCTGCAGGAGGCCTACCCAGACCATACTCCGTCGATTTCAACATGTGAGTACTGGTTTCGACGATTCAAAAGTGGTGATTTTCACACCGAAGACAAGGAGCGTCTTGGCCAGCCCAAAAAGTTCGAGGACGCGGAATTGGGGGAATTGGTAAACGAGGACTCGTGCCAAACCTAAGAAGAGCTTGCTGAATCATTGGGCGTTGATAAATCAACCGTTTGCAAGCGTCTAAAAGCGATGGGAATGATCCAAAAGCAAGGACATTGGGTCCCGTACGAGTTGAAGCTGCGCGACGTCGAACGGCGATTTTTTACGTGCGAATTGCTGATCGAGCGACAAAATCGGAAGGGTTTTTTGCATCGGGTGGTGACTGGCGACGAAAAATGGATCCACTACGATAACCCAAAACGCAAAAAAATCATGGGGTTTGCCCGGCCACGCATCAACGTCGACGGCCAAGCAGAATATTCACGGCAAGAAAATCATGCTCTGCATTTGGTGGGATCAGGTCGGCGTCGTATATTTTGAGCTGCTCCAACCGGGCGAAACAATCACGGGGGATCGTTACCGACTGCAATTGATGCATTTAAGCCGGGCATTGAAAGAAAAACGGCCGGAAACGGTAAAAAGGCACGACAAGGTTATTTTGCTACATGACAACGCTCGGCCGCATGTTGCTCAACCTGTCAAAAAATACCTTGGAACGCTTGGCTGGGAAGTGTTACCCCACCCGCCGTATAGTCCAGACATAGCTCCCTCCGATTATCATTTGTTCCGGCATATGAGTCTCGATTTGGCGGATCAGCGGTTCTCCTCGTACGAGGCTACCAAAATATGGGTTGAGTCATGGATAGCCAAGCAGCGGCCAGAATTTTGGAGAAACGGCATCCGGAAATTGCCCGAAAGATGGGCGAAAGTTGTAGCTAGCGATGGCCAATACTTCGAATAAAATATTTTGTACCGTTTTTTCACAATAAAGCCCCAAATCTTCGAAAAAAACCTTTAAAACTAATTCAACCTCCCAATATATTGCACGTTTCAAGGAACTATAAAATACTGTTCATATTGTAGAATGTTTCTTTTTTCTGATGGCGCTATGCTTTTTATTCCATACAAAAAAATTCAATGATGTACCTTGTATGGAAGAAAAGGCGTGACACCTCAGCAAAAAAAAAAAAAGATTGTCCAAAATCAGCAGAATTTACAGTGACCTGAAATTAACACTTTGCTGGACCTACTTAAGTTAAAATGGGCTTAATTTACAGCCTAGAAAAATTCTAAAAAATCGTGTTAAAACGTTGAAAGTTTGAGCGCAGGGTTGATAAGCTTTGCGTAAAGCTTGAAATAAAAAAAATGGTATGTTTATAATAATGCAATCTTTGAGTATATATGAAAAGAGACCGGATTAATAGTAGTTAGGGCAAGTATTTTCAATGTTTGTTTTCACTAACTTTTCGCGCTTATAGCAAAAGACTTCTCAAGTGAGGAGAAGTATTCTCTGTTTAGAAGAAAAAATAAGTAATTTAAATGACTTTTTATTAGGCCTGTTTGATTTCTTTTGGAAAAATCTCAATAATTGTTGAGGAAATTCAAATTTTTTATTCACTGTGAAATACAAATAAGTTTCGAATATAACATCATTCATATAACCTGCATTATTCAGGAAGGAAAGAGATTAACCCAATTTTAGAGCAAATTTTTCACTTGATCTGGTTATTTTTCATAAAAAAGACGTAAAATATTGGCTGTTAAAAAATGAAGAGAGAATATTTACCAAAAATCTTCAAGCAACCCTAGAAGAAGTAGTTCAAGTTTTATAATTCACAGCTTATTGGAGGCCATTCAGTATGGAATTTTTTTTAAATAATAGAGTTGTTCAACTTTTGCCGCAATAATTCGATTGTTTTACGTGCTGTGTTCGACGTAGTCCTGTTTGGAGAGAAAATAATTTTGTAAGGAGGTAAATCAACCTCATTTCTTAAAATCTACTAGGTTGTGCTTACAGATGGTCTCACTTCTTGGTAACGTCTTGAAATAGTAAAATTTTGCTCTTCGACAGCAATATTTTCTTAACCTTGACCGGAACTTTATCTTATTGCCACTTGATTGTTATGCAAAGAAAACCTGCGATCGAACGGGAGGGCGATCATTACGACCATAAACTGACGAAAGTGCTCGAAAAGTTGCAACCGGATAATAAAATAGAATATTTGTAAACATTGTTGCGACGTATATCTTTTCATGATGGAATTGTAAAAAGTACTGAATACACTAAGAAAAGATAAATAAGTTCACATTAAATATTGGCGAAATATCTTTTAGTTTTCAATTCAGTTGATAAATGTTCAGAAAAATTATGTATATTCTCTGAATAATGGAAAAACCCGGAGGTTTTGAAACAAAACTGACGAGGGCTTTCAAAAATTCCATTTTAATGTACCTAAGAATGTGTATAGTTAAAAATATGATGTTGCAATGTATTCTCAAAAGCTTTAAGAGGTTAGATCAAAAGAAATTGAGCTGCTTCGTAACGTAGGGTGTAAACGCGGATTTCAAAATCATGTAAACAATGGTTATTTTTGCTTGAGACCTTGTGAATTTGATTTACGAAGAAACAAAATAAAATGCAATGTGCAAGCCTTATATATGCACAAAACCCGAAAGGTGTTCATTTTCAATTCATTTCAGCCGAGTTGTTAGATCCCATGCTCCTTCATCTTTATGTACTAACGATCGCAACCGTATTTTCTTAGGCTAACTGATTTTTATGATATCGATTGAGAATTAGAGCACTTAAAATCGTAGACTCGATTTCTCGGACTAAGTCTAAAACATTGGAAAGGGTTAGATAAGAAGATAAAACTCTTATATTTTGGGAAAACACAAGAAGATGAGAGAAAAGCTCCATTAGTTTACAATATCACTAAATATACTTCATTTCGACTCGCATTTGCAGCAAATAAACAACACAATATAAATATAGAATTAGGAAGAACTAAATTTTCAAAGTATGATATATCTACAATATTTATTGAAATCTAAAAGTTGTAGCTGACTGCAAGATAATATATCAAATATTGATGCGTTTTTATACAAGGGGGGAGAGAATAGAAGAATGAAAGACTGGCTACATCTGGAGTCAGACATTTAACAGTAAAATAAACAGTTCAAAGTGATAAAATTTGTCTACGACCTTCCCCTATAACACAGAAGGTTATGAAAAACTTTATTAATAACATTAACAAGGTTGGTAAAAGCTTTCAATACCTCAAAATAAAATTTCGGCAAACTGAATTTTATGAAAACTTTACTAAGAACGCGGAGAATTCTGCTAATGGCTTTCAATACCTCTAAACAAAATTTCACCAAATCAGGGATAAGAAATAAAAAAAAGCTTTTGTAGGTTGCCAAATACATCAGTTTATGAAGAAGGCAAAAGAGAACTTTCCCAAAAATTTGTTTCATTATTCATTATAATTTTTTTTCTCACAATAATGTTGCATTTGTATGTTCCGCGCCAGGGCTGCAAAGTTTTCGTGTTCTTTTCTCAGTCAAAGTGTAGCAATCTGAAGAGGCAAATGTTCGGCGTTTTGTGATCTCTACAAAACAATAGGGTAGGTGTTGATTTTAATTTAAATGTGACAAAAACTTTAAATGTGTCAAAAATAAAGTAAACCGTTCTGTTTTATTATATTCCATATAGGTTTTTTAGAGGAGGGCGAAATTCTTCTTGTTCTATGAAATACGCAAAACTTTCACAGAGTGAACGGCAATATTCTCGTAATACTTTTATATAATGAGATGACTTTTTTGGAGGAAAGAAAGCCCCTTACATCTCTAAAATGCAACTTTTTCCTGAAAAATGAATTTCTTTGACTCTCCGCTCAATGTTAAAAAAAAATTAATAATAAGGCGAGTAAAAATTATTTAAGGAAAACCAATTAAATTCAAATCACAATGTGACAAATAAATAAATAAAGGCATTTACATATATATATATATGTATATATTATATATATAATTGGCGCGTACACTCTTTTTGGGTGTTTGGCCTGGCTCCTCCTTCTATTTGTGGTGTGCGTCTTGCTGTTATCCCACAAATGGAGGGGCCTATAGTTTCAAGCCGACTCCGAACGACAGATATTTTGGTGAGGAGCTTTTTCATGGCTAAAATACACTCGGAGGCTAGCCATTGCCTGCCGAGGGGCGACTGCTATTAGAAAAATGTTTTTCTTAATTTTGGTGTTTCACCGAGATTCGAACTAACGTTCTCTCTGTGAATTCCGAATGGTAGTCACGCACCAACCCATTCGGCTACGGTGGCCGCCATAAAGGCATTTAGTTGCATGCAAAAAGAACTATGATTTGCTTTCTATTCGTTGCATGTTTTAAACAAATTTTTCTAAATCTCTATTCACCGTAGGAATTTCAGTCTCTCTATAAGTAAATACAGGGTGGCTGATGACTTTTGCTACATTAAGAAACTCAAACAACTTTTTTTTTAGTGTATGGATTTCATTTATTTTTTTTTTTCAAGTTGAAGGTCATTAAATTTTATTAAATGTAGCTTAACTAGTTTTAAAAATAATTGAATTTAAATGCCCCCCATGCTCGTTGACACAAGTGCGGCATCTTAGTAAAAAGTTGTTCATTGCTGCTTTGAGAGTTGCGACAGGAATAGCCGCAATTGTTGCCCGAATGGATTGTTTTAGTTCATCCAAATTTGTTGGCTTTGTTTTATAAAATTCTTGTTTACATAAACCCCACAAGAAAAAGTCAGGTGCAGTAAGGTCAGGCGACCTGGGGGGCCAACGAAATTCAGAGTTTCTTGAAATCAGTTTATTGGGAAATTTTCGTCGCAACTCTGTCATAACAGTCTGGGCTATGTGAGACGTTGCCCTATCTTGTTGAAACCACACAGAGTTGAAAGGAATTCTCTTTCGGCGTAGTTCTGGATAGAAAAATTCTTTCAGCATTTTCAAATACGGGCTCCAGTACCCGTAACGGTGTGACCATTTTCTTCAAAAAAATAAGGCCCGACAATACAGCGTGAAGAAACCGCACACCACACTGTCACGCGAAGAGGATGCAATTCCGTTTCGTGGAGTATCTGTGGGTTAGAAGTACTCCATATTCGACAATTTTGTTTGTTCACATTGCCGTTTAAATCGAAATGGGCCTCATCAGACATGAAAAGGCAGTTTAACATGTTTTGGTCTTCTTCCACCATTTGCAGGATCTTCTGGCAAAATTCCAAGCGAATCGGCAAGTCTGCTGCATTCAGTTTGTTAACCATTTGAATTTTGTAGGGAAATAAGTCTAAATCTTTGTGCATTATTGTTTGCAAAGACTGTCGGCTGACACCAAGTTGAGCAGATAAGCTTCTTGTTGAAAACCTTGGATTGCTTTGTATAGCTGCAGCTACAGCAGCGATCGTTTCCTCCGTCCGAACTGGTGGGTTTCGATGATAAGGCCTTCTTGCGACTGTTCCTTGCTCAGCAAAATTATTCACCAGTCTCATTATGGTCCATCTGCTCGGGGGATCGCCGCCAAACATCCGCCTGTACTCTCTCTGTACCAAAACTACGGACTCCAGTGCGTGATAGCGGCGGACTATCCAAATTCTTGTTTGCGTGCCCCAGTTATCCATTTTAATAAATTTTAAAGATCAATCTGCAAATTAAAACAAAAATGGAACAGATAACTTAAAAAGAAAAAAAGTTATTCAATTTTTTTTGGTAGCGGCTTTCATCAGCCACCCTGTATAAAGATATACTGCCCCTTCAACCGCTCTTGTGGCATCGCACTTCTTAAATGCACTCCGTCTCACTTGAGTAAAGCCCAATATTTTCAATTTATTTGTGTGTCAAATGTCTCTTCAGAGATATCAAAACAATTTTGTGTAAAAAGAGTTTAATTGTGTTCCAAGAAAAGTGATGGATACAAAATTTATCTTCCCTCAATGACAGTTGTAAGCTAAAACCTATTTGTTCTTGAAAATATTAAGATTAAAATGTTTCGGTTATAAACTGATATTTATTTTATTTGATAATAATATGACCACCATTTTGTACCATAGCTTAAAAAAATAAGAAATGGAATACAGTAATAAAGTTATTTATTTAAGGTCGTTTGAAGAAACCTCGTATCTGCTGCTTTAAGCGCATTACTTTATGAAATGATATTTTCATATTATTTTCAATTATGTTGTGGGAGGACTTATTAGAATAGTTAACAAATTACTTATATACATACATATTCGGTAGCGTATTTTCGGCAAAGCTCAATAGCTTTTATAAACTGTTTTTAGGCTTTCTCAGACTTCAAACGGCAAATTGTTTCTTACGAAGAGTAGCTTAAAAGTATCCTTCTATGTCACCAGAATACAAAATATAAAGTTTTTTTAAATATAATATTACTATTTTCAAGCCTCGAGGTATTATCGGGGAAAGGTTTTCGAACGCCAAGAAGCACATCCTTATGGGTATAGGAATAAGTTTCCGCCCTCGTAATAGAGGTGTCGCTGCCAATACTATTTTTGTGTTCGCTCTAGTAATATATTGGTGATTTGAAGGTGTATATGTGAGGTTTCGATCGCAGTTGTTGACATTCATTTGAAGCGTAAATATCCTTTTTTATCTGACGCCAAAAGTGTCTACGTTCATTATGGAAATACAGCACATGCGGAAAGTCATGCTTCATTATTACCTTTTAAAGAAAAATGCAACTGAAACGTGTCATATATATAAACAACTTGTAAAGAGTGGTTGCGACGCTTCCAAAGTGGAAATTTCGAAGTGATTGATAAAGATCGCGAAGGGGCACCGAAACAAATCGAAGATACTGAACTACAACAATTATTGGATGATGACGCATGTCGAACCTTTGATGATATGTCTAAATCTAAAGAATTGGATATTGACAGATCAGCCGTCGTTTGTACGCGATGAGAATGGTCCAGAAAGCAGGTAACTGGGTGCCACATCAATTGAAGGAGAGGGATATCGAGAGACGTTTGTTGACGTGTGAGATGCTTCTTGAACGGCGGCAAAAAAAAAAGATTTTCTGCATCGCTTCGTCACTGGCGATGAAAAATGGATCTATTATGATAGCCCTAAGTGTCGAGAATGTTGGAGCCTGCCAATGAATCAAGTCCATCGACAGCGAAAAAAATATTCATGTTACAAAGGTTCTTTTATGAACTCCTTAAACCATCTGAAACCATCACTGGCGATCATTACGAACTGCAGCTAATGCGTTTGAATTGAGTTCTCAAAGAAAAGTGGCCGGAATGGGACGGTAGAGATGACACACTGATTTTGTTGCATGACAATGCTAGGTCACACGTTGCTAAATTGGTACAGAAATATTTAAAGGGACTCAATTGGGAAATCTTGCCCTACCTGCCGTATTCCTTAGACATTGTACCGTCGGATTACCATTTGCATCAATGCAGTCAGCCCTTATTTTAGAGCGATTCACTTCTTACGAGAGTATAGCGAACTGGCTCAATGAATGGATCAAGTCTAAAGAACTCGAATTTTTCGTAGCTTCCAATGACACATAATATCATGAATTATTTAATTGTTTAAATCATTCGTAACTTTGGCTAAGAAAGGATAATATTTCCATATTTCCCATACCCCCTTAGCTGCGCGCATGATACGGCATAGTTTTATAGTTACAGCAAAATAGATTTGAGCAGACCAGTGTCATAGCAATACAAATGTCTTAAGGAACGAAATAATAAGAAGCAAATTTTTCTGAGAACGTACTTGCAATCATCTATACCCGGAATTTTAAAAGATGCTCAAGCATGCGTAAAAAAAGATAAATCTGAGCGGCTGGCCTGCGATTAATCAAGGATGGAAGTGATTTATTCGGATATTACCAGTTTTGCCTGTATAAATAAGCTCTCTGACTGATGCGGTGTGTTTGTGTTAGCGATAACCGCCAACAAAGAGGATGGGGACAAGCGGTGTCTTCTATGTCATTGAATTTATTACTTTGGATTTCATTTATAATGAATATCAAGTGGAAGTCATGAAGTAAAGTTCGTTCATTCAACGCTCAAAATTAGCCGGAAACCAACTGTCTCGCTTACAGTCGCTGTGGAAAGGAATAATAATTTTGTTCAAAGGAATAATTATATCCTGGTATATCTAATTCTTAGTACTGTTAGAGTCAATAAACTAGCTAGAGTGCTTTGAAGTGGATCTTTTGACCCACTTTAAACTTTATTGTCTATGTACTTTATGGGTGTATACTTACAAATGCATATATATTTAATTGGCTCTTACACTACTCTGTTGTTCGGTATTTAATGAATATTATCCCGCTGTTTGTAGTGTGCGTCTTAATGTTGTTCCAAGAACATAGGGACGTACTGCTAGTTTTACACTGCCTCGGAACAGCAAATGATCTTTTACTCGGAGGTTTGCCTTTATCTGCCGAGGGACGATCACTGATATGAAAACTGTTTCTATAATTTGTTGTTTCATGCCCGGGGTACATACATATACGTAAAATACAAGAGAATTACTGAGCCTAGTTAGCTTCAATGGCTAAACAAGCTACAGCCTTTTACGATGGGGGGACCTAACTGGCTCTAGTGGGATGGAAATCATTACGGTGGGACTAACACTTATTGCTGATATGTTTTCTGTATACGGCGGTTTCCAATTCAATGATTATTCTTTTCCGTAACCTTCAAATAAAACATGTAAGAATTGCAAAATTTTTTCAATACGTGCCTTTGACACAGCAACAAAATATATGTCAGAGAATATTTCCCATATATTGATTCACTTATACCCATAGAATACGACAACTAAGCGAAGGAAGGCAATTACAATTCTGTGCTGGTTGTTCATTGTTTTTATTTTAAATGTTGTTCCAATTATGTTAAAGAGATGCTCTCGCATTCTTACATATTTTAATATATACGATTTTTGCATTTCTAAGATTATACCATGCTTGAGGAATTTTTTTTGAATAATATGAAATAACTGATTGTATTGGGTGGTGCGTGACTACCATTCGGAATTCAGCAGGCTATGGAAAATATCTGCCTTTCGAAGTCGGGATAAAATTGTAGGTCCCTTCATTTATGGAAGAACATCAGGACGCATGCCACAAATAGGAGGAGGAGCTCGGCCAGACACCCTAGATGGGGCCTTCGTATTCATATCCATATTTGCATACGTATTCCTATTATTGTGGGCGTTCGTATAATTGTTTGTGTTCACAGAATTCGGGCTATTAGGTAGTAAAAGTCCTCAAAAGAACTATTCTGCGCACATTTCATTGCCTCGTCTGTAACTGTTTCGGAAGCAACAAAAATGGGCACTCAAAAAGAAACACTAATGAATCTTCTTATATGAATTCGAAAAAAGATTACATAGCCAGGAGCCAGAAAAAAAAGTGTTAGTAGTCGCACGCATTTCTTAATGTAACTCTGATAGTTCATCCGTTTAATTAACTAATCACCTTCGGAAGCATGCAGTACACCTGGTGGTAATTGCCCACCAAGTGACAGTAGGTGCTATTTTCAGCTGTCCCCAATACGTTGGGCCCACAGCAGTAAATCAAGTGGCCAAGTAAAAATATCGGTCAAGAAGATTTGTGGGAAATGCAGGAAGATATTAGAAATGGGCAATTTTGCTCATTTGTTGTAAACCTACATAAATAGTCTTATAATTCACTGTTCGATTGGTTGTGTGTAACGCACTAAACAACGTGGATATTGATGCAACCGAAGGTATCATGTTAAAGGTCAAAAACCATTAGCAGAAATTGCAAGCCACAAGCTAATGGTTGAATATGTGTCTTAACTTACAGTTATAAGATAAGTGTACGCTTCGTACGATTCCCTGCAACAGAATGAAATTTCGCTTTACAAGAAAGGGTGCTTTTGTAGCTGATGCTTTCCATTTCAATTCAACCGGGCTATTCGGGTCATGTTCTTCGATTTCGATGAAACTTAAATATGTTGCTCTCTGGTCAAAATAATGAGACACGTATTTTTTTGTTCGCCCGAAAAAAAATTTTTTCAAGCTTTATCGGCAATTTTGTTTTTCGGCTCAAAATCGATTTTTTTTAATAATATAAGAATTTTTTTTTTAAATGCTAATAACTTAGTCAAAAATAAACCGATTTTAATAATTTTGGGTTCAAAATGATTGTAATTACTTACACGAGCGATTTCATGTAGAAAAAGTTGCAAAAAAGTAGTTGAAAATTTTTTAGTTTGCAAAAAACAAAAAGTGCGAAACAGGTTTTTTACTCAAAAATTCATTACTCAATAACAACTCATTTTAGCTACTGGGCATTCAGCTTAATTGAAATTTGAGGTGTCCTCTTGATTTGGAAAAAGTTATAAAAAAAAAAATACACTTTTTGAAATATTAAATTTCGAAAAAATTTCAATTTTTTTTCTTTTTTGCTAAATAAAAAATGTTCAACTACTTTTTTGCAATTGTTTCTACATGAAGTCGCTCGTGTAAGTAATTACGATCATTTTGAACCCAAAATTATTAAAATCGGTTCATATTTGACTAAGTTATGGGCGTTTAAAAAATTTGTTTCTTATACAATTAAAAAAAATCGAGTTTGAGCCGAACAACAAAATTGCCGATAACTCTTGAAAAAATTTTTTTTCGGGCGAACAAAAAAATACGTGTCTCATTATTTTGACCAGAGAGCAACATATTCAAGTTTCATCGAAATCGAAGAACATGACCCGAATAGCCCGGTTGAATTGAAATGGAAAGCATCAGCTAATAGCTAATTTCGACTAATTTAGTGACGCCCGAGTAAAACATTAATATGGATTTATTTCTACTGTTGACAGTTGGCAAGGAAAATAATTGAGAAGAAAGTTTTTGAGACCAAAAAAAAGAAAAATAAAAACAATCATAAAAGACAAAAGTCATTTATTCATATACTCGTACACCGGAAATATAAAATCAACTATGAATTATTAAATTTAGCAAATGTGGCTCGGTTTGCCATTGTATATAATACATATAGCAGCGATATAAGCAAGTCTCTTGTCAGCTAAACAGCTGTGAGTCTGAAGTCGCTTAAGGCCGCTACTGAATGCTTAATCTAAATTTGGTTTTCTATGATAAAAAAAATTCAAACGTGCAGAAGCGCGGCCAATCGACAGCAGTTGGTAGTAGAAATACAAAGCTTTATTGCTCGAGGCTTGGTTGTCTTGAGTCGATAAACAAAATAATACAAAACAAATACATTACACATTTTTGCAAAGATCCAGGAAGAGATAAAAATATAGCAAAATCTAGTTACAAATTGGAAAACAGTACAAAAAGAGTTAATACAAACTCAGAGATAATCGCTTACTTTACACTTTATTGATGTTATTAATGCACAAAATTATTATATTTTGAAATAATTCCCGAAAGTTAGATAATAAGTGAAAAGAACTGTAGATTCAAATAGGCCAAAAATCAATGGATGAAAAATACGTGAACGGAATCAAAGATCACCAATCGACTACCAAAGATTTTGATATTATTTTTGTTGATGTTGTTTGCATGTCGCAAGAATCACTTCAACTTAATGTATTTAAGAAGAGGATGAAGAGAAGGAAGAGAATTTTTGTCAAGAAAGGATTTCTGACTATGAAGCAGAACCAGAGGAAACCACTCAGCTCAGCTCAGGCTCACAAATCAATTTCATGTCAGCGGCTTTCTTCTTGTTCCATGAACTTCTTCTATGCTGTTCACAAGGAATACTCCCTAAGTGTAATGTGAGCGAGGCTATTTAAAAAACAATTTCTGTTCCGTGGTGAAGCAATTCTTGATGAGAAATGTTCCATATAAAACGTTACGTCAACTAATGGCCTTTTCGATAATTGGGCTTAAGAAATTATAAAAAAAAAATATTGTAAAGTACGATTTGTCCGAGATACATTACCGTGAATGAGATGAAAGTGATTTTTCAGAATAAAAATAAATCGTTAAATTTAGGTTCAAATCAACCTTAAATTTACTCAAAGTATTTATATTATATATTATATAGCGCCCAGTTCATTACACCCTTTAACTGCATATATCTGACATCTGCTCGTACACATATATTAATGATGTCAATATTAGCGGAAAATATTGATACCGAATTTTGAAATTGAAACTAATTTCGGGATCTGGGGCTTTGTCCAGGGACATAACCTTTTGAAATGAAACTTCTTAGGCGTCGATAAACGAGCGAGAATGGAGAGTAAAATTTCAAGACCATGCAACGTTTTAGGCATTTTCGTTCCGCGAGAGAGAAAACGATATAACGTAGTGGAAAAGGAGAGAGAGAGATATACCTTATATATATCTTAGATACACTTTGGGCAATATTTCCTAATTTTTAGTGAGAACTAACACTGCCTACTTTTTGGCGCTTGTTTGTTGGTGCAAACTTGTAGGTAATATATTTTTGGTGCCTACTTTTTGGCGTTAATTCTTCCTTGGTGCCTACTGTTTGAGGCGTTTTTTGGTTCCAATTTTTTTTGGCGCTTATTTCCGTTTCCTGTCTAGTGCTTGTGCGTACTATGAAGTGCTATCCATTCCGGCGTCGGATTTATTGGTATTGCCTTGTGGTAATTTGTGCCTCATTCTTTGTTTGCCGTGAAAGTTTCACTTCTGTTATGTGTACTACGCTACACGCACTTTTTTAATATTAGTTCAAATTCAATAACTGAAAGCATTTAAACATAACATGAAATAAAACCATTTGAAATTGAAAATAAATTGAGACAAAACTTAAAACAATACATATTGGGTTGGCAACTAAGTAATTGCGGATTTCAGTCATAGATGGCTTCAGTTGACTTTTTAAATTCGCAAACGTAGTCCAAATGTGAAACATATTTTGTTATTTGCTAGTTGGCAATTCAGCTGTCAATCAGTAAAAAAAGTTTTTTGATCGATTGCGTAGTTTTTGTTTGGCATTCATTGAAAAATGAAAAATCAAAAAGAACATTTTTGACATATTTTGCTTTTTTATTTTCGCAAAGGGAAAACCGCTTCGCAAACTCATAAAAAGTTATGTGTTGTTTGTCCTCATCAAGTTGGTCTCCTTGCCGCGGGGATGAGGGTTAAGTGCTGGTTTAGCCCCCATGTCATGAGGGTTAACCCGCCTCGAAGTAAGGCGGAAGCTCCATATGGGTATTGGCTGGCCAACCATCCGGAGAACGGCGGAGGCCACCCAATCACCATGCGGAGATTACCGTACCGACGACCATACCACTGTTAATCCCCAACCTGGTATCCTATCATGTCCTCTCCTGCACCCCCCTAATCCAGGGTGTTACGCGTCACCATACCCAGTGGATGGTTTGCCCTCCTCAAACTGATTCACCTCAGGAGGTAGAATGACCTTGCCATGGTAGAGGGGACTGCCATGGTCGACGTTTCCAATTTCCCCCCTAAAAAATCTTAGTCCGGCACGCTCGCCACGTCGAGCAGTGCGGACGATTAGAAATTAAATATGAACAAAAAAACCTAGCCTCGAACAACAAAGGCAACCCAAAATTAAGACCAAATCCCTCAAGAAGGTCAGGTCTTTCAATAAAAAAGACCACTACCATAAGCGGAGTAAAGCCTGTGGTCAAGCCAGGGCCTCGAAAAAGTATTGTACTCCATCATCACTATGCAAGGCCACACACATCTTTGGCCACTCGGCAAAAATTATTCAAGCTGGATTGGGATGTTTTGCCACATCCACCATATAGTTCTGACCCTGCACCATCAGATTAATTTTTGTTTTGATCTTTACAAAACTTCTTGAAAGGTAAACATTTCAATAATGATGATGATGTCAAATCGTACCTGATTCAGATTTTTCCTAATAAAAACCAGAAGTTTTATGAACGTGGGATTATGATGCTGCCTGAAAGATGGCAAAAGGTCATTGATCAAAATGGGCAATACATTAAAGAAAACAGTTATTTAGTCCCATGAAAAAAATGGTCTTTGATTTTCTAAAAAACATCCGCAATTACTTAGTTGCCAACCCAACATAAAATCACAAAGAAGAATGCAAATACAAGTTACTTTTGGAAGTAAAATTTAATATAAAAGAAAAAAAAATTGATACAATAATTATCAAAAGTATATAAAAACAATAATCTCTCGTATATATATACCAATCTGGCAACCCTGTATCTTTTGACAGAGACGTCAGATCGCTTAATGACATACCGCGTTGTAAGCGTCAGTCCAAGCAGATTTTTACCATGGAACAGGACACGCCACGCGAGCGCTCCCAAATTGTTGAAATTTACATTCAACAAAAGAAGTCAATTGTGAAAACTAAACGTGCGTATAAAAAATTAAATAATGTCAAAAGTGCGTCTTCTAAGAACACCATTAAACATTTGTACGAAAGGTTTTCGACTGGCGATGCTCTTTCTAATCCAAAGAGGTCAAATCAAAACCGACCAAGGACATCGAGACGTCGCCAAGGAAATCCCAAAATCGCCGTTCTCAGCAGTTGGGTATTGCTCGGACCACTTTACAACGAATTATCCGCATTGATTTGCATTTATTCCCGTATAAGATTCAATTGACGCAATGATTGTTGCCTGCGGACAAGCCTCGTCGATTGGAATGGGCCCAAAGAGTCAAAGGGTCCGTCGAATATGGGCAACCCTGTAATAGAAGCCCTATAAAAAAAGCTAATTATTACTGCAGTTAAGTCATTTTAGTGGAGTTTTCTAAATTTGACCTGAATTTGTTACATACCAAACCCGCTAATGAAAAACATTTGTGGCTTGAACACTTGCTCTATAAAATACAACTTCAATAAGTAAATTAAACCAAAATTCTTGCAATTGGGAAGGTTTTCTGTAATCATATTTTTTAATAAACAAGTTATTACTTCTTTCAAATCGATAAGTAAAATTTTCCCGTTTCCCGAGATTAATAAAAGCAGATATCAGGATTTTCGGGACTACAAAAACACCATTATCCCGGAATACCGGAACTGGCATCTCTAGTGCGTATATGTTAAGAAATCGATTCCCTTCAATTGCTTGTGGCGACCTTAATTCACCAAGAGTTAAAGCGTCTATTCAGCAATTTCGGCGTTGACGGATTGGGGTCAATTCAACCGCATTCGAATGGGTTGCTGATAAAAGCCTGAAAGCGGAAGCGCTGTATTATATTGTTTGTATGTATTGTATGTATGTATAGAGCACATATGCTTATATGGTATAAGAATAGATGCATATATGTATGTGTAACATCTCCATCGTTAGACTGAGATTAACAATCTGGCGCTTATGGCTATGGCAATGGCTGTAGTATTGCGGGCACGTTTTCGGCATTTGCCTTCATTAAACACGCACTATGAAAAATGCTTTGCTTGTGTGCTTTCAACATGTTGGTCAGTGGATATTTTAAAGCGTCTATTAAATGGTTAATAGAAATTTTTGCAGAAACAATGGATAAAACAGGCTTTAAATTCCTGTTTGGTAATAAGACTGATATTATCTTGGCACGCTTACTTTTTTACTAATATACAAATATGTACGAGATGTGCTCAAAAATAAGGTGCATTTTCAAATTTCGTGGGCTACGTACATTCGACTTTCGAAAATTTTTTTTCTGTTGGTACACTCGATCCGAAGATATGTTCACGGTTTTGCCAATATTGAATATTTAGTTTGTTTGTGAGAGGCATGAATAAAACAAGTATTTTACGTGCTCGGCGATTTTTTCCTATCGACTTTTGGCTCTCCTGGACTATTCGATTGGGACGATTCCCCATGGTGCGTCACCAGTTATGACCCTTTTAAGCAAATCTGGATCATAATTGACGTCATTCAACAAATTCTGAGCGTTGCTCATTCGACGTTGTTTTTGGTCAAAATTCCGCAATTTTGGAACGCACTTCGCTGCCACATGCTTCATGCCCAAAATTTCAGAAAAGATTGTTTGGCATGAGCCTACCGATATGTCGATATGCAACATCTCTAATTGTGATTCGACGATGCTCCATAACAATTTTAGGTTTCCCAATATTTTCATTGATTATTATGTGCTGGGGCGCTCAGAGCGAGCGCCTTCATTCACATCTTCTCAACCTTATGTGAAAAGCTAGTACCACTTGTAAACATTTTTTTGACCCAGAGTACTCTCACCGTATACCAGTGTCAATATTTCAAGTGTGTTTGGGTACTCAATTCCATTTCTTGGATCCATTTTTTTTCGATAGCAGAAAAATGTCTTCGACAAAGACAAAGAGAACAGTTCAGAGTTTTCTAAAAAATACAATAGAATTTCAGGAATTTAACATTCACGCCCATATAATAGCGCTGCTTACTAGCAAACCACAAACGGAAGCACTTTACGGAATACATTACAAGGCAAGATTTATGTAAATGCTGATCTAAATGCTTGTGTTGATGCCTATGTTAATAGCTCATACGTACATATCATCGAGAAACAATGTAAGGAATTATATTGAGTCGTTTGTGTTAGCACAATTGAATATTAACATGCAACAACTAACAGTACGATTACTATTTATATATAGGATGCCCTGAGCAATATAAAAAAAATTAAAATAAAATTTTAAGAGGTTGCTACTTGAAACCCATAAAAAAAGATAATAAATTAAAAAACTAACTACAAAATTTACGAACAAAATTGTGCTTTTCCATTGGAATTTTATGGTTACTTTCAAAACGATGGCGGCACAGGCAAATAATAAAAAATAAAAAAAATATTTAGTGTCTCAATTGTTGATCGCACAAAAAAGTTAGTTTTTTTTTTTTTTTTTTGGTTTTGAACTATACCTACTATGTACTTTGACAACTTATAGCAATAACACCGTTTTCCTTAAATTCATATTGCTGGGCTGGGGAATATTTTCATAGCGTTTTTATATTTTGTTTTATTTTATCATGGTTTATTTGCTGTTTAGCACAGGGTAAGTATTTTTTCGATAGAACTCTTTCTGCTCTACAAAACTATGTTAAATGTACAGTTTTTTTGAGTTATTTAATTTTTTATTAGTTTTGGGGCTTAGAAATGGAATACCCAGGATGTAAGAACAACATTTTCGACATCTGCTCTTCTTTGCTTTTCATCGAGGTCAAAAATCTGCCGTTTATGGAGAAGATGTCATAGGCGAGCCTGCAGCACGCAAATGGTTTGCAAAAATTACGACTTTGACGTCGATGAGACCTCCCGCAGCGGATGTCGATGAAGAACGCCTCAAATCACTTTTGAAGTAGAGCGGTGACCAAACCAGTCTTGAATTGGTGGAAAAAATGAACTGTGATCAGAAAAAGATTCTCAATCATACTTCATCCAATGGGATTTACCGAAAAACTGGGAATCTGAGTGCAACGAAAAAAAAGGAAGTCGACTTCATATTGATTCTCAGCATCTCGCTCGCCTTCGAGTAACACGCGATCATAAACAGCGCTTTTTGTACTGAATCATCATCGAAGATGAGAAATGGTGTCTATATATCAATAAGAAGCAAAGAAGTGAGTGGGTGGATCCAGCAGATACACCAAAGCCCATAGTCAAGCTGGAAAATGTTTGAAAAGAATGTCATAGTTAAAATGCTCTGCGAGTACATTGCCCAGCTACACCGCGTAAATGAGGTTATTCAATTGAAAAGTCCTGATCAGCATGATCAAACCATACTACTTCACTACAACTCAGGCCCCATGTTGCACAAGTCGTCAAAGCCACATTGCAGGCGCTCCAATGGCAGGTGTTTCAGCAATTGTCGTATTCCCGAACCTTGCACAGACCAATTACCCTCTTTTCCGCTCCCTTTTAAACCATATGAAGGGCGTTACCTTCGATAACAAAGAGACCCTTAAAACTGGCACAATCACTCCTTTGAAACCAGGCGATGTCTGCGATGTTGGGCATCAAGAGAGCTGTCGAGAGGTGAAACGAGGTTGTAAACAGTAACAGCGAATAAATAATTGATTCACTTATTGATATAACTATTTTTTTGTATTTCAATAAAAGTCTTCGGTAAGAACACTACGGACCTAATAATATATATTTGTATGTTTTAATTTAATTAAATTTAGCATGACAAAAAATTCATGACCCCAAAAAAGTCATTTCATTAAAAAAAAATAGTGCTTACTTTTGCACACTTTGTTGTTTCGTCTACAATTTTTGGACATTTCATACACTCATATATGTATGGATATATTTGAATATGCAAATTGACCTACTTGTTTTATATCCATTTCATTTATTTATATTTTTGTATGTTAAAATAGTTCGTATTGGCAGGTTGATATGATTTTTCTTATTGAAATTCCGTTATATGGTAATAAAAAACAAGCTCCTGCCTTTCTCAATCTGACGCTAAAGCAGAAAGGGATGTAGACTGCGCTCATTGTGTCAGTTGGGTGGTAAGAAGACTATATTTGGCCTTTTTAATATTAAAAAGAAATCAGCCAAAGTAACAAAACAAAGAAAGACAAATATATAGTACGAGTAAACAAATGTATACAACTTTTTCATGCTTCATGCCTATACATACGTTGAGGTCATATTGTTTGTATGTATTGTTGCGGTCATAAGTATGATATATACATATGTGTACATATGTTATATGCACATTAAAGTACGATGAGCATTTAAACCATTCACCAAAGCGGAAAATAGACAACCATAACTACATCGGTTTGCCGCTCATAAACATAAAAATTTCTTTCCATTTTTCTTATGGAATTTTTAGACAGACTTACCACAATGATGGATTGTTTACGATCGATCATTCAAACGGTGGGATAAGCAAATCAATTTCTCAACTACTGCACTTGGCTACGCGACTACAAAAGTGAAGGACTCACCTACTTACAGAGGGTGGTCCAGAAAGTGGCTTTTTGTTTAATCATATGTTAGTTTGACAGTGATGACCCTTTTCTGCAGGAAACCTTGAGTTTATACCATATTTCTGCCAAACGAAGTAAAGCGCTTTACACTTGAACACCTTTGGAAAAAATTGCAAATTTAGTTTGAAAGTTTATAGTGTATTGTCTAAAGAGTGCGTTTATTAAAACGAACCTTATATCATATATTCCGAGGAAGCACACATGCATATCGGTGCTACGTTAACAAGCAAAGCTGCGGCATCTAAAAGCGTGCACGTGACCGTCAGCAAACCAATTTATCTGCAGAGAATAACAGTTTATTGCGGTGGTTTGGAAGTTCGAGCGGTGGCATTATTGACCCATTTTTCTTTAAAAATGCTATTGAAAATTCTTTTCTTATGAATTTGTGAGGTAAAAGTCAGCACACGCAGACCAAAATCGGAGGCACATTCTTAACCAACTTTCCTTTCAGGAAAAATTGAATTAGACTCAAAGCACTTGGAATTAAGATATATTTAAGTCAATTTTTTTTCGAAACAACGTAAGCAAGATATGGCTGTTCATATACTGAAAATGTTATAATGTATTTTAAATCTATGTGGTTCAATTAAAACGTGCCATAAATAACTTGTTCGGTCTCAATCATAATTTTTTTGGCTTAAAAAATAGATTTCATAAAACTCTGCTTAATATTAGCTCACAATATGCAAACAAATTTCCATTATTCTGAGTCAGCATATTGCACAAAAACGCAAAATATGGCCAACAGATTGGCTTAAACAATTAATTTGTAAATACTCGATAATCATATTGTATACCCTCATGCATTGCATTAATCCACTGCGCAAGAGTACTTAAATATTTATCTACGAGTGCGTATAATTGATGTTGCTCATACGCAACGCATTTCCCAAATGAATTCATCCACACAAACACACGTACTATATGTATGAATATATGAACGATTGAATGCTACGGCCACAATTCGAAAAGTGATATTATAATTATCATAATTTTTCAATGCAATTAAACGCCTGTGTGAGAAGGTCCTTGCGAATAAATTTGTATTGAAAAATAATATTTTCAAACCTGGGCAATTTATTTAATGCATTTCGCATTGAAAATTATAATACTAAAAAAATAAATAACAGTGGAATGGGAATATATATTCCTATGCGTTTGCAAATGTAGCATTACGGTGTAAAATTAATGAATTTGCAACAGAAATTTCAGCCATTTAGGTATTAGCAGAACAAGCCGAAAATTAAAAATATAGAATAAAATATATTTATGAAAGTTCGCGCTTAATATCCCGCGCTGCAGAAATCCATGCCATATCAATAGAAAAATGCAAACGTATTGCTCTAATACGTTATGGAAATAATCTGATATAATAAATTAACTGCACCTAACATCTCATTTGTTAAATAAATATGTATTTATATCTGCACCAGAGAGATTCCATGTCAAGTGATGCAAGTAAAGTAGACAATGCAAAATACTGCTCTAATGAAGCGTCGTTAAATGCATTTGCATTTTTTCACTAGTTTGATGTAAGCATTTAAATGTAATTTGAAAAGTTAGTAAAGGGTGTTTTTTTAGAGGTTAGGTTTTCAAGTTGGCACTACTTTTTTCTTTAAAAAACTACTATTTCTTTAAAAATGAAGCCGGCCATAATGTTACAGTCAATGGAGAGCGCTATAGAGCCATGATTAATGACTTTTTCGTGCCTGAATTGGACGATGTTGATGTGGACGACCTTTGGTTCCAACAAGACGGCGCTACATGCCGTACAGCCAACGCAACAATCGATTTATTGAAGGAAACTTTTGGTGAGCGCATTATCTCGCGTCGTGAACCTGTGGCGTGGCCTCCAAGATCGTGCGATATAACACCGCTGGACTATTTCTTGTGGGGCTATGTGAAGTCGCTTGTCTACGCAGATAAGCCCGAGACGATTGACTTCTTGGAAGAGAATATTCGGCGCGTTATTGCTGACATACGGCCCCAATTGCTGCAAAAAGTGGTCGAAAATTGGGCCTCTCGGCTGGAATTTATTCGAGCCAGCCGCGGCGGCCACTTGCCCGAAATCATTTTTAAAACATAATGGCAAACGCTTATCTTTATAATAAAGCTAAATTCTTGGCGATAACATTAAATTATATACGTTTTATTTCATCTTGAAAACCTAACCTCTAAAAAAACACCCTTTAGAAGCTCATTATAAAATTTTCAGAAATTATTAAGCATAGTCTCAGTTATTAACGCAAAATATTCGAAAAAAATCTGAGGGGGAAAAGGATTTTGCCAAACGACAAAACCAAACAAAAAACTGTTTTCCCACAAAAAAATTGTTTATAAAGATATTTTATTCTAAATACTGAAAAAAACTTGAAAATATTGGGAGGTTGAATTAGTTTTAAAGGTGACACACAGATGGCGCTATTTATCACTTTATCGCGTTGGCAATACTGAATATATATTCATGACAAAGCCTCATCCCTAGGCTTTGTTTATCAGTATCTGTCATTTCGCTGAAGTATAAACAACGCAGTATTTTTGTGCTCCGAGTATGTCAAATTTCGTGCCGTCGAAACGCAATTTGCGGGAAGCTTTGCTTTTCTGCTTCAATTTGAAAAAAAAAAATACAGCCCAAGCCCGTGAATTGCTGCAGGAGGCCTACCCAGACCATACTCCGTCGATTTCAACATGTGAGTACTGGTTTCGACGATTCAAAAGTGGTGATTTTGACACCGAAGACAGGGAGCGTCTTGGCCAGCCCAAAAAGTTCGAGGACGCGGAATTGGGGGAATTGGTAAACGAGGACTCGTGCCAAACCCAAGAAGAGCTTGCTGAATCATTGGGCGTTGATAAATCAACCGTTTGCAAGCGTCTAAAAGCGATGGGAATGATCCAAAAGCAAGGACATTGGGTCCCGTACGAGTTGAAGCTGCGCGACGTCGAACGGCGTTTTTTACGTGCGAATTGCTGATAGAGCGACAAAATCGGAAGGGTTTTTTGCATTGGGTGGTGACTGGCGACGAAAAATGGATCCACTACGATAACCCAAAACGCAGAAAATCATGGGGTTTGCCTGGCCACGCATCAACGTCGACGGCCAAGCAGAATATTCACGGCAAGAAAATCATGCTCTGCATTTGGTGGGATCAGGCCGGCGTCGTATATTTTGAGCTGCTCCAACCGGGCGAAATAATCACGGGGGATCGTTACCGACTGCAATTGATGCGTTTAAGCCGGGCATTGAAAGAAAAACGGCCGGAAACGGTAAAAAGGCACGACAAGGTTCTTTTGCAACATGACAACGCTCATCCGCATGTTGCTCAACCTGTCAAAAAATACCTTGGAACGCTTGGCTGGGAAGTGTTACCCCATTTGTTCATTTGTCATTTGTTCCGGCATATGAGTCTCGATTTGGCGGACCAGCGGTTCTCCTCGTACGAGGCTACCAAAATATGGGTTGAGTCATGGATAGCCAAGCAGCGGCCAGAATTTTGGAGAAACGGCATCCGGAAATTGCTCGAAAGATGGGCGAAAGTTGTAGCTAGCGATGGCCAATACTTCGAATAGAATATTTTGTACCGTTTCTTCACAATAAAGCCCCAAATCTTCGAAAAAAACCTTTAAAACTAATTCAACCTCCCAATATTAAAAAGAACCGAAGAAATTTCACTTCTCAGCAATGAATGTAAGACAAAAACCTTAGGGTTTGCGCAATAACTAAAAAAAAGTTTCCCATTAATTTTGAACAAATGTCAAAAAGAACCGGAGATATTTCATTCCAAAAATCTCCGTATCAAAATTTTCAACATTGAATATTTCACAAAATGACAATTTTTTTAATTTTTCAGTTTTCATCTTCCTAACTGCACTCAAGCCTACAAATAAACCAATTTTCATAAAAATTTACGACAATGTCCTTTGGATCACTTGACATGAAATTGCTCGCTAATAAATGCTTAGGCAGCGCTTGAGTAGATATTTATCAGGATTAATGTATCAGAACCGTGATTTTGCAATTTAATTACTCTATTTGTCAATTATGTGTTTAAGTGTATTTATGCTTTGTTTCCGCCAATAGTTTAGCTGCTGATCGCTTTAACAACATGGAAATTCACCACTCAAGTGTCTACTTACATTAATGAGCCTTTTCTCAGCCTGATTGCACATGTATGCACTTGAAACCTGGCCAAGCTGCACTCATACTGATTCAAACTAATGGTAGTACATGAGCGTAGTAGTTGTGTACAGATCAAGATTAGGTAGGCTTTAGAGGAGGAAACAAGTCACCAAGTCATTGTCATTAGCATCTATTAAAACAAAACTCTTTTTAGTTATAGACCAGCAAAAACCCACGAACAACGGAAATACCATCAAGGTCACTAGATACTATTTATGTAGTTGTTTCTAGGTCCGGCGATTCTTGTAAGGAAAGTCAGGAATTGGTAAGAAATTTACAGTAACATTATGTATGTGTAATCTGCTCATTCTAGTATTTATGAGACTGCTAAGGAAGGCCCTAGCTGAGGCCAGACGGAGAAAGATTGACGTCATTATTGGCACCGTCGCACTTGTGTGGGAAGTTCGGACATTAATTCAAGAGATTAGTCACTTTTTGATTATATTCTAAGCGAAGGCTTGGTTATTTGTAATAGGGATAAGGGCCCAACTTTCTTTCCTTGGTTAGGAGGAGCTACTTGACCTCTGACCTCTTCTTCACTGATGTATCGAATATCTGTTTGGAGCATGCTTAGCGCGCACTGCTTTTCGGATCACGGATACATCAAATTTTCTCGGAATGAAATCAAACCTACAGAAACCTTAGGACAGACTGGGCCCTATGCTACAGAAACCTGCAGAATTTTGTGCCGCAAGCACTGCAAGGAAATGCAGATCTTTCGGAAGAATCGATAGATGAATTGGTGGAGACATTCCCCGCTGCGTGTTACAGGGCCCTCGAAAGCGCTTGTTCACTAAGACCGCCTCCCAAAAAGGAAAAGCCGCCTTGGTGGACATTCGAACTCATGAAAATTACGGCTTGATGTAGACGGCTGTTTAATAAAGCCATAATAATTAAGAGTCCCTCGGGGTGGGAACTGTACTAATGTATTAGGAATCTACAAGTTCGAAATTACGAGAGCGAAGCGAGACTCATGGAGGAGATTATGTGAAAGCGTGCAAGGCTGTCATGAGTCCGCGAGATTCAGACGTATTCTCTCGAGGAATTACACACCTATGGGGTACCTATATATATATATATATAGGTATAATTGGCGCGTACACCCTCTTTGGGTGTTTGGCCGAGCTCCTACTCCTATTTGTGGTGTGCGTCTGTTTTTTATGACGAGATTTTTCATGGCAGAAATACACTCGGAGGTTTGCCATTGCCTGCTGAGGGGCAACCGCTATAAAAAAAAAAATTTTCTTTTCTTAGGTCTTTTACCGATTCGAACGCATTCGGCTATGGTGGCTGCCAATTGGCGAATGCGGCTAATAACGAACCTAAATAAGCCACCGTCCTCGTCGTTATAAGTGCATGGTCACTATCCCATTTAACCTAACCTAACCTAGTATTTATGAGAGCTTGTGGCAATTCTTATGTTATGGAATGTGTTTGAGCTAATTGCTGTGGCTTGTCTCCCCCCTTCTACATGCGTAAACTAATTTGTGTCATCTCTATTAATCCCAGGACAACCCCTATAAGAATTTAGGATGACTTTTTATTTTTCTATTTACTTTTTTGAGAAAAAGTTCAGTATGAGCTGTTAAAAGTAGAATTTCCAGCAAAATAGCAGACTTGGTAAATACAATAACAAAAAATATTTCGGAGTAATTTAAGCAAACTTGGTACCAACAATACGTCTAGATTTCTAGAAATATACAATTTGGTGGAGTTTAATTCCCGGGGTTACAAGAAAGTAAATTACTAATTTTTATTAATATCTGGCGTGTAGTTTTTTGGAATATCTCCTGTAAATCTTACAGTTGTTTTATTTTGACTGTCAGCTTTGAATATTTTCTTTTTTAAAGAGGAAATGTTTTTTTCAGAAAGTTCTTTAAAATTCAAACTTTAAACTTAACATGGAAATAAAAACGTTAATTGTGGTCATACGAATTTTGCTACTGAATAAGTAAAGATAATCAGCAGCTGGCTTAGAAAATTTTGTTTCAGGGAAGTCTATACGAGTCTCATTATTATAAAGCATTTAGAGCAAATGGACGAAATTAGAACTCGTTTGCTCCGTCCCTAATTTCAGAAAAGGTAATTCTTGCAAAAAAAAAGAAATACTTTATCTATGCAGTTCATTAACTTTGCTAAATATTTCTATTAAACTCTGAACGGCACATTATTCCCGAACAGATTACAACGGCTATGTCTTAAGCCAATATTCTAGCGATAAGAAATCTTAAGCAGATTTGTCCTCTCCAGTAAATTTTTGTAAGAATCGCTCGATTGCCATTGCCTACCTTGAAGCTTTACAGCTATCGACTGATTAGTGTGAGCACTACCAAAGTCCCATCTACTAATTTTGATACGTGGAACGATGAGGTATATGCACGTTATTGTGATATAAGGTATATTAAACTAAATGATGATCCGGTGGCAAAACTGGCTCGGTTATGCTAGTTCCTTAAAGTATTTAGTGTCTCAACGGAAGAGAAGTACCTCAACTCAGCGTTGAAAATTCTCCGTGCAGAAGTATTTCGCTTGATTCAATGTTTTGCATTTGCTACGACTAACTCGAGAAAGATACGAGGCACTGGCTGAAAATTACTTAAACCTTTGCTATCTCAATCAAGAGGAAGAAGCAACTATTATACTTCATAATACGGAAAATCGTAATAGTTCTAACGCAAAAATTTATTTTCCTACTTAAGTCAGGTGTTCTCTATGCGGGTTAAATACTCTTTTATATCTGTTTATATACAGACGAGCAAAAGAGTATTAAAAGCCTCAAAACGATAACAACATATGTCACTACACTTTACAGTTATAATTGTTTTTAAAATGTTGTCAGCGCTCTTTGCACAATGTGGTGCAAAGCAAAAAACAAAAACCAAAATGCCTGCCAACAACATTCATTCATTCTTGTGTGCATACACATGCGTAAATACACAAGTTGCGCATTATGATGTTTAAAAGTGATTTATTTTCCAGCACAAAACAGTCCTGCAAAAAAGAAGTGTAAAATTACTCTCAAACGATATTACGTCATGTCGACGATGTGTTGGAGCAATTAAAACTTTACTCGCAGTGAAGGGCTGTCGCAACAACTAATATATTCTCCAGTATGTGTGCGTATGTATGCACGTATGCATGAATGCGTACTTGTCTACATATGCAATATACAACCCCCATAAATAGTCTTCGTCATGCAATCGCGCGCACAACTAAATTAAAGTTTTAAGTGCTTTTTGTTATGGAAAAAATACATTTTAATGGATTTGTACGGACCACTCATCCGCCATGACAGGATTTTTTTTTAATGAACTAATATCCTGATCATGGCATTTTCCATTTTTATAGTATTTTTGAACTGTATGGTTTCTTTTATGGCTATATAGAACAATTCAAAATTCATACGTAGTTGTAAAAATGTTAAAAAGGAAAATATCCACTGTTTAGCGACACAAAAAATCATATTTATATGGCTTTAATTTAAATTGCTGTAGGAAGTTTTTTAGGGTTTAGTGCTTTCTAATATATTTTCTATGACCTAAGAGTAGTTTTCTCGATGCTTACTGCAGAATACTCTGGCCAAACACCATCAGTAACGACGCACTGTGGAGATTAACGAACGAGGAACCATCCTTAGGCAAATCAAACGCAGAAAGTGGCGATGAATATGGCCACATATTGAGAAAACCACCAGATATATATCGCAAATAGCATCGCAAAAATGGCACTGGACTGGAACCCGCATAGGACCAGAGGTCGCGGTTGGACAAAAAACACTTGGAGAAGGTCAATGCTGCAAAAACAACAGCACAGAACCGTGTACGATGGAAGAGTCCTATCGAGGCCTTATGCTGCCGAGAAGAGTGAACAAGGAAAAAAAGGTAGTTTTTTCGATGTTTCCTTACAAAGTGTCTTCTCATTATCTGGTGAGCGAATATCTGCCAGTTAACTTAATACCGAAATTAAAGGTAGATGAGCTACCGGTTAGCTGTTAACCGAAGTCAAAACGAATTGCTGATGACAGTGTAAGTGGAATACAATTTTATTTTACCATGGTTTAGCAAAAAAACAAGTTTACAGAGTTTTTTTAATAACAAAAATTCAAATTAATTAAAATTCGTTTTCTATGCATGAATGTTGTACCAGAGGCTCTAGAATTATTATAACTAAATAATTTAATTCAATATTTTTTTTTGTCACGCAATTGGTACTGCAGGCTTTGGTAGACTTATTCATGCAGTGTTAGTCAGGTGAACAATGCGCAAAAGTGATCCAAATGGTTTAAGAAAATGGTATAGATTTGGACAATATATGGCTTCAATATGGCATTGCCACTTGTCACATAACACATGAAATAAGGACGTTATTACGAACGAAGTTTCCAGGCTTCTTTATCATACGAAGCAACTACATCAAATGGCAGCCGAGATCTTGATTTGAGATCATTGGATTTCTTTCCCAGGAACTGCGTGGAAAGTGTGACATGAGACTATTATAGAGCTGAAGAACGAAATCACAATTTTTATATGCGCATCCTCTTTGCGGGGGAGTCGTGAAAATTTAACGGACATTGTATTCCATGCATAAATACCGTAGACTAGAAACCGAATGAAATAAAAAAATGTCGACAAATTGTCTTTTATTTATGTATAAAAGAAAATCTGCGTGCTTATTTAGTTATCCTGTGATAAATAAAGTGGCCAATGCTCTTTTACAACTTCTCAAGCTACACTTTCATACCTCTCATGAAATTAGGTACGCACATCTACTAATTGTAATTTAGCATGCGTGACTGCACGTGTGTTAATAGATTTTTAGTTATTTATGAAGAAAAGACCTTTATAATGTACTAATATCATTAAAACGCTTAGTTTTAACCAACAATTAAGCACCCACGAAACTTAGAAAACGAATTACCTTTAATTTGATACATCACTCGTTTTGGTCGGTTTACTGATTCTTTGACTGCACGAGATTTTCTGTTTATTTGTGGAAATGCGCAGAAAAATATTGTCAAAAATCAGCTAGAAATTAGAACCACTTCAAGTCAAGTCTGCACTTTATTGCACGGGAATTAAATAGACTGAAAAACTGCGTACCCAAATTTTGTTTTCAGAAATTCTGATTGAAATGTTTGAAGTTTTGATGAAAATGTATTGAGTTCTTATAAATTTTGTACAAAGTGTGAACTTTGAATTCATATGAGATGACATTTGCTATAGGGTGAATTATATTTTTATAAAAGATGAATGAAAACTAAAAAACAGAATAGTCGAAATGGGTCAAAATGTAATGGCGCTATAATTTCACCGCGGACTGTATGTATGTATGTAAGTGGCTGCAGTCATTATGGCGGCAAAATCGCTCGTAAGTGCGATTATATTTATGCAATTAACATTTGCACATACACATATGTATATATCTAGATTAGATTTATGAGAAACTTAGCAGTGTTGTACCCATATACTAATACTTACATACAAATATGTGCGTAGGTACAGACCAATGAATGCGCAGCAAAAAGTCAACAGGCCAGCAAATGGATCCCTTTACTCACTCCCTGTTTTTCTGTAGCATATTTCACATTTTTTAAACTGCTTGGATATTTTTCAACTTTTATTATAAGCACTTTTTGCCTCCCATTCATTGCTGCTTGCCACATACTCCTACTGCTGCTTGCATAGATGTATGTGTGTGCGTGTGTGTTTAAGTATATGCTTCGGATTTGTCTATATGTATACACATAAATCTCTGGCTGAAATTGTTAATACGAGCGTGTTTAACGACTGCTTGCCGCCGTTGCTCCTACAAGCAATGCTCATGCCTAGACGCTTGTATATGGATGTGGGCGTTTTGCATGTAATATATACACTACTCGCCATTTACTTTCTTCCTATAAGTGTGTGTATGAACTTCTGCGTTCTCTGGACTGAGCTAACTGTACATTTTGCAAACATAAGGAAACAATTAATTCTGCACTTGTTGTGCTGCCATCAACTACTTTGCTGCCTTTGTATGCCATGCCATTGCAAGTCATTTTCAGGCGCTGGCAAACACACACAAGCAGACATTTACATGGTTTCACACTTTTAACAGTTTCAACTGACACAATGCCACTTTTTGTATACATTTTGTGTACTCGTGGGATTTTTATCGACCTTTCTTGCCACTTCTTGCACTTTCCTGTTCTCCTTTGTTTACTTATCGGAATGTGTGTGGGCTCTTTGGCTTCTAGCCGATACTTCTGACCTATTCATGCCATACTCAGCCTACTCAATTCATTGTACAAATTGTATACAAATCTAAGCTTTGTATTCTTCCCTTGTCTATTTCTCATTCTTTTTTATACTTTTTTATCATACAAAATGTAAAAAGTTACTTTCGCCCTGAACTTCTTCTCATAAGCTACGTAAAATGAAAGTATATGTGTGTGGATGTGTGGGTAATAATACTAAGTATTATCGATAAGCGGTTTTATTTTGTCCGAGTAGAAAAGTGGGGAAGTATGGTATACTGGGGATTACAAACTCTGCAGTTACACATACCTTTGTACATTCATTTGTTGGTACAAAAAATATGATGACATTGC
Organism: Anastrepha obliqua; assembly: GCF_027943255.1. NCBI lineage: Eukaryota > Metazoa > Arthropoda > Insecta > Diptera > Tephritidae > Anastrepha > Anastrepha obliqua. The sequence goes on from NC_072892.1 coordinate 92,138,473, forward strand.
AATTATTATATGACGCACATCGTATTTATTTCACTATTCTAGAGGCATGTATGTATAATTTTCGGAAAAATGATATTGTCTAGATATCGTATTTTCTCATATCAATGCCATTAAAAAAAAGTTCAATCAATCAATTTTCCGAGGGTACATACTTTGCTTCACGTGGAAACCATGGGAAAATGCATTTGTATATTCTTATATTATATACATATATAAATACTTTGTGAATCTGTACACATTATATTATATAATATATTATATTATATTATTACGGGAGGAAATCATAAAACTCTGTTCAAAAATCCACTGTAAGGTTGCTAGGCTGGTCAGCTTGTACATTTGTTAACTGTAAATGTATGAGCATAACTGTACTTATATGTATGTAGTTTGAATAACTACTGATCACCTGCACTCAGTATGATGTAGCGCCTTACAGACCGAAATATTTAAATACTATCATTTTTCAATTTAAGGGAAAGCATCTTCCTCTTCTTTGATTTTGTAGTTTAGCATCATTCTTTTCGCAGCTTTACTTTGAAGTCAGAACTACAGGCTACAGGGAACAGAAACATTCATATCTTTTGATCAAATTCTTTTGGAAATTAAAGCTTAATTTCTAATAATTAAACATTAGAGCTTACTTTCTTTTTCCCGCTAATAATAGCAATTATAAATACATGTACAGGGCCATAAGCAAATTATCAAATCACTTGCTGGCTGCACTTGGGCAAGGATAAAACAACACTGTTGGCAAAATACAGAGTGATTGATTAATTTGTTTAAGTCAAGAAAGATAAAATACAAGATTGGGTATCCTAAAGTCATGATACCAGCGCAGAAATAAAACAAAGGAAAGGAAAAGGAAAAATAAACTAAAGTCAGTGGAAGGCAAGAATAAAATGCATTTGGAAGCTTCTTCTACCAAATGCGCCAATAATAAAACACTGGTTTGCAAATAGTGCCACGATTGTGTTCCCTACTTACCTATTAAGCTGTATGATGATCTTGTTACTATTATTTATTAAACATATTATACTTGTAAATACAATGCTTTATGTCCATAATAGAGTACACGCAGCTTAGGCCATCGGCTCTCTAATTTCATGTTAAGTAAGAGAATACATGTGAAGTACGTGAACTATAAAGATATTAGAACTAAAATAATACATTACATACATTATTACAAACTTCCATGGTGATATATTTAGTGTTATTTTTAAAGAAAAATGGAACAATGATGCCACCGCTCCAAAATCTGCACCGAACACTCACTCTCTGAGGATAATCGATAATCACGGGCAAGTTACCGCTCTCCAGATGTGGCAATTCTGTTAGTTAACATAGACGCTGATATGATAATGACTGGAAATACGTTGGAAATACTTCTAAACATCGTTTAAATCGTAAAGCGATTCATTTCGTTCCAATGAGATATGATATTGACTTTCTGGGAAGACTTCTGAGGGAAAAAGCAGTCAACGTCAAAATAAGTTATGATTAAAAAAAGAAAAGAAAAAAGATTAAAAAAGACCACCAAAGACTAGTTATTTGCGGTGGAAAAATTTACTGACCGGTTGCACTCAGTCATCTAACGCATAACCTGCATATAATAGTTCTCTTGCTCCCAGTCAAAGAGGTAATGTTCTAAAAACAGACCGTGATCGGCTAATATCGTTGGGATAATACCAGTAGGCATCTGCTAGGACCTTAGTCGCCTTCTATACAAACAGACATTAAGACGTTTCATGAAATAGTCCAAAGAAACTTAAATGAATTGCATCGGAAGCTAATTAACACATTCACAAGCTCTCCAAAAAAAAAAAAAAAGTCCGTGAATGTCATTATCAGAAATCAACGAAAAGATGCAGACGAAATATGCTCTCTTGTGACAAACCTTTGGTATCTTTTATACATATATATATGGCCTGTGTAGATATTCTTACTAACTGACTCTTCACATGCACCTTTAAGTTTGTATAACGCAATTGATATGCTATTAATCTTAAGTAAAATAAAATCATGTGCTCTTTACGAAAAGCTGACTACAGTCTTGGGAAAAAAATATTTTTTGGCATATTTGAAAAGCATCCCATAAAATTTTTCCGAAAAATTTGTCAATAAAAAGTAAATTTTTTTCTCACTTCTTATAACACAAGCTAAGGATTATAACTAAAAAAATGTTTAGAAGAATTTACAACAATGTCCGAAATCCTCGGATCGCTTGAAATGGAATCGCTTATGGAAGACTTTATTGAAGGAGGAGGGTATTCGTTGAGTTTATTATTGTTATCAAACTCATTTAAAACCCTCTTTTCTTCGGACTCCATTGTAAGGTTTTTTGAGTCTGCTTTAGTTAACGCTGATGACAAAAGTTAACATCCTCGTCAATTTAGGCAAGGTTCAGTTGGGCTACTGCAGCAGTAAGAGCAACACCTCATGTAATCAAACCAAGTTATCAATTCATGAACTTCAAATTTCATTCGCTATTATATAACTACTCCTATGCCGAAACCATATCGAGCGTACCTCGTACAAACTTATATAGATATTTAATAGTATAGCGCTTACCACCTCGACGGGTTTGAGCAGAGTTTACTTCAAATTTAACGTATTATTAAAAATTTAAGCCTCCATGTGCAGTGTCGTACCTCCTTTATGCGATTCATGAATTTCAAACAATTTTTTTTTTGTAGAAATACATAAGGAGACTTACTTTCCCTAACGGGTTTATATACCGACTATGAGCAAAAACTTCTTCCCTCATTTTGATGTTTCCTATAAGAATCAATTCCAAGATCTTCGAATAAGTAACCAGGAAAACAGTCGCTAGCTACGACGACCGCTAAATAGATAACCGCATATATTCACAAATTTTTGTGCATGTGGATAAGAAACTTTGCAGAAATAAAATCTGCTACTGCTGTCGCCTCACCTCGTGCGGTCGATATGAGTCACAGTTTTGCATACTCGATAAAATTTTGATAGTAAAATTTCCTCAAACTGTAGGATACGCAGAAAGCAAGCAAAAAAAGTTATAAAAAAATAAATAAATGAAAAAAAGAAGACCAAATCAAAACTACTATATCTACTGCGTAAAGCAAAGCGAAATAAAGAAAGAAATAAGCGAAAACAATGAAAAGAAAATCCTTACTACTCATTGTGAATTCAAATTGGTTTGGCGTGATAAAATTACTCTTCAACACATTGCAATTTCATTGGCACAATGGCAACAGTGAATAAGTTGCCTACATTCGAGTTCATATATTCTGTACATTTGTATGTATGTATATGGGAAAGTTGAAAAAATACTACATATTAAAAAATAAAAACTTCCTGCGGTATTTGCACGAGTATAAAAATACGTAAGTTTGAATTCCCTTTGGTAAATGCAGCACAAGAGTTTTTACTGCCAAAACTTTGAGTGACACAAGAGTTACAAAATTTTTTATTTACAAATACCACACGCGAACGCGAAAAACTATTATTTATACTTTTTTTCATGTATTTGTAAACAAAAAAAAACTGCTGTAAACCGCGCGCAATTTGGTGCAAAGTGAGAAATATGCAAAAATTCAATGGATGCAAGTTGAAAAAGTTAAAAAAAAACTATGTTTGCGCGTTATAGAGATTTAGGGATGTGTGTATTTAGCGCACTTACGCCTGCATATTTGTAGTATACAGGTATGTGGCACAGAAGCAAATGAAACAATATTAAATGATTTTAAAATTTATGAAAGAATATTTTACAGTAGCAAACAAATGTAATTTCTACTGTTTTTACTAACTAGGACGATCCAAACCAAAAACTATTTTCTTTTCTTGATGCTACCTTCTAAATTAGTTTCATAGCCATAAAAATGAGAAACTTTTTTATTTATTTTTAATGAATATTTCCCGTGCGGCAAACGCTTTGAAAATTACCATTGAATTCCCATGGGGAAAATGCATTTTTTCGTAAATTTGTTTTAAAATGATCACAAATTGTTGTTCTTTTTACTCCTCTTTAAATTCCCTTCGGAAATATCCAAAACAACAGACCCTGGAAAAATATTCTGGGAAAGACAAAAAACGGTTTTAAATACAATAATAAAAAAAAAGTTCAAAAACAACATAACAATACACTATTTGCAAGTATGGCATATTATCTACATGGATTGACCCTGCGGTCATGTTGAATACCTAGGTACTTCACTACTTTTTGGGTTACTAAGTACGTGTCGCCTATCTGCATGCTAACCTCGAGTGGCATGTGGCCTCGTGTCGTAAGGATGGCTTCGGTCTTATATTTGGCGAGGTCCAGGCGATGGTCCTCAAGCCATATCTCCGTCCTTATCATAACTTGGTTCAGCTTCCTCGTAGCATCCTTAGTGTCTCGGGCTGGTATGACCGCCTCTATATCGTCAGCATATCCCACTAGATATGTAACTTCTGGCATTTCTATGCTCAAGATCTCGTCTTAGCTCAGATTCCAGAGATCGGAGCCAAGAATAGATCCCTGAGTTACGTCAGACGTTACTGCTTTTGTTTCCTGGCCATATGATGTGTCGTATAGCAGTTCGCGCTCACTCAGCTAGCTCTGGAGAATCCTTAGCAGGTATGCAGGTATTCGAAACCTTTCTCGTAGTGCCTTTATAATGTTTATACATCGTAAGCTGTTAAAGGTGTTTCGTACATCAAGCGTTGCATTGTCTATTATGCCAAGGGTTGATTTTCTGCATTGGAAACCGTATTGCCTTGCTGACAGATTCTGCAAGCCTGCACTCTATGAGTTTCTCAAGCAATTTTCCGGCGCTGTCTAGCTTGCACAGCGGGCGCCAGGCTAACGTTTGTGCTGGGTCCCTCTTATCTTTACTGAACAGCGTCAGAGGCTGTATTTCTCACAACGCAGTACCCCACCTATTAGACAGATAGGCTTTGATCCATTGAAGAAGAACTTAATAAAACACATTGCCAAGCTACAAACAACTTTGTAAATGAAGGATTTACTTCGATAAAAAAAATAAAAAATTATTTTCATTTTTTCTCAGAATTAATCATAGAACTGGAATATGCCAAATGCTTTATTAGTTGCACCATCTGGAGTGCGAATTGATAATGTTAACCTTTATCTCTCATGTTATTCAAGGCGTCGCTGATTGTTCAAATTTCAAAGCTCTCAAGCACAAAGTCAAGGTAAGATTTCCTGGAAATACCACCTTGGCAAGATCTAAGCGAGAATTTAAATCTTTATCCGAAAATAAGGTCATTGATTTCTTTACGACAAAATATAAAACACAAAATACGACAAAATTTTAAATCTTTTTTATAGAACTTTGTAAGGAAAATATCTACAGCCGGCTATAAAATTATGCTAGCCCAATATTTTGGTCAATTTTGACAAATTTACGATTTATTTAAATGTAGAAACAATGAAACACCATCAACCAAAATAATTATCAAAAATCAACGAGAATTTTAAGCCGCCTCAAACGTGAACTTTGTTATATTAAAATTTAATGAGCTATAACACTGCATACCCAACTTTTTTCTTTAAGTTCTGATTGAAACTAAAATTGGTTATGAAAATTTGCTCAACTTTCATCATATTAGCGGCGCTAAATTAATCATCCTATCAAGATTGCACTATAAAATTAATAATTTTTGCAAATATCGTACGTCAATCATATATCAGTATACAAAAAGATCACCAACGGAACAGCAAAAGTCAAAAGGATATATCTTCATTTAAAATCAGTATTTTTTTTTTACCACATTGTAAGAAAAGCTATAATTAACTTACTTATATGGAAATTCCATGATTCTTATCTTATTATGATGAAGTGTGACTCAAACTACCTTGAGCTCTCTCGTATTAATAAAAATTTTAAATTGTTTTACTAAATAGTATAGGTTGGGCGAGGAAATTAAGCGACCAGAAAATATTAAAAAAAATCATGTGCAGCATCGTACACGTGGTAGAAGTGAAACTTCTGTGTGTGAATGAGTGTGAATAAGAGAGAGAGAGAGAGAGAGAGAGAGAGAGAGAGAGAGAGCGAGAGAGGAAGAGAAGGAGACAGGGATAATTTCAAAAGAAATACAACAGTATAAAATTTGTGTAACCAAAATTCGATTTTATTAACTATATATGCATTATGCTATCATCTGTTGGTGGTTCAATTGGTAATACTTATATAATTGGTTTGTGATAGCTGAAATATGAAATATATGTACGTGATTCAATATTTTCTAGATAACGTGTGAAAATTGCATCTAGTGTAGTTCCGGATTTTGTTGTTGATTTTTTAGGATTATTGTTTATCTGCAAACCGAATGTTTCTCGAAGAAATTGAATCAACGGCAAAGAAATATTGGATCCGAAATTTACGTTGAAATCTCCCCTGAGAATCAATGGAATTTTGTCTTCGCCTCTTCCAAGTGTATTTGCACCTGCGTGGCTGTAAACCAGTAGTGAGCCGTGAATGAAATATATTATGCCATCAAGATTTTGGTTCGGTGAGACATAGATGGCGGCTATGACAGTAGTTTTTCCATTCAGCGTTTGACATTCTGCAATGCAAACATCGCCAACTGGTGTGACTGTTGATGAATATGACTGAGACAGCCTTGCAATCATTTCCATGTTTGGTGTGACGATATTTATGCTATCATCATGATTGTGGTAGATTGCCACACCGCCAGCTCTAACATTTAGTCGCTTATATTTGATGACGCAATTGAAATTTGGTATACTAATATCCTCGTTATCGTTTAACCAAGTTTCGGACAAAAGTACTATACTCGATTTGCGGATGATAGAGTCTGTTAAATCTGCGGAATGTGCTCGTGGGCTCTTACAATTAAGAGTATATACAGATATCCCTCTTCTCTGAGTCATGAAATCGATTATTTGTTTATCCACAGTTTCCAGTCTATTTAACGATAGTCTCCGGAATTCATCTTGTAAATGAGACATACTGACTGATGCTCGTCGACCATGGTAGAATCTAAAATCATTTCCATTCGTTATAATCCACAAGCCTTCAATACAAGTGACTCGTGATAAAGCAACGTAAACTAATGATTGCGAATGTTTTTTATCATATTCGAAAACAACTTCAGAATACGTCGTCGCACAAGCACAAACTAATGGTAAATGTGATCGTTTAGCGTTAATCGTTTTGTTGTTGTTAAGCGGGATTGTTGATGTGCGTCGTCCGATTGGTACGCTGTTTTACTGATATTATGCGCTGCAACATGACCAGCAACTTTTTTCTGATTTTTTGACCTGTAGAAGAGCAATCCGGAAATTCAAGCCATGCAACGGTGACTTCTCCATTGTCATCAAATTCGAGATACACTAACTTGCCCACTGCGCCATTTGCCAAGCCGTCTGCCACATCTATATTCGTTGTTATCATGTACAGTACGCCAATCACAAATACAGTTTCATATGGTAGTCAGGAGACGCGCATAGCCTAAACTGATGTATATGATGTATAGCTCTCCTTCTCTTTCTCTCTATGTTATATATCTGTATACTCTGTCTTACAACGAAGCCTATGTATTAGGTATAGAAAATGTATAGCTCTCTTTCTCCTTCTCTCTACGTTGTATCTTTTTTTCTCTCTCGCGTAACGAAATCTCTAAACGTTACATTTTTTTTCCAATTCACTCTCCATTCTCGCTCAAATATTAGACCGCCGCTAAAGAAGTTTCACTTCAAAAAGTTTTATAATTCATGTTTGAATATTTAAAAAACGCTTGGTTTCGGTTGTGTTAATGTAAAAAAAAACACTTCGTGAGCAGGGCCGTGGGTAACATCTATCTAGAATAGACATACAATCAAGTCTAATATTAAGGTACAATGAAGTTACTACTAACCTAAATCAACACTCAGGTATGCTAGACCTTAATTTCTTCGAAAAATCGGAACAAGGATTAAAGTGATTTAACCAGCGCTTCAGAAAATGTTGCAAGTGTAAATAAACCATCAGCAACTTTTCTACAGCACGCGAATTTAAGAGCATGCAGATCTTTTAGAAATAAATCCTCTTCATATTTATTTGCATCATTTCCTCCATTACTTTTACCATTTTATATTTTTATCATGTTCAGCGAATTTCCATATGTATATACTTATGAACGCATGAAACTTATTTTTATGTGCCATAACGCGCACATATTTCCGACGATTTCATTAATCATTTGAAGGCCATTAAGCTGAACTCATTACTCTTCTAGTTGTGGTAACTCGTCGGTGAGTAAGCAAACTTGCTAAACTTTTGCTTTTGCTTTCTTTACTTCAGTAAGCCAAATAAGAGTTTGAATATCAATAACTTAATTAAGATAAATGTTTGCCATGGAGCCAAGGGGACTACACGTTCATACTAGTATACAGTATGTGGCAAAAGAGTGTAGTTACTGATCTACAAAAGTGAAAATATTTATTTGGAAAATTCTTAGACAAATATATACATTTTTTTTATTTTAAAATGTTACTACAAATACAATAACACCTATGGTGAGTTCAGCCACATTCAACAACGATTATGAGCTAGCATCTTCGGCGTGTGCTTCCCAAAAGACTTTCGGGTGTTCTATAAGGCAAGATTCCGAAATTTTCAGTATTTGCTGAATGATCTGCTGCAATCAGTACGACTAAAGTTACGAAATTTCAAATACTCCAGAAATGAACTTTTTATACATAAAAAGAACATAGGGCGCCTTTGTTTGTATATTTTTTTAACTTCATATATTTCTGGTTTCATCAAGGGCAGTAATGTGCAACTTGAGTACTGATATTGAGACATAATATATTTCGCCTGTTACTGTCAATCTCTCAACATGAATCCTGCTAACCCCAACCAGAGACTGGGTATGTCACAAAGTGGGAAACCCCAGTAGGTGGAAAGGAGAAGTGGATGATCTGGCTATCCTAGAGACTGGCAACCTTATACCAGTGTTCATTGTCGCGAATCCACAAGTTGTAAGACTTAATTTAGTATATTTTGCATAGAGGTCGGAACAGGAGTTTACAAGTATATTAGCTTTGATTGATTTTTGCGGCAAAATTAGTAAAATTGGTTACTAAACCCTATTCCTGAAATGCTTCCACAGAAAACAGTCCAAATGCGTGAAATCGGGCGAGCGAGTCAGCCAAATTGTTATACATAGAATATGGCTAAAGGATACTTTCCGCTAATTTCGTGTGTTTTTGTAATTTTTTTTAAATTTATTTTTAGTAAATAGTAGATGCTCTGTTTCATTTCTATCAAAAAAATTCCATTGAACTTAATTAAGAACTACTTTGAATTTCAAGATCAATAGTTTTCTCTACATTGGAAATAAATTAAAAGACAGAGAAAAATTACAAGGTACCTTTTTCTAGTAATCATGGCTCCACTTTTATGTGACAGACTGTATATATGTAAGAAAATAAGAGTAAACAAAAACCAATAACAATACTTATTTTGGGATAAAAATATTTACTCCTGCTCCATTTGGGCACGAACATTTGGTTACCGATGTATACAAGTTGAAGATAGCGCCGGAAATTGGTTGATTTTGATTATCGCCAGCTCGACTGCTGGACGCCAACGTTTTCCTAGCTTTAGTTGCGTATTTGCTAAGACCTTCTTAGCCGAGTTGTAAGTACGAAATGACTTCCCCATATTTAGTTACCCATTTTGTCAACCTATTCAAGTGTGTAATGTTGCTGGCTTCGTAACAGCTAACCAATGTTTTTATGTGCGTATTTTTGTTTATTTGTTCTCACCATGCAACGCGAAATTCAAAAAAATTTCTGCTAAAGTCGAAAAATGGATGCAAACAATTGCCCTTCTCTCCCATTACAGACGACAGTCTTACGCAATAATTTGCTGGCTAGAATGGGGCTGGAAGGTGATATGGTTTTTCAAAACTCCTCCAATGGAAGTTCTTGTATTGCATTGGAAATTTATTATTAATATAATATCAGAGAAATCCACAACACAAAAAAGGAACAGTTTTTAGCACCACAAGAATCGAAATTTCGAAATTTGCAGTCTGTCTAATAGAGGCGTGACCGGCAATTTAAAGTTCCCTTAAAGAAATTTTAAATACTGTTAAATAGGCATATTCTTTTCCAACATCAACGTATGCAATTTGTTATCTTTGTGAGAAATTTAAATAGCGTACGATGTCACTCCGCGTATGAAATAGACACACCCTAAAGATCCAAAAATTTCACTTGGCTATGCAGCTACATATTATATATATTTCAAAAAGTCGAAGACGTTCATAAATAAATAGGTCAACCTTGTATTTTACAAGAAGACAAGGATCCCGCGCATGGAAACAGCAAAATGGGATTGCATAGTTGGCTCGGCCTTCACTGTCACCTGACGCCAACCCAATTAATTATAATTGGGTAATAGTTAAGCAAAAACTCAAAGCAAAGCAAATATGGCAAAGCATCAAACAATATCAAGGCAAATTTGGCTGATTTGGCTGATTTGGAGGGACTACCTGCACAACTTCACAACTCCCCATCTCCAGATTTTAATGAATATATTGTTATTAAATATTATAGACCCACACAATGCAGACATACTGTATGCACAAAGGTAGAGAACGGCCGAGTCGAACCGCATCGAACTAAACTAACCGAACTTCAACTGAAAAAATTGGATGAGAATATCGGCCAAATAACCAACAAAGGATGCAAGTGGCAATTGCATGTATTTTATTTGCATATAGTAAATAGTTTTATATTGTAATGCAAAAACAATAAGGACTTTAATACGAGAAAATGTTGATCTGATCTTTGAGAGCAAATATTCACTAAGTCCAATTCGTTATTTAATGACACTGAATATTCTTTATAAACTGCTCAGATGAATGTCAATGCGCACCATATTTTAGAGGAAGTGCTCGGTAAGTTTGAGTTGCTAAATGTAAATTTTTTCAATACGTTTTCTAATTATTAAAGTTATCTACGTAAGATCTTGGTAGAACAGTTTGGCAGATTATAGATCATGAAAAGAAATGTTTGATTGACGCTCATAAGAAATACCCTATTTATGGATGCGGTCACCGTAGCCGAATGCGTTAGTGCGTGACTACCATTCGGAAGACAAAACAAAAACTAATAGAAAAAGTTGCTTCTAATGGTGGATGCTCCTCGGCAGACAGTGACAAACCTCAAGAGTAATTCTGCCATGAAATAAGACGCACGCCACAAATATAGAGGAACAGTTTGACCACGCATTCAGAAAGAGTGGTAAGTGCCAATTAAATATGTACATATGTGTATGTATGTAAAAAAACAGGGATTCAGTTGAAATATAGAAGAGAAAACTTCATAGTACAACAAATTTGAGACTATCGTAAAAGAGATGCAGCAACGAGAGTAAAATAACATTTCCTAAAAAAAAGAAAAAGGTACTCCACCTAGTCATAGCTTAGAATTCGTAAGGATAGCTACAGGCCAAAATCAATGAATCTCGGTGTAGGTAAATCTATTTATAAAACTTTTCTATTTGCTGTGCATTTAGTGCCAGTGGAGGATTTACAAGTAGGCTGAGTAGATGGAGCATTGGGCGGTAGATTTTAAGGCGGATAATTTGGTACTCAAGGTATTTCTTTATGTCTTAGATAAATTAAAACAAGAAAGAATTTTAAGTTCTGATAGAATAAAATATATTCAGCAGTGAGTTTGAGAAGCAACCCCGTGCCACGGGCCTCGTAGAACAATTTTAAAACCATAGGCAAGAGTAAGTTCGGGTTGAATAAGATACTTAACTTTTTTATTTAATGAGATGTTCTGCTCGATACGACAAACATATGGATGGAAGGTTATATGTGAATGATTGAGGTAAGAGGGTTGTTGTGAAAAGTCGGTAGATAAATAATAATACACCACGAAAAATAATTATAAGACCAACTAAATCTCTAATATAATATTTTTATTACAAGAGGTATAACAATTTAATGTTTTTAATATGGAAACTTTTAATGATAAATGTAAATTAAGAAAATTAAAATCTACAGAGCAATATTAATATACTTACAATAAACAAATATAATTCTTGGGGTTAGTTTATAATTTGGAGCTTAGTAATTTGTGTTGGCACCTCTTTTGATAATAACTCGTTGAAGTGGTCGAGACATCAATTTAATTAAGTTTTTTATAATACTTTGATAAATTTTTTACCATCCAACAGTAATCGCACTTCTAAGGGCTTTAGCGCCATCAAACTGTCTTCCTGTTTTGTAAACCGATTGAGAATATATTGCCCGTACATTTTCGATTGGGTTAAGGTCGAGGCTGCAGTCAGGTCATTCTAAAATTGGTATTTTTTTCGCTGCTAAAAACTGTTCTGTTGTTGCTTTGGAAGCATGAACGGCTGCATGGTCATGCTGGAAAATCCAGTCCATATGAAAAATACCTTCCAAAAAAAGAATGAGTACTTCTTCTAGAAGTTCTACATACTTGACACTATTCATTTTTGTGAAAATGAAGCACATAGGCGTTTTGCCTTTGACATTAATGACTGTCCAAACCGTGACAGAACACCTCCGAAATTACGAGCCATTATCTTCTCCTTTTTTCTGTTTTTCATGCCAATACATGGGCCAGTGCATGGAAACCATGGGCGAATCAGCCATATTGAATGTTTTTCATAGGAATAAATTATTATTTCACATTGTCTTTCCAAATCTGGCACCTTTAGGTACTCATTTGACATATTCTAGACTAGAATCTGCTTGCTTGTTGCACACGACGGGTAGTAACCTCCAAATTAAGAGTGTGTTTTTTTCAGGGCTACTTGATTTATTTATAGCTAAACGTATGATTTCCCGAACATCCGCGGCACTAAGAGTGCATATATTTGTATTGTCAATTTTCTTCTGAAAGAATTTTATTGGAACCAAACTTTGGAGCATTGAGAGCGTACTCCAGTAGCAAGAGTAGCAAGTTGAGGGAAGTGAGAGAAGCATTTCTTGTTTAAAATGAGTGAGAAATAATTTAAAATAATTGTACGTAAAAATCGTGCCAAAAGGTATTATAAAATTTGCACAGCAGCCGGACTGTACCAGATAATTTATTATATGTGATGTTGCCAGTCGTGCATAATGAAGTCAATCTAAAGTAGTCATGGAAAAGTTCTGAGCAGTTTGACTCTAATTTTTGCCTTAAGTTTTTCTAAATTGCTTGGATCTGTTTCAAAGACATACCTGCCTTATTATTAGTACATAATTTAGGTTTTAGGAGATGAGAAATATGCCCAACAACTATTTTTGTACAATTTTAATAGGGTTGCAAAACTAGTCTAGGAACTTATACATCAAGCTCACAATCATAATTATTACGGAAAAATTATAGTGCAATTAGATTGATAGCGCACATAACAAAGTTTTACATTTTTATTGACAAACAAATTTAAAATGATTATGAAGTGGGGTATCGAGTACTAATAGTGATGGCAACAGTCTAATGACGGCAAACGTGTAAATCCGCCACTGCTTAGTACCAAATATACTCTGTCGCGCAATAATATTTACTTTCACTCACCCAAATAACGCAGTAGATATAAAAAGCCAGATAATTGCTTTTACCCACGAAATCAAGCCTTCACATACGCACTTGTACATACGTAAGAGTATAGAAAAATATAAACAATTGTACTCCAATAATGGACCAAACAAATACGTGCTCTTTGTTACAATTTCACGCCTAGCAGTGCCTAAAATGATGCGAATAATAAAGATTTCTGCACATATAAATGCAAATGTGGGCGTATTGTGGGAGTAAAATATATACAAAGCAATTTAGCAAATGAGTAAAGGCGTATATGCCGTGCAGCTCATTGATTTTCCTACTTATTGGTATTACATGTTCGATTTTCGGCGGATTATCCCTTTGTCAAACCGAATCGAATTAACAGCGTCGCACGATCAAAGACACATACACATGCATAACAAGGCATTGACCACAAGTACAAATACATAATTCTTGACAGTAGTTCACATAGTTTGCAACAAGTTTATATTTGTTTTTAACCGCTGCATGGCTATACGTGAGGCGATGTTATTTGTACATAGTGAGGTAACTTATTCGCAAAGTTTGCTAATACACAGAATTCTAGATGAGGTGTAGAGTAGATGTAGAGGTGCACTTACCAATATAAATAGCTAATGGGTAATAGATATAGTATACGGGTACACCTGATCCTCCTTTCATTGTAAGCGATTGTTTTTATGTTTACAATATGTTTTTTAATATTTGATTAAGGTTGATTCGTTTGAAGTAAGCCATAGTTTTAAGAATTTTATGGCTTCCATTGTTATTATTATATTGTGAGCCCTGGTAGTTAATGCTGTAAACATATTAATTTACAATTTTAATTATAATTTATTAATAAGTAATAAAAATAATATTACATTATGAGGAGATTAAGCAATGCGACCTAAAATATCCAGTGTGAACGCTTCATGAGTTCAGAGTATTTATCTGAGTCCGAATTCTTCAATAAATTTTAAACTTGTGCCTTTTAATCATCGGTGCTGGGCACGATGTCAGCACATGTCTAACGGCTTTATCTTCCTCCCTAGAGAGGCCGCACGTTCTATTAAAGTATATTCTCAGGTTAGTAACAATGCCCTTACTGATAGTTTTACTTTACTCAGCTAATTTCTGTAAAATAATGCATTACTTGAAAACAATTCTTTTTAGGTTTTCTTTGCAAAATTTTGAAAATCAAGCAAGTGACAGTGAATCTACAAAGACGCTGCGGAAAAAAATTTTTCCGGTTTATATCATAAATCGAGCAAGATTATCTGAAACAAAAAAATCAAAATGCATTTGTTAAAAGAGATATTTCTCCAGGTAACTCTGAGAATATTTTTCTAGATTTGTCAATTTTTCTAGCACTTGGAAGCCAAAAAAATCGATTTTTCCCAAAAAAACATCGGTTCATTTTTTATTGAGACAGTAATTATCTTGACGGCCGCGTACGTTCGAACGAAGGTTCGAGTCTCCGTGAAAGACCAAAATGAAGAAAAAGTTTTTTCTTATAGCGGTTGCACCTCGGAAGTCAATGGCAAACCTTCGAGTGTATTCTTGCCATGAAAAAGCTGCTCATAAAAAAAAAAAACATTTGCCGTTCGGAGTTGACTTAAAACTGTAGGTCCATCCATTTCTGGACACAAACAGGAGAAGGAGCTCGGCCAAACATTCAACAAGGGTGTAAGTGCTATTTATGTAATTATATGCATATATATATAATCATCCCGACTGCATCCTCACTGCAGTCGATATATATTTTTTTTCAAATTTTGCACACACCGACCAAGTCTTTATTTATTGTTAAATAAAATTCCGCATTTAAAAATTTATAATCGTGCTAATTTTTAGCCGATTTCTTAATATATCTTGCGACGGTTTTATAAGAGCATTTATTATGCTTTTGAAGTGTATATATTACATACACCTACGATTTTTTTAGCTAAATTCGAGTTTCAATCGAAAAACTCTATCTAAGCTTTAATGTATGAAGAAGTTTGGCAATAAATAATCTTCGAAATTGGAAAATTTAAAAGAAAGCGCGAAAAAGCTCACAGATTTCCCATGTAAAATTCCAAAAACGATTGTTCCAGTAGCTTTTCAGTTATAGCGTAAAAGTACGAAGAAACGTTAAAGTCGACCAGATATACTCGTAGAAACTCGGTCTAAAGCAACAGTAGCTAAATTAATCTTACCTGCGTTACTTTGCGCCAAGCCACCTGAAACTTTAAAACAATATTATTGATATCGATATGCATTGTTTCCCTCAAGGCTCAGTCCTTGGTCCTAAGTTAGTTTTAATATGTATATGCAAATTCTATTTTCTCCTCATTCTTCGTGGGAAAAGTTGCAGTTTTTGGAAGGATTTGATAATCGCCTCTATCTTTTCTAGTAACTTTGAGCGGGCAGTTGAGATGAATCATCATGTACACTTATTGGGCACTTGGTGTCCAGAACATAAACTGATCATTAGTGACAAAAGAAAGCTTATGTTTTTCAGTTTAACAAAAATGTAAACATGCAGATATTATATTCCGTTATTCGGATTTTTGAAGACACTGTCTCCATAAACACAATTGTCCTTTCAACAGCACCAGCTCCAAATGCACTAAAAATTGTTTTAACATTGAGATAGTGTATGGTTTTAGGTGCCTTAGTATTGTGATTGATCACAATTTCAGATGGTCCCAACACATTCTGCTCTTAAAACATTACTTTCTTTCCACTGTTCCCTTCTTTTATCGCTTTCGGGAGTATTGTTCAAATTTCATGTTGAAATTATGTACTATCATCTTTTCCATTCCAAACTGTAATATGGTTTTAGCTGTAGCCTCTACATACAAACTAGCACCGCTTTCCATTCCATTGAATTGTTTAGAATTATTAAAACTCTTCCTCTAAGACAATTAAACTTTTATAAGTCAGTGCTCAATTAAATAATTCTTGAGAAGCAATCTACAAAGTTGGCGTCCGTTCCTGCACTAATGCTACACATTATCGAACTTCTACATTTTCGTTTCACTTAAGCTTTTTAACAGTCTTCCTCCATATATGCGAACCGTAACAAAAATTTTTTTAAGATTTGTCAACTCACAACTCTGCTTGTAATATAATATATCACATGTATAAGTGTGCTTCGTATTAAGAAAAATGAGTTTAAATAAAAAAAATTAAAAACAAAAATTTTTTTTTGGATATTAGAATCCGAATGTTGTGCTTTTAGCTATATTTGCATGCCTGTTGAATAAAAAAAGGATCAAATATTTTCGTAGTATTTACGACGACACCAAATATAAAACAATTCAAAGCTTAATAAATAACCTGTTTTTTTAGATTTAATTGAAATCTGTAACTGTAGAATTTTTATCTCTATTTATTTACTTATGAATTATTCCTTAATCGGATAAAAGAAAAAAAATTTTTTTCTTAATAAGAATGCATATATTAGGCAAAATTATAAAACCATCATGTATTAACAAGTTTTGATTATTTATTTATTTACATTTTTATTTCTATTCGTTTTTTGTTAATATAGTTCCTTCTATGAAAAATACGATATTAGTCTAAATTTCAAACTTTATAAAAGATTTAACAAATTTGTAGAAGATTTTCGTAAAATTTAGAACTTTTTAATTCAGAATTCTATATTTTAATATAACAAAGAATAAGTTTGAAGTAGCCATACATTTTCGTTGATTTTTGACTACCGTTTTCCTTGAGGATATTTCGCTTTTTCTATGTATAAACAAAATTTCGTACATTCATTACTTTGGGAAAATGAGCAACACTGTCAAGGGGAAAAATGATCAAAAATCAACGACAATTTTGCGCCAACTTTTTTTCACCCTAATTAACCACGTGAAATTAGGATCGGGTGTAATATATAAATATATATGTAAGTAATATTGAAAAAATCAGTCAGAATGAGTAATTGTTTTTTATCGGAAGGTTTATGTAAAGATTTGTTAATTTTAGTGATTTAGTTATCAGCCCTTATAACACTTAAACGGTTGATTAAATAGCAATAAATTGTGAATTTAACTACAGGGAGTTTCAATATCGAGTTAAAGTTCTTCAAATTTATTACTTAATTCGGTGCTCTGTTTGCCAAACGTTCTGAGCGCTGACTTCGGAAGGAAAATCATATTCCGGCGTTGCGTTTACGCGCAGTTAATTGGGTGGTGCGGATATCATAGACACTCTGAAGACCAGGGTTTTTCTTATCATTCACAACCAATTTATGTTTTGTTTGTGATAGCATTTGTAACGTGTTTTCCGCGAAGAATCAGAAATATTAAGCATATTGATTTTTTAATGAAACCAAGAAATTTTCCAAGTGAAATACCGAGAATCGGGATCGAAACATCCCGAAATCCCTAACTGAAACAGAAAAATGTCATAAAACTTGACAACTATCATAGCTTAAGAAAAAAATTGTAAAATTACGAACCTAAAAATAACATCTGAAATACCATATTCTGAAGCAGATGCGCGCATTAAAATTCATACCACTCGCTCATAAAACACGTCTTACCGCAGACGCGAACTTTTGCAGACACATCAAATATTTTTGAAATTCTCAGCAAATGTCATGAATTATACAGAAATCATATAATCAATATAATGAAAGGCAAGAAAATAGAAAATTACGGCTCTGCAGTAGAATCATTGAAAGTGAATTGTGTTAACCCGCCTACCATAGCTCGTGCCCTCCACTGTGTTTAGCCAAATTCGATGGTAAATTTAATAGGAAAATACGTAATAGTGCTGAGCTTAGACATAAATGCATAATAATAGTAGTATAAAAAAGAAAAAAATCGTTGCTAAAATATTCGAATAAAACACGAATGGCAAGGCTTTAGATATATTACATAAGTACGCACACATACTTCTAGAAACTCATGTGAATGCCGTTGCTTGTTCAAGAGCTGTCAATTTTGTTTCAACCACTGTCACTCAAATTGATAGCTGTGTGGCAAAAATGGGACTACGGGTAAAGCAAATTCGCAACTGAATGCTGTGAATTTGTCAAAAATGATAGAAATATTAACCACCAAGCGTAACATCTGAGTTAGTCAATGCCCAATTTAGTGCCTGAAGTAAAATTTAGTCACTATATTTGTAATAGTGTGTAACTAATTGCAACGAAAATCTGTTTACTTATGCATACAGCCCGTCTAATAGAAACGTGACTAACTTAGAAATCATTTCTTCCATTGCATGTGTCTATAATATTTATCATACACAATATATTAAAAAAATGTGCAGTCATCACTTTAGGCAATAATGGCTTCATAAGGCTTTATAAGCATACGGAACAAGTGACGATGGTGAAGACATATCTTGATGCGGGACGAAGTGCATATTCACTCATAAAAATTAGTATAAAGGTCAGTTTTGGAGCTAACAGATATGATCACAACCATATAAGGCACCAGAAAGAAAGAATTTCAAAGAAATACCACCTCTTCTTTTGGACATGAAAAAATAAATAAGTTTATAAATTCAGAATTTGTATCCGACAGTTAATTACCTCTTTCAATGGTCTCATTTGAAAAGTGGTCTAGCGAAAAAAATTCACCCAATTCCTGTTTTACACGGTCTATTTTACACGATTTTGAAATAACACGGTTCCCTAATAAATTTTTTTTACATGCAATTTTCGTTCCTGCACGAATCTCACAACAGAAAATGTTTTTCTAACCAAAAGATAATTTCTAAAAGAATACCTCATTAAATAAAAATATTTTGTGTAAGACTAAATAAAATAAATAAAAAGGTGCAATGAGTACACTTTAGAACTAACCAAGTCCAACTGTGCATTAAAATTTCAACGCAGGGTTTAGGTCGCGTGTAGCTGGATAACAAATATTGGACAACGTGGCGCAAAATAAGTCATCGAATTTTGTTTTTGAACTATTTTTAGTCTATTCATGTACTGAAGTTGTTTAGCTCATAAGTTTCAAATATGCAAGCAAAAAACAAACGCTAATAGCAGACTTTATTACAATGAAAAAACAGAAGTCGCTTATATCGTAATTTGAATAAAACTCGACAGATGCGCTGAACATGTCTGATATAGTATCTGGCATATCTACTGATGATATCATTTTTAGTCCAGTCCGTAATAAACATCGCTTGTTATCAAATAGCGATGAGTATGTTTATTTATTTAGGAGTCTAAAACATAATCAGGTTTTTACAGACTACTTTGAACTAGTGTAAGCTTAAATTAATACAAATACTTAAATTATTAAATTAAAAAAAAAGAGTTTAGTAACTCATACAATTCATTCTTTGACATCGAAAAGTCAAGCGGAATAGAGCTCGAGATCTCATTGAATTCACTTAAAGTGCAGGCAAGAGTTGAGTAGTTGCAAAATTGATTTTTTTCCGAATTTGAATTTTAATTTGTATATGTAATATAAAATATTTTTTTTTGTAATATAAATGAATTATTTTTGTTTTATAAATACTTATGTACAGGGCGCGCTATCTTTTATGTAGGTATGTAAACGCTGAATAACTTTGTCATTTACCAACCGATCGACTTCAACATACATGATTTCGGTACGTTAATTCAGTCCAACCATGGATCGCTTTACACCGAAACAACGCGCAGAAATAGTGACGCTATACATCGAAAATAGTCGTTCTATAATTCTAACACAAAGCGCATATCGCAAAAAGTATCCCATCAAACAGGCACCGTCTGACAATACTATTCGTCGTTTGGTGTCGATTTTTTTCGGCCACGGGACAGTAGGAGATCGTCAACATGCCGTTCATCAATGATCAAGACGTTCCAATGAACTCGTTGAAGCAGTGAGGGAGAGCGTTGTCCAGGAGCCAACAGTGTCGTATAGTCGTCGCGCTCAGTATTTTAGCGTCAGTGAAACCAGAATGCGGCACATTTTAAAGGATGATTTAAATTTGTTTCCGTATAAAGTGCAATAGACACAAAGAATATTGCCGACAAACCATTCACGGCGCTTGGTATACGGCAAAACAGTCGCTCGAATGGTTGACACCGAATCCAATTTTTGAAAGCAAATTTTAATGACTGACGAGCCACATTTGGGGAACTGAGAATACACACGAGATCCATGAAACGTCATTGCATGACCGAAAAGTAACTGTTTGGGCCGGCATTTGCGCCAAAACCATCATTGGGCCATATTTTTACCGTGAAAATGAAACGGTCGATGGAAGCGGATATCGACGGATATTATGTCCGCCTGCAAATGCGTGAGGAAGGCTTAGACGGTTACTGGCTTCAACAAGACGGAGTGCCATGCCACACTGCGAATGTAAGAATTGAATTTCTGCAACGAAAATTCCCGACTGGCCCCCCCAGATCACCTGATTTAACCCCCCGGACTTCTTTTTGTGGAGTTGTCTGAAAAGTATGGTATCGCACGTATTCCGTATACCGCAAAGGAAATCCGCCATTCTCATGAAAATAAAGTTGATGTATGTATAGGTATAGTGTATTATAATACTACAAAATGAGGAGCTGATGTTTCGGAAGAAATAAAAGGTACTTATTGCTGCAAGTGAAAAGTAAGTCGTTGGTTAATGGTTGAATAACTTATGGGAGAAAGAGGAGAAAATATGTCGTTGTTATTAAGATTTCTGAATCATTACTGTTACAATACAAGGCGGATAATGTAAGTGAACTTGTAAATTACATCCATTTGTTCGCAGGTCACGTTGTCACGTTTGTACATCACAGAATAATTTTTAATGCTATAGTAATCATTGCGACGGATGCAAAAATTGCACCACTAGATAATTTCTGATAACTGCATATAAAGTTGTCATGTATTTTTCTTTCTTATCATTAAGTTAACAAACATTACTCATCAATAGAAAAAGAAGAAAAAATCACATCACGCTTCTATGGTTATCGTTATAGAAAACTATATGCATCCAATTGATGCACACCGTAATTTTTGCTTCTAGAAAAATCCGAATAATGTAGTTTAAATTAAATTTCCAAATTCTACATGGAACACCCTGAAAATTTGAGTTATAAAAATGAGGCAAAGAATCAACAGAAATTTACTTACTTTATTTCCTCCCATATCTCTTCGCCGAAATTTTTCAGCACCAACAGCGCCAGCGCGTAATTAACAAATCCGTACTGTAAAGAAAAATAGTAAAAAGAAACAAATGAATTATTGTGAAATAAATTAGACGAAGAAGTTAGGTTGGTAAGCGAATAAATGGATGTAATAAGAATTTAGGGGATTAAAAATAAATGTAAGAATTAATTTGTGTGTGTGAAAGTGTGCTTGTTTGCATTACAGCTGAGAAAAACGAACTACTGAGAAAAGAAAGCATTAATTAATTTATTAAGAGCGCATGAAATATAGGCAAAGCAAAATAAAAGTCCTAGAACTTGGCATACAAACGTATAATTATGTAGGAGAAAAAAAATAAAAATAAAAACTCGCATAAATTTCCTCGACAAGTCAAATCGAATATAATACTTAAATTCTGCGCCATCAGCAGCAACGCCCTTAATAGGCGGCATCGGATCGAAGTGAGCTGGCCGTTAGCCGTTGGCGGCTCGCATAGCGCAGCAGTTGACACAATTCTTTATGTTTCTTTTATGACTTTTGCCACTTGTCATCATATTTTACTTAACTGCAACAATTTTCTTTACTTATTACTTATTACTTTTGTGCTGCTTCGTATTCATTCATGCATTTCGTCTTTCGCCTCCTTCAATGTTCTCTTAATACTTCTGGCGCGAAAATTAAAAGTCTTCACAGCACAAAACTGAACAAAAAATATAGCAGGTATGAAAACACGTGGCTCTATGTTTTTGCTGTGCATTAAAATGAAAAGCATTTGTCGTATGGCAGCTTTTAATTAAATCTTGCTAGCGCCTTTCACATACAGGTTGGTTGAAAAGTGTTGAAAGCAACACCTATTACACAGCAGAAACACCAAAACTAATATACCATTTTAATAATTCATCTTTCATTTGAACACACCAACAATTTCGATTTGTGAATTTATTCTTTACCAAAAAGCCATTAGAACTCGCAGTGCTAGTGTATATATAATAATATTTCTATAAAGAAAAAAATTAAAATCATGCGGGGTTATAATTCTTTGCTTTGTATGGTTTAACAGCAACAGAAATTTATAAACAAAGTGTTATATTCCTTCATTTCCAAATCTATGTCAATGGGTTATAGAGTTTTAATGTAGTCATAAAAGCTTTGAAGATGAACCACATAGTACGCCTCCAAAAGATGCAACAACACCGGAAATCACTGAGCAATTGTATGGTGGTGTTTGTGAAGATCCAAGTTTGACTAAGGAAGAAAGTGCAGATGCCATAGGCATCTCAGATAAACAAGCACTTCATATTTTGCATAAAGCATAACTATATGGTAGAACAGTGACTTACTAACAAAATTTAAAATATTATTTCCTATTTATTTAATTTTATCATTTTTATGAAAACTAAGTTCATTCTCCTATAGAAACCTTATGTATACAAGTTTCTAACCTTTTGAAAACAAAACAAATAAGACAACAAACTTTGATGAAAATTTCAAACCTTTTAATCAGAATTTTCAGAATAGTTTCGAGCATGCAGTTATATAGCTCATCAAGTTTTTGTAAAATAAAGCGCTTAAATCGCATTGATTTTTCAACATTTTTGTGAGGGGGTGTTTTATAGAGTTTCCCCAAAATCATTACCGAAGCAGTTCCAACATTTCAAACCTTGTCTTCTTTTGTGCTGAGATATGTCCACAAAAATTAGTACTCACTTTTTTACTACTGTGACGTCACCTTCGGCAGCCATTTGTTCGTCAATTTGCTTTCATCACAAATTTCAATATCAAATTCGCTTTAACTGATATTTCCACAATGATCTTTTTTACGACAGCTGAGCTTCGATTACCCGCTGGTATTCAATAAAAATAACTAATTTCATTTAAAAAGGTCCGTTGCTCTATTTTTTCTTTCTTACTTTTGAACCATCCCGTATGCTGGAAAGTTGAAAAGTGCGACATATAATATAATTGACAGCTTCTTGTATTCCTATGATTACTCAAGTAAATTTTTCGGTAACTACTTATTCATTAAGTTTGCAAGAATATCCCACGCAATAACAATTTGGAATATGAAGCGAACTTTTTTCTTAATTTTCTTTTGTTTATTTTATTAAAGAAATTAAGTTTCTTCCAATGAAAGGCAAAGAATAAATTATGAAATTTGGAATATGAAGCGAACTTTTTTCTTAATTTTCTTTTGTTTATTTTATTAAAGAAATTAAGTTTCTTCCAATGAAAGGCAAAGAATAAATATCAATTTGCTACTGTTTGTATGTATCTTCAGAGTCCTATTGAAAAACAAAAATTTAATACGCATATTTATATTCTTATTACTGGTCTTGGTCACTTCTATTGAATGTTTGGCATATTTTGCTTTAAATGCACAAGAGAACATTTTTATGTGTGAGTTATAATAGTGTTGCTTAGAGTGGTTTTAAAGTAAGCTAAACAGGGAACGTTATTTTTCAGAATTGTGGACGTGTACTATCAAGACAACAAAGTTTTGATGAAGTAAAATCATAACAAGGCGAGTAAGAACCATCTTATAGCACCGTTAAAACACTGGTATAATAAATTTTCTTAGGGGCGCGGTGAACTTACCGGCGAATTCCGGGTAGATCGTCCAAAATCAGTTTCTTGGCAGAAAATATGATTGGTCAAGGTCACCAAGTCACATACTATGATAACCTTGAGTACTTTGCATGATTAAAAAAAGTAAGTATATCCAACGCGATCCCATATAATTTAAAAAACACCCTCAAAATGAGACTGGACAAAGTTTTTCGAAAATTGGTTCAAATGATCATCAAGGTCTTGTCATACACCCTTCCGAAGTCTCTTGGAGATATTACAAAGCAGCCTTAGCCCTTTGCTCTCGGAATGCCAGCACTGCTGGCATGAAGTTTTATTCCGGCAACTCGGAATGCCAGCACTGCTGGCATGAGCATTTATTTCGGTAATTCGAAATGCAGACTCTAGAAAACTATAAGATGTGAAATTTTATAAATTTACTCAATAAATTCATGTAAAAATTATATATTTTAAAGTTTTATTTTTTTAACTAAAAACGCATTTGATGATAACAACAACAACAACATTTTTGATGATAAAATATATATACAATATCATTATCGAGTTGTTGGACGGAAATATGAAAATGGTCTCCTAGTGCAAAGGGTTAGACTGGTGCCCATCAGGAAGTCGCAGGCGCGGGAGACCATCCAACAGGTGGAGGTGACTATTTTAAGGCTACAAGCAAGCCGTTCATGGAGACAAATACATACACTTTCTTGCTTTAAATAAACCTTACTTTAACTTGTTCTTGAGGCGCTTTGTTCCTCCTAAGAACTACGGGAAATATTATATAAGTATGTAGGTATGTAGGCGGGCGCGTAGCCGAATGGGTTGGTGCGCGACTACCATTCGGAATTCACAGAGAGAACTTAGGTTCGAATCTCGGTGAAAACACCAAAATTAAGAAAAACATTTTTCTAATAGCGGTCGCCACTCGGCAGGCAATGGCAAACCTCCAAGTGTATTTCTGCCATGAAAAATCTCCTCATAAAAATATCTGCCGTTCGGAGTCGGTTTGAAATTGTAGGTCCCTCCATTTGTGACACAACATCAAGATGCACACCACAAATAGGAGGAGGAGCTCGGCCAAATACCCAAAAAGTATGTACGCGCCAATTATATATATAGATATATGTAGGTATGTATATATATTGATCATCACAGAGAATATTACAAAAAAAAGAAGAATAAAACCGTTTTCAATCACCAATATTAATTTTTTCATCATTGGGTCAGGAATATAAATATCAACTTTCATATACTAGATATTAGCTACAGTACACCACAATCGGAGAGAAATAATTACTCTCTATCACGAATTCAGTCGTGAGCCTAATTTCACCCATGATGCTATGTTGCGCCTCTTAAGTGAAACATTTAAATGCTTACATCATGCGAGCGCATGCAAGTTATTCAAGATAAAATATCGAATTTTTAAAGAATTTTCCAAAGCTTTTGTTTGCTCTACAAGTTACTGCTACCTGTATATAAAAGTGAATTATAAACGAATATTTTAAAGCTACATTTCAGTGCATTCATTTAATCTACTTAATTCTCATTATTGTTGGGTACCCACATTAGTGCTACATCCAAATCAACTGTGCCCAAAATTTCATTACAGATTCTTTACAATTCTTTCTTTTACGCTCCTAGCTTCAAATAATGCTAGATAATAGTCGAATATGAGAGCGATCCATCCTTTCATTTTACCAGCATGCCTACGGCGGCCGCAGTAGCTGAATGAGTTGGTGCGCGACTACCATTCGAAAGACTTAGTCGAAACTGCGTGAAACACTAAATTGAAGAAAAAGTTATTTCTAATAGCGGTCACCCCTCGGCAGGCAATGGCAAACCTCCAAGTGATTTTCTGTCATGAAAAAACTCCTCGCAAAAATTATTTTCCGTTCGGAGTCGGCTTAAAACTGTACAGCCCTTCATTTGTGCAAAAACATCAAGACGCACGCCACAAATAGGAAGGGGAGCTCGGCCTAACACCCAAAAAGTTTGTTCGCGCCAATTAGATATATATATTGTATATATTAGGTCGGGTCGATTTGTGGGGAGGCAAAAAAATCGCCCATTGCTCTGTGAAAATCATATTCTAGGGATCAAAATAAGAACCTTTGCCGAAGGAACCATACCTCTAAAACGAATTCGCAATGAGCGATTTTTAAATCGACCCGCCCTAATATATATATATATATATATATATATAATTAGATATGTATATATATAAATATGCATGATATTTTTCTTTTTTGTTTGTAGATCAATTGCCCGTGGTTCCTATTTATGAGTTCGGCCCATACCTATATTTCAAGTCGTAGTGAAATTTATTTATTAACCAGAATTATTAAAAAATAGTTTTTATACATTTACTATACACGGAACTATATTTGAACTTTTTTCTTCCAAAACTCCTCTATTCACAATTATACTGTACCTAAGTTTGAGCAGAGTCGACAAGTACTGTAGTTTCCTGAGCCTACAGGGAACATAAAAGTTAAGACCCCTGTGCATTGGTAAATTGAACTGTCTACCGCCAGCGCCACGTTTAGTGGAACCAGTTTTTGCTATAATATCATAAATACTTGTATAAATATATGGGACAATAAACACGCCTCCAGCATGTCCAATTATTACTATTACGAGTATTATTATTGTGAGGAGATTTAGTACTGAGCCCTGAAAGGTCTACATATTGTGCTCCCTTCATGGATTCAAGGTATTTAGCTGTGTCTAACTTCCTCAATAAATTTTCATTTTTGTCGTGTTTCATTGAGTTTTATGTCCTCCTCTGTTAAAATATATTCACCAAATTGTTTGACCGCTTATGGATCAGTGCTGGGCACGATGCAAGCACATGTTTGGCGGTTTAATCTTTCCTCCTACAGAACCCGCAAGCTCCATTGAGTACTTTTCTAGGTTAGTGAGATGATGATTCAATTTACAGGTACCAACATACTTTGCAAACTCAGAGTGCAGGTACAAAGTTCTTCTACGAAAAAAATTTGTTTTTCCCTTGTTCACCCTACTCGGGAGCATAATTGTTTAGAGCGCCATCTGTGTTTCATATTTTTCTGTCATAAGGGGTTGAGGAATGAATTTTTTTTTTTAGAAACTAAGAAAGTAGGTAAATTTGGAAAAGTGCGAGGACCGTGCTTTACATAGGATTCGAACCCACAACCTCTGGGATGGTAGATGAACCAAATTAAATTTTTAAATATATAATGGATTTATTACAATTAGCGAAGTTTTTATTCGTGTAAGTAGCTGACGCGTTTTACTTCGCTGTAGCGCAGCGTCGTAACAAAATTTTCAAAGACCATTTGGGGAGTTTCTAGCCCTGTCGGATAATGTTTGCCTTAGAGGCTTTTATTTGTATCTGTATTTTGGGTTTTTAAAAAATCAAAAATTGAAAATTCAACTACGGTAACTAAATTTCCCTTCTAGTGGAAGTCCTAAATCTTGCATATTCTCTCGATTGGATGTAATAATTAATAAATAAATATGTATGAAATAAAAAACTTCACCTACAATCTCGTCATTTAGTTGCCACAAATTGGAAGGGGCTGTTGAAGCCAAACTAAAATCAAATTTCACGTAGAATCTCCCGCGTACAACACACAAGTTTGTATCAAACCGCATTTTCTGTACTATTTATTAGTGGGTGAAGTAAATAAAGAGACGTGAAATGTTCTCCCTTACCTTGCCTCATCAAAGAACAGGATGTAGAATTTATAGAAATTTATTTGCATAGTATCTAAAAATTTATTGCGCATATTCTTAAACTTTGTTATGTGAAAGTGTTACACTAAAAGTTTTCACCACATTATTGCGATTGTGGTAAGAAACAAAAACAAACGATCCACCTCTAAAAAAGTTTGTGTTCTTTATTCGACTTTCACAAAATTATGACTTTAATTCTTAAAAGATGAAAAGTCAAATTATTCTACTTATCCAAAGTACAGTTAATTTTAGGCTTTACGGTTAACCGAAAATCTCCTATTTTCTAAAGGCTGAACTGTAATTGAAAATAATCGACTGTGCTAGCCATTCGGCTATTGAATATAGTCCCACAAAATATTATATTAAATAAATACTTACATATGTATGTATGTGTGTTTGTGGATATCTAAAGCATTGCATTTATAATATTAATACACAATGGAAGCTTTCAATCTAAACTCGTTTTGGCTATTATCGATTTGTGTTTTATCAATGGAAACATTGTTGTTTGTCTTTTTTTCTTTTTTTTTAATATGATGTTGAATTTTTCGCCAAATTATTTTCTGACTCGTTATCGGCATATCCGGCGGATGTACCATTTGTGTGCTTATGTGCTATTACATATATGGTGGCATGCCAGGGCTACTACATGTCAAACTAGTTTTGTATGTATGTATATACATACATATATAACGGATATATTCTGTTGTTAAGAAAATATGTAACAAAATCAAAAAAATTCTGCACACACGCTCCAAATACACATGCACGTAAATACATATATACGCATATACGTACCCTGCAGGGAGGTGCCTGGTGCTCAAACCGCATCTCGACGAAATATTGTACCGTAGTACCAGTGGGATCGGTACTGTGGCGGTAGTAGTTTTAAATCGGGTTAAAGTTCAATACAGACGGCATTAGGCGTTTGATGTCTCCTCCACGTAAATAAAAAAACACGCTACACATAACGGACTGGCCTATTTCAGCAAATACAATTTTTCAGAAAATTTTTCTACAGAGAGTGTGGTGGCAGAATTAAGAACTATAAACTAAATTGAAAAAGAATTAATTTTGATAACAGTTTATGTCAATCACTACTACAAATCAGACAACCTTGAATTCTATTTTCTAAAAATTATTTATTCTGAACCTAGCCCGCGTACTCCAAGCAACGTTAGGGTCAGATTGTTAGGGAAGAAATCACGCAGTACCGCCATGATCTCTCTGACCATGTGCGGCATTGGGAGGTAATAAACATTCAGCATGCGCTATCTACAGAAATAGCTTGTCCTGGACGATTTTAAAAAAATATGAATCAATTATTGCTATGCTTGACAATGCACAACAAATCATCACTTTGGGTTTGTGAAGCGGTTACATTAAATGTGGACGTTTTAATAATGGGTTCTGTCCTTCGTTGGGCGACCAGTAATTGCCATGTTCTGTACACTTTCATTTAAATGAAAATGGGCTTCAACATTCCAAAAGATAATGTTCACCGTACAAAATCGCTCCAACAATTTTTGAGCAAATTTTAATCGTTGACCTTAAGCGCGTGCATCATTTGCATTTTGAAGGTGTAAATATAAAATTAAGACTACGTACAGCGCTAGTAAGCGCTCGCAATTTGATATAAATGGGTATCTAAATTATTTCGAAATGTGTTAGTTAGTTAGTGTAAGTCCTATAATTTTTGTGGAGAAAAATTCTTTAAAGAAATGTTTAAAATCTCGAAGCGTGTATTCGAATCAAATAGCCAATCAACTAATTCGAATAAAATAGCGATTTAAAATATATTGTCTCTGGCTTTTACTGCTGATCTGCGTGCTTGCATGTTTGGTTCTAATAGTTTCGAGTTCGAATCCCACTGTAGACATAAAATAAAAAAAATATATAGAAAAAGTTTCTTCAAATAGCGATTGCCCCTCAGCACACAAAGAGAAATTTACGAATGCATTTCCTGCATGAAACAGCTTCTTAAAAAAAGACATATTTTGGAGCCTGCTTAAAACTATGATCTCCTCTAACCTTTTAATGTAGTATATATATAGGTATAATTGGCGCGTACGCCCTTTTTGGGTGTTTGGCCGAGCTCCTCCTCGTATTTGTGGTGTGGGCCTTGATGTTGTTCCACAAATGAAGGGACCTACAGTTTCAAGCCGACTCCAAACGGCAGATATTTTTATGAGGAGATTTTTCATGGCAGAAATACACTCGGAGGTTTGCTATTGCCTGTCGAGGGGCGACCGCTATTCGAAAAATGTTTTTGTTAATTTTGGTGTTTTCACCGAGATTCGAACCGACGTTCTCTCTGTGAATTCCGAATGGTAGTCGCGCACCAACTCATTCGGCTACGGCGGCCGTCATTTAAATATAAAACATATTCAACGTCAGTAGCAAAGCCATCCTAAATACTTAAGGACATTGCTAGTGCTGGTGTTTAAAATAACTTTGGAATAGTTTCCATAAAAAAAAATTTTAAAACGTGAAGTTGGATACGCTTAGTGAAAAATCGTAAATTCTATAATTTATCTAGAAGCGATTTTTAACTATCGAGCTTAGTTAAAATGTATTGATAATTTTTATTAATTGACATAAAATTTAACTAAAAATAGAAAAAAAATTATACCCTTGAATTATCATTTAAGGTAAAGTGGATATAGAAACAAAACCAAAAAAAAATTAAAATGATAATCTTTAAATCGAATATTTCGTAACCGATTTAGTTTTGGTCATCATATGAAATAACCAGATTAATCAGAAATTCAGTTTTAAATTAATATTTTTAAGTGCCTATAACGCAGGGGTGGCCAGACGGTCGATCGCGACTATTAGTCCAGTCGATCGTGGCAAGTCAAAAAAATATAAATACAATATACATACGTGGAACAGACTGCGCAACACTGCTGCACGCATTAAAGGTGGTAAACTATCGACACTATCGATGGTTGAGCACTATCGAGTCGACCTACTATTGATAGTTCTGAACTACTGATAGTGTTCGATAGTGCCACCGACAGTTTTGTTTACACATCACTGAAATAAATTGCACGGTTATTCATTTGTAGCGTCGCTTGGCTTGTGAAAGTAATTTTGTTGAGTGCAGTGAGAATATTTTTACTTAAAATTAAACAAAAAAAAAACATCATCTTGTATCATTTTTCAATCACGTTTTCCGTCACGTTATTTATCCTCTCTTCTACGCAGTACAGCTCTCTTTTGTTTTCGGCTCGTTATCGCCATTTTCAAGCCCTTAGTTGACGAGGCCTGGTTGACGACAGACTAGCGCGAACCGATATAATTCACGATTAGACTGCATCGCCCCTCATAGGTACCTACGCTATGAATAAGTGGTTGAAAAGAAACGCTGAAGGAATATCAAATGAAGAAAGAAATGCTCATGAAGGTTCATCAAATGAAGTAAGATCATATTTTTGATATTTTTACTATTGCAAACGAACCTCTTATAAATCCTACCTATCGATGCCGTTCAAGATAAAGAATTCAGGGAATTTATCTAGAAAATCTAGAAATTAAGGCAGTGGTATCAGACTTCGAAATTCCCTTTAGTGATTTCAAAAAAATTGAGAAGTTGGTCGAATTCATCAGTTATCCGTTTAATAAGTCCATTGATCATAGTGATATCTATGAAATAGCTACAAAATTTGCAGATACATATCAAGTGGACCACATGATACTGCAAAACGAAATTAAACCTCTGCGCTGCGACATATTTCTAAAAGCAAGATCATCCTCAGGTCTAGATTTCTGGGCAGTGGTTTCCAACGAAAAATATCTAAATTTGAAGAAATGTGTTGAACAACTGCATTCGTGTTTTGGTTCAACACATTTATGTGAGTCAACATTTTCGTACTTAAAACAAACAAAAAATAAACATCGTTCTCGCTTGACAGACGCTCATACATTGGACTCTTTAAGGTTGGCAATTTCCAACTACAAACCTGATTTTGCTAATCTAGTAGAAGATGCTCTGCCCAATCCATAAGAAGGGCGATCCTGCAATTTGTGCCAATTACCGCGGGATTAGTCTTCTAAATATCGCCTATAAGGTTCTAGCGAGCGTATTGTGTGAAAGGCTGAAGCCCACCGTCAACCAACTGATTGGACCTTATCAGTGTGGCTTCAGACCTGGAAAGTCTACCATCGACCAAATATTCTCAATACGCCAAATCTTGGAAAAGACCCATGAAAGGAGAATCGACACACACCACCTTTTCGTCGATTTCAAAGCTGCATTCGACAGTACGGAAAGGAGTTACCTGTATGCCGCGATGTCTGAATTTGGTATCCCCACAAAACTTATACGGCTATGTAAGATGACGTTGCTCAACACCAGTAGCGCCGTCAGAATTGGGAAGGACCTCTCCGAGCCGTTTGATACCAAACGAGGTTTCAGACAGGGTGACTCGCTGTCGTGTGACTTCTTTAACCTGATGTTGGAGAGCATCGTACGAGCCGCAGAACTTAATCGCTCAGGCACAATTTTTTATAAGAGCGTACAATTGCTGGCGTATGCCGATGATATTGACATTATCGGCCTTAACAACCGCGCTGTTAGTTCTGCCTTCTCCAAACTGGATAAAGAGGCAAAGCGAATGGGTTTGGTGGCGAACGAGGACAAAACGAAGTACCTCCTGTCTTCAAACAAACAGTCGGCGCAC
Source organism: Anastrepha obliqua (assembly GCF_027943255.1). Classification (NCBI taxonomy): domain Eukaryota; kingdom Metazoa; phylum Arthropoda; class Insecta; order Diptera; family Tephritidae; genus Anastrepha; species Anastrepha obliqua. The sequence goes on from NC_072892.1 coordinate 92,171,067, forward strand.
TCGCGTATCGGCACCCACGTCACTGTAGACAGTTATAATTTCGAGGTTGTAAAAGACTTCGTCTATTTAGGAACCAGCATTAACACCGATAACAATGTCAGCCTTGAAATCCAACGTAGAATCTCTCTTGCCAACAAGTGCTACTTTGGACTAAGTAGGCAACTGAGTAGTAAAGTCCTCTCTCGACGAACAAAACTAACACTCTACAAGACTCTCATCATGCCCGTCCTAACGTATGGCGCAGAAGCTTGGACGATGACAACATCCGATGAAGCGACGCTTGGAGTGTTCGAGAGAAAGATTCTGCGTAAGATTTTTGGACCTTTGCACGTTGGCAACGGCGAATATCGCAGACGATGGAACGATGAGCTGTATGAGCTTTACAACGACATAGACATAGCGCAGCGAATAAAGATCCAGCGGCTACGTTGGCTGGGTCATGTCGTCCGAATGGATACAAACGCTCCGGCTTTGAAAGTATTCGATGCGGTACCAGCTGGTGGTAGCAGAGGAAGAGGGAGGCCTCCACTGCGTTGGAAAGATCAGGTGGAGAAGGACTTGGCTTCACTTGGTGTGTCCAACTGGCGCCGGTTAGCACGAGAAAGAAACGACTGGCGCGCTTTGTTAAACTCGGCCAAAATCGCGTAAGCGGTTATAGCGCCAATTAAGAAGAAGAAGAAGTAGAAGATGCTCAGACCCAATGCTCACACGAATGCTCAACTAAATAAGTAGTTTTTTAGAGTAATTTTTATGTTTTTCTTCTTAATAAAATAAAAAGACTACATAATTGTGTACTGAACTATGCTGTTTTATTAAGGTTTTCAAGAAGTATGTAATTGGTAGATCCCACAGGGTGTCGTCAGTGACCAGTAGATCTTAGGTCTAATCAAGTTGGCCATCTCTGCTATAACGTATTTCTCAGAAAGCCTGTATTCGCTGGTGCCTGCCACTTCGCCTGCGTATGAAACTAAATAATTAAATGAATTTCTTGTAAGAGAAAGTAAAATAATTTCTGATTTAAGTTGGTAGTTTTTTTTAATGTACATACAATAATTACTTCGTACACAAGAATGCTAGTACTTATCAGAGAGCGTGTGGCGTCAAATTAGTTTAGTGTTGCCAACCCTTTGCTCTTCGCAATAAATTTAGTATTTTTTATAACACAAAATGCAAAAATTTTTGAGTTTGGTTTTCTTTTTTGTTTTCATAATTTCAAGCTATCAAAATTGTGAGTTAAAGAAAACGTGTGTAAAATTAAAAACAAAGGCTAAAAAAGGTCCCTCTGAGAAGATTTTACTGCTAATCAAAATTTGTTGATTAGTATAAAATTTAATGTTTTCAAAGTGATAATCTCATTTTTTGGTCCTTTTGAGGTTATGCCAGAATATTCGATCTACTTCTTTCAACTCTTCTTAACATTTAAAACCTATTTTTAAATTTGAAATAGAATTTAAATTTACTGAACACGAATTCAAGCCATAGCGTTGTATTCATAGCAAAATAATAAAAAATTACAGATGCTACTGAAGAAGCCCCAACTACTTGTTTTTTTGAAACTCTGTTTTCCCCATATTCCGGACGGGTTGGTGCGTGACTACCATTCGGAATTCGGAGAGAACGTAGATTCGAATCTCCGCAAACACCAAAATGAAGAAAAAGTTTTTTCTAACAGCGGTCGCCCTTCGATAGGCAATGGCAAGCCCCCGAGTGTATTTCGGAGGCGGCGCCGGGCCAAACACCCAAAAGGGTGTAAACGGCAATTATATTATCAGTAATGCGTCCGTATATATTATATATGGACAACTTTATTTAAAAAAATTCATGTTTTACTGATAACGTCACGCATACAAAGTTCTTTAAGTAACTTAATCATAATGTGGTATTTTTTTTCCTTAAGTGGGCGTTTAGTGTTCTTTTACATCCAAAATTAGACAACACTGCAGTTGCGAGAGAGAGATTTGACTACTCGAAGGGGAAGAAGTCGAACAAAATTGGAAAAAAATTTAAATAAAGCGAACAAATATCACACACAAATAAAACAGGCCATCGAAATAATCGATCATTTAAACTCAGTTCCGCCAAGCACTTGTGGATTTACTGACGGTTATTTGTGCATGAAAAGAATTGAGGAGGGGAAGAGGAAAAAAGTTATTCTATTTGGATGCAGGACTGGTTTAAAAGGTGAGGTGAGCATTTGCTATAAACTTTAGTTTTTTTAGACTTTCTATATATCAAAAGAAATTTCGAAGTGTGCACATGGCGGAAATTTTTTTTTTAAAAACAAGCCATCATTGTGGTAAAGCGATAAATATAAGGCCAGAAATCTAAAATTAAAATCGTGGCAAATTTTATTAGAAAATATAAAGAAGTAGACAAGAGCATTAATATAGAAAGTGCAAGCAAGTGAGAGCAAAGTAATGGACCACGATAGACCTCATTAATCGCTCCATCGCGCTTCATAGATATTATAAGACATTTTTAAAACTTTTTCAATACAAAAAGAAGTTACAAAATACAAAACATACTTTTCAATCAAACAACTTTCCACATCTTAGCACTTAAATCATCTACATACATATATTGTAATTTACCATTTGTGACTTAAGTAGGTGGCACGCCATCACAAATCATTTTAATTAAAACTTTATTCCTTATTTTGAATCTATTTTGCTTGATACCCATATTCTAAGCTCTAATTAAATATTGTTTTTATTTTAAAGAAAGCTAGCTAGCTAACAGGAGTTATTTTGAATAGCCCGCTATTTCGGTAGATGTCACTTTTGAAGCTGTCATTTTTTGATATTTGAACAACAATACATGCCTTAACAATGTCTTGAAATTATTAAAATTCACTATAAAAATGGTGAAAATTTGGCAGAGACGGTTCGTAAAACTCGAACATTTTTGGGTCATCGTGAAGCAACTTGTCGGACCGCAATACAGAAATTGGTAAAAAAATTCGAGCTATTGGGACAAGATAGTGATGTGAAGAATAAAACCCGTGCATGTCGCTCACGAACAGCCGAAAATATTGCTGTTGTAGCCGAAAGTGTTGAAGAAACCCCAGGTTTGTCCATTCCTCGTCGTTCTTTGGAATTAGGCATTCCTCACACGTCATTCCACCGTATTTTGCATTAAGATTTGAGTCTTAAGGCTTATAAAGTCCAGTTAACATAAGAACTCAAGCCGGCCGATCATCAACAAGGTCGTGTCTTTTCTGATTGCAGTTGCGTTGAATGGATTGCGCTATCGAGAGATGATTAACATTTTTTTTATGGCCGGAATTGGATGGTATTGATCTGGACAACGTTTATTTTCAACAACCAACGAAACCATTGATCTCTTATCAAAATAACACCTCTTATTGGAAAACCATTTATATATATTTTTGCAAACTGCGTCAACTATATTTGGCACCTGTACAATTAATGGAGAGCATAAAGTTCAAATTGAAGATTTCTATCATTCAAAATAATTTTTTTTATTTAGTAAAATAGTTATTCGAAAACAAAGTTGATTAGTTGTGCCTTGGTTGATTCATGTACCTTTTTACAATTAATATATTTTTGTTATAATTTTCTAATTTCTAGAAAAACAGGCTAAAAAATATTATGACATTACTTCATTATTCAGATATGTATATGCTATATATTTTGGTCAACCGATTTCTGCAAAATTATAGTAAAATAACTTTAAAGCTTAAGGATTTATTTAAAGAAAATTTAAAATGTAAGCAAACTTTTACGTACAGCTATCTCGAAAACTGGTACGGCAGAACCGGACGTTACTGATTTAAGAAGGTCCCAATTAATAGGTCAGTCCAAAAGTTCGTGCGTTTTTTAAAGGTGGTTTTAAAATTAATAAAAAAGATGATTAAAGTATTTATTAATCAATAACATAATTTCCGTCATTATTTACAATGTCTTCCCAACGTTTAGCCACATTTTTAATTCCCTGCTCAAAAAATTGTTTGTCCTTGGAGCCAAAATACGTTTCGATATCCCTTTTTATAGCTTCTTTTGAGGAGTAGTTCTTGTTACTCATATGGGATTGAAGTCGGAAAAGGTGATAATCACATGGTGCAATATCCGGAGAGTATGTGTCTTTGTGTCTATTCACAAAAAACGGTCGATTTTTTTAAGTGCCTCATTCAGGTTTGATACCTGATGGGAATAACAATCAGCAGTTATCGTCTGGTTTGGTTCCAGAAGTTCATAATAAACAATACCGTCCATATCCCACCAAATAGACAGGAGAATCTTCTTGGGGTGAAGGCCATCTCTAGGGATCGGTTCTGGTGTTTCATCTTCATCTAACCATTGGTGTTTGCAAACAGGATTATTGTAAAGGACCAATTTTTCCTCACCAATAACGATACGGCTCAAAAAACTTTCATTTTCGAGCCGTTACAGCAGCTGAGAACACACATTCACTCTCTGCTGAAGGTTGGCGACGGAAAGTCTATGCGGAACCCATTTTCCCAGCGGAACCCATTTTCCCAGCTTTGAAACCTTTCCCAACTGAACCAGGTGCCTGTGAACTGTTCGATGCGATGAATTTAACCTCTGAGCTATCATATCGACAGTCAAATTTGGCTCAGCTTCCACGAGTTCGAGCAAGGCGTCGGAGTTTAAGACTTCAGGACGACCAGCGCGCGAGGCATTCTCCACGTCGCAGTTACCACTTCGGAATTTTGAAAACCACTTTTGCCCAGTTCTTACACTCACGGTATCCCCTCCGTGAACAGTGTTTATTTGCAGCAGTTGTTGCATTTTTACTACGTTTATAAAAAAAATACCAAATATGCCTTTATACGCGTTCGAAGATTCCATTTTATTTTGTATCCGCGATTAAAATCACTTGTTGAATGCGCAATATATCAAAGAAAATATAAATAGTTCCGTTATATTCCGCGAATAATTTTTTGTATGCAAAAATCGTACAAATGTGAAATTATGGGTAAAATACGCACGAGCTTATGGACTGACCTCATAATTGAGATCAACTGTTAAAACCTTTACCCAAAAAAAAGTTCGAAATATGAGTAAATTATGACGGGATTTTTGTCAACATATTTTCACAACCTTTTTTGTTTTTGATTTTGCCAGTAAATTAGCTATCTTTACATCAACAATGATTATTAAATCTAGGTAAATTTTCATTATCATATTTAATTTGTATTCATCTTAATTGCTTTTCACGAATTACGAAAAAGATAAGAAATCCACAGTACAGCCGCAGACCGTCTGCTTGCTCCTCACCACGCTTTCTTATTCAGTTATTCACAAATTCCACATAATGCCCTTCGAGAATACGAATTATAAATATTTATTAAAGCTTAATGTATATACCAACAACCGCAAAGAACAACAACATTGGCAGCTATAATGTACGCATCAACACAGATTAATTCTCCGCTGTCAACTGTGATATTTCAGCCATAATGTGGAAATCTAAACTAAACAAACTCAACTGAAATCCAAGCAAAGCCGACCACCTTTCCGTCCCACCATACCCGTCCCAGCCATATCCGACACACAACCGCGTACTAACGCAAATAAATATGTATGTATGTTTACCATTCATTTGCATCTTTCGCGCGCCTTGCTTCTAACTCGCACCCTTCCACATGATTATTGAGACAGACTGTAGCCTGTGGCGCGGACATTAATCCCCGGTATACTGAATAGTCTGCAGCAAGCACCCATATATATAAGAGTATAAAAACATAATTGATTGCACATATCCTTGAAAGTGTTCGCATGGAAAAGTCAGTCATTCAACCGTATATTTAGTGATCCCTAGCCGTTTGCCGGTGGCGTTGGTTGGTTGGTCGGTGGCGTAGTCCTTCCTTATTTGTACTGCGTGCAATGAGAGTCATTGGCGTCTACTTCGCTTCGATTGTGCTTTTTTCACGAATACCTGATTCATATTTATTCCCACTTTCGCTTGATTTACTTGAGTTTTTTTATTTAATTTATCGGCTCGTCTTTATTTATTTTTAGCTTTTATATTTGTTGTTGCAAACTAACCGCGAAGCCACCTTTAAAGCTATGTAATTGGCCTTCATTCATTCCTCATAAAATATGCAAGCAATGCCACTTCGTCATGGAAGTATATTTTCAATGTAGTTTGTGCAGGAAAATCGATAGATTTAAACATTTCATGCAGGGAATTCCTCGTTTTGCTGCAAAACAGGCAAAATAGAAATACTGAAAGTTCACACGACATAAACGAATTGTTTTACTGGAATGTAGAGAATGGCTGCTAAGATTGTTGAGAAGGAATTTTTTAATATTAATATGAAGACATGATGTACACATGTACATATACTCGTATGTGTATTAGCGCCTCAAAGTAAAAGGCGTTTACTGAATATGAAGAATTGCCCATAAATATTGAGCACGCCATCAAGTATTACGTAGAATCCAATGAATGTAAATTTTAATATACATATTTTAGCACTTATTTTGGAAAACTTAAAAATAAAAAAAACTAATCCACATACAGAGTTTTCTGACACAGTCGGATCGATAATAGCAGATTGTGGCGGCCATGCTATTTTGGTGGCGTCTGCCTAATAGGTATGTTGTTCAATGCTCAGTCACCGATGCCAAATCACCATGGTAAGTTACACAATTCAGCAGCACGTATAAATGATAAATTTTCATTATGAACGACTTGAGGGCATGATTATCTCTCTCCGAGGTGATGCACAGTGTTGCATCTCCATATATAGCGTGGACAAAAATAGTAGGCGGGGTTTGGTATACGCGAATATTTTACCATAATTTAGAAAAGTACAAATGAGAAATTTTAAAATCGGGCAATTGCTTTGCTGCATTATTAGCTGTAGGCGACCACAACCTGCTGCTTAATTGGGATTATTATTATTATTATGTTGTACATAAAGCACTGCAACCTTGACATCTATTTATATTGTGTCTCCGTCCGGGATTTAGGTAATGTGCAATATGTTAGTCCTACTTTCTTTAGAAACTTTTGTATATGCCTTAAGTTCTCAGAATTCATCATGCAGTTCATTACTAGGTGATCACGCAGTATTTTTTTCACTTTTGTGTACGCCTTGTGGCTTGCTTTTCTACTCTGCAAAATTTGGAAATTTCCCAATTTTTTAGGTTTAATAAAAACTGACGTGGCAATTCCCTTACAATCTTTAAAACATTTATAGCTGTAATAGGCCAAAAATGCTCTGAAGTTCTTTAAACCTGATTGATGGACTCATTATTATTCCTTAGTACCTACATCCTCTTCTTTTGTCATGGTGAACAGTGATCCTTTGCCAAGTCGCAGAAGGGCTCTGAAGTTATATATAAAGGCAAATGATGCTCCCATCTTTGCGAGTTTGTCAGCAATCTGATTTCAAGCAATGCCAAAAGTAAGGGATGGTTGGTTGGTTAGAGTGGTGATTCATCCAGTATCCAAGTAGCGCTTCCGCATCATTTTGTTACCACATCCTCGTTAGCAACTTGTTTACCTGTTTTTTACGGCATTACTATAACCCGTCTGTGCGGTTTAAGAAAGTTATAAGGTTGTTTACATCTAAGCCAGACAGTTGTTCGAGACCCTCGAACAACGGCTGGTCCAGGTTAACATTCTGCCCTTCCATAGGGCAGGGCATTTCCAGAGGAAATGAAAGATTGTTTCCTTTTTCTTCGGTTGTTTTATTCCATTTTGGCTGCTTGTTCTTCAACAGATCAAAAGCCAGTTATGACTGCCGTTAGCCTCCAGGCATCGCGTCGTTTTATGTTTATCAATGTTGACTATTGCTTGAGATTGTAAGTGGGCCATAATGTTCTGCTAATTTTGCATTTTGCGTCTGGTCTCTCCATCTACAATCAGCGATTCGGAGGTATTTTTGGGAAATTGTTTTCTTGACTGCACCTAATGGTGTGAATATCGATTCTGCAAGAGCGTTATTCATGGCAGATTCCCCTTTTGCCAGTTCATCTACTTTTTCGTTACCTTCAATATTCCGATGTCCACAATCCATTTTAGAGCCATATGTATAGACTGTAGTGTCGAAGTTGTTTAGTGAGAATCCCTTATTCCATTCTTCCTTAGATGGAAAGAGAGTGGCGAAATTCCTATTGAATGTTACCGTCGGGACGATGTAGTCAGTCCTCACCGAGGTTAACTGAGTTTGTCGCAACACTGGCATGACAATAAGTCTTTTCTTTCCAGCAACCCGCTTCATTTTACCTAAATGCACTCATGGTTGCCGTCCTCTTAATGTATTTAGGACATGATCTTATTGCATTGACCATTATTGCACAAGCTGATCTTTGTATTCTGCCGAGTAATTTGGTGTTGTAATCTCTGCCTAGAGCTTTCCACCAGAATACCGAACTATACGATAAAATTGGTCGTATAAACGCCTTGTAGAACCATAATGTATGCTTAGGTTGAAGACCCCATCTTCTTCCAAGCATACGTTTACAGGCATATAAAGCAATTTCTGCCTACCTTACTCGTTCTTTGACGTTTAGTTTCCAGCTAAGTTTGGAGTCCAAAATTACCCCTAAGTACTTTCCACTGGGTGAAATGAAATATTTGGTAGGGTAAAGATTAGTACCTTATATCTGGTGATAAAAAGCATAAGTTCTATTTTACGCGGGTTTTAAGTTAGGCCACAGCCTGTGACCCAAGAGTTAAGCTCGTCTAATGCCCTTTGAATGATTCCATTGATCGTATTGGGACACAGTCCTGACGCCATTAGCACCATATCATCAGCGCCCGCCACCGCTTTTACCCCACCTCTATTAAGTTTTATTAAGATTTTGCTAATCACACATAACCAAAGAAGTGGAGATAATACTCCCCCCTGTGGAGTACCCCTATGGACTCTCTTAGTTATGTCTATATTATCCATATTAGGATCCAATTGCTGACACAATTTTCCAACCCTAAGCCCATTAACGGCCGTTGAATAGCATTAGTACTAACGTTATTAAATGCACCTTCTATGCCAAGAAAAGCTACCATGGTATACTGTTTGCTTGCTAGAGACACCTCTATTGTTCGTATTACCTCGTGAAGCACATATAAAAATTTATATTCTTTCAGGATTCACTACTTTTATTCAAAATATGACTCATAACAATCATACGTAAAACATGGCATCAATTAAATGTCCACGCTGAGCACGTCTACAGAAAAAATCCACCAATCGACCTTTGAATGTCAATTGTTGAGAACGTCGAGATATTGTTGGTTGCTCAGCAGTACTTTGCGCCACAGGAACAATATTCTCAACACAACGCTCAGTTTTTGGTCTGCGCGTCCTTTTTCTATCCTCGAAAGAACCAGTTGCTTGAAATTTGTTCACCAACATTTTAATTGCCGATTCATTCAAACGATGCTTTCCACCAAAAAAATCATAACTTTTGCGATATGTTGTTCTTAAAGATCGACCAGTTTCATAATAAATTCCATTCATTTCAACGCATGTGAAATATATCAAGGATAACATGAAAACAGTAACGTCTAGGAGTCATTAACTACTGACATCTAGGTGTCACCTTTGAAAGTTGTTTTCTAAGCATATGGGCATATGAGATTTCCATTACAACTTTTTTATGTCTTCTCTTCAGAATTACAGGTATACATATATATTATTTTGGACAAAGTTATAATTTTGTATAATAGCAAAAATAACAACACCTGGCATATGCTCATTTTGTTGGAAAAATAAAATTTGATTCAAAAGAATTTGCTGCAAAGTAAGTTGGCTCTGCAATCAATTAATTTAATGTATGACAAAATACATCCTATGCCGGAGGTCGGTGTCTTCTCACCAGCTAAAGCCACTTGAAAATCCATTTAGCAGTTTCGGAGATTATTATTCCCTGCATTATCTTTGGCCATTTTCTTAAAGAGATTTTCAATATACAGATATTTTCAATATACAATAAACATACCCGACTTTTCTACAGTACACAAAATGTTACATAGATAATGTATGAAGGCGATAACTGATGGAATATTAATAACAAAAAATTTAAATTCAATAGGTGGCGACCTGCCGGAACTACTCTAAAAACAATAATTTTCTCTTCAAATAATATCCAGCCAATATTGAATTGTAGTAACTAACCTTCTGTTGACATTTTTTGCATGGCTTTGGAAAATTGGCGAATTGCCATGAAGGGAGGGAGGGAGGGAGGGAGGGACCTACAGTTTTAAGTCGACTTAGGCCGGCAGATGGTGCTTTATAAGTAGATTATATTTCAGGCAGCATCATAATCCACGTTCATAAAACTTCTGGTTTTTTATTAGCAAAAAACTGAATCAGGTTTGACATCATCATCATTGTTGAAATTTTTACCATTCAAGGAGTTTTGTAAAGATCGAAACAAAAGGTAATCAGTTGGTGCAAGGTCAGAACTATATGGTGGATGTGGTAAAACATCCCAACAAAGCTCCAATACTTTTTGCCGCGTGGCCAAAGATGTGTGTAATGGAATACAATACTTTTTCGATTTGACCATTTGGGCCGCTTTTCTTCGACTGCATTGTTTAAATTAAATAAGTTAAATAATTAAATAAATTAAAATTAAATAAATTTAATTTGATAAATTTAATAATTAATTAATTTAATAAATTTAACTGATAACAAAACCTTCTTTTGATGAATATCAGCTTTTGATGCTGTTTGAGTTGGCTCACCTGGCCTGCTCCACGATCTTTTTCGCCTGATAAAAATCGTAAAAATGGATAATTTTCATTACTTTCTTTAGCGTATCGCAGCTGTTAATGCGTTGCGTTAAATGCTTTTCTTTCAGCTCGTGAGGAACCCATGTATCGAGTTTTTGAACATAGCCAAGTCGTTTCAAGTGATTTTCAATGCATGTATGTGATACATGAATCTTGTGTGCAATCTCACGTGTTGTACTGTGATGATCCGAATCGATTATTGCTTTGATTAGGGCGTCATCAACTTCAACTGGACGACCAGAGCGTTTTTCATGTTTGAGTTAGAAATCACCAGAACGAAATTTGGCAAACCAATTTTGACACTGCGGTTCTTTTAAGGCTTCGTCACCATAAACAGCACATAACTTTTTATGAGCTTGCGATGCGGTTTTCCCTTTGTGGAAGTAAAAAAGCAAAATATGTCGAAAATGTTCCTTTTGTTTTTCCATTTTTCAACGAACGCCAAATGAAAACTACGCAACTGAACAAAGAACTTTTTTTACTGATTGACAGCTGAATTGCCAACTATCAAATAACAAAATGTGTTTTACATTTGTCCTACGTCTGCAAACCTAAAAATTCAACTGAAGCCATCTATGACTGAAACCAGCAATTACTTAGTTGATAACCCAATAGTAATCCAAGTTTTTTTGATAATTCAAGTGAAAACTGTACTTTGCTCGAAAATAAATATGTACTGAAATAATATTCCATCTAGCGGTATTTTGCAACACAATAGAGGCACTCAGTTTGTCTACATTATTTGCGCATTAAAATTGTGAAAAGGGATAATTTTTTTAAGCATCAATTTTGTTGCATAAATATTATTGCCTGTAATCAAGTGAACCGGAGTATAATTCAGTGTGTCCTTGTATACAAATTTGCTATGCGACGGTCTTGAAAATAACTTGTGATGATTTCAATTTATACATACATATTTACATATGCTGAGTTAGTGACCCATCTATTACAGTTGAGAAAACATAATCTTCGCCTATCAGGTTTCGATGCCATGCAGTCATCACGATGTAAGACTGTTAAGCGAAGAGAATGTTATCAGGTGATAAGGAGGGCGTCCCCGTATATCATACCGCTATGTAATGTTGCTGAGCGCTATTCAAATGGTAGCCATGGTCCTCCGGGGATCTGTGAAGAGCGTCGCTGAGTGTAGCGGTGTCTTGTCACGACAGCAAGAGCGCAGCGAATGAAACAACCTGGTGTAGTCGCTCTTACCGTAGTGGGAGAGTGGAGTGTTCATGCATGTATAGATTTGTGTAGATGATTATGTTGAGTATGTAGTTATGTGCGGGTGTGCATATACTAATGGCTGCAATTGGTGCCTTGCAAGCTGTTGGTGAGATTAGGTACAGGGGTAACTTAGAAAGGCGGACAAAATGTGGTCCAAGAGAGTGACTAATTTTGCGTCACTTTGTACAACATAATTTCAATTATTTTTCAGCAGGTTCCAAAGCATAAGTGAACATTAGATATATTAGACTTGACCAAGTGGAGACATCTGCTGTGTAATGCCATAAATATTGCAGTTAAATTCAACATATTTATTTTCTCTGCTTTAAATTCGATAATGGTCAGTCAGCATCCGCGGAGCTGCCGTCTAAAACTGTAATACTTTTTTAGTATTAAAAATTGATATATCACCGACGGTGTAAAAGCAAATAAGGTAACTTAATGCAATATTATTCGTGCTGTTACTCAAATATGTGTTGTAATTAGCGGAAATGTGTTGCAAAACGACAAATAGCATAGTCCATTAATCTTACAAAAATTTTTCTCTAAACAAAGAAACGCTAATAGTCATGAAAGATGATGTCTTCGGGATCAACTTTGCTGGAGACAAACAAGTCTTAGTTCTGTTTTACGGAGAATGAAAATGAAAATAGTTTATAAAAGGTATGACGCATAACATCACTTCAAATGTAATTTCTTTTCCCAAAATTCTATAGTAGAATTTAACGAGGAATTTCGTCGTAATATCATACATTTTAACGCTCTATTTCTATTTAAAAGGACATTTGTTACACTTTCACAAAATAGGTGTAAAGAAAATTCATTAAAAATGCAGTCAGAGGGTTAAATTGCTCAACATAAATTTTCATCAGACAGTTTTTATTGGGGGTAATCGAAAGCTTAAAACTTGTACGGGATAAGCTCAGTGCGAAAGCAAGTAATGTTAACATACATATTTGGTAATGGATACATCGCACAAACATACAAACAAATATGAGCATTCTGAAGTAAGAGTTTATATTTGAAGTAATTTTTAATAATATTTTTTATAAACTTACCCCCAACATTTTAAGACTTTAACCCTCAAAAAAGCTCAGACCCTCTTGGCCTAGTATTATCTTCGGCAAAGCTGATTCTGTAGACATTCTCTTTCATAATAAACAATGCGTTCAAATAGGATGAAGAAAAGACAACTAAGAGCTATAGAATATTCAACCGCCTACCATTTTCTCACTAAATGGCACAATTTCTTCATAGTGCATTGAAATGTTCATAAGTTTTTTTTTTTCAAGCTAATCTAAATTATTTGAAAAACTCATATAAAACTGCACTTACTATTAATATTGTTTATAAGAGACTGTAATAAAATTGGATGCCACATATTTAAGTGGCACATTTTAATACAACATCTCCAACGCTGACTCTTTCTTTAAGCTAGTAGCAGTGAAGGCGGGACAAAATGTTTCACAAAACTATTTCTTGAAATATAATATTTCAGTGGGGGTCTTCTCAGACGAGGACAATACTTGTATGTGTTAAAAGCGCACCATTCATTTGTTTTTAGAACTATTTAACTTATCCCCTTATATAAGACCGTAGATAAGTTCAACGAACCATTATAATTGGCTACACACAAACAGAAGCAAAAAGAGCAAATGAATAAAATACTCGGGAATCATATAAATAAATGTTGCTAAGATTTATTTAGAATCGTAAGAACTTACCATTTTGTATAGCCGCGGGGCAATTGACCTGATGCTCTAAAGTATTTAGGCGGTTGAAGTGATTTGAGAAATTACTTTTAAATTTCCCTACTGCTTGCTGCGCGACAGCCAACGGTCAATGACTGATGGCTTGTACTTATATGTAGATGTAAACACAAATATTTGCCTTTGACGTTTATATATTTTGCCTTCCTTTTGGTGCACCTTTAACTTTCGCTAAAGATGCAGGCTATTTTATTACGTTTCAATTTCAAGGTAATAAAATAAAAGGTAACAATAAAATTAAACTTGTTGAATAACTTGTGCAGGTGAGCGTGAATTCTCAGCCTTTCACTGCTGTCCAAAAAGGAAAGGATTTTCGTAACTTTGCTGTGTCACACTGGCGCGTAGGCATGCGGAAAAAACGATAAGCGACAGGATGTCGATGTAGGCTGACTCAATTTTATGCACACCACTCACTCACTCACGCGCACATGCATATGTATGTATTCACGAAAAACAATTGGCATTGCTTGTGCACATTGCGTATACGTAATAATACAGTTGCACCGATTTACCGTTGCACGAGTTCACCGATTTCACTTTGTTTTTCTTTATTTTTACTTTTTTTGCGACGTTTTACCGTAAGCAATATACGTGACTTTCACATGGCATGTTAAACGGTACTGTGCAAAGTGTAGAGGAGTTATTATGATTGCGACGGTGCTGAAGCGGAGGCAATCGCTTTTTGCGCTGTTCCGACTTTGCATTCACATCCGCTTATGGATTGCCGGATTTGCTATGAAGCGACTGCTGCAATTGCGTGGTTTGTGATTGTACGGGTGCCTATTTTCCTTAGTTTCTATTTTTTGTTTTTATTTACTCATTTAATTTTTTTGTTTATTTTCTTTTACACACGAGAGCTGAAAAGTTCTGTATTTTAAGGAATTTTATATATTTTCCACAATTCCCTTTTTACACTTTTTCGTGCGCTTCATACTTTTCTTTTATTTTTATTGTGACTTTTTGTTTATGATTTTGCTTGATTTTCCAGCATCCATTTTTCATCCGTTTAAGTTTTTCACTTCTTCTTTCATTTGACCTTGGTCAACTCCGCTTTTAGCACATTTCTGCTGAAAAGAAAATAAAAAATTTAAATAAATTACTTTGTTGCGCATACAAAATGGTTTTCACACATTTTATGTTAAATATTTTTTCAACTAAAAAGTCAACGAAATAAAAATAAATAGTGGAGATATTCAAAACAGAAAGATTTTCATACAGGGTGGCGCAAAATGACTGACCAAATTAAGCTTTTGAATAACTTTTTTAGTAAGTAAAAACATTTATTTAATGATGGTAGTACTTTTTTTAACCCTTACGCTCTCCACTGCTTGCCTGTTGGTATACTGCAGCTGTCTAGTACACAAATGTCAAAAATGATTGAGGTACCATTTACAAAAATTAACACTCTTGCTATAGGGGACGAATTTTGCGCCGCCTTCTATAGATATAAGAGAAGCAATTTATTAGCAGCATAACCAAACTGTCGCCTAATCGGAGGAATAATGTATATTAGGGGGGCATCACTCTTTATAAAGAAAACAAAAATTAAAAAAATTTTAGTATTTTTCCTTCGAAGTTATAAAATATATTATATGTATTTTAAGGCTTACACCAAAATATTTCAGAAAGATATTAAGATGTACGGAAGCTAACCAATTTGAATTTAGCGTCAAAAATTTTATTCATTTGATTTTGTTGATAAGCTTTTTAAACATTTTTATGCTCGCGAAAGGACTGCAGAATTATCATAGGTATGCTAACAGGTCATAATCTATTGGCTGCACATGCGTACAAGATAGGGATTGCTAACACGGACGAATGCAGGAAATGCAGAGAGGATGTTGAGGAAACTTTAGAACACATTCAGTGCGTCTGTCCGGCATTATTAAAAACGCGTTTGAAATGCCTGGGAGCCCCATTGTTTGAGGGTCTGAAGGACGTCTCAAAAGCGGATTTCCCAGCGCTGCTTAGATTCGCCAAAAGCGCTGACATCCTGCATGATGTCTACTTTCGGTATTCATAGAGGTCGGTCTCCATCTGGTATCGCTAGGGACCAAAAGGTCTATGCGTGGCTTATTGCCAAAAAGACTAACCTAACCTAACCTATGCTGACGTTTTAAGCTTCAACTCTTTTCTTATCTGAGGTAAGTTTTTGGAAAAAATATTTTAAAAGTAAATTTGATTTATAAAAGCCTGAATTTGGGAAGGTATTTTCAAATCGGTTCAGCTCCTACGAGCTTAATCCTTTTCCCAAATATTTTAGCGGGAATTTTATAACATAGTACATTTTGTAATTCCGCTGGAAGAGCAGGAAATTTTTGAAAGGGTTTTAAGCTTAAGCTCTACTTCCATCTGAGATGATTTTTGAGGAAAATATTTTAAAAAATATTTTTTTTATGTAAAAAACTCGATTTTTAAGTCAGTTCAAATCCCGTAAACTTAATATTCTTTCGAAATATTTTGTCGAAAATCTTAAAATATAATAAATTGTATAATTCCCGGGGAAAATCGAAAACAAATTTTTTAATAGGCACCCTAATGCTCATACATATATGCAGATGTGTAAGCAAATTGGTACTTTGCCGCATTGTCCAACGTTATACAGATCAGCTAGGTAATTTTTTGTAGAATAACTAAAGCAACATACATAAATACGTATGCATGCACAATAAGTTACGAACCATGTACATACCACCAAGATTATACGAGTATTGTAACTAACTAATATACACAGATGTACTTGCATATATTTCCTCAGAAAAGCCAATTACTATTTTTTGCACAGTTCCAATACCAGCGCATGAATGGAGGTATGTATGTATATGAATGCACTTGGCAAGCTGCACGATGCAAGAACAATAGCAGCACCAACTGCGAGCCCAACAAAGAATTTGATGCTGTTGAGCCCGAAATTTTCATGAACCGTTGCTGCAGCTGCGGCGCGATTTCTGCAGTATTGGTTTTTGTGATTTGCTTTCAATTTGTTACTCTTAAAAAATTTTCTGTCGCATTTTTTACTTTTATTTCCCCGTTTTTATACCATTTGCTGTTGTTTGTTTATGTAGTTGTTTTTGGCGCACAAAACTTTGACACAAAGGAATTAAAAAAATCGCATTTCTTGTTTAATTTTTTTCCTAGTTGTGTGTGTACGAAATGGTAAACGTACATATTTTTGAAAAGCAACAAAAAAAAAAAATACAAATAAAATCAACAGCAAGAAAGTTAGCAAAAATAAATTATATGCTTGTTTATGTCATTTAGCTTAAAAGTTGTAAGCTGATTTTCTTTTTAGGCTCAGGTTTCAAATTCAAATGACTACCAGCTAGTGATCGTGACTTCGCTTGCGTATAAAATGAAATATATTTAATAAAACACCAACTAAAATTACATTTTTGAAACTTTTTTGGAAGAATTTTCTATTTTATTTTATAGTATATATGTACATATATTTATTTAAGTGTTTCCCTGTAGAAAATATTTTCAGTTTTATTATTAGTAGTTTAAATGTTTAATCATTTGAGCAACTTAATCGGCAACAACCAACGAATAATTGACCAAGAGAAAGGCTATCAGTACGCGCATCAATATTTGCTTTTTTATAAGTCTGACCTTCTGTCTTGTTGAGTGTCATTGGAAAACAGAAACTAATCGGAAATTTGAGTCCTTTCCAGTAAATTATGTTGTTGCTTTAAATTAAATTTTGCATCCCTCAAAAGTGTGCTATTGCACAACTTAAGAGGTTTTAGATTTCTTAAAATTTTATTGAACCTAAATACAATTTTTAATATGACTTGGAGTACTGGTCGTCTTGAAGTTTTCAGGCTATGTACAAATTCAACAAGATAAACAGATGCTTAGTCTTATTCAACAGCAGCATCAAATACGTATGCATGTACTTAGCTCCGTTTGTTTTTTAAAGTAAAAGAGTAAAAATCTTGACATAAGCATCGAAATATACCCTAATACTTAAGAGATTAGCTTCTGTAAAAGGATGCGCGCTAGAAACAACATTGTGAGGTTAAGTTAGCCACAAGTGTGATATTATGTATTCCTAGCATTGCTTGTACATCCACCCACGCCATACGCCATAAAATTGCGATGATTTTGCCCATAACTCTATGCATACCAAAACGCCTAGTACGATGAGACGATGTCCGTCCGTGCGTACGATTGTTCGGGCAAAAATTAGCATATTTCAATGATACCTGGTATTATTACTATTCTTTTTCAAATAACACTGTGTGACAAAAAAAAAAAAATTAAATATACTTTTATAGGTCTCCACAACTTATGGCTATAGAAAAACTAAACAAAATGGTATAGGAGAAATTTCTAATACCCCACCAAAATCTCATTTTATGGCCATAAAACCGTTTTTCAGTAGGTTGATGTGAAGAATCACTCCTAATTTCGCCAATTTCCATCCGATTTCGAATTTGTTTTTTTAGTCCGAAAGAACAAAAACAAGCCTTTTTGACAATGTGTTGACAATTTTTCTGAAATGACAACTGACGAGACTGTAGACGGAAGTATTTGGAATTTTTTTATTTTTTCTCTATTTTTTTAACTTTGACATAATTTTTACGATATTATCCGATATTGAGGATTTTTTTTTGTACACTATTGTTATAGTAAATTAAATTTTGCGTCGAATGAGCTATATTTGACTGTAATTGAATTAAAATTAATAGAGTTGTGTGAGTTTTAAGATTTTATTTTTTTTTTGTTTTACTAATTTGGTATGTAGGCATCGAAGCATGAAAATGATAACAAGTGTCATTATAAACACATAATATTTATTGGAGTATTGTGCAGTGCAGCATTGTACGGTATGGTACGGTGCGTTACGGTACAGTACACAACGGAACTGGTTCCAAACTTAAAAATGCATTGGAAACGGCCCTTTGGAGTGTCGTATGGTACGGTACATTTGTCATTCTCTTCATCAGTTTTGAATACTTCTCTGTAAGAAATTCGATCATCATCATTCATCTGAAGTCGTCATCAACTAAATTCCATTGTTTAAATCGAGAAGCGAGCGTTTCAGATTGTCTTCCCGGTAGAAGTAAATCACGAGAAAGATCCTGAAAATCTGAATTTGATACAATGTGTCGTTTTGAAGACTTAGAACCAGACAGAAAGTACTCTTCATCATCAGGTTTATTTTTATCAGTTTGATCATCATCAGCAATGAGTTGAACTTCCTTCAGTTCCTGCAGTTATCAATGTACAGTGTGAACTTTGGTACATTTGGGAGCTTTTCCATATTTCTATTGAAAAAAAAATGTGCTATAATATGTCAGATATTTTCGTAAGTTCTAACCAGTTCTATTGTATGCAGTACAGTGTACTCTTATGTATACATATATATTCCAATAAATATTACGTATCTATAATAACGCATCAAAACACGTCCTTATTCCCATTTAGCGTAAGTTATACCTACATACCAAATTAGAAAAAAAGTAAAATAAAATCTTAAAACTCACGCAACTCTTTTAATTTTAATTAAATTACAGTCAAATATAACTCATTCGACGCAAAATTAAATTTACTACAACAGTAGTGTACTAAAAAAAATCCTCAATAACGGATAATATCGTAAAATTATGTCAAAGTTGAAAAAATAGAGAAAAAATAAAAAAATTCCAAATACTTCCGTCTACAGTCTCGTCAGTTGTCATTTCAGAAAAATTGTCAACACACTGTCAAAAAGGCTTGTTTTTGTTCTTTCGGACTAAAAAAGCAAATTCGAAATCGGATGGAAATTGGCGAAGTTAGGAGTGATTCTTCACATCAACCTACTGAAAAACGGTTTTATGGTCATAAAACGAGATTTTGGGGGTGTATTGGAAATTTCTCTTAGTTTTACTATACCTACAAGTTGTACTAGGTCTCCATAAAAGTATAAAATAACTGTCGCACAGTGTAATGCCAATATTGGCAATTTTACCTTGCCATCACAATACAAGTATTTCACGAGCGAACTTCAATGCACCGCTATGAGCGAAAACAACCTACATTGGGTCATCTTTAACCAAACGATGCGTGCTATAATCCATTGTGCAATCGTATTGAAAGGTTATTCGATTCAAATCAACACTTGACGCATTTCAAGCACATAAATACATTAGGAACGAATCCGCATGGAAAATCAGACACACAGTCCAAAATTATTGATTGGATTGATTGTTGATGCGCGCACAATGACAAACGATTTAAGATGATATCGCTTTTCGCTGATGAATTTAAAAAGAATTTCTTTGAATGAAATTAATTGAATCGAAATCATAATAACTGTCTAAAACGTAATTAAAATTGGAGAGGCCTTCAGGAAAAATGCTGATAAATCTCGGCGCACGTCTGCGCTTCTATCTCAATGGGATCCAATGAAATGACAGCACAACTGAAGCAGGTGTCAAGTGTTCATTTTTATTGCTGTCATTTATTAGGGATGCGGTTGTATACAGATTTACATGTTTTGTGATTTTCTTATTTTGCAATGAGCAAGGAAAATTTTCGAGGTCGAGATGAACAAAAAGGTCAACGAAATCAGTCATATTGTTCTCGAAATATCATCAAAAAAGCTGTTCAATATAAAAATTGCTCACTAGTATCTTTAGTTGTACTAAAGCGTTTTTTTTTTTAATAAAACACAAACGGTTTGACTTTTTTAACTAATTTTTTTTTTTATCGAGTTTGAACATATACATTTAAGTATAAAATTCGATTTCTTTTGCATGACCACCGCGTGCACGTTTTACGAAGTCCAATCGTTGAACCCAATTTTCGACCACTCTTTTGGATAAATCGGCCGAAATTCCAGCAATATCGCGTTCAATATTGACCAATGACTTCACATAACCCCAAAGAAAATAGTCTAGAGGCGTCAAATCACACGAGTGCGGCGGCCATTCGACCGGTCCATTTCTGGAAATAATGCGCTCATCGAACTTACTCTTCAACAAATCAATTGTAGCGTGTGCTGTGTGGCTTGTGGCCCCGTCCTGTTGAAACCACATGTCGTCTAAGTCCATACCGTATTTTGCTTGTTGGCAAAGCCATTGAGTTAAAAGTTAAATGGACCGTAAAATGGCCGTAATGCTCTTAAAGTAGCAGCAACAGAACGATTATTTTCATAAAAAATTTGCACGATTTGCAATCGTTGCTGAAGTGTGTAGCATTCCATGATGAAATGTATACTAATGAAGTTTACAAATAACGAGCGAAAAATAAAAAATATTGCGTCGTTCGCCCTCCCTATCGGAAAAAAGGTGAAGCGCACCTATTGAAAAACGCTTTAGTTGTAATTTGTAAACGTTATTCTGCTTATACTTTAAGATGCGTTAATACTGCGTTTTTACAAATGTCTGGTGAATTATTGGACTATTCGGTTCTCAGTTCGTTTGTGTTCCGAAAAACTTTAGTTTTTTGTTTTCTGGAAAACCTTTCCTAAAGATGCTGGATTATATACTGAAATCAGGCGATTAAGCAGGTAGTTGGGGCAGCTTATGGCAGCCAGCTGTAGCCAAATGGCTTGGCGCATGACTACCACTCGGAAATGCCCAGTTTCGAATCTTCGGGCATGAAACATCAAATGTTAGAAAAAGTTTTTTTAATAGCGGTCGTGTTCGGCAGGCAATGGCAAACTTCCGATTGTATTTTGAGCTCCGCATAAAAAGAAACAAAGAAAAAACAATCCATTTGCCGTTCGGAGTAGGTCTAAAAATATAGGTCCCGCAATTTTGGAACAACATCAAGACGCACACCGCAAATAGGAGAAGGAGCTCGGCCAAACTCCAATGAAGGATGTAAGCACCAATTACCTATATATTATATACACATATACTTATATACATATATATAGATGAGCAACCATTCAGGTCGTTGAGATAAATTTTTACAATATACCCAACCGTTCGCTACTTTGCCTAGCCTTAGCTTTAAGGATGTTCAGGTATTCAAATTTATCCATATTGCCAAATCTACACAATAAATATTTCCGACATTTGGACTTGCAACAAGCCCCCGCACCATCATAGAACCAACTCTATGCTTCATAGTAGCCTTCAATCAATAAAATAAATGCAAAAAATAGTTATATAGTTATATCTTACTGTTTTTAGAAGTTTTTATCTTTAGATATGAATATATCCAGTGGCAAATTGCATCTGAGCGCCCTTATTTTTCAGACTAATGAAGGTCTGTTTTCGTCCAATATGTCCATAGAAGTTATGTTTTTTCAACTTTTTTCTAACTTTCATTATGTTCACTTTATTAGTGGTTTTCCTAAAAATTTTATTAAGTTCTATGGCTCATATAAATTTTAATTTCTTTTTTTTTCCTTTGAAGTCATGCGCTCCTCGCTATCACTAAATTCATTCATTTTTTCGAAATTTTACAGGTATCTGTCCCCTTAATCAACTTTAAGGTTACAAACTAAACAATCAAAACGTAAACATCCACAACAAAGTTCATCGCTTCTTGAACTGCATACACCTCCGTTTGAAACACAGATGCATGCATTCCAAGAGCAAAGTGCAGTTTTGTCCCGCTGGATTCCACGTAGACCCCAGAGCCGGAACCATGCTCGGTCCTGGAGCCATCCGTAAAAATGTGAAAACAGTGTTCGCTTGGCTCATTTTCTGAGTTTGACCACGACTGAGCCTCCGGCAGCACTACACTGTATCTCTTTTCAAGTACGAATCTTGATGACATGGAGTCAAGGGGCATGGAGAGAATCGTTGGATCGACGTTCGTGCCTTCTCTGTTTTCCAATGCCGGACAGGGGCCGTACCAGTTCCCACTGTGTTTCAGTCTGCCTTCAAGGCCTCTCCTTGGATGAAAGCATCAAGTGGTGCTAAACCAATCAGAGCATCTAATGCCGGGCCTAAAGTAGTCGGAAAAGCTCCGGTGCAACAGATGGCCACAGTGCGTTGTAGTCTCGATAAGGTCCTCCGAGAGAGAGTCTACTCATCCAGACCACTGATGCTGTGTAGATCCATAGGACCTTGCTAGGAGAAAGACCCCACGTTTTCCCAAAGACACCTTTGCACTGCCAGAAAGCTGTCAGTGCTTTGGATGTCTTTGTTTCAACGTGTGATTTCCATAGGAGCTTACTATCGAGGATTACTCCAAGATATTTAATTTCCTTGGATAGCTGGATTGTGACCCCCTTTAGCTTAGGCAGAACGAGTCCATCAAGCTTCCTCCTTCTGGTGAAGAGGACAATACCAGTCTTAGCGGGATTTGCCGATAACCTATTCGCACAGCACCAAGTGTCAATCAGATCCAGAGCTTTCCTGCAGATGTTCATAAGCGAAGGGCCTGTGACCAAACAAGCAACATCGCCCTCATATGCTTGTGCGTAGACTCCCAAATCGTTTAAGGTGGTGAGTAGAGGACCGATTACTATGCACCAGAGCAATAGAGACAGCACACCGCCTTGGGAGCAGCCTCTATTAAGCCCGAATGACACCAGCAGATCTTCCTCTGCTCGCACCGAGACGATTCTTTCGGCCAACGTCGAACGAATCCAATTTACTAGCACCCGGTCTTCGCCATGCCTACTAGCAGAGCTACACATACTGTCAAAAGTGGCATTATCAAACGCCCCCTCTATGTCTAAAAAGATGTCCATAGCGTAGTCCTTCTCTCTCATGTCGATGGCCAGCTCTACCCTAGCAATAAGGTTTTGCAGTGCCAACTCGCAGGATTTTCCACTTTGATAGGCATGCTGAAATGGAGACAGAGGGTGAGCCTTCAGCGACTTCTGACGTATGCGCAATTCCACCAGTCGTTCGAGACTTTTCAGCATGAAGGAGGTCATGCTGATGGGTCTAAAGCTTTTGGGGCTGGTGTAGTCGTCGCTTCCAACCTTTGGGATGAAAGCGACCCTCACCATCCTCCAAGAGCGTGGTATGTAGCCAGTGCCAGGCATGCCGAGAAGATTTTCTTGAGGGATGCTGTAACGGACTCTACGCCTTCCTTCCGCATGGCAGGATATATGCCATCTAGTTCGGGGGACCTGTAGCCGCCAAAAGAGTTGATGGCAAATCAAATGGCGGCCTCATTCACCACATATCTGGCATATCAGCAAGCTGAGTGTCTCACTTTGCCGCTCCGTAAAGGAGCCATCAGATTTCCTAAGTGACCCCAGCTTTGCAGTTGGGGCCCTTTTCAGGATCCTAACCGCCGTGTCACTCAGAGATTCAATACCGCTGCAGAGTTCCCTATATGAGGCTCTTTTCGATTCCCAAATAAGCCTCTTGTAGTTCTTCTGAACATCACGGTATCGTTCCCAGTCCTCAGCAAGGTTAGTTGAGGGCCTGGCTTAGAAGCTTTCTCGACTCACGCCTCAACGTCTGGAGCTCTCGATTCCACCAAGGAACGGGAGTCCGGTTAGGGGGAAGTCGAATTGGACAGGCTGACTCAAAACATTTAGTTAAGGCAGCGTTAAGTTTCTCAACAGCAGCCTCAAAGGCTTGTTCTTTTCGAAGTCTTGGTGGCGCAACGTCAAGGTCCCCCAACGCCCCCCTAAACTTCTGCCAGTCTGTTTTTCTGGGGTTTCTAGAGGCATTTGTGCCTCCTCGCCATACTGAAACTCAATGTATATGTGGTTCGAGCATTAATCTTCGGCAAGGACTCTCCAGTTCTTGATTGACCACCCAAGTTTTGAGTTTGATAGGGTGAGATCAATCACCTTCTTCCTTCTAGCTGTTACAAATGTTGGCTGTGAGCCCTTGTTATGTATGTCTAGGGAAGAGGACGCGATAAATTCGAATAGTCGAGAGCCCCGTCCATTGCACTTGCTGCTGCCCCAGATTGTATGCTGGGCATTAGCATCGCAACATAGGATGAGGCCCAGATTGCACCGCTCACAGAACCTCACGAGACTAGTGGCCTTCCCGGGTGGTGGCCCTTCCAGAGAGTAAGGAAAATAAGCAGATGCAATCACAAACTTTGACCATCCGCGTCTCAGAACAAGTATAATAAGTAATTCAAGTATTTGGGAATAGATATATTGAGCGATCGGAATACCATCACAGACGTGAGAGAAAGGTGTACAAATGGTGCAAAAATATTTTTGCAAGATATTATATGGAACAACAAATACAATACGTGAATGTGGAAAGCAAAACGCATGTGTATATAAAAACCGATAATAACATACGGTACAGAGGCACGCGCGGACAGATGCACACATTAAGGACGATAGCAGGAAACACGAGGGGGGATTGCTGTAGAAGCCATGTTATTAGAATCCATGTGAACACTGACGATATTGTCAAATTTATTAGATTAAGAAGACAGGCATGGGACGAGCATGTTTCAAGAGCTTCCAACAACCGATTAATTAAGATTGCACGTGAGGGAATTCCAGTGTGAAGACGGCGGCCTGGAAGACCGACGAAAAGATGGGCGCAAAGCTGGATATCAACTTCAGTAGAAAATTAATATCAATTACATATGTATTTAAATATATAATTCAGCATATAATACAACATTTTCTATTTGGTAAATTATAAAATTTTGTATCTAAGAATCTGTGTAAAGAAAAACAGGCATGTTCTAAATAATAGAAGAAGAAGAAGAAGAAATCAAGTATTTATAAGCAATGAATAGTCAAAAAATCTATATCTGCCGTGGCAAAAATATTTGTTCTTCCATGTGATATCGATTATAATACAGATAATCACTCTATGAGTATTTGAAAAAATTGTTTAGAGATTTAGGCCTTTCAAACTTCAAAATCTTTGAAACTTCTCTATAGTGTCACGTGCTCATACATTTTGTCCTGGATAACAAAAAGAGTTAGTTTTTGTGGAATCTAAGTTTTACTAACTTTCCTTCACCTCTGTTGATATAAAAAGGAATTTTCATGCTTTGATTAAAATGTTTTATTTTACACTTATTATTGCAAACAAATGCTTTTTTCGCGCATTTCATTAGGAAAGAATTGAATTCATATCAGAGTAATAAGTGTGAACAGCTTGCAGGTACTGTACGAGGCCAGATCTTACTTAACAATTTCTTAGTTTATTTACGCAGTGGAATTTGTCATTTGAAAACAAACAAAAAAAAAAGCAGCAGCAAGTAAGGAAGGCTAAATTCAGTCCAAACTTTTTATATGTACCCGCCCACATTTTAGTAATTTTTTTTTCTTTTGAATAAAACAAGCAATGGCACCTTAGCAAATAAGGAGTGGGTACAGCCTTTCTTTAGGATACAAATTAAGTGGGAATCAATCCTTCTACTAATTTTTGGTGAGTTTTTAAGTCGCTATTAAGATACACTCAATAACCCGTAAGTGAGCCACCCACTGTCGTTTTTTACATTTTACTAGCTCGTATTCATTTTATTTTTTTTCGGGTTAGTTTGTACCACATTTGAGTAATTTTGCTTTATTTATAACAGGTATTATATTATATTATATATGTATGTACATCACAGTTTACGGTTATATGAAGCGTGATTATGATTACTGAGCGACTTCGCCCATTTTCAATACCAAACTACCTTAGAGAAAGAGTAAAATGTGTATCAAGTCTCATTGAAGTATATTAGTTTTTACTCGAGTCATCACGCACGTGGGCGGACGGAGAGACATTCATTTGTACTTTACATACAACCATTTTGTAGACAAAATTTTAATAATTTTCTGCACAAATGCGCAGGCATAAAAGTGGAATCCTTGAATTAGCATAAAAACAGTTTTTGAATATAAGAAAACGAGAATTTTAGAAAGACAATTTTTTTTATGAATATTAATTTATCGCATAATATCTAATTCATGCGAGCTAAATTTTGGTCGCATTTATTTGGGCATAGATTTCATTTTGTAGTTACAGTTTTATCAGTATGGAATATGGGGCTTTAGATGCAGTGCGACAAATAACAGGCAGCTCAAAAAGTTAGCATGTATGAATTTTTGCTAATGTCTGATTAAGGTATTAATGCAAAATGAGAAATGTTGGAAAAAAGACATTTGCATGATTTTGAGTGCATTGTAAGAACGTCTTCAAATTAACAAAAAATATTAACTAAAATCAGTGATATGATACTGATTTTCTGTCAAAATTTCCAAAGAGAAAAAGTTATCATTGTGAAAATAGCAGAAATTAAAAAACGAACAATTATTGGTTGCCAATATGAGGCGCATGTGCCCAAGTCAATGATTTGCACTTCCTTCTATCGTTAGATGTTTGTGTAGCTTGCATTTAGGTGAGTATGTTGATGGAAAATTCCTCGTGAAGGTTGTATTGCCAGGATCCTTTGGGTCATACTTTCACCTGGACTATGCAACTCTCAGGCCATCGTAGGTATTTTTTGCGCTGGTTTTCTGAGAGTGTGCCCGATCTCGGCTCACTTCCACTTACTTACTTGCTTACTGCAGCATAGGGCCCTGGAGCATAGGGCCTGCAATGATTGTGATATGAATTTGACTGTGTAAATCAATGTTTGCTATGTTCTGCAGTGTTCTAGCCACCAGGCGCGAGTTATTGTACGGAGACATCGATTTACAAAAGTCTGCAGTTCGTATGCTATTTCGTGTGATGTTGACTAGAACACGAAACCGATGATGATGCAGATTTATCATTTGCCTATTTTTTATTTTTTTGTTTTGTTTTTTTTTTTTTTTTGGTAAGGCTGCTTTTGCTTTGTTTAATCTAGCTGATAAATCGACTAGCGCGCCACTTTCTGCAGTAATTTGGCTACCAAAATGTGTAAATTCCTGAACCCTTATTGATTTGATTCCTTTGAGGATTAAAAAGAATTAAATGTTTAGCAGTAATATTAATAGATTTGATTTTCGTAATATTTATCTTCAATCCGTATTCTATCTGTCCGAGCCTGTTTGCTAGAAAATGTACGATGTTGTCATACCGTTTAAATGATCCATGGATAGAGGGTTCCTCTTCTGGCATTTTTGTCAAGTGCGTTGTGTAGAATTTTGTCAATTACAAATAGGAACCCGTGTATATATTAATAAAAACTATAGTGTACTTTGAATTTCGTACCGCACGAAAGAAATTTAAATTAACAATTCAGCTAATGCAGCTGTGTGACAGTATTTTTCTGGGCTCCGGCAAAATCATTACAGAGATGATATAAAATTATTACAGGATCATGGGAATACATGTATTGAAGTTGAGTAGAATTATATTGTTTAAAAAAACTAACTTTAATAAAAAATTCGCATTCTTTTAATTGTATTTTCTTAGTCTTCCACCAACTTGTACAATTAAAACAACCTTAAGATGCTCATTTTTATACTCTTTAAAAGTATATAGACTGCTTACAAAATTCTATGCACAAAAATTTTGCTTCCTTTTCCCGTTTTTACTTATGTATGACAAATTTTTAATTTTTTTTTTATTTCCTCAGATTATTACCGTATTGGTTACATATTTGCTCAATATTTACTATATTATATTTTAAGCTGGCTGCTTCGTTGTTTTCCCTTTTTATATGTTCTTTAAAATTTCATGCTTTCTACCTTCTAAAAATCGATTTTCCATCATTCGTTCGCTGTGAAGGCAAGTTGGTCGCGTTAATATTTACACGCGGCTTTACATTTAAACGCACACATACACAAAACCAGTTCAACGTTCATATATATGTACATACAAAAATTTGTATGTATGCACTGCTAAACATGAAATCGTTCGTATACATACATGTAAGTATGTATGTATTTTTATACTTACCTGTGCTCACAATAATAGCAGCGAGACAATTCACAAGTTTTGAGTATGTATTTATTTTTTGTTTAATTTTTATATTTTTTTTATAAAAAATTGGCTTATACCACAACAAAAACCATATAAGTTAAGCTTTTGCCTTCAGTTTGTATACCAATTTTATACATAAAAATAAAAAAATATGCACCAAAAGTCGGAGTTTCACAGTCACATTTTGCTCAGAATTTTTAGAAAAATTTTAAGTACGCAGTTTTAAAGTCCATTGAATTTTTGTATAACAATAAGTAAGTTTGAAGTGGCTCAACATTTTTTTTTACTTCTGCAGGCGGCCTTGCGAGTTTTGTCCATATAAAACAATTTTCAGCATTCGTTATATGGAAGAAAATGCATAACATCGTCAACGAAAACAAAAATTATCAAAAATCAATGCGATTTTCAATCACTTTTAACTGGCGCTCTATTTTAGCAAAATTACATGGGTACAAAACAGCTTACCCAGAATTTTTCTAAAAATTCAAACTAAAAAGTCTGTTGTTGTAATATGCACAAGCTAATTTTTTTGTAAAAATTAAAAAAAAATTTAAATTAAATAAATAAAGAGTCAATACTTTGTAATATTCCGCGCTGCAATTATTGTGTACACAGATGTAAATATACATACATAAACGTATTTGTATATATTTATAAAACGTGTATTTCATCTACCTTCTTTTTGCACTTTTTTCACTTCGTCTATTTCGTGCCAATTCAACTTCCACCGGCTGCTGTTACTGACATTTAGGATCCGTATAAATCAAGAAAAGTATTCTAACACTTAGCTGTGTATGAGTGTATATAACTGCATATGTACATACATATGTTCATATTATATAAATGAGCATATTGTTGTTATTGTTGCTATTGTTACCTATGCCATTGTCTGTGTTGTATTACGGTTAAAGTGGCTGTTGCTGTTATTGTTGTTTCAACGGCTCAGTGGTTGTCAATGACCTACTCTGGCAAATGGTGTGCAACAGCAAGCGGGTGGTTTGGTTGGATGCCGGATGCCTTTCCCACTGGCTTTGCAGTTGCCTGCAGAATTGAGCCAATTTTTTACAAACTGACACAAAAACTTACTCATATGCACATACGCCGCTACATACATACATTAAAGGTGCGGCAAAATGAAAAAAAGTGTTATAATAGAAACTTGTAACCCAGAAAACGAACACGAACCACAGCCAAGGTTTTATGTGAGCACTTTCTTTATGCTTTAACTTTTCGCCTATCTTGGTATACATTTAGACGGGCGCTTCAACCGGAAAAGACACATTATGACCGAAAAAGTACTAATAAGCATGAAAAGTTTAGACTGGCCACTTAAACGAAAATCTGCATGAAACTATAATTTACAATGCAATCATAAAGGCTATGCAAATTAATGGTATTCAGCTTTGGGGAATAGTCTGTGCGATTTATATCGATATTATACAAAGGCTGCAATCTAAACTGCTTCAGAGGACGCCATAGTAATGCTTTCAAGCAATAATTTGTCGGTAATACAATTCTTCAAGCAATACATTCTCTTCCGGAACTATTTTCTGAACTCTGGTCGCCATTCGACCATTCACCATTCGAGAGTACATAGGTTCGAATCTCCGTGCATGAACATCAAATAATTGAAAAAGTTTTTTTCTAATAGTGGTCATCCCTCGGCGTGCAATGACAAACCTCCGGGTGTATTTTTTCCATAAAAAAGTTCCTCATAAAAACAATCGGCTTAAAATTGTAGGTCCCTCCATTTGTGGAACAACATCAAGACGCACACCACAAATAGGAGGAGGAGCTCGACCAAACACCTTACAGATGTGTACGCGTCAATTATTTATTTTTTCTGTTGTGCTATTCCATTGAAAACATAAACAATTACTAGTTAAATAGTTAAATTTAAATACCAAAAATTGAGAAATTCTGTAAGGTTTTAATCAATTGTGCCATTTAAGTAAATCAATATACAACTTCTTAAACCTAAGCTAAGCCTACCAAGCCCACGTAAAGCACAGAGAAAACACTTTTCACTAATTCAGTTGCTGTAAAACCAAAGGTTCCTGCAATTTAGTGTGCCCTATGCTTGCTACTATCACACGGACTACATTGTCATTAACTTTACCGCTATTGAGGTCCCGACTTCATTAATATTATATATATATATATATATAATTGGCGCGTACCCCCTTTTTGGGTGTTTTGCCGAGCTCCTCCTCCTATTTGTGGTGTGCGTCTTGATGTTGTTCCACAAATGGAGGGACCTACAGTTTCAAGTCGACTCCGAACAGCAGATATTTTTATGAGGAGCTTTTTCATGGCAGAAATACAATCGGAGGTTTGCCATTGCCTGCCGAGGGGCGACCGCTATTAGAAAAATGTTTATCTTAATTTTGGTGTTTCACCGAGATTCGAACCAACGTTCTCTCTGTGAATTCTGTATGGTAATCACGTACCAACCCATTCGGCTACCGCGACCGCCTTCATTAACATTACTTCGTTTAAAAAATGGAAACAGGAAATGGTAAAGGTGTTGCCAATCTACTGACTTACATAAATCAAAGTTGGTACTAGATTAAAAAGTTGAAAAAATTTGATGAAAGTAGGGAAATTAATCATCCTTCAGATTTTCAATATAAAGTTTTTGTCTACTTTGGAAATTGTAAAACGATATTTATGCTAAACTTATCCACTCAGAATTGAATGCATAGGGTGAATTAAAAAGCTCTCTACGTTTTAAGCTAGATTTTTTTAGTCAGCTGCGTTTTATGATTAATATATTGCGCCAGTCTAAAGGTGACTTTGTTTTAAAAAAAAAATTGTTTGATAGTTTTGCGGTTAGTGAAACCAAATGAGTGCTGCAGCTTTGCCAAATAAAGGCACAAAAAAAGAGAGAAAATTATATACAATTTTCAATACTACTAGAAACCAGGCTGAAAGGTCAAAGCAGTCGACTAAAAAATATTATCCCTTTCAAAAGCAAGCCGATATTTTCAGCGATGACGATAGAATCATTCATTTCATTTCAGTTCCCGCACCTGCGAAGCTATCAAGAGAGGATATCACTAAGGTTATTAAATTTGACAAGAATTTCAGGAGTGAATTGGATGATAAAGTAAGCTAGAGTTAATTTGCTCTTGAAAGGAAATTCCATGAGTGCACCCTAAACAGGTACACAGAGGTATACGAGGAGAACTCAAAGCATATGCGTTACATTATATGGCCCTAAAAGAAAGCCGTCTGTATAAATAGGTAGTTTTCCCAGCATCTTCCGGGCAGAAGTGTATGACATCTACATATGAGCTGAGATCAACTTAGATAAAAATCTCCGAAAAGAGCGAACAGTGAGGCAGCACTCAAAACATTGCCATCTTTTGTCTCTGAGTCTTCCTTAGTCTGGCTAAGGCTCATATTGGTGCCATGGCGTAATGGTATACTTGAGAATGAAGTAGCAGATGGGATATGTGAAAGGCCGCCATCTCGTTATTAAAAGGACCATATCCTTTCATTGCCATAAGACAAAACGCGATCAAAGAGAATTTTAGAAGCGAAGAGCTTAAGCTACGAGACGTAAGCTGGCACTAAAACGCCGGGCGAAGTTCTTACTGAGGGTTACTGCAGAGCGCGTAGCCATCTGGAGATGTGGTATACTGACTCCTGTTATTTCTGGGATCAATTCACAGAAACTCCAACACACCTTCGAATGTGATGCTACAGCGAGAAGAAGTACTAGATATCTCGGCCGGATGTGGTCAGACATTTCGCACATACGCTCAGCCCAAAACAATTCCATCTTAGGTATATTGAAGGAGCTGAGTTTGGATGGGTTTCTATGAAAAGCAAAGGGCACAAAAGACCTCAAAGTTCATAGTTTGGATTTTACGTGAAATTCTGAGATATTAAGACAAAACCATATTCCAAACCATGTTAAGCTATTTTTATATTATCATATGAAAATTCTTATACTATAAGTATTTTTACTTATTTAAGGAATTGAACTTAAAAGTGCGGTTAATACTTTTTGTTTTATAGGCAAAACTGTAAAATTATGGCTCTTTATATGAATTAAATAGTGTTAGCATATATCATATTTTATTTCATAAATAAGTTTCTTCTTCCCATTATTTATTTATTTTAGGTATTAAACATTTCTGGCATTGGACAACAGAGTAAGCATGGATTTCGATCCAACGATCCACGTCATGCCACTTGACTCCATGCTATCCAGAGTCGTGCTTGACAAGAGATACAGTGTGGTGCTGCCAGAGGCTCAGTTGTGGGGAGACTCAGAAAATGAACCCGACAAACACTTTTTTCGCATTTTCACGGATGGTTCCAGGACCGAGCTGGGCTCCGTCTCGGGGTCTACGTGGAATCCAGCGGGATAAAACTCCACTTTGCTCTTGGAATGCATGCATCTGTGTTTCAAGCGGAAATGTATGCTGTTCAAGAAGCGATGAACTTTGTTCTGGAAAACAGACGGAGAGGCAGATTAATGTGTGGGTATTGTGGGTAACGAGATCTCTAACTCTTTTGCCAGAATGGGCCACGGTTAGCAAACGGGCTACTCTAACCCACAAGCGAGCTTGGAAGGCTGAGAGAGGCTACAGATAGACAAAACTAATGTTACCTGTCATGTCCGCCCGACTGTCGCAGCTCCTTCTGTCACTTAGCAGAGGGGACTGTAGGAGGTTTGTTGGACTGATGACGGGCCACTTTCTATGGGCAAAGCACACCGAAAAGGTGGGCATCTCAGACAATACACTTTACCCAGCATGTGGAGAGGAGGATGAGATGGCGGACCACTTTATGTGCGTCTGCCCCGCCTTCGCTCGAATCAGGCTTGACGTCTTTGGCACTGATGTGTTAAGAAGCGCGCACCTTGGCTCCTTGGCACCACAAGATCTACTCAGATTTTTTCGGAGGTCGAGCAATGGGCAATAAATGAAATGAAATGATTCTAGTAAGGGCGATAGCCATTGATGTTGTGAACAACATTTATTTACGAGTCGGTGAAATCGTTTTTTTTTCGACAACACCAGGCCGAAAAAAGTCGTACAGGAGCGCGCGGATCGCTCTCTACCTAGTTAGTGGGCTGTAAAAGCTATAATATTGGGAATTTTCGCATTCAGTATGCTCTTAAGATACAACATTTTCAAAATATCGAAAAAACAAAAAATCGACTTTATTGAAATTTCTTGAGCACCCTTAAGCATACTATGCATAAATTTTAAACTGTCAGATAAAAACCTGTTGAATGCATTTGACATATGTATGTGCATATATATTATTACCCGAAAGTGATCACAACTTACAAAAAATTAGCAGTCTGTTGAATTTAGATTTTGCTGAAAATTTTGTTAAAGGCGTTTCAGATACTGCGGTACCAATAGCAATATTTTTACTGATTAGCATTAAAAGTATATTATTATATTATATTCATTATTATAATAAAATTGTAAATATATTTGGCGGTGGCAGTTGCCATTTTTTCGTGCATGAGCAACACAATCTCAGTTCAGACCAACTTCTGTTGTAAGCAAACGCTGTGCCATCCGCTGTTGCGATAGCAAATCAGCTGATTCTTTCAAAGTCCGTGGTTTTAACGGAGAGAAATGAGTTCATATTATATCAATAGGTATGTATATACATATGTATATATTTATTAAAGGTGCTAGAATGAAAATTAGAATAAAGCACTCAAAATAAATGACAACTTTTGCTTTTCGGAATGTAAAAAATAACTTATAAAATCCCAAAATAGTTAAATAAAATAAACAGTAGAACCAAGTCTTGCAACAGTGCACACATGCATGCATGTAGAAATATGTATGCATGACTTAACGCCTTCCATCATCTGCAAAATGATCCGATCACTTTATTCAAGCTAAGGCTATATACATATATAAGCACATACAATATATCAAATGGTATGCATTAAAAAGATGCAGCGCTCACAACATTTCTACCAGCAGGTATGTATGCCTAATTGATAAATTTTCCAAAGAGTGATTTGCTTATTTGTATCCTGTAATAAAAATACATTTTCTTTCCACAGCAGTAAGCTTTCCAACTCTCCTCCTGCTATCACATCGCCTGTTATCCGTTCATTTTGTTGAGCAAGTATTGCTCAAATATACATACATATATTTATATGAGAGCATGTGTTTGTGTGAGTGTATGTATGTGACATGGAGCATGCAAGCGATGTGTGGCGTGTGATTAAATATGTATGCATGTGCTACATCTATTTTATCATGACATAAACAGGCGACATTAGTGTTCAAATGTAAACATCTACATATACAAAGTGATACAAACGTATTTGCAAATGTTTGTCTGCATGCACAGTTTACATTTATGGCAATATAAACACTGTCGGACAAAATAAAGTGCGATGCATACACACACTTGTGCTAACACAATTAAGTCCCGCCATCTTTTTACAATCTTCGCGGAATTCGTCACGATCACTTTTTTTTTTTTTGATTTTTTATAAAAAGTACTGTACAAGTACAACAATATCCAAACAAAAAAAATGAAGCTTACAAAATTCAGAAAAATTTTACAAACTTCAAAAAGTTAGCATAAACATATTAACCTTCTTAATCAGAATTTCAGAGTTACTCGCTATTACATACATACATACATATATGGTCGCTACAAAAATTACGAAATTACATATACGGCATAGCCGACTTAACCATATATACCGACCATCAATCGCTTACTTACGCCATATCGGATAAGAATCCGAATCATAAACTAAATGGAAAAATATTATCGAAGATTATGGAGCAAGAGTCGTGTATAAATCAGGCGCACGGAATGTTGTAGCTGACGCCTTGCCACGACAAATAATTAACACATCTTCTATAAATACTGTACATTCAGCTGATAGTTCATTCAACGACATAATCAAGGCAGTACGTCAACAGCTAAATGCCTACGGTATCCAAATAGAATTGATATCAAGCGCACAAAGGAATGAGACAAGTTCGTGTGTTATATTTTAAAGTAAAATTCGTCACACAATAACCTTTACTGACGAAATCTAACTGATATCCGAATTAAGAAGGTTTTTGCAGCCGAAAAAAATCACAGCAATATATATAGTACAACTGCTGAGGATTTATTTAGATACGGACAAATTACAAAAAAACACGTTCACAGATATAACATTCGTACATGCACCAAACAAACTCGAAGACATAACACAACCAGATAGACAGTTAGATACAAAATTAATGTAAAAGAACTATTAGAACAATAGTATTGGCCGAACATAAAACAACAATGTAAGGCATAAAACAAAAAATGCACAGCTTGTCTTTACTGCAAATACGAACGGAATCCCATTAAAAGAAACAGACGTACCAACACAATCAGGGGAATACATACATTTAGATATTTATTTTAATGAACACAAAACATATTTAGTAGCTGTAGATAAGTTCTCAAAATACATAACTATCAGACAATTAGACTCAAAAACAGAAATGGATAAAATAGTAGAAGAAATTCTTATCAACAATTTTCCGAACTGTAAACGACTCATGGCAGATAACGAAAATTGTCTGAATACACCAATGATAAAACAAATGTATACAAAATACAATATCAACAAAATACAGACACCAATATAAAGATCAAAGGCAAACGGTCAGGTAGAACGAAGGCACAATTCCATATTGGCAAGAATATTAAAAATAAGGAATTCAACATCAGCAATCGAGGAGCTAATTGTAGCTATAAAGGAATTGAACAACACAACCCACACCTTCACAGAAAACACACCAAAGGATATACATTTTAACCTAATAACAAACAGCAAGGAAGACGTAGTAAAAAAATTAAAAAACGCATCGGAGAAAACATTACAAAGTCTAAACCAGAGAACTAGACACCGAACTTTCAAACAAGGACACCAGATATTGGTGTTAAGGACTACCATCAGAAGTAAAAGCGACAGTCGTTACAAAAAGTGCATAGTGCAGGAAGATCGTGAGGACACGATTTTGACTAAAGAGGGAAAAGTTATTCATAAAGACAACGTAAAAAATTACACAGTTACAGGAGATGGCAATGAATTACCTGTTATTACTAGCCATGGTCATCGTAATCGCAATTCAAGTAGAAGGAGATAACAAAATAACAACCATAACTAACAGGAAATATATTCTAACTAGAACCGACGATGAATATTTATTTGACGAATTCACATTTTTATTCTACGTAACTAATTGACAAAAAATTACCACATCATACGAATAAATATTTATTAACAACTAAAAATCCTATCATTGGTATTTACAAATATCCTATCATAAATAATCATTGTAAACTATTTATATTCACACCACTTAGAACTTAGCATGGAAAAATTTTCAGCGATAAGGAAATTGCCCTTTGCAACAATATTTACACTAGAGTGAATAACTGTAAAAATTACTTAGGCAAGAACAAGGAACTAACATTAATTCGGTATAAATCGGGACGATTTAATTTAGAAGAAGAGGTTGAAGAATGATTTCCAATTATATTTCAAGAATAACAAAAAGATAAACATGTTTTTCCTAAACAGCAAACAAAGAAATTAATATCATATAAAAGACATGTCCCTGAAACAGTTAGATGAGGTATAAGTATAAATACGACTATCAAATATGTTGCCAGTCAGTCCAGTATAAACGTAGTGTTAAGAGTTACCCTAAAATAAAAAAAAAATAAATAAACTTTTATGTTTTCCAAAGTAAAGCAAGTCCTTAACTATCTTTCAGTCTTTAACTAGCTTCGGATCGAGTAATTAGTTTTGCGAAAGTCATAGCACATAGAATAAAAAAGAAATTTATTTCTAAGTAGCTTGGAAACAAAAAAGTGATTTACAAACTACCGGAATGGACTCTGTTGCATTGTGGATGGACGCAGAAGTTAAGGAAGAAATAAAACTCAGAAGGGCCAAACAAGAAAAATATATACCCACCTATGTAATATGACTATGGAAAGTCTTGTTAATGTTTATGCATTTAAAATTATAGTTTTATACAAAATGTTCGGCTTTCCAAGGAAGTCTTTAATTATGTGTTGAGAGGCATAGCTCAGGAGCTCTCCGCATCTATTAAACTTACGGCAGTAATTCCAATTATATTTGCTCTTAAATTGCTTGGGCCTCAGCAATACCGGTTTGCATGATTGCACATTAACACCAACAGGTTATATTCCTCGTGGGTGGTTCGTCCATATTTAACTCTTTAGTTAACCACCTCCACAAATTTGTGTATGTTTACTAAACATCAGCGCACTTTATGCAACCTTTGGCGAAATTTGGATGTGAGTCCGTAAAACCCACCATAATTCTTTGGCTTTATTTTGTGTGCTAGGGTTTGCTTGTTTAATCCCTATCGACAAGTATTTTATGTTTAAATACATATTATACATTATATTTAATAAAAAATTACTAAAATATCGAATATTATTTGCGAAGGTCGTATGATTTTGACATGAAAATTTGAGTAACAGTTGTCGTTTTTCAAATAAACTATTCGAAAATAAAATTAAAAATGTAATAGGAAAGTTACTAAGTAGAAGAATTCCGAATTCAAGTAAATTTATTTCCGAATCGGGTAGGAAAATATGACCTCGGGTTAAAAAGTTGAACATTTTGATGATCATTTTTTGACGTGACAACGTCTTATAAATCGATTTAACAGGCTGCACGCACGAAAAAATGTGTCGCTACCTTGCTCATTTATCGTTACCTTGCTCATTTGTCGTTACCTTGCTCATTGCCTTTACCTTGAATGAACTGCAAGCGAAAGCGCGGAACGAACAAAACAAACGAACGGCAACGTTCGACATCTTGCTCTCTCCTATTTAAGTGAGCGTATATATGTATGTATATGCGCAAATGTACATATATAAATTCACGTATTTGTATTTGCATATGCCTTCTTATTGATTATTATTAATTTGATTTACTTGAAGAATTTAAAATAAAACCAAGTTTGTTAATAATACCTGTTGTTTTAATGTTATTATTATTAATTATTTTATTAAATATGAAGGAAAAAATTTATGGTAATATAATATTTACCACATACCTTATAAGATATGTTGTATACTAATATATGTATATAAACACGCATAGACATATACAATTTCGCGCAATTTTCAAAAAGAACCAATCTATATGCAAAGATGCATACAAATCATATGGACATTTTAAATATACGAATCTATTCCGTACGCAAGCAAATGTAAGCTAATGTGCTTGAACTGCAAGCGAGAGCGCGGAACGAACGACAAAGAGCACAATCGGTCCCCGCGTTCAGCAACGTTCGACATCTGGCTCTGTCCTACTTGAGTGAGCATATATATGTATGTATATGTATGTATATGCGCATTTGTATATAAATTCACATACTTGTATTTGCATATGCCTTCTTCCTGTGTGCATGGTAATGAACCATTTCTCTGTTGAGAATAGGACGATGATAGAAAAAGTAGGAAATGAAAGGGAGTGTTTCGAGTGTAAAGTGTCTTGAAAAAGGCAAATCGATGATGGTGCCTCTTAGTGTTGTTGACTTATTAACGTCTGATGCACAATCGAAATTGAAGATATCTTTCATGAATTTGATAAATGTTTCGTCATTTTTCACGTATTCCTATTCCATTGCAATTCCATTTACCTCCTCCTCTATATCCATACAAAATATCTATCAAACAAATAAAATTAAAATTTTGTTTTGAAAATTGCAACCATTCCATCAATATTTTCTTATGACGTTGTCACGTTAAACTATCGTCAGTAAACCGACTTTATAGACAACCTCTTTTTTTTTGAATTTTTGTGAATTTTCTACAAAGTTCTGAGTTTATTTTAATTTATTTTTAAAGAGGTATAAAAAAATATACGAAAAAAATGTAGCCTGAAATTTATTCCGAATATTGTACGTAAATAAAGTGGCTTAATTATATGAGCACGAGTGTGTATGTGTGTTGGTATGTGCTCAAGTAAAAAAGAGTGAACTTTTATTCAAAGTTTTCCTTAGTATGGTATATTAAATAATACAAAACATTTGAATTTTAAAACTCTACACAAAAAACTAAATTATATTATTTCTTACATAGACGATTAAATAAAGTGGAAGCGAACAAAAATAGTTTTAAAAATTCAATACTATACTAAATAAATATGTATGTATGTATCGAATAACAAAATTCCAAAATTCCAAAATTCCAAATATAACTCCTCCGACTCTAGGTGGAACGGCACTGTCATTCAGTGATGAGGCCCGCTACCTAGGTCTAATAATAGACCGAAAGCTAACATGGAAGGCAAATGTCGAAGATAGAGTAAAAAGGGCGACAATAGCACTATACTCTTGTAAACAGCTAATAGGACTAAGTTGGGGTCTCTCCCCATCTATCGTATACTGGCTTTACACGGCAATTGTCAGACCAATCCTAACATACGGCATATTAGTATGGTGGCCAGCTTTAGATAAATTGTACGTCAAAAGAACCATGGCACACGTACAAAGAATGGCCAGTCTTTGCATCTGCGGGGCCCTCAGAACCACACCCACAGATGCACTAAATATTATTCTTAACATTCTACCAATAGAGCAGTACGGTAAGCAAACAGCTGCCAAAGCAACTCTCAGACTAAGAGAAATCGGCCTACTCAGAACGTACCAAAGAGGGCACTCCTCAATTTTAGAACAATTCCCCTGCATTCCCAGCACAACGGATTTCTGTAGGACCAAGGACATCAATTTCGATAAATCCTTTGTCACAGTATTTCCTTCCAAAGAGGAATGGGATAACGGGCTCATTGTCAAGATAAATGACTTAAACATCTACACAGATGGCTCAAAACTAGACAACCAAGTAGGCGGAGGGGTCTACTCCGACAAACTCGGAGTATGCCAATCATTTCGCTTGCCTGATCATTGCAGTGTATTTCAGGCGGAAGTCACTGCCATAAAAGAGGGACTTAAAGAGATAAAAACGAGAGTATTATCCGCAAATGAAGTCTTCATTTACTCGGACAGTCAAGCAGCAATAAAAGCGCTGGAATCAAAAACACACTCGTCAAAAACAGTTCTAGAATGTTTTAAACTACTAGATGACGTATCTAAGTGCTACAAGGTGCACCTTATCTGGGTGCCAGGCCACAGAAACATTGCAGGAAACTGTAAGGCGGATGAACTTGCAAGAACCGGTACAACGCTCGGTCTCGAACCGGATAAGGCGCTGATACCCATGCCCATAGCCACTTGTAAATTACTTATAGACAGGGAAACCATCAAAAAGGTAAATACAATCTGGCAAAACCTCACAACATGCGAACTAAGCAGACAGACATGGCCGAACTGGAACAGCGGTCGATCGAAGATCTTGCTACGATTCAACAGAGAATCTATAAGAAAAATGATAGGAGTTTTAACTGGTCATTGCTTAATAGGCAGCCACGCTAGAAGGTTAGGACTCCCTTACTTCGATTTCTGTAGAAGCTGTCTTAATACAGAAGAAGAGGAAACAGTCAGACACTTTTATGTGAGTGTGAAAGCCTAGCTATGAGAAGGCTGCGCACTCTCGATACAGCATTTCTAACCGATGTAGCGGACATAGCCCATCTAAAACTAACGAAGCTCTGCTCGTTTATTAAAGCAACCGGATGGTTTGAAAAGGAACACGTAGAGTAAGGATAAACTCCAGTGGTATCACAATGGACCTGCCGAAGGTCTAAGTGTGTCTTGCGACAACCACCCTACCTACCTACCTACCATGTATCGAATATATACTCAATACTATTATATTTATGTATATCTAAGTATGTTTTATTAACTCCACTCATCTGTTTGACAACTAGCGATTGATTCATGATTTTCATATGATAAATGCTTGTTCAGGATATTCATGACTGTTTACGAATTTCTCTCTATTGTCTTGAAAAAACAGTCACCCAAGTACTTGTCCCCGCACTTTATGGTATATTTTTCCTAAATATGTACATATGTTTACCGGAAACCAGTCAGCCAATTTCGAGATTCTGTCCTACTGCTGCATGAGAAATATTTTTGGGCTGTAGTCTTGGTTTAACCGCTGTGAATTTTTTCAACTAATATTTGGACTCTTCTGACTCAATAATGAAGCTTCAAAAAGAATCAGATATTTTAAATTAAATAAGTTTTTCCAAATTTTAGAGGCGAACTACTGGCAAAGTAGTTAAACTACAATATTCGGCTCATGCGTAAAGGTAGTATTGGTGTAGGGAAGCGAAACATGGCTGGTCTCTAACACCATCACACAGGGGCTACAATCCTTCATCAACAAACACCTCCGCATCATCTGCAAAATATTCTGGGCAAACACCATCATTAACGACACACTGTGGGGATTAACGAGCGAGGAACCCTTAGGCAATTCAAACGCAGAAAGTGGCGATGGATAGGTCACACATTGAGAAAACCACCAGATAGCATCACGGTAATAGCACTGGACTGGAACCCGCAAGGGAACAGAGGTCACAGAAAATACTTGGAGAATGTCGGTGCTGCACAAACTAGGAGATGCCGACATCTCATGGGACGGTGCAAAAAAAACAGCAGAAAACCGTGTACGATGGAAGAGCCTTGTTGAGGCCCTGTGCTCCCGGGAGGAGTGAACAAGGAAACAAAAACTGCCAAGGTACTTTTTTATTGCAGACGCAACTTAGGATCCTAGTTGCAGAATTTTATGAACATTTTTCACTTCCATCGTAATTTTGCGATCATTGTGAAGTTCGGTTTTCTGAATCGGTTTCCAGAATTTATTAGTTTGGGAAAAAGAAATCCATTATTTTATCGGTGTAATTTGTATGTCTTTTGTTTTTTCCATTGAGTTGTGAGTTACAGGGTGTTAACAATGGCAGTAAGCAAAGAGAAAATTCGGTACGTTTTGTAGTTTTTCTTAGATAAAGACGAAAATGCAAGCCAAGCCGCTGTAAGGTGCCGTGTTTCGAGTATCGATACTGTAACAGCTAATTACGTACAATTTTAGTTGCGTTGATTCCATTCAGACATTTTTAATGTTAAAGAAAATGTCGATAATATCCATAAAATCACAAAAATTATCGAAGTTGACTGGGATGTTAGTAGTCGTAGCAACACCCAAAAGGTAAAGATCGATCATAAAACAGTTAAAAGCATTTGCGCAAAATAAAGAATAAAAATAATGGATTTCCTTTGCCCAAACTTAAATTTGAGCTTTTTACTTTTGTATGTTTTAATATTCCTTATCCCAAGAATTGCAAGTGGTTTTGTTAAAGGATTTTTATCCCCTTACAGTCATTTCTACTTTACCGGAACAACCTGAAATTAAAGAACTGTCACTTTAGCAACGTTTTCTAAATATTTAAACACCCGCTTGTAAATTTGCGATGCCTTTTGTAAGACATTAGAATAATCTACAACGGAAACTAGAACGAAAAATGATTTAAAGAAAATTCACCTTTTACATTGTTAAAGCCACCAAAGAGCGAAAAGAGTCCAAAAAAAGAACAATGTGAATTAGTTATTGTGCTGCAACAATGCATAAAAGAAAGAGCGAAGGAAGTGGTGATAGCAAACGAACGAAGACAATAATGACATTAGCGACGACAATAATAACTGTAGTCATGAGAAAGTGTGAATCCAAATTGGACACTTGGGACGTGAAATTGGAAGTACAGATGCGGGGAAGATGAATTAGTAAAGAGGGCCGTGAGCAACTACCTTTTTATTAAATCTTTACCCCTTTGGTCTTTTTTTTTCAAAATACACAAATACAATTTTACTAAGAAAGTTTTGGCACTTTATTTTACCTGGAAGCACTAACATATTTGTGACTTATCTTCTCCACTACGAATATGCACCGAAAGCAAGATTACCACACGAGAAGTCGTAACTCAACATTATCGAAGGTGACATTTCGAAAGGTGACTTTTTTTTAAATACCAGCAGCAAGTCAAGACGGAAAATGTTTACGGCACCGAACGGTAACGAATTAAAAACAAAATTCAATGTGTATATATATATATGTGAACACTGTGGCGTTTAAGTTGAATTTGGAGCTCTTGGGTATTAAGAAACGTGTAATAGAATTGTATGGCAAATTTTTATTAGCACTTTTTGATTCGTTATATCTCTCTGTTATGAGTATTTTTACCCTTCTCCCCAAATAATCTTAATAGTCTACGTAGAATATATACAAGGTGGCTCAAAATTAATCATCTATTTTGTTTTGAATAGCAGACAGGTTTTGAGAAGAAATCTTGTTTAGAAATTTTTATTTTGATCATTACGCGCTCAATTGCGTGTCCGTACGACACCATTTGCAAAGATTATAAAATCTTCCGATTGGGTGATTAATTTGCTAAGAAACTGAAAACTACATACTGGATAATACTGCCCTTTATTTTCTAAGCTAGTGTATGCGCATACACCCATATATATGTATGAACATACACAGTAAAATTGGCGCTGTTATGTGGTATCTTCAATGGCCTCAGACAAGTGCAAAGCACAGCGACAACAGCCGGATAGATATGAGTGAGTGTAAAAACTTTGTAAAGCCACCTTCTACTTACTTCTGCAATATGCATGTAAATTTGTGTAAGTGCACTTGAAATTGTGTTATTGTTAAGTGAAGCGAACAATTGGCTTTGCAATGTCGTAGACACTAACAAACTGGTTGGTAAACAAAATAAATATTTGCGCTATTTTCAATTGGCCAATGGA
Organism: Anastrepha obliqua; assembly: GCF_027943255.1. Taxonomy (NCBI): domain Eukaryota; kingdom Metazoa; phylum Arthropoda; class Insecta; order Diptera; family Tephritidae; genus Anastrepha; species Anastrepha obliqua. The sequence continues at coordinate 92,215,293 of NC_072892.1, forward strand.
CAGCAACTGAGCGACAGCTAATTTTTTGATTTTTATCTAATTTCACAGATTTTGCAGAATGCTTACATTGTGCTTATATAATACGTGGATGTATGAGTTTAGATAGGAGCAAACAATACTTAGTTGATTAATGACTTTTACTGGTTTAGTAGAAAGAATGGCACACATTTTGCAAATATATAACTGAAATATGGATATTTATTTTCAGTTGCTTGAAAAGTACTTCGATTGAAATTTACTGAACTAACTAAAATGAACGTATTAAAGCTCTACAGTATTTTATTAATTTTTAAAGATCTACAGTTAATCATATTTTCTACTTAGCGTATCAGCAAAACTCGTTAAATAGCTACAGCACAGGGATTTGTTGAAATGTTTTGGTTATTTATTTGTTTGAAGCGGGGAAGCGGAATTCTAATAGGTTTTCCGCCAAATAATGCCCCGAAATATGTGGCAGAGGTCGTAAAATCGTGAATCCAGAGCGATGCGGTAAATGTAACTCATTCTATCCAAAACTTATGGATAATTGCTGAGAATGAGTTTAATAAAAATACTCCGATATATGGGGCAACGTATCTGATATGGAATAATGTTTTGCAAAAGCCCTGGATGCATGAAGAAATATTCACCAGAACATCGTTGACAACTCAATTGAGTTTATGACTTTGTATAGAGGTCTCGCAACAAACTATTCATTGTTTCTTTCCATTTTCTAAAATACATTCTGTCAAAAAAGTATCGGGAATTGTTTAATAAAACGCAAAATAATTGTTTCATCAAAATGTATTTTATCGCCTTCAAAATAAGCTACATTCGAAGCAATACACATTTGCCAATGATTAATCGAGTCATCAAAGCATCTTCAAAACGCATTTGAAGAGATATTATTCAGCTCCTTCAGCGAATTCTCCTTAATGGCCTCTATCGACTCAAAGCGGCGCCCGCGGAGTGGCAATTTAAGTTTTGGGAAAAGGAAAATTCACAGGGGGCTAAATCCGATGAACACGGTGGTTGCTCGATGATATTAGTCGAGTTTTTGGTCAAAAAAGTGTTCATAATATGAGCCTTGTGGGATGGTGCGTTATCATAGTGCAAGATCCATGAGTTCTCTTTCCACAAATTGGGCCGTTTCCTACGCACATTCTCTCTCAAACATCGCGTAAATTCAAAATAATATTATTTATTTACCATAGAACCATTTGAAACGAATTCATGCTAAGGTCACGTGCTACCTCCTTCAAACTTAAGCGATGGGTTTCCACCACCACCTTGATTTTATCGACATTTTCATACATTGAAGACATTGATGCGTGACCAGATCGGGGCAAATCGACTTCTCGGGCCTCTACAAAGGCCTTATATCTCTCGTAGATCCGTCTTTTTTGATAAAGCATACTCGCCATAGGCTTTCTGCAACATTTTTAATGATTTAGACTCCACATATGTGCGCGCTTTTTAAATGAACAATTCCCGATATTTTTTTCTCAGAATGTATGTATGTTAATATCTTATTGAAGCCGCAATTATTTGGCACGTTCAAAGTTGGATAAATGTAAATACATTACAATTACTTATACAATTAATATTTTGAGCTCCATCAGTCTACAGCAACTTTTCCAATTCTTTTTTTTTTTTTTTGCATTTCTTACAGATAATTGAATTTCGTAATTAGAATTAATTATGTGCTAGTAATATAACTGAAAGGAATTGAAAATGACAAATTTTTTCTTCCAGTTCCATTATCTAGAATTATACGAGTACTTTAGTTTTTTCAATTCCTTCAAGGAAGTGTTGTTTCTCATTTTTTATTCTTATAACATCAAGTCCCACGTAGTGATTCGGGGCGAGTATATTGAAAAATTCAATTATCATCTACCTAAAATTATTCCTTGCTAAAATTATTGGAAGTGTTTCAGCAGTAGTACATTTTGAATTAAAGTATAGCAATTATTTAGTGCCGACCGAACCGAACTTTATGTACAACCTAGCGAATATTTTAGTAAAATTAAATTTTAACTGGCTGTTCATTTGTATAATCAAACAAACTCATAGGTAATGAAAGTTATAGCTCCTAATTTTAAAAGGCGGCCGGAAATTATAAAATATATTCTTATCCATATTTTTGGCCGCCGTCGCTGAATGGGTTGGCGCCTAACTACCATTCGGATCATCCGTGCATGAAAAAGCAAAATTATAGAAACATTTTTTTCTAATAGCGGTCGCTCCTCGGGAGGCAATTAAAAACCTGAAAGTGTTTTTTTTGCCCTGTAAGATGTGCTTATAAAAACTATATGCCGTTTGGAGTCGTTCTTGTAACCATTTTTAATGAAATTCCTAAAAACAGGAACACACTTTTCGATGCCTTCGAAGCCCGAATTCTTATAGTATATAGCTTCACTCACCATCTAAAAATTTTTTGGGCCTTGGTTTTGTCCATACCGGTTACTTCAGCAAGTGATTTGCTATTTGGAAGCTGAAGAATCTATTCACTGCTCTCAGCCGTAGGATAACTCTTACCACCCATTACACAAATAAAAGTAGAACTTGAAGCAAACAAATCCTGGGAAAGGGCTCACAGTCTATGTTTAACAAGAACTGACACCATTTTAGAAACTAATGGTATTTAATATGTCACAAATCTGTAGCATATTTTTAATGGTTCTGTCATTTGCAATATAGGTATTGGCTAATTTACGTTACAATTTTGTTGATCAATCCATCTCTCTCTTCTCTTAATTTTTTTAGTTGGTGCTTTTTTGTTGCACGTGCAATTATACATAGCTGAAAGTGAGTCTAAATTTTATTCTGTTTATTTTGGTAGTTATGATCAAGTACTGAATAAAGAATATTCCTTTCTTCTCTTAACAGCGCAATATGTTACTTAAATACGAAATGCTAAAAGAAAGGGGAGGAAAATGCCCAGGAGTACGACAAAGCAAAAAGAAGCATTTTGGCTGCGAATTATGTGCAGTGAAAAAAATTACACACGTACGAGACACCATTGCACAATGATTGGAAGAGTTAAATATTTCGAATGTAAATCGAGAAAAAACTTGCATACACTTACATTAATACAATACTTTTCCAACAAATTCTTTAAATTTATGTAAAAATTTACTAATTCTTAAATGGAAAATAAACTAAAAATTTTTTTCTCACAAACATACTCAACAGAAACGCAGGTTAATAGAAACTGGATAGAAATGTGACGTACATTACCTACTAAGTGATTTAACTGCCCAAACACACAAAAACCGACAAAATCAATGGAACAGAAAAATTATTGCGACAGCCCGCCGGCGTCAGTTGGGACCAGAAGATTAAACCAAAAAATACGAAACCGATCTTGACTGGGAATAATTTGTATATATTACTATTAATATTCCACAAATTTGTCACTTAAATACACATCAAACATTACATTGTAAACCATTTTACAAATTGACTGGCATGCTGATAGTTACAGTTACGCAAGAAAATCTTCTTGCCTTAAATCGGCTAACAAAATTGTGATAAAAGCTTGAGTATAAAAAAAAAAATTTTAAATAATAATAATAATAATAATAATAATCCTGATTTATTCAATGTCAAACATTTTGGTACGGAGTTTTGTAAAGTCAAATATCTTGGGCTCTTTTTAACTTATATTTATAAAAAATGAAAAAACTAAAACATTTACTTTGTTAGCTAACAATTTTTGGGAAAATATTTTTTTTGCTATTTGTGAAAAATCAATTCAAAATACTATTCTAACGCATCGCGCGCTGCGTCCAATATTCGGTCGACATAATCGTCCATCAGAGTCACTAATTCGATTAACCATGGATCGGTTTCGCACCACGTTTGCTCTAGTAGATAATACGCATCCTCAAAGACGTCGTACAGTGCGCACCGAAGACGCTATTGCTGCTGGGGAGCAGAGTATCGAAGAAGACCCGAATGAGTCCATCCGCCATCGCGCGCAGCAATTGGAGATGTGCCCATCCACTTTATGGAAGATTTTGCGGAAGGATCTTGGTTTGCGGGCTTACAAAGTCCAACTCGTGCAAGAATTGAAGCCGAACGACCATCAAGCGCGTCGCACGTTCGGTGAATGGGCCCAAAACGAGATGACCACCGATCCCGATTTTCACAAGAAAATTTTGTTCAGCGATGAAGCTCACTTTTGGTTGAATGGGTATGTCAATAAGCAAAATTGTCGCATTTGGAGTGAACATAATCCACAAGCCATTGCTGAGACGCCGTTACATCCTCAAAAAGTCACTGTTTAGTGTGCTCTATGGGCAGAGGGAATCATTGGTCCATATTTCTCTAAAAATGAAAATGATTTGGTTCCAACAAGACGGCGCTACATGCCATACAGCCAACGCAACAATCGATTTATTGAAGGAAACTTTTGGTGAGCGCATTATCTCGCGCCGTGGACCTGTGGCGTGGCCTCCAAGATCGTGCGATATAACACCGCTGGACTATTTCTTGTGGGGCTATGTGAAGTCGCTTGTCTACGCAGATAAGCCCGAGACGATTGACGTCTTGGAAGAGAATATTCGGCGCGTTATTGCTGACATACGGCCCCAATTGCTGCAAAAAGTGGTCGAAAATTGGGCCTCTCGGCTGGAATTTATTCGAGCCAGCCGCGGCGGCCACTTGCCGAAATCATTTTTAAAACATAATGGCAAACCCTTATCTTTATAATAAAGCTAAATTCTTGGCCATAACATTAAATTATATATGTTTTATTTCATCTTGAAAACCTAACCTCTAAAAAAAACACCCTTTACAATGTTCATAATGATTATATACTTTTTTTCAGAGCGTTTCGATTTTTCTCGTATCGACATGTTCGAATTCAAAAACCTCGTATCTACATACTATAAGTATCGAATCAAATAACTTATAACTTTTCATAGACGTTAAGTAACTCTAAACATTGTTATCGATTTACTGAAAATTATGATTTTGTAGCTACGAGGTTAACACAGAAAGGGGACGAAATGACAATTTGCACTGATTCGCTGTAGTATTGGACTATAACTCGAAAATTTTATGGAATCCCTCTATAAAACTTTGAGATATTACTAATCATAGCCTAAGCAATTAATGATAAGGGAAAAATAAGGACTAAAACTGAGGGGGAAGTTTCTCACAATTCACAAAAAAAACTATTCTCCCAAAAATTTTGACCAAAAAAAGATTTCTTTCCAAAAAAGTACATTTCATTCTAAAAAATTTACAAAAATGTTAAAAATGGCCGAAGATATATCACGTGGAAAAACTTGGCAACAAAATTTTCAAACTTGAAAAAATCACTGTAACTTAAAACCTGCTTGGTAGGTTTCAATAAAATTTATACTGCTTTTGAAAAACATAAAAAGCTTGTACCTGATGGAAGGATTTTTTTCTAAAATTTGGATTATTTTTAAACAATTAATTGACGGTTTTTTCTCAAAAATCTGAAAAATATTTTGTGAGGCCGTCATATGGTTAATTTAAAAAAAAAGCTTCGATCAGGCACAAGATTATCTACCTATTAGTAAAACTAATTTCTCTTGTCCGATTGATTTTAGATGAATTTCCAAAGACTTGTGATGATCAGCGCAAGGGACTTCTGGAGAAACGGGCTCCACAAAAACAGCGACAACTTTTACAATTATTCATTTTTTTTTTAATTTTGCTCAAGTCAAGTCGAAGCATGATGTATTAATGCTATATTTTTTTTTTTGTAAAATAAAGCAAAAAAAAATGTTTGAAAATCATAATTTTTGCGGGCCACTGACTACCTCTAACCCCTTAAGCCTTCAAATGTTCCAATGTGATCTGAAGTCTGAAAAATTGGCGATAATGCCCAAACTACTTGTATTACTTAACATGGAATTACTTTTTGCTTAAACTGCAAAATGATCTGATGCAGTACTGCCTTTGTTTAATTCATTCTTGGCTCAATATTCCGAAGTAAAACAATATTATTTAAATGGAAAAAAGCTTTGCTGGAAAAAATACTGCAACTATCTCGTATTTTATCACATTCTTTCGTTTTGTACCTCTTAATTTCATATTCGGATTTTGAATAGTTTATTTTTCTGGGTAAGTCAGATTTTTCCGGGGCCTTGTCAAGATGACTTAAAAGTTTTCGCCCTTGAATACACATTAGTGGTCTTTATTTTATTAAACGTTTTTCAGAGATTTAATTTTTTCGAAAAAGTAGTAGAATTTGTTAGGGAAATGTGCAAGATGTGATGAAAATGTCTAATGTTAAAAGCCAAGATGGCTGACAATAAAGCAGCTAATGTCTAAATCACCAATTATGTCTAAATGTTCGGTTATCCGTTCTAATGACTTCTTCTCTATATAATTCCAACTCACTGTAACTGAATTGTTAGTGTTTAAATAAAAATTTAAATCAATAGTAATTAATTATAAACAGTAATTACAACAACTTTTTTTACTTGCAACTGGCTTGTCTGCTACTGTTTACTTCTTGATCGATTTTTTAATGGATATTTTTGTATTATCTAAAGTTTGAAAATATTAAAGAAACTTCCAGTCTAGGCCACTCAATGCCAGTTGCATATATTACACTTTTACAAACAGTTTGAATGGCTCTAAGTAAATGAATTTACATAAATATTTACGTATCTGTGAAAGGTAGCAATTAAATCGGCCCGGTTATATTGTATTAGGTGAAGTAAAAAGTTCTTAACGTTTTCTCGCTTCACTTCGACGATTCAATCATAAAGGGTGGCTAAATTTTAATGAATGTGAACCACATCTAAACGTCAAATTTTTTTCTGTATTTCATTTAACATTTTTCATTCTCAGACTAACTGAATTTGAACCGTGGAAAGACACATAATCGAGCAACGCGTTAAAGTTATTGAGGCTTATTATGAAAACGGGCGTTCAAATCAAAATGCATATCGCGCACTTTGTGATTTTTTCGGTCAATTTAATCGTCCAAATGTGCGTACAATCGGAAAAATTGTGCAAAAGTTTGAGCAAACCGGGTCTGTAGGAGAAGTAAAAATACCATTGCATGCTCGTACAGCTCGTACTGCAGAAAATATTGCTGTTGTTCGCGATAGTGTGGTTGAAGATCCGTCCACCTCAACTCGGCGTCGTGCCCAACAATTGCACCTCTCACGCTCGTCGTTGATGAACATTATGCATAAAGACTTGCATTTACACGCTTACAAGGTGCAATTGACTCAAGAACTAAAGCCTCTTGACCATTTCAAACGTCGTCAATGGTCAGAATGGTGGCAGGAAATGGCAACAGTGATTGACCAATTTTCCAAGAAAATCATCTTCAGTAATGAGGCACATTTTCACCTCAGTGGATTTGGCAATAAGCCAAATTGCCACATTTGAGCGAATGATAATTCAAGACTGATTGCCGAAAAACCAATGCACCCACAATGAGTGACTGTTTGGTGCGGCTTATGGACCGGCGGCATCATTGGGCCGTATGTTTTCAAAAATGAGGCCGGTCAGGCAGTTACTGTGAATAGTGTTCGCTATCGAGAGATGATAACGAACTTTTTATGGCCCGAATTAGAAGATATGGATGTGGACGATATGTGGTTTCAACAGGACGGTGCCACTTGTCACACATCTAACGAAAAAATGGCTCTTTTGCGCACAAAATTTGATGGCGGAATAATCTCACGTCGCGGCGATGTCAATTGGCCGCCAAGATCATGTGATTTGACACCGTTGGACTTCTTTCTTTGAGGTTATTTGAAAGAAAAGGTGTACGTCGATAAGCCAGAAACAATTCAAGAGCTAAAGGATGAGATAATTCGGCACCTTAACGGCATAGAACCTCAATTATGCATCTGCGTCATCGAAAATTTGGACCATCGTATTTGTATTTTATTCAAAATCAACACCGGACCTTTAAACTCAACCACCCTTTATAATAATTTTCAATTTCTTTGCAATGGATGCATATGTAAGTGTTCATGTGCCAATCCAACTCGACGATTTGCATGAAGAATGTATTATCAAATTTTGCAGTTTTCCCCTGTAACGCACAACTAGCGACACCAAACAGAAATCTGTCAAACATTTTTTGAAGCGTAATATCACCTTCGATTCTACGAATAATACGGCCCGATGTGACCATATATCGTGAGACAAGCAGCGGAATTTTTTCTTTTAATTTTAGAATTTAGAGCTTTTTGCTTCACCTAATATAAAGTTTAAAACTAAGAAACTTGCTGGCTATTTATGTGAACACAACTACCACTATGAAGTAGCTCTCCCGCAAAATTGATTATTTTATGTAACCTATGTATGCAAACCAGTTATTTACAATTTATTCAGCAAAATTTTCCCACCTATGCTTAAAAAAAACAGCAAATTAAGATTCGGTAAACTGCGGGCTCGAATCATGCTGTGGGCATAAGCCACCAAATGATAGAACAAGTTTTTTCTAATAGTGGCTAACTCTCAGCTGGCAACGGCCAACCTTCTGTAATATTTTTTCACAGAAAAGCTTCTCATACAAAACAAAAATGCCATTCGGATGCGGCATAAATTGTAGGTTCCTTCATTCCTTAATTCCTTCCATAAATTTGAGGACGACCTTGGCGAAACACCCGACAAAGGATGTTCGCGCCCAACATACGAGTATATAAATACACCCCTGATAAAATTAATAGATACGCGATATCTTGACCGGTTTTAAACATTTTTCATTTATTCTTGTTCATTTTCATAAATTTATGAAATTATAATTAATTGTACAATAAAATCTATATAAATGAAAGTTTCAAACTTTGTACAGATGCTTTCCATTTCAATTCAACCGGGCTATTCGGGTCATGTTCTTCGATTTCGATGTAACTCAAATATGTTGCTCTCTGGTCAAAATAATGAGACACGTATTTTTTTGTTCGCCCGAAAAAAAAATTTTTTCAAGAGTTATCGGCAATTTTGTTTTACGGCTCAAACTCGATTTTTTTTAATTATATAAGAAAAATTTTTTTTTAAATGCCCATAACTTAGTCAAAAATGAACCGATTTTAATAATTCCGGGTTCAAAATGATCGTAATTACTTACACGAGCGACTTCATGTAGAAACAATTGCAGAAAAGTAGTTGAAAATTTTTTATTTAGCAAAAAAGAAAAGAAATTTTTTTTTAATTACTCATAACTTAGTCAAAAATACGCCGATTTGAATGATTCTGGATTCAAAATAATCGTAATTACTTACACGAGCGACTTCATGCAGAAACAATTGCAAGAAAGTAGTTGAAAATGTTTTATTTTGCAAAAAACAAAAAGTGCGAAACAGGGTTTTTACTCAAAAATTCATTACGCAAAAACAACTCATTTTAGCTACTGGGCATTCAGCTCAATTAAAGTTTGGGATGTCCTTTTAATTTGGAAAAAGTTATAAAAAAAAAAAATACACTTTTTGAAATATTGAATTTCGAAAAAATTTCAATTTTTTTTCTTTTTTGCTAAATAAAAAATTTTCAAATTTGCAATTGTTTCTACATGAAGTCGCTCGTGTAAGTAATTATAATCATTTTGAACCCAGAATTATTAAAATCGGTTCATTTTTGACTAAGTTATGGGCTTTTAAAAAAAAAAAATGTTCTTATATAATTAAAAAAAGTCGAGTTTGAGCCGAAAAACAAAATTGCCGATAACTCTTGAAACAAATTTTTTTCGGGCGAACAAAAAAATACGTGTCTCATTATTTTGACCAGAGAGCAACATATTTGAGTTACATCGAAATCGAAGAACATGACCCGAATAGCCCGGTTGAATTGAAATGGAAAGCATCTACAAGGTTTATAAAAAGTTAACAAATGTTCATAAAATTTTAATTTCATCGAAATATAGAAAAAAAGTTGAGTACTCAGTTTTATAGCTCATTAATAATAATAAAATGCAATTTTCAAGTCGCTAAAGAATCCCATTGATTTTTTATAATTTTTTGCCCCGGAAGTGTTGCACATTTTCTTAACATAAGAAAATGCGTTATGTGGAAAAAATTGTTAAGCATTTACATATTTTAATTGGTAATTAATTAATTAATTAAAAATTGAATAATTTTGCATTTTGAGATACTTAAACTTGCACTTTATTATATTAAACTTTAATGAGCTATACAACTGTGTACTTATAATCTTCTTTTAAATTCTGACTAAAAAATTTCGAATTTATAAATTAATGACAAATAGATTAATTAATGAGAATTAACAAATTTAAGAAAAGCAGTCAAACTGGTCAAAATATCGAGTAACTCTTGTTTTGATAAGAATTAATGGCACTAGGAGAATTTGTCATAATTTTTTACAAGCGAAGAGACTCACATATCTAGAGAAAAACCCAGACTAAAGTAAACTGCCGAAACGTCTTCAAGTACTACGGTTTGAATACCCGTATACTTGTATGTGAGCGGAAAGCATTAAAGCGATTATGTAAGGCGTGCCCTTGATTACAATCACGCCTCCGGCATTGTTTTGCTATTCCTCGATTTTTATTAGTATTATTGATTTGTTTTGGCATAAATGATTAACGATACAGCAGTTAATGCTATTAACATTTTTTTCCTTTAAAATTAGCTCATTGCATTCATTGAGCGATTTCGGTTATACTTTGCCAAGCAATACTTTTATTTATTTATTTGATGATGTGAAAAAACCCATGCCAGGTCATATACGTAGTGCAGTGAGGACAGAATATCGCACAATATAATGTGAATGTGGCATAACTTTTGCAAATGGCATCTAATGCCATTGTGCTCTGACTTTTTTGTTACACATACATACAAAGATAGTGAATTAATTGACAACGAGCTATGGAGCGAATAGATTTATTGTGATCGCTTTTTTAACCAATTTGTCGTCTGTTGTTTTAATGCAGTTTATTTTAAATCGTAATGAGCAACAAAGCACATTTCCACTTAAGTGGAATGGAAAATTAATCCATTTCATTTGCATTTGCATTCCTGGGGCATGAAGAATTAATATTTTTGTATTGCGCATATTTTATAGCGACTATTTCATAAAAGTTTTACCAATCACCATCTAGGTAACTTACGCGTAAAAGCAAATTAAAAATCAAAAATCGATTTTAAGGATTTTGTATATGTATTTACATCATTTCGCAAAGTTTAATATGTTTAAGCCGGTGTACAGGGCCATTATTTTCAGTTAGGATGGTTGCCTTCGGGGTCATACCATGTGATGGGTTCGAAAAACCATTTTTTTTTTTTTGTAATGTAAAATATGATTTTTCAGTAACCGATGTCGTTATGACAGTAAGTAAAGGAGATGTTCGAGCACGCCGTACAGTGTTTCGAATATACAAAATCTGGTGGAAAAAAGCCACAAACGGTCGAACTCACTTTGCGTTTCATATATGTTCGCTATAAAATTGTGTAAGGAAAAGTCATTGAAGAGCTCTGACACATGAATATTTTTATTGGGTACGGTTAAGCAAAAAAAAAGGTGTATTGCTCGACTTTTATTTTCACACATATAGAGTGATCTACAGTTTTATTTCAGCTCCAAACGCCATTTCGTTTTAATTGGAAGCTTTTAAATACATAAATGGAAATGTTTTCATATCTCCCATTGCTGCAATGATCTTTCTTCTTCTTCAGACTTCTGTTAGCTTCAGCAACCAAATTTATTCTGCATTCACTCTTCTTCTCAATTTTCAACTAAGCCTACCAAGCCTACATAAAGTAATTAGGTGACACTTTCTAAAAATGTATTCACCACAAACCCAAACGTTGCTGTTACTTGGTATGTCGTGAGGAAAATGCTTGCCATTGCCTAACCTTCTCAATGAAGTTCATTCGCTATATGGCACCTTCATTCATTCAGTGTTGTTGTAAAGTGTCATTTACAAAAGTTAATTTCACTCTGACTACAGCTTTATTACTCTGAACGCGGCTAAGCGTAATCAATAATTAGAAGATGATAATGAAGAAAAGTCACAGAAACGCATTCAAAGATCCCTTAAATCATGTACGCCATTTTCTAAAATATGCAATATAATTTCAACATCAGGTGAACCGATAATCATATTTCTACTAATACTTACTTTTCCGAATCTATTTTTCGATGAAAAAAAAAAAAAACAAAAAGCAAAGAAGTGAGAAATGAAAAGTACCTTCCCTTCATACCGCTATAGAACTTATTAGAGTTTCAAAATTAAAACTTGGTATTGAACGCTGCGCAGCTCAACGCAATCAAACTGATTAACACGTTGGCTGCGACGTATCACCGGTGATCACAAAAAAAACCTATCCCAGGTGCCATATATCACCGGTGATCACAAAAAAAATCTACCCCCAGGTGCCAAGCAAAAAAAGTCATGTTCCCGTTTGAATTTTAACGAGATATTTTTACCAGGAATAAAAGTCACGCTCCTGACGCGTATGAGCACGTTTTTGTGCTGTGTTCACCGGTGACACTTGCCGTTTTTTAAAACTATTCTTATTTTTTTTTTTAAATGTGATCACCGGTGATCACATTTCGAAGAAGTAAATCAAAATAAATCAGTATCAAACTTGAGTTCATAGGGAGCAGTTGGTTGCAAATTACAGTGAAAAATAGTAAAGTGAAGTTGTGAAGTTATTGATTCCGAGGAAATACGTGACGCGTTGAATTCAATGGAAAATTCCAATGTTAGTGGTGAGGATTTTAGTCCAGATAAAGATGAATACATCCCAGATTCAGGCAGTGATACAAAGAGTGATGACAGTATTGATGAAGACCTCGATGTTAGTGCTACAAATGTTAATAATACTGCTGATGAAGAACAGACGGAAACTACGACAGAATGGACCTCGCCTGCTACTGGAAAGACTTTCGAGGATTTCGAAGAATTTACCAATCCACCCCAGGTTTTGCAATATGATGCCGGTACGCCATTTCAATATTACAGAAAGTTTTTGATCGATGAGATATTCGATATTATTGTTGAAGAGACAAATAGGAATGCAAACTCTCAAGTAACTGGCATCGGTACTCGCAGCAGCAGTAGGATGATATGTGGAAAGATACTGATCGCCAGGAGATCATGGAGTTTCTGGCCATAGTCATGTATATGGGAATGGTAAAATACCCTGCAATAACCGACTATTGGAAATCAAGCACATTGTTCAAAAACGCATTCGTCCCACAAGTTATGGCTCGTAACCGGTTCCAGATCTTGCTCAAATTCATTCACTTCGCAGATAATGCCCAGTCCTCTGAAACAGTGTCAAAAACTTATAAAGTTGACAAGGTCTTGCAGGAATTAATTCTGGCCTTTAAACAAAATAGACCAGCTAGCCAAAAACTAGTTATCGATGAAAGTATGATGCCTTTCCGTGGTCGTCTGGGTTTTCGACAATACCTTCCTGGTAAGGCCCATAAATATGGTATTAAGGTGTTCAAATTAGCAGACACTGCCGGTTACATATATAATTTGAAACTGTATACCGCAAAATCAGACACAACAACAGGGTTTTCTCTTGCAATAAATATTTGTCTTCAACTGATGGAAGGTTATTTTGGACAGAATTGAACACTCACGGTGGACAATTATTATACTTCTATCGAGTTGCGCAAAGCTCTCTTAAATAGAAAAACGCATCTACAAGGAACTCTAAGAAAAAACCGGATAAGCATACCTAAATTAACGAAAAAACGAAAAAAAAGAAAATGCATCACATTTGAAAAAGCTGGAATGGTAGTTGGCTACTGGAGGGACAAGAGAGAGGTTCGTTTTTTGTCCACGGTAAGCAATGGAACACTTGTACCCTCTGGAAGCAAGTCCAGAAGAACTCGACAAGATATTTTGAAACCTAACGTTATATTGGAATACAATAAATGTAAATAAGGTTTGTTAATTAAACTCTTTTAAAATTTCAAAATTCAAATACATATCTACTTAAGTACTTATTAATTTTATTCCTTTTTTTATTTTTTTCAGGAATCGATTTGGCGGATCAAGTGGCAAGCTACTTCAGCCCCTTATGGAAAACTATTCGTTGGTTCCACAAAGTAGCTTTTGACGTGCTATTGAATACGGCGGTTATTAATGCGTATATCTTACACAATGAAAATAACCCCAAAATGCAAATATCTGACTTTCGTCAAAGCATTATCCTTTTCATGAGTGGAAAAGATAGCGCTTCAATAGCGCGCTCACCTCCGCAGGGAAAACACTATTTAATAACGTCGACAGAAGCAACAAAGGATGGTAGGCGCAAGAGACATCGTTGCGGAATGTGCTATTCAGAATTAAAGACGACAAACTCGTCGTCAGTCGCCAGGAAGAAGGCCAAACTAGTGGCAACATACTGCGCCCAGAATTGATTCTGTATCTGAATTGAATTGAATTTTCTCATTTTTAATTTCGTATTATTTCAAAACTTTGTATTTTACTATGAAATAAAATATTTTTTTTTTTTAAATTAACTTTCATTTTTCCCAAAACTCCTTGCGTTAGGGTCCCAGCCCCTAAAATCTAGGGGCCTAGGCGTGTATCACTAGTGATACATTGGCACCTGGGGGTAGGTTTTTGAAATGATCACCAGTGATACATTGGCAGCCAACGTGTTAAACGGTATTGTACCGACTCTACTCTTTCTTTGGAAATGTACCATTTATTGGGAATAGGGTGAGTAAATTTGATATTGAATTTTTTATTTGTGGCTTTCACTTTTCGCTCTCTAAGCCAAACAAATATTTTCTGTTACCATGCCTTTTTCCACCTACATATCTCTTTAAAAACACGAATGAACTTTAAATACGTTTTTGAACTGAAAATGAACTTTAAAATACGTTTTTCTTCAAACTTCCTTTTAGAACCATGATATCTCAAAACTAACTTGAGTGGCATATTGAGGGCATGTTCAGCATATATGCGGCCGTATACGCCGTTTTGTGTACGACAAAACATTATTTTTTAGCAACTTTTATTTGCAATCTATCAAATACCCAGGTTACACGTTTTTTAAAGGTTTTCATATACGACAAAATACTTATACAAAAACTCATGATTAAGAAAAACTTAACCGTATAAAAAAATCCTTTTTCTATATTTTCACATAACCACGGTTTCGGCGATAGACGCCACTACCCTACAGGTGAAAACACATTTTTAGACCAATCAATCAGCAGGAATTGTTTTCATGGATGGATACATTTTTTTACTTCAAAGTTACTTTCCAGTCGTGAGCATTAAAATATTTTTAATTGAAAAAGTATACTTGTACAGGGTCCGGCACTCGCAGGGTAATCAACTTCAGACCGCTCTAGTTGCTCATGCAGGGACATCAGCTCTCCGGTAGTTGGCTAAATGACAGTTCAGGGTATTGTTTACAAACACGCGCAAGCATTTTGCCCAGAGTAAACTCGAAAAAATAAAATCGGTAATGGATTCAAACGTAACAGTACGATTGCATTATAAAGGTTTTGTTTATCGCACCATTATTCGTTACAATGATAATGGTGACATCGTAGAACGTCATGGAGGTGGCCATCAAAAGAGTGCAACGTCACATGAAATGGTTCAAAAAGTGAAAATGCGACTTGAGCGAAATCCCCGACGAAGTGCCAATCAAAAGAACTGAAAATATATAACCGTAGGATCCACCGCATACTGAAAAATAATCTCAAAGTCAAGCCTTACAAGATCCAAAAGGCTCATGATCTCACACCAAAGCAAGTCAGACTTAAGAGAGCGAAGAAATTGCTTCGCTTGGCCGAAAGCGGTCAATTTCGAGCAATTTCGAATTTGAGTTATTTATTGGCCACCAGGAGGCAGCACCCGCCACAGGTAATGGTTTGGGCCACTGTAAGCGCGGATGGGCGCTCTCCAATCGTTTTCATCGAGCCTGGCGTCACGGTAAATGTGAAATATTATCGTGGGCAGACAAACATTTCGGTGGCAGACCAGGGACGTTTCAAGAGGACTCGGCACCGTATCACAAAGCTCGAGTGAACCAAGAAAGGATAAAAAACAACGTTTCGAACTTCATAACGTCCACACAATGGCTCTCAAATTCACCAGGCGCAAATCCGATGGATCTCTTTGAGGCATTTGGGAGTCGCTGAAAATATTCATTGTCCATGAGTGGGCCAAAATACCAGCAAGTCACATTCGGGCGGCTTGCGATTCATTTCTGAACCGTCTGAAGGCCATAGTCAAGGTAAAAGGTGGTCATATCGAGCAAAGGTAAATTGATTCTTAATTTTGTATTATTTTTACACATTTTCACATCGAATTGAATAAAAATAACTTTCCTAACTAAATTTATGGCATTTTTAATTGATTATGATTCGATTGCCGGACCCTATACTAGTTGAAATATAAAGGGATATATGGTGAAAGGTATGAAGTTATAGGAATTTATTATTCTTCAAAAGAGTCCTCAACAACGCTAAACGAAATTACCTACTAAATATCGTCGATTTAGAGGTTGCTGCAGTTTTTATTATTTCTGCTTTGACAAAATTCATTTTGCGGTTGGGCTCAATGTCAGAAATACTGAAAATTTTTTTTCTCTTAAATTACTGAAAGGTGTTCTTGATCTTTTCTGGTAAATCCCTACTGGTTGCATTATTTATTTATGCGTTCTCATCGCAGTATCGAGTATCAACCCAAATATATTGCGCCACTTAAAAACTTGAATTTGGTTAATGGTTAATTTGGATGAATTTGGATATTTTATATACAAGGTGCAGGATAAATTGTTTTTTGTGAAAACTTCTTTTGATTGAGTAAAACTCGGCCTTGTTTTGTTCATTTCAGATGAAGATGAATTGAAAAGTTAATACAGGCAGATTATTGCATGAACAGCTTTTTTAGGGCAGAAATGCTCTCAGTAGTTTTCCTTTAGCAGCTGTGTCGCGTATAGTTTTAGAAAGAACTATGTGATAATTCAAGTCAATAGCGGTATAATTATTAGATGATAGTCGAAATTTCTGATACGAATCAATCTTTACAACGGTTATAACACATGGGATGAAAAGTCCCGGGCCTAACACATAGATTGCATTAGTTTTATTGCATTCACCTCTTTTTCAGTCAGTAATAACCTTAAAAAGGCAGCTGTTAAAATTTTGTGTTAAAATTTTTTCATTAGTTCGTGAGTTATTGTGTTAAGAGTGACGCTCCTTTTATTTACTTACAAAACATGTATCAATTTTACACTGCTTCTTGATGAGAAAAATACCGTCAAAGCAAAGCAATGTCTTGAAAAGTGCTATGGGACACCGCTCCATCAGAAACAACAATAAAACGATAGTTTGCTGACTTCAAGCGTGGGCGTAGAGATACCGAGATACAATCCAGCGGGCATCCAAATGAGGTGGTAATACCAGATAACATAGAAAAAGTGCACAAAATCGTTTTGAATGATCGATGAATGAAGGTCAACTTACATGAGTTAGCTGATATCGTGAAAATATCAAAAGAATGTGTTGGCTTTATACTGCATGATCATTTGACTACGAGGAAGCTCTGTTCTAAGTGGGTGCTGCGTTTGCTAACTGTTGTCCATAAACAAGAACGTCTGAGCCAATGAAAACAATGGCAAAACTACATGAATGGATTTTCGCCAGATTTGGCTCGCCGGTGAAAAATTTCGCTCGGACCTATTTTGAGGCAAAAAATAAAATAAATTGGAGCGACGCTGGAATGATTGCGTTGTTCTTAATGGAAACTATTTACGTTGATGAATAAAGCTAATTTTGAGCAAAAACCGAGTTTTCTTTGTTAGGGCTGGGACTTTTCAGCTCATGTGTTACTAAGTGAAATGCTATTTTTTTTCTCAATAAGTTAAATTTCGACATCCTTCAATTAAGTTATCTGTTTAACTTCTTAAGTGAAGGCATCCTCATTGCCGTATCCACGTGTCAACAACCGATCCCCACCTGATCGCAATCCTTTTATTCTGTGTGCGGTGCCTTAGAACTGGATAAGTGAAAGATTAATGATTAGCTATATTAAATTCTGAGAAACCATGTATATTTATATATTTTTCAATTTTTTAATTAATTTTTACTTTACCCACTTTTCCCATCTTACAATTATAATATTCGGAATCGATAAAAATGTAGCAATATTGGCGCCCATTGTCACAATGGAGACTATTATATTAAAGAGTATCTATGTAATTTTTAATTTTTTTTTTGTTTATGTCGACAAAAGCCGACCAGGGCGGTGTAAAAAAATGAGGTATTATTAAAATATTTAATATCTCGCTAATAGCTCAACTGATCAAACAAATGATACTTAATTTTTAAGGTAACTGAATTTGCTAGCTTATGAATTGAATGGAGATCAACTGGTGCGATTTGCTCCCATCAAAAGAAACACATTGAGACCTTTGCTGTCAACAACTGATCATAGGCGACGAGAATTGTTTATATGTTGTTGTGTGTTGTGTTTCATTCATTACATTTTTAATGTCGTACCAAAAACTGTAAGAGCTAGAATGGAACATTCTAATGCGCTTGCTTCACGTTTCAAACCCGCCACCAAGTGACTTGGTTAAGTATTTGAAAAATTTGATTGATGGTACAAAATTCGCCTCAAGAGAGGTTTGTGAAGATTATCTGGTAAAGTGTTTTATCAATAGGGACTACACCGTCTTCAATTGCAGTATTCAAATGAAAAAGTATTATTAAACAAAATATCACATCTTCGATTTTGAATTGGATAATCCTAACTAAGTTTACTCGATAGCTGTATTAAAGCAGAATAATGTTCAGATGAATTCATGAATTGGCTTTATGTGTTAGCGTTGATGAATAAGATGATTTTTGCACTTCTGATAGTTTTTATTATTATGTAAATATTATTTTTAATGTTTGCTATTTTAGTAATAATATTATTATTGCTTTTTTTGTATTGTTAATATTCTTAAAGTATGAGCGTGTGAGATTAAATTTGATTTTCAGTTCCAAATACACACATAATTTACTTTTCGCTCTCGATATTATTTATAGCAGATTATTTTAATTTTCGTTTTAAATTCCCAGCTATAAATGAAAACTATAGAAAATATTTTTTATCATTTTTTCGTAATCCTTATAATTTGCCAATTCTCTCCCTTTCAGTTGGCAGTTTGGTGCATTAAACTAACTTGTTGCTACTTGTCACATAGAATTCAGTTTCTAAAACCTGCATACTCACAATTACAAATAATACACGCACTTATAACGGCACAGATCGAATGCAATACTAATTTACGCCCAAAAGGTTTGTTGTGGCGTATACGCAACGCCCGCACATTCACTCGAGCACCACAACGATTTGTGCTAATTATTCGTGAGATAATTTAAACCTTTGTAGTTAATAACCGAACCGACGCGAAATTTGTAAACGCGACTGCGAAAGTACCGTTAAGCATTTCATCTCATATATTTTCAACCAATAACATTTTTTTTTATTTTTTTTACATAGAAATTATAATGCGTTCGCAGTTTTCCATTTGCCAGATGATTCGCACATCAAAGAGCCGTCAACGACTGAAGATTTGCACTGCGATTTGTGCAATATATATAACGCTACAGCTTATGAACTTTGCAGGATGCTCAGCAGCTGATGGATAGTGAGCTTTTGGTGGCGCAATTAAACGATGAGAGTTCACTGCCAAAAAGGACTCATAGAGATGTGAGTCATGCGCAGTGAAGCTCTTTGGTATACTCTTAATTTCCGTGTAGAGAATAGCACATGCATAAAGAAAGAGCAAATAACAGCACGCTGATGATGAAATAAAGGAGCATATATCACTTAAGTTGTTCAAAATAAAACGGAATGTATTGTAATGTTTTAAAAATTTTATTAAATTCATTTTAATTTGTGGCTAATTATACAAATTCACGTAAAAAAATCTCAACTACATATAACCATAAAAAAATATTTACAAAATACCAAATACGACTTCTAATCATACACATATTTACATCAATTGGTTGCACTTCACGAGCTCCTAACAATAACCTGTTAGCCGCCAAGTTTAATACTCGCAAAGGCGCCACTTAATTGCCGCCATGTTCCAAACTATAGCTATAACTAAGTCCGAGCGGAAAACCATTCGTCACTGCTGGCACACTATTTCCCATGAAGGTATGTAGTCCATTTCGTATGCCATGCAGTTGATAAACTTTTGCATTTTGTTCCAAATTGTAGACTACACTAGGAGATGGCACTGATCGCTCATCGCCACGCGTGTAAACTGTATCATTCAAAGCATTCAAACGCTGCCCATTCGTATAAAGATCACTTCTAATGGGATCAGATGGTTTGAAGAGGGTTTGTGACGTCACTGCACTTGCACTGGGATATTTAAACCGCATCAATCGGAAGTTTATCTCTTGTCGGTTAACTGTTTCTAATGTGAAGCGATTGAACTTTGAGGACATAGCATAAACCACACCATTATCCCATGGCGAATCGCTAATATCGGCAACGAATTGTAGTGCATCTGCATCGTAGGAAAGAACAGCCTGCTTATTTGTTTGCGGATTCCAAGACACAATTGCCGTTTCAGTGACGGGACTGAATAGGAGACTACCATCTTGTGGCGCTATGTAGAGTGGTAGACCCTGGGAAGACTTCTTGCCCAGGAAGCGGATTGGTAGTACATCATGCAATCGTCGTGGGCCTGCACGAAGCGCATCTTTTGTTATTGAGAAGATACTGAAAGAAAAATGTGAAATGAAGAAAGTGTGAGATATTGGAGTAGGAAGAATAGAATATTAATATTTAATAAGGAAAAATGTAAGTCATTTATCCGAAGTAAAAAGTGAAAGAACGTTGATCTATCTAAATATTCCAGTAATATTTATTTGTTTAAACAAGTTTACGTCAAGTATTAGGTGTTTCTAAAAAGTTAATTTGCACAGCTTTTTGACACTTATTGATACAGTGCTTGCTATTGAAATAAAAAATGGTTGCCCATTTTAGAAACGAATTTCTGTGCGAACTTTTTCATTATTTTGATTCAGGTTTGCCGATTCCAGAGGTTCACTTGAATAACACAGGCCTATAAAACTCATTTTTTTATATGACACTGGCTTAGAATATAATTTTGTGCGGTGAACACGCTTCGATTACGAAACTTGGCGTCTAAAAAACGCCACAATATTTCTAACAGAGATTGTAACATTGAACTTCTTATCTTCCAGTCCGTGTGCATTTGATTCATCTCAAAGTCAAATTGACATAATCAGGTTTCATTCATGTCTACAAATGAAATAAAAAATTTTTCGTAACATCTAAAAATTGTTTGCCTTCGCACTTGAAATGCGAAATCGCCTCCCTTGGTGTTCTTTAGTTAACATTCTCAGCATCCATCGCGCAAAAACATTCTCCATATTAAAGTTTTCGGTGAGGATACTGTTTAGTATGCTACTTATTGACCTTCCTCTTCTAGTTTGTAGCGATAACTGCTCAAGCGATTATGGACACATTAAGTAAAGACAAGACCTGCTCCAACTGTTCAACACACATAAGGGCTACTTTCTCTGCTACCATCAGCAGGCACCACATCGAATATATTTAGAGTTGGAACGACATTCATTCAGACGACATGATTTAGCTAGTAGAGCCGGAATTTCTTCTACTGTTTCACGTTACCCTCGATAAAGGATGTGCATAGACGCCTGGAGTAGTATTCGTTTTCGAAATATTATAGCTGTTTCAAGTTTTTGGTAAATAAGCGTTTTTGCACTGACAACGTTAAACGAAGTACAACATATTGACAAGTTTAAACTATTTATTTATTTTTTAATTTTAATTATTTTCACAAAAATATAGTTCACAGTACAAGAAAAACCATGTAGCACAAAGTTTCAAATGTTGTACATACTTTAAAAAAATTTAGTAAATTATCATCAAAATTTTAAACTTTTTGTTTAGAGCCTTCGATGAAATCCGGGTATAAAATTTTATAGCTCATTAAATTTTAGCAAATCTAAAGTTTTAGCCAGTCAAAAATAACAGGTGGCGCTAAAGTAATCCTCCTATCAGAAAATGCTATAAATTTTGCGATTGGCTCCTAATATCAGTTCTGTTTTGACATTTGTGTAGTAAACACATGCGAAATACACGTTAATAAATAATATTACGCTACACTGCTCCAGAACGCGGAATATTGCTGACTATTTATTTGACCAATAATCGGTCGGTGACTTTGGCACAACGTGAATTTCGTCGCAGATTTTCTCGCCGTCCAACGCCTACTGGTGAAACACTGCGACGTTTACCCGCTCGCCTCGAAAAGACTGGCACAACACGAGATGCTGCCAGGCGTGGCAGACCCCGGAACAGCCGTTCTGCAGAGAATATTGCTGCTGTAGCCGAGGATGTTATGGAAGCGCCGTCGACATCGACCAGACGACGTGCCACGCAAATGTGTATCAGTCGACGGCCTTTACAGCGAATTTTGGTACAACATTTGAAGATGTTTCCGTACAAACAAAGTCCAGACGGTGCATCAGCTGTTAGCTGCTGACCGCCAATCGCGTCTAACATACGCTCAAGCCATCCTTAATCACCACCAAGAGGAAGATGATTTTTCATCAAAAATAATCATCAGTGATGAGGCTTCTGGGGCACTGAAAATCCGCGGGCCAAACGGTTACTGTGTATGGTGAGCGCTACAGAGCAATGATCAACGAGTTCTTTTTGCCGCAACTGGATGAATTGCGATTGGAAAACATGTGGTTCCAACAAGATGGTGCAACGGCACACACTGCACGTGCCACAACCGATATGCTGAAGGATGCATTTCCCGGGCGCCTAATCTCCCGTTTTTGCGATTTACACTGGCCAGCTAGATCGCCTGATTTGACCGCTCCAGACTTCTTTTTGTGGGGCTTTTTGAAGTCGGGGGTTTATGTCAACAAGCCTCAGACTCTTGCAGCTCTTAAAGACAATATCCGTCAAGAATGTGAGGACCTATCGCCGGAAGTTTTGGCCAAAGTGATGGAAAATGCGATAAAAAGGGCTCAAATGGCAATCAACTGTGACGGCGGCCATTTACATGACATCATATTCTCGACTTGATGTAAAAAAAATTAAAAGACCAAGTAAAAGTAATCCACAAGAAGAATCAAAGTTTTTCATTTTTTTTTTAATTACAGCCAAAAACATCGTAAGGTTACTTTTGCGCCACCTTGTATGACAAAAAAGTGCAAATTTGAGATTGATCAAAAATCGAATTGAGTTTTGAAATTTTTTTTACTGGCGGTGTTACTGGGATTATATTAAACGCATGCTCGAAATTTTCTTTTATTTGGCTTCTATTTATTTATAAATACTTAGTAGGGTATAGTGATAATATTAGTAGTCGAATATAGAGATAATACTTAATCTCGAAGCATCCCTGACTCCAGCCTTACACATTTGCCGAGTGTTCGTTATATGGAGAAAATGCGCATGTCTAACAGAAGAAAAATCTTTCAAAGAGCAGCACGATTTTTGAGCTTCCTCAAACTTGCAGTTTGTTATACCAAAATTTTGGTGGTTAACATGTGATTTTTCTAAAAATTCTTATTAAATAGTATAGAAAATTTTGATCAAAATTAAATTTTTTTTACTGTGCACAAAGTTTCAAACTAGGATTTATATGGTTTTTGGTAAGAAATGAACTACGCTTAAAAAACAAAAATGATTAAAACTATTATAAATTACCAAATGAGTTGGTGCGTGATTATCATTCGGAATTCGAAGAACTTAGGTTCAAAGGATTCCGAGAAATACCAAAACAAAGAAAATGGTATTACCCCTTGGCAGGCAATGGTAAACCTCTGAGTGTATTTCTGTGATGAAAAGCTCGTCATAAAAATATCTGCCGTTCGGAGTCGGCTTGAAACTGTAGGTCCCTCCATTTGTGGAACAACATCAAGGCGCACACCACAATTAGGAGGAGGAGCTTGGCCAAACACCCAAAAAGGGATATTGTTTTTTTTAGTGTCCAAGTTATTGATCAAGCGAAAAAAATGTGTTCCTTCAAAAATTTTAATACCCTCTATAGATTGATGTAAGCTTACTCTAAGTCATGATATTTGAATGTTAAAGATATTTCTTACCTGAAATATTTTACATTTAGATTACCAAAATTAAATCCCTAAAAGCGACGGTAAACTCAGGGCAATGACAATTTTACCATATCATTCGAAGGTATTGGAATTAGTCATACATAGGCAGTCAAGCGCTTTTTCTTCTAAGCACTCCCTTTTTGTACAAACGGCAATCCGGGTTTCGAAAAGGACATAAATTTATAATTGCGCTGATTGGAGTTATCGAAGATGAGGGAAAAGTAACTTTTCTTACGCCATTTACCTACTCAAAGACATTCAATTTAGTTCACAACAGTATCTTATTGGCAAAACTCAACAAATTATGTAGACTTTCCTCTACAGTATTTTTGCCTCTTTTTTGGAAAATGGGTCACAAGTTGTCTGTAGTGGGCCACTAACATCATCTGTTTTAGAACTATACAAGGGAGTTCATCAACGATCTATTCTTGGTCCTCTTTTCTTTGTATTATATATTACATTAACGATCTATCAGCAATTTTTACCGAAATGCGCTTTTTTGCTATGTTTATTAAATACTGTTATGTAATTCCGAGAATGAGTCTCATACTTACCGATCGGTAGCCAATGGTTGGAAATAGAGTATGCCATTTACTGTATCCAAAGCCAACCCAATAATGCCATCCATTATGAAAAAGCGATCGTTTAGTACTTGTACCAATCCCAAGTCTGGATCGGGCCACATAGCAGGATGGGAGAGACGCCAAACCATATCACGAGCTCCATCGTAAACAATAATGGCTATTAAGAAAATGAGTTGAAGTAAACATATTGAAATTATCTGCACAAAAGTGAGTAGCAGTAGACTCACTAAGCAAAGCTACAAAAAATTAAATCGTCACAAAAGCAATGAATTATATATGCACATATATGTGTTTATTTAAAATAATTACTTATTTATGCATTGGACTAATAAAATAGCGATTGTCGTAAAATACCGATTCCATAAAAATTAAATTTGTTTATTTACAATCATGTGCGTGTACAAATCATGTGTTTTCGTGATAGATATTTTCTTCTCCAGCACAAAATGAGCGAGTTTGTTGCATCGAATTGGGACTTTCAAGGCGCATTTAATAAAGGTGGCACTAGACCAACAAAAATCTTTTGTACGTTTGACTGTCACGGCAAAGTGTTGGAAAAGTAGAAAACACGAAACTAGTTCGCCTTGTTGTATTCTGTGATGACAGCCCCATGGACACAGCGAAGGCAAAAAACAAATCAGCTGATTTACCAACACCACCTTTAATAGATTCGCCTTGGTTACTTTATTCACTTCTTTTTTGAGTGACGTATAATTTTATGACGTTAATAAATGCCTGCATGCAAAAAATAGGAATAACGTTTACAAATTGGCGCAAAATTTATCACCCATTTTTTCTTGAATAACCCTTTTACTAAATAAAACTCTTTTCTTTGGCCTTTAGGCGGTCCATTGCTTGTATACCGGAGCTGTCAGGTTCACAAGTGCCAAATATGAGACCGTACCAAATGGGTCTGTCTAATCGGATTGAGAGAGTTCAGAAAGTCTTTCTTCGTTTTGCGCTCCGATCTTTAAACTTTTCTGAACCTGTACCATCGTACCGCTCTCGATGTTTATTAATTGACTTAAAACAACTTGATAGCAGACGATCTATTCTATCGTGCTCATTTATTATCCGTATCATTTCTGGATCTATTGATTGTCCGTCCCTTTTAAGTAAAATTCAATTTAATATACCCAATATGAGGCTCCGACAGTATGAAACCTTTAAAATTGGCTTCTCGAGAACCAACTATGGGGTGAATGCTCCGATTCCTAGGGCATGTGCAGATTTAAATATGTTTTTCAATTCTTCTGGTGCTGATTTTACATGGCCGTATGGCATCTTAGTCAATCATCTTAAATCGTTCTTTTCATAGTATACTACTAAACTATTGTACATTAGCTTAATATAGTCTGTAAGAATGTATCCATTCAAAGACAATAAATAAATAAATAAATAAATAAATAAATAAATGATTGGCCTGTGACGCCATTTACAAAGTTATAAATCTTCCAATAGGTTGAATAATTTTTCGCCACCTTGTATTATTAGCGTAATTGTGGAAATTTTTGCCGAAGAGTTAGCAGAATCATTCCCTTTAAAGGGGTTATATCTTACAGTTATTTACATAATAATTTTTGCTTTTAATAAAGTTTTATTTCATGATTTAGCTGTAATTCTGCTAAAATCATTGAAAAAATATTGACCCGTACTAATTTAACGGGTTAAAAATATTTAAAAGAAAACCAGCCATTGGCTCACCATTTATCATAAATATGTACGTATGTAAATACGCTTACCAGGTTTCACGGTATCTGCAATATAAACAAAGACATCATCACATGTTCCTGAAGTAGAAGTTGTTTCATCAATCACTAAATTTACGAGTATCGACTGGTTACGCAATACATCTTTCTGCAATTAAACGTTTGGTAGTTTAATATTTCTTCCATTTTTTATATGCACGTTTGTGATTTCCCATTTCCGGCTACTTACTGGGATGTCAATACGCTTGACCACTCGATCTGTGCTCAAGTCGAACACTAAAATTTTCGGTTGACACGTTTGTTCGGAGTCTTCAAAAGTACGCGAAACTGCGGCATCTAAGATCCACAAACGATTGCAAGAGTCTATGCGCATGCGATATACTGAAACCAAATATGGATCGCTGCAATTGAAACTGTTACGGCCGCTAACAGT
Source organism: Anastrepha obliqua (assembly GCF_027943255.1). Taxonomy (NCBI): domain Eukaryota; kingdom Metazoa; phylum Arthropoda; class Insecta; order Diptera; family Tephritidae; genus Anastrepha; species Anastrepha obliqua. Next base: position 92,242,094 of record NC_072892.1, read on the forward strand.
ATACGACCAGTCGGGATAGGCCTATAAAACATATATGTAAAGGTGTGTAAGTGCAAAAAAAGTCATTGAAATTTAATAATGCAAATTAACATTTTTTTGTTGTTTGAAATTTATTGCTTTCAAATAATGTCAAGCGATATTTGCTTACTTGCAAACTTGGCGACTCGCTGTAGTCCGATTTCGATATGTAGCTAACCGTTGCAGGCACGCCAGAAAACAGCTTGGGTGTGGCAATGAAAATGCGATCATATGCGACCGTCATACTCGTTGGCACCACATTCACCTGGTTGTAGTAGTTTGTATCGGAGACTGGCGCCAGTGGTGGAAAATCGAAAGAGAATAATTTCCATTGCTTGACAATCTCCAAATTCGACCGCACTGTTGGCGCATACGCCGGTGTAACAGCGCTAAATAACAAATTGCAGGCAATCACCAGCGTAGCTGAAATAATAGTAGATGGGTGGCACATATTGTCCCCCATTTATTATGTGTTGCAATCAAATTTTTGTATTGGATCGTTGTGAGGTTGAGTTGATTGAATATGTAAAGGAGCTATTTTTATTGCTTGTATTACTGGGTGGTGTAACTCTGCAATGATAAGTGAGAAATTTATTGCTATTTTAATGCGTTGAAAGTTATGAAAATCTAATAAAATTTAATTTAATAACAAGTAAGAGTAGCATTAAACAAGTAGTAGATAAAAAAATGCACATAACATTTCTCCAAACGGCCAATAAGGAGTGAGCCATATAACGTTTGAAGCTTAAACTAGTGATTTTTTTTAATATATCTAAAATACTTTGGCAGACACAGGAAAGCAAGTTAGGTTAAAATTATGCTGTTTATGAGTAGATTAATTTATACTAGAACAAGGTTGGCAATTGATTAAATATTAAAAATTTGCTTGAGAAATGGTGAATCCCCTTCCGAAGCTGCAAGAAAACTACGTTCTAAATTTGGTAGAAAAGAAACGCCTTCCGTGAAAGTTGTGCAAAAATTTGTCAAACGTCACGCCCCACATTTGAACTGTATTGGATACAATAACTGTTCCCGTGCTTGTGCATTGCGGACAGCCATAAAAATTGTTAATGTTGCTGAAAGTATGCAAAACAACTAATCACATCAACTCGTGGTTGTTCTCAGGAATTCAACACTCCAAGGACATCTTTGCTTTGAATAACTAAATTCAGCGTATCGGCTATTGCACGACCAGCTATGTAACTCATTTTAACTTTTTTGGATTTTTTGATAGTTCTGTTAAGTTTATGATCAGCTACCTTTCAATAAGAACTCAGAAGGTAATGTGTAAAGCTGGCTCTTCCACGACTTGTTTTGTTGGCTCCGTTGTGCCGGAAGGATATGATGTCCTTGGTCCTAACTTGTTTAGTATTTTTGTGAATGATATATTCTCTGTGTTAGTATACTAGTGCCCATGCTTATGTTGATGATATTTAATTGTAAAAGGTGGCGCAAAATTATTCAGTTTTATATAATTAATTCAATTATGTTTTGGAATAGCTTTTTACTAAATAAAAAACAAGATTTTGAGTTACGAAGATCTTCATTTTGACCTTTACGCTCTCCACTGCTTGTGCGTTTGTATATTGCAGTTGTCTAGTTCACAAGTATCAGATATGATTGACGTATGCCGCCATTTGTAAAAAATATAAATAATCCGATTATTATCACCATTAACACTACAGCTTTATACAGACCACTGATTCCACAACTACAGTTCTCCACTACGATGAAACCTCTACTACGCCTTTGCAGTTTGTGATCCCCATTTTCCGTAGATCTGCTGTCATCTCATCGGTGGAACGCCATACTCTTAGCTCTCCATTTTGGCATTCTGTACATGTGTCCCAACTATCTCATTCGTTGACTTTTTATAAAGCGTATTGCATTTCCATTATGTATCAATACATCGAGCTCGTGCTTGTATCTTATCCGATATGTTCCGTCATCTTGCCGGAAGGGACAATATATTTTCCGATAGGGTGAATAAATTTTACGCCAAGAGAGGGGCGTCTCAAAGTTCAGTTCTTGGTTCTCTGTTATTTATTGGTTTGGGCAATAAGATCATGGCGTTTTCATATTTTCAGTTCGATTTGTTTGCTTTTTGGAAAAAGGTAAGTATTCATTCGTTAGAACTCTTTCCACTCTACAAAACTGTGCTAATTGTATTATAGTTTCGAGTTATTTAATTTTTTATTAGTTTTAAGGCTTAGAAATTGAAATCCCAGGAGGTACTATGAATAAGTTCGTGCGGTTTTACAACAGATGGCGTAACTTGATTATTATTCCATCGATCCACATTTCCAAACATTCATTGGAGAGCTACTGTCGTAAGGCACAAACGTCAGTATAAGTTTTTTATTTGAAGCGTAAACAACAATATTTTTACCACACTTGAAAATGTCGAATTTCGTGCCAAATAATGTGTTTTTGCGGGGAATTCTTCTTCATTATTTTAATATGAAGAAAAAAGCAGCCGAAAGTCATCGTATCTTGGTGGAAGTTTATGGTGAGCATGCTCTAGCTGAGCGAACGTGCCAGAAGTGGTTTGCACGCTTTAAAAGTGGTGATTTTGGCTTGGAAGACGAAGAACGCGAGGGTGCGCCGCCAAAGTTCATGGATACCGAATTGGAGGAATTGCTCGATCAAGATCCGGCTCAAACGCAAGAAGAGGTTGCAAAAACTTTGGGAGTTGATCAATCAACCATTTCCAAACGTTTAAAAGCCATGGGAATGATCCGAAAGGTAGGCCATTGGGTGCCGTATGAATTGAAGCCAAGAGACGTTGAACGCCGTTTTATGGCATGCGAACAACTGCTTCAACGGCACAAAAGAAAGGGTTTTTTGCATCGAATTGTGACTGGCGATGAAAAGTGGGTCCATTACGACAATCCAAAACGTCGGGCAACGTATGGATACCCTGGCCATGCTTCAACATCGACGTCGGCGCAGAATATTCATGGCCTGAAGGTTATGTTGTGTATCTGGTGGGACCAGCTGGGTGTTGTGTATTATGAGCTACTGAAACCGAATGAAACGATTACGGAGGATGTCTACCGACGACAATTGATGCGTTTGAGCCGAGCACTGCGAGAAAAACGGCCGCAATACGCCGATAGACACGACAAAGTTATTTTGCAACATGACAATGCTCGGCCACATGTTGCACAAGTGGTCAAAACATACTTAGAAACGCTCAAATGGGATGTCCTACCCCACCCGCCGTATAGTCCAGACCTTGCGCCATCCGATTACTATCTCTTCCGATCGATGCAACATGGCCTGGCTGACCAGCACTTCCGTAATTACGATGAAGTCAAAAAATGGATCGATTCGTGGATTGCGGCAAAACCGACCGAATTTTTCACAAAGGGAATCCGTGAATTACCAGAAAGATGGGAAAAAATAGTAGCAAGCGATGGACAATACTATGAATATTAAATTTGTAACCATTTTACGTCAATAAAGTTTCAAATTTCAAAAAACCGCACGAACTTATTCATAGTCCTATTAAAAATCAATATTTTCGACACCTGCTCTTCTTTTTTTTTCATCGAGGTCAAAAAGCTGTCGAAGTAACCCGGGACATTTGCGACGTGTATGGAGAAAGTGTAATAGGGGAGTCTGCCCCAGCGAAAGGCCTTCTGAAGTCGATGAAGAACGTTTCAAATCACTTTTGAAGGAGAACTTTTGACAAAATAGTCGTGAATTGGTGGAAAAAATTCACTGCGATCATAACACGATTCTCAATTACCCTCATTCAATGAAATTTACCGAAAAATTGGAAGCCTGGCTGCCTCATGAGCTCAACGAAAAAAACAAAGAAAGTCGCCTTCAAATTGATTCTCAGCATCTCGCCTGCCATTGGGCAACACGCGACCATAAACAAGTTTTTTTGTGCCGAGTCGTCACGGGAGATGAGAAATGGTACCTATACCAAGTAGATACCTATGAAATGAGACTTTTATTTGAATTTCAAAATAAATAAGAGTGGTGATAACAAACATCCCTGCTTTACGACTGTGCCAGTCTCAAAATAGTCAGACACTTATTATCCTGTCCACACAGCCGTTTTGGAATTTTGGTATATATATGCAATGAGACTTTTTTTCAATTTCAAACATTTATTAACAAAAATAGGTTAAATTTTAATCTTCAAAATAATAGCCATCACTAGCGACATATTTTTCCCATCTCTCAGGCACTTTGTGGATGCCGCAAACCAATCATCGAGCCATTTTTTGGCTTCGTCGTGAGAATTGAAGCGCTGCTCGGAAAGTGCGTGGCCAATCGATGCAAACAAATGATAATCGGAAGGCCCAAGGCTGGTGAATAAGCCGCATGCACCAGCGGTTCCCAATCGTACGTCTCCACCAATTACCGGGTCGCTCTTTTTCGATGTGGTGGTGGTCATCAAGATAAATTACTTTGTGACGCCGATCGGCATATTCTGGGCGTTTTCGGTGTATAGCGCTGTTCAAATCGGCCAATTGTCGTTGGTAGCGTGCACCGTCAACTGTTTCACCTGGTTTTAATAGCTCGTACCAAATAATACCATGCTAATCCCAGGTTTGATGGTTGTTTTAGCCGTTGTTTTTGGCTTGTGGCTTGGCGGGCCATAGGATCGTTTACGCTTGGGATTGAAGAAATACACCAATTTTTCATCACCCGTAACGATTCGATGCAAAAAAGACTTCATTTTGAACCGGGAGAGCAGCATTTCACAAGTGGTTTTTCGGTTCTCTTGCTGCCTTTCAGTCACTTCATGCGGCACCCATCTTTCGACCTTTAAAATCATGTCCATGTCTTTCAAACGTTTAGAAATGGTTTTTTGGGTCACTCCCAACTGCTCTGCCATCATTTCTTGCATTTGACCATCATCTTCATCTAACAATGCTTGCAATCTCTTGGCGTTCTCAAACTTTTTCGGTGACCGGCCACGGTCCTCGTCCTCCACCCTAAAATCACCACTTCGGAATTTTTCAAACCACCTGAAGCACTGTGCTCTACTTAGAGCATGTCCACCATAAGATTCTATAAGCATTTGATGAGATTGAGAAGCATTTTTCTTAAATTGATAGCAGAAAATCAACGATGTCCGCAAATCGTAGTTTGAAGGCACGAAATTCGACATTTTTAAGAGCTACAAAAATGCATTGTTGTATGCAACGTAACAAACAATGAACTGAATATTGTTGACAGATGACAGATGAAAAAACAAGACATTTGGGAAGGTTTAAAAGTTCTACTAGCGACATCTATGGATTAATAGCTGAACGTCTCATTTCATAGGTATATACCGGTATATCAATATCAAGCAAAGAAGGGAACGCTCCAAGAGATACGCCAAAGCCGATAGTCAAGCTGCGAAATGCTCGAAATGTCCTTCATCGTCCTCCGTATTCTCCGCACCATGCACTGATCGCTCCCTGTCAAACGATGTGAAGGGCGTTACGTTCGATAACAAAGAGGTCCTTAAAACCTAGATCAACAACTTCTTTGATACCCGACCAGGCAATTTTTGGCGGAACGGCATCAACAAATTCGTCGAGAGTTAGAATAGGTTGCAAAGAGCAACGGCGAATATATAATTGACTAACTTATTGATATCTTTACTGCTTTTATTGTTTACAATCTTCCATTTATAGTACATTTAACGTTCAATGAAAACAAAAAAGTTGATGCATACTTTGTGGTTTCAAAGCGGCTTTCGACAGGGTACCCAGGAGGCCATTGATTTACAAACTTCGACAAATGGGATTATCCACCAAAATAACAAATCTGATTGAAAATATATATTCGAATACGAGAACAGCAGTTTGGACAGGAAGGGAAGTATCAGATTACTTTGAAACCGGTACAGGGGTGAAACAAGGTTGTCCGTTATTACCTTTGCTCTTCACATTATACCTAAATGGTCTACATGACTGTTTGAAAGGTGGTCTACTTTTTCTATGTGCTGATGATATTGTTATCTTAGCTGATAATCCTAATGCCATGCAATCTATGATTAAAAAACTAGAAACATATTACGCTGAGTGGAACATGGAAGTAAATTTAATGAAGTCTGATGTGATGGTCTTTAGAAAAGGTGGTCAACTAGCCAAGACCGAAAAATGGTGGTAGAAAGGTGAGGAAATAAAAGTGGTAGCATTCTCACATCCAAAATGGCGTTTGCTAAACATGTGCAAGCCAGAAATAATTCAGCAAAAGCTAGCATTAATAGTAGATACATGGAACAATTTCTTAGCTAAGCCATACATCTCATACAAAGCTAAATGGAAGGACTGAAACAGTCTGTGTGCCCATACCCATACAAACATACGCCGCTCTAATCTGGGGTTAAACGCAGTTCGAAGAAGTAAATAAACTTCAGCGTTATTTTATTAAAAGAATTTTCAAATTACCTGACTTCACCCGAATTATGCAATAACGCTAAAAACTAACGTAGAAGATAGCTACTTATATTCGTTAGAGCTACATATGAAATATTATACATTTGGAAAACTATCTATAAATACAACAGCAGTAGACTTCAGCACAAACTTACACAGTGCATATTACGAAAAACGTGTTTTGGCCCAAACAACAAAATGACTTAGGTATGGAGTTTGGCCTAAAGTTTGAAGAAAGCATAACTACTACGGACTGGCAAGATCGCTGTATCCAGCTTTTATCAAACATTAAACTACAAAATTTAAACATTGGAAAACAAAAAGCACTATCAAGCTCCACACGAACATATAAACACTTAGATCACTCAAAAGGAGAATCATACTTTAGAGAAGATATGCGGTTAGCTGGCATAGCAACAATATTTAAAGCAAGATGTGGTTTGTTAAAACTGAATGCAATAGCAAGAAAAAAGATTTCTTAGAAAGGTGCCCTGTACTGAAGGAAATCAGACAAAGATACTTAAATGCAGAGAAACTAAACGACGCTGAAGTAATATACTATGTACTAAATGACCAAAATTGGAGAACAATAACTGGTTTCATAAACTCAGCCTGCCACTATAGAGATTATCTTATAGGAGAGTTCAATTATTAATTAATTTAAGAGCTGTGACAGACAACATCGTTATTGAAGGGACCTACTGTTTCAAGCCGACTCCGAACGGAGAAATACACTCGGAGGCTTACCTTTGCCTGCCGAGAGGCGACCGCTGCTAGAAAAAATGTTTTCTATATGGTCTTTAAACGAGATTCTCTCTGAATTCCAAATGGTAGTCACGCATCAACCCTTTCGGTTACGGCGACCGCCAATGATGCCCTATGATGTTGTGAATCAAACAACAATTGCAACAGCTGTTTCTTATTATTTTGAATATTTTGGGACTCGTAAATAACAGCTAAACACTGCTGATTGTGCTAAAGCAATTCGTATTGGGTATGGGAATAAGTTTCCGTCCGCGTAAAAGAGGTGTCGCTGCTAATATATACTATACGTATTTGCGTTCAGACTAGTAATATACTTGTGATTTGAAGGTGAGAGGTCTCGATGAGAGGTCTCGATCGCAGTAGTTGACATTCCTTTGAAGCGTAAATATCCTTTTTTATCTGACATCAAAAATGTCTACGTTCGTCCCGAAAAAACAGCACCTGCGGGAAGTCATACTTCACTATTACCTTTTAAAAAAAAGTACAGCTTAAACACGTCGTATATTGATTGCTCCATCAAAAACATCTTTTAAAGAGTGGTTTCGACGCTTCCGAAGTGGAAATTTTGACGTGAGCGATAAAGATCGCTCGTTTGGTGGCGTGTGAGATTCTCCTTGAAAGGCAGAAAAGAAAAGGTTTTCTGCACCACATCGTCACTGGAACTGAAAAATGGATCTATAATGATAACCCAAGTGTCGAAAATGTTGGAGCCTGCAAGTTGAACCAGCTCCATCGACAGCAATAAAAAATGCATGCATCAAAGGTTATGTTGTGCATCTGGTGGGATCAGAAGGGTGTCATCAATTATGAACTCCTTAAATCATCTGAAACCATCACTGGCGCTCGTTATCGACTGCGTTTGAGTTGAGCTCTCAAAGAAAAGCGGCCGGAATGGGACGGTAGACATGACAAACTGATTTTGGTGTATGACAACACCATGCCACACGTTGCTAAATCGGTCCAGAAATATTTAGAGGGACTGAATTGGGAAATCCTGCCCCACCCACCGTATTCCCCAGACATTTCACCTTCACAGAGACGTCAGATCGCTTAATGACATACCGCGTTGGAAGCGTCAGTCCAAGTAAATTTTTACCATGGAACAGTACACGCCACGCGAGCGCTCCCAAATTAATAAAAAATTAAATAATGTGAAAAGTGCGCCTTCTAATAACACCATTAAACGTTTGTACGAAAGGTTTTCGACTGGTGATGCTCTTTCTAATCCAAAGACGCCAAATCAAAACCGACCAAAGTGATCGGATGAGAATATTGCTCTTGTATGGGCCAGTGTTGAGACATCGCCAAGGACATCCCAAAATCGCCGTTCTCAGCAGTTGGGCATTGCTCGGACCACTTTACATGAATTATCCGCATGGATTTGCATTTATTCCCGTATAAGATTCAATTGACGCAAAGATTGTTGTCTGCGGACAAGCCTCGTCGATTGGAATGGGCCCAAAGAGTCATCGAAATGGCTGAAGATGACGAGCAATTTTGGATCAAAATCATAATGTCCGATGAGGCTCATTTCTTATTGAATGGGACGGTAAACAAGCAAAATTTCCATATTTACGCCACTGAAAATCCTCACGAAATTCAAGAGGTACCTCTTTACGACGAAAAAGTCACTGTTTGGGGCGGCGTTAATGCGAAAACGAGTATTGGGCCGTTTTTCTTCGAAAATGAAGATGATCAAGCTGTTACCGTCAATCAGGAGCGTTATTGCGATATGATAACCTATTTTTTGATGCCAATTATTCGTCGAAATCGTATGAGGCAGTTCTGGTTTCAACAAGACGGCGCTCCACCACACACAGCTCGCACCACAATCGATTTTTTGAAGAAATTGTTTCCTCGTCGTTTGATGTCGAAAAATGGCGATTTTGACTGACCACCGCGTTTGCCCGATTTAACGCCACCTGACTTCTTCTTGTGGGGATATTTAAAATCAAAGGTTTATGTTAATAAGCCAAATACCATAGAAGAACTCAAGAACAACATCCGTGAGGAAATAGCCGCTATTCCAGCCGAAATGTTAGCTAAAACTATGGAAAATGCTGCAAAACGGGCACAATAGGCCATGCAGGCTCAAGGCGCCCATTTGAGAGATATCATATTCAAAAAGTGATGTGAACAAATGTACTTGAACCAAATAAAATTATTATTATCGTCAATATCAAAAAAATTGTGTTTTTCTTTGATTTAAAAAAAAAAAAAAAACACATGGGTCCGTCGAATATGGGCAGCCCAGTATTCTGATCAATGCAGACTTTTGTCATCACTGTACGAGTATATTACCTTGTTATATTGAATATGCATAGCGATGAGATTGTACAGTAATGGATTGCAAACTTTGTCACTTTTTAATGATATTTCTCATATTTTTAATGAAAAATTATGCTATTGAAATGTTTTACGAAAAAATTGTTTAAAGGAATCGATTTAGAGTTTTTTACGATCCTTATATACATTTCTAACTGGATCACATTCGGCCAAAACCGCGTAAGCTGTCTGTCTCTGTCAGCTTTCGCCATCAAATTTGGTGAAATTTTTATGATTGCAAGTTACTGAATATCCGTATCGCCTTAAGTCAAAAATATAGTCTGTAACATAAAAACTCAAATTTAGTGACTTGAAACTGGTACAAATTTCTGAACATCTGCATAAGTCTAGTAGCAAATCGTAATAGATATAACAACTTAATGAACTCAACTGAATTGAAAAGTTGAGTTCAGTTGTGAAACATAACACAGATTTGACAACAAAATCTTTACTAACATCTGAAATTAAATTTATCACTTTTCCGCTTTTGATGGAACAAAACAAGTCGTATGTCAGTTGATTTGATATTTCGGCGTTGAGTATTGGAGTAAAAGTGAAATTATTTACACTCATTTCACACTTACAGTTTTATTACCAATTCCATGTAAATACATATGTACATAAATATGCATGCCTACTTCAGCATATGATTTGCTTGACTAGACTGCAATTTTCAATTGATCACACTCACTTACCCACAAATACATTGACCTCCTCTCTAACGCTCTAAGCAAGCACAGTAAAGTTGTGTAACATATACAGATATATATATATACATATATATATATAATATAGAAACTAATAAATCTGGAGACTAGGGTTATGCACATTCACACCCCACAATTTATAAAATGTGCAATCTATTTAATGCATTTAAAGTGAATGCGTTTGCCGAAAATGTGAAGCAAATCAAATAAGTGTATCCATAACGAGTGATGTCCGAAGTGTGATTGATTCCTTTTTTAATTTTTTTTTTTACATTTATCTTGCGAAAATTTTTAAGCATTGGAGGTATATAAAATTAAAAAAATATAAATTATGCCGTTAACAAAAAGCAGCAAATAAATGGCATGTGCGCCTGCGCATACACACCTTGCATTCGATCAAGATAAATGAGTGCTTGTATGGCAATTCCAGCTTAAATTACATGCAATAGACACAGCGCTAATGCCAAAAGTTGCAAGTAGCGATTTTCTATACAAATTGCATGGTTTGCAAATAGTTATGGCTTTGTAATTGCACTCAGAAGAAAAAATAAAAATTACACAATAAATATTTAAAAGAAAACTATGAAAATACGACATGTTGGCCATATTTTTCACTGCAATTATGCCAACACCTACCGCAAAGTACAACTGGCAACTATTCTATACACATACATATCATATATGTATGCTATAAGCAATTTAGCAGCAGACAAATCAAGATCGCTGGAAGCAAATTGTTCAAAGCACTTCTACCAAACAAAAGTCAAATTTGTAAGACAAGTGAATGATATTAATTGGATTTAATGTACGAGTATATATAAAAGTGTATAAAGGTATATATGTATAGTATATAATATATATATATGGATACATGTATATAAGTATGTTTTGTAACTTTAAAAAAGTCTCAGATAATAAAGTTACCTTAAGAAGCGAGCAGTCAGAAGGTAGTATGTAACTGACAACGTCTTGCCTGTCACTTTATGCTTGACCTGCTGAAATAAGGAAATAAAACTATGGGAAAGAACGGTATAAATCACGTAGCTACACCATTTAATAGAAAAACAATATTACTTTTTGGAGATAATTAGGTTATGCGATTTGATCATAGTTGCCAAGATGCGAAACTCTTTCATTTCAGTACATGGCATCGCTACTAATTCCTGGGCTGATGAACAGCTAACAAGCGAAATGGCGAATTATGGAACACTAATTCATCTTGTGTATATCTGTGCATTGCAGTATGTTTCTTAAGAGTTTCAAATTCAATCCCACTTTTCTGAATACAATTCGGGATACATATATCGGGTGTTTTTTTAGCTGCATGAGAATTGTCGATTTGGATAACTAGGATTTGACAGCTGAAAATGGCTAACTGTGTAGACATTTCTGTGCAGTAAGGTTTGAAAAGTGACCAAGAATCGTTTAACGCCAGCACAATGCAACCCAAATTGTGGATATTTACTTTGAAAAACTAAATCTGTTCGCGAAATTCATAGAGCAAAGTGCCGCATTGTCGGCTCGTCATCGTTCTCCACTTAGTTATCTTTGTCCTTCGGCTACTTGGAAAATTTTACAGAAGGATCTTGGCTCACGCGCCTATAAATACTGGATTCAGAAAATAATAAATTCAGATTATAAGAAAAAAAAAAATAATTTCAACATCATTCTGTTGCGTATTATCCGTATAAACTGTCAAGCTCTCAAAAAGCAGCCGCTATATAGTACACATCGAAAACTGGGTAGGTACTGATTTATACTGTGCTCTGAAAGTATTGGTAATGGAATTGAATTTGAGATATTATACAGATATACCTTTGTTAACTAATTTTATGTTGTAAAAATTAAAGATTATCTTCGTTAATCGTTATTTTTTATTTACTTTAACTTATTCTATTCGTTGCTTTACAATACTGTTTTTGTTGTATACAAAAATCTCAATATTTTATGTTTTTCTTTATAATTAGGTTTTTCGCGTTCATTACTTTTGTTTTTCAATATTGAATAGTTTCATGTAAATCTTAATTTTTAAATTTCTTGCTTATTTATGAATTTTATACTGATTGTGCTCATTTTTTATTGTATGTATATTTATATGGGTGAGCGCTCTATACAGGGTCCGGCCCTCGAAGTGTAACGAACTTTAGAGCGCTCGCGCAACTGATGCCTGTGAGGCAGCTAAGGCCCGTGCATCAACTGTCTATCAGTTGGCTAAATGATAGTCCAGAGTATTGGTGACAAGCACGTGGAAGTATTTTGCCAAGAATGTTAACGCGAAAAAAGAAAATCAGTAATGGATTTCAAACGTAAAAGTGTGATTGCATTATATTTGGCTCGAAAATCACAACCAGCGATTGTTCGTGAGCACGAGCACCTTAAAGTAAGTAAAGCTTTTGTTTATCGTCGTACCATTACTCGTTACAAAGACTCTGGTAGCATCGCGAAACGTCATGGAGGTGGTCATCAAAATACTGTAACGTCACTTGAAATGGTACAAAAAGAGTAGAAGTGACTTGAGCGCAACATGTTTCAACAGAACTCGACACCGTCTCACAAAGCTCGAGTGAACCAAAATGGCTAAAAAACAACTTTCCGAACTTCAAGATTCACCAGTCTCGAGGTGCTGAAAAACGTTATTGTCCGCGAGTGGGCCAAAATACCGGCAAGTCACATTCGGGCAGCTTGCGGTTTATTTCTGGACCGACTCAAGGCCATAGTCAAGGCAAAAGGTGGTATACTGATTCTTAATTTTGTATTATTTTCACACATTTTTTACTTTGAATTGAATAAAAGTAATTTTATAATTTTTTTTTATTGGTTACACTTCCAGTGTACTAACCTCAATGTTCGTATGAAAACTGAAAGTTCCCCTTTTTTTTTTAAGAAATACCGAATTATTTGTTCCTACGAACGACTGTGATCAAATTAGAGCCTCCTCAGGAAAACAGCTCTGTTGCATACATCTAACGAGTTAAGGTCTTCCCCGTGTATTTTTCCCCGATTGGCGGCCTTGACGAAGTAGGGCAAGAAACTAACTACTCGACGGCTGCGTCTTTCGGCGACGGACGCCTCAAGAGTCCATGGACGCCATGAAATGCTCAGAGCTCGTGGAAGCCTTGGAGTAGGCTTAAGTGAACTTGGATAATTAGAAGGTTTGGCAGAGAAATTCTTTTGCGGATCCCAGAGAAATTTTTTTTGCAAAGCGTAAATATTGAATGTAATAAAATTTCTTATACTTTTGTAACAATTTAAGACTTCAGCACAACTATTTTCACAAGTTTGTGTAAACAGATAAACCAAAATGAGCTGGACAATGCTCACCATCCCTTTTTCTAGACCATAAAAACGCCACACATTCGCTTGGTCAGAGTGCAAGAGTTAAAGAAAAGTGCACGCAGTCATATAAATATGCTGAGAAAAGAGCAGCAAGAAATTCAAAATAAGTACGGCATTACTAAAGGGTTTTTTAATAAGAGGTGCTATTTTGATATTCAAAGAAAAATGCTATTTTTTAATATAAATGATCGGATGTTTATTTCATTATAAAGAGCAAGGTATGCCGTTAATAGTGGAAAATAACATCAGACAAATGTCCAACACGACCACGGTTACAGGACAATATCCTTTTCATGAAATTTTCCGTAATCGAATTGCAAAGTGGCTGCCCTATGTCCTCGATAGCCTCACGAATTCCATCTTTGAGGTCTTGAAGCAACCCTGGGCTGTTGGCGTAGACCTTCTCTTTCACGTGACCTCAAAGAAAAAAGTCACAAGGTGTTAAATCACAAGATCACGGTGGCTAATTATGATCACCTTCACACGGTATGGAAACTTTTCCCGTAAAAGATCAATGGTTTCGTTGCTTGTGTGGCACGTAGCGCCATCTTGTTGAAAATAAACGTTATCCAGATCAATACCATCCAATTCCGGCCATAAAAAATCGTTAATCATCTCTCGATAGCGCAATCCAATTTAAAATAACACCTGTTATTGGAAAATCCTTTACAAGAAAAGAAAACAGAATAAGTGTATTAGAATTCGATGCTCATTACAGTCCTTTTTATAAATATTGCTGAAATGCTTCTAAATAGCATACAATTTGAAGTTTGAGCATTGAAGAGAACAAGCGCAATTGAAACTTTGATGAATTCAAAAACTACGTTAGCGCAGCTCATCCGTTTACAATGTTTTCCACATTACCAATTCTGGAATATTTTTTCTAATACAACGCTCCCATTTCCTCCTCAATTTTCTTACCCACTATTTCTTAGCCAATTATTTTTCACATCTTTCTAATTTTTAAAATTCGACTTACGTTGTTTGTTATTATGGCGCTTTGGCATTGCGCTTATTGAGTCTAAATTGGTCATAATTAACTGCAGGTAAAACGCTTTTCACTCTCAATAGTGGATCGTAGGTTAATGGTCCAACGCTGATGAGAAATTTTACAGTCTCATGATACACGAGCGTATTTTTAACGGTAATGTACAAAAATCTTTTGAGAAAATGGTAATTTAGAACGTTATCCATGGCAATGATTTAATTGAAGCTTAGTCTTGTTACCATTCGCTTAGTGGTACCTATAACTTTATTAATTTCATCGTCGAAGTAGAGTGAATAAATGTTGCTTGACCTAATATTTGCAAAATTTGCCACTAAAAGCAATTTAGGTGCGATCTGCAATTTCTAAAGTATACGAGTATTTTGAGTAAAACTTTTCTAAAATTAAATATCTTAATAATAAGATAAATCAGAATTAAAAAAAACAATCATAACTTAACAGTTTTTGTATTACTTACTATATATACAAATATCATAAATGGTATAAAGTCCGCTAACGCTGTATATTATTTCCATTTTTATGTGGTCTATCATTCACTTATGTATTTCTCTAACTCATTAAATTCCGTTATTAAAAAATACAACTTTACCTAGTTTAGGTAAATGTGAGTATAATCGTAGGTACTCAGCTACATATAAACAATCGAAAACGCTAATAAAATTACAATTTGTCTTCGTCTTCCAAGTAAGAGTTTGTTTTTATATCGGGTGAGGCTATTCAAATAAGTATGTGAAGATTTTAATCTAAAAGGCAATATTAAATTACTCATTTTATTTATTAATATTTTCAAGGTCAATCATTTAGAAATTTACTGCCAATTATAGTGTTTAACATAGGCTGAAATGTGGCTTCATATTTATGTTCGGCACCAACATCAGCTGAGTTATTCTACGTATCTATACACACCCGTCGACAAAAAAAATCCACACACCACTTGTGACTATAAATTTTGACAATTTAATATTCATTAACCTTATATAAAAATGTGGAAATTGTGAAACAACATCAAATAGGGGGAGAGCACGGCCAAACACCCAAAAAGGGTGAATGCGCCAAATATATAATATATATATATATAAATATGTTTTTTTAATAAAATCCGTATGAATCAAAGTTCTAAGCTTTGTGCGAACTTCAGAAAAAGTATGTAATTAAATCATCATAATTAGGATCTTAAAAAAATTTTGGGTATGCAGTTTAATATACCATTTAATGAAAAATGTGAAAGTTTGCTGACTAGGTTTTCCACAATTTTTTTGCTTCCGGTGTTGAACATTTCTCTCAAATACAATAATTATGTTTTATATGGATGCACAATACCATTAACCAAAACAAATGTTTAAATTAGATTGATTTTTAACCGACTTCAAACTTACATCTTCATTGTATAAAAATTGAGTGGCCTGAAAAACTGGATATTCTGAAGTTTTCTTAAAACTAGTTAAAATAAAACTGAAAAAATCGGGTGTTAAAATTTATAATCACATGAGGTTCAGTTATTATTAGAGAACAACAGAACATGGTTTTTTAACGAACAGAAATTCGAGCAATTCAGCAGAAGCCGAACCTAACATTTTAAAGTAATAAACAAGCAACGATTTTTCAAAAATCCAGTGGTTTTTTAATAAAGAAACAAAAAAGTTCATACGTCTCATGCCCGGCTTCACCAAGGAATTTTTTAATTTATCAGGCTGTTGAAGCTTAAAGTTGTACAATTTTAATACGAAACTTTGCTTTTCCATATTTTAATTGTCTGATAAATTTAACATTGATTGGGAAATCGGGCATCAATCACATTAATTACAGCCCAAAACATTTCCTTTTGCTTGTAAAAATAACAAAAAAATAGCTTTTTTTATATGTGTAAACTTAATAGTTATTTAAGACTCATAGTTGAATAATTTTATATTGTAATGTAAAAATAGCTTAGCCGCATTTCTATTTTCTAGTGGTACCAGCTATCGGTATAGAGCTGAACTGCAGCAGTGAAGAATTGTGCACTAGCGACATTCGAATAAATCTCGTTGGCGCCCACGACTGCTCTCGATCGACTTCTCTACTACTCTGCTTTACATTCCCGTTCGCCGGGGCTGCTTTACGGGTAGAGTTACCACCCTTCATATGCATATACCTATATCCATTTTCGAAACCAGTCCCTGTAACGCTAATATTTTCAACATTTCTAGATTCAAGAGAAGATTACTGATTAAATTTGAATGTTCAATTAAGTGAGAAAGATACTAATTAAAATGCATGGCTGGGACAAGCCAAGAAAACCTTAAGACCTTGCGATGTCTACTACACCTCCCATGTAAAAGAGCGCAAATTCGGAGTCGGATTTGTTATGGGAGAGAGACTTCGTCGCCAAGTACTGTCGTTCAAAGTGTCGTTCAAAGTGCGATTTTTTTAACATCATTAACATTTTTTAACGACGGAAAAGAAGGACAATGCGACTAAAGATTCTTACTATGAGCGCCTGGAACGTTCCTACAAGAAAGTTCGGCGGATTACAGAAGGTTTTAAGACCGGAAAGTTTTCCTATAAGAACAAAGACGGTGACTGACATCAAGAGCATACTTAAATTATGGAGGGAACACTTCTCAAACCTGTTAAATAGTGATAGCTGCGCATGACATAGAG
The DNA here is from genome assembly GCF_027943255.1 of Anastrepha obliqua. NCBI lineage: Eukaryota > Metazoa > Arthropoda > Insecta > Diptera > Tephritidae > Anastrepha > Anastrepha obliqua. The sequence goes on from NC_072892.1 coordinate 92,259,286, forward strand.
AATGTGAAGATCCCGATACCCCAATCGACGACGACGGAATTGACGTTCCTGGGCTATTCAAACATGGCAGCGAGGAGCTGCTAAGGTGCATGCATCTGCTTTTATTCAAAATATGGTTGGATGAAAGCTTGCCCGCCGATAGGAACTTGAGTGTGCTCTACCCAATCCATAAGAAGGGCGATCCTGCAATCTATACCAATTACCGCGGGATTAGTTTTCTAAATATCGCCCAACTGATTTGACTTTATCAAGGTGGCTTTAGACCTGGAAAGCCCACCATCGACCAAATATTCACAATACACCAAATCTTGTAACAGACCCATGAATGAAAAATCGACATACTATACACCAACTTTTCGTCGATTTCAAAGCTACATTCGACAGTACGAAAAGGAGTTACCTATGTACATGCCACGATGTCTGAATTTCGTATCCCCGCAAAACTAATACAGCTATGCAAGATGACGTTGCTCAACACCAGCAGCGCCATCAGATACCAAACTTAAACTACTTAAATCGCCACGTCCATTTAGAGACTTTATTGCGTAACAACAAAAAAGTTGCGGAACAAATTTTACTGATGGATAGATAAATCCACAATCAAATTTACATTTTGTTACCCTTATTGGAGCAAATGTGGTTAACGAAGGGATACCCCGTCGAAATTGATAATAAGAACTTAATATTGTTTGCTTCAGTCCAAGAACTGCCACGCCCATTTTACTGGGCTTATCGCCTTAAGCAAAAGTTTTCCAGAACAAAAATATTTTAATTTACCGCGTGGGTGTTCTACATGAATTCTCAATAAAATTTACATTTCTGGAAACATACGGTTTTTGAAACCTTAGCCAACTATCAACTGCAGAAGATATAGTGGTTTTAAAATATATATATATAGCAGAACAGATCAGTATTTTGAGAAGAGGAAAATAAAGATAAAGCACAAACAGCTGAGAGATGCAAACATACATATGTACGAGTCTGTACACTTGCCGCTCATAATTTTTGATGAGGAGTTTTTTCATTGTAGAAATACACTTGGCGGTTTGCCATTGACTGCCAAGAGGGTGAACGCTATAAAAAAATGTTGTCTTTATTTGGGTGTATAAACAAAGAGCTGACGCTCAGATATCAGGGAATCGAATTTCATATTGAGTAATTGAATGAGACGCGTTGGTCGGGTAGGCTAAATACATTTTCTGAAGTAGTGTTAGATATTTGAGCTTGAAGTATCTAATCCATAAATCTATTGTATATCTATATCTATACAATTTCTAAGCTTGGACGAGAGCAAAACGAAGGAATGTCAGTCAGAAACAGTTACCACAAACGTCACTGAGTATAATTTTAATTTTGAAGATAATAACAGAGATAGAGATGGCAATCTTATTTAAACATATTTAAATTAAAGTGCTCTTAAAAATATTTGGTTGGATACTTAATTACCTATGTAGGTATATACCAATTTAATTTTTTGGATAGCAACCAATATTTTTATTTTATAGTTCACAGCGCCATTGAAAACATATTTGAGTTAGGACTTTCTTAAGCGCTATTTGTTTGACACCAATATTTTATTATTTTAGTTTATTTATTACACAATTAATTAAATTTAGTTTTTTAGACAGATGCCAACTTCATTCTCTGGATGTAGATATTCTTAAATACCTTAAATACCTAAACTTAATAGTTTAACATCCATATCTACCGGAATGTTTTACTTAACTTACTTATTTAATTTCTTTATATTAATTCGTGTTAATTTCATTTTTAATTAAAAAAAATTGAAAATTATAAGTTATTTTTAAAATTATATTTAAGGAGTTAGAAGTAGTCAGAATTTTCCTAAAATTGGAATATTTTTTTTGCATTTTCTTTAAGTATAATATCTGAATCTTCAAAATTTTAAATACTTTCCAAGTTATTCAACAATTAGCAAAGGGCGCTCGGGAGCTCCGGAGCGTTCACAAAACTTTAAATGCGTTTTAATGCATTTAAACTATGTTTTTTGAACTGGTGATCACTGTAACTTAAAAACCGCTTGTTAGATTTCAGTGAAATGTATACTGCTTTTGAAAAATATAAAAAATTCGTGCCTGATCGAAGGATCAAAATTTCGATTTTTTTTAAACAATTAATTGTCGGTTTTTTTCGAAAAATGTTTCAATCAGTCACAAGATTATCTATTAATAAAACTAATTTCTCTTGTCCGATTGATTTTAGATGGTCCTCTAAGGACTTGTGATGATCACCGCAAGGCACTTCTGGAGAAACGTGCTCTACACAAACAGCGATAACTTTCAAAATTATTATTATTTTTTTTAGTTTTGCTAAAGTCAAGTCGACACATGATGTTATATTTTATTTTTTTGGAACAAAGCAATTGACCAGCAAAAAAAAAAATATTGAAAATCATAATTTTTTCGGTCCTCTGACTACCCTAGGCAACTGTGTTTGGATAAAAGCTATTTAGTTTGTAATAATTTATTTCACTTTATTTGATTTAATTTATTTTTTTGATAGGTGGTAACTCTATTAAAAATATTTCTGGATATAAATATTGAAATATTTTACTTAAAATACACATTTAGTGCATTTAAATTTTTTATATAGATGGCAACCCTCTTATTCTCTAAATAATATATTCGAACTAAGACTTCTTCAAAAAACTTACGTTTGATACCGTTTTGGACACTATTTTATGTAAGATGTATTACTTATATATATACGTATACATATTTATTTAAACATGTAAATGGGTGCAGTAGGGGTGTATTAATATATATATATATATATATAATACATATATAATGCATACATATATATATATAAATACATATATGCCCATACTGCAATATTATACATACATATTTAATTTCAAATTCTTTCTATAGCTAGCAATCATTTTATTTAAAACCCGATCGGCTGCAAACTTTACAATAAAACCATTCAGGCTATGCTAATGTGTCTCTGAAAATTTCAACCACCAAATTCACCTGTAGGAAACATTCACACATCCACACATACCGGTTGCATGTATTGCATAGCTTACAACAAACTAAAATTTCTTTTTGGTTACCTCTAAAATTGCTACTAATAATTAAATCTAAATTTTAACGAATTCTTGAAAGCGTATAACATTTTGTCCCATGTTATACTTGCATAAATGTACAATATTTTCATTAATGCAGCCATTTAAATAAATATGGTGCAATAAATTTTTATATAACTGGTTACAGATCAAGTGCTTTGGCCACTCCTTTTAAGCACCAAAACTTTGGACATTTAAATGACTAATCGAATTCAGAGGAGTTTTAATTGCAAGTGTTTCACACACATGTACATATTTACATATATGTATATGTATATGTGCATACATATGCATATGCAACATCGACGAGTATATAAAATAATTCGTGATTTAAATTAAAGTAAACTGCTAAGCAACGTCGCTAACAGGTGCTCAATAAAATTTATATTTTTTTTTTGTTTTTTAGTATAAATGAAGACCTTTTTTCAGTAAAATAATTGCGTATGTGTTATTCGGTATTTGGCCAAGTTTCCACTATAATTTATGGGGTGTGTCTGGGTTTGCGTGGGGAGTATTTTCATGATAAAAATACCTGAAAAGGAGCAAAATCTTTTAGAAAAACCTTAGTCTATCATTCGATGGTGACCATCGAACCAATGAACAACCGAATGATAAGCACATACAAGCCCACTGGCATACGGCGGTCACCCTCAGTGCTCATAATTATCCAAAATGTGCATAAATTGCTGCATGTTGTTCAACTTTAAACGACAAGTAGCCTGGCAAGTAGCAAGCTTTATCCGGATCTACATCTACCCAAGTAAACTTTTGCATACATTTTATACCATAACATGCAGATATGTACATACAAATATGCCTATGTTTCTGTGCTGCCTTTTGAACGCTGCATGACTCATGCAAATTTTAAATGCAAGCGGTCCAGGTGTCTAAGCATACATATGTGCAAAAAAAAAAATAATGATCACAAACAAAAACAAAACACACGACAAAATGCAAAACGTTGCCATCCAAGCAATGCCGTAGGCGTTTAGCTCAACTACTTAGTGGTAGTATCGTTCACGTCCTCATAGTTGTAGCCTGCCATAACATTGTCTTTTCAGCTTTGCACGTGACTTTTGCCATGGAGCAGCAATTGTTGTAGTGCACGGGTACACGGCGCAGCCGTGGCACACTGCGAAGCTGATCAAAAATTGTAATATTCAAAGTTTTTAAACCGGCAAAGCGTTGAGTTTGCTTAACTCTCTACATTTTCTTAATTTTTATTTGTTTACTTGCTTTCGGTTTGGCATTGTTGTGCACGCGTTTATGGCGAATAAGCGCTTTCCGACATTTCGTGTTGTAAGACATTTTAAGCCGCACAGTTAACTATGATTTATTTGCGCGGTGCTACATAGTGCTAATGGTCAAATGTAGTGAATTATTTTTGAAAAATAAAAAAGGATCCATTTGCTGACATGTGAATGATACATAAAGCAGAAAATAATCCCCAATGGTTGCATAACTGTGTCATGCATGAGTTTTGAATAAATATATTTAATTTCAAGTTTTCTGTAGCATAGATAGTTACTCAATTTTCAACTACACTCTAATCATATTAATATCTTACTGTAGTACCAACGTGACTGCCACAACAGTTTGCACAGACATAGCCACCTCAGGCTTAGAAAATATGTACTTCAGCTTTTTCTACAAACAGCAAAGAAATGTTGCAATTTGATTGATTTAATTTTGAAAATCATCAACTACACTGGCGTGCAATACTTGCAGCACTATACATATAACTGTTAATATCTCCAAGCTCTAATAAATTACATATTTTGTTGTATAATATTATTGGTAGGTATACTCATAGGCGGCCGCCGTAGCCGAATGGGTTGGTGCGTGACTACCATTCGGAATTCACAGAGAGAACGTTGGTTCGAATCTCGGTGAAACACCAAAATTAAGAAAAAGATTTTTCTAATAGAGGTCGCCCCTCTGCAGGCAATGGCAAACCTCCGAGTGTATTTCTGCCATGAAAAAGCTCCTCAGCAAAATATCTGCCGGTCGGAGTCGGCTTGAAACTGTAGGTCCCTCCATTTGTGGAACAACATCAAGACGCACACCACAAATAGGGGGAGGAGCTCGGCCAAACACCCAAACAGGGTGTACGCGCCAATTATATATATAATATATATATATATATATACTTATAGTGAAAAGATTTTTGGAGGTGTGGTCAAGATCAGACTATTAACCGGCTCTCATCAAATTCGAAAGGATCAGCTGATTGACGTCACATGGGTTATGACAATGATTTGTTTACGAAAAAACCGAAAAATTCAGATTCTGTTGGTGATATATACTCGTATATCGTGATATATGTACATATAATAGGACTATGAATAAGTTCGTGCGGTTTTACAACAGATGGCGTAACTTGATTATTATTCCATCGATCCACATTTCCAAACATTCATTGGAGAGCTACTGTCGTAAGGCACAAACGTCAGTATAAGTTTTTTATTTGAAGCGTAAACAACAATATTTTTACCACACTTGAAAATGTCGAATTTCGTGCCAAATAATGTGTTTTTGCGGGGAATTCTTCTTCATTATTTTAATATGAAGAAAAAAGCAGCCGAAAGTCATCGTATCTTGGTGGAAGTTTATGGTGAGCATGCTCTAGCTGAGCGAACGTGCCAGAAGTGGTTTGCACGCTTTAAAAGTGGTGATTTTGGCTTGGAAGACGAAGAACGCGAGGGTGCGCCGCCAAAGTTCATGGATACCGAATTGGAGGAATTGCTCGATCAAGATCCGGCTCAAACGCAAGAAGAGGTTGCAAAAACTTTGGGAGTTGATCAATCAACCATTTCCAAACGTTTAAAAGCCATGGGAATGATCCGAAAGGTAGGCCATTGGGTGCCGTATGAATTGAAGCCAAGAGACGTTGAACGCCGTTTTATGGCATGCGAACAACTGCTTCAACGGCACAAAAGAAAGGGTTTTTTGCATCGAATTGTGACTGGCGATGAAAAGTTGGTCCATTACGACAATCCAAAACGTCGGGCAACGTATGGATACCCTGGCCATGCTTCAACATCGACGTCGGCGCAGAATATTCATGGCCTGAAGGTTATGCTGTGTATCTGGTGGGACCAGCTGGGTGTTGTGTATTATGAGCTACTGAAACCGAATGAAACGATTACGGGGGATGTCTACCGACGACAATTGGTGCGTTTGAGCCGAGCACTGCGAGAAAAACGGCCGCAATACGCCGATAGACACGACAAAGTTATTTTGCAACATGACAATGCTCAGCCACATGTTGCACAAGTGGTCAAAACATACTTAGAAACGCTCAAATGGGATGTCCTACCCCACCCGCCGTATAGTCCAGACCTTGCGCCATCCGATTACTATCTCTTCCGATCGATGCAACATGGCCTGGCTGACCAGCACTTCGGTAATTACGATGAAGTCAAAAAATGGATCGATTCGTGGATTGCGGCAAAACCGACCGAATTTTTCACAAAGGGAATCCGTGAATTGCCAGAAAGATGGGAAAAAGTAGTAGTAAGCGATGGACAATACTTTGAATATTAAATTTGTAACCATTTTACGTCAATAAAGTTTCAAATTTCGAAAAAAAACCGCACGAACTTATTCATAGTCCTAGGTTGTTCAACAAGTTTTGCGGTTTAATATAAAAAAAACACATTTTTATTGTTTGAAATACATTGATGAAAAAAGCTTTCTTTAGGTCTGGAAACAGATGGAAGTCACTAGGGGCCAAATGTGGAGCCGAAAAACCAATTTCACACTACTCTTTAGGTTCTTGTTTTGATTTAGGATCGTGCTGATAGACCCAAGTCTCATCTATAGTAAAGAATCGATGCACAAAATGTGTGTTTGTTTGTTTTTGTTCCATTATTTGCGAATATGGCTCCCATTGTGCACACAGCTTTCAACTAAATCTCTTTCAGTCACTCCACGATTTTCCAATACAATATTCTAGATCTATTCTATTCGCCATTTCTTCACTCGCTATCTCTATGCTCGATTAACTTGACAGAAAATTTGCATGCGAAAGCAATCATAAAGTTATCGACTAAGGCTATAGCTCATTAGGCCGCACTTCCTCACCAGCACATGTAATTTAAGGCAGTTCTCTTCCCACGTTGCCGACAAACAGGTATGTTCATTTGCTTCATTTGTTCGCCACGTGCTAAATCTTGGCGAAAAAAAGGCCTTCTATATTTTTCTTACGATTTCTGGTGTTGTTGCTGTTTTTGGACGTCTTTGACGTGGATGGTCTTCAAATTCTGCAACCATTATTTCAACGGCACTAAGTGATGAAAAAAGGTAATTTTACATTTTGAACATTCCGTTATGAACTTCCTTTGCCTTGAAACCTTCCAAAATTAATCTCAATCACTGCGCAATACTTCATTTTTTCCATTGTAGAAAATACTGTGGCATGTCGATACTAAATTTAGGCATGTAAACAAAAAATGAATTGATAGAGTGATATGAAACTTCACATACACTCGTATGAAGATTGTACCAAAATATAGTAAAATAGAACCTGTGCACTTCCGAATGGTGATTACGCACAAATGGGTGGTTCCTATGTGGCCAAGGATGACAGATTACCATCAGCTATGGTGAGAAATGAAATTGAGCGAATAACGTCGGCTGCCTGCAGGGCAACAGTAGAATTCTCAACAGGTCTCAAAGAACAATTTTGCTCGCTCATTTCAAAGGTACGAATATTTACACACTCGTCCAATTAGTCGATGTTCAGACGGCAACGAAACAACATAGATGTTAGCAGCGTTAATTTTTTTCGAATATCATCAACACAATATCAGTTTTTTTGTACACAAACCTCTGTCATTACTCCTGTTACGTCAGTCAATTAGCTGATTCTCTCTAAATCACACCTCTAAAAATCTTTTCACCGTGAGTACAACAGAGCAAACGAGCAACCAAATATGTGAAATAATAGATGTATTCTCAGTTCGGATTCAAATTAGGCGAATTACGTGGAATGAAATAACACAATAACACTCAAGTAGGTTTATATAGTCGTGTAGTTCATATAGTCGCTTTGAATTGGAGCCCCTGATTAGATTTCTATCAGGGATTCCGATCACTGTTCATTGAAATGGAGCTATTACTTTCGAAGACATCGCGGATGTCGTTCAATGGTAAATGTTGTTTTTTTGTTTTTTTTTTTTTAATTTCATTAATTTGTATTAAAATCAGGATTGTAAAAGAAAGTTTTAATATATTTTAACACACACTCAAATCGTTCTTGGTTTCAGAATTGAAAACTATCTGAACATAATTATGAAAGTGATCTGAGTCAAAATGTCAAAAAAATGAGTTCATCACTGATTTCACATCCACATAATTGTCAAACATGAACCTTTAGATAGTGGATGTAATTTCAACGTTATACGGAATTCATTTAGTGTTAATTATGAAAGTGGTCTAAAATTGGAAAAAATTACATATACATAATTTATATTTACTGAAAGTACATCTTAGAGAAAGTTATGATGTACATTTACAAAATGCCGAAAGAGCGAGGAACTTGCAGAAGACCAGAAAAAAGGTGAAGAAAATTTCAGGGAATACTATGGATCCTCGTTTGATTTACAAAAATTCTATCGAATTACCGTTTCGGTTTGATAGAAATTAAAATAAAAAAAGAAACTTACTTATACTCGTACAATACTGAGCATTATTATGAATTGATAGAAAAGTGTGGAAGGAAAAAGCCATTTTCGGTAAAACGAATGTCGCAATCGGATTTAATTTCGACGAAGTCACTAGAAGAATCAATAACAGAAAGAGTAAAAAATTCTGCGGGCGAATCTGTGTCTTGGCTGAAAATTCAATGGATGCGTTTCTTAAGAAATGAGCCTTATAAAATGTTCTACACAACTTGTTTAGATGATTCTAAATCCCACGTTTTTGATCTTTCACCTGAAAGAGAAATAGCAAAATATTAAATTATTTCCATTATACATCACCCCTAAACCAGAAACAGAAGAAAAACATAAAGATATTATGTGTTTATTACCATACATCCCACCATGAACATTTAAGAATCTTAAAAACTAGAAAAAATGAAAAAAATGGAACATGAATGTTCATGAATTACTTCTTTAAAGTTATTGTTTGAAATAAAACTCATAGTTCTTTATTGCACTAAGTGATTTATAGGACATGCAATTAATTTTGAAAATAGCCTAAGTCTGCTTTAGAGCTTTAAATACAACATTTTCGGATGAAATTCATACAAAATTTTATATTGATAATAAATTTCCATTAGTCAAAACTAAGAAAAATTTTAAATTAAAGTATCGCATAATATAAAAATATTTTTTAGCTCGTTCAAACGCAAGTCATTAAATATCTCGAAACAAGAAATATATGTCTTAGACCACTTTCGTAATTATTGGCACATATCCCCGAGGGCCCTGGCAGCCAGCGCTTAGTACTTATATTATGTGCAGTAGTTATTTATAATTGTTACTCTTGTAAAAATAAAAAAAATAAAAAAATAAATAAAAAATTAGATATCGCCAACCAAACTACCTTTTCCGAAAACTAAACTTTGTTTCATATTCTCGCACTCATCACATTGTAGTCTCAAAAAATAAAACATTAACTACATCTAGACTATTCTTTGTTAGTGCTATTAGACTACGAAATTCCTTGCCAATTTCTACTACAACAATTGAAGCAGAAAACAGCAGTTCCATATCTATTTGTTTATTAACCTATATATGAACATCTTTCTCTTTACTCCTCTATCTCTGCTAATTCTTACCGCTGTTTACGCTTTACCCTGTAAAATTTTGTGATACTTACATATACTTATACTGATGCTTATATATATTAATATTATATTAGTTTAAGTATAAAATAAGTTTCAACTTTGTAAATTTGTGGAATGAAAAGACTAAATGTCGCTCCGTACACATGTCGAAAATAAGTAACATAAATAAAATTATAAGTGCAACCAACCCAAACCAGGAACTAAACAAAGTAACAAATATACGGAAGAAAGTTGATGAGGTATTAATACTAATTTCCTTGTAAAGAAAATAAAAAAAAATGATATAAGTAAAGTAGTGGTCAATTTGGCTTGGATCGAGCATAAAATACCGGCGCACATCTTAGTAAAATCGAATATAAGCTTGAACTTTGGATTTAAATAAACTCATACATATTGAGAGTTATAGCTTGTACCAATAGACGGACAACGGAAATTTAGGCGCAATATATAAAGAGTGGCGGGCTTATATTAGTGATTAATTATACTAATGCCGAAACTAACCAATTCTACTTATTCTCAATACCAACTTGCTTTGTATACCAAATTTCATTGAAACATATTCATTTTTGCTAGAGCTATCGTTCACACGGACGTACGGACGGACACGCATGACTAAATCAACTTCTCGCAAAGTATCGCAAATTTTGACATTTTTTGGCTTTTACGTACTCAGAACGTTTTGAAATACCAGTGCTATTTGTGTTGTTTACAGTAACTTAAAAGATTCATCTCGGTCCAAAAATGGAATTAAATCGTGAACATTTTCGTGCGATTATTTTTTACAATTTTCGACGTGGATTAACTCAGCAACGTTGCATGGATGAACTTAATTCATTTTTTGGCAATGAAGCTCCATTAAGCACCAGTGTTTATCGATGGTATGGGGAATTCAATCGTGGTCGTAGTTCACTCCAAGACGAATTTCGTGAAGGTCGTCCAAAATCAGTTGTTGTTCCGAAAACCATTGATGCTGTGCGCGAACTGATATTGCAAGATCGTCGTGTGACCTATCGTGAGATTGAGACAATTTTAGGCATTAGTGGGACCAGCATACATTCAATATTGCATAAACATTTGACTGTCAAAAAAATTTGTTCGCGTTGGATCCCACACAATTTGTCAATAGCTCAAAAAAAGGTTCGTGTCGATTGGTCGAAGGAAATGCTCAAAAAATACGATCGCGGGGCTTCGAAACACGTCTATGACATCGTGACAGGTGATGAATCATGGATTTACGCGTATGAGTCCGAAAGTAAACAGCAGTCGACTATATGTTTGTTTCAAGATGAGCCAAATCCAGCCAAAGTTATTCGCGCACGAAGCACTTCCAAACAAATGGTCGCCTGTTTTTCGGAAAAACTGGACATGTCGCAACCGTACCACTAGAACAACGCAGCACAGTAAATTCTGAGTGGTACACAACGATTTGTTTGCCAGTTGTATTCCAAGAAATTAGGAAAACCAATCGCCAAAGACGGATCACTCTTCGCCAGGACAATGCGAGCTCTCACACATCGGCTCAAACAACTGCATTTTTGAGCACCCAAAACAACGAATTAATAGATCATCCGCCGTATAGTCCTGACTTGGCACCGAATGACTTCTTTTTATTCCCGTACGTAAAAAACAAACTGAGAGGTCAACATTTTTCGACACCTGAAGAAGCGATTGCGGCATTCAGAATGCATGTTTTTTGGTGGTACCTCATTCAGAGTGGCAAAAGTGCTTCGACAATTAGTTCAAACGCATGCAAAAGTGTATAGATCTTCATGGAGAATATTTTGAAAAACAATAAAGTGATTTTCGATGATTAAAATTTGTTTTTATTCTCTAATCCCGACATATAAAAGGCACCCCTCGTACATATATGGTATGCCTACATCTACTTCGATTCTTTTATGCCGTTACATGCCAGAACATGTGAAATTCTCCTAGTTCCTTTTACCGCTTCTTGTCACTTTTGGTCGCTTACTTCAATCTGTTGACAGTCGAGGTCCAAATTGAGTGTCTGACTCGCTGGAAATAGCTTTTGGTGGAAGATTCCTTTTCAATCCAACTAAACATACATACACCGGTCAATAATCCAGCTTGGCGCACATTTAGGCTGGCTGCTGATCGCGTATCCACCACTGTTTTTTTGTTATTGTTCTCGTATGTGCCTCATGTTTGATTACTAGTTACCATCAGCTTCAAAAATAAACCGACTTCTCTAAGATTACAGTAAAGAGTTGCAAGTGTTAATGCGATCTAAAATGCTCTTTAAAGCCAATTCGTGTGACCACCTTATAAATATTAAATTTCTTCTTAGGACTTACAAATATAAGTGGTTCTAGTTTGGCTCCACTTTCTATTATTTTACCGACATTTTCGACAATTGGCCTGCCATTCTAATTGGTTCCACAAGGTCGCAGCTGATCTGCACTTTTTTCTGCCACCATAAATGGTAAATTTTTTCTCAATAATAAAAAATTCTATTGCATTACTTTTAGTACGTACAAGAACCAGAATAGAGGTACAAAATTTCAATCCCTAATTAATACGATTAGATCTAATAGATTTCTTAATGTTTCAAACTATTTGGAAATTATGTTGCATTTTTTTGTACAGCAACCGTATGCATAATTTATATTCAGCCAAAATATATGCTTTGACAGATATAAATTTCATCTTGTATATGAAATTATCTAAAAAAAGCAATAAAGTATAAAGCAATAAGCCAACTAAACATAATCAACTGCAAATTTGTTAAAACGGAAAACAGATAATTACTTAACACCGGCTGTGAGTGAGCAAACATGAGTAGGAAACGAAACAACATTTACACTTTAACAGGTAGGCGCGGCAAAGCGTCACGCTTTTCGTCTTGTAATCCAAACTAAGTTTGTTGCGCATAGCAAATAACTGAATAGCTCTCGCTTATCATGAAACTCACTTAAACATGCGACTTGACGCTGCCGCCACTAAAGCTGCATCCAGACATGGTAAGGAAAGCACTTTTTCAACTTACTTGGCTGTCCAAACTGTTTGTTTTACGGAACCAGCAGCTGTGAGCAGACGTAGACTATCTCACTTGCGTGTTTGGCTGTTTGGTGGACATTTTGTGCTTGATTTGAAACTAATTTCCAGATAAGTTACAGATATAAAACTTGACTGCAGCAATAAAAATGTGTCTTTGGGTTGGCGATGTTATGGAAAATGGTAGTAACTAATTTAAATAAGTCACTAATAGCACATGTATACAAGTTTCAATTATTTTTTTTTTATACGAGACTGGTTTTTGAAGAATTTTTGTGCGCTGAACACGATTGCGTCTCGTAATTTTGAGAAAATTTCCACTTTACACTAACCAGAGACTTCAAATTAAAGTCTGATTTTTTAATTTATTTATTCAGCGCATTTATTCACGTCAGTGGTAAGACACCTTACTACTAATTAACAGCTTACTAGACTAATTAGCAGCTTAAGCACTAAATTAGGTAGAGCGCTTGTCTCGTTCATTGAACAAATGCTAATCGGGCGGACAATACGTGCAGATTTGGGTGAAAAATCCATTAAGAAGTTTCCAAACAGGGGTACACCACAGGCTGGGGTAATCTCTCCACTTCTGTGGAACCTGATCGTCAATAATCTTCTTCAGGAACTTGAAAACATGCGAGGTAGGTTAATTTCATATGCCGATGATATTGTAATAGCAATCCCGGGCAAATACTTTTCAACACTGTGTAAACTTCAACAAAGAGCCCTCAACAGACTATCACTATCGCGGCTAAATAAAGCAGCAAATAAAGGAGATTTGCTCCTATACTTGGGCCTCACTAAATGGATCTGACTTGGAAACAACCAAAAAAAAAAAAAAAAAAAAAAAAAAAAAAAAAAAACATGTCATCATTTCACGAGATAGTGGTATTAAAACGGTGGTGGTCACTAATTAGGAGCATTTCAGCTAGGAAATGTTCAACCACCTCAACAACAACAACAACATCACTATCGCGGACTATCAAAAGTCGCGGACTAGAAGTAAATCCAGAAAAAACGGAACTTATACTGTTCAGCAGAAAACATATAACACCTGCTCTTCAACAAATATTTTCAGGGGGAAAACCCGTTAAAGTAACAGAAAGCGCTAAATATCTAGGAGTCGCACTGGATAAGAAGCTAAACTGAGATGATAACATGGGTTCCTGGCCATTGTGTCATTGAGGGGAACTGCAAATCCGATGGACTAGCGAAAGTCGGTACCAAATTGACCATGAGTACATATACAATGAAGAAATTGTAAGAATAGCGAATCAAAGATGGCGGAATGAAGCCACTTGCAAATTCGTCCGGCAGCTGTACCCGACTCTAAATGCTAAAGTTACGGAACTTCTACTAAAAAGACATAAGAGACAGTCTTAACACACTGATTTCAGTTACTACGTAAGAGAATGGGTGTGCAAACACATGACTTCCGTTGAAGTTGTATAGACGAGGAAGAGGAAGACGTAGACTCGCCATTTTTGGTAGACAATCCTTTAATGAATTAGAAGAACTCGGCTCTGTCGGAATTAAGGATCTTATGAAATTTTTGAAAAGTATACATTGGTTTTAAGAGGAATGAGGGCTAGTTCCGTACGTGGCATCACAATGGACCATGAGCCTGACCTAACTTAATCTAATTTGATAAATACGGGGTGTTTTTTTAAGAACTTGAGCACCTAAAATGATAACAAAAAACAGATATACTTATGTTGACGCAATGATTTTTTTATTATAATCTGATATATTCGGCATACCAACTTGTTTAGAAAGTTCCCGGAAAATATTCAGAAATTTTAAAATACAAGTTTATTCCCAAAAGTGATATTAGCACCTTGAAAGTCACCTTCAAATAAGTTTCCACAATTTAGAATCATTGTTCTGGCCTTAAACGTCATGATGACTTGCCACACCTTACTGAACACAGTTTACGATTCTTAGCTGACAAATTATAGTTATCGATATCGACAGTTCTCAACGAGTGACTTAAACAGAGACTTTGGCATCGCAAAATCACGATTAAGACTTCTAGAAAGCCAAGATCTGAAAACCTCAATAGGAAATGGATTATGAGAGTGAAGCACTCTATTAGAAAAATTGGAACTTAATTGGCCGAGTAGATCTGCACAGTCAATACGAATCAACTGATCTCAAGTGAAAAAGAGCTTTACGGAGTCAACCAAACTCTCTGAAAAAGTGCCATTAAATTTCACTATGATTGGAATATTAGAACAGCCATTTCTCAAAGTGATGTATTTTCTATTTCCTCTAAACCCACTTCGCATCGCGAAATATATTAGTTTTACAAAAATTTGTTCAGGACATTGAACTGGGTCGTAATTTTCTTATAAAGATTAAAATACTTTTTAAAAAATTTTGTACTAAAAAAGCCATGTATACAAGTTCCAAAACAAAAAAAAATTAAAGAACTTTTAATAAAATGGTGCTAATCGTTACGGTTCAGTGATTACGATCTAATTGAAAATTGCTATGAGGTAAGTTTATGAAAATGATTATTCGTTGGTTTTGGAATCGCTGATTACAAATCTAAGCCAGTTTTCAAGCCAATTAAAAATTTCGGTAATCAGCGAAATTCTGATTTTGAGTCCGCAGTATTGGGCCCGCCGAGTAGGAAAAGTTTATCTATTATATGATAAAATTACGAAAATATGCCCCACGAATAAATGCAGAATAAATGGGCGAAATTATATTATTAAATTCTTTGTACTGTAACCATCTTCACTCACAATCAGTTTATTTCTTAGCAACAAATCATTGATACTAACTTTCACATAACTTATATAACTTTATCAGAAAATATATAATATAACAAAACGTTCGATCACACAGTTTTCAGTTTCAAAAAGGACTGTGGCATTGTATAGCCCATTGTTGTGTGAACAGTTAAAAAGTACTCTCTGAAAGTTAAACGGTAGGTCGCTTTCTGGAAAGAAAAGATTGCTTTCGAAATATACCCGTAAATTCACGCTTGTATTCCGTTATGTCGTATTGAGAATTAAATTATAGTGCATGGAATTCGATAGCTGGCGTTTAGCATATGTTATATAATTTTGGTATTGCCATACGATAGCTATTGATTGTATCAGTTGTTCAATTTCAAACGCTTGCAATCGGTTCTTCTTCTTCTTTTGTACCATACGTTTCAGTTTTTTAACAAATATTAAAGTACCTAAACGAATTTATAGAAATGATTCAAACAAATGGGACCTGATGCTACCCTTGTTCAGTTTTGTCAAATGCTTCAAGGAAGAACTGGGCAATAAAACGACTTAGAAAGTGTTATCTAAAACTGACAAAATAAACCTGACCATCATAAGCATGGTATACAGAGAGATCCCTCGCCGAGAGAGATGTAGGGGCCGATGCCCGGGGAAAAGTTACTCTGAAGTCTTCGGCAAGAACTCAAGTATATTTCGAGCGGAAGTCCAAGCAATAGAAAGATGCGCTCATTTCAACCTTGAAGGCAACTCCAATAACAGAAGCATAGCTACCCTTACAGCACCCATCACAAGGACTCTAACAGGGCTTTATACTCATTGCTCAAAAAGTACTGGGAAGATGATGCTGACTGTTTTCTTCGATTGCCAAAGCGTAGTGCACCATGAGTATTTATCCGTTTTGAAGCGTTTGAGAGATACTGTAGGTCGCAAACGGCCGGAAATGTGGGAAAGAATTCTTGGATTTCACATGATGATATCACGCCATCGCACCGAGCCCAAATTGTGCTGGATTATTTGACCAAACACCAAGTAAATATCATCGTGCCAGCAAGTTAAAGTGCTCCCAAGTTAAAGTTACCACTTCGTGGAAGGAGACTTCAGTCGATAGAGGAGGTCAAAGAGAATGCGACGAAGAAGCTGTAGTTCCAAGTCCTCTTTTAATAGAACGTTTATACCAAAATGTTCCTTACGACAATAATATAGAGACTGAAAACTTTTCTCCGGTGCCACAATCTTAACGTGTCTACCATCAATGCATCCGCCCACTCCGTGAATTTCACTTTTAACGAAAAATATGATTTAAATGAAATATTAAAATAAAACTAAAATCCGCACTTGACTTCTTTATAATAGTTATTGAAATAAACTTTTATCGCTAGTAATAATTTTAGTTTCTAATACTGCCCCCGGACACCCTGAACATCAAACGGGTGTGAAGAAACCATAAAACGACAACTCATTTTGTACTATACTTAGTGGGACTTCGCCTGCAATTACTATCGGAAATTCTTCAGTCTGATAGGTTGCTGAATGCACTTTGCTTGCCTTGACGGGTGGCCCCTTAACTAAATCACACTGCAAGGCGGGTGAGCCAAACAGCAGTTAAACTCAAATATTGATATACATTTTGGAGCAGCAGTTACTGCATATGCATATAAGTACTTTAGGGCGGGTATTTTTTTTTTCCTGACAGCGTACCTAGCATATTTAGAAGCATAGCTCTAAATTTTATTTCGAGCCCTGAATTCCAAAGGAAGCTATTTTCAAAGTTAGTATGAAGAATGATATTGTAAGTAACGATAGTGTTGCGAGTACTTTTAATGCAAACTATACTTGCGGATTTTTTAGGACGAATAACTTTTTTTTTAATATCTGCTTTACATTTACAGCACCGCTAGATGGCGCTACAAAGAAAATTGCGATAAAATTGAGACAAATCGTTAACTCAAGGGACCACCAAAATATTACGAATTACCGCGATTTTTGTGTTAGCGATATTTTGCTATCAACTGAGAAATCAAAAGGGAAAGTAATAATTAAAATCATTTGTGACTTTTTACTATTTCGCCAATTACGAATTATAGAGCAATATGAATAATTAATGCGAGTTATAAAGCACTTTTATCAGACGCGTTGCTGGTAAAAAATGCGAATTTCCAAAAGAAATCATTTCATAGATTTCGTACAAGTTATCCAATGGACCGAACTTTAGCTTGAGAGTTATGGCGAATCCACTGCAAATGTAGTTTTTTAATATTGGAACAATAAAAGTAATTATGTAACTTTTTTGTATATGTAAATCAAAGTCAAACCTGCAAAAAACCAAAAACGATTAAATTTTACCATATTTTAAAACAATTTTTTTACATTTTTTTAATAAATATTGTTTTTTACAATACATTAGCAACATATTATAACAAGGAGTTTTTTTTTACTTTTTAATTTCATAGCCATAACTCTCTCTCTATTTTCGTATTAATTAAAGATAGTTTCTTTATAAATTTGGGGGGCTCGAGACTAACTTTAGAGCTTTGCTCTACTACATAGACACTTTTTCTTGGAATTTAATGTAGAATCCTAATACGCTAGAAATATGCAAAAAGAGCCTTTCCATACAAATTGACCCGCCCTAAAGCGCATACATATACTCGTATTATGTGTGTATAAACACGAGCGCAAACATATGTACTCGCATTTACTCTAACTTTAATTAATGCCTATCCATACGCTCAAATGACTAATCAATTAAGTTTTATATTTCGGGCAGATTTAAATTGACACAGCTGCACCATCGATTGCCGTCAATGCGGCAGTAGTGCATGGAGTCATGTTGACAAAATTTATCGCCGCGTCGCTGGCGCTCTACAACATTAATCACTAGCCATATTACATCAATGGCTTATGTTTCGAACGTGCATAAAACATGTTATAATTATGGTTTTATCTTTTTTTTTAGCTTGCTGCAGTTTGCACGACTGCACGTGCGTTAGGCCAAAATGATGCATGAGAAAACAATTAATAGGTTTTTGATTATCTGTTGAAGTTGCAACTTTTCCTGCCAGGCAAGCTGAAGGCATCATTTTATGCTAATGATTTAAATGAGAACCTGTTTTGTTTGCCAACAAACATTTTTATCTATTCAACTGGCATTTTACGCGATATTATTTTTGTTAATAGTTCAAAGGAGTTGAATTTAAGACGTGGGGCGATAACACTAAAATTTTATTACTAGTAGTCATATTAACAACTTGCTACCACGCTCCCGGTGAGGAAAAATCTTAACTGTTGAACTTGTTTGTGAGACTTTGCCTTTGAAAAGGTGAATGTAAATTACTTCTACTAGGTTTTTCAATAAGCTTAACGGTTCAATAAGAGAAGGCATTGCTACTACTTTTTTTGTTATATTGGTACACTCTTCATATTGGCGTATGTGAAGTTTCATTTCAATAAATCAATTCATTCTCTGTTTGCAAGCCATTTAGTATCGACGTGTCACAGTAGTTTCTACAATGGAAGAAATTACGTATCGTGCAGTGTTTGAGTTTTTATTTTTAGAAGGTTTAAAAGCAAAGGAAATTTGTGAACAAATGTTGGATGTTATACACTTCCAACATTTGTTCACAAATGTCCTTGTCCGCCATCAATTAGTGTATTAATAAGAAGGGTTGTTGAATTTAAAGTGGTCGTACAAGCCTTGACGTTTCATGACAAGGACGCCCAACAATACCAAAAATCCTAGAAAAAAAGGGGCACCATATAGGAGAATCGTAGAGTGACTAAAAAGGAATTTAGAAGAAAGCTGTGTGCAAAATGCGAGCCATACTCGCTAACAATGGAACAAAAACACATTCAAAACAAAGAAACACGCATTTTGCGCATCGATTCTTTACTATTGATGAGACTTGGGTCTATCTCCATGATCCTAAATCAAAACAAGGGGCTAACGAACGGGTGCTCCTGGTTCTTCGGGTCGGAAACGAGTTCGTGTCCAGAAATCGGCAAGAAGATGGTAGCATCATTTTTTTTGGGATGCGTAAGGAATATTATTGTAACCTCTTAGACTAGCATCCAAACGATGAGGTCATGACAGCTGTGGAAGGAAGCATATTTTGCAACCCTTCCAAATTCTCATTTCAGGGATGCAATTCATAAATTAGAATCTCGTTGGAGTAAGTGTATTGATATTCAGGGAGACTATGCTGAGTAATAAAGTATATTACAAACCATAAAATTGTGTTTTTCTTATCGAACCACAAAACTTATTGAACAACCTTATAAAGGATTTTTCAATAACAGGTGTTACAGGTGAATGGATTGCGCTATCGAGAGATGATTAAAGATTTTTATGGCCAGAATTGGATGGTATTGATCTGGATAATGTTTATATTCAACATGACGGCGCTACGTGCCACACAAGCAACGAAACCATTGATCTTTTACGGGAAAAGTTTCCGGACCATGTTATCTGTCGAAGAGGTAATCACATTTGGCCACCGAGATCTTGTGATTTAACACCATATGATTATTTTATTTGGCCACGTGAAAGAGAAGGTCTACGCCAAAAGCCCAGGGTCGATTCAAGACCTCAAGGATGGAATTCGTGAGGCTATCCAGGATATAGGGCAGCCACTTTGCAATTCGATTGTGGCAAATTTCATGAAAAGGATATTGTCCTGTAAGCGTGGTCGTGGTGATCATTTGCCTGATGTTATTTTCCACTTTTAGCGGCATACCTTCCTCTTTATAATGAAATAAACATCTGATCATTTATATTAAAAAATAGCATTTTTCTTTGAATATCAAAATAACACCGCTTATTAAAAACGCTTTATGTACTAAAAAGCAAAATTCCCTCGTCGCATAGACTGAAATATCCTCTAGGATAACGGACGAGAAGGAGGAGTGGATCAAGATTCAATCAACGCCCCAAAAATAAGCGCTCTAAGAAAATAATTAGGCTGAAAACTGATGCAAACATTATTGCGACCAAATCAGAAAAAATGTCATATGCTGATATCCTATGGGCTGTCACAGTCAATGATAGCACAAAGACGCTGATTGAAGAGGTTCTTACATTGAGACGTACCCAAAAAGGAGAGCTTTTTAGCAGAACAGAGAGCAATACAGCCAATTTATATCGGAATTCAAAACCGGTAGCCAAAAGTTCGAGTGTGACAAGTTGCATCGTCCTGTTGAAACCAAATGTCGTCCATATCATCCTCTTCAATTTTTGGAAACCAAAACTCGTTGAGCATGTCACGGTAACGCTCGCCATTTACTGTAACCGGGGAGGAAGAAGAAGACTCACCACTTTGGAAATAGGTTTTCAATATTTCCCAATTTTGTTCAAGCGTATAGCGTCCCATTTCGTAAATGTCAAACCTTTAAGTAAATGATGAACACATTTGACATGTCATTTGTGTTACCATTATCAAGACAATAGGTGGTTCAGAAAGCAAACGCTATATGGCCCAAACGCTACACCCATAGTGATCACTACGCAATTCTAATGGACTTGTACACAGCTCGCGTGTCCAAGTGTATAATAAAAGTGCAAAGAGTGAATTGGAAGAGGAATGCTTTTTGGAGTGAGGCATACTTTATTGCTGAACCATAGTTACAAATGCTCTAACACGGATGCTACCGAACATTGGCGGAGCTCAGGGGTAAAGTGGCGGCTTATATCTAATGTGACAGACTCCGTCCTGTTATATGCCGTTCCTATTTGATCCCAAATACGAGAAACACACCTACGAGAGGCCAGGAAGGCTTATAGGGTGAGTGCTTTTCGAATAGCCTGTGCTTACAGGACAGTGTCGGAGTATGCAATTTGCGTGATTTGGGGAAAAATCCCAATGAATAACCGAGAACGTGAAATACTTGGGTTGACTTGTGCGCTATGTTGTTGCACTAACAATAATATAAATTGTACCTGCTGTAGATGGCCACTATCATCCAGAAGGCAAAAATCGAGAGAGTCCTGTTACAATCTGCAGCACATCAAAAAATTTTTATTATATATATGTACACAACAATAAATTTGCCTTTTCTACAGTGGGAATAGACGTGTTTTTCACAGCATAGTTTACGGAATACCAAAAGCCTTTTACTTTGTTCTTGACGAATTTGACAATTAAGTCGCGTTACAGCAAACAAACAAATGTAAATGTAGATGTGCTCTATTTATTGCATCACTCCTGGCTTTCCATTTACATTCACTTACTTTTTCTCTTCTTCTTGCTTGCCATTTTACTCATATTTCGGCCTTTGGGAAGGCACAATCCTGTTTTCTATCATTCTTGAACCGGCATCATAAAATAGACCTTTGTTAACAGACATGGTAAAAAGCAGCTGCGAGAAATAATATTAAAAAAATTAAATAAATTAATCTCTGTTTATGGGCTTTGATAGATGGTATGGATCTCATAAACAAGAGTCAATATAAAAACATTACTTGTCATAGTTTATGGAATACATTATATTTATTGATTCGAGTGCTTTGTCATTTCACGTGGTGGCGACATACACTGACCACCCAGATCACGTGACTTAATAGCGATTGATCAGTTCTTTGCCTAATTGAAATCTGTGAAAGCCAACCAAATTCGTATCATTTATGCTATTGAGTCTCATTCGAAGAAGTCATTCAGAGTGGTCCACTGGCGTGGAGTCGCCGCGGTCATTTGCTCGACACTGTAACCAAAAACAATTTTTAAAATACCGCTCAAATCGTTTTTTGTTTCATTCGAGCACTGTTATTGAAAAACTTTCTGCCATACATTTCCTCTCACGAAAAAAAAAAACAAAAAAAAAACAGAAAAACATTAAATGAAGGTTGTGGCTACACTAATTCTTTTATAGGAGTGAGAGATACTGCATTTGAAAAAGAAAGCTTCATGCTCAATAGCTAGCAGCCACTGGTGTTGGGCGCGTGCATATTTTTCCTCTTGCGCCATTACATGAAACTACGTTAAATGAAACTCATACATAACTGAAATAATTTCCAAGTGCAACAACGGTTGACTATGCCCTGGTTAAGCAGCACTTATGCATGGATAGCTTCAAAAAATGGAAAGGGGCAGGGCAAGCAAGTTAATATTTCCACTTAATATTTGAAAAAAGTTAAATATATCTTTATTCAGAAATGACTTCTTCATCGGCGATCAAGTCAGAGTTATATAAAACCAAAATTGTATAATATATAAAATATAATAGTTAGGGGAGAATATTTTCAAAAATTGTAAAGAACAAATCCTATGCCAGATGAAGTCCAAAATAAACGAGACTGAGCTAAAATATAAACGATTGTTCTGATAACTTCGATTTTAATTATTCAAAATAGTCCCCTCTGGTCTCGATTCACTTTTTTGCGCGATCTAAAAGTTTTTCGAAAGAGTGTTTCAGATTATTGACCGGAATGTCCTTCGGGATGTCAGTACAAGCCTTTTGGATGGCCTCGATGGGCGATAAACGTTTTCTTTTCATGGCCAAATGCAATTTTTCGAATAGGTAGAAGTCATAGGGAGCCATATTGGGCGAATACGGTGAGTGATTGATGGTTAAAATGCGATGTCCAGTTAAAAAATCAGTCACAAGAGTGGATCGATGAGATGGGGCATTATTATGCAATAAGCGCCAGCTTCCTCCTTCTCGGTATGCAGGGCGAATTCCACGAATGCGATGCAACAAACGCTTCAAAACTTCTTGTGGACAATTCCCTTACAATCGTAAAAACAAATGAGCATCGACTTGATTTTTTTCAGGTTCATGTTGGAAACCCACGTTTCGTCACCAGTTACAATGTTGTAAAGGAAGTTCTCGCCTCTTTAATGAAGTCTTTCATATGTTGAATTCTGAGCAGTTTTTGGTCATCAGTTAACTTGTGCGGAATGAAACGTGTACAGAACTTTGGTAAGCCAAATGGTCAGTTAAAATGCCATAAATTGATGTTTTTGAGATATCCAACTCCGATTCCATGAATTCCAACGATGATTTCGGTTCAATTTTGATAAATTTAGGAACAATTTCGATGGATTCTTCGGTGATTACTGATTTTGGGCGGCCCGTTTGTTCATTGTAATTTATGTCCTCACAATCGTCTCTGAAACGTGTAAACCACTGGATCGAGATAGACAATCATCACCATAGACTTTTTTTATCAATCCAAATGTTTTGCTAAACATTTTAACGATTTTAAAACAAATTTGATATTAGCTCCTTGTTCGAAACTCATTTTTGTACCGATGACTCAAACAGACTGACACCTTAGACGCAATGACTTCGCTTCCACTCAAGCGAATTGCTTACACTGGAAGTCAGTTAGGGATGTAACTTCCAATGCACTAACTCATTAAAAAGATGGCGCCACCAAATAATTTTTATGACCAAAATCTTGTTTATTTTGGACTTCACTTTGTGGATGGATCGCTCAGTATTTCAAAGTTTCAAAGTTTGAAAAACGGAACAGAACAATTAAAGAAAGTTCTAATGCTAAATAAATGGCTTAAAATAGATTAAGTAATTTTTATCGTAGACATCGACCATTGAAAAATTCGCTTTCTACGTCCAACATGAAAAAAATGACGCCACTGGCGTAATAAGCATGTATGAAGCCTTCACGTTCAATATTTATCTTATCACTTCACCCGCGGATCGTGATCCGGATTTCAAAATTTTCAAACTTATGCGATCCGCATCGCGATACATCAATATTTAAAGCTACACGGTCAATAAATAACACGATCCAGTATTGCGGACCAGTATAGGGTTCACCTATAAAATAAAACAAAAAACACAAAATGTGGCTAATGCCCTGGTAATGAAAAAGTCTAACCAAGTTGATTCACTTCTAACAAAGAAAAAACCCAACACTGTGGAAAAAAACAAATTAAAAAAAATCAATTTTATGGTCTCTTGAAACTTCATAGTGCTAAAAACCAAAAAATTCTAACTCTAAACCCTGCTTAAAAAGTTGTAAGCTTAATCCTATTTTGAAAAACTTTTTCGTACAAAGTTTAAATATATATACTCGTTATACGGTTTTTTTATAAAAAAAAAATAGTGGCGTGTTTATAATTTTGCAACGGGGTGTATATGAGAAGAGCAAGTAGTACTAATTAAATGCAAATGCCACTCAGCAGCAATTATAAAGGTTAAGATGTGGAAATATCAGTTTGAAAATATCAACAGAAAACAAAAACAATGAACTGATCAACTTTCATCGACTTTTAGTGATGAAGCGCCATCTTAAACCACCTTATTTAACTGATTTTCTGAATGTTTTTCGTGAGGGAAGATAATATAAAATTGAACAAATATTTGTTAGGGTTGGGTATTGTATAATTTACCAATGGCTCAGTATACCATACGGAATATATCAGAATTTCCCCAAAAAAAAAATATTTCGTTTTAAGTAGTTAAGATGTATCTCAAGCAAGAACCAAAACGGAATATTGAGCTGCTTGCTCGTAATGCCGCTTGTTTCCAACCCTGCGCTACCTAGAGGACTGATTTTTTGAGACAAAAAAAATGTATTATTTTGAGGTATGTTATTATATTTTCTAAATATAAACCAAATCACATCACAAATACGATTTTTCTTAATATCTCAATCACGGCGAATGCAAAAACACTCGTAAGCCTTCGCAGAAGTTCAACACAACAGCTCACAACAATTTCATCGCAATCAAATGAACTTTCACATTTATAGACATACATACATATATTACTAGGTATATATTAGTAGTATATTTGTATATTAAGTTTATAGTCAGCGACCATAGAAATAATTCGATAGCAGAAGCACACACAAATTATTGCGCTCATAGTAAAGAATGCGTGCTGCAAAGTTTCAATAATAAATAGTAAATTACAAATACAATTTTCAATTTTATGCATATCCGGAATGAATTCAAAATATATGTCCTGCGAAATGACCTAATACAATAATTTATAAATTTTTTTGCTGGGTTTTTCAAAAAAAAAAATATTTTTTTTTTTTTTAAATTTGTTTAAAAACTATATTTTACAAGAAAGCGGATGCGTTGCGTTGGTTAGTGCGTTACTACCATTCGGGAGTTTTTTCTAATAGTGGTCGCCGCTCGGCAAGCAATGGTAAATTTATTCATAAAAACAATATCAGCCGTTCGGACTCGGCTTAAAACTGTAGGTCCCTCCATTTGCGGCACAACACCAAGACGCACGCCACAAGTGGGAGAAAGAGCTCGGCCAAACGCATACAGAGGTGTACGCGCCAATTATTTATTTATTTATTTATTTATTACAAAGAGTCTTAATGTTTCATGTTTTCCAAAAATTTTTAGTAAAAAAATGTATAAAAAATTGTATAAGAAAAATCTTAGGAAGCATGTTTTTCAAAAAGTGACAAAAAAATATAATAAAAAAATATAAAATTCTCCATGAAAATTTATTTCAAAAGTATATTTTATAAGAGAAAATCTTTGGGAGAGTGTCTTCCAAATATGACAAAAAAATTTTCTATCAAACATTTTTAATAAAAATTATAATTTTGGCCAACAAATTTTTTAAAAAGTATATTTTGTAAGAAAAAGGTGTAAAAAAATTGTTTAAGAAAGGGAAGAAGCTTGTGACAAAAACAAGCGGTTCCATTTTTGCCTTAAAAATGAATAATTTATCCTTAAAAAAATAAAAAAGTGTTTATAAAAAATTTATAGATAACCGAAGATATTTAAGTTTAAAAAACTCTTTAACAAAAATTTCAATATTAAATAAATAAATAAATAACTGTGGGATCTTACATTTTTTTCGAAATTTGCTCAGTTTACTTCTTCATTGAGAAAAAATTAAAAAAAGAAAAATTATAAAATTATTAAAAAAGACCGAAGATATTTCAGTTTAAATATCTCATTACCGAAATTTTCATCATTGAATAATTCTAAAAATTATCAATTATTTTCATATTTTAATTTGTTCAGTTTACTTCTTATTATACTCAAGCCTGCAAATAAACCAATTTTTAGAAGAATTGACAAACATGACCAAAATATTTGGATTACTTGGCTTTCAAATGTTCACTTATTTAGATGGAACTCTTTGCTGTATTCGCGCACGTATTTGAAAATTTCTTGCGGGAAATAGCTGAATTTTTTGCAAACTTATTTATATATTTCGTTTCATAGATGCGCAACTATTACCTATATTTTTGTTTAATCTTCAAAAACACATTTTATTCATACACACTCTCAATCAAAGAATTGTATTACATTTAATATCTTATTCAAATATGATTAACTAAT
Organism: Anastrepha obliqua; assembly: GCF_027943255.1. Lineage (NCBI taxonomy): Eukaryota > Metazoa > Arthropoda > Insecta > Diptera > Tephritidae > Anastrepha > Anastrepha obliqua. The sequence continues at coordinate 92,286,208 of NC_072892.1, forward strand.
CACCATCGTCTGTTAATTTAACACTTTCACGTTTTATTTCTTTTTTTCAGTTTGGGTCACAAATATTTATGAGTCCTTTTTAAAAGAGTAAACCACTTTTATTACTACAATCCGGTAATTTTCTGCCGCATTCGCAAGAGTACGTCAGCTTGGCGCAATAACCATGAACCGACTGCTTTTGAAAATCCATTACAATGGCAGTTAAATTCTGCTACGCTCTCCAAAACCAGATACTACGCGTGAAAAATTGAACGCTCAAATATACAAACAGAAAGCGAAAAAAAACCGAACAAAAAGAAGAAAAAAATCCAACAGTTGCAGCCACTGCAATTGCTGCTAGGTGTGAGGAATAGTAAAAATTGCCCCGCAGGCGCATCCAATTAATTTAAGTATTCGCCCACTAGACGCTGCATTTTTGAGGAGTTTAAACCATTATTTCTTAATTACTAGAAGAAGATCTATAATGAGCAGTGAGAATTTGAAAATTTGAATTACGAGAGCGGCATCATAGAAATGGGCCTAACCCCGACATACAATTTTCCGCAGTCAGTATTCCAGCCACCCAGAATATTCTAACGGCGTTTTTAGGCAAATTATCGTAGATTAGAGAAATATATGCAAATGTATGTACTCGTATGTATGTATTAATATGTTTCAGTTAAAAGTAGCATGCAATCCCACATATCCATAGCAAATATTTGCGTCAAACAAACTGGTTTCCTTCACAAATAAAATGTAATACTTGTACTCCTTGGTTAGCTTGGATTTCCTTCAGATAAAAAAATCACCAATAAATACCAGTGACAGAAAGAGAACAACTTTTTTCCTAAAACATATTGCTTACTTTGTTCAAAAACATCAAAAACAGGGTATTTCTAGTGTGAATTTCTTTTTTTATTACAAGCCTTCGATAAAGTTTGTCAGACTATTCTTATGGACAAACTCTCAGCCTGTGGAAATAAAGGAACGCTTTTAAAATTTTGCAGTAGTTTTTTTAACTCGGAAGAAGCTTCTTGTAAAAATGGGTGTGGTGAATCGCCCGTCAGACATAAGGTTTGCAGATAGGCACAACTTTTGTGATTGCCATTCAATTGACAAATTCTGATCTTCTTCAATGCTTTCTCTCACAGCAACGATATTTTCTATTGAACAAACGAGGCGATTGCGCACTTCTGTTTTTATGTATCAAGCAGAACTACAATATTTATTCAGAACGTTTTTTTTTGATGTATTATGATTTTCATGGATTTATCACTTTCGTAGTGGATTATAATAACTTTTTTACGGTTTTCGAGCGAAATCAAACTCATTTAAAAAAATAGTATATTTTTACCTATTCATCGCAAAAAGAGACGTCATCGAACTGTGAGAGCTGTCAAAATAAAATACTACTAAACAATCAAAATCAAACTTGAAAGACCCTGTACATAAATACGCTACATACACATATGCACATATGTAAGCACATTTTAATGCTCAACACCATTTGAATTATGGTGACTACTATAAAATATAAGCAATATGAAGTTGCCGTAAAGTGGCTTTATTCATATTTCTATAAGCACTCAAGCGTAGAATACCAGAAGGCATATAACTTGTAGGCGATTAAATGGGATTACTTTTTAAATATTTTTACTGTATTTTTAATTAATCTATAACTTCATATTTCGATAAATGGCTAACAACCGGACTATCCACTTTTATTCAGCAATTTAAGTACTTAATTATTTTTATGAAGCGATGAAAAGAAAACTAGATGTTAGCACGCATTTGGCTACACTCGACTGCACACACACATGTACATAAATGCAGGCGTATACTAGTTTGATGTGGACAGAACTAAATTTGCTTATGCAATTTTTTATGCAGGAACCCTGCGAACTGAAGAATTGAGGCTTAAATGAGTAAAATTTTTCATAGTATTTCAAATAGAGGCTTCAGAGAAAATTAGATGTTAACCCATTTGGCTACACTCCACTGCACATACACATGTACATAAATGCAGGCATATGCTAGTTTGATGTGGATAGAACTAAATTTGCTTGTGCAATTTTTTACACAGGAACCCTGCAAACTGTTCTTTTGAATGAAGGAAACACTTTGCCGAATTTTTATCAAATAGGTTCGTCTTAACCCGCAACTCATTGAGGGTAAAATCAGTCCAATTTTTCACAGTATTTCAAATAGATGCTTTAGTTCTGCAGATTGATAGCATGGAGTGATTTCGTAATAAACGAAGGAGCAAATCTTATTCAATGTTTGAACGAGGCTGCATACAATTAAATTAATGGAGTAATTCAAGAATATATTGTATAAAAAATAAAAATGGGTCGGGCTTAATATAATGCGACATTGGCAATTTTAGGCGAAGTGTAATGATTTATTTAATGAAACTTATAATACCTTCACATATAAGTAGATGATCTACTTTTTCGTGCTTACCTCCCAATCCGTAACTAAAAAGCGAGATTTCCCATACAAAATTTGTCTCCCAAAATCTGAGATTATAAAATAATCCTAGATAATAACCATACTTTTTGACATACAACCCTGTAATTTCTATGTACTAGATAATTTTTTTACAAGTGTAATGAAAAACGTCAAAGTAAAAACAAAATAAATTGGACGCCGGCAAAGACAACAGGTTTGTAGACATAATTTTAATAAAATGTCTGTAAAATATTATTAATAATGCATTCATATTTCAGAAAAAACGGGTGTCCTCTTATCACTTATTATAAAATGTAACATCGAGTTTCGAATGCGTATTGCTGCCATAATTTTTTGAAACCTCAGTAAACGTCGTGTACGGACTTCCTTCAACTGTTTATTATTAGCGGCCAATTGCGCAAATAAATTAACTATTCCTTCTTTTTGTCTTTTTTTCATATCGTTGAAAATAATTAAAAAAAAACCGAAAACACCGAAATATTTCAGCAAAATAATTTCTATGAAGAAAAAGCTTTCACAACAGTATTGACAGATGATTGTTAATTTTGCAGGTAACCTGCCATATATGAACAGGTAGATTAATTGTAATTCTACTAATTGTAAATTAATGCATATCTTTATATATATATTTCTTATGTTCGTGTGTTTGTCACTGAACTCCTCCTAAACGACTGAACCGATTTTGATGAAATTTTTTGTGTGTGTTCAATGGGATTCGAGAATGGTTTAGATTCACAATTTGCCGGGAAAATGGTCAAAACGTGGACCCGGGTAACCTTCGGATGTGTATATACAATATGGGTATCAAATGAAAGCTGTTGGTGAATGCTTTAGTTCAGAGTATTTTTCATGCCGCTCCGTGACTAGGGTCTCGAGATAGAGACCAAAACGTGGACCCTAGAATGTGTTTGTACAATATGAATATCAAATTGAAGCTGTTGGTGAATGCTTTAGTATAGAGTATTTTTCATGCCGCTCTGAGACTGGGGTCTCGAGATATAGGTCAAAACGTGGGCCCGGTTAACCTTCGGATGTGTATATACAATATGGGTATCAAATGGAAGCTGTTGGTGAATGCTTTAGTTCAGAGTATTTTTCATGCCGCTCCGTGACTAGGGTCCCGAGATAGAGACCAACACGTGGACCCTAGAATGTGTTTGTACAATATGGATATCAATTGGAAGCTGTTGGTGAATGCTTTACTACAGAGTATTTCTCATGCCGCTCCGTGACTGGGGTCTCGAGATATAGGTCAAAACGTGGACCCGGGTAACCTTCGGATGTGTATATACAATATGGGTATCAAATGAAAGCTGTTGGTGAATGCTTTAGTTCAGAGTATTTTTCATGCCGCTCCGTGACTAGGGTCTCGAGATAGAGACCAAAACGTGGACCCTAGAATGTGTTTGTACAATATGAATGTCAAATTGAAGCTGTTGGTGAATGCTTTAGTACAGAGTATTTTTCATGCCGCTCCGAGACTGGGGTCTCGAGATATAGGTCAAAACGTGGGCCCGGGTAACCTTCGGATGTGTATATACAATATGGGTATCAAATGGAAGCTGTTGGTGAATGCTTTAGTTCAGAGTATTTTTCATGCCGCTCCGTGACTAGGGTCCCGAGATAGAGACCAACACGTGGACCCTAGAATGTGTTTGTACAATATGGATATCAATTGGAAGCTGTTGGTGAATGCTTTAGTACAGAGTATTTCTCATGCCGCTCCGTGACTGGGGTCTCGAGATATAGGTCAAAACGTGGGCCCGGGTAACCTTTGGTTGTGGATGTGCAATATGGGCATCAAATGAAAGCTGTCGATAAGTGCTTTAATGTGGGGTAATTTTCATACCTATTGATGACTAGGGTCTCGAAATATATGCCAAAACGTGGACCCACCATGTCTTTGCCCAGCGAAGCGGGCCGGGTTTGCTAGTGTTAACATATTTTTAGTGGAGATGTTTGAGAGTGGTTCAGGAACAACCTTTATAACTTGCAATATTCCGGAAATAATAGTTTTGCAATTATTTGCCTTCAAAGCCTTCACATTTTAATACATTTTTTCTAAACTTCACTTAAATTCATAAAATATACAATCGCACGCGTGTTTTCACTTATATTCGAAATATTTCTATAAAAATTAAATGCAAATCCATTTAGCACTATTATCAGTTTGCAATTTCAAACGAAAAGAACAATTCATTGGAATTGGCAACAGTATTGTGTTACCGGATGTCTGCAAATGAAAATAAATATATATATATATATAATTGGCGCGTACACTTCTGTTAGGTGTTTGGCCGAACTCCTCCTCCTATTTGTGGTGTGCGTCTTGATGTTGTTCCACAAATGGAGGGACCTACAGTTTCAAGCCCACTCCGAATGGCAGATATTTTTATGAGGAGCTTTTTCATGGCAGAAATACACTCGGAGATTTGCCATTGCCTACCGAGGGGCGACCGCTATTAGAAAAATGTTTTTCTTAATTTTGGTGTTTCACCGGAGATTCGAACCTACGTTCTCTCTGTGAATTCCGAATGGTAATCACGCACCAACCCATTCGGCTACGGCGGCCGCCGTACAAAAATGAAGGATTTCAGTTCAGTGCTGATGTTGGGGATGGGGGTTATTGTGCTCCTTACTGTACCCATGCTTATGATATTATAATTTTTGGTTAAATGGTTTTAACGCGGAAAGGAGTTGTACTCTTACGTAAATTAGTGTGGTGTGCGTGGTCGGAATTAGACTGATGAGGGTTATTTTTTTTAAAGCGCGGCCATGCCAAAAATAGTTCTATACAAAGAAAACACACCGCGAGGATGCTTTTGCAAAGCTTATTGAAGCAATACAATACATTAATAAACTGTGTCTTTTGATTTTTAATTACTTTATTATTCTTTATGATACATTTTATGCCGCTGGCTGAGCCCTATCTATGCGGGCTGCATAGCCAGGGGCTATATACCGGGATCTTGGAGGGCTGTGAGGGTTGTGTTCATACCCAAGGCTGGCAAGAGCTCACATGTCTCCCCTAAGGATTTTAGGCCAATCAGGCTCTCATCTTTCTTGCTGAAAACCCTTGAGAGGTTGATTGACCTACACATAAGAAGCGAAATTCCTCGGGGGCGTTTGTCGCATACCCAACATGCTTACTGTAAGGGCAGATCAGTGGAATCTGCTCTGCACACAATTGTTAAAGATATTGAGGAATCTCTATATCAGAAAGAACTCGCAGTTGGCGCCTTCCTCGACATTGAGGGGGCTTTTAATAACGTTCTCCCTGAGGCAATCACGAAAGCTCTGGGTAGGCTGGGGGTCGGAGCCGACCTTTCCAGATTTATCTACAGAATGCTCAGCGACAGAACGGTCGTGGCAGAGTGGGGCGGCGTCTCTCTCCGCCGGCAGGTGAGCAGAGGCACGCCGCAAGGCGGGGTTCTCTCACCATTCCTCTGGATCATTGTTATCAATGACTTGCTGGAGGAGCTGGTGAGGAGGGGCTGTAGGGTGATTGCCTACGCGGATGATGTGGCATTAATTGTTAGAGGAAAGTTTATAGATACCCTGTATGATTTAATGCAGGGATATCTGAACGTAGTTGTTCGATGGGCAGCAGATTGCGGCTTATCGGTGAATCCTCTTAAGACGGAGCTCGTCCTTTTCACGAGGAAATATAAAATACCCAGAGCTCAGCTCTCCTCGATGGGGGGCGCTCCGCTGGTGCTTTCTGACAAGGTGAAGTACCTAGGTCTAATCCTTGACAGTAAGCTGACATGGAAGCCCAACATTGAGGAGAGAGTAAGGAAGGCAACAATCGCCTTGTATGGGTGCAAAGGCGCAATTGGCAAAAGGTGGCGCCTCTCGCCCAGAGTTGTATTCTGGCTCTACAATACCATAATAAAGCCAATTCTGTTATATGGAGTCACTGTCTGGTGGAACTCACTGGAGAGGACGACATCAGTTAAATAGCTAGAGAGAGTCCAGAGGTCTGCACTCATTGGAATCAGTGGGGCGCTTCGAACTACTCCTACCCTGGCGCTTAATGTAATGCTAAACGTGGTACCTATAGACATCGCAGGCAGAATTGCCGCTGCTCGTATCGCAATCAAGCATCCTCAGAAACTTTGAGTTCATCCCCTCGTCGACGGACCAGTGTGTGCCTTCGCTAAGTCCAAGTGGAACTTTCTCCACCCATATTCCACCAAGGGAGGAGTGGACCGGGGGCAACACCTGGGGGCAGGGCCTCGTTAACTTGTTCACGGATGGCTCGAAGTTGGACGGTAGGGTTGGAGGAGGAGTATTCTGCAAAGAGCTCCCCATCAAACTCAAATTCAGGCTACCGGGCACTACTGACAACCTGCGCTCTACTCCTGGAAGGATGGAGTAGTAAGTACACGAACGTGTATGGTCGCGAAGTCCTTCTGGCCACGTTTGGATAGGAGGCGTTCGAGGGATATCCTGGGAATGACAAAATGTCATCTCTCAAATTTCGTGGGCATCATCACGGGGCACTGTCTGCGATGTACACATGCCGTGAGACTCGGAATCACTTCGAGTCCTTTTTGCGTCAGCTGCATGGAGGATGAGGTGGAATCATCTCAGCACCTGCTCCTTAGCTGCCCAGCCTTCGCGGGACTAAGATTCAAGTACCTTGGTTCTCATTTCTTTTCGGCGCCTGCTGATATAGCAGGTGTTGATAACAAAAATCTGATAAACTACATCAGCAGCATAATGAGGTTAACACAACCGCGCACTAGTCACCGTTCGTAGTCCACAAACACTCACCACTCCCCCATCCCTTCCCTTCCTCCCCCCTTCTCTGTCCTTAAATGGTATCACAAAGGACGAACCAAACTATTTCGTCCAAGTGGTCCCTACTCTCTGGGCAACCATTATAACCTAACCTATGATACATTTTCCCGTGTGGAGTTGCCTGATCTCCCATCGGGCGCGTCCCAGGTGGTGGATAGGGAGCCCTGGCATCACAAGAGTGGCCTTCCCTGTTGGGGTGGGTTCAACACTCGTGTGATGACTCAAAGGTGGCATAGAATCAGGGTGCCATCCGCGAACCAAACTGGCTAGGGAGGAGTCCCGAAAAAAACCAAAAAAAGGTAATGGAAAACAAAGGATCTATTACTCCAGGTGGAATCCACACAAGTGGCAATCCACCCGCTTCGGCGGCAGGGGCATGGATTCTGGAGGCCCCAACCATTACCCAAGTCTCTCAGCTCTACGAGCGAGAGCGCATCCTGGAGGAGACGGGGGTTGCTATCGCAATCTCCTCTCCTTCAGAGTCTGAAAAACGTTTCCCTGCTTCTGAGGGCCTGAGTTGTGAGGTCTCTTCGGTGGCTGCACGACCTCCCAAAGAAGCTGGGAAATCGAAGAGCGCGGCAAGGAGGAAGAGAAGAAAGCGGCGGGCAGAGCTCATGCGGAAGAAATCCTCATGTGGCTCTGCCGGCCCTTCTGTGTCTGTGTCTTCCAAACGACCTCGGTCAGCGGAAGTGACACCCACGGAAGCTACCGAGTCTTCGGTGGGCACAGGCACTCCCAAGTTGTCTCGCTCTCGAGGCAAGCGGAGAAAGACGGCGGCTGAAAGCAGCACACCTCCCTGCCCTGCGGTTGCCGCCAATGACCGAGCCACGACCCCCCAAGGTACGAGCGCGGTCTTGGCGCCAGTCAATGTGGCGGGAAAAGGTTCTGCTGAGCCACGTCTCTATCGGCGCCTCGACAAAAAGTCCAGCACAGCTGTCTGCCCGGCGAAATCTTCGTCAGTGGAGGATCGGGAGCTGGACCTTCGCCCAAGCACATCCAAGGGTGCGGCCAAGCCATCCTTTAGCGAGAAGGCTGCTGGCCCACGACCTGTGGCTGTGGTTGGAAAACTGGGGCCCGACCATCAGCTGACGGATGCAGAAATCAAATACTGCAAAAGCCAGCTGATGCGTCGGGTTATTGCCTCCGGTCCGGAAGCCAACGCGAAGGGCTATGAGACAAAGGACGGCACCATAAAGGTGGATCAGGACCGCGGTCAATAACGTGCCCCCCATGGGGACCACTCGCTTCGCAGTCTACAGCGAGGAGAGTGTACCCCTCAGGAAGGCCATCTGCTGGATTCCGGATCCAGACCTGTCTACGGCGGATGTCCTATCCTGTCTACGTGCCCAGAATCCGGGCATCAACACGAGGCTTTGGCGAGTCGTCTCGTACACCAAGAGTAAAAACCGGGACGGGAAGGAAGGTGCTACTCTTGTGGTGCGAGTGGACGAGGCCAGTGTTGATGTCATGGGCTCACGGTACGGGAACCGTCTGAGTCTCTTCCTTGGGACGGCCAGCTTTCATGTCTTTCCCAAATGATTGACTCGGACGATTCCTGTAGCTATCGTCCCTTGACGGTGACGCAAATTAACTTGCAGCATTCCAAAGCCGCTACTGCACTACTAAGTAGAAGGCTTTCCCAACTGCACACATTACCCCACATAACAGCAGTGCAAGAGCCCTGGGTCTTTAGGGGCCGTCTCTGTGGCTTAAGTGCGCTGAAAGGGGCCACGTTACTATATGACAGGAGTTCTAGCAGACCTAGGACCGGTCTTATAGTATCATCCCATCTCACTGTGACGGGTCTTGAGCAATTCTGTTGCCAAGACCTGGTAGCGGCTGAGGTGTGTTATAGAGGTAGACGCGGATGGTCGAAGTTTGTGATTGCATCTGCTTACTTTCCTTACGATGCTCTGGAAGGGCCACCACCCGGGAAGGCCACTAGTCTCGTGAGGTTCTGTGAGCGGCGCAGTCTGGGCCTCATCCTATGTTGCGATGCTAATGCCCAGCATACAATCTGGGGCAGCAGCAAGTGCAATGGACGGGGCTCTCGACTATTCGAATTTATCGCGTCCTCCTGCCTAGACATACAAAACAAGGGCTCACAGCCAACGTTTGTAACGTCTAGAAGACAGGAGGTGATTGATCTAACCCTATCAAACTCAAAACTTGGGTGGTCAATCAAGAACTGGAGAGTCCTTGCCGAAGATTCGTGCTCGGACCACAGGTACATTGAGTTTCAGTGTGGCGAGGAGGCACAAATGCCATTGCCCTCTAGAAACCCAAGAAAAACAGACTGGCAGAAGTTTAGGGAGGCGTTGCGGGACCTTGACGTTGCGCCACCAAGACTTCGAAAAGAACAGGCCATTGAGGCGGCTGTTGAGAAACTCAACGCTGCCCTAACCGACTGTTTTGAGTCAGCCTGTCCAACTCGACCTCTCCCGAGCCGGACTCCCGTTCCTTGGTGGAACCAAGAGCTCCAGATGTTGAGGCGTGAGTCGAGAAAACTCCTAAACCGGGCCCTCAAGACTAACCTTGCAGAGGACTGGGAGCGATACCGTGATGTTCAGAAGAACTACAAGAGGCTTATTCGGGAATCGAAAAAAGCCTCATATAGGGAATTCTGCAGCGGTATTGAATCTCTGAGTGACACGGCGAAGTTGGTTAGGATCCTGAAAAGGGACCCAACGGCAAAGCTGGGGTCACTTAGGAAATCTGATGGCTCCTTCACGGAGCGGAAAAGTGAGACACTCAGCTTGCTGATGGAGTCTCACTTTCCTGGTAATCAGATAAGCATCAGCCGGCAACAGCCCTTATTGATAGAGGCAGTTGTCAGAGCTGCTACACCTTCTCGGCATGACTGGTTCGTTGCCAGATCTGTGGTGAATGTGGCCGCCATTCGATTTGCCATCAAATCTTTTGGCGACTACAAGTCGCCCGGACCAGATGGCATATTTCCTGCCATGCTGAAGGAGGGTGCAGAGTTCGTGACAGCAGCCCTGAAGAAAATCTTCTCGGCATGCCTGGCACTGGCTTACATACCACGCTCTTGGAGGATGGTGAGGGTCGCTTTCATCCCAAAGGTTGGAAAAGACGACTACACCAGCCCCAAAAGCTTTAGACCAATCAGCATGACCTCTTTCATGCTGAAAAGTCTCGAACGACTAGTGGAACTGCGCATACGTCAGAAGTCGCTGAAGGCTCACCCTCTGTCTCTATTTCAGCATGCCTATCAGAGTGGAAAATCCTGCGAGTCGGCACTGCAAAACCTTGTTGCAAGGATAGAGCTGGCCATCGACAGGAGGGACTACGTTATGGGTATCTTTTTAGACATAGAGGGGGCGTTTGATAATGCCACTTTTGATAGTATGTGTAACTCTGCTAGTAGGCACGGCGTAGACCGGGTGCTAGTAAATTGGATTCGTTCGATGCTGGCCCAAAGAATCGTTTCGGTGCGAGCAGAGGAAGATCTGCTGGTGTCATCTGGGGTTAACAGAGGCTGCCCCCAAGGCGGTGTGCTGTCTCCGTTGCTCTGGTGCATGGTAATCGATCCTCTACTCACCACCTTAAACGATTCGGGAGTCTACGCACAAGCATATGCGGACGACGTTGCTTGTTTGGTAACAGGCTCTTCGCTTATGAACATCTGCAGGAAAGTGCAGAAAACTCTGGATCGGATTGACACTTGGTGCTGTGCGAACGGGCTGTCGGCAAATCCCGCCAAGACTGGTATTGTCCTCTTTACCAGAAGGAGGAAGCTTGACGGAATCGTTCTGCCAAAGCTAAAAGGAGTCACAATCCAGCTATCCAAGGAAATTAAATATCTAGGAGTAATCCTCGATAGTAAGCTCCTATGGAAATCACACGTTGAGACAAAGGCATCCAAAGCGCTGACAGCTTTCTGGCAGTGCAAAGGTGTCTTTGGGAAAACGTGGGGTCTCTCTCCTAGCAAGGTCCTATGGATCTACACAGCTATGATAAGACCCATTATCACCTATGCATCAGTGGTCTGGATGAGTAGACTATCCCTAGTGGAAGTCAGGAGGACCTTATCGAGACTACAACGCACTGTGGCCATCTGTTGCACCGGAGCTTTTCCGACTACTTCAGGCCCGGCACTAGATGCTCTGATTGGTTTACCACCACTTGATGCTTTCATCCGAGGAGAGGCCCTGAAGACCATCTGCAGACTGAAACACAGTGGGAACTGGTACGGCCCTTGTCCGGCATTGGAACACAGAGAAGGTATGGACATCGATCCAACGATTCTCTCCATGCCCCTTGACTCAATGCCATCAAGAGTCGTACTTGAAAAGAGATACAGTGTAGTGCTACCAGAGGCTCAGTTGTGGGGAGACTCAGAAAATGAGCCCGGCAAACACTGTTTTCGCATTTTTACGGATGGCTCCAGGACCGAGCATGGCTCCGGCTCTGGGGTCTACGTGGAATCCAGCGGGACAAAACTGCACTTTGCTCTTGGAATGCATGCATCTGTGTTTCAAGCGGAGGTGTATGCAGTTCAAGAAGCGATGAACTTTGTTGTGGAAAAACGATGGAGAGGCAGATCTATATGTGTCTGCAGCGACAGCCAAGCTGCGCTTATGGCCTTAGACAGCCCTCAAACCACATCAGGGGTAGTGAAGTCCTGTAAATCCAGGCTGAACTATGTCGGCAGACATAACAGCCTGATGCTAACATGGGTCCCGGGACACGTGGGTATCGCGGGTAACGAGACCTCTGACTCCTTAGCTAAGATGGGCTCTGAGGCCAATTTCTTTGGCCCAGAGCCCGCTTTGCCACTCCCCTCTGCGGCCATCACGGCCACGGTTAGCAAATGGGTAACTACTACCCACAAGCGAGCTTGGCAGGCTGAGAGAGGCTGCAGATGGGCAAAACTGATGTTACCTGTCATGTCCGATCGACTGTCGCAAACCCTTCTGTCATTAGGCAGAGGGGAGTGCAGACGGCTGGTTGGACTAATGACGGGCCACTTTCTGTGGGCAAAGCACATGGAAAGGTTGGGCATCTCAGACAGTGTACTCTGCCCAGCTTGTGAAGAGGAGGATGAGACGGCGGATCACTTCCTGTGTGTCTGCCCCGCCTTCGCCCGAATCAGGTTTGAGGTCTTTGGCACTGATGTGTTAAGAAGCGACCATCTTGGCTCCTTGGCACCACAAGATCTACTCAGATTTCTTCGGAGATCGGGTAGATTTAAAGAAAATTAAAAGGGAATCCAAGTGTAGTACAATGGACTCAATTAATGTCTGAGTGCTGCACTTGCTAGTTGTCCCGACAAAAAAAAAAAAAAAAAAAAAAAAAAAAAAAAAAAAAAAATGATACATTTTATGAAACAATGTATACTGCAGATTTGCAAATAACCTTCCAGTGAACATCTCTGAATACGAACTTCGTTCTTATTTGAGGTGCCTTGCAAAACCAAGTTTTCTCTAAATTACACAGCTTTAACAACAAAATTACTTAAAAACTATTACATAAGCCTCTGGAGGTGCGGTTTTCTCTTCTAAGATTAAGATGCACCCCTCTATTCCCCCTTTACATCCTTTTTTCAAAGCATTATACATACTAAATATTTCACATAAAACATAATAACAAAAATTGCCTACTAATAGCTAAATATGGTTTCTGAAATTATTGTCGATATGTACAAATGTGATTTATTTCAAACATTTTCAATAATGTTGGCATGGACAGCTCTTTCAAGCCAATCCAACATTTCAATCCCATTTTACGGTTTCCACTCTACGCACCTTCGGCTTCGTTGGTTGGGGTCGTTGTTTTCTAGTTCTCTTAAAGATCTTCGCAGCTAAGAGTAATAATGCTTTCTGTTAAATTTTATTCAGCGAAACTGCATTCAAATCGGCGGTAAATACAAATAAACGTTCCGTTTTGAATTCTCCTTAGCCATGCAAGTATTTCTTCAATGTGCTTCGGAATTTGAGGTTTTCTGACGTAAACGTTTTCGAATAGTATTTTTTTCAACTTCACGCAACTATAAGTTCGGCTGTGTCACAAACAAATCAATGATCTTCTGATCTTGCTTTGGAGAAGTCCTTTTTTTGCTTCGTCCGAGGAAGTCGTCAGCACTCCCAATATCGGTATACCGTTGCCCCCATTTATTTATTAACGTCTTCGACATCTTCAAACATGTGGCATTTTCGGAACTCATTTTGTAAAAGCAGCAGACGTTTTCTAAATTTCTCACACAGCTAACAAATTGCACAAGAACAAGAATATGGATTGGCTGAGCCTGCAGCTCCCATTCGCCAAGCTTTCCAGGGATAATAACACCAAAGTAATTAATTTTGAGTACCTGGCCACAAAGGCAATATACTAGACTACCATTTGAACAAGAGAACGACATACCAAAACCGCTAAATACTATGATATATACAACGAAATGGACGACTACATGAAGAAACTAGTGGAAGCTAGGTGGACTAATCTGACCACATGCAAAACAGCAAAAGTTATGTGTAGAACTAACGATAAAAAACTGACTCAATTCGCACTTGCGCTCTCGCGAAAGGACTGCAGAACTATCATAGGTATGCTAGCAGGTCATAATCTACTGGCTGCACATGCGTACAAGATAGGGATTGCTAACACGGACAAATGCAGGAAAAACAGAGAGGATGTTGAGGAAACTTTAAAACGGCTTCTGTTCGTTTGTCCGGCATTATTAAAATGCCTGGGAGCCCCATTATTTGAGGGTCTGGAGGACGTCTCAAAAGCGGATCTCCCAGCTTTGCTTAGATTCGCCAAAAGCGCTGACATCCTACATGTTGTCTACTTTCGGTATTCATAGAAGTCGGTCTCCATCTGGTATCGGTCGGTCTCCATCGGACTGTTTAGTCTGTCTATGCGTGGTTTATTGCCAACCAGGCTAATCTAACCTAACCTAATTAATTTTGAAAAGAAGTTCAGAATTGAACTGAACGATAAAGTAAACTGGAGTATATCTGCAGCTGAAAGGAAACTCTAAAAGTGTGCTCTGCACTGGTGTACAAATATAATCCAATACACCTTCTCCTAGAATGCGGCATTATAGCTAATATATGAAAAAAGTGGATGAGGTACTGTGATGAGTAGAGGGTACACAAGATCATGAGGTCGAAGTGGAAATCTTAAATTTATTCTATTCAATTCTAACAAATTGCACATCACCTATTGCGAAATGGATACGTCTATTGAGCAGAGTTTAAACTTTTTTTAAACGGAACTCTAAGTTTGAATATTGCCGATCAGGCCTCTATTAGACAGACCATAGAATATATATGTATATACTATGTGAAATATATATATATACATATATTTATTAGACGATCGTATGAAATTGTTATACTTGATACGGCACGGGTTAAAATACATTTTTTGAATTAAACAGGAAGCTCTTCTCACTATTCGGGCAATCGTAACACTTTGCAGGGTTTCTATAGTCAAAGCTTTGTTTTTGAGAAATAAGAAACAGTCTGTCATGCACCCACACATGCACGTATTTCGATATTTAATTCTAACACTAGTACCTCAGTGCTCTAATATTACTGATATTTGCAATTCTAATGCATAATTGAAAGTTGGTAGCTAATATACTGACTGTATATATTAAAAAAGGCCGCTCTTACTGTTAATGGTTGCTTACGTTGGGATTTTACACTTGCGGTCAAGCAATAAATTGACTATGGATTAAGGTGGATTTTAATAACTGCAAGAAAATTTTATTATTCAACTACTTCCTATACATGGCGCATTACGTAAAAAGTTGTTCATATAACGGAACCGACATACTATACAATTATATATGTATATACGAAAAAGCTATAGTTTAGAGAATTAATCAATTTAGTCAACGTAATATGTTTTGAGTAGTGGTATGTCACATAATAACATTGTATTTCAAAGCACCTCACATGAAAGTATGAAAAATGCAAGGATGATAGATTTACCGGGTTTGGCCAATAACTATGGTAAAAAACAAAATTGTGAGACGATCTTCGGCTGCCACGTCACGGAGGATTCGCCAGCCGAATTCTGCACGATCATTTCATATGTACTCACACACTCGCCCAATCAGTCGTTTCTCAGATAGCAACGAAGTAATACGAGCGGAGGGTGTGTTGATTTTTTTCGTATGTCTCTAATACTCGTACAATCTTATTGCAAGCCGAAATCTACACAATCATTTCACACATAATCACACACTCGTCCGAACACATATTCATACACTCGTTCAATCAGTCGTTGTTCAGGCGGCAACAAAGTGTCATTGGTTGATGTTTGTGTTGATGTCACCAATAAAATCTCAGTTTTTTTTTGTAAACACCTCCCAAGTGTCGGCAACCTGTCAAATTCCCTCAGAGCGAATAACGGTTTCCGAAGGAGCATACCTCTGATTCCATCGTAGGACGTTCAAAAGACAAGCGTTCTGTTCCTCAAATTGTTTAATAACTCCATTGCTTTTCAAAGCATTGCAATTAAAGTACAGTAGGTTCTGTTTTTATGCGGTAGATACGTTCCGCAAGAAACAGCATAAAAAACAGCATAAAAAAGCTACTAGTTCTATAGTAAAACTATAGATACGTTTCAAATGCTAAAACCGCATAAATCTGAAATAATGTAATAAAATCGCATAAAAAAGGACACTAGTCCCATATTATAACTATAGATACGTTCCATAGACCGCATGAATCTGAAATAATTAAATAAAATCGCATAAACAAAATATTGTATTTTTGAAAATTATATCTTTATTTAAGAAACGTCAGAATCGAAAAATAAATTTAAGTCAGAAATAGAATCAGACAATACCCACATGTTGCGCGTTCGTTTAGGATTTGGCGTAAAATCACTTTCGTCACTTTAGGAAATGTACACGTCTGATCTAGATAGTTATGCAGGCGGTTCCATACTTGTAGGGTTAGCATTTCTGATGTAATCTGTGATGAGTTTTTGCTTAGCTGGTTTAGAATCTTGTTTATATGTACAATTCCCGATAGGTCGACATGCATTTTGTAATTTAAAAAAAAACCGCACTATTTCAAAACCGCATAAAAAAAAAGCCGCATAAAAACAGAACCTACTGTATTCGAAATATACTAAACAAAATATCCCTACTTATACCTGGATGCACTGGTCTAAGCATATTGCTTATGAGCCAAGCGGCTATAAACGAAGTCGCTTATCACACCGTTGAGTTGTTGTTCAACGTGTTTTCTCGGGTTACCCAGCGAGCATTCTCCAGCGATCAGACACGCAGGAAAAAATAATTCAGTGATCTGCACCTAAATTGGCTAAACGGAAAGATTTCATTGATGCCATAATATTAGAAATACAAATGTCATCTGTATTTTCGGTAAAAAAAGTAGGATTACACTTCTATTACACTATAGAACATTTTCGAATTTTTTTTTTTAGTTTTTCTGAAAGTTTGGGTTGTACATAGAAAAGTAGTGTTCCAGTTTTCTCTGGTTGGCGATTTAAGCGTTTGTTTTTCATTTTAAAATTGGTGCTCGTGAAGGAGAATTTAAAATAATTTGAATGTATTTGAGTGCAAAAAATTGTAACACAAGAAAGTGTTCGACTCACATTCTTCTGCAATGATATTTTCGAGAAGGTTAATCTTTATAGTTTCCCCTCTTTGCACGACCCCTTCCAAATTCTTCTTCAGCACTGCAGAAATGTCATCCATCTCGTCATACTTCAGTCGTCATAAGAGGCATCCCAATAAAAGTTAACAATCCTCCCAATATTATCATCTGGCAATCCTTTCTCTTTCGGTCTCATAACTAAGTACAAAAATATTTATTACCACAATGGCCCAAGGCTGCCCACAAGCAACATTGCAACTTTGAAGAAAATTACTCACCTGGTTAATATTTTTAACTAATAAAATTAAAATTCAGTTTCGTAACGTTAAATCATTGCTAAAAAACATGGCATATAAACTTTTTAAATTTGTTCATTATTATAAAAGTTACTCACTCACTTTAAAAACTCTTTTGAATTTTACAACAATATTTTCTGCGCTGCACTTACCTTTTATTCAACATAACTTCGCTAAACGATCTACAAATGATATTTTTTTTGCTCATATTTTGGGTAGATACACAAACGTACCGTTGTCATTTATAACGAACAGACAAAAACAAAACGAACGCTTTCTGTAAGCTGTTATGCTGAAAACAGTGAAGACCGCAGGGAATCCCTTACCGCATGCCCTTACCGTGCACAAAAACTCACCCCCGAGAACAACTGCGTTCTTTTAATTACATATTTACACAATACATCGGTTTGTGTGTGTATTTGTTTGGTTGTATCTACACAATGTTGTCATTGATATTTTTGCTTACACACTTTTTCACACATCCGCGTTATCGCTCACAATTTTTCATTGTTTAATAAACCAAAGCCAAAAACCAACAAATGCAAATAGTTAATTTATCTATAATTAACATTATTCAACAGTGTTTTTAAGTTATATTAATAAAAATTATAATTTTTCTAAGTTTATTTTGTAAATGAGTGTGAGAGAGCAATCAGCTGAAAAGGGATTACCGGATTTTTTAAAAATCGTGAAATAAAATCTACGGTACTACGATACGGAAGGAAGGAATTTTTCATTTACATGGGGTTCTCATTAGTTTGATCGGAACAGCTGACAGGGGATTGCGTTTACGGTGTTCACTATTTTCAGCAGAAGTTGGTCACAGGCAACGTTGGGTTAAAATAACTTAAAAACATTGTTGAATTATGTTAATTATAGATAAATGAACTATTTGCATTTGTTGGTTTTTGGCTTTCGTTTATTAAACAATGAAAATTTGTAACTGATAACGCGGATGTGTGAAAAAGTGTGTAAGCAAAAATATCAATGGTAACATTGTGTAGATACAACCAAACACATACACACATAAACTGATGTATTGTGTAATTAATTGAGTATTGTTCCGTTTTGTGCTCCTTGGGGGTTGCGGTAAGAGACTACGGTAAGGGACTACGATACGTCGGTCACTGATAATGCAGATCGTGTAAAAGTATGAAAGCAAAAATATCAATGGCAACATTGTGTCGATACAAGCAGATGCATATTCAGTTATTTTCGCAAATTTGTTTACAAACGAATTAGACAAGAAAATGACGCTGAACGACAAGCATCTCATATCACTAGTGCAGGCAAACAAGGAACTATATGATAAGGGTAATCATTTCTATAAGTTCCAGGAAAGGAAGAAGTTGATATGGGAAAAAATTGGAAAGGAGCTACGCACAAGTGGTGAGTGGGAGTTATATTTATCAGTATGTGTAATTCTTTAGCACACTTATTTTAAAGGTGAACTATGCAAACGGAGGTGGTTAACTCTCCGCGATCGGTATGGCAGGGAAGCTAGGAAATCTGAGGCACCATCAATCAGTGGAGCAGAGTACCAAAAGCCGTGGAATCTGCTTGAGAGCATGACATTCTTAAGGCCGCATGTTATTCCTCGACCGTAAGTATAGTTGGAATATTTTCACAAAGTGATGACTAATAATGTTTTCTTAAAGAAGTAAGTGTTCGCAAAATGTGTGCCCAGAAGTGGCCTTGCTTAGGCCTACAATTGCCAATTCCATGCCCTCACCGTCGCCATCAGAGTGTATTGATGTTGATTCACCATCTCCATCAACATCAGGAGCCCAAACGTCATCTCCGTCACTTGATCCACCCCAGTCACAACAAGCTAGAGGAAAAAAACGTGCCAGAAGTGCTGAGGTTGAAAATGGTATTTTAGAAGTCATCAATCTCTTAAAAAAAAGATTTTTTGAGAAAGATAACGAATCCGACATCCCAGCGGACTTATTTGGGAAAATGATTGGCTCAATGGTTGCTAAAATGAGTGCAACTAAACAAGCCCGGGCCATGCAGCGAATATTGGAGGTAACGTTTGAAATAGAGCAGGAGCCGGAATAAGGGTTCGTAGTTTTTTTTATTTAGTGTATCGGAATTAAGTTTAGTCTTAAAAATCTTTGAATTTTATTTATTTTTATTTTCGTTTGAATTTTTTTAAGTTTAGTTTTAAAAATCTTTCAATTTTGAATTTTATAACATATTTGCTTCTGATAGAAATATTGGTAGTTAGTAAGAAGAGACTAATTTGGAATATGTATACTTTGTGCATATGCGTTTACCTGAATACTGTTATTTTTTAAATATGTATGTATATATTGTCTCTGAATTCTCCAATAATAAAAGAACTATCTGATGAATGAAAATATTTCCAAATATTTTGAACTGCATTAATTTACAGTTGGACTTTATGTTTGTAAGTATACTGATTTATATAAATTACATATCTAAGAATACATAAATAAACGTGTAGATGCTAATTCATTATATATATGTATGTACATATGTTTCACTTCACATGTGTTTGAATTTCATATGTAAGGTCCACCAATGGAAAGGTCTATGCCAACTTGGTATGGTAAAGCTCCTTCATGCGGATATTAAATGCATTTGTTGGGGTTCTCCGAATTGTAGACCACATATGTACGTGTTAATGAGCGTTCATTATTTATTTCATGCCGCCATTCCCCACAATGAACGATGTTGTCTGCTTCTTGGCGATCAACATAATTTTCAGGGCAATACCAACGATGGTGATCGCTTAAAATTATAAAATTGTAACAATGCAGGCTAGCACTATTCGCATTTTTTATTGTCGCATTCAATCGTCGTGCGAAGAATTCTCCATCGCGCCGTTAATATTCCAAAGCTGTTCTCTATTACTCTACGCGCTCTTGAAAGGCGATCATTAAAAATACGCTTGCTTATTGGTAAGTTAGAACCGGGATATGGACGCATCAAGTTTGTTCTCAATGGGAATGTAGCATCGCCAACGAAATAGTGTGGTGAAAGTAGAAAAATACTTGTAAAAAATATGTATTAGGTGAACTAACTTATTACATTTAAATTTTATTACCTCCGTCACTCTGACTACCATAACTCCCGATGCTTACTACAGTGAAAGTATACTTGGCATCATAAACCGCCATCAGAACGATGCTAAAGAATTGTTTGTAGTTGTAATACATCCAACTTGACTTGGCTGGACACTTGATTGCAACATGTTTGCCATCGATTGCACCAACACAATTTGAAGCTTTGCTTTCGCAATATACAAAACTAAAGATAGTCTTTTCTCAGGAACAATCCGCTGTTTTGGCTTCCTCAAGGAGGTGCTCAATAATTTTAAAACCAGCTCATACACACGAAAACAATTCATCAGTCTCCAATGTTTTCATTCGGCGGAACACTTGGATTTCATAACCACTTGTAGCCCAATTCATATTTAATGGGGAACTTTATACCTTCTGAACTTCTTTTTGTCCTTGTATTTTTATACAAGAAATGTGTAGAGTTCACATTAATCAAGAAATAAGTCTCAAATTTCAATGTCTTCTTATCCATTTTGTCACCGATGTATTTTGTAAATAAAGCTTGTCTGTATGTAACCAAATAAAAACAGTTATTGTCTACGGGATAAGTTTTGTTCAATTTTGTGTTCTCTACGGGCTGCGGCAAGGGACTACGATACGTCGGTCAGTGTGCGCACTATAAATTATCGACATGTTTTTAAAGCACATAATGCATTTTTCAACGGCTTCATACTTACCTTATCCTGAAAATAAAATGATCAAAGATAATCCTTTACAGCTTCCTCGAAGATACTCCTTTACAGCTTTACCTTTAACATTTCGAAGGCCGAGTGTACGTACCACATGGGCTGAAAAGTTCCGGACCTAACAAAGAAAACACGTTTTTTTGCTCAAAATTAGCTTTATTCATTAACGTTATTTCCATCAAGAACATCGCAATCATTCCAGTGCCGCTCAAACATATCAATACCTCTTTTGTAAAACGATACATCTTTTTCGTAAAAATAGGCCGTAGTTTCAGCGATAATCTCTCCACTTGCGCGAAATTTCTTACCGTGACTTTTTGTTTAGATCTGATAACACCCAGTAGGTGCTGGCAGTCAAATCTGACGAATACGGTGGATGTGGGAGCGATTCGAAGTTCGATTTATGAAGTTTTGCCACGGCTCAGAATCATCAACACGATTTTGTTTTTGGTCAACAGTGAGCAAACGCGGCACCCACTTTGAACAGCGTTTTCTCATAGTCAAATGCTCATGCAATACAAAGCCAACGCGTTCTTTTGATATCTTTACGATGTCAGCCAACTCACGCAACTACACTTTCATTCAGCGATCATTCAAAACGATTTTGTGGATTTTTGGAAGTGAAACGTCTTATGCTGAAAACAGTGAAGACCGCACGGAATCTCTTACCGCATGCCCTTACCGTGCACAAACACTTACCCCCGAGAACAACTGCGTTCTTTTAATTACATATTTACACAATACATTGGTTTGTGTGTGTATGTGTTTGGTTGTATCTACACAATACATCGGTTTGTGTGTGTATGTGTTTGGTTGTATCTACACAATGTTGCCATTGATATTTTTGCTTACACACTTTTTCACACATCCGCGTTATCAGTCACAATTTTTCATTGTTTAATGAACCAAAGCCAAAAACCAACAAATGCAAATAGTTCATTTATCTATAATTAACATTATTCAAAAGTGCTTTTAAGTTATTTTAATAAAAATTATAATTTTTCTATTTATACTATTATTATATTTTTATTATACTATTATTATTTTATTTTGTAAATGATTTCGAAATGTACTGATTGGCAACACTGTGTGGTGAGAGAGCAATCAGCTGGGTCGGAATTACGGAATTTTTTTAATAATCGTGAAATAAAATCTACGGTACCACGATACGGAAGGAAGGAACTTTTCGTTTACATGGGGTTCTCATTAGTTTGCTCGAAACAGCTGAGTCGGAATTGCGTTTACGGGCTTCACTGTTTTCAGCATTAGCCGTCGATGAACGAGCGAGAAGAGAGAGTAAAATTTCAAGGCCATGCGACGTTTTGGGCATTTTCGTTCCGCGAAAGAATGAAAAGATATAACGTAGAGGAAAAGGAGAGAGAGAGCTATACTTTATATATATCTTAGATACACTTTAAGCTATTATTCCAGCGTTTTTCCTTATGGTTGCAAATTCCGAGTGAGAAATAACACTGCCTATTTTTTGGCGCTTGTTTGTTGGTGCAAACTTGTAGGAAATATATTTTTGTTGCCTACTTTTTGGTGTTATATTTCCGTGGTGTCTACTGTTAGAGGCGTTTTTTGGTCCCAATTTTTTTGGCGTTTTTTTTGGAACCAGCGGCGGATTTATGCTGAAAACAGTGAACGACGTAAATGCAGTCCCCTGTCAGCTGTTACGATCAAACTAATGAGAACCCCATGTAAATGAAAAATTCCTTCCTTCCGTATCGTAGATTTTATTTCACGATATTTGAAAATTCCCGTAAAACCCTGTCAGCTGATTGCTCTCTCACCACCCAGTGTTGCCAATCAGTACATTTCGAAATCATTTACAAAGTAAATTTAGAAAAATTATAATTTTCATTAAAATAACTTAAAAACACTGGTGAATAATGTTAATTATAGATTAATGAACTATTTGCATTTGTTGGTTTTTGGCTTTGGTTTATTAAACAATGAAAAATTGTAACTGATAACGCGGGTGTGTGAAAAAGTGTGTAAGCAAAAATATCAATGGCAACATTGTGTAGATACAACCAAACACATACACACACAAACCGTTGTATTGTGTAAATATGTAATTAAATGAACGCAGTTGTTCTCAGGGGATGAGTTTTTGTGCTCGTTAGGGGCTACGGTAAGGGACTGCGTACGTTTTTCACTGTTTTCAGCATTATTGTTATTGCCTTGCGGTAATATGTGCCGTTGCTGCGGCCCTGGAATCCCTGCGTTTGTGCGCGTGATAAATGCTCGGAGTAGTGCGCGTTGTTGCCACGGTTTGTGTCCGGCGTTTACCTTTGTATTCTTTGCAAATGTGAATTTATTTAGATATACATTTTTTCTCTCTTTCTCTCTCTCTCATTCTCTTTCGGATCTCTCCGTCTTTCTTTTTCTGCCTTGAAAGTTTCACTTCTGTTATGTGTATTACGCTGCACGCATTTTTTTTATGTTTTCTGGTGTTACTACCTGATTTGGACGTGCACTGGGCTTTGTATCATCGGTGTCTCCACGACCGCGTTTGAAGTCAGCAAACCATCGTGTTATTGTTGTTTCTGATGGAGCGGGTGTCACGCCAGATTCTGGCAAATTACTTTAATAATAAAATAATCTAAAATTGAATTTAATAAATGAAAATTAATAATTGATAATAAGGTAAATGAATAAAATAAAATATGGAATTGTAAATTATATTTAAGCTTAATATTAAGTTATTTTCTATTTTTATATTACTGTTTCTCGCTTTCGCTACATTCTTTACCTGTTTCTATTTACTTTCGATCATTGACCCTATTTTTACAGTTATACTTTCCGTTCTTTCTATTTCTATTTACTTAACTGCATACTCTCTCTAACTCTCTACGTACTGTTCTTCCATTTCCGCTATTTCTTTTATCTTAGTTTTAGGCCATATATAAGGACAGAACATGGAAAATAAAGTCTCTTTTGAATTGTTAATCGGGCGTGTACGGTGTTATTTTTTAATTTCGCTTCCACAGGTAATATTCGTTTTTATTCGAGCTTTCCCCTAAGTAAAGTTTTTTTAAACAATTTAAATATATTCACAAACTTGTGAAGAATTTTCAGCGGGGTTCCCATAATACTTTTCAAGCCACTGCTTCGATTAAACGGTATTTTTTCTGATCAAGAAGCAGTGTACAATTAAAACACGAAATTCGTTTGGATACATTGTTTTGAAAATAACAAAATTGGGGTTAATTTTAGCCCAAAAACTCACGAATTAAAGAATAGAGTATCATGAAATTTTAACAGCTCCTTTTTTTAAGTTATTATCAACTGAAAAATAGGAGAACGCAATAAAACTTGTGCCATCTATGTGTTAGGCTCGGAACTTTTCAGGCCATGTGTTATTATCAAGAGAATTCGTGTGTTCTTCAATACATTTGATTGCTTTGTTAAAGGCAGAGACATGTTCTGACCCCATGACGTTATACCAGCTTTTTTACTAAATTTATTTATTTATTTATTCATCAATTAAAGTATAACTTAAATAGATTACTAATATTAAAGCTTAAATATAATATATAATAACAATACTGTGAGATACATTAATCACAATTCAAAAAGTGTATCTCCAGATTAAGTTGTGATTTGAAAGTCTCTCGTGAGTTAGAGAATATATCCAAATGTTTGCATAATTGGTTAGACTGTCTTATACAACGTGCAAGCGGTTCATTTCGACTAAAATTGGTCTTGTGATAAGGTAAATAGAACATATTGTTGAGTCTTAGGTTATGAGTGGGACAATTAAGGGGGGACCCTCATTTAGACGGTCGAAAAATGCATCATTTTTGGGAATTTTTTTCTCAGGTAAAATAACTTCAAACGTTTTGTAATTCATAAAGTACTTTAATAAATGTCTTGACTGTCTACAAAAATTTTCGGAGAAGAAAAAAAACATTTTAAGTATGGAAATATACACCTCGTCCATGGCACCTCATTCTATCTGTGTACATTCTAGCGCTCTCAATTTTTTTCTGAAATAAAAAAACCAAATTTTTTTTAAAACCTTAGGATAATACCTTCGATGTGACATTTTGATTTAAAAAAAAATGTCGAAATTGATATTTTTTACCCAGTTTTATGTTAAAAGTGATTTTTCATGCATAAAAATTGACTTTAAAATTACAAAAAAATATGAAATTCGAGAAAAACGCGTTTAAAGTTTTAGATACAGGCGATCAGGCCACCCGTCGCGTCCTGTTAAAAATTTTGTCACTCCTTCAAAAATACAGATATCGACTTGAAATTTTGAAAGTATATTCTTAAATAGTTGTAGAATAGATTAAAATTATTTCCAAAAAATCGATTTTTTTGACCCGATAAATGAAGGTCCCCCCTTAAAGAGTATTAGCTCCAGCAAGAAGTGACATTTGATATGATTCGTAACTATGTCTCTTATAAACATTACCGATGAAGTTTTTCTCCGCATTTCTAAAGTTGGCAATGCTAACAAAAGACATCTACTTTTGTATGCAGGCAAACTGCAAGGCCAACGAAGTGACTGAATAGCAAATCGAGTGAAACGTTTTTGAACCTTCTCAATTCTTAAGGATGAACCCTTATAGAATGGATCCCCAATGATGCTGCAATATTCGAGGTTTGATCTCACAAGAGAAAAATACAAATTTTTCAGCGTAGAGATATCCTGGAACTCCCTTGAATTCCTTATTACAAATCCAAGCATAGACCTAGACTTGGCAATCATAAAGTCTATATGTTTGGAAAACGACATTCTCGATGTAAATATGACCCCCAGGTCTTTCTTTTCGTAAATTTTTGTTAGGGTGGTAGTGCCCAACTTGTAATCGAAATCAATCGGAACTTTTCGTCTACTGAATGACATGTGCTGGCATTTACCAGTATTAAGAGGTAAGGAGTTATCATCACACCAAGCTTCCAATCTGGCTAAGTCTTCCTGAAGTCTTATGCAGTCAGTTACGTTCTCTACCCGACTGTAAATTTTCAGGTCATCTGCATACATCAGACAACGTGATGTCTCGAAAACGTCTGGAATGTCATTAACAAACATTAAGAACAATAGTGGCCCAAGATGGCTACCTTGAGGTACACCTGAGGTAACTTTGATGGCATCAGATTTTATGTTATTTATACGAACGAATTGAGTTCTATCTGTTAGATAAGATGCAAGCCACTTGAGTAAGCTAGGATGAAGACCAAATGAACCCAGCTTTTTAAGTAGGATACTATGGCTGACTCGATCAAACGCTTTCGAAAAATCGGTGAATATGACATCGCATTGTTGGCCTGTTTCAAATTGGTTTAAGACATAATTTGTAAATAATCCTAAATTCGTAACAGTAGATCTACTCTTAACAAAGCCGTGCTGATTAGGCGATATGAGATTTGAAATTTGGAAGAAAATCAAATCATAAACTAGCTTTTCAAAGAGTTTAGGCATGCAAGAGATTTTGCAGATAGGGCGATAATTTTGAACTTCCGACTTACTTCCAGACTTATGTATCGGTATGATAAACGATTTTTTCCAATTACGTAAAAACTCACCAGAAGCTAGTGATTTATTGAAAATAATTATTAATGGTTTTGCTAGCGATGTAGCACAGTTTTTTAGTAATATAGGAGGGAAGCCATCTTCTCCAGGAGTTGGGTCATTTGCCAAAGCCGATAGGCTCCTGAGTACATCATTAGATGAGAGCTGGAAATCTTTATATATTCGTGAGCTGTTAAAAGAGATATCTTCTTTCTCCACCAAATCCAATGACCGCGATATCTGGTTGAAATTGGCTTTATAGAAGTTATAATTTATGCAATTATTAATAACTGATTTGATATAGCTTATATATTTAAAACGTACACATAACGCTTTATGGTGTATGGAGTTAGGTAGAGGGGGTGAAGAGAGCGACTCGACATCGGACTTTAGATCATTGCTTATGAATACTAAATCGAGTAAGCGATTCATATCATTGTGTACTCTGTTAATCTGGCAGAGGTTATATTCGGCAAAAGTGTCAAGCACCTCACATTCACTCTCGCTTGATACTCCATATGGTACTAATTTCTTAGCATCATCGTCGAAACACCATTCTTTTATACTAATTCTCTACAGAGTGCACAAGAAAAAAAATTTGGTGTTGACTCGATCGACGAGTGCAGTTAATCCGGGGTTCATTCAACCCCGATTGTACTGCATTTCGTTATAACTTTTTTGCATAGATTTTTTGACGGAAGAGTTTAGAAATTTAACTAAATATTTTTGAATTTTATTTTATAATATAGTACATACACGTGTACATTTAAGACAAGATGATTTTAATTTAATTTTCTATTCTGTAAAACTAACAATAGTTGTTTTAGCACAACAAATAAATCTTCTCACTGCCGCAATTATGTGTTTCGTATGGAAATTTGCATATTTTTGTACGGATTTTATTTGTGTATGATTTTTTTAAATTAAAACAAATAAGCAAATTTGGGCTCAAGCGACATTTAGATGGAAGTGCATAGCTCTAGAGCAGAGAACTGCAGCGGTGTAATGTTACTGCTTGCACACCGCTTCAATACTCTGTTTTTCTATAACTGAAACGCAAAAATTGTAGAAATAAAATTTCAAGACCACTATCATACTCAAACGCCAAGTGATTTGAGCTCAAGCATTCATTTCCATGACGGTCAAATGCAAAACTTGCTCTCTTTTTGTTCGATCTTCACAGTACATTTTCAGAAAAACTGCACGCATTTGAGCGGAAAGCAAACGAGCGGTGTGTGTGCTGATCAATACCGCTATTACCGCTATTACCGCGATTGTTAAGTGTATGAATATCTCGTATACTCGGCTGTTAGATTTGAAAGCAATCGTATATTCAACTTCGGCTAAGCGGTGTGACGTGTGAAATCTGTCAAATGAGGAAAACACCTCGTCGTCATCCCTTGCAAATAGTGAGATTGTCTGCAGTATAATTCATAGCAGCGCACGGAAAAAAAGAATTTTTATGCATACATATGTAGCAGTATTTTTAAATGAAAAGTTTTTTCTTTATTGAAGCAGTGATATCATTTTATTATATTATTGTATATTACTATTAATTATGACAGAAAATAAAATGAACTTTAAAATAAAAATTGAAAACCAAATTCATTCTTTTACAAATTACTTATCGTACAAAAACAAATAATAATTTTTCTTTTTCTTACTTC
This sequence comes from Anastrepha obliqua, assembly GCF_027943255.1. NCBI lineage: Eukaryota > Metazoa > Arthropoda > Insecta > Diptera > Tephritidae > Anastrepha > Anastrepha obliqua. The sequence continues at coordinate 92,314,338 of NC_072892.1, forward strand.
TAAAGATACTTATGTATAAAGATATAAAGAAATTTTCTCAGCAATAAAATTTGAATTCTCCGCTATTATAAATCTTTTAAAAATAAACATATAATCACATGCACACATTAATATACACTTAGCCCACAAAGTCTGCGTTCACCTTAGACTTTTTGCGTGTAATGTGAAAATAAAACATAAATCTATAATTCAAATCAAATTATTGCCATAAGTTCATTCCTTATTTTCTTAAGTTTAAATAACAGAAACAATAATTATATTAATCTTCTCGATATTGATATAACGTGACATAAATGCCATAACAAAAGAAATAAATAACCAAAAAGTCTGCGTTCAGTTTTACATCAAGTATGAAAAATATGAAAAATATTATCTTAAAAAGAAAATTAATATCTAGTTGGGTAGCCCCGTAGTTTTAAAACTTCCGCCAATCGGTTTGGCATCGAATATACCAACTTCTCTGTCTCTTCTGTTGTAATTTTCTCCCATTCTGTCTGCAGAACATTTCGTAAGGACTCTTTACTAGTTATTACATGCTGTCGTATTTTTTTCTCTAGTAAATCCCAAAGGTGCTCTATGGGGTTGAGGTCGGGTGATTGGGGGGGCATTTTAAGCTGTCTTGGAGCATTATACAATAGCCAAAGTCGTACAACCTCCGCTGTGTGCTTTGGGTCATTGTCTTGTTGAAACCAAAACGTTGATGACAATCCAAGATTTTCTGCACTTTGCTTTAAATTTTGTTTTAAAATATTAAGATACCCCCACCTATCCATTGTGGATTCAATAAAGCTCAGTTTACCCACACCAGCAGCTGCCAACAACCCCACACCATAATGCCACCACCACCATGCTTGACAGTGCCTACAAGGTTTTGTTTTTCCAGCGCTGTTCCTGGTTTCCGCCAAACAATTTGACGTCCTTTAATGCCGAAAATGCAATACTTACTTTCATCTGAAAATATAACTTGTTTCCAGAACTCTGGAGACTTATTTATATAGGCGTTAGCGAACTCAATACGTTTACGCCGATTGACATGTGAAATGTATGGTTTTTTACGGGCTACCCTACCATGATACCCAGCTTTATGTAAAATTTTTCTTGCAGTTTCCGCACAAATTTTTTTATTGAACGTCTGTTGCACGTTTTCAACAATTTTTGTGGACGTAGTTCGCGGATTTGTCTTCGCCATGCATATTATTTTGCGTTCTTCTCGAAAAGATAATTTTTTTGGACGACCATTTCTCGGCTTAGATGTTAAAATCCCAGTTGCTTTAAAATTATTTATAACGCGTTGTACAGAGGAATACATTCTTCCAACAGTTTGGCCTATTTTTCGAAAGGATTTTCCTTCTTTCCATAATTTGATAATTATTTTTCTTTCTCCAACACTAATTTCTTTTCCTTTTGACTCCATGCTTAAAAATTAATCCTTTCCGTAAACAAGATGCAGCATTGGGTGCGTTAAACAACTGACTAATATGCAAATAATAAAAACTGCGCAATAAAAAGCAAGAAGCATTCTTAAAACTAACGGTATCATTTAAACAAATAAACTGAACGCAGACTTTTTGGCGGTTGTATTTAGTTGTCGCGACATTCAAATGCCGTTATCTCGCATATGCATGCACGAATCTGAACAATTTTTTCACAGTTTTGCAACTGAATATGTAGAGAATAAATAAACGAAAAGCATTGTTTTGTAAAATACATAAGTGCTGTATATTAATATAACATATAATATTTAGTGAGGTGAACGCAGACTTTGTGGGCTAAGTGTACATATCTGCAAGTAGAGTGATTCGTGCCCTTTGTTAATGCACTGCCGACGAAAACAAAGATAAAAAAACATAAATAAGAAAGTGGACTCCTTCGAGTGCTAATCATTTATGTATTGAGTGGCGCGATGGCATAGATATTTTTTAGCGGTACTCTTTTGCTTGTGTGTTATGATCTATTTGTGCAGGCGGTGTTTTCAGTATTTTTGTCATTCGGTAGCGGTCATATGCAGCACCGCATAGCTGAAGTGATCGCACAAGCGGTAGTTATAAACGAAGCAAAGACTGAACAAAGAAAGACTCGGATGTACAAACGATATACATAGAACATTTACTGCTCTGTTGCGGTTCTGCTCAGCGCAAACACCGCTTAGTTTGCGTTGGTCGTACAAATTAATAGCGCTTTTTTTGTGAGTGGATCGCAAGTCAGAAAAATACAACCGCTTGCAGTTCTCTGCTCTAGAGGCAAATTTGCAGTAAACTTTGCTTATTTTTACGCGGTGTTTTTAATGCAAAATAAGAATGGAAGTAGCATTCTTGACTATTAACGGTTTCAGTCTATGCTAACTACAGTAACTGAGAGCTTTTCCCCATTTACAAAGAGCGCTTTTCAAAAGCTCTTCATATGATTTCATATGCCATTGCAATGGTGAATATAGAAAGCTTGCACTGGGCAGTTGTGCTTCGTATACTCTCCTTTATTTCAGCTAAGACACAAACTCGACCGTAATTGTTTAAAGTTTGGCACTAGCTTTTCAGTGGTAGTTCAACTATTCTTTCCAGTGAAACTAGCCAATTCACGTTTTGCCATGCCATCTTCGTCAATTGTTTTAGTTCAATTGTGAGTACATCTTTGTTTTTCTCATTTTCGGGTTGTTGGTAAGTCAGCGATGAATTGCCGCATACCAAATCTTAATTTAATCAACTAGTGAAAAAGGCGTCTTTATTATATTTGATCATCACATCGATTTCTTCACGTGTGTACATTCGAAAAAAGCGGTTTCGAAATTTTTTATTTTTTTTATTTCAGTAATTTTCACTTCGTCTTAAAACCTAAACAGCTGTAATCATATACATATTCACAATACATAGGTAATATATTCTTAAAATTAGTAGGTACCTTAAATAGTTTTGAAGTCCAAAATGCTCTTATCACTAACAATAAATATTTATGTTTGTAGATGTAAAAGTATGTGGGTAGATACGCTTATTGAAAGTCGAAATACTAACAATTCGCCAAGAAGGAGTTACATAAATGTATGCATATGTATGTGATAATCCCTCAGTCTATATTCATTATACATACCTATATGTATCGCATATGCACCTAATTAATGTGTCCCGGTCGCTTCACCTTCTGTCGGTAGGGCCTGCGGAGGAGAGCGCCCGTTTCTTTGTTCGCTTCGGTGCACCCGAGACATAGTGTCGCGCGAACCACACGAACCACTCTCAACACCCGTTGAGGTCGTCATCGATTGTAGTTCTGTGACGCGCTTACTACTCTTCTTCTTGCGCTGTGGATGAAGCAAGTCCAACCAAGCGCCACGTGGCACTTCGTCTAATAACACAAAATATATGAATAACACAAAGCCTTGCAATGTGGCAGTGAGACAGAAAAGGTAGGAAAAGATTAGGCCACCCTGCATATATGCAAATAAGCCAAATATCCACGAGATGCCCAGCAGGAAAAAGAGCAACACCGACAAGCGTATCTGCTTAAAGGTCATTTTCTTTTCGTTACGTTGCATTGCTTGATTTAGCGTATGCGATATGCTGTAGAAGACGTAAATGAAGATGGTGAGATTGGCGACCACAATAACTGCTATTGGTACGATAACTCCTAGCGTAAGTCCCAAACCGCTGGGGTAACAAATACCGCTATTTGTTTGCAATTCATATTCGGTAGGTATATAAGAACTTGGATCGATACAGACCACCAGTAGTGTGGGTATAATTGGCACTCCCCACGCCACTATAGCTGATTTAAGTATGTAACGCTTAGGACGCTCGATGCCAATAACGGTTACATAACGCTGGAACTGTAGTACGGCTATTATTAACATCCAAATAAAAAGCACCAGTATTGAATATTGTATAAATGCACCCAGCACTATGCAATTTATATAAAGGCGATCCTCTACCAACTCTGCCGACATGTCCTCCGTATTGACGAACACGAAAAGCACCATTTGCAGTGTGAGCGCGACACAGAGATTGAGTAGCACTTTAGTCGAGGCGAGCGTGCGCCAACTTTTGAACAATATCGCTGTCACCCAAATACCCAGCAGGCCTACCAGTGAGAGCGAACAACCTACAAGTGAAATTATATCAAGAGCGCGCAAGTGTATTGGTGTAATGAGAACGTCATCGCTTATATCAACTTGTTTATAGGTGCCGCCCAATAAGAATGAGAATTGCGTCAAATGCTGCGTGCGACACTCAATAACGGACGTATTAAATAAATCGCCGACATCCGTTTGAATGCCAGTATTCACCCAGCTGGTGTAGTTCCAGTAGCCACAACCAGTGCCCGGTTGTGCTATGAGTGACGAATCCATATAGTCATACCGATTTCGCAGCAGGAATGTTAATGGTTCCGGAAAATTTTCTGAAAAAGAAAAAAAGAAATGAGTGATTGATCAAACAGAAAAAAACAAAACTACACAAAGTCCAACTTACGGTTGTAGCCTGGTATGGAGATGGAGAGAATTTTACTAAATGGCTTGCGCGTATGCACCAGCGCTGGATCCACAAAGAGCGCGTCATGTCCATAAACTTTCAGCACAACCACCGGTAGCTTACCCTTCGCCAAGAGCGTTGTGCGCACTTGCTCCCACAGGTGGGTGGGTAAAAAGCCAGCTACCTGCAGCTCGGGTTCTTGCATTAACGCCGCCACAGATTCGTTCATATTAATGAAGCGATAATGAAAGTTCCCCACTGTTGTATTGAGTAACGCATGCGTGTTTATTGTTACGTCTTGATTCGACGTTAATGCGTACACAGCAATTCCGGATATATTTGCGCAGCTCGGATTTACAAAGAATACACTAATATTTGCCGAAATATGCGCGCGTACACCCATATGCCCCATTTTCACTTCCTCCACAGCCTTTGGGTAGCCATTTGCTACATCCTCACTGGACTCATCGCTGGGTTGTGAAATAATTGTTATTGTAGACGTGCTCGTACAGCTTTCTGTAGGCACTTGCCGCTCGGACAACGCATCCATATAGTATTCAAACGTGTCCAATATGGAATTGGTCGCATTCAAGTCAGCCGAAATGCGCAAAATTTTCGGATCGCTTGCCATCAGTCGATCACAAATGCGAACCATATCGACCGACAGCTCTGTGTCCTGTGCTGTGACAGCAACCTCATGCAATATCTGCGATGTTAAATGCACATCGGCGGGTAGGAATTTTAAATTAGTCTCGCGTAACATTTTATACAGTTGATCAGTCACTTCGACGCGCTTGGCTACACCGTCCTGCAACAGTTGCCCTTCTAGCAGTTGTTCGTGCAACGTATTCAATCTATCACTAAGTATACATTCGCGCGTTTGCCGCATGCAAACCACGCGCGGCCAATCGCTAATGTCCTCCCACTCAGCGGCGCGCTTTTGCTTATCATAGCGACACAAGCGCGTCAACGGCAAACCGTTCGGCTTTAGGCACACTTCCCTCAGGCCAGCGCGCTCACCGGCACGTGCGCGCTTCCAAACATTAGTTGTAGGATGCGTGAGATTTTCAACAATGATGTAATCATGTTCGAACACTTCCGGTTCACAAAACTGCATTGCGGACGTAGGCATAGCGCTGGAATTGCGTACGACTTCTGTGCTACTGTTACGTATTAATGGTGTGAAGGTGTTGCTGTATAATTCACTGTTGCTGTCAGCCGAATAGCTGTCATCGCTGTAAGCACTAGCTGTTAATGTTGAATCAGCAACAGTGACATTGACTATCGCCGGCTTATCAGCGCGGTTGTTTGTAGCTGGCGAAGATGTTAGCGGACGCAACGTATGTGGTAGCTCCGGGTACCTGTGATTGGTTGGCGGCCACAGCGCTGCTTTACTGTGCGGAATGGGTGGTAGTGGCTTTAGTAAAGTTAATATTTCCGGCGCGCCTCCATTTTCACTTTCACTTTTGTCTTCATCGCTATCTACGTTGGCATTCAAAGGCCTCAAATGTGCAATGGCGAGCTTGTGTTGGTATTGATGTGTTAATGCAACCAACAAAATCAATATATAAAAATTCATTATTAAGGAATTTAGTCAAATATATGTTTTGTCAACAAATAACTGATTCACTCCGTCGACAATTTCGCGTTAATTGTGCATTTTTCGAAAAAAGGTGCACGGCGCCTGCAACCTAACGCGCTCTGCTACACAAACTAAACTAAAATACTCGCACTGACTATTGAACTTGCACTCGCCGCTACGGCTAGCCGATGTTGCTCGTAGCATACATTCTATATGCACACACACAAGCACACTCGTATATGTGCATACAGTCTTCCACCTGCCCGTTTCGCTGTCCGCCCTCAACACTCCCCACACTGATCACGTCGCAATTTTCGTATGTTTTTTGCAATACTCACACACGCTCACTCACTCACAGTCAGATGGTATTTCAATGGAATTTTCAATACCTCACCTTATTCTTATCTTGGCGCTCGTACACTCATGTTTCTGCTCTCTGTAGAATTACCTTTATTTGTACTTACAAATTCGGTAGGTAATTACGATTACTCTTTTATACGCTCTGCATTTTTATGTTTGGCTTTGCTCAGGGGCATTTACGTTATTGAAACGACTGCTGACCGTCCGCGATCGCTTTCTACTAATTTGTTTATTTCCCGTGGAGAGTCATTGGTTTTGTATTAGCCTCAAGATAAGATTTTTCAATTTTTAGAAACTATATTAGTTTGTAAATGCAAATTTTTCATGTTCACTACATATTCGCCTAAAAGGCAATACAGGTGGCGAAGTATGACTACTTGAATAATTTTTACGTCCTTTTCAGGTTGTATGCCAAATTTTTATAAATAAATTGTATTACGAACGACAAAATAGCAGAAACTTATTTAAGTTGGGAAAGGTTAGGTAAAATAAGGTTAGACGGCCAACTCTTATTGTTCTCTCGAGCTTAGATAGTATGATACCAAAGAAAGCACAAAGCCCCCTAGTATGTACTTTGCCTTCCGTAAGGGTTTATTCGATCGGATTCTTTTGATAGCAGCTGATATACTCATATCCCACATATTGCCACACTGAAAGATGAAAGTCTACTAAAAATTCAAATATTTCCACGCAATCCTCCGTGTGAGGAGGTCTCCGTAATTCTGATTTCGTATTTTAAAATCCAGACAAAGCTTACAACATAACAAAATCCCGCTCAGCTTAAATACAGATAACACAATTTCCACAGCAAGGCGAAGTCCCGACAATTCAAAATTCCAGCAATACGCAATCCAAAATTTAAATTCAATATGAAAAAAAGACACATTCAACCAAAAGTACTCGGTTATGCTCATAAGAAAAACCAAATTGCGTCAAGAATGTAATTATTTCATAGTAGAGCTGAGGGGCTGTAAGGAGGTAACAGTTTATTTGTTGGCCGCATTTACATTATTTTACTAAATGTTTTCCAATAACAGGTGTTATTTTGAATACCCCGCTATTTCAGGAAATGTCATTTTGAAGCTGTCATTTTTTGATATTTGACAAGTAGAAACTTCTCCATTAATAAAACGGGAACGATACGCGCTTAAACAACGCATTGAAATGATTAAAATTCGCTATAAAAATGGTGAAAATTTGGCAGAGACGGTTTGTAAAACTCGAACATTTTTGGGTCATCGTGAAGCAACTTGTCGGACCGCAATGCAGAAATTGGTGAAAAAATTCGAGCTGTTGGGACAAGTTAGTGACGTGAAGAATAAAACCCGTGTACGTCGCTAAAGAATAGCCGAAAATATTGCTGTTGTAGCCGAAAGTGTTGAAGAAAACCCAGGTTTGTCCATTCCTCGTCGTTCTTTGGAATTAGGCACTCCATATACGTCATTACACCGTATTTTGCATAAAGATTTGAGTCTTAAGGCTTGTAAAGTCCAGTTAACACAAGAACTCAAGCCGGCCGATCATCAATAACGTCTTTGCTGATTGGGTCGTTGAAATGTATGAAAATGATCCGGTATTCCATCGAGAAATCATGCTGAGTAATGAGGCCCATTTCCACCTCGGTGGCTTCGTTAACAAGCAAAATTGTCGTATCTGGGGCTCAGAAAATCCAAGAGTTATTGTTGAAAAGCCCCTCTATTCTCAACGTGTGACTGTTTGACGCCGTTTATGGTCCGGCTGAGTCATAGGACCTTACTTTTTCGAAAATGAAGCTTGGCAACAGTTACGGTGAATGATTGCGCTATCGAGAGATGATTAACGATTTTTTATGGCCGGCATTGGATGGTATTGATCTGGACAACGGTTATTTGCAACAAGACGGCGCTACGTGGCACACAAACAACGAAACCATTGATATTTTACGGGAATAACACCTCTTATTGGAAACCCCTTTATTTTAATCGTTCTTTTATTCATTATTTTTGAGAAGAAATAAAGTAATCGGGGCAACATACAAAAATGATTTAAAAAAATTGCGCGATCTTTTGTAAATAATTTTTATATTTTGTCCTGGTTCTTTTCGGTATTTTTTGTCTGGATTGTGCCTTTTGGGATTCTGGGATTGGCAACTGAGTGCGGTGAGTGTTCTAGTCCTATGAATTCACATTAAATTCCGACTTCTTAAAAGCTGTCCCAATTAAGGATTGAGAGTGGGTGGAAATGGATTTAAACAAGCTTCGTTTGAGCCGCTAGCGAAGGTGAATATGCAAGCCAATTGTAAATTGTAAATCCACTTTGTGGCATCGATAACGATTACGTGTAATTTTGGATTGGTCGATTCCTTTCCGGCGTTTTTGATGTTAAAGAAAATGTCGATAATGTCGGCAGAAATAATCAAAGTTGACCTGCATGTTAGTAGTCGTAGCATCGCCCAGCAGCTAAAGATCGACCATAAAACAGTTTCAAACCCGACTCAGAATACGACAACCCGACCCAGAATAGGACATATTAAAAACTCACATCAATATTCCTTAAGAAGAGCAATGCCCGTTTCGTGTCAATAATCCATCAACTGAGAATCTTTTAAACGAATGACGCCCTTTAGGAAGAAACATTTCTGTCGCCAATATAACTGCTGTAACTATTTTTTTAAGATTGTATGTGGTTTTCTAAGTATAATACAGATTATTTTATACATTTGGGTAATTCGTCCTGGCAGCTAGTAATTTGTATATGTAGTATTAGTTTTAGTATTATAAGTATGTACATATATTAATTCTAATGAGTGAAATTTTTTTATTTAAAAGGAAATTACAATATTGAGTGGCTTTGAAGCAAAGATCCTAGTGAATTCTAACAATTGCGTGTATTATGTAGACTAGGTTAGACGCCGATGCCAATTGCGTTATATTGGTAAGACCCTCGACACCAGAAAGATCCCACAAGAAAACTCTATACCTCAATGGTGGCCAATTCACATTACCTCAGCTAGAGATAACCTACCCTCAAATCGTTTATAGTAAATTCATTTATACTCGTATTTATTAGGTTCATTAATCATATAACTCACATATATCATATAACATCATATAACTCACCCTATAGAACATTTTAACTAACTGGTTAACTATCCTCAAGTGAACCGAATCTCATCCAACGATACTATTCTCTCTGTATATGGACTAGGGGAAGATTTATTTACGCTTCTTTTTCTTTGAAAACGAAGGAAACGTACAAACGTCTATTTTAAAAATTAGATGTACTAGATTGTTTCGCCTAAACTGTAGCCTTCAAATATAAAAAATCAGTACCCAACCTGCAACGTTTCTGTACCCGAACTCCAACATTAGCTTGTATTAATTCCGGGATCCCGCACATATGTAAACATCGGATTGAAATAAGTAAAAACTTGCTTATTACAAAATTTAGTTACAATAAAAGTTTTTCAATTTCGACGAAGCTTAATTTAATTAGCGCGCACAAAATGGTATAAATGGATTTTAATTGAAAATAACAAAACAAAATAAGTGAGCTCATTAATATCCGCTTTCACTAATCAATTTCAAATTTTTCAGACCGTCAAAAATTAAAATAGCAAAGTTTGGTATTATAATTGTATGACTTTAAATTTCGTTTCGGAAAATTATTGAAAGAAAAAAAAAACAATGTCAAACGACAAGACTCAGTCTTGTGTTGGTTTCGTTAATCTATTTTGATTTCAGACAGGGTAGATGATTAGCCTGCCGCTACCAGTCCTAAACAGTGGGAATGCCCACCTGTCGTTACTTAGGAACAACGCCTTCTTAGTGCTTGAAGCGCCATCTGTGTTTCACATTTTTCTGCCAGAAGGATCGTACAGATGGTTGAGGACTTGCTGGCACCACCGATTCTATGGGCAACTGCCCGTTCTTTGTTTTTGCTTGTTTTAGTACCGAAAACTCTCAATTTCTTAGAAAAAAGTCGTCGCGTTGATGTGTGTGAAACAATGCTTTCAGACTATCAGGACAAGCTCAAATGCATCATTACGGGAGATGAGACTTGGATTTATGCTTACGACCTTGAAACAACCGACCAATCAAGCGAATATCGTGCTAAAGGCGAGGTCAGACCGAAAAGAGCACGTCAAAGTCGTTCAAAAATAAAGGTCATGATGACAGTTTTTTTCGATTTTCGTGGTGTGGTGCACTATGAATTCCTTCCACCTGGCCAAACTGTTCATAAGGAATATTATTTGAGCGTTATGCGTCGTTTACGTGAAGCGATTCGTCTAAAAAGACCAGAATTATGGGCCAACAACTCTTGGTTTTTGCATCACGATAATGCACCGTCTCACACTGCACTCGTTCTTCGTGACCATTTCGCCAAAAATTTCACGCATTTTTTTAATTTTTTTTTTTATATTTGTCTGCACTGTAATTTAAAAACCGCTTGGTAGATTTCAATAAAATTTATACTGCTTTTAAAAATTTTAAAAAACTCGTCCCTTTTTTCAAAAATTTTGGTTTTTTTTAACAATTAATTATCGGTTTTTTTCTCGAAAGTCTGAAAAATATTTCCTAAGGCCGCCATATTGTTAATTAAAACAAAAAAAGCTTCGATCAGGCACAAGATTATCTCTTAATAAAACTAATATCTTTTTTCCGATTGATTTTATATGAATCTCCAAAGACTTGTGATGATTTTTTTTTTTTGAAATTTTGCCAAAGTCAAATCGAAACATTATCTATTAATGCTATGTTTATTTTTGTAAAATAAAGCAATTGACTAGCAAAACAAAATTATTGAAAATCATAATTTTTTCGGGCCTCACTACCCTTAACCCCATAAGGTAGTGCTCCGCTAAACAGAAATCAATGTGTTAAGACTAAGCTTATTTTGGCTTAACAGAGATGCAGTGCATTTAATATTGAGAGTCAGGCGCGATAGAAAGGACGATTCTTCAGGTGGATTCGTTACACCATCTTTCAATCGCTTCCCTTAAAAACTTCTAAGATACAAATGAATGTAACATTCCCAGAGTCAAATAAGTTGATTGAATGAGTCGACTCTATAAAGTGAGTTGGAGTCAATTCATAAAAATTGACTGAATTACCCATCCTTAGTTAGCACAAATCATTTAGCTGAAGTAGCAACTATAAATATTTTTAGGAGGTATATGTCCACGAACATTCGTTGAAAACAAATGATAAGGAACAATTTACATACGTATTTGCCATCAAAACTGTGAAGGCTATTACATACCAACTGCTGGTTAGTTCCCTAATGGCATAAAATTGAATTATTTGGTTCACGGAGTTATATTCTGTATGAATTTAATTTGCGCCATCTGACTTAAGAAGTTTTCTCGAATTTGAAATTATTTACATTTTCGTGCACAATAAAATATCTTGGAAGTGCCTTGTAGTACAAATAACTTTTCCGGAATTCGTAATGGTTATGAGTACTTCTTCGCACTGAATACGGTCTGACGAATCTACTTGAGTTTTTGGGATTCGAATTCTTTAGGTTCTATTCAATGTACTAAATTCTTAAATAAATTGTTTGTCCAGGAGCAGAAACTAGTGCCGGATGATTACAATATCTGATGAGGTGATGCCTGTTGTATTTTAGAAAAGTATTCAGTTGATTCATACATTCAAATGGGCTAGGACAATAAACATATTTTATTCTTCTTATAATACGAGTAGATAAATAAATAAGTAAAATCAATATAATAAATGATATTGTTATTAATTTGTAGATATCATTAGACTACAAAACCAAAAAAAAAAAGATTGAGGGTGTTCCTGTTAAAACGCTAAATAGTCTATTGTAATTTTAATAGCCTTCAAAAAATACAAGATGATTCATTCATTACCTAGTCAATAATGAGTAAACATAACAACATGTACTAAATGTTTATTTTAACAAATTTTTTACATTCACTACAAGTACGCCTTTAATTAGCTTTGTACACCAAAGGTGTTAAAAATCAAGCTCAGAAATGTAATACTCGTATATTCGAGTAAAGTAAAATATCTATTTTTACTTCATTTATTTGCTAAACAGGCGAGAGGAGGGGTGATTTTCATTTACGCACATTTTGTTACACATATTATATATAATAATATAGAAAATTATGCTAAATTACTAGAGGAGGGCGGCCGCCGTAGCCGAATGGGTTGGTGCGCGACTACCATTCGGAATTCACAGAGAGAACGTAGATTCGAATCTCGGTGAAACACCAAAATTAAGAAAAACATTTGCCTAATAGCGGCCGCCCCTCGGCAGGCAATGGCAAACCTCCGAGTGTATTTCTGCCATGAAAAAGCTCCTCATAAAAATATCTGCCGTTCGGAGTCGACTTGAAACTGTAGGTCCCTCCATTTGTGGAACAACATCAAGACGCACACCACAAATACGAGGAGGAGCTCGGCTAAACACCCAAAAAAAAGGGTGTACGCGCCAATTATATATATACATATACTAGAGGATTGGAGTATCACCTCTAATTTAGTTTATTTCATAAACCCAACTGCATTTGTACTTCAAAAATATATCTATCTATCATCAATATTTCTAAAAATTTAGGATTAAAAAGAAATATGTATAAAGCATTTTAAAAAATGTTGTAGGATAAGTATTTGTAGTAGGATAAGTATGTACATATACATATACATATATTATATAATTGGCACGTACACCCTTTTTGGGTGTTTGGTCGAGCTCCTCCTCCTATTTGTGACGTGCATTTTGATGTTGTTCCACAAATGGAGGGACCTACAGTTTTAAGCCGACTCCGAACGACAGATATTTTTATGAAGAGCTTTTTCTTGGCAGAAATGGACTCGAAGGTTTGCAATTGCCTGCCGAGGGGCGACCGCTATTAGGCAAATCTTTTGCTTCATTTTGGTCTTTCACCGAGATTCGAACCTACACTCTGAATTCCGAATGGCAGTCACGCACCAAATCTTTCGGCTACGGCGGCCGGTAAGGTAATTAAGGATATGGAGGTATTTGACATCGGGAATATCGAAATGTGGCAAATATTTTCAAATGTAGTAAATTCAGTTGTAACTAAAATATAATTCGAGGCTTTACTTTATCAATAACTTCTAAATAAAAAGTGTAAATACCGTGTATCTGCTTGCTAATGTACGTAGCGACCCCCGATTGATTTACAAATGGGTTTAATATAAGGGTACGGATGCTGATGCTACGAGAGGGCAGAATTTTGCAATTGTTTTAACTGGCTCGCTGTTCTTAACAGAAGATTTACCGAAGATATTTCACTTTAATAAAGTCTGTAACAAAATTTTAAACATTGAATAAATCTCAAAATTATAAAATTTTTTTCAAAATATTCTCAGCTTACTTCTTATTTTATTTTAGTTTACAAATAACGTAATTTGTAGAAAAAATTACGACAATGTTCCAAATACTTGGATTACCATACATGCAGGATTTCAACCAGAAGAACTGGCAGTAAATTTGGGATATCTCATGATATGTCACGTCATTTTTTAAAATTACACGATTTCTATGGTAAAACCATGAACGAAAAAAAAAGAAATAAATAAAGTGTCTACAAAAGAAAATCTTATGGCGCAAAATTCATTTGCCAATAAAGACCAGAAAGCCCAACGACTGTACTTTGGTGCAGAGCATTATCAGTTAGGCGTAGAGTGAGCAAAAGTCCGTTCAGAGATGAAAAACGATTCGGCTTAGAGCCAATGGATTTAAATATTATTGGCAAGATAAATGATTTGGAAAAGCACAGCCGCTGATCCACGGTTGGCCAATTCATCGGCAATTTCGTTTACTTGAACACCAGAGTGTCCTGGAACCCATATATGTAAGTACAAACCTGTTCTGTCTTGTGACAGAATTAAACTGCTTCTTACATTCTTCAACAATCTTCGAGGCTTGCTTCGCGTTCTCCAGAGTCTTTAGCGTAGCCTGACTGTCACTAAAGACTCCAATCTGTTTTCCGCTCCATCTCCTTTCAATTATTCATTCGCCTACTTTCTGGAAGGCAAAAATTTCCTTTGGAAAACAATTTACTTCTCTCCCATAGCGTAATGATACTTATTACTCTCGTTTAAGTACCAACCAAGATTACTCCTAGATATTTAACTTTATCGGACCACCTTTCAGTGCGATAAAACTTTAGTAGGAACGATAACGGCAGATGTGGCCTTACAAAAAATAAAAAACAAAACTTAAATTCAACAGTTTTTCCGGGAACTTTTTGTTCGAGGTGGTAAATCGATTACATGGATGTTAATATAAAACAGCTGTACAACGCCTTATTGATTTGTAATTTTATTAGATTTGACGACTTAGTATTATTAAAGTCAGTATTAGTTTAACCGGGAAATTATATTATATTATAAAAAATGAATACATGGAGAGTATTCCCGAATTGTAATTTGTTTGATGTTCGCTAATGTTGCGATATTTTTCAAATGTAACAAAACCCGTTTGCTTTTACGTGCTCATCACTAGGTAACTGAATTTACATTTTTGAGAAAAAATGCAATTTTAACAACAGGTTGCATCCCTTTTTATAATAATAACAACAAAAATCAAACCAAACAAAACCAACAAATTTTTTGTTTCGCGAAAAACAGCGGATTTCGTGCTACTAAAGGAATTTATTGTAACGGCTATAAATGCACTCCATGCTTTCTTTTCAACATCGCTAAAAATAGATGGTGAAGATGAGTCTTCACTTAGCTTTTCAGTATTAGGACCTACGAAAACACCGTATTTTACTTTTGCCTCACTAAGTTTGAGATATGGAGTGCAGAAAATATTTGCTTAAGCGGTCAAACAAAATTTTTATGAGTTCCAATTTGATATGCAATGGCGGCAAAATAGAAATCAAATGTTTAGATCAACATTTTACAAAGTGTTGACGAGCGTTATCGTTGTTAAGCAAGAGAAGTTGAGTTGGAGGAAACAAGTAATTAATTTTCGAATTATTCACAATGAAATAAAAAATTTAAATTTTTCGTAAAATGTCATGATCTGCTTACACGATTATTATGTTGAATTTTGCATAAATTTTTCGCTATTTTCCTCTGATTAGCTAATAGGAAAAGAATATCAAATTTTAAATGTATGCACAGCCTAAAGCCTCCATTAGGCTTATTAAATTCCACCTTGAGAAATGGCGTACTCAATAGCGGCAGTTTACTTATGTTCGCATCTCTGTTAAACCTTTATCAATCATCGATTGGCATTGAGGAAACTGACTCGTATTTGCGTTTTGTAACATACCTATATACAAACTTACGCATTTACATCACGAATAAGGAATTCCTCAGATGCGGTTGCTGTGATTGATATTCAGTATGCAAAATTGGAAAAATTCATTCATTTCAGCGTTGCGATTTCCAAGCAAAGCAAAACAAAAAAAAAAATGAATACAAAGAAGCCGTGCTTATACATACATACATACATGAATTTACAGTGAAGTTTTTGAATTATGTTTGTATATATATAATTTCAAATATAAACAAGCACACTTTCTGTGCCTATTTCGCTTGTTTTGTTTTTGTGTTTTGGTTTTTCGTAACGAAATTCTCAAATTTACGCCACGCCAATCATACGCGCGCATTGGTGATAAAAGTGGAAATTTAAAGATAACAACAAGATTATTGTATAATTAAGTAAACAATAAAAGCCGAAAGCAAGAAAGCAAAAACATAGCAGTAATTTCGAAACAAGTGAAAAATCGACATAAAATTCACAGGCATACATAAATGCATGCATACATATACAAATGTGTATGTACGTAACTAATTATAAACAATTATTTGGCCCAGCGCACAACAGTAGCTGGAGCGTGTCAGGTGAAGCAGTTCTTTGTAGAAATACAATTGTTTTATTATAAATATTTATATGTATGTTTATATACTCGTAAATGATTTATTTGGATTCTTGATTTTGCTCGCTAGCTTCTGCATGACTAACGACACTCAGCGCCGACTGTTGCAATAATCGTATACTTATTTAAACAAGAAGACAAGCACGCTCGTACATATGCACATATGTTTGTATACAGTAGGTTCTGTTTTTATGCGGCTTTTTTTTATGCGGTTTTGAAATAGTGCGGTTTTTTTTTAAATTACAAAATGCATGTCGACCTATGGGGAATTGTACATATAAACAAGATTCTAAACCAGCTAAGCAAAAACTCATCACAGATTTCATCAGAAATGCTAACCCTACAAGTATGGAAGATATATAAAGATATAATTTTCAAAGATACAATATTTTGTTTATGCGATTTTATTTAATTATTTCAGATTCATGCGGTCTATGGAACGTATCTATAGTAATAATATGGGACTAGTGCCCTTTTTTATGCGATTATTTCAGATTTATGCGGTTTTAGCATTTGAAACGTATCTATAGTTTTACTATAGAACTAGTAGCTTTTTTTATGCTGTTTTTTCTTTATGCTGTTTCTTGCGGAACGTATCTACCGCATAAAAACAGAACCTACTGTATACAGTGGCTCACATAAGTATTTTGATGTGAATACTATTAATTAAATCTTTAAATTTTTGCACTTGTTTATTATTTATTATAAATTATTTCACAATTAATTCAATTAATAGTCATCATCATCATTCATAGCGTTACAATGCGGAGTGCGTTAAAGCTTCCTTCACAATGCTCTTCTAAAGCGGTCGATCTTGAGCTTTTGCTTCGTAGTGATGAATTCCCAAATTTTTAAAACCGCTTTTTACTGCGTCTATCAATCGCATTCTGTGCGTATTCTGCAAACTTAAGAGTCCACACCTCACATCCATATGTTAAAATTGTTCAGATTTGTAAATACATAGCTAACTTTGTTCTTTTAGTAAAGAGCTGAGACTTGAACAAACTACGGTGGACATAATACGCTTTATTGTCGATGTTGTTGCGATAATTGACTGCAGGAGTTAAATCACCGCTACATGTGAACATAACTCCCAAATATTTAAGATGTCACACCGCTTCAAAAGTATAAGGTCCCACATGAAGTTTGGGAGCCTGCATAAGTCGCCTCGATTTCAGCAAATATTTAGTTTTACACTCGTTTACAAAAAAGCCAATATCCTTGACAATTTTGTTAATTTTTAAGAACGTTTCATTTAAATTGTTTTCAGTCCTCAGAAGAATAGTGATGCCCTCAGTGTAAGCAGATAGTTGGGTTGTTTTAAACAACAAGGTCCCACCTTTGTTGACTTCTTTCAAAACGAAGTGCAGCATCAAATTGAGTATGACAGTTGTTGTTTCATACCTGTTTCAATAGAGAATGGACTTGAGAGCTTCCCTTGAATGAGCACTTTTGCTGTTGTATGTGTGAGCGTTGCGATAGGGAGCCTTATTAATTTGGCTATTATTCCAAGCCCAAGCAATACATTGCGAATACTATCTCTTTTTACACTGTCACTTACCTTTGCTTACCATAGGAAATTTTAAATATATCCTCTGATCAAAAAGTAACAGTCAACATCACCTGTTTTCTTCGATTGCCAAGGTGCACGAGTACCTTCCATCGGGCCAGACAGTCAATAAAGAATATTATTTATCCGTTTTGAAGCGTTTGAGAGATGCTGTACGTCGCAAACGGCCGGAAATGTGGGCAAACAATTTTTGGATTTTGCATGATGATATCGCGCCATCGCACCGAGCCCAAATTATGCTGGATTATTTGACCAACCCCAAGTAAATACCATCGCGCAAGCACCGTATTCACCTGATATGATCCTAATGCACAGGGGTGCATAAAGGACAGGGTTAAACATTGGCACATGTGTGTTGCTTCAGACGTATCATATTTTGAAGGAGATAAAATAAATTTGCCTGAAATTTATCTCTGTTTTGTTTTATTTAAACATTACCGGTACTTTCTGATCATAGGGTATATATATATATATATATTTTACTATTATTATATATATGGTATATAATATATATTTTGTATGAAGATCTTTTTAATGGCAGAAATACACTCGGAGGTTTGTTATGACGAGGGGGTCTGACGAGGTTCGACCACTATTAGAAAAACCTTTTTCTCATTTTGGTTTTTCACACAGATTCGAACCTATGTTCTCTGCGAATTCCGAATGGCTGTCACACACCAACCCATTATTATACTTAAGCTTTTTTTTTTTCCTCATACTTTCAATAACAGTACGTATAAAGCTATAATTAGAACTCTAAGTTTCAGAACATTAACCATAAAATATTGATGCGCAATCGGTGCACGGATATCAGGGTGCCAGCGAGAAATCATGTGGAAAAACAAGTATATGAACATGGAAAATAAACCATGAATCTACAGAACAATTGTAAGGGCGATACTGACTTATGGAGCAGAAGCTCGTGCAGAAAACATGAAAACGAAGCAATTGCTGCGCACTACTGGAATGCATGTCCTTAGCTAGAAAAACTAGACTAGACCATAAAAGAAACAAGGAGATAAGAACACAGACAGAGGTGACCGACATTGTAAAATTCGTAAGAGCCAGAAGACGAGCATGGGACGATCATGTGACACGAAACGATTGGCATAATGTTGTATATCTACCTCAGCACAAAATCAGTCATAATAATGATATAAGATTTATGCATTGTATTACCACTAATTATCACTAATTACCTACTTTGAGTACTTTTTTAATACCTTTATGCCTGAAGGGGAAAACTTTTTTCCATCGTAATAAATACATTTTTCAAAATAATGCTATCAAATTTTTGGGTTAAATTCTTCATTTATTAAAAAATAAAATGTATTGGTTCAAGCTTACAAAATATTTAAAAACAAAAAATATATTGCAAAACCAAAAAAACATTTATATATATTTAGCCAATTTTGCCGGCAATAACTTTATTACATAAAACGTAATAATAACCTCGACCAGTTTTGCAATAGTTGAGTGTGGATCAAATGAGTGTGGAGTTCACGCCATTCCTTTTGAACTCTTGACCATAGTTTGACCACAGTTGACCATTACTGACGAATTCGACAACGTGAAATAATAATGAAATAATAACTTTTTTATTTTTAAATATTTTGCAAACTTGAGTTATTACGTTTGATCGTTTAATAAATTAACCATTTAACCCGAAAATTTCAAATCATTATTTTGCAAAGTTTTTCTACAGCAACCAAAGATGCAATAAAGTGGCAATCATTTAGGCATTTCTGCTCACCACTGTACGAGTGTCTACGAGTATGTCCGAATTATTTGAACTATTTTCGAATAATAACTATTATTTGCGGAAACAGCCTGTAGCATCTTGGCATAGATTCTACCAAGTTTTGAAAAATTCGGCAGTTATTTTTTCTCATTCCACGAGCAAAACAATATTACAGTCACTTTTTGATGAAATTTTGTGCTCCAGCACTGTATCCTCCATAGAGGCTCAAAAATTTTCTATAGGGTTTAAAATGCTTTATTTTTCAAAGTATGTACGTTTTAACATAACATACAGCTGTTTGTTTGGGATCGCTATCATGCTGATATAAAATTTCATTCCTTGACATACCCATTTCTGCAGCGACTGAACAATTTCCTTGGGAATGTACAAATAAAGATTATTATCCATCGTTATATCTGCCATATAAGTCCTGGTTTTTCAACTCCCTGAGCTGAAATACAACCCAACAATATCAGAACCTCCGCCATGCTTAACAGCGATTTTAAGGTTTTTCATTCGTAGCTCTTCATTTGACTTCCGCCACAGCGTCTAGTGTTTTTTACGTGAGTACTTGCTGGCGACAGCTTAAACCCACGGTACCCAAAGGCACACGGATCAAAACAATGCATTGATCAGCGCCCCAAAAATGCAAAAAGCACTTAAGGTACCAATTGGCAGTGTGGCATGGACACACTAACCGCCTTGGTAGGGCTCGAGGCCTACCCATACCTCTGCCGTTCTGAAGGTCCCGGCACCTGGTTACAATGCAACTCTACATCGAGCCAAAAGGCTCTACCCGCGCTTTAGGTCTCAATCACAGCCACCACGAAAACCTCCCCGAAGGGCCGTTCCCAAGAACAGGTCAGAGCGAACTCTGAGGGCTCCAGTTGAGCACCCATACTACTCAGGCACTGGTAAACCTAGATTTTAGTCGCCTTTTACGACAGGCATACCTTACCTCGGGCATATTCTAACCCCTGCACCGCTGGGGGGTCGACTTCCGCCACACAATAAGAATACCATCCGATCCAAAAGTTTTTGGTTTATAGTTTTTGGCGAATAAAATTCAGTTTTTATGTGATCGACTTTTTCCGCGCTAGGCGAGCGTAGATTTTGTTACTCCCGAGTACTCTGCTCTTGTCTCAGCAGATGCTTGGGTGTGAAGTGGTGTCGTTAGTTCTATGATGCTGATATGTTTATGTATAAAGGTTTTCGCGATTTCCGGTTAACATTTGGCGCTCTTCTCTGACTATCAGAAACTTGGGTAGGCCACCATGCGTTATATTTTCTAAATTACCAGGCGTTTTACACCGATTTTTTTATTATCTGGCGGCATCGTCTTAACATTTCACTAATGTGTTTCAAAGACTTTTCTTCACTGTTTGTTTGTATTTTGTTTTTTCATCCTTTATTAATTACACCTGTCTTATGATACTACGTTATTTTTTTACAGCTTGGATTTCCAAGTGAGTATTTTCGATTGTAGTTGTTGAATAATGTTGATGTTAGTTTTACTTGCAGTTCCCCAGATTTCTATTTTATATGCCCAGATTGGCACGATCACAGAGTTATATATATAAGTATTTTATTCAGCAATGACAGTTTAAAGTGCCTGCCAAGTACCCAATGGTGTTGTCGGAATTTGTTTTTTACCTAATTTCTTATCAGCATGAGGTGTTCTTCCCAGACAACAGTCAGTCCAAGGTATCTTGCTTTGGTATCCATCAGGATTTGTGAATCGTTTTTTGATTCAGATTCTTATGTCCAACTCTCTTGTTATAGCCAGCTACATGAATTGTTTTGCCGCTATTGATTTGCATACTCCTATCATGAAACCATTTTAAAGTTTTGTCCAAAATCTGCTGTAACTTTTTGGTTGCTGCTTCTAAGGTTTTATGAATTAACAATGGGACGATATCATCTGCGAAAGTTGCAATTATGTTGAAACTTGCAGGTATGGGAATATCAGCTGTATACAGCACATATAGCACAGGCCCTAGTAAACCACTTTGAGGTACCACGGCTTCCGTGAGTTGAATATTAAAGTAGTTGCCTCCATATTTTACATAAAAGTATATTTTTGTTAAATAGCTTTTCATTATCAGATAGTAGTTCTATGGTAGATACTGTTAAATTTTCAATAATAGTCCCTCTGAATGCAAAAATAATTTTTCTTCCAGCTCCATTTAATTATTCACCCTTTGGCATTTTCGATATGTACAATATCACAATTACGAATGAAATGAATTTATATATAAGTAATACTAATAATAATACCTACCAACGGGCCTCAGTTTAGCCTAAAAATAAATAAGCAAACGAAACTGGATAGAATAACAATTTCAAAAACAATAATCAAAATACTTCTGTGACCCACTGTATATTCGTCTTACATAAACTTACATACAGACATTATTGGCCCCTGCTGCTGTGCAGATGCGTTGCTGAGGTCGTTTGCTTGATCTTCAAATCAGGTATTTAATTGAGAGTAGGTTTGAAATTTCAGTGAGGCACTTAAGGCCGGCATTTGACTTGCGGATACATATACCAGCCAAGCAAAAAAAAAAGGCTATTAAAAAAGTAAAGTGCGTTCGAAACCTTTTAGCACTA
Source organism: Anastrepha obliqua (assembly GCF_027943255.1). Classification (NCBI taxonomy): domain Eukaryota; kingdom Metazoa; phylum Arthropoda; class Insecta; order Diptera; family Tephritidae; genus Anastrepha; species Anastrepha obliqua. The sequence goes on from NC_072892.1 coordinate 92,336,529, forward strand.
AACAAATTAAAAGCGGACAATTATTGGTACTAGGAAATAAGCAAAGAAGATACATAAAAAATAGCGCGATAGGAACACAAAAAGTAAAAGTGATTCCATTTTTTCAAACCCGCTTTGGTATGCATACACACAAACACACATACATGTATATAAAGTAAATTCAACAAAACAATATGCAAATGATGATACAACATTTATGATGATTTTATTAGAGCAGTGCTTTGATGTTGGAATGGTAGTAAAAAAAGGAATATGTATACAGAATCTCTGAAAAATTTACAAAAATCTTACTTCGGCACCTACTTAATATTCAATTGACAATTAATAGAGAATCCGTGCTTACCTTAGACTACAGAAGCGTCTTTTGCATGACGTTTACCAATACTGGCTCAGGTGGCTTACTATTTGATTTTAAAGCTTTTGGAAAATACTTAAGAACGAAGTGTTGACAACCACAAATACTGAATATGGTGTTATAACAGTGCTTTTTGTGTTTCAATATATTTGCTATGATTACTTAATCTTTTTTTAACAGCCCGGACTACTCTCAGTTAATAGAGAGTAAGCTGAACAATTTCTCTTGGAGATGGTAAAATGGCCAAGAGTACGAGAATGCAAAAAACCACATTTCATACCCGGAATCTACGATGCAGTTGATTTACTTATTTTTGTTGTGTTTTTTGATTTCTTAGATGAACGATTCCATGTGAAGTGATCAAGTATTTGTTATGGCGAAGCACTCGCATAGGTACTTGGATACTACGTCCGTTCGCAAGTCGATCGAAACGTTGATACATCCATTAGCAAGCAGATACGTAACCAGAGTATAACACGAAAAGTTATAGAAATCTCACTGTGAAACATTCAGGTCCTACTGACCATAGACTCAGCTGTTGACGAAAAAATACGAAAAAATATGGGATGGTAGAATTTAACTACAATTGGTTTTGTAGTGCATTCAAATATTCTACCTACACGTAAATGGGCTTTTTTCGGCTTTATTCAAAATATGTATAATGAAAATTCCTCAAACATGTCAGCTAGAGGGGTTTCCTTTACTGAAATTTTAAGCAGATAATTTGATTGGGGCCACCGAAAATGAGAAATTAGGACAAGTTAAGATGAATGAATATACACGAAAGCTTTGCCCAAAACAATGCTGACACAATGAAAATATATGCCACAGTTTATGAGTATTAGGGAAGATCGATTTGTATGGAACAAAATGGTTTGATATATCGGAGCCGTTTTGTACGATCAAGAAAGCGATAGTGTTCTCTCAAAAATGTTTATTTCCCCACTAATTTTGGAAAGTCACTTTCAATTTGCTAGTGTTACATTAGCAACGCATTTCCGCTTTTTTTTTTTTCAATGTAGTAGAAATGAATTTGCGGTAGATTTGAATTAAAAATTAGGTGGCAAAATAATTCAGTTTAAGTAGAGATTTCCCAGTCCCCTTTTATGTGATACCCACGTCCTAATATTTGATTCATTTCAAATATTTAATTAATTAACAGGTTTAAAATTAAGTGGCCAATAATAAATAATTAAATTAAGGCTCTCTTCTTACAACATTCAAATATATTTTTCACATAAACGTTTTTAAGACCATTAATTTGATCCTATAACTTATTATAATATTTCAAAAAGTTGTTTATATAATTTTCCTATTTAAAATTAGGTGGGAACTCTAATCAAAAATATCATTTTACTAACGTCTAAAAACTAGATATTATCATTTGTGAAATTTTATCATATTTTCCTACTTTTCAAACAAATTTTTTCAAACTTTCCAGAAAATTTTTTATTAGACTTTTCTTAAGTGGCTTTACTTTGATACCTGAGTTATAAAGGGTGTTTTTTAGAGGTTAGGTTTTCAAGTTGGCACTACTTTTTTCGTAGATGGTCTTTTTGACAGCTGTCACTTGATTTATGCTCAGTTTGGTTTGCCATTTCATAATGAATAGACTTACACCTGAACAACGTTTGCAAATCGTGCAAATTTATTACGAAAATAATGGTTCGGTTCGCGCGACGCATCGAAGAAAATTTTGTTCAGCGATGAAGTTCACTTTTGGTTGAATGGGTATGTCAATAAGCAAAATTGTCGCATTTGGAGTGAACATAATCCACAAGCCATTGCTGAGACGCCGTTACATCCTCAAAAAGTCACTGTTTGGTGTGCTCTATGGGCAGAGGGAATCATTGGTCCATATTTCTTTAAAAATGAAGCCGGCCATAATGTTACAGTCAATGGAGAGCGCTATAGAGCCATGATTAAGGACTTTTTCGTGCCTGAATTGGACGATGTTGATGTGGACGACCTTTGGTTCCAACAAGACGGCGCTACATGCCATACAGCCAACGCAACAATCGATTTATTGAAGGAAACTTTTGGTGAGCGCATTATCTCGCGCCGTGGACCTGTGGCGTGGCCTCCAAGATCGTGCGATATAACACCGCTGGACTATTTCTTGTGGGGCTATGTGAAGTCGCTTGTCTACGCAGATAAGCCCGAGACGATTGACGTCTTGGAAGAGAATATTCGGCGCGTTATTGCTGGCATACGGCCCCAATTGCTGCAAAAAGTGGTCGAAAATTGGGCCTCTCGGCTGGAATTTATTCGAGCCAGCCGCGGCAGCCACTTGCCCGAAATCATTTTTAAAACATAATGGCAAACCCTTATCTTTATAATAAAGCTAAATTCTTGGTCATAACATTAAATTATATACGTTTTATTTCATCTTGAAACCCTAACCTCTAAAAAAAACACCCTTTAATAGTTATTTCTGATTTTTAATAAACTACTCTCTTTCAATATATGGTATACAAATAGTTGGCTACAGATTTATGAAAAAAATGTTAAGCAAATACCATATAGAACCGGTAAACTTGAAAACATTTTCCAAATGCCTGGTGGATTTAAAATTGTAATATTTCGATTTTTTTTTGTAAATCATTTGTGTAAATCTGTTATATGACTTGTGCTGACAGATTTTTTCCTCACTCGTGATCGTCAGTGACATATTTAATTTTACACTAATGGTCCCAAAGATTGTTGGGTGTTTTCTTTTGAATAAGAGGTATCACCTTCTTGCATAGAAAATATAATTTCTACCTATAGCTGTAACAAAAATTTATAAAAGATTTATCGGTTTTAATTCACAAATCTCTTATCGCCCTTATTCATCTTACGGTTAATTAATTCTCTTCAATTTTTTTAATCTTAACCGCAATGACTTTCAGAACGTTAAGTTTCTGTTTTAATATCAAACATTTTCGAGTCTATCATTGTGAAAGATCAGAAATAGAAAAGTGTCCAACTAATCTGCAAAAATTTTATTCCAAAAAGTACTGCGGCTATCGCGTGAACAGTCAAAAATTAGCTCCAAAGTGTTTACTTGCAAATCCATTTGCAAAATAAAAATATAAAAATTCGAGCAAGCGCTTTGTATGGCAGAAAAGGCGTAACACCACAACGAAAAAAACAACTATATTTTGGAGTCACTGAACCTTGAACTTTGTCAAACTAAAATTTTATGGGCTATAAAACTGGATAAACAGAAGAATTTCCTAAAATTGCAATAAAAAAATTATTATGAAAAACTTGTTGAGATTTTAAAGATTTTTCAAAATTTTGTTCAAAGTTTGAAATTGTGCGTTTTAAGGCTTTTATTGTAGTATAAACTATATTTTTATGTTTATAATATTGCAATGGAGTATATATGAGGAGAAATCGTAGGTGGCTAGAGCAAATACTAACTTTGAAAGTTCTTCAGCTTGGCAGTTTTCTGAAAGTACTTACGATCCGATGTGCCTCTACTTGATGTCTATCATACAAACTTACAATCAATTGAGTTAAATATCTCAGAGGCATCCGCAAAGAGTTGCTAATACATTTTATCAACAGTGAGTCACTAATGTATCGTAATTGTTAAAATTGCCATAATATTGTAAAATTATCGGTTTATATGTTGACCGTTTGCTGCGCATTGTTATCTTATCTGAATTTGTTTAAAGCAATTTGCCATCACGTATACTTAAACACACACACTCGCATAATAAAATTTAATACCCATTTACAAATGTTTGCACAATAAGTAATCATATGTTTATTTTTCAAGCTAAAGCGTGAGAACCCCAGTGAGTATTTATGTATGTATGGATTTTATATTCATGCGCGCTCAGGTAGCTAACATGACCATTGCTTTCCAAAAACAGTGCTCTGAGTCTCTTTTTGAGTAAACCTAATTAGTCAGTTAAAAATAATAGGATAATTCACAATGAAGTGCAATTGGATTGGCATTATGGTATTGACAAATTACCATGGTAACACAACAACAAAATGTGCATATTTGCAGTCATAATTTACAAGTGCCATAATTCCAGGTTGTTTCCACATAATTGTGAATTAAGCTTATGTATGATCCTGGTATATAAAAATATTTTTGATAAGAATTACCAATTTCCGCTGGCTTTGCCATTTGCTTTGATAACCTAGTAGCTTTGAATGCATTATGAGGAAATCTATTTTTTGCTACATTTTCAATATTACTCACGTTTCAGTAATATTTTCATGTTAGTTACTTTGATTTGATTTGGAAAGAATTGGTTTCATATAGATCGAATACATCACACATAATTTTGGTAACTAAATTGAAGCATTGCTGCTCTCTTAAAGAACCGAAGTAGTGTTTTTAGCTGTTTGTCATGATCGAATTCAAACTCTAAAAATTCCCTTACGCCTGCAGCCGTTCGGGACAAATTCATTATTATAAACTGGCTGTCGACTGTTTAATGAGTTCATTTATTTATATATTTATTTATTTACTTCCATAAAGTAAAAGAAATAACTGTTAGTTTTTACTGATTAATATAAGACAATTTTGTTAATTTTTACACTCGACTCACTCCCGAAATTAATATTTAACAACTGGCTAAAAATAATTAAATGAGAGGTTTAATTACAGGTTTCGGCACTCGAAGTAGAACCAACTTCAGACCGCTCGCGCAGCTGATGCCCGTGCATGACTTGATTGTGGCAGACCATTAACGTTTCATTAGGACTCGGCACCGTCTCACAAAGCTCGAGTGAACCAAGAATGGCTAAAAAACAATGTTCCGAACATCATAACATCCACACAATGGCTGCCGGACCCTACCCATTTGTTACTTTGTTTTTGCTATCGAGAGCTGCGCAGAGGAATAGTAGAAAGATCCTTAGCGTTTGTCTCAAATCATACGAGGTTACATAATCTGTGTAAGTATGTAAAATTTGCAATTAGTTGCCAAACTATTGACGGAAACTTCTAAGTCCAGCTACATACTATAATATATTAAGCAAAAGTGCGATCAGTATGCTTCTGAACATCATTGCTCCTCATATAAAAGGAAGCAACTGCAGTTGGCAGCACCACTCCGATTTTGGGCAGAAGTCAGCTCCCAGAAAGCTATAGGAAAATATAGCTTTATTACAATGGCGCGAAGTACTGTTGCTAAAGTAATTAACCTGCCGTCCGTCGCGCTACTTTTTACTACCATTACACATCGCGAGGGGCCCTTTATGACCCCAAATTTAAATTAATTGCTTTTAAAATACTTTGGATATTTTTATTAGTTTTCCTTAACAAAAATAGAGTAACTGCGGGTATTGTGGTATAATCGGGTAATGTGGTATACCAGTTTTATTCGAAAACTAAAGACGTGGAAATTGCGGGACCAAGTTAGATATTTCGGCATTCTCAGAATCTTAAAAAAGCGTGATTTGATTTGTGTTTGCAAGGCATACAGTGAGTCAGTTGTAAAAAAATCGCGTGGTCGTGTGGTTGGCATTTTTTTGTGCTGAGTGGAAAATTTCTGGCAAATTAAAATCCTGTGCTTTAAACTGCATTTATTCATCGGAAAGTAATAAGTGAGTTTAATACTAGTGAAGCATATAAGCAATGTTTTTGTGTATTTGGTCGATTTTTAATTATTCAAAATTAATTTGTTCAAACTCTAATGCGGCTATTGTGGTATAGGTAAAGGCGGCTAAAGTGTACCATATTATCCTCTCGATCAAAAAAATGCCGAAGAAAGGTGAAATACGAAAATGGAAAGCAGAGGATATGAAAAAAGCTATCCAAGCGGTTAGGAAAGGTGAAATGGGTATTCTCTTGGCTTCCAAGACATTTAGTGTCCCCCATACCACTCTGCAGCGCCTGTCAAGAAGCGAGAAATCCATCGAGGAGCTGTTGACTACTAAACTTGGCCGGGCTCCGATTTTAACAGCGGAAATTGAAAATGACTTAGTTAAATATTTACTAGAAATGGAGTCAAGGTACTGGGGACTAACACGCGCAGACGTGCGGTCATTGTGTTATCAAATTGCCACAAGAAACAACATTCCCAATAAGTTCTCCGTTATTAAAGAGTGCGCTGGCTAGGATTGGCTAAAAGGCTTCTGTAACCGACACCGAAATGTTCTGAGTTTTCGAAAGCCAACTGGAACAAGCATCGACCGTGCAAGTGATTTTTCTCGAGAAAATATTGATATATTTTTCAAATTGCTGGAAGAAGAAAACGCAAAACATAATTTTCCGCCTACTCGTATCTGGAACGTTGACGAAACCGGAATATGAGTAGTTCCTTCGCAGCAGGCAAAAATAATCGCTCGGAAAGGAAAAAAAACAGATTGGAACAATGACTTCAGCTGAGCGAGGATCGATTGTTACAGTCATCACTTGCATGAGCGCAGGAGGTGGTTTCGTACCACCATTTTGCATCTTTCCACGAAAAAACTATAACCCTTTTCTAATGAAAGACGCTCCCCCTGGCTCAAACTCGGTGTGCCATTTGTCTGGATGGGTTCAGATTCCCATCTTCACGAAATGGTTCAGGCATGTTTTAAGCGTAACGAAACCATCTCCGTCTGAACCTCTGCTTCTTATATTAGATGAGCATTATAGCCACACACGCAATATAGAAGTTATTGATCTAGCGCGCGAACACAATGTGACTATACTTTCTTTGTCACCCCATTCAACACACAAACTTCAACCGTTGGATATGGCTTTTATGGGACCTTTTAAGAAGTACTATAATGACGAAATAAGACGATTTGTGCGTGAACAGGGCAGAAAAGTTACACATTTTGATATCGCAGAACTATTTACTAAAGCTTATTTGAGGGTTCAAACTGGACAAATTGCAATAAATGGTTTTAAAGCTACGGGGATTTATCCGTTTGACAAACATATTTTCACAGATGCAGATTTTATAGCTGGGAACTCATCATCATCAGGTAAAATTCAGTTTTAAATATTATATAAAAAATCTTGCTAGATATATTGTCTTCTCAGAGGATCCAGTTGAATCTATAAATTCAACGACAGAAGAAACCCCAGGCGCATCAACCATGGAAATTGAGCCTGAAATTCATAAGTTTTGCAATAAAATCTATGGAAATTTTAGGAACGCTATTTAATTTGTTTATTATAAGCCGAGGACTCGTTACTCCCTGGGAAATATCTCCACCACCAAAGCTACGAGATCCTCCACCTAATCGGAAAGGCCGGAAAACAAAGGCAACTGTTTTAACATCTTCGCCTTATAAGTGTAATTTGTTACAGAGCATTGAAAGCATTAACAGAAAACGCAATGCTCCGGTTAATCCATCCCCAAAACCCCCTAATAAAAAAAAATATTTCTACCAAATCGTTTGTTGACTCGCATTCAAGTGACAATGAAGAGGAGTTTCCAGATGTTCCACCAACAAAAGAATCCTCTTGCAACTACTGTGGCAAAATTTATGGGGAGGATATAATAATGAAGCCTTGGACCTCTTGTCCGCAATGCGAACAAATTTGGGCCCACGAAAAGTGTATTCCCAATCGAAGTGCTATTTTTCTTTGCGATCCTTGTAAGTAATACTTTTACAAGTGTTATGAATTTTATTGTTGCGTTTTTTGTCAATTGAAGTTTAAAATATTTTTGTTCAATATGTTTTAATTCAATTCATAATCCTTTTTTAAATGGTTCGCAATAAAATTTTAGTTATCAATCAAAAGTAACTGACTTATTATTAAAAGCATCATATGCGGGTAATGTGGTATACTATACCACATTACCAGAATAAGGTATACCACATTACCCGCCAATTTCTTCAAGGGCTTGTTTCCGCCTTTTGCAGTACTTTCTTAAATATTTCTGAAACTCGCAGCTCTAAGGCTTTTGAAGCTAGGTTTATTTGAACTTAATAACGGTAGCATATTATTGATAAATTTTCATTCAAATCAAATAAAATGTAACGATTTTATAGACGAAAATAAAATGGGTATACCACTATACCCGCAGTTACTCTATTATTTACATATATTTTAAATAAAAAATATAAAAAACACATTCAGTTACTCAACAAAATATAGTCCATAAATAATGTGAAATCTTCATTCATATCATATAGGTTACTAACTAAATAAAAAGTTGAAAGGTAACGAGTTCATTTCATTCATTATTTGTGTCTTCAAGTCTTCAAAACCAAAAGAGGCATTAAAAAAAAAAACATTCGAAAAAGTGACAACAAACATAAAAATTCCATGGCCAAATTGTACCTACGCATTCCATGGAAATTGTTTGACAGTGACTTGGACAAATAGTTTTTTTGCAATGGACACATGTTTCTGCGTATTTGCGGTCTAAATCTTGCGGATAGAGTTCACATCTACGCTTTTTTCGTTCTAGTTCTGGGATACTTTCTTGTTCGTGAGAGCATTGTGTAAAATGCTGAATGAGAAACGGCAATTTCCGAGGCAATGTTTTAAATATGCCAACATGCAAGGCGAGTTTCAATTAGAGAAAATGCTAAAGAATTAATTAAATCCTTGCGTTTTAAATTCTGCTCCATATGCAAAGTGTCAAATATTATAGCAGCATTTAAACAATTAATATCGTGCACTGAAAAAAATAAAAGAAGAATATTAAGATTTCAGTCCATCGACAATATCAACACTGCCTTTAGAAAGCTTGTAAGATTAAATATTTTTTGAAAGTTTTTTATACGACGATGGGTTTCAACTTTGTTGTTACTCGAAGGGTAAGAGTAAGCGACTGGAAACTTTCACTGCCACTTTCTACGGAAAACATTATAAAATACCTTAACCACTTCTCATTCTTCATGGCATTGCCACCATCGAGCTTCTTGCTGCCAAAACAGTTGCAGGTAATGAAGGAATGATGTGGCTTAAACCGTCACGTGGGGCGAAAAATACGGGACAATAACTGAATCGCGGGGCAATAACTGTGCGAAACCACACAGAATATGTTGAGCATAGCACCACCTAAAGCAATAGGCTGGCCCGTAAATTAATTTGTCGAAGAAGATGCAATATTAATTTCTTTTGAAAATGAAGTGTTTTTTTCACCCCACGCGACGAAGGGCGGGTTAAGTGGGCTCTATACATACTTTTATATTATATTAGAAAAAATGAATTCTTCCTGGATAAAAATAAACATAACCGAACACGAAGTAAATAAATCTAAGCAACAATTATTGCAAAACTTTGGGATATCGAGAGTCATTGGCTAAGTAAATGTAATGCCTAATTAATCATCCAGTTTTGTTATTGAATAACTTTTTTACTAAATAAAGAATTATATTTGAGTGATGGGAATCTTTATTTTGACTTTTACGTGCTCCATTGCTTGTCTGTTTGTATACTACAGCTGTCTAGTTTAGTTCAATATGATTGACGTTCAACGCCATTGGCAAAATTACAAATTCTCCGATATGGAACTCATGACTATTTCGAACAGTTCCACGAAAACGGAAAACGGGGCTATTAGCTTTTGGGAGATGCTGACGGTGCTCTTCAATATTCTTCACATGTTGACAATGCAGAGAATGAGTTTAACCTAATACATATTTCGGCACGCAAAACTTAAGAACATTAGGAGTGTTAATAAGCCGTTTCAGATGTTTCGCCCGCTCTGTTCAATATCAACCACAAAAAGGGGTCCAAAAAACAAATGCTTGCTGCGCCTTGCATAATATTTGCAAACACTATAAAGCGCAAGATTTAATAAATGCGACTACACTTAATGACGAGGCTATTAGAATAAGAGAGGATATTGCGCACAGCCTTCACTCAAGTCCTTGAGAATTTAGTTTAAATTATATAGATGAAATGTAATGTAATATACATAATACTTAGCTCATTCCTGAACACTGAAGTTTCTAATAATTGAATTTAAATAATACGATTGTAGACTGTTAAATTGAATAATAAAGCTTTTAAGCTTTGCAAAAAACAATTCATTTATATGTACTTTTACATATTTTCTGTTGCTTATCTTTTTCTTAACTGGAAACATATATGGGTACTAAATGTAATTCTAATTAGCAAACTTTAAACTTTAATTGAAATTCCTTGGGGTTACGACTAAAAAAATCTTGCTTATCTTTTTAATTAATAAAATAATCCAGTACTTTTTATTGCAGTGGGTTTTCAGGTACACTTTTAACTCTTCCAATTCTTTGAGTTTAAGCTCATTTTTGTTGTTCCGTATTCTCTCCATTTAAATATAGTGCCCTTTGTTTTGTGCGTTACTATCCGTGATTGTGGCTCTCATGTGTTTAACAGCTTCACAAAGGTTTTTAATGACTTCACTTGCGCTGTTTGAGGCCTTCGCATTTTATTTTAAACTATCAACCAAGCTTTTAATTACGTTTGTCTGCTCACTGATGTTCATTTTCAATAAATCTGTTACGGGTGGTTCCTGTCTACGAGACCTAGAAGCAACAGCGGAACAACTTGTATACGACCGCATTCAACCTTTTGAATGCTGCCTTTGCGTATTGCCCTCCATTACGTCATTTATGCCGTAATTTAATAGAGGCCTTCCAGTCCATCTAAACATGTTAAAAATTTGCATGAAAAAATAAGTTACGTAAGTTGCCATTTTTACTTTTTCCAGTCCGACACATCCTCTAGCGGATGGCTCACGTTCATTGAACTCTTCTACAAGCCCCATCCATAGGGCGTCTATTTTTGTTTCCGTCCTTTTCGAAGTCTGGGGCGATATCTTTATTTTTTTTCATAATTTGGAGAAGAATCGAATCTTAGTTCGATTTGCCATGATTTCCCTTTAAAAAAAATATTTACGCCACATTTTTTTTTCTAATATTTTAATGGATACTAATATTCATTCATTTTAATAATTATATAAATACTTCAACAAAAGTTTCTATTTTGGCTAAGTTATAAATCTACAAATTCAAAGTGATGTGAGAGTATCCAGTACTTTTCTCGGGAAATCGTTTTTTATAACATTTAAATACACTCAGAATTCAATTCAGAAAAAAAGGTGGAAATAAATAGAACAAAACGAAACATAGAACACCAATGTCGCATTGAAAGTGAATTTGCTTGATATTCAGTCGAAGGGAATTTGTCTGATACATTCGGTTTTTTTTTTGCCTCGACTCTTGGAAAATCACATGCCTTCCATTAAAATACAGTGAGTTAAAGCTTTCAATGTTTTATTTAATACCCCCTTACTTCTTTTAATGCATTTTTAAAAACATCTTCAAATGCCTTCTTACAAAACACACTGCCTTACTTGATTACTTCTCATAGAGAAATGTATCGCAGAAAAATAAAATAACCCAAAATAAAATGTAAATTATGTCTTGCACCGCAATCAACACAATGATAGCTATGTTTGTACTATAACTTATTGTCTGAAGAAAAATCTCGGTGAAATATAAGCGTTCGATGGCTCAGATGATGGTGGCAAGTATTCAGTATTCACATTGGAAACGGCTGGTGGTAGGTATTGAGTATTCACATTCGAAGCAGCAGGTGCAAGGGTTTGAGTATTCACATTCGAAGCGGAAGGTGCGAGGTATTGACTATTCACATTCGAAGCAGCAGGTGCGAGGGTTTGAGTATTTACATTCGAAGCCGCTGGAGGTAGGTATTGAGTATTCACATTCGAAGCAGATGGTGCGAGGTACTGAGTATTCACATTCGAAGCGGCTGGTGCGAGGTATTGAATATTCACATTTGAAGCGGCTGGTACGAAGTTTTGAGTATTCCCATTCGAAGCGGCTGGTGCGAGGTATTGCCTATTTACATTGGACGCAGCTACCTTCGCGCTTAAATCTACTATATTGCCACCACCGTACTGTTGTACAATCTGTTGTTGTATTTGTTGTGCCTCAGCGGGTGTCTTATACTTGAGGTAGTGCACTTCTGGCTTGTGCGATTTGTGCGTCGTGACATGCTGCTGCTGTGATGCGGCTGGTTTTGGCGCGCTGCGGCCTGGCTCCTTGCTGAGCACGTATATGTGGGTCTTTGTTTCCTCGACGACTTGTGGTACTGCGTTACGTAATGGTTGTTGGTAGTGGGATTTGCTGCTTTCAGGCGCTTTAATAACAACCACATTCAATTGTTTCTGCACAGTGGGAACGGGTTGAGATGCCTGTGCGACTGGTCGTTGAGCAACAGACGCTACGGGAGCTTTAAAATAGTAAAAATCTTTACGATATTTATATTGCACTGACGCAGGTGCTGCTTGTTGGATTTGTTGTTGCGAAGCTGCAACTACTGGAACATCAGCCACATATTGTGTATTGGAAGTGCTAGACACAGGTGCGGGTGCTGGATCGGGTGGCGCTATGAACACTTGTGGTTCGGGTGCGGAGGCGCTGGCGTAATTGTAACCCCCATTCTGGGCAGCAGCAAGAGCTAGTAGGCAAAGGTACTGCAAAAAAATTAATGAAATAAATTCAATGATTTTGCTTTAGCTGTCTGTTTGAATTTTGGTTTACTGATGGGTGATTCCAGCTTAAGGGATAAAAGTATTTTGATAATTGGAAAAAAAATTACAAAATATTTTATATTTTTGAGATTTATTCAATGTGCTAGGGGTTCTAAAATGAAATATCTTCTGTTCCTTTTAACATTTAAATATTTTTTTAACTTTTTTTGAGTAAAATACACTTTAAAAAAGTTTTTTGGAAAACAATTTATTTTTGCTCAACATTTTTGGGAAAACAAGATTTTTTTCTTGGCTTTTTTATTATCTTAATAATGAAAATCCCATAACTTTTCAAGTTATCTTCAAATGCGTACAGCGAATCACTGAAAAATCAGTGCGAAATATTGCTCTAGCGAAGCAACAAAAAAAACACCTTAAAAATTCGATATCAAAATTTTCAAGATTGAATAAATTCACAATTTTTTATTATGCACAAGTATATCAATTTCCAGAAAAATTCACGATACCAAACTACTTCGATCACTTGACATGGAATCGCCCTGATGCTGACGAAGTGCCTTGTGAAATTCCACACCACTTACCACACAATAGCGAAACATTATATCCACGTTGTTTCTTTACACAGAACCTTCGAGTAGAGCGACGTTTAAAGAAATACGCTCCAAATCATTGCATGTGCTATTTTATATCGCGAAAGAATTTAATTTTTGTCTACTCGTAATTGTAGAATTTCAGGTTCAGGGCCACAACTTAAATAACGCTTCTCTAATACTTACACAAAAAAGAATTTGCCTTTTAAAAAAGCCGGCAAAAGGAAACAACTCAAATCTCAAAACAAAGAACCGGCGAAAATGTGAAATTAATTAAAATTTTTCGTACTCTTATTTCTTAATCCCTTGACTTAATTTGACGATTGGAAATAAAGATGAAGAGTGCTGAATACAGATTTATGCATGTGTGCGTATAATATATGCAAAAAATTATAAATTTTATGCAAATAACCGCCACAACTAGCGATGATGCGCTACAACAACATACACATTCATACATATGCTAAAAGGCACCTACGAAACCCACAGCGGACCAATTATTTATATACATATATAGAACGGCCAAGAACTTGAATGAAGTGAAATTCCCAACATCAATTATGTCCAAACCTATTCGAAATGGCAACAGCTTTAATGGAAAACGTTTAATACACTAAAAAAAAATATTAATACGTGCCTTAAAATATTTTGCTTCGTAGTTGAAATTTTGAAAAGTCGAGTGTAGCAAGCTTGTAGGAGAAGCTTGTAGACTACTAATTGCAGACTTGTCTTTTAAGGGCAATATGGCTATTCTTTCAGATAGCCAAACTGCAATACAGTAACTACATTCGGCTACAACAACCTCTAAACTCGTGGAACAAAGTAGGAGTAGCCTTACCAACTTGAGTGGAAACCAATCTGGGTTCGGGCCATCGGAACATTCAAAGTAACGAAAAAGCAGATGAACTGGCAAGAGGGGATCTGCCATGAATAATGTTCTCGCAAAATTGGTATTCAAACCACTGGATGGAATTAAGAATATCATTTCCTCAAAATACCTCCGGATTGTTAATGGAGAGACCAGTTGACCTTCACAATTAGGAAAACGTTATGACCTACCTACAACCTCAAACAACCGTCAACATTGATAAATATGAAACGACGGGACGTCCGGAGACTCAGGGCAGTCGCAACTGGCTTTTAGTCTCAAAAACACACTATCACAGTTGCAAACAACCGGAGAAAAAGGATTTCCTCTGTGAATGCCCTGCCGTATGGAAAAAGGAAATGTCAAACCTAGACAAACCACTGGGAGTCTCTAAAAACTGTCTGGCTTGGACATCAATAAGGTTCCTAAACCGTACAACCTGGATATAGCCATGCTATAAATAACCGTTAAAAAAGTTGGAAACGAGAGGTGACAACAAAATGGTGCGGAAGCACTACTTGGATTCTGGTTGAATCACCATTTCAATCAAACTACCCAGTCATTTAAAATTTCTACAATATACAAAATATTTTCATGTTGAATTTCTCTGCCAATCCTTTATGAAAGCATTGTTTCTTTTATAAAGAAGCCAAAGATCAAAGCTTTCTATTAAATTCACAAAAATTTTACAAAATTAGTATCAATATTTCTTCTACTTTTTCTTCTTCTTCAACTTTATTTAAATCTGTGTTCTGTTTTAAAATTATAAAACATGTGCATATGTATAAGTACATTTTTTCTATCTGCATCGTGAGCCGTAAGTTCAACACGCTTGCCTTCTTCTTGGGGATAACTTGGCGTTTTCGGCATATTAGGTCTCTCTAGCATTGCTGATTTCACAAGTCGCCCCTTTAGCCATTCTTTTGACATGTCGGTTGTACTCTTTTCGGCGTTGTCGACTCCACTTAGCTGCAAGTTTAATTTCGCATATGCGCATTATCTCTTTGTTTCGCTGGTAATCGGGTCTGGTGCACCTTGACATAGTGTAGTGTTCATAATTTACTGCGTTGCGGAAATGTCTGATCGAGTTAATTTATTTATAATTGGTCAGACGTAAGTTTTGTAATGCTGACTTTACTTCTTGAGATCATGTGTTTTTTTACTTTATTTATAAAGTTTTTCAGAAAACTTTTGGTTATGCAGTTTTATAGCCCATTGAAATTTAATTTTATAATAAAGTGACATATTATCCATATAAAAAATGCTTGAACTTTTTTATATAAAAGAAAATACTCAACATAGTACGAAAAAAATTAAAAAAAATCGACACAATTTTTGAGCGATTTGAAGCTTTCACTTTAAATTAAATGGACTGCATGTCAGAAGTTTCCTAAAAATTCGAGTTAATTTAATTTTGGGAAATTTGTTAAGTTTTTGAAAATTGTATGCAAAGTTTGGAATTTTTACTTACATTTTATTTATTTTAGTTATACAATTAACTTTTTTGGTGTGGAACATTTTTTATAACTTTTTATAATAACGATAAAAATGTTCGTGAAAAATATTGCGAATATTGAAAAAGCATTAAGTGTCTTAAAGGGCCCGGTAGTATAGAGCTCGAAAATTTTGCGTATTTTCTGGATGTTTTTTTACAATATAAAAATGAAAAACGTTATTTAAATCTTTTTACATACCATACAAACACGAAAAACAATTATTTTTTTTTTTTAATTTTAATAATTTTAAAAATGGCGCTGAAATTGATCCTCTCGAATAATTGGACCTGGACGGTGCTGTCCATTTTGGCTCTTCTATTTATCTAAACACAAAAACCCCAAAAATTATATTAATCAGTATGACCGAAGCTATATCCCGCTGCTAACGGGTCACTTTTTAGCTATTACCTTTTTAAGCAGTTGGTTTAAACAGCTGAGGCACGTTTCGTGTTTTGTTTCACTGTCAAACATCTTCAGTTTGGGCTATAATTTAACCATGAATCGTCTCACAAACGAACAACGCTTGCAAATAATTGCATTTTATTATAAAAATTCGTGTTCTGTTAAGAAAGTTTATCGCGCGCTTCTTCCATTTTATGGTCAGTTTAATCGACCCACTGAAGCGGCTCTTCGAGCTATTGTGACTAAATTTAGAACCAAATTTACATTATTGGACATCAAACCACCAACACGCTTAGAGTGCGAACTGAAGAAAATATCGCAGTTGTATCGGCCAGTGTTAATGATGACCATCAATTATCGATTCGTCGCCGTTCGCAGCAATTGGGTCTCTGTTACTCAACAACGTGGAAAATTTTGCGAAAGGATTTAAGTGTGAAGCCTTTCAAAATACAGTTGGTGCAAGAATTGAAGCCGAACGACCTACCGCAACGCAGAATTTTTGGTGAATGGGCTCTTGGAAAGTTGGCCGAATATCCACTTTTTTATCGAAAAATTGTGTTCAGCGACGAAGCTCATTTTTGAATCAATGGGTACGTAAATAAGCAGAATTGTCGATTTTGGAGTGAAGATCAGCCAGAAGAATTACAAGAGCTACCAATGTATCCAGAAAAGGTCACAGTTTGGTCCGGTTTATGGGCTGGAGGTATCATTCGACCGCACTTCTTTAAAGATTCTGCGAATCGTAACGTAACTGAGAATGGTAAGCGCTACCGTGAAATCATATCCAACTTTTTTTTGCCCAAAATGCAAGAGCTTGACTTGCTAGACATGTGGTTTCAGCAAGACGGTGCGACATGCCACACAGCACGCGTAACAATGGACTTGTTGAGAGGCGAGTTCGGCGAACATTTTATTTCACGTTCGGGACCTGTCAATTGGCCACCCAGATCGTGCGATATAACGCCTTTAGATTATTTTTTGTGGGGCTATGTTAAAGCTCATGTTTTTTCAGACAAGCCTGAGCCATTAAAGCATTTATATGTAAAATACCGGCCGAAACCTTGGAAAGAGTATGTCAAAATTCGACTAAGCGGATGGACCATTTGAAGCGCAGTCGCGGTCAACATTTGCATGAAATAATCTTCAAACATTAAATAAAAATCGATTTAAATAAAAATTTCATGCATTATTCTGAATTTTACGTGTGTTTTTTTGAAAAATTACCCTTTAGAAAAAAAAATTTGACAAAATGGCGCGGTTTTTAATTTGACACTTTTAAAATCGGGGTTTTTCAGCTTTTGAACAAAAAAATACGAAATAGTTAAAATAATAATATGATTCTAGTACGGGCGATAGCCATTCATGTTGTTAACAACATTTTAAAATTTTAGACAATTCGAAAAAATTCGTTTCGAGATAAATGAGTTTAAAGTTTGAGGTACAGGAGCGTGCGGAAGGCTCTCTACCTAGTTAATGGACGGTAGAAGCTATAATATTGGGAATTTCCGCATGAAAATTTCACACTGTATTCTTAAGATACTATACTTTCGAAATATCGAAAAAACAAAACATCGAATTTTTGAAATTTCTAGACCACCGGGTTTTCTTAACACGTTGGCTGCCAAAGCCATTTTAGAATTTTGATCGTTCAGTAGCAGTATCATTTAACAATTTTGGTCACCTGAGGCCAACAACTTATTTATGTTCTTTTTTGTTTCTTAGTGCCTAAAAATAAGTTTTGACTGCTCGCGACTTTATTTTGGTCGCTAATTTTGCAGTTATAATGTTTTTTTTGTGTCGCACATTTTCGTGCGACATGGCCTAGGAGATCATAAAACATGTTGTGGGGCCACGTCGCACGAAAATGTGCGACAGTAATTTTTTGTAGTTTTCGAGTTGTATTTATTTTAGTTTATTTTACTTAGTTTTCTACCAGGAAGCGAAGGCAACGAGCTTTTGAAAAACCTCTTGCTGTTATTGATGACAACAAAGCCAAATTAGGTGTTGATATATCCGATCAAATGACCGCCTACGCCACCACTCTCAGAAGAGGTGTTAAGTGGTACCGCAAAGTGGCTTTTGAACTGTTACTAGGAATGTCTGTCGTAAATGCTTTTATTATATATAAAAAGGCTACAAACAAACAAATTTCAATAACTAAGTTTCGGCAAGAGACTTCTAATGCTTTGTTGGACTTCATGTTTCCAGAACCCATAACAAAAGGAAAACATTTTATAGAAAAACGAAAGGACGACAACGGAAAAACAATAAGGCGTGCTTGTGTATTGTGTTATGCCATGTCAAAAAAATCTGCTGAGAGAGTAACAGCCAGAAAGAGCTTGAAAAGGACCACCACCTACTGCCCAATAAACCGCAACTATGTGCAGAATGTTTTCCTAAATATTCCCACCAGAAAAATTAATTTTTGCACTGATCTCCATTAAAAAATTGAATTTTTAATTATAAGTTTATTGTTTTTCTACTGATTTCCATTTGAATTTACATACATATATATTTTTATATTTGTTTTGTTCATAAATGAATTAATTTTTAAAAGAATTAATAAAAAGACAAATTTTAATTTACAACTTTTTTATTATCCAAAAAAATACCATTAAAAATACACAACGGCCATGGGAAATACACCAAAATGTTCACCACAGGCCAGAGAATCCAAATTCTATGTAAAATTCCATATTAAAATGTACAAAAATGTGTGACGTGGCCTCAGGGTAACATTTACGTGTCGCACGAAAATGTGCGACGTGGCCTCAGGCTAACATTTAGGTGTCGCACGAAAATGTGCGACGTGGCCTTATGGTAACATTTAGGTGTCGCACGAAAACGTGCGACGTGGCAGCCAACGTGTTAATGTGACCACAAGCGTAAGTTACATTATCACTTGAGAACGTCTCCGCTGATTTTGAAATTGTTTGTTTGTTTTGTTTGCTATTTCCAGTCATGTGTGAATGATTTTACTCACCAGTTGGCGCTGGAGTTGAGTTACTACTAAATATCGTTGAGTTACTACCATATCTTCTTCTTCATTCTAAATAAATAAGGGTAAACTTCT
Source organism: Anastrepha obliqua (assembly GCF_027943255.1). Taxonomy (NCBI): domain Eukaryota; kingdom Metazoa; phylum Arthropoda; class Insecta; order Diptera; family Tephritidae; genus Anastrepha; species Anastrepha obliqua. The sequence goes on from NC_072892.1 coordinate 92,355,720, forward strand.
TCAAGTATGTGATATCACTACTTCGGAATAGCTAGACTGATATGTGTACGATTGTGTACGTTGTAAAATAATCAGAAACCTTTCAAAAATACGATGATTCTGCTGGCTGGCGATTTCGGTCAAAAGTTTCCATTCATTCCAAAAACCATAGCTGCTGATGAAATAAACTCGTCTTTAAATTAACTGAATCTTTGGAGATACTTGAAAACTCTCAAGTTAAAAAGAAATATGTCAGTCGAATTACAGTGCGCTAAATCCGCGGGCGAGTTTTCCAGTTTACTATTGCACTAGCCTCATTTTGCTCCCAACAAATGTTTGTCAATTCACTATGTCCGAGGCAAAATTTATTAGAAAGGCATTTCTAAATATTAGTTCGAATTACAAAAACCACGCTTGATTGGTTTTTTATAGCGAAAAATAAACAATTTACTTAGAGGTGTACAAATTTGAGTTTACCAGTTTTCGAAAAAGTGTTGCAGTGATAAGCGTTGATCGGTATACAATGTATACTATACATAGATCTAAAATATGTGCTACACAGCAAGCTTCAGCATTTGCGAACATAATTAGAGTATTTGTGTTTATTCATAAATTTATTCTCGTTTTGTTTCGGATCCGATTTGAGGAAGTTTTGATATTCAGCTCCCATTGAAGAAAATTGCGGAACCGATTGTTTACACCGTCAAGGTACTCTACACATATTTGGCGCGACTAACTCTGTATGATATTAATAATTAATATTAAAATTCAATCAAACTATTACAGGGGACCGGCATCGAATTTAGTTAATGCATTTAAGCCGCGCTCTGAAGAGAAAGCGGGTACAGTATTAAGAAAGTTATGATAAAGTTATCCTCCAGCATGATAAAGCGCCATCTCTAAAAATGCAAAAGATATACTTTTAAATACTAAAATGACAGCTCTTACCTCACCTGCTACACTCTCTGTGCGCTGGTTCTGCTGACTTTCAGGTCTTTCACTCTTATGAAGTCAAAACATTAATGGTTTAGGGATTGCCTCTTTCGAAAGTTTAAAAAATGTAGCGACAAAGGACGTGACAGTAGTTCGAAACGTAAATGTGGAATCACTATTTTCAAAGAGCGGTTTAAAAAAATGCAGAAGCAATTTTGAATCTTTCATAATTTGTTTTAATGGAAAATAAACATGAGCATTAGAGAGAATGAGAGTTTTAGACATTTAGACACCAGTATTCATATCTTGACTATTTACATATTTAGTTTGTATCAAATTTTTTATATATTTTTAAAAATATAATGTGTACTATAATAAAAATGAATTTGCATAAAATTTTGAAAAACTTGAAAAATTTCATCTCACTTTCCAATCAAATTTCGAGTCCGCGCCTTTTTATAGCAGATTTTGGTAGTTTGAAGTTTCTGAAAAATCGCGTTGATTTTTGAAAATTTTTTTTGAGGAAGTCAGGCGTATTTTCTCCATATAAAAATCAAAAACCCGAAAATTGTAATTGACAGTAATATGGACAAAAATGCATAATACCGCCAACAAAAAATTATCAAAAATCAAAGTGAATTTTAACCAATTTTAAGTTTTATGTTATATGGATCTTGTTGTAGTAAATTATAAGCAAAAGTAGGTATACGTATATTTTTATTATATCTACTTGAAATATAGAAATCCATCAGAATTCTGCCGACATCGGACATGAAAAGGTTAGGTTAGGTTAGGTTTTTGTTTTGTTTTGTTTAGGTCCGTTGTAATACGACTGTGTAACACGGCAACCTTAATGTTAGTGTTCATGGAGCCAATTAAACTCTCTTATGAAGCGTAGAATACGATTTATCCCAACACCGAATAGTTCCGTAAGAGAGTCAAAATGATATTTTCCTAACAACCTTACTCTACTCCTAGCTAAGGCTAGACAATTACAGAGGAAGCGCTCTACTGTTCTTCCTCTTCCTCGTCTCTACCACTTCTGCAGTATTCATGCGAAAATATTCCTAGCCTAGAAGAGTGCCTAACAGCCAATGGCTTGTGACACGAGTCACGTCCTTCGAGATGTTCTCTTTTTGCGGTCAAATTCGCCTGGTTGTAGCACACGGCGGCCGCTGTAGCCGAATGGGTTGATGCGTGACTACCATTCGGAATTCAGAGAGAGAACGTAGGTTCGAATCTCGGTGATTTCTGCCATGAAAAAGCTTCTCATAAAAATATCTGCCGTTCGGAGTCGGCTTGAAACCGTAGGACCCTCCCTTTGTGGAACAACATCAGGACGCATAATAAGTGGAGGAGCTCGGCCAAACACCCAATGAAGCCAAGTATATATAACACACGTATTTTCTTCTCTCCATGACCTATTGGCCTCCTGGAGAATATTAATTTGTATCCTTAATTTGCAAGTCGCCATAGGAATTCCAATATTGCCTCTGTTTTCAAGCAGAGGAAAATTAGTCCCCTTTTTGGCCAGCTTATCGGCCTTGCAATTTTCTTCAATATCTCTGTGCCTCGGAATTCATATAAAGCTGACCTTGAATACAGTGCTAATATCATTTAGAGCTGCCTAACATTCCTGAGCAACCTTTAGACTTAGTATAACTGCCTCCTTTGATTTGATGGCCGCTTGGCTATCCGAGAAGATATTTATCGTAGTTTTTGTTACGGCGTGTGTTTTAAAGTACACAGTTACCTCTTTTATGGCTAAGATTTCTGCCTGCTATACACTACAGTAGTCCGGCAGTCGGACCGATAACTCTAATCCTAATTCTCTTGAAAAACTCAATGACCTACTTTATTTTCTAGCTTGCATCCATCCGTGTAGAAGTTTATTTTCCATCTTCTCCATGACCTTTGAGTTTGCCACTCTCTTCCAGACGGGATGCTAATCTTGAAGAACCTGTCGAAGGTGGCTTTAAGGAAAGAGTAATCAATTTCCTGGTTATAACTACTCATAGTATGTAGTGTAGAAGAGTGGCCGAACGGCCGGGTTTTCCATAGCGCCATACTGTTAAGAAGCGCTGAAGCGGTAGCCACGTGTTTTTCTACCAGATTTAGAGCAGGTAAGTTGAGACATGAAAATATATTTAACTATAATTTTGAGGAGAAAGCAATGTTTCTAACGTTTATTTTCCCCAAGTAGGGCAGAAGTAAACGCTTTAGTGGGCGACGTATTTCCAACTAGATGCGTTAATTTCAAAAAATCTTTCCATATTCGTTGTTCCAAAACAATCTAACCTACTAACAGCTCTATCCATGCAACATCACAAATATGATAACGGTTGTATTTGAGATTTTTTCCATAATTGATATATTTTAATATTCTGAAGAAATTTCAACTAAAATACCAATTTAAGAACTTTAGAAATAAGTTACAATCAATAGGCAACTTTTCATGCTGAAATACAAACACGTCTTTCTCAAAGGCCGCAAGAAAAGTTGTCAATTTTTTCAAAATGCTATCTGTATTGTTTTATTGTGCCAACATTTTTCTTTTGCAGTGCACTTCCTCCGTTTCAACTCTCCACAGTTGTTCGTAAGACAAAAAACTTTTGCAAAGCAATTGTCTATTCGGGCAACTATATGAAATCCAAAGATCTGATATTGAGCGGGTTTTAGCGCTCTCTGCGCTTTGCTTGGTTTGCGTTTTAAAAATTTTGCTATAATATATTTTTCTTTAACGTGTAGAAAAAAATTGTTGACGAAATTAAATTCCATTTGAATTCGTAAATATAGGTCATAAAAATTTGCACATTTTTCCGCTTTGTGATGAAATGAAAGTAGTTGGGATTATCTGATTTAAAACAATTATACGCGTTTTAGTTTAAGAAGCAAATTTAATTTTTGAAGGATTTTTCATAATTCCGCAAATGAAAAAGACCTCGTCGCTAGTGGTGAAAATCTTATCAGCTCTATTTCACAAATCTCTCCTGAAGCTAATTTCGTACAGACAAGGCAGTTTTGTAAATGATTGTAAGTGTGATAATCGCAAGGTTCTAGGTACGGACTTTACAATGGCTTCATAGAAGCTCCCATTCACGCGCTCAGATGTTCTTGGGCGTTACTAAATATGTGTTAGCTTGGTGGAAAGCAACACCCTTCCTAATCGCCAATTGCAGCCACTTCTGGTCTGTAGCCTGCTTCAATTTATAGGCGCCTCAAAACTAGTTATGTCTGGATACATCTGCCTCATTTGCCTGTCCCTATGGTTTCCTCGGCACTAGCATGATTTAAAAAATGTTAATATCAATTTTAAATAGTTTGGAAAAATTGGCATGGTACTGCCTCTTTTTACGTATATTTATATGGATATGTATCTTACTTTTACCATAAAAAGAGTATTGAAACTAGAGTCAAATAAACTGTTAAAACTTGTAAAACTTGTTAGAGTCAAATAAACTGTTAAAACTTGTAACTTAGTGCCTGTGCTATATTTATTTTATAGAGTGTATATGCAGTTTTTTTATTTTATGCAGTGTATATGTATGTACATCTATGCGCTTACTAAAATAGTAAATTTGTTTAATTTGTGTATTGATTACCTCATTATATATATATTTCAATACCCCAAGTACCGGTGCGCACCTTTCACAACGTAATCAGAAAATCCAGGTTTTCGCAACCCGAATAAAAACCACATAATGAAACACGTTCTTACCTTTCTGCTTGTATAATTATTATTTCAAAAGTCATGCATAATATATATGAACATATGCGCATACATTCATACGGCGTTGAATTAAAGATCCATATCTCATTAATATCTCAAGATTTATTAATTTGTATCAAATATAAATTGGTTAAAAAGACCAATGCTTTGGATAGCGCAAGCATGTAAATGATGATACAAAAACACAAAAAGTCTACCGGTTTTGTATCTCAGGCTTTCCGTGTTAAAACGGCATAGTCTTCTAATTTTTTGGGACTGAATTAATTCATGAATTGTAAATTAATTTACCCCTTGTAAAATACATAAATTTATACAAAAATAATTTCGCTTAGCGCAGATAGCCCTTGATGTTCCCGAAAATCTTAAAAAATTAACATTGTTAGCAACATGTCTTAAACGTTTGGGAGCACGTGCTGTACCGTTAAAGCGCTAAAAGTAAATTAGGGGTAAATTAATTATTCATATATTTACTCACGCATGTCTGAAAACAAATTCCAAGACTCGCTGAAGTTTTGCCAAAGCACGTCTGAAAACCAGTTTTATGGTTTGTCGCAAGGGAAAAATGTGAGAAATTAAGTTTGTGATTTATTGTATAATTAAGAATAAATCAATAACATAGACACTTAAGATGGACTTAACTATTCATAACTTTGATACTATCTTTGATTTTTGGCAGATGAATAAACTGAGAGACTTCAGTAAAAATCGATGTAGACAAAAAAAAAAATTGTGTACAAAAATATTCATAATGTTGAAATTTTGATTATTTAACCCCAAGTTAAAAATATGCTATTTCAGCGACATTTGGTTCAGATACTACTTTGTTTCAAGTATTAATAAGTATTCGGTTAATGAAAGAAAAAATTAAAACAAAAAATCGTCAAAATAATAAATAAGTAATATAAATAAATAAATAAATGACTATACAGTACTATCTCGATAATCCGGACAACTGCTATAATTCGGACAGTTTAACATTTTTTACTCTATAATCCGGACATTTTTCAAATTTGCTTCGCAATATGTACATACATATGTATTTCAATTTTTAGTTTACTTTGTGATTTTTTCGTAAAATAGCGGTACTTTAACAACAATATATGTATACGAAATGCAACAGCATAAATCACGTGGAAAATTTAATAAAAGGGCTCATAAAACCCTTACTCTTCAGAAAAAATGTGAAATTTTAGATCTCCTTGATAAAGGAAAATCATTAAGATGGTTTGAAACAGAATTTGGTGTCAACAAATCTACGGTTTTTGACATAAAAAAGAAACGTGATGCCATTAGAAAATTCGCGACTAAATGTGAACAGAAACCTGGTTAGTGAACATTTAATTAAATTTAGTTTACAATTAATTAACTTAGTGACTGTTTTCAGAAAAAAGGCAGACTATGAAGCTTGGAGAACATGCTGATATGGAGGAGGCCTTAATGACTTGGTTTATCCAACAGAGGCACCAGCATATTCCTATATCAACCGAAATGATTCAAACCAAAGCAAAATATTTCTACAATCAAATAACTGGCAAAAACGATTTTACAGCAAGTCTAGGTTGGATCGAAAAGTTTAAAGCCCGACATGGCATAAGAAAATTAAACATTTGTGGTGAAAAAATTAGCAGTGATGTCTCTGCAGTAGAACCGTTTAGGCAGAAACTTAAAAATATCATTGAAGAAATGGAGCTAGACAATGAGCAGATTTATAATGCAGATGAATCTGCAGTTTTTTGGAAAGTTATTCCTACAACAACAATGGTGCACTCGCACGAAAAATCCGCATCCGGTAGAAAAATTTTGAAAGATCGTATAACTTTTATGCCTTGTTGTAACGCTTCTGGCACACATAAGTTACCATTGTTGGTAAATCATCTCATTACGGACAATACAGATCTTGGAATTGTATTAAAAAACTTTACGCTGCGAAATGCTGTTACAGTTTTAAACAATGCGTGGTTAGGTGTATCACAACAAAATATTGTACACAGTTGGAAGGAGTTGTTGGGGAGTCACAGCGAAGAATGGACCGAGGAAGATTCGATACCTCTGACTCAACTTACAGTCAATAATCCAGATTTGAATGAAATTCAAACTATCATCGCATCAATTAATCCAGACTCACAGAATGACATTGAATTCATAAATAATTGGGCGAAAGGAATAGATGAATTCGACTACGATTTTTTTGATCAGGAAATTGTACAGTCTGTGGTGGAAAATAATAATATAGAAGAAGCTGATTCTGATTGCACCATAGTTGAAGCGGTAAATACTATAAGTAGCAGTAAAGCAAAAAATATTTTTTCCAAGGCTATACAATGGGCAGAACAAATTGACGCTTCGGCTATGGATATTTTAGTTTTAAGACGATTTAAAGAAACTGCAGATAAAATGTTGCTGGCGAACTCGCAGCAGACCAAAATTAATAATTTTTTTGAAATAGTACATACTAATATAAATAAAAAAAATGTTTGATTATGTACAGATGCACATATTATTATGTAAGTATGATTGTACTGTATTTAATAAAACTATTTATGTACATACATACATATATCTGAATTGTGTTATGTTCATTTCAAAAAAACAACGTTTAGTTGAAAAAAAAAATCATCTATAATCCGGGCACCCCCATAATCCGGACGACCCCTAACATTAAGGGTGTCCGGATTATTGAGATAGTACTGTATTTCCAATTGCAGCTGTCAAAGTTACCAATAACATCCAGCAGTCAAAATATTTAGTATGAGTTGCATTCCAATGTGCATCGGTTCATATTGGCTGAATCTGTAGAAATTATTAAAAAAATATTATCGAAATTCCAAGTTAGTGGCAAATATACGCCATTCGCCGCACTGCGGAAAAATTTGAGGTTGAATAACTCTTTTAGACTTTAGGCAACCTGTGAGATAGAGATTAATGTGAAGTTAAGAAATCATAACCGCCGTAGTGGCCAGTATCGCAGACGACTCAGAAATATCGATTAGTCGTGAACAACTAAATTGGCCATTACCAGAGTCAACTCAACTTAGTTTGAGGTTGGATTTGGTCTCACTTCGGTATAGATACAAGACTGGGCGCCGCAAGGTAATGTCGAGAGTTTAATAATTGTACACTGGAAGTGTTGACCGGAGATCTCATATGGAGCTTATCCTTGTTTCAGAGTCTATGTCAACAAACACAACATGCACAAGTGTTCGAGCAAGCTATAGAAGACTTCCTGTGGCCAGAGATCGACCATATCGATATAATCAGCTGTTGCTTCAACAATACTGTGCTACATACCATACAAGCGCGGCAATGCCCGACAGTGCGAAAGAGAAATTAGCCGATTGGTAATCTCACGATGAATTTTCATTAATTGGATTACGTCAAATCCTATTTGAGCCGACGCAGTTGGATCAAAATAAAACTAAAATTTATTTGATGTCTCACACTGATTTTGTGCTTCACATTCATCAAAAAATTCCTTAAAAATACGATTCTTGAATTCTTTTGGAAGAAAGTAACTTTCATGAATACAAACTCTTTTAAAAATTAAAAAAAAATTTAATTAGTAATCCCAAGTAAAATATGATACTAATCAGGAATACCACGTTATATATACTTTTTATTCGACCTTGGTCTTATAACCTCCAGTTAAGAGCTACTGAAGCCTCTGATGTATTGATTTATTTGATATTAGGCCCAATTAGGTGATAGGAAACTATGGAAATTTGAACGGCCGCTAATCACCTACCCTATTAGAAATCAAACAGATTAACGAAACCTACGCAATACAAGTCTTGTCGAGGCCCTATGCTGCCGGGAGGAGTAAACAAGGAAAAAAAAATCTTGATCTATTATTAATTATGGGAATTTTTCCAGGGGCGAAACAAAAGGAAAAACAGCCTTAAAACGGGGTGTCAGCTATGACCTATGTATTTCTTTACGGAAGCGAAAGGTACTGTATTCGAAAGAAGAGAACCCCCTTCGGTAAACTACAGACGGTCGCTGGTGCACATAGCAGCAGCATTATGCAAATATTTTCAACCAATCAAACGATTTTTAATAAATCGTCCATTTTTATCATTTTATTCTACAAATTTTTACAATATTATTTTATGTTGCATTTATTATTAAGTTTTTAATCGGTTATTCAAAATGTGATGTATTTACATACAGTGGAGCTGAGAGATCAGTAGTGAAGACACAAACACTGGAGAATAGATACTCATTTTACTTAAGACCTAAAAAAAAAATAATGGAAAAAACAGAGAAGAAAAATGAGGAGAGAAGGGATTAATTCCTCTTTAAACTTCTCTGAGTCCTTGATGAAGTACATCATTTGGGACCATTATAGCTATATGGCATTTGATACAATTTTCACTGACTTTAGCTGTTTGTTGATTTTAATGCTTTAACTTTAACTTTCTTTTTGCAGCTATTATGCAAGGATATGGATTCCACATAGGTCTGAGCGACGTGGTTTAGAGTTTAAGGCATCTTTCAGAGACAAATATGGTTTGCGTTTCAAAGTAGCTGAGTAGTGAGGCTGCCGAGACTTCCTCGCTTTTTCACTACGAGGAAATTCCAGATTTCCCTAACTAAATTTACGGCCACCCTCTTTACCACCTGGTCGAAAGAGGTGAAACTGCAGTTAAAGGTGACATTCGACAATAGTCCAATATCAACCGGAAATATCCCCAAAATTTTGGAGGTTACCTTCGACAGTTTGCTTTCCTTCTCAGCGCATGCTATCGCATTTGCCGCTAAAGTCCAAAATCGCAGCAATGTCCTCAAATTGCTTGCCGGTAGCACTTAGAGCAAAGAAAAATAAATATTGTTTGTGACGTTTAAAGTAATTGGCCTGTCGGTGCTGAACTATGCTGCTGGGTTGCTATAGTAGGAACCACCCATGCAGCCACTTGTTGGAGACTGAGACAGCTCTCAGTCGAGTCAGGAGACATGCTTCAACTTTACTGAGGATATCCAGTATGGAACACAACTACAACTACAGGATCAGTCAGCTAAATGAGATAGACGATGACGACCGGTGACTACACCATACTGCCAGGGCTTGTTGAAATGCTACAACAACAATAACAGCAATACCTTTCTGAACATTCATCGCCATTATAAAACTAAGCCTTCATCTGGCGGGTAAGGAACCGGTTTTTTAATCCGATTACCTTATAAAGGGATGCTACCTATCTTACTAAACGTTTTAGCAGCTTCTACTTTGCCTCTTTTGTATAAACTTAATTGAGTTGTGAACCAAAGTTTTTCCCAACTGCTACCATCAACTAAAGAAGCAACTTCGTATGCCTTGCATATAATTTCTGACTCTTTATCGCATTTTTCTCGTCTTGTCAAGCGTTGTAAGGCCCTTTTTCAGGAGAGGCATGCTGTTGGAAAAGTATAAAAAAACAGTTAAAGTGGCGCTTGGGGGTAGCTAACTTTTCACGAAATAATACACAATTCCCAACATTTTTGAATTCTCGTAGTAAGTGTGTCTTTACACCAAAAATTTACAGAACAGAGCCAAAAAAAAAGAGAGCATGTAAAGCAAGAGAGAAAAAAATTTATGTTTAAAAAGCAGCTGTTCAAAGCGCAAAAGAAACATTTGCCAAGTTTATTTTATTTTCTGTTTTAATAAACAAAATGAGTGCATCATCAGCAAACAACATTAAAATATTGCAGAATGTTGTACTTGTGCATGCATTTAAAATATGTATGTAGATACAAATGTGTACATATATACAGTAATTCCATTTGTGTTTCTATTTAAAGCAAGAGCCGTCGACAAAGAGACGTCACATTACCCGCGAGGCGACTTCTGGAAGATTAAATGAAGCTGAGTGGGCGATCAACAAGGTGTGTTTGGATTAATTTTAATCATTTACAGACGGTGTTTTAGTAACTAAATGCGTATGTCCTCATGACGGCAATTACTTCTATTGACTCGAGTGGCAGTTACTCTGATGAGCGCGATGGGCTCTGCCTGCTTGATTTGCATAAAATATTAAATCAACAGGTACTTCTTCTTAAGGAAATAGCATCAGGAAGAAAACATTTTCAGGTCTCGTGCAGTTTATAAGAAGAACGATAGACGTCCTCGCTTTCTTTTTACGCTTTTACGCTAAGAAATTGAAACTGCATAATTTTTTCTTCTTATAATGTATTTAAATGTGTGCACGAATCCCGTTACATTTGAAGGTTACTTGAAATTTGAGTTTCTTGAAAGAAGTAGTTATAAGGGGAAGGTGCTTTCGTTAAGATTTAATCTCTTGTTGTTACAATTTTGACTTATTTTTATACACATTTCACAACTTAAAAGATTCCCTAAGATACGCTGAGTAGTTTCCATTGGAAAATAAATAATTTTCATGCGGGGAAAATAACTTTTTAGGACACCATACTTACAGTTCGCAAAATAGCTGTAAATTAAAATACCATGCACAACATTTTGAAAATTCCGGATGGATATGGGTCCAAAGCCTAAGATTGGCAACAGGTTTAAAAGAGAGATAAGTTGGTTGGCCGTCAATAGAAACCTCAGACTCAACCAGTTGTAACTGAGATGTCAACTTTCTCTCAGTGTTACGAGAAGAGGAACACGGTAAACTTTGAGTGAAGATTCGAATTTAAAATATCAAAATACACTGGCTAAATCGAAGCTTACACCACGCCACAAAGCAGACGCCACTAGACTAAAATTCGCTGATGATCATAGGTTCTGGGACGATGAAAGGTAATCCATCATTTTTAGCGATGAAAAAAAAAAACAATAACTTCAATGAGCCTGATGGTTGTCAGAAATATTGGAGAGATATTTGCGCGGCCCAACAAACGCGTCACTCTCGAAACTTCAATGGCGGTTCTCTTATGACATGGGGCGCTTTTGGTTATCGTGGAAAGACTCCAAGTTGTTTTATTTCACATAAAATAAACGCAAATAAATACGTAGAGTCTTAGATAATGTTTTACTGAATTTTGTCGAAGAATTTCACGGTGAGCCTTGGAGGCATTAAACGGACAATGATCCAATCCACAGAGTACAAAGGAGTATTCCTGTGCTGAAGATGCCCGCAGTTAGGCCAAGCTTAAATCAGACAGACATGGCTGAAATGGAACAGCGGTCAATCAAAAAGCTAGTTAAGATTTAACAGAGAAGCTATAAGAAAAATGATAGGGATATGAACTGGCTGGCAGATAATAGGCGGGTAAATAGGCAGCCACGCTAGAAGGTTAGGACTCCCGTACTTTGATTTTTACAGAAGAAGAGGAAACAGCCAGATACCTTTTATGTGAAAGCTTAGCTATAAGGAAGCTCCGCACTCTTGATAAGGCATTTTTATCTGATGTAGCAGACATAGCGCATCTAAAACTAACGAAGCTTTGCTCGCTAAAGCTACTGGATGGTTTGAAAAGGAACCCATAGGGTAAGGATAAATTCCAGTGGTATCACAATGGACCTAAAAAAGTTCTTAGTGTGTTATTGCGACAGCCACCACACCTACCTACCTACCTAAATCTAATGGAGAATCTCTGGAGCTTCCTCAAGCAAGTTTATAAAGGCAGACGCCAGTTCTATAGCCTATTGAAACTTTAAAAAGCTATTCAAGAGGAATGAGCAAAAAACGACCTTAGTGTCCTTAAGTCACTCGTAAATTCGATGCCACGACGATAGTATCAGTTAAATCTTTACAATAAAATGCTGGAATAAATCCTTGAACATGTTTCATTCTTACATTTCTTTTCTTTCCGTATGCCGAAAGGTAAACAGATTTAACCTGTTAACAAATCATAGGAAAAATTAAGTTTACTTAAAAATAATAAGTTGAATAACTCAAATCAATTATTTCATTGTTTTGTGAATAGTGGAAAATACAGCAGCCACCACAAAAATGACCAAAATCTAATTGAATAGAGAGGAAGCAGCAAAAAGACCAGAGTAACCGAAACGCACTATCCAGCACTTGGTACAAAGTCGCCCAAGTTGTCGGTAAACCTGGTAAGTTGTTATATCTGAGTAAATATTATAGCGCATTTAATGTACTCATTGCCAAAATTTCAGCGGAATTTTAGAAGGCTGAGTGGAAAAGCCTCAGAGAGAAAGTACCTCCTTGTTAACAAGCCAAATAAATCGGAAAGTACGTGCGATTTGGATTATCTCAAATTTGCGAGTGAAGTGTCTGAGTTCGCACATGTACTCCGAAGACATGTAAGTTTTAAGCGACACATTTCCGCAAAGAGTGTAATTAAATTTTCTTTATATTTTTTTGTGCCAATGTATGTAAGTTTGGTAATTTGAATATTATAAATAACTTTCAAACATGGAAAGTCTAGGAGCAGTCGTCAACTTAGACGAAAGCTGCGATCACTCCGGCTATACATAAATGTGTACATATGCAAGATTTGGTATAGGGTTACACATTTTTTACCAAACACAACTTAATGAACGTTTTTCCTATTCTATTTCTAGACGTCGACACAAAGTACATCGGCAAAGCGCTCCAATAATTCTAATGCGGCCACAATTTGAGCATCTACCGTACAAATCGTTTGTTCCAACATTGTTGGCTCCATGTTGGTCGTTGTGTCGAAAGCTCCGAATACTGGTGAATGTAATAGAACCTGTAAAAAATAATACAATTGAGTAAATTAACTTTGCTTACCAAAATTTGGCAATTGTTTCAATGCTGCTAGCAACATTTCATGGCAAGCCAAATGCATATTGCTGACAAAATGGTTGTGAAGCTGGTAGGTACTAGCCTTAAGATCCTTTACCAAGGAAATCCGAAGTTTTGTTGGTTTTATAGTCTGCCGTACTCCTACAAGTATAAAACAGATATTTATTAGGAGGTTGAATTAGTTTTAAAGGTGACACACAGATGGCGCTATTTATCACTTTATCGCGTTGGCAATACTGAATATTTATTCATGACAAAGCCTCATCCCTAGGCTTTGTTTATCAGTATCTGTCATTTCGCTGAAGTATAAACAACGCAGTGTTTTCGTGCTCCGAGTATGTCAACTTTCGTGCCGTCGAAACGCAATTTGCGGGAAGCTTTGCTTTTCTGCTTCAATTCGAAAAAAATACAGCCCAAGCCCGTGAATTGCTGCAGGAGGCCTACCCAGACCATACTCCGTCGATTTCAACATGTGAGTACTGGTTTCGACGATTCAAAAGTGGTGATTTTCACACCGAAGACAAGGAGCGTCTTGGCCAGCCCAAAAAGTTCGAGGACGCGGAATTGGGTGAATTGGTAAACGAGGACTCGATTTCAACATGTGAGTACTGGTTTCGACGATTCAAAAGTGGTGATTTTCACACCGAAGACAAGGAGCGTCTTGGCCAGCCCGGAATTGGTAAACGAGGACTCGTGCGAAACAAAAGAAGAGCTTGCTGAATCATTGGGCGTTGATAAATTAACCTTTTGCAAGCGTCTAAAAGTGATGGGAATGATCCAAAAGCAAGGACATTGGGTCCCGTACGAGTTGAAGCTGCGCGACGTCGAACGGCGATTTTTTACGTGCGAATTGCTGATCGAGCGACAAAATCGGAAGGGTTTTTTGCATCGGGTGGTGACTGGCGACGAAAAATGGATCCACTACGATAACCCAAAACGCAAAAAATCATGGGGTTTGTCCGGTCACGCATCAACGTCGACGGCCAAGCAGAATATTCACGGCAGGAAAATCATGCCCTGCATTTGGTGGGATCAGGTCGGCGTCGTATATTTTGAGCTGCTCCAACCGGGCGAAACAATCACGGGGGATCGTTACCGACTGCAATTGATGCGTTTAAGCCGGGCATTGAAAGAAAAATGGCCGGAAACGGTAAAAAGGCACAACAAGGTTATTTTGCAACATGACAACGCTCGGCCGCATGTTGCTCAACCTGTCAAAAAATACCTTGGAACGCTTGGCTGGGAAGTGTTACCCCACCCGCCGTATAGTCCAGACATAGCTCCCTCCGATTATCATTTGTTCCAGCATATGAGTCTCGATTTGTCGGACCAGCGGTTCTCCTCGTACGAGGCTACCAAAATATGGGTTGAGTCATGGATAGCCAAGAAGCGGCCAGAATTTTGGAGAAACGGCATCCGGAAATTGCCCGAAAGATGGGCGAAAGTTGTAGCTAGCCATGGCCAATACTTCGAATAAAATATTTTGTACCGTTTTTTCACAATAAAGCCCCAAATCTTCGAAAAAAACCTTTAAAACTAATTCAACCTCCAATATATTAAGCTTAATTAATGAACAACTTTTATTATTCACATTAATTTACTCACTTCTGCCGGTGGATCCCATACCCTATGATCAAAATGTACCGGGAAGGTGATGTTGACTGTTTTCTTCGATTGCCAAGGTGCAATGCACCATGAGTACCTTCCATCGGGCCAGACAGTCAATAAAAAATATTATTTATCCGTTTTAAAGCGTTTGAGAGATGCTATACATCGCAAACGGCCTGAAATGTGGGCAAACAATTTTTGGATTTTGCATGATGATAACGCGCCATCGCACCGAACCCGAATTGTGCTGGATTATTTGAACAAACACCAACTAAATACCATCGTGCAAGCACCGTATTCTCCTAATATGACCCCTTGCAACTTCTTTTTGTTTCCCAAGTTGAAGTTACCACTTCAAGGGAGGAGATTTCAGTCGATAAAGAAGATCAAAGAGAATGCGACGAAGGAGTGAAGGCCATTCGTTCGTTGGCCTACCAGGGGTCCATGGAGGACTGGGTTAAACGTTGGCACATGTGTGTTGTTTTAGGCGGTTATATTTTGAAGGAGATAAAATAAATTTGCTTGAAATTTTACCCTGTTTTGTTTTATCTAAACATTCTCAATACTTTCTGATCATACGGTATATTTAGCACATAATCGGCCACCGTAGCCGAATGAGGTGGTGCTTAACTATTATTGGGGAGTACATAGGCTCGAATTTCCGTGTATGAATCAGCAAAGTGATAGAAAAAGTTTTTCCTATTATCGGTCGCTTTTCGGCAAGCAAGGGCAAACCTACGTGTGTATTTCTGCCGTAAAAAACATTCTCATAAAAAACCCTTTACCGTTCGTAGCCGGCTTAAAGCTGTAGGCACCTTCTTTTATGGAACAACATCAAAACACACGCCATAAATAGGAAGAAGAGCTCGGCCAAGCACATAACAGAAGTGGATGCGCCAGTTATTTTGTTTTTAATTTTTTTATTGCTAAGAACCGTATTTTGCATAAAAATAGTGAAACGTCAAATAATCTAGGCGCGTCTTTTGAAAGACCCTTAGGAATTGAAAGGCTGCGAATTGAAGGTATGCTCTGCAATCCAACCGATAAGATTTGAAGAGCCAAATCCCTCTTATATTTCTAATTAGTTTAAAGACACTTGAAAGCATTCATTTTCGATGTTTGTTTACGAAGTAATAAGTTGTTCCATTTAATGTTCTGAACTTCCGATTAGTTTCGATATACTCGGCAGATCTCTTGAAAATGTTCTAAATCTATTTTATCTCCATTTGCTAACAGCCGATTTCTATTGCTCATATGCATACATAACAAAATCAGTAGTTTGTAGTTTGTAGTTTAAGAAAATCCAAAACGAAACAAACACAATTTTTCGAGTTTTCATCTCCAAGTTCTGCTTTTAAATCTTCTACTGACGCTCTATACTGCTGGTTTATGGGAGATGTTGCATTAGTTGCAAATAAAATAGTATACCTCTAGTCTGTCAGATATACCGGCCGTATCATAGACTAAATGAATGAAAATTAAATATATGTCATTACTTGTAAGTCTTATCTTTAAGTACAATCTTCATGTTGTACCTCTAGTCTGTAAGGCTTTTTAACCACAAATTTAATAAAATCAAAACTAAAATTAAAGTCTTTATACCTGTATAATTGCAATATCCTACCTATTCTGAGTGAAGCCCATGAAATGAAAGTAGTTATGGCATTTTCAATAAATTATTTCATTTTCATTTATTATAAGCATCTATACTTACAGAGTACATTTGATTAAATAAATCTCATTCAGGTCTACTTCAAAATTTAATTCACATAATTGTCATATACGAATATAATAAATACATACATATGTACTTTTATACTTGTTGTACTTAGTTAAGTTGTTTTTTCATTTTTTTTTTATAAATGATATTTTATTCGAGTGAGTTCCTACATATGACTGTCAATACAAATATGTATGTACATATATACTTACAATTGAGTTCTAACATATCGACTGCGTTTTCTGTGTTTAATACAAAGTGTTTCCAATGCCTCTAACAAAAGTACACATTTACACACAAATAACGCTGCATATAACATATATGTTCGTTTACGTATATACTTAATAAAATTCATGTTACAGATTGAGACCATTAAATATTTACAAATGTTTTTACAATGCTCAACAATGTCCACAATGAGAAGTTTTATACCAGCGTGCATTGGTTTCACGGACCAAAATTTTTAATATACATTTTTATTTGTTTTATTTTATTTATTTTTATTTCCAAGGGTGAACATTTTAAAACACCACAGATCAAAATATTATAGTAGGTGAGGCAAAGGGGTTACTCTGTGACTCTTGTTCCAGATAATTAATAGGCATTGAATGCTTTCTTAAACTTGGAATATAGAATTAAACTGAGAAACGTATGGAGTACTTCATAACAAATTATCGTGGTGGCAAGTTGTAAGTTAAAGTCACTTGGAGTATGGTGAAATATGTTTTTTATAGGAGATTGTTTCACATATACAAACATTCCACCAGACTGAAAGTAGCCTTCTGAATCGATATCGCATGCAGACTCTGAGAACCATTTATTCGCATACTGCTCACACACACTTAGACTCAACGCTCTCTACCTTACGGTTATATCTGCTATTCTGCAATAATACTGCACAAGAAGATCATCAAAATAATTCCTTCGGAGTGAAAAGTCTTCCCGATCTTATAAAAGTACCAACGACAGAAAATATATAGCAATGAATTATTTAAAGTAAGCGAAACTTAAATATATTTACAGCTCGACTTTTAATTCAGTTAAGATACAATTTCGGCGTAGACTGAATTGGAAAAAGTCTGCTGAAATTTGTATGGCTTCTATATGGGGAAAAAATACAACAAAAATAGATACAATGGCGAATATAACAGAGTGCATGACGATTTTTTAATATTACAATTTTAAAAATTAAAATTCATTTATTTATTTTTTTAATATTGTTCATTCTTTAACCAAGCCATATAAATCAAACTTTAATATATATATATACTATATATACACGGTGGCGCAAAAATATTCCTCCAATTTTGTATTGGTATAATAAATAAATACAAAAAATTATCAATACAAAAAATGTATAATAAATATATAAAAAAAAAATAAATAAATAAAAATTTGTGTGTGATGGAAGTCTTTATTTAGACCTTTACACGCTCTATTATATAACTGCTACACTACATTTGCCATTTCGCAAATGGAGACCAGAGTTCGAAGGCGCCTACTTCCACAAATGCTAAATCTGCAATTTACATACTAAAATGAGTTCGACTTCGCTACAACAGCATACAAATAAATGAAACCCACAACGACAAAGGTAGATCTGTGAAAGCTACATTTTACGAAATTGTGAATACTGGCAATTGCTGCTATGAAGGAAATCACTAAAAATATCAAAAATTGTCAGTTCATGGGAAAAATTATTTCGCGATATTTTGCAACAATTTGGCCTTCGGACAATTTTCTGTGGAGTCATCTTCTAGATAGAGTTAATAAACTAAAAACGATTTAAGTTTTAAAGCAAATGATTCGGTGTGAATTGTTATTGAAATATTTACCAAACTAATCGACATCTTTTAGCGTGCACGCCAGGAGTACTTGGATACTATCATCTATATATCATTCACAAATTGTTCACATTATTCTACTCAGGCTTAATAAACAGATAATTTGAGTTTAAAAAATAATCTTGATCTTGAAAACCCTTTTTAAATGAAAATGTACACTTTTATACCCTATTCCAATGCTTTATTTCAACAATTTTCTCTCGAGCATTCAAAGGAGGCGCCCTTTCAGGTATTGTAATCGTTTATGTTTCTGTCGCTCAAGGTAATTTCCACTTTATTTATTGCGGTGAGCAGAATAATAAGTCGCTTTCCAAATACCATAATTTGAAAGTAAGTTTTCCATCACTTCAAATGGGGTTCTTCATTTGATTCAAAAACCAAATTAATATTTCACACCCTTTACAATTTTCGCATTAAGTTATATTAAAAATTTCGGAATTTGTTACTAGTGTGCAGTGGCGATAAGAGGCTCTCAGCAATAGCAACCAACATTTTTGCCTCGTTTTGAGAGGTGATATTAATGCATGGATGTTTTTTTTTGTATTACTCGTTGATTGCAACAACGCAACTCATACAGATTGAAGTTAAAAAATTTTGATTTCATTTGCGTGTATGTGGCTATTACATTTTAAATATATTACCAAAATTATGTTATTTTACGTATTAGTACGCTAAAATATTTGCATACTCTTAAACTTTAAATACTTATCATATAAAAATAATATCTAAGCTCTGAAAAATATTGTTTTTACAAAAAATCGAAAAGGATATATTCTTAACTTTGATATGGCTGGGGATTTTTCATAAATTGTACAATGGTTGCAGGTTGTCTTTTATTGCGAAGATATTACATATGTAGTTACTAGACCTCAAAGCGAAACTCGTACATTTCCTTTCTTGAAAATTTAAAAATAAAGGAGGGTTAAAAAATAATAATAATAACAGATGCACAATTTTAATACTATATTTACTACTACAGTAATGGCAAAAAGAAAAAAGTAGACGTTTTATTTGATAAAACTCCAGAAAAATTAAGAAATGTGGAGGTTTGAACATTAAAGTAAAACTCCCATATTGACAAGCTATTGGATAAAGATACGGTCCATGCACAACAGCTTTCAGACATATATTTGGATCTTGTTCCTACAACTATCATAGGGGTTATATGAAAATATACCTTTCAAAACGCCAAACTAGGAATAACTTTGCGATTTATCGCTTGACACCTGCGATGAGCGGCATACATTTGCATTATATCGCATGAGCTGAATTTCATGCGATCAGCGGTCAGAGACTATGAAGATAATAAAGGTTCCCACAGTTCTACTGCACCTCAAGAATATTTCAGAAACGCTTTCTCTATTAGTTGTACCCGTCCTACAAATATTTAGATAGCATCACAGTCTGTATTCTCCTTGAGAAAAACTTTTGAATTGGATATATAAATATAGCATCTATGTATTGTTATTCTGGGAATATCTCCAAAAATTAGGTTAAAAATATTTAATTTTTGTTTCATATAGAGAAGGGGAAATGCGAAACTAACTTTTTTTTAATTATTTTTCGAATTCTCCGAAAGTTGCAATATCAACCAAATTAATGGTTTTAGATTTTTATAAAGGTTATGGTTTAAATTTTCATTTCAATAGTCTCGAAGTCGCTACGCAACTCTCATGGAATGATATTAAATACATAAATAGCAAATATCTCATCATGCAGATTACCAAAAATAATGCTCGAAATAGTGATGAAAATGAGATACAATACTAATTTAGAGCGTGAGAAGCATCACTAGGAAGAGAAGCTCCGTACAGCGAAACAGAGTGCGTTTTGAGTCGAATGTTATATCTTTACATCAACAACGCAACACCGCCAACTGAAATATACGGCAGCATGCAATTCTGTTAAAGTCGATGTTCAGAGCAAAAAGCCATGTAACTTTACATGGAACTGATATGTTAGGTTTTGTTTTCAGTAATAGAGTTTCTTTTAGATTTACTATATGTTAGGTGGGCAACTAAGTTCCCGCTGTTTGTGTGTGCTAGTCGATTCTAACATAACCTAAACGTCATAAACCAAGCGTAGACATATGGTAAACAAACTGTTTCGACACATTAGTGATTTTGTTTTGGTATCATTTACTTTTGGTTTTGTGAAAACGTCTGATTTTGTGCCGAATAATCGTCATTTGCGGGAAGTGTTGATTTTCCTCTTTCATTCGAAAAAACGGCGGCCGAAGCGCATCGAAAGCTACAAAAAGTTTATGGAGATGCTGCTTTAAGTGAAACAACGTGCCGAGATTGGTTCCGTCGCTTCAAAGACGGTGATTTTAATGTTGACGACCGACGCGTGAAGGAAGGCCAAAAACCTTCGAAGACGCTGAATGGGAGGCATTGCTCAATGAGGATCCGTGTCAAATGCAAGAAGAGCTTGCTTCAGTGTTAAGAGTTACCCGCCAATCCATTTCCAAGCGATTGCATGCTTTGGGAATGATTCAGAGACAGGGGACTTGGGTTCCTTATGAGTTAAAACCAAGGGATGTTGAACGCCGTTTTTTCGCCTGTGAACAACTCCTCCAGCGGAAAAAGGGAAGGGTTTTCTCCATCGTATCATGACGGGTGATGAAAAATGGATTCATTACAGCAATCCAAAGAAAAGAAAGTCATGGGCACTGCCCGGTCATGATTCTTCATTTATTTTCATAAAAAAAAAGAACAGCGAGAACTTAGTTGCACACCTAATAATTTATTTATTGATGAATATTTTTGAATGAAAATCGGGTAAAATTTTACGTTTTGATTTTAAGCTAAATAGTAATAGTTCATCCATAATAATAATAAATATGTCAAAAAAAAAAAAAAGGAATAAGATGTTTACCTTGCTGCTGTCCTACAAATCAGCGAATCCACATAAGTATTCCCGTATGACGTTTTTATGTGATAAGAAACTTTTTTATCGCAGAATATAGTGCTCTCGCAGGTTTGCCATTGCCAACATTGGAAAATGCCGTTTCCATCTTTGGTATTTCTTGCCCATCGTAGGTTTCCTACCCGGAATTTTCCATATGGTAGGAACAAAATATCCACTGGCGGTCGCCCGCTCGAGATGCATACATATTGTTTTTATGTTGCAAAGAAAGGAATAATTTTTTGTTCTTTGGACAAGCTTCGCCTTGAGCTAATGTATATATATACATGTGTAGTTGTTCATATATTTCTGTGCAGTTGAAGTAAGCTAATTCTTCGCTTTTTGCTTCATAGAAATTATCTACTTACATACATACATTTTAGTTTGAGGATTTTTCTTGTTCTTGCTTGTCTGCATATTTTCCTACTCGTATTTTAATCTTAATTTATTTTCTAATATTTTATCTAGTAAAATACAAATATGCTACAAGTTATTCATATATTCTTACATATATATACACACGAACAGATGGATTAGTTTCTTTCATACGAGCAGTTGTTCGTGACGTTTTCTGTTTTTGTCTAAAATTTTATTCAAATGTATGTTTGTAAATTACTGTTCACATATGTATGTATTTGCTTGCTTGAAGGTTGTACAATTCCTGTATATTGTATTTTGTAAGGATATAAAAAATATTTCAGATATGGTATTTGTTTAGAAACTTGCTGACTTATAAATACATAACGAAAGGTTGCACACAAAGACTTGTACAAAAAACTAGTTGCAGCACACATCTACAAATCTATGTTTTTATTTCGCCCATGAACTATTTTTATTTTTATTTCTATTTCTATTTTTTTACGCTACATTGTTGCGTTACTTTTTAGTCATCTTAGATTTGCCTGTTATTTACTTCGTTACTTATAGCATTTACACAATTTTGCTTCCCGGTTTTTTTTCTCTCAAGCCTGTACATAGTTTTACTACTCATTATAGCTAATCCCATCATTTTTACAATAATCTCTCCATATCTTCACTTTCAGCTTCGCTGGTGAAGGAATCCGTATCGGTAAAGTAATCGTCCCCACGATTTCGTCGACAGCAAACCCGTTGACTGATCTCATCATCACTCCAATGTTCGAATTCTTCTTTATGGTGTTCGAGTATCATGAGTGATGGAAACAGGCTATCGCATGCGCTGCAGCTGCAAGAGAATAGAGAAAGTATTGCAAAATAAATTAAAGTACGGTACATTTTTTTTTTCAAATAGTAAATCTATAATTTCTATTACTATAATTTTATCATCGTTTGGCATTGAAGTTTTCAAAGGCACAAACAGATTCAATTATGAATCTTAGTTTGTTTGCTACTAGCACTAGAAAGCATTGAATAAATGAATGAATGAGGCTTGCACTTGGACCTAATGGTCTTTTGTGCCCAAATACTAGAAAGTATGAACTGTGTGGAAAAACAATTTATGTACATATGGAGATGTAAACTTTTATCTCCAGAACGAGGAGCAACGAAAAAAATAAAAAAACTGGTTTTAAAGTTGAATCAATTATAAGCAAGCTTTCTTTATTTTACACTTTTTTAAATACTATTAGTTTGCTTTCCGTTGCGTTTTGGAAGCATATATCCAAAACAAATGTTTGCATAATAATTCTTAAGAAATTTGTCTGGTGCATTTTGCTAATTGTTGCATTTTCATTAGCGGAAAAGCCCTTAAACAAATAAATATCGGGCCAGTCCATAAGTTCGTGCGTTTTACATACAAAAAATTATTATTATTATATTTTCTTTGATATATTGTGCATTCAACAAGTGATTTTAATCGCGAATAGAAGTACGTATTGTTAAAAAATAAAATGGAATCTTCGAACGCGTATAAGAAGCATATTTTGTATTTTTTTTTATAAAAGTGGTTAAAAGTGCAAGAACTGCTGCTGATGCTGCAGAATACAATTAATAAAATTATTTGGAATTTATGGTGCATTTTGGCATTTTCCTAATTCCTTGGGCAATTATATGATAGTAAAAAAAAAGTTATAAATAGATATTAAAATTCCTTGGAATTTGTATTTTTTTGTAGCGGATAAAGTATTATATAAAAAATAATTGGTAAAATTCTTAATGAGTAGTAGTGGGAGACACTTTAACAATGTAACTGCTACGCGTAATTATATAAGAGCATCCCACAAATATATAAAATATCGCATAAAATTTGATATAAGATGCTTTCCATTTCAATTCAACCGGGCTATTCGGGTCATGTTCTTCGATTTCGATGTAACTGAAATATGTTGCTCTCTGGTCAAAATAATGAGACACGTATTTTTTTGTTTGCCCGAAAAAATTTTTTTTCAAGAGTTATCGGCAATTTTGTTTTTCGCCTCAAACTCGATTTTTTTTTAATAATATAAGAAACATTTTTTTTAAATGGTCATAACTTAGTCAAAAATGAACCGATTTTAATAATTTTGGGTTCAAAAATCGTCATTACTTACCTGAGCGATTTCATTTAGAAAAAGTTGTAAAAAAGTAGTCGAAAATTTTTTATTTTGCAAAAAACAAAAAGTGCGAAACAGGTTTTTTACTCAAAAATTCATTACTCAATAACAACTCATTTTAGCTACTGGGCATTCAGCTTAATTGAAGTTTGAGGTGTCCTCTTGATTTGGAAAAAGTTATAAAAAAAAAATACACTTTTTGAAATATTCAATTTCGGAAAAATTCCATTTTTTTTTCTTTTTTGCTAAATAAAAAATTTTCAACTACTTTTTTGCAATTGTTTCTGCATGAAGTCGCTCGTGTAAGTAATTACGATCATTGTGAACCCAGAATTATTAAAATCGGTTCATATTAGACTAAGTTATGGGCATTTAAAAAAAATTTTTTCTTATATAATTAAAAAAAATCGAGTTTGAGCCGAAAAACATAATTGCCGATAACTCCTGAAAAAATTTTTTTTCGGGCAAACAAAAAAATACGTGTCTCATTATTTTGACCAGAGAGCAACATATTTAAGTTTAATCGAAATCGAAGAACATGATCCGAAAGGGTTGAATTGAAATGGAAAGCATCATAACAAATTAAAGCAAGCAAATACCCGATTCTTACTAACTACTCTTGGTTCAAGAATTTTCCCCACGAAACGCATTTTCACATCTAAGTGGCAATTTTAACGAACGGCTTTAGCAACTTTTTCGACAGAAATTAATGAAATGAACTTATATAACCAGAGTTGTGGGTTTATTGAGGTATACTAGCAATCTGCCACATATCGTCAATCGTCTCCTCTCGGGATTTATAAACACTTCTCTTCGAGCTCATTATTATCTGAAATTCCCCTTTGCCGAGAGTCGCTGCGATGTTACTTTTATATTCAGCCAAGGACTGTGACTCCAGTAGTATTGGGCAAACACCAATAGGTAACGTTTATATTGTTACAATAACAACCAACCGAACTTTTAAGCTTCTTTTACATTTTTTCTAAATTTTAAGATTTATAGAACTTAAACTAAATTCAAAGGCTGCATAAAATTTACAAAGTTTGCAAACTTCTGGGGAGTCTGAAATACTCCATATCATCAGCTTAGCCTTAAGGTAAATATTGAGACAAGTGCATAACAGTAAGAATTTGAAAAATAGGAGCTAAATTGTGCCACAGAAACTAGCATTGAAATATTAAATTTACTCTCAATTTATTTAATAAATAAAGGTTTCCATTTTCTTTGGGACCATGTTGCTTTGAACAAAAATTTTTATTGTAGGATTTACTGAAGTCCCAGATACATGCTAATAAGCCGAAATCGGCGCATGCTCACGAAACTCTATGCTGCACAACATTCCAAAATTTGACTTCCCGCATACATGTGACCGTGTGAAACAAACATTTAGGATTAAGCTGCAGTCCACTCCGTTTTACAACTTTTATAATATAAATGTAAAGAGGTGGCATCACTGTTCGTCGTTGGCATCAGAAGTCGTTAAGTCGCCGAAGTAGAGAGAAGTCGTTAAGTCGCAGAAGTAGAGAAAAGTCGTGAAGTAACGTGGTCTACATTATAATTCGAGAAACATTGTTAAATACCTTTAATAAACATCATAATTCAATAAACATTGTTAAATACCTTCAATAAACATTATAATTCAACAAACATTGTTAAATACCTTCAATAAACATTGTTACATGGGGGCTCAACCTTTGAACACTCTAAAAAAAAAGATGCTATAATGTGTTATAGTGAACTATGTTTCTAAGATCTGGAAAAGAAGTAAATGCAGTAGAAGTTGAACGAGAAAAATCAACGGGAATTGAAAACGAAGAAATAACTCAAGCTAAGAGTGAACACATTAATATCGAAATGGCGTTAAATAACCAAAACTCAGGCGGTATAGAAGGAGAAGGCTTAAATGTTGAACTTTTACGTATGTTGACAGAAAAGCTTTGCAGCGATTCAAGAAGTTCAGTTTCAATTGAGAGCTTCGCAAAAATTGTCCCCGATTACGATGGAGTAAGTATACCTGTAAAGTTGTGGTTAAAGAATTTCGAGGACAATGCAGCAGCATACGAGCTAAACGAAAAACAGAAATATGTAAACGCAAGAAACAAAATGGAAGGTACAGCAAAACTATTCCTAGAGACGGTTACAGTATCAAATTATAATGATTTACGCGAAGCGCTTATATCTGAATTTGACAAAAAGCTTAGTAGTGCTGAAGTTCACCAACAACTTAGGGATAGAAGAATAAAAGATTCGGAGAACATTCATGAGTATATTCTAAACATGCGAAAAGTGGCAGCAATGGGAAGCGTAGAAGAAGCATCAGTTATCCGGTACATCATCGAAGGGTTAAAAATGCGGAACGAGTTGAAAATTCTTCTGTTAAATTCAAAAACGTACAAAGAGTTACTGGAACAATATGAAATTATCGAAACGATGAACAGGAGCAAAGAACGCACCGTAAGCAGCGAAAGGAAGTTTGGTAGCGGCACAGCGGCAGCAACTGCGCGTAGGCATAACACGCAAGCATGGGAAACAAATATGGCCTTTGGAGATGATCCAGCATGCTTGACTGAGCTTTGTGTGTGTTAGTGCAGTCGGGTGTCGTCGTGTCACACATACTTGTTGTCGGCTTTTGAATGATGAAAATCAAAAATTTTAGATATTAGCGTCAAGCACCCGACACGCACACATATAAAGTTCTTGTCAACAATGCTTGATCGTGTCCAAAGGCCAATAGAATGAATGAACGTAAGCAGCACTGCTATAACTGTGGATCGACTAGACATGTGAGATCAGAGTGTAGAGAGGAAACGAAATGTTTCAAATGCAATGGAAATGGTCACATTGCGAAAAACTGCGCAAAACAAAACGTCAACTTAGTTTCAAAGAGGTTGAAGCAAATGAGAATAGGTGGGAACAGTGTGAATTGTCTTGTGGATACTGGTGCAGATGTCACGCTCATGCGGTATAGCACTTACAAAAGATTATTTCAGCAATATCCTCTAAAAGCAAACAGCATAAAGTTATATGGTTTAGGTAACAAAAATACAGACGTTCGAGGCATGTTTTCTAGTACTATTGAAGTAGATGGCGTGAAAACCGAGCATACAATCCTAGTGGTGGACGACAATAATACAATGTTCGATGCACTAATTGGATTCGACCTAATAGAAAAATTCACGTTGACGGTGAATGCGACCGGGTATACATTTACAGAGAAAGGCGTAGACACGAGTATAGCAGCAGTTTTTAATGTTCAAGGCGTGGACGAAATTGATGTGCCGCATAAATACAAGAATATAGTAAATCAAATGGTAATGAACTATTCGCCAAACAATGCAACTGAAAAATGCCCTGTACATTTGAAAATTATTCCCAGTAATGATAAAATATGTTTTAAAGAAAACCCCAGTCGATTGTCGGCAATGGAAAACGCGGTGGTAAAGCAGCAAATTGAAGATTGGTTACAAGAGGGTATTATTCAGGAGTCTGTTTCCGATGTAGTAAGCAAAGTAGTATTGGCGAAAAAAAAAGATGGCACGTTCAGAATGTGCATTGATTATCGAAAATTGAATTGTCTCGTTTTAAAAGATCGCTTTCCAGTTCCAATTGTAGAAGAGGTTTTAGAAAAAATGCAAAGTGCCAAATTCTTCACGGTTATGGACCTCAAGAATGGCTTTTTTCACGTGCCGGTAGAAGAAAATAGCAAAAAATACACAGCGTTCATAACAAAGCAGGGCGTATTTGAGTTTAATAAAGCACCTTTTGGATTTTGCAATTCGCCAGCTGTTTTTGTGCGCTTTCTGAACATAATCTTTCAGGGCTTGCGCAACGAGGGTATAATGGAGTTGTATGTAGACGATATAGTTGTGTTTGGACAAACAGCAGAAGCGTGTCTAACAAATGTGCAAAGGGTTTTGCAGCGTGCACAATTGTACGGTTTAGAGATCAAGTGGTCCAAGTGCCAATTTTTACAAAATCGCATAAATTTTCTTGGTCATACCATACAGGATGGCAAAGTCTGGCCTGGCCATGAAAAATTGAAGGCAGTAAAAAATTTTCCTACACCAAACAACTTAAGAAGTGTACAAGCTTTTCTTGGTTTGACAGGTTATTTTAGGAAGTTCGTCCAAGATTATGCGTTGATAGCGAAGCCGTTGACTCAGCTTCTTAAAAAAGATACAGAATTCAAGATTGCCCACGAAGAACTGGCAGCAGTAGCTATGTTGAAAGCAATATTGGTAGAAGAGCCGGTCCTAAAGATTTTTAAGCAAACGGCAAAGACTCAGCTTCACGTTGATGCTTCTAAATATGGTTTTGGCGGTGTACTCTTACAGCTACAGGACGGTAAGTGGCATCCAGTGTATTATTGGAGCAGAAAGACTACACCACACGAAGAAAAGTTGCACAGCTATGTTTTAGAAGTAAAAGCTGCTTATTTGGCAACAAAAAGACTGCGACATTACTTACTAGGTATTCAGTTCGTTTTAGTCACCGATTGCTCAGCGTTCAAGCAGACGACAACGAAAAAAGACGTTCCACGCGAAGTTGCTCAATGGTTAATGTATTTGCAAGATTTCAATTTTAAAACCGAACACCGAACTGGGAACAGGATGAAGCACGTGGACTCGCTAAGTCGCTATCCAGTTTTTGTTGTTACATCTGAAATTCGAGCACGAATGGTAAAGGCCCAACAAAGCGATGAACATTTGAAAGCTGTAGCAGAAATTCTAAAAGAGAAAGCGTATGGAAATTTTGTTATTAAAGATGAATTGATCTACAAACAATTAAGTGGGCGTGATGTTTTAGCGGTGCCAAAGAGAATGGAGAAAGAAATTATTGATAAAGCGCATGGTGTCGGGCATATGGGTGTGCAGAAAACTAAGCACGCAATTGAACAAGACTACTTTATCCCACATTTAGAACATAAGGTCAGACAACATATTGCTAATTGTATCGAGTGTATATTACATAATCGTAAAATGGGGAAGCAAGATGATTTTTTGCATATCATAAATAAAGGCGATGCACCATTGTGTACAATTCATATTGATCATCTAGGCCCATTAGATACAACAGCGAAATGTTACAAATATATTTTTGCCTTGATTGATGGTTTTACCAAGTTCACTTGGTTATTTGCAACAAAGTCGACAGACGCCGAAGACGCAGTGAAACATTTGACCACGTGGGTGGATATTTTTGGCAGCCCACAAAGGATTATAAGCGATAAGGGCCCAGCATTCACTTCAAAATTATTTAAAGAATTTTGCGCTGCACGTAATGTTGAGCATGTTGAGACAACCACTGGCGTTCCAAGAGGCAATGGACAAATCGAAAGAGTAAATCGAGTTATCCTCTCAGTTTTATCAAAGCTGTCAGCAACGGAACCAAGCAAATGGTACAAGTACATAGGACAGGTGCAGAGAGCAATTAACTCACACGTTCATTCGGCAACTAAGTACACACCGTTCGAAGTACTCTTTGGAGTAAAAATACGAAGCGAGACACGGCCGGACGTGGTAAGAGCGATTGAAGAAGAAATTTTAACTGTATTTGCAGATGAGCGGCAGAAGGTTAGGATGGAAGCGAAAGAAGCTATTCAGAAGGCACAAGCAGTATATAAGAAGAACTTTGACAAAAGACGAAAACCTCATACTGGGTACCAAAAGTTTGATTTGGTAGCGATTAGACAGACACAATTTGTGGCGGGCAAGAAGTTGAGCAGCAAATTTATAGGTCCGTATAAAATTATAGAAGTTAAACAGAATGGCAGATACAAGGTCGAAAAGGCAGCAGATTTCGAGGGACCAGGACAAACATCTACAAGTGCAGACAACATGAAGCTGTGGAAATACATAGAAGACACACAACTTTTATCATCCGGGTCAGATGATGATCAGGATGACCGAGTGTAAAGAGGTGGCATCACTGTTCGTCGTTGGCATCAGAAGTCGTTAAGTCGCCGAAGTAGAGAGAAGTCGTTAAGTCGCAGAAGTAGAGAAAAGTCGTGAAGTAACGTGGTCTACATTATAATTCGAGAAACATTGTTAAATACCTTTAATAAACATCATAATTCAATAAACATTGTTAAATACCTTCAATAAACATTATAATTCAACAAACATTGTTAAATACCTTCAATAAACATTGTTACATAAATGCATTACTGACGAAGAGATAATTAGATAATTTTCGATTTAATGTTTTTATATGGAGGAAAATACACAATACCATCAGAAAATTGTTAAAAGTCCACACGATTGTCGAGCCACTTGAGACTTGCACTTCATTAAACCAAAATTTAATGGGCTTTAAAACTGCATACTCGAAATTTTTCTAAAAACTCTGATTACAAAGTGTGAAATTTTGATGAAAACTTACTGATTTGTTCTTAAATTTTCATATAGTTTGAAATAATATGGATTTATATGGTTTTTATAGGATAATGAACCATAATTTTATCATTGAAATTTAAAAACAAGCAAATAAATTGGCCAAACTCGTCTTAAAGTCAATGCGCTATTATAACTTTATGCTGTATATTTTATAATTTGTTTATTAACAGTTTCCACTTATAGATTATAATATACAATATAACATCATAAATATTTGCATTTGCACATATGTACTACTCACTTAGCCCTCCCTGATAACAAAAGTGCTACTTCTCATAGGAAACCAATTTATATGTTACATATATCCTGTTACACTTCCAGAGTCAATAAGACAAAATTTCAGTAATTCGTTTTCTGAATTTAAATGCAAAAAAGTAACACCATCACAAATTAAACTCAACTCTAGTTACTTATTTCACTTATTTACTAAGCAGATAATTTGGGTTACTCTGCCAGTGAATCAACCATAATAAATTTGACTGTGATGGCGGTGAAGGCACTCATTAGTCACTGCATAAATTGTGAGCAGGCTTCTCCCATTTACTAGTTCTGCGCTGCTTTTCCACATCGACTTATTCCTCTTGATGGTATTGCAAATGATCAAAATAATAATGACCTTAATGACAAAGATAAAGGGAAAATGCGTTGCTTTCCCTTAATACTAATTTGTATAAATGAATAGAAAGGACTCGTTGGTTGAGCTAGCTTGGCGGCTGCTGCATTTGTTGTCTCGTCTCGTAATTAGATTCAGTTTTTGGATTAGTTATTCTCATTATGCTTGCATAATTTATTTACTTACATTTACCCTGCAGGAAAAAATACTAGTAGGGACCTGGAATACTACCAGTTCACTTTTCAGATCAACTACTTTGTGTTCCATCTTTTTTCAATATTAGCCGGTGGTAATTTTAACATAGCGATGTCCTACAAAATATCCATTGTTCGGCCGAAATACTGTTAAAATATCAGTTCATACTAACCAAATCCAACATTTTAAAATATGTATTTTATTTCATGTTTAAAGTGAATATAGAATTATTTCTTCTTTAAATTTAATGTTCAAATTTAATATTACAATTTATTCCTAACAAAATTGAAATAAATTCTTAAAAAAAATTGAATAGAGAAATGAAATGTGAGGTATTTCTAATAACGGTCGCCCCTCGGCAGGCGATGGCAAACTTCCCAGTGTATTTCTGCCATGAAAAAGCTCTTCGTAAAAAATATCTGGCATTCGGAGGCGGCATAAAACTGTAGGACCCTCCATTTGTGGAACAACAACAAGACGTGCACTGCCAATAGGAGTAGGAGCTCGGCCTATATGCTCATATAATTTTTTTTTATGTTATAAAAGTGAAATTTGTGCATATATGGTATATACATTCACTTTTTGGACATAAAAAAAATCCTGCTATGCGTCCGATACAAAGATGATTGATCATAAGGTTTGGCCATTCGAAGCAAAATTGTGAGAGTAACTCGGACTGCCACGTCACCGGGGGCTTGGCCGCAGAATTCTGTCCATCATGCAATCGTTCGACGTTCAAACGCCAACGAAGAAACAGCAAATCAGCTACTTCCTTCAGCCGGTTAACGGTCTGATGTTGGTCACACTTTCAGAATTCCTTGCAACATGTATCCGGTTACTACGAGAGTTTTTCTGCGAAAACTCTGTTTTGAAAAAACCGTTTTTCATTTTCTTGAAGTGCTTTTCTTAATTAAATTTTTATTTATAGGCACTGGTACAGTGTATTAATGTTTATATAAAATCAAAATCCATATTTATATTTTGCTTCATATTATGTAAAAGTTCAGTACCCAAACAAACCGCATATGCATTTATATTTCCATTAGGCTCTTTTTTCTGTGAGTCCAGTCAGTGTTGTGCCCATTTTTATTTCTGTGCTAAACATGATTTTGAGATTATTTCTGGCAGTATGTTTTTGCAGATTCCTTATTGCAGAAATGTGCAAAAGTAAATTTAATGCGGTTTTCCGGTACGATCTTTTCATTAATTTTAATTGAACCGAACGAATATCTTCTGATTATGGCAATGTAATAGTGCATTAAACTTTTATCATCTTCGACTTTTTTGCTTTAAAAATGAAATCCACTGATTTGCAAACAAGCTGATAATTTTCTTACCGACATTATTCTAGTCCGTGACGAATTTCTTCTATCCAATACCAATCTCTGAACGAGAATATTTACATAATATTGTGGTTTTTTTCCCGCAGGGCATGTGTATTAGTATGGTCATGACCACGGCCGTTGTGGATATGTCCCAATGTGGCTTAAATTTAGTTCTGTTTGAGCCTTCGGCTTTCTGTTTTCTTCTTTATTATTCAACATATTTTGATTGTTGTTTATTTTTTTCGAGAATAAGCATTCATAATACTCTTATTTGTTGATGTACGGCATAAATTAAATCGTACAACACCAAACGAAATATAACAAGGTTCTGTTGGCGGCTTATGGTAAATGAGGTCAAGCAAATCTGTCGGACACCATTTTTTAAATTAACGTCTGAATTTTTATTTATTTTATTAGAATGAAAAGCAAGGTATGAGACACAAAACATGTTGAACGCTTAATAATATAAAGACGGGAATAATACTTGAAAATGATGTATGTATTTTAGAGTGTTTCCTTCATATATTTGTATGGAATCAATATAGTAAAAGAAAGTATAAAGAATAGGAGCTATATATTTTAGAACGGAACTATAGAAGAACTGCAGTTGTAAAACTATCCGTACTGTGAATTAAATAATTATAGCAAATGGACTTATTGGCAAGTTTTGACAATTTATTTTTTCATATTCAATTTAAATAATGTTTATGGAAAATAGGATTCATTCACATACAAAAACCATATAAATCCAGGTTTGAAATTTTGTGCAAATAAAAAAAGTAAAAAAAATTTCACAAATTTCAAACCTTTTAACCAGAATTTTTAGAAAACTCCCTAGAATGCGACATTATAGTGTAATAAATTTTAGTGCAATAATTAATTAATTTGTGTTAATTTTTGATTTTTTTTTCTGGCAAGCATTTTCCATTTCATTTCTCCATATAAACAATTCTTGAGAGACACGTCAAAACAGAAAAAAATATAGTGTACGTTACAAGGCGTATCTATCAAAGGTGGTATCGGCAAATCAGCTGATTTGTTTTTTTTTCGCAGTGTCCATGTGTCGATTGAATCCAGCCCAGAATGAATCAAGGCGAACTCATTTTCTGTTTTCTACTTTTTCAATACTTTTAATCAAACGTACAAAATATTGTTATTGGTCTAGTGCTAGCACCTTTAATAAATCCGCCTTGGTACATTAGGATCGAAAATTTGTCATTTAACTCCTTCAAGTACTGTTTGTTATTATAATACTTGACATAAAATGTTGACACCTATCGCAATATAAATATTATATTTCAACAATAAGTTTCGAGTAAGAGCTAAAACACCTCATAGATATGGTTCTACAAAGTAGCGCGAAAAAATCACATTTTCGAATGGTTTATAATTTTTGCAAAAGACATCGTACGTTAATCATATTTCGGACTTGTGAATTCGACAGCTGCAGTATACAAACACCAAACAATGTAGCGTATAAAGGTCCAAAATAAAAAAAGTCTATCACTGAAAATTACTCGGTTTTTTTATATATATAATTGGCGCGTACACCCTCTTTGGGTGTTTGGCCGAGCTCCTCCTCCTATTTGTGGCGTGTGTCTTGATGTTGTTCCACAAATGGAAGGACCAATAGTTTTAAGCCGACTCCGGACGGCAGATATTTTTATGAGGAGCTTTTTCATGGCAGAAATACACTTGGAGGTTTGCCATTGCCTGCCGAGGTGCGACCGCTATTAGAAAAATGTTTTTCTTAATTTTGGTGTTTCACCGAGATTCGAACCGACGTTTTCTCTGTGAATTCCGAATGGTAGTCACGCACCAACCCATTCGGCTACGGCGGCCGTATTCTCTCCATACTTATCCTTTTTTTCTTCCTGTTCTACTTTCTTTTCTATTTTTCGATTCACATATTTATATATACATATATTTGTATACCGCTAACTCAGAATGAAAAGTTTTTCAGTCCAGTCTATCAAGTTTTACAGCAAAGCACAAACATCTTTTACGATCAATATTTTTTAACTAACTTATTTTGCAACATCTCGAATACAAAATTTCGCATATTTAAAGTTAAAGCAGTTCTAATCAAATCGATTTCCATAACTTTCATGAACAGTTTTGGCATTCTTTGAGGTTCATCAAATTTTCAGTGAGAATTCCCCCGCTACCGGGAGCCAAGAAAGGAAGCGAAACGCATTATCCGAAAGAAGAAAAGAGAGACCAAAGTACGTGAGTGCGAGGAGTTGAGATGCTGGCCAATAGGAGCAACGCCCGGAAATTTTTCCAGAAAGTTCGGCGACTTACAGACGGTTTTAAGACCGGGGCGTTTTCCTGTAAGAACAAAGGCGGCGATCTGGTGACTGACATCCAAAGATACTTAAATTATGGAGTGAACACTTCTCGAACCTGGTGAATAATGGCAATATGACGCAGAAGCTTGGACGATGACAACATCCAATGAGGCGTAACATGGAGTGTTTGAGAGATGGATTCTACGCTAGATTTCTGGACCTTTTCACGTTGAAGACGGCGCATTAGTTGGCATAGAGTAGCGCAGCGAATAAAGATCCAGCGGTCATGTCGTCCGAATAGATACAGACGCTCCGGCTTTGAAAGTATTCGATGCGATACCAGCTGGTGGTAGCAGAGGAAAAGGAAGGCCTCTTCTGCGTTGGAAAGCTCAGGTGGAGAAGGACTTGGCTTCACTTGGTGTGACTAATTGGCGCCGGTTAGAACAAGAATGACTGGCGCGCTTTGTTAAACTTAGCCAAAATCACGTAAGCGTTATCGCGCCAACTAAGAAGAAGACGATCAACTTTTCATTCACTTTATGGATTTTTTCATCCCTTTTCAATGCCGATGGTTTGCTATTACGTTCGTCACTCTCGATAGACTCCCGATCTCTTCTGAAGCGTTTATAACACACGTAAATGGCGGGTTTCTTTATAGTATCATTACCCAAACAGTTTTTCAATATTTCTAAGGCTTACCATTTTCACTGCAAAATTTAATACAATCTCGTTGTTGTAAATTTGAATAAATCTTTAAAACTGTAAAAAATTAAAAACAAGTGCAGGTAGATTTACTCTAGACGGCGTGACTTTTGCAAACACCAAGCAATGGGAAGATATTTGGGGTAGGAATGTTAATTATAGAGCTGGTAATCAAAAAACAAAAAAGCACAGAACTCAAATCAGTGGACTTAAAGCGTTATCTGGCGTTTGTTGCTTGAACATTTTGATCATGTTGGTGTTTCTCTTTTCGAAAAGGACAGAAATTCTAAAACTTGAAGGAGGTTTACGAAAAGTAACATAAATAAGTGAATAATAGTGAAAATAATCCAAATAAGGTCGCGCACAAAATTCAATACACTTACGCTCTTATTTGAAAACTTTTGAGTAATAAGCACGAAGAGAGATATACCGACGCTGGTTGCTCATACGCCCGGACTACTCAAATTGTGGCGAACTAAATCGAGAGCTCTACTTTAAAGATTTCGCTTTAAATCCTTTCGAACCAACATTTACGAATTTGACGTTGTATGCACCTTGGGCGAATAGAGTAAGCTAAATATAAAAACTCACACGGCTGTGACGGCCGTAAATATAGATATATGTATTTCTACTTAATTATTTTGTTTCCTGTGCAAGAAATTAGACATCCGGGGTGTTGTTCTTAGTGTGAGTATAACGAGGGTGACTTTTCTGGTTTTTTGCAATATACAATAGTGTGACACAACAAAGCTCTAGTGCTTATTT
Source organism: Anastrepha obliqua (assembly GCF_027943255.1). NCBI lineage: Eukaryota > Metazoa > Arthropoda > Insecta > Diptera > Tephritidae > Anastrepha > Anastrepha obliqua. The sequence goes on from NC_072892.1 coordinate 92,391,915, forward strand.
CTATTGCTAAAAAATGGCTTAACTTTTTTTGTTTTTAATCCGCTTTAAATTATTATATTATGCTATTTGGTGAATCACTTTATTTAAATATGTATGCGCAAATTATTTTCCTATAAAACAATGTATTAAGGACTTACAAAGTAGTGAGCAATAAAGGAGTACTTTATGCAAAATGTAAATCGAAAAAAATCACTTAAGCTCAATTATGAACTCCCAAAAAAAGTTGTATATCCATTAATATGCATATTTACAATATAATATGTATGCACAAATATAGATGTATACACATTTTTCCATAAATATCTGTTCTCCAATATTTACACTCGGTCAGGCGAAACACGCCCACACATAGTAACTTATAAACACACAAATGTGCATACATGTGCTCATTCATGCAATTTTGGCCTTTGAAATTTGGTAGTTCGGCGTGCTTTTTTTTATTTGAATGCAAAGGCCTGAATTCATTGGGCCTGCAGTCGTACTTTGGACTTTATAGGGTAAATTAAATTCTTTTTATAAACTATTTTTGCTCCATTGCTAATAGAATTTCCGTTCTTAAATAAAACGGCAGTGATTTTTTACGACAAGCGAAGCTTGTGATTGTGATTAGAGAATTAGTATTTCATGAAAACGCTTTCCAAATGGCAAGAGGTATAGTAAAAGTAATTGAACGACCAGCCAGCGAAGTTTTATCAATAGATCAGTAATTTCACTTTTTCACAAATGTGTGGATATGAACAAGTAATTCGCCAAAAGGGTGCCGCGTTTTCTTTCAAAGTCGCGAAAAAGGTTATCTTCCACTAAAACAACGTACCGTTGCCCCATACTGTAATCGTTATGCCAAAATGACATCAATTAGTTTGTGGATTGCACCGTCATCAGCCATAATCTTCAGATATAGCCATTGCATCATTAAAACAACAGCCAGTTGAGTCTTCTGAAAGACCCTTTAGAACATTCGATACGGCGAACACACTTCGCGCCATAACTCTTACCGGCTGTACCGCTGGTAACAAACAAATTGAGTGTATACTCATCGTTGTCGTGTTTATAATGAAATCTAAAATCAATACACGTTTTTAATAAATAAATAAACAAAATATATTTGTTGAAAAAATTTCTTTTCCGCAGAACACCGAGTGTTTAAACAAACGTTTTCAGGACCTCGGCGAATTGTTCTCGTATTAATTTCAGTGCTATCGTTTTCTTTAAATACCGTTCTGATGCCTCCGGTACCTTTAAACCTACTTTTCAAATTCATGCGTTTCAGACACGGATCTTTCCTCGTGCTGATATTTCTGTCGCTATTTAAGCTGGCTCTCATCTTCAAACCTGGACCTTTCCTAACCCTTCCAAATTTACCGTTAGCACACAGAGAAACCCCAATATTTTCAGTTATTATCGGAAAGTATAGGTGTTTTTATTTCCCTATGGCCAATACTTTGCTTTTTTCCCTAATTTTTCTAAAACTAGACGGGCATAAGCCCGTCATTTAATTTCCATGAAGTACAAATACGCCATGATTCATCATTTATTCATATTATATACAATATATTAATATAGCTCACTGGCCCAAAAACCCTTTAAATGCAAGCTTACTACCACTGCGGACTTTTATCCCCGCTAACATATTGACATGCAAATTTGGGTAGCTATCATTTTGAATATTCATAATTTTATAACTGAAAGTTTTGCCAGAATCACACCCGCCAATGGTATGGTGGCAATTGAATAATCGAATACTCGAAAGAGCAATATTTTTTATTGCTTAAATGTCGGGAAAAGCATTTTCATTGAAAGCAACTCACATTTGCATGCCGGATTAAAATGCATGGAGACCATAAATTATTTGATTCTAAATGCTAATAAACTTGTGGAATTTCGTATTTTTTTTTCCTTAATTTCCATTTATTAAAATAGCTGCGTGATTTTCGCTAAATTGTCGGGATTTAACTTTAAGTTGTTTAAGTGCCAATTTTTGTTGTAGATTTATGCACTTAGATTAAGTGCCACAATACTTAGTTAATTAAAATAATATTTTTATTTTTATTGAACATTATATATATATATATATAGACACATGCATCCCTGAAAGCAATTAACTGCTCATATTTAAAGTGCATGTACTCGTACGCACAAAAAAAAAAACGAAATATTTTTAGAGGCTTATACCCTTTCACTTTAATGGCAATTGATTATTATTAGAGTATGGGATTGGATTGCCGGCCGCCGTAGCCGAATGGGTTGGTGCGTGATTACCATTCGGAATTCACAGAGAGGTCGTTGGTTCGAATCTCGGTGAAAGCAAAATTAATAAAAAAAAACATTTTTCTAATAGTGGTCGCCCCTCGGCAGGCAATGGCAAACCTCCGAGTGTATTTCTGCCATGAAAAAGCTCCTCATAAAAATATCTGCCGTTCGGAGTCGGCTTGAAACTGTAGGTCCCTGCATTTGTGGAACAACATCAAGACGCACACCACAAATAGGAGGAGTGGCTCGGCCAAACACCTAACAGAAGTGTACGCGCCAATTATATATTTTTTTTATGGGATTGGATGGATATGAAATTGTGACATTTTTATAATTAATTTTATAATTATTATTTCCCTTATTGAATAAGGACTGTGACCTTACTTATATACCCACTGTCACATTTTATAAAATAAAGTTCCAAAATAAATACGCTAATAACTATGCAGATAATACCGCAATTTGTACACAATTTTATATATTTTCATGCTATTATCTCCTGGCATAATTCTTTTTTTTATTGAAATGTTATAAATTTTTATTTACATTCCATAAATATTACACCTAGTATAAAACTAATAAGTAATTTTCATTTCACAATTTGAAGTAGCTTAAACAATATTGACAACTAAGTCTTGCGGTTTCTTTCTTTTTAATCTTCTTTTTACAGTTGCTTCATCGATTAGTACGGAAGCTTCTGCGTTAATGTGTTTTTTTAACTTTTCAGCATGCTTAACTGCCCAGAGATTGGCTGGGTCTGAGACGGTTTTTAAATTTAAATCCTTGTGCAGATCTTCATTACCCACGTACCAGGGAGCTTTAACGATTTCCCTGATTACTCTATTTTGGAGGCGCTGTATAATGTCGATGTTGGTCTTTGCAGTACATCCCCATAATTGAAGACCATAGGTCCACACTTGGTTGTAAATGAGGAGTTTGTTTTGAGTTGATAGCTCAGAGTTTCTGCCAATTAGCCATTGGAGTTTTTGCGTCTTTAGATTCAGCTCAGCAGCTTTGATTTTCACGTGCTCTTTCCACTTGAGCTTTACATCTAAAGTCATGCCTAGATGCTTTGCACTATTAGCATTTGGCACTATTGCTGAAAAAATATGAACTGGTTTGTAGATAATTTTTTTATTAGTAAAATCCACGTGAACTGATTTGGTTTCATTTAGCTTTATGTTCCAATTTTCAGTCCATGTGACTACTTCGTCAATGGACTTCTACAGTTTCTGGATGGATTCGTTTTCAGTTGATCCAACAGCTAAGATTCATGTATCGCCAGCGAATGTAGCTACTTTGCATACTTTTGGTACTGGCAGGTCTGCGGTATAGAGTAGGTACAGTACTGGGCCGAGTATGCTGCCTTGTGGTACTCCGGCCAATATTTGTTTTATTTTCAAATACGCCTGCTTTTGCTTTACTCTAAAGGACCTATTTGTTATATACGATTCCAAAATGTCAGTGAACTGCAACGGAAGAAGGGCTTTTAATTTACAAAGTAGTCCTTCGTGCCATACTTTATCAAATGCATGGGCAACGTCAAGGAATATTGCTGAGCAGACTTTATTACTCTCTAGCGCGTCTTCTATTCTATGGCAATGGCATAAATTGACAAGCCCAAATATATTAAAAAAATCATAAAAATCAAATCGTCTCGAACCAATAATGACACAGCCGATGGGAGTACCGTTTTTTTTGTTATAAAACCAAATTTATCAATTATTTAATTTTACTATTGACATTTAGAAAATGAATTTTTTTTAGATTTTTGCTATTTGGTACAGAATTACACATAAGCAGACAAAGCAGAGATACATCTTTAAGGTACTCCCAAACAATTGCGGTACGTTGGTGTCAAAAACTTTACGGCAGCTAGCACAATTGACGGCATGGGGCTAGTGCTTACAAGGACTTTCATCAATTCGTCATCCAACTTTGAGGACTCTTTCATATCGGGATTATATGTTTGTGTATTTTTTTTTTGTGCTGGTGCTCAATGTCTTCTTTTCTATAAAAAATTTCGAGCTTTCATCAAATTCGCTCCAACCCATTCGGCTAAGGCGGACGCTTGTGAACACTTACATATGTTTTATTATTGGGTATGAGAATAAGTTTCCGGCGTGGTAAAAGAGGTGTCGCCGCTGATACTATTTTTGTGTTCGCTCTAGTAATATATTGGTGATTTGAAGGTGTATATGTGAGGTCTCGATCGTAGTAGTTGACATTCGATATCTGACATCAAAAATGCTTACGTTCGTCCCGGAAAAACAGTGGTGAAACACAGAAATCTTTATTGGGATAACGCAACACAGAAATCACTACTATCATAGAATAACGCAATACATTTGAGGTGCAGTCACAGAACCATAATAGCGCACTGACTGCATTATACTTAGCGGTAGGTCAGTTTCTTTGTTCGGTTAGATGTCCTGCTCATCAGGAGCCAATAGAAAAGTGCGTGCATAAAATATGTAAATTCGGCACGACAAACATCACGCCACCACTCGTAGTAAGCTGCAGTGAAAAATCACACCACCATATATCATCGTTTTCTTTTTCGTTTTCGTCACTTACTATTCTTTGTCATCCTACTGCTAATACATAGTTTTTAGACATATTCATCCTTCACTTGACCGCGCAACGCACCAATTAATTGTAAAGATTTTGACAAGTTACAAATAAATAAAAATTAATTGCTAATAAATTTTCTAATATTCAGAACTAGAAAAACACGTCTAGCTCCAACAAACATCATTTGTGAAAAGTCATGCATCATTATTACCTTTTAACGAATAGTCCAGCTGAAATACTACTGTGGGCAAAATGTAAGGTGAATTTGGTTGTAAAATGAAAAATCTTTATTTATTCTTGTAAATCAATTTCGTCCCCTTCAAAATAATCCCCTCTCGATGAAATATACTTATGCCAACGATTTTTCCAATCCCCGAAGCATGTCAAATAGTCCATTTCCGATATAGCCATCAGCACCTTCTTCGATTCAGCTTTTATCTCCTCAATCGACTCGAAATGCGTTCCCCGGAGTGGTCTCTTGAGTTTTGGGAATAGCCAGAAGTCACACGGGGCCAAATCAGACGAATACGGTGGTTGCGGAACGATATGCGTGGAATTTTTGGCGAAATGGTCACGAAGAATGAGTGCAGTGTGAGACGGTGCATTATCGTGATGCAAAAACCAAGAGTTGTTGGCCCATAATTCTGGTATTTTTAGACGAATTGCTTCACGTAGACGACGCATAACGCTCAAATAATATTTCTTATTAACAGTTTGGCCAGGTGGAAGGAATTCATAGTGCACCACACCACGAAAATCGAAAAAAACTGTCATCATGACCTTTATTTTTGAACGACTTTGACGTGCTCTTTTCGGTCTATCCTCGCTTTTAGCACGATATTCGCTTGATTGGTCGGTTGTTTCAGGGTCGTAAGCATAAATCCAAGTCTCATCTCCCGTAATAATGCATTTGAGCTTGTCCTGATAGTCTGAAAGCATTGTTTCACACACATCAACGCGACGACTTTTTCCAAGAAATTGAGATTTTCGGTACGAACGAGATTTGACTTTTCGTAGGCCCAAATGGTCTTTCAAAATGGTTTTCACAGATCCTTCTGATATTCCGATCATATCAGTAAGGTCTTTTACAGTCAACCGACGATTTTTGAGCACTAACTCCTTCACTTTATTGACGTGTTGGTCATCTGTTGACGTCGTTGGTCGTCCGGAGCGCTCCAAGTCATCAACACGTTCTCGACCCTGTTTGAAGTCTTTGTACCACTTATAAACATTTTTCTGTGACATGGTCGAATCACCAAATGCCTTCTGCAACATGCTAAACGTTTTCGCAGCCGAAATTTCATTCCGCAAACAAAATTTGATGGCACTTCTCTGCTCAATCAAATCAGGCATTGTAAAAATCGAAAAATGCACTCATGGTCGTTTGGTAAACACAAGCGTAAATGTATTACTGATAATGACATTCACATGAAAGTTGGCCCAGATGTTATTAACAGTGCTGCCAACTCATGAAAAAAATAACTAGAGCGAAATTTTAATCCCGCGAAGTTTGACAAAAAAATTCACCTTACTTTTTGCCCACAGTAGTATGTCGTATATACAACTTGTAAAGAGTGGTTGCAACGCTTCCAAAGTGACAATTTCGACGTGAGTGATAAAGATCGCGAAGGGGCACCGAAAAAATTCGAAAATACTCAACTACAACAATTATTGGATGAAGACGCATGTCGAACGCTTGATGATATGTCTAAAGAGTTGACTGAAAGCAGGTAACTGGATGCCACATCAATTAAAGGAGAGAGACGTTAGGTGACGTATGAGATACTTCTTGAACGGCAGAAAAGAAAAGGTTTTCTGCATCGCGTCGCACTAGCCATGAAAAATGGACCTTTTGTGATAACCCTAAGCGTTGAAAATGCAAATGTTGGAGCTTGCCCAGTGAACTAAGCCCATCGACAGCGAAAAAAAAAATTCATTCTTCAAAGGTTATGTTGTACATCTGTTGGGATCAGAGGGGCGTCATCAATTTATTTTTACTTTTTTTCCTTTTTCACTCCTCTCGGGAGCATAGGGCCTAGACAAGACTTATCCGCGTTGGTTTCATTAATCTAATCAATTTCTGACAGGGTAGGTGATTAGCCTGCCGCTATCCCTCCCAAGTAGTGGGAATGCCCACCTGTTGTTGCTTAAGAACAACGCCTTCTTACTGCTTTCAGCGCCATCTGTGTGCCACATTTTTCTGGCAGAAGGATCGCACAGATGGTTGAGGACTTCGCTGAAGTGGTCTATCTGCGCTATTGCCGTGGGTGCCCACTACCTCTTCTTAGTGCCTCTTGATACAATGTGTAACTGTGGGCTTTTATTTGTTTTTGCTTGTTTCAGCAGCCACAATGCAAATTATACGCTGACTATTGTTCGGGAGTAAGGATGTAAAGGATGGAAAGGATAAGTTTTTGGGTTTGAGATTTTTTTTTAGAAACAGGAAAGTAGGTAAATTTATAAAGTACGAAGACCGTGCTTTAGGTGAGACTCGAACCCATAACTTCTGGGATGGCAGGCTAGTGCACTTACGCTAGACTACCGAGGCCATCATCTATGATATTATGAACTCCTTAAACTATCTGAAACCATCACTGGCGACTCCAGCTATGATGACTAACTATACATGGCTAACTGATTTTGCTGCATGACAACGCCAGGCCACACGTTGCTAAATCGGTTCAGAAATATTTAGAGGGACTGAGTTGGGAAATCTTGCACCACCTGCCATATTCCCCAGTCATTGCTCCTTCGAATTACTATCTGTTCCAATCAATCCTGTCAGTCCTAATTGAAGTGCGGTTCACTTCTTACGAGAGCATCGCAAACTAGTTCAATGTATGGATCAAGTCAATTTTTCGTTAGAGGAATCCGTATGCTACCTGAAAGATGGAGTAAAGTTATAGCTTCCAATAGCACATGCTTCACATAATATTACGTATTATTTAATTGCTTAAATAACGCGTAACTTTGTCTAAGAAAGGACGGAAACTTATTCCCTTACGCAACTTTATTTTTTAATTTGCATAAAGTTTGAAAGTTGGACTTTTACAGTTTTAGCAGGAGAACTATATTTTCGTAAAAAAGATTGTTAGGCATATCTGCAAGGTAGGGGCAGTAGGGGGAAAACAAAATGGCGTATACTTTGCTGTTGCTTGAAACCTCTAGAATGTTAAATTTGATAGTCATAGCTCACTGAGCGTTTTCTGAGTTCGGATGCATAAGGGTAAATGAAGTTTTACAATTTAGAGAGCAGATTAAATTATAAAAAAGTCGAATCAGCTGCTCCGCTGCTACTACCTTGTCGATGTGTATGAAAGTCAAGAAGGTCGTTCATAGTAAATAAAATACGTTTGCAGAACTGTCGGCTAACATACTGCCAAATTAATGAAATTGATGTGAATAGTGCCCCTAATATTTTTAAAAATAACGGCCAAACTAACCCACATGAACTAGAAATATTGGGTTAAAATGTTCCGCAAAAATAAGCGCCATTAACTTATATTATTGACTTTTAAAGACAAAATGGTAAATGCAGGTTTATAGGTGTTTTTGTTTTTCATATCACTTAGATTAACTTGATACACTGTAAAAAATTGTGAAGCATCAAAACAAGACAAAAAGTGACCTCTAAGATCTTTATTTTTCTAAATTGTTATACCGCATTCTTGTATTTTCTCTCGTGCCACTTTGTAGTACACTGTAATTATTTAAAACCACCAAGAGTTTCTATGTTTCAGAATACAAATAAAGAATTTAATCAAACTATCTCTTTATCTTCCCAAATCATAGAAAATGTGTTTTCTTATAGCGGTCACGCCTCGGTATGAAATGGCAAACATCCGAGTGTTTTTCTACCATGAAAAAGCTCTTCATAACCATTTCCCATTCGCCGCCAGCTTAAAATGTTAGGTCACTCCATTTGAGGAACAACATCATGATGTAAGACGTAATAAAGGTCGTAGGCACCAATTATATAGTCGTATATATCTCATTATCTTCAACTTTGGTATATTCAACGGTATACAAACCTATTTCACTGGGGTTTAAAAAAATATTGTTAATTATTCCTGAATATTAGGATTAATGAAGTTCAAATATTTCTAAGTACTTAACAAACTTCATCGTGCGCCTGCTTCTAACTACTCCCACACAGCATTTTAATTTTCCATCTTCTTAGTTTATTCTGAAGTTCCATCCTTTCGTCAGTCCACTCTTTTTCTACCACAAACACAGGTTGAATTCAGCCGTCGGCGAAACTTTTTACTTCTTTCGATTAAGGTGTGGAAAATCTGTAAAACTAACTGCATTTCTACACATGATACAAGTCGTGTAGGAAATATGACTTTAAAGGTACGATAGCTCAATAAATAATATAATAAAATAATAATAAAAAAAATATAATAATAAGTAAAAAGTTAACCTTTTCTATGACAAATTCTCCATTTCGTACTTTTATTTATCACTACTAATCAAAAATATACGCGAGTTCAAAATAATATTAAAAAAGTATTACGAAAAATCCTTAAATTTGCATTGTATTGCATCAAAGCCTTAAAGTTCATGATGAAATAAACCAATCCAAAATGTGAATTTAAGTTACAAAAATATGATTGTGTAAGGAAAATGTGCCCAAAGAGCCGATAAGTTTTAACAGGAAATTGAAAAAATTTCTCAAGGAAGGAAGAATGTCGCTGCCTACCGCCCCCGGCTTAGAAATGTTGTACTCAGATTCATTTAAGAAGCTTAGTTTCATAAGTATTAATATTCTCGTGTTATATATTGTGTATATATAAACGTAGGTAAGTACGTACAATAAGACATAATATAAGCATATACGAGTACGACATAGAATATGTGAGTGGTCTATTTATGCTATTTAACATCAACATCCTTGCTGATAATAATCGAAAGAAAATAATTTGTTGTCTACTATTCCATCAATTAAATATAAGTACAAAAATACCTTATTAGATGGAAACTACCTTTTCTAACTTTCACTACATTCATAGGTTAGGAGATACTTACCCAAAATGACGTTTTTTCTGCTGATGAGAAGCCAATTGTCTATGACAATGGAAAGCTCTATCACAAACGTTGCATGTCAGAGATTCATCTATGAATAAATAAACAAACAAAAATGTAATATATAAAGGGATTTATGTAATGGCAAAGAAAAAATAGGAGATATAAAATAAATGGGATTTGTTTACATGTAAAGCCAACTGTTTGCGCTTGTGTGTGAAAATGATATGTTTTTGTAGATAATATAGCTGAATTCGAATTAAGATGCATGTTGAGCTTGAAAAAACCTCTATTTGCCAAATGTTATGCGGGGAATGGAAAATGATTTCCTGGTGTTTCTTGTGACCAGATTTCAAGGCCTATTGAATGTATACTCAAAACAGTGCGAATACGAACACGAATTCGGATAAAAATATGAATACGCACATTAATGTGGATACCAATACGAATATTAATCAGAATATTAATAGAATACGCGAAAATAAATTCGAGTAATAATACGAATAACAATGTTAAAAATATGAATATGAATATGAATATGAATATGAATATGAATATGAATATGAATATGAATATGAATATGAATATGAATATGAATATGAATATAATAGAATGGAATACGAAGATGATTATGAATTCAAATACGAATATGAATGCGAATAGAATATGAATACAAGCACGAATACAAATATGAACGTGAACACGAATACGGATATGAATATGAGTACGAATAGCAATATGAATATGAATAGAATACTAATATGAATGTGAAAATGAGTTCCGGTACAAATATGAATGCGAACACAGATTTGAATATGAATATAAATGAAAGCATTCATTCGAATATGAATATGAATATTAATAAGATTACAAATATGAATATTAATACAAATACGTGTACGGATACGATTGACTATACTAATACCATTACGAGTACTAACTCCTATAGAATGTTAATGAAAACGTATACGAAAGTGTGTGAAAACAAAAGCGAATATAAGTATAAATGCGGGTAGAGTGTTGTTTGTGTTGTATAAGGAGCTATAAGGAGAATTTGGCTCAAACAAATACATTTTTCGGTTACTTAGTACAATTTTGGAATCATCACTAGTACAAATACGAATGTTAACATAAATACAGCCATTTGGATTTTCTCATTTAATGTGTTTACATAAGGCTATGTAATATTTTAGGTATCGGAGACAAATTTACTTTATTTAGAAATAATTCTAAATCCTCTTCTTTCAGAATCATATTTGTGACATGTTATTGCTTTTGTTTGTTTGTTATTGCTTTAAGGCTTTCTTTAATAAGTAAATATTTAGCTAATTTAATACACATACAAATTTATTTTATTAAAATAGAATTAAATTTTACGAACAATTTTTAAGATATTACTTTCGACTTGACATCATCTTCAATTTCCTGCCTCTAATTAAATTGCTTTCTGTATAGTTTGCACCCTTACAACTGCATATCTTCGTTAATGTAACTAGCTACATATGCATTTTACCTTTTCTGCTGCTTAGATACTCACCATAGTCATCATCATCTGACATCGCCATTGCCTGCAGACGGTTTATGGTATTCTCATCCACTTCCTTTTGTCTTTGCAATGCGGATGAATTTGATTTTGAAGCACCATTGCTCACACCGCCCGCACCCGCACATAGACCCGTCGTAACATCCAAATTACATATACCGCCACCATTTACGAAATTTCCCTGACAATCGGGCAGTGTGCATGGAATCATGCTGCCATCAACCACAGCTTCACCTTCACCTGCGCCATTGCCCCCATTCCTCTCATTCCCATGCCCATGCGGACATATAATACTGCCATTCCCATTGATATTGCCATTGACGTTACTGTTGCTGCAACCACTGCCTGACGTTATTATTTTGAAGTTATCATAATCATCGAAGGGATCATCGATTTTGTGTTTTTGCTGTGAACTGGCATCATCCGAATCGGCGCTAAGGCGACCGTATGCTTTGCGAGGTGGCCGCTTTACGTATTTATCTGAAAATAAAAATACATCATTACACTTCATGTGCGAATATGTGTATGTATATATACATATATATTTATTAAGTCAATAAAAATCGATAGCTGGTCAGAGGCAGGTTGCACATAGAGAAATGTATTTATACTATGTAAAGGCAGACACCTCTGGTTGATAACTACGTGATTGGATAGAGCAAATGGTAAGTAATGCAGAAATCAAATGATTTAAAATTTTAAGGTTTCTTTAGTTGCCTGATTTGTCATATATAAACTAATTTTTAAATATTTTCAAAATGTTATTGTACATGCATTTGCTTAAATTAAGTGCATATGTCTAAACATTATTTTCAATCCAACCTAACCTTCGGTAGACATACTGGGGTAAACTTGTTTCCTTCGTACTCGTGTACTCGTTCAATTTTGTCCATAGAGAACTGGTGGTAAGGTCTCCAAATAAACACGACATACTCTAATACTTATAAAGTTCGGAACAAAGCAGTAAATAGCAACTTAAAGTTATAAGTAAACTCTAGCTATTTCTCTTTATAAAGCCAAGGACGGAGTATGGCATAAGAATACAAAGTGGCATAAAAAACAGCACCCGATTTTTGATTTCTTCAACAGATTTTGTTATAACATCCCAGTCTAAAACATCCTGCTCAACCTCTTCCACTGACCGACTCAAAAATTTAAAGCTCAGAGTCGAGGTAGCATTTAAAGGATATGAATATTTTAGTCAGGTCCATCACTAACTAAATTTGCTTTAAAAAGTCAGCAAATAGGTTTATCACTTCAGAAGGTGGCTAATTTATCATCCCGAAAGAAAGCAGATGGGATACCAGAACTCGACTTCTTAGATTTGATATGTTGTCAAACAAATCGAGGACTAGATTTAATATTGTTTTCAACACTTCGAATATAATTCTTATATAAAACTTTATTTACACAATTACATGTTTTAGTAATGCTGGTACAAAATACAAACTTCATCTCTTGTCTTAAAGAATCTCTCTTCTTAAAGAATTCATTACGCTGATTCTTTAGTCTCTTAAGCTTGCGTGTGAACTTAGGAAGCTTGCATTGCAAAGGGATAGTTAGGCGGCAAATCTCAACCACTTGAGTCTTGAAGATAGACTAACATTTTGCAACGTCTGAATCAGTTTATTTCTAGTACAGAATTATCAGCGCATGACAACTCACAATTATTGTAGTTAAATTGAATTTTTTCTTCTTGGGCACTAGTAGCAAATTCACGAAAATCGCTTATCTGTAGCTGAAAGAGATAAGGATACTCCGATGTGTCAAAATCGATATTCTCACTGACAAGAAAAAGGGAAAGAATTCAACTGCGTTTGTTTTGAAAATAATTAATTTGCACTAAATGAGTGCTTAAAATTTTTTCGGCGACACAAGCAGCGATAACTGATTATTTTCTTTCTTTGATAAAATAGCAAGTTGAGGGAAATTATGAGACCAGGAAGCAAGACTTAATTCATCAACTACACATACGAGTAACTGTTTATGCGCCAGTGAAAAAATATTGACCGTATGAGCTCTATGCGAGCGTTGTCCTTTGTATTTTGGATATTCGCAATACTACGCGTGGTGAGTTGTAAATCGATATTTATATCGAAAAGTATTTGTATTTTTTAACATCAGCATCAACTGATAGCGCCAGATCGTCATGCGACATATCGCAAGATAGAAGCATCGTTAGACATAAGTGAACATTCAATATTGCATGAACATTTGATCATCAAGAAGATTTGTTCTAGTTGGATACCGCATTGTGTCAGTTGGTGTAAAAAAATGTTGAAGAAATCTGCCAAAGCCGTGCAAAGCATCGTAACATAAGACAAATTGGAATTATGCATATGAACTGGAAACAAAACATTCACCGACTGCAGAGGTATTCCCAGACGAGCTTATTCCAATGAAAGTTGTTCGCGGAAGAAGCTCCACAAAGCAAATATGTCCCCTATTTTTATAGAAACTCTGCACATGTCGCAATTGTGCCACTAGATAAACTTAAAATCGAAAAACAGCCAATTCTGAGTGGTTATGGTACACAACCATTTGTTTGCAACAGTTTTCGTAGAACTACGACGATCCTTCCAAGACAATGTGAGGTCTTACGTATTGGCTCACACAAGAGAGTTTTTGAGTACATAAAATATCAAATTAATAGGTCATCCACCTTCCAGTCCTGATTTAGCACCTAATGATTCCTTTTTTTCCGAGCATCCAAAATTGAATGCGAGGTCAATGTTTTCCAATACTTGAAGAAGCTGTTAAAGCCCTTAAACTAAGGGAAATGAGAATTCCTCCCACCATAAGCCAGACATGTTTTAAAAGTTTATTGTGAATTTAAGGTTGGCATGCATTATTGGCAAATAAAAGATTTTCTATCATACAATGATAATTTAGTTCCATGGTGCACAAACGAAATTGGGATTTTGATTTGGAAAGGGTTCAATGAGTTGAGTGGCAGCAGCGGGTATTAATTTCCTTCAACAGCTTCCTTCTTCATTTTTTATTTCGAAACTGTATCTACGTAAACTAAATCCCCTTCCAAGGTCCAATTGTTATTCAAGTTATCAAGGAAAACCTCAATTTTATTGCATAATACATTACATACTAAACAAACACATATAAAATATATGTAAAAAGGGATTTTTAAATTGGTCCACTTGTGCAAGTTTCACCAAAAGTTCAAATAACAGTCACGGCTAACAGCTTAAGCAGAAGTGTAATAGTAACTGCCCACGTGCCGCAGTATTGTATTAGTGGAAAAAGTAATTTCGCACAGCATAAAAAATGAGGGTCAGAAGGTTGAAAATAGGTTTGACATTTTAAATCTGGATGGCGTTGGTTTGTGTGTCCCAACACACACACACATGTATATAAACATGACTGAATGGTAGTTAAGTAATCGAGGGTTTTTGGCAGTGAGATTTAAGTGCTCAATTTAATTTGTTAACACATAAAAAGGAAGCTGTTTGCTATTGTACCCTTTAACTCCCAATTTAAAAAGCTAAAAAGTGCCTAAGTTTGGGTGCAATCTACCTTTTCATAGAATACGCATGATTCTAGTTTATAACTTTCTCATTTTTTGAAACACGCTGGTTGTATATCTTTCACTCTATCTAAATCAGTCCGAAATACGAAATTATTACACAGACGCATTTCTTTCTATACCAATTTTTCTACACCAGTTGTGTATAATTGTGTGTCTGTGGTCACAATCAGTACTCACCCATAATTGCTTAAGTTGGAAATCCTACTTTCGAGGAAAACACTTTATATGTACATCAAACAGGGCAATTCTCTCGCTTAAGACAGATAGACTTTCAAATCATTAATGTGTACCTCTGGGCTTTCACTTTTTTCCCTGCAATACCTCGAGTCTTGACAATAACGATACACTTAATTAAAAAAAAATGTCTGACTTTTTATAATGACGACTTAGAAGGAGATAGTGAAGAAGGGCCGATGATATTAAATAATTTGCAATATATAATAAAGTTGAAGGAAAGGTAAAAAAAAGCTTTTGCATCAATTAACAAGAAACAGACAACGACTGGCGCTTTCTTTCTCATGCTAACCGGCGCCCTCCACCTTCCTAATCTGATTTTTCCAATGCAAACTTCTTCTTCCCTATTACCACCAGCTGGCACCGCATTGGATATTTTCAGAGCTGAAGCATTTGTATTCATACGGAAGACATGGCCTAGCCCACGTTCCGCTTTAGCTTTATTCGCTACACTAAGTCTATGATCTGGTCGCCGTAAAGTTTATACAGCTCATTGTTTCATCGTCTGCGATACTCGCTGTCGCCCATGTGAAAAGGTGCATAAGTCTTCTGCAGAATCTTTTTCTCAAATACCCCAAGCGGCTTCTAATCAGATATCGTCATCCTTCAAGCTTTTAAGTCACACAATAAGAAAGTTATGATGAGACTCTTACAAAGTGTGAGTTGTATACTATATACATAAGTATTTATTTACTTATTTTATACATTTATACCTATTTATGAGAGAATTTTACCCAAAACCGTCCCAACCCTAAAATACTTTATTCCTTCATATTCCGGATCTACGATTGTTTGGCGTATCGGTGTCGATTCTGCATAAGTAGTAGTTTAACCTACTTAATATGCAAAGTAACGCGAATTTCGAAGGATGTCGATAAGGGTTCTGATTAAGGTAATGTACGTGAAGCTAATAATGGCAGTTCGATGAATGGTTGCAAAATTTTTCGAAATTTTGTTGGGTTGATTTGTGGTTTTTTAGTAGATTTGGATCTTCTTTGGGATTTGGAAGAGGTGACTGTTTGGCTCTCAGAAAGTATCAGCTTGAATAGTTTCTATGTCAGCATCAGTTGAGAGTTGTTTTTTCTTAACTGGAAGTATACGAATCGGAGCTATAGGTACCTTTGGCGAAATATTTGAAAGCATGATATTACAGTGTGACATTTTGGCAGATCTAAAATATTCGTTCATTACGTGTTCTTAGTCTTTGGTGAGCTGCGCTGCTTAGGATCGTCCACTCCGAATTAAAATCCGGCCCCATTCATTATTGGCTTAACGCTGGTAGGGTCTGACTAATTCAATTAATTGATTTCGTCCAACTTCTAGCTCCAATGAAATTCAATCTAAAAATTCAACCTTGGACTACTCTTTCGAGCAAAAGTGATTAATAGTCTTTAGTTTATTGACTTTATAAATTCCCCGATATATTTCCATAATTGAACGACTATGTTGATTGTAGAATATGGTAAGCTTCACCAATTCACTACACTTTTCAAATTGAATTTTTACAATTACCAACTTTATTCTGCCGTTACTAAGTCCATTCATGTTAAATTAGCAAGCCGAAGTAGATTACCCGTATTCAGAATGGTTGTCACAAGAAATAGTGTCGGCAATTTAAAAATTAAGCAACCAAAAATACATTGCGTGTACCCCATCCAGATGCCTTAGTGTAAGGCAGTGTAATGTATAGTTATATATACATATTATATATTATTATAAAATATGCTCTGCAATATATATATATAAGAATGCAAATATCTTGCATGCGTAGTAATGTTCACTTTTTAGCTTTGTGAATTTTCCAATTATTGGCTTAACATGGTTTAAGTATTTTAAATTAAATTGAAATTAAATGCAATTATTACAGTCCGATGGTTTCTATGAATTTTTGCGAGATGAATGCTTTTTGAAATTTTAAATTGGTTAAAATTGGAATTTGGCAAATTATTAATTGACTTTGAGTACTCTGAGTGCAATTGTCTGATTTTATATAAATGCCAACGAAGCGTACTTTGAATGAAGCAAAATAACATATTTTATATAATTCTATTGTGGAATGAATTGTTTTAGATTTATTTTATTTAAGAAAATCTAATTGAATATTTTAATATGAAGTGTTCATAATTTTTATAATAAATCTATTTAATTGCAAAATATGATAGAAATCAGCAAAAGTGGTATTAAATTTTACCAAAAATTCTATTCTGTAAAGCTAATGTTGCATCCACGAGTGATGTAAGTATTTCCTCCTTTGGGAATAGGAAAAACTAAAGTTCGTTATTTAGATTTTAATTGTAGGCCTTAAAGATAGTGCATATAGTACAATAAAATTAAATAGTTGTCCTTTATTTAAGCAAATTCTCTTGAGGCACTCAATAATTTTCAACATTTCCATCACAATATCTGGAAAACTTCTGGGTATGTAGATTCCTAGGCCCTTTAATTTTAGTAAAATGATATAAATAATATAAATTAAAGTACAGTATTGATTTTTGATTTTTTTTTTGCCGATGTTGAGAATTTTCTTGCATATACTCCTAAAGGACATGTTCAAAAGCCTATGCCAGAAAATGCTCAAAATTGTATGCATAAAAATTGAGAAAAATTCAAACGTACACCTCATTAAACTAAAATTGAGTTGGCTATAAAACTACATAAGCAGTAGTTTTCTAATAGTTCTTTTTAAAAAATATAGAATATTAATGACCGTATTTTGAGATTTTTTTGAAATTTGTTAAACTTTTGTAAATTTTATACAATGTTTGGTGCCTTAATTTATAAAGTTCTACCATATAGGAAAATGAGTTAGATTTTGGTAAAAAATGTGTGATTGAAATTGAGCATGAAAAATATTGTGAATATTGTATAAGGTAAAATGACATAATTATGTGAGCACAAGTGTATTTCAGCAACGGCAGCTTGAATTTCATGTTTCAATGACTATTTAGGCCACACACTAAAGCCTGTAAATGTCCAGTCACCCTAAGGTTTATAGCGGGTACCGGCTGTTGGCAAAACGTTGGCAAAGATTGAACTTTGGTAAGTCATTTGAACGTTGGTAAACCGTTTCTAGACGTTAACCAATTTCCCCGCCAAACAGTAGAAACTCACGTTAACTTTGCTGTTCGACAAGTGTAAGCAGTAATGAACACCTTTAATTCACTTGAAAATCAAAACAGCGATCAAGACGTATGGGCTTTCAGCAACTAGGACTCCCTCCACGAAAGGTAAAAATATACGTATACAAAAAATATAAAATAATAGCAATAGTGTACACACCTCTATACATACTAGGTTGTTTAATAAGTTTTGTGGTTCGCTACGAAAAATACATTTTTGTGGTTTGAAATACACTTTATTATACAGTATAGTCTCCCTGAACATCAACGTTCCAACGAGATTCCAATTTATGAACTCCATATCTGAGGTGAGAATCTGGAAGGCTGTATGATCTCAACATTTGATGAATAACTTTTCAACGCATGAACTTATTTTTGGTCTGAAAAAAGATGGAAGGTGACATATCTGGTGCATCCATTGAAATCAACAAATCCATATTCAATATTCTAACAATTCGCACTTTAGTTCATGGATTTTAGCCATTGTCAAAATGATTTTGTGACACGCTGCATTGTCCTGATGAAAAACAGTTTTTTCTTATGCAAACTGGGACTTTTTTCATGAATTTTTTATTTTAGCTGCTCCAAAAAGTTACAAAAATATTCAGAATTTATTGTTTTACCAGCTTTCAAGTAGTCCACAAACAAAACTCCTTTCGTACTCCAAAAAATTAAAAGCAGCTTCTTGGCCAGTTTCTGGACACGATCTCATTTGGGAGTCAAAGAACCAGGTTCATACCACTCTTTCACCTCCTGTTTTGATTAACGATCATCGTAATTTACCCAAATATCATCCTTAGTGATGAATCGATGCACAAAATCCACTATATCCTTTCGGAAACGCTCCAAATATTGCAGAGAAAGTCGCTTTCGAATGTGTTTAACTTCCATTAGTAGCGAACCAATGAGATTTACTCCAAAATGATTGTATTTTTTCTACGATTTATGGTGTTGTGGCTGTTGGACGTCCTTGGCGTGGATCGTCTTAAAGGCTTGTCCGCAACCCATCTTTCTACTGTACTAATTGATGGCGAAAGGTCCTTATACACTTTCAACATTTGGTCATAAATTTCTCTTGCTTTTACGCCTTTCAAAAATAAAAGTTCAATCACAGTACGAAACATAACTTTTTCTATTGTAGAAAATACTGTGACACGTCGATACTAAATGGCTTGAAAACAAAGAATGAATGGGCAGATTAAAATGAAACTATGAGAAGTTCATGTGAAGAGTGTACCAACATAACAGAAAAAAATAGGCTAGTAGCAACGCCATCTTTAATCGAACCGCAAACCTTTTTGAACGACCTAGTATTTTTGCTAATAAAGTGCTGATATATGATTCTTCTTCTTCGTCTTTGCTTTAGGATCATATACTGATGTACAAAAATTGACAGATTAAAAATATACACAATTATTCTTAAGATATTTCTGCCACTCGTTGGTCGGCCATTCTTTGACCATGCATTCCCTCCGCCGCTTTCTACCCCACTTGTACGACACCTGTTTGTCGTATCTCTTCACTATGCATGAAGTCCCGGCTAGTGAAGCTTGCTCTAGCGCGCAATGTGTGCATTTCGGTATTTCATAGTTCCTGTTCGGTGGTTTTCATATCCTCTCTCAGTAGCTTATGTCAGTATGGGTTTTACACATATTTTGAATATTCTGACTTTTGCTTTCGTTCTGAGGTTTTTATTATATTTTATGGTGTCTCTTTTCTTTTGAGATCACAAAATATTGGGGCGACCGCGTGAGCCACGTCATCGTTTGCGTTGTTAGCAATGAACAACTGTTGTACCATCTCTTAATAGTTGGCGTAATATATATCATTAACGGTGATCCACGAAAGAAAAATGTTATTTAATCGGGAGTTTTAGGGGGCAATTGACATCTCCGCTTTGACAGATTATTCAAATTTCGATATACAATTTGAATATTTCCCATTCAAGCGAAAAATCCTTTTTCGTACTCATAAATATCTAACCAATAGTTAACTTTCTGACATATCACGTACATCACACTGGATAGGGTAACCTGTATAAATAATATATGAAGTAAATACCAGCTTTATGAACATAATCACTTTTTTCGAAATGCGCTTTAGTTTTATTTTTAAAGAATGCACTAAAGCATACTTCCGGCTTTAATTACCAGCAAAAACAATATCATCCACTGATGTTGGCAATAATGGCCGCACTACGCTCTACAGACGCGAACATGATGTCATTTAACCCACTTAGAAATTCGCATAGCAGCATTCTGCTCTGTAGCTTGCAGCACATACATACATATTCTAGTAATAAATCTAGACATTTATAGAAAACACATACACGTACATTCAAAAGGGCATGAGTGCTTGCGCCTCGTTATCCTTCCGACCATCTGCTTAGTGCATCAACGCTTGGAACTGCTTTTATCATTGCGCCGAGTCGTTAGTGCGGAAAAACGCGGAAAACTGCTTATGGGTAAATCGTTTGCGGCATCCTTTCACTTCAACGAGAGCGTAGTATTCACATTTTTCACTCAATGTTTTCCATTGTTTTCTGCTTTTCTTTGCGATGACGTGGACAATACTTTGCGCACTGTTACTCAAGTACAGTTATTTTTGAGATTTGACGCATTTTTTATGTCCGCACGTCAGAGGCAAATGCATCTCAGAGTTGAGAAATGTTAAGCACTTTGTTTAAAAATATTAGTAGGCATAACTGCATGAGCACACAGTTTTTAACTGAATAATGACAAATACATAATCACTTCAAACTTGAAATGAAATGAAACATTACTAACGGAATAAGATTGAATGGAAACTGCAAATGTTACTAATTCCCTGGTGTTACCAAAATTTATGCAAGATGGGTAAGATAATTAATGCTTTAAATTAAGTGTAAAACATTTCCTTAAGATGAGAAGAAAGTTTGAGCTTCTGTTTCTATGCAAATTCTACTACAATGTGAGTAAGTGTTTTATTCAGTAATGTCGGAATCATACAAACAAGAACATTTTTGTTTATTTTAGGGGAATGGCGATTCCTCCTAAATATGTTGATTTTAAATACCAGTTTTTAAAAAATCATGATTTCAGATTTTATAACTTTGCCTGTAGTGGTGACCTGTAGCCACCTAACAGCATCTTCCAGCGCATTTGTATCATAAAAAGCGAAAAAGATAAGCGGCCGTCGTAGCTGAATGGGTTGATGCGTGACTATCATTCGGATGTGCACAGGCCTGAAGTCTCGGGCCCGAAACACTAATTGATAGAACAAGTTTTTTCTCATTGCAGAGGCAAAAGCAAACCTCCGAGTGTATTTCTGCCATGAAACCGTCGTAAAAAAGCAACCATCCGCCATTCAGAGACAGCATTAAACTGTAAGTACCCCCATTTGGGGAAAACCATCAAAACACACAACATAAATGGGACGAGGAACTCGGCCAAAGATTAGCGCATATCTGACCTTTGAAAGAGTGTAAATCTCCAATATCTAGCAGGAATTTACAGAACTCTGATTATCTGTTTATGATGCCACATATAATGTAAAATTTTTCAGTTTGTTTTCGAAGTGCTGAGCAGTGGAAATGATATAAACATTTTTATATTGTACATGATATTTGTCGTATTAACAAAATTAGCAATAAAATATGTAGAAGTAATTAGCAAATCCATTAGAATTCAAATCTGTATCAAAGGTAACATAAACCACTCCCAATTATTCAAAAATTCCATAGAAATATACGTTGTTTACGATAAACTGCAGTTCCTTGGAGTGTCCAATTGGACTGGAGCTAGTTTTAGGGTTAAGCCTAATGATAGCAGTCAAATAAATCAAGGCCTTCCATTATTAATGTCATGAGGACCACTGGTGTGCACTAACATTTGCAAATGACAAGATACGATATCAGGAAACAGTTTCCTTCTTAGACAGGTCACAGTTTCCTTCTTACGCGTCACAATCCATGAGGACGGCATGCGGTCACGATAGGCGTCATCAGCGATCCATTGTGTATATTCTGTTTGGACGGCTTTCTCTACACTTAGATGGTACATATTTTGGTCGAATTCAATTATAACCAAAGAGCTACATTATTTTTTCCTTTACAAACTCCTAGGATTTAAAAAATCTGAGAAGTTTGCATAAGAGTATTGACTCCCGACAACATCAAACCCTCCCTATCTATCTCTTGGCTTTAAGTGCAGTGAACCTGAGTATCTGGAAAAAGTTTCCCTGTTGCCCTCCCTATAATTTATAAATAGGGATAGAACCTGTTTTTCTTAAGTTCAACGAGCAATATTGCCTGGAAAAATTTTCCATTCCAAGTTTCCATCGTTATCTTTAAAATGAATGTCTAGTGACAGACAAAAAATGTTGATACGATTGCAAAACTCTAAATTTTATATTATATTTATATTTTCCCTATACATTTTTATTGGGAAAGAGTAATTCTAGAGAAAAGTTATAATAAAAATTATAAGAAAACCTATATCAAAACGTGGCCTACGGTAGAATGGACCCTCTCATTATATTAATATTATTTTTGATACGAAATGTTCTGAAATTAAACTTCGATTATGAATACGATTTGTTGTATAATCTCAACGACATTTATACCTAGTGAATAAAAAGGTAATCTACATGCAATACTCCCTAAAGAAATCTCTTTCATTAATCAAATTCAGTGCACCAGTTTTCGAGATTAGTCTGGTTAAACATAAAGTGCTGATTACACAAGAAAAACCATCCAAGCTTCAGAAGCAGATAGGTAATAGGTGTTTTTGTTTCAGCTGCATTAGAACCATCAATATCGATAACTATGGTATGACAGCTGAGAATGGCAAACTGTGTTGACATTTGGGTTCAGTAAAGTTTGGCAAGTCATCATGAATTGCTTAGCTCCAGAATAATATTTCTAACTTCTAAAAATTTACTTTGAAAAAAAACATCTGTTCACAAAGTTTACTGAGCACTGGCGGCATCATCGGTGCTTATTTCTTTCAAAATGAGAAAAGAGCTGTCGTTACAGTGAATGGCGAGCTCTATCAAGCCATGCTAAGTGAATCTTTGTTTCCAAAAATAATCAGCATCACATCCACGACCATTGAAAGAGAAAACAACATACATATATAGGAGAAAAAATTATAAAATCAGTTTGAAAACATAATTAGTACTAAGAGTACCCGTACTCATGTTCGATGCTTATTACTTGGAAGGTTTCAAGCGTGAGCTCGCGTACACTGAGTTTTTTAGAGTAATTTGAGCGCTACGAATTTTCATGCTTTTTAATTTTGTTGTCAGCTTTTTTTTTGTTTTAGAAATTATTGGTCGTTGGAACGCCAAAGTGCTGCCCTAGAACGAAATTCTAGCTGCTATAGATCTACTCGCACTGCTCGATACTCGGGCAGAGGTCTAATTCGTTTATACCTGTATAATATTTTTGTTACGAAAAGTTTGTGATATACCATTCGAAAATGTGCTTCAGTACTGAAGGGTCCCCAAATTGTTAAAAAATAAAAATTTTACTTATAAATCGAAGAAGAGCTTCGGTTACCAACCCTGTCAAATAGCTCTCAAAAAAGTTCTAAGGGACAAGCTGAAGAACATAAAAAGTTGCTAAACCGTTTTGAAACCCTTTGGAGACAAAAGGATGCCCCGAAAGGTATTTGTGTTCGTGTGTTCACCTTATCTAAACTATTATTATCGCTACATCATTGGGATCATCGTAACCGAATGAGTTTTATATCCCATTGATTATGGTTTGATAAAATCCAAGTTTCGAGTGACTTAAATATTGCGTTGATTTTTTTAAATTTCCGTTGCTGGTGGTGCTGGGTATTTTATTTCCTATCAAATTTCGAGCTGTTTTTGTATGACTGCATTAGTTAGCTCCAAACACTGCATTCCATTGCTTGGTTTTCATGAAAGCCTTGGACCAAAAGAAGAAAAGAGTGGTTAATTTACTTTCCACCGTTCATTATACCAAAGGTTGTGAAGGCGAAGCAAAAAAGCATCGTTCATTATTTACTATTATAATGCACACAAAGCTGGCGTCGATTGCATAGGTCAAACGGCCACACATTTGACATCAAAACGGCCAATAAGTGGATGGACCTTTGCATTCTTTCGCAACATGTTGAATGTCATGGCATTGGCAACGTTTTGTATTGGCAAGGAAGTTGATGGGCTCAGAAAAAGTGATGCGAGACGAAATCTTTTGCCGACTTTATCGAACACATTGGTTCTTGCAAACATCGAAAATCGTATGAATAATCCAGATAAATAATAATTCTCTTCTCGTTTGGCTATGGAATCATTTCTCAGCAAACCAACCCCTGGGAATATTGTAGTTAACCAACCAGCCGAAGCCGATACACTCGCAGCAAAGAGAGTTTGTCGTCTTTGTCTACAACGTGGCGAAAAGTTTCGTCGAAAAACTCGTTTCTATTGTATTATATGCAAGAATCCAGTATGTCAACAGCACTCACAAATCTCTTATACATGTTTTGTTTGCCTTCCACTGAATCCATAAATAAATATCATTCCATGTTTTACCATAAATTTCATTGAAATCAACTGTTTTTATTAAATTTTCGAAGAAATGAGTCAAAATAAAGAACAAAACAAAAAAAACCTTTTTTTCACAAACCAAAATATTTTTAGCGATTATTTTTGCTTCTTTAGGTAGCTCAATGCATGCCAAAATCAATGAAAAAGATAAGAAATTAAAAATATATGAATAAAAATATAAAATGAATTGCAAGTGTGACACATTCGCTACATATTCCCATTTAAATGCATGAAAATTCATGGGGTCTATCCAAAAACGTAGTGCTCGAGAACTTTTAAAAGTTTATGTCAATAAATCAATAAAAACTTAAATTTTAGGAAGCTACGTGGAAGATCAAGCCATCAGGTGTAATCAAAATATGTTAAGTCGAAACTCGAAAAGGTCTGGCCAGACCCGGATGCCCCGGGTAGGATTAAAAATATTGAAATTTTGATGAAAATTTGTTAATTTTTTTAGATTCACATACAATTTGAAACCTGGATTTTTTGGTTTTTATAGGAGAATGATCTACATTTGAAAGTAGATATTAAAATTAAAAAAGAAACAAATAAATTGTCAAAACTTGCCCATAAGCCTTGTATAGTAATTATTCAACGCAGTTATATCTAACTTTCTGATGAAAATCGTATCTTGCAGTTTTCGAAGCCATTTGGAACTTCAATGGCGCAGCTTGGTTATACTCAAGAAAAATTATGAGATATAACTGAAAACATTAACCGAATATTTTTAAGGTTTCTATCAATTCAAATTATTTAGTCCTTTCAAAAAATTTACCAAATAGCCCAACAGACTCCTAATGTTATTATCTTCCTTAAAGACATCAAATTAGACTTCAACTACTTACTTTTTTATACTCCTGCTGGCTATTAATTTAAATATTTGCGACATGCTTTCAAGAACATTTCACTTTCAAAGCCTTACCGAACTTTGCTCACTTCCTTTAGAACAAATATGAAATTTCTCGAGCGAAAAACAACAACTAAGCAACTTTTACACTCCATATTTTTATTTAAATTTCTTTGCCATCACTTGACATGTTATCACAGTTGTAAGTTTTAAAAGTCCCTATCATTGTTGCTAATGCGTTACACTGTTGTTGTGTCGCCACATGCATACTCAAGCAAATGCTGCTGGTAAGAAATTTCCTTTGGCAAAACCTTAATCTAAAAAAAAAATCACCCACAAGTACACGACGTAAATTTATTAATGTACGTGACTGTAACGCACCTCGCCAAACAGAAGACGGTAAAAGCAATGCAACAACAGCAACAACATGAAGTCTCCACCTGCTGTTTCCTTCTTGTGCTTCCGGTGCTTGCAACAAGCAACACATCGCTGCTGTTAGTAGGACTTTGAATTTTAGCATGTATGTGCGTCTCTACAACTTACTACGGTTATATGCAACTTGAGTTTAGCTGCTGCAACTTAGGAAAATAGGCAGTGAAAGCAGTTTATATGAAAGTGGAGGGTACGGGATGAGAGGTAATACATGCCATAGATGTTGGTTGTCGTCAATCTGGTTGTCAGTGTGTTGCTGCTTGTTTTCATAGTTGTTGTAATACTAGCATTTGCTTTATTATTGTATTTGTTGTATAGAAGTGCTCTTGTTGAGCAATATTCTGTTCATGCCTTAGTGCAAGGTGCACTCTTAGCCTTGTCGCTGTTCCATCCATTATACATAAATCAATGTCGCTGTCATAGCCTGTGTGCTTACAAAGTCAAGTTGTTGTATAAAGGCGGAGGTGCAGAGAGAGAAAAGTATGTTGAAAGGTTTATGAGGCATACGTGTGTGGAATGAACTATGAAAAGCTGTAAAGTAAGGAAAACTTGTAAGTTATATGTAACTAATGTAATTACAGCAAGTTCGGTTGCACCTTCACAAACATATATAAATGCATAATGTAGCAATGATGCAGCTGCAAGGGGAACACATAAATGCAATTTTAACTATTTCGCTTCATACTTTCAATATATTTTTTCTTCAAGTGATTTTTTATGTGTTGAAATAAATACTTGAGAACTCTTTCATGCATAACGGAATAGAATTTTGAGCTTAAAATATCGCATGTACATGTACGCTCCTTATCGAAGAGCCCGAACTTTTTAGGCACAGTAACAACCTGTAAATAGTTTGTGATACATACTTTTCTTTAATCAACCTATTAACCTTCTGCTTCATCACATAGTTTTGCATGTTTTGCCAAAACATCAAACGAGGTAGCCGCAGCTTGAATGATTTGCGCAAATACAATTTTGGCGAACATATGGTATTATAGTTGCAAGGTGCCAAATCGGGTCCTTATGGTGGTAGAAAAAACTTAAACATCGATCGTTTTAATGGTTGGCTGCCAACTTGTGTGGCACAAATATTAGTTGAGCGTACGAAATCATAAGACTCGGTTGAAATGCGATACATATATATGTATGCGGCTGAGGGGTGCCCAATTACAATGATTTCACAAACGCTTTTCATAATTTTTTTTATAAAATAAGGCAGTTTTCGATATTTCGATAATCCACGATGTTAAATTAATTAATTGAAATACTAATAGAGGCGTGACAGCCATAACTTAAACACGATTTGACGAATATTTATTATACGCAATATATTCAATAAAATGTATAGTCACCACCATTAGCTATAATGGCTTCACATCTTCTAGTCATATTTTGTGTTTATTTCTGCACAAGTTGTAGAGGCAATCGGCACCCAATCAGTCGAATTTGCCTGATCGACCATATTTGTTTTGCTTTGAGTGCCTGATTAACTATTGCCTAAATATTTTCAATAGCATCAAATAAGGGCAGGTGAAGAATATGACTTAAAAATTATGTAATTTAAATGACTCAGATCGGAAACATCTTTCATAATGGTGAGGCGCGATTCCTTAATGAAATATAGCAAAAAACTGACCAGATTTAAAAAACGATATCTCAGAGCATTTCCTAAAATTAGGTGAAGGTGATTTTTTCATATCAAGCCGAGACGTTATTGAGATCTGACTGGAGCTTAAACGAGTCTGAAAGCCTTTATAGGGATCTCAACATTTTTAAAAGGACAGATACCTTTGAAATTTCGAAAATAAAGTTTTTTTTCATAAAACGATAATATAATCCTTTAAGAATATGCCAAAAAAACTTTAGAACGTAAATTTAAGTATTTCTTATATTATAGATCGTCAACCGTGACCAACCGTATTCAAACTTTAGACGCGTTTCTCTCAAATCTATATTTTTTGAATTGGCGTACACGATAACTAGAAAAGTTATTGACCGATCTCCCTGAAACTTTGCACAAATCTTTTTTATGATATTACTTGCTGTACATTTACAATTTCAAAATTGTTCGAAAAAATAATTTTTTTAAGCAAAAATAGTAGGAAAATTCGCCCCAAAATTAATTGTTTTTTTGAAGCATTTTATTCCGCGATTTTTTTTCCATTTTTTTTTAATTTGTATAAAAATTATGACATTAATAAACAAAAAAGTTTTTGGTTTCTTGTATTCCAGTCACTGACGCCGATGCTACAATATCCGCCGATTGAGAATCCCCGCTGTGACCTTCCTGGAAGAATTGAGTGTACATCCGCCATTTTAAATAATTGAAATAAAAAAAAAAATTATATTATTTTAATGTATAAAGAAATTGTATGCCAATTTTGAAAAAAAAAATTGACTTCTTCATTTTAAATAATTTTTTGAAAATCAGGCAAAATATGGCCGTTTACAGGTATCTGTCCCCTTAAACTGTCTGCTTTTAAAAGATGCTTCGCAAATCCCTCAGATAAATCATTAATAAAGATGATGAAGAATAATGAGTAAAAGACCCAGAATATCGACCTGAAAAGGGAACGAAGGTACTATATAATATAGAAGAAACATTATCAAAACAACTACACATTTACGGCACGTAGGGTACGACTTTACCCATTTAAAAAAAAAAATCAAAATGAAGAGAAACCGAAAACTCTGCAAAGTAAAGATTTAAATTAGACTCTTTTATGAAGCGTAGGATAGGTTTTATTCCAGCACCGCATAGTTCCGTAAAATGGTATTTCAACAGTACATCAAAATGGTATTTTCCTAACAACCCTACTCTACTACTCTCTACTGCTAGCTAAGGCTGGGCAATTACAGAGGAAGCGTTTTACTGTTTCTTCCTAGCCTAGAAGAGTGGCTACCTATCAGCCAATGACCGGTGACGAAAGTCACGACCTTCGAGGCGTTCTCTCTTGAGAGGTTTAACAATTCTCCTGATCTTTTCTTACCTATTTGCGGTAAAATTAGCCTGGTTGTAAAACATGTATTTTCTTCTCTCCATGACCTGTTGGCCTGCTGAAGAATATTATTTTTTATTCTTAATTTGCAAGTTGCCATAGGAATTCCAGTATTGCCTCTGTTTTCAAGCAGAAGAAGATTAGTACCCTTTCTGGCCAGCTCATCGGCCCTGCAATTTCCTTCAATATCTCTATGTCCTGGAACCCATATAAGTCTGATCTTGAAGACAGTGCTAATATCATTTAGAGCTGCCTGGCATTCGTGAGCAACCTTTGATTTTAGTATAACAGCCTCCATTGATTTGATGGCTGGGTGGCTATCCGGGAAGATATTTATCGTAGTTTTTGTTACGGCGTGTGTGTTAAGGTGCACGGTTACCTTCTTACCTTACCTGATTCTAGTTATAATTCTTTAGAAAAAACTCCATAGTCTACTTTATTTTCTAGCTTGAATCCATTTGTGTAGAAATTTATTTCCCCTCTTCTCCATGCTCTTTGAGTTTACCACTCTCTTCTAGTCGGGATGCTAGTCTTGAAGAGCCTTTTGAAGGTGGGTTTAGGAAGAGAGTAGTCAATTTCCTGGTTATAACTACTCATGGTATGTAGTATAGAAGTGTGGCCAAACCGCCGGGCCTTTCATAGCGCCGCAAGTTTACTAGTACCTCGAGCGCTTTATTAGTGGTGGTCCTTAAAGCATAAAAATGCAGTTGTTTGGACCTTGCTCAGCAGATTTATTTAACTTGTCTTTTGAGTTAATGGCCACCAACAAGTACTCCGTATAGCAAAATAGACCGAAATACCGAAGTGAAAAGCCAGTGTGTAATGCGAGGTGTTCATTCCCATTTGATTCCGACTGCTTTTTTGCATGTGTGCAATGCAATGTTGGCCTTTTGAACCCTGTTATCAATATTAGATTTCCACTTAAGTTTCCTGTTTAATATGAATCCTAAGTATTTAACATTCTCCTTCAAAGGAATCTCCACACCCTTGAAAATCTCCACACCCTTGGAAACTGTGGCCAGTCTGTGTTTCCTTGTAAAGAGAATTAGTTCCGCTTTTTCGTGGCTTATACCGAGTACCCTACTCTCTGTCCGATTACTCAGCATGGCGATAATAGAGCGCAGAATATCCTTAAGGGCGCTGGGATACTTTCCTTTAACCACAATTGCCAAATTAGCAGCGTAAGCTATGACGTAGCAATCCCTCTTTTTAGATATGTAATGCTTTGCGGAAAAATACACCCTTTTTTTAATTTTTGATAATAAGTTCGAACAACTTTGATGTGGTAAATTGTTTGGAAATAAATCAGTAATTAGAGACATGATTTTGACTGCACTAGATACGAGAAATTACCAATATTGTGGCTAGGACCAGCAAAAGAGCATGCCTTTAAAATATTTCTATATGTTTAATTCAAAATTTAACTTATTCCGTATAACCAAAGCGTCATCTAATGAAGCAGTGATCATATTAGGACATAAGCAATTGGATTGCATTTTGTTGAACACTCTGCATTTCTATATCACTTGGTCTACTGCATCAAGAACTGATTTAGAAACACTAAAGTGATATAAACATTTTTTCCCATCTCTTACTTCAACAAAATGTTATGAAAACTGAAAAATGCAAATTTTTAGAACATGCCATCCATTCGTAATATATTCGTGTGTTTGGTTTAAATATTATTAAAGTATTGAACAAATAAGCTCCCTGTTTAAGCATCCTGCTGATACCATTGTGGGCATAAATCAACTTAAACCATCCCCTAATACTGGTTTTGATGGTCTATCGGTTGCTCTCATTAAAAGTTGTCCTGATTTGATTACGCCTTTGAAGCACATTTTCAACATACCAAATTTTTTGGAGTCTTCTTTGATGACCTTATTTTCTAATATGATCGGTGTTTCAGCAAATGAGGCTTTGGTTTATTAATTAAATTTTGAATAAAACATGAACAAATGTTTTAAACGTATATTCTTTTTTAACTTTTATTATGCCTTTCCTTAAAAACGGTATCAAAAATGATATTTAGAATTATAGCCAATTCAGTGCCCTATGTATGACCTAGGCCTGTTGCTATTTTTTCTCTTCATTAACGATATCTCCTGTTTTTCCAATTAAAATTTTCTTCTATACGTGGATGATTTGGAAATCTAATTAATATATTATGGAATTAAATGTGCAGAAGATTCATCCATTCCTTAGCGTGACTTGAATTACTTATACAGATGGTGTGTGCATAATCGTTTGTTCCCTAAATCGTAAATATTTTTCTAACATCTTACTATGATACATCTCGAACTCGCCGTTAAAGACAATTAGTGAATTAAAGGGTTAGGGGTAGTCTTAATTTTCAAAAAATTTGATTTTTTTTGCATTTTCTTAAAATATAATATCTTAAAAATATTAAGTAAAAACTTGAAGTGAATCCGACAAATACTTTTCGAGTTATGCAACAATAAAAAAGAGCGCTCGGGAGCTCCGGAGAAGATAGCAAAGCTTTAAATGCATTGTTCTCAAAACTATGTTTTTTAAACTGGTGATCACTGTAACTTAAAAACCGCTTGGTAGATTTCAATAAAATGCATACTACTTTTGAAAAACATAAAAACCTCGTGACTGATCGGAGTATTTTTTTTTTGAAAAATTTCGATTTTTTTTAAACAATTAATTGTTGGTTTTTTTATCGAAAAAGTCGAAACATAATGTATTAATGCTATGTTTTTATATTTGAAAAATAAAGCAATTGACTAGCAAAAAAAAGTTAATAAAAATCATAATTTTTTCCGTCCTCGTGTTAGGTGTAAAAGACTTGGTTGTCTATTTTGACTCCAAGCTCAACTTCACCACTCTTCTAAATCGTGCGCAACATTGGTCTTTACTCGTCGAAAAAGTTCTTCGTTTTCTGATCCCTATATTCTCAAACTGTTGTACTTGTCCTTAGTTCGGTCCAGATAAGAATACGTGGTATTCGTTTGGAGAGTCAACGTTTAAGAAGTTACTCTAAAACGCTTGTCATAAAGTCTTTGTTTGTATCTATCTATCTTATAGTCTGTAAGCATCCTATTTGTTGATTAATGAAAAAATAAATAAATATATAAAAAAACTCATTCCCGCCCGTAAGTATGCAACAAGTTGCGCTTTTGTTTTTCTTTTCATTTGCTAAACAGATGGCTGTATAACCTATCTCTTCTCATAAGAGCTAGTCTGCGATTCACTATACCATAAGGCTCAATAATTTTATGCAAATAGTACCACACAAACGTACGCTAACAGAACTTATGAGCTAACAAGCTCGATAAATTAACCCGTAAACACTACCCCTACCGCTAAACATGTGCATATTTTTATTTTTTTATTTTATTCGCCTGTAAAAGTTTTTAAAGAGAACTTTGGTTAAATTTCTTTCAAATAATTGAATTCCATCTCGTCAACTTTTAGGTATAAGACTTTAAGTTCAAATAGTACTAGATTGCCCAAACTTCATAAATGCCTTCTATAGCAACCGAATGTAGGCACTGCTTCACTTAAGTTTTTTTTTTTTTGTTGGGGTTTTTTGTTTTCTTCTTTTGACTTAATTCTCTTTCCAAAGTTAAACCAAAGAATTGGATTAGGCCGTCATACTTGTTCACCCTCCCTTCAACTCAATCAACTCCATCGACTACATCAGCTACATTGTAGTGGATTACTGTAACAGTTTGGAAGCCAAAATATTTTGCTTGAAATGTCTAGAAGATTAATTATAACACATTTTTGTTGAACTTCAGTAAGAACACTCTTTCTTATTTTGTGTTAACTTTTTGTTTCATCAAGTTCAAGTTCGACTATGCAAACCACAAACGCTGCACATCATCAATCAACACGGATATCCCTAACAACAAGAACAAACAACGAGAAATATACATTAAGTGATAGACACTAAAGCATATGTAAGATTTATTAAAAAGTGTATGGCAGAAAATCAATTGATATGTCCGAAGTCGCAAATAACTATTATATTATACGAAAAACGACTTTTTGCTCAATTGCAAGTCTTGTTTGATAAAAAAACTTGACAGTTGGACGATGTATGTACCAAGTATTCTCGTACATATTGTAAATGACGCAAAGACACAATAATTAAGTAGCATGTACCAGATAGTGTACACTAACATATGACATACGCGTACATATGTAAGTCTACTCGTAATAGGGAGGTTTGTCTAGAAATTTTAAATATCGATATTTTTGACTTTTGCTATTACAATTTCTTACATAGCTTTGATTATGCATTTACAAAATCTGTCGATTTCCGTTTTGAATAAATGTGAATAACTTGAATCAAGCTGCGAAGTGAACCTATGTATTAGATTATTTTTTATTAACCTCCATGAAGGATACATTTTATCAACCAGAGATGACTTAAGGGTGCAAAAAGAAATAAAATTTTCCATTGTTATTGAAACTTGGAAAAATATATTGAACAATTTAGTTGACAAAATGAACTCTACTGTGCTACATGATTAATGGCAAGGTTTGCTCTTTCTTATAAAAATTGTATTATAAAATATGCATACACTTATTTTTTATTGCTGAAATAATTAAATTGCAATTACTAGATGCACCACCCTTTTTAGTGTAGTGCTTAAGTGACTGAAAATTGTGGGATCACAGCATTTAAATATGAAAGAAATTTATTCAGTCAATTTAATTGTACATTTATCATCTTTCAACTTAAATAAAGTAATTAAATATAGACAATTGAGGCAATTTTTTTTAAGGAGTTTGTTCGTGACGATATAATTTCTTCCGTAATATAAATGGCGGTATGCAATTTCACCTATAAAACAGTTTGTGACTTCTACGCAGCATGCCATAAACTCCTTGGTACTTGAATTTTCAACATACTATGCGATCCAGTGGCAAACCTCTGAGTGTATTTCTTTCATCCGAGATATCTTCATCTCTAAATTTAGACAATCTGCACATCTCATCTGATAACATTTTCAAGGGAATGCTTTCTCTCAAACCGTCATCACACACAGATGCTGATGGCCTTTCAGCTATTTTGCCTAAGAATTACCCAGCACTTTGCTTACGGGCACTTTCTTAAAGGATTGGAAGTTTACAATCACCACACCTTTTTTGAAAATTGAAGAAAATTATAGGCAGATTTCCAAGCTATCAATCATCCCTAAACTGTTTGAATACATTGTAAAGGGCAAAATTTATTTTGCCAACATGATCTTATAACTAGCCGCTCTTTTAGCGAATTTTGTATGTCGCCGTTTTCTAAATGACTCCAAGTTGATTGCGTTTACACTGGCTTCTCGAAAGCATTTGACAAAGTGTCGCACGAGATTTTAGCAAACAAGTTGGCTTGCTTGGGCTTTCACTCCACCTTTCTGCAATGGCTTAAGCCATATTTGAAGGACAGACGGTGTGTGGTAATAATTTGTGAAGTTTTATCGAACCACTCTGTTGCTACTTCAGATATGTCCGAAGGGAACAACTTAGTGCCACTTTTTTATGATTTTAATCAATGACATAAGCAAATGTTTTACATTTTCTGATTTCTTGCTTTTCGCGGATGATTTAAAAAATCTGTTAAAGACTCTGTTTATGCTCAGAAGCTTCAACTCGACTTGAACAATCTTCATCGTTGGTGCATCGAGCCTGTCTTTAAATATTAAAATATATTTTCATTTTTAGCTCATCCTATACCATTTCTAATAGTATATTATTAGTAAAGGAAGGTGTAACAGAGTTTAAGGATTTTGGAACATTATTCGATACGAAATTTTCCTTTAGTGGTCCCATAAATTTTATTCTTTCAAAGTCCTATTCTGTTCTACGGATGTTTCTGATCCGTACACCTATAAAATGCTGTTTACGGTTCTTGTTCGCTTCACTTAGAGTAGGCTGTTATCATTTGGAGACCTTACAACCAACTTTCGGTTAATAGAATAGAGTGTGTTCAAAAATTTTTTCTTAATCAGGCATTACATTACATTCCTTACTATTTGAGTCGCCTGTTTCTATAATTCCTATAATTCTCGGCTGGAGCTAACTTATTTATAATCTCTAGAAAATATAAGGACAATTGTCTTAATTTCTTTTATTTTGATTGTTGCTAATGCCATCGCTGACTGTCCAGTTCTACTTGAGCGGATAAGCTTTAATGTTCCACAGAGAAGATTTCGCAATTCTTACCCTTTTTATGAGGGCAACTTTAAGACTAAATTTGCGAGTAATGCACCTATTGCTGACGCACTTCGAGACCATAATTCATTATGTAGTGGTATGGCTTGATTTTGCTTTATCCAGATTTAATTTCGTAAACAATTTAAATTTCGTTACTTATTATTGTATTTATATTATATATATTTAATTGGCGCGTACACCCTTTTTGGGTGTTTGGCCGAGCTTCTCCTCCTATTTGTGGCGTGTGTCTTGATTTTGTGCAAGCCGACCGCGAACGGCAGATATTTTTTATGAAGAGCTTTTTCATGGCAGAAATACATTCGGAGGTTTGCCATTGCCTGCCGAGGGGCGACCACCATTTTGGTGTTTCACCGAGATTCGTTCTCTTTGATTTCCGAATGGTAGTCACACACCAACCCATATTGATTTGATAATAATAATAATAAATGCGATGAATGTAAAATATGGAAACTTACTATGGGGCATGCATTCGCAATGAGTTGATTTCTTAGCAAGGTTACTCAAGCACCAAATACAGTTTGATTTTATTTGAGTATTAGCAAATACACTACTCTGGTTAGATGAGCTCGTATGAAGTCAAATCTTACGTATAATATATCATGAATCATTAAATCTACTTAGGGCAGTTGCTCTAATATATAAGTGCAATCTATTTGAAGCTATGCACATTTTAAACTTTATTCCTTCAGTAGCATTGTGAATGAGTAGATACTCGTACGACCCTTTTGTTTCTATTGAAATTTGTGTTTAATAGACTTTAGTATACTTCTACGGTTTTTGTGAATAGGTATTTCGCGAGTAAATTTTTGTTATACTGTAAGAGCTTGAGATGAAATGCAAAATGAAAAAAAGAAATGCAAAAACATTCTGAATTCAAATCAGCACACGAAAGCGGAACTTGATGATAAAGCAAGCTTACTTACTTGTACTGATTGCCACAAGAATGTGGTAGTAAGAGAACTGGTATTTTTTGTTATTTAAAGCAACCAAGTAGAAACCACTCAAGTAATTTTCCACGCATGCCACAATGATAGCGTTCTCAATACCACAACAAACACACGAAAACAAAAGAAAGCATGTTGATCGGGTGTATATATATATATAGCTTTGTGTATATGTGCTTATGTGCTCCTTGAAGTATGTAGTACATACATATACCATATAAGTGCATTCACTCCAGCTGCCACATACGATATGTATGTAGCTTCTGCTAGCTTCTACTACGACTCATTATTCTTCTTGTATGCTAGCATATACTGTGCGCCAGAAACGCACATACTATACAAGCAAGCATATCATACGCATGTAAATACATCAGTTTTCACTTCATGTGTATGTTTTGGTTTATCCTACTTTAAATTGTTGCTTATATTCGGTTACTTGTTTGCGTATTTGATGCATCACTGCGTAATTCGCTTATATGTTGTTCATATTTTACCTCACCTCTTCTCATCTCATCTCACCTCATCCCATCATCAACTTAGTGTTAATAATATTTATAATTTAACAGCAAAAAACCACCTCAGATAAAAGTCAAAGAAAAACGTTAAAAATTGTTCCAGGTAAAAATTGTTGATGCCCTTGAGGTGCCCTCGACCTCCTCTATAAGAATTCGGCGTACTTTTTAATTTCCAAATAAAAAAATCCCTTCATAAATAGTTAAAAGGTAACTTTTATTTTTTTTAGTTAAAAAATAAATGCTAAAATCTGACCTCAGCTGTCCGACGAAAATTCAAAGAAAGGTTTTTTAGCAAAAATGTCAACTTGATTGAATTTGGTAACAATCGTTCGATTCATTTTGACCTCTAGATTTCAAAAATATATAATTTGTTGGTCGGCCGCCGTAGCCGAATGGGTTGATGCATAATTGACATTCGGTAGTGCCCGAGCTTGAACTCCCGGGCATGAAACACCAAGTATTTTTGCCGTGAAAAAGCTTCGCATAAAAAACAATCTGTCATTCGTGGGCGGTACAAAACTGTAGGTCACGTTCATCTGCAGCAAAATATTTGAAGAAGACGGAGATGCTCATAAAACGTTGACGACTTCCGCGGAGGGGGCCAAAAAAACCTATCCAAAGAAAGATCAGAAGATTTGTTGAGCAATTTCAAGGAAAAGTGGTGTTGCTGTATCCTCAAATGAAAACCTCGAATTCCAGTGTGCATTAAAAGAAGCCCTACATTCATCATCACGCATTCTAAAAAGACTAAAATGTGCTAAGGCAAAAACAAATCCGAATTGAAATTGGGCAAACGTAATATTCACGGTTGAGTCTTCGTTTTGAACGAATAGTTGCTCATCGATTCTGGTAAGGATTTTGCATTTTTTTGTGTTTATCGCCAATTTCAATGAGTTTTGATGAATAAAAATAAAATTTACCATCATTGCATTACTACCGTTACCTGCGAAGAAGTTTGGTAATAAGCCAGTCTTGGTTTTCACAAAAAGGCAACGGTTCCAAGCACCGATGCTGAAAGTGTGTAGAGTGAAAACAGCAAAATGGGATTGAAGTGTTGGGTTTTCCTTCACAGTCATCTGTTGCCAACCCTATTGCAAATGTTTGGCAATAGTTGAGCAAAAAGTCAAAAAAAAAAAAACAAATACGGACGAGATGCGAGATATTTCAAAGTTAAATTTTTGATAATTTAAAATAGTTTCTGATGATTTCAAACCTGGTTTTTTCCATAATATTGAGGTCGCCTAAATTGAAAAAAAACCACTGATACAAATATTTGGTATCCTTATATACTTATATTCCATAAGCTGTCAGAAAAATACTATGAGAACCTTGGGATCAACAAAAAATTTTAATTTTGTTGCAGGGTATAATTCAAAAAATCTTTAAGACTAGAGAAAATGATGGAAATTGCTCAAGGGCTGTGCACTGGCGTAAAAAATTTAGCACAAGAAAAATTTTGGACTGCTCTAGAGCATTTGCTTTTCAAAGATTTTGGTTTACAAAGAAGGTCAATTTTTTTGGGTTGTAATAGTAGGATTATTTACCAAAATAGTACTAAGAAAGGAGAATCGCCACACACCATCTTTTCGTCGACTTCAAAGCTGCATTCGACAGTACGAAAAGGAGTTACCTGTATGCCGCGATGTCTGAATTTGGTATCCCCGCAAAACTAATACGGCTATGTAAGATGACGTTGCTCAACACCAGCAGCGCCGTCAGAATTGGGAAGGACCTCCCCGAGCCGTTTGATACCAAACGAGGTTTCACACAGGGTGACTCGCTGTCGTGTGACTTCTTTAACCTGATGTTGGAGAGCATCGTACGAGCCGCAGAACTTAATCGCTCAGGCACAATTTTTTATAAGAGCGTACAATTGCTGGCGTATGCCGATGATATTGACATCATCGGCCTTAACAACCGCGCTGTTAGTTCTGCCTTCTCCAAACTGGATAAAGAGGCAAAGCGAATGGGTTTGGTGGTGAACGAGGATAAAACGAAGTACCTCCTGTCTTCAAACAAACAGTCGGCGCACTCGCGTATCGGCACCCACGTCACTTTAGACAGTTATAATTTTGAGGTTGTAAAAGACTTCGTTTATTTAGGAACCAGCATTAACACCGATAACAATGTCAGCCTTGAAATCCAACGTAGAATCTCTCTTGCCAACAAGTACTACTTTGGACTAAGTAGGCAACTGAGCAGTAAAGTCCTCTCTCGACGAAGAAAACTAACACTCTACAAGACTCTCATCATGCCCGTCCTAACGTATGGCGCAGAAGCGTGGACGATGACAACATCCGATGAAGCGACGCTTGGAGTGTTTGAGAGAAAGATTCTGCGTAAGATTTTTGGACCTTTGCACGTTGGCAACGGCGAATATCGCAGACGATGGAACGATGAGCTGTATGAGCTTTACAACGACATAGACATAGCGCAGCGAATAAAGATCCAGCGGCTACGTTGGCTGGGTCATGTCGTCCGAATGGATACAAACGCTCCGGCTTTGAAAGTATTCGATGCGGTACCAGCTGGTGGTAGCAGAGGAAGAGGAAGGCCTCCTCTGCGTTGGAAAGATCAGGTGGAGAAGGACTTGGCTTCACTTGGGGTGTCCAATTGGCGCCGGTTAGCACGAGAAAGAAACGACTGGCGCGCTTTGTTAAATTCGGCCAAAATCGCGTAAGCGGTTATAGCGCCAATTAAGAAGAAGAAGTACTAAGAAAGTATCATGGCAACCCGAAAGTCGTAAAATATTTTTTTTTTAATTATTGTGATGGAAACGTGGCATCAGATTATGAAGCGACCAAACTCGTTAGTCGAATGAGATTAGTACTACGAAAAAGTGCACACTTAGTTTGGCAGCATTTCATTACCAGCAAGGAGTCGATTTAACTTGTAACTGCAAGAGTATAGAGATAGTAGAAAATCTAATTAGTGTAAATAGTACAGGGTGAACGATTAGAAGTGTTACCTGTTCAAAACACAATAACTTTATAGTGTGAAATTAGTTTTTATTGATTTCAAAGACAAAATTGTTCAAAAATAATTACAACTTTAACATATATTCACTTTAGCTCGATATGACCACCTTTTGCCTTGACTATAGCCTTCAAACTGTCAAAAAATGAGTTGCATCCTGCACGAATGTGATCTTGAGGTATTTTGGCCCATTCCCGTATAATCGCTTTCTTCAGCGCATCCATACTGGCATTTTTTTTTAGTCCTCACCTGGAATAGTCCATCGGATTTGCGTCTGGCGAATTCAAAAGCCATTGTGTGGACGAAATGAAGTGTGGAACATGATTTTTTAAACATTCTTGGTTCACACTAGCTTTATGAGACGGTCACGAGCCCTGTTGGAACGTCCTAAAGCAGCTTCTAAAACTTTTTCCCGATAATAAGTCGCATTCACTTTGACACCAGGCTCGATAAAAACGATTGGAGAGCGTCCATCAGCGGTCACTGCAACCCCAACCATTACTTCCGATGGGAAATTGCTTCGAGTGGCCATACGTAGGCTCAAATTCTCGTATGAGCGTTCGGTCAACTAAACACGATCGTTTTGAGTGTTTATGAACTGCTCAATTGGGAAATTTTGTTCATCAGAAAACACAATGTTAGGAAATTCGCCACGCTCGTGCAAGTGCAACAACTCCTTTGCTCTTTCGCACCGAACTTTTTTTTGCTGGGGTAAAAGATCGTGCGCTTTTTGGAACTTTTAAGCCTTGTCCTTGAGCTTATTTTTCAATATGCGTCGAATACTGTCTTGCGATATTTTCAGTTCTTTGGCCATTTTTCTTCCACTTCGACGTGGATTTCGTTCAAGTCGAGCCTTCACTTTCCGAATCATTTCTGGCGTTGTTGCGGTTTTTTTTTGGTCGACCTCCATAGCGTTTTGTAATGCTACCAGTATCATTGAGGTGACTGAACTCACGAACAATGGCTGGTTGTGATTTTCCAGCCAAATATAACGCAATCACACTATTACGTTTGAATTCTATCACAGAAAAAAAAATTCAACAAAACTGAGACGCAAATGCTTTTGATGGCTTATAACCAATATATTGAACTGTCATTAGAACAATTTTGACGTTGATGTTACGAGCTGTTTTACAGATACAAGCAGTGTGAAGTTGGTAACACTTCATATCGTTCACCCTCTATTTGCAAGCTTGTTCCTTTCTCGGCAACACAATGTGTTTAGATACCCTCAAGCGACCCATTCTTAGAGTATACTGATTCCAGCACACGTTTTTTTAATCTAGCTTTTACTAACAATTGCCATGTCTAATATGCATATGCGCATATGTAAGCAGTAAAATACGCTTATCATACATTTTTAATATTTTTATTTTTATTTTTACTTGTATCGCTTATAAATTATACAAAATTGCTGCTTCTACTACTACTGCTTGTACTGGTAGGTGTAATTTTAATGGCTTCCGTGCACCTAGCAGCTTTAGCAACAATGTGTGTGTTACGCAGGGATGCGCACAGCTCGCAAACATATTTACATAAAATATACTACATGGTGCTGTTGATGTCGTCATTATAATAGTTCTCGCATCAGTGCGACTTACGGTAAAACTTTTACGTTATTCATTTAAAAATGAATGGCTGCTGAGCTGAGAGTACTCGTCTACTTGGTTTTACATATTAGTGTATGTAGAATGTATGCACGTATGTATGCATGCATGTGTGCGCATGAATGTTTGTTAGTACAAATATTCACTTTAAATTATAGAAATTATGGGTGTTGTTGTAGAACTACGGTAGATATTTTTAATCTATTATACACGTAACATTTCATATTATGAGTATTCACAGCTATGTAAGTTATGATAAAATTATGACAAAACTTTAGCTTTTAATTCCACTTGAAAAATAAAATCTAAGGCATGTCGCTTAATTATTTTAACTTTATTAGAATCTTAAGTACGAGGTTTGAAATTTCTAAAGGATTTCATAGTTATTCGCTCAGACACTGTGCGGGAGGAATGCATGCTGTGAGATTTGGAATTACCTCGAGTCCTTTTTGCGCTGGATGTATGGAGGATGGAGTGGAATCAACTCAGCACCTTCTCCTTAGCTGCCCTGCTCTGGCGGGGCTAAGATCCAGGCATTTTGGCTCTAACTTCTTTGCTAGGTCTGCTGATATAGCTGGCGTTGTCATTAAAAATCTGATGAATTGAATCAGCAGCAGAAAGCGGTTGACGCAAACGCAGCACAGTCATTGTTCGTAATCCACCCTCCTAACCATCCCAGCACCACCTCTTCCCGCCCTCTCCCTGCATCCCATCGGTCTTTCACTTTCACCTCACCTCCTTCATAATGGTAACAGAAAGAACGAATCCGACCAGGTGTGCTCATTCCTTGGGAAACCATACAAACCTAACCTATTCGCTCAGAAGTTTGTCACTTTTGTAAGTCTAGATAAATCTGTAGCCGTGCCACTGGAATGTTCCCTGTGGTGGCCTAATTATTTCATAGCCCAGGTTTGGAATTATGACATTGCTGATAGGAGAGTGGAAATGCAAGAATAGGGGATTTCCATCAGCTACCAGCTGGAGCATAGCGAGTAAACTGCCCCACCTTGCCTCTGAAAATGTTCAGGGTTACTATCCACAAAGTTAAGATAGTATGTGGTACGACATCAGACAAGCTCGCCGATTTCCAGAATTTGTGGATTGGGTCAATGCACTTTATAAAAGAGGCATACAAGTTTTACCACTGAACTACGATGCCATGGATTTCTATGACTTTCCTAAGACCACCGCTAAAGCGAACGCGAAGTAAAATTGCAAACTATAATTTCATTATCCATTTTAAAATCAATGCATGGAATCGATAAAATTGAGGTGAACAATTTGAAAGAAAATAAATAAGCTCTCTGCTATTCACAAACTTAATTCATATGCACTTGTACATACAAAATGCAACACCTCACAACCGTTTCATCGAACCAATGAACCCCAAATCCCGCATCCATTTTCGCTTCCATGTACACATCCGCTCATGCCGTCGGCACAGCGAATGTGAAATTCGAAGAAAAAATAACGAAAAAACAAATAATTGCAGCGCACAGTGGCC
This sequence comes from Anastrepha obliqua, assembly GCF_027943255.1. Classification (NCBI taxonomy): domain Eukaryota; kingdom Metazoa; phylum Arthropoda; class Insecta; order Diptera; family Tephritidae; genus Anastrepha; species Anastrepha obliqua. Next base: position 92,434,787 of record NC_072892.1, read on the forward strand.
CGAGAGTCGATTTTTGAAAATTAACTTTTTTATAAAAGTGAATAATGATTTATAATAAGAGGTAAATATTGCATTTATAGAGAAAATATGAGTAGAAAATATAGTTATTATTAAGGCAAATGTAGACGTTTAAAGTGGATTGTTTTTTTAAATCATGAAAGAGTTCGAATACAGGAGCAATCATGACTGACTTCCTTTTTTTATGCTCTAAAATATTGTGGGTATTTTTGTTTTTTTCTTTGCGCCACATACAAAGTTGTCCACTAGGAAAATTCGATAAAAACAAAATTTCTAATATTTTTAACCATAAATAAATATACAAATGTTATTATTGGGCCCTAGTGCACTGCGACCTCTCGTATAATCTAGCGTGGTTAATCGCCTATAATATTTAGAAGGCTTCTAATGAATTTCACCACTTCCTCAGGCCTTTTGATCTATACAGCCAATAGATTTAGAGCCACACAAGCTAGGTATCCGAGACTTCGTCTTGCGGGAGTAGGCATAATTGGAAATGAAATGCTTTGGTTCTTGATCGTCCAACATTAAAAAATGACAGACGCTTGTTTCTGCTAACCCTTTTTTGCGGAAATGATAACTAAGACTACAATGTGCCTTTTAGTACAAAGAGTTCGTAAGTTCGCACTAATCTGGTGGAGAGCCTACTTGGTGTTTTTCTAGAAGGAAGTACAAACTGTTTTGCCTGTCTCTTTTCCGGAGTCTCCATCCAGCGTTGTAATAATTCCGTGTGCTCCTAGCCGTGAGCAATTTCATTCATGTGGGCTTTGTAAGCTGCCAAAGGGCTTCTGGTTTATGGAGCTTTGGTGTAATGTCGAGTTTCGCTAGGAAGTCCGCCTGTTCATTGTTTCTATGAAATTCATTTCCTCGCATGTAGCATAGCAAGACAATGTTCCTTGCCCCTTGCGTATTGAGGATAGTGAATCATTCCTCAATGAGTTTGGATGTTATTATACGTTGTTTCAAGAACACATGCAAAGTCAGAGAGATGGCACTAAAGGTGAATGTCGAGGTTGTGTTTAGTTTGTAGCATCTTTTGGAAGAACACCCACTAAACTTCTGCCATATCGGTATAATTTTTTTGTATTTGGCATTCGTTTGAATCGAGGAAGTCGAGTGATTTAAAAACAAAAAACAAAAGAACGCACCAGCTCACGCCTCAGCAGTTGTGGCTGCAAAATAAATGAAAATAGGGTTCCAAATTGTTTCACGTTTCCCTTATTCTCCACAATTGGCTCCTTCAGATCCCTCGAATAACTATTTGTTCCCCAATTTGGCGGGAAAAAAGATTTTATTTAAACGACGAGGTGATTACAGAAATGAATGATATTTTCTCAATCTTGGACAAATCTTATTAGTCGGAAGGGATCAACAAACTAGAATAGCATTGAGAGAATTGTATAAGCCTAAGGGGAGAATATGTTGAAAAATAAGAAAGGTTTACCTCAATCAATTATATATATACATAATTAGCGCGTACACCCCTTTTGGGTGTTTGGCCGAGCTTCTCCTCCTATTTGTAGTGTGCGTCTTGATGTTGTTCCACAAATGGAGGGACCTACAGTTTCAAGCCGACTCCGAACGGCAGATATTTTTATGAGGAGCTTTTTCATGGCAGAAATACACTCGGAGGTTTGCCATTGCCTGTCGAGGGGCGACCGCTATTAGAAAAATATTCTTTTTATTAATTTTGGTTTCACCGAGATTCGAACCAACGTTCTCTCTGTGATTTCCGAATGGCAGATTAAGATTAGATTAAGTAGATTTTAGTTTTGCACGGACTTTTGCAACGAACCTGATATTGCCTGGCTGTACAGGCCTGTATACCAAAATGCTGATACGCATCGAAGTTGCACCTCCTTGAAAGAACACTCTGTTCCAAATTTGTATGCCAAGCATCTCCGTACTGTAGGATAACAGTAAATTGGTATCGATCTTACATCTGTGTATATCAGATTTCGGAATCAGGTTCAGCGTATGTTTTACCTGTCTCCCAGCGTGTCCGATCTAAAATCTACCTATAATATCTAGAAACTTCTAGAGAAGGAGAGAAGTTATTACATCACGAATTTTTATTGCAGGATTATTTAAGAAATTGATATCAATTTCCAAATGCCCTGTGAAATTCTCGATCTCTTGGCAAGAAATATTATGGCAGCTGCCTTCTCTATCATGATAAAAGGTCAAGTGACTTTCAAATGTAGAACATTTATATGAATCTTTTTGAGCAAAGAGTCGAGAAACGAGATGGCCTTTTAACTGCAAACCAAATAAATCTATTTAAAAGAACTTATCTATTTGCTATTTTTTTCATTCAGTCAATACATTTACTCATTTAGTTTTGTGACGTGCGATACACCAAACATGCGTGGGGAATAGATTATAGATAATACTGCCATCTCTTATGACTTTGGGTCGGCTAGTAACTTTCTATTGCCTAGTGTAATTTACCAAAAAATATAAAGTGGATTTTTTTTGAAAATGCGCATGATATTTCTTTTCCGCATTATTTTATAAAATTTACAATGAAAAATTGTCTACTTGTATAAAGCAGTCCCACTGTGCAGCTGGTTGAACAGCAGTATTGACAATTTTCTGCTGCACTCAACGCATTATTTACCAATGTATTCCGCGCATGTTGGTTGTTTCATGTGTAAATGTGTGCATGTGGTTGCGGCTGCAATTGCTGTACCTTTGTTGTCCTGTCTGCATACAAACGCCACACTTACGCACACAGTCGCGAATGTATTTATCAACATATGGGGCACATTGTTGACATTTTGGTTTTGGCACCAACATCGCCGTTCCCAACCGATTTCCGACCTCATGAACTTCCCGCTAGTGCAAATGCAATTCCTACCAACATTTCTGTGGCTCGCTGGTAGAACACGCACGATTTTCATTGTTCTTGTTTTGCTTTATGTGAGTGTTTTTTTTTGTGTGTAGATGGGCACGCATCGTTGCACTCAGTAATGGTCAGTGATGAGATTGTTGCAACATATCCATGCGCATATGCTTGCACGAAAAAGCTTTCGCCTGTGAAAACTTCCAAACCACGGTAGTGTTGATAGGAAATTAATTTCATTTAGGTGCAACATAGTTGGTCCCACCAGCCGCGGCCCCTCGGTGCAGTTGGCTTCAGAGTTTATTGGCCCCATTTGATTCTGTTGCCCTTTTCGGAATGCGCTTCGTGGGCTGGCGCTAAATGGTAGTTGTGAGAACTTCCATTCTTGCTCGCTTGCAGCAAATTACCAAGAGCCATTGCATCCGCGTGTGGTGAAATTTCAATTAATTTTCAGGTATGACATCTATATAAAAATACACATACATGTGAGCGTATTTGCATACTCGCTATGCTTGGCTAATTGTTATTTAATTTAAAAATCATTGCAGCTGAGTATGCATGCCTTTATATGCGTTAATTACGCAGCAACGTTGCACATATCGTATTTAGGGTGTAGGGGCGAATGAGTACTTTTGCTAACATGCTTGTAGGTAATACTTGTACATAATTAAATTTAATATGCGTAGATGTGTGTATACATAAAAACGTATTTTCTAATTTAATTCTTTAGAGAAGGTTGTGAGTTCGCTCCTTATTAGGGGCTTTTAATATTAAATGACAGGAGGTGTTTTCCACCCACTGGTCACTCAATCATTTGCCACAGGAAATCGTCATAAACTTCTGAATATTTATAGGAAACTCTAAACGCAAACTTTTAATTGGACACTTAACTCTGCACAGATCCGTCACCCTTGTTTTCGATTAGCTTTGATAATTAAAACTAGTGAGGAAGGCTTAATAACTTAGTGGCGTTTTATTTAAACAATAAACAATCATTATATTAATAAGTTAATTAATTATATATTCACCATCGCTGTTTTCAATCTCTTCCCACTTCTCGACCAATTTGTTGATACCGTTCCGCCAAAAATCGCCTGGTTTGGTGTCAAAGAAGTTGTTGAGCCAGTTCTTAAGGACCTCTTTGATATCACTTAGTTTGACTGGGAGCGGAAAAAGTGGTAATCGGTCAGCGCAAGGTACAGAGAATACGGAGGATGCTGAAGGACACCCCATTCGAGCTCTTGAAGTGCGACTTTTACGACTTGTGCAACTTGGGGCCTGTCGTGAAGGAGCATGGTTTGACCATGTCGATCAAGCCTTTTCAGTCGAATGGCCCCATCCACGCGGTGTAGCTGGGCAATGTAGAGCTCCTTGTAGATCGTGGCACTTTTTTTCCAGCGCATCATGCTCTCCCAGTCCCACCAAACACATAACATGATCATTTTTGGATGAAGCTCTGGGTTGACTTTCGGTTTTGGTGTATCTCCTGTAGCCACTCACTCCTTTCTTTGCTTCATATTGATATATAGCCACCAGTTCTCATCTCCCATGACAATTCCGTACAAAAAGCGCTGTTTATGACCGCGTCTTGCTCGATGACGGGCACAATGCTGAGAAGCAATCGCGAATTCACGATTGGTTTAGGGACCGTTCTCCTTCAAAAGTGATTTGAGATGTTCTTCATCAAATTCAGAAGGCCTTCTGTTACGGGACGTGTCATTGACATTAAAGTCGTCATTTTTGAACTTTGCAAACTATTTCCGTGCTGTAGACTTGCCTATGACAACTTCTTCATACACGTCGCAAATATACTGGGCTGCTTCGGCAGCTTCTTGACCTGGATAAAATGCGAAGAAGAGCAGTTGTCGAAAATGTCTCCTGGCTATTCCATTTCTTAGCCTCAAACCCAATAAAAAATTAAATAACTCAAAAATACAATTAACATAGTTTTGTAGAACAGAAAGAGTTCTATCGAATGAATACAAACCCTTCGCCAAACAGCAAACAAATCGTTGTTAAATAAAAGAAAATATTAACACGCTACGAACTTATTCCCCAACCCAATACTTTCAAAAAAAAAAAAAACACAAATACCAAAAAATATGGACCGAATTACAGAGATAGGGATATATTGTGACTCTAAACTCACATTCAATAACCATATAGACTACTTAATTCCGAAAGCATACGCTACGTTCGCTTTTGTCCGGCGTAATTGTACACATTTCTCATTTGTTGTTACGACTAATTCAAAATATGTCGCCTTTATATGAAGGTCTTCCAAATGAGCGTATACAAGAAGTTTTTATAAAATTTGCGTTGCGTCTGCTGAACTTTACCTTAATACTTTTGAATTTAACATCAGTACACAGTAGAAAAACACTTTTGTCGTGGTCTTACGAAGGTAATCTTTCAGTATACTTTTCAGTAACTTGCGTAAATTTCGCCAAATTTATGTGCAAATAATCAAATTCAATTTCAACATGTTATGGATGCAGCCATTGCGCAAACCTAAAGTGAACTCAGTTGTATCAAAGATATCGACTTGTCGTTTATTGGAGGGGTATTGAAAAATCTGGTCGAAAGTCACAATCAAATTTATAGATTATATTTATAAGTACTTAGCTAGTAGGAATATAATTGTATTCCTTAGTTAAATAAATAAATATATATAAAGTGGGAGTAATCTTTGCCCAATCTTATAAATATTTATTTCGGATTTACGTGAAGTGAATCGAAATACGTGAATGAAGTCGAGTCATCTTTTTTTACTCAAAAGCGGCCATGGCAGCGCCAATTTTCTTAAATTTTACTTCCGTCTTATTTCTTGGGTTCATCATTTGTATCAAATTTGAGTAATTTGGCATGTTCGAGACGTTTTTATTTTTTAAGAGAAACATGCCAACCAATCGTAATACGTATAATATGATGTGTTGAATAAATTTTAAAACTGTATCGATAGGAAACATAAACTATAATATAAACTCATTTGGTTGGAGGAATAAAAATTATTGCATATCTTAAGGGGAACTGGGTATTATTTGCTATTTTTGTATAGACCTTTTCTTTGTTTTTCTGAAATAAGGAAAGAGTTCTCCAAAATATTTTGCCGGCCTTACAATCGGATTGTTTGTGAAACTTCTCCAAACAAGGGTCAAAAAGAAATAGTTTGATGTAGCTACTGGTTTGAGATACTCTTGTCAAATTCTAGTGTATATGTCGAAATTAAGTATTTCACTCAAAAACAAAAAGAATCCTCTGGCTTATGTGAAGCGAATAAATAATATCTACAGTATCCTTTTAGCAGTTGATTTCATTGTGATTTCCAGCAGTGCCATTGTGACCGGGTCTCCATAGCGAAATATTTAGATAAAACCCAAAGAAAACTCATGCATTCTTCGACCGATTTTAAACAGAACATCAACCAGGTTTGGTTGTCGATTCTACAAATTTACAAAAAAATTCCGTTTTTTCTTAATTTTTACTAGTTAAAATTTTACTTTTTTAGTTATTTCATCAAAAAAAATATGTCTGAAATTATTAACCAATTTCTCAGTAATTATTAAGCCTATCGAGAATTGATGTGTATACTTTTTTTGTATTGAAAAATTTAATGCATTCCATTCAGGCTACGCTATATCGAAAAATTGTGTATAAAAAAACTTTAGTCGATTTTGCGAATAAGTGTAATGAGCAGATCGACTGTGTTCTTGATATCAATTAACAGCATGGGGAACACTGCAATAATTCGGAATGTTTAGTTTAAGTTCCTCGCGGAAGACTGCCACACCTTGGACCATAGATGATAGCTTTTCAAGAAAAGGATATAAGTATTTCTTAATGTAAGTTACTGCCACAAACATATTTTTTAGTGGCAGTTATTTTTTCCAAAGCAGTACGGTTTTTTCATACCACTTAATACCGCATGGCATGCCAAAGGATTATATTTTGAAATATTAAATTACCTATAATTAACACAATTATTTCTGCATAAAGGGAATTATAAACAGATTATTGCAACACAAAAGGCCTTCATATATAAAACTCGTGAAAAAATAATATTGCTATAATAACTATTTATGGCACCCGTCAATGCTAATAATGCAATTAACCCAGCCCAAGCAGTTTAATTAGAAAATTGTATTTCTCTTTTATGCCGCTATCAGGCCACATGCGCTCATGTTGCAACAGCAAATGCCGCCGAGAGTAATGCAAATAATTCTCATAATTTATTGCATTAAAGGTAGCAGTGTGGCTTATAATTTGTGCAGCAAGCGATTAATAGAGAAAATTGTAACACTCGCTGAGCGGAGGTTTAATTAGATAGCAGCAGTTGATTTAGGGAGACATTTTAAACATTCTAGGTGTACTCAACACCTCCGCTGAAGTAGAATCAGAGGAGTAACAAATAATGCAAATAGGAAATGCGCCGTTCATTTCACTTACGTACAAAGAAGAAAGTAAATGAGGGAATATGAATTGGAGAATGTTTAGGTAAATATGAGTGCATTAGTGCAAGGAACAATAATTAGCAAAAGATTCAAATGAAGCTCGGAAACAAGGAAGTTTCACAAAATGAATAAACTGCTGCTGTGCTACTAGGGCGACTAGAGCAGACTAGCACACCTTCATCAACCGCGAGTGCCAAGGCGTATGAGTAATACTTATATGGGTGGCTTGGTTGCGTCGTAAAACAAAAGCAAAGACATGTGAAAACAATTGGCTTGCATTTTGTGTAGGTGAGGTTAGCATGACTTGTGGATATAGACTGTATCCTGTTGTACATTTGATGACTTCCGCGCGCAAATGGCCAACAAAATGTGGTATAAAGCACTCGTAGTGCAATCCTTAAACGGCAAGCTACCACGAGTGGACCGCACCTCGTTTTGAACATGCAAAAAGTATGGGATTGTGCTATTTCTTTCTAAAATATAATTTTTTACTCTCTTGCGTGTTTCCACTAAGTAGTTTGCTGGAATTTATGGCCAACCCTTTATGACTCGTAGGAGTACATAAATATTCCTGCTCACATTGTTGTTGTGTAATTCAATTTATGCATTACGCATTTTGTTTTCTGCTACGCATGCAGAAGCTGAAGCGCAACTGTTTCGTATCTTTATGCTAGCCACTGCTCTTCGAAGGGTTTATAGGGCATTTGCTTACATAGTATTTTTTGCGTAAATAAATAGAAATTAATATTTCAACACAAAAAAAAAAAACGCTGAAAAAATGCATAGTTAATCGCGAATGCATTAGGAATCAAAGACAGTATTTAATAGTTTTGATGAATGGTTTACATTGGGATGTAACACCTAGAGATGATATCTATATTTACAAATAAAATCTTCTGCCACCTGGTTATCATTGTAAATATAGAAATCTTCACAAAGAAATCGATAACCTTTAAGGTTGTTACGAGATGGCTGAATTATTTCACCCAAAAGATAACATAAGTTCCTGGTTACTGCAGCATTGAGGGGAACTGCAGAGTAGATGAACTACCAAGACTCGCCACTAAACTGACTTATGGATGCACAGACAATGTCAGAAGCACAGCATTGCAGATATCTCAGCTACTTAGTTTGGGGAGAGTGTAAGATCCGCGAAAGGTGGCGGAAGGGACCCACCTGCATAACCATAAGTCTAATAGGTTGATATGGGCAGAATATGAGCGTGGAAAAAATGAACTCCGCATAAGCTATCTAGACGAAGAAGAAACGATTTTGCATCTTCTGTCCTGCGCTATCCAGACGCACATTTCCTATTTAAATAAACAATTTTTCAATAAGTTAGAAGATGTCAGCTCTTTTGAAATCAGAGATATTCTAAAATGAACATTTCACATTGGTTTTAGGAGAAATAACAAGTTCCCCATGCGAAATCTCAATGGGCATGAGGCATGAGGTGTACCTCATGGTGAGCAACCGCTACAACCTAACCTAACCTAACCTACATTTCCGACAAAGTACGTATTCCCCTTTTGATCCTGTAATACTTTTTACGCAAAACGCAGTGTTAGTCATACCGAACTATTTAATTCAATTATTTTAAATGAATACTCTTTAAGAGTATTTGGCCTACTATGAAGGTTTTTTATTTATTTGCATTGATTGGTTCGGACGATTTTTACAACTAATTTTTGCGGTGACAGAGCACCTAACTTACCTGGCTTAGTTATTATATGCGGACAACAGCATGACTTTTATTTGCTGAATGAGCTGCCGTATGTTGGTAGGTTCGGATTACGTTAGCTCCCAGAACGAGAGAAACATTGAAGCAATGTTATTGTCTTATTGGTAGTAATTATTGTTTTTATTAATAAAGGGTGATCTTTTGATCTGATACTTTTTTCTATAGAGTTTTTTTTACAGATCACGCGTGACTACTGTCAAACTAAATACATAAACATTTTCAGTATCCATTGACATTTCAACATGGAAAGGCTTACGCCTCAACAAGGTTTATAAATCGTATAATTGTATTATGAAAATCGATGCTCTGTGGAAAGTCTTCATTGCGCGCTCAGTCCAATTTGAGGTATACAGCGATGAGACCCATTTTTGGCTTAATGGCTAATCGGCTAGCAATGGCAGTACTTCGAAATTAACTCGGCCGTGAAAGACTCTTCATAAAACACCATTTACATTCATCTTTCTTTCTTTGTGTACTAATCACACAATTAGAACTGTCCTATAGCGCACGTGTGTATCCATTATTGAATCCTTTTAATGTATAAATAATTCTTGGCGCTTAATAATTTCAGGTCTCTTCTCACATTTTTGAAGGACTTTTTTCAAATTTCATCTGATCCTTTCAGAAGCTCTAAAAAGGAGACCAGCTCCTTTTCTTTAACTCCTTTGTTATTTGCATGTTTTTATTACTCTCTTTGACTTTTGACTAATCATCAATAAGAGTTTTGACTGTTCTTTAGGAATTTTTTTCACCATCCAAAATAAATTCAACAAACATTCTCGAAGTTTATCTTTTTAATGTTATTCTATTTGAACAAAGCCAAAAAGCAGTTTTTCTCTTTTTCTTTTCTTTCTCCTTTTTCCCTTTAAGTTACAAGAAAAAATTCAGAAAAAAAAAATTTATAAGGAACTATTCCTAAAATATTTACCAACATTTATAAAAAAATCGTTATTTTGGACAAAACTGTTTGTTGTGTTTTTTGCGTATGCGTAACATCGGCTCTATGGGTTAGTTCAATAAAAAAAAGATGAATTAATTTTGTGCCATATATGTGGTTTGCGTTCTTAGAACTGATTGAAAATAGCTAATTACTGAGGCAATTGGTATAATTTTCGATCACCGCCGATAACATTTAGTACTTGCAATTATTTCGCATAATTGAGTATTCGATCCATTTACATTCTTATGCCCGAATTCTGTAAGCGAATCTCATCTCAAGTCACTAAAATTGAGATTATAAATTAGTGACTCTTTTTGTGACTTGAAACGATTTTGCTATTCAGGAAGGGAAATTCACAAGAATTTCACCAAATATCATGGTGAAAATAAATAGAGACAGTCAGCTAATTGCACGTATCGGCTTGAGATAGTCAAAAAGTTGAGCAAAAATTCACTAATCGATTCCATATGTAATGCAATTTTTTAAACTCATTTATCAAGCGAAATTCTTCATCCAAAATATAAAGAATATAAATATTACTAAGCTCATACAAAATAACGTTTTTAATTCCTGTTTTATAAACCTTTCACCTGAATCGGTTTATCAACAATTCAATTGAGACAAACAAAATTAATAATCGATAAATGTTGAATTGCATCTCTATATACATTCCGTTGAAATGAACGAGCTGGGAATTCCGCTCAAGCCTGTCAAATGGTTTGAGATCTTGAATAAGTTCCCAGCAGAAGGATTTCGGGAATCTAAAAAACCTCCTGACAACGTCTTCTTCTAGAAGGAATGGGTCTTCCGTGCTGCGTAAACTTGCCGGAATCCGTCTACGCATATTTCTAAAACGTCAATAAATACACAATTATTCGTGTTTTTAAGAAATTTTTACCCAAAACATATTACTTCGCTTTTTTTGCAATATATATAAAATAATTAATTCCTCTTCCATATTTTTAGTTTTGTGAGCTGCTCAGAAGTAGATCACTAATTAGTGACTTTTTTTTGAGACTAATGACGTGAGATTGCTTACCGAATTGCAACTAGTCTCAAAATCAAATTTCACCACGAATAGTCTCAATTAGTGACTTGAGACTGCTTACAGAATTCGGGCATTAATCTAATTAACAATTTCACGCAATAGATATTCCATTTTCAGAATACTTTGTTTTTGTAAATACAACTATACAGCCGTGGTTGGAATAACAACACAGAGATACTCTGCTATGTTTTATATTCATTAATTTATTTGCTTTCATATTTTATAAAAACATTAGTTATAAGTTTCACACTTTGTACAAAATTTAAAAAATTCAAACAATTTTTCAAACAAATTTAAAAATTCTAAATTTTAGAAAAATTCTGGTTATGCGGTTTTACAACCCATTCTATTGTTAATTGTATAAAGTGATTAAAATTCATTTCTGATTATTTTTTATGCTGATGGGGTCATGAATTTCCTGCCATACAATGAATGCTCGCATTTTTTCTGCTATTATTGTGACCACGACTGTATGCACATAGTGAGGTACATAAAATATCTTGCTAATTAAGTATATTGCAAATTAGGTACCAATATAACAGTTTATATTTCATTAATTTTGCCATGCACACAAAGAAAATATAAATTTACGCTATTTTACACAGGGTAAAAATACATAACCCAGAGTTAAGGCATGCTTCAGCCAAATCACATTACTAATCACATACATGTATGTGGGAAAGCATACACATGCATTCAAAGACAGTTAGTTATAATCACCGCTTGTTGGAATCTTCTTCTGTGCTCATAGCTACAGTAATTTTCACCTTCATTTCATCTTACTTATGCAATACATACGAGGGTTGTTATTTACATTTTAAGATAGGCAAGAAAGAATATATAATTATAATCGTATATCAAGGTTTTTAAATTTTAGAGTACTTTTCCAAATACATTTCTCTCTCCGGTTGAACTCCCTCTAAAACAAGTGAATGGAGCACATCAACTGCTTCTGCAGGCATTAGAAAACTTGGGGGTTACATTTAATTTTTGATCTGCGAGAACGAGAAGAAATCATTGCGTACCAAATTCAGATTGAATGACGGATTTAAGTGGATATATCCACGATTTGACTTTTGTCACGATATTATACAATAGATGTCTTTTGATAAACCACTATTGATAAATCGCACATAATATCTTTGCACCACTGGATAGGTGCTCTGTATTTTTTTAAATAATTGCAAATTAAAAATCTTTTTAACGGTCAGATGATTATAGATTATTAAATAAAATATAAAAAATGGAACGAAAGCCCGAGCATTTTTAAATTTCTTTTTACGTCACAAAGATCTTGCAGGGAGAGTTCAAGGACATCATCGATATTTTTAGTGGCAGCAAAGATTTGATTCATCCCACAGTGTAATCGATGTTCGACAACCTTCACGGACTTATCACTGTAGCTTAGGAGATGCTGTTTCATCATCAAAAGTCAAACGCACTGTTGCTAAAATTATTAAATATCTATTTTTATTTTAAACTGATTTATTGTACGAATTTGAATATAGGTCCACAAGTTTTGAGAATTCCACTATGAGACTTGCAGAAATATAGAGCATAATTTTCATCAAATTTGTTTATTGCTTTCCAAAAATTACAACAAAATTGTTTAGAAAAATAAATTTCATTTTTATTCAAAAAACATTGCTAAAAAATACATTTTATCATAAAAACTCAAAAAAGTGCATAAAAATATTAAAAAAAAGAGCCGAAAATATTTCATTTCAAAAAACTCTACACCAACAAATTTTTCAATACTGAATAAATCTCAAATCCTGCCCTCAGCGAGTACTTCCCAATACACCGGCATGCACGAGCAATGGAGCAAATTTCTCGTTCTCTACGTACCACTGCCGAAGAAGAAATCGGATTCCGGCGAGCCCGAAAAAAAACAGTTGGTACGACGAGGAATGTCATGCCGAAAAAAGGAAAGATCCTGCCTATAGAGGGATCGCTACCGAGAAGTAAGAAAGGAAGAGAGACGTATTATCCGACAAAAGAAACGGGAGTCCGAAATACGTGGGTGTGAGGAGCTTGAGATGCTGGCCAATAGGAACAACGCCCGAAAATTCTACCGCAAAGTTCGGCGGCTTACAGAAGGTTTTACGGCCGGGGCGTTTTCTTGTAAGAACAAAGACGGCGATCAGGTGACTGACTTCCAGAGCATACTTAAATTATGGAGGGCATGTCACCGAGAATGTGAAGATCCCGATATCCCAATCGTTGACGACGGAATTGTCGTTCCGCTACCTGACCATGACGATGTGAGAATAGCGATAACGCGGCTAAAGAACAACAAAGCCGCGGGCGCCGACGGACTGCCGGCTGAGCTATTCAAACATGGCGGCGAGGAGCTGGTACGGTGCACGCGTCATCCTCTATGCAAAATATGGTCGGATGAAAGCATGTCTACCGATTGGAAATTAAGTGTGCTCTGCCCAATTAATAATAAGGGTAATCCTGCAATCTGTGCCAGTTACCGCGGGATTAGTCTTCTAAATATCGCCTATAAGGTTCTAGCGAGCGTATTGTGTGAAAGGCTGAAGCCCACCGTCAACCAACGGATTGGATCTTAACAGTGTGGCTTTAGACCTGGGAAGTCTACCATCGACCAAATATTAACAATATGCGAAATTTTGGAAAATACCCATGATAGGAGAATCGACACACACTATCTTTTCGCCGACTTCAAAGCTGCATTCGAAGTTCAAAAAGAAATTTCCTGTATGCCGCGATGTCTGAATTAAGTATTCCCGCAAAACTAATACAGCTTTGCACGATGACGTTGCTCAATACCAGTAGCGCCATCAGATTTGGGAAAGACCTCTCCGAGCCATTTGATACCAAACGAGGTTTCAGACATGGTAACTCACTTGGAGAGGATCGCGCGAGCCGCAGAACTTAATCACTCAGGCACAATTTTTTATAAGAGCGTACAATTGTTGGCGTATGCCGATGATATTGACATCATCAGCCTTAACAATCGCGCTGTTAGTTCTGCCTTCTCCAAACTGGATAAAGAGGCAAATCGGTTGGGTCTGGTGGTGAAGGAGGACAAAACGAAGTACCTCCTGTCTTCAAACAAACAGTAGGCGCATTCGCGTATCGGCATCCACGTCACTTTAGACAGTTATAATTTCGAGGTTGTAAAAGACTTCGTTTATTTAGGAACCAGCATTAACACCGATAACAATGTCAGCCTTGAAATCCAACGTAGAATCTCTCTTGCCAACAAGTGCTACTTTGGACTAAGTAGGCAATTGAGTAGTAAAGTCGTCTCTCGATGAACAAAACTAACACTCTACAAGGCTCTCATCATGCCCGTCGTAACGAATGGCGCAGAAGCTTGGACGATGATAACATCCGATGAAGCGACTCTTGGAGTGCTTGGGAGAAAGATTCTGCGTAAAGATTTTTGGACCTTTGCACGTTGGCAACGGCGAATATCGCAGACGATGGAACGATGAGCTGTATGAGCTTTACGACGACATAGACATAGCGCAGCGAATAAAAATCCAGCGGCTACGTTGGCTGGGTCATGTCGTCCGAATGGATACAAACGCTCCTGCTCTGAAAGTATTTGATTCGGTACCAGCTGGTGGTAGCAGAGGAAGACGAAGGCCTCCTCTGCGTTGGAAAGATCAGGTGGAGAAGGACTTGGCTTCACTTGGTGTGTCCAACTGGCGCCGGTTAGCAGGAGAAAGAAACTACTGGCGCGCTTTGTTAAACTCGGCCAAAACCGCGTAAGCGGTTACTTCTTATTATACTCAAAACTCCAAATAAAAAAAATTTAGAAGGATTTACATCACCCATATCTTTGGTATTGCCCATATCTTAAAACTTGAACAACAGCCCTCATATTTGTAATGTCCAAATGCTTGCGAAAATAATGCTTTTCTAATGAAGCTTTCTGCTGATAATGGCCTCGTTGTTAGAAATTATCTCAGTTATTTTGATGGAATTCCTTTCTTGTCCTGCTGCTAATATCGTTCTCTTCGGCAATTTATTGTCCTTTGACTCCCAATGTGTGAATCGAAAATTTTGTGTGCTAAAACTTTGTTTTATCTCTTTTTGGTGCTTTGGTTATTCCTCATCTTCGTCCTTTTATGCAATTTTCTACCTTTCAGTTTTTTCAATAAAAGCCTAGTGTTGCAATTTTCTGATTTTTATTATTTTGCCTTTCGTAATGGTGGTGATAGCCATTATTACCAAATTGATTGCGTTACAAGTATAATCGTTTAACGCTATTGTTGTGTCATATTACGAGTATGATCTGTCTGTAGGTGAAACCATTATTTTTTAAGCATCTGATTATATTACTTGAAAAATAGCACAATTATTACAACTAAAATAATTGTAAAAAAATTCAAAAAGTATCCCAGCGCGTATTCAATTATTTCTTCAATCTAATCGTAAATGATGGTATTTTTGAATTCTTTCAAATCAACAATTTTGGCAAAGTATTCAGATAAATAAAAGGAATAGTTAGATAAATACAATTTGTTTAATATTGTACTGCACTCTAAGCTACCAAAATCAATCAAAAATGTTCAAATGAAGGATCAGAAATTATAGATGATAATATTTGATGAAAGCAAAAGTTAATGAAAGCTTACACCTCTTAACGAATTTCTAGCATATAGAGGGTGGCCCATGCAGTTTTTGTTGATTCTTTGTTTTTTTTTTTTACTAAAAATTTATTTTGACAGTCACAGCTCTTTTTTGACAGAAAGTCAGGGTCATATCTCCGTCGAATGAAAATAATCGCTTCACGCTTGAGCAAGGTTGGGAGATAATGCAATGTTGTATAGCCCACACAGAGAGTTTATCGAAAAGATATAAAAGTCTTTTACATCTTTACAAGAAGCACATTTTCAACTTGGCGGCATGGCAAAAAAGTAAGTGTTTGGTGCAGATTTTGGAGCGGTGGTATCACTAGCCCATTTTTATTTGAAATTGAAAAAATGAATTTTAAGCATGATTTTTGTGGTCAAAAATTTAATATTTGGATCTTTAGTTTTAGCAAAATGGCGTGGCAGATGGAAGCCATGCCACCAAAGCTTAAATAAATCTTTTACGCGCTAACTTCGATACTTGTCAAATATTATTAGCCATCTCATGTCACCATGCCACCACGAAGTTGCGATTTGACACCGTTAAATTTTTCTTGTGAGGTGCCATGAAGGACCAATGCTTTGCCAACAATCCATTAACGCTTTAGGCCTTTAAGCCAAGTACCGAGCAAACAACTCGTGAGATAGAGTCAGAAATCGTCATCGAGGTCTTAGAAAATTGGATTAACAGGGTACGCTACTGCGTCAGTCAAAACCCTTTGATTAGAATCACCACGACAAAGTTATTTCAATTTTAATAAGAAAAAATAGATTTGTTATAGAGAAAATAGCTTTTTAAATAAAAAAGGAAACTATTTTTTATTACGAAATACGTTTTTTTATTAGTTTTTTAAAAAATAATAATAGCCTTCAAAGACAACCAAGCAGTATAAAGGTTTTTTTCGTAGTACTTCACGCAAACGGCGCATAACCTTAATGTAATACTCCTTATTTACCGTACGATTTTGTGGTAAGAACATTTGATCGAACTTGGCGTGATTTTTTTGGTCTTCGCTCTCCTGGACTCTTCCATTGTGACGATTGTGCTTTGATTTCGATGTCACAACTATGTACCCATGATTCGTCACGGGTTATGACCCTTTTAAGCAAATGTGGATTATCGTTAACGCCATTCAACAATTCCTGAGCGATACGCATGCGACATTGTTTCTGGTCAAAATTCAGTAATTCATGCCTAAAATTTCTGAAAAGATTGCATGGTATAAGCCAACTGATATGCCGACATTATCAGCAACTTCTCTAATTGTGATTCGACGATTCTCGTTAACAATTTTCTTCACTTTCTCAACATTTTCATCGGTTGTTGATGTGCTGGGGCGTCCAGAGCGAGCGTCGTCATTCACATCTTCTCGACCTTCTGTAAAAGTTTTTACTACTTTTAAACATTTTTTTAACTCAAAGTACTCTCACCGTATGACACTGTCAACATATTAAGTGTTTTTGTGCACTTAGTTCCATTTTGTACACAAAATTTGATGCAACTTCTTTGATCCATTTTATTTTTTTGAAAGCAGAAAATCGCCGGTCACGCAAAACACCTGTCTTATTTATGTCTCTCACAAAAAACTAAACATGCGATATTGCTGAAACCGTGAACATATCTTCGGGACGAGTGTACCAGCTTGAACAAAAAAATAATAATCGAAAATCGAATATACGTAGACTTTGTAAATTATCATACTCGGCTTAAATGTATTATATTTTTACTAGTTTTTGCTTGCCTCAACAAGAGGTACTATAAGAGACACCAAAAATTGAAGTATTTTTACAATATCTCAATTATTATAAATTAAATTTAATGCAGTCCAGTGAAATAAATTCCTTAGCAAAACAGATATTCTCAACCATTTTGGTCTTATTTAAAATATATCCCCACGTTAATGTTAAATTATATGTTCATCTTGTATTCGTTTTTCATATACTTTTCCTTTGAATAACTGCAATAATTTACAAGCAAAGCAAAGTTCAAGTGCATGCTTTGATAAATAACTGAGCAAATATCATAAAATGTTCTGCTATTTGTCGAAAAGCAGAGAGAGTCTGCATATATAAGTAGAAAATAGAGTTCTTAAATACATACTCGTATGCTATGGCCGCAAGTCAATAGCAGTAATGCGTTGTACACATTCGAATGGAGAAGCACAAAAAGCTGCAGTAGTGTGGAAAATCACATATTTTATTTAAAATACACACACATTTGCCTTCATGAAAACAAAAATTTACTACTTTTTTCAGCAAAACTCTTCAAATATCGCAACTGTTTATTTTGCAACTGTATTACTGCATTGAACCAGACATAAGTTTTTACGTTTAACGTCGAAAAATTAGAAACACCGTGAAGTAAATTAATCAAATGAGCATAAGTTCCAATAATTAAATATTTAAAAATAATAATTAGTAATTTAAATAATATTAATTAATAATTTATATATCTAATAATAATTAATTATTTAATAATAATTAATAATTTGAAAGAAAATTCCTAAATAAGTATCTTTAAATTTTCTTCCACCAATTTTCTTCTCATCAAGATTTCCCACATATTAATTATTAATAACATATTAATATCTATTGAAAAATTTGCGAATTATTATAAACGAAAAAAAAAACAAGAAAACGTTTGACCTCTTACATAGATAATTCCTTTTATTTACTTATTTTAAACAAACTAAATCTGGCGACTTGTTTCAGAGATTCATACTATATCAATAAACACTTTATTTTGCCCCTTACTCACAATCAGTACGAAGGTTGCTATTTATATTTCTGACTAAAAACGGAAAGATGAACTTCGGTGTTTGAAATTGGTTTTATTGTTTACCAAAATGTTCTTCGCGATGAGTAATAAACTTTTGCATTCGTTTGAACCAATTTTCGCAGCACTTTGTCGCTTAGCGATTTTTTTTTTAATTGTGTGGGATCCAAAATAATGCAAAATCTCATTGATGCTAGTTATACTCAAGGACGCATGAGTCCACCGGACGTAGCATGAAGATGTTGCCCAACCACTTGAACAACGACTGATTTTGGACAACTTTCCCGGAATCTGTCTGCAAACGAATATCGACCACGAAAAAATTAGTTGTATTCGTTTTTTACGGTGCCAAAGAATGGTGTTTTAGGTCAGCGATACTGTCTCATTAATCCACGTAGAAAATTGTGAAAAATAATCCCGCGAAAATCTTCACGGTTTGATTCCATTTTACCGATATGAACTTTTAATGCCACTGCAAACAACTTTAATATGTAAAACTTTACAGCGAATATCTCACATGGCGCCTGGCAACACCAAAAGTGCCTAAATTCAGTATTCAGTATTCAGTTATTTTACAAGCAACGTGCTGTGGTAAAATGTTTAATAAAATCTGACGATATTTTAGCGTGAAAAGAGGGGCGAATAATTGGTCCTTCAAGTCATAGTGCTCATAATAATAATGAAAAACATGTTGAGCTGCCGAGATTCAGAGAGCGAGGATGTCTTAAATCGTGACTGAAGGTTATGATGTTCGTTTATTCGAAAAAACCCGAAATTCAACCATATTGAGGATGCCAAGTCTAGCAGGTTCATTAGTAATGCATTGCAATAGAATATCAATGTGTATTGGTCCTCACATCAGCTGGATACGCCAGTATTCGGACAGAATCAAAGGAGAAGTCAGTCGAGCCAGATCTGTTTTGAGCACATTGTAAAGTATTTATAAGGTTTTTCAGTAAGAGCGCTTCAACTTTTGAACTTTTTTGAATAAAACACAAACGGTTTGACTTTTTTAACTAATTTTTTTTTATTATCGAGTTTGAACATATACATTTAAGTATGAAATTTGATTTCTTTTGCATAACCACCGCGTGCACGTTTTACGAAGTCCAATCGTTGAACCCAATTTTCGATCACTCTTTTGCATAAATCGGTCGAATTTCCAGCAATTTCGCGTTCAATATTCGCTCTGAGCTCACAAATCGTCGCCGGCTTGTTACTGTAGACCAATGACTTCACATAACCCCAAAACGGGACGGCTTGTTAAATGGACCGTAAAATGGCCGTAATGCCCTTAAAGTAGCAGCAACAGAACGATTATTTTCAAAAAAAATTTGCACGATTTGCAATCGTTGCTCAAGGTTGTAGCGTTCCATGATGAAATGTATACTAATGAAGTTTACAAATGACAAGCGAAAAATAAAAAATATTGCGTCGTTCGCCCTCCCTATCGGAAAAAAGTTGAAGCGCACCTATTGAATAACCCTATATTATCACCTGGTTAACTTTAGAGGATAGAAACTGGTGAGAATCCATTCGACTACGTCATTGAAGGTCACAAGTTCTACATTACAAATACACTGTAGTAAACTGGAAGATTAAATTTAGGCAAGTTTCTGCGAGTTTCTGCGAGTTTCTGTTTAAATATACCTTCTCCGACCGTCTGTGAGTAAGATCACATTTTAGCCAGTCCACATTCGGAAGAGCGATAGGCCAGAGGAAAGTTAATTGCATGCATATGCCAGCGTAATAAAAGGCAGAGATTTTCGATGGAAGGAAAGTAAATGACTATTAAAACGTCTGTAGAAGAGAAGCGAAGCCTCTTAATATGGCAGTAGTGTAGGAAAATCTCAACTCTACTTTCAACCCACAAGCGTTTACTTGATATTGATGAATCATACTAAAAGTAGTTGTCAAGTACATACAAGGTTACGCAAAATTAATCACCCTAATAGAGAAATTAATCACTCCTATAGATTTATATTTTTTTGCAAATGGCGTCGTACGTCACCATATTTGACACTTGTGAGCTAGGAATTAGAAAAGTAATGAAGCGCATACATTTCATAGTAAATGTCATCACTCAAAACCATTTTTTGTAGTAAAAAAGTTACTGAAAACCAATATTCGATGACTTATTTTACTCCAATTTGTATATAGGATGGATGATGTGCTGAATTACCTTTCGGTTTCACCAAGAAGGAAGTGTGTACATTCTGTGTCGGAACTATCCTAAAATCGTGGAAGTATAGGTAAACACGGCCTAACTTTGGTGTCAATATCTCCATTTTACCTCGTTGATTAATTGTTGGTTATGCAAGTGTGTTAGGTGATATGGTTGAAGTACTACACTGCCACTCTCCAAGTAGCACTAACGTACATTTTTGATTCCATTATGAAACCTCTAACAGGCAAATATTCTATCCAGAGCCAACCAGTGCTGTTAGTGTAACGGTTGGCGCGCCGTCCCAGGCTGTTGAATATAGGATCACCCAGTGGTCTCAATCGTCTGGCTGCCAAACCCGGACATTTACAGCGAAAATGTTCAATATTCTTCTTCTATGAAAAGAGCCAACTCCGGACAAAGGTCCCCACAGCTTCTGCAAGGGGGGTTAAATGGTAACCCTAGCTTTTCCGCGAGTGTGGCGATCGTCCAGTGACCGGTAAACACAGCTACGAGTTTGCAAATTGAATGGCGCGGAGTCCAGAGGCCTTTCTGACTCTTTCGTATATTCTACTGGGGCCAAAGGATTTTCGAAATAGCACATGAAGAAATGGAGCTCCATCCCTTCTGCGCTTTCCCCTTCAACAACAGTCAGGGAAATGCCGATGACCAGGTAAGAGATCTCCGAAACCAATTCAGTCGACCACTCTGCCAAGCTCGTCAACAATACCATTTCCGCTATTTTCCCATGTCGTGGACCACAGATCAGAGAAATGCGATTTGCACATCCAAGAGATTTTATCTCCTGTTTAAAGGGTTTGACCAATTTTGATCTGCACTATGACGTCGTCCGAGCCTTGATCGCAGCTTGACTATCGAAACAAAAAGTTGATATCTCCCTAGCTATCGCCATCCCTAAATAGGCATTCCAAAAATGCTACCATCTCCCTTGAGAGATTGCTTCCAGAGGCCAAGCTTCTTTAACCTGCAATTTGCATTTTCAGCAATTTGCTAATTTTTAAATGTTACTAACTTTTTGTTCGTATGCTGTAAGCTTTCAATTCAACATTTTTGCAACTTCGTTTGTTGAGAGCAAATGCAATCATATTATGTGCAATGTGTTACAAACAAGTAAACAAACAGTTGACTGGCTGATGAGATGAAAAACTCGGAATGAGTTAAGAAGGACGCATAAAATAAACATTCGTGAAAAACAACCGCAAGGATGTGAACAATTCGCATATGGTAACCAAAAAGCTGTGAGTATATATGTGTGTGAGTCATTGCAAAATATTTTTATACACAAATGTACTGTTCCATACCTACAAATATGCTTGTGTGTTGAGTGCCATATACCAGGGGTCACTGTTGCCCAATATTCATACGAAGTTTGAGACTCGATCTCACTTTCTCAGTAATGAAATACAAATAATTATAGAAAAGTTATAAAAAAGTTTGTTATATGTTTATTTTAAACTCATTCTTTATTATGATCAAATTATTTGGAGAATATATTCCGGAAACTAGAATTAAAGGCAGCGCATATTGACAAATTTTTACTATTTACTAATTAATTTTTCAATAAATTTTTCCCATAAAAAATACCTAATAATCCACGTTTCAAACTTGCACAAGTAAAAATGTAAAGATTCGAATAATTCTCATCAAAAAAGTTCAATATTTTTAATCATAATTAAGTAAGAGAAATTGGTGACGCTGTTTTATAGTGCATTAAATATAAATACAATAAAATTAATGTTTAAAGTAAGCCAAATTCCTGTTGATTTGTGATAAATCTTTCCACTGAATATGTGGCGCATTCTCACTATATAACAAATGCATGACATTTTTGTCTGCTATTACTACATTTTTTTTTTCATTCAAGAAACTTTCAGTTGTATGCTAAAATATGTTCAACTAATCAAATTAACTATCCACTTACATATTATATATCCATCCTCGTCGTCACAATCTGAAGCGTTGATATAATTTTTGCGTGAAATATTTGTATTTTCCTGCAATTTGCGGAGTACTTCTGGGCTTTTTGTTTTCAAAAAGTTTTTGAGACTTAAACTAGAACATGCCGAATTGCAATTCACAGTATTCGACTTGTAATTGTGACTTGTTTACTGTCTACGATTTGTTGACGTTCCACTGAAGTGATAGTGTCCGGCAAAACTGGCTATTTCAGTGTAGTCATACTGTACGTGCAGTCAAAAGCTATGTAGTAGCGTCGTTCCCTTGTCATTTCTTGTTCACTAATATGCGATAAGAATTATGCGTGCAGAGAAGCATTTATTCAAGAAAAGTATTAATATAGTAAATGATAGGGTTCATATAATTTTAGTGTGATAGGTTTTGGGAAGCTAGAAAGAGGATTATTCCGTAAAAAAAGAATAAATGGCATGGTTATATAATAACTTAAGGACTCAATTTTCTTCTCTAATACTCTACGTTGGCTGCCAATTCTAGACACCCAAAGAAGCAAGAAATTAGATAGCGAAATCGCGTTCTGACAAGAGCGAGGCAGTGGTAGAGGAATCAACGCTCCTCTTTTTTGTTATGGCAGCTGCGGTAGAAGCTATACGTATCCATTGTGTGGTAGGTGTAAATACCAACCACAGTACTAATGGCAGACCGTTCTAAATTGATTAGAGACTTTGCCCACATTCATCCCTTCTACTCTTAGTTAGCTTCGTGGTCCATCTACTGCATGGTTGCACGATGCTGACCAACCTGAACCAGAGCTTCCTTGAGGATGAAGGGATGCCCATACAGGTATATGAGACAGAATTTACTGATTTAAGATCAGTTCTCCTCCTAATAGGTGTGGGTAGACACATGATTCGTATGGGTAGTATGCAAACTATGTATGAAGTATGAAGCAGCATGAATTGTTATGCGCCACATTTGTTTTTCTATAACTACTCACAATGATGATATTTGCACGCGTTTCGCGAAAGTACGCTTCTGTGCTCACACGCCCTTATAACTAAGTATGCGTATTTCTATATCGAATCACATATTTTGCAATTTTCTTCAGCAGACTGTGGCGAATTTATTGTATTGGTTATGTATGCTGTTTACTTTATTTAGTTATGGTGCATACGGATTTTTCTTTTTTATCTATCTACCGTGAAAATCTCTATCACAAGCGCAGACCAGCAGCGTCCTGAAAATGAGTGAGATTTCACCAAACTTCAAACTATTTAAATAACTACAGAGTATGCTTTAGTTCTTTTCGAACTTTATTTGGCAAATAAGAAACACACAAAAATGTACAAAGATACCAGTTGCACGTACACACAAATATACATATGTGCACATATACTTACACAATGAAAGTATTGAGAACTTTTTGCTGCTATGAACAGCAACATTTTTCGATTTTTCGAATGGTAAATCTTGGAAAAGAAACATTTGCAAATAAATGCTGCTTTGTTGTTTGTGTTGCTGCCGCTGAGTTGCAAAAAGTAGTGACAAATGACGGGAAATGAGCAAAGGAAATACGTGTGCGTGTGAAATGATAATGGTAATGTAAAATAATTATTAAATGGAACATTTTGGTGAGTCAGAAATTTATTTTTACATAAAAATTGAATCGTAAAAACATTCAAATCTAATTTATGAAATATCTGAAAAATATAGACACATGTTCCTGTCTTATCTATATACTCGTGTAAATCGCTAATGGCATGCTTAGAGAATTATTTTCTACTTATTACTAATCACTTATTACTAATCATTAACCAAGGCAATTATATTTTTGCGGAACATTGGAACGTGACAGAATGTGGAAAGTGGCAGAGATTATTGCATTGCCAAAACCAGGTAAAGATCCAACTACCTTGTCATCATATAGACCAATAAGCTTACTACCGACAATATCAAAAATTGCTGAAACATTTCTGCATAATCGACTAAGCCAATTTCTAGACCAAACACGTATAATACCGGATCATCAATTTGGATTTAGAAAAATACATTCGACTATCCAACAGATCCATAGAATTACAAATAAAATCCAATCAGACCTTGAAAACAATCGATATTGTGCCACAGTATTTTTGGACGTAGCTAAAGCCTTTGACAAAGTCTGGCACAAAGGCTTACTACACAAAATAAAAATAATGCTTCCTTTTGACTTCTATCTCATCATAAAAAGCTACCTAACCGACTGAAGCTTCTATATTAAATATGACAATCTATGTTCAGATATTCATCAAATAAAAGCTGGAGTTCCACAAGGAAGCGTTCTTGGACCACTGTTTATATGTTTTATTCACCGCAGACATACCACCTCCTGACGAAACTAATTCTTCAATTGCTACGTTCGCAGACGATACAATACTATTAGCATCAGACAAAAGCTTAATTAACGCTACTGAAAAGTGCAGCAATACACAAACGCAGTTAAGGAATGGTTCGATAATTGGTGCTTAAACATAAATGAAGAAAAAACCGTACAGGTTATATTTACTACCTAAACAAAATTTACTGCAGATCCAATTAAAATAAATGGTAAAGCAATTACAATTAAACCAACTACTAAATACCTTGGAATACATTTGGATTTGAAACTAAATTGGAATCACCGCATAAAGCAAAATATCAAACAAATAAAAGAAAAACTTCGACAACTTCATTGTTAGTCAGCACAAAATCCAGACTTACTATACAGAACAAGCTATTAGTGTACAAAGCTATGATTAAACCAATCTAGCTATATGGAATACAGGTGTGGTGAACGGTGACGGTTTGACGATGTCTGACAGGTACATAAAAAATTATGACATCCAGAGGACTTTTAATATAGCAACAGTAGACGAAGAATAAAAAAGATAACAGCAAGGCACTTTGAAAAAATACACACACACAGTGATGTAGAAATCAACAAACTTCTTGAAAGGGAAAAACACAAAAAGACATATAAAGAGAACTCGACCAAGAGACCCAATAAATGCTAGAAAACAATACATTTAGTTAAAATGCTGTTATATTGTTGTACAATTGTAATTATGGTAATTATGTAAATTGAATCTTGTACTGCACATTATTTAATTGTATATTATTTCGCTTATATTAATTTTATCGCTTTTGGCACTAGCCATTAAGCGATGTATATAAATCCTGATCAAATTGTTAAACACATCAAAAACAAAGCTTAAAAAAATTAATTCATTACGCAGGGTGTTTTTAAAGAGCTAGAGAATTTAAAATGGTAATACAAAACAGAAATATTGTTGGAATGATTTTTATTTTTTATTATAATTTGGTATCCGGAATATCTGCTATTGATCAGACAAATTTTCGACTACTTTTTCCAATAAATCTGAATAATAAAAAATAAATGAGTCTAATTAACAAAATGATGGTCATTTGGCTTCAATTCTTACACGAGCTGTAATTTATAGGCAAGATTCTTACGTAAAATTTTCCACGTCATCGTAGAACAAAAACCAACCAGTTGAGAACAACGACGAATCGATATTTCGCTAGTTTCTTCAACACTTCGCTCTATGAACTTCGTGATTTTTTTTTTTTTTTTTCAAAATAAATTTCCCCAATTTGGAAGTCTTGCTTTTGCGTTAAACGATCCATGATGATTTGCCTAACCTTACAATAGCCAAGGAAAAAATTTTACACAGTTGGAATATTTAACTGTCAAACCATAATTATCGATATCGATGGTTCTCATACTGCAAAAATATAGCCAATATAACAAAAAATAAGGCTTGCAATTTTAATATTTTGCCAAATGGCCTGTGCTGGTGAATGCTGATGCGCTCTAGAGGGCACGGATCCCACCACACATATATATATATATATATATATATAATTGGCACGTACACTCTTTTTGGGTGTTTGGCCGAGCTCCTCCTCCTATTTGTGGTGTGCGTCTTGATGTTGTTCCACAAATGAAGAGACCTACAGTTTGAAGCCGACTCCGAACGGCAGATATTTTACGAGGAGCTTTATCATGGCAGAAATACAATCGGAGGTTTGCCATTGCCTGCCGAGGGGCGAGTGCTATTAAAAAAATGTTTTTCTTAATTTTGGTGTTTCACCGAACGGATCCCACCATATGTCTCCACATTCTCGACCCTCAGCGCCTTTTGATACTTGTGGGGTTTCTTTGCCTACAGCTTGTTTGAAATCTGCTCAAAGATTTTCAATAGGATTAAGAACAAGTGATTGTGCCGGCCATGCCCTCAGCTCTATTTGAAACGAACCAATTTTTTGCTAACTTGCAGCATACATGCATGGGTCATTGTCTTGAATATACACGCATTTTGAAGTCATCTTCTACTTTGCATTTGGCGGCGGGACTAGCTTCAATATCTTCAGGTACAATTTGGCATCCACATTTTCGTTTTCCCAATATACTGTTCCAGTACCGTAGTAGAAAAAGCAGCCTATATGTACGTTGGTTTTGGTTTTAGAGTCCTGACATATTCACCAAATTTTAAAGGAATTATTTTTTGATCATCGTACAAATTGTTTGCATCATTTGAAAGGAAATAAAATAAGTTTGGATTCATTGGACCATTTTCCGCCATTTTTAAACTGGTCAGTGTAGATGTTCTTCACTGCCGTTTTTGTGGCCTCAGCAATGGTGAAGTACAAAGTTTTGACCATTTTCAGCTAGTTTTCTTTTGTTGGCGATTTAATAGTGGCATTAATTTCCAAAATTTACGGATTTGTCTTTACTGAAGATAGTCGCTTTCGATATAATCTCCAGTACCATAATAACAATGGTGAAAAGTCAGAGGAACCAGCCAAAAATAATTTATGATGTTTATGTTATGATGTTATGATCCCATTAAGGTATCGAATGCAATAGCAATTATACCTATAGCTCCAATGATTCCGTTCTGGGCTTCGAAAATGAGAGTACACTCTGTCGTAGAATATATGGATAAAAACCATGGAAATAGTGGAAATATATTTCATATCACAACCATTGGATATTTCATATCACGTTAGAAATCATTTGCTGGTCTCAAGAAGAAGTTCGCTGTATGGAAGAATTGACGCATGATAATAATTTCGAATCAAACTAATTCCACCCATATTTGAAGAGAATGGTAACTGGCGATAAAACTGCATAACATACGAGAACAGTGGCCAAGAAAGATCGTGCGCGAATTGCTCTGAGCAATTCAAATCAAATTTAAGCCCGAATTGGCCTTCTCTAAAGTCATAAATCTGTTTATTTCTACTTATACTATTTCTCTACTTATACCAATTCTTTCTTTCTGCAGTAAATGAATTTTCGGATGTAGGTGTTGTTTTTCAGTCAGAATATTTCTTTGCTAATTACATTTGTTTCACTATTCCTAAGGTATATTTCAACGTGCGCTTTCCGCATCGTTATGCGTGAGACTTTAAGGACCCTTGTACAAGGAAAACGCTTTATAATTCTCTAGTGAGGTCAAAGTTGGAATATGCCTCAGTAATTGGCATCTAATTTATACTCTTTTTTCCCAAAGGATCGATAGATGTTGTCCGGTTTGCTCTGCAATCTCTAAACTTTAACGTTTCACGTGCATCCTTTGGGATGGGAATTTAGAAAAGATAAGGGTCGTGAAAATTTTCACATACACCATATATTTCAGACCTGACACCAAGCGAAAGCTATTATCACTTTTCCAAGTATTTTCAAAATTTGGATGGTACAAACTATGTCACAAAATTGGTCTCAAGAAAAGCTTGTTGAAATGGAGCGGCCGGTCTTCTCTACCAATGGTATTAAAAACTTCTTCAATCATGCTTTCATGAAATTGCCTTCTAAATGGGAAAAAGTATTCGAAGAAAACAACGTACATTTAAAATAAACCGGATAATCCTAACTATACTTTATCGTTGAAATAAAGTGAAATAATGCTTAGAACTTTTTACTCTACCAGTATTTACATTTATATGTGTTTGTAAGGATATCGTATACCTAAATCTGTATGTTTGTGTTGGTTGTGGCAAATAAATTCTTGCATTTGTTGAGTTTACACGCATAGCAGCCACAGTATCATTTCGAAGCCATTAAGACATAAATATAAAAAAAACGTTTTATATATTCATGTAAAATTGCACATAATCGAAATTTATCGCCACAGATTTGTGGCCGATTCTGGAGCTTCTGCGTGAAAATAAATCATAATATAAAGTAAAATGAAATAAAAGAATGATAAAAAAGGGTGAATTACACCCATAGCGAAAAATGGGAAAATTTCCCAAAAAAAAAAACAGAAAGTATAATAAAAAGGCCGTGCATAAATAATATGTGTGCCACCTGAAGCAGTAAAGTACTGCAAAAAGTAATATCTTAACGCGCTCAATCATGAAATCGACACCCAAAAGGTTGATGCGTGAAAAGAGGCTGTGTCGAAAGATGCGAACAAAAGGCGAACAATAGGCGATGACCAATGCTAGCAAACTCAAATAAAAAGAAATTGTGGTAACTGCCTGCAGACAGGGTCATACCAATGCACCCCACATATAACTAATATACTATGTGGCGCTGATATACATATATCGGTTACTATTGCTAGTGCATTACACGCATTCCAAAATAATGTTGGCAACCAGCTCGCATAATAAATCAAATATACATCTCTCTATAGCGTGGGGTGGCAAGTAAGTATGATACATACACACACTTTATGTGAGAATTAATGTAAGTACTTCTAGCGTAGTGGAGTATGTGTAAATTGCATAAGTGGGTATATATTATATATGCAACTTCTGTTCAAAAAATACTAGGAATTCTTCATTAAAGCGAAAATGGTTCTATTAATGACCTGTGCTCTTTGGAACGAAATAAAGAATTTTAGCTTCTATTTTCCATAGATGTTCCGCTATTTTCGAACTGGCCAATGCAGATAAGTATATATTTTTTTCTTCAAAATTGTCGTCATAGTTAGGAATAGATAAGAGTTTCATGAGATCATGTCAGTTGAATACGGAGCTTACATGATAATATTAACGTTATTTTAGGGCATATTGTTACGTGCAAGAGAAGATGTGTGGGGTTGTTACAATACTACAAATTTGGTCTCTTTTGACTATCATTCTTCGGAAAGGCTCAACTAAACTCACATGAAACTTTTTATTTATCAGCCTGATGGAAGAGTTAAAAGTGAGCTATGCTATTAGTATTTTTTAAAGATAATCTCTTTCAAAGTTAGGCCGCAACTGCCCCGTAATTCGGTCATCCGTAAACAACTGGATTAATTGACATATACTTTACATAAAAACAGAAAAAAATGTAACACTTTAAAAAACGTGAGCATACAAGGTGGTGAAAAATTAATCATTCAATTTTTCATATAAGCATTACCTCTGTATGTTTATTTAGTGAAACACGAGTTTATTAGAGACTATTAGCAAAATAAAGTAGGGTAACTGCCGAGTAAGAATTAAATATCTAAAACATAATATAGAATAAAAAGTATTAAAAAATATAATTTTCAGGGATGAAAAATCTAGAGATAGAACTCTATATGAAATTAAATTCACTAGAGGGCTCGAACAAGAGCAAAATTACGCAAATATTCCGTTTTAAAATTGTTTTTAAACTTTAGATACATATTTTTAGATCACATTTTTAACATTTTCACAAAAGAATTACGATAAAAAACATTTCTCTGCATATATATTATAATACTTTCGCTCCTAGTCGGATCATTGAGTGTCATACCTATATGCATTTTAGGGTTTATATACCTTATGTTGGACTAAAAATCGAATTTATTTTACGGCATATTCTAAAAGTGCATCATCTTAGAAATATAAATTCAAAAAATCATAAAGATCGGAGCATTAGAACGAAAGTTACAGACCGTAGAAACGCGCGATCCCCGGCGTTTCGGGAGAGGGGGATATCAACAATAAATAATAACATTTTTTAAATAAAAACACCAAAATGTATTCTGTGAGAGTTACCCTTCAGTATGATATATGTCTCATGTGAATAAAAGTTCTAAAACTTATTTAAAAAAAATTATGACAATCGTCCATTTTTTCGGGCTCACAAGGTATATAACCCCTTAACCTCATTGAAAAGTAAAGAACTACCATAATTACGCTCTGGTATATTGAAATTAATTCTTCCCAAAAGAATACTTCCGAATACTTTGGGTTAATCAAAAGCTAATAAGCTTAAACTAATCTCTGCTTGTTTTAATTACTAAGATTATGTGCTTAATTTTGTGTAGCCTTTACTGTAAATTTATTCTATGTGGCCTAGGAAATAACTTTCTTCGTATCAATTGTGCTTCAAATCAGTTGCTCTTCAAGTTATGAGAGGTGCGATCTCGCTCTTTGTTTACAAATCCATTCGCTCAGATACTGAGTTATGGTGCCCACAGTCACCAGCGTTGCCGTAGTAACTGTCTGTTTGCCGTGAGATACGCAAAATTGATCAAAACTTGTGCCCGTAGAAAACAGTTGATTTCGTTCAAATATGAAACATTTCACAATAGGCCTCTTGTTTTCGCCAAGTCTTAGCAAGAGCCTAGTAGATGAAGCTGAACATATGTCGGCAATGCTGGAAGAGAGCTGCCTCAAATTACATGTGTTGGTTAGGCAGTACGTCTAATGATATATAGCCATACTCGCTAGCGGCGAATCTTACTCGATAACTTTGTTGTTGGTTTCGCATGCAAATTTTTCGTTAAGTTAATCGAGCATATAGCCCCTGGTGATGCTCCAGCATGCTTGTCCAGCAGGCTTATATGAGTGCGTGTCGGGTGCTTGACGCTAATATCTAAAATTTTTGATTTTCATCATGCAAAAGCCGACAACAAGTATGTGTGACACGAAGCAAGTACGGGTGTCACCCGACACGCACACATACAAGCCTGCTGGACAAGCATGCTGGAGCGTCCCAGAGGCTAATAGAGATAGCGAGGGGGGAAATGGCGAATAGAAGAGGCCTAATATATCGCTTTGAGTATGTTGTATTGATACATTGTTGCCACTTATATTTTTGCATACATTATTTTATACACTTCCGTGTTATAACCCAACCAACAAATGAAAATAGTTCATTTATCTATAACTAACATTTTTAAAGACCGTTTTTAGATTATTTTCATAAAAATTAAAATTTCTCTAGGCTTATTTTGTTAATGATTTCAAAATGTACTATGTGGTAACACTGTATGGGGAGAGAAGAATTAGCCAACACGTTTTTATGGAACAGTCCAAATTTTTCATTTACACAAACACACGCTTACGCAGAGTTTTATGTGAGTGGCTTGAAACGCCAAATGAATGAACTGTTGCAGGAGTTTAATACATCGACAATCCTAAAGTTTTGTTACAATCTAGTGGACGATTTATAGCTCCACAGATGCATTGTTTTAAAGAGCGAGTCAATCGCAAATATGATTTCTATTTTCATGAAATATAATAACTGGTAGCACATCAAGTTAAAATATTTTTTTTTTGAAGTGAAACTTCTTAGGCGTCGATAGATGAGCGAGAATGGAGAGTAAAATTTCAAGGCGCTTCAACATTTTGGGCATTCTTGTTCCGCGAGAGTGAATAAAGATATAACGTAGAGGAAAAGGAGAGAGAGAGAGCTATACCTTATATATATCTTAGATACACTTTGGGCAATATTTCCTAATTTCTAGTGAGAAATAACACTGCCTACTTTTTGGCGCTTGTTTGTTGGAGCAAACTTTTAGGTAATACATGTGGTGCCTACTTTTTGGCGTTATATTTCCTTGGTGCCTACTGTTTGGCGCTTATCTCCGTTTCCTGGTGCTTGCGCGTACTATAAAATGCTATCCATTCTGGCGTCGGATTTATTGGTATTGCCTTACGGTAATTTGTGCCGTTGCTGCCGTCCTGGAATCGCTGCGTTTGTGGGGGTAATAAATGCTCAGAGTAGTTCGCGTTGTTAACCCTTCTACGTTTTTTGTAGATTTTGTCTATTTGTATTCTCTGCAAATGTTGTGAATTTATTTAAATATATATTTTTTCGCTCTCTTTTTCTCTCTCGGGTCTCTCCCTCTTTCTTTGTCTGCCTTGAAAGTTTCACTTCTGTTATGTGTATTACGCTGCACGCACTTTTTATTTCAATTATTTCTTCATTTAGTAAATTTAGAAACACAAGGTTTATGTGTAGTATGTGTAGTAATTATATGCACTTACATATTTCTCAACTATTTAAAACATTTATTCAGTGATAATTTGAAATTATATTTAGATAGCGATAAATCAAGAGCCAAATAAACTGAAATCTGATTAACTCATTCAATGTTCAAATCACTTGTGCTTTCAAGGAATAAGCATTTGTAACCAGCTCTATGAAGAATACATCGTCTGAAGATTTTTTTGAGGTATGTGAAAATAAATGCGCTCTAAGAGTAAAGGCGAGTCAACTGTCCCAAGTATATATAATATCCAAAACATAGCAGAGTGAGAGTATACATATTTCTTCTACCTTGTAGGGATTTTAAATTTAGTAAATCATTGCTTTCTATGTAATATTAAATTAAGAATTACGGGCACTTTTGGAGCAAAAGTTAGTGTAGCAAATGCATTGGGTGCGCGACCGATTTTAATTAGCAACAATGTGTGAAACTCATACGCCAGGGTATTCGCGTTCTCGTATAGCAAAATAAATTATTATCCACCACAGCCATATACAAGTACACACATACATATTTATGAAAGTTTAAGCCAAATTGGTATACATAAATTGGTCCAAAAATGCATATATACATGAGTGCGTGTGCGTATGCTGTCGTTGTTGATTAATTGTGAGACCACTCCGACCGCACTCCTGCCTGGATATGTCAACTTTAATTTGTTGCAACTAATTGACACAACATTTTGTAGCAATATCATTTGCATTCATTGCTGCACGATCCACTGTCGAACATGCGTGTATGTCGTCACAAATTTGTTTCGTGACTGTCAAAGAGGCAGATACACTTTGCTTGCTAAGCGCTTTGCCTCTGCAAAATTGTATGCTCACTCGCGTAAATCAAATTCAATTTAACAACGAATTTCGCGAATTACACATCCAGTAGTCTACTATACATTTATTAATCTGTGTTCGTATGGCGCGAGCGTGGAATGTGGTCGGCGTGCGCCGAGCAGTTGATATAAGTAATGTGATAATTAGCTATATATATATATGTACGTACGAATGTATGCACGTTTAGGCGTACATGCTGGAGCAAATTGAATTGGCTTGAGTGGAGCAAATCGCTCAATTAGCATAACTGTATCAAATGTTGATTAGAGAGAAATACTCAACGAGTCAAGAAGTGCAGACCGAACCAAGCGATTGAATACCAGCATTTTGACCAGTCGATAGTTTTTGTGTTTTTTAATATTGATTATTTTTGTACAAAAGTCTAAATTATTTAATAAAAGCCATATAAATTTAAATTTCAAACTTTATACAAAATTTAGAAAAATTCAACAAAATGTCACACTTTTTAATCGGAATTTCACAGCTTATGAAATTTTAGTATAATAATATGCAAGATTCAAACTTTCAATTTATTACACTGGAATTAACCAACTAAATTGCATACTAAGAGTGTGTCAAAGAATTCTAATTAAGGACAGTGAAATTGAGGTGAAAAGTTTGGCGACTTTTTCTAATTTATGCATAAAGCTTGAAAACTGGTTTTGTATGGTTTCTGTTAAACAATGAGATATATTTTTATATAAAACAACTTAACATTAAAGAGAAATAGTTATTCAAAGCAAAAAAGGGAACATTGTTAAAACTCGTTAAAATGTCGTTGAGCTATCGTTCTGTCGTGCATGTATCTGAATGGGAGATTTTACATGTTCAATCCTAACCATAAACATTTTTCTAATGATAACTTTTAGGCAGGCATAAAGCTTTACGAAGTTAACTTTATTTAGAATAAACTTTATAGTTTCAATGAATTTTTAAGTAACAAATTTCCTCTTAAGTTGATATTCAAATGATAAAAAACTTTGGGTTGAATTTAAAACATCAGAAGTTGAATTGATAATACAAAATAAAAAAATTGTTGGAAAGAATTTTTTTTTATATAATCTGGCAGATAATTTCTTTGGATTCATTTTTTGAATATCAAATCCGATACATGTTCGCCGCACCCACGAATTACATGACCCATTCCACCAATCCAATTTCCGATTACTTTTTCAAATAAATCATAATAATAAAAACTGCCATGCAAACGAGGGTCATTTGTCTTCAATTCTAGCACGAACTGATTTTATAGGCACGTAGGTCAAGACCCATGCGGAAATTTTCCACGTAATCAAAGAATATTGCCAACAAGTTGAGAACGAGGCAAGCGCCGGGAATTGTTCAGTAAAACGCAAAATAACTGTTTAATCATCAAAATTTATTTGTCGCCTTCAAAATAGGCTCCATTCGAAGCAATATACATATGTCAACGATTAGTCCAGTCATCGAAGCAAAAATTTAAGTGCGTTTAAAGAGATATTCTTCAGCTCCTTCAGCGAATTCTCCTTAATGGCCTCTATCGACTCAAAGCGGCATCCGCGGAGTGGCAACATAAGTCTTGGGAATAGTCACAGGGGGCTAAATCCGATGAGCACGGTGGTTATTCGATGATATTGTCGAGTTTTTGGTGAAAAAAGTATTAACAGTATGAGCTTTGTGAGACGGTTGGTTATCATGGTGCAAGATCCATGAGTTTTCTTTCCACAAATTGTGCCATATCCAACGCACATTCTCTGAAAAACGTCGTATGACTTCCAAGTACTATTCTTTATTTACCGCAGAACCATTTGGAAGGAATTCTGAGTACACAACCTTACGATAATCAAAGAAATCGAGCAGGATAACTTTCACTTTTGACCGACTTTCACGTGGTTTTTGGGTTTCAGCTCATGTGGATAGTGCCATTCAGCCGCATGTTGACTGGTTTGCACGTCAAACTCATGTACCCATGTCCCATCACCTGTTATGATGCGTCGGATTAATGTCGGCTCCGAAAGAAATTCAACTCTCTTGGAACGAGTTGAGTAGCCACGTTTCAAGCCCAATTGATGGTGTAAAATGTTGCAAATTGATTCGTGAGACCCGCTAAGATCACGAGCTACCGCCCTAAAACTTAAATGATGGTTTTCCAGCACCATTTCCTTGACTTTGTCGACGTTTTCATCTGTTGAAGACGTTGATGGGCGACCAGATCGGGGTAAATCTTCCACGTCTGCTCGGCCCTTTGCAAAGGCGTGTTTTTAATAAAGCTCACTCGCCATAGGCTTTCTGCAACGTTTTCAATGACTCGGCTTACAAAATCCCACAAAATTTAAGACAAATTCTTTGTTCGATATTTTCATCCATAGCGAAAATTGCAGAGCACACTGCAGAGCGGTTGACTGATATAAATATCATAAATGCCAGAAACAAGCTAATTGACAAATTACGACACTAGAGAGGACAGTTGTACCAACATTCCAGCAAAACAAAATCTTGGCATATGTGTAACGCGCGCTTTTTAAGTGAACAATTTCCGATATTTTTTTGACAGAATGTAAATAACTTTTCTTCCTTCTGTAATAAATATCTTTAGTTATGGAAAACCCCTGGCTTCGAAGAATTCCAAAAGTTACTATTACACGAGTATTGATAGGATAAAAGGCGAAAAGGTGTCAACTCTCAATCTGACTGAAAAATTTATTACAAATTTGCGGGTATAAAGTAGACGGGGCACCCCAACTGACCCCAAATTACTGCCTTTGCACACCTTGTATTATACTTATATACCTAACATTCCTAACAAACAGCTAATACAAACTAAGCTGCGAAAGAGTCAATGAACCACACAAACGTCGTCACTAATATTCGTACATCATAAATTATGACTAATGGTTTGAGGGTCATGGGTAGTTCGCCTCAAATGCCTAACATAGCGGTTTCTCTGAAGCTCACAAAATTTTCTGGCAATTTCAAGGGATTTAATGCGTCAATGCGAAATAATTTTCTTTGCAAAATATTAAGCCTCAACAAAGTCGAAATGACGTACGCAAAAGTGAAAATTCGGATTATGCCGATTAATACCCTTATTTTGTGCTGCTGAAAGTAAGCTTGGAAAGGGGGCGGTAAAGGTAGCAAATATATAGTATATCTAAATCAATACACAATTTATTAAATAAAATACAATAATGTTAAAAATAAAAAACTAAATGTTTTCATTTATTTCTCAGCTTAGATAAAACTCCTTACGGCTTATTTTTGCTTATTATTTGGGCCCGTATTTTTAAACACGCCCAACGTTGATGAAGGATACTAAGAGTATCGTTCTTGTAAGGATTTCTCACAAGCTTGCTAACGGATCTCAGGTACAGGCTTAAGCCGGCTCTGATAAAACTGCTAATCAAGTACTTAAGCAACTTGTTTCTAGAGCTTTCCATATGAATAGGCGCGTTGTCCTGCTGGAATATTATTTATTAATTTTCCCGAAGTGGTAGAAACGAAAGAAAGTATTCAAACAGTATGTCTTTATAGGGCAAAGCATTCATTTTGTCAGATACAAAAGTAATTTTCAGCCTGGGCTATGAGCTCTCTAAATGATCAAAGTTCGTCCTCTTTTGATTCGTTTTGACAGAACCTGCTTCTCTTTCCATAGATCTTGCCAATCTGGTCTTATTGTTACCATTCAGGAATATATTTAAGACAACTTGTCTCCAAATGGCTACACTTTGAACAAATTCCTCTGTGCTTTTGTTCTAAAGGCGGCTTAAAAGAGCACTTTTCGTTTTTAAGGTATACAGAACACGTTACCTGTTTTTAGAGGTCTATAATAGTAATTTATGTTCAGGCTGCTGACTACGTTCGATCACGAAGCTAAGGCGGCAAACATTTTTCTAAGCGCAGCGCACGTGTTGTCGCAGAAGTTCGCTTGGAACACAAATTGGACGCCACCATACAAGCGTTGCCCAATAGTAACCTTGCTCCGATTTTAACGAAGTTTTGTAAATGGTCTACATTCACTTAGAAAAGCAGAAATGCAAAAAAAAGAAGGACTTCTCTGCTCACACGCCTCCCACACTAATAGGCAGGCGAAATAGTTCCGATTTAGATTAAATTTGATTTGGGTATTTCTTCTTTCTATAAACGCATAAGTCTGAAGTAGAACAAAGTTTGTTTCACAGGTTAGCACACCACCTATACAAACTGTGGCTTACAGTCAATTTCTATCCATTTTCTTAAAAAATTCCCTGCTACATTCACAATCTCTCAGTTTTGCAATTAACTTCATATTGACTTTGCGAATTTTTTCTGAATCTTCAGCGCTTGGAGTTTTGGACTTCTATGCCTTAACTAAAATCACTCAACTTATTTTCTTTTATTTTCGAGCTCCAAACCACAAAAATTTCTAAAATAGGTGCCACTTCCAAATACTTTTAGAACGGTATTTTTATAATATATTAAAAAAGGAACTGTGAAAAAAAAAACTTTTATCCCCCTTTTAACTGGATTATTTATTAGTCCCGTCCTTATTATTGGATTTATCGTTAATTGGATCGATCCTAAACCAAATATTACTAAACTTACCATTTTCATTTTTACTATAATATTCTGTACACGTGCTACACTGTATGATGCTTTATGAACTTCTTCTTAGTTTTCACGCCCAAGCCTCAAGGAGCTTTTACAACACACGGTAACCGTTTTCCAAGGCCTAAAATTCTTTGTTCTTGGATTTCATTCAATTCCTTTTCCTCGTGTCATGAAACGTTTGAGTCGAACCGTATTTAAAAATTTGTAATGCTAACAAAGTAGTGT
The DNA here is from genome assembly GCF_027943255.1 of Anastrepha obliqua. Taxonomy (NCBI): domain Eukaryota; kingdom Metazoa; phylum Arthropoda; class Insecta; order Diptera; family Tephritidae; genus Anastrepha; species Anastrepha obliqua. The sequence goes on from NC_072892.1 coordinate 92,473,168, forward strand.
AGACAAAATTGTTAATACTTTTTAAATGAGTAGCAGCATAAACCAAATTCTAAAAAATCATCTCACAAAAACAGAAGTTTTACGTCACTCAGTTCAGCTATTATTCTTAAAAAATATAATCGACACTGGCCGAAGTATTCTGCTGGTAATTCTTTATACAAAAGTCTATAACAGCTTACCCATAAACTACATGCAATCATTTATTCACCAAAAAATTGGTGAACAAAATTTTATAAGGACTACTAACTAAAATTTAAAACAAAATGGACCAAAATCCTTTTTAGAGCAATGCTTCCATGGATCTTTTTGTTTTAGAAGTGCCAGTAAAATACTTCAGTCATCGAAATAAAGTAGATACAAAATTTAACATGTCCTACTGTACATATTATACTTTTAGCTGATATATAGCAGATACTAATTAGTTAATATGGATATCCGATACGTGAATCGGAAAATATGTTACTCGGCCCTCTCGCCCTTTTCCTTTGAATTCAGTAGCCATTAATGAAATTGATGCCTGCAATATTATTACATACTGCAAGTACATAATATATATATGGAATCAATTGTTTTATCTTATTATGAACTCTCTCTCCCACTTTACCAATATGCTAATTTACATTTATTATTGAATTAGTGCTTTTAGTTATTATATATTACATACACGAAATTCTTGAAATTGAAGGTGAAATAAAGACCAATCCCTTGTTACTGATCAAAAATTACCGTTTATTATTTTCCCGTCGTGTTTTCTCTTCATTTTCAATATTTTTTAAATTTATTTCATTATTTTTATATAAAATTCAATTTTTGATACAAGCCCAAAATATCTGCCTGCGATTTCTAAATACAGTAGGTTCTGTTTTTATGCGGCTTTTTTTTATGCGGTTTTGAAATAGTGCGGTTTTTTTTTTTAATTACAAAATGCATGTTGACCTATCGGGAATTGTACATATAAACAAGATTCTAAACCAGCTAAGCAAAAACTCATCACAGATTACATCAGAAAAGCTAACCCTACAAGTATGGAAGATATATAAAGATATAATTTTCAAAGATACAATATTTTGTTTATGCGATTTTATTTAATTATTTCAGATTCATGCGGTCTATGGAACGTATCTATAGTAATAATATGGGACTAGTGCCCTTTTTTATGCGATTTTATTACATTATTTCAGATTTATGCGGTTTTAGCGTTTGAAACGTATCTATAGTTTTACTATAGAACTAGTAGCTTTTTTTATGCTGTTTTTTTTTATGCTGTTTCTTGCGGAACGTATCTACCGCATAAAAACAGAACCTACTGTAAATGCTTTTTTAAGCTCTTGCGATTATTGTCATGCAATCAAAACATTAACAAGTGTTTTTAAATTATTTTCTGTCTCCTATTTTTGGTTGTATGTATTATGGGATTTACAGTATTACTACTGTGGGCTATAATCGATTTATTTCCAATAATCGGATTTCTGGTTGAATTTTGTTCATACCTTAAACGTTTGTACATATTTTAGCCACGTGCAGATATTTATGAAAGCTAAATTAAAGCAGCAACATATGCAAATTCATTGGAGTTTGAGGGAAGTTTACTGATTTTCCCGAGCAAACACAGAGGTAGTCCACAATGAAATTCAATTACAAATCGCAGGCGAGCATAGAAAGTACAAATCAAAAACAAAGTCAATTGTAAACTATTCACTGGATTTTTTAAATTATTGGTGAGTTTTTTAATTTAACCAGGATTTTTGAGTACGAAAAGGGTGGCGAGCAGCCAACGAAAGCGAAAATTTTCAATTCGTAACTGAAGAGAATGTGCTTCCAATCTAGGGAGCAACGATGGAATTTGGAGTTAGAGTTGTATAGAGTTAGAGGGAGATGTACTGAAAATGAATAATACTATAATACTAACTTAACTTAATATATTTCTATATTATGGACACATTTTCAGGGTATACTTGACACACCTTGTATAAGAAAAACCAAAAACAAAAAACAAAAAACAAAAAGAAAAATAATTGCCCACATTATCAGAACAAAAATTCTCTACTGTAAATCGAAAGGAGTGAATATTTTGATTGCAAGAATTACAAGAATTCCTACTAAAATTCCATTTGAATTGAAGCATTCACAGTTCGAAGTTCATCTCACTTTTTGGGAGACAACAAAGCAAAACAAATAAGTGGAACTCAAGCGCAAATACCGCAAAATAAATGTAGAAATTCAGATATTAGTGACCACTAATCGTTACAATCACTGCATAACTGCATCTTTTTGAATCTCTGCGTAAATATCCTTAACTTCTTTAGACCGAAGCATTAACCAAACTTGAAGCAAATGAATAGTTTCATGGTTTTACCGAGAATGCATAGTAACTTCAAGGCTTTTACACATCGGAAGTACGAGGTTTGTTAAAAAAATAAGGTGAATTTTCAAATTTCGCGGTCTACGTACATTCGACTTCTTATGTCGTCTTGAAGATATTTTCACGGTTTTAGCAATATGGCATGTTTAGCTTGTTTGTGCGAGTCATAAATAAAACACGTGTTTTGCGTAGTCGGTAATTTTCTGTTATCGACACTTCACTCTCTTCTTCTATTGGGACAATTGGGCTTTGGACGAATGTACCAACATAAAAAAAATAGAACAACCGAAAATCGAATGTACATAGCTTGCGAAATATCAAAATTCACCTTATTTTTTCAACAATCCTCGTATTTGTAGCTAAACTCCTATCCGTTTGCTATCAAGCGTACAAGTATGATATTCCACCAGCACACCGAAAAAAGAGCAAAAGTATAGGATTCTGATTAAATATACTCATTGACGTCCAATTGAAGTAAAACTACGCTTTTGCAAATAACTTCCATATCTTAAAGTTATAGGTCCTAACATTTATATACTAAACCATTAGAATAAAACACCTTTCAAATATATAGACAAAGAAATAATATATAGACAAAGAAAGCCTGGATAGTTTCTAAATTTTTAAAAAGTGTTTAGAAAAGGAAAACATAAAATGTGAAGTTGTAAAGAAAATTTTTTTTATTAAATGTGACTATGATATTATTTCGTGTGAAGATAGCCAAATGCTTAAATTCATACTTGGAGTAAAGTAAGTGAACTAAAAAGTATTTTTTCAAACTATTACGCGAAAGTTTCTAACTTTTTTAAAGTGGCTCGTACAGCAGTTATGGGGTACTTGGCCAAGCACCATTTATGGTGCGCGTTTTGATGGTGAATGGATCAAATATGTTATGTACTTACGTTAGAAGTAATTTTCACTTACTACCACTAAATAGAAATAAAACATTTTTATATGCAAGTGCTAAAAATCTCATCAAAAATGCTGTTATAAATATTTCGTCGGTAACTTCCAAAAAACACTAATTTCCGCACTATCACTTGAAGGTAGAAAACTTCATGTTTTACCCTCTATGTGATCACCCGTGGTAGCCAAATAATGTTTTTTTTTACATGTTTTTCATATAAAATTCTCTTATATAGTGTTGATCCATATGGTATTGATTAAAACTATTAAGAATAGTATGTTCCAATTCTATTGATTTTTCTTATATTTTTAATTTTTTTTTTGTTTCACACTGCCAAGCATACACCCAAGGCACCAAGCACCAAGTCTTCATTTAATTTTTAATATTCTATTGTTGCACCCTCTTAAAAAAAAATATTTTTTATAATTATTTAACATAAAATAATAAAAATATCCAACATATATACCGGCCGCAGTCGAATGGCTTGGTGCATGACTACCATACGGGGTTCGAAACCCAAGGCAAGAAACACCAAATGGTAGGCAATATTTTTTCTGATGGTAGCCACTTCTCGGCAGGCAATGGCAAGCTTCCGAGAGTTTCTTTCTGCCATATAAAAGCTTCTCATAAAAAACCATTCGCCGTCCGGAGATGGCGTGAAACTTTTTCAGTTGTGGAAAAACATCAAGACGCACAACACAAAGAGGAGGAGGAGCTACTCCAAATACCAAAAAACAGTGTAAGCGCCAAATATGATATATGTGCAATGTATGTAGATATGCACATGTAGATGCTTTGCAAAAGGAAAGATGTATTCGCTGATGCCGATTGCTCCAAAGGAACAAGACCGAAAATTATTTCGCTGTACCTATAAGCTCAAATACAAAGTAAACGAGAATAAGGAGTTAAATGCAAAAGAAAATTCAAACAATGGTTGCACTGTAAAATAAAATATTAAGAATGTAATAAATTAATCCCCTTTTGGTGTTTCCACACATAAATATATTTATATTTATATATGTATATATAATGTACATATTCACCAAAGAGCTTTTTCAAGTTATTAAAATAGCCGTTTTTGGAAAGTCGTTCTAGTTGGTGGCCACAACGCCTGGAATGCTTTCAATCGATTTGATAAGCAAGGGTGATTTTTTAAGAGCTATAGAAAAGTTTTTCAAAAAAACACAAGTAAAATTCAGAAAAATGCGTGAAATTTTTATTTAAATCGATAGTACAGTCCATATAATTCAATATTTGAAGATTATTTCATGCAAATGTTGACCACGACTGCGCTTCAAATGGTTCATCCGCTTAGTCCAATTTTGGCATACTCTTTCCAATGTTTCGGTCGGTATTTCACACATAAATGCTTTAATGTTGTCTTCCAATGCGTTAATTGCGTTAATTGAAGCAGGCTTGTCTGAATAGACATGAGCTTTAACAAAGCCCCACAAAAAATAATCTAAAGGCGCTTTATCGCACGATCTAGGTGGCCAATTGACAGGTACCGAACGTGAAATAAAATGTTCACCGAACTCGCCTCTCCACAAGTCCATTGTTACGCGTGCTGTGTGGCATGTGGCACCGTCAAGTCAATCTTGACTTGCAGCTCTTGCATTTTGGGCAAAAAAAAGTTGGATATCATTTCACGGTAGCGCTCACCATTCACAGCTAAGTTACGATTCGCAGCATCTTTGAAGAAGCATGGTCCAATGATTCCTCCAGCCCATAAACCGCACCAAACTGTGACCTTTTCTGGATACATTGGTAGCTCTTGCAATTCCTCTGGCTGATCTTCACTCCAAAATCGACAATTCTGCTTATTTACGTACCCATTGATCCAAAAATGAGCTTCGTCGCTGAACACAATTTTTCGATAAAAAAGTGTATCTTCGCCCAACTTTCCAAGCGCCCATTCACCAAAAATTCTGCATTGCGGTAGGTCGTTCGGCTTCAATTCTTGCACTAGCTGTATTTTGAAAGACTTCACACCTAAATCCTTTCGCAAAATTTTCCACGTTGTTGAGTAACAGATGCCCAATTGCTGCGAACGGCGACGAATCGATAATTGATGGTCATCATTAACACTGGCCGATACAGCTGCGATATTTTCTTCAATTCGCACTCTACGTAAGCGTATTGGTGGTTTGATGGCCAATAATGTAAATTTGGTTCTAAATTTAGTCACAATAGCTCGAATAGCCGCTTCAGTGGGTCGATTAAACTGACCATAAAATGGAAGAAGCGCGCGATAAACTTTCTTAACAGAACACGAATTTTTATAATAAAATTCAATGATTTGCAAGCGTTGTTCGTTTGTAAGACGTTAAATTATATAGTAGACCAAACTGAAGATGTTTGACGGTGTAACAAAACACGAAACGTGCGTCGGCTGTTTAAACCAAATGTTTAAAAAGATAATAGCTAAGAAATCACCCGTTACAATGCAACAAAACAGATACATTGTTCATCCCTTCAATGTATTTTTCTGATAGGTGATGGAAAATAAGAAGACACGTATTCTACCAAATAGTGGCGCAAAAGTTATCATCCAATTTTGTTTTTGAATCCTTTTTTACTAAATAAAAAACAAGGATATTCTTATATGGGTAATTTCTGATTAATTCGGATACATGGCATGGTATCTGAAAATTAACCGTATTCGTATATGGAAACTATTTATTCTACGAAATATTATAATGTGTTTATTACTGTGAATACTTTGTTTAAAATGTTTTTTTAGCATTCATATTAATGTTCAGTTCCTTCTTAGTGTCAACACATTACAGCTTGATGCCGACTGAGGCTTCTTGTCCTTGCCTTCGCTATTTGAAATACATGTACAAGTTTATATGAAAAATTTCCCGATAAAACACATGCAAAACATAATTTTCGAATATCGTTTGTTTGTTTTTTTTTTGTTTCGTTTGATTGTATTCTGCAACAGGCACCAGATGCTAAGAGCGGTGAATATGGGCGATGTAAAACGATATAAATTGTTTTTGTTTTTTTTTTTTGTTGAAAACTCTTTCACGAATCTTGTTTAATGAGACCACTTTTTTAGTCGTCTGTCAGGTTGTGCGGCGCAAACCTCTAGTTGAGCTTATGAATGCCTGAAGATTAGATCTAAATGTGATTGTATGAGGAGTTCAGAATTCCATTTCTGCGATTTTCAGTGAAGATTTCTTATCCTTTTTCATGAATTCTTGTACTTTTCAAAGGCTTACTGGTTTTTCACCAGCACTAACGCGAAAGGTTCAAACACATTAAGCTGCATCCTATGTAGAACTCCATAACTTAAGCTTAAGTATTTCTTTATCCGATTCGGTTATTGAATTTGCGAACTTGCATACGTAACAAATAATCAGCACCCTATGTCTTTTGAATCATTTAGTGCATTTTGGCAAACGATTTGCGAAGTTTGCTATAAAAATCAATATTTCCAAAGCGGCTTTTACTAAGAAAGATGGCTAAGGCAATTAAGTTATTTTTTTACTGAAATACTATCGTATTTAGACTGGAATTGTATACATAATTCAAAAGTATTCCAAAACAAAACTCATTCGTTTTTCGTTTATTTATAAAAATTCGTTTTTTTTAATAGAGGGTATATATGAATTCCTGCAGCATGTCTACCTTTCACTTAGTATCATACTTAATAGCATAGTGAAGTTTATATGTAAGAGTTTGCGTAGCAGCTGACAATTGCTTACAATAATTGCGAATGATTCTAGTCACGAAAGCTGTCGCAGTAATTACTCAACTTATCTGAAGGTATACAATTACATTTGTGACATAAGTATGCATACCGCGCATATTTATACATAGCCATTTGTATATGTAAACATAATTAATTGGTAGTACGATTATGTGTACAAATGTCATTTCTCCATTGCTCATAAAATATCCATTACACAATTGATGTGACTGTCAACATGAATTCTAAGGGGTAACACTCTAAAGTTAGGTCAATAGCCGCACACTTTGCTAGGACAGTCACATCACCAATAGCCAAAAGTGGGTGGTAGTAATTCTAACAGCTTTAATTGCTTTTTCTTCACCACAGACATATAAAATATGAACTTAGCATGTTTAATGACCTATTAATGGACATAATTCTGAGGTTACGCTACATGTTCGAGAATAATTTTCGATGATTTCCATAATTTAATGAAAATTTTATGTTAATTTTGGTTTTGAAAACTTTTATGCTGTGCTATTGACCGCTTTTAGAGATATACTAAATATTTCTCATAAGCTCTTTAATTTTTTTACTATAGCTGAGGACTAGCTCCTATCTTCGATGTAATTTGAATAGTAGAATTACTTAAAAAGCGCAAATAGGATACACAAATTAGTGAACTTGTCAATATTTGGGCCCGAAATGCCTTGCAAATTGTGTGGCATTTAATGTTGAGAAATTATTTCCAGCACAGTGCTGCCTCATCAGCAACTTACGCATATAGTAATTCCCAATGTACAGCAAGATACCATTTAAACGGGAGATTCATAATTGGAGTTGATTCCCCAAGTTATTTGCGCATTTGTCTAATTTCTCAATCCACATATCAACATCCACATTTGTTCCGGGACCTAGTAGTTTGGTGCTATGGAAGAAAACTTCCGTCTACCGCTTATTTTTATTTTAAGATTCAAGCACAGTTTCCATTTTTCATATATCTTTGGGTCTCCGCAGCTCCCCATTGCTTGGCCATTGTGGTGTGACTTAATAAACAAATTCGAATAATAACAAGAGCAACAATTACCATCATTGAATGGTGAAAGGATGAAAAGACTACCAAGTGTATGCGTGTATATGTGCATATATACTTTTCATGAAAGGCAACGAAGTGCACTCGAAATCTCTATTGACATTGCGCTCTAAACGCAACGGCTGCCACAGCAAGCACTGAAGGTGGAACAGGCCATCACAACGGTGTAGTGCAGCAGGCGAGAAACTAGGTAAAGGATAAAAGTAGCTCTACAAGCAAAATAGCAGAGCTTTTCTAAAGCTCACCTACACATATGCATGTACTAGGTTGCTTCAAAAGTTTTGCAATCCGATAAGAGAGGGGTTTCTTACTAGTCTAATTATTATTATTTTTTTTTTTTTTGAATGTATATTAAGTTTCATTTCAATGGAAAAAATCAAGTATTGTGCAGTGATTGAATTTTTATTTTTCAAAAGGAGAAAGATGGATTGCTTAATTTAAACGTGCTCCTACAAGTCTTGAAGACGATCCAGGTCAAGGACGTTCAAAGACAGCAACAGCACCAGAAAGCGTATAATCGAATAGTAAAATCGTTGAGTGACTGAAAGAGATTTAGTAGAAAGGCATATCATTAGGCAGTGTGAACAATATTTTGATTGAAATATTGGGTTTGAGAAAACTATGTGCATAATGGATGCCGCATTCGCTAACAATGGAATAAAAACACATTCGAATGCGACTTTCTCAGAAATCTTTCAAGCGTTTTTGAAAGAATAAAGTGGATTTTGTGCATCGATTCATTACTATCGATGAGACTGGGATCTATCACCATGAACCGAAATCAAAATGGGAGACTAACGAGTGGTGTAAATCGGCCAGAAATCGGCCAAGAAGGTATTAGCATCAGTTGTTCAGGATGCGACAGGAATTTTGTTTTTAGATTACTTCCAAACTGGTAAAACGATAAATTCTGAATATTATTGTATATTAACTTTTTAAAACATTTGAAGGAAAAGTTTCGTGAGAAAATACCCAGTTTGCGAAAAACAACCAAAAAAACTATTTTTCATAAGGACAACGCACAATATCATCAGAGCATTTTGACAACGGCTAAAATCCAAGAAAGCGGCAGGTTAATCACCTACCCTGTCAGAAAACAAATATATTAACGAAACTAACGCTCGAAGCCATATGCTCCCGAGAGGAGTGAACAAGGAAAAAAAAGAAAAACAATCCAAGAATTAAAATTCGAATTTTTAAAGCATCCACCGTATTCACCAGATTCGGCTCCTAGCTACTTCTATCTGTTTCCAGACCTACAAAAATTCATGCGTGGAAAGCGTTTTTCATCAATGAGGTCATAACAGCTGTGGAAGCATATTTTGCAGCCCTTCGAGATTCTCACTTCAGGGATGGAGTTCATAAATTGGAATCTCATTGGAACAAATGTGTTAATGTTCAGGGAGACTATATTGAGTAATAAAATGTATTTCAAACCATAAAGTTGTATTTTTCTTTTCGAACTGCAAAACTTATTGAACAACCTAGTAGGCGTATAAGAACATATATATTTGTGTAAAACATATATAGTATTTTATGGTTGCACAAGTCTTTGCATAGAAATGTGATGATGAATGTGGGCTGGTTTGAACTTGGATAGTCTTTTTTACGCAACATTTTGTGCTTAGATTTTTGGAACTATTTCTAGCAAGCAAGAATGTACAGAGTTATTTGCTACATACGGGTCCTTTGGATTATATTGAGTTGTATACATGGATGGATCTGTTGCTCTGGGTAATGTGGGCTTTTATGAGTGACTTCCATTTAATAAGTTGCCACATGAAACATCAAATTATACACTTTTTTTCTATAAAGAAACGAGCCTAGTACACTCCGACATTGGCGAAACTTTTTTATAAAAAAAAATGTCCATTTGGGGGCGGCAAATTCGAGAAGAAGCAGAAGAAATACCTTGGTTAAATACAAAATAAGTCGTTAGCGTTTTTGATGATAACTGTAACTTCTAGTTGAATCATCTGCTCATACTTATTCAAAAATCAAACACGAAGTATTATTATTACTAAAGCGAACTTATTTATTTATTACTTTTTAAAGTTTTGGTGTAGTGAAAAAAAAAATTATAATTTAATTTCTATTTAGTTTTCAAATAAGGAAAAAACACGTTTCTAGAAAAGAAAACTGAAATCCTACATTTCAGTGATTTCATAATAAAATTTTTTAGCTGAATAATAAATATATTTTAACACCCTTGTTTTCGCAATATATTTACAAAACCGAATGTAAATATATATCCCAGCAAATTTGCATTTATATATATTACGTTTCAATTGAAATAGTTGCACCGCTTTGAGACACCCAATGCGATTCGCGGGAAATCCACACTGCAGCTTTTTACTAAGGCTTTACATTTATGTCTCTATAAATACAAGCATGTAAATAAAAAATTGTATTCACCAGCTTTCCATGAAAATATATTCTTTCAGAAATCCATTATTTATTGCAAACACCTGCTGAGTGCCCTGCTCTTTTTCTTTAACAAAAAATTTCTGTGGTATATGAAATCAGAGCACGAATTTTTACGTACGTATGTAAGCATGTGAATGTGTTTGCTAGCATCCATATTAATAACGGCTAATTGTGTTTGACAGGAAGCAACAGTTGGATTTCATATACACTATATGTATGTGTGTTCATAGTACAAGTATATGCATAAGTTACATGTGTAGAGCATCAAAACTGATGTGAATGGAAGCGTAATTGAAAAGGAATTCGCGTAGAGAAATTACTCTCAAATTTGTATGTTGCTTGCTTAGGTTGCGGCTATGCTCAAAAGGGTCAGCGGTTAAGCGTCTGCCTTTTAAAAATAAAATACATGGAACAAGATGGCTGTGGCCATATATATGCGTATAATTTGCTGGAAAATTGGGTGATGCCGCTAAGAATTCATTCTCATCGATCCACTCTTGTGACAGATTTTTTGGTTAGAAATCGCCCTTTAACCATCACTCATTCACCGTATTCGCCTTATATTGCTCCCTGTGATTTCTACCTATTCGAAAAATTGCATTTGGCCATGAAAGGAAAACGTTTTGCGTCCGTAGAGGCCATCCAGAAGGTTTGTACCGTTATCCTGAAGGAAATTCCAGTCAATGATCTGAAACACTCTTTCGCAAAACTTTTAAAATTCAATTGGCCGTTACGGAGATTAGAGAGTTCGAACAGACAAACCAAAACTATTTTCTGATCTATGGTCAAAAATATTAAAGCTGGAAGTCTTAGAGCGTCCGCTGTAAACTTCAGGCTCCGTTTTTATTAACCGAATAACCGAATTGCAAAGTGGCTGCCCTATGTCCTCGATAGCCTCCCGAAATCCATCTTTGAGGTCTTGAATTGAGCCTGGGCAATTAGCGTAGACCTTCTCTTTCACGTGGCCCCAAAGAAAAAAGTCACAAGGTGTTAAATCACAAGATCTCGGTGGACAATTGTGATCACCTCTTCGAGAGATAACATGGTCCGGAAACTTTTCCCGTAGAAGATCAATGGTTTCGTTGCTTGTGTGGCACGTAGCGTGGTGCAGATTAATACCATCCAATTCCGGCCATAAAATTTCATTAATCTCTCCTGTCTAACATCTATCACCTGTTATTGGAAACCCATTTTGGAACCATTTTGAGTACTCCATGATATTTAAGAAAATAAAAGGAAAGTAGTCAAAACTAGCCAAAAACATCTGGAGATTCAGGTTACCGGACCATTGGTGTGTAATCTAGGTAGAGGTAGCCGCAATCAAGGAGGCAGCTGATTGGCTGCTCACATACGTACTAACAGTCCAGAAAGTAAATATTTACTCCGACAGCCAAGCGACAATAAGGGCTCTTGGGTCAGTGACGGTGCGTTCGAAACTGGTCAGAGAATGCCCGGCTTCACTTTCGACTCTGTCAGAATTCTTTGACATAAGCCTCATCTGGATTCCTGGTCACGGCGACATTGCGGGAAACTGTGAGACGGATGAGCTAGCCAGACAAGGGGCATGGGAGGTGATTTCTCCGCGAAGGGAGAGAATTGGGATCCCCCTGACTACCTGCGGTCTGCTCCTGGAAAGATGGACTTCACGCCAACTCAGCGAGCGTTGGGCAAGTACACAAACTTGTAATCCTTCTGGCCACATGTGGATCATGGGCGCTTGAGCGAGCTTCTCCTTGATAAAATATCAGCTCTCGAATCTCGAGGGTTTTCTCACAGGACCTATGCGCGAGGAATGCATGTTTAGTTTTTGCAGTGGATGTTTGGAGGATGAGGTGGAATCATCTCAATACCTCCCCCTTAACTTAACTCTTATTTCTTTGCTACGCCTGCAGGTATAGCAGGCGTTGACATTAAAAATCTGATTCATTTCATCAGCAGCAAAAAGCGGTTGACGCCAACGCAGCACAATCGGCGTTCATAATCCACACACTAAACCCACCCTCCTAACTATCTGACCACCACCTCTCCCCGGCCTTTCCTTTCCTCCCTTCGGTTTTCTCTTTCACCTGATCTCCTTCATAATGGTAGCGCAAAGAACGAATCCGTTTATCTTCGCCAAAGTGTGCTCATTCCTTGGGCAACCATTCCAACCTAACCTAACCATGAAAGCGTTAAACACATTTTCTAATATTTAATTAAAAATTAAAAAAAACTATCTGGAATTATCCGGCTATTAACGCAGCTGCTAAAAACTTTAAAATAAATTTGAGACCGCTGCAATTATAACGCATGAGTATGCACGAGAATAATTATTGAATATAAATTTCATGCGCTAATATTAATTCACTTGCATAATTATGTGGCTGGTTAATTCGAAATTGTAGCAGATACAAATTACTAAAATTTTGCAATTATCCTATGCAAATAAGCTCATAAATTTATGGAAACGAGTTAACCAGCAAACTGTAAATAACGTAAAGAATTTGTTTGCAATTATTTCCACTAATTTAACTTTGATAAATTTTTATTTGAAAAATATGAACTAATGAAGAGTTTTGTGTTTCCTATTTTTCATACATTGCGCCAACTAATGATAAGAAAATAAATCGGGATTACACTTGAAATTAGGTTGAATTAAACTCTCAACTATTTTAGATATCCCATAACTGCATTTCTGATACCTTTAGCATAAGTATATATATCTTCCAAAATATTGATTTATACATTGGGTCTATGGCCCAAAATTTGCACTAATTAAATTTTAAGATCTCTTCACCCTCCTGTGTCTGTGAATCTTCTCAGCACACAGAGCCAAGCACTGCATATACTAACACATTCGATTATTACTGGTGAAATATTCTTAGGCAATCTACAGTTAACAAGCATAACTCGTTTTGTCTTTCTCACAAAAGGAGTATCCAAAAATTTCTAATTGAATCAGGTTTCCCAACTACCACATAACTCTGAGTATTCTTAGACGTAAATGACCTAAAGCCACTAAAAGTTCCGGTGCCAAAGGAGACCTCGTCTTGTCAGATGATGGGTTACAATGATTTACTATGATTTTTCTTGCCAGAAGCTGAAGCGTTTCATTACATTTAACATGCACAAGTCACGCATAAACCCGCTAAGAAATAGTGCTCGTATTTTTATTTACATTTGCTCCTATCCGCCATCAGGTCCCTCCATCAGTACCCTGTACTTCGCACTACCTTGAATTTAGTTCTTCGCACCTCAACTGTCGCCATAAAGCTAAAACAAGACGTTACAATATCCCGAAAACCAATATTTTAAACTATTACGACGTTGGACGTGAATGTATGAAAATTAAGACTTTTTTCTCACTAAAATGGTTGAGCGCAATCACACGAAATGCGCACAATAGGTGCACCACGAGTAACCCTAAGCGGCCATATAAATGAATGCCCACAGTCGAAATATAACACAATTCGAATTCTCATGCAAAAGAACAATTCGATTTCTCCGCTTTTTCATTGATATTTTCTTTAAATGTTTTTTTAGCTTTTGCATCAAATTTTATTAAGACTTCTCTCGTTTCGTACTTGAGTCTCAACCATTTTGAATATTTTGGTAAATATATGCGCACTTATTTACCAACCATTCTTCCCCTTTAAAAAAACATTCAACAGAAATGTAAGAAAAGCAAAATAAATTTTACTACTCGCGTATGCATTTGCCTACTAGTGGTTGTAAAGGACTGTATTGGTTTCAATTTCCATTAACATCAATGTAAAAGTAGATGAATCTTTGCGCGAAGCCACCAAAATTCAATTTACTTCAATGTTTGTATGTACGTATGCAAGTATGTACAATGTACATTCACAAAATGACATGCCAAACGCGCCCACAGAGAAATGGTAGAAAAATATGACCAACATGTATAATTTATATGCACATACAATAGGGGCGCACACAACCTTCTTAAACTACTGCACTACACGGCGTATGAGTAACCACATTTCGAAATATTTCGCAACTCTGTAAATGAACGTTAATGAAAAAATAATAATTTCTGTACATATATACACAACTAAAATAAGTACACATTGGTGTGTTCCTCTGCCAACATATTTGTGTACGTCTGTTCATATGCATAAATGTATTTACAGGAGCGTATACAGAGTAGGTGTAGTGATTTCCCGATACCTATATTTGCAAGTAGAGACTCCATACTTTTTTTCTGAGCCAGGTCCTTTTTACTCAATGCCTTTTTCGAGTCTGGTACTTGGCGTCGATACTTGCTAACAGTATTTGCTGTATGGTAACGCTGCAACTAGCATTTATCATAAATTTCTTCCATCATGCCAGAGTAGGCTATGCAAACTTAAAATTTCAGTGAGTTTTTGATAATTACTTTTCGTGTAACTTCTGCGTGGAATTAATTTTGGAAAGGTTGTGATTTTGCTATTTCTCCAATATCTTAGGCTTGGAAAACCCGTTCTCATAAACTTGTAGCGTTGGAAATATGTAATTTCCAGAGATGTTTGAAGAATTTCTGCTCAGAGTAATAAAATAATTTGAATACGATAAATTATCTCAATTTACTTACAACAACCTTCGAAAAGCAGGAGCAGTAACGATATAAAACTGTGCTTCGCTGTTCGTACATACATAGCTTCGGCAGCTAAAGCAAAAGCACAATAATTCCAACTGCGCAGTGTCTGAACTGTTTGAATTTTCGCAGTCCAGGCATCAAAACTGTGCACTGAAAATCTGATAAAGTTAGCTGTGGACATGTTTACAGAAATCAAACCAACGAAAGTTAAAAAAAAAAATAAAGTTAATAACAAAGACAAGCAAGCAACGGGGCGCATAAAGGTTAAGACAAAGATTTCCATCACTTAAAAACATTATATTTTAAATATTTAGTAAAAAAGTTATTCAAAATGAAATTTGGATGATTAATTTTGCGCCATCTTGTAATTACACGGAAACGAACTATCAGCAAATATTTTTATTTTGAGAAATTGCTTTTTTGTGCTCTAGTTTATGAGAATGAATTTTTTGCGTAAGATGTATTGTTAATGTACAAATGTTAATTTTTTTGCATTTTACTTTCTAAAATAAAAAAAGCAATCGTGTGATTGTAATAATTTAATAATATGTTTAATAATTATAATGAATGTTTACGCGATGCTGAAATATCCACGATACCAGAAAAAAGAAAAAGTATCGATACCAAAGTGGCCTCCTAAATTATTAAAGTACCCATAACTTTAGGAAAATATAGGTTTTCGAACATGAAATTATGAATACGTTTACATTCATTTAGATCAGCTAACTTCTAATTATAACTAGTAGCTGCTTAATGGGTTATATACAGTTAGAAGGCCGAAAAAAGCGAATTTTCCAGAATTTTTTCTGAGAAAACTTTTAGATTTATTGATCTAAGAATTTGTACAGATATTATGTTATCTTTTAACTGTATTTTAAGATTTAGTATTAATGAAAATATTTATTTGGAAAGGAGCTGCAGGTCTCACGTTTTGCGGTGACCACTATATCTCTAGACTGGATTCTCTTAAATTAAAGAACCAAAGTGATTACGTTAACATAATGTTAAATCTAGTAATTAATCGAAGGAATAAGCAAAATAATATTTTTTGACAATATGGTGGTTTTTCAAAAAAGAAATCGATTTTTGACCAAAATTTCGGACTTAAATTGTTTATAAAAAAATATATTTATCTGTGAGAAAAAAAACTTCGATTAATTACTAAAAAATATATTTAAGACGCTCGTGCTAAAATTTATGGCTTATCCGTTCTCGGGTAATATTAGTCACCGACTTTGAAAACACCTTTTTGAGAAAAACGCGTTTAAAGTTTGAAAAGCACATTTCTAAATTTGCGTGTAACTTCGAAAATATTCATCGGAACCATATGAAACTTTCTGTGTGTGTTTTTAAATATATGTACATTAAGAAAAAAATCGAATTTTTTGAAAACTGTAATTGTATATAACTCCTTAGCAGTGCATGCTTTCGTGAATATCAGTGTTGGAATAGCTTCACCATTTATTATGTGACAACGATCTGACAATTTTCTTAAAATTGAAAAAAGTGAAGTTATGATTTGTGCGGGCTCTTTTAAGTATTTCACGAGCATGCATACCATACAAAAAATCATTTTGTTTACGTTAATTTTTCAAGTTGCATTTTAATTAAAAACCGTTCAGTAAAAATCCAATCTTTTCGAACTTTGCAGTTCAATTTTCAAAAACTCTGCTACCGGCTTTCGCCCTATCTCATAACTGGCTCGAACGATACTAATCTCTACGGCCTTAATTCTTTCTGGAATCTGGCTCTATGCTTAACATCGCTTCACAAAAAAAGCATTCGCTTTGCAATGTACCCAACACTTTTCAATCTTTAAGTACGACACCGGCTGTCGTCCCATACATACTTATGTACATATGTATGTATGTTTTGTGAGTAAATGGGAAAATCCATCAGCTGTGTGCATTTCATTCTCAACTACGACATTCAACACTGTCACCGATAACGAAAAATGGTAAAAAAAAGTTAAAAAAGAAATCAAAGAGTCAATTTCAAACTATTTACAAATGTATTCATGAAGTAGTTAAAGTTTAGTGAATATTCATTGACATGAGTAAGACTTGTAGTTGACACAAAGAATGATTGAAATATCGTAGATGGCAAAAATTAGAATGGATGGATTTTTTCGTAATGACAAATATACCTTCCACTTGTATTGAAAGCAAGTTTAATCTGCTAGCTGTAGTTGAGATTTATGTATAACTAACTAGGCTTGCCAAGCGTAATATTTATAGAAGTATGAAGAATTAAGGCAATTCAACCCTGATATCAAGTCTTCTAGTTCTATTTTATTTTTTTGTATAATAGTGTATAAACAAAGACCGCAGATTGGAAAGCACGTGTGAATTCAAAGTTTCAAACTTAAAAGCTTGAAAAAAATCAACAAATTTTCATCACAATTTTACACGACTTAACCAAGGATTTCAGGCAAATTTTGAGTACGCAATTTCACCATTCATGCGATTTTGGTACAATAAACTGCAATTTACAAGTGACCTAAAAATTGTATAGATTTGTGACAATTTCTTTTTCTGACGGTGTTGCATGTTTTCTTCCATATAAAAATGTTGAAGATTCGTTATTTAATGGGCTATATAACTACATTCTCTACTTTTTATATGCAATTTTTCTTAAGATGATGACAAATTTTTATTTTATTTTTTTAATTCCACACAGATTTAGATTTATTGACGTTTTTTGTAGGAAAGTGGATAATATTTTTGTAAAAATTAAATTGGGATCAAATAAATAATCAAAAAACAAAAAAGCACAAATAATTATATCGAAGCAAATGGTACGGTTACTGAACGGAATATGCAGAGCTTGGTGAGAAGGATACAATGAAAAATTCGGCAGAAATTAGAAAAATATTTTTCTTTACGAATTTATAATTTTTGCAAATGGCGTCGTATGTCAATCATAATTGACACTTGAGAGCTAGACTCCTGCAGTATATAAACAGGCAAAGCAATGAAGCGCGTAAAGGTCAACATAAAGATTTCCATTAGTACCAATAATTTCTTTTACTTAGTGAACAAGTAATTCAAAAACAAAATTGAATGATTAAATGCGCATGTTTCAGTTTTGTACATATTTTTAATAACAAAAAAGTTTCGAGCAAAAATCATAAAAGTCGGTACTTTATTAGCTAAACAATGAGTGAAGTTTCTTTTCGTTAAAATTTTTTTAGAATGTGACGCAGTAGTCAAATCTATTCAAAAGGTAGACCAGAGACTACATGGCAACCTGCTCCATTTACGCGAATCCTTGTAATAGCCAAAAATTAATTAAATCGAACCTTTAGATATTACAAATCCTCACAAGTACACATTCATTAGTTATATCATCTATTTTATGAAACTAAATATAGCATTTCAAAGAAGCTACAAAACATTGAAGGAAACAAATTTCAAAGTGTTGATAAAGTCATAACAAAAATGCAATAAAAATAAAATCTCACGCTGGGGAGGATTCCGCCAAATGGAATGACATCAAAAGTTGAGCAGCGAAAACAAATTTTCGAGTGAAACTTTTAGCTAAAAAACAACAAGAAACTAAGCTAAAAAAATTATATTCTTTTCACAGTTGGCAAACAAATTCAGTGGCAGTAAAAGTTTAAATCCATATATTTTTCGTCCAACTTCTAGCTTCACAGCGCGAAAAATGTGTGTAGAAAACTGGCAAGCTACTACGATGGCAATGGATAAAATAAAAGTGATGCTAAACTGGGAAATTAGCGTAGGTTGCGGGTAACTCTAAATACGTATCGTGGAAATGTAGTGGTGCTGTTGCAGCGTTGGTGGCAACAATCAACAACAAAAGCTGGCAGTTGCAATGCTTACGCTTTATGGAAAAGCGACAGTTGCGTTAAAGTTGCTTGTGAAGAAATGGCTTCGAAGTAGACAGAAAAAGTTCAGTGAGTATAAGACAGACTGTAAACAAAAACACAAGCAATTCATCAAAGAAAAGATCATATTTTAAGGCACAAATATAAGTTTTTCGTATACAGGTGAATTTTAATTTTGTGATGGATTAAAGTTTTAGATAATAATTTGTACTTTCTTCTCACGCAGCAGGGAGATTCACTGAAATGGCTGGTGGCAAAAGAAAAAATAGAAACATAACTGCATACTAAATCCGGCTCAAAATGTTTTAGGTTCTGGGTAGAACAACAATTCTTGAATACTTATTTATTTATTTCAGTTCAGGAAAGGCACTCCTTGGTTCATGTTGTTGATGTTTTTAATCCTTAGGCGATGCAAGAGAGAATTTATTTATTTATAATATGTATCACTATGCATGGAGCTTTCCAGAGGATTAGACACAGTATCTGTAGAATGCGGTACTATTTTCTTATTAGTTGGAAAACTCACCTAAAGTGAAACATTAGATAATTTGTATAGAAATACCCAATATTTTAATGACTTTATGTTGAACTTTATATGGTGAAAATAATTCTGAGGTTGTGCCCAACATCAGCTCCTTAATCAGCTTTTGGCAAGTTTGAAGAAGTGAGCTGACTTGATGACGTCACTTGGGATGATACGGCGTTTTGATTGAACAAGGATTGTCAAACCGTGAAACTTAGATTGAGACCTTATACTTAGATTGCAGATGCATTTTAAAATTAAATTATTTCAGCGTCTGAAGGTCTCAATGCTAGCGTTGCGTTTCGTGTGTATATGTAATGAATTTATTTTAATGTATAAATTACTTTAAGTAAATCAATAAATTATTTTTCAAATTGGCTGAAAATTCAGTCGGCGAACCAGAATAATTGGTATAATAAGTAATTACTGCGGTACGAGTAAAAACATAGTACTAAGCTTCCAAAAGTTGGAGAGTGCAAGTCAGTCCAGGCGCTATGGAAAACCTTTTTTAGAATTAATTACACTTTCGTGTTTGCGAAAACATTCTGTGTGGATGAAAAGCATGCAGTTGAAATTTCCAAAAATTTAAAAACAATTGCCTTATAATAAAAAAATTCACCTAAAATATGATATGAGGTTTGCTACTTAAGTTTTGAGATATGGCAACACCAGCGTGAATAAACCAATCAGCCCCTGCAATGTATACATTCTAAGACAGGGCATGCGCACGTTCTTTCAAACGCTAACTTAAAACCGGTATTGTGTTCACTGTGAAATTGTGAAATTGAGGTTAAAGTTATTCGTTTCCTAACAGTTCAAGTGGAAACCATCAAATCAATCACGCGTATTGCGCAAGTTTTTATTTAAAGAATTTGTCCTTAAGGTGGTAAGTTGAACTGTGTAAATTATGTGAATCGTGCATTTGATGTTAAATTCGCCAAATTCTGTCCATACTCCAAAATTCCGAGAGGATGACGTGCGAACATCGACCGCCGCACAAGATATGCAAGTCAGCAACAAGTGTATTCACAGAACTTAAGCGAAGAAAGACAAAATATAATAAGAGAAAATGCCGGATTGAGACAACGCGTGAGTACACGAAGATCATTGGCATCATACAATCGCTTGGCATTCCAATATGATCTCACTGCGGACTACAGTGATGATGACAATTTATATATTGGACCAATGACGACTGTATGCCCATATTGCAATGCGTTAAAGTTCAAAAGAGAAACGGCTGGATTGTGCTGCGCAAGTGAAAAAGTCAAACTGGATCCATTACTCACACACCCCATCCACTGAAACCATTGTTCGATGGAACTGATCCCGATTCCAACCATTTTCTTCAACGCATCCTTGAATACAATAACTGCTTTCGCATGACTTCCTTTGGAGCTAATACCATTTGAAAAGGCGGCTTCATGCCCACTTGCAAGGTAAAAGATGCAACACACACAACCAATCACTCACACCAACACAATCAATTGCAACACATAAAAACTACACATACACCACACACTACACCATCACACGATCAGAAGTCCCGCCGTATTCTTCAAAAATAAATTAATTTATTATTCTGTCTTAATTGTTTGCCATCACAGCTACAAGGACAAATATATCATTTGCATGGTTCAATGGTGCCAACACCAGATCAACCGCATCAATATCTGCAAATATATTTCGTTTCATCGATGGTGGATCAGCTGAATGTGTGGTGCAATATACAGGGAACACAACAGTTAAAGAGACGAATTATTGAACAGTTGCAAGCATTTTTTCACGCTAATAACGCTGTGGTTAATATTATATGTTCAAAACAGCATTGGAACGAATGCCAAAAAAAATTTTGAAAATCATTGTTTTTCACAAGGGCAAGCTATACGTTGCGTGTTCACGAGTTGGGAAACCATCCGCTTTGTTTGTGTAACGTCAGACGACCAAAGAACAAAAAATATTGTTTACCAAGAGCACTTTAATGAAAAGGATAATTTGCCGACACATATAACGCTTCGATTCAGTATTTACTTTGGATACACTTTCATTTTTTACTTAGAGAAGTTCAACTAAATTACACTTGATTACAAATGAATTCATTACTCTTATGAAATTAAATAAAATTTTTCCTTTTCAAATATAAAACAAAAAATTATAATAATTTTTCTTCATCTTTTAATCCCCAAAAGAAATGTTACAAAAAACGAAGCCATCTGGTGGCGAAACGGAGTTCGCCGGGCTTGCTAGTAACGGGTGATCAATTAAGAGGAGTTTTTTTCATTTGCGTTTTTTTACAGATCGCGCGCGAGTTGTGGCAAACTGTCATCGTGGATTTGTTGAACAGCGTTTGGCATTTCATCATGGAAAGACTCACACCGCAACAACGTCTACAAATTGTTCAACTGTATTATGAAAATCAGCGTTCTGTGACAAATGTTTTTCGTGCGCTTAGACCGCATTATGGTCAACATAATCGGCCTGCCTTAAAACTATTCGACATACCATCAACAAATTTGAATCCGAATATTCATTGGTGGATAATTCTCGACCGAATAGACCACGTCCAGCAAGAAGCATTGAGATTATAGCGGCAGTAGCAGAGAGTGTACGTGAAAACCGCGATGAATCGATTCGGCACCGTTCTCAGCAACTTGGACTGTCGTATGGAACAACTTGGTCAATTTTACGGAAGGATCTTCATTTAAAAGCATACAAAATACAGCTCGTACAAGAACTAAAGCCAAATGACCTTCCTGCACGTCACCGTTTTGCTGATTGGGCTCTTGAAAAGATTGAAGAAGATCCGCTGTTTTCGAGCAAAATTTTGTTCAATGGTTACGTCAATAAGCAAAATTGCCGTATTTGGGATGAAGAGCAACCAGAACAGGTTCAAGAGCTACCGTTACACCCAGAGAAAACAACGGTCTGGTGTGGTTTATGGGCTGGTGGAATCATCGGTCCATATTTTTTCAAAAATGATGATGGCCGCAACGTAACTGTGAATGGTGCTTGCTACCGTACCATGATATCGGACTTTTTGCTACCTAAAATTGAATCTAATGATCTCTACGACATTTGGTTTCAACAAGACGGAGCCACTTACCATACAGCTCGTGAAACAATGACTTTATTGAGAAGTCATTTCGGAGAGCAGCTGATTTCACGTTTAGGACCTGTGAGTTGGCCACCAAGATCTTGTGATATCACACCTTTGGACTTTTTTCTTTGGGGATTCGTGAAGTCCAAGGTCTATGCTGATAAACCAGCTACGATTGAAGCTCTGGAAGCCAACATTACGCGTGTTATTCACGACATACCAGTCGAAATGCTCGAACGAGTGATTGAAAATTGGACCTTCAGAATGGACCACCTTAAGCGTAGTTGCGGCCAACATTTGAATGAAGTCATATTCAAAAAGTATTATTATTATTATTAGAAGGCCATTACGCACTGCGACCAGAGTTGATCTATTGTGCAAGACCTATTTTGTAACCCTAGAGTTTAAGGCTTTTTATAAATTTTAGCACTATTGTGGGTTTGTTGTTCCAAAGATTGCATGGAGATACTACGATACCACCAAGGTGGTGAAGTCTTTGTCTGCCCAGCGCAGGACATTCACAAAGCACATGTTCTGAGCTTTCTATATCCATTTCGCAAAAGCGGCAGACATTGGTCTCTGATAGACCAATGTTATTTAAATGATACCTCAGGCTGCAGTGACCTGTGAGGTATCCTGTTAGAAGACGCAGATCTACTCTGTTTAGTGAGAGTAGCTTGTCTGATATTCCTTTGTTGGGACTAAGAAATTGTCTGGCTTGACGCTGACCGGCACAATTTAGCCAGTGTGCAGCAAATTTCCTTTCTTCCCATTTCCTGAGGAATTCACTAATGTGGCTTTTCGTGAGTCCACAGAAAGGCTCAAGACCAGTAAGTTGCATATTTGCTCCTTGTTTTGCGAGGTCATCAGCCATTTCATTCCCCTCATGCCCTTCATGTCCCGGAATCCAGACTAGATTTACTGTGTTGAGGTTTCCTAACATGTTGAGAAGGTTTAGGCAATCATTTACCAATTTAGAGGTGATAGTTGTTGATAGAAGGGCTTTTAGAGCCGCTTGACTATCAGAGAGTATATAGATGTGAGTACCTCTCATTTTCCTGCGAAGGCATTCTCTCACACATATTTCAATGGCATGTATTTCTGCCTGGAATATTGTTGGGTAGAGTCCCATCGGAATCGATTTTTTAAATTTAGGCCCATTGATTCCTGCCCCTGCTCTACCATCTTCCAGCTTGGACCCATCAGTGAACCATAATTGAGATCCAGGCTTGAAATTGATAGAATTAGTTCTCCAAGTTGTTCGTTCATTAATAATAATTCGGAAGTTTCTGTAGAGAATGGGTTTGGGAGATATTGTATCCACCCTGTGTAGTATAGGAGTGTGTCGAAAGTCTTCTAAGATCTTTAGATGTCCTCTCATATCTCCACTTTTAAGATCGGCGTTGCCTTTTAGTCTTGAGGCACTCAATCTTGCTTCTTTTTCAATTAAGATGGGAAGCGGTGGTATACCTAGGAGCACGCCCAAAGCGTCAGTTGGGCATGTTTTTATTGCTCCTGTTATACCGATGCAGATGTGGCGGTACAATTTGTTAAGATCGCTTGCCGCCTTTCGTTGCTTAACTTTGGGCCACCATGCTATGGAAGCATAAGTGACTATAGGCTTAACAACTGTAGTGAATGTCCAGTAGGTCATTCTGGGGCTGAGCCCCCATGTTTTACCAAAAAGCCTTGTGCAGGCATAGAATGCCCTTGTGGCTTTTACAGTAACTTTCTCAAGATGCGAGTTCCAGGTAGGCGCTTTGTCAAGGTTGATACCAAGGTAGTTCGCCTCTGTGGAGAGTTGTAGAGTCGATTCATTCAGCACAGGACATTTGATGTTGATATTCCTTTTCCTGGTGAACGGCACTAGCGCAGTTTTAGATGGGTTGAAAGAGAGCCCTTTGTCAGTGCACCATTTGTTGATTATGTTGAGGGCTTGTTGCATGCGGTTAGAGATGGTCTCTTCATGCCAGCCCACTATATATACTACCAGGTCATCAGCATAGCCCTGGGTGTGGAATCCTAGGTTGTTCAGTTTGTGGAGAAGTTCATCTATTACTAGTGTCCACAGAAGAGGAGAGAGTACTCCCCCTTGCGGGCAACCTCTTGTGGCCTTGATAGACTTTATTCTTCCTCCTAATTCTGTACTGATCGTTCTGGATTTCAGCATCGATATAGTCCATCGTCTGATGGGTTTAGGTACGTCCTTTTGAGATAGGGCATTGTTGATTGCCTCATAGGACGTATTATCGAAAGCTCCTGTTATGTCAATAAAAGCGCAAAGTGCGATTTGTTTTGACTCAATAGCTTTTTCAATAATGGTTACCAGACTGTGTATTGCAGTCTCAGTAGATTTACCTTGTTGGTAGGCAAATTGAAGTTGGTGCAGTGGGAAATTAACCAAGTTATTCTCCCGTATGTGCTGATCCAATATTTTTTCCATTGTTTTTAGGAAAAATGAGCTGAGGCTAATCGGTCTGTATGACTTAGGCAATTGTTCGGGCTTTTTCCCTACCTTTGGAATGAATACGACCTTTACCTCAGCCCATTTCGTAGGGATATAACCTAGCAATAGGCTTGCTTTATATAGTCTGGACAAAGTAGGGACAATGTATTGGCTTCCCTTTTGCAGAAGGCAAGGGAATATCCCATCAGGTCCAGGAGATTTGTATGGGCTAAATGTAGATATAGCCCATTGTACCCGATTTTCATGGAGTAGCTTATTTGCCAGCTTTAGGTCCTCTCTGTCAGCATCAATGGTAGGTTCTACCAACATTGTGGACTCATGTAAAGCATGGCATCCCGGGAAATGGGTGTCCAGTAGAAGTTGGCTAGTTTCTTCTGGGTTTTTAGTGTAGCTTCAAAAAGTAAATGTCAAAGAATGTCCTTTCAAATGATAAATAAAGGTTTTGAACATAATTTACATTTTTGTTTTTTTTTAACTATTGAAAAAAGCACCTCATGATTGATCACCCGTTATATAGTAAAAAATCGTGAGATATCCATCTGTCAGTAAATTTCAGATTTGTTTGCCACTTGGTAGCTCAGTTATATTTTGGGTGTATTTACAGTTCGCCAATCGATTTTTCAAAATTAAAATTTTTTGTAAACCTCAATTCAATTTTTGTACCATCTTTTTTCAGGGACCTCTATTGATCTTAGTAAAAAAAAATTTTAAGAAGGAAATACGCAAAGTTGTACAGAACACATTCAATAGAGTAAGATGGGTGGACGTACTGGTCGCCATAAAGTTAAGGTTCAATATTACGACATACCTACAGCGAATAATGAGGAATTACTTACGAGCCCGCAAACTCCTCTATCAAACCCCAGAGGGTTGTCGTTGTATAGATGTCACATCCGGAATGGCATAAGGATCAATTCTCGGTCCCGACTTGTGGAATATTAGGTATGACGAGATACTCAATAGAAAAATGCCCGATAGTATCTTTCTAATCGGATACGCAGACGATATCGCAGCAGTCACCACAGCACGAAACTTTGAAGAAGCTCGTAGAAAGCTTAACCAAGTTACTATACGGACACAAATGTGGCTACATTCACGTGGCCTCAAATTATCCACAGAGAAAACGGAGATCATACTGCCAACCATGAAGCACATCTCGTGAGAAGTTAGCATGCAAACTTGCTCAAATACGCTAATCACAAAAAAAGTTCTAAGGTACTTAGGCATAAGACAGACTCAAGACTAACATTCTCGGCCCAAATAAAGCACGCAGCAGAGAAAGCCGCTAAGATGGCATCCCTACTTAGTAGACTGATGGCAAACATAAGGGGTGCAACCCAAATGAAACGTGAAATAATGATGACTACCACTCTTATATGGAGCTAAACCGTGGGCAATTGCGCTAAAAGTAAAGCTACGATGCAGAGAGAGAGTTGTGTCCGCCTACCGCACAGTATCAGAGCCAGCTGTTCAAGTAAAGAGTTAGCAAATCTGTAGCGCGTGAAATAAGAGATGAAATGCGAGGGCTATGGCTAGACCGTTAGATTAACGAAAGACGCGGCAGATGGGCGGCTAGGCTTATAAAAGACGTCGTCACATGGAACAGCAGGAACTTCGGTGAAGTCAATTTTTATACAACCCAAATGCTCTCGGGGCACCAAAATTTCCACAAATATCTGTTCAAAATAGGGAAATGCAAAACATTCCACATGCATGCGGACGCGAACACACATTCTTCAAATGCATGCGTTGGGAACAAGAACGTCAAACGCTGAAGAATGCAGTCGGTCACATAACCATTGAAAATGTAATCGACAAGATGCTAAATAGCAAGGAAACGTGGAGGATCATTAGTAGTTTCGCGGAAAGAGTTCTTTGGATAAAAGGCGGGCCATGAATTCAGGCACCTAGGTATAGACCTTTGTAATGAGGAAGGTGCCCTTACCTGCAAAAAAATGTATTTTTTAAAAACATTAAGCTTAATTAAACAAAACGCCTTGGTCCTAATTCAATATGCTCAGAATGTATGTGGAATGCACCAAAATACCCCAAACGACCGAAAGTTAGAAAGGTTTCAATAAGGGACCCTAGCAATTTATGGTATCAGCCATATGATGACAAAGCTAAAACATTTGCTAAGAACTTACAAGAAGTATTCACACCATTTAATTTTATTGACACTTTCCAAAAGTCGTATTATTAATTTAGAAGTAAGAGGAGATCTGGCAAAATGTAGGAATAAAAAGAGCCCAGTTTACAACCAGGTAAAATATATTTTACTAAAACACCATCGGAGAAGTCCATATGAAGCTTTAGAATTATTTTCAATAATGAGGGTTCAGCACGTTCCAACAGGCTGGACATATACAAAAATAATTCTAATCGCCAAACCAAGCAAAATAACAGGCAATTTAATTAATCTACTAATCTATAAGTTTATAAGTATACTTGTCAATTTTCCAAAGGTGTTCGACAGAATTCTTTTACGAAGTCTGATGCTAATATTGGAAAATTTAAAAATAGTTCCTGATCAATAGTATACTTTTCGCAATAGATATGGACCTCCTGAACAATACCATGGAGTATTTAATAAAATAAAAATAAAAAATAGTTTAAAAAAACTAAAAAACACGCTTTTATTGCTAATCGAAATAAAAAGTAGAAAATAAATAAATTTTAATGACAAAGAGACCTATAATGAAGTAATAGCAAACCGAACGATCAGTCATAGTCAACTACCTCAGAACAGAATTATAACAAAAATTAAGATACAAATAGAATAATTCAAATTAGAGTTAAAAGCGTGGGATGCTTGATATAGTAAATATTACAATCATTCTATTGGCAACTACCTATGTTATGAAAGTGAAGCAAAATGCATCCCACTTCACTTTCATAACCTTCTGTACATAGGTAGTTGTCAATAGAGTGATTGTAATATTTACTATATCAAGCATCCCACGCTTTTAACTCTAATTTGAATTATTCTATTTGTATCTTAATTTTTGTTATAATTCTGTTCTGAGGTAGTTGACTATGACTGATCGTTCGGTTTTCTATTACTTCATTATAGGTCTCTTTGTCATTAAACTTTATTTTCTACTTTTTAGTTCGATTAGCAATAAAAGCGTGCTTTTTAATTTTTTTTAACTATTTTTTTATTTTCTACTTTTTAGTTCGATTAGCAAAAAAGCGTGTTTTTTAGTTTTTTTTTTAAACTATTTTTTATTATGAATGAAAATTATTGTTATCATTGCAGTCAGTGAATTAATGATTCGATATATTCGTGTTATATTTAATTCCTTTCTTATCGACTGTGAGTTTAAAGCTATGCAGTTATCGGCCGTGATAAAGAAGTAATCGGGATGAAGAACTTCTTTCGTGGAGGGAGCCTGAGAAACGGCAACCCCACTCCTGAAATGGAGAGGTAACAACAAAATATACTGACATAATCAATATTTTACATACTTTTTCCCATATAGATCATTGATTGAAGGTCGAGCCTTGTTTTTCTGAATGAAAATTATTGTTTTCACTTAGTCAGTGATTTATAGTACGATTTAATTGTGTTATATTTAATTTCTTCTTTATCGACTATATGTCCAAAGAAAGGCCAGCATTGGCCTTGACACAGAATAGATACTCTCAGCACAGAAAAAGGAGACCGTGGATTATATTAACACAATTAAAACGAGACGTAAAGTTCCAGTTAGGTTTTTTTTAGTTCATTTTTGTTGTGAATTGTCGATATTATTAATCGATAAAATTTTATAAATGAAATAATGGTAATGATAAATTCCTTCTTTATTTGCCAAAATTTTGTTCCGTAAAATAATTTCAAAATTTATGTTTTGATTATTTTATTATAATTAACAAAATTACATCTTATATGAAAATTATTTCATTTTATATGAACATTGAATAGAGTAAATTTGCGTGTATGAGACTTGTAGTATCTACGCATGTGTAAAGACTATACAAAGTGAGAATGCAACTACCCTGAAAACGTTTAGCCTTCTATTCGTACTGCAGTGCCGCGTGCCCGAGCAAGTTCGAATTCGAAAGAGTAAGTCGTAGACTCCCGAAATCAGTAAGAGTAACTCGAAGAGTTCAGGCATGCGCAGACCGCGCGTTAGCTCTGTCTTTCTTACTCTTCTACAGAAGATCTACTACTGTGGGCAAAAAGTAAGGTGAATTTATTTGTCAAACTTCGTGGGATTCAAATTGCGCTCTAGTTATTTTTTTCATGAGTTGGCAGCACTGTTAATAACATCTAGATATACTTTCATGTGAATGTCATTATCAGTAATATATTTACGCTTGTGTTTACCAAACGACCAAGCGTGCATTTTTCGATTTTTACAATGTCTGATTTGATTGAGCAGAGAAGGGCCATCAAATTTTGTTTGCGGAATGAAATTTCGGCTGCGGAAACGTTTAGCATGTTGCAGAAGGCATTAGGTGATTCGACCATGACGCAGAAAAATGTTTATAAGTGGTACAAAGACTTCAAAGAGGGTCGAGAATGTGTTGATGACTTGGAGCGCTCCGGACGACCATCGAAGTCAACAGATGACCAACACGTCAATAAAGTGAAGGAGTTAGTGCTCAAAAATCGTCGGTTGACTGTTAAAGACCTTACTGATATGATCAGAATATCAGAAGGATCTGTGAAAACCATTTTGAAAGACAATTTGGGCCTACGAAAAGTCAAATCTCTTTTGGTACCGAAAACTCTCAATTTCTTGGAAAAAAGTCGTCGCGTTGATGTGTGTGAAACAATGCTTTCAGACTATCAGGACAAGCTCAAATGCATCATTACGGGAGATGAGACTTGGATTTATACTTACGACCCTGAAACAACCGACCAATCAAGCGAATATCGTGCTAAAGGCGAGGCCAGACCGAAAAGAGCGCGTCGAAGTCTTTCAGGTCATGATGACAGTTTTTTTCGATTTTCGTGGTGTGGTGCTCTATGAATTCCTTCCACCTGGACAAACTGTTAATAAGGAATATTATTTGAGCGTTATGCGTCGTTTACGTGAAGCAATTCGTCTAAAAAGACCAGAATTATGGGACAACAACTCTTGGTTTTTGCATCACGATAATGCACCGTCTCACACTGCACTCGTTCTTCGTGACCATTTCGCCAAAAATTCCACGCATATCATTCCGCAACCACCGTATTCGCCTGATTGGATCCGTGTGACTTCTGGTTATTCCCAAAACTCAAGAGACTACTCCGGGGAACGCGTTTCGAGTCGATTGAGGAGATAAAAGCTGAATCGAAGAAGGTGCTGATGGCTATACCGGAAATGGACTATTTGGCATGTTTCGGGGATTGGAAAAATCGTTGGCATAAGTGTATTTCATCGAGAGGGGATTATTTTGAAGGGGATGAAATTGATTTACAAGAATAAATAAAGATTTTTCATTTTACAACCAAATTCACCTTACTTTTTGCAAAAAGAAAATATTAATCCTGGCAATCCTTATAAGGATAATGGAAAACTTTTATCAAATTATTGTATTGTCATCGGTCCTTGATAGGTGTGAAAAATTCCAAGTCAATCAAATTTTTAGAAGCCAGTGAAAATTAAGCTCAAAGATTCCGTTACATCCATACATACATACATACAACCCGAGCTAATAAAAGTGTGTTAATAAGGTTAATTCTAAGTTCAAATACAGTGCCTACTGAATCTTCTTGCATACTACGTATTACTTATTTGAACTAAGAGCTTGGCTAAAGAAATAAGTATATATATATATAGAAATGAATATAATATAATTTAATTATATTTAAAAAAAAAAAACTTTAAAAAAATATAATATATTTTTCTTGACCTTTTTCATCACACGAATAACCAAAAGTTATATGTGCACATATGTAATTGGCACTTACACCCTTTATTGGGTATTTGGCCGAATTCCTTTTTCTATTTGTAATGTGGGTATTGATGTTTTTTATCTCGTCTACAGTTTTATCCCACCTTCGCACGACAGTTGTTACTTTTTATGAGGAGCTCTTTCAAGACAAAAATGCACTCAGAATTTATTTCTAATCTAACTTTTGACTAATCTTTTTTCAGGTAATTTTATCTCGAAACCTATTCATCCTAGAAAAAATACAAAAATTATGGGAAATAAATTATAAATATTTCTTATTCCTTTTTGTTCTTATTTTTCAATTTTTCTTACTGCTCGAATTGTAATAAGCATATATTTTCCTAACTTTGATCAAAAACAACAACACAATCGTATTATTTGGATTTTTTAATAAGTAAAGCAAATATTTTTTATGAGAAGCTTTTTTCATGGCATAGGAGGTTTGCCATTGCCTGCCGAGAGCGACCGCTGTTGGAAAAATGTTTTTCATCATTTTGGTTTTTCACCGAGACTCGAACAACTACATTCTCTCTGAATTCCGAATGGTAGTCACGCACCAACCCATTCGGCTACGGCGGTGGCCGATTGGTAATATCAATACATAACAGTTAAAAATGGCTGCTTGTTAAAATTTTAAGTTTACGATTTTTCACTATCACTGCTTAATTCACTACATTAAAAAAATTGGATGTTACTATTCTGCAAACTATTTAAAAAAAGAGAAAATTCTAAAAATACTAAAGCAAAACCTTCCCACATAAATTGTTTTATTCTTTAGTCCGGACTTGACAGCAAATTAGGTGGTGGAAGGTATTTTCCCAGCCTAAAAGTTTGTCAGTTGTTTAGTAGAAAGTGTCACTAATCAGACACTTCAACGTCAAACAGAATGGAAAATATTTAATTTCACACCCAAAAAGGATAATGGCAAAAGAGATAGCAAAACGAGAAACAGTTTATTAGTAATGTAAAGGCAAACGGAGCGTAAGGAACATTCACTAACAATCTATAAAGGAATTTTAGATGATGAGGGCAAAACAAGGCGACAATAACAATTATCAAAAATTAGAAAACAAAAGATGAAAGAAAATTACGAAAGTCAACCGTTTCATTTCGTACACATTTTCCAACTCTTCTTTACTTTGCCAATTATTGTTAACCCTCTGCTTGGCAGATACTTCGTTTATTATATTTGCAACCAGGTAAAAATGACATGTATTTTATATTGCACATAAAGTATCTAATATTTTAACCTTTCTTAACTACAGCTAACAAAAATTTAAATTTCAAGAAAATAGTTAATTAGAAATATACTCTCTTGACAATTTAAACTAAATTAAAACTCTACTAAACGGAGGGTTAAAGAATTCAGTTTTTTACACACAACAATTCTTGAATATAGTTGCAACCGCCCACCACTCGGAAACGCTCGTTAATTATGTAAATAAAACAACGCAGCAAATAATGCTAATGAAACTCAACGGCGGCATAACGTTTACACAGCGAAAATGCCTGAATGCTCTCCTTTTCAGTTCACTGAATGCTTGTCCCGACTTCTAAAGGCTAAATGCTGTTGCTACAGCTCAAATTCTAAGGCATCCCGTTATAAAATGATTTAATTAAAACATTTTGAGCAAAATTGTCAAATCAACTGCTGCCACATAGCAGTTCTGGAAATAATTTAATACACTTTTATTTTATTGATGTATGTGTGGCACTTATTTAATTTCATGCATATAAACTAAGTCTACAGTGCCATTTTTGCTGAAGCTTTAAATTATTTTTGGTAGTGCGGCTAAATGGCCGATTAAATTGAAGAACTTACTCATACGCAGTGTCTGTCACTTATAGGTTTGAGGAGTTGAATTAATGGTCGAATTTGTATGGTTGCGTTTCCCGCACTATGCCAAGATGCAAACTCAGCTAGTTATACTACGAAGTTATAAACGGTTTTTAAGTGCACGCAAACGAAGTGTGAAAGGGCAGAGATTAATAACACTGAGTAAAAAATGTGTAAAAAGGGAAATGTTGGGTGCTAAAAAGAATAAGTTCCATAATAAAAAAAATAAAACAGAAACAATTTTATACTTCACAAACAGCTATAATACTTAAATCAAAACAGTAACCCATAGGCGAGTAGCGGACTCAACTAGAGGAGGGTAAAATTCGTAAGAGCAGAAAAACTAAACAATTTCCCTTATTACTTCATTACAATTCATTCGCCTATTTTACTGATACAAATTCTTATTATTTTCCTTATTATTTTTTTGACTATTTTCTATTGTGATTGTTCAAATTATGCCAGTTACTAGACAGACAGTGCTTGGGATAGGTGTTTCATTATGTTGGACTACTTGTGAGCATATTTATTTACAATATTTTGGAGCATTGTACCCTTCCGATAGCTAAAAGGACATTATGGTCTGCTCAAGCATAAATTATGCGGCGCATAATATCATCTAAAAGGACATATTAGGTTTTAAAATAAATGTAGAATAATGGGCACACAATTTGTTTTTCTCATTTTATCAAGCAGCCATTTTTAACTGTCAGGGCTTAGTTAAAATTTGACTGACATTTTTTAACTCGCATGCTTTTTGACTAAAACGGAAAAAATCGGATCCCTAAACTTGCATTTAAAAAAGTGAACATACAAGCAGAAAAAAAAATAATTATAACAATAAAAAGATTCGAATATCTCGAAAACAATTGAATTTTGGATGTCGTGTCATATTATAATAATTAAAAGTATCCTTAAGGGTCTAGCATGGGAAAGTCATACATATATATATGTCGAGCTTCCTTAAGCAAAAGTGTCCACGTTTTCTTCTAGTGCATTTTTAGCTGCATGAGAACTATCGATATCGATAACTAAGATTTGACAGCTGAAAATGTTAAACTGTTTTGAAATTTATGTTTGGTAAGGTTTGAAAAGTGACCTCCAGAACAACTCTTCCAAATTGGGGATATTAACTTTCAAAAAAATTTTTTTTCAAAAGTTAATCAACATTTGGCTCCAACAATTGATTTATTTAATTGATCGAATGAGCCATGTAACTCGTAGCCGCGACGGACATACGAGGAGTATTCAAAAAGTATCGCGAATTTTGTGTCTTTTCAAAAATTATTTATTTATTCATTAACATCTATTTTGTCCCCTTGAAAGTAGTCTCCAGTAGTGCATAATAGCACTTGTGGCAACGTTTTTTCCAATCTACGAAGCACTTAAAAAAAACATTTTCTTTTATCTTTTTCCGCTCCTTCTTCGATGCCGTCTTTATCTCGTCAATCGTAGCGTAGCGTCATCCTTTCATGGGTCTCTTCAGTTTTGGGAACAAGAAATAGTCACAGGGGGCAGATCTGGGGAATACGGTGGCTGTAGCATCATTAGTGTGTTGTTTTTGACCAAAAAGTCGCGTACAAGCAACGATGAGGGAGCAGGGGCGTTATCGTGATTCAAGAGCCAATTTTTGTTCTTCCACAAATCCGGGCGTTTCTGGTGGATTGCTTCCCGCAGATTGCGCATAACTTGCAGGTAATATTCCTTATTGACTATTTTACCCCGTGGCAAGAACTCAAGCTGCACAACGCCGCTGCAATCGAAGAAAACGGTAAGCATAACTTTTACATTCGACCGAACTTGGCGCGCTTTATTAGGTCTTGGTTCGTGCGGTAGCTTCAATTGGGATGAATGAGCTTTGGTTTTCACGTCTTAAACCATAAACCAATGATTCGTCCCCATTTATGACCCTCTCGAGTAAATTTGGGTCGTCGCGGACAGAGTCCAACATCTCATTTGTCTCTCATTTTGGTACGAATTTTGCGGCGAGCCGTCTCATGCCAAAATCGTTAAAAAAATCGAATGGCATGAGCCAATTGATATGTCTAGATCCTCAGCAACTTTTCTAGCACGCTTTTCGGTATTCACATCTTCTCGGCCTTCTGAGAACATTTTCCACCACCAATAAACGTTGCTTTGGTCCAAAGTAGCTTCTCCGTATGACACAGTCAACATTCGGAATGCAGCCGCGCACTTAATTTCGTTTTTCATGTACCCTGTACCCTGATCCATCTCTTTGAATAGGAAAAAATCGAAGACGAGCCGAAACACGTGCAAGCAAAGCAGCTGTCAACAATTAACTGAACATTCAAAATGGTCGAACTCGTCGCACAGTGCGGCCGATTCCCAAAAAGCTGGCCAAAAGTCGAAAAAAAAGTTTCTAGATAGAGTTGTTTTGTCTTTGGGTTGGCTACAGTAATGCCTTGAGTAGTGAAAACCGTACATAGCAACGTCCTGTACCCTAAGTATCCTCTGTATTTTCAGTCGCAACGTGGCCTTCGTTTGAGCATCGTATTACTGTCGATGAATAGTGAAAGATTTTGTAATGGAGTAAATTGAACAAAACCAAATGGAATCATCTTCGGAAGGTTAGTAAAATACGAGAAATCTTTAGTACATATCAATACCTCGACACAAAATTTTTAGCTGCGGCAATACGTAGATACATTTTTTGAGTTTTGGCCAGCTTTTCGGGAATCGGCCGCACTGTGCGGCGGCAGTTGGACACAAGTGACACAAAAAAAGTGATTACTTTTCACCTGAATTTCCATCTGCTCGATTCTTAGAGTGCCAATTCAAAACCGCACCATTTTGTCAATTTTATTATTCTAGTAGCGGCACATAGCTACAGTCGTACTGCTTAATAATTTTTTTGGTTTTTGAGTTTCAGATAAATAGAAGAGCCAAAATGGACAACACCGTCCAGGTCCAATTTTTCGGGGGGTTCACCATTTTTGAAATTATTAAAATTAAAAATAAAAATCCTTTTTTTATTTTTTTATGTAAAAGTAGTTAAATAAAAATCCTAAAAAACTTAAATATCATTTTCCATTTTTTCAGTGTCAAATATCCTAAATTTTCGAGCTCTAGACCACCGCAGCCGCCGTAGCCTAATAGGTTGGTGCGTGACTACCATTCGGAAATCAAAGAGAACGAATCTCGGTGAAACACCAAAATGAATAAAAACATTTTTCTAATAGTGGTCGCCCCTTGTCAGGTAATGGCAAACCTTCAAAAAGCTCCTCATAAAAAATATCTGTCATTCTGAGTCGGCTTAAAACTGTAGCTCCCTCCATTTGTGGAACAACAACCCGACGCACACCACAAATACGAGGAGAAGCTCTGCCAAACACCCAAAAAGGGTGTACGCGCCAAAATGCGTTGCTTGGAGAAAAAGAATGTGTTGGTCTGAACTTAGTCTTGAGAATAAAAGTCGATTATACTACAAAACGATTCTGATACCAGTGTGAACCAAATCAAACATCGAAATATAGCAACAACCAGCCACAGACACTGAGAACGGTTTTAAATGCAACATGGCTAATAACAAATGCATTTAAATAAACATAATCCTCAAAATTCTCAACATACAAGAAGCATCAAGTAAGTTATCCGATAGATACCTAAACGATTAGCTCAGCGAACACACGAATGCTCTTGCAATATATTTATTAGAGGATCTCCAAGGTACTAAACGACGGCATCATATCCTAGATTTGGAAACTTGGCCCAAAACATGATCGTATGTATGTAATGATAACAAATAATTGTTGAGTAAAGTATTGTTTTTTTATCTATATTTTCCAGAATTTCATTCATAAATAAATCCTTAAATGCCTACATGGAACAAATGCTAAAATACATTAGAAAACAGTAATAAATACATATTTAATACATTGGCAAGATGTGCCTTATAATTAATGAGATTATCCGCACTTTCTCTGGTTTCTCACAGCATTCTAAATAACAAATTAAGTAAGGGAGTTCTAGACCATTTGAGTACAACACTTGTTAAAATTTCCTATTACAAATAAAAAAATCCTCATAGTTTTTATGGACGCACGTGCTGACTAAATTTTGTGCTCAAGCTTCACCTTTTAGGCTTACATGAGAAGCACTTAAGAGTTTAATACAAATCACTGCAGACATGTGTCGATACGCCTACGCAAGATCACGCACACATTGCCGATGGAAATAGCCATTTTTGTAGCTAAAACAGATTTATGATAGGGAAAAGCATACGAATCGCCTGCCCAAATATCAAAGTTGCCATTTGCATTTGTATTTTATGCCCCCAAAGACATTTGTGATACTCATGGATTATAAAACGTTTAGCACAAACAACCTCACAACAACAACTCGCCATGTAGTGGATTATCCATCGAAAATAAATTAGAATTCAACGCAATTAGCTGACGACAATAAAATTTTTACAACTGCAGGATTTAAATTAACTAAACTGAGTGCTTTTGTTTACTTCCGAATAGAATGTCTTTGCAAATTCGGATATTGTCTATACTCGTACCAGCACACAGCAGGTACTAAAACAGCCTTGATTGTAAACACCCAACAACGGATGTGCTGTTGACGTCACACAACGCCTCTGACTATAGGCTACTAATTTTCACCAGTCTATTCAAGGTCTATACCAATACTATAGTATATATACAAATTGCGTGTTTTGATTGTTGACAGTTACTCGAAGCGATTTTTTGATATTCTCTGCTACAACAATTTAGCCAAATATCACAGCCATTGCACAAACTTTAAAAACAATGTTGCTTACATGGCGGCATGCAAGCAAGTTTTGGCATCTATACAAGTATATGATTTTTTGATGGCTCTTATTTGTTGCTTTTGCATGTAGTTTCACGATTTTATTTCGTTTTTGCACACCTATATTATTTGCTATATTGGAACTTGAAGGGGAATAATTTAATTTTTGGTGCCTGACACATTACGCTGAAACTTTTGTGCACGTTTCGTTGAATTCTTTGGCCAAGCAATTTTCAAAATACCTAAAGCTTTTCATAGTTATTCGAAGGATATGCCCATGACTTGTAGGTGAGAACTTATTTTGCAAAGAATATCGCATTCGAATCACGTCTCTTCTTAAGGACGGAAGGGAAGGCAAGTTTGAACAGTTCATTGCTCATAAACTTCTCCATTCACTGTTTATGTTTGCTGAAGTTTTACAAATATACAAGAATGCCTCTAAATTTGCTTGCTAGCAGAGTTATTTGTATGCAATGTGAGAGAGCCGCCATACTTGTGTGCTAAGGTATTTTGACTTTCTCCGTATAACAGCTCATTTTGAAAGAAGTAAGGACCAATGTTGCCGCCAGCGCTCTATGAACATCGCGAACATATATATATTTTTTTGTTTTTTCAAAGCAAATTTCTACAACTTGGAAGCATTATTCTGGCATTAAAGAACATAATTTGTCATTCTCAGTACTCAAACTATAAATATCGATATAAATAGTTTTCATGCAGCTAAAAAAACACTCTGTATTATATTCTGTTCACTTGTACAGACATCTTTGGTATTTTAAACCTTTTATGAGTGGCGACAAGGCATTTCTATACGAAGTTATTTTTTTTCTGGGCTGGTAAATATGCTGGTAAATATTCCCAACGAGATTTAAATATCAGGATTTTTTTTTTTGACATTTTTCGGTCATTTGCACTAAAATAGAAACACCGTAATATTGTTGATACTCTATTAAATGCATTCATAACTATGCGCTTTTATCTCTTTAGGATTTGGATGCCTTTTGGTCAGGTTTTCATAAACTCTGTTATATTCTAGCTGATTTATAGTAAATGCTCGCTACCGATACGATTTTCTTATACTAATATGGCTAGTAAGCTAATCTTTAACTACCGCATGCATTTGCCCGAACACCATCCCATTGCTTGTCATCCTCAAATAGTCTAATTAATATAAATAATGAATCACGTCTTGAAGGGATAACAATTAAAAATTTTCAAAACATCATAGCCCAAACGCCTCCCAATGGATGAAGTGGATGTTTCTCCATGTAAATGGACCAGAAATATCTCGATCCAGGTGCTACCTACCCGAAAAAATGTTTCGGAAAATCATTTACCGATACAGCTAGATATTGAAATCTAGATATTGATATCAATTTTTGAATTTGGCTAAACTCACACCATAAGTGCGACTTTTAGAAAACGTTCAACGTTAGCGCCATCCGGATAGTAATGTTTGCAGAACAAAAAAGAGACTATAATCAGCTCAGAAAATCCTTTCATCTATGTATCAGTGAAAACGACGCTATGTTAGGTATATCTGTTCGGAATACTAGTGTTCACAGAGGTAGCTGCTTTGAAAATAGTCTTTTTATATTCGTGTATGTTCTCATCAATATAATTTTACGTTTCACATTTAAGACATTTAAATGTTCAAACGACTTTAAGAAATCGTTTTAAATATTTGAGCTTACTCTATGATACTACAGAGTGGGCCAATAAGATCTACTAATGTTAAGCACAAATAATTTTTTTATTTTTTGACATATTTATTTTTCTCTTTTTATAGGTTATAATTGAATTGTTGGAAATTTATTATGGAACCCTACAGTACAACACAACGCGTTAAAATTATCGAGGTTTTCTATTCTTGTCAACGATCAATTGCTTTAACGCAGCGTAAGTACCGGCAACATTTTAATTCCAGATCAGCTTCCACAGCCTTCATGATTAGGAGTTTGGTCGGTCGTTTTGAGGAACTGGGTTCAGTGACCGACCGTACTGGACGAGGTGCCCATCGAAATATTCGCACTGAAGACAACGTGGAAACTGTGCGTGGTTCCAGCCATTTCCAGAACGACATTGCGTAGAATTTTAAAGTTGGATCTTAAGATATACCCATACAAAATTCAAATTGTGCAAGACCACCAACAACGACTACAATACGCTATTCGTTTTACACAATTAGCTACACAAATTCATTTTTTAAATAATGCTTTGATGTCGGATGAAGCGCATTTCCATTTACATATTATAGTTATGTCAACAAACAAAACTGTAGATTGTGTGGCTCTGAAAATCCAACACACCAACATCAGTTGCACCCATCTAAATGTACTGTTTGGTGCGGTGTTATGGCCACTAGAGTTATCTGTCCATATTTCTTCGAAAATGAGGATGAAACGCCGGAATCGATTTCAGAAGCTTCTTACAGAACATTGATTGAAAACATTTTGCGGCAAATGGCGGAGCAGAATTTACCTATATGTGTTTTCAACAAAATGGAACAACTATGGAAAGTTCAGATTTCCCTTGGTCACTTCGTTCGCCAGATTTAACTGCGCCCGACTTCTTTTCATGGGGATATTTATAAGACAAAGTGTATCTTAATAAACCAGAGACTATTAGACAGCTGAAGAAAAATATTCAAGATTAAATACTAAATACAATGGAAAACGCGTTAAAAAGAGCCAATCTTTGTATCGAGCAAAGTGGTGGACATTTGTCTGATGTAATATTTCATAATAAATTATATTCAATGTATAAAAACAATTAACATTAACATAGGTCTTATTCGGTCCACCCTGTAGTATGAAAGTATATTAAATATGTATATCACAAGAAGGTGTTACTTTTCAACTTCGCTCCTATTGCTAGAAAAAATAATTTAACTTCTACGTGAAAAAATATTTGAACTTTCCTTCTATGAAACGAAACACGGCCTGGCTACAATAAAAATAGGACAAGAATAGGACAAAAGTATTTAAAATAATTTTTTGAAAATTTAGTTCATTGAAACTTAAATGAAAATATTTATGAGTATGTGCCATTACTACATAAAATTATAGCTCCACGTGCATAAGCAATTTTTCCCATGTAATAAAAAAAGGTTGATTTTTTTCACCCCGTTTTTATTCGTTATGATATTATACTCTAGTAAATAGTTTTATTCTAAATAGAAACAAAATATTTTAGAAAGCTATAAACGCGAAAACCAAAAGCAAGTTTGTATATAATATTGGAAGCCTAACAAAAGTTTTCACTTGCACGTGCTCTTGAATTTATCGCATAATTCCCCAAGATAGTTTCACTTTGCTCAAACAAATATTTATCTAAAGCAACAAAGCAAATACGAGTACAAATACAAACTGAACGAAGATATTCCCAGCACGCCAAACCAAGAAGCAAATGATATTTGCGCAAGCAATTTTTACCCTTGCATATGCATGTATGTATGTATATATTTATGTGGATATAAAATTTGCATCAAAATGAACAAATGACCTCCAGACATGCAATGAATGCCAACGGACGTGTCTGTGCCAGCTTTTGGTGTTAACTGATTTAAATGTCGAATAATTTTTGGCAAAATTAGAAATCTACCAGCAAATATTTATCTACTAGGGCTGAGCAGACAAGACACATAGCTGAAAGGATAAATACATAAGCAAAGGGGACAAAGTGGAAAAATCAAAAACACCATCATATATCGCCTCCAGGCTTCGACAACTAAGGCTACATACATGTTTATGAGGTCAAGCGTTCTGCTGGTGACTAGTTCTCTTCATCACCTCCCAGATTTAATGCACATGTGTTCACAATCACAGCAGCCCGTTGTATTGAAAAGTTTTGACTATTTATTTGTTTTGCCATCAGCTATGGTAAAAAGTAAATTTTGAGAGTAACTTCGGCTGCCACGTCATCGGGTACTCGGCAACAGAATTCTGCCCGCTCGTTTCACACGTATTCACATACTCATCCAATCAGTCAAAATTTATCAAAATCTTTACACCATGAGTCCGAATTGATTTTTGATAAATCTTTTTTCTTGCAGTATTATGCATAATGAATGTTCGAAATTTTCTAAAGCAAGAAATCCACCAGACCACTAGTAAAAAAATTGCTAAAAATCAACGCCAATTATGGTCAATTTAAGTTCTTAACTTATACTATATTACTTACATAGTTTTTTCTAATAGTGGTCGGCTCTCGGCAGGCAATAATGAACCTCCGAGTGTAGTTCTGCCATGAAAAAGCCCCTCAGAAAAAATATCTGCCGACTTCGACTTAAAACTGTAGGTCTCTCCATTTGTGAAACAACATCAAGAGGAGGAGCTGAGCCAAACACCCAAAAAGGGTGTAAGCGCCCATTATATTATATACATTTATATTATATAAACTTTATATTTATAAATAAATTAAAAGATTAAATAAAAAATAAATAAATGGTCAAAGCTTTGCAATATGTTTCATTGCTAACACAGGGGCATATGTATGTAACTTATTTATTTAAAAAAAAAAATTATTGTATTATTATTTTTAACTGAACCATTTTATAGGCGGACTAAGTACCTTTAGTATTTGTCTCTAAGCTTATTGTTGAATTATCAAACCTATGCTCATAGGTATGCACTTCCAAATCAATGAAAAGAGGATAAAAGTGAGAACTAGTAGGCAATCCAAATTCACCAGAACGGCTACAATTCAGACACACCTCATTTCCTTGTAGGTTTACGACATGCATGCGCATGTGTCTACACCAAAAGGCCAATGGAAATTTGCAGCTGCCAGTATCAGCTAACATGAATTGCTAAAATTGCGGTTTTAGTAACAACAATTTTGCGAGCAGCAAATTGACCAGATATACCAATACAATGAACGTTTGTCCGCACGTGTATAATGGAAACCGATGCACATTGCATGTTGGTCGAAGGGTCCCCCCTTCGCCAAAATTGCCAAGAAATAACACAACACATGATTTGCAGCTGGAATGAAACCAAACGCATTAAAATTTTGCTAACAAGCAAAGAAATTACAATAATAGAAATGCGTTAGATTTGTTATTTATTTTTATGCTCGTGAAGAGAAATAAAGACAGCAGATATGTTCATGCGGAGAATCGCATTTTATATGGAATATATGGGGCTTTAGTTAAACTACATATGAAGAATTTTTAATAATCTAAATATTATTAAAATTATGTAAAATTGGTTTATTAAAATTTGACGGGCTGTTTTTTAATGTGACGATACTGAAGCTCAAAATGTGTACCGAGTTTATTATATGGTGTATATATATAATATATACTTATATATACAAGAGTATTAATTGGCGCATACATCCTTCTGGGTGTTGCGCCGTGCGTCTTGATGTTGATTCAGAAATCGAGGGATCTACAGTTATAAGTTCATTTTGAGTTTGAAAAAATGGTTATAAAGAGAAAGTAGTCCATTTCTTAATTCTGTAGTGGTCGTAACTTGTTAAATAAGTTCATGCTACAGCCACTTTATAAGCGATTAAGAACATTTGAGCAATTTAAGCTTTACTTGCATCTCAAATTACCATATAAAAAATTTAATTATTAATTAAATGTTCAATGAGACAACGAAGCATCCAGAACACAATGGAAGTCAATAAGGAGAAAATTCGGTACATTTTACAGTTTTTCTTTGATAAAGGCGAAAATGCAAGCCAGGCCGCTGAATGGTGCCGATACTGTATCAGCAAATTACGAGCAATTTTGGTTTTGTCCATTCCGTTCAGGCATTTCTGATGTTGA
This sequence comes from Anastrepha obliqua, assembly GCF_027943255.1. NCBI lineage: Eukaryota > Metazoa > Arthropoda > Insecta > Diptera > Tephritidae > Anastrepha > Anastrepha obliqua. Next base: position 92,516,430 of record NC_072892.1, read on the forward strand.
AGGAAATGACGATAATGTCGAAAAAAATAACAGAAATAATCAAATTTTACCAGCACGTTAGTAGTCTCAGCATCGCCCAGGAGCTAAGCTAAAACTATAAGTAATAGTTATATCAAAATGAATTTACGTGTTTGCGAGGCTTACAGAAGAAACTATGCCTTGAAGCAAATTAGTTTAAATTAACATGATAAATTGGGTTTCGTACCAAAAAAGTCTAGGGCATATGCGCAAAAAGTTACCGATAGATGGCTCTGTGCCCTGACCAGTTTTTTATTAACGATAAATTAGTCAGTTTAATTTCTAATTGACAATGTTAATGCATTGTTATGCGAATGAAAATAATTTTCGTTTTTTATTATATTATTATAATCTGAAACTAGTTCATGAAATTTAAAATATTGTAAAACATAAATATTTTACATAGTAGGTAAACTATGGGGCACACGTTACGCAATTTTTTCAACAATAATACATTATACTTGGCATTTCGATTTTTAGTGGACACTGTATAAAAACCCCAAGATAATTGGAGGTTAGTTATTATTAAGAGAATGAAACCCGGCAACATTAATTATTCAGAAGAGGTATATTATTATATTATTTATCGAATACTAATGTCTGATGGTTGATGCGTATTAATATTTAAAATGCTACAATTGATAAAATGCCGCCGAAACGACAGAACATCGGTCGCATTACACAGAAAAAGCAACAGTATAGAGTTGCGGGAAATAATCAGAGCCAGAAATAGCACGAACAATGCAATTAAATTAATAAATTATATTATTGTAGCGACGGTTTTGAATGGCAAATTAACATCAACAACATTTTGTATTCCTGCCAGATCTACTTATATACCATTTGAATTTAAGTTTCTACAGTTTCCCATTTGACTCACATTTGCAATGACTGTCAATAAAGCGCAAGGGCAATCACTGTAAACTTGGGAATTGAATCTAGAAAATTCCGGCTTCTCCCATGGGCAACTACTATATGTTGCGTGTTCACGACTTGGAAAACCATCAATTTGTTGTTTTATGGACCAGATTTCTTTTTCTTTTCCTTGTTCACTCCACTCGGGAGCAGAGGGCCTCGACAAGACTCAGTCTTGCGTTGGTTTCGTTAATCTATTTGATTTCTGACAGGGTAGGTGATTAGCCTGCCACTACCAGTCCTAAGTAGTGGGAATGCCCACCTGTCGTTGCTTAAGAACAACGCCTTCTTACTGCTTGAAGCGCCATCTGGGTGTCATATTTTTTTGGCAGAAGGATCGCACAGATGGTTGAGGACTTCGCTAAATTTGATGTGTCTGCGCTATTACCGCGATTGCCCGCTTCCTCTTGCTGGCGCCACTGTTGCAATGTGTCTTTTCTTTTGTTGTTTGTTTGTTTTAGCAGCCACAATGCAAGTAATGCGCTGACTTTTTATGCGGGAGTAGGTATTCGAAAGATAAGGTTGTTGGAGTTGAGGAATGAAATTATTATTATTATTATTTTTATTTTTTTTTTTATGAGAAACTAGAAAAGTAGGTAAGTTTGGAAAAGTGCGACGACCGTGCTTTACGTGCACTAGATAACATAACGAAAAATATTGTGTACCCAAATTTGTTCCCAAACTGATTTTTTAACAAAATATTATTGATTCGGCTAGTAGCCCGAGCAATACCAGTTAGTGCATAAATTTTAATAATTAATAATTAATAATTAATAATTAATAAAGAATGATTTCATATCTGTCAATAACAGGAAACATTTTTTTTTTTAATTTTTTATTTAGTACGCCCGAGCAACGCCTGGCAACGGGTAGCTAGTTTTATACAAACAATTGTTTAATCTTTTAAAAATCAGCCCTATTATAAAACCAAAAGTCAAAAGGAGGAGACTGAGATGATGTGAGGAAGGTCGACTCCGTGGGCTGCGGAAGAATGCAGTTGCAATTGAACTCCGCCAAAAAAATTTCCGATTCCATAATAAAGGAAACGTTATTGATAGAAAAAAATATATATATTAAATATATTAAAAATATTTACATATTTTAATTTCATTTACCAGCTTCCATGATGATCTTTTTCGTAAAATTTTTTTTTTGTAATTATTTTCTTGTGAATTCTACGTGCAATTAATTTTGAAAATTTTTTGAAAAATTGGTGTTTGAAGAATTTTTGAGAGGAGTAATAAAAAAAATCTGAACATGATAAGTTATCTTATCTTACTCAACAACAACGTTCGAAAAGCAACAGCAGTAACGATATAAAATTATGTTGTTCGTACATAAGTAGCTTCGGCAGCTAAAGCAACAGGACATACGAGACGCAACGAATACTAAAGGCTGTACTGTGTCTGAACTGCTTGAATTCCCGCAGTAAAGGCTACAAAACAGCAAGCTTAAAAACTGTAGCTGCAAGGTTACCTGTAGGCATGTATGCAGAAAAGCAAAGCCACTAAAGTTTTCAGAAAAGTAATTGCTTTTACAGCACGGCAATAACATTGTAGATGCTACTATACTATCAGTAAAAATATTCAGTATTTCGACTCTTTGTGCATCACCCTAATGGATAACAAGTTCGGATCAAGTTATTTAAGGTGAGTTTTTCTCACTTTCACAACTATTGTCTGAATTGTGGGAACACGAGTAAGAAAATCTAAAACGGAAAACTACGATTGTATTAATAGAACTGATTCTGAATGAAAATAATAGAAACACAAAAATGAACTAGTCCCAAAATATTGTTTTTAAGCTCTTTTTTATGATCCACAATTCAATAATTGTGTTAGCCATTGCAACTTAGATTTGCTGAGCCAGCAGCACAAAACCACGATGGAAGCACAAAACAACAACTGATGGCAATTAGTGCAGTGATTGCAGTCGTAAACAAAACCACAAAAATGTAATTGATTTTAAAACATGAATTTCTGCCATATCTTATTTCTTTCATTTTTTTTTTTTGTTTATTTAAACAATTCAACAAATACTAACCCAAATATTTTCAGTTATCACAAATAGTAAACTTAATAAAACGGCCGACATTCACTGAAAAATGATAACAATATTAGAAGGCTTTACGTGTGAAAGACAAATAAAATATGCAGGTTTTCCAGGTATTTTTAATTATGTTATGTTCAAAACTAGACACATAGCTCATGCCTTGCTAAGATTAAAATATGTTGCTGGAAATGTCTTTTTTGCATTTAAAGTTTGCCCTGTTTTTAATAAAAATGTGGAAAACATAACAAAGTTTGTGCTTTGAACGTTTTACATTTTGAAAGTTTTAAAATGTTCACTTTTAACAAGTAGAATAAATATACATAAACACAAAAGATAATTTAGTAAGATAAGTTAGAATCTTCTACCAAAAAAATATCAATTGATCATTTAAAAAGCGCGCGTTACACATACATATGTCTAAATTTCTTTTGCTAGAATGTTGGAAAAACTGTCCTCTAGAGTGTCTCAGAGTTTGAGAGACTTTTGTTTATTAACTTGTTTTTGGTATTTAATTATATCAGTCAACCGCAGGTGTGCTCTGCGATTTTCCCTATGGATAAAAATATGGGACAAAGAATTTGTGTTAAATTTAGTGTTTCGAACGGAATTTCGTATGCTGAATCGTGAAAAATATTGCAGAAAGCCTATGGCGAAAGTGCTTTATCAAAAACACTGGTCTACGAGTGGTATAACGCTTTTGCAGAGAGCCGAGAAGTCGTGGAAGATTTGACCCGATCTGGTCGCCCATCAACGTCTTCAACGGATGGAAACGACGACAACGTCAAGAAAATGGTGTTGAAACACCATCATTTAAGTTTGTGGGAGGTAGTTCGTGACCTTAGCGTGTCTTATGAATTAATTGGCAACATTTTACACCATCAATTGGGCATGAGACGCGTGGCTGCTCGACTCGATCCAAGAGAGTTGAATTTCCTTCAAAGAATTCATCGGAAGAAGGTGGCTGAAGACATGCTTGAGCAAGTGAATTCGGATCCAACGTTTATCCAGCGCATCATAGCAGATTATGAGACATGGGTATATGAGTTTGACATGCAAACCAGTCAACAGGCGGCTGAATGGCGCTATCCACATGAGCCGATACCCAAAAAATCACGTCAAAGTGGTTATTTTCAAATTGGGCAGTATCAAAATAAAAAGTAGCCTATAACTGGTTTAGAATATTAATCCAACTATCAATTGAAGCTCCATTAAAATCTCAACTATCAGTAAAGGTGAAATTAGGATAGTTGCTCACCAACGTTAATCCGTAGGCCGAAGAATTTACATTTTTATAGTATAATTTAAACTATAGTAAATATTTAACTAATCATATGAAAACTGTCTAGCTGTACCTGTAGAAAACCCGTTCTATTCTGCGAGGCTGGGACATTTGCTGCGAAAATTCTATCTTTAACAATTTTCTGTTATTCAACTCTCTTCAAATTTGCCGATTGAATTTCCTCCATATGATGTTGCACACTAATTTATTTCATCTCTACTAGATATAATGCAAACACGAAAAGGCTTAAAAAACTTTTGCAAACCAAAATGACAATAATTTATTCGATATCTTGCCGTGGGGCAGTGAAAACACTTTGTAGTAAAAGCAGCCAATTTCACTTGCCCAAAGGCGTTTTTTGCTTTTATATGGCAAAACTTTTATCTCTGTAATACTAGTATAATAATGTAGAAACATTCAGCAAACCACTCTCTCCAGCCTTGTTATCCTTGCAGTGTAGCTGTAATTTAATTGTTCATATTGCTTAATTTTTACCATTTCTCACTCGTTTGCTTTTGTTTCCGAAATCCTGTACTAAGTTTGGAAAGTTCATGAATTCAGACGCACAAATTAGTTCAGGATAGCTTAATTGTTACCATTTTCATTGGTTTTTATTGCCAAACTCTCATTCTACGGATTTGTCTATGTAGTAGACAATTGTTGTGTTGTACTACCAAAAAAATTGTGGATGTCAATAGTTGTTGTTGTTTGTAATTTTGTAATTTATTTGCTAATTGTTTTCAGTACCTTCATTTCTATGCATTTACTAACTTTTTTTTTCTTTTTTGTTATTGTTTTGTCTGAGAGTTTTTTTATTTTGCTACAAATTACATTTTCGTGCAATCAGTTGGAAAATTGGTGTGTAGCTGCAAATGAGTTGACAAAATATTGAAATGGGGTTTGCATGGTTGGAAATGGATTTGGCGTGCAGGAGGTTTAACATACTTTTACGGTTGGAAATGGCTATTTATCTAATTCGATGACGTTGAATTTTTAGAATTTTTCCAAACTTTTGAAATTATAATGACTTAATTCATCGGTATTCTACAATGCATGCATTATGCGTTCAAAATGGTACATAATCTATAAGAACCGACTACTAAAATATCACGCAAAACTAATCACTCTATAGGATTCACAACTTTTGTAAATTGCTTACGACGTCAATCATATTTGAAACTTGAGAACCAGACAATTGCAATATAAAAAATATGTCAAAATAAATATTTCTATCGTCCAAAATATAATATATATTTTTTTTATTCAGTAAAAATGGTACTCCAAAACACATTTGGATGAATAGTTTTGCGCCGCCTTACATAAATGAAACTTTGATGTATGTTTTTGATTTTTACCCTAATATCAAGTACCATTGCATGTAAAATAAATCAGAAATCACTATTCGATATGGTCTACACATCTCGCTCATTTCTTGAATGTTCAAAAACGAAAAAAACGGAAATCTAAACCAAATAAGATAAGTATGGAGAAATAGCCAAAGCCTCTACTTTTATGCTGCTTAAACAAATTAATATAACATCCTTTTTCTCGATATTTTCGATTTGGATTATGACATCGCTCATGTCGAAGTGTCAGCCAGCGACTAACGAAACACTCCAATATTTGCATCCGTTTTTACTACTTATCTTGCTTTTAATGTCCATCATTTTTTTATTAACGTACGAGTGCAGTTCATTGCTTAACAAGGATCATCTGAGCACAAGGCCCAAACTTAAAAAAAAATGTATAAACCTGCAACAAATTTTGTCCAATATTTTAACCTTTTAATTCGAGTTTGTAAAAAAAAACTTTGGGTACGCATTAAGTTTTAGTATGATAAAGTGCAAACTTGAAGTTCCTAAAATATCCCGTTGATTTTTATAATGTATTCACCTTGCATTATAATGTATTCACCAAATATTCTTTGTATTTTGTAAGGGATTTAAATTCTTTTCGCTACTCACATACATATCGGGTGTTTTTTTTTTTTTGACTGCATGACTGTGTTGGCATTTATGCCCAGTAAGATTTGAGAAGTCATAAGAATCGTTTAACGCCAGCAACGCTTCCAAATTGTGGAAATTTACATTGAAAAAAATAAATCTGTTGGCGATGTTCATAGAACGCTGGCGGCATCATCGGTCTTTATTTCTTTCGAAATGAGGAAAGAGCTGTGGTTACAGTGAATGGCGAGCGCTTTCGCGTCATGCTGGCTGAATTTTTGGAAACAAAAATGAATCAGCTAATCGACATAATTGGGTTAAATCAAGGCGCCGCGGTGCAACTTATCAAAATTGGACTGATAGAATGGGCCACGTAACTCGTCGCAGCCGCGGACATATCCCGGATATGAAATTCAAAAAATACATCCCATGAAATTATGGGTCACATTATAATACAAAAAAAAATTTTTCATTCCAACAATATTTCTGTTTTGTATTATCATATTATGTTCTCAAGCTCCTAAAAAATACCAGATACATATATAACACTTTATATTTCATACTTGGTGTTAGAGTTGTACGATAGCATCAAGCATTATTTAGCATAGTTTTGTATTCATATTCATATTCATATATATTATTAATGTAGATGTTGTTGCAAAAGCAAAAACCCAAATTATTTTACAATTTCACAAAACATGGAAACATTGTAAATACACGAGCACACGTTTTGCTTGAGTTAAAAGAATACATTTTACGTCACAATTCCGCTACGAATCAACTATGAAATTAAATGAAACTTTATCTGTACAATGTACATACACACAAATGGGCTATTGGAATGTGTACCGCTGCAATACGTAGCTAGTTGGCACGTGTCTAAAATATGTCTCAGATATGTTACAACTCAGTCTTACATATACACAGTCTACAAGTGATGCTTTGTTGCCAATAAAGTTCATGACCTAAGTTGTCAAGTTGCCAACTTATGTATAATATGTTCGCTCGTGTTTTTTTATTTTTTTGACATATAAAATGTACGTGCATTGGTTCTATTGCTCGTTTAACAACAATTATAAAGTAGGTAGTTAGAGATTTCTTCAATAATCGACTTGCGACATATCACCTCATAAATGCAAATTTAAAATGTATCCTAATTTCTCCTTCGAATATGAATTTGAAAAATTTTGCTAGAACAGAAAAAAAATTAATTTGGGACATTGTTGTCAGGTCTATTAGAATAAAGTTTAAAAACTAAGATCAAAAATGAAGTTTGCTTTAGCTAACGCGCAAGTAAGAGCATTTTCCATTTCCCTTGACTCAATGGGACACTTTTTCATCAAAGTATATTGATTTGAATCAGGTGCGGCCGTTGCAGCCGATTACAATGGTGCGTGACTAACATTCGGAAGTGCGTAGGTTTAAATTTCTGTGCATAAAACAGCAACACGATAGAAAAAGTTTTTTCGAATAGCGGCCGCCCACCTAAGTAATAGATAGAATAATATTTGAACTAAATTTAAGAGACCCTTGTTTATGTATGTACATATGTAAGTTGTGGAAACTCAGTTTATTTACTTACATACAGTGGTTACACAATTTACTCGTACACTCACAGTTTATAAACAGATACACCAGATACTTAGCACGATTTACACAAAAGAACAAAATTTTAATATATTTGTAAAAAATAATATTTTTATTCAATATTTAAGGAACAAAAACCTCCAAAATTATTTCTGGGAACCTAGGGTAATAACGAAATAAGGCGCAATTTTATGCAAAACTATTATTCGCACATAGTCATATAAATAATATTTTATCAAGAAAATAAAAGAAAAAACGAGTATTTAATACTTTGTTGAGCCGCCTTTAGCTTTAATAACTGCTTCCAAACGTCGATGCATACCCGTACTCTTTACCAATACCTTGGTTTCATTAGCTGCAACATTCATTAGCTCCCACTTAAAGCTATCTTTAAGGGGGGAAGCTGGTCTAGAGCGCAAAAAATGGGCATATTTTATGAATTTATTTTGACTCAACAAAGGAATCAATCGAAAATCTGTGAAATAGGTTTAATAATATAGCTTTCATGGTACAAATACAAAATTTTTCGTCTGAATTAATTTCAAAATGGCCGCTGTCCAGCAGTTCTCCTAAGGCGCCTTTTTTTCTAGTGGGTCCATTGCCGAAGACGTAAACTCCTTAATTTTTGTCCTGGATCAAAAAATAAAATTTTTTTAGTTTCTATATAACAACAGAAAGAGACGTACGTAGGATTTTTTCGATATTTTGTTTTTTTCGCGAAATGGTGCACGTTTGAACAAAAAGTTACAATTTTCACTATAAAGAACGACATAAAATTGTTGATTAAAAAAAAAACTATGTAATATAAATTAAAAATCCTACGTACGTCTCCGGAGAGAGGTATTTCGAATGTATTGTCAAAATTTCGTAAGAATCGGTAAAGATTTGTTCGAGTTATGTCTTCGGCCAGTTTAAAAAAAGTGATTTCGAGAAAAACGCGTTTAAAGTTGTCAATAGCGTTCGGGGCATACCTGCGAGGCACTGCCGTCGAATGAAAAATTTGGGCATTTAGACATTTTTGCTGGCATCCCTCATTTGGTATATTATTTCTAAGACCCTAAAGCACCTTTTAAGACAAAAAAAATTTTTTCGATTTTTTCAAAATTCTAGACCAGCTTCCCCCCTTAATGACGCCTTTGATGTTATTTTGTGATTTCTTATTCTCCTTTCTAAAAGCTCCCAGACATGCTCCATTAGGTTCCTATCTGGTTATTGAGGTCGAGTTTTAAGCTGCTTATACTGGTAAATAAGCCATTCTTGCACGAGATAAGATGAGTCTCTTAGGTCATTGTCTTGTTGAAACAAAACCCTTTTAGCTTCCAGTCCAAGTTTAACGGCACTATCATGCAAATTATTCTTCAAAATGTTTAAATTCAGATGTTTGTCTATTTTATCATCATTAAAACCATTTTTCCGACTGCAGATGCAGCTATGCTCCCCCAAACCATTGCATTTCTACCTCCATGCTTAACGGTAAGAATATGATATTTTTTTCATTAAGTTCTGCATTTTCATTTCAACAAACTTTTTGAGGGCCATCTGATCCGAGAACATTAAATTTCGACTCATCATGAATATGACATTTTCCTAAAAGAAAACTGGCTCATTTATAAAGCATTTGGTGAACTCCGATCTCTTCTTTTTGTTAATATCTGATATATAGGGCTTGCGGCTTGCCACTCTGCTAATGATAACCAGTGTAATGCAGGCAATTACGGACTGTTTATGAACTTACTTTCTTATGCAAAGACTCTTTAATATTTCGGCATAGTATCGGGGAGGTTATTTTTGGATTTTGGGCGACTGTTGCTACTATGTTGCGTTCTTCACATGGAATTAATATTTTTCGCCTTCCGGCTTGGTGGTTTCAATTGAGATGTTACGTGCAACTGAACCGAATCGGCGAGAAAAACTAAAAAAAAAACTATCTTATTCCGTTTTCAACAATATTAGCAAAAGCCCAAACGAGTTTTATTGTTACTTTTGCAGCAGCAATGTCATGAGCTAAAAGTGCACGAATAAATGTTTTGCAGCATTTTGCTACTCCTGCCCTCTTTCCTTGGAACCCTTCAGTGTGAGTTGTAATAACGGGAGTTCAATTCATTAGGAATGTAACATTTTTATAGTGACCCAAAAAAAAATATATTGTCACAGCAAATATTTTGCGCAAAGCTAAAGTTTTTTACGTACTACGCAGGGTGTACGAATAAACTGTGTGACCACTGTATGTACTCATATTAATTGTGTCAGCTTATGCATGTAATTAAAAATTGGTGCCAAGACGAAAGGAAAAATAAATTTTTTGCGAAAAAGTTATATTTTTTTATTCAAAACTTTTAGCGAAAACAAGTCTGCCCCTTTTTGAAACTTGCAGGGATTAATTAGCATATTCTAAGCTATTAATTAATAAAAGGATAAAAAATTTGAGGAGTATGGGTTTTTCAGAAATGATGAACAAAAATAACCCCGAAAGTTAAAAAAAGGTCTTAAAAACCCTATTTTACTCCAAAAAATAAAAATAAAAATGTATATAAAACGAAACCGGAGATATTTCGCTTGAAAACCCCTGTACCGAAATTTTCAAAATTGTACAATATAAATCTCAAATTTATAATATTTTTATTTTTCATTTTTTAGTTGTGTTCTTATTAAACTCAACCTTAAAAATAAAGCAATTTTTAGAAAAAACTACAAAAAATATCAAAAATACTTGGAACATTTGTAATGGATTCGCTCCACTGTATTTATACAGGCATATACACAAATGTTTTATAATATAGAAACTAGTCATGCAAATTTCAATAAAAATTAGCTTATTTCTTTTACTTTTCAAAAACCAAAAATTGAAATACGTGTGCTTAAATAACTTAGCTCCGCTATATAGCTATTTTTTCCTGCCAAATGTACTTTCCAACAAAGAGTTGGAATGGCACACAGCTTTCTTTGAAAAACTTTTAAAAATTTTAGAAATATGTAGAATGTACCTGGCTGCAGGTGATGTTAAGAATCTTATCCTTCAGAAGAAGAAAGCTTAATTAAGCTCAGCTTTACTGACAACGCAGGGATAAAGGATTCTTTAAATTTGAGTGCGCCTTGGTTCAACATCAAACATTTGATTCAACTTAACATTTAACAAAGGAATCTTAATGTGTCATAAAGAAATAAAGAAACTTTTAATGCAGTGTTACAGTATTAACGGAGGTACATACATTACTACATATATATTATATACAATATGTTCTAATACAAGGCTAGAGGAGATAAGTGTGTAGATTTATTTATACCTCATTTTGTAATTTTTCCGTCATTCTTCTATCCCAAAAAAAATTTAATTTGACTTATTTTGCCACCAGCCAGCCATTAGGCGCCTAAATTGCCGCCATCAAAGTCGATTGTGTGTTATGTAGATTCCTTTGAAATATTTCCAAATTCTCATGAAAAGGAATGGGATAAGTAAACGAGTCTCCCCTAGGTACGAATATACTAAAGCAAAAATATAAAAAAATTTAAGAATATTAATGTGCAAAATAAAAGGTGCTGCTTGGTTGCTGTGCTAACCAATAAATCACTATTTAAGACTGAAAAAGTAGCAATTTATTGCCAACAATAAATAAATAATATTTCAAAGGAAAGGTGCGAAGTAACCGTGAAAAGGCGGCATGTTATTGTTTTCGCCATGCCCTCGGAGCTGTATTGATTCGTGCATGCACAACAAATGTGAGTTTGTCTAAATCTACATATGTATAGTATGCGTGCACTTGTATATTATCATATATTCTAAGTTTGAAGGTTACAGATACAAATTTCTGAGTTTAGCTCTTTGTAGCACCTTTCTGGCATCCTTCTTAATTGATATATTATGATTCATCTAGACCGCCCTTTCCCCATCTGCAAAGGTGTAAATCCAACCATTAATCGGTGGTTTGCAAAACCCAAAAAAATCAACATCAAGTTGGGTTGAGGAGCGAGCGCTTGAATCAATTTTACGGTCATAAGACAGGGTAGTTTTAGCTCTCTTAGCTTGTGGGTTTTCATGATAGATAAACTAAGGATTTAACCATTGAGTAGGTAATAACATAGCGTCACAGTGTCGAACAAAAATTATTTCGAAGGTGGGGTCTTAGCACTATCATCCTATTTCCACTCAGATATATGTATGTATTGTGAATCTCTTTTTTGAGAAATAAGAAGAGAAAAAATCATCGAGTCGAGCTAAAGAAGCAATGATGGATTTGCTCACGTACAGAGTAAAAGGAAATTACGAACAGTGCAATGACTCCGTATAAAATGTAGAATAATCCGAAAAATTATGGATCTTGCTAAAAACTTTGCCTTAGTGTTTTTTCATAGCTTTTACATTTTCGCTGAAATTAAATCTAGTATTAAAATTAAAATTTTTTCTTTGTGAAGCATTCCATTAGTACCAAATACGTCTATATTAGGCACAACAAAATTTTTGTTTTTTGTCGGTTCACAAATCACTGTGCAACACAGCGAAGCAAGTACCATGTCGATTTACGAATACGATCTTTGTTTCTAGCTCATTAGTTGATGCAACCCAGTTATAGTGTAAAACACAAAAGATTTAGGGATGACAAAATAGGATAAAGCTGACCTTATAGTGTTCCGGAAGAAGACTTTGGAGGGCATATATATACCTGAAGGATGAACTATCTCATGGACAGACATATAAATATAATGAAGTATAAAGGTCCAGCGATTACGTAGAACGAGTCATATCACACCAATGAATACACATTAAATCCAGCTCTGAATTTACATTGCTAATGGTGAGCAAAAGAAACAACAAACATTTGGCATGTTTTGTTTTTTTTTGTTTTTTGTTGAACTCGGTCAAACTCCATTACACTATTGCTGTACTATTAAACAGAACATAATTTCATGTGATTTTCATTAAAGTTCTTTTTTTCTTGATTATCACTATGAAGACAAAGCCTTCTCCACCTGATCTTTCCAACGCAAGGGAGATCTTCTTCTTCCTCTTCTACCACCAGCTGATACCGCGTCGAATACTTTCAGAGCCGATTTTTTTATATCCATTCGGAAGACTTAACCTAGCCAGCGGAGCCGCTGGATCTTTATTGGCCTGTCACTGTCAAGTTCATACAGCTCATTTATGCAACGTACAAAGGACTAAAAGTCTTCACCTAATCTTTTTCTCAAATACTCTAATGGACGTCTCATGGGATGTTGTCATCGTCTAGGCATTGCAAAGTGTTTGTTTTGTTCATCGGGGGAAATCATAGAGATTTTTTTTAAGTTTTTCAGTTAAATTCATTAGCAAAATAGCTGAACTTGTTTCAAATTTCAAACAACTTTTAAACTTTACTAATCTGCTGTCAGTCCACACTATTTGGAATATAAGCCAACATTTTAATGCTCATAATGTATATATACATATACTTACATAAGCCTGTTTGGAATATTTCCAGCTAATATGTCCATATTTTCCTAGCACATCTATTTGACATTATAAGTACTCAAGTAGTGCTGCTATTAATTTAGGTTTACTATATATTATATTTGCTACCTTTGCCGTCCTCTATTCAAGTTTACTCTCAGCAAGACAAAATAAGGGCATTAATCGGCATAATCCGAATTTTCATTTTTGCGTACGTCATTTCGACTTTGTTGAGGCTTAATATTTTGCAAAGAAAATTATTTCGCATTGACGCATTAAATCCCTTGAAATTGCCAGAAATGTTATGAGCTTCAGAGAAACCGCTATGCCAGGCATTTGAGGCGAACTACGCATGACCCTCAAACCATTACTCATAATTTATAATGTACGAATATTAGTGACGACGTTTATGTGGTTCACTGACTCCTTTGTGACTTAGTTTGTATTAACTATTTGTTAGGAATGTTAGATGTGTATGTATAATACAAGGTATGGAAAGGCAGTAATTTTGGTAAGTCTACTTAATGCCAGCAAATTTGTAATAAATTGTTCAGTTATTTTGACATTTAGACACCTTTTCGCCTTTTATCCTATTAATATTAGTGAAATAATTATTTTCTGCATTTTTCGAAGCCGAATGGTTTCCATAACGAAAGTTGTTTATTAATAGTATGAAAGGGAAGTATATAGACCTTTGATTAACGTAATGCGGGATTCTAACTGGCATATGTATTGGGTGTTTTTTTTAGCTGCGTGAGTACTATCTACATCAATAACTATAGTTTGACAGCAGAGAATGGCAAACTGTGTTTGCAAGTTACCTTAAATCGTTTAACGACAGACCAACTTTTGCAAATTGTGGAAATTTACTTTGAAAAAATAAGATTATAGTAAAAAAAAAAGCGAGCGCTATCGAGCCAAGCTAACTCCTTTAAAATGCACTTGCTAAAAGAAATAATCCTGGCAATTTTTTATTCCTTTCTTCAATTTTTCATAGCACCTGAAAACCCAAAATATAGGGTTTTACTAAAAAACCAGCTAATTTGTTACTAAAAGATCAGCAATTTAAAAAAAAAAACAAAAAACATAAAAGCTATCAAATATGCCTAGCGAATTAAGTGAAAAGGTACTGTGCGAATTTCTAAACGATTGGTCAGTAGGTTTTGAGTTATAACAGAGCTCAAAAGTTACAAGTTTCAAAAAAAAAAGCTTTACCTGGCTTGAAGTACCGGTTACTCAAAAACTTTTAACTTTACAAATTTTTGCCCAAACGACTTTTAATTTTCATAAAATAGTATTCAGAAAAAACTTAATTAAAAAATTTGCTTATCTTATCCCTTATTTATAAATTTTAAACGGCCATGCATCTCGTCTCCGTGTATGTGAGCTTTTCAGAACACTCCTTCATAGTGGGTGTAATAACTCAAGCAGTTTTCACAGATTGACGTAGAAATTTTTACACATCTTAAATTAATTTTATGAACCGTTAAAATAGTTAAAAAAAGGTGTAACAATTTTGTAAATGTGTAAATTTTTTTGTTTCAAACATTTTAATTTTTAAAAAGTAAGATACACTTTTTATCTATACCTTCAAACATAACTCTGTAGATAATTTATTAAACTTTAAAAAAGTGTTCTTTTACATGATTCAGATAAAAATTTCGATACCTCTCAAGCTCTGCATGAAAGAGTAACCTAGAAAAGCAACTTCATGCGGTTCCATTTGACAATTTTCTTTGTTTGTAACATTTATGTACCAAACGCAAAGAAATGTAAACAAGTTTTAGTGCTTATATTTTTGCCAAAAAAACAATAAAATCATTGCTTGCATTGCTTTTAACTTTCATGCCGTCAGGGGAATCTTATCCCTTAAGAAAGCCGCTAGGCGGGACAAAGCTGCTTAACAAAAAAATAAGTGATATACATAATTTCGCAGACTTAAATATAACTGTGTTTTTGTATATTTTTGTGCAGTAAACTCTATCCTCTTTCCCAACACGCATATCTTTATGGAACTCTTTGAATAGCGCAAACGAAGGCACTTAAATGTACGAAGGTAAAGCGCGCACGAGAGAACTGTTATGCAACGTTTCATAGCCAAGTACTTCAAAGTGTAACACTAGTGAACACATATATTTCTTCTTAAGGGGAGTCATCGTGCTTTTGAAACTAACTTGGAGTCGCTCGACATAATAGTGATTTTTTTTTTAAACCAATTTTTCGAGATATAAAAAAAAAAATTGCAGTTATTGCCAAAAAAACTCCAGAAAAGCGAAAAAAATTAACCTGTTTTGGATATTGTACGAAAGGTATGTCCCAATTCATTGCGTTAATATAAAGTATATATTTTTTTGTATTTGAAAGTACTTTTAGCGTTACAAACAAAAATAAGAATATTTTCATGCTTTTTTCGAAAATTTTTGAAAAGTTTATTTTAAGTTGATAAGCTTTGTAATACAATTTACTAAAAATATTCATATGAAAAGCAATTTTATTACAAAAACGGGAAAACTAAAAGACTACAAATTTAACAAGAATTGTAAATCTTATACCAAATTAAATGAAATCTGGCAATGAGTGAGAGGCGTTTAAATTCCAGTTTTTCGTTTGTCTGAGAAGAAATATTTTCAACTGAATGCATGAATGTGGAAATAATTTAAACTGGTTGCTTTTATTTGACTCACCATTTAATTTTACATTTTATGTTTCATTCGGGTGGTTCTAGGCATTACATTGTCGTAATGAATAGAGCTTCGCTTTTCGGCATATTTGTGGTAATAAAAAAAACGGAGTTTTTTATATTTATCTCGAAAACGCTTCTTTGGGAAAATGCACGAAACTTATTTTCATGTTCAGCGAACCCAAATTAGTATGAAAAAAAACGTTTTTTAATTTAGTGAATTTTTATGTAAACTAGTGTAATTAACTGCAAATGACCATATAAAAGCGTACACTCTACCAGCGTTGCACTTATCAGGCGTAAACAGTGAAATAATTTGTTGGACTAAGTAATGGACATTAAATTTGTGCGTGCCTGTCTTTTCTCCCTATCTTGTCAGCAATATTTCGTTGCAACTCACTGGGGACTGTTTGGTTTATTTTTCTTTTGAAATTATTCAATAAATTTTAATTGCGTGTTGTCATGCAAAAGCATGAAAATTATGACGGGTACAAATATAAAGGGAAGCCATAAAAATATAAGCTAACGTCAACAAAAGGACGTCCTGGTAAAAGAGTTTTGCACAAAAAGGAAACAAGTCTTCCACCGTACAACTTTAAAATACTTCCGCAAAAGCGCTGGCGCTGTCGCCACCTTCTCTTCAACGCAGTTCCGCCACCTTTGTCGCACGTTTCGGTATAATGCATTCATCTTTCTTCCACCCTACTTGCGCCAGCTATTATGTTTGTTATTTTACGCACTGTTGCACATTTGAAAAGAACTTTATGACAAAGGTTCGCAACGATATCCTTTTCGCACAATGCATTTCACTACATAAACGCAGTTCACACAACTTTCGCAATTTCAGATTTTTTTTATTGTAATATTTTTTTCTACTCTCCATCGTTGAACTGATTCGCTGATTTGTGTGGTTAAAAACCAAAACAGAAAAAAATATAAAAAAATGCAAGAACCAACGGAAGTTGGGGTCTCATAGTAATCATAAATCTAGCAATGTGCTGATTCGCCTTGATGGCAAATAAATGGTAGAAAAATGGCAGCAAAGTTAAATGGCGAGCAGACAAACATCCTACCAGTGGTACTAAGAAATATACATACATTAATTCATGCATACATAGCACCGTGAGAAAAGTATGTCAATGTATAACTTAGTAAAAGACTAACTGTAGCAGCTGGCACACCACCTACATATAGTATAGATTCTATACGCCTGCTTAAACCAAACTGGCCTCTCTGTGGTGGTCTACAAGTAAGTCACTTCGCGTTAACTGCTGTCATTTGGTTTGCTTCGTTTGGTTAGTCGACTGGTTGCACGCTTGGCTGGACATCGTAGTACGTGCCTTTTGCCATTAGTATGCGCAGTTATTATAACTATTTGTGTCTATTAGAGAACCTCAGACACGTCCGTTTCTGCTAACCAAAGTATTTTCCTGCATTTTAAGAAGTTCTCGTGGATGCTCTTTTCCGAAGGCAATCCATTTTTTCTCATTTGCTGTTTCGGAATTATTTTCCCATTTTATTAGCTGAATTTTCCATCGTAGAGAAGAATTGCTAATTCGTCAACAATATATCATATTCACTTGAGATGCACTGCCATTATCCATGTGCGTACCATATCTACTTAGTTATTCATAATAGGGGACCGGGTGTACGAAAAATTTTCTAGCGCTTCATACTTACATATAGGTAATAGTACGTTCTTCAAATCGCAATACTATCACATGGAAGTGCAGAATGGCTGAATACTTCAGAGTTGGTTATGTGAGCAAATTCTAAAAGGTGACCGTAATACTGATTTTACTTCTTGTATAAAATACAATGAGGGTTCAATTTTGATTCTACACTGTGTAAAATTTTCTTCTTCTGCGAAAATTTACATAACGAGAATGGTGTCATGCCTCTATTATTATAATTATTACTGTTTCTATCTTCCCTCTGATGCTTCTATCCTCACCGTACTGAATTTTATTGTAGTGTGACTTACAAATTATGATTTATAAAACTTTCTTGTCTAAGGGCAGTACCTACCCCGTACTTTAAAAATTGTTGTGTATTTTTCTTTTTTTTTATGATTATACTTGTTTTTATAAAAGTATAGTTCATTCTCTAACAAAAAAACATATAAATCTAAGCTATTGGATGTGTACAAAAATAAAAAAATTTTTGGAATGCCGTTTAAGGCTATTCAAGTTTAATATAATACAATGCAAGTTTGAAGTTGGTACAAAATCCCATTGACCTTTAATATCGTTTTTTTACGATGTTGCTTATTTTCTCCAAATAAAAAAATATCTATTCGCATATTATTTCTCAAAATTCTAATTAAAACCCGTTGAATAGAGATGCAAATTTTCAGGAATTTTTCCTATTTAAAAAAAAAATACTGAAATCTAGTTTATATCATTTTTGTGAGGCAATAAGCTTCAAACAAACAAAAATAATGACAACTCAAAAAAAAAGGGCAAAATAGTCAGAATTGCTGAAAGTGTTGATGTGCTGTGATTTTGTCGAAGGGAAATTCAACGAACAATGCGCGGCAGAACTGATTTTTTCCGGCATTTCCTTTTTCCTCCTAAGCATTCAACGACAATTAAAGCGTACAAAGGGCAAACGGTGCAAGTAAGCGAAATGGGGCAAAAACATCAAAGTAATCGGAAATGATTTACAATTAATTTAATGTACGGCCACAATTTACCTACAAATATTCAGCAACAATTAAAAAAAGTGTTATAGAGGTATAAAAGAATGTAATGGTTCTACTTTTGCTAATACAGATTCTATTTAAAAACATTCGACTCTAAATTCTTTCAGCACCTCTTTCATCTTAAAAAAAAGTATGGACTTTGATTTCTTTTTATGTTATGAATCAATTCGGGTTTCTTAATTTCTTTCTTCAACATCTTATTGTAGCAGAATATAAGTTAATTTAGGTTAAATGGCTACCCTTGTAAGAGCCCCCTTGAACGAAAATCAAATTCGTCCTTTCTGATACCATACAGAAGAAAACAGATGGGAAAGAACAGAACATACGGAAAAAATTAATTTGACTTAGAGAAGGACGACGATTAAATGATAGCAAATTACAATTGCGTTGACCGTTGACTTCAAGCTACTGAGGAAATTCATCAGGTTTGTGATATCTCAATCTTAAAAAGTAAAAGTCCAACTGTCTGAATCTTAGCCCGGAGAGAACAGGACGGCCGAGGAGAAGTTGTTGAGATGGTTCTACTTCATCCTCCTGGGAACTGCTTGATAAAGGACTCGAAGAAATACCAAACTGTACGACATAGATACTTCACCGACAATGTGAGATAAGGATACCCACAAAATTTAAGAGATGGGGCTTTGTTAGCCTTTAAAGATCTATATGGTTCCATCGATCTACCCATGATCAACTGATTCAGTACTCGTTGAGTTAACGTGAAGCCAACCTTACCTTTCCTTCTCAATTCGCTAGCAAACCATCTCGAGAGTCCCCTACCCAGCTATCTCATCAGTTTTCCGCTATGGAACCCAAATGAGTCTAACATGAAAGTAATCAGATGCAGTCGAAATTCAGAAATTCGTCTTTCTCCGACTAAATGTTTACCTCTCTCACATTAGTTACAGAAGTAAGTAGCCAATCGTCGGTTTCTCTGAGACCGTTAGTTTGAACTTGAGCTTAATGGGGAGCTCCTTGGAGAATACTCCTCCCCCAACACTTCATCCAACTTCGAACCATCCGTAAACTTTGTGAAACTCCTCCCTTGAAGGGATACGAATGGAAAAAGGGCCAGCGAGAATATGCATTAGTTAGTCACTATGATGATGAACTCAAAATGTAACTATGGGTAAAGTTTTCGTGGGAGATAATATTAGTGAGGGATGCTGGATGAAAGGTTCGAGCAAACACTCAACAACAAAGAGCGTAAGTCAACGTATACGAGTATATATTAATTTAATAAAGATTTCTTTGTTTTATATTAAGAAAATAAACCCCTTTGATAAATGGCTTAAGTTTTATTTTTTAAGAAAAGATAAATAAAATTAAGAGTCAATTCACTCAACGATGGTTTTGAAGGCGAATCATTGAATCAACGAGTCTACGATTTTCCGAATTTTATAGGTTTTCCCAGGCAAACCAGAATGGTTTTCTCTATATTGTAGCATCTTTCGTTTGTAGTACGAAATTGGATCATGGACTGAAGTCCGGTATAACAGCTACGTATATAATTGCTAACTCTTAAATTATGCCTTGGAATGCCTATGAACGATCCAATAGAAATATATGTATGAATTTTTTGACTTATGAATTCTAGAAGTCCACGTAGTATCACAATACCAGCAGTGTCTTCCAGGCGGAAGTAATGGCAATTGGGGAAGCTTGTAAGCTACTAATCACAGATTTATTTTTTAAAAGCAATATCGCTATTCTTTCCGATAGCCAAGCTGCAATACTGGCAATGAATTCGGCTACTACAACCTCTAAAGTGATGGTACAAAGTAGGAATAGTCTTTTCACTTTGAGTGAGTCCATTAAATTACCTTAATCTGGGTCCCAGGACATCGGAAAAATCAGACGAAATGCAAAATTAGCAGAATGTTATGGCCCACCTAGAACCTCAAGCAATCGTCGACATTGATAAACATGAAACTACGGCACGCCTTTAGAATAACACCAGTCATAACTGGATTTTTGGTCATAACTGGCCAAAATGGTCATCCTTCACAGCACATAATGTCATAGTTGTAAACAACCGAAGAAAAAGGAAACAATCTTCCATTTCCTTTGGGAATGCCCTTCCCTAGGGAAGGACAGAATGTTAACCCTGGGCAAACCGCTGTTCGAGAGTCTCGGGCAACTGTCTGGCTCAGAAGTCAATATTCTAATAAAGTTCATAAACTGCACAGACTGGATTTAGTTCTGCTGTAAATAACTGTTAAAGAAGTTGATAAGGAGGATGTAGCAACAAAATGGTGCGATAGCTCTAATTGGATTTTGAATTGAATCACTACTTTAATGAACCAACCAACCACCCACGTACGAATAAAAATTTACCGCTCCCGAAATGAATTGAACTGCATTTCCTCTTTACTTCTTTTCTTCTTACTTTCGTTGATAATATTTTTATTTCCCTAACTTTTCATTAACTTAAAGATGCCATTAGTTGTCATCGGCAGATAATAGAACGTCACGGATATGCATATGTACGTAATTGGCGCTTGTTGGTTGTTTTGTCCGAAGTCCTCGATCAATTTGTGGTCCACGTCTTGATGTTTTCAACAAATCGAGTCACCTACAGTTTTATGACAACTGCTAACGGCTGACGGGTTTTCATGAGAAGCTCTCTCATGACAGTTGGAGGCTTGCCGAGGCTCAGCCTTCAGTTCAGTACTTGAGGTTTTGAAACTGTACACTTCCGAATGGTGTTCACCCACCAACTCTTTCGACTACGGTGGCCGCATAAACAACATATATATAGATAAATAGAAATACAGTTATACACATATGTATATATGTACATACAATTCTTTTATAGAAGATGGTCGCCATTTGTCGTGATGCTTTTACAGCATGGCACAAGGGTGTTTGCGGTTTACTACTATTTATATCAAACACTACAGAAGTCCTACAGTAGTTTTAAATCATGTATTTACAGCTTAGTGCACTATCATTTTAGAAGCGTAAAGAGAATACACATACATAAGGGCATTCTAATTTCGTTCTCTTCATGAATTCATACGCACCGCTGCACCGAACCACAGCAAACAAAACATTAATGCATCACCAGTTTGAGCACCAAAATACAACATGCAACATTAATGATACAATATAAAAACACGTATAGAAAGAAACATATATTGTACTACGCATGCACTTGACGTGCATATGGCCATATGTATGGGCGCACTGTATTGCTTGAAGGGGTTAACTCATCCTCACACATGTAATATATATTCATATACTCCTACACAAGTGCAGCATACATAATGAGGGTGAACATGGCGAGTGCAATAAGGAACTAGTCCAGCGTAAGTGGAAATTTAATGGAAGAGAAAAGCTAAAGTAAAGGTATGACCTTGAAACACAAACCACTGGATACTAAGCTCACCTACGTAGCCTTTTTTCTTCTTGCTTCTAATTTATTCTTCTTTTATTATTCTCATTACGGCTTTATTTCATTTCCATTCTCTTTTGCGTATTCTATTTATATTCCACATACGTCGCAGAAAGTAACTATTGTATCTTTGCTGATTTTGTACTAATCTCTCCTACATCCTAGCAAGCCTACATATGTAGATACATACATACATTTCTAAGAATGTAGTTTTATTGAAATGTATGTACGTCTTTCTTATAACAGTTGCATGACCATTCTAAATTAATTTATATACAATAGGGAGGTTCACATTTAAATAGAAAATTCGTATCAGAGTGTTTTAATAATAATTTGGGATAAACTGCTTTATATCCAGACACTATGAGGCTGGTCATCTGAATGCCTTTGCTCATCAGCCTTCACATGCTCGGGATTGTAAACTTGCAAAGGCGATCGGCAACCTACATTTATATGTAGCAAATGAAAAAATCATGGGAGGCCCTTCAGCATCCGCCGTATTCTCCGGACCTTGCATAGACCGATTACCATCTTTTCCGCTCTCTGTCAAACCATATGATGGGCGTTACCTTCGATAACAAAAAGGTCCTTAAAAACTGGCTCAACAATTTCTTTGACACCAGACCAGGCGAGTTTTGGCGGAACAAGAACAAGTATAAACAAGAGAGGTGGGAAGAGGTTGTAAATAGCAACAGCGAATATATACATATATACCTGATTAATTTATTGACATTTTTATAGTCTTTTGCTTAAATACAAGTCTTAGCTACGAACTTATTTCCCAACCTAATACTTAAAGGCTAAGTTATCACAGCGAGGCAGCGACTGATTTTTTTTTTTTTGGTCTTTTAATATTGTGGGAGACTTTGTAGTAGCAAAAACATCTCTCTTATCTTATTTAAATATTAGCTTTCACTAATTGTGCCTTTAAGGGACATTTTTAATATACCGGAGATTTCTTCGATAACTGTAAATAGACTTTTTTTGCGCCAATCCTTAAAAAATGCAAAAAAAGATGGCATTCAAAGTTATAGGTCGATTTTCTAGCTTATCAAAGTTATGCATAGTACATACTTAGTAGTTTAATATTTGTTATGCTCTAACATAGGTAGATCTCCGTTCCGGGTAGGTCTACGTTAACTACTTTAGCTGCTTTTATGCGTACGTAGGTCTGGTTAGCCCTCTTTCAAAAGACATTCCAATTTACAAGGATTTTTATAAGGCTTTTGGCAGGGCTTTTCATGAAATGTTGAAAGCAAACCTTAAAGGTTTAGGCTCTCATTCCAACTGTCTGAAGTGAGTTATATTTGACCTGTATAAGAGACGTTTTGTCGTTTTGCTTATAATTTATTATCTTCTTTATATTCTTTTATTGCTTCCTCTGGTGTTCCGAAGGTAGTATCCTAGGCCCATTATATTTCGTTTTCTTTAATAATGATGCTTGTTCCTATTTTACTAAGTGGAACTTCCTTCTGTTTGCGACGACTTCAAGTTTTATTATGTAATTAAGTGTCTGCTAGGTTTATTAATTCTGCAGGTTTAGATTTATTAACTTCTCACTAGTTCCATCAAACTTTAATATGCGGTTATTTGGAGGCCTTATTTTGATTGCCATATTAAAAGACGTAAGCGTATCAAAAAGTGCTTGAAAGTAGATAAAGTGAATCCTACGAACTCTGAACTTTCTAGGCCCAATCACATCGTATAGTGCCAGATGAAAGCTAATCAACTTAAAATCCTTAAACTGCAAGAGAATTATTCTCTCTCTCTCATTTGCTCTTATCTTATAAGTGGGATGTTTGATTTCCACTTTCTTCTAGAATTCATACATTCTCATATACCTCCATACTGTATTGGAAATATTGAACTTTTTTTCTTGAAAGAAGTAAGAAGTACAATGTAGTACAAAATTAATTACCCTATCGGAAGTTTTACAATTTTTGCAAATGGCGTCGTACATGGCGCTTGTGTAAAAGTTAAGATAAAGATTTTTATCGCTCAAAATCATTTTGTCTGGGTTTTATTTAGCAAAACAACTATTCAACAACAAAAATGGATGATTAATTTTGCGCCACCTTGTAATTATGCGATCAAAGCTCAAATTTGTAGAGCTTTAAAAGAATTGAATTCTTTCTCTAGTTCTATAGCATTTGATTTTTTTTTCTTAGTCTACATTTATAATATTCTAAAATGAATTTTAAATTTAATTTGAAGGAGATACATCCAATCTGTAAAAATACATTTATTTCTAAATTTGGAAAGAAAAGTTTTAGTGGGACATTAATTCTCATAGTCTAAGTACCAATTGTCCCTTTGTCAATATTCTACAATTGAACAATTGTCACATAGTACTTAAATATATCAATAATAAATAAATATATAAGATCCAGTGTATTAATTCATACTTGTATACCAAATATTAGTAACAGTAATTTTTTGTATTTTTATTATGATAATGTTATGGCAAAGTCGTTCATGTTGTTAGTAACTAAATAACCACAATAATAACAACCAGATCAAAGCTGGCATTGAGAACCGCTGTAATAAATAGGACCCAGCATTTTGGCTTTGCAATTCCTCTCACTTGTTGTCATTTACCCTTAATTACTACTTATTACATTACATACATACTCTCACATGCTAATCCTAGATACTATCATTCTCATCATTTTGCCTATTACATTTTGCCTATTCGCCCCTAATTTAATCTAACATCTTGTACATACAAGTTTGCTATATCGAGTCATACTCAATTCATGTACATATAATTACAATAATTGGAAAAACACATTGCCGAATAACGTACACCGAGGCAAATCAGTCTTTCGAACTCAAAGACTGATCTTTCTCAACACAAAATATAATATCAAAATATGAAATCAACTCATTCTGAATTAAATTAACCAAATATACCGCAGACTGTAGTGAACTTGTTGTGTACCTGGGGTACTCTTGCCGTCATCCTACCTACCTACCGCAGACTCACCTAATCTAAACTAAAATCTCTCTTCGACAATCGAGCTAATAATTTAATTTAAAAACTCTTAACCAATTCCTTTATTCAATCTGTGCCTAAATAATTCAAAATGTATATCATAAACAAATTAAGTGATTAATTAAAGAAAAATGCTCTCAATGCAAACAACCAGTCAATATTTATCAAAATAACCCTGCTCAATAAAATTAAAGAAATTATTATAGCTATTCGAATTTAGAATATGATCATGAGGTTGCTTCCTGCTCAGTGGAATGCAAAAATATCTGGAAAATAGCAAAAAACTGTGTGTGTGTGTGTGTGTGTGTGCAAGATTTACATGGAAGCATACACATATTAAAACATCAGTTATCTGATGATTACACTTCTATAAAAAAGGAAATTTTTGTTGTAACAACTTAGAAATGTATTCAACTAATTAAAAGTCCTGTTAACAACATTGATGCAATTTAGATTTATTGTGTGTTTGTATTTATAAGCGAACACTACGAACTAGTGCGTTATTTATGGCTATTAGAAGATAATTTATGTACATACAAAAGTTAGTTGGTGCATGTGGAAGTATTCATGGCTGGCATGTCTAGGATGATATTAAAATTGCATGTAAAATTATGGATTTCCACAAATGCAATTACCAGTAACTTTAAACAAGTTTTATAGCACACACTGATGAGTTTTTGGGTTTGGTTGATGCAATAGAGCGTCGGTTTTATTGGTCAGAATTAATTACCATGCATATGTAATCAGTTGCCGAGAATGTTAGATTACTAAATTTGGCCTTCCGTTATGGTGAAAAACGAAATTGTGCGAGTAAACTTCAGCTGCCACGTCACCGGGTACTAGGCAGTAGAATTCTGCCTGCACATTTCACAGTCTGATATTGGCAACACCTTCAGAATTTTTTTCACTGGGGTCAATTACTACATATGTAGTACAATGTTAGAGTGATAAAATTCTTATTGGCCAATGTGGAATGAGGTTTATCATCAACTTGTTAGACCGCTGATCTCTTCCTCTTCTTATTGATTGGCACGATAACCGCTTACGCGATGTTGGCTGAGAAAGGTTCAATTTATAGAAGTCCACGCCAGTTGGGAAAGTACCTGATTTCATTCACTTGGGAATGGCCAGGATTATTCTTCTGCATATGGTGAGAAGGGTGTACGCGCCAATTATATATATATCTATATATATATATATATATATATATAGTCCAAGCGGCTCACTACCTCTGGGCTGCGCCCGTATCCTCTGGGTTGCTTCCGAAAATCTCTTCGAGAGCGAACGAATGGAAAAAGCGAAGCAATCTGGGATATTTGGTTATGCGCTAGGCTTGGAACGTTTATTATAAATCCAAATTCGCCCCCATGAATGCTATTTTTACACTCCGTCTTGAATTTAATATAATAAAACACTTTATATAGTCAAATGTACTAAACGTAAATAAATGTGAAATCGTTTTACTATTAACTAATAGTTTGGTAAAAACGGAGTAAATAATCTATTAACCCATAATTTATGTACCATTATAGCGTTAGTAACGATTAGCATAACAAGTGAGTCAAAGATCCTGGCAGCTAGTGCCCTTAATTCTAAGCAAAATGACAAATATATTATAACAGTTTTATTAATATTTCAATAATAATTTTTTAAATAATAGTTCAATAATATTTTGAAATAATAAATATATGAATCCTCTAGCTATCTGCGTGGTTTATTTGCTTTCCCTGCATATCACTCCAAACACTTACCTTGTGTTCCCGAACTGTTGCCACCCTTCGACGTACTGCAATTATTGTTCAATGAATTGAAAAAATTTGCCGCTCCAGTACGACGTAATATCCAAAACATTTTGTAGGCGGAAACTGTGTAGAGTAGTTATAAATGAAGATGATGTCGTTACTTTTGACGTGAATCAAAATGATGCTTCAAATAATGAGTTTTTTCTGATATTGGGTTTGATATACTATTCGTTTGATATGTTGTAGAATATTAAAATTTGTAAACTATTGTTGATATTTTATTTGAATATTTATACACATATTTCACATTTTTACATCCAAAGATAAGTTTCCAAATCGTTACTTCACAGCATCAGCAATAACTTTTGATTATTTTAAGGGTTTCACTTTATTTTGAGTTAAATTCTATAATATTTTACTATCGACGAGCAGTTAACTGTCATCACGTGTTTCTACTATAATAAATATGAAACAATTTTAAAGAACACTGCTTTTAGTGATTTCACTAACGCGTTGCTTGTAATGTCACACTCAAGTATGACACGACGTATACATAATATTTGATATTTGGCGGAGCTCATTTACCTCAAATTTTTCTTCCGCAAATATGAGTTTAGTCTCAGAGAAGCACATTTTGCATATTTCCTTTGCTTTATTTCTTTTTCATATCTGCATTCATTAATTACTTTTACGTAACAATGACCAAGCACTAATTAAAATATCAGTTCATTTATGTACACGAACTTCTACTATTACAAATTATATGATGCTTTCGCATTTGCGTCTACTCTTACTAATTGGTGGTGAAAAATAAATCCGATATTTTTGTATGCCACTCGTGTTAAACAATGATTATTATAATTAAAAAGGATTCCCATTTTTGAAAATGAAATATTTTGATGCTAAGCCGAATTTAAAATTGTGAGACGAAGAAAATGCTGGAAAAATATGCAAGGATTTCTTTTTCTTCGTAAGCACTGACAGCTAGCACTATTCATATTGAAGTATACGTATTTTTAGCACATCTAAATGAAAATATGCGGCCACTGTTGGGTTGGTGCGAATGGATGGGTGCGTTGGTTGGGCTAACAAATGTCGTATCAAATGAAAATCTGTGCATACTGCATTCGGGAAGAAAAAATGCAAATTATAAGCCAGTCTATATAATCGCAAACTTCGTAAATATGCCTTTTGTCAACGAGACCGAATTTCTTGGAATAACCCCTGAAGCTAAACTGCGCTGCAAGGCGCATGTAAAAAAAACAGGATGAAAAGCTACAATTAAAACTAAAATACGTTTTTGACATTATTGCTAGGAGCTTTAGTCTGTCAACTAACAACAAAATACTACTATGTAACCAAATTCCACATTCGATTTGGACATGTGCCATCCAGGTATGGGAACCAAAGTTGTTCCATAGTTCTAATGCGTCAAATATAGAGGGAATATTCTGTATATAATTCTATAGATTTAGTTTCCTTTTCTCTTTTTACCATCGGGGTGGTACAGAAATTTTTTAAATGTTCTCAGATCAAACAAAATTTGTTCGTGGTTTTTACGACAAAATAGCAATATTTTTAAACAGAAAATCAGATTTTGTGGAAAAAAACTTTAATTTGTTTATGGAAATCCTAGTTTTTAAATTTTTATAAGCCAGTGTTAAACTTTTAAGAACATTGGATAAAAATTGCAGCTTTTGTCACGACAGTTTGAAAACCCTATTTTCGAGAAAACCCCATTTTAAGTTTCAAAATATAATTGTGTAGGGGTATAGCTGTTTTAAGTCAAAAATAACTGAAAAAAATTTGTTTCATCATCAACAAAAAATAAAAATCACAAAAAAAAAAATTACTGAAGAGTTTAATCCATTAAAACATACCTACTTGCATTCCAGTTTTGAACAAACTGCTTTATTATATTGGAACTTTATTTGCTAGGATACTAATTTTGAGACAAAATTTTAAATTTAAAGTATTAAAGCTCAGCTTTACCTCCCGATGGCGAGTCAATAGAAACATATCTGCAAACGGGCACCCACGGGTTTAAAATAACAGTCGCCACGATTTTCAAAAAGAAAAAAGTCAAGTACAACATATTCTTGTTGGCCAAACATTGTGTAGCAACTTGAAGCCCCTAGGAGCCTTTCTATAAGAATCCTTCATCCTTTTTGGTTAACTAACTTTTTGTAATACACTCCAATATTTGCTATTGGAAGATGGGTATGACAAGGATAAAAGTCTTAGCTAGATCATAAAAAGTCCTCCAGCCCATTTTTATTGCCTTATCAAACGACACTCAAACATTTTTTACTGATTACGCTAAATGTTCCAGTATTTTTGAGCTGAATTGTGCTGGTAAATTTTTGTAAAAGTCAACCATTTATTTTCCGCTCATCAACGTCCAAAATTCCAGATGAGTTTATATTGCCCAGTATGAGGGTGCAGCTTTTTTAAGCTTTCACACAGATTACATCACACACACAGGGCAAAAGTTCTGAATGCACTGTGAACTATGAAAGTCTAAACGGCTTATTTGTAAATTAAAAACACAGACTTCTTATGAACAATATGTTATTGATTCTTTGGGTGAAAATGCAAATATAGATTATTCTCGACGAAAGGCCAGCTTTTATGTTGCTTTAGCCCTTGCACATCATTTGATGACGGAATTCTTTTAAAGAGTTTGTATCAATTAGTTCTGCGATGTTTTGGCAGTAAAGGTGGAAATTTTTCCGAAATGTTTAATTCTATACCTTTATCGTAGTCCACCATAACTCTGCATACTGATAAAATCGGGAATTATAGATATTCTTTTATTTTACGTAGGGTATAAGAACTTTTCTGTATTTCTCGATGAAAGGTTGGGACAAGTTATAATAATGTAGGGGCAAATCAATAAATATTTTGTTACTTTGCAAGCACAAGTTGGGTTTGATAATTTGTTTGGATGTTGCGATGAACTTTGCAACTTTTAACACATACACAAAATATGTTTGTGTGCGTGTTCGCATCACTGCTTTAGATTCATTACGCAGAAATCTTTCAATTGACATATTGTATATACAAATCCAAAGAATTAGAACATCTACTTGAAGTTTAAAAAGACGTAGGTATTTTACACTTAACCTGAAAATTATAAACCAAGTTATTTCAAAGATGAAAGTGCGCCGGAAAGATCCAACAAGAAGATAATTGAATCGATTGTTACGAAATTTACTTAAATTAAATAAAAAGATTTTTTTTTATTTAGTCAAGCTTCTTTTAGCCGGAAAAAATAAAAATTACACTTTAACCGATACTATTTGACAGAAAATGTAAAAGTCAAATTTTGAGCCATTTTTTTTTTTTTTCAAATAAAATAAAAGTCAAAAAATAACGTTTTTCTCGAATCTTTTATTATGAAAGTCCCTGTACAATAAATTTTTGTTTAATTGAGTGAAATTTGAAAGTGAAAATTAATTTCACTGAATCATATATTTTGTGGTTTGTCTAATTAGCAAAACATGTTCGTGCTTAGTTAGATAAGATAGATTTACACTATTGTCACTTGCGCTCATTGTTTTTGGGCTTGATCGAGCTCCCCTAACTTTTTGCGGTGCGCGCTTTGATGCTTTTTGACAAATAAATGGGCCTAAAATTTCATGCCGCCTCGGAACGGAAGATAGTTTTTATAAGCGGATTTTTCATAGCGGAAATGCATTTGAAGGTTTGTCATTACCTTACAAAAAATTTTTATCTAATCCATAGAAGGTCAATATAATACTTCTTTACATGTATTTTCTCTGTTGAAAATGCTTTTTTTATTAAAAATGCCTTTATAAGCTCAGTAGTTTTCCCCCTTCTCTTTTAAGTACAAACACAAATTTACTTGTCTTTCTTTATTTAGGCTTCTCCTTAAAATTTTCTAAGTCTATAAATTCTCGTACTAATAGTTCATAGTCGTCTAAAATCAAGATAAAGTTTTTGCATTCCATGTAAATTGTATCACTAAATCTGCGGCAAATGAACTAAACTTTAACGCATTGCTATGCATAAATATAAATTACTATGCATTATTATGCGCATGCGGCTTCAGCAAGTTAGAAGTTGTTTAACAACTTATCGAACTCGTCGATTGTTATGCGAAATAGAAATCATTTCGTGGAATGAGCTTGAGAGTAATTTTACGTATTGGCTCTGTTGTTCAGCGTTTATCGTTGCATTAATGAATCTATCGCCTGTATTTTTAGGAGCCTGAGAGCTTAAAATGATAATACTTTACAGAAATATTATTGGAATGTTTTTTTATTATAATCTATTAGATTATTTCATGAGACTTATTTTTTGAATATGATATCTGGCATAGGTTCGCCTCGACAATGTATATTCCATCAGTCAAATTTTCACTACATTTATTTATGAATCTGGACGTGTGACGTCAATGGTGGCTTTAATATATGACAAGTTACGCCGTCGATATTAAGCCGATTAATTTTTGCGAACACAAATATAGTCAAGACGGATAGATAGCGCTCAGCATTCACCATAACGGTAACTTCTTTTTCATTTCGAAAGAAATAAGTACGGATGAGGGCGGCAATGCTCTGTGCGAACAGATTTATTCTTTTTTAAAGTAAATTTCCACAATCTGAAAGACCTGTTCTGGCACTAAATGAGTCATGACGACTCTTCAAATCTTACTGAACAGAAATGGGAACACAGTTTGCCATTTTCAGCTGTCAAACCATAGTTATCGATATCGATAGTTCTTATGCAGCCAAAAAAAAAATTGGATATCTTAAGGAAGAAACTTCCGACTGTGTGCTTCTAAGACATACA
The DNA here is from genome assembly GCF_027943255.1 of Anastrepha obliqua. Classification (NCBI taxonomy): domain Eukaryota; kingdom Metazoa; phylum Arthropoda; class Insecta; order Diptera; family Tephritidae; genus Anastrepha; species Anastrepha obliqua. Next base: position 92,547,979 of record NC_072892.1, read on the forward strand.
CAATTTTTCTTCTTCCTGCACTCGCACTATCGGCAAAATGAAAGGAGAACCCCTTCAATTAATTCAAAAAATATTCCATGGGTTTTATCAGATCAATACTATATTTGACATTCACGTGATAACCAGTCAAAATGCGATATAACTATACTTGTTTATAAAAATCACATAAATAGACTTCATTCAATTTAAGCTACAATTTTTATTCTCATAACGCGCACCATGTTTCATGTCACTAAGTAACCAATATTTATTTTTCACGCCGTAGTATTATTACTGTCCATAAAAAAGAATGTAACAAATCTTTAATTGAAAATCACATGCATGCGCTTTCCATATGGCATTTAAAGAAATTTTTATTTGCTAATTTATGTATCCCAGCACAGCAGCTGCTCAAATGAAAATGAACTACTCAAATTTCCAAAAATGTTATTTTTGTGTCATTTAAGGCGAAGCGCCACCAGAATAGCCTAAAAAGTGGAAATCTCTAGAGCAAAACTTTGCATTAAAAAAAATATAGAATTACCGTTCAAAAGCTCGCAAATCTAAGCACCAGGACAACGATTTGCACTACATAAGAGGTTAAAAACGTTTATAGAATGGGAGAAGCAGCTGCTTTAAAAATTTTTTTGAATGCTACTCCCATGCACCTCAAGTTCGCATAACACAGATCGACCAAAATAGACTTTTAATTATTCACATGCACTTTTGGTAATTTAATTACTTTATGTAGATTTTCTAAGGTGGAAAACAGTTGAAGAAAAAAATTACTTGAACAAGTTTTTTAATACTAAACATTATGATTTTCTGGACAATTTGACTTGAGGCAGAGGTCTTTTGCAACGTCCAAAACAAGTTTCCAAATTACGAGGGGTATTCTTTTATCTCGATATTTTTTTCTATGCTTGAACTATTCTGATTAAAGCTTTATCCATGTGGTGCCTAGGTTATAATGAAAGAAGTCGGGACAGTAGTACAAAAAGTGAATTTTGTGTTACGTACCAAAACCTAATCATTGGTACATTGAAAGTAGTTCTCCTATCAGATTTTTGAAGTTAATTGCCTTGTCGCTTACCAAAAATTTTTACGAGACATTTGTAAGACTTTTCCAAGCATATTTTTATAACGGACTCAACTTTTCTTTAAATATGTTATGTTTGAGCAATTTTCTGATATGATAACGGACAAAAATTCCTTCCTTTACCAGCTCAGTGAAATTTCCTCGCTACCTTTTGGAAGTTTGTTCACCGCTTCCATAAAAAAATATGTTAGGATGGTTGATACACTGCCTTTGCTTGTTAAAAAACGGGCAACGATTTCCTTATGTGTGTATGCTAAACTCACAATTTGATACTATTTTGAGGGAAAACTTGGTGCAATTCGACACTATACGAGTACAGAGTAATCCTAGCGGAACATGCAGGAAAATTATAAGTCGCTGTCACTACAAATCTGTGGACAAAAATTATTATGTCGGCTTTGCAATGAGTAAAGCAAATATTTCACGCCCAGCACGACGTTGCGTATACGTAATATTTCTCTCAGGTAGGTACCATTTTTTTAAATAAGCCTTGCTGTGGTATATGGACTACATTGATATTGGATTGGAGATACATTGGATTCATTGGGCTGCGCCATTCATCTGATATATACAATTTAAATAGAGGTACGAAGTAATGGTTCTGAATGAAGAAATTTAGTTTTAGTAAGCAAAATTAATTCGTTTATTTTTTTTTGTAAAATACTTAAGTATACTACAAATACCTAATGTTTCATTATTTTCTTAGTAATATGTCTACAAGCTTTAATTACTTATAATGATTTAAGAACATTTCGACTGCAAAGGATTTCATTGATTAATACGATTCTACATACTTAAGAGTTTTGGATAATTTTACTTTGACGAGGCTGGGTATTTCAAAGAGTGAACGAACTTAACAGTGGCAGACCCAGAGGGCAGTGAATAAATATTCAGCGACTTAGCTAACTAGATCTCGGTGTAATTTTGTTTGCAGCTGGTAACTTAGTCTCACTAGAGAAGAAAAATTAACATTTTGGGCATTCTTTATAGAAATCTGCTAGGGGCAAACTTAGAGATATGAATACGATATAGGGTACTAAGTGAGAGCAGGCGTACACCAAATTCCAATTTTCATAGTAATCGTTCTGCCAGTCAGACTGTGATTGCTATGGTAGATATATTCTTCCCAGCATATTCACTATTTAATGCGCCCGTGCCAGAGAACTACCGAAAATATTTCAGCCTAAGGGATTCCATATAAAATTAAAAACTTTCTAGTTATCGAAGACATATTTTATCTATTTGTTATTATTTTGTATTTGATGATTGCGATAAACGGTTTTGCAAAAGTGATGTCTAGATGTCAGTAGTAAATAATTCCTAGGCGGTATCTCTTTTTATGTCATCTTCGACGTTTTCCAAGTAGACAGAGGTAGAATTTTGCACGATAAATCTCATTACAGAAATGATTCGTCATTTTTTTGGTGGAAATAATAGTTCGAATGAGTCGAAAATTCAAAGGTTGGTGGAAAAATTTAAAGAAACTGATTCTTTCAAGGAAAGAAATAGGGCCGGCAGACAAAAATCTGTACGTTCTGTAGAGAATATTGCTGTTTGGCACAAATTGTTGCTGAATACCCTCCCACATCGATATCTTGACATTCTCAACAATAAGGTATAAATCGATCGTTTGGCGTATGGATATTTGAATGATGTAATTTTTTGTATATACATTATTGTTAAATGCCGTATTTTGATTAAAAATAGTGAAATTTGATAGAATCAAAGTTTTTACATGTTTTATTTTAAAACTTTATTTTAAAACAACATCTAGGCGCATCTTTTGGAATACCTTTTGTTTTTTGATTATCTGCAAGACTCACATATTTAAATACATTTCTTATTTCATATTTGCCTTGAAAAACTATAAACAAATCTAATCGACCTTGTCACAACAAAATTATTTTAGTGGCATTCACAGAATTCAATTCCCAAGGGTTTTTCCAATGCTTTAATACATTTTCACAGCATTTGAACTTTTGATTCTGCTTCAATTCCATCTGGCTGTGCTTCAATGCATGTGAAATGTTATTTCTACAAAATTGAATCATTTTGCTTGCCAAAACATTACCACTCACTTCAAAGTAGCGCATCAGGGGCGCTTTGAAATTTAATGGTTTGAAAAATGTAACAACAATAATCAACCAAAATAAACCAAAACGTTTGTTTACTCAACAAATATAAATGTAAACAAGCGTGCTTGAATAGCAAAGTAATTTCTAATTACAACCCAGTCAGTGGGTGTGTCCTCTTAGCTAGCCACAAAGTGACATTTGGCGAATTTCAAATCACGCGATGGTTGTGCTAGGCCGACGGCATTTAACAGTTAGCTGAAATATTGCAGTTTTTTCCACTTGTACTATTTTCAATTTGCATTAACACCCAAACTACATATACATACATATATATATATGTATACTCATACAAATTTACGCCACACAGTTAGACACGTTCAAAGCATTTTTAAGCAATTATTTGCGGAATAAACACAGAATCGCACACAAAACCACTAACAGCTGTTATTGTTTACCAGTTACTTGCTATATGAATGCACATACACATACACACAGTTAATAACAGTAGTTTCATATCCGAAGCTGAAAGCACTAACACAATGCATTTGTAATGTAGAAAAATTCGCTTATTTGAGCGCGTTGACTTGTAACAACTTCATTAGTTCTACCACCGCACACATGGAAGGGTTGTGAGTACCCACATATAAACATACACAAACGTTATATAACAATGCAAGTAGACGTTCCTTTTTGCTGTCGTTATCGCTTTAATATTGACCTTATGCACCAGTATACGTATGTATATAAAAATCTATGCAAGACGTAAACACACACCAATTCAATCGTTGAACTGAATGTCTGTTTTTATTCCTTTTTTGTAGCTTTGTAACTGCCAGCAGCGCGTTACGTTTTGTTTGGCGAACTTCTCGCGTAACCCACCGTTGCTTGCTACGATTGCCGACAAACTGACTTGTTATCCTGTCGTGTATGGCAATATATTCACCAGAAATTTCACACAGCTGCCAGTAACGTAACTGACGTAGCCGAATGCACGTAAGGAATAAAACGAGTACTGCGCTGTGCAGAGCGAGAGAGTACTCTGATAAGAGCTCAGATGTATTTTGATGGGAGAGAGAGGCGACTACAATAAAACACAAGCTGTGATAGAAATCTAATGCAAAATAAGTATTCAAATTTAAATAAAAAAAAGAATTGTCCGCATTTTAGGAAACATAAGTGTCAGGTGTTTACTTAAAAAACTATTGTACTAGTCGTAAATAACGTCATGCATCACGTGTATGGTCTAAGTCATTTGATTACACATCTCTGTGAAGAAAAAAAGATTCGAGGACCGAATGGTGTGCATTTTGATGTTTTTCCACAAATGGAATGAAATGCCGCCTCCGAGCAGCATATTGGCTTTTTTGAGGAGCTTTTCCATAACTGAAATACACCCAGAGGTTTGCCATTATTGCTTAGTTTCATGCCCGGAGTTTAGAACACGCGAACTACAGATCGGAAGTCACACGTCAACCCTTTCGTCTACAGCAATCGCCAACGTACTTATATAACACATGGGCTCAAAAGTCTGGTGGCAAAAAAATATGTTTTTTTTGGTCAAAACCAGCTTTATTCAACAACATGATAGCCACTAAGAACAATACATTTATTTCAGCTCCATTCTAACATCTCAATACCACTTTTGTAGAACGATTTATTTTTGCCTCGAAATAGGCCTCAGTTTCAGCGGCAACCTCTTCCTTCGAGCAAAATTTCCCGCCGGCGAGCATTTTTTTAGGTCTACAAAGAGCCAGTAGTCACTGAGAGCGAAATATGATGAATACGGTGGATGTGAGAGCAATTCGAAGTTCAGTTTATGTAGTTTGACCATTGCTCAGATTAATCAACACGTTCTTGTTTTTGGTAAACAATAAGCAAATGCGGCACCCACTTCCAGCAGAACTTTCTCGTTTATGATGTCAGCTAATTCACGCAACTTCACTTTCATTCATCGATCATTCAAAACGATTTTATGGATTTTATGTTTTCTGGTGTTTCCGCCTCATTTGAACGTCCACTGTGTTGTGCATCATCGACGTCTTCACCACAACGTCTGAAGCCGCCGATTTTTTATTGTTTGTGATGAAATGGAGTAGCCATACCACTGTTCAAGCCACTGCTTTTCATGAACGGTACTTTTTCTTATCAACAAGCAACGTAAACTAAGATCACGAAGTTCTTTTTGATCCATTGTTTTGAAAATATACTTTTGCTACTCATAGCACAATAATTCACGAACTAATGAATGAGTAAGAAGAATATGATGAAATTTTAGCAGCTGTATTTTAAAGGTTAGTACTAATTGAAAAAAGGTGAATGCAATAAAACTGGTGTCATCTATGTGTTAGGCTTGAAAATTTTCAGCGCATGTGTTGGGTAGATAAACTTCACAAAACCTAGCCAACGTCACAATCTAACTGCCCGAAATATATATACTTATCCGTGTTGGAATTGTTTTTCATCAATGCAGTGAGACATTGGAACAATTATTCTGAATCTCTTAAGTCTGCATTGAACGGAAGGGCGATATGGGGTAATCATTTCGCGTCCTTGTAAAGATTCCGATTGTTATAATACTGACTCCTTTTCTTTCATATTTCTCTCCTCATTTACTATTCTATCTGTGCTTCTCATGGCACTAATATTTTACTTAAAGAATGCCTAGAAACTATTTGTATTCATTACTGAGCTCGCTAAATAAACACTAAACTCGTTACTCCTTCTACCCCTCATAGTTTTCCTCTGCTTTCTTTAATCCTACAAGTAATATTAATAAGGTTTTCAATAGTATCTCATTATCATATTACTAGCATTTTCACTAGAATTTTAGCTCAGTCAGACTTTTAAGCTATCGACCGGAACATGCGGTAGTAAGCAAGAGCAACATGCGCAAAGTTGAATGACCAAGCTAGCAGCATTTTCATGCAGAGCCGGCTATCATCTCCTGAAACTACCTTGAATGAACTGCTCAACTCAAAATCCAAATCAATCACTCTATCGGAAGATTTATAATTTTTGTCGCACGTCGTCGTACGTCAATTAAGCTATTTGACACTTGTTTGACAGACAAACAATGGAGGAGGAAAAGGTCAGAATAAATGTTTCCGTAACTCGAAATCGTATTATTTATTTAATAAAAAAGTTATTTAAAAACAAAACTGCATGACTAATTATGCGCCTCTTTGTTCATGGCGACTAACGCTGATCGCAAAGAAGACATGCTCTGTCTTATCGGCTGTACTGGCTTAAGCCAAGAATCTCTGGTATTCACGATAGCTTTTTCAGTTGGTAGGGCAGCTAATTGGGATGTTTTAAATTTTCTCACTTCAGCTGATGCCATCTAACTCAAGAGTCTGAGTTAAATTGTTCTACTTTTTCAAATCAGATTACAATAGGATATTTCCAGAATTCATACTTTCTATTTTCCAGAGTTTTCGAGAGCCATTTACGTAGTCTTCACTTGCTTGACTTGAGAAAATATAAAACAAATGCCGGAAACTAAGGCAAATTCATTCACAAAAGCACAACTAAGTAGATATGGCACCCAAGAGCAGTACTTAAAGGGATGCTCTAATGAGAACTTAGCAAGTTCTCAAAAGTAAAGGAAGGTGCTTCGTGGGACAAATAACCGGGCAACGTACTATTGTTTCTATTTATTTATTTACCTACTTAGTTATTTAAGTTAACCTGCACGGTTTGACCCACATAGATTCGAATAAAAACTACCAGAGTTAAAAATTGCATACATTCTGAATTGTTAAATTAGTTTTGCGGTTCGATAAGAGAGTGCATTGCTATTAGCCTAAATTTTTTGTTATGTTGGTACACTCTTCATATGAACGCAAGTGAAGTTTCATTTCAATCTGTCTTTTCATTATTTGTTTACAAGTTATTTAATATCGACATGTCGCAGTATTTTCTGCAATGGAAAAACCCAAGTATTGTGAACTTTCCTTTTTGGTTGAAAAGCAAAGGAAATAAATATATGAACAAACGTTGAAAATACATAAGGACTTTTCGCCATCAACGAGTACAGTAGAAAGATGGGTCGCTGAGTTTAAATGTGGTCATACAAGCTTTTTGAGTGATGGAAGTATTTAACTCGAGCATTAAGCTTTCCATTGTTCGCTTATTACTTGTTCGCTACAAACTGCAGATGTCTAGTTTATAGGCGTACGACACCATTCGCGAGTGCTCCGATCTTCGAAGAGGCGCTTCAGATGTTTAGAAAACCACGCTCTCAGAAACCCTCGAAACGGTATTAATAGCTCTACATGCTACAAGGAATTGAGAAATATTTCCACAAAGCATCAACGGCCACAGGGTGAACTCTATTTAAAAGCAGTTCATCTGGCCTAACCTAATTTACCATCTCACTCATCTCATTTCAAAATAATTCGAAGAATAACAGTAAGACACACCCTGTTTTATTTCTCGCTCCTCTTTTCTGACATGTTAATTTGTGCATATAACGATAACATTTCCTTGCATTTATTGCTCTGGAAAATGTGCCGGCTCTCTTTAGAAAAAGTGAGAGTGTGAGCGAACTAAGAGCATAACAGTAAAAGGCACTCTACAAAGCAATTACCGAAAAGTGTCTCCTGTACTGTTTACCCATTTACTAACAATACTCACGATGTACTGAACCAATACAGGCATATGACTTAAATTTTGAAAGTTATTGCCCGCTTTGCTCAAAGTGTTTGTTACATACATACATGTTACATACGAACTGCTTTCTGCTTTTTTAAATGGTACGACGTAAAAGTTTACTCCCTCAAAACATCAGCTGCAGTCCATTAAAGCCGATAGCACAACAATATACCAGTTGCGCTTTTACACAGACAAAAGTATTGGAAGTAACCACTCACTTAGTAAAAAAAGTTTCTTACACAAACACATGAAGTTCTCTTCCTTTTACCTTGATTGCTTGTACATTTAACCCACATTCTAAAAGTAACAGAAATTGCAAAAACGTAAAAAGTCTCGACTAGGGATCAAACATGTATTCAAAAGTATTAGCCTAATTAATATATATCTCTGGCTTTGGTAGATTTAAGATAAAGTTCTACTGACCGGGAACTCTCAATTTATATTTATATTAAAATATATGGTAGTAAAATTCTACTATATCATTAATTTATGCTTGAGGACCTCAGTTGATCCTACCCTACGAGTAAAAATAGTATTATTGGCTAAATGACTTTATAATCATTTACTATATATACAGTTCGTCACTTAAGTTAGTATACATTAGATATATATGCATTTTCTGCGCCACTGATTTTTTGAAATAACACAAGTTACAATAAAATGGTGTTTTAATCAGATGAAAGTGGCATAAAAATCAACTTCGATACAGAATATTTACAAAAACTTAAAAATTTTAAAATTATAGTATCTTAAACAAAGTTTTATAAAAATTTATATCCAAAAAATGAGTATACAATAAAATATATGACAAATTTATTAAATAAAAATATTTTTATAATTAAATCCTAGTATTTGGTTGGATTGGTATTGGGCTTCATAATAGCTTTAAGTAGTGATGGCGATGATTTCACTAAGTGTTCAGTTAGTGATGGCGTTATTTTATTCTCTTCTTCTTGAAGGACATGGTTTAATTGTTCCTTATTTCATATCTAATATTTACGTATGAGGCGATGTAAATGTTCGCATAAGTTTATTATTGGGCTTTTAGGAGTTTTCAGCAATTTTCGCACATTCTATAAAGCCATTCTCGTACAATATTAGATATGTTCTTAGGGTTATGAATATGAATGATCACTCAATGCCCAATCTCATAGAGATTTGTTGTTTTTTTTATATTTAAAGCGGTCCATTGTTTTTTCGATAATCACACATTGTCCCATGTTTATTGTCACGATTGTCATAATTTTTTTTATATATGTTTTAGAACTTTTATTCAAATGAGGCATATATCATACTGAAGGGTAACTTTCGAAGAATACATTTTGGTGTTTTTATTTAAAAAAATGTTATTATTTATTGTTGCTATCGCCCCTCCCCCGAAACGCTGTTTTTTAGAAGAGGCTTACGGTGATCACGGTAGCGCATGAGCAGCTCAACTGAAATCAAAAAAATTATATGGTTATTGTGGAAAAATGCTTTTTAGTGAATCTGAACGGTTTATTAATCCAAAAAAAATTTTCTTGATGTGAAAACCGCTTTGCACCAAGGAAACGATTTTTGAGGGGTTGAAAAATTAAAAAAAAATTAATTCCAGCGAACTATGCAAATATTTATAAAAAGTGAACCATTCAAATTCACGAGGTTTTAACTTCGAATAATTAAAAAAAAAAGTTTATGCAAATCGGTCAAATAGTTTTTGATAAATAATGATCACCGGGATGGTAATTTTCAAAAAACATGACTTCGAGATAATCACGTCTAAAGTTTTGCGTGCACTTCATCGTTCCAAGAAAGGTCGCGTGCTTCCACGGACTGTAACTTTCGTTCTAGTGCTCCGCTCTTTATGATTTTTTGAATTTATATTTTTAAGATGATGTACTTTTAGAATATGCCATAAACAAAATTTCGAGTTTTTAGTCCAACACAAGGCATATAAACTCTTAACAGTGCTGGCTTTATAGTTAGCATTTAATTCTACATATGTAAACTTTTCTCCAAAGTTTTTCACGACCATCGGATCCACTCTTACTGAGTTTGCATTCATCTGTAAATATGACGTTGTTCCGAAACGGTTGATTACAATATAATTTTCCTGATCTCTTTCGAATGCGATCTGGTTACGCCGATTGTCACTAAACTCAAAATCCATCTTTCTTATAATACGGCCATGATAACTGGCGTTATGCCACCCTCGGTGCATAGTTGGGATACTACATTAGTTCCCAATCTTGCTTGCAACTTCAGATTTCAATCTAGAAGCACTTATCCTGATTTTTTTTTTTGTTTTTTTTTTTTTTGTACGATCTCGCTATTTACCCTTCGCTGAAGATCTTTAGAGTGCGTGGAACGCAACTTATTAGAGATGGTTCCCGCACTTCTAAATTTATTCAGCGTCTTTTGAGATGTAGTATAGCTTTTATCCACTAAACAACCGATTTCGCATAATAATTAATTCTTGCGACCTTTGATGCAGTATATTGTAGTTCACTACGATCCTATGACTGAAGAATGAATGGATTTAAACACTTTTTCGGTACTCTTCTGAATAATACCAATAGATCCAGAGTCACATCATCTAGGCATGTGAATTCTCGCCTTGAAAAAGTTGCACATGGTGGTGTTTCAGTGTTCCAGGCTCGCAAAAAGGACAGACGCTTGATTCATACAATATCCCCTATAATATCCAATGAGATTTTATAAGGCCTTTCTATCCAGATTTAATGGCCTACTTCCGCTCCTTTCCAGTGTCATATAAATTCTTTGTTCTCTCAATCGTTGATAATTTCCTTTAAGTGGGCTTTATTAAGCACGCAGAAAGACCCTGGTGCATGTAATTTTAATGTAGGTCTCATTTTGTGAGCAGTGCGCCGCACATAGGAGTAATTGTACCAAAATCTTGGCCAAAATTCCGAAATGTAAAGTTCAATAAAATGTTCTGCAACCATCTCTTTCTAATACCTTAATAACCGTTCTATGACATATATATGTAAATATATAAGTTCCTATGGTTCCGTGGGGGCATAAAGGGCGGCTGGCGGCACACAAGCTATCGGAAACTCAGTCTAATTGCGTCATAAGTTTTTGTTCTTTTGCGTGTTGCTTATGTATGATAACTATTTATTTTTTAATTATCAAAAACAATGACAAGACTGCACTCTTTCCTGTTTAGAAAATTTTTTAGACAGAAATATTTTTGTATCACCTCCCGGCGCTTCCGATTAATATAATACACTATTTTTTAAAACAAAGTGCAGCATTTCTTTCTTTCCGCTTTAATACGTCATTTTTTTTGTCAGACGTTTAAACGTAATACTATCCATTTCAGTATTTTATACTAGTTTTTAATATATTATCTTTTATTTCCATTTTATTTCGAACGTTTATATGACATAATGCAAGAAAGCCCGAATAAGAAAAGAAAATAAGAAAACGCAAAAGTTTTTATTTTTGAAGAGGAAAAATATCGAGTTAACCAAATATCCAAATAATAAACTTGACCAATTAAAACATATTTTACGTAATTTGAAAAATGGGTTGCTGCAAATTACAAACCCGAGCGTTTTCTGAAAATAAACGAAAAACCTGGTTGGCCAACAAAAGAATTCGTTGAATCGAGTGATAGATCCAAGCGAAGAAAAAAACGAGTGGAAGAGATAACTAATGCTGCTTAAATGAGTAATCGAACCGAAGGAAAGAACGACGTATCTAATATAATAAAAGATATTACTGTAACACAAAGAAAGAGTTCAGAGATCCGAAAAGTGATTTTGTTGTTAAATAAAAATGAAGGCTGCGGATTTGGCTATTTTCGTTAGAAGGAATTTCAGTGAAAGGCAATGGGAAATACTACACCGTTCAATAAAAGTATTTATCCTTGCTATTCGTTGATATAAAAAAGAAAAAATGCCATCCAGAAGAGCAATGAGAGTGACTAAAACATGCGCAGAAGAAATATTGCAAGTTTTACTCAACCAAAAATATTAAAGGTTGTATAAGTATTTCAACCAAGTTATAGGTGCTTGCTCCGATAAGACAACATTTACGTAAGAAAAACAAGGCGTTCTGTCCGAAAACAATTAGTCTTCTATGATCTGAAGCGCCAATTGAGTAAACTGACAGCAATGACGACAAAAATCATGAAGAAAGCAGCCATTCTGACTCTAATGATTAATTCAATTCAAAGATGCTTTTAGAAATTGCACCCATTATTTATTTATGAATTTCTATTTGATGAAATGCACAAAATAATTTTGAGAGCTTAGATCACTGACACGCAAGCTTTGACCCCTCTGTATACCAGATTTCCGAACCACCCTGAATTCTTGTATTGCCTGTCACTCAGAGCATCCCATCTAAAATAGATCTAACGAAATTTCTGGAAATCCTAAGTATAGGAACCATTGTATCACGCAATTACGCTACATAATTGTGTTTGAATTTCATTGCGATTTGCCTGTGTGCTCTGAAATTTTCAAATCCTTGATCAGAAGTATTGTTCAGTCTTAGCGTTTCTAGAGTAGCCTCCTTCTCTATCATAATTAGCAGATTACTGTCACCCTAGTTACGCTAATGCATAGGTACCTATCGCAAAAATTTGCTTAATTTTGTTTTTCTGCCCTCTGTCCAATCTTAGACCAGCTAAGGAAGCAAAGGTGCCTATTAATTTCACAGCATCAATAAATAACCAATGAAGTGTTATTTAGTGATCAGATATCAGCACTAACACATCAGTAAAAGTGTTGAACAAAATATTTCCATTAAGTATAAAACTTTTACTTTTAAAGAAAAATGTAAGCTAAGGATAGAGAGACCAAAAAAGGTTTTCCATGGATAAGTTTATAGTTTAACGCTTTCCACAACAAAAGCGGACTACTTTATACTATATGTGGGTTCTATAAACTGTAAGTGTTTAAAAGCTTCGTATATAAACATGCAAAATGAATTAAGTAACAAATAGTTATTTATTATTATTTTATTAAACCAGCGCTTTCTTTATCCACCTTGTCAATATTTCCTAACAAGCAATTATGATTGACGGCATGTTAGCCAATTTTCTTAAATAAAAGGAATAAACCAGTCAAGTGTTGTACTGCTGTATTTACCCGAAACTACAGGCGATAAACTTTACTTGATTTACTGTATGTAACTTTTCGCATAACTCACTTGAGACAAGCGTTAGTAAACTAAATCCACTTGTAAATGGCATATACAGCTACGGACAATAAAATCGAAACATGCATTACTGGTATTCGTCTAAACACTTACACCACTATCCCTGGTACTTATGTTCCAGACTTAATTTTACTCAGTAAAGAAAAAAACACCGTTTTCAATGGAAAAGCTGAAAATTTTTATTTTCCCACATTTGAATCGTAAAGTGCAGATTGTATATTAGGGCGGGTCGATTTATAAATCGCTCATTGCTCTGTAAAAATCGTATTCTAGGGATCAAAATAAGAAACTTTGCCGAAGGAACCATACCTCTAAAACGAATTCTGATGTCCCCCAATTTGGGTCGAACGAAAAATCCCACTTTGACCCATTTAGAGTGCTCCAATCGAGTCCAAATGTATGACCGACCCCCACTAACTTTGGACGGCCGATCCACCCATGCCAGTGGCACACCCCCTGGAACTCCCCTGGGGGGTTCCCCATACAATCATTTCAAAATATCACAATTTTTGGCCTTTATATTATATGAGAAAAGAAACTAAAAAGTTCGACCCAAATTGGGGGACATCAGAATTCGTTTTAGAGGTATGGTTCCTTCGGCAAAGTTTCTTATTTTGATCCCTAGAATATGATTTTCACAGAGCCATGGGCGATTTTTTTGCCTCCCCAGAAAAGACGCTAAAAGTTCGACCCAAATTGGGGGACATCAGAATTCGTTTTAGAGGTATGGTTCCTTCGGCAAAGTTTCTTATTTTGATCCCTACAATATGATTTTCACAGAGCAATGGGCGATTTTTTTGCCTCCCCAGAAAAGACGCTAAAAGTTCGACCCAAATTGGGGGACATCAGAATTCGTTTTAGAGGTATGGTTCCTTCGGCAAAGTTTCTTATTTTGATCCCTAGAATATGATTTTCACAGAGCAGTGGGCGATTTTTTTGCCTCCCCACAAATCGACCCGGCCTATTGTATATACTTATATACGCAGTCATTCACCTATGCATACTATTTTTTTCTGATAAGGCATATTTCTTGCGTAATATGTTTAACAGCTGCTTGTTAGTAACAAATAACACTTGTCAAGGTTGCAGTACCTATCTAGAACCAAAATCAACGCGTAAACCTACGCAGATAGGGCGGACAAACTAGTAGATACTAGCATATTTCATTCAACAAAAAAACAGGTTCTACATAGTATCAAGAAAAACAGTGTCAACACCTGATAAGTTAAGCTTCAAAGCCCGCTGTGGACATGAAGCATCAAATTCATCAAAAAGTTATTTTTAATAACCTAAATTCTAAAAAAATATCTGCCGTTCGGAATCGGCATAAGACTCTAGCTTTCCTCATTTTGAAGTGAATACATCAAGGCGCATGTAATAAATTGGGAGAGAAGCTCCTGCAAATACCAAATAAAGGATGTGCTTCTCAATTAAATTATATGTGGCGGCCAATAAATAATGTAATTGGCTATAAACTGCGTTCTGAATTTTTGTGTGAAGTTTGAAAATTGGATTTATATGGTTTGCTGTTAGATAATGTAATATACTTTTTTAAAATAACTTCAAAAAATAAAATCACAAAGGAGCAGCTAAATCGAAGCTGGTAAAAAGCTTGAGGTGCTATATTTTTTCGCTGGTATATACGATTAATGTGTTAAATAAGACAGGACCAGGAACTGTACCTTGCGGAACAAGCTATATATAATGTTGCCCACACATACCGCTTATGGTCTTACAGCTTAGATAGATACGATAATATTAAGTTCAACGCTGATGTCGGGAAGTAAAACATATTTGTGAGCTTTAAACATATTGAGCGTTGGTCAACGGAATCAACGAGTTCAGGAGGAGGGTAAAAAATTTTACGTAGTCTTCATCACTGATATTTAGCAGTGCCTCTTACTTGAGTAAAACCCCCAATATTGAGTATTTCATGACTGGAAGGACATACAAACTTATATTTTTCCCTACTGATTTATTGAATCCTCCAGAAATTAGTTCTTGGCGCTTGGCGAAAAACATTGTGTGGTGTGCAAGCCTGCTAAGAGTCAGATAATACATGTAATACTATCTACATAAATGGGTTTAAATGCTAAATATACGCATCTTAAATAAAAAATAATCTAATGGTCATGCAAAAATTTAAACATGATGAAATTAAGTTTGAATATGGGAACTTGCAAAAAGCAATCATCATTTCCTTGTTTCCTTATTTATTAAAAGGATGGAAATTAAAAAACAAATGAATAACCAAAAAATAACAAAAAAAACAAATCCTAATCTAAATTGCAAAATTAATCACCTGTAAGATTTATAATTTTTCTAAAGGGCATCGTTCACCAATCATTTTTGACAGCTGCGGTATGTATGATATATAAACAGATAGGTCTTGGAGCGTAAATATTTCCTCCACTCAAAACTTATTCCGAACTAAAATTGATTTATCGACACAGTGGCAAGTATGTGTGGCCCAGAAAACAGTATTTTTTGCGAACTGATATTTATCACAATAAAGCCATGTAAGGTTATGATAAACTTTCTTCTGATTTTTGAAGGCATTTAAAAATTTTGTAATACAAAACTCATTTATTTACCAGTTCGATAAGATATTTACCAGACAAAAGTAATATTGAATTTAAGACACCATAGAAAAGGAGCTCCAGAAATTTTATTTAATTTTTACACAGTGAAACAAAACGCGTCGTATCTCGTATCTTTTTACCACAGATGAGTTGCTGCTAACAAAAATAGATGACGGTGTGCGATTCAGTTAAAAGTTTATGTACAGCCTGGAAACCGAAAACATTACACATCACCCCACTTGACCCTGCATGCATGCATAGTTGTTATAAAGATCTGTTTTATAGATTATTTATTCCATTACTTACTATGCTACTTACACCTAATTTATAATTCGCAACTAACTGTAAAACTTATCATTTTTAAAATTACGCATGATTGTAATCATTTTTAAAGCTAAGAGTTGCCAAAGATTATAACACAAAAATTGCAGTGTAGTGTTCAAAACGAATTATAGGATTCCATTTTGTTGTTGAGAACTGCACAAGTGAAATATTTCAAAGTTAAAACATTTGCTGACAGTCAGTAAAAGCGACGTATTCCACACCATTTGTAACGTCAACAGTGTTTTGAAATTGCTTTGTCACAACAACAAGTCAGCAATAAAGCAGTGAGTTATACATACAGCAAAGTGTAATCAAGTGAAAAAACGTTCATTCAAATGATTTATCTACTTGCACAGGTATGTGTGCATAATAATGTAGGCGGGCACGTATACAATGTTGCGTATACGCAACGTCGTACACCTGAAAGAGTATGAAGCAAGATGTTGAGGTAAATACTAATGATTTAGTAGGTTGATCGATCAATGTCGCTTGAAAAAGTCTGCAGCAATGCTAGACATGTAAGGTACATACATATATGCTCTTCTGTTCGCTTTACGCACTTTATTGCTATTGACCAAATCGAAATTTTTTTTCTTCACTCATCTTATAGTAAATCATTTCAAGAATGTTGTGTCAAAATTGTAAGTGGATCGGAGCAGAACTCTCAAAGTTATAGCCTTTGTAGGCACTCTACCTCGAATGCGGAGCATAGATAATTTTTCAGAGTCATTTTTTCAAACGCGTTTTTGCCGAAACGACTTCTTAAAAGTCGGTGCCAATCACAACTCCAAAACTATTCAACTGATTCTTTTCAAATTTGGCACACGTTTTCTAAATCAAAAATACCTCCCCCCCCCCACACTGTTTTTTTTTTTATTTTTTTTTTTAAGGTTGTTTTTCACTTACAAATATGGCGAAATTTTTCGCCAAAAATGCTCGTTTTACGTTTTTTTGCCACCAAAACTACAAAAATGAAAAAAAAAAATTTATTCATGTCGGGGGGAGCATTACGTCATACTTTAACTGAAAAATTCGACTTTTTTGGTTTCAGATGATTCTACGACGAATGCCTATTGGCACCGCAGAGCACCTCTCGAAAAACATATCTCCAAAAAAACTCTGTCATGGGCTTATTTGTCAATATTTTATTATTAATATTTTTTAAAAACTTATTGAAAAGATGTACAATAACATGCAACTGATTTTATTAAAGTATCTTAAGCCATATTTCTGTAAAAAATTCAAAAAAAAAGTGTTTTTTTTAGCGCTAAACCCTACCACCCCCTTAAACCGAACATTTTGCCAAGAAATGTCGAACCTTCTCCATTTCGAAGGCGATCTAAAATTTAAATTTTGGTTTCCAAAGAAATTGCTTTACGTTTAAGTTTTGTATTTGACATTTTCGTTAAGGGATACATAAAATATTTAGCAAAATTAACAAGTATAAATAACTGAATAATTATAAAATATTTTTTGGCTTACCTTTTATCTTAATGCGATAAATTTAATGTAACGTTGGAATAACAAATTTGTCAATAAATCCCTCTAAATTTGTGATATGAACATATTTCGCAAAAATTAAATTTGACAAAAAAAACATTTAAACACAAGAAATTTTAACTCGTGCTAAATGGGATAAAACGATTTAAAAAAATTAAAAATATTATATTTTCAAACTGCGTTATATCAAACCCAAGTAAAAACAGAATTAGGTGTATATATTTACTAACTAGGAATGCCAATATTAGCGTAAAATGTTGATGCCGAGATCTCGGGATATTCTCAAAGTAATACCTTGTCCGGGGATTAATCTTGGCACATACATTTTCTAATAGAAGTTAAAATAAAAAGCATGTAATTCTGGAACACATAATATGAAACTATAACAAGAATAAAGATCCAAAGAGAAATTTCATGTTCGAGTAAATGTTGCTCATAGAACAGAACACATAATAATTATCACATATTATAGCACATTAGTTTTCATTAACGCTTTCGATGTAATTGTAAAAGTACATACGAGTATATATACGTCAGCGTCACAATAAAGTTACCATAAGAACACCATATATTGATGAGTTCTGACGATTTATTAATTCATATTGTAATTTCAATTATTTTTTTATAAAAATTTAGTTCCTACTACAACAAGAACCATAAAAATCAAAAGGTTCGAGCAAGATGAATGAGTCGATTGATGTGTCGATGGAGACAGTAGTATAGTAAGAGGAGTCGAAGTTAATAATACAAATAAAAAAACACAAGTTGTCCCTTATTTATAAGAGAAGAAAACACAGGGTTTCGACTGTTGATTAAAATTTATAAATATTCAGCAAATTTTTCATCAAAATTTCATTGAATTTTGATATAATGAGATGAAAGTTTCAAGTAAAATTGTGTTTTTTTATTTGTATGCGGTCTTCTACAATTTCTCTATTTAACGCTTACTCCAAATTTTTTTATGTAAAAGAAAACGCCCAACACCGTCAGCAGAAAAATTATCAAAAACCAATTCGATTTTTGAACCACTTGAGACTTGCACTTTATTATGCCAAAATTCGAGACCATATAAACTGAAATATTTTATTTTAAACAAAATTTGTAATAAGCAAGCTTTATTTCTTCAATTAAAATATGTATTATATATATACAATATATAATTTAAGTATAATGAACTAAAAATATATAAAAAATATAAAATAAATAAATTCACAGTAATATTTTAGGTATAGCCTGCATTGAAGATTCTGGGACCGAAAATTGGCAATCTAGAATTTTCGGTAGGAATTTTTTAATAATTTTCAAACGTTGCTCGCTTGAAAACTTCATACTGTTAATAAAATAAGCCTTGAACTTGCTTTTACCATTGCCAGATTAAAATTTTAATGGCGTGTTCGTACTTAGCTACAAAAGTTGCATGCCCCTATTTTTAAGCCACTATATGTAATACTCATTTCCTAATGGCCCACAGCATCAAACATTTAACAGTAAATATAATTCAAACAACACTAGGCTAATGGGACTCAACTCTTCTTTGCTTGAGGTTGTCAAGCACAGGCACTACTTAGTTATTTACTTTCGCATGTCACAATCACTTCCCATGAACATTTACTTATACAAGTGCATAGTTAGCTCAGCAGGAGGTCGTTGATAACAAATGCTGACGGCATTATAAAACTTCTAATATAAAACTAAATTATCCCCAAGAAAATTATGAATAGCAAGCCATAGATTAAGCGTTAAAGAGCAGAGAGTTAAGTGATTTGCTTATTCGACCAAATGAAGATGACAAAAGAGACTTTAAATTGCCTAAGGGGCTTAGGCAAAAAATTAAATTAATTTAATAAAATTTATTGTCAGCCATTCATGGAGATACTTTAAATTCTTCCTACGATAAAAAGTGTTCTTTTCTGTAACCTTTTTATGACTGTCAACGCGGATGATTCCAGCTAGAATGATTGGGTAATTTTTCAGCTTATTGTCTGACTATTAGTCAAACAAGTAAATGTGTATGTATATGTTTCTGACACTTCTGTTCAAGATACTCAGGCAAATTATCATGAAAAGCCTTTCACCCGAATAATATTTACAAATCGGGGAAATTTATTTTTTGAAAATTTGTGTTTTTCTACAATAGTACAACAGCGTAAGCGTCCATTTGACAAGATTATACTCAATATGGTGGATCACTTTTATAGACAATTCTTACAGTTTTGTCATTTTATATGGCAGTAGATAGTCATAACTGACAAATCAAACTGGAATTATATGACAAGCCGTCTTAATTACAATTATTACATTTGTATAAACAAAAAGGTCGCATTACAGAAAGTGTTCATTCCGTATACGCTCAAACCATGAGTGAAGTGAATAGGCCCAAGTTTCGGAATTTGTGCTTGCCTGTGCCTGAAAAATAAATTCGAAACAGTGATTTTATCAGTAATGATCAACAAGATTTTGTCCAAAAGCCGTACATAGTAGTCAAGGGACATTTGTGTGGAAACGAAGCAAATTGGTGTGGTGCCTCAATATACAATGCCATGAGGAAGCTGCGCACAGGGGTATTTTTGTGTCAAAAATTAATATTTTCGACCATTGAATTACACAAATCGAATGATGTAGTTTGAAAGAAGAATGTCAGACTACTTTTTATATGCTACTTTTGTCGCAGAAGAATTTGCGTGAAACTACTAAAAGGTTTCACAGCAAAAACGAGTGAAATTCTTAATGCACGTAATGTCTTATATATGTAAGATATTTTTCTTACAAAAATTTTAAGGGGTTTTGGTTAAAATACAGTTTTTTCCTGAACAATTCGAAGAAGTATTAAATTAGTGGTTAAAAAGCTTTGCGAAAGGCAAAAAAATTCAGCATTTGCAACTTTCTTTAGCACGAAAATAAGGTGGCTCGGTTTGGCTCGGAAGGTATGGAATTATGTTTTTTCGGTCTGCGTTAAAAACGTACCGTCTATCAGAGGTCGCTGAACAAACTTACACATTTTCTTACAAAGGCCTTGCAAATTAGTATTAAAAAATGTTGCATAATGTGAAGCTAAAACTTAGAGCAATAGCGATATACATATATACAAGAACATATGTATTTATATGCATACATATATAATAAATAAATGGATCTTACACTCTTTCTTGGGTATTTTGCTGAGCTGGGGTGCATTTTCATGTATTTGAGTACAAATTATACTTCATATAAAGTTCAACGAACACACGGCTAAGCTGTTTGTTAAAATATAAAGGGTCTCTCAAAAAAACGCGTCTAGACGTTATTTTATTGTAAATAAAAACATATACTAAGTCGATTCTTTCAGGTTTCACTATCTTTATTCAAAATGTGGCTTTTAGCAATTACATGTGAAAAATTACATAATTTAAATGTCCACCATGAGCACATTTACAGGTAAAATCCGCCACTCAGTCGATTCGTGAATGCCTAATTGTTGATAACGCCGAGATATCAATGTTGAAGGTTGTTCAGTAACTTTCTGCGCTACAACAGCAATTCTCTCAACAGAGCGGCTAGTTTTGGTCTGTCAGTCTTTCTCGTTTTCCCTTCATTGACATTTTTGCACCAACCTTTGAATTGGCGACTAGTTTGATTGAAGATTCGCGTTGATATAAGGTTGTCAAAAAAGTCTTGCGGTATTTCCGCAAGCTTGTCCTTGCAAGCGCGTAGTTCTACACGGTAGGCAGGAAGCATCGATAGGTTGCACAAAAATGTCGACAAAAACTGCAAGCTGGGTTATATTTGTTGATGATTATAGGTGCAAAATCCGTTGGAATTGAAATCCTACCTGCTCCTTTTCAAAAGTTATTCATATTTTTATATTTCATGTTGGGACAATTTGGAATCAATATCAATAGTTATTTTCTAAATAGATATGTAAAAGTGTTGTATACTCAATACATGGTATATAATACGTATATCAATATTATGTAGCTATATTATATATAATACATAGTTACGATAAATGCCGCTAGGTGGCAGAGGGCAGTCGAGTGCTTCCCGCAATAAAAAAGTACAGTTTAAACTATTAATATTTGTGTTTTCTGGCAAATGTATTTTCTAGTTTTAGAAATTCTTATATGAGAAGATGAATTAATAATGAATAGTCAGCTGAATAGTCGGGTGAATTGTCAGCATCCGCTTTATAAATGCGATCATGAAGAAAATCACACAAAAGTATGCGCTCTTTGCGGGAAAAAAATTATTTTCCAAAATAAACCTTCCCATCATTTCTTGCTATCTGAAAAACATATTGAAGTTATAAAAAACCACATTAATGGTGAATTTAATATTTATAATAGTAAATTCCCAAAAAGTTAATGTAGCTCTTGCCGACTAACTATAAATGAATATGGAAATGATATTTTGTCCCACTATGCCCAATTACGAGGGTCTTAAATTATCAAAAGAAACAAGAACGATGGGTTGTAATTGTTACATCTGTCTAACAGCACGAGTTACGATTCATAAAAAACAAAAAAAAGGTAGAGGTCAAATTAGGGATTTCTCTACAAATATTGACGTAAACAAGTGTTTTGATGATACTTCGCAACAAAAAGATTTACTTTCTAAAAATGAGGCAAAGGCAACTAAACCGAGAACTTCTACTGAGTTATGTAACAGTTGTTTTCAACAAATAGGTAAAGGCATATCACATTTTTGCAGAGGTCCTTCTACTTCTAATGCTCGTAAGAATGTTTTGAATATAGTACAAAAGTTACCCGAGAAACAGCAGAACCAAATAATAACTAAAATTTTGAAAAAAAAAATATCCAACAATGATAACGAAGATAAAGATGAGCTCGTGTTAAATACTCTGGGATCGAAGGTTCGGGTAACTGTTAATAAAAAAAAATAAAAAGAATTAAGATTTTCTGCCGAAAGATTAGACAATTTCCAAGCTAATACAGGATCGTCTACAAATGATATGAAAAAATTGGCTAACTTCATTCGTAGTTCTGTTGGTAGAAACTCAGTTCCCAAGAATTACAATCAACATTTGTATGAAAAATCTAATATCCTGGAACACATTTATAAAGAAGGTTTCTACGAATTCGAAACATCCCAAGATGGTATTAAACAGAGACCAGTTGTGTATGCTACTGCATGAGAACTCGTAGACTTTGTCTTTGAAAATCGAAACATTGAACATATTGAACAATCAAAAATAAAAGTAATATCAGATGGAGGACAAGATTTTTTCAAAGTTTCTCTTTCAATATCAATTCCAGAAGACGACTTGAAAGAAAATGACTTGGATAAAAGTAAAAATGTTTCAACTTACTCTACTGGTGGAAGTATGGGAAATAAACGTAAGTTGACTAGTGTCTTTAAATTGCTTTTATTAGGCATAGTGCCTCGGATTAAAGAGACCTATGATAATTTTAAAATTTTGGTTGAATTGACGAAACTCAATGAGATACCATTTAAATTTGTTGGAGATTTAAAGCTCGTTCTATTGGTCAATGCCCTTATTGCTTCGTCACATTAAATGAATTAAAAATTTATAATAAAATGATTGAGGAAAATTATATAAGCAGTGATGACAAAAATCTTGATTTAAAGACCTACAAGCATTTAAAAGATGACTACTTTAAATTCAAGAGCTTGGGTAATGACAAAAAAAGTCTAAAGAATGTCGCAGTACAGTAAATCACCCTTTATTCATTGAATACGGCACTACTGAAGATGATAACTTGTACGTACTTCAGAAGTGCATTCCTCCTGAACTACACCTATTACAAGGGTTTGTCAACCATCTTTTCTGGGACGGTATAGTTAAAATTGAGGAAATTGGAAAATATAGAGCGTTATTGTGGCCGAATAAATTAGGTATATCTCATAAGAGCTATGAAGGAGATATGTTTGAAGACAATCAATGTCGAAAATTACTTAAAGAGGCTGATAAATTGCAGGATCCTGAAATGTACGAGCTTGCAGGACCATTTCGTTTACAGCCTTATATTGCTGCATTTAAAGCTATGAATAAAATTGTTGAAAAGTGCTTTGCTGCCAAAAAAGCTGATCTTACTGACTTTAACAAAAATTTAAAAGAACTCCGTGAAGCCTTAAACACTAAAAATTCATATTATCCTGGAGCATTTGGAGGAAGCAATCATATTCTTGAATAATGATGGCTTAGGTTTATGGTCCGAGCAGGCTGGAGAGTCAGTTCATAGCGAGTTCAATAAATATTGGAATAGATTTAAAATAAATTTGCTAGATGAACCATCTTTTATAAGTCGCTTAAAGAAAGCTGTCGTTACATTTTCATCACAGCATGTTTAAATTTACAAACTTAAGTTTACAAATTCTAAATAATATATACAGAAATAGTAACACATCTTAATATCGAAAAATAAAAAAATTAAAAAAAATCTAAAAACACAAAAAATCTGAAAAAAAAACAAAAAAACTGAAAAAACATAAAAAAAATAGAAAAAAAAGGTACAAAGTAAGTTACCTCCACGTGGTGTACCTTGGAAACGATTAAAATCGGCTAAAAACTTACGTAAGATTCTTTATTATTCTCTTGTATAATACAAATTCAAACGAGATTATACTTTTGATATTGATTCCAAATTGTCGCAACATGAAATATAAAAATATGAACAACTTTTGAAAAGGAGCAGGTAGGATTTCAATTCCAACGGATGTTGCACCTATAATCATCAACAAATACAACCCAGCTTGCAGTTTTTGTCGACATTTTTGTGCAACCTATCGATGCTTCCTGCCTACCGTGTCTAGTTGTATTCGTCGCATCGGTTCACGCTAGGGCTTTTTGGAAAGCTCTTTTCACGTGCTAACACATGTTTGATTAATTGTTGTTTGCTTTTAGTCGTTCGTGAGTTATAGCGTCGCAAACATGGAGCAAAATAAAGAGAAAATACGGCATATTTTACAGTACTACTACGATAAAGGCAAAAATGCATCAGATGCTGCCAATAAAATTTGTGCAGTTTATGGACCCGACACAGTTCCCATTTCCACCGCACAACGATGGTTTCAACGTTTTCGTTCTGGTGCAGAGGTGATCGAAGATGCGCCACGGTCCGGAGGGCCTGTCGTCGAAAATTGCAATAAAATCGCTGAATTGATCGAAAGAGACCGACATAGTAGCAGCCGTAGCATCGGCCAAGAGCTGGGCATGAGTCATCAAACCGTTATAAACTATTTGAAGAAGCTTGGATTCAAAAAGAAGCTCGATGTATGGGTGCCACACGACTTGACGCAAAAAATCATTTTTGCCCGTATGGATGCATGTGAAAGGCTTCTGAATCGCAACAAAATTGATCCGTTTTTGAAGCGGATGGTGACTAGCGATGAAAAGTGGGTCACTTACGACAACGTGAAGCGCAAACGGTCAAGCCTGGATTGGCGGCCAGGAAGGTTCTTCTGTGTGTTTGGTGGGATTGGAAGGGAATCATCCACTATGAGCTGCTTCCCTATGGCCAAACGCTCAATTCGGACCTGTACTGCCAACAACTGGACCGCTTGAATGCAGCACTCATGCAGAAGAAGCCATCTTTGATCAACAGAGGCCGAATTGTCTTCCATCAGGACAACGCCAGGCCACACACATCTTTGGTGACGCGCCAGAAGATCCGGGAGCTCGGATGGGAGGTTCTTTTGCATCCACCGTATAGTCCGGATCTCGCACCAAGTGATTACCACCTATTTCTGTCCATGGCGAACGAGCTTGGTAGTCGGAAGTTGTCCACAAGAGAGTCCTGTGAAAATTGGCTCTCCGAGTTTTTTGACAATAGGGAAGCGAGCTTCTATAAGAGGGGCATTATGAAGTTGGCATCTCGTTGGGAACTCGTCATCGAACAAAACGGCGCATATTTGACTTAAATCGCATTATTATAACCAATTTTATGAACAATTGAAAATTCAATAAAAATACCGCAAGACTTTTTTGACAACCTTATATATCATGTAAAATTGAATATCTGTTTACTTGACAAATGTCAAAGATGATATAAAAAATGGCACCGCCTTGGAACTATTCACTACTGAAATCTAAGCGTCACTTTTGAAAGCTCTTAAAATAATATTAGGGGCTATAATGGATGCAGTAACTACTTAGTAAAGTAAGAAGTAGAGGCATGTAATAAAGATTAGAGAAAATGTGTGTTTAAGTTTCCACGAAAATGCCACAGAATTTAAAAAAAATTTCTTATCTTGAATCATTTGTTCGCTATGATCAACTCATAGCAGTAAATAACTGAATGATATTATAAAAGATAAAATATTATGAATATAATATTTCCATATTTTTGACTCTTGGATAAATACGCATATGAAAAACTTACAAATCTTTACTATAGGTACAAAGGCGGTACTTATAGGGGTTGGCCTTTTTCAATCATATTTGCAATTTTTATTCACTGCCTTAACCTAATCATACATTCACAGTCTCCATATTTGGGCAAAGCCCCGTAGTGGAGCACATTTCGTCCGCCATTCTGAGCCTTAATTTTATTAGCAGTACAAATCGCAGCCGTTAGTATATGTACACCCGCACGTAACTACATAGTTACACTTCACATAATTATGATACTTACACACATTCATGCATGCATGGACACACTTGCATACTACGGTCGCAGCACCAGGCGGCTGCATTGACCGCGCTATTGCTTGATCAAAAAATTTGAAAATTCCTAGATCAGCAATGAAAGTTGTAGAATATTAGAATATTAGAATTTCTTGGCCCATCACGAAAAAAACAATTAATGGAAGAACAAAAAACATTAATAGATTTACCATAAATATGACACATACAATTTCTGAATCAACGGTTAAAACAATATGCCTCGTTTTATATTTTCGTATCCACATTTTTCATTCAATTCCATACTTTCGTTTGTTATCCATTGCACAATTTCTCTACCACCCAAACAAAGGAAAAATCTCTCTCCATCAAATGCAGAAAAATCTTTTCAACTTTGCCAAACCACAACAATGGCAATGAATTGCTGTGTCATTGCCAATCTACGTAAACCAAACAAGGTGGCTTTTAATGAAGTTGAAAAAGTTAAACCGGGAAGTGATGTAAACACTGTACATGGGCGTTGCTGCCACAAAACCGCAACAACAGCACAACAGATGCACTAATATCAGCAGCAGGCAACAACTTTGAACACAGCAAACTTTAAAGGTAACTAAAAACTTAAAATCTGTATTTCGTATGGTAACTAAGAAAAACAAAAGGTTGACTTTGCACAACTACACAGTTTCAGCGAACAGTCGCAACTGTTTAAAAACGGAAGGTTAGCTCAGATGTTTGCAACTGTGAAGATAGGCACTTTCTAATATAATCACTTCAAACTGGACAATTTTGACACGTCCGCTGATCGCTTTATATATATATAATTGGCGCATTTGGGTGTTTGGCCGAGCTCCTCCTCCTATTTGTGGTGTGCGTCTTGATGTTGTTCCACAAATCCTACAGTTTCAAGCCGACTCCGAACGGCAGATATTTTTATGAGCAGCTCTTTCATGGCAGAAATACACTCGGAGGTTTGCCATTGCCTGCCAAGGGACGGCCGCTATTAGAAAAATGTTTTTCTTAATTTTGGTGTTTCACCGAGATTCGAATCGACGTTCTTTCTGTGAATTTCGAATGGTAATCACGCACCAACCTATTCAGCTACGGCGACCGCTGATCGCTTTACTCTTATTTAATTTGTGTTAGTAGTCTGTAAGAATCATAGCCCTTATATATAAGTATAAAATAAAATAAAATAATATAAAATAAAAATTTTTCTGCACCAGAAGACATATCAAACGTCTACAAACACCATATCTTGCTGCGGCCAGGAGAAGTATCCGCGCTTTCCCACGTCTCCAATAAAGGTAATTTTAGCCGAAGCAGGACTGCCAGCTATTTCGCAAAGAACACTGAGCAGCTCAATGATGTTAATTCCAAAAATGCTTCACTGCAGAAACAAGTTGCTGTTTTCATACGTTGAATCAGAATGGCTTCAAAGAAACAAGGCCAACTCCCCATCAGCAATATCGCGCATTTTAAACGTATCCAAGCACTTCGATATTGTTTCTGTACCAACGCTTTCAGCAATCGGAACGTATCCGCAGTGGTTTATTCGAAGACCTATCTTCATCACAACAAATACAAACAACTCTATAACAACCTTGTTGAACCTCTTAGAGGTAACTGGGAGTTTATTTTTACAGACGCATCGAAATCATAAAAAATCATAAAAAAAATATATTCAGGCATGTTTCGCTAGCGATTGGTGTAGCTATCATCACTGCTACAAATATTACAACCTTAGTGAAGAAACGCCGATATATTCATCCAATGTATCATGCGGCAAACTCAAAATATTTGTTCGCTTTAAAATTGGACACACACTCACCACAGATGCACACCTTTTGAACGGCTCCACAAGACAAACCTGCTCCTTTTGCGGCTCTACCGACAACACTGTTCTTCATCTTCTGGACGAATGCCCTGGACTCAAACAAATAAGAAACTCCATTTTTAACAATACCACACCACCATCCTATCGGAAGCTTCGCGATATCGATAGTGTAAACATCATTTATAAATTTATTTATCTGTGTAAGATACCTTTTTAATCCTTATTTTTTCTTGTATATATTACTTTTAATATATGTATGTAAATAATCCTTGTTTGACATTGTACAAATGTTCGTTAGTGAATATACGTACACGGGCGTACGCACAAACGTTAGTATGATACGAATGAACATGAGTACCATCAGTCATGCATTTGCCAATAAATTTAAATATTTTTAAATTCTATTAGACTATTTTTTTTTTTTCTTTTAGGAATAAGCCGAAGGCCCTGGTAGCTAGCGCTGTAATATTATAAGTGTAATAATTATTAATTAGTTGTTACTCTTTCAAATAAATAAATAAAAAATAAATAAATAAAAAATATTTCAGTTATTCAATACTCTAAAACTCGTATTGAGTCGAAAGCCCCAATAGCCAGTGAGTTTTTATACTACAAATTTGTATCAAATTTATACAAGCTGGAGTAAAATTAATCATCCAATTTTGTTTCCGAATACTTTCTTCCTATATCAAAAGTGATTATGAGTAATGGAAATCTTTATTTTAATTTTTACGCACCCTATTGCTTGTCTGTATGTATACCGCATCTGTTTAGTTTACAAGTATCAAATATGATTGGCTTATGACGCCATTTGTAAAATGACCGATAGGGTGATTTTTGGTCTTTGAAATCTATTGTAAAAGAACTATTCAAAAACGTTCCTTACTTGAATCGTATTGACACAATTATGAACTCAAAAAATAGTTACTTCACCGACTTCACCGCTTTTTTGAACGGTATCATACAATGCTTAAAACTCCGTTAGATTTGAATAACACGAAATACGCAGCGTGTAACAAAGCCAGGAACTGTGATGATATAAATTGTGTACGCGTTTTCACATTAACTCTTGTGAGGGCACCCAGTTCTAGGTAGAACATAATCATTTTTCTTGAAGAAAATCAGTCAAACAGATCAGTCGATTTTCATGATTGACCTGGTTGGGTTGGTCTTCATATGCAATTAAAAACAAAAAAAAAAACGAAAAACATTTATGTTTAATTACTCGCTCTGGTAAATGATTTCAATTGGATTTTTTAATAAAATCAATATCCTAGATTATACCTATTATAATATTTCGGGGTCTAAACTGAAAACTGTACAGCAAATTAAATATCTGTGAGTATTTTTCGACTCTAAACTCATATTCAGATTACTTAATTCCGAATGCTTATAGGCTTCATAAGGCATAATTGTACTCATTTCTCAAATAATTGCACCTTCAAGAAGAAGGTGAACATTTATTAGGGCCCGTTTGTTAAGGTCCGCTTCATCTGGTCACTTACATAAAAATAATTGAGCGTACACAAAATAGTGTTAAAAAATTGCGTTACCGTTTCTGAACTTTTCGGAGTTATTTCCTTCATACATTGCCAACATCACTAAACCCTAGAAGAACAGAATATAATAATATTTTTTGGTTAAATAAATAAATAATCATAATTTAATTAACAAAGGAAACGAAACGTTTAACTGCTTTATACACAAATAAAATGGAGCAAACTTAAGTCAATTTAAGGTATAACCGATTTCAAGCGCTATTTTTGGGGTTTGGGTACAAAAGAATGCGAAACACCTCTTGCATGCTTATTTTACTCGACACTTATTAATTTGTTAGTCCTTTAACTCTTTTAAATTCTTATTTCTACATTCCTGCGCGTTAAGCTTACGTGATTACGCCATTGTATACATTTCAAAAAATCAGTTTTTTTTTAATTTTTTTTTTATTTTGACGCAGGTGAGTATCGTACCAAAAAATGTTAATGCCTGAAGCTACATTTTTCATGCCAACCGGACTTATAACTAGAACAAATATTGATTAATTAACTTGGAATTTAAACTGCAGTCATAATTTATATAGGAGAACGGATGAATTAGTTCAGTTTAGAACTCTTTTTTTCAAAACTAGCCGTGTTTGCAAAAATCGATGTTTCGAAAACGTTGTCTGAGTATACATTAAATCGGGGCGCTGGGTTTGGCATATAATTTTTCAATACCGCGCCATCCAAATTATGATTCTTATTGCACGCTGCCCTTGAACAAAATCAAATGAAAAGTTCTTACTCCTGGAATTTTCTTCTTCGCTGCTTCTGGGTTTTTTAGAAACGTGTTTTTGTTTCAGTACTGTAATTGTAAATTTTTTTGTAGTTAGTTATTAGTTAGTTAGTTAGTTATTAAACATTCAAAAGCACCAGTTAAGTTATTTCATAACCGGTAAAAAGTTTAACTAGATGAAAAATCGGAGAAAGTAAGGGAGATGAAACTGTCACGAATTCGTGAGCAACTTATTCCACTAGCAGTAGAGAATACTAATACTAATAATACTAATACAATAATATTGAGAATACTGTAAACTGGCGTATCAAACTCCCGGAATGAAAAACTGACGATGTCACCTGCATTGCCGCGTGAAATCGTTCCTGGAAATCGAGTTGCCAAAGAAGTGCAAACATAGCGTCAGCATAATTATCCGTAGCGTATATGTACATAATTAAAAGTATAATATTGTTATGCCCGTTAAATTTGGCAGTATTAATTTTAAGACCAATTCATAAGCTTTTTTTCAGCCAAAGATTAACATAAATTTGCTACGCATTCGCCTGCTAATTGTTAATTGTGGTTATGCGTGCGAACACAAGTTTAAAGTAAAGGTTAGTAATATTACTCGTAATGTGTACGGCATCAAGGCAAA
This sequence comes from Anastrepha obliqua, assembly GCF_027943255.1. Classification (NCBI taxonomy): domain Eukaryota; kingdom Metazoa; phylum Arthropoda; class Insecta; order Diptera; family Tephritidae; genus Anastrepha; species Anastrepha obliqua. Next base: position 92,578,689 of record NC_072892.1, read on the forward strand.
CGACCACGTTTCTCATCTTGCTGGCAGTATCTGCTCAATGTCTCTGATAAGTTTCTTCAGTGTAAATCCCTCTTACTTTTGCAAAAAATCTATAATATTATTCGAAAGTTCCTGGGTACCTCACCCTCAGAATAATTTGCTGCTAGGGACAAAACACTAACTTGGAAATATAGTCATTCGTGCAAGTGACTCGACTTTGGAATCCTTTTTCCCAAAATTTAGTGTCTATTAGCAGCATGAACGTAATTAGGGATGAACTTCAGAGATATATTTACACCATGACAGATTCTAGCAATTCATAAGAAATGTTTCTCGTTTCTTTAAATGTTAACTTGATTTGTCGTTCTTTGTGTCTTAAAATATCTACGTAAATTGTATCATAAAATTTAAGCCCACAGTGACTACCACTAATAATTATAATATTTACCATTGCTGTGCTAGGATTGAATCAGTAATTAAATAAATAAATACAGTTTTAAGCCGACACGGAACGGCAGATGATTTTTTATAAAGAATTTTTCCATGGCAGAAATACCCTCGGAGGCTCGCCATTTCCTGCCAAGGGGTGACCGCTATTAGAAAAAACTTTTTTTTGCTGTGTTTTCTTCTATTTCAAATAAATAAAGAGAAGTTATATATATTCTAACATTACCTCTCATAAGACGAAGTACCTAAAAATATAAATTAAAAAAATGGCAAAAAACGGTAAGTCACTGTTTTCGACAATGTTATTGGCTCCAAAGCTACAAGTAAGAGATCATACAATTTTCTTCGAGTTTTTGATAAAACAGAGTTTCAGCTTTCGAATAACACAATATATGTGTAAGTATTAGGTTGCGAAATGAGTTCGTGGCGTTTTTATCAAACACTTTTATTTAAACGACAAAAATTACTATATGAATAAATTAATCAATTTTATATTCGCCATTACTGTTAACAACCTCTTCCCACCTCTCGACCAATTTGTTGATGCCGTTTCATTAAAAATCGCCTGGTCTGGTGTCAAAGAAGTTGTTAAGCCAGTTTCTAAGGACCTCTTTGTTATTGAAGCTTACTTCCTCCATATGGTTTGACAGGGAGCAGAAAAGGTGTTAATCAGTCGGTACAAGGTTCGGAGAATACGGCGGATGCTGAAGGGCCTTCCATTCGCGCTCTTGGAGTGGCACTTTGTCGACTTTTACAACATGGACCCTGCGTTGTCGTGAAGGAGTATGGTTTGATGATTTGACCATGTCCATCAGGTCCTTTAAGTAGAATATCCTCATTCACGCGGTATAACTGGGCAATGTAGAGCGCTTTGTTGACCGTGACATTCTTTTCGAGCATTTCCCAGCGCACGATGCCCTCACACACCATACACATATCATGATCTTCTTTGGATGAAGATCCGGCTTGACTCCCGGCTTTGGCTTATCTCTTAGAGCCATCCACTCCTTTCTTTGCTTCATATTTATGTATAGGCACCATATCTCATCTCCCGGGACGATTCAGTACAAAAAGCGCTGTTTATGACCGGGTTTTTTTCGATGGCGGACTAGATGCTAAGAAGCAATTTGAATGTGACTTTCTTTGCTCTTTTCGTCGAGCTCTTGAACGAACGTGATTGAGAATCGTTTCATGATAGCAGTTCATTTATTCTGCCAATTCACGAGTGGTTTGGCGACCGTTTTCCTTCAAAAGTGATTTGAGACGTTCTTCATAAAATTCAAAAGGCAATCCGCTCCGGGGCGTGTCACCGACGTCAAAGTCGCCATTTTTTGATGTTTAGACTTGCCCATGACACCTTCTCCATACACGTCGCAAATTTTCGGGACTGCTTCGGCAGGTTTTTTGACCTCGGGGAACAGCAAAGAAGAGCATATGTCGAAAATGTTGATTTTTGCCTTCTGAGTATTCCATTTCTAAGCTTCAAAACTAATAAAAAATTAAATAACTTAAAAATATAATTGACACAGTTTTGTAGATCGGAAAGAGTTCTATCGAATGGATACTTACCCTTTGCCAAAATGCAAGCCAATTGTTGTAAAATAAAAACAAAAATACAAAAACGCTATGAAGTTATTCTCCAACCCAATAGATTTAAAATTTGTACTACGAAGATTTATATCGTGCATCTCAACATTCATCTGGAAACCCTCTATGTGAGGCATAAAAAAGGACAGCAAAAGAAAGGCAATATGACATCATGGAGCAAAATAACCGCTTGATATTTCACCTTATTATCAGTTTTATTACTGTTGATGGAACACTGCTATATTAATAAATAAGTATATTGTGTCCTTTCTATGATAACTCCCCTTCCGGAAGAAGCTTTATTATTGAGCCTAGTTCCCTGCCCTCCATCGTTCGTTTCATTATCAGAAGGTCACCCAATATTACTTTATATTGCAGTGTCATTATCAACATTGCAAAGTCTGCAGATTGCAAGTGTATAAATTCCCAGTAAGGTTAGATGATCTTTCTGCCTGAAATTTTCAGTCAAAATCCATGTAATATTTCTTAAGTTTTCCTTAGATAAACTACTGAAATCCTTAAAGAATTAACGGTTATAAGAGGAAAAAACTTTCTTTGAAGAATACCTGAGCATAGTCCTCTATGAGCTCATCCCTATTCCTTTGTAAGGATATACAGTGCCCCTTAGTCCAAGCCACAAAAAGGTTATGAATGAAACTCAAAAGAAGTTCATGCTTCCTTCTTTACACGTTTATCAGCTAACTGATTTTCTTCAAAGCCAATCTAACCTAGTGCACCAAACTTGATTGGGCAAAATATCCTAAAAGAATTGAAAAAAAAAATAAAAATAATAAGTTATAATAATCAGCTTTGAACATCTACATACGTACACCTATATATCTCTTTTAATAAGAATATTATGCGCGATTTAATTCTAATTACAATGGTACTTTCCGATTTTTATAAATCCACATTTTAAAAATTGATTTCGATACTCGCTTATACGAGTATCAAGTACTCTCTCCATGTACTACGAGTAATACAAATACTCAAAGACTGAGTTAAAAGCCAATATAAATTTATATTCCGCTCTTGAGTACACCAAAAACACTTCGTAATGACCTTTTTACTAAATACAGTTTCATTCACCACCTTTTCCTCAACCAATTAAATTACCTGTCATGGCCAAAAGTACGAACCAGCAATTGTTTGTAGCTAAATCGAGTTGGGTCATTGACAAACTTTTTCTGTGTGTATTATTATTTTCGCGCTATAAACTGTTGTATGTATGGTGGGGTGACATGTTTTTGCGTCAATTTTTTTGTGCACTTTTAAATTTTGCACGTAACGAAGCATGAATTTCCTAAAAAGTCAATGGCAGCCAGGCAAGGTCAACTCCAAAGTCTTATTGCTACCGAAGTGTCTGATTTTATGCGCTCGCACATTTTAGGCAATTGACACGTGGTGTACATTCACTGAAAAAGACATTGTCGTTTATTGTAGCAATTCCATTTAAAAAGCGTAGCTAAATTTTAATTTCCATCAAGTGTGTTGTGTGTTTCGGGCACTTGGGTTGAATTTGTCTGGTCGCAATTTTTAATGCATTGTTGACTTTTTCATCTAATAAATATTAATATTTGGATGGTGAAGTGATGATGGTGATGATTATTGTACTAGTGTATGAGTTCGTTATGAATGTAAAAATATATATAGATGTAAGAGTTTTATTTCGTTGGTTGCGAATAAGGCAATGGTTCACGTACTTTTAAGCTAAGAAGAAGAAGACGAAAATAAGTTTTTTGTTTTTGTAGAGTGAAAAAAAAATTTATTGGTGTTGCAAATACTTTTAAAAATTTCAATAAATAGAAATTTCCCAAAAAAATTAAAAAAATATTAATGATCCCTAAATTGAAATACTATTTAACATAGTTTATACTTAGTCCTACCTTAAGTTCTGTCACAAGATAGATATGAAATTATGATACTTTTTTAATGAGGTTAGTTTTATTTAGTCATGTATATATAAGGATATATATATATATATATAATTGGCGCGTACACCCTTTTTGGGTGTTTGGCCGAGCTCCTCCTCCTATTTGTGGTGTGCGTCTTAATCTTGTTTCACAAATAGAGGGACCTACAGTTTTAAGCCGACTCCGAACGGCAATATTTTTATGAGGAGCTTTTTCATGGCAGAAATACAATCAGAGGTTTGCCATTGCCTGCCGAGGGGCGAGCGCTATTAGAAAAATGTATTTCTTAATTTGGAGTTTCACCGAGATTCGAGTTCTCTCTGTGAGTTCCGAATGGTAGTCACGCACCAACCCATTCGGCTACGGCCGCCGCCAATCAAGTAAATATTAAAAACAAGTTCCATTTTCATCCGAATATGTCCTTTATCGAATAATATCCCTCTAAGACTATCACCAACATCGAGAACTGGGGTTTCATTAGCCTTAATGGTTCCCCGACCGCCTCATATTCAGCCATATTCCGAAAGTCCTTGCAACATTTCACATCATCACATGATTGCTGAGTTGACTTAGGTAACAGCTGTATACGCACAAATTGCAGGTATATATCTAAACGAACGTCCACACTCTTAATACTCGGACAACCCATATCAAAGCTGCTCTGTCAGCTATCCACAGTGACAGTTACCCATATCAACTTAATAGTGGGGTATTCATATTCTACCGACAAACGAAAAAATAGGCATTCGCATACCGATTTCGAGTACACCATGAGTGAGCGCAGCGTGTTAATTGCCACTTGGCTATCGAAATTAATTTTGACAGCATTAAAGCATAAAATATTAATAAGCTAACTCTCTAAAGGCTATTTGTTGTTTTTGTTTTTTTTTTTTTTGTTTGCTCATTTCACTTTTTAGAATTCGTTGTAATGATCTGAAAGTCTAGATTTGAATTGGATTTACATTTTCTTCCGCTAAATGCATTTGTCAACCTTTCCACTAAACTTTGCATTAACTGTTAATGATGCATCCAGCATTCACTTAAAGAAAACTAAACACATAAATAGTCGATACAGGTTCACATTGTTCTATACGACAGGAGTGAATTCGAAGTTGCCCACAATTTGGGGGATCACCGTAATGTAAATCATAATTTTTACCCGTTCTTTTTAACTTGGTTGTATAATGGGCACCAGCAGCTTTGCCTCTGAAATTATAAAAGAACTAACTTTGCTCCATCAAACTAATGTTCGTGCATCCGATAGCAGCAAAGTTTTATTGAGACCGAAAGATTCATAAAATTAAGCAAGTAGATGACTTTGATCAACCAGTTCTCGGTATACATTCAGAAATTTCAAAACACAATTTAATCTTCAAAAGTGATATTATCGCCTTCAAAGTAATCCTCATTAACTGCAAAACACTTATGCCAGTGTTTGATGCAGCTCTTGATATATTTCCGAAACTTTATTTTCCGTATGACCATCAGATCCGTCTTCAATTTTTACATTACTTCCTTCCGGCTATTAAAACGCGTCCCTGTAGTGGTTATTTGAAAACGTCCTGTAGTGGTTACAGAAAAAACAACGCAGGAAGCCATATCGGCTGAGCTCGATGGCTATTGAATGGTATTCGTTTGGTTCTTAGTCAAAAATTCACAGGTAATGATGTCACTGTACGACAATGCGTTATCATGGTGCAAAATCCACGAGTTGTTGTCCCACAAATTCTTTCTTCTTTGTATAATTGATTTACGTAAACGTCTCATAACGCCCAACTAATAGATTTTATTAACTATCTGACCTTCTCACAACAATTCGTGGTGTAAAACACCAATTTAATCCATAAAAGCCGTAAAAAACTATCTTTTTTCACTAAAAGCCCGGTGCTTTTTTTGGTCTTGGTTCATTCTGAAGTCTCGACTTACCCACCTGCTGTCTGGGTTGCGTGTCGTACTCATAAACCCATGCCCCGTCTTCCGTAATGATGCTTTTTATAAATGTTGGGTCGGATTCAGTCTTTAGCGATATCAACGCGGTCCGAACTTTGCAGCAACATGGCGCAAAATCCAAATCATCAACTGTAATGACCTGAGGGGATCCATAAGCAAAGCTCAAATCCTCTGCCAGCTCTCTGATGGTTAATTTTTGGTTACTGATCAACTCTTCTTTCTTTTTAACGCTGTTACTATCAATTTTCTATGACGACGGCCTACCACGTCATTTTTTAAAGTTCCCTATGTTTCAAGCTTCCCCAATTATCATACTTCGGTTAAGTCGTATATCTCCGTAAGTTTTTCTCCAATTTGTTTGAAATTATGACACAGTCTTTATGAAGCATTATGCTTTAGAAGAAAGTAAAAAGTATTTCAAGGAAATCACCATATTTTTGTCTGTATATAAATGACGTCTTGTTAATTATAAATGAACAAGACGTATTTTTATGTAAAATGCAGTGACACCTTTGCTAACTCCCGCATAACGAGAATTTCTCCACAATGAAGAGGAGCCATTCTCGACTACTTCATTATGAATAAGTCCGACTTTATGTGTTTCGTTAAATTAGAATCCTGGCACAGAATCCAACAGCACACACATCGAGCAATTACTCGTAAAGCAGTTAAACCACAACATTCCTTCTGGGAAAAACACTTGTTGTGCACTAAACTACTACCAGTTCGCTTTGCTATTCAGCCAGTTCGTGTTCTTCTTCGTACCTTTTTTCCATATTAGCGAGTGGTAATTTTAACACCCCGTTGAACTACCAAATGTCAACTATCCGGTCATGCATCAGCAAAATACCAGTTCATATTAGCCACAACAAATTTAGTTCACTATGTGTCTAAAATAACTAATTTAAGGTCAGCTTAAATATAAAAAAATACCAGTCTAACGGTTAGACTTGATAGAAGTGAAACCTTCCGTAAAACAAACTGAGAGAGAATAAGACGAAAGCAGCATTAGGAGCGGGATAATTATAGGTTCATTATAATATTGCTATAAAGTTCATATTTTATTTTCTTGATTTTATCATTATTCATCCTCAATGTTTTCAATTTCAACAAATGATACGAGTGGCTTATGATAGATAAAATATGATACAAATGCTTTGGTTTCGATGTTGCCAAAAAAAATACCCAAACGGACCGAAGAAACAGACTTACAAATTTCTTCCATTTTCGTCTACTTGTATTCATATAAAAATTTATGTCTCTTCCCACCAAAGCTAAATGTATTAGTATATTTCTTCTTGTATTTATTCAAGGCTGAAATGCCGGCGGTACTGCAATACCGGGCCAACCCGTGGCAGAGGTGGAGAGCAAGCCCCTAAAACACTCCGCGCATTTCCAAAAACCAGTTTAACATTTGTTGTCCTCCGATGGAGGATCTATAAGATGTTAAGCTGATAACCACACTACCTAGTCAATACATTTTAAATAATAAACCTAATAAACCTTTTGAGAATTACACGCTCACAAAAAAAAAATTAATGTACGAAATATTTATACCGATTCACTTAAACTGACTTTCAGTATCTAAACCAAAAATAGAAAAGCCAAAAAACTGTTTTCAATAAATAATCAGAAATGTCCTACAATGCATATTTCAAAAAAAAAAATTTTATTTCTTGTGATTCGAACCAAGAATTTTGGATCGGAAGCTCACATTGCTAGCCGCTCGGCTATCGCGCCATACTGTCGGTGCTGGCCTAAAAGTTATTTAGTTCGTCGCTACGTTTATTATATGTTGTAATTCGTTTCACTTTTTCCCAAATCACTCCCAACGATTCTAAAGAAGTTTTCACTTCAAAAATTAATGTACGAAATATTTATACCGATTCACTTAAACTGACTTTCAGTATCTTAACCAAAAAACTGTTTTCAGTAAATAATCAGAAATGTCCTACAATGCAAATTTCAAAAAAAAAAATTCCATTTTCGTCTACATGTATTCATATAAAAATTTATGGCTTTTCCCACCAAAGCTAAATGTATTAGTATATTTTTTCTTGTATTTATTCAAAGCCGAAATCCCGGCGGTACTGCAATACCGGGTCAACCCGTGGCAGAGAAGGAGCAAGCCCCTAAAACACTCCGCCCATTTCCAAAAATCAGTTTAACATTTGTTGTCCTCCGATGGAGGATCTATCAGATGTTAAGCTGATAACCACACTACCTAGTCAATACATTTTAAATAATAAATCTAATAAAACTTTTGAGAATTACACGCTCACAAAAATTATTTACATCAACATATAATATAATGCTTCGTAACTAAATAACTTTTAGGCCAGCGACGACAGCATGGCGCGGTAGCCGAGCGACTAGCAATGTGAGCTTCCGATCCAAAATCCTTGGTTCGAATCACAAGAAACAAGAAAAAATAAAATTAATTTTTATTTAGTTGGTCGCTACTTTTATATCAACATATAATATAACGCTTCGTAGCCAAGTTGGTCGCTTTTTTCGTTTCACTTTTCCTCAAATCACTCCCAACGATTCTAAAGAAGTTTTCACTTCAAAAAGCATGCAGACCTTTCGTTTCTGGCGTTTCACAAAATTCTATTTCATATTAAAAGTTTACACCGAAAATGTTTTTTCTTAAAATTAAATTAAACTTTCGCCGCTGTTGGAGCCGAAGGGTTGGAGCGTGAGTACCATTCGGAAATGCATAGATTCGAAACACAAAATATCAGATTATACAAAATGTTTTATCTCTTCGAGAGTATTTCTGCCATGTCCTTCACAAAATAAAGCACCTGCCGCTCGGAAGCGGATCAACATCAAGACGCTCACCTGACTGGTGCATAGGCACTACATTTTCTTATCTAGAAAGAATCAGATTATTTATAAACAAATTCATAATTTCAGTATTGGTATTATTCTAGTCAATGACGAACTATTATTCTTTCTTCAATACTAGCTAACTTTTTTCGCCAGGGATAGAAATTCACATATTTACATTTGCGAAACACACTATCCCAACACATACATACATACTTAGCTATCTGACTAGACAGGAGCAAAGCTTGCTAGAATATGGTTTTTGAATAAAATTCCAGTGAAAAACAATATGCTGGTTTTATTGGACATCCTTGCACATACATCCATACTACACACATAAATATGTGTATGTGAAGTCTTTCTAATATTTACCTATTTAATATTTATCCAAAGCAAACAAACGCATTCTTCATGATTGATAGTGTCATCAATTGTGTTGTAGCCAACGGCTTCAACCAGTTGTTGGTTTTAGCGTACAAATATCACGTAATAAATATATTTTTGATGAAATATTTGGCAGTTTCAAAATCAGTTGAATTTAGCTTTATTGCTGGCAGGCACCTCTCTGCGGTTTCTCAACTGGTGGCCACTAAAGTGCCCCAAGGTTATATGTACATATGTTATATATGTATTATTCGCTCACAACTTTCTTTATTGCCTTTAGAAATGCCTTTTTAGCCATTTAGGAGGGCAGAGTATAGGACAAGAAGTAAAGGAACAAAATAGTCAGTTTAGGAGAATGTTTTTCTTCTCCTTGTGTTTTTTTTTTTGTTTTTCTTGTGCTATGTGCAAAAAAGTGCTTACAGTTTATATACTTACTTCTTAAACTCTGCTATTTCCATTATCTTAATCACACATTTGCACGTATATTTATTAGCAGACCAAAGCAGTTCTAGCGAATTTGGCGTCAGACATACATATGTACATATAAGTGGAACACACATATACCCCGTTAAGGCAATTTTAGCACACTACATATATCTTAGTAAATGTAGGTACGTATGCAGTTTTACTTTTCTTCAACTACGAGCAGGCTTAGCAAACTTGTAAAATTGACTTAAAATTAAGAAAACCATTTTTGAATTCTGTTGTATTCAATGTTTTGTATTTGCACGAATGTATAGAAGTTGAGATAATCACGTGTCAAATTAAATTAATGCTTGGTCGTAAATAATTCAAATGACGGCAAATGTGCAAAATATTTTTACAATTATTTCGGCTCTTATCTCATCTAGCACTTCAAACTTAACTCAGGATCCACTCCATAATTATAATAATTCCCTCAAATTTCATCGATTTAAAATAAAATTTTTCATACAAGATATACAAGTGAAGTCCAAAACAAAAAAGACTTAGCTAAACTAGAAACGACAGGAGCTTTGTTCTGATAACTACGAGTTTATTTATTCACAATAGTCCTCTCTGGCTTTGATACAAAGTTTTGCGCGATGCAAAAGCTTTTCGAAACAGTGATTCAGGTCATTGACCGGAATCCGGAAAGTCCTTCAGGATGTCGGTACAAACCTTTTGGATGGCCTCTACGGACGCAAAACGTTTTCCTCTCATGACCAAATGAAATTTTCCGAATAGATAGTAGTCACAAGGAGCCATATTAGGTGAATACGGGGATTGATTGATGGTTTCTAGTCAAAAAATCAGTCACAAGAGTGTATTGATGAGAATGAATAAGCGCCAGCTTCCTCCTTCGCGGAATTCAGGGCGAATTCGACGAATGCGATGCAACAAACGCTTCCAAACACCAAGATAGAAAATTGCATTGACGGTTTGGCCCATTTTCTGGAACGCCTTGTGAACAATTCCCTTGGAATTGTAAAAATGAATGAGCATCGACTTGATTTTTGACTTCTTTAAACTCGATTTTTTACCTGGTGGCTCGTCGGCTTCGACACTTAGTTTCAGATTTATGTTGGAAACACCACGTTTCACCACCAGTTGCAATGTTGTAAAGGAAGTCATTATCCTTTCTCGCCGCTTTAATGGTCTTTCGAATGTTGAATTCCTAACAATTTTTGGTCCTCAGTTAACTTGTGCGGAATGAAACATGGACAGACCTTTCGTAAGCCCAAATGATCAGTTAAAATGCGATAAATCGATGGTTTGGAGATATTTAACTCCGATTCCATGAATTTCATCGATGATTTCGGTTCATTTTTGATAAATTTATGAACAATTTCGATGGAGTTTTCGGTGATTACTGATTTTGGGCGGTTCGGCCCATATGTTCATTGTCATTTATGTTCTTACAAACATCTCTGAATCGTGTAAACCACTCATGCACTCTGGCACAAGATAGTCAATCATCGCCATAAACTTTTTTCATCAATTCAAATGCTTCGGTAAACGTTTTACCGATATTAAAACAAAATTTGATATTAACTCTTTGTTCGAAACTCATTTTTGTACAAGTAAAACCGATGTTTTTCGCCATTCCCCCTTTTGCGGCAATGTTTTTAAATTTTCTCGCATCAATATTTTAGGGTGGTCCGTGTTAAATACTATAGGGAACTCCTCAGCACGTTGTTGCTCATAAGCATACCATTTTGAAAACACAAATGTTTTTCCTACAAATTTTAATTTTCCTACAGTTTTGCTGAAATTTTCTAAAGTTAGCAGCCTCGTGTCTTGTTAAGGAAGCCGACTTGTCAAGACGGAACGAGAAAGCTGCATACTGAACAAACATTTTATTATTGAATCATGCATTCTATTTTAATTTTTTTTTACTTTACACGTGTCGCGGCCTACAGCTTCAACTATATAACATATTGATTTTGTTTTTAGTAGATGCAAAGGTTAAATGTGATTTGGTGTGCTCGACGATGTACAAATTATTAACAGGCAACTTAAATATGACAGCATTGCACAATTTTCACTCTACATAACATAAAGGATATTATGTACTTCTTCTTTGATGTGGTTTATTAATCTTTCTTTATGGGACACTGGAATTTTTGCGATTTCAGTGTTGACGGAGTTTATTTTAGGGTGCGCTCAATGTTGGGACTTCTACAGTAGTACAGGGCAATTACAATAAACCCTAGGACCTTATTTTGGAACTGTTGAGTTTGGTTTTTCGTACTTGGACTCTATACTGGTCTTATGAGAAAAATAGATAAATAGTTTTAGTGGAAAATTAAAAGTCGCCTTACTTTTTCAGCAATTCTCGTATGTATCAAAATTGTTTAATATTCTGTGATAGTAGCAATATTAGTCGCTAATGAATGAAAATTAAAAAAAAAAACTTGCTAATACACGTTATGTGAAAAGAAATGAAAGTTGCATTTTCACTAAAAAATTGGGATTCAAAAAACTATTCCGTTTCCCTCCCCTTGATCTATACGGATATACCAGAGAAATGTAATTAGCGCTTACACCCTTTTGGGGTATTTGGTCGAGCTCTTCCTTCTATTTGTGACATGCGTGTTGTTGTTACTGCACAAATGGAGGGACTTACAGTTTCAGCCCATTTCCGAAGCATTTTATTAGGAGCATTTTAAGGGCAGAAATACACACGAAAGTTTGCATTACCTGCCGAGGGGCGACCGCTATTAGAAACAACTTCACCGATATTCTTTTACTACCTCAATTACTTCATATCTCATGTATATATATTAGACTGTAAAGTCTAGCGTAGCTGCATTTTCTTCCTACTTCCCGGTTCAATCGAAATGCGTTTGTACATGGTTTAAAGAAAAACATCTACTACGATGTAAGCCAATGATTACTTTGAGCTGCCAACAATTGCTGCTGCACATTTGAAAGAAAAACTCAAAGAAATTTTAATTCTACTTATCCTATACCTCTGAGTGTTTTCGCAAAGCATTTTAAATGCAGTTAAATAAACTTTCGAACTCTCCTCATATTCACTTCAAATTACTTTTTAGATAACCGAACCATTTAACACCATCTTGAATGGACTAAAGTCCAAACAGAGGTTTACCTTGGCATGAAATTTCACAAGTTTTCCACTTAGAGCTCGTAGAAAATTAAATTTCCATTGTTCTTGCAAATACACTGCGATGCAATTGCATGTAAAGTGTTTGCAGTGAAATAAAATCGATTATCTTGTATACGAATGCTTTGGCATTGTGTTAGAAATAAAGCTAAGTGAAGGCTGCAGGTAGCAGGTGCAAGCTGGCATTTAAAAAAAAATGGTGCAAATCGCAGAAGAACACGTATATGTACGACTGATTGGGCGCACTCAAGAAAGAGGATCAAAAAAGAAAAACTGGCAAGATATTCGCAGAAGCAGAAAAAGTAGGTTAGAGTGACTGACATTGAGCATGAGTCACGAATTTATTCGAAAGCGAGCAATGAAAGTAGGAATGAACAGCTAAAATGTTATTTGCCTTGAACTTAATGTGTGCCATATACAGCCATTTATGGCATACATGCACAGGCATAGGTACAAGTAGACAGAGTATTTGAAGAATCATGTGTCCGTGCATGTGGGTAGTGATACCTTGTGTCTTCTCTCTTTTCTGCAGAGCAAGCTAGTAGCAGATGTGCTTAGCGCATTTCTTTGAAATTCAAGCCTTGAGAAATGCAATATTTATTCAAAGAAAATTTTTCGGTATCTGAGGTATGAGCGACGTGGGAAAAGGTAAAATTAAATTTAAGATTAATTTTAAACTACTTTCATTTACTTTTAGAAGTACTTAAACTAAAGTTTGAAACTTACAATCAGACAAATAGAAACAAATAAATATAACTCTGTGGTAGACGGCCAGGCAAATATGGTCATAATTATGAAAGTAATCTAATGCCCGAATTCTGTAAGCAGTCTCAAGTCACTAATTGAGACTTTTGGTGGTGAAATTTGATTTTCAGACTAGTTGCAATTCAGTAAGCAATTTCACGTCATTACTCTCAAAAAAAAGTCACTAATTAGTGATCTACTTCTGAGCAGCTCACAAAACTAAAAATATGGAAGAGGAATTAATTATTTTATACAATATATATTGCAAAAAAAGCGCGAAAATGAAGCGACGTAATATGTTTTGGGTAAAAATTTCTTAAAAACACGAATAATTGTGTATTTATTGACCTTTTAGAAATATGCGTAGACGGATTCCGGCAAGTTTACGCAGCACGGAAGACCCATTCCTTCTGGAAGAAGACGTTTTCAGGAGGTTTTTTAGATTCCCGAAATCCTTCTGCTGGGAACTTTTTCAAGATCTTAAACCACTTGACAAGTTTGAGCGGAATTCCCAGCTCGTTCATTTCAACGGAATGTATATAGAGATGCAATTCAACATTTATCGATTATTGATTTTGTTTGTCTCAATTGAATTGTTGATAAACCGATTCAAGTAAAATGTTTATAAAACAGAAATTAAAAACGTTAATTTGTATGAGCTTAGTAATATTTATTTTCTTTATGTTTTTGATGAAGAATTTCGGTTGATAAATGAGTTTAAAAAATTGCATTACATATGGAATCGATAAGTGAATTTTTGCTCAACTTTTTGACTATCTCTAGCCGATACGTGCCATCAGCTGACTGTCTCTATTTATTTTCACCATGATATTTGGTAAAATTCTTGTGACTTTCCCTTACTGAAAAGCAAAATCGTCTCAAGTCTCAAAAAGAGTCACTAATTTATAATCTAAATTTTAGTGACTTGAGATGAGATTCGCTTACAGAATTCGGGCATAAGTCATATATTTCTTGTTCTGGAATATTTAATCAATTGCGTTTGAATAAATTAAAAAAATATGTTTACATTATACGACCTTTTTATGCAAATTATTAATAGTGTTGATTAACCAAAATTTATTGTGAAATTCATACAAAAATGTTGCTTTTAAAGTTGGAATTGGTTTATAAATGACTTGTCCTATAAATGACTTAAAGCAGTAACGAACTATGAGGCAATAACGATAGTGAAATAATTTATGAACATTGTTTTATTATTAAAAAAAAATAATCCATTTTCATCATTTCGAGTTGTTAAGATTCTTAAAATATTCCTGAAGAACTGGAGGGATTTATGGTAGCAAACACAAAATATCTTTATATTTTTCTTCCATTACTGGTCTAATGGTGGTGTATAGTATATTACATAATAGCTTAACATTTCCATATATTTTTGGGTTTCCTCTTTTAGGGGAAAGATTCAAAGCGTGGAATTTAGAATCATCTACAAAGTTTTATAGAACATTTTATAAGGTTCATTCTTCAATAATTTCATCCACTGTATTGCTTACTCCTCTTGTTGTTGACTCTTATAGTGATTTCGTTGAAATAGAGTTCGGCTGCAACATTCGTTTTATCAAAAATGTATATCTTCTTCTGCACTTGTCTATTAATTCATTATGTTGATCAAGGTTGTATATGTAACTCGCTTTTTTATTTTAATTTCTATCAACCCGTCCAATCACATTCATTCAGTAAAAGGGAATGACGCTATACCAAAAATTTTTGGTCTATTGTTTCAATATTTTAAGTAATTTCCATTCATGTCAATGCTACTTTAATGTTACGATTTTGACCTGGACAAGCACCACCGTAAGCTATGATATTACGTGTCATCGTGGGAATTATGCAAACTCAAGTTGTATGGGTGCATATTTCGCTCATAATAGGCTAATGAAATAGAAAGCTAGGATACATAAACGCTTCTTGTAAATGAAATGAGAAACCGTAATATTTCTTATAATTCTCTTTTGTTTTTTTCTGGTCCTATGCAGGTACACTTCAAGTAGCACCTACGTGCCATTTTGATACCATAATGTGAACCACTACCAGTGAAAAGATTTAGGGAAGAGAAAAAGCCATCCAGCTGTTGATGTAGTGGAGGATAGAAAATGGATCTAGGCTGGCGAATTTCTTCAAGTCATCCCCAAAAGGTACGCTAAGGAATCTCAAACGCCTAACTGCCAAAGCCGGACATTTGCAGAGAAAATCTCTTTCTCTGCAGGATTTCCACAGCTTCTGCGATAGGGGTTGTACGGAATTCCAAGCTTCTCCGCGTGAGTGCCGATCACCCAGTGACCAGTGAACACCGCAATGAGTTTGGAAATTGAATGGCGGGGGATCCCCATCACCTTAAGCGTTCTGTTTCTATCGTATTGAGGCCATAGTGTTTTCGAAATAGCACACGATGAGACAGACCTCCATCTGGCTTGCGCTTTTTTAGAAAGAAATTGTGCAGTTTCCCTTTAACAACAGTCAAGGGGGCACCGATGCCTGAGAAGGGGACAGCTGAAACCGGTTCTGTCGGCCCCTTCCTGGCAAGCTCATCGGCAATTTCATTTCCCTCTATATTCCTGTGCCTAGGAACTCAGATAAGGGAAATGTTTCCTGCATGTTCGAGACGTTTGAGTTCCTCCTTACACGAGTTCACCAGAAGAGAGCTGCAATACGGCGCCGACAGGGCCTTGATTGCAGCTTGACTATCAGAAAAAATATGAATGTCTCCCTCCCAACAGCGATCCCGAAGCATTTTGCATGCCTGCAGGATCGCAAAGACCTCTGTTGTAAAGCGCTGCTTGTTTCCGGCAGTTTAAAGGGGTCCGAAATGCTGGCTGATTTAGAGTAAACCCCCACTCCCACTCCAAACTCCATCTTGGATCCGTCAGTGAAAACAGAGGTATCTATATCCGTGCCGACTCTCCCCTTTTTCCAATCTTGCCTGCTCGGAAAGATAGCACTAGCACAACCCTCAAAACACTGTTTGCGGATGGAGAGATCAGTGCGAAGAACAGAGAAGAAAGGGAAGATCTGCTTCAAGATGATACTATGTCCTACAGGAAGTTGTCTCCAAAGTCCAATCTCCTTCAACCTAATAGCGCTCTGAGCAGCAATGGATTTAACCTGCAGATCCACAGGAAGTAAGTGCAGAATAACGTGGAGCGCAGCAGTGGGGCATATTCTACAAGCACCAGTGGTGTTGTGGCCCTTCTAAAGAGCTACCCACCAAACTAGGCAACCGTATGTCAAAATTGGTAGAACCACTCAGTTGTACATCCAAAGTACGACACGTGGCTTGAGACCCCATTTTCGCCGAACATAGATTTACAGGCGTAGTAGGCTATATTGGCCTTCTTAACTCGATTTTCTATGTGCAGCTTGCAGTGGAGTATTACACCAAGATACTTGACTTTCGATGAGAGAGTAAGACACTGGTTGTTTAGTCTTGGGAGCTTAAAAGGTGGAGGCTTGTATTTTCTGGTGAATATCATCAACTCCGTTTTGTCACAGATGGTTCATTTTTGACGATATCGGGAAAATTACATGGAATAATTTTAGTTAAAAATAATATGGTGTGAAATAACTGATAAACTATTTTTTTTTTTTTAATTTTGATTTAGACCACTTTCATAATTAAGGGCACACACACATAAACACAGTAAGTTGAGGTAAGTATACTTAAATATAAACATAAACATTTTTGTTTTTATCTTTAACTTCTTCTCACTGATGCTTTGAGTGATATACCAAGCAAGGCAGCTCCATCCAAATGCACGAATTCCATTTAAGGTATTAATAATTTCTTCATGACTTAATTAAAGGCTTCTCAAATATACGAATCGAATTATTTTCAAAATTGGATACCTTCCTAAACAACCACTTATCTTTTCTAATTCGTTCAAATTACAAGGCAAGGCGCATTTATTAAGGTATTATGGTGGTATGGTGGCACTAGGCCAACAACAATGTTTTGTACGTTTGATTGTCGAGGCAAGTTATTGGCGAAGTAGAAAACAAAAAATTAATTAGTCTTGTTTTATTCTGTGCTGACAGCTACATGGACACAGCGAAAGAAAACAAAAACCTAATCAGCTGATCTACCAACACCACCTTTAATAGATTCGCCTTGTTACAAAGTTGTATTCTGTATCCTTCACAATGTAAAAGGTAACAAAATCTGACCCTTAAATTCCACTTTATTTTATAATTATCAATATTATCTTATAAATAACTTTTAATGATGTTGTCATCTAATTCTTTGTATATGTATACGTAAACCTTTAAGAATTCTTACCTATAATACCTGTTTATTATTTTATCCAAATTTGTTTAAGGTAAACCAATATTTTCGTTTCACTTACCTCTATTTTGAATAAAATAATATTTAAAAATGTATCTTAGGTGAACTTAGAATGTATAAAAAAATCAATTTGGAGTGTCAGCTTCTACGAAAATACAATAAGATGGCGAATTTGTGAGCAGATGTCCACTTATTCGAACATCTCAAATCCCCGTACCGCTCTAGTGACAGTTAAAAATAATTTACATTTCGCAGTTAGCTTTATTTTATTTTTGGTTAGAAAAGTTTCATTTGTATAATTTTTATCTAGACAATTCCTGTTCTCAGCGCGTTTTTGAAAACTAAGCTTTGGTGTCAATTTTGCATCAAGGTATGTGGTTATATTCCGTCGTTATTGAAATGTTCTCCCTCTAAACACTCATTTTTTACCTTATGCTAACCTTTACAATTATAGCTGACTTACCAAGGTTAACTTGCATATTCCAGACATTACATTAAGCATCTGAATTATTATGCCAATTTTTTGTAATTGTTTTACATTACCAGACAACAAAACTATGCCATCCGCATGCAAAAGCAGTTGCACATGAATATCCTCAATATCTATGCCCCCTCCTAAAATATCATGTTTGTCATTTAAGTCACTACAGCAAAGCAAAGTGATGATAAATATTCTGATTTCATTCCGATTAAAACTGTGAATTCATTTGGTATTGCATCACCAGTCCATATAACTGAATTTGTACTTTTATATATATTTAAAAAAAACTACCCTTTTGATTGCAATATATAGATTACGTAACTTATAGATTAGGAGGTTTCTATATACTAAGTCAAAGGCTCAGATTTTAAAGTCACCAAAAAATCAAATTTTTGAAAATTCTGCTATCCTTAAAATCCAACGGAGAGCTTCTCAGTTTCCAACAAGGGCTACTTTGTACTAAGTAGGCGATTGAGTAGTAAAGTCCTGTAATACTTTATAAGTCTTTCATCATGCCCGTCCTATTACATGCCGCACAAGCTTGGATGGTGGCAATATCCGCTGAGGCGTCGTGTTTGACAGAACCATTCTTCCTAAGATTTTAGGCCTATGGAAACGGCGAATATCGAAGGCGATGGTAGAATTAGCTGAATGAGTTTTACGGCCATATAGACATAATACAGCGATTAAAGACCTACTTGAAACTTGAACTTTATTGGATCAAAGTTGTTGAGTAAAAAGTTTGAAACTTTGATGAAATTTTGCCGAATTTTTATAAACTGTCTACAAAGTTCGAAACTTTGCTTTATATGGTTCTTAGTGTAGTATGAAACATATTTTTATAAAAAAATAATTTAAATTACAAAGTAAATAATCGAAACTTATCAAAATGTGGTGTACACTTTATTTTGAGTCTGACTGTAAGTATAGTATGTATATACTTATGCATGTGGAAGTGCTACATTTAATTTCAAAACAGTTTTCAGCTCCCTAATACGCAATAAAATGAAATCATTTATTAAGCACTTACTTTGAATTTCATTTGAATATATTCCAATAACATCATAATCAATATTTTCGCGCTTTGTTACCTTCGCGCCTTTGAGCAGAATTCATATTTTCCGCACCTATCAACGGGTACTCAGGAAACATTCCTCAGTGGCACACTTCAGTCATTCGGCACTCAAGTTCAAACGCCAACCACATTTATTAAAAAAAAATATTTAAAATGCGTCAACATGATAATGAATGAGTTTTTTTGTATTCTGTAGAGAAAATTTTTATAGAACAATGAATTCCACTTTGCATGAAATTTGATTGATTCATTAGTGAAAATTCATGAGATGTATTGATTGATCGACAGTAATTGGCATAACAACTTGTAAAATACATAAATATTTACAAGAGGAGTTCCCATTAAGTACAAATTCCAAGAAGATTGAGTTAAATAATTTAATGATTGAGATGCTAAGAAAAAATAAATTTATATAATATAATATATGAACCAAATTAAAGAAATACAATATTTTGTCAGTTTTTACTGTATTTATTTTGTGTTTTTAATTTTCATCAACTTTTGATAACTTATAAAGACATAGTTCACTCTACAATAAATATCATATTAATCTAAGTTTCAAACTTTGTATAAAATTTATAAAAATCCTAAAATTTTTCAGCGAAATTTCAAACTTTTTAATCAGAAATTTAATATAAATTTTAGTATAATAAAGTGCAAGCTTGAAGGGGCTCAAAATTCTCGTGGATTTTTGATAGTTTTTGATATGAATATTCCCCATATAAAAAACGCTGGTACTGTCACATGCGCAGCAAACAAATGTAGCGAAGCGAACGGTTTGGCGAACACACCTAAAATTTGCATTGTGAGTAGAGAATGAACATATTCGACGAGATTATGTCGTTGCCATTTAAGAAAAATAAATTAGGTCACCCTCATTTGACATTTTTGTACTTAAAGGAACGTAAGTATAGGAACTGAGTAAGTACACGTGTTCAGGAAGCATGGATCTTTATTTTGAAGATAGTTGACCTTCTTCGTCAGAAGCGTTTCATGAAAAATTGCTGCCGATCGCAATGTAACTATTTCGTGCAGATAATCGATAGGAAAACATGGATTTTTTGAAGCAAATTATGTTTTTTACAGCCGTAGCCGAATGAGTTGGTGCGTGACTACCATTCGGAATCCAGATATTCTGCTCGAATCTCGGTGAAAGACTACGGCGGGCAATGGCAAATCTCCGAGTGCATTTCTTCCATGAAAAAGCTCCTCATAGAAACTTTCTCCCGTTCGGAGTCGGCTTAAAGCTGTAGGTCCCTCCATTTGTGAAACCACATCAAGACGCACGCCACAAATAGGAGGAGCAGCTTTGCCAAACACCCAAAAACAGGGTGTATGCGCCAATTATATAGGGTGGGCCATGTAAAATTTGCTTTTTGAATCGGCTATAACAAAAAACTAATAAATATTTTTTCAATCTTTTTTTTTTATTTTGAAGATTGAACATTGTCATTTATGAATGAAGAATAATATCGTTCAAATGACTGCCACGACTGACTTTACAGTAGGCCATTCGATCAACCCAATTTTTAAGCACATTTTCGATTGTTTGGGCTCCAATTTCATGAATGGCAACTTTGATTTCGTGTTTTAAAGCATCAATCGTCTCTGGATGGTTCGCATAGCATTTGTTCTTAACGGCTCCCCACAAAAAATAGTCCAACGGGCTTAAATCACAGCTCCGAGGCGGGCTATTGATATCGGAATTTCGGCTGATTATTCGGTTTTCAAAAACGGTAGCCAAAAGTTCGAGTGTAACTTTGTCAGTGTGACAAGTTGCACCGTCCTGTTGAAACCAAATGTCATCCATGTCATCCTCTTCAATTTTTGGAAACAACTCGTTGAGCATGTCACGGTAACGCTCGCCATTTACTGTAACTGTGATTGCATTATATTTTGCTGGAAAATGACAACCAACCATTGTTCGTGAGATCGAGCACCTTAAAGTAAATAAAGTTTTTATTTATTGCACCATTAATGATCCTGGTAGCATTGTGAAACGTCAAGGAGGTGGTCATCAAAGCCCTGCAACGTCACGTGAAATGGTTCAAATAGTGAAAAAGTGACTGAAAGTATCTGAACTGAACTGAACTGAAAATATCTGACCATAGCATCCGCCGCATACTGAAAAATGATCTCAAAGTCAAGCCTTACAAGATCCCAAAGGCGCATGATCTCACATCAAAGCAACAACAAGTTGAGAGTTTGAAGGAGGTGCTTTGATTGACCAAATTTAAATTAATTTTTTTAATTGATTTTCGCAAACTCCCAAAACGATAGAGTTTATTTGACCGACCGCTCATACGAGAATTTGAGTCATCGATTGG
The DNA here is from genome assembly GCF_027943255.1 of Anastrepha obliqua. NCBI lineage: Eukaryota > Metazoa > Arthropoda > Insecta > Diptera > Tephritidae > Anastrepha > Anastrepha obliqua. Next base: position 92,600,294 of record NC_072892.1, read on the forward strand.
CCACCAGGAGGCAGCACCCGTCACAGGTAATGGTTTGGGCCGCTGTAACCGCATATGGGCGCTCTCCAATAGTTTTCATCGAGCCTGGCGTCAAGTAAAATGCGAAATAATATCGGGAAAGTAGATTACTAGTAGGAGGTTGCTTTGAAGCCGTGGCCAGACACAACTTTCGGTGGCAGACGATGGTCGTTTCAACAGGACTCGGCACTGTCTCACAAAGCTCGAGTGAACCAAGAATGGCTAAAAAACAGCGTTCTAAACTTCATAACGTCCAAACAATGGCTTTCAAATTCACCAGACGTGAATCCGATCGATTATTCCCTTTGGGCCATTTTAGAGAGCAAGGTCCGAACTGAAAGATTCACCAGTCTCGAGGCGCTGAATTGTTAGGGACAATAATCATAAATGCTTCGGCAGTATACGCCCAAAGATGGCGGTATAGTAATAATATTATATTAATCATAAATGCTACTAAGAAATATAGGCATGAAACTACACTTGAGACAGCGAAATGCTTACCTCTTAAGTGGCTCATAAACGCATGTATCAAATAAGCACTGATATACAAGTCCGTGATTGCGATTTTGCACTTATATTACATTGCAAATAGAAAATAAAAGACCTATGTAGTGAAATATGTCGGATGATAATAGGTTTCAGTCTGCCTTTGAAGTTGACTATTTGCACAAAACGTTCAGTTTCGTGAGTTGACGAGGAAGAAATGTAACAACCAAGGATCAATTTGATGAAATAGTTCTTGAAGGACTATTTTAACACCAACCAGCGCAGTTAATGAAGTTGTTAATGTGATGAAGGCATTGGTTAGACAAATTGTATAGGGTTATTCAATAGGTGCGCTTTAACTTTTTTCCGATAGGGAGGGCGAACGACGCAATATTTTTTATTTTTCGCTTGTCATTTGTAAACTTCATTAGTATACATTTCATCATGGAACGCTACACACTTGAGCAACGATTGCAAATCGTGCAAATTTTTTATGAAAATAATCGTTCTGTTGCTGCTGCTTTAAGAGCATTACGGCCATTTTACGGTCCATTTAACAAGCCGTCCCGTTTTGGGGTTATGTGAAGTCATTGGTCTACAGTAACAAGCCGGCGACGATTTGTGAGCTCAGAGCGAATATTGAACGCGAAATTGCTGGAATTTCGGCCGATTTATGCAAAAGAGTGGTCGAAAATTGGGTTCAACGATTGGACTTCGTAAAACGTGCACGCGGCGGTCATGCAAAAGAAATCGAATTTCATACTTAAATGTATATGTTCAAACTCGATAATATAATAAAAAAAAAATTAGTTAAAAAAGTCAAACCGTTTGTGTTTTATTCAAAAAAGTTCAAATGTTGAAGCGCTCTTACTCATCACTGTAACTTTTGCAGTAATCAGTTTAGGCTATAAACAACTTTGTGGTGTGTGTGCCAATAGGTCACTGCCCAGGGAGAGTGAATAACAACCTCGCGTCTTTTAAAGTTTACTTAATATATTCAGTGGGTTACAGCTTATTTAGTACAGTGCGTTATGGGAATATTTTCTAAACTAAAAAAAATACTGAAAATGTGTCAATGTAAATGTCACAAGCCCAAAAATTTATACTCAAACATTTAGGTGTAGATTTTTCTATGGATAAATCTAAATTTTAATCATTATGAAATGTATTCTCAACTTAGTCTCTGTTCTCATTTATCTATAATTTATTATTTAGTCAATAACAAACACTTTACTTCATAGACTCTTTACAAATAAAATAATATTTATTTTTCATTTGCAGTTTCTGGTGTGTCACTTATTGGAAATTATCTCTGCATTGAAATCAAAACTAAAATGCAAATCGTTCATTTGCTGCCAGAGTGCCATAATTCAAAATACCAAAATATAAAGAAAAGTAAATAATAGGTCTATCGATAAGTTCGTGCGGTTTTACAACAGATGGCGTAACTTGATTATTATTCCATCGATCCACATTTCCAAACATTCATTGGAGAGCTACTGTCGTAAGGCACAAACGTCAGTATAAGTTTTTTATTTGAAGCGTAAACAACAATATTTTTACCACACTTGAAAATGTCGAATTTCGTGCCAAATAATGTGTTTTTGCGGGGAATTTTTTAATATGAAGAAAAAAGCAGCCGAAAGTCATCGTATCTTGGTGGAAGTTTATGGTGAGCATGCTCTAGCTGAGCGAACGTGCCAGAAGTGGTTTGCACGCTTTAAAGTGGTGATTTTGGCTTGGAAGACGAAGAACGCGAGGGTGCGCCGCCAAAGTTCATGGATACCGAATTGGAGGAATTGCTCGATCAAGATCCGGCTCAAACGCAAGAAGAGGTTGCAAAAACTTTGGGAGTTGATCAATCAACCATTTCCAAACGTTTAAAAGCCATGGGAATGATCCGAAAGGTAGGCCATTGGGTGCCGTATGAATTGAAGCCAAGAGACGTTGAACGCAGTTTTATGGCATGCGAACAACTGCTTCAACGGCACAAAAGAAAAGGTTTTTTGCATCGAATTGTGACTGGCGATGAAAAGTGGGTCCATTACGACAATCCAAAACGTCGGGCAACGTATGGATACCCTGGCCATGCTTCAACATCGACGTCGGCGCAGAATATTCATGGCCTGAAGGTTATGCTGTGTATCTGGTGGGACCAGCTGGGTGTTGTGTATTATGAGCTACTGAAACCGAATGAAACGATTACGGGGGATGTCTGCCGACGACAATTGATGCGTTTGAGCCGAGCACTGCGAGAAAAACGGCCGCAATACGCCGATAGACACGACAAAGTTATTTTGCAACATGACAATGCTCACCCACATGTTGCACAAGTGGTCAAAACATACTTAGAAACGCTCAAATGGGATGTCCTACCCCACCCGCCGTATAGTCCAGACCTTGCGCCATCCGATTACTATCTCTTCCGATCGATGCAACATGGCCTGGCTGACCAGCACTTCCGTAATTACGATGAAGTCAAAAAATGGATCGATTCGTGGATTGCGGCAAAACCGACCGAATTTTTCACAAAGGGAATCCGTGAATTGCCAGAAAGATGGGAAAAAGTAGTAGCAAGCGATGGACAATACTTTGAATATTAAATTTGTAACCATTTTACGTCAATAAAGTTTCAAATTTCGAAAAAAAACCGCACGAACTTAACCATAGTCCTATACTATAGCGGCCCATAATCGCTTGCGGGCATGCTCAAAGTAACATATTAATACATTTATTTTAGGATTCACTTTTAATAACATGTTAACTTTGCCATATTATGTTTAGATGACATTACATATGTTAACTTCAAATTGAAATTCTGATACCTTTTATTACTGATATATTATTTCCTAGTATAATTTTTACTTAGGTAGGTAGTTAGGTGAAATGGTTGAAGTGCCAGTCTGGCACTCCTCAAGTAGCACTAAAGCACAGTTTGATACCATTTCGAGACCTCCAATAGGCAGATATCTACAGCCAGCCGGAGCTGTTGAGAATACTGATAGCATTTAGGTTGGCGCACTGCCCCAGGTTGTCGAAGGAAATAGTACCCAGTGACTTAATCATCTAGCTGCCGAACCCACAATTTTAAGAGAAAGTGCTCAACAGTCTCCTTCTCTGAAAGGTCCCCACAGCTTCTGCAATGGGGGTAATATGGTAATCCTAGCTTTTCCGCGTGTTTGCCGATCGTCCAATGATCGATAAGCACAGCTACGACCTTGAAAATGGAATGGCGTGGAATCTTCTAGACCTTTTGAGTGCTCCGTCTACTGACTCCAAAAGGTTTTCGAAATAGTACATGAAGAAACGGAGTTCCATCTCTTCTGCACTTTCCCGCTAAATAATTTGTGCAATTCTCTTTTAACAAGAGTCAGGGGAATGCAGATGACCGGGTAGTAGATATCTGAGATCAATTCAGTCGACCACTTCTTCGCAAGCTCATCAGCAATTTCATTTCCCTTAACGTTCCTATGTCCTCAAACCCAGATAAGAGAAACGTTGCCTGCACACCTAAGAGGTTGGATCTTCCCCTTACAGGAGTTGATCAGTTTTAATCAACACCATGGCGTCGTCAGAGCCTTGATCGCGGTTTGACTAACGGAAAAAGGTTAATATCTCCCTCACTCCTAGATTCTCTAAGCATTTTGCCTGCCTGAAGGATTGCAAAAGACTTCTGTTTGAAGCACTAGCAGCAAGGAAATAGATAAATTGGCTGATTTAGAAAAAACCCCTGCTCCGACTCCCGATTCCATCTTGGAGACGTCAGTGAAGGTAGAGATACCAGTTTTCCAATCTGGCCTACTTGGAAAGATGCACAAGCCTCAAACTCCAGCTTGCGGATAGAGAGATATGTACGAAGTTCAGAGAAATACGGCCTAAAAATGGTAATTTGTACTTAGTTAACTGTAATATTTTCCATTTGATTCAAAAGCCTAAGATATAAGGAAGAGATTTTAGTGCAATTCTACGCATCGATTACTGAAACCTTGAGTCGTTTTATTTTGCAGGTTTTATTAAACTATGAAGTAGACAGCATTGATTCGTGCGGATAATTTAGTTAAACCGTAGATATAATCACCATCAATCCCTTTCCCTAAAATACTCATTTTCGAATAATGAGTTACTGTTAATAAATATCAGTATGATTTTTTGACAGAATTCAGCATATTTACTAAACAAATTAAAATTATGCCACTCTTGCAGCAGAGTAGGAATATGTACTATTTTCGGCGTAACATCTCAAATGAGCAAACAAAAACCACTATCATACATCGATTCATTTCATTCCAAAAAAAATAATACACATACTTATGTACATACCCGCATGCCTATACTTACCTTTATTCCGAACTTGTATGCAAATATTTATCTGTCGAAAACAAATAGTTGTTATGTGAACACAGTAATAATACCTTAGAGTAGTAAATGTTATGTTGAGGACAATAATACATTCTTATACTCACAAGTATGTGCTCGTACATTATTTTTTACATTTACTTGCTTATATTCAAGCATTTACATATACATATAAGTTTAACCCAGCAGCGGTAATAGCCTACATATCTGCCTTTAGGGGTATTAAATATTCAGTTGGGAAACTTTTGTATGGCTCCTTTTATGTTTGAAAACTGCATACGGTTTCTAACAACGCCGCTTTGATCCTCAACGCCACCATACGTATAAATATATTTATACAAATTGTACACACGTAGCCAAGACCTGAATGCTGTCACATAGGATTGAAGGATGCCCAAGATACTAATTTGTATTTTAACTGTGTAAATACTTAAAAATCAATTCATACAATTCTGTATTTCCAATGAATGCTGTTGATATTAGAAAGGACCCTTAGTTGGTGCTTTTCAACTGATAAGATTACACAGGACAATAAACAAACAATTTTGTTTGGTGCCGAGATTTCATAAGTGAAAATATTCATGCACAATTTTGTCCAAACCGTAGCACTGCAAATTGTGTGCAATATACGCTACCAAAGCTTTACACAATGGGTCAGTGGAAAAATAAGCTAAATGAGTTTCGTTGGTTATTTGCAACGGAAAGAACTAATTAACTATCTGCTAATTAACTAGCTGCTACTGCTGAGTAAGTTTTTGTCGCATTAACGCCAAACTATGGATTTATCAAGACTTAAAGTCCACTAGAATATCTTTGTCACATCTTTATACCAACTTTAAAGGCACCAGGAATTGAGACGCTTGGACTATTTTTGTATTTGTGTTTTTTTTTTTCAATTACTTTTTTTTAACTTATATGAATTCATTTTCTTTTGTTTTTGTTTTTTGTATAAAACTAGAATTAATTCTATAACAAAGACCATAATAATCCAAGTTTCAAACTTTATATAAAATATATGAAATTTCAAACAAATATTAATCGAAATTCAAATTTTCTAATCAGAACTAAAAACAAATTATCTATGCACTTTATTAGACAATTAAATTTTAGTATAATCAAATAGAAGTCTGAAGTCAACCGAAATATACGTCGATTTTTGATAATAAGAAGTTTTTCCTGACGATGTTTTGGATTTTCTCCATATAAAAATATGTGGTGCATTTTAACAGTTATCGCGTCTCTCAAGAAGAAGGAAAGTCAAATAAATAACATCGCTTTAAAGATAGCTAATTATGGCAGAAAGTTTTTATGAAGAGATTTTTCATGGTAGAAATACACTCGGAAGTTTGCCATTGCTTGCCGAGGGGCAACCGCTATTAGAAAAAATGTTTGCCACTTATTTTTTAATTCTAAACGTTTTAGAATTGCCTTATAATACAAATTATCAAAATGTACTTTTGCATTGCACTATACGAAAATGTTTCAAGTGACTGCCTCCCCCTTTCTTTTTTAAATGGAAAATTGGAAATTATTATTAGAAGTAAACTAGCAAACGGTGCAGCTACATTCTCGCTCGTTAAATGTATTTTTTAATTTTAGTTATATTTCCAATTGTTGTACAATGCACTTTCCTCCATTTTGCTTTGCTCTGTTTCTTGTTAAATTTATCAGTATTGGCAGTTGTTCGTAAATGTTAAAATTTTCATTCCAAGCAATTTTACTACCTTTTGCCATAAATCTTAATGCATTTCTTGTAATATTTTGCTTGAAAATCATAAACATTTTCTCACTTTCATTAGTCTTCAGTAATGGTACAATAATTATAATATTAAAGAAGACAGCAGTGAAATTAGTAAATTAAAAGTATACGTTAGAGTAATCATCTTATCGCAAACTCACCGACTATTCATCATAACGCAGATGAGGCAGCAATAAACTGCCATTAGCAACGACAGAGATGAATGAGAGAATTTGTTAAATTCTTATGTATGTATACATATATACTATGTATATGTACATATATTTATATACAAGGACTCAGTAAGTATATACATATACTCGTATACAAGTACTTGTATAATATATCCCATTTTTGTGCTTACTAGCATTCTTAACTTTGCAATCATTCGTTATATTATTGTAAATATATAAATTCTGCTTTCCGACTTATTAAGAATCTTCAACGTAATATCTGCTACAAATATGCAAAATATATATGGATGTATGTTTTTTGCAATTCGAGCAAAACACAAATTAGGTGGAAAAAATTATGAAAATTCCAAGCAAATGTGTCCACTTCAAAGAAATTTCGGTGAAAAGCAAGGCATTTGGCTGATTGGAGAACCCATTCGGAAATTTCAGCATCTATAGCCTTATATTTAGGGCTGGGTGAAATATTGTTGCATATCACCTTTCATGATTTTCGAGAAAACACGATTGGAGTTGGGAAATCTATTACTGGAAAACGCATCATTGGTTTTCCCATAAACTTGCAAGGATTATAAATGACTTCATTAACAAGGCTCAATGGCTTTTGTATATACATGTACATATTGGGATTATGCGAGTTATTATGAGTTTGCGTGGGGAGCTCCAACCAGATATGCTGGACAGCTCCAAGTTCTCACATTAGCTCATTCTTACGTAATGGGGTGAATGCCGCAAGTTGTGAACTGTTTGAATCATCTGCATAAGAATCGTTTTGGCCACATCCGGGTAAATGGTTGACTTTCCGCACTTGCGTGGACCTCTGACCACGGAACCATACTCGAGACGAGAGAAAAGTTAGTCACGTATTAAATACTTGTATTTAAAATGCATGCACAAAGTCCACAGATATACCACAAAATAGTATTGAATATTGCGATGTGTAGACACAAGTAGTCATGTTTTTAGTATTTTTGTACGGCGGCCGCCGTAGCCGAATGGGTAGGTGCGCGACTACCATTCGCAATTCACAGAGAGAACGTCGGTTCGAATCTCGGTGAAACACTAAAATTAAGAAAAACGTTTTTCTAATAGCGGTCGCCCCTCGGCAGGCAATGGCAAACATCCGAGTGTGTTTCTGCCATGAAAAAGCTCCTCATAAAAATATCTGCCGTTCGAAGTCGGCTTCATTTGTGGAACAACATCAAGACGCGCACACCACAAATAGGAAGAGGAGCTCGGCCAAACACCCAAAAAGGATGTATGCGTCAATTATATATATATATAATATATATATTTACATTTTATTTTAAACATACGAAAACATAAAATAAAAGAAAACGATAAGCATTGACATGATAATATTATGTTTAATTTACTAGCTGGTGTTCTAAGTTTGAAATGAAGGGAAGGCATATGAGCAAGTTTTTTTTCTATCGCAATCGACTTAAGCTTCCTTTCTAAGTACCTTTGCATACAGCAAATGTATGGCATTCCTTCAAAAGGAACTGCTTCCTGAGCATATAAGTACGCTCCTTAACAGGAAGGGACATCGGTAGACATATCGTCGTCGGTCTGACTGCTGTGAGAAAGTGAAAAACTTTGTAGCCAACGGATATTAAATAAATTTAATTCATAGGTTAAAACATGTACGGTGTAGTACGCGAATTTATAACTTATTCGTCATATAATCAATGCAATTTCCTACTGGGGAGCTCAATATCTACATACGCACCTACACGCTTGTGTGCTTTGATGATGATGAATGTCTGCTGCGAGCAGGAAGAGATAAGTTTCTAAAGAAAAAAAAATATTTTCTAACACGAAAAATAGTATGAGGCATAGGTAGAAATTTTCCTTGTAAGGTGATTTGACTGTTCTTTTTAAACTAACGTTAGACCAAAATTATTTACATTAATGGTATGTAAAGAGAAGCTTAACGCATTATTTTGAATAGCCGCCCTCCAGGCCTTGCTTTTTGTACTGCGCTTTAGGGAAACCGCCTTGTTACCGGTGCATACTAAAAATACTTGACATTCTTTCAAGCAATACAAATTACTATACGCTTATAACAGTTTCTGAAAATGGAAGTCCCAACCAACAAAGTAGCTGCGAAGATAGTCAACACAGAATATATTGAGGGGATACATATTTTCATATTTAGCACTTTGAGTATTGGATTGGATTGCCTTCGATCTCTACAGGAGATGCCCAAACAGGATTTACCTTATTTAGATCCCAAATCATATGAACACGGCTTTTTCCTCTGTCTCTATTCTTTCCTATCTCTTTCTCTGATACTTTTCTCCTTTCCTCTTTGGTTATCTACCCTCTTTCCAGAGCTCTAAATACAAAAAGCTTTTTAACCACCAAATCTCTTGTTGCTCCTTGGCTGGACCTATTCAAATTTCAATTTCAATTTCTTATGAACACGAAAGGAACCTGTATTATAGATTAACCTACAAAGTAAAGCGCGCTAAAAAATTAAGGAAGCAGTTTTTGTATCTGACGAAATCAAAGTGCCCGATAAAACAAGGACGCTGGATGGTTCAGCCGGTCCAACGTGGTCTCCCAATGGTACTCGGCACATGTATGCAGCAATTTCTGATGCAGCATTTACCTAGTTGCCTAGAATTTTAATTTAGAATAAAATTTAAAATTTTAATTTAGAATAAAATTTAAAATTTTAATTTAGAATAAAATTTAAAATTTTAATTTAGAATAAAATTAAAATTTGTTAGATCATCGGACTATCCAATATTTATGTTATAAAGTCACTATGGTGGTATCTCTACTCTCCGCCACCTCAGCACGGAGCCATATTAAATTTATACTGTATTTATTTATAGAGTTAATAAATCTTTCTTATCCGCATAATCTTACATTTTATGTGTCACTGCTCTTTCAATGGAAATTAATTCCAACCAGTACGGTACTTTTATCCAAATTTTATACGTCCGCAAGGCGTTAAATATAAGACTCACGTAAACAACAAATAGACAGAGTGATCTTGAAACTAAACTCAGAGGTCCTACAACAGGTCGTTAAAACAATAATCGGAATTTTATAGCGCAATTTCTATAATCTTAGTTATGATGCGCTTTGAAACACAATTCCTTTTTAATTTTTTTTTCTTTCATCCTAAGAACTATCTGCGAACTCAATCAGCTGCTCCAGCGAGGGCTGAAGTGCATTATTCAAAGCACGGGCATTCGCACAGGAAGTGTTAAATGAACTTTGCATCCCCCTCATTTGCCTGCTCAACCTTAGCTGACATATAACCCACAGTTGAAAAACACATTAATATTTCTGTGAGAAGTCGTATTTTCATTTTAGTGTTGTTCTGTTAAATAAGTCTTGAGTTAGTCGTTACCAATCCAAAAAACCTTGAAACATGTATATAAATCTCAACTTGAAAAGCTCTCCCAATGAGAATTACTGGGAGAAGATGTCGCTTCCTCTTGAATGGTTAATTTTTGAGCCGTTTGTAAAAAATGGGATCTTGGCGTTGCTTAAATTGATTTCAGATTCCCAGTCACTTCTCTTCGGGAAATAGTTGTCTCAGTTTTTGCTAAAATCAATACACATACATATATATCCTTCACTTCCAAGCTTAATAAATACCTTTCCTCCCACCCTGTGCTATTTAGCACTTTCCACTCCACTTGTCTGACCATTCCGGCCTATGTCGTTTCCTCATTGCCAAGAGCATTTTAGAAAATTCGTTTGCATTTTAATTGCTTTTACCAATAATACAATACCACTCGGTGTCATGATGTCATATTTTTCACTGTTATTCACTGTAATTAAAAATGTTCTTTGTTTTTGCACGAAAAGTTGAAAATCAAATTTTCTACGAAAGACTTGTCAAATCTGATGCAGTCGAAGTTGAGTTTCTTTTCATTTTAATTTTGTGCTGCTTGATTTGGTTAATTTTAATTTCACCCTGAAGCCTGGAAAATGGAAAAGTTAATCAAGTAGAGAAAGAGAGACCATATGTACAGATACGCTCAAAAATCTAGAATCAGGTTTTGTCAGTTCACTCTCTTTTAAATGGACTTTGAGTTTATGGTATCGGATCACGTACTTGCTTAATGTGTATGAACGTAGTGAAAACAGGTAACAGAAAATCGTGAATTACCGTAACCAGCAAAGTTAAACCTCAAAGCATCAACAAGTCAGACTTGAGAGATCGAGGGAGTTGCTTCGCTTGGGCGAAAGCGGTTAATTTTCGGACAATGTGTTTTCTGTCGACAAAGTTTTTCAAAGAGAGCAATTTGTAAACTCCCAAAACGATAGGGTTTATTTGATCGACCGTTCATACGATAATTTGAGTCATCGATTGGCCACCAGGAGGCAGCACCCGTCATACGTAATGGTTTGGGCCGCTGTAACCGCAGATGGGTACTCTCCAATCGTTTTCGTCGAGCCTGGCGTCAAGGTAAATGCGAAATATTATTGGGAAAGTTTTCTGGAGGTTGTTTTGAAACCGTGGGTAAACAAACATTTCAGTGGCAGATCGTGGACGTTTCAATAGGAGTCGCCACCATCCCACAAAGCTCGATTAAACCAAGAATAGTTAAAAAACAACGTTCCAAACTTCATTACATCCAAACAATGGCTCTAAAATTCACCAGACGCGAATCCGATGGATTATTCTCTTTGGGCTATTTTGGAGAGCAAAGTCTGAACAAAGAGATTTACCAGTCTAGAGACGCTGAAAAAAACCATTGTCTGCGAGTGGGCGAAAATACCTGCAAGTCACATTCGGAAAGCTTGCGATTCGTTTCTGCACCATATCAACGCCGTAGTCAAAGCAAAAGGTGGAGCAATCGAGCAAAAGTAAATTGATTCTACATTTTGTATTATTTTCACACATTTTTTAATTTGCATTGAATAAAAGTAGTATGAAGCCCGATATAGCAATCACTTGCTTACTCTTTGCGTGTGAAGACAATTATGTAAATCTTTAAATTGTATTGCATTTTTGTATAATTTATTCATAACTCTTATTGAAGCTAAATTTATTGAAGATACGTAAACAATTCAGCAAAACTTAAAAATAGCTGTTGTTTTTTATATAAACTTAACAACACGAAAAAAATTTAAAACCGCAAAAGTATCTTTCTTTTGACTAGTAGCGTTGTATACATGCCAGATATGCACGAACTTTTTACAACTTTGTATGATAACCATTATTTTTGGAAACAGTCCCTAAAAATGTTAACATAGATTCTACCAACTTCCGACTAAACCAGTGAGTATTTGTCCCTTTCATCGGGCAAAATAGTCTTAAGGTCTTTGATACAATTTTTTGTTCCCACAAAGTGGGATTGTGTTGAATGATTTGTGTTGAAAAGCATACACAGTTTAACATCCGGATTGGTATTTTAACACCATTTTGCGAACGATATAGTATATAAGCGCCCACATATAAAAGCTCAAGGTAGGTAGGCTCAATTGAAGGTAGCTTTAACCTCAAGATTGTATGGAATTAAATAAGAATAATTTATATTTATATTGAATTATCATCTTACTAACATGGTAATAGGCGGCCGCCGTAGCCGAATGGATTGGAGCGTGACTACCATTCGGAATTCACAGAGAGAACGTAGGTTCGAATCTCGGTGAAACATCAAAATTAAGAAAAACATTTTTCTAATAGCGGTCGCCCCCCGGCAAGCAATGGCAAACCTCCGAGTGTATTTCTGCCATGAAAAAGTTCCTCATAAAAATATCTGCCGTTCGGAGTCTGATTGAAACTGTAGGTCCCTCCATTTGTGGAACAACATCAAGACGCACACCACAAATAGGAAGAGGAGCTCGGCCAACCATCCAAAAAGGGTGTACGCGCCAATTATATATTCCTTCATATTCCTCTCAACAGAACGTGCAAATTCTATTGGAGTATATTCCCATGTTATATATATATAGATCCACCTTGCTTAGCACCTCTCCTACTTATCCAGAATCTACCTCGACATACCAAACATATTTCCGGCATGTGAAGGCATCCCACACGACACTGACCCCTTTTTCACATGCCCCTTAAAACCTTCTCATCTAACACCCCTCTCCCTCTGGACCCAACCTGTCGAAACAGCATGTTTTCTAGGCTTTACAAATAAATTTAATCGTACGAAAACATTAGAAACATTGGAAACCTGTTTCGGTAATAATAATTTAAAGAAAACAACCGTTTATAAGTGGCATGAACGCTTCAGAAGAGAGGATGAAGAACGTAGTGGCAGGCCGTCGACATTGAACACATATGAAAACATGAATAAAATAAAAGAAAAGTTTATCAATAACCGCAAATTAAACATCAAAGAGCTCGCAGGGGACTTGAACCTTGTTTACGGATCTGTTCTGGATATTGTAGTTAATGATTCGGGTATGCGAAGTATTGCTGCAAAGTTGGCCCAAAAGCGCCTGAATTTCATGCAGAAAAGGGACTTCGTTTATATCACCAAAGACATTACTTCCGAGACTGAATCCAACCCAACATTCTTCAAATGCATGGGTTTGTGAGTACCAGATGACGTTTTCAGTCAAAAAAGAAAACGATGCTCACCCTTTTTATGGATTACAAAGGTATTGCACAACACGAATTCTTGCCAAAAAATCGCACAGTTAGTAAGGGCGTTATAAGACGTTTACGTGAAGCATTTCGCTTTGTGATTTTGCACCATGAAAAGGCACCATCGAACAGTGCCATCATTATCCATGCATTTTTCACCAGGAACGAAAAAAAAATGATCCAATATCCATCGAATTCGCCTGACAAAGCTCCTTGTGATTTTTTTTTCGTTTGATCGGTTAATAAAATCACTATAGGGAATGTGTTTTAACTGCCGAAAGAAAGTAATGGAAAAATCGAGAACGGCTCTGATTGACATACCGAAAGTGCGAATTCCAGAAATCTTTCGAGAGCTGGATCAACTGCTGGCTTAAGTGCAATGCAGTACATTGAAAGCGATAATATCACTTTTGGGGAGCAAACTCTTATTTATTTATTTTCTGAATATATTCCGGGATCTTTTCGATAAAAATGGCATGGGAGTTTTTGCTATATTCTTCTAATATTTGGTGTTCTTCATTAACCGTCAACAGCTTTGGTCGGACAACACGTGTTATATTATATTCTCAATTGTAATTTAGTATCTTTACATCGTTTTCTATCATTTGGCGACATCAACTTAACATTTGACAAATGTGTGTCTTATATTTTCCTTCATTGGAAAGATGTAATAGATTATCTTTTTCAGCTCTAGTACATTCTTTAAAATTAATTTATACACAAGTAAAATTATTAATAATTCACTCCAGTAGCTCCCCGCTTAGCTAAAATGAAATAACCAAACGAAACTTATTTAATTAAAAAATACTTCTGTGAGCGCAGAATCTCATTGCTACGCATGTTTTTTGTTATTATTACCTTACTGTAAAATATGTATGTTATTTATGCTTGCTGACTACCCAATTGCTTTAGGAAATGCTCATCAATTAAGAAGGCAAATTTGTCTACTTAATATATAAGAAAATTGAAATTTATATATTCAAGGAACTATGTGTTTACCGTAGCCTGAAAATCATATGAATACACACAAATGTCCACAACAGGCACGAATAATAACCAATGCTTACTATTATGCGTAAATTTCGAACGCAACTGCATATTATTTTATTACTTCATTATTTTATCTATTTCATTACATTTTAAATGCATAAATCATTTAGCAGTTAAATATTTCATCTGAGGAATTTACAAAATTATTTTGCCCATTGATGCGATTCTGTGTGATACAGTACAACAAAATTTATTTTATGTAAGTCACATACTTATCAATGCCTAATTGATTGAATGTTGATTTTATTCACAAAATGTTGTAATTATATTAGAAATTTATGCACTGGAATGTCAATGATAAATTGAGAATTATTACATTGTTTTAAAATTAGAATTTTGATAGAGATACAAATCAAATGGTTAAGCTTTCAAATATAATATTAAATAAATATATATTATATAAAATAATGCAATTTTTTAAGTAAATGCTTATTCTAGACAAACAGTGAAGGGTAGATACATTTAAGGTGGAAACACTTACTGTCACTAAGCAGAATATGAGAGGAAACGAGTTTTTTTGCAAAGCATTTTACGGAAAATTATATATAAATAGCTTTGAACTATAAATTGGTTATAATACCCCAATGTACTCTATAAAATATTAGTTTGGGAAAACAGAAAACCATTATTTTCTTGGTAGATAGCTTTAGCGATCGACATCTCGCAAAGTATCGATCAAACAATTTAAGGTTTCTGCTCGTTGTCAAGGTGGAATTTCACACTAAAAATTCTCTGGTTGATTTTTGTGTGTTTCATTCAGTTTTGCGTAACAGCGTGAAAGTCAACAAACAGAAAATTCAGTATATTTTACAGTTTTTCTTTGTTAAACTCAAAAGTAAGCCAGGTCGCTGAAATGGTAAATGATGTTTATGGTGTAGTTGTAGCATCACCCACGAGCTAAAGATCGACCATAAAACAATTTTAAACCATTTGCGCAAAAAATTTACGTAGAAGAACATTAATTTTGTAGAAGAACATTTCTTAAGATTTTTTGCTTAAAAATTGCAAAAACTTTTCGAATTTTAACATATTTTTAACACTGACGCCAATGCCCACACTTTCTATTCGAAAAATTGCCTTAAAATACCTGCTCTTCTTATGAGTTTTGTCATTTCTTCTAGAATTTCTGAGGCGCTATGTGAGGGACTTTAACCCTCTGCAACTAACGTGACTTAATTTTTACAATTCCACTGGCATGGTAGTATATCAGACACCATTTCGACGACTTGCCTTTACCAAGTTCCGCCTTGCAAAGTTGGTGAAACTATTTTAATTTTTTGCTTAAAAACTTATATTTTTATTTATTAACATATTTATTGAATTTAAAATGGCAGTTTATGTTAAACAGGCGTTGTTCTCATTTCACAAATTAAACCTTAAAACTTATATCTATACAAAAACAACGAAAAATATTCCATACATTATTTATTTTTCAACAAATGTTTTACATTTACTTTTTTTTAAACTTAAACTCAACGATATATTAAGAAAAAAGATAAATTCAGTGGTTAAGTTAGAAATTATTTCGTGTTGAACATTACTTAAAAATTCGTCCTCAAAAGTTATGTATTTAAAAAAAACAATATTCCATTCCTTCATTCATTCATTAAAAAAACTTTTTGCATTCTATATTAAGCTTAAACTTATCAGTCTAGTAAAAAGAGATCATATGAATCATGTAATAAAAAGTTACAAATTTTGTTGGCAGGTCTCACAAAGGGGCTTAGAGCATTGGAGGCAAATTGGTTTTAAGCAATTATATATATATAAATATAATTGGCGCGTACACCCTTTTTGGGTGTTTGGCCGAGCTCCCCCTCATATGCATCTTGATGTTGTTCCACAAATAGCAATTGCAGCAACAATATCTAGTTACTCTTTTTATTTTTGGCGGACAAATAGTGCAAAGTTTTCTTCCACTCGATGAGTTAGATCGAATGGTTGGTGGCGGAGGGGGAAGATCTTTACCGAGAACCCTGTTTATCGTCATTTTCAGATCTCTTGGCAATCTTTCATTATACACCCGAATTTTCATGTGACCTAACACCAATTCTCCTGCCAGATTGCGTAAAAAAGTTTTTCTTCTCATTTTATCCTCACTGTCTGAACACATTTAATTCAAAACAAAGCTATTAATACCAATCATGTCTATTAGTCTTTGGAAAACTGCCATAGGCCAACGACAAATTTTGCGGCTGCTTGAATATATCGAACATTTTTTGTCAACTTCGTTGACTCCTCCTTTGGTATGGTTGTAATCTGCTATCATAACTGGTTTTTTTGTGTCAGCATCCATTTCTTGATTGTAATTAAGTTGTTGTTCAGCGATGGACTTGACTTGACTTGAAACAATAAATTCTTCATCTGCTTTATCATTTGAAACGTCATCGTTTTCTAAAAGTTCAGTTTCCGGCTAAAAATTGGGATCAGTACTTCGTCATCAAAATCGCTGAACTCATGCTCGGTTTCTTCCTCCAACCACTGTTGTATCTGCTCGTCACGGCTTTTAAAAGCTCCAGATGACGTTCTCTTGGAAGAGTGTATCCTTTGATTTGTATTTAACTGCTCCATTAAATCAAAACTAAAAAAGGTAATGAAATAATTTCACTGATATGTTGTTCAAGGGACACTACGAAAATATAACAAAAATACTGAGGTGATTGTTTCTGAGACACCTACGTCAATACTGATGCGATTGACTTGTAGACACTTTTTCACTCACACCAACGCGTGTGCTCACTTTAATTGCCTTTTATACACTAACGAACTCATGAGAACGTAATAAGAAGCTACTAAAAATTCGAGAGTATCTGCTTATAAAAGAACGGAGCAAAATAGTGTTTTGTAGTATTTGGTGTATGTTATATACAACGTCAGTGGGAGGGGGTTAAATACCACTATTCAGATAAATTTTATAAAACTTCCTAGTTTGTTCTAAGCTCGAATATGCATCTTTGATTTGAAATCTAATTTATCAATCTCATTCAAATTGTATTGAAAGCATACAGCGAAATTTCATTCGATTTTCTCTACAACGTCTTAATTTCTCTGATCCCCTATTATCGTACAGTGTTCGGTGCATGCTAATAATTCTGTTTTCCCTTGCCAATAGACCTACCCAAGGACTGATGTTTGTTTTTGATGGTATTTGAAGTTTTGTTGATTCTCTCTCAAAAAATTTTACGACTATGGACAGTAACATCAAACAGTCAAATAAAACTTCTCTGCTGGCCAGTTTTGCACAACCTTGTTCTATAAATTAATAATCTACCAAACTGCATACCGTAAATGTTTCTGGAAATTCTAATTGTTTTTGGAAAAAACTAAGAAAATGGAAGGAAAATCCTCAAAATGTCAAAATCAAGATTAATACTATACATAAAAATTACTGAATACAAACTGGCGACTTGAATAAATCAAATCAAACCAAATTCGGGACAGTTTCATTGTACATATAATCAAAACCGTGCAAGGGGAAACTCAAAGTAAGTATTATACCACATTTTTTATGAAGAAGAAAATGTTTTTATTCTTACAATTTTAGCATTAAATGTTTGACAGTTTTATAAAAAATATGAATGCCTTATATGAATAACTCTTTAGGGTGACTAGTCTAATTAATCACTGTCGTTAGTGTTTAAGGAGTGTAATGATTTAAGGAGTTAAGGGTAGTCAGAATTTTCAAAAAATTTAATTTTTCTTAATTTTGAATTGAAACCGACTTTTCGAGTTATTCAACAATTAAAGGCGCCCGCGCGCTCTGGAACTTGACAGCAAAATTTTAAATGCGTTTTTCTCAAAACTATGTTTTATGAAATGGTGATCAGTGTAACTTAAAACTGCATGCTAAATTTCAATAAAATTTATACTGCTTTTTAAAAACATAAAAAAGTCGTGCCTGGTCGAAGGACTTTTTTTTTAATTTCGATTTTTTTAAACAAATAATTGTCGGTGTTTTTCTCGAAATTCTGAAAAATATTTCCTGATTATTAATTTTGAAAAAAGCTTCGATCAGGCAAAAAATTATCTATTAATAAAACTAATTTCTCTACTCCGATTGATTTCAGATGCCTGTCCAAGGACTTGTGATGATCACCGCAGGGGACTTCTGCAGAGACAATTATAAATTTTTTTTTTAAATTTTGCTGAAGTCAAGTCAATCAAATGCTAAGCTTTTTTTTTTGAAAATCATAATTTTTTTGGCCTCTGACTACCCTTAACCCCTTAAGCACGTGTGGGCTGTGGTAACGAATATTCCGAGGAAAAAGAGTTTACAACACAGGTACATATTTTCAGTTTTATTACTCTCGGTTGGTTGGTTAGAGTGGTGATTCATCCAGAATCCAACTAGCGCTTCCGCCCCATTTTGTTGCCATATCCTCGTTACCAAATTGTTTAACAGTTATTTACAGCAGGACTATATCCAGTCTGTGCGGTTTAGGAACCTTAATAGGTTGTTGACGTCTACGCCAGACAGTTGCTCGAGACTCTCGAACAGCGGTTTGCCCAGGGTTAACATTCTGTCCTTCCATAGGGCAGGGCATTCACAGAGGAAATGGAAGATTGTTTCTTTTTTCTCCGGTTGTTTACAACTATGACAGTATGTGTTGTGAGGGATGCCCATTTTGGCGGTTTGTGCTCCGATAGACCAGAAGCTATGATTGCCGTAAGTCTACAGGTGTCCCGTCGTTTCATGTTTATTAATGTCAACGATTGCTTGAGGTTTTATTACTCTCACTTTCTAAAAGAAACATTGGCTGCAAAATATCGACTTAAGAAAAATTCAGTGAATAAAATTCATCGGTTATCCCATTTCTTCAACTTTACGGCATGCAGTTCGCACGTCTGTAGTTCATTATACGTCTGAGTTGCGTGTCTGGTTCACCATAAAACTGGAAACGACATACCATTGTATTGCGTTCTAATTCTGTCTGCGCAAAAGGGAAGCAGAAATATTGCTTAATTACTATAAGAAATATAAAATATATCATATATTTACTATTTTGTCTTTTTAATTAAAATTGGTAAAAAACCGAGTAACTCAAATTCTGTGTAACTTAAGGGAATGTCACATTTGTTTCCATATAACTGGAAAATTGTTCAACTCAAGTACCGTGTATCTCGAGAGACACCTGTTCTTTGATCCAATCGATTGGTGGTCACGTATAAGCCCACTCAATTACCCAATCTGATAACTGTATGCATCACAGCTGTAGGAAGAAAATAAATACCAAAAGTATTTAGTTAAAAAGCCTTACAAAAAATACTTACTGCACATGCAGATATATGTGGAGTACCTTGAAAAACCAGGGAGCATACATTTGGAATTTTCAAGCTGTGCGAAACCGCAAATTGCAGACATTAAGAAGCAGAACAAAAGAGAAAAACCAAGCACGCACAAATAATTTACGCAATCACACGTAAATAACAGACCAATGAGCATGAAATCCTTGTGAAGGTATCTTATCGTTTTTATTTTTATTTTTTGTTTTTTCTACTTACGTTTTACATTGCATAGGAGATATGTGCTTTTATTAATTCACTAACCGAACATTTCCAGCAATAAATAATACGAAATTTACTTTTCACCAGAGTAACTGCTGTACGTTGTATTCTTTGACAAATGCTCATGACTGTTCCACCTACCAAATTATCGTCATTCTACTTGCGTGTGCGTATGATATTGTGCTTTTACTGCTGTTTCAGGTGTACAACGTTACGTATACGCAATATTCTGTACATGCAGGCACTCCTACCCATACACGTACATCCACATACAAGTATAATTATCTAGATGCTTATGCATTAACGTATCTACCAGCTGGTGAAGCATTTAAATCTACGTTTTCTTTCTGTTCGACTGCTCCACCAACCAGTCGCTTCTTCCTGCTTCGCCCGTTGACTGGCTGTTTGCGGTGACAAATCAATTGTAAAACTGTTGTCGCTGGCAATGGTGCGGAATACATAGCTGTTATCAACGAAAGCAAGCATTTTATTTGTTTTGCATTTAATGCGCTTTTTGCTATTTATAGAATGAGAAGGGGGTGTTCATTTATTTGTTCTTATTTTACAAAGAAGTCATATTATGCTGAGCTATTTCTTAGCTATTTGTAGAAATTGAGTAGTTAAATGAGCAGTAATGTGCGAGTGTAAATTAAATTTAAAAAGAAATAAGGAAGTGCTAAATTCGGTTCGGACTGAACTTAATATTATAACCGCGCACAGCGCATCATCATTATCATCATCATGTATGAGCTTTGGCCTGCTGCACAAAATGTCTCCATTTGGTTGTTTCGCTCCAATTGGTGACCTTAAGTTTCCTCATGTCCTTTTCTAGTTCGTCAATTCATCTTGGTCTTGGTCTGCTTCTTGCTTTCGTTGTAAATGTTTCAGTGTCAATTACTTTTCGTTGAGCTCTCGCGGGATCCATTCTCATGGTATGGCCTAGCCATCTTAGCCTTTGAGCTTTGATGAACCGCACAACATTTTCCCCTCTTATAAGTTGATTCAGTTCACGGTTCCATCTTATACGATGTATTCTCTCGTCGATGGTAATGCTCATTGCGTTATCGTGGCCTAGTTCAAACCCCAGATGCGTGAAAGTTTTCACCGCTTCAAACTCATATGCCCCCTTTGACTGTTTTTTCTGGACATCAGCATATATTTTGTTTTTTTCCTCGTTAATTATCAATCCAACTTACAGCATGTGTAGCTTAATGTTGTGCTCATAGCATTTTCCCATAGCCTATAATAAGCTTTTTTCATGGCAGAAATACAATTTTACCATTGCTTGCCGAGGGGCGAACTTAAAAAAAAATAATTTCTACCATTTGGTGTTTCGCGATCGAGGCTCGAAACTTCATCATCACTCAAACACTTTTACTTTTACGCGAATAGATGAACAGACCCAAATGTCGAAATCGAAATTTTTGTATCTAAGAATTTGGATTAAAAAAATGCTGAAGAGCAAAGCTGAAAAAGCAAAACCACCGCGAATCAAATAACTAAAAGAGATGAAATGAAATAAAAGTGTTGTTACTAGTGCAGCTGATTTGTTTTCCCCCACTATTAGGTGAATTGAATTTCGGAGTGACCAGCTTCTCTTTTTTTGTTTTATTTGTGTATTCTGTGTGTGTGTGTGTGTGTGTGTGTCTGTTACATTCTGTTTGAAGTTTTCACATTTAAACCAGCAAATTTCGAAAAAAAAATTCATGTAAATTTTATTGCTCCAGCAATTTCACCTTGTATAGAATCGCCTTGGTTGAATACAAAAAAATTGCGTGTAGAGAATTCCAAGAACTTAGAAACCTGCACAAGGTAACTCTCATATAACCATATATGCCATGCACCATCCAGATTTTTGAGGTACTGCTCGATACCTACATTCAGTTGGTTGACGTACCTAATGAGGGTAATGAGCAAAAATTTGTTTCACAATGCAGTTGCGATAGAATTAGATTGGACTAAGTCAATCAAGATTAATAAATATGTAAAGCATTACAAGGCGGTCACAGAGAGAACGTCGCTTCGAATCTCGGTGAAACATCAAAATTAAGAAAAAAATTTTTCTAATAGCAGTCGCCCCTCGGCAGTCAATGGCAAACCTCCGAGTGTATTTCTGCCATGAAAAAGCTCCTCATAAAAATATCTGCCGTTTGGAGTCTGATTGAAACTGTAGGTCCCTCCATTTGTGGAACAACATCAAAACGCACGCGATAAATAGGAGGAGGAGCTCGGCCAAACTCCCAATAAGGGTGTATGCGCCAATTACATATATGTAAATATATATTACAAGACGGTCTAATGGTTCGTTGTATCGTTTTTCTCACCGGCGATCCTCTGCAAGGTGATCGGAAAAAATAACAAGTCCATATATAATTCCCACATCGTTCAACTAATTATAGCCAAGTAAACTCTTCACTTTTTCATTATTATAATTAATATTTTTTATTATAAATTAATTTGCAATAAATATTATAACACTGGCGGATTTCCCCTGCAGACGTGCCCATGGTGGGCATTTAAATGATGTAATTTTTTGCATACAATTTTTAAAAGCCACATTCTGAATAAAGATAGTGACACCTGAAAGAGTCTAATTGGTACAAGTTTTAATTTAAAACAACACCTAGGCACCTCATATAAAAGACGTTTTATAATTTCAGAACTACTTAACATATACTGCAAATTACTGTGTAGTTTTATCAATAAAATTATATGTATGTAACATTTCCATTTTCGATAATATACAATATTTATATTCTTAATTTACTTTCGGTCACATCCACTTGGCCCAAAATAATGAAAGGATGCCTTCGTCAATCAGAATTGACCTATTCAGCTAAATACATCAAACGGTTGACAGTAAAGCCAAAGCGTCATTAGATACATTTAACTTTGAAATCAAAATTAATTTGATGCATTTTCTGATAAAAGGTAGCTGATACAGAATACTATATAAATAATATTGTCACATTCCACAGGCACCTCCGTAGGCAAAATAAATAAGTAAAGGAGTGTATTAAAATTAAGAGGCCTTTCAAGCGTTCAGTTAAGTATCGTTGCTTATTGTCCTTAATAAAATACGGAGAAAATTCGGAAATAATTAACTTGTCATGGCAAAAGCAATCATTGAATGCCTTAAAATGCAAATAGCAGAAGATGATTATTTATTCTCTAATACTAGCAAATGGCTTTAATTGAACGCAATAAATGAACGAACAATGGAAATTCAGTGCTGACCCTGAAGGTATTTGCATAATGCGAAAAACGTGTATCAAAACTTTAAATACATATGAATGCACGAGGGTTGTCTGTTATATTTTGCGCCCAATAATGAAAACACAGTAAAATATTAATGCAAATGGCATTATTGTTTTTCTAAATACATTCAGTCAAAAAATATCGGGAATTGTTCATTTAAAAAGCGCACGTTACGTATATGTGCAAATTTTGTTTGTTGGAATGTTGGTACAACTGTCCTCTATAGTGTCGCAGAGTTTGAGCGAGATCTGTCAATAAGCTTGTTTTTGGCATTTAATTATATCAGTCAACCGCAGGTGTGCTTTCCGACTTTCACCATGGATAAAAATATCGAACAAAGAATTTGTCTTAAATTCTGTGTTTTAAACGGAATTTCGTGTGCCGAATCGTTGAAAATGTTGCAAAAAGCCTACGGCAAGTATGCTTTATTAAAACCATGCGTCTAAGAGTGGTATAAGACTTTTGCAGAGGACCGAGAAGTCGAGAAAGATTTGCCCCGATCTGGTCGCCCATCCCCGTCTTCAAGGGATGAAAACGTCGGGAGAGTCAAGAAAATGGTGCTAGAAAATCATCATTTATGTTTGAGAGATTCGCAACATTTTACACCATCAATTGGGCATGAGACTTATGGCTACTCAACTCGTTCCAAGAGAATTGAATTTCTTTCAAAAAATTCATGCTGAAGACATACTTGAGCAAGTGAATTCCGACCCAACATTTATCCATTTATCCAGCGCATCATAACAGGTGATGAGACATGAGTTTGACATGCAAGCCAGTCAACAGGCGGCAGAATGGCGCTATCCACATGAGCCGAAACCCAAAAAACCCCGACAAAGTCGGTCAAAAGTGAAAGTCGCTTTCCTTGATTATCATGGTGTTGAGCACTCGGAATTCATCCAAATGGTTATACGTTAAATAAAGAATATTATTTGGAAGTTATGCGACGTTTGAGAGAGAAACGACGTTTGCGTAGGAAACCAACCAACCGAAACGGTCCAATTTGTGCAAAGAAAACTTAGGGTTCTTCACCATAGTGAGGCACCGTCTCACAAGCCTCATATTGTGAACACTTTTTTGACCAAAAAAGCGACAAATATCATCGAACAATCACCGTAAACTACCACTCCCCGGACGCTGCTTTGAGTCGATAGAGGCCATTAAGGAAAATCCGCTAAAGGAGCTGAAAAAGATCTCTTCAAACGCATTTAAAAGGTGCTTTGATGACTGCACAATCGTTGGCATATGTGTATTGCTTCGAATGGAGCCTATTTTGAAGGCAACAAAATAAAAGTTAATGATTAAACAATTATTTTGCGTTTTATTGAACAATTCCCGGTACTTTTTTACAGAGTTTTGGAAGCCAATACACTGCTGCATTCGCTTAAACCAAAGCGCTTTTTGTATAGAAGAGAATACATCCATTCAGGCATTGAAAAATGGTTACCACTCATTTTATTTTTAATGCTGGAAAATAAAAAGAAACCACTAGTTACCAATTCAGAGCTGTAAGGCGGTGACTATAATGACTGATATTAATCCGATATTTTGAGTACTAAAAACTCTCTTGAGAGCTCGCATTGTCTTGGTGTGATTAATTTCCGCAAATTAGTTTGGTTTTCCTTAATTCTCCAAAAATGTTTGGCAAACGAATGATTGTATGCTATTCAGAATTAATTATTTTAAGATACTCTATTGGTGCGATTGAGACATGACCAGATTTTCCAGATAAACGGGCGACCATTTGCCTTGAGGTGATTTTTCCTCGAACAACTTTGGTTGGATTAGACGCGCCTTGGAACACCCATACTGTCTAATGACTAATGTTTTGTTTTCAGCTCACATTCATAAATCCAAAATTCATCACATGTTACAATGTCACAGGCGTGCTTTGAACTGCCCTGACTGAATTTCTTCAATATTTCTTTACAGCATTCCTTCGAATCATTTTATTGCCAAATTATGCAATATGCAAATCTTTTGGACGACCAAATGCTCATGTAATATTGAATGTGTGTTGGTCCCACTAATATTCAGGGATGCTTTTATATTGCGTTATGTCACGTGGCGATCTTACGTTATTAATTGATGTTGTGCACATCGATTGTTTCTGGTACAGCAACCGATTATGCACGAATTTTACGAAATTCATGCCGCAGAGATTGACCGTCACATTGGAACTCATTGTTCCAGCATTTCACAGTGGCTAAGTGTAGAGCCCCTACGCCAGAAGTCGAAATAAATTGATTAAAACACTCCTGAAAGTTTGTACTTAAAAGTATCAAACTTTTCAACGAAAATATCGAATTACAGCTCATCACATGTAGGTTTGCAAAGGTGCAAAATATAGAAGCAACCCTCGTAAATCTATGTATAATAATATTATCATGCCCTAGATTTCTACAAAATTATTTTACGTAGTACTTCCTGAATTTCGAGACCTATATCTTTCAAATGCAAACACGATATCTATTACGAAATATATGAAATTGTGGTAAATACCAAGCATTTTTTATAATTTTGAAATTCATGTACTAGTCCAATATAAATAAAAGGCGATAAAGTGTGATATGTGAATGCGAATAGTTTAAATTTTAAATCGTCTCTAATAGTAGGTTTCATACTGCGGTTGGAAAATGAGTTTCAAACAATAAGCTGCAAATTTCGGTTATGTTAAACTTGTAAATCTTTTGCTTCATAGGGCATATAGCGATGGCTGTTTCTTTCAACTCAAATTTCCAAGTGGCATAAATGATTTCAACCGTGTAGAAAACTTTTAAATAAAAATAAAATAGTTAGCACGTACACATCTGTTTGGTGTTGGCCCAGCTCCTCCTCTTATTTGTGTCTGCTTCACATCGATAAGGGATTTAATACCAAAAAGTCCACACAAATATAAGAAAATCACTAAGAGCTAACGAAAACCAAAAATTACTTCTAAGCTAAGCTTTTTTTGCATTTAACATTTTTATGCTCATTATTCTTGAATTAAAAAGTATCCATTACTCAGCAAAATAAATTATAATTTTTTCTTTTAATCTCAAAAAGTTGCTCTAGTTTCAACAAAAGTATAATAACATTTTACCAAAATAAAATTATTTGTAATTATGTATATCAGTTGTTGTTGTTGCTGGTAGGATTTTCAGTATTTGTAGTAAATAATCCTAATTAGCGACTAACGCCGTTTTATTACTACTGTTTTCGTGTGCTTGACTTAAATTGTCTCGTATTTAGTTTTTACTGTTGTATGTAAAAGCGTTGAAGGAACGAGATAAATATAGACATATACAAGTATATACGCAAATGGTCGGAATGATAGCGCACGTCGATTTGGGCATGTCTGTCTGTCCATCCGCGTTTCTGTGCGCAGGATTTAAAGCAAAATTTAAAATATTTCAATGAAAATATAAAAGGTTGTTTCTAAGCAAGCTGTTACTGAAAGCTCAGAGAAAATTTTCAAATATGGTTGTCTCGCAAGTTGGGGTCAACATAATAACATGTAGGACGCCATTGAATATATAACATCTCAGTTAAGTTAATATATTAAAGTCTTTGCTTTAGTTAGCCAGCATAGCCAAGTAATTTTTTATTTGGTTGGTATTTATGTATATAGTTTATTGTTATAGTTATCCCCCTCCAAACCATGGTTATCATTGTCCTACAAATGGAGAAGCCTGAACTTTAATGCCGACTCCGAATGGGAGATTTTTTTATGAGAAGCTTTGTGCTCAGGAAAGTTTGACCTTGCTTGTCAGAGAGCGATTGCTATTATAAACAAAACTTCTTTTACAATTTGGTGTTTTATCTTTACACATCTTTAGAATGCACCAAAACGCAGTCACTCATAAATACACTGGGCTACTGCAGCGGAAAAATAAAAAACAGAACCAAATCAAAGAACACTATATTTGAACTCACAACAGCAATATTATAACAACAACTTCACCATCACCAATTGATGAAAGGCAAACCTAGCAGGAGATGAAAGGAGATGAGAACTCTGTCAACGTAATGTCCAATTCAGCCAAAAGGTATCTAACTTAATCAACTCAATTAACCCACACTTGCTCAAGCTCAACAAAGGACGAATAAGGCAGTATCCATAGTAAACAAATAATCACCGGAGACAAACAAGAACATACAACTTGAAAATTGAATGGGGACAACAAACATCCAAGCGTGTGAATACTTGAGGCAAAACCTCATCTCTCTGCACGTAGTAATTTTTTACACTTGTCAATCAATGCTCCAAATTGTTAACCAACCAAAACGTGAATGAGCAACAGTAAATTCGGAAGATTTTGAAAGCCGGAATACTGTTAACAAGCTATAAAGAGCTAAATTTCCGATGAAAAACTTTGTTGATGCAGAGTTAGTGGTAAAATATTACACAAATTAGATTTACGGTAATAAAAACAATAAAAAAAGTAGTTATAAAGATTTGAAATTAGTTGCTCATTTATTGGTTTGCCTTGCGACGATAAACATCAGTTGAGAGTAACAGCAGTTATTGTGAGTAAACGTAAGAATATGCCATTCTTGGACATAAACACATGCACTCGTATTTGAGAGGTGCTAAACGTAATGCTTCAACCAATCTCTCATTGACTGTTATGCTCACTTACTGTTATACAGCCGTGTATGAGCAGATACCATGATAGGGGTTTCTAATATACAGGGACACAAAAGAGATTTTAAGTCAAGTTAATTTCAACCATTTATGAGCAAGTGAATAAAAATATTTGAATAAAGTTATTATTGCATATTAAATCACCATGGTATAAGCAATCTAAAACGTTTTATCATTTGGCGGTGTCATAAGACTGTTGAATCCACGGCTTTATAGAGACCTTCTCTTTAATTTTATTGATTGTAAGTAAGAGGCATTTAATGGATAATTCCATATATGTGATATAAATACACATCACATAACACCAGAATATTAATTATATTTTGTATCTACTATGAAGTACAAATGATAGACAAATATACACATTTAGTTGTTGTGTTGTTTTGGTAGTTTTCCAATGTCATGTTGCCGGGTTGTAAGGACTTAATTGTGAGTTGCCGTGAATAGATTATCAAGATTGGTAATACGAAAGCAACAAACTTCCTTATATAAATTTTACTAAAAGCGTATATAAAGTTTGTCCGGGCGAACTTACCCTTCCTTACTTGTTTCACTTAAAGACCTTTACATTTTTTTTTTTCGTAACCTGTAGATGAAGCATATTTAGGATATTAATAGCAAAGAAACTTTCACATACTTTCAGATAGTCGGGCGGCTTCGAAATCCCTTCTATTTACTGTACTCACCTCAATTATGGTAAATAGTTGCCTGAACCTTCTTAACACGTTAGGAATCTTCAACACAGTATTAGTAGGTTGGGTTCTAGAACAAGATAAATATGAAGGGATTGGAATGGCTGCTCATTTCGCTAGAAAAAAGATGCAGGCATGCTTCTAATTGATTCCTAGCATTTCTGTGGACGTACACAAGTAAACACTAACGAATTTCTCATAAAGTGGGAGAAGAAAAAATTCATTAAAGACCTAACGCCGGACAGAGGAATTTCCAATAAACTACTTTTGCTTACCAGAGTAGTCTTAAGACTTTTAACTGGTTACTTTACAGGCCACTGTAGCCTGAAATACAACTTAACAGAAACTGGACCATCATCTGCCGATTATGTGAAATGGACACTGGAAATTCAGAGCACATTCTTTATGAATGTCCTGCACTAGGCAGAAAAACACTGATTGAAGATTTTTGAACTTTGGTTTCAGAAGGATGGAATCAGAAGTCACACAACACTGTATTGTTGCCATCTAAGTTTCCCGATTATTTAACGTAATGGTCACATAAACTGGTCACATAGATCTTCCGAACTAAATCCACTAGACTGATTTTTGTGAGATTTTCAAAAAGTAAACTCTATTTGAATAAAACTACAATGATTTTTGGGCTGAAACACAACATTTGGATCAAGATGGCTCAACTCAGTGGGATAATGTGTGAGTGAATCCTTGGAAATTTTAATTCTCGTATGACAGCGTGTTGACGAGCTCATCGTGGATATTTAAATGGTGTAATTTTTACATATAATTATTAAGAGACATATTTCAAATATAAATTTTTTCATAAATGATTTTAAAACGATTTTAAATCGAATATTTCAAAAGCAAATAATAGTTATTTTTAGTACTTCATTATATAAATTAAATAATCCAGATATTCTATTTGATAGCATTCTTTTTTTTTCGTTTTTTATTTACCACATATATAAATAACCTTACAAAATGCGTACGATTTGTCCCACACCAAACCAATTATGGAGTGCCTCTGCCTAAGTTATGCTCTTGCAGACAGCTACAATCTCTACCCAATACAATTTCTCTCTATGGCTATAAAGTAACAAATGTTTCTCATTGCGAAGCGCGCATGCTTTCGCTCTCTCAACGCAACATGCCGTAACTTTCATAACGTAACGCTATGAACTTTGATAAGGTATATAAATAAGCAATCAATTAGTTGAATTCCGTTTGCGTAAGAGAGAGGTTAACACATATTTTTATCTACTGTAGTGTGTAAGAGAATTTTAAATTTCACGTATTTCTTGAATACAAGTAACTTCGAAGGAAAATATTTAAAATTTCAACTTTGCAAGTAGATTTCCCTTGATTAATTTTATTTATAAATAAGCTATGGAGTTTACTAACTAACGACTAAGTATTTGATTTAATAAATGTAAATTTTTAAATATTTTTATAAAGATTGCTAAATTAAATGGACTATTTGATTGCTTTATATATAAAAAAAATCACAATTGAGATTTTTTCAGCAGATGCGTAAAGCAAAATCATATTACAATCTGAATCACAAGTAAGGGATCCATCCCTGGAATTAATTAATTTAATCGCTTAATAATAAATAATTAATATCTATATTGTCATTATTTAATAGAAATAGAATTTATTTTTGTTGCTACTTGGTCTTATAAATTTCTCTCACGCGCCAACAGTTTAGAGATCTTTGCATCATGATAGATATATATATTTTTTTTTTCTTGTTCACTCCTCTCGGGAGCAAAAGGCCTCAACAAGACTTACTCTTGCGTTAGTTTCGTTAACCTGGTTTGATTTGTGGCAGGGTAGGTGACTAGCCTGCCGCTATATATCATCATGATATACAGCCCGCGAAAAAAATTAAATATTATCAAGTTTTGACTATTTATTAATTTAATTTTTAATTTTAATTATTCTTATATCAAAATATAATTCGTTCTACGATGAAGACCATATTAATCCAAGTTTCAAACTTTTTAATTTTTAAAAATTCGAAAAATGTTCATGAATGTTTTAGAATTTTGAATTAGAATTTAAAAAAAATAGGTAGGCAGTTTTGCAGCCCAGGATAAAAAAAGCAAATTCAACCAACGGTCATCGAAATTTTGATTCAAGATCAAACAAAAAATTTGGTACGCAGTATTGTAACACAATAAGTATAAAAAAATTCAACTTTGAAGTGGCTCACAATCCGCGTAGATTTTTAATAAACTTTTTCCGTGATGGTTTTGCGTATTTTCTCCATATAGGAAACACTTTTGTGGATTTGTTATATGTAGTGAAGGCGCAATACCGTAAAGAAAAAAATTAATCAAATTTGGATTAAACAACAATAAAACATAAAAACATTAGAAAAAACATAATGAGCATTACAAAAAAAGAGAAAGTCAAAATTGATCAAAATGTAGAGGTGCATATTTTTTTCACGGGGTGTACATAGCAGTTGGTGGACATAATGAATTTTCTTCCCCTTTCGTTAAGAGGCAAGTACAGGCCCTCGACAAAGTGTGGCATGACGGACGTTTTCGGATATATTTATTTCGTATTTAAGTAACAGATATTTCAGGATCAAGCTTTTATTCAAGCCTAAGGCCAATTAAGCCGAGATTCCACAATACCTATATATCCCTATACTTTATGTAATTTTCACATCTGACCTACCGGTCTCTAAGCCTAGCACTACAGCTACCTTTGCTGATGATACATGCATTTTACCAATTGGAGACGATGAGACACAGTCCACCTGTAAACTTCAGGAAGATGCTAACAAAATCACTGAATAGGTTACAAAGTGGCGTATAAAACTTAACGAAGCAAAATCACTTCCCTTATATTTTACGAATAAAAAAAATCAATATCGTCATATATACATATCAGGCACTCAAATTAAATACTTGAAAGTAATGAAGTACTTAGAAATGACGCTTGATGCCAAACTCTGTTGGAAAGACCACGTTCAAATGAAACACGCGGAATTAAACCTCAGTAGTGGCAGAAGTTCGTCTTTTTCCATACAAAACAAACCCTTAATTTATAATCAAGTATTTAAACCCGTGTGGACTTATGGTACACAGCTGTGGGGCTGTGCCAAACAAACTCATCTTGAGAAAGTTCAACGATTCCAAAATAGGTTCATAAAAAGCGCAGTAAACGCATCATGGTATGCGAGGAATTCTGATTTACATCGTGACCTCAAGATATCATCAGTATTAGAAGTTGTCATACTATTCGCTGCAGCTCACACCGAAAGGCTCGTAAAACATACCAACTCGGAGGCTCGGCAACTTGCCAATCCAGATGAGCAATGCCGGAGACTCAAACGAAAAAAACCAAAAGATCTTGTTCCAGAAATTCTAATGGCTAGCAAACAGATTCAAATTTATGTCAGCTGTCTTCCAGTTATATAATAAATACTGTAAATACTGAAAAAGAAAAGTATTACTCGATAGTGTAAACTAGGTGTAATAGAATTCAATGGATTTAAGTATTTATCACATTTCATATAAAAAAAAAGACAAAATACCTTATTCAATCACTAATTTAACGTATAAAACAATCTGAGTTGTTGGTGAACAAATAATATAAACTGAGATTAGTTTAAACAAAAAATTGAACCTCTGCGGGATAACTAATCAGTTATGATCCATATACGCCAAAGGGATATAATGAGCAAGTTCAGAACCGAAAATGATATTATAGAAACATGTTTTGGAACTATGTAATTCTAGAAATTTTCCTTATATAATTTTCCAGGTTATAGCCTGATTTGCTAAAATATTAGAGGTATTCTAATGTACAACATGGTATTTTAGGCCGTACGTACTTCTACATACGAGGAGTGGTAATGGAGATGGAACGCAGAAATGAGATTGTATATTATTCAGCACTACTAAGTCTCGACTCGGTACCACCATAATATAAATACTAAGTTTCAGTCAAATCGATTTAATAAGCTTTGCCAGCCAATTAGAAAAAAATTGTGAATTGTGGAGAAAACTCAGTTTCATTTCTTGATTAAGCTTCTCACTGAGCAAAGATTTCAATAAATTCAAAAGAAGATTACCGCGAGAAATAATAATTTATAACTAGTCTTGTATATTCAAGCAAGGTAAGGAGTTAAATGAAAACGATAAGCGCTTAAGAGGCGCCTTTAAGGGGTTATATACCTTGTGGTCCGGTGAAATTAGCGAAAGTTGGGTTTTTTTTAAAGATATGTAGCAATAATTTTATTGTATAAAAGTTTTTATTATTGGATATTACAATGTTTAAAGAAAAAAAAAAAGGCTTTGTTTGTGTAAAAATATTTAAAAATGGCGGAGTTATGGCGTTTTCCCCCAAGACCCTTTTTTTGGAAGAGGCTTGCGGTGGACGCGATTCAAGTCCACCAAGTCAACTGAAATCAAAAAATCGAAAAGATGTCATTAGTATAGGGTTATATCTTCTTAGTGAACGATCAATATATTAAATATTTTGATTTTTGTGAAAATAGGAACATGTTTTTAAAAAACTCCACTTCTACAGTCCTAAAATTGGCATTAAAAAATTCATATCTGCAAAATAAAAATTTATACATAAAAAGTTGATCGTTCACTAAGAGGCGACATCAATTACGAACAATTTAAAAAAAAAATTATAAAAATCGGTTGAATACTTTTTTTGCAATCGCGTCCACCGCAAAAGGATTTTTGGAAAAACACGTTTTTGAGATAATCGCGTTTAAAGTTTCAAGCGCCGCATGAGGCTGTACGCTCAGGACGTGACGACGCACAATTTAAAACGCTGTAACTTTCGATCTATTGCTCAGATCTCTATGAAATTTTTGGAAAATGTTCTCAAGGGATTGTACTTTACGATAAAGAAATAAAATTTATTTTGATTTTTTTGAAAAACACAAGGTATATAACCCCTTAAGGCAAACTCCTCAAACATTGGTAAAAAATTTAGATATTTGTTTTAGAAAATTCAGGTTTCAAAATGAAAAAAGTAAAATAAATATTTGGAGAACCGTATACAACTTTAATATCGTATACAAAAGTCAGCACACTAAGTGAGCCGAGAATGCTCACACCACTTCAGAAGCACCATTTTGTTGACTACTCAGAAAGTTGTCGAGTCAGTGTACTCGAGCTGAGGGATCAATTTACTGGAATGTTACGAGAAAAAACTTTAGGATAATCACTATGATCTCAAGATGCTACAAGAATCAATACAGAAGCACAAAAATTATTCAGTACCACAAAAACTTCAAGGATGGCTGGAAATATAGTAGCTGCAGTTTTTTAACTCAAAAGTTATTTTGCTGGTAGATAATATCGGACTTTTTTTTAAGATCATGAGAACTGAAAATTATAATGCGAAACAAAGATATTTTGCGGAATGAATTTTATTTTATTATAATCTGGAAGATAGTTGCATGGTATTAATTTTTTGAATATGAAATCCGGTCATATCAGTCCAATTTCTGGCCGATCGATTGTTAAGTGCGCTGTATGGCAAGCTGCGCTATCTCATTGGCACCGAATCACGCCGATGTTTAGCTGATTAATTTTTGGAAACAACAATTCTGGCTCGATAGTGCTCGCCCTTCACGGCAACATTGACTCCTTCCTCATTTCTTTCGAAATAAGGGCAATTGATGCCGCCAGTGCTCTATGAACTTCGAGAATAAACTTATTTCTATTTCGTTTTATTTTCAAAGTGATTTTCCACAATTGGGATGAATTATGCGCGCATTAAACGATTCATGACGACTTGTCAAACCTAGAATTAAACTAGAATTAAGCTCAAACTCTGTAAAATAACTTACGGTTGTGTATTTGATTAATAAATAAATAAAATGAAAAAATAAATAAATAAAGAAACCTTACTGAACAGAAAAGTCATCACAGTTTGCCATTTTCAGCTATCAAATCATAATTATTGATATCGTTGATATAAGAATCAAGTGAAAAACACCCGATAGTTTTTATAAAACCAAAAAATTTAATTACAGCCACGTATAGTAGAACAGATTTAGCTCTTTCAAATTGTTATTTAGTTAAAAAATCGAAAATAGCTTCGAGAAAAAAATCCTTTGATGATGATGAAGGAAAACTCTAATATAGGGTGTTTTTTAGTGGCGTGAGAACTATCGATATCGATTACTATGGTTTGACAGCTGAGAATAGTAAACTCTCTCAGCGACCATTTTCAGAGCAATAAATCTAACTCTACCCATTCTAGTAGCACCATTTTTAGACCCACTTTATCATTGCTACCAAGCGTCACCTAGCGTCCATTTTAATAATTTGTGGTCGAAGTTTGGAATGCACAAAAGACCTTCCGTTGGTATGTTAGGCACAAACGTTGTTCACTGGGTAAGTTATTTTGCCCAATATATACTTTATACGTTCGTTATTAAAACCGCATGGACGTCTTTTGCAGCGGTAGTAGGCAGTACTATATTATTTTCGTTTTAACAAGCTGTCATCTAATTACATTGCTTTTCAAAGCATCCGGCCAAAAATTGTGCAAAATATATAATATATTTAATATATAGATATCGATACAAAAGAAATTCAATGTATACGCAATCTTTATTGGCAGCAAACTGCAGAAGTTAACATAAACAACGAAACTACAGACGCTATACCTATACTAAGAAGGGTTAGACAAGGATGTATTCTCTCACCATTACTATTTAACATCTACTCCGAAAGAATCTTTCAAGAAGCACTCCAAAGATTAAAAACTGGCATTAAGGTTAATGGAACAAACATTAGCAACATCAGATACGCTGACGACACCACTCCCTTATCAGACAGTCGAAGTGGACTACAGGAGCTAGTCAATGTTGTTACGCGTTGCAGTAAAAACTTCGGTTTAAAAATCAATATTAATAAAACAAAATATATGATTGTCAGCAGAAAAAACATCTATGTTGGCACAAGCTTAACAATTAATGACATGCTCATAGAAAGAGTAAAAAATTTCAAATACTTAGGTTGCTGAATTAACCAAAATTGGAATTCTTCAAAAGAAATAAAAGCTCGAATTGAAATTTCTAGGGCTGCATTCCATAAGTACAAAAAGGTTCTTAATAATCATGACTTCAATATTAAATTAAAAATTCGATTCGTTAAATGTTACGTGCTGTCTGTACTTCTGTATGCTATGGAACTTTATTGGAGACAGCGAGAAATCGAGACCTTTATCATGAAATTATAACAAATTTATATTAAACATAAAATATTTTTGTAACTCGATATTTAATTGTAATATATATTAAATAAATTGTATGATCGCCTATATTCGGAATCGAATTGGCAACTAAAGAAGAAGAAGACTTAATATCCCTTCTTATTCTTGGAAGCTAAACAGCTATAAACAAAGTCGCTTGAACATCAATAAACTGTTGTTGGTTTCACATAGAAATGTTTCTCTTATCAAGTAGCGGAACCCTCTAGTGCACGGAGAAGTGGTGAATCGAAAGCAGCTACAATTTTATTACCGTAATTTTAAGCGCGAACAGCAAACGCGTATGTAAGTGTACAAACTACTCCATAACACACACTCCATTTATATATTGTATAAGTGCTTATATGTATAATTATAAGTGCAATATTAACACCATTTGCATAACAACTGCAAAACTGCAGAGAAAACCTAAGCCAGTGAAACAAATTTCTGGGTCAAAACTAAGTTGCACGATTTCGTGAAATACAAACCAATCCATGGAGGTGTTAAAGCGGAAAAGTTCATGGCAGTAATTGCACTTCTGACTGGTTTGAAATTTTGGCATAGGGAGTTGCTGGTTCGAGAACTGAGCTTTGCAATCTGATAGAAATAAATTATGGTATTACATCTAAATTTAAATTATTATAATCTATATATATAAAAATCAATTGCTGTTCGTTAGTCTCGCTAAAACTCGAGAACGGCTGAACGGATTTATATAATCTTGGTCTTGAATTATTCGTGGAGGTCTAGGGAAGGTTTAAAAGGTGAGAAAAATTCGAATAATTGCCGGGAAAATCCTCAAAACAGCATTTTTCTATTTCCCATACAAACGTTTACTATGCGAGTTAATTACATAAAATATGAGTCGATTTACTTTTGTTTTTTAAGTTGTGAGGAGAAAAAAAATAAAATTTTCTTTGAACAATAAAATAAAATTTTCTTTGAAGAATAAAAGAAAATTTAAGTCGTGCGCGTTGGAGGATCTAATATCGCGTTCTGAAACTCAACAAAAGTGAAAGTGAATCGCGAACGCGACAAAATTGTCATTCGTTCGTCCTGCATATGATAACTCTGAGTAAAAAGACATACTCGACGACAAAACATACCATATAAAATCCATGCCTGCATACATAAGTAAGTACATAATAGTTTTGTTCCCAGATAAGTTGGTTAAAAAATGCGGAATTTAAAGATTTCTACCAGTTTTGATTATGTATTTATTTTTTTAATGTTTTTTTTTTCATAAATAGTGGTCGCATTTCAGAGCACGAAAAAAAGTATTATTACGATATTATATCTATCTTTGTGGCTACGTGCGCGAGAACTTTCTTTACTTTGGTCATCCTTTGTGATAGTGACATTCCAAATAATGTGCTCTTTTTTGTGATAGTGACACTTTACTGCTAAATGAGCGGGAAATTTTCTCATTTTGATTAATTACAATTTACGATGCCGAGGAGAAGACGACCTGACTTAGGTCGTCGTAGTCAATCAAATGTGCGAAGAGCTACCTCACGTGCTAACCGCACTGATGACCAGAGACAGACAGATCAAGAAAATAGTCGTATTGCTATATCAGAATTGCGTTCTTTAGTGAGTGACAATGTAGGAGATAGGCTTAGAATGCAACGAGTTCGTGCACATCAAACACAACAACAGCAAGCTAGACATAATGAAATTGAGCGAATCCGCAGACGCAGTGCTCCTGTGATTCTTGAACGAGCTGCATTCCACTATGATCCGTCAATTGATTATTGTGCCGACAAATCGGTAACAATTGGGGAAATGAAAACAATTTGTAAATATTGTAAGGCATTAAAATACACTGGTGAATCTACTGGATTATATTGTGCTGAAGGCAAAGTAAAATTGCCACAATTGGTCCCACCACCAGATCCTTTACGCTCTTTAGTTTCTGGGATTGGAAATGATTCTATGCACTTCTTGACCAACATCCAGATGACATCATTTGGTGCTACACATATTATACAAGACAATTTCATGCCCACTTTCAAGGTATTATATAAGAATATTTTTTTATATTATTCAAGTTTGTACTAAAATATATGTATATATCGGAAATAATTAATGGAGAAATTTTTAAAAATTACAGATACAAGGACAAATTTATCACTTACTGGGAACTCTGCTAACACTACCTGATGCAGATCATCAATTTTTACAAATTTATTTTATGGGCAATTCAGATGTGAATATCAAATTTAAAACTTATAAATAGCCAGTATTTCAAGAAAACTCTGTTTTCTAAGTAAGCAACATGATGTATCGAAAATAATAATAAAACTTCATGCTTTATTCAATAAATGCTTTTTTATTAAATACGGATTCGATTTGTTTGTTTTAAAATCATTTTATACAAAAGATTAGGTCTTTTATTTATCGATTGAGGCAGTATGAAGTCTGCCGGGTTAGCTAGTAAATTTATAAAATTAAGAAATTTAAGAAATAGTATAAAAAACTAAAACTTATTTTCCGATTCTAACTAATGAACCTATCTCTTGAACTAAAACTTTACATTATTGACCATGACGACAGTACCAGCAGCATAAGCTAGGATATAATTTTATGTTTCTTTAGTTGGCCTACTTCAAGTAGTTCCACAAGATCTAGTTCGCAGGTATAAAAAGTGTTATACATCTAACGAAGTTAGTGCAAGTTCCGTACTAGCAAAAAAGATGCATTAGGATGCAGGGGTCTGTACGAATACACACAACAAAATTGTTTTTGTAATACAATTTTTATTCGCATCGCATTACAAAATATACCTCCAAAACATGGCATCGAAAAACTAATACTCGTATATCGTGATTCTGAGTTGACTACGTAGAAGCGAACCAGTTTGTTACTAGTCGATTTCCCTGCAGGGATTACAAGCACTACATTCGCGCACCCCAGACATCGTAATTAAATCAATTATTTTCGGTTTATGAGTTTGTTTGTCGAGTGGTGAGTGCGTAAACATACTGTACATGTATTGTACATGCATACAAACACCCACATACTTATGTACGTGACACGGTTAATGTTGGGGCTCGCTTGCATTGAAGTGCAACAATTTCAGGCGCACGCTTTGTTTAAGTGTGTATGAGCGAGTGCGGCAACTTACTTATGTGAGTATAGTTTTACTACACAAATACATGCAATATTTGCAAGTTTATACAAGTACGCAACTATATATTTGATTACGTTGAAATTGCACCTAGTTTGGGTCACTGGTGCGTATGAGTAATTTCAATTTCAATTTATTTATTTTTTATACCTGCAAGCGCGCGGCCCCAAAGCAATGATGTTCAATGGATATCAAGTGGGTCATTTTTTCAGATGCTGTGGATAGAACTACTTTCTTGCTTCTTTTTGCTTGTAATATTTATAAGAAGGTAGCATATATTGAGCCGGGCTTAATATGTTGTCATTGTGAAAGCTTGACGGATAGGCAACTGGCAACACGTGCATTTCTAGGAATCATTGATAAACAATTAGGAATAGTGAATACCTGATAATACAATATTTGATCGTTTTTTTAAGTAAGACCCATTATACAACCATTTCTAGAGGTAATTCCTCTTTCTTACTTTGCATACGCCATATTAGCCATTTTGCAGAAACTATGTGTCATATTTTTGTGCGAACAATTTTTTATAAAACCTAAAATCCAAATTATAGAAAGATTATTTTTTGTAAAAACATAGATATTCCGGAACCCGATATTTAAACAGAATATTAAATGGAAATAAAATTGAAGGAACTATAAAATAGTATTTTTAAAATAAACGCACGCATTTTTAATGTAACAATTTGAATTTTTATTTCTTGGACAAGTTTTTATTTAACTTGAATTGCTTTTATATGGGTTTGCTTAGATCAATTCTCACAAGCTGAATCAGAACTCTATCTTATCCTAAGATCTTGAATATTTATAAGTTGGTTCAGCCCTGATAACAAAGGTAATATTATTATGTTATAAAAATATGATTAATTTTTCTACAAAAACCATATAAATCCCAGTTTAAAGCTTTGTAAAATTAAAAAATAAATTAAAAAACTTTCCATCCAAATTTCAAAGCTTTTAATCTGAATTCTAGAAAAACTCAGTGTTGCGGAGTTATATCACATTTTGGCGCAGTTTTGAAGTTACTTCAAAATCGCATTATCTCCTGATAATTTTTTTCTGACGGTGGTATGCGTTTTCTTCCATATAAAAAAAAATTGAATACACGCAACTCTGAATATGCACTCTCAACTGGGATCGAAAAGTAACACCGGATATTATGCATTCTTTGTCTCATCAGAGTCAATGAAGATGTTTTTTCCATATTTGGCTGGGCGAAGCAAAATAACTGATAGGTATATTGACCCCATTTGAAATTTGAGGCAATTTTAATCAGTAATAATATTTGATAGGAAACTCACTTGGACGGCACATATTTCGCTGAAGGTGGATCGCGCGTTAAAGATTTTTCAACCTGAAAACTTGTTGTGGTGTGATGGTTATATACAGCACTTATCAGACCAATCATCACTTACGCCTCTGTGGTTGGGTGGCGACGGACTATGATTAAGCCCACAATCCCGGTACTATACAGGCTGCAAAGAAGTGAATATTTATGCATTACGGGTGTCATGAGTATAATCACCGGCGATGCTCTAAATGCTATGCTTGATTTGCTCTCCTTGGATCTTAAGATATAACAGGCAGCAATAAAAGCAATGTGTAGACTCCATAAATACAGAAGGAACTTGGGACATAGACAAATTTTTAAGAAGCTATCTGAGCAGTATCCACTTTTTTTGGCCCCTAAAGACGGCCTGATACCCACAGTTTCATTTGGAAGGAAATTTGATGTCAGATTTCCATTGCGTGAGCAATGGAGCAATCCAGAGTGCATTCAAAGAAATTTGACGGATATTTCCTCTGCCGATGGGTCCAAGAATGAAATAGGTTCTGGAGCCGGATGGTATCATACTTAAACGATAGTAATAAGTATCATTACGCTATGAGAGCAATGACAACTATTTTCCAAACGGAAGTTTTGTTCATTCTAACAGAATGAATAATTGTGAGGAGATGGAGTGGGAAACAGATTGGAGTCTTTAGTGACAGTCAGGCTGCACTAACGGCTCTTGAGAATGCAAAGCAAACATTAAAGATTGTTCAAAAATGTAAGAAAAAGCTTAACTCTGTTGCACGGCATGGCTTATATGGATTGCAAAGCACTGCGGTGTTCAAAGCAAAGAAATTGCCGATGAATTGACCAACTGGGGATCAGCGGTTACCCCACAGAGTCCAGAGCCAATAATAGGAATCAGTTCTTCAGGAATCAAGAATTGGATCAGCGATTATATAAGCAAATTACTTAAGGAGCGATACTAGGGTCTATAGAACGCTGCAGAACTGCATAGTGTTGTGTGACAAGCCCGAACAAAGAACTGTTGAACTTTCTTCTAAAACTTGGAAGAAAAGACGTTCGACTGATGGTCGGTATTATTACAAGGTACTATCATTGGAATCAGGATATGACCACCATTGGAATCATTGAGAACCCAATGAAACAGTGAACATTTTCTATGTCTACGCTACCTCTCTGTCTCTATTCTATCCGATCTCTTTCTGTGTATTACTTCCCTTCTTTTCCGCTTGACTATCTACCCATTTACTTTCTAGTGCTTTAAATATAGTGGACTTTTTAGCCTGCCAAATCACTCGTGTATCTTAGCTCTACTTTTTCAAATCTGAATTTCAAACTACTTTGATTTGAGCAACTAAACAAAATTTGTAAATTTTATTTGAATAAATTATAATTTGTAAATTGTGTTTGAGTAATTTGTAAAACTAAAATAGGTCTGACAAAAACGCTAAAATAATCAAAATATGTACTGCTCGAGTAATGGCTCAATTTCATCCACATCAGTTAACAGAAAGAAAAGAAGTGAAATTTCCTTGCACTTGCAATAAGAAATATTTCAACGCACTTTAAATACAAAATAAAATTTCGAACTTCTGAAGAACAAAAAATATTAACCGTGGCAATGCACACCTGACATGGCTAGTTGTACATATTCGTTAAACACGCAGTACTAAATTTGCTTAGCCCTGCTAAACAGAAGTAGTCTGGTCTTGTTTGCGTAACAAAAAATATATAAAATGCGTGAATAAAAGTCCATTTTTATATCTTTCAACTCGACACCTTCTTGCATGCCTCCTTGCATGTTGCCACTTTATTTCCGGCACTTAATTCAACAAATTACGATTTAATACATTTGTTGCTCATTTCCAAAACGAGTTTACGCTTTGGCCCAACCTGAGATAT
This sequence comes from Anastrepha obliqua, assembly GCF_027943255.1. Lineage (NCBI taxonomy): Eukaryota > Metazoa > Arthropoda > Insecta > Diptera > Tephritidae > Anastrepha > Anastrepha obliqua. The sequence continues at coordinate 92,642,366 of NC_072892.1, forward strand.
TTGCCATTTTATAAAAGCTCTTGCTTACAAACTGACGCATGGAATCATTTTTTTTTTCTGAAAAGAAACAAAATAAGCAACGTATAATTAAAAAACAACACAAATGAAAAACAGAAGAAAAAAAACGACCTCGAGTTGAGACTCGGCTAACACCTGCACCTGAAACCGAATGCGAAACATAAAAGGGCAACTAATGATATTACGAGCAAAGTCTATGCAACAGATATGGAAGAGTGGGTGAAGAAAAGTGTTTTTGGGTAATGCATGGAAAATTGTGAAGCTTTTCTGCCAAGGAAAGCGCCGGCATAACGCAGGAGTAAATGCAAATTAAAGCGAAAGCAGCATCTGCACAAAAGAAGAAAAAGAAATGTAAAAACAATTTAGCAGAGAAATATGTTTCAAGCCATCGAGCAGCTGCATAAGAAAAATTCGGTTGAAGGTAGGCAACGATGTTATTCTTCATTTAATTCCTTGGGAAATACTGGAGAGTCTGAACAAACTCGAAAACATGCATTGCAGGAAAAACTGAAAAAATATTTAAAATATTCAACCAACAATTTTTTAGTCTCCCCGACTACTGTAGTGTCTTTCAGGCTGAACTGATGGCAGTAATGAAAGCCGCGACACTGCGGTGGCCGGAAATGATGTCTACATTTTCACTGATAGCCAAGCGACGATAAAATCCCTCACAAAACAGTCGACAACCTCCGAGGTAGCCATGAAATGCGGCACATCTCTGAACGAGATGGCTGAGTCGCTGGCCATCGCGTCATTGAGGGTAACTGTGGAGCCGATAAACTAGCGAGACTCGGCACCAAATTGACCGATGGCATAGGGATACCCTTACAAACAAGTAAGCTACTCATCCTTGAAGAAATTGTTAGGAAGGTAAACGAAAGATGGCGTAATGAAGCTACCTGCAAAATCGGCCGACTCTAAATGCCAAACGCATACACATAGAATCTATGCTAAGCCAAAATTAACACAGTCTTAGCACACTGATCTCAGTCATTAAGGGGCACTGTCCTGCTCTATCCAGATGCAGGTTTACTATTCTGGGAAAGCAATTTTTTAATGAGTTGGAATATCTCAGTTCTGCAGAAATCAGGGATATTCTAAAATTTTTGAAAATCATACACTGATTTTATTAGAGACAGGGACAAGCTCCACACACAGCACCACAATGGACTATGAGCCTGAGTGTTCCACAGGACAACCGTTTCAACCTAACCTAATCTAACCAACAATTTGCAGAAACTACCATATTACGATATACTCGTATATATATTTTGTTACTGGATCACCGGAAATCAATCATTTAAGAAGCCCGTTTGGGAATCAAAAAAACCCTGAACTGAGGCGTGAAAAAAACAATATTGTCCGGGTAATCGAGAAAGCTTATTCGTAGAAAAACGTCAGATTAGTGAAAAGGAGACTCTCAATTTTATATCTTCCGTTCAGATCATTTGCCAAAATATTTAACCCATACGGAACCACCAGATATCAATTCAATAATAATCCCGATTTTCTTACGAACTAAAATACGTTCGACTCTTGGGATTTTCCGATTGGAAATTCAATGATGTTTTCATAGCGCTGGGTTTCCTAATGAAGCCCAGAACTATACCCCAGTAATCTACGTGCATACTGGTTTCTCATCGTCCTTGGTAGCCTTCTGCGAATACTGCGACATATTAATTAAAACATTCTTAGTGATATCACTAACTGAAGCCATGCTTTCGGGAAAAATGCTCAACTGTGAGTGAAGAAAATAAAATAAATCTCATTATATATATAATAGTAATAAAATAACACTTACTTATTTTTTCGCGAAAGTCAACGCAGAAAAGCGTTCCCTGGATGCAATAGATGAATCTGCAATCAGTTTTAATGAATGGACTTATAAAAGAACATGTGGCCAAAAGAGGGGTGGACCAAGGCGCGTATGGCTGTTGTCGCACCAAAACTGTTGCTGTTTCATGTTCTTTATTTCATATTAAGCACAAATAATTACAATGGCATCGTAATAAATAACAGAACGTACCACTATAACATAATTTGTCAGTCGGGGCTATAATCCATAACAAGATTTTTTTGGTACATGGCTAATTTTGTTCTTGAATATTAGTTACTCAAAAGCTAATTCTAAAATGAAAATATAAATTACTCAGTGCGCAACAAATAACAAGCAAATTACAAGAATTCATTAAGAATAAGCTCTCTGTATTTGAGGCAGCTAGATGAGAATTTCTACAGAGCGTTATAATCACTACCGTTCAAAATCATGTGTATATTTATGAGATCCAATGTACGAGTATTTTCACTGAAATGTTCACGAGGAAAATTCGTATAGATAGGGCAGGTACCAATGACGTTCTGCATATTTTCTGAGATATCTTAGTTACAAACTGGACAAGCGGCAGAAGTTACTTTTGTAAAAGTCACTTGCACTTAGATTGAGGGAATCACTAGAATTGGGAAATTTTTCCTTGAGATAATGGACTTGCATTCCGCAGAAGTGTGGACGATGGCAACGTCCGATGAAACGACGCTTGGAGTGTTTGAGATAAAGATCCTACGTAAGATTTTTGAACCTTTGCACGTTGGCAACGGCGAATATCGCAGACGATGGAACGATGAGTCGTATGAGCTTTACGATGACATAGACATAACGCAGCGAATAAAAATCCAGCGGCTACGCTGGCCGGTTGATGTATCCGGCTCTGAAAGTATTCGATGCGGTAGGCGCTAGTGGTAGCAGGGGAAGAGGAAGACCTCCTCTGCGTTGGAAAGATCAAGTGGAGAAGGATGATGTGTCCAACTGGCGCCGGTTAGCACGAGACAGAAATGACTGGCGTGCTTTGATAAATTCGGCCAAAATCACGTAAGCGGATATCGCGCCAATTAAGAAGAAGAAAAATGGAATGCAAAACCATTTTGCATAACCAATTTACAAAATTTGTTATAAGTCCCAAATTAATGTGAAATGGCGGTAAAATAATACTATCTGACTCGATTAAATTTCGAATGATTTCCTCGGTAGCCACGTCTGCTGAGCGTCTTGGTCGCTTCTCATCAAAAATGGATGTTCACCCACACATAAATTCGTTGAACCAATATCTAACTAAGGTCGTACATAAATGTCGAAGCACTCCCATAGACAATATCAAACTTTGGATTTATGTCCTCGGATTTTTTCCCATACAAAAAAAATTACAAAACAAAACAAAAAATTACCGAACGATACTGCTCTTTTTCCATCTTATCGAAAATCACAAAACATGTCTTACTCGAATAGCTGCGAAATCCGAACTAACCTATCAATCAGTCGTTTGGGAGATGGCAGCACACGATACTAACACCAAATTCTCTCTGTCATCAAAAATGGGTACGTATTGAATCGCCCTCGTATGTATATGCTGGGTCTTCCAGATGTTTTTTTCATGGCAGAATCATGTTTAAAGTCGCCTTGGCGAAGTTACTAGAAAAAACTTTCCCCATCATTTGACATTCCAAGTTTACAACAGACATTGCAACCAAGTCCGATCGAATGGCAATTACTATCACTCTTGCATTTGTAATGACGCTATGTAGCTAACAGATTTGAAAAAATATTGCCTATGGTTTATTTCAATGCCAACAGATATTCAGCGGTCGTGAGATGTTTAGGGAGAATTATACTCCTCGGATTGCTGTAACTTTCGCTGTTGTAAAGAAATCATTATCACATGGCTATAGTTCGCATTCAAGTGTTTTTTAGGTGTCACAATAGGGGAAAGCAAATACGAGATTTTGCTCTTTACTTTACTGTTACTTTTTTCTTTATATGTACTATCTATCTATTTAACATTAAATAAAAAGGAATAATATTTGAGTCTGCATTAAACTGAAGTTGTGTAACAGAGAGCGATGCGCGAGTTATGCATTAATATTATTCTGTTGAGCTACTCATAGCATCAATTGATTACATTAAGCTCTCATTTAGGTTTAGACTAACCGTATAATTTTACTCTTAAGATTCATATTGTAATAAGAAGATCTGAAGCTATTAAGCTACATTCCATTTCCTTTTATAATTCGCATACTTTCAGTACTCCTTCGAATACTGAAAGATTCACATGGAGGATAGCGAAGGTATGAGTGACAAAAATAAATATGTAAAAAATCAAAATACAATATTTAACACTATCACCTTGCAAAACATACACGAAAACCCCTAAATAATTATATTTAATACCAAATTCTAAAATTTCGCGATACTGTCTGGCAAGTCACGCGGCGATTTCATTTTATTTTTCAATAATGAGAAAAATTCTTATTTAAATATCAAATTTCGCCTTGAAAAAATTTGACATTGAAAAAGGTGTGCACGCGAAAATTCTTATGCTACACATAGAATAATCATTAGGCCGGGTCAATTTGTGGGGAGGCAAAAAAATCGCCCATTGCCCCCATCGCCCATTTAGTTTCTTTTCTATAACTCACTTAAATTAATTTTTGACGTGATAACGTCTTATAATTCAATTTAGCCGGCTGCACGCACGAAAAAATTTGTCGTTACCTTGCTCATTAGTGTTACCTTGCTCATTAGTGTTACCTTGCTTATTTGTCGTTACCTTGCTCATTGCCGTTACCTTGAATGAACTGCAAGCGAAAGCGCGGAACGAACAAACCAAACGAACGGCAACGTTCGACATCTTGCTCTCTCCTACTTAAGTGAGCGTATATATGTATGTATATGCGCATATGTACATATATAAATTCACGTATTTGTACTTGCATATGCCTTCTTATTGATTATTATTAATTTGATTTACTTGAAGAATTTAAAATAAAACCAAGTTTGTTAATAATACCTGTTGTTTTAATGTTATTATTATTAATTTTTTTATTATATATGAAGGAAAAAATGTATGGTAATATTTACCATATACCTTATAAGATATGTTGTATACTAATATATGTATATAAACATATACAACATACGCAATTTTCAAAATGAACAAATCTATATGTAAAGATGCATACAAGTCATATGGACATATCAAATATACGAATCTATTCCGTATGCAAGCAAATGTAAGCTAATGTGCTTGAACTGCAAGCGAGAGCGCGGAACGAACGACAAAGAGCACAATCGGCTCCCGCGTTCGGCAACGTTCGACATCTGGCTCTGTCCTACTTGAGTGAGCATATATATGTATGTATATATATGTATATGCGCATTTGTATATAAATTCACATACTTGTATTTGCATATGCCTTCTTCCTGTGTGCATGGTAATGAACCATTTCTCTGTTGAGAATAGGACGATGATAGAAAAAGTAGGAAATGAAAGGGAGTGTTTCGAGTTTAAAGTGTCTTGAAAAAGGCAAATCGATGATGGTGCCTCTTAGTATTGTTGACTTATTAAAGTCTGATGCACAATCGAACATCTCTTTCATGAATTTGATAAGTGTTTCGTCATTTTTCACGTTTGTGTAAATGTAACTTGACCTATTCCATTGCAATTCCATTTACCTCCTCCTCTATATCCATACAAAATATCTATCAAACAAATAAAATTAAAATTTTGTTTTGAAAATTGCAACCATTCCATCAATATTTTCTTATGACGTTGTCACGTTAAACTATCGTCAGTAAACCGACTTTACAGACAACCTATTTTTTTTCATTTACATATGTTCTGACTAAATAAATTTCTTAAGAGAAAAAATAGATATTATTATAAATAAATAATAAATATTATTATAAATAAATAAAAATAAAGGAAAAACATAGCCATTTAGCTGATTTTTTCACGTAAAGGCCAAAAATGGAACTTGGGGAATGGGAATTGGGGGACATCAGAATTCGTTTTAGAGGTATGGTTCCTTCGGCAAAGTTTCTTATTTTGATCCCTAGAATACGATTTTCACAGAGCAATGAGCGATTTTTAAATCGACCCGCCCTAATAATCATACACAATAGTCTAAAGCACAGAAGAACAGATGCCTTATTTCACATATTCGTATCAAATATGTATGCAAAAATTGCGACAATTTGGCACTTTTTTTTCAAAGGACCGTTTGTCTCCACTTTTTTCCTTCACCCAGCAAGATTCCGTTCCATTGCTTTCATGCCTGCCGACTGCCAGTAGAGTGAATGGAATTGAAAATATTCGCTCTCAGGCTTACTACCACGGCAGAGTATTTGTCATTTCAACTTGAATGCTACGTTGCTGATTTATTACCTTTTTTCGCTTGTATTCCACAAAATATAACTGTTTTCTTTTCACCAAGAAAATTTGCAAATTACTTCAGATGATTTTAAATATATTATTGTATATTTGAGAAAAGCGACACGACGCAGAAAAAGTTAGAAGTCTCAAAAGTTACATATTCTCGTGTAGTATTTTAATAGCATGCAAATACAAGTACGTATAGGCAGTAGGTTGAGTATACTTCGCAAATACGAGGGGTGATCAAAAAGTTGCCTAACATCAGAATAGATAAAGAACCCAAGAAGTATCTTTTAAAATATGAGAATATAATTCTCTAACTGATCCGCCGAATAGCTTCATTTCAATAACATATCTGTTGCAAATTACTCATATGCACATCATAAAAATTCTTAAATATGGAACAAGTTGAGAAGCACGGTCACGTAAGTAGACCAAGCAAAAGTATCACGAGAATTGTGATGACTCTTCCCATCCACCACGCGTAAACTTAACTGAAGTAAACAAACTAGAAATGAGCAATTAAATTCATAGATATCCCATACCCCACACATACGGGGTATCCGTCGGCAGAATTGTGAATTAAAAGCTAAATTAAAAAACAAACTACTAATAATAAATGTTTTCTTCAACAATTAACTACTACAAAGAAACACCAGTTGATAGAACAAGTTTTTTCTAAGGGTCTAAGGTCGCTACTGGGGGGACAATGGCAAACTTTCGAGTGAATTTCTGTCATGCGAAAGCTCCTCATAAAAACCAACTGCCGTTCGGAGGCAGCATACAATTGCAAGGCCCTCTGCTTGTGAAAACATCAAAATGCACAACCCAAATAGGAGGAGGAGCTAAGCCAAATACCCAAATATCCCACTCACTGAACAATTGATTTCGGATTAACCTCGCGAACGATACTTACTTTTAGTGCGGGAAATGGTCGCTGGATTTGTTTCATAGGCTTTACTTTTGAGGTATCCCTACAGAAAAAAGTTTAGAGTGGTAAGATCGCGTGGGCTGGGCGACCTAAATATATCATCGAGACGGTTTATCAGTTTGTTAAGGGAAGAAATCATGCAGTATCGCCTTGACCTCTCTGGCCGTGTGTGGTGAGACGTCATCTTCCTGAAACCATCTGTGCGTACTGAAAGAAGAATGTTCTCTTATTATTGGCATAAAAAAGTTCTTCACCATTCGCCGATAACAAATACAGAAATTACTAGCCCTCGATGATTTTCAAACCAAACGCAGTGGAATAAAAAAAGGCAGCTGGTTCATGGGACTGATTAGCTAATTATTGTTGACGCCTATGAAGCTCTGCGCGCTTTATACCATTATGAATATGTCTTACATGCACGCAGATCTTTTTCCAGAAATCGGCTGATTTCTGCATGGAACCTACAATATTTTATCCATTTAAGATGTAAAAGGCTTAGGGAGCATAGCGTGGGCATTTGAACAAGACGAGAACAACGTCTGATCTATTCCATTAGTCTTGCCAGAGGGCTATCGAACGACCCTTTTCTTTCAGCATTTTGGAAGGAGAAGTCTAAAATGCTTCGTCAATATTTCATGCCCAATTGTTTTTGGAAGTCCCACGGCAGCCGCTATTATACGCACAGACTAACACGCATGAGGCTTATGGTGCAAACCAGGAGTTCAATATTTTCATTTGTTCTCAGCCGAATACTGCTGACCCCTGGCCATGGCTTTTTTCTCACCAAATTTGTTGCCCAAAACCATCGTACCAATGAACGAATCAAATACTTACCTGGAGCATTACTTAATATTCGAGCAACGTGAAGAAAACTTACGCCGAGCAGTTGCACACGAATCGGATTTTGTTTTCCCGTCCACTGAGATATAGTTACTAAATAAACCGCACGAATTAAAAAGCTAACGCAGTCTTCTCCGTTTAAATTTTAAATCTAATTTTGCTACCGGCCACCGGTACAGCTCACGAAGTTCTCCCACCCTCGAAACAAATAATTAAAATTACTGTACTTCCTGTAGGCTGTTTTGGAGAAGTCGCACTGGAATCGCGTCATAAAATTTATAAAGCTGGTATACACACGTTTGGAAGGTATGCAGTATTTACAAACCTACTGGTGTTTTCAATCGAGCTATGGACTCATCAGATCGTCTGGTTTCCATATTAAGGTCAAATTTTATTTCGACTTTTTCTCAATAAAAATATTTCTTGAAATACTTCCAAACCGCCAAAACATATAATATGAAGTTTTCTATTTATATACCTCTGGGCTAATGACAAAATTAATATTGGTAGTTGAAAACGGTTTTATTGTTTCCCAAATATAATATATATCGTACATGATCATTCGTTTGAACGAATTTTCGAAGCACTTCCCAAGACTTTTTTGAACTTGTGTAGAATCGAATACACACACCTTTTCTACCACAAAGCGATATTGTAATCTCTGATTAATTCCCGTCATACTTATTTTTAAAGCGCCTTAATCTCACATTTGACATAACGGTCTCGCCCAATCTTTTTCCGCACATCTTCGATATTTTCTAGCACAATAACTGTTTTGGACGCCCTGCCCGAAATTCGTCGGTGAGCAAACAGTGTCCATGAGAAAATTCATTATATTAATGTATATCTTGATGTATTCTTGTATCGCATTACAAAGTCAGGTTAGAAATCATAGAAAAAATATATATGAATAGTTTCCAATAAATTTAAAAACCAATGAGTCCAAATAATTGTGAATGCCAGTTTAAGTGCAGAAAGGGCCCTCCGTAACCGAATGGTTTGGTGCGGGATTATCGTTCGAGAGTGTGTAAGTTTGAATTTCCGTGCATGAAACAAAAAATAGTAAAACAAGCTTCTTCTAAAGCGGTCACCCCTCGGTAAGCAATGGCAAGCCTTCGAGTGTTTTTCTGCCATGAAAAAGCTCTTCATAAAAAAACTATTTGCGTTCGAAGTCTGCTTAAATCTGTAGGTCCCTCCATTTGTGGAACAACATCAAGACGCGCGCCACAAATAAAAGAAGAACCTCGGCCTAGAACCTAACCAAAAAGTGTACGCGCCAATTTTTTATTTATTCTTTAAGGAGAGTGCGAATACATTTTATCGATTATGTAATACAAAGCTCAAATGTACAATTTACGCAATTTACAATAAGCAATGAATATTCAAAGAAGGTAATATAATACATATTGCAGCCATGAGCATTTGAAGTCACTAACAAAATAAAAAGTCTCAAGAAAAAAGCACACAAATGTATGTATTAAAATTGATTGCCCAGAACAAAAATAAAACATTTTTAAAGGGCCCACACGTGCTACTCGAATAAATCTCTTTCTCGCAAGCAACACACACGTTTACCCCATTGATGTCTCCATGAGGCTAGAAACGTACAATTTCATGTACATATGTTTACACGTATGTAATGAATTCATGCCACAATCGGACACTAAGAAGCGGAAAAGCATAAAAATGCTGAGAGCAGGTGTGTACATCTTTCATGCTACATTTTATTGAGATTAAGAAAACGCAACTACGCTGATATTAAACTGAAAATCAATAAGGAATATTGCTACCACACACCTACATACATGTGTTGGTATGTATGTATGAACACTACCTACGATATCCAGCGGCGCACAGTCACCAAGTCATAAAATCTTTTGCACAGCAAGTGGAAAAATATTCTCCACTGTTTTTACTTATACATATAGTGACGCCCACACGCAAATACACTTATTTATATATGCTAAGGTACGTGTTTATGTAAAATTTTCTTCACGCACTTGTCATCATCGTCGATGCCGCCGCTGAATTTATTCATTGCTGCCAATAAATTCGTACAGTTGATGTAGTTTTCGCTTCAGGCTACATAGCTGAGCGTGTTGTAAAGGAATTTATCGATATTGCGATGCTGCGGAGATGAGTGGTTGATAATGGCGTGAAAGTTCTTCTCCTTATACCACTTTTTATCCCAGCATCTTAAGTTAAATAAAGTTCAGTAACACTTATTTGCAATGTTTAAAATGAGATTAAGTCCTGCTGGATGTGATGCATGCCATGAAGCAGAGTACACTTCGTGTTACAGATTGGCTCTATGCTTCTATAGTTGGGCCAATCTTAATACATGCTTGTATGAGGACTACCCCAAAACAAAGAGCTAGAAGTGCTAAACAACTTGCCTGGTCTAAATCTTGTAAGGAAGCACGCCTCGGCGCTTAGACTTAAAAATATGGTGCTATAGAAAGACCGCCGCTTTGGTCCCGTCTCTTTTTTACATGCTCTAAATAGTCACAAACAAGAAATGGACTATTATATACTTAGGCTCACCTTCAACAGACTCTTCAAAACGAAGATACCGTCAAGAGTGAGAGTGGCAAATACCAAGGTAATGGAGAAGGGGAGGGATTAAGTTTCTATACAGATGGTTCCAAGCTAGACGATAGGGTTGGCTGTAGAGTATTTGTGAAGAAATTAGGACTTGAACTGTGCGTTTGACTACCAGACTACTGCAACGTGGTTTCGTATCTAAATACGGATGCTGTAACAAAAGCTACAATAAATATATTCCCAGTTAGCCAAGCGGCCATTAAATCAATGAATGCGGCTAAGTTAAGATCAAAGATTACACAGGAATGTCGGGAAGCCCTAAATGATTTTAGTGTCGCATTCAAGGTAAGCCTTATTTGGGTTCCGGGCCTCATAGATATATTACACAAAATCTACAATAAATATATTCTCCTTTAGCCAGGCGGCCATTAAATCAATGAATGCGGCTATGCTAATACCAAAGGTTGCACAGGATTGCCCGCCAGCTCTAAATGATATTAGTGTCGTATTCAAGGTCAGCCTTTTTTGGGTTCCGGGGCACAGAGATATTGAGGGAAATTGTAAAGCCTATGACCTAGACGGGAAACGCACTACTCTTCAACTGCTTAGTGATAGAAATACTAAGACCAAACTAATAATTAAAAACAACATTCTTCAAGTGATCAATAGGTCATGGTGAGATAAAGGCACATGTGCAACAGCTAAGCTACTGTGGCCGCAAATAAATAAGAAAAAGACAAAGGAACTGCTTAGCATTTCAAAAGAGGATAACTCGAAGGCATGAATAAGCGGTCATTGGCTATTTTGCAGGCATCCCTTGAGTATTGTAGAAGTTGTAGAGATAAGGAAGAGGAAGAAACAGTAGGCCATTTTTACAATTGACCAGCCTTAGCTAAAATCCAAGCAAGTTTTCAACGTAGATATTTTTTAATTATCGCACGGAACTGTCCGACATAGGTATTGGTCCAATCTCACTAATAGAAGTCGTAAACTGGTTTCATGAAGAAAAATAAATAAAGTTCTCGTGTCGCACAGTGGTAAACTAACGAACCTATAAAATCTAAGTGAATTGGTCGTACATACCACTGCCGTAACCTAACCTAACCTAAAGGTTTTGCAAGACATCACGAATCGTTTAACTTCAGAACAAAGCTTCGAAATTGTGGAAATTTACTTTGAAAAAAACAAAAAACACAAAAAATCTGTTCGCGAAATTCATAGAGCGAAGTGTTGAATTGATTTGTCGTCATTTTTAACTTGTTGGCCTTTGTCCTTCGACTACGTGAAAATTTTTACGGAAACATCTTGGTTCACGTTCCTAAAAAATACAGCTCGTGTAGAAATTGAAGCCAAATTACCGTCGTTTGCGTTGCATTCTTGCTGATTGGGCTGATCTAGACTTATTATTGAGATTTATTGGAAAAAGTGGTCAAAAATTAGACTGATCGAATGGACCATATAACTCATATGCTAGATATCATGTTAAGAAAATAATTTATTCCTATAATTTTTCTGTTTTAAATTATCATTTTAATCTTAACTTACCTTTTTCAGCGCTTTATTGACAAACAAGATAAATTGTTCTGTAAAATTTTCAAATGAAAGCGGGAAGACGTTAACCTTATTTGGGCACGAAAAGGTTTTTTGTTAGGAGAACCTCCTTTTTACGCCAATACTGGTACTTGAAGCAAGCTTGTTCATTAGGGTTATAAAGGTATGGCGCAAAATTAACTATTTTCGTTCAGCATTTCGAAATCATTTAGTTATTAAATAACAAAAATAAATTAAAGATTTTGAGCATTGGAAATATGTATCTGGCTCGTATATCGCTCCATTACTTGTCTGTTTGTATACTGCAGCTGTTTAGTTCTTCTTTCTTCTTCATATTCATTCTTCATCTTCCCATAGGATGATTAATTTTGCGTCATCATAGATGTGAGCTGGCTACTTAAACTTAACATACCAGAGTTTCTTCGAGTTCATTAAGCATTTATTCTTTTGTAGAATGTTGCCAACTTTCCCTTGATTTATTGCCCATGTTTACCTTGCACGCCTTCAATAATAATGACAGCATTCTTCGCAAAATATACTTGTTCAGCTTATGATTTTTGCCCATCCAATTTAGTTATTGTTTCCGATAAGTAGCTACAATGCAGAATTTGAAGCTACTGCTTCTTTTGCTTTGAATAGTCAACAAACATCAGCGTAATTAAGATCTTTCGGAAAAAATTGAAATTCCATAAAATACTTTGCCGCCTCTAACCTATTGTGACTAGAACTAAAAATTCATTAAAATCATGAAATAAGTAAAAATAAATAAAAAAAATCAATAACCAGGTTTCCCATGTTATTAATATTGGTTGTGGTGAAAGTGCCTTGTTGCACCATTCAATATTTTCAGCAGTAACTTTGGGTGAAATACCTTCAGTGCCTTTGCTGATTTTGCCATATATGGCGTGGTGTCAGTGATAGCTAACGAATTTTCGACTTTTCGAAATCGGTACCCAACAATGGACACAATAATCAGTACCCATATAATTACTAAATTCGCAAGAAATTGTGGTGTGACTCGTCCGTTCTAGACAAATAACGTTTAATAAAAAAATTTTGGAGTAAAAATGTTTGTGATGGTGTACCATCTCCACCATAATGCTTGCTACGGAAGGGCCTTGTATGCCAGTCGTATATACAAAATACAGCATGGACATAATTTTTCCATAATGAAGACTCAGTAAAAATGGATTCCCTTATATAGTTTTTTAAGAACTTAAGTATACGAAGATTTCTTGATTTCCATAATAGAAAGTCTGCGGTAGTAAATTCCCCGCAAATATCTATGTAGAGCGTGTTCTTGATATACGCGGAATTTATAAGCAGGTCTTGCACTATTTTGTTCAGTAGTCTTTTACAACGCTATTACTTGCTTGAAGTAAAGCTAATACTCATTTTCAGAGACTTGATTAAATTCTCAAACTAAAATCATTTTCTTGTTGATATGGGCAAATTGGAGCGTTGCAGACAATAATTTCAACCCAACTGGGCTTTTAGCAAGCTCTGAGTAGTTCTGGCTTCCTATATGCTAACCCACTTGAGATTTCCTCCACAGCTTGAATACTTTTATTACAAATTGACAATCATATTTTGACAGAGTTCCCGCCACTATAGGTTTAATTTTAGAAATTTTTAAGAACTGCTGAAGCACTCACAATTTTTGTACGCAGAAGTAAGAATCGGAGAATTTCTCGTACCAAAACATTGGTCGTGAGCAAAACATGCATTTTCTCTCCACTTAATCAGTTCCTCCAAGCGTGCTTTCAATAGGCTATTTTAATTTTTTTTAATAAATTCAAGTGATTACGCATAAACAAATTTTAAATATTTTTTGAATACTTAGTGCTTAAAGGGAAAAATTCCAGTTGCAAAGTTATATCGAATCGTCTTATTTTTTATGATATTATATTCAGTATATATTCGTTTGTAACTTCTACCTATATGTATCTGTGGATGTTTAGTAAAGCTAAACACCTGATCGGCCACTTCAAAGTTCGTTTTATTGGTAAACCTCTATGTTTTTGAAATAGAAGATGTATAGATATGAAAAAGCAAAGCACTAAAAATAAATATGGCATGATTAAACATAAACTGAAATAATTGAAATGATTTTCGCTGAGGTCATAACGCCTATCCCTTGTAGAGTTCGCATATAAGCGCATTAGGGAGGATCAGTTGAATCAGTCAAATCTTACAAAGGGTTCAATTGACTAACTTTCTCAATAATTGTAAACAAACACATAAATTAATTCAGACAAGACAAATAAAATCACATACACTTATTTTTTAAAAAATATAACGAGGTACTTTGTAAAAAATTTCGAGTAAAATTAAAACCGAGATGGCTAAAAAACTATGTCTGACATAACGCTGTTTTATTGAGATTTTCTAGTAAAAAATTCCAAACACCGAAAAAATCTATCTAAAAATTTAACTCACCGTAACGGGCATACATAGAAGTATATACATACATACATATCAGAAAATTTATAATTTTTGTAAATGGTGTCGTAGGGTAATCATATTTGTGTGAACCAGACAGCTGCAGTACGCAAACAGACAAGCAATGGAGTGATTAATGGTCAAAATAAAGAGTTCTATCATTCAATATAATTTCTTGTTTATTTAGTTATTCAATAAAACGAGGATGATTAATTTCACCGTCACCTTGTACAATTACAGGCATTAGCACTCGTTTCATAATAACTTTTTTTTTAGATAATTGCGCAGAAATCACCTTCCGCTCTTCTCTTAAGCAGTGCGAACACTTTTCATAATTTGGCAGACTAAATGAGTGTGCGATGACCATTTCGTTGATTTTACTCTAATAACCCCGCATTCGACTGGTTCAAGTATAATCTAGAAACTAAACCCTCAATGGATACAGTTTTATACCCAAAATATTTTCAATAACCCATTATTAAAGTAATAATAACACCTCTGCGAGTTTTACATTTTACAATTCGGAACTGGTTTTTATTTCTAAATAACCACATCACCACTCCGCTTCTACGCGGGTTGCATTTTATATTTTACGCTTTTACAACGCTACGTGTGATGAGCTGTAATTTGAAATTTTATCGAAAAGTCTGATATTTTTCATCCGAAACTTCCATATAACATTTTCATGAGAAATATAGGGAGATAGAAGTATCTTTAAACACTATTACGACCAGCACACATTCAGTATTTCATGACGATTTGGTTGTCAAGAAGATGTGTTCCCGTTGGCATAATTTGCCAGATTTTCCCAAAAAACACAATTAAGTCAGGGTAGTTCCAGGCTTATCTTGTCATTTACAGGTGACCAATCTTGGATATATTATATTTACAGAAAAAAAACAGCAATCGACAGTAAAGCTGTTTCTCGACGAGCTGCATCCAACCAAAGTTGTTCGCGGAAAAAGCATCTCAAAGCAAATGGTCGCCTGTTTTTGCGGAAGATGTGGTCATGTCGCAACTATACCACTAGTGAAACAGTCAATTCAGAGTCATACCCAGCCCTTTGTTTGCCACAAGTTTTCGGAGAATTAGGGAAAATCAACCGCCGACTACTAATCACCCTTGACCAAGCTAATGCGATCTCTTCCGTACCGGCTTATACAAGAGAGTTTGGTATTTAATGATTTCTTTTTCTTCCCGAACATCAAAAATAAGTTGCAAGGTTAACGTTTTGCAACGTTTAAAGGAGCTGTTGAAGCCTGAAGGTTTTCTGAGTGACAAATGTGCTTTGAAAATCGGTCTAAGTGAACGCAGAAGTGTATTGACTTCTAAGGAGAATATTTTGATAAACAATCAAGCCATTCTCCTTTGCATTTTACTGCATTTTCATTATTGGGCGCAAAATATAAAAGGTAGCCCTACGAGCCCTATTCATAGTTTCAGTATCTGAAAAACAATTAAAATAAAAACAATGCCTGTTTCAATCTAAAGCAAACAGTTTAGCGACAATCACATTGCAGGAAGAAACGAAAGCGCCTCAAGTGCGCCTCACTATGTCACAATGGACGAAGACCAGAAAGCACGTAACATAGAATGTTGAGCCAAAGGTAATGCAGGGTGAGAGTGGAGTTACAGACCACTCAGACAAAGTGTATAGGTACTTGCGTGTCACGGAATTTGGAATTTTTTTGTCAAAAGCTTCACAAAGAAATCCAATCATCTTTATTATTTTGTCTACTGTTTGTCTGTCTATTTCTGCTGAATGTCTTCATTTTGCGAAACATTCAACTATTACATCGACCATTTCATGAGTTTTTAATAAACTCCCAATAGGTAGCAATAAACCATTCCCCCTATTTCTTCTCAGCACTCATATCTTTGTGTCAAAGCTTTTCGCGGAACGTACAACCACTTATCAGTACAGCAAGCAGCACTTGTAGAGATTTGTATACATTTAATAGCAACATTAGTTTGCCATTAAACGGTCATCAAGAACAGCTGTGCTCCCAATTTTATGTGAAAACATCTACTTACGGCAGCTCTTCGCATTCTTCTACACATCCTTTTTCCTTCAAATCGTAACCTTATTGTCACCTCTGCACAGCCATTTAGTTTTGCTCCTTGCGGTATGACATACATGCATACATATGTACGTGTCTTATTTAATAGTGAACTGTAAGACTGCAGACCGAAAGTTATGACCCCTTTGATAATATGAAATGACAGAAGTGAGACTTATTCAAAGATGAACTTTTGGAAATGTCAAGAGACTCTTCAGGTTTATAGCTTTTAGAAAAGTATATGGTAATTATACGGATGTTACACGCGAATACGTCCGCAAAGTGTTTTTCTTTTAGCAAACCACCACCTTTCTTTAAGAAATCCATTATTTTCTCGGTAGCTGACTGTAGTGATCGATATCTTGTAAAATATCGCTCAAACAAGGGGTCATTTCACACTAAAAAAAATTCTATTGCTGTTTCTGTTTGTTCCATGCAGTTGTAAGTTACACCCTGTGTTTACAATGGAAGTCAGCAAGGAGAAAATGCGATACATTTAACAGATTTGCTTTGATAAACGCGAAAATGCAAGCCAGGTGTTAATAATTTTTGGTTATAACCAATGGCTCCATTTTATGCAAAAATATTTCTTTTTATATAGTTTTAAATATAATTCTGAATAAGACTCAACTCAGATCATAAAAGGGAATTTTGAAATACATATCTCAAACACAGCACTACAAATGTGGTCCATTTTTGGCGGAGTCGGACTATAGTTAAATAAAAATTTCCAGAAAAGTTCGATTCCAGCGCCATCTTGTGTTTGTTTAAATTTTCCACATTTATTTTTAGACACTTAAGATATATTCCTTACCAAATAGGACCATAAATTTCGTTTAAGATAAGATAAATTGTATATACAAAAACAACATATATGTACTCTGAAAACGAAAAGGATCGGGAATTGACCAATAAAACAAAAACTATTCAAATTAATTACATCACCTTCAAAGTAGATTTCTTCCGATATAATACAACTGTGAGGATTTCAGTTCAATATGTAGATAAGATTTGTAGAAACTAACCCTGACTCAAAGATAATAAAGGGTGATTTTTTAGCTATTATCTTTTTAAAAAGTTGGTTTAAACAGCTGACGCACGTTTCGTGTTTTGTTTCACTGTCAAACATCTGCAGTTTGGTCTACAATTTAACCATGAATCGTCTTACAAACGAACAACGCTTGCAAATCATTAAATTTTATTATAAAAATTCGTGTTCTGTTAAGAAAGTTTAAAGTCGAAAAATTGTGTTCAAATAAGCAGAATTGTCGATTTTGTAGTGAAGATTACCCAAAAGTATTGCAAGAGCTACCAATGTATCCGGAAAAGGTCACAGTTTGGTGCGGTTTATAGGCTGGTGGTATCATTGGACCGTACTTCTTCAAAGGTGCTGCGAATCGTAACGTAACTGTGAATGGTGAGCGCTACCGTCAAATGATATCCAATTTTTTTTTTGCCCAAAATGCAAGATCTTGACCTGCATGCCATGTGGTTTCAGCAAGACGGTGCCACATGCCACACAGCTCGCGTAACAATGGACTTGTTGAGAGGCGAGTTCGGTGAACATTTTATTTCACGTTCGGGACCTGTCAATTGACCACCCAGATCATGCGATATAACGCCTTTGGATTATTTTTTGTGGGGCTATGTTAAAGCTCATGTCTATTCAGACAAGCCTGCTTCAATTAACGCATTGGAAGACAACATTAAAGCATTTATATGTGATATACCGGCCGAAACCTGGGAAAGAGTATGTCAAAATTGGACTAAGCGGATGGACCATTTGAAACGCAGTTGCGGTCAACATTTTCATGAAATAATCTTCAAACATTAAATTATATGGACTGTACTATCGATTTAAATAAAAATTTCATGCATTTTTCTGAATTTTACGTGTGTTTTTTTGAAAAACTTTCCTATAGCTCTTAAAAAAATCACCCTTTAGTAATACAATAAATGCTTTATTCAATCTTTGGGCCGATTCGATGTGGTATAAAACATACAACACAAAGTCTTGTCACGAAAGATGAAGACAGTTCGAACTACAGAAGAACACTTTGCAGATGCCTTCTGGGTGCATTCGGCATTGACCATGCTATGTATGGGATTACTTGAGAAAGTAAAAGTCTAGTCGCTACCATCGACAAGAACTCAAAATATACCTACATCGGTTAGACTATAGCGACTTTTCAAACACTACTCCTAACCTCTGGGATTATATCTTCTAATACTTATGCATGATCCATGTAAGGCCAATTCAGGGTCTTTCAGTTCAAGCTAAATCAGGGCAATCTCAGTTCAGGAAAGCAACTCAAGGTTTTAGGGTCTCACAATGTATCAAACTAATTTTGGATTTCAACAAAAGTAAAGCGTATATATAGGGAATGCTTTTTGCATCGATCAAAGCAAGGGGTAGTCAAAAATACAAAAGTCAGGTAATCATCGAAAATAATACTAAGCTTTGCATCCACTGAAAGTGAAGGGCAAAGAGTCAGATGTAGCTATATGAGGTAAATACCATGGTTGGTGAATGATATTCGCTGAGTGGTTGACTATTCACCATCTGAATTATCACAACGAACAATCCAGACTTTTGTTTTTACTAAAAGCTTAATTGTTTGGATGCTTTTGCTCTCTCATACATTGCAAAATGCCCAAATTATTATTTGAATATTCATACTTTCAACTTTTTGTTTTGAAATTTTAAGTAAACCTTTAACAAGTTTCGCTGTAAACTTTGTATTTTGAATGGACAGATCTTCCACCAGTTGACAACTATTGATTTTTTGTTGTATACATAGGCAAGACGAAAAAGTATGGTCTGAAATAGGATCTTAAATATATTGCATACACGTACACAAACAGTTTTACTAAGATTAGCATGCAGCAGAGATCTAACTGAAAGTTACGGATACGATCCAAATATGGTGGAAATATATTTTGGGCTGCACCCATCAGCAAGGCTTTACTACTCCAAGAAAATGAGCTAAAATAATACTTGGATCCTTCAGCTTTTCTACATCTACTCGATTTTTTCTTAATACGCATAAATGAACATGACACTAAGGCTAGGACTCACAGAAAGACCTAGGCTGGTGCGAATTGCAAGGTCTTTCTGTGAATCCTACAAAAAGTACCTTAGTGCTTTTCACTAGGAAACGCAATATGGAAGGCCTGTTACTACCCACATTGAAAGGGGTAACAATGCAACTGTCTTCTGAGGTTAAATATTTAGGAGTAATCCTAGATAGTAAGCTTACCTGGAAGAAGTACGTCGAGCAGAAGGTCTCTCGAACCTTAAAAGTCTTTTGGCAGTGTAAGAGAACCTTTGGTAAGACATGGGATCTAAGACCGGCGATAGTACGCTTCTGTAGTATGGTGAAAAGCCACAATGGTTAATTTCAGAGTAAACCTTAGGGGGCTACAGAGAAGTATGTGCTTAGGTATCACAAGTGCCATGAGTGCGACATCTGGTGATGCCCTTAATACCATTCTGAACTTGCAACCTCTAGATCTTCAAATTTGAAAGGAAGCAATGAAGGCGGCGTACAGGCTCAAGTTAAACGGGGTCTGGGGAAATGAAGTAAGCACTGGCCACTGTCAGATATACCACCTGTTGCCGGAGCGGACGTTGGTCTGCCCATAGAGGACGTTGGTCTGAGTTGAACTCGTGCAGAGTAGCCAAGTGATT
Source organism: Anastrepha obliqua (assembly GCF_027943255.1). Lineage (NCBI taxonomy): Eukaryota > Metazoa > Arthropoda > Insecta > Diptera > Tephritidae > Anastrepha > Anastrepha obliqua. The sequence continues at coordinate 92,662,646 of NC_072892.1, forward strand.
TGTGAAAGAACCAAACAGGAAAACAGCGACCTTTCGCCTAAAACTCAGCAGAAAGGATCTGAGAGTACTGGTGGGTGTAATCACAGGGCACAATTTCAGTGGTCAGCATATGGCTAACATGGGAGTCGTAGACAGCCTGCAGGGTATTTTCACTGTAGCTGTCCTGCATTTTCCAGAATCAGACTTAGGATATTGGATTGCGATGTACTGAGTATAGATAAAGTTCATACTCTTCCTCTTCCGAATCTCTTAAAATTCATCAATGAATCCAAGAGATTTGTGGAAGAGTCACCTCAAACTAGTTTATCCGTCTTACCACCCTATTTTTATCTTTCCTATCTCTATTCTTTCTACTGAAATCTATCCGGGTGTAGTACAATGGTCTACTGACTGAGTGCTTGGACTTGCTGTCATATATGTACAAGGATCCGAGTTTAATTCACAAACTTATTTACAAGATGAAGTCCAAAATACGCAAGACTGACGTCATTAAATGTTTTTGTTTGTTTCCCTAGCTGACTTCCAATGAAAGCTCGGTGACATTCGGTTCAGTGGAAGCAAAGTTATTGCGTCTTAAGTTCCAGTATGTTTGTATCATCGATACAAAAATGAATTTCGAGCAAAGTGCTAATATCAAATTTTATTTCAAAATCGGTAAAACGGTTACCGAAGCATTTGAATTGATGAAAAAAGTTTCTGGTGATGATTGCCTATCTCGTGCCAGAGTTCATGAGTGGTTTACTCGTTTCAGATATGGTTGTTAGGACATAATTGGCAATGAAAATAAGGGTACAAAATCAGTAATCACCGAAAACTCCATTGAAATCGTTCGAAAATTTTTCAAAAATGAACCGAAATCATCGTCGAAATTCATGGAGTCGGAGTTAAATTTCTCCAAAACATCGATTTATCACATTTTAACTGATCATTTACGCTTACGAAAGATCTATGCACCTTTCATTCCGCACAAGTTAACTGAGAACCAAATATTGCTCAGAGTTCAACCTTCGAAAGACCTGATTAAAGCGGTGAGAAAGACGATAACTTCCTTTGCAACATTATAGCTGGTGATGGAACGTGGTGTTTCCAACATTTTGTTTCCAACAGACGATCAATCTCGTCTGGAGAAGTCAAAAATTAAGCTCATTTGTTTTTACGACTCCAAATAAAATATGCACAAATTTAGACTTTTTTCAGGTTTCACTATTTTTATTCAAAATACATCTCTTAACAACTATATGTCAAAAATGACGTCATTTCAATGTCCAAAATGAGCAGGTCTACAGGTAAAATCAGTCAAACTCAATTCATGAATGCTTAATTGCTAAGAACGACGAGATATCGAGGTTGAAGGTTATTTAGCAATAATTTGCACTACAGCAGCAATATTTTCAACGGAACGCCCAGTTTTTGGCTTTTAGTCCTTTTTCTATCCTCGACAGAACCATTCTCTTGAAATTTTTTCAGCATCTTTGGAATTGTCGACTCATCTGGATGATTATTTCCCACAAAACAATAACTAAATTTATGATACGTTGTCTCACATGTTTTGCAGATTCATTTCTGGAAAAATGTACGTACTCGCCATTAACCATAACGACAGATCCTTCCTCATTACGAAAGAAATAAAGACCTATAATGCCGCCCATGTGGAAGCATTATTCTGACATTAAACCATTCATGCGGACTTACCAAACCTTACCGAATGGAATTGTCTACCTAGGTTGCCATACTTAACTGTCAAACCATAGTTATCGATATCGATTGTTCTTATGTAGCTAAAAAACACCCGACGTACTGTTAGTTTCTAACTGCCAGCTGAGATCCTCATTTCCTATTAAAAATATTATTACCTGGCTTTTAAACTTCCAGATATTATTTCCGCTTCTGATTTCTTGCCTCTTGGATCCCAAATAATTTTAATATTTAAGCATAAAATTATTTATTTAAATTGATAACTTAACTATAATACATTAAAAATAAATTAAAAATTCCAAAAACAAATACAGTTAATTTTAGTTCAAACAATTCTGCATTAATTTTTCTTTTAATTACCAAGATTTATTTCAAAATATTTTATTTTTTTGTCAACTATTGCACAAGAAATTTTCAGAAAGCTTCATAGCCTCACTTACGTGTCTTTTATGTAAATTTCTTTGCATCCGTCATTTCAGATGCATAAGACGAAGAACATTTGTTAAAATAAACAAAAAGTAAAATAACACAAAAGTACTTGGTAACTTTCAGTTTTGAATTTCAAAGTCATTCATTCGCACACTGGCAAATACCCAAAAGGGTAGCAATAATGCAAATACCATACGTAGGTACTTCCAAGATGCCAACAATGTGACTGTTTTCTGCATATGTGACACGTCGCAAGAGTGAACAATACTAAAGCAATAAACATGCATTCCCTTGTGTATAACAACCATTTGAAAAACTAAGAGTGTCTAGCAATAAGCTGAAATTTATTGAATTGTTTGTACGTGAGGATGACACTCGAAAGCTATTGAAATGTAACCGAAACAAAAGGAAATCGAGAGCAAGTGCGCGAAAGGTAGTAAAAAGATTCCGCATGTGTTCGATAGCAAATTTGTATGAAAAATGATTGGATTATTGGTATGAAATTAGGAATATATAAAATTTCCTTAGACCAATAAAAATGTTTCTCGCTTCTGCTTAAGAAACAAAAATACTTGAGTTTTCAAATAACCGGCTAGTTTATAGCCATTTCTCAACCTCTAAAATTAAGAAATTCCAAAACGTTTGGCAGAAAACAAGCTAACTTTTTAGCTATATTTTCGTTAAACTAAACGGAACCTTTGACTTTCCATGTTGGTTTCTGGTCTTTAAGTCTTTCATTTCGATATGAAACTTCAAAAACTAAACAAATTTATATGCAGTCACTTCTCCGAACGATAGTTTTCTGCCCTGTTTCCAATAAATCATTTGTAGTTGAAGGAGAAATACATATATAAGTACATATACATATGTATAATAGGCGCTTACACTATTTTATTGGTGCTTGGATAAGCTCCTTCTACTATTTTGGTGTGCGCCTTGATGTTGTTCCAGAAATGGAGGGACCCACAGTATTATGCTTGGATATTTGACATTGGCTGCCGAGGGGCGACCGTTATTAGAAAAATTTTTTCTATCATTTGGTGACATACACGCCTCGAGAAAACGATAGCACATCAACCTTTTCAACAATTTCCACTATAGTTTTTTTTGTGTGTTTTTTTTAATATTAATTAATTATGTTTGAAAACATAATTCATTGTCTAACAAATCTCGTATAAATCTCGTGTTCAAATTTTCTAAAAAAAAAATTGTAAGATCTAATTAACTTTTCATCCCCAAAATAATTTCTAGGAAGAACATTTTGGAATTTGTTACGGGAGCATGTAAGGTAAGGAATAATACCCGCGATTGACAGATTATTTAAGATTTTCGTACTTTGAACCTAACTGCTCTTATACTACAGCGATCGCCGTAGTCGAATGGGTTGGTGCGTAACTACCATTCGGAATTCAGATAGAATGTAGGTCCGAATCTCGGTGAAAGACCAAAATGAATAACCCGTTTTTGAAGTGAAACTTCTTTACGCGCATCAGAGTATATTTAAAGACCGCGACACACGAGCTAGCGTTACGAAAAACCGTCACGAAATGTATAAGCCTACGGCATACAAGATATTCTCTTTCTCCGCTTTGTGCGATGCTTCGTAGTCCCCCCACTCTGTAGATACGTATTACAGAGTATACAGACAATATACACTAATACTATGCCATTTACTACAGCCTACGGCCTATGTCATATGGTGACATCCCTATATACGCGCATGAGTTACCATCGGGAGCTGGACGGTATGTGTGTGGGTTTTGCCACTGTACATAGGTATGTACAACGTCTGCTGAATTCGAATGCAAAAACAGAAGTGATTTTTTATTTCAGTTTCTTACATTTATATGTGTTTGTGTGTTTTCACAAAGAATCAATGCATATGTGTTTGTGTGTTGTTGAGTCCCGTTCCAGAAAACTAATGGCAAGGGTGTTGGGTTGGTAACTCATGTGCGTGATATTACAGGGGCGAGGAGACGCAGACGCCTAGACACGTAGAAAACGACGCGGATTTGTGTAGTCCACGTGTTCATCAAAATTATTGTTAAATAATATTTAATATTTAAATACATATTCAGTGAAAATGAAGTTAAAATTTGCAAATTAATTTTCAGTTAGAACAGGTATGTATTGATAATTTTTTATAAATATAAGTATATTGTGATTATGAAAGATCTATCTTACACAGTTCACAGGTACTGTTGAGGAAAAACTGCTATGCTTTACTAAACCCGATTTGACATCACTGATTTGAGTATTTGTAAGTATAATTTTATAATAGTTATATTATTGTTTTGGAAACTTTGGAAGAAGGATTGTCGATATACTCTTTTAATTGTCAAAGTATACGTGCTCATGCTGCTGACGTACTATTGAATCCAGTTGTGGAAAAATGCAATGTGGTAGTTTTTCATGAGACTTGGTTGCGTGAAGGCGAGGAAATCAGTTTGCCGAATTTTAACTGCATTATCCAGTGTAAAAGAAGTAAGGTTCGAACCGGAGGAGTCGCTATCTACCACAACAAAAACAACCGGGAATGGCCTCACACCACACTTACGATTTACAGCTGTAGAGTCAACATCAAATGCAGCTATAGCAGAATATGTCGGTGATATTTGTATTTCATAACAAAACATAGTAATTGTGGGTGTCTACATAGTTCCGAATTCACATATCAACGACATTATCGCATTTTACCTGGTTCATTATTAAGATACACTCGTGATGGTGGTAAACTTCTTCCTCAACGCGACGACCTGAAACCTCTCATATTAACTAGAGATTTCAATGCAAATTTTGCATCCGACACTTCCTTGAAATTAATAGAATTTTTAGAACATGAACTGAATTTAAAAATGAGTAATGACTAGTAAATGATGAATGCCGTATTTTCTCGCTATATCGACACAATGGAGTCAAGAACATATATATCCTACTTCAGTTACCACAAACCGATTGTATCCACTGCAGCTATTGCACCATCAATACAAAATGTGAAGGCAATTGAAGCACCGACTAATGTACAAATTTCAGAAATAAATGAATAATAATATTACCCACTATTATTGTATGTTATTTTATGAAAAAAATCATTTCAATCCTCATTAAAATATTTAAATTTAATCCAGAAATTAAGAAGTTTCACTTCAAATATGCGCACATAGTGCGGCTGGCTTTTTTCTAATAGCGGTCGCACCTTGGCAGGTAATGGCACCTCCGAGTGTATTTCTGCCACGAAAAAGCTTCTCAATCTTCAGTTTAGACTCGCTCTTAAAACCAAAGCTAATGGATACCCTAGAATTATTAAGCATTAACTTCTTTAAATTTAATTATATTGCCTTTTTTCTAGAGCTAAAATTAGCACACATAAAAAACTCTACAGCTACAAAGGTGTTAGGAAAATCAGAGAACAAACGAAAACTTCCTGGTTCGACAAAAAATGCAAAATGGCTACAGAAAAAATCCGCAAAGCAATGATTAACCGAATAACGCGGCAATCTATAGAAATGAAATGAAAATTTAAGACGGCAGGAGAACAAACTGCATAGGAAAAAAAAGAGAATTTTTAATGAGTAAAAGTTTGAACAACTGGAGGCGGACTTCAACTGCCATAATTTACGAAGATGGTTCATTCTTAACGGAAAAAACCAAATCCTCGGAAGGTGGGCAAGATATTTTGATAAACTTCATAACAGAAATATTACAGGTATTGAACCCAAACACCAACAATAAAGTCTTCAGAAATGGTGGAAGAATTTACTTTCCAGGAGTTCATGACGGCTATTAAAGCCCAAAAAAACAACAAATCCTATGATTTTGACGAGATCCCAGCAGTGCTCTTAAAGCACATGAGTAATGAAAACCTCCTTACCATATATCAGTTGATTTGCAAAATCTGGAATGAAGAACACATGCCACATCTGTGGGAAATTGGAATAATTTGCCCTCTATATAAGGAGAGACATGTTGATCTGTAAAAATTACCGGCCCATAACTCTTCTGAACAGCAACTACAAAATAGTTTTGAAATATTCTAAGCGCTAGACTTAAACGACATGCTAAACGCATCATTAGTGACTACCAGGCTGATTTTCAAGAGGGAATATTTTAGAAAAATCTCCCGAATACGACATGACGACGTATCATCTTTTCATAGACTACAAAGCAGCTTCTTCTTTTCTTCTTCTTAATTGGCGCGATAACCGCTTACGCGATTTTGGCTGAGATTAACAAAGCGCGCCAGTCGTTTCTTTCTCGTGCTAACCGGCGCCAATTGGACACACCAAGTGAAGCCAAGTCCTTCTCCACCTGATCTTTCCAACGCAGAGGAGGCCTTCCTCTTCCTCTGCTACTACCAGCTGGTACCGCATCGAATACTTTCAAAGCCGGAGCGTTTGTATCCATTCGGACGACATGACCCAGCCAACGAAGCCGCTGTCGACGATTGGGGTATCGGGATCTTCACATTCTCTATGACATGCGCAGCTGTCACCGTTTAACAGGTTCGAGAAGTGTTCCCTCCATAATTTAAGATTGCTCTGTACGTCAGTCACCAGATCGCCGTCTTTGTTCTTACAGGACAACGCCCCGGTCTTAAAACCTTCTGTAAGCCGCCGAACTTTCTAGTAAAATTTTCGGGCGTTGTTCCTATTGGCCAGCATCTCAAGCTCCTCGCACTCACGTATTTCGGCCTCTCGTTTCTTCTGTTGGATAATACGTCTCTCTTCCTTTTTCAGCTCTCTGTAGCGATCCCACATGGCTCGCGTTGCGCCCAATCGCAGCGATTCCCGATAAGTTAATACGTTTAACACGCTCGACCATGCAGATTGTAAGGAACGTAGTAAGAGTTCAGAACAATGCGTCGCGAGAGTTCGCCACCTTGACCGGACTACGGCAAGGGGATGGGCTCTCATGTCCCCTTTTTACTATTACCCTTGAAAAAGTTATCAGAGACTCTGCCGTAAGCACAAAGCGAACTATTTTGTTTAAATCAGTTCAATTGCAAGCCTTCGCAGGGTGGGTCAAACACTAAAAATCGGTGACTATGGTTTCGAAGTAGTAAAGGAATTTAAATACCTTGGAGTAATCATTAATCATAACAACAAAATTTCTGCAGAAATCGGCTACAGAATCTGGCCATAAAGTGCTATTTTTCGCTATATCAACTCCAAAAGAGTCGCCACCTAGACAGATAAACAAAGATTTCACTGTATCGCTCAATTATTATTTCCACCTTGCTATACGGTAGTGAACACTCAGGGAAATGGATAAACAGAAGCTGATGATTTTCGAGAGAAGAGTTCTGCGAAAAAATTTTGGCGCGATATGCGATAAAAGCGAGTAGCGTAAACGCTGCAATCATTATCTCGAAAAACGATATGCGCACCCATCTGTGATAACCACAATCATGACCAACAGATTGAGAGGGGCAGGTCACATTTTACGGACTAACACGGATTACCCACCTCAACAAATATTCTTCGATAAATTCCACAGACAGAGAAGAAGAGGCCGCCCGCCCCTTTAGATGGATTGACGGTGTCGAAGAAGACGCATCGGGATTGCGGGCATTGAGAACACACAAACGAGACCGGGACAGTTGGAGGCATATGCTACAGCAGGTGAAGACCCGACCAGGGTTGTTCAGCCAACAATGATAATGAAAAAACTCTAACAAATGATTGCATTCGTTCATCACAAATGAAACTGCTCATATATTTAAGCATTACTTTTCTCTATTATTTTCGCAGAGTTGCCTAATTTGAAGGCATTCAGTCAAGCAGAACACTTCCCTGTAAAGTGAAAACGCCTCTACTTGTGCATTGACGAAACAACCAAATGAATAACTAGCTGAGTGAGTTGATTGAAATGACGCCTATCATTTTTTATTCCGGCTTTGCACTTTGGAGGTTATTTAAATCCTTCTTTATTGTCCCTGAACCAATCAATGCCAAAACCGAATGACACGTAAACGAGCGATGAAGTGTAGCGCGTCATGTTAGTACGCTTTTTTACCTAAAAGTCTTATTGCGCTATTTCGTTGTTACTGGCGTTTTTTTTGTTTTTTTTGTTTTTTAATTCACTTAGCATGAGCTTGAAAGCACGAACAATTTCGTGACCTATTCAATTACATATGGAGGCAATATGTTCGTAAAAGTGGAAAAGGATTAGCAACCAATAAATCCATTTTAGTCCCTTCAATTGTACAACGAAAATGCGTGCAAAAAGGTTGTTCAAAGACAAAAGCCGCTAAGCTGATTGCTGCGAAAAATTGAAAGCGCAGGGACTTAAATGCAAATTTTTGCAAACAAAATTTTGGTAGAAAATATATCATTATTGGAATTTAATCTCAATTTACGCAATTTGAAAAACAACGTATTTTTGAGAAATGTTATTAATTCACGCCTAAAGGTATGTTTCTTTTTTAGAAAATTTATTTAAAAGAATAATTTCTGGATTGGGCGAGTAACTTCAACCTTTCAAAGTAACCCATTTGCAAATAGAGGTTACTTCTTCTTCCGAGGTGACTAATTGACATAATCAATATTGCTGACAATACGATGGTTTTAGGGGTTGTAAAGACTGGTATTCGTGCGAAAAGCTGGTAAAGAATTTTTTTTATTGTTTTTGTTGTGTATTTTGGTAGAATACCCTTCCCGAGCAAATTTTTTTAAGATGATAAACAGCAGTTGTAGGAATAAAGTTAGCCAAGTGCAGATTTTATTGTGGAATTTGGCAAAAATATCTCTTCATTAACAACATTAATTGCGTAAAATTTTCTAAATCAAAGATCCTTCTCACTTATTCAGTAAGTAAAGCCGTTAGCCCTTATCGTTAGTGCCCTATTTTGTAAGTAAGCAAATAAATATTCAGTAGGTAATCACAAAGCAAGCATTATTTTCCATCACTGCACTCAATACGGCTGGTTTTAAAAATTTTAACGCTTCCATTAAAATCCACTGAATATTTCACTTAACGGAGTTGGTAGTTATATTCATATGTAAATGGATCCGTGCATTAAACCTGTCGAAGCTTTCGCTAAATCGACTTAAATTCTCATTTCTCGCTTCAGGAAAATAGACCATCCAAATTAGCACTCTTTTGTATATATAAGATGTACAGGGTGGGCCATATAGCGTTTGCTTTTTGAACTACCTATTTTTCTGAGAATGGTAACACAAATGACATGTCAAATGTGTTCATAATTTACTTAAAGGTTTGACACTTTCGAAATGGGACGATATACGCTTGAACGAAATTGGGAAATATTGAAAGCCTATTTCCAAATTGGAAGTCTTCTTCTTCTTTTCTGATGAAGCTCATTTTCAGATTCGGATTTGGGGCTCATTGTCAATGGACTCATAGTTCTACTTAGAAATAGAAGACTAACACTGCTTTTTCTATTTGATTTGTTTCTTCGTACCTGGAATGAAATGCAATTGTACACTCATAAAAATTTTTCGAAGCTCTCAGGAAATATTTCCCATTGCACTTCAGGCCAAGGGAATGGATTTAAGAGATATGAAGCAATTGATTTGCAAAAACTACCTATATTTTTTTCAAGACCCTTAGCAGTTTTTCGAGGGAAATATAATATAACTCGTCTATTCTTCGTACATCCAACTCTAAGTTTTGTGACAACCCACAGCTGCAGAGAAAATACTGCGTACTTTCCTCATCTTCCAAATAAATTGTACGATGCCCATAAATCATCCCTATAGAGCTTGATCTTTAATTAGACCTATTAGGACTCTTAGCTCACTCTTCTCTCTCTAGATGGAGTTTTGCTGCCAAGCTTTCAAGAAAAAATTGGTTTTAGTAGCACTGCACCAAATACTTTATGAGATTTATTGATGAAAACCACATTAGTTCACAGTGAATTGGCTCCGGTTCATTTGAACACTCCAGCGAACCGCTGTTTGCCTATTCATCAGCCAGTTTATTGCCATGAACATCGCCATGGTACACACATAACTTCAATTTCACTTCAACAAACAACTGAGTTTACCCTCATCTTACATTTGTGAGCTATGTTTGAATAATTGCGAGCATTTGTAAGCCCTTACGAATAGCTTGACTGTAGTTACAGACCCTAATTTTAACTCCCCATCATCTTTTGGCAATTATCCAATTATATATTTACATAATTGGCACGTACAACCTTTTTGAGTGTTTAGCTCCTCCTCCTATTAGTGGCGTGCGTCTTGATGTTGTTCCACAAATGGAGGGGCCTACAGTTTCAAGCCGATTCTGAACGGCAGATATTTTTATGAGGAGCTTTTCATAGCAGAAATGCACTCGGAGGTTTGCCATTGCCTGTCGAGGGTGACCGCTATTAGAAAAATGTTTTTCTTAAATTTGGTGTTTCACCGAGATTCGAACCTACGTTCTCTCTGTGAATTCCGAATGGTAGTCACGCACCAACCCATTCGGCTACCGCGGCCGCCGATTGCTTTTGCATAATAAATAAGCAGGTAGTAAATATTTCAGAAAAGAATAACTTGCGATATCTCCAAAATTGTTCGTTTGCGGACCCATGTTTAAGTCTATACTTCTCCTTGGGCTTCTTTTAATCCATACGATTCCCTCCTTAAATATTTTACAATATTTTTTAATGCCTGCTGTATTTACTCATGTGACCGGGAATACTTAAATTTTTCTTGAAGGAGAAATATATGAAATTTCACAGTGGCATGTACAGATGTTTTTACTTTGCAGAAGCAACAAGTAAATAAAAATATTTTTGTGCTACTAACTCAAGCAACTAAAAAATAATAGAAAAATTTCGTATGTTAGCTTTGGGAATTTTTGCTCTGATATAGTAATATTAAGACAATTCATAAATAAGTGCAAACGACCTTGTACTACCGCATTTTCAAATTATAATGGCAAATAAATGCGTATTGTTGTTGCGTTTTCATACTTCCAATTTGAAAATGCCTTGATGTTAAGCCTACAGCTTAACTAAACTTAATAAAAAATAGTATTTTAATATCAATATTAGGGTGGCCTTGTCATTATTGTTAAAAAAAACGTGTAAGCATACTGATGAACCTTCGAATAGTTTACTTTCGATGATCGACATTCTCAGCTGTGTATCAACACTTTTATTTACTCCATCCTATAGTACTTAAAACTCCATTACATTTACGTCAACAGCAAACAGGATGGCAAGATTATCAATTGTTTTACATGAGCTGGTTTGTCATACCAAAGTTACTTAAGAAAGTGTAAATACATAATCGATATGCATACATATAAGTATGTACATAAATTATATCCATAGTACATAATTTTTAAGCTCTCACATATGTAAGCAAACCACCCGTATATGTTTACGTTTATTCACCCACCGACTCTGGTTTCGATAATTGAAAACGTGTCCGTTGCTCGAATAATACACTCAGCAGGTTGCGCTGGTTCGCCGTCAAAAATCAATCATCCATTCATAGCAACATTCCAACCCTGACGCGCTCACCTACAGCTATTTTAGGTAGATATAGAAGGCATACATACGTATATGCAAATACATCTGTGTTCAAAATATGAAAGGCGCAACGAATCGCCTAGTTTTAATTTTGTTATTTTTCATGATTTTTTTGTTTTTAATACATTCTTATAAAAGTACCATAGTGCAACCTAAAACCAAAACCATATACTATAACTCAAAGCTACAAAGTTGGAAAAAACTTCGAAAAAGATTTATAACACCTCAAAACAAAAAGTACATTCAAATTTTCAATTGTTTTTTAATTCTTATAAAAATTAGCCGAATGGGTTCGTGCGTGACTACAATTCGGAATTCACAGAGAGAACGTAGGTTCAAATCTCGGTGAAACCAAAATTAAGAAAAACATTTTTCTAATAGCGGTCACCCCTCGACAGGCAATGGCAAACCTCCGAGTGTATTTCTGCCATGAAAAACCTCCTCATTAAAATATCTGCCGTTCGGAGTCGGCTTAAAACTGTAGGTTCCTCCATTTGTGGAACAACATCAAGACGCACACCACAAATAGGAGTGGAGCTCGGCCAAACACCCAAAAAGGGTGTACGTGCCAATAATGTAATATATATATATAGGGTAGTCGAAAAAGTCCTTTCGTATTTCAAATCAAACTTCAACTCATTTTTTTTATACTTATAATGAACTTTAATAAACCTAATATGTACCATTTTGGTCGACCACCTTTTGCCATTTTTCTTTCAGAGACAATATTCCATCAGTGTAAAACTTTTCTGGTTTCTCGGCGAAAAACTGCAACAAGTAATTTTCACAGGCTTCTCTTGAAGCCAACTTTACTCCATTAAGGGAGTTCTGCATTGACCGAAACAAATGGTAGTCCGATGGTGCAAGGGCAGGGCTATATGGTGGATGCATCAAAACGTCCCAGCCCAGCTCTCCCAGTTTTTGCCGAGTCATCAAAGATGTGTGTGGCCTAGCGTTGTCCTGATGGAAGACGACACCTTTTCTGCAGATCAGTTCCGGCCGTGTTTTTCGATTGCTTGCTTCATTATCATCAGTTGTTGACAATAAAGTGTAGAATCAATCGTTCGAACAGGCTGGAGCAACTCATAGTGGATGATTCCTTTCCAATCCCACCAAACACACAGCATAACCTTTCGAGGCGTCAATCCTGGCTTTGCGACCATTTGTTGAGCTTCACCACCCTTGCACCATGAACTTTTCGTCTCCTGTTACCATTCGTTTCAGAAATGGTTCGATTTCATTTCGTTTCAGCAAAGAATCGCAGATGTTAATTCGGTCCATTCAATTTTTCACAGACAATTCATGTGGTACCCAAACATCGAGCTTCTTTTTGTAACCAGCCTTTTTTAAATGGTTCAAAACCGTTTGATGATGAATGTTTAGTGCCTTGACGATGTCATGGCAGCTTATGTGACGGTTCTGGTCAATCTTTTCCATAATTTCATCGACTTTTTCAACGATAGGTCGACCGGAGCGAGATGCATCTTTCACATCGAAATTTCCAAAACGGAAGCGAGCGAACCATTGTTGTGCTACACCGACTGATACAGCATCGTCTCCGTAAACTTCACAAATTTCATTGGTGGCTTGCGTGGCATTCTTCCCTTTTTTATATAAAAATTTCAAAATATACCGAATTTTTTCATTATTTTCACTCATTTTTGAACAGCTATAACTTTTTTCAACTTCTCCGAATTGAATTTTTTTTTCTGGTTAGTTGAAGCTTAAAATATCACCTTTCTAACATCATATGATATGACACAATGTGATTGGTAGCACTGGAGATAGATGACTCCAACGACATCTATTGACAAAATACGAAAAGACTTTTTCGACTGCCCAATATAAAAATTCCAAGGCACATTTATTAAAGGTGGTGGCACTGGACCAACGACAATATTTTGTACGTTTGATTTTCACGGTAAAGAATTTATTATTCTTATTCATCCACTAAAGATAAGCCCTGGCTACTAGGGCCTTCGGCTCATGTTACTACAAATTTAAAGATATATATGCAAAGTGTTACTACAAACTACCTTACATCTACATAGTTTATTTTTGTATGTTGGTGAATGCATTTATATGTCTAAGATATTACACAGTTTTAAGAATTTGTTAATAGCACTGATGTTAGCATTGTTCGGTGCCTTCAGTAGGTTGTAATTTCCCTGTTTAGGTGTAAAATAAGGCATTCGTCCAGTATATGAATGACAGACACGTTGGCTGAATTACAATGTGCACAGCTTGGTTTGACGGAATTTTTCAGGAAGTGGGAGTGTGTTCTTAAGGTGTGGCCTATTCTAAGACCCACGAACTTTTTAAAGTTTTGACTAAAGGGATTTTGATCTCTGTAGTGATTGCGGTACCCATGGTAAAGCAGAAAACAAAGAATAAATCACCAGCGATTTTTGGTCGTCTTTAAACTTATGTACATTTTATTACACTAAATTGAATAGACTATAATATTGTGTGCCTCGAAGTTTTCTAAAGATTCTGATAAAAAAATTTCAAGTATTTGTTGCAGTCTTTTGAAATTTGTTAAATTCTCGTAAAATTTGGGCAAAGTTTGTAGTTTTGAGTTATATAACTCTTGTGGTATAATACACTATATTTTTATAAAAGCTTACAAAATATAAAAACGAAAAACAAAAAAAATGTTAAAACTTGGTAATTCACCATGCACCTATTATTTTGAGCACAGATGTATATGTACACTGAGATATATGGAACGCCAGTAGCTGCTGCTGAAATACAAATGCACTCTACCGCAGCATTCAGTGACTTGGCGTAATTTTGAATATACTTTCGTATGTTTGAATATATATAAATACATGTGAAATGTGTGGTAATATACCCATATATAAGAGTATACGCGATATGCAGGGCTGAATTTACCATATGCATGTTCGTTATTTGGCAATCGATAGCTGATTGTAATCCCTTTTGAACGAAACTCAAATGGCTCTAAACTAAAACCGCCATCACATCTATTCTTACATCCGTAGGTTGCTTACAATGCGCAATGCTGCCAAATTCATCATTTTTGTCATAAACTCAGGTGTAAATATCAATTTTGGATAATGGATAATAGATACATTTTTTTCAACTATGAAGGTCATCGTTATGTAGGTGTATTTTTACAATTTTTTAGTAACCATAAAATTATAATATTTTTTGTAATACTTATATTTTATTTTAAAGTTATAACTCTTTTTATATTTTTTGCAAGGAAATATGAATATGCAGCCAGAAGAACATCAAAAATTAAAGAAAAAGACATACAAAAATTCTCACTACTGCTACTGTCCTGGCAATCCTAAATTTAGTCAAATATATGTAGGTAATATTTTTATTGCTCACACTAATAATGTTTTTACGAAAATCAAAACAAACAAAAAAAAAGAAACAAGTTGTTTAGCATAAAAATTCAGTTTAAACAACAAAGGCTGCTTTTCGATGATTTTTTGTGCGCTTTTTACGGATCTAAGGTCGAAAGGTGCTCATCATGTTTTACTTTTGAGAAAAGGGGTGGAAAAAATCTGCAAAATCTTTTTTTTGGGCACTTTTGGCATTCAGTTTCATATCACTAAAAAGCAAAATAACCATGTAGACCTATAACACTGGTTTACAGCCAAAATGCACCAGAGACGCCGTTATGAAATTCCTATGTAAAATCACCGTCTGATTCCGAAAATCAAGGTTATTTTTTATTCTATGGTAACGTTTTTGAGATATTTACGAATTACCGTTATTTCAAAAAAACAAAAAATTGGGCCCACTTAATCATATATATCTCGAAAACGAATTGAGCGATTCCAAAACCGTTTAAAGCTTTTAAAAGGTAATAAAATTTCCTATAAACTGTGTGTAAAACACTTTTTGCTAGGCCCTGCAGATTCAAAGATAACGAACTATCATAACGGATTTTTTAAATTTTTTTAGTAAAAATATAAAAAAAATTGTACTTTGAGAGAAAGGATCTCGAAAACTTTTTACTTTTTCGTGTATTTTTTGTTTTCACTCTAAGCTCTGTTTTATTACAAAAAAAATAAACTTTGATTAAACAAAATCGATGAACTAATACAAAAGTTACAAGCATTCAAGTAAATATATCCATATAGTAAAACTTAAGTATCCTACAAATAATAGCATATGTACTGTATGTATTCTGTCTTAACTCTATGATCTTATTTTATAATTGAAAAAGTTATGTGTCTTGTTTTGACGCTTATTTATATAAGGATCGGTTTCTCTTATGAGAAACCAACAGTAGTCACCCATCATAGCGACATCCCAGAATCCTTGATACCGACTTTCAATCATTTTCATTTGCTGGTGAAACCTTTCGCTATGCTCGTCACTTTCGTCGCCAAGATTTTGCGGGAAAAAATTTAAATGGGAGTGCATAAAATGAATTTTTAAAGACATATTTACTCCTGAAAGAAAATTAAAAAAGGAATTAGATAAATACGTAAGTGACACATTAGCATATAATTTTCTTAGGCTGGGTTAATCTTCCAATTCAGAACAAATTTTGGTCGTTCTTGTTTGTTCGGAGCAGGGCAATAAATTTAGATTAAGAGCTATATATTCTCATGTAAATTTAAAAATTTGCTTTAAAATTTTTTGTTTAGTTTTAAAGTTAACTGAGAAAACGGTCTTATATACATATATATATATATTGTATATATAACGGTCTTATATGTGTTTTTTATTTACCCATTTCCGCATTGTTTTTGATTAAATCGTTCTCTATCAGCTCGAAGGACTTTTGTGTTTGCCTAAAAAAGAAGTAACGACCTTTTCAAAAGAGTCCCACGCCGCTGCCTCCACTGGTGACAATAGTTCTTTGAAATGGGTATTGACCATTATTTTCCTTATTTGCGGCCCCACAAAAATCCCTTCCTTTATTTTTGCTTCTGAAATCTGTGGAAAGATTGTTTTCAAATAATGAAAAGCTTCGCCTTCTTTGTCCAAAGCCTTGACAAAGTTTTTGATAAGGCCGATCTTGATGTGGAGCGGAGTATGAGTATTTTATGTTATCCACCCCAACTTGAAACGCGATTCGTTCTGGCCAATCCTTTATGATGTAGTGGTCTTGACGTGCTCGGCTATCTCATTTGCATAGAAAGCAACAGTATTTTGTGTATCCAGGTTGTAGACCACATAGCTTTCCAACGACTTTTAGATCGGTACATATTTTTCAATCATGTTCTTCGTATTTAATTAATTCAAGCAATTTTTGCATTGTCTCATATGTTTCCTTCGCATTTACTGCATGCGCGATCGGGATAGATGGCTTTTGGTTGCCAATATGCAATAATACGGCCTTTAAACTTAATTAATTGCCGTCTATGAACAATCGCCACTCTTTTGAATCATATGGTTCACCAAACTGTTTAAATAGACCAGCAATGTTTTTGCAATAACAAACACTGTCCTTCTTCGTATAGTACTGGGAGAATTGTTCGTGACGAGTCATATAATATGTTACCTTAACACCGGATGAAACAAATTTAAATTGTTGCATACGAGAGGCGTGTAGTTTGGCCTTTTCTTTTGACAATTCCAAATCCCTTATCCAATCATTGAGTTGTGCTTGTGACAAAGGGTTTCTTTCGTTTTCCGTTTGCAATTCAGTACAACATGATGCCGCGTAATCAGATACTGCTGTTGACAATGAAACTGGAGCCGAAACTAAAGTTAAATTTGATTCTGGCAATGTAGCTTCCGTTGAATTTAGTTCTGGTAATGACACTGTAGATACGCTCGCATAGGTTACTTTTCTTGACTTTCCAACCCCAAATACTTTTGTAGTACAAATATAGCAGTCCGTTGAATGGCAAGTTGGTTCCCTCCTCTTCATTGGTGTAATAAATTTCATATGTCGCCTAAATAGATAGTTTAAGAATCATATGTACATATGACAGAATCATATGTACATATGCTACTATTTGTAGGGTACTTAAGTTTTACTATATGGATATATTTACTTGAATGCTTGTAACTTTTGTATTAGTTCATCGAATTTGTTTAATCAAAGTTTATTTTGTTTGTAATAAAACAGAGCTTAGAGTGAAAACAAAAAATACACGAAAAAGTAAAAAGTTTTCGAGATCCTTTCTCTCAAAGTACAAATTTTTTTATATTTTTACTAAAAAAATTTAAAAAATCCGTTATGATAGTTCGTTATCTTTGAATCTGCAGGGCCTAGCAAAAAGTGTTTTACACACAGTTTATAGGAAATTTTATTACCTTTTAAAAGCTTTAAACGGTTTTGGAATCGCTCAATTCGTTTTCGAGATATATATGATTAAGTGGGCCCAATTTTTTGTTTTTTTGAAATAACGGTAATTCGTAAATATCTCAAAAACGTTACCATAGAATAAAAAATAACCTTGATTTTCGGAATCAGACGGTGATTTTACATAGGAATTTCATAACGGCGTCTCTGGTGCAGAAAAAAAGTTGAAATTTGTGATCCAGTGTAATTATATTAGCAAACTCATTTTATTGTGATCCAATACGAATCCACAGATATCGGTATTTTCCTTTAGAAGAGCGTTGCAGCAAAACTTATGGGAGCCCCTGCACAGTGTTACCGGTATATTTCGACGATATTGGTGGGCATTCTCTGGTGTGCGTGACTAGCTTCCCGCATTACCCAGTATCGAAATCACTCAACATTGAATGACAGTTTTTTCTATTAGCGGTCTCTCCTCGGCGGAGAACGAAAAACCTTCGAGCTTTTTTCTGTCATGAAAAAGTTCCTATTAAAGAAATATTTGCTGTTTGGAGACTGAAGAAAACTGTAGGTTTCTTCTTTCCGGCAGGCAATGGTGAACTTCCGAGTGTATTACTGTCATGAAAAATTTCTTTATAAAAAACCATCTACCGTTCGGAATCGGCTTACACCTCTATTTTATGGAAAAAACATCAACACGCATCTCAAATCGAAATTTAACATATTAAATTTGCATGGCCTTGTGAAAATTTGTAAATTCGTTCACCGATCGCACGTGGACGGTAAATGATTTCATGGATTTCATGATTGAAAGAGGAGACTCTCACCTTCCATTTACTTGTAGTAAGAAGACCAAGAAAGTAGGCAAAATTATTTTCTATGGTTTTGGTCATTAAAAGTATCTATAACAAATGGAAAATATAAATATTTTTTTGATACCTTTTAGAAAATGATTGACATTCAAAATATTTCAGTTTAATATAAAAATATTTTAAATCAGAACTAACTAGGTAGGGATATTTCGGCAGTCTTTTTTTTTTTGTTAAGAACACGCTTTATAAAATGCATAATAAGGTAATAAACTTTTTTTATCACTTTTAATTATTGTACTTTCAAAAATAATTGCCACTGGATAGCTCGTGGGAATCGCCGTATTATTCATTCTCAGTTCATATAATATATTCAGTACCACAGGCTTTCGAAGAGCTTCTTATGCTGGTTTGATCCGACTACT
Organism: Anastrepha obliqua; assembly: GCF_027943255.1. Taxonomy (NCBI): domain Eukaryota; kingdom Metazoa; phylum Arthropoda; class Insecta; order Diptera; family Tephritidae; genus Anastrepha; species Anastrepha obliqua. The sequence continues at coordinate 92,681,735 of NC_072892.1, forward strand.
TATATAACTATTGAAGGTAGAAGGTATTTCTGTGACCACATCAGATATTGCCAGATATCCCTAATCCCAATTAATATTATTGGTCGTAAAGTGCTCACAATGCCTTGCCGATTTGTTTCACTTGACTTGAACTCTGAAACAAAAAGTCAGAAAATTTTCCTTTGATTGAAATACTGAATTTAATTTTTTTGTTTTTTTTTTTTTTGTTTTTGGTTAAGTTTGGTAGGGTAACTTATCGTCTGCTGCGTTCAGTGGTGCAACCACTAATCCCTACTCCCGTTATGGGAAGACTCCCTTCCCGGGACTACTGTCTGCATTACTTCGGGAGAGCAAAGAACGGCGTCCATAAAATGCACTAGTTATATTCACCCACGTCTGGGTCCACTATATTTGTAGCTATAGGCTCGTCTTCTTATGTCTCTGTCTGTGAGGCTTCGCTTTGTTGTACTGTGTCGAGGTCTATATTTTTTTCAGTAAACCATCTTCAATATAGTATATTTTAACCGAATTTCAGCTTTCTTCGCGTTCAAGCAGTTTTGCTGATTATATTGGCCGGCGCGATGACGTCAATCTGTTCCCTCAGAGCATCTCTTTCCACGAGCCATCTGTCGTAACTAAGGAACGTGTGCTCGGCGTCATCGGTATTTCCGGAAGTATCCGAATTTGAATTCGTTTGCCTATTGTTGAAATGAGTTTCGGCGTCTATCTGTCACACGGTCCCATGGGCTTTGCCACTAGTGCATGGTTTGGCATCTCCGTTCCGCAGCGCTAGTGGTGGCATGTTTTTTCTGGGAACCCCAAGCATCCATTCGTTTTCGGGCCATGAGGTCGGCGGGTCATTTAGGTATTACTTCAATTTGCCAACAATGTATCGAATCTAGTCGAACTTAGTTCCTTAATCCATAAATAAAATAAAGTCTGGTTTGATATCTGTAGGGCAATATTCATTTGCGCACAAATATTTTCAAAGCGCCAGGTTTTTCTTTCGATTTTTATAATTCATCCCAGTTTTTAGCTTAAGTACCCATTAAGAATCATTTTTTTTTTCACAAAAAGCAAAATATTTTATGCGATAATGAACTTCTCACTTGCCAAAAGTTATGGAGAATAAACTATATCGCTTTTCAAATAAAATTCTCAACTGATTTGTTAAATTTGGTCACTAATCACGTGGCTGCCTCAAAAAATCGCGTGGTTAAGAATTGAAATGCGCAATAAGCATATTTAATTCGACTAACGATTCTCATAAAAAAAATATGTTTATGAAAATGATTTAACTACTTAATCTACTAATAATTGGTCTTTCAAAAGTTACTCCTAGATGTGAGTAGTGAATAATTCCTAGACGGTACCTTTTTTTATGTCATCTTTGACATTTGTCAAGTAGACAGATATATAATTTTACGCGATAGAACAACGCGTTAAAATTATTGAAACTTATTATGAAAATTGTCGATATTTAAGAAAAACAACAATTTTGCGATATAATTCGTAATTTCCTAGTTGAAATGATCACCCGAATGAGTCAATAGTAAACCCGAATGCGTTCCCCAAAGGTTAGTGAAAGAATTTCAAGAAAATGGTTCTGTCGAGGATAGACTGGCAGACCAAAAACTGGAAGAATATTTCTCTCAACAGAAGAATATTTCTGCTGTATCAACTTCGATATCTCGATGTTCTCAGCAATTGATGATATAATTTTTCACATATGAAATTTTTAAGACCCGTACTTTTTATAAAAATAGTGAAACCGGCTTATAATTGTACAAAGCAAAGCATCTGATTTTTTCAAAGCTGAATCAGGTAAAGGAGGGAGATGCGCTGTCTACGTTTGTATTTAATCTGATCCTAGACCATATCATTAAAGAGGTTGATCCATCGGGCGCTATATTCAACAATCAACAAAATTTCGCAAATATGCGGGTTTGCTGATGACCGGGTCATCTTCGCGAGAAATATAAATGTTCTCAGAGAAGTATTTCAAGCACCCCAATCAAGAGCAAAAGTTTTCGGTTTAAAGATCAACGAAAACAAAACGAAGTATCTCCCAAGGCTTAACACGTTGAGAAAAATTCCAGATCTTAGAATTGGTAATCACGAATTTGAAAGCGTGGATGAAATAAATATAGGGTTTTTCAGTAAGAGCGCTTCAACTTTTTAACTTTTTTGAATAAAACACAAACGGTTTGACTTTTTTAACAAAATTTTTTTTTATTATCGAGTTGAACATATACATTTAAGTATGAAATTCGATTTCTTTTGCATGACCACCGCGTGCACGTTTTACAAAGTCCAATCGTTGAACCCAATTTTCGACCACTCTTTTGCATAAATCGGCCGAAATTCCAGCAATTTCGCGTTCAATATTGGCTCTGAGCTCACAAATCGTCGCCGGCTTGTTCCTGTAGACCAATGACTTCACATAACCCCAAAACGGGACGGCTTGTTAAATGGACCGTAAAATGGTCGTAATGCTCTTAAAGTAGCAGCAACAGAACGATTATTTTCATAATTTGCAATCGTTGCTCAAGTGTGTAGCGTTCCATGATGAAATGTATACTAATGAAGTTTACAAATGACAAGCGAAAAATAAAAAATATTGCGTCGTTCGCCCTCCCTATCGGAAAAAATTGAAGCGCACCTATTGAATAACCCTATACTTCGAACTACTTCTCAGTAGAACAGATGATACAACGATTGCTATATAGGTTGCAAACATAACATATTTTGTCCACGTTAAACTATTAAAAAGCAAGCTCTTGAGTAGGAAAATGAAAATCAAAATATATAAAACACTTATTCCACCAGTAGCAACGTACGGATGCGAAAGGTGGACATTGCAAACGAATACAATTAAACAATCTGGAAATAAGAATACTCAGGAGAATACTAGGCCCAGTACGAGAAGAACATATATAGCATCAGATATAAACGCGAGATAGAGGAATTCCTACAAGGTAAAAACGTTGTGCGGTTTGCCAAATCGCAACTCATCCGATAGCTAGGGCACGTTTACAGAATTCAAGATGAAAGAATACCTCGCAAAAATCTAGATGCGCGCATGCTTGGTGAAAGGCCGCGGAAACGGTGGTTAGACGTCGTTGAGGACAACCTCAGAAGCATAGAAGTGGCTATGAGATGCACGGAGAATAATTGAGGAGGAAGCTAAGGCTCACAACGAGCTGTAATGCTATGAATGATGATGAGTGAAACCTGAAGTAATCCAAATTTAAACATAGATTTTATAAGAACAACATCTAAGCACGCCGTTTGAAAGACACCTTCGTTTTATATATGCAAAAATAAAATAATTTGGGATATACTTTTTAAGCAATTTAGTCCACCTACAAAATTGCACTATCTATTCTAAAAATATTAAAATTCTTAAGGAGCACTGCTTTTTGCCTCCCGTCCTTTCAAATTGAACCGAACTGCACAGAGGAGACTGAGGAGCACATTATCTTTGTGACTGTGCAACATTTGTAGGGCTACAGTGTGAGCTACATAAAATAGTGCAATTATACAGACTCAAGTCAACCACTGAAAAGAGACCAAGTAGTTTAGCTCGGATCTACTCATAACAAGTTGGATATTTCAGAACGGTGCCTGCTTCGAAGCCCCTGGAAACATTTGAACGATGTCATATGCCGTACATAGTGGCAAACGTGGGACTTCAACGAAACAAACAATTTACGTTGATACCTCACAAACAGGTTGTTTAATCAGTCGTACACCGACCCAGCGTTATTGGAAATATCCTTATTGAGAAAATTCCATAAAAGCAGAGTGAAATAAAATAACACAACACCAAAATGGAAAATGTATGGCATGTCGATGAAAAATGCCATCGATTGTCTTTGGTTATGGGGAAGAAATAATAAGTATTCCATTTTATTTTTGTCCACTAAATAGGGAAGTCCTTTCTTTGATATATTTTGTGACTTAAAAATTCAACATTGATGTATAAGATTGCGCGTCAGTTCGTTTGGCAAATAATCGAAAATGGTATAAATGGAGTATAGAAACTCAGGTTTCAAGGTTACAGCAATTACTATTACTCGTATTGTAATCAGCTTAACCTTCCAGCAACCTTTTTTACTTTTTTTATTTTTAGATTACAAAAGCACATCAGAAATACAATGCCTCGAGAAAGACTACACCTTCCTTTCAAAACATAATATCCATATTGTGATAGAAGTACGCCCTATTCTTCGTCCTCTGTCACGCATACATACATATACATATGTGTGTGCACACAAAAGTGTTTGTATATGCAAATTGTTTGTCAAATCTCACGAGAATCGGCTTTAAGACAAGCAAAAATACCAAAAATTCTGCTATAAAAGGAATAGAAAACAGTCTTGTTATCCAAATTGGTGGCAATGGTATGCCGGTGCGTATATATGTATGATATAATAAATGTTTTACGGCGGAGCGAAGTATACGATTTTGAATATATTTTGCTAAAAATGTTTTGCCTATACTTATACGTATGTATATGTATATGTCGTTATTTATTTAGAACGTAGGTCAAATGGCGACTTCTAAGATGCTAAATATTTTTATTTAAATTTTTTTTTATACATGTACGGTTGTGTATGCATGTAGTTAATATATTTGGAAAATATACTTTGGAAAGGTAATGCTTTGGTGACTTATCTGCATAAACTTTAGCACTTTGTTACTTCAATGGTGCGAGAAATGGGTGTGAAAAATGACCATGATTAGGGTAATGCTCAAAATAAGGAAAACAAATTTTTCATAAGGCTATGAAAACGAAGAAGACCTCACAGGGTTTTATGTGGAATATAAATTTCAGTAATAGTTTGATAAGATTAAAGTATTATACAAATATTTTTTGCACGCCAGATATTCTGTCTCTACAAAATGATCTTGAGCAGAGAAACTGAATTACCTCTTAATAGCAAAAAATATTTTCACTCAAAAAACCTAAACCCCATTAGAAAAACATTTCTCCTTTCGAGCCACCGTTCTTAAATTCGTGCATATCGAAGTGATGTTGGACTTAAAATTTGCCTTTGCCAGTCACATTAACATCAAAATTGTAAAAGCCTCTCAGAGCCAATTGATACTAAACGAGGTTTCAGACAGGGTGACTCGCTGTCATTTAACGCCTTTAACCTGATGCTAGAAAATATTGTGCAAGGCGCAGAGCTTAATTTATTATATGAGTTTACAATCGCTAGCGTTTGCCGATGATATTAGCATCATCGAGCTTAACAACCGTGCTGTTCCTTATGCCTTTTCTGAGCTGTATAAAGAAGCTGCGCGAATGAGTTTGCTGATGATCGAGGAGAATCATCTGTCACCAAAAACAAACGGTCGGCGCACTCGCGTTACGGCACCCACGTCACTTTTGACATTAATAATATTGAAGTAGTAAGATACTTCGTTTATGCTGGCTACCAATACCGATAATAATGTCAGCCTTGAAATCCAACGGTGAATCTCTCCTGTAAGAAAGTGCTACTTTTGTCCAAATAGGAAATTTACTACTTATTACAACTTTCGACGAACAAAACAAACACTTTGAAAGTCTCTCATAATGCCCATCCTATGAAGCATCCCTTGAAGTGTTTGAAAGAAAGAATCTGTGGAAGACTTTTGGACCTTTCCATATTAGTGATGGCGAATATCGTAGGTGTTGGAAGAATGAGCTGTATGCGATATACGCAGGCACGGACATAACACAGCGAATTAAGATTCAATGACTTCGCTGGTTAGATTATTTCGTACGAATGAACACAAATGCACCGGCTCTGAAAATACTCGATACGATGCATGATGCATGCGGTAGCAGAGGAAGAGGAAGGCCTCATTAGCGTTCGAAACATCAGGTGGAAAAGGACTTGGCGCGCTTTGCTAAACTCGGCCGAAATCACTTAAGCGTTATCGAGCCAACCAGAAAGAAGCAACATCACATTAGTTTTATTATTTTACAAATTTATTTTGATAAATGCCCCTATTTAGCACGCTCGAATTTCATAACCTCGCAGGATTACTGAAACAACAAAATCGTTAACAGTCTTCATGAAAAAAAAAATTAGAAATATTTATTGAGAGGTAATCGGAGTTTAAGTCCTATCATAAAGCTATTTCGGCGCCTTGAGTTCTATAGTTCTTTGTACTCAAACTATATACAGTTTCTAGCTGCAGAACATTCTTAAATTTCAATTCAAAATTTTGTTTTCTGGGAAAAAGAAGTGGTCATATTTTTTAAAGCCACAAACATAGCGCTTAATATTAAAGAAAATCCATTATTTTCTCGGTAGATGGCTGTAGTGATCGATATCTCATGCAGTATTGATCAAACAAATTAAAGTTTATGCTCATTGTCAAGATAGATAAGAGTTTATTAAGTAGAAAAACGTTACAAAATTTATGGTATCGCACAATTTACAGAATATGATTTAAATCTTAATTCTACATCATTATATTTGTATATTTATCACAGGTTTGGTTTTTTAAATGATTTTTGAAGTGAAAACTTCTTTAGAATCGTTGGGAGTGATTTGAGAAAAAGTGAAACGAAAAAAGCGACACTCTTGGCTACGAATATTACATATAAACGTAGCGACGAACTAAATAACTTTTGGGCCAGCGCCGACAGAATGGCGCGATAGCCGAGCGGCTAGCAATGTGAGCTTCCGATCCAAAATCCTTGGTTCGAATCACAAGAAAAAAATTTTTTTTTATACAGTTATTTTATTTTATTTTATGATATGTTTATGAGGAGCTTTTTTTTCATGGCAGAAATACACTCGGTGTTTTGCCATTGCCTGCTGAGGGGTGAGCGCTATTAGAAAAATAGTTTTCCTTAAGGGGTTACGCCACTCTAGCTACTGTAAAAAAGCAGTTTTTTAAGGATTTTTTTTACATTGAAAGAAAGGTGCCAGGAAAAAACTTTTTAAGTATATTATTAAGCATGTATTTAAGTGTAATTACAAATATTTTTATTGAAAAATATTACAAAATGGCGCCTTTGGAGTGAATCTCTGAACGCGCCCTGCGAAAAAGGCACTTCACGGCAAGCAGTACAACTGACGTAAATGTCCACCTAAACCAAATTAAAAACATTCTTCTCAATCGACGTGAGTATAGCTGTAGAAATACGTACGGGATTTTAGAAATATTGAAATTTGCGTATTTTGCAGATGTTTGAAGTCAAAAGTAGAATTTTTCGTCTAAAATGGAACCGTTAATTGTTTATAAAAATTTTTCTAATTAATTAATAAAAAAATCCGTACGTATTTCAGTGCGGAATAATGTTCTAAAGATCCTTGTACAATTACAAGTGAAAATATTAAAAATTGTTTGTGTTATGCTGCTTGCCGTTTTGAAAAATCACGTTTTGAGATAAACACGCTTTAAATTTGAATAGTCGGTTCAGAGACGTCAGAGGCGCTCGCGCAAAAGTGCGAAATATTAGAGATAAACATTTTTTTCACGCATAGGACTTTTTGTTTTATATTCTAAAGAGTTTAAAGCATCTTTTAAGCAAAAAAAAAAATTTCGATATTTTGAAAATCCTAGAGTGGCCTAACCCCTTAATTTTGGTGTTTTCACCGAGATTCGAACTGACGTTCTCTCTGTGAATTCTGAATAGTAGTCACGCACCAACCCATTCGGCTACGGCGTTTGTTTAATTTTACTGATGCAAAAATGAGGAAAAATATATGAATAAAGTTTGCATACTGTTTACACATTTTCCAAAGGTGACGGAGAACCAAAAAAAAAGTCGATTTTCAAACAAATACGAGTGCATATGTGTAATTGTGTTAGAGTTTCGGTCACGCCCCAGCAAAACCTGCGTGCATATGTGTTTGTAACATTCAAAAAAATGTAATTGTGTTAGAGTTTCGGTCACGCAGGTTTTGCTGGGGACGCTCATAATAGCAACCGCGTGTGTATTTTTATATTCGTAAATATTTTCATGTTTAAATATTTACCGCAATTATGCCGAAAAATAATGCAGAAAAGTATCGTGAATATCGACAGAAAAAAAATCAATAAATAGCATCACGGAATTCATTCACGAAAATTTAATAAAGTATACACCAGAAGTATTGCGGATACTTAGAAAAGATTACGATAAAGTCCCAATGATTTTAAGTGGCGATTTTAACGTAAATTTTGCATTGGACACAGCGGTTCCTTTAATTGACGTTCTCAATACAACATTCAATTTAAAAATGTGTAACAATCGCACTGAATCGAAGATATGTTGACAACATCGAAACCAAAGCATTTGTATCATATTTTAGCTATCATAAGCCACTCGTATCATTCGTTGAAATTGAAAACATTGAGGATGAATAATAATAAAATGAAGAAAATAAAATATGAACTATATAGCAATATTATAATGAACCTATAATTATCCCGCTCCTAATGCTGCTTTCGTCTTATTCTCTCTCAGTTTGTTTTACGGAAGGTTTCACTTCTATCGCGTCTAACCGTTAGACTGGTATTTTTTTTCTTTTTTTCGAAGGAAAAAACTGCTATGAAAAACCTCCGCTATACATCTTACAAGCTAGGGTTAATCTGTACGCATTTAAGTACCAGGGCCTAATTGAACATTAAGAAAGTTCAGTTATTAGTAGATTGTCCGAAAAACTGGAACGAATTTTGAATCTTTTAGTCAAATTTTGTATTTGATCTGACAAAATCTTAGTTTTTGATTCATCATGAAGCTTTCTGGTGGAGAAATGCCATGGGAGTCGTAGCATCATTTTGAGTACCTTATTTTGGCAGATTTGCAGTTTCTTAACATGTGACTTTGCGATATTACTCCAGGCTGGACAGGCATATAATATTATTGGCTGAAATATAGACTTATAAATTATCAGCTTATTTTCATCACTTAAGCCTGAGCGTCTATTTATTAGGGGATATAACATTTTAATCGCCAAATTTACTTTCTCCTGTATGTACTTTACATGATCGCAAAAAGATACTTTTTTATCAAAAATCACCCCCAGATATCGTACGGTATTGGCCCACGGGATATCATAACTACCTAATTTCAAACCTGTACTTGGTATAAAGCAATGACTTCTTCTTCTAGTGAAAAAGATAGCTTGCGTCTTACCAATGTTTAATTTTATTTTCCAAGTACACAAGTAGTCAAGATGATATTTCGCACTGTTGGTTCCGTGCAGTTGGGAATTACAGGGTGTTAGAAATGGGAGTTTACAAAGAGGTACATTGTTACATACAGCTACAAGGTCCGACACTCATATGTAATCATCTTCAGGTCGCACGCGTAGCTGATGCACGACACCAGCTGTCTGTTAGTTGGCTCGCGCGGAAGCATTTTGCCAAGTAACCGCGAAAAAAGGAAATCAGTAATGGATTTATAACGTAAAAGTGTAATTGCATTATATGGCTGGTAAATCACAACCAGTGATTGTTCGTGAGCTCGAGGACCTCAAAGTAAATAAAGTTTTTGTTTATCACACCATTACTCGTTACAATGATACTGGTAGCATCGCGAAACGTCATGGAGGTGGTCATCAAAAGACTGCAACGTCACGTGAAATGGTTCACAAAGTGAAAAAGCGACTTGAGCGAAATCCTCGACGAAATGCCAGTCAAATGGCGAAAGAACTGAAAATATCTGACCGTAGCATCCGCCACATACTGAAAAATGATCTCAAACTCAAGCCCTACTAGATCCAAAAGGCGCATGATCTCACCAAGTCAGACTTAAGAAGGCGAGGGAGTTGCTTCGTTTGGCCGATTTGGGACAATTTCCGAACATTGTATTTTCTGACAAAAAAATATTCAAATTGATTGAGCAGTTCGTAAACTCTCAAAACGATAGGATTTATTTCACCGACCGTTCATTCGAGAATTTGAGCCATCGGTTGGCCACCAAGAGGCAGCACCCGCCATAGGTAATGGTTTGGACCGCTGTAATCGCAGATGGGCGCTGCGAAATGCGAAATATTATATGGAAAGTATTATAGAGGTTGCTTTGAAGCCGTGGGCAGACAAAACTTTAGGTGGCAAACGATGGACGTTTCAATAGGACTCGAATCCGTCTCACAAAGCTCGAGTGAACCAAGAATGGCTAAAAAAGAACGTCCACACAATAGTTATCAAATTCACCCCACGCGAATCCGAAAGATTATGCTCTTTGAGACATTTTGGTATCGAGGAGCTGAAAAAAGCCATTGTTCGCGAGTGGGCCAAAGTACCTGCAAGTCACACTCGGCAAGCTACCCATTTTGGACCGCCTCAAGGCAAAAGGTGGTCATATCGAGCAAAAGTAAATTGATTCCTAATTTAGTATTATTTTCACACATTTTTTACTTTGAAATGAATAAAAGTAATTTTCCTAACTAAAATTATGGCCTTTTTAATAGGTTACACTTCAAGTGCCGGACTTGTAATTACGTGCAATTTTGGTTTCGTCGATTCTGTTGAGGAATTTTTGATATTAAAGGAAAGTCGATAATATCGAAAATGTCAATAAAATCGCGGAAATAATCAAAGTTTCCAGGCATGTTAATAGTCGTAGCATTACCAAAGAGCTAAAGATCGACTATAAATGTATCAATCTCAAACTGAAGCGTTTGAGAATCTTCAAAATTCCTTACCACGGAGTGTATCTTAAGATAATCCGCATATAAAGAAATTTTAGAAGAGAAAAGCAGTCCCCGATGTTATTAATAAATAATAACAAGCGTAAGGTTCCAGAATGCGACTTTGAAGGACCCCCGTTGTCATCACAATTAACTCTGTAATGGAACTTTTCATGAAAAACTTCTAGGAAAATATTTTCTCCTTAACTAAGTTTTCCTTCAAATGAAAGCTGTAAAAGTAACAGTCATTAATCTCAGTTATTACCACAAAATAACTTACGCTTGCCATTTTGGAAAGTTTTGTTATTAATGTATCGCTCAGCATTGAAATTTCCAAAAAAAAAGTATAAATAAAATAAGTGCGACATGCTTCTCAGCTAAGCACAAACGCACTTAATGAGTGGCGATGAATCAACACTAATTTTAAGCTGCTGAATCAGCAGTAAAATTCTATTCGGGTGACAATCGCTGCAAGCAAATCTCTGGCATTATTTACCACGAGTTCTCAACTTTTTACGACTTTTCTTTATCATTACCAACAAACATTTTACCTTTAGCCACATGTGACTTGCTCGTGCAGATATGCAATAAATGTGTACGAGTATATCTGGCTGTCGAACATCAAGCACCATGTCCGACTTCATTCGCAAATAACCATTCACAACACGAAAGTTAAATCCAACAAAGTAACATCTAAAATAGATGTTAAAATTTAATTTTCGCTTTATTTTCCCAGCATATTTTTTGTCCATAAAATATAGGTGTAATAAAAAGTGGAGCGCAAGTGCGTTGCAATGGTATTTTCTGATATTTTAGAAATTTCCCATTTGCATTTTATTGAAAAAAATAATTAATATTAGCCTCAATATAATTTTCTGTTGTACATTTTTACACCACCCGAAAAGCTGCTCATAATTTCGTGCAGTTTAAAATTTTTATGAGCTAATCGGAAATTTCACCATTTCGCTTGCTATTACACGCAAATTATGGGCAAAATTAATTAGGCAAATTTTATTGCTCACAAAAACGAACATCACACAAATCAACGAATGCCACAAAGTAGATAATTCAATTTGGCATGCGTGCACATATAAATATAATTAATACTTCTACATGGTGGCACAAAATTAATCATCTAATTTTGTTTTTTAGTAAAATTAAAAACTTTATTTTGCCCTTTACGCACGCCATTGCTTGTCTACTGCCATACTGCTGCAGTGTAGCTGTTTAGGTCACAAAACTATACATCTTCCTGTAGAAACTATACATCTTCATGTAGAGTGATTAATTTTGCGCCAGCGTGTAGAAATCAAATTCAGTGAAATTCAAGATTTTATTGTAGTCTTCTAAAAATTAGATAGTATTATAGTTTTCTTCGATAAATTAGAGTCATACAATTAGAATGGCATTCTAGCAAAAAAATATTGTGTTTCCAAAGTCTTCTTATAGGGATATTGATGTGAATGCCAATTTCACAGGCAAATGAGAGCAAGATTATAGTGTTTCAGTATGAGGATTGTAAATTAATAAATCCAGTGGAGTATTTGAACGTTTTTTGTATTTATTCAAGCCTCAAATGGCAGTAAAAGTATGGTATATAGGTGAAGGCAACGTATTCACATTTAGAGCGAACCAGTGAGGTGAATAATAGTACCCAGATGTGAAATTCACTAAAATCTATGCTGAATTAGTAAACAAAAGCAAGCATAAAATATTGCTTGGGAATAGTAAACCGCACCATGCACTGCACTACAAGGGTTAGTAGCAAAGTTGTTAACTTTTCCTCAAGAACTTTTTTTTTATTATATTGTTTTATTTATTTAAGCTTTCTACAGATGAATATTGAATTCAAATTCAAACTATTGAAACAATTTTTTTAATGATAATCGGGCTATTATGGCTGCCTGAAGATTCCCACATTAAACAACAGTTCACTTGATATCTCAAGTTTGGAAGGTTTAAAACAAAAATAAAACAGTTATTAGTAAAGAGTCGCTTTGATATGAACTGCGATGGCTGAAATCGAAACAAAGTTTAAACCGCTGGATTTTATCTTTTTTTTAACCACAAATTGCAAAAAAAGAGATTAAGTACTAATTCATAATTATAATCGTTGTTCATGTTAAAAAGATAAACGCTCGCCAAAATTACTATTTAGGCACCGCAAGCTTTGACTATTTGATTATTTATTTTTTAATTTCAATTTTTCTTAGATAAAGATATAGTTTTGTCTATAATAAAATAATCGAAGTTTCAACTTTGGTATGGTGGGTCAAACTACTACTATATCAAAACTGTGTAAACTACAAAGGCTGGCGTGCCTAAGCATAAGAGGAGCCATGAGAACTACCGCACCTGCTGACATGGAAGCACTTTTAAATTTACCACCGCTACTTTTAGCAATACAGGAGGAAGTTACTATACAAGTACTCTCTTTCATATGAAAGAAAAACTTAAATCAGTAGATCTTACTGGACACTTCAATACCTTGAACAGGGTTCAACATGCAGTATGCATAACCCAGACGAATGGCCTTACGAAACCCGTACTCAATTTTATAAAGAGATAAAAGGTTATCTTCCCGTCCAGGGAAGAGTGGAGCACTAACCCAATATGGCTAAATCATGGCTCACAAAAATGGTACACAGATGATTCCAAAACGCTGCAAGAAGTAGGAGCAGCAATAGTGGGGCCTAAAGCAGGCAAATCCCTAACACTAAGTACAGATACCACGAATTTCCATGCGGAGCTCTTCGTCATAATGGAAACAGTGGAAATCATATCCAAAAGAGAGTGCGTGAAAGTAAAAATTAAAATACTTTCGGATAGCCTATCGGTTCTCAAAGCCTTGAATAGCTTCACATTCAGGTCAAAAGTCCTAATAGAGTGCAACAATGCAACAATGCAACAATGCACTCAACAAACTGGCCACTCATAATCAGATCTCACTGACTTGGGTACTAAGACATGAAGGACCCTAAGAGACGAGTAGGCAGACTTTTATGCCAAAATAGGGCAGAAGAGCTATTTATTGGGCCAACCCCATTTTTCGGCTTTAACAAAAATAATATAAAACTGGAAACCAAAAAATTGATCCAAACTAAAACCAGGGAACACTGGAATGGCACAAGCGGCCTTAAATGACTTCAAAAATTTTTTGAACTTCAATGCCAACAGAGCAAAATCTGATCTAACCTTAGATAAGAAGGGCCCCAGATTACTCTGTGGAGCACTTACAAGTCACTTTGCCTGTAATAAACACTTTAACACAATAGGGTTATCTAGTACAAGATCATGCAGGTTCTGCTGTGATGAAGAGGAATCTATGGAACACTTACTCGCCAACTGTGAGGCACAGACACAGAATCCTGGGCTCGTACCTACAATTGCTCCCTCCTAAGGAGCTGGTTCGATTCCTCCGTATAATAAATAATTATAATTAGTAATTAGGGGCGCACAATAGATCAATCTGGTGGCAGTGCATAAAGGCCTTAGCCTAACCCGTATAACCATTACCATTACCATCTAAGTTTTAAGCCTGTAAAATATTTATAAAGTTCAACAAATCTTTATCCAAATTTCTTAATTTTTGTTCAGAATATAAAAAGGAAACTGAGTACACAGCTTTATAGCCCATCAAATCCAACAAAGTGATACCTTTTTCATTGACGATATTTCACATTTTTCCCGTATAAAAACAAATATCGTTATATCGTTATCAAAAATCAACGAAAATTTTCCAACTTGCACTTTGTCATACTTTATCTAGCTGAAGGCCTTCAGCTGCCAGTGGTACAAATTACAGTTTAAAATGTATAACTTATTTACTTTTTTAAATAGATAATAATAATTATAATTTGTTTTACTCAAAACTAATGGGTCATAAAACTTCACACAAAAATTTTTTTGGATCTTTGCACGTTGGCGACCGCGAATATCTCAGGCAATGGAACAATAATTGTTACGGCCCCTTAGACATATTGCAGCGAGTAAAGTCCAGCAGATCTTCTAGATTGGCCATGATGTTCAAATCGATCCAAATGCTCAAGCTCTGGAAATATTCGATGGTACCGCTGGTGATAGCAGAGGAAGTGCAAGGTCTCCCTCGAAGAAACACTTCGCCTCGCTTAATGTGTCCTCCATTGGTTTAACAGCATCACCAGGTACTCCACAGATAAGAAGAGGAACTCGGTCAAACATTCAATAAAGGGTGTAAGTGCCATATATGACATAGGTATATATGTATATGAATATATATATATTGGTATATGTATGTGGGAATAAGCTTTAAAACGTTAGCCCGATCGGATCAATATGAATCGTGTCCGCCAGGTTGTAGCACGTTTTTTCGAGAAAAGCGCGCTTAGAGTGCCTTTTACGTAATGCGTGCTTGAGACATTGTTCCGCGTTTTTCAACCTGTCCTCCATCTTTTCTACCAAAATAACGTCTTTCCTAACAATGCTACAAATGCCTGTTTTAAGAATTTTCACTTTTAGAAAGTCAGTTTTCTGAAAATTTTCTTTGATACTAAATTATTAAGTGGCTCTGAAATAGGAATTTAGAGCCAAAAACCACATCGAGATCGGAAATTCCGCACACTATTCTTAGCCGACAACCACCGATGGGGAATAGGAAACGTGATTTAGGTATAACAAATTTTTATATTATATTAAAATATAATTTGTTTTCATTACACCAAAAAGCAACGTTATTAAGGTCCAGCTGGCGCTTAACACAAATTAAATTACTTAAACCAGATTTCAGGTCAATAGCTCTACAATTAAGTGGCAAGACTAAGTCACTGATTCTGTCAATGCTTCTTTATTTGCCTGCCGACAACTCTATCTCATCTCTTTTCCTATATTGCGAACATCAAAGTAAATTTTATTTGGTACATGGATCACTTTTTTTTTTCTTTATAAAGTCTAATAGAACCACTCTGTTAAAATGTTCTACACATGTACAAGCGCATAAGTAAAATGTTTATATGAAATTGTTAAATAAATGGTCTTACAAGTTTTATATGAAACACAACAGCCCCAACAGTACATATATTCTAATATATGTAAATACTCCTACATAAGTAAGCACGCGAGTAAGCCCCATGGCTTTTTATTAAATTCGTTAAAAGCTTCAAGTACCAGCACATAAAATATAAAGATGCCCATTATCTGTCGGCAAGCATAGGAAATAAGAGCCGTATAACTGGTTGTCAAAAATAGACTGACGGCAGAGTGAAGGATGAGTCAATTCACATGGCACATGAGTTGGCGAAGAGCAGCACCCGAAGCAATTGAAGGTGTGTAAACAAGGACTATTAAAGTAGCTGGTGAGCGTATGTACAGTAACTTTCTAACGGTAAGTACGCCTACATGCGCGGCCATATTCGCAATACACGGTATCACAGCCCCACTTGTTTAGTATATGTATGAGAATAAGCAGCATGCATGCCTGAAATGTGATCTGTTTAATGTAATTAAATTGCTACTTTTTGGTGCTTACACTCTGTTTGCCACTTTCTTACCATCTCTTCTTACTCCTGCTTCATTTTCTGTTCCTTCGTTTTATTTTCCACAGCCTCTTTTGCTTCCCATGATATTTGCTGCGCTCTTCACAGTCACCAAGGTAAATATTATTGCTCATGTTCGTTGGCTTTTTAAGGCCAGCGTGTATATGCAATAAACATACCCTGTAGGAAAAATTTTAGTTGGGTAATGAAATTTATATATATGTACTAGTTTTATTACGCCACCGGCTATGGCAGTTGTTTACTATAAGGCTGTAAGACACTCAGACTCCAAACTTGTTGTAATACCGCAAGAGCAACTTTTCTTGATCCACCGTAAACCAATGCGAGCTTTTCAAAAATTTTAGAAGATCCCTGATTTCCATAGTACTAGAAATTCCAACTTATTAAAAAAGTGTCTACCCAAAGTGGTGAATCTTCGTCCGGCTAGAGCAGGACTGTGGCATACAATGTGCGAAATCGTCCCTTCCTCTTCCACATTTAGGAGTTTCTACAAAAATCATGTGTCTGCACATCGAGCCTCCGAACGTTTCTGCCTATAAAACAGTGTCCCGTTATAATAAAAATCAATATGCTAAGGTTTGCTTATTTTGAGTTCAGCATTCAGAGTCGGCCAAAATTGTCGGGCGAATTTACAGTTGGGTTCGCCAGACCATCATTATTTGCTCCTGTTAAAATTTATCAAAAATAAGTAGCTTGCATATTTATAAGAGTATACCCACATCATTTGCAATATTTTCGTTAGGTAATACCAAGTCTCGCTAGTTCTTCTTAATGTCACAATGGCTACGGGCCCATATTATCTTTGAGTGGAGATGTGCGGCACTTCATGGCTACCTTGGGGTATGTCGACTGCTTTGTAAGAGATTTTGTCGCCACCGGGCTTTCAGTGAAAATGTAGATATTGTTTCCCGGTATCACGTAAAACTGTACTTTAATTATGCCTTAATTATTGCTATCATTGCCACATTGTCGGGGAGCCAAAAACTAAAAGAGATTCCATAAATTCGTAAAATACGTATCCGCCTACACTACCCACAAGCTTTGAGCCCTCTGTGTACACATGGATAGACCCGCCCTGTTTCCACTTTTTCCTTTAGGGTAGAACCGTAGTTGCATACCGGAATGTGTAGTCGCTATTCCAGGGAGCTGCGAAATATTTATCAGGATGCTTCCACGACCGTAAATATTGTTTAAGCACTTCTTAAAAGTATTCAGACTTATTGCCACGCTTCTAGCGGCGTATTTCTCCTGCAGTTCTACTAAAAAGAAGTGCAGGGTCGCGTATTAAACTTTCGATGGCGTTTTTGACATTGCGCTGGCTATAAAAACAGATAAGAGCTTTTGGACTTTGTCAACTCGTTGTTTAATGTTCCCACCCCTCTTAAAGGCGTTCCACCACACTACTGTACCATAACAGAGTATTGGTCTAACCACTGCTGTACAAAGTCATTGTATTATTCTGTGCCATTCCCCATTTTGCCCCAAGTGACCTGTTGCTGAATACATCGCTGTCATTGCATCGCGTTGTTCAGGCTTAGGAAATGAAGAAGTCGGGAATGAGTGTTGTATAAATGCGTTTAAGTGGGTTTTCATTTAAAGTATTGTCCATCGCCAGCTAATGCCCTTTTATTACCATTGTGAAGACTACACGCATCTTTTGAGCCTATCTGCAATTCAATCCACATATTTGTGGTTAAACTACCTTCAATGTTCTGCTAAAACAAAAAAGTTACAGTGACTATCAAGTTCATGGAATGATGTCATTGGGTTTAAAGAGCTCACCGGTAGGGGACATGAAACATCCAATGGTTGGAAAATTTGTTTTTAGTAGCAGTCACCCCTCGGTAGGTAATTAAAAACACCGAGTATATTTCTGCAGGAGCAACATGGGCGAGCACCTAAAGCTTAAATTGTATTCGATAATTATTCATATGTTCAACTCAGTGGCATAAATTTATGTTGAGTCATAGCTAGGACAATTTTAGATTTTACGAGCTCATGTCCTCGGCTTCATTTGCGTAAAAACCAAATTAATTTTACCAAAATTTCTTTTTTAGCTGACATTTTTGTGTGTGAAAGTATGTGTGTAACGTACAGAGGAGAGATGGCGGGAAAAACTATTAATCATAACGTAAAAATCGATTGCATAGACAAGTTAGGGAAGTGCTACAGAGCTAAAGACAATTATTTTCTCCGGGACAGTAGTCTGAGTGAATTTCGCAATCAAACAATCAGTAATAAATATATAATACTAGCAAGGTTACAAACGCTTTCCTGGGTATGCATAATCGGAGCCATACGTACATGTATCAGGGCATCAGTGGAAGTTCTTCTAGAACTCATACCTCTTAAAATTCATACTCAATCCCAAATGTGCACGGCTATTCTTAGATCAATCAAAGCTACCATTCGGTCAGAAGTTCAATCGCAGGAAGTTTGATACTCTTGCTGAACAAACACTTAAGATCTCAATGTCATGGCGCATGATGCTACCGATCTTCAAACGCTGCAAGTCTGAGCTGGGCAATAAAATGTCTTGGGAAGGTTTATCTAAGCCCAACAATAAACCGGAACATGATAATATTGTAGACGGGCAGATCCCTCACCAAAGAAGGTGAAAGGGCTGGTGTCCGCGGACTAGGGATACACTCAAAAGGGGTATGCATACAAGTAAAGGGTGTTTTTTTAGAGGTTAGGTTTTCAAGTTGGCACTACTTTTTCGTAGATGGTCTTTTTGACAGCTGTCACTTGATTTATGCTCAGTTTGGTTTGCCATTTCATAATGAATAGACTTACACCTGAACAACGTTTGCAAATCGTGCAAATTTATTACGAAAATAATGGTTCGGTTCGCGCGACGCATCGAAGAAAATTTTGTTCAGCGATGAAGCTCACTTTTGGTTGAATGGGTATGTCAATAAGCAAAATTGTCGCATTTGGAGTGAACATAATCCACAAGCATTGCTAAGGCACCGTTACATCCTCAAAAAGTCACTGTTTGGTGTGCTCTATGGGCAGAGGGAATCATTGGTCCATATTTCTTTAAAAATGAAGCCGGCCATAATGTTACAGTCAATGGAGAGCGCTATAGAGCCATGATTAAGGACTTTTTCGTGCCTGAATTGGACGATGTTGATGTGGACAACAAGACGGCGCTACATGCCATACAGCCAACGCAACAATCGATTTATTGAAGGAAACTTTTGGTGAGCGCATTATCTCGCGCCGTGGACCTGTGGCGTGGCCTCCAAGATCGTGCGATATAACACCGCTTGACTATTTCTTGTGGGGCTATGTGAAGTCGCTTGCCTACGCAGATAAGCCCGAAACGATTGACGTCTTGGAAGAGAATATTCGGCGCGTTATTGCTGACATACGGCCCCAATTGCTGCAAAAAGTGGTCGAAAATTGGGCCTCTCGGCTGGAATTTATTCGAGCCAGCCGCGGCGGCCACTTGCCCGAAATCATTTTTAAAACATAATGGCAAGCCCTTATCTTTATAATAAAGCTAAATTCTTGGCCATAACATTAAATTATATACGTTTTATTTCATCTTGAAAGCCTAACCTCTAAAAAAAACACTCTTTAGATTATAAGCGAAAGTCTAGAAAGATGCACTCATTATAACCTTAAACGCAACTATAACTACAGAAGCATAGCTGCCCTTAATGATAGCCAGATAGCAATCAAATCTCTCAACTCTTTCCAGGTTACACCAAAACTGATGTTGGAATGTTTCCATAAAATGAGTAGCTCTGACCAAAACAATCTTATCAAACAATCATATCAGACCAAATTCATACTGGGATAGTCCCGCGGGTTAATCGCAATTAAAATCAATGATAGGTAGCTCTAACCTAAGCCAATTAAAAGACTGTATAGAATTAAATATGATTAATTTTAGAATCATCACAGGAATTCTAACAGAATGAACTTTAGTCTTACTAACCTGGGAAACAATTCCAATGAAACTTACAGGCTCTGTAGAGAGGAAGCTGAAACCGCCTGCTGCGCACATCGTGTCCAGCGCGAAATGGGCCGGATGATCCTACACTGGCATGTCGTACCTGGCTTAAAATCTTCCAAAAGGCAGTGCCTTAAACTCACGATTTATATTTCCAAAATTATGGTCGTTTTTTTTTTTATTCAGTAAGGTGTTAGAAAAGTGAACTAAGTTTTTAACTATCCAGAGAAAGTGAAGTGATATTGCCATCTTCCCTTATTTTTTGTTTGGATGAGAAGAAGCATTAAAAGCCTATGGCTGAAGCCTTGGTATGGGACTTAAACCCAACTAAACCCCTCTTGGATCAGCCTGTATGTCCCTTCGAAACCTCACCGTTGAGAAAAACGAGAGGCCATAGTGATTATATTATTACTCAATCGTCTTTTATTTTCATTCTATATGATGGAATACATTGCGTTAATGAGCTCTTTCTACGGATCTACGAGCACATTCAGCGTATTCAAGGATTTTCATGATATTTGCGGCCACTGTACTTGTCTCGCACATATGTGGAATAAGATTTGACACGGATATGTTTTCACCAAAGGCTTTCTCAAGTAATAATATTTCGCTTATGAATGAACCGAGGGCATTGAAAAAGGATATGCCTCGCCGTTTCGTGTACTACGGCGGGCAGTAAGGGACGTTCTCTAGATTGAGCCTGTGTATGTTTTGTTTTTAAGCACCGCGTCCAGTAATCGATTTCTCCATATTTTCGCTCAAACCACCTCGCAGTGTTTGAAATCAGTTTAAAAGTTCACCGATCTTTCTCGAATTGTTCCCATCGTATCTGTCATCTGCTATTGTTCGTAATATTTCTTCTTTCTTAGCTGATTTTAGAATAATCTGAGGGTTAAACGCAACTAGTAGTCATATCTGTAAATTCACTTGTGGCACACCAGTTCCGAACTAGAACATTTCCCTGCAGGGAAATAATTTTTTCCACAAATATAGCCATAGACGTACGTAATTGTAAACAAGAGATTTTATGTCCATTCATGTAAGTGTGTGCATAAACATGCCTTTGTATGTGTCCTTTGAGTAGTTACATCACATTTTAATTGGATTTTGTATGTCTTCTTGAGAAAAACACCTGTAGCATTTAGTTCGTCGGTTATGTGAACATGCCCATTTGATAGCCACGTGCATTGTAACCAGCAGAAAAGGCATTCAGCGTATGCCACTATATATATATTGAATGCATGCCGAATTACCTACATGTTGCCAATTCTGTTGGTCTACATTTGTAATCAGGTCAACTTATCACAAAATATTTTTCGACTGATATCCTCTACTTGTGCCACTATGCTTTTTGCTTGTATTGAAGAATTTTAAAAATTATCTTAAAATAAAGTACCGTACCTCGAAATCACAAAACGTACATTCGTGTAATATTCGCGCTTAGTAAACCATTCAATAAACAAGAGACAGTTGAAGCTTTCGCCTCCCAAACCTGACTCTTGCCTACTGTCAGCACTTTTAGTCAAAACATGAACAACAGAATCACATTTTTCATTCTCTTCTTACTACCACCGAAGGAGTAGTTCGATTTCAGCAAAACAGAAGAAGCAATGAAGTAGAAAGAATAGCGTAGGTCATGCTATTGCCTTGCATACATATGAGTAATATTAAAGACAATATTTATGTACTTTTTCTTTTATAATATTTTTATATATTATTACATTTTAACATTGAATCACAATTCAACCACGTTGCCCTTATCTGATCAGTTTATGAATGGAATTCAGCTACTTGGAAGCTAAAGAGCTGAAATCTTTACAGCTGAACTCCGCACTAAAGGGGACCCGGTGGTCTAGAAATTTGAAAAAATCAATTTTTGTCTCTTCAATATTTCGAAAGAATAGTATCCTAAGAATAACTGTGAAATTTTCCTGCGGAAATTCCCAACATTATAAATTCTACAGCCCATTAACTAGATAGAGCGCTCCTGTACCTCAAACCTTAAACTCATTTATCTCGAAACGACTTTTTTTCGGCCTGGTGTTGTCAAGAAAAAAATAGCTGTTCAACCGAATCGTCTGAAATTTTAATATGTTGTTCACAACATCAATGGATATCGCTTGTACTGGAATCATATTATTTTTTCAATTATTTCGTTTTTTTTTATTAAAAACTGAAAAAAACCGATTTTTAGAGTGTCAAATAATTACAAAACCGCACCATTTTGTCAATTTTTTTATTTTTTTATTTTATTTTTTTATTCTAATACGGGACATAGCTACAGTGATATTAATTTATAATTTTTTTGGTTTTTGAATTTCAGATGAATAGAAGAGCCAAAATGGACAACACCGTCGAGCTCCAGTTTTTCGGGAGGGCCATTCAGCGCCATTTTTTAAATTATTGAAAAAAAAACATTTTTTTTAATTTTTGTATGTAAAAGAAGTCAAATAAAAAGCCTAAAAAATGTAAATATCGAGCTTATCCTCCAATTTTCGCGTCTTGATTTGGTTTTACAATAATGTTATTCTGCGGCCTCCAACTGGCAGATGGTATTTTATGTGAAGCTTTTTCACGACAGAAACACACTCGGATCGCTATTGTCTGCCGAGGACTTTAGAAAAAGCATTTTCTATCAGTTTAGTGTTTCGTGCTCACAGCAGGTTTCCAACCCGTATACTACCAAATGGTAGTCACGCACCAGTCCGCTTGACTACGACGGTCGCTGAATCTATTGTATGACTACTCAGTTGAGGGGCCCACTTGAAGTGAGAATCAAATTCTTGTGTGACGCCATTGCAGAGTAAAAAGAGAGGAATAACAGAATAGATAGAATAGGGAGGAGGTTTGGATGACGGCCAAAGGATGGCTGTAGTACAATTGAGTTAACCGCTTCGTGCTACTGACGAAATTCAACAGGTAGATAATATTTAGCGCTACTATAGCACATGGGCTGTTCAAAATTACCTTTATTTATCAATGTAATTTCCACCAAGAACAATGAAATCATTCTAGCGCCGCTCTAACATTTCAATAACACTTTTGTAGAACGATTTACCTTTTTCCTAAAAATAGGCCTCAGTATCAGCGATAACCTCTTCATTCTTCTGGCGCGTAATTTTTAGCTTTTTGTACATAGCTTTACGGGTCATATACCTACATATATGTTAGAGCTGTAGATACCCAGGTATTGAGCAGTACGAGTAGCTTCATATGTTTTTTAAAATGATCAAATGTTTTTTAAAAATGCTCAAGCTTTTCAACCATTTGCGCAGCTAAATGAAAATTTTCAATTTTATTTCCCAACATTACCTTAGCTTTCTACTGATGTTAGCACCGTGTTGAATAATTGGAAAGCTTAAAAAAATTTGCCAACAAAAGAGGCAAAATAATCGAGATAAGCAAAGTTTAAGTTACTCAAAAATACTCGAGCTCAACCTTAAAAGTGCGAGTACTCGTCACTCATACGTCTGCTTAAAAACGTGCGCACAAAATCGAGAGCTCCAGTTTAAGTCTTAAGCCTACAAAAACCGCTGACCAAAGGAGTGACAAATCCAATTGGCACACCAAAGGCATCGGATGGTACTTTTACAAGTACAGGGTAGGCCATTTAAAGCGGGCCCATCTGGCAACCCTATAACTTTTGACAGGAACGTCAGATCGACTAATGACATAGCGCGTTGGAAGCGTCAGTCCAAGACAATTTTTACCATGGAGCAGTACACTCCAAAAGAACGCGCTGAAATAATTCAGCTTTACATCCAAAATAACTTCTCAATTGTGAAAACTCAACGTGCGTTTAAAAAAAAAAATAAAGTTAAAAGTGCGCCATCCAAAAGCACTTTACAGCGTTTATACGCAAAATTTATTAACCACGGTAGTCTCAGCAATACCAGCCACGCATCCAGACAACGTACACGACGTTCTGCTGAAAATATCGAGGCTGTACGAGCCAGTGTTGAGGAGGCTCCGCGAACATCGAGTTATCGTCGTTCTCAGGAATTAGGCATCGCCAGGACAACACTCAGGCGCATAATTCGCATCGATTTGAAAATGTTTCCGTACAAAATTCAAATGGCACAAAAATTAAACCCGGCTGATTACCCGAAACGGCTTGATTATGCCAAATGGGCCGTCGAAACCGTTCGAAATGAACCCGACTTTTGGCAAAAAATCATCATGTCAGACGAGGCTCATTTTCAGTTGAATGGAGGCGTAAACAAGCAAAATTGTCGCTTCTACGCTGCCGAAAATCCTCAATTAGTTGAAGAACAGCCTCTCTTCGATCAAAAAGTGACTGTGTGGTGCGGTGTTTGTGCGGGAATGGTCATCGGACCGTTCTTTTTCGAAAATGAAAATGGAGCCTCTGTCACCATCAATGGAGAGCGTTATCGTGCCATGATACGCGATTTTGTTATGCCAATCATCGAAGAAAATGGCATGGAAGGCTACTGGTTCCAACAGGACGGGGCTACATGCCACATTTCACGCGCTACAATCGATTTTTTGAAGCCATTGTTCCCTGGAAGGTTGATTTCGAAAAATGGTGATTTTCCGTGGCCACCGAGATCACCAGATTTGACGCCACCGGACTTTTATTTGTGGGGTTATCTGAAATCCAAGGTATACATCAACAAGCCAAGGACTCTAACTCAACTTAAAAACAATATCCGACGCGAAATCGCCGCCATACCGGCCGAAATATTGGCCAAAACGATGGAAAACGCCGAAAAAAGGACACATTTGGCCATCAAGGCCAGAGGCAAACATTTGAAGGATATCATTTTCAAAAACTAGCTGGAACAAATCTCCTTGAATCAAAATAAATGATTTTTCATATCAACACAAAAAAAAATGTTTTTTTCAATGTTTTTTTTTCAGAAACAAATGGGCCCGCTTTAAATGGCCTACCCTGTAGTTTCGACGGAACACTAGAGCTTCTTCTCAGAACTCACTTTCCTCACAGTAGGTTTAACGCAACCTGAGACACTGATCAAGGAGTGCCAGCGCACACTCTATTCAGGTTAAAAAGTCCTACTATCTACAGAATAGTAAACTACAAAAGGGTAGAGTGGGCAATCAGCTCGTTCAAACCCTACAACCCGACTAGAATTACAGTGAGGCATGCGGAAGAATCAGTTAGGCCCGAATTAGGCAGGCCTTACTGAAGCACGCCTCACTATTACCTTACCAGGCCCACGTTAGGCAAAGCAAAGATTGGCATGCCAGAACAATACCAAATTTGGTTGTGGTCACGAAAATCTGTGGCAGTGTCCCACTCAGGCATAAATGGGAATCCCTAACTGGTTTGTAGAAGGGCATCCGGAGTATTACCGAAGCTCGGTTTTTCGAACCTGCGCCTAATGAGGCAGATGTGTGGCGATACCTTTCGGGACTTGGACCTAGTTTGGCTGTCTTATGAGGCGCAAATTTGGAATACGGTCTGCCTTATTTGCGCCTAATCACCGCCTTACCAAAATTTCTAGTCGGGAAATCACCCGTACTAGATAGTATTTTTCCAGCCTTCCTCTTCCAGGGCATTGTGAAATTTATACAAATCTGGTACAAATATTCAGATCAAGTCTTAGTTTGGGTCATGTCACTAAGATTTGGCGGGAGGTCAAAGTATTATTCCCACCAAAGGGAGGCAATAAGCTTCCTGAATCTCCCAAATCCTATAGGCCAATCAGTCTTACGTCTTTCATATTAAAAACCATCGACAAGCTACTGGACTGTTACCAAAGAGAGGAGGTTATCTCGATAATCCCACTCCATAAACGGCAATTTGCATATCAAAAAGGGAAATCCACAGTTACAACACGACACACAATTGTTTGCGATATAGAAAAGGCCCTTGACCTAACGGAAATAGCCCTCTGTGAAAAGTAAGAATTTAAATAAAAGTAAAAATTAAAATACTTTCGGACAACCAATCAGTTCTCAACGCCTTGAATAGCCTCAAATTCTAGTCAAAAGTCCTTATAGAGTGCAACAAAGCAACAATGCACTCAACAAGCTGGCCATTCATAATCAGGTCTCACTGACTTGGGTACCAGGACTTCAGGGACACGAAGGAAATGAGAATGCAGACTTTTATGACAAAAAAGGGGCTGAATTGCTATTTATTGGATCAAAGCCATTTTTCGGCTTTAACAAAAATAATATAAAACAGGAAACCAAAAAATGGATCCAAACTAAAATCAGGGAACACTGGAATGGCACAAGTGGCCTTAATCACTACAAAAAATTTTTTGTTTTCAATACCAACAGAGCAAAATCTGCTCTAACCTAGATGAAAAGGGCCTCAGATTAGTCTGTGGAGCGCTTACAGATCACTTTGCCTGTAATAAACACTTTAACACAATAGGATTATCTAAAACAAGATTATGCATGTTTCGTTGCAGAGCGGTTTCTTGCAATGGCTCTGTGATGAGGAACCTAAACGAACTTTATATCAAGGAATTCGGAAGTGAACGTAAGCCAGAAAATAAAATGGTAAGAGACAGGAATAAGAAAGAGCTTGCAAAAGGAAACGTAAAAGACCACCAGAAATTTCTACTCTAATAAATGTAAGTTATTTCTTTCGTAAATAAAAAGCAAGCAGAAATATGTATTCAATGTACTCGTAGTTACATATATTAAAAGAACTATAATAATTAGTTATTTAAATATAAGTCCTCTTTAGAAACGAAAAGTCAACTTGACTCCGTATGTCGCAAATCTCCGGTTCTTTTCAATTTTTTTTTTTTTTCATTTTTTTTTTTTTTTTCATTTTAAATAAATAAAGTATACTTAAAAAAAAAATTGGAAACAATTACTTTTTTTGCTCAAAATTTTTTGTTTTTTTCCAGTTTTTTTATTATTATTTGAAACTATAATCAGCAATCTCTGCATATTTCATAATGAGATGCCATGGCTTGGCGAGTTATATTCAAATACGTACGGCTAAACAATGAAAAACACTGTTTATTTTCTTATTAATCTACGTAGGGAAGCTTCGATTGATTTGCGAACGAACTATAGAAATATATATTATATATATATAAGCAGATGCGCGGTATTTTTCCAAAGTTGTAAATGCATGCGCTTCGCTAAAGCAGTATTTTGCACTGATTTTTCACTCTTTCGCTGTACGTATTTAAGTATAAATAACTCGAAAAGCCATGAGATCCCACTATAGAATTAGAAAAACAAATTTGAAGTTGTTTTTCAGAAATTTCAAAAGAATATTTCCCAAACTTTGGAAAAAATTTCCACATTTCCCAAATTAAAAAAAAAAAAACAAGTTTCAAAATGTTAAAAAGAATCGAGAATATTAAAATACTAGCTTTAACCCGCGGCCCTGCTCGCGTAGGAGTAGTTTTGAGGGATTTAGGATATGTAAATACGAGTAAAAGAATTACAAACAATAATTTCATAGAAAATTTTTTTTTATTAAAAACCATAATATTACAATATCCCGCAACCATTGCTATGTCTTGTTGAATGCGTTCACCTTTATAGTATAGATTAAAAATTTAAAACTCTTTTTCAAAATTTTCTACATTAAATGAATTCCATACCACAAATCCTTTGAAAAAATTGCGTGCAGTTTACTTGTTTTAAAAACTGACGATAACGTCCAAAATACCTGTATCACTTAACGTGGAATCGCTCACTATACATCAATTTGAAATAAAATGTGTGAAAGCTCAACATGCTATCTTACATTATCGATACTTTGGCGCGAAGCATTACTTTAATTGGCAACCTGCTGCTTTCGCTGCCAAATGGGCTTCTCCAATAGTGTTTCTCCACAAGTCAATTCCACTAGTTCGTTGGCCCCAACGCGAGAACGAATGGATAGAAGAAGTATTTTCTTTCAATTATCATTAATGAACTTAAACGATTTATTAACTCTACCCTGACAAACTCTAAAGGAACTCGGGAATGTGGCGCAACATGATTATCCTTTTATGTAATTCTCCTTATTGTTTTTTATTTAATATTTACTATAAGCGTGTTGGTATATGGTTGATTCTGCTCACAACGTCAATTTTGCTATGAATTCTTAATGGTGGCACTGGGTTGCGCTACATATACGGACAAGTACTTCAGACCCAAATCAAACACAAGCACAAATTTCGGTATGTAGTTGTGTCTGCATCATGAATGGAATATGTACAGAGGGTGATATAATGATTGCCATATTCACAAGCTTAAAGAAATATATATACATATGTAAGCAGTTAGATCCACATCAACTGGTAAGAATGCTGGAATATAAATACAAAGATAAAATGGACTATATTGCTGTCGTAATGTCTCTTTACGGTTGCAAATTTCATTAGCTCTCTTTAACATTCCATTCCACTAATGCAGTATTACTGTAACACTGTGTCACTTAAATATTTTACGACAATTTTCACTTTAAACTGCAAATTTAAGCGACATTTCTTTGCTCATATAAATTCAATGAGCATTTCATCTGCTGCCATACACAACCAACGCATTAACAAAAAAACATTGAATTTCAATTTAAAGACGAGTGACGAGAACGATGAGAGTTGTAAATGACTAGTTGATATTTTTTAATTCTGAGGTATTTCTTCTCATTATGACAACAAGTTGCTATAGTATAATAATTAACCAATTCACAGACTATGATCAACGCTGCATTGCCACGTTGCACTCTACAAAAAATGTCATCAACCATCCGACCGACCAACCACTGCGTTCACACTCCCATTACGCCCAATTTCCGGCACTAGGGAGTAAGCTTTGAGTCGCATAATTATTTGCTGACAGAAGAAGCCTCCACACACAGGATGCGGTCATAGTCCGAATTGAGTGCGGCTAACTAATACAGCCAGAAACCATCCTGCACTAGCTCATTTCATTTAACCACTTTTTCCCTTTTACATTGTTGTCGCTGCCACCACCCAAGTCATTGCATAGCATCGTAGGCATACAGACGACCCTTTGATGCCATCATTTAATTGGCCTTTAGTCTTCCGTGCGTGTTTTGTGGTTTGTGGCTTTAATTTACCACTAGGCACATTGCAATTTACCCATAGCCATTAGAAATGTAGCTTTTATGTATTTCACTTCCGTGCATTGAGAGAAATATTCCACTACTTATTACAAATTATTTAATCGCTGCTTAACAATTTTTGTGCGCACCAAATTCTCTCTCCGAAAAGGAAAATAGTCTTCAGTTTGTCTCTGCATTGAAAAAAGTGTGGAATTTTTGCCAGAGCTTTTGGCAACACGGAATCAGATAATGCTGAATTTTCCAAAATTCAAAAAATCTGAGCTTCTGCAGCGTATTTCAAATACAGAATAGAATATTAGAAAAGGATTATAATAGCACCGTCCAAAAATTTAAAAAAAATTCTTCTCAACATAAACAAACGCTAGTAATTATGAAAGCGGAAATCTCTCAGACCAACTGTGCTGAAGACAGAGGTAGTCCAGAGGGTCAGACTTAATGGGGCAAAATATCATCATAAAACGGCATCAAATACAATTTTTGTTTACAAATTTTTGCATCATTTATCAAGAAATTTCTTTTCGTATATTTTAACCCTCTAACTCCTAGGTATGTAGGTAGGTGAAATAGTTGGAGTACCAGTCTGGTACTACCCAAGTAGTACCAAAACATCGTTTTTGCACCACTATGAAACCTCCAACAGGTAGATATTTACAGCCAGTTAGAGCTGTTGATTCAATGGAGAATATAGATGAGATTTAGGTTAGAGCAGTGCCATAGGCTGTCGACGAAAGGAGCATCAAGGGACTTTAATCGTCTCTTATAGTCTAGCTCCTACTTAGATGGGTATTTTCGGCACTTTCTCAGAACAGTAACAATGAAATATCATTAAAAAAGACAATTAGAGCGTCAAACTATTTTATATAAGATCGGGTAATCTAAAGGAAAGATTCAGAAAAGGCTTTAAGTCATTAAGTGTGGAGTGATTTGTTTCCATTATCTATCTATGGATGGGATCTATACTATTCACCCAGGCTAAACATTTTTAAAATTATTAATGTCTTAGCATTGCATAATCTCACTGGCACCTTAACACTTCTCGAGCCCTCATTGATATAAGCGAATACTGATAGGTTTTCCATTAAATATTTTTTTTCTTTTTTTTTATATAATAAAACAAAAAAAAACAAAAAAAAAAACTGGCACCTTAACACTTCTCGAGCCCTCATTGATATAAGCGAATACTGATAGGTTTTCCATTAAATATGATACGAACTACAAAAAATAAGATGCATATATATGTATGTATTTAGGAAACATAAACGATAATATTTCTTTATTTAAAAAACCCATGTACATGTGTACTTGTATACCATTAAGTGCACCGATGAAATATCCACTATGGCTTCACAACAAAACTGAGTTTAATCATACCGTAAGTTAATTTGGAAGATATCGATCGATTGCGGCTTATGGGCCTAAAGCATTGTCTTCAGAAAGTTCTACAAGAAAAACTCTAGTCCCATAATTTTGGTGATTAACTGACGTCAGCACCACGGGAGGTAACCAACGGAATGGTTAACAATAATAGCTTGATAATAAATCATCATATCTTCCCTGCTATTAGACGCAGATGTATTATATAACCAACTTTTGGAAAAGTTGGCAATGCGACGCCTCATACAAGGAAGTACGAAATTTTCTTTTATCTCCGCCACTATTTGACGTAGATGTACAACACTTGGTATATTCATTTTATATACCATATCTGTGGAGGCATATTTTATTTATGCTAACTTTTCACAACAACTGCCAAATATTGGAAATTAAAAATTTTAAATTAATTAAGAAGAATGACGAAGAAATTTTAAAAGTGATTGAACTCAATTAGCAAAATTATCAATGGATTTATGAATGCGGTATTTTGGCTGCAAAAACCAACAACGTCAACGCAATCAGCGATGTGATTCAAGGACAAGTTGCAGAAAAGTGCACGACCTACAAGTCACTTGCAAGTATTATATAAGTAGATGCAGCTGAGACTGTTAACTACCCGATTGAGTCCCTCAATTCATAAAATCTCCCGAGGCTTCCATAATTGTTTTGCGAGACATTAATCCACCTAGACTATGTAGTGGAACCAAGCTTGCTGTAAACAAGTTGATGCCCAATATCATCGAAGAGAACATTCTGAATGGTAAGGCAAGAGGAGAAGATGTTCTGATTTGAAGAATCCCTATCAAGATATTCGACTTCAAACTCTTTCAGTTTCACGTCCGCCTTGACAAAAAAATATGCACTGAGAAAGTCACTAAAAGTTTGTAGACTAATTCTCGAAAATCAGGGTTTTTTAATGAACAGTAGTATGCGGTATGTTCTCGTGTGGGAAACCCGAATTTTTTATTTATTTTTAAACAGGATGGTAAAACCAAAGATGGTGTTTACCTAAACGCACTAGAATATGCAACTAGCGCAGCAAATCAAGCCGGGTACGATAAATTAAATCATGAAACCTTAAAATTTTTGTTCATTCGTTAAGGGTGTAGTGAGAAAAATTCTGGGTTTTAATTTCAATCATGTAATCAAACAAAATTTGTATTTATTTATTTATTTTTGCGAATAGTTTCTTATTTCTTTTGTTTTCTTCGGGATTAGTTGACTAAAATTAATAGCGTGGAATAAAGAATATATAAGCGCTTTGTAATGGAGTTGACTTAAGGAATGCAAATGCCCCAGCTGGTTGCTTGTTATTTTTTGAAAGGATTCCATCAAGCGTAATCCGTCTGAAAAAACTGCAGCGATGGTTTTTACAACTGCCTGGTTACTTGAAGTAACTTATAGATTTTACTAATACAAAACATTAAAAAGTTGTATCATTCATACGTGCTTGTCACGTCGATTTGACATCAGTGACTTAACAAAAAACCAAAACAATAAGAAAGCCACAGCCAGTATAAATACAAGGTGGTGAAAAATTAATCATTCATTCAGGTTTTTGAATAACTTTTTCCCAATTAAAAAAATGATTTTTAGTGATGGAAATCTTTATTTTGACCTTTATAAGGTGGCGCAAAATTAATCATTCATTTTGGTTTTTGAATAACTTTTTTCCTAATTAAAAAAAATTATTTTTTGTGATGGAAATCTTTATTTTGATCTTTATAGGGAGCGCAAAATTAATCATTCAGTCTGGGTTTTGATTAATTTCTTTCCTTATTAAAAAACAAATATTTTTAGTGATGAAAATGTTTATTTGTACATTGCGCCACCTTGTATATTTAGAAAATTTAATTAAAATGTAGCCGAATGGGTACGTGCGTGATTGTGGCCACCGTAGCCGAATGAGTTCGTGCGTTACTACCATTCGAAATTCAGAGAGAACGTAGGTTCGAAACTCAGTGAAAGACCAAAAATGAAGAAAACGTTTTTTCTAGTAGCGGTCGCCCTTCGGCAGGCAATGGCAAGCCGCAGAGTGCATTTCTGCCATGAGAAAGCTCCTCATAAAAAATGTCTGCCATTCGGAGTCGGCTTAAAACTATAGGTCCCTCCATTTGTGGAACAACATCAAGACGCACCCCACAAATAGGGAGGGGAACGCGGCCAAACACCCAAAAAGGGTGTACGTGCCAATTATATATATATATATATAATTAAAATGTATGCTTAAAGCCAAATGATTTCAGATAATGGACTGCCTCTTTACACCAAAATTAATGGTAACTTCATATCACTTTAAAAATAAAAAAATAAATAATTGGCGCGTACACTTCTGTTAGGTGTTTGGCCGAGCTCCTCCTCCTATTTGTGGTGTGCGTCTTGATGTTGTTCCACAAATGGAGGGACCTACAGTTTCAAGCCGACTCCGAACGGCAGATATTTTTATGAGGAGCTTTTTCATGGCAGAAATACACTCGGAGGTTTGCCATTGCCTGCCGAGGGGCGACCGCTATTAGAAAAATGTTTTTATTAATTTTGCTTTCACCGAGATTCGAACCAACGACCTCTCTGTGAATTCCGAATGGTAATCACGCATCAACCCATATCACTTTAGAAGAATATATTTTGGAAGATTATTTTTACCTCTTACAGCACCACATATTCGTATAAACGCACTCTTAATTTTAGTTTTACTACCTTCTTGCTCTTTTCTCAATGTACTCGTATTACTAACAACTTCCAAGTCACATGGGAATCTATCATTCGAAAAAAACTAAACTTCTTAACGTTCAGTAGTATTTTATTTATACTTTCAACACCTTAAAAATCCACAACTTTTCTTTATCTCAAAGTAAAGATATTGGTATTGTTATTGCTCAATTCAATTATTTATCTCAACTACGTAATGGCAATATTATACATTTTCCACTTTCCTCTTTAGGAGGCATTTATCTGGTCCACCATTAACCAATTTATACCGCAGGCATCAATGAAGTAACATAAATGTAATACCGGCTAATTATTAAATGTAATACTGGCTAATTAATTCATCTACACTCTCATCTTTGCATTCATCTAATATCATTATGAAACAGCACTTAATTGATCTCAACCAAGTAAACACAATAATGAACATAGCAAAAACACCAGTCAAATGGCAGCAAAATCCATAATAAAGCTTGCTCATATAGAATTAGATACGGTATGTAAAAATATGTATTTATAACTAAGTAATAATGAATGAATATTTAATACTGAGTTACTTGGAAAATTTATTATTATTTCCATTGCACAAATTTTAAACAAAGCCATTACTCATCTCAAAGGCAAATGCGTTACAATATTTCACTTAGCATACATATCTACTTATACGAGTACATTGGTGTCTTACGCTAGTAGAATTTAAACAAGCTGCAGGTGTTTATCGGAAAAATCTTCCATCATATCTTGCTAACGAACATAACGAAGTTACATTTGGGTAAGACTCCGTCAGAAAATATGAAATTTGCAGGTGGTCTTTCGATTTCTTTGAAACTTTGGGAAATATTAGTTCTAGGTAAGATACATTCGGGCCTAAAAGGATTTTGAAAAATTTTCAAAATTGAGTCATCTACGCCATGTTGAAAATCGGGACCGTGTTTTTTTCAAAAATCAATATTTCTTGAACCGTTGGATGGATTTCAATGCAATTTACAGACAATATAGAAACAAATAAGTAGTTTAAATTAGTATTATGTTAAAAAAAAAAATTCGAAATTTTGACCAAAAAAAGTCAACAAAATTTTTTGAATCAATTTTTAGTTGATTTGGCCAGTTTTTTAGATTTTCTGTTATACACGTAACGATTCCTTATGATTTAACCTTTATTTTGAAAAAAAAAATTTTATGGTGTCTATAATAGTTCTCGAGATATTGCGATTTTAGTGGAAGCGCGCACCGTGAAGTTCGCGGTTACGCAGCGCGGGAGTAGAAAAACGCGCACAGACCTGCAGCAGTCTGCTCCAGTCACTTCATACAGGAACACATAACGCAGCGCGAACCGTGCGTGCGCGCTTCCACTAAAATCGCAATATCTCGAGAACTATTATAGACACCATAAATTTTTTTTTTTCAAAATAAAGGTTAAATCATAAGGAATCGTTACGTGTATAACAG
Source organism: Anastrepha obliqua (assembly GCF_027943255.1). Taxonomy (NCBI): domain Eukaryota; kingdom Metazoa; phylum Arthropoda; class Insecta; order Diptera; family Tephritidae; genus Anastrepha; species Anastrepha obliqua. The sequence goes on from NC_072892.1 coordinate 92,716,403, forward strand.
AAAATCTAAAAAACTGGCCAAATCAACTAAAAATTGATTCAAAAAATTTTGTTGACTTTTTTTTGGTAAAAATTTCGATTTTTTTTTTTTAACATAATACTAATTTAAACTACTTATTTGTTTCTATATTGTCTGTAAATTGCATTGAAATCCATCCAACGGTTCAAGAAATATTGATTTTTGAAAAAAACACGGTCCCGATTTTCAACATGGCGTAGATGACTCAATTTTGAAAATTTTTCAAAATCCTTGTAGGCTCGAATGTATCTTACCTAGAACTAATATTTCCCAAAGTTTCAAAGAAATCGAAAGACCACTTGCAAATCTCATATTTTCTGACGGAGTCTTACCCATTTGGCATAGAGATTGAACGTATCTCATCAAGAATAAAGAAGAGAAAGAGTCTATCAGACGTCTTCTCTGTTACTGACACGCGTGGCACGCCACTTGGTTTAGATACTTCTTCAATGGTACTGATGGCCTTAGGTATATAAGTCTCAGCCAGATCAATAGGCTTGCACTTAAAACAAAACTAGTTCTCCAGATCGTGTTACACATAATGAGGTTCTACAGGGAATGAATCGGGATCGAGAGATGTTAGCAACCACAAAAATAAGGTAGACATCAGACTTGTGGGCTTGTGGTCCAATTAGACAATGGACCGAAATACAAAATGTTGGCAACCTTATTTACGTGGCAAAGGGCAGAGTGGGAATAGTTAAAAACTTGTAAAAATGTATTTGCTTTTAATTTTTGTACAAATAATTTGTTTGTAATTATCTTTTGTCTACCAATTATATTTGAAAATTAGTAAATATGGAATGAATTCCGAATGCACAACACCTTGATAATCAATGAAAATGAGTAGCAGGACTTTCACTTTTGACCGACTTTGACGTGGTTTTTTGGGTTTCGGCTCATGTGGATAGCGCCATTCAGCCCCCTGTTGACGAGTTTGCATGTCAAACTCATATACCTATGTCTCATCACCTGTTATGATCAAAGTGCGTAGAGCGCTCAAAATTCGCTCCTACTCTTTCAAAGCTTTCACCAAAAGCAATAAAACTCATACAAAATATTCTCTGAGTAAATCATTGAGAGGATCTATTTTGCGAAAACTCCTCAAACACTTTTATTACTCATTTGTTTGTATACAAAGAGTGCTGGTTGTTCTGTGAGCATTCGCTTTGTTTTCATCCCCCGAGTTTTGTAAATGATGCTCTCTTTATTTGAGCTCAAGTTTATATGAATTTATCAATGATAAGTAATTTGATATTCAATATTGTCCCTTTTTGCATTGCTCAATTATAAACATGCATTTCGAGCATACCATAACCAATTTCTGCTTTATTTAATGAAAGCAATACATTTGCGAAAACAGTGAAGTTTATTTCATTTATTTTTTTTAAATATAAATAATAAATTAAACTTATATGAAAATAAAAATTTCAAAGAATTTCAATGAAAGAAAGTAAAAGAAAATTCATTAAAGTTGAGGTTCCTTGAATTTAATGAAAGTCGATTAAATATATTATTTAAGACTGATCGTCGTTCGGTTCGTCAAAATCTGTACTTTTGAATAAACTTCCATTCAATTTGATAAACAGCAAATTATTAAGATTTTCAGAGCTCATCCTCGAACGATGTTTGGTTAATATCAAAGATAGAGCGCTAAATGCTCGTTCTACAGAAGTTTGGCTGCTTGGTACAGACAAAATTATTTGTTAGAGCTTACTAATAGTTGGTTCAGCCATTCGCAAATTCATCCAGTACTTTAGTATGTCAGAGTTGAATGGCATTTTACTTTAATGAGCCAAACTTTTTGTCGAAGTGATTGTATGTTTTGTGGCAAGTGAAAACTCTGTTGTGTTATTGAATTGGCTTTTTGTTCAAGTAAATCATACTTATCATCGAAAACTTGGGTCAGCTTACTTAAAATATTGTGTGAATTAACTTTTATATTAAAAGCACTTTCATATGGTTTTATAAGCTTTTGAAAATACTCTTGGTCATCAAAAATTCGAAATGGCATCCCTTTTACAGTAACTAGCCCCACACAGCACTTTATGAACTCGAACTATGAACTATATGAATTTTAGTTGCATTTTTATTTTGCCTACACTTCTTGAGGAGTTATTGTTTACGAAATTATGTTTGTGCACTGTGCTGTAATGCCTCTTGATATTATGAAGCACTTGACCCTTAAACTTTTTTGAAGGCATGCCGATTCATTTGTATCACCATTGTATGACACATATTTGCTTTTATCTATGTTATAATAGAAAATCTGTCAATTTTTTACACTTTTTACACACGCGAAACACTTGCAAACGCAAACTAGCCACAAAAATTCTTTAATAAAAACAAACGGCGATAGAAATTCAAGTAAGAAAATGTGTCAATATAAAAGAGTGATAAAAAATGATGCTTTCAAAGAAAACTCACTGAGCATACAAAATGATTGCTACTATTGAAGAGAGTTTATCATTTTTAAATAATCTGAGAGGAGAGAATAAGCTAGCGAACAGTCAATACGGTTGATGCTTTCAAAGAGCGCATGTTAAAAGAATGTCGAAAGAGGAATATCAAAAAATAACTGATGCTCTCTTGTTTGGTTTTAAGCAGAAATGAAAAACTCAAAACAAAATGCATTGAGTTGAGTTTTTATCAGCTGAATGAGGGATATTTTACTCATCAATGATAAGTATTTACGAACTCTGGTTATGATGCACTGGATAAATGGATAAACGTTGAGTCCGAATTCACTTGCCCAAGTATGTCTTCAGCCACCTTCTTATGATGAATTTTTTGAAAGAAATTCAATTCTCTTGGAACGAGTTGAGCAGCCACACGTCTCTTGCCCAATTGATGGTGTAAAATGTTGCGAATCGATTCGTGAGATACCGTAAGGTCACCAGCTACCTTCCTCATGCTTAAACGATGGTTTTCCAGCACTATTTCCTTGACTTTGTCGACGTTTTCATTAGTTGAAGACGTTAACTGGGCAAACTTTCCACGACTTCTCGGCCCTCTGCAAAAGCCTTATACCACTCGAGACCCGTGCTTTTGAGAAAGCACACTCGCCACAAGCTTTCTGCAACATTTTCAATGATTTAGGGCACGAAATCCCGTTCAATACACAAAATTTAAGACAAATTCTTTGTTCGATATTTTATCCATAGTGAAAATCGCAAAACACACGAGTTTTACTGATATAATTCAATGTCAAAAACAAGTTAATTGACAGATCACGCTCAAACTTTGCGAGACTATAGAGAACAATTGTATCAACATTCCAGCAAAAAAAAATTTGCACATATGCGTAACGCCCGCTTTTTAAATGAACAATTCCCGATATTTTTTTGACAGAATGTATTTTATATTAAATAAAAATAAAGTTCTCAAATTTAAAATAGGATAATTGATTGCATATGTCTTATCATTGTTTATCAATATTCAAACTTTCTTCAACACCGTCCGAAAAAAATTTATTTTTGCGTGCACACCTGAGCATAACCTGCAGCCCGCTACAAACTATAGCACATACACACTTTCTCCAGTTTTAACTATTCATCTACTTCTTTATAAAATTCATACTTTTTTATAAAATTATAGCTCATTGTCTAACAAAAATCACATTAATCCAAGCCTTAAACTTCATACAAAAATTAGAATAAAAAATTGATAAAATAACTTCCTTTCTCTTTCAATGGCACAAGAAATAAATAAAAATCAACCATTTCCTCAGTATACTTCATCTACCTTCCTTCTTATTGTTACTCGAAGTTGGAATTTGTAATATTTTCCTACTGGTCCTAAATCACTAGACAGATACTGCATATCAAGCCTGATTATCGAATTTGATTTAAGTAAATAGTTGGCGCGTACACTTCTGATAGGTGTTCGGCCGAGCGCCTCCTTATATTTGTGGTTTGCGGGAAGATGTTGTTCCACAAATTTTAAGCCGACTCTGAATGGCAAATGGTTTTTATGAGAAGCGTTTTCATGGCAGAAATACCCTCGAATGTTTACCATTGCCTACCGAGCTGCGAAAAACATTTTCTATTATTTGATATTCATGCATAGAGATTCGAATCTGCGCACCAACCCATTCGGCTATGGCGACCGAATATCATTTACATTCTGCTTTTCTTCCTTCAGCGTGTTTATGTGAAGCTTCCTAAGGGACAAGTGTCAAACTGCACGTATTTATGTACATAAAAAAGTATATGTCAAATATGGAAACAACAACAAGTAGAATTATCAGAAACCGAAAAACGAAATGACTAATGAGCAACATAAAGCGTTATTGCCACACATTTGCCAACAACAGTTAATGTTACAATCCACAAAAAAAATGGCCTTAAGAGGTTTATTGCCTCATCTATTCCATGCCGTATCTCCGTTCATTCAAAGCTGAAATGTAAAAGCATTTTTCGAATTCTTCAAATCGCAAGTATGGTATTGAGTGGCAATCAACAGTAGGAATCTCTGCATTGAGAAAATCACTAATGACAATCATTTGCTACATGGAGGTAGGGCACAAATATAGCGTAATTTACAAGTATTGGACAACATCAGCACAACATCATCATAAGCACAAAATTAATTATGTTGTCCCTCTTATTGTATTTTTTATTTGCAAGTTTCCTTTCCAGTATCAATTCATCGATGGAAATTCTACAGAAAAAGATTCTTAGATGAAATAAATGGCTCCCAGTTTCTTTTGGTTTATTTGCCCACTCTTGTTTCCATTTCTTTTATGGTCTTCCAAGTGTGTTAGAGTATTTATTCTAACTTTCAATTTTTCTGAAGATTTTTTTTAAGACGTCAGGCGGAGAATACAACGCAATCATAAAAAAGGCATTTTATTGCAATTGAAAAGATGTATAAATAATATTTATTAATTTTTTTTTGAAGTGAAACTTCTTAGGTGTCGATGGGCGAGCGAGAATGGAGAGTAAAATTTTAAAGCTATGCAACGTTTTGGGCATTTTCGTTCCGCGAGAGGGAAAAAAGATATAACGTAGAGGAAAAGGAGAGAGAGCTATTTCTTATATATATCTTAGATACACTTTAGGCTATTTTTCCTGAGTTTTTCCTTGTGGTTGCTAATTTCTAGTGAGAAATAATACTGCCTACTTTTTGGCGTTTGTTTCTTGGTGCAAACTTGCAGGAAATATGTCTTTGGTGCCTAATTTTTGGCGTTATATTTCCTTGGTGCCTACTTTTTGGCGCTCATATCCGTTTCCTGGCTAGTGCTTGTGCGTACTATAAAGTGCTATCCATTCCAGCGCCGGATTAATTGGTATTGCCTCGCGGTAATTTGTGCCGTTGCTGAGGCCCTGGATTCGCTGCGTTTGTACGAGTGATAAACGCTCGGAGTAGTGCGCGTTGTTGCCACGGTATGTGTCCGGCGTTTACCTACACTGGTCAACCCTTCTCCGTTTTTTGCAAATTTTGTCTATTTATATTCTCTGCAAATGTTCTGAGTTTATTTAGATATATATTCTTTCTCTCTCTCTCTCTCTCTCTCTCTCTCTCTCTCTCTCTCTCTCTCATTCTCGCTCGGGTCTCTCCCTCTTTCTTTGGCTGCCTTGAAAGTTTCACTTCTGTTATGGGTACTACGCTACACGAACTTTTTTTTAAAGTAATGTGAAATAAACACGTTTCTCCAACAGTGCTTTTTTTTAAAAGTACGCGACCATACGTACAGCTCCTGCAGTTATAAGCATACGAGGAAGAATAGCTGGGAATAGCTGTAGTGATACATACATTTTCTTTATATCACAATTTTTGCAAAAACAGCACGTTAAAACCGAACTGAAATCATCAGAAAACTTTATACCATATATCCAATATTATAAAAAATAATCTATCCACAATTCCATTGAAAATATAGTTATGAATATATGGTTAAAATCTCATTATATCTTCTATTTCTTCTTCTAGCTTCTTCTTGTTCGAGTTATGAGTGTGGCCGACTTGAAAAATGTTTTTTCAAGTAAAACACTTTCAAAGTACTCGTTACGGTACAAATTAGACCGGGAGAGAATTCAAAATATAAGATTTATACATTTTCTCACCGTAATCCTCTCAGTAAGTAATTTTTAAGGCATAAAGCACATTTGAAGCAAAATAAAAGATTTTTTAGATTTTTCTGCAACCTTACCATCAACATAACATAATATAGTTGTACATCGTTTTCCACTTAACTTAAACATGTATACATAAATATATTAATTTTCTTACCTATCAGTTGCTTTCATAATAGTCCAGAGTTTAAGCGTCATATAAATTTGTACACTAAAATGGCTAAACAAGTTTTGGTGTATAACAAACGGTTGGTGTAAGGCGCTCTTACATCCTTAACTACGTCTACTTATTTAAGTGGCTAAACAGTGATTATTATTTGCTATGAGAAATTCATCGTAGAACTCGTCGAGATACAATATACGGAGTTACTGGGAAAGTCGACCTAGTTTTTGAAGGATATTATTTTAGGTATTTTATGATAAATTATTTATTTATTTTTACCTAAGTACCTAGAACGACTTTCCTGGTGTCATTGTATGCAATAGCCACATCAACCTTATAAATAGGTCTACTTTTCATAGTCCTAAAGTATTGATACTTTCAGTATTTTATTTCCTTTTATTTCAGTGACTATTTTGGATGGTTGAAATCCTCTTTTCAGCCCCTTATGCGCTTTAATTCAATTTTCAGATACATTTTATACTGCTCCTTCTTATCAGATCAGACTTTTATAACTTTCCTATTTAGCACTTGGCCTCCTTAAATAATAAAATATTACTAAAATATTGAATTCGAAATTTATTGTGCACTCTAAAATCTTCACTAAAAGTCTTTTAAACGAACATTCAACACCCACTCTTGAAATTCACAGCGTTTGTCATGTAGCTTAAGTCCAGCTTTTAGCTAGCCTACTTTACAAAGCTCTAATATAGCATGAAAAAATTCTTAAAAATGCAACGCAGTGAATCATGGAAAGAAAATTTTTTATTTTTGACCATTATTCTCTTTTTATTATACATACTATAAAGAAGTTCTTTTCCAACAGAATTAGAATCTTTGAATAAATATCTTAAAATTAACGTAAAATAGAAACTTGGCCCACAAATCTTGCACTCTCAATCATTTATTGAATTATTTCAGTGTCATTCCATCACAGACATATGAACCTAATGCGTTGCTCAATGGTCAAAATGGGTGATCTAGCGAAATTTAATTCTATATCTCCAAAAAAACAAGCGCCACATAATTTTTCTTTTATGTAAGTTCGAAGCAAAGTTTCTGGAACATTGCAAAAATAACCTATGGTATAAATAATAAATAGGTGAACAAGCAAACATAACAAATCAATAAATAAATATACTAAATAAATTCCCAGTTATACAGCATAAGGGATTGTCGACAAAATATTGGGTGGTTAAATTTCAAGGGCCGATGTTGAATGTGAACCACACCTAAACGTCAACGACACCGTTGGACTTCTTTCTTTGCGGTTATTTGAAAAAAAAAGGTGTACGTCGATAAGCTAGCAACAATTCAAGAGCTAAAGGATGAGATAATTCGGCCCATTAACGGCATAGAACGTCGGTCGAATCTCGGTGAAAACACCAAAATTAAGAAAAACATTTTTCTAATAGCGGTCGCCCCTCGGCAGGCAATGGCAAACCCAATGTATTTCTGCCATGAAAAAGCTCCTCATAAAAAATATCTGCCGTTCGGAGTCGGCTTGAAACTGTAGGTCCCTCCATTTGTGGAACAACATCAAGGCGCGCACCACAAATACGAGGAGGAGCTCGGCCAAACACCCAAAAAGGGTGTACGCGCCAATTATATATAGTATATATAACGGCATAGAACCTCAGTTATGCCTTAGCGTCATCGAAAATTTGGACCATCGGATGGAGGGGTGCCGCCGAGGCCGCGGCGCTCATTTGGCCAATATTTTGTTTCATACGTAATTGAGCCATACCAATATTATCATAATAAAGGAAATGATAATAATTTCCTAAAAAATTGTATTTTATTCAAAATCAACACCGGCCCTTGACAATTAACCACCCTTTATTAGCGCTACAAATTATAGAATTAATCAAAATATAAGTAGTGTTGTTGAAACATACATTTTTTAAGGTGACTTAACTATATAACACTACAACAACAACAATTACTAACTACTACACTACGTTATTTTGCTCTTTGAAAAAATGCATACGATAAGTTAATACAAATCTGTTTACTTTAATTGTTCCGCATTTCCACCATTATTTTTTAATAAAATGAGCGTTTTATCAGCTTTATTGTTGTGCAATAGCATGACTTAATTGCATAAGCACAGTTGAATTAAACCATTAACTTCGATTTTGAAAAAACAAGTTAAAAGTGCAAAAAAATTAAAATTTTTTAATCAATAACGCGGATTCCGCTTTTTTTATTATATCACCCTAATGCTCACAAGTACATTAGACACACATATGCGTGTGTATGTAATTTTTCTACTGCTATTTATATGTCCACAATCACATTTGATTCACAGCTTGTGCGTTTTGGCATAGTTATGACATCCCACAACCATTGAGGCGCTCCATGGCGTATGAGTGTCATATGTTACTAATTAAATTCCCTTAGGCTTTTTACTAACTAACACAAGCGCACAAGTACATTCCATGGCAACTAACATGAACGCCGGCAGCTTGATATAACATAATTTCGCAGTTGGCGTTCCTTTATGCATTAACGTGCATGCACACGAGATTCCGCATATACTTACATACGTACAGGCGGATAATAAGCTTTGCATTTGATTCAAGTTAATTAGCTTTTGCTTTTGATTTATTGCGACTGCTGATTATCAACATCAAGTCGTGCCTTGCAGAACATAAGCTCATATTTTCCTACAAATTCGTTCATACTGGCTTGAGTGTATTAAGACACAAAAGCTCAATCCTTTGCTAATGCCTTTTGCCCGGCTTTGCTAACAAAGGGAAACTCTTATGGCTATCCTTTCCCCTGTCCTTTTGTAGTTTGCGCTCTGTGATGTGAGCATCCCGTGGCACTTATGTACTCCAACTCATTTTATTGTATTATTTGATTTCTTATACCTTTTTCTTGTTACTTTTATTTCGGCCGCCTTGGTAGCAGGTAGTAAATTACGAACATCCCATTCCAACTGATGTCATAACCCTTTTATTGTTCTCTCTTTACTTTTGTTATAATTTAGCCTTTTGACTTTGATTTATTTCGTATTGTTGAAAGGGAGAAATAAAGTCTGGCCACCACATAAATGCCACATGAACCTGTATTAGTTTTAATTAAAATCTTTAGGAGTAATTGATGTGTGTGCAAAGTTGCCCTTGGCAACCAAACGAGATTCGAATAAAGTTTGAACGGGGAGGGAAACAATTACTAAAAGGAAGTGCTGTTGAAAGGCTAGTAATAATTTTTCCTGCAGTGGTTGATAGCTTCTCCTATGCAAAATATGGTCCGATGAAAGCATGCTGCCGATTGGAATTTAAGTGTGCTCTGCCCAATCCATAAGAAGGGCGATCCTGCAATTTGTGCCAATTACCGCGGGATTAGTCTTCTAAATATCGCCTATAAGGTTCTAGCGAGCGTATTGTGTGAAAGACTGAAGCCCACCGTCAACCATCTGATTGGACTTTATCAGTGTGGCTTCAGACCTGGGAAGCCTACCATCTAAATATTCACAATACGCCAAATTTTGGAAAAGACCCATGAAAGGATAATCGCACGCACCATCTTTTCGTCGACTTCAAAGCTGCATTCGACAGTACAGAAAGGAGTTAATTGTATGCCGCGATGTCTGAATTTGGTATCCCCGCAAAACTAATACGGCTATGTAAGATGACGTTGCTCAACACCAGCAGCGCCGTCGGAATTGGGAAGGATCTCTCCGAGCCGTTTGATACCAAACGAGGTTTCAGGCAGGGTGCTCTCTGTCGTGTGACTTCGTTAACCTGATGTTGGAGAGCATCGTACGAGCCGCAGAACTTAATCGCTTAGGCACAATTTTTTATAAGAGCGGACAATTGCTGGCGTATGCCGATGATATTGACATCATCGGCCTTAACAACCGCGCTGTTAGTTCTGCCTTCTCCAAACTGGATAAAGAGGCAAAGCGAATGGGTTTGGTGGTGAACGAGGACAAAACGAAGTACCTCATTTATTTAGGAACCAGCATTAACACCGATAACAATGTCAGCCTTGAAATCCAACGTAGAATCTCTCTTGCCAACAAGTGCTACTTTGGACTAAGTAGGCAATTGAGCAGTAAAGTCCTCTCTCGACGAACAAAATTAACACTCTACAAGACTCTCATCATGCCCGTCCTAACGTATGGCGCAGAAGCTTGGACGATGACAACATCCGATGAAGCGACGCTTGGAGTGTTCGAGAGAAAGATTCTGCGTAAGATTTTTGGACCTTTGCACGTTGGCAACGGCGAATATCGCAGACGATGGAACGATGAGCTGTATGAGCTTTACGACGACATAGACATAGCGTAGCGAATAAAGATCCAGCGACTACGTTGGCTGGGTCATGTCGTCCGAATGGATACAAACGCTCCGGCTTTGAAAGTATTCGATGCGGTACCAGCTGGCGGTAGCAGAGGAAGAGGGCGGCCTCCTCTGCGTTGGAAAGATCAGGGGGAGAAGGACTTGGCTTCACTTGGTGTGTCCAACTGGCGCCGGTTAGCACGAGAAAGAAACGGCTCTGTTAAACTCGGCCAAAATCGCGTAAGCGGTTATAGCGCCAACTAAGAAGAAGAGAAGGTTGATAATTTCTAGGTGTTTTTTTTTGGTAACCGATTAGCGGTCTGCTCGAATTACCTCGCACAGGCTAATGGTATAGAGTTTTTCAATTGGGGCCTCGAGTAGCTTCTGCAAAGCCTGACTTATTGGCTCATCAATTAAGAAAAGTCCTTACCAAGGGAAGCATTTTTATTTTATAAGGGTGTTGGCAAAATTTGCTACGATGTCGACTGATAGACTGTACATTTTTTTGAAAAGCGTGGAATCGACTGATTTATCTCATTTTGCCTATCCGGCTCAGAAACAATCAAAAGTAAATATTTTGACTCAAACTCGTCCACTATAGTACATAGAATCTCTCTCGTGCACTTATTAACATTTCTAGATAATTTAAAAAATTTAAGGTGCAACTGTCTTTAAATATAAAATAGTTGTATGAATATTGAAACCAGCTCTGGAAAACCTGTATTATATTTTTCAATTGTACATACTCACGCGTGAATGTGGACTTTTGATTGTATATCAAAAATATTGTATTTTGGAAAATTTAAAAAAATATTGTTTGGAGTAGTGTCAACTCCAAGCAAAAGGTAATTGTTAATAATTTTAATAATGAAAATAATAACAGTAAACACAACGATTGACAAGAGCCGGCACAATCCGCATAGCGTACAGATATGCCTCCTTTGGCACTGGGAACAAAGAAAAGGCAGAAGTTTGCCTATTGTCGAGAAATAAAAATGTTCAGCTACAGAATAAATTCATCAGCCAAATAAAAAATTAGAGATGTACCGCCGCCAGTAATTTATTGAGAGAGGATAAACTTCCAATATTCATAAAAAGAGCTAGTAAGTTTACAGAAAAGCAATGAATTCCCACCCCACTTACCTTTAAATCCTCTCGCTTGGCCTTAATTACAATGCAGGGTACACAGAATACAAAAGGTGGCGCCTTCCGAAAACTGTTACTATATTTTTGGGGATTTTGCCAACCGACGACGTCAGTGCGGCGACAAAGAAAATAATGTGAATATTCAGTATGAAGTTTGGTGAATATTGTGATTTTTAAATAAAATACAATAAAAAAAGGGAAGAGCCGCATTTTAAATTATAAACTCAACAATAATTTAAATATTTTTTTGCTTTTTCTACCGATGACGTCGTGGCAAGAAAATAGGTTTAGGTGTCTATAATTCCTTGTGGTTGTCAGTTTTCAGTTGCTTTCGCTAACTTTTCATTTTCTTTTTGTTAGTTTATACGCAGCGATGATGTCAAGGCAAATTGGGAAGGCGCAATCTTGTATTATATCATTCTTGAGTTTGGTCAATATAGATTGAGTGCCTGGACGCTTCCTCGCGATCTACGATTCCATTTCATTGTATTTCATGCTGGTGATTTGAAGCAGCATCTTATCTCGCCGACCCTCTCTCTCTCTTTCCAAAAGGGGACTATGTAACATTGGTGTGGTTTGAATAACTAAATTAAATAAAAATTTCTTGTTCCATGTCCAAGTAATTCTATACTATTTTTTTCGCATGCGGCCACCGTAACTGGGCTCGGTAGGACCTGGGTTCAAAATTCAAGCTGGACACAACACACACAAAAGTTATAGAATTTTTTTTTTAATATCGGTAGCTCCTCGTCAGGTAATATTAAACCTCTAAGTGTATTTCAGCAGTGAAAAAACTCTTCATAAAATCGTATGCTGTTCAGGGGACAACATCAAGACGCATAGAATGAGGAGCTCAGCTAAACACCCAACAGAGGGTGGAAGCACCTATTCTATGCATATATTTTTTACGCCACACACTACTTTCTACATACCAAACACTAACATGTGATTTACAACACCAAGCACCAGCAAAGTGTTTGTAAGTAATTGAAATTCCTTTAAAGTTCATAAGATTTATCCAGCCTCCACTAGTTTCCACAGTTGTAGTGCTAAGTATAAAAATAGTACTACCTTTATTTTCATTTCATTTTTCTCGCCTGTCCCAACATTCTCAAAGTTTAGACTTCACTTTTTCATGCTTTGAAAAATATGTCATTACCGACCAAAAATAAATTACGGGAACAACGTCAACAAAGTTAAAGTTACAACGGTTAACCTGGCGGCGAACAATGTGCAAACTTTTTTAATAAGTTTTTAATGACATCAAAGAAAATGAGTACAGGCGATCTACACCAACAGGTAATGACCGTGGACATTACCAAAAAAAATGAAGCAGGGAGAAAATTTTAGTTCATAGCCAACCAAACTTTTCCACAGATATTGCCTTCGGCTGCAGACGGCAGCAACATCTACCCATGTGTGTGTGTGAGTCCGTGTGTTTTTGCGAGTTCACATTAAAAGCCATTTAATATAAACCACTTTAAGCACGGATATGCTACTCAAAGGAAATGGCAATGTAAATGGCGGTAAAAATCAACCTGTAATACGTGAAAAATCAAAGCGAAAGATCGAGGGAAATTTCATTAACGACTCCCAAGGCGATATTTTTGCGAGTAAGCAAAGTAATTGTATTAACCACCACAATGGATAAATACATGAACGAGAGAAATTGCAATAAAGTTTTATGCTTGATGGTAGTGTGGAAACTTTTGGAGCAACAGAAAGTGCCCTGTAAAGAAATGCATTAGATTTGCGCATATGGGCACTATACACCGAGCAGGTGAATTGAAAATTTCGATTTCAGCCGCACTTCTACCCGATATTTGTCTGAAAAATGCCTGCATTAATTTTATTTATAAAAAGTAAATAAATTTGTGGTAGTGTTCTCGATGACTAGCATACTATTCCGGAGCATCTATTCTAATTCTAACAACTGATTACAGCATTCTTCGGAATTTGTCGCCCTTAGTTTCACGTGCCGTTGTTCGAAGGAACGATATTTAAAAATTTACCATATGGTAGATCTGACTGATGCACTTACGAGAACTCAGTATTGCCCTTTAACAGTGAGCGCCTCGTTCACGATTATCATAGAAATGTCATTAATGAGTTGAATGGATATATTTCAAAATATTTGATATATATTTGAAGAAGCGGCCTCTGTAGTCTACCCTAAGCTCACTAGCCTGCCATCCCAGAGGTTGTGGGTTCGAATCCCACGTAAAGCACGGTCCTCGCACTTTTCCAACTTTACCTACTTTCCCTATTTCTAAAAACAAAAAAAAAAAAACAACAAATCTCATTCATCTAACCAAAAACTTATCCTTTACATCCTTACTCCCCCACAATAGTCAGCGCATTATTTGCATTGTGGCTGCTAAAAACAAGCAACAACAAAGAAAAGCAAACAGTTACACATTGCATCCAGTGGCGCCAGCAAGAGGAAGCCAGCAACCGCGGTAATAGCGCAGACACACCAAATTTAGAAGTCCTCAACCACTCAACCATCTGTGCGACCCTTCTGCCAGAAAAATGTGAAACACAGATGGCGCTCCAAACAGTAAGAAGGCGTTGTTCCTAAGCAACGACAGGTGGGCATTCCCACTATTTGGGACTGGTAGCGGCAGGCTAATAACCTACCTTGTCAAAAATCAAATAGATGAACGAAACCAACGCAAGACAAGTCTTGTCGAGTCCTTATGCACCCGAGAGGAGAAACAAAAAAATTTAAATAACATTTTAACGGAGTTTCAAACATGTTTCACAAAACTCTTTTCAAAATTCAAAGAAAGTAATAATGACACAGGAGTGAAGCAGGGATGTTTGTTATCACCACTCTTATTTACGCTGTACCTGAATGACCTTCAGCTGAAGAATGAAGAAAGCCACTTTGATATATTGGATCTTCACCAACACATCAAAAATCACAGCGAAAAGGCAGTTGCAAATGCATCACCCATATACAAATACTTAGACCAAATCAACCTACATAAAACAAGGAATGCGGATTGAAGATATCTTAATGATTTTCAAAGCACGTTGTGGTCTGCTTATGTTAAATGCCAATCAATTCGGAAACGTGTCAAAAATGTGCAGCCTCTGCAATCTAAATGAAGAAGAAAATGTGAAAAATTGTATTTGGAGTTGTACTGCACTCGCTGAGTTTAGAAATATTTATTTAGAAAAATCAGAATTAACACAAAACGAAAAAAACGCATACTTATAGAAACTATTTGATAACAGAATTTAACTAACTTTTTATTTTATTAATATTTATATAGTGAAAATTACAGACGAAAAATTGGCTTGTCTTATGAACATCTGCATATTTATATATTATTATAAACAAAATGAATTACAGTGTTTGAATTTCAGAAAAATAAATATATATTATTACTATATTTGAAAACGATAGATGGGCACCATTGAATTCACTTTTTATTCATATTATATTTATTCAGCAAATTTGCTTCGAATAGTTCTGGTCATGAGAATAAACCTGAAAAAGGGGGGCCTATAGTTTTATGCCGCCTCCGGAGCTTTTTAACAGCAAAGCAGAAAGACTTTTAGAGATCCGCCATCGCCTACCGAGGGGCAATTACAAAAAACTTTTCTATCATTTTGTGTTTTGTGTCCAGCGTTTCGAACTTGTGTACTTCCAAAAGGTAGCTACTAATATAATATAGCATATTTTCTCGGTAGATGGCTGTAGTAATCGATATCTCGTAAAGTGCTGAACAATCAAATTAAAGTTTATGCCTGTTGTCAAGGAGGCATTTCACACTAAAAAAAATTGTAATACAACAGATGGCGTAACTTGATTATTATTCCATCGATCCACATTTCCAAACATTCATTGGAGAGCTACTGTCGTAAGGCACAAACGTCAGTATAAGTTTTTTATTTGAAGCGTAAACAACAATATTTTTACCACACTTGAAAATGTCGAGTTTCGTGCCAAATAATGTGTTTTTGCGGGGAATTTTTTAATATGAAGAAAAAAGCAGCCGAAAGTCATCGTATCTTGGTGGAAGTTTATGGTGAGCATGCTCTAGCTGAGCGAACGTGCCAGAAGTGGTTTGCACGCTTTAAAAGTGGTGATTTTGGCCGCGCCGCCAAAGTTCATGGATACCGAATTGGAGGAATTGCTCGATCAAGATCCGGCTCAAACGCAAGAAGAGGTTGCAAAAACTTTGGGAGTTGATCAATCAACCATTTCCAAACGTTTAAAAGCCATGGGAATGATCCGAAATTCAAATTTCGAAAAAAAACCGCACGAACTTATTCATAGACCTATTATTTGCTTCAATTGTGAGTGTTAACACACTGTAACGATGACAGTCAACAAACAGAAAATTCGGTACATTTTACAGTTTTTCTTTGATGAAGGCGAAAATGCAAGCCAAGCCGCTGAAATTCTGAATACTGTAACAACTAATTTGGTGCAATTTTGGTTTCGTCGATTTCATGCACGCATTTTTGATGGTAAAGAACATGTTGAAAATATCTGTACAATCACAGAAATAATCGAAGTTGACCGGAATGTTAGTAGTCGTAGCATCGCCCAGAAGCTAAGGACCGACCAAAAACAGTTTTAAGCCATTTGCGCAAAAATAGTACGCAAAAATAATGGATTTATTTTCCCCAAGCTAGTACTTATTTAAATATTTTTTACTTTTATTTTGAGGTTCAAATTTGGAACTATGTTCTTCTAACACACAAACATTAACTTACGTTTACACGAAATTTTTAACAAATCGATCATTTATAATTTTTAAATTACATATTTTAGTAACTAAATATTTTCTTAACAAAGTCAGTTCCAGATCCATTTCAGGGCATCTCGCAATTGCTGTTTCTTTTAACTGTTTTTGAAATTTGCAGAATTTTTCAGTTAAAAGAATTTCCGTACACGCCATAGAATTCAGGGCCAATTCAAGCAAAATAAGTTCAAAATCTTCAAAATAATGCAAAAGAGCGAATTCTCTAAGTTTGTAAGGGTTTCTTACATTGCAACAGTAATTTTGCAAACTAAATTTATGGCCTCTTTAATTTAATTAAATTATATATATGTATATAGCTTAGACGTATCGGATTTCAAATTCAAAGAAAATAACGAAAATTCCAATTGACTGGTCAATCTTTATTATTTTTGTATAGTACCATTCATAACATTTATTTTTTATTTCAAATGTGGGCCGCAATTGCGCCGTATTTCGGCTATCCGTAAACACAAATTTTGAATGACTCGCTGGAGGGCTTCGGTCGGTATCTCGCCAATAATTTTAGTAATATTGGCTTCCAATTATGTTTGGCCTCAATCGAAGTCCGCACAAATAAAAGTCCTCCTTTAGACTTTTCATACGTTCCACTGGCCTAAGACGAGAGATAAATTCCTCACCGAAACGACGGCGCAGTAAATCCATTGTTTCACGGGCTGTATGGCAGGTAGCGGCGTCTCATTGGAACCAAATGTTGTGGAGATCACGAACTTCGATTCTGGGCAAATAGTCGTTTATCATGGCAGGATAGCGTTCGCGATTCACTGTTACATTGGCGCCACACTCGCCTTTGAAGATATATGGACCGATTATTCCTTTAGCCTATAGGTCGCACCAAACGATTGTTTTCAATGGATGTACTCTCCGTTCTTGAATGCCTTCGGGTTGTTCTTTTGTCTATTGATGTAGCTATTAAGCCAAAAATTGGTCCTCATCGCTGGTTGGCCTGAGTGTGCTATATAAACTTTTCACAGAGCGTCGATTTTCACAATACAATTGTGCGATTTGTACACGGTGTTGAGGTGGAGGTCTTTCCATGATGAAAAGCCAATGAATATTGAAAAAAGTCAAACGTGATTTGTTGAAAACCCCCTATAGGAAAAAGTACCACCAATCTGATAACCCTTTATTTGGCTCGTAGACTATTTTTGGGTGTTTTTCCAATGGAATGGAGGGACCACAAAATTAAGTCAGCTTTTAATGGCAAATGATTGTTTATGAGAAACTTTTTTCATCGCAGAAATACACTCGGAGGTTAACCATTGTCTACTAAGGAGCTACCGCCATTAGAAAAACACTTTTTATATCAATTGGTGTTTCGTGTCTGGGGATTGTAACATGTGCACTTCCCAATGTTAGATACGCACCAACCCATCCGACTACGGCGGTCGCCGTCTAAACAAACTTTCAAAATGAAATGAAAATTGTGTGTTCTATTGAGAAATCCCGGAAAAAACATTTATTCTAAATTTAATTGCTTTCCTATTGGTAAGCATTAACGAGAAATATCAGCAATTTTGCATTGCAATTTATTTTTCCCTACAAGGTAACATTCGAACAAAAATCAGAATGTGTGTGAGTGAATTGAAAATGAAATTAAAAACATTTACATGGAATCACTCCGAATGTGAATTACCAAATTAAAATATACAATAAAAAGTGAATTTTCAGGTACATTAAATATATATTTATTAAGGGATTTATAAAGCCTACGTATATGAGATGGTTCAAGTTCAAGTTGCCATTTGAGCTCATTCACGCTGGAAATGTTGACTGTAATCAGTATAACACATCCGTGGCAAGAACTGAAACGCTTTGGGTTTGACTATCGTTGGGAAAATTTCAAGCATATATCTATCTAAATGAATTTACGCAAACATCACGTTTCGTGAAATGAAGGTTCTACCGAAATGAAGCAGCTAAAGCGCGTACTGTACGAGAGGTAATTTTTTTAATTTTATTTGTTTTAGAAAACATTCTTTCAGACACTTTTTTTACTATAAATAACTAACACCATAATCAATATTACCAGAAAGTTCCATATTCGGATTTCCAATAACATTTCGAGTTATATTTAAGTACGTACCAACTACCAATTAAAAATACCGAGCAAAAATTTCCCCAAAAAAATTTCTTTCAAAGTATTTTTTATCCCATATTTTCACACAATAACATATAACACAATAGCTGTACAACACGTGGGCTGAAAAGTCCCGGGCCTAACACATACACAATAAAACGATGGGTTGATGACTTTAAACGCTGTCGTAGAGACACCTATGATACACAACGCAGTGAACGTCCAAATAAGGCGGTAACACCAGAAAACATCAAAAAAATCCACAAACTCGATTTGAATGATCGAAAAATGAAGTTATGTGAGTTAGCTGACACCGTCGAGATATCAAAAAAACGTGTTAATATTACTCTATATTATAATCAAAAAGTACCGGGAATGTTTAATTTAAACGAACCGCGCACGTGCCGACCGGTCCATATTTTTTTCTTTTGTTGGTGGCATTGTAAGACACACATCTGTCACTTTTTAGCGCCATCAGATCATTAGTGTCTGTCTGGCGTTTGTTTACATCAATCAACTTTTTTCAATTTGTCGCATTTTACCATGGATAATTTTGTTGAACAAAGAGTTTGTATGAAATTTTGTGTTGCGAACGAAATGCAACGGAAATTGTTACAAAAAGCATTCAGCGAATCTGCTCTATCAAGAAGAAAAGCATAATAGTGGTATAAAGACTTTAAAAGTGGTCGTACAGTGGTGGAAGATTTGCCTCGTTCCGGACGCTGAAAACGTGAAGAAAGCAAAAGAAATCGTGCTTGAAAATCATCATATCAGCCTAAGAGAGATTTTTAGTTAACTTCGCATTTCATATGGAACGGCACAACACATTATGGTTGATGTTTTGAGTATGAGACGCGTTGCAGCCAGGCTCGTTCCGAAGTACCTGAATTTCGTGCAAAAACACCACCGAAAGACAGAGGAGATGATACCTGAAGCCCAAAATGACCCAGCCTTCCTGAAACGGATAACTATTGGCAACGAGACATGGGTCTATGAATTTGACATGCAAACCGAGCAACAATCGTCCGAGTGATGCTTCAAAGATGAGCCGAAACCAAAAAAATCGCGCCAAAAACGCTCAAAAGTGAAGGTTATGTTGACTGTTTTCTTCAATTGTCAAGGCGTAGTGACCATGAGTACCCTCCATCGGACCAGAAAGTCAATAAAGAATATTATTTATACGTTTTGAAGCGATGGAGAGATGCTGTAGGTCGCAAACGGCCGAAAATGTGGCAAACAATTCTTGGACTTTGCATGATGATAGCGCGCGATCGCACCGACCATAAATTGTGCTGGTTTTTTTGACCAAACACCAAGTAAATACCATCGTGAAAGCACCGTATTCACCTGATATGGTCTCGTGCTACTTATTTTTGTTTCTCCAGTTGAAGTTACCACTTCGTGGAAGGAGACTTCAGTCGATAGAGGAGATCAAAGAGAATGCGACGAAGGAGCTGAAGGCCATCCCTTCGTTGGCCTACCAGCGTTACATGGAAGACTGAGTTAAGCGTTGTGTTGCTTCGACGGATCATATTTTGAAGGAGATAAAATAAATTTGCCTGAAATTTAACTCTGTTTTGTTTTATTTAAACATTCCCGGTATATTGTATGAGCATTTGACTATGAGAAAGCTGACTATGAGTTGCTGAAAAGCAAGAACGTGCTGATTATTCCGAGCAATGGCAAATCTGCATGACTTGAACTTCTAAATTACTCCCATATCCACTGTATTCGCCAGATTATAAAATGTTTGTTATTACAATACCATTCACCGTAAAAGCATAACTCCTCCGGCTCAAAAACTACACCAAATGTTTTGGGTACACAATTTTTTGCTGAAGGACGTGTGGATTTTCAGTAAATCAAACCAGTTTTTGTGCAAATGTGCCTAATCGCTGAATTCTCAATGCACTTTATAAAGAACTACCATTCTCATAAACCGTTCGGATCACATATACTGGTTCTTCAACCTGGAATCGCTTCATGACTAAGTTTGCCAAAAGTGGTAGAACCAATTGACTAAAAAAAATTTACGTAAAAAATTCAAAAAAATAACAAAAACCATTTTTTCGGTATATTATTGGTTTACTCGAAAGAACAATTATTCTCATTATTTTCGAAACATGAATTTATTCATTTTAGAAGACTCGGCTGGCTTCATAGTAACCTATTCTTAATCCAGTTTTCCAAGAACTCCGCTTCGGTTTCTGGCTCTATCTCCCAAATCACTTGATTTTAAGGGTCTGAATCATTAACCGGTTACCGAACTTGGTGCGCAAAAGATCGATTGTGGCCTCGGCTGCGTGGTATGGCCCGCCATTCTGCTGAAACCAAAGATCGTCCGAGTATATGAGTTCAATTTTTGCCCACACAAATAGATTATCAAGACCGTTGTCCCAAATAGAATGTCTAGATTATTGAATGTATTTACTATACCTACATTACAAAATTAAATACTTATTTCAACACACAAATGCCTTTGTAAAGTTTGTGAGAACTTGGAGTTAAATAATTATGTTCATGTCCCACTTTTATTATTCTTATTTTGTTTTGGAACAGAGAGAACTTTTTTTTTTTGAGGATGAGGGGGTTTAAAATGCTTTATCAAAGCTGCCATCGCAGCAAAGGTATGTCGAGGGACTAAAAAACTCCCCCTCTTTTGGAACCGTCGCCCACTCTGGAACTCCTTTCGCATTACTTCAGGGTGACGTTCCATCTTCCTCATTACAAAGGTCTATACATATGTGCTGCATTCAGGTCCCGCTTTTTTATGTAAAAGAATATATTTCGAGAATTGCCAACTGTCAAGATAAGGCAACAGTTTTCAATTATTAGAATTCATCAATTACACCGCATTTTTTATAAGTCTGCTGAATAGCGATTAATAATCTCCACTTATTGTATACATTCGTACGAGGTCTGTTCAATAAATAAGGTACATTTTCAAATTTCGCGTGCTACGTACCTTCGACTTTCGATTATTACTATTTTATGTCTGTACGCGTTATGTCTTCACGGTTTTAGCAATATCGCATATTTAGTTTGGCTGCGTGAGGCATAAATAAGACAAGTGTTTTGCGTGTTCGGCGATTTTCTGCTAGCGACTCTTGACTCTCCTGGACTCCTCCATTGGGACTATTGGCCCATTCTTTCGATGTCTTAACCATATATCCATTATTCGTCTTCAGTTATGACCCTTTTGAGCAAATCTGAATCATCGTTAACGTCATTCAACAACTCCTAAGTGATGCTCATGCGACAAAATTCTGCAATTTTGGCACGAACTTCGCTGCCACTCTTCGCTCCATTCTCAACATTTCCGAAAAGATTGCATGGCATGAGCCAACCAATATGCTGACATCCTCAACAGCTTCTCTAATTGTGATTCGACGATTCTTTATAACAATTTTCTTCACTTTCTCAAGATTTCAATCGGTTGCTGATGTGCTGGGGCGTTCTGAGAAAAACTTGTACTACTTTTAAACATTTTTCTGGCTCAGAGTACTCTCACTGTATGCCACTATCAATATTTCAAGTATTTTTGAGCACTTAATTCCATTTGTTCACACAATTTTACGCAACTTCTTTGATCAATTTTTTTCGATAGCAGAAAATCGCCGAATACCCAAAACACTTGTCTTATTTATGCTTCTCACAAACGTAGCCCTCTGAAATTCGCCTTATTTTTTTAACAGACCTCGTAAATGCATAAATGTGTGTGACATACCACAAATTAGTGGAAGTGCTTTATAGTCCTGAAACCACACAAAGCACCAGACACTTTTGCTAAAATGCGGTTTTGAGGCTGCCACAATTTGGTAGCTTTCAATTCCGGTTGAGTTAGTGAAAAGGTTTATAAGTACATGCATATGTATGTGTACAAGAATATACATACAGTTACGCAGTTAAAAAGAGAACAACTAATGCTTTTCAATAAGAAAATAAAAATTACTATCTGAGCACACTATACAACGGAATATCGGAGAGGGATTCTAGCCTTACAAATTGCTTGCTAATTTATTTATTTAGTAAATCTAAAACTAGAAGGAAAAATAAATCATTACTCCCTAGATTTTTGAAAATGTGAAAACGAATGCGCTCAAAAAGTAATGGCGAGTCAACTGTCCCATTTATATTATCGAATACAAAGCAGATTAAAAGTGTGCTTATACTTTTTTTACTTTGTAACGATCTTATATTTAATTATGCATACCTTGCGTTGTCAGAAGGAATCGATTAAGCCAAGCTCAGAAATCTGGTTGCAAGACGAAGAAATATATTTTGATTTAGCGATGGCAAAATTCAAATCAGAAATTTCGTTAAAAGTATTTAGACGTGAATTCTCTATAAAATATGAGGTAGAGATTAAATGCGTAGACTTAGGGTTAAAAGGTAGACAGAATTTAAAAAAAAATTGCGTTTTTATTTATTTTTTGCATTTTCTTAAAGTATAATATCTTAAAAATATTGTGTGAAATTTGAAGTGAATCCAACAAATACTTTTCGAGCTATTCAGCAATTTTTAAATCCGTTTTTCTCAAAACTACGATTTTTGAACTGGTGATTAATGTAACTTAAAAACCTTTTGGTAGATTTCTATAAAATTTATACTGCTTTTGAAAAACATAAAAAACTCGTGCCTGATCGAAGGTTTTTTTTTTTGCAAAAATTTCAGAAAATATTTCCTGAAGCCGCCGTATTGTTAATTTTGAAAAAAAAGTTTCGATCAGGCACAATATTACCTATTAATAAAACTAATTTCTCTTGCCCGATTGATTTTAGATAAATCTCCAAGGACTTGTGATGATCACCGCAAAGGACTTCTGGAGAAACGAGTTTTACACAGTCAGCGATAACTCTTACAATTTTTAATTTTTGTTTTTTGAAATTTTGCTCAGGTCAAATCGAAACATGATGTATTAATTCTATGTTTTTATTTTTCGGGCCTCTGTCTAATCTCACAAAGCAACGCTGGTTGATGGAAATATTACTTTTCAGCGAAGTATTATATAATTTTTGTTTCAATTTAAAATGTAATTTGTTTTAATTTAAATTTATTTAAAAAGCTTTGAAATCGTTGAAAGTTGTGAAAGACTTGTAGTTCACAATGTCGTTTTTATTCCCAGCTTTGAAAATAGGTGTGAGGTAGCTTTGTAAGTATCTATAAATGGACCTAACATTTTATGGACATCCTAATATTTTATTAAAGTTGATCAGAAGTGAGCAGACAAGAGCCAAATATTTTTGAGCTTTTGAGTTCGTTTTAATTTCATCTTCAAATCTTCGCTTATATTTACACTATAGAGCTTTACTTAGATACTTAAATTTTTTTCCGAAGTGCAGATGTTTATCCCTATGAGCTTTGGCAGTTTAAATTTTTTTAAAAACTTGTTCCTCAAATTCTTAAGCTTCTTAAGTTCATAATGTTTTTCTACACCAAGGAATTTTATAGCCCCAACTACGAGTACGTAGTACAGTCTTACAAAAAATCTCGCATATTTCCATCTTAAAAATATCCAAGCAAACAACGCTAAAATTAACACGTTTAAAGCAAAAATTTTTAGTATGTTGTCAGCACTTCGTCTACAGTATTGATAAAAAATTAGTAATCGAATTCCGAACACTTTTCTAAGTAATCTTATTAAGCTGAAGTTAAAGGAATTATTACATTATTTTTTCAAACTTTTTTTTTTTTGTTTCATATAATATAACTTTCATTTTTGTATCATATAAAGGCAATTTTAAATTTTATGCATCTTTTTTTTTTTTTATAAATCTAACACTTTTTTATTTTGGTTCCACGATTTATATTCAGAATTTCAAACAAAAATTTTTGGTATGCAGCTTTATAACTTATAAAATTTTATTATAAAAAAGTACAAGTTTGAAATTCAGCTATTTAAATCCGCTTGACTTTTTTGTATTTTTCCCCTTAATATTTTTTCCATATAACGACCTCAGATGAATGGTACTCTCTTCAATATTATATATTATTATAGACTATGAATGTGTCTTCGATTTTTCCATTACTTCTTTTCGGCTATTAAAACGCGTTCCCCGTAGTGGTTCTTTGACTCTCAAACAAAAAAAAAGTCGCACTAAAACATATCAGGCTTTTGAATAGTATTTGGTTCGTTCCTTTTCAAAAATTCACGCATAATGAAGGCAATTTGCAACGGTGCGTTATGAAGGTGCAAAATCCATGAGTTATTTTCCCACAAATTCTTACTTTTTTGGCTATTTGCTTCCCATTAATGTCTCATAACACTCAAATAATAGTCCTTATAAACTGTCTGATCTTCTAAACAAAAATTCTTGGTGTACAATCTGTAGAACCCGTAAGCATTGCTTTCTTTTTTGACTGAAAACGACGCGGTTTTTAACACACTTTTATTAGGTCGGGTTGTATGTATGTATGTATGTATGTATGTATGTATGTATGTATGTACAATATGTATGTATGTAACGGAATCTTTGAGCTTAATTTTCACTGGCTTCTAAGAATCTGATCGACTTGAAATTTTGCACACCTATCAAGGACCGATAACAATGCAATAATTTGATAAAAGTTTTCCATTATCCTTATTAGGATTGCCAGGATTAATATTTTCTTTTTTTAACACACTTTTATTAGCTCGGGTTGTATGTGTGAATGAATGTAACGGAATCTTTGAGCTTAATTTTCACTGGGTTCTAAAAATCTGATCGACTCGGAACACACAACATAGATGACTAGATGGGAAACTCTTTTTCTCGTGAGAGCGCTGAAAAATGTGCATTTTTTATAACATTTGCCAATATTTCCACACCGGTAGAACCATGAATTGAGTATTTTTTTAAACAAAAATTGGGAATTTTTAGTTTCCACACCACCATTAAGGTTAATATTTAGTGAGCGGTTGTGTAATAGTATATTACTCGTAAACACCTACATATACTAAAAATAAAAAATAGTTAAAAAAAACTAAAAACACGCTTTTATTGCTAATCGAACTAAAAAGTAGAAAATAAATTTTAATGACAAAGGGACCTATAATGAAGTAATAGCAAATCGAACGATCAGTCATAGTCAACTACCTCAGAACAGAATTATAACAAAAATTAAGATACAAATAGAGTAATTCAAATTAGAGTTAAAAGCGTGGGATGCTTGATATAGTAAATATTACAATCATTCTATTGGCAACTACCTATGTACAGAAGGTTATGAAAGTGAAGCAAAATGCATCCGATTAGCAATAAAAGCGTGTTTTTTGGTTTTTTTAAACTATTTTTTATTTTATGATAGTATTGATTCACTCATTCCCCGCCTGTTGTCTGGAGTGCATGCCGTGCTAATACACACAAGTCTCATCTCTAGTAATCATGCGTTTGATGAACGTTGCGTCGGACTCAGCCTTGGATCATCGCGTTGGCAATATCAACCTTTTGTGCATGAAACTCAGATCTTTTGGGGCCGACTTTGCAGCAATAGGGCGTAAGCCCAAATTATTAACTACGCGGTTACTGAACAACGTTTCTTTCCCTTTATAGTTGTTTCAATAAGTTTTCGATGTCGACGTACTGACGACGTACTCATCCTCGGTGCACTCACGATCTCTTCACTCAAATGGTTCTTTTCTTTAGAGTAAATATCATTACCGGAACAATTTCCCAAAATTTTTAAGGTTTTCACACCATTGAGTCCATTTTTAAAGAACATTTTAATGCAAGCTCGTGGTTAAAACTGTAAAAAGTCGAAAACACGCGCAGAGGTAGATTTACTCAAAACGGCGTAACTTCTACAAATATTAAGCAATGGCGATGAAATTATATTGGAACCGTTAAAAGCAGATGTGGTAATCTAAGAAAAAAAAATAGAACTCACATCAGTTGACTTAGAACGTCACCTGACGGATGTTCCCGGAACTTTTTGATCAAGGTGGTAGAAATCATTGACGAATGACTTGGTACCTTAGCAAAAAAAGTTAGATTTAATGGGAGATAGGAAGGGCAAATGGAGGCTATAAATTTTAAAAGTTGCCCAGTGTAAAGTATGTGCACCGAAAAAACGAACCGCGCATAAGCAAGCGCGATTCTGTTAATCATAACTGTAAAATAAAACAATAAAACAAATTTCCTGTTTAAAATGCTGAGAAAATGTTTTATGTTCTTGTGTCATTGAGTTCGAAGAATAACGGAATAATTCGATAGCGAGCTAGCTTTGTGCAAAAACCCTGAAAATCCTACCATGTCCTATACTGACATCGCTAAAGAACTACAATTTCCAAAGTCGACTGTGACATATGTATGGGAATAAAAAATATAGCGAATGTTTATCTTTAAAAAGAATGTCAGGTAGTAGCAACAAAAAAGTATTTCTTCCAAAATCAAAGCAAATGAAGTGTCAACAGCATTTAAAAGAAATTTTGAACTGTCGGTAAGAGATTTCCGAAAAAAAAAATGTATTCATTTTATGGGCAACAGGTACGCAATTAAGTAGAACTGTATTTTTACAAAATTATTGCAGCTCCCGACGGCAATCGTAAGCAACATAACTTTACCGGAAATTATATGATGAGCTCCTTCATAAATTTGTCTTTACTGTTATGGATGATGAATCGTACGCAAAACCAGATTTTAAACGAATCCGAGGCCACGAATTTTTCACTGCAAATAAAGCAGGCAATGTTGCAGTTAAATTTAAGAGTAACAAGCTTGATAAGTTCCCCGCAAAATATCTCATTTGGCAGGCAATTTGTCAATGTGGCTTCAAAAGTGACTCCTGGCTGAAAGTGCGATCGTTTGCCTAAAATAAATGAAACTAACTTTTCTTTGAGCATTTCACTGGAATTTAGTGCAAGTGTTAATATAATATTTATATAAATATATATTTGTATTTCATAAATACATTCATGTTTTATAGCGTTCCAAATGCGACCCCTTTCATTCGTGGCCATGCTTTATATACCTACTATAAATAAATAATAAAGGAAAAATTCTCTAACAAATAAGTTTTGGTAACGCTCATCCCGGTTCGGGGAAATAAGCAACTCGAGTTATTTATTTCTTTTCAATTCAAACTTTTAAATTGCGCAACACAATATCGAAAAATATTAGCAAAAATAACTATCTTCTTTCCTGCACCATAGGGACAGCTGTGATACTTGATTTTACTTTGCTACTTATTATTTCAATTTTCCTTTTAATTCACACCACATTTCATTGTATTAAACATATAGTCCAGTCAAAAGAGACGAAAAAAATAGCCAACTTCGTAATTTTAGGAGTATGCGAGTTTATGGTTTTATTATGTAAAACCCATCACTGTGAACTTAAGTTTGAGTTTTCGGGGTCGGGGGTTGTGTCCCGCGGCCGCCATCTTGGAAATAAGGGTGCAACTGGTTTTTTGCGATTATCTCGTGAATTTCGAAAGTTACGAAAATTTTGTTAAATACTTTTTTGTAGATAATAATATTATCTACAACTTTCATTCAAAACGTTTTATTGTAAAATTAATAATAAAAAAGTTATAAACAAAATTACGCGAAAAATTAAGGGATGCATTGTTTTAAAGCGTAATAACTTTTTTTTATTGATTTTATGGAAAATATACATCAGAGCTTTTTTATAGAGCATTCTTTTGTGAACATTTTTGTCTAAAAGTTATTTCCGCTATCTTTATTTAGTCGTATGATTTTGAGCTGCTAAGCGGAGCGCGTACATGATTACACAGGCCGACAAAATTTAACCAACATTCAGACCCAGAAACCAGACTATATATTTCCAAAGGTTTATGATGCGCTAAATCCAAATCTGGCCTCAGAATTGCTCTATCAGCTCTGGTTTTCGAGATATCCTAACCTAAAAGTGCAAAAAACACCATTTTTGCCCATATTTGAGGTTATGTAGCCTTGCAGATGTTTTCTTTCACCAAAATTAAAGGATGGCATCTTTAAATACAATCCTTCTTTTTTCAAATGGCGTTTTGTTTGCTCGAATATCATTTTTTTCGCAGAGATATCGCATTTTGAAATTTTCATGTTTCCTACACCTGAAAATGGATTAAGATAACATAGACATGATATAGTCGCTTACTAATTTTCTTGGGTTTGAGGGCCTGAAATATTTGGATTAATAGTATGTAAATTTGGAGTTTGTGGGGAAGCCTGCTCGCGGTATGATAGGGGTGGTTTCTAGGGGTTAGGGCTGTGTGTGACTCGGTACCCAAAGGTTAGATAGTGTAGGGATGTGGTGAGTCAGGACACTTATGGTGTGAGACAAAATTTTAAGAAAAATAAAACTCAATTCAAGAAAATTAGTAATCGAATATATCATGTCTATGTTATCTTAATCGATTTTCAGGTGTAGGAAAATTTCGAAACATGAAAATTTCAAAATGCGATATCTCTGCGGAAAAAAATGATATTTGAGCAAACAAAATGCCATTTGAAAAAAGAGGGATTGTATTTAAAGATGCCATCCTTTAATCTTGGTGAAAGAAAACATCTGCAAGGCTACATAACCTCAAATATGGGCAAAAATGGTGTTTTTTGCACTTTTAGGTTAGGATATCTCGAAAACCAGAGCTGATAGAGCAATTCTGAGGCCAGATTTGGATTTAGCGCATCATAAACCTTTGGAAATATATAGTCTGGTTTCTGGGTCTGAATGTTGGTTAAATTTTGTCGGCCTGTGTAATCATGTACGCGCTCCGCTTAGCAGCTCAAAATCATACGACTAAATAAAGATAGCGGAAAAAACTTTTAGACAAAAATGTTCACAAAAGAATGCTCTATAAAAAAGCTCTGATGTATATTTTCCATAAAATCAATAAAAAAAAAGTTATTACGCTTTAAAACAATGCATCCCTTAATTTTTCGCGTAATTTTGTTTATAACTTTTTTATTATTAATTTTACAATAAAACGTTTTGAATGAAAGTTGTAGATAATATTATTATCTACAAAAAAGTAATTAACAAAATTTTCGTAACTTTCGAAATTCACGAGATAATCGTAAAAAACCAGTTGCACCCTTATTTCCAAGATGGCGGCCGCGGGACCCAACCCCCGACCCCGAAAACTCAAACTTAAGTTCACAGTGATGGGCTTTACATAATAAAACCATAAACTCGCATACTCCTAAAATTACGAAGTTAAATCCTCTTTTGACTGGACTAATAGTCTTACGTACATTTATGTGCCTAAGTATAGGGACTGATTTTGTAACCTGCAAACTTGGAATTCTCTTTATCTTTCACTTCCATTGAAATATCCAGTTGCATACGTGAAAAATAAGGTGGATATGATTTCATTTTGCATTTGTGCAAAAACGTGTCTGCCTTGCGAGTGGAACATGAATTTATTCAACATCCTACAAAGATAACTCATCAATGACACAAGCAACGAGCAGTTGTAATAAAGTTTCCCTCACTCCCATACCTGCTCTCATGAGTCATAAATTGAGTATCTTTTATACTGCTTGAAAATATGCATTTGCTCGTAACTGCATTGTCACTTTCTTACTTCTACGTGTGTGAAAGGCATCAATGCACTTTTGAGGTTTCCGTTATTTCCATGGCATATTCCCATTAATTTGAGTGTATCGTTTAGAAATTTGTGGTTTAAAAGAAGAAAATTTAATTTTGCATAAATTAAAGAAGAGTAAACGTAATTGGCAATATATTATGATATTATTGAGGTTTCAACCTCAAACTGGTGGTACATTTTGTAAGGTTTCTTCTAATTTGCATTAAAATTGCCACTGAAGCTACCAAATTTCATCTCATTTCCTTATTGCAAAAGAAGAAAGGTTTGTTTCAAGCAATTTGGAAATTGAAAATATTTTTGCTAGCAATTCTAACAGTTGATGAATACAGTTGACGGAGAAAAAACACAATGAAAGAATAAGGCGGTTCAATAAGCATATCGTACGTTTACTGGAAGAAAATGATAATTCAAGAACTCAAAAACTACCAAGAAATTTTTTAACAGTTTTTAGTTTATAATGACGGACTACGTAAAAGTAAAGACTTTTAATAGTTATCGCTATAGTTTTTGTAAAACATGAGGGTAAAGCTGGTGGTATTTTCTACCAACTTCATTTAATTCTTTTGGGCAATGACTTTCTTCCAGAAAACGAGGTCCACTGTATGGCCAAAAATATGCTCAAAGTGCTAGACAAGGGAGGAAAGGAAAACTTATCGATAAGTAATGTTGAATTCAGAGAAATATTGTTAATAGTGGGAATGTGTGAGTGAGTGCATGTGTTATTAGTGGCATCATTTGAGTTGTTTTTCTACGTAAAGTATTGATTATTTAAATAATTGCTATAATGACAGGAATATTGTGCATAATCAACCGCCTAGCTAAGAATATCTGGCATCACGATTTGGGAAAGTTCACAAGAAAGTTTAAAATTTTCTGTACAAATAAAATATTGTAGAGAGAATAAGGTAGGCAAGAAATCAGTGACACCGAAATAAGAAGAAAAGAGAGTCAGGAAACAGTGGTGCTAGGCCCTGGAAGGACTAAGGGGGAAAGGCAAACAAGCAGTCGCAAATTTTTACAAAAAAGTAAGGTAGTAAGCAATGGTTTTAAAATTGTAAGTAAAGTAAATATAAAATAAATATATTATAGCTATATAGAGGAGCTTGCGGCAGCAAGCCAGACGAGTTTACTACAACAATTATGTGACTCCACTCTAGCACCAAATTTTTAGAGTATGTCAAATTCTAAAAATGGCATTAAACAAACAAATCATGACCCATCACCTTTTTGTTCATATTAAAATTGCAAACGCCAAGTCTTAATTGGGTATTCTTTCAGAACTTTAACAGCTATATAACACAACTAGCGAAAACCCGCCCGTTCCGCTGGTCGTCTTTGAAAAAATCTAGATTAATTAATTAAATTAAGCTGAAAAATACTGTGTATTTTTTATAAAAATTCTCGCGCATGTGTATACTCACGCAAATTTACCGCAATTTTAGCAAGTGATAAATACAATTTGTCTGTTTTACAGTTAGTAGTCGACGCGATGACGCTCAAAAAATCACTTTAATTTTCTTCTTTTGTAACCACAATATGACGTCACTATTGAATAAATGTTGATCAACATTGATTTTATTTCTTTGTTTGAAATAATTTTCATATTTCGTTATCTTTTTGGCAATTAAGAAAAAACTTGTGTATATAGTCACGTGAATTTACCACTGTTCACTTTGCACTAACAAAATAAAATCTCTTTCTTTTCCGGCTTTATCGTGGCAAATAATATTTTGAAACAATTTTGCGTGAAAAATTTTAAATATTTCAGTAAATCTTCGTTTCCTATCAAATAGATGCAAAATATTCTAAATATTTACTCAAATGGTTGTTTTTATCAGAAAACAATTTTAAAAACGTGGTTTTCTCTGGAGAAAAAATACTCACTTGTTGTTTGCTTGAAAATCAGATCAGAAAGAAAGTTTGAGCGCGTCGTTGTTCCGTTCTGCATTTGCATAGATGCGCTCCCCTTTACACATAAACAACATCAATCGTATGATACATACACTTCGTCGTGTACGAAAAAGCGGAGAAGGAGAAGAGAACTGTTCTATTCCCCTCCGCTTTAACCCAGCTATGTGTTCAGGTGCAAATGACTTTTTTGCGTGAAGTCTGATATAAAATAAGTTCTATTTACTCTTCTTAAATTTATATAAACTTTTCCAGGCGAAGTAAAAAAACTGACATATATTTGCTTCAACCGTAAATTTCTAAGTACACAGGTAATGAATGAATGATATAGGTAATATCTCATATTAGCATAACCTTTCTGCAAAAAACTAAGGAAACGATCATCAATCACGCCGGCAATGATACAATGAATTTTTCACTATAACTGACTTCAGATTAACGTTTATATAATAAGCGTATATGTAACATTTTAATTTGTTTAGAATTTTTTTTTTAATTTTTAATAATAAGTGGTCCTCCTCTTCCTCTTCTTCTTTCTCTTCCATCTCCAGCTCCATCTCCTTTCTTTATCCCGGAAACGGGTAGTAAAAATTACTTCACTTAAAAGCTTTCATCAACAGCTTCCATCTGATACCCATATTGTACAAACACATCCAAGGGTACCTTGGTCCACCTTTTCGGCTATATCTCGAGACCCTGGTCACTCAGAGACCTAAAAAATACTGTATTAAAGCACTCATCAGTAGCTTTGATTTGATACCCGCAATGTAAAAACACATCCTAGGGTTACCCGGGTCCTCGTTTTGGCCTTCGGCAGCGCCACCTGATGGCGAGTGGAATCAATAAGCATATTATACTAACCTTCTTCGTGGAAAAATATATATATATACCAAATTTCATAATAATCGGCCCAGACACACACGACCCAAATGTATTCAATTCTAATGAATGCTATGTGCGGTACAAAAAATACGTGCGGCAAGTAGCAAAAACACACTCACTTAACCGACGCACCGCACACACACACGTTATCGGATTTCAACCAAACTTCACAGAAACCTTTGCCAAAGCAACACCTTTACGCGCTCCATTGCTTGTCCGTTTGTATAGTGCAGTTCTTAACCTCACAAGTGTCAAATATGAAAGGCATACGACTCCTTTAGCAAAAATTATGAATCTTTCTTGCGGCCATGCTGTATGTTATAATAACTAGTGTCGCAGGTAATTACATACATATTTGGTCCTTTAAATACATCCATAGTGGAACCACAAGACTCCTGGAGCTACCTTCAAAGGCTCAGAGATGAAGACAAATGATATTAGAACTAAATTAATTCTCATAATAATTTCACAGTCGAGCAAAGTTAAGAGATACCACAGAAAGCTAGATCTATAGCCAATTCAGAAGGGGCGATGGGTGCCAGAACAGATGAAATGATGAATTTCACGAGCTGTATACTTTATAAAAATAAAGAAATGAAACAGAAGCCTCACATTCAAAATAGCGTTTCTGCTCTAACAAATAACCAGAAACAGCTCACAAAGAAAAAAGCAAGAAGCGAAGCTAAAGCTAAAATATTGTTAAGAAGAGAGATTAAAAGTTAACTTTAGTTAACCCGTAAACAATCTTAGGTATCTCATTGGAGAGTGCAAGCAATATTTTGACTGAAGTATTGGGTTTTAGAAAGCTGTGTACACAATGGATCCCTCTTTCGCTGACAATGGAACAAAAACACATTCGAAAGTCGCATTCTTAGCAACATTTGAAGCGCTTACGAAACGATATAGTGGATTAATCACTATGACTTTGGTCTATCTCCATGTTTCTAACTCAAAACAAGAGGCTACATAGTGGTGTGAAACTGGTTCTACAGCTCCGAAATGAGTTCGTGTCCAGAAATCGGCCAAGGAGGTGTTAGCATCAAGTTTTTGGGATGCGAAAAGAATTTTGTTTGTAGATTGCTTGAAAGCTGATAAAACAATACCTTCTGAATATTATTGAGACCTTTTAGACCAACTAAGTGAAAAACTCGTGAAAAGGGACTCAGTTTGCAAAAGAAAAAAATTTGTTCCATTAAGACATTACACGGTGTCACAACAGCATTTCCACAATGTCTAAAATCCATGAATTAAAGTTCTGTTTCCAGATTCCCACTTCAAGAACGAATCTCGCTGGAACAAGTGTATTCATGATCAGGGAGACTATACTGAATAATAAAGTGTATTTCAAACCATAGAATTAGGTTTTTCTTATCGCACTCCAAAACTTTTTGAGCAACGCAGTACATACATACATACTTTTTATGATGATTATGGAGAAAACTCTATTACCTGGCTCCATCTTTCATCCTTGAAAAGTATGTAAGATGCATACTTTCCTGTTTCTTTCTTTGTTTCGAGAATTCGAAATATACACCAGCGTTTGTAAGGGAACTGTATGTCAAGGTTTTCTGTTAAAAGCTTTTTCAAATTATCACTTCAAATTGCTTATGCAGTGAAACTTTTTACTTATGTATATACACATAAATATCTGTGCTTGCTTGCTTACATGCCAAGTGCAATTTATCTATTTTGTTCCAAATAAAAGGGAATTGTGAATGAGTACATACTTGTAATCTGCAGAGTTTATGCTTGATTAAATACGATTAATAATTTCCTTTGTCAGCCAAATCCACTACACACATACCCTCACACTGATTTGGATATGTAGATGGTAGGCGTTAAAGTGTTATACCTCACACGCGTCTTAAAGTATACTTAAGTGCTTTTTTCGCCTTCTTAGCACTTTTCGTTGTTATGCGCAGTATTCCTTTATCTTTTTATGTTTATGCTTTACTTATATATGTATGTTTGTTTGTGCAAGTGACGCCTAAAGTGGCTTTCTCAATTTATTTTCTATTTGCCTCGCCATTAACGAGTTTCCTGTTAACAATAACATATGCACATATGTATATATGTACATACATACTCTGCTTATAACGTCTATCACATAAAACAACCGCACCAACTTGCATGAAAATTGTGTATACAAAATTTTTAGATAGATTTTACCTTTGCTGTGAGCTTTTTCCGCCAATATTAGGATAAAAGTTATGAGAAATATAAGGAGTGTTTTTAGGAGAAGATAAAGATTTAAGAGTTTAAAAAACGGGGTTTGCATACGCATATCAGCATGATCAATTTATTTTGTGCTGAATGTATAGGTATACATATACACATGTTATTTCTAAATTTCTATTGGCATACACGTTTTTCGGATAATCACTATTTAAAAAGAATAATATCCCATGTATACGGAATCACTATGGATAATTGCCCACCGAATATCGTTCTTCACCACAGCAATTGATTAAGAGCTTTTCACATGTATGCTATTCGTATCCACTTCTATTCTATAAAGTATATAATATTTGTCCTTTCAGCGAACCGCGCTAGAGATTTCGCAAGCTCATGTTTTTTAGGTCGATTAATCTATAGTTGTGACAAAACACATTTTAATTGAATCTATCTATCTATCATTATTTACTGTAATCCGAAGATTTCGTTATATTAAATTTAGCTGAGCTATCTAAAATTTTGAGTTTCTAAGTAAATATCTTGCCCAGAAGCAAGCGCAGTGGTAACGATAGCCTGTGGAATATAGAAAATATTGAAAAAACGAGCAAACGAGTGGAACAAAGATTTTAAAACGGGTCGTTTGATTGGAAACTCCCTAGAATCTTTGCTTAAGAACGAAAAAATACCAATTTGAGATGAAACTACTAGAGTCATGTAGAAAAACCTGTAAAGCTTTTACATTCGTAGATAAAAATTCTTTGTAACCAAATTAATGGAAATCGAGCCCCTTTCGAAAAAACGGAAAAAGCGCTAGCATTTTTGATGAAGAATACTTCGACTCGAACTTATATAATGTATTCTGAAAAGGCCGCAATATTGGCGGAACGGGTTGCTCTTTAGGGGGTAAAGTTCTCATTTCATTTCTGGCTCTTGAATGAGAACCCTATCCTTGATCAATTGTGTGTCTGATCCGTTCTTTGGAGAAGTTTTAAAAACAATGCATTTGTAAGGTTGGCAGAGAGTTCAAATATTCTAGAAAATTATTCCGCAGAAAATTTCACTAGTGGCTTTCTCAGATGTAATCTGCATTAAAGGAACGTAAAAGTTTGCAAAAACTAAAATAGTAAATACATAGTTTCCCAGTTCCCCTTAAGATATGCTACACTTTTTGTTCTTTCTTTCATAGGCATTTACCTTGGGATTGCACAAAGCTTCTGTGTCGGTAATTACATTTTTAAGTGCCATGGAAAAGGTTGTACTTGTTTTTGACTACTTATTCAGAATTTGTTTTGTGTCCTGCTATAAATAATAAATATCCTTGCAATATTTCTATAAAGCAAATTACTGACCCTAGTACTTTCATCTTGATTTGAAATCATTACTCCCCCAAGGAGGTTGTTGCACAGGCTAGTACCATTTATCCATCCAACTCCATGACTAACGGAAAATATCAAAAAGAGCTAGAAAAATTCTTCTCGACCAACATTATATGAATATCTGAGCAAAAGTAGTCGATATTGGGGCCTCACCAGAATTTGAGGATAACTGATTAATAGCTAATGCTTAATATAGGATATTTCAAGTTCGAATTTTGTTATACCGAGGGTACTTATGCTCAAGGGAGTACCTTAGGCTTAGAATACATAGAGGAGTCCATTCTCTGTCTGTACACCAGTCTATGCTCGAGCAAGTTTAAGTTTATGCTCAAAGAATAATGGAAGTTCACACTAAAAAAAATCATTTGCTGTTCTTTGTTCGTTCCATTAAGTTGTGAGTTACAGGGTGCTAACAATGGAAGTCAAAAAAGAGAAAATTCGGTACATTTTACCGTTACATTTTGGACTTTTAATTTCATTGAGGCATTTTTGATGTTAAAGAAAATGTCGAAGTCCACCGGCAAAGTTCGGAATATAAATCTAAAGATCGACTATAAATCAGTTTATAACCGTTTGCGCAAAAATTTTACGCAAAAATCACGGATTTATTTTCCCCCACATTTCTATGAAACTTAGTACACACATTACACCTTGCCTAATGAGGCTGATAAAGAAAATTAGCGAAATCAGTCTATATGCATGTTCACCTCTAAAAAGTAAGTAACATGATATTTTTGTTATAAGTGTAGCAAAATTATTAAATTAGATGTGTGTAAACCGTTAACGATTTTTTAAATTATTATAAAATGTTCGGGGGTTTAGCATTTCCTTTTAATTCATATAAAATATTTATTTTGCATGAGAACTCATTCCCCTACATTTTCAAATGTCATCCGTATACACACTTAAAGACATACATAAAAACATTCACATTCATTTAAAAAAAATGGTATGATATTTAGACATAATGTGATTCTAATCACTTTATTCTCAGAGCGAGTGTTAACTTTCAAAGTTTCAATTCCTCCTGATTTATCCACATAATCCCTATAGTTGAGATTGGCGGCGGCCAAATTGAATATAGTAAAATTATTATTTTTAAATACTTCGTTCTCAATAAACTGATTGCTCCATTTGCTATCTTTTTGAAACCACATATCGTTAATATTTACACCCTCAAAATTAGACCAAAAAATGTCTCTTTATATCCCGATATGCTGTGAACACTGATCTAGACCTTTTATAATAACTAATTCAAGCTCTTCATAAGAGATGGAAAATAGCAACATGCAATTAATTATCAAAAAGTACTGCAGAAAATCAGCAATTAGCGTATCAATAGACAAACAGTTGTTTCGGATAGTTTGCTGTTGCTAAGACTACGCGTATTATTATGCTTGCTTCAGCAATTTTATGTATGTAGAAGATATGACATATACAAAGTGGGGCAATATTAATGATCGAATTTTAATTTTAAATAACTTTTTACTAAATAAAAAATGCGATTCTGAGTGATGGAAGCCTTTTTATTTTTACCTATATTTACCTTTTATTTTAACCTACTGCAGCTGCCCAGTTCACAATTGTCAAATATGATTGACCAACGACGCGATTTGAAAAATTATAAATCTTCCCATAGGGTACGTATAACCGCATTTATCTAATCTACTTCCTTCAGCAACTGCGTCATAATGTTGCCCTATAAAAATAAGGGCTTACTGCTTAATTTCGAACGGCACCAGTTAGTATGAGAAGTTTTTCTAAGGTAGAGAAGCACTCGGAGGGGTGCCATTACTAAAAGTTATTTGCATAGTAAGATGCTGTATGTCAACAAATACTACTGCAATTAACATCTGTCCAGTTTAAAAGACTATATGAAAGCACATATGGATTGTGACATGTCCTGCAACTCCTTAAAGGGGCAGATACCTGTAAAATTACAGAAAACAAAATTTTTTTTTTCATAAAATGTTAATATAATCTTTTAAGGATAAGTCAAAAAATTTTTAGAACGTAAATTTAAGTATTTCATGTATTATAGATCGTCAAAAGTGACGACTCTATTCTTTGCATTCGAGCGCTGAGAGAGGTATTCAAACTTTAGACGCGTTCAAAACTATATATTTCGAAATTGCACACATCTTTTTTATGATATTACTTTCTATGTAAATTTAAAATAGTATGGAAATTCGCCCCAAAATTCATTTTTTTTTTTTTGAAGCATTTTATTCCGCGAGTTTTTTTCCATTTGTTTTTAATTCATATAGAAATTGTGAGAAGCCCCGCTGCGACCTTCCTGGAAGAATTAAGTGTACATCCGCCATTTTAAATGATTGAAAAAAAATTTATATTACTTTAATGTATAAATAAACTGTATGCCAATTTTGAAAAAAATATATTGACTTCTTCATTTTAAATAATTTTAATGAAAATCAGTCAAAATATGGCCGTTTACAAGTATCTGTCCCCTTAAGTCACAATCTAGAAGCTTTGTACTAAATGTTACGTATACGCACTGTGTTTAACAGATCAACGGTCCTAAGAGCACAGGATATAAAAGTAATTCGGGTGTTCATATTTATCTTCCTGTATAAATTTAATGGACTCCAATGCAACTTGCAGATTTTTTAGGGAAAAGATGAAGCCTCCAATCATTGATGCTTAAACGAGACAAACACCTGGGCAAACTTAATTCACCAAAGGACGAAATAAAACTCAAAAAAGTATGTCAAATACTAAAACTTATTGAGGAAGCGGAGCACAGAGAAATACTTTGGATCCTTGAGGCGGTGCAATAGATCTTTCAGGTCTCATTACTGAATACCCTCATTATAATAATAATAATAATAAATTTACTTTTATTTGTTTGCTGTAACTTTTGCAAACATTTTAATATCCCTTGTTTGAAAGTTATATATAAACCTATATATTTTGAAAGCCATGTTTTAATCGCTCGCAAAGTTGAGGAATGACTGTACCGAATTTTTCAAATTTGGGTTGTGAATTGTGGATAAACTTCTAATTACCCTGTTGAAGCGAGATTTATGTATGTACGCATATAAGTACTAAAATGAATGTTTGTGCTGGTTCTTATATTAAATAACTAATACGCCAATCTTTCAAATTATGTTGAGTCATTTATGTGGCCACAAATGAATATTTATATACAACAACTAACATTACTGTTACCATTTACATAAGTAAATACAATTTCCAATGGTCCAACTGAATGGGTAATATGAAACAAGGAATGTCAATATCGCTGGGCAATAAGAGTGGACAGAATATTACGATTTTAATTGTCACCCAATAGACTAAACTCCAATTTGAAGATTTCTGCAACTTGCATAATAAAAGTTTATGTTCCAATGTATTTTAATGTTTAGAGTTATAGCTCTGTTGTGTACGATATTGTATTGTTATCGAAATTTTTCTAGTGGGCAAAGTTCTTAAATC
This sequence comes from Anastrepha obliqua, assembly GCF_027943255.1. Classification (NCBI taxonomy): domain Eukaryota; kingdom Metazoa; phylum Arthropoda; class Insecta; order Diptera; family Tephritidae; genus Anastrepha; species Anastrepha obliqua. The sequence continues at coordinate 92,756,284 of NC_072892.1, forward strand.
CAAAGAAAAAGAAGAAAATAATACAAGCATTTGTTAAACCTAATTCGTACTATTCTGAATTTTTTTTACTAGCAATGATGAATGGTGAAACAAGCAATGATGGAGGAAAAACCACGCGCGACAGAGCAATAAGAAAAATCGTATATTTTCGTGATTCTTTTTATATATCATACTTATATAACCAAGGTACTCTATGAGTGCAGAGAAATCAATGTCATTTTTACAGAATGCGTTACTATGATAAACTTAAGTACCGATATACACACAATGAAGCACACATTTACCTGAAATATTCTTTGCGAATATCTATTGGAATCTTTAGAGCATGAAAGTTTTCTATTTGTAGACCAAAGAATTCCATCACATAGCGAGGAACCGGAAAACTTATTCAATTATTAAATAGTGTTGCTTAATGTGTGATTCATAAAACTTAAGAGGCAGTTATACCTATGACAATAGGAAGTAGGCATCACAAGTTGGAGGTAAAAAGAGTCTAAATTAAACTAATTGTAAATATATCTTAATTGTAAAAACATGTAATGATTCGAAAAAAGTTACAAATGAATTTTAAAAATATTATACAATTCTTCTTTACAATCTTTGTTTCGATTTACCTACAAAAAATTGCATGCAGTCTCTTTTCCCACTATAATATTAAGAAATTTGACTTAATTCCTACTGAAATTTTTTCTAAGAATTGTATGTTGAATCCAAATCTATTAGTAACGATGATGCAAACAATTATTCCATACAAATAAAAAAACATATTGGAAGTACCTTAAAGCGTAAAGTAGGTACATCTACTATACATACTTTTTGATGCTGCATTAGACGTAAACTAAAGGACGTTGTAGATCTTGTCTTAATATAAAACATGTAAGAATTTGGATTCTTCCAGGTTTAACCATTTTTATTGAAAATTCGACTGTTAACAGTTATAAGTGAAAAATTCCATTATTTAAATGTCCACAATCACAACATCTTCAAGCAAAATGTGCCAAAAGTCGAATCATGAATGCCTAATTATTGAGAACGTCGAGTTATCGATGTTGAAGGTTGTTCAGCAAAACCTTGCCTACAGCAGCAATATTCTTAACAATACATCCAGTTTTTGATCTGTCAGACCTTTTTCTATTCTCAACAAAATCAGTTTCTTGAAATTTTTTCACTAACCTTTAAATTTTGGACTCATGCGGACGATTATTTCCACCAAAAAATCACGAATTTTCCGATATGTTATTCTTAAAGATCGTCCGTTTTCATAATAAGTCTTAATAATTTTAACGCCTTGTTCTGTAGTGTATGTATATTTGTTTACTTGACAAGTGCCAAATATGGCAAATATGTACTATAAAACAGGTACCATCTAGGAATAATTCACTGCTATGTATCTAGGCGTCACTTTTGAAAGACTCCGTACTCTGGAAAGAGGATTTCATTGAAATCGCCCTTTCTTAATGTCGAGAAATGAGGGCGTAGCTGTGACTCTCTGGAACTCTGGAAAACGAAAATGCAGTGACCCCTACTTCTATAGATATCTCAACTCGGGCACCATCTAGATGACTACTACTTAAACAAGTCTAAATCATTCCCAGAGTACTTAAATGTACAGAATTAAAGGTGTTATAAATAAAAAGACCTGTACACCAATTTTTTTGATATCTTCATTGTTGTGAAACAATTGTTTTTTTTTTATTAACGCGTCTTAAAGTATAAACAGAATAACGTTTAGAAATTACAACTAGTACAACGAAATAAAGATACAGGGTGGCGCACGAATCGTGCTACAAAAACAAAACGTAATAACTTTTTTTCTAATCAATGTACATATTTAACTTTTTGTTTTTTTATTGTATAGATAATTCAATTTTATTTTATGTAACTAATTAGTTTTGAAAATAATAGAACGTAAATGACCTCCATGCTCATTCACGCATATGCGACACCTGATGAGATAATTGTTCATTGGGCACTGAAGGGTTGAAGTCGGGATCGCCTCAATTATTGTTGTGATGGACTGCTTCAATGCAGTCAAATTACTTGGTTTTGCTTTATACACATCTTGTTTGAGATAACCCCATAAAAAAAATCTGGTGCAGTGAGGTCAGGTGACCTTGGGGGCCAGCGGAAAGTGGAATTTCTGGATATCAATTTATTTCTAAATTTTCGTTGGAGCTCCTCCATAACCGGTCTGGCTATATGTGCAGTTGCTCCATCTTGCTGGAACCAAATGCTGTTAAAAGGGATACGTCTTCGCCTTCAACATGTTTAAATAACGGTCCCCATTTACAGTCGCTGTTACACCGTTTTCTTCGAAGAAGTATGGCCCGACAATGCACCTTGATGAAACTGCACACCACACTGTGACTCGTTCTGGGTGCAGTTCCATCTCATGGAGTATTTGCGGATTTGATTGACTCCATATACGGCAATTTTGCTTGTTTACATTGCCGTTTAGATCAAAATGGGCCTTATCAGACATAAACAAGCAATTTATGAAGTTGTTGTCTTCTTCGGCCATTTCAATAATTTTTTGGCAAAATTCCAGGCGAATAGGCAAATCCAGAGGGTTTAATTTGCTTGTGATTTGAACTTTGTACGGGAACAAGTTTAAGTCATTATGCAATGACCGCTGCAATGACCGTCTGCTAACTCCAATTTGCGCCGACAAGTTACGAGTCGAAACTCTTGGATTTGCCTGAATTGACGATGCTACAACCGCGATTGTGGCTTCGACCCGAACATGGGGATCTCGATGGTACGGTCTGCGTGCGATGCTTCCAGATTCAGCAAATATGTTCACCAGCCTCATAATGGTCCATCTGCTCGGGGGAGTGCCGCCAAACTCCCGCCTAAATTCCCTTTGGACGGAAGTGATGGACTGCAAAGCATGGTACCGCTGCACTATCCAAATCCTCTTTTCGGTATCCCAAGCCTCCATTTTTTGTAAATCTAAATACTAATCTGCAAAATAAAAAAAAAAAAAGCCGATTACTCACACAGAAAAAAAGTTATTACGTTTTGTTTTTGTAGCACGATTCGTGCGCCACCCTGTACTAACGAGCAATTTTTATTGAACATATATATTAAAATAAGGAAAAACTAAGATGCCTCAATGTAAATTCATTACACTGCGTTACAGAAACGAACTTTTTTTCTGTCCTATGAACTAAATATACTTTTTCGGAAATGGGAGAAAAAATAAAAATACACGTATATCGGCGATTTTCATGTACACGTCAGAATTTTTTTTTTTTTTATGTATAGAATATAGAGCTCGTAGTCCGCCTGTGTGAAGAACTTTGGATCAATTTTTAACCCTTTTTCCGTGATCCAATCGCGCTGATTTTCTGCAGGCAGACTCGTGGAAATGTTTTTATTATGTAAAATTAAAAAAAAAAATGTATCAATTCTCAGATTTTGTTGAATTTTTTTTTTTTTTTTTAAATATTTTTTCTAAATTTTCGGCATAACTTGAAGGGAATTGGAAAATATGCTGCGATCTAAAAGTGTCATGGGTGTTAAGCGTGGATTTCCAACCCACCAGTTCTTTTTGAGTACATGGGAAGGTCGCAAAAGATATCAGCATTACACTGAATTTAAGTGGAAGCCGCGAAATGCTACAAAGTAGGCGTAGAAAGTATAGGAAATCTACCATTAGTGCAGCCATCTCAAATCATTTTGCCATCACTACACATTAAGCTCGGTGTCGTATCAAATTTTGTTAAAAAACTGGATCGTGAGGGCAAGGCGATTGCAAGTTTGCGCAATATTTTTCCGAAACTGAGCGGCGCAAAGATTCATGAAGGTATTTTTTTTACGAAGGCTTTTAGTAACTTTATTTTTTTAATGATGTGTATAATTTAAAGTGTTTTCAGTGGTCCGCAGATAAAAAAAATAGTTGCAAGTTATGAATTTTCATCAAAATTGAATGCTATCGAACAACGTGCATGGAAAGGCACAGTTGCGGTTATTGAGCAGTTTCTTGGCAACAAACGAGCTGACAATTATAAAAATATTGTTGCAGAAATGATTTCGGCATACGGCGAAATGGGCACATTAATGTCACTAAAGATCCATTTCCTTCACAATCATTTAGATTATTTCCCTGGTGATTTAGGAGCTTGTAGCGATGAACATGGCGAAAGGTTCCATCAGGACATTGAAAAGCACTTTAAAGGACAAGACATTACGCATATGCTTGGCGAATACTGTTGGTCTATTTGTCGTGATACTGACACAAATGCTTACAAACGCAAAAATAAAAGGCCTAAGTTTCTTTAAAAGCATTAAAATGTTTAATGTAACAATTTTTAATTTTAATATAATAAAATTAATCAAAAAATTCGGGGTTTTATATCTCTATTGTAATGCGGAGTGAAATACCTTTCTTTTGATACCCACATCGGCATATCTCATGCAATTTTTTTTTAATTTCGAGCAGGTGGCAACCCTGTGAAACATTGTCAGTGGCAACACCTAGGTGAAAAGTCTAGAAATGTGATACACTATCTGTGTGCCCAATTTCATTCAAATCCGTTAAGCTAATCCTGAGATCGTGTGGCTATACAGATATGCATACAAGAATTGCTCGTTTAAAGTTATAAAATAAAAAATAAAAAAATTGTGACGTGTACATGAAAATCGCCGATACACGTGTATTTTTATTTTTTATCCCCTTTCCGAAAAAGTATATTTGGTTCATAGGACAGAATGTGTGTAACGCGGTGTTATAAATGAATAAATGTACGAGTATAAGGTACAGCTGCTACTGGGTGCCTATCTGGTCTAAAACTGTTTTACGCTTGAGCCGCGAACGATGAGTATTTGGCTGGACCAAAGCCAATGCTTCAGCGTTGACGTGTGCACTTAGACGTTTTCTGTAAGCCATGGCACACTTTTTCGACACGTCAGTGACGAGCAGCATACCAACGTCACAATGGAGGTGGAGGTTTCTCTCATAGTATGGAGCATTGACGATGTTCCACAATACTTTATTTTGGAATCGTTGGATATAGTCATGCAAGATTCACTTCAGCTGAAAGTCATACGTCCAGACCGGTTTAATAATTTGATTATATAGCAGTAGTTTGTTGTTCGTTGGCAGAATCGAGTGTCTGCCAATAAGATAAAAAAAGGCTTTTTGTTTTAAATTCCAGCTCCTCACGCTTTTTCTTGGCATGCGTCTTCAAACGTAGTTTAGCATCAAGGGTTATTCCAAGATATTTTGCCTCGTTGACGTACGGTATATTTACGCTTCAATATAGACTGGCTTGTAAATTGCTTTTTCAGGCCGAATACAATGTGCACTGATTTTGAATTATTTAGTTCATACGCCATTTTTGGCCCATGTTGCAATAGAATTCATCGCTGATTACAATTTCGTCCTTGTAGTCTCGATTAATTCTCCAACTGCTAGGATAGCCGTGTCATCTGCAAAGGTTGCGGTAACGAGTTACTCCTGGACCGGTAAGTCATGCGTATACAACGAGTATAGGATAGGGCCTAGGTTGCTTCCTTGAGGTACTCCTACGCTTGCTTTATGAATAATAGGCGTTGTCAAGCCTGACATGAAAGTATCTGCCATTAAGGTAGGAAGAAAGGATTTCGCATTAATTCCTGGGCTGAATCAATTTTATTTAATTTTAGTTTGTGGAGTAAGCCCGTATGCCAAACTTTATCAAACGCCTGCGAGACGTCAAGGAACACCGCTGCGCAAACTTTATTTTCCTCTATCGCGCACTCTATGGTTGTGAATTTGGTCGATTGTAGAGTGCTTTTGCGAAAGCCAAATTGGTGCGTTGGAATAACTCTGGGTCAATGCTGACATCACTTTTAGTGCAATTTGACGCGATGTCAATATCTTCAGATCCGTCACTGGCAGAGAAGGTTTTACGAAGATTCTTTGAAAATAAATTTGCTTTTTGCTCATTGGTTTTTGCCTATTGGGTATCGTTTATTTAAACAAAATGAAAATCAATTTCACCAGCTGCAACTACTTATTTACAACAACTTAACTTCAGATGAAAGTTTTCCCATTACGAACTTTGAGCACACTTTCCCACTACTACTTAAAACCAATTAAACTACAAAGTTTTTGTTTTTTTGTATGAGAGCTAAATGTTTAAAAAAAGGCGTGAATGAGAATACAATGCGAAGAAGAAATAGTAGAAATAGACGAACTCAAAAGCGGAGAAGGAGAAATTGTAAATTTGAAAGCGAATGACCAAAGAGCAATTAGTGCAGCAACCACAAAAAAATACTTTGAAAGGACTTACGCCTGCAGCACAAGCGTTGCTGCAACCAAATATTCTTTCTTGTTTTCCTTCTTCAATTATAGTTTCAGCAAAACAACAACAGCAATAGCGTGCAAAACACATGCCAAGGCAAATTGTACATATGTATGCATACCCAGTTATAGGTAGGGTATCATAAGGTGTTGCTTTTACTTCGGTTTGTGTTACTGGCCAGTTAATCGATTCAACAACTCATGCATTCAGAATGTTGTTGATTGAGTTGGCAATTGAGAATAACAGCAACAGCAGCAATATAAATGCAGAAATCTAGGGGACAATGAAAAAGGCTATTGCATCATGGACGGGAGATCTGCAAGCTGATATGGACCGTTATGAAATATGCATGTAAGCATCTTTGGGTGAGTGTGTAAGTGTGCAAGCAACAAGTTATTTGTAGTCCACATGAAAAATGTTGCCATCCAACATTGACGCTCGAATGTCTTATTGTACATGCACGTATGTACTGCATACATTCGCACACATATGCATAGACTCGCATATCTGCACAGGCAATAGTTCAAATGAGTATGATGAATGGCTTTTCATTGCATTTCAGTTATGTCATTGTAGTTAGCTGTCCTGTCTTTCACATTTAACGGTAACTCGCATTAATTAAGTTGGTAATTATGTCAGCAATTATCGCTACCATTTTGAAAGCTCGTTACACCTACATATTCATTACGTGACATTGCATGCAGTAGTGTGGCATTTGTTTTTCACTGGTTGTGGGCATTTGATTACACGCGTCGTATTAAATAAGTAATTTTTCTTGTTTAATTGCCTGCTAATTTATTCTGCACGTGTGGATCAAAACGGGAAAACATATGTCGGATATGTCCAGGCAAATGTAACACACATATAAATTTGAAGAACAAAAAAGTATGAGATTATAATAAATAATATTAATTCTCACAGCAATAATAATTTAAAATTTATATAAGAAAAAATTAACTCGAAATTTGATTTTATTATTTGTTGATGGGGAAAAATTAATCATCCAATCTCGTACAATTTAGAGTGATTAATTTTGTGCCACCCCGTGTATTTGGAAATTCTGTTAAAATGCTTGCCTTAGGTCAAATGCTTTCAAATAATGGATGAAATGTCTAAAATTAATAGTAAATTTGATATCACCTTAGAACAACATACAATTTTCGGAGATTATATTTACCTGAGAGGCGCTTGTTTCTAAATAGGCTGGAATGAACAAAGCCACATGGGAATTTATCCTTCACAAAAATTTAACTGTTTAACGTTCAATAGTATTTTATTTATACTACAACACCTTAAAAATCCACAACCCTTCATTATCTGAAAGTAAAGATATTGATTTTTTTACCGCTCAATTCAATTATTTTTGTCAACTAGGTAATTGATGCTTTCCATTTAAATTCAACCGGGCTATTCGGGTCATGTTCTTCGATTTCGATGTAACTTAAATATGTTGCTCTCTGGTCAAAATAATGAGACACGTATTTTTTTGTTCGCCCGAAAAAATTTTTTTTCAAGAGTTATCGGCAATTTTGTTTTTCGCCTCAAACTCGATTTTTTTTAATTATATAAGAAATTTTTTTTTTAAATGCCCATAACTTAGTCAAAAATGAACCGATTTTAATAATTTTGGGTTCAAAATGATCGCAATTACATACACAAGCGACTTCATGTAGAAACAATTGCAAAAAAGTAGTTGAAATTTTTTTATTTAGCAAAAAAGAAAAAAAATTGAAATTTTTTCGAAATTCAATATTTCAAAAAGTGTATTTTTGTTTTTTTTTATAACTTTTTCCAAATCAAAAGGACATCTCAAACTTTAATTGAGCTGCATGCCTAGTAGCTAAAATGAGTTGTTTTTGAGTAATGAATTTTTGAGTAAACACCCTGTTTCGCACTTTTTGTTTTTCGCAAAATAAAAAATTTTCAACTACTTTTTTGCAACTATTTCTATATGAAATCGCTCGTGTAAGTAATGACGATCATTTTAAACCCAAAAGTATTAAAATCGGTTCATTTTTGACTAAGTTATGAGCATTTAAAAAAAAAAAGTTTTATATTATTAAAAAAAATTGATTTTGAGCCGAAAAACAAAATTGCCGATAAAGCTAGAAAAAAATTTTTTTTGGGCGAAAAAAAAATACGTGTCTCATTATTTTGACCAGAGAGCAACATATTTGAGTTACATCGAAATCGAAGAACATGACCCGAATAGCCCGGTTGAATTGAAATGGAAAGAATCTATATAAGAAATTTTTTTTTAATTGCTCATAGCTTAGTCAAAAATAAGCCGATTTGAATGATTCTGGGTTCAAAATAATCGTAATTACTTACATAAGCGATTTCATGAAGAAATAGTTGCAAAAAGTAGTTGAAAATTTTTTCTTTTGCAAAAAACAAAAACTGCGAAACAGGGTGTTTACTCAAAAATTCATTACTCAAAAACAACTCATTTTAGCTACTAGGCATGCAGCTCAATTAAAGTTTGAGATGTCCTTTTGATTTGGAAAAAGTTATAAAAACAAAAACTACACTTTTTGAAATATTGAATTTCGAAAAAATTTCAATTTTTTTTTCTTTTTTGCTAAATAAAAAAATTTCAACTACTTTTTTGCAATTGTTTCTACATGAAGTCGCTTGTGTATGTAATTACGATCATTTTGAACCCAAAATTATTAAAATCGGTTCATTTTTGACTAAGTTATGGGCATTTAAAAAAAAAATTTTCTTATATAATTAAAAAAAATCGAGTTTGAGCCGAAAAACAAAATTGCCGATAAATCTTGAAAAAAAATTTTTTCGGGCGAACAAAAAAATACGTGTCTCATTATTTTGACCAGAGAGCAACATATTTAAGTTACATCGAAATCGAAGAACATGACCCGAATAGCCCGGTTGAATTTAAATGGAAAGCATCAATTGTAATATTATCCCTTTTCCACTTTCCGCGTTTTTAGGAGGAATTTAACTGGTCAACCATAAACCAATTTATACCTAAGGCATCATTAAAGTAACATAAATGCAACATCGCTTGCTCATGAGTATTATTAAAGATCATTTATTTATTATTTACTATAAGGCTTCTCAAACAATGACGAATTTTTTTCAGGTTAAGTTATTGCAAGATAAAGAATCTAAATCTCGGAATGCATCCGAGATCTCAAAAAGTCCGGAAAATCGAAAAAATTTACATCTATAATTTGAATTGGGTTGACAATTAAGTAATTGCGGATTTTTTTTAGAAAATAGAAGGCAATTCTTTCATGAAACTAAATAACTTTATTCTGTAATGTATTGCGCATTTTGATCAATGACCTTTTTCCGTCTTTCAGGCAGCCTCATAATCGCACGTTCATAAAACTTCTGGTTTTTATTAGCAAAAAACTGAATCAGTTACGATTTGGCATCATTATTGAAATTTTTTCCATTGAAGGAGTTTTGTAAAGAACGAAACAAGAAGTAATAAGATGATGCAAGGTCAGGACTATATGGTCACTTTTCTTCAACTGCATTGTTTAATTTCGTAAGTTGTTCAATGTAAATATCAGAATTGATCGTTCGGTTGGGTGGTAAGAGTTCAAAGTAGACAATTCCTTTGTAATCCCACCAAACTGATAACAAAATCTTCTTTTAATGTTGTTTGAGTGGGTTCACCTGGGCTGCTCCACGAGATTTTCCGCTTGATATTGTTGTAAACAACCCATTTTCTATCGCGAGTTTTTAGTCGTTTCAAAAATGGATCATTTTCATTACGTTGCTTTAGCAAATCGCAGCTGTTCATGCGTTGCGTTAAATGCGTTTGTTTCAATTACTTAGTTGCCAACCTAATATATAAATGTGCCATCGGTGCGTATACGAAACATTCCATTTGCCAAAATTGTCACAAATAAATTCATCAAAAGCGAAATTTACAATCACTAAACAAAAAAGTGAGACAATCAAACATAACAGTATCACAATTTGATATTTTTTTTGTTTGTTCCTGAGAACCTTTAAGAATTTTTTAATACAATTTTCCTTTAAGTCTTCATTTTTCTTTGCATTTTTCCAACAAAAGAAGTGTCTTTCAAGCGGTGCGCTCAAGAGCAAATGTCAAAAAGTCTTATCACACACGCACACTTTTCAAGTGCGACAGGCACAGCGTGACAAAATAAAAAAATGTGTTTAGTATTCCCTGGTGGCGCAGAGAGCAAAGAGCGACAAAAATAAAATAATCAAAAACTGCAGGAAACAATCGAGAAAAAGTGAAAGTCAGCTAGGAGAAAATAACACAAAGAAACCGGGCATTAAATGTGGCAAACACAAATACGTGTGTATGTGATAGAAAGTGTGAAAAAAATATGAGTGCACTTTAAGCGCCTACTCGACGCTCACCAGCAACTGTTCTTTGACACATCATGACGCGCACAGCTAAGAATTGCTTTGTGCTTATATGTGTACATTAAAACCAACGTTTGCAGAAATAAACTGTTTTATTATTGCACCTCGCTGGTATACATACAAAAATATTATGGTATTATTTGGAGCAAAGGGTAAACAGATCTGTAGATGTGGGTTTGGTTAAAATAGTGCCACATTTAGCTCCTTTTTTATAATGGTCTGATCCAACTACACTAAAACTTAGACAGGAATGAGCGAATTGTCATTCTGAGTGACAGTCAGGGGCTATGCCAAACGAAATACTTACTGGGAGGGTACAACCAAAATAGGATTAAGAAACTTATAACTCCTCTCCAAGGATAATCTGAGAATGCTAACGGGCATCCTCACAGGCCACTGCAGACTGCGAAGTCATCTTCACGTAATCAGGATTTGGACTTTTGCCATTTCTGCGACCAATCTCAGGAGACCCCGTAGCACCTTTTCCAGGAACGCAGCGTTATAGCGCGGAGAAGGTTGAGACATCTTGGCCAATTGCAGCCAGAAGAAAGGCACATACGCTCAATCCAACCCAGCTCTATCCTGAGTTTAATAAAAGAACTGGGCTGAGATGAGATACTGTGATGAGTAGAGGATATAAAAGACCATGAGGTCGAAGTGCATACCTGATTCATATACCTATCTATCTATCGTACATAATTAAATCTTGTTTAGGGAAAGAGTCATTTCAAAGTTTGAGGTTTTCCCAGAACTAATTTGTTTATACTAGCCCGAAATGTTGCCTCCAGATACCTTTTCTTCTAAAACACGAAATTGTAGGCATGGTTTCATTTTTTTCATTATCGTCACAGCTCCTGCTGCATCTTTGTTGAACAATCATTGGTTGGAGCCCCAATGGCAATGAATTTGGTACCCACTTTTAAAAGGTACCTATATCCAATCGTTACTTGTATCTATTGATAAATATCTATTTAATTTTCATTTTCACCCTCTGGAACCTGTGTATCTAAATTTGCGGCATTCGATAGACGAAGGAGACGGATTTTTTGGTCAAAATTGATGAGGAGTTGGCGAAGTTTAAAGATGAGTTTACCGTGTAATATTCTCCATTTCTATCAGTTTTCCCATTCATATTCCCTGTCTTAAGTTTCAAGTACAATGGGTGTCTATGGATATCTGGGTGTAATGTTCTCAATTTCTAGCAGTTTTCCCATTCATATTCCTTACCTTAAGTTTCAAGTACAATGAATGTGTATGTATATCTGAGTGCTGTAGTTTTCTTTTTATTTCTTTAAGTCAATGGTAACAACATTACTGTCTAGATTTACGGAGGTATAGAACAAAAACCTAAGAAATCAAATTAAATAGATAGTTTATTTGGCAAATAAGAGACTTAAACAGAGGTCTAGGCATCGCAAAATCAAGATCAAGATCAATTACGATAACTTTGCCTACTCATAACACATTTATCTATCCGAATTTCCGACCTCCCAAATACCCACAATAATTTGTATTTAGCACAGCAGTAAGGTAGCATGAATTTATTATGATTTTTCTCCTTTTTTTAACCCAAGTAGCAAAACTACCTCAACAGCGCCAGCTTCATCTCCGCCATTAAGTTTTTATATATTTATATGTATATAAACAAACTGTGAGTGTGTACAAAAATTAAATAAAATTCCATTAAGTGCCCTTTGCTTTTGCTACTGTTTGCTATTCAAAGTATAATGCCACTACACTCGCATTGAGAGTCGTACTTCTTTTGTGTACGCTACTTACTCTCAACGCGTAGTGCAGTTATTTGCTGCTATCCAAATGAGTAGAGAAAACACTATTTGCTTAATTGCTGTACTTCAACTAAGTACTTCTTAACGATTTTTTACTTGTATTACTTACCCTTTTTTAATTCATAGATTACAGAAATCTATCATTGTAGCGGTTATCGATTCGAAACTAATCAAATAATTCAAGTACGTCTGGTACGAAATGTCGAAACTAAAAACAAAAAAAAATTATTCGAAAAAATTGTGAGAAAAACATTTTCAAATATAAAATTTCCAAAAAAATTACGAAATTATGTAATGAATTATGCGTAAAACATGCGCGCATTTTAGGCATTACTCATTACACTCTTTCGGTAAGTTGATTTATTTAAGTTAAATATTACACCTAAAAACTAATTACAAAAATCGGTAAACACAATGTAAGGTCAAGTTTCAATTAATTAAAACTTGGCACAAGCATTGATCGAGTGCTCGATTATAATGGAAACAAAAATATTGAAATTCCTTAGCGCTGAGAGGCTGAGGAAGTCCTGGTGCTCTTTCAGTATAACTGCATATAGATTTCCTAACACTAATTTTTCTAATTTCTTAAGGTCACAACTAAATTCATTTAAAAGCCTTTTTCAACTAGGTGTGAAATACTCAAAAAGCTGAAAAGTAAAACACAAATGAACTACTAAAATAAAGCAGATGAAAAAAATTACGGTATAACAGAAAAGTCTGTGTACCGAAAACAATTAGCATTACTACCTGGCACACATAAAGCAATAATTAAAAGTGGTGTAAAATCTATGAGTAATATGGCAATGCATTTCATTAAGACGGGCGCTCGAAAAGATAGCCGCAGATCTCGAATTTGGTGGGTATCCTTACCGGACAAACTCAATCACATTTCATTAGTAGCTGGAAGCGGTTAATACAAACGTAAACAACAACTGTTTACCTTTGGCATTCGCTACGTTGTTCGCCAGCGCTTACGTTTTGCAAAATTCGATACGAAAGCATTTGTCATATGGGTAGTTACATGTGAAATTAATTTATGTATTAAAAAAACAGTATTTTCTTCAAGGTTTTTATCTTTTTAAAGCTAACTTTTGAATCGGCAGCACTCTTCTGATTGTTTACATACTTATTTCCTTGTACATATAATCGTTCGTTTTTATACGCGCTTGGTTGTTTTCATTAGGCTTCTTCTATTCGCCATTTCGCCGCTCGATATATCTATGCTCGATTAACTTGACGAAAAATTTGTATGCAACAACAAAGTTATTGAGTTAGATTTGCCGCTAGCGAGAATGGCTTTAACTCATTAGGCCGCACTGCCTTACCAGCACATTTAATTTAAGGCATTTCTTTCCCCGCGTTGCCGACATATATTCATTTCCTTCATCTATTCGCCACTTGGCGAAAAAAGAGGCATATTATTGCTGATAGTGTTGATGTTGGTGTCGATGATTTTTAAAGAGTCTTCCATTTCAAATATAAAACAAGGAGAGCAAAAGTGTTTTTGTTTGACTTTGACAATACTCTTCGTTGTTTTGCATACTATTCGTCATAAAGGACGTTATTTTCTCAGTATTTTCGTCTGCTTTTGTATGTGCAGTTCTGCTAGTAGACACGGCGTAGAGTACTAGTGAATTGGATTCGTTCGATGCTGGCCCAAAGAATCGTCACAGTGTGAGCATAGGAAGATCTGCTGGTGTCATCCGGGTTTAATAGAGGCTGCCCCCAAGGCAGTGTGCTGTCTCTATTGCTCTGGTGTATGGTGATCGATCCTCTGCTCACCACCTTAAGCGACGCACCTTAAACGATGCAAATGGGTTACTCTAACCTACAAGTGAGCTTGGCAGGCTGAGAGAGACTACAGATGGACAAACGTGATGTTACCTGCCATGTCCGGTATGAGTCTGGAACCTCTACAGTTTTAATTAAAAACAACTCAAAACACTGTTTGTTAAAAGTCACTAAATAATTTACTTAAATTTTTCCCATCAAACTATGTCATATTTACATACACTAAAGAATTTATAAAACCCTTCTCATCGTAACTCGCGTGTTTATTAAAAATCTAGTATGCCATGTATAGGTTTTTCCAATAGCAGGTGTTACAGGTGAATGGATTGCGCTATCGAGAGACGATTTTTTATGGTCGGAATTGGATGGTATTGATCTGGACAACGCTTATTTTCAACAAGTTGGCGCTGCGTGCCACACAAGCAACGAAACCATAGATCTTTTACTGGAAAAGTTTCCGGACTGCGTTATCTTTCGAAGACGTGATCATAATTGGCCACCTAGATCTTGTGATTTAACACCTTCTGACTTTTTTCTTTGGGGCCACATGAAAGAGAAGGTATACGCCAACAGCCCAGGGTCGATTCAAGACCTCAAAGATGGAATTCTTGAGGCTATCGAGGACATAGGGCAGCCACTTTGTAATTCGTTTATGGAAAATTTCATGAAAAGGATATTGTCCTGTAAGCGTGGTCGTGGTGGTCATTTGTCTGATGTTATTATCCACTTTTAACGGCATATCTTCCTCTTTATAATGCAATAAACATCCGATCATTTATATTAAAAAATACCATTTTTCTTTGAATATCAAAATAGCACCACTTATTGGAAACCCCTTTATGTCATATTTGCTTTAAATAATTTATAAAACCCTTCTCACCTTAACTCGCGTGTTTACTAAAAATCTAGTCTGCCATGTATCTACAATTTTAAACACTTATTTTAATTTCTACTGCTTTACTCTGCTCTGGCATATCTTTTATCAATAACATTGACCACTTATTTTGGCACAAAAGTTATAAAGTCCAAATGACATTTATTAGTTGCAATTTTCAATGTATTCATGCTCAAAGTTTTATGTAGATTGGACTTTTTAACTTAATTTTGCTCCTGGCATTTACATATATATATGTCTAAGTGAATGTACATCTGCTGCACTTTTACTCATCTAAAGGGCACACATATATCTACCTTTATTTGTGGGCATAAAAATGCTGGCAAACTGTAAGCTGGCATAACAACAAAAATTATATATTTTTGCTATCTGGCTTTGCGAAAATTGGTAGTGAAATTTAAGACAAAGTTCTAAAGAACCTTCGAAATGAAAACTAGACTACTACATTCTAGAAATATTTGGAAAAGTAAGAATAGACAAATCCTCCTAACTGATATTTCTCGAAGTTTCATGAGAGGGTCACGTGAGTGAAGAAAATTAGACTAGTATGTGTTTGAGAGGCTAATGGAGAGAGGCGAATGGCTATGTGGAATGTACGAAATTGAAAAATAAATTCAAATTGCTGAGGACATTAGTTGAAAATTAATTGAAAGCGGAGTAGGTGGATATAGTGCTCGAAGGCAAAATTAATCTAGGTGGATTAATTGCCAAGTAAAGTAATATTTATATGTACACGAAAATATTTTCAAATTGTGATTAAAGCAAGTAAGAAAGGCTAAATTTGGTCTAGACAGAACTTTATATACCAGCACACATTTTAGTGAAATTTAATTTGGACTGACTCTAAACATTTGGAATCAAAGAAAGTAACAGACCATGAAAGTTATAACTTATAACATCAGAGGAACGGACACAAATTTATTTTAAACATATAAAAAGTGGGCAAAAAGCAGACACATTCGCAAACTACCTCGAGGAGACGTTCACACCATATGGATCGGTAATGGCTGATGATATGGATCACGACGGCGATAGCAATGCTATAAATGAGATCCCTCCGGTTTCACAAGACGAAATATTAGAAGAAATTTCACATCTAAAGATAAAAAAATCGCCAGGCTACGACCTCATTACTGCTGAAATATTGAAACAGCTCCCGAACAATATTATTGCTGTATTGACGAATATCGTCAACAGCACATTTAAGCTAAAATATTTTTCAATATATTGGAAAACAGCGGAAGTCGTTATGTTCAATAAGCCAGGTAAAGATACTAACGATGTAACATCATACAGGCCTATCTCCCTTCTTCCAATACTATCGAAAATGGTGGAAAAATTGTTAATCAAAAGGATCAACATAATAATAGAAAACAAAAAAATTATACCGACGCACCAATTTGGATTCCACACGAAGCATTCGACTATCGATCAAGTACATAGGATAGTGCGAATAATAGAAAATGCTTTCGAAGAAAGAAAAACCTGCTCTGCGGTATTCCTTGATATATCCAAGGTGTTCGACAAAGTATGCCACTATGGGCTACAGAAGAAAATAAATGCGTTGCTACCCAAGCAGTACTCCACCATCCTACATTCGTATTTATCCGACCGCTACTTCAGAGTAAAACAAGAAGATTCATATTCATGTGTCAAACCAATCAAAGCAGGGGTGCCCCAGGGAAGCGTACATGGCCCTTTATTGTATTTGCTCTTTACATGCGATCTGCCATGCAATTCAAACTGCGTAACAGCTACTTTTGCCAACGATACAGCTATTCTTTCGATAGGAAACACGGAAAACACATCGACATCACAATTACAATTAGCCATAAATGAAATATATGACTGGACCAATAAATGGCATATTAAATTAAATGAAAGCAAGTCTGTGCATATAAATTTCACCCAAAACAAAATTAAATATGTTCCAATATATTTAAATGGTAGACAGGTTCCATACTCAAATACTGCAAAGTATCTGGGCATGACTCTAGACGCCAAGCTAAGATGGAAAGCCCATGTAAAGAAAAAGAAAGAAGAAATGGAATTAAAATACAGAAATATGTATTGGCTTATGGGAAAGGAATCAGCACTATCCACCAATAATAAAATGATTATATACAAACAAATTCTGAAGCCTGTATGGTTCTACGGCGCACAGTTATGGGGTTGCTCCAGCCAAAGTAACATTCAATCTATACAAAGGCTCCAGAACAAAATTATTAAATGTGCAGTCGGTGCTCCGTGGTATATCCGTAGCTCCGATCTTGAACGCGACCTAAATATTGACTCGGTGGTAGACACGATAAAAAGCTAGCAAAAGCCCATGATGAAAGGTTAAAAAACCACGTCAATACGGAGGCCATTATTCTCGCTAATCCAGCTAATTGGAGAAGAAGACTGAAACGCAGAAAGCCCAAAGACTTAATGTACTAACCACACCTTAGCGTTAACTGTTGTATATACCTTATTTTCTAAATTCTAAACAAATTGCTCGTTAGTTAATAAAATTTTTTCTTTGTAACTAGTCGCAATGTAAAATAAATAAAACAAAAAAAAAAAAAAAAAAAAATATAAAAAGTGGGCGTGGTTTTACCGAGTTATCGGGAACACTGCTGCTAATTCCCGTTGGGAGCAATCAGCTTTTTGCCAAATAAATAGGCAAGCTTGGTATTAGCAGGGCATTGTCTAATCAGAAGGCATGCAAGAAGGCACTTAATGACTTTTGCCGAAGCTGTCAAGATATTGAAGAAGAGGAAACCGTGGAACACCTCATGTGTACATGCATTGCTCTATACAGAAAAAGGATTTCCACGCTCAGACTCGCCTTTCTTGACAGCATGGAAGAGGTCTCACAAATAAGGTTGTCGAAACAAACAAAACTTTTTACGTCCACAGGTTGGTTCAGAGAACTCTCAGGAGAGTAAAGGATGAACTCCAATGGTATCATAATGAGACTATTAAAGCCTAACTGTGTCGGATCACAAACACTTAACCTAAGCTAACATATGATGCAAGCTGGTAGCTATTTCAAATGAATCTAGGCTTGAAACTGCAAAGCACGTTTGAAATATCTTGATTGAGTCAGCGCTCATAAGAGTAACGATCGGCTCAGCAACGTGGATACATCTTAAAGCTATGCGGTATAGTTTTCGTCCCACTACTAATATGTTACCAAGTGTATGTTTCCTCAGCAGGCCCCGAAATTATATCTCTTTATATCGTCCTGGTCGCGATCAAAAAAAGATCTGATTCAATATTATATTATTTTTCATGGAAAAGTATACTACATTTATATGGGGGAGTCCTTTGCTCCCCCTCTAATATGCAGACTCCGCATACTGGATGAATTGAGTAGACCATTGGAACATAAAATGCCTCTTTGTGTCGTGACTCTGGACTCAATATGGGTTGATTATCGTACCTTGCACTTTGCCAAAAGTGGATGAACACAACCTCTGAATTTGGTTAGTCGTGCAACTGAGTAAAACTCTAACAAACGAATCAAAAAAAGACTTGTATTAAATTTGGTTTAGCTAACCAAAGAAAATTGAGGTTAGACAGGAAAGCGTTTTATTTACTGAACTCAATCCGAACTTTTTTCCATATATACAGAGAAAGTTGCTGTAATTTCCTACCAGTCACACCATTTTCCATCGCCAACCTTTCAACAAAGCAATAGGCACGGGTAGTGGCTTAAATGGCTTAAATAAAATTATATGCGAACAACCAATTTGTTGTATTTAATTGAATTATTTTACGCTTCGGTTGCATGACACATGCCAAATTTAAATGCTTTTACTGCAATCATCTCCTTCGCCGCCAGAAAAGTGCATCACATGCATGCACAGCCATCAAAGGATGTCTGCATCTGTGAGTACCGGGTGATAAAATTATAGAAATCTTGTATTATTTCTGTAGCGGCATCTTTACTGCGCTCATGGTCTTAACTGAGACAGTTAGTATCAAACATCGCAGAAATGAAAGAAGTAGATTTTTTCATGATTATCGATATAAAATATTCTAAATTCATTTCAAAAGTGAGCCCTTCGTTGTCCAAACTGTACAAAGGCCAGACTGTACTTAAGTATCTGCTTGTTTGAGGGAACAATCATAGTGATTGTTGCACTACAAAATGCATGGACGAAGGTATGGCTGTTACGTTCCAAATTATGCAATACCATGTGGAAATTTCGACCTTCCATAAAGCTCAATAACTCAACGTTTCACGCACCACCCTTATGGAAATTTTTTACAAATACTTCGAATCACTCATTTACAAATTCAATTTACTTAGCGAACATAATTCCAATATTCCCACCTCATTATAGAATAATAGCCCATTAATATATGAGCCGTTTTCTCTGAAAGTAGTGCAAGTCCATTTAAACAAAAATTACTTAATGATAAAAATGAATAAAATTTACTATGAACTGTTTATTTATAAAATTTGGTACAATTTACATTCGTAGTTAGTGAAGCTACAAATATTTTTTTCCTTGTTTACTCCACTCGGGACCATAGCCTCGACAAGACTCAATCTTGCGTTGGTTTCGTTAATCTATTTTTGCTTTCTGGCAGTGTAGGTGATTAGCCTGCCGCTACCAGAGTTACAAATATAATAACTTTGAAAATGGTTAACCAAGACTTTCCCCAAAATTGTAATACATAATTTCTATAGCGCATTTTTATAACTGTGGCAACATTGTAAATAACAATAACATTTTATAGGGCTTTCCCCGTTTATTATAGAATATAAAGTCATTTAGGACTTCTCCAGAAATGGCTCTTGCTGCTTAAAGCATTTACAAAATGTAACAACGCAATGACATGTAATAGCTCACAACGATATGTGCACTAGGAAAAATAGAAAAATTCAAATTGGCTTTAATGTGTCTTAAAGATGTTCAGTCCCCCAAGAACGGACGCATTTTTTTATTCGGGGCACTCTTATCAACCAAATGATAACGATTTTGGAAGTGTCGAGAGTACTGTAAGAAAAAAAGATGTATTATTCCGAAATATAAAAAGTTTATTCTGCATGAAATGAAACAAGCTGATTTCTTCAAAATCCTTAGAAGATGCGACTCTAAGAAGGCGAAAGAATATGAATGGTGAAGAAATAAATTAGTCTAAGATATGTTGTTGTTGCGGTCTCAGTAGTCTAGCGTAAGTGCACTAGCGTGCCATCCCTGAGGTTGTGGGTTCGAATTCCACGTAAAGCACGATCCTCGCACTTTCCCAAATTTACTTACTTTCCCTTTTAATACAAAAAAAATGCATTCTTCAACCCCAAAAACTTATCCTTTCCATCCTTACTCCCGCACAATGGTCAGCGCATTATTTGCAATGTGGCTGCTAAAAAAAGCAAAAACAAAGAAAAACACACAGTTACACATTGCGCATTAATAACGCAGGCACACCAAATTTAGCGAAGTCCTCAACCATTTGTGCGACCCTTCTGGCAGAAAAACGTGAAACACAGATGGTGCTCCAAGCAGCAAGAAGGCGTTGTTCGTAAGCAACCACAGGTGAGCATTCCCACTATTTAGGACTAGTATCGGCAGGCTAATCACCAACCCTGTCGAGGCGCTATGCTCCCGAGAGGAGTGAAGAAGGAAAAAAAACTGTTGAATAAAGGATTTAAAAAGCAAACCATATACAATATTCTATAAAACTTCATTCTTCATTTAGTGAGAATGAGGATTTTAAATGACAAAATTCATTTCTCTCGCGGGGAAAGCCACAGAACTTTGGAAATGTAGTACACCACCGGGCCCAACACGTTCGAAAAATTTACAGATATGATTGATTTATTTCCATATATCCCTCCAATATATCATGACTATTTTCGAAAACTTGATCATAATGACAAAAATTAAAATATAACAATAGTAAAAGTAAAAATAATTTTGGTTGTATAGTAAATATTGAAATAAAACCGTTTTCTTTTGTTATACCGGTATATACCTATGAAGTGAGGCTTTCAGCTATTAGTCCATAGATGTCGTAGATGAGTATTTTTAAACCTTCCCAAATGTCTTGATTTTTTCGTCTGTCATCTGTCAACAATATTCAGTTCATTGTTTGTTACGTTTCATACAACAATGCATTTTTGTCGCTCTTAAAAATGTCGAATTTCGTGCCTTCAAACTACGACATCGTGAAACCACTTGTGAAATGCTGCTCTCCCGGTTCAAAAGGAAGTCTTTTTGTATCGAATCGTTACGGGTGATGAAAAATGGGTGTATTTCTCCAATCCCAAGTGTAAACGATCGTATGGTCCGCCCGGCCACAAGCTAAAAACAACAGCCAAACCAAATCACTTCGGCCGCAAGGTAATGCTGTGTGTTTTCTGGGATCAGCGTGGTATGATTTGGTACGAGCTATTAAAACTAGGTGAAACAGTTGACAGTGCACGCTACCAACGATAATTGGCCGATTTGAACACCAGTATACCCCGAAAACGCCCAGAATATGCCGATCGGCGTCACAAAGTAATTTTTCTTGATGACAATGAACCGCCGCATGCACCGTTGTGAATGACTTAACCCTCTAACTCTTCAACAGCTGTGTATCTCTTTTGCAAGAAAGGCCCAAAAATACTCATACTAGAAGAATACCTATAACGGCTTAAAATGTACCACAAAAATATTTGTCGTAAAATTCGACTACGCGTCTCTTAAACACCAAAGCTCAAAATTCAGCTTGAATGCCAGAAACAAATAGAACCGGAAAATGTGTGAGCTTGAATCCATTCTATATGTGATGGAATTGAGAAAGTCCAACGTAACTTTATTCGCTTCGGTCTTCAATCGCTTTCTGTCTTATAGTACACTTTGCTTTTTCATAGATCTGAAACCCCTTTCGAACAGGGGGACCCTCAATATTTAATGATATTGCTATGGAATTATTTTACTGGCCGACCCTTCTTGGGCAGTTAAGCTTTAATTTACTTTCTATATTGTCGTATTTAAATCGAATTACTTTACTTTTCCCCTCTTACAAGAGTACTCATTGAGCTTAATAAAATCTATAGTCCGTTTGTTCCCGATTTTGCTATGCCCAGTTCTTTGTTTGTGTCTCAGATTCGATGTTTCTGTTTATAACAAATTACTTGTAATTGGTCACAATTAAGCTCTTCTGTACTTCAAATCAGCAAGCTTTTGTAATCATATACTTAATAATAAATAAATGAAATAGCTAACTTCACTAGAACTCTTTTGGTAAAGATCGATGCTCTAATCGAAACGTTCCAGATCATCAAGGAGAATATGAGTTGAACCAGAAATCCTCAAAAAGGGCATGTAAATTTAGATTGACGGGATGAACATAGAAACTGGGCTCGCTAATTCTGTCTAAATGGAACATACGGGTTTTCACGGGAATTCTAAATGGGATTGAACTATTGGTCACGTCCCCGAATGCCCTTATACAAATTTCTGTCATCGAGATTGTTAAAGGAAAAGTGATTCCCTTCCTCTGCAAATACAACGGACCCAGAATTATGAATTTATTATATCAGTCCTCAACAATTTAGATTCAGTTTTGTTGCCGAAGCTTAGAAATTTTGCTAAAAATCGAGACCACCCCGGTGACTGAGGCCAACTCTCGGTAAAAAACCTAAAAAATCGTCTAACCTAAACTAATCTTGGTTGGCTGTAAAGTCAGCCGAATCAATCCCATGAATAAAATGAGTCTCCTTCAAAAAGAGAGGCTTTTTCTTCTTCAATGGCATTAATATAACAAAGAACTTCTCTTTCATTTTCAAAATAATACTTCTATTGAGACCACCCGGTATGAGTACTAGTCATGGAAATAAAAACTAAAGCCAAAGTTACTTGACTGTGCAAAGTTTAAAAACTTTAACTTATTTACAACAGATGAAATCTTCACAGGTTGTGTCTGGTGTGCAACTTCAAAGATTGTGGCAACTTTCAGATGATTTTCTGAATTTTCTAAGCGACTGTCTGCCTTTTTCAGCAATTTCACTCCAATTACAAGTTATATTTTACTTTGGTATTCTTAGCAAGTGATGTGGAAGAATACTGCTCCCAACAGTAGCAATGTCATGTTATTTTAATGTACCAGTAAAAGCGACGTTTGTATGAGAAGCGCCTTTTATATTTGCAATATTATATTACCTGTAGCTCTCTTGTAGGTAAACTGATATGAAATTGCTTTAAGCCTTCATAAATTTTGGTTTTTTGTGTAATTGTGCATATCTCTTTACAAGCAATTATTTTTTCACGTATGCATGAGTTCGTGAGAGACAACTTTATGCTATTTAAGTGTATATGCTATGAAACCAATATTCAATGCAATCATTTGTAGGCAAGAGTTAATGTGAAGGTACATAATATCCTGTACGAAGTCTCTTGTACTATTAAGTTCAGGAACTTATAATGGTAGAAGGGAAGCTAGACTTAGTAAAATAAAAGTTAGTATTGAAAAAATATTTTTTTATTTCTCATTATGAAGTGCAAGCTAATCTTTTTATGAATAGTACACAACTGTGTTAAAATATAAGTCCAATAATGTAAAATTATGATCGGCTAATTTTAAGAATAATTTTTATATATAAGTATGTGAACATCTTTCACAGCGTGCAACGACTGTCGTTTATATGCAACCGGAGCAGTTTGTTCGATGCCCCAGATGGCGTTGGAGACACTGCTGGATATTTTACTAGGGCAGATAAAATCCCTACAGCTAAGTGATCCAAAACTAAGAGCAATTAAAGGCTAAGTATGACGGGCAAAGGTCCAGCTTACCTCTTAGAGAGCTTCAAAATGTACCAGCGAATCTGAGGTTATCGGATCACAGACGTTAATAATGGCCTCAACTTCGGCATTCTTTTTTCCGATAGATGCGAGTGGATTGAACAAAATTCAATCATCACAGACGAGCCTAGAAAAATGATAACCCGTCTTCTCCCTGTAATTCGCATTGAGGGAAATTGAAGTGTGCAAACTAGTTTTTCTAACTGAGAACTATCAGTTAACATGGTGGTAAAGTTGGTAAGTAAAACTTGTTTTCGCTGTAAGCAGTCAAGCTGCAATCAAGATCTTTGAGTCTTCAGCGACTAACTCGATATGTATTCAAGAACGTTAAATATCCACACACTTCTTTCGACAACACATCGTCAATTTATAAGTACTCCTTTTCGGAACATAGTAGTGTTTCACGGAAACCGTCCGCGACAAAACTTGGAGAACCACGCTCAAGCTCAAAATTCCTCTACAATTCCTACTGTCAGAAAGTAAGACGAAGCCAAGAGTTGCCACTAGTGAAGTAATATCGTCAACGCTTGATAAATGAAGTACACTGAGCTTCCTGACTGAGCTTTTCTAAAACGAATATACGGCTTGTCTAAGGAAATTCTAATGAAGCACTGACCACGGTTTGAAGCCCCGCTCAATGTTATCTCTGGAAGCTGTCGAATTGGGGAAGGAGTAGGATTTTCAACAGAACTTATTGTGCGAATTTGTGCGATTCCTTGGCGAAGCTAACTGGTTTAGGCACATGTGGGAACAAGTGTGGGAAAATCTTTTCCTGGTCTTCATAAGACCTCAAGCAAACTCTCTATAAAAGAGCGACTGAAGCAGATCTAACCCGACATTTCATCAACACATTTCTACTAAAAACTTCATATCTTCTACTCAACACTTCAATATTTTATTTCAGTTTTTGAAAAAAGAGCGTCACCGATAATGAAAGGTTGAGTCCAAAAGCGTGTGCTTATCATACCTGTGTCTGTTGATTTGCAAGGGAAGATAATTTGAAAGAAATATTGCATTTTCGGTACAGATTTCTCAAGATGAATTAAATCAGTAAGAAGTAGAAATATGTAATAATAAACAAACAAAAAAGGCTAATCGGTCCGGTTAGAACTTCATACTTAGTCCCGCCATAAGTTCTGTTACATTAAGTCCGTTATATGTATGATATTATAATACTTCTTTTAATGAAGTTATTTAATTTAATAAAAGAAAAAAAATTGTCAATTTTCATTAAAAACGATCACCATTTGCTTTTACACAAGCCTTCAAACGTTTAGGCCATTCAACTATTGCAGCCCGCACGGTTTCCATAGGTATTGACGTCGCTGTTCGAATCAAAGATTGTGTGAGACTCTCCAAATTTCTGTAAGATCTTAGACAGGCTATGTTTTCCAATTCTGACTACAAACTGTTGTCCAATGGAATCATATCTGGACTTCCAGACGGTCAATCTTCTGAGGCTATGAACACAGAAATATATATATTTTTTTTTAGCAATTGCTGGGTGGTTTTTGCCCTATGGGCTGGAGCGGAATCTTGCTGGAATATCTCTCTCAATTGAAGAGATTACTGCTGAACTGCTTCACCACGCCTTCTAAGACATCCTCCTGATACACTTTTGCCCCAGTCTTAACTCCTTTTTCGCAGAAATGAAGAGATGTAACGCCTTTACAAGACACTTCTCACCATTACGGAAGCTGGAACTCTTGGAACAACATTTTATGCGCCTTTAGAAATTTTAGCATAAATTATGTCGTTCTGCTTATTAAAAACTTCTTCAACAGTGAAAATTTTCTCATCTGTGAAAAGAATATTTTCATGACCGTTGACCGCGTGCCCCCAAAGAAGTTGCTTGCATCTGTCAAGTCTAATTCAAGTGCATTGTTCAAAGGTGACCAGTTGAGACACGGACGGCTTTCATTTGGAAATCATCTTTTATTAGTCTTGACATAGATAGGTTACGTCGATACATTCATTTCCCTAGACATGATTTTCTGCCTTCTAAGGGGATTTCTGCGAATTCTTTTTCGAACGACTTTTATGGCTCAACTGGTTAGAACCACGCGAGGACGACCACTCGTTTTTCGGTCTGTTACTTCAGACGTTTTAAAAAAACGATTGATCGTGCGGTAAACAAAAATTCTCAATTTAAGTTCTTTCAGCAATTCGTAAGTCTCTTTTGCACTTTTACCACACTCATGCAATGTAATCGCTGCAATTCCTTAGCTCCCACTCCATTGTCAACAAGCGAAATTTTCCACGAAACTGAGTATAATTTATGAGTAGACAATGCATACAAACAAACGCAAAAGTAACCGAACTCTTTCCTGCAGGTTTGTTTTTGTCATATGCATTGTAAAATATCCACAGAATGTATGGCAAGACTTTATATTCCTGCGTACAGTTTAATAAAATTTAATTTGGGCTGACTATAATTCTTTAGAATTATAGAAACTCAGATGAATAGACGGAAATTTAGTCTTAACATATAAAAAGTAGAAACTGCTTTTATCCGATCTCGGATCTAATGAGGTGGGTTTAGCCCTCCTCCTAACTTTCAAACTTTTATTTACGTCACATTTCTTTTTTTTGAGTTCATCATTTATGTCAAACGTAAGTATTTTTGCTTCATTTATATCAAGTATCAAGATATCAAGTTTTCTTTTTACTTTTTTGATAAATTACCTTTATATAGGACGTAAGCGGGGTTATTGACCAATTTCACTGATTTTTATTATCAACCTTCCTTAGAGAAGGTGTAATAAATGCACGAAGTTTCATTGAAATAAATAAATTTTAGTTCGAGTTATCGGGCGTACAGATGGAAAAAATGACTCATCAGACTGAACCTTTCGGTATACCTATATGTGTAGTATAAGATATGTTTGTCTTATAGGTATATCCATCTCGAATATTTTATGCTATTACATACAACTATTATATGAATAAAATTATTATACCCACCGACATAAGTGCGTGGGCGTAAAACTACACGGTCCGATTGATCGACCTTTCATAACTGATTTGCAGGCGGGGAATATAAAAATCATATAAAAACAAATATGTGCCTCGACTTTTAAAATCGGATTAATTTGTTTCGAAAAGGCGAAGAAAACTTGACAAATGCTTTAAAAATAAATTAAAAATTCAAATGCATGCAAAATACATACCATATTCGAAAAGAATAAATGGAAAATGGAAAGGCAGGCAAAATTCATTTGCGTTGAATTCATTTGAAATTCAAAACTTACTCATGTCACTTGGTTTCATTTAAAAAGCGCACAGGCAGGCGAAGAATACCATTAAAGGAATGACAGCCTGAAGCACAATGCCTTGAAGCAAACCAAGGAGTGTGTGCGAATGTTTTGGCGCATACTCGCATTAAAAAATATTCACTTGCAAAATTGTATATATGCATGTATGCACATACAGCGCCAGCTACAACAATAAATTAAATATAGTAAAGAAGTAGCAATGCCTCGGCGGCTAAGATCAAATGATTCGATTTCATGGCAAGTCGCAAATTTGTTGAGCGCAACGGCGCAACGTCCAACTGTGACAGGCGTCCTTCCACAAAACAAGCAAAGGCACATCTGTGTGTGTGTGTGTGTTTTATATGTATGTAGGTACTTAACATGTGTCTAATACACACTAATGTATAAATATGTTTGCATACATATACATGCATGCCTGCTTACGTAAAGAAAAATACTGAAATTTATAACAACAGCTGAATTTATTTGTCAGCTTTCAATTTTGTGCCGATTTGATTTTATTGCACATTTGCTGAAAGTGCGTATTTATTGCATAATTTAAATAAGTACATTTACTTAGCCGTTACTTTTATTAGTGCACTTGATATTTTATTACTGAGATGACATAAGAACCTTCCAAATAAGAGAAGCCGCCAGCTCTAAAATTTGTTGCACACAGATGAGAAAAAGTTTTAAAGTAAGACTGTAGAAGTCTAATAGAAGTGTGAATGTCATAACTTGGAAACTATTTGACGAATTTAATTCTAAAACACTGCTTTGTATGGGCTTATAATATTTATTATTACTCAATATATTCAACAAAAGGTATAGTCCCCACCATTAGCAATAATCTGCGACGCATACTTTAAGTTAATTTCTGCACAAGTTGTGGAAGTAATCGGCACTAAATCAGCCGTTCATGTTGTTAACTCTTTCACCGTCCATATTTGTTTTCCTTTGTCCAACCATTGTTAACAGTTTCAATAAGGATCAACCCCATTATGCTGTTTCCTCTCTACACAACTTCGGCTTAGATGGTTGGGATCGTTGTCTTCTTGTAAAAGCCGAAAATTGGCTTGTTCTTCAAAAAATTTTCGCTTCTAACGGTAATAATGCTTTTAGGTAGATTTTATTCATTAAAACTGCGGTAAACACAAATAAGCGACCAAAACCTTTGTCAGAGAAGCAGCCCCAAACATGAACGTTAACTGGATACTTAACAGTTCGTTGGAGTTGTCGATTATCAGTTGTACACCAGAGCCGACATGCAACTATTCGTTCAAAAAGAAAATCCATTCATGAATATTAAATTTACCCAATTCTGTTCTGAATTTCCTTTAGTCCATGCAAGTCTTCTTTCAATACGTGATAATGCGGCCAGAAATCTTTTCAATGTGCTCCAAAATTTGCAGCCTTCTGAACGTAGGTATCCTCGATGTGTGTCTTTGGATACATTAGCACCTCTTTTCCTTAAAACTGCTCCAGCTTCCCGTAACTATACGTTTGGCTTTGTCAGAAGCAAATCAATGATCGTCTAATCTTGCGTTAGAGAGATATTCATTTGTGGGCCTCGTCCGAGGAAGTCATCACCGTTTTTAACTTCGGTATACCATTGCACCTATTTAATTATAAACGTCATCGACTTCTTCAAATTGTCTGCTTCAGAAGCGAGTGAGATTTTTGGACTTTTAGAGTCTGTACATAGGCACACTACTGCAAATAGTCTTCCATACTAAAGTGAGAGGACGTCTTCTAAATTTGTCAAAAAACTAACAAATGGCACAACGCGTATTACGCAAAAGGATACGCCTATTTAGCAACATTTAAATATTTTTATAACGGAGCTCTAAGTTTGAATTTTCTTGGTCACGCTTCTATTATTCGCACTGTATATTACATAAGATAGGAGCGCTTGAAATATTTTTTATATGGTAGGAAACACCTCACGTCAGCAAAAAAATTTTCAAAGATCAACGCGATTTTGCGGCATTAGAAAGTTGCACTTCATTTTACCACAACACAATTTGACAAAACTTTAGACTCGAATTTTTTCTAAAACTTATGATTGAAAAGTTTTAAGTTTTGATGAAAACCTGTTGAAACACAGTTTGAAGCTTGGTTTATATGGTTTTTGTACGAAAATGAACTATATTTTCATAAAAAAATAAATACAATTAAATGAGAAACAAATAAATTACCAAAACTTTTTAATAAAGCCCTGTGCTATAGTTATTTAACTCAGTGTGCATACACAAAAATGCTCAAATTAATGAGAGGAGTCGATTTAGCCATGTTTGTCTGTCGGTGAACACGATCACTCGAGCATATATTAATACATTCCAATGAAACTTGGTACTCCTACTGCTATTTATTCAAGCTAATTTAATATTGAAAATGGATGAAATCGTTCTGTATCCACGTCTCCTTGTCATGTAATTTTCAAAAACAATAAAAGCTTGATAGTACGGGATCCGGCTGCAGATTTGGTGTAGTCATCGAGTACATGCTGAAATCCACATTTTTACCCACATTTATGATTAGGAGAATAAAAATTCACCAAGTTGCCAGTAGAAATGTGGCCGCAAGTATTTTTAATTAATTTATTGTTAATTGATTTTGCGGGAAAAATTTCACTAACCAAGTTTTGAGATAAAATATCGTTCGGTTTACTGCAATAGGTGTAAAGACTTGAAAAAACCGTAGTTGCCGTTGCGCGCTTGGCCGCACCTCTCCGCAGCCAGGTATAAACAGGTATGATTTCGATATATTTATACATCCATAACGTATATTGATCTGTTATAGATCAAAATATAGCTAATTTTTTTCTCATTATTATGATATATGGCAACCTAATTAAATCTGGCCGCAAATTAGGGTTGCCAGCAGTTAAAGATGGGAAAAATTGAAGGTTGAGTGAGAGGAAGCTAGCGCGTAACATCACTAGTCTAACAAGGATAGCGACATTTTAAGGCTATTGCGCATTCGTCAGATGCTGGTGTTCTCAATCACCAGTTCAAACAATAGCAAGATCGACCAAAGAAATAAGTACTCCAAAAGAATAATCATTCTTTCAAAACTACAAATTTTATAAATACAACAAAAAATTAATATTGATCAAAAGTAAAGCCAAGGGGGGGGGTTGAGTCTCCCAAGAACCATGTAGGTTTTAAGAAACCATTTGATACCAGCCAACCATTATTTTCCGCGCTGAACTTGATACAATTTGGCTCAGTAGCATTTAGCAAGTGGAGAGTGTGCTGTGTGATTCTGCAAACAAATCCTCCAATAATGACGGCAATTCTGATATTTGCAGCGATGAAAGTGATAGCAGCGATGATAGTATAAATGAAAGCTCCGATGATTCAGATTTTTAAAAATAAGTCACGGAATTACAAGATATATTTTTTTAATTTTCCATATACTAGAATGTTTAATCTATATGTACCAAATAATTGATTTCTTGAATAAAATCAAAAATTATTTCATACAGTACTTGCACAATAGAATTTTTAACTTCCCGTTAAAAAAATTAAAAATGTGGATGTGTGGATGTGTGTGTGGGTCAACCTCTTTTCTAATTTTTTTTTTACATAGTAACCTTGGCTTTACTTTTGATCAATATTAATTTTTTGTTGTATTTATAAAATTTGTAGTTTTGAAAGAATGATTATTCTTTTGGAGTACTTATTTCTTTGGTCGATCTTGCTATTGTTTGAACTGGTGATTGAGAACACCAGCATCTGACGAATGCGCAATAGCCTTAAAATGTCGCTATCCTTGTTAGACTAGTGATGTTACGCGCTAGCTTCCTCTCACTTAACCTTCAATTTTTCCCATCTTTAACTGCTGGCAACCCTAACTTGCGGCCAGATTTAATTAGGTTGCTATATATCATAATAATGAGAAAAAAATTAGCTATATTTTGATCTATAACAGATCAATATACGTTATGGATGTATAAATATATCGAAATCATACCTGTTTATACCTGGCTGCGGAGAGGTGCGGCCAAGCGCGCAAGGGCAACTACGGTTTTTTTAAGTATTTACACCTATTGCAGTAAACCGAACGATATTTTATCTCAAAACTTGGTTAGTGAAATTTTTCCCGCAAAATCAATTAACAATAAATTAATTAAAAATACTTGCGGCCACATTTCTACTGGCAACTTGGTGAATTTTTATTCTCCTAATCATAAATGTGGGTAAAAATGTGGATTTCAGCATGTACTCGATGACTACACCAAATCTGCAGCCGGATCTTAGACTATGATGTCTTCTTTATAAATAATATAGCTGTATAATCGATAACGATTAAATAAAAATCTGCTGGTCATGATAAATATGGCACTTACGAGAGTTCATCATCATCAACTTGGCGTTACAGTCCGGGATGGGCTACTGCCTCCTATACAATACGTCTCCATTCCTCTCGACAGTCCGCTTTCGCTCTATGTTGTGAGATTTTCAACCTTTGTATATCGTCTTTTACGTCTTTCAACCATCGTCTTCTTGGCCTCCTTCTTTTATGGTCATTCTTTCGCTGCTCATTCTTAAAATATGTCCACACAGTAATCTTTGTGATTCTATAAACCGCGTTACATTTCCTTCTGCGATTAAAACACTGAGCTCGTGGTTATACCGTATGCGGTCGTATAGGGTCGAATATTTGTCTAAGAATTTTTCTTTCAAATCGAATCAGTGAATTCACGTCGTCAACTTTAAGGATACATGTTTCACAGCCGTAGGTGAGAACCGGTCTTATTATAGTTTTGTACATCTGTAGTTTTTGTTCCTTTGATATCAATGAAGACTTCATAAGTTTGACATGGTCAAAATATGCTATGTTAGCTGCCTAAATACGGTCTGGTATAGAAAAGGACATATCCCTTTTTATGCTTACTACTACACATCGTGTCATGTACTTCGTCTTTTCTTAATTTATATTGACGCCCGCTGGTCTTGTAGCTTGCACTAAATTAAATGATTAAAGGCGAAAAATTCTAGAAATTAACATTAGCAGGGCATTTTAATTACAAATAAACAACAAAAAATTTAGCAAATTAACACAATCAACCCCTTCCGCCAAAATCCAGAGGAGAGGGGAGAGGACACCACCTTGAGGTGTGCCTCTGCAGACCTGTCTGCTTAGATCAGTTCTCCCCATATGTAGTGGAGTCTTTGGGAGCTATCTTTGGTGGTAAAGTTCTTAGTTCTTTGTCTAGTCTTGTCTGAGTCCAAAGCTGGCTCGTCGCTGCGATAGACACGAATGGTTGCGTCAACAAACCCGAACCTTAAAGGATGAGCATCACCTGTCTTCTTCCCTCTACTGGCTCTTCTACTCTTCCTAACTTCCAGTTGTGAGTTGGCAGGTCGCTAATGCATGATTTAAAAATGTATTCAACTTTATTCGTCTCTGCCGGCTTGGCTGAAATCCAAGCTCGTTCTCCAGGTCTGCTTGGAATTTCTTCTTTACTAACCGCTTCGAGTTTGGTTCCCGGCCAAACCTCTCCTACCTTGGCTACGGCCAACCTGTAAAGTTGACTGACCTTCTTCGCAGGCGATGAGCTTTGCTCTACCTTGATACCAGCTTGCGTCATGACAAAGGGGAGGAGGTCCGGGGTGATCCTCCAGGATCTGGACGTAAACTTCGGCGATAGCCTCCTCAATCCACCTCCATTTTGATTTAGAAATGGTCCCTTTCTCTTCTCATTTGTCAATGACAGCCAATATCTCACCGCCGCCTCTTACGACCTCCCTAAAAGTTGGGTATTTATGGCCTCCAACATAGACATAGCGCAGCGAATAAAGATCCAGCGGCTTCGTGGTGGATCATGTCGTCCGGCTTTGAAATTATTCGATATATTACCAGCTGTTGGGAGCAGAAGAAGAGGAAGGATTCATTCCTCTGTGTTAGAAAGATCAGGGGGAGAAGGACTTGGCTTCGCTTGGTGTATCCAATTTGCGCCGTTGTTAAGCTCGGCCAAAATCGGTTAAGCGGTTATCGCGCATATCAAGAAGAAGAAGAAGAAGAATAGTTCAAGGTGTAGGTCGAAATATATTTTCTTTACTTTAGGACTCTATAACCAATTTGTAGTCAGGAAAACTGAACTGAAAATTCTTAGATTCCTCTGTCCGAATTCCCTCTCTCTCGCTGCACTTAATCAACATATGTAAAATCACTTGATTGTAAGAGGTCCATTTTATCGTTGTGTTTAATTTAAGACAAGGCGACATTGGTTATGAATTTCTGTTCCAAAGTATTAATTTTCTTATTTTGGCGGGAATTTTACGAAGCTATTACCCTTATCGCACTCTTCACGAATTTATTTCGATTTTTCAGTTTCTAAACACCTACTGGCTTTTATGTTCATTGCCCCATTTTAGTCTCTAAGTCATTTATGAATTTATTAAACAAGTTGTATTTTATTCTTGGTACTTTTTATTTATTAATTTGGAAAGTTGGATTAGCACTAAGTCAGTAGTCAGTAAGAGCTTTCGTGTTGTTAACTATAGTAAATAAGCACATAAAGTTGAATATTTGCTTGTACGAGCTAAAAAAAAAATTAAAGCGTTGTAAACATTCATTAAAATTACCCCAAATACGTTTCAGTTTAATTTAGGTAAAATTATATATATTATCTAATTTTATAATATTTTTGCAATTCCTGCTTGCAGTCTTCCTATCTATACAAAATTTAAGTAAAAATCTCCAACATTTACAACGATTTAACGCTCAAATTAATGTTCTATATTTACTGCAGCCAATTAAAGTGGCAAGCGTCCGTTCGAACTATGAAAGATCATAAATCCAAATGACGCGTATAAAATGGAGATCAAAGGGTACAATAGCGCACCCAGCCTTCACCAGTCAACTAGTAGCGACTACTTATTTCAAAGCGCATGCGCACCAAAGAATTTACGAGTGTTGTAGGCAACACATCAAAATGCGAAGTAAGTAGTCATATGCGAACAATAAAATTAGAAATAGACATTTGAGCCGTACATACGAGGAGCGGTTGATAAGTTCGCGGTCTATGGTGATTGATGAATGGAAAGTATAATTTCAAAAATATGATGATGATTGTTTTTGCTTTTTTTTCAATGGTATACCACTGAAAAAAATGGAATATTATCAAAGTGATTTTCTAAAGCCCGTTGTATGACTGCCTACCTACCTAACACCCAGTTAGACCTTTTCTTCCAAATACAAAAGTTCGAACATGTACTTTGTATGAAGGAAATTGCGTGGCAACTCAGCAAAAAATAATAATTTTAAAATTTAAAAAAAAGTTGGTTAACCATTTGAAAGTTTGAATGAAATACTTAAATGTTTTATATAAAATTTGAAACTTTGTCTTGTATGCTATAATCAGCTGATGCTTTCCATTTGAATTCAACCCGGCTATTCGGGACATGTTCTTCGATTTCGATGTAACTCAAATATATTGCTCTCTGGTCAAAATAATGAGACACGTATTTTTTTGTTCGCCCGAAAAAAAATTTTTTCAAGATTTATCGGCAATTTTGTTTTTCGCCTCAGAATCAATTTTTTTAATTATATAAGAAATTTTTTTTTTTAATTGCTCATAACTTAGTCAAAAATGAACCGATTTTAATGATTCTGGCTTCAAAATGATCGTCATTACTTGCATATTACCGAAAGAAAAAAGTATATTATCGTGAAAATAAATTTGTATACTTGCCCTAACCATCATCAAGTCATTGCGAATTTTTTTGTTTTTTTATGGTGTTTTAGGCTTTTCTCCCACATGGAAAAATTAGAGTATGTATAAGTACTTTGTATGAAAATGAAAAAAATTGTCACAATTCTAAAAATTCTGGTTAATAAATTGAAATTTTTGAGGAAAAGTTTGAAAATTTGCGTTATATAATATAGTTTTGGTTGTAGTATGAAACAAATTTTTATAATATTAGATCCGCAACTAAGTTCCCGTTGTTTGTCAATAGATGCCGCCAGCATTATGTGCTAGTCGATTCTAACATAACCTAAACGCCATAAACCAAGCTTAGACATATGGTAAACAAACTGCTTCGACACATTAGTGATTTTACTTTGGTATCATATACTTTTGGTTGTCTGATTTTGGCGGCGGCTGAATCGCATCGGGAGCTACAAACAGTTTATGGAGATGCTGCTTTAAGTGAAACAACGTGCCGAGATTGGTTCCGTCGCTTCAAAAGGGTGATTTTAATGTTGACGACCGTCCGCGTGAAGGACGGTCCAAAACCTTCGAAAACGCTGAATCGGAGACATTGCTCAATGAGTATCCATGGCAAAAAGAGCTTGCTTCAGTATTAGGAGTTATCCGCCAACACATTTCCCAGCGATTGCATGCTTTGGGAATGATTCAGAAACAGGGGACTTGGGTTCCTTATGAGTTAAAGCCAAGGCATGTTGAACGTCGTTTTTTCACCTGTGAACAACTGCTCCAGCGGCGCGGCAAAAAAGGAAGGGTTTTCTTCATCGCATCGTGACAGGTGATAAAAAATGGATTCATTACAGCAATCCAAAGAAAAGAAAGTCATGGGGACTGCCCGGCCATCGGTATCGACTTCAATTGATGCGATTGAGCCGAGTACTGTGCGATAAGCGGCCGTAATACGCAGAGAGGCATGAAGAAGTAACTCTACAGCATGACAACGCTCGGCCTCACGTTGTCAAACCCGCTAAAGCCTAACTGGAAACACTGAAAAGGGAACAGTTTTATCGCGACGGTATACGGGATCTACCAGAAAGATGGAAAAAAGTAGTAGCCAGCCATGGACCATACTTTCAATGATTCACTTGTAACCATTTTTTCAGAATAAAGTTATTTTTTCATCAAAAAAAACAGCGAGAACTTAGTTGCGCACCTAATAAAATAGTTTGCTTATAATTTTGCAACGGGTTGTACAGGAGGGGAAATCGTTGGGGTACAAATTAGTAGTGGTTAGGGATGTTATATCGAACATGTGCCTTCGGTGTCCACCATTTTTTTTTAGTTGCGTACTCCAAAGATGAAAGCTGTAAAACAGTTAGCCATTGTCGCGAGTTTTTTCGGATTGGATTGGATTCTCTAAGGGAGTTTGTTAAATTCGTCAATATTTTAAAACCTTTGTTCTTCAGCAAAATGGAGTCAATTTTTTTAAATAAATCATCCCTTAACATACAAACTCTAAAGCAGATTTTATTCATTGACCTGGTGCTTTCAGATCTTAATGAGTTTTGGCCATAATTTACTTTTAGAAATATTAATCCCTCTTTAAGAAATATCTACCCCTCTTTTTAAAGCTAAGCTAATATCAAACAATGTATTCATCCAGATTGTTTAAAATATTTCTCGTCACAAATTTAACTAAAAATATGTGAAAAAAGACTAAAAGTAGAATTATGCCAAGAAAATATTTCAATACTCGAAATTATACCTCAAAAATGAAAATTATGCCACTTTTCTCTGGATATACTCTGGCAAATGAGTCTTATTCTCTTAGTCTTGACTTGAAACGTCAATATACTATATTAACCACGTCGCATTTGCATTTTCGCCTTTCCCTAGTAATCCGAAAGCTAAATTATCGCTAGGTCGTAGTATTATCAACCGCCCCTGCTATATCTATAACGCTGCTTAAGCGTAACATAGCAGCTTTGGTGAGGAAAATTGAGATTCTTCATTCAAATTGCGACCTGAAAAAGCGCCAAATTTTTTTAGTACCATTCCATCTATTTTTTGACAATTTCGAATACACGCATAAACAAATACATCTACCTGTAATACAAATATGCTAAAATATTTAGAGTTTTATAACAAGTTGTTGTTAATTATATGACAAGCATATTAAGTATATACGAATGTTTGTATGTATGTATGGGTATGTAGATTTAGTGAGTTTCTCAGGCACTCGAATGTGGTGAATTTCTATGTAAATAATAATTTTCTTGGCAGCTAATTGCGTTTTCTAAAACATTTCTATTTCAGCGGACAAATGTCCAAAAATGATTTATGTAGAAAATATTAACGCCATCGTGCAAAATGTAAATATGCGTATACATTGTTATATTCCTTTTGTAATAAATGCTAATTTACTCGCTTTTTATATAATTTTTTAGGTAAATTTGCGGTCAATAATCTGATGTTCAGAGTGTCTGGGGAACATTTAAGATGGCTGACTTAGTAATGCAAATATATATCACGCACCCTTTCCAGCACTTCGAAAGATGGTACACAAGTCAGTTATTAGCAGGTGGGCATAAAAATAAATAAATATTTAAATATTTATTAATACTTTTTTAAATACTTTTACATACAATACATACAGTTAAGTTCACAGTAAGAGCAGCGCGACATATTGCAAAGTGTTGACTCTTTATTTATTGTTTAGTTCATTTTGTGTATATTTCTGTTAAAAAATATAATTAATACTACAGCAAAAACCATATAACTCAAGGTTTCAAATTTTGTACAAAATTTTGAAAACTCAACAAATTTACATCAAAATTTCAAACTCATTAGTCAGAGTTTTTAGAAAAATGCTGGGTATGCAATTCTGTAGTCCACACACTTTTAGTATAACATTGAGCCAGTTTAATGTAGCTCATAATTTGCTTTGATTTTAGCAAATTTTTTTTTTTTAACCGTGTTTTGCGGTATTCTTATTCCTTCCATATGACGAACGCTTAAATTTTTTTATATGTAGAAAGCGCGCAAGACTGCCGAAAAAAGCGAATGAA
This sequence comes from Anastrepha obliqua, assembly GCF_027943255.1. Classification (NCBI taxonomy): domain Eukaryota; kingdom Metazoa; phylum Arthropoda; class Insecta; order Diptera; family Tephritidae; genus Anastrepha; species Anastrepha obliqua. Next base: position 92,794,195 of record NC_072892.1, read on the forward strand.
ATTTTATCATCGCACTCAGTATTTTTCGTTTCTTTTTTTCATAAAAGTAAACATGGTTAACCGTACTCGGTTATGTTGATGGATTTATTTATTCAACCAAATTTTTACTCTCAGCATTTTTGGCGAAAATCAGTTAACGCGGCACAAGGAGTCGAACAAATATTTATATTTTTTATGTTGTGACATTTACATCAATTAGTGGTGAAATTTCCTTCATTGCGTCAAAGCTAATTTGCGTGTTTTTTATTCAATTTAATTTTTAAAAGAATAAGAAAAAATAAATAAATGTAGCTGAAATACAGAGAGTGTTAAATATTGGCGACAAGTCACAGTGCCGCGAATTGGTATAAGCTGCGTTAAAAAATAGTTAACGTGTACCGATTTCGCTGTATCTCGTTAAATGCCTTTCATTTATTGTAGGAAAAATAAATCTGAAATATAGTGGAAATTGGAAAACTGTCACGCCTCTTACGATAGTAGGCGCAATTATAGGTGCTCAGATTTCAGTGAAATTCGGTATATAGCTTTATCTTAAAAGGTCAAAATATCAAATTCCGTAAAATTTTTACTTCAGACACTTCCACCACACATACAAATATTTGAAAAAAGTTGACAAATACTCTGTCACTTTGAGGAAGTTTCATATGCAATTATTTGATGGAATCACTTACACAAAGAGCAATGAAAAGGCCGGTGCTTTGTGATGTAATATGAAGCCGCTCTCGACAATTTGGAAAAATGTCTACCTACAGCCGCTACTGGACGACAATACCCCTTTTCACTATCTGTTCAGCAGAAATCTATTCGCTTTGACTGATTTAAACACCCTCCCTTAGACACTCTCGCTTTCGTTGACCAGCCTCCAGTCCAGTGTTCCTCCCACTGCTAACTTTGCTAATGGATCCCGGGCAATGCGAGGTGAAGAATTTTACACGTAAATTACAGATAAGTTATTTACATTTTTTTTCCTTGTTCACTCCTCCCGGGAGCATAGAGCCTCGACAAGACTCTACCATCGTACACGGTTCTATGCTGTTGTTTTTGCACCATCCCATGAGATTTCGGCATCTGCTAGTTCGCACAACATCGAACTTCTCCGAGCGTTTTTTGGTCGACCGCGACGTCTGCTTCCTTACGGTTTCCAGTCCAGTGCCATTCTCGTGATGCTACCTGGTGGTTTTCTCAACGTGTGACCTATCCATCGCCACTTTCTGCGTTTGATTTGCCTAAGGATGGGCCACAGTGCGTCGTTACCGAAGGTGTTTGGCCAGAATATTCTGCAGATGATGCGGAGGCATTTGTTGACGAAGGATTTTAGCCTCTGTGTGATGATATTAGAGACCAGCCATGTTTCGCTTCCGTACAACAATACGGAATTCACGCATGAGCCCATACTGTATGCATTCGCCCGAATGCCGCCCTTGCTTTGTTTATCCTGCAGTTGACATCTTCATCTGCTCCACCATCTGGCGTGATAATGCAGTCGAGGTAGCAGGTATTTTCTTAAATTACCTCAATATAATTTTTCCGGAATTCCACATTCAAAGAAATAAATTTAGATATTTTAGCTGTAATTTATATTTTTTAACACGTTTCGTTTTAACATGAACTTACATATAACGTTTTCACTTACGAACTTTTGTTGTTCTTTTTCACTGAGTTGAGAAATTCATCTCGCCCAACAGATGGAGATGGATTAGTGATGTTTGATTAGCGAAACAGTTGTACTGTGATCAACTTACTTCGACTTTTGGCGTTGAAGCACCATATTTAGTCATTATGAAACGCTGGTACAACAATTTCTAACGTGGCCGTCAACCCTTGCGGAATAAATTTCATGAAGGCCATTCAAAAACGATTATTGTACCAGAAATAAGCTATGTTGGAGATAGAGGTATGCTTTACCAATAGTGGGACTCATATATATTCAATATTGCAGAAACATTTGGTCGTGACGAATATTTGTTCTCGTTGGATATCGCATGATTTTACAATTACCCAAGAAAGTGTTCGTACCAATTGGTGTAAAGAAATTCAATTGGAGTATTTCAAAGCACATATATGATGTCGTATGAGCTGGAAACAAAACAGTAATCAGCAATATAGGAGCTCCAACTTTAACCAACTTAATCCAAATGATCGCCTGTTTTTCGAAAAATCTGGTTATGTCGCAACTGTACCACTAGAAAAACTTAAAAGTCAATTCTGAATAGTACACAATACTTTTTGTTTTGGGGAATTAAGGAAATCCATCCGCCGAAGGCGAACCATACTTTCCGAATACAATGCAAGCTCCCACGTATCGGCTCACGCAAAAGAGTTTTTGAGCAGTCAGAGGATAAAATTTATGGGTCGCCCACTTTACAGCCCTGATAAAGTAAGTATTTTAAAACTTGGTTCAAGCGAAGTACATTGATTTCCAAGCAGGATATTTTGAGAACCAATAAAGCCATTTTCATTATTATTTTACTGTGTTCTCATCATTGGGCATAAAATACAATATATTAATAAATATTTTTTTGTTATTTATTTTTAATAAAATTACAAAAAGCTTTAATGCCCTAAAAAATTTCTTTCTCTCGTGCAGTACTGGTCTCAGATTATTACTCAAAATCCAGGTCTCATGACCACTGAATACACGGCTCATAAAATCTCTGCCGGTACTCTGGAAGAGGGGCGGCAAACCCTTACAAAATGTGAGCTGCTCATTTTCCCACTGCCTTCAAAAACGGGGAATCGACTGGAACTAAAAATATTCTCACTTTATTCAATTTAAGTTATGAAGTTAACGGAACTTAATTGCCTCACCCTGTATATTTTATATTAAACGCTTCCCCTAAAATAAACGCGTGGTTATTTATTTGTTGAACTATATATTTCAGTTATGAAAAAACAGTTTGATTATTTTATTGCATTTAACAATTTGTCATACATTTGTACATTTCTATTCAAAATAGATCCTTAAGAATGCGAGGCCCCCCAAAATTATTAGTAATAATCTTAAGGATATTCTTAAAAAATATATATATATTTTGTCTCTAGACTATTTAGTATTAAGCAATTTTCTCGTTGAGGCTGCCAACTTTTTTTGTAATCCTAAAAATTTAATAAAAATAATAATAAACATTCAAGTTTTGAACTTATACAAACTTAATTTTTCACTGGGCTTCATTTTTAACTAACTTAAATAAACAAATTGAAATATAAAAAATATTGGTAACTTAGCAGGAATCTTCATTGAAGTATCGCTTTTAATTCCTAGTGTCCATAGTAGTTATGCTTCGTAATTGACACCGGGCGACGCGTTTATTGAATTTTCACGCGGCCTAGAAAAAAAATTCTCTCGTTAAATTGGACTGGTAACCAATCAAGCCAGATGAAATGGGATTTTATCGGTCAAATCCCTCAACGAATTGTAACAGCAGACTGCCCGGAGGCAGCGTCAAATTTTCAAAATGCCATGCGTGTGTATGTGTAAACTGGCATGGAAAATCCCACTAACCAACTAAGTTCACAAAAGACACTCGTATAAACGCAAAAGGAAGTCTTCTAGAGCAAACGCGAATAGATTCACCAGCAACTTAGCAAAAATGTGAACAAGCAACGTAGTGGGTGAGGAGGTAAATAAGCATCTGTTGAAAGCGGATCAACTGGTCACGCACGAAATAAAGCTGATTACGGACTGACATAACTGCCCCAGACATGTTGTTGCTGCTGTTGGTGCTGTTGTTGCTGATGTGACTGATGTTGTTCGCGCTGTGCTTGATGGTGCGGCGAGGATTGTTGCTGCTGCAACTGTTGTTGTTGCTGTTGTCGTCCATGATGATGTTGCCCATAGTGCTGGTGATAACCATGGGACGCTGACAACGGTGTCGCGTCCATGTCAATGCCAGTCGCATAAAAGCAATTACCGGCGCTGCCGACATGGCTGCCACTTAAACCATTATTGTTGTTGCTGCTGCTATCAGAACCACATTTGTTCGCACTACCGTTCGTTATTACTGATGATGAAGATGGTGATGCGGATGTTGTTGTTGTTGTAGAGGATGTCGAATTCAACGGTTGCAACTCCAAAACATCGCATGATTGTGGCTGTTGATGTGAAAGTGGCTTGTATAGTAGTTGAAATGAGGCAGAGGATTTCACAGAATTACTGCCTGCGCTCCCACTACCGCCAATCCCAGCTATGGAAGTTATGCATGAGCTGCCACCTGAAATTGTTGTTGCTCCTGCTGGCGGCGCTTTGGTTATTGTTGTACAAATGGCGCTTGTTACGGATGCTACTGAATTGGATGGTGTGGGCGCTGTTGCTGCCACAGCAGATGCCGTATGTTGCGGCAATTGTGTGGCTGCCGTCTGTGTCAGTGGCACCACTTGATCCATGAGATATTGGTCAATTTCCTTCGGATCAATATCCCCACTGCCCATTGATACCGGCGCTAAGTAGCTTTGCGACGCAGCAAATTTGCCCATCGAACATGTTGTACTCGTTTTGTTACCACTGCCACTGTTATTGCTGCCTGTGGCTACTAAAGCTGCGGAAGCCGCTGCGCTAGATTCCAAGTAATTTAACACTCCAATGGAATGCGGCGAGTTACAGGCATCTGGGTTGGTGCCACAATTGTAGCCGAGATATTGACTGGCTGCATAATTGCTATAACTATCGCTCGCAGTGGCATCTGCGCCAAAAAGGCGTCCACCATTTATACCGCTCGCAGTACTACCTGAATAATGTGGTGAAGCCAACTCGTTCGACGCCAGTAGCTCGCTGGCAGAACGTGGAAAGTCGAGTAATCCTGCGCTATAGGAGCTCTCATCCAATGTGATATATTCGCGTGCGCCATCTACAAGCACGCCATACCCCACACCCAAATCGGCACCCACTACGACAGACTCGCTCGAGGGTCGCAATAAAGACTGCGCCTGCAATTGGTTTTGGGTAGGTGTGCGCTTGCCGTTCAAGCTGGCACTTAAAAGGCTACCACTACTAAGTGCATACGGTGTGGCAGGCGGTGTTAGAGGCTGCCCGTCCGCCGAGGTGCTTGCGCCGGTGGATTGCAATGAGCTAGCCGTTGAACAGGGCGAGTCCATGGGACGTGTGTAATCGTAGCGCTGCTGCTGCCCTGATTGTTGCTGTCCGAAATCCAGTCCAGCCAATTCGGGCATCAGACCACCGTTGGCAGCATTCTGCAATGAGGCGGCACATGCGCTGTTCAACGAGTTGATGAAAGCTTCGCTATTCAACATGTCTGCGGCACATGTGATTTCACCATTATTACTATGGAAGCTTCCATTTGTATTGTAGCCACCAAAAGCATCAATTTTGTTGCTATTACACTGTTGTTGCGTTTGCTTAACGATACGTCCATTAATGCGATTTGTGGTTGTTGTACCACCACCGCCCATTCCTTTCCGACTGCCAGAACCATTGCAATTCTTAGGATGGAAAGTGCTAGATGCACAATCCATTGTTAGTTGGAGTGATGTTCCCGCTGTGTTAGTCAGTTTTGCAGCTGATGATGTGGCCGTAGTACCAGACAGCACTTCATCACATTGTACACCACTGGCGGTAAGAGTACGCGCTTTTTTGCGACGTGGTTGATATTTGTAGTCAGGATGTTCTTGTTTGTGAGTGAGTCGCAACTTTTCGGCGAATTCCATGAATGGTTTTTTGTCGGATTCCTTGAGGTTCCTATTTAGAAGAAAATAATGGAAAGCGTTAAAGTTGTACCGCATAATAAAATAATCTAAAGTATATAAAAGCTAGGCAAATTAATTGACTGACTTTCAAAAATCTTGTTATAACTACAGCCTAGCACAGGGGCAGGCACACAGGCGAATAGTTATGCTCACAAAATGAAAATATTATTGTATAAATTATTTAAAAAAATTTAAAATAAAAAAATGATGTTAAAAAAAATTGGTGGCGGAGAAGTCAGTATTGAGTGTTCCTACCGATTGGAGGAGCTCATAGGGATTGATGATTGAACCCACCAAACACACAAAAACCCTTTCTGGTCATTAATTCGGGCTTGACGATGTTGCAGTTATAAGCACAAAACATTCAGCATATGGTGGTTCCATTGTTCTGGACTAGACTTAAGTCCGGGTAGTTTCGATAACGTAAATCCGACAGTCGGTGAGATAGTGGGCTCAGAGATCATTCGAGCCAGCTCGGAGTGTTCCTCCAGATGGGAGGAGCTCATAAGGATTGATGCTTTTCCAAAGCCACCAAACACGCAAAAACCCTTTCTGGCCATTAACTCGAGCTTGACGATGTTGTTGATTTTATAACAGCATAAAACGGCCGCCGTAGCCGAATGGGTTGGTGCGTGACTATCTCGGTGAAACACCAAAATTAAGAAAAACATTTTTCTGATAGCAGTCGCCCCTCGGCAGGCAATGGCAAACCTCCGAGTGTATTTCTGCCATGAAAAAGCTCCTCAAAAAATATCAGCCGTTCGGAGTCGGCCTACAGTTTAGGTTCCTCCATTTGTGGAACAACATCAAGACGCACACCACAAATAGGAGGAGGAGCTCTACCAAACACCCAAAAAGGGTGTGCGCGCCAATTATACATACATACATAAAACATTCACCATATGGTGGTTCCATAGTTCTGGGCCGGACTTAAGTCCGGGTAGTTTCGATAACGTAAAGCCGATAGTCGGTGGGACAGAGGGCTCAGTGATCATTTGAGCCAGCTCGGAGTTATTTTATTACGACTTATTTCAACTAATGCTCTTGTATGTGAGAATTTTTTTTTTTTTGTTATTTTCCACTTCACAAATGGAATGGCTTCATTACGTTTCAGCAAATACTCGCCAATTCATAAGACATCCTCACCCTCGAGCATCCTCTTCGGGCCAACTTTACACAAAATGTTACAAACTGTTCATTGGCTGATTTTCAGTTTCATACCGAGTTGTTGTATGACTAATAGCCGGGTGCACCGTTAGTATTCCCATGCCTTTTTGGAAAGTTCTGCATTCTTCCTTCATGGAATTTCGGACGAACTGAATGCGGTAGGCATTCAGATTGGCTTCAATTCCCCGATACTATCTCTCGCCGGCATCTGATTCGAATTATTTAAATTATAGAACTTACTATAAATTGCGTCCTGGCTTATTAAACGAAAAAATGTGAAGTTATGAAAAAATGGAAGAAAAAGCAAGAAGAAAATTTTTTTAGGACTATATAATGCGAAAATTGCTTCATGAGAATAGAACGACCTGCTGCTTGGAACGATTGCTAGCTAAAATTTAATTTTCACGCCATCATCTCCAACCTAAGGAATGAAGGAACGATACCAAAAGAGAGTTTGTGGGAAAATGTGGATTATATTATAATTAAGCATATAAGGAGTCGATGGAGGCCTACCAAAAATGTACCTTTATAGCGGAAAATTCCCCAACAAGCGTCTACAGTGGGCGAAGAAGTATGAAATTGGATGGTGTACAAGCTCAGAAAGGTAATATTTTCCGATGAATCCAAATTCAATTTGCTTGGATCCAAGCAAAGGAAGGGCAGAATGGCCCAAAAAATTTTGAAATATTGATAAAATTGAGAACCATTTAATTTTGTCAATAAAAGGATTACATCTTCGAATAGGTGAAACTGAACAAACTGAAAAGTGTCAGCAGAAAGTACCAGGCAACGATAGAAACACACTGCAACAACGAAGTAAATGTTCTTCCTACACAAGAACTCATGCAAGCCCGTCGACACCAACGCAAACGACCGATCGACCTTATAAAGGGTTGCCATATTCGACGGAGCCATCTGGCAACCCTGTATCTTTTCACAGAGACATCAGATCGCTTAATAACATACCGCGTTGGAAGCGTCAGTCCAAGTAGATTTTTACCATAGAACAGTACACGCCACGCGAGCGCCCCCAAATTGTTGAAATTTACATTCAACAAAAGAAGTCAAAAGAAGAAGAACAAAATCATCATGTCCGATGAGGCTCATTTCTTCTTGAATGGGACGGTAAACAAGCAAAATTGCCGTATTTACGCCACTGAAAATCCTCACAAAATTCAAGAGGTACCTCTTTACGACGAAAAAGTCACTGTTAGGTGCGGCGTTAGTGCGAAAACGATTATTGGGCCGTTTTTCTTCGAAAATGAAGATGGTCAAGCTGTTACGGTCAATCAGGAGCGTTATTGCGATATGATAACCTATTTTTTGATGCCAATTATTCGTCGAAAGCGTATGAGGCAGTTCTGGTTTCAACAAGACGGCGCTCCACCACACACAGCTCGCACCACAATCGATTTTTTGAAGAAATTGTTTCCTCGTTGTTTGATGTCGAAAAATGGCGATTTTGACTGCCCACCACGTTCGCCCGATTTAACGCCACCTGACTTCTTCTTGTGGGGATATTTAAAATCAAAGGTTTATATTAATAAGCCAAAGACCATAGAAGAGCTCAAGAACAACATCCGTGAGGAAATAGCCGCTATTCCAGCCGAAATGTTAGCTAAAACTATGAAAAATGCTGCAAAACGGGCACAATACGCCGTACAGGCTCAAAGCGGCCATTTGAGAGATATCATATTCAAAAAGTTATGTTTACAAATATACTTAAACTAAATAAAATGATTATTATCGTCAACATCAAAAAAATTGTGTTTTTCTTTGATTTAAAAAACAAACACATGGGTCCGTCGAATATGGGCAACCCAGTATAAATCACAATCTTAGAAATATCACGTAGCTGTTAAAAGAAATTGATCTAGTATCTTTGTATATTGTATTTTTAAAAGGAATTTTATTCATAATTGTATAAATAATATTAACTAACTCATAAATGCTCTTATCAAAAGTATAATTGTTAATTAAATGGCAAATACCTTAATTTGGGAAAATAAAAAAAAAACTATAAAAAAAAAATACCCGCTTTCGACAATCAATTACACAGGTCAACAACGTTTTGTTCTAGGAAAGTGTAGGGTCATTTTCAAAGTAATTTTTTGCGTAGAATCCGAATCCGGGGTTTGAATTGGTCTATCACGTCAGGACTTTGAGATATCCTAACCTAAAAGTGCAAAAAACGCTGTTCTTGCCCATTTTTGAGGTTATGTAGCTACGCAGATTTTGCTTTTCATAAAAAAGTAAACATAGTATTTTAAAGTATAAGTCTTCCTCTTTTAACTGCCGTTGAGTTTGCTTAAATATCTTTATTTTTCACTGAGATATCGCATTTTGAAGTTTCCATGTAGATTTTTCGATATTCGAAAATCCATTGAGATAACATGAGACGTGATACGGTCGATTACATAGTCGCACAAAAAAAATAAGATATTTGAGCAAACTCAACGGCATTTAAAAGAGGAAGACTTATAATTTAAAATACCACGTCTACTTTTTTATGAAAGAGCAAAATCTTCGTAGTTACATAACCTCAAAAATGGGCAAAAACAGCGTTTTTTGCACTTCTAGGTTAGGATATCTCAAAGTCCTGACGTGATAAAGCAATTTAAACCCCGGATTCGGATTCTACGCAAAAAATTACTTCGGAAATGGCACTACACTTTTATAGAACATTCCGAACCCATTTTTTTGCAGACCTGTGTTATCATATCAGACTGTTGAAATTTTAAGGTTATTGAGCCTGGGCAACTTAAAATTTTAACAACGTGATACATTTTAAATTAGTAATCATTATTTACTATAGTTTGAGAAACAATTCAAGAAAAATACTAATTAAACGAGCAATACTTGCATGTATATAATAAGAAACATAATGGATATACAATTTATGTGGAAATTATAAGAAATATGGGTTTGTCAAGTTGTAGCCATTAAATGCCCGCCACTCAGGCATGAGTGTAGTACAATAAATTTCAAACCCCACTAATGTTAAAAACAGTTAACCTTATTTTTTACTAGTGCCACTAAAGTATTGTGGTACTCAGTTTTTTTTCACCGCCACTAAATGCGTTCAATGGTAATGGAAACTATTTCCATTAAAAATAAAAGCCGTTAATGACAAGGAAAACGGATGCCTAAAGGGCTAATGAAAACATTTTTTATTAATTCCAATGTAAATTAATTTTTTTTTTCATTACAGTGGAAAAGAGAAATTGCAAAATAGGTAATAACAAAATGGTACATACACTTTTAAAAAGTGGTTAGATCGGGAGCCCCTACAATGTATGTTGTGTGATTTGCCAACTTCCTAGAAAATAAAGGACCTGCAGCTTTAACATTAATCTGTCGTCCGGCAGCCTATACAGTATATTGTATTTATCAGATTTTCTTAACTAAATAAAGAAGCGAAACGAATGGGTCTGGTAGTAAACGAGGACAAGTTGAAGGACTCCTCCCATCGAACAAGCAACGCGCACTTGCCTGTCGACAACCATGTGACTATTGACCGTTATAGTTAATTTAAAGTAAGTAGGTAATGATGGATATTAACACCAATTATTATCGCCTCGAAGTATTGTACAATAGAAAATCCTACCTGGCAAAAAGTAATACTTTATACTAAGTAGGTAAATATCACTTAGATACGAACGAACAAATATTGCACTTTATAAGTTTTTCGACATGCTTGTCCTATTGAATATACCCTATGAGCAGGAAGTAATTTAAACCAACCGAAGACGTTGATAAAAATCGATTTTTTTTTTGCATGTTATTGTAGTAAAAAATTTCAAAAATACCGTGTTGAAATTTTAAGTTATAGAGCATAAAGCCGAGCCGCCTCAAACATCTGCCGAGACGCAGCAGTTGCGCGTTTTCATAACTTAAAACTTTAAACGCGGTTTTCTCGAACCTTTTTTTTTTAAGTGCGTAGTCATTGGCATTTGAAAACTACTCAACCGATCCTTTTGAAATTTTGCACACATATTTTAAATATAAAAAACCTCCCCCCAACGTTTTTTTTTCGCCATTTTTTTTTATATTAAGGTGGTTTTACACCTACAAAATGGCGGCATTTTTTCGTCAAAAGTCACTTTTTAATTCAAACGACTACCAAATGGCTGATAATGAAAATAAATCGTCAAAATAAACGTTGGGGGGAAGTTTAACTCATACTTTAACTAAATTATTCGATTTTTTTGATTTCAGATGATTCTACGCTGAGATATGCTGACTACTGCAAAATGTATTTTTGAAAAGACGTCTACGTAAATGTGCTCTCATTCGCTCATTTTGCAATATTTTTACATGAAAATTTTATCAAATATTCTTGAAATGTTACTTTATAATATGCAACAACTTTTAATAAACTGACTTGAACCGTTTCGCTACAATAAATTCATGAAAAAAGTGTTTTTTTTAGCGTTTATCCCTTGCAATCTGAAAGGTGTTTCCATTCTACAGCTTTTACATGACTCGTACGAAAAATATAGCGCAACAGCTGCGCTATATACTCGTATTGTTTTACTAGTAATACCAAATACTTTAAAAGTAATACCGAAATTTCATTTTATTATAAGGAAAATATAAATATATTTGCGTCTCTTATATTGCGACTAATTGTATGACTTTTCAGTTCCAAATTCTTTGAAATGTACATATAAATTTAACTTTGAACTTAAATCATATTTTGCTTGACAATAAATTTTCCCACCGATGCGGAGATTATTTATTTTTTGAAAATTACATGGTTCAGTGATGGTGTTTTGGCGATAAGCCTTTGCAGGCACTTTTAACTTGATTCAACTCAACGTACAAAATGCTTATCAACAAAAAGCAGAAACCGCAACAACAACAACAGATTCATCAGACTTGATTTGCTTTTTTTTTCTTTTTATTCGAGCAGCTGAGCCTTAATCGCTTGATATGCTTCACTAGCGAGCAACACTCGGAATCAGCATTTCATACACAAAGATCAATTAAAATTATTTGTTTTCACATATTTATATTTTTTTTAACAAAAAATGTATTAAAAAAGCAGCATGTACGTATATATAAAAAATAATGAGTCTTTGTTTTATGCGAATTACACGTGGTGGAAAATATTAGTCGAATTCGGAAAGCTTGTCGAAAAAGTTTTCAGTGATTGATTGATTTTATGAAATTACTTATAATATGCGCTTCTCAGAAATTGTTTAGTATTGGAATGCATGGAAAATTTTACTGTTTTATAGTGAGTTTGTTTTTTACGTGTACACCTGTCGAGAAGAGTACTCTGCCTGCAGTGGCGGTAAGTTTGACAGGCGACAGCTAGTTTGTAAGCCACGTATTCTGTCATTTCATCATGAATAGACAAAGCATTGTGTAAACTGCGCAAACTTGTGTCTGAAGTCGGGGTTCGTGCAGCTATGCGTTTTATAATTTCATTTAATGTAAGTGTTAATTTTCATTTTATTTTTATTTTATGTAATATTAGTCAAATAAACAATAAATTCTTACTGTCTACTGAACAAGCGCTCTTAAAATTTAATTAAAGTAATTAAATAAGAGGCTGCGTACTGTGCATAGGGACCGAAGTTAGGCACATTATTTAGCTCTAAGAGAGCTCTTGACAGGAATTTTGAAACAATTGAACCCGGCGTAGGTTCCGGAAAGAGACATTGAAAGCTGTTTTTTCTAAGGCAGAGGGACAATGCACAGAATTATTTTACAGCAGTTAGCAAGCAAGAAAAACAAATATGTGAAAGAGAGGCTATAAGGCGAAAACCTAGCAACGAAATTCGTTGGTTCACTAAAGTGCAGTGCACGAAAGACGAAGTTGAAGTTTGCTTTCTTGTAAAAAAAGAGTGAAATATTTATTAGCGCTCAAGTTAAGATGGTTTCGAGCGCACCAAGCGTCAATTATATCGAGTTCCGATTGAAGGGCAAAGGAGTCTTGCACAAATGTTTAATTAAATATAGTATTTAGAAGTCTTGGAACATGGGCAGATGTCATTTATGATTAATGTAAATAGCAAAGGACTGAAGATGCTACCTTGAAATATGCCTTAAGACACAGCAAAAGGTTGCATAGAGACATTATCACAGGTAATCACACAATGTTTATTACCCAGGTAAGACTTAATCCACTCAAGAAAACTGGAACGGAACTCCAAAGCTGTCGAAGGCTTTCGAAAAATCAGCATAGTCGCAATTGACTTGAATCCTTTCACGATATGCAACAAAGCAATCTTCGGTAAAAGCAGCAAAGTGTGTCATCCTTTAATAAATCCATTTTGGTTGGTTAGATAACAACGCTTTCGAAATTTTATACATTGTGAATAATTTCGAGATCGGTCCATATTTGCTAACATTATTCTTGTTGCCACTTTTAAATATTAGAGTTATACTCGTATATGCACTTTTATACTGATCTATAAAAATGCCAGAAGCTAAAGATTTACTAAAAATAAGCATTAACTGCTCAGACAGTGAGGCGCACTGGACACTTGACACCAAAAGCCCATTGGCATCCATTTGTTTAGAAGATTTTGGCGACTCAATGCCTCTTCTAACGTATCCATAAGTTAAGATAAGCGAGCCGAAATCGATCAAAAGATTAGTCATCTCAACGGAAGAGATCGTGCGCTGATAGTTAAAGAATACAAACATGGTGAAAAGATTAATAGAGGTGTGGCCAAGATCAAACCGTTAATTGGCTCTCGGTGACAGCGGTTTGCTTAAAAAAAAACTGAGATTGTGTTGGTGATATACGAAAAACAGCAACACTATCTTCGCTTATGTTAATTCTTTGCTTGCATCTGAACAACGACTGATTGGACGAGAGTATGAATACGTGTGAGATGAGTGGACAGAATTCTGCTTCCAATTCCCATGAGTCCCAAGTTACTCAAACAATTTTATTTTTCACCATAGAGGATAGCTAAACCTGCCCCTCTATCATCCTTGGAATACCAAAGAGGGATTGGTTGGACTTGAGTTTTTTATATTTTACATATAACTCACCACAACTCACTTCACGTGAAATCAACTCAACCAAGGGTCACCCGTGTGATGTCAATCAATCCGCTAGTTCTTTCAAATTTGCTGAGCGCGCGTTATGAATCTGTTGTTTGCCACTGTTCTGAAATCTGTTCAACTTGATTTCAATACTCCCTATACATACGAACACATAGGCATACATACATAAGTTCATAACTTTAACACAGGGCATATTAGAAGAATCTTTACAATTTCTTTCTTTCTTAATCGATTTTAATCATTTATTTATGAAAACATAGTTCATTCCACTATAAAAATCATATAACTCCCAACTCCAAATTTAAAAAGTTCAACAAACTTTCCTGCAAATTTTAAACCTTTTAATCAGATTCTTTAGAAAATTTTCGAGTAAACAGTTTTATCATAAAGAGCATGCTTGAGGTTTATAAAATATCGTGTTGTTTTATGCTGGGGGTATTAGGCCGGTGGCCTCCGCAGTCGAATGGCTTGGTGCATAACTACCATTCGAGAGTGTGTGGGTTCGAATCCCGTGCATGAAACACCAAAATAATGCAAACAGTTTTTTCAATGGCAATGGCAAATCTTCGAATGTATTTATGCCATGAAAAAGCTCGTCATAAAAAACCATTTGCGGTTCGGAGTCGGCTTAAAACTGTAGGTCACTTCATTTGTGGAACAATATCAAGGCGCATGCCAGAAATAGAATAGGGGGAGCTGGGCCATGCAACTAACAGAAGTGTACGCCTATTATTTAATTGTTTTTTTCTTTTTTATTGGGTGTTTTCATCACATTTTGACATTTTTTTAACAAATAGAAGGAGGAGCTCGGCCATGCAACTAACAGAAGTGTACGCCTATTATTTAATTGTTTTTTTTTATTGGGTGTTTTCATCACATTTTGACATTTTTTTAACTCACAAAAATTCATGATAAACATGTTGCTCAAGTATATTAGGCCACTTCGGCCAGCTGCTTTTATCGGCGTAAAATAAGTATTAAAAGCAAAAAATTCGATACTGAATGTATTAATTTTTTCTTTACTTTCATTTTCCCTTTAGTATTTTATTACAAATATTTCCGGTATACAATAACCATCACACAAACCCGTTTTTTAACAGCCCATACGTAAGCATCATCATTTTTGACTGAAAAAAAAGAAAGCTCCACTATCGTTAATAACTACGTGGAATATCGAAATGATAAAAGGATATCAAAATTGAAAAATATTTACATATTTTATGCGTCAAGAAAATTACACTCAAACTAAACTATTCCAAACTAATCAAGTTAATTATCAACTCCGTCCCTATCGACATCGTTGTCACAGTCGATTTGTTGACTTTTGAAAATACCAGTTCCACTGAAGCGCTAGTCCCCTGTAAACTTAAAATATATTCAACCAAACTGGCTATCTCAGGGAACCCTTAGTTTTTACAATGTAAATATTTAAATATTTATGTCCATCTATTCCCCCCCCCCCCCCCCCCCCCTTGTTCACTCCTCTCGGAAGCATAGGGCCTCGACAAGACTTGTCTTGCATTGGTTTCGTTAATCTATTTGATTTCTGACGGAGAAGGTGATTAGCTTGCCGCCATCAGTCCTAAGTAGTAGGAATGCCCACCTGTCGTTGCTTAGGAACAACGCCTTCTTACTGCCAGATCGCATAGATGGTGGAGGACTTCGCTAAAGTGGTGTGTCTGCGCTCTTACCGCGGTTGCACGCTACCTCTTGCAGGTGCCACTTGATGCAATGTGTACCTGTGTGCTTTTCTTTGTTTTTGCTTGTTTTAACAGCCACAATGCAAATAATGCGCTGACAATTGTGCGGGAGTAAGGATGTAAAGGATAAGTTTTTGCGTTAGAGGAATTAATTTTTTTTTTATAGAAACAGGGAAAGTAGATAAATTTGGAAAAGTGCGAACACCGTGCTTTAAGTGGGACTCGAACCCACAACCTCAGGGATGGCAGGCTACTGCACTTGCGCTAGACTACCGACACCGCATGCCTATCTATTTGGCCCTAAATTTTATCCTCTCTCCACTCTTTTAATACGCCGCCACAGCAGAAATTCTGAATGTACTCACACCGAACCCACTGCTTGCAGTTATTTATTTACTATGTTCGTTAACTATACGTGAAAAAAGGCTTTGTACAAAAAAAAAGGTATTTACGTAGTAAAACAGCAAGATTTATGTATAATAATTTTATCGGTAGGTTTAGGTTGAAAAAAAAGTAGGGAGGAAGATGAAACCGCTACATTGTGCTGGTATCGTGCCCACCACCGGTGCATAAGCTACACAATCACCTCGATAAACATATTTTATCGGAGGAGGAAAGAAAACTCATTAAAATATGATGAATACTAAAGTTTATTGAAGAAGTTTGGCTCAGAAGAGCACTTCTCTGTGGACCTATGAAGGCAGCATAATAGATATTTCAGTTAGCAGTGCGAAATACCCCCATAATAATAATAATAATACTATAGAATGTATTTTAAAGCAATATTGAGACAATTTTTTCGAATTAAGTTTTTGCACTTTTTCACTTAATCACTTTCTCTCTCAATTTCCGCTTTCTATTTTCTTAGTTAGCAAGTAGTTAAGAGTTCTGCACTCTTAATTTCCAGTACGGTTGCGATTTTTTCGATTTATACATGTAAACACCAGCAGCGTGCAAATTCAAATAGTCTAAGAAATTAAAATTCGATAATACTTCACTAACCAAACTAACTAAGCGAGCAACTAATTACTTTTTTCTGTTTGCATTTCATCAACGAAACTTCGAAATTGCTTTGTTTGTACTGGTGACCAACCAAAAGCGTCATTAACATCGCAGCATATAGCAGCGTCCACGGCAATACACCGCCAACCGAGCAAAACCTCCGGTCAGCGAATATCAAACCAATTAAACGGTAAGCAGCAAACTATTGAAACTTTAGCATAGCCAACAGCTCTTGTCTCAATGTGCTTGAACATATCGACAGCAACTACAATAGCTCTTTTCACTACAATCCAAGACAGAGCTGCGATATCGGGAGGTGTCTATTTGTTTTACCCACAGGCACCGCTTCGAGTTAAATTAGAGCTTCTTTTTTTCTTGTTTGTTTTCGTTTCCTTTGCTAGTGAACGCGCATTTTCACTTAAGTTTTCTGATTTTACTTGGAGAATCTTCTTATCCCCAGTGTTTAGTTTTATCTTATGCTCCGCGTTCTTTAGCATTTGTTTTGTGCTCTATTTACTGCGCAAAGTAATGTTGCATATATCCAGGCGCTTAAGGGAATGCCACTACAACTGCTTAAGTGTGAACAGAATATCGTCTGTGGTTACGACTACACTTTACACTTTTTCACGCACATTGGTTAGATTTTGTGATTAGTACATACGTACATACATATGTGTATGGTTATCGATTAAATTTCAATTCTTTTGCTTGGAAACTACGATAGAAAGATTTAATTTTCAATGAAAGCCAAAACATATCTATTATATTGCCATGACGGTATTAAATTACGTGTAAAAGGCGGGTGCATTTCTTTTTCTGGGGAAATAATGAAAAATAAAACTCACTCTCTCTCTCTCAAGAGCATAGATTGCGTAAAGGAACAACTAAATCAATGTCAAAAGTAGAAAATAAAGAAAAAATCTCAAAAAATTTAATTCAATTACGACTGTAATTGCCCTTAAATATGGCAAAAATGGTGGACTTAGATATGAATCACTGTCAAAGAACTTTATTTTTGCCAACTTTTGGTGAATATTGAGTTATGGACCTAGCAATAATACTAGCTAACATTCGAGCTGCTATTTTTTTCTTGCTTAACTATAAACTTATTACAAAAAAAATCCTCGTCCGTTGAAAGGTGACATACTACTGCTAATTTCTCCCTTTATAAGGCAGCATTAAAACGACGACTGCCGTAGTCGAATAGGCTTGTGCGTGATTACCATTCAGTAGAACCCGGATTTATATGTCCCTCCCTCTTATTATATGTCCCTCCATTTGTGGAACAATTGTGGGAGGGGCTCGGCCAAACACCGAACAAAGGTGGCAATTATGTAAATTTATATATTAAGTTTATATGTTAAAACGAAAATTGGAGGAGTTCAACCAAACACCTAATAAAGGTTGTAAGTAAATGGATCTGATTCATAGGTTTGAGTAGGTTGGAAGGTCATAATTGAAGACCCAAGTACTCAGGCATAGATACCAATTGTGCTTGAGAGCTAAGGAAGAAAGTATGAATGAAAAATCTATTTCAAAGCTAGGTAGATAGGTATAAAAATAGATTTAAGAACGTCGACCTTTAGATATTTGTGCCCTCTGTTCTTCGCAATTCCTCATCATGACGAAGTTCTTTCTTAGATGAAAACAGGCTGGTGTTTGCCTCTTTTACAGCCTTACCAGGCCCAGATGCTTACTCCTTCTTAATATGGCATCGCATTCGAAGCGCACGTGTGATGATGTGTGAGAGATCAAGTTACAGGCTTCACAAAAGTCATTAACCATATCCCGACCAGGGCGGATGGCTTCTCAGTCTCTAATGAGTAGAAAGAATGGTTTTGAGCATTATCAGTCTATCCTTAGGGATTTTTATGAGACGTTACATATTTTGCTTATATGATTGTGTAATGCAAGAACTAACTTTAATCTAAATTTATATGACAATGAAGGTCTTATATGATCTAGGAGATACATATGTATTTATTGACTTCCCACATAGCTTCTGTTTTGTAGGAATAGAGATGAAGCACTATCAAAGTATTCTGTCGCTTCTTGTCTACATTTTAAACGAGTCACTTTTCATTATTCTTGTCCAATTTTTTCTTTTTTCCACGGCAGTTTGTGAGACGAATACTTTGGTTTTCTTTGTAATACTTCTTGTAAAACTTCTCAAAAGCCCTTATGTTTTTTAGGCACGCCTGACACCCACACTCAGAGTGATGGATGGTAGTAATGTTTTTAACTCTTTGGGAATAGAAATATTTTCGAACTTCAAGCGAGTGGAAAAATCCGGTTCCTAATAATTGAAAAAAAAGTAAAAATACTGATTATAGATTAGATTAAAAGCAAGGCAAAACCGAAATATGTCCCTGTTTAAGCGCGTTTTCAAATTATTGCTTTAAAAACCTGCCACGAACTACTGGAGAATTGCGAAGGAGTTTAAATTGGCAAATCGAAATAATGGATTATGTAGTAACAATTTCAGTGTTTCGTTGAGGGAAAAAATTAATTGAATGGTTTATAAAAACAAAAAAATCGCAGCAGGCTTGAGTACGATAATTGCAAAAAAAATTGCTTTTGCTCTCAGAACAAAAAAACAGGGCTATTTGGTCTGATCAAACGAAGTTTAAGGTGGTCAGTTCCACGTGACCGAGTATTTGTGAAGCGATAATAGGAGAACGCGCGACAGAAGCACGTCTGATACTAAAAATCAAGTGCGTGGGAGGTTCCATTAGGATTAAAGTTGTTCTCCGTAAAAAAAGTTAACGAGCTATACCAAAAATTAAGACAGAATTATATAAATGGCGATTAAACAAATATCGTAGGTGGGTAGTTCAAAGTAAATATTTATAAATAAAAGATAACTATCCAAAACAAAATTTTAGGAAGTATTTGCAAGAAAAAAATGCTCATAATGTTAGGAAATGTCCAGTTCACTCCCCCGATATGAATCTCATAGAGTTGCTCTGAGACAAGTTGGACAAAACTACTTTTCCAACCTTGAAGGAAGGACTCTATAAATCACCGTTTTAATAAATACACCAGGAATAAATAAATAATAAATAAAAATAAATCTATTTATGTTTGTTTATTTCCTCAACCCCAGGGATTAAAAATAGTTTTTACGTGAAGATTTGTTTTTATTTCTGTCACAAATTCTTACTTCCATAATTTTCCCAATGATTTACTCAATTCCGAGTTTTGTAGATGAGGATACTGCTTGGACATCACTCTTCGTGCAGCTTGTGCCCAAACCATAAAAGCGTTCATGGGTCGTTTGATGTGATCCTTTTTGCGATCTGAGGGTATTCTGAAAGTCAAAACAAAATGATTTATTTAGACAATAATAGTTTCGAATAAAACCAATTAAGGAATGCAATTTGGATATATAAAAATATTCAAGTATACAGCTAAAAAATTTAAAAATATAAAAATATAAAAATATAGCTAACTTTTACAAATACAGTTAAAGTTTTAATTCGGAAAGATTTACTTTCAGAAAATATCATAGCGCTGTAATCTGGCTCCTTTGCGGATGACGCGTGGTGTAAACGATATTATTACTACAGAATTCCCTCCCTAATAGGCAATTTTTCTTTCAATTATAATTAATTACGTATCAGCGTAATGAAAATAATTCAAAAGGTGTATCCAAGATCAGCTCTCAGCGAATTTCAAAGAATCAGCGGATTGGCTGACGTTACCGGGGCTATGATAGCGATTCGTTAACGAAAAATCTGAGATTGTGTTGGTGATATACGAAAAAAATCAACCAATGACACTACCTTGCCATCTGAACAACGGCTGATTGAACGGATGTGTGACTACATGTGAAGCGAGCGGGCGAATTCGGCTGCCGATTGCCCGGTGACGTGACAGCCGAAGTTACACGCACAATTTTATTTTCCACCATAGAGAATTGGCCAAACCGGTTAATATATCATCCTTGACATATCAGTATTACTATTTCAAAATGGCATGTGTAGACTTTTTCAACCTCTGTGGTTTCAAAAAGTCAGCGCTCTTATATAAAATGAAGCCACGTTCAATCGTTAAAAAAAAATTGTTTTACCCTTTTTATTTTTGTTCTATTGTTTTATTAGATTTTTATTTTAAATGCACTATTTCGATGAAAAAAAATATTGAAGCAAGCGCAACGAAATTTTAGTCTTATATAAGGGAACTTATATATATGTAGGGAACTTAAAAAGATATGTACCCAATACCAATCTGAGTTACATTCAACAACTTTGGGAAATTGTTAAAGATGCGAGGCTGAAGATTCCAAAGCAGCGATATGAGCAATTGGTGGTGAATTCAATGCCCAGCCGTTGTGCTGCTGTAATAAAAAATATTTAAGAATTCAATTAAATATTAGTTACGTCTTTGTATCTGCAAACTTTGGCAATGCAGTTTTCCTTAAATATTTTTATAAAATTGTTGTTTATACGACCACTGGTATTTTAATGTTAACCCTGAATTTCTTTCTTTTGTTATATATACATATGTACATATATTGGCGCTTACACCCTTTTTCGTTATAAAGGGTGGTTAAATTTCAAGGGCCGATGTTGAATGTGAACCACACCTAAACGTCAACGACACCGTTGGACTTCGTTCTTTGGGGTTATTTAAAATCGAAAATTTGGACCATCGGATGGAGGTGTGCCGCCAAAGCCGCGGCGGTCATTTAGCCAATATTTTATTCTATACGTAATTGAGCTATACCAGTATTATCATTATAAAGAGAAATGGCAATAATTTTCTAAAAAAATTGTATTATATTCAAAATCAACACCGGCCCTTGAAACTTAACCACCCTTTAGGACTCATTTAAATATGTGTTCCATTATAGAATAGAATAATATTTCAAAATATTAATAAAAAATTTCTAATCACATTATAGATTAAATTTATTTTGAAAATATCAAATATTTTTTGGTACTTCTCTTTTCGTGCTCACAGCTGCTATGTGTTAATGGGTAAGGTAATGTAATAAGGATATAAAATGAAAGTTCTTTATGAATGCCTAATGAATAAAAAAATAAGCGAATAAAAGAAAAAAAATTGAGATACAAAAAATATTTTTCAATATGAATTTGAATTACATTTTTTTTAGTTTCTTCATTAATAAACCACGTATTTACAAAATTGGTTTCAAACGAGGAATATTTAAAGAAGATTTATGCTTTGGTCATCACTTTTTTCCAAAACAACTTTAAAACCGTAAATCGCTCCCAATCAAAGTAATATAGACACCAATTCGATCTCAAAATACATAAAATAGACTTAGGAATGCGTCGTCGAAAATAGTTGCGACTTCTCTGTTGAGTGGAGAAACTACTCATTCCGCTATGAATTGTCATCAGTGTTGACAACTTTTGAGTGTCAAAAATCAACAAAAATTTGAAACAAAGCGTTTTACCACACTAAAAGAAAATGTTTTTTAAAAGTCAAAAGCATTGTATCCAATCAGTTACAGATTGTTCGAAGCGTTATCTACTGGCCCGAAATATAATATATATTCATTTATTCAATAGCGCGTCGATTCAACATCCGCACATCGATACAGCCTGGGAGAGCGAAAACTTTCCGACGTCCTGGGCAAAAGGCATTGTAATCAAACTACCAACAAAAGGCGACCTTCGAGCGGCAATTGGAGAGGCATGACGTTGCTCAACACTATTTATAAAAGCGTCCCAACTATTATTTTGGACAGACTTCAACCGGTCGAAACGTCATTACGCAATGAACAAGCAGACTTTCGTCCCCACCGGAGTTGCGTAGATCAAGCGAATACTCTGAGAATAATTGTTGAACAATCTTTAAAATGGAACACCCCACTTTATATGGTGTTCATTGATTTCCAGAATGCTTTTGATACCATCAAGCGCACTGCAATATGGTCTTCCCTAGGAAAAAAGGAGTTCTTACAAAAATCGTGCAGATTATAAAGGCACTCTGCTGTACTGCAGAGCTAACAATTCTCTAAAACGGCGCCACAAGCACTCCATTTAGAACAACATCCGGCGTGAAACAGGGATGCCCACTGTCGTCACTTCTTTTCGCGATCACACTTGACGAAGTGATGCAGTATGTTGAAAAAACAAGCCAAGGCATCACTTGGACGCTATCCCGCCAACTACACGACCTCGACTATGCTGATGATATTTGCCTGCTTTCACACAGCCATTCCGACATTCAGGCCAAAATAGGTGTTCTAGTCACACAAATCCCAACTATATTGTAATCGAGGGAGAAGCGGTGCAGTATGTTGAAAGTTTCTGTTATCTCGGTAGCATGATTTCAACTAATAATGGTCAAGCTAGATCAGCCTTTGGACATTTACAGTAAATTTGGAAAAATAGACAAATCTCGCAAACTAAAACAAGAAAAAACTCATGCGTAAAATTCACACTATTATATGGCAGTGAAATGTGGCTGGTGTCGAGAACCATTACGCAGAAACTACAATGCTTCACAAATAAATGCCTTCGAATAATATGTAAAGTTTTTTGGCGAACAGTATCCGAAATACGGACTTGTGCAGATCACCGAGGAAAATCTAATCCAAAAGTGGATAAGTAGTCGTAAATGGTGATGGATCGGGCACACTCTCAGAAAGGAACCCACAAGGACACAGACGACCCAGAATACTTGGAGGCGTTCTACCCCTTCGTAAACTAGAAACAGTGGGATGTCGTAAAGAGAACAGAGGTTAACACAATAAGACTTATATGTTTTGTTGAAGCCCTATGTTCCAAGGTGGAATAATAAAGGAATTAAAAAAATACAATAGATAAACCGCCCTGTATATGCAAAAGTGGATAATAAATTATTTTTGTTGTTATTACGATTGTGGAAAAGTTTCATATTAGTAGTATTTAAGTCAAATGAGTTTTCTGGTGAAATGCCATCCAAGCAATATTTAATGTATTTTATTTTATACGTAAGCGAGGCAGCGGCACCATCAGTAACTCATTGAATCGAAATAAATGATTAAAAACATTGCTCTTGGCAATTTTTTAAGTGAAAATAAAAGCAGCACTTGACGTCATATTCAGATTACTGTAAACTTCAATTGAATGCTGGAAAAATTCATTTTCTTTTATTAACAATTGCTTCTTTAACTTTTGATTGTACTTTCTCTTGAGAATTGTTATTTTTTTTGGAAATTCGTAATTGAATTGAATGGCAAACGCCATGTCAGCAGCAACTGCTACAACAAAGTTTTAAGAGAACTTTCTAATTTAGTTAAAATTACAGAGAATTGAATATCCTAAGGGGAAAAGCATAAGTTATAACATTACGACTTCTGCTTCAACTTACATGCATGCGTAAGACGTTTCCAGTAAACGGTAAGCCTTCAGTACATTTTTTTCGCATAAAAAGAAATTTCATTCAGAAATTTCATTAATTATATTTTGTATATAATTTTTTTATTATACTCTTACATATCAGAATATCAAATATTCATTAGGGGAATAAATTAAACCTAAACAAATTAAATTAGGCACTAGCATTTAAGGCTATCTAGTTATTCACAAGGCTCCGTGACTCGTTTATTGTTGGTCTGTGCAATGTAGACCAACTTGATCAAGAGCTTACTTTAAGATGAATATAGGGAAGGGACTGATTTATAATCAATTACTTATGCAGCGCTCAGATTTGAACTGATTTAACGGCAGTTTGTGTATCAGAGTAGATAATGGCAGTAACCCCACGAGGATCACTGATATTCCGCTAGAACTGGGAGATCAGCTTCGTTGATGACAAAGCCAACGAAGCGTTGCTTCTTCTTGATGTCACCAACTCGGACTAGCTTCTACCCATCAATGGATAGTCCTTTGTTTGCTTGTTGGATAATCTCAACCTCTGAATTCGATGACTCAGCTGGCACCAAACCCAGGTTTGCGGCGTACTGAAGATATCAGTGCAATAAAGAGCCACCAAGTACATCTCAAGCCATAAGGTAGATGGCTTCTTTCCAGGGTTTAAGTCTGGATGCATGCGGACACCCTAAACAACCGATGTCGGGCCAAGGTATCGCAGAAATATAGTATATAAACCTTAAGATATCCATTAGGACCGAGTTCTAGTTGTCAAGATATATATAATATTTCTAATTGTCAGTATATATATTTCTACCCTAATAAACGACGCTAGCGTCAAGTGCTCCTTCACCACGTCATTCATTTCTACGGAATGCTACTATGGAGGTCTCTTTCCTAAGCTCGGGATGTCGTGCAGGGTTCTTTGTTTATTAGCGACCGGCTCTTACGATGCCGTGGAGCGTACTTCTCGTTACTTTTCTCTACTTCGCGCTGATTGCTCGCAGAGAAAACTTCTTTGTCCTACTTCTTTAGAGAAATCCTCTAATGAGACGTGAGCTCGCCTTTTGGGATTGCGTTATTCCTCTCAGCTACCTTGGTAGCAACACACCATTCTCACTTTACCTTAACCGTGCAAATGTCTCTCTAAAGACTTTTAAGGCAACACTTTGCACGCACCTTGGAATCTGTGTTCGAACGGCCCGAGGTTAGCTTATGGAGACAGGCCTTCTACGCTCCTTCAATAGTTTGATTTTTCCTCGAAAAGTTTAATGCGCCCGGTTTCCCCAGGCAGCGGGTATCTCTCAAGAGACTAAAAGGGAGGACAGCCTGCTGATCCATGCAACTATAAAAATGCAAGTAAGACAACCTCTTCCACTTTGCAGAGTTTTCAAATTTAAAAGAGTACTATGAGATTCAGGTCCGAAAGCGGCAATCCAGCACTACAGAGAAAAGCAAGCATGTTAAATGATTTAGAAGCAATGAAATTGATATTAATGGGCTTTAGTTAATACCAAATGTATATCATAATTAAACCAAGGAATACATACATATATATTTCCTATATACATTTCCAAAGCAGTCGCAGCCCATATAATATAACAAATTGAATTATTGAACTAAGAAGCAGCTGAAATCATACTTAATGTGGTGAGAATAGGGAGAAGGATACAAATTTGCAGCAAAAAAGGAAAACGAAAACTGAAGCAGGGAAAACGAAATACTATAAAAAAAGCTACATGCAATTCCACCCAGCCACTTTACGGAATGCAATCATCCTCACAAGACTGTTGCATACAAAGTAGCCAGAAGGAAAGAAATGTCTATAAGTTCGTGAGGGAGACTTTGTTTGTTTTGTAAAGTCAGCAAAAATATTTACTTAAAGCCCTCCACTAGAAACAGTAATGCAGTGGGTTTGTGGGCAAGTAGATAAAGTATAAAGAAGACCAGCGTTGCCAGACATCCAACATGTTTAAGAAATGTCCACTAAAATTACTATTATTGAGGAATCGACTGCAACCGCAAAATGGATATAAGAAAAAACGAGTCAATGCTTTTAATGCAGTGGATGCATTTAAATAAATATAAAAATTAGAGATATAAATATTTATGCCAATTTTCGTTTATTAGTAGAGACATATATCCAGACATATCATTTAATGTGGACATTTAAATTATTTCAAGTTTTACATATTTTGTTGTCTTTCTAACTAATGTGATTATACAAGGTGTGTTCAAAAAATTAGGTGAATTTTCAAATTTCGCGGGCTACGTACATTCGACATTCGATTATTGTTATTTTTTCTGTTGGTACCCTCGTCTCGAAGATATATTCACGGTTTTAGCAATGTAGAATGTTTAGTTTATTTGTGGGTGGCTTAAATGACAAGTGTTTTGCGTGTTTGACGAGTTTCTGCTGTCGACTTTAGGCTCTACTGGACTCTTCTACTGGGACGATTAGGTTTTGGTTTCGATGTCATAACCATATGCCCCTGGTTCGTCACCAGTTATGACCCTTTTAAACAAATCTGGATCATCATTGACGTCATTCAACAATTCCTGAGCGATGCTCATGCGAGCAATTTTGGAACGAACTTCGCTGCCATACGCTTCATGCCTAAAATTTCCGAAAAGATTGCATGGCATAAGCCAACCGATATGCCGACATCCTCAGCAACTTCTCTAATTGTGATTCGACTCAACATTTTCATCGGTTGTTGATGTGCTAGGGCGTCCAGAGCGAGCGTCGTCATTCACATCTTCTCGTTCTTCTGTGAAAAGCTTGTACCACTTGTAAACATTTTTTTTACTCAGAGTACTATCACCGTATGCCTCTACCAATATTCAAGTGTTTTTGAGCACTTAAATCCATTTTTTACGCAAAATTTGATGCAACTTCTTTGATCCATTTTTTCGATTTTAGCATTTTCAAGGTGGCTGAGAAGGAATTGAAAACTATTCCGCCTGCATACTTCACAGTCTGGCAACCCTTGTCGTGTACGTTCCTTGCATTCTTTAGCGCTATGTTTGTACTATGTGTCTCAGACAGCAGAGTAATGAAATTTCAAAGTCACCATGAGGTGTTTCCCTTGATATTAATGAAAATTGCAGCTTAAGTAAAGTCCATGACAGGGTCAAAATCTTTTCGCTGCTTCTTACGACAGACAAGCTATGAGGATGGTGTGAAAAATGAAGTTAAGTGGCCATGGCAAGTGTCAGTTATCAGAGGCACTAAAGTGGTAATAATACGTCAGTCAAGAGTAATTCAAAATAATTTTGCGATTTCAAAGGAGGGACTAATTTTGCAATGGGAGAGTGCGTAGTAAATTATGGGCAGGCTTCTATATTTTTTAGAAATAACTAATTATCGCGGTCATCAAAATGAGTTTGAAAGAAGTAAAATGCAAATAGAAGTATGTATTCGTAAATAAATGTCCCCCTATAAAATTTTTGCTTACTTTAATATGATTTCATAAACCCATAGATATAAACATCCACACAGCTGCGCGCAGTGACTTATCAAAGTGCAAATATGCTGCTAAATGCTTCATTTACACCGGACGCTGATTGAGAATACCGAATGCAATAATGTTGCATGCAACGCGTATCGCTATATATACATTTTTCCATATTCAAAAGGAAGAAGACTCAAGCGCACTTGAAGCTATCATTTTAATGAGTTTTGCACATCTACGTACATATGTACATATTTGAAGGCAACAAAAACACATCAATTGAAGACAAAAATTACAACAGCATGCTGCACAGCAACAAGTGCCACAACGGCGAAATGCTTCAGTTGATTGTGATTAGCGCGCTGCCAAGCGTGAAGTGCCCATCCGCGTAAGCGCAGTAGAAGGCAAAGAAAGCAACCCGCCTGGCAAACAACTTGTAAACAAACACAAGCACAGCTGGAAGCTCGCGCTCATTTCCTTGCATTGAAGTGGAGTATTAGGAAACTAGTATGTAACTAGTTGATTTTGCGCCAATACTGGTCCCAATTGTTAGCTTTCAACTGTATTTTTATTAGCTGCAATAACCTACTCGAACCATGTCCGAAAACGATGGCATACCTGAATTAAGCCCGCCTGATATTTCAAAATCACGATACAGCTTATGAACGCCCGTTCATGCGCACTTAAGAAAATTAGAGATTTCTAAATCGGTGTGATTTCAAAAAAAAAATAATGATTTCGGGAAGTTATAGCCACATATATGTATGTACCCAAACACCCCACGAACCTCTCTCCCTTCCGCATTCGCAAGATGAACAATCTGAAACTTTTGCATTTCGGTATTATTGTAGATACGAATGTAATTGTTGTTGTTGTTGTGGCAACCTTACTAAACCCTATCTAACAACGACGTTTCACTGTAGAGCAGCTGTAGAGCGATGTTAGGTCAGTTTATGTATTTAAGTAGGTCAGTGAAGAGGTGGTTAGTATTGCGCGGGACTACTTAGTGTTTGGTTTGCCGCGGTCTGTTTTGAACAGACATGAGTTTATTTTGCTGTAATATCCAAAATGACAATAACTACTCCAAAAATAACACTACTCGAGCTCTGTGACTGTAATAGCTGATTGTTGGTCTCTGATTATAGCATTGATGTGATGATGTCAACTGTCTCCCACTTATTTCCATTTCCGCGATAGCCACCTCTAGGTACGAGAAAGAGTCAGGTTTTACCCTATTATAACTATTTAGTCCAATTTAGATCAACAAATCCAACTATAAATTGTCTCTACAAAAGGACAAGCTCGCACTGCCGTTTTTTTTTTGTCCGTTTTAGATTAGCTTTTAGAGAGTCTGCAGATATTTGGTATGCAACTAGTGCTCCTGTGACACCGTCGCAATTTTCGCTACATTCTCATGTGTATGCTCGTTTTTATGCGTGGCTGCAAATCTAAATGTAAACATGAGACAACGTAAAAAAAATGCATCCAAGTGGACTTGTGTCATCTGTCAGAGTCACAGACGTTTTGCAAATGCAATCTGTGCAACATTTGAGATATCAGCGAGAACGTCATGTAGTTGGGTAGTTCGAATTTTAAACGGTTGCGGATAAGGGAGGTGAAAAAGGCAGAGAGTCATATGTGATATCCGCACATTTGTATGTACTAAGGATATCAATCCCGGATTTCTGGGATACTGAATTGTTACATATACTGGATATTAATCCCGATAGGCCGAAAAATTTAAAATATTAAATTCAAATTGTTTATTGCAAAATTTTATTACAATAAAAGCTTGTCAATTTGCAAGAAACTTGTTTTAGTTTAAAGAAGTCAAGAGAATTATCAAACTAAACCTTAATAGCTTATATGAGCAGAAGTATGTTTTTTTGTAAAAGAGATTGGTTTAAAGGAATAACATCACTAATGTAAAGGAAACAGATAGTTTTAAGGAATATTTGCATAATTTATTAAGTCAATCTGCTTAAATCGAATTTCTTATAATTAAGGCATACTCGCACTGATAAAAACAATGGCTTATGACTTCCTTTCGACAGTTCCACCGGCCAATAAGTGTTGAGGCCGAAATATGTTTTTCATCAACAGGCTTTGTGTGAGGCAGATTCAGGTCAATATTAAATGACTCTACTTGAAATATATATATATAATTGCGCGTACACCATTTTTGGGTGTTTGACCGAGCTCCTCCTCCTATTTGTGGTGTGCTTGTTGATGTTGTTCCACAAATGAAGGGGCCTATAGTTTCAAGCCGACTCCGAACGGCAGATATTTTTATGAGGAGATTTTTAATGGCAGAAATACACTCGGAGGTTTGCCATTGCCTTCCGAATGGTAATCACGCACCATCCCATTCGGCTACGGCGGCCGCCTCTACTTGAAATGCTTTGCTGTTCTAACGTACATTTTAAATGCAATAATTATTTTTATTTAATTAAATATGATTTTCGTCATATACGATTACTTCAATGAGTAAAATAATGGTTTCGCAAATTTTTTTAATTTTTGTTTCAATGCTTTTTATGTTAATCATTACTTTCAAAGGTACCTTGCATATGATTTTTAAGATTTTCTGTATTAATAAATATGTTATTGAATTTTTGTCCCGAAAATATCCCGTAATTTCGAGATCACACTTTTTCGTTGATATTAGCATCCCTCGTATGTACATAAAGTACGTGTGCAATAGTAAATGTACAATTGGCCCAAAATGCGACAAGCAACGGAAGAGCTTATGAAGGCGGGTCCGCTAAGTTGAACTTTTTTTCTCTGTTTTGTTCTTGTTTTTTGTTTGTCATTCCTTGCTTCTATGTATTATAAGTTAATTTTGGTGAATGTACATCGTCTGCATTTTTATCTCGTTTTGCCAATTTGTTAGTGACTTGCAACAATTATGAGATTTTTTATCTTTTAATAAGAGATTTTAAAATGTAATTGAGTGCGCAGTCGCATTGTTTGTTGTCTCCATTTAAAATTGGCATTACAAACGCCCTCAAGTGCTTGCGTTGGACGTGACTGCTGTCGAAATATTTACGAAATAAAATTGCAGTAAAAAGGCTTTGGGCGCAATCTTTCAATTTTCAGTTGCTTGTTTTTATTATTACTTAGCCTCTACTTAGTAAATACATCTTTTAACACAATTCCCCTAAAATGTATCGAAAACAAACGCTTTGAATTCCAAATATTTTTTGTTATTAGCATCACCCTTGGGCAATCACTTTCATTATATTTCCAAACGCTGATTATGGAGTAATTATTGAAATGGTTTTACCCTAACGTTAAGCTGATAATTTTCATTTGTAACGGTAGGGTTCCCCATTTTTTCCAATGCACCTAATGAAGCGTAAATGAGCCACGTATTCACAATCAAAACAAATGAGGGACGTCTTGCCTTTTTTGTCGCAATGCCTTTTTATAACAAAGTGCTTTAAATCGATTTTTTGTAGTTGTAGATGATTTTGTGAATATCTCAATTTTGCCAAAATAAAACGTAACGCGCTTGGGGGCAAGTCAATGCCATGACCAGTCATAGACAATCGGTGGTATACAACTCCCTCAACAATTGCGCCGCTGGCATACCACGGACAGTCGCCACCGAGTTTGAGACGGGTTAATGATGAGTAGATTAAATGCTTGGCATAGTGGCATAATTTTCCTTTTTACTGCATAATTTCTAGTTTTGAGTGTACTTATTTCATAATTATATTTTAAAATTTATTTCCCCCATTTTTCTTAGTTAAAGTTGTGACAGGAAATATATAATATTATATAAATAATCTGCAAAACCTGCATTCAAAAAGCAGCAAAATTGATTAAAAAGCTGTAAGCGCAAATTCCATAATTAAAAACTGCTGTATAAATTGTAAGTGAAGATAAAATACTGGACGAAAGTGGAAACGTTAAAGATTCATCTCAAAAAGTTTTCTCTAATTTTCTGAAAAATATAGGTTTTGAAATATCGAAAATTTCTACAAAACTCTTTTAGAGAATCCAATTAAAAACACCCGACAATGAGTACATTATGTCAGGCCTAACCCATTGCATCTGTGAACACCGAACGCATATTTTATATGTACGTACCCTAACCACTATTAATTCGTACCCAAACGGTTTCTTCTCCTGTACACCCCGTTACAAAATTATAATCTCACCAAATAAGTTCATACCACAACAAAAATCATACAACTTCAAAAGTTTCAAGCTTTATATGGTATACAATTTTTCAAAAGTGTACCAAAACCTAAGATTTAACCAGAATTACAGTTTTCTGTCCTTTGAGTTTTAATCTTTGAAGTCCAAGTTTAATATTTGAAGTGCAAATTAATTTTAAGAAACCCTATCGGTGATGATAGCTACAGCAGCAATAAAATAAGCTATTTTTAATTAATTTTAATTTTAATAATTATTTTATTTGCATTTTTTCTTTTTTTTGCAACACACATTCTTCCAAGTTTTATGAAGCATTTTTATACAATACATACTTAAATTTTGATTTCAGTTAGAAGTTTCTAATAAGTACCAGGTCAGTCCATAAGCTCGTGAGTGGTTTTAAAATTAATAAAAAAGATGTTTAAAGTATTTATTAATCAATAATATATTTTCCTTCATTATTTACAATGTCTTGCCAACGTTTAGGCAAATTTTTAATTCCCTGCGCAAAAAATTGTTTGTCCTTGGAGCCAAAATACGCTTCGATATCCCTTTTTATAACTTCTTTTGAGGAGTAGTTCTTGTTACTCATATGGGATTGAAGTCCACGGAAAAGGTGATAATCACAAAGTGCAATATCCGGAGAGTATGGTGGATGCGGCATTAGCTCCCATCCGAGCTCGTTCAGCTTGCCTAATGTTTGCCTTGTGGTATGAGGTCTTGCGTTGTCGTGGTGAAACAAAACTTTGCGTCTATTCACTAAAGACGGCCGATTTTTGTTAAGTGCCTCATTCAGGTTTGATAGCTGATAGGAATAATAATCAGGAGTTATCGTTTGGTTCCAGAAGCTCATAATAAACAATACAAGCCATATCCCACCAAACAGACAGGAGAATCTTCTTGGGGTGAAGGCCATCTCTAGGGTTCGGTTCTGGTGTTTCATCTTTATCTAACCATTGGCGTTTGCGAACAGGATTATTGTAAAGGACCCATTTTTCATTTCACGTGTAACGATACGGTTCAAAAGTCTTTCATTTTCAAGCCGTTGCAGCAGTTGGGAATACACATTCACTCTCTGCTGAAGGTTGGCGACGGAAAGTCTATGCGGAACCCATTTTCCCAGCTTTGAAACCTTTTCCAACTGAACCAGGTGCCTGTGAACTGTTCCATGCGATGAATTTAACCTCTGAGCTATCATATCGACTATCAAATTTGGCTCAGCTTCCACGAGTTCGAGCAAGGCGTCGGAGTTTAAGACTTCAGGACAACCAGGGCGCGGGGCATCCTCCACGTCGAAGTTACACTTCGAAATTTTGAAAACCACTTTTGCGCAGTCCTTACACTCACGGTATTTTCTCCGTGAACAGTGTTAATTTCTGCAGTAGCAGTTATTGCATTTTTACTTTATAAAAAAAATACAAAATATCCCTCTTATACAAGTTCGAAGATTCCATTTTATTTTTTAACAACACGTGCTTCTATCTGCGATTAAAATCACTTGTTGAATGCACAATATATCAAAGAAAATATAAATACTTCCGTTATATTTCGCGAATAATTTTTTGTATGCAAAAATCGTACAAAAGTGAAATTATGGGCTTATGGACTGACCTCATAATTAAAATATAACAAATCTGCTTTATTCAACAAGCTGATGGATCGAGTTTTTTTAGTGATTCTCAATCAGAATAAAAATCAGCATAAAAAGATGACTTATCGGAAATCGATATATAAATTTCTCTAATAAAAGATATCGAAGGTAATAAAAACGAGCGAAATTAGGCAACAATCACGCCTACTTCTCATAATAAAGAGAAATTTCCCAACTTCGATATTTGGATTGCCTTTCGAAGTTCCTATAGAACTGTGTGCAAGTTTTGAAAAGGGTGATTAGCACCGCATATTGGTATTGTTTATAAGTTTTGAAGTATTGAATTCATGGTTAGCTTCAGATAGTGAATGAAAATTGCAAATTTGATTGAAAGAATTTCCTTTCTTCTTACGACAATGATTTCTAAATATTTTCATTTACGAATAAGCAACAAGGTTAAAAAATATTTCATATATTTTGTATTATATTTGGTTAACTATGTGTTAATTACTAAGCCGAGCACAGTTTTGAGTTATGATTGCGATTTCATTTTCGCACCTGCTACTTTATTTGTCATGGCTTTGCAACAGTTTTACACCTTATAATATGACCTCTGCCATGGTCCTCCCCTATTCGTTTATCAAAAGTAGGGCATCAGTCAGTGATACTTCAAACAGAACTAAAGAAAGCGCGTATGATAGTTCAAATTCGTTTGAACGTTTGGGAACGAACGAAAGTTTGTTTGCCTATGTTTGGATATTTGTGACTTAATCACGGAAAAGCAACTGAACAGACTTCCACTCAAGTAGTTACTGACGCAGGTTGGAAAATAGCCTACTTTTTTATTAGAGTTGCCACCTATTATCAAACTGTATTTAATTGAACTAATAAGTTTCAGAAAGGTTAAATTATGAAGGATTTAAGAGAGTTTAGTCTCGATCATATTTTGAAGAAGGTTGTCACCTTTTTGAAAAGAAGAAAGATTTTCAAGTAGAACTATAACACTATTGAGGTAAAAAAAAAGTGATTTGAACATCTTAATTTCGAATACATTTTTGAATAGAGTTACCACCTGATTATAAATGAAATATTGTAATTAACAATAATTAATACAGAAATTCAGAAATTCAGGGTGTGGAATAAAATAAATTTAAGAAAGCTTATTTTATTATTTATGAATATGGTTTCCACCTGTTGGAAAGGGTTGTTAATCCAATTTAATGAACAAATTAACTAAAATACTGCTATGTGGATACTATATGGGTGTCAAACAAAAAAGATTTGAAAAATCTTTATTTAATATATTTTTAAATTATATATTACCTGTTGAAAAAATAAATTCTAAAAAATGAGCATAAAAATGCATAATCTTCGGAGGTCGAACAAATTACTCAGAGCTTAACATTTATTTTGTATAATAAAAGAAATTTTAATAATGTATCTAGAGCAATAATTAAGCTGTCATATTCTCTAAAAGTCATTTGAACTGTAATACGATATGATCAAAAAGTAGCGGGAAGGTGATGTTGACTGTTTTCTTCGATTGTCAAGGTGTAGTGGACCCTAACTACTTTCCATCGGACCAGGCAGTCTACCAGGGGTGCATGTAGGACTGGGTTAAAAATTGATCATAGGATACATTAAAAAGTACATATGCCAAAAACTAAAACTTGTCCATATTTTTCTACATTTTTTCTATATTCTATGAGCGGAAATTTAAAATAAAGAAATGTTTGTCTTATTTTAGGCGCCTTCGATTCGCCATGCGTCAGCGTGAAGAAACTGGTATAAATAAACTAGAAAAGCTGCCAAAAATTACATTTTTTTGAAAACGCTTAATTAGTGTTAGTTAGCCCGCATTCATACAGGGAAATAATTGTCAACACCCTTTATGTGTTGTTGGCTGTAGCCTAAAAACTAAGCACTTGCAAGCAACGAAGATTCCGTGTGTTAACGGAACTATTATTGCAATTATTCGGCCTTATGAAAATGCTCTGAGAAAAGAGAGCTGGCAGCATTGAAAATAGTTGTTATACCAGATTTATGAGGTATAACAATACTCGCTAGCGGCGACCCTTGAGCTTAGGGTTGGTGACAGTAAATTTAGCCCTTAACATTCTGCAACCGATGGTTAAGATATTTTAACATGCCTTAATTTAATGGAAATTATAGAAAAAACAAACGGAGTGCAAAACACAATTAACACTATTTCTTTACTCAGAATTTTGAGTAAAGAAACACAGCATTTGTTTTTTTTCCTTGTTCAATCCTCTCGGGAGCATAGGGCGCTATTATCGCGATTGCCCGGTACCTCTTGCTGGCGCTACTAATGCATTGTGAAATTATGTGTTTTTTTTTTAGTTTTGCTTGCTTTAGCAGCCACAATGCAAATAAGGTGCTGACCATTGTAAGGGAGTAAGGATGGAAAGGATAAGTTGTTGAGGTTGAGGAATGAGATTTTTTTTTTTAAATAGGGAAAATAGGTACATTTGGAAAAGTGCGAGGACCGTGCATTACGTGAGACTCGAATCCACAACCTCTGAGATGGCAGGCTAGTGCACTTACGCCAGACTACCGACGCCGCATAAACAAAAGTTTTTAAACTCTTTGGAAAGATGAAAATGTATTGATTTCGCATATTTCAATTCTGAACCCTAAAGCACACAAGTGAGCCTCTGAGGCTCAAATCTATATCATGACTGCAGTTTCTTCATGGCTTTTAAAAAAAAGTCTTTCATCTTTTTGGTATTCTTCAATATAAGTTCCTTAATTAATTTAGTGTTATTAGTTTTCAAAATATAAATATATTTAATCTCAAAAAAAATTTTTAATATAAATGTTACACATTTACACATATGTGCCTAATGAGCTCCTTCATATTTTTGGGTTATTGTTATTTTATTTCAATTGCAAAAATTTATGTCAATGCAAATTTGGTTCGAATAAAAAAGAATACGTTGATTGTGTCAGTAACTTGTGTAATAATATAAAAAAAAAATTCATAACGGTTGATATAACTACCGTCTGTTTTGATAATCTCTAACGGAATATTGATCATTGTATAGACATTGTTTATGTGAGTCAAGCCACGTCAAGTGGGCCCCGAATTTTCCATCAAATTCCCGATTTTAAAATCAAATGCTTTTTTGGATAGGGAATTTATCACATAATAATTGCTGTGAATAGTTTTTTTTTTATTTCAATTTTTGTTTATGTTATTAACAATTGAATTTTTTTGCATGATATTTTTGTAAAATCAATATCTCAGAAACTACAATTGATAATTTAATGAAATTTATTTCGGTTACCGAAAAATGTTTACTCCACCGATTTAACGTTCAAAGACTATGTATTTGTTGAAACAATAAATTTTAACAATAATTTTTATGAAAAATCGCAATTATTTTTGCGTTCTTCACGCTCTAAATGGACAATATTACAGTCAGATTAAGCGCACAATGCTCACCTTTAATAATCTGCAAAAAAAACTTTGTTCATCCAATCCGTTCTGAAGATATCGAATTTTTTGTCAGTCGAGGCACATTTTTCGGTAACCGAAATAAATTTCATTAAATTATCAATTGTAGTTTCTGAGATATTGATTTTACAAAAATATCATGCAAAAAAATTCAATTGTTAATAACATAAACAAAAATTGAAATAAAAAAAAAATATTCACAGCAATTATTATGTGACAAATTCCCTATCCAAAAATGCATTTGATTTTAAAATCGGGAATTTGATGGAAAATTCGGGGCCCACTTGACGTGGTTTGACTCATGTACGTTCGAAAATTTTTGTATTTATTTTCAATAATTGCTGAGTGGTACAACGTTCGTCATTTCGTTTGGATTATCTTGGTAAGTACAAAATTCATAATTCCGAGATTCTCATATCGAAAATAATTCAAAAAAACATATTTTTTATAGAAAATGGCGAAAACTAAACTTAGTGATACACAAATTGCACAGGCTTTAGAAAACTCTGTTGAAGAAGAAGAAAAGTTCGTTCTTCCTGATTTTTCTTCTGATTCGGAATCAGAATATGTTTTTTCTGCTTCGGAAATTGAAGATGAGTTTTCAGACGATGGCGCTGAAAATATTGAGGACGCAACAGAAAATATGGCAATTTACAAAGGAAAAGATGGAACTATATGGTCGAAAAGTCCCCCACCAACCTCGAAAATTCGATCTTCCAACAAAATAAAAGGCAAAGTTGACAAGGTTTTATTGCCTCCAGGGAAAACTTTGGAAAATATACTTGATTGCTTCAGACTGTTCATTTCCAATGAAGTTTGTGCACAAATAATCCAATACACTAATCAAGAAGCGGAAAGGGTATATGCTAATCAGTCGATAAAATGGAAAGCACTAGACAATGATGAGTTATTATCTTTCTTCGGACTTCTTATGACAGCACGACATATGAAATCAAACAATCAAAATTACCGTTTATTTTGGGATCGGCTTTATGGAATAACAATTTTCAAAGCAAGTATGTCAAGTCGCAGATTTGAGGAATTATTGCGTTTTATACGTTTCGATGACAAATTGACCAGATCCTCACGACGACTAGGGGATAAGTTGGCCCCTATTCGAAATATTTTGGATATGGTTAATGACAATTTAGGTAAATATTATATGCCAAGTGAATATTTAGTTGTCGATGAACAACTCATGCCATGTGGAAGCCGCTGTTGCTTTATTCAGTATCTTCCTTCTAAGCCTGACAAATACGGCATAAAAATTTGGTGGCTGTGTGACAGCAAAAACGCATATCCTCTTCGAGGAATTCCTTATACAGGAAAAGAAGGAAATACGAGAAGTGTTGGCCTTGCTAAAAATGTCGTTGAACGACTTTGTGAACCCTATTACAGGACAAACCGAAATATAACAATGGATAACTATTTCACAATAAAGAATTAGCAGAAAACCTTCTTGGTAAACGACTCACTATCGTTGGAACTTTGAGAAAAAATAAGGCTTGCATCCCGCCTGAATTTTTGCCCAACAGAAAAAGAGCAGTTGATGCTTTCCATTTCAATTCAACCGGGCTACTCGGGTCATGTTCTTCGATTTCGATGTAACTTAAATATGTTGCTCTCTGGTCAAAATAATGAGACACGTATTTTTTTGTTCGCCCGAAAAAAATTTTTTTCAAGAGTTATCGGCAATTTTGTTTTTTGCCTCAAACTCGATTTTTTTTAATTATATAAGAAAAAAATTTTTTGAAATGCCCATAACTTAGTCAAAAATGAACCGATTTTAATAATTCTGAGTTCAAAATGATCGTAATTACTTACACAAGCGACTTCATGTAGAAACAATTGCAAAAAAGTAGTTGAAAATTTTTTATTTAGTAAAAAAGAAAAAAAATTTAAATTTTTTCAAAATTCAATATTTCAAAAAGTGCATTTTTTTTTTTTTATAACTTTTTCCAAATCAAAAAAACATCTCAAACTTTAATTGAGCTGCATGCCTAGTAGCTAAAATGCGTTGTTTTTGAGTAATGAATTTTTGAGTAAACACCCTGTTTCGCACTTTTTGTTTTTTGCAAAATAAAAAATTTTCAACTAATTTTTTGCAACTATTTCTAAATGAAATCGCTCGTGTAAGTAATAACGATCATTTTGAACCCAAAATTATTAAAATCGGTTCATTTTTGACTAAGTTATGGGCATTTCAAAAAATTTTTTTCTTATATAATTAAAAAAAATCGAGTTTGAGGCAAAAAACAAAATTGCCGATAACTCTTGAAAAAAATTTTTTTCGGGCGAACAAAAAAATACGTGTCTCATTATTTTGACCAGAGAGCAACATATTTAAGTTACATCGAAATCGAAGAACATGACCCGAGTAGCCCGGTTGAATTGAAATGGAAATAATCTATATAAGAAAATTTTTTTTAATTGCTCATAACTTAGTCAAAAATGAACCGATTTTAATAGTTTTGGGTTCAAAATGATCGTAATTACTTACACAAGCGACTTCATGTAGAAATAGTTGCAAAAAAGTAGTTGAAAATTTTTTATTTTGCAAAAAACAAAAAGTGCGAAACAGGGTGTTTACTTAAAAATTCATTACTCAAAAACAACGCATTTTAGCTACTAGGCATGCAGCTCAATTAAAGTTTGAGATGTTTTTTTGATTTGGAAAAAGTTATAAAAAAAAAAAAATGCACTTTTTGAAATATTGAATTTTGAAAAAATTTAAATTTTTTTTCTTTTTTACTAAATAAAAAATTTTCAACTACTTTTTTGCAATTGTTTCTACATGAAGTCGCTTGTGTAAGTAATTACGATCATTTTGAACCCAGAATTATTAAAATCGGTTCATTTTTGACTAAGTTATGGGCATTTCAAAAAATCTTTTTCTTATATAATTAAAAAAAATCGAGTTTGAGGCAAAAAACAAAATTGCCGATAACTCTTGAAAAAAATTTTTTTCGGGCGAACAAAAAAATACGTGTCTCATTATTTTGACCAGAGAGCAACATATTTAAGTTACATCGAAATCGAAGAACATGACCCGAGTAGCCCGGTTGAATTGAAATGGAAAGCATCAGTTTCATCTACAATATTTGGCTTTCAGAAAAATATAACTATTGCTTCACATGTTCCAAAAGTCGGCAAGGCAGTTATTTTTTTGTCAACAATGCATCACACATGCAATATTTTGAAAAACGGTGAAAAAATATTTCAGAAATAAATATGTTTTATAATGAAACCAAGGGTGGTGTTGATACATTCGACCAACTTGTACATGAATACATGACAAAACGCAAAACGAACCGTTGGCCTCTTGCATTTTTTATGAATATGTTGGATGCAGCAAGAATTGCAGCATACATTATATGGACAAAACAAAATTCTTTATGGAACAGCGGAAAGTCTAACCGTCGACACCTTTTTCTCAGAGAACTTTGTGAGCAGTTAGTGGAACCTATGATATTGAAAAGGCAGAAAAAACCACACATGAGAATGGAGACACAAAGCGCAATTTCAGATATTTTGCAAATTCGCAACGATGTATTGCCTGTAAGTAGCAATGACAACAATAATAAAAGAAAACGTTGCTATATTTGCCCTTCAAAAAAAGCAAGAATGCAAAAGCAATGTTGTAAAATTTGTAACAAAAACGTCTGTAATGAGCATTCTCAAACAACCAAGATTTGCCAAAATTGCGAAAACAATAAATGAATTAAATATGTAGGTAATGAATAAAAATTTGTCAATTTATGTTTTTTTTTCATGAAATAAAGATTTGAGTTATAAAAATACCATTTCATCAATATATTTACTTTTTCTTATATGTGAGCCTCAGAGGCTCATTTGTGTGAATTTGTCATTTTTCAAATTGTGTGCTTTAGGGTTAAATATAGTTAGATTAAACTTTGCTTTTCCTATGCCCTTCCATTTATAGCTTACTCTTGAGTTGATAAATTTTTGGCAAATTGGCTCTATTCAGTCAGACATTCTCTTTAAAACTGCATCATTTGATTTTTGAAATAAAACACACGAAAAAATTGTTTTTCCCAACAAGAGGGCGAAAAACTAATGCACTGAGTCAAACCAAATCAAAAATGCACCAACACCAACGATCAAACTTATGATGTATATTAAAAAACTTAATGAAATGGCCGAATAAAGCTGTAAAAAAGCGAAAAGAAAGAATGAATGAATTTAAAACTGAAAAGAAGAAGGAAAATTAGAAACTTGAAACAAGTAGAATAAATGAGCAATCTAAATACATGCATACATAACTGGCACAGCCAACACAAGTACGTGCAGCTCCAAATATAAAATATTCGTTTTCCTGTATGTATGTATATGCATATTCTAGTACAGTATTCCCAATGCAATAAATTCGTAAATAAATTTACATTTCAACGAAATGAGGCGCAATTAGCACCTTTGTTGATGTTTTTTGTCATCGTTTAAGTATCTGTACATATTTAACAGCAGCAAACAAATTAATTTTCGGTTAAAATGTGCAGTTTGCAGTCAAAATGTTGCAGCAACACAAAAAGCGAAAGCCAACAACAAATTGACTGTTACATACGAGCCGAAAAATAAATATTGATTGAAAAGATAACAATACGATCGCTCATATTTACAAGCACAAATAAGCAAGCGGGAACAAAGATAAAGGGTTTTTCAAGTGTGAGCTTCTATTTAGCAGCAACATCCCTTCTGACAAATACTAAGAAGAAAATTTCCAACTAACCAATTTTCAATAGACATAAAGGACTGCTACTTAACTCAAGAAATGAAGAGACATGCATTTATCATCGCTTTATGTGCAAATAACACCGATTTAGAAATATTTAATTTTCTTAAGTGCGCCAATTGGAAGTACCACGCGGCGACGCAGAATCTGTTGCAAAACGACAAAAACGCGAGGAAAGTTCTGAGACTGTCCGATCTGCTGACTTTATTCAATAATTGCCAGCGATTATTAACGAGGACACTTCAAAACCAATGAGGGACCTTGCAAGGAAACTTAAGGTCCATGAAGATCTCCGGTATAACTCTCATGTTATGCACAGAGGATAGTTTATGCGGGAGAAAACATGAGAACAGTGAGTTATCCGATCAAAATGCCTTCTAAACAAAATTAAACACCTTGAAGCGTCCGCGATGTTATGGTTTTTTTTCTGGCAAAAACAATTTGACTAAGCCCAAAAGACCAACCGCAGAAAGGACAGATTACTAATGTTTTAATCTACTCTAATGTTCTAATCGTTCATGCACACCAAGTTTCAAGCCACTGTTACGGTTTTAGGTATTGTGCGTAACAAAGGACATGGCATCACATGTCACCACAATCTTCAATTTCGAGAAAATCTGCTGCACACATCGAGGTTCTAAGGACAAGTGATGGTAACACAAGATTGAATGGCTGACCACATAGCACCGGACTCATGGACGCCAAACTCCGCAGACTACAATCCCCTGGATTACTACGTATGGAGCGTAGTTGAGCGTGAAACCAGTAAGCATCCCAATTTCTTCTATGAGTAATTAGCATTTGATTTGAGCAAGCAATCGTTTCCGGACTCGGATCGAGGAGGTTATTGAGCCAATGGAAATTTTATGGAATGACTTTATAGATACAGATTAATGTATAAAATAAACAATGTTGTATAAAAAATTCATGAAGTTTCATGAAATTTTGCTCCAATAAAAGCCTATTAGTTTTACTCTCAATTTGTCCTCAAATACCGTACGCTTCCGTTCGCTTTGAGTTCGTTATGATCATCCATCAGAGACCGCAATAAGAAAGGCACTCAATGAAGACAACTGGCTCAATACTGGACATAAAAGACAGAAATGTGATCCGTTTTTGAACCGAATTATCCACTTCTTTGTACTAATTAACTGAACCCCATACCGAACCGGAATTTATCACAAGTGTTTAATCTGAAAACCGAAACAATTTTTATAAAAGTTTATTAGTTATAAAGGGTGGTTTCAGGGGCCGATATTGAATGTAAACCACACCTAAACGTCAAGTTTTTTTTCTGCATTTCATTTGACATTTTTCAATTTCAGATTAACTCAATTTGAACCATGGAAAGATACACAATCGAGCAACGCGTTAAAGTTATTCAGGCTTATTATGAAAACGGGCGTTCAAATCAAAATGCATATCGAAGAAAATCATCTTCAGTGATGAGGCACATTTTCACCTCAATGGACTCGTCAATAAGCAGAATTGCCGCAATAGTGATTGCCGAAAAACCAATGCACCCACAAAGAGTGACTGTTTGGTGCGGTTTATGGGCCGGTGGCATCAGTCAGGCAGTTACTGTGAATAGTGTTCGCTATCGTGAGATGATAACGAACTTTC
Source organism: Anastrepha obliqua (assembly GCF_027943255.1). Classification (NCBI taxonomy): domain Eukaryota; kingdom Metazoa; phylum Arthropoda; class Insecta; order Diptera; family Tephritidae; genus Anastrepha; species Anastrepha obliqua. The sequence goes on from NC_072892.1 coordinate 92,837,185, forward strand.
TATGGCGCGAATTGGAAGATATGGATGAGGACGATATGTGGTTTCAACAGGACGGTGCCACTTGTCACACAGCTAAAGAAACAATTGCTCTTTTGCGCGAAAAATTTGATGGCCGAAGAATCTCACGTCGCGGCGATGTCAATTGGCCGCCAAGATCATGTGATTTGACACCGTTGGACTTCTTTCTTTGGAGTTATTTGAAAGAAAAGGTGTACGTCGATAAGCCAGCAACAATTCAAGAGCTAAAGGATGAGATAATTTGGCACAATAACGGCATAGAACCTAAATTATGCCTCAGCGTCATCGAAAATTTGGACCATCGGATGGAGGTGGGCCGCCGAAGCCGCGGCGGCCATTTAGCCAATATTTTGCTTTATACATAATTGAGTCATATTAATAGTATCATAACAAAGGAAAATAACGATAATATCTTAAAAAAAATTTATTTTATTCAAAATCAACACCAGCCCTTGAAACTTAACCACTCTTTATATTTTTTTGTATTACTATTGATTGAAAATAACACAAATAAGCACAATTTCTTAATTTAATTTTCGGACGAATGAATCAAATCGAATCCTGATTTGAAAGCAAAAAACTCTTTTTTATGAACCAATATATAAATATATAATTGGCGAGGAGCAAATACACTCGCAAATAGGAGCAAATATTAAGAGGAGTAAATATACTCGGAGGCTTGCCATTGCCTGCCGAGAGGCGACCGCTATTAGAAAAAACGTTTCATTATTTGGTGTTTCACGGAGATTCGAACGTATAATCTTCGAATTCCGAATGGTAGCCACGCACCAACCCATTGATGAACCAATCCAAAGTTGAAAAAATGGTTCGAACCGCTGAACCGAACCAATTAAATTTTTCATCTGGTTCACATCCGCAAGTTTTTTAAACTTCGTAGCCGTTCATCGCGGGCGTTCAATGTATGGATGAAAAAGCTTCGTAGCTAATTTTACATATAGAATAGATCATTTAGCCTTACATAATTTAGTTGGTGATATAATCAATGACTTACGACCATTAGCAACATCGACAATTCGTGAAGTCCATCCGAAAATCTGATGATTTTACTGGAAAAATTACAGACGAAGCGCACTTCATTTGAACGGAAATATTGCAAAAATGTGTAAAAATTAAAACTGTTGAGAAGGATTTATGGTTCTCTAGCATGGTGTGTATTGGAGTTATTATAGCGTTGGGACATTTTTTCTCAAAAATGGACCCAGGGGGGTCGCGAGACTACTGAAAGGGAAAAGGAATTAATTTTTTAAACTTAAAAGCACAAGAAGAATTTGCCAAATTAACAAGTGGTACTACCTTGCGACTCAGATTTTCTCAAGTGCCTGTGCATGAATTTTGGATAGAAATCAAATCAGATTATCCCCTACTATCGGAAATGGCAATGAACAAATTACTGTCATTTTGTACAACATATTTATGTGAATCAGCCTTTTCCACATTAACTTACATAAAATAAAAATACCGTTCAGCTTTAATAAATGTTGAAAATTTATTACGATCTGCACTAACTCAAATTGAGCCTAGATTTAATTATTTGTGTAAAAATAAACAATCACATCCATCACATTAATATTGTTTGATGTTAATAATATGTTTTTATTAAAAAAATTGTTACAAAAGTTTATTTTTTCTATTGAATATATAGATATATAGTTTTATGTCATTCTATTTATTGTGTTTTATTAGGACCGATATCCCGTCAACGTTGCCAATTATATATATGTGAAATGAATGGGAACATATTCTTTAATCCCTATTTTATTTACATTGTAAAATAGTGCGGTATTACATCTACATCTACGGTTAATATATATTTCATTATATGGAGGAGGGGGTCGTTTAAAATTTCCTAAGCTTGAAGGGGGTCGCTATACAAAAAAGATTAAGAAGCCCTGCTTTAAAGCATACATTTTGAAATGGAAAACCATTTAAATCTTAATTTATATAACTAGCTAATACTCGCCGATTTCACTCTAAGTTTTTGTAGACGTTACATGTGACTTTCCAAGATACTCTTACATCGTGATGAAGACCTATTTTAATATTTCCAACTATGCCTCTGTAGCGTTGCGTTAATTAAATTCATTTCAGAAATTTGCGGTATGAACATTTCTGTTTGTTTTTACGCAGTGTCATGCCATCTCTTCCAATAGATACAATTTTCATCCACTGGTATGGGAATAATAACATTTGTATCCATTCTAAATTCCAGTACTCTACCATAAATATTTCTAAAGATAACCAGTATAGAATTTTAAGTTAGTGTGAGAGGTGTCACATCTCTAAATATATCAACAATTTTTCGTACCTTGAGGCTCTATGTCCTACCGGGGATGAGAGGAGTTGAGAAGAAGAAAAAAAGAGGCTTTCCATTACGCCTATGCAAAATCCGTAACCAAATGAGCAGAAATTACCCGCTTTCAAGGTCTGCGTTCACCATATAAATATTTTTAAGTTGAATAAAAACACGAGGTAAATTTATATTTGAAGACATATTTTATTAATTCATTATTTCATTACATTCTTAAATTACAAAAGCATTAGAAAATAACAAGGTTCCTCACTTCATTGTCTACATAACGGTAAGTAATTGCCGGAATATTTAAATATATGCAAAATATTCACAATATATTTGTAAGGTAAACGCAGTTCGAATGGGATATGTGTACTCGTATATTAACTTCAAAACACCTTCACTACACTTCTAATTTGTTATTATGTTTGTGTTTCTTTTTAGTGAATTTCCTTCAATTTTAAGGTTTTTGGAGATAGCACCTCCAGTTTCAGAGCTATACTACTACAATTTTGTATGGAACAGCTTTTTGCTACAGCCCCAGTTTTTTCTGAAAATCATCAAGATCAGATCATTCGACATATAGTATATATATTTTATCTCTTAGAGGTCTGAGTACTGACAAAGCCGTGGACGCCATTGAATTTAGAAGGAGCCAATTCAGTGAGAACAACTATAAAGCCCTTTCCAAATTTTTAACTTGTCCGGTGCCACTGATGGGACGGTTGTCAACGATATGTGGTTTCAATAAAACGGTGCGGCATGCCACATACCCAACGAAGCAATCACTTGCAAATGAATCAATCCTGGCAAGAATACTTTCACGATATTCTATAGCAATTTGGAGGCCAAAATCGCAAAATTTAACACCTTTGGACTATTTTCTATGAGCTCATCCATAAGACGGAGTTTATGTGAATAGAAAAAAATTAAATAAAGCCTTGAGCGTAACATTTCGTTAATTATACGTAAATTTTGAGACATTTGGATAACATCATTAATAAGCAGACCCTTAATTTTCAGTCAAGATATGAAAAATAAACTCGGACTTGAAAGACCCTGCGTGTTGCATTGGTGCATATGTATGTAAATCTGTATATTAAGGTGGGCCTTAAAAAATCAAAATAAAATTTTGTTCAGTCACATCCCTTGAATCGGTAATGCCACGGTCAAAGATATCACTTACAAATTCTTATACCCGATGTACAGGGTGGGCCAAATACCTACCAAAGACATACTAATGTTAAGCACAAATAACTTTTTTTATTTTTTGACATATTTATTTTTCTCTTTTTGTAGGTTATAATTGAATTGTTGGAAATGGAACCATAAATAACGACCAACAACAATGGCTGCAATACGCTAATCGTTTTACAGAATTAGCCAAAATGTATATACGGTCCGCGTTATCAATAAAACGGTCCGCGGATGACATATGCCAAAAATAAATTTTTTGTTTTTTGGTAGGACTTTTATAAGCTTACATGGCAAATTTCAGCGTGATATGTCACATAGTTTGTTTTCTGTGCTACTGTAAACAAGTCAAGCTCGAATGTGTTCATCGAATTTAACGATGGAAATTCAAGTTGAACAAAGAATTTGTTTGAAATTTTGTTATTCCAACAAAATTTCGGCTTCAGACGCCTTAAAAATGTTGCAGACAACCTATGGGGACTCTGCTCTATCGCGTGCACGTGTTTTCCAGTGGTACAAATCGTTCAAAGAGGGCCGTACATCAACTCAAAAAACCACCCCAAAGTCGCTCAAAAATTAAGGTTATGCTGACTGTTTTTTTCGATTACGAAGGTGTGGTGCACTCGGAGTTCCTTCCGCAAGACCGATCGGTTAACGCTGAATATTATTTAGACGTTTTAAAGCGCTTGCGCGAGAACATTCGTCTTAAAAGGAAGGAATTGTGGGACAACAAGTCATGGTTCTTGCATCAAACAAACTATGTGACATATCACGCTGAAATTTGCCATGTAAGCTTATAACAGTCCTACCAAAAAACAAAAAATTTATTTTTGCTATATGGCATCCGCGGACCGTTTTATTGATAACGTCTCGTTCATATTTGAGTATACGGTATGATACTTTCGACTATAGTATGTAGTATCGACATATGCGTAGAGGTTTAGGAAAACTGATATGCAAATTTTCTCCCTTCATTTAAGGACCACCCTAATGTACTTATATATACATACATACGTTGTAACACGTAGGCATGAATTCCAAACGCATTACAGCGAAATTTATAGAAGTGCGACTTTGCTGCAACAATAGCCATTGCAGGTATTTACCTGTCCATTCAGATGTCTGCTTACGTATCTGCTGGTGCGTCACAGTTCCCACGCACTGAATACCTAGTAGTATGCAGCAAATACAAATCTATGTACATTTGTTTGTTTATTTACATGTCGGTTAGTTGTTAGTTTTTGGTTTCGTGCATTTTTCGCCTTCCATGCAACAGAAGGTCGGAAGCTGTCTGTTGATTTTTGATTTTGTTTTTGCTTTTTTGTGCTTTGTGAACTTGTTGACGTTTTACGGTTAATGTTTACTTTGATTTTCCTTTTTTTTTAATTTGCTCTTGCAGGTTGCCCTGGTGCAAGATAAGCAATGACGCTACAGCAAACATAATTTTCATTCACTTTCATAGAATGTAAATTTTTTCAACTTAAAACGAAAATAAAACAGCATTTACCGGTGAAAACGTGCAGCAAATTGATAACAACGGTAGTAAAATTGATGCTGCGGCTTTATGATGTTTTCACTTATACATTCACGTATATTGTTGTAAGGTAAAGTAGCTTAAGCAAATTTCCGCTGCCATTCACTTAAATATTTGATTGCTTTGAAAAAGAGAATATTATCATGTATGTATATAGATTTTTTTATAGCTGAGATAAATGATTTGGAGGATTTTGGGATAGGTCCTTTCAGGCTTGCTTGGTCGAAACCAAGTGTGTGGTGGTGTGATAATTTTGACTATTTATTTTGTGCTTTCAATTATTTTTCTGTATATGAACTGTAATACCAAAAAAAGAAGTTTCGAACTTTGTATACAATTTGTAAAAAATCGGTAAATTTTCATGAAACTTTCAAACTTCTTACTCAGAATTTCTGAAAAAAATTCAGAAATATTGTATATTGACCAGTTTTGACTATTTATTTAGAATATTTACTTTTTAATTTCAATTACTTCCTTATAAATATACAGTTCTTACTAAAACAAAAACCATATAAACTAACGTTTCAAGATTTGTACGAAATTTGTAAGAATACGGCAAATGTTCATAAAAACTTCAAACTTTTTACTCAGAATTTTAAAAAAAAAATTGGCATAATCAAGTGCAAGCTTCAAATCGGTAAAAAATCACACTGATTTTTGATAATTTTTTTTTTTTGGTCGAGGTCTTGCGAATTTTCTCCATTTATCGCTTACTCCATATTTTTTTTATATTGAGGAAAACATCCTGCATCGTCAGCAGAAAAAATTGTCAAAATTCTACTCGATTTTTTAACCACATGAACTTGCACTTTATTATACTAAAATATAGTCTCTAAGAATTCTGAGTAAAAAATTTGAATTCTTACAAATTTTGTACAAGGTTTGAAGCTTTGCTTTATTCGGTTTTTTTTTTTGTTTTTGTAGTATGAACTGGGTTTTTTAAAGAATAAATTAAATTAAAAAGTAAATAAATAAATAGTCAAATTTGCCAATATATGGTGTACACTTTCTTTTGACGTTGACTGTATATACATAGAACAAAATAAAGTAATTGGCTGGTACTTGGTGAGTAAGCACATAAATATATATATATATACACGAATATATGAAGCTTAACTTTTTTAGGTTTTATTGGCGCTTAGGTTATAAAACATATTCAGGTGACTACCTCAGACAGCGAAAGCTCAAAAGAAAATTTTCAAACACCATAAAAACCAAAAATTGTTAAAAAAATATTGACAGAAAACGTAGAAAGAAAGCAGTGGCTTAATGAAGCAAATCGCTCTTTATGGAGGACGATAACAACACCAGCTTACAGCCAAGAAAACACAAAAGCCAGACCTATAGGGATTGGAAATCCAAGAGCCCAAAAATCTACATATTTACATTTTACAAATAACGGCTTTAGATTAAAGCCGACAAAGTGGATCACAAAAATTTTAAATATCTGGATAATGTAGACCAGGTCACATATAATGAATGCTCAATACTTTTTTATATGGAAGAAAACACCTGACCTCGACAGAAAATAGTGGTCAAAAATCAGCACAATTTTTGAGTGACTTAAAATTTTAGCTTTATTAACATATACCAAAGTTTCACAGGCCACAAAGCTGCGTGATTGAATCTGCTTGATTGAAAAGATGGAAAGTTTTGAAATTGTTGAACTTTTTCTAAACTTGCGCGAAATTTGTATTTATCTGGTTTTTGGAGGAGAATAAGCTACATTATCATTAAAAAAAATAATTATTGTATATTAAATGCGAAATAAATAAATTATCAAGAATTGTCAATAAATCTCTGTGTTAAATAACAATAAGTGTATATCCCATAACACAAAAATAAACAACAACAAATAGCTGATTCTGCTTCTGATTAACGTAACCCCATTTGGGCTTTTAACAAATTTATCGGTTAGTGTTACCAATTAAATACGTACCTGACGTACCTTAACTAATAACGAATTACATATAGGCACCATAAATCGAACAAATTTTTATTAAGCTCAAATTGGTATTGCTGGTTTTGCGTTCGAAACTGTTACAAAGCTCAATATCGGCTCAGGATTATATGCCAAAGAAATTTAATCATTAAGTGATTTGCGCATAGATAGTACAATAATAGAATGCTGAAGTCATTTGTATAAATAACACAATTGCACAAAATGTAAAGATGAATAAATTACTCATTCTCGCAGCCACTCAGTGGCGATGATTCAACGCCCACTCATTCAATTCATGTACCCATCAAAGCCAGTAGGATACTCTGAAACACAAAACTTGAATGACTTTATATATGCACATTCTTGAGACCATAAGTGCATATGTATATACGAGCTTGCAAGTAATGGAATTTGCCCAGTAGTATCCAGTTTCCATATTTGAATTTTTGATTGCCAGCCTACTGATTCAGCTTGACTAAATCTGGTGATTCAGAACTAAGTTATCAAATCTTTAATTAAAAGATATCGTCAAATATATCTTCTATTGATTATTAGAAATTAGCACTTCTTTTTGATCATCTAATCAGCGTATAATTTAATATCAAGTTATGGATACTGTCGTAAATTTTTCTGAAAATTGGTTTAATTGTAGGCCTGAGTGTAATAAGAAATAATCTGAAAAAATTAAACAAAAAATTTGATAATTTTGATATTTATTCAATCTTCAAAACTTTGGTATAGAGTTTTTTCGGTTTTACTGGTTCTCGTGGATTTTTAACACTTTTTCTTTTTTTTTTTTTTTGATGGTAATCTTGAGCATTTTTTTATATAAAGAAATTTCGAGAAATCGTTATATGAAATAAAATATTACATACCATAGTCAACAAAAAAAAAAAATGATCAAAAACCAACACGGATTTTGAATCACCTTAAAGTGGCACAGTAATCAACCAAAATTAAATTGAGTACAAAATTCTGACTAAAACATTTGAAATTTTGATGCAATTCTTTTGAACTTTGTAAAATTTTATACGAAGTTTGATACTTTGAGCACTAAGGTTTTTGTTGTATGCATGTGAGTGCTGAGAAATATTTATAAATAAATGCTTCTAAAATGTGAAATGAAACACTTTACAGTGGAGTCCGGATTAAAGTTCCACACTTCAGTGATATACTTGTGTACACTAAATGATTGTTAATGCATACTACTTACATATCAACAGGGAAACCGGACCATAACACTGGGAAAGATTTCAGACCAATTTGCCCAGTTTGTCTCTCTTCGTTTTTACTCAAAACATTAGAAAAACTGATCGACACATCAAGAGCAGTCTTAGTACAATAACTGCAGCAGGGAACAACATACTTACCAGAAGGGTAAGTCTGCAGAAACAGCACTGCACAAAGTTATTGGAACAATAGAAAAATCCCTTAAAAATAAGGAATTTAGTATGGCAACTTTTCTGGATATTGAAGGAGGGTTCAACAATGTTGATGCGAAATCGATAAATTCATTGCTCATTATACGAGCGAAAAGACTATCAGTGGGTTCATGCAATCAGCGTTAAGGGAACTCTCCAAGTGGGCGACCTCAAACGGACTAATGGGTAACCCAGCCAGCCGCCTATAGATGGAGTAACACTAACCTTATAGAGCGAAGCCAAGTACCTTGGCATAATTCTGCACTCAAAGCTTTCTTGGAAAAAGAACACTGAGGTAAGGTAAGAGAACTTTCGGAAAAAAATGCAGCCTGAAACTGTATATCAACCAACGTACAATACGATAATCAGACTATTTTGACTAATGGAGATTTCGTGTAGTGGAAGGCGGTGCAGACACAATTCTATGATACCTAAAGAGCATCATAAAACTTCAACGATTAGCTTGTGTAGGAATAACAGGTGCGCTCCGATCGACGTCTCAGGCGGCGGCACAAGTGATTCTACATATTCCACCCATTGATATATATGTTAAAGAGATAACGGCCAAATGTGCTTCCGGGATTAAAGCAGCAGGCATGATAAAAGAAAACACGTACGGTCATGCATCAAAAACAGACTAACTGGTTTCCACGATAGATCTGAAAAGAGAGCATAAAATACGAATACCCGACAGAAAGGAATGGCAGACCAGAGTCATATCAGATGATAGTGGTCACCATTGTATACTGACTGCTCAAAGATTGACAATTGCACTAGATCAGGAGTTTACTCGAAAAAATTATTTTTAAATTGCTCATTTAAACTTCCAGGGTGTTGATCATGGCACTGGTCTCAACGGGCATCAATTCAAGATATGTCAATGCAGAATGCAGCTCTCGCTCATCGAACAACACAACACTCACTTTGTTGAGTTCCCAGACACTCTGGAGTGGAGGGAAAGGGCGGATGAGTGTGCAAGGAAAGGCTTTGAGCTTGACCTTCAGCGAGTGGTAGAGAACACAAGCATTCCTCTAAACGAGTTATACACTGCGATTGGCCTGAGCGTAACCGCGGAAACCAATAAAAGGTGGTCTCTGACTACTAACTGAATCTTAAAAGGACAAAATGTCTGCTTGGATTCAACAGATCAACTACCAACGTCCTCACAGGTATTGTACAACACCTCCTCTGTGAATGTCCTACATTTCAAAGAAGCCGTGCCAAATATCTTGGCGATTTTTTCTGTGAGGACCTGGGAAATTTGCAAAATGTCTCACTGGAGGGACTAGTTACCTTCTTAAAAAGATCTAAGTGCTGTAAGAAACTTAGTTAGGCGAAGGAAATCAAATGCATGTATTACAAAGTATCTTTCATGGCAAGAATTCGTCATAGAAATATTTTGAAGAAAGTAAAAGAAAAAATATTGAAACATGCACATTGCTTAACTAGAAAGTTATATACAAGGTGGCGCAAAATTAATTTTATTTTATAATGGCGTCATACGTCAATCATATTTGACAGTTGTAAACTATACAGCTGCAGTATACAAACAGACAAGTAATGGAGCGCGTAAAGGTCAAAACAAAAACTTTCATCACTCAAAATAATATGTTTGCTTTTTAGTAAAAAAGTTATTCAAAACAAAATTGGATAATTTATTTGTATGTTTGGCTTGAAACACACCTGGTATGTACTACGAAAAAATCATAAAGAAAATTAAGGTTTTCGCCCCACTTTCACTCTTCATAACTTATGCGTTTTAAAAAAAATATAACAAATATTTAGTCAGCAATCCTTTATTTTTTCTCACAACATTCAGTCTTCCTTTATTTTTTCTCACAACATTCAACAGTCCCCCCCCCCCCAACTCTTCATAGGTCTTTTCCACACATATGATTGTGCATCTGACCTACATATCGCACCCTCAGTATAGAAGGATCACAACTCAAAATGTTCCAAAACTGAGTCTTTTGCATAAATTAATTCAGAGTACACATTTCTAACTGCTGCAAATATTTCGTTCACATAACTATCTTCTTTAACTGGAAAAATACAGTTATGTCTATTTTTATGTCAAGTGTGTTGCTTTTGCACGATCAACTAAAGAGAATTATTTTGAGTTGCGTTAATGGGCTCAAGAGCAGCTGATTACTTTTATTACACATAAAGAGTTTTATTTTGAGTTCTGCCTCTATAACTGTAAAAAGAGATAAATTTCGTGGTATATTATTTTGCATTGTGCCTCTTTAGTTGTGAAAAGTGAGTTCAATTAGGTTAGGAAACTTATAAAATTAAAACATTTTATCAGTTAAAAAGGCACAACTTAAGATAATATCACTAGTTAATCGAACAAATTTCAGTTAAAGAGTCATAAATCAAAATTTTGTTTTATTTTCGCAAACATAATATAAAATTGGAAAAAAATATAGTAGAACCTTCTTCAATGTTGTATATTTTCATGATGGAACTATATTTTCTTTAAATATTACAATAATTTTTACATAAAACGTTTTTCGTCTCTCCTGAAAATCTTAGTATTTTGAGTTGTGACCCTTTTGTATTTAGGGTGCGATATGTTAAACGTGCTTTCATCTGCAAGTAAAACGTGCAGACGCTTTGCGAATTTTATTCTCTTGTGTCGGCTAATCTCGTTGCTGAAGGTTTTTTCGTCCAGCTCTTCCATTATAATTATAATTTCGCAACACTATACGTATACTTTCGGGGTTGCAGTTAATATTAAGGTGTTGGGCGACTTCTGTTGTGGGCTTAGAAGCTCTCAAATTTGGATTTTACTTAATTTGTTGCCCTATCCACCGTTCATCTGTGTTGGTCGTCCCGATTTCTTCTTATTTTCCACAGATTTTATTTCTTTAAAACGTTTTATCTCGTCGTATACAATCGAACGGTGACTGATGACTAATAATTAAATTTTTGACTTCAATTGAGTTCTATCCACACTGTATACCCATGCTTATAATTGGGACTTTTATTCAACACATGGTGGCCGCCGTAACCGAATGGGTTGGTGCGTGATTACCATTCGGGATTCACAGAAAGATCGTTGGTTCGAATCTCGGTGAAAGAAAAATTAATAAAAACATTTTTCTAATAGCGGTCGCCCCTCGGCAGGCAATGGCAAACTTCCGAGTGTATTTCTGCCATGAAAAAGCTCCTCATAAAAATATCTGCCGTTCGGAGTCGGCTTGAAACTGTAGGTCCCCCCATTTGTGGAACAACATCAAGACGCACATCACAAATAGGAGGAGGAGCTCGGCCAAACATCTAACAGAAGTGTACGCGCGAATTATTTATTTATTTTTTTTTTTATTCAACAAAACACGACTGAAAATTTAATTTAATATACTACGTTTGGTTCATTCTTTTCACTGTCCTATCGAGAGCAATTTAATTGTGGGATTCCCCGTTTTAAAGTGCTAAACAATCGCAATAATGTCAGATGTCCGACTTCTTTTTTTACATCAATTTCGCGAATGCTACATGATAACAATGATCAAGTGAATTTGTGAATTTGTATATACTGTTTTTAAAATCCTATTTGAATACCCAATAGAAAATTATAAAAAACAAAAAATAAATATAAATAAAATAAAAATAATTTGATTTTGTAGCTGCATGCCATGTATGTCGGAGTTATTTATTGAGCCACTGTATATGTATGTGTTCTTAACCACAAAAATATAAATTTCTTTACATTTTGCATTTACCAGCACAAAGGATGACTACATAAAACCACAACTCACAGTCGGTTCGAGAGTCCCTTATCAAAAACAATAACATGTAAGGTAGCAAAGCGTTAGATTGTCCATTTCTTAGCAAATGTTAGTCTAGATGGCTAGTAACCTAGACTAGTCTCTTTGAGTGGCCTCAGAAAAAGGAATTTGGAGTCGCTATATGTGAAATCTTATGTCCACATATCTTATATTTTTAGTCTTAGCACGCAATAGAATATTTTCTTGTAAGTGGATTGGTATCTCTTAGGAACAAGAAAATTGCAAATTGCCCGAAAACTAACTATTTTCTTTTTTTAAAATGTCTGGAGAGTTAGTAATGTACCTCGTTCCGAAATTCACGTCAAGTCAGAAGCACTAGAGATTTATTAAGAAAAATTAGTGGAACAATTTTTACTCATTATTTTTAAAACACAATAAATTCCATCACTGCCAGCAGGCAAATTTACAAAAAAAAAAAAAAAATTATGCTAAGCGCCACATGACAGAATTGTAGCATTTTCAAGCAGGATGATATTTTTTTTGCCACCTTGTAAATGTGTGTTTAACCTTGGTTTAACACACATAGCTGTTTCATGTTTTTTTTTGTTGTTGTGTGGTCTGTGCTTTTGACACACTTCAAATTGTAAATGCTTTTTATTTCTTACTTTTATTGTTGTTGTTGGTCGTGTCATGAATGTTTTTCAACTGCCGTGTCGACTATCCTGTCACAACTTTCAAGGATACTTGAAAGGACACGCAATTACCCATCGTAGACAAACGCATATATCTTTGAACAAATGCATGAGTAGAAGGGCATAACTTGCAGTGATTGTCACTAAATTGGCGCGTCCATAGCAGATGCTCCGAATTTCTGTGAACGATTTTTTGCTTTGACCCGCGAGCATTTTCTTTGAGTTTGGATTCGAGGATGGTTGTCCTGCTATTCCAACGAGTGTTGTTTTTGTTGGTAATTCAAATAAAATAAATAATTTACCCACTCTCAATTCCATTACCTTTTTACTTTCCCGCAAGGGCATCTCCCTCAAGGAGGTGACGGGTCCGACGACCTTGCGGACCCTAGTCAAGATGTCCCTCGCTTCAGTGACATTGTAAGAGTTAGCTAGATAGTTAGGAGACAAAATCCCGCATATATTTGTTCTCCATTATTGGACGGTGTGTTGGTCAGTGTATGTTATCCATGTTAGGTGCGACTGTTTATGTAAAAAGCATGGCCGATATACAACGGGGCGCACTGGGAGTCCCTGGATAGGTCGCTAGGGCTTTCTACCTTCGACCTTAAAGGGCTGATTTAAGTTCGCTCTGCCGATGTGTTAGCTCCGGTGTATATCAGTAACCAGCCGCCTTGTATAGGGTGCTCCATATAATGGTTCTCTTTAAAAGTTTTCTTCCCAAGTTTTTAAACTTTTGTGAAGGTATGTATGTAAATAAATAGAGGAAAATAAATAATATTTATTTATAAACATGTTGTACCAAATTCAAGCTGCATTTTCCACGGGAATTGATATAACTCGTAAAAATTAAGTAAAAATAAAATCAGTGTCTAATTTTTTGATTTTATAACAAACCTTTTTCTTTTTTGGTCCTCCCTAATACTCACTTTGTTTCGTGATAATATTTTACTTAATCTAGAACGGTATGAGAATAAAACGTAGGGAGAGCCCTGATAGAGTCAATGATTAAAAAAAACAGACGTTAGCTCTTGCTAATCTTAAGGATAGATAATTCCCACGCACTTCAATTACAAAAGTGAGGTTATTTCGAAATATCATAATGACATTATTTGAATTAATTGTTAAATATATATTTAATGGATTAAATTACTTAATTAATATAATAATATATTATATATAATTAATACATAATTTGGAAATAAAATTTAATCAAAACAGCAATGCCATATATGGAGAAAGTTCTTTTATCCTTTTAAATTTATTATGAGTGAATGTTTTCAAAATTTAACAAGTCAACATTTGCTTGCTACACCTTAGATGAATTAAGAAATCACCTTTCAGTGTTTGATTCAGCTCTTGGAACTCCCTTCGGCTGTGGTTTTTTTAATCAAACAAACAGAAAAAATCGGAGGAAGCCATATCAGGTGAATTGGATGGCTGTTGAATGGTATTCGTTTCATTCTTGGTAAAAAATTCGGACATTATGATGACACTGTGCGACGATGCGTTATCATGGTGCAAAATACACGAGCTGTTTTCCTATAAACCCTTACTTTTTTGGCGAACTGCTTCACGTTAACATCCCATAACGACAATTAATAAAAATCGTATTAACTGCCTGACCTACTGGCTTGGTTTTTTTGGGTCTTGATTCATTCGGAGCTCTCCTCATATCTGGATTTTGTGTCGTACTCATAAGCCTAATGTATCGAAAAAAACAGAACTCAAATCTGTTGACTTAGAGTGTCTCCTGGGGATTGTGCCGGGAAATTTTTCATGAAAGGGGTACGTACGTATAAAAAGGAAAAAATGGGGTTTGAGAAAGTAAATAGTACATTTTTCTTCTATTATTTTTTTAAATGGAAAACTAAATTTTTCTAACGCAATACAAGTATCAGAGAATGTATGGTAGCATGAAATATCATAATCTATTTAAGAGACAGATGGTTAACGTGGCGAGCGATGTATCTACGCGTATTTTTCCTGTATTTTTCTCTTAGAATTCGGTATAGTTTTAATTTTTCCAATTCCATCACCGCTCTAAGTAACTCTAAGTAATCCGGGAATAAAGAATGTAATTAATAAGCATATATATACATTTATATATATGTATGCATGTATATATATATATATGTTTATTTGTATTTGTGTGTTATTTTATAAGCGTTCGAATGAAGCTACATTTCTCGCAGGAGGAGTGTCAAGCTTTTCACGACAGTTGCAATTAAACGTTGATAGTTGTAATAGCTTGCAGGCGACAAAAATCTGTCGTTGACAAGCTTGATGCGTTTTCTTTATTGTTTTATAAAACAAAAAAATATTTCATATGTGAATTTTCATGTGAAAAATAATATAATTGGCATACAATTCCTGTTTAACACGTTCAATTGATAAAAAATAAAAAAATCTTCACGCAAAGCCATGTGCGTTTATATGAATATAAACGTATTTGTGAATATTTCTGTTTTTTTTTTTCTTTTTAATTTGTTAGTTTACGTTTCTGTATTTTCACCCATTTTCGCATGATGTCTATGGTTTTCGAAGTATCTAAGTTGTATTTTATTTTATAGTTACCCACTTTTTGTGGTCAATTTTATGCGCTTTGTGGTTTGTGTCAGTTGCAGAAAATTTTCAATGTGAAAAATGTCCATTACGAAGCCAAAAATTACATATAGCTTTCTATATATATGAACTTAGGTATGTATGAATAATATACATTTATTTTGTTATGCTTTATTTGCGGCCTTTCAAATTTTTAAATATTCCTGAAAGATTTTTTTTTTCAATAGTATTTCTGATTTCTAAGCAAATATAAAATATTTCAGAGTGTTGCATTTTCATGCCATCCACAAGCATCCACATGCAGCATTTATGTGGGCATAAGTACAGTTGCAATCAAAATAATAGTAACATAAAAGAGGTTTGTATTGAACTTCTATTTCAATCTGATGTCTACGTCCTGATATTGACTTAGAAAAGGGAGGATCCTGTAATTTTGGGCTACTTTCGAATGGGAGACGGATGTTTACGAAAAGCTTTTGCTGAAATGAAATTGGCTTTTTTTAGAAAAACCACTCAACCAAGGCCTCACCGACGATATGTTTCGCACAAGAACTACGGTGGCCGATTCAACTGGCTAAATCGATTCCTTCAGTCAATCTGAATACTTTGGGCTTTACACTCTTTTCTTGGGGATTTCAGCGAGTTCCTCCTCCTATTTATGATACGTGTCTTGCTGTTGTTCCACAAATGGAGGAATCTACAGTTTTATGCTGCCTCCGAATAGCAAATTGGTTTTTTATGAGGCGCCTTTTCGTGGCTGAAATACAGTCGGAGGTTCGCCATTGCCTGAGGATCCGATTGGAGTTTCTTCTTCTTAATTGGCGCGAGTCGTTTCTTTCTCGTGCTAACCGGCGCCAATTGGGTACACGAAGTGAAGCCAAGTCCTTCTCCACCTGATCTTTCCAACGCAGAGGAGGCCGCCCTCTTCCTCTGCTACCACCAGCTGGTACCGCATCGAATACTTTCAAAGCCGGAGCGTTTGTATCCATTCGGACGACATGACCCAGCCAACGTGGCCGCTGGATCTTTATTCGTTGCGCTATGTCTATGTCGTCGTAAAGATCATACAGCTCATCGTTCCATCGTCTGCGATATTTGCCGTTGCCAACTTGCAAAGGTCCAAAAATCTTACGCAGAATCTTTCTCTCAAACACTCCAAGCGTCGTTTCATCGGATGATTTCGATTGGAGTTTATCTCAAGAAAAATTAGATGCAGTTTTTTTGCATTTTCTACAGTTTTATAAGCACGAGCTGCATAAGGACAAAGAATTTGAATATTTCTTTTTTGTAGAATAACATATGAGGGCATCAATTTCTTTCTGAAACTATGAGCAGAAATAATTTTCCGAAACTTTTAGGTTTATTCGTTTTGATAAAAAAAAATCAGCGGAGCCAACGTTTGAAACAGACACCTTCGCTAGATATCTACGATATGGAATATTTTCATTAAGAACATCCAAAACTGTCTCTAAAGTAAGATGCCGATTTACGCAATACATGCCTAACAAGCCGGATAAATTTGGAATCAAATTTTGGTTAGCTTCGGACGTCGATAGCAAATACCTACATCATAAAGGCCCTCTTCAGTATAATTCTCTGAGGTTGTGGAAGAACTGTGACCTAGCAACACAACTTCTAGCAAAAAAGACTACGTTGGTTGAAACTATTCGGTCAAATAAAAAGTATTTAATTACCACTAATCGCGAACACTTTTGTAACAGATAATTGTACTCTTACGGTCTATAAAAGTAGTCAAAAAAAAAGATACTTTTACTTAGTTCTAAAAATAAAAGAGGAAGGCGGACTTGGCTTCACTTGGTGTGTCCAATTGGAGCCGGTTAGCACGAGAAAGAAACGACTGGTGCGACAAAATCGCAGTTATCGCACCAATTAAGAAGAAGAATAAACATAAATTTGTAACAGTAGAAAACAATAATAAACTCTTTCATATTACAACAAGTCAAATTTGGTGTAGACATGTCGATCAAATGGCGAGGAAATTTACTACAAAATCTAAGTCTTGCAGATGGCCACTCCAATATTTTTTTTAATATCCTTGATTTAGCTGACATAAACGACTGGATTTTGTACAAGAAAATGACAGAAGTAAATATCTCGAAAGAAAATATTTTACTCAAGCTAGCAGTAGAACTTGGCACCGGTTTTCGAAAAGCCCGTGAACAACCAAAAGGAAGAGCAAATACGAAAGGATTGTTGCCTAAGTCTATTACAAATGATTTGAAAAGATGTCATATAGGATACTGTAAGGAAAATAAAATCAACAACAATTGATCTAATGTAAAAAATATGTTTGCGGCAAATGTACAATGGGCACACTTATATGTAAAAAATGCGACCCGCAATGAATATATATATAATTAGCGCGTACACCCTGTTTGGGTGTTTGACCGAGCTCCTCCTCCTATTTGTGGTAAGCGTCTTGATGTTGCTCCACAAATGGAGGGATCTACAGTTTTAAACCGACTCCGAGCGGCAGATATTTTATGACAGAAATGCACTCGGAGGTCTACCATTGCCTGCCGAGGGGCGACCGCTTTTTGGAAAAACGTTTTCTTCATTTTGGTGTTTCACGGAGATTCAAACCTACGTTCTCTCCGAATCCCAAATGGTAGTCACGCACCAACCCATTCGACTACGGTGGCCGCCTTTTGCGTTTGTAATAGAAATGGTCAGTCTACTATTTCGTTTAATTGTAACAAATTTAATTTTTATTTTTATTTCCTTCGTAATACACATATTTCATACATGCATACATACATAAAAAATAAATAAATAATTGGCGCGCACACTTCTGTTAGGTGTTTGGCCGAGCTCCTCCTCCTATTTGTGGTGTGCGTCTTGATGTTGTTCCACAAATGGGGGGACCTACAGTTTCAAGCCGATTCCGAACGGCAGATATTTTTATGAGGAGCTTTTTCATGGCAGAAATACACTCGGAGGTTTGCCATTGCCTGCCGAGGGGCGACCGCTATTAGAAAAATGTTTTTATTAATTTTGCTTTCACCGAGATTCGAACTAACGACCTCTCTGTGAATTCCGAATGGTAATCACGCACCAACCCATTCGGCTACGGCGGCTGCATACATACATACAAAAACATAAAGTCGGGATAGATATGATAGAAATAGGATCTATTAAGTGTTGGTATGGTTAGTGTTAAGAAACCTAGACTGCCTTCGACAACTTTGCTATCTAATTGTATGCCGATCTCCATGCTTATGTTAGGGTTGTTAATATTAACAGAAAAAATTAATCCCGAGAATTTTAGAATATTTTTATGTGATCCCCAAATTCCGAATTATGGGGACTCGTACCGAAATATTACATTCTTAAATTTAATAACCTTAATGTTTTTTATAAATACTAGAAGCTTTTTTTATGCTGCTTATTAACGATATTTAATAAAGTTTAATGTAATTCCATGCTCTCGGAGCATAGTTTCTTATGTTCAAAAACGTTAATACTTTTTTAAAAGATCTAGAAACACTCTAGCATACCATTTTATGATATTAAATAACATTTGCTAAAGACAAATAAATAGACTTTGAATATTATTTATTTGTTTTACATCAAAACAAACTATCAATTCTTAAAGCAGCGACTAGCTCATAGATTAATAAATTGCATTTACTTAAATTCAGGCCCAACCACATCGGTTAGATGAAATCGATTAGTAAAATTGTAATCCATATCTTTCCTACACTTCGACTTGAAGCATATTAGTAAATGATGATGAACACTGGTGCATTTCTATTCTTTTTACCTCAACTGTACTTGTATATTTAAATTTCCAATAACTTAAAAATTACTATTTTATAGGCATTTTGACATTTCGGTACAAAGTGAAAAACCACAAAAATCAATACTTGCAAATTTTGGCATTTAAAAAATAAGTGTCCGTTTATGATACAAGTATATTTATAAATATGAGCAAGGATGAATGCTAGCTCAAAATGTGGTTTGCACATTTCGAGTGGTTTGTTACACATAACTGATGCATGCATATCTGTAAGCTTCAAAAATACAAATACAAAACTAACATTTCATAGAAATTTGAAGTTTCCTCCGGCAAAAATATTATGCGAAAAATGTGATGTGAAATACTTGATTTGAATGAATTTGGTTAAATCACAATAAAATTGTATTAAATGAATGTTTTTGTATGCATTTCGCAGACGAGAACATTTCTCAGGTACTAATAAAAAATCAATAAATAACTGAAATAGACTGCTAGAAGTGGTTTCGGAAATCTTTTTACAACCTCAAGCGATTGCCGCTCTTTTTTTATTCAACAAATTTAACAAGATAATAGGAAAAATTCAATTTGTTCTTGCCATTTCCGACAAATCTTGAGGAAGTTTAGTACTATAAGAAAATAAAAGTTTGCGCACGATTAAATCTTAAAATATATATTAAACCTTTTGTTTCTAGACATTCGGTTAAAGGGGCTTTATTTTATCACATACCAATGTATGCACGTACATTGGAGCACCCACAAATGCAAAAGTCTTTATTTTTGTCAGTCAAAGCCCAAAAACTAAACAAAAAATGGAGTATGGCTTTAACGCCTAATTTCTCTAAAAATAATGGTTTGGCGAGAAGAAACACCACAAACACTTCTATGTAGACTGAAACCGGAAACAATTCTTTCATACAAAACTTTTGTCCTACGTACGTATAGGTTCTTGGTTCAAAATATGTCAAAGGTAAAATTTTTAAAAATACTTTTTTTAACAGCGAAAATATACCTGAATATATATGATAATAGTAGTAGATGCCTTCCATTTCAATTCAACCGGGCTATTCGGGTCATGTTCTTCGATTTCGATGTAACTGAAATATGTTGATCTCTGGTCAAAATAATGAGACACGTATTTTTTTTTTCGACCGAAAAAAATTTTTTTCAAGCTTTATCGGCAATTTTGTTTTTCGGCTTAAAATCCATTTTTTTTTTTATAATATAAGAAAATTTTGTTTTTAAATGCTCATAACTTAGTCAAAAATGAACCGATTTTAATAATTTTGGGTTCAAATGGATCGTCATTACTTACACGAGCGATTTCATGTAGAAATAGTTGCAAAAAAGTAATTGCAAATTTTTTATTTTGCAAAAAACAAAAAGTGCGAAACAGGTTTTTTACTCAAAAATTCATTACTCAAAAACAACTCATTTTAGCTACTGGGCATTCAGCTTAATTGAAGTTTGAGGTGTCCTCTTGATTAGGAAAGAGTTATAAAAAAAACAAAAATACACTTTTTCAAATATTGAATTTCGAAAAAATTTCAATTTTTTTTCTTTTTTGCTAAATAAAAAATTTCCAACTACTTTTTTGCAATTGTTTCTACATGAAGTCGCTCGTGTAAGTAATTACGATCATTTTGAATCCAGAATTATTAAAATCGGTTCATTTTTGACTAAGTTATGGGCACTTAAAAAAAAAATTTTCTTATATAATTAAAAAAAATCGAGTTTGAGCCGAAAAACAAAATTGCCGATAACTCTTGAAAAAAAATTTTTTCGGGCAAACAAAAAAATACGGGTCTCATTATTTTGACCAGAGAGCAACATATTTCAGTTACATCGAAATCGAAGAACATGACCCGAATAGCCCGGTTGAATTGAAATGGAAAGCATCAGTAGTAATATTTGTGTTGGTAAAAAGAATATTTGGCGGCCGCCGTAGCCAAATGGGTTGGTGCGTGAGTACCATTCGGAATTCACAGAGAGATCGTAGGTTCGAATCTCGGTGAAACACCAAAATGAAGAAAAACATTTTTCTAATAGCGATCGCCCCTCGGTAGGCAATGGCAAACCCCCGAATGTATTTCTGCCATGAAAAAGCTCCTCATTAAAATTTCTGCCGTAGATTCACTCGCACTCCACACTATAGTGAAGGATGGAACTCAGCCAAGCACCCAATAAAGAACAAAAGCGACAAATATATAAATACATATTATACAAGGTGGCGCAAAATTAATTACCCTATCAAAAGATTTATAGGTTTTCCAAATGCCGTCGTATGTCAATCATATTTGGGTCTTGTGAACTAAACATCCGCTGTATATATACAGACAAGCGGAGAGTACGTAAAGGCCAAAAAAAAAAAGATCTTAGTCACCCAAAATCATTCTTTCTTTAAGGAACAAGATATTTAAAAACAAAATTAGATTATTACATATGATTGTTTATACTTTATTAATAAAACAAGCTTGAGCTTTCGGAGGTGTCATAAAAATATGGAATATTTGCAGATAAAAACTAGAAAACACTTAAGTCTAATTAAAATTTAATTTTTTTTTACTTATTTATTCTTAAAAAACTGTTTTTATTTGAAAAAATTCTCATAAAAGGTTGCATTATCATATTTTTTTAATGCGCACTTGTAATATAATTGGTAATAATTATTGCAGTGCATACCCAATGAACACTTCAGTGAATACCCTTATCATTTTACTTGAAAATAAATCACTTGGCGTTCATCCTAGTCTAGCACGCGCAACATGTGTAAATTGATGACTAATCCTCACCTTTAATTAACACAATTCGCTAAATAAAAAAAAGTACAAAAAGGAGTTAAATACGTAAAGAAAAAAATTGGCTCATTTACAAAGTAGGAAGCAAACAAAAACGAAAACACAGCAGTACATTACAGGTACACACAAAAATAAAAAAAAATAAAATATGCATTCACTCTATTTACATATTATATTTGTGTAAGTATGTATGTATGTAAATACATCTATTTTCTTTTATTTGCTGTCTCCAAATAACAAAAGTTTCTTTTGCAAACACTACCTTAATGCGAGTTGGTCCAAATAAAAGTTTCTTTTCGAACTGTGGGTTATTTCAGCACTGCTACAACCGCAAAATGATATGGATTGAATGTCAAAAAATATTACACACTTGTGTCCGTAGTGAATGCTGCGTTGCTAAACAGTCCCGAACAGTGGATTTAGGGTTTTTGCAGAATGCTATGCGAAAATTTATGGTAGAATCGTGCAAAACTCTCAACACTAAAATTGCTATGTTCGGAGATCAGAGTATCCGTACTTGATTATCGATAAGTCAATACTTTCGCAGAGAGTTTTCTATAGATCTTGAAGTCTTTAGTCCACTTTATGCACCAAAATTCTGTTGTTAACGCCAGTGCACTTTAGAGTTGAAATAGAATGCATAGGCTTCAGCAATGTCTAGCCCCAGGAAACTCCGCACTAAGTTTGGCCATTCAGTTATCAACTATTTTGTCAAAGCCAAGCATTGGCCTGTAAGCTGCGGCTTGAAGCGGTTAAACTTTTTTATGTGGTACCCAGATAAATTCAAAAACAGTTCAGAATATTATGAAACATATCATTAGACCCGTGCGTAAAATATAACCAGAAACATTAACGAGGTATTGAAAGTTTTACTTGGCATTAAGCCAGTCAAGGCAGCCCAATGAAAGAAATATACCTCACATAACCAATTTAAGCTTTGTATTGGATGCTAGGGAGTAACAGGTATGCCACAGAGATTAATAGGGTGGCGCAAAATTAATCATCCAAGTATCTTTTTGAGTAACTTTTTTACGTAATAAAAAAAAACGATTTTGTGTAAAGAAAATCTCTATTTTGACATTTATGCGTTCCATTGCTTGTTCGTTTGTATATTACAACTGTCTAGTTCACAAGTGTCGAACATGATTGACGTACAACGCCATTTGCAAAAACTACATCTTCCGAAAGGGTGCATATTTTAGGGATAACTTACCTATATATAGATAATAAGATGCAAGCAGAATAAGCGAAAGTTTATTTTACCGACAGGGTTAGTAACCACAGCTCGAGATTTTATAACTGTCCTATCCAGGACTAATAGCGATAAGCCAGTTACGTCGACTAAATCGTATGATGTTGGCAGAATCTGCGTTTTGCCTCAATTTAAGCAGAGGCCATTCATTTTGGCCCATCTAAGTCACCGTTCAGTCTGGAGCGATTAGGCATGGAAAATAAGTTTGAGTATCGTCTTCATAGGTATGAGGATGGTATGGGATCCAAGATTGACCATGAGTTCATTATTATAATAATAATAATTATTATTATTATTATGAAAGGATTTAGCACTGCGACATGTTAGGCGGTTTCATCTTCCTCCCTACCGAACCTTCAAGTTCCATTGCAATATATTCCCATGTTAGTAAGATGATAATTCAATCTACAGTACCCCGTTAGAATTCCTATGATGATTCTAAAATTATACTTATTTAATTCCATACAATCTTTAAGTGGGTTTTAGGTTAGCGATCTTTGAGGTGGTCCCGTAGGAGTATTACTGCATTGAGAAACGTTGTAGTTTGAAAGATAGCTAGAGAATGTCTTCCGTCACCTAAAGCACGGCCGGAGAACAACTGTAACTAGATCTAAAGCCTTATTGGAAAAATCTAGATAAAAATCTAGGTTTCCTTGAGCTATCTGATTCAAAGCGAAGTTTTCGTATACTTTTGGTATATGTACATATGTAAATACACATATAATTGACGCTTACATCCTTTTTGGGTGTTTCGGCCCTATTTGTGGCGTGCGTCTTGATGTTGTTCTACAAATGGAGAGATCTACAGTTTTAATCCGAGATCTTTTATGAGGGGCTTTTTCATGGCAAAAATACATTCTATGTAAGCCTTTTTTTCATTTCTTCCACGTAAATTTAATCAGTTACGCTCACTAAAGGTACAAAATTCCACAACAGCTCAGCAGCGTTCGCCTAAGCTTCACAAACAAAGTTAAATTCTTGGGGCTTATGTTGAATAAGGACCAATGTTTCAGTGGTAAGTTTTTTAAACTAAGTTTAAGCTTGCAAATTTTGACGAATAGCCTTAGTTTAGCTGGATAAGCATGTTTAGCATGGTAAAATTTGCACTGAAAAACTGGCCCTAAGAAGCTGAATTGCAAGGATGACATAATTAACGAACATGAGCAAATTTCATGGTCTGGAATATTTGTAAAACAGCTTCGACCGCCAAGTAGGCCCTAGGTTAGGTTAGGTTATGGTAGTCGGTCCGTATGACCAACTCACTTAGACCTTACAGGTCCGTTGTGAAACCAATGTGCGTCACGGGAACCTTGGTTATTTATTTTCATGAAACCATTTTGAGGCTGTTATGAAGCGCAGGAATGGTCTAGTCCCCGCGCCAGATAGTTATGTAAGAGAATTGAAAATGTGTTTACCTAGACAACCTGCTCTGATTTTAGCTAAGGCTGGACAATTGTAAAGGAAGTGTTCAACTGTTTCTTCCTCTTCCTCATCCCTACAACTTCTACAATATTCATGGGAGAATACTTCTAGTCTCAAGGAATGCCTGCCAAATACCCAATGACCTGTGACACAAGCCTCGACCTTCGAGATATCTTCCCTTGAGAGGCTCAGCAATTCCTTTGTCCTTTTCTTGTTTATTTCCAGCCATAGTAGCCTAGCTGTTACGCATGTATCTTCATCTTCCAATGACCTATTGGCCTCTTGGGTAATGTTGTTTTTTATTATTAGCTTACTCGTGGCCAAAGATATTCCCATGGCACTTTTATCACGGAACAGTTGAAGAGCAGTACCTTTTCTGACTAGCGCATCAGCTCAAATAAGGCTGACCTTGAATACGACGCTAATATAATTTAGGGTTGTTCGGCATTCCTGTGCAACCTTTGATCTTAGTATAGCCGCATTCATCGATTTAATGGCCGCTTGGCTATCCGAGAGTATATTTATAGTCGTTTTTGTTACGGCATGCGCAAGTAGGCCCTAAATCACAATCTTTGCCGATCCATATTGGATGTTCCTATGGAAATGCGCTTTTGGGTTAGGCGGCCTATCTCTTTGATAGAGCTTAATTTTTACACAAAGTTTTGAAGTTGAAAAACTACGGTAAATTTACACAAATTAATCATCTACTTCTAGATCTTGCAGAATATCAGATGGGAGCTACCCTTCGCTTACGGTGAGTATTCTAGTGAGTCTTGCGAAGCAGGGACAGATGAATATAAATAAAACTTCTGAGAACAATTTCAACAAAAAAATTCCGAGCAGAGGGTGAACATGAGTGGAGGACAAACTTGCCGTAGCCATTTCCACGGATGTCTCTAAACTTGAGGGCAGACGTGCAGGTGATATCTTCTCACGAAGGGCACTTCCTTTTTGCTTACCCGAGTACAAAAGCATGTTCTAACGCAAAGTCCAGCCAGTGTCATATGGAGTTGCTCGAAACCAAACCTATAGATGGCGATGTTTTCATATTTAGTTATATTCGGTCTACAATTGGAACTCTAGGTTCATTCACATTCCATTCTAAACTTGCAATGAACTGTTGTACATCTTTACAGAAGATGGGTCTTCGCCTCACTTGATTTACATAGAGCCATAAAAGCAAAATGCATATTAGATGGGCGTGCGAGGTAAGCTAAGTCCAAGCAGGTTCTTCTTGAAAAATAATGCCTTAGTAGATGATAGCAACTGCATTCTAACTGAACCTAGGTAAAAAGTTTTGTATCTCCTTCTCTCTTTTATTGCCACTTCTACCCGGCCAGAATATTATTTACTTTTTATTCTTATCTTAAGTCGAACGTTAACTTTTAGTTCGCAAATGCTTCCCTATTTCGTATTAAGGTTGTTAGGAGTATTTATCTCTTAACGTATTGACATGAATTATAGTTCAGCATAAAACAAATAATTCATATTTTACTAAATCATTTATGCATACTGCGCTCTTACATACAAATGCTTATAAAGGCATAAACAATAAATGACTCATGTCCCCAAAGCGATGCCCCTTTTGCGATGGTCCGCTACGACTCTACCCACATACACACACAAGTAGCTTGCATAAAATATTTTAATCACGCAAAAACATATATTCGAAACACATATCGATGGCATACGAGTAACGCGATTTTAATATGATAAGTTGTGTAAACAAAAATTAGCTCCCCTATTTTAGAGCACTTTTTTGCAAAATAATTTTTTAAAAAGACTTTTATATGATATTTAGGTTTTTTGCTGGAAATTCAGTAATAAAATTGAATAACATTAATGGGACTAGCAGATATGATTTATATGTATTTATATGAATACCTATAAAGAAAAATCTTATAAAGCGTGAGACACGTTATCAAGTGAGTGACTTATATTTTACCAAAAGTACAACTGATACACCTACATATATATTCCTATTAAAATTGAATCAAATGGTTTATCAAACTCTATTACTCAATATGAAGTCGTCATTTTGTCCAAAGAATATCTCAGTGGCAACTAGTTTAGAAAAAGGCAGAAATTTGCAATAGCGAGTGTTTTGTATTACATAGACATACATATCTATAGAGTGCCACGTACATCCTTTTTAGATATATAGCCAAGCCTTCCCTCCAAATTTGTGGGATGCGGCTTAATGTTGTCCTACCAATTGAGGAGCCTACAACTTTATGACAACTCAGTGTGGCATATAGTTTTCATGACAAACTTATCAATTTATGGTAGAAATGCATTCATGGGTTTGCCATTGCCTACCGAAGGGTGAACACCATTAGAAATGAACTTGGAAACCGGGGTAACCAAATGGTGCTCATGCACAAACCAAACCGACTACGGGGCGCCGCACACTATAACTTCCTCTTATACCGCAAAATTAAATATAAATTTTGTTTTAGAATAACTTTTTAACTAAATAAGAAAAATATATGTAAGTTGTCGCCACAATTAGTAAGCGTTGAAAAATTTCGTATAAGTTTTTTTATTCATGTACTTTATTTTCTCTTAAAAAAGAAAGAATATGAAATGTGGCAGAGATTGGTTCACCACCACGCCTACTCTAATACTACATATTAAGTGATTTTGATGAAATTTGATTTCCGAATTTGTCCTAACCATAGAAACATAAATCTGAAAATTCACAGAAGAAACTAAAATTCATACCTCAATTAGCCTACGATCAATGTGTGGAGTCAAGTATTGGGTCAAGAGCTGGCATAGTATACAAGGTGAATCCAACATCAACAAGACTGATCTAGAATTAAACGACAGAAGCTTTGTTCTGATAACTTCGAGTTTATTTATTCAAAATAGTCCCCTCTGGCCTCGGTACACTGTTTTGCGCGATCTAGATCTAAAAGCTTTCCGAAAGAGTGTTTCAGATCATTGACCAAAATGTCCTTCAGGATGTCGGTACAAATCTTTTGAATGGTTTCTACGGACGCAAAACGTTTTCCTTTCATGGCCAAATGCAATTTATCGAATAGGTAGAAGTCACAGGGAGTCATATCAGACAAATACGGTGAATGATTGATGGTTAAAATGCGACTCCTAATCAAAAAATCAGTCACAAGAGTGGATCGATGAGATGTGAATATGCGCCAGCTTCCTCCTTTATGGTATTCAGGGCGAATTTGATGAATGCGATGCAACAAACGCTTCAAAATGCTTCAATAGAAAATAGCATTGACGGTTTGGCCCATTGGCATGAGCTATTTGTCGACAATTCTCTGGGAATCGTAAAACAAATGAGCATCCACTTGATTTTTGACTTCTCCAAACGCGGCTTTTTGGGTGGCGGCTCGTCTGGGGAATGAAACGTGCACAGAACTTCCGTAAGCCCAAATGGTCAGTTAAAATGCGATAAATCGATGTTTTTGAGATATTCAACTCCGATTCCATGAATTCCACCGATGATTTCGGTTCAATTTTGATAAATTTACGAAAAATTTGACAGTGGTCATGGCACCGACTGCATTCTCCAGCGTTCGACGTTCTTATTCCCAATGCATACATTGGAAGAATGTGTGTTCAGCGTCATCTTCTTCCCCATCCTGTATATGCATGTGGAGTGTTCGCATTTTCCTATTTTGAACAGATATTTCTGGAAGACCCCGTGCACCGAAAGCATTTGGGTTATATAAAAATTGAGCCTAGCCGTTTCGTTAATCCAGTGGTATTGCCATACCCTTGGCGTTTCATCCCTTATTTCGCGCGCTTCAGGTTTGCTAGCTCTTTCTTCCATTTCCTCTTTCTTTAATGCCCATGACTTGGAACCGCTTATTACTTGAACAGCTGGCCCTGATATTGTGCGGTAGGCCTTCGTTGTACCGATGTTAAGAGGTTGCATTGGTGATTTACCTGTAGCGCATTTGCCCACAGTTCAGTTCCGTATAAGAGAACGGGGAGCGTAGTAGCCATCATTATTTCCGGTTTCATTTGGATTGGTCCCTCTATATTTTCCATCCATTTACTGAGTAGGGATGCCATCTTAGCGACTTTCTCTGCTGCGTGCTTTATTTGGGTCCAGAATGTTAGTCTAGAGTGTAGTCTTATGCCTAAGTACCTTAGAACTTTGTTTGTGATTAGCGTATTTGAGCAAGTTTGCATACTAACTTCTTACGGGATGTGTTTTTTGGCTAGAAGTATTAACTCCGTTTTCTCTGCGGCTAATTTGAGGCCAGGTGAATCTAGCCACGTTTGTGTTGGTATCATTAATTAGTTAAGTTTTCTACGAGCTTGTTCAAGGTTTCGTGCTGTGATGACTGCTGCAATATCGTCCGCGTATCCTATTAGAAAGACACTATCAGGCATTTCCATATTGAATATCTCCTCATAACTAATCTTCCATAAGTCGGGACTAAGAATTGATACTTATGCCGATCCGGATGTGACGTCTATACAACGAGAATCCTCTGAGGTTTGATAGACGAGTTTGCGGTGTCGTAAGTAATTTCTCATTAGCTCTAAGGCGACCAATAGCGTTCCTTACATCGAAGGTGGCAAGGAGGGCTATGCTTCTGGGTTGTATAGTATCCTGTTGCGCTGCTCTTAGGCTATTTGTGGCAGTTTTGATTGCCGCTATTGTAGACTTTCCGCGTCTAAAGCCGAGCTGTCTTGCTGATAGTCCTCTGGCGTTATCTATGGCTGCGGTCAGTCGAGGCTTGATCAATCATTCAAGCAGCTTGCCTGCTATGTCGAGCATGCATGATGACCGATATGCTGATGGAAGGTTCGAGTTGCTTTTCCCCTTGCTTATCAGCACGAGTTGTTGCTTTTTCAAGATTTCTGGGAAAGTTCCCTCTCTTAGGCAGGCGTTGCACATGTCTAATAAGATTTGTGGTCGCATTTTTGCGATCTCCTTGAGAGCTTCTGCTGGTACTCAATCCGGTACTGGCGCCTTGTTGTTTTTGAGCTTGCTCGCAGCTGACTGAACTTCCTAACTGGTGAATATTTGAGGCTCTTCTGTCCCGTCTATTTGGCGCTTAATGCCTTCTCGTTTGAAGGCTTGTGTAAAAGCAAATGGTAACCATTTCGAATGAAAATTAAATTTTCTTTTTTAATATTTACATGATTAAATAAAACTAACTTCATTAAAAAAATGAGTATACTTTCATATCTATAGCAGACTAAACTTGTAACAGTACTTATGGCAGTACTGAGTACATAGGAAGTGGTTATTGGCATGCGGAGGGAAAAAATATAAATTTGTGAACGAAACGTTTGACAAAGAGTGGCACAAGGCTTGCTTCACAAAATAAAAGCAATACTATCTTGTGGCTGCTATCTCATCATAAAAGGCAACCAAACCGAACGAAGTTTTTATATTAAATATGGCAATCATTGTTCCGATATGCATCAAATAGCAGCTGGGGTTCCGCAGGGAAGCTTTCTAGAACCAAAACTATATGTTTTGTTCACCGCAGACATGCAGGAGGTAACCAATTCATCAACTGCGGCGTTCGCAGACGATACAGTACTATTGGCTTCAGACAAAAGCTTAACTATCGCTACTAAAAAGCTGCAGCTACACATAAACGCAGTTAATGAATGGTTTGATAAATAAATGGGGCCAAAACCATACAAGTCATATTTACTACCAAAACAAAATTTACTGTAGTTCCAATAAAAGTAAATGACAAAGCACTTACAATAGAACCAACCGCTAAATACCTAGGAATTCACTTGGATTGGAAACTATAAATAAATTGGAATTACACATCAAACAAAAAGTCATACAAAGTCATACAAATAAAGGAAAAACTTCGGCAACTTCATTGATTAGTCTGCACAATCTACAGGTGTGGGATACGGCTAAAAGTACTCATATAGCGAAAATCCAACGACAATGGACGATTCTTCGAATTTTGACTATGTCTAACAGATACACGAGAATTTATGAGATCCATAGGACTTTTAATAAAGCAACAGTAGAAGAAGAAAACAAAAAGATAACAACAAGGCAATTTGACAAAACACAGTAATAAAACAAAACACAAACACAATAATACAGAAATCAACAAACTTCTAGAAAGTGAATAATGCAGAAATCAACAAACTTCTAAAAGACGTCTAAAGAGAACTCGACCAAGCGAAATAATAAATGCTATAAAAAATAAATATATAAAAATAGTTAAAATGTAACTATTTAAACTGTTTATTGTATTGTATATTATTTAAATCATTTTCGTTTATTTTAATTTTATCCCTTTTAGCACTGGCCATTAAGCGATGTATATATAAATTCCTTGCCAATTTGCTAAATAGCCTACTTAATGTCAAGGGACAGTTGTATAAAATAAATGAGGAAAAAAAATGTATCAGTTTTTTAATATATCCTCCTTTGCATTAATGATCGATGCTGGCAACACTCCACTGACGCTTACACGTTATTAACGATTTCTATATTTGTATTGCGCCCCAACTACGTCTATAAAGGATTCATGAATGTTTGGGAATTACCTCGAAGTGGCCCCCATATTATTTCGAAGGGTCTTCTATATTATCGTTTTACGCTGTTTTTTTATATTTTTGTCGACTTTGTTGTAGCTCTTCCATTTGTTCAATCATTACTATTTATGTTCTTTTGTTGGAAACTTTCATCTGTTTTGTATTTTCTTTACTTCCGAGCAAGAAACATTAAACAGATAGGGACAGTAGAACAACAATAACCAGGCGCAAATTTTATTGGAAATTATAATCGGTAGATTTATAATTTTTGCAAATAGCTTCGACGTCAAATATATTTTATACTTGTGAACTAGTGAGCTGCAGTATACAAAGAGACAGGCAATGGAGCTCGTAGAAATAAAAATAAAGATTTCCATTACTCAAAATATTTTTTTTATTTAGTAAAAAAGGTATTCAAAACAAAATTGGATGATTAATTTTGTGCCCCCTTGTATGTTTTTTCTCTCTTTATTTTGTAATTTTTATTAAATATACCTTGCTTCCGAACATATAATATTTGCAGATTTGAGATGACATGTTTATTTTTGTTGTTGTTTTTTTTTTCAATTTAATATCGGACTCTACTTATGTGCCGACTAAGATTTATAGAATCTTACTTTGAGTCCTCGGGAAATTATAACTGAATCAATGCCCCAGTGAAAAAATTCGCGAAATGAAAAGCATTTTTTTTATTATTTCCATTTTTAAATTACCAATTCAATTTAAACAATAAGTAATTATTTTTAAAGTAGTTATGGAATTCTTTGTTCTCTAAAAAATATTAGATAAACATTCAATTTTACTTCCGATTATGCAACATTATATTATTTTCTAAGTGTTATAATTATTATTATTTTTTGTTTTTTCTTTTTGTTATATTATGAGTTCTGTTGGAGTTAATCGTTTTAATCTTCGTTTTCCCACTTTCTCCGATTGTGGTAGTTTGCGCATTTGTTCATTTTAATGAATTGTTAATCGTTGTATATGTTTCATGCTGTATTTTCTAATTCTGTTTATATTGAGGTCGCTGTGGATCACGTCGTTTGGTATAACCAGCCTGCTTTGTTATTGTTTGAAGTATTTTAGATTGGGTCCTTTGAATTATTTTAATATTGGTTTTTGGTGGGGTACAGTAATACCCCAGATTTTTATGCCATATTTCCAAATGGGTGAGATCATAGATTTATATGTATATCGCTTCTTTGTTTTTAAGGCTTAGTTTGGGATTTTTAGCCAACAGCCAGTATAGTTGTCTGAAATTGTTTTCTATATGTTTCCGTTTAGTTTTTCATCTATGATATAGTTATGCCAAGGTACTTTGAACTAGAAAGGATTTTTATTTCATTGTTTTTTATTGTTAGTTTGTGTTTCTTAGGCTTTACGTTTGTATATATTACTTGTACCGTTTTATCTTTAATAACTTATATTCCCCATTTATCGAGCCATGTTACAGTGTAATTTATTGTTTGTTGAAGAATGTTAGTAGCTTTTTTTCTATTTTGTCTGATGCCATTAAAACCGCGTCATCCGTGGAAGTGGCTATCATGCAATTTTTTGTTGTTGGGATCGGTCTATCTGCTGTAAATATCAGGTACAATAGAGGCCCTAGGACACTACTTTAGGGTACAACTGCTGTCATTTGCATCATGTTCGAGCCTTCGTTTTCAAACTTTATAAAAAATGTCTGTTTTCCAGGTAACTTTTTTTAAACACTTTTGAAAGAATGGGCAGGAGACTAATGGGGCGATATGATGTCGTTTCTGATGCATTTTTACTTGGTTTGGCGATTATTTGTGCAACTTTCCAGAGGCTTGAGAAGCATTGCGTCCTTAAGATGATGTTGAATATTTGTCGTATATATGTAATTTCTACATCTTCTTATAGTATTTTACCATTTATTAGATCGTAGCCCGGTGCTTTTTTACTGTTCAGATTTTTCAAATGATATCTGATTTCTGCTGAGGTTGTCATTTTCATTTTCTTTTCTGAGTTACTCTTATTTACATTTTGTTCAATGTGCTGATAGTCTTTTTCGTTTGAGAATATTATTTTAAAGTGTCCAGCTAGTGTGTTTGCCTTCTCTTTATTGGTCTTTTCCTGAGTTCCGTGTTGTGTTTTGATGGGAGATTTATATGAAACTGATTTGACTTACTTTTTAGTTATTTGCCATTGAGAATAATTGTTAACTGCCGTGGCCCCCAAGTAATGTATGTAATTCTCAAGCTTTTTATCCTGGTGTTGTTTTAATAATGTTTTCAATTCAATTGTTGATTTATTAAGTTTTGCCCTATCTTCGGGATGCTTAGTAGAAAAGAAAATGAGGTGAAATTAAATATAAAACTATTTTCCCTTTTCGATATATTCTCCTCAGACGTAGCTACATATGCCACCGTCCCAAGAAATTGCTTGCCCTCGAAATTTTCAAAAAAATATGGTGCAATTATTCCACTGCCCCACTTTGCACATCAAACTTTGAGACTGTGAAGTGGCTATTGCTGTTTTAATATTGGGGTCTGCCCTTTAAGTAACCAATAAGGGCAATTTTGCTTATTTAACATTCCATTTAAATGAAAATGAATCGTACAAAATCGCTCCAACGCAGAAATTGTACGCAAATTGTAATCGTTGGGTTTAAGTGCTTCAACTATTTGAATTTTGAAACGGTGAAATCTAAGATCCTTCCTTAACACTTCATGTACAATAGTTTTTGGAAGATCCAGGTTCAAAAGTGCAATATTCTCATTTTTTCGATGCCCGGCTGGTCCTCGGCCGTGAGCTGTTTGTCTTCGAACTTGTTGCCCGAAACCTTCGTACCCATTAACGAATCAAATCTTCACATGGGGCATCACGTAAACGTCGAATATTCTAGCAGCGTAAAGAAAATCTACGAGGAGCAGTTGCAGACGAATCACTGGCCTTGAAAAAGGCTTACGTCATTCACCCGACCACTGTGACATCGTAACTAAATAACCCGCACAAATAACGAAGCTAACGCGGTTTCTTCTCCGCTCATGCGCTCAGTGGCTAGGGAAAAACTTTAAATTTAAATCTTAGCTCTGCCTCCAGGCATCCTGTACATTATTCCGATGACGTCATAGGCAGAACAAAAGTCGTACGACGAACTCGAATCACTCGTTGTTAATGCATTATAGGTATCGTAGTTGTTAGCTGTTGAAATCTTACAGTGCTTCGCAACAGTAATAACCCAGAGCTTACATATCTAAAAAATAGTTAGGCTTCTTTCCCAATATGTTTTATGGCGAGCTCCTACACGTTTTACACACCTCTGAAGGAAAGGTTTTATACACCTCTGAAGGAAAGATAAACCTTTTCCCGAAAAATTGTATCCTCAAAGGCTAGAATTTGCTGCCGAATTGCGAATGTTATTAGAAAACGTGATTGAAGTGGTAGCATAGGGGTTTCCAATTAAGGCGGGTCGAAATAACATAAAACAAGTTGTGTGCGAGGTATTTACTAAATTGTCTATTGTCTAGAGTTGTAATTATCAATGACTTTTCTGCATAGATCCAAGTAAATTTGAGCAATAACCTTTGTCATAGTGAGTTTAGGGACACCAGTCCCTCGTTAATGTTTGCCTATTCCTTTGATACTATTGATTTTTTTAACACGGTGGCATCAGCTGTTACTTGGTAATTGTATTTTTTCTTCAAAGTTAATTATTGCTGTACATATGTTATAAATATTTTTTAAACATTATTTTTGTTTTAATATTATTACGACAAATATTTAAATAAAATACGTATTTCCTCCTCTTATTCTAGACCTATTCCGTCCGAAAGTGACTCATTTTTTTATATATGTACAAACCGACTTCGAACGGCAGATAATTTTCATAATGACCTTTTTTCATGACAGATATGCCCTCGGAGCTTTGGCATTGCCTGCCAATGATCGAGAGTTGTTAGAAAAACCTTCTTTCTCAAGTTTGATGAATCACACCTTTAGTAGATTTTGAACCCAGACTAACGGAATAATAATAATAAACCAGTTCGACTACGGCGGCCGCTGAAGTGATATACCGGCGGTATATCATGCCTTTGGCAGACCCGTCTGTGGCGATGCATGTATGCATTATACTATATATGTTTGTTTATTTTGTGTTTTCTTTTGTATAAAAAAAGTTCGAAATTCAAATTTCAAAATATAGAGATTTATCAAAATATCTCCAGTTATGAAGTAATCCCACTGGGCGTGGAAGACTAAAGAGTCAATATAGGAGTTACCCAAAATACCGAGCTACGATGAGTAGTTATTTCAAAATTGGCTTTATCGATACGATTGAGCAAGCTTACACAAAAAAAGTGGAGACCCTTCTGTTCTTAGTGACCTTTTCGATTTTCAATTGATCACCGCTTTTTCCGTGTATAGGCTTAAAGTTCTAACCAACTCGTATTCCAACAAAGAAGTATTCTCAAACTATTACAATCGATCGATATGAAAAATAATTTTCATCTTATTTAAATTTAATAACGTTTCATCATCAGATAACCAATGGAAACTGTGAATTAAAACCTAATTTTGGAAAAAAGACTTACGAGTACTTTATCTTTTTGCGACTTTATTTTTTTTTTAACTGTTAATTAAAACTACCAGAGTCCGTTTCACTTATAAAACTCGTACTAATTACTTCTTTTTTGGTCATTAAAATTACTTCTCTCGGGGAAAGACAATCTTTCCAGGAAAAATTTTATGAAATAGTAAGTTTAGTCAACAAAAACGAAGTAGATATGACAACAGCAACCACCTGCACCTTTATATCTCAGGCAATACTTCTAAGAAATTTTCATTGCTGCCTCTGTTTATAGATATGCGTAGACATATATTTATATACCTATGTCGAGTAGGTAAATTCATGCACTCACTTTGCAGTCGCTTGCACCAAATTCCAATCGTATCCTTCCAAAACCTTCATAACTGCCGTCGTAATGCGTTCATCCTCTTTGCGGCCGCCACCGACGCCACTCCGTTTCTGTTCTGCTTTGGCTGCATAATTGGCCAAAACAAGTGTTTCCACAGGCTTAGAGCGTGCCGGTTTTGAATCAGAGGAACTGTTGTCCGTATCCATTATATTAAATAAGGCAAATTAAATGCGTTTGAATAAAACGTTTGTTTTTTCTGTTTTTGTTTAGAACTTAGGTTTACTCTTTTCACAGTATTTCATAACTAATTTTTTCTATACATCTATTGTTTTTTATATCCACCAAGCATTTTGTTGTTGTCACTTCCTAAACGCTATTTGAAATTCTGAAACCACAAACACACGCTTACACTACCCTCATTCCCCACATGCTACCACCAAACTTTCAAAATTTTCCGCAGGCGATCGAAATGTAACGCGCATAGCTTGAACCGCCGACGAAAACTGTCGCCACCGATCGCTGATCTTAGCTGAGAAATCAGTCTTAACAACCAACACCAACATAAATGAAGATATCTAAAGCACCACATACAGACAACTTTAGCTAACAACAACAACAACATGCATAACCCCAACAAGAGCGCCAACATTGACAAACACTGAGATAACGAATCGGGTACTGCACGCCTTCACATACGATCGCTTTTACGATCATATGCCGAACCAACGTTTGGCGGCAAGCACTTGAGCATTCATAGGTGTATGGGAATGTGTATGTAGTCACATACATGTATATATGCACGTGGCTCGGTTATGTATATGGAAATTTAACATGAAAGCCGACAAGTCGCATTTAAGTCGGCCCAAGTTTTTTCTCGATTTATGAGTTAATTGGACATATGTGAACATATCTGTGGTGGTATTTGTGCGTGTAAGCATTCTTTACATAGAAAGTATTGATTCACTACGTTTTCAAGTCATTTCTCCCCCACTTTAAGTAACGGATATCTGTAAGGTATAGATGTGCCTTATAATAATTTTTGTGTAAGCCTTTCGAAGTTCTAACCCTTAAACATTAGTTATTATAGTTGCATACATACACAGGTATGTAAATTGTATACAAGTGTATGATCTCTTATTTAGAGTTTTTTTTACAAATATAGCATCATAAATACTTTCAAGCATTAGCGCCTGATATGTTTATATGTGAGTGAACGTTCAAGTGTGTTTTATAGTGACACTTGCGCCATCGCACCGGCAAGGATAGTTTTATTTACACACGCACACACACATAGTAAATATATGTAAATGTGCTTATTTCTATACGAATTTATATTGCAGGAGTATAAATGTAAATACGTTTTTATAACTGTTTAGTTTTGGCAATACCATAATTTTCATTAGTAGACAGATGTAGATACATAATAAACCTCTAGAAAACATTTTTTTGTTGCTGATAAAATTGAACCCACATTTTTCAAGCTTGGATTTAATATGGGGCACACAGAACTCTGGTTGGATGGACACTTTTGTTTCGAACAACAACAAATACTATCAATAAACATTTTCTAGTTTAATTATTTGTAATAACTTAATAGTACAAAAGCAATCACCCCTTTGCTATTTAAAGGGCTTCTTTTTTTAATACATTCCTTTGAAAATGGTGAAAAACAATCGTTTGAAAAAATCCATGTTAATCCATCCATAAATTAGTAGTTATAGTATTCCGCAACTATAAAAAACCGTGTAAGATGAAATATTTTCCTAAAGATTCGTGGAAAAAGTAACATCCATGTTTGCTATTTAAAACCCCCAAACAATGAATTTTTATAATAAAAAAAACTAAAATTTGTGTAAAGATAAACGATTCATTATTATTACAAAACAAAATTAAAATTAAAAACAAAATTTCAATGCATGACAGCCAGTTTCGCAACTATACACCGCTACTTGATGGAAATCCTGTACCTTTTTTACAAAGGTACAGCCTATCTATGAGAGGTATGACCGGCAAAATTCAAGCTTAGAGTTCCGTTACCAAAAAAATGTAAATGCTGCTAAATAGGCGTAAAATTAGAAATTTACAAAGCGTACGTTGTTTTTACAAAATGATTTCCTCGTATGAAAAACGGTTCGAAGCAGTGTTCCTATGTACACACCCTTAAGGACCACAAATGTCACGTGCACCTGCAACAAAATATTTGAAGTAGAAGACGTTCATAAAAAATGGATGCAACGGTATACCGAAATTAAAAATGTTGACGACTTCCCCGGATAAGGCCCAAAAAAATTTCGTTACAGAGCAGATCAGAAGATCATTGATTTGTTTGTGACAAAGCCGAACTTTTCATTGCGCGAAACTAAAGTATTTTTAAGAAAACGTGTTGCTTATGTATCCAACGACACGATTCAAGAACATTTAGATACAGAACATTAAAAAAACCGCTACTCTCATTATCAAACATTGAAAAACAACTTTCATGGGCTAAGGCAAATTCAGATCGGAAGTGGGCAAACGTAATATTCGCGGTTGAGTCTTCCTTATGGGCGAATAGTTGCACATTTCGGCTCTGGTGTGCTGCTGATAATCGACAACATCAACAAACTGTGTTGAAGGTTCTCCGAAAAAGAATTTGGCCGTTTATTTGTTTCACCGGCAATTTGAATGCAGTTCTGAAGAATAAAATTTACCAAAAAACATTATTTCCGTCAGCTGCACAGATGTTGGGTAGAACTAGCCAACCTTAGATTTTACAACAAAAAACGATTCGAAGCACCCAAGACGAAGGGGTGTAGAGTGGAAACAGCAAAATGGGATTGTAATCACATTCGCTTGATGCCAACCATATTGAAAATGTTTGGGGAATAGTTACTTTATCTTAAAAAAAATACATATTTTTTAATGTTAAAAGGTATTTGACTATAAAAAACACGGTACCAAAATTTTTGATTTTGAATAAATATCAAGATAATTAATTTTTTTTATTGTAATTTTTTTCACTTTTTTATTATACTCAAGCCTATATCTTTAACCTACCAAATATTAACGGACAAACCCTCTCACCTTCCCCCAGTGCTAAGTACTTAAGGGTAAAGTTGGACTCAAAACTTAGCTGGAAGTTAAACGTCGAAGAACGGGTAAGGAAAGCAGAAATTGCTTTATATGTCTGCAAACGTATGTTTGGACCCCATCTCATCAACCTAAGCATACATAATGGTTGTACAAAGCGGTTATACGACCAATTTCATCGTATGGCTCGGTAGTCTGGTGGAAAGCTCTAGGGAGAGATTACAACACCAAATTACTCGGCATAATACAAAGACCAGCCGGTGGAATAACGGTCGGTGCAATCATATCATGTCCTAGGGAGGTCCTTAATGCGCAGACACACGTTGTTCCAATAGACCCACATATTAAGAAGACGGCACCCAGAAGTGCATTTAGGTTAAAAGAAGCGGGTCGCTGGAAAGAAAAAACGTATGGTCATGCTAGTCTATTATTGCGACAAACTCAGTTAGGACTGACTACATCGTCCCGGCGGTAACATTCAAAAGGAATTTTCCACTCTGTTTCCAGCTAAGGGGGAATGGAATAAGGGATTCTCACTAAACAACTTCGACTCTACCGTTTATACAAATGGCAGTAAAATGGATTATGGTGTTGGAGCTGGTATATATTCTTATAGGCTTAAAATTAAAAAATCTGTGCGTCTCCCCTGCACTGTCTTCCAGGTGGAAGTACTTGCAATTGGGGAAGCTTTCCTCTTTTAAGGGCAATATCACTCTTCTTTCGGATAGCCAAGCTGCAATCCAGGCATTGGATTCAGCTACAACAACCTCTATGCTGGTGGAACAAAGTAGGAATAGTCTTTCGCCATGAGTGAAAACCATAATGTTACCTTAATCTGGGTCCTGGGGAAGCGGAAGCGGAAGCTCTAGTTAGATTCTGGATGAATCACCACTCTAACCAACGAACCAACCAAACCTATAAATACATCAGTTTCAGAAAAATTTAAGACCATGGGCAAAAAATACTTGGATCACTTAAACAGGAATCCTTCAGTTATATCAATGCAACACATAACAAAAAATTAAAAAAAAAATGCAAAATAGAGCTCAGCGATCAATTAGTCGAACATCCTAAATGTATGTCGTAGTAGTAGTGTAATGTTCTTTATTTAATATATTTACAATAAATTATATAGTATTCAAAAATTCGTTTCATTATATTATAAATAAATATAGCAAAGAGGAAAATACGACTTTAACAGGTATGTTGTAAATCAAATACATAGAGTAGCAAAATATTCTTTAAAAGAATTCATTCAATATTAACCCTCTGGACTTAAAAATTGACACAGGGTTAGATAATTACTTCCATTTAATACATTGATGACTTTGTCTACTTAGTCTTGCCATAAATTCTGTGAAAAATTTTACAATACAAATGGCGAGAACAAATTCGCAGAAAAAAATCCGTTATTTTTGCTTTTGTTCGTATGCATTGTCTACTCATAAATTATACTCAGTTACGTGGCAAATTTCGCTTGTTAATAATGGCTGAAGCAACAGCAGTGGCCAAAAAACAATATTCCTGGGTTCATAGCCGCAGAAGATTGGCCGTCTGGAAGTCCAGATCTGAATTCATTGTACTACAGTTTGTGGTCAGAATTGGAGAACATGGCTTGTCGAAGACCT
This sequence comes from Anastrepha obliqua, assembly GCF_027943255.1. Taxonomy (NCBI): domain Eukaryota; kingdom Metazoa; phylum Arthropoda; class Insecta; order Diptera; family Tephritidae; genus Anastrepha; species Anastrepha obliqua. The sequence goes on from NC_072892.1 coordinate 92,877,906, forward strand.
CACAGAAATTTGGACAGTCTCAAACAATCTTTCGTTCGAGTAACGACGTCAATATCCATGGATAACGTACGTTTTTTTTTTTTTAATATTTACATGATTAAATAAAAATAGCTTTATTAAAAAAAGTATTACAATTTCAACACGCTACAAGAACTTATGGGAGGACTAAGTAAATATATTCAGAGTTTTTTCGCCAAATGTGATTCAACACTTATACACTGGGCAGATGAAGATATACATTTTCAGGTTCGCCTAAATGACAGATTGGGCAGGTTCTTGCATTCAGTTTTAAGGGACCACCTCTTGAACGAAATGTGAGGCTGACTATATATAATCATCCTCATACATCCACCAAAGTAGTCTATATCTGACATATTTAAAATTTGATTTGATTCATAACAAGTGAATTTGCGGTCAGTTTCCTCATACAATCCAAATATATTTTTAGCAAGGCTATTTAACACCTCGGGTATAAAAGATTTTAGCAATGCGGGTGAGAACTCAGTTACTGCGTCCATATTTGTGCTTTTAACGAAATTAATCCGCTATTTAAGCCTCACTTTTTAGTATTTTTACGCATCGTTTTCTCAGCAAGTTTACGTGGCAGTCTATTAGACCGCAAGCCTAGGCACAAACGCAAAACAAAAAGCACATGAACACAAAGGGTGTGGATAAATAATAATAAAAAATAAAGTTACGAATTATTTAAACAATTAAATAATATATTATGTGAAGTATGAGTCATTGGAAGCTACAACTTTCCTCCATCTTTCAGGCAGCATACGAATTCCTCTGATGAAAAATTCGAGTTCTTTTGACTTGATCCATTCATTGAGCCAGTTTGCAATGCTGCCGTAAGAAGTGAACCGCTCTCCAATGAGGGCTGACTGCATTGATCGGAACAGATGGTAACCCGAAGGTGCAATGTCTGGGGAATACGGCGGGTGGGACAAGAATTCTAAATTCAGTCCCTCTAAATATTTCTGGACTGATTTAACAACGTGTGGTCTAGCGTTGTTATGCAGCAAAATCAGTTTGGCATGTCTACTGTCCCATTTCGAACAGCTTTTCTTTGAGAGCTCGATTCAAACCCATTAGCTGCAGTCGGTAATGATTGCCAGTGATGATTTCAGATGATTTGAGGGGTTCATAATAGATGACCTCCTTCTAATCCCACCAGACGCACAATATAACTTTTGAAGCATGCAATATTTTTTCGCTGTCGATGGACCTGGTTCACCTGGCAGGCTCCAACATTTTCGACGCTTAGGGTTGTCTTAAAACCTTTTCTTTTCTGCCGTTCAGGAACCATCTCACACGTCACCAAGCGTCTCTCGATATCCCTCTCCTCCAATTGATGTGGCACCCAGTTACCTGTTTTCTGAACCATTCCCATCGCGGGCAAACGTTTATCGACGGTTGATCTGTCAACATCCAATTTTTAGACATATCATCAAGGGTTCAGTCTGCGCCTTCATCCAATAATTGTAGTAGTTGAGTATATTCGAAGTTTTTCGGTGCCCCTTCGCGATCTTTATCACTCATGTCGAAATGGCCACTTTGGAAGCGTCGAAACGACTCTTTACAAGTTGTGTTTGATGGAGCGTGATTACCGTAAATATGGATCAATACACGACACGTTTCAGCTGCACTTTTCTTTAAAATGTAATAATAAAGCATGACTTCCCGCAAATGCTGTTTTTTTTTCGGGACGAACGTAGATATTTTTGGCGTCAGATAAAAAAGGATCTCTACGCTTCAAACGAGTGTTAACTACTGCGATCGAAAGCTCACATATTCACTTTCAAATCACCAGTATATTACTAGAGTGAACACAAATAGAGTATCAGCAGCGAATATCTTTTACGAGGGCGGAAACTTATTCCCATACCCAATATAAAAAAAATCTTTATTGTAAAAAAATATAGAACTTTCTGGACTGTCTCATATTTATGTGAGCCCCATGAAACATTACAAACCTTGAGGCCATTTCCTCATTCCTTTGGAAATACAAATACAGAGGGGGGGTTCATATGCATCAGTCATGTTGCATTAATAGCTTTTTTGGTCTTCCCTTTTTAAGCTTAAGTGGTTTTTATATGACAGTTTGAAATGTAGAAGAACTCCCAAGCATTTGTATTAATTTATAATTTCCAAAGGCTCACCCTCATACCTCCGACTATAACAACCCGATATTCTATTACATTCTCTGAAAAGTATGATTTTTTATTCAGTTAGATTAACTTTCAAAACCCATTTTAAACTGTAATACCGCATAGCGTTAATCGTTGTTTGAAAGCTCGGCGGGGACTCATATACTACTAAATGTACAATATGTATTTGGAAAACCAAAATTTATGGAAATTAGGCACCATTTGAAAAAGTAAAAATGAAATATTCGCACAAAAAAATGTAAGGCCGATATGGATTAAGGAATCTAGTCATGCAAAAGAGAGCTGGGCTATGATATACTCGTACTCAAGAGTGATAAAAGCAAGATTGCGCCCATCAGAGAGTGCGTGACGTCGTATTACCTGAGTTGTGCAGTGTTGCAACCATTTGCTCTTCGCTATAAATTTAGTGCTCTTTTATACCCGAAATGCGAAAATTTTTGAGTTTCCTGTTTGTTTCTTTTTTTTTTAATTTAAAGCTACCGAAACTGTAAGTAAAAAAAAAACTGTATTATTAAACAAAAGAATGAGGTCACTTGAGAAGATTTTAGTTTTAATGAAAATTTGTTGGTTTTTATAAAATTTGATATTTCAAAAGTTAATTTTGCTCCTCCAAAGGTTATGTTAGAATAAAAATCTTCATCTCTCAACTCTTCTTAATAATGAAAACCTTTTTAGACATTTTAAAAAGCGTTTGAATTTACTGAATGCGAATTAAAACCATAGAGATGTAATCGTTTCCTCCGGCCCTCAATCCTTAGTGGGACATAGGGTATCAAGAGATGTATTCATAGTAAAAATAAGCCACAAAATACTGGAAAATACTTGAGAAACCATAACGGCATTTTTGCAAAAAGAGTACCTTATCTTGTTGCATAACCTGAAATATAGCAAAAAGGTTGTTCTCTTAACAAAAAGCTCATAAATAAAATTTAGTATTATCATAACACATTTATTTAAAAAAAAATACATTTCAAAGACAATTTCTCACGCATATATAGTTTTTTAAGAAATTCAATAAAAATTTGGTATTTTATTTTCAAAGGTAGGAGAAGAACACCAACAATAACCGAAATCGCGAGCAATGCGACCAGATGCTAAAAAAAGTAAAGCTAAATAAAACTGAGTGAATTATTGAACTAATTAAAAAAAAATTTATATTTTACAAAATTATAAACATTACATTTTAATTAGAACAGGCTAGAAAAATTTCATGAAGAAAGCACTAAATCTCCAAGACTAAATAACAAAAAAATGCTAAATCAAGTTACGCAAATGGTAATCTGGCGATACTGGTGCTAATGCGACGTCACCATTGCCAAATTTGCTGAGAGCAGAGTAATGGTACCACGATAGGCGCCATTTTATTATTCTTTCCATCATGACTCGTACTTATATGTGCGTGAAAATATGAATTCTATGATTTCTGCATATTCTGGCCTAAGTGTGCGTTTATAAGTATGACAGGAGTACAATATTAAACGAGGTCAACAGCACAGCTTCTCAATAATACCATTTTGAAAATATTGCAAACCATTTCAAGCGAATTTCAACATATTGAAACCAGAAGCGAATAAGGGCAAATGTTGAAGACCAGGCGGTGAAGATCAAACAATTCGATTTCATGCCAAATTCCTAGATTTCTCAGGCATTAAATCGCGTCACTAGTATGCAGTGGCAAGCGGCAATTCATTCATAAAGCTCAACCCTGTGCAATGCAAGCACACATACATTTAGTGCATACACACACAAACTCTGTATTTATGTATGTAAACATATACGTACGCAAGTACTTATACGTTCCAGATGCAGACATTTTAATTACGAATCGAGCATTTTATTAGCCTTTGTATGCAAACATATTTTACTACAAAGTACGGGTATATACATACATAAGAATAAAGCTAAAACATTCTTTGGTGCTCCAGTTTCATTATTAGAGTTGCATACATACATATATTTGCTGTTTATAGTGTAAATTGATTTTTTATACTCGTGTATTTATTTTTGTATACCATTTCAATATTGATAAATGTTGTAATTTCTATATTGATAATGTTTGGCTAACGCTTATTGCATCAAAGACAGCACAGAAATGACTCGAGCATTTCGCACATCAAAAAGACCGATACGATGCACCGACGAAGTGCAGAGTAGTAGCAGCCGTCTCAACTCAAGAGCCGCACCACAACCACTGCATTAGACAAATGCTAATGGCTAGCATGCAAGTAGTTTTGTGGAGCCTTGAAGAAGCTTGGATTAAACTAAGTATGAATGTTCATGGAAGTTTTATATTCATTCATTTTTGTAGCAACTTGCAGCCAATTAATGTTGCACTTTCAAAGCACCGCCGCGCCGGTCGACCCGACTGCACGCTTTGGACTGCAGTTCAGTCAACTTTAAAGAACTCAAGGAAAATTGAGAAGTGCTGCGTTGATAGGTTTTTCAACTAGTGTTATTTACATATACCAACTCATTCTTACTTACACACACACACCTACATACGTATGGTGGTGCACAATTCATCGGGGGCGGCATTTCTTTAGCAAACAGTGGCTTTACGTAGACAGTCCTACTCTGACTTGTATGTATATATGTACATAGTTAGAAAATAAACACTCATACACACATATATACACCCAAATTACTCTTGCTACACCACACCAGTTCACGTTTCAAATGCACCTAAACATAATATTTTTCTAATCTTTCATATGTGTATGTATGTATGTCAAAGAAAAAAAAATGTAGCATTTTACTACTCAATTTCTTCCAATGCTCCTTCTTGCCGGTGTCATATACTATTAAGCATTAGTTCTCCGCGTTATAAAACAATTAAGAAATCAAAATTTTAACGATCAACCAGCAGCAACAAGTGGTCATGCGTGGCAGCTCCGTTTGGTTTTTATTCCTTTGTTGCGTTACGCACTTTCATGCATGTGTATGTACGTGTGTGCGTGCACCTGTTTATAAGCATGTGTTAAAACCGATGAAAATGTGATAGGCCTGTGACTTTTAGTATAATCAATTCATGAAGCACGTATGTATGTAAGTATTTCGTATTTACTTCAGTATATTTCCACAAAATACAAATCGTGTCTGCCGTTTGCTGAAAAAACATTCTATTACGAAAAACCAAAATACCATGAAAAACTTATTCAAAGTTTTCAATTTACTTACTTTTTAAGTAAAACTAAAATCACATTGGCTTCTAAAGACGCTATAGATACAACTATAATGCTTTTTACACAGCATAACAAGAGAGCTGGCTGTCATTTCAGCATAATTACATATGTACATCCATCTTGTGACAATCCGGAACGACCCTGATTTACATCTGGCCAAGGACTGTGACACTTCAGCAGCATTCTCTGTTATATTTATGGTGAATATTTCTGCGGCCGCCATAGCCCAATGCGAATTCAGAGAGAACGTCGGTTCGAATCTCGGTGAAACACCAAAAGGAAGAAACATTTTTTCTATTAGCGGTCGCCCCTCGGCAGACAATGGCAAACCTCCGAGTGTAATTCTGGGATGAAAAAGCTCTTCATAAAAAATATCTGCCGTTCGGAGTCGGCTTAAAACTGCAGGATCCTCCATTTTTGGAACCACATCAAGACGCACGCCACAAATAGGAAGTGGAACTCGGCCAAACACCAAATAAAAGGTGTAAGGGTATACATAGTATATCCGTTGCTTTATTTCGCCATTTTTTTTATTTATTTTGCATAGCTGAGTAACCAAAATCGAAACGTATATTTTGTTAAAGTCCAAAAAAAAAAATTTATCCTAACCGATCTAAGTCTTCAAACAAGTGGTGCTCTAGAAACTCGAATCGCGTTCTGCGAATTGCTGGTCATTAGAAAATAGCGAATAGTCTCCGACTGTTCCTCATCTCATAGCAATATTCTGCTATTTGAGCATTTTCCAAACAGAAGTTATCATCTTTTAGATTAGTTTTCGTTATAATCTCCATGGCGGTCGCTGTAGCCGAGTGTATTTGTAGGTACGAATCATCAAATACTTACCGATAGCAGACGGCGACATAATTGTAGAACAAAATCACTAAAAATTGGAGGAGAATGTCGTCCAAACAACTATTAAAGTAACGGGTGATTTTTTAGCTATTATCTTTTTAAACAGTTGGTTTAAACAGCTGACGCATGTTTCGAGTTTTGTTTCACTGTCAAACATCTTCAGTTTAGTCTATAATTTAACCATGAATCGTCTCACAAACGAACAACGCTTGCAAATCATTGAATTTTATTATAAAAATGCGTGTCCTGTTAAGAAAGTTTATCGCGCGCTTCTTCCATTTTATAGTCACTTTAATCGACCCACTGAAGCGGCTATTCGAGTTATTGTGACTAAATTTAGCACCAAATTGACATTATTGGCCATCAAACCACCAACACGCTTACGTAGAGTGCGAACTGAAGAAAATATCGCAGCTGTATCGGCCAGTGTTAATGATGACCATCAATTATCGATTCGTCGCCGTTCGCAGCAATTGGGCATCTGTTACTCAACAACGTGGAAAATTTTGCGAAAGGATTTAGGTGTGGCCTTTCAAAATACAGCTGGTGCAAGAATTGAAGCCAAACGACCTACCGCAAAGCAGAATTTTTGGTGCATGAGCTCTTGGAAAGTTGGCCGAAGATCCACCTTTTTGTGGAAAAATTGTGTTCAGCGACGAAGCTCATTTTTGGATCAATGGGTACGTAAATAAGCAGAATTGTCGATTTTGGAGTGAAGATCAGCAAGAGGAATTGCAAGAGCTACCATTGTATTCAGAAAAGGTCACAGTTTGGTGCGGTTTATGGGCTGGAGGTATCATTGGACCGTACTTCTTCAAAGATGCGGCGAATCGTAACGTAACTGTAAATGGTGAGCGCTACCGTGAAATGATATCCAACTTTTTTTGCCGAAAATGCAAGAGCTTGACTTGCATGACATGTGGTTCCAGCAAAACGGTGCCATATGCCACACAGCACGCGTAACAATGGACTTGTTGAGAGGCGAGTTCGGTTAACATTTTATTTCACGTTTGGGACCTGTCAATTGGCCACCCAGATCGTGCGATATAACGCCTTTAGATTATTTTTTGTGGGGCTTTGTTAAAGCTCATGTCTATTCAGACAAGTCTGCTTCAATTAACGCATTGGAAGACAACATTAAAGCATTTATATGTGAGACACCGGCCGAAACATTGGAAAGAGTATGCCAAAAATGGACTAAGCGGATGGGCCATTTGAAGCGCAGTCGCGGTCAACATTCGCATGAAATAATCTTCAAACATTAAATTATATGGACTGTACTATCGATTTGAATAAAAATTTCATGCAATTTTCTGAATTATACGCATGTTTTTTTGAAAAACTTTCCTATAGCTCTTAAAAAATCACCCTTTAGTTACGCATCAATTACATATCGTAGTTTAAGGTACAAAATCATCACTTATTATTACGCAAAATCCCGTACATATATTATTAGTCCAACTACTATTTTTTAAGAGAAATGAGTTTCCGCTGAGCAAATCTCATTTTTGGTACAAATACGCAATTTTGCAGTTTAAACGACGGTATATGAATATATGGATATACACATATACTTGTAATACTTAAACGATTTGAGTTGAAATGTTTCGAACTAATTACGTTGTCGTCCAATTTTACCCGACACTAAATTTATAGGGTATTAACACGTTCCCTGTCCGCTGAGCCACATATGGTTCAGTAAACGTGCGCCTGATAAGCACTGATACGTTCCTGAGCCATATGTGCGTCAGGGGGTATATGAACCACATGTGTTTCATGAACGTGCAGAAGCAAAAATGTCCCTCTACGCTCATGGACCATATGTGTTTCAGGTAGAAATACCCTACATCCGTTTTTTTTTTTTTTAATTATTATTATTACTAAAGCTATAGGATACTCGACTACAAAAAAACAAATTATTCAAAAAACCCTGTTGGACTTGTCAGTCAATTTTGCATTTTTGTATTGGGACAGGGAACGTGTTAAGGACTCGAAAATTGTTCAAAAAACTACAGTAGACTCGCGGTTGAGGGAACCCCGGATTGAGGGAACTACTCGGTTGAGGGGACCACAAAAATTCTTTCATTGTGTACTCTGTAGAGGGAACCTTCAATCTAATAAGTACCGAGTAGAAGGATCCTCAAAATGTTTATGCAATTTCAGTTATTTTACAGTTATGTTAGAAAGCGCATATGATTGGTATATACATATACATATATGTATATTGTGTACATTGTCCAGTGTAAAGCTATTTAGTTCGGTTCAGTGCGTTGAAGCAATTGTGCGAAATAAGATAGTGATAAAAAGATAAATTTACTTTTGCTAGTTAACTATGAAAGCGAAAAGGTTTTTACCCCTCAAAACAAAATCTCGACCATATCACGTATAAAAAATGGTAAAAGAAAGATTTTAAAAGCATCGACAGCGTGCAGCATTAAACGGAAGTCTCTGAAGAAGGGTGAGTTTGCTAATATGGAAACTAAGCTCGTATAAATGGTTCATCACTCAAAGAAGTCGATATATTCCAATATCTGGAAACCTTATTAAAGAAAAAGCTAAAGAACTGCATGCAAAAATTTATGGAAATGGAAGAGGCTTTAACGCAAGTTCGGGCTGGCTAAATGGATTCAAGGCTAGATTTGGAATTAGACTGTTGAAAATTTGCGGTGAAAAACTGTCTTCTGATCAAGAAACAGTGCACTATGGGCTGGCATCAAGAAAGGTGGCCAAAAGTCGGTTTTGGAACTGGGACCAATGGAGTATATTTTTGATATCTATACACTTTAGAGCAGCTATGAGCAAAATTTCAGAGAATTTCGTTTAGTAGTTTTGCCATTAAAGGGCGATAACCATTCATACTTCGGCTTTTTTTGCACTTGGTCATATAGTTAAAAACAGTGCGAAATTCGAATATCGCTCAAAATATTTTTGGTAAATTTTACGTTTTTGTATTCAGTTAGAATATTCCAACACAGATTATACTGAAAAAGCTTTGAAATAAAGGAACTTGACGAAAAAAAATTAATTTTATTCTTAAAATGTTGTTTTTTACCAAAAAGTTTTAGCCGTCGAATGCTGGCAACTTTTGGCACTCCATGATATTAACAAAATTTCAATATGAAAATATTCTTTGAAGTATCTATTATTACCTATTAATGCGCAAATGTGCGCTTTTTAGTATTTTCAGAGATAACGGTAAAAACGTATGTGCGCTCTGAACAGCTTTTGTACTGTGTCTATGTTCAAATGCCCATAACGTTTTACTGAATTGACAGATTTGAGTCATTTTTGATATATTAAAAATATTTTTAAAAAATCGTTACACAGCCAATAGAAATGTTTTTTTTGTTTACATTACAAAAGTAACAAAGTAGCCATGATAAATTAAAAAAATCGTTGGGAGAACGTAATTCTGATTGGGGGAAGGTTTTTTTAAATGTCTAGAATTTTGCTTCTAACAACATAGTAGGCATTAAATCAAAAATAAATTTCAGAAAATTCGAAACTTAGTTGGTCGGCTCATTGTTAAATGCAATTTAATCAAAGCTGTTTCATTATAATGGCGACATTCACGAAGAAGGAAATTTTAGATGCCAATGATGCTGAAAAAGGAAGCGGTGTAAAATATATTTTAAATAAATTACTAATTGAAGAAAATAAGGTACATTCTGAGGATCTTAAGCGTTTAGTTAAGATGGTTGCGTCTCTTATTTCTAAAAGAAAGGTTAAATACAAAAAAACCAAAAAAAATAATAAATCATTTACAGAGAAAAATGTCGAATGGATTAATTCACAGTTTCTCATTCCAGAATTAAGAATAAAGTCTAGTTCCGATTCTTCTTCCTTGAAACGTGGTCGCCCATGTGTTGAATTTGAAAAAATGTCAGATCGATCGAAGCGGCGGGCAATTGCAAAAATAAGCCAGCAATGTGAAAACGATCCTCTAAAAATATTATTGGCGGCACGACAAGCTGCAATAAAGTCTCAGGAGTGCGAATTAAGTTCGGTTTTGAAGAAAATCATAGAAAACCCAGAGTATTGCGTGAAAATAAAGCAATCCAGTAAAGCCACGCTTTCACTTATTGTGAAATCTCCTGAAGAAGCTCTGGCTTTTTTGATCGATAATGGGCTTTCAAAATCAGTTTATACAAATATAAGGTTAGCAACAAAATTAAGCGGAGCTGATGTTTGGCCTCCTTACGATCGATTAAAGGAAGCTAAAGAGCAATGTAGACCTCTAAAAGAATTCATTCAAATAAATGAGAATGAAGCTAAGTGCGATCTTCAAGCGCTTTTAAATCATACTGCCAGAAGAATTGCCGAGTTGCAGCAAGAAGTAGTACTTTTATATGCACAGAAGTCTAATTTTTGCGACATTGAAGCTGTTTTTATTTTTTCTTGGGGGTTTGATGGAACCAGTGGATTTCCATCATTCAAACAACCTTATTCTGAATCAAGTGTAGAAAAAGTTGATACAAATTTACTTGCTTGTACATGCATTCCTTTAAGATTAGTAACGTCAAATGGGACCATTTTGTGGAACAACGCTATTTCTCAATCTGAAAAATTTTGTCGCCCAATTTCACTTAAATGGATAAAAGAAACTACTGAAATTATTAAATCACAAAAGCAAATAATGGACGAACAAATTAATAAGCTCGAGTGCTTGGAAATTGAGGTACAACATTTTCGTATACGTTTACATTTTTCTTTGCATATGACTCTAATAGATGGTAAAGTTTTAAATGCACTTACTGACACAACATCATCACAGTCATGTCCAATTTGCCACGCGACACCAAAACAATTCAATGATCTTTCCAATATTGCGACAGATGTTTTCTTACCAATTACTGGCTCCCTGCAGCATGGCATAAGTCCATTGCACGCTTGGATTAAAATTTTGGAATGCTGTTTAAATATTTCATACAGGAAAAATATAAGAAAGTGGAGAGTCTCAAACGAAGTTGATAAAAAAGAATATTCGCGCAGAAAAGCAGAAATACAAGATATTTTGTGGAAGAAATTGGGATTGAAAGTGGACATGCCCAAGGATAGAGGTTGCGGAAACAGTAATGATGGCAATTCAGCTCGTCGGGCTTTTCAAAATTCAGAAGTCTTTGCAAATTGTTTAGAGTTGAATACAGAATTAGTAACCAACTTTTCAATAATATTAATGGCTTTATCCTGCCATCTGCCGATAGATCCTAATAAATTCAATATACTGTGCCATCAGACTGCAAGAATTTATGTTGCGAACTACAATTGGTATTTTATGCCTGCGACGGTTCATAAAATATTAATTCACGGCTCTGCGATTATAGAAAATAGTATTTTACCTGTAGGAATGTTTGCAGAAGAAGCTTCTGAAGCCCGCAATAAAAATTATAAGTGTTACCGTGAGCGGCACAGTCGGAAATGTAGTCGAGAAGCTACAATGCAAGATATGTTCTTGCGTTCTATGGATTCCTCAGATCCACTAATAGCGTCTCATAGCTTGAGTTCACGACTACAAAAACGAAAAAAATTGCCTCTTCCATCTGCAGTAATTGCATTACTCGCATTACCAGAGGTTCCGCAAAGTGAAGAGTAACGGCCACTCCTCAAAAGAGATAAAAAAAAAGTAAATCATAAAAAAAATATAAAAATATAAAAAAATTAAAAAAAAAAAATCTTAAAAAAGCAAAAAAAAATATTTTCAGTTGAAATCAATTTTATTTTCCTAAAATATCTTTAATTTTCAAATTAAGAAAAATATAAAATAAAAAAATCTTAAAAAAAAATCGTTTTAATAAAAAAAAACCAAAAAACCGTAAAAAAAAATTTAAAAAATAAAGAAAAAATAAAAAAAAATAAAAAAAAAATTTAAAAAAATAAAAAAAAAATAAAAGTGGAGTCTTCTAAACCTGTAACCTCCTCGTGGTAGGCTCTGGAAACTGCAAATGTTCACCAAACTTTGCAGGCTAATAACAGGCTTATGAAAGTGCTGGAATTTTCAACTTAGGCGCTTGGTATAAAGATTTTTCAAATTCTGAGTCCAGATTCGAAATCAGCGACCTCGAAAACCCCTTTATGCAAATATTTGTATAAAAAATTGATTTTTTTTAATTTCGGCCGCCATATTGGATCCGCCATATTGAATTTTTAAATTCTGAGTCCAGATTCGAAATCAGCGACCTCGAAAACCCCTGTATGCAAATATTTGTATAAAAAAATTGATTTTTTAAAATTTCGGTCGCCATATTGGATCCGCCATATTGAATTTTTAAATCCTGAGTCCAGATTCGAAATCAGCGACCTCGAAAACCCCTTTATGCAAATATTTGTATAAAAATATGGATTTTTTAAATTTTCGGTCGCCATATTGGATCCGCCATATTGAATTTCTAAAATCTAATTTCAGATTCGACATCAGCGACCCCAAAAACATTTATATACCAAGTTTCACGAAAAAATGTTTTGATTTCGATTTATGGCCGCTTTTCCTTGATGCCAGCCCATAGTGCAGTGCCAGCATTCAAGGCAAAATTTTGGCGACTAAAAAATGAATTACAGTTGGATGAAAACCAGGTTTATAATGCTGAGGAAACTGGATTATTTTGAAAATTACTGCCAGACAAAACATACGTTAGACCAAATGAAAAAAATGCGTGCGGAAGAAAAAGTGAAAAGGCGCGAGTCACAGTTTTAGTGTGCACTAATGGAACTGGCAGACAGTAATAGGTCAAGCCAAAAAACCACGATCATTCAGAAATTTTCAGCCTCCGTTGAACTACAGGTGCTCAAAAAGAGCATGGATGACTGCGGACATTTTCGAAGAATGGTTCCACAATTTCTTTGTACCAGAGGTAAATTAAATTATTAAATCATAACTTAGGTAAATAATAAATTGAACTAAATAAATTTTTTTGTTTTTTAGGTTACCACATTCCTAATACACGAGGGTCTACCAGTCAAAGCTGTTTTGATGTTAGATAATGCACCGTGCCATCCAAAGCAAGAGTTATTAAAAACAGAATGTGGTTCAATTTTCGTTTTATATTTGCCACCAAATGTAACACCCCTTCTCCTGCCGATGGACCAGATTGTAATAAGGTTAACCAAGTTGCACTATAGAACAAATTTATTAAAATCAGCTATTGGTAAAGACGAAATAGACAACTTTTAAAAAAAAATTACTTTGAAAGATGCCATTTGCCTTTTGACACAAGCATGGCAAAAAGTCGATGCCGAAGTTATTAAAAAATGCTGGTGTCCATTACATGACTATAAACATCCGATAGACAATGATGAATGTATCGAGATTGATGTGCCTCTCAGTGTTTTAAGACAGCAGATAGTTGCACAACAACATTCCGAATTTGAAGAATTACTCAATTTAACTGAAACTGCATTTCCACAGGTAAAAAACACAATCATCACAGTTACACGTGCACTTAACATGCCATAATTTTTTTATTTTAGTCAAACCTAAGTGTCATCGAACTAAGAATATGGACAGGAATAGATGACAATTGCGCTAATGGTACCGAGGGCCTCTAATAAGGATGAGCATGACGAAATAAACGGCGACAAGTGTACAATAGAGGCAGCTGAAGCCATTAAAATTTTTGACAAAGCAATCCATTGGACCAAACACAATACGTTTCCACGACAGTCGGTTCTACGTTACCGAAAAGGCCCGGATTTATATCCGGCCATGGACTGTCACTCCATCAGCAATCACCGTATGTAAGTATGGGGAATGTTTATGCTGCTACAACAACAACCAAACACAATACCAACTCGCTCGAACACATAATTTTTCTTAACAATATCAGGGATATTGCAGTGAAAAAATCACTGGAAGCTAAGAAAAAACAAAGTACTATATTGGACTTCTTTAAATAATAAGTATTAATAAAATATTTATAATCCGCCCACTTCTGTACATGTATAATTTCAATCTCAATTGAAGGGAAAGTCTGGGTTAAGGGGAATAACCCTTGCACGAATTAGTTCCCTCAACCCCGAGTCTACTGTATAAGCTTTCTTGTATTGGGAAAATTATGTTATAAATAAAATATTTAAAGGCCCACCAGTTAAAAGTATAAACGCACACACACACACTTATTGTAATCGTTAAAAAAATTAAATCTCTACTCGCTGCTGATTGGCTATCAACCGCTAAAGCATCATTTAAATCAATTAAGTTCAACCGAATAAAAGACCGCCTCGGGCAGCTAATGTCTGCTGCCATTGGCTAACGAATCGCTTAAATGTGATGGACAGCAAAAACAGTAAATACAACTTGTTGAAAAGCAACAATATAAGTAGTACGTGAGAAGTGTAGGAATGTATGTTAGTTTTAATAAAAAGCAGCAAAAACGAAAACAACAATAAAACTTAGACTAACTAGCCAAACCGCTCAACATTAACGAACCGATGAACAAACGAACGAACGAACAGAGCGAATGATCATAACAAGTTGAACAAATATTACTCGCGACATTTGTTAAATGAAATCAATTAACAGCAACGAGAGAAGCGATGTCAACAACTTGCAAGTAAATGAGCAATATTGGCGCGATTGTTGGTGAGGCCTCTAGTGTTATTATTGTTGTTGCCGCTTTATATTGTTAATGTTACATATGTTTTTGCAGGGTGATCCAAATAAAGGTATATTTTTAGATCGTGACAGCTTTTATGCGCTAAAAAGCCTTGATTACCACTCGCTAGCACACCTTCGCTTTATGATTGAGCAATGTTGACAAATATTGCGTGTCTCCATTTTGTACTTTATAGGAAGGAACCTACAATTTTAAACCGCATCCAGAAAAAATGTTTTATTATATTTGATTTTGCATGCCCACTGATAATCAAGCAAAAAGCCACTTGACTTTTATTTATTTAATTTTTCAATAAAATAAAAAAAATGAAATTGAAAAGAAGCATATATTTGGGGTCACCCTGTATGTTAAACAGATATAAATTTTTTTGTAAATAAGTAGTTTATTCTTTCCTTCGACAGTGCGTACCTCCACGAGTGCTTAAGCTGTGAATACTGTGCCACGCAGTTATGTATGTACCTGCTGCTACCATTGTCATTGTGCGTTGCTGTTGTTTTTTGTAATTTCTTACTGCGTTTATTATTGTGTTAGTCGTTTTATTTGCATTGGTAAAGTGAAAATATGCCACATCACAGTGTATCGCGAAATATTGAGGGAGAGAAAAAGTGTTAACCACCTAAGCAGTTTCCCATGGCTTGAAAGTGTCAACCTTAGGTAACTACCACTACGTATGTGCAGCTAACATGTGTACATACACATGCACATACATACATGATCATGTGTGAAGGTGCTTGCTAACTTGGACAGCATTTGATGCAGCGCCAAGTAGAAATGCAAGCACACGTATAAGTGTGCATCAAGTTTATACTGCTCCTATTACCTTTGTATAGAAATGAAAACGTGCGTATATAAATTCTCATGACCTGATGATAATTTTTGAATCCATCCATGGCTACAAATTAGAAGTAAATAATGAAGACATCAAATGGAAATATTTCGATGTAAATGTCACCCTTCACAATTAGCTCCTTTGGTATTATTACTTGTAGTTGTTTGTACTGTACGTACGAGTATCAACTCTTTGGCCGCCACTTCCACCTTATGGTTCCCTTAATCCTCATGACATAAAGCCGTTATCAATCAAAGAAAAAATAGTATAATAAATCGCATAAAAAGTCGCATTTTCTTATCTACCCTCTTTGTTATTTTTTAAATTATGTGGATGTATGTATTTATTGAGATAAGTTTTTTGGTTTTTATTTTCAACCGGCTTAGTTTTTTGTGTTCTTTTCAGTAAGAAAACAGAAACCTTAAAATAAAAAACAAGTAATTTCGCAACATATATATACATAAGTACCTATGCAGTACAGTAATACTAAAATGAACAGAGAAATCTTAGCTGTTAAAAATCTATAACAAAAAACCAAATCTTTCATCCCCATTTTTCGCAAGAGAAATAAGATTAATTCTTAAATTTTTTAAAGTTAACTTAATTTAACAGTTATAGCTAGACCTGCTTATTCGTGACATATATATATATAGGAAACGGGTTTTTTGGACTCCTTGATTGCATGACACTCAGCATGATTAGAAAAATATGTACTTGTATGATGGTTGGCAAGAGTACCACAGGTACACTTCATGTAGCACTTACGTGCCGTTTTGATTCGAGTGTTGATATTTATATTTCTGGCTTAAAAAAGGTAAAATTAATATTGTTGGTTGAAAATGGTCTTATTATTTTTCAAAATATTGTACTTTTAGAATAAATTTTCGCTGCCCTTTGACCAGTCGCGTTTCCAGGCCGTTTTTCAAGTTATGCAGGATCCAAGATTTTGACGTGATAACGTCTAATAATTCGATTTAACAGGCTGCACGCACGAAAAAATGTGTCGTTACCTTGCTCATTAGTGTTACCTTGCTCATTGCCGTTACCTTGCTCATTTGTCGTTACCTTGCTCATTGCCGTTACCTTGAATGAACTGCAAGCGAAAGCGCGGAACGAACGACAAAGTAAACAAAGCAAACGAACGGCAACGTTCGACATCTTGCTCTCTCCTACTTAAGTGAGCGTATATGTGTATGTATATGCGCATATGTACATATATAAATTCACGTATTTGTATTTGCATATGCCTTCTTATTGATTATTATTAATTTGATTTACTTGAAGAATTTAAAATAAAACCAAGTTTGTTAACAATACCTGTTGTTTTAATGTTATTATTATTGTTTTACGTGATAACGTCTTATAATTCTATGTAGCCGGCTGCACGCACCAAAATATGCGTCGTTATCTTGCTCATGCGTCGTTACCTTGATTGAACAGCATGTTATGTTATGTTATGTTATGTTATGTTATGTTATGTTATGTTATGTTATGTTATGTTATATTATGTTGCGTTGTGTTATGTTATGTTATGTTAAAGTATATTATGTTATGTTAATGTTAACTCATTCTCTATATCCATACAAAATATCTATCAAACAAATAAAAATATAATTTTCTTTTGAAAAATGCAACCATTCATTCAGTATTTTCTTATGACGTTACCGACTTTACAGACAACCTCTTTTTTTTTACCACAAGATGATAATGCAAAATCTTATTGATGCTCGTCATATTATTTCCCAAGTATGCCTCAATCCCACAGTATATATATACATATACAATATTATATATTTTTGTTATAAAGACTTAAATACACTTCATTTTATTACACTTAGTTTACACTATCAAGTAATATTTTTCTATTAAATGCGGCAGTATTTACATGAAATATACATATACTGACAGAAATTTACATCTGTTTGCCAGCCGTTAGAATTTCTGGAACAAGATCAAATGGTTTTTTTTTTCGTTTGTGTCTCCGGCATTGCTCATCTGGATTGGCAACTTGTCGAGCCTCCGGGTTGGTATGTTTTTTGAGCCTTTCGGTATGGGCTGCAGCGAAAAGTTTGACAATTTCTGATACTGATGATATCTTGGGGTCACGATGTAAATCAGAACTCCTCACATACCATGGTGCGTTTAGTGCGCTTTCAATGAGCCTGTTTTGAAATCGTCAAATTTTCTTAAGATGAGTTTGTTTGGCACAGCCCCACAGCTGTGTACCATAAGTCCACACGAGTTTAAATACTTGATTATAAATTAAGAGTTTGTTTTATATGGAAAAAGGCGAACTTCTTCCAGTAAGCCAGTTTAATTTTTGCATTTTGAGGTTTAATTTCGTATCTTTTACTTTCACGTGCTCTTTCCAACAGAGTTTTGTATTCAGCATCATTCCTAAGTACTTCACTACTTTGGAGTATGGAATTTGAATGCCTAATTGTATGAATTTTTTTATTCGTAAGATCTAGGTGAAGAGATTTTGTTTCGTTAAGTTTTATACGCCACTTTGTAGTCCATTCGGTGATTTTGTTAACATCTTGCTGAAGCTTACGAGTGGACTGTGTATCATCGTCTCCGATTGCTAAAAAGCATATATCGTCAGCGAAGGTAGCTGTAGTGCTAGTTTTAGAGACCGGTAGGTCAGATGTGAAAATTACATAAAGTATAGGGCCAAGGATACTGCCTTGTGGAATCCCGGCTCTAATTGGCTTTTGGCTAAAAGCTATCGCTCTTGATACGTCCGAAAACTCCCTTGGATGCAAGATTTTAAGCTTATGGAGTAGTCCGTCATGCCATACTTTATCGAAGGCCTGAGCAACATCAAGACATATGGAAGAGCATCGCTCTCGGGATTATTTCACTTACTTAGCTGCCTCATCACGACAAGATGTCAACCCTCGAGGACGACATCTGCCGTTAGTATATCCTTCAAAAATCGTACAGTGGGCGCGATATAGACTGTTTCATTAGGAGTTGTCCTAGTAATATTTCCAAGTTGAGAAAACAGGAAACCCATTGAGACTTGTACGCTTGTACTCAGCGTATATGTATGTATTTCTAGTTATATGCCGAGTTACGATTACGTGGTGATTATACTCGTTCAGTATTTAAATCACAGCTAATTACAGATTTAGCAATACCCATCTGCGAGCATTTATGTTATGACACAAACAATGTTGTGTTTAAATGTCGTTAGTGTTCACTGTAGTGAGGACCTTTAGCACCTTCACGCTGATAAGGGCGCCGGAATGAGTCTTGAGCACTTCGTGAGGGGTGACATCCATTGAAGCTTGAAAAGCTGTAGACACAAGTAAATGTTTTATTTGCTTACCCATACCAATACACTTAAGTAGATTTTATAAAAAAAAGTGCTATATGCAACAAGGAGCAAATAATGTGGAAATTAAATTTGAAATAGTGAAAATAAAAACAACAAAAGCAAATATTAGCAGAGCGACTCAAACGCTGGTGCCTTCTGATACAGTGTTTTGTAGGAAGCAATTTTCTGAACAAAATGTGAAAATTTTGTATCCAATACTTTACTGCAATAACAATAAGCCACGTTCTGACTATATGGGCTTTATGTTTTGGATCGCTGTCCTAGTAGAACTTAAATTGAGGTTTGCTGTCAACAATGATGCCAAATTTTTTTTTGGACTCAAAAAGTTTACCGTTACGAAATACTAATGTATGTAAATTACAGAAATAATTTCAATAAGAAGCAATGGTTTTAGTTGGAAAATTGCAAATAACTTGAATATTTTAGTATGTCAAAAGATTTTCTTGGCAAACTTGGTGATAAATTATTTATAATGACTGTTGCTAATATTTTAAAATCGCAATATGTCCAGACTAATTCGATGAGTCCAGGAAAAAATATTTTCTTGTTGGACTAAATGAACTAAAATATATAGAAACGTGGTAAATTAAATTAAATTTTATATTATTTGATTAGATTTTACGAATTAGTTAACATAATTTAGTACAATTCTTAAATATTTAAGGCAGCTTTAAATTTGAAACGTTCAAAAATGTGTTTATTTGTCAAGGGAATTTTAACCAAATTATTTAATTACACTTAACACTGCACTCTGTCCCAATACATACATAAATATGCTTGTATGTATGTCAATATTCTCACACGTGCGTATTTACTTAGTGGGGATAACACAATTCGCAGGTTTCTACAATACATACATATATATAGAATAATAGTTATAGTTAAGTAAATATATTGCGAAATAAGTGTAAAATACGCTTTAAATGTGACCAGCTCGGAATGAGCCCAAAAAGTGTCTCTTCGGTTCCCTTATGGTGAGTATGTGCTTATACATACATATGTGCATTCATACTTATTTATATGGAACTCCTGGCTCAAGAACACAAATATATTTACATATTCCACTGGCACTATTAAACAAATAATTGGCGTGACATTCAGATTAATTGGCTTTATCAACGGATGCACACATGTATACATGTCTTCAGCAATATGCGTTTGCAAAACGTAGAAAATTGATGAAACGGAAGTGGGTTTGACGCCTGTCATAAAGTTTTTATCTGCTTCCATATGTCGGAGCTCTGTGAAACTCTCGAAATGCAAATAATTGTGCTAAAGAAATTTGGTTAGCCTAAATAATATTTTGCCTTGATTCCCCAAAATTATCTCATTATCTCAGATGCTCGGCAATATCGATAATTATTTTTTATTTTGAGTTACTAGATTGCCTTGTATGCAGAGATGAGATCCTGACTCTATGACAAACAGTGGACCTTTTGGCAAATTTAGTTAACAAAAGCCCATATTCATGTTAAAAGCTTTTCTATTTGACAGTAGGAAAGAGATTTCTACCAGCACGTAGAAGCAGCGTTCGATGTTGCCCTGACAAAAAAGGGAATATGACAAACAAGCGTTTTTTGGTTGAACGAAATTCTTATAGAAATTCAAAAACCGAGAAAAGATGAAAATCTATACGTAAATTTCTTTTGTGTGGCCCTTTTCAATGCGGGGATGTTCTTCAAAGTATTACATTTTAATATGTGTTTTAAAATAAGAACCGAAACAATGTCTCAAAGCATCAAAACGGAGACCTGAACACTTTGGTTTCGTAAAAAAACGTGCTATATATCGTGATTTGGACTTGATTTTTCCAACTCTTAATTATGTCAATGGAAGTCTGCTGACCGCTCGAAGGGTTGGGTTTCTCTTCACCTTGAATTTCAAATGCATGACTAATGCGTGGCTTGAGCTGCGTGGTATTACAATGGATCTAATCACAGTCCTATTTGTACCGGTATAGCCCATCTGCAACCACTTCAAGCTAACCTAATCTAAGAGAAACTTGTCTTATTCGCTCAGAATGTGCCCATTTACACGAGGAGACATCTGGAAGGGAGACACTGGAAATTCTCTTTTCATGTCTCATTCGCGGCCACACGGGCAAAATTGTTTTCGGCAACATTTTGACATTTAATGCTTTAGCATCGTCTGGTTCGGATGTATTCTCGCACGCGCTTACATGTAATTTCTTAATATATGAATGAAAAATGCAAACTGGTTAAATAATAAATAATTTGTTGTTTTTTTATTTAAATATATCTATAAGTTGTTGTACTTAAATAAAAAAAATTAAATTAAAAATACTTCATACATAAATAATTAACTTAAATTAACTTGAGTATCTAGAAATGCGGGGAAAATTAGAACTCAACGTCAACATGCCCCATAATATATTTTAAATTATACCTACTTTACTAGCAAAAATAATCGTGCATTTCCCAAGCAGTGTTCGGATGTTTGTCATCTTCCGTTTGCTTGAAAACCAACACATAACTCAGAACCTTCTCCCACAAAAGAAGAAAACAAATGAAGCAACTGTCAAAAATTGCTTTAAGATTGGAAATACGAATAAGAAGAGCAAAGCGTGTCGCTAGTACAGGAGACAAATTCCCTTCTCTCTTCCGCGGCCGTCCTTCACCACCGAACAAAATGTTTCCCTTCCAGATGTCTCCTCGTGTAAATGGGCACAATGCATAACTACGAATATCTGTCCGTCAGGGATGGAGAGTTATTGACAAAGGATTTTGGTGTAGTTAGACGGAAGCGAATATTATATTATTACTTTTAACTGGGCATTACCGCGGCCAACATAAATAGACACTAGTTGTGGTTTGCATTGAGACGTATTGCAAAGTTCTGCCAATTATTTTTTTGTAAATATAATTCATACTATAAATAGAACCCATACCCCATAACTCAAAGTTTCAAACTTTTCAAACGTAAAATTTTAAATTACAATAAGTCATCGAAAAATAATCTTAAACTATAACGACTTTTCTTGTGGAACTCTGCATTATAGATTAATTTTTGTCAATTTTGGTGAAAAAAAGTTTTAAAAATAGATGCAGGTAGGGAAAAATGGTTCGTAAAAATATATTCGTTTGGAGAAAAAGAAATCCATTATTTAAAAAAAAAATGTGCGCAAATATTGTTTTAATGTGGATCTTCAGCTCCTAGGCGATGCTACAACTAATATACTAACATGCCGATCAACTTCAATTATTTCTGTGATTTTATCGACATTTTCGACATTATCGACACCAAAAATGCCTGAACGGAATCGGGGAAACCTAAATTGCACGTAATTAGCTATTACAGTAGGTCTTTTCAAATAAAAATAAAAATTATCCAGTAACTTAATTTCCCAGAATTCTCTCTCAAAGAGAAAAATATCAAAAAAAGTACATGAACGCAAAGCCTGTAACAATTTGCAAGTTTGATGAACAGCTGGTTAAATTTACTTATTTATTTATTTACGAGGGGTGCCTTTTATATGTCGGGATTTGGCAACCCTGGTGTTGCAATCTGGCAACTGACAGCTGTATCGGAAAGTTTGACATTTTTTGGCTTTTACGTACTCAGAACGTTTTGAAATACTAGCGCTATTTGTGTTGTTTACAGTAACTTAAAAGATTCATCTCGGTCCAAAAATGGAATTAAATCGTGAACATTTTCGTGCGATTATTTTTTACAACTTTCGACGTGGTTTAACTCAGCAGTATTGCATGGATGAACTTAACTCATTTTTTGGCGATGAAACTCCATCAAGGACCAGTGTTTATCGATGTTATGGTGAATTCAATCGTGGTCGTAGTTCACTCCAAGACGAATTTCGTGAAGGTCGTCCAAAATCAGTTGTTGTTCCGAAAACCATTGATGCTGTGCGCGAACTGATATTGCAAGATCGTCATGTGACCTATCGTGAGATTGAGACAATCTTAGGCATTAGTGGGACCAGCATACATTCAATATTGCATAAACATTTAACTGTCAAAAAAATTTGTTCGCGTTGGATCCCACACAATTTGGCAATCGCTCAAAAAAAGGCTCGTGTCGATTGGTCGAAGGAAATGCTCAAAAAATACGATCGCGGGGCTTCCAAACACGTCTATGACATCGTGACAGGTGATGAATCATGGATTTACGCGTATGAGCCCGAAAGTAAACAGCAGTCGACTGTATAGGTGTTTCAAGATGAGCCAAATCCAACAAAAGTTGTTCGCGCACGAAGCACTTCCAAGCAAATGGTCGCCTGTTTTTTCGGAAAAACTGGACATGTCGCAACCGTACCACTAGAACAACGCAGAACAGTAAATTCTGAGTGGTACACAACTATTTGTTTGCCAGTTGTCTCCCAAGAAATTAGGAAAACCAATCGCCAAAGACGGATCACTCTTCCCCAGGACAATGCGAGCTCTCACATATCGACTCAAACAACTGCATTTTTGAGCACCCAAAACATCAAATTAATTTGTCATCCGCCGTATAGTCCTGACTTGGCACCGAATGACTTCTTTTTATTCCCGTACGTAAAAAACAAACTCAGAGGCCAACGTTTTTCTACACCTGAAGAAGCGGTTGCGGCATTCAGAATGCATGTTTTGGAGGTACCTCATTCAGAGTGGCAAAAGTGCTTCGACAATTGGTTCAAATGCATGCAAAAGTGTATAGATCTTCATGGAGAATGTTTTGAAAAACAATAAAGTGATTTTCGATGATTAAAATTTGTTTTTGTTCTCTAATCCCGAAATATAAAATGCGAACCTAGGTTATTTTTACAATGATTGACCTTAAGAATAGTTTGCATAAAAAGATTAACAGTAAAATCAAAATTGAAATTAAAATTACAACTAGTGGTAAAGAAGTTGAAGTTGGAGAAGGTATTAAAAAGGAAAGTAAGGTAAAACTAGTAGAAGTAGGAAATTAATTGGAAGAGATTTGAATAATGTGAAACCATTTGAGTACATTCAGCAATTTTCGGAAAGGTAGCAAAAATATTTATTTTTGAAGCACGAGCTTTCTTTTATAATTTTGTCCGTCCAAAGACGAACAGAGAACACAAAGCATTGATTTTCAGTCACCAAACAACGGTATTTCATCGGGACTATGTTTAACGAATGGCAGGACTTTGAAAACATAAGTCGATCTTTGAGGTATCCGGGTCCCTGAGTGTTTATGATCTTCTGGAGTAAAACTAAACATTTAAAGCTAAGCAAGTCGCAAAAAGAAACGGAAGCATTTTTTTCGCAAAAACAGAAATATGGTCAGAACGTTTTTTACAGTTAACGTATCTTGCAATGTTGTTATAAAGGGTGGATAAGTTTCAAGGACCGGTGTTGATTTTGAATAAAATACAATTTTTTTATGAAATTATTATTATTTCTCTTTATTATGATAATATTGGTATGGCTCAATTACGTATGGAACAAAATATTGGCCAAATGGCCGCCGCGGCCTCGACAGCACACCTCCATCCGGTGGTCCAAATTTTCGATGACGCTGAGGCATAATTTAGGTTCTATGCCGTTAATGTGCCGAATTATCTCATCCTTTAGCTCTTGAATTGTTGCTGGCTTATCGACGTACACCTTTTCTTTCAAATAACCCCAAAGAAAGAAGTCCAACGGTGTCAAATCACATGGTCTTGGCGGCCAATTGACATCGCCGCGACGTGAGGTTATTCGGCCATCAAATTTTTCGCGCAAAAGAGCCATTGTTTCGTTGGCTGTGTAACAAGTGGCACCGTCCTGTTGAAACCACATATCGTCCACATCCATATGTTCCAATTCGTGCCATAAAAAGTTCGTTATCATCTCACAATAGCGAACACTATTCACAGTAACTGCCTAACCGGCCTCATTTTGGAAAAAATACGGCCCAATGATGCCGCCGGCCCGTAAACCGCACCAAACTGCCTCATCACTGAAAATGGTTTTCTTCGAAAATTGGTCATTCACTGTTGCCATTTCCTGCCACCATTCTGACCATTGACGACGCTTTAAATGATCAAGAGGCTATAGTTTTTGAGTCAATTGCACCTTGTGAGCGTGTAAATGCAAGTTTTTATGCATAATGTTCATCAACGACGGGCGTGAGAAGTGCAATTGTTGAGCACGACGACGAGGTGAGGTGGACAGCTCTTCAACCACACTATCGCGATCAGCAGCAATATTTTCTGCAGTAAGAGCTGTACGAGCTTGCACTGGTGTTTTCACATCTCCTACAGACCCGGTTTGCTCAAACTTTTGCACAATTTTTCCGATTATACGCACATTTGGACGATTAAGTTGACCGAAAAAATCACGAAGTGCGCGATATGCATTTTGATTTGAACGCCCGTTTTCATAACTTTAACGCGTAGCTCGATTATATGTCTTTCCACAGTTCAAATTGAGTTAGTCTAAAATTAAAAAATGTCAAATGAAATGTAGAAAAAAAACTTAGCGTTTAGGTGTGGTTGACATTCAATATCGGCCCTTGAAATTTAACCACCCTTTACAAAACTTTAAGCTTACTACGGCACACACTATCACAAGGAGTATATAACTCACAACCATACAGTAACGTTGGTAACAAATACGTTTTAGCTAGTAGCAGTCGAATGTTTACTGGTGTAAAATGTTGAATTGTCCATAAATTTCGGAGCATACCATAAACTTTGCCTATGGCAATAAAAATGTGGTTGCTCCATGTCAAAGTTCTATTAAATGTAACCCCTAAATTTTTAACAATGTCCACATATTTAATCACAGCCTCATTTAGTTTGACTTCTGTATAGCCGCCTAGCGCTATATATTTTTTGTGTATAACGATACATTGGAACTTATCAGGAATTAATCCGTTGTCAGAAGCCCACTTGCTTGTGAGGACCAAGTCAGAATTCAAATTACTGATGCAAATATCAATACAGCTAATGGGACAACTAATATATAATTGAACGTCATCGGCATATACATGGGCATCACTATATGTAATCACTCTGAACAAATCATTAATGTACAAGACAAATAAAAGAGGGCCCAGGATAGAGCCTTGAGGTACACCTCTGGTTACAGGTAGAAAGTTGGATATGCTATTATCACCACATACTGCTTGTAATCGGTCACTAAGATATGTTTCCATAAGAGTTAAAGCCGACGTTGAAAAGCTAAATAAGTTTTTAAGCTTCAAGATTAAAAGTTCATGGTCTACGGAGTGGATATAGTCAAGTAGAGTTAGAAAAGTCACATGCTTTTTGACAATGTTGAGCCTTATGTCGTCAGACACTTTTAGGAGTGCTGTGTTGCAGCTCCTACTACGTCTAAGTCCTGACTTCAATGTGTTCACCAAGGCGTAGTTATTCAGAAACGTGTTTATCTGGCGATGCATAATACGCTCAAGAACTTTCGATAAGAACGGCAATATTGCAATCGGGCGATAGTCTCCATTCGGTTTCTTAATTGGTATGATTTTGGCTCTCTTCTAAGAGTTGGGAAAGATTGACGTGGTTAAGATGGTATTCAGAGCATAGGTAAGATATTTTAAAATCTTTGGTAACAGGTATTTTAGAAATTTTGGATGAATACCACGCATTCGACTTCACACTAAGCATGGGCTGTACTACCTCACAATCATCGACACATTCAAAACAAAAACTGGGCAAACGCTAAAAAAAACACTTTTCTCATGAATTTATTGCAGCGAAACGGTTCAAGTCAGTTTATTAAAAGTTGTTGCATATTATAAAGTAACATTTCAAGAATATTTGATAAAATTTTCATGTAAAAATATTGCAAAATGAGCGAATGAGAGCACATTTACGTAGACGTCTTTTCAAAAATACATTTTGCAGTAGTCAGCATATCTCAGCGTAGAATCATCTGAAATCAAAAAAATCGAATAATTTAGTTAAAGTATGAGTTAAACTTCCCCCCAACGTTTATTTTGACGATTTATTTTCATTTTCAGCCATTTGGTAGTCGTTTGAAGTAAAAAGTGATTTTTGACGAAAAAATGCCGCCATTTTGTAGGTGTAAAACCACCTTAATATAAAAAAAATGGCGAAAAAAAAACGTTGGGAGGAGGTTTTTTATATGTAAAATATGTGTGGAAAATTTCAAAAGGATCGGTTGAGTAGTTTTCAAATGCCAATGACTACGCACTTAAAAAAAAAGGTTCGAGAAAACCGCGTTTAAAGTTTGTAACGGACTACGCGCGCAACTGCTGCGTCTCGGCAGAGTTTTGAGGCGGCTCGGCTTTATGCTCTATAACTTAAAAAGTTTTGCTCGGATTGACTTAAAATTTTAACACGGTATTTTTGAAATGTTTTACTACAATAACATGCAAAAAAAAAATCGATTTTTATCCCTTACCCCCCCCCTTAACACGTTCCCGCCGGCGCTGTTATTCATGGTCTTCGCCCACAGACGGCAACGTTTACATCTTTTCGCTCTATCGGAAGCGATTGCAGGTTATATCAAACGAAATTTTTTCATAAGGGTAGTCGTTTATGGCTTCTCATCTCATAGGTACCGTCTAATAAAGTACCATTGGTGGTACGCGCCGCCCCATGAAGCAGACTTGTGCGAGCCACCGGTGGTACGCGCCGGCGTGAACGTGTTAATATGGTTGTTAAACCATGGCCGGTTTTTATCATTTGCTGGTTTGTATACAAGTGGTACGAAGATATCAAAGAGCGAACTAATGTTTTCGTCAATGAAGCTAATTTGTTCATTACTAGATATTATGTTACGGATACATTCCCACTCCATTTCCTTCACAGCCCCTTCAAATCTCGGTACGAATAGTATTCAGATTCATAGGTCAATTGGAAGTCAAATATCATGAAAATTAAATTGTGCTTAGAAAAACTTGGCACAGAAAGCTGGTTAAATAGGAGAATTTTAGCGGTATCCTTAACAAAAAAGTATACCTAGCAAAGAGCTACTAGTTTGCGTGAAATGTGTAGGTATAGAACCGTTAGCGGGGAACAAACCCAAGCTCCACATGTCTAACACGAACTCATTTTCACATAGCAGGTCGCTGTTAAAAGCTCCTGCTACAACGAAATAATTATAATTAAGAGACAAATTTTCGATGAAATCAACAAATGATGCGTAGGCGATACATTTGTTAGGTCTATATACATAGCCAATAAGAATTTTGTCATACTTAGTTTTAATTTCAAGGAAAATATATTCTATTAGGTTCATAGTGTCCGAAATATGTTTAAGGGAGCAAGACAGACTATTTTAAACAAACACTACAACACCGCAACCACGCTTGGCTCTATCTAAACGGAAAGTTTTATAGACATTAACACAAAACGAACCGTTATTATGCCACGTAGAGAACCATGTTTCAGATACACACACAACATCTACATCAGAAGGTAGGAAAATCCCAAATATTAAACATTTTTCCACTTGAGCTACCTCGTATTAAATAAAAAATCATAATAAAGCAAATAAAATGGAAAATAACGAGCTTCGGAATCACAAGATTTCATTAACGCCCTGTATCTCGCAACTGAATGGAACAATCAAAAAACAGAAAAAGAATTTATTTAGTGTGAACAACCTTGGCAACGAACATAAACTTGAACTTGTTTGATCGATACTTTACGACATATCGATCCCTATAATAATGGATTGCTTTTTCCCCAAACTATTATAATATTTAATAAATAATTAAAAACATTCATGTTATGTATTTTTGCAAAGAGGAGCGATCTCGTTATCGCACACTATTTTCGTCTACGAAAATTCCTCTTGAAATTTTTCAGAGAATATTTTTGTGGAATATTTTAACCCTCCATCGACACTACAAATTTAATATTTATCCGATTTTTTAAAATAATGGTCAGAATGATCACCAGGAGTATCCAGTTGATACGATTATATCGGATGTTTTTTTAAGAGCTTGAGAACTTAAAATGATAATAAAAAAAATATTGTTGGAATGATTTTTTTTTTTATAATAATCCGATAGATAACTACATTGCATTTATTTTTTTAAGATGATATACGGCATATGTCCACCGCGGCTACGAGTTAGATGGTCCGTTCGTTCATCCCCATGTTTGACTACCTTGTCCAATAAATTTGAATAATATGTAAATATATGTAAATGAACCCTTGCAGGAAAATGACGCAATGATGGTTATTTATTAACGAATGCCGGCAAAGAAAACAAGTCTGTGAACATAAGACTAATAAAATTTTTGTTAAATATTATTAATTATGGATTCATTTTACAGAAAAAAGCGTGTGTCCATAAACATTTTGTCCTCTTACTACTTATTATAAAATGTAATATAGAATATCCCATGCGCATTGCTGCCATAATTTTTTGCAACCTCAGTAAACGTCGCATACGGATTTCCTCCAACTGTTGAGAACGACGACAAGTCGACATTTTGGCGTCTTCTTCAACAGTACGCGAACAGATTTATTATTATTTATTTATTTTTTTTTTTTTTCAAAGTAAATTTCCTCAATTCGGAAACGTTGTTCCGGCGTTAAACAATGTACTATGATGACTTGTCAACCCTTACTGAGCAGGAATGTCAACATAGTTGGCCATTCTCAGCTGTCAAACAACATTTATCGATATCGATGGGACTCATACAGCTAAAAAAACAAAATTTATGTGTACAGTGTACACTTATAACCAAATAATTCCAAATTAGCAAATATTGAAAAAGTTAGAATTTCTTTTTTTTTTTCATAAAACAATTGCACAAATGATAATTGCGCCGCCACCATCAGCAGCCATACAGGCCCAATCTTCCTTGTTCCCACGACAGTCGATTCTACGTTACCGGAACGACCCGGATTTATATCCGGCCCAGGACTGTCACTTCAACAGCATTCCCCATTTAAGTATGTATGGGGAATGTTTATGCAGCTACAACAACAACAACCCATCTTCCTCCGTAAAATGTTGATATCGGAGAGCCCATTCCAAACACTTGTTTCGATTTTTTTTTCTTAAAGCCACAACTACTTTCGGGCTTTGCATCCTTTTAAACCTACTCCTAGAAACCTTCTTCTAGCTGTTCGAGCACTAAAGGATTTTTTAATTTCCTGCGGAAGGACAGAAGAGTATTTTTCACGATCCTTAAGAGGCTCGTGTATACGTTTTCGGTCTTTCCGTTCACTAGTGAGACGTTTTCTTCCACTTTTTGATTTATTATGGTGGAATTTAGTCTACGCAAATCTCAATCTGAAGCTTCCCTTTTCACTTAAAGCTTGGATTCTCACTCTTTGTGTTCACTTTTTTTAGGCATTTCGATAAAAAGAAATGATCTACATATATCCGCTTGATAGCTTTGCACTAAGGATTTAAATTAATATAAATTCCAAAATATTTTAAATATACCTTTAAATATGCAACCTTTTAGAATTTACATACCGAGTGAGCCACGGACATTCCCATAATAAAATTTATTGCTGGCGACACACACAAAAAGCAGTGGTCACTTTGATAGCGACAACTTGTATTTTAGTGCGGTGCCTAATACTTTTGGCCAAGACTTAATGTATTTAATTACTATTTTAAGATTGGTGGCAACGCTATACCATAATAAATCTGAATTAAAATTATCTCACAAACAGCTTTCGTTATTATTATTAAATAGCTTTAATATTCACCTTTTCCCTGTTTGCCTTTCCCTCTTATTTTAACATAAATTCCTGTTTTCGTAATTTGTCTGGCAGCTCGCAATTTCACCTATCAGCTGTTCATCTACCCAGGGAGGGCTCTCACATAAAATGAAACAGTTTCGAATCTAGTTATCCATGCCGTCTGAACAACTACTAATTGGAAGAGCAAAAGAATGCGTGTGAAATGAGTAGGCTTAATAGAGTCAAGGCCCCCATGACGTAACAGCCAAAGTTATTCTCATAATTTCAAATGTCAACAACAGCAAAACAGTGCACTTTGACATTCCATCGAACAAATCCAATAAAATAATCAGCTGTTGTCGTGAACTCACCTTGATTCGACTTGCTTGTATTCCACCATTCTTCGCTTAACTGTAAAGCATACTTAAACTAGCACTGAAAAACTGGCGTTTAATATTTCAAATACATACATATATTATATTTACATATACTTACTTTTTGCAACGGTTTTTTCTGGTTAAGAAGCCATTTGTCAGCAAAACCTGATTAAATGTTTTAATTATCAGTACAGAAACAAACTTATGCCAGTAAGTAATTTTAAATGTGTGTTTGAAAAGCACTGTAGTAAAGTTTTAAGTACCTTATTGGTATTGGTTCGAAACTTAGATAAACAAAGATACTTCGAATGTAAACCTAATATTCTCCACATTCGGTGTATGGTAAATTACTTTATAAGCACCCCCAATGCGCACTCATGCAAGGTGATATAAGTAGAGCACCTGGTTTGTTTTGGTGTTGTTGTTGTAGCAGCACAAACATTCCCCATACATATACGAGGAATGTTGCTGAAGTCACAGTCTTGGCCCGCTATAAATCTGGATCTTTCCGGTTATATAGAACCGACTGTCGTAGAACGAATAGGGGTTCGCTGAAATCGCTTCTGTATTCTCTCAATTTTGATATTGGATTTGATGCAATACTCTCGTACGCCTTCACTTTTAAGGCGTTTCGCCGATATGCAGGAAGATTCATGTTCTGGAGCACTTTCTGCGAACTATTTGCCTTTCATTTTATTTTTCTTTTCAGCGTACTGTGGCTTTGTAATATTATCTTTCGTTTATCAATGCTGAACGCTGATCAAAATTGATAGCGAAACTTAAGCTAATGTGGAAACATTTTTCCTTAAGGGGGGATTCTACTGTAAAAATCAAATTTTCATGGATTTTGTTTTCATACTTGTATTAATTTAATTAGTAAAAAAAAGTTTAGGGTTACATAAACACAGGTCTTGAGTGTACAAAAAAATTTTTTAAATTTATTTTCATTTCAAAATGGCAGCTGTACAGCCGCTCCCCCGAAACGCCTTTTGAAATCTGCCCACACTGTCGCGCATTTAAAAAAAATCTGAAATGAAAAAAAACCAAATTTTTTTTATTAATATATATATCATTATTTTTAGTTGTTAAGCCTATTACTTGCAAAAAAAAAATTTTTTTGTAAAATTTTTGAAGTTTTTTAAAAAATCGACATTTTTTTGTTGTCATTTTGTTATTAAAAAAGGGGTTGTAAATAATAAATTTTTTCCCACCATAGCTTTAAAAACTAGTAAATATTGTTAAAAATATACTATCAAAGTTTGAGCTTGATATGTTAATTTTTCACGGAGCTGTGATGTGGGCAATTTTGAAAACGTGGTTTCGAGAAAAACACGCTTAAACAATTTTTCATACTTACAGCTTAATCAGCTATTCCTGCCCCATATAACATTTCGTCTGCTCTTAATATTTCATTATCCTCTTCAAGAAGAGCCTCTGTACGAGCTCTTCGGGCTTCGTGGGTGGATTCAGAGCGACGTTTAACCTTTTTCTTCTCACGACGATTGTGGACGAAAATCGCATATTCATAGCATATGACCGTAAACCGCTCGAGCGCTCAGTTTATACCTGCTTTGCTAAAACTTTTATAACTTGAAAACTATTCAAGATTTCTTTTTAAGATTTTCATGGAACATTCTGGAGTTGTTTCTGAGTATGTTTCAACAAAAAGTAAAAAATCGATTTTTTTTAAGTTTTACAGTAGAGGCCCCCCTTAAAGTAAAAAATAAGAAGGTCTTACTGAAAAATGTTGAGTGTTAGGAAAATAAATTGAGCAACGTTCCGTCAGTACTAACGTTTAAGTTTTCAAAAGCTTTCAAGAATTGATATGTTGAATGTAGCTGACACATCATGTTATTTGCCAATAAAAAAATATTTCGCAATAATTTTTATATGTATATACATACCTGTTCCACTCACTCGACTGAGGGGAAGAATAATTATATCTTGGCAATCAAGCACGAGTGTTACAATAATAATTGATTGATTGATTATTTTAAGTGAAATAAAGAATACAATATTTTAAGTGTCTATTTAATTTGGAAATATACCTTGCGAAAAACATATTTAACATACCTATAATATTTTAATTAATATTATGCAGTTTTGGCATTAGCAAATTTTTAGGGAAAATTCCTTATTAATTAAATTATTATTAAATTATTGAAAATCTGCGAATTTCTGTTAAATGAAATGTTACTTTAATAAATTGCCAGCAATAACACAAATGTTTTTAATTTAACAAATAAGGAAAATTTAGGGTTGTGTGCGAGTTCATCTAAATTTTAGGACCTAATCTAATTCCCCAAGAGATTTCCAGCACTGCTTCAATTTAGGAAAATAACTGCTAAACTGTGCGATTGATTTGTTTTATATATATTTATAATTATTTTTAGAATATTGTTATTTTACCCAATAAACTACAATTATGTAAGGTACGTCTTAAATACAATAATAAACATATCTATTAATTCGAATTGCAAATCTTTGAGCTGAAGAAAAACGAAGTGATTTTTTCGTAAAATTTACTCAGTAAATTTCTTTATAAATATGCATTCAATATTCATCTTACTTATATTTTTTATTTATCTCTTGAATTCAAGCAAATTTATGAAGCTTGAAAGTTTCGAAATTTACTATACAGATATTGTACAATTGAGATATTATTCTGTAAAACAGGCGAACAAAATTATTGTAAAATACAAAAACACTTATTAATAAAATATGATTTTATATTTCGGATTCCCGGACAAGATTGCATGTTCAAGCTTTTTCTTGCAATTTTCTGACAAATATGACTTGCCAAATATCACTTGAATAAACGTAGTCTTTTCATTCATTTCATTTCATTTTCAAGGTCCGTCATCACGGAAACAAATGAAAATTCTTTGGAAAATATGAGTGTGTTCGAAACTGAAAGCCAATTAGCCTGTAAACTTGCACGTGTAAACCTCTAGTATACTATTTGGCGACATGTTGTTTCGAAATTGATTGTGATTTTCGCACTGATACAACACTGAAATTTTGTTCGATTGCCTAGCAAAATGGCGAAGTCTTGCTGAAAAGCTAAATCTAGTGATTTTCTAAATTAATAAACAGCAAAAGTACGCATAAATCAAAAACGAAAAGTAAGTGTATGATAAATGTGTGTAGTCGGATTAAAATCGTGAGGGCAGCACAAATAATATGAGTAACCTAAGAATTTAGCATGTGTTGCTGTATAGATCCAATTGTTGGAAATAGTGATCGAAAAGACCAAAAGGAAAACATCGAGAGCAATAAAAAAAGTAACTTCGAAAATAAAAATATGCGAATTGTTAAACGTCTGTCTTAGCAGAGCTGCCAATCATTGTGACGGTTGAGTGACGAGAAAACGTGTTATGTTCTAAAATTAGCTTATGGTTGAGTGCTACTAACATTGCTTTTATCTTTAATTACGCGACCTAAACTTTTTACCATTGGTAGATTGCTTGGTTTTTGCCAAATTATTATCCATTTGAACTCGCTGCTCCCGCATTTGGCAACGGTAACCCTGCACGTTCACATGCGAATTCGAAGTTGAGTAAGGCGAATATCATTGTCGAATGAGGCCAGCGAGGTGTCTCGCGCTATTGCTGCAGCAGTGTGTGTAAGTAAGATGACCAAACGTGCTATGAGTAGGAAATAAACGTGTAAAAGCGGCATAGCAATAGCAATTTACTGTTTTTCAACCATAGGCAGCGCTGCCAAACACGAACTTTAGCAATCGGACAGACGGAATTGTTCCAACGAGGCGACTTCGAAAAAGTTTTTTGTGATAACTTTACTAACTGAAAATTTGAAGAAAAAGCAGGTGTGGAAAAGTGCGGTTTTGTTGGAAAATACATTTTAAACTTATTCGTGTGCTAAAAAATATTGAAGAAAACTATTAAAATATTTCGATAGCGGAAATTCGAGTGGTGTGCGTGCGTGGAGTGTGCTGGTAGGGTGCTTTTGGCGAGGAGTCGTGGCTATGCATGAAAAGAAAATGTTTTGACGCTACGAAACCATCGATCACTACGACGACAAACGCAAGCAAACAAAGGAAAATTGAAACTAAAAATTTTGCCATTTTCGGTAACGGTCCTCCTGTAATTAATAGCCCTTTGTGTGTTGTTCCTGGATTTCAAGTTTCCTCAACATAGCGCTGGGCGACTACGTCGTGAACACCGTGTCCGTTGCGTGCCGTTGTCGTCGTCGTCGTGAACATCGTCTCGTATCGCCTTTCCTTCAGTTCAATTTACGAATAATAATAAAATAAGATGTGCTACACTGCGTTCATTTCTTGTTGAATCGCATATTGTGAAATAAAAAGAAATTAATTTTTCTTTTCTCTAAGAATTCTATGGTTGAGGCATCTGTGTGTGGGCTTTTGGTGACAGGTGTGTCTTAATAACATCTTTAGACTTCTGGAGTAGTGATACGCAATATATTATTTGCTCAACGATCTTGAAAAAGTAAGTAATGTATCACCACGATAGATGCAAATAGGTTTGTAAACCCTTAACTAACATAGAGGATACATTTTCACCAAAAAAATGATTTTTCGTGATATATTTGTATACTTTGTATCAGCGTTTTCTTCTAGATTTTAATATTATGTTTGGGGTAAAATTTTCCCATACGATGTTAGTTTTTTTACAAATAACGATGTTGTTCAGGGTTAATATCGGAAAAATTCCTAGCTGTTTCCCTTTTCTAAATAAATTAACTATTTATTGCAAAATGTTCGATTGTTAACTGAGAGTCCAACTAGCTTTTCCGTTGATTTCTGTTTGCTTTTTTTTTAGTTCGTTCCAATTGCATACGATTTTATTTTTCTACCTGCTATGTTTATGCCTTTTGTGGCTGTCTGTCCACATCTGGTTGTCCTCGTTAACGCGAGGCCATTGACTTTGAATGAATTGAAGTTGCATTTTATTTGTCCTCCAGTAACTTTTCTACAAATTGTATATTCGATTGTAAATTTTTTTTGCGGCAATTTTTGAATCTGACCAAATTGTTCCTTGTTTAGAGCGTTATTGTGTATCTTTATAGTCGTCTCGACTATCATTGCTTTGGTTTTTATTCGCTAGTTCTATTTCTTACTGGTATTATTTTTATAAATAAAACAAGAATCAAATGCAAGATGTAATGTTTATTATGGAATTAAATTAAGTAAGGATAACTTTTTCATAATAAAAAACCATTTATGGTACTTTTTGTTGCACAGAACCTTCAAATTTGCATTTAAAATTATTATAGTTGAACTACTAAACATTTGTGGTCTGCTAGTGGAAAGGTGGGTTTCACCTCAACTCGGTGAACGTTGGGCAAAAACACAAATTTTTAAAGTAGCAAGTTTTTTCTGAAACTAGAAACTAGTTTCTTTCCTCTCGGGGGCGTTTTAGGGAGATCTTTTAATTGGCCCTTACAGGACACTGTCCACGAAGTAAGCATGCTACTAAATTTTACATCCCTTCGAGTCATTTTTTGCGTCAGTTTTTTTAGGACGAGATGTAATCATCTCAGCACATTCTCCTTAGCTGTTCTAGTCCCACGCGGCAAAAATTTCGGCATCTTGGCTCTCACGTCTTTGCTAAGCTTGCTGATATTAGCATCATTGTAAATTTTATCAGTAGCATGGAGAGGCTAACATATTCGTAAATCAATCATCGTTTGGTCGTCATCCCAACCTTTTCTGTTTTGATATTTTCCCCTCCTTTTCTAAACTGCCAAATTGTGTATGAATTGGTTCTGTTCCATATTTTCCCAAAGTTCAATGAAATTTCATCTCACGATAATAGAAATAGCTTAAAAAGATTAAGAATATTTACAGCTTCCACCTTCCATGTAGTAGGTATGTATGTGGGACTTTCCTCCATGTATATATTTTGGAATGAACTTATGTGAGCTTTACGTCTGTTCGTATTGTATGCCGTTATTGGCAATTTCTCTTTTCCTAATAATTATAAAATCTTAGATTAATAATCTCTAATAGATTTCTTTATTAATCTTGTACATTTTTTCTATGCATATCTGCCTGTCATATACACGAACTACACATGCCATAAGATACAATTTTCTTTCTAGGCTCTCTGGCTGTTAGTGAATGAATTATTAATACACAGGAATTTCAGGCAATATGTTTTGATATTTATTATGTAAATTGTGTAGTAACTACTACTATCAGATTTGCTATTTTTTCGAGAGCGATATTTATTGTATGGCTATCTGGTGAAGCATTCTGAATATTTTTGAACGTGTTGAAACTTTCATTAACTTAATTGGAATAGCATATGTCTGAGTACAAAAATCTTTTTTAAAATCGCATTTCTTCCAGGACCTCAATAACATATGGATGGATATATCAAATCTTAGATGATATAGATAAACGCTATTACCCAATATTTTAAATATGTATTAAGTTTCAAATATACATATATGTACATATGTATAAAGATTTGTTAAAATAGCTTTTTCTAATAGCGTATATATTTCTACTATGATATATCATATCGGTTCAGTTTTTCTTGCTTCTGTAAACTTAATCGCAAATTCGTATTTTCTTTGTCAAGGGACTTTCACACGCAACTTCTAGAGAAAATTTTACCAACTCAGAGGTTTTAAGTTAAAAAAGCTTTATGCACATAACTAAGCAACGTGATTTGCTACAAAATGTAAAGCAAAAGTGAAAGTGTGTTGCATATTGACTCACTGTACGTATGTACATACGTGCGTGCATGTGCGTGCGCTAGTGTGTGTGGTTATGCGTATGTGTATTTTTCAGTGTTTGACTCGGAAAATATTACACACAATTACGCATTTATTTATGGGAACTATGTACTTATTTTACGTTGTTTCTATCTGTGCCTGCCAATCACACACATCCCTTAGGCAAGGCGTAATATAGAATGCAAGCACTTCCATGACTGTGAGCAAATTTTCCATGAGGAAAACTTAAAATATGAGAATTACTTTATGTTATAAGAAAATTAGGATATACTTTCACATCATCTGCAGCAAATCGTTATAAAAGTAGAAAGCTCATAATAGAATTATTTAATTGCGTGTAAGGCCCTGTTGGCCAGTTTATCGTTGTATTTTTGCTCTTCAGCAAATTATTTTTATTCTTTTGTTGTAGAAGTAACCCCTAAAATATTACCAATTCAAGTTCGCATCCAGTCCTTCTATAAGCAATGAGTCAAAGGAAAACAAAAGTAAACGAAATATCGGAATCCAAGTAAAATACATTTAATGGACATTTCAAACTTTGTCATCTACTATGTGTACCTTCCATGAGTATTTTTATATACCTACATATATTAAACATGTAGCCATGTACTACATATGTATGTATAGTGTGTTCACAACAATAGCAACGCGAAAGTTGCAAAGTTTTGACAAAATATTCGGCAATTTGTTATACGGTCGAAAATGCATACCGCCGTCAACAAGAAACAAAATATCAAAAATTTAAATAAAATGGGTTATAAAACCCATAAACAGTTTTTTTTAATTCTGCCCAAACAAATTTTTATGAGATTTTGTATACAGCTTGAATCTCTGAATTAGATGGTTTTGATGTAGGATAAAGTAAAAATATAATTAAATACAAATGTTCGGAAGCCTCTTATATGGAAGAAAATGGTCAACATCATATTGAAACCCTATTGGGTGTTTGGCCGAGTTCCTTCTCTTATTTGTGGCGTGCGTCTTGGTGTTGTTCCACAAATGGAGCGGTCTACAGTTTTAAGCCAACTTTAAACGGCAGATATTTTTATGAGGAGCTTTTTCATGCTCGGACGTTTGGACAAAGAACTGTTGCTTTTGACATTAAGGCAATTGGTCGGCCGGTTCTGAACTATGCTGAGCCTGTCTGGTCGCCTGGAACTAGTGACACGCAGTGGATAAAGCTACAGACATGTCAAAATACCGCCATTCGGACAGCGACCGGTTGCCTCCTGATGTTCCCCATTCAACACCTGCATAACGAGGCACAAATGCAGTAGTGGAGCATAACAAACTGCTCAGCAAGTAGTTCCTGCTTGGATGTTACCGCAGGTTTCACCCCTGCTTGAGCCTGAGCCGCCTCCCAGGGACGTCAGGAGACACCTTTTAGACTACGCTGACGAAATCCAGGACAAAACTGACCGCAACCTACTGGACCGGACAGTATATAGACAGTCAATAAACGACATCCACCGGGAGACCGTCACCACCTTCATGAACTCCCGTCCTGTGAATGCCGTAATCGGAGTCCAACCACCACCTATTGCAGACGAAGAGCTCCAGCTTCCCCGTGAAACTCGTGTAACACTGGCACAACTACGTTCTGGATACTGTAGCAGGTTAAACTCCTACATATCCAGAATTGACCCCGACATTCCAAACACATGTCCGGGATGTGAAGGTACCCCGCACGACACTAACCACCTCTTCACATGCCCCCTAAAATTTTTTAGAGCGCCACTGTTTCATTTATCCATGTCTTAAATATGTAACTATCCTATGTTTACAGGGGTAGTTCGCTCAGACGACAGCCTTCTGTCCGGAAAAACTCGAATCATTCCATTACGGTTTCTCTTTTTATTGCTTTCCTACGCTGTATGTAACTTGTAAAAAGCATTTGATCGGTTTATGGAATAATTCCGAATTATTTTTCGTTCAGCTTTGTACTTTCTTGTTCGCTTTCGAGTTATTTTCTGACGATGCGCACTCAAACCCAAAATGTATATTGTCGAGATATAATAAATACCGAATGTTACAGTAATCATGAGATACTTTTTGAAAGTATATATAAAATCCCTTGTTAAAAATAAGAATAGTTGATTTTGAGGTGAAGTAAGGTTTGTTTTACACTTTATTTTTCGTGTTCTTAAAGTGTGTTATTTTTGTTGTACATTTTTCTCTATTTCATCGTTATGTGAGGAAAGAAAATTCGTTTGTCTAGCGTAGTAGGTACATATCGTTAAAATATTCTATACGTACATACAAATCGGAAAATTTCAGAGGTTACTATGTACGAACTATTTTGTTTTCCGCTTCTGTATGTTATTTTATACTTTCAAACAGCAATTGGTGTAAAGTATGAAGTTATGTATGCCGAGCTCCCGTTGTATTGACGTAAATGTGCCTTAGCAACGGAAACGGATATTCCACAAAAAATTTAAAATGTTACTGCAACAAAGCAATGTCTGACGTTCATTTCTATATTTTTCGGCTTAAACTTTACATTTCCACATTCGCTTTGTAGTTCTGTCTTTGTTGTCTGTTTATTATTATTGTTTGCTGATGGCATTGGTGGTTGGGTGTGTTTTTCTTTTCTATTTATTTTCGTTTCTCAGCATTCGTCTCTCCAGCTGATTTCGTCAGCTGTTTATCATGGTTTTGTGTTTTTAGCCGATCGATGGTGCATGTATGTGATGGATGTTATTTGGAGGCAATTAATTGACTTTGCAAAGTTGCCAACGTTCATATTATAAAACATAAAATATTGGATTGGTTGCATTTGCTTTCTATTGTAAAAATAATTTAAAATTCAATTCTTCCAATTTATGGTGTGCGTCGGTTGTGTTTTAAAATTTTGTGCTGACTCCTGACGGCACTATCTTGTTCAATTCTAAAACACACTGGGAGGTTTGCTTTTTGCTTGCCAAGGGGCGAGTTAACTTCATTTTCTGAGTCTTCCACATTATGCCTACCTGGTAAACGTTTGTTGTAAGCGAATAATCAATAATAACGGCTTAGAACACAAAAAAGTTTTTTGTTTTGGTTTATTTTTTTGTTTGTTTGCATTAGATGATATGCACGGAAAAATAAAAATAATTTACTTCAGTAAAATAAATGGAAGTTGTACTCATCTTATAAAACAAGTTGAAAATAAATGCTTTATTTGAACTGAAAATGTAATCGAATTTCATATAATATTAGTTTTTACCTCTATTTGAATGGGATTTTGAAATAAATTTTAAATTTCAAGATTATGAAATAAATTTTAATGTACAGTGTGCATTTTTCTGAAATATTTTTCATATATACGTATCTTGTTTTTTATTGGCATTGAATTTAACTAATAATTTTTAAATCTTTTTATGCTGAAATACTGAAATCTTTGTTAAATATATATGTAAGTGCACACAATTTTTTTAAATAAGGAAATGTAGTGTACGTTTATTTTCTGATTAACGTATATGAGCACATATTTTTGCAATACAAATTTAAGCTGGCATCTTTTTATCTTATATTTTTTTCTCTTCTTTCAGTTACATATTTTTCTAAGCTAATGCAATAATATGATATAAGCAGACAAAAGAAAATATTACAAAAACAAACCGAAGAAGCACTGCAAACTAGAGAATTCACAGATGGTTCAATGCAATAAAAACACAAGAAGGAATAATAGCTGTAGTAACGGTTTGCAATAAGATCAGCGTTTAGATTATCAATACTAAAGACGACCTGCCGAACTAAACGGTTGTCACAACGTCTTCGGCTACATATTGACAGACGTCAATATACTGCACATCGATCCTTCTCTGATCTCCTCACCACTCACTGCCTCGATATCGTCAACAGCAAATTCAACGCATCGTTTAACTGTTGCCAGCTGTCGCAACACCATCTGCAGCAATAACAACAACAACGGCACAACCATTACAGCACGGTAAGATTTTAGATAATTTATATATTTTTTGTCTAACTTCAGCATCCAGAAAATTGAGCTGAGGCTTTGAAAACCTTAGAAGCTCCCTCGGGCGCTTCCGATCTATAGGTGACCAGAAGGAGCTCGTCGCCTTTCAAGTTTGGTTCCTTCCGAGCCATCGCTGAATTGACTCGAACCCCAACTTGCACAAACAGACCATCGGTAGTCCTCTCATATTTTGGGGAAGCCAACTCTCAGATCCCCTGTTTAGCAAACTCATCCGCTCTACCACTGTCCAGTGTCCAATGGCCGCTTGGCTGTCGGAGTAAATATTTACTTCCCTGACAGTTGTTACACAAATGTGCAGCTAATCAGCTGCTTCTTTGATTGCGGCTACCTGCATTGCAGTAGCCTAAACTTGAGTTTGGTAAGTAGCTCCTCACAAAAGGATCCTCCGCCAACCCTTTCATTCAACTTCGAGTCATCCGTGAACTGTTTCACCAAGCCCTGTTTCCAAATGTTGTACTCCGCCCACTCTTTTCTTGAGAAAGCATCTTACTCAAGAATGTCGCGTTTGGACCATACATTGATCAGTCTGCAGGAGCATGAACTCAAAGACTCGATAAGAAACCAAAATGATTTGTGATTTGATAAGAAACCAAAACTAAAACCAGCAGCGAAAAAAATCTTAGGTCATATAATCTGCAACTAGCCAACACTGACAGACTAAACAAATAAATGCATCCTTTTGCTCTCCAATTCTTCACCATCTATGTAATTTACGGTTGAATTTATCAGCCTTCCACTTTTAATAGGCATACGCACGCAGCTGGTGCGAGTTGAGTGCTTACATACTCAATGCAACAAACTTGCATAGAATAAAATCTGAGCTGAATTTCGGGCTCGAAATTTTGAAATATGATAATTGTAGTCTTTATTTATGTACGTGTAAAGTGAAATTTGAAGTCTTGTCTAAAAGTGTTGCCTTGTTGTCTACTTTTTGTTTTTTGTTTGTCCGCTTCCCCCGTCTATTCGCTCATCAGTCAGTCAAAAAGAACAACGAATCTTTAAAAACTTTTGTGGCTTTCGTGCCATTTCGCACTTTATGTTATTTTATTGTTGGTTCTCACTCACCTTAAACTGTCAGAATTTGTGTTTGCATTCGTTTCTATTTCTGGATTTTTATGCTTGGCCGCTAAACTCAAAACTAAGTGTACATATTGTACATAAATACATACATGATATGTACATAAGTATATAGATATGTAGAACATTAAAAAAAATGTATGTATGAATATGTATGTATGTATGAATGTAAGTACTTGTATGTTCATAGAAGGCATGTCACATAAAACGTCATTTCAAATAATTGAATACAGACACAAATATGAAACTGTATTCTCTTATTTTAATAAAAACCAAGTTGAGAAGTTTTTAGTTTCGCTTTTTATGCTTTTTACGTATGTACATATGTATGTGTTGGGGAAACCTTTGGACAATCGTCTATTTTTATTATGTTGGATATCTGCATAGATCGATTTAATAAAATTAAATAAATAAAAACTGGTTGCATTTTTAAAGTCTGTTCAAAATATAATTTTATTTCTTGATGCTTGAATCTATGATATCATTGATTTAATCCGAGTTTTATTGTGTATTTGAATACATATATATGTACATACATATAAGCTGACTCAGTTTTATACAAGTTAACGCCACTGTCGCTATGACTTATTCTTACATGTTCATGCGACATACATTAGTATTCACTTATAATTTATGCATAAGCTAAGACATATGGATGTCTGTACATATATACATATACGCTTTGTATTACAATCATTGTTCCGTTTCATATGAAAATCTCGTCACCAAATTTACCATAACAAATACGCCATCAAGTTATAAAGGGTTTTTTAATTGGCGCGGGTCGATTTTGGCGCCCTGTGGCAGCCATTTTGTTTTGGTGACATCTGTTAAATCTTTTGTTTATTATTCAGTTGTTTATGCCAAATCATCATGGCAAGTTACACGATTGAACAGCACGTTCAAATGATAAAACTTTATTATCAAAATGAGTGTTCATTAACGCAAACGTTGCGCGCATTGCGCCCATTTTTCGGTAGATGTGGTGGCCCTTTCAATTTCTTATGGCCCATATTGAACCATATGGACCTAGACGACATGTGGTTCCAGCAGGACGGCGCTACGTGCCACACAGCAAACGCCATTTTATTCCATTTCAACATCTACCCGCCCTTATTGGAAAACCCTTTATTATGTTCCACACATTTGTCTGAACGATAGTCGCGTATATATGGAAGATCAATCTAACCCTCATTCAGTTCAAGAAAAAATATTGTATGTAATATAGAAAGGAATTTTTGGATGACCGTTAACATTTGATTGACTGAACATGCACACTTCGATAATAGTACATCACCATTTTGGCCAGTTTGGGCTAGTTTCTTGTATTTTTTTTTGCTGACATTTTTTTTAATAAAATTATAAAAAATCAACGGTGTTTACGTTTAGCAATTTCAACATTGGTTTTTATTGTCATACAATTTATTAAGCTAT
Source organism: Anastrepha obliqua (assembly GCF_027943255.1). Lineage (NCBI taxonomy): Eukaryota > Metazoa > Arthropoda > Insecta > Diptera > Tephritidae > Anastrepha > Anastrepha obliqua. The sequence continues at coordinate 92,922,097 of NC_072892.1, forward strand.
AAAACAGCATACCAAAAATCTTTCTGAAAATTTTAATTAAAAATCTCGAAATTGGGATAAAAATAATCGAAATTTTTTGTACGTGTAACATCTCCAGTTCTGCGTCCTCAAACTTTTTCGGTTGTCTAGACCTACATATGTACATCTTCTGCCGCAATAAAATCACCAAAAATGGGTGGGGCTTCAGACGCAGTTTTTTTTAATAGAGTTAAGTAAAACTTCGCGCAAATGTTGGTCGATATTTTGGAGATGTCAAAGGTTTTTAAGTTAAAATTGCTCTTAGTCACAGTACTTTTCTGTTATTATGTTGGACTATGTAAAATACTTATAGAATTACGACGACCGCCGTTACCGAATAGGTTGGTGCGTGACTACTACGTGAAAGACCAAATAATAGAAAATGTTTTTTCTAATAGCGATCGCCCCTCGGCAGACAATGGCAAACCTCCGAGTGTATTTCTACCATGAAAAAGCTCCTCATAAAAAGCTATCTGCCCTTCGGAGTCAGCGTAAAACTGTAGGCCCTTCTATATATGGAAAAACATCAAGACACCAAATCGTAGGAGGGGTTCGGCTAAATACCCAGTAAGGTTGTAAACCCCCATTTTATATGTAAAATTAAAAGCATAGTTTCATTATATTTATAGAATATCAAAACCTCTATAATACGAAAAACTCAAAATGTTTGAAAAAATTCGTTATAAGTAGAGAACGACCGAATTTTGGTCATGTTCGGCCTGTCTGGTTTCGGTTCGCCTTCGGCAAAAAAAACCAAACTTTGTTTGGAACTTTCCTGATTTTCATTCCTTCTGAAAAAATTCAATGCAGCCTTTGGGATGTAGGTACATGATAACGATATGCTTTGCAGTAATATCTTATTTACCCTTATTTTAATAAATATCTTCTGCCAAGAAATTGTAATATTTTTCAATGGTGGTATCCAGGACCAAATTTTCTGTTGTGAAAATTTGCTTCTCTATCTGCTCCTTAATCGAGTGTGGGTAGTGAGCAATTGTTCAATGCTGCAGATCAGCTCTATAATGATGAAACATAACCGCTTGCAAGGTAAAAATGCCGATAAACTATTCTTTTTACATTGTAATATTCAACTTTTTTGGTATTTTTACAATCATAGGTATATCTTATGGACTGAAATTAATATGATTGAAACTTATGTACCTTTTTTTAATTGATTTTTAAAAGTTATGTGATTGCTTATTATTTGGGTGCTTGAGAAAATTTGTTTCGAAATTAGCCGGTAGATGTTTCGTCGTTCTCTACTTATAGAATAGCGTCGTTTTTTTTTTGCTTTTGTTTCAGTTGTTATTTCAAATTGAGCCAAAAATATTATCTTATTTTAGTTTTCTTTCGTTCATTTTGAATAATTTATTGAATTTGCTACAGATGGCAAATCCTCAACTATTATATATTATTGTAGAATCCTCAAATATTATATAAAGGGTGGATTTTTAAGAGATATAGGAAAGTTTTTCAAAAAAACACACGTAAAATTCAGAAAAATGCATGAAATTCTTATTTAAATCGATAGTACAGTCCATATAATTTAATGCTTGAAGATTATTTCATGCAAATGTTGGCCACGACTGCGCTTCAAATGATCCATCCGCTCGCCTCTCAACAAGTCCATTGTTACGCGTGCTGTGTGGCATGTAGCACCGTCTTGCTGAAACCACATGTCATGCAAGTCAAGCTCTTGCATTTTGGGCAAAAAAAAAGTTGGATATCATTTCACTGTAGCGCTCACCATTTACAGTTACGTTATGATTCGCAGCATTTTTGAAGAAGTACGGTCCAATGATGCCCCAGCCCATAAACCTCACCAAACTGTGACCTTTTCTGAATACATTGGTAGCTCTTGCAATTCTTCTGGCTGATCTTCACTTCAAAATCGACAATTCTGCTTATTTACGTGCCCATTGATCCAAAAATGAGCTTCGTCGCTGAACACAATTTTTCGATAAAAAAGTCGATGTTAAACTTTCTTAACACGCATTTTTATAATAAAATTCAATGATTTGCAAGCGTTGTTCGTTTGTAAGAAGATTCATGGTTAAATTATAGACCAAACTGAAGATGTTTGACAGTGAAACAAAACACGAAACGTGCGTCAGCTGTTTAAACCAACTGTTTAAAAAGATAATAGCTAAAAAATCACCCGTTATTATTGGCGAAGGCAAATCAACATGCGTTTCACTGGATATCTTATTTTAAAGCAAGACTGACAATGTATACTATCGACGCACTACAATTTGTTGTGAAGAGAGCGTCAATATATTCAAAATTCGGTATGTAAAAACTTTCATACTTCATTAAAGCTTTTGCTAAGGGAACTTTAACCGTCCATACTTTCTAAAGGTATTCATAGTCAAAATTTCTTCGTGAAATGTTTCTTCTACATCCATGGCAAACATTTTGTTACATTGATTTTTTCCTTGCATTAATGTTCGTCATAACGGGGGCTTACTGCACTTGTATCTTGATATTGAAATACAATAAGTTCAATCAAGTTACTATTGCCCTAAGTTTCTTTTTTTGTAAACTTATTTTTAGCAAGTTAAAAACTCACCATACCGTATATCCTGAACAAACTTAGGTGCCACCTCATCTACGGATAAACATCGCTTTTATTTTCCACGGATCATATTTAACATTGCATTATAATTAACAAAGAAATCTTTTTTTATTTTAATTTCTTAATTAAGTTACGCAACTTTTTACCCTATCTTTGACGCAAATCTGCATTTGTGCAACAGAAACATCGATTTACTCAATACGTACGTCCAACATATGCTTCGCTTGTACCTCCACCCCAATCAGTCTTGCCCTGAAGGCACATACTAGTGTAATCTCCACACCATACCACTCAAATCACTCATTAATGCCCCGCGTGCGAACTGCAGTCAATATTGAATACCCTTTGAGTTGAAGATTTTTTCTATACACATTTTATGTAAAATACACTTTATATACAAACTATTTGTATCTACATATAACATATATTGTATTTACAAATTTATATAAATTGTTCAACTATCAACCAACGTTGTCAGAGAATGTGACCTATCTCTTGCGCATATTGTTCGCATTATCTACCCCAGAAGCGTTGCTTGTGTGTCGCACACGCGTTTCATTGACCACTGCACTGCGCTGCGTCGATCGTTCGCCTATACATCTCATATCACCTCAATTCAATGGGGTTTCATGTTGTGCATACTCATGTTTACAAGCTTTCATACTAAATTGTAGCCACCCTGTTCCTCCCGTTTCTGCTACTTCTACTTATTCTTTTCAGCTGTTTTGCGTACTACTACTAGCACAAAAACCACAAACAGCCAATATTTGTGCGGCGCACAAACTTTTCGTCTTCATTGTTTGCCGCCAATGCCACTTTCGTCTCCGCCGACCTGTCGTTGGTTGACTTGGTGACGTGACGTCTTCTAAGTGGCTGATAGCTGCTGGCCGCTGGCCACTGCTAACTCACTCGACAAAGTTAATTTATTTATATTTTCGGTTTCTATGGTTACATTAATGTGTGTTCAGAACCTTGGTATTGTTACAATGTGATTCTCCTGTTCGAGCTGGGAATATCAGATTTCGTTATTCAATTAACTTTTCTGAGAGTGTTTTAATTATGAAGCCTATATTCTGCTTGTGAACAGGCCAGCGTTAGTATATACAGGGTGGCTGATGAAAGCCGCTACCAAAAAAAAATTTAATAACTTTTTTTCTTTTTAAGTTATCTGTTCCATTTTTGTTTTAATTTGCAGATTGATCTTTAAAATTTATTAAAATGGATAACTGGGACACGCAAACAAGAATTTGGATAGTCCGTCGCTATCACGCACTGGAGTCCGTAGTTTTGGTACAGAGAGAGTACAGGCGGATGTTTGGCGGCGATCCCCCGAGCAGATGGACCATAATGAGACTGGTGAATAATTTTGCTGAGCAAGGAACAGTCGTAAGAAGGCCTTATCATCGAAACCCACCAGTTCGGACGGAGGAAACGATCGCTGCTGTAGCTGCAGCTATACAAAGCAATCCAAGGGTTTCAACAAGAAGCTTATCTGCTCAACTTGGTGTCAGCCGACAGTCTTTGCAAACAATAATGCACAAAGATTTAGACTTATTTCCCTACAAAATTCAAATGGTTAACAAACTGAATGCAGCAGACTTGCCGATTCGCTTGGAATTTTGCCAGAAGATCCTGCAAATGGTGGAAGAAGACCAAAACATGTTAAACTGCCTTTTCATGTCTGATGAGGCCCATTTCGATTTAAACGGCAATGTGAACAAACAAAATTGTCGAATATGGAGTACTTCTAATCCACAGATACTCCACGAGACGGAATTGCACCCTCTTCGCGTGACAGTGTGGTGTGCGGTTTCTTCACGCTGTATTGTCGGGCCTTATTTTTTTGAAGAAAATGGTCACACCGTTACGGTTACTGGATACCGTTATTTGAAAATGCTGAAAGAATTTTTCTATCCAGAACTACGCCGAAAGAGAATTCCTTTCAACTCTGTGTGGTTTCAACAAGATGGGGCAACGTCTCACATAGCCCAGACTGTTATGACAGAGTTGCGACGAAAATTTCCCAATAAACTGATTTCAAGAAACTCCGATTTTCGTTGGCCCCCCAGGTCGCCTGACCTTACTGCACCTGACTTTTTCTTGTGGGGTTTATGTAAACAAGAAGTTTATAAAACAAAGCCAACAAATTTGGATGAACTAAAACAATCCATTCGGGCAACAATTGCGGCTATTCCTGTCGCAACTCTCAAAGCAGCAATGAACAACTTTTTACTAAGCGGCCGCACTTGTGTCAACGAGCATGGGGGGCATTTAAATTCAATTATTTTTAAAACTAGTTATGCTACATTTAATAAAATTTAATGACCTTCAACTTGAAAAAAAAAATAAATGAATTCCATACACTAAAAAAAAAGTTTTTTGAGTTTCTTAATGTAGCAAAATTCATCAGCCACACTGTAGTTGTAATGACAAAAATAAGTTTCTTATAAAACTTCCTCTAAATGTTGGCGGCAAAACTGAAGGGAAATTTCGTTATTTTTCATGCATGAATTAACATTGCAAAACAACCGATGGCACTATTGATAGTAAAAAAATTGTATCACTATTGATTTTTTAAGCTCTCTGGAATATTTTATTTAGGCTTTATTTATTATTTATTTTTAGGCTTGATTAATTGTTACGTGAAAGAGAAGGTATACGCCAACAGCCCAGGGTCGATTCAAGACCTCAAAGATGGAGTTCGTGAGGCTATCGAAGACATAGGGCAGCCACTTTGCAATTCGATTGTGGCAAATTTCATGAAAAGGATATTGTCCTGTAAGCGTGGTCGTGGTGGTCATTTGCCTGATGTTATTTTCCACTATTAACGGCGTACCTTCCTCTTTATAATGAAATAAACATCCGACCACTTATATTAAAAAATAGCATTTGTCTTTGAATATCAAAATAACACTTCTGTTTGAAAACTCCTATATATTGTATACAGTTAGTGCTTACACCATTTTTGGGTATTTGGCCGACCTCGTTACGTTCGGAAATAAAACGCCTTTTTGCCTCGCAAACTGCCCTCGTAAGTTACCATAACGACTTGAATTTAAATCCGACTAAGCCATTCTCCAAATGTTGTGCTCAGGTGTTAAAATTTCATGATAGATTGTCTCTGGTCTTGGACGAAGTATTGTATACCATTCTTACGTTGAATTCTCAAAAGTTTGAGTCTGCTCATAAAAATGGGTGAGAATGTTTTGTAAAAAACTGTGATTTGTTATCGGGTATACAGTATTGGCCAAAACTAAAGAATTTCCCTTACAGCATTTCACAAAATGCCAAGTAATTTAATAAAAACCACGTAAAATATTACATATTTGAATGTTTAATAATAAATTAGTATCATATTTCAGTATTTTTTTTTTTCAGTGCGCTATGAGTATTAAAAAGGTTACAAAAATATTTACATATGTACTTCTGATTTTGTGCCTTCAAAAGTATTTGTCAAATTCAATTTTCCATTCACCTACAATTTTGTATTTATATTTTAGTTATATTTTTTTGTAATTTTCTACTACTAAATTTCAGTAAAATAAAAACAATTTCTCTTTATTTTTTCAGTTTATAAGATCTACAATTGATGATCTAAACCACATTCTTCTCCAAGAAGCCAATTGTTATTAAAAGCATCATTAAATATACAACAAAGAGGTTCAATTGCTTGAATTTATTGACTTAGATCAATTTAATTGACTAATAAATATTTTTTTGCTTTTTAGCGAAGAAGCCCATCATCCATACTTCGTCATCAAAATCAAACAACTCTAAATACATCATCCACCACTAGCATATAGACCATTGATTTATAAAAGAAATGGAACTGAGAGTTGGCAATAAATATCGCCTGGGTCGTAAGATCGGCTCAGGTTCGTTTGGCGATATTTACCTAGGCACCACAATAAACACAGGCGAGGAAGTCGCCATAAAACTTGAATGCATACGCACGAAACATCCCCAGCTACACATCGAGTCAAAATTCTATAAAACCATGCAGGGCGGCATTGGTATACCGCGCATAATCTGGTGTGGGTCGGAAGGTGATTACAATGTGATGGTGATGGAATTGTTAGGCCCATCATTGGAAGATTTATTCAATTTCTGTTCACGTCGCTTCTCACTAAAAACAGTACTATTACTCGCCGATCAGATGATATCACGCATCGATTATATACATTCTCGTGACTTCATACATCGAGACATAAAACCGGACAATTTTCTCATGGGTTTGGGCAAAAAGGGAAATCTCGTTTATATAATTGACTTTGGACTGGCGAAAAAATTCCGCGATGCCCGCTCTCTGAAACACATACCCTACCGGGAAAACAAAAATCTCACAGGTACCGCACGTTATGCCTCAATCAACACACATTTGGGCATTGAACAGTCGCGTCGTGACGATTTGGAATCGCTCGGTTATGTGCTGATGTATTTTAATTTGGGTGCACTGCCGTGGCAAGGTCTGAAGGCTGCCAACAAACGTCAGAAGTATGAACGCATCTCGGAGAAGAAACTGTCGACGACAATACTGTCGTTGTGTAAAGGTTTCCCCAGCGAATTTGTCAACTATTTGAATTTCTGCCGTCAAATGCACTTTGAACAACGGCCCGATTATTGCTATTTAAGAAAACTCTTCCGTAATTTGTTCCATCGTCTTGGCTTCACTTATGACTATGTCTTCGACTGGAATCTGCTGAAATTTGGCGGGCCACGTAATCCGCAAGCCATTCAACAACAACAGGATGGTGGCGGTGAATGCCAACAAGGACAAGAGGCATCCGCTTCACAACAGCAACAACACCAACACAATCAGAAACAAATAGCTGGTGGTGTCGCTGCCGTAGGTAGTGCACAAATCATGAACTCGGGAGGCGGTGGAGGTGCGCAAACACTGGTCAGTAGTAGTGGTGCAATGGTCGGTGGTGGCACTTCCCAAATGGTGGTCGGCAGTGGCAATGGTGGCGGCGGCCTAAATATGGATGATTCAATGGCGGCCACGAATTCATCACGTCCTCCCTACGATACCCCCGAACGGCGCCCATCGATTCGCATGCGTCCAGGTGGTGGTGGAGGCGGCGGCGTGGTGCAGCCGGGCGTTGTCAACGACGTGAGAAACGCGAAATAATATTTTATTGTTTAGATTTCAAGTACATACTTATATATATATATGTATGTATATATATATATATATATATATTTATGTTAACATATACATAATTGAACGCTAGTTAATAGAGTATAGGTCAGGTCGTCTTCATGTAGTTTTAGCAATTTTAGATTTTGAAACTCGTTTAATTTCATTTCACGCACTGAGCACTGATTGTTGTTGACATTGCGTTTGGGTTTAGAAACGAATGCCGGCAAACAAACTATGACCCAGTAATATTTGTTAAGCATAATTCGGCTGGAAAAAGATTTACAAACCCCCATTAAACAACTTTTGAGCAGTAATCACTCAACAGAAATCGTGGCGAAACTATGTAATAAATATTAAATTTCAGAATTACAGTAATAATACATATACGAGTACATATACAAGGTATGATATATGAAGTGAACTGCGTTAAGTTGTTTAGTTGGTGCAACAAAGACATACATTTGTTTTAAGTGCGGATGTTTGCCGCAAAGCAACAATAAAACTCATACAAATAATGTATAACTCCAAAAATCAGAATACAAGCTGTATGTATTCGTTAAAAATACACCTACAAACTTTATATATAAAAATATATTCATGCTCTAGAATATACATATATAAAAGCTTAGATATATGTGGAGATACTTTTAATATTTAAGTTTATATTCCTAAATCTAAACTGCTCCTCTAGACATTGTTTGCGAATGTGAAATCGAAGCATGGAAGAAAAATGCCAACAAAACAAAAAACAACGCAAAGAGAAATTAAGCAGAATAATCGTTAAAATGAAAAAGAAAAACCATAACAGCAGGCAAAGAAACTAATGTGTATACTTAAAAATAATATAGCAAAATAAAACGATGTAAAGAACGTAATACAAAAAAAAAAAAAATAATAATAATAATAATACAGAAAATATTGAAGATGTACGTGGATGATACCACATTGCTATTGAAAAATTTTATGCTGTATAAAACTTTGTAATGCATACAAAATTGTATGCGTGTATACACATACACATATACATTATTTGATTAATTAATGAATAGATGTATGTAGTTTTGCTGAAATTTATCGAACTTTTATTGCGAGAGAAGGTACTGCATTGTTGTAGGCCACCTCCTTCATCCAAGACACATGTGCACCAATAGATTTGCATTGTATGTATATTTATATATAAACATTCTTTAAGATTAATACCTATTCATATTTTTTATTGAAAAAATAGAAAAAGAAAATACTTTATTTTGAAAACTTTAAAACAAAAACGGAAAATCGATTATAATTTCTTCACTTTTAACTAATGCTGAAAGGCATGTCTTGGGATACTATTTTCGCTAGTCACTAATAATTCGTACTGCACCGATTTCTTTTCATATACCTCCCGTTGCGAAATTATAAACGCGCAACTATTTTGTTTTTATAAAGACTACTAAAAGAAAACATGTGACAACGCAAAGTTTTAAACTTTGTACATAATTTTGAAAATTTTCATCAAAACTTACTACTTCTTAACCAGAGTTTGTAGAATTCTAATGATTTTTTCCATAGAAAGTGCATGCTACACTACACTACATAACACTACCAGCAAAAAATAATATCCAAAAATCTATGGTATTCTCTATTCACTTGAAACTTGCACTTGTTAAAAATTTTGTACAAAGTTTGAAACTTTCTGTTATATGGTTTTTGTTGTAGTATGAATTATTTTTTTAATAAAAAAATCAGAGGTGTGTTTATAATCTTGGGACGGATTGTACATATCGCACCCTAAATACAAAAGGGTCACAACTCAAAATGTACTTCTGCTCAAATATGAATGAGACGTTATCAATAAAACGGTCCGCGGATGACATATGGCAAAAATAAATTTTTTGTTTTTTGGTAGGACTGTTATAAGCTTACATGGCAAATTTCAGCGTTATATGTGACATAGTTTGTTTTCTGTGCTACTGTAAACAAGTCAAGCTCGAGTGTGGAAAATTTTGAGTTGTGACCCTTTTGTATTTAGGGTGCGATATATGAGAAGAAATCGTAGGGGTACGAATCAAATCATTGTGGTTAGGGCAAGTACGAGCTGCCGTGCAAGGCGATCTAATGTGAAAAAGGGCAGTTTTGTAATTAGCAATAATTATAATAGGGTTGGATTTCAAAGTCTATACAACAACGCAATTCTGTACACTTGAAAAATTAACAGAAAAGTTAGAAATACTCAAAATTTTGATCGAGTTGAAAGGTTTTTGGCATTCTGTGCATAACTTGATAAAACTGAAATGTTTTTATATACTGTGCTTTTCACCACTCTATGGTGAGCAATGGAATGTAAACAGAAGGCAGCTGTTTACCGCAAGAAACTATTGAAGGGAGTCAGCAAAAACGTAAAAATTCTGTTTTCCATTACTTCTATATAATTTAAGCTATTTATTTATGTGCACGGTCGTGCTATGCATGAACAGTTACAGCGTTTTGTCTCCTATGTACGTTTTATTCCAAAGTTTGGAAAAAATCGATGAGACAGTTTCAGATGAAGTTGTTTTTCTTTAAAAGTTTATGAATGTTCTCATTTCAAGTTGTTCTTTTTAAATTTGATAAATTGTTTATAATGGCTATTGCTAAATTTTTAAATTCACGAGTTATGGGAATTCTTTTCTTGTTTATAGTTCATTTATAGAAACGTGGAATATTACAATTTTTTTTTTTCATTTTACAAATTAGCCTACACAATTTTGAAATGTTTGGAGCTTCAAGGCTGTTAAATTTGAATTGTTCAAAAATGGTTTTATTTGTCACAGGAATTTGGCATCTTCACAATTTATCGAGGAAAGTGCTTTTTTATCTTTGTCACAGAACACCAAACATTTGATAAACAGTTAATATTGATAAATAAGCAAGAGGGTTAATTGATCAAGGGCTCAAAATTGGGTTGTAAAAGTATGCACATCTGCGCCACTTTGTACCATATTTCAAGAATTTATATATTTAATATTTCATAACTTTTCTGGTTTTCGCCAACATTAACAGGGAAATAGTTGTGGATTTTTTTCAGTGATACTAGAATTGTACTATGGAAAATTATTTCATACATAAATTTTATTTGTGATTTCTTTACCGCTTTCAAATGCTCTTTTCACAGTACTTGAGTACTTGAAATCATAGGTATATATGTATTATAATTAATACACATGTGCATATAAGTATGTAACTCTTTCATTTGCTGGACTTAAAACTACAATTTCGTTCTAAAAGCATGAGATAGTGGTAACTTACTTTAAAGCATTTTTCATAGATACATTTTAAGAGCTCTCATACTTCCACATGAATATACCGTGCGTGCAAATATCTAGCTTGGGGGTAAAAATTACTGAAGAAATGTAAATGTTTTGTTAACTCATAGGAATAAAAAAAAATGCTAAACACAAAGCAGCAAGAAAAATAAACTTATATTTAGCTTAAAAAATTAAAAAAGGGTATACGTCAGTCACCAGAAGCACGTTGGGACGCCATTTAGATGTGTGAAATCCTCACCTGACGCGACATCATTGCGTACGTGCAATCCAATAAAATCAAACACACAAAGAATAATAATAAATATAAAATCAATTAAAAGCTTTAAAATAAAAACTATGTTTACTTGTAAAGAGCACCATAAAATTTCGTGTGTTTTGTATGCATGTGTACGCGCAGCGCTTGAGTGGCGTATAGTTTCTACCATTTCTTGCATTTTGCATTACATTTTGGAATTCGTATGATTTTTGATGCGTAAATTCAAAACGTTTCTCTAATAAAAGAAACGAATTAAACAAAAACAAAAAACAAAAACAAAATATGTACTGCAATAAAATAGTTTATTAACCGAAGTAAAATACATATAAAATTATATACATACTCATAAATGTATGTATGTACATAACTATATACAAATTTAGGAAAAAGCTTACCGAAACATTTATTATTTTTAATTTAAACTAAACTAAACCATAAGTAGCTGTATGTAAAATATTTAATAATTAAAATAACTTTATTAAGAATGCGCTAGACATGTAATATAACTAGATACATAAATTTAGTAAGCAACATAAAACAAATTGAAGAAAAATGCGATCACTTGAAAATACAAAGCGTATAAAAACTACAAAAGAATAAACAAAAGCAAGTTAGAAACAAAAACCTTTAAGTGTAACTTTAATAATTAATGCAACAAACAAACGACAAAGGACACGTAGATTGCGTCCCTAATTAGCTCTTAGTAACTGATACATTTTTAATTTAATTCAATTCAATGCGTATAAGTACGATATATGGAAATAAAACATAATGATATGGATAAAAAAGAATTGTAACAATATTTGTCTTTCTCTAATTCTGATTGCATGCATGTTCGTACTTTGAACAAAATTTCTATATACTCGCAGTGCCGAACTTTGCTATAATTTTGCACACAATTCGCCTTATATGAATTTAGTGCAATAGACTTCTTCAAAAACATGCTAAACGACATCTGGCATTTTCTAATAATTTTACTATGAATAGTATGTTTAAAAACAAAAATTAACTAAGACTTCTTTTAATACTAATTTGCGCATGCCCGTCATGAATAAAACATATGTGCGAGAATACTAAAACATGAAATATGTTGTATATTGCCATACGCTCGAACTTAAACCAGTAGAAGTGTCAAATAACAAAATTGCCAAACAAAGGAACCTTAAAAATGTAAGGAAACGGGAAAAAATGTATTCGTATCCTTCAAGCCCAAAATATTTTCACTTCCACATTCCCACTTTAGTTGGTTCTACATTACCGGAACGACCCAGTGTACATGGGGATGTTTATGCTTTTACAACAACAACATTCACACTCGGAATTATTTTCACCATCATATAGTATATGTACATATTTTATTACTTATAATTTTGGTAGAAGAATAGACAGAGAATGGATGCAATTTCCGAGGAAACTAAGTTACGCTGACTCAGTTACAGTTATGGTTTTTGTTTGTTTTTTTTTTGTCTTTTTTGACTATTATTTGTCGTCTTTTTTTAAGTCTTTTTTTCTTTTGTGTTTGTTTTTTTTTCGTTTTGGTCTATTATTTGTCTTCTGTTTTTTTGGTCTTGGATTTTTTATCTTTACTAAATTTGTTTTTTTAAGTGAAACTTCTTCTTATGCGTAGATGGATGAGCGAGAATTGAGAGTAAAATTTCAAGGCCATGCAACGTTTTGGGCATTTTCGTTCCGCGAGTGAGAAAAAAGATATAACGTAGAGGAAAAGGAGAGAGAGAGCTATACCTTATATATATCTTAGATTTGCTTTAGGCTATTTTTCCTGAGTTTTTCCTTGTGGTTGCTAATTTCTAGTGAGAAATAACACTGCCTACTTTTTGGCGCTTGTTTGTTGGTGCAAACTTGTAGGAAATATAATTTTGGTGCCTACTTTTTGACGTTATATTTCCTTGGTGCCTACTGTTTGGGGTGTTTTTTGGTCCCAATTTTTTACCTTTTTTTTGTGCCTACTTTTTGGCGCTTATTTCCGTTTCCTGGCGAGTGCTTGTACGTACTATAAAGTGCTATCCAACCCAATCTATAAAGTGCTATCTAATCATATCTATATCTAATCCCAAGCCGGAGGGTTTATTGAAATTGCCTTGCGGTACTTTGTGCCGTTGCTGCGGTCCTGTAGTCGCTGCGTTTGTGCGGGTGATAAACGCTCGGAGAGTGCGCGTTGTTGCCACGGTTTGTGTTCGACGTTTACCTACACCGATCGACCCTTCTCCGTTTTTTGTAAATTTTGTCTACTCTTATTCTCTGCAAATGTGAATTTATTTTGATATATATTCTTTCTCTCTCTCTCTCTCTCTTGTTCTCTCTCTCTCTCTCTCTCGTTCTCTCTCGGGTCTCCATCTTTCTTTGTCTGCCTTGAAAGTTTCACTTCTGTTATGTGTACTTCGCTACACGCACGTTTTTTTTTGTGTTAGAGTAATGTTTCTGTTGGTTTTTGATTTTTTTAAGTAATCGCTTCCTGCCTATAATAATGTTGTGTAAATATATCCACGTATATCTAACTTTCCCATACTGACGCCCATCTGTAGGGTTTGCACTGCCTAAAATTATTTATTTTATCTATATCCAGTTTTAGTTATGCATTTTCCATCGCATTTTTTCTTGTTCGATAGTAAAGGGTTTTCCAATAACAGGTGTTACCTGAGATGATTAACGATTTTTTATAACCGGAATTGGATGGTATTGATCTGGAAAACGTTTATTTTCAACAAGACGACGCTACTGGCCACACAAGCAACGAAACCATTGATCTTTTAAAGGAAAAGGAAACGTTTCCGGACCGTGTTATCTCTCGAAGAGGTGATCACAATTGGCCACCGAGAGCTTTTGATTTAACACCTTATGACTTTTTTCTTTGGGGCCACGTGAAAGAGAATGTATACGCCAACACCATAAGGTAGTTTCAAGACGTGAGGCTATCAAGGACATAGGGCACCCACTTTGCAATCCGGTTATGGAAAATTTCATGAAAAGGATATTGTCCTGTAAGCGTGGTCGTGATGGTCATTTGCCTGATGTTATTTTCCACCTTCCTCTTTATAATGAAATAAACATCCAATCATTTATATTAAAAAATATCATTTTTCTTTGAATATCAAAATAACATCTCTTATTGGAAAACCCTTTATACTCTTCATGTAACTATAAAATAGATTTAGTTTTTGAACTTAAAGACATTTAGTAATCCTTATTACAATTATTTATGATAAAATAAATGTACACAGAGCTTCGTACAGCAGATACTAATTGCATTAGTGTCTAATAATAGTTGCTGTCTGAATACCGGAATTAGAATCTGGAAGCACATCTACTACGAGTATTAGGGTTGAGATGAGTATTTGAAAAGTCACTTTCAAGTAAGATTTTTTTTTTGTCAGCTGGTTGGCTTTTTAGACTATTATCAGACATTACTTTTACTAAATAAGGCAGCCTTTAACTCCAACCATCAGAACCTTAAAGTCTTTCGGGAATTCTGCTTCAAACAGCGCATTGGTCTGATGGTGAATAAAACTACAAGTATTGTATTTATTAATAAGAAATTAAAATTATGCTTTTGTATTTAAGAAATCCTTCCAAAGCGTTAGCTAAATCAATGTGCAATATTTATTTATGGAATTTACTTTGAAGGAATCTTGATAATATTATGGGGTATTTAGTGTAACATAAATAGCGGGTTAGTCATAGTTTTTTTAGTATTCTTTTTAGTATAGTTTACGAGGTGTCCGAATAACCAAAACTTTCAATAAACTTACTGTAAGGTTTCGAAATTTCCCACTACCCTTACGGTAGATTTTATTCTTAAAATTCTAACAACAAAATTAGGATAACGGTTATTTATTCTTACGGGACTTAAATAGTACTATCTCATCGAGTAACAACTACGACGATGTACTTTACTTAAGCTAGAACTACATACCAAGCATAGCAGGCGGTATGGCTTGCAGCGCTTCGTTCAGCAGACGTGTTACAGCTATAAATGGAGTGTTAGTGTAATGTGTGCGCATATTTTGCAGCCAGTTCTATCTGCACAGGTTTTGCTTTTCTTCTAAAAAAAATCATACAAGATAAATAATTGATTTTTAAAGGCTTGCATAATTGAGTGAAATAAATAATTATGTATGAGTGTGTGAAACATTTGGGTGGCTCATTTTAAATGATTCACGCTTTGGTTTCATCCGACACTGCAGATGTGTAAAATGTTATTAAATGAAAGTATGAGTAATCAATATATTATTTAATTTTACGAAATTGTTTAACATGCGAATTTTTAGATTTATAGCCTTGTTTTAAAAAACGGTACTAGGCTACTACTTATAAGTTGAGCTTTTTTTTTTTAACTCATCCTAACCTCATTCGCTTAACCCATTTTGAAACAAGCGTTCATTTTTTTCTCTAACGTTGAGACTCTGGATGTTGCATGTAGTTTTTGGAAAGTAGTTTCGGCATAAAACATTTCTCTGCTCCTTTAGAATTTTACATTGTGCTAAGATGTATTGCAAAAAAGTAATTTTTGTCTAAACAAACAAGTTTTGGTTTCACTGAAAAGGATCGTTTTTTAGTTCTTGTTTTTTGGATTGAAGAATATTCATGAATAATTTATTTACTTACCTAAAGCTAAGAATTCTGTTTGACAGTTTCTAAAAAAGTAATGATCTTTAGGGAATAAGTCATTCAGAATTTACAAAACCAGTTAAAGTAGGATTTTAGTTACCCTAATAACAAAATGGTGAGAAAGCGTTATTACTATTGCTAATATCCTATAGTAATACCCCGATTTTTCTCAAGAACCTTCTGTCCCATAATCTTTATCATTGTATTTCTTAGCAGCCCTCTATAAATTCTGATTCTGTACTCTCTTTTTTATTTGTATGTATATTGCCGATTGGCGTTTGTTTAATAAATAATAAAAAATAATATTTTACAAAAATAATAGGTTAGCGAATACATTTCCTGGGTGTTTGACGGAGCTTCTCCAATTTATGGTTTGGGTGTTGTCTTACAAATTAATATACCTGCAGTTTTCTACCAATTTTTTGTTTTAGTTTTCGAGAACAAGGATTGCGTTTGTATGCCCTATAAATGTAAATAGTTGCTCTTCACAATATATATGTATGTATGTATTTGTACTTCAATACTTATCTTCAAGCACTTTCTTTTATTTACTTTAAAATTCATCGAATGCAGATGCCACCGCTTTCAATATAGAACAAATCCAATTTTTATATTTATACTATTATATATAGAATAAAATAATTATTATTTGAGCTAACAAATGATTATCGATTAAAATCAATTGTTCATAACAGCTACGGAATTGTGAAGCTTCCCTGCAGGAAATTCAGCTCACTTGAAGTTCTCTTTAAATACACTATTTTTCAACTAAATACTTGTCATTGATACTTTGACTACTTTACTTGCTTTTAAATATTACTTTTGCATGGCGATTGCGCCAAAAAATTGTTTAGGTTTGCCCAAATTGGGTTTATTAATAGAGTATTAGTAGTATTCCCAGTTCTTTAAAGTGTCAGTTCAACATACAACAAATAACAACGTCACGTAAAGTGGAAGAACATTAACATGTAATTCTGACATATTTTTTTCAAAAACATAAATTTGTTTGTGTTTTCAATAACATTAGTAATTAGTTACATAAGTAACATTACTTGTATACAATTTTTCTGGAAAAATAGACTTATTGTAGGGATCCTACATGTATTTGGAACAATTCTGAAACCCATTCAGAGTTAATCGTAACAAGTGAGCTAAAGTTAGCTATTTTAGTAGCCTACTACGGAATTTCCCGCAGGGATAAGAGTAAGTATTTATATGTATGCATATATCTGTGTATTTCCATTTTTAATCTTTATTTATGATTTGAAAATAATCATGAAAATATATATAATAATATGTATTCGTTTTGCAAGCAAAATAAGTGGTCTTTTTAAAATAATCACACTTTCTGCACGCACACGATAAAGAAATTCGTTTTGACATACACATTCAAATAAATCAATCGTGCAATAAAATTTAACTAAGTTTGGAATTCCAGTTCAGAAAGAAAGTGTCTCAACAACTCTAATTGTATTAAAGTTTCAAATGCCCTTATTTCATTTTATCTCTCGATTCAAAAGTCGAAAAGCAGTGGCTTATCGAAAACAAATGTTTAGCCCGAGTTTCTTTCTAGCGCGAATTGATGATCTCGGACAAATGAAGGAAGAGCCCAGCACTTTTATGACCGATGGTTTATATGGGACACTATGCATATATATCATAGTATAATACACTTGCAACAAGGGCCGAGAGCAGTTAAGAAATGTTTGGGATTTTTTTAGCCAGAAATTTTATTTTGTACATCAGCATTAGATAGATCGACTGTCGTTGAATTTAGCTCGGCCATGTATGTACTTATAAAGCGAATTTATAATAAGTTTATAAGTTAGATAAGTGATTATAAAAATACATATATCTAGGTATATGTGCATATACATGTGTAAGTAGTACCAGTTTTGAATATAAAAAACAATTAAAAATTAAGTTTGAATTTCTACAATATTAAATGTCCAATATGTGAAGTTAGATGTATTATATCATAATAATCTTTATTAAATAATTTTTATATAATTACAATAAATATGATTGCTTGCATTAGTTTTAATACATTCTAGCGTAAAAAGTGTGCGAGCCAACAACAAATATTTATAATGCATTAGAAAACCAAAATACAAATTGCAACAACAAAAACCACCACAGTGATATAAATAATAAAATATAGCAGTAACCAGAAGCGAACAGGATTAAGAAGCGTAGGAGTGTAACCGGAAAATAAATAATTAAATGTATAATATAACTAATATACATATTTCTGACATTTACTGTAATTTAGAACTATTGCAAAAGCTGTATAATGCATATGAACTATAATAGCTACTAAGAATGTAAATGCTTAATATCGATAAAAAAGAAATTTAAATTTAAACAGTTAATATGAAAAGGGTATAAGTTTAATACTACATATTGTATAAGATATGATTGAAATTAATATCAAAAAACTACTTTAAAATATAAATATAATATATGTATGTGTGCGTATGTATATATTAATATGCATACAAATTCCAACTTATTAAAAAAATTAATTGTTCAAGCAATTGTAAAATTAATAAGCCAACAAAAAAAGTTCAGTTCTACTTAAAGTGCGGCGAACCGTGCAGGTTCTTTTCATAGCAGGATGACTTTAGCAGGATGACCTAAACATTAGAAATTTAAACTTAGAACAGACAAAAGAAAAAAAGGGTTAAGATTAAAAATTACAAAAACATGGTGATACATTATTTGAAATATTGCGTTTATGATAAGAAATAATCAGGCAATATCCTTAAATCAAAATGCGATTATGACAAACAAAAGTTTACTTCAACACTTTTAACTAACAGAAAAAGAGAACAACAAATGACAGAATGTAATCGTAAAATTAAGCGGTAAACATGAGAACAAAATAAAATGTAATAAGAATGTACATGAAAATACTGAAATTAACACGAACAGTTAGAAGGGAACCAATAAATTGAGTCAAAGATCTAATTAAAGTATGAGAAACGAATAAAATCGATAAAAAAAAAAAAACATTTAAAAGATATTGTGTGTTTTGCTGCTTTTGCGCCTTTACATGTGAAAAGTGTGGTAAGTACATATAAAAATATGATTTGTGTATATTTTTGGATGTTGTCAACAAAATGGGTTAAAATGTTCCATAATTATATTGATAATTAATTTGCATTATTTATAACTAAATTCATATCAGTTCAATCAATTATCGATATGAGCAATTGGTGGTGAACCGTGCTAAATATTTACATGATTTGGCCCAATCAGAAAACGACATTTGTAGCGGCTCTCTTTCCACGTAACAGGGTTGCTGTGTAACTGATTCAGTGTAAGTTAAGTCAAAAATATTAAACTTGCACAAGTTTGTTTTGCAAGCCCTACCAACTAAAATAGCTATATAACGATTCCATTTATTTGTCAAAAACAAATTGAACTCATCTGCTCTTTGGGTGAAGTCAATTCAATTGAATTAAAGTCAGTGTTTGTATATAAATCAAGGAAAGGGCCTTAAATCAAATTACCAACGCATCAATCTAATTTTTCTTAAATTTGCCAAAGCAACACTGCGAACAACTCATCCAACTAAACTGCAAAATTTACCAACGAGAGCCAATGGACGCATTTTAAGCTCTGCTGATTTCGATTTATTTTGCAGTTGGAAAGTGAACAGTTCGGTTGAAATATCCAATTAAAAATAAAAGTTACTTGCGGAAAGTATTTCTGCGAAGAAATTCCAAAGTCATTGGCTTTAAGTGCATTTTTATTTTATTAATATCACCTCCTGGAGGATTGTGTTACAAGTAAAATGAAGTATTTTTTGCTCTTGGGTTTGCTGCTTTTAGCAGGTTAGTTTTCAGCTCTCATCTTTGCATATACCGGCAAGTCATAGACGTGTCTAATTTGCTTATTTTGTTAAATTTTGTAATAATTTTGTTGTGGTCGTTCTTTGTTTCAAGGTGTAAGTGAAATTTTCGCGGAGGAAGCTGCAGAAGATGTTGAGACCATCGATCTTGATTTGGGCTCTTTCAAGGAAGGTTCGAGAACAGGTAAGGCAGAATACAGTTATGTACATGTATGTGTACGCTTTCAGTATTTCCCCCCACCCAACTGCTATCAGCTAATCTGCATGCTAGCTAAAAGCAGTTCGTAGCGTTTTGTACACGTCACATAAGCAATTTGCCATTTGACCGGTAGTGGCGATTACAATACTCAATACATACAATTACATCTTAGTTTTTTAAAACATTCCCTCTTTTAATTTAGCAACTTTCACTTTTCTACAGATGCCGAAGCACTCAAGCGGGAAGAAGAGGCAATACAATTGGATGGCCTAAGTGTTGCACAAATGAAAGAAGTGCGCGAGAAGGTAAGTTAACGTATATATGTATCTATATAATGACGTGCCTTTGACGGTTTCCGCCCCTTTCGAGATTTAAGTTGGCCACACGAAAAAAATTAAAATGATCTCTATAAAATTTATTATATGTATGTACATAAGTTGAATTGTTCTTGGGCGGCGATGCATTTGGCTTTATAATGTAACTTCCATATTTACTTTAATAATGGTCAGTGTGATGAGTACATCTTGGAACAAGCCATTTGTTGTAGATAAGAAATTCAAAGATTAATTAAGTCTTCAGTTTGGTTTGAGGAATTTTTTTTTTTTTTGAAGTTTGCCAGTTTTTCGCCAATCAAATTATAACCATTTTTAACTAAAAACATCTCGGCAAACTGCAGCCTGAAGAAAGGCACATGCGCCCAATCCAATCCAGTTCTATCCTGAGTTTAACAAGAGAACTGGGTCTGGATGAGGTACTGCGATGAGCAGAGAGCACAAACCTAGAATAAAATCTATCTCTCTAACTAAAAACATACAAGTTCTCGAAGTTTTAATTAAATTAATAAGTTTTCTTTTATTAATAGGCCGAGAAATTCACATTCCAAACAGAGGTGAATCGCATGATGAAGCTCATCATCAATTCATTATATCGCAATAAGGAAATCTTCTTGCGTGAATTAATATCCAATGCCTCCGATGCCATCGATAAAATTCGCTTGTTGGCACTTACGAATAAGTCCGAATTGGATAGTAATCCCGAATTGAATATACGCATTAAGGCAGATAAGCAGAATAAGGTGCTGCATATAATGGATACGGGTATTGGTATGACACATCAGGATCTTATAAACAATTTGGGTACAATCGCAAAATCGGGTACTGCCGATTTCTTAGCTAAAATGCAAGATGCCTCCAAGGCGGATTCTGGTCAAGATCTTAACGATATGATCGGTCAATTCGGCGTTGGCTTCTACTCAGCTTTCTTGGTTGCTGATCGTGTAGTTGTTACTACCAAACATAATGCTGACAAACAGTACATTTGGGAATCAGATGCTAACAGCTTCAGCATTGTTGAAGATCCACGTGGCGATACACTCAAACGTGGCTCCATCATTTCTTTGCATTTAAAGGATGAGGCACAAGATTTCCTTGAAGAAGACACTATGCGCGAATTGATCCGCAAGTACTCGCAATTTATTAATTTCCCAATTTTAATGTGGTCGAGCAAGACTGTTGAGGAAGAGGTCCCCATTGAAGAAGATGCCACAACTGAGAAACCAGAAAAGGCAGAGGATGACGTAGAAGATGGCGAAGAAGATGCTAAAGTTGAGGAAGAAGCTGAAGACTCTGACAAGCCAAAGACAAAGAAAGTATCCAAGACTATCTGGGACTGGCAATTGATAAATGACAGCAAACCAATTTGGACCCGCAAGCCCGCCGAAGTCACTGAGGAAGAATACACTGAGTTCTACAAAACACTTACCAAGGATAGCACAGAACCATTAACGCATACACATTTTGTTGCTGAAGGCGAGGTAACATTCAAGAGCTTATTGTTCATTCCTAAAGTGCAGCCTTCCGAATCATTCAACCGTTATGGAACTAACGCCGATAATATCAAATTGTACGTACGTCGTGTCTTCATCACTGATGAATTCAACGACATGATGCCCAATTATTTGAGCTTCATTCGCGGCGTTGTTGATTCCGATGATCTGCCATTGAATGTTTCACGTGAAACACTGCAGCAGCATAAACTCATCAAGGTCATCAAGAAAAAGTTGGTCCGCAAAGTGCTTGATTTGATTAAGAAAATCGACAAAGATAACTACACTAAATTCTGGAAGGAATACTCAACAAAGTAAGTGGTTAAATCTATCTAACTTACATCTTCCTAAGAATTTTCAATTTTCATTCTGAATAATAAATTTTTTATTATTTTTAAATTCTAGCATCAAACTTGGAATCATGGAAGATCCTAGCAACCGTTCCCGTCTCGCCAAGCTATTGAGGTTCCAATCGTCCAATGGCAAAGGCGTCACTTCGTTGGCTGAGTACGTTGAACGCATGAAACCAAAACAGGAGCACATCTATTTTATTGCTGGTGCCAATCGCGCCGAAGTGGAAAAATCACCTTTCGTTGAACGCTTGCTAAGCAAAGGCTATGAAGTTCTCTATCTTGTCGAAGCTGTTGATGAGTACTGTATTTCTGCGCTGCCGGAATTCGATGGCAAGAAATTCCAAAATGTTGCCAAGGAAGGCTTCAAACTGAACGAATCGGAAAAGAGCAAATCCAAGTTCGAAGGTTTGAAATCAGCATTTGAACCGCTCGTAAAATGGTTGAATGACGTAGCGCTGAAGGATAAAATCCAAAAGGCACAAGTCTCTGAGCGTTTAAGCAACTCCCCTTGTGCACTGGTTGCTGGTATGTTCGGCTGGACCGGAAATATGGAGCGTTTGGCTTTATCTAATGCTCATCAAAAGTCAGATGATCCACAACGTAGCTACTACTTGAATCAAAAGAAAACTTTGGAAATCAATCCACGCCATCCTCTAATTCGTGAACTTTTGCGCCGTGTTGAAGCTGACGAAGCCGATGACACTGCTAAGGATATGGCTGTGATGATGTTCCGCACAGCAACCTTGCGCTCGGGTTACATGCTGCAAGAAACTGCTGATTTTGCAGACACAATTGAAAAAATGATGCGCCAATCATTGGGAGTGCCGTTGGAAGAAGAAGTAGAATTGGATGATGATGATGATGAAGATTCTACTGCCAATGAGGAGGATAACGATGACTCAAGTGAAAATACCAGTAACACGGCGGAGGATGATGAGGTGCACGACGAGCTCTAAGTTAGGGAAATTTAGTTTTTAGATAAAGCATACCTATTTACTAAGAATGGCAGACTGATTTCTTTTTAGTTTGACCGCTCATTTCATTTTGTTGGCATTGTAAAAGAATGTAAAGGCCGATAGATCCACATAATTTCCTTTATACTATAAAATTGTAAATGGTATTATTTATTAATGTGATGGGGAAAAATGTGTTCACGCTAAAAACGGCCACACACATACGTAGATCATGTACTACCTCTGCCGTCTCAAAAACTTTGTTTCCATTTAGAGGGCGTATATTGAATGCATGCATTTACAAAGACACACCTATCACGTGGGCGGAATTATAGATTTAAATAAGTTTCGTAAAATAATAGAAATATTTTCTATTTGTATTCAATTAACAAAAATTCAAAATTTAATCTACAATAAAATATTTCAGATATAAAAACTGTTATATTTAGTAATTTTCTTTGTTGGATTACGAAAAATACTGCAATTTCTTACATACAAGGATGAAAGTAATGCTTTACAAATAGTGGTAAGGCAGCTTAAGAGAATTGCGGAATGAACGCGTAATATAACATTAACAATTTAGTAAAAGGCTGTGGTTTAACGAGTTTTCCAGTCTTATTTTTGCGAATTATAGCGTCAACTATTGGAGTAAATCCCGATCGGACCAGAAAACTTAAATTTAGACTTCTCTTTCATCCTAAGCTAATTTACCGTATGCTTAAAAATAATGGAGTAACAAATATGTGTATATGCCAGGGTACTTCTCAGTGATTATCCTCTACATCCATATACTGCATGTACTTTTGTTGATCGTTTAATCGCAACAGTGCATCGTTATGGGAAAAGTTGTGCTCATCCTTGAAAATGTTAACGAGCCATACTGGCATCAAGGCGTTGGCGAAAAGTGCAGAATACTAGAATGCAAAAATATATTAGAAATATTCAAAGAATACATAAATAATGCAGTACAAGGAAAAATCAGTAAATCTACGGCTCATAACTCACTTCAATTATTATAGATTTGTGTCTGTTCATAAATGCAGTATTGTACTTACGCTGCAAGGCTTGATTTTTACATTTTCAGTTTCGATTTCTAGCGTCAATAACGTATTTACAGTGCTGGCTGCTGTAGTACTGCCAACGCTTGTATTAAAGTACAATACTTTGATTCAAATATGCACTTGCACAGGACTTTTTTGCTAATTTGAAACGTGCAACGCAACTATAACACTGCGTTTACGAACAAATTTTTTATTTACCATAGACGTTCCTTCAGCCTCATTTTCGTAGACTTCGCCGAGTTTATTCATGATTTTTAACTGTTTTTCATTGTCGATCAGTTCAATAACCGAATAGTGGTTAATGCCATTGTAGCCAGTCACTTTCGGCTTCGATCGCAGCTTATAGAAAATATCGTCAAGGTGATCTTTATATTTAGGAAAAGTGCTCAAAATGTCATCTGCAGTCATATGATTGAGTGATCTGTTATAAAAACACGTAGATTTACATTTAAATGATTAGATATATATGATGTAATCATGCACTTACAATATTTTTACTTTTTTGGGTGCTTGCAAAAGGCCTTCCAATAACACTTTCATTTTTCTGTTCACTTTCATCTGCTCATTTTCTCTACGCTCATTATTAGCTATCTCCTCGGGTGTTGGATACACAATGCGCCTTATGCCACTGGAACAATTTGTCTCACTCGTTTTAGTTTCTTTCACTCGCGACGACTTCGTCGGTTTTGGTTCTTTCTTCTGAGGAGTGATCAATTCTTCAGGTTTCTTTTTTGTCAACCATTTATTCATGGATCGCTGTTCCTGTTGCAATGTTCCACGTTCATTTTTCTCTTCTCGCTTGCGTTTTTTCACTGACAATGTCATTTGTGCTGATCCAATTTGAGTTTTAGGAGCAGCCTTAGTGGGCGTTTTTTCAATGAAATCGTCGCTCTCGCCATCAGATCCAAAACATTGCAGCATGGTTTTACTAACTGCCTTTGACTTCTTTTTGTATGTAGGCGCCGATTCCTTGTCTTTGTAACGCAAAGGTACCGCCGCTGGCGAACGATTAGAACGACGCAATTTACTGATTTGGTTATCAATTTTGCATTCATTTTTACAATTTGGCGACGTGTCATCCGATTTCTGCTTTTCTACTTCGCCACCAAATTTCACGCTCTTTTCTTTCTTCCTTTTCACGTATTTTTCCAAATTAATATCATCTTGAGACTCTTTTATTTCATCAACAATATTTACATTCAAACATTTCTCTTGCATGTCGTTCTGTTCTATATCTAATGAAAGATTCTCAGTTTTTTCCTCCCCTCTTTGTACAAGTTCATATTTAGTTTGGGTATCATGGTAGTGAACACGACGACGCGATCTCGCATTCTTTTCACTTTTATTCAAATTGTCTTTTTCTAGAGGAATTTGTGGTAAAATTACATCTGGGCTGCTATCTTGCTCCCTTGACTGCTGAGGTCGACGAATTTTCGTATCTTCCGTTGAACAACCATTAGTTTCTGTAGCGTTTGATATATCTGACTTCTCAACCATGTTAGCACTAATGTTGTTATCATCTTCACTCGAGACTGCAAATATGTCATCTTCTTTGTTTATGGGTTTAGGTGTGTAAACTGGCAAGGTGTATTCACTTGACAATTTCGGTGAATATCGATCCTCGTCGTCAACATCGGAAATATCGTGATCAACATTGGCAAGATCCGAGTTTTTACTCCCAATCTTTGATGGCACGTAAGGCGAATTAGTAATATTGGGTGTGCTCGATATCGATTGCGGATTATATTCCAAATCATCGACAGTACCAGTGTGACAACCTAAAAAAATTTAGATTATAATTAACAAATTTATTAATATAATCAATCAGGTTGGTTTACCATCTCGGTTTTTCATCCGACGTCGAACTAAAAAGTCCAACGCTAATGTGTTTTCTTTTCTTCCAGGCATTACATGACCTAAACAATCTAAAAGTGTTTTTAAAGGTGTTGAAGAAGTACTAACTTCCACGTCGACTTCATCATTTAGTTGAAAGCTTTCCTGCACAATTTTATTGCGACTCCGTGTCTTATCCGCTAGATTATCAAGTAGCTGTTCCAATTGTGCATTGAAATTTCGCCAATGTGGTTCCTTCAGCCAATGAAAACCTTGTGGTTTTTTGATGTTTATGTCATCATTCGCTGAATCGTCTGCCTTAAGTTGACACACAATTCTTCTGTCTTTATACTAAGGAATGGATTTGAGGTTTAGTTAAAAGTATAGAAAACAACGTTTGGCTCACCTCACGCAATTCCAAAATGCATGAATTTACAACGCGCATTATTTATTACAAACACAATACTTTTATTGCCACTTTAGTAATGATTAATAGCTTTTTAATAAAAGTAGCGCAAAATTCAAAACAACACCAGTGTTGATTCAGATGTGACTTGCGCCGATATATACTTGTTATTTACGCCGATAAATAAAAAATAGTTACTCGAAATAAAAAGGGAAAGTATCGGGAAAATTTCAAATAACTTTTATGTTTTTATTTATTATGCAATAATATTTCGATAACGCGCCATGATTTTCTTTTTCAATATGCTGAGGATTGAGCTCTCACTTTTCGGCTTATTATCCAATATGTAGTAGTACGATATTTGGGTCATAAAAATAAAAATATATACTTATAGAGACATAAATGCCTATTCTAAAAGAAGGAAAGGCTAGTTTCTGTCCTTACTGAACTTTACATACAAGCCAACATTTAAGTAAAATTTAATTTGCCCCGGATATTTGTTTTTTGGAATCAATCAAATTCATATTTGTAAGATCAGACGGTAGGATCAGTAACGGACGGACAGAAATTGAGTCGTAACTTATATAGAGAAATATATATGTAACTAAATACTCAGAATGAGGAGAAGAGTCGATATAGCCACGTAGGTTTATTCATGCTAACGGTAACTAGAGCAAAAATTAATATATTTCAATGAAACTTGGTATAGATATTAATCTTTGTTCAAGGTAGGCTAGTCGAGATCGATTTATAATCACACCCATGTGAGCGTATAAATTATTAATGGGCAAGGCCAAACAGACTCTTCTCATTTTCTGAGCATGTTGGCATATATATGAATATACCTATCTCGATTTCTTAATGGATATATGTCCGGCGTAATTTTTTAAAACAGCAAAACCTAAAAATACAATACATTGTTTTCCAAGTCTCCTGCTTTTGTTCCGAATTTTATTCAATATTTCATCCACCATATATAGGCAGTTATCGATAATAAGTAGAGTTTCTATCGAGCATATGATTTTTGCAATGCCATTTTCATTAGTGCTGTGCAGTGAATCATCATCGAACGAACGTTGATTTTTTTTTGTTTTTTTTTTTCGCAGACGGTGCTGAACACTTTCCTACATATACAAAAATTGATAGGCTATAAAACTGTTTACCGAAAATTTTCTAGATATTAAAATAAAAGGGCTTACAATTTTTACGAACCTCTTTTATTTTTTGGGGTTAAACTTTCCATTACTACCACGATATATTTGAATGGGTGACGGAGGTGGAGGGGGCGTGGCACCACCCACCACGCCGATTGGAAAGAGCAAGGTTACACCATTATAACTCTGAAAGTCCCAAACTCCTGGGTCGCTATAGAACCCCCAAGAAAAGTTTAAAAATTAGGTTGTTTACGACCTCATTTGCAGTTTGTACTAAAATACAGTTGAAGAGAAAGTATACAGCAATCGTGTACCTAGCAAGCATTTAACTTAGGTTTTATAATTCATAGCACGTATGAAAATGTTGTTTTATGGTAAAATTTATAAGTACCGCTGGCTATTTATATACAACTAGCATCACCCAGTGGGCTTCGCACCACCATACATAAAATGTTTGTTTTATATCGCAAGAAATTTTTCATATTAAGTTTTCTTTATAGAACTCGTAAAATGTTTAAACAGTTGAATTAGTTGATTTTTTTCATTCAACATACTTTCTAAAGATGTCATAATAGCCTTTTCTGTACTTTTTTAAAATTTGATTGTGGTGGTCACCTACAACAGGTAAGGTACCGGTTCAAACACATCCTAGGGTTACCCGGGTCCACGTTTTGGATTATATCTCGAGACCCTAGTCACGGAACGGTATGAAAAATACTCTATACTATAGAATCATCAGCAGCTTCCATTTGCTACCCATATTGTACAAACACATCCTAGGGTTACCCGGGTTCACGTTTTGGCCTATTTCTCGAGACCCTGGTATCCGATTCTTAAAATTTTAAAACACAAACCATCTACTGAATAGTCCAAACAAAGCCTAAAAATTTGGTTTGGATAGGTGAGCCCGTTCGCGAGTTTTAAGCGAATATAGGGACAGATTTTCACATTTATATATATAGATTTTTTTTGTAACATGTTTATTTGAAAACAAAAAATCGCGCGATTTTTATTCCAAATTTTCAGTATTTGTAAAAATATTTTTTTTTGTAATATGTATGTATATTTGAAATCAAAAAAAGCGGCCCAGGCGAAAATTTGGACTAAAAATCGCGTGATTTTTATTCCAAATTTTTGGTATTTGTAAAAATATTTTTTTTGTAATATGTGTGTATACACGAAATCAAAAAAGCGCCCCTATAAATAATAAAAAGTGATAATAAAAGAATTGTTCCCTTTCGGTTGACTGGGTTTTTCTTACTTGGCTTTGTTCTTCTCTTTCCATCGTTCGTTTGACAGTTCGCTCCTCACATTTATTCTGCACGGTATTACAAACGTTTAAAAGAACATTTGTAATAATAGAATTTTAAGTATTATTTAGTAAAAATAGCTTTAAATCGAATCTTCATTTAATAAAGAATGTTTATAAGTGAATATGTTACTTTTCTCTGTTTGTATTTAAGTGAAATAAGCATCTGTAATAGGGAATTTTTTCAAGCTTATGCAAAAAATAAGTATTTTTAACGTTAAATATTGCTATTAATTCTTAAGTGTAAGTTAGTAAAATTGTAAGTTAAGTAAAGTTTGAAAATCATATTTATATGGTTTGCGTTATATAATGGGCTATACTTTTATAAAAAATGAATGAACATTAAACAAACAATCGAGAAATAGTCGAAATTGGTCGAAATCTTATGCATTTAAAAAATGGCTAAACTTTTTATTACTATCACAATTTGGATGGAAGGTTATGGGAGCGGAAGCGTGTTGGAACAAGCAAGGACCCAACATTCTAATTTTGAAAGGAAAAATGAAATAGTTAAGTTTTGGCGAAAATCCACATTTTTCCCAAATTTGCACCAGTTATGAAAATATTCTTGAAATAATCGAATAATGCCGCTGTCTTCCAAAGATCATAACACTCAATCAATAGAATTCTCCTTTCTCTTACCTCAGTATTATGCAATGGATTCCCTGCCGTTTTCGTAAGGTTTTTTTTATACAATATTTTCTAAAATAAATAGTATTAAAAAATTGTTTCACTTCAATTGTCATTAGGCCCAAAAACGCAACCGGTAGCACATCGGGCAAAGGCAAAGAAATGTTGCTGGCGACATTTAAAGCAATTGGATGATCGGTTCTGAATTACGCTGCGGCCGTCTGGTCACCTAGTAATAGTGATTCGCAGTATACTGTCAGAATACTGCCATCAGAACAATCACAGGATGTTTCCCCTGCAACTTTGCTATTTCGAGGTTTCTATGCTCCCAGTTAAGCAGCATAGTAAGATGCTTAGCAAACTATTCTTGCTGGATTGTTGCGACAGGAACGATTTCCGCAGGTACTTACTGGAAACTGAGTCACCATCCAGACGAGTCAGGAGGCATCTCTGAAACTACTGGACCAGACTACTTGGAGTTTCTTACCATCTTCCTAAACTCCCGATCCCAAAATGCCGCCATCAGAGCCTTTCCGCATTGCAGATGAAGAGCTTTAGCTGCCTCATGATATTCGCCTTACTTTGCCATATTTACGTTTAGGATATTGTAGTAGGTTAAGTTCCTACCTATCCTAAATACATACTTAACATTTCGCAATTGTTACGTTAAAGCGTAACAACTCAAAATTTCCAAATTTTAGTTTTTGCAAGAAAACAATGTACAGTGGTCATCTCTACCCACTGTAAAAATCGTTCAGTGGTTTGTCTACATGATTCAATTATAGAAGGTAAGTAAGCAGCTTTCTCGCTCCCTCTTGACAAATCGGCTCCCTTATTTAAAAACGTGTTGCTTCTTTACAAAAAAAAGTACCTATTTCACAAAAAAATTTTTGAATTGTAGTAAAAACTAAACTTTTGGTGCAAATTATGTGGTCGGCAACACTGTTTCCACTTTTGACACGTTGCTTTATTCATATTCGTTAAAACCCGTTTATTTAATTGGAAACATTCAAGTAAGTAAATTCGTAAATCGTAAATAAATTGGTTTCAAAAGCTTTTATTTGCAGGTCTTCATATACGCGCAAGTGCAGTATTTCATAATAACCATCATAGAATTCCAACATCGTTTTCCTGTAAATATACGTAAGTTATAACATTGTATTAGTAAATTATCTATTTCTAATATTTTTGATTTGCAGATTTTTGATTTCTGAGCAAATTCAGCATTCCTGCACCTGCAGCCCCGTGTCTAATATTCGTACGCGTTTTGTATCGTTAAATACTCGTAAGTTATAATATTGTATTAGTAAATTATCTATTTCTAATATTTTGCTAGGTAATATTTAAGCATAATATATAGTAAATGTTTGACATAAATGTATTTATCAACATGATTTAATTATAGCTCGTAATACGGAAAGCTTTGCTTCTCGTGGAAACGTAGAGAAGGATGAAACCGAGTGGCTACGCCTCAATGACGTTTCAACGGAACGCTTTCCTTACTGATGATGAGGTGGTTTCTGAGGAATTTTTGTTTTCCACTGAGCTGGCATTTCCTAATGAAGTAGGACAAGAAGAAAATTTTAATGGCTTGCACGAAGACGCCTTAGAATATATAAAGCAGGCTATATCGTACGTAAACTAGGCTTAACGGAATATGTTTCCAATGAGCCTACGTTTACATGGATCGACGAATTATCAAGGGGTGCTTTAACAAAGCCAACAACAACATTCCTAAATTTAATAAAACAGATGGAATCTGTGTTTCGTAATTTGAATGGCGACCAAATTTCAAATATTCCAAATTATTTGGAGCAAATTTTAAACCTATCTTCACACATAAGTGCCAGCATGGACATAAAAAATCTTTTTTTTCAAAATGCGCATGTACCAACGAATAAAAAAACTTAACAAATCATTAAGAAAATAGGAGCCCAGGTAAATATCAGTGCATAATAAAACATATAAAAGATGCTAAAAGTCAGTATTTATTTCAGGAATAAAAGTGTGTGAAAACAGTTATGAAACGTACATTTACGTATAGACGACTTCTGTGCGTCGTTTTCTTTTTAATAAAGCTACACAAAAGCGTATTTTGTTTACTAGCATTGCCATATGTATGTGGTTCTTCGGACAATTTCATGGATGACATTGAGCGTGCTGTGGTGATGGTGCCTCTGAAGTCGACTTGGTTTCCGAACTGGCGGGCTCCGCCGATACCGTACCGGGTCTAGAACAGTACGCTGTACGTAGATCTGCGATCAAATCTTCGCACTTTCCGTCTACAAGGGGCGTAAGTCGTAGTTTTATATGTATTTGAAGTTAACAATTTTTAAGACTTCTGGTTTACAGGTTTTCGGTTTCTGCGCAAGTTCAACGTCCCTATATCTGCTCGAATCAGAGCAGCGTTCCAACACCCATACGAGCCACTTTCCGCAATTTTTCTCATTGCATTTGATTTACGTAAATTTATGAATTATATTAGCAATATATGAAATATTTGTTTTAGACTATATGAATACATTTTCCCAACACTTACTAATATTAGGGTCAAGTGTATTAAGGTAAACGAACTTTAAACTATAAACTGCTAAACTTGTAATAAAAATATACTAATGTTTATTTTAAAACTACGAACTAACTTAAAACACATACTTAAGGAACAAACCATAGTTCTGCGTGCTCTTGTGTTGGTAGATAAACATAGAAAATATTCTAAATAAATATTACATTTGTTTTAGGAAAAAACTATAATTTTTCTGTCGTTTTGTTTTAATGTAGATTAAATAACCAATATACTTGTTTTTCTCTTATTACAGGACTAATTAGTGAC
The DNA here is from genome assembly GCF_027943255.1 of Anastrepha obliqua. NCBI lineage: Eukaryota > Metazoa > Arthropoda > Insecta > Diptera > Tephritidae > Anastrepha > Anastrepha obliqua. Next base: position 92,954,414 of record NC_072892.1, read on the forward strand.
TTTACGTACTTTTTTACTACCTTTGGGCAAGAAGGGGAAAACATTCTTCCCTTTTTCCCATCCTTCGTAAATGCAGCCCTAAAATAAGGGAGTGTCAAAGCGCCCTTGTCACTACTTACCTAACCTTCTATAATTGAATCATGGTTTGTCTAGTCTTTCGTTAAAAAACCGTTATGACTCTCTCTTTGTTTTCAGAATGACTTCTTTTGTCTCAACTAAAGAGTTACATTTTTAGTTGTCTCCAAGTGTTTGAACAAATTTGTGTCACATAAAGTGTAACATTTTGAATTGTGCCTGTTTACAACCAAACGGTTTGTTTAAGTTTGTTTAAGTTACGTGTTATTTTTTCAGTTAAACAGAGACAACTCAAAATAACACCACTAAGTGTATACAAAAATTTCAGGAAAAGAGTAACAACTCAAAAATTTGTTATTTTAGCGCAACTACTAAAAAAATAAGAATGAAACAACCGTTATATTTGTTTATATTATTAATATTAACGGAAACAGTTTTTCGTCTCTACTGAAAATGTTCAGATTTTGAGTTGTTACTCGTTAACGTAACAAGTGCGATATGTCTGGCATGTGAAGGTATCTCGTACGATACAATCACCTATTTACATGTCCCCTTAAACCTACTCACCTAAAATACCTCTCCCATTGGACCCAACTCGCCGAAACAATATGTTTACTGGACTTACCATTAGAAAAGATAGACGATGCCGGCCGGTGGCTACACCGTACTGACATTGCTTTATGAATATGAAATATGTAAATAGCCGGCTAAATTTTCCAGACCGTCATATTCCAAACCATCAAAGTACTGACTTCTTTGCAACCAATAATAATAAAAAATTTCTAAGTTTCATTGTGTTTTTGAGAAAATATAATAATTTATTGGGTTATATTTTTCTTATAAAAAATAAAACTAATTTTTAGAGTTTATTTTATCGATTTTAAATAATGAATATCTTGTGGATTGTTATTTTATGATTAGACATAATCATTATCCTTTTAGTCTTAAATTTTTTGTCAGAAATAATGATTATTTTTGAAGATTTTTTTTTTTATCGAAAATAAAACTAATTTATTGGGTGTTAATTTTTCTCAGAACAAAACTCATTTTGTAAGTGTAATTTTTTCGCTCTGGCATAATAATTTTTTTGTGAGTTGTTACTTTTTTGATCAGGAGAAATCGTCCTTATTTTTTAAGTTGCTTATTTTTCAGTAATGCTTGACTGATTGATCGAATGATTATTGATTGATCGCAAATAAAACTATTTTCTTGGGCGTTAGTTTCTCTGGATTAAAAATTAATTTTTGAGCTTTATTTTTTGGCAGATCGAAAAAATCAACTGGCACACCTCACCTATACCCACATCTCCCATTGGATTTACGGTTTCAGTGACCGATTTTACATAGGAATTGGATGGCACTGAATAGGAATAGGATTCCTGAAAAAAAAAAGAAAACAATTATTTATACACCAGTATAATCCTTCAAACTTTTGACTTCTTTTAGATAGAGAATGATAAAAAAATTGGGTTTTAATTGATAACACAAAATAACATTCCGTTTGGGTGTATCGAAACATATCGGAGGATTGCTTGTTCTTAATAAAAGCTAATTGAATCTATCTCTTTCATACAGAAAAGTTTTGTCGGATTTCAGTCATATAAGAAAAAACAAATCTGATTTACAATACAATCGAGTTCGATCAAATGATTGCAATTTTAAATTTAAGTTAATAATAAATCAATAATTTTATATGTAATATTTTAATAATACTAACGAACAAAATTATATTGGAAAGGGTATAAGGTTTTTCTTCTGGTATTGTTTATATTACATTTTATATACTACATACATATGTACATATATATGCCATATATTTATATTATATGTTACATTTTATTATCTAGCAACAATAAATAATAAAAATCAAATTGCTTTGTCAAGTTGGCGGCAATTTTTTTATATACCTTTCACTATTTATATTGTACTATTTGGAAACATTAACAGAAAAATCAAAAAAGGAAGTAAATGTATTTTTATGTTGATATAAAACCACTTTTATTAGGTTGAGATTTAGATTTCTGAACCCATTCCACTCCACCTATGCCTTAGAGCAATTTCGCATGTTTATCGTTTTTTCTGGCCGTAATGCTAACGGTAGTCAAGGGTGTTTGTACAAAGTATGATGAAATAATAACTAATTTGTTCAACATTTAGAGAAACACAGTAATTAGAAAAAAGGAGTGTCGGCGCACAATTTTTTTCCGAATTCAGCAAGACGTTTTTAAATACCACTTTGATTAAAAAGTTCCATAGAAATTTATTCCTCAAAACTGATATTATAGTCTTCAAAAAACTCCCCATCAAATGCAATGCACTTATGCCAGCGTTTGATCCAGCTCTGCCGTCTTCGGTTTTCCAATACTTCCTTTCGGCTGTTACAACGAGTTTTCCGTAGTGGTTTTTTGACTCGATTAAACAGAAAACAATCGCAGGAAGCCACATCAGGCGAATTCGATGACTGTTGGGTGATGGCACTGTGCGTTATCAAGGTGCAAAATCCACCAGTGGTTTTCCCAGAAATCCTTTCTTTTTTGGCCAATTGCTTCACGTAAACATCTCATAACGCCCAAATAATAGTCATCATTGACTGTCTGATCTTTTGGCAAAAATTCGTGGCGTACAATACCGTAAGTTGTAATCCATAAAATTGTGAACATCGCTTTTTTTTTTGACTGAAAACGACTTGCTTTTTTTGGTCTAGGTTCATTCGAAGCTCTTCACTTACTCACCTGATGTCTGGATTGCGTGATGTACTCATAAACCCAAGTCGCGTTTCTAATAATGAGGCGTTTGATGAATGTTGGGTCGGATTCAGTTTTAGAAATCATGTCTTGGCGATATTCGATATCAAGACGGTCCCTTTTTTGCATGTATAATTCTTTGGGACTCACGAGCCTTGCATCTACGAACTAATTTGGGCGGCTATATGCCGACACTTGTCCCCAAAAGGTTAAATTTGGTGTAAGGAATAATTTATAAAGAATATATGCGCTCAATTGAAAATGTTGGAAAACGGGCGTGCCATCGCCTACTTTCTACCCTTAAAACCATTTCCTCATATTTCACCAAACTTCGTATGCTCATTGTATTTTAGTGTTAATAGATATGATATTGAAAATGAATAATATTGGAGAGCAACCACACTCATCTCTCATCATACAACAGATATAAAATATTTGAACGCCATCAATTCTTATATGAAAGTAAGAATTCAATTGATGCATTTTGCTCTTTGAAACACTTGAGATATCATCACAATGCAATGTGTTGAATTAGATAAGATATTAAAACATTCTTTAAGTTATAATTTTGATTAATATATGCCTAATTAATTGCACCTGACCTAGACACTCCATTACTTAGTTAGTTATACACGGTATCCATCAGCAGGCGCAACTTAGTTTTGATTTTATAACAACAGTCATCTCATCTTGTTGGATCAATATGTCGATCGTGAATGTGAATGAAAGCGAGTGTCGTAAAATACTGGAACGCCGCCGAATTGATAGTAGTACTTATCATATTGAGCGCAAACTCAGTTTGCAGGTCAAGTTCATACAATCTGCCGATCCCTTGCTCTGAAGATCAGCCCAATCAAATATTCTATATGGAAGTATATACATACGTGAGTGCATAAATATGTGCCATTCCATACAGAATCGTCCATAGAATATTTAATTTAGATTTGATTCAATCTGTGTGAGAATCTTCTTTAGAGTTCTAGATAATCAAATCAACCGTCAGGCCGGTACTGATGCACACGAACTTTAAATTACATACAAGTACATTAGATTCAGTTCCTCGGAACTCTAATTGCCAATTTTGAGTAAAATTTAATTTAGCTGGCTCTATGGGCGGTTTCATATGGAATTGCTCATACATATGTATGTTTGTATACATATATTTATATACATATATATGAATGTATGTCCATACTTATCATGTATTTAGTATGAGAGCAATGAATGATGCTTAGCCTTAGGTATTTACTTTGAAGTGAAATTATCGAGACTTAGGGACGCAAATTGCAAATTATTTAGAACGAACCTGTGTTGCAGTACTTGTTCTGAATCAATATTTTTTGAAAATACTTACATAGGTTCAGTACGAGTCCGACTCCTCACATAGTCGGAGCGGAGCAATTTTGAGAAGTGAAAAACTTTTGCATCACAAGTAAAATATTTAAATTAAGACAAATGTGTATTTGAAATTTTTATTTAACTCGTGCAAAAATCTACATGAATATATGTACATACATACATACAATTAAATATACTGAAGTGCATAAGTGTATCATCCATTCAAATTACGATGAAAGTGAGAATGTTACGACAGAATTGTTTGTCCATTCTATTTCTAAGCTCGATCGTACTATGTGTTGCGCTACCCACTAACAACACTCCAACAGGAGAGATAATCGCGAATAGCGCCGTTAATGCGCCAACGATTGCAAATACAATTGCAATAGACACAATGCAAAATGGTTTGAACGAAATCGAAAGTGAATATCGTATCAAATACGCCGAACAAATGCTGACGTATATGAATCGATCGGTGGAACCGTGTGATGATTTCTACGAATATGCCTGTGGCAATTGGAAGAATGTAATTCCCGAACGTCAATCGCAACATAAACGTAGTAATCTTATCGATATTGTTTATAGTTTGGGTGAAGCCATTGAACAATTGCTTTTACAAGATTCACCACCGCATGAAAACTTCAAGTTTACATCGGAATTGAATTTGACAAAGCGAATTTATAAGGGTTGTTTAGCGGCTGAATTGTATCCATTGAAAAAATCCGAAGTGTATTTGGAGATTATCAAATCGATTGGTGGCTTTCCTGCTGTTGATGAGACTTGGAAAGCTGATAACTTTAGTTGGTTCAATATGAGCGCACACTTAACAAATTATGGTGCTGTCGGTTTGATTAAAGAAGAAATACTGCCGCAATATCCGTTTCCGCCATACTTCAAACTACCCACTTTAGGTTTCGAATATGTTGTACACTCAGATAACATACACACTAATAGTTCCCACGAGTTGAATGAAAAACGTATGCGTGATTACTTGCGTTTGTATGGCGTTGATGATGAGCAAAAAATTGAACGGATCGTTGCTGACATCGTTGAGACCTGGTCTGCTATACTCAATATAACAGATGATTTTCATGAAGATCTCACTGAATGTGAAGTGATAACAGCTGCAATGGACATAAACGAATTCCAGCAATGGGATAGTTATATGGAAATTGCATGGAATGGTACAAAATTTGATTTGGATGAGGATACTTGGCCCTGCCACTACTTTTACAACGAGCTCGACAAAGTGTGCAATGAACGCAAAGAGGCGGTGGCCAATTATTTGGCTTTGAAATTTATCCACCGTATGGATGCGCGTTTACAGGATACAAAATTTCAAACGGAATATTGTAATATGATGATTCAATATGTATCACCTCATCTTTTAAATGAAATCTATATGAATGTAAGTAATTAAGTAGTAAGTCTCAAAACTATTGGCAAGATCATTTAACGGGATATAGAAAAGAGTTGTTGAATGCTAATGTCCAAGACCATCATGGTATTGTGTTAGTTCAAGCTCTGCAATAACCGAATGGACATACGTGAATGTGTCTCGCCCAAATGAGTCTGTTGCATTCGCTGGGCCAATGCGTTCGACCGCGATGCCGTGAGGCTCAGCGCACTAGACAGGGCCTTTCGGTGGGAAAAACCCCGGTCATTCCGGTATGTAGAACCGGCTGCAGTGGGATATTGTAGCAGGTTAAATCGCCACATATCCAGAATCGATCCCGACATATTCAATATATGGCATGTGAAGATGCCCCGCACAACACTAAGCACCTATTCACATTCCCCCTTAAATCCACTCACCTAACACTGGACCCAACCCCCCGAAACAGCGGGGACTATCGGCGACTACACCGTATTGGCAGGGCTTGATGCATTGCATTAGCAACCCGAGTTGCCGTTCAAAACACAGTGGGATACCACAAAGGCAGACACAAATCAGCTACAGACTTTCCTTTTTGTTTGGTTGCTTACATTGTTGTTGTGCCGGCTTTTGTCGCGCGGCAAAATTAGAGAGTTGGCCGTCTTTTGTGCGTTTCGGCAGCACGTGCGGTTCGAAAATGGGCTCGACTATTAGTCAAATGCAGTGCGGCAAGGTTCGAAGCGGACTTATTCAGGCGTGGATATTAGTGTTTCTGTTAGTCAAGTAAAATCTTCTTTACTGTTCCTACTTGTACGACTAACTACTACGACTAATTAAAAGTTCGATATACAGGGTGGTCTAAAAAGAAACTTAAATACAAAACTACATTTGGTTTGGTATATTATGACTTTACTAGAAATAGAAATATTCTTATTGTTTATGGAACTCGATTTCATTCAGCCTCACACGGCTTTATTTAAGCTTATCCTTTCAATCCCAATTTCTAATATTGACGTGATAATGTCTTATAATTCCATTTAGCCGGCTGCACGCACGAAAAAAATCGTCGTTATCTTGCTCATTCGTCGTTATCTTATATTACTAAAAGGCAAATCGATGATGTTGCCTCTTAGTGTTGTGGACTTATTAACGTCTGATGCACAATCGAAATTGAACATATCTTTCATGAATTTGATAAATGTTTCGTCATTTTTCACGTTTGTGTAAATGTAACTTGACCTATTCCATTGCGATTCCATTTACCTCCTTCTCTATATCCATACAAAATATCTATCAAACAAATAAAATTAAAATTTTGTTTTCAAAATTGCAACCATTAAACTATCGTCAGTAAACCGACTTTACAGACGACCTCTTTTTATTTTGAAAATTACCGTTACACGGGAGGAGGGCTATTGACCGATTTCTCCAATTTTCAATGTCAAACTAGCTTCTATATTAATTTTTCCTGCAGTGCATGTCGCACGCACGGGTGGTTGGACAAACAGACATATATTATTTAAATCGACTCCTATCATTCTGAGAATTTTGATATGCATACACACGTCTACATCTATCTCGATTATTTTATGCTGTTACATACAACAGCTATGTTAAGAAAATTATAATACCCCTGGGCACAAGTGCATGGATATAAACAATAATAATTACTGAAATATACTCGCCTTCAACTTTTGTTCACTCAAACTTGCTAAATTATACAAAAATAGGTATCGCAATTTTATAGAAAACTTTATTTACCATCCAAATATGTATTTTCTTAAAGGAATATTTCGACGATGAAATCCATGGAGAAATTAGTGATATTGTTAGCGATGTACGGAAAAGTTTACGGGAAATATTGGAACAAGCCGACTGGTTGGATAAGAAAACAAGGGAGCAGGCTTTGATGAAGGAGGCTGCCATAAAACCATATATTGGAAGCTATCAGAACAAAAATGTGACAGATCGTTTGATTAAACAAATGCAGCAGCTCTCCTATGTGGAAGGCAATTATGAACTGAATTTGGCGAACCTGTACAAATTCAGAGCAGGGCAGAAACGTTTCAATGGCCTACATCACAAAGAATATGATAATACGACAATTCAACCATTGGAGCTGTTGACGGGTATTCAAGTGAATGCCTTCTACTACAATGTCGATAATTCAATTTGTGTTATGGCTGGCATACTGCATCCGCCGGCATATCACAAAGCGTGGCCAGCAGCTCTTAAATTTGGCACTATTGGTTACTTGGTAGGACACGAGTTTACGCATGGTTTCGACTCAGTGGGTGCACATTACAACAGCGTCGGTGAGGAGAATTACTGGTGGTCGCAGAAGGCAGGCAAAGTGTTCAACGAACGTGAAGAATGTTTCGTCAATCAATATAATGCTTACAAAGTATGAAAATTGAGGTTATAAATTTAGTTTTTTTATATGAATATTCACGCATCTAAGTACATATACGTTAACTATTTGCATTTCACCACTTTTAGATACCTGAAATTAATCGTTTTGTCGATGGCAATCAGACAAAAGATGAGAACATAGCTGATAGTGGTGGTTTGAGGGAGGCATTCTCTGCATATCAAAGACATGTAAAGCAATTGAATTTGAAACCAAAGGATGAACGAATGCCCGGATTGGATCTAACACCCGAACAGCTATACTTTGTCGGATTTGCACAACTTTGGTGTGCATCGTACAAGGAGAGGCATTATTGGGAGGAGTTAACGAACGAGCATACAATGGACAAATTTCGCGTGTTAGGCGCAGTGACGAATATTGAAGAATTCAGTAAAGCATACAATTGCCCAGTGGGTAGTAAAATGAATCCAGCAGAAAATAAATGCCGTGTATGGTAATATTAAATTTAATACTAAGAGTATATAGAAATAATTTAATTCACAAAAGTGTATGTAAGTGGCAAAAGTAGTAAATACAGGAAAATTAATTGCAGTAATGTTATTGTAACCGGATAAAACCACAAATATTTAGTGCCAACGAACGCTAATGAAAATAAATGATTGAGTTAATTTGACAGTGAATGTGTGAATGTACGAGTATCATTGTTTAAGTTGCATTGACCTATGAGAATTTAGAAAACTGCCTGTACACGTACATTAGACATAATAAAATGCTATCTGTTTATATTTTTCAATAACTGGTTACTTTAAACTTTTTGATTACATTCACATTCTAAAGACGATACCAACCGAAAAGACAATAATTAGATGTGTGTGTTGGTAATTGAAGATTATTTCATCACTACTTATGTATGTACATATGTATGCATTATACAATAACTTCAGTTAGTACCTCGGTGTTTTTTGTCATTGTTATTTTAGCAATATATGTAAACCTTGCCAAGGTCGTCGGAACTATTAAATGTTATCATCGAGGTCATCTAAAGGTAGGCTCATTAAATGTGCTGCTTTGACGGGTAGTAGTTAATGTTGTTTAAGAACTGTCGGCAGTCCGTCGCGCTCAAAGGCTTTTTAAATTCATCAGGTAGATTAAACTTCTAAAAGATGAACGGGACGCCTACGTGGTCTGGAGCTCGAAAATTTAGGGTATCTTCAGGAATTTTCTACAATAAAAAAAATGAAAAACGATATTTAAAGTTTTTACTCTTTTTATTTAACTTCTTTTACATACAAAAATAAATATATTTTAATAATTTAAAAAATGGTGCTGAAGTTGATCCTCCCGAAAAATTGGACCTGGACGGTGTTGCTCATTTTGGCTTTTCTATTTATCTGAACCACAAAAACAAAAAAAAAAAAATATTAATCAGAATGACTGTAGCTATGTCTCGTACTAGAATAAGTAAAAAAAAAAAACAAATTTGATAAAATAGCGCGGTTTTGAATTTGACAAAAATTCGAAATAATTGAAATAATAATATGATTCTAGTATGGGCGATAGCCTATGATGTTGTGTACAACATATTAATATGTCAGACGATTCGGTTGAATAGTTGTTTTGTTTTATAACACCTGGCCGAAAAAAGTCGTTTCGAGATAAATAAGTTTAAAGTTTGAGGTACAGGAGCGCGCGACTAGTTAATCGACTGTAAAAGCTATAATATTGGGAATTTCCGCATTAAAATTTTACAGTATATTCTCAAGATCCATACTTTCGAAATATCGGAAAAACAAAAAATCGATTTTTTGAAATTTCTAGACCACCGGGTTCCCTTAATACGCATTAGTCCCCTGTGCCAATTTGATAACAACGTCGCATCATTTTGTGTGAAAATTGTGAAGCAAAAAGATTATATAATATTTTTTGAATGTTTTTTTATTTGTTTGTAAATGTATAGACTTATCTTACTTTTAGGTTTTTTTTGCTTAAATCTGATTTTTTGATGTTGAGTCAAAATGACATTTTTTGCCAGGACTGATTCGTGCTAAGCAGGACATTCAGCAGAAATTGCTAGAAGAGATTTATTTAGGAGAACACTGTTATGCTGAGTACGAGTAGTAATAGAAAATATAATTTTGTTAACGCGTTACGTCTCCTACATAATTAATGCAATACCACGCGATTGCTATTGGTAATAAAGAAGAATTTAAGAAATGCTTTGAATAAATAACTCTAATTATCATGATTTTGCTTTTTTAAAAAGCTGATAAGTTTGTAGGTATTTACTTTTTGAGGGAGGCGTTTTACAATCGCATCCCGTTCAGGATTGTTGGAAGTTTGTTAGCACTGGTTTTCAAGCAACTAAAAACCAAGTCAGAAGGTGCTCAATTCGATCTGGACCCAACTTCATATATCCACGTACATATGCGTAAAAATTAATTTATATATACGTACACCCCTTTTGGGTGTTTGGCCGGAGGAGCTCGGTGCCATTTGTGGTGTGCGTCTTGATGTTGTTCCACAAATGAAGGGACCTGCAATTTTAAGCCGACTCCGAATGGCAGATATTTTTTATGAGGAGCTTTTTCATGACAGAAATACTCTCGGAGGTTTGCCATTTTCGTTTTCACCGAGATACGAACCTCCGTTCTCTCTGAACTCTGAATGGTAGTCCGCACCAACCCATTCGGATACGGCGGCCGCCAAATTTAATTTGGGTCGGCTATAAAACAAACTGATAGAGATAGCTAAGAGATAGGCATGTTCTTTAACTGATCTCAATATTTATGTCGTATCTAAATAATTTGGTGCGTGTACCAAGTTCGGGTGAGTTTTATTACGTCGAGGCACCCGCACTCACCAAAATGTGGCTGTGACACTGCCTATTTTTTTCCGAATTTTATTTGCGTGCTATTTCCATCCTTGGGTTTATCGTTTGTACTAAATTTGAGCAATTTCATAATCATTCATATTTTAATTTTTATTTTTATTTTTTTTATTACCGTTGTATGGATATTGGCCGATTCCGCACATACCAAATTACCATGGAAATACGTTTACCAAGTTTCAGTGAAATATATTGATTTTTGCTTGAGTTATGTAGTTTATATACGCTTCAACCTTTGTAACAATACGTTGTACAATGAGTTGGATGGCTGTTTAGAATACACGTTAAAATATTATTATTTTGATTGTCTAACTTTATTATTTTCTTATTCGTGGTGTTGAACATTTCGCAAAATGCAGGAAGCAAGTGAAATCTGTTCAATAATAATTGATGAAATTTTATTTTATTTATTACGAGTATTTGCTTTTTATTCTATTTTTTCTATGTAAATAAAAAAAAGAAAAATTTAAACAAAATTGGTTGTACAATCGTATACACGTTCCAACCTATTGTACTACCGCTAACACCGCTCACCAAAAATTAAAACATTTAAATTTTCATGCGACCGTCGAACCAACATGGAAACCGCTTGTACAACCATACTAAAAATGGTAAAACCGTTTATCCAACTTGCTCATGTTAATACAACGGTTGGAGAGAGTATACTCTGCATTATCGTGCGCACGGATGAACGGACAGATATAACTAAATCGACTAAATATGTCTATGTATATCTATTTCGATTATTTCATGCTGTTACACACAGCCATTAAGGTAAAAATTATAATACAATTATGCACAAATGCGCACAGGTATAAATACTTGGCTCACCTTTTACTTTTTTACGCACAATACCACACAAATTCATTTGTCTTCAACTAGTCATTAAGTGGATATTTTACGTGCCGATATCCTTGGATCTATAAAAATTAAAGTGCTTATAATTAGTTTGAACTTTACCTGATCCTCTTGCGGGTCAAAACTAATACAATCACATATTTTAATTTTGCTAAACGGTGAGAGAATGAAGAGAACTATTCGCTCACGCACCTAATACAAACCGTATTGCAAACAATTGTCAGTTACAGATTATAAGGAAACGGGGATGTTTTTGTATATAAAAAATGTGAAAGATAGATGTTATATTGAAGACTTTACATTTTAATGTTGTATATTTCAATTTAATTTCTTCTTTTTAATAACATTTTATTTGGTATTAAAAGCGAAAGTTATATTTTATTAATGTAGTATTGGTAATCAATCCAAATAATGGAAATGAAATGTGGGCATCTCCTAATTATTTTTAATTCTCCATTTATTTCATGCTTATATCTATTAGTTCTTAAGAGATCTTCTAAGTGTTCGTCAGTCATTGTGAAGCTGGGATTTGATTGAGCACGATCACAGCAAGATAGTAAGCGTCGGCATCACTGCTTCGGAGAAAACGTAGTGCATGTGTGAAAGCAGCGCGGTTTTTTTCGCGCTTGTGTGAAAACAGCGCTTGCAAATGAAGTGTTTAGCTGTGATAGACATACATATATACCTGCACAATATGCGCGAATGCGACTTTCTATGTATTGTACATACATCCATTTATGAAAAGATATGTAAATAGTCCTTTGTGTGTTCAAAGAATTTCTATCCTTGAACAAAAATAAATGTTTATGTAAGTGCATATTATTCGTCCACAGATATATGTATATGCATACATATAATATGTTTTTGCCAGGTAAATTTTCAGAAGGGATAGTGTTTCCTTTAGTACTTCCTTGCCGATTCCATGGTTCAGTATCGATTACGGGGCTCAGTACGATTTTACTTTTCACGCTGGAATGAGGCTCAATTTGGTCGTCGCAATTTTTGCAACAGTATTTAATGTTGTTTACAGTGTTACGGATATAAAGGACTATGTAAAATTTCACGCAGATCCCCGAAATAAACCATCGTTTTATGGAAATTTCTTGATAAAGGTATTGAATTGCTCGCCGAAAAATCTTGACAGCCCGAAACCAATGTCGCCTGATGAATATATAGTGTTAGCAAAACAAAAAGTACGAGACTATAAGCCACCAACGCTAATAAAATACACACCATATGTACCTTTGAGAAAGAAGCAAGTGACAACAATAAAACCTGACGCACCTCCGCTAAAAAAAATAAGGAAATTCGAAAACTCGCTGCCAATGACACGTGCTGAATTTGTAGCGTTAGCGAAACAAAGAATACGAGACTATAAGCCACCAACGCTAATAAAATACACACCATATGTACCCTCGAGAAAGAAGCAAGTGACAACAATAAAACCTGATGCGCCATATACAAATAAAGTAAATATCAGCACAATTGCGATTGCAGAAACAAATTCAACAACGCCATATCCAGTTACCACCGAGCCAGCTTTTATAAATTTAACTACAGACGGCATAATGGAAAATCAATCAACTACCATAACAACAGAAGATATTACGGCTAAAACAAGTACGACAACCCAAAACAAGTCCAATGTGGAGGACACCACTTACTCAAGTTTATCAACCAGCCAAATAGAATTTATGACCTCAACCACTGAAGATTACACTTCAACTCAAAGCGTTTCAACCGATCATACCCCAACTACAACAACATTAATGGACACAACAATTGAAAGTGAATCGACTACCCCCAACGTGGAGACTTCTACAGACAGTAACCAAAACGAATTAATTACCTCAACCACAGAAGATTACACTTCAACTCGAAGCTTTTCAACCGCTCAAACCCCAACTACAACAACATTAATGGACACAACAATTGAAAGTGAATCGACTACCCCCAACGTGGAGACTTCTACAGACAGTAACCAAAATGAATTAATTACTTCAACCACAGAAGATTACACTTCAACTCAAAGCGTTTCAACCGATCAAACCCCAACTACAACAACATTAATGGACACAACAATTGAAAGTGAATCGACTACCCCCAACGTGGAGACTTCTACAGACAGTAACCAAAACGAATTAATTACTTCAACCACAGAAGACTACACTTCAACTCAAAGCGTTCCAACCGATCAAACCCAAACTACAACAACATTAATGGACACAACAATTGAAAGTGAATCGACTACCCCCAACATGGAGACTTCTACAGACAGTAACCAAAATGAATTAATTACTTCAACCACAGAAGATTACACTTCAACTCAAGGCGTTTCAACTACAACAATATTACCGGAAACTATCACTGAAAGTAAATCGACTACCCCCAACGTGGAGACTTCTACAGAAACTTACCAAAATGAATGGATTACTTCAACCACAGAAGATTACACTTCAACTCAAAGTGAATCGATCACCTCTAATTTGGATACTTCTACAGAAACTTACCAAAATGAATTAATTACCTCAACCACAGAAGATTACACTTCAACTCAAAGTGAATCGATCACCTCTAATTTGGATACTTCTACAGAAACTTACCAAAATGAATTAATTACCTCAACCACAGAAGATTACACTTCAACTCAAAGTGAATCGATCACCTCTAATTTGGATACTTCTACAGAAACTTACCAAAATGAATGGATTACTTCAACCACAGAAGATTACACTTCAACTCAAAGTGAATCGATCACCTCTAATTTGGATACTTCTACAGAAACTTACCAAAATGAATGGATTACTTCAACCACAGAAGATTACACTTCAACTCAAAGTGAATCGATCACCTCTAATTTGGATACTTCTACAGAAACTTACCAAAATGAATGGATTACTTCAACCACAGAAGATTACACTTCAACTCAAAGTGAATCGATCACCTCTAATTTGGATACTTCTACAGAAACTTACCAAAATGAATGGATTACTTCAACCACAGAAGATTACACTTCAACTCAAAGTGAATCGATCACCTCTAATTTGGATACTTCTACAGAAACTTACCAAAATGAATGGATTACTTCAACCACAGAAGATTACACTTCAACTCAAAGTGAATCGATCACCTCTAATTTGGATACTTCTACAGAAACTTACCAAAATGAATGGATTACTTCAACCACAGAAGATTACACTTCAACTCAAAGTGAATCGATCACCTCTAATTTGGATACTTCTACAGAAATTTACCAAAATGAATTAATTACTTCAACCACAGAAGATTACACTTCAACTCAAAAAGTTTCAACCGCTCACACGCCAACTACAACAATATCAGTGAACACGATCACTGATAGTGAGTCTACCACCTTCAACTATGAGTCCCGCACAGATACTAGCCAAAACGGATTAACTTTTTCAACCATAGATGATTTTGATTCAGTATCTACATCAACAGGACATAGTATCCTTATATTAGGAAATAATTTTACTACGGATGTGATAACCGATAATACCCAGATTATACTCTCTGCCTCAGAGACTACAGAAATTTCAATAGTTGAACCTAACCATTTTACAATAAGTCCAAAGAGAGATGATACCGCCAGAGAAGATAAAATTACACCTGATGACATGCTTATGAAACCAATCCGATTTACCTACGATACTGACGTTATGCCAACTTTGGACGAATTTTAATTCGACTTTTAATGTAGTTTAATATTTATGTACTTGAAATTAGATGTGTATAAATAAATATAAAAACAACGTTGAAAAAAATATTGAATGTATTTGATGTATAAGATCGGTGGGGTATAAGATCGCATTTGAAAGCCACTCAAATTGGTGCGGTACGGCACAATACAGATTGATTCAAAATGCTGCAGTGAAAAATCTTTAATCTCTTATAAATTAATACTTTTGTCATGGATTCATCTAACACAGATGACGAATTGATAACTAGGGGTGACGTCCAGGGCACTATAAAGGGCTAAATTACTTACTTATCTAGAACCGACCCCGACATACTCAATATATGTCCGGCATGTGGAGGTACCCCGTTCGATACTAAACAGTATTCACATGCCCTCTTAAACCCACTCACCTAGCACCCCCTTCCCATTGGTCCCAACTCGTGGAAACAGCGTGTTTTCTGGATCTACCGTTAGATCAGTTAGACGATAACGATCGCTGACTACAGCGCAGTAGCTTAATTAACTTCTACAACAGCAAATTGATAACATTTTTCATAATAAGATATAGCTTGCTGCAGTATAGTTTTTGACCGGTACATACCGTATCTGCTTAAGCGCGTCATTACCATTTACATAAAATAGTTATCGATACCAATCCGATTACAAAAACTTGAATATTATATTTCTTTTACGGAGAGGTGCAACCCTGTAAATAAACAGCTGAGCTTAAGGCACAAACATGTGCAGAGTGAGCATACGTTGTATTGCTATTAACAGGGAGATAATTTAGATTTGTTTACTATGAATAAGAATAAAGGAAAGCGAAAAGGTTTACCGAAATTGAAAACAATTTTGGCAAATCCAATTAAGGAAAAATGGTAAGTCTGATATTTAATATTTCGTGTGGAATTTTTGCTATAAAATGCTGATTTTTAGTCCCGCGTTGGATGAAGGAGAACTACAAGAACTAGGTCAACTACTAAGTGAATCTATTAGCTGCAGCGGCTTAAATCCGCAACAATTTGCAACCTCTGTACATATTCGATTGGGATTGGAAAGTAGCCTCCGAGCTATCAATAACTTGAAATGTTCTTGCGTGCTGATTTCGTTGACTATTCAACCACGATTCTTGATTGGACTAATAGTTCGGAATGTTGAGGCTAAAAATACAGGAATACCTGTGTACGTGCAGTCTCAATTGGAGGAATTCACGAAAAGTGTTTTTGGCGTGCGAGCGCTGGCTCTATGCTTGCCTACCGTGGAAGAAATGCGTGTAACCAAGTTGGATGAAAAACTTGTACAGTGGGTTGGTTCGAGGACAAAACCTGTAAAACCAAAGGCTTCAAGAGTTATACCGAAAATAATAAAAAATAAAAAACCTACTGTAACTATAAAAGAAGCCTCTGCAATAGAATTGCAGAAAACCGCTGTTGAAAATGTAAATGAACAATGGGAAGGAGACTTCATATCCTTTTCAGAAACAAGGGAGGTTGATAAGGCAGACCCTATAAAAGATGAACAACAATTAACAGAAGCTTTAAGTAAAGTTATTGAAAATGTCGAAAAGCAAGCCGTCAGAGCAGTAAATTGTATTACTGCTACAACAACAACAACAGAAGTAAAAATGGATGTCGCAGAAGATGTATCACATGCCGTTGAGAAATGTTATGATGACAAGTCCTGTAGCGATTCTGATGACTTTCTTCCTGAAATTTATCAACCTCTTACGGTCCACAAAATAAAACCGAATCCTCAGAAAAAACCGAAAAAGAAGCGTCAAAAAAATAATAAACAAAAGAAAAACTAAATATGTTTTTGTTTCATTAAAATAGATAGCTTGGTAGCTCTGTTCTCCAGCTGTTTATTTTGAGGTTATGGCTAGCGGCTGATTTTCATAACAGTTACTATAGAACTAGACTCTTTATTAGGAAGTAAATAAATTACTAAAAATGTTAAAATTGCGCCATCTAAACAATTTTAGGAGAATATTTGGTGTTAATCAAGATCATGCACTGACATCAACATTGGCGGTTTGCCAAGAGAATACTAATACTGCGGCCAAAAAATGGTATAACCGTTTGCCACAACAAAGCCGTCAAATACATATAGCGCAAATATTGCAGAAGTACAATAAAAAATCAAGGTATGATGACGAAAGTGATAGCGACGATGAGAGTGTTGCAGAATTTAAAGATGAACGCGATTCCAAAGTGTTGAAGGCTAGTGTAAATTCTTTGCGGGCTGATTTGTTATTGAAAACAGGCTTAGGACTGGCTAGAAAGTATGTATTTGAACTTAAAATGTTTTATCATTTCTAATCTATTATCATTACAGTAAAGTGGAGACTCTTTTCTATGAAAGTAAAGTACGTGTTAATGGCAAAAAACTCAGCAAGAAAAGTGTAAAAGTAGGCGTTGATTACCGATTGATATTTGATGTTACTAAATTAGATTCTTTTTTTAGCTCGAAGTCGGCGATGAAATTGACGTAGTTCGAGGTTTCAGCCAAGCGAATCCCGCCCATCTGATAGTCTCTCGTGTAATTGTTCTTGACGTCAGTGAGCGAGAAGAAAGCTTAAGCGTACAGATACGGCGTTATAAATCACTACTCATAGAAAATTATCCTGGACCTAATGCTTACAAATCTTCTGAAGCAGTGCAACATTAACACAATTGTGATTAAAAGCGGTTTATTCATGTTCTACATTTAGGCCAAATTATAGTTTAATAGAGTTCCTATTTAAGATAATATGTGTAGTATAATGCATAACGTAATTTCCGCTTTATCATTCTAATGCATAAAGTTATCTGAACGTACGCTAAAATATGCAGTTGCCAACTGCTTCACCCAGTCTTATGAGCCTAGGTGTCTATTCTTAGGTTGATATATTTTTGTATGTACTTTAGTTTATATCTTTGAAAAAATTTGCTTTAATACAAAGAACGTGTGAAACTCATTAACATAACTTTTTGTCGAAAAATACATTTAATAGTAAGAGTAAAGATTTTTATTTATTTAGCAATTCAACCAAAAATTCCGTCTATTAAATTAATTCTTTTTAGAAAATTTTTTTAATTTCTGGTAAATTTACAGGATACAAAACTAGCAATCTCTCGGACACTGGATTAGTGAAAATATAGTAGTTCATTCGCCCACCGTAGCCGAAAGGGTTGGCGCGCGACTACCATTCGGAATTCAGAGAGAACGAAGGTTCGAATCTACATAGGTGAAATACCAAAAATAAAGAAAAAGTTTTTCCTAATAGCGGTCGTCCCTCGGCAGGCAATGGCAAACCTGCGAGTGTATTTTTACCATGAAAAAGCTCCTCATAAAAAAGAGGTTGTCTGTAAAGTCGGTTTTCTGACGATAGTTTAACGTGATAACGTCATAAGAAAATACTGATTGAATGGTTGCATTTTTCAAAAGAAAATTTTAATTTTATTTGTTTGATAGATATTTTGTATGGATATAGAGAATGAGTTAACATTAACATAATATACTTTAACATAACATATATTAACATTACATAACATAACATAACATAACATAACATAACATAACATAACATAACATAACATGACATAACATAACATAACATAACATAACATAACATAACATAACATAACATAACATAACATAACATAACATAACATAACATAACATAACATAACATAACATAACATAACATAACATAACATAACATAACATAACATAACATAACATAACATTACATAACATAACATAACATAACATAACATAACATAACATAACATAACATAACATAACATAACATAACATAACATAACATAACATAACATAACATAACATAACATAACATAACATAACATAACATAACATAACATAACATAACATAACATAACATAACATAACATAACATAACATAACATAACATAACATAACATAACATAACATAACATAACATAACATAACATAACATAACATAACATAACATAACATAACATAACATAACATAACATAACATAACATAACATAACATAACATAACATAACATAACATAACATAACATAACATAACATAACATAACATAACATAACATAACATAACATAACATAACATAACATAACATAACATAACATAACATAACATAACATAACATAACATAACATAACATAACATAACATAACATAACATAACATAACATAACATAACATAACATAACATAACATAACATAACATAACATAACATAACATAACATAACATAACATAACATAACATAACATAACATAACATAACATAACATAACATAACATAACATAGCATAACATAGCATAACATATCATAACATAACATAACATGCTGTTCAAGCAAGGTAATGACGCACTTTTTGGTGCGTGCAGCCGGCTACATAGAATTATAAGACGTTATCACGTCAAAAAATAATAATAACATTAAAACAACAGGTATTATTAACAAACTTGGTTTTATTTTAAATTCTTCAAGTAAATCAAATTAATAATAATCAATAAGAAGGCATATGCAAATACAAATACGTGAATTTATATATGTACATATGCGCATATACATACATATATACGCTCACTTAAGTAGGAGAGAGCAAGATGTCGAACGTTGCCTTTCGTTTGCTTTGTCGTTCGTTCCGCGCTTTCGCTTGCAGTTCATTCAAGGTAACGGCAATGAGCAAGGTAACGACAAATGAGCAAGGTAACACTATTGAGCAAGGTAACGACACATTTTTTCGTGCGTGCAGCCTGTCAAATCGAATTATAAGACGTTATCACGTCAAAAATATCTACCGTTCGGAGCCGACTTGAAACTGCAGGTCCCCCCATTCATCAAGACGCACTCAACAAATAGGAGGAGAAGCTCGGCCAATCACCCAAAAAGGGTGTAAGATCCAACTATATATATATGCATATATGTATATAAATAAAGGAAAATATCTTTAAACAGGAGTATGGAGGCTGATGTGAGTTTAAGATGTACGCAGGCGAAAGTATAGGAAAGTGCGAAGAATGCAGCTATCTAAAGGATCCGACTCTTCAGCAAAGTAAGTGATACCGAAAATTAAATCAGCTGTCCACAAAGTTTCAAAGGGGTCATTTTTATACTAGTCCATTCGTCCAGCCTGCACCGCGATGAAAATTAGGGATAATGAGTTTGGGTTATTGCGTCTAAATGGGTGGCCTGATCCTAACAACTTCAACACAACACAAACTTATAGTCTTTAATTAAAAATTTTTGTGCACAAAATTCGTTAATACACTCGATTTGGAACATGTATTTTTTCGGAAATAACGGATACAAGCATACATAAATTACTCTTAGTCTGCCTTAAAGTAGGAATTTAATCAATACATTTTTATGTTCACATCCACTTCACCTATTATACTATTGGGTATTACTTCTTTTATTTTTTAGTTTAAACTAATTAATCGAAATTTATTAAATAAAATCAGTTCTGCGCATTTAAAAGCAAATTAAATGACAGAGTTGAGCTGGCAAACTCTACAAAATCGACGAAAAATAAGAGACAGAAGAAAGCAAACAAAAACCCAGTTAGCATTAACGCTCCGTTGGGCACCTAAGCCGACTTTGGACGTGAATTTAACATATTTCTATTACACCCAACGACTTGAGCCAAGTCGCTTCTGAAAATTTAATTTTCTATCGATTTATGGAAATAACCCTTTAAAAAAGTTGGGCACATAGAGCCTAGCTGGGCCCCTATGTATTTACATTCATTTGTATGGGGATAATGTGGCAACTGTGCCACATTTATAATTATAATTTTTAATTTCTTACTTTTTTTATTGGTTTTGGCATACATTGAGCTACCTACAGAAGCAAAAATAATTGCAAAAAATGTTAGTATTTTGGTTTGTGGAAAAAAAAGGATTTTTTTTGTTTCTTATTTTGACTCATTTCGAAGAAGGTTGAAGAAAGACAGTTGATTACAATGAAATTTATGGTAAAACATGAAATTTTATTTATTTATGGATTCGGTGAAAGGAAAGCAAAACATGTATAAGCGATTTTTGAGTGCTGCTGGCATACTGGATTCTTGCATACAATAGGAACGAGTTTTTTGACGAAGCTTTTGCCCTCTGGCTCTGGTTGATTGATCCCGGAGATAGTAATTGGTTTATTAAATAGTGATTCCATAGTTAGCATGAGAATAACGGCTGAATTATTCATACGGTTTTCGATGTTTGCCTAAAATTATTCACTCAATTTTGTTTTGAATAATTTGTTTACTGAATAAAAATAATTATTTTGAGTCATGGAAACCTTTATTTGACCTTTACACGCGCCAATGCTCGCCTGTTTGTACATATACTGCAGCTGTTAAGTTCCTAAGTGTCAAATATGATTGACGTACGATGCCATTTGTAAAAATTAGGTATAAATTATATAGGGTGATTAATTTTGTGCCACCTTGTATAAATAACTCGGGAAACCAAAAACTAATAGCTAATAACTGACTCTGTTATAACGAAAAACCAACAGAGGCCGTTTATAATTCGAATAAAACCGGACAGACATTGAATTTGATATATCTAATGAAAGCATTTTTGGTCTTGTCCGTAATTTTTTTTTTTTTTTTTTTTTTTTGGCGGTGAGGTTGGGTTAAAAATGTCTTCGCACCATATAGTAACCGTCGCTACTACGTGTGTGGTGAATCCACTAAAAATATCCCCCCTCTTCTCTTGGAGTTTTCTCTCCACCCCGGGACTGCTTCCGCATTGCTTCGAGGTAGAGGGCCAAGACGGCGTCCTAAGAAGGACACTTACTTACTCACCCTGCGTCCAGGGTCGCCTGTTTTGAGAAACCTATGCTCAATGCTCTTCAGCATGACTTTCCATTTCTCGCTTCTTTTTTCGTATAATATCCTCTACAAAATTTGTGACGGCATTCCATTTTTCTTCGTCTATCATCATTTTGTCGATAATTTCTTCAGGTGTAAATACACCAATAGCTCGTTGTAGACCTGTTCTCTCTACGTTCCACCTCTCGCATTCAAAGAAGGTGTGCTCCGCATCATCATACTCAGTATCTCCATATATGCAGTTTGGTTGGCTCACTTTACCCATTCGCCACAAATACTTGCGAAAGGACCCATGTCCGGACAAAAACTGTGTGAGGTAATAGTTAACCTCGCCGTGCTTTCCTTCTACCCACTTTTTTAGATCGGGTATTAGTCTCGCTGTCCATCTACCATACCGTTCAGAGTTCCATCTTGCTTGCCAAAATGTAAGTGTTTGGACTCTAATATCAGAGAGGCGTAGTACTGGGGTTCCTGTGTTTTTTGCCTCCCATCTCCGTTTGCGCTCTTGTGCTAGAATATCTATAGGGATGGTTCCGCTGATAACTAACACCGCTGCTTCAGATACTATTCTATATGACGAAGCCACTCTGAGAGCGCAGGTGCGTTGCACAGATTGCAGAGTTTTCCGCCGGCATTGCACCCTTAGCGAATCTGCCCATATTTCGCATCCGTATAAGAGAATCGAGCTCGTCGTGTCCATTAAAAGTTTTCGCTTGTTCTGCGTTGGACCTCCAAGGTTTGCCATGAGCTTACTTAACATGCCACTTACTTTGGCAGCTCTTGTGGCAGCATGGTTTATATGCGCCCAGTAGGTTAGCCTTGTGTCTAATTGCACTCCTAAGTACTTGACTACTCTTTTTGTCGATAAAGTGGCATCGAGTACCTGTATGTCTACTTCTAATGGGATACGTCTGTTCGTTAGAAGGATTAGCTCTGTTTTCTCTGTGGCCAGCTTTAATCCATGGTCTTCTAGCCATGTTTGAACTCGGATCATCACCTGATTTAACTTTCTTTTGGCTTCGTCAGTGTTCCGGGCGATTATTATAGCCGCAATGTCATCTCCGTATCCCACCAAATGCACATCCTCGGGCATCTCTATTCGAAGGATTTCATCGTAGCTTATATTCCAAAGTTCAGGTCCGAGTATTGATCCTTGGGCCGCACCTGCTGTTATTTGTTTGGTCTTACACCCTTCTCGCGTTTCGTATAAGAGCTCGCGATTGCTTAGATAGCTGCGAATAATCTTCAATAGATTTTACCTTTAAGGCTTTAATTACGTCGTCCCAACTTAAACTGTTAAAAGCATTTCTGATATCCAGTGTGGCTAGTAATACTAAACGTTTGGAGTATCGATTACCTGCCTGGGCATGTTCTACGCTAGTTATTACATCTTGGATGGCTCCTAAGGTAGATCTGCCACTTCTGAAACCATGCTGCCTGTCGGAGAGGCCGCCGCTGTTCTCTACGGCTTCGCTAAGCCTGGTCTTGTCCGTAATAAACGTGCACGCTTGTTATCAGCAGAGATGGATAGTGGCAAATTAATTTTTTTTCTTAATTTTATTTTGAATTTTTATATGCTTTGTATTTATGGCTTTAATTGCCTCTGTACACTAATTTAATGTTTTTTTAATATAATATATTATATGAATTCTTTGGGATCCCTACAAAATGCTGTATATCAAAATTCTTTTCGTACGAAATACTGTAAATTAACGTAACAAAATTCTGTATTTACAGAATTCTGTATTTACAAAATTCTGTAAAAACAAGATTCTGCACTGTCTTAAAAATATTCTGTATTGACAAAATTGTGTATTGACGAAATTCTGTACTGACGAAGGCCGCCCACGCGAAAAGGAGCTATACGCAAAAATACGGTGGATTGCGTAGCCAGAGTTGGACTGATGAGGGTTATTTTTTGAAGCGCGGCCGAAGGCCGCCCACGCGAAAAGGAGTTCTACGCAAAAATACGGTGGATTTTATCGAAACTGAAGAAAAAAGCGCGCACTTTTTTTATAAAATGTGTTGAATTTCTAATCATTTACTTACAACATTTCGTCAATACAGAATTTTGTCAATACAAAATTTCGTCAATACAGAATTTCGTCAATACAGCATTTCGGCATTACAGAATATTTTTTACAGAATTTTGAAATACAGAATTTCGTATACAGCATTTTGTAAACAGAATATTGTATCATAGAGCATTACGTACCCAACCCGAATTCTTTTTGTTTTGAAATAAGTATTTGTTGTTGTTGTTGAAGTGGTTGAGCATTTCCACTGAAATAATCCTAATTAGTGACCAGCACCGTTTTACTACCACTGTCCTCGTGTGATGATGTTTTTTTTTGTTTGTTTCTATGTCAGATCCATTTAGTCAGGTCCAAGTACAGCAGCAAATTCTTTATCTCGATGTCTGATATCTCATTAATTTGCTGTAAGAAAGGCTTACCGAAGGAGCGGAGTCGTGCCCCTGCTAGCCCTGGACATTCACATAAGTAGTGGAAAATACTTTCCTTCACCCCTTCCGCTTGACAGCTTCTGCGGATGTGATTGAAGGGGAGGTTGAGTCTGGCTGCATGATCACCTACTTTCCAATGACCTGTAAGGGTTGCAATGATGCGTGAAATGTTTGGCCGAGAACATCCTAACGGGTCATTCGTCCTTTGGATTTTGTACGACGGCCATGTGTTTTTTGTTGTAATACATGTAATTAATAGTGTGAAGCAATGGATGCTTTGTGCTCAGTGGGGTGGAGACTGCCACCGCCTCTGCTATGTCTAGTGTCGAACCTTTTCTTGCTAGCTATCTCATTACCCTGTATGTTCCAATGTCCGGGAACCCATATCAGAGTAATCTCAAGCCAATGACTAAGTAATTCTAGTTCCTCTCTACACTGTAACACTAGTTTTGATGAAATGGAGTTGGAGTCGAAGGCCTTGATAGCTGCTTGACTGTCTGAAATGATAGCTATTTTTGCACCAACTTCCTTGTAGAGTTTTAGTGATTTGCATGTTTCTTTGATAGCTAAAAGTTCTGCCTGGAACATGCTGGCATAGTCAGAAAGTCGAATTGACTGAGATAGGTTGAGTGGCTCCGAATGGAAGCCAGCTCCAACACCACAGTTCATCTTAGAACCGTTAGTGTAGATTTCAATATCGTATCTTCCAATCATCTTCCATTTGCTCCATTCGGATCTTGGTGGAAAACGTACAGTAAAGTCTTTCTTGAAGTTAAGGTCGGGGACTGTGTAATCTGATTTGGTTTTTAGCAGTGAGGGTCCCTTTAGGAAGATCTTCCTATATCTCTGAGTCTCACGTAGTGATTGTTTTATATGTAAGTCTAATGGTAATAGATGAGTTAGTACAATGAGCCCTTCAGTAGGACTTGTACTTGTACTCCTGTAGTTAAGATACTCCTGTGTCTTGTTCAGCTTGGTTTGGTTGTATTTCTTTTCTGTTGTGGGCCATCAGAGTAGTGCCGCATATGTTGGTATTGACCTTATAATGGCTGTGTAGGACCAATTGGATAGTTTTGGTTGGAGACCACATTTTTTAACCAACATTCTCTTACACGTGTAAAGTGCTATATTCGCTTTCTTTGCGCTGCACTCTACGTTGGACTTCCAGCTGAGTTTGGGGCCTAAGATAACACCCAGGTATTTTAAACACTTATTTAGTATAGAATTCATTATTACTTCTTTTGCACGTTTTTTTGGGAAAATATTTAGAACATAAAAAGAGTTTGACTAAACATAAAACAGTTAGACTAAACTTTAAACATAAAACAGATTAAACTGGCAGAAATAAAAGCCAAATTTACCAAAAAAAAAAATGAAACAAGAATTAGAGTTTTCCAAAACTGAGCGCATGTTACGCGTTGTTAATATGCAGAAATTACTTACAGGGCCCGGCACTCGAAGTATAACCAATTAAAAAGGCCATAAATTTAGTTTGGAAAATTATTTTGATTCAATTAAAAGTAAAAAATGTGTGAAAATAATACAAAATTAAGAATCAATTTACTTTTGCTCGATTTGACCACTTTTTGCCTTGACTATAGTCTGGAGACGGTCTAGAAACGAATCGCAAGCTGCCCGAATGTGACTTGCAAGTATTTTGGCCCATTCGCGGACAATGGCTTTTTTCAGCGCCTCGGGAATGGTGAATCTTTTAGTTCGAACCTTGCTCTCTAAAATGGCACAAAGAGAATCATCCATCGGATTTGCATCTGGTGAATTTAAGAGCCATTGTGTGGACGTTATGAAGTTCGGAACGTTGTTTTTTAGCCATTCTTGGTTCACTCGAGCTTTGTGAGACGGTGCCGAGTCGTGTTGAAACGTCCATAGTCTGCCACTGAAATATTTGTCTGCCCACGACTTCAAAGCAACGTCCAGAATACTTTCCCGAGAATATTTCGCATTTACCTTGATGCCAGGCTCGATGAAAACGATTGGAGAGCGCCCATCTGCGGTTAGAGCGGCCCAAACCATTACCTGTGACGGGTGTTGCCTTCTGGTAGCCAATCGATGACTCAAATTCTCGTATGAACGGTCGGTCAACTAAGTCCTTTCGTTTTGGGAGTTTATGAATTGCTCAATTTGCACAATGTTCGGAAATTGCCCGCTTTCGGCCAAGCGAAGCAACTCTTTCGCTCTCTCAAGTCTGACTTGTTGCTGCATTGGTGTGAGATCATGCGCCTTTTGGATTTTGTAAGACTAGACTTTGAGAACATTTTTCAGTATGCGGCGGATGCTACGGTCAGATATTTTCAGTTCTTTCCACAAATGGAGCGACCTACAGTTTTAAGCCTACTCCGATCTACCGTTCGCTTTGCTTATTAGGAGCTTTTTCATGGCAGAAATGCACTCGGAGGTTTGCCATTGCCTGCCGAGGGGTGACCGCTATTATTAAAAACTTTTTCTTAATATTGGTATTTCACCGAGATTCGAACTCTGAATGGTAGTCATGCATCAACCCATTCGGCTACGGCGGTGTCAAGTAAAAAATTAGTGATAAGTTATTTAATTATTATAATTTTTGCGCAAATGGCTTAAAACTATTTAATAGTCGATCTTTAGCTCCTGGGCGATGCTACGACTACTAACATGCCGGTCAACTTCCATTATTTCTGTGATTTTATCGACATTTTCTTTAATATCAAAAATGCCTGAACGGAATAACCGAGACCAAAATTCCACGTAATTTGCTATTACAGTATCGGCACACCATTCACAATTTCAGCGGTCTGGCTTGAATTTTCACTTTTATCAAAGATAAACTTTAAAATACTTGACCGTTTTCTTCGATTGTCAAGGCGTAGTGCACCATGAGTACCTCCCATCAGGCCAGACAGTCAATAAAGGATATTAATTATCCGTTTAAAGCGTTTGAGAGATGCTCTGCGACGCAAACGGCCGGAAACAATTCTTGGATTTTACATGATGATAACGCACCATCGCACCGAGCCCAAATTGTGCTCGATTATTTGACCAAACACTAAGTAAACACCATCGTGCAAGCACCGTATTCACCTGATATGGCCGCGTGCGACTTCCTTTGTTTTCCAAGTTGAAGTTAGCACTTCGTGGAAGGAGATTTCAGTCAATAGAGGAGATCATAGAGAGTTGCTTCAGACGGGTCATATTTTGAAGGAAATAAAATAAATTTGCCTGAAATTTGACCGTGTTTTGTTTTATTTAAACATTCCCGGTACTTTCTGATCATAGGGTATACCCGCTTTTATTTATAATTATGTCGCTCACTTGTTATATATTTTCGGCCGTAGTAATCATCCCACCAGAAATATTGAGCGTGCTATAGTATAAGTATATAAATCGTATAAATAAAATTTACTATTGAGTGTTCATGTGCCAATGAGAATACACACCAGTGGAAGTATCAAAAATATCGCAGCCATAAGTTCTTGAATTTAAAATGAGTCGAATCAATCTATTCAAAGGCGTAAAATTATTGAGATGGCTATATCTCAGTTCATATTGTGGCGAAGTGAAATCTTTTGATTATTGGAAGCACTACATTTTTTCCGATTGGGCTCTTCAAAAGTTACTTTATTTCCTTTTTGATAGTTCCTCTACAATCTTAACTTACGTTACGTATACGCCTCATACATGCGTTGTATGTATGACATTTTCCCATAAAAAATGCCATATTGTTATAAATCACAACAAGCCGTAATTATGGTAACACTTGGCAGTAAATTTCCCCACCCCCCACTTTGGTCTTATGAACACTGTGACAGCTTTAAAAGTGTGCTCTAATTGCTCTTGTAATTCTAAGAACCGGCGTATCATAAATGAACATTTCTCCAACTGCTCGTGGCTTAAAATGCTACGCTCTAATATATGGAATGAGCCACTGCTTCATAGATTACAATTTGAGTGACGTAAATTTGTTAGTATATATGTATGATATTTAACGCGTCAAAAAATTCTACGCATTATTGGCACCTGTGCACAAATATTTGTCTTACCTTAGCCAGCAGTCGGCCAAAGGCTGTCGAGGATCTAGAATTGGCGCACAATTTTACCTCAGAAGCGTGCATTTATTATACAGTTGGTTTCGTTTTTTGTTTTTGTTTGTGTTTGCTCTGTGACCGACAGATAATGTAAATTCAACAGCAACGCATACCAAGAATTTGTCAAGCGACTTGAAGGACAGGCAGGCAAATAGATGGCCTGAAATACGAAAGAAAAGCGTGCGCATAAGCGCTTTAAGCATTCTTAC
This sequence comes from Anastrepha obliqua, assembly GCF_027943255.1. Taxonomy (NCBI): domain Eukaryota; kingdom Metazoa; phylum Arthropoda; class Insecta; order Diptera; family Tephritidae; genus Anastrepha; species Anastrepha obliqua. Next base: position 92,983,340 of record NC_072892.1, read on the forward strand.
GTGGTTTTTAAAGTACAAGAGCGTATCGGCAAGAAAACGAAACGTAGCATAAAAAGAGGCGTATAAAATATTGTTGGTACATATACAATCGAGTATACGAGGGAATTACATTTTCTTCATAGCACACTCACTCACCGGCAAAGCCTACACAATTGGCAGCCAACAAGTGACCAACGGTATTGAGTGTGCAACAACTGCTTTGTAGGTACATAGGCCTGTAAATATAATGAGCAGTAGCAACTTCTTGCATATTTTTATGTGTTCTATGGCAAACTTCAGCTTTCATCGTTGCACGCCTGGAGGATACAATAACTGTAATAAAATAAATATCATCACAACAAGGTTAAATTAGGTCAACGGCAGCGAAAACAACTGACGGGAAAATGAAAGCAACAGTCACGCTATGTAAGCTTAAAGCGTTGTTCGAATGCGAAACAAACCATTTTGTTCTTGTTATTCTTATGTATAACTATGGGTTCAATTATAACACTTACATAACAAATTTAGTAAAAATGTATACAAAAACTAAATTAAAAGCATACGATTAACTTAGTATGCCTTAAATTTTTCGGATAAGAAAAAGGTACAAATTGAAAAAGGTATATAATTCTGTGGCCGCAGTAGGCGAATGGGTTGGTGCGTGACTACTATTCGGAAGTGCATATGGTCGCGAAATATCATATAGATAGAAAAAGTTTTTCCTAATGGCGGTTTCTCCTCGGCAGACAATGGCAAGACTGCGAGTGTCCTTTTGCCGAGAAAAAGCCTTTTATTAAAAAACCATATGCCGTTTCGAGGCAACATAAAATGTCGTATGGTTTGACAAGATGGTAATCGGTTGGTGTAAGGAGAGAAAAATATGACGGATGCTGAAGGTCCTCTCATTCGAGTTCTTGGAGTGCGGCTTTGACGACTTGTAGGGCCTGGCTCTGTCATGAAGGCGTATAGTTTGGCCATGTCGATCAGGTGTTGTCTGTCGAGTAGGCTCATTCACGCGGTGTAGCTAGGTAATGTAGAGCTTCTTGTTAACCGTGGTATTTTATTCGAGCATTTTCCACTGCGCCATGTCTTCCCAGTCGCACCAGACACATATCATTATCTTCTTTGGATGAACATCCGGCTTGGCTCTCGACTTTGACGTATCTCCTGGAGCGACCCACTCCTTTCTTTGCTTCATATTGATGTAGCGGTGTTTATGACCGCGTGTTGCTCGATGGTGGGCGAGATACTTGAGAAGCAATTTGAAGGCGACTTTCTTTGTTTTTTTCGTTGAGCTCGTGAGGTACCCAGGCTCCCATTTTTTGGTAAATTCCATTGAATGAAGGTGATCATGACTGGTTTGGCGATCGTTCTCCTTCAAAAGTGATTTGAGACGTTCTTCATCGAATTCAGAAGGCGTTCCGCTGTGGGCCGTATCATCGACGTCAAAGTCGCCATTTTTGAACTGTGGAAACCGTTTCCGTGCTGTAAACTCGTCTGTGATATATATAGTTCCTTGTTCGAACTAATTTTTTTTCCCGCGAGCCATTTCTTCATGTTAGGCAACAAGAAAAAGTCGCAGGGAGCCAGATCGGGTGCGTACAGGGGGGTGCGGCAGTAATTCATAACGCAATTCATGAAGTTTGAATTGCCAAATGCGGCCGTGTCTCCTTAATTTTTTTGTAAAAGTGGTCCAATAACTCATTGTAGTATTGTTCAGTGATCGTCATATGTATTTAATATTTTCCCGTTGAGTGTGTATATAATTTTCACGCACATGTTTTACTGAGTGTTTGGCCGAGCTTTTTCTCCAATTTAATGCCCTCCTACAAATGGAGAGACCTACAATTTTCTGTCGACTCCGAACGGAAGAAGGTTTCTATAAGAAAATTTCCTATGCATGGCAGAGAGCGACCTCTATTAGACGAAACTTGTTCTATAATTTGATGATTCATGCCCACTGTGCGCGTTAACCACGCACAACCACACTCGGCGCCTGCCGCATCACTTTCATTCAGTTTCTACTACGTTGCTGTAGTGGAAATTCTTTAATATTGCATTTCACGAATTTTTATGGGATATTAAGTAGAATGGCCACATATATTTTTGAAAATAAATCCATTTCTGCTGAAATCTTGCTAAGTTAATTACTTGAGTCCTTTATCCAAATGACTCTAGAGCCAAGTGGTAGCATTTGCACGGAATGACAGAGAAAAATATTTTCTTATGCAAAAGATACGCTGACTTAAATCGTTCGATGTAATGCCAGACAAATGCGAATAATTCAAAGCAATAAATGGCTTAAAAATCTTAGAAAAGCTGACTGAAAAAGTTGTCGAAGAATAGCTTGGCTAATGTGCGGTACCAAATACTTGGAGAATCTACTGTATGTACCGTACTGACCTTTTTCTGTATGTTCGAAATTCTTCTATTGCCAGAGCCATAATTGAGCTCAATAGAATTCAAAATATGTTGAGATACATTATTCATTTTCGAAAAATCACTTCATGGATTCTTTGAAACCCTTTTGTAAGTAGTTTAGCTTCAATCTTGTTTTAATCCCTTTCACATCTAAAATATATGCATCAAATCTATAAAAAATTTTAAATTGTCTTAATTTGCTTGCCATTTGTAAAAGTCACGCCGTCTTGAGTAAATCTGTAGGTGCTTTCGATTTTTTACAGTTTAAAAAAAGGATTTGAATTTGCGACAACGAGTTTATATTAAATTTTGCGTTAAAAATGGATTTAATGGTGCGAAAAGCTTAGAAATGTTGGAAAACTGTTTCGGTAATGATACTCTAAAGAAAAGAGCGGTGTACGAGTTAAATGAACGCTTCAGAAGAGTCGTCCATCGTTCGTGAGTCCATTGAGGATACCGGGCATAGTGGCAGGCTGTCGATATCGAAAACTGGTGAAAACATCAATAAAGTAAAAGAAAAGAAAAATAGCCACAAATTAATCCGGATCCGTTTAGGACATTGTAGTTAATCATTTGGGTCCCATAGAATCTGAATTTTATGCAAAAAAGGGCCTTAATATCGAATAACACCAAAGACATGATTTCCAAGGCTGAATCCGACTCAACAACATTCATCGAATGCCTCATTATTAGAGACGAGACGTAGCTTTATGAGTACGACACGCAATCCAGACATCAGGTGAGTGAGTGGAGAGCTTCGAATGAATCTAGACCAAAAAAAAGCAAGTCGTTTTCAGTCAAAGAAGAAAGCGATGCTCATGACTTTTACGGATTACAACGGTATTGTGCGCCACGAATTTTAGCCAAAAGGTCAGACAGTTAATGAGGACTATTATTTGGGCGTTATGAGACGTTTAAGTGAAACAATTTGCCAAGAAAGGAAGAATTTATGCGAAAAGAGCACATGAATTTTGCACCATGATAACACACCGTCGCACCATTATCTGTGAATTTTTGATTCCATTTCCATTTTTTTTTTCTGTTTGATCGAGTCAAAGAGCCACTACGGGGAATGCGTTTTAACAGCCGGAAGGAAATAATGGAAAAAGACGGTTCTGATGGATATACCGAAAATAGAGTATCAGAAATTTCAGAACTGGATCAACTGCTGGCAATAGTGAGTTGCAGTTGATGGGGAGTACTTTGAAGGTGATAATATCACTGGTGGTATTTTAAAATGTAATATATGTACATCTGTTCAAATATTGCTTGACCTGCTAAAGCGGTTATATAAATATAACACAAAGATAATGCAATACTTTATATTCAAAAGTAAGGATGGTGATGCCCCAGGTTATTGAACGGATAAAGTTGAAAATACAACTCCGAAAATTCAAACGATTTCAGATTACTTTTATTTTTATTTTTTGTTACTAAAGCTTACATAAAGCATAAATTATTAGATACTCTGTTCCCGCTGTTTGTCAATAGATGCCGCCAGCAGTGTGGGCTAGTCGCATGATTCAATTATACAAGGTTAAGTAAAGTTTGACAACTGATTTCGGATGCTACTTAATCCATTGATGCAATTTGGAAGCAAGGGAAAAAAGGGCATAAGTTTATCCCCTTTCTGAAAATGTAGTAAAAAATTGAAAAAGGTCGTTGTAAGCCATAGAATAATTTTATGTTATTTTATAAGTGGTACTTAATTTTTTTAACTTAACTATTCCCATGGATTTGTGTCATATATATATTTGTATTTTGACCATGCATCGGATTGGAATCTATATGTGCCATTTGTAAACCTACACTGAAGTAATAAATAAAACAACTTGAGAATAGTGGAAACTCTTAACGAGGAAAAACCACTTTTATTTTGCCACGTCCGCTAATCATACATTTAATTTTTTAACGAGAATACCTGCAAAGTTACAAGTATAAAAACTGTGTTAAAAAAGATAAATTTATATAAGTTAACACACAATATATTTTGCCTACCGTACAATCGTACAATCACCTTTTTCCAATTAACTCACTCAGCAGTAGCGCAAACCCTCAAGCGGAAGCGTTTACTGTTTCACAATATCGTTGTCAATTATTTTTGCAATAAAATTCTTACTAATTCAAACTTGGGAAAATAAATAATGCTTACGTAGCGTCTGGCTTGAGCAACGTCTTCCTGTAGAATTAAGTTATTCGTAGGTGGAGAGTTAAGTAATTTTTGTAAAGAATTTGAGTTTAATTCGGACAGCTAATAAGGGCGGACGCACCGCACCTCGTAAATTACCGTGTTTTTATTTTCATTAAGGTTTTCCGCGCAAGAAAACCTAACTTATATACGCAGAAACACAAGTAGACGCCCAAAGCATTGCATACTTTACTTACAATTATCTTATCGAATGCTCATTGTTCTCTTCTTTTGTTTATTGCACCGGTTAAGATGCTTTATTCGAAAGTGCATCCGGCACATGAACAAACTTAACTTTCTCTTTTGTCCACGTTTTGTGGCACAAAACACAGCTTGGTTTTGGCATATTTCGTCTGTTAAAAGATTCAATCCAAAAATTAATATTAATAGTAAAGAAAACACAGGCATTTTTGATAAAATCTTCCCCAAAAATTGTTAAGAAAACTGTAGTGTTTTAAGTGTTTTCCTTTATTGTACTTTAAATATAAACAAAGTATTCTAAAAATCTCAATTTTATTAATTAACTTAAAATATTATTTCACGAAAAATCTTAAGCTATTAAAAATAAAGCACTTCAAGAAATCTTTTTTTCCGTTTATTTTCTTATTCTTTGGCATCTTCTTTCTTATAATTTACTTAAATGATTACTAAATATATTAAGACGATAAAGCAATTTTTTTTTTTGAAATGTCAAACTGCTAAAAACTTTGTAGACCAGAAATATTAATAGCAACCCTCGTATGTTTCTGTGGTCAAAAGATGCTCAGTGTTATTTTTTGTCACAGAAATCATGCTTACGTGGATAAATGCCTGTTATTTAAAACTGGGTTCTTTTTTTTTATTAAACGCAAAGTATTGGTGGCAGCAACGGGCTCTAATCACACCTGTGTATATAAATTTTAAGCAGTTATTAACAAAAAATCAGATTGATAATCTGCAACAAAAGACTTACCTAAATGTGGCTATGTGGCAGTTATTTATCAATGTAATTTTCACAGAACTTTCAATAGAATTGAAAGATGCGAAAGTCTAAGCAAAATGGAATAGGCAAAACAGTATTGCCTGGTAACTTTTTCAGCAAAAATTTTAATTTCTACGCTTTTGAGTACTTTTTCTTTAGAATTTGCTCTGAAATAAAAAGTAGCTTTTCCAAGAGGACAACACGGATTTATTAAGTAGCTTCAAGATGGCTAACACAGGGTGAAAATTAGGCTACTTACATCACCTTTAATTATTGCTTCATGGGCTAGTCGATTCTAACATAACCTAAACGTAATAAACCAAGCTTAGACATATGGTAAGCCAACTGCTTCGGCTCATTAGTGATTTTGGTTGTCTGATTTTGTGCCGAATAGTCGCCATTTGCGGGAAGGGTTGATTTTCCTTTTCATTCGAATAAAACGGCGGCTGCAGCACATCGGGAGTTATAAACAGTTTATGGAGATGCTGCTTTAAGTGAAATAACTTGCCGAGATTGGTTCCGTCGCTTCAAAGACAGTGATTTTAATGTTGACGACCTTCCGCATTGCTCAAACGCAAGAAGAGCTTGCTTCAGTATTAGGAGTTACCCGCCAATCTATTTCCAAGCGATTGCATACTTTGGGAATGATTCAGAAACAGGGGACTTGGGTTCCTTATGAGTTAAAACCAAGGGAAAGCGTATTTATCTAATGATGATAATCCAAAAAAATAGCATAATTTCAGCTTATTTTATACACAATCTTGTTGTTGTTGTTGAGGTGGTTGAACATTTCTGAACTGAAATGCTCCTAATTAGTGACCAGCACCGTTTTACTACCACTGTCCTCGTGTGATGATGATGTTTTTTGTTTTTTTGTTTTTTTTTATTTTTATTTTTTTTATTTTTTTTTGTTTGTTTCCAAGTCAGATCCATTTAGTGAGGTCCAAGTATAGCAGCAAATCCTTTATCTCGATGTCTGAGATCTCCTTAATTTGCTGTAGGAAAAGCTTACCGTAGGAGTGCCCTGGCTAGTCCCGGACATTCACATAAATAGTGGAAAAGACTTTCCTTCGCCCCTTCCGCTTGACAGCTTCTACAGATAGGGTTGAAGGGTAGATTGAGTCTAGCTACTTTCCAATGTCCTATAAGGGTTGCAGTGATGCGTGAAATGTTTGGCCGAGAACATCCTAACAGGTCATTCGTCCTTTGGATTTTGTATGACGGCCATATGTTTTTTGTTGTAATACATGTAGGTATTTGCTTCCATCTTCTTTCGGCTAAAGCATGATTGTGTGAAGCAATGGGTGGAGGAGGGGTGGAGACTGCCACCGCCTCTTCTATGTCTAGTGTAGAACCCTTTCTTGCTAGCTCATTCACTATCTCATTGCCCCGTATGTTCCTATACACAATCTTACGAGAATTACTTTTTATCTCTGCAGTAGCTCCCGAAAAGCAAGTAGTAAAATTAATAAATTCATATTATTTCTAATTTTCCTCGTCAAAAGTACGAATATTCAATAAATTTTCGTTTGAGCACAAACTAAATGCTTTTTGTTACTGTTCAACACTGTCATCGATTGTTACATAGAGAATGTTGAAAAATCATTAAACAAAAAAAGTCATGTTTTCGGAAACTAAATTTTACGTCATTTAAAAGCAAAGGGAAAAAATTATGCATTAAAGGAATTTAAGGCTGTTAATTTGATTAAAAATAATATAGAAGCGCGCTGCTTTTGCGGAATAGCTATTGAATTTGGCTGAAAGAATTTTAATTAAATTTTCAGGCAAAGCGCCGCTTTCGCGACATACATTAGCTAGGAGTTACATAAATACACATACATGCATACATATACACATACATACATACATATACACATACACATCAAAGCTAAAACACACTTTAGGTTCGTTGGCCAAATACGGGCACTTTTCCACATTCACACACACGCTTACATACTGATAGACACATTTTCGAAAGCTTTCATCACCGACCGACGCCAAAACTTGTTAAAGTTGTAGGGACGAGTGGCAAAGGGCCGAGACAGGTTTTCAGAAATGACTGTAAGCATATACAGTAGGTTCTGTTTTTATGCGGCTTTTTTTTATGCGGTTTTGAAATAGTGCGGTTTTTTTTTTAATTAAAAAATGCATGTCGACCTATCGGGAATTGTACATATAAACAAGATTCTAAACCAGCTAAGCAAAAACTCATCACAGATTACATCAGAAATGCTAACCCTACAAGTATGGAACCGCCTGCATAACCATCTAGATCAGACGTGTACATTTCCTCAAGTGACGGAAGTGATTTTACGCCAAATCCTAAACGAATGCGCAACATGCGGGTATTGTCTGATTCTATTTCTGACGATGTAAATTTATTTTTCGACTCTGACGTTTCTTAAATAAAGATATAATTTTCAAAAATACAATATTTTGTTTATGCGATTTTATTTAATTATTTCAGATTCATGCGGTCTATGGAACGTATCTATAGTTATAATATGGGACTAGTGCCCTTTTTTATGCGATTTTATTACATTATTTCAGATTTATGCGGTTCCTAGCACTTTTGAAACGTATCTATAGTTTTACTATAGAACTGGTAGCTTTTTTTATGCGGTTTCTTGCGGAACGTATCTACCGCATAAAAACAGAATCTACTGTATAATGCATACATACATACGAACATGCAAGTATGCATATAAAAATAAGTATGTCTATGTAAGTAAGCATGCACACACGCACAGTAAAATATAAGTGATGGCATCTGCCCACCGAAACTGAATAAATTTGCATCTAATTAGGGGATGCGAAGAGCCGATGTCCGTATAACGGTGCTGTTGCTGTCGCTATATTTTTTGTTATTCTTGCAGTCTTCCAGCTTCGCAATTTCCGTACGAGTATTCTTCAGTGATTTGTATGGCGGGGCGGTGCAGACGAACATCACCAACACTTTCACACCTACTAACTAATGCATGCCCACATTTCATTTTCATTATCAAACCAATATCATTGCCATTGTGTGTTGCATACCTTTATGCTTATGCTGGCTGTACGAGCATTCAACAACGTCCTCCAGGTTGCTGCTACTGCTGCTGAAAAGCCTTAAATTCGGCAGATATAAAAAGAAGGAGAAGCGAACTGGAAAAAGTTGAATTGGGCACCTACACTCCGCGGAATTCAATTAAAGGCACCTTGTTTTTTTCTTAAAAACTTAATAAGGCTGAATTGGGAATCTACGCTCCGCGATATTTATTAGAGGTCAAGTTAATAAAGAATTGTTCATTTAAACTCAGTACAAACATGTAATATTAATTTTTAGAAACAAAACAAAAAAAAAATCGAACTTTAAGGCACTGCTTCTAAAGTAAAAACAAAATATTTGGAAAAATTATGGCATATGTGTGTAACACAAAATTTATCTAGCTTGGCATCGAAACAAAGATATTTTTAATCTCTGAAAGATAAATTATTTCCTAACAACGTTACGTACCTACTCTACCCTGTAAACTCGACGAAAAAGTTTGCCCCACATGTTCTTGTTCGGACTTAAGTTCCAGGATCGTTGGCAACTTTAATACTTTAATTAAATTGAATCCAACTTCCCTCATGTTGAAAGGTACTTCGGAGTTTCGACCAACATCAGACTTCACGATTTAGGAGGATTCAGGTGATTTGTTGACGTAACCCTGGATGTGACTTTGTAGAGAATATGTTGGTGATATACGAAGAAATCAACGCAACCACCCCTCATGTTACTTTATTGTCTTCTGAAAAGCGACTGATTGGGCGATCGTAAAATGAGCGGGCAGAATTCTGCTGCCGGAGCCCCGATGACATGGCAACCAAAATTACTATCACAATTTTGTTTCGGATGTCCGAACCTTCTAATCTAACATCCTTGGACATAATTCTGCTAACGAATCTCCGATCACGTGGCAAGTGAAATTACTATCATAATTTTGCTTCAGATGGCTGAACCTTGTAATCTATCACCATTGAGTTTCGGGTGCCGCATGCCGCATCTGTGGCGAGTTTAAGTTGGCGGATGCTTTTCACACAGGTAGATTAGGTTAAATGGGTGTGCTACTTGGAGCCCACAAAAAAAAAGAAGCAAATTCGTCCATTGGGACATCATACAGATGAAAATCGAGGGGAAAAGGAAGAGGGGCCAATTATATTTATGTGTGTGCGTATGCTATCTAAATCTGCTATATCCGAAGGTGTAGCAAAAAAGTGAGATCCAGATGTCTGAATCTTTGCCCGTACGAACGGGACAACTCAAGGGTAGGCGCTGTGATGATTCCATATCATCCCCAAGGCAGGGTTCCCTGCTTAACGTACTCATCCGCCCAGCAGTTATTCGCTGTGGCAATTTCCTATGCAGTCGAGAAAAAAGTCAGGTATTCCCCGGCTAATTTCGAACGCTCCAACAACGGACCCTTTTTGCCGCCTGGCTGTCGGAGTAAATATGTACCTCCCGTACAGTAAGCAACAAACCCACTGCTTCTTTGATTGCGGTTACCTTCGCATGGAAAACACTACAGTAGTCCGGCAGCCTAAATTTGAGTTTGATGGGGAGCTCCTTCTAGAATACTCCTCCATCAACCCTTCCATCCAACTTCGAGCTATACGTAAATATGTCTGCCATGCCCTGTCTCCCTTTCGCGGAGATAATTTTTGGTTATTCTTGTTTACTTTTCCTTAAGTCTTACGATATTATCTATTGCCGAGGCCGAGCTATTCAATTTAATAGTAATTTGTTAGTCACGTTATTGACCTTGAAGGCATGAACCTGAGCGATGTATCCGCGTGTTATTATTTTTCGTTTTCCTATGATCACTTTTTGCAAGAATTTCTGGCATATTGAAATATGTATTCAACAGCTAAATAAAACCGAGATTGTAAAATTACGTGTAAATTCAATGAATTTTATGCCCAACCTACTCATTTGAAGACACGGAGCTGACTACTTTTGATTGAATTTCGCAACGAAAGTACCTCCCAAACGAAAAATTTCCGAAAAAAGATCTATTTGTCCTTGAATTTTTTTTAGAAAAACATAAAAAATATAATAATAATAAAAAATATTATACGAAAACCTGCAAAAGTAAAAAAAAGGCACTGCTATCATTGAACAATTGTTAATTGCATAAATGCAGGTGCCTTTAATTAAATTTCGCGGAGTGTATGCAAGAAAACAAGCAAGTGGCAGCCAAAGCAGTGAAAATGGTGAAAAGCACGTTAAAACTAAAGTTATGACGACTCTGACAGAATGCACTCGACAGAAAGGTGGGGCGTTATAGGTGAACGGTGACAATGTAGACTGCTGGCGCAGTCGTAAGTACACGCCAATATGGGCAGCGGAAAGTTGAGTGCTTGCCGAATAGCGAGCATTGAATGACTGAATAAATGACACGGATTGAAGATGGTGGGAGGCGACACTTTCTTGGACGATGCTCGATTGCTTTCTGCCTGTCGCACACTGAATCTTCGCGACATATGGCACTGTGAAACGTTTTACTTTTGACTAAAACATTTTCATGTTACGAAGATCTTATTCACACTGTGAATGTCAAACTTTTCCATTTTTACTATTCCGGGATTTTCGGTGTTATTACAATCCCCGGATTTAGATATTCATTATTTTGAAGCAACTCGAAAAAAAAAATGCCGCAATAATTAATGAAAAATTTTAAATAATCATATTTTTTTATTTAAAGTTAAAATTATTACATTACTAAGAAAACAAATGAAAAAGTCAAAGTTAAATTATGTTAAGAATGGCCAATTAAAAAAAAAAAAAATTAAATAGTAACAAATGCATTTTGTGGTTGAAAGAACTTCATATATTTTTTAATCTCATTGCTTTTTGTATAGATTAGGTTAGGTTGGTATGGTTGCCCAAGGAATGAGCACACTTGGACGAAGATAAACGAATTCGTCCTTTGTGATAGCATTGTGAAAGAGGTGAGGTGAAAGAGAAAAGCCGATGGGATGCAAGGAGAGGGCGGAGAGGTGGTGGTGGGATGGTTAGGAGGGTGGGTTTAGAGTTTAGGGTGAAATTCATCAGATTTTTAAAGTCAATGCCAGCTATATCAGCAGGCGTAGCAAAGAAGTAAGAGCCAAAATGCCTGGATCTTAACCCTGCTAGTGCTGGGAGAAGGTGCTGAGATGCTTCCACCTCATCCTCCATACTTCTAGCGCAAAAAGGACTCGAGGTTATTCCAAGTCACACAGCATGCATTCCTCGCGCATAGCGTCCTGTGAGAAAACCCACGAGATCCGAGAGCTGATATTTTGTCAACCGCAGAAGCTCGCCCGATCGCGCCGGGTCCACACGTGGCCAGAAGGATTTCGCGACCTTACAAGCTTGAGTACTTGCCCAACACTCGCTGAGTTGGTGCGAAGCCCATCTTTCCAGGAGTGGACCGCAGGTAGTCAAGGGGATCCCAATTCTCTCCCTTCGCGGGGAAATCACCTCACATATCCCTTGTTTGGCCAGCTAATCCGCCTCAGAGTTTCGCGCAATGTCGCTGTGGCCAGCAACCCAGATGAGGCTTACATCAAAGAATTCGGACGGTTTTTGTATAAAAGAAAATTCTCACAAAGACGTTCAAACGTATCCGTATTTGCTATAAAATGGGATTTTCCTGACACCGCTTCATATACTTTCAAATCATAATCATAAATTTCAAATCCCGAACACCCCGGGATTGTTAGTAAATAATCCGAAATTTTCGGGATTTAGAAAAAAATAAACCTCAAGATTATGGGAGCCTACATGAAGGATCTACAAATTTCGGGATCTCGAGGTCGACATCCATAATTCGCACAAATTTCAGTAAGCCGCACTTTGTCGAATATGACATATTGTATTTTGGTAAGAAACTCTTCAATTTCTATTTTTACCAGACAGCAGAAATATCATAGATGTGATTAATAGCATGCAAATAGATATAATATTAGTTGTAGCAAAGTGAAGTGACCTGAAATGTCTTTGGTATACCGGCAATACGTTTATAACTTTGTTTGCTTCTAACGAATACTAAAAGGTTCTGATCGAAGAATTTACACTGATCAACTGATGAACAGAAGCTGCATTATTTCAATCTCTGCCTAGCTAATTTACGCAAAATATCTTTGGTTGTCTCACCATCCTCAAAATAAAGCCGGAAAAGCCTTAAAGATCCTACAGGTACATACCAATTGTAAACGCAGCCAATTGTAATCATCCTACTAAACAACTTATTACCCTTTCTATGGCTAATCGGAAATTAGCCAGAGTATGCTTAACCGCGTAGTACGTCAATCATATTTAACATTTGTGAGCTAGACAGCTGTAGCATAAAACCAGCAATGACAGACAAGCAATGGATTGCGTAAAGGTCAAAATAAAGATTTTCACTACTTCAGATTGGGAGTTTAAAAAGGGTTTTTGCAAACTCATTGTCCGAACAAATAGTGCTTCCGACTTACAGTCTGTGTCAGAAAAAAGGAACCGCGATCATTCATGAAGTATAAAAGATATATATTTAAATTTTTTTTTTATATAAAAGTATGTACAAAATTATGAGTCAATAAGCTGTGTAGTCCCATTGTTGTCGAGTATAACCTGACATCTTCTCGGCATGCTTTGAACCAGCTTTTCTGCGTAGCTCGTCGACAAAGAGGACCAGATTTTGCGAACATGACGCACGAGTTTCTTTAAATCATGGACTGACCTTCCGGCAAGACGCGTTTTCATAATTCCTTACACATTTTTATTGGGGTTGGCTTCTGGGGATTGGGAAGGCCAGTCCCATACTTGACGTCATTTTCTTGTTTCTCAAAGTGTTTTTCTGAGAGCAGTGGTTTTGATGATGTGGGACGGTAGGATATGTTCGCCTCCTTCAGTCAACGTTCGATGGTGTTGATATTCACATCTAGCAAGAACTGATTTAGCAAGAATTGATCGTGCCTGACTTGAAGTTACAAGAAAAGAACCGATTCTTTTCTTCTTATACAGACTGTATTTCGATTACAGTTTTCGTTCTTACTCATCTTTCGTTCGACGCTCATCCCTTCACTGACTTTATAGGGACTTTTTAGGCTTTGAAAAATTTGAAAGCGCTGGAGGAGCTGCCCCCTTTAATGTAGAGTCAGCTGTTTTTCTAATAACCTATTTGTTCTAAAGGTCTTTGCCAGACCAAACTAAATCCGTCAAATCTTTGAGTAGAGTAAAGCTATTTTATTCATTGATTTAGGTTGTTTAAACATTTAAAAGTTTCATACACCACATTACCAAATATGTTTTACACTATTAAAATTCCATTACTTGTTGAACGCTCCTAATATATTCAGTAAGCTTCCATTTGACGGTCTGTCGCGAAATTGTTAAAACTAAACATATTTAAAATATGTTAAAAACACATGCACCAAATTTTAGTCAAAGTTTCCTTCATCAAAAGTTCTTTTCGTTTCATCTAATTGTACGCTGTCGCCAATGTATTTTTTATAATTTACTATACTTATACAATTCATTTTGTTATACTGTAGTGCACCACACATCCCCAAACTTACAGTTTTGGCTGCTCTATGATATGTTTTATCAGTTTTTGCATTGTGTGTAAAATTGCCCTGAAGAATATTAAATATGAAACAGCGTTTGAGACTAAATGCAAAAGAATGTCGACAAAATGCCACAAAAGATACAACAAACTCGCTGCAGGAGAAAAAACTGGCGGTGCAAAGCAAGTAAAAAAATGAAATGGAAATTGTAATATGGAAAAGGAGCACTACAGCATACTTGAATGCACTTAAGCATGCTAAGCGTGGTCGAATCAAGTTTTTGTGAATGTGACCAGGCTCGCCCAGACTTGAGTTGTATGTATACGTATATGTATATGTATGCCAGAGGAGTGTATTGCAGTATGGAAAGGTGCTTACCGTGCACAAGTACACAAATGATTGTACTCGTTGGTATGCATAGGTACCGTTGAGGGAGAATCAAACTTAATAAAAGATGCAAATTTCTGATTCTGATTACTATTACCAAAGAGGTCGACTAGCGACTAGTTAGATTCTTATCAGTTTAAAATTAAGCGAAGTATGGGAAATTGCTTTTCTTTTGCTTGAATAACGAAGTAACTGCCTAAGCGATTTTTGCGGAGTTCAAGAAAAGCCTGACAATCGTTTCTTCCTCGCGCCAACTGACGCCAATTATGAACATAAAATGAAGCCAAGTCCTCTTGCACTTAGTCTTTCGAACGCAGAGCTGCCTTTCCCTTCCTCTTCAACCATCAGTAGTTAGTAGTTCAACTACCCACAGAACTGGAAAGCAAGTAACCCCATTCGCACGACATAACTTAACCAGTAGAGTCACTTGATCTTTCGCCTCATTATAAATCATATGCTTCATCATGCCATTACTAGCGATATTACGGGTCCCGGTGGTCTAGAATTTTGAAAAAATCGATTTTGGTTTTTTGATATTTCGAAAGTATAGACTTTTAAGAATTACCGTCAAATTTTTGGAAGGATACTCCCAGTATTTTCCATTCCACAGCCGTTTTAGCAGGTAGAGCCAGATTCGTCACCCGGCCACTCTCAAAACTTTAAACTCAATCCCCAAAAACTACTTTTTTCGGCCTGATGTTGTCGAAAAAAAAACTATTCAACCGAATCGTCTGAAATTTTAATATGTTGTTCACAACATCAATGGCTACCGCCCGTATTAGAATCATATCATTTCAATTATTTCTTTTTTTTTATTAAAAAACTGAAAAAAAACAGATTTTTAGAGTGTGAAATTCAAAACCGCGCCATTTAGTAATTTTTTTATTATTTTTTAATCTAGTACCTAGGGACATAGTGGGGTGCAACATTTGGCGGCAAGGCATGGCAAACATGTTCACGGATGGCTCGAAGTTGGACGGAAGGGTTGGTGGGGGCAATTAGGACCTTGGGTTCGTTGTTTGTGCGTTCGAGATTGGTCAGGGAATGTCTGGCTGCTCTCTCGATTGCATCCGAATACTTCGACATCCGGCTTATTTGGGTTTCTGGTCACAGCGGCATAGAGAAAAACTGCTGGACTGATGAGCTGACTAGACAGGGAACTTTGGAGACGGTTTCGTCGGGAAATGAGAGAATTGGGGTTCCCTTAAGAATCTGTGGTTCGCTCCTGGAAAGATGGACCTCGAGTCAACTCAGCGAGCGCTGGGCTAGTGCGTAAACGTGCAAGGTCGCGAGATCCTTCTGGCCACGGGTAGATCGGGGACGCTCGAGCGATCTCCTGAAGCTAACAAAGCCCCAGCTCTCGAATTTGGTGGGTATCCTTACCGGACAGTGTCCGCTAGGTGTTCATGCCTTGAGACTTGGGATTGCCTCAAGTCCGTTCTGCAGAAGCTGTCTTGAGGACGAGGTGGAATCATCTTAACACCTTCTTCTCAGCTGCCCTGCTCTCGTCTGGCAAAGATTTAGACATCTGGGCTCTAATTTTTTCGCTACGCCTGCGGATATAGCGGGTCTAAATATTATATCATAAATTTGGTGAAGTTCATCAGTAGCTTGTTGCGGCTAATTACGAGTACAAATCAGCCACCGTCGGCGTCGTCGTAAAATGCATAGTCATCATAGTCTCTAATCCCAAGGTTCCTTCTTCCTTCGCTTCCCCTTTCCCCTCTCCCATGTATGGCATCACAACGGATGAATTTTCAATATTTGTCCAAGTGTGCTCTAAGCTAGGGCAGCCATTTAACCTAACCTAACCTAGGCACATAGCTACAGTCATACTGATTAATACTTTTTTTGGGTTTTGTGTTTCGGATAAATAGAAGAGCCAAAATGGACTACACCGTCCAGGTCCAATACTTCGGGAGGGCGAAGTTGACCCCATGCGCCATTTTTAAAATTATTAAAATTAAAAAAAAAAATTTTAGTTTTGTCTGTAAAATAAGTTAAATAAAAAGGCTAAACAATTTAAATATCGTTTTTTTCATTTTTTTATTGTAAAAAAAAAGTTGCTGAAAACACCTTAAATTTTCGAGCTTTAGACTACCTTAATCATCGCCAACGTTCAAAGGGCATACATCTTTTACGGAATCTTTTTCTCGAGTATTCCAAGGGGGTGGTGGTGATAGGTGGCGGCTGTTAGAAAATAAATTTCTATCAACTGTATTAAAAATAGTGAGTTTTAAGCGCTGCAAAAACTGGGTGATAGTATCTAGTTTGGTAACTGAAAAGAAATTTCCCCTCCTCTTTTCAATCTGCCTAGTCCGCGAACTTTTATATCGCCCTCGTAAGCTGGCGAAAGTGTTTTTTTTTTCAAAAAGGATTTTGTTTGTTTCGCCTATCTTATGTTTTGGTTTTCGATCATATTTTATATTCGTAATTTTTTATGCTTTCTTCTTGACCTTTCGGTATCCGCACTTCCATTTGCATTAAAAATGCATTGAAATTCATTGGGCTGCGCAAAACTAAAGCGATATGAAAATAAAACAGGCGGTTTTCCAATTTTTTTGCTCAATTGCTATTTTTGTTTAGTGAGTGGTCTGAAATGCCCTGCTTTTTCTGACCTTTTTATTCAAACGCGTTTTGCATTTATTTTGTTAGACATTTTTTATCTTCTTTCTTCATCTTTGCGATTAATGGACTTTTTCCCCGTTTTGATTTAATATATTTTTAGATATTTTCAAATGAAAATATGTTGTAAAAGAGAAACTTTATTTTTTACCTGTCGCTGTGTCGACAGCTTTTTTTGCATGGGCGCCCTTTTTCATTACCATAAATATAAAAAAATGAAATCAAGATAATTTGTTATATTGATTTCTGTTTCACGCTTGTGCAATTTTCTTAATGGATTAAAAAGGTAAGCACAGAGATTTTAAATAATCAAAGGTGCAAGCTATGAATTATTTAGATGCTAGGTATAGACACAGGTATATTATACTTATACATATAAAATTGAATGAAAAAATTAAGTTGAAGGAGAAATGAATAAATGTAAAGGGGAAACAAGAAAACAGGAAAGCGGGCGAAACTTAACTTTTTACATCCAGCATATGGCTTATGTGAAACGTCTTGTTGAAAGTATGAAATAATAAGCACTTAATCTTATTTAAAAGTTTACATATTTGGTTCTTTAAAATTATCTTTTATATGAAGTGGATGAGTTTTTTCATCACTAGTGATGAGACATCAAATGTTTTCATGTCTAAAAATTACATTACTGTCTAATACGAAGAGTAAAAAGTGTAGTGCCATAAACGACAATTTCACAGCAACTTATTGACAAGTTTTGACAACATATTTGTTCATTATTTAGTTTTAATAATCTTTTCAATGAAAATATAATTCATTCTTCAAAATTATTTAGCTTTAATAATCTTTTCAATGAAAATATATATATATATATATATATATTTTTCAAAATCAGAAGAAGAAGATTAAATAAAAACTAATAAATATCGAAACTAAAAAAAGCCCCTCTGCTATAGATATTTCACTTAGAGTATATCAAGTTTCGTTAACCCCGCTTCTACTCCTTCTATATATGTATACGAGTATGTTAGATTATGTTAAAAAAGCTCTGTTAAAACGGCAATGCAGCGTTAGCTGTCAAAGCCAAAAAGATGGATACTACACTAGACTCTTAGGCAAGGATGACAAGAATGACAGAAGGTAGGTATGGTTTTCAGCTAATGACTTTGACACCCACGTCACCGGGGAATTCTGCCTGCTCATTTCACACGCATTCATATACATGTCTAATTAATCGTTTTTGAGGCCATAGAAAACAAGATGTGAAACTTTTTATCTCGTGAGAACGTTGTCAAAATGTACATTTTTTATCACATTCCTCAGTAATGCCGAACCGGAAGAAACATGGACGGGTATTTAAAAAAAAGGGGGAATTTTCAGCTTCCACAACACCATAGAGGTTACTATTTAACGCACGGCATCCCAGTAGGCTCTATTACCCGTATAAATATAACATATATAATACTATGTAAAAATAACCACAACCAATAGAAAATACATAAACAAGCAAATTAATTTATTCAAAATTGAAACAAAAAAGTAATGCAGACGAAAAAGAAATAGAGAAAGAAAAGAAAGGTGAATGTCTGTACGTTGTCCGTGCATCACTACGAAACGACAACACCAAATGACGTAAACATTTTTATACATTCATATTTTCACCCAATTAAAGTTATAGGCATGTTTTTATGATGGAACTCCCTTCCTACAGCCCCCAGGCAGCGCCACCACTCTCATTCGTCACTAATAATCGAATATTTGCTTAAATTTAATCTAAAAAATCTTAGTTTTTCCTATTTCCCATTATTTATAGCACACTCTAGACTTCATAATCCGCATAAGCTGTTCAACTATTACCCAAATGCAAAGTTCAAAAACGGTTTGAGATAGAAAATTAATAAAAATAATTTTGCTTGATATTTTTCTGATTGGTTGTTTTGATTTTATTCAACGAGGCATAGCAACGGATGCCGGGTATTTTAATATTATGGTTAATATATTAATAAAAAATTATTTACAATGAAATTATTGTTTGTAATTCTTTTATATACATATCCTAAATCCCTCAAAACTACTCCTACGCGAGCAGGGCCGCGGGTTAAAGCTAGTATAACATAAAAAGTGAGTAACAAAAAGCAAATTTGGGAAATAACGAGTGGAACAAGTTAAAGCGGTATAATAACACTGCGTTACAAAAACGAACTTTTTTTCTGTCCTATGAACCAAATATACTTTTTCGGAAAGGGGAGAAAAAATAAAAATACACGTGTATCGGCGATTTTCATGTACTCGTCAGAATTTTTCTTTCTTCTGCTTCTTCTTTAAAAGCATTAAAATTTTTAATGTAACCATTTTTAATTTTAATATAATAAAATTAATAAAAAAATTCGGGGTTTTATATCTCTATTGTAATGCGGAGTGAAATACCTTTCTTTTGATACCCACATCGGCATATCTCATGCTATTTTTTTTTTTAATTTCGAACAGGTGGCAACCCTGTGAAACATTGTCAGTGGCAACATCTAGGTGAAAAGTCTAGAAATGTGATACACTATCTGTGTGCCCAATTTCTTTCAAATCCGTTAAGCTAATCCTGAGATCGTGTGGCTATACAGATATGCATACAAGAATTGCTCGTTTAAAGTTATAAAATACAAAAAACAAAATTATGACGTGTACATGAAAACCGCCGATACACGTGTATTTTTATTTTTTATCCCCTTTCCGAAAAAGTATATTTGGTTCATAGGACAGAATGTGTGTAACGCGGTGTAATAATACCGATTGACGAAGGTAACTTCAATTTTTTATAACTTAAAAATAGTCAAAATATCTCAAACTCAAATTGAAATCCTCTACCTACGCCTTTAAACCAAAAAATATTTACATATACAGTAGGTTCTGTTTTTATGCGGCTTTTTTTTATGCGGTTTTGAAATAGTGCGGTTTTTTTTTTAAATTACAAAATGCATGTCGACCTATCGGAAATTGTACATATAAACAAGATTCTAAGCCAGCTAAGCAAAAATTCATCACAGATTACATCAGAAATGCTAACCCTACAAGAATGGAACCGCCTGCATAACCATCTAGATCACACGTGTACATTTCCTCAAGTGACGAAAGTGATTTTACGCCAAATCCTAAACGAACGCGCAACATGCGGGTATTGTCTGATTCTATTTCTGAATTAAATTTATTTTTCGATTCTGACGTTTCTTAAATAAAGATATAATTTTCAAAAATACAATATTTTGTTTAAGCGATTTTATTTAATTATTTCAGATTCATGCGGTCTATGGAACGTTGACTCGAGTTCCTGGACGCGCTCTCACACATAAATAGAAAGTTTCGCTTCTTACTATATATGGTGCGGGCGGCAACGAAGCTACATGAGTGAAGGCTGTGTGGATTTTTTTCGTACATCACTAACACAATCTCAGTTTTAAGCAAACCACTGCCATGACCCAAATTATGTTAGCCAATCAATTTATTCTTTAAAATTCGCTGAGAGTCTGTTAATGGTCTGATATTGGCCACTCTTTCTGATATTTTTTAAGAATGATTCCCAGCGATGTGATCTAATACCATAAGGTCTTACAACTTATTTTTTGCTCTCTGGGACTTCATGATATGTCGAAAGCCCCCATTGTGGTTCCTGTTACTTGGCCTGCTCACAATGAAAATCCTAATTTCTGACAATTCATCTTTTAGCCAAAAATATGTGTTACCATGACAGGTCTCGTTTCGTAGGCCGTTTCTCAAGGATACGAAACTGCGAATACTGTTCTATCTATTAGAGCCAGCTATACTAAATTGGTTATCCAACATAGGAGAAGATAAACGAGTATAAATAAAAATGTATAGTCCACAATGTTTTCCAATTGCCCATGGAGTTCAGTACACTTTTGCTCAGTTCTAAATCCATTTTCGAACACGATCGAATGGGATCGAAACCCGAAAACACCTTTTTGGCCGCCAAATGTTCTTGCAATACTAAATATAGTGTGACCCATAAGTCTGTATTATATCTTCCCGCAACAATATTAATCACTTTGTGCTTCAACAACGTTGAAAAATAATGCAAACCTATTTCCAATATCAATGTTGTGTAGTTCAAACTGTGCTTTTATTGACAAGAAGTCAAAATCATCTTGGCGGCTATGTTAACGAGCAAAACTGCCGCACCTGGAGATGGGAAAGCCCGCGAGTAATCGTTGAAAAGCCAATGTAGCCTCCTAGTGCTAATAATTTATAAACAAAAATTATTTTTGTTAATTAAAAATAAATAAATGATTAAATAGAATATGGACACTCTATATATGCGAATGGAACAGAGTCACAATCATGTTTGACTTTAAGAATATGAAATACAGAAAACAGCCAAAAATGGACAACACTAAATAACCAAGTATCATATATTTTTCTGCGACAGAAAAAACGATTTTGGAAGACATTCACGAAATTCTTCCTGTAGCGTAGTGTGACCACGATCAAATTCGGAAAATCAGCGAAACGCGATACTAGCGAGTTGATCTGCACACATATGGTTTAAAAATCCCGAAAGTCATAGGAAATCATGTAATGGAAATGTTCACGATTTAGTTCCATTTTTTTAATAGTTTCTGCAAGCATCACCAAAAATTGAATGTAGATTTGCCGAATAGAATCGCGTTAGTTTCATTATTTGTGCGGGTTATTTAGCCAGGATGTCGCAGTGTACGGGTGAACAACGTGCGTTCACAATCGAAGCATATTTTCAGGCCAATGTTTCGTGTCCAACTGCTCGTCGTATATTTTCTTCATATTACAATATTCGACGTTTACGTGATGCCCTCAGTGAAGATATGATTCGAACATGAAAGCAAAGATTCCAGATAACAAATTCGGAAGCAAACAGCCCACGGTCGGTGCCCAGTCGGACATTAAGAACAAATGAAAATATTGAACTCGTCGCACCAAGTTTGTATGATAATCCGCGTCAGTCCATACGCAAAAGAGCGGACTTCCAAAAACAATGGGGCACGAAACATTGAGGAAGCATCTTAGCCTAATGATTACAATTTGCGTAAAAATTTATACGAGACAATGTTGGCGCTATTTCGTATGGTAGACACTATCTTTTAGAGTGATTAAGACCGTTTTTGTTTAAATGGAAGTGTAAATAATCAAAATTGTCACCTAAAGGGCACTCACCTAGTATTAAAACATCAAATAGCCACTTCACAGTCTCAAAGTGAGGGTTGGTGTGCATTGTCTAGTAGTGAAATAATTGGACCATAATTTTTTTGAAAATCGTCGAGAGCAAGCAATTTCTGTGGAAGGTGCATGCTGAACGATTATTTTCTACTAATAATGAGAGAACATCCTTTCCTCAGTACACACGGGGTTCCTACAGACGTGGTTTTAGTAAGATAGAGCCAAGTCGAACACGACCAGGGAGATCATGGCGATACTGCGTGATTTCTTCTCTAACGAACTAATAAGCCATTTCGCTAACATATCCTGGCCATCCAAGTTGCCCGATCTGACCCCTTTGGCCTGTTTTCTCTAAAGTCTACGAAACAAACCAAGTGACTATATCAGTACTAAAAAAAATTTCGTTCGAGAGGTTAATGGCTTCCCGACAACACAAAACAAAAATCCGCACTTGCCTTCTTTGTAATAGTCATTGAAATAAACTCTTGTCATTAGTAATTATTTTTTAATTAAGCTTTTAATTCCTAACTCTGCACCTATTTGTGGAAATAAATGAGTTTTTAACAGAATTTTGCCACACGTTTCCGCTTTAAGTGCATGATCACTACCTGTCCGGATTCCTACGCCGGCAACTGTGTGCTATAATTTTATGCGTACTTAACATTCTTACTTGAATAGACACTTAAATGTTTTGTTACTTCAACAACTAACATTAATTTGCAAATCTATTAATATATATGTATAGGTGCACAACTACGAGCAGAGATGGAATTAGAGCATTTATATGCAAATGGCAAATGGGCAAAAAGTCATATGAAATTACCCATAAAGAGACAATAAAAAAGCCTACTTATCCACACATGCTTAGCTTAGCTCACTTATGAGATGCGCACACATGCCCGAATGCAATACGTGTAAGTATGAGTAGTAAAGCCAACTTGTGTAGGTATAAAATTGTGAACAACGGAAATTAATACGCCTTCGTTGCCATATGTAGCTGACGCATGTGACGTTAGCGCATATTATTACACATAAAAATTCAGCATATCATTCAGTATACCGTGCGATAAAGAAAAGAAAATTTATAAATAAAAAGAGAAAAATTAGTTCCTTAAACTTTGGTAAGATATGGCAGAAGAAAATTTTGGTCCTCTAGGGTGCAGCATTGGCATTTTAATATTGTAGTGTATTTCTGAATTATAAATGTTAAATTTTCTGAGTCACCGATGCGCATCGATTTTATATATACATACATATATATCTCGTGGTTTGCGCAATGTGTGTCCG
The DNA here is from genome assembly GCF_027943255.1 of Anastrepha obliqua. Taxonomy (NCBI): domain Eukaryota; kingdom Metazoa; phylum Arthropoda; class Insecta; order Diptera; family Tephritidae; genus Anastrepha; species Anastrepha obliqua. Next base: position 93,006,898 of record NC_072892.1, read on the forward strand.
ATCCATTTCCACTTGCGACGCATAATGTCTATGTGAACCTACATATGTTTACGCCCAAAGATCATCGTTGCTTATGATATGAAGAGGGGAGATAGTACACATCCTTGTCTAACACCGGTTTGAACTTCTATACTACCATTTAGAGCATTTTCGTATTTCACGCGGCATGAAGCGCCCGAGTACAATTCTTTTAGGATGGTGACAATTTTCTGAAACACTGAATGCAAAATTCAGGAGCTTTCCAGATTGCTTTATAATTGAGAGTGTCGTACGCTTTCTCCAAGTCGATGAAGCATAGATAAAGAGGCAATCGCCACTCAACCGACTGCTCCACGATCACTCTCAAGGATTTTACATGATCGACGCAAGAGCAGTGGGGACGAAAGTCTGCTTGTTCTTTGCGTAGTCTCTGATTAAATGAGTTGGACAGCCTTTTGTGAATTACGTGTGCTATTACTTTGTTCACCATGCTTAGCAACGTGATTCCTCGCCAATTTTTGCACTCAGATAGGTTACCCTTCTTCTTTTTTTAGAGTTCCAAATGTTTTTAAATAAGGGCAGAAGGATCCAAGCGCTTATCTTGGGGTCAGTTTTTAATAGTTCCGGGCTGATGTTATCGGAACCGGGAGCTTTGTAGTTTTTTAGAGGCTTTATCACATTTATTATCTCGCTCTCATCCGGGCATATCGTGGGGATCGGGTACTTTTTCCCCCGGGCCCGGAGTTTTCAGAGGGGCCCGGACTCGAGATTATACGTATTTATATGAATTAGACATCATTGGAAAGGGTCCGCATTTGCAATTTCCCCCGGGGCCCGGATTTTCCCCCGGGGCCCGGATATGCTCTCTACGGCCCTGCTCCTCGTCTTTGAGCGGCTTGGTCGTTCTAAAATTGGTGTTTGTTAATTGTCGTATCGTGCGATAAAGGTCTCGGGCACGGTTTGTTTCCGCAGCAGCCTGCGCTGTAGTATCTAGGTTGTTGTTTCGCAGTATTTCATCAGATCTGATACTTTTCTTTATTCGTCTGTCAATAAGGCTGCAGCTCTGTCTGACGTGATCTGGTTTTTGCGCAATTTAGCTGGTTTTTTATTATTCTGCGGTCATTTATTAGATCCCATGTTCGATCGGAGATCCAGTACTTCCGCTTATGCGCCTTGTAACCGACGTGGTCTTCCGCAGACTTTACTAAGGCTTATTTTATCTGCTGCCAATCATCTACTACGTATGCGTGCTCTGGAATAGCTGATACAAGGGATTCAGTGAATCTGGCACGCGTAGTTGCGTCTTTTAGTTTCTCCACCTCGAATTTCTTTGATGTTTTCTGGTTTGGTGTTTTGCTAACCGCAGCTGCTCTGGGTCTAATTGTAGCAATAAGAAGGTGGTAATCGCTGGCTATATCTGCTTCTCATTTGTTACGCACATTCAGCAGAGAACCACGCCACCGAGACTTATAGTCAATCTGGTTTTCGGTAATTCGATCGGGTGACGTCCACGTTGTCTTGTGGATGCGCTTGTGGTGGAATAGCGTGCATCCGATGACGAGGTTGTGGTTGGTACAAAACTCGGAAAAGAGCTCCCCGTTCTCCGTGAGTGTACCCAAGCCATGCCGTCCCATCGTCCTCTCTTCACCTAGATTACATTGGTTAACTTGCGCTGCCAGTTCTGTGATATTTGTCGGAGCATAACACTGTACAATAGTCATCTTCCTTGCTCTTGTACGCAGTCTTATTAAGATGAGTGCGGTCAGAGTGCGCTTTCCATTCTATAAGAGCCGCGGCTACTGACTTGGAGAGGAGAAATCCGACCTCACTCTCTCTACTTGGGCTGGTGTGGTTGCCTGAGAACAGGGGTTTTTGTCCAGTTGTAGTTACGAGTTCACCCGAGTATGACCACCTTAGCACTATGTAGGAGTTGATAACGCTGAAATTCTTTACATAATTGCACCAATTTGCTTGGCTCTAGCAGTGAGCGCACGTTCCATGTTCCTATTCGTGATCCTTTTTTCAAGCTGAAGGTAGTCATCAGTTTTTTAGTATTGTTGTTAGTTTCTTTGTTTATGTTGGTTTCTGTAATCCGTTATTTTAAGATGAGTAGCGGATTGGCCTTCTGCATCCGATCTTGGATCCGGGGCTGCCCCTCGCTTGTAAAAAGTTATCGATTCAAATTATTTATTATTTCAACAAACAAAAAGAGCACGCTTCACAACAACAATTATTAAAAGAACCACTATAGGTATTAATAAATACTAAATGTACGAATATACCCATGAAACCATAATTTACAGATGGCTTCGGCGTTAGATGTTTAAATTTTGTATACATATGTATAAATTATGTGTGTAAATATAGTTGTGCTTTCAAACAAGAAATTTTATAGGTCAAATACAATCGCTTAAAATTGCCTTCTTCGTACTGTGAAGAATAGCTTGTTTAGAGCACAATACTGAAATACTTACCTGAAATTGGAAGCAGCTCAGTTTTTTTTAAAGATTCCACTTCTCTTCAAATTAAAGTGAATCTGTTTATCAATACAGCCGATTTTTAAGTTTAATCGGCGCAACTATAGAAAGTACTAAAGGAGCAGGTAATTTTTTGACATTTTCTAAAAGAAAAGCCGTATCAAATATTTTAAAAATTTTGATTAAATTTGTATATTTGTGTTAAAAGAATGAATGCACAATAATAATTTTTCATAAAAATCATGAATTTGTAGTTACTCTTACACCAATCCCGGGGCTCCAAAAAAAAGTTCTCCTACTTCTGCAGTGATTGAGATTTTCAGAGTACATAAAAAAAACCGGAAAACGTTCATTTATATAGAAGACATTTTCTGTTCAATAGACTACGATTGTGATGGAAAAATAAAATCTAACAAGACTGTGGAGCTCCGAAAAAAAATTTCAATTTACGTTGAAAATCTTGATGGTGGGTTTTTGCCATTTTTCGCCCAATCCAAAAACTGTAGCTTCATAGTTTTGCGAACTCGTTTGAACTAAAAAATATTCCTAATTTTTGAAGGTCCCAACTATCGGAGTAATGACCTTATTCATATTCTTCTTTTTTGCTTAAGATTTAAAAATTTAAGAAACAATTTTGCCATTTATTTTTTTGAAATTTACATAGCAGAACCTTTAGCAATTATTACAACGGATTCAGTTTCGCTTGAAAATCAAAAATCATTAAATAAGAAAAATCAGCAAGAGAAAAGGTGTTGTTGAGAGGCCTTTGTGTGCTTTACATGTCCATTGTTTGTTACGCTAAGTGGGTTGGAGGCACATTAGAGCCATTTTTTCAAAAATTCCACTGGAAACTCCGGATACAGTCAGTTGGTTATGCTATCGAGAGATGTTATTAACTGAATTTTGGTCCATTATTGATGCGATGGATATCAGTGACATGTGGTTTCAACATAACGGAAACAGCAATGAAACCGAAAGGTGTTTGAAAATGTTGATGTAGGAATTGACATCTGTTGCAGTGGTTACGGTAAAGATCTGTCCGATATCATTTTTCATTTATAAACCAAACCTCATTATTTCTAATACAATATAAATTTGAATCACTTTCATCTAAATTCTTTGTTTTATGTATTTTGTTTTGAAAATCAAAGTTTTTTCTCAAAACCAATTTGTTAGCCTGTGGCCACCAGCTAACCTACTTGGGAACATGGTAACGGATATCTCACTATTTTATGCGACTAAGTGTTCGTAAGTGTAAGAAGTGAGATGTAATTTAAACGTAACGCTAAAAAACAAAACGGGTAAAAAAATTCCACAAATATATTTTATCATTTAAAATAGGGTGTCAATAAGATTTTTAATACAAATTTTGTTTTCACCACATAGAGTATCTTTTGTATTCTTTTGTGTTGCCAAATCGGTTCTAAATAATATATGTATGGCTTCGTATTTAAGTATCATATTTCTGAAATCACTTTCTCAAACAAGTTTTCTGTTAAACAAGAAAGAGTCTGTAACCTAAATAAAATCTTATCTACACCGAGTAATGTGATACGAAAAATCCGTCAGTATTTAAAAATAAAAAAGTTTGCTTGCTTCATTAAATGCATTATGCACTTTAAGGTTAGAAAATTTGGAGCCAAACGGATTACAAAGTCATATTCAGCACGTCATAAAAAATAAAGAAAAGCTGTTCTAAACACAGAGCCCCAGGACTTATCTTTTTCTTTTATGCCGCTGTATAATTTTTAATTAATTCGAAAAAATCATATAAACTTCGAATTTGCAAATTAACTTTAGTGGCGTTTTTGTTTTGCTTTGCATGGAAATATTACTAGTAAGTAACCTAAGAAAGCCTCTTTTCGAATAATGGAAAATAATAATTGTTAAACAATTGTAATACTATTTTTCTCTTAATATAATAATAAATATCATTTGTATAAAAATCAATAATTAATTCGCACTGTCTCACGATTGATAATGACATTTGGTTTATTACATCTGAGACAGTTAAAATTTCTACTTTGGCTTAGAAAACTCCACAAATAAATGACTAGACAAATACCAATTAACATCTACGCTATATTTCAAAAGATAAAATATTGTTCTGTAGCAGCTTAATCCTTAAATATTACTTTGAAGTAAATTCAATTCTTCCACTCTTTCAAAGAAGAAAAGACGAAAAGGAAAATAGAAGTCATGCCAATTATAATACTCATAACATGAATGACAGGTTAGATATATTAATGTCTGAGTCACAATAAATAAGCTCAGCGGCATGTGTATAATAAGTATATATGTATGTATGTGTGTATGTAAATGTACTCAGAGGCATGTGGTGCATAATCGGTGAGTAAATAGTATGAAACACAAATAAAATATTGTGGGGCGTGCATATTAATAAATATTGATACTGAAGCTGCCACCAAAAATTGCTTAAATTATTTTTGTGTCAGAGAATGTCTACGGAAAGGCACACGCGTTGTCAATATTAACTTTCACTCTGACAGTCAAGCAGCTCTAAAATCACTGGATAGCTAGCTTCTCATTCCAATACAGGTTGGTCTGAGAATGTTTTAAAATCCTCAACACCCTAGCATAAGGAAACTGTGCTACCTTGATGTGGGTTCCGGGACGTGAGGGGCACGAAGTGAATGGAATTGCGGACACTTTAGCGAAAAAGCGACCCTACATAGGTCCTGAACCTTTCTGCGGGGTAAATAACAGCTTCAAAAGTGGCTTTTGGTGTGACCAGGAATGACGAGGCCTAATCGAAAAAACTCATAGATCCAGAACGGATAAAAGCATACGCAATCCCTGACCTAAACATAAAACTGATCAGGAAGGTCTGCTAAACATATATTCAGATAGCCAATCGCTTCTGAAAGCTTTAAAATCACCTAATATTAACTCGAAGACAGTAAAAGAATATATCGACGTTTTGACAGAACTATCACAGTACTTTGTAATAAATCTGCTCTGTGTGCCGGGTCATAGAGACATAAAAGGCAACTGCAAAGCAGATGAACTAGCGAGATTGGGTACCCCATTACCAATCCAACCAGACAAAGCGAGCATACCTATATATTTAGCAACTTGTAAGATGCTTATAGATAAACACACTATCAGCGCTGCCAACAGGCTATGGTCTCAGTCCCTGACCTCTGCATATAGTAGAATGACGTGGCCGGAATGGAACATGGTCCGCAAAAAGCGACTGTTGAAACTAAACAGGAAAAACATGAGAAATCTTCTCAGGATCCTAACAGGGCATTGTCTGATTGGCAGGCATGCCAGTAGACTGGAAGCGCCCTATAACGACTATTGCAGAACCTGTAACGACATTGAAGAAGAAGAGAATATAGAACACTTTCTATACGGGTGAATGGCTCTGGATAGAAGAAGATTCAATATTTTAGGAAAAAGTTTCCTGAATAACTTGGCATAGTACCCAATATAAAAATAACAAGTCTTGTTAGATATATTAAAGCCACAGGTTGGTTCAATGAGGACAATATAGAGTGAGGAGAGGGGACGGCGCTGGAGGTATCATAATGGGCCTACAGCAGGCTTAGGTGTGTCAACCGACAACCACTATACCTACCTACCTTACACTGAACTACTAACAGGCCAGAGTAAACTTTATTATCACACGAAAAGATAGGTGTGAAACAAAACAATTCCTGTAGGTTCTGCAAAGAGGCACAAGAAGCAGCGGAACATATTTTTTGCGACTGCCCAACAGGAGCACGACGCAGTTTAAATTACCTGGGAAATGGAGCTATAGATCCAAACCTCCTGGTAAAAATTAAGTCTACAGCAGTTTTAGGATTTATTAACAGCCTAAAACTGTTTGAGTAGGCAATATGGCTGCACAATAGATCTCTTCATGTCGCAGTGCACAAACAGCCAATCAATAATAATAAATATTTTTGCATTTTCTTCTTTCAAGCAAACGTTTATAAATTTTCTAGGTCATTTGCACATCTACCCAATAAAGTAATAAAATAAGTTTTGCTAGTAATGTAGCCAAAAAACTATAAGGTGGCACAAAATTAGTCACCCTCTCGGAAGATTCATGTATTTATAATTTTGCAAATAACGTGGTACCTCAATCATGTTTGACGCTTGTAAGCTAAACAGCTGCAGTATACAAACAGACAAGCAGTGAAGCGCGTAAAGGTCAAAATAAAGACTTCCATCACTCAGAATTAATTTTTCTATTTAGTTATTCAACATCAAAATTCGATGAACAGTTTTGCGCCACCTTGTATATTCACACAAGGATAACTTTTTTGAGCTTACAATCGTTGTAAAATCGCTTTGTTCTCAATTGCAATGCCCTGAACTGTTTATAATTATAAAATAACTCATTTGCTAACGTTTTGTGCAAAGTCATCCTTATTTTGAGCAACAAATCAGAAATTCAAATTCAGAATTCAGAAAGAATCAGCAACTTAGCTCTTCTCCCACATCTCTAAGTCACCCAAAAGCATTCGCAGTACAAATAATTGCCATGACTTATCAAAAGAGTTCATATTTTGTGCACGTGTCAGCTCAATTCTGCAATGAAATTGACTGTTTCTGAATTGCTGCTCCTCTAGTGAATTTGGAATCACGATTAGTAAGCATTTCATCTTTTTCCCAACTCAACTCCTTGCGCTCAACTTATTGAAAATAATATTCATATTACGATAGCAAAAAACAAAGTAAACAATAATTTTTCCATATAAATAATTTGTGACTTTCGCACATTCATGTCTTAGGGAATACACCGTGCGAAAAAAATGAACTTTTTTATTATACAGCAAAAAACTCATATGTGCGTGGAACTACATATATGGAAAAGCTGCACATTTAGTTATTTTATTTTTCGTCAATTCAATTTTTTAAAGGAGTTCAAAGTTTTGAAGAGTAAAATATTTGAAGAAATTGATTTAAATCCTTATTTATATTTAGTCTGTGATATGGATACCAAACTCTCTTGCAACTTAATATGTGAAAAGAAAATATAGAACGTTTTTTCATAAGTTCTTAAATTATTATAAAAATCCTGATCCTGCCAACCTTCCTAAGTAAATCATATTTCCTATTTCTATTATTTCTATTTGGTTACTCCCAGAATAGTTCATATTCGCATTTGTTCTACTTCCCGCAGGGTTAATTGAAAATTTAAGCGTGTGTAGCTAATACACTGACATTCACATATACTAGTAAATACGAGTGTATACCCTGCATGCAAATGCACTAGTGACAAATTGGGTCGATTGTGGTGAATTTTGAACTATAACTCGAACGCGTTAGTAATGGTGAAATTTTTTTCTTTACTTCGGAACTAGTACTAAATTTAACAAATGTGGTCCAGTACGCTGGGCATCCAGCAATAAATTTCCTAAATTATTTTCGAAAGAAAAACCTACTATCTAGCTTATGCTGGTGACACAAGCTTTATTCTTGCGGAAAGAAATATTAATTTTCGGCTTTGTTTATTGTGTTTTTTATATTTTTTCAAAAATAATTTTATTTGTAAATTATGCGATTCCCATTTTATTGAAACTCCTAATCTGACCCGAACAGTGGACTTCTTACATCAGAAGCCAACTCACGTCAACTCACGAGGCCGCGACGCGGTCATAATGCCATAATGTTGGACAAATCCCATTTAGAAATTATGCCATTAGTCGCTATTTTCAATTGCCGAAACTGTCGCTTATTTAATGGTGTAGGTTTTTCCTGCAGGGTATATACTTTTGTATTTGCTTATATGTGTGGGCGTAGTGCCACCATGCTTCAGTTTGCAGTACCACGTACCATCACTGTTTTCTCATTTCTTTGGCGTACACTTCCTCATATCAGCCGCTATTCCACAAAGAATTCCCACCGGCATCGAAGTTCTTAAGGCTTTTGGGATATTCATTTCATTTACATTGCAGGCACACTCATATTTCATTTCACTTGGTATGTACTCGTGTAAGTATATGCTCACACACATTTAGGTACATACATACGAGTGTATTTATTCACATTTTGTGCAAGTTTTCAGTTTTAAACTTTTTACCACTTCCGCCGGGTTAGGTTTGATGTTTGGTAACGTTTCATTTTGGCTAAGATACTCAAATTCCCATCTTTAATTTATTTCTGAACTTTACCTTACATTTTCTGTAAATATTACAAAAAGAAAATACTTTATGTAATAAAAAATACTTTACTTTTCAACTCATCTATGGCATTTGCTTAACGTGCGAGCGGGCATATTGAAAAGCCAGAATGAAACTAAAATAGGATTCCTTTCCACCCATTCCCATCGGCTTTCTTGATTTACTATTTAAAAACTTTGATATACGTAACTTTCTCTGCTTGTGGAATTATTAAAAATGTGGTAAATAGTGGTGAGGGAGTCTTGATATTCCCTTAAGTAAAGTTTCACTCATGAAGATAGAGAAATAGAGAAAACTAAATTTCTCTTTGTGAAATAGGCCAAAAAGTACGATATTCAAATTTACATACGAGTATACAAAAAGAGTTGCCAAGAACATAAAGACATTAATCTTTTTTTAACTGGTTATATGATAAGATGTCTAAAACTTAACTGTTTTCGAGATAGTCCATTTTAAAGATTATTTGCTTGTACGTCCATTTGGGAAACTGCTCAATATCAGCAGCGCCGTCGAAATTGCGAAAGACCTCTCCGAGGCGTTTGATACCAAACGAGGTTTCAGACAGGGTAGCTCGCATTCGTGTGATTCTTTTAACCTGATGCTGGAAAAGAACACGTAAGTTCAGGCACAATTTTTATAAGAGCGTACAATTGTTGGCATATGCCGATGATGTTGACATCATCGGCCTTAACAATCGCACTGTCAGTTCTACCTTTTCCAAACCTATAAAGAAGTAAAGCACATTGGTCCGGTGGTGAACGAAGACAAAATGAAGTACCTCCAGTCATCAAACCGATACACGCATCCACGTCACTGTTGACAGTTATGATTTCGAGGTTATAAGATACTTCGTTTCTCTAGGGACCAGCAGTTACACCGATAACAATGTCAGCCTTGAAATCCAACGGAGAATCTCTCTTGGCAACAAGTGCTATTTTGGACTAAGTAGGCAATTGAGTAGTAAAGTCCTCTCTCGACGAAAAAAACTAACACTCTATAAGGCTCTCATCATGCCTGTCCTAACGTATGCCGCAGAAGCGTGGACGATGACAATATCCGATGAGGCGTTACTTGAAGTATTTGAGAGAAAGATTCTGCCGAAGATTTTTGGACCTCTGCAGGTTAGTGACGGCGAATATCAGGCCATGGAACGATGAGCTGTGTGAGCTTTACGGCGACATAGACATAGCGCAGCGAATAAAGATTCAGCGGCTACGCTGGCTGGGTCATGTCGTCCGAATGGATACAAACGCTCCGGCTCTGAAAGTATTCGATGCGGTACCAGCTGGTGGTAATAGAGGAAGGGGAAGTCCTCCTCTGCGTTGAAAAGATCAGGTATAGAAGAACTTGGTTTCTATTGGTGTGCCCAACTGGCGCCGGTTAGCACGAGAAAGAAACGACTGGCGCGCTTTGTTAAACTCGACCAAATCACGTAAGCGGTTATCGCGAAAATCAAGAAGAATTAAATATCAAAATGAGTGAATAACTTAAAGAAGAATAGCAGAAACGTCTAACACATGCATACTAGCTTTGAAATTCAGGTTTGAGCATTTTTCGTTTTCAATTATATTTGCGCAAATAAAAAAAAATAACTTTTTCTTTGAAATTAATGTTTATTTAATATTTATATTGCATGTATAAATAATATTCTTTAACTCTGGGTTGCGCATATGGTTTAATACTTTTTGTATTTTTCCTTAGGAAGACATCAACAGCTTCTGAAAGAAGCCACAGCCGAGCAACTCGATCAAAAATTTCTTTTGCAGCTTGCCGTTCCACTTAGGTCAGCGGAAGCCTCACCTATGCGTAAAACATGGAACGGTTAATGGCATCTGTTAACGTATGTGCGCTATGGCTAATGGGCGACTGCCTTATAGATGTTCCCCATAGCTAACCTACGTGGCGTTGATAACATCCAGTTGCGAAAAATCGCAATGCAACTAAAACCAAGTTATATAATATAATAAAAAGCAGAATTTAAAATTAAATAACTTCAAAGATGGCAAGATTTATCTGTTTTTCAGACTAAATCGCTGTTATTCTGGAGTTTTTAAGATGACTCTCAAGATGAGAATTTTCGAATTTCCCTTCAGCCAAATGGAAAGGATTTTTAACATCCCGGAGAAAATTTAGATCTACAGTTTGAGGACTCACTACCTCTTTTCCACACTATAAATAATGAGCCAAATACAAGGTGGCGCAAAACTAATAATCCAATTTTGTTTTTGGATAATTTTTTTTACTAAAACAAAAAAAAAATGGAAATGGGGAAATCTTTATTTTGACCTCTACGTGCTTAACTGCTTGTCTGTTTCTATACTGCAGATGTCTAGTTAAGAAGTGTCAAATATAATTGACGCCATTTGCTGAAATTACAAATCTTCCGATAAAAAAAAACTATTGTTACTGCAAGTTCACCATTTGAATTAAAACGACTAAAGGTCTCTTCTTTTCGCCAAGAGTTAGCAAGTGGCAAATAGATGAAGCAACTATTATAAATGAACAAATATTGGCAACGTGGGAATCGAGCGTTATACCAGTCTAATGAGCAATAGCCATACTCGCTAGCGGCGAATCTTACTCGATAACTTTGTTGTTACTTTCGCATGCAAAATGGCGAATAGAAGAGGCCTTACTTCCCATTTTTTCGTTTGAATTAACCGTACCAAAATTGTTATCGCCTAGTTCGTTAACCGAAACAGCTGAGTTGTTCTACTGATTTTTGTTATGAAACGAATTGACGATTAGCCAAATCATTAAAATTGTGGTTAAGGGAAGATAACAAGGCAAATATCGTTAAAATATGTTAGTGAATTTCTCTACTGTTGAATATTCAATTAATGATTTTCAATGATTAGGTCCTATAAATGAAAATGGCAGTGATGAGGAAACTTACACTGACTCCGATTTAGATGACTGGATAATTGTTTCAAGTCGTCAATTTCGATCTGTAACTCTACGTCTGTTGTAACATTTTTCTCGTGCGAGTCACACTCTAAATCTTTTGACTTCAACCGATTTAAACAGAATAGTGAATTCTTCAAGTCAGGATATAAAATATATTTACAAAAGATCTTCTCGAAGGTAAAAGATAGGTATTTGTTTTATGCATTTATTTACTCACACATATATTAGTTTACAGCGTGGTTCCATGACTCGAAAAATTACCTTCAGGAAGCATTTTTATACCTGACTGAACGAGATGAAACAACTTTAACTTAATCTATTTTTAATATATAATTATTTGTATTAGCTAAAAAATAAATAAATAAAAAATAAATAAATTATTTAAGCGCAATTGTTACTTTACGCGTAATCTCCACGATGACAATTTTGAAAAAAAACAAAAATTATTAAAGAAAGCACATTTTGTACCTTAAAATTAAGAAAAATTATGTGTTATTACGGGATCCGGCACTCGAAGTGTAACCACTTAAAAAAGCCATAAATTTAGTTTGGAAAATTATTTTGATTCAATTCAAAGTAAAAAATGTGTGAAAATAATACAAAATTAAGAATTAATTTACTTTTGCTCGATATGAGCACCTTTTGCCTTCCAGAAACGAATCGCAAGCTGCCCGAATGTGACTTGCAAGTATTTTGGAGCATTCGCGGTCAATGGCTGTTTTCAGCGCCTCGGGACTGGTAGTTCGGACCTTGCTCTCCAAAATGGCCCAAAGGAAATCATCCATCGGATTCGCGCCTGGTGAATTTGAGAGCCATTGTGTGGACGTTATGAAGTTCGGAACGTTGTTTTTTAGCCATTCTTGGTTAACTCGAGCTTTGTGAGACGGTGCCGAGTCCTGTTGAAACGTCCATGATCTGCCACCGAAATGTTTGTTTTCTTCACGGCTTTTATCTTGACAATAGGCTTGATGAAAACGATTGGAGAGCGCCCATCTGCGGTTATAGCGGCACAAATCATCACCTGTGGCGGGTGCTGCCTCCTGGTGGCCAAGCGATGACTCAAATTCTCGTATGAACGGTCGGTAAAATAAACCTTATAGTTTTGGGAGTTTACGAACTGCTCAATTTGAAAAATTGTCTGCTCAGAAAACACTATGTTCGGAAATTGGCCGCTTTCGGCCAAGCGAAGCAACTCCTTGGCTCTCTCAAGTCTGACTTGTTGTTGCTTTGGTGTGAGATAATGCGCCTTTTGGATCTTGTAAGGCTTGACTTTGTGATCATTTTTCAGCAAGCGGCGGATGCTATGGTCAGATATTTTCAGTTCTTTCGCCATTTGACTGGCATTTCATCGAGGATTTCGCTCAAGTCGCTTCTTCACTTTGTGAACCATTTAACGAGACGTTGCAGTCCTTTGACGACCACCTCCTTGACGTTTCGCGATGCTACTAGGATTATTGTAAGGAGTAATGGTTCGATAAACAAAAACTTTATTTACTTTAAGGTGCTTGAGCTCACGAACAATTGCTAGTAGTGATTTTCCAGCCAAATGTAATGCAATCACACTTTTACCTTGGAAATCCATTACTGATTTTCTTTTTTCGCGATTACTATGGGCAAAATGCATCCGCGCGCTTGTAAAAAATTCTCTGGACTGTCATTAAGTCAACTAACAGACAGCTGATGCACGAGCGGTCTGAAGTTGGTTACACTTCGGACCCTGTAGTAAACCATTTGTTTTTCATGCAAACCGTCAAACTGTTAGATAATAAATTTACAAATACGGTATGCTTTTTTCTAACATTTTCTAACTTTTTTTTTGAAAATATTTTACTAAAATACAGAAATATATATATACATACGTGATGCCTATAGAAATACAAAAATGTAGTGGTGTCCTGTCCTGAAACTTTCTTTCTACGCGTATTCCATACATTTGCCGCGGATTTTCTCTTTGTGCTTCCAATACTTTCAATACACCCATATAACCACTCGAATTTGAAATTTCGTTGGAACATTAACGAGTCAATGCTAATTGCCTTCTTTAGATTTCTGGTTTTATTGTTTGCTTAAAGTCGGACACAATGAATTCAGCATCCAACAGCCCTTCAGTCTTTAACAAATAATTATTGGCTTTTGAAAAATCATTGACAGGAGCAAACGGCAGCAAAACAACAATAGAAATTGGAAACAACAAAAACACAATTACATATGCAAAATCGTGGATATGGTTGATGTATGCAAATACAAACAAACAAACACATAACAGCAACAGTCACCTTGCCGGAAATTTGATAGTCGACTACTTGTTACTTGATTACTCTGAAATTACTGATTACGGTTAATTTTTGCATGGTTAAAAACAAAAAAATAATAATCATACAAAAAATATATTTCCGTAACGAGTTGCGATTTTGACGGTAATTCTACGTACTATACCTCTTTATTACAATAGAAATCCTCATTTCTATTATATTAGAAAAAAATTTGGGCAGCCGATTTTTAAAATCTTCTCTTGATGCAAATTTTCATCAGCAAAATGACGCTAGACAGGAACAAGTGGTCACTTGATCACTTGGTGCCTTGGTGGTAAGAAGGATGCATAAGAATCTTTCAACCAAACATCGAGAGCTTTTGACGAGCACAATTCCTCTGCTATATTTAAAACTGACCAATTCTGGGAGATAACTTTCTTAATTCGGAGGGATTTTTGACAGAATAAGTCTGAATAGATAATCAGCTGAAAAGACTCATAAATGATTTTCAACACAGAAATACATTCCCCGTTTGCACCAGCTCACCGAAAATCGACTGCGACCATTTCTATTTTCGTTGTCGTAAGTGATTCATATTGTACCACCAGTCTCCACATGTTTTAGAAATATGTACATTTTGTTTTAGTGCACCAGCTTTTTGTACATATAAATTCTGCTCTTCAGGTTTCTTTGGGGTAAATCGTGTGTCACCCATACAACGATCTTGTCAACATTTTCCACAATTAGGCTTGAAGAGCGTGATGCTTTAATAAAAAATTGCGCATGATTAGCTGTTACAGTATCAACGCCATATTCAATATTCGGAAGTTTCGCCGCTTGGCTTACGCTTTTGGTATTATTGAAAAAAGTGAGAAATATGGTATATTTCCTTTATGTTGGTGTTCATACTTGACGAACCTTCAAAAAACTCTTAGTCAAGCAGTCAACAAATAAACTCAAAAGTTTCTCTCAAAATATTATCTGTTGAATGCCATTTTGCATCAACACTAGCATTTATTTTTTATTATTTAGCCTATGACACAAATTTATTACAGACTAAAAAAGAGAATAGAAAATAAAGTAATTAAAAATAGACTTTTTGGAAATGAAAAATCTAGTTGGGTTGAGTCCGAGATTGAATTAAATTCGCTTGAAGAGCATTGCGCCAATACTTCATTTAACATTTATCACCATAGAATGGTAAGGAGCTACGAATATTATACTATGATAAATTAAATTTGAAATTAATTATTTCCAAAAGAAATTTGCAGTCATTACTGCTATTGATGATGTTATAAGCAAATGAAAGCAAGAGGGCTGATATTCTTATTTCCAAAGACCTTAGACATATATAATAATGGGAGAGTCTAAGAGTCAGTAAATTTGGAACTATTTCGCCTCACAACAAGACATATATTACAATAAAGCCATATGTTACAGACAGGACCGTAGAGAGCATATCCGGGCCCCGGGGGAAAATTACAAATGAGGGCCCTTTCCAATTATGTCTAGTTCATATAATTCGAATTACTCTCGAGTCTGGGCCCCTCTGAGAACTCCGGGCCCAGGGTAAAAAGTCCCAGATCCCCCCCTCTCGTCGGGCCTGGTTACAGAAATATTATACTTCTTTTTACTTTACTTTACAGTATACAAAAATGCAGTGTATACAAAAATGGCGAAAATTTAATCATCCAATTTGGTTTTTGAACAGCTTTTTCACAATTATTTTCACAAAACAATTAATATGAATGATGGAAACCTTTATTTTGAGCTTTACGCGCTCCTGTTCAGTTCACAAGTATCAAACATGATTGATGTATGACCCCATTTGCAAAAATTATAAATCTTGCGATAGGGTGATTAATTTTGCGCCACCTTATACATACCTATGTAGATGTGTGTATGTACCTGTATATGAGGCCAGGCTTTTACTTTTACCTTGTATCTTTACAGTATATGGGATATAAAGAGCTATGAATTGGCGATGCAAAGAATAGTTTTATGAATACAAAAATCTCATAAGAAGAACCTCATTACCACAGAATGAGAGTCTATGTACAATTGACGAATGATAAAGTTAAATTATATTTATTTTGGTGTAATTTCACTTGGGCCAAAAGCTATATTGTTATTCTCGAACTAAATTATATCTATTGTATATTTCTAAACTTTCATTGATTACCTTACAGAAAATAATCCCAAGGTATCATGTCGTGTGATTTTGACCTCCAAATTCTAATAGAATAACGTGAAAATATTCGTGCAGGAACTTTCTTTTGTAATAAATTGATTGCCAAGGTGTGTAGCATGCCTCAGCATCTTGCTGAAACTATAAGTACATATTGCCAATACTCAGACCATCAGTAATGGGACAAAAAAATATTGCTAGGATATTTCAATAACGATATTTTTGTAAAAAAAAACACCAAATAATACCAATGTAGGTATATTGGTTGGCAATGCGTACTAAAAGTAGCATCAGAGGAATATGTAAATGTCTCTCAGCATACCAATACATCTATTTTGCTTATTTATATATCAGTTCAAATCGGAAAGAGTTCCATCTGAGATGATTTTTGTAGCAAAAAAGATAATAATAATGATCGTAAATGTCTCTTATTATCTTTTACATGGAAGGGAATGGAAGTACGCTGTATAAAAGCCACACCTTCAGTTTTCATTATTAGCTCAAAAATTCATAGAAATATAACAATCGATAGTCGAAAAACCAATGTTAGTTGAAAGCAAGTTGAATTTGTAGCTGTCATTGCCCATCAACAATGACTACTTAAAAGCAAGTAAAGTAGCTGCAGTTTTAGTCATAAGTAGATGAGAAAAAATGCATTAAAAGTGAACCTAAAGTGAATTGAATTTCTTACAGGGTTGACACAATAACACTTGTTATTGCCTGCAACAACAAAACAGTGTTGTTACTAGCGAAAATGTTTTCATAGCTTTTGTTGGTGACTCAATGCCGCGATTGCCGCATCAGCGTTATTATCATTGCTTGCCACGTGTACAGCCTACACGTCGTATACGTAACATTAATTGCAACTAAACACAATATGTGCATTCAAACGCTGCAGTACCGCGAAACGTGCGGCTGGCCGAATGAAATTGAATTGTGAATAGCTGAATCAATGCATGGTTGTGCAATTGCGAATATTTATTGTTGTGCTCTGACTTTGGAAACTAATATGGCCTGCGGTTTGTTTGAAATCGTCGAGCTTTGATGTGAATCCAAGTATTTGTGAGAGATACTTGTTTTTGTTTCGGTTTTGGTATGCGGTCGTGAGAAAGTGAGACTTGGCTTGCTGTTTTGGTAGCGATTATTGGATGAATAAGAACGGAACAAGATGAACTATTATGTTGGATGCGAAGTTGTGGAAATCACGTTGGAAAAGATTTCTTAGAATACTATAATGAATATTGTTTGTTTATTATGGGGCTATTCCAGTAGCCATAATTAGAAAATTTTCAAGCTAATGCCTATCGTGCCATCGCCGGAGATGAAATCGGATTTCGAACAGAAGGTTTCAAGACCGGGCCGATTTCCTGTAAGAACAAAGACAGCGATCTGGTGACTGACATCCAGAGGATGCTTAAATTATGGAGGGAGCACTTCTCGAACTTGTTAAATAGTGATAGCTGCGCATGTCACAGAGAATGTGGGAAGACGATAACGCGTCTAAAGAACAACAAAGCCGCGGGCGCTGACGGACTGCCGGCTGAGCTATTCAAACATGGCGGCGAGGAGATGGTAAGGTGTATGCCTTCTATGCAAAATATGGTCAGATGAGAGCTGCCTACCGATTGGAATCCAAGTGTGGTCTGCCCAATCCACAAGAAGGGTGATCTTGCAATCTGTGCCAATTATTGCGGGATTAGTCTTCTAAATACCACCTATAAGGTTAGGTTCTAGCGAGCTTATTGTGTGAAAGGCTGAAGCCCACCATCAACCAACTGATTGGACCTTATCAGTATTGCTTTGGACCTGGAAAGTTAATCGTTGACCAGATATTCAAAATACGTCAAGTCTTGGAAAAGCCAGATGAAAGGAGAATCGACACACACCATCTTTTCGTCGATTTCAAAGCTACATTCGACAGTACGAAAAGTAGTCCCCTATATGCCGCGATGCTTGAATTTGGTAACCCCGCAAAACTAATACGGCTATGCAAGATGACATTGCTTAACACCAGCAGCGCCGTCAGAATTGGGAAGGACCTCTCCGAGCCGTTTGATACCAAACGAGGTTTCAGACAGAGTGACTCGCTGTCGTGTGACTTCTTTAACCTGCTATTGGAGAGCATCGTCCGAGCCGCAGAACTTAATCGCTCAGGCACAATGACAAGGACAAAAACGAAGTACCTCCTGTCTTCAAACAAACAGTCGGCGCACTCGCGTATCGGCACCTACGTCACTGTTGACAGTTATGATTTCGAGGTTGTAAAGGACTTCGTATACTTAGGAACCAGCATTAACACCGATAACAATGTCAGCCTTCAAATGTAACGGAGAATCTTTCTTGGCAACAAGTGTTACTTTGGACTAAGTAAGCAATTGAGCAGTAAAGTCCTCTCTCGACGAACAAAACTAACACTCATCATGCCCGTGCTAACGTATGGCGCAGACGCTTGGACGATGACAATATCCGATGAAGTGACGCTTGGAGTGTTTGAGATTCTGCGGAAGATTTTTGGACCTTTGCACGTTGGCGACTGCGAATATCGCAGACGACTGAACGATGAACTGTATGAACTTTACGACGACATAACCAAATGGATACGTTCTGGCTCTGAAAGTATTTGATGCGGTACCAGCTGGTGGTAGAAGAGAAAGGTCTCTTCTGCGTTGCAAAGATCAGATGGAGAAGGAATAGGCTTCACTTGGTGTGTCCAACTGGCGACGGTCAGCATGAGAAAGAAACAACTGAAGCGATTTGTTAAACTTGACCAAAATCGCCTAAGCGGTTATCGCGCCAATTAGGAAGAAGAAGAATACTTAATGGGGACCATTATAAACTCTTTTGAAAAAAAATTCTAACGGTGTCAGATCGCTTATTCCGGGAAGCCAATTCCCAACACTAGAACCGTTGATTACTCGATTCTCGATTTTCCTGTACAAAAAAGCTATTGTTTGATGACTTGCGTGACATGTAGCCCAATCTAGCCGAAACAATAGCTTTGCCGTATTCAATTATTTAATCTATGTGATACTCGCGGTAAACAAAACGTTGTTGTCAAAGAAAAAGGGTCAGCGGTAGGTATTGGTTGTGGTTGTTATTATTGTTGTAGCAGAATAATTCCGGGCTGTTCCGGGAACGTGGAATGGACTACGGTGGGACTATTAAGTGACTATTCTCATAATTTTGAACTATAGAATAGGGGCTCACAATTCGATCTGAACCCACTATACCCTTGATTTTATACACATTTATGACGATAGACCTATCAGAACGAGATCGTGGGAATAACTGATTTGCTTTTACATAGCGTTATGGATCTATTGTTTTAACATCGCAAACTATTTTGCTTATCAGGTTCCTTGTTTTAGTTTTTCACCTTAGTCGTAGGGATTCTGAATAATATATCAAATTTTCACTTTTTTCTTCTAGTGTTGAGTTGTCTCTAGACAAAATGTCTTCACCAAGCACAAAATTATCATAAACCTCTTTTAGGAGCGTGAGGTCACCATTGTATGCATCGCTAGAAGATAGCGAAAGACTAGCGAAAAAGGTACAGTATGTTTACTTCTTTAAATTAAAACCTTTTGCCACTTAGTGGTGGCATAAAATTCTGTTTTTCCATTTCTGGAACGCACTTCATAAGTTGGAGGGGAAGCTTGGCTTAAATACTTACTTTCCGAGGATTTATGCACTCCTTTATTTTTATCCTCAGTTGATGAGATAAATGAGTTTAAATCTCTCTCTGTAGTATTTTCTTTATTTTACAGCAGGAAGGAAGATTTTATAATATTTTCCCATTATTATTCTTCCATTTTCTATTTAATATTAATCTCGAGAAATCATCATCACTTCTCTGTAATTTAGTTGAAACAAAGTAGTAAATTACATTAAAATTGAAATTTAAATTTAGTCTGTGCTTAATGCCTTCTTACCTATATACACACACATACTCGTATACTCAGTCAAAAGCCAAACTACTCGGCAATTATTGAAATTCCTAAACTGGTACTTAATGGCAGAAATTATACTAGTTCTAGAGTGATTCGAATTATACCAGTTGTAGAATGACTGATTAGAAGTGCGTGCAAAAGATATATTCTTCTAATTAATATTATAAATAGGACTATTTTAAACTTTACGATACTGAGGCAAAGGCCACCAATTGAACGGGTTTGGCACACAATTTTCATGTTACATGCTGAAATATTGTATTCAAAATTCTGTATTAAACAATTTTATTGGGTATGGGAATAAGTTTTCGCCCTCGTAAAAGAGGTGTCGCTGCTGATACTATTTTTGTGTTTGCTCTAATAATACTGGTGATTTGAAGGTGTATGGTATATGTGAGGTCTCGATCGCAGTAGTTGATATTCGTTTGAAGCGTAAAGATCTTTTTTTATCTGTCGTCAAAAATGTCTTCGTTCGTCCCGAAAAAAACAGCATTTGCGGGAAGTCATTTTTCATTATTGCCTTTTAAAGAAAATTGCAGCTGGAACGTGTCGTATATTGATCAATATTTATGGTAATCACCCTCCATCAAATACAACTTGTAAGAAGTGGCTTCGACACTTCCAAAATGGTAATTTCGACGTGAGTGATAAAGATTGTGAAGGGGCACTGAAAAATTCGAAGATACTCAACTACAACAATTATTGGATGAAGACGCATGTCGAACCTTTGATGATATGTCTAAAGAGCTGGATGTTGAGAGATCAAACGTCGATAAACGTTTGCACACGATTTGAATGATCCAGAAAGCAGGTAACTGGGTGCCACATTAATTGAAAGAGAGGGATATAAAGAGGCATTTGGTGACGTGTGAGATGCTTCTTGAATTGTATAAAAGAAAAGATTTTCTGCATTGCATTGTCAATGGCAATGAAAAATGGATCTATTCTGATAACCCTGAGCGTCGAAAAAGTTGGATACTGTCAGGTGAACCAGGTCCATCGACAGCGAAAAAAATATTCATGCTTCAAAGGTTATGTTGTGCACCTTGCGGGATCAGAAGGGTGTCATCAATTCTGAACTCCTTAAACCATTTGAAACCATCACAGGTGATATTTACCGACTGAAGCTAAGCATGACAAACTGATTCTGCTGCATGACAACGCCAGGCCACTCGTTGATAAATCGATCCAGAAATATTAAGAGGAACTGAATTGGAAGTCTTGACCCACCCGTCGTATTCCCCAGACATTGCAACTTCGGATTACCATCTGTTCTGATCAATGCAGCGAGCCCTTATTGGAGAGCGGTTCACTTCTTACGAGAGCATCGCAAACTGGCTCAATGAATGGATCAAGTCAAAAGAACTCGATTTTTTCGTCAGAGGAATTTGCTGCCTGAAAGATGGAGTAAAGTTGAGCTTTCAATTGCACATACTAATGGCACATAATATCATGTATTATTTAATTCTTTAAATAATTGGTAACTTTGGCTATGAAAGGACGGAAACTTATTCTCAATAAGGAACCACTACTCACATTTAATTACTCAGGAAACACGTTCACTTGCTCATTGAATCACCGAAGCCTTCTTGCCCTTTTTGTGGCTCCAATGAATTTACTATACTTCACCTTATGGATGCTTGCCTTGCACTACAAAATATCAGAAAATCGCTTTTCTTAAATATTAAACCATCGTAACTCCGCAAATAGACAACGAAATGTAATATGAATAAAATATCTGATTATATTTCTAGATTTAAATTAAGAATATAGGTCACGCTGCTTCTTTTAGACCAATAGCCGAAGGCCATAGTAGCCAGTGTTTTAGTGTTTTTTAAGTGGAATAATTATCTAAAATTTTTCCTCTTTTAATAAATAACAAAATAAATAATATTCTATCTAATAAAACTATGCTTTATAAAATTCAGAACTAATACAGAAGGCGATATTAGTAAAATTATATGCACATAAAATTAGAATAACTAATCTTGATTTCAGAAATGGTTGAAATTGGTATTTGTGCAGAGCAGTATAAATTAATGAAAATGCTTGTGGTTTTTTATGTTCTCGTACTGCGATGTTGGTCGCTTTATTATCATTTACTTAATGACTTACTTGTATTACACTCGAATTCTGTTCAAGGCACTGCTGTCAAATTTCTACGCGAACTGGGATTGTTGTTGATTTTGCTAACTGCAGGTTTTGACAGGAAAGAGATATGTTATTGCCTTTAGCAGACTTTAGTGAAATGCTGAACGCTTTGATATTTCGAAAAAACTATATTCGCAAGCTCATCGCAAGATTGAGTTTGAGTATAATATTAAGTATAAAGACACACCCTTATTTCAATTGGTGATGAAATTGATGCTGAAACCGCACATAAGCGCAACTAAAAGCACGGCTCATCACACGTAGGCGTATAAAAGGCAACCGTCGTATGCACAATGGATACTATACAAAATGTATATATGTCCTGGCTTAAAGTAAACATTTTTTTATTAAATAATAATCTTTTCTTTCATGTCCATATCAACATCTATGCATTCAAACAACAACACTTTTAGCCGTATTAATGTACTCCCAGTGTTGAATAAAAAACTGAACCTTTTTGTATTTAAAAAAATGTTAGAACAATTATCTTGAAAGCAAAATAAGGTACTGGCAATCACTTTATACTCTATTTTCATCCCATGCGTTACCAACTGTCTCCAACTGCGTTTGTATTCTTACTATTGTATGTACTATATGTACATATCTATGTGTATATTTGTGAAACCATTACATGAAATTAGTCGCAACGTTGTTGGCAGTAGTGCTTTGCGCCATTACTCATTCACTCAATCATTAAACATTGAAGTACCTTACACGATTGCCTGGCAACTTACTCCTGTTCGGAATTCCACTTCGCCTTAGCTGTTAAACATGAATGAGTTATTGCACTTGTATATGTATAAGTAGGTACACATTATTATAAAAGAGTGCAACTCTCAAGCATCCAATTTGTTTTACCGTTCAGCTCATGATCCGCTATTGACTGCCATGTGCAAGAGTAGAAAATTAATTAGTACATAACCTGCAGGCAATCCAATACACAACCTGTTGAATGTGAAATGTGTCACATGCACCGTTGCTTTGTGAAAAAGTTAAACGAATTTACGAGTTGGAAAGTTCTCTTAAGTGACCTCTTCATAGGAAAGTTAATATGAAACGCTAAACTAGAAGTGGAAAATTGAAAAAGGACCTATAAACGTTTGTACAGGGTGCTTAACACTTCTAAGACATACGCTTTTTTGCTACTTAAAGAAATGAACTGTTTTGTTAACAAATAACAAAAAAGTGCTAGTTGTCAGTACAACTAATATTTTAGGTTTTAAAACTGACGTTTGAATGTATCTAAGATATTTCTCTAGCTTCTAAAAAGTTGCTGAAGCAATCAATGTTGCCGAACTGAGCAAGTATCTTCACACTGCCTCATCAATCGAAACTTAAATTCAATAAAATGTAACTCAAACTTCAATCAAAAAACTATTCACTTCACTTACTATTGGAAGCATTCGCTGTAGACTGGTATGCTCATAGACAGGGCCGTAGAGAGAAAATCCGGGCCCCGGGAGAAAATTGCATATGCCGACCCTTTCCCCTCTGAGAACTCCGGGCCCGAGGTAAGAAGTCCCCAAGTTAACCTCGCGAAAGATGTTTTCTTTTAGTGCTGTGATGGCCGCTGGGTTTGTTTCATAGACTTTGCTTTCGAAGTACCCCCACAGAAAAAAGATTATATGTCACCGAAACGGCTAATCAGTTTGTTAGGTAAGAGGTCACGCTTTATCGCAATATCACCATGGTCTCTCAGGCCATGTGCGGCGAGACGCCATCTTGGGTGTAATGTAGGCTGTAGACGTTTTAATAGTGGGTTCTGTCCTTTATGGGAACAAAGCCGGCAATTTTGCTATTTACACTTCCATTTAAATGAAAATAGGCTTCATCACTCCAATATATAGTGTTTACTGTACGAAATCGGGACAACGTGGCCTCGCAAGATTTTTACGCAAATTGTAATCATTAGATTAAGATCATTCACAATAGTTGTTCGAAATCTCAATGCTAGTTTAGCATTTTTGAGGTGCTACGCGAAGGATTTAAAAGATTTCTATACCAGAAAAATGTTATATAAGTCCCTTCTTGAACAGATTGGCTTCAACGTTTCTCACCAAACGTTATATGTTGTCGGTTTTGAAAAGAGGGTTACTAGAATGCGAGCTGATACAGAAACATTTTTCTTATAAAGCCGTACAATAATACTACATACATATTATATATGCCGTTGAAAAGAAAAACATTATAATTTTTCCATTGTATTTTGTTCCTCAAAATATATATGTGTTTGGATCATCCTGTTTCCTATGCCAAAACGCTTGCACTTAATTGAATAGAAAAGTGTGATGCAAAGTGAACTTCTCACAAGCTCAGACATACACTACTAAAGGGTGTTTTTTTTAGAGGTTAGGTTTTCAAGTTGGCACTACTTTTTTCGTAGATGGCCTTTTTGACAGCTGTTACTTGATTTATGCTCAGTTTGGTTTGCCATTTCATAATGAATAGACTTACACCTGAACAACGTTTGCAAATCGTGCAAATTTATTACGAAAATAATGGTTCGGTTCGCGCGACGCATCGAAGAAAATTTTGTTCATCGATGAAGCTCACTTTTGGTTAAATGGGTATGTCAATAAGCAAAATTGTCGCATTTGGAGTGAACATAATCCACAAGCCATTGCTGAGACGCCGTTACATCCTCAAAAAGTCACTGTTTGGTGTGCTCTATGGGCAGAGGGAATCATTGGTCCATATTTCTTTAAAAATGAAGCCGGCCATAATGTTACAGTCAATGGAGAGCGCTATAGAGCCATGATTAATGACTTTTTCGTGCCTGAATTGGACGATGTTGATGTGGACGACCTTTGGTTCCAACAAGACGGCGCTACATGCCATACAGCCAACGCAACAATCGATTTATTGAAGGAAACTTTTGGTGAGCGCATTATCTCGCGCCGTGGACCTGTGGCGTGGCCTCCAAGATCGTGCGATATAACACCGCTGAACTATTTCTTGTGGGGCTATGTGAAGTCGCTTGTATACGCAGATAAGCCCGAGACGATTGACGTCTTGGAAGAGAATATTCGGCGCGTTATTGCTGACATACGGCCCCAATTGCTGCAAAAAGTGGTCGAAAATTGGGCCTCTCGGCTGGAATTTATTCGAGCCAGCTGCGGCGGCCACTTGCCCGAAATCATTTTTAAAACATAATGGCGAACCCTTATCTTTATAATAAAGCTAAATTCTTGGCCATAACATTAAATTATATACGTTTTATTTCATCTTGAAAACCTAACCTCTAAAAAAACACCCTTTATATACCTATGCACGCATAGCCGATACTTAATTGACTCTTTATGTTTAGTTTAAAATTTGCCTCACATTCGTAGCTTAAGGTTTAAATGCAAAATTAATTGGAGTTAATTTTTAACAAGTTCTTTCTCTCTTTTTGGAAAATTTTCAGCATAAAATGACATACGCCCATTCATTTCCCAGCAAATTCACCTAAAAACTTAAGTTTCTCAAAAAATAAGCAGAGCAATGCGTATGCATGAACAAATATTCACAGACTGAAATACGATTTCCTTTAATATCTCTATAACACTTGAGTTTATACCTAAGCTATTAAGTCGTTTCGAAATTGAAGTGTTTATACGTTTTTACGAATCCGACACACTACCTTACCTATTCAGAACAGCTGCGACCGCTGATATGGGATGGAAAATAGGAATTTACTTTGCCTTGGGGGCGTTTTCTATTCAAAAGTATTTTTGCTATGAATTCAGCATGCCAGTGTATGCGTAAACAGATTTTCAGAGAAACACTCATATGAGTGCATTTTGTGTGCCATGTGTGCTGTATTCGAAAATAGTCGAGCAATTTCCTCTTAATCCGTATAGGTACATAATACAAATAGCTGGGCATTAAATTTGCTGCGCTAGCAAATGGTTTTTGGCGAAGCACATGAGAGTAGTCAAGCAAATGGTACTCGTATTGCTTGAAGTGGATTGTGCGTACAAAACAAGCACTCCATTTAATCTAAATAGTCTTTTTAGAAGACTTTTTGAAAGCAATTTATTTCAATTTGCTTATTTCCAAGTGAGAGTAAAGAATATTCAATTTTAAGGTAATTACTTTGTTATGGAGTTTGGTTTTAAGTTGGACTTCTTTTTTAACTATTTTATTTGGGTATGGTTTGAAAGAAAGGCTGAATTATATTTAAATTAACGATTCTTGTTATGGGTAAGATTATAACTAAATATGGTCCCTCAAATATTTTTTTTTGTAAGCACCCGTAGAGCTTGACGGCCAGAAGATTTCTGTAAATAGCTCCTGTTTCCAGTTGCATTTAATGGGTTTCCTTTAAAATTCCGATCGAAGAAAATCGTTGGGCAACTGAAATCTGACTTACTGTAATTTGCTGGGCTCTTGAAGAATATGGAGTTCGTATGTTCGCTTTTTCGCTAGTTGTGGTGGTTGTTTTTGTTGTTGTTGTAGCAGTAATTTTGCCCTGTCAGTGTAGTGTAATCACCGGTCGTCTTCGTCTAGCCCATCTAACGGTAGGCCCAGGAAACTAGCTGTTTCGACAGGTTGGGTCCAGAGGGAGAGGAGTGTTAGATGAGTGGGTTTGATGGGGCATGTGAAAAGGTGGTTAATATTGTGCGGGGTGCCTTCACATCCCGGACATATGTTTAGTATGTCGGAGCCGATTCTGGATAAGTAGAAGTTTAACCTGCCACAGTATCCAGAACGTAATTGTGCCCAGGTTATGCGGGACTCTCGGGGATGTTGGAGCTCTTCGTCTACGATTGGTGGTGGTTGGACTCGGATAACGGAATTCGGGGGTCGGGAGCTTAAGAAGGTGGTAATGGTCTCCAATGAATGCCGTTTATGGTCTGTCTGTACACTGTCGGATCCAGTAGCTGTCTGTCTGCGTTGTCTTGGATCTCGTCCGCGTAAGTGAGGAAATGCCTCCTGACGTGCCTAGGAGGTGCCTCAGGGTCAAGCAGGTGTCTGTATGGGTGAGGCCTGCGGTAACACCCTAGCAGAAACTGTTTGCTGAGCAGTTTGTTATACTCCTTCACAGGCAGCATGTAGGCCTCGTCGTGTAGCCTGTCTAGTGTACCGTATGCCATCGTAGTGCTAGTTCTCTTAGTCTCATTCAGAGAAACAGCATTCTCGATAACGGATCCACCAGTAGTATTTAGAGATTAAAGATGAAAGCTGCTACCGAACATAATTTTATCGTCCCAGTGATGTCAAAGCAGCGGCTCGTTGGAACTTGCAGGAGAATAGTTAATTTCAACAGTTTTTTTTCCAAATCAACGAACGATACGAAATAATCTTATCGTCTTCCAGAATTAACTGGTATATGAGTGCCGGTCGAAGCCTACCTCTTCTAGGTTCTTTCTACACTTAATATTCTTTATTTGCTTATTCTATTTCGAATGCTAGCGATTTATACAATAATTATTTTTACATTAGAAAATTTTAATTACTAACAATAATTAAATGTAATTTTCATTGTTTACAATTTCTCTATAAGTATCACTATTTTTAGCTGTATTCCACAGTTCAGCTATGTTGGTAAGGCCTGTCCAGTTCCTGATGTTACGCAACCACGAAAGCGCTTTCTGGTTTCCTACAATTTTACCTTCTCATAATAATCCAAGGCATGCAGTTTTGCGACACTTTGTTGTCTGCAGGAGGTCACGGTCAAATTTAATAGGACGTAAAAGTTCTACACTACAGACCTGCTCTGTCCCGGAAATTTTTCAAATTCTCCTAAACGCCCATATTTTAAAAGCCTGTAGTCTGTTCATGTCAGCAATTTTCAGTGTCCAATACTCCACATCATTTAGATGTAGGGACCTCACGTGACACTTTATAAAACGTATTTTTGACGTTTGATATTAAAATCATAGAAGCTGAAGATTTTGTTAAATTTGCAGAAGGTTGATCTTGCCATTTCCATTTTTTTCCTGATACGTCCCCGTTTTTATTGACCCAACAACCAAAGTATTTGTAGCTTAAAACTTTCTCCATTGTTTCGTCATATATCGTTAATGAATTAGGAGAGACTGTAGTTTCCTGCTGACGTGCATAGATTTTTTATGTGGATTTTTAGTCCGAATTGCTGCTATTGGTGACTTTA
Organism: Anastrepha obliqua; assembly: GCF_027943255.1. NCBI lineage: Eukaryota > Metazoa > Arthropoda > Insecta > Diptera > Tephritidae > Anastrepha > Anastrepha obliqua. Next base: position 93,035,057 of record NC_072892.1, read on the forward strand.
GCAGTCAATGTTTTTGCAGGTCAGGCATACTTTTTGCTAAAAGTGTAATGTCATAGGCGAACTTAATATTGTTTCTGATAACGCCATTGACCTTTATTCCATCACGTACGTTCCAAAGAGCTAATTGGCATAGATGTTAAAAAGGAGGGATGACAATATATACCACTGCCTTATACCTTTAAAGATATGTATATCTTTGGTATTTTCAGCATCTCACTCTGACCTTCGCCGTTTGGTTCCAATAAAAGTTTTTTAGGGAAAGTATGTAATTATTTTCCATCGATTATATAGTTTCCAAAATCACAAATAATTGGTCGTGTGTACATGTTTTGACATAGTGTCCCATATTGATCCACTTTAGTCAATATGATGCACAATTACTTAGCTCTTGGGGAGAGTGAGACACATACTGGGAAAAATGTGAAGAGTTTTCCCTCCTCGTGGTGAAAATAAACAGTTCGCTCTTTAAGGGATTCATAGGCAACAATATATCCTACATGAGAAGGAGAGAAACTTGACAGAAACACATTCTGTGGTTTGCCATCGTCCGTCTTTTCTATCATTTTATGTTTCATATCCAGAATGAGCTTCGAATACGGACCAACCCAATTAGCATACGCACATAAGCCAGCACGACTACGGCGGCCACCAAATATACATATGTATATGATATATTATGATAAAAAACATAAACAATTTTACCAAGTAGCAGAGTCTTCTTAAATCACCACTAAGAACCTCCACCATTAGAGCACTTGAGGTTTTGTTAAACACGTGGAAGATTTCCTTTTTCAGAATATTTCGAGTTGACATCTCTAACCCTAATTGCCATCAAGTGGTTTACTTTTTGCCCCAGCTATCCTTTGTGCTGACTAACTAACCCACATTTTTCTTTATTATAAGCAAACGCAGAAAAAAGGCAAACCTCTCTTAGCAGACATTACAAACATACACTAAGGCAGTGAAGCAATGTTGCCAGGGTCTGAAAGGTGTATTGTTTGAGACATACTGAGGTTGGTAGTTGGAGCTGACACGTTTCTTCGTTGGCAATGAATTTCAATTATTCCCTTTCGGTTGCAGAAGTTGAGTGAAGCAGATTGAATGTCAGAAGCAGGAGTGCGCATGAGATAATGTGATTGTGCGAGAGCAAGATTTTATAGTTGTAAATTGCTGTAACATAACAAATAAGTTCCTACATATGTGGGTGTGAATGTGCACTTGTGCATAAATACTTATATATGGAGGAAGGTTCGAAATTGATTTTACTTTAACTCATCGTACGCGAAACATAGTGTACGGCAATCACACATTGAAAATCCTGGCTGATAGTCGCAAAACAACAAAAAAAAAAAAACATAGAATGAGCAGGCCTGCAAGACGCTACCGGGGCAGAAGCGAACAATATCATTAAAAAAAACAATTCGCACACAGATTGAAAGTTTACAAGAGCGACGAAAAAATGAAGAAATATTATCGCCAAAGGGCTCATTGTCGACCTGACGAAGTGGCCTTAAGGGATTTACGTGTTAGCCATTTGCGCTTTATTTAGCACCATGTGCTTTATTGTTGCTGATGTGTAGAAGTGAAGGCTATGTGCAACAACATTTATTTATTTATTTTGTTTTTTTTTGTAAAATTTTGGCTTAGGTTACGCTTAAAGCACGCACACAGACATACCATAAATAACTGTCGGCTTTTGTTGATACAAGTGCTTTTCGGCAGCTAAGTGTTACATTACTTTGCCTTAGCACAGTATTTGTTAAGGTACAGTCAACGAAAAAATTATAGCACCGCACTATTTTGACCAGTTTTGACTACTTTGCCTTTTTTTTTAATTGTTGTTATGAACATTGTAAATTCTACAATAAATACCATACGAAACAAAATTCCGAACTTTGTAAAAATTTATACAAATTCGAAACTTTTTTGTCGAAATTTCAAACTTTTCAATCAGAATTCAACAAAAAAAAAATGTGAGTACGCAGTGTTTTAACCCATTTAATTATATCATACTATAATAAAGAGTAAGTGGTTCGAAATTCGCGCTGATTTTTTTCAACTCTTTTCCATGACGGTGTTTCTATTTCCTCCGGCCTATTTCCTATATAATTGGACCACAGTCAGAGGAAAATTATAAAAAATTAATGAGAACTTTGAGCCACTTAAGTTTATTATAATAAAATTTAATGGACTATAAAACTGCGTTAAGAAAACCTTCTGTGAAACTCTGATTAAACAGTTTTAAATTTTTATCAAAAGTTTTTACAAAGTTTAAAAACTTGACTTATGCGATATTTGTTGTAGTATGAAATTGATGTTTACAAAAGCTTTATGAAAATGAGAAAAAAAAGATTTCAAAACTGGTAAAATATGTGGCACTGTACTTTTTTGGTACACTGTATATTGACCAATTCCCAGCCAAAGTTTAAAAATCAATATAAATTACAGTCAAATATTAAAAATATTAAATTTTCTTATGCCAGCCAATGATTTATTACACTGAAATCAAATGCTACTAAAGCCAGTTAACTTGTTTATTTAGGAGTCCATAGTTGCATATAACTATATTTGCGTGTGCGCGTGGATGTGTGTGTGTACTCGTGCCTAAAAAGTTTGTTTGGATGCTTTAATGCGCTTAACAATCTGCTTTACTTATCAAATATTCAGGTGTGTATGTGACTGCGTGTGCATTCTCAGCTAAAGTTCTACGGCAGATTTCTGGACATCTTCGATCCAATCGCAGCTTCGGGCTTGTTGCTTATCCTGCTGCTTGGCAGTGTGCGTGTTAGCGCAAACTTGTATTGACACTTTTGTTGTTTGCCGAAACTTTTCATTCAGACTTTTCACTTACTTTACTATCCCACTTTTCTACTTAGTACTTACTTATTTACTCTTTCCCTACTTAGTCCAATTTTTTTCCACCTCTTCTCTTTGGTACTTTTCGATTATTTTTTTTAGTTGCTTTTATCCTTTTTATAAGTATTTATTGACCATCGCAGCATGTTGATATTATTCTTTTTCCTTGTTTTTTTTCAAAACGAATTTGCTCACAAATTTCAGTTAGGAAAAGTTGCGCCATTATAGCGAATATATACAAAAATATATATACCTACATATTTATATACTTAAGTTAGATTGGAATTATTTGGGTATACCTGTGTGAGAGCTATGTATTTTATCTTCACATTGGCTTTCAGAAAAATGCAATCAATTTATATTCTGTGCATACTTTTACTCACTAGAATGAGTGGCACACTTTTACAATTTTAATAAAAAGTTTGATTAGTTAGATAATCAAAAAAAAAAAAAAAACTGTAAGTGTTTTGCTTTTGGCCTACGTAGGTATGTACCTTGCAAAATTTAATTGAATATTGTTGTTCATCCATCACGATTTGTTGTTGTCTTAACTAAACACATACATGAGTGGATATGTCTATATCTGTTATTTTGCATTTAATTATATAAATGCATGTACAAGTGTTTTTCATGACCCCTGTAGCCTAGTTGGCTTGCCATGATGATCTTTCGCTTATTAACACGAACCATATAATTCTGGACAAATTTCTCTATCGCGTTTACCCTTTGAAAAGTATATTTTACGCAAAAAAAACTATTGTTTTAGATGTCAAAAAGTTTTTGAATCTTTGACAATAAAATTAACTTTAACTTGACTTTCAAAAATTCTATATCAAAATTTTGAACATAGAATAAATCTCAAAAGTATTATATTTCTTTAAATGTTTTTTCAGTTTTCTTCTGATTATACTCAAGCCTACAGACAAACCAAGAATTGACGACAATGCCCAAAATACCTGACATGGAATCGCTCTTGAGGTTAAAAGTAAAAACTGTTTTCGAACGGATTATAGCTTATCTACGTATGTAAATTTTGGCATTGGTATAAATAAAAAATTCCATACGAACAAACACATTCTTAATTATGTATGCAACCTTATATGTGGAAATATTATATTAACGATGAAAAAAAAATAATATTATAAATAAAAAAACCCAGCACCTGTTTGCGAGAATAAAAATATTCATAGTGTACAATTTCGTTCCAGTAAATTAAAATTCATTGATGTCCACATCCAGGTGGACAAAGTTGTACAGAAGTTCATTAAAAACACATAACTGGCTAAGGTCGGGTCTTCGCTCCCATTTGTGGGGGCGTATTAACTTTTCTCTGCAAAACTGAAACTGTAACGGTAAAAGTAAGGAGAAATTCTAAATTTAACACATGCCGTTAAATCAGTTTCGAATAGAATTTCTTGTCCTATAGATTGGTAATATTGTCAGTGAAAGCTGTGTAACATTTCATATTACTACATATTAGCATTCATCAATGTTGTGGACGTGCTTTGTGACCAATAGAAAGTGAAGTTCAACAAAGTGTGATTTTATTAGATGATGAAGTTGCTTTACGTTTTAATTGCGGGGTGTTATTTCTACTATGAATGTTGCGGAAGGTATTTATTTAGCTGAATATGCTACAAAAAAGAAAAAAAAATTTCACAAGTGGTACGAAAAATCAATGAAGGTAGAAAAATCGTTGATATGATGAACTGATGAACAACATATTAAGGGGTCTAGAAATTTCAAAAACTCGATTTTTCGTTTTTTCGATATTTCGAAAGTATAGTACCTTAAGAATATACTGTGAAATTTTCATGCGGAAATTCCCAATATTATAGCTTCTACAGCCCATGAACTAGGTAGAGAGCGATCCGCGCGCTCGTGTACCTCAAACTTTAAGCTTATTTACCTCGAAACGACTTTTTTGGCGTGGTGTAGTCAAAAAAAAAACTATTCAACCGAATCGTCAGAAATTTTAATATGTCTTATATCATTCCATTATTTCAATAATTTCGTATTTTTTTTGATTTCTAGTATTTGACATAGTTTTTGGTTTTTGTATTTCAGATAAATAGAAGAGCCACGTCCAATTTTTCGGGAGGGTCAATTTCAGCGCCATTTTTAAAGTTATTAAAATTAAAAAAAAAATATTTATTGATTTTTGTATGCAAAAGAAGTTAAAAATAAAGCCTCAAACATTTAAATATCGTTTTTTATTTTTTTATTGTAGAAAAAAAAATCCTGAAAATACCCTAACTTTTCCAGCTCTAGAACACCGGGACCCCTAAGAAAATTTTTGAATGGTGCTGAGAAAACGTTAATTGAAAGCTAGAATCCTTTAACTTTTCTTTCGAATCATGGCAATTTATTTTAGAAGAAATTTAAAAAAATTGAAAAGTAAATAAAATTAATAAATTAAAAATATTACAATAAATAAAAAATAAAAATAAAAAATTAAAAATAGTGAAACTGCATTTAGTGCCAAGATATTTAACTTATTTTTTTTTTTTTTGAATCTGTTTATTTTATTTTTTTCTGTTGCTTTGAAAGAAATATAATTCCTCCGCCGTGTGACCACTTACAATTCACTAAGCAGCAGGAACTGCTATAGACACACTGTTATGATCCAATTCTGAGGATAAAAATCAAGATCTCGAAATTTGTTTCAACTGAGGTTTCGTCCATTGGAAAATCCGTTGACATAAGCGATCAGCGAAAGCGGTGTACTTTAGAGGTGTTGAAACAGGTTTAAAAGTGTAAAAAAATATTTAGTTTATGAATAATAAAAATAGCAGTGCTATAGTAAGTGTCTTGGGGTATTCCAGACCATGCATTATGGCAAAGTCAGATTTTGGAAGACTTGTTTTTATTAATAGCTTTGGCTCGACTAAAAATTTTTTGAAAAATTGCGAAAGTGTATTGCTGATTCCGTCTATGGAAAGGCTACGTAAAATAATGAAATGGTTGACTTGGTTAAAAGCTTTAGAAAAATTAGTATACATGTATGCCATTAGGCTGATATTAACAATTTGCTTCGTGATCATTAAAATAATCGTGCTAGTTGATCTATTAGGAAGAGTCCGGGCTGATATCGCCAAAAAAAGATCTTCGGCATGCTGATAAAGCTTAATATTCAAAATATATGAAAATATTTTGGCAAATGTACACTGCTTAACAATTGGCCTGTAGTTGACCGTATTGTTGCAATCACCTGACTTAAATATTGGTTTAATAGAGCAAAGTTTCCAGCAATCAAGGAAAACGCCATGCTTAAGGCAAATATTAAGTAATTAGCACAAAGGTTTACAAATAACATTGGAAATAACTTTAAAAAATACTGGACGGAAACTCTCTAGGGAAAGTACTAGCTTTTAGGTTCGAGATTGGTAGAGATACGCTATTAGAAGACTTTTCAAAGTTGATTCTACTTCTTTCTTGATCGGTGCAACACCCGCTAAAGCGATTTTGGCCGAACTAATGATTATTGAGTAGGTTATCATTGATCAATCACAAAAAGCAGTGCTCGTGTCGGATGCCTCAGTAAATTTTTCCTAAACTTCTTCGCGAATAAACTGTAAGTTTCCAAAGTAGTTTCAGATATCCCCCCTTCATATTCAATACCGTTTGGGAAACCACTGGTCTTGCGCTTCTTATTTAATGCGTTTTTCAATAGGTGCCCTTCAACTTTTTTCCGATAGGGAGGGCGAACGACGCAATATTTTTTATTTTTCGCTTGTCATTTGTAAACTTCATTAGTATACATTTCATCATGGAATGCTACACACTTGAGCAACGATTGCAAATTGTGCAAATTTTTTATGAAAATAATCGTTCTGTTGCTGCTACTTTAAGAGCATTACGGCCATTTTACGTTCCATTTAACAAGCCGTCCCGTTTTGGGGTTATGTGAAGTCATTGGTCTACAGTAACAAGCCGGCGACGATTTGTGAGCTCAGAGCCAATATTGAAAGCGAAATTGCTGGAATTTCGGCCGATTTATGCAAAAGAGTAGTCGAAAATTGGGTTCAACGATTGGACTTCGTAAAACGTGCACGCGGTGGTCATGCAAAGAAATCGAATTTCATACTTAAATGTATATATTCAAACTCGATAACAAAAAAAAAAGGTTAAAAAAGTCAAACCGTTTGTGTTTTATTAAAAAAAAAAGTTGAAGCGCTCTTACTGAAAAGCGCTTTATATAAACATAAAAAATATATCACTTGAGGTTCGATTCCACATTACATACGAAATCGATTCTATAAGAAATATCATAGATTATCAACCTCGGTATATTTAATATTTAAATCTTTTTTATGCCTTATTCTTAAAACTTTTTAAGTAGCATAACCTCCAGTTGAACCACGGAGCCTCATTGCACAGTACTGACGTTTTAAAGGAATAAAATTTGAGATAGAGTGAAAGAAGTTATTAGCGATTATTTCATGTGAAAGAAAAGTATATTGAAAGAGTTCAAAAAATATTATCTACAGAGTTATGAACTTTATTTATAGCTGAAATATTGGCTTTGGTATAATCACACACTAAATCAGAAAAACATTATTGGAAGCAAAATTATCGAATTAAAAATTGGTAATAAGAGCCTTAAGATGCAAGCTATTTGCGACAAACATTCACAACAAGATATCAGTTTAGCTCATTGAATGCGAAAACCGAATCTAAAATACGGGTTCGATTACATTTAAATTATAATTGAATTGACTAAGTCCAATTTGCCGCGGTAGCCGAACGGGTTGGTCTGTGACTACCATTCATGCACGGTTTCGAAAACACGGTCATAAAGCACCAACTAATAGAAAGACAGTTTTTTCTAATAGCGACCGCCCCTCGGCAGGCAATAGCAAATCTCCGAATGTATTTCTGTCATGAAAAAGCCCCGCGTGAAATCACATTTGAAATATATTTAAAGTTTGTCCCCGCCTAGAAATGAAAATAAGAAAACAATCTTTTTGAATATAGTAATACGCCTTAGAGAATTAGGGTCCCTTATATACAACTTCGAATTAATAGCTAATATACCGCGTGCAAGCATACTCTGCAGCTGTGACTCTCGTATATAAAAATATAAAAGCATACCTATGTAGAAATTATGACGATGTGAACAATTTCCAAGCATGTACGCCATGACCAGTGGCAGCAAGGTCAAATTGATATATTCGCCACAGCTTGATCATAGTTTGGTACTGCAACCCTGATTAATATGCTGATGGACATGTCATACGGTATTTGCATTATGGTCAATGCATTTGTATGTGTCTCGCGTATGTGAATGTTGGCGATGGCGCTTTAAATTAGTAGCTATGCCACAAAAACTCATAAAGCTGATTTGTGGTTGTGTCAATTATGATGAAATATTTTCATAGTTAGTTAATATATGATGATGTTGTTGCTAGAAAAATAACCCGTTCCTTAATTGAGTGGAGTGCACAATTACCCGAAGGTCTCAGGTAAAATTTTAGTAATTTTTTTCACATTTTTGTGCTTGATAAAATGAAAATTGATTCGTTGTATGTAGGAGGTAAAATCACTAATTTTATATTTTAAAATTTTTTTCTTCTCATGGTTTAACTAAGATTTTTTTCATGAAGACCGCGCTTTTTATACTTATAAGTATGCGGTTGAATAGGGCATATGACGAACATTGGTTGTGCATTTGAATCGTGCGAAAGTAAAAGTTATCCAATAAAAATTTCAGTGCATATAGATTTTATTTATTAATGCTGCATAATCCTTAATTTAGTTTTTTAAAGGACTTTGTATTGCCTAACCACTTTGCCGAAAATCCTATTACAACCGTGTACTTTTTGCCTGTTTACCAATAACTGATCAGGATTCAATGAGTTCCAGCCGACGGACGCTGTATTTTTAAAATCTCTTTTAATACTAATATTTTATTAATTAAATTGAATTTTGATTATTTTTTATTAGTATTTCTGATTACTTTAGATTTATTTATTACTTTTGACAATTTGAACAAATTAAAAAAAAAAAAAATTTAAGAATATTTTCAAATCGCTATAAGAAAAGTAACCTTGCACTGGCCAACTAGAAATGAAATTAGAGGAATGTAGTTTTATGTTTCCTTTGTATCGCAACTGAATGAGTGCGACAGCGTAGCCCAAAATTGGGGGGAAAGGGAATTTTGTGCACAGCGCGCCCTAAGAATAAACTATAAATAATAACCAGATTTTTCATCACTTTTGACTGGAAGTGACACAATTACTTAATTAGTTTGTTGTAATAGGCATACTGACTTACATAAATGATTGTCTTCACCAAAATTTCCCTTCATAAGTGATTGGGAGTAATTCTGTGTTACAACGTCTTCTTTGCTGAATGCTTTTCTTCCATTCAGTCGTGCATTTAAGATTTTTGAATTGAAAAATTCCAACTCCATTGTAAAGCGGATTTTATATTTAAAATTAAACAATGAAATTTTTGAAATCAGTTACTCAAGGGTCATTGTCTTGGGACGGAATGATTCCTACTTTGGAAACCTCAAACATGTTTGCATTCTTTGGTAAATTGTTTTTTGCTAAGTTCATTCTAAATATACAATATTTTGGCTTATGGGTTTTTACAACAAATGTTAAAAAGTGTTAAAATACATAACAGAGAGAAATATGTTGTTAAGGGTCATATAGTAAAATTTTACGAGAAATAGTTTTGTAGAACATTTCAATCCATTTGCACTTTCTCGAAGTGGTCGTGTTGGCCCCTTTTTAGAAAATCCGAATAAAGTGGCATTTTTAAGGTCGCTAGAGGGTTAAAATGTTCTAGAAAATTATTTGCCAATATTATTATTGAATTGAATTTCCATTTATTGAACAATTTTATAACTCTGATATGTACTAAATTCAAATGTTCCACATAAGGCTGTCATGGTTGAACCGGGCGTATGATCAACTTTGGCTATTTGTGAGATGAATTCTGCTGTATTGACTTAAAATGTGGTTACCCGCATTTTTCTTCGAAAATTTGTTGAATTCGTCTTGAAAATACAAATTATTCAGGCAAAATGAATTTTTAAATTATAAATAATTATAAAGTAACTGAAGTTTTAAATTTTCACGTTTGCAGCATCTACAGCAATTTTCAAAAATTCAGATAAAAAAGTGATTATCTGCAAAAATAATACAGTATCTATCTACACGTTTTTAGTAATTCAGCTGGCATTATAGCGTGTCTACTGATACAAAATAACGTATCTACCTTACCGTATGCAGAAACTCTGTTTTTAAAAAGCATTTCTTATTATCTGAAGCGTGCGATTAACTTTTAGGGAAACATGTGTACATACCCACGTCCTCTAACCGGATTGGAGTCTATTCCTCTCAGAATGACGTTTGCAACCTATGTATTAGCGGAAAAAGTACAACTTTGTTGGCGTCTATATTCGTCCCCAGGAAACTCATTCTCAGCGTTTCCAATTCTGCGTTTTCTTTCAAATTTTACGTTCGAGAAAAATTCCTATCTACAATTTCGCATACATGAAATCGAAAATTAAACTGTTTTGAATATAAATAGAAAAAATACATCCGCATACATTGAACAGATTAAGTACAAACATGTTTTGTTTGATTTTTCGTTTTGACGTAGAAAATAAATACCCATACTTTAAATCCGGACAACAGAATTTATATAAATCACTTTAAATTTCCCAAAGCATGACAAAAATACTTGTGAAGTATACTGCATAATTTGGTGAGCTCAAGCTGGAAAATGCATTAAAATATTTACCCCTCTTTAATCAACATCCTTAGTTTTGTTTGAATGCCATACTTTATAATTAAAACTTATTTTTTCAAGTCTTTCACTTTCTGCTTTAATAGCAAACCCTTTTAATTGGCTCAGCAGCAAAGTAAAGGGGAAAAATGTAAATTATTTGAATCGAAAAATCAAAGTGATAGGGAATGTGAAATGCTCCTACCCTCTACTTTTTTGTAAATTTTTTTATGCTGAAAAGGATAGCACTGAAAAGAAAAAAAATTAACAGAAAATGGGGGGTTAAAAAAATTAATTTTAATGAATGAAAAAACTTCTATGGATAAATACATGCACATATCAGTTAATTCACTTTAAATATTAATTACTTAGTAAATGAAATGAAATTATTTAAATGAAGCCAAGTTGTGCACTTAGTTTTGCTTAACACACGCCAGATGCCCATTCATTGGTCACTTGCAATTAAAAACTTGATAAAGTAATGTTAATGACACTTAGTTTCGTATTGCAGTGAGTGAAAATCATTCAAGTCTAAGTTGGTAAAAAGTTGGCACAAAAATTAATCTTAACTTTTTTGTTGCTTGCCAAGCTTACTTTGCACTTATGCAATGCTGTCAATGCTATGGATAAAACTTGCAAAGTTGAAGGTTTTTTTTGTTGATGCAATCATGGAATGTAGACATGTTTTGAGCAGTACGGAAATTTAAAAAGTTGTTGAAAAAAGTTTGCAGGAAAATATTTTAATAGTAAACAAAAAAGAAAAAAAGGCGCAGGCGGATACGAGTTACAAAATGTAGGTACGCAGGTGTCTGCCGTCCAGCGGCAGCTACTTACAGTCCTATTTTTACTAGAAATAAAGGACATTTGAAAACATAAAATCCTTCGAAGAATACTGAAGCCTATTTGGTCAAATACAGGGTGGCGCATGAATCGTGCTACAAAAACAAAACGTAATAACTTTTTTTCTGTGTGAGTAATCGGCTTTTTTTTTTATTTTGCAGATTAGTATTTAGATTTACAAAAAATGGAGGCTTGGGATACCGAAAAGAGGATTTGGATAGTGCAGCGGTACCATGCTTTGCAGTCCATCATTTCCGTCCAAAGGGAATTTAGGCGGGAGTTTGGCGGCACTCCCCCGAGCAGATGGACCATTATGAGGCTGGTGAACATGTTTGCTGAATCTGGAAGCATCGCACGCAGACCGTACCATCGAGATCCCCATGTTCGGGTCGAAGCCACAATCGCGGCTGTAGCATCGTCAATTCAGGCAAATCCAAGAGTTTCGACTCGTAACTTGTCGGCGCAAATTGGAGTTAGCAGACGGTCATTGCAGCGGATAGTTCATGATGACTTAAACTTGTTTCCGTACAAAGTTCAAATCACAAGCAAATTAAACCCTCTGGATTTGCCTATTCGCCTGGAATTTTGCCAAAAAATTATTGAAATGGCCGAAGAAGACAACAACTTCATAAATTGCTTGTTTATGTCTGATGAGGCCCATTTTGATCTAAACGGCAATGTAAACAAGCAAAATTGCCGTATATGGAGTCAATCAAATCCGCAAATACTCCATGAGATGGAACTGCACCCAGAACGAGTCACAGTGTGGTGCGCAGTTTCATCAAGGTGCATTGTCGGGCCATACTTCTTCGAAGAAAACGGTGTAACAACGACTGTAAATGGGGACCGTTATTTAAACATGTTGAAGGAGTTTTTTTATCCAGAACTGCGGCGAAGACGTATCCCTTTTAACAGCATTTGGTTCCAGCAAGATGGAGCAACTGCACATATAGCCAGACCGGTTATGGAGGAGCTCCAACGAAAATTTAGAAATAAATTGATATCCAGAAATTCCACTTTCCGCTGGCCCCCAAGGTCACCTGACCTCACTGCATCAGATTTTTTTTTATGGGGTTATCTCAAACAAGAGGTGTATAAAGCAAAACCAAGTAATTTGACTGAATTGAAGCAGTCCATCACAACAATAATTGAGGCGATCCCGATTTCAACCCTTCAGTGCGCAATGAACAATTTTCTCATCAGGTGTCACATATGCGTGAATGAGCATGGAGGTCATTTACGTTCTATTATTTTCAAAACTAATTAGTTACATAAAATAAAATTGAATTATCTATACAATAAAAAAACAAAAAGTTAAATACATTGATTAGAAAAAAAGTTATTACGTTTTGTTTTTGTAGCACGATTCGCCACCCTGTATATCAGGGCAGTCATTTTCGGCATCAATGAGCTGAAAAACAAATAAAAGCGGTGGTTGTAAATATTCTCCAGTGGTTTTGAACTGATATGTAGGAAATGAGTAGTTTAAGATGAAAGTAGGTCGGCAAATTCAATGGATCGATAGCCAAATCAGACGCATTTACTTAAGCTAGTATGACAATTAAATTATTCTACAATTTCATGGTCATTGTGGGAGACTGGCGTAGAGTGATTCCAGCTGGGGAAAACCGGGTAAAAATAAGAGAGCAGAAAACGTTTAACCTTTCTACTAAAACTAGGATGGAAAGACGTTCGGTTGATCCTCGGTATTATTGCAGGACAAATTCCATGGGGTCAGCATATGACCACCATTGGAATCATTGAGGACCCGATGAGCTTGTTTTTTTTGGAGAAGGCGGATAGCACTGAGCACTTTCTCTGTGAGTGTCCTGCCTTTGCTAGAGCAAGGCTACGAATTTTGGATTCCGATGTCGTGAGAATGAGTAATATTCGTTCTCTAAAACTGGAGGATATTTACAGGTTTGCCAAAGAATCTGGAAAATTCTCATAGGACTTACTACCTTTGTTTCTGTCTCTATTCTTTCCTATCTCTTTCTCTGATACTTTTCTCCTTTCCTCCTTGACTATCTACCCTCATTTCAGAGCTCTAAATACAATAGGCTTTTTAGCCTGAGTGCTTTAGGAGCCACCAAATATTTTAATTTCAATTTGAATTTCAATCCAAAAGTGACTTTTGACTTTTTATTAATCTGGAAGTATAATAGTTATTGGAATATTAAATAATATTTTTTAAAATACAGTAAGATTCTGACTGTTTCAGTACGAAAACACTTGCTTACTCGTATATGAACGCAATACTTCCGATAGGTGGCTTCATGTAAGACAATGGACCATAATACAAATTGGCTGAAAAGTGTTGAAAGCGACAAAGTACTAATCCATTATCACTCATAATAAGCCATTTGAATATCTAATTCTTTAGTTGGACGTTGGGCACAAGAAAAAATTCATTTCGATTTGTCAATTTATTCATTGCTTACCAGCCAGTTGAAGTTGGCTTGATAGTGAATTTTTATGCAATAGAAAGAACCAAATACCGTGAAGTAATGAAATTATTTGTTTCGTAAGGTTTATGCGTAACTGGAATTTATAAAAAAAGCCACATAGCGCACTTTCAAAAAGTGTATTCTTATTATAAATGGCTATTTGTCCACTGCGATCTAAAAAGCTATATTGTGCAGCCATGTAATCTACTCAAACAGTTTTAGGCTATTAATATTCCAAAAAGGGTAATTTTGAACAAGATTCCTCAGCTATGTTATCATTAAAAACCGTTATAAAATACTCATAAAATTTAATATCTGAAACACCTTACAATGAAATTATGAAACAAAAAAATGTTTACATATTTGGTTTATTTTTCATTTCCTACGCATTTCAATTCAAATATCAAAGGAAAAGTTTAATTAATTATAAAAAAAAAGAAAATAAAAATAATTGTACAGCTCAAACGAAGTCCCATTTCAAAGCTTTTAAGTGTAAAATTGTAAAGCACATTCAATAAATTGGCGTTGAAACATCTGTTTGTACGTGCGTATGTGGAATGAAGTAATTAAAATTCAACAAAAAGACAATACAACGCCTTAGATACCACAAAAGTGTTCATGCTGAGCGGTGTGCCCGTGTATGTGTAGCTTGCTTTGGCACCTAGAGGTGATTTCTCTTATTTAAACATCACCATTTTAGTTTGGTCACGAGCGCTTAACTTTGAACAAGGCAAAGCTAATTGAATGCAAACGCTTATTAAGCGGGTGAACGAGTGTGCCAACGTGTTTACGGAATATTTGGAACCAGAGTGGAGTGATTGTATAAAAAAGTGACACGTGGTGAAATCAAAGCATTAGCAAAGGAAAAGTATTAATTTTAAAGGTGCGTTGAAAGAAGATACACACACATACACCCACAAAAGTCTTCGTTGGTATACCCTGTTTTGTAAAAAATTCTAAGGATTGTAAAAATGGAAAGCTCAGTGAGCTTGACTTTTATTGCGTACTTCGAGGTAATGAGCACATTTTATGTTGGAATGGAATAGATTTGTGGATGGGTGGATAGTTTCCATACACTCACAAAGTATAACCCATTACATTAAAGAAAAGATATCGGACTTAAAAGGATACGAAGAGATGGGTTGAGTTGGGATTCATTGCTCCTCCGCAAACTTCACAAATTTTGTTTCTAACGTCTTCGGAACAGCCTGTCACTGCAGACCCTCATTTTATACGCTTGTCACTTTTCGCCAGTTATTCGGTCTCCTACTTTAAGTATTGCACAGACTTCCGATTGAAGATCGGATGTTGCCATTATACCTAAAGTAGGACAGCATCTGAATTTACTGTCCAAATACCATCTAGCTCCAATACTATTTTCAGCCTTGGAGGCATTAGTGTAGAAAGCTCTTACCAAACTCCCCAAAAGAGTATCTAAATTTCTGCTTTGTGGAAAAGGTATATACTTGCTTTCTTTCAAAAGAGACTTTAGGTATCAGTTTGTTGTTAGGTGCCATAAACAGGGGGTTGGTTGGTTGGTTAAAGTGTTTATTTATCCAGAATCCAACTAATGCTTCCGCACCCTTTTGTTGCCACATTCTCGTTACCATTGTGTTTACCAGTTATTTGTGGCGTGACTATGTACAGTCTGCGCGGTTTAAGAGTCTTATGAGGTTGTTGACATCTAAGCCAGACAGTTGTTTGGGACTCTTGTACCCAGGGTTAACATTCTGTCCTTCCATAGAGCAGGGCATTCATAGAGGAAGTGGAAGAATCTAGTGCCTGGATTGCAGTTTAGCTATCCGAAAGAATAGCGGCATTGCCCTTAAAAGAGAAATCTGTGTTTAGTAGCCTACCAGCTTCCCCAACTGCAAATACTTCCACCTGGCAGGCATTAGGGAGACACACAGATTTTTCAATTTTAAGTCTATGAGAATATATACCATGTCCAATGTAGGGAGAATTCCTTATTCCATTCTTCCTTAGATGGAAAGAGAGTGGCAAAATTCCTATTGAATGTTACCGTCGGGACGATGTAACCTCTCTCCGAGGTTAACTAACTATACGTATGTTGAAGACCCCATCTTCTTCCAAGCATACAATGACAGGAACTGGGGGTACTGCTCTGACAATCTTTCAAAAAATTCTCTGTATCGAATCTTCGATCGTCGTGCTCCTACTGAAATGAAACAAATATATATATCATTTTCATTACCTCTTCTTGGATCCCGAAATCCAGTATAGCACATCTAGCAAAGCATGAAGAACCGATACTGACTAGGCCCCCTTTGTAGCAAGTTTAACATAAAATCCGGAGTTTTGACCATGGTTTTGTATCACCGTAATACAGCAGAATACGTGACGATTGGCCTTAATAACGCTATATATATTATATATAGATTTCTATAGCCGGCCCTAGAGCGTATGCCTTATTGGAGGTTCTTCGACATTGTCAGAAAACTTTTAGTATTCGACTTATCTTCAGCTCATCGTGAGTTTTCCATGTCAGCTTCATATCTGGAGCTAGCCATAGATATTTCAGTATCGGGGAAAGACTTAGGTTTACGTCTATAATCGCTGGAAGACGGAAACCTTCCAGTTTCCTTTTCCGTGTAAACAAGGCTAGAGTTGACTTGCAATACCCCGCAAAGTGAACTATTCGTCAATCGCATTTGGTGCTCTCTGTGTTTTATATATTCCTCTATGACAGAGTTTTTTTGCTGATGGTTTGAAAACATTCTCTGCATTAGCTTGGATGTGAACGAAGTCTTGCCTTTCTACTAATATGTTGTGGAGTACTAAATACCAATAGAGAGGTGAGAGTTCTAAAGACATCCTCTTCCAAACTCTGCCAAGATGCAAAGACTAGTTTTCTCCCTTGCAACCAGTAATCTTTAAGGTAATATAATGTGAATCCACCGTATGGCTAATTCATCGACTCCATGCGTTTTGGTCGCAGAACACGTACTAAAAGTCAATATCAAGCTTTATGTTACTTCATATCTCGACTTTCAAAGCCTTAATCGACTTTTAAAACTTTAACCACATGTAGAATAGAATTTCCTTTTGTGAATTACATAAATACTTGTGTATTACATACTACTTGCATATTGATTGATAGTTCGATAGATAGACAAGCACAAAATTGCTTATACGAGGACACAGTAATGTTCTACTAGCGCCAGATGTGACATCTGCCAGAGTGAGAAATAAATGAGTACACATTTTGATATGATGTCGAAGGAATAAACGAGATCTGTTGGTTTCGTATTTTCTTTGTGCTCTTAGGACCGCGTTCACACAGGGCCACTTTTGTGGAAGCAGCTCGTAACAACACGAATCACTGGCAAAATAACCGCTTACTACGAAATTATTTTCTGCACATTTGTACAGAGATGTGTACCGAAATTTACAAATATTTTTTTACTACATTTAAAACCATTATACACCATGTAACAAATTTTTCTTGAAAGGTGCAAAAAATATGCAAAGATGGGAAGAAAATGATCCTCGCAACATTTCAAATAAAACTGTTGGGCATGTCGACATACCGCAGTGGAAAGAATTCTAATCCCCCACCTCCCAATACTCCTTGTGAAAAATGGAGTATGTCAGATATTATTCCTTAACTTCCTCTATCATATTCCGTTGGCGGAACTGTGTGATTTTGAGGAAGCCGGATTTTACTGAAAGTTTTAGCATTAGTGAATATTTATTTTATCACAAATTATTGTTGTCACCAACATTCGAAGGTCCAAAAATGTTTCGCAGAATATTACTCTCAAACACTCCAAGTACGACTCATTGGATGTCATCATCGTCCATGCAGCTGCGTCATACAATAGAATGGGCATGATAAGATACTTATAAAGTTTATAAAGTCGTTTTGTTCATTCAGAGCATTTGTTTGCAAGAGAGACTCTCCGTTGAATTTCAAGGTTGACATTTTTATCGTATAAGAAACTTACCACTTTAAAATAATAACTGTCCATAGTGACGTGCTTGCCGATAGGTTAGTGCGCCGACTGTTTGTTTGATGATAGGAAGCACTTCGTCTTGTCCTCGTTCACCACCACACCCATTCGTTTTGCTTATTTATTCAGCTTAGAAAAAGCATAACTAACAACGCGGATGTGAAAACCATCGGCATACCCTAGCAAATGCCTGTTCGTATAATATATTGTGTCTAAGTGAATAGTTCTACGGCTTGCACAATATTTTTTAGCATCAGGCCAAAAAGTCACATGATAGCAAGAAACCTCGTTTGGTATCAAATGGCTCGGATAGGTCTTTCCTAATTCCAGCAGCGCTGCTGGTATTGCTCAACGTCATTTTGGACAGCTGTATTAGTTTTGCGGGGATCTCATTCAAAGCTTTGTTTGCATTTTCATTTTAAAGAATTTTTAGGTGGCGGATAACGAATCCAACGCATAGTCAGATACTTCGGGTACGTTCACCTTCTTACATCTTACTTGTGTGGACTTCTACACGCGGAACCATCCTCCTTAAATACATTGAGTTATAAACTAAATAACCGCAAAAAACTTTTTGTGTAACCGGGAAGCGAAATGATCTACAAAAATTAGAACGCACGAAAAAAGTGAGAGGGATATCGCTCTTGGTGGTAATGTAATTCAAGGAAAAATGTACGTAACATTGAGCGGCATTGGGCTTCAATACTATGGTATTATATCTACTTTTTCCAATACAATGTAGCTGTTTTCATGTTTTTTAACTACATATATTAAAAAAGGAACCAAACATTTGTTATCAGGGTGTCTATTTGCAATGCGTAAATTTGTATTTTCTTTTATTCCTGGAGATTTTATCATTGCATTTTGAATGTCAATTCTACTCTTGAGTTAGTTTCATTTGCCAATCACAGATTGTTAAGGGAGAAAACAATAGAGAACTGCTGCTACTCTTCAAATATTACTTTGTCACTTTCTCAGGCTACTAACACTCGATGCTCACTAATAAGCAATAATGTTGCTGTTTTTGACATGGAATTTGTTATTATTGCCATTGTTGCTGTTATTTTATTATGCTTGTTCGTGTTACGGTTGGTTGTTACGCACTTCGCTTGCTCATGTTTGTATGTACGAAAGTATTCAATAACATTGTTGCCAGTAGCTGGGTTTCGTACATCTTGACGTGGAAGTCAGCTTCCTTATTCGCAACGACTTTGCCGATGTCCCGTCCTCTTCAATATCATTAATAATATTTCGACATCTTTGTGACATTATTGATAACAAGCGAAGTGAAAGAATATTCTACTTTTGTTATTGCTTGCATGGGAGTATAGCTGGTGCATACAATCGGCAGAAAAGCCACAGTAACAGGTACTTAAAGAAAATAAAGCAGGTTGGGTGAATAGGTTATAAGAATTTCAAATTGAAATTGAAAACAATGAAATAACATTTCGCGATTTCCAACTATATTTCGAGCTGATGTCGAAACTGTTTTAAGCTAAAGTAGATTATATTGAGTTTGCCTTGACGCAGTAATTAATGCTCGGCTTTGTTTCCTCAGTCATATCGTCCTATCCATTCGGGTGCTCCGGCTCTGAAAGTATTTGATGTGGTACCAGCTGGTGAAGCAGAGGTAGGAGAAGGTCTCTTCTGCGTTGGCAAGATCAGGTGGAGAAGGACTTGGCATCACTTGGTAGCATCACTGGTTACGGTTAGCACGAGAAAGAAACGACTACAGCGCTTTGTTAAGTTCGGCTTTGTTAAGTTCGTGCCGATCAAGAAGAAGAAGAAGGCTATGTTGAGTTGGGAGTATCTTCCCCAAAAGTCTTTCACACCTTATCTATTCCGCTTTCCTACTTCCCATTTCCATTTTCAGTGGTAAGGCAATGGACGAATTTATAATTTTTATCAAAGTGAGTCCTCTATCTTTGGGCGTAGGGGCAACAATATAACATAATGGAATTTGTTGGATTTCGGAATTTTACTAAGAAAGTCTAAGAAAGACTATCTGAAGAAAATTTATTTTTCAATAAATTCAGCTCGCTAATTAATTAGGAAATTAATATTTTCGAAGACAAAAATTCTTTTAAGTTTTGTTTTAAGTTTATTTTCCAATACTCATTAGGTAACAAATTTCATTTTACTACTTCTCTAGTAGTGCCGCTTGCGCAGATCACTTTACGACCATCATAGCGTTTTGCGACACTGTAAGGGCAACCACAAGCAACCAATTACTTCTGCCAATTACGCATAAAGATTTTTTAGCCGCATCTTTATAGTAAAACATTAAAAAAAAAGTAATAATAATAATCATATTTAATATTTTTAGAAGCGTAATGGCAGCGAATATTATGATTTAGTGCCATTTTTTAATTCTTCCTCCAATAAACTTCTTTCTTTTGTGCGAAAATGCAAAAGTTTTTCGATGAAATGCTCATTTAAAAACTATATCTGCTATAATTGTTCCGCACATCATTAAATTGATAATTTGGATGCGATAGCTCATCGCAAATGGAGTTGTGGGGTTAGTAAGTAAATACACGGCAAATAATAAATTGGTTTTTTAATCTTATCGACATCATTGCGCATTGCGTTTTATTGCTTCGGTCAGTGTAACTTAAATCGAAAATATGGGAGAATTTCGTCTGGGGATTTTCAAAGCATTTTTGAAATATAGTATATTGACTCAAATATGACTCAAAAAACTCAAACTGTTTTGGAAACTAGTTTTTCGTTCATTTGCCCACCCGCAAGGCTTATAAAATGTAAATTTTAAAATTCCTTATAACATTGGGCCTTGAACTCTAATTTTTATGAATAAAATCTCGCATATTGTATACTCTCCTCAATCAATGCAATTAAAAATTGCGTCACTTATTGTTCGAAACTTGGTCTCACTCCGGTTATTTAATGCCTCCAAGGTAAGGTCAAAGGGAAAGTCTCGTTTTCCAATGTACTAATATGATGTGTCGTTTGAGCTTAAAATTATTAAATTACCAGGGTTTTGCAATGAGAAGAATGAAAGCACAAGACTAAACGTCACAAACCTAAATACTGTACTTTTCTCACAGACAGTCGTATGCCATTTATATATAGGCCAAAAAGGGTAATATTTGCCTTAGAATATCTCGAAGCAAATATCAAATATATATATGATATTATTTTTATAATTCTCGTTCTTTCCATTCTCCCTTGGAATTCATACAGTTTGCATCATTCAACTCCTTCTGAAGATGTTTCAAAGGCTGTTGTGTGCACAGACACTCTAGTTCTTCTTTTTCATGACATACTATAACTGAACAATGATTACGACCAGGAATTATGGCAGACAAGATTACGCCATCCCAGGCCTTGACGTTGACGTAGAAAATAAACAAACAAAAAGAAGAGTAAGAATAAGCAAATGCAAGCTTTATTACCATTCGTGCTTTCACAATTTGACACGCGGCACTTAATTTTTATTTTATTTATTTTTTTCTTAATTTCAAAGTCACAATACTCACTGATTGATTCACAAAGAAGTAACTTTGCACACAAAGGTTTGTTTATTTTCTGTGCTGGCGTCACTCAACTGTCAAATTTGCAGCTTGCGGAAGCGTCACCTTTGTGTTCTCCTTATAATAGATTATGACGATTGTGATGTTTCGATTTGTATACAGGGTGAGTCATTTCAATTTGGCTAGCCGTATTATGGAATAACTTTGAGAATTTTTACCCAATCGGTGTCATCAGAAAAGTTTTTTAAATATCGATTTAGTGCAATCTCAACTATGGATTGATAAATACCGAGAGAACATCGCCGAATTAGTGTCACATTACATTGAAAATAATTAATAAAAGTCTCTATCAGATCGCTAATAGTAGGCTAAATCGCATCTATGACGTTGTAATGAATAAATTAAAGCCGCCGTAATGAATAATGCCACGAATTTCGTAACGCCGTCAGCAGATAAACTTCAGTGAAACTTCCAAAAGTGCATTTGAAAGCCATATTCCCTGCTTTATTTATTCGACGTTTTAGTTCAGACTTCGTTGATCCATACACTATAAAGCTATTGTATTCCTAGACTTGAATGTGCCCAGAAAGTTTTTGCCTTTGCATTGACTCTTATGCTTTGCATTTCCTTGATCCAATTCCATCCGCAAAACTCGGTGCTTGCTTATTAAACTAAAAGCACTAGATTTTAGAACTATTCTCTCGCTCACTTTAATTTTCGTTTTCGATTTATAAGTGGGCCGATTGACTCTCCATCATTATTCGAGAAAATTAATTTCAAAATTTCTCAGCGAAGCTTAAAAAGTCCAGCTATTATTCCGTTGGGGACGATTAGAACTGTTGTGCATCCAATGCTCCGATTTATGGAACTCTGAGGGTATTTTATAAGCTTTCAAGTTCTATTAACCTTAATTTTTCTTCTGCAAATTACTATTTCAAAATATCACTAAATGAATTGTTTAACCAGTTTCTAAGTATTCTCTAGGCCATTTTTTGTGGCGATTTTTAAAGATTGGAGTATACGATAACAAGCCGAAGTTCACAGAAGAGTTCAGATTGTATAACATTATCACTAAATTACTCTTGAGCGATAAGTTGAAAAATGCTGAAAACAAACTTTATTTTGGTCTAACTGATAACGACGGCCACTTATTTGACATTGTTTCTTAAAACTAGTTGAAATAAATTGCAATACATTTCTAAACCTACCTGTACTGAGCATTAATAAAATTATTCAATGATTTCATCGACCTTCATAACCAGAAGCACCCTATAGATTTTCCCAATGTTTCCCAATTGAGGTTTGTGTGGCTTGTTTTGAACTCATTCCATAGATTTGCGCATTTAATCCTTCAAGTACTGTAAATCAGAAAAAAGTCTAAATGCTTTTTTGAATTCTGTGTTTGAAATATTTCAAGCAACAAATCATTCATAGGCCAGTGAACATGGATTTTTTGAGCATGTCAGTGTACACTGATTAACGTAGGACTTCCTTCTATACACATTTTTTTATGCTTTTATTGTTGCCTTGCTTGTTTCATTGTACATGATTGTTTTTGTTGTTAGTCTCACGCCCACGCAATTGAAAGTGCGTTAACCGGAAAAGCTACCGACAATTTCGCAGTTGAATTGATAAGCGAATTTAAGCTTAGCAGGAAGCGTAGATAAATGCTATCTCAAATATAGCATATTGCTGGAGGGTAAGATGGGAGGAGTGCGGCTTGTGGTATGGAGGTGTTATTCCATGCGGCGTTCTTGAAAGTAAACATCAACACTTAAATACATACATACGTTTCTATATATTATATATGTACACTGGTATGTAATGGAAGTGCCTATCAGTGATTTCGGATTTAGTATTACATTTAAGCTGCGTAAATATGTGTTTGATAAAGACGACTAATCCCTAAAGTGACAGACAATTTAAATTTTTAATAAATATAATATTTTTGGGATTGACAACTCAATATTACTCATCAGTTAAGAGGATTTTTAGTTTCTTTACTCACTTATCTATTTACATAATATTTAGAATATTTGAAATTAAAAAAAATTTAGGAAACCCTTTCACAAATAATTATGGTTGAGAATATTTTATCAGAGGTTCGGAAAGAAGGGGTTAGTTCCAATGGTGTCTAATAACCCAATAATAGCGACTAATGACTGAATACAATAAATAGTTTTGTGCTTAATAGTTTGAAAGAGTTATGAAAATATTACAATAATATCATCATATGAAATGAATTCTGGATTCGTGCGATATCAACTTACGCGATTTTGGTCGAGTTTCACAGAATGCGCCAGTCGTTTATTTCTGGTGATAACAGGCGCCAGTTGGACTCATCAAGTGAAGCCAAGTTTTTCTCCGCCTGATCTACCATCAGCTGGCGCCGCATTGAATAGTTTCAGAGCCAGAGTGTTTGTATCTATTCGGACGGCATGACTCAGCCAACGAAGCCGCAAAGCTCGTTACTCCATCGCCTACGAAATTCGCCGTCACTAACGTGTAAAGGTTCAAAATTTTCCGCAGAATCTTTCTCTCAAACATTACTGCGCCATACGCATGGGCATGATGACTGCCTTATAAAGTGTTAGTTTTGTTCGTCGAGAGAGGACTTTAGTCTTTATTACCTACTTAGTCCAAGGTAGCACTTGTTAGCAACAGAGATTCTCCGTTGGATTTCAAGGCTGATTGGTGTTACTACTGGTCCCTAGATAAACGATATCATCGGCATACACCAACAATTGTACGCTCTTAGAAAAATGTGTTTTCTGCGGCTCGCACAATCATTTACAGCATCAAATTAAAGAAGACACACGACATCGAATCTCCCCGCCTGAAACCTCGTTTGGTATCAAGCGGCTCGGAAGGCCTTCCCAATTTTAACGGCGCTTCTGAATACCATTTATTTATATTTATTGTATTATTTTGCATAGCTGTATTAGTTTTGCTGTGATACCAAATTCAAGACGGTGCATATTGTGATGTTAAAAATTACCGATGATATTATTAGCTTAGGACGGATAAAGGTCTTGTCATTTTTTAACCCTTCTTGACCTTTCTACAGCATTTCCCACTGTAAATCATTACCTATCATGTTGAAAGTTGAGAAAAATGTTTTATTTCTTACCTTGAACGTTGTGTCGTGAGCATTCGCAGACTGTTAGTATTATAATTTATTTTTCTTGCTTTATGCCCCTAGTTAAAGGTATACTGGAAGGTTCTGTTCTTTGTCCTCTATGCCGATGAGGTTCAATTGTATCTTAGCCGCCCTTTTGATTCAATTAATTCAAGTTTTTGTAAATAAAATAACGATCTAAGTGTTGATAATGATTGGGCTAACAATTTTTTTTGTTGTTTTTTGGTGGGTGGGGTAGGGTTCAAAATGCCTTCGCACTTATAGCGACCGTCGTCTACTGCGTCGTGTGGTGT
Source organism: Anastrepha obliqua (assembly GCF_027943255.1). NCBI lineage: Eukaryota > Metazoa > Arthropoda > Insecta > Diptera > Tephritidae > Anastrepha > Anastrepha obliqua. The sequence continues at coordinate 93,059,843 of NC_072892.1, forward strand.
TGCCACTAAAACGATCGCTCCTCTACTTCTGGGGAGACACCCTTCCCGGAACTGCTTTCTATATTACTTCGGGAGTACCCAGAACGGCATCCATAAAGAACCAATTCCCCCATGTCTGGGTCTACAATATTTGTAGCCAGTTTTCATGCTTTAGGCTCGTCTTCTCTATCTGTGCGGATTCGCTTTGTTGCACTGTGTCGAGGTCAATCTTTTTTTTTCGTAGTACGTTCTCGATGTATTTCTTTACCGCGTTCGAGCATTTTGCTGATTATGTTGCTCGGTGCGATGTCACCAATCTGCTCCCTCAGAGCATTTCTTTCTGCGAGTCATCTGTCACAACTAAAAAACGTGTGTTCAGCGTCATCGCTCGGTGCTTCGCAGTATATGCACTTGGCATCGGTTACCTTACCCGTACGGTATAAGTAAGTTCACTTCTCCGAAAGTTCACTTCTCCGAAATTCTTTGGACACATTAGTCAATTGACGGAATAAGTTTCGCCGTCCATCTACCACTCGGTTCCATCGGCTTTGCCACCGCAGCATGGTTTGTCGTCTCCGTTCTGGGAAGCTAGTGATGACGTGTTTCTTCTTGGACCATGAGGTCGATGGGTATCTGACCGCTGATCACGAAAATTGCAGCGCCTGAGACAGTGCGGTAGGCTGAGGAAACTCTGAGTGCCGCTGTTCGCTGCACAGCCTCCAGTGCTTTGCGCTTGGCTTTGCAGTTTAGCACAATTCCCCATACCTTGCAGCTGTACAGAAGAATTGAGCTTGTGGCCGCCATAATTAGCTTTCTTTTGCTCTGTGTTGGCCCACCGATGTTTGCCATTAATCTACTTAGCATACACGTGACCTTTGCTGCTTTGGTAGCCGCATGCCATATCTGGGCCCAGAAAGAAAGCCTGCAGTCAAGTTGAATACCTAAGTATTTTACTACTTTTTGGGTCACTAAGGACGTGTCACCTATTTGGCATGTGACCTCGTGTCATAAAAATGACTTCAGTTTTATGTTTGGTGAGTTCCAGGCCGTGTTCCTTATCATGACTTGGTTCAGCTTCCTTCTAGCGTCCTCAGTGTCCCGAGCTGGTATAACCGCAACTATATCGTCCGCGTATCCCATTAAATATGCATCTTCTGGCATTTCTATGCTCAATATCTCATCGTAGCTTGGATTCCAGAGATCGGGGCTAACAATAACGGTCTATTTCTCAACATAAGTAAACCCCAGTGTATTGTCATTTATAAAAAGTGTTTAAAACTTGATGCGTTTAGCAAAGCAACCTTAAATAACCCTGCCGTTGATTATGCTAAGAAACCATGGCATGGAACAATCACATATTTAATGCCGTAGATAAAGTATTTTATATGGAATGCTTCAGTCTCTTTGATATATTAAATATTTTACCCCACAGAGAATTAGATTACTCCTAGCCAAAACCTATGGAACAACGCATTAAAACTATTGAAATTTATTGGTGGAAAGTGTTCGACTTTACGAAAAACTTATCTCATAGGCACCTGAAATTTATTCTATGCCTCTTGAAGATTTAATAAAAATAAGATGCCTTGCGATGTTGCATAAAATATTGATATCAATCTACTCTCAGTATTTCAATCAATAAAGCAAGCTGAGCTCTTATACGCTAAATTTAAGTCGTTGATATCTGAATGCCAATTCTTTGTTTTAGAACAGCCTACCACTAAAGTTGAAAAGGGTTAAAAACTCACGGCGTTGGAAAAATGGACTTCGGAAGTATTTTACCAAGTAATAAGTACCACTTTCTGCTTCTTCCCTTCTTTTCCCATTAGCTTAATTTTTGAATTTCTACTATTTAACTTTTTTCTCTCTCTCATATTTTAAATGTACTCATCTTTGAAAGTAGTTTTAGTTTTGAGGTTCAATTATATTTTTGTCTTACTTATACTCAACGAAATATATCCAAAGGTTGTTGTGTTCGATATTAATAAATGAGCCGTTCAGAGCGCAAGTCGATTAACTCCATAAAACAAAAATTTTAAAATTTTCTTTATAAAATAAATTTAAAAGTATATTGTAAAATCCATAAATACAGATATAGCTTTCATCTAACGGTATATAAAACTAATAAAAAAGAGTTGCCAAAAAATATTCGTCAATAATGTTACAATTTTTATGTGACTGATGCAGTTAATCGATTTTGTAACTGAAGAAAGTAATAAACCTAAATTCAGTGTTTAAATTTTTAAGTTTTTTATTACAGAAATAGTTAGTTATTATACATTTTTGTTAAAGATTTTTCATTAAAATAAATGTTGGCAGTTATGCTATATGATATCATTTGTGATTAATTAGTTAGTAATAAAATATATGTGAGAACTTGTCTTTCCGTTTTTTTGGTTTTATAGCAATTATGTTTAAGAGGACGAACGAATTTTGGCAGGCCCACCATATCTCTTCTTTTTTCTTTTATCACAGTTCTATCTTTAGGATGTAATGGAGGGTGATTTATATTTTTCAAACTTTAGGGCTTACCAGCTACAAATTGCCTTACTTTAATGGAATTTAAATTCTGAATCTCCTTAAGGTCACATTTAAATTGTATGAGAGACTAAGACTCTGACTGACTAATTTATTTTATTGTACTTCAATTCTGATAAGATGACACTGAAAAATTTACCGTTATCATTTAGTGCTGGCAAGCAGTGTTCAGAACCGATATATTTCAAACTGGCAGTCTACTTACACAAGACTGGAGTCATACAAATATTTTTGATTATACCATCTTTGTAATGAGTTAGGCCGTTGGAAGTTACAGCCCTAGCTGACTTCCAGTAAAAGATTGGGGATAATCGGTTCAGAGGAAGCGAAGTTATTGCGTCTGAAGTGTCCGTATGTTTGTGTCAGTTTTCATGGAATCGAAGTTGAATATCTCCAAAACATCGATTTATCGCATTTTAATTGATCACTTGGGCTTACGAAAGGCACAAGTTAACTATCAAGTCAAAAATTGCTTAGAATCCAACATTTGAAAACCTCATTAAAGAGGCGAGAAAAAAGGAGAACTTTCTTTAAAGGGAAGGGAATTGTTCACAAAGGGTTCGTGCCAATGTGCCAAACCGTCAATGCAATTTTATATCTTGGCGTTTTGAATCGTTTGTTGCATCGCATTCGTCGAATTTCCGATCGATCTGGTCGATCCACTCTTGTGACTAATTTTTTGATTATAAATCGTATTTTAACCATCATTCACTCACCGTATTCGCCTGATATGGCTTCCTGTGACTTCTACCTATTGGGAAAATTTAATTTGGACATGAAAGGAAAACATTATGCGTCCGTAGAGACCATCCAAAAGGCTTGTACTAACATCCTGAAAGACATTCCGGCCAATGACCTGAAAGCCTCTTTCGAAAAGCTTTTAGATCGCGCAAAACAGTATATCGAGGCTCTTTTGAATAAATAAACTCGAAGTTATCAAAACAAAGCTCCTTTCGTTTTTATTTTAGTTCAGTCTTGTTTATTTTGGACTTCACCTTGTACAGCAGGTGGTCCGAAAGCCAGCCGTGTACTAATTTTAAGCAAATGTTGATTTGAATATATAAAATTTCTATTTAAAAGTTCTCTTTGAAAGTTGCTAATGCATTTAAATTGCATTATTGAAACCATTTCATTAGAGTATGGAATTAATCAAATGGCCTATGAAATAAATTACCTACTTATTATTCAATGGGCAAAAAAAAAAGTCATTTTATTAGTCTTTATTATTTAGAAAAGTTATTAAAAATATAAAACTATGACTTAGTATAGTACAGCGCTTTGAAACTCTAATTTAACAACTCAAATAAAACTAAATAAAATACACAAAAGTACAGGGTGGCTCAATTAGTGATTTTTGGAAAAATAAGGAGTTTACTATAGTTTAATAATTGTGAAAATCATTCCTTTAAAAACATTCCTAACAAATTTAGAAATAATTAAATTTACTTGGGCTATTATTTGCTCTTAATTCGAAAATTGCTTTTTGGTTTGGTATCTTCAAAACAGTCATAATTTCTGAAGCTTTTCAGACTTCATATCGAAAAAAATCTTATTTAAGAGATAACTTTTCAATATTCTTAATGATTGTATTTAGTTTAGTCGAAAATATTTTCAGAATATGAAAATTGATTGAAAATTAAGAAGTAGAGCCTTACACAAAATTATTTTGTGTGAAAAGTTACGGAGATAATCAAACCGAAATACTGCCTGATTTATAACCTTTCCAATGATGCGCCATTTATGTTCAGTGGCTCAATAAAGAACTCGGCATCCAATTGATATGGTTCTAAATCAAAAAATATATATTAAAATGCAAATCTAATGCGTTTATGTGTCACATTTATTTACGTTCTTCAAGCGTATTTTTCAAAACTACAAAAAGCATAAACAAACTTCAACGCATTCGTTTATAGAAAATACAAACATAAAAAAAAGCAAAATATATATATATATATATATTAGGCCGGGTCGATTTATGGGGAGGCAAAAAATCATATTCTAGGGATCAAAATAAGAAACTTTGGTGAAGGAACCATACCTCTAAAACGAATTCATATTTTTTCAGTTAGTTTTCTAAATGAGCCCACAAATGCTCAATTGCATTTATGTCTGGAGCTTGTAGAGGTTTTTCAAGTAATTTAGGGCAGTTGTACATGAACAATAGACGGACATAATTGCCTTATGTTTGGAATCGTTGCCTTGATAGTACTGGAAATTGTCCTTAATTCCCAACTTTTCAGCACTTTGGACCAAATTTTCTTTGATAATTGTTAGGTTTTGTTTGTGGTCCATATTGCCGTTAATGAAGCACAAATTTCTAGTACCAGCGGCGGACATACAACCCCATACCATTACCGACCCATCCCCATGGTTAACTGTCGGACGTAAGTTTTTTCCAGCAACTCTTCATTAGGCCTTCTCCACCCATATGATTATCCATTTGACCTAAATATGGTAAACTCGCCTACATCTGCAAATAAAACGTCGTTTCAGAACTCGAAATCCTTATTCCCATGACGCTTTACGAATTTTTTGCTCTTGTATCGATTAATCGCGTTGATGAAAGGTTTTTTCTTCCATTATGTTTATATTTGGGACTTTTATTCAACAAAACACGACAGAAATTTTATTTGAATTTATTACGTTTGGTTCTTTCTTTGCACTGTTCTACCGAGACCAAATTAATTGTGGGATTCCCCGTTTTAAAGTGCCAAACAATCGCAATAACGCCAGGTATTCGACTTTTATTTTGACATCAATTTTGCGAATGCTGCATGATTAAGTTTTTATAACAAGGAGGTAATGGATTTGTAAATTATTATTACTATTTTTTAAATCCTACTTGAATACCCAATAGAAAAATAAAAAATAAAAGCATTTAATTTGCATATCTTACAAAAATTTTGAATTTGAAGCTGCATGCAATGTACGTCCTAGTTCTTTATTGAGCCACTTTAAATGAAATCTGAAAATGTTTACATAATTGAGTATCTTTCAGTATCTTTTATTAGCGATTATTTGATATTTGGCACCTTCCTAAATTCTGTGAAAAAAATTTCAAACCTGTTTAGTTCTATTTGCTCCAATTTGAGCACGAATTTAGCCCAAGTGCAGAATTTGGGTGAAATTGAAAACAAAATTGCAGGAAATCGCCACTTTTTGTAACATTTGAAATGGAATGACGGCATATAAATATATATTTTGCATATTAAAACACCGAAATCTACATATCACTCTAATACTTATACATACGTACTCACATATTTTATATAAATGTATGTATTTGTATAGCGAATTAATTAATTTGTAATTCTTCAATTATTTTATGCCTCTCCAGTTTCCTTTAATTGACGCAAAGCTTATAGCAGGGTCAGTGTAGACTATTCTACTTACTTATGATACTTACATATACGAGTATATGTATGTATGTGTACTAATGGAAGCCATCAAATGCATTAAGTAGTGCGTGATGGGATTTAAAGTAAAGCAACAACCACAAATGACTTAATCTGCCAGCCACAGTCGAAGTCAATTCCAATTAAATTCTCAAGTGTAAAATAAATGGTGTTTTACTACTTATATAAAATGGCAACATTTACGGGAATAGTATAAAGGGCAAAGAATTTCAATGAATTTCAATACTCAGTTATCAAACGAAAAAAAAAAAAGAAAAAAATTGAAATTAAAAAAAAAAAACATTCTTACGAGTACACAACGGAATCTACAAATAATTAGATTTGCATTTGGAATATTTCGGACCAATTATTACTTATTTTTGTGGCAGGTGGTTTGTGTTGTAGACTATACGGCGAATAAGCGGATGTGTGAGAGCTCGCATTGTCCTGGTGAAGAGTGATCCGTCTTTGGCGATTGGTTTTCCTAATTTCTTGGAAGACAACTGGCAAACAAATGGTTGTGTACCACTCAGAATTTACTGTTCTGCGTTGTTCTAGTGGTACGGTTGCGATATGTCCAGTTTTTCCGAAAAAACAGGCGACCATTTGCTTGGAAGTGCTTCGTGCGCGAACAACTTTTGTTGGATTTGGCTCATCTTGAAACACCCATACAGTCGACTGCTGTTTACTTTCGGGCTCAAAAACGTAAATCCATGATTCATCACCTGTCACGATGTCATAGACGTGTTTCGAAGCCCCGCGATCGTATTTTTTGAGCATTTCCTTCGACCAATCGACACGAGCCTTTTTTTGAGCGATTGACAAATTGTGTGGGATCCAACGCGAACAAATTTTTTTGACAGTCAAATGTTTATGCAATATTGAATGTATGCTGGTCCCACTAATGCTTAAGATTGTCTCAATCTCACGATAGGTCACATGACGATCTTGCAATATCAGTTCACGCACAGCATCAATGGTTTTCGGAACAACAACTGATTTTGGACGACCTCTATGAAATTCGTCTTGGAGTGAACTACGACCACGATTGAATTCACCATACCATCGATAAACACTGGTCCTTGTTGGAGCTTCATCGCCAAAAAATGAATAAAGTTCATCCATGCAATGTTGCTGAGTTAATCCACGTCGAAAGTTGTAAAAAATAATCGCACGAAAATGTTCACGATTTAATTCCATTTTTGGACCGAGATGAATCTTTTAAGTTACTGTAACCAACACAAATAGCGCTGGTATTTCAAAACGTTCTGAGTACGTAAAAGCTAAAAAATGTCAAACTTTGCGATACAGCTGTCAGTTGCCAGATTGCAACACCAGGGTTGCCAAATCCCGACATATAAATGGCATCCTTCGTATTATTTTAATATATATAGACTGTGTATTGTCTTAAAAAATTGAGCTAGCGGCACATATTTTGCTCTATACATGTTGATTGCTTCGGTCAATTATTTGTGCTTCTTTATTAAGCTTTTCAATATTATCATATCTGGTATATTTGGTATTGCTGTGTTTGAAAAGTTGGAATTATGATATGTCCGTCGCAGTATATTTTATATTTAGTGTTTTCAATGATTTGTTATAACCCTGAACAAATATTGAGTTGTAATATTGTTCCACGGTGTGTCTTATTTTCAGGTGTTTTAGTATTTCGATGTGAATAATTTTTCCAAATTGGTCATATCAGCTATTAAGAATTTTATTAAGAAGATGATGTAGGGTTTCAGAAGCATTTCCGCCCCTCCGGCATTTATAGTTAATTACAGCTTGGTCTATTACGCCATCTTGTATGGCTATTTATATTGGGTTGGCAACTAAGTAATTGCGGACTTTTTTTAGAAAATTCAAGACAATTTTTTCATTGAACTTGATAACCTTATTCTGTAATGTGTTGCCGATTTTGATCAATGACCTTTTATCCATATTTCAGGCATCATCATAATCCCATATCATAGAACTTCTTGTTTTTATTAGCAAAATACTGAACCGATTTGACATCATCATCATTATTGAAATTATTACCATTCAAGGAGTTTTGTAAAGATCGAAATAAAAAGTAATCAGAGGTGAACGCCAGGACTATATGGTGCATGTGGCAAAACATCCCAACCAAGCGCGAAAAATTTTTGCCAAGTGACCAAAGATGTTCCTGGCCTAGCATTGTCATGATGGAATATAATACTTTTTCGATTTGCCCATTCGGGCCGCTTTTTTTTCAACTGCATTGTTTAATTTCGTTAGTTGTTCAATGTAGACATCAGAATTGATTCGGTTGGATGGTAAGAGTGCAAAGAAGACAATTCCTTTGTAATCCCACCAAACTGATAACCAAACCTTGTTTTGATGAGTATCAGCTAGAAACCGGTCCCAGTTCGCTGGCAACAGCGGTGCAGTCAACATCGCTCCGCGCGTGAAAGCTGTTTTAAAAGTGTGTTACGATTTTGCAGTGGCGAAAATGTAGTGATCGTTGGAGCAACGTTACTCGATCAAATTTTGCGTAAAGCTAAACAAAACGAGTGCCGAAATCATTGGGCTACTCAAGGAGGCTTACGGGGACCAATCTCTGTCCAGTGCTCAGGTAAAATGGTGGCACAAGTCGTTCAAGGAAGGCCGGGAGGACGTCGAAGACGAACAGCGATCTGGAAGGCCTTCGACGACGCAAATAGACGAATATGCACACCGCCTTCCTCTGCACTTCTGCATTGGCCAAGATGGGGGTTCCGGTGCTTCCCCACCCTCCCTACATCCCACACCTGTTCCCTCCGGACTTTTTCTTGTTCCCGCGCCTGAAAAGAAAGCTGAAGGGGAGGCGTTTCGACTCCATCGAGGCGATCCAAAAAACTGTGACAGTCGAATTGAACGCGATTCCGGCGGATGAATTTAAAAAATGTTTCCTGCAGTGGAAGGACCGCTACCAGCGGTTTATTGACGCTCAAGGGTCCTATTTTGAAGAAACTTCATAAAACTGCTTAAAAAAATAAGGCTCATTACTTGTTATAAACAACCCTTTTTCATCGCCAGTTATCCGTCGTTTTAAAAATGGATCATTTTCATTACGTTTCTTTAACAAACCGCAGCTGTTAATGAGTTGCGTTAAATGCGTATCTTTCAGTTCGTGAGGAGCCCATGTATCGAGTTTTTGAACATAGCCAAGTTGTTTTAGGTAATTTTCAATGCATCCACAATCTCACGTGTTGTACTATGACGATCCGAATCAATTATTGCTTTGATTAGGGCGTCATCAACTTCATCTGGACGACCAGAGCGTTTTTCATCTTTGAGTGAAAAATCACCAGAACGAAATTTGCCAAATCAATTTTGACACTGACGGCTTTCTCAGCAAAATCTTGATCGGTTTCGAAAGGATAAAGTTTTTTTGCGTCGCTTCATCACTATGGATGATTCTTGGGTCTACAGTGCTACATATTCGTTTAAACGCATTGCATTTTTTTCGTTTACTTTAGAACTGTTTTAAGATTACAACAATAACAACAACAAATATTCTTCCAAACTATTCGTTTAGGTAACAGTAAACCATCGTTGCATTTGTTTCTTATCTATTGCTTTTTGTTGTAAAATAACGGGTCTTTATTTAAAATTGTGCTTAAAAATGCTACATATTCGTATAAACGCATAGTTTGTTAAAGAGTGCAGTAGTGAAATTAAAAGTGATTAACTTGTGAATATTGTTTGTAACTGAATATTTTGGTAAATTCTTACAATTTTTTTACACATTCATTCAAATTTCTTAGCTAAATTAAATTTTTTAACCTAATTTCTTCAGATTTTCTAAAATGCCTAAGGCAAAATACTTAAATGATGAGGAACGGGTATTGGTCAGTGTTTACCATGAGGAGGGCTATTCCAATCGTGAAATTGGACAAAAAATTGGAAGATCCGAAGGAGTTGTGCGTGCTTTCTTAAAGAAAGCAGACATTTATGGAATAAAGAAAGCAACAAGAGGCAACACAAATTGTCACAGCGTGACAAAAACAAAATAAAGTATGAGGCTACGAAAAATTTTTTGAATTGCACACAAATAAAAAATAAATTGGGTCTTCCTGTAACGGGTCTTCCTCCTCATGGTAAACACTGACCAATACCCGTTCCTCATCATTTAAGTATTTTGCCTTAGGCATTTTAGAAAATCTGAAGAAATTAGGTTAAAAAATTTAATTTAGCTAAGAAATTTGAATGAATGTGTAAAAAAATTGTTAGAATTTACCAAAATATTCAGTTACAAACAATATTCACAAGTTAATCACTTTTAATTTCACTACTGCACTCTTTAACAAACTATGCGTTTATACGAATATGTAGCATTTTTAAGCACAATTTTAAATAAAGACCCGTTATTTTACAACAAAAAGCAATAGATAAGAAACAAATGCAACGATGGTTTACTGTTACCTAAACGAATAGTTTGGAAGAATATTTGTTGTTGTTATTGTTGTAATCTTAAAACAGTTCTAAAGTAAACGAAAAAAATGCAATGCGTTTAAACGAATATGTAGCACTGTATCACTATGATTTTTAATCAAAACACGAAGCTGAAGAGTAGTGTTAGCCTGGAATGCGAAAGAAATTTCATTTGTGGATTACTTGCAAACTGATAAAACAATAAATTCTGAATATTATTGTAACCTTTTGGATTAGCTGAAGGAAAAAATTCGTGAAAAAAGACCCAGCTTGCAAAAGAAAAAAATTACTGTTCATCAGGACCCGCACCGTGTTACAAAAACATTTTGACAGAGGCTAAAAGCCATGACTTAGCCTGGAATACACTTCAGTGATCTGGAAGCTTATGCGACTTCTTCAGTATATCACAGCACCTATTCCACTAGTCATTTTAGAAAGTTAAGTGTATTGCGTTTGGAGTTAGAGCCCTTACGTCATCCTTCTTTTTCAATAGTAATCCTGAACTGTTTTTCCGCTTTAAAAGCCGGAGCCATATGGCCCATAACTAACTATAATGTTCCGGTTTATTTCTTAAATGACTTGAAAATTCAACTGTGTAAAAATTCGTAATATTTCTTCTGTGGTACTTTTCGAACTCCTTAAACCTTATTTGTAACCATTTAATCTTTATCAGCGGTATGACATTTTCGACACCCTTTTGAATGCGAACATAGAAATTTAAGTTCTAAGCTTTGTGCAGATTAAAAAATAATTCAATAAATTTTCGGGCATGAAATTTTATAACTTATTGTGCTTTGATATAAAAGAGTTCGAGTTTCAAGTGGTTTAAAAATTCTGTTGATTATTGACATTTTTTTTTGGGTTGGGCGCTTTCCACCATTTGAAAAAGTCGAGCACTTGTCATATAAGAAATGTACACGAAGGCCAGTAAAAAAAAAAACAAATTTTTCTTTAACTTTATATAAAAGTATAGTTCAGTGTATATCAAAAACATTATTAACTAATATTCTAAACTTTGTACAGAACTCGCAAAATATTTACGAATTTTAAAAAAGTATCAAGAACTTTCATTACTTTCTAACCGAATCTTTAAAAACTTCTCGGCGTGCAGTTCATAGCCCATTTAATTTTAGTGTAAGTTTGAAGTCGTTCAAAAGTCTTGTTGATTTTATATAACTTTGTTTGCATACGATGTTGACAATTTTCTTTGATATAAATAATTAACAAAAACAATTTATCATGAAAAACATTACGAACAATGCAAGAAGAGAAAGAGATTGAATTATTTGAGCACAAGTGCATATAAAGTATATACATACTTAAAATTTTTTTGTTTTAATTTAAGACAAAAAAATGCGACCAAATAAATACTTATTGAGTCGATTAATATTGATTGCCTGTGGGTCGTTCAGTCCACCAACCGCGATGCATTTCCGTATGTTTGGTAAGATATAGCCAGCATAAAAGTAAACGAGTTTCAATAACATTTAATAATCGCCTCAGAAATAGCGCGAAATCATTTCATGGAGCGTATGATGTATGAAGTAATCGGTGGCATAGTGTCACCAGTGCACGATGGTCAGCAGAAGAGCGGTCTGGCTGCAGGCAGACATAGATTAGCAATGCTGAGGCTGGCACTGCGTTCATCCAGCTGGATACGAGTAAGTTTGAATTTAAAAACACAAGCTGGCAATAAAGTTGTTTGAATGCAGTTAATTTTAATTTTGCATAACTTTAGCTTTCCGACTGGGAATTACGACAGCCACAATGGACTCCAACGGTTGACGTGCTGAAATATCATAAAGATTGTATAAATAATATACTAACAATAAAAGCAGAACGTAAGCAAAATATTGTGCTTCCAGAATGGCTGCCACCGGAATTGCTTGAGAGTGCAAATGAAGTACAGTTGAGATTTTTAGTAGGCGCTGATCTGCTGGAAACGTTCGCCAAGCCGGAGTTGTGGACCACTGAGGAGGTGTCTATTGAATAAAATCAATTATTGAGTAAAATTAAATATTTAAGAAAGCTTTATTTAAATCCTAGATTCAAAATATTGTGTGCAATTATGGCTTAGTGGTGCTTACACGCTTTGGTTCGGATGTGGATAGATACATTTTTGAATCGGATATATTGTCGAAATATCGTGTATGTGCTGATTTTATAAACTGCCAAAAATATTCCTAGAGCTTTTTAAATTATCTCTGGTTTTTATTTTTTAGGGCAACATCGAGTTGGTGATAAATTGGACGACGAACAATTTGAGTTCGACTTTGGTGCGTCGCTTATTGAAACGCGGCCAATCTGTGAAGTATTTGATTGATGATGATGTAATTGAGTATATCCGAAAACATAAACTATATGACTGCAAATGATAAATATTTTAGATTTTATGTGCATAATATCGTCCCCCTTACGCCAGAAGCATGAATGTGCAAATTTTCCTATTTCGACTTAGTGAGTTGACTTGATTAACCTTTGGACGTTCTATGTTACACCAAACCCCAGAATACCATGCGAACAAAAAAACCGCATATAAGTTTTTAGCAGTATTCAAATTGTCTACATTTTCATAGAGCAATAAACTTTTTTCTGCCATGAAAAAGCTTCTCATTAAAAATATTTGCCGTTCGAAGTCGGCTTGAAACTGTAGGTCCCTCCATTTGTCGAACAACATCAAGACGCACACCACAAATAGGAGGTGGAACTCGGTCAAACAACCAATTATATATATATATATATAATATACTTTAAAACTTGATTTCCCAACATCTTAATTTTTCCACATTCATGTTTCTGGCCAAGGGAGACGATATGTATTGAGATATCTTTTTTCAATTTATGTTGTGATTGAAAGTTTTTCAGTTTATGAAGAAGGTAGTTCTCTGTTAACCTTTCGGTAACATTTTATGCTACCATATGTACTTATATGTGTATATAATTGGCACTTCGACTTTTTTTGGGTGATTGGCCGAGCTTCTCCTCCTATTTGTGACGTGCGTTTTGATATCGTTTTAAGCCGACTCCGGACGGCAGATGGTTTTATTGAGGAGCTTTTTCATGGCAGAAATACACTCGGAGGTTTGCCATTATCTCACGAGGGGCGACCGCTATTAGAAAAAAACGTTTTCTATCATTTGTTGTTTTTCAAATGGTAATCACACACAAGCCTATTCCACACAATCCCTCCTTGAAAAAATCTTGAAATTTTTTTTGAGAAAATTAAAAGAATTAAAAAAGGTAAATAAATTGCTCCTTCTTACTCTATCAAAGTCAGGTTCCTTGTGTAGCACCGTTGATGCCACTTTCTACATTAAAAAAAAAAATACTGAACGTGATAGTAATTTCAATTTTAAATTATTATCTATTATTCTCTAATATCCAGCCTTTTGGCGTGGTCAACAAAAATTCCTCTAAAAACTACAAAAATTCCTCTAAAAACTACAAAAATAAAAAACGTATAAAAATTGATAAAGTTCGCGAACATATTTATTGTTTTCATAACTGAATTGGTTTCAGAGGTCTCTCATCCGGTCATCGGCATTCACCTAACTGCTGTTAAGGGGGAACTGCACAACTTATTTTTAGGAAAGCACAGATCATTTGGAGCTCCATTTCTTGATATTTCGTGTGATATTTCGAAAATCCTAAATGCGAATCCCTGTTGCAGAAGCTGTGAGGACTTTTCAGAGAAGGAGACTATTGAGCATTTTTCTCTGTAAATGTCCGGGTTTGGTAGCCAGACGATTACTTGGCAACCAGACTTTCTCCATTACATCAACAGCTCTGGTTGACTGTAGATATCTACCCGTTAAAGGTCTCAAAATGTCATCAAAACGGCGCTTTAGTGTTACTTGGGGAGAGCCAGTTTACTACTTCAACCATTCCATCTACCTACCTCTACTTTATTTCCTTTTTTTTACTTTATTTTTTTTATAATAAAATTTGATTTGTCAAGTATTAATGAACAGAAATGTCGACACAGTTTTGCCATTCTCAGATGTCAAGCCACGTACACTAATAAACCTCAATCATTCGACTCCCTGAAGACCATTATTCGCGAGGAAATCGCTATAACCTCGGAAATGATGCAAGGTGCTAGGAAGAATGAAGAGAAAATTGTCCAAATGTGCGTTACTATAAATGGTGACTATCTCCTAGATACTTGTTATGGTAATTGACCCAATAAATTGTGTTGTATTGAGTATAATGTTAACCAGAGGAATTCGAAATTGAGTAATTTTTCAGTAAATTATTCATAATACGCACGTGTCAAGTATAGACGGATCACTCTGTACAATGTGGCTGATGTTATACAAATACCTGCAAGTTGTGCTGTTGGGTATGTTTGCTCATACTCAAACATATATGCAAGAATTGTTCGCATGGCATGTACATACATGGTATTTACTCTGGACTACGTAAATTGAAAAGGTAAACAATGGGACACGTAAATAAAAAAATTGTATTCACTTTAGTTCAATAACTGTGATTCAGACATTTTTAATCATGGTGTGTTCAATTTTTATTATAAAATTATTCACTCTATAATACTATTTTTTAAATAACTGAATGATACGCCTGTCCAAGCAGTCTCACGCAAATTAACTTTGTTGCCCGTGTACCAAAGCCTCTGTGGAAAAAAAGTGTGGATAACTTTTCCACGTGCGCAAGTTTTTTTTTTAGTACCGCCTTTTTCATTGCATAGATATGTATGTAAATATGTTTGTAGGATATTTTCCAATACACGTCCACACCCACTTGCATTTGCATATGCACTTGTGCTTTGGTTGCAACGCGTAAGTCAAAGTGATGCAGTCGTCAACGCGCTTGTCGCCAATGGCTGTTGTAATATTTTTTCACCTACAGTTACACATATAACAATGGCAACTAACTTGTATACGCATGCAAAAATATAAACTCATTTGGTTTCTCTGATTACTTTCACGATTGACGTCAATATCTGACTACTATGTATGTATGCTCGTGTGTAATTTGCGTATAAATTCAATGGAGTTCGGTCGGAATGCCTTAATGCTCAGCATGCCTTATTTTATGCAGCCTTAATTTATTAATGCATGCAATTTTATTTGACAATATGTTGCATGAAGCATATGTATAGTGCACATATCTGAAGATCTACATACATATTACTCAGGCTGATTAAAAAGCTGGTTTTTGATAATTTTGTTTGTTGACCCTCAAATGTCTTACAAAAATATACACAATTGGATCTATGCTTTTTCATATCAAATTAAGCTAAGAGCAAGTACATCGAGCCCCCACTGATTTATTTAATATAATAAATTCGCTTCTACGATTATTTTAAGCTGCTGTACCATCAAACAATTTCTTGATAAAATCTTTTAAATTTTCTAACTTTGGACTATAACGCATTGCACTGTAGACATGAAGCATAAAATAATAGAAAAAGTTTTAAGAAAACTAAGTTTTCTCAAGTTTTTTTATAAAAGCCATAAAATTTCTAATACATAATAAATGATGTACGCGACAATTATACATATATATACACATATATTTGTGTATATATTTGTATATAAACAGACAGCTTTTTCGTGCTCGAAACCATCACTGTCAGCCAGTGTAATATTTTCGAGGCAGCAAATTAATCGCCCAACATTTGGAAAAAATTGAAAATCATCGCTGCTTTCTCGTATTATATTGAAAGGTCATCGTGATGCGAAAATCCAGAATCCAGCAGCAAATAAAATCCCTCAAGGTGAACATCATCCCCGCTAATTGTGAGATAAAGCCAATAACTGTGTCAACAGGTAGTTTGAAAATCCCGCTGGGATGCGCTCTTTCTAACTCAGCTCAGGTAGACACAATGAAAACGGGTTAATAATTAATGGAAATACTTCTAATATTCAATAAAGCTAAAAATGTAAAGTATATATTATAATATACGGAAAAAGAAATTATTTTTGTGCATTCATAGAAATTTTTCAATATTTTTAAAAAGAAAACGCGCTGACCGCTATGACAACCAACCATTGTTATGCTTTTACTTGGATCATGTCTAACAAACAAAAAGAAACTCCACGCCTACGTGAATAATTTGTGGCTCCATTAAAGTCAGCAACATTCCAATAAAAAATCCAAATAAAAGTGAAATGACGTAAATCCTCAGCGAATCGTCTTGGAACTTTTTTTACAATTTCCCTTTTTTAGTAATTTGTGAGTGTTTTAACAATATTCACAAAGTGTGGCTGGTTGAAGTGAAATTTTGAAAATTTAGTGAATATCAAAAAGCAATGGTAAGTATACTTTAAATTATACGTCATGACTTAAAATATTTTCTTACTAAGTATGCGTTGACGTTGAAATGCGAGAGTGATACTTTGACTGGACGAAGAGAACCGGCTTTTAGACGAAAATTGAGAAAATTGTAAAACCCTGTCTAAAATACAACCGATTGTTGGCAATTATATCAAGTATATAGTATATATGTTTTAAATATATAGTTAAGTAATTATCAATACTATTCTTTTTGCCGAGGAGGTTATCGGGTATAAGGTAACTAATTATATGCTAACTGACCTGATAAAAAACCGAGTGAATGCATTGGTGGTTTCATTCCAATACGGATAAACAAATTTTTCCAAAAAATTTGTGCACTTCGCCCAAAAAAAAGGTTAATTTCTCTACATGAATATGCACTTGGACAATTAGTTGATGTTCTGTTGCACTTATTACTCCAATACTGAACAAATT
Source organism: Anastrepha obliqua (assembly GCF_027943255.1). NCBI lineage: Eukaryota > Metazoa > Arthropoda > Insecta > Diptera > Tephritidae > Anastrepha > Anastrepha obliqua. The sequence continues at coordinate 93,076,927 of NC_072892.1, forward strand.
TACATTTATATTATTACTGCTTTAGTAGAGCTACTGATAGTAGAAAATAATCCAAATTAAAGTTTTGTGCACTACCCCATTTTTACTCGTCTTCACTCGTACATGTATCATTAAAAACTACCGCAACACTGCTGTTGATTGTTATTAACGTAGTTTGGGCTGCCACATTACTGTATATAATTGCAAGTGAGTAGAGATAATACATCAAAATGTTGGAAAGTTTTTAGAACACATAACATATATAAGGGTTTAAATATGTTTAGCACTGAGTGAGTAAGTGCATGGTGTGGCTTAGAGATGGCTATGTGTTCCGGAGCTGGTGACTAATCAAAATTTTTCTGCTGTTAAATAGTTTTGGGTGCTCAATGAGTGCAATAAATTTTGAAACATCATTAGAGCGATGGGAAAGAGTGAGGGGTTTGGTGAATGAGAAAGTGTGTAAACGAATAACTTGCACATCATTTTTAACAACACGATACACATCTACCAACATAATAGCATAGAAAAAGTATTTTGGCTAAATTAAAAGCGATTAATTACGGCTAGCAGAAGTGGCTTTAGAACAATGGTAAATTTGATGTTCGTATTTAAAATAGAGGTAAGACGTCTAAAATAAGCGTCTAATGAGCGTGTGAAGTTGCCTGTTTTCCATCGATCGCGCCTCAAGTGGTGGATAGGGGAACTCTTGGCAGATGTGCAGGGTAGGTGGGAAATAAAACGAGAAACATCTGATTGAAGGTGTAGGTAGTTTTCATGTACACCAAACTAGGAAAAGCGGGCTAGCGACCTACTTATTCGAATCTAAATTCCTAACAAATTGTTTGATGGCCACTCTGCTTCACTAGATGTTAAAGGAAAACATATATATGAAGGGTGATCAGATTTCAAGTACTTTTCCCCTATGGGCTGGAGGAATCATCGGCCCGTATTTCTTTAAAGAAGAGGCTGGCGCCAATACAACAGTGAATGGCGAACGCTATTGCTCCATGATAAACAACTTTATGATGCCGAAAATTGAAGGTCGTGGTCTCCACAACATTTGGTACCCACAATACGGCGCTACTTGCCATATAGCCGGTGAAACAATTTACTAGTGGATTGGCTACCAAGATTGTGTGATATTACACTTTTGGACTTTTATGTGCGAGGGTATGTCAAGTCTCAATGGTTTGTGGATAAACCATATTCGATTAAGGCATTGGAAGCTAATATTACTATAATCTTCAAAAGTAAATGTCATCAAAGGTTCTATATAAAAATAATAGAGATTGTCCAAGGAATTTGAATTTTCGTTGCCTTATTGCAATTTAAAATCTGATACCTATATAATTGATCCCCCTTTTTGTACATATATACTTATATAAGAGGCCGCTGTAGCCTATTGGGTTGGTGAATGACTACCACCGTGTGTGAATGTAACACCAAAATGAAAAAAAAAACTTTTTTATAATAGCGGCAGGCAGTGACAAATCTCCGAGTGCATTTCCGCCATGAAAAAGCTCCTCATAAAAAATATCTGTCTTTCAAAGTCGGCTTAAAACTGCGGGTCTCTCCATTTGTGGAAAATATCAAGACGCACACCACTAAGAGGGGGAGCAGCTCGGCAAGCACCCAAAGGGTGTATATATATATATGTATTGATGTAATAGTTAAGTTACATCAAAATATATCTACCAAAATGGTGCGCCAATCGCTTCTGGACTGCGTGCATTGACGCCAGTTAGAAACACCAAGGGCGGTCAGGGTGTCGTCAACTTGGTTTTTCCAACGTAGATGAGGACGTCCTTTTTGCGATTTCCCCCAGTGCATTTCGAAAAGAGCACGTTCTATACTGGTGCGTTATTGTCTGTGATCTAGTGCAGCCGATGAATTTTAATGCGCTTTACTACGATTACTAACATGCCGGTCAACTTTGATTATCTGAAATTTTCCAAATTTTTTTACATCAAAAATGCCTGAATGGAATAGGCGAAAGCAAAATTTTACGTAAGTAGATGTTGCAGTATCGGCACCATAAGCCCCATTTACAATTTGAGTGGCCTGTTTCGCCTTTATCAAGGAAAAATAGTATTTGTTTAGTGTGAAGTGTCGTCCGATCATAAACTTTAAATTGTTTGATCGATACTTTACGAGACCATACAGCCATCTACCGAGAAAATAATGGATTTCCTTTGGCTTTTTATATCGAGAAAAAAAAAAACGCTTAAATGAATAAAGTTCGCGTAAAGCAATAAAATTGTCGTAAATAACAGAATTCTCTTATTAACAAATCACACCCTACCATACAAGACGTTCTCAATAAAAATGTCTAACTTGCTAGTAGGCCCACAATTTAAATAAGAATATCATGCGAATCCTCGTGCTGGAAGTCTTCTTCTTCAAGGAAGTAGGCCGAAATGCGATGTAAGCAACAGTCTATTATTAATATTACTCTTCGTTCATAGTACCCAATATCCTATATTTTATTTATACCTAAGCATCATTTTACAATGAGCTCAGGTACCTTTTTATATAGAATATCCAAATATTTTATGATCTTCATACTTTATAAGCCCAGAAAGACAAAATGCAGGAGTATTTTGCAAATAGATATATATATTTATGCGTGAGGCCCAGTATCTTGGTGACTCTGACACACGTTTTCTTTATCGACTTCGTTATTTTCTTGAAATTTTTGGAGCCAATACTTGTTGGATATCGGATAGAAAATAATTGCTTTGGCACATTTTCGTTTATTTTCCTACTGAAATCAACGTTTGAATACAGAATGACTGAACTCTCGATTTCTTCTTAAACTACTTTTTAAGCATTGAAAAATTAATCAATGATTAATTGAGCTCAAAGTGGTGGAATTTATTTTAAGTGAGATACATATTTTAATTATCTTTCCTTCGGCTTGTTTGAGCACTATGACAGCAGGGGCCATAGAAATGCCATTCTGTCGCTCACTTGAATGCCAAAAGCATTTACCTCGCCACATATACTTATAACTACCGTTGGCATATCAGTCCAAATCACAATCTACAAAAATTTACTTGCCACATTGTATGATCGACTCCACCTTCTTTTCACCTTTACTGTAGTCTGGTTAAGTTCTCAGTGCCTACCTATTAACACCGTGATATGATTTGTTTTGACTAAACATCCAACAATTCGATGACTGAGTCTTTTAAGACGGTCTAGTAGCTGCTTATCATGAGACAGCTTAATTGTAAATACGCCATAATCAACAATGATTGCCACCTCGCGCTGTCTGCTTTTCGCGCTTAAGTATAAAAGTTTTAATGACTGTTTCGCCAGTTTTTTTGTCATGCTTTCGCACGCATACATGCTCGCCCATACACATAGCCAGATACGAACAGTGTGGCCAGATCAACGGAAGATGCAGCAATGGAGGGGAGTGGCAAGAGGAAGTGTCTATTTTATTGACTTGGAATGAGATTATTGCGAGAAAATTCTTAATTTGTTCAAAAGGAATAAAAAGTTAGATACTGACGTTGCGTTGGATGGTATGTATGTATGTGTAGTGAAGCAGTTGCACTGTAGGTTAAACATCTATGAATGAGAATGAAAACATTCTTTAGAATAGTATAAAATATGTATATGAATGATGAAAAAATCTTTAAAGCAATTTAAAAGGAAATATTTAAATTAGCAACAGTGATTCCTGTGGTATCCAAGTTGACAGTTTTCGGTTGTTTTGAGGCTACTTTGGTTTAGAATTTCATTATGAATAAACTCACGACCGAATACGGTTTTCAAATTATTTAAATTTATTTCGAGCAACATCCGGAAAAAACTCACCTATTGATGCACTTTATGAGCCAATAGAGTTAAGTGCGATTTGGCTCTTTAAACATTTTTTTTTTACGATATGTAAAGTGACTGCTTGCGCCGCTAACACATGACGGACTTTAATCTCTTCTGTAGCTATATAATTCCATGATACTGAAGTAAAACCAAATTAAACTCGTTAGTTTGAGATAGAATTTTTATTAAATTAAATAGAATTTTTTTTATAATTTTGTATAAACAGGCGGACAGAAAAAAAAAATTGTTTTAAGAGAGGTGAGCCATTCAATTTCAAAATAGAGCTTAGTGAGATTAAAAGCTATGTGTGGGCAAAATTTGATAGAGTTTAAGTCGCTTTTCAGAAATGAAAACTTTTAAGAGAGAAAGAAAGATAGATAAGTAACATGCCCCAAATACACTTGTTTTTCCATTTTTGATATCAATACTAATGTCTCTTCTTCTTCCGGTCCTCAATCCCTTGTAGGACATAGGGCATCAATGAGGTATACAACTTATTCTGCGCCATTAAGCACGGGCAAACCGTGGGCAATTTAGCGGGCGATGAATGATAGTAGGGCAGCAGTGTGCAGTAGTCTAAGTTGTAGCTTAGAGAGCGAAAACGTTAATTGGAGGCGGATGAGGATCAGCATTTTTTCTTATTCTGAGCTTCTTTAACATATTGGTTAGGTACTAAAGGCTACACCAGGATCTTTGGTCATACGGAAATGACGGCGGGGTAGCCCCTTGTTGGCCAACGGTGAGGCTCCAAGCCGCGGAAGAGAGTTACTGGTAAATTAAAGCTGTCTGAAGTACATAGGGTGACCAAGTTCCGCCACCAGAATAAAAGTGAATAGGCTGGCGTCCTGTTTTCCTCAAAATTTGTGTGCCAAGGAAACATCAATAATAATGAACTATGCACATATCACTTACTCAAATGCCGCATTTTTTACATATTTATCTGTGGCAAGTGTACATGATTAAGGTTCGTTACATATAATATACAAAATTACTTTAACCGGAAAGCGGACTGTAATAAAAAATTGATATAAGAAGGGCAGATTTTGTTTTTACCAGATTTCAATAATTTTCTATGACGATCCTAAACTATACAGCTGCTATATTTATACTACTAGTACTGCTCCTGGAACACAGGTCTAGTGAGATTCAGTGGCAGATAGCACAGATCTGTTAAAACAGTGGGCTTAGAATAGCCAAGGGTGGTTTTTGATGAACCGAAACTCCCCACTTAAGCTGCTTAACACAAAGCTTAGCGAGTCGCTCACTCGATAGTCGGTTCTACGCTACTGGAACGCCCCGGATTTATATTCGCCAAACGCTGTCATTCTAGCAACATTCCCCAAACATTTATGGGGAATGTATATGCTATTACTATTAAAACAATAACAAAAATGTCAGGGAGCTGCCGTAGTATATTGTGCCGAGGTGCCTTGTAGAAATTATTATTATTATTTGTTTAAGCACCGATTATGTAGCGCATAGTGTCAAAGGCTTGCGGAAATAATTGGAGATGATTGCCGAAGTCTCGCAACCTACTCCAACCACTGGATCTATCCGGTTATCCAATATTGCTCCAGACAAAGAACTCGAGTCGACTTGTAAGACCCACAAAATGGTAGCGCAGTTATGATTTCGATATTGTAGCAGTCTGAACTCTCCCCGTGCTTATAAAAGTTGGACTCCGCACGACATTCTCCATTTGAAATGGAAATTTTCCCAAACCCAGCGCACAACCACAATTCACATTAGCTCGGTCTTGAGGATACTTGGGCAAAGAAGTTGTGAGCTCCCTGGACCATAAGCAGAAAAATCGTCCTGGACATTCCCAAGTAAATGGCGAAGAGGGACTTACCCACTTGTGTGGATTTCTACCATCCTTCGAGCTGCAGAACTTAATCGAGCGCATGGCATATGCTGACGATACTGACATCATCGGCCTTAACAACCAAGTTCCAAACTGGATAAAGAGAATGTGAATGGATCTGGTGGGGAACGAGGACAAAACGAAGTACCTCCTGTCATCAAACAAATAGTCGACACACTCGCATATCGGCACCCACGGCACTGTTGACAGTTATGATTTCGAGATTGAAAGACAACCTAACCGATAACAATGTCAGCTTTGAAATCCAATGTAGAATTTCTCTTGTCAACAGATGCTACTTTAGACTATGTAGGCATTTCAGTAGTAAAGTCGTCTCTCGACGAACAAAACTAACACTCCACAAGGCTCTCATCATGCCCGTCCTAACGTATAGCGCAGAAGCGTCGACGATGACAATATTTGATGTGGCGCCCTTGGAGAGTTTGAGAGAAAGATCCTGTGGAATATTTTTGGACCTATGCATGTTGGTGAAAGTGAGTATCAGAGGCGATGGAGCAATGAACTCTACGAGCTATACGAAGATGTACATATGGTGGAGCGAATAAAGATACCGTGGCTTCGTTGGCTGGGTCATGTCGTCCGAATGGATACAAACGCTCCGGCTTTGAAAGTATTCAATGTGGTACAACCTGGTGATAACAAAGGAAGAGGAAAAATCAGGCAGAAAAGGGCCTAGCTTCACTTGGTGAACTGGCGCCGGTTAGCCCGAGAAAAAAACCACTGGTGCGCTTTGTTAAACTTGGCCAAAGTCGCTTAAGCGGTTATCGCGCCAATCAAGAAGCAGAAGAATAATGCTCAGCTTATGACTTTTATTTTTTCGCTCAGGAATAATGATTGCGACTTGATTTTTATTTATTCTTTCACAACATAAAATACAAAATCTTATATACTATATTATAACTTAGACGATGTAATTGCTGAATAGAAATTTTATGTGAATATATTATACCTTTTACCTGCACTCACATACGGGTGCGAAGTCTGGGTGCTGAAACCCAATGAAATCGATCAATCAAATTGTTTTGAAAGACGATTTAGAAACACTAATCAAGGGTGAAAATGGAATCAGGTACAACAAAGTGCAAAGGATTCCATGGTATGGCCACATTCTCCGAATGAGCAACGATAGAGCTATCAAAAAGATTTTAGAACAAATATACAAGGCGATAAAAGAATAGGATGGCCAAGAAAACGATGGAGAGATGACAATGAGGCGACTATGGAGCTATGGGCTTATCTGATATCAAACGAAAAACTGATGACCGAGTTATTGTCACGGAAGCAACGGTTCACCGAACTGTATTAATATGATGATATGACGATGATGATTATGATACCATTGGGTGTCTAATAAGATCAAAGGCAAAATAAGAATTCACGTTTCTTCGATGTCATGTCGTCCGCAGGAAGTTAAAGAAGTTCATATTGTAGTGAAATTTGCAAATAAAAGAAGACAAATTATATATTACCAAAGCCATGTTTACCACGATTAATTAAGATATCAGAAGTGGTTCTGTATTACCCTTTGCACAGGTACGCATGCCTTTGACTGATTTCTTTTGCCATTGTATATCAGGCTGATTCTGTATCTAACTCGGTTCAAATAGATATCCTTCTCTTCTTTGATTTAAAGTTTCAATCCCAGGTATGATCGCGTCAATTCATCTTATCCCGACGACTCAGGGGCATTACTTTGGAAAAAAACAAATGCCGACAAATGCCAAAGCACAGAACATGCGCTAAAATTTTACTTTTGTGGGAAAATTATTTAAGGTTTTGCCCACACCCATTGCACTGTGCGACGATGTCAGAGATCTTGAAGCCAAAAACGGTGATGCGCCAATTGTTGGGTGCACGAATTCAGCGCCTTTTACGAATTGCATGCAATTTCCTTCGCCAGAAAAGTTCAAGTCTTTAAAATTAATTAAAACTTTTACCAAAGACAATCGGATAATAACTGAGGCTCGATACGTACCTAACGAATTATTTTCCCCCCACCTAATCCGCAAACAGCATTTTTTATTGCTGTGACAAGTCCCTCCAAAAATATTATTCACGTCAATGGTTTTGTAAAAACTCACAATTAAAGAGATTTTCCGCTTGAATTCACCGAATGAATTGCGGCAACAAAACGCTCGTATTTTGCTATTCACTACTAAGCTAAGTATACTTAGTGCTTTTATTCGTAGCCATCCATCATTTGCATTCTATATTAAGGTGTCCATAGGACGTATCACGGAAAAAACTCTCAGCCAATCTGTCAAAATGTAAAATTCCGGAAAGTAATTGCAAAGCTAGTCACAGGCAGTGAAAGTAGTATTTCATTTTCAAAAATCGACTTGCAAGTTAACTTTCTGAAATTTTTATTTGTTGGAGCAGTGGTAACTAATACTTTGAATTTTATGAATTTTGTGTATGCCAGTATGTTTTAGAAACAAATTGATATTTTATATGAGGCAACAGTTTCATTGATGGTTTTTTTAAATCATCTTATCAGTTAAAAATTTCATAGCAGTAAAGTAATTTTTAAGATTTCTCTCCTAAGATTTAGGTAGCTGTAAATAATTGTCCAAATCGACCTGTTCGAGTTTCTGTTTCTAGATTGATTGGCAAAAGGTTGAAAAAAAACGTGTTCAAATTAATTGTCTGGTGTTGCCATGGGAAAGCAAACATTTGTTTTACATCAAAATTATTTGAGCATATTTCTTCCAATGTCTGTCCGCACCATAAGTATTTCGCCTTAAACGCGATAAAGACATGACTGTATGCTTGCAAGACTGTCGTAAATCCCAGCGTGACTGGAGTGAACAGTTGAGTCAGTAAAGTCACCAAGTCGAATTACTGTTTTGCGTTAACGGCCTATTCAAAAGGGCGTAGCTGAAGGTGCCAACTGAGGTGATGAGCTAATCTCTGGCAATCTTCATGCTTCTTGTTGGCGAAACGAACTCATTAATGCTACAGGCGATGGTGGATTCAGCGTTGAGTGTGAGTTCAGGTATTAATTTGCATTGAACGCAAAATGGGCTACTTCAATAAATCGGTGTGTTTGTTTTCTCTTCAAAGCAAACACAAGTCTCATTAGCCCAAATTAACAAATTGAATAAATGCAGTTTTAAAATAAGTGCTCGCACGGAATCTGTAAATAGTAAATATTGCATAGTTCTTTGATATTTTTATGTTAAAAACTTTTCGCTTTGGTAAACGTTGCCGAACAGGTATATACCATAAGCCTAAATGTATGCTTTAAAATTGATACTGTATTAAGGGGTTAGGCCACTCTAGGATTTTCAAAATATCTAAATTTTTTTTTTTTGCTTAAAAGATGCTTTAAACTCTTTAGAATATAAAACAAAAAGTCCTATGCGTGAAAAAAATGTTTATCTCTAATATTTCGCACTTTTGCGCGAGCGCCTCTGACGTCTCTGAACCGACTATTCAAATTTAAAGCGTGTTTATCTCAAAACGTGATTTTTCAAAACGGCAAGCAGCATAACACAAACAATTTTTAATATTTTCACTTGTAATTGTACAAGGATCTTTAGAACATTATTCCGCACTGAAATACGTACGGATTTTTTTATTAATTAATTAGAAAAATTTTTATAAACAATTAACGGTTCCATTTTAGACGAAAAATTCTACTTTTGACTTCAAACATCTGCAAAATACACAAATTTCAATATTTCTAAAATCCCGTACGTATTTCTACAGCTATACTCACGTCGATTGAGAAGAATGTTTTTAATTTGGTTTAGGTGGACATTTACGTCAGTTGTACTGCTTGCCGTGAAGTGCCTTTTTCGCAGGGCGCGTTCAGAGATTCACTCCAAAGGCGCCATTTTGTAATATTTTTCAATAAAAATATTTGTAATTACACTTAAATACATGCTTAATAATATACTTAAAAAGTTTTTTCCTGGCACCTTTCTTTCAATGTAAAAAAAATCCTTAAAAAACTGCTTTTTTACAGTAGCTAGAGTGGCGTAACCCCTTAAATAAACGTGGTAAGCAGCGGTAAACTTCTTAGAATAAAATGAATGCCATAATGTAGATGAAAGATGAGCAAAAGCCTAAAATAGTAAAAATCAGGGTTGGGCGTTTACAACATTTTTTGGATTGGTTACACTTACATTTGTAAACAATTGTAAATAATGTAAACAATTGTAAACTATTGTAAATAATGGAAACAATTGTAAACGTTTACCAGCATATGTCATTTCAACTTATATATAATGTAAACTATCAAGTCAAACAGATCGATTGTTGAACACAGCTGGTACTGTGACCTTTATCGATAACAAAATTTTCGCACATGACTGACAGGTCAGAATTCTGCACATTTATTTATTTATTCTAACTCGTCGTCTTATGTTGAAAAATGAGTGGTGCACCGCAAAGACCAATTTGGAAAAATCTTAACTACAAACAAATAAAAAATGGCTGAAAATACTCAGTCCAGTGTTTGTTTTGTGGCCAAACATTGACAAACATTGCAACAGATCAACTGGTATCGCATAGGTAAGTGTAATTATATCAAAATCTTATACGCGCGTACAGTGAACAACCTATCATTTTTAGAAAACGATGTTCACAGAAAAAGAATACTGATGAAACTATAATTCTAGAAGTGGATGAAATCGCCACCAGTGCAATGGGATTAAATGATTCCGTATATTCAGTAATGGACGTGTCAGCAAGTAGCACCCTTATTGATGCAGATAGCATTTTATTTGATATCATATCATCAGAATCGCAGCCTTCAACAACTCCAGAAGCAAGGTTCTCAAGTAATGCGATATGTTTTAAAGAACCTTGTGAAAAGCAGAAAAAGAAAAAAACAAAGTGACATTAAAAGTTATATGGACAATATGACTGCGAAGGAGGAGGACGAAATCAATTCGCTGCTCTCAAGGTTCTTTTACGGCTGCAACATATCGTTTAATACGGTTGATTCTGTGCATTTCAGGGCTCTTGTGCGCAAGCTCAGGCCCTGCTATGAGCCTAAAATGCCTGGCAGAAAAGCACTTTCAACCACTCTGCTAGACAAGGAGTATAACAAACAAATACAATCCACAAAAAATGATGTTGAGCGCAATTCAGTGCTATTGATTGATGTGTTGAAGAACACGGCGAGTAATTCAAAAACAGTGATTGCAATGATGCATAATGCCAACGGCACTAAAGTATTTCTAGAAGCATGGGACGTATCGGGAGAAAAAGAAAGTGCTGAAAAGCTATGCGAAATTAAAGATGAGTCTATTAAAATAGCGAAAACCATGTACAATACTGTAGCTTATGCGATTGTGTCGGAAAATGCCGCAAACGTGGTGCGCATGGGCAAGGATACAAACATTTGGCACAGTAATTGTAGTGCGCACGTTGCCAATCTCCTTTGTAAAAACTTGTTGGATAAAGATCTCGCGAGCAAAGTGACCATCCGGACCTTGAAAAACATGTTATATCCAAAAATGGTACAAAAATTAAGCTGCCACCTGAAACAAGTTGGTGCACTCATCGAGACTTCTTCGTTTGTTTAAAACAAAATTTACAAATAATGCGTTCAACTGTTGCGGAGACAGGCAGAGAAGGCAAAACAATTAAGGAGAATGTAAAAAATTTGCTGTTTGATTATGAGTTCGAGGATGATGTTGGCAAAATGATTAGTATTCTGGACCCGATTTGCATATTATTGAATAAAGTGCAGAGCTCATCTTTATCTGTTGCTGATGCAGCCCATTTATGGCTCTCTCTGGAACTTCCGGCAGAAACTTCTAGAACTATATACGAACGGCGTATTGAGCAAGCGCTTAATGTCTACTCCCTAGCAGCTTATTATTTGCATCCATATCATGACCGAAACAAGTTAGATCCTGATAAAACTGCAAAAGTAACGGATTTCCTTTTTAATACTAGGGGTGGAGAAGCTTTGCAGGAGCTTGACCAATTTCGAACAGAAGATACTACTTCGGCGTATTACAGTCAAAAAACTTGAGCGAAGATGCCTGTTTATATTGGATAATGGCATCGCTAAAATATCCACATCTGGCAGAAACAGCTTTGAAATTAATCAATATACCCGCCTCTTCAGCACAAATTGAACGCTTATTTTCGAATTGGAATTTTATTCATTCAGATTTGAGGAACAGACTCTCGTTTGCAAGTTCCAAAAAGCTACTTTTTATTTATTATCAAATGAAAATTCACCAAATCAATGAAGAATCGGACAATTAATAAAAATATTAAAATACTAAATATTAAAGCGTATTTTTTTATTATTTTTATTACAAGCTTGGAAAACTGTTTGAAAAATAGTGAAAATGCTTAATTAGTAGTAGATTGTTTCTGACTCATAAAAAAAGCAAAAAAAAAAAAAATTAATTGTGTACAATTGTTAACAAAAATGAAATGTTTATGTTAACAATTGCTGTAAACAATGTAAACAGTTTATAGGCCCAACCCTAGTAAAAATAAAGATTTTTAAAAATAACAGCGGAGATGAAGGGAAGTTTCAATGATAAAAATAAAGAAAAGTTAAGATAAAGTTAAAGATGAAGATGAAGATGAAGAAGAAGGTGAAGATGAAAATGAAGATGAAAATGAAGACGAAGATGAAGATGAAGATGAAGATGAAGATGGAGATGAAGATGAAGATGAAGATGAAGATAAAGATAAAGATAAAGATAAAGATAAAGATAAAGATAAAGATAAAGATAAAGATAAAGATAAAGATAAAGATAAAGATAAAGATAAAGATAAAGATAAAGATAAAGATAAAGATAAAGATAAAGATAAAGATAAAGATAAAGATAAAGATAAAGATTAAGATTAAGATAAAGATAAAGATAAAGATAAAGATAAAGATAAAGATAAAGATAAAGATAAAGATAAAGATAAAGATAAAGATAAAGATAAAGATAAAGATAAAGATAAAGATAAAGATAAAGATAAAGATAAAGATAAAGATAAAGATAAAGATAAAGATAAAGATAAAGATAAAGATAAAGATAAAGATAAAGATAAAGATAAAGATAAAGATAAAGATAAAGATAAAGATAAAGATAAAGATAAAGATAAAGATAAAGATAAAGATAAAGATAAAGATAAAGATAAAGATAAAGATAAAGATAAAGATAAAGATAAAGATAAAGATAACGATAAAGATAAAGATAAAGATAAAGATAAAGATAAAGATAAAGATAAAGATAAAGATAAAGATAAAGATAAAGATAAAGATAAAGATAAAGATAAAGATAAAGATAAAGATAAAGATAAAGATAAAGATAAAGATAAAGATAAAGATAAAGATAAAGATAAAGATAAAGATAAAGATAAAGATAAAGATAAAGATAAAGATAAAGATAAAGATAAAGATAAAGATAAAGATAAAGATAAAGATAAAGATAAAGATAAAGATAAAGATAAAGATAAAGATAAAGATAAAGATAAAGATAAAGATAAAGATAAAGATAAAGATAAAGATAAAGATAAAGATAAAGATAAACATAACAATAACGATAAAGATAAAGATAAAGAAAAATATAAAGATAAAGATAAAGAAAAAGATAAAGAAAAAGATAAAGATAAAGATAAAGATAAAGATAAAGATAAAGATAGAAAAGGGATAGAAATAAAGAAAAGGCAATTTTCAACCACGGGTGATACTACTAATTATGAATACGCTTTGGTAATATGAATGTGAATACGAATATGAATACGAATATGAATACGAATACGAATATGAATAAGAACATAAATATGAATACGAATACGAATACGAATACGAATACGAATACGAATACGAATACGAATACGAATACGAATACGAATACGAATACGAATACGAATACGAATACGAATACGAATACGAATACAAATACGAATACAAATAAAAATACAAGTACAGATATAAAACTGAATGCGAAAGGAGAACAAAAATGCGAATACGAATACCAATTCAATATGTTTGATAATGTGGGAAAAACTGTGTACCGATTTAACAAAAATTTTAATTTACCTAACCCCCTGTTTTCTAATTTCTTGAAACCGTCCATTTTTGCAACGTTCATTTTTGCATTCCTACATTAATTTCTAACTACTTAACGACTAGCATTTGGTGCCTACCGCCGTTGCGTTAATTAACACCCACTTTCTCATTCTACTTATCTGATTTTGCTGCTGAAACTTTGGCACTTATTCATTTTTGTGTACCTTATTTCACTGGGGCAATTTATTCTCAAAGTACAAATTATGGAAAATTTATTTGTCAACGGAAGTGCGAAATTAATTTATAAATTCTAATTAAAAGTTTCGCAACTTTCGCAGGTGAAGATTTTCACGCCACGGCGTATACGTAATTAAAAAAACAAAAAAACCTTCACACCTATCTTCTGCAACCCGTTAGTGCTTGTCTATTTCACTTGCGCTAGGCTGTGTTTTGATTCAATTTGGGTACTTCGCCAAGCAACTCAGTTAATTACAATTTGGCTGTGGTTTCTCGATGAATAAAATAGCTTAAGGACAGAGGTGGCTTTAAGATATTATGTATATATATTTATTCTGTTAATTCGTCTGCAAGGCTAAAGTATTTATAGCTGTTATTTGTATCTTATTTCTCGTTGTTATAAATATTAATGAATATTCTCTTGTGCTTTTAGGAAATATTTATTTCGTAATATTATTAAAAAAGTTTCACCGCTCTTATGGCCATCTTGCAACTGCCTTTTTTGAACTACGCTTATCACTGGAAGCAAGCAAATACAGCTATTAAGTTTTATTACGAGTCGTATGCTATACTCTTTCAATTTCAATTTCAACTTCGACTTCAAACTGCTCGACCGTAAAACGTTCAAGTTGAGGTAATTTTCTAAACAGCTTTGCTAGGTTGTCCAACTACACTGCCGTTGCACAGTTAATATTAACATTTTTCCAGTTCACCTTGACACATCCAAAAGCCATTGCAGCTGCAACTAAGGAGGTACTTGGAAATTTAACCTCATGGTCAGGCTGTAAAGATGAGAAGTTTATGCGTTCCGGCAGCGCAATAACTGCAACTTCCACCAGGTTGAAAGAGCAAAGTCGTGGCATGCTAAATTCACATATACACAGGCACTGCTGTTGCATGTTGTATAAGACATGATTCACTTTTGCAGCTTTTATTTTGCTGTTACATTGCATGCTAGCATTATATTTCCAGCTCGTTCTACTTACCTGCTCAGGTGCTATAAAATGCTGTGCTTTGGTTGCAATTATTTTCTGGCTTTATTTCCATTAAGATTATTGTGTTTTTAGACTGATCAGAGCTCGAATCGGTACTGCTTATATAATTCGTCTCTTACAATTTTTTACATTGCATTTCCTGTTTTATATAAAACCACTTTCTCTTTACGAGCATTTCCTCTTTTGCTGTTAATGCATTTCTGAGTTGAGGTTTGCAAAATATGGCTTCATTTAAAAGTTTTCATTACAAATCACACCTGGAGCGTAGATAGTAAAATAGTGTAGTAAAAAGTGAATACGAATGTGGATAATGAGCTGCTTATTACTAGCTAGGAAAGGTGATTATTCACTTTCGTGTGTTAGGAGAGTGTTGGGGAGAGAAAGTGAGGAAGAGAGTTTTTTTAATGATTTTTTTTACAGTACAGTTAGTACATTTTTAGAGTATTTATTCACAGGCCCATTTATTTAGAAAACTTGAGCTGAATGTAAAATATTTAATGAGTCGTGGACTTCAAAGCTGCATTCGACAGTACGAAAAGGAGTTACCTATAAGCCGCGGTGTCTGAATTCGGTATCCGTGCAAAACTAATACGGCTATGCAAGATGACATTGTTCAATACCAGCAGCGCCATCAGAATTGGAAAGGACCTCTTCGAGCTGTTTGATAACAAACGAGGTATCAGACAGGGAGACTCGCTGTCGTGTGACTTCTTTAACCTGATAATCGTGCAGGCACAATTTTTTATAACAGTGTACAATTGTCGGCGTATGCCGATGATATTAACATCATTCCTGTTCTATTGTATGGCGCAGAAGCTTGGACGATGAAGCGTCCCTCGCACGTTGGTGAGGGTGAGTATCGCAGACAATGGAACGATGAGCTTTACGATGATATAGACATAGCACAGCGGATAAAGATCCAGTGGCTACGCTGGCTGGGTCATGTCGTTTAAATGGATATAGTTTTTCACAAATGTAGTAACATACAGTTTTACGTCTCCTCCAGCGTTTTTATTAGGAGATTTTTCCTGGCAGAAATACACCTGGTAGTTTGCCACTGCTTGCCGATGGGCGACTGCCTTTAGAAAAATTGCTTCTTCTTTTGTTGTTCCATGTCCGACTTTTCGAATCTGGAAAATACCGAGTGGTATTCGCGCATCAATCCTTTGACTACGGCATTGAACATGGGAAGAGTAAAGAGGGATACCAAAAAAAGAGAGGGACAAAAACTGTTTGAAAAATCTCCGACCAATTAGCTTGTTACCAAACATTAGTAAAGTTTTTGAGGTCGTAATCAACATAAATATAAATAGGGTCACTAAAACCAACAACTTAGTGAATTCTAAACAATTTGGTTTTAAATATAGACATTCAACTATACATGCAATTAACCTTATTTATTAAATAAACTGCTTTCGACAAAGTGTGGATCGAAGGCCTGATATCTAAACTCATAGGCTATAAATTCCCGGTTCACCTCACCATTCTCATTTATAACATGCTGTCAAAAAAAAGAATTGTCAATACATATAAATAATATGAAAATTAGTCGCGAATTTAATATAGCAAATGGGTTGTAACAAGGGACAATAAATGCCCCAGTTCTTTTCAATCTCTTTATACCTGATTTGCTGCATGAAATGATTTGCTGATGATATTGTCATTTACCATTCAGACAGAACAATAAAGGAAATTAACAGAAATCTGCAACTGAAATGATATTGTAGAAGATTTTGCAGCAAACTGACATCTTAAAATAAATACAGAGAAATGCAACTCAAATATCAGAAAAAACTAGAAAAATCTAAATACATATAATATCAAACGAAACTAGAATCCCTATTCAAACCACTGAGAGAGTCAAATATCTCGGTATTATCCTTGATCAATTTTTATACTATAACGATCACATTAGCCTCCAAGTCGAGAAGACCGCAAGAGCTTTGCGTATCTATAAAAAAATGTTTTCATCGAGACTACTGCAGAAGAAAGTCAAAATATTAATGTATCAAACCCTGGTAAGACCTATACTCACATATGGTTGCTCATTTTGGTACAACATTTCACCGTCATATATGGAACGGCTAAGGAAGCTTAAGAGAAGAATACTACGATCATGTACTTCCTTATACAGATCACAAAATAGTAACTATGCCAAATACATCTCGAATTCAAAGCTTAAAAACACGGCGAAAATGCCCAGAATTGATTGTCATATTATAAAAACCAATCAAAGCAGGGGTTCCCCAGGGAAGCGTACTTGGCCCTTTATTGTATTTGCTCTTTACATGCGATCTGCCATGCAATTCAAATTGCCGACGATACAGCTATTCTTTCGATAGGAAACACGGAAAACACATCGACATCACAATTACAATTAGCCATAAATGAAATATATGACTGGACCAATAAATGGCATATTAAATTAAATGAAAGCAAGTCTGTGCATATAAATTTCACCCAAACCAAAATCAAATATGTTCCAATATATTTAAATGGTAGACAGGTTCCATACTCAAATACTGCAAAGTATGTGGGCATGACTCTAGACGATAAGCTAAGATGGAAAGCCCATGTAAAGAAAAAGAAAGAAGAAATGGAATTAAAATACAGAAATATGTATTGGCTTATGGGAAAGGAATCAGCACTATCCACCAATAATAAAATGATTATATACAAACAAATTCTGAAGCCTGTATGGTCCTACGGCGCACAGTTATGGGGCTGCTCCAGCCAAAGTAACATTCAATCTATACAAAGGTTCCAAAACAAAATTATTAAATGTGCAGTCGGTGCTCCGTGGTATATCCGTAGCTCCGATCTTGAACGCGACCTAAATATTGACTCGGTGGCAGACACGATAAAAAAGATAGCTAAAGCCCATGATGAAAGGTTAAAAAACCACGTCAATACGGAGGCCACTATTCTCGCTAATCCAGCTAATTGGAGAAGAAGACTGAAACGCAGAAAGCCCAAAGACTTAATGTACTAACCACACCTTAGCGTTAACTGTTGTATATACCTTATTTTCTAAATTCTAAATAAATTGCTCGTTAGTTAATAAAATTTTTCTTTGTAACTAGTCGCAATGTAAAATAATAAAAAAAAAAAAGATATTATAAATTTAGTAACAAAACATATCCGCGTTGCCTATACAATACCAATAATATATTAATAAGAACGTTTTACAACGAAAGCGACGATTATTTCTCACTAGCTATTTCTAATGGATTTGCTCCTCCCGAATCCTTCTTATACCTCGACAAAAAAGGCTTTATACAAAACAAAAACCACACGCCAATAATATATCACCTATTCAGAAGAGCGAACAGTAAAATAATTACATCAAAAACACTTAATGCTAATAATCAACATTTTGATACATATATTTCAAGCTGCGACAAAATCGAATCCACCGTTGCCATTAAAAACTGCTGGTAGTTAACAAATGACACGTAACACTAACTCACACCACCTTTCTAGTCTGACTACCTTCTTTTACTACTTTTAAGCCTTTTATTATAAACAATAATCTATGCATCGTTTTTGTTCCCTTTTTCCCTGCATCAAAGATATAAAATATTTTAATAACTTCTAAGTTAAAACAAAATTAATTTCAATACTAAGGAAAAGTGACTCGACATCAGATAATATAGGTACTTGAGAGCTCGTCTAGAGACAGTGTACGACACATCATTACTATACTAATACTATTACACTGTGCGACAGTGAAATTATACTTTTATGGAGACCTAGCACGATTTGTGGCTATAGAAAAACTAAGAAACATGGTATAGGAGAAATTTCCAATACACCCCCAAAATCTCATTTTATGGCCATAAAACCGTTTTTCAGTAGGTTGATGTGAACAATCCCACCTAACTTCGCCAATTTCAATCCGATTTCGAATTTGTTTCTTTAGTTCGAAAGAACAAAAACAAGCCTTTTTTACAGTGTGTTGACATTTTTTCTGAAATGACAACTGACGAGACTGTAGACGGAAGTATTCGGAATTTTTTTATTTTTTCTCTATTTTTTCAACTTTGACTTACTCGTAAATTTCTCATCTCGCATGAGTTTTCGAATCTGAGGCCCGACAAGGATCCCTAAAATTGTGATGACTCTTATAAACGGAGCAGGTCTAGCAAACATTTTTGAAATGAAGATTAGTTTTTCCCGACATCTTTTAAAATTTTAAACCTGTACTGTTTCGTACTGATGATGTGTTTATACTGACACTTGCTATAAAATTAGTAAAAAAAATAAAATCTTAAAACTCGCACAACTCGCACAACTCTATGAATTTTAATTCAATTACAGTCAAATATAGCTCATTCGACGCAGAATTAAATTCACTATAACAGTAGTCTACTAAAAAACATCCTCAATATCGGATAATATCGCAAAAATGATGTCAAAGTTGAAAAAATAGAGAAAAAATAAAGAAATTCCGAATACTTCCGTCTACAGTCTCGTCAGTTGTCATTTCAGAAAAATTGTCAATACACTGTCAAAAAGGCTTGTTTTTGTTCTTTCGAACTAAAAAAACAAATTCGAAATCGGATGGAAATTGGCGAAGTTAGGAGGGATTGTTCACATCAACCTACTGAAAAACGGTTTTATGGCCATAAAATGAGATTTTGGGGGTGTATTGGAAATTTCTCCTATACCATGTTTCTTAGTTTTTCTATAGCCACAAATCGTGCTAGGTCTCCATAAAAGTATATTTAATTTTTTTTTTTTTGTCACACCGTGTTATTTATTGTAGTACTTAATATTATTAGTTGAAAGTAAATAAACAAATAAAAAAAAAGTCTCTTGTGCCAAAACAAAGTTTGTCAGTAGGCATTTGTAACTGTCAGGGCTTAGTTACTATTTTTAGTGGCGTAAAATTGATTACCCGGAGGATTCATAATTTTCGCCTCGTACGTATGTAAATCATATTTGACACTTATGAACTAGATAGTTGTAATATGTAAACATACGAGCAGTGGAGCACGTAAAGGTCAAAATAAAGACATGCATCACTCTAAATAATTTTTTTTATTAAGTTACTTAATGTATAATACATAAATAATAACTTATTAAAAACAAAATTGGATGATTAATTTTGCGCCACCTAGAATCTTAGTATATCATATGTATATAATACAATGCATTAGTACGTGCATACTTACTACCAGCGCCCTACATTAATTCATGCCCAAACAGCTCATTATTTATGAACGTTTTAGATAAGACTAGCGGCAAATTAAATTCACTGCATTAATACACTACACATAGGCATGTACATACATGTCAACACGTGGGAAATACAAGAATACACAATTATAATAAAATACCAAAATAAACTGTAACAATAATTCCACTCACATTTTTTAATAAAACAATGCAGAAAAACTAAGTAAAGATATGTAATAAAAAATTGCACATGGCAGCGGTGGGATTCGAACCCACGCCTCCGAAGAGACTGGTGCCTTAAACCAGCGCCTTAGACCGCTCGGCCACGCTACCCACATACAGCGCTGTTTGTGATGTGACATACCATATGAGTGTGTTAGGTTGTGCCATGTGGTCTTGTGTGGGTATATCTAAATAGTTTTGTCTGTTTAAATTTCAATTATATTTGTAAATTTGTTTGTACTTTTTCAGATTTGTATTTACTTGTCCACTCTGATTCATTTACTGTAAGAAAAATCACTGGTCAACATTTGGTAAATTTAAAAAATATATATTTTGAGGCTATTGGCGTTCCTTCTCTTTTTCATGAAAACAACTGTTGAATTTGAGACAGAGATGTGTCGATTGCCTACCGCTGTATATGTTTTTTAAATTTATAATAAATTCGACAGATGCGAGCTAGTACGCTTTTTATTTTCTAGTCTACAATTCGGGATCAATGAAGTACAAATATTTTGCTAAATTCGAGTGCTTGCTATCTCTCCAGAAGGTTCAAGTTGTGGAAGAGGCGAACGAGTTTTTAGTTTTTATTTTTTATTTTTTTATTATTATTTTTAAAAGAAAGAAGAAAACATGTCTTATTTCATATACAATTACTTCATATGAAATATTATGGTGCTGTCAGTATTTTAATCTCTCTATTTCGGCTGCTCCATTTCGGTCATGCGTATAAAAGTCATAGGAAATGTTGATATTTTATGGCTGTTTCATTTGGATAAATTTTAGCTTAGTTTATAATAAGAAATGAAATTAATTTGATACTTTAAAGCTATAAATAAATATACCGGCATGTTTTAATTATTCAAACTTTTACCTCAGATTTCGCGTGTGAATAGTCAAGGTTGATCCTATTATAAAAATGACATAGACATATATCGGGTGTTTTCTTTTCCATGAATGATAATTACTAATACAAATAACTATGGTTTGACAGGTGAGAATTGCAAACTATATTGACATTTATGTTCAGTAAGGTTTGGCAAGTCATGACGAATCGTTTTTACGCTTCCAAATTGTGAAAATTTAATTTGAAAATTTACTCTGTTCGCGAAGTTCATAGAGCACTGGCGGCAGCATCGGGCCTTAATTCTTTTGAAATGTGGAAGGAGCTGCTGTTCGGTAAATGGTGAGCGGTATCGAGCGATGCTAACCACATTTTTGTTTCCAAAATGCAATATTCAAGCCACCATTGACGCCATACCGCCAGATTTATTGGAAAATGTTGTCAAAAATCGAATGATCCATGTAACTCGTGCTTGCGGCAGACATATGCCGGATATCATATTAAAAAAAAAAAAAATGCCATGGAATTATCTATCAGATTATAACAAGAAAAAAACTGATTCTGATAATATTTTTGTTTTACAAATATATTTTTGTATTCAAGCTCTTAAAAAACACCCTATAAATGTATTCTGTATAAAAATGAATAGTCATTAACGTTCTGAGTTTGAGTTGAGACATCCTTTTTACCATCAATGAAGAGCTGGTTATTCCAAACACACAGTTCTAAAATTATAAAGTCGCCACATATCTAGTTATTTATTTTTTTAATTCAAAATATATTTTTATTATTGTAAAATATAGTTCAATCTATAACAAAGACCATATTAACCAGGTTTTAATAGGTATATACATATTTATATAAAAATTCGAAAAATGTTTCATCAAAATTTCATATTATCATTACTATTATGAGGGAAGTTAGCACTGCGACGTGAAAGATTTATTGTATCCCCTTCATGGATACAAGGCATTTTTCGCAATCCAACTTCCTCTACAAGTTTTAGTATTTGCCCTATTTTATTGCGTTTTATTTCCTCCTCTGGTAAACTATGTATGTTTACCCGGGTGTTTGTGCCGCTTATGCATCAGTGCTGGGCTTATGTTTGGCGGTGTCATCTTCCTCTTTACAGAACCTGTAAGTTCCATTAAAGTATATTCCCGTGTTAGTAAGATAATGATTCAATCTAACATATACCGCTAGGATTGCGGTGATGCTTCTTAAATTATTCTTATTTAATTCCATACAATCTTTAAAGCAGTTTAGGTTAATGCTCAAACTGTGTAATTAGAAACAAAAAATTTACAAAAAAATTGGGTACGCAGTTTTATAGTGGCTTTAATTTTAATGTAATAAAGTGAAAGTAAAGTGAGTATACGAGTGCTGAAAAATTGGCTTGGTTTGAGAACATGGCTTTAAAGGCCACATTGCTTCGTGAAAGAAACATTGTACGGTCTACACTGTACTTTATATGCCGCAACTCACATTGGCCAATAGTTTTTCAAAACTAAATGTCTTATAATGCCAACCTCAATTAGTGAGCACCACGGATGAACGATTAGCAATATTTTGGTTACCCCCATCAATATTAATAATCTCATTGCTAAATGATTCCAGAGGCATGGTGCACGAGGGTCGTTTGAAAAGTCTTGCAAAAATAAAAACTATTGTACTTAACCCTCTGGGGACGGAGCAACTCGAAAGGCAAGCGTCGCTGAGAACGAGAGGTATGTGCGAAGTGAAGCAAATAAATACGTTTAACATTATAAAAGTAAGGCTTTATTTAACACAAAAAAAAAAAATCATAAAATCAAGAACTAATTATAAACAAACTGTTATCACTGCTAATGTTGAAATGCTTGAGAGGATTCCTTATTGCACGGATTTCACTTCCACTTGTCGAAGTAATGCCGTCATCTTCCGTCTTATCATTCCGTCTTATTATTCAAAGTAATATTCCTCAGAACTGTCATTATCTAACGTATCGTGTCTAGAACGCTTGGCCATCGTGCGTGGGATAAAATATATAAAAAGTCTGCTGATTCCTCTGGCAGTGACACTGTGAGACTGAATCGAAGAACTGTAATTCGTTCTGCCTCTACCGTCGTTTCACATCGTAAGTTTACATTATAAGGAAGATAAGACTTCATCGCTGATGGCCCCTGATGTCTTTGAATGAAAACGTGACTCTTTTACTATACCTATGCGTATCTTATTGCTCAGAACGACAGACGTCGCGAGCCTTGCAGCTACGAACTAATTTGGGCGCCTATATGCCGACACGCGTCCGGAACTGTAAAACGGCTTGGCGGCTACATATATGCCGACACTCATTCCCAAAGGGTTAATTTTTTGGGGATAAAACTTTCTTATTTTTCGGCAAAGTCTACTTTTAGGCTTGTACACTTCGCCTACACTTGTTGATTCCTTCCGAGTAAGAGGATTTGCCGAAGTTTGAAAAATAGCCATTTGTCTCGGCAATCACCTTCTCATGTTAATAAAATCTTTTTCCTGCCAATAGTCCGAAGGATCCAAGGGAGTCATGTCGAGAGAATAGGGTGGATGTTAAACGAGTTGGAACCCTATTTCTATTAATTTTGTACCGACAACTGTTGAGGCGTGAGCTGGTGCATTGTCATGATAGAAAAGGCAAATCATTCGACTTGTTCGATTCAAACGAAAGCCAAACACAATGGAATGAACCTAACTAAACCACTAACTCGATATGCGCCAGTAGAGCCATTTCTCCGACTTTTCAAAGGGCGCTCGTAACATACCATCCATAATTTCAAACTATATTTCTATTGAGAGAAGTCTTCTTTTGCCGAATCCTGCTAAAGAATGGGTATTTGAATTAACCTTGTAGACATGTTGTCTTACTCTGTTGGATAGCTTTTCCTTTGAAATCAGTAGTCAAGCAGAAGAATCATTTTAAAATAATGCCACCGAAGAAAGCAGTCACCATGTCAATAATGAAATAATTTCTAATTGTTGACTAAATATGAACATATTACGACAATCCTTTTACCACATTTTAACAATTGCGTGAGGACATGAATAAATGGGTGAGAATATAGGTCATGTGAGTTTTTATGTCTGTTTTACTTCTAAATAAACATCTGCTCCGAGAGACTTCAATGGTGACCAGATATTGCGTTTTTTTTAACATATGGACATACATACATATGTTCTGAGCAATAATAGCTCTATTCGACCAGAAAAAGAAAATGAATGACTAAGAAATCGCTCAATCTATTCGAAGATAAAATATAAGAAACCAGTCATTAAACTGTGCCAAGTGTCAGAATGATGATAATGAAATGAAGAGGAGGGGTTTAAAAGAGAAACATGCCATCATCATTAAAATTCATGTAGCAAAAAGGATACTAACTGAAAGTTGATAGCTCGAGGAAATGGCCGTCATAAATTCTATCAAATACACTTGAGTGGAGAACGTGCAAGAGATATGCGAAAAAAGGAAAAAAGTAGCAAAGGTGAAAGAGGCTGCAAAAAGAGTTAAATGGAACAATAAATCGCGTGAGGGTCGCAGGAATAATGCGCTCACACATATACACCTCTACATATATATTTGTTTGTGCTAAAGAATTGGTAAGCTTTTATGGTAGGTTCATACAATGTATGTAAGATGAGTAGAGTAGCGCCGGAAGATATATAATTGAGTGCAGAAATAAAGAAACCTCTTTTAAATACGAAAAAAATTGTATTAATAAATAGAGAACGGCAAACATTTGCTTTTGCCAGTGATTTGCTTTTATTATTAATTTGCTTGATTGAATGTTTTATTTCATTAAAAAATTTTACTTTTAATTTCATTTTATTCATTTTATCTTCAATATTCTTCGAGCATTGAAATCCATATAGATAGTGAACATGTTAGAGTTGAACAAGTTAAGAGTTGAACAAGTACAGGCATTACTTAAATATCTGGGATATATATCGTATATCAATTTTGTACTTAAAGTAGAAGACAGAATAATTAAGGAAAGGAAATTGAAGCGAAAACATAAAATTAGGGTCTGCTCTAAAGACCTTGGAAATCGCTTGAACCTCTTTAAAAATAGTGCATAAATAGTTCTTGAAATAAAACTTTGTTGCAAAGTGGTACGGGCGTGAACTTATGCGGGTATCATGGCACTGTAGTGTTAAATTTTAAGGCCAAACATAGCGGGAACAGTCGAGTAAGTCAAGCTTTCCATTAGAAAAATTCATGAAAAACGTCAGTCAAGTATTTCCTGAAAAGGCGTGATAGAGTGGTAGCAAAATTCCTTTCAGAACAGAAAAGAGTGATGTACGAACCACGTCTTATTTGTAGGCTGAGAATTGTACAGCGAATTTTCTCTCCACTGTCCGAATGCATTGAGACTGGACGATCTACATTGTTTTCTCCTGACAGTGTGGTAGCAAAATTCTTGCTGAATTACAGGGCCCAATATAATATGGTCACCATCGATATTATCGAGCCATCATCTTCATTAAGCCACATTTTATTTGGAGGATGAGAATTGCCATGAGCATTTTCTCTGCCGCTGGCTGTCTGGCTTTCGTCAGTTTTAGATGGTACATTTTGGGGTTAGATGTATGGGGAATGGATGACCTCCATTGTTTTTCTCCCGACAAACTGCTAAGATTCATAAAATAGTGCGGGACGTTTGCGGAGAGACTTTTTTTGAACTGTTATTTTAAACGGCAAGATGAAATCCCATAAAATGCCGGGTATTTCACTTTTTTTAATTTTTTTTCTTCCTATTTAAGTTTATATAGGCCGACGTAACATTGTATTTCCACATGGAACTGTACTTGTCTGTCCTGTTACTACGATCGCTCCTTATTTTTGTTTCTATTGTTATATTTTGAATTGAGTCGAGTTACATATTAAAAAAAAAAATTATTATTATTTTCAACCGATAGGTCTATGCGACGTTCTTATTGAGAACCCATTTTGCGGCTGCTACCTATTCTTTAATCTTTAAGGCATATAAAATCAAAGAAAAAGTATTAAAAACATATTTTCTAGGAGATTACAGGTGTGTACTCAATGAATACACTGGCCTCCTAAGTATGAAAATTTTCGAAATATACTTTCTCGATACAAAGTGTTTTTGGGTGTTTCTTACTTTGCCATCATAGTACTGAATGACAGAGGGCACACCGCAACGCCTTTTCAATTTTAGTGGGATCGTTCCAATTCCTTCTTGAGGTAGGCTTAGAACCATTGACGCTTTGATTAAAAAAGATACCCACGAAGTATTTATATATAAATAGCTTTGAATAGTATAATAATATTATAAAACAAAAATCCATGTTTAGAGACATGACAGTACTCATTGTTAAATTCTCCTTTAGATTTTAAGGTGCAATGGGTAATGCTGCAATTCCATTTCATTCTATTCAATTGGGAAAAAGGTAAACCAAAACGGCACTCGAAGTGTGACAGCATTGATGATAAAAGTAAATAATAGAGCCTCTACCACCCTAATATGATCCTTTCATGCAGTAAAACTAAAAAAAGTCATAAATATCTGACATACTCCTATGTATGTACGTGGGTACTCGTACCAAAATTATAAATATTCATACATATGTATATCCAATAAATGGCATTAAAGAGAGAGCTCCACGGTGGTATATCATACATAACTTATGCTCATACTTGTGTTCATATAGGTTTTGTACAAAAAAAAAAACACAACGAAACATGCACTGCGTAAAATATCCGATTGAATATGTCTTCACCACTCCGAAATCAGCTGCTGGCTCATGTTTCTCGAGAAGAATGACTCTCCAATGGCCAACATGTACGCAATAAAAAAATTAAAATCACAGGAATGAACCTATTAAATTTTATATTTAATATGATTGCCTCTTAAAAAATATAGCGCTTCGACGCTTAGGGAGCATTGTGCAGTTGCGATATCGTTCGCCGCGTACCCTTATTTCCTGTGTGCATTTGTTGTGTGCTTCCTGCTCCGTGTTGTTTTCAGTTGAATTTTTTTACCATTTTGCGTAGTAAATAAATGGTATGTATGTTTATACCTATGTGCGTGACATTTTGTGCCGGACTTTATTGTCGGTTGATTATGGTACAAAAAATATTTCATAAAATGCCGGTGGACTTGCTGGCACATGACAAATAGAAGTTGCCACTGGTTGGTTACCGTGGGCGTTGCTATGTAAGCAGAATAATATTTTATAGCAAAATTTTTTAGCACAACAACCAATAAGAGGGCTGCCTTTTATATTTGGCTTTTTGCAACACTTCTGGTGATGAGCTGTAATTCGATATTTTGATCGCAAAGTTTTATAACAATTTAGCCTAAACTTACATGTAACAGATTCCCTAATGACCTTTATCTGTTTTTCTTTTCAGTGAATTGAAAAATTCATTCGATCAAAATATGGAATCAACTCGGAAAATTTTCGTGCGATGATTTATTATGATTGGATTATCTAGACAGCAGTGCATTGACCAACTTCGCCTTTTCGCGCTGAAGCATCAACCACTGAACTGAGATGCTGGTACAACGAGTCCGAGCGTGGCCGTCGATCCTTGTATTTTTACAGGTGCCTTGGTGAATCTTGGATCTATGCATATGAGCCGGAAGACGGAATATCTAGTCCTGTTGCAACTATACCACTAAAGATCATTAAAATAGTCAATTCTGAGTGGCACATAACTATTCATTTGTCAGAAATTTTCGGAGAATTAAGGAAAATCAACCGCCGCAGACAAATCATCCGTCGCTAAGACAATGCGAGCTCTCCCGTATTGGCTCACACAAGAGAGTTTTTGAGCACTCAAAATAACGACTGAATGGGTCATACGACATATAGACCTGTTTTGGCACGTAATGATTTTTTTTGGTCCCGAAAATCAAAAATAAAATGCGAGGCGAACGTTTTTCAAGGTCTGAAGAAGCTGTTGAAGCCTGTAAATAGCTCACTTTCAAGGCAACATCTGAGTAGGAAAAGTGGTTTGAAAATTAAACCAATGTGAATACAGAATTGTTATCACTTCCAAGGATAATGTACTGAAAAAATAGTCGTATTATTTAGTATTTTACTGTGATTCCATTATATATATATATTTGCTTCAAGTATAAAAGGCAACCGCGGCCGCTGTAGCCGAATGGGTTGGTGCGTGATTACCATTCGGAACTCACTGAGAGATTGTTGGTTCGAATTTTGGTGAAAGAAAAATTAATAAAAACATTTTTCTAATAGCGGTCGCCCCTCGGCAGGCAATGGCAAACCTCCGAGTGTATTTCTGCCATTAAAAAACTCCTCATAAAAATATATGCCGTTCGGAGTCGGCTTGAAACTGTAGGTCCCTCCATTTGTGGAACAACATCAAGACGCACACCACAAATAGGAGGAGGAGTTCGGCCAAACACCTAACAGAAGTGTACGCGCCAATTATTTTTTTTTTTTTATAAAAGGCAACCCTCGTATGAAGTCACTAAGAAGATATCTAAGCTGATAACATAAATAAAACAAAGAGTAAATAAATTCAGGGGAGAAGTTGGAGAACGAAATTGAAAATTATTTCAAAGAAAGTGCAGATACCTTATACAGATTCATATAACACTGAATTTTTACTGATGACTCTAAAGCTGACTTTATATGTCGAAGGTAATATAACCAGGCTCTAGTTTCCTCTTCAGTAATGTATGCTATTTTTGTCTGTTCTACACACACTCAGTTACAACACATCTTTCTTTAGCGACCCAAACTAGCCTTAGGATTCTACACTCTTTCTTTTAAATCTTTCAGTCAGTGAAGTTGAGCAGGTATGAAATTATTTTAGGTGATAGAAGATAAGGAGCTTTCAACTTCAAAAAGCTTAACTTTGTAACTTCATAAAAGTGAAAACTTCATATCTGGGCCGATAACTGAGTGAAAATGTTTCATTATTCAAGTAACTGGAAGGTAAAGGGTCTTTCGAAAGTATTTTTTTCAGTTTTTTATGCCATATTTTACATTTGTCAAGTAGATACATATATAATTTCACACGATAGAAGAACGCCACACAATTATTAAAACTTATTATGAAAATGGTCGATCTTAAAGAACAACTAATCGCATCATTTGTGATTTTTTGGTAGAAATAAGCATCCGAATGAGTCGCATCACAATTTAAAGGTTAGAATATTGATGCTGGACCGCAGAATATTGCTGAACAATCTTCAACATCGACATTTCAACATTCTCAGCAATTAGGCATTCATGAATAGACTGTTTGGCGGATTTTACCCGTAGACGTGCTTATGGTGGACATTTAAATGACACGTACATATAATTATTAAGAACCGTATTTTGAATTAAAACAGTGGAACCTGAAAGAATCCAAGTTTTGACATGTTTTATTTTGAAACAACGTCTTGGCGCGTCTTTTGAAATACCCTTTATAAGGAGAAGGGGAATCGTTAGCTCTGGTGTTCTTTGTTTGTATGAGTATTTAGTAATAAGCATTTTTGGTATATATATATTAATAAAAAATAATAATAAGGAGTATAAGAAATCGGACCAGTTTCTACAATTTGCTTGTACGCCGATTATCCACCCTTATCCATTTATCCACTTAGCATGGCATAGTACTTATATACAAGAAGTACTTAGGAGAAACAAACCAACAGACAAATTAGGTCAAGTCTGGAACAATAAGGGCATCGAAGCTTCCTCATTTAATCGAAATATTTCGAAAATAAAAATTATTAAATAAAAAAAAAACCAATTAGCAAACTAAGCGTTCCAAAATATATCTTTTCAGGAACAGACCGCAGGTAGTCAGGGGGATACTAATTCTCTCCTTTCGCGGGGAAATCCCCTCACATGTCTCCCAATGTCGATGAGGCTGTCAAAGAATTTGGACGCAATCGAAAGTGAGGTCAGGCATTCCCTTCCCGAGTGCCCTTATTGCCGCTTGGATGTCGGATTAAATATTTACTTTCCTGACTGTTAATTCGCATGTGAGCAGCCAATCAGCTGCCTCCTTGATTGCGGCTACCTCTGCCTGGAACACACTTTAGTGGTCCGGTAACCTGAACTGGAGCCTGATGAGAGCTCCTCGCAAAAAACTCCTTCGACAACCTTTCCTTCGAACTTCGATCCATCCGTGAACAATTTCACCAGGCCCTGTCCCCAAGTGTAGCCCCTCGTCCACTCTTCCCTTGATGGAATATGAGTGGAGAAGGTTCCGGTTGGACTAAGCGAGGGTATATACTGATCCGTTGACAGGGGGATGAACTCGAAGTTTCTAAGGATGCTTGAGTGCCCATAAGTGAGGTTGAGCTTATAGCCCGAGCTCCTGAGTCTGATTGCGGTACGTGTAGCCGGAATTCTGCCTGCGATGTCTACGGGTACTATATTTAACATTGCATTGAGCACCAGAGTATGACTCGTTCGAAGCACCTGATTCTAATGAGTGGCGACCTCTGAACTCTCTCCAGCTTCTTCACCAATGTCGTACTTTCTAGTGAGTTGACTCCATACAACAAGATAGGCTTTACAATAGTATTATATAGCCAAAAACAGCTCTAGGCGAAAGGCCCCATATTTTGCCAATTGTGCCCTTGCACCCATACAAGACGATTGTTGCCTTCCTCACTCTTTCCTCAATATTGGGCTTCCATGTAAGCTTGCTGTCAAGGATAATACCTAGGTACCGCATCCTGTCAGAAAGCATCAGAGGAGCGCCCCCTAGTGAGGGAAGTTGAGCTCTGAGTATTTTATATTTCCTCGTCAGGAAATGGGCGTCGAGAAGTAACTTCACTGATTCCTCGCCGCCGCCCACCGTCCCAATTCATCTCTTAAGTGCCCCAAGGGAGCGGAACTCTTTGTGAGTACTCGTCTAAACCTGGAGGACTCATGGCAACCCCCTACGCTTTCGCAGAAGTTTCTGTAAGAGCCCTTCTTAGCCTTCCTAATTTCGGACTTATACATTCCTACCCCTACTTTATACAGCTCCTATCCCGAGGGAGATCTAATTCTTTTAGCCCTGTTAAAAAGGCTATGAGGCTCTAAGCTCAGAGACCTCCGTTGTCCATCAAGGAGGTTTTTTCTTACTGGTAAAAGCTTTTGTTGGGCAAGAGGTTTCCGGGGCATTGTTGCAAGCTGAGGTGAAAATGTCCACCAGTTCGTCGGTCGCTTCTTCCGATAGATCTAGATTTTCTTCCGGTGCTTTGGGGAATAGGTTCAGCAGATTTTTGTAATATGCATCCCAGTCCGTCCTCCTTAGGTTCCTGTAGGGGATTTTATTGGACTAGTTTCAGTGAGAGAGAACTGAATATACCTATGGTCCGAGAAGGAGTGAGCATTTGCACCCTCCAATCGAAGATTTGGTTTATCAGTGAAGAAGAAGCCAGAGTGAGGTCAAGCACCTCTTCTCTGGCTGCGGTTTTAAAAGTGGGGTCTTTACCCTTGTTACAGATAAACAAATTTTCTTTTGAAATAGAATCAAAAAGTGACTCACCTTTTGCATTGATGTTTGAACTTCCCAAGCAGGTGTGATGGGAGTTCACGTCAGTGCCAATAATAACGACAAATTTTCCTGCGTTTTGCTTCAGCCAGGGTTTCTCTTAGCAGCACCGGAGATGGCTCCACCTCGTCGTCTTGTGCTGGACCTCAGCCATAGTTTTCCAGCAGGGCCCTCATTGCTGAAATTAGGGAAAAAAGCGTTAAGTTCCTTCCTGATGAGTATACAAGATCTTGGTTTACCTGTCCTGCTATACGCCACCAGTTTGTAGTTTTTCGTCCTGGGCCCAGAAGTACCCTTGCTCAAGGTGGATAAGTAGGTTGGCGGACGCGCCTTAGAGTGCTGAAGATGTATCTGAATAATAATTATCCTCCAGCCTCTCCTCCTCCGCCCTGTCGCAAAACGACCTGATCCTTATGACGGACCCCGGTAAAGAGCGGACGGCATCAGCATTGTTACCCTCCGACGGGACGAATTTCACTTCCATGTCCACAGGAGCTTCGTCTAGTGTGGGCCTTACTTTTTCCAGCACCTCCGGATGTGCAGGGGCGTCTCCTCTGGCATCGGCTTGGTAGACCTTAAGAACTACCTTCTCGAATCCATAGTTGATGAGCGAGAAAACTGAGAGACTCTGCATTCAGCAGAACCAGCGCTTGCCAATAGGATCCCTCAGTCTTCTCCACCTTAACCACCCTCCAGTTGTGCGTGGGAAATTTGGGATTGCAATAGCGGAGGATTTCCTCCATCTCTTTCGGGTTTCCCTCATTGCCCTCCATATAATGAATACCAAAAATTTTTTTGTTATTTGTTACATATGACCATAACTGAACTTTGAAAAAGGTCGGCGGAAGTCTTATGGCGGAAACACGGAATTCGCTGTTGAGACTTGCCGCATTCCGGATGTGACTTGCAAAAGAATTTTGAATCCTTTGGTTAATTATTACAGCTTATAGTTTTCTTACCACGTTTCTATTGCCGATTAAAATAAAGTTTAGAAAACTCTGGATATGATTGACACTTAGAGCTGTGCGAATGGTCTATCGGCAAACCCTACCAAGCTGGTATTGTCCTCTTTACCAGAAGAGAAGGAGGGAACTTGATGGACTCGCTCTGCCTAAAAAGAGTCACAATACATCTATCCAAAGAAATCAAATATATATATATCAAGAGAGTAATCCTCGATAGTAAACTCCTTTGAAAGTTACACGGTGAAACAAAGACATCCAAAACACTGACAGCCTTCTGGCAGTGCAATGGTGTCTTTGGAACACGCGCTATTCAGCAAAGCTGCACTCATGACCTTAGGCAGCCCCCAACCACTTTAAGAGTAGTCGAGTTCGATAAATCTAGGCTGAGCTATGTCGGTAGACATATAGCCTGATGCTAACACGGGTCCTGGGACTCGTAAGTGTCGCGGGTAACCAGATCTTTGACTCTTTAGCCAGAATGGGCTCTAAGGTCAACTTTCTTGGCCTAAAGTCCGTTCTGTCCTTCAATTCTGCAGCCATCAAAGCCACGGTTAGCAAACACCACGGTTAACCCACAAGCGCGCCTGGCAGGGTGACAGAGGCTGTATATGGACCAAACTGATGTGTTAAGAAGCGACTACCTTGGCTCCTTGGCACCACAAGATCTACTCAGATTTCTTCGCAGGTCAAGTAGATTTAAAGAAAATTAAAAAGGGAACCCGAGTGCAGTACAATGGATCAAGTCCTGTCTGTCTAAAAGCAAAAGGCTTAAGGTTATATTTTACATTTACATTAAATGTATGGTATAGGAAACTAAACTGCAGGATATAAAACGACAAAATACATAGCCTTCGAATTATATTAACCGGAATTATGATAACCAGAAATATCAATAATATTGCCCAAT
Source organism: Anastrepha obliqua (assembly GCF_027943255.1). NCBI lineage: Eukaryota > Metazoa > Arthropoda > Insecta > Diptera > Tephritidae > Anastrepha > Anastrepha obliqua. Next base: position 93,110,449 of record NC_072892.1, read on the forward strand.
GTACAATAGTTCATGTAGCTCTACCCATCTACTACGCAAATATATTTCAGTTATTTTGTATGGTTTGTGAGGAGTCAAAAAATAAACACTGCTAAAAGAAACTGGAATTTGAGTGACCCTGTAGTGCAATAAAAAGTAAATTAAACTGAATTTCAGCAAATGAAACTTCGAATTAAGCTGAAATAAAGGAAACATCAGAAAAGCCATTAAAAGTAAATGAATGGCGTCCTGCTGAGAATCAATTACTTTGGCGATTCCAATATTCAAAGGAACCGCGAAGCCTATTAAGCTGTTTATATGTAAGTAGTATTATGACCGAACACTTTGAGGATCCATGTGTACCTATGTAATACTCGTATTGCAGGCAGCAGCTCCACATTTAAGCTGTATATACATATCTATAGCCCAATGCCAAGCATGTGAATATAAGAGGCAGAAGGCAGTGAGTTGGTGACAAGAAATAATTAATTTAAGTGCAAGTAAATAATTACAATGGCATATACGAGCGAAAAATAATAATATGCTTTTGATGACATACAAATGCTGTACCATATCTTATGGCGGATGCCTGGATATATTTTTTTCATCTATCATTATGCCATCTGGTTTCACTTTAAGAAGGATAAAGGATTATTTTACGATCGATACCAGCCGTTGCTCAAATAATTTCATTTATTTGGCTTTTGCTCGTACGTAAATCTTCTTATGCATATCTCATCCAATATTTCCAATTGAATATTTGTTTTCTTGTTCGTCTGCCCTGCATTCACTTTCAAGCTGTTCATTCGACTACGATAAAACTGGAGAATTTCTGACAGGTCACAATTAATTAAATTACCATCTCTAAAAAAATTCAAATTGGCAATTTGGTAATGAGACAGAATGATAGATATTTTAAAATTTGTCCGCGAGGCGAAAATTTTACCGAAAGAATTTAGCTTTTCATAAATTTTGAGGCAAGGAACATCTAGGTGGAATTGAACCTGATTGCCAGTCAATAGGACTACTTAGTAATTGATCAACCTATAGTGTACATAACCGTCCTACCGGACGCACTATTCGGCAAACCATCGGCAAACTTGAGAATAATTTTAAATTATTGGATGACCGATTAGACCACGTACAGACCGAAGTGAAGAGAATACTACTGCTGCAAATGAGAGCTGCGTCAATAAACAAAACTTCCGTATTTTGACTGAAGAGCAACCCGTAGCTGGAGGAATCATCCGTTCATATTTCTCCAAAGACGAGGCTGTCGCCAATGTAACAGTGAATGGCGAAGGCTATCGCGTCATGATAAACGACTTTTTAATGCCGGAAATTGAAGCCCGTGGTCTCCACAACAATTGGTTCCCCAAGGCCCTACAGGTCGTAAAACAATGGATTTATTGTATCACCATTTCAGTGAGGAATTTATCTCTCGTTTCGGTCCAATGGATTGGCCACCAAGATCGTGTGATATCACACCAACCAACGAATATCACTGGCAGACAACATTACGAGAGTTATTCAGGAGATACCGCCGGAAGTGCTCCAGCGAGTCATTCAAAATTGGTGCTTACGGATGGCCAAAGAACATTTGAAAGGGAATATCTTTAAAAATAAATATGTACCTTGAATGGTTCTAATCAACAATACAGATTCCCCAATCAATTTGAATTTTCGTTGTTTTATTTCAATTTAAAATCCGATACTTCTAAATTGATCACCCTTTAGTATAATACAAGAGATCTTTCAGGTCGAAGTGTTGGCCATTGGGTACACTATGGATATTAAAAATATTATTATTATTATGAGCCGAAGACCGAAGTTCGGTTGTTCTCTAGTGTTAATTATAATATTTACGTAGAAGAACCAGCATTTGGTTTTTAGTAGGACATTCACAGCTTTTCTTCAGTCTGTGCAAAACTTTTCTCACATACCACATGTACCTTAACATAAAAGTATTCCTTCCATACTGAACGTAGTTTTTCAATAGAATGACTGAGTAAGTATATATGCTGCCTCGCTGCTGTCTAATAGCATTTTTTATTTGTTATCCAACATCACTTTTGACCACACTTAGTCATTATTTGTGTATAGATATCATGTCCGTTGCTTAAGGCGTGTTGATTCATCTGCGCGACTCTGTGAAAACTCACAACAAAGGTGAGTTCAAAATGATGGCAACAATCACCGTTAAGTAAGCTAAACAGCAACGAAGCGCATAAACCTAAAAGGCAAGAAGCAAATAGCAAAAAGCTGTAACAAGCTAACAGTTGATAGCTCACTACCTGCTTACAATAACATTGGCTGTCCGCCGACAGTAGCAGCGAGAGTGGGAGTTGAAACAAACTAACATATCTCCCATACCTAAAAGTACACAAGCCCCAGACAAGCAAGAACTAGCAAGCTGCTTGATTCCATCTCCTCTTCTTTTATTGCCAAATTAATTAGAAATATGTATGTTACTTATTATTTCGTATATATCATTTCAGCAGAATTTCGTTCGAATAGTCACCAACCGGTATAATTACGCGAAATTCCTTTGAAAAATGGCTGCGTCTCGCCAATTCATTTAGCAGATAAATTGCCTTTTCATTTGGCCACCAAATTCTATTTCGATGATTTTAATTTGGCAATTTATTGGCCAAAGAAAGCAATGGTATGCCATTACTGACGAAAATCGGAGCAATAACTCTTGTCAAATGCTGTTATTTGAAGTAATCAAAGAAAATGAACGTTGCGCGAAAAATAGAGGAGTACTTGGGTGAAGGCTGGAGATATCTTTCCACAGATGCAGCTCTAAATCCATCACCACTGTGGATAATGGTGGTGGTGGATCAAAGGAATGAAACACTCCTTGTTTACATTGGATCGGATTTTATGGTTGAAAGCTTCAAGTAATTGGCAGCAGAGTTAATTTTGTGGCTATCCCAGAAGATGAGTGGCTTTCATGTATATAGTGTGTGTATGGTTGTATTGTTATACAGAGTCTTTCAAGTACGAGTTTGTTTACTATATTCAAAAAAGAAAAACACAAATTTTTGAAGTAGAATTTCATTATAGGGTAGCTTAAAATTAAGGTCATATAATAAGATATCAAGAAATTTTAAAATTACTGAGACAACAGAACAACAAACCGTATATAACGGTTCTTTCAAGAGTGACGCCTAGATGTCAGTAGTGACTAGATGTCTTAGACGTCATATTTTTTGTATGCTATATTTTTATTTGTAAAGTAGACGCATGCACAACGTCTTACAACTTATTATGAATATAGTCGATCTTAAAGAACAACTTATCGCAACATTTGTGATATTTTTGGGTCGACAATTTAAAACTTGGTAAAAAAATGTTCAGAAACTGGTTCTGTTGAGAATAGAAAAAAAGCTGGCAGACCAAAAAGTGGTCGTTATGTTGAGAATATTGCTGTTGTAACGCACAGTCTTGCTGAACAACTTTCAGCATCCATATCTCGACGTTCTCAGCCTTTAGGCTTTCATGCATCGACTGTTTGGCGAATTTTACCAGTAGACGTGCTCATGGCGGACACTTAAATAACGCGTCTTCTCAATAGAATTGTTAAGAGCTGTAGTGTGAATAGTGAGACCTGCTTATTGTATTTTAAAACCACAACTAGGGACAGCGTTTGAAATAGCCTTTGTTTGCCATTATAATTTTTAAATGTCTAGATATCAAACCATTGTGAATTGCCCTTATGTGTTTGTTGACATACATACTTACATATGTCGTAAAGGGCTTGTAATCAATAAAAGATGAATAACATTTTATAAAATATTTCCTTACGCTTACATCTGGTGACTCTTCGGGTGAAATTCTCGATGAAATTTTGGCATGAATCGGGTTCCACCACGAGAATTTTTTTTGTGTAATTATTATATGGAATGCACATAATCAGACTTCTGACGCACACATATCCGACGATGAGGAAGCTTCCTGCTGAAGAAAAATTCAATAAGAAGAGACTTAAACGAAGAACACCAACTGATCTTTTCTAATATAATAATAAGAATTATATTCATGTACTTATCTAAATTATCAGAGTAAATATTTTACAAATGGAATATGTAATTCAAATGATCCTGAAGAGCAATGGTCTTACAGGATTACTTATATATCCAAATATCTTTAAAACTAATTCCTTATTGTTAATATAGACAGGTGTAATATCTTTTGGAGGCAATTAAAAAAATATATATATGTGTATACAATTATTAAATCTCTATACTATAAAGGTGAATGTCTTTATGTTGTCCGCGCATCACTACGAAACGACAACACCAAATGACGTAAAAATTTTTATACATTCATATTTTCACCCAATGAAGGCCGCGCCACCACTCTCATTCGTCACTAATAATCGAATATTTGCTTAAATTTAATCAAAAAAAACCTTAGTTTTTCTTAATTCTCACTATTTATAGCACACTCTAGACTTCATAATCCGCATATGCTGTTCAACTATGACCCAAATGCAAAGTTCAAAAACGGTTTGAGATAGAAAATTAATAAAAATAATTGTGCTTGATATTTTTCTGATTGGTTGTTTTGATTTTATTCAACGAGGCATAGCAATGGATGCCGGGTATTGTAATATAGTATTATGGTTATTAATAAAAAATTATTTTATATGAAATTATTGTTTGTAATTCTTTTATATACATATCCTAAATCCCTCAAAACTACTCCTACGTGAGCGGCGCCGCGGGTTAAAGCTAGTATTATATATAATTTAGATTTATAACTGCAATTATTTCTTCCTTTTGAGGTGCTACCTCACAAAATAGTTCAAAAGCGTTAAGACAGTTCTGGCTTCATTTGCAAAACAAAAAAAAAAAAAAAACAATAATACGGACAACACTTGCGCCCCAAATCTTTGGATTTACTTTTCGCTTTACTCTTTTATTCGTGACACTATTCGATGATTATAATATCCCTGCCTTTGAATGCTGAAGATATTAGACGGAATTATACCCAATTCTCTTTTTACACTAATTTTTTTTAACACGTTTTTTGCTATGCTATGAATTTTTCTTGAATCTAATAGAGCAAATGGAGTGAGATTTTTCGACGCATGTAGGAGTGTTTAAATTAGTCTCAGGAAAAGTTTCTAAGAGTTGATAAATTTTGCCCTCGACGTTTAATAATTTCTTTCTTATAATATATATAATGAATTGAAATATGTAAGCACGAAATAAATTCTTAAGTGAACTCTAGAAATAATTTTGTAATAAAGTTTTCACCTAATTCCCTATTTACACAATTTTTTTCCAAACGAAGTTTTTAGCAAGGTGAATAGTGAATTAGATGTAAGCCTGTAATGCATCCATTGGTCAGGCTATTTGTGAATTTAACTAGATCCCAACTGCTATAGAATAGTTAAAATTTTTATTAAATAATATTTTGTTTTTTATGCCTTTTAAGCTTGATTATTGAATAGTCTGTAAAAAATTATTGTTTCATCGGCTCAACGATAAATAAATAAAGATGAAGAAAAAAAATTTAGTACTCATGGATCCACAATATTCGTAGTGGATTTTAATTATTTTTATATAGTTCACGAGAAAAATGGAGCTACTTTAAGTTAGTTTTATATTTGCTTCTGTCTGTTAAAAGAGACATTATCAAGCTGTCACAGTTGTCTTAACAAAACACTGCTAAAAATGAAATTGACTCTTGTAGCACCCTGCACTTATGAGTTTATGACTATGAAATATATATATGAATATTTATTTAGCTTTTCCTCTGTGGTATCTATCTAAAAGTGGAAAATATTGCAGTCCAATTAACTATATCGGAAATTAAACTTTTTACAACACAAACTTAGGAAAAGAATATAATTGGGTATACTTTGTAGTGGTTTTTGGTTATTTGATTTGGTTATTTTCCCCACAGGAAATGAAACTATTGTGTTAAGGAAATTTTAAACTATTGAAAAAAAGATGAGGGGGAAGAATATATAATGAATTTATATATCAAAAATTTCAAATTTGTGTTTTATTTAATTACTTACTTACATAATTATTATCAAATATTTTGTGCAACTAGGACATAAAAGCAATAGAGCATGATTCAATAATAGAAGGTTTGCTCAGTAAGCAGCTTTCTCGTTCCCGCTTGACAAATCGGCTCCCTTAGCAAGTCATTGGGTTGCTAGTTTCAGAATTTTGAGTAAAAGTGGATGAAAAGTAAAATTTGTAGAAAAAATATTTCATTTTCAAAAGGTGAGCTTACGAGCAACAACTCGCTCAAGAGTTTCTATCGGTATGTCCAGGACTAGAAGGGCTTGGAATAAATCCGAACATAACGTATAACTCAGGACATCATAGAGTCATTGGGGCAATGCGCGCGAAAAGTGGTCTTTTTGAACATCCGAAACAGATACATTAATGGATAATTTAATAAGCTTTCTTTTTGATGAGGTAGTAATTTTGAATAAACTTATGCTTGCAAAGAGCTTGCGTTTCCCAAGGAAGTGATCCGAAGCGATCGAATACATTGCAGGCTTCATTATAAAATAGGTAAGAATGACGACACCGGCTTTCTGAGCATTTCTAAAAAATTGGAGCTAGTACTAAAAAATTTTAACAAACTTAACGGTATAACTATTCGGCATGCGGCAGCTACTGAGCAAAGTTTATTGCGTGTCCAGAGCACGTGAGTGCCCTCGCCGATGGCAAAAAGCTGTAAAAGGTCATCAAAACTTTACACAAATAAATTCAAAATATAAAAAATATTTAATCAGTCCTGTAAAAAATAAAAAAAATAATAATTAAGTTTAATAAGCACAGGTAGTTCGCCAAAAAGTTAGTAATGTAAGAACAATCGTGATTTGGAGGTCAAAATCCAAAATTACCTATTCAAAGCGTAGTAAAGTAAGCCACTACGTATGTTCAGAATTTGTTTTTAGTCAATTAAATGTATCATTCATTAAATAAAGAATTTGTTATGAACTTATTTTGGTAACGTAATATAGTTGCGTTACGGCGGCCGCCGTAACCGAATGGGTTGGTGCGTGACTACCATTTGAAATTCACAGAGAGAACGTAGGTTCGAATCTCGGTGAAACACCAAAATTAAGAAAAACATTTTTCTAATAGCGTTCGCCCTACGGCAGGCAATGGCAAACCTCCAAGTGTATTTCTGCCATGAAACAGCTCCTCATAAGAAAATATCTGCCTTTCGGAGTCGGCTTAAAATTGTAGGTCCCACCATTTGTGGACCAACATCAAGACGCATGCCACAAATAGGAAGGGGAGCTCGGCCTAACACCAAAAAAGGGTGTTCGCGCCAATTATATGTATATAAGGCGTTTTTCAATAGGTACGCTTCAACTTTTTTCCGATAGGGAGGGCGAACGACGCTATATTTTTTTTTTTTCGCTTTTCATTTGTAAACTTCATTAGTATACATTTCATCATGGAACGCTACACACTTGAGCAACGATTGCAAATCGTGCAAATTTTTTATGAAAATAATCGTTCTGTTGCTGCTACCAGATCCAGATTTTTTCCAAAAAATCATCTTCAGTGATGAAGCTCACTTTTGGCTCAATGGCTTTGTCAACAAGCAAAATATGCGTTACTGGGCAGAAAGCAATCCACACGTGATTCATGAGGCACCGTTGCATCCTGAAAAAATCACTGTTTGGTGCGGTTTACATGCCGGCGGCGTAATTGGCCCATATTTTTTCGTTGACGAGAACGATCGCCATGTTACTGTGAATGGACATCGATACCGCGACATGATAAACGATTATTTTTGGCCGCAATTGAATGGTATGGACTTAGACGACATTTGGTTTCAACAGGACGGGGCCACAAGCCACACAGCACACGCTACAATTGATTTGTTGAAGAGTGAGTTCGATGAGCGCATTATTTCCAGAAATGGACCGGTCGAATGGCCGCCGCGCTCGTGTAATTTGACGCCTCTAGACTATTTTCTTTGGGGTTATGTGAAGTCATTGGTCTACAGTAACAAGCCGGCGACGATTTGTGAGCTCAGAGCCAATATTGAACGCGAAATTGCTGGAATTTCGGCCGATTTATGCAAAAGAGTGGTCGAAAATTGGGTTCAACGATTGGACTTCGTAAAACGTGCACGCGGTGGTCATGCAAAAGAAATCGAATTTCATACTTAAATGTATATGTTCGAACTCGATAATAAAAAAAAAAATTAGTTAAAAAAGTCAAACCGTTTGTGTTTTATTCAAAAAAAAAAGTTGAAGCGCTCGTACTGAAAAACTCTTTACTAGCTTAAACCCGCGGCCCCGCTCGCGTAGGAGTAGTTTTGAGGGATTTAGGATATGTATATAAAAGAATTACAAACAATAATTTCATAGAAAATAATTTTTTATTAATAACCATAATATTACAATACCCGGCATCCGTTGCTATGCCGCGTTGAATAAAATCAAAACAACCAATCAGAAAAATATCAAGCAAAATTATTTTTATTAATTTTTTATCTCAAACCGTTTTTGAACTTTGCACTTGGGTAATAGTTGAACAGCTTATGCGGATTATGAAGTCTAGAGTGTGCTATAAATAGTGGGAAATAGGAAAAACTAAGATTTTTTAGATTAAATTTAAGTAAATATTCGATTATTAGTGACGAATGAGAGTGGTGGCGCGGCCTGGGGCCTGTGGGAAGGGAGTTCCATCATAAAGACATGCCTATAATCTTCATTGGGTGAAAATGTGAATGTATACAAATTTTTCCGTCATTTGGTGTTGTCGTTTCGTAGTGATGCGCGGACAACGTACAGACATTCACCTTTATAGTATAGATTTAATGAACAAAAACTATCAAATTCACTTGTGGAATTAGAGAATTTAACGCAATAACGAAATAAGACACAGTTTCATGCAAAAATATTATTCGTACATAGCCATATAAAGGATATATTATTAAAAAAATAATAGAAAAATCGAGTATTCAGTACTTTGTTGGGCCGCCTTTAGCTTTAATAACTACTTTCAAACGTTGATGCATACTTTTCCCCCAATATCTCGGTTTCATTAGCTGTAATTTTTTCCCACTCAACACTTAAAGCTGTCTTTAATGACGCCTTTGATTTTATTTTGTGGTCTGTGATTCTCCTTTCTTTCTGGAGGATGGTTCCATATGTAGAGTGCACGCAAGTGGGGAAAGTTACTGATCGCAATTCACTTGGGAGTGGCCAGAACGATTCTTCTGTATATGGTTCAAGCAGCTCACAATATCCGGGATTAGCCCACGTATGCTCTGGTTAGCTTCCGGACACCCGTTCGGGAGTGAGCTAACGTGAGAAGCCGAAGCATTCCAGGATAGCTGATTGTGCGCTGGGCTTGGGACCCGCCACTTAAAAATCCCCCCAATGAAAATATTAAAAAACTCGGCCAAAATCGCCGTTATAGCGCTAATTAAGAAGAAGAAGAAGATTCTCCTTTCTAAAAGCTTCAAGACATGCTCAATTGAGCTCAGATCCAGTGATTGAGGTGGAGTTTTAAGCTGCTTACAGTAGTAAATAAGATATTCTTGCACGAGATAAGATGAGTGTTTTGGGTCATTGTCTTGTTGAAACAATAACCCTTCAGCATCCAGTCCCAGATTAACGGCACCATCATGCAAATTATTCTTCAAAATGTTTAAATATACATAGATGTATGTCCATTTTATCCTCAATGAAAACCATTTTTTCTACTCCAGATGCAACCATGCACCCCCAAACTACTGCATTTCCTCCTTCATGCTTAACGGTAGGAATAAGATTTTTTCATTCAGTTCTGTATTTTCTTTTCGACAAACTTTTGGAGGGTCATCTGATCCGAAAACATTAAATTTCGACTTATTGTTGAATATGACGTTTTACTAAAAAGAATCTGCCTCATTTATAAAGCGTTTGGCGAACTCCAACCTCTTCTTTTTGTTAATATCTGAAATGTAGGGCTTGCGCCTTGCCACTATACTATGATAACCAGCGTTATGCAGACAATTACGGACTGTTTGTGGGCTTACATTTTTTATACAAAGACTCTTGAATATTTCGAGATAGTATCGTGGAGGTTATTTTGGATTTTGCGCGACTGATGCTGCTATGTTGCATTCTTCACGTGAAGTCAATATTTTTCGCCTTCCGGCTTGGAGGTGATTAGTTTCATATTTATCACTATTAACCTAATTAACAATGATGAAACGCTTTCTGCTTTGATTTGCTGAACTCCACCCTGAAGGTAGTTAGCTTAAAATTTGATGGAGCTGTCGGAAAATGCCTATGGAAGTTGATAGAGTTAAAGCCTTGGAAAAGTCTAAAAAGCAGAGGAGGGTTAAATCACTACCATCGAAGGGTACCCTAACTTCATCTATGATTTTAATCATAGCTGTGACGCAACTGTATCTAGGCCTAAAGCCAGATAGTAAGTTAATTTTTTGTATATATTATGAAATTTATCTAGTCATTAAAAACTGAGATATTTTCAGAAATAATGGTGCAATACTAATAAGTCTGTAATCCGGAGGAAAAGAACAAGGGCTTTCTTTGGAACCGGCAAGATAATTGTTTTTTTTGAAGGAGCTGGAAAATATTCACTTAGAATACTATACTTTATTATGTGAGTAGAAGAATCATAATAAAAGGAAATGCAATTTTAACAAACTTAGGCATAATCCGGTGTTAACCACTGCATTCAACTTGATAGCCTTAATACACTTTATAAGTTCAGACTGGCTAATCTCTTGGTACTCAAATCTTGTAAAGTATCTTGTCGTGCTGGTCAGATTCACTCGAAAGTTGCTGATAATATAAAGGGTGATTTTTTAGCTATTATATTTTTAAATAGTTGGTTTAAACAGCTGAGGCACATTTCGTGTTGTGTTTCATTGTCAAACACCTTCAGTTTGGTCTATAATTTAACCATCGTCTTACAAATGAACAAGGTTTGCAAATCATTGAATTTTATTATAAAAATGCGTGTTCTGTTAAGAAAGTTTATCGCGAGCTTCTTCCATTTTATGGTCAGTTTAATCGACCCACTGAAGCCCCTATTCGAGCTACTGTGACTAAATTTGGAACCAAATTTACATTATTGTCGATTACATCAATTATCGATTCGTCGTCGTTCGCAGCAATTAGGCCTCTGTTACTCAACAACGTGGAAAGGATTTAGGTGTGAAGCCTTTCAAAATACAGCTGGTGCAAGAATTGAAGCCGAACGACCTACCGCAACGCAGAAAAAATTTTGGTGAATGGGCTCTTGGAAAGTTGGCCGAAGATCCACTTTTTTATCGAAAAATTGTGTTCAGCGACGAAGCTCACTTTTGGTTCAATGGGTACGTAAATAAGCATAATTGTCGATTTTGGAGTGAAGATCAGCCAGAAGAATTGCAAAAGCTACCAATGTATCCAAAAAAGGTCACAGTTTGGTGCAGTTTATGGGCTGGAGGTATTATTGGACCGTACTTCTTCAAAGATGCTGCGAAACGTAACTGTGAATGGTGAGCGCTACCGTGAAATGGTATCCAACTTTGTTTTGCCCAAAATGCAAGAGCATGATTTGCATGACATGTGGTTTCAGCAAGACGGTGCCACATGCCACACAGCACGCGTAACAATGGACTTGTTGAGAGGCGAGCGGATGGATCATTTCAAGCGCAGTCGCGTCCAACATTTGCATGAAATAATCTTCAAACATTAAATTATATGGACTGTACTATCGATTTAAATAAAAATTTCATGGATTTTTCTGAATTATACGTGTGTTTTTTGAACAACTTTCCTATAGCTTTTAAAAAATCACCCATTGCAAGTATATGCTGTTGATTGCATCTTATCTTCCACATACATAGTTAAAATGTATTGTTATGTCGACAGAATTCACTAGAACGTTGATGCAAAATTTTCATATCAAAAACTTGTGCAATCGCACCAAAGGTGAATACCTATTCTTATTGATATTCTAGCTTTAAGTAGCTTTATAATTAGTATGAGAAACAAAAACTGAAGCAGTTCCCAAAAAAATATCAGATACCGATTCCTGTCACCTACAGTTAAATGAACGAAACCCAATATTCTGTGAAGGGCAAATTTTGGCCTCCATCTTTCTGTTATAAAACCAATAGAAGAAGAGAGTATTTGTTGAAAGTAGCAGAGCAGGTTAAAGTACACCATATGTTAATATCGAGCTCTGTTGCTAGATCCAGTAAAAGGGAAGATCCTCATATTGTTCCAGAAACATTGAGAGGAAAGTCAAAAATCGTGATATATAAAAAATTGTACGAGTATCAGCAAATGAATTTTCCTTCTTTGTGAGGCTATATTTATAATTGGTTTCATATTACACTGTGCAACAGCATTTTTGGGTGCACAATAATTCCAACGCAGGAACAACTTAAAATCGTTCTACCTTCTTTGGTCAAATTTCTTTCCACTGTCCATTTTAAATTTGTAATATTTTGCCAAAGTCTTTTTAAAATAAATGGAAAAAAATGTTAAAATACATATCGGAGAGAAATATATTGTTAAGGTACATACGATATACTTCTACGAGGAATAATTGTCGTTGTATCCCACTTTGCAGTAAATTCGAATAAAATGTAATTATAAAGGCCTCAAATTATTGCAGTGCTGTTACTACTACTGTATTTATAATATATTGTATTACTCCGTAAAGTAGAATTAGAAAAATACTGAGGAAGTATATGAATTTTACAATTCCGTGGAACTAAAAAAAAGGTTTCTCATAATTATAAAAAATTATTATAAGATTTTTGAAATAAATCTCCAAACTACAAAACTTTAATTTAACGCTTCTTGCCCAATATTAGTTGGTTCGAGTACTAACTATAACGTATACAAAATTTCATTGACTATGCAGAATGGTTTATATATACATAACAACCCAATGCAAACAATTGAAAAAAACTGAAAAAATAGGGTGTTCCCAGATCTCAGCTTGATAAACAATGTTAATGACAGGTGCATGGAATGTTAAGAGTTAAGTTAAGTGTAGACAAGGAATGCCTTAGGAGACCATTTGATCGTAAAGATGGAAAAACTCTTTTATTGTTACTTGTTGAAAAATGGTGTGGAAAGTACTTCCGTTAGGGACACCCTCAGGTTCATAGCCCACTGTGGTGATACCTCGTAAGGAACTTGTCCTTATCTCTCTTAAAACCAACGTTAACCGTTCAGAAACTTTAGAAAATCCTTGATTTCCACCGAGCTGAGATCTTCCACTCATATAAAAATTCTCCACCTAAAATGGTAAATGGGACTGGATACAGCAGAACAGTGTTGTAGAAAATGCAACACCGTTTCTTCATGTGTCTGCACGCCCATCTTCTGAACGTGCTTGCCTATTAGGCAGTGCTCTTTTATAATAGAAACCAATGTGCTGAAATTGTGCTTATTTTGTCTTAGCAGATATTCTGTGCATTTAGCATTGAGAGTCGGCTACAATTGTCAGACGATTCTGTACTTAGGTTCATTCCGATGGCGCTTTGTTCTTACAATTTTCTCAAAAATAAGTATCTTAAATGTCTATAAGGGTATGCTTCTTCACCCCTATGATGCAAAGTATTTTTAGTAGAGTATTCATATTCGTTTCTCATATTCACTGCAGATTAAAAGTCACTGCATTTTTTTAAGAATATTATTTTACACATTCATAAAGCTGCTTTCGCTATAAACTATAAAAAATATAAATACCAGTACCGCGAGATAATGATAGAAAACGATTTAATACCGAACGAATAAATCGATTAATGATCATATAAAACATCATCATTTACGTTGGTGGTTCACAAGAACATAAATAATAATAGAAGGTTATAAAAAAATATGTGAAAGAAAAATAATATACTTTTTGATGTGCAGATGATTCACTCACTATTGTGCACATCAAACCATATCAGTTAGTGGGATGTTTAGTGGCGCGGTTGTGTAGCAATTTTTCGTACTAAAAATTTAAACGGGCTTGAAAATAAACGTTTAAGTAGTGTATTGTTTTTGCTTTTTCATTCATTTTTGCTATGTACATTCGTTTCACTTGACTTATAATGCCTGTCATGCATGCGGGATATGTGAAGATTAAGTTAAATTTATGTTTGTCACGTGTATGCACGCACATAAATATGATTTAAGAAGCCACAATAAAACTCACTGCTAAACAGAAAAATATTTGTACATAAAAATGTATGTAGTAGATGGGTATACAAATGAGGCTTGAGCGTGCTTTTCTGTCTTGTGCATTAATATGACATACAGCATGGAACGCAGTGAGTATTTCGTGACGAATGCAATAAGAATAATAATATTATATTAACTCATGATGAAAATGGAGTGAAATAATCATAAAAATGAAATTTTCGCTCGTCTAGTTCTTGTAGAACTTAGAAAATTCCTAAGAAGTGCAGTTTGATTTGAAAGCGAATAATTAAGTTGTTGAATCTGTGATAACTCCATTTCGCAAAATTGGGGATATTTTTTCCACTTTTAATCTTTCAACAGATTTTGTACTAAAACATTGATTTAAAAGCTTAAGCTGACTGACTCAATACACCAGTGAACTATTGTCTCGGCCGTTCAATTGAAAATATCGCTTCAGCAAGTGAAAGTGAAATAGGAGAACAAAATCTGTCAATGAAACGACGTGCACAGAAATTGAGATATACTAACAATGTTTTTTCACCAATTGTTGACCACATGCCGTTTCCACAAGACGGAGATATGTGCCACACAACTAGCAAAAGAATACAAGCACCTGCAGTTATGTGGGCAAGCGCTCGGTGCTATCTTTGAGGAATACACAAACCCTCTTCAATATTCTATCTACCTAAAGCGGGCAGTGATTGATTCGATCTAAATGCAATTTATCTCTGGTTAAATCCGTTTTACGTTGAACACTTTTTGCAACAGATATACGAAAATCGGGCATGTCGTGCATTCGTTATATGGAGAAAATGCGAAATAGTGTTAAGGAAAAAAATTATAAACAATCAATGCAATTTTGAGCTACTTGGAACTTCCACTTTCTTACCACCTTGAATAATATGGTTCTTGTTATAGAATTAACTATATTTTTAATAAAGAGATAATTTAAATTAATTAAAAAAAAATGTTCAATACCGGGGACCTTATTATTATTATTATTATGCCCCCACTGCGTAAAATAACTGTGGTACTAGATATTATTGACTAAATTTGACAATTTACTTATTTCTTATTCAATTTCAATATCTTTTTTATGAAAACAAAAGTCATATAAATCCAAGTTTCAAACCTTGTGCAAAACTAAAAAAAAATCAACAAAATTTGACTCTTTTTAATTAGAATTTTTCGAAAAATTTGAAGTGTGCAGTTTTGTGGTGGTAGTTTCAAAATTCCGTTGCTTTTGCCAATTTTTTATAAGAAGTTGAGGATTTTTCCACATGTTCGGAAGTCTTTTATTTGAAAGAAAAGGCTCTATATTGTATGTAAATTTTTGAGTATGCAAATTTTTCCGAGTATTCTGATCAAAGACTGTGCAATTTTGGTGAAAAATGGTTAAACTTTTCTAATTCTGATTCAAAGTCTGAAACTTGGACTTATATCGCAATTGTTGCACATTATTCTAATGCAAATAACTAAAAAATGAAAAAAAAATATATATATATAAGTATGTACATTTTCTTAGGGGTAGGCAAGTATTTTCGTAATTTAAGAGTAAATGCTTATATTGACGGCTTCTGTGGTTTCGGTAAATTCCAATTTCTTTTACTCTTGTCATACTTAAAAAGAATTTGTAGTATAAAAACTATTCCACTGTAAAAAAACTGAGGCTTAGTAGACTATGACGTTGTTGTACAAAATTGGTTACAAGTTTCAGATTTTATATAAGCTTTCCTGTTCTAGTCCTTGTTCTGTGTAAATAATTAAATTGAATAGGAATGTGTATGTACATATATGAAAGGTATAAAAAATTTCACAAAAGAACGATGAAGAATTATTTTCCCACAAATCGTGCAAAAGAAGTAATAATGAAATTCATATTACATAAGAGTTTATAAAAAAACAAACAATTCATTTTATTACAAAAATATTAAAATTAGAGTACAGTGAAAATGTAATCCACAAGTGCAAAACAAATAAAAATTTAAACTGAAATTAGGAAAAAAATGAATTTTGCAACTATTCATCACGACTTGATAACATGCGTGCACGTTTATTACAAAATGCAAAAAAACCATGGTACATTTACAAATAATAGCCAGTCTTTGCATCTGCGGGGCCCTGATGACCACACCCACAGAGGCACTATACATTATGCTTAACCTATTACCAATAGAGCATTTCAGCAAGTAAACAGCTGCCAAGGCGGCTTTCAGATTAAGAGAAATCGGTCTACTCAGAATAAACCAGAGAGGACACTCTTCAATTTTAGAAAAATTCCCCTGCATTCCTGGCACAACGGATTTCTGTAAGACCAAGGATATCAACTTAGATAAATCCCTCGTGACAGCATTTCCTTCCGAAGAAGAATGGGATGGTGGGATTATTGTTAAGGAAAATGATATAAACATCTGTACAGATGGCTCAAAACTAGACAACAGAGTTAGCCAATCTTTTCGCCTACCTGATCATTGCAGTGTATTTCAGGCGGAAGTCACTGCCATAAAAGAGGGACTTACGGTAATAAAAACGAGAGTATTATCCACAAATGAAATCTTCTTATACTCGGACAGTCAAGTAGCAATAAAAGCGCTAAAATCTAAAATACACTCGTCAAAATCAGTCATATATTGTTTTAAATTTCTAAATGACGTATCAAAATACTACAAAGTACACCAGGCCACAGGAACACAACAGGGAACTGCAAGGCAAATGTACTTGCTCGAATCGGTACAACAGTTGACCTCAAAGGGGATAAGACGCTGATACCCATGCCTTTAGCCACTTATAAACTACTGACAGATAGAGAAACCATCCATAAAATAAATACAAGTTGGCAAAACCTCTCAACATGCGAACTATGCAGACTGACATGGCCGAAATGGAACAGTGGTCGATCAAAAAGCTTGTTAAGATTTAACAGAGAAACTATGTATAAGAAAAATGACAGGTCTAAGTGTGTCATTGCGACAGCCACCCCACCTACCTACCGTATGCCAGATGTTCTTGTTTTTCCTTGTTCATTCCTCTCGGGAGCATAGGGTCTCGACAATATTTGTCTTGCGTTGGTTTCGTTAATCTATTTGATTTCTGACAGAGTAGGTAATTAGCCTAGCCTACGCCTACGTCAACGCCTTCTTACTGCTTGGAGTTCCATCTGTGTGTCACATTTTTCTGGCAGAAGGATCGCACAGATGTTTGGGGACTTCGCTAAAGTGGTGTGTCTGCGCTATTACCGCGGCTGCCCGCTTACTCTTGCTGGCGCCACTGATGCAATGTGTAACTGTGGGTTTTTCTTTGTTTTTGCTTGTTTTAGCAGCCACAATGCAAATAATGCGTTGGCTATAGTGCGGGAATAAGGATAAGTTTTTGGGTTTGAGGAATGAGATTTTTTTTGTTTTTTAGAAACAGAGAAAGTAGGTAAGTTTGGAAAAGTGCGAGGTCCGTGCTTTACGTGGGACTCGAACCCAAAACCTCTGGGCACTTACGCTAGACTACCGAGGCCCCCCGTACGCCAGGTACTAGGTCAGATATGTACAGCCCACCTGTCCGGTTTTATTCAAATCATTAACTGCTTCTGTTCGGTTTTTTCGTCGTCTGTCATTTTTTTTCTCGAGTTGTTTATGCAATATGGTGCAAAATTAATCACCCTATCGGAAAATTTATAACTTTGCAAATGAAAGCGTACGTCAGACATATTTGATACTTTTGAACTAAATATCGGCAGCATAGAAGCATGTAAAGGTCAGAAAAAGATCACTCAAAGGTATTTTTTTTTATTTTTGGATGAATAATTTTGCGTAGGTACAATACCTGTTACCCGGTACAATACTTGTTGAAATTTTAACGCACAGTTGGACTTAGTTCTAAAATGAACTTATTGCTCTTATCTTATACGACATTTTTTTACTTAATAAGATATCATTTTAGGAATTATGTTTTGTTTAGAAAAACATTTTTTGTTTTGAGAATTGTGTAAGAACGGAAATGTCGTGTAAAAAAATGTATTAGTGAAGCGTGAAAAGAAACCGTGTGCAATATAATGCATAACTTTTGCGAAGTCGTCCATCTGCCGAGGCATCTGTGGCACACGCAAAAAACTAACACAACTTTTACCATTCCTCATACTTTCATTTACCATTTAAATTAATGTTTTCTTCGACGATTTATATACGACATTGAAAATTTATGTTCTTATGCATGAATAAGCTCACAGCAATAAATAAATATTAATCTAGAAACTTTTTCATTTGAACAGGGTACTCTAAGTTCCACTTACTGTTTTAATAGTGTGTTGGCGTGATTGCACCCGAAACCCATATTAAAATAATTAAAATACATTACAAAAGTGATAGATCTTTGAAAAATAGATTTCGCAATTCAAAATTTTTTCTCAGAGAGAATAGTTTTACGGTATCTGCAGAAATTTGGTCACTAAGATTTCCCAATTTAGCACCTTTGAACTAATTAAGCTTTATAAACTTAAAAAAATCGATTTTTGATTTTTCGATATTTTGAAAGTATAGTACCTTAAGAATATACCTACTGCGAAGTTTTCATGCAGAAATTCCCAATATTATAGCTTCTACAGCCCATTAACTAGGTTGGGAGCGGTCCGCGCGCTAGTGCACCTCAAACTTTAAATTAATTGATCTCGAAACGACTTTTTTCGGCCTGGTGTTGTAAAAAAAATCGTTTTAAATTCTAATATGTTATCCACAACATCAATGGCTATCACCCGTACTAAAATCATATTATTATTTCAATTACTTCATATTTTTTTGATTAAAAAACCGAAAAAAACACGATTTTTAGAGTGTCAAATTCAAAACCGCCCCATTTTGTCTAATTTGTTTATTTTTTATTCTAGTACATCGGGACATAGCTACAGTCATACTGATAAATATTTTTTTTGGTTTTTGTGTTTCAAATAAATAGAAGAGCCAAAATGGACAACACCGTCCAAGTCCATTTTTCGGGAGGGTCAACTTCAGCGCCATTTTTTAAATTATTAAAATTAAAAAATTTTTTTTTTTCATTTTTGTATTTAAAATAAGTTAAATATAAAGTCTAAAACATTTATATATCGTTTTTCATTATTTATTGTAAAACAAATTTCTTAAAATACCCTAAACTTTCGAGTTCTAGACCACCGGGACCCCTTAATATTTGCCACGAATTTGCCGATATTGAGCTCTTGCACGCGGAATAAATCTTGAAAATATCATTAATTATTTATAAATTGTAGACCCTCTGGTAGCCACCAAATAAGGCAATGATTTTCCATCGAAAATATAATGATTTAAATTAAAAAAAGTAACTTGAACTTGAAAGACCCTGTAAAATAGTACATTTATCCACACATACACTATGTATACAAAAAATACTCTTCTATACTCTGGAATAGCTACAAAACGAACTTCGCTGCCAATTACTTGAAGCTATCAACCATAAAATTCGGTCCAAGTTAAACAAGGAATGTATTATTCCTCTGTTCCGCCACCAACTCTACTAATAGAACTGCATCTGTTTTTATGGTAAGACTTTTTTCGCCTCTCGCTCTCTTTACAATTAACGTACGTGATTACTTCTAATAACAAACAACTCGAGCTCGAAAGACCTTTTTTTAACTCACTTATACACTCGTATATATTCCTGTGTGTGCGCATTTATGTGTTCGTCTCGCCTTCTTAAGCTCTACTTTTGATAACGTTTGCGGGAAGAAAAGTTAAAATCGATTTTGAAGTAAATTACAGTAGAATTTGCAGATAATTCTTCAAAAAAGGACATTTATTTTTGCCTCAACAAAAAATGAGTAAAATTTTATGTGCGGAAAGTTTAAAGAAGGGCGTTCGTATTTGAGAGTATACATGTGTTTTAGGAATGTGCTTGCAATAAACTAACAAAGGAAAATTATTTGGGAACTAACTTCGAGAACTCTTTGTTTTTTCTTTATGCAAGAATTTTAAAAACAATTTGTTTGGCAAATTTCTAAATGAATGGTGGAATTTTTTGATGTATTCCAATGGTTCTAGGAAGCCTTTTTTTGAATGAAATAAGTCCTATAACCGCTTTGGTACTTCCTTACAATTTTTGATGCCATGCTCCTACTATTTGTGCTACCAGCCTAACAAACCTTCAAACTTTGCAATCTTTTGCAATCAATAAATGCAATTCTCCCAATTTCATTTCTTGGAATTGTTTGCGAAGTTTCTGTCGCACCTGCTGCTGCTTCCAAGGTAGCATTTCGCATGAACTGCAATATCTTTCTATTACTTTTTACCTTGAACTGCACTTTTTAATATGATACTAAGTTTAGTAGAGGCCCTGTTGGAAAAGTTTATCAAACGTGAAACACGGTACAATTTCAGTCAAACGTTTTGCGTGATTGAACTTTAACTTCTCATATAGCAGAGTTGACTTTTGTGACAAAACACGCCTAGTAAAGGCCTCAACATCGGCTGGTCATGAGATGGCTAATGCTGACTGTCATTCTAGAAAAAAATACTTCGATATCCATTGACATTTTGTTCTCCTCTACATTATGAAATTTGTGTTCCTTTAGAGCGTGTATTGATACGTTCACTTTGATTGCGCTTCAGTAATTTTTTGCAGTTCATTTTCTCGGACTGCTACAGTTTTATTTTTGGAAAGAGGCAATAGCTATTTAAAAAGTGAATGTAAATAGACTGTGCTCGGAAGTTTTTTTTTAAGCTAGTGGGTCGACAATATTTGATGTGCATTTACGTTCTAATGTGATATGTGTGGGCAGGTTCAATGAGCTTTGAGCTAAAAATAAATGCTCGTTTATGGATAATTTAGCTTGAAATCCATTTGAGAGGGATTTCTGTAAAATACTCGCATCTAAAATAAGCTATGAAAGTTAAGAGAAAAACAGTTTAGAGCATCGCCATATTGATGGGCAAATACAAACAAATGCATTCACTACCAGTATATGCAAATATTAAGGTGGGCAAATTTTTCTTCGATCTAAAGTAAAGCAAAGACGGTTTTGAGTTATGTGTACGTTGTATATAATAGCAAATGTTTAGACTTGCTCGGCAAATTTATATACAAAATTTTGTTTTTAGAATATAATAACATTTTTAGTGGAATACTTTGTTTTAGTGTTTAATGGTACAGTTAATTGGCCCCTTAGGTTGGGAATTGCAAACTTTCTGAATATTTTGACATTGCCACTAATTACTATCACTATACATTACGCGTTGGTTTCCCAATATAATTTTTAACTCCTCAAGGCTCGTCAAACTTTTTCGCAATATCAAAGAATTATCATACAATTGACTTTATACACCTGGAGCAATACAATTGTAAAAACTTGTTCTCGATCTCTGACATCATACCAGCCGTTGTGTTTGTCTAAAATTAAAGTATTCCAGTAGCGCTTCAATCGGTAGGTTGGATGAACTCAGCCAAAATTAGAACCAGGTAGAAATCTCCAAAATTTTATGTTGATAAATATCTCTCATAAAAAATTTCGATAAAATTCTGAGCGCTATTTCTGTATATGTTTTTGAAATATCTTGTCGGTTATTTCTAAAAATCCAGTCTTGTGAAGAGCGTATTTCGGAATCGCCAATCATCTTCTCCATCTTGATGACGTATATGGAGCAATTGTTTATGCTGTTATATTTAAAAACATTTATTTAATTAAAAACAAATATTTCAATAGGAAGCCTAAAAATTACTGTAGTGAAGCTAATATTTATTACACACAAAAAACGCCGATACACGAAAACTTAATTTTGGATTGTGATTACGAAAAAATTGCAGCCTCACTTGAAATAACGATTTTTTCAAAAGTTAATGCTAACAAAGAAGATAATTCATTCTCAACGGATTAAAATAAATTTCTTTCCAATTTTGGGTAATTTTAGATCCATTTCTATCAATATTTTGCATTTATCCGTTGGAAAATCATTGTATTTCATTTATTTTTCTGTTACGATCGATCAACAGCGACCGTCACTGTAGTTTGATGAAACGTTTTTCGTTTGTTTTTACAGACAGTTGCATTAGAAATAATGGAAACATCAAATCGAAATATTTTGAAAAAATTACCTGTTTTAAAAAACGGAACACATACATTTCAGAACTCGATATTTAATCTGTAGTGTAATTGGTGGATTCAAAAGAAAGCTGTACCGCTCTATAAACTGAATCAAGGCAATGTGAGAAAAAACGACCACCTGGACACATTGCGAATATGAAAATATTTGCTTAAATATTGATTTATTTAATAGTATGATAATATATTATATTACTTTATATATAATAAAAGCGCTTTATGATGCAACACAAACGCTCAGACAGAGAGTACACCTGAGTAGGACTATAAAGAAATTTCTCATACCTAATGAGTTTCGTTTCGCTTGTCATACTCGCGTAAATATTCTATTTAGATAAATATTAGGGCATTGATTTTAACTATTTTTATTTTACACATAATAAGCTCCAGTCTCATTGGGGTATCATGTTTTTAAAGGAGGGTTAATTGAGCTTACTGAATGTACTACTGGGATCACTGTTCATTCTCAGCTTCAAAGCAGCACTTCTCCCTTGAAATCCATTTTTTAAATGGCGCATAAAGGTTTACTGCCCTAGTGTATAGAGCAAAGATTCGGTTTTTACTTCCTTAATCATGCCAAACCGGGGTTTTTAAGCGCTCCTTTCGGCTTAAAGAGGTCACAGGGTGTTAACTCAAGTGAATACTACGGGCGTAGTGCTATTTTTGAATTTTTAGCGATATGCTCTCCAAGAACCATTGAAATTTGAGCTGGTGCATTTCCAAAACATCTGTTTTTTCTAGATTCCCTTTTGTAATTAATTGTCAATCGAGACAAATTTCGAGCACGTGTTGCCCATCGTTTAATGCTGATCGTCTAAATTATTTCTGCCACTCTAAGCATTTTGGTGTGACGTAACCTATCTTCGTCTGAGATTTATGCTTATTAAATGCACTATTAAAGCTTTGGTGACATAATTTCTAGTTCACAGAAAACGTTAAACTAAAATCGCTGCGTGAGAAGGTCGCTAAAACAATAGAGCTTAACAATTGTTTCAAGAATTGGAACAAAACATTGACATAAAGATGGGAGTAATTTTTCGGAGGGGACTGCTTTAAAATGACGAAATAGATTTGAATGAATAGAAAAGCTTGTCAAATATATAAAAAAATCCCTGTTCCGACTTCAACATAGAAATTCATAGAATATTTTCTGAATAAAATAATTAAATAAATAAGAGATAATATTTTGCAACTTAAAATAATGTTTTTTCAATATTCCATGTACGCCTTGCAGTTTTACAGTTCCCTTTCCAAAATGCTACGATTTAATACACATTTTTACTTACAGTTTAAAGCTTAAACGAGGTGTGAAGTAATATCTTAGATATTATCCCGGGCGATTCGAGAAAAAATTAGCGGCTTTTCATATGGAATTATAAAATTCATTTTGTTTCCAGACTTCCGTCGAAATATTTCGGACTAAATGGTTTTCTGTCTTTTCTAAGCTGAATATAGAAGCAAAACGATTGAGTCTCATGGTGAATGAAGACAAGACGAATCTCTTCTTTTTATCAAATAAACACGATCCGGCACCCATGTCACTGTTGGCAGTTATGATTTTAAAGTAATAAGATACTTCGTAGGTCAGCCTTAAAATCCTTGCCAACAAGTACTGCTTTGGATTAAGTAGGTAACTGAGTAGCAAAATCTTCTTTGCACGAAAAAAGTACCACTTTATAAGTCCCTCATCATACCTCGTCCTATTGTATGTCTCTGAAGCCCGGACGATGACAACATCCGATGTGGCCGTCCCTTGGAGTGTTTGTGAGAAAGATTCTGTGAAAGATTGTTGGACCTGTGCACGTTGATGACGCCGAGTATCGCCCACGATGGAACAGTGAGCTTTATTAGCTTTACGGCGACATGGACATAGTGCAACAAATAAAGATCCAGGCCCGCGGGCTAGGTATTTGATGCGGCTCTGTAGTACTGTGTACCAGCTGGTGGTAGCAGAGTATGAAGAAAACTGCCTCTGCGTTGCAAAAATCGGGGGTAGAAGGACTAAACTTGACACCGGTTAGTATGAGAAACAAACGACTGGCGCGCTTTGTTAAGCGGTTATCTCGCCAATCAAGGAGAGAAATTGTTTTCGAAAATTGACAAAAACTGGTAAAAAAAAAACAGATTATTTATCCACACATCTTAATTTTTTATATGTTACTCAGTACATCACGGGCTATGGCAGGGAGTACTAAAACGATTTATTATATATCCGATTTCACTTTTGAATAACTTATGTACTACATAAAAAAAGATTATTATTTTAGATAATGGACCCTTACGCGCTCCACTGCTTGTCTTTTTGTGTACTTCAGCTGTCTACAACATGAGTAACAAATATGATTGACGTCCGACTTCATTTGCAAAAATTATAAATCTTCAAATATGGTGCTTAATTGTGTAGTAACTTCGTATCTTTCGCGTAAAATACTACTTAAACATTATTTATTTTCAATATTTGAAGTGGAAGAACGCATTGGAAAATATTTTTTTTTGCCAATCCTACACATTTTTGAATTCATGGGTGCTAAGCCACAAATCTTAGGGAAACTATATATTTTGAAAATTTGTTATACACTGAAAATATCATTCCATGCGATATGACCCACCCTAATACATGAAATATCTTATAGTTTATTTTCCATCGCAAAATTTTCTACTTCATAATAAATGCAACTGAAGAGCCACGAAAGTGTTAATAAAAAGTTAAGGAAGGTTGAGCAAAACTCGCTTTGAGTCAATAAGAAACGACATAGAAAGTTTGCATAACACGTACGAGCATACTTTAAGGCACTTAAGCATGAATAGTAGTTATTGTAACATGAACAATTGCTACAACTACTAAGGAAAGTTATGCAAGCGTAGATGCATGTACCATAGCAAACTAGAAGAACTGAGAAAAAAATTATATAAAAACGTAGCTTGTACGTTTGCAACAAGTTGTAAATCGCTTTGCAACAGCTTTTAGTGAACTGCCATTGTTGTTGTTCCATGTTCTCGAATTCCTGTGACTGCTGGTGCATTCGCAGCTTTGTTGGTTGCCATCTGTCGCGCTGTGTTCTCGTCGCAATACATTAAACGGAGACCGGAAGCATTTTGCGCCTGACATTATGGTTCATGGAAACTGACGTTTTTTTATGCAGATGGCACTTGAACGAATGTATAGTTGTGTGAAGAAAATAAGTAGTACTTTCACCTATAGTCAAAAAGCGCTAAATTTTTGATAATGACTTTTGAGTTGCGCTCCAAAAATGAAGTTTTTTAAAAACATATAAGATATATATGCATGTACGTATACCCTATGATCAAAAAGTACCGGGAATATTTAATTTAACCACACCGCGCACGTGGGAACCGGACCATATTCTTTTCTTATGTTGGTAGGACTGTAAGACACACATCTTTCAGTTTTTAACGCCATCGGATCATTAGTGTCTGCCTGGCGTTTGTTTACATCAGTCAACTTTTTTCAATTTATCGCATTTTACCATGGATAATTTTGTTGAACAAAGAGTTTGTTTGAAATTTTGTGTTGTGAACGAAATTTCATGTTCTGATGCACTGAAAATATTGCAAAAAGCATTTGGCGAATCTGCTCTATCAAGAATAAGAGCATACGAGTGATATACAGACGTACAGTGGTGGAAGATTTGCCTCGTTCCGGACGCCCATCGACGTCGAACACCGATGAAAACGTGAAGAAAGTGAAAGAAATCATGTTTGAAAATTATCATGCCAGCTTAGAGAGATTTCTAGTGAATTTCAAATTTCATATGGCATGGCACAACACATTGTGGTTGATGTTTTGGGTATGAGACGCGTTGCAGTCAGGCTCGTTCCGAAGGACCTGAATTTCGCGCAAAAACACACCGAAAAACATTTGCTGAGGAGATGATTACTGAAGCCCAAAGTGATCCAACCTTCATGAAACGGATAATTACGGGTGATGAGACATGAGTCTATGAATTTTACATGGAAACCAAGCAACAATCGTCTGAGTGGCGCTTCGAGGACGAGCCGAAACCGCAAAAGTCGCGCCAAAGCCACTCAAAAGTAAAGGTGATGTTGATTGTTTTCTTTGGTTGTCAAGGCGTAGTGCACCATGAGTACCTTCCATCAGGCCAGACAGTCAATAGAGAATATTATTTATCCGTTTGAGAGATGCTGTACGTGGCAAACCGCCGGAAATGTTCCAAACAGTTCTTGTATTTTGCATGATAATAACGCGCTATCACACCGAGCCCAAATTGTGCTGGATTATTTGACCAAACACCAAGTCAATACTATCGTGCAAGTACCGTATTCACCTGAAATGGCCCCGTGCGACTTCTTGTTGTTTCCCAATTTGAAGTTACCACTTCATGGAAGGAGATTTCACACGATAGAGGAGTTCAAAGAGAATGCGACGAAGGAGCTGATGGCCATCCCTTCGTCGGCCTACCGGTGGTACATGGAGGACTGGGATAAACGTTGGCACATGTGTGTTGCTTCAGACGGGTCATATTTTGAAGGAGATAAAATAAAGTTGCCTGAAATTTAACTCTGTTTTGTTTTATTTAAACAATCCCGGTTCTTTCTGATCATAGGGTATATATTTATATATAAACATTTGTAATTAATTTTGGGGGGTCTGATTAATTTTATTTCAATACTGTTTCCTACATCAGGTTAGTAGCTCTAGGGTTCGTTTGAAACTAAATGAGATTTTTGACGACTTTGGTGGTTGGCATGAGAAAATGCAATGAAGAGTCTCTTATTAGATGTTGGTGGTAGCCATTTCAATACTTTTCAAAACTATTTTTTCACAAATTATTTTTAAGTGCATCAAAAGCACGTACATTTAAAACGGTTATGTTTTTAGAAAAAGTTGGATTTTGGTTGGCTATCGCGCAGTGGTAAAAGAGGGGAAAATTTTTAATTATTTAAAAATTGTCAATCCGTAAATTAAATTAAAAAGTGTACACCAGACTACCATATTAATGCATTGGTGCTACAAGACCAACATAGATCTAAATTAGCAAATAACAGAGTCCAACGGTGGTTACTTATCACGAACTAATGGTAATGCTTATGAAAGAGGACCTCCCTCAGACTAACCTTGTCGAAGACACTACATATGCACTAGTCTAACAGTGTGTACGATTTTTTTTACACGAGTGTTAAAGTTTTTTTTGTTTGGCCGAAAATGCAATTAGTATCAAAAATATTTGGTAAATAAAAAATGTCAGCTGTCAAACTTCTACTGTAAAATTTAACGAGGAGTTTACGGATGTGGATTTTAATTTTCAGAGAACTACATTTACATTTTTGATGCGTCCTCAAAACAACTTTAATGAAAGGTTTCTAAAAAAGCCAACCAGAGAGATTAAGTGTTCGACAATAATTTTAATCAGAAAATTTTACGCGGGGTCCTACTTGCAGGTTAAGGTAATTGCCTAAAAGAGCTTAGTTCAAGTTAAAGGTTACGTTTTTGGAACATATTCATTGCGATCACATAAATGTATGAACATTAGGCTGGATTGTATTTTATGGAACGCAATTTTTATTTTTGCATAATATTAAAGGCTTTATTTAGCTTAGTTAGAATGATCTGATTTATGTTAAATATCCACTGTTTTATTCGACAACGTCTTACCATGTTGAAGATTGTTCCATTACGTCGCTCCCTTAAAGAAACCCAAGTCAGTATTGACAAAACACTGGGACAGTCGACTTTCTCAAGCTTCACTTGATGTATAGACAAACCAGCCACCATAAACAGGATCAGATGGAAATCAGTTGTGTTAGGACCTGATTGCCAATACTGGACGCTTTGAGAAGATTTTTTCTTTCAGAAAGTTTTTTCTGTCTATAAGTTGTGACGTAGGCCCCATTTGCGGTATCTTATTTCGTTTCGACTATGACTGTTTTTACTTCCACTTCCCGCATTCATCACTACACAAACATGTGGAGTTTTTTACAGTAATGTTTTGTTTTGGAGGTGGCGAGTGGAAACTAACTTGGTCAACTTGCGGTCTATGTGGCACTCCGATGCGGGGTCACCCTTAAACCAACCAACCAACCAATGTTTTGTACCACAAATAGATCTTAGAATCATTAAATGTTTTCAAAATTTCGTTTAGTTTTAGTTTAGTTCTTATTATTTTATATTTAAACTCAAAATTAAAAACTGTTTAGGAAGCATTGATTGCAATGCCTTAAATACCTGGATAATTTTACACAGTATTGTTGATAAGAGGTAACAATACGATAGTTGTAGTAGACTCTGATACATAAGAGCTAATAAATCTCGATGAGAAAAAATTTCGTTGAAAAAGTGAGAGCAAGGAAGTTTAAAACTATTTATATGGAAATCGTACTAACCTGGTACGAGCAGATGTTAATTTTATGAAAAGTTGCTATTGCCAGATTTATTAACTCTGCACTTATCACCCTCAATTATTTAGTTAAAGTAAAGGCGATATGTTAATTTGCAACTGTAAGCTGTAAAAAAAGTGATGTTACTTTGTAAAATAAAACCTGCATATTGTGATTTCTTTACAACGCCATACTTGAATATATTATTCTTATTGTAGTACTCATTTCCATGGTGTGTAGTTTTGTAACAATATACAGTGAAGGGTTAACATTCTTGTATGTAATAAAATATGCTATGCAACTTCTTACATTTCCTCCCTAAAAGTAGTGGGTGTGCATTTACTTTAACTAATTAGTAACGACTGCCACTTAAGCTATTACTTTTTTAGACTCTCCAATTACCATGTCTGTCACAGCAACATCAAGGTCACTCACGGTATAATTAAATATTTATATAACTACATAGACTCATTTAAGAATGAGGATGCCAGCCACTGCTTGCAATTAAAAGCGCGAAAGAAAAGCGAAAAAAATAATAAAAATAAATTAGAAGTAAACATTGGAAAAAGTTACAATAAATTGAAAAGCTGTCCAAACGCTGTCGCCGGCAACTGACACACACACATAGTACATATATGTACACACATATACACACACACGCCAGTTTAACTTTGACTGAATGATTGCTCGATTGACTGATTTGCGGTTGGTTGGTTAGATAAATTCTAAATGTACTGATGTGCTATTATTCCTGTGCCAGCAAACGGGGTCATGCCAAACTCTAGCCAAAGGGTTTTATTTATTGTACATTTATGTGTTTCCCATATAAATTTATTGACAAAAAGACATTTATCAATTGTTATTGCACGGCCTTTTTGCTGCTTTTATTTTCTATGTCATCTATTTCCAGCGAATACTAAGAGGAAATGGTAAAGAGCCACTGACAAGATGACGTTTGAAAAAATACCAAATGCGCTGTAGTAAAGCATCAAGTGAAGATTTTCCAAAGTGTTAGTTATTATATTTTGATGACTGCTTATCCCATTATATTTTGAATTAGCCTGAAAATTTCAGAACTCCTAGCTTACATTAAAAATAGAGTTCTAAAACAATAGCTGTCTTTTATATTTTACACCTTTGCAATACCACGCGCGATGAGCTGTAATTCGATATTTTTATTGAAAAGCTGGGCACTTTTTTGGTATAGTCTTAGATACAACGTTTTCATTTACGAGTTTTATTTGTTTGTTTTTCAGTGAGATAAAAAATTCATCTCACCTGGAATTAACTTGATAAACTAACTTTTGAGGAGCAAGTGGCTCACAGTTTGTCTAAAGAATCTTCAATGATTGAAACTCTGATCAAACGACTTTAAAAGCGTTGTATGTTTCGTTGGTGTGAGGCCTCCTAAATTATTGCTGTATAAATTGGAACCCTTACTAGGAAACTCATTCAAATAAAATGGAACGGGTGCAAAGAATGTTTACTATGTTTGCATTACCCAAATGGTTGTCCCGATTTTTTGGGTAGGCGCAAGCTGTAAAGCTCATAGAGCTTTTCTGGTAGACGATGTTACATTTCAGTAATGTTTATATACAATGTCCTTAACCGTAGAGAAAGTTACGATTTGCTAAACCTCCATTACCTTAAAGGTGAATTGAGGCAGGATAGAATTTTTACGGTCGCTATACATACATCGAATTGTGCGTATAATGATGCGATATTTAAATACATCCGACTGAGGAACACTTACTCCGAAGTTAAAATTTTAATTTAAATTGTTTTAACTTAAACTTGAATTAATTTAAAATGTTGAACTAATATAGTAATATTGAAGAACTTCTCTCTACGAATAAAAAAAAATTCATGCGATAATATATTACGATTTTTGAAATGGGTTATCGAGATAAGAATGCATTGATCCATTTTCTTTGATTTTTGGCGTTGATGCACCAAACTTAACTACTGTGAAATGGTCGTAGCCGTCGACCCTGTGGGATGAATTTTTTGGAAGCCGTTCAGAAGCGAAATGCTTAATCAATGCGAAACTGATAACGCAAGACATTCATATGGGCTATCGCGAAATAATGGCATCCTTGGGCATTAGTGGGAGCAACATACATTCAATATTACATGAAAATTTAGTCGTGATTTGTTCTCGTTGGATACCACATAATTTGACAACTGCCTAAAAAAGTACTCATGTCGATGGGTGTAAAGAAATCTTGAAAAAATTTAGCGCGCGCATCAATGGCATTATAATAGGTGACGAGTCTGGATATATGCATTTCAGCCAGAAACAACACAGCCATCGACGGTTCCAATAAAAAAAAGCTGTTTTTTCTAAGCAAAAGCAATGTCAGTCAACAGCCAATTATGAGTGATACACAATGATTTGTTTGCCAGAAGTTTTCGGTTAATTGAGGAAAACCAACCGGCTCATGCAAGAGAGTTTTTTAAACTCAATGATTAAATTAATGGTCATGCGTCTTATGAACCTGATTAGGTGCCAAATGATATCTTTTTGTTCATGAACATCAAAAATAAAATGCGAGGGTAACGTTTTTCAATGCCTGAAGAAGCTGTGGAAGCCTTTAAACAGCCCATTTTGGAGGTATTCACTTCTAAAGCATTAAAAAGTGGTTCAAGTGAAGTGTATTGACTTCTAAGGGGAATATTTTGAAAAACAATCAAGTCATTTTATTTAGTATTTTGCTGTATTATTGTTGGCCGGTCGAATTGGCCGTTATATAGCAGAAGTAACAACCATATGGCATTGGGTTTCAGTATCGCTACCATAAAGTGAACTGTATTCACTTTAAACACTCAGTTATGAAGGAAATATATCGTTGTAAATTGGTATTCTGCATGTTGTACCTCTTAGCAACTGTGAGAGCTGTTAGCAACTTAGCAATTGATTGCTTATGCACTTTCACCTTATTCATTGCTTCCAAAGTGTCGTCATAATCAAGTGAGAGACCAATGTTCATAATTCCGCTAAATTTTAATTGAAAATGGTGGAAAATTATTCAGAGCAGCTACCAAACTTAAGGCTTTCCGAAACCTTACTTGAAAAAGAGCAAATATGCACACTGAGAGAAAAAAGTGACTCGTAATCCCCACACGCTATGCTATTCAAAATATCTGCGTATAAAAAGGACAAAGAATATTCATATAAAATTCCATTTGCGAATTTTTAATCTGTGATCTTCACAATAATACTTAAATTTTAGACTGCTTTGGAAATTTAAGGAACATAATTGCTACATAAATACGTAGGCGATGGCATAGAATCACTCGTAATTCCCCCAACTATCCTTAAATATTTCCCTTACTAATATTAGATTGCGGGTATTTATGTAAATTTAAATCCAGTAAAATTTCTGAATTAGGTTCTCTCCCAGCCAGCTCATCCGTGATCTGATTTCCAGGGATGTTCTTACGTCCAGGAAACCCAACTAAAAAATTTAGCCGTTGTAAAGTAATAATAAAACAAATAAGTAAAATACGATAATCACAGAAAATATGTTTCCAAGGTGTCTGAATAATATAACCGTTATACTAGAAACGTTTTTTCTAATACACGTCGCTCTTAGACAGGAAGTGGCAAATTTTCGTGTGTAGTTCTGCTATGAAAAAGAAAAGTTTTCCGTTAGGAGGTAGCATAAAATTATAGGCCCGTCTATTTGTGGAAAACATCAAGATGCACACCCCAACTAGAAGGGGGAGCTCGGCCAAATACCCAAAATGGGTGTAAGCGCCAATTATTAATGTAGTCAAATATAAATTTTGCTTGAAAATAGGGCCCTAAATTAACTTTATTTGAAAAATTCTATAAAATACTCTTTGGTGTAGAGGGCACCATCTGAGAAAGATTTATTTACTATTAGAATTATTTAATAAAATACTTAACATAGACATAAATCTCGGTATGTATCAGCTTGGAATGTGAGTAAATTATGGGTGTGGCGATTTATTGCGTGTTATTTCTTTGAATGGGGTGCTTTTTAAATTTGCCCTAAAACACAAAGTAACCTGAGCTGACGCAGTCTATGATTACCTACAGCATGGAAATTCGCCCATAGATAATGTCCATTTTCAAAAGCATAGCGGCCCGCTTGAAAAGTTGTAAATATTCACATCAAATATTCTTAAAGCGTAAGCGTTTAAAATTGTTTCAGTTAGTTTATTTTTTGGTACGGGTATGTGGGTAGCTGTAGTTGGCTGCTTCGCTTACTGTCGTAAAATTTTCGCGCTTTTCAAGTTAGTTAAACATCGATAATTGGTGTGAATACAAAATTTTATTAGGTTAGCAAAGTTACGCAGCAAATTAGGGATATTGACACTTTGGGGGAAAGACAATACTCGTCAATTATTTTGAAAACTTTTTTGGGAAAGTTTCAATGGCAAGTGGTGCTATTGTATGTCGAGCTTTATTAAGCTAATTTGTATGTACTCATTTACATATACAAGTATATGCATCGCGTCTAGTATAAAAACGTTTTTATTTTGACGTAAGTTATAAACTGTAATATGAAAGGCGAATTATCAAGTTGGAGACTAGCAAGTAAGGAAGCACTAAGTTTGGTTGGGACGGAACAAGACACAGCCATGTATACATATTTTAGTAAAATTTAATTTGGGCTAGCTGTTAATGTTCGGAATCAAAAATCTCATAGATAATCAGAGTTAGTGCTTATAACGTTAATAGGACGAACCGTAATTTAATTTTAACATCTAAATGAATGTGCATGGATGGCTTGAAGTTAGATGTAAGGGTTTGTGGGGGAGTATTCTGCGAGTTGCTCCCATCTAGCTGAAATTCAGGCTATGGGACCATTGTAGTGGCTTCCAAGTGGTGGTAGATGCAATGAAATAAGCGGTTCATTGGTTGCTTAACTGTGCAATTATTGGAAGGGAGATAATTATTAGTCAGAAAATTAAAGTCAAGCGACATGTAGAGCTATGGGCTCGTTGTTGGTGAGCTTGAATTTAATGAAATAATGCTTGAATACATATGTATGTATATATATATTTACATATATATGAAGTGGTTAAAACAACCGTAAGTAGTCATCGTTCGAGGTTCTTTATAACCCTGAAACATAACCCTTTCTCCCCTATCCTTTCTTTTCTGTCTTTTGTCTTTTATCCTTTTTGTGGTATAACAGTGGATCCATTTTTTGTTTCTTGCCAAAGTGACCTAGCTCATCGGTAACTATTTAGTTTAACTTAAACTAAATAAGTGGAGAGTAATACTCGTACGTGTACCAAGTTTTGGCAAGTTTTATTAAATTATTATCGATACCCAAAGTGGGTTTTTTTGCTACATTAAGAAACTCAAATAACTTTTTTATTAGTGTATGGAATTCATTTATTTTTTTTTCAAGTTGAAGGTCATTAAATTTTATTAAATGTAGCTTAACTAGTTTTAAAAATAATTGAATTTAAATACCCCCCATGCTAGTTGACACAAGTGCGGCATCTTAGTAAAAAGTTGTTCATTGCTGCTTTGAGAGTTGCGACAGAAATAGCCGCAATTGTTGCCCGAATAAATTGTTTTAGTTCATCCAAATTTGTTGGCTTTGTTTTATAAACTTCTTGTTTACATAAACCCCACAAGAAAAAGTCAGGTGTAGTAAGGTCAGGCGACCTGGGGGGCCAACGAAATTCGGAGTTTCTTGAAATCTGTTTATTGGGACATTTTCGTCGCAACTCTGTCATAACAGTCTGGGCTATGTGAGACGTAGCCCCATCTTGTTGAAACCACACAGAGTTGAAAGGAATTCTCTTTCGGCGTAGTTCTGGATAGAAAAATTCTTTCAGCATTTTCAAATAACGGTCTCCAGTAACCGTAACGGTGTGACCATTTTCTTCAAAAAAATAAGGCCCGACAATACAGCGTGAAGAAACCGCACACCACACTGTCACGCGAAAAGGATGCAATTCCGTCTCGTGGAGTATCTGTGGGTTAGAAGTACTCCATATTCGACAATTTTGTTTGTTCACATTGCCATTTAAATCGAAATGGGCCTCATCAGACATGAAAAGGCAGTTTAACATGTTTTGGTCTTCTTCCACCATTTGCAGGATCTTCTGGCAAAATTCCAAGCGAATCGGCAAGTCTGTTGCATTCAGTTTGTTAACCATTTGAATTTTGTAGGGAAATAAGTCTAAATCTTTGTGCATTATTGTTTGCAAAGACTGTCGGCTGACACCAAGTTGAGCAGATAAGCTTCTTGTTGAAGCCCTTGGATTGCTTTGTATAGCTGCAGCTACAGCAGCGATCGTTTCCTCCGTCTGAACTGGTGGGTTTCGATGATAAGGCCTTCTTGCGACTGTTCCTTGCTCAGCAAAATTATTCACCAGTCTCATTATAGTCCATTTGCTCGCGGAATCGCCGCCAAACATCCGCCTGTACTCTATCTGTACCAAAACTACGGTCTCCAGTGCGTGATAGCGGCGGACTATCCAAATTCTTGTTTGCGTGTCCCAGTTATCCATTTTAATACATTTTAAAGATCAATCTGCAAATTAAAACAAAAATGGAACAGATAACTTAAAAAGAAAAAAAGTTATTCAATTTTTTTTTGGTAGCGGCTTTCATCAGCCACCCTGTATAACACCAAAATTACGTTTGTTTCACTACTTTTGACTCAAGTTCCCTCTTTAAATCCCAATTCAGAAAAGTTTAGGCAGTGATACCGTGAACGGGACAGTAGCAGAGGAAGTGCTGCGCAAAATCGACTGGTTTAAAATTAGGTTCTCTCCCAGCCAGCTCATCCGTGATCTAATTTCCAGGGATGCTCCTATACCCAGGAAATCAAACAACGTTTATGATGCACAGCTTATCCATCTCATTAAGATTAGCTCTACATTCAATTGCCTCTTTGGAGAAATTATTATTTCACTGTAGAGATTTTAAGCTAGCTTGACTGTCAGGGTAGATATTAACTCAGCTTGGAAGAGGGTGCAGTAGTCATGTAGCCGTAGACTTAAGCTCAGCTGGATGCCATTCCCCATTTTGTCTTGAGTCGTCGTCAGTGAAGATACCCACTGACCTTGTGTTACTTCTTATTTCTTTGTGAAAAGCGCCATTTCGATTTTTGAGATGATCCACAATGTAGAGAGCGTTTTGTAACATTTCGCTTGGAGATGTCTTCCTGATGCCGTTAAGACAATACCGTCTGTACAAACGTTGAGAGTAACACCTGCATTTTGCAAATTTAAGAGTGGAGCATTTACAGTGAACATACGTGGCTAAATCAATACCTCTTATCATTCTAAGCCTTTTGTTTAATAGTACATGGGTTAAAAAATCACTGACCTAACAAAGAAAACTCGATGTTTTGTTCACAATTTGCTTTATTCATCAACGTAATTTCCATTAAGAACAACGCAATCATTCCAGATACGCTCTAATATTTTAATATCACTTTTGCAGAACGATTTATGTTTTGCCTCATGAAATTTTAACAGGTGTCTTTTTAAGGTTAGTACTAACTAAGGTGTTAGGCCATGGACTTTTCAGCGCATATGTTATATGTCTTGTGAACAAGTGCGCTAAAGTAAAAAATAATTAATATAATGAAACCCATTTTAATTTTTTCTATTTCATGCCATTCAAGTGCGAATGCAATATACATATGTATGCACAAATATTGTTGCCCAGTAGCAATGGCAATACATCATAAACTAAATAATTTAGTATTTTCTTGAATGTATAAAATTATTTTGTACGTAATTTATCGCAACTTCAAAAAAGTAATTTGTTTCTATTTTATTGTACTAATCTATAGTATTTCACGTTATGCGTAAATGTATGTAAATATGTAGAGATGAATGCATGAGCCTTTCATGAATTAGAAATATTCCAGTCATTTAGATAGAAATTTTATTTATTAAAATTCATGAATTAATTTTGTGCATGCGTATAAGTAGATATGTGGCCCTATGCTTCACTATGTAAAAAAAGGAATAAAAATATATTTGTAGATATGTCAGCATATGCAGGGTCGTCGAGGTATATGTGGAGTATTAAACTTAAAAATAAAACTGGGTATTTATTAAAAAAAAAAAAATTTAATTGCACTCGTCCAAATAAAACGTGAGGACACGTGCCGTTGTTGAAAATTATTTAGTATAACCCTTCCGCTAGCTGCAATAACTTGATCATAGTATCCAGAAAAATCTATATCCACCAGCTAACACTTTTTTGAGGTGACATTCAGATCGTTCTTAACACTGTTTGCGTCAATCTTTGCTTCATCTGCGCCCCACACGCGTAAACAAGTGGACTTCAGCCTAGGCTTGAAAAGTTTCACCCCAAGGGCTATGAGAAGTTGCCATAGAGTCAAGTCTGAGTCTTCGATGCATTGTAGGTAGGTGTATATTTCTGCTGAAAAAAGTATTCTTTTCCTATGGTCACGAGCTTCATTCAAGATTTAACAATTGCTTTCAGAACGTAAATGTACATTTTGGAGAGCTTTATCCACAGTGAAATCAGTGTCTTATCTGTTTAGTCTTCTATCTAAGTCTATCTATGTATGCCAACTAGTACTACCTATATCTGCCACTCTACTGTAAATCAGGAGACAATGCACTGAAAAGATATGTATTTTCATCCTCAGCTTTCAACCTTACATTACTGACCGGCCTCTCTAAATGTCTAGGATATTCTCCACGTATGGTTTTATGGCGGCCGCCGTAGCCGATTGGGTTGGTGCGTGACTACCATTCAGAATTCGAAGAGAACGTAGGTTCCCAGCTCCGTGAAACACCACAATGAAGAAAAAGTTTTTTCTAATAGCAGTTGCCTCTCAGCAGGCAATGGAAAACCTCAAAAGTGTATTTCTGCCATGAAAAAGCTCCTCATAAAAAGTATCTGCAGTTCGGAGTCGGCTTGAAACTGTAGGCCCATGTGAAACAACATCAAGACGCACACCACAAATATGAGGAGGTCCAAAAAGGGTGTACGCGCTAATTATATATATAAATATAATATAAAGGCTTATAGAAATATATATATATGGTTTTACGAACACCTCTTTCAAATGGTAGTCATGCGCCAACCAAAATGACATAACTTCTATATTTAAAAAGAATTTCAATTAACAGTCTACATTGAATTTTCAAGCGCAAGTAAAAGTTACT
Organism: Anastrepha obliqua; assembly: GCF_027943255.1. Taxonomy (NCBI): domain Eukaryota; kingdom Metazoa; phylum Arthropoda; class Insecta; order Diptera; family Tephritidae; genus Anastrepha; species Anastrepha obliqua. Next base: position 93,148,182 of record NC_072892.1, read on the forward strand.
TTTTTAAAGCCAAGAAAGGGGAAATTTAATAAAAGGAGAATTTAATAAATAAATATTCTCTAAATATCTCAAACTAAGAAAGTTGAACAGAATAAGAATAGCAAAATAATATTACTTGCTAGGAGTTGCAACCAATTGCCAAATACAACTTGCCAAAATTCAAAAGCTGCTTTGTCATTCGTATAAGAGACAGCGTACAGACGCAAATGCCTCAGTGGCACTTTTATTATGTACATATGTATATACATTTATGCATTTATAAGTGTATGCCTTTATGCCATTCCATATAAAACGTATCATTGCCAAAGTCTCAAAGGAATCCCAATCAAGCGGCGGGAAAAATATGCACACAAGTAAAACAAATATATATATATATCCACTTACGCGCACATATCGATTGATCAAAGTAGGTGTGCAATAAGCACGTGTGGGAATTAAATGTCTCGCTTTTATTTTTTACTGCTAAACAATTCTTTGGCGAATATTGTCTAAATTGCGTATTCGCCCTGCGGAACAGAGCGAATTTCTGTAACGATTGTCATGTATTGTGATTTTATATTATATTTACATACTTACTAAGAGCATATATAAAAAATAAAAGATATAAAATATGTTACTCAAAGCTATACAGAAAAGGGTTGACATTGTGGACAAAAGTAATGAATGCTCCACATTTTGTTTTTAGATGGAGGAAAACATCCAAGACCGAGGCAGAAAGAATTGGCAAAAATCAACGCGATTTTTGAGCTACTTGAAATTGTATAAATTTAGTGAGCTATAAAACTGAATACTTGAAAATTTTCTAGGAATTTCGATTAACAAGTGAAGGAAGAATTTTTATAAATTTTACACAAAATTTAAAACTTAGCATTATATGCTTTTGTTTTTTTTTGTGGTACGAACTATATTAAAAAAATTGAGATTAAGAAATAAATAAATACATAGTCAAATCTTATCAATGTGTGGTGTACACTTTCTTTTGACGGCGGCCGTGTATATGCAATTCGCTGTTGAAGGCATATAGAAACATAACTTTTTCACGACGTTATGCGAAAGACTTTAAGAACCACTTTCCACCACTTCATAGAAAACTACTTCGTTTTTCTTTTCAGCTTCTATATTTTCCGGCCCTCTCATGTCATGCTGCTCACTGTTAACTAATAAACTTATACTTCTTAGAAGGAAAAAGAAACATTCAGTTGCTGATGTTTTTCTGTGACCTGTTTGCTTGATTTACCCAAATTACTCGAGCAAGATTGGCAATTCTAGATTAGTTTCAATGTTTCATACAGAATTTCATGTTTTTAATCACCGTGGCAAAGTTAGATCTCTTTCTTATTCCTTCCAATCTTTATAGTGCTTTCGGAATTTGATAATATCTCCAAGAGAGTTGATATAGTACTTTCATTATCAAGATCTGTATTTAATTAAAATCTCTAAAAGCCCAATGATTTGCTGAAAAAATTAATGTAAGTCTCATCATGTGCATTTGTCTGGTACTTAGACTGTACTCACATTCTTTTGTATTATGGCTGAGCACGTGCGCTTAGCTTGCGAGAGATAAAGGATTTAGTGCTTATTAAAATTTAATATGAACACAACTGACGCTGATGCGGTAATTCAGGAAAATAAAAACATGTGCATATGTAAATATATACAATATTTTCACGTCCATACCTGAACGCCTACAGGTATAAGTACATAAAGGGGTGTAACATTAATTCCGCCTACTTGCAATTTAATGCGATATGTGCGTGGGTCGTCGTACTGGTCGGGTCGTAGTGGTCGAGTGCTACCGCATTGTTGTTGGGTGGCTGTTGTATGTGAACAATAAGGATGAATCATGCAGAATTATATGAAAAACATAATGCATGGACTTGAGCGAATGTTTGGCACGGAAGTAGTGAGAGTTTGCGGAGGCAGTTCATCTCTCGCTGTAGATATGTATATAAAGCGCGTTAAATTAAAATAACACGGGAACTCATTGACAAGTTTTGGCCACTTTTTTGCGTTCTAGCCAATTTAAAAAATTCTTTAATGAAGATATAATTCAAGCGCTTATAAAAACCCGAAATTGCAAGATTTTTAATTTTTTGTAATCAAAATTGCAAACTTTTTCATCAGAGCCCGTGGAAAAATTTGGAGTATGCAATTTTATAGCCCATAGAATATTTGTACCATAAAAGGTAGTTTCCAGAGGCTCTAAATTTTTATCGCTCAATATTTTTTTAAATGGTAAAAAGTAAAACAAATTGCGACATATCAACGCTGGTTTTGAGCCACTTGTATATTTCACTTTATGATACTATCAATCGGCTATAAAAGTATGTATTGGAAATTTTTCTAAAAATTCTAATTAAAAATTGTGAAATTTTAATGAAAACTATACATTTTTTTTTTAATTTTTGCAGTTTGATACTTAGATTTACAAGATTTTAGGTAAAAGAATGAGCAATATTTTCGTCAGCAAATCATTAAAATTAAGTGAAAAACAAATAAATTGCCAAAACTTGGAAATAAGCCCCAGTACTGTTCATTATTATGTATAACAAAGTATTTCCTGGTCACAAAATCGAACTATTCATTGCCCTAGTAACGTTATAACGACTCCCGAACTGTAAATGAAATTTTGCGTTCATTTGATGAAATCCAATTGGTACTACGTCACAATGATGTTAAAAATTTCGTGAAATGGACCGATAAATGTCTGTCAAAAAACAGCGCGAATGAAATATTAAAAAGGCAAAGTATTCCATAAAATCGTAAAAGGATCAGAGAGTGAATAAAGATTTTGCCTAGGCGTTATATTTGAGAGAGCAAATTTGTCGAATAAGACCATCAAGCGGCTTAGAATTATATTAATTGTCTGAAGACCACCGTGTGCACCTACTGTGGCTCCAGCTGTCTTTTTTCTTTGTATAAACCTCGAATTAAAAGTCCTAAGCACCCGCTTTTAGTCGCAAAAAGACACAAAAAAATATTTGCTGCGAAAGCTCTAGCTAACTCCGGGAAATGGATTTCCAAAATGTTTTCATTGTTATTCTTTGATTTTATCTCTGAAGAGTCCTTCGTTAAGGGCAATAAAGGGTCTTTTAAAAGCGTCATTAAATGTCAATAGTGAATAATTCCGAGATGGTACCTTTTTTATGACATCTTTGACAATTGCCAAGTAAACAGATGTGCAATTTTACACGATAGAACAACGCGTTAAAATTCTTGGAACTTATTAAGAAAAAGGTCGATCTTTAGAAACAACATATCATAAAATTCGTGATGTTTTTGGTGGAAATAAACGCCCGATTTAGTCTAAAAGGTGCTGAAAATATTTCAAAAAACTGTTCCTGTCGAGGATAAAAATACACTGGCAGACCAGATTAGGTTTCTTTGAAAATTAAGGAATATGTGAGAAAGCCAACAATGATTCTATGTAGAATTGAAGCACAACGGGAATACTGAACTCAGCCTGTAGACGTGCGCATAGGTGAGAAAGGCCTTTTATATTATTGACTGTTAGTTTCTTAAAATATCGTGTATGCCTAACCTTGACATTTACACTCTTTATTTTCTTAAAAAAATGAGAACTTTTCAAATAAACACTAATTTTTTGTATAAATTTGTTGTCTTAGTTTAACGCCCTACATACATAGGGCTGTTTTTCAAAGAGCTTGGAAACTTAAAATGATAATATAAAACAGTAGTATTGTTGGAAATATTGTTTTTTATTATAATATGTAGATAATTTCGAATCTGATATCCGGCGTATGGGATATCTACCGCGGTCCATTATATGGTCTATTCGATCAGTCCAATTTTTATTTACTTTTTCCAATATATCTGAATAATAATTCTAAATGTGCCTTATCAGCAAAAATGCGTAAACGATGGTTATGTGGCTTCATTTCCTGTGGATTCGTATATTTTAGGCAAGTAAGCCAAAACCACTAACTTAAATTTTTTCCACGTAGTCGAAGGACAAAGGCGAACAAGTTTAGAACGACGACGAATCGACTTTTCGGTGTCTTTTTCAACATTTCGCTCTATGAACTTCGCGAACAGCTTCATTTTTTCCAAAATAAATTTCTACAATTTGGAATCATTGTTCTAGCGCTAAAAGATTCATGATGACTTGTAAAACCTTACTGAACAGAAATGCCAACACAGTTTGTCATTGTCAGCTGTCAAACCGTAAATATCGATACTGAAAGTTCTCATGTAGCTAGAAACCACCCGATACATGAATTTTCACAAAACATTTATTGTTTTATGTATTTATGTACCATAAATACTTCTGTATGTGAGAGAATAATAGTGTTTAGTATTGTAAAATATACAAATATTATAGTTACGCTGATAGAAAGTAAATCCTACTGTGTCTGCGAATGATTTAGTATTCAAATACTGCGTGTAAATCTTCTTAATCATAAAAATTTATTATAAGACAAGTGTCGCTAATAGGCAGGAATCTAAGAAAACTCATACAATTTTTGAAATTGAAAGATAAAAGTACACATACATATCAAGCGAAGGCTACAATTTTGCTTTATTATCACTAACAAATGTTTTTTATGCGAAATTAACAATTTTGGTATTGGAAAATATTTAATGCGTTTTTGCAGTAGCATGAACGATTTGAGAATATTTATCATAAGGCTAATACAATAGCCACCAGTCACTGCAGTAAATAGTGGTTACTAAAAGGGACCAGTGACTAAGCATTCTTCTAACTGTGCAAGAATGAGTATGTTAGTATGGTTTGCTTTATTAGAAAAAGGATTTCATTTACAATATAATATAGTACTTCGAGTTTGTTTAAATATAAGCATTAGTGTACCTTCTAAGAGACCTTAAGGTGGGAGCCTGGTTTATAAGGTCAAAAAAATCAATTTCTTTTTTTTTTCGTTTTAAGCGATTCCTAATATATTTCAGAATATTCACACAAAGTTACAGAGTCTAATTCTCAATATTTCCGTAGATACAAAGCCAAAGGTAGGCGAGCTTTAGGTAGTTACGCTGTGACTGGACAGCTATAGTACAAACTTTATCTTCTTTTCTCGACTTTTCATTTTTATGATTTCTTTGAATAGGCGTACATGAATGAAAAAAAAACTAATGAACCTTTTGAAATGAATCATAGCTTGTTCCCTTCAGTATTAAATTCTCTTCTACATATTTGAACTAACAAAATAGATTAAAAAAAAATTTCAAGATTTTTATACCAAGTTGAAGTGAATTTTTTTTTATAGAAAGGCATTTTTTTCTTTAAAACCTCCAAAAAGTTGAAATTTTGGAATTTCTCTCAGTTTTCTTAGTTCATCTAGAATAAAAAATCATGATAATTAGAAACCCATTTGAATTTTTTTGCTTTAGATAATAATTACGAGCTGGAACCAGTTGGAAACTCCAGCGCTGCAGCGCTCTACTAATTTCTATGTTAAACATTTCTTTCAACTTATTTTAACCAGTACAAAAATTTGTTATACTTTTTAAATGTTCAGTAAAAAATAGAAAAAACTTTGCAGTGCTAAATTAATTTTTGCTTAAAAAAAAAAATCGCAAAGAGGTGCAATTTTTAGGCCTCATAAACCAGGATCCCCCCTTAATGCGCTCATTCGCTGGTGCAGTAACTCTGGCATCACTCTAAATATTAAGAAATGGCTTCATGTCACTTTTGCCAAAACTCAAAATGTTTTCCAGTCATCACACAGCATTGATAATACTTTACTTAAATCTGTTCATGAATTCAAAGATCTAGGGGTGATCTTTGACACATTTTTCATTCAACAGTCACATTCACTTCATTGTGTCCACTTCTTATTCAATCTTCGGTTTTATACGGCGTGATAGCTCGATGTTTTCGGACCCTTACACTCACAAATTACTTTTTACTTCCTGTTCGCTTGTATGCAACATTTATCTCAATTTGCTATTGAGAGAATGGAACGTGTATAGAAGATGTTCCTTAAATATGCTCTCAGGTCGTTAAAATTCTCAAATTCTATCCCTTCCTATCATTCCCGTTTGATTTTAATTAACTTAAAGTCTCTAGAGAGTAGAGGGTCTATACTCTCACTGTGTTTTATTTGTTGTGTAATTAAAAGGAGAAATTGACTGTTATCCCTATTACGTTACATGCACTTTCATATTCCTACTAAATTTCTACGCAATACTTATCCATTTCATCTTAAATTTCTTAACACGAATTATGAGCGTAATGCTCCTATTGCCCGCGCTTTAAGACAATTCAATGAGATCTCGAGTTCTATTCCGGTTTCAAAGAATGAACCTTATAAATTTCTAAACTCGTTTTTTTATTTATTTAATAATTATCTGCAGTAATTTAAGCTCATATTAGTGGTCTGTAAAAACAATAATTACGTTTTAGACTTGAAATAATCGAAAATAAATATATTACTAACCTCTATTTAAATAACCGAGTAGCATAATAAATAAATTCGGAAAATTATAAACTGGCTGCTGCAGCAGGCGAATGTGCTTATGAGTATCATATCGGTAATAGATCTCGGGCCTGAAAGCCACTGCGACTGCCTTTTGACAGTCAATGACAGATCATTTAATCTGTTTTTTTGTTAGTGACTCTTGGCAACGAGTTACTTTACTTTATTATTACTATTACTTTATTATTAGATTCACCTGCACTGTCATACTTAAGTTGATTATAAAACAATCAAGTAAATAATTAGCGACTGTTTAATCCGATTAAAGTGATTTCATTGTGCTGCTCACTTTTTGAGTGCCTTTGGCTGAAGCATTTAATTACAATATTAATATTCATCTTTTGTTTGAATTAATTTTAACTTCGAGGCGTTCTGATCGGTTAGAAAAGTTAATAAATTGCAGTTACAACTTCAAATTTTGTCTGCAGTTATTCATGTACAAATATAACTGAATTGTGTGCTCGTATAGCCATTCGTCAACTTCCTTATGGTACTCAGATTCAAAATATTCCTATTAAATATTCCAATTCTATAGAGATTTACAAAGTGCTCATCAAGTCATGGTTCTGAAAGTAGTGGGGATCCTTTTTTCATAAATCTGGCATACTAGATACGTACGCAAATTAAAGCTTGAATCGTGCACTGACACTTTATCACGTTTCTATGGGGTTGTTTTGGAGATATATACATTTTTTATCATATATTTTTTATTATATATTTATTTTTATGAATTACAAATCATTTAATTGGGTTAATTTCTTCAAAATATGTATGTAAATAGAATTTTAAAGCAGATGTGTCAGCTGTTACTCATACCTAATCTACAATACTACATCTTGAATTCGATTGCCTTTTATTTTCATTGTATCAGTAACATTATCCGCATGTACAGGGTTGGCCATATTAAACTGACCCATGTGATTATTAAAAAAATATGGAAAAAGAAACATTTTTTTGTGTTTCATTGTGAAAAACATTTAATTTAGTTCAAGGAGATTCGTTTACATCACTTTTTGAATATGATATCGCGCAAGTGGTCGCCCTTAGCTCGTATAGCGTAATGTGCCCGTTTTTCGGCATTTTCCATAGTTTTGGCCAGCGTCTCGGCCGATATGGCGGCTATTTCCCGTCGGATATTGGCCTTAAGTGCGCCTAGTGTCTTTGGCTTGTTGACGTAAACCTTAGATTTCAAATTACAGTAAAAAGTTATAGGGTTACTCAATGGGTCAGTTTAATATGGCCAACCCTGTACATATTAATTTCATGATTTCCAAAACCACCACCAAATTCGTTTGTGAAGGGGAAGAGCGGCGAAAGCAATGGAAACTATCAAATACAAGAAATTATACACACACACACGCACACATTCTTGCCACAGCGTTATCCGTATAAAAACGCAAGCAAACTGCATATGGAGGCTTTATATTCATTTGCGATTTCGCAGTTTAATACGCGGCACTTCGTTTTCATTAGTTTGTTTAGTTTAAATCTCACAAATCACAATATTACCAAGCCATTCACTTAGCTTTCACGAACATATCATTTCTAATTTTTTTGTTCATTGTTGTTCGTTGTTTTGTTCATTTGTTTTGTATTGGAAAGGTGCCAGACGTCAGACTTGTCAAAATCGCGTATAGTAATTGTTTTAGCAAGACGCCACTTTTAGTATTCAATTCGTCTTGATTCCAACCCTGCCATATGCCTCTGAGACCTTGACAGAAGAACTATCATACCTCACACAATACATTTCAATACTAATATTCATTCAAGTAGTGAAAAGCAAATATTAGTTGGTTTAAATCCACTTACATTCCATTCTTAAAATCACCAAACTGTATTAACAGAAAAATATATAAAAAATGTGTGTGTATATATTGGCGTACAATCAAAGTCCCGCAGTTAACCCAGATTTAGTTAAACTGGTATGATAAATTTAGAGCTGGGTTTATTATGGTTATTATTGTTTGAGGGACTGAGCACTGCGACCTGAAATATCTATTGTGCCCCCTTTATTGATTCAGAGTATTTCTTTTTTTCGAGTTGGCTCAACACTCCCTCCCTCCCTTTCCTGAGACGTCTAGAGTGATTACGTTTTCGGTCACTTCCTCAGCTATCTTTGCCGTTACATCATCTGTTATTTTGATCTCAGTGTGAATGTTGGATTCATAGCTCGTTGTTTCTTTAGCTGAGCCTTTCGCAACTTTTGCGAAGTTTTTACCCACATGCCAAAGCTTATCTATTATTGCGTATTTAATTATAAATTGATATACTATATAAGTATATACACCTGTGCCCATAATTTTAGCAGAGTGATATATTGCAAAGCTTTGACTATTTATTTAATTTTTTCTCTTTAAAAGTACAGTTCATTTTTATAAAAATATAGCTTATACTACAACGAAAACCGCATAACTTAACGTCTCACATTTTGCATAAAAATTAAAAATTTCAAGCGTTTTAATCAGATTTTAGGTATGCAGCTTAATTTGATTGGATTTTGATATGATAAAGTGCCAGCTTGAAAATGCTCAACATTTTCCTTGGCTTTTGATAATTTTGTTTTGTTAATGGAAAGCATTTTGCTGAAATTAAATTTGCAATATTAGCCATATTTCTACGTTTTATATCAAACTCTTGTTTTATTAGTTACGCATGCATTCGTAAATTTGATTTTATTTTAATTCGCTTATATTAATTTCTACCAGCTGGTGGCTTGAAATTAAAAACCAAGTACTAATTCGATTATGATTAAAATAAACTTTGGTTTTTTTAAACCTCTGTTAATGAACTATATAACCAACATAGTTTCGACTATAATTATGCGCCATTAAGGAATAGCTGCTATTGATTCATCTACTACAATTTAGTTTATAGGATCATCTTTTGTAAGCTTACTTGCAATAAATAAATAAATAAATACTATTAAGTTCAAGTTTTTATTTATTAAGTAAGAACTATGATATATTATATTTTTTAGTTTACAACTTTTTCTCTGAATGCACAGAATAGATGCGCCCTCTCTCTTTGCTTCTCCAACTACCAAGTACTTATACGTTATTATCAGACTTAAGTTTCCAAAAAGCAAATGAACGTTCTAATAATTGCAAAATAAAATAAATATAAACGCATTTCCTACGCGTTGTTGGCTCACGACAAAAATACCAGAATTTACAAATTTAAATATTTATTTATATATATGTGTGTTTATATATGTATAAATTTAATGAAGTATTCTCAGCGGTTTGAAAGAAGCACCCAAGTTGTGTCTACCAGTACGCAAATAAGAGCGAACAACTTGTCAAGTGCTCTCTTACCCCGATTTTGCTTTGGAAATTACTTTCCAAACTGAGTGGCAGTCGCAATGGCAACGAGAGCAACAACAAAAATCATAATCTGCTTATGGATTCAGCAATACGAAAAAAGCAAAACAAGAAAGGATTTATTACTTTGACACAATTAAATTATGCAAAATTTCAGACAGCTAAAATGGATGGCACTTTGAAAGCCAACTGAAAAGGTTGGCGCGTAGGAAGAAGAAAAAATTACAGTTAACTGATTGCGTTTAAACGCGCCTTTTAAGTTCGAATTAGCATGAAAATGGGGAGAATTTTGATGAGATGTGAGGCATAGCGCTATTTTATGATTAATTAAAGGTGTTTATGGCATTATTAAATTTTCATAGTCTGTGAGGAGATGAAATTAAAATCAGGCTAATGCGTGCAATCAAAGGTGTATAGAGGAGCTATGGTTTTTACTGCATCAAAATATTGTTTTTTTGAGGCATACAGATGCCGTAAAAGATGGTACTTATTAAATGTGGCAGGTAGCAATGAATGCAAGGATATTGTAGCTCAAAAGTAGTAATAAGATTTTAATTACCAAGCTAATAAAATGGATTTTCGGGCATAATTTTTTAAGAGATCAACTCGTTTATGACTTTTTGGGAAATTATTGCACTGCAGCACCTTACAACTCTCGGCTATGCATTTTGGTTCTCTGATGGCATCGCCAAGCTTAAACCGTCATTAAAAACGGAAGTATATACTTTTTCTGTATTTTGGGAGGGTATTCTAGATTTGATTTTACTATTACGAAATGTACATATGTAAATGTCTCAGTGTTTTAATAGCGGGAGGAAATGTAACGCGGTTTATAAAGTCCCAGACATTACGGTGGTATTGACACGTTTTAAGAGTGAGCAGCGAAAGAACGACCAAAAAGTATTTGAAGCAAACCCTGAAGGAGCAAGAAGGAGAGGCCGGCCTAGGAGACATGCTTACAAGGCGTAGAAGATGATATACAAAAGATGAAAATCTCACAACATAGAGCGAAAGTGGACTGTCGAGAAGAATGGAGGCGTATTGTAGAGTAGGCAATGGTCCACCACGGACTGTAATACCAAGATTACAAGGCCTGCAATACAGTCTGCCTAATAGAAGCGTGACCGCCATAACTTAAAAAATATTTGAACAATTCGATTCCAATAAAGTGCAATATATCGGCCTATAATATTTATAATACGCAGTATATAAATATTCAATAAAACCACCACTATTTCTTCTAATGGCTTCATAACTTCGAGTCATACTTGGTTTTAATTTTTGCGCAAGTCGTGGAGGCAATTGGCTCTAAATCAGCCAATTCGGCCTTGATAACCATTTCACCGCCCATATTTGTTTTTTTTTTAATTTTTTCTTAATAGTTTTCCAAAACATTTTCAACAGGGTTGACATCAGGCGACTGTGAAGGTGCCATTTTGCTGGTTCAACTGTACACACCTTCGGCTTCGAAGCTTGGGGTCGTTGGCTCTTGTAAATTCAAAGTTAGCTAGTTATCCCGTCTCAGCTGACGGTAATTATGCTTTTGAATTTTATTCACCAAAACTGCATTCCAATTGCCGGCTAACACAAATAAAGGGATAAATACTTTTTCGGTGAAGCAGTCCCAAATATGAACCTTAACTGGATGCTTAACAGTTCCATCACGGACGTATGCAACTATTCGTCCAAAAGAAAGGTTTATCCGTAAATATTACGGTTGCCCAATTCAGTTCTGAATTTGCTTTAGCCTATACATGTCTTTTTTCAATTGCCATAAGAAGAGCGCGGTTCTTTCTATGCGTTTCGGAATTTGACGTCTTCTGCACGTAAACGCCCTCGCATCGTATCTTTGGATGACATTAACGATTTTTCTTTAAAACTGCTTCAGCTTGAAGCAGCGGTAAGTTCGACATGTCTTTTTTCAATTGCCATAAGAAGAGCGCGGTTCTTTCTATGCGTTTCGGAATTTGACGTCTTCTGCACGTAAACGCCCTCGCATCGTATCTTTGGATGACATTAACGATTTTTCTTTAAAACTGCTTCAGCTTGAAGCAGCGGTAAGTTCGGCTTCGTCACAAATAAATCAATGATCTTCTGATCTTGCTTTGGGGAGGCATTTTCTTTTTCATGGGCCTCGTCCAGGTAAGTGTCTCCGTGTTTAACTGTTGCACCCATTTATGTAGGAGCGCCATCGACTTCTTGAAATATTTTTCTTCAGATGCAAAATTAAAATTTTATATCTAAACTCTTAGTTTGAATTGTGCCGGTCACGCTTCTTTTAGACAGAATGTAAGTCACTTAGCTTCATTATATTCGCCGACGATTGAAAAGTTACCTATATTAGGCCTTTGTATAAGAGTGGCTATAAAAATGATGTCTGTAGCTCTAAACCTTTTCTTAAGCTTTCGACAATTTCTAAAGTTTTGAAAAATATAGTTGAAGAAATTATAAAATTAGCCACTACAAACTTCCAATCGTTAGATTGTTTCTCAATCAGCTGCTTTTAGAGAATATCCCGTGCTTTACAAGATAATTTAAGGTTGACTGTATACAATTATATACTGATTTTTCTAAATCTTGCAATGGATTAAAGGCTAACTGTTTAATATGCGATATTTTCTCATCACTGTTGGCACTTTTGCTACACCTAATGCTTTTTCTTCTGGGTTTCCTTAGGGTTTTGTTCTCTTTGTTTTGTTTGTTAGTGATGGATGGTAATTGCTTAATTGCTTTTCTTAGGTAATTTGTTTCTATACAGATGGTTTAAAAATTTCTTTTTTTATAAAAGATCTGAGTGATATACATATGTACATATTTTCGATATGACTTTAAAATCAACTAATTTCTATAGCTGTATTTTCATAGGCTATACAAATAAGCGTGAAATATGAAATATTTGTCAGAAGTTTTCCTGCTACTCTGTGATATGAGAGAAAGGGCATTATCGACAACAGTAGGTAACAAATTCTGTAAAACTAGCTTTCGAAGGGAACCTATTTTATAGTGGAGGAAATTATTTTGCTTGTATGATAAAAATATCGAACTCCAAAATGCAAAAAGTCAACCGGGAGCCCGAGCGGTGGAGCTACAAGGTGAGTGAAATTCATCATCCAATTTATTTTTTCTCTTTTCAAAATCATTTTGAGTGATAGAAATCTTTATTTTGGTCTTTACGCGCTCCACATGCTTGTGTATTTGTATATCACAGCTGCCTAGTTCACAAGTGTCATACATGATTGACGTATAATTGGCGTCGCAAAAATTATAAATCTTCCGATAGGGTGATTAATTTTGTGACATCTTGTATTTTATGAGGGTCTTTCTCTTTCGAATGGTAAAAGTGCTTTTGACTTCAATAATTTCATTTGCATTAGAGCTGGGTTGTTTTTTTTTTGTTCGCTGGAAAAATGTTGATTGTACCAATCGAGTAATGAATTTTTGTGAAGTTTTAATAATTCATACCTGGGCCACTCTTAAATACCAAAAAGTCTCGAAAATATCGAACAATTTAATTTGGCATCTAAACTAGGTTTCCTGATAGTTAAAATTACTACCCTCAATTCTGGGAATAAATAAGCAAAGACAGCCCGAATTGTGGAAGGATAAGTTATTGTTCTTGAAGAGGTTTTTCGTCAAGTACACTATTCCTGTATTCTAGACCATCGAATTTGTGAGCCGCAATCAGCAATAAAATTAATAAGATTTGAGCCCATTTAAAGCAGAGCGTGCCCTGATAAGAAGTAGCTGATAAAAGAATGCTGCTAGCACTGCTCCAAAGATACCTTCTAGGTGCATTGTAGCCATAAAGAAGTAGGTACGTATGGAATCAAAATAAATATTTTAAAACGTAATTTTATTGCTACTAGCCCTCAAAGTTTTCTATGGACAACAAAATTGTACACCTATCAACGCATTAAAATTACTGAATTCCAATGGAAAAAATATTCACTTTTGAGTCAATTTGGTATAAACAGTTTGCAGTAAAATCTTTGAAGTTCTCTTCGAAAATATCCAAAAATGCTACCCCGCGCTTTGTTCAAAAAAAAAATGTTTTTGCTTTCAGGGTATAAACCCCTAAAAATAGAAATAATTTAAGAATCGAAAGAAATATATGTATTTATTGCGTTTGTGGCCTTGTCTGGTTGGTCGAAAAATATTTATCAGATAAAGAGTTTGGGTTGCCTTTTTGCAAAATAAAAAATTTTCAACTATTTTTTTGCAATTGTTCCTACATGAAATCGCTCGTGCAAGTAATGACGATCATTTTGAACCCCAAATTATTAAAATCGGTTCATTTTTGACTAAGTTATGAGCATTTAAAAAAAAAAATTTCTTATATAATTAAAAAAAAAATCGATTTTGAGCCGAAAAACAAAATTGCCAATAAATCTTGAACAAATTTTTTTTCGGGCGAACAAAACAATATGTGTCTCATTATTTTGACCAGAGAGCAACATATTTGAGTTACATCGAATCGAAGAACCTGACCCGAATAGCCCGGTTGAATTGAAATGGAAAGCACCAGCTTTATTTGGGTTCCGCGGCACAGGGATATTGAGGGAAACTGTAAAGCCGATGAGCTAGCTAGGACAGGTACTGTTCTACAACTGCTCAGTGACAAAAGTACCATTGGGTCTATCGCCACGAGTAAATTAATAATGAAAAACAAAATTATCCAAGAGGCCAATGGGTCATGGGAAGATGAAGATATAGTACATGCGTAACTGCTAGGCTAATAAGGCCGCAAATAAACCAGAAAAGGACAAATGAATTGATTAGCCTCTCAAGAGATGATATCTCGGTGTCACCGGTCATTGGGTATTTGGCAGGCATTCCTTGAGACTCGGAGTATTCTCCCATGAATATTGTTGAAGTTGTAGAGGTGAGGAAGAGGAAGAAACTATTGAACACTTCCTTTGCAATTGTCCAGCCTTAGCTAAAATCAGAGCAGGTTGTCTAGGTAAACACTTTTTCAATTCTCTTACAGAACTGTCTGGCGTGGGGATTAGACCAATCCTGCGCTTCATAAGAGCCTCAAAATGGTTTCATGAAAATAAATAAACCAGGTTCCCGTGTCGCATAGTGGTAACTATGCGTATTTATATTTAATCTCCTCGTTTACTTTCTCTTCACAAATGCCCAAAAAAGCGTACTAAAAAAAAATTATTTTTAGCATTGAGATGTGTACTTTTTTGTACCTTTTGCTTCTGACGATCCTACTATATATGTATACATAAATTATAATTAATTTGCTTTTCACCCCTTTTGGTATGAGTCTTGATTTTTCCTACAAATAGTTGTCCTAAACGTTATTTTTTCATGAGTGAATTTTTGGTGACAATAATAAACTCGGAGGTTTGCCATTGACTGACGAGGGTGACCGCACTCATTAAATACTCCTCCGTGATTAAATATTTAATGCTTAGTGCCAAGTTAATGCGAATAGTAAAATGATATTAAAGTTATGAGTTATAAGGGATAATAAGCAAATCTAATAAAATGTTATCTATGTTACGAGTTATCAGAGTAAATAATCTGAGAAAGCCTAATATATTATTTTAGATATGTTGTGTCTACCACCAATTATATTCCTTCTATGTGCCAGACTTTGCACCAGCTTATCTCTTATCGTTTGCAAAGTTGTTTAGGATAAGAGTAAATTGAATTTGTTTTAATGGAATTTATCCGGGTGGGCCTAGAGCAAAACCTCCACTCCACAAAGGTTTAGAAATTATCCATTTGAAACGACCGCTACAAAACAGCGTTTCAGATATAGTGATTCTCCATGATATTAGAGTAGACATCTCCGATAGCACAACTAAAGCAATCATTTACTGGCACACCTCTACTTTAACTCAGCCCTAAACTGAATGAACAAATGGAACGTATCTGAAAAAACAATAGTACAAGAGTGCATATTTCGTCAGAATTAGCGGACTTACCGATTAGGTCAAGTCGCATGTGAAAAAAGGCAAATACTAAAGACTTAAACGGTAATATACACACAAGTCTTCTCTGAAATAGATAGCGGAATGGGGAACTGCTTGGTATTGCTTGGTGCTTATAATTGACGGCAGCTGGCACAACTTGCTTTATGTAACACGGTCGTAATTGTTTCGATAGTTCTACCGCCAATCTAGAAGAATAAATTGCTGTTTATATTATGTACATTGACATTGTATTGTATTGATATATTGATTGCTGCACACATGTTATCATATGAGTTAAACATATTCAGCAGCGATTAAAATGTGTGATTGCCACAGTTAAGTGTTACAATTTATTTTTGTGGTTACCTACTATGATTCTATTAGATAATTTGGTATGTACGTAAATATTATTATTTTTAGTAAATTTCCTTCATTTATGTTCGCATTCTGAGTTATTAATTTCAACGCAATTATGACAACTGAAAGAGAAGGATCAAAAGTGGCCAACAAAATATGACAGAATTAGTGGTTCCTGGTTTATTTGGCTGTATTGTTAGTGATTTGTATGGAATCCATGTGTGTATGTGTACATACAAGTCATGAGCACACCCAAGGGAGGAAGAGATTTTAGGGTTAAAACTCCGCCTCAAAATTTTTATACCAATAAAGGATGCCATTTTTCATCGAGCGAGCTGTAATGAATGATTTAAAAAAGGCTTACGGTTTCTGAAATACTAATCGTTGAAGCTAATTATAATTATATGATAATTATCATATGCCACTGCATATACTATTTTTTGATTCATTTTTTCGCAGTCTAGAAGACACTTAGATTTCTATAACCCCAAGATTTGCTCTTTAGTTTTAAAGCACTTTTTACGGATAGTAAACGGTATTTCAAAGACGAAAGTACGTAGATGATGTTTTAGAACAAATTATGCAAAAGTTTAAATTTTTTCGGGGTTCACTCTTTTTATTCAAAATATGGCTCTTAACAATTTTATGGTATATGAAAAAAGACATACAGAAATGTTAGCATGTCTACGGTAAAATCCACCAAACAGTCGATTCATGAATGCCTAATGGCTGAGAACGTCGAGATATTCATACTGAAAGTTGCTCAGCTACACTGCAGCAGTCATATTCTCAACAGAGCGTCCAGTTTTTGGTCTGCCTGTCTTTTATATCCCCGAGAGAACCGGTTTCTTGAAATATTTTCCCCAACCTTTGAATGGACAACTCATACGGATGATTATTTCTACCAAAAAAATCACAAATTTTAAGATGTGTTCTTCTTTAAGACCGACCATTTTCATAATAAGTTTCAATAATTTTAGCGCGTTGTCTTATCTTTTTAAGTTGTACACCTGCTTGATAAATGTCAAAGATGAATAGTGATGACATAAGGAAAGATACCATTTAGGAATTATTCGCTACTGACATCTAGGCGTCGCTTTTGAAAGACCCCTTACCTTGAGTCTTAACGATAATGCTATAATAAATTAACAAAAGATGTCATGTATTTTATGGTGATGAATGAAAATTTTAGAAAGTCCGAGGAGACCAAAAATACTAATATACTTTTCATAGCCTCCGAACTGTGCGGTAATGATACACTGCGCAATATATACAGGGATACCGTGAAATTCGTCCTGGTTGGCATAGGCCATTTCTGATTAATCCTGGAGCCATTCATGTGAGGCTCTAACCCAACTAATTTCCATATTTTTTATAAGGCGCTCGTCACGGTTGTTGTTGTTTGAGTGGCTATGTTTCCTAAACTGGGAGAAACCTAATAAGCGCCTGGTGCCGTTTTAATCCGCTATCCTCTGAATTTTGGAGTTTGACTTTTTAAGAGTACTATTTCATATAGCCACTTCGTGGTGTCTAGAAAGAAAAGAGGATACCTAAATTCAAACCCTGAAATGTGTTCAATGCTTTTGGCAATTGCCTTGTTAAAGGAACGAACTCTTCTTCTTTACAAAATCGGACAATTGCATAGATAGTTAAAAACGAGTTCTCTTCTCTTCCACTTATACAAATTGCGCCATATATTGTTGCGTGATATGTTTAACCTCGCCGGGCACTTCCACTTTCTCCAGTGTCCTGTGAGTCTTGAAATGTTGGGTCGACCATACCCAAGCAGTCGTTCTGTCCATGAAGAGGTATAGTCAGGCCATGTCTTGTAGGCACTTCCATCGTCTACGGTAATAATCCTGCAATAGTTAAATTTTAGTTCCTCCTTAATCCGGCTGAAGAGAACTCCAGTAAAACACCACGGTCGACAGAGGATCTGGGTTGTGGGAGTGTATAAAGTTTCAACTAATTCTACTGAGGAGGTATCTTGGACATCAATGAGCGTTATGCTGGTTTGACTTCTGTAGCAAATCATGTATTACGCGGAGGACGGCTTGTGCTTATATTGTATAAAGAATTTAGCACAAGCATCAGAATTTAAGGCATACACATATAGTGGTACAGCGTACAAGATCATAGTTTTCGATACACGTGCGGTAAGAAGTCCCATATAATATTCTATTAATTATCCTACTCCAAGCCAACTTAAAAACAGTTAGTATAGATCCTACAAATATATTTTATAACGGATCACAACATAAAATTTGCCATCAGCAGTTTGACACCTTTAAATCACCGGCGCCAGATGGAATTATCCCCGCTTATCTGCAACATACAATAGATATGATTGCACCTAGATTCGCCTCAATTTTTGAGGCAGCAATATGACTGAATTCTATCCCCGAGAAATGGGTTGAAATAAAAGTGGTCCTCATTCCTAAAGCAGAAAAAACCACACATGTGAAAGCGTAGGACTACAGGCCGATTAGCATATCATTATTTTTAAAAACGTTGGACCGATTGCTAGATATGCATATCAAAGGAAAGATTAGCAACAGAGTATCACATTCTCAACATCCATACAGCAAGAGAAAATCAGTGGAGACAGCGCTCCATGATACGATTGAGAAATCACTTCACTATAAAGTATACACCCTTGCTGTTTTTCTTGATATCGATGGTTCCTTCATTAACATGCATCTGGAAGCAATTACCAAATCGCTAACAGAAATGGGATAAACCGTGCGCTAGACTCTTTTATAGAACGAGTGCTAACTGGGCGAATGATAAGCGCAGATTTGGGTGAAACATCCATTAAGGAATTTCTGATTAGACGTACACCACAGGCTGGGGTAATCTCTCCACTTCTGTGGAACCTGCGCATCAATAATCTCCTTCAGGAATTTGAAAAAATGGGAGGTTAGATAATTTCATATGTCGATGATATTGTAATAGCAATCTCGAGTAAACACCTTCCAACATTATGAGATTTCCAACAAAGATCTCTCAACAGACTATCACTTTGGTGAAAAAGTCGGTGACTAGAAGAAGTCCAAAAAAAAAATGGAACTGATACTGTTCAGCAGGAAACATGAAACACCTGCTCATAAACAAATATTCCTCCAAAACCCCTTAGAGTAACAGAGAGGGCTAAATATCTAGGACTTGTATTGGATAGGAAGCTAAATTGGGGGCTCTCAGACGCAGGTAGAGTACGCAAAGCTACGACGACGTTGTACTTCTGCGGAAGGCTAATTAGGAAAAAATTGGGTTTAAAACCGAGAATGATATACTGGTTGTACACAGCAGTAGTTAGACCAACTCTCCTACGGATTTGCAAAGACATGGTCCAAAGACTTGCATTTGTTTTTATAACCGGTGCAATATCAACCACAGCATCGAAAGCACTGTATGCGATATTAAGGGTCCCGGTGGTCTAGAGCTCGAAAATTTGGGGTATTTTCAGGATTTTTTTACAAAAAATGAAAAAGGTATTTTAATTATTTACAAAAATGAAAAACACTTTTTTTTAATATTAATAATTTAAAAAATGACGCTTAAGTTGACCCTCCCAAAAAATTGGGCCTGGACGGTGTTGTTCATTTTGGCTTTTCTATTTATCTGAAACCCAAAAAAATGTATAAGAAGAAGGAAATAATTGAAATAATAATATGATTCTAGGACGGGCGAAATCCGTTGATGTTGTGAACAACATATTAAAATTTCAGACGATTCGGTTGAATTATAATTTTTTTGTTTTAAACAACACCAAACCGAAAAAAGTCGTTTCAATGAGTTTAAAGTTTTAGGTACACGAGCATGCGGAACTCTACCTAGTTAATGGGCTCTAAAAGCTATAATATCGGGAATTTCTGCATACAAATTTCACAGTATAATCTCAAGATACTATATTTTCGAAATATTCAAAAAAAAAAAATTCGATTTTTTGAAATTTCAAGCTCACCTTAAACTTCTTTCCGACAATAAGGCTGAGCACTTTACATAAGTGGTCAAACACAGACTATGGTCACGGTAAAGTCCTGGCTGGCATTTTAGGGCTTCTCGGACTGGTGGACTATGCACTCCCACCTATACTTGCCGTTACATCGTTTACGATCCTCCTACCCTCAAGGGAAGAGTGGAAATGGGACGATGTGAGACAGGGCGAGTCCATCCATGTATACACAGATGGCTCAAAGTTCGAGGGCAGGGTGGGCGAAGGTGTATATTCCGAACATCTGCCGATCTCCTTCAGTTTTCGGCTTCCCGACTACTGTAGTGTCTTTTAGGCTGAACTGATGGCAATAATGAAAGCTGTGACACTGGTACAGTATGATACGATACCTGGAGATGATATCTACATTTTCCCAGATAGTCCGGCAGTGAAAGCAGTCGACAATTTCCAAAGTAGCCATGAAATGGCCATTGAGGGGAACTGCAGAGCCGATGAACTAGCGAAAATCGGCACCAAATTGACCGATGAGTACATAGACAATGGTATTGGTATACTCTTGAAAACATGTAATCTACTTATCTTTGAGAAAATTGTGAGAGCAGCGGATGAAAGATGGCGTAATGATACCACTTGCAAAATCGCCCGACAGCTGTGCCCGACTCTCAATACAAAACGCACGGAACTTCTACTAAGACGAGATAAGCACAGTCTTAGCACACTGATTTCAGTTTTAACGGGGCGTTGCCTAGTCGGTAGGCACGCCCAGAGAATGGGTGTGCAAGCGCATGACTTCTGCAGAAGGTGTCTAGATAAGGAAGAGGAAGAGACGATCCCACACCTTTTGTGTCACCATCCTGCTCTATCATGACTTAGACTCACTTGGGTAGACAATCTTTTAATGAATTGAAAGATCTTAGCTCTGTCGGAATCAAGGATATTTTACAATTTTTGAAAAGTACACATTAGTCTTAGTTCCCCATTCGGCATCACAATGGACTGCGAGCCTCAGGCTTCCATAGTGGACATTCGCTTCAACCTAATCTTGTATAGTTAAATCAAGAAAATTAATAGAGTTAAAATCAAGAGAAGTAGTCAAGTTGAGAAATAACAAATTTAAAGTGAACTTAAAGTCCGCTAAAATTTCTACAGAGTCTTTTTGTCACACAAATGATAAACTGATTTCGCACACTGGTGACAAATTTCAACACAAATTCCAGTTTTGTGCCGGGACACACCCAGTGGAATCAATAAACCATTCAGCCGGAATTTGTTGTTCACGAATGAGCATACATACAGATTTATGTACATATGTATGTAAATACTCATATGTAAGTAGATATATATGAATAGAAATATGCACACATAATTGTATTTGTGCTACAGAATGGATTGCAATGTCACGTCAGAAGTCACTACATCCATTTATATGATGGATCCCAGCAGTAAATTCTAACAGTAGTTCTGAAAAACCTCACTAGTACTTTGGCTTGCAGAGAAAATAGTTCATTTTCTGACTTATTTGAATGCTAGTAAGTTGTATTTGAAACATGGCAATGGCTTACGAAAGGCCAGTTTTCAGCCTATCCATCAGCATTGCACCAGTTAATAAGCTAGTAAGTCAATGCATTAGTGTTAAACCAGTTCAAGAAGTGGCTCATAATGGGCGAACACTAAAAAAAGTAGTTGATGCGCATTAATGGCATTAACATTTATATTCGTCTAATTCTCACTTCGAGCACTTATTTACAATATTAATATAGTAATAGAAGAATATTTGGTTTACATATCTGTGTAATTGACCATTTTGCAGCGGATACAGCTCTAGTCACCTGTATGACTTCTATTTGCTACCAATCTAGGAACTAGAACGTTTGTTGAGTAGTTTAGTTTGCTGCTGTAGGGATATTTGTGCACACTTATACATCGTGCATATATACATATAGACATACACATCTAGCACATTTGAACATGTGACTACATTGATGATGATGTGTTGATAACTCTGCTGGTTTGTTAAAGGAGTGGAAAGCGTTGCTTTTCAGTTTCAGTGATTCAATTTTTTTGTTAGTATCAATCTCAATTTCTTCTATTACTCGTTCCGTGCTTCGTTGTTTTATACGAATGTACTTTTGTTGTTGTTCTTTTATTTTTGCTTTGCCTCAGCGTTTTCCATTAGTGTTGGAGCGTGTGTAATTCATCCATTCGCATGGGTGATGATTTGGTTAGCACATGAAGCGATATGAAAAAGAGGTGTTAAATAAAATGTTGAGTCAGTTTTATTTTCAAATCAATCATTCATAACAGTTGTGCACATATATACGTGATAGTTGTACATATTCAACTTCCAAAAACACTACTTCTGAAGTGAAATGTATTTAGGCTGATTCTTTGGAATGTTTATTTGAAGTATTATTTAATATCCTTTTTTATTTAAATTCGAACTTCGAATATTTGTTTTTTTTTTTCAATCAGAGCAATTGACTGAAGACGAAATATTGGGTGCACTATTAGACTCGGATTTGGAGGACTTTAGTAGCGATGATGATCTTGGAGATGCTACTTGGGAGTTACCTGGCGCGCACAGTGAATCTGCAAATGATGAAAGTGATGACAGTGACGAAGAGAATGGCGAAGGTACTGAGGAACCACCAAATGAAAACAGCAATCGGCGCGAAATTTGGAAGACAAGACCATTTCAAATAAATCTGGAAGAGAGTGCTTCCATTTCTGTGGAAGTTAACATAGATGTGGAGTCCCCTAAATACTATTTTTATAAAAATTTTAATGACTTTAATGACTTTTTCAAACGCGTTGCGGAATACACAAACATATACCATATGTTTTCGAAAGGAAAACCACTGGGGACTACAATTGGTGAAATAAAGAATTTCTTTGGTGTAAATATTGCGATGGGCTGCATACGTTATCCAAGATTGCGCATGTACTGGGAGACCAAAACGAGGCTTCCAATTGTTGCTGATACAATGTCCCGTGATCGCTTTTTTCTTTTGCGAATGTGCCTCCATGTTATGGACGAAAATGAAGTGACAGAAGCAGGGAAACAATCAAATGTTTTTTGGAGGATTAATCCATTAATTGAAGGTGTAAGATCGGCTTGTCGGAGCTTTCCTAGAAAGCCTAGAGATAATTATTCCATAGATGAGCAAATGATCCCATTTACTGGTGGTTGCCCCATGAGACAAAGCCTTCCTAACAAACCTAGAGGAGTGGGATTAAAGAACGAAGTATTAACGACATCTGAAGGGCTGGTACTCGATTTTTAAATCTACCAAGGAAAGACGACACCATTTTCCAATACGAACTAAGCGTAGGTCCAGCCTTCGTTTTGCGTTTGGTTGAAACACTTCCAGAAGGTTCAAAAGTGTTTTTTGACCGATACTTTACGACAATACTACTCCTTCAGGCTTTACTAAACCGTGGTATTTATACTACAGGGACTATAATGAGGAACAGAATAAAAAAAATCCACCTTACCAATGAAAGGCAAATGAAAAGGGGTGATATGAAGAATTATGTCATAGCGAGTCCAGTGGAAGGATTCCAAAGCGGTAATCTTGGCATCATCAGCTTATGGTTGTGGGCCCGTTTCCAATGTAAAACGTTGGGGAAAAAGGGAGAAGAGGTATGCTGAAGTTGAAAGTTTTCATTCATTTTATTGATCTTGAATGCTGCAACTCTTGGCTACAGTACAGAGAACCTTGCAAAATAAATTCGAAATCTCGAGCGGATTCTCATGACTTAATAAGTTTTAGATTAGCATTAGCTGAGCAACTGATAGCTGTTGCGAAAAGGCCACGTGATGAGTATATCTCCGATACCGAAGAAGAAAAAACTCCAAGTGTATCTAAAAAATATCGACCATCTGAACAGCCATGCATTGATAAGAGGCTTGATAGGTACAATCATATACCAGAGGAGCATGATTTGTCATCAGCAAGATGTTGCAGGCGTGTTGGTTGTAAATCCAACACACGTTTATTTTGTACCAAATGTAAAGTTTATTTGTGTTTAAATAAAAGACAAAATTGTTTTGCGAAATATCATACAGAAAAATAATAAAAGTGCTTAATAAATATAAAATAAATTAACATATCTAGCCCCGTGCATTTATTTATAGATTTTTATTTGTATTCAGGCCGAAACGCAACAATTGTGCGTATCCTGGAAATAAAGGATACACAGAAGATTCGGCGAAACAAACTTTTTAGCTATTTTCTACACTGACCAAAGTGATAGGGATCAAAAATGCATACCAATTGGTTGGCTAGATTTGCCATAGGTTGGAAAGGGATATATATAACTTAACGACTTTACCAGCACAAACTCTAAAAAATTGAAGTTGAAGGGAGCTCCGCTTCCCGATTGCTCCTTCCTAAGAGAAAATAATAAAACTCAATTAATTATACAATAAATTACCATTTAATTTCGCCTCCAAATCTAGAATGATTACAATGAGATTTTTATTTCTATTTCTTAGCGACTAACAGACTTATTTGTTTATTGTTCACAATGCACTTCCTACGAATTATATTTTGAGCTAACTGCCTTTTGGTTATGCAAATTCATTTGGTGTCAATTACATTGCAGGTGCATTGCCTGTACCTGATTATGCGCGTGTTATAAATAGAAGGGCGGTGTCGGCATATTGACAATAGTGTCAAGTTGTATAAACGTATATGAAGGGGTAAAAGTTTGTTTGTTAGCATTTGTAAACGCCTAGGCCGGTCATAACATGGCGAACAAATTTTGTTTTTTTTTTTTTAATATGTTATCTTTAATTATTTTGATTACATATTTCTTTATTCAGATAGCAGCTAATTTTATTGGTGTCGAATAACTTACAGTAAATTATTGCAGATGCAATAAATTGATTTGGATTCGAATTTAGATCTACTTAAATCGAAGTCAAATATATAAAGGGTTTTTTAATAAGAGGTGTTTTTTTTGATATTCAAAGGAAAATGCTATTTTTTAATATAAATGATCGGATATTTATTTCATTATAAAGAGGAAGGTATGCCGTTAATGGTATGCCCAAAGAAAACAGTCATAAGGTGTTAAATCACAAGATCTCGGTGGCCAATTGTGATCACCTCCTCGGTGTGTTGTGGCACGAGCGCCGTCTTGTTGAAAATAAACGTTGTCTGGATAAATACCCTCCAATTCCGGCCATACAAAATCGTTAATCATCTCTCGATAGCGCAATCCATTCACCTGTAACATCCGTTATTGGAAAACCAAATATAATATATACATATATAATTACGTCGTGATGTGCATTTAGACGAGAAGATTGGTTCATTGCTGCTATAATTCGCTCTACAGATTTGAGTGTAACTCGAAGAGTTATATGAACTTGAGTTAGTATAAAACTTTAAGGAACTATTGCGTTTAAGCTACAGCTGTTAATGAAAAAATTAGAAAAAAATCTGAGTGGATGGAGTGGAGTTTTGAGAAACCCTTAAAAAATTGTTTTCCAAAAATTCTCAGTTAAACAGCAAAATTATTTTCCAACAAATTATTTTAAATAATATATTTTGTTTTAAAAACTAAAATAAAGTCTTATTCTCCAAATCCCCAATCTTATCCAAAAAGAATTTTTAAGCAGTATATTTTGTGCTAAAAAATAAAAAATAAAAATTTGGAAACCGAAGATGTTTCATTTTAAAAAGCATTGTAACAAATTTTTCAATGCTGAATATACTGAAAAATATTATTTTTTTTTCAAAACTTCTTCGGTTTATTTCTTACTCGTATTATACTCAAGCCTGCAAATAAACCAATTTTTGAGAAAAAAATTATTTAATGTCCAAAGTACTAGTATCACTTGACATAGAATCGCTCTATAGAAAATACACCATCATCTAGACGACCTAACTGGTATGTAAAGGTGAGAAGTTCTGGCGAATCAATTTTGCCATTTTGAATGCCTTTTTTAAAAATGAATGAATGGTTAACTGTTCTCCTGCCTGCAATATTTATTAAATTAAGGAACCTATGCTTGAGTTCATAAGTTGGCATTGCATTGACTGGGTAAAAGCGCCGAAGAGCGAAGTTTGTAAAACATCGTTGAACAATTTCTATCCTATTTGTACGGGTATCAAGATTCGACACCCAAACGACACAAGTATATTCCAAAATTACTCTAACCAGGCTAAGTTAGGGGCTTTTTAGTGTGAGTGAATTAGGACAACTCTTAGAATTTCGTTTAATGAAACCAAGTTTTGAGTTTGTTGGAATCGAGATAAACTCCAAAGTTCTCTACTGAAACGGTCACTGCTGCTGCACTATGTAGTTATCATGGGGTATAATAAGATTAAGAAAATATGAAGGTTTATGAGTTTGTTTGGTTCTGCTAGAAGACGAAGGTGTCTACCATATCCCGAAAGATAACGATTTGGTTCGATTTACGTCACTATTAGAATACATATTAACTAAATTCAAATGATTTTGACAATAATAAATGCCTCAGATGAAAATGTGGTTGAGATATTTCGAAAAATTGCCAAATACAGGGTTGCCAATATTCAACGGACCCATCTGGCAACCCTGTATCTTTTGACAGAGACGTCATATCGCTTTATGACATACCGCGTTGGAAGCGTCAGTCCAAGCAGATTTTTACCATGGAACAGTACACGCCACGCGAGTGCTCCCAAATTGTTGAAATTTACATTCAACAAAAGAAGTCAATTGTGAAAACTCAACGTGCGTATAAAAAATTAAATAATGTGAAAAGTGCGCCTTGTAAGAACATCATTAAACGTTTGTAAGAAAGGTTTTCGACTGGTGATGCTCTTTCTAATCCAAAGAGGCCAAATCAAAACCGACCAAGGCGTCGCCAAGGACATCCCAAAATCGCCGTTCTCAGCAGTTGGGCATTGCTCGAATTATCCCCATTGATTTGCATTTATTCCCGTATAAGATTCAATTGACGCAAAGATTGTTGCCTGCGGGCAAGCCTCGTCGATTGGAATTGCTCCAAAGAGTCATCGAAATCCATCGGGTTCGTCTAATATGGGCAACCCTGTATGGTCTAAGGTGGGCGATATTCGGAATATGTATTATATTTATTAACTACGTAAGAAGAAATATTTCGTTGCAGATATGGAGCTGCTTACTGAAGTTATAGAAATCATATTATTGATCAGATTTATCAAATTACACTAGATTTTCAAGTCTTTATCTACAATACTTTGCAGATTGCTTTTCCTCTTTCATGCAATGTTAAGGATATATCCCATAGAAGTGGAACAAGTTAATGTCACACTTTTGACATTAGGGTGTAATAGCTTTATAAAATGCTTTCTGGCATAGACTGAACTGTAATGATCAGTATCATAAAATTGCGAACCCTTGATTTGTCAGCCAAAGGGAACATAATGCACGCTTATTTATAGTCACAGAAATCTCAATGCGGTCACGATAAGTCAAATTGAGTCCAAGGGAAAGGGTAATTCATTTAGGGAAAGTTAAGTGAAAAAGAAATAAAGAATGAAAAATAAAAATTTATTGAAACTTTCATTTAATATATAATTGTACGGAACTTTTTCAAACAGGCCCTCGTGTAACGCAGAGAACAGATTATAGCAGCCATTGTTGTAATTTATAGAGCCAAGTATTTTTAATTAAAAATGTGGCTTTTGTTATTCCTTGTTCATTCATTAAAGATCATTTTCATAATGAGAAAAACAATCTGTGCAGCTTGGAGGTAGTGACATGTAACACCGTTAAAATACATTTCGAAAATAAATATTTACGTGCAAAAATAAAATTTTTATTATTAATTTCCCAAAGGACTTACATTTCCCATTTACTTTCAAAAGTGTGAAGATATGTTAAGGCGTATATGAGTGGCAAACCAAGTGCAAATAAATGAATGGCTGCTTTGGAGGACAACAACTGTTAAACTGATTTTCAAACTTGGCAGAAGGGGCAAGACGATGGGAGGGCGTGTGAAGGGAAATGTTGTGTTTCACATGTTTTAGTTAGCTGCTTTCACCTCGGTGTTACGTTGGTTTGCTCCCACGCCCATTAAAGGGTAAAACAGAGCAAATTGTGTGAGTGTGTTTGGGGGGCTGGAAAATTGCACATTAGAAGTGAATAATTTGATGTCTGCTAATGTGCGTATTTATACGTGCATAATGTACGCATGTGTGTATTTATATATGCATGTATGTGCGTATGTGCTTAAACGACCGATATTTTTATGTTGCTGCCTCTTTTGTAACACACAGTGTGCATGAATGCTCACATTTACGTAAGCTCAGAACACAGGGCAGAGAGAAGGGGAATATTTTGCTTTTGGGTTAGAGTCACGGAAAGATATTGTTTTTGTATTGGTGCTTTAATATATGCATACAATTATATTGTACAAAGTAAATGTGTCAGTGTGTGGGCATATGTGACAGCATTTTATTATATTTTTATAATGACGCTTATTTAAAATTACATGTTTTTACGCATATGTACACATATTTTTATACACATAAAGGGGAAAGAGCGCGTACAAATGCTAAATCCGCAAGAGGCCAGTGGTTCGAGGCTGTAATGCGCGCATTCGGTTTGGTTGAGTTAATATGGCTGATAAATACTCTTACTCCATACAATCTTGCACAATTTCCCAAGTTTTAGTGAATTGCTGATTCTCTGGTCTACTCATGAACAAAAGATGGTGACACCAATACAGCTAAGGTGCTGTGATCTGTAAAAAGTTGGTCAGTGACATAGTACACAAGTGCAGCAGGATGCCTATTGCCTTTGTTACATGCTGGGTGTGGATCACTTTGGACCTATCCTTGATGGCCAAGAATCCTATCCATGATATAAATACATATAAATATTTTGGTAGTCTTTTAAGATGCAACCCACTGATTTCGATGTCAGCCTTGTGTCTATCTCAGTTCATTTGAATGAGGGTTAGATGTGCGACACGTTACTCGATGATTGGTATGCAGCGGCCAGAAAAAGTGAAAGCAGCCATCGGCCATATTATTTGTTCCGAAGAATCCGAAGAATGACTGATTTGGAAGAGCGTTGAATACGTGTGAAATAAGCGGGCACGATTGCAATGCCGGGTCCCAAATGCGCATCAGCCAAAGTTACCCTCACAATTTGGCTTTTGATGCCAAATCTTGTAATCAATCTTGACTTTATAATCACTTGTCTGTTAGAGGCGCAAATTTCGTTTATCTTGGTTTTGCATTGTCGTTTTCTGTAGGTTTTTTTTTAAGATTATTAAATTTTTTTGAAACCCACAAAATGATTTGAATGGATTGATACATTCAGAATATGTTATTAATATTTTGCTACAACTTGAAATTTTTTAGTACTTTGAAACAGGCTTCATAAAATAAGGAATTCTTGTGCCCAAGCTGGCCATCGAAGTGCATGATTGGCATGTAATTCACATAGTTCACATTTTTCTTCTGAAAGCCAGACATGAAATTTGTTTTTGCATTATTTCCATAGGAGTATATTGTTACTAACTGAACAAACTTTAAAATATGAAAATATTGAAAATTAAAAATAAAAATTACATAAACTTAAAACAAAAGTTTCGATTTGCTTCCTATTTTTTCGCCTTTTCTCGAAAGAGTTACTTACTTCTTTAATTACACTAAAGTACGCTTGGTAAGTAATTAAATAAAGAATATAATTTGACCACTTTTGCTTTCTGGGCATACTGTGAGTATTTATACCTACTATTAATGCTACGCCGCCTCGGTAGTCTAGCGTAAGTACACTAGCCTACCATTCTTGCCACCCCAGAGGTTGTGGATTCGAGTCCCACGTAAAGCACAGTCCTCGCACTTTTCCAAATTTACCTACTTTCCCTGTTTCTAAAAAAAAGAAAAAAAAAAATCATTCATCAAACCCAAAAACTTATCCTTTCCATCTTTTACATCCTTAAAATCATTCCTCAAATCCAAAAACTTATTCTTTCCATCCTTTAGAGCCTTACTCCCGCACAATAGTCAGCGCATTATTTGCATTGTGGCTGTTAAGAACAAGCAAAAACAATGAATAATCCACAGTTACACATTGCATCAAGTGGCGCCAGCAAGTACAAGCAGGCAGCCGCGGTAATAGCGCAGACACGCCACTCAACCATCTGTGCGATCCTTCTGCCAGAAAAATGTGACACACAGATGGCGCTCCAAGCAGTAAGAAGGCGTTGTTCCTAAGCAACGACAGGTGGGCATTCCGAACGAACGAACGAAACCAACGTAAGACAAGTCTTGTCGAGACCCTATGCTCCCGAGAGGAGTGAATAAGGAAAAACCAAAAAAAAATTATGTAATGAAAAAAATAATTCTTTAACCGTTTAATGGTGATGTCCTAAACCACTTGCTAGCTGTCTTTAGAATATAATCACATAAGAGCTAAGTGGGGCCAGTTCGGCTGCCAAGCCAGCTGTTTTGGTTGCCGCGTTATTCTTGGCTTGGAAAATGCTATAATGATTCTGGGCTTTGTACGGCCAAAGAAGATGAATTTCCGAAAATAAAACAATATCCCCCTTTTTATTAAGTCATCTTTGAAAAAGTTGTATGTTTGTTGATTGAACCGAGATCTGTTTTAATTTAAGATAAAAAGTTGGCATGAGGATTGAAGTAAGGCCAGCTGCTGTCGCGTATTTCCGTGATGGAATTAACCTCAGTTTCAGCACTGGCTGAGTCCATACACGTAATCCAGATATCATAAAACAATGTGACAGGTAATATGACAACTGCGTTATTTCAGTGTGATGAGTGAGTAGTTAAGCCGCACTGTCTCACTGAACATTTTCCGCAAGCCAATAAAGCATTGGAGGCTTTCTCAACCCTTTGCAGTAGATTCAACTCCCCATTTCAGCTTATAATCTCGTGCACTGCCAAACTATTTCGTATATATTCTAGGTATGACTATGCTTTAAATATCAAATAATTTTTTTTAACTCCCTCCATTTGTAGGACGCACAGCATAAGTTAGAGGAAAAGCTCAGCACATAAGCAGTTAACAAAGGATTCGCCAATTATATATACCCAAGGTAATTTTTGATTACTGGATATACGGAATAAAACAGCAATACATTTAAGTTGATACATGTTCGCCTCGGATTCTTAATGAAAATTCAGCTGGAACTGCGCTTATCGTCAATGGTTTGCGATATCTAAATAAGTTAACAATGCTTTGTGACCTATTCTTGATGGTATGAATATTGCCGACATATGGTTCCAATAAGACCGGACAATTTTTTGTTCATGAATTTCAAAGACAGAATTGAAACGAATAAATTAAAAACGTTTGAAGCTTTAATGGGCTCCAATAACTAAATCTTAAATTTTATCGAACATTTCACCAAAATAATCGACTTTTGCGAGCGCGCGTGTTACAGCGCTCACAGCTATGCTATTTCTCTTTAAAGTGTACTATGTTAAGCTCTCCTTTAGTTTTAAGCTGACATTTTAAATTTAGTCTAAAGATATTCGTTGAGTAAAAGGCTATTAAACTACAGCCTGAAGCATATATAAGTAATTTGTCTTATCAAATTAAAGGCTCTCTTATACTTATGATAACAAAGACATAATAAAAGCTCATTCCTTGACTACCCAAAAAGGCAACCTACTAGCTAGACATATTAAACATCAAACTGGATGAAGTAGGAAATACCTTTTATTTGCATGAAGACGGGCAAGTTGTTGTCATTACGCGTATATCTCGATAAAGACTTAATAAAACTCGCCCCTAAATTAGATACGTCATAAATATCATAAATATTCTGTAAATTTACGTTAAAACTGAATCCAAATGATGATTTGTGAGTTAAAATTTACCTTGTCTACTAGCTTGTTTGATTCAAGAAATGAAGAACCAGTCAAAATTTAAAGTTCGATCCGAACCGAATTTGGAATTTCCTTACTGGTTTCCGACTTTCTACATCGACTAAAGGCAACCTTTGTTCGTGTCATAATCATTAAAATTATTTTACTCTCATAGCACAAAATTTCTCGAACTTTAGGTGAGAACTAATGTTGACAAAAACATATGGAATTTAAACATTTTTCCAGGCTCTAAATTGTGGAAAAACCTCTAAAAGGTGGAAAATTTAATACTATGTATATTAAAAATCGCAATTATAATTTTCAATTATTTCGTACTGTTAGACGCCTTCGTACTTACAATATATGTGTATAAGCGTTTATATATACACGCCCACGGACACATTGGTGTATTACCTCCATCAAACGAAAATAGGCTGTGAAATTTCTTTTAATGGCATTTCAAATATTATCTTTTTTGTCCTTGAAGTGAACACCTCAGCATATATAACGTGTATGTGCAGGAGTAAATTTTTTTTGCATCTAACATATACTGCGCCACATATCCGATAAGTTGATGAACGTGAGCTCGACTCGACTCTATTTGAATGTGCTTTGGAATTCGACTCGCCATAATATGCTATGGAATTTTCTTGCCACACAATATTTTTTCATGTGAGTCATATTTCGCACTGCACATCCATACATTTCTTATCATACGCGAGAAGAATTCTTAAATTTAAAAATCGAAGAGTGCGAGAAAAATGAGGAGAAATATTTAAAACGTGCTTCGAACGGTGGCATGTCTAGCTGACACATGTACGCACTTACATACTTGCATTCGCTTAAATGGATAATTTCAAGAAGGTACAAAGAAAAAAAAAAAAAAATTAAGCGTACTTCTCGGTGCACATTCACAAAATTTAAATAGGTGATTTAAACAAAAAGAAAAATGTACAAATGCGTGTTTCGTTGGAGGAAAGTGTAAATGCTTCTGTTATATTCATGTGAAAGTTTCAGGCACGGGCGCCTAAAAGTCGACAGCACAAGTTAGCAGCTTACACAAAGCATACGCGTGTAGCCCACATTCACAGCTATACTCAAACGTACTCCGGCATTTTAAGAATTTCTCAAATGCTGATATTGGAAAATGTAAAAAACAGCGACTGCCAAAGAGAATCAAATGGCAACGAACGAAAAAAATACATAAAATTAAGCTGAATTTCAGAGTGAGAAAAGCCAGTTGCAACAGTTTTCAAATTCCAATTTAAATTTTTTCCTTTCACCAACGTAATGAAATTGTACTTTTTTCGTTTGTTTTGAGAGTTCTATTTATTTGTATACCTTTGTTTTTGTTGCTTGCAGTACAAATATTAAAGAAAGCGAACGTGGCAAAAGTCTTGCTCATTTTCAGGCTTTCGGCCGGCAGGCAGTAACGCACTGGAGGTAAATTAAATTGAAGCACTTTAACCCATTGCTTTTGTTTCACTTTTTGCGTGGCTTCCATTTTGCTGTTGTTTTGTTCATTTCGTGTCTTTTGTGTGAAAGTTTACTGGTACCGCCTCCGCCATTGATGGTTTTTTATATATTTCCGTTTTATTATGTGTGTTTTGTTTAATTGCATTTGTGTGTGCGTCGTTTTGTGCATGTGGGTGTATACGCATGTGAGTCTTTACGCAGCTAGTAGCTCCTTTGTTAGTTTTCCTTGTTTGTTTTGTATTTCAATTGTTTAATTTGTTGCCATGGTTTTAAAAATTTGTTGCTATTGTTTTTTGTGCTATTGTTGTCTACATCTATGTTAAGAATTAAAAAGAGCTATTGTTTAAAATGCGTCCAAGCAATTTGTTTTTTATTACCTTAATGTTCTTATGTTTTCAATGGATACTCTAGGCATAAGCTGAAATATACATTTCTTTGTGAGGTAGTTTTATCTAATTTGCTTAAGCTGAGTGCTGAAGAAAAGGCGAATTGGTGCATTAAGAGTCATAATTTTTAAATAAAATTTGTTTATGTCAAAACAATCCAAATTTTCTCAGGCTCCTCTAATGGACTCCCTTCAGGTTAGGTGCATTTCTTTATAGCAAACTTGAATGCTAAAGCGCCCTCCGCCGACACTGATATCAATATCAAGTCTATTAAGGGATTTCCGACGACATAAAGCAGCTCACCATAGAAAACTCTCAACCTCAGGTCATACTACAATGCGCAAATATAGAAGATGCCTAGTTTACACTGTACTATGAGGTGCAGTTACGTACATTCGAATTTCAATTTTTTTATGGCGATATGTTGGTACTCATATCTCTCACTCATGCCGACGAGTTCGGTCATATTGAATGTTCAGTTAATTGTTAACAGCTGCTTTGCTTGCACGTGTTTCGGCTCGTCTTCGATTTTTACCTATTCAAAAAGATGGATCAAAGAACCTGTATCAAATTTTGTGCAAAAAACAAAATTAAGTGCGCGGATGTATTTCAGATGTTGACTGTGTTATACGGAGAAGCTACTTTGGACCAAAGCAATGTTTATCGGTGGTACAAAATGTTCTCAGAAGGCCAAGAAGATGTGAACAACGAAAAGCGTGCCGGACGCCCGAGCACTTCAACAACAGACGAAAAAATTGATGAAGTGAAGAAAATGGTATTGTCCAATCGTCGATTCACCGTTAGAGAAGTTGCTGAGGACCTAGACATATCGATTGGCACATGCCATTCGATTTCGATTTTTTTCAATGATTTGGGCATGAGACGGGTCGCCGCAAAATTCGTACCAAAACTGCTCAATTTCGACCAATAGCAGCATCGCATGAACATTGCCAAAGAGATGTTGGACTTTGTCCGCGACGACCCAAATTTGCTCCAGAGGGTCATAACTGGTAACGAATCGTGGGTTTATGGTTATGGTTCTCAATGGAAGCTGCCACACGCACCAAGACCGAAAAAAGCGCGCCAAGTTCGGTCGAATGTAAAAGTTTTTTTTACCGTTTTCTTCGATTTCAGGGGGGTTGTGGATCATGAGTTCTTGCCACAGGGTAAATCGGTCAATAAGGAATATTATCTGCAAGTTATCCGCAATTTGCGCCAAGCAATCCGCCAGAAACGGCCAGATTTGTGGAAGAACAAAAATAGGCTCTTGCATCACGATAACGCTCCTGCTCACACATCATTATTGTGCGCGACTTTTTGGCCAAAAACTACACACTAATGATGCCACAGCCACCGTATTCCCCAGATCTGGCCCCCTGTGACTTTTTCTTGTTCCCGAAACTGAAGAGGCCCATGAAAGGACGACGCTACGGTACGCTTGACAAGATAAAGACGGCATAGAAGGAAAGCTGATCGAGATAAAAAAAATGATTTTTTGAAGTGCTTCGAAGATTGGAAAAAACATTGGCACAAGTGCATAATATCTCATGGGGATTACTTTGAAGGGGACAAAATAGATATTAATAAATAAATAAATACTTTTTGAAAAAACACAAAATTCGCTATACTTGTTGAACACACCTCGTATATCACACTCCATAGCTTAGGCGGAGAATGCTTAAATCTCTGAATAGGAACTGCCAGCGTCAAAAGAAGGTGTACGCCACATATTGACAAGTTTTTACTACTTATTTATTTATTTGTTAATTTCAATTAATTTATTATAAATACATGGTTCATACTAATATACAACAAAATTCATATAACGCAAAGTTTCAAAGTTTATAAAATTTTATAAAAATTCGCAAATTTTACATAAAATCAGGGTATACAGTCTTATAGCTCATTAAATTTTGACATAATAAAGTGCAATCTTCAAGTGGGTCAAAAATCATACTGATTTTTATGAATTTTTGTTTTTTTTCTTCCGGTCTTGTGCATTTTTCCCATTTAACGTATGTTTGAAATTTATTTTGACAAGGAAGAAAATACCCAATACCGTCAGTAAAAAACCATACAAAAAAAAAAAAATGGCTGTGACTAGTGATGCTGTACTAATGATGGGTAGTATCGAGAATTTTTTAAAATTCGAGTATTTTTAAAGGTTCTTTATTTTCAATCCGCTCTGGCTTCAATGTATTCAATTTGAAAGGAAACCAACTCAAAAGGTGATCAATTGAATATGTTAAGGTAGAACCTGTGAATCAATTAATCTCATTGCTTTAGTGTTTTAAATTTTTTATACGTTTTTATGTGATTTAAGCAAATGAGAAAACAAACATATTTTTACAAAGAATTAATTCACCTATACGGAAAAAGCAAAACATTTATTTACTTATTCATAATGTCTAACAAAATTCAGAACAGTCATTTAAGATATTATTTCAAAACTAAAACACAAATTTTACAATACTTAAGTCTAAAAAGTGTAGTACAATTAAATTATCAACATAAAAAACCATTAAATTGTTAAAAACACCAACAACATACAATTGAATTTTAACGAAAATAATAATTATGAAACTGAAATAACAAATATTTGCAAAACATTATTTTAATTTCTTACATAGAAAGTATTTTTTTATTTGCATTTGAAATACCTGTTTGGCTCCAGAAAGGACCACATCCAAAAAGGGTGAGAGATAATTAAAGTCAGACAACGTTCTAACGACTGGCGTATTGGCACTATATATTGTCCTACTAAAGCTAACGCGAGAAATCTTCAAACGGCGAACATTTCTGCAAGGAACATTAAATTGTATTCTTTCTAGAAGAACCGGCAGTCAATTTTGCTATTAACGAGATCAAAGATAAATTACACTGCCTGATAGGTATCTCCGTCACTTAATGGCGAAAGATAAAGCAATCGACAGCGAGATTCGTATGGTGGTTTCGGGTTTTAGAAATTGAGTGAGTGTATTGCGAAGCCCACATAAATTTTTTACCCCTCTTCTCGATTTATATGCACTGCATGATAAGGTCTCCAAATAAAAACAGCATAACATATTTTGGACGGAACAAACGCAGATTATAATATCTTAAAAGTATGATATATGGGCCCGAGAAATGCTATGAGTGATATCTTAAAAAGCGAGCATAGCAAGTGAATTAGAAACGGCATAATTCAAGTGCGTGAGAAAGTGCGATAGAGAAGAAAATTTGCAAAAGAAAAACACGAACAGATATCATTAATAAACAAAACAAATAACAAAGGTCATAAAATACCACCCTGAGGTACACTAGAGGTGGCAAAAAACTGTTTCGAAGAAACTCCATCGATAACTGCATCTCTTTATTAAATAGGATCGAATCCAATCAAGGAAAGTTGAATGAAAACCAGGACATGCTAATTTCGTTACTAAAATTGTATGAGAGACTTTAGAGAATTCCGTGTATATCGCGTAAGTTTAGCGGGCGACCGCTTTTAGAACCAACTGTATCTTCATTTTGGTGCTTCACGGTGATTCGAACCTACGTACTCCAAATTCCAGATTGTAGTCACGCACCAACCCATTCAGCTACGGCAGCCGAGTTGTAATAATATTATTGTTATGAAGGTATTTAGCACTGAGACCTGAAAGATCTATTGTGCCGCTTCTTGGCTTCAGAATATTTCTCTGAACCCAACTTCCTCAATATATTTTAGTATTTGCGCTTTTTTATTGAGTGTAATTTCCTACTCTGGTAAAACACATTTACCCAAGTTTGCCCTCAAGTATCAGTGCTAGGCAGGATGCCAGCAAACTTATTT
Organism: Anastrepha obliqua; assembly: GCF_027943255.1. Classification (NCBI taxonomy): domain Eukaryota; kingdom Metazoa; phylum Arthropoda; class Insecta; order Diptera; family Tephritidae; genus Anastrepha; species Anastrepha obliqua. The sequence goes on from NC_072892.1 coordinate 93,185,697, forward strand.
TTGACGATTTCGACTTTCTCTCTATGGAACCTGCAAGTTGCATTCGAATATATCCCCAGGATATTAAGATGTTAATTCAATCTACAATGCCCTGTTAGAACTCCTGTGATGATTCTAAAATTACTCTGATTTAAATTATTCTTATTGAATTTCAAAATCAGTTTATGGTAAAGCTAACTATAATTGATTTTTATTGAGATAACGATTGAGTGTCTTTGATCTCCTTTGCTTTTCTTACAAATATAACATTTATTTATTATTTTATTTGTTTATTTGTGCAAATAATTCCAAAGACTGGATGCTCAAATGCTCACCACTTTAAGTAGCATAAACAGTTCCGAATAAGACCAGTGTTTTACTTCAATTAAGTTCCGCTTACATATTTAATCCGAACTTTGACGCATTTTACCATAAACGTACCCAAAACATTTTCATATATGTGTCATATTAGCCTTGTTTACAGTGGCTCTAAAAACCCATCTCGGGATTGGACTAAGCCGATTCTTATTTCTTTTAATTTTATTAAAATCATTATTAGGCGAGCAAGCACCTTAAAAACCTGGTGGAGTGGGTTTTCTCAGAGTCTCTGTTCGCTTATCGACGAAATTAAACTTATGTACATTATCTACATTACCACAAAAAAATTCTCCTCTTTTGACAGAACTAATTTTACACCATCCCCCAATCCTCCTATCTTTTAAGTCTGATCTCTTGGTTTTAAGTGCAATATTCCCTATATTGTCTAAGTGCCTGGAACAAATTTTCGGCTCTTACTCTTCGCTTAAAATATCATATAGAAAACAGGATGTTATTTCTAAAATTAAAATTTAGTCGAGCAATTGATGTTCATAGTAGTGAAGTGATGAGTCATCTCTGGGTAGCTTCGGCTAAAAACTTATCAGCCACTCCCCATACCCTCTTTGAGTTATTTATCATCAAAACATTTATTTTCGTCATTTCATTTGAAACTTTATTTTGCCAAAACTTTTTGGTTTGTTTTCCAACTTGCATTGGCAGCTGCATACAAATAAATTTCAACTGGGGCAAATAGTACGTTTAGAGTGTTCAAGAAATGGCAAAAATATTTTGTATGGTATGTGCAGCTAAATTTTTGTGAAAATTTCACCTCCTCACAGCTAAACATTTTTGAAGTTCAACGAATACGTGTACGTCTGTGCAAAAGCGAGTGTTTGTTTGAAATGCAGTGGCGCCTTTTTGGTACTTTAATTCATTTTTGCTATTTTCCTTGACTATTGTATTTCTATTTACTTATATTGGCTTTTTTTTATTTCGCGCCCTTCGATTGTTGATGTTGTTTACTCTACATTCTCGCTATTGCTTGCTTTATATTGCTGCTCACTTACTATTTTCTGTCGCTCCTGTGGTATGAAGCGGCGAGTGGCACAACACAAACTCGATATTTGTTTGTGCATGGGGTATTTGCCGCTATACACACAACTGCGTATACCTTTTGTACGTGCCAGCGGGAGTATTCCGCTCATTGAGCTGGTATGCCATGTGGCGTTCAGCCTTGCTTTCATGCCACCGCCTGCGGTTGTAGCTATACACTCGCTCCCCATTCTCTTTGCCACGTGAAAACCCTTTTAATGCATTTTTAATAATGTTTGTTTTCAACAGCGAGAAGCCACTTATGCCTGTGTGTATGTGTGTGTGCGTATGCGCGCGCGGTGAAACAAATATTTGCATAGCTGCTGGTTTTTTATCTTAAAGAAAATAGGCACCGCTCATTGAGAACCTCGTTTACAATATTAGCTTTTTCCAAGTAATATTGCTTCTGCCGCTCACAAGTGATTTATTTACATATTTACCTGATATATTTACATTTAAAAAGTTCTAATAGTTGTAGACATATTTACTTACAATTAAAGTTATGAAGACTCCTAGTGACTAATTCGCTTTTTTCAAATTTAGGAAGGAGGAGGATAAGTAGGTGAATTGGTTGAAGTGCCCTTCTGGCACTACCTAAGGAGATCACTGAGACAAATTCAGTTCTTGCAAGCTCATCAACAATTTTATTTCCTTCGATGTGCCTAACTTCTGGAACCCAGATCTGAGAAATTTTACCTGCACGCTAAAAATATTTGATCCCCCTCTTACAGGAGTTGACTAGTTTGGATCTGCACTAAGGCTCTGACAGTTACGGCTTGACTATCGGAAAAAATGTTTATATCTTCCTCGCTTCCACATACCCTAAGCATTTTGAATGTCTGCAGGACCGCAAAGACTTCTGCCTGAAAACACTAGTAACATTCGGCAATTTTAAGGAAATATATAAGTAAATTGCCTGATTTAGAGAAAACCCCTGCTTCGACTTCAGATTCCATCTTGTAGCCGTCAGTGCAGACAGAGGTATTGATTACTTTGGAAAGATCACTCTGGCATGCCCCTCAAACTCTTTTTTCAGTAGTGTTAATGTAGGTAATGTATTCACGCTGGCAGGGAACCCTGAAGACGACTACATCGCAATATGAGAGGATTGGGGTTCCCTTAAGAATCTGTGGTATGCTTCTGGAAGGATGGGCCACGCGTTATCTCAGCACTGGGCTAATGTGCAAATGTGGAAAGTCCCGAGATCCTTTTGGCCACGAGAGAACTCCTAAGGCTTACAAAGCCGCAGCTCTCGAATTTGGTGGGTATTTTTACTTTACTTTGCCCGTCAGGTGTTCATGCGATGAGACTTGAAATTGCCTCAAGTCAGTTCTGCAGAAGCTGTCTGGAGAACGAGGTGGAATCATCTCAGCACTTTCTTCTCACCTGCCCTGCTCTCATCGGACAAAGTTCTAGATATCTTGGCTATCCCTTTTGCGTTACACTTGCGGATATTGCGGGTTTAAATATCATACATCGGGTGAAGTTCATCAGTAGCTTCTTGCGGCCAATTTACATTCGTCATTTCCTAATACGCTTCTTTCCTCCCTTCTCCTTTCCCCCTTATCGTATCACAACGGACGAATTTTGAATATTTGTCCAAGTGAGCCCCTCGAAAGGCCAACCCTAACACTGCATTAAATTTCGAATTTTGATCACATCAAACGTTTTAAGTATAAACTATGGCATCTGCTCTGGTTCTTATTAAATGATGCGATAACCACTTATGCGACTTTTGCCGACTTTTGTGGAAGAACATCAAGACACACGACCCAAATAGGAGGAAGAGCTCGGCCAAATAGTATTTGCGCCAATTATTTATTTATTTATTTAACAAAGCTCGCTAGTCGTTTCTTTCTCATGCTGACTTGTGCCAGTTGGGCCCTCTAAGTGAGGCCAAGCTTTTCTCCACCTTACATATCTTTCTCTTCCTAGACTACCACTAGGTAGTACCGCAACGAATACTTTCAGAGCAGGAGCATTTGTACCTATTCAAGCGACATGATCTGGCAACTCAGGCGCTGAATCTTAATTTTACTGTACCATGTCTGTGTCCCGTAAAGCTCATACAGCTCTGTATTCTGCCAATTGCGATGCTATTGTCAATGTGCTAGGGTCCAAAAATTTTCCGCCGAATATTTTTCCACTTCACTCCAAGAGACACCTTGGGACATGGTCTACGACATGCTGAGGGACTTATAAAGTGTTAGTTTCGTTTAATCAGATAGTACTGTACTGCTCATTTGCCTACTCAGTCTTGTTGCCAAGTGATATTCTCCATTGGAATTCATTATTGTCGGTGTTAATGCTGGCATTAAATAAATTAAGTCTCTTACTACTTCAAAATTATAACTGTCAACACTGACGTGAATGCCGATACACGAGTGCGCCGATTATTTATTTGATGTTAGTAGTTACTTCTCTTATCATCATTCATCACCAGACCTATTCGCTTTTCTTTTATATTGAGCTTAGAAAAAGTAGAACTAAGAGTGCAGTTGATGAGACCAGTGATGTCATCAGCATACGTCAGCAATTATACGCTCTTATAATAAATTGTGTCTGAGCGATTTAATTCTGTGGCTCGCACAATCTTTTTCAGCATGCGGTTAAAGAAGTCACATGACAGGGAATTACCGCTTCTGAAAACTCGTGTGGTATCAAATGGCTCGGAGAGGCCATCTATCAAACTATCCCTCGCAGTTGAACTATTTTATGTTTGTACGAGGCCCACTTGCACTGTAGGTCGAACTGTCAGTGTTTTGTCAAATGCGACAATTGGAGTAAATAACGACAAAAATTCACTATTTTGACTTCTAAAAGAGCGCTTCAACCAAGTACTTATACCAAATTGCAAAAAGTGGTTTGACATTTTTCAGGTCTAAATTGGGAGTACCGCCATAAAGATGTATAAGTATCATATTTGTCGAGTGACACTAGGCACTAACAGCACCTAGAATTGCGTATCTTTTTTATGTCTATTATGTATTCTAAAGTAAAGGCCATAAACCACGCTTTATTAGAAAGGCATACATTTTTATTCAAAGCATTTGCTCTGCTTTTAGTTATACTTACGATTGGTCGGATTTTTTTCTCTCAAAAATAAAACTTCTTTTCTTTTAGTTTATTCATTACAATTTTAAGTTTTCTTATTTATTTGTAATGTTTATCATATGTATTTTTTTTGTAATTAGTTATATGATATCTTGCAAGAATTAGTTTCCATTTTACAGTTTTGTGTTGTAGTTACAGTAAACGTAAGTTAGTTGTTTTTTCGATTTTATTTATTTACAGCTGGTCTACATTTCTTTGAAATCACACACACACAAATTCTTACCCTGCGTAAAATTTTCATTTCCTTTGTTCATACAATATCAATATTTGTCCTCGTTTCATAGTTGTTGTTTTTGGTTTTGTTTTGTAAGTATAGTTTTCTTTTTTAGTTTTTGAATTTGTTTCTTGCCTCTTATGTGTATGTGTACATTTTGATTAGTAAATTCTCTACAATTTATTTAAAAAAGTAAAAGTATGCATGCATTAAAATTTTTATATACAAATAAAAATACCCCCAAAATTTAATTTCTACACATTTTGTCGAATTTCGGAAAATATTTTTTATATGTACTACACATTTATGCATAACGTTCATCAGCATAAAAGATAAGTGCGTATTATTAATGTAATATTAATTATTCCAACATTCTGGTCTGTAGCTCAAGTGGGGAAGCATAACAAATATTTGCTACTCTAGCCATTTCGAGTTAAATTTATAATAAAAATGCTTTGAATATTTCCTTTCTGCTTTAGCCATGACCTGGTTTGACTCTTCCATAAAACACATAAAACAAAAAGAACACAAAGAAAAAAAAATTGCAAATTAATCATTTTTCCGCTTTAGCTTTGAAAAAGAAGTATTTGCTTGCATTTAGGAACCTTTTTTTATATTTCTTATTAACTCATTACGTAATAATACAATTTTTTTTTAACTTTAAATAAATAGTACAGAACATTTTTTTCAGAAATCTTTATTGTGCAGAATTACTTGTATTTATAGGTTTATGACTACAGCGAAAAAGGTATGGTTTTTTCTGAAAATTTAAACAATTTTTTGAAATTAATTCCTTAAAGGATTTGTTAAAAAAGGTATTCAAGGTATGTACTTCCCATTCCACGCAAAATAACTGTCAAAATCCACATATAATTCTCTTGCGTGGTCGCAACATGTTGTCAACATGATGCTAGCAACATTTTTCCACTGTTGTTTAAATTCGGGAAAAATTTTGAAAATCTGCCTAAAAATTAAGCTTTTTCAAAATATGGTTGTTATTTTATTACCACAAATCTTTGCTTGAATAAAAAAAATCGTAGATAATGGAAATACCCAAATCAAAATACTTAATCGCCTTAATCGACTATGCAAGCAGCTTCTTACAATAACGAATTTAACTACCGTTCAAGGCAAGAACTAACTTCACAGCAGCGGCTTGCCATGAAATGTTGCTAGAAAAATTGATTGTTAAATTAGAAGAAAATCAAATATATGAGCAATGCCTCAAAGCGATTGGAAAATTTTGATAGGAAGACTATATTTAAGCAAATTAACACTTATACATACTGTCACAAAATGGAAAGAAGATTTAGTTACATTTTGTAAAAAGACGTTTAGCTGAAAAATGCCATGCGTTCGAAGTATTTGAAATTTGGAACTTCACTCGCAGCGGAATTGTCGCTTTTCGCTCAACTCTAAATGATATGTGCATTTTAGATAGGTGTGAAAAAATGTTGCTAAAACATTGCGGGGTATTTTCACGGCGAGAACTGTGTATTACTTTCTTGTAAGATAAAAACGAAATTTCACAAATATTTTATGGCAATGCAATTTGTATGTATTTTGACAGCCATTTAACGGAAAAACCCAACTTAGTACTACGCTTAACCTCTTAGGTTCGGATTTATTTGAGAAAATATTTGCATGTGGAACGGTCTCAATTTTTGGTTGCTTTGAGTAGTATGTAAAAGCAGTACATTTTCCATAAGAATTTATTTATTGCTAAAATATGAGAGGCGTAGGTAGTACTAAATATTGTCTAAACTCATATGACGTGCAAACAAGTGCATGGTTTATCTCAGGCGTCAAATTTACCCAAGGGGTTAGAAAGCAATGGTTGCTCATACGCACTGTTGATCTGGTAGTCTAATATGACGCTATTGATTTCAATAGCTCTATCAACTTAAGCTCGAAAATGTACAATTTTACAAGTATGATAGCCACTTTTGCTTGAAATTTAAGAAAAAAGAGTAGGCGGCTCATTGAAACTCACTAAAAGTATCTTTAATCTTAATATATGGCACGTCAAAGGACTAGAGTAACACAACATTTTGATCAGATTTGACTACTTTTCGTTGGTTTTTTTAATTTTCATTCATTTTTTATAAAAGCGAAATCTAAGAAAAAATGTCCTATTTTCTTCAAGAAAATATACCTCAGGGAAAAGAATTATCAAAATTCATAGAGGATTTGGAGCCACTTACCGCTTGCACTTTACTGTAATAAAATTTAATGGGCAACAAAACTGCAATAATGCTGGAAGGCGGACTTAAAATGCTGGGCATCTTTAAACAGTATGCCCGAGAAAATGGATGCTTGATCTAGGTTAATCTGTTACCATCGAGATATTATTTGACTTACATAAGAACTGCCCGGTTGACTAATTTCAGACCAAAGGTATACGAGCAATTACCCAGTATTACAAGTAGTACTAACCACTGATTACTGTAAATTTCTAGTGGTGCTAAAAATGCAATGAGACATCCTTTATCCATATCTGCAAAGAAATTGAAAGAGCCGAGCAAATTATACGATGCACTCAAAAAACGGAGCAACATATTTGTTTCCTCTGCAGGGTTGAGTTATTCCTAGTAACCCATAGAGCTAGTGGTGATACAGCATACCCTTTTTTCACTTACTAGTAAAATTTAACAGCTGTTACTGCTTACTGCAATTTTTCCTAGTAATCAGTAAAAACTAGTGTTTACTGCAGTTTTACGAGTTCAAAGTGCTGGTATGGTAAGCAAGCTTCGGGTTGAATTTTTTAAATTTGATTCTACCTTTTATTATACATGCCTGCTGAAGGAAGTATCTCGTATCTATCACAATACATCAATCTCCCCGTGTTGCTTTAATCGATAAATTTTTCTGGCATATGCTCCAAATTATACTTTTGTTAAGAGATACTCACACCCAAATGATACAACTTCGTTAAAGTATAATTCCTAAGCTTAAACACGAACGATTGCAGTATTCAATGCTAATTCCGAAAATTTGCCTTCCAAGCATCTGGGCGAAGAATGCTCTTCCTGCATCAAGCGTTAGTGGGAACATATGGCATAGAAATGGATATCATAATCGACTTGCCTACATAAAGAGAAATACATTTTTTATAGTTTTAATAACTTTTTACTACCAGTAATTTTCTAAGAAACTGTAATTTACAGCCCAACTTATGTTACTCATACGCACTGATGGGCAACCGAAAACTTAACAATACCAGGAATTGAGTTTACAAAAAGTTTGCACTTAACGTTTAAGCCATTTTTAATAGGTTATAATACTTTAAATTTTATAGTGGTTGTTTTTATCAATTCACTGAATTCACCATTTAGCTCGCATTCAAGTGGAAGCTAAAAACAATCACTCACAAACGCTGAAAGAACAACGGCAAGGGTTAGGAAGACTATGATTGATGAGCATTCGTACGACACATAACTAAAAGTCACAAATCAAACAGCTGTGCTTAGTGTGATGCGTTTGTTTGCTGAACCCAGCGATTTAAAATATGGGAATGCAAATAAAAGGAAAGAAAGCAAAAACAAAAATAAATGTATCTACTGTCAGGGAAATGGCGCACATTCATGAACAGTTAGCGCGCACATACAGATAAGTATAGAGCTAGAGAGTGTTCCATTCGAATTTTTTTTTAACTTTTTATTTTGCTCAACACTAACATTTCCGAGTTTTTTTACTCTTATTTTGCCTTGCTAAAAATATTTCTAGTATATTGTTCTCCCAAATCCCCCAATTGTCATAAAAACGAGTGCCATTATTTGTGCGACTATTTAATAAATGCGAAAAGTTGCAACATTCTAAACAATGCTTTCAAAAATGAATTACGCATTGTTGTTACTATTATTGTTGTTGTTGTTTGTCTACTATTATTTTTTTTTTTGCATCTGTGCCAGCTGCGCTTAGACCTGCCGCAAGCAAACCAACATTTCATTACATTTTAGAATGATACATAGATAGCCAGGCATTGAATTGGTGAACATATATACATATGTATGTATCTGTTGTACATAAATATCTACTACATACATGTGTACATGCATACAAATATATCATATAAGTAAAATACATCTATGTAATAGAAAGTGGAGAGTACAGCGCAATGAATTGAAGGTGGGAGGTTGGTTGATTTGTTGTTGTTGTTATTTCTGCTCACAAGCGCTACCACTATTGGTAGAGTATGTAGTTAAAGTCCCATTATCTATAAGTAGTGATGCTTGTGTGGGTTTGAGGATATGAGGCCTATGCTGCTGTGGCTGCTTTGACTGCCTTAGCTGCTGCCATTAAGCATCCCTCCCAAATAGTTGTGCTACTCGTCGCACATTTTATTTCAGTTTGAGTTATTGTTTACCATTTTAGCTTCTGCATTCACTGAAATTGCTTCTTGTTTTGTGATAATCATCTATTAGCATTTGCCTTCATTTGCGTAGATTTTAATTATCTGCTTTGCAAGCAGATACATATATTTGTTCAAGTATTTAGTTCAGTTGTTTCTACTGTGCATTAATGTTTTGCCTTGTTGTCGCTGCTGCTGTTATTATTACTATTTTTTTTTATTATTAGTATTTCAATTATGCTAGTAATACAATACATTCAATACATTATCCATTGTACAAACATTGATTCTCACAAATATCTGGCAGCTGTTAATGCTTTGTGTGGGCTAGGTTGTATTCTCATTGCTTAAACAATTTGGTTTTCGTGTTAAATTTGCTGTTGATTTATGTTTTTATTCAATTTACGTTTCATTACATCATTGTTATTGTATGCATGTAGGTTTTCATTAATTTATTCTACTCTATCTGTTAATTTCTCTGATTGGCAACAGCCGAAAATTTATGCCTAGTAATTACCACAGCAATCAATTTTATTCTCTTGGCACTGAAGCGCAAGTTTGCAACAGCTTCAATTCAATTTAAAATCCATTTTACTTAATTTAGAGTTTTGTAGTTAAATTTCATTTTTTAAATGCTAAGACCCGTACTAATATTAGTTAAATACTTTTATTCAATTTTTTCATATCAACATAGTATTTGTATATATTATCTTTCGGTTTTAGTGCTTAACCATTTACAAATGATATATTTTTTATTTCGTTTTATATATTTGGCATTCGCTCACAAAATGTTGCAAACAGTCGTTTTTTAGTTTATATTATTAAATAGGCTTGCTGCTTAGTAAATTTACTTAATACACATACAGACATATAACAGTATTGACACATGCATATGTTTATTTAGGAGGCTCATTCGCATCTATCTTCAATCTAAAGCCTTCATTATGTTGCCACAGATGGACCAAGAAATTTGAATATAACTGATGGAGTACCACTAGGATCTATACTTAAGCTTTTATTACGAAACATAATGTGTTCCAATGGTGTTCTTCCTGTTCTTCCCGAAATATTTTGCGGTAGCAATGCCAGAAGTGCAGTTATCTGAGTTATTATCCAGAGGTGGCAAAGAAATAATGGACTTACGCTTGTGGAAAAGAAAACGGAGGAAGGTCCCATATCGAGATGAAAGAAAGTTTAGCAAGTAAACCTGCGGACTCGTTCCTTCAACGTCAGCAATTAAGTACTTGTGCATCGTCATTTATCGAATACCACCTGGGGTGTGCAAATAAGAAAGCCTTCATTACGGTCATTGCGTCATTCAAATTATGCTCATTTCTGAGGCTATCAAGCAGCGACGCATACCGTTAGCAGGTTTCACTAGGATTCACCAATTTGATCGCAAGCGATTTCCTGTACGCCAAAATATTGGAGTATGAATTCAAAGCATCGGCTTTGCTCCATGCGAGTGAGAAAAAAGTTAATCAACCTATTGCTCAGACAATATCTTTAGGACAGCGAACCTATTTAAGTCTGTATATAGCAAAGTTTTCGACTACGAAGTGAGGCACAGAAAACACCTTGCGGCAAAAATCTATCTTTGTTTGTTTCCTTGGAAAAGATAATATTTAGACATACTTCATAATTATTATATTCTCGTTTAAATAATTTTAAAAAGGTTTTTAGGTTTAAGGTTTTATAAGACAAAATTTTCAAAAAAAAAAAATTATAAATGCTTATATTCACTCCATGACTGCTGTGCATATACATATGAATATCAAACTAAAGAGGATACATCCAGTTTAAAAAAAATTACTTTCTTTTGGCTCAGAAAAACATGAAAAATTTGCTTAAATATCTTTAAAATTTCCTAGTAAATTATTTTGAAAAAATACATGTTTATGGTATATATTGTACTCGTTCAATTTCGTTCGTTCAACTCGTTATTTTTGCGGTTTTATGAAAACATGGAAAGATATTTAAACTTTCTTCCTATGAAGTAAAGTACATGCAATTGATATCTCTCTTCCCGTTTCCCCTTTAGAACTTTAAAGAACTTCGTAAAATTTAATTGATTGGAAAAAACAAAAGGAACTAAGAAGTATGTTTATACAGTATCTGTAGTTTAAAGTGCTGTTGAAAGTCTCCTGAAACAAAAACAAAAATTATTTTTGGTGCAGTGTGTTTTCAGTGCCTAACTTTTCTTAGCCAATAATTTTGTTAAATACCGGCTTAAATAGGCTCCCTGTCATGAGGATATGGGCTGGACCAAAATGATTTTTGTTGAAGACGCTTAACTTTTTGTTTCATACTCATTTGAAATATTTAGTGAAACTTTGTTTAACATATTGAAGCATCGAAGATACAGACTATTGAAGTTTGGTATGCTTCATATGTTGATTGACTCACTCCTGTGGGTACTTAGACACTTGGCCACTACGTTACTACTCTTGAGCTCAAAAACTTACGTCGAACAGTGCCTTCATTATACGTGAATTTTTGGCCAGCAACGAAAAGAATACCATCCAGCAGCAATCGATTTCGTTTGATAGTGCTCCTTTCAGTGTTGGTTCTGTTTGATCGAGTCAAAAAACCACTACGTGGAATGACTTTGCTGTGCAGTCGGAAAAAAGTAATTGAGAAATCGAAGATGGCTCTGATGGCTATACCGAAAACATAGTTCCAGAAGTGTTTCGAGAGTTGGATCAAACGCTGGCATAGGTGATCTTTTTGATGAAGGCGTATATTTGCATTGAGATTATCCAATTTGTAGACGAAGAGCCACCGCTATATGCATTTTTTTTGACATTTAATGTCTTAATAGTCCCCGAAACCGAACCTCTTCGTCAGACAGGTATAAACCCACTCGGTTACGGTAGAACAGAAAAGACATTGTACTAGGGAAAGAAAATATACTACCTGTAGTTTTCAATTTGAGATTTTTTAGCATTCAACTGATTGTATAAAATTTGCTTTTATACGATGTTCTCGCAAAAACAAATACAGTAATAGAACAGTGTATGCTCTTAGTAATCCCAATTTAACAGTTATTTTTCCCCGAGGTTAAAAAGCGAGGAGCAAACTTTTGAAGAAAGTTATCGAATTCTGAATCTTTTTCGAAAATTTTGAATAAAAGCCCAAAAGTAACTCAAAAATGCGGACATTTATTTTTCTAATCGTGTAGCTTCGGCTATAGCCGAATAGGTCGGTGTGTGCTTACCATTTGGAAGTGCACTGGTTCGAAGCCTCGGGCAAGAAACACCAAGTGGTAGAAAAAGTAGTTTCTAATAGCGGTCACCTCACGGCAGGCAATTGTAAAGTGTATTTCTGCCATGAAAAACGTCCCCATAAAATATCATTTTCCCTTCGGGGTCAGCTTAAAACTAAAGGTCCCTTTATTTGTGGAACAATATCAAGATGCAAAAAATATTAATCAAAGAGTAACTGGTATTATTGTATTAGAAAATTGAAAGTCTAACAGGCAGTCTAACATTTCTGATCGTGTCATAATAATATAAATAAGTATATATAAATAAATATACAAAAATACTTTGATGAAGCTTTCTAAAAACATTAAAAAAGGAGAAAAATTGTACAAAAGCAAGTAACATTTTTTTGCAATTTCACACTTGCACTTTATTATACTAAAATTTCATGGGCTTATAAGTACATACCACAAAAAATTCCAAAAACGGTAACTAATAACGCTAACTAATAATCGGGTAAATGGTATGGAAAGTTTGCGGAATTTGTAGATTTTTATATTAAATACGAAAATCGGAATTATATGGTTTGAACGTTATTCAAAAATAACGAGCTTTCACAAACAAAAAATAAAAAAAAACCAAAGATGGCCAAAACGTAGGTATGCTATCGTTTGTCGCGTGCTGCAGATATATTGGGTCGGGCCTGAATATTGTGAGTATTTTAAAATAGTTAAAAGAACTTTTTCCTAAGCGATACTCCATAGTCGTAGTATTTTTTATAACTAAAAGGAAAACTTATGCACCTTAAGATCTTCTTAATCTTGTTTTAATTAATTTTAACTAGCGAATCCTCGGATAAATATAAATGTGGTATTCAGACGCCAGTTTTCCACATTACGCACTTAGACCTACATAGAGCCTGCCAGTTAATTATCTAACGGAGCGTTCAGCTAGATTCTCGTACATGTATATGTAATACCCAAAGTATGCTGCTTTTGTGCTAACACGTATCTCTTATTTTTTATTTTAATTGCCACAAACACTTTGCTACTTAAAATGAATGCATTAAAGTGTACTTAGAGGAACACATATACACATATATGTGTGTGTGTTATCCAACTTTACTCATCACATACACAGTTCTATATTTTAATTTGGCAAATTTCACATAAAGGAATGGAATCAACACTGTTGTATGCATGCCTAGCTACTTAAGCATTCGTGAAATACGTTTCTTCTTGACCATTCATTTTATTTCTTGTTTCTGCGTGGCAATATAGATGCTCTGACCTTCTGAGGCCTTTAAGGGTGGTAGAAAGTTGCCGCAGGCTAAGTGATATTTAACACCGGCACTTGCACGTTTAGAAAAGAGGGTAATAAAAAATAAAAATAAATGCAAACTACACTCGTATTAGTGCCAAGGGCTCACGGGCATCTCTTCTCATTAGGCATAAAATTCCTTGCACTCACATGCTAATCTACATGTGTTATAAGTTAGTTGTGTTGAATTTGAGAAGTGTTGCTAGGTTGAAAAAAGTCGGCAGCCCGTCTAATTTATTACAATTTTTCCTTTGTTTTTTTTCGCAGCCGTCTTATTTTGCATTTTCCACTTCTTATGCACAGCATTTGGTATGGACTCGTGTGGCGTAGTAATTACAAGTAAGCCCAAGTTGTCCAGTACTAACTTGTTGCCTAGAATGCCACGCCCTTGCATGGTAAATATAAAAGAAAAAAAGAAACAACGACTGTTGCTTATTCCCTATCCGCCTGATTGCCCATCTGCCAGTCTCCATCTGCCATCGTCCGCTTATTCTCGCACAAAGACAAATTCATTATAGTGATTCCATCGATTCTCCTCCGTATCCACGCCCGGCTTGGGTTCCGCCACTGAGCCCGCTGTGCCCGAACCACAACTGCCTGCCATGCGGAACCCACGTTCATGCAACATATCAAAGGCTTGCTCAATAAAACAGTGTTTCAAGAAAAATCTTGATGTGTAACGATCTGGACCACCATGATCGGGATCGCGTGACTCATTTAATGTATCGCCGAAGATTTCACGGCATAATGCAACACGCCCGCATACCAGAATGCGCGATAGTTTGCGAAATTTCACATCGGCCAGACCATCTTTGCCAAATTGGAAGCTGCCACGATAACCGATGGTAATGCAACCAGGTGGACGCATATCGCTGCCGCTACGCAAGCACTCCAGCATGCCGGTTAATTTGAAGTGTTCCGCTTCACGCTGCAGGCGCTGTCGCTCGCGGAAGCCCTCAGGCAGGCTTAGCTGCTTGTCGCGTAAGTAGTCTAATATATAGCGAAAGAGCACGCCGTCACGGTCGAGAAAATAGCGCCCTTTCTTGTCCTCCACTAGCGCATCTTTATTACTAAAGAGTTCGTGTAGATGTGAGGACTTCTCCTGAAGTAATGTGTCCAACACGGTGGTGTAATGTACGCCACCAACATTCAGTTCAATGACTTCAGCCATATTTTGTGAAGCGAGTCAGTTAGCTTAGAGCTATTGTTTGATGAGGAAGCACTACGAAATTGTTGCTTTTGGATAACACGTTTTATACACTTGTTACTTGTGTGTATTGTGTTTGCTTATATGTGTCGGTATAATATATATTTTAAAGTACACCACATGTGTGTTTGCTTCTATGATTTAGTTGAACTTGCGAGGAAGAATACGGCACTAACTTTTATTAGTTTTAATTTATTTATTTTATTTCACTTTTACCATCTACCAATGACCAATGACGCTAAGGTTCGCATATAGCATAGTAACCTCACGACTTTATCTATATAATCAGAAAAATAGTGTCCGCATGTACACCTGCGACCGTCACCGTTCACCGTTCAGTGCTTACTGTTCACTTGTGTATCTACACTTTCGCCTTAAATATGTGCTGATTTCTCTTTTATCACTTTGCTTTTGCTTACTTGTCTAGTACTGCTTTTCGAAACACATAAAACTATTTGTCTTTGAAGAGGCTACCGTTTAAGGTACGTTATTTTTTCACCATTAGTGTTGCCGCATTTTCTTTAAAGCTTCTCACAATTTTATTATTAATTATATGCTTTAGCTTTTTTATTTTATTCACTACTACAATTTTTTAAGCATTTATCGTCAGAGTTTCCCCAACCAAAACGTCTGCTAACGTCGAACTCTCGTGCTGAACTGAATCGAAAATGCAGCAAACTGGACCAACTGCTGGCTATCTGGTTCTTTGATATGTAATTGAATACATTGAAATCTGCTTATATGTATGAGCATAACACTCACACGCATACAGGCCCATACACATCTTTATACATCAAACAAATCATATTGCTTTCTTCCACATATATGTGGCTGCTCTTTGTGTCAGACAGTGCGTATACGTAATGGCTGTGCTGAGCAAGCACCATCCCAAAAACAAATTCATTCACTCATTACGCTCACGAAACTGGAGAATTTGAGTACGGCGCTGAATATATTTTTTTGCTGAGCACAGCTACAGCAAGCAATGTAGCAGCATAAAGTGTACTCACGAAATTGGGAGCATACGCTCTTCGTGCTGGCGCTGTGTTTTTAATCTCTTTATGTTTTTGCTACGTTACTATAGCTCCCGCCCGCTGGTTAACAAGTGGTCAAGTGTTTACAAAGTCAAGGATTTCCCGTTGCACTGACATGCACAATGCTGACTGGATCTGCCACTGAACGCTTAGTGCTCTTATGTAGCCACTCGAAACAGATGTGTTCAGTGTTATTTAAAAAAAAAAAACTCATTACATGGTCACATTTGTGCTGAAGCATTGGCAGAGATTTATTTTTGACAAAATGAAATTTGGCAAGTATTGTAGTTGCACTTAGCGTGTGATAATCGTGTGTTATTGCATTGTGATGTAATGAGGGCAATTATTTATATAAAAATGTACTTTACATGATAATGTGAAATAACTTATTTTTGAAAAATTTTAATTTTCTATCAATATTTGAATGCTGATGCTGAATGCAAATATTTAACAAATTTGAAGGTAAATATTTTAATAAATTCTAACTAAAGGGATTGCAGAAAGGGTCTGATCTCTTTCAAATTCGCCATGGTTTATTTTATATCTGTGTGCACTAGAACAGCGCTACTCAAAGCTGCTCCACCCGTGATCACTTTTAACGGCACAAATAGATGCCTCAGGGAAATAAGTATATGTGCATCAACTTAATATGATATGAAACTACTTTATCAAAATAACGTTTTAATATTACAACTAGTGTAATATAAAAACACTAACAAGCAATTTCCATAGAATAAATAAAATAATAGGAGGCTAAAATCGCTCACTATTTATGCATTCGAAATGAAAGGACCATCTGCTATTGGATGCCCATCTACTCTGAAATGGTTTTAGGTTTGAACCGCCGGGGATCAGTACTTGACTGAGACAAAGCGAATGCTTCAGCGTTGGTATGTTCTTCAAGCCTTTTTCTTGAAATGCGTTTTCCAACATTGTTTAGCATCAAAGGTTTTTCCAAAAAATGTTGAATTGTTTAATTTTATACGCCATTTATTGATCCATGTTGTAATTGAGTTGACCGCTGATTGTAATTTCGTGATTTAGCATCGATTGATTCTCAAACTGCCAATATAGCGATGTCATCTACGAACGTTAACGTAACGTATTGCTCATGAAATGCGTATATAAAGGTATAGGAGTGGACCTAGGATGCCTTCTTGAGGCACCCCTGCGCAATGAAGGGTAGGCGTTGTCGAGTCTGACACCAAAGCGTATATTACTAGTAAACAAAGGAAATAGTACTAATGAGGAATAAGAAAAACAAAATAAAACAACTCAGCTTCAATGTTTTTAAGTTACAGTTATCACAGTTAACTTTAAAGTTTTGCTATCTGCTTTCGAGCACTCCGAAGCGCCCGAGCGCCTTTTGTTAATTGTTGAGTAACTCAAAAAGTATTTGTCGGATTCACTTCAGATTTTCACACAATATTTATCATACTTTGAGAAAATTTAAAAAACATACATTTTTTTGCAAGTTCTGACTACCCCTAACCCCGTAAGAGGAGGTATGAAAGTAGTATCAAAGAAAATTTTCAAATAAACGATTTGTTAAAAAGTGCAAGTTGTTATTGGAAACATTTGTGGAAATATTATGGAAAACGATATTGTAGGAAAAGATCCAATCATAGCTCGAAAAACGCGAAATAACGTAAGCCTTTAGAAACTTAAAACGCATTTTTCAGGAAACAATATTTTACAACTCACTCAGAAAAACTATCCATCCGATGGGGTTTTTAAATTTGTTCAGCTTATTTGGAAAATACTATTTTACGTATACAGTATATGTATAAAACTAAGCCATTTTCAATTCAAAGAAATCTAGTTTATTGCCAGATCAGATAATCAAGTTTAATTTTCGTTCCGCTGATTATTTCGCAAAATTTAATTTATAAATGTAATTCCCTACCAATAATATTACAAACACTTGCACTTGCATATACAATTTCCAATTGCAATAATCCATTGCAATCTCTTGCTAGCTGCGGACATCTACTTATCTACTACATTAAATTCACCATAAATCTTCCTCAAGTAGTACTGCATAAATCAATCTTCGGTATTTAGCATACGAAACGTGAATGCGAGGGCAAATGGGAGTGGAAATGCAAATGCAAATATGAATTTAGATGTGCAAAAGTGCTTACACTTGAGCGCTGCAATTCGCATGCAATGTACCGTAAGCAGTTGTAATGCAACATAATATCCGAACATTTACATATTTTATGAGCACATAAATATACTAGTACATACATATAAATACACATATGCGTAAATCGTCTTGTCTAAAACATTATTGGGTTTGCTATAGCTGATATTAAGCTTTTCCGCTACAAAAGTTGATCACCAGTGCAACCGTTTGCATGTGTGCAGTTCTAAGTATGCATATAGTCGTACACGTTCATATATACTCTTGGCCACCTTTATATTTTCGGACATGAAGGCCATCACTTCAGCTTCAGGTTTTGTAGGCATTCATTCGTTTGTTTTTGTTGTGGACAAAATTGCCAAGATAGATTCCCTCTTGAATTATCGTTGTTATGGTGATTGTGCCTATGTTGCACTCGTGCATGTCAATCTGGCTGGCAAAGAATAGCCACTTGTTGAAGTTTCCACTTCATATTCAGAAATACTGGTGTGACAGACAGGATACATCTTTAGAAGTAAAGTATACGTCGTATGCCTTAAAAAATAATAAATCAGTTGTAACTTTTAGGAATCGCCTGCCTGCTGGAATTCGGAACGTATTTCACAACTCTTCTGAATATAGGAGTTATGTGTTATTAATTGTGCTTAAAAATATGCATCTGGCTGAGAAAATCTACAAGCTTACTAACCAAATTATTCGCTTAGTATATTTTTTTCGTTATCGGCTGTTGTGTACTATTGAGGCTTTAAGGCTTAAGTATGTCTCAGGCTCGTAAAGGTATTCGCTGACCTGGCGATTTATTGCATCAAAGATTGAACGGGTTTACCATCGGATGTTTTTTAAGAGCTAGACAACTTAAAATGATAATATGATACACAACAGAAAAATTATTGGAATAATTTTTTTTATTATAATCTGGTAGATAATTGCTTTACATTTATTTTTTGGATATGATATCCGGCATATGTCCGCCATGGCTACGAGCTACGAGTCCATGGTCATTCGATCACTCTAATTTTTTACTAATGAATAGTTAATCTAAATGAGCTCAATCAGTAAAAATGCGACGTAAACGATGGTCCTGTGGCTTGAATTCTTGTATTTTACTACTGTGGGCAAAAAGTAAGGTAAATCAATTTCATCCCCTTCAAAATAATCCCCTCTCGATGAAATACACTTATCCCAACGATTTTTCCAATCCTCGAAACATGCCAAATAGTCCATTCCGGTATAGCCATCAGCACCTTCTTCGATTCAGCTTTTATCTCCTCAATCGACTCGAAACGCGTTCTCCGGAGTGGGCTCTTGAGTTTTGGGAATAGCCAGAAGTCACACGGAGCCAAATCAGACGAATACGGTGGTTGCGGAACGATATGCGTGGAATTTTTGGCGAAATGGTCACGAAGAACGAGTGCAGTGTGAGACGGTGCATTATCATGATGCAAAAACCAAGAGTTGTTGGTCCATAATTCTGGCCTTTTTAGACGAATTGCTTCACGTAAACGACGCATAACGCTCAAATAATATTCCTTATTATTTATTTTTGAACGAATTTGACGTGCTCTTTTCGGTCTGACCTCGCCTTTAGCACGATATTCGCTTGATTGGTCGGTTGTTTCAGGGTCGTAAGCATAAATCCAAGTCTCATCTCCCGTATGATGCATTTGAGTTTGTCCTGATAGTCTGAAAGCATTGTTTCACACACATCAACGCGACGACTTTTTTCCAAGAAATTGAGAGTTTTCGGTAGCAAACGAGATTTGACTTTTCGTAGGCCCAAATGGTCTTTCAAAATGGTTTTCACAGATCCTTCTGATATTCCGATCATATCAGTAAGGTCTTTAACAGTCAACCGACGATTTTTGAGCACTAACTCCTTCACTTTATTGACGTGTTTGTCATCTGTTGATGGAGCGGAGCGCTCCAAGTCATCAACACGTTCTCGACCCTATTTGAAGTCTTTGTGCCACTTATAAACATTTTTCTGCGACATGGTCGAATCACCAAATGCCTTCTGCATGCTAAACGTTTCCGTAGCCGAAATTTCATTCCGCAAACAAAATTTGATGGCACCTCTCTGCTCAATCAAATTAGACATTGTAAAAATCGAAAAATGCACTCTTGGTCGTTTGGTAAACACAAGCGTAAATATATTACTGATAAATACATTCACATGAAAGTTGGCCCAGATGTTATCAACAGTACTGCCAACTCATGAAAAATATAACTAGAGCGAAATTTTAATCCCGCGAAGTTTGACAAATAAATTCACCTTACCTTTTACCCAGAGTAGTATAGGCACGTAAGCCAATATCCTTATATAAAATTTTTTATGCAGTCGAACGAAAAAGGCCCACAAATTGAGAACTTTGAAGAATCGACATTTCAGTACATTTTTCAAAACTTCACTCGATGAGCTTCGCGAACGGAATCATTTTTTAAAGCAAATTTCCACAATTTGGAAGCATTGGTCTGTCATTAAGAGATTCGTAATGACTTAACAAACATTACTGAAAAGAAATGTCCACTCTTAAGCCATAGTTATCGATGATAGTTGTCATACAGCTAAGCAAACATACGGTAGAAACTTTTAGATCTGAACTTGCCTTACAATCGCAGCACCCAATTGCTTGCTTTATTTTCCTGTATGGGTACGTGATAGAGTGAAATTAACCGCTCTATATATATATAATCTTTTTACAAGACACTTTCACGCGCAGCCAAGGTTGCCATAAGTGGAAAGAAACCAAAGCGGTTTTAATTCGCAAAACAGGGAAGATTTCGCATGCCCTTCCTTAGGACTTTAGGCCAATCAGCTTGCCATCATTCCTTCCAGAAACTCCGTAACGTTTGATCGGCCGTCAACGATTTGCTTTTGATGTTTAATAGTCAGAGCTGTTAAGTAGTCGCTTATGCAGAAGACATAGTTGTTGTCACTTATGGAAAATACATATCTTTAAACTCTAAGCGCTCTAATGCAGACAGCTCTTAATAAGCTCTCTAGAAGAACTTTGAACTTCCAGAATTTGTGAGCAGAAGATATTATGGTGTAAGACTAGAAATAGAAGATAACGCCAAATATTCAAGTCTAATTCTTGACAATTATTATTAAATTGGAGCATGAATGTAGGGGGTAGAGTAAAGAAAGATAATGTTTGTATATCTACATATTCTCATGCGAAAAGACAATAGAACGCAGGTGGGGTCTTTTTCCGAAGAACACATACTGGTTGCATATGACCGTTATCAGACCCATTCGCCTTTACGGGATTGTAGTCTGGGACGGCTCTCGAAAAACTATGATTGGAAGCAGGCTTCCGAAATCTCAATGTAAGGCACGTATACGTATCAGCGGCGCCCTTACAACTACACTCTTTGATGCTCTCAATACTCTTTTCTTCTTACCCCTCTTGACTTGAATGCAGGAACACTGCTGGTCGGCTTGCCGCAACTAATCAATGGCGCTATTTAGGTGTTGGACACTTGGCCACATTATCCGGCCTGAGCCCAAAAAATCCTGTTGACTATTGTTTGAAGGATTCATACTTTAATACGTTACATAGTACTAGAACTCCAGCTAGGTGTGAGTGTGTTTGCAATATACCTGGTCGGAAAAACTTCCTATGGTTCTTATGTCTATTATAAGAAACCAAAAATAAGCGTTTCGGCTCGTTTTCCTAATCACTGTTTGAGGTAGCTGTCTAGTTAAGCACAAATGTGAGTACCTTCAGAGAAATCTATATTTACACAGATTAGAGTCCGTTAGACACCTTCTCTGTTAATATTCGGCGTGGCATGCCACTATGTTTTGATACTTTAGCTCATCGTTTTTAAATAATATTGATGACATTAGTGATTTAAGTGTCAGCCAGATCAATGGGTTTGCACTTAAAACAAAATGGTTCAGTGAGGAGTGGCAAATAAACTTCTACTGTGGCATTACAATGGATGGGCAAAGAGCTAAGTGAGTTGGTCTAGAGACCGACTGCCACTTATACCTACCTACTTACCTACTTTCAGTAGTTAAGTGGTAGTATTTTCGTCTTGATAATATACTTACGTTTTACTACTTACTTAAATTTTATAAAATTTATTTTTTTTATTTTGAATAACCGGAAATTAATTTTAATTTCATTGAAAATAACCTGATTAAGAAAATGGGTAGTCGAAACTGCTAATATTAGTCGGTCGGACTTAAAGTCATACACAAGTACCGTATATGCAGGTTAGGTTAGGCTTGTCTTTTATCAAGAGTTCACTTGGTAGAAGTCAACAGTTTTGCCCAGTATCAAATTCAGCCAGACATATTTCTGCATATCTTTAAACCCTCTCGAACTTGTGGAGAAGTCAATCAGCCACTCAAAAGAAAGTTGTGCCTAAGTCTCCCATATCCTTGAAGAAATGGTTATAAATTTCTTTATAGATTTTGATTAAGAAGAAATGGTTATAAATTTGTTTGATTTTGATTACCATCAAAAGTTTCAAGGGTATTTAGTGTAAAAAACGTATTTTTGCAAAAGTTTCAATTTTACATCGCATTGCAGTCGAATAACCTTCTAGTAAAAATGTTTGTTTTTCAAGAATTCGCTTAAAGCGATAAGGCGATAGAAATAGGTGAGTTTTAAAACTATGGTTAATAAAAATAAATTTGTATTATCGCGTTCATCGGAATATCCCTTCTTTAAAAAACAAACGAGTATAGTTGCAGTTTTCAGAAATCGAAAAACATTCTTCACATAGGCGAGACAATTTTAGAGCTAAAGTTAACAAAAGGTAGATTTTATTGCAGATTGCGGCAGAATATTTATTCTCTAACAACGTTTGTTCAGAAAATTATTTTCTGTTACGGAAGGAAGTCTCAGAAATGGATGTGGTGTGTTAGGTAGAGTGAGCAGACTATAACTGTGCAGAGCAGATATTTTTTTTATGACGAGCTTCATGGCAGAAATACACTCGGAGGTTTGTCATTGCCTGCCGAGGGGCGACCGCTATTAGAAAAATGTTTTTCTTCATTTTGGTATTTCACCGAGATTTGAACCAAAGAGAGAACTCTTGATTCCGAATGGTAATCACGCACCAGCCCATTCGACTACGGCAGCCACATATTAAAGAAGGTAACTAAACGCGAGCCATGTGGGATCGTTACAGAGAGCTGAAAAAGGAAGAGAGACGTATTATCCGACAGAAGAAACGAGAGGACGAAATACGTGAGTGCGAGGAGCTAGAGGTGCTGGCCAATAGGAACAACGCCCGAAAATTTTACCAGAAAGTTCGGCGGCTTACAGAAGGTTTTAAGACCGGGGCGTTGTCCTGTAAGAACAAAGACGGCGATCTGGTGACTGACGTACAGAGCAATCTTAAATTATAGAGGGAACACTTCTCGAACCTGTTAAACGGTGACAGCTGCGCATGTCATAGAGAATGTGAAGATACCGATACCTCAATCGTCGACGACGGAATTGTCGTTCCGTTACCCGACCATGACGAGGTGAGAATAGCAATATCACAGCTAAAGAACAACAAACCCGCGGGCGCCGACGGACTGCCGGCTGAGCTATTCAAACATGGCGGCGAGGAGCTGGTAAGAACTTAATCGCTCAGGCACAATTTTTTATAAGGCACAATTTAACAACCGCGCTGTTAGTTCTGCCTTCTCCAAACTGGATAAAGAGGCAAAGCGAATGAGTTTGGTGGTGAACGAGGACAAAACGAAGTACCTCCTGTCTTCAAACAAACAGTCGGCGCACTCGCGTATCGGCACCCACGTCACTGTTGACAGTTATAATTTTGAGGTTGTAAAAGACTTCGTTTATTTAGGAACCAGTATTAACACCGATAACAATGTCAGCCTTGAAATCCAACGTAGAATCTCTCTTGCCAACAAGTGCTACTTTGGACTAAGTAGGCAATTGAGCAGTAAAGTCCTCTCTCGTCGAACAAAACTAACACTCTACAAGACTCTCACCATGCCCGTCCTAACGTATGGCGCAGAAGCTTGGACGATGACAACATCCGATGAAGCGACGCTTGGAGTGTTCGAGAGAAAGATTCTGCGTAAGATTTTTGGACCTTTGCACGTTGGCAACGGCGAATATCGTAGACGATGGAACGATGAGCTGTATGAGCTTCACGACGACATAGACATAGCGCAGCGAATAAAGATCCAGCGGCTTCGTTGGCTGGGTCATGTCGTCCGAATGGATACAAACGCTCCGGCTTTGAAAGTATTCGATGCGGTACCAGCTGGTGGTAGCAGAGGAAGAGGAAGGCCTCCTCTGCGTTGGAAAGATCAGGTGGAGAAGGACTTGGCTTCACTTGGTGTGTCCAATTGGCGCCGGTTAGCACGAGAAAGAAACGACTGGCGCGCTTTGTTAATCTCGGCCAAAATCGCGTAAGCGGTTATCGCGCCAATTAAGAAGAAGAAGAACTAAACGCTCCAGTAAATAATTAAAAATACAAGTTATGCCAAATATTAGAGTAGTTAGGGGAATGGTTAAAGTACCACTCTGATACTCCCTAAGTAGCGCTAGAGCGCCATTTTGTTACCATTATAAGACCTGCAACAGGCAGATATCTACAACCAGCCAAAGCTGTTGATATTATGGAAAAGATTGAATGTATTTAGGTTAGTGCACTGCCCCAGGTTGTCGAATAAAGGAGCACCCAGTAACTGAGATCGTCTAGCTGCCAAACCCGGACCCGCTACGAGCTTGGTAATTGAATGGCGTAGAGTCCCCAGACTTTCTGAGTTGTCCGTCTATTGTACTAGGGCCAAAGGATTTTCGAAATACCACATGAAGAAATGGAGCTCCAAGTTTTCTGCGCTTTTCTGAGAATTAAGTTGTGCAATTCTCTTATTTGAGAAGTTGTCAAGAATTTGAAAGAAAAATTAACAATTTTTGCAATTCAAAATTTTTATGTTATTCAAACCAAGTTTGTTAGAAGCTTAAGTATATGAAGAAGGTGGGTAAGCCGACCATAACTTTCAAGCGGTAACTTTCGCACTTTCCAATGCGAATACATAATTTGTAACACAAGACGATCATGCAAAATCTTATTGATCCTCTTTACAATAATGCCCTATTCTCATGGTACGTGACATGAATAATTTCTTAAATGATTTCGCGATACTTTTTGGCACAACAATTGATTTTGCACTACCTTGGCTGTATTTGAGCGAACAGGGATAGTGGGAAGATGCATAGCCCCAGCTTTTTAAGGTGCTAAAATATGTTGTTTACCATCCGTATAATGATTTTAGTTCATCGATGTATTCTAGTCTTGTTCATTCGCATCGAAAATTGTGAAAAATAATCGTACGAAAATGTTAAGCCTTATTTTATTTTATTTTGTCTACATTATTAGTTCTTTAAAACACAATAAATAATACTAACAAAACATTCTGAGTGCGTTTAAGATAAAATAGGGAAAACTTTCCGATGGAAATGTCAGATGTTCGATGCCAGATATATAAGCAGCAACACTCGTCCAACCAATTAAGAATACATGTAATTCTGTCTTGAGTTTGTTGATACTAACAAACCTTAAAGCTTAACACAGGTTTAAATATTAAAAAAAAAAATGTATTTAAACAGTACAATATATTTAAATTAAACTCAGACAGTTTTAAGTAAATTAGAATATAATTTTAGGAAATTCCACTTCGTAGCTAAGGTATGACTGGTGCGTCACAACTAAATATTTTTAAGCAAATCTATACTTTTGAAATTAGTTGACATGATTTTTTAAAATAATGAATCGATTTTTTTTTTTCAAAATTTCCACTCTTCTTGAAGGCAAGAAAGACTAATGCTTAGTCATAGATATTTGTTTCGTCACAGCCAGTTTTACACAGCAATCCGTGGTGCAAATTACACAGAAGATGCAACTATTTTGCACACAACTGTACAAAGAAATTCAAATTTAAATTTTGGTTTTTACCATCGTTCAAGTACGATCTATACATGTCTGCTTACAAAAATACTTTTTTTTTTGTTTTTAGACTTATCTTTCGCAGGTATTCTGACAACACCCAAAAAAATTTATCCTGAGTGATCATATGGAATGTGGACCCAGTGGTCATATGGAATGAGGACCCAAATTTGTAGGTGTTTTTATCTATATACAAAGAAATGTGTTGCATTCGTTACAAATATATGATGAAAGTGCATGAGACCGTCAGCAAAACAAAAACAAAATGTTAAAAATCAACGCGATTTCTAAGCCCGGTTCAAACTTGTGTTTTCTTGGACTAAAACTCAATGGGCTATAAAATGGCATATAAAAAATTGTTTGGTAAAATCTGATCAATCTGGATGAAATTTTGTTAATATTTTTTAATTTGCACAAAATTTGAGAATTGGATTTATATAGCTTTAGTTATAGATTAAACAAAATGTTCATAAAAAATGTAGGAAAAGAAAATAAAAATTAAATTCAGTGTTGAAACGTGTCAATAACTAATAACTGCCTATGGCATAGTTCTGAAACGCAGTATATAACAAACACAAAAAAAAAAAAAAATAAAGAAGCCTTCGAAATCCAACCTTTGACATCCATGCAATCTCTTAATCGCTCTAGCATCTTCTTATCCTTTAGTTTATCAATGCATTTTAAATACTAATAAATAAATTAAGTGTGTTTAATAAAGAAGTTACTCAAACATATCCGCTTGCTGTACCCTGTTTATGAATGAATGGTTTCAGTTCACTTTATAAAAAAAATATAAAAAGACGGAAAAAAGCAAAGCTTGCTGTCATCCACACAAAGTACATAAGCAACATCACAGCTTCACCTCAGTCTGGTAGTAAATATGAAAATTAACTACCCAACTGCCGGCATATGAAGCGGTTATTTTGGCCAACACCTATTTATATGTTATACCAATAAGTGTATGTATATGTATTTAAGCATACGCAAACATCTGCACGAATAAATAAATATATTTTCGAGACGTTCACAGCCTTGTGTATGGTTCGTGTGTTGTGACCGCGGGCAGAAGTTGATTGGCTGCCAAGCGCACTACATGTCGGGTTCAATCTATGCACACATTTATGTATTATGTGTCCAAACAACAACAACATCACTATCGCCAGAAGAGCATCAACAAAGGAAATTTTTCAAAATTAACTTTTCATTATGCGTATTACCAAATTAAAATAATTATAATTTATAAACATTTCCTTTTTTATTTTTGTATTGGTGTGGCGTCTATCGCCAGAATGTCAGAGTTCAGAGGTTGGCATAAAAATGGCAGTGTTGTTGAAAATAAAACCCGCAATTGTCCTTGAGCTCGCGAACTCATTATTTGCGGGAAACTTTGTTTGCTCAATAAGTTTTTTAATTATCTTAAGTAATTTACTTTTAACTTTGAATGGGGAGACAACATTAGCTAATTTTTTAAATAATAATCTAGTTTTTCCTTGTTTACAGGTTTGTGGTTTGGCTAAGATGACGGCAAGTAGATTCAACGCTCAAATTGCACCTTAGTGTCAGTTTGAAGCCTTCGTTAAAACCAACCAGCGCAACCAGTTGATAAATTAGATAATATTCTTCTACAACAAAAACCATATAATTCAAACACACAATTTTAACAAATTAAGGGGTTACATACGTAAAATAGCGCCAAAAATGTGCTAAAAGAAAAACTGTTTATACACTGTTTACTACGAGTAGTACTTAAACTTTATAAAAAAATTTATTTTAATTTTTCTTTACAAAAATTGGGATATGAAAAATCACGTAACCCAAAGTACAATAAAAAAAAAACTGCTCCACGGTCTGCATCATTTCTTCTTGAAATGGAGATCGATCTGTAAAAAGTAAAAAAATTCTTATAAAATAAAGTTGTAGTTATAGTCTGTTGAGCCAGATTTTTGAATTTCGAAAAATTTTGCAATTTACGGCATTTAAGAAAAAGTATGCATTGTGCGTCATAAATGTCACTCTTTAATTATATTTATAAATTGTTTAATAAAAATATCAAAAAATCCAGCTCGACATACTATATGGAAAACGCTTTCGAATATTAAAAAAAAAACCGCATCAAAAAATATTAAAAACTGTGTGAGCTATCATGCAGACCATGCCGGAAAAAGTAGTTTTGAGGAAAATGAGTTTAAACTTTAAACCTCAGATGAAGGACAGCTAATTGTGCGCATCAAACTCTCGGCGGGCAATTACATTTTCTATATAAACTTTTTAAAATCGACTTCCACATAAATACACCTAAAACTATGAAGAATAATAATTTGTAAAAACATCGATTTTTTGAGAATTCTGGTATGAAACCCCTTAAAAAAATTATCAAAATCCGCAATTTTTTGCAGAATTTTTAGAAAAGTTCTGGGTATGCAACCCATTCCATATTAGTATAACAAATTGTAAGTTTCAAGTCGTTCAAAATATTCGTTGGTTTTTGACATTTTTTTTCACTGAGGTGTAGCGTGCATATTCTTATAAAATAAGAATACATACGAGTATATACATATTTATTTATTTATTTACTTATATAAGAAATGACTTAGACTTTTAGCCTTTACAATACATCTACAGAACGGGGCTCACAAGAATGGAGTGTAGGATTCCGTAGACAACAGTATTATGCGTTTTGACAAAGTTATTACTGTGGCGTGCGCCTTGATGTTATTCCACAAATGGACGCACCTACAGTTTCAAGCCGACTCCGAACGGCAGATATTTTTTTTTTAATGGGCAGCTTTTTCATGGCAGAAATACACTCAGAGGTGCTATTGCCTGCTTAGGGGGACCGCTATGAGAAAAAAATGTTTCTTCTGTGTTGGTCTTTCACCGAGATTCGAACCTACGTTCTCTCTGAATCCCGAATGGTAGTCACGCACCAACCCATTCGACTAAGGCGGCTGTTATTCTCTAAGTCTATACTTAAATCCACTCACCTAAGACCCCTCCCTCTTTGGAACCAATCGAATCGAACCCAAACAGAATATTTCTGGCCCTCGTGTTAGTTGAGATAGACGATGACGATCAGTGACTGCGCTATACTGGCAGGACTTGATGAACTGCTACAACAATAACAACTTTAAAATTTCTATTGAACAGTTATAGATTTCGACGTTTAATAAACTCTTGTCTTTCTTGGCGTGCCTCCAAAGCATATATGATTCCTAGCTTATGTGCACCGCACCCCTTGTTTTGGTTGAGCGAAAGAAGGGAATCGCTGGACTTATTATTTTTAAAATAAGCTAGCCTTATGCCGTATGTAGTCCCTTTAAAAAGTTTAGATTAGTTTTAGTTTAAAAAGGTCACTGGACGATCGGCACACACGCGGAAAAACTAGGGTTACCATAACCCCCATTCCCGTGTGGAGTTGCCTGATCTCCCATCGGGCGCGTCCCAGGTGGTGGATAGGGAGCCCTGGCATCACAAGAGTGGCCTTCCCTGTTGGGGTGGGTTCAACACTCGTGTGATGACTCAAAGTTGGCATAGAATCAGGGTGCCATCCGCGAACCAAACTGGCTAGGGAGGAGTCCCGAAAAAAACCAAAAAAAAAAGGTAATGGAAAACGAAGGATTTATTACTCCAGGTGGAATCCACACAAGTGGCAATCCACCCGCTTCGGCGGCAGGGGCATGGATTCTGGAGGCCCCAACCATTACCCAAGTCTCTCAGCTCTACGAGCGAGAGCGCATCCTGGAGGAGACGGGGGTTGCTATCGCAATCTCCTCTCCTTCAGAGTCTGAAAAACGTTTCCCTGCTTCTGAGGGCCTGAGTTGTGAGGTCTCTTCGGTGGCTGCACGACCTCCCAAAGAAGCAGGGAAATCGAAGAGCGCGGCAAGGAGGAAGAGAAGAAAGCGGCGGGCAGAGCTCATGCGGGAGAAATCCTCATGTGGCTCTGCCGGCCCTTCTGTGTCTGTGTCTTCCAAACGACCTCGGTCAGCGGAAGTGACACCCACGGAAGCTACCGAGTCTTCGGTGGGCACAGGCACTCCCAAGTTGTCTCGCTCTCGAGGCAAGCGGAGAAAGACGGCGGCTGAAAGCAGCACACCTCCCTGCCCTGCGGTTGCCGCCAATGACCGAGCCACGACCCCCCAAGGTACGAGCTCGGTCTTGGCGCCAGTCAATGTGGCGGGAAAAGGTTCTGCTGAGCCACGTCTCTATCGGCGCCTCGACAAAAAGTCCAGCACAGCTGTCTGCCCGGCGAAATCTTCGTCAGTGGAGGATCGGGAGCTGGACCTTCGCCCAAGCACATCCAAGGGTGCGGCCAAGCCATCCTATAGCGAGAAGGCTGCTGGCCCACGACCTGTGGCTGTGATTGGAAAACAGGGGCCCGACCATCAGCTGACGGATGCAGAAATCAAATACTGCAAAAGCCAGCTGATGCGTCGGGTTATTGCCTCCGGTCCGGAAGCCAACGCGAAGGGCTATGAGACAAAGGACGGCACCATAAAGGTGACGTGCGCGTCTCTGGCCAACTTCGAGTGGATCAGGACCGCGGTCAATAACGTGCCCCCCATGGGGACCACTCGCTTCGCAGTCTACAGCGAGGAGAGTGTACCCCTCAGGAAGGCCATCTGCTGGATTCCGGATCCAGACCTGTCTACGGCGGATGTCCTATCCTGTCTACGTGCCCAGAATCCGGGCATCAACACGAGGCTTTGGCGAGTCGTCTCGTACACCAAGAGTAAAAACCGGGACGGGAAGGAAGGTGCTACTCTTGTGGTGCGAGTGGACGAGGCCAGTGCTGATGTCATGGGCTTACGGTACGGGAACCGTCTGAGTCTCTTCCTTGGGACGGCCAGCTTTCATGTCTTTCCCAAATGATTGACTCGGACGACTCCTGTAGCTATCGTCCCTTGACGGTGACGCAAATTAACTTGCAGCATTCCAAAGCCGCTACTGCACTACTAAGTAGAAGGCTTTCCCAGCTGCACACATTACCCCACATAACAGCAGTGCAAGAGCCCTGGGTCTTTAGGGGCCGTCTCTGTGGCTTAAGTGCGCTGAAAGGGGCCACGTTACTATATGACAGGAGTTCTAGCAGACCTAGGACCGGTCTTATAGTATCATCCCTTCTCACTGTGACGGGTCTTGAGCAATTCTGTTGCCAAGACCTGGTAGCGGCTGAGGTGTGTTATAGAGGTAGACGCGGATGGTCGAAGTTTGTGATTGCATCTGCTTACTTTCCTTACGATGCTCTGGAAGGGCCACCACCCGGGAAGGCCACCAGTCTCGTGAGGTTCTGTGAGCGGCGCAGTCTGGGCCTCATCCTATGTTGCGATGCTAATGCCCAGCATACAATCTGGGGCAGCAGCAAGTGCAATGGACGGGGCTCTCGACTATTCGAATTTATCGCGTCCTCCTGCCTAGACATACAAAACAAGGGCTCACAGCCAACGTTTGTAACGTCTAGAAGACAGGAGGTGATTGATCTAACCCTATCAAACTCAAAACTTGGGTGGTCAATCAAGAACTGGAGAGTCCTTGCCGAAGATTCGTGCTCGGACCACAGGTACATTGAGTTTCAGTGTGGCGAGGAGGCACAAATGCCATTGCCCTCTAGAAACCCAAGAAAAACAGACTGGCAGAAGTTTAGGGAGGCGTTGCGGGACCTTGACGTTGCGCCACCAAGACTTCGAAAAGAACAGGCCATTGAGGCGGCTGTTGAGAAACTCAACGCTGCCCTAACCGACTGTTTTGAGTCAGCCTGTCCAACTCGACCTCTCCCGAGCCGGACTCCCGTTCCTTGGTGGAACCAAGAGCTCCAGATGTTGAGGCGTGAGTCGAGAAAACTTCTAAACCGGGCCCTCAAGACTAACCTTGCAGAGGACTGGGAGCGATACCGTGATGTTCAGAAGAACTACAAGAGGCTTATTCGGGAATCGAAAAAAGCCTCATATAGGGAATTCTGCAGCGGTATTGAATCTCTGAGTGACACGGCGAAGCTGGTTAGGATCCTGAAAAGGGACCCAACGGCAAAGCTGGGGTCACTTAGGAAATCTGATGGCTCCTTCACGGAGCGGAAAAGTGAGACACTCAGCTTGCTGATGGAGTCTCACTTTCCTGGTAATCAGATAAGCATCAGCCGGCAACAGCCCTTATTGACAGAGGCAGTTGTCAGAGCTGCTACACCTTCTCGGCATGACTGGTTCGTTGCCAGATCTGTGGTGAATGTGGCCGCCATTCGATTTGCTATCAAATCTTTTGGCGACTACAAGTCCCCCGGACCAGATGGCATATTTCCTGCCATGCTGAAGGAGGGAGCAGAGTTCGTGACAGCAGCCCTGAAGAAAATCTTCTCGGCATGCCTGGCACTGGCTTACATACCACGCTCTTGGAGGATGGTGAGGGTCGCTTTCATCCCAGAGGTTGGAAAAGACGACTACACCAGCCCCAAAAGCTTTAGACCAATCAGCATGACCTCATTCATGCTGAAAAGTCTCGAACGACTAGTGGAACTGCGCATACGTCAGAAGTCGCTGAAGGCTCACCCTCTGTCTCTATTTCAGCATGCCTATCAGAGTGGAAAATCCTGCGAGTCGGCACTGCAAAATCTTGTTGCTAGGATAGAGCTGGCCATCGACAGGAGGGACTATGCTATGGGTATCTTTTTAGACATAGAGGGGGCGTTTGATAATGCCACTTTTGATAGTATGTGTAACTCTGCTAGTAGACACGGCGTAGACCGGGTGCTAGTAAATTGGATTCGTTCGATGCTGGCCCAAAGAATCGTTTCGGTGCGAGCAGAGGAAGATCTGCTGGTGTCATCTGGGGTTAACAGAGGCTGCCCCCAAGGCGGTGTGCTGTCTCCGTTGCTCTGGTGCATGGTAATCGATCCTCTACTCACCACCTTAAACGATTCGGGAGTCTACGCACAAGCATATGCGGACGACGTTGCTTGTTTGGTAACAGGCTCTTCGCTTATGAACATCTGCAGGAAAGTGCAGAAAACTCTGGATCGGATTGACACTTGGTGCTGTGCGAACGGGCTGTCGGCAAATCCCGCCAAGACTGGTATTGTCCTCTTTACCAGAAGGAGGAAGCTTGACGGAATCGTTCTGCCAAAGCTAAAAGGAGTCACAATCCAGCTATCCAAGGAAATTAAATATCTAGGAGTAATCTTCGATAGTAAGCTCCTATGGAAATCACACGTTGACACAAAGGCATCCAAAGCGCTGACAGCTTTCTGGCAGTGCAAAGGTGTGTTTGGGAAAACGTGGGGTCTCTCTCCTAGCAAGGTCCTATGGATCTACACAGCTATGATAAGACCCATTATCACCTATGCATCAGTGGTCTGGATGAGTAGACTATCCCTAGTGGGAGTCAGGAGGACCTTATCGAGACTACAACGCACTGTGGCCATCTGTTGCACCGGAGCTTTTCCGACCACTTCAGGCCCGGCACTAGATGCTCTGATTGGTTTACCACCACTTGATGCTTTCATCCGAGGAGAGGCCCTGAAGGCCATCTGCAGACTGAAACACAGTGGGAACTGGTACGGCCCTTGTCCGGCATTGGAACACAGAGAAGGTATGGACATCGATCCAACGATTCTCTCCATGCCCCTTGACTCAATGCCATCAAGAGTCGTACTTGAAAAGAGATACAGTGTAGTGCTACCAGAGGCTCAGTTGTGGGGAGACTCAGAAAATGAGCCCGGCAAACACTGTTTTCGCATTTTTACGGATGGCTCCAGGACCGAGCATGGCTCCGGCTCTGGGGTCTACGTGGAATCCAGCGGGACAAAACTGCACTTTGCTCTTGGAATGCATGCATCTGTGTTTCAAGCGGAGGTGTATGCAGTTCAAGAAGCGATGAACTTTGTTGTGGAAAAACGATGGAGAGGCAGATCTATATGTGTCTGCAGCGACAGCCAAGCTGCGCTTATGGCCTTAGATAGCCCTCAAACCACATCAGGGGTAGTGAAGTCCTGTAAATCCAGGCTGAACTATGTCGGCAGACATAACAGCCTGATGCTAACATGGGTCCCGGGACACGTGGGTATCGCGGGTAACGAGACCTCTGACTCCTTAGCTAAGATGGGCTCTGAAGCCAATTTCTTTGGCCCAGAGCCCGCTTTGCCACTCCCCTCTGCGGCCATCACGGCCACGGTTAGCAAATGGGTAACTACTACCCACAAGCGAGCTTGGCAGGCTGAGAGAGGCTGCAGATGGACAAAACTGATGTTACCTGTCATGTCCGATCGACTGTCGCAAACCCTTCTGTCATTAGGCAGAGGGGAGTGCAGACGGCTGGTTGGACTAATGACGGGCCACTTTCTGTGGGCAAAGCACATGGAAAGGTTGGGCATCTCAGACAGTGTACTCTGCCCAGCTTGTGAAGAGGAGGATGAGACGGCGGATCACTTCCTGTGTGTTTGCCCCGCCTTCGCCCGAATCAGGTTTGAGGTCTTTGGCACTGATGTGTTAAGAAGCGACCATCTTGGCTCCTTGGCACCACAAGATCTACTCAGATTTCTTCGGAGATCGGGTAGATTTAAAGAAAATTAAAAGGGAATCCAAGTGTAGTACAATGGACTCAATTAATGTCTGAGTGCTGCACTTGCTAGTTGTCCCGACAAAAAAAAAAAAAAAAAAAAAAAAAAATAACCCCCATTGCAAAGCTGTGGGAACCTTTCAGAGAAGGAGACTGTTGAGCAATTTCTCTGTAAATGTTCGGGTTTAGCAGCTAGACGATTAAGATCACTGGGTGCTCCTTTCTTCGACAGCCTGGAGCAGTGCGCCAACCTAAATCCCATCAATATTCTCCATTATATCACCAGCTCTAGCTGGTTGTAGATATCTGCCTGTTGGAGGTCTCATAATGGTATTAAAATGGCGCTTTAGTGCTACTTGAGAAGCCAGACCGGCACTTCAACCATTTCACCTACCTACCTAAGTCATGTCTTATTAATAGGATTACTGCCAGACTGCGTGTGCTGAAGTATTTTTTATTAATTTTTCTTAAATTCTTTCTTTACAGGCTTTTAACCAAACGACTTATTTCTTTGAACGCTGTTGCTCTGGAAACAATAAGTACTGATATTGCATACAAACACGTGTGTATTTAATCTAAAACTACAGCGTTGAGTGACTAAGAGTTTGAATAAAGCAATTAGACCGAGCACGTCTGGTAAAAAGTACTGGTACAATTCCAGTTTTTTGAAATGCTGGTGTATGTCTATAAAAGGTGGCACAAAATTAAAGCACCTAATTTATTTTTTTTATTTATTTATGTTTATTTTGACTTTTATACGCTCCATTCTTGTCTGTTTACATACTGAAGCTGTCTAATTCACAAGTGTCACATATGGTTGACGAACATTTGCAACAATTATAAATCTTCCAATAAGGTGATTAATTTTGTGACACCTTGTGAAATCCGAAGCACTCCAAGTTGAGTTCGTTCGCGTTGTTTTTTTATGTGGTATCACGATCGTTAATTAGTCGCCAGCACTTCTGCTTGATTCTGGTGATTAATTATACACATGTTTATTTATTTTTAAAAGTATAAACAGATACTGAAATAAATCACAGCTCTCCATTTTGTATTCTTTCGCATATTTTCCAGCAGTTCAAGCACATCAGCAATGAGTACCCGCACTTCTGTTCGGTGTTCATTACTAGAAAATCGTCAAGTTTGGGCTCGAGTGTATCCCAGTTGATTTCGAGTAATTTAAGTAATTTTTAATTTAAGTAATTTTTATATTTGCCAGCTCTTTGTTATTTTAAGTTTAGAAATTAGTTAAATCGAATGAAATGCTATATAAATGATTTTTATAGCTGCTTCAGTTGTTCAAAAGAAAATGTTCAACTTTCTTGTCTATTACTGTGCATTTAACTCCTCGGATTGTATGCCACTTATGCGTACTTCAAAATTTATCTAATTGTACTATAAAAGCAAAGCGTATCATGAAAATCTTTTAAGCCCACCGTTTGATGAATACCAAATGCATATGAATGCAATCATACTTTGTGGTCGCCGTAGCCGATGGCATTGTTTCATGAATAACATTCGGTAGCCCCGGGCTCGAAACCACAGCCATAGAACAGCAAATGATAAAAAGGTTTTTTCTAATAATGGCCGCATCTCGACAAGCAATGGCAAACCTCCGTGTGTATTTCTACCTTAAAAAATCTCGTAATAAAATTAGTTTCTACCGTTCGGAGGTGTCATAAAATCGGAGATACTTCCATTTCTAGAAAAACTTAAACCTAATATCTATCGCAAAACTAATATTAATTGAATAATTTTACTAAATAATAAAAATTAGCCAATTCAAAAATATAAGTCAAGTTTTGACTAAATTTAGCGCCTGCTATTTATGTTAATTCTAGCCCATAATTCTTCATTTATTAACAACATGAAAACAATACGTCAATTCATTAAAAAATAGCTACCATCAAAAGGTCCACAGTTCACTTCTGTGCCTGAAATCTAAAGCATTCCTCATCGAATTAATTTACATTCCTTTTTATTTGGTATATCAGTTGTTGGAAAGTTAATCGCCAGCATATCTGCTCGATTTTGTAATTAATTATTTACTTGTTTATTTATTCCTTAACGTAGCATATAAACAAATACTAAGAACAAATAAGTTATGCTTCCCATTTGGCTTATGTCTGTTTTAGAACTGAATTAATGGGTAATGTAATGTTTGCATAAAACGTGAAATATATATAGATTTATGTTAACAATTGAATTCTAAAAACACATATGCATCACTTTTTAACCAAACATTCAGACAAAATATCATGCAGAAAAAAATTCAGGGCCGTTCAATACCAATCGATTAGCACGTGCGGCCGATACTCTAGTCGTTAACTATGGTCGTATACTACCGGTTTTCACGTCAATTGATGAAAAAATTCTTGAAATATTTCAGAATATTCAATATATAAGTTTATTCCTCAAAAATGATAGTTTTGCCTTCAAGTGATATTATATTTAGCTTTCAACTGCAATGCACTTTTGCTAGCGTTTGATGCAGCTCTCGGAAGATTTGTGGTACTTTATTTTCAGTATAGCCATCAGAGTAGTCTTTGATTTTTGTTTTACTTCTTTTCGGCTGTAAACGTTGAGCCATATCAGGTGAATTCGATGGCTGTTGGTTGGTCAAAAATTCACGGATAATGATGGCACTGTGCGACGGTACATTATCATGGTGCAAAATCCATGAGTTTCCCATAATTTATTTATTTTTTGGCGAATTGCTTCACGTAAACATCTCATAACGTCCAAATAATAGTTCTTATTAACTGTTTGACCTTTTGGTAAAATGCGTGGTGTACATTGTATTTTTTTGGTGGTTTTCTTGTTTTGGTTTATTCGGAACTTCCCACTGACTCGCTTCATGCTTGAATTTTTTTTTGCCTTCTGTATTAACTTAACATTCAGTATTACTTATGTGCATTTATTATGTAAAATTTAAAGCAGTGTGCGTAAGAGCTCCCAGTGAAACTCGTTGAGAGTGATCGTGGAGCAGTCGGATGAGTGACGCTTGCCTCTTTACCTCTGCTTCATCGACTTCGAGAAAGCGTTCGACACTCTCAACCATGAAGCTATCTGGAAAGCTCTTGAATGCAAAGGATCATAAAGAATTGTACTCGGGTGCTTCATGTCGCATGAAATACGAAAATGCTCTAAATGGTAGTATCGAAGTTCAAACCGGTTTTAGGCAAGGATGTGTATTATCTCCACACTTGTTTTACCTAGTTCTGGATCCAGGACCTAGACTATGCGGACGACATTTGTTTACAACAAATGCACAAATACTCAGGTGCATCAGCTAAACTACAAGCGGTATGCCATGCAGTAGCACAAACAGGTCTAAAAATTAACATAGCAAAGATTAAAGTAATGCGGATTAACACCACCGAAACTCAAGCCCTCAAATTTCCGTCACGCCGCTTGAAGATGTAGATGAATTTTTCTACCTTAGGAGCATCATTTCAAAAAAGGCGGATCAACAACTGACATACGTAACCGAATATCCAAGGGGCACGTTGCATTTGGCATGCTAGACAAGGTATGGAGATCAACTCACATATTCAGGCACACAAAACTGAAAATGTTTGATGTCAACGTGAAGTCGGTAGTTCTGTATGGATGTGAAACATGGAACTTAACAACAAGCAAATCACAATCATTGCAGTCCTTCCTAAACCGTTGCCTACGAAAGATAATGCGGATATGGTGACTTATAATACCACGATGATCTTTGGGCGGCTACCGGGCAAACACTAGTTCACATAGAAATTATGCATCGCAAGTGGAAATAGATCGGACACACATTTCGCAAACCATGGGATGACATCGCAAGGACAGCGCTAGACTGGAATCCCTAAGGAAGTCGTAGTAGGTGCGGGAGATCAGCCAACACATGGAGGCGACAAGTAGCAGCAGAGGCAAACAGAGCTGGCCATTCCTGGAGTCAAATTAAACATCTAGCTCTAAACAAACGAAACTAGAGTGTAGAGGGGCCTCAAGGGAGTACAAGTTTCCTTCTCTACTTCCTATTGTGGTGAAATCACTTCGTCTATCTATTAAATTATGAAATATTGGGGTTGGAGTCAAAGTATAGCAAAGTATAGTTCAAAGCAGTGCGAGTTCAGACAGCGAGCGAGTAAGAGCAAAAGTTCCGAAAGAAGCAGCTAAAACAACAGCCAGCTATCGAGCCAACATCCCCTCTGGAATCAAAATATAGGATAACGTAGCGGTTAAGATAGTTGAAGAAGTGTTTGAAAGCGAAGTCGCTGTAGACGTTTCGCTGCTACCTAACGGAATTGAGGAAACCCATGACGTTGACAGCGAGCTCGAGGCATTGAGATAACCCGGAAGATGAAACCGCCAAACATGTGCCCACCACTGATACATAAGCTGGACAAACACCATGGTAGATATATTTTACTATAGAAGGAAATAAAATTCAATAGAAAAGGACAAATACGAAATTGTATTGAAGAAGTTGGGCTCAGAGAAATACTAGGAACCCATGGAGGGGTGCTAATTCCCCTCATAATATCATTAAACGAGATATTTGCAGACAAGTATGCACGTACCTATATACCAAAAGGATTAGAAATATGACCGTCTATATGAAATATTTGGAGTATGCGATTTGTAAAAGAAAATACCCAACTCCGTCGACAAAACCAAAATTATCGAAAATCAATGACAATTTTTAACTGCTTCAAACACTAAAATTTAATGGACTATGAAACTACGTACGCAATTGTTTTGTTTTATTTAATTCTAAATAAAAAAATTTAAACTTTAATCAAATTGCTTTTTTTAATTTTGCTGAAATTTTGGAAGTTTGATTTATAGTATATCAATAACACTAAATAGCTTTATAGGTTACCTTGTAAGGCCTGAAAACGCTTTGAAACCTATCTAAGCACTAACAAAAACCGAAAGTGAATCGTGGCAAAGTTACAAGTGTATGTATAAATGTATGCGCGCGTATACGTTAATTTGTCGAAGTTAAATAATATTTATGAAATATATATATAGTTTCTTATGGTTCTGCGACGGAGCAAAGGGCCACAAAAGTCGTCGAATTTGGAGTGATTTGTTTTATCTGAGGCTTATTTGTTGCGGTTTCGTTGATAGTACACGGTTTAAGATTACCAGATTAAGATTAAGTCAACCTATTTTCCGGTTCTGGCGCGGATGCTTCCAATTAAACCGCCAGACTTGCTGCCAAAATTTTTGGCTTGTTGCAACAGCATTCCCTCTGTCACAGGTGGCAAAGTTATACCGCCTTTACTCGGCCCTCAGATCCTCGTCCGTTTTAACAGTACCACATGAAGGTGAGGTTGACGGTTGTGAGGATTATGCTGTGTATTCGCGTTAACAACCCCATTTGCTCGCATTAGAGGTTAGGTTGTAGCCCCCTACAAGTGAAAATAATTTTGAAAAATTAAGGTCAGGCACGTGAGACAACGTGTATGAGGTATATTGGAGTTATTTTTAAAAATTTAGATATATACTCTTAAGCACAAGAATGTATGAAATATAAATTGTTTATTTGTTTACAAATTTTCTTAACTGTGTTTAACACAACTTGTTTTTTCGTAGAAAGCATTTCAAAATATTAAACAATGCACTTGTGTGCCATTAGGTGTTGCCCTTCAAATGGAGGCATCCACTATTCTTTGAAATCTCCAAGCGGTAGTGGGTTTTTGTGAGAACCGACATTCAACAATACATATACATATATATGTGTTTGGCCGAGCTCCTCCATAGAAGACATAATTCTTCATCACTTCAATAAGTT
The DNA here is from genome assembly GCF_027943255.1 of Anastrepha obliqua. Lineage (NCBI taxonomy): Eukaryota > Metazoa > Arthropoda > Insecta > Diptera > Tephritidae > Anastrepha > Anastrepha obliqua. Next base: position 93,225,933 of record NC_072892.1, read on the forward strand.
TAACTTTTCTCTACACTTAAAGTGCATTTTCATTCATTTCATAAAGGCGCTACAATTCGTTTTCGTTATTGTTGCTTTCATGCTTTACGTTTAATTGCACTGAGTTGGCTTAGTTGCCTTGGTAGAGTAAAAATTGTTGCTTGAAAGAAAATAGGAAAATTAGAGCAGTAGGTTATTTCCGTCGATATGCTCTCACATTTTTTTCTGCTCTTCGACTATTGTATCTTCTCTCAGCGAACTCAGCCACTCTGCTCGTCGGCGCATCAATTCAAAATATGCTCTGCGTATGTGTGTGCTGCAGTGTGTTCTAACAGAGATAAACGGTTGAAGCACAAAAGTCGTCCAGCATTTATTTGGTATTATTGCCAGTGTTGCCAGATTGCCAGAGTATGGATTTATTTTCAAAATATGATTTTTTTTAGTTAAACTTCTATTATTATACTGAAACTTGGATAGCTTTTTGGAGAAATGTGCTCAAAGGGTTATACACATGTTGTTATTACCCTACCTATACCTGAGTTTTTATTTTTTAAATATTTAATTTAGGTTAAATGTAGTTTTTGTTGCAATATTATTTTTTGCATATCTGTTCATTAAAAAACAAATAAAAATTACAACAAAATATTGTCACTCTCCCAAATAATCTGAAACCAATCGGAACGTCCGCCCAAATTTTTGGTTTACCCATATCTTCTTCATATTCATGCACTTACAACCACCTGCATAATAAAATACTATTGGTTTCCATACCCTTCGCATGCGATTTATAAGTGATGCCCCCTGTGTGTCAAAGTTGAGCACGGACTTAGATACTAAACTTTAAATGATATGTAAAGGGTGTTTCAAATTACGCGCTTAAATGTTGTTTTAAAATAAAAAAATGTAAAAATTGGAATTTATCTGGTTTCACTATTTTTAATCAAAATCTTAGAAATTATATAATATGTGAAAAGTGACATCATTTAAATGCCCACCATGAACACGTTTGCAGATGAAATCCGCCAAACAGTCGATTTATGAATGTCTAATTGTTGAGAATCTCGAGATATAGCTGTTGAAGATTTTTCGCCAACACTTTGCGCTACAACATCAATATTCCCAAAAGGACGTCTAGGTTTTGGTCTGCCAGTCCTTTTTATATCCAGAAGTAGTTTCTTTCAATCTTTTTCTTTCAATTTTAAATTTTTCTTTCAATTCTATCTTCGACAAAACCACTTTCTTGAAATTTTTTCACCAACCTTTGAATTGTCGACTCATTCGGAGGATTATTTCCAGTTTTGAAATACTATTTAGGTATATCTAATTAAAAAACAATAATGGGCGGATCTGAGTTAAACAAGACCTGAAGCACTTAAAAACTATATATTCATGAAAAACAATTCTTTTTACTCTGTAAAACTACATTTTTAGGAGCAATTTTAGGCCTGGTCTAGTCGAAACCCTTTATTATTTCCTTTTCTTAATATTACGGCAATTATGAAGTTCTGATGATTTTTCGATATATTTGGAAATAGATATCCCCTATTGGTAAAATGTCAGCAACTCATTTTCACAAGCCTCTCGTACGACCACAATCACGAAGATGCAAATACTTTAAAAGATGATAATAGCTTGGTGCGAGGTGTGGGTTAAACAGCGAAATCGATTAAACCTCCCATCCAAGCTCTCAATACTTCTGAAGTTGACCTGACTAAACATATTACTCTTCCTAATTGTAATTCTCGCCGCTTTTGGTCATCTGTTAACAGTAGAGGTTCGAATTGAGTATTTGTGCCGATTGGAGTAGCTCATATGACTTCTTCAAATTGCACCAAATCCAAAGCTACAATCCGCTTCAAAAAGGTTCGACTTCGTTACATTTCACTAGTGAATTACCAGTAACAATTTGGTTCAAAATGGTTTTCTGTATCAATTCGTGTGACATCCATCGATCGAAGAAGACTTTCCTCGGTCTGATCTCTTATTGAAATTGGAATATTTTTTAGAGAAAAAAAAATTGTGAGCAGATGACTTTTTATGAAGAAATGTATTAGAAGATTTGTTATTGTTTGTCCAGGGGGTTGCAGCTGAGAGCTAACCACATTTTTTTTTTTGGAGCAAAACAAAAAAACAAATAAGAATTGTATAGCTTAAAAGCACTCATTCAAAAGCGCAATATTATACCACCATTTTATGTAATTTTTTAAGATTTTAAGTGCCTTACGATATAGAAAATGTTGCATTGTTAAAATTTCTTCCTGTCAGTCGTTACTTAAACAGGTTTTACACTGGCAATGCTATGTGTTTATGCATAATGAGTATTCAAGAGAGAGAAAGAGGAAGAGAGTGGAAAGGAGAGAATGAGAGAGCGAGGGAGAGCCTTTAAGCCTTGAACAGAGCAATAGTTTACTTAGAGCACACACTGGTTGCGCTTGCATATTAAAATCCATAACCTTTGCTTCTCTCGTTTTTGCAATACAGCGCAAATACGAGGATGATACATACATTTACTCATTGAAACAAGGAGCGTATATAAGCTCTCCAGCATCTGTTTTCATATCCCACCAATAACACCAGATTTAGGAATGTTTTCCAAAAACATTGCGGCCTTAATTTACTACTGTCCAGGGTAGGCACTTGTCGCTTTAAATCGGATATGCCAGCATGGCCATATTGGTAATATACTCATTTTCGATGCAAGTAAATGAGTGGGCTTAGATACTTTTATATCATTAAAGCAGGTAGTCAAGCATAGTGTTGGTGTTGATTATAAAAAGTATGAACACAACAAGGAAGTGAGTATTTAACATGCGCCAGCCCAAGTCTAATTTCATTGTAACGTATCCTTCCTGGCGGTAAAAACAAATAACAGAAAGTACAAAAAAACAACAACAAGCCCGAGAGAAGCCCTGAATGTGAACAAAATCTGATTATGATGGCCTCTAAAAGCAACGAACACTGTGCGCAACTTAAGTGCGGGAGAAAGGGTCAGCAGCGGGAAGTTTGCTCCTCCTACTCCTTTTGCATGGCCTTTACATTTTCCACTTATCACTTGGTTGGCATGTTGTGGCTATTGTGTTTATATTTTTTCTCGCATCTTATTTACTGCGCTACTCATTTTTCACTCTCACCCAGCTGGTCGCAGCCATTTTTCATGCCGTGTCAAGCGTGAAACAAGCAGCTAGCCAAGGAGCCTCACACCAAGTACGACACGCTTTGAAAATCGTGGCAAATCCTCTAACCAGTAGGCTTGCAAATGCCGTCAACTGACAGACTCTGCAGTAGGCAGTAGATTTACAGCTGCTCCCACTTGTCTATGTCAATGTTGATTTGTGTAAAAGACCCATTGCGTGACATCACAGGCAAAGTGCAATATGCTTCGGGAGAGGTAAATGTCTAGCAGGCAACAAAAATGGAATAGCGCACAGCCAAAAGAACGAGTATACATATATGTACACACATATATATGTATGTATGTATATATATGCATATATATGTAGGTAAGTAGTGGCGAATGGCTTGGCGGGAAGGAAGAAATCATATGAATGAATTTGCAACTTTTTGCTTTGCAAAGTTCCGCCGACGAGCAGCAAAACAATTCGTTCATAAAGGAGCAGTGTGACGGAGTACAAAAAATAAGCAACTACTGATAAAAGGAAAATTTTCTAAAGAAGAGGAAATTTCTCTTCACGCCCATAAAGTCAGTGCAGAAGTGCCAGTCAGCCAGCCGCACACACACACACCTACGGGATGGTGTCACTGTACTTATGGTAGAATTTCTGGCTCAACTGGCAGCTGCATCTACTCTACCCATCCAGATTAGGGGCTTGACTTATACGCATACATACATAAATACGAATATGTATACGTACAACGGGATAACCGAAATAATCGATATTTACGTATTTTTTCTTCTGACTTCATTTATTTGTTCTCTCCTTTCAGTTTGGTTAACATTTCTGCTGCTTCCTTTTACTTAATATATTTGTAAGTTTTTGCTCATGTTTTGAATATGCTTGGCTTATCCTATCTTATTTTCTAAACATCAATATTTATGTTTTCGCTTAGAGATTAATGCAGCGTAACTTCGATTGATCAGATTTCAAATTAAAAGTCGAAAATTTTGTAAGCAAATTTTATTCTGTTTTACGATAATTCTTCGATTGTAAGATTCTTAAAATCAATTTGGTTTAATCTATAATCCCAAACGTATTCAAATGAAAAATAATATTAGCTCGATAAGCTCCACATTTACGTGCATGAACCAAAACTCAAGTGGTATTTGTTTAGTATACGAGGTGTGTTCAAAAAGTAAGTGAATTTTCACATGTGTTGGTACACATATCCTGAACATATTCTTGCAGTTCAATTAGATGACGTATTTACTTTGTTTGACAGATTAATGCTTGACAGATGCATAGATTGGACGTGTTATGGTGTGTTCGGTGATTCTCTGCTATCGAAAAAGTAGATCAAAGGAATCACCAAAAGTTTTGTGCGAAATATAGAACTAAGTGCTTCAAAGCACTTAAGATGTTATCAGTGGCATACGGCCAGTCTGCTCTAAGTAAACAATAGGTTAGTAAGTGGTTCAAACCCTTTTAAGATCGTTGAGGAGAGGCTATTGACGAATCTATCAATGGGCATCCCGCCACATCAACTACAGATGAGAACGTTGTATCAGTGAAGAATCATCGAATCAACATTAGAGAAATTACTAAGGGTATTGGCATATCGACTGGTTCATGCCATGCCATTTTTTCCGATGTTTTGAGATGTGTCGGCGAAGTTTGTTCCGAAACTGCTTAATTCATCGTTACTTATAGAAATCTTTTAGGTCAAAAACAACGCCTCAGCTATTATTCCTTTCACCAGGAAAATAGTCTTACCAGAAATGAGAGAGATCAGCATAGATGGGGTTGTTATTGGATTGGTCGGTGAAATTAAATATCTATTTTGGCCTTGTCTTGGATCCCGAGCTTAACTGGAAATGGCATACTGTTGCAATCTTATAAAAATCAACGGAGGCACTTATGATCTGGAAATGTCTAGCAGGAAGTTCCTGGGGCTGCAACCCACAAATCCTGAGCTGGCTGTACATCATGATAAAAAGGCCAATAATGAGGTGGGCGTTGGACCTACAAACTCAAACCACTTGTTGATGAGTGGTTAATGATCAAATATGGAGACCCCAACTATCACCTCTCGTAGTCGCTCAGCGGACATTGCGGTTTTCAGGAATACCTGCACTATTATAAGCAAGCCTTCGAGCAAGCCTTGGGTCATTAACTATCCCCCAGCACCCTCATACGCGATATGTCCGCACCTAGCGGTAAGTGAGTGGCATCCCAAACGTTCGCAGGTAAGATCATGACGGGACCTCGCCATATTGATTGGGAACGCAAAGCGATGTAGCAACAGAGAAGGCGGACGGTTTCTGATGAACCGACGACAAGCACAGACGTTTGATTGAAACATTCAACAAAGTATCGTACAGAAGACAAGAGTGAGTTAATGTAACACTACTGCAACTTTTCCGATGTCTCCTATACTTTAGAAGCACCTGTAAACACAGTGGGAGTAATAGGGACTATCGGCGGTGTATAGCCTTCATATGCCTGCAGGAGAGGAGCCTAGACGCAGGCACCTGTTGTGTCTTCGGACATAAACGCATAAACCACATACGACTTTTGGTCTCAAGGTAGACTTAGCTGAGGTGGAGGATTGTTATGGTATTCTTATAGTATTAGTGGGAGCCTATCCCACATGCCGTTGGTGTGACGGCACCTTTGAGATGTTTCCAATATTTTGATTTGAACCTCTTTCGAAAACAATAATAATAATAATAACATATGCCGCGATTCCTTGGGAGAGCGGATCGACAGTGCGATCAGCACTAACTAAGCTTCAGCGCTTAACATGCGTGTGAACCTAGAGTGGGTTGCGGACCCACCTACTCCTGCGTTGGAGATGATGCTCGAGCTGACACCGCTTCACATAGTTATTCAGCAATCAGCCAAGCGTACCCTGTTGAATATACCTAGGGAAGGCTTCGGTAAAGGAAAGGTGGTGTCATCTAAGAACATAGTATTGCTGAGTCTTCAGCTTCTACTTACCCAGTTACCGAGGAATGATATCATTAAAGTCATTAAAAGAAAAGAAGTCCAGAATTGAACTGGCCCGCATGATCAACTAGAGGACGCCTGCATTTGAATGGAAACTCCAAAAGAGTATATCCTACACTGGTATAAAGATGGCTCGAAGGCACTAGAAGGCATATGCCCTGGAATATATTTTCCCAGAACCAAGAGTTCTGTGCTGATGGGTACTTTTCCAAGCATCTTCCACGAGGAGATGTATGCCATCTGTCTATGTGCAGAGATCCATTTAGATAGGAATCTCCGGGATGAGCGAATTACCATTCTGAGCGACAATTAGGAGGCACTCAAGGCACAGTCATTCCATGAGGTTAAGTCCTTACTGGTCCTTGCGCGTATCAGTGTATCAAGACACTGAATTTGTTAGGAATACACAATAGCATCCAGCTAATTTGGGTCCCAGAACTCAGGGGTATAACTGGGAACGAAGCACGCACGCATTGGCAAGTGAGGCTGCGGCCTTGTTATTAATAGGACCCGAGCTCTTCTTTGCTATGGGACAGCACACCGTCATGGAGAAGCTTAGCTCTATCTTAAGTTTAATAAGGTAACTGGGTTTGGATGAGGAACTGTGATGAAGAGCAGTTACAAAAGATTACTATCTATCTAACACTTCAGCCTCGTGACGATTTGACCACGTGTCACTTTTTCTTTCCTCAAAACTGCGGAGACCTATGAAATATGGAGATTTGTAAGAATTGAGCGGTGGAGAATGCATTGCTGGAAGTGCTCAAAACGTGCTTATTAGAAGTGTTTCGCGTATTACAAAAAGCATTGGCACAAATATTTTATATCTGGATGGAGAACTACTTTCATAGGGACAAAATTGATATTAATAAATAAATAAATATTTTTTGAGAAAAATAAAAAGTAACCTTACATTTGGAATATACCTCGTATGCTATACCCTTTTTATGGAAGCACTTTATGGAAAATATCAAAATTTTTAAGCGATTCGGAAAGTTGCAGAGGTTTGCTTGGGAGTTAAAAATAGATGTGGAATACGAGATATGGCTATTAAAAACTTTACTAACGCTTTAAAACATTGAATTTTGTTTTCGTACATAAAATTTGGTTAAAAAGTATTAGAAAAGTATTGCACGCCATTTTAATATTTTATCTGTCATTTTAACACACACCAAATTTTATTCCGATCAATCCTTTATTTCTGTGCTTACAAGGCATTTGATTGCGCAGGCCAGTGCATTTTTTTAAATGAAAGGAACCAAATATCGTGCAGTGGTACAATTCTTTATCTTTGAAGGTTTATCAATGCCAAGATTTATCAAAATATGATGAACGACTACATATAGAAAAGCTGTTCGGAAAGTTAGTGCAGTATTTCTTAAAAATTCAATAAAAAGTGGAGAACAGTAAATTACAGAGCTTCTGGAAAATAGTTCCAGGGATGATATAAAATTGTTGGAAAATCATTCGAATAAGAGTGTGATATTAAAGGAATTTGAATTCCTCTGCACAGTTTTAGTCTGTTCATTTTACTTAAACTGCCACACCCACTTCGGAGTCTTTTTTCTATTGTAACAAAAATAATAAGCCGACCAATAATAAAATCTTTATTTCGTTGACTTTAGTTTTAAAATTTTCTCGCCTATTTCTAGAAAGTTTTTCGATTTCTGAAAAAAAATGTAAGCCAAATGTTGTTAACGAAGGATCTTTTGCAGAAATCGATAATAAAATCTCTATATTCTTAACTTTGCTAAGCAAAAATGTTTCCGAATAAACATTTTTATTGGATATTCAATAGAATGCGTAATAAAATATAAATTAAAAACTAAAAAGGTTTTTGGACCTTGCTAATTTTAATATATTTTTGTTTTTTACAAAACAAACTTACTTTGAAACTTGTTGGCTAATAGTATTTAAAATGTTAGCAATAAACTTTTATTATTGTTTATGTACATACATAATTATGAAGAAAAGTGATAAGTTGTCTTGCAATAATGTAGCATACAATTTTTTTTTATTTTTGTACATACAAATTATTTTTTCCCATGACAGCGATATTTTAGCGATCACTTATAAGAATAAATATAAGAATAAATTAAAAAAAATCTAATTTATTAGTCAAGAAAAAGCCTCAAACTAAGTTAAAGTGACCATAGAAAAAACTTGAGTTAAGTCTCGTAAGTCCAGCGGTAGTTTTACTCTTCGATAGGTGAACTTCAAGAGGATTCTAATGAAAACCGTTTCTTTTTAGGCAGCCACACAGTTTTATCTACAAAATATCTATCTTATCTAAAATTAACTTCGGACTGGTTATATACGGACACTGCGCTAAAACTCATCTAAAGCGCCTAGAAGCATCTTACCATGCTGCAGTCAGGAGAAGCATCAGAACCTTCCCCACTTCCCCCATAAACGTTACCTTAGCGGAAGCTGGACTCCCCACCATCTCGGAAAGGGTGGCCAACAATACAAGGACAAGTATTTTGAAGATAATTCAATGTAGAAACAGACTTTTGTTAAAACACATCAACTCGAGTACTCAAAAATTAAACAGAAAGAGCCGGGAATCAACAATCTCCATCATTCTAAAAGAAGCCGAAAAACTGGATATCATTGCTCAGCCAGTACTTGTAGAACCTGCAATACATCCACCGTGGGTGGTTCCCAACTCGATGATATTGAACAATCTATCCAAACATTTAAACTAATACAAACGAATACAACCAGATTTTTCTCGAAACCATTTCCCCATTAAAGAAAGATTGGGAGATCATTTTTACCGACGGATCAAAAACCGACACCTGCACATCGTTTGCAGTGACAAACGCAGAAGGTGTTACCATCTATGCCGGAATTTTGCCAAGATTCACTTCAATATTTACAGCTGAAGCAGCTGTGATACTCGAAGCAGTAATCTTTGCCTCCCAGAAATGTAGCAAGCACTTAATTTGCACCGATAGCAAATCCTCAATCGAAGCTATCTTAAACCCCACAAATGACACTCCGATGATAACAAAAATCCGCAATATAATTTCAATACACACAGGTGCAATCAAATTTATGTGGATTCCTGGGCACTCTGGGATAAATGGTAACGAAAAAGCTGACAAGAGAGCGAAAGAGGCGAATAAGGAACCTCTACACACATTTGACTATATCACTTGCAATGACATAAAGATACTAGTGAAAGAACTTGCCGCAGATAACGCAGCAACTAAATGGAGCATTTATCAGCATCCTTATAAAAACTTTAACCCCTTTGGGGGAAAAAATATCTACCCTCCATCTGCACTATGTCACCAAGCAAAAATCTTTACTCGACTGAGAATCGGTCACACACTCATGACACATGCCCACCTGCTCAGCGGTTCACCGAAGCCTACATGCCCTTTTTGTGGCTCCAACGAATTTACTACACTTCATCTGATAGATACTTGTCCTTCCCTACAAAATATCAGAACATCCTTTTTCTCAAGCATCAAACCATCGGAACTCCTCAAACAGACAACGGTATACAGTTTAAATAAGATTTGTGACCATGTATCTAGATTAAGTTAAGGATATAAGACACGCTGTCATCTTTATTATACTAATAGCCGAAGGCCATAGTAGCCAGTGCTTTAGCTCTTTAAGTGGAATAGTTATTTATAATTGTTACTCTTTTAATAAATAAATAAATAAATAAAAATATCTATTGAATCGCTCTCTTGCTGTTTACTGCCTACAAATTTAATTATCCATGCAAATATTATAAAATTATTGAATTAACAATAAGTGGTCATGTTAGTTGTTCATTATTAAGTAAAATAAGTAGCTCAGAAGCTCCGTCATATAATAAAGAGATGTGCAGACACAATTGGTTATACGTCACACATACATATGCATTAGGATGTACTTCTTTTAAATCGCTTTGAGACCTGTGGAAAGTTGGCTTTCTATGTAAGAAATTAGGGTGTAAACTATTATTTGCCTCATTGCTTGTTAAGAGGTGCCGCCGACACTAATTAATTTTTGAAAAAGTATTGAATTCAACCCATTTATTTTCACTTCTCTAAATTATCTACATACACACATGCGTGCGTACATTTATGCATACACTTGTAATTTCGCCACTTTTGGCTTACAATGATTTGAAAGCGATTTCAGGGCCTGCAAAGGTAACTCATAAAGCTATTTAGCTTTATCGATGTACTCTATGATCAAAAAGTCCCGGGAATGTTTAAATTAAACAAACCGCGCACGTGGGAACCAGTCCATATTTTTTTATTATGTTGGTAGGACTGTAAGGCACACATCTGTCGCATTTTAGCGCCATCGGATCATTAGTGTCTGGCTGGCATTTATTTACATCAGTCAAATTTTTTCAATTTGTCGCATTTTACCATGGATAATTTTGTTGAACAAAGAGTTTGTTTGAAATTTTGTGTTCCGTACGAAATGTCGTGTTCCGATGCACTGAAAATATTGCAAAAAGCATTTGGCGAATCTGCTCTATCAAGAACAAGAGTATACGAGTGTTATAAAGAATTTAAAAGTGGTCGTACAGTAGGGGAAGAGTTGCTTCGTTCCGGACGCCCATCGACATCGAATACCGATGAAAACGCGAAGAAAGTGAAAGAAATCGTGTTTGAAAAACGTCATACCAGCTTAAAAGAGATTTCTAGTGAACTTCGCATTTCATATGGAACGTCACAACACATTGTGATTGATTTTTGGGTGTGAGACGCGTCACAGCCAGACTCGTTCTGAAGCACCTGAATTTCGTGCAAAAACACCACCGAAAGACAGTTGCTGAGGAGATGATTTCTGAAGCCCAAAGCGATTGAATCTTCATGAAACGGATATTTACTGGCGACGAGATATGGATCTATGAATTTGACATGAAAACCCCATCAACAATCGTCTGAGTGGCGCTTCGAAGACGAGCCGAAACCGAAAAAATCGCGCCAAAGCCACTCAAAAGTAAAGGTGATGTTGAGTGTTTTCTTCGATTGCCAAGGCGTAGTGCACCATGAGTACCTTCCATCAGGCCAGACAGTCAATAAAGAATATTATTTATCCGTTTTGAAGCTTTTGAGAGATGCAAACGGCCGGAAATGTGGGCAAACAATTCTTGGTTTTGCATGATGATAACGCACCATCGCATCGAGCTCAAAACATCAAGACGAGCATCACAAATTTAAGGATAAGCTCGGCCAAACACCGAATAAAGGCTGTCAGCGCAAAATTGCGTATACTATCCCACCACCTTAATATGCGTACTTATAAATGTGTGCATTTACATATGTATGCGTGAGTACTTGAATAATATAGAATAGATAAATAGAAATAGGCCGAGATTTTGAACTCCATAGAGCCAAATACAATCAAGCTGAGAAATCGTTTGGCCACTGAAGTTGGCACTAATCCAGTAAGCAAACAGAGGCGAGAGAAAACACAGACACCAACACAGTGGCGAAATTGTGCCTTCGGAAAAATGTACTTTTGTTGCAAATAATGAAGTTTCAACACATGTATAGTTATGCATACATGCATACCCTTGCAGGGTTTATTTGCTGGAAAGTAGCACCATTTCAAAAATGCTATTTTTAAGACTTTTTATAGCTCACATACTCGCCCTGATTGCCCACAGTCTACTGTAGACGCAAACAAATGTATATATATATATGTAAACGTACAATATTTGCCTTCATAAACTATGATTTGCCATATTTTTTGACCGATAGCCCAATCTAACTCAAATTTATATTTGATTCCATACAAAATTGAAGTAGAACGAGTGTCACAGTATTGCTCATGGTTTTAGCTTCTTATTTCACTGGAAATATTTTTATAAACGTATTAAGTGGGAACAATAGAAATAATATAAAGAAAATTAAATTATAATATATGATTGAGGCCGTAAAAATGAAATATGGAAGAAGGCAAACAATAGTTAAACATTTTTTGTGTGTTTTAGATATTTAAATAGATATCTAAATTTTTTTTGTTCGAACTTTTTTAATTTTATTTTTCCAAAAACTAAATTTCTGAATTTTTCACTTGATATAAATAAATAAATAGTGTAAATGATATCTATATCATGGCTGCAATCAGATATTAACCTTTCCAAGGTTATGTTTTGTATTTGTTGAAGTTGATCAAAACGTTCCCGGAACAACGGCAAGGTGACATATTAAGTGAATTGATTTGAGTTCTGTTTTTAGTTTTTTTTTTGTTGGTTGTCATGTTTGTGATTAGCTTTCCTAAAAAATTGTATCGCCATTGCTTGAGATTTGTAAAAGTTACACCGTCTTGATGAAATCTACATCGGTTTTTCAATTTTTTACAGTTTTAAAAATGGATTTGTGTTTGAAATAACGAGTTTGCACTAAATTTTGCGTTAAACATGAATTCAATGGTACGAAAACTTTTGAAGTGCTGGGAAACTGTTTCGGTAATGATAACGAACGCTTCAGAAGAGATTCTGAGTCCATTGAGGATAACGAACATAGTGGCAAGCCGTCGACATCGAAAACTGATGAAAACATCAATGAAGTGAAGGAAAAGTTGATAACAAAAGCTCAAATTAACCATCAGAGAGCTGGAAGAGGACTTGAACATTGCTTATACACAGATCCGTTCAGGGCAGTAAATGATTTGGGTTTTCCCCGTGTTGCTGTAAACAGGAGCGTGTTGGTCCCAAAGGACCTGAATTTCATGCAAACATCCGAATCCGAACCAAAGTTCATCAAACGCATTATTACTGGAGGCGAGTTTCTAAGTACGCAACGTAATCCAGATATCAGGCGAGTGAGTGGAGAGTTCTGAATTAAGAAAGAGAAAGGATTTGTACAGCTCGTGGACTTTGCACCATGGTAACGCACCATTGAATATTATCCGTGCACATTATCCGTGAATTTTTGACCAAGAACGAAACGAATACCATCCAACAGACATTGAATTCACCTGATATGGCTCCTTGCGATTTGTTTTTGTTTGATCGGGTCAAAAAACCTCTAAAATCAACGCGTTTTAACAACCGGAATGAAGTAATGGAAAAGCGAAGACGGCTCCGATGGTTATACTGAAAACAGAGTTCCAGAAATGATTTGAGACCTGGATCAAACGGGTGAAGAAGTTGATTTTCGAGAACGGACTATCCATTGTTAAGATGATTTGATTAGACAATTATTGCTTGAGCAGTAAGTCTTTTTACTGCTTTTATATTTGTCTTAATTCTAAATACAATGATGGTTACTAACTAAATTAGAGTAGAAAGGAGTTTTATACCAATTACACTACGAATAGAATTATTTGTTAGAAATACTAGTTAATATATGTATAATAAACTGCAGCTAAACTAATTTGGCCTAACAACTACATTTCATCCGACACAGTGAAAATGAACAGCCGGGTTATAATCTACCTTTCATAGAACCTCACGGTAAATAATTCAGCCATGGTTTATATAACAAGCACGGCGAATTTCCACAAATTAGTGCTCCATAGTCCCTTAGAAGCGCACCAACTTATAAATTTTCCTACAGGGGAATTATGTATGGTCTGCATAGTTTTGCTGTGAGACCATAGAGGAATTTACTAATTGAGTCCATTGTTTGCTTTTCAATCCACAAATTCAAGCCTCATAAACTATATTAGCAAAATTTTTTCTTTTGGTTTTTTGCTTTTCGAATTGTTGCCATTTGAATTATACTTTGGCTTTGTGTGTGCAAAATATTTATGAGCTTACATTAGTTTATTAAGGACTGAAAGCTGTACACCAACAATTTTGGCCAACTTATTTATCAAGCAAAAATTTGCAAGCTGATAAAGTTGCAGAGAAGGAATTCATGACAGAAGTAGAAAAATTTAAATCAAATTTATTTACTTATCAAAGTTTGTTTTAGCAAACTTCAACTGTTGCATTCATTAAATGATGAGCATAACTGAATGTATGATGATTTTTATTTATTACGATATTACAAAATTCTCTAGTAAACATTTTTGTGTTATTTTTGTTTTTAGTATTGTTCACTCTCTAACCAAAACCCTATAAATCATACCTTCAAACTTAATACAAAATTTAGAACTCAACAAATTTCCTTCTAAAAATTTAATTTTTTAATCTGAATCTGTAGAAAATTTTGGACTACGCAGTAACATGTCCCATGAAATTGTAGTAAAACAAATACAAAAATCGTATGAATTTTAATAACCTTTTTTCTGACGGTTTTTCGCTCTTTATTTCACATAAAAATAGATTTTTTCTTCTTTTTTTATTGAATTTATGAATGCGCAAAGCTATTTAGAGGCTAGTTAACAATAAATTTGAATTTATTTAAAGTCAATTTCTAACTTCAAAATATTATATAATATAATAACTTTAAAATTGAGCTAAAGAGGGTTTTGAAACATTTATATGTAGAGTATGTAAAATCAATTATTAAATAAATACTGCTTAATTGTTTGGGTTAAACCTTTTTTATTCTTCGACATAGTCTCTTTTTAGGTTTATATGTATGCTTCGTTCAACGCCATTGTAACATAGTTTGGTGATCTCTTCCGTTTTACATCATTTTAAAAGAAAATGTCTCCTAATGTACTCCCCTGAGGAACCCCAGGGGAAGCTGTTTAACGCTCAGAAATCGCACCATCTATGGTTACTTACATAAGATTTAATCCACTGCAAAAAGTTTAAATAGAAACCCATATATGCTAACTTTCTAACTAAAATCAGCGAGTAGCTTTATAAAAAGCCTTTGGGGAATGCGTGTATGCACAATAAACTTGAGATCCTCTCGGGAAAGAAACAATGTAAGATTATATTACTTGCAGAATCACCATTGTTTGGTCGTCGTCGACAATGTTAGGTCTCTCCCTTTTGTTGCTTGCTCTGGGGTTCCACAATGTAATAGTTTTCTCCCGCTTCTTTTTGCTCTGCTGATCAATGATGTTCACAAATTACCATTTCCAAGCGTGCCATCGCTATTGACTCCTCTTATCACATATCAAGAACACCCCCGGTTTTACTAGTCATATACATTTAATTATTGCTATGCCATGCTTGCTTTTGTTAGACGTTATAGCTTCGATTTCTCCGACCCTTATATGCTGAAGCTTTGTATACGGCGTTTGTGCGTTCGAAATTGGAGTATGCATTCTTCATTTGGTATCGGTATTATACGTGCCATGCTGCTAGAATTGAACGAATTCAAAAAGTATTCTTACATTTCGGGTTGCATAATTCACGCTTTTTGGATCCTATCCCTACATATGAAGCGTGATGCTTATTGATCAACTTAAAATCATTGCAGAGCAGGAGAATAATCCTATCTTTATCTTTCATTTTTGACTTAATCCGAGATGCTGTTGACTGTCCGGTGCTTCTTGAAAGGATTTTCTTTAATATTCCGGCCAGACCTCTGCGTCGGTCGGAGTTCTTCTATGTTAGTCTTTCAAAATCCCTTTATGCTCAGAATACTCCTTTTACTAGAAACGTAATTAAATTTTATAAAATCTCTAAATTTGTTGAGATAGATTTTCATTTTCAAAAGAACACCTATTAAAATCTTTGAATATTTATTATAAATAGTTTAATTATACTCTCTTTTTTTATTGCGTATTAACTTATAAGAATCTATTATATTCATTGGCTTAATAAATAAATAAATAAATATATTGGAAACTATTAGATTTCTTGTCATAATTACTTGAATATGCTCAGAACAACATTGTTGGAGTCAATATTTTGTATGAACAAAATGAACACCATTACTGCATATATATTTTTTATTGGGAAAACCTGTTGCGTCGCACTCGCACTATTTACTATACATTACTATACATCATATAAAATAAAGTTCCAAGATTTAATAACTTCGCACAGAATGCTCCCATTGCAAGGGATTTTTTGTATCTCAAAGTTTAGCTATACGGAAATGTCAATTTGAACATAATTGTCCATGAAAGGGAGTAGCAAAATTCAAAAAAGTGGTATAAAATCGTTTGTTGCTGCAGTTGCATCAAAAATGAATAAATTTGAAATATTTCTTCTTTGCTGTTAAATTATCAAAGCTTTATTTTCGTTCTCCATCAATAAAACCAATTAATAATTTTTTTAATATTACCATACATAAGGAAGCGGACAATTAATCACCCTTTCGGAAGATTTATAAGTTTTGCAAATAGCGACGTATGACAGTCATATATGACATTTGGGAAATAGACACCTACAGTATAAAAACATATAAGCAATAGAGCGCGGAAAGGTCAAAGAGATTTCCATTGCTCTGAACTTGATCAGATCACTAGCAGAGCAGGTTGCGCAAAACGCACGAGAAACAGATTTGCTCCACTTCAAGCTACGTTTCGTTACTGGTAGGAGCTCAGGGCAATAGTCAAAAAAATTTGAAGTACTCTCTGTAGTTTGAGTAGGAGCAAAGAACTTGGAGTCGGGTAGAGCGCTGCTTGCGAAACTATTTATGTGTGATATAGCTACTGCTGGCGGCCGCCGTAGCCGAATGCGTTGGTGCGTGATTACCATTCGGAATTCACAGAGAGAACGTAGGTTCGAATTTCGGTGAAACACCAAAATTAAGAAACACATTTTTCTAATAGCGGTCGCCCCTCGGCAGGTAATGGCAAACCTCCGAGTGTATTTCTGCCATGAAAAAGCTCCTCATAAAAAAATTGCCGTTTGGAGTCGGCTTGAAGCTGTAGGTCCCTCTATTTGTGGAGCAACATGAAGACGCACACCACAAAAAGGAGGAGGAGCTCGGCCAAACACCCAAAAAGGGTGTACGCGTCATTTATATATATATATATATGTATATATAACTACTGCTCTCGCTTCTGTTACTCTGCTATTATTTCCCAATCTGCTATTTGGGCCCTGTTCATTTTTAATTTGTTGGATTCGTAGAGTAGCATTCACTGAATACACTCGTAACGTCAAATCTTAGAGTTTCGTACAATTTTTCTACGACAACGTTAGACTGTTAGTCCTATATTAACTAAACTATAAACAAAAAGGAATTTTTTAAGTATGTATATGTAATTTTATTTGATTTTTACAGGTACAAAATTGTAACAACACGGCAGCAGTATGCCACTTTGTTGGAGCTAATAAAGTAGAAGCCAGGGATTGCTCAGGGTTTCTCCAAATGCTCAAAAGAAGAGGTTGCCGAGTTTTGGCAAAATGTTGCGAAGCAGCTTAACAGTATAGGCCCACCAACGAAAGATGTATCAAGCTGGAAAAAGGTAATAAAGGGCTGTATATAAGTACATTATCCGTTTGCACAACATATTTTTATTTCAGGTGTGGTTAGATTGGAAGGCTTATATAAAGCGAAAATTGTCCGAAAACAATAGGGAGCAAGCAACAACTGGCGGTGGCCGATATAAACAGCACCACTTTAATGATATGGAAGAAGAAGTCATCAAACTGACCGCTTTAGAGACCAGCAGGCACGGTATCACAAAAACAGTAAGTGTGGGACTACCTGCTACTGTCGAAGCAGAGAATAGTGGACCCGATCCGGACATATCCATGCTGTCGGATAACTGCAGTCCTTCTTTCACGAGACGTGCACCAACTGTCCAAAAGCGACTTGATACAAGTACTGCAGACCTTATTAAAGAGCATCTAGCGCTCCAAAACGACTTCCAAGCAAAGAGTCTGCAGCATTTTGAACAGCAAGATATGAAATTAGACAATCTCGCTTCGACTATGCAGCGAATGTGTTCGGCACTTGAAAAAATGTGCGACCTGAAAGCAGCCGACCTGGAAGAAACGCGTAGGCACCATAGAAACATGAAGTGCTTGAATGTGGCCAAAAATCAAATAAAACAACAAATGTTAGAAGTAGAAAATAAGAGCCTCGAAACGTTGTCAAAAAAAAAAATATATATTAATACACATATTTTATTGAAAACTACAAATGTTTTGTATTAAAATTTATTTTATTTTCCACTAAGAACAAACTTTATATTAGTGCTCTACATATAGATTGTCTAATATTTGAAGCTGCATCAATTTAAGTGGGTGATGACAATTGTTCTTTCTACAAATTTCGAGCCTTTGCGTGTATGTTGTTATAGTTCATTTCAGGGCTGCCCATTTGAGGTGAAGGAGATAATGAGATTCCTTAGCGTGCCCTTTGGGGATGACTTGAAGAAATTCTCCAGCCTAGATCCCTTTTCTCTCCTCACTACATCAACAGCACTGGATGGCTGTAGACGGTTTTCCCTTCCCTAAATCTTTTTACAGGTAGTGGCCCACATTATGGTATCCAAACGGTACGTAAGTGCTACTTGAAGTGTTCCTGGGGTACTCTTGCCATCTAACCTACCTACCTTACTTCCCTTTTCCTCCATTAACAGAACCGCAGATGCCAACGAATACATTTTAATATGAAAATTCAGCTAACTTGACAAAAAACTTAAAGATTATTTGCCAAATTGTCTTCTTTACATTGAAGTGAGCTGTTGTCAAAATATTAAAATTTGACATTTGAGTTTGGCAGCACTTTTTTCGTGTTCACATGGAACCCACGATCACAATTTTTTCGTATTCGTAATAGACATTCGTATTTGTAGGTGTTCTACGACTGATTCTATGATAGGGCCGAATAAAACCGACAAATTATCTGGTGGAGGTTGTATGTATGATTGAATACAACTTAGAAATACACCATTGACCATAAACTTCTCGAAAGTGTTTAATAGAGTATCTCATAAACACGAATGTATCGGTTTCCACTCTTTTGGCTTGGCTAAAATCTTATCTTTCGAACAGATATATATTTGTTGAAATAAAAAATTCTATATCGTATTCTTTCATAGCGTCTTTAGGTGTTCCACAGGGTAGTATTCTTGGTCCTATTCTATCTATTCTTTTTATTAATGACATTCGTCCCTGTTTTCAAAATACGAGTTCTCTACTTTATGCAGATGATTTGAAGTTGTTTCATCTCTTGCAACAAGACTTAAATAATCTTACCTATTGCAATCGCGGGAAGAAATTATCGTAGTATCGCAATTGTATTTTACTGTATTTAATCACCAAATTCGTTCAGTAAATGATTTTGTTGATCTCGGAGTTGTCTTCGATAAGCGTTTTACGCTCATGTTATGTCCTTTTTAAGACTTACAGTAATGCAGCATTTCCGCTACTCAACGGATTTTAAAGATCTCTATACCAACAAGTCTAAAGTCGGTCAAAACTCAAGTATGCTTCTATTATATGGAATCCGATATTTAATCGTAAAGAACGGGTGTAAGGTATCACCATGCATTAGTACACAATTCTCCTTATCATGCGTCTATAACTAGAGCACTTTTTGAGTATAATAAAATGTCAAAAAAAAAAGAAATTATTTTGAATTCTGATCTCTATATATATGTATATGTTAAAAATGTTAATAAATTTCATAAAATGGCAATATTAACCAGCAGTACAGAGCGCCAATGGAAGGACTTAAAGCAGAACATGGAGATGAAAAATCAAAATTATTTTTTTGAGATTTTATTATATTTGTTACTGTTGAGCCCTTTAGTCGCAATATATAATATATAAAATATATATATTGGCGCGTACACCCTTTTTGGGTGTTTGACCGAGCTCCTCCTACTATTTGGGGTGTGCGTCTTGGTGTTGTTCCACAAATGGCCGACTCCGAACGGCATATATTTTTATGAGAGGCTTTTTCATGGCAGAAATACACTCGGGGGCTTGCCGTTGCCTGCCGAAGGGCGACCGCTGTTAGAAAAAACTTCTTCATTTTGGTGCTTCACCAAGATTCAATTATTTACATATATCGGGATTTTTTTAAGAGCTTGGGAACTCAAAATGTTAATACAAAACAGAAATAGTGTTGGAATAATTTTTTTTATTATAATCTTGTAGATAATTTCATAGTATTTATGTTTTGGATATGATATCGGGCATATGTCCACCGCGGCTATGAATTACATCTAAATGAGCCCAATCATCAAAAATGCGACGCAATCGACGGTCATTTGGCTTGAATTCTTACTCTATTTTATAACCGTTTAAGCCTAGACCCTTGCTTATAATTTTCGACTTAGTCGAAGAACAAAGGCCAACAAATTGAGAACGACGTCGATCGCCATTTCAGCGTATTCTTTAACACTTCCTTCTATGGACTTCGCGAACAGATTTTTTTTTTCAAAGTATTATAAATTTCCTCACTTTGGATGCGCTGTTCTAGGGTTAAACGATTCATGATGACTTTCTAAGCCTTACTGCATAGAAATGTCCTTAAGGTATGGCCCGGTGGGGTCATTGAACCTTACTTTTTCGAAAATGAAGCTGGAGCAACAGTTACGGTGAATGGATTGCACTATCGGGAGATGATTACCGATTTTTTATGGCCGGAATTGGATTGTATTGATCTGGACAATGTTTATTTCCAACAAAACCGCGCTACGTGGCACACAAGCAACGAAACCATTGATATTTTACGGGAATAACACATCTTATTGGAAAACCCTTTATTTAAAAGTAGGGCCTAAATATTTGAATATATAGTCAAGCAATACTTACGCATAGCAAGGCAAATTGTGTAGTAACCGAAAAAGAATTAGCCTGCGTTTATTTGTCCTGTTTAAGATTTTTTCGGATTAGAAATCTACCACGCCTTTTAAGCAGAAGTTGTCATTTATTTTGTCACCAGTTTTTACTAGAAAACGATCCCCTACTCTTTAAGGTTACTCTCGCTCTCCGAATGATATTTTATTCATTTGACAGTTTTACTACTTTTAGTCTGATTGTACATACACAGTATAATTTCAAAAAAAACCCTATTGTACTATCTCCTTTCCCTCATTTGATAGTGATTCTGATGTCCGATAATGTCTCTCTGTCACAACCAGATTTTTTTCATGCACTAACTGTGCAGCTAACAGAATGATATCCGGCGGCGATATTTCTTCACTTGTTGTCGCACAGCTTGATGAAGGTGTTGTTGTTGGTGCTTGTGCTGCATGGCACATTCACTACACATAAAACAATTTTCACTTTCACAAGCAACAACTGAAAGCGGCAGCTTATTCAACAGCCAGGCGTGTACTAGTAGATCCTTTTTGAACACATGCATGCATTTATGTACATGTGCATTTGTACATATATATATCTTCAGCTTGCCTTGTATGCTGTTTAGCTCGCTGCATGTTGTCCGGCTATTTGCAAACGTTTGCAATTTCGCACCGAACAAGTGAAAATGGCACGGTGCCTGAAGCGTAGGAGGTTATTGTTGCAACACATTCATGCAACGGTCACACCGCGGCATTCGTTAACTAGAAGCTTAGAAAAAGCATTCACACAACAAAAACAAAAGTGAAAAAATAGAAAATATTGCTACGTAAAAATAAGTAGCGACAAGAACTCGTATGCCCAGGCAGACCCTACCGGCAAAAGCTAAAACTGGCTAACGAATCTGTGGTACAGTACTTGTACAAGTATCAAATATCTACAATGCGGATTTTAAGTTGTAAAGATTACTCTATATTAGCCCTTCAGAATGCACAAGCAAAGTTTGGAGTGGTTTTTGTCATGAGCTTCTTAGGAAAGTCATAAGCCTTTTTATTTATTTTAATTTTATTTTGTTTATTGATTTGATATATTTCTAATTATATATTTACTTATATTTAATGATTTGATCCTGACACAGCAAGGATAATCCTTTTAATTATTAGTGCTACTCACAATAGGTTACAATTTTCTTGGTAAAAAAAGTTTAGACACTACATTTTGTAGAATAGTTATTATTAATGCTCGCCAGACAAACTTAAGGAAAAACTCAGCCTAAATATCTTCCAGTAATTTGTCACTCAGTTAGTCGCCAATAGAATGGAGTTGAATAACGGCGATTAGGCAATTGCAATTTATTTTTAAGGCCCAAAGAGCAAATGAGTGGGTTGGAAATTCATTGCTCATCCGCAAACTCTCCATTGTCTTTTATCAAGCTTTGCAGTTTTGTCTAAGGAAAAATAATGTAACTCTTTCATTCAAAATACATTGGAAAGAAAAATGTACCAGACAAATCTTGCGAAAACTTTACAATACCCTAAAAAATTGCCTTGTACTATTATCATCCTCCAAACAATATGATGGCTGTGGTGTCTCATAATCAGTGCTATCAGTGCTCGTAGCTCACTACTTCTCTGTCTGAGCATAAATTCTACTACTACCCTGCTAGGCATTTTGTTGTTTTGAAAATACTAGTACTGTACTAATGGCTCTCATGAGCTTTATTAATAAAGACCTTTCCGATATGTTTAGCTATGAAATTTGCTTTGGTTCAATTTGACGACCCACAAAACCGCAGTTCACCAATTTAGCAGACAGTTCATTGATTTGAACACAACAGTGCCTTAGCACCAACACAAGTTCAAGCTTATTCCACCTTAAAGCAGAGTTCAGTCTCAACATGCATTCATTAAATATTTTTGAAGAGGTGCGAACTGTCATTGCTTGGCTGCTACTCTTGAGTTTAAGTCCAAGGCAACTGTCGCCAATGAACCAGACTTTAAGTATTTCAAAGACTTTGACAAGCACTAATTTGGCAATTGCATTCGTGTGGGGTTGTTGCCTTACATAAATATGAGATCACGGAGCTGGCCGAAATCAATTACTTCAGGTACTCCGTTAGAGCGTCTGTGATAATGAGCCACTCGTAACTGACGTAATTGATAGCAAATGCGTTCAATGGGTCGTATAAGACCAGACATAGTTGGCCAATAAGACCGCTTTAGCAAACACACGGAACTTCAAATATAGAAACGATTATTTTGACTCTGCATCGGTGCTCTGTTTTGTGTTACATTGGGCGGCAATAAATCTATTTAAAAATAGCGCTTAGTATACGGCAAAAAATTGTTCTAAAATTTCCGGAGACCCTACGGTTGGAGGGCAGAAAACATAATCAAACAATCTATATGCTGCTGTTAGCTTATGATATGCGAATGACTGAGGTGAATGTTGGCGGGATAAAGAGGGGTGTCAATTAGAAATGAATCGATCTACAGATCAAAACTGAAATTGGCGGATTTTAAAAGATCAGCCTAAAGTAGCGAAGGCATCTCAAAACCTCGCACACGCAGAAGAGAAATATGGGATATAAAAGCTCCTACCGCTTTCTTCTGAAGCTGCGTGAGCGCGATCCGGCTTCTCTACCTCTAAGAAAAAAATTTTATGCATAAGAAGCATGGCCACATCATCCGGAGTTATCAGC
Source organism: Anastrepha obliqua (assembly GCF_027943255.1). Lineage (NCBI taxonomy): Eukaryota > Metazoa > Arthropoda > Insecta > Diptera > Tephritidae > Anastrepha > Anastrepha obliqua. The sequence continues at coordinate 93,249,274 of NC_072892.1, forward strand.
GGCGCCTTGGATCGCCAGCTACATGAATGCCGTCAGCTGATGCATGCAGCTGTCTTCAGATACATACTTCGACAGATGAGTACCTAAAGTTTCATAAAGCAAGAATTTAAATACACAAAATTTACAATTAGTATTTTATTACTAGCTACAAAGAGTTATAGAATGGAGTACAATTAACAAATACACCAGAATTGCACCAATTGGGAACCAGTTAGTTTCTCTACATTTAACAAACTTTCTTCTATAGGTATCATGGATGTACATGTATATATTTATACATGTGTATACTCCCACGTACAACTCACTATGGCATTTCTATTACAGCAAAATAAGAAACTAGAAACGAAACAAAGGACATGTAAGTGCAATGCCTGAATGTTACAGACGTGGCAAGGTGCAGTATGTATGTAGTGGTATGTAAGTTGCGTGACAGAGAAGGTTACCATCGACATTGTCGATGTGTTCTCAAAAGAAGTAATACGGTGGATTTATTTTAGAGCTACGACAACGTTTGCTAGCATCACCACTTTTCCTTGTGTTTTTGTTGTGAAAATGGGTTCGTTGCTTCTAAGCGCCGTTAGTAGAGATCAAGTTGCAGAAAGATGTTCGTATCATATCAAAATCTTTATCAAATATTACCGTTTTTGCAAATGTGTAAATTTATGGGAAAATCTAGCGCAAATGCAATTCTATTGGATAAGTATGATAAGTTTGAGCTCAAAATAAATAGTATTTAAGATAATAGCAAACAAGAAGATGCGCTAAAGCGTCAAAGAAGACTTGTAAAATAGTAGCGCAAATAAAATATAAAGGGCAAAAACATTGTGTATCGTTTTTAGTGTTATCAAAATAATTTTCTTTTTCCGTTTGTATTGAATTTTAAAAGAATTTTGGAATAAGAGTTTACCGCAAGCAGCAGAAGACTCTTTACAAAATTTGTATCGCCTTAAAATATACGGGTTTTTCGATAGATGTTCTCGAACAATTCATAGCAACTACTTTGGTTCAACTTTAGTACTCAAGTGACTAGGATTGTTTAGTATAAAGACTATTTCAAAAGACGCGCTTAGATGTTGTTTTAAAAAGAAACATGTAAAAATTTACACTCTTTCCGGTTTTAATACAATATTTTTATTCAAAATACAGCTCTCAACAATTATTTGTGAAAAATGTCCAAATGCCCACCATGCCTAGAGTTAAAATCATCTAAACAGTCGACTCATTAATGCCCAACTGTTGAGAACGTCGAGATATCGCTGTTGAAAATTGTTCAGCAACATTTTGTGCTACAATATTACAATATTCTCAACAGAACGACCAGTTTTTCTTTTCGGTCCTTATTTATCCTCGACAGGACCAGTTTCTGAAATTTATTGACCAACGATTGAATAGGCAACTATACGAATGATTGTTTCCACCAAAAAAATCCGAATTTCGCGATATGTTGTTCTTTAAGATCGACCATTTTCATAATAAGTTTCCATAGTTTTAACATCTGCATACTGGAAAAATCTCAAATATGAAATTAAAAAGGTCCAGTCAAGGAGTATTCACTTCTGACCTTGAAATACCTTTTTAACCGGTTCTCTGATCGACAGAGGTTCGGGGAGAAATTCACTTTCAGTGATAAGGCTCATTTCTGGTTATGTGGCTTTGTAAACAAGTCAAATTGATAAATCAGAAGCGACGAAAATTCATTGAATATTCGTCAGGTGTCTTGTAGTAAACTGTAGGTCACTCAACTGTAGGAACAACTTGAAAACGTGCACAAAATATTGGAGGAGGAGCTCGGCCAAACAACCAACAAATGATGTAAGCGCCAATTATACATATATATATATAACTGACACATAATATAAGACTTCAATCGCACCCAAACCCACAATTTTAGAAATTACCACCAATCCCGTTTTCTTTAACAGATTGAAGAGGAAATCAACAATATATCTTATGTGTTAAAAAGCAAAAAATGAGGAATGGTTGCACCACTGCGTTGAAGAAATCGGAATAAATAAATGGATAATATATTAAAATATATGTATATGTGGCTCTAAATAATATAAATACATATATCGACTTTCTGCACCCAAAAGGATAAATCCAATGATTGCGCAAAGGAATCTCATTTCAGCACACCAATTTGGTTTTCGTAAGTATCACCTTACCATAGAGAAAGTTAATTGTGTGTATGATTTCGCTAAACAAACACTTGAGAATGAGCAGTACTGTACTGTGGCATTTTTAGATATAACGCAAGGGTTCGATAAAGTCTGGCATGAAGGCCTGCTATACAAGCTTAAGCAGGGTTTACCACACAACCGTGTCCTGTATGCTCATAAAATTATACTTGGAAAATAGAAATTTTCTTGTTAAAGAAAACAACGAAACCACTTACCTTCACACATTAGAGCAGGTGTACCACAAGGAAGTGCTCTGGGCCTCGTCTTGTACACTTTATTTACATCAGACCTGTCACTATCAAAAAACACATAACATATAAATATACATATACATATACAACGATACTGTCGTCATGGCCAGAAGTACCCTTGTCTCAATTGTTTCTGATTACCTATAAGAAAACTCTAACAGTGTTAGCTGATGGATGAAAAAATGGCGCTTAAAAGCTAACATTCATACTTCATACTTCATGTCCTGCCGTACCTCTTAACATCGTTCTAATACCTCAAATACCTGCCAAATATTTAGATATTATATTAGATCGGCGTCTTACTTGGCGATCGCATACACTTTTAAAGCGAAAGCAGCATGGAATGAAACATCAATCACTACACAATCAATCGTCTACAATTCAGCACTTGCACTAGACAATAAGGAGCTTATATACAAATCCATTCTGAAACCCATATGGACATAACAAATTCAATTATGGAGATCAGCTGCAAAATGAAATCTAAAAATTATGCAAAGATTTCAGTCAAAGGTACTCCGCGTGTGTCCCAATGCTCCATGGCTTGCACGAAACGACATATTGCACCATGACCTAAAAGTTACGACAGCTTTCGAAGAAATAAACAACCTCAGGCAAAAACCCACTTGTCACTCATCCGAACAACCGAGCAAATAACCTTTCTAAGATAAACTACTCTTCAAGATTAAAAAAATGTCAGCCTAACGATTTAACGCAAAGATTTAAATCGTAAAATAAGAAAATGCAAAAGTTGTAAAATAGTATAATATATATGTTATATGATGTTCATTATTAAGTAACGAATTCCCCTGGGAGTTCTTTCATGACTTTCTTTTCTTTAGATTGCTGTAATGAATCCATTTTTCATCACCCGTTACGATACGATGAAGAAAATCTTTCCTTTTTTGCCGCTGGAGCAGTTGTTCTCAGGCTCCTGTTTCTGAATAATTCCCAAAGCATGCAATCGCATGGAAATGGATTGACGGGTAACTCCTAATGCTGAAGCAAGCTCTTCTTGCATTTGACACGGATCCTCATTGAGTAATGCCTCCAATTCAGAGCCTTCGAAGGTTTTTGGCCTTCCTTCACGCGGTCGGTCGTCAACATTAAAATCACCGTCATGGAAGCGACGGAACCAATTTCGGAACGTTGTTTCCCTTAAAGCAGCATATCCATAAACTTGTAGCTCTCGATGCACTTCAGCCGCCGTTTTTTTCGAATGAAAGAGGAAAATCAACACTTCCCGCATATGACGATAATCGGACATTTTCACAAAACCAAAAGTATATGATACCAAAACAAAATCACTAATGTGTCAAAGCAGTTTGTTTGCCATATGTCTAAGCTTGGTTTATGACGTTTTGGTTATGTTAGAATCAACTAGCACACACTGCTGGCGACATCTATTGACAAACAGCGGGAACTTAGGTGCGCACTTAATACTTTTTTATTTTGTTTTTTTAGTGTATTTTTAAATGAATTATAACCTTAAAAATACTTTGTATTTGCATTAATTTTTTTGATACATGCGTTTGCCAATCACATTGTGTTTTTTTTTCATAGGCATTGTCGTAGCGAATTACCGTTGAGTAATCTTTTCAAACCAACCTAAGTCGGATTATTCTAATCTCCTATCCCAGCGTGACTACCGTCAAGTTTTACATCGCTTGACAGGGAAGTCGATTGCCCCCACTGCTGTATCTCAGTCTTTCCGGACGAGTCATCTGTTCATAGTCTAGGCTACCAAGTCGCTGGTGCATGAATGTTCGGAAGTTCGCCAATGGTTCTGTGGTGTTTTTCTCTTACCGAACGGCAGGGCGAGCTTTTGAATAATATGTGGTGAATACCTTCGGTAAAGTTTATGTCGCAGCTACCATTGCAAATGTGTCTTTAGGGTACTTGCCAGATACTGCTACAGCTGCATCATTGCTGCACAGTTCACGCGCAGCTTTACATGACAATAGCCAGGAGCTGAATTTGGTTTTGGTCACGAGCATAGACAGCGCTGTCACAGTGGTATATGATTTTTTGTTGGCGTACTGGAGTTGTACTTTGAATGACAGCCTTTTATCTATTATTATATATATACATATAACTGGGGCTTACACCCTTCTTGGGCGTTTGGCCGAGCTCCTCCTTCTATTTGTGCTGTGCGTCTTGATGCTGTTCCACAAATTATCTATTATTATTTCTAGGTATTTGATTACAGGAATGGTTGAGATATAAAACTCGGGTTACAAAAGTGACATCTTCAATATTTTTTCGGCTACATATAAAAACGATTTCTGCTTTTGTTGTGCAAAGTCTAAATTTTTTTGCCCTGGGCAAGATTTCATGATCAAAACCGCATGGATCGCTTCATTACGGATATTATCTAAAGTTTTAGCCGTCACCAAAACCGCCAATTATTTCCGTTCCCTCTGAAATCCTCACACGGAAACATTATATTCCACAACAACAACCCAAGTGCCGACCCTTTTGAAACGCCGCCCGTTTTTGTATTATACCCCATGATGTATCATACCACAGATTATCGCCATCAAAGTAACCTCACATTATTCTCTTTAGTAAATTGGAGGCACTAGATCGCTTCAGCGCGACCAAAATTTTCGCGCAATGTATATACTTGTATGCATGTGAATAAATTTGTATGAAAATGCGCATTATTATGTGTGTTATGCATACTAGCAACCGCTTCCAACTTTCCACAGCCGCTATGCTTACCATAGATACCGCCGCTTGCATGTTGCAAGTTACTACATATGAGCATAATTTACTGCTTCAACTAAGCTTAGATGTCGAGCGCGCTTTGGTGATGGCATATAAATGGCAGTTGACAGTTGCAATATTTCAAGTTTGTGGTTTCCCAGCCTCACTAATAGCAGTTTCACGTTCGTGTTTTTGTGGGACGTTGGTTTTAATTACAGCTGAGTTTGTTGCGCTTCACTTTACAAATGGCAGTAACATTAATAGTAACTGTAGTTGTTGCTATTAATGTTCTGCACTTTTTGCTTTTGATTTGTTGTTATGAAGCCAGTGACAGTTGGTGCATATTGACATCAAGATATAGTGTCGATACATATGTATGTACAAAGTACTTGTGGGAAAGTGTATACTTTGTAATGTGTATTGCATCCTATGAATACATGTATGTATGTGTTATATGCTGTCAATAGTAATTTAATGGAATTAAATTGGCAATTACGAAGCATGATGAGCCATGACGACATCAACATCAGTGGCGGTGGCGGTGGCAGCTGACAACTTATTTAATGCCTGTAGAACGAGAAGTTGGCACGCAGTGTGCCCGTTGATAGCAATAATTTGATGGTAGTTGGTTTAAATTGAGGCTCAAAGGCGCTTAATTATAATTGGCAGCTCTATTGAACAACAAAAATAAAATGTAATGTGTAGTCAAAATTGGTTGAATATTTCTGATATTTTCATGATGTTTTAAACTGAATGCAAACTGAGATACCGCACTGAAAAACGTTAGCTGATTAAGTCAAATGTTAGAAAGGCTATACTAGTTTGAAAACACTTCTGATCTATTGGAATGATGCCCTTTGCTAAATTTTATGGAAAGCCCACTTAAATTCCATCCAAAATTAAAAGGTATAAGGTTATTCTTCTAAAATGAAAGTAGCCAACGACGCTGTAACTTTTGAAAGTAATGATCTCCGCGTAAAAAGCCAGATTTTTAGACAAAAGACTCACGTTCTTTGCTCCACGATAACCCGCTATTTTTCAAATTCCTGCTCACGAACTCAATAGATATCATTCAACTATCACCGTATTTACTCGCAACTACTCGCAAAACAAATTACATTGCGTCGAAAAAAATATCGGGAATTGTTTAAAAAGAACGCGTTACACATATGTCTAAATTTTTTTTTGGCCGGAGTGTTGGTACAACTGCCCTCTATAGTGTCGCAGAGTTTGAGCGTGATCTCTCAATTAGCTGGTGTGCTCTGCGATTTTCACTAAGGATAAAATATCGAACAAAGAATTTGTCTTAAATTTTGTGTTTTTAACGGGATTTCGTGTGCGGAATCGTTGAAAATGCTGCAGAAAGCCCATAGCGAGTGTGCTTTATCAAAAACACGGGTCTGCGAGTGGTATAAGGCTTTTGCATCAACGTCTTCAACGGATAAAAACGTCGACAAAGTCAAGGTGTCTCACCAAGCAATTCGCAACATTTTACATCATCAATTGGGCACGAGACGTATGGCTGCTCGACTCGTTCCAAGAGAGTTGAATCTCTTTCAAAAAAGACATCGGACCCAATGTTTATCAAGCGCATCAAAACAGGTAATGAGACGTGGGTATATGAGTTGGACATGCAAACCAGTTAACAGGCGACTGGATGGCGCTAACCACATGCGCCGAAACCCAAAAAACCACGTCAAAGTCGGTCAATAGAGTGAAAGTCATGCTACTCGTTTTCTTTGATTATCATGGTGTTGAACACACGGAATTTATCCAAATGGTTATGCTCTAAATAAAGAATATTATTTAGAAGTTATGCGACGTTTGCTTAGGAAACAGCCCAATTTTTGGAAAGAAAACTCATGGATCTTGCACCATGATAACGCACAATCTCAAAAGACTCATATAGTGAATACTTTTTGACTAAAACCTATACAAATATCATCGAATAACCACCGTATTCACTGGATTTAGCCCCTTGCTACTTTTTCCTTTACCCAAAACTTAAATTGTCACTCCGCGGACGCCGCTTCAGTCAATAGAGAATTCGCTGAAGGAGCTGAAGAAAATCTCTTCAAATACGTTTAAAAGGCGTTTTGATGATCAAACAATTATTTGGCGTTTTATTGAACAATTTCCGGTACATTTTTGACATAATATATGTCTTAATACTACAATAATAATGTAATCGCAGGACGTTTTAAAAGTCCGTGAATCCCTTTACGCAGCTTATTATATTGCAAGTGTAACTCTTGTCTAAGTCAAATAAATTCCAGAATTTTTCCTTACTTTTTACTTGTGTTTTACGTTCGTTATCCATATTAACCCAATTATTCCAAAAGCACATGCTAACTTAGCTTTTTTGCAACTCTATGCTAAGACGCATGCCACAAATAGGAGGAGGAGCTCAGCCAAACACCCAAAAAGGATGTTCGCGCTAATTATATAATTATACTCGTATATATACAGGTATACAACGCGATCAGTAGGTTCATGAAAAAATCCGCGTTGCAGGAGACTTTTACTCTATAAAAAAATCAGGATTAGGTTCCTATTCGAAAAAAAAAATATATGTTTCATTTAATATATTTTTCCATTTATTCAATTCATTATAACAACATAAATTAATAACAACAAGCAACACAAAATAAAATAAAATAAAATCTGAAAAAAAAACGGAATTTCAAATCTACTTAACAATGAATTAAACCAAAATTCAAATCGGAACCTTCTACAGATCTTCCTCCTGGGGATCACTTATTATAATTTGAGGGTGTTTGAAACGTTTTGCTCGTGGTCGTCAGATTGATTTTATTCAGAGATTGCTGGTTTTAAAAAATCTTTTATTCAAGGCTGTTTTCTCTTATTTCATAAATCATATATCTGGTAGGCAGATAAATTGTTTTCTAGATTTCTTCTGAACATTTTTACTCTATCCCTTAGAGGATCGTTTTCTAAAAAATACTCTTCTAACTCCTTCCCCAGATTTAAAATTTTTTCCACACTTTGTAGTGAAAAGTTTTTATTTTCTGCATTGGGAATATTGTAAGGGCTATCTTCAATCGATATTGCTTCATTTGCCGTTATCACTAAATCTGTTTCATTTATTTCGTCATCCGTAACTACTTCTCGAATATCATCCATAGTAATTTCGTCAAATCCATCGCCTCTTATTACGTTCGCCAGTCTTGCTACGTTTCTATATTCGTCCTATACTGGATTAACAGCAGTTTTCTAAACCGCTACCTCCGGGAATAGTGCTTTCCAGCAAGCTCTCAGTGTTCATTGTAAAACTTCTTTAAGTGAGGTACCAACAATGCCAACACAATTTCAAATTGAGAACTGATTCCACTTCTGCAATATTAGCCCAAATGACTTGCGTATGTAGTATATTTTAAATTTTGCTATTGTTCCTTCATCTAAAGGTTGTAATAACGACGTTGTGTTGGGCGGTAAAAATATTGAATATTAGAATGGCATAAATCAGTTGCATGTGGTGGTGCATTGTCTAAAAGAAGTAAAACTTTAAACACCAACTTCTTTTTTTTAATAATTTTCTACATAGCAAAGGAACAAAGCAATGTTGAAACCATTCATAATCATGTAAATAATCATGTTTTTTAACAATTTGTGCGAACTCTTCTGGATATTTATCCGCTGCATTAACATCTGCGGCCGCCGTAGCCAAATGAGTTGGTGCGTGACTACCATTCAGGATTCACAGAGAGAACGTAGGTTCGCATCTCGCTGAAACACCAAAATTAAGAAAAACATTTTTCTAATAGCGGTCGCCCATCGACAGTCCTCATCGGTTGATAGGACAACCATCCCTTAGTAATTGAATATTGTTAATACTTTCTGCTTAGTTACATTTCCATCTAAGGACAATCGCTTTTTCGTCATATCTTGTATCCACACCGTTAGCGCTTGTTCCATTTGTTCATTATCCTTGTTCTTGGACGAGAAGTGATTTTTGCGAGTACCGATGATCCAGATGATATCGAACATCTTATTTTCTCTTCGTTTTGTTTTATTGTTCTTATTGCTGATTCATTTAATTTAAAATGTCTAGCAATATCAGCTACCTTTTCTTGATTTTGAAGTCTATCCAAACGCATCTTTTGAAATACCCTTTATTTACTATATTGAGTTCATAGAGAATTTTATCTATATATATAGATATATATATATATATATATATATATATAAAATTAAGTAAATTTTTCGTAAAAATTGTGTTTTCTCAAAAACTGAAAAATACAGTAATTTTAATTACCTCGCCAATGAGGTACTTGATTTTTTAACAGTTTAGTGTTAATAGTTTCGGAATGCGTAAAATTTACCTTCGACCTTGATATCTGCACTGTTTTTAATAACCGCAGAAAAAATGTAGTATGAACAAATGAAACTTTCTATCGAACCTCATTATTGGTTTTTTTTCTGGAGAAATGGTGCGTATTATTTACTTATATTGCATTGGCAGCGACTTAATTGGAAATCGTAACACAATTACCAAGTCTAGCAAATCATATTTCTTTCTAAGAAAAAAACAGAAAAAATTTAACAGGTTTATGAGCAGCGCCGTATTATAAATTAGAATCCAATTAAATCGAGTTTTGTAGTTTTACAATTCGGCCAACAAGCTGGCCATATCTTACTAAAAGCATGCGTCGATTATATAAAATTCCTTTAAGCCCGAATTTAGATACTTCTTAGCTTGATAAAATTAGATTTTCTTAGAGTTAGATGGAAAAGCGCAGTCCTTGACGATATTTATTTAAAATTAAAGAGACCCACACCCTGTCAAAATTGCACTTCTTATTCTACTGCGTGCTGCTCAGATTTTCTTGGCGAATTCGCGATCAGTTTAGTTCTGTTCGTTCAACGGCCTCTGTCGCGTGCGCTAATGAGTAAATAAATATTTTTCTAATTATAATTTTTTTCTAATCTCATGGAAACTCTCGTTGTATACATTAAATATTAATTTGATGCTTGAGCAAATAATTTCTTTAAATTCAATCGTTTTGTCGTTGCCAGTTTCCCGTACGTGATTGAAAAGGGGTGGTAAAGAGCATGACAAAGGTGCTTCCACATAGTGTGCCCCATTTCGTGGCAACATTACATAGCATTTACTTAGTATTGACACTTCTGATTGCGTTGAATTGCGTGCAAATTGCAAGTGCAGAGAAGACAGAGAAGACAAATGTCGGTAAGTTTTGGGAAAATATTCAGCACGCGATTTACCAAATTAAATTCGTATGCAAATTTGATTACGTAAATAGTGACGAAAAATCGGTGCGCCACGCAGTTTCAGGGGCGCACTGTGTTGCAGATGTCGCGAACCACTTCGCTAACGCATCCAAAAAATATTTGTCTTCCAAATGCTGCTCCACCGCATCTCTCGTGGTACCTGTATACATTGTGCCGTATACAAATAAATATACAATATTTAATACTTTTTACATACATATTAACAAATCCACAAATATACACAAATCTATGGATAGAGACAAATTTACATTGCATTTTGTGCGATGTTTTTGCTGTGATTTGTTGCTCTTTCATTTTGGCGACATTTGCTGCAAAGTGAAGGAAAAGACGTGGCATAAAGAAAAACAAGAATAGTTGGCGTCTGTTTGTGCATAAGTAAAATGTGCAAAAAAGCAAAAACATCTTATGCCACAGTGCGATTTTCTTAGGTTCTTTACTATAAAATATATGAAACTTTGGATAATATGGGCTATAGTCTTTACCCATCTGAATAATTTGTATGTGGGCTCTCGTATCATTTCATTGTTTGTTACAGACAAATACGTCTCCAACCGAAAAAATTTCGATTACCACAAATTGTCTACTAAAGTTAATTTCTTTAAGTCCAAAATATTATATTATTTATCCCAATCTAACAGTGCCCATTTTAGTCTGATAAGAAACCAAAAAATTTGTAAATCGATAGTTAAATTAAAACTTTAATTTCTACAAAAGATGACGTCAGAAATCCGTATTAAGCGATTTATAAGTGGGTTCCGGTTAGGCAAACTGCAATTTAAAAGATAAACCTTTGAACTAAAGAAATCTCTGAGACAATTGCTTGACTACGTGCATTTAAGCAAAGATTGGCCAAGAGCTAAATATTACACAAAATGCCCTTTGGGACTCCATGAACAAGACTGGACATATAAATAAGCTCGATGTATACAAAGACCATCTGCGAATTTCTTTAGCAAAAAAATCAACCCATTTCTGAAGCGGATAGTGACTGGTGATTAAATAGGGAACACTTATGATAAAATATCTCAAACGAAAGTGGTTGTGGTCGAAGGGCGGTGGCCAATGTGTGTGTGTTTGGTCAGGTTTTGTGTATGTTTGGGGGGACTGACAGGAAATCACCTACAATGAGTTACTTCCCTACAAGTAAGTTCTTAATTCGGACTTATACTGTCAGCAATGCCTCATAAGAGACTCGGCACTCGAAGGCTTCGTATTGGCGACAATATTGCCAACAGCGCCTTTTTGTTGTAAGGCACACCATGTGTATTCAAATTTAAGTCGATAAAAAGCTTTTTCAGAATCAACAAAGACTAGGTATAACGATTCGTGCATCTTGTTTAATTGTCTTAAAGTAGCTTCGACTTTATCTTTAATTCTGTCTAAAATGACTTTACACAGCACTTTAAGCGTAACGCATAGAAGCATAAAAGTAGGAATAATAGTTAATAATAATTAGTAAAAGCAATAAGTAAATATATTCAGAATATGTTTCAGTTACAATTTGGTAGCAATGTAAGACCGGGAAAATTAGCATTGGAAGTGGAGGGTATTTAGAAAAATAGTTCTGTCCGTTTCTCTGTCCGACCATATCTGCAACCCGAGTAAACGTGGATTGCTCTAGATTAAAGTTAGGTTTGCCTCGAAAATCGCTCATCTTCATAGAAACAAATTTCGTCCTTTCCTCTACTAATAGGGTAAAATGCGTAAATAAATATATTAATTAATATATTAAATGATGACATCACAAAATCGATGCTCACAATTATTCAGAAATTCTAAAAAAAACGAGTGGTAACGCCCACTCCTAACGCCTTAAGGGGTTAGGGGTAGTCAGAGGCCCGAAAAAATGATGATTTTCACGAATTTTTTTTTGCTACTTAATTAATTTATTTAACAAAAATAAAAACATAGCATAAAAACATCATGTTTTAACTTGACTTCACCAAAATTTCAAAAAAAAAAATTAATAATTGCAAAAGTTATCGCTGTTTGTGTGAAGCCCGTTTCTCCAGAAGTCCCTTGCGGTGAACATCACAAGTCCTTGCAGATTCATCTAAAACCAATCGGACAAGAAAAATTAGTTTTATTAATAGATAATCTTGTGCCTGATCGAAGCTTTTTTTTTTCAAAATGAACAAAATGGCGGTCTCAGAAAATTTTTTCCAGATTTTAGAAAAAAAAACCAACAGTTAATTGTTAAAAAAAAATCGAAATTTTTGAAAAAAAAAAAAATCCTTCGATCAGGCACAAGTTTTTTATGTTTTTCAAAAGCTGTATAAATTTTATTGAAATCTACGTAGCGGTTTTTAAGTTACAGTGTTCACCAGTTTGAAAAACATAGTTTTGAGAAAAACGCATTTAAAGTTTTGCTATCGGCTCCGGAGCGGCCGAGCGCCCTTTGTTAATTGTTGAATAACTTGAAAAGTATTTGTCGGATTCACTTCAAATTTTTACACAATATTTTTAAAACATTATACTTTAAGAAAATGCAAAAAAAACAATCGATTTTTTGAAAATTCTGACTACCCCTAACCCCTTAACACAGTTTGTGCCATTTTGACCCCGAGTAAAGTTATCCTAGTGGAGAGAGGTGTTAAAATCTTTATTTTGCAAAATTTTTATATTTATCTGATTTTGAATTTATTTTATTTACTTCATTTGTCAATTCGCTTTTAGGCCTAATTTATGAAAACACCAATCCACATATGGAGAAGCTCTTTGAAATGGCTATCGCTAAAGCGAACCAGGACAGCGATGGCGCCCTACAGCTGAGCGGCATTTCTGTACCCATCCAACCAGGCAATGCCTTCGAAACGTCAAAGAAACTCTGCAAAATATTGCGGGTAGGCATAGTAACGGCATATTTCCAGGGTTTGTATAAAAAATATCGGAACAAATTCGATGTACGGAATCCAGATTCCAAGAGTGCATCACACGTAATGGTCAATATTTCAATACTTCCGCACTTCTCTTCTTGGAAATAGGTATTGTAATAAACTTTTACCATTAGTAGTTCTGTTTTGGTTTAGCTATTAATTTCTAATTCTACCACCGGACATACATATACAGAAACACTACTAGTCATTTGTGCATCTGAGGTAGCCTGGGTAATTTTTTTTTATATACTAATATGATTTCCTAGCCTGTTCATACTTCTTACTGCGTTTGATTGAGATTAATGACCTGACAGGAAACTGCACGAAACTTCTCACGATACTTTTTATACAAACCCTGTAAATCTATCCAATCATATTATTTGCTTTGATTTCCTAACACTTTCATTACTTCCATATGCATAGCAAAATTTAGTAGCCGTGTTTGGTCCCACCACAGATATGGCTGCCAAGCATGCGATGAGCATTTGCGATGCCAAAGAGCTGCCATTCATCGATACACGATGGGATTTTGGTGTGCAAATGCCAACAGTTAATTTGTATCCACATGCCTCACAGCTGGCGGTAGTGTTGAAAGATTTAGTAGTGGCGTTGGAGTGGACGGATACCTTCACAATCATCTACGAAACGGGTGAGTATTGTAGTTAGAAGTGGACGGAGGGATGAAAGAGCTGACGTGACTTAATTGCATATTAATGTACTTCAACAGGTGAATTTCTGCCTATGGTGAATGAATTACTGCAAATGTATGGCACCAATGGGCCCAGAATCACTGTACGCCGCTATGAGTTGGACTTGAATGGCGACTATCGTAATGTGCTGCGACGCATTAAAAATTCCGGTGATTACTCCTTTGTTGTAGTGGGTTCAACAGAAACGTTGCCTGAATTTTTCAAACAGGTCAGCGCTGCGTGGCCAATGAGATAGAAAGAGAAAGACAGAGTGTTTGTAATATTATGCTTTCTCTTTTTCTTTGCTAGGCTCAACAAGTGGGCCTTATGACTAATGACTATCGTTACATAATCGGTAATTTGGATTTGCAAACTATGGATTTGGAGCCCTTTCAGCATGGTGACACCAACATAACTGGCATACGCTTGGTCTCACCGGATACGGAGAGTGTAGAAGAATTAGCAAAAGCATTATACGAAACGGATAACCCTTTTCAAAATGGTAGGAAAGTAATTGGTCAGTGATCAGACATAAAATGAATTCACAATTTGTCACAGCAAATATGTATGTCACATGGAATAGGTTAATTTATCATAATTTATGCGATTATATTTAAGTCATATATTAAAAGTTCAACTCACATTAGCATACACAAGTAAAACTTCTCCGAGACGCTATTACTCGCATATTTGAATAATTTGGTTGCTCATGAGTAAGCAACTTGGTGAGATTTGGTACTTTTTTACAGCCGGAAAGAAAACAAATGATAAACTACGAGCCACCAAAATTTTGGCATATTTATATGTACCTGTATATGTTCGTATATTACGATGCATGTATACACATTCACACTTGTTTGTTATATTACCAGTACGAGCATATATATACTAAGCCACACGATAAATTCATAGCAAAACCATAAAAAATGTATTATACTTTCATTATTTATGATTATTTAATCTTGTGTCACCGCTTCTGCTTCCGCCACTATGCTTCGATTTTCGCTTTGAACTTTGGACGCAGTTGGGTGGAGAGTGTACATACATAAATATGTACATATTATATTATACGCCGACTGTAACATCACAGGAGGCAAAAGTCCAACGCCTCAGCAATCACTCCAGTTCATGTACTGGTATTTAATGGAAGACGTCATACTGGTTCGGGAGTGACCAGAATTGCACCCATTACAAAATGACCAATTAGAGATAAAAGAAAAATATTGTAAGAATATCAGAAACCTAAATATTAATGAAAGTATTAATCTGCTTATTGTTGAGTTGGGTTAAATTTCCACACCACGGCTTCGGCCGTATGCTTCTGATGCTTCCCTTCTCCACAAAAAATCCCTTGTTGAAAAAGTCGTCAAAGCCGCCAAGGCTGAAGACGAACGCAGTTGCTATTGAACCCCTAAAAAATGACTTACAAACTTTCATAACGACCCTTGAATTTTTTCTAATGCCGCAAGGAGCAATAGCAGCTATCTCCTTAAACTTATAAGAATTAGCAAGTCATCCTTTGGCTTTTGCAGCCCGATCGTATTAATCGAGAAAGTTTAATAAAACTACTATAAATTAATAAAATTTTTTCTAAAGTTAAGTTTTCCTCCATTTTCCTCAAACCGAATTTTTCACAAATATTTATTTATTTATTAAAAGAATACTAATTAGAAATAATTATTCCTCTCAAAAAACTTATGCCTGACTTCTACGCCTTTCGGCTATTTTTCTACGAATAAAATCAAAAGGCTTTCAGCTGTCAAATACTAATTATGTAAGCTAAATTGTATGTGTATGCACAAATGCTTCAACACAATCGTACATGAAAATTGACTCGCACAAAAGTGGTTCACTTGTATGGAGTTCAGAACTATCATTACTTATTTCGCGTACTATTAAATTTTTAGCATGGCGCTGCTATTCCAAAAAATTGCAATGCCCCTCCGTTTCTCCAAAAAAAATCCAGTAAGAAATTACACCACAAAAAACTGATTATTTCTAAATTTTCTAGTTTATTTATTTATCTATTCTAATAAACTAATTTATTTCAGTTGTGTTTGTGCACTAAAATCTACAACTTGAGTTTTGGTCTTATTTTTTGATTCCTGCAAAAAATATATCATACTTTTAATAGGAATAGCCGGCTGATACCGATTTCCTTTCCAGTTGGACCAATTGTTTTTTGACTGTTGAAAACCCTATGTGAATTTTAGCGTATAAGCAAAGTGTTGCAATGTTTTGAAAGCCTATAAAAAACTTAAAAGCGGAAAGCCTGAACTTTAATAAACCGGAAAACTTTTCAGTCACATTGTTGTGTGGTAATTAATATACATATGTTCCGAATATGACCTAAAGTGGCCCATTTAATTGATATTTTTGATTATGTCGGCCAGAGTTATTCCTAGAAGATATCGATTTTCCTGAAGCATTTATTTCTAAGCAATTAAGATATTTCCTCCGTATAAACTAATTCGGATCATAAGCTCAATATTTAAGAATATCTCGACCACAACGCCATCTAATGGATCCAAATATTAATTTCCCAGACGTAAATGAATGGACGGCTTAGGATAAATTATAACCGAAATTATAAACGAACATTCATATTCATACATAAATTTAGAAAATTTTGAAATGGGGTTCTGTAGTTGCATTTAAATAAAATTCATATTGACAAATATTATAATAAATTAAACTTTTTTGTGGTTGCAAGAAAGATATTTCAATTAAGTAAGGGAGAATGGGGAGTTGTGAGACGGGTTTTGTTTTTGGACCCGTATTACTCAAAATCTTAATATTCTGCATATGTCGACGATGGAATCTTTAGTCAATGAATACTGGAAGCTATTGGTATGGCCTATTTAACAAAACTACAATTTTCCTTAAAATTAAAATTGTATATAATAATATAAAATATAATACAAAATACAAAAATGTGGGGAGTTGTGAGACACCCTGGTTTAAATCAATAAAAATGACTTATTTTAGTTGTTAGTTCTTTATTAAGATGATAAATAAAAAAGAAAAGACAATTGTTATAAAAAAGTGTATTAAAAATGCAATGCCATCAATCTGATGATTCGAGGTGAGAACATGTGTAATAACCAGTTCGTAAATTGGCACACTTTAGGTGCACATCTCGATCGCATACATTGTAATGAATGGAGTTGTTTCTGCTTAACTTTTTCGGCATTGCACCTTTGCAGATGATGCAAAAATCTTCTTCTTCTTTAAATTCTGATGAACTTCAAATTATTGCTGCTGAAAGATGCTTTAAAACGTCGAAAAAAACGGTGTCTCACAACTTCCCACATTTGTTGTCTTACAACTCCCCAAATCGTTGTTTTTATAAATGGCCGCGTAGTCATAAACACATCGAACGTTCATGCCCAAGTGAATGTGTAAATTCAAAGCTAATAGGACAATTAATAATTTGTATATATTAACATTTGCAATTTGCTTCAACAACTGATCGAATGTATCGCAAAATAAAAGATGAAAAAAACTTTCCGAGAAATTCCGAAACACAGTAACTGGAGAGACGCGTCGAATGCGTGTAAAAATGACCAATGCTAGCTGAAAAGTGAGATCGCATCGAGAACACTTGTTGACACTTAAAACCGAATGTAAACAAATGAATAATGCCGAAAGGTAACAATGTCTCACAACTCCCTGTGTCTCACAACTCCCCATTTTCCCCTATAAAAAATAATTATAAATACTCGTATCTTGTTGATGTATTGCCATGGTAATTTGCTTATGCGATGACGCCAAGTTTCTTGCACTTCTTCTCTGACAGTCCGGCTCGCACAAGCAACTTATTTTGTCGGAGGTACAATAGTAGTCATCTCTCGACTGCAGGATCGGAATGTAAAATCGTAAAATGAACGAAAATTCTTTGCCTATAGCTACTTGCCAGTTCAGATACAGTCTTACTTTGCAGACAAATGTTGCTCTACGCAAAGCGAACTTCGCAATTGACGGACTAGTTGCGAACCAGAAACTTGTTTCATTACTTCAGGTTTTCTCTTCAGGGTTACAAATAAATAGGCGTACTACACTCATCTACTCATCTTCTTGCATTTATGTATGTATATGTGCATCTATACATACCTAATATCTCTATGTTATTTCTATTTGCAGTGTCATGTCCTTTGACCACCAGCATGGCTTTGGTTTACGATGGCGTTCAGCTGCTCGCAGAAACATTCAAGCATGTAATGTTCCGTGCGGTGTCATTAAATTGTAACGATGCCAGCTCATGGGATAAGGGATACACGCTCGTCAACTATATGAAATCGGTAAGTTAATAGTGTGATAACAACCTAATGCACATACATACATATGCGCAAATACACGCTGCAGAAGCGTATGGCCATCTCAAGCTTGAATTGGCTCAGAAGAACACTTAAACTACTACACTTCGCCGTTCTGTGATTTCCTCTTCTTAACGATTACTTCTCGAACATTTGTATGTAAACATGTATTTAAGAGCAAATTTCTTTTGCTGGGGTAATAACACCTTTGTGTCGATGGCTGTTAATAAATTGTATAAGTATATTTGAGGCAGGGAATAACCGGGCTTAAGAATTCGCTCGAAAGGCAGTAGGCAGTTTTATGCCAGTCAGGAATAGCTTGACAACTGGACTGTTGTATATAACAATTTCTTATAGCATGTGAATGTATGTGTGTACTTATGTATAAATATCTAACTTTTGAACGCATAAAAGCGTTCTCGCTAAAAGTACTGCATTTATGGGGATAAAGTTTGGTTGTCTTAGTTGAAGGTAAACATTTTATGAAATAAATTGCAATTATGTCTCTTGATCCACCGCGAAACTACATATATACAGTGAGCTAAATAAATATAGTACATGCAAAACTTTCTGGATTTTGTGTCATCAAAACAACCAACCTATTTGCCGTGTGAACTTAAAAATATAACCAGATTTGATTGGCCTTGCCGACCTGCCTTTAGACAATTCACCAGTCATGATCGTAATACATGAAAAGCCACATTTAACTGATAAATTGTTAGATCGTGTGTTTGGTCTCACAAAAAAGAGGATATTGGAGATAATAACATACCTTTAGATCTCTTGCCGCAAATTTTTAATTGAAAAATGAGGGTAAGAAACTCAAGCAAGTTCTGAAAACCAAACAAGAGTAATACTTCAAAACGTTTACAAAGAGATTATATCCTCATGGAACCCAAAAGTATTCTTTATTGAAGACATCAGTAGACACTGAAATGCTACTTAACAAAGATAATGTCATTTGAACTCGAAGTCCCGTGGCGAGAAGTCCCTTTGTTTGGTATCAAAAAGTTGTTCATTCCCCACTAAAATAAAAATTTAGGAAGTGCGCGTGTTGATGAGCCATGCCAAAAACAAAATAGTCTCCTATATGACCACAATTATATAGGCACCTTCAAAAATGATGCCGAGATATCGATTGTAAACAATTCCCAGACGCTAACTTTGTTTTAAGCCATTTTTGAAATTTGTCAAGAAGACAGATGTACAAATTTGCACGACAGAATATCGCAAAATTCGTTAGTTTTTTTTTTTTTAAACAATGTTCAGTCAATACCCTTATCATTTTTCTTATAGTTTCTCTATTAAATCTTAACACGATTTTCTATCGACCGTTGTTCCATTTCGGCCATGTTTGTCTGCTTAGTTCGCATTTTGTGAGGTTTTGCCAACTTGTATTTACCTTGGTTTCCCCATCTATAAGTAGTTTGCAAGGGGCTATAGGCATAGGTATCCGCGTCTTATCTATTTGGAGGTCAAGCGTTGTTCCGGTTCGATCAAGTTCATCGGGCTTGCAGTTCCCTGCTATATTCCTGTGGCCTGGCATTCAAATAAGGTGTACTTTGTAGTATTTATATACGTCATTTAGATGTTAAAACATTCTTTGGCTGTTTTTACCGAGTGTGTTTTAGATTCTAGTGCTTTTATTGCTGCAGTTATCCGAGTATATGAAAACTTCATTTGTGGATAATACTCTCGTTTTTATTACCGTAAGTCCCTCTTTTATGGCAGTGACATTCGCTTGAAGTACAATGCAAAGCCGGCCACCATACTAGTATACCGTATGACAGGATTGGTCTTACAATTGCTGCGTAAAGCTAATATACGATAGATGAGGAAGGACCCCATCTTAGTCCTTTTAGCTGTTTACAAGAGTAGAGTGCCAATCTCGCTCTTTTTACTCTATCTTCAACACTTCACTTCCATCTTAGTTTTCTATCTAATATTAGACCAAGTAGCAGGCCTCATCACTAAATGACAGTGCCGTTCCACCTAGAGTCGGAGGAGTTTTATTTGGCATTTTGTGTTTCCTGGTAAATAGGATGAGTTCAGTTTTATTGGGGTTGACGCTTAGTCCATTTGCTTTTGACCAGCTTTCAACCATATTTAGTAAATCCTGCATGACTTCTATGAGTGTATTGGGGAATTTCCCCCTTACTACCATTGCAACATCGTCCGCATATGCTACTACGTGTTGTCCTCTCTCCTCTAGGCTCTTTAGCAATGATTTTAGTGCCAGCACCCATAGGAGAGGGGACAGCACACCGCCTTGAGGTGTTCCTCTACTGACTCTTTATTGCAGAGCTTTTAGACCTTAGATGGAATTGATATATGAAAAGTAGGTAAAAAATGGAGTTATCATTATTTTTGTTTAAAATTCGTGAGAGAGCTTCTTTCGCGTGAGAACTTCTCTCATGGACTATCAGGTATAGCTTAAGAAGAAGCATATGAAAGAGCATATGGAATAATTGATAATTTTCACGGTTCATCACGGTGTATATTCTTAGTTCGATTCGATTTCAGCCATACTAATCTCTGTACAGGTGCTCGCAATCGGTGATCCTACAATGCTTCAAATGTTGGCTCTCAAAATGGCTTCACATTTGTTCATTTCATAAGTTGTGGCACTCATATGTTTTGCCACAAGGATGACAGATTACCAGGTTTGGCCTTCAGCTATGGTGAAAAACGAAATTGAGCGACTAACTTCGGTTACCATGACACCGGGGACTCGGCAATAGAATTTTTGCGCGCTCATTTCACTTGTATTCAACGGAAGCGAAGCAATAACCAAACTCGAGGAGAGCTGTTTGACGGTTTGAGGTTTTTTTACCGTGGATACGAACTGATCTGAGCACTCGAGTCGCGACACTGACTTAGGCTTGCGTTGAGAACTTGTTGTTTTGCGTGAGATGATCTGAGCCAAGCCAATTAACAATTTTTCTGTCGCACGGTTCAATTATCAAATATATAGATAGCAGCGCTTTGAGTCATGAGCTATGTACGAGGGTCGTTTGAGAAATCCGTCCAAAAATAAAAATAACTTAATTATTTGGATTAAATCTTTTTTTTTGTATTTTTCAACACAGTCTCCTTTCAGGCTTGTACACTTTGGCCAACGCTATTCTAGTTTGTTGATCCCCTCCGAATAATAGGATTAGTCTCAATCTGAAAAATAACCGTTCGTTTCTGCAGTCACCTTCTCGTTTGAATAAGAACATTTTCCCGCCGGCCACTTCCTCAAATTGGGGAACAAATTGTAGTTTGTGGTATCCGATAGAACCAAGTTGGGAGAATAACAGGGATGTGAAATTAATTCTAATCCTATTTTCATTAATTTTGCGACCACAACTGCTGAGATGCGAGCTGATGCTTGTTGTGATGGAAAAGGAGCATCATTCGACTTCCTCGATTCAAACGAATGCCAAACACAACGAAATAGCCGATCTGACTGGAACTTGGTGTGTATTCTTCCAAGAGATGCTACTAACTATACCACCTATCTGACTTGGCACGGACTTTCCAAACGACCCTCGTATATATACAAAAGCTCTCATAGTCAACTGTGGCACAATCATATGTATTTAGTATAAAAGCCATTTTGAAAAGTGAGGACACCCCTAACTTACATGTATTTGTAGATGCATAGTTTTAAGTTTGCATCTCCTGCCTTGGTACATAAATATAAATTCATCAAACAAGCTTATATACTTTCGCTTATTCCACTCTTACTTAAAAACATACGAGGATCGTATATGTGCAAGTATATGCACGGATTCCATTCACTTATATGTATGTGTACCTACATTGGTAAGCGCTAAAAGTCCACACTTTTACATTTTCAGCTAAGCTCAAGTGGACTTACCGGTGAAGTGAATTTCAACTATGAAGGCTTGCGTACAGATTTTGCGTTAGATGTTATTGAATTGGCCCCATCGGGCATGCAGAAAATTGGCGAATGGAAGACTGGGGTTGGCTTTATTCCTAATCGACCACCACCCACGGTAGTGGAGCCGGATCAACGTTCGTTGGTGAACAAGAGCTTCGTAGTTATAACGGCTATAGTAAGTGCTGCATGTACCTACATACATATATACACATAAATAAGACTATCATGATTAAGAGTTACCCGTTAGAATGTAGCTTAAGTTGTTCAGCTAGCACCTTAGTGGAAGCTTTTGCTACTTTGTTTTTGTTTACTTTTTTACTTATAATATACACTCCATATTAACTTTTACAACATTTTTCATCTTGTTTGCTAACATCCAGAGTGAACCTTACGGCATGCTAAAAGAGACTGCTGCCAAATTGGAAGGCAATGATCAATATGAAGGCTTTGGCATTGAGTTAATCGAGGAGCTGGGTAAAAAATTGGGTTTCTCCTACACCTTCCGCTTGCAAGAGGATAATAAATATGGTTCATTCAATCCGAAAACGGGCAAATATGATGGTATGATGTTGGAAATAATCGAAGGGGTGAGTAATTGACGGCACACATTAATCCAGTAGCAGAATTGTATATATGTATGTAAATATATATATATGTAAATATATATTTGTACTTTGTGCCATATCGACTCACATTGACGAGTTGAGCGCATTTAGTTAAGTGAACAATATCCGCATAGATAAAATATTTTCATCGGTATACGAGTATAAAATCCACATACAAATTGAAGTGATTTACATGATTTATTACATCACATGTATTTGTCGGAAAAATACAAAAAAAAAAGAGGTTGTCTGCAAAGTCGGTTTACTGACGATAGTTTAACGTGATAACGTCATAAGAAAATACTGATTGAATGGTTGCATTTTTCAAAAGAAAATTTTAATTTTATTTGTTTGATACATATTTTGTATGGATATAGAGAATGAGTTAACATTAACATAACATATACTTTAACATAACATAACATAACATAACATAACACAACATAACATAACATAACATAACATGACATAACACAACACAACACAACACAACACAACACAACACAACATAACATAACATAACATAACATAACATAACATAACATAACATAACATAATATAACATAACATAACATAACATAACATAACATAACATAACATAACATAACATAACATAACATAACATAACATAACATAACATAACATAACATAACATAACATAACATAACATAACATAACATAACATAACATAACATAACATAACATAACATAACATAACATAACATAACATAACATAACATAACATAACATAACATAACATAACATAACATAACATAACATAACATAACATAACATAACATAACATAACATAACATAACATAACATAACATAACATAACAAATTACCCCGTATTAAAGCACTTATCAACAGCTTTCATTTGATACCCATATTGTACATACACAACCAAAGGTTACCCGGGTCCACGTTTTGACCTATATCTCGAGACCCCAGTCACGGAGCAGATAGAAATAGTCTGAACTAAAGCATTCACCAACAGCTTCCATTTGATACCCATATTGTACATACACATCCGAAGGTTACCCGGGTCAACGTTTTGACCTATATCTCGAGACCCTATCTACCAATAGGTATTCAAACTATACGGAAATCATCTTCAATACCTACTTAACAATGTGTGTAAGTTTGGTTTAATTCGGTTCAAAGACACGGCGGGTCCACGTTTTGGCATATATTTCGAGACCCTAGTCATCAATAGGTATGAAAATTACCCCGTATTAAAACACTTATCAACAGCTTTCATTTGATATCCATATTGTACAAACACATTCTAGGGTCCACGTTTTGGTCTCTATCTCGAGACCCTAGTCACGGAACGGATAGAAATACTCTGAACTAAAGCTTTCACCAACAGCTTCCATTTGATACCCATATTGTACATACACATCCGAAGGTTACCCGGGTCCACGTTTTGACCTATATCTCGAGACCATATCTACCAATATGTACCCAAACAATACGGAAATCATCTTCAATACCTACTTAACAATGTGTGTAAGTTTGGTTTAATTCGGTGCAAAGACACGGCGGGTCCACGTTTTGGCATATATTTCCAGACCCTAGTCATCAATAGGTATGAAAATTACCCCGTATTAAAGCACTTATCAACAGCTTTCATTTGATACCCATATTGTACATACACATCCGAAGGTTACCCGGGTCAACGTTTTGACCTATATCTCGAGACCCCAGTCACGGAGCAGATAGAAATAGTCTGAACTAAAGCATTCACCAACAGCTTCCATTTGATACCCATATTGTACATACACATCCGAAGGTTACCCGGGTCAACGTTTTGACCTATATCTCGAGACCCTATCTACCAATAGGTATTCAAACTATACGGAAATCATCTTCAATACCTCCTTAACAATGTGTGTAAGTTTGGTTTAATTCGGTGCAAAGACACGGCGGGTCCACGTTTTGGCATATATTTCCAGACCCTAGTCATCAATAGGTAAGAAAATTACCCCCTATTAAAGCACTTATCAACAGCTTTCATTTGATATCCATATTGTACAAACACATTCTAGGGTCCACGTTTTGGTCTCTATCTCGAGACCCTAGTCACGGAGCGGATGGAAATACTCTGAACTAAAGCATTCACCAACAGCTTCCATTTGATACCCATATTGTACATACACATCCGAAGGTTACCCGGGTCAACGTTTTGACCTATATCTCGAGACCCTATCTACCAATAGGTATTCAAACTATACGGAAATCATCTTCAATACCTACTTAACAATGTGTGTAAGTTTGGTTTAATTCGGTGCAAAGACACGGCGGGTCCACGTTTTGGCATATATTTCCAGACCCTAGTCATCAATAGGTATGAAAATTACCCCGTATTAAAGCACTTATCAACAGCTTTCATTTGATACCCATATTGTACATACACATCCGAAGGTTACCCGGGTCCACGTTTTGACCTATATCTCGAGCCCTATTTCCAAAATAAAATATAATCCATGTTACTCGTGATGTAGCTTTCGAATGGTGAAAGAATTTTTAAAATCGGTCCAGTAGTTTTTGAGCCTATTCATTACAACCAAACAAACAAAGTTTTCCTCTTTATAATATTAGTATAGATATGGTAAATATTACCATACATTTTTTCCTTCAGATATAATAAAAAAATAATAATAATAACATTAAAACAACAGGTATTATTAACAAACTTGGTTTTATTTTAAATTCTTCAAGTGAATCAAATTAATAATAATCAATAAGAAGGCATATGCAAATACAAATACGTGAATTTATATATGTACATTTGCGCATATACATACATACATATATACGCTCACGTAACTACATATGAGCAAGGTAACTACATATGAGCAAGGTAACTACATATAAGCAAGGTAACACTAATATGAGCAAGGTAACTACATATGAGCAAGGTAACTACATATGAGCAAGGTAACTACATATGAGCAAGGTAACTACATATGAGCAAGGTAACTACATATGAGCAAGGTAACTACATATGAGCAAGGTAACACTAATATGAGCAAGGTAACTACATATGAGCAAGGTAACTACATATGAACAGTAATGAGCAAGGTAACACTAATATGAGCAAGGTAACTACATATGAACAGTAATGAGCAAGGTAACGACACATTTTTTCGTGCGTGCAGCCTGTTAAATCGAATTATAAGACGTTATCACGTCAAAAAAAAAAAACAATAAATAATACCTTTACAACACCAACGTCACCTACAAATTTGAGCCTAAAACATATTGGATAGTCGGCCATAAATTTCAGCAGTCCATTTTTTATAAGTTGCATTGAAAATACTTTATTGAAAAGATAAAGTTATCAATTCCTTTTCGGAAATCAAGTGGCCATCATTAACATAAATGGTTTATGCTTATTCAAAGGCATTCTCGTGTGCATATTTTTCTCAAGCGGCCTCCCACGCACTTCTATACGCCCACCAAATAATTTATTTATGCCTCAAATTGGCCGACCGTACGACTTCCTCATTCTAGTGCATGGGTGGTATGAATTTATGTGTGCATGTATGTGTGAATCTACGAAATAAAGTTTTTACAAAGGTTAAGGGTCGCAAGAATTGAAGTGAAAAATATTAAATTTGGTACACTAAAATTTTTATATTTTTAATTTTGGTTGCTTAAATATCGGGTGTTTTTTAAAGAGGTTGAGTAAAGTTCGAGATTGGTCACAACCAATTCCATATTATAATAATTAAAAAAAAAAAAAAACACTGGAAAGCCTGGAAAGATCGCGGTGCTGCTCGAAATCCTGGGAATATTTTTCAATTGAAGTATAATTTTCTGTTTTTTTTATAAGTGGTAATGAATTACCCAAGCAATAGACGAAAATGTATACATGTAATTCCATTGCAAAAAGGCTTAAAGCGTATTTAAAGGCAAAAAAACTGTACTTCAAGACATTGCGTTACTGTGTTTAAATGAAACGCGGTTTCACCTTTTGCGCTTGACAAAAATTATGAAGTGAGCACGGCGGCTGCCGTAGCCAAATGGTGATGCGTGGCTACCATTTGGAGTACGTAAGTTCAAATCTCCGTGCATAAAATACCAAAATGAAGAAAAAGTTTTTTCTAATAGCGATTGCCTCTCGGCAGACATTGGCAAACCTACGAGAGTATTTCTACCATGAAAAAGCTTCTTATAAAAATATCTGCCGTTCAGACCACAGTTTATTTTATATCAACACATACAACTTCAGCAACTACAACTATACCGGCAATGAATCAATCAATTTCCCCGCAGGGTATGCGCTCAATCGTATTTGCTGTCCATTAATATGAACATAAGTATACGAGTATTTGGTCAGCAAATCCTCTTCAATATCTTATCAACAAAATAATTCGCTTCCTCTCTTGCTTATTCTCATCTGCGTTATTAATTCACACCACAATTGAGGTTGACCTTCATTTCCATAATATTATGGGGGATTTCGAAAATGATGTATGGCCTATCCAAATATATAAATAGACTTACGTGCCAAGCTTTTGCGGTAGGCTCATAATAACCAAGTAAACCCAAAGTTCGTTCTAAGTAACATTGCCTGAAAGCAGTGCCAACATACTGGCTTCCAATTTGCAACTTGGCGTAGCAAAATGTTGCGTTTTAAGTTGACTGGAAGTCTTCGGTGGTGGATTTGGAAGTAGCATTAAAGTTTGCTTGATTTCCCTCTTCCACTTGTACATTGAAGAATTTAAATAAAAGATTTTACTCAAAATACAAATGCTTGCATACAGTTAATATTAGCCAGAAATGTAGCAATTGAGTTTCTGGTTCTTGACTAAGTACAGATAGGAGACGATTTCTGATTTATCGAAACTTTAGTAATTTCAACCTTTGATATGGAGGACACCAGACATATCCTTCAAATAAGATAGTTTAAAGAATTATAATTTTTTTTTTGCAAAACAATAACAATAACATTCTTAGAACGTTACAGGCAGACTGCACAATATAACTATACTATAGAGACTTAATGACAAATTTTGCCCAATTGTGAAAAAAATTCAATGAGTTTTCATAAGCATTTCATACCTTTATACGGTACTTACCATTTAAATATCAAAGCTCAGATGACTATAAAACGAACTACTAGAAAATGCTCTAAAGGTTCCAGTTAAAAAGTCTTAAAATTGGTTGATGGTTTTTTTTTTTAATTTGCACAAAGTTTGAAACTTGAATATCATACAACTTGAATATTTTGGAAGGGAATGAGCTACATTTCCATCAAAAAAGTTTAGAATTGAATAGGGAACAAACAAGTTGTCAAAATTTGTCAACAAAGAAGAAAATTATAGCTCAACATGTCGCAGGTTTTTTTTTATTTTTATTCAACACTAGCTTTAACCCGCGGCCCCGCTCGCGTAGGAGTAGTTTTGAGGGATTAAGGATATGTATATAAAAGAATTACAAACAATAATTTCATAGAAAATAATTTTTTATTAATAACCATAATATGACAATACCCGGCATACGTTGCTATGCCTCGTTGAATAAAATCAAATCAACCAATCAGAAAAATATCAAGCAAAATTATTTTTATTATTTTTTTATCTCAAACCGTTTTTGAACTTTGCATTTGGGTCATAGTTGAATAGCTTATGCGGATTATGAAGTCTGGAGTGTGCTATAAATAGGGGGTAATAGGAAAAACTAAGATTTTGTAGATTAAATTTAAGTAAATATTCGATTATTAGTGACGAATGAGGGTGGTGGCGCGGCCTGGGGGATGTGGGAAGGGAGTTCCATCATAAAAACATGCCTATAACCTTCATTGGGTGAAAATATGAATGTATAAAAACTTTTACGCCATTTGGTGTTGTCGTTTCGTAGTGATGCGCGGACAACGTACAGACATTCACCTTTATAGTAAAGATGAAGAGGTGTTTGAACCAAAGTATAACATTTTGAAAATCAGGATCTTTGACAACTGAGAAAAAAAAATATTTTTATAAATATTTAAATACTTCGTATCTACGCTTTCTTACAGCTCACACTTCCACCATATTTTTTTTAAATTTTCGTAATATTTTTTTCCAAATATACCATCCTAGAGGTTGTGGGTTCGAATCCCACGTAAAACACGGTCCTCGCGCTTTTCCAAACTTACTACTTTCCATGTATTTAACACAAAAAAAAAATGCATTCCCCAACCCCAAAAACCTTATCCTCCCAATCCTTACTCCCGCACAAATGTCAGCGCATTACTTGCATTGAGGCTGCTAAAACAAGCAAAGAAATTAATAAAGAGACGCAGTTACACATTGCATCAGTGGCGCCAGCGGGCAATCGCAGACACACCAAATTTAGAGAAGTCCTCAACCATCTGTTGATCCTTTTGGCAGAAAAATGTTAAACATAAATGGCGCTCTAAACTGTTAGAAGACCTCGTTCCTAAGCAACGGCAGGTGGGCATTCCCAATATTTAGGACCGGTAGCGGCAGGCTAATCACTTACCCTACCAAAAAGCAAAATAGATTAAGGAAACCAACGCAAGACTGAGTCTTGTTGAGGCCCTATGCTTCCGAGAGAAGCGAACAAGGAAAAAAAAAACAAAAAAAAAAAAAAAAATAAAAATAAAACCATATGAGGCCTTCGGAAAAAGTTATTCCCATTTCAGAAATAGTCAGCATCCAAGAGTTTGGTACTATACAATGAACAAATATCACTTAATTATGTAATTAGTTTATATTTTCCTTTATTGAGGCATTTTAAACACTTTTGGTCTGGTACCTACAAGATGCCGCAAATTTAATCACCCTATCGGAAGACTTATAATTTTTGTAAATGGCGTCGTACATCAATCATATTCGACCTTGTGAAGCGCATGAAGGCCATGATTGAGATGATTCAGAGATGATTAACAATTTTTTATGGCCGGAATTTGATGGTATTGATCTGAACAACGTTTATTTTCAACAAGACGGCGCTACGTGCCACACAAGCAACGAAGCCATTGATCTTTTGCGGGAAAAGTTTCCGGACCGTGTGACCTCTCGAAGACGTGATCACAATTGGCCACCGAGATCTTGTGACTAAACACCTTTTGACTTTTTTCTTTGGGGCTACGTGAAAGAGAAGGTCTAGGCCTACAGCCCAGGGTCGATACAAGACCTCAAAGATGGAATTCGTGAGGCTATCGAAGACATAGGGCAGCCACTTTGCAATGCGGTTATGGAAAATTTCATGAAAAGGGTATTGTCCTGTAAGCGTGGTCGTGGTGGTTATTTGCCTGATATTATTTTCCACTATTAACGGCATACCTTCCTCTTTATAATGAAATAAACATCCGATCATTTATATTAAAAAATAACTTTCTTCTTTGAATATCAAAATAACACCTTATCTTATTGGAAAACTGTTTATATACAATTGCGAACACGAAAATAGTGCCAAACAAATTTTAGATTTTTTCACAAAATGTTTAATCTATGATATGATTGGAAAGTGTTTATTATTATTTTCAAGTATTGTTCTTTTATTTGACATATTTAAATAAATTTTATAACGAAAAATACAACTTTTTATAACAAAAGATAGAAATTCAGGGTTAACATTAAAATAGCAAAGGTCATAAAAGTAACGCATTCCGACCAAGTTTATAAAAAATTTAAGAATTCATTGTAGAATTTGCAGATACAAAATTGCAACTAATATTTGGTTGAACTTCTCAATTTTTTTTTATTACGGCAGCACAACGGCGGGTCATTGAATCCACCGATTGCTAGCATCGCTGTTTCGAAATCTTCAGCCACGCATCTTTAACAATTTCCCAAAGTTGTTGATTGTTATTCAGTTTTGCATTATGTCCTTTTTAAGACCCCCAACAGATTTTCTATTGGATTAAGGAGGGGGGACTGAGGTGGCCATTCCATAACCTCAATTTTATTTCCGATAAACCAATTCTTGGCCTTCCCACTAGTGCTTTTGGGGTCATTATTCTGCTGGTAGACCAATTTTAATTGCATTTTCTCTCAGCAACACGGCAAAATAACATTCTGCAATATTTGTACATAAATATTGCTGTCCATTATGCCATCTATTTTTGATATGGGGCCTGCGTCATAAAATGAAAGACATCCCCATACAATTACTTGTGAGCCCATGTTTAATGGCTTTTAGAGTGTATTGTGGCTCTTTTTTGGTCCTAAGTGGCCATTTAACATATCGTCGTGAATTCGTGCCACCATACAAAACTATTTTAGACTTGTCAGTCCAAAAAATATTACGCCACATATCAGGTGCCCAGCTCGAAAATTCCAAACGTTTTGCCTTATCCTATCAGAAGTTGCTTTTTTACGTGGGCTGCGAGCGGCTAAGCCAACTTCCCGCAGTATTCTACGTACAGTCTTAGAAAAATTTAAGTTCACCTCTATTTTTATTTGTACAATTACAATTCTGCGGTCTTCCTGCAGGGAAGTTTTTCTCTTCGTTTTCTTCCTCTTTTTCCGGCTTTCCACGAGCTACATTGTATTTGAAATCATTTTTGCTGAACATGAAAAAATATTTTGTTCTTCTGCTCTCAATTACAGAATCCGCTTAATATTCCTTTTATAGCTTTAAAAAACTGATTTAACAGATTTATTCAGATAAACTCTATACATCTAAAATCCCACAACTCTTCGTAGATATTTGATATTGAAATGTTCTTTGATATGATTCATAGAAAAAAGTAAATGACTTCAAAATAATTTTTCAAGGGTACTGCTATTTTCATGTTCACAGCTGTATATATTGCTATATGACTCAACTGCGCCATGCGATCCAATTTTCCAACTGTTTTTTGTAAATATTTTTGTATTGTACTATTTACGAGAAAGATTCGGGTGTTTTTTTAAGAGCTTGAGAACTTAAAATGATAATACAAAACAGAAATATTGTTGTTATCGAAGGACAAATCCCAACAAGTTGAGAACGATTACGAATCGGCGTTTCAGAGTCTGGTTCAACACTTTGCTCTATGAACTTCGCGAACAGATTTATTTTTTTCAATGTAAATTTCCACACTTTGGAAGCGCTGTTCTAGGATTAAACGATTCGTGATGTCTCGCCAAACCTTGAGCTTGAACAAACTCTTGTGAAATTTCTGTTCTCACAGTTTGCCATTCTCAGCTGTCAGCCCTAGTTATCGATATCGATAGTTCTCATGCAGCTAAAAAACACCCTTTACAGACTATCTTCATTTCAGCCTGTGGTGAATTTACATCAGTGTAATTCTCGATAGGATGTCGAAACAGCACTTCTAGCTGGCTTAGTGAAAAATGGGGTCTGAAGCCGCTGTACACATCGGTTGTTAGTTCCATCCTTTCCGACGTGAATTCTTGCAAATATTTTTCTAATATGTGGCAGCACTCCGCTTATGTAAAATAATAAGCAACAGAATCGTTTACTGGGAAACACACTTTCGAAACATTCAATATATTATATATAGAGGCATGGCATCAAAATAACTACAAATGCTTCAATACCGTGAAGCTTATTCAAGGTCTGCTATTCCAAATTACTCATAAATCCTTAATAATCAAATAAACCAAACTAATAATGTTTAATCAATATTTGAGATTTTACTAAATCCGACAGTTTCTTATTTTAACTTTTTCTCTTCCATAAGCGAGCCGACATGGGCATCACCGATTTGACCATGACATCCATAAGGGAGGAAGGGGTGGATTTCACTATACCGTTTATGAATTTAGGTAATTTAGGCAAAGAATCAAAACAAAACAAACAAAGACTCTACCAGCAGTAAATCATTCACCAATCATATACCTGCCCGCATAAATTCTCATCAGCTCACTCCTACTTAGATACATACTTATATATGAAAACATTTCTGCACATATCTACCAGAGTGCAATATCATTAGCTCTGCCCTTAATTTAACAGTAGGTTAACGAAGCACTCATCGAAACCTTCACATACTAGACTACTGTGGAATGTGGGCAACAATTCACATTCGGCCAGAGTGTTGGTCATTCACATTTTTGTCAGCATATTCTCAAATACAAACTCATGCACAACCCATTAACACCAAATGCATTTCGTCCTTGAATAAGACAATCTACGCCTCTTTACATTCACATTTTTTTCCGCCTAAAGGTATCGCCATCTTGTTTCGCAAGCCGATGAAGGAGCCACCTAAACTCTTCTCATTTATGTCACCATTTTCGGGTACTGTATGGATGTGGCTGGGCATTGCCTACTTGAGTGTTTCACTCACGCTCTTCATTTTGGGACGCATTTCACCAACAGAGTGGGATAATCCGTATCCATGCATCGAGGAACCCACCGAATTGGAGAACCAATTTAGTTTTCCTAATTGCTTGTGGTTCTCCACAGGTGCCCTATTGCAACAAGGCTCTGAATTAGCGCCAAAGTGAGTACCCACTTGTTCATTTCACAACACATATACACATACATATATATCATATACAAGTATAACAGAGTGTTGAGTGTTGAGTGCACTTCTACTATAAGTCCTAGTCCTCGGTGGTCCACCACACCTACATACTCACACTTATTGTACCAATTGCCAAATATCCGCCTTGGCCACATGTTTGTGCGCTTTTGCAGTCAAAGGATTTAATTTTGTTGCAGAGCGTACTCAACGCGCACTGTGGCCTCAATTTGGTGGTTTTTCACGTTGATTTTGGTCTCATCATATACCGCAAACTTGGCCGCTTTCCTGACGATAGAATCGCTGAGCAGTCCCATTGAAAGCGCTGAGGATTTGGCCGCCAACAAGGGTGGTGTTAAGTATGGCGCGAAAGTTGGTGGTAGCACATTTACGTTCTTTCAGGTGAGTTCAGATGGAAATAAGTGCATTGGAAGGGTGCACTTGATTAGCAAACATACATACTTACTAGGGATGTAAAATTTTTCGATTTGTACGATCGTGGTATTTTCGGGATGTCGGTATTACAATTCCAGAAATCCGAGAGAAGTTCCGCAATCAATAAAATCATAAGCAGCAACTTAGCTTGGAAAAAAATTCATCAATATCGCTTGAGAAGCTCTCCTGTTATATTTACAATAAATAAATAGGTTTTAAATATACTTTTTTTACTTAAAGTGAACATTTTGCACTTTCCAATAGTAAACAAGCAAAAGACTAGTTAATTTTTATATTTTTAATTATATTCATTTTTTGTAATTGAATTAATTTCATAATAATACAATATTTTTTTTAATAATACTTTAGCGTAATAAAGTAACTTAAGGTACATATATAAGGACGCCGAAAAAAACTCGAATCAAACAAACTGAAAGAAGTTGAAATATTTTTTAATCTCGTACAATTTAAGCGTAATAAGCGGGTAGTGAAGATTTTAATACATGCCATAATTATTTATGTTAAAATAAAAAATCAAGTAATTTGAATAATTTAGTTTCTTTGGCGTGCCAAATGGCCGACAGTAAAGGTTTCGCCTTGCAGCAAATTTTAAAATATCTACAACCGGAGAGTTCTTGATTCCACTTGCATCTATTTGATGCCGATTAAATATAAGCAGTCTTGTCTTTGCCAAGGCATTACCAGTTGCACAAGATATTCATTAAGTAAGTCAATTTTACATTTTGCAACAGATTCATACAAATATGGATATGTATTATCTACTTTTAACACAAACAAAAAAATCATATCTCCTAAAAAGTTAAAGTCGATGTTGCTTTTTTCCTATAAAAGGGGGTTTTCTGTCTCTATTTCACATCCTTCGTAAGAAACTGCAAATCCCGACAATCCCAAGATTATTGGCACACTTAAATCCCGGGCTCCCGGGATTACCATCCCTAATAACTACCTATGCTCGTTTGACGCCACTTGCGTGTGAATAACATGAAATTTTGTTGCATGTGCTTGAATCAGGACGCCAAGTATCCAACATATCAGAAAATGTACGAGTTTATGAGTGAGCATCCGGAATATATGACATCAACCAATGCGGAAGGAGTGGATCGTGTGGAAAATGAAAATTATGCATTTTTGATGGAGTCCACTACTATTGAGTATATCACAGAGCGACGTTGTAGTTTAACTCAAGTTGGTTCGTTGCTCGACGAAAAAGGTTATGGAATTGCGATGCGAAAGAGTAAGTTGAAATCAGCTTTAATGAGCAGAATAATACTTTTAAAGCTAAAGTTTATACCGAAAGCGAGTAAATTGTTAAATTTTTAAACAGCAGAGAAACAAATTTGTATACCAATTATAATAAA
Source organism: Anastrepha obliqua (assembly GCF_027943255.1). NCBI lineage: Eukaryota > Metazoa > Arthropoda > Insecta > Diptera > Tephritidae > Anastrepha > Anastrepha obliqua. The sequence goes on from NC_072892.1 coordinate 93,284,309, forward strand.
ATAATTTGGTTATTGAAGGCAGTGCAGGTATTATATTTTAATAAACGAAAAACCATTCCCTAATTTTAATGCAATTAATTTTTTATATTATGGGAAGTACTAAAGGATCATTCAGTTGCACGCACTTAAGCATTCAGTGCATAAAGATGAATATTTCAGTACAATGTCTTACTATAAATATAATAAATAATATATATAATATATTAACCAACCAAGCATTTATGGGGAATGTTGATGTTCTTACAATAATAACAACTTCGAACCCGGACCCATGGAATCGTATTCACTTAAACTTATGGATCGTCAGCTTGTGTGTATCTTTGCGAAGTTCTTGATGAAGCAGAGTACCGTATCTTACTATTCGCTAGTTGTGGTACCTTGTGGTAGACGACGGAGATCCGAATAGATTATTTAACTCTTTAGCAGTAGCTCGTAGTGGACGATCACCTTCAAATTCCACAAAATATATAGTAAAATGGGGCGGTTCGCTGAGATTTTACCGCGATCTCTAATGAGAGTGTCTCACCTACGTAGCCCATTTCTCATCGCCATTTACCATCCAATTTAATAAAAGATTGCCATCATTAGGTTTCAGCAAAGAGTCGCAGCCACCGATTCGGTCCAAAAATTCGGTTTTTGGCGTCAATGCATTTAGTATTTAATTTTCAGTTCCAGAGTGCTGTCGGGACCCCTCATTTGCTCTTGCGTGCAATTTTATATTGGATACATAAAAAGCAAACATTTTGCTGATCGTTTCTCCGATGACGGGGGTAAGTGCTCTGTCACCAACAAAATATCTTCCATCGGACCCTCTAAGAGTTCATTCCCTCAACGGCAGAGGATATTATGACATACATATATTTGGTGCTAGTACTGTGGTAGATCGTTATATATGTATACATAGAAATATATTCCCGTCATTCCTAGATGAAACATCGGGGCTCATTAAACAATTTTAATTAGATTTATTTAAAACTAAAACCTTCACTTAGCGCCAAGAGCGGCTTACTTGTAGCTTTTCTGCTTCGAAGAACGTTACTTTAAAATTATAAAACTATATATCGTGTGCTTGCGACCGTCATCGAGTTTACGTTCTGTGCGACTCGCTTCAATTTAGGAGGAGACAACTCTGTAAATCAATTTTCCATTCGGGTATCTATTGCAGGGCTACCAACTCGCTGACACTTGTGGGTTGCAGTCTAGAGCTGTTTCGAAATGTCTCCATTAGATTTCCGCAAAGTATGGCGATCCATTTTCACGGCCGACGCCGAATTTCTCTGTGGACAGACCAGAGATTGTTCTTGTCATAGTCCAGAGATTGTTGTTGGATAATTTTTAGTCTGGGATTTTTCGTGATTTCAGCTACCTTGTGTTTGTCTTAAAATCAGTTCTGGTTCTCAATTACATAAAAGAGTGATCGTTACATTATAGCTGGATTTTGGGAATTACGTTTTGAAAATATGGCAAAAATTTAAGGAAATAAGCATTCCCCATAAATGTTTGGGGAAAGCCACTGTGGCAGTCCTTGACCGGACATTAGTTCCAATAACGTGGACGAGCTACTGTCTCTTTCTCCCGACAATCTGCTGTGATACATAAAAAAATCTGGAAATCTTAGGAGTAATAAACCCCTACGCCACCTATTCCTCACTATTGTTTTAAATTCTATCTCTTGGCCTCAAGTGTAATGAGCAATATTGGTTGAGTGCTTCAGAAAAATTTCCTACCATCCACAATTGTATCCCATTCCAATCCTGACCTAAATTTTTTTAAAACAGTAGATTTAGAACAAATAACATTGGAATTTATTAATAAAATATTTACAAAAATATTCATTAGATTGGCAATATCGGGATATACTCAGTCAGGCTGTACTGGAGTTGCAGGAGCAAGGTGTACTCACAAAAATGAAGACAAAGTGGTGGAAAGAGAAGCGAGGTGGCGGTGCATGCTCGGTGAGTTTTCGGTTCTAAAATTCTTTTATATTAAACATTTTTAACGCTAACTTAAATGAAAATAAAACAACGTTCATATGAGATACTTTTATGGCGGATGATGTTGACGAAGTGTTACTTATTCCAAAGGATACTAGCAGTGAAGGTGGTGCAGTGGCCTTAGAGTTAAGCAACTTAGGTGGCGTTTACTTGGTATTGATAGTAGGTTCATGCTTCGGTGTCCTAGTGGCCATCCTTGAAATGGTTTTGGGCGTGAAGGAACGTTCCGATGAGAATAAGGTAGACTGGAGTAACGAACGGTGTTAATTTGATAAAATTCTGATTACACACAAAAGCTTTGAAGCCCTTCCAACACGAATTTATACGGCATGTACATGCAAGAAAATAAAATATGATTATCTGCTTAGTTAAAAATATATTAGAGGCATTTTCCTTCATATTTACAAGTACTTATTAGTAGCAAGCGAACTCGTACAAGGCACAGCTTACTCTACACTGTACCCCCAGTAGTTCATAGCCGCATTTTTCCAATTGAACACTTCCGCCTAGAAGAGTTAAATGTGCCATATTTTATTCTCAAACTTTTATTTTATTATATTCTTCATACTTATCCCACCTAATTCTCAAGTTCACATTAATAAGTTTATATACGTTTTTCCACAATTTTTATTTACCGTCTTCTCCAACGCTTTCTGGCGAAATATTGTGAAAATAAATATGAATTACCAAACGATTCCTCCTGCAACAATATCACAACTGCAATGCAAAAAAAAAAAAAACTCAACATCATTATCAACGAAAACCTTTCCATTTACAAAACTCTTCTCTGCACTGCCTGAAAATTTGATATCTTCTCTTCATTCGCGTTTTCCAAATACACAAAACCACCTCGCATTTCCACAAACCGTCTGATCGCTATCATGCATCCATCCGTCCATGCAATTGCCATCATTGCCATGCAACAAAATATCCAACTGGTCTGAACTGAACCAAATAAATACTCGTCCGTTCATACTACGCTGTGTGTGCAGCAAGAAGGAGAGAACGATGGCGCCGAGGAGTTGGGCATCGCCAATTTGGGCGGAGTGTATTTTGTTTTGTGTGTAGGCAGCGTATTCGCCAGCGTCTATGGCTTACTGGAGTGGCTTTGTTCTGTTTATGGAACGGCGCGTAGAAACAAGGTACATGTGCGGGAAGTAATGGTAAACAGCGCGGTTGCTTGAAAAGAATGATTTAATTTTGAAAGTATTTTTCGTACGGATTTTCAGTATTTGTAGATTGTTCGAAAAAATTGGGTGAATCACTAAGGTCGTTAGGAATCCAATCAACAAACCATGCTTGTTATAAGCTTCCTCGAACAAGAACTCCTTTTTTTGATGACGGCCACAGAAAGTTCTTCATGTAGTTTAGGCACGACGCTCATACGGTCGTACTACTCTTTTCGCACACGACAGAGGTTAACTTTAATATTTATATCAGGAGGTTCAAAGGGTTTTTTTTACAGATTTAATTTTTAAGGAGGCAATTCGTAGCCAAATGAGTTGGTGTCCGACTACCGTTCGCAACTGCGCCTTTTCGAGTATCCGGGCAAGAAACACCAAAATATAGATAACGTTTTTTTAACAGTATTCGCCCCCGGCAGGCAACGACAAACATCTGAGGGCTGTACTGTCTCCTAATAAAAACCACCTTCCGGGTTTTTAAGTCCGATATAAACAAAAAATTGCGTTAGAAAATTGTCAGATGAACGTTTTTTTCTATATCAGCACCTCAACTTTTCTTAACAATTAGAGACGGAACAAAATTTGGCAAACTCTCCTCCATCCTCGACCAGACTAACCCATCTATCTTATATTTACTTTTTAAATTTTCTATTATTTATGAATGATTGCAACTCTGGTGTCAGATGCACACACGTACAATGTATAAAGTAAATCCTGGATATAACGAAACTTCATAAAACGAAAAACTTAATATAACTCCATAGGTATTTGTATAACGATTTTGAGCATGGAGGTAGTGACGATTAGGGTACCATTGGTAAAATAATACATATATAACCAAGTGTCGACCTAAAAGCTTTTATGAATGTTGACTTTTATATTTCGTTTTTCACACAAAATTTGATACAGGTTCTTTGACCCATCTTTTTGAATAGGTAAAAATCGAAGACAAGCTGAAACACGTGCAAGCAAAGCAGCTGTCAACAATTGACTGAACATTCAAAATGTCCGAACTCGTCGGCATGAGTGAGAGACATGAGTACCAACATATCGCCACAAAAAATCGAAATTCGAATATACTATACGCAACCTGCAAAAATTCAAAATTCGCCATACCTTTTGAACACACCTCGTATGTATTGGTGTATGAATTAGTATATATAGTATGCACAAATGTGAATTTTGGAGCAAAGGTTATAAACTTTAAAGGAGAACTTAGCAGAGAAATACTTAGTAGTTAATTATAAATCATATCTAAATAATTGTCCTCTGTTTTGCCAAGGAAATCGTAGAATATAGTACATTGCTTGTAGGGCTTTTAGCTATTACTCGTATTCTGTTCTTCTATTACTTAGTCAGCTGCTCGCAAACTCTATCTGAAATTGCATACTTTTTTCATTTCAGATCCTCCTTTCGTTTAATTAAATTCGTCGGTAGTTAAATGAAGATCATTTTTTTATATTATATTTTTCAGTTTTAATATTTTTACCAGCCGTTGTCTGCTTGTATATTAGTGGTGGTTTTTCTCTCTATGGAGATGTTTTTATATTGAATTATTGTGAGAGTACTAGGAAATGTCATTGGGATCAAAATTTCAGTTGTGGTCGAGGTGAATTTTGTGGGCTCAAAGATGTTATACCTGGTAATAAATTTTTGTAGATTACTTTATAGGATAAATACTTTAAGACCTTTAGTCCAGACATTACCGCAGAAATTGCTGGGAGACCTTTTCAAGCAACCACTGTTGCATGTATTTGTGTATGTGCTAACTAATGGCAACAAAACTTAATTCGATTTACAATACTACATAGCTGATGAAACGCAAAATGAATGCAAAAAAAGTGAAATGTGAATTTTTCCATCTTTCACAATAACTTTCGAGAACTGCGTAACGTAATTTGTAACTGTGGGCACAAGCAATAACCGCCTAAGTTAAAAATCGTGTTTTTTGGAAGAACTACTTTACATATCTGCACATTATACAGATACCATTTGTAAATAAATTTAAGAAAATATAGTTGAGAGGTGGGATGATGTAGTTTTGTTAGTAAAAAATAGTTTCATTTAATAGTGTAATTCTTTCATAAGCCGATTTAGGCATCTATTGCTTGTGTCTACCGATATATTTAAATCTAAATTGAATGACGTCTTACTAATAGCGTAAATAATTCAATAATGTGGTGGTTTTGTGGTGTCCAATTTAATTTATTGTTATTATCTATATTTATTATTTATCTTTAGTCATTTTTTGTAATGTTCTAAGAAATATTTTTTTCCACGCAATACTCACACATAGAACATATTTTTCTCGCTTATTCTTAACAATTTTATATTAACTACTTTTCATTTAAAATTTTTCATAACTAAAAGCTATAATTGAATAGATTTTCGTAAACAATTGGAAGGAAAAAATTGGTGCATTATTATTAACTTTTTTTTGAGTTACTACGCTGGGTACAACGTATGGGAAATTTCAAAAAGAGGACTTGAATAAATTTTCTGCATATTTTCCATTTGATGTCTTCAAGATAATATTTTTGGTATTTTTTTCAATACTATCAGTACAAATGGTAAAAAAGAGTTTTCCCGGTGGTCTAGAGATCAAAAATTTAGGTTATTTTCAGGAATTTTTTGTAAAATAAAAAAAACTAAAAACGATATATTATTTAAATTTGTTAAGCTTTAAAAAACTTTTTTTACATATTTTTTTTTAGTAATTTTAAAAATGGCGCTGCAGTTGATCATCCTGGAAAACTGGACCTGGGCGGTTTTGCCTATTTTGTCTCTTCTATTTATCTGAAATACAAAAACCAAAAAAAAAAAAATATTAATGACTGTAGCTATGTGCCGTACTAGAATAATAAAAAACGAATATCAAAATGACGCGGTTTTGAATTTGACACTCTAAAAATCGGTTTTTTTTTTCAAAATTTAATTTAAAAAAATACTAAATAATTGAAATCATAATATGATTCTAATACAGGTGATTGCTATTGATTTTGTGAACAACACATTAAAATTTCAGACGATTCGGTTGAATTATTATTTTTTTTTGACAACACTTCGGTCTGGTGTCGTTTCGAGATAAATGAGTTTAAAGTTTGAGGTACAGGAGCGCGCGAACCGCTCTCTACCTAGTTAATGGGCTATAGAAGCTATAATACTGGGGATTGCCGCATGAAAATTTTACAGTAATGAAATTTCTAGACCACCGGCTCTTCTTAATAGTAGTCGCTCCTCAGCAGGCGATGGTAAGCCTCCGAGTGTATTTATGCCATGAAAAAACTCTTCATAAAAAACTTCTTCCTTGCGAAGGCGACGATAAACTGCAGACATGCCATGTCTCTATGTAACCCCTTGATCAAAAAGTTCCCGGAATATATTCAGAAAATGCAAAAGTGATATTAGATCAAAAGTACTACTTATTAATTGTAAAGCACTTTTGCCAGCGTTTTGTCCAACTGTAGAAATTGAAACTACATATATTTTCGGTAGAGCCATCAGAGCCGTCTTCGATTTTCGCATTATTTCCATTCGGCTGTGAAAACGCGTTCCATGAAGTGGTTTTTTGACTCGATTAAACAGAAAAATATCACAGTGAGCCTTATCAGGTAAATTAGATAGCTGTTGGGAGGCATTCGTTTCCTTTTTGGGCAAAAACTCAGAGATAAGGATGACAATGTGGGACGGTGGGTTATCATGGTGCAAAATCCGTAAGTTGTTTTCCCACAAATCTTTTCTTTTTTGACAAATTACTTAACGTAATCATCTCATACCGCCTAAATAATAGTCCTTAATAACTGTCTGATCTTCTGAAATAATAACCGTGAGCATTGCTTTCTTTTTTGACTGAAAACAACGTGGTTTTTGGGTCTTGGTTCTTTCTGAGCTCTCCACTCCCTCGATTAATATCTAGATTGCGTGAAGTACTCATAAACTTACGTCTCGTCTCCAGTGATAACGTGTTTGATAAATGTTGGATCGGATTCAGTCTTGGAAATGGCATCATTGGCTATATAAACGTGTTCCTTTTTTGCATAAAATTAATTTCCTTCGTGACCAACTTTGCAGCTACGTGACACAAACACAAATCATTAACTACAACGCCATGAACGGATCCCTAAGCAAAGTTTAAGTCCTCTGGCAAATCCCTGATAGTTAAGATGCGGTTATTGATGAACTTTTGTTTCACTTTATTGATGTTTTCATAAATTTTCGATGTTGACAGCCTGCCATTGTCCTCGATGGACTCACGATTTCTTCTGAAGCATTCATGCCACTCGTAAATGGCTGTTTTCTTTAGAGTAACATTACCTAAACATTAAACAGTTCCCAACATTTCTAAGGTTTTCACACCATTAAATCCATTGACTAATAACTCAAAAATGTAATACAAACTCGTTGTTACAAATTCAAATCAATTTTTGAAACAGTAAAAATCAAGACGGTGCAACTTTTACAAATCTCAAGCAACGGCGATGAAATTTTTGTAGTTAATCACAGTTAATCACAGAACAACCCTATTCCTTGCAAGCAGATCATCTACCCAACGTCATTTAAAATAATCATCAACAAACCATTCGATTACCACGTTACCTAACTGCACGTGGAACACACATGTGAATTTAGCATTCAACGGTTCTTCTTTTTAGTGGTAATCAGAGGCTCGAAAAAATGATGATTTTCAATAATTTTTTTGCTAGTCAATTGCCTTATTTTACAAAAATAAAAACAGAGCATTAATTCATCGACTTGACTTTAACAAAATTAAAAAAATAATGTATAATTGTAAAAGTTATTGCTGTTTGTTGTGATTGCCCGTTTCTCCAGAAGTCTCTCGCGGTGATCTTCACAAGTCCTTGGAGATTCATCTAAAATCAATCGGACAAGAGAAATTAGTTTTATTAATAAATAATCTTCTGCCTGATCGAAGCTTTTTTTTCAAAATTAAAATACGGCGGTCTCAGGAAATATTTTTCAGATTTTCGAAAAAAAAACCGACAATTAATTGTTTGAAAAATTCGAAATTTTGCAAAAAAAATCCTTCGATCAGGCACGAGTTTTCTGTGTTTTTCAAAAATAAATAAATAAAAATTCTAGAAATCTACGCAGCGGTTTTTAAGTTACAATGATCACCAGTTCAAAAAACATAGTTTTGAGAAAAGCGCATTTAAAGTTTTGCGAACACTCCGGAGCGCCCGAGCGCCCATTCTTAATTATTGAATAACTCTAAAAGTATTCATTGGATTTATTTCAAATTTTCACACAATATTTTTAAGGTATTAAGCTTTAAGAAAATATAAACAAAAAGATCACATTTTTTGAAAATTCTGACTACCCCTAACCCGTTCAGCTACAACATACCATCGAAATCGTAGCACTAAACCCATTATAGTTATAGTAAAATTTTGCTATTTTTTATGCAATGTAGGCATTTATAGCTAACTTTCGTTGCCAAATTGTTTTCCTTGACAACACTTCGAACACTTAAACTAACATCTTGAAGTCTTCTTTAAACTCTCTTACCGTCTCCGGTAGGTTTGAATTTATTGTGTACACTCAACACTCCATATACATTCTGCAAAAAAATATCGGGAATTATTCATTTAAAAGTCCTCCATAGAGTCGCAGAGTTTACAGCTTGATCTGTCAATTAGCTTTTTTTTGGCATTTAATTATATCAGTCAACCGCAGGTATGCTCTGCGATTTTCACTATAGATAAAAATATCGGTCAAAGAATTTGTCTTAAGTTGTGTGTGTTTGAACGGGCTTTCGTGTGCCATCAACGTTTTCAACGAATAAAAACGTCGAAAAAGTCAAAGAAAAGGAGCTGGAATACCATCATTTGAGTTTGAGAGAGATAGCTCGTGATCTTAGCGTGTCAACAGGCGGCTGAATGGTGCTATCCATATGAGCCGAAACCCAAAAAACCACGTCAAAATCGGTCAAAGGTGAAAGTCATGCTACTAGATTTCTTTGATTATCATGGTGTTATGCACTCGGAATTTGTTTCAAATGGGTCTACGGTAAATAAAGAATAATATTTGGAAGTTATGCGAAGCTTAAGAGAGAATGTGTGTAGGAAACTGGCTCACATTGTGAACATTTTTCGACCAAAAACTCGACAAATATCATCGAATAACCATCGAATCATCCGCCGTAGCCGAATGGGTTGGTGCGTGATGACCATTCGGAACTCACAGAGAGATCGTTGGTTCGAATCTCGGTGAAAGCAAAATTAATAAAAACATTTTTCTAATAGCGGTCGCCCCTCGGCAGGCAATGGCAAACCTCCGAGTGTATTTCTGCCATGAAAAATCTCCTCATAAAAATATCTGCCGTTCGGAGTCGGCTTGAAACTGTAGGTCCCTCCATTTGTGGAACAACATCAAGGCGCACACCACAAATACGAGGAGGAGCTCGGCCAAACACCTAATAGAAGTGTACGCGTCAATTATTTATTTTTTTTAACCACCGTATTCACTGGATTTAGCCCCCTATGACTTTTTGCTTTTCCCAAAACTTAAATTGCCACTCCGCCGGCGCTGCTTTGAGTCGATAAAGACCATTAAGGAGAATTCGCTGAAGTAGCTGCAGAAAATCTCTTCAAACGCGTTTAAAAGGTGCCTTGATGATTGGACTAATCGTTGGCATATATGTATTGCTTCGAATGGTGCCTATTTTGAAGGCGACAAAATAAATTTTGATGATTAAACAATTATTTTGCGTTTTATTGAACAATTCCCTGTACTTTTTTGACAGAATGTATGTAGCTATTTTGCCTCGAATTGAATTAGGAAGCCAAGAACTGATTCATATAATTTTTCAGGCAATGTTCAACTTAAAAATATATGTAGGTATATTCACCAAGCCATATATTTGTATTTATTTCTCGTATACATGTTTTTTACTACTACAATTTTAGTCTTTCGACAATCTTCTTAAAATTTGCGCAACCATTTTTCACCCACCATAAATAATATTGCATGCATTTATGTAAAAACAAAGGTTCGCATACTTTCTAGATCCTCTAACTCTTTAAGTGCTTGCTTAGTACAGGTGCGTCTCTTTATATGCACAACTGTGCCTTCATGTACACATCCACTTACTATACTCTTCAAATAAATGGCTGCTTTCAATGTGCACCTGCAACTTACACACAAACACCCCCTCCTCCTCTCTAATTGCATCGCTAAGTGTATCCACGTGTGCATTAATTTATTTCCTGCGTTCTAATTAATCTAATAATTTCATCAATTTTTCCTTCTCGTCTTCATTATTACGTGCAGGTGTCCTTCAAAACCGAACTCATCGAGGAGTTCCGCTTTGTTATGCAATGCTCGGGCAACACCAGACCCGTCAAGTATCCAAAGAATTCGAGCCGCAGTCGCAGTTCCCGTTCCCGTTCTCGTTCACATTCTCGTTCCAGTTCGAAGGATTCTTCATTGTCGGTGGATTCCATGCCAATGGATGAGAGTAAATTACATCACATTAACGAGCATTCAAAGCACTCTAAGTGAGCGTAAAGGAAGGCTAAGGAAATATTTCAACTTTGAACTATAAATAACTTATTTGATTGTTTTGCTTTAGTGTTAAGTAAGTTGCACATTGTTTTTGTTGTAAAGCATATAAAAGGTTGATGTTACAATTCAATATTTTCAAGAGTAGAGTGTCGCCATTATTTATGTTATAATATAATACTTAAAAATAAATTGAAATGTTACTCAACACTATTAATTTTATCAAAACTTATATTTCCTTGCTTTCGCTGTTGGGTGATAAAGTGAAGATATTTCTTATTTTTGACATTTTTTGACATTTCTAATATTCTCTGTTTGATAAAACAATAAAATAAACAATGTAAAAACTATAGAAAGGGATGAGTCTAAAAGTAAAAGAAATATTGACTATGAATAAATATAGAATATAAAAGTAAGAAAATACTGCTTTCAAATAATACTACCAACACTCAAAAATTTTTTGAGAAGGTTTGTACACGGCGACCGCCGTAGCCGAATGGGTTGGTGCGTGACTACCATTCGGAATTCAGAGAGAACGTACGTTCAAATCACGGCGAAACACCAAAATTGAGAAAAAGTGTTTTTTATAGCGGTCGCCACTCGGCAGGCAATGGCAAACCTCCGAGTGTATTTCTGCCATGAAAAATCTCCTGATAAAAAAAATATCTGCCGTGCGGAGTCAGCTTGAAACTGTAGATCCCTCCAATTGTGGAACAACATCAAGCCGCACACCACAAATAGAAGAAGGAGCTCGGCTAAACATCCAAAAGGGTATGAGCCAAACAATATATATATGTATTGTATTGTGTCAGAAGGGGCCTTTGATACGCCTCTCTACTTGTTATATTTGGGCACTGCTGGCTGGATTAAACAGCAAAGTTATCGAGCGAAATTCGTCACTAGCGAGTATAGTTTTACCTCATAAAACTCTCTATCAAGAGAGTTTCATAAGACCGCGTTTATACGGGAAGAGTTCTGTTGTTTTAAGGTTCATATGTTGCTTACAATTGCTTTAGTTTTTAGTCTGCAGCCAACTACAACAGGGCCAACAACAGACCATGGGCATCACAAGTAACGAATTGAAGCAACAAAAGTTGTCCTATATGAACGCGGCCTTACTGATACTCACCAAGTTGTTGGCAGGTGGAAGATTTAGGAATTAAAAGCTACATTAAAAAATAATTACTAATGATAAAACTTTATACAATATTAATAACTATTCTAAAGATAACAAGTGCGGATTTTGCTTTTTTTAATTATTTCCTCTAATGTTGACCCTTACGTCGGATACAGTCCTGGAATCTTGCTTCCGTACTGCGTGCCACCCGCTGAGGAAGCGATTTCGGGATGCCGTTAACCTCGCGAACAAGGTTATTTTATTGCTGAGATGGTCGCTGGGTTTGTTTCATAGATTTTACTTTTCAGCTACTACCACAGAAAAAAGTATATAGGGGCAAGATCGGGCGAAACGAGAAAGGGGATATGCTAGCCAAAGCCGGCGCTAATCTTCCAGTAGTTGGCATGGTCGGTATACTACCACCCCTCTGCAAACAACGACTAGATATGGAGATGGAGCAATGATTCAAGCAGCGAATTCAAGATGGGAAGGATCCAGCTCATACAAGATCGTGAAAATCATGCTTCGCAAGTACAACGTCAGGTCTACAAACTATATTTTACCCCTTCTCAGCAAAGAGTGCAAACTTATAGTGGGAATAATGACGGGAAACTGTCTTACTCCATGGTATGCGGCCAAACTGAAGCTAGTTCAGAACGATTCATGCACAATAAACCCTATGATCAGAAAGTATCGGGAAGTTTTAAATAAAACAACACAGAGTCAAATTTCAGGCAAATTTATTTTATCTCCTTCAAAATATGACCCGCCTGAAGCAACACACACATGCCAATCCATGCTTAACCCAGTCCTCCATGCACTCCTGGTAGGTCGACCAAAGGATGACCTTCAGCTCCTTCGTCGCATTCTCTTTGACCTCCTCCATCGACTGAAATCTCCTTCCACAAAGTGGTAACTTCAACTTAGGAAACAAAAAGAAGTCACACGGGGCCATATAAGGTGAATACTGTGCTTGCACGATGGTATTTAGTTGGTGTTTGGTCACAAACAGGTTGCAGAATTAGGAATTAAAAGTTTAATTAAAAAATAATTACTAATGACAAAAGTTTATTTCAATGACTATTACAAGACAGGTGCGGATTTTTTGTTTTTTGTTTTGTGGTTTGTTTCGTAGACTTTATTTTAGAGGTACCCCCACAGAAAACATGCCAAAGGAGTCAGATCGGGCAGCCTGGATGGCCAGGATATGTCAGCGAAATGGCCTATCAGTTTGTTAGGGAAGAAATCACGTAGTATCACCATGATCTCCGTGACCGTGTTCGGCGTGGCGATATCTTGCTGAAACCACGTATGTAGGAACCCCGTATGTACTGAAGTGGGATGTTCTCTCATTATTAGTAGAAAATAATCGTTCAGCATGCGGCGATAAGAGACACCGTCCACAGAAATTGCACGCCCTTGACGAATTTCACGAATATATGGCCCAATTATTCCACTGTTTGACAATGCACCGCAAATCGTGAAGCATTAACTTAGTTTATAGAGGACAAAACGAACAAAATAAAAAAAAAAAATTGACTGATGCGATTCAAAAATATATTGTGCAAGTATATGTATGTGATAAAACAAAATATATATTTTTTTGTCTATTTAAATATATTTAAAGCAAAAATTACATACATTTTCTTTTTGAAAATCGGTTTTAATAGTATTTTTCTTGTAAACATTTTTTTATGTATACCCTGAATCATCCTGTTTTATGACTTTTCCCACCGTTTTCTTTACTCTTTACTTAGCAAAGACATTTTCTGTTATGCTTGCGACCTCTGCTGGTAGAATTTGAATTGATACTGAGATTGAGTAGCAGCAGAGAACTTTTCGCACACATGAAAGCGAATGTGTTCTTTTCTTTTTTTAATAAAATGTTATGTGCTTTATATGGAGAGAATTCTCCCCATTTTTGGGTGTTTGGCCGAGCTCCTTCTTCTATTTGTGGTGTGCGTCTTGATGTTGTTCCACAAATGGAGGGACCTACAGTTTTAAGCCGACTCCGAACGGCAAATATTTTTATGAGCAGCTTTTTCATGGAGAAATACACTCGGAGGTTTGCCATTGCCTGTCGAGGGGCGAGCGCTATTAGAGAAACTTTTTCTCATCATGGTATGAAAAGAAATTGCCAAAAATCTACGCATATTTTGAGCGACTTGGTTTTCATTGAATTAAAATGTAAGGGGTTATAAAACTGCTTACTTAGAAATTTTTAATCTACACCGTTGGCATTATTTATATACATACATATGTATGTACATATATGTGTAAGAATTTAGGTCTCAGATGGAGTTTAGAGTTTTGGTCCAATCTAAAAACCGTTTAAGGTCAATGAGCAACATTTTTTCTGGAAATAAGAAAAGATACCAAAATTTTAGCTATTGATGGTTTTTGGAATATTTCCAGTTTTCTGTATTGCCAGATTTTATTATTTTAAATATTTTATCATCTTAAAACAAAATAACGAGCGATTTTTTAGCAACTTCAAATTTGCACTTTACTGTATTAAAAATTAGTGAATTGTGAAATTCCGCACCAGACATCTCACTAGAAATACTAATTAAAAACCCGCGGAAGTGGAATGATGGAAAACCCGCGGAATAATGGAAGTTGTAAGTATACTTATAACCGGGTGGATTTTTGCCAGAAAAAAATTTCATGAAAGCTACAGGGTTTGATTGAAAAGTAATGAGCCTTATTTTTTTAAGCAGTTTTATTAAAATTTTTGGCTTATACAATTAATATTCTTCAAAATAGGACCCTTGCGCGTCAATACACCGCTGGTAGCGGTCCTTCCACTGCAGGAAACATTTTTTAAACTCATCCGCCGGAATCGCGTTCAATTCGGCTGTCACAGTTTTTTGGATCGCCTCGATGGAGTCGAAACGCCTCCCCTTCAGCTTTCTTTTTAGGCGCGGGAACAAAAAGAAGTGCGGAGGGGACAGGTCTGGGCTTTAGGGAGGGTGAGGAAGCACCAGAACCCCCATCTTGGCCAATGCAGAGGTGCAGAGGAAGGCGGTGTGCGCCGACGCATTGTCGTGATGAAGGGTCCAATTGTTGACGAGGTCGGGCCGAACCCGGGCGACGCGGTTTTTCAGCCGAAGAAGCACTTCTTTGTAAAATGCCGCGTTTACAGTGCTTCTTGGAGGTACAAACTGTTTAGCTTTACGCAAAATTTGATCGAGTAACGTTGCTCCAACGATCGCTGCATTTTCGCCACTGCAAAATCCTAACCCACTTTTGAAACAGCTTTCACGCGCGGAGCGATGTTGACTGCACCGCTGTTGCCAGCGAACTGGGACCGGTTTCTAGTGGAAGAGGAAAGTCCAACGATCATTTTCCCCCACCAGCCGATTCGGTTGATCGCTTGGCAGACGCTCCGCGCGGGAAGGCTCATTACTTTTCAATCAAACGCTGTATGGACGTAAGACTGTAGCTGATTGCAGGTCATACCACTAGAGGGACCGCAATAAGACACGCAACCCAAAATTGAATGGGAAGCTCTGCAAACCGCCTAACAATGAATATACGCGTCAATATCATCCTTAATCATCCTTTTTTAGAGATGGAAATCTTTGTTTGACCTTTACGAGCTTTGTTTTGACCTTATCTTTCTGTTTGTAAACTGTATCTGTCTAGTTCATAAGTGTAAAATGTTAATTATAAATCTTACGAGAGGGGATTCATTTGTATTTGTATGAATACATACAGTGACGGACATAAGTATAGGCACAATAACGACAATGGAATAAAAATCAAATTTTTCTAATCATCATTCATTTCATGCATTATTGTCATGCTGAAATGGGATGAAGCTTGGTAGATTCAACTGATCCGCACTTTTTTTGAGATTTCTTTCAATATGTTTAAATAAAGTGATTTGTCCATTAGTCCTTGAATAAATACAAGCTCCCCCATACCTGCAGCGGACATGCAACTCCAAACCATTAATCCTCCACCAGCGTACTTCACACTTGGTGCTAGATTTTTTGCAGCGTAGGCTGTGTTACGTTTTCGCCACCAGTTATGCGGCCTTCTGAACGAAAAATATTAAATTTGCTTTCTTCTGAAAACAATACATTGTCTCAATAGCTAAGAGGCTGGTTTTCAAATTGTTTTGTGTATGCTACCCTTTTCTTTTGATTGGTTGCAGATACGAGTATGAAGGGCGTGCGCCTAGCCACACATTCTTTGTACCCAGCTTCGTCTAATTGGTATGACATGGACTTCTTTGCCAAAATCTTGCTTTAGCTCCGCCGCGATCTGGGTTTATGTAATGTTCGAATCATTTTCCACTTTTCGCACAATTTGCGATCGCTCTCGGTCTGTTAATTTCCGTGGACGACCACTTCGCTGCGAACTTGTGAAATTCGTTTGCTCTTTGAAGCGAATAGTGAAACGGCTTCGATCCATCATTTCTGCGATCTCCGCAAGCGACTTTCCTTTTTTATGTAAATACAATATTATTTTACGCTGTGGTTTCCTTTCCTTTTGGACTCATTGTGACAAAAAATCTTACACAACGCACTAATTTTCATTGATCTTGCACACAAAACTAGTAAAATTTAGTTAAGGGTATATTAGAACATATGTTTTGTGAAAAAAAGTTACCAGCTATACACTAAGTGCTAGAAATGGGAAAAAGAATGAAAAATTGTACTTATACTTTTGTCCCCATGAAAACCCACATTTTTTACATTTTAGATTCTATTACCTATCTCGTAACAAATAAAATAAATATAAAACTAGGTTTACAAATTGAATTAAAGGAATTGAAACGAAAACGAAGAACATTACGCAAATGTGGTAATTTCTTAAATGAATGAGGAAAGCTTATTGTGCCTATACTCTTGTCCGGCACTGTATGAAAAAGGAAATCAGCTGTAATGAGGATGAACACAATTCCAAAAGGGGTCAAATTCCTTATTCCTGTTCTTGGGCTCGTTATTTCTAT
This sequence comes from Anastrepha obliqua, assembly GCF_027943255.1. NCBI lineage: Eukaryota > Metazoa > Arthropoda > Insecta > Diptera > Tephritidae > Anastrepha > Anastrepha obliqua. The sequence continues at coordinate 93,301,088 of NC_072892.1, forward strand.
TTCTTTCTTTTCTTTTCTATTTTATTTAATTTATTTTCTTTTTTTTTTGCTTTTATTAAGTTGTGTCATGGCTGAAGACGATTTTCACAGATGGCTTTTGAAGTTCAATTAAGTTCCTGAACCTTGAAAGGCTGCATTTATATCGAAAGTCATTTTGACAAAAACTAAAATGTATAAAAATGTTAAAAAAATAGATGACATTCCACTTGAAGAAACGTTGTACCAAGATGTTTAATATTAAATAGATCTCAAAATTACTAAATATTTTCCAACCCTTTTTAGTTTACTTCTTATTATGGTCAAGCCAAAATTAGTAATTTTGTGTACTTCTTTTTCTATTCAAGCCTACAAATAAACCAATTTTCAGACAAATCGACGGCAACTTATAAAATACTTTGATCACTTGACATTGAATCCCTTAAAATTAAAAAAAAAAGACAAAAAACTATCTTAAAAGTGAATTCGTTGATTTGCGATGCGCCAATATCCGACCTGTAGCCCCTCTACTGTCCCCATGATTTAAAGTAAGACATATTTTCCAACATTTTCAGTAAAGTTTATTAGTTTCATCAAAATATGCACATTCAGTTAGACACTTAGAAATGGAAAAGGTATTTTATTCACGCTTACAAATTTTTTTCCAAATATCAGTTATAGTAAGATGTCAGTTTTATACTTGCTAGTTTTTTCGATATTTCTCGAAATACGTGTGTTTCTGGTATTTCTTAATGTATTTTTGATTAGTATTTATTTCAGTTTTTTCACTTTTTCCTTCCTTATATTTTGTAACTAAAGAGTGTCTAGAATCCAGTTTTTGTTCAAAATATTTGTTTCTTTGTTTTTTAGAACTATTGTATGTAGAGTAGAGCCTTTGAGTTTTTTCTTGGTGGGTTCTGTTTTTGATAGATTCGAGTACGTGTTTTATAAAATTTCAAAATGAACAGATTGAAAGATAAATAATTGAAAGCTTACAGCTTCTGCGCTTTTTCGTTTTTTTTTGTAAAAAATTAAAATTTGTTTTTCTCTTTAGCTCTTTGTGTGTAGTTTAGTTTAGTTTAGTTTTATCTTAGTTTATTGATAGATAGAAAAACCAAGAAATAATTTGGTTTTCTAAAAGTCCCTATTTCAAGTTGCCAGAGTTTATTATAAGTATTTTATGTTGTCTTTATATGTATGTATGTATGCATACACTTTAAGTAATTAAGTATCATCGATTGTAACAAAAGATGTTTTTACAATTTATGATATTTATTTTTCGAAATTTAAGCGTATTTGAGAAATAAGCGTAAGTATTTAATTGTGTATATATATATAAGTATGTAGTTGTATATAAAGCTATTAATAATTTTTATGAAGTGAATATTTAAGTTAACAAATGGATTCAGCTAAAAGCTTAACAAATTATTCGCTTTAAAATTAAATGAATTGCCGTCCGCTTAAAACCGCACAAGAGCAACACAAATTTAGTACATATATTTATACAATTTGTTAAAGCATTATGAAGAATAGTGTACTACGTTGATCAGCTCAAATCGAATATTTTTCGTATGCGCTGAGTATAATCAATTTTAAATGAGTGTAGTGGAGCACTGAAGTATACCTATGCATTCTGAATAACTTACAATCGGCCACCCACAGAAAAATGTACAGAAAAATAAATCAGTGTCAAGATTGGCAGCATTGCCAAGCGGGAGATCAATCGGATGAGACAAAGTTACATTATCGTTGTGACTCGCTTTGTTATATGCAGTTCGCAAGGCAAAGGAAAGCGAAGTTAGTGTCACATTTGAGGCTAATGGAGAGCAAGGAAAGTATCGTAAACTTCAATTACATTGAGATACATGCTTTCAAGCTTCCACACAGTGGAGGCTACTAAGGGTAAACATTTCTTCGTTCGACTATTACACTATGTAGGTGTACATCCGAAAAAAATTGCTGGTACAAGTAAACAAAAAGAAGAAAAACAAATATTTTGAAAGCAGAAAAAAACTTGTAAAAGAAAGATGTCTCAAATGTTGCTTAATTGATTTGTAATTATAGCATTATTAGAAGTGTGCGATTTATACTGTTGCGGTCAGTAAAAAGGGGCTAAGCTCACTTTTTCTTGGGCCGCTTATATTCTTCATTTGTTCGTGTGAAATAACTTATAAAAACTGCGAGCAGCTTGACTAAGCGATAAGTGACAAACAATTCGGTTAAGCAAACTGATGATTCCGAGACATGTAAAATACCGCCATTGCAGTGCAAAGTCGAAGTTACACAGACTTATTAGACACGCGAAAATAAGTAAGCATTTAAGTGTGGCAGACCCGTTTGCTAGTTGTACACGCACATTAATTAAATTACAGTCGGCAAAAAATAATAAATAAATGTAAAAAGAATTTAAAAAGCCCAATATTTATTCGTTTTTTTTGTGGTTCAGATCTTCGAGAAAATTTAGCTCTTTCTAGCTATTTTTTGCAGTTTTTAGCTACAAACCAAATTTTCTTCTGGCAACCCTGCGGAAGTCAGCAAAGATATTTTGCGCACATTCAGGCAAAGCGTACAGTTGTCTAAGCTTGGAAATAATGAAATAACTGCGCATGTTGTGGCTAAATATATTAGCATTTCTCAAAAAGTGTTTGGTCTTGCAGCTCGGGGACTTTCGAAAGAATATGTCTTTAACTGAAATGACTAATCACGCGCTATCAACAAACTAACATATACGCCAGCTGAAAGTGTTAGATATGTATTATATTTGAAAAAAACAAACCAGCAAGCAGTTATTTATTTAAATATAGGAGTTTTAGATTTCTTAAATATCGATTTTTTTCACATAAATTAACACATATCAAATGACAGCTGCCTTCTCTCTTACAAACTCTCTGACATGCAAGCGAAGGCGGACAAACTAGTCGCAGTGGCACGCACTGTCAGACTGGAGGCCAACATCACCAAGACCTAGGCTATGAGAGTTAACCACAATAACGCAAGGTTGACGGATGCCCGGTGGAATTCGTCAAAAGCTTCTGCTACCTCGGCTGCATCCTCACGGCAGATGGTAGAGCAGATCAAGATGTCAACTGCAGGCTAAACAAGGCAAGCGCGGCATTCGGGCGAATGCATACAGTATGGGGGAGTTCGCAAACTAAACTATGAATATTCGGCTCATGCGTGAAGTCCGTATTGTTGTACGGAAGCGAAACATGGCTGGTCTCTAACACCATCACACAGATATTAAAAGCCTTCGTCATTCTGGCCGAACACCATCAGTAACGACACACTGTGGATATTAACGAATGAAGAACCCATCCTTAGGCAAATCAAATGCAGAAAGTGGCGATAGATAGGTAACACATAGAATGGCACTGGGCTGGAACCCCCAAGGGAGCATAGGTCGCGATCTACCAAAAACAGTTGGAGAAGGACGATGTTACGCGAACTAGCAGATGCCGACACCTCATGGAACGGTTCAAAAACAACAGCACGGAACCGTATACGATGGAAGAGTCTTATCGACGCCCTATGCTCCCAAGAGGAGTGAAGAACGAAAAAAAAACATGTTTACTTATCGATGCGAATGATAGAAGAAAGTGGATGTTTCCTCCGGCAAAATCTTCCTCTTTTTAATCAGAGTTTTTAGAATAACCTTCAGTATGCAATTTTTTTTATATCCTACTTAATTATAGTACTATATATTAAAGCGGAAGTTTGAAGGTACTTAAAAATCGCGTAGGCTTTTGAGGATTTTTTTCGCTGACGGTGTGGAGTGTTTTCTTCCATATAAACAAATATGGCTGCATTTGCTTTATGGAGAAAATGCAAAAACAGCCAGCACAAAAAAAAAACAAAAAAATCAAAAATTAGCATGATTTTTCACCAACTTGAAACGTATACTTTCTTGGCCAAAAATTTAATACGCTGTAAAACTGCTTACTCAAAATTTTCCGAAATTTGATGTTAATTTTAAAAATTTGAAACCTGTATTGAGATGGTTTATGTGTGATAATGAACTATGTTTTCATGAAAAAATTATTAAAAGTGAATGATAAACAAAAAAGTTGGTAAAATCTGTCAATTAGTCCTTCTTCCTAGTTATTTAACCCAGTGCATGGGAGAAAATTAGAAAACAGAATAATTATCTGCGTTAACATTGGACTCAATTTATATTTTTTATATAAATATTTTACGCACATATTTAAAAAGCACTATAAATATCTTGAAAAATCAAGACGCGAAGCTACCGGAGCCCCAATATCCGAAATCTTAAACATTTTATTTCGACTTTTGATAGTTAATTTGTGGAACTTTCCACGAATGCGCGAATAATAATGGGCACAAGTCTCTTGGCTTTAAGAATATAACTCAATAATTTAAACAGGCATAATTCGTCTCATACAGTACTTCATTTGAGAATGCCTGCCAGTTTTAGGTGCATGACTGGCAATAAAATCGATTTAGCAAAAAGTATCAGGAAGCTAACGGTCCCAGTTGATGGGTTGTCCGAGCTATACGACTTTGTGTAATTTTGAGTTTTGTCAAATATAATTTTAAATTTATGGCTGAAGCAAATTTCGATGCACGTAAGTGCAGGCTTGTGTATCTTGGAAGTTGATTCTTATCTAGTAGAGGGCACCAAAATTTTGAGTGTGGAAGATATGAAGGAACTTTGAAAACTTTTTGATCAGACCTCGTGTTTACCTCATTTGGAGCTATTGATACTATGGTCGACTTGCGAAATGTAACACACTTACTTTTTTGTGAAGAAGTTCAGTTTGTTTAGTCTATGCCAGATATGAATTTAACCGTCCAATGGTGGTTCAGACTTTACAATTACTACGAATAAGTTAAGTTTCTGATTTTTACTTGGTCAAGAAGGATATTGAAAAAAAAACCAAATTTTAAAATATTTATATGATTTAATGAGATTTTTAACAAATTATTTCTAACACTTATTTTCGAAGCACTTAAGGCTGAAATTCAAATTCTTACTTATAAGGCATAGCAAATCCGGTGTTAGCTGTAAGTAAAGTGCAAGCCTCCAATAAATCTTAGTACTGCACGCGTACTTAAAATACCGATGAAAAATAAATAATAAAATAAATTGGAAAAAACTTATACCAAAGTAACCAACAATAATTTACTACTGCTTTATATTTAACATAAATGAGCTTTGGGCAGTTTTTAAATTTATTGATGTCATGTGAATAAGACGACATCTTTTGTTCTATGATTTACGATTTCCATCGAACTTGTTTCAGTTATTAAACTTTTACTATTAGAGATATTTTTTGATTATTACAAATGTGAGGCATTTAACTTAATTTAAGCAGTGTTTCCGCCCAGTATGAGAGCGCTTTACAACTGATGTGGAGTATTATGACACTTAGTCACACTTGCGCTTTGACTTCAGTTTTCTATTTATTTATGTACGTACATATTTGTATGTTTAATCTAGAAAATGTACAAATGTTTCCAAAATATTAATTACACTATTTAACATGAACTTTTACGTAACTTTTACAAATGAAAATTTACAAGCAATTTATTGAAGGACCTTAGAATCTACTCGATCCGTATATAATAAGCATACATATCTCCAATATGTTATTATTTCTAATTTAGCTTTCTGTTTTGAAAACTACAATATATAAATCCATATTTTTCTTTTTTTAATTTTCTTTTTAACTTCTTAAATTATGTTAAACAATGCATTGCATATTATATATGTATAATATATGTATGTAATTTTTTAGCTAATATTTTGTTTTCGAAAATCACGACATATCAAAACTCTGCATTTCTTTTAGGTAAGCGTATAGTTTGAATATATTGCTTTGAGCGATTCCACGTCAAGTGGTCTAAGTATATTGGACATTGCTGTCGATTCTTCTAAAGATTGGTTGATATCTAAGCTTGAGTACAGTAAAAAGTAATTTTAAATAAATGTGTAAAGTAATTTTAAATAAAATTATTAATTTTGGAATTTATTTTATGGTGAACATTTTGGTATATAGTTTTTTAAAGTGGAATATCTTAAGGGGACTCAGTGGTCTAGAAATTTCAAAAAATCGTTTTGTTTTGATTTCCGAGATTTCGAAAGAATAGTGCCTTAAGAACATACTGTGAAATTTTCATGCGAAAATTTCCAATATTATAGCTTACACAGTCCATTAACTACGTAGAGAGCGATTCGCGAGCTCCTGTACCTCAAATTTTAAACTCATTTATCTCGAAACAACTTTTTTCGGCATGGTGTTGTCAAAAAAAAAAAAAAATAATAATAATTCAACCGAGTCGCATTGTTCACAACATCAATAGCAATCGCTCGTCCTAGAATCATATTATTATTTCAATTATTTAGTATTTTTTTTATTAAAAAACTGCAAAAACGCGATTTTTAGAGTGTCAAATTCAAAACCCCATTTTGTCAATTTTTTTTATTATAGTAGAGGGACAAAGCTACAGTCACGCTGATTAATTTGTTTGGTTTTTTGTGTTTCAGATAAATAGAAGAGCCAAAATGGCCATTTTCAAAATTATTCATTTTTGTATGTAAACGATTTTTATTTACATAAAACGCCTAAGACATTTAAATATCGTTTTTCATTTTTTTATTGTAAAAAAATTCCTGAAAATACCCTAAATTTTCGAGCTCTGGACCACCGGGACCCCTTAAGTTCTTTTCATCATTTTTATATTTTTGTATTTTTAAGAATAAAATCAGATTTTAGAAAAAAATGTGTAAATTTGTTTAAACCCAATTTTTGTTTCTTATTACTTTTTAAGATAAAATTATTGCTTGCAAAAAAGTTATATATTTGTTTAAAAAACATATATATTTTTGTTAAAAGAATTTGTTAAAAACAAATATATATTTTGGTTGAAATTTTTTTTTTCTTATTAGTAAAAAATATATTTTATGTACAAAAAATATTAAAAAAAAATTTTTACAATTTTCATGAATTAATTTTCTTAATTCAACATATTTAAAAAAGCTGAGAAAAAAATATATTCTTGGTGCAAAATTTTCGGAAAAAAACTTTTTGGCAATTTTGAAAAACTCCTCGAGGTTTTCTTATTTTTTATATATTTTTTTAATGTTTTTTTTATATTCTTAGCGATGTCTTTCGCTGATTCGGTGTTTGTATCTGAATATACCGCGAAAACTTATGGGATCCCATTATGATGAATCCTGGTACCAGACTGGTACTACAGACCTGGGGGTATTTTTGAAAAATGAGTGAAGGCAAACATCATCAGTTCTTTTTAACGGTTCTATAAATTTTGGTTTTGAATATTGTAGAATAAATAATAATGCAAAAAATCCTTATTTGGTCATCGTTAATAAAGGCTCCCATAAGATGTTTTCTTATTATTTTTTGTACTATTTATTTATAGTAATAGCTATAATAAATTTATAGAATAAATTACAAAATCATTTTAATATCTTTTTTGAGATTAGCTATAGTGACATTTTTTACTGATTCATTGTACGTATATAATATTATATAACTCGAAAAGTTATTGGAATTACATTTTAAAACTTGCATAAATGACAGCATAGAGTGAGTTTTCATAGAAAAATATAAAATTCAAAATTAAAAAATTGCTTAAGAAGTTTATTTAGTCCTATAAACTTAAAACAAAGTAAACTAAAAAAAGTTATTAAAAAGAACCGATGATATTTCAGTTCAAAAAATTCGGTTGCACAATTTTCAATACTGAATAAATCCAAACATTACATTAAACAAATGTTCAGTTCAGTTCTTATTATTCTCAAATCTACAAATAAACTAATTTTTAGAAGAATTACCGTCAATGTCCAAAGTAATTGGATCACTTGAATTGGAATCGCTCTTCTAGGTAATTTACGATATTTAGCGTCATATATGTATGTATGTAATTTTTACACTTCTTAATTACTTGTTTTTTTACTATTTTCGGATTTAATCAAGCACAACTTTTATTGATATATTCTCAATATGTAGGTATGTACATATAAATAGTTTTGTACAAGTTTAACCACACATACTTATACTCCTATATGTAAATGTTGTATGCTATAAATGTAAGTACATAGCCATGAATTTCACTTAATCAGCAGTAATTTCGGTTCACTTCCTGTTTTTTTTTCTTTTATTTTGTTTTTCTCTTGACCTCGGTAGTTCTTTCAATCTAAAATTATTTTTTGAAAATGAAGATCCAACGATGCATGACATTTCTGGGCGTTAGAGAAATCCGAGCACAGGTCAGCTGACTGATGTATTCGGACTCATAACCTTATGTAGTTTAAATTAATATTTTTACTGTATCCTAAATTTCACAAAAAAAAATCCATAAATAAAAATAATTTATGGTAAAATTTTTTAATTCGATTTTATAGTCCAGCAGTTTCTTACTCTGAAATAAATCTGGCATTTGGATATAGTTTTTATAAAGGGTGGTTAAATTTCAAGGGCCGATGTTGAATGTGAACCACACCTAAACCTCAACGACACCGTTGGACTTCTTCCTTTGGGGTTATTTGAAAGAAAAGGGGTACGTCGATAAGCCAGCAACGATTTAAGAGGATGAGATAATTCGGCACATAACCTCAATTATGCCTCAGCGTCATCGAAAATTTGGACGAGGCCGCGGCGGTCATTTGGCCGATATTTTGTTCCATACGCAATTGTGCCATACCAATAATATCATAATAATCATAATCATATCATAATTTCTTAAAAAAATTGTTTTTTATTTAAAAACAACACCGACCCTAGAAACCGTGGTTAGGTTTGCATTTGGTGGTCTTTGGAGGTGTGCTGCCGAGGCCGCCGAGACCGCGGCGGCCATTTGGCCGATATTTTGCTCCATAGGTAATTGAGCCATACCAATAGTATCATAATATGAAGAAATGATAATAGGTATTTTCTAAAATAATTGTATTTTACTTAAAATCAGCACCGACCCTTGAAAATTAGCCACCCTTTATATAGTTTTGTTATTATACTGGTTTTATTAATATGCTTCATACTCTTGTCGGAAAAAGATCTGATCTTACGGTATTATTGGTTTCTTTCGTGGAAAAGTTCTATGTTTCACAAGCTTTTTCACTCTACTTTGAGAATATTATCAACTAACGAAACTGCATTTGGCGATGTAAGAATAACTTTATGAATCGATTAAAGCCATTCAAGTTGGTGATATGCGAGAGTTCAAAAATTCGAACCTGAGAGGGAACTGCAAGAAAAAAGTGTGAGTTTTAATGGGTTACTTCGTGGTATACTTTGACTGGTAAAAATCAAAACATGTACGTTCATCTGTTTAACTTTTAGACAATTGTGGTAATCATAACAAACTAATTAATAGAAGTTTAGGCCTCTTATCCAATTTATGATGCGACCATTGCTATTGCCTCACAACTAAACAGCTGAACGAGCTTGAAAAAACTTTGTTTTGAGAAACATTTTGATTGTATCATAGAAACTCACTCGAAAATTTTGCCATTTCTGACCAGATTACGGCTCTTCGCGGACTCTATAATCCAAAGCAACGAAAATATTTCTGGAAAGTAATTTAGGAGAATTGTGGGATGATGTCGAGTAGTTATAATAAAAGCTTTCCTGAACAGGCAAACAGAAAATTTGCTACGGAACTCACATGTGAAAAAGCACACCAAATCTAGCCAAGTTTTGATAAGGGTAGATCAAGATCATCCCTTTTCTACTTGGAATGCCCCTATCAATTTTGGATTGCTACTGCGAATTGCTTTATGGGGACTGGGTCTAGTAGGTGTTCTGGCTCGATATTGAAATCTAAACTGACGATTCTAAGATGAACTGTGGTGTGGGAGCTGACCTCTATTCGGAGTCGCTGAACTTACCCATATCGCACCACTATGCTTTAGCCGAAATAAAGTGCAAGCAATTAACTATACATACTATATGTACTACAACAAGAAAAACTTTGCCGTCGTACAACTTCCAGAGGACGAATTGCCTCTTAGGATGCGCTCGCCGGAACATCTCACGTATACCTGCTACCCTTACAGGTCACTGGAAGGTATCGGGTCATGCAGCCAGACTTAACCTTTCTTTTAATCCCATCCCAGAAGCTGTCAGGCGGAGGGTGTGAAAGTCTCTTCCACTCTTTATGCGAATGTTCGGGTCTAGCTAGAGCAAAACTTCCCTCTTTCAGTAAGCCAGCAAATGAATGAAATCTCAGACATAGAGATAAAAAGTTTACTGCTATGCTTGGATCTCACAAAATGGAGCTGACTCCAAAAAATAAGCAAAAAAAAAAACCAAGGCATCACTCGAGAACAATGGTAGTAAAAATTAGGATGCTTTTAGTAGAAATATGCAACCAGTTCAACAACAACAACAATAGGTGTTCCGACAAACGATATATACCGCATTTGCTAGGACGTCGAGGAAATTGAAAGCATCGAACACCTTTCTTGCCACTGCCTCTCTACAGTGAAGCCACGATGACTGTACTTTCACTGTACAACACTTCATAGGGTAATTGGTGGTGCTAGTTTAATGAATGCATATCGAGCAGGGCAATTGAATCGAATTTTAGAAAAGTTTTGCATCTCATTTTAGGAAAGAATTGCTGGTATTACTGGCTAACTAACATTTACTCGTATTAATCGAAATTGTGAGCTTGATGGTTCAGAAACTTCAGTTAATGTAGACGCGAATTTTCGGCGGCTATTGGTAAGACCCTCACATTCATAAGCCTGTTGAGAATTGCGGGCGCAAACAGTAAACGAGTGATATAATCGGCGAATAACACAAATCGCTCTGGAATATGTGGGCTGCATATATGTATTTAGTTCTGGAAAGGATATTTAATTAAGATGTATGTACATATGTCTAGCTAAGTAAAAACTTTGGATAAAAGACTCACTGCCCATCTCTTGCTGTAAGAAGAATTTGAGGGGAAGACTTTATAATATGAGTATACCCGTAATTGTGGATTGAGCATAAACACAAAATTGTAAATATAGCTTGTTGGGTTTCACAAAAGTTTTAGATTTTGACTTTAGAACTTCACATTTGCTTTCAGATCAATGTTGAGAAAATTAGATTTTTGAGGGCACTGTAAAAGTTTAATATTTCTGTGCATCATATTTTCTTATACCGCTGCTGAAGCATATGCATGAGTATGTATGTTTTTATGGTAATTTCATTACTTTTTAAATATTTCACTATGTATGCAAATGACTAATGCTTAACTTGAAAAAAATTTTGCTAAACTAGGAATTTGATGTTTACTCTTCTTAGACAAATATTTTATTGATTATGTATGCCTATTATTTTATATATGATATATATATGTATGTATATATTTTTATTTTTGCTTTCCGGGAATATTTCCCATATATTGTCTAACTATAATTTTTCATATATGTATGTATATGTAAGTATGTTTATATGCAAGTATTGATATCTTATTTTTGTCTTTCATTTGTAAGATTTATCTAAAACACCTATGTTTGCATGTATAAATGTGGTTATATTACTATATCTTACTCATGTTTATATCTTTCAAGATATTTTCTAGCATATTTATATTTTCTTTTATATGTGTTTTTTGTTTTTTTTTCTAGTGGCTTAATATCCATTACTGGTGTTTGAACTGTAAAAAGTTTAGAAATAGACACTTTTTCTAGTATTTCTAATTTTTTTTGTTTTTTTTTTTGATTTATGGTGTATTAGGTTTGTCTTGTTGTTTTCTTGATATTTGTGGTTTTACGCTCAAATGCCCTTGTTTGTTTACTTCTTCCGAATACTTGAAGGTAAGTAAGTATGTACGTATGAATGTTTGTAACACGGTACATTGAAGAGTTATTGCCACAAATATGGCTATAAATGGTCTGTAGGTATGCGTATGTGTATGAACTCTGGAATTTTGGTATATTTGTAAACATGTAGTATACATTTAATTGCCAATGTACATTTATAAACACATATGCACATAGGCATGCAATTGTATTTGGGAATAAAGTATGAATGCACTTATATGAACAGTGGCTCACATCCTTTGATCCTTTTTACAAAAGAAAATGTGTGATAGTTTTTATTTAAGTCTCCTTTTCCACAAAATTAAATGTACATTCAAAGATAAATACGTATATTTGAATTATAAACACCAACAATTAAATTCAAAGTAACTTTAATTCAACTAGAATATTTACAACAAAAACCAAAAACCGCGTAAAACGACCTCACAGCTTGCTCTGTGTGCGAACTCTTGCCGTTATTGAAGCCAATATTGCTACTTCCAAACTACGCAAATTTTTTATTTTTTTCCTTAATTAATACTCTGTAATGCCGATTTTCATGGAAGAACAGCTGGAAACAAACCATTTGTTAGTGCACGATATATAATATAAAGTCCAGAGTTCAGTTTGTTAAAATTCATGTAAATAAAGATTAAATCTTTTATCCCAACACTGGATAGTTCCGTAAGAGATCATGGTATTTTCCTAACAACCTTGCTCTACACCTAGCTAAGGCTGGATAATTACAGTGGAAGTGGTCTACTGTTTCTTCCTCTTGCTCGTCTCTACAACTTGTGCAGTACTCATGCCGAAATATTCCTAGCCTATCTAACAGCTAATGACAGGTAACACAAGCCATGATGATCGCTCTTGAGAGGTTAAGCAATTCACCTGATCTTTTCAAATAAGCCTGCTTGTAACACAAGTATTTTCTTCTCTCCATGACCTACTGACCTCCGGGAGAATATTATTTTTTATCTTTAATTTGCAAGTTACCATAGGAATTCCAATGCTGCCTCTGTTTTCAAGAAGTGGAAGATTAGTACCCTTTCTGGCTAGCTCATCGGCCCTGCAATTTCCTTCAATATCTCTATGTTGCGGATCCCATATAAGGCTGACCTTGAAGACAACGCTAATATCATTAAGAGCTGCCAGGCATTCCTGAGCAACCTTAGATCTTAGTATAACTGCCTCCATTGATTTGATGGCCGCCTGGCTGTCCGAGAATTTATATTATATTTATTGTAGCTTTTGTTACAGCGTGTGTGTTAAGGTACACAGTTACCTTCGTTATGGCTAAGACTTCTCCCTGATATACGCTACAGTAGTCCGGAAGTCGGACCGATAATTCTAATCCTATATTCTTTTGAAAAAACTCCAGAGCCACTCCAAGTTTCCCACTCTCTTCTCGACGGGATGTTAGTCTTGAAGTGCCTGTTGAAGGTGCGTTTCGGGGAAAAAGCGGTCGATTTCTTGGTTTCAACTACTCATAGTATGTAGTATAGAAGCGGGGCCAAACCGCCGAGGCTTCCATAGCGCCATACTATTAAGTCGAATCGCTGAAGCGGCGTCCACGTGTTTTCCTATCAGATTTAGAGCAGGTAAGTTGATTAGCAATATTAATAGGAGTGATCTTTAACAACTACCTATTAGACTGGAAAATTGGGTATTCGGGATAGGTTTATAGATAGAAACATAAATCGAATATTGTTTAATGACGGTTATCATCATGGGATTCATTATGGGCGATTGTAATTAACAGTTTATGTAGTGTTCTTGAGCGATATACCTATAATAAAACATCGCTTAAGCAACCAACAGTAATTAAAATGGTGCTACAAGAGAAGTGGGGGAAAATATTGTCCGAATATAACACTTTAGGCTCTATGCAGTCTCAGCTTAAGTCAGCTTTAAAACAAAACAGCTTTTCTACAAAATATTACTAAGTAAAAGTTTCCATAAAATTTGCATAAGTTTTGAAGTATTTTTAAACACATTAAATAAGCTGTGAGATGGGTTTAAGCTGTATTTTGTTTTTATTGAAAATATTATTGGTTTGAGATTTTTTGCTGGAATTTATAACTCAGTCGCCCGAAGTTATGAACCTGTACACTTCCGACTGATAGTCCAGCCCCAACTCATTCGGCTAGACCGGTCGAAAAAGTTTTTTCTAGTGACGGTCAGAACTCAGCAGACAATGGCAAACCTCCGATTGGGTTTCTGGCGTGGAAAAGCTTTTCATAAAAAACCATCTGGCGTTCGGAGACGGTATAAAGCGGTAGGCCCTTATATTTATAGAAAAACATTAAGGCGCCCACTACAAAGAGTAGTAGTAGCCCATTACTAGTAGTAAATACCAATTATATATAATACATATATATATACATATACATATATGTATATAATATACAAATGTGAAAAGTTACAAAAATTTGTATCTTCGAATGAAAGTTTTTTTGAAACAATTTTCTATGCAATAAATTATCACCCCAAACAAGCTGTGAGCCACTGTACGGTATGTATTTACTATATTAGGGTGCATCACTCTTCATACAAAAACGTATGCACTGTTTTTCCACTGAAATTATACATTTTTATTTTTATTTTCTGCAAAAATATTTCGGAAAAATATTACGATGGACCGATTTGAAAGAAACTCGAGCGGAAAGGAACAAAAAAATAAAAAATTATTAATAAAATTGTTGATGGCTCTTTGACTTTTTTGAAACGTATGCTTAAAGAAAACTTGATTAACTTAGTTAAATCTTGAGCGATTTAGGATCCTAAGATATTATTGAAAAGGTATTTTCTAAAGACCTAATTTTGCCAAATATTAGTTTCGTTGATTTCCTTAATAGCATTTGTAAACATTTTTATGTAAACTTTTAAGCTAAACTCTTCTATCATCTGATGCGATATTTTGAAAAAATTTTAACATAATTTATTTATGAAAACTTTAATTTTTGAGGTATACAAATATCTTATTTGTGTCACTAATTGCAAGTGAAACACCAAAATTAAGAAAAACATTTTTCTAATAGCGGTCGCCCCTCGGCAGGCAATGGCAAACCTCCGAGAGTATTTCTGCCATGAAAAAGCTCCTCATAAAAATATCTGCCGTTCGTAGTCGGCTTGAAACTGTAGGTCCCTCCATTTGTGGAACAACATCAAGACGCACACGACAAATAGGAAGAGGAGATCGGCCAAACACCCAGAAAAGGGTGTACGCGCCAATTATATATATATATATACTACAATATATATACAGTTTCAAGTGTGCGGAGTAGTGCGACGCAAACAGCTACTCGCTAATGCATTCGTTTGTACTTATTTTTATTTGATCGGCTCCATTACCTTTTATTTTGCTTGACAGCATTAAGATAAAAATTAAAAGCAAGAAAGTCCTCGTATAAAGTTAAGTGAGGATTTGCTTCTCTGAGCTTAAATCGCCTAGATCTAGTTCGATTATTTAATTTGAGAATGTTTCTAATATTTTACGAGATTGCCTCAAGTTTGTTGAGCTGAAGTACCTTTTTTTCTGTTCTCGAAGTTACCTATAATTAGATGAAAATTGGAAATGCGATTTTTCGGTTTATGCTTTGCACCCGCAAACGATGCAAATCGAATAAAAACGACGCAATTTTGAAGTCACAGGAAATTGAAACAAAATGCAACTTTAAAACAACACAAATCGAAGCCACGCAAGCCGAGGTATTAGTGCACTTTGAAATCGGTCCAGCTTGCGCAAATCTTTATATTTTTCCGAAATATATTATTTTGGTGAAAGTCTTTAAATATAACAAAGTTTATAATTCCGGGGGAAAATCACAACGTTTTTTTTGGTGAGATTTTCTAATATATAATATATGTAAGTAGGTGAGTATATATGGACCCCAATATGCAGGTGCCTATCGTTTGGAATTTTTTTATTTTGGTTTTTAATTTTTTTCTCTTCTTGTTGGTGTTGTTAGAATTGCATTTTCGTTTGTGAAAGATTCTTAAGAAAGCCATTCAAGCGCACATTTATGGGAGTAATAGTGTTTGGTGATATTTACTGTTTGTATTTTATACTTGTTTTACTAAGTATAAGCCAGAGCAAGGGTACTGAGTGGGGTGTTCCCTTCATTATTCTTGTATAGTAGTTCCTTGTTCGGTGGTACAGTTTGTTATTTGTTGGTAAATATAGATATGTTAGTATGTGTGCTACATTTGCTTGTGTTACTAAATTGTACTTAAGTAAATTTGCTTGTATATGTAGATGGGTATGACTACTTATATGTATATGATTATGTGTATGCATATGTAGTGATGATGCGGTTTGCGGTTAACTATGCCTGTCCTTTCAAACGATTTAACGAATCTATGAATTCCTGGCATTTTAGTTGGTTGGTAATGCAGGGGAAAGCTCGCTCTGGTAGACGTTTCTCTACTGTACTTAGTATATATTGTATGTGTGCCATAAATATATGTTAGTATGTATGTATGCTTGTATAGTATAGTGTATATAAATTTCATGTAGAAAGGTACAAGTGAAAATAGTTTAAATTCCTGTTTAGTTGTTTATTTATTAGTTTGTTTGTTTGTATGTAAGGTGTTTCCATTGTAAGAACTAAATTTTGGCTAGTGAATTGCTTATTAAAGCCATTTTGTGTATATATACTCATTTTAGTATTTTTATTTATGTAACATAATAGCTAAGTCTTACAATCCATTTCAAGCGACGGATTCCATCCTGGTCGTCTACATTTCTTCTAGTAACTTTTTTCAACTTTAGTTAGGATTATTTTGCTATTCGGTCTGCATACAAATTTTATCTAAATGTTTTCTTTGATTTGATTTTATTTTGCTATATTTGCTCTGCATCCACTAGTTATGCCTTAGGTGTGTTGTTGTTGTATAGTGTGCCATTCAGTTATTGATTTCATGACACACCTCCATATAGTCGGGATCGTGCATGATGCCTTTTATCATATCTTTGAGCATTGTGTAACGCGGGAAAATCGGATACATTTTTGAGCTGCCATATTCCTCCTGAAAAATGCATATATGTTCAGATTTAAAAAAAATTGTATAAAAAAAATATTTTCATATAATTGGTAATGTATAATATTTATGTATGTATATGGTAAATAAAGTGGTTATGTCAGCACAAACGTAGACTATTTTTCAACTACGACTGCACGTGCAACAAAAAACGCACTAACAAAATACAAAGCACCAATAAAAATGCCGCTAGAGCGACAGTACTAAATATTCATTTGCACAATTTGTGAAAATAATTTACTCCCAATAAAATATTTTTTATTTATTTTTATTTTTATCTATTTTTTCTCAGATGAACTACATAAAATATTAATTTATAAAACCAGTAAGACCAAATATGATAAATTTTACCATTTTTTCTCAGATAGAATAAAAAAATTTTTTAATTTTTGAGATTTTCTGATTTGCGAGAGTGGAAATTCATGTGAAAGATGCCTCTCTACAAAACAGCAAAGTTCATGTTAAATTATAAAACCAAATTGTGGCTTTTCACTGGCTTTTCACTGACTATTAAGTGTACTACGATATATGAAATATTGGTACGGTCAGTTTCTGAAAGACAGTCAGTACTTCTTAATCAAAGACTATGTGCTTTTTCACAAGTTTTGTTTGCTTAAAGTTCTTGTTTCATTTGTGTAATGGAAAAATATTCAAAAATTATTCAAGCTTCCAAACAACGAATCACTAGCTAAAGTAGCTAGTATTGCCAAGAGCAAGGTCCAAGAAAGTTTTAGATAGTACATAGCATAAGGATCCGTACATATATTTAAAAAATCGGGTTTAACTACATACTCGTATGCGTACATTAAAGAATGCCTTCTTGTCTTAAAAAATTTCATTTGTAATTGTTATATATTATATATATATATATATTAGGGTGGTCCAAAAAAAATTTGTATGCTGCCGCCCCCCAAAATAGTAAAGAATGAAAAATAAAAAGACCCGTATTTTTTTTTTTTTTAATCAGACCATATTTAATGGTGCCGCCGGGGCTTTGAAATATCCCATGTATTTTGCATGGGAAAAAAATACTTTTTCGTAGATTTCATGTAAAAACCTGGAAAATGAATATATTTTAACCGGATAACTCAGTTTCTCTTCATAATTGGTCAGGGAATAACAACCAATTATGAAATAATTAGTTTTTTTTGTATTAACTATTTTCATAAAAGTAATATAAAATATTGTTTTTCGATTTTTTCTTAGATTTTCGTTTTATGGGGGCTTTTTGGGGTTCTATAAAAAATAGTTAATACAAAAAAATTAATTATTTCATAATTGGTTGTTATTCCCTGACCAATTATGAAGAGAAACTGAGGTATCCGGTTAAAATATATTCATTTTCCAGGTTTTTACATGAAATCTACGAAAAAGTATTTTTTCCCCATGCAAAATACATGGGATATTTCAAAGCCCCGGCGGCACCATTAAATATGGTCTGATTAAAAAAAAAAAAAATACGGGTCTTTTTATTTTTCATTCTTTACCATTATGGGGGGCGGCAGCATAAAAATTTTAATATAAATTTTTTCCCATGCATTTTTGGACCACCCTAATATATATATATATATATATATATACAGTCTTTGTCAGAAGGAAATAATCGGGTTTTTTATTGTAACTTCAAGATATATTTCGTTCTGCTTTTTGCTGCGTAATAGTCCCACTCAAGGGCTACGCATTCGAAAGGACCGAAATTATCTTTCGCAGCGTCTGCAAAAGTGATTAAAAATCCAAAAAGTTTGTTGTGATGTGGAATCAGTGGTATAAGGTGTATAAAAATGTTAATGTTTTTTCCGAGAGCGGCTTGAAGCGAATGACGACAAAAAAGCAGGATAAAGTGATCGCCAACTTTTTAAGCGGGACCCTCTTTGTGACTATGCCAAGCACAATCAGTTCTTGCTAAAAAGGGAATAGATGTGAGTATTAACACCATCGAACGTCGACTGAAGGAGTCGAACATATCCTACCGTCCCACATCATCGAAACCACTGCTCTCAGAAAAACAAAATGAGAAACAAAAAAACAAGAAAATGGCGTCACAGTATTGGACTGGCCTTCCCAGTCCTCAGACGCCAACCCCATTGAAAATGTATGGAGAACTATGAAAACGCATCTTTCCGGAAGGCCAGTGCATGATTTAAAGCAATTCGTGCGTCAAGTTCCCAAAATGTGGTTTTGTTTTCGCGAGCTACATGAAAAAGATGGTTCAAAGCATAAAGAAGGTGCCAGGCTATACTCGACTACCATGGAGACTACGCGGCTTATTGAGTAATTGCGGGTCGTAGTTTTGTACATACTTTCATTTAAGCAAATTTAAAATATATATCTTTTACACTTCATGAACTATCGTGGTTCCTTTTTTCTGACGCAGACTGTATATATATATATATATATATATATATATACCCTTTCTAGTTTTGGCCGAGCTTCTCCGATACCGAACGGCAGATGTTTTTATGAGGCGCTTTTTCATGGCAGAAATGCACTCGGAGGTTTGCCATTGCCTGCCGAAGGGCGACCGCTATTAGAAGAAACTTGTTCTCCATTTTGGTGCTTCGCCGAGATTCGAACCCACGTTCTCTCTGAACTCCAAATGGTAGTCACGCACCAACCCTACCAAAAATACGGCGCTAACCATTCGATGATGCCATCTGTTTAGTGAGTCCGTGCGTTGGATGTTACTACCCTAGCTGACTTCCAGTGAAAGCTTGGTGACATTCGGTTCAGTGGAAGCGAAGTTATTGCTTCTAAAGTTTCAGTATGTTTGTGTCAACGGTACCAAACATGAGTTTCGAACAAAGAGCTATTAAACAATTTTGTTTTAAAATCGGTAAAACGTTTACCGAAACATTGGAATTGATGAAAAAGGTTTATGGCGATGATTGTCTATCTCGTGTCAAAGTTTATGAGTGGTTTACACGTTTCAGAGATGGTTGTGAGGACATAAATGAAAAATCGCGTTTGGGGAAGTCAAAAGTCAAGTCGAAGGACATTCCGGTCAATTACCTGAAACACTCTTTCGAAAAATCTTTAAATCGCGCAAAACTGTGTATCGAGGCCAGAGGGAACTATTTTGAATAAATAAACTTGAAGTTATCAGAACAAAGCTCCTGTCATTTCTATTTTCGCTCAGTCTTGTTTATTTTGGACTTCACTTTGTATATAGTATGGCACGTAATCATCATCTATACAGGTACATCACTACGTTTAATGAGCTGTAAATGGATATTTTTATAGACAAGTTTGGTATTTTTTAGCATAAACTTAGATACAACGCTTTCACTTACGGGCTTTGTATGTTCGTTTTTCAGTGAGTTGAGTAATTCATCTCCCCAAAAAGATCGATTCAAGGAACGTTATGAGTTCCAAACGTGGCCGCCGGACAACATTAGTGGGACCAGCATTCATTCAATATTCCCTGAACATTTCGTCGTTAAGAAGATTTATTCTATTTTTATTTAATTTAATTTATTTTATTAATCGACTGTGTGAGTTTTACCAGACGAGCTTAATCCAACACAAGTTGTGCGCGGAAGAAGCATCTCAAAACAAATGGTGGCCTGTTTTTCACATAAACTGGAAAATGTGGTCATGTCGCAACTCTACCACTAAGAAAATTTAAAACAGTGAGTTCTGTATGTTATGCAATCATCTGTTTGCCCGAAGTTTTCGGAGAATGAAGGAAAACTTGCCGTCGTAGACAAATCATCCTACACCAAGCCAATGCGAGCTCTTACGTATTGGCTCACTTAAAATAACGAATTAATGGGTCATACACCTTACAGCCTTGATTTGGCACCTAATAAAATGCGAGACCAACGTTTTTCAACGCCTAAAGAAGCTTTTAAACATCTCTTTTTGGAGGTATCCACTTCTGAGAGTCAAAAGCGTTTTGAAAATGGGTTCAAGCGAATGCAGAGTTGTATTGATTTTCAAGCAGAATCTTGAAAAAAAAGATTGATTATAAAAGACCCGGGTGATCACTAAGATCTGCGTTTATGTAAGTCGATCTAAATAGCGTTTAGAATTAGATCACTCTCCTATTTGACTGTAGCAGCTAAAATAACATATGTTATATGTCAGAAATTTAGTTTTGAGTTAGAAATTTACAAAATGGGTCCCATTTTTTTCGCTCGTGAACAAAGTTGGTATTTTTAAAATCGAATACCGAAAGTTCAATATAGAATAATCGAAAGTGTGGCATGAATTGGTTACCTAGAAACTGCAATTTGACACCATTACATTTTTTATGAAGTACCTTTAAGTATAACTGTTACGATAACCGTCCAAAGGCGATTTAAAAATTGAAACATGAAATCGATGTTGCTATTGGTGAGATAAGTGCGCTCGCAAAATGTGGTATAATGAAAAATTAAGTTGAAAAATGAAATAGTGTACTACATTTAACCCTTTGCGCTCGAGCCTCTCAGGCACAATGCATGTGATGCAATAACTCGAGCGGTGCCTCAGAGACATAATTCAGATCGATGTGTCTAAATGTCTTATCTCGTGTGATTCTATCGTTATACGAGATGAAAGCTATACTGCAAACTGTTTATGTCACAGACACAAGCAATCTTTTCAGCGTAGCTGACAGGGCCACCAATGCATACATAAGTCTCAAATTATGCGTGAATGGTTGCTTATCGCCACGATATTTAATCTGCAGCACCGCTTTCATCTCCTATAGCGAAGTAGGACTTTGTCTTGGACATAAGTTCGAACTCAGCCTTCTTGGCGATCGCAATATTTCTTTCAAAGTTAGTGAGCCCAATAAATATGGAACACGACAACGAAATTACTTCTAGTGAAAAGTGCTAAATTGTTCTGCAATAACGAACGAAATTACATAACTACATAGACAGCTTGTCCAGGAGAACGAAGATAGAAGTGATAAAGATAGCGACCCCATTAGAGGAGTAAGAAGACGAAAAATCCGATTAATCGATAGGGAATCTGAAAGCCAAAATGATTGTACAAAAGAAACTGAACCTTCAGAATGGACACTGTGCACAGAATCCAAAGAAAGTTAACAATAACGAACTCATGAAATAAGCGGGAGCGCGTGAGATAACTCTCGAGTTGCCGGTTCACCCGATAGAAAAGCGCCTCGAGCGCAAAGGGTTAATAATAAGGATTACTTTTTCAATCAACAAACAAGTAGGGGAAGCATTCAAGCGTCTTTTTTGTAGCCGGCTTGACTTGAAGTCCAAACGCTTAATGGACCACTCTGTACGAGACAAACTTTTACTACTTAACATATGCTAAATTATAGGTTTCATTATATTTTTCACTGGTTCGCTGCAGGTATTTGAATATAAATTTAAAAGTTATAGGAATCGTGCTATGAATCGTTCAGAAATTCCTGAGCATAGTCTCAGCTATTAACGACAAAACTAGGAAAAATGTTGAGTGGTTGGTTGGTTGGTTAGTTCGAGTGGTGATTCATCCAGAATCCAACTAGCGCTTCCGCACCATTTTGTTGCCACATCCTCGTTACCAAATTGTTTAACAGTTATTTGCAGCAGGACTATATCCAGTCTGTGCGGTTTAGGAACCTTATTAGGTTGTTGACGTCTAAGCCAGACAGTTCCTCGAGACTCTCGAACAGCGGTTTGCCCAGGGTTAACATTCTGTCCTTCCATAGGTCAGGGTATTCACAGAGAAAATGGAAGATTATTTCTTTTTTCTCCGGTTGTTTACAACTATGACAGTATGTGTTGTGAGGGATGCCCATTTTGGCGGCTTGTTCTCCGATAGACCAGAAGCCAGTTATGACTGCCGTAAGTCTACAGGTGTCCCGTCGTTTCATGTTTATTAATGTCAACGATTGCTTGAGGTTGTAGGTGGGCCATAACGTTCTGCTGATTTTGCATTTCGTCTGGTCTCTCCATCTACAATCTGCAATTCGAAGGTATTTTAGGGAAATTGCATTCTTGACCGCACCTAGTGGAATGAATACTGGTACTGCAAGAGCGCTATTCATGGCAGATCCCCCTCTTGCCAGTTCATCAGCTTTTTCGTTACCTTCTACGTTCCGGTGTCCCGGGACCCAAATTAAGGTTACTCTATGGTTTTTACTCAAGTTAGTGAGGCTGTTCCTACTTTGCTCCACCACTTTAGAGGTTGTTATAGTCGCGTCCAGCGCCTGGATTGCGGCTTGGCTATCCGAAAGAATGGCGATATTGCCCTTAAAAGAGAAATCTGCGATTAGTAACCTACAGGCTTCCCCAATTGCTAGTACTTCCGCTTGGAAGACGCTGCTGGTATTAGGGAGACGCACAGATTTTTCAATTCCAAGTCTATGAGAATATATACCAGCTCCAACACCACAATCCATTTTACTGCCATCTGTATAGACTGTGGTATCGAAGCTGTTTAGAGGGAATCCCTTATTCCATTCTTTTTTAGATGGAAAGAGTGTGGCAAAATTCCTATTGAACGTTACCTTCGGGACGATGTAGTCAGTCCTCACCGAGGTTAACTGAGTTTGTCGCAATAATAGACTAGCGTGACCATAAGTTTTTCCTTTCCAGCGACCCGCTTCATTTAACCTAAATGCACTCATGGTTGCCGTCTTCTTTATATGTAGGTCTATTGGAATAACGTGTGTCAGTGCATTGAGAGCCTCTCTAGGAGTGGAAATGAGAGAAATAAATAGGAAGAAGTTTTTTCCAAGAATGTTGAATAAAGAAATTATTTTAATAAAATATATTAATAAATTTATTTAAATAAAATATTTAAACGTAAAAACTGAGAAAAAAAATAATAATTTATAAAAATGTTACGAAGAACCGAAAATACTTTATTTTAAAAGGCTCTGTACATTGAATAAGTTTCAAAGTTATATATATATTTTTTTTAATATTTTCGTTTCAGTTCTTATTATACCCAAACCTACAAGTAAACGAAATTTCAGAACAATTTAACCCAATGTCCGAAATACTTGATGTCAACCATTTATTAAATTTTTCTGTTTTCCGTTTTCCCAAAAAAAAAAAAAAACAATGAAAAATCCAAAACTTATTTTTTATACACGTTATAAAAAATAAGTAATATGAATACTAGGAATATCGCTGGGATAAAAAAATTGATTTAATACAAAGTGGTAAGAGAAAACATACTATATATAATATTTATTATAAGAAGCACTTTGTATAATATAAAGCGAAGTAATCATTCTTTATTCACTTTACACATGCACCATCACAGTTTCTAATAAATATTTACATACATAAGATATTTCTCTTACCTTGAGCACTCTGATTAAATGCCGCAGACCTAAGTATTTTTTCAGCAAACGGTATAAATCATTTATCAGTTGTGTATTCTCGTGTTCGATTTGTGCAGTGGTCATGACTGTAAACAAAAAATGATTTATAAAATTATGGTTTTCTCAAAAATAAAAAGGCAGTAATCTTTGTGTATATTTCAGCGTCACTACACTTACATTCCAAACGCTCCATGCGTTCGCGCCTCTCCGTTGCCTCCTCGGCTAACTTGGCGGAGGTCTTTACACCCTCACCAGACTTCTGCGTCTTTTCCATAATCGCACAGGCACGCATCACATACGAGGGCACCGTTTCTTGCTTTTCCTGTCTCGGTATATCAATCAAAGTCCAATATTGCGTTTCCAAGCGTATAACATCCTGATATAGACAAATTATAGTACATATATTCTTATTATTGGATAAACTATGAATGTGGGATAAGTTATTAAGAATAATTGTTAGTATGTATGTTAGTATGCTTTATATGTATATGTATATATTAGAAATTCTTCTACATTTAATAATGCATTTTTTTAGTTTCTTGTAAGGGGATTATAATTATTGTATAATACAGTATGTATGTATGAGTTGTTGACGTTAGAAATAAATTTTAAATTTTCGCACTTACTTTTATCATAATTTTAAGCATTGGATAACGCTGGAACACATTACGTTGGCTCTTCGAATCTCCATATTTATTCATGAGGTTTATAAGCGCCTTTTTGGCTGTGTCATATGACTCCTCCAGCCGCAACCGTAAAGCTCTCAACCGTTCATTGGTATCGATTACCTCGTCGCGCGTCATGCCACCTGCAAAAGTTGCAAATTCAAATAAATAAAAGTCTAAAATTTAAATTTCTTACTTGGCGCTCCTTCGTCCTTGACATCCTGCACGATGCGACGCACACTTTGCGTGAATTTCCCCACAAAATTTGTGGTTGCTAAAAATAAAAGAAATATATGATTTTTAGACGTTGGCACAAACAATAATCCTCTAAGTACACTTAAGAAAGAATTGTGTTGTAAATTCTGCCTATATTTACTTGAAGTCTAGACTTTTCCAGCAACGTTTTTCTTTTATATTTTTCATAAATGTATCTTTAAATTTTCATTCATATCTGTAGCTTAAGGATCCCTCTCATGATAAGTTTACTTAATTTTTGTATAGGTTTTCTATAAAAGGTTATTGATCGAAAAAAATAGCTAAATACCAAAAGTTGCTTGCCCAATAGTTGAAATATTTTGTTTTTATTTATTATTCCGAATAGAAGTTACATTTAGAACTCTAATTAAGCGTATAAATGAGCTGTATGTACACAATTATTATAAATATTTGGGAATTAAAATGGTGAAGAAGTTAAAAATAAAATTGTTGGGAAATTCACATGTCACTATCATTTATGAACTAAACGTAGCAATTGAGAGAATAACCCTGTATATTTAATCTGCGATCTATGTGGAAATGAACCATCCATAAACTGATTTCAGTAGAAACCCAGTTGGTACATTATGCCAATATAAATCGCATTTTTACCAATTTTATTTTATTTTCATTTCATTTATTTTTAACAAGTCCCATTGGATTTGAACCTGCGACGCTAAAATAACTTTATGTATATAGAACAAACCCTCTACGCGCTCAGCTAAATAGTGATGTGTGCTATGTTGTATATTTTCTGTATTTAATTGAGAGGTGAGAGAGTGATAACAGCTCTCTAATGCTGCGGACGTTTTTCACACATACATATTAGGTAGTATGGTACACAGATGGCGCCAAGAACGCTGTTAATAGACAAGTTGTCATCGCTGTTGTTACATTGAGAATATATGTTTGCATGTGCACATGAATGTGCGTATACAAGTGGTTTTTCTGCCTCTGTTAACGTTCTGCTAATCAGAAGTCTGTGAGTAACGAAAGAGCTTGTAAGAAAGTGTTCTTATATTCTCTGCTCTTAAGACTTTATTATTTATTTATTTATATGTAAGAGTAATTTAAGACTTTATATTTTCAAAATAAATTATTTGCATTGTATTATAGCATAAGTAACTAATTATTGGAAGGTATTTTCTTTTTAGTTTCTGTGGGAGTAATAAAACATCTGTTTTAAACTTCTCTTACAAAACCATGGAGCAGGTTTTTAATTGGGCTCAGGCCACGTGATTGGCTTGGTCAATCAACAATTTGACGTGGCGTACAAGGTTTCGTAAAATTAAATATTTTGTTGTTGAGTAACTTTTTTACTAAATAAAAAAAGTGACTTTGAGTGATGGAAACTTATTTATTTTGTCGCTATACTGCGCCATTTAAATAAATTATACATCTTCCGATGGGATGATTAATTTTGCGCCACCTTTTACTAGCTTTGAAAAGTGTTTACGGGTCTTTGTAATGCAGAAAAACCCCCCAGGGGCCATATTCTTTTCATCATATGATAAAATCAATCCTTGTAAGCAGTATAGCATTCAATAAGAAGCAGCGGCAAACCACAACATTACCGCCAACATTGTGTATTACATTGCAAGTACTGGTTCTTTAAATCTCTGCATTTTCATTCAAAAACATTTATTTTTCTTTTATCTCCTCAAAGCAAGCTAAGCTACTTTTTATTCCCTCTGAACTACTTCATGACAGGTGCGCATGAGCGAAATTCGTTTGCCTTTTTAAGCAGAGCAACTTTCCGAAATATTCTGCCCGATAGCTTCGCCCCTGCTAACACCACATCGTTCTAGTTGTTGATGCTTTGTTCGTTTCAGCCTTAATCGCCTTTGATGCCTTGAAAGGACCCTTCAGAATTAAATTACCGGTTTACTAGAAGTCGTTTTCTTTCTGCCATCCCACAATCCTGTTGGTTTTTGGTCTTAAAGATAATCACAATGAATTTTTTACCGCTTATGGATTTTTTAGCTTTAAAGAATTGAGACCCAGCTCTGCTTCGCGATTGTGCATACCACAAATACGCGAGACCTTTTTTTAAATTCCATTTAAATTTTAAGTGATTAAATGAACTTTAACCTTACGCTCCATGTTCTTAAAAACCGAACGCGCAATGTTAAAAAAATTACATTTTATTGTCCCTAAACAGAAATGAATTTTCGAGTCCAATAACCCATTTAGAAAAACGGGTTTCTTATTTTCGTACTAAGGCAGTTCCGCTCTTGCTTCTTTAAGTTTGTGCTGCTATAAGGAATGCAAATATGAATGTCCAGGTATCAATTCCGACTACGACGATTCTAAGAAGTTGCATTTTTTTAGCATAAAAGAAAAATAAACGCTGGGAGAAAAATTTTTAGATGCAAAAAAATTCTGCAATCTGAGATGAACGAATTTCTATTATGTTGTTATGTGTTACTATGTGTTTGGAACTTCATATAAGGTATGCACATCAGCGTGCTGCACCAAAAAAATAGGGTTTTCCACCAGAGTTATAAAATTTATTATACATATTATAAGAGGCACAAAATTAATTACCCTATATTAGACACTTGTAGACTCGACAGCTGCAGTATTCAAATAGACAAACAATGGAGCGCATAAAGGCCAAAATAAAAATTTTTATTACTCAAAATAATTTTTTTATTTAGTAAAAACGTTATTCAAACAAAATTTTTATGATTGACTTTTGTATTGGATTGAGGAATAAATTAGTAGCGTTTTTACCGAAGAATTTCATTTAAACAAAAATTAAAAATTATATCAATTAGTTAAGCAATTATGTATTCGCTGTTGCTGTTTGCAGTCTCTTCCCACCTCTCGACCCATTTGTTGATGCCGTTTCGCCAAAAATCGTCTGGTCTGGTGTCAAAGGAGTTGTTGACCCAGTTTTTAAGGATCTCTTTGTTATCGGAGGTAAAGCCGTTCATATGGTTTGACAGAGAGCTGAAAAGATGTCGTAAAGGAGTATGGTTTGAACATGTCGATCAGGTCTTTTCAGTCGAATAGCCTCATTCACGTGGTTTAGCTGGGCAATGTAGAGCTCCTTATTGACCGTGACACTTTTTTCGAGCATGTATCAGCGCACCATGCCCTCCCAGTCCCACCAAATACATACCATTATTTTCTTTGCATAAAGATCCGGCTTTACTCTCGTCTTTGACGTATCTCTTGGAGCCACCCACTCCTTTCTTTGCTTCATATTGATGTATAGGCACCATACCTAATCTCCTTTGACTATCTCCGGGTGTTGCTCGATGGCGGGCGAGATGTTGAAAAGCAATTTGAAGGCTACTTTCTTTGTTTTTTTGTTGAGCTCGTGAATCACCCAGGCTCCCAATTTTTCGGTAAATCCCACTGAATGAAGGTGATTGAGAATCGTTTTATGATTGCATTTCGTTTTTTCCGCCAATTCACGATTAGTTTGACGACCGTTCTCCTTAAAAATTATTTGAATTGCTCTTCATCGAAGTCAGAAGGCCTTCCGCTGCGGAACGTGTTATTGACTTCAAGGTCGCCATTTTTGAACTTTGCCAACCATTTCCATGCTGTTGATTCGCCTATGACACCTTCTCCATACACATCGCAAATGTCCCGAGCTACTTCCGCAACTTTTTGACTTCGATGAAATGCAAAGAAGAGCAAGTGTTAAAAATGTTGATTTTTGCCTCCGGGGTATTCGATTTCTAAGCCTCAAAACCAATAAAAAATTGAATAACTCAAAAATACAATTAACGTAGTTTTGTAGAGCAGAAAGAGTTCTATCGAATGAATACTTACCCTTTGCCAAACAGCAAACAAATCGTTGTAAAATGAAAGAAAATACAGGGTGGCTGATGAATTTTGCTACATTAAGAAACTCAAATAACTTTTTTTTTAGTGCATGGAATTCATTTATTTTTTTTCAAGTTGAAGGTCATTAAATTTTATTAAATGTAGCTTAACTAGTTTTAAAAATAATTGAATTTAAATGCCCCCCATGCTCGTTGACACAAGTGCGGCATCTTAGTAAAAAGTGGTTCATTGCTGCTTTGAGAGTTGCGACAGGAATAGCCGCAATTGTTGCCTGAATGGATTGTTTTAGTTCATCCAAATTTGTTGGCCTTGTTTTATAAACTTCTTGTTTACATAAACCCCACAAGAAAAAGTCAGGTGCAATAAGGTCATGCGACCTGGGGGGCCAACGAAATTCGGAGTTTCTTGAAATTAGTTTATTGGGAAATTTTCGTCGCAACTCTGTCATAACAGTCTGGGCTATGTGAGACGTTGCCCCATCTTGTTGAAACCACACAGAGTTGAAAGGAATTCTCTTTCGGCGTAGTTCTGGATAGAAAAATTCTTTCAGCATTTTCAAATAACGGTCTCCAGTAACCGTAACGGTGTGACCATTTTCTTCAAAAAAATAAGGCCCGACAATACAGCGTGAAGAAACCGCACACCACACTGTCACGCGAAGAGGATGCAATTCCGTCTCGTGGAGTATCTGTGGGTTAGAAGTACTCCATATTCGACAATTTTGTTTGTTCACATTGCCGTTTAAATCGAAATGGGCCTCATCAGACATGAAAAGGCAGTTTAAAATGTTTTGGTCTTCTTCCACCATTTGCAGGATCTTCTGGCAAAATTCCAAGCGAATCGGCAAGTCTGCTGCATTCAGTTTGTTAACCATTTGAATTTTGTAGGGAAATAAGTCTAAATCTTTGTGCATTATTGTTTACAAAGACTGTCGGCTGACACCAAGTTGAGCAGATAAGCTTCCTGTTGAAACCCTTGGATTGCTTTGTATAGCTGCAGCTACAGCAGCGATTGTTTCCTCCGTCCGAACTGGTGGGTTTCGATGATAAGGCCTTCTTGCGACTGTTCCTTGCTCAGCAAAATTATTCACCAGTCTCATTATGGTCCATCTGCTCGGGGGATTGCCGCCAAACATCCGCCTGTACTCTCTCTGTACCAAAACTACGGACTCCAGTGCGTTATAGCTTCGGACTATCCAAATTTTTGTTTGCGTGTCCCAGTTATCCATTTTAATAAATTTTAAAGATCAATCTGCAAATTAAAACAAAAATGGAACAGATAACTTAAAAAGAAAAAAAGTTATTCAATTTTTTTTTGGTAGCGGCTTTCATCAGCCACCCTGTATAAAAACGCTATGAACTCATTCCACAACCCAATATTTACTTCCTCATTTGAATTTTCAGTTTGACCTGTACAAGATGTTGCTTTATGAGAAGTCTTTCTTTATCACACCGTTTGCTAAAAGCTATATTTTGTTTATACGACCTTCATATAGAAGACGTTTTTAGTTTTCATAAATGTGCGATATTTTATAAAATATGAAATGTGTGAGCTTAGAAATGAATATAAAAATACTGTCATAATATACACACACACTTTAACAGAACCTTACAATTTCTAGAATATATTACTTGAATCTACTTTTTAATAAATTGGATTATTCTAGACTTCTGCAATTTCGCCAGTTACGACATCTACCATTATGCATATGCAGATGTATGTATACTCATTCATATGCACCCGAGTGAGAAACAATAAAAATAGCAATTAATGACGCCTGTGCGAGATACTGGAAATACCATTCGATAAGTCATGTTTAAAGACCAACAAAAATTTAATAAAAAGAGAAGAAAAAAAACAAAAATAAAAGACAGAAGAGAAGAAAGTTTCTGGATTTGTCAGTAGAGATCAGCAGAGAGTGAATCATACGAAAGACGCGTGCCATTGGCAGTTAAATATTTACACTTTTTTTCCTTTATCTCCCATTGAGCATAGGGCGTCATTGGCGATTAGATTTGTGTTATGCCAGTTGCTATGGGTATGCAAAAGAGAAGAAAATGCAACCAACCAGTGATCGTGATGTATTTTATTAATAGGTATGTATTAAATTAATTACTGTTTGTAGCAATTATTTAGTGTTGAGACATTGTCCCATCAAAATATGAATTAATTCTTTTTTTTCTTGCTTTATTGTAGTTTGAGTTGACTTATACATACTTGCTAAAGCTAAATTAAGCAAGTTTAATAAATTAAAAATAAAAACTACTTCCTTATAAGAACTATAAAAACTATATATAAATGTTAGGGTTAACAGCCGCATAGTCTTGAGTGAATAAATTTATGCAATTAGAAATATTATTTAAGTGGCAATGAGTCTTTAGCATTCATGGGAGTATTTATGAATATAATGTATGAACATAGTACATTCATTTAATGAATAAATTAAGTGGCTTAGGTAGTAAAAGAAGGAAAAATAGGTACGTAGATAAAATAAAACGAAACATTATATAGTATTGTATATCATCATCTTCAACATTTGTCTCTAAACTTTTTAGAGAAAAAATTATGATAGAAATAAAAGTAATAAATGTTTTGGAACATTAAGTTTTGAGTGTTGACTAAGATTCACCACTTTTTTAAAGTGTCCTGAAGTTTGCTGAAATTGGATTCGAGTCCATTTAGTTTAAATATTGTAAAATTATTCGAAAATACTTGTGTACAACTTCATTTACCATTAAGAGTCTGTTATAAAATTGAATGGCGCATATTCTTCAGAAATATTTTAATCCAATATTTCTTAATTTTGTTGATCTTTTCGACGTTTCTTTTAAAAAATCTGGAAAATATTAAGAAGGTTAAAATATTCCACAAAAATATTCCCCGTAAAATTTCAGTAGGGATCTTTTCAGATGAAAAGGAGCGATAACAGACAAAAATACACCACTAATTTGTTTCTATCACTCTTGAACCAATCGTATTCACTATTTTCTCCATTCAATTATTTATCGGAAAGCTCTATTTGGATATTTACGCTCTCCATTGCTTGGCTCTTTGTATAATACAGGTGTGTACGACTCCTTTATCGAAAATTATAAATATTCCGTTTGGGTGCTTAACTTTGCCCCACCTTGTATATGTATATATGTATATATTTGGCGCTTAAATCCTTGTTGGATGTTGGCCGAACTCCTCCTCCTATTTGTGGTATGCATCTTGATTTTTTTCACAAATAGAAGGACCTGCTGTTCCATGCCACTTTGAATGACAGATGGGTTTTTATGAGGAGCTGTTTAGTGGCAGAAATACACTCGGAGGGTTACTATTGCCTGCTATTATAGAAAACGTGTCCATCAATGGGTGCTTCGTAACTGGGGCCTCGAAACCGTTCACTTCCGAATAGTAGTTACACACCAACCCATTCAACTAAAGCGGCAGCCCCATATTGCTTTTGTATTTTACGAAGTCAAACGAATCCTGACAAAATATAAAACTGAGGTCTTATTTGGCCCACCCTGTCTTTACCTGATTTTTCATTTTTTGTAGCTCTACGGGTGTTAAAAATCTTTGAATGAAATGTTTGTGTTAGTTTATTCTTCTATTTCGATTATGGAGATTATGGAATACCTTAGAAACCCATTAAAAATATTTATAATATATATCAGACATATCAAGAAATAATTTGTAGTTGGAGAGTAGGTATGACCAGAATATAGATAATACCTAAAATTTCATACATTTTTCTAAAATTATTCTTCAGAAAGTTATTTGACGTTCCTCATATAAACTTTAAAGAAACTTATAAAAACCATATAACTAGAACACTCTAGAAATCTAAAATGCTATATTTAAAACTTTATAGAAACTTCATACATTCTTCATGAACACGCATAAGGTACCTTAACACTTCATATATTCTTATAGAAATGATGAAATCTTTATTTGTTACCGAAACTCTTTAGAACAATCACAAAATCTTTAATAAATCCCATAAAATCTTGGAATTATTAATAATCTTAATGGAGCTTCTAGAAATCCCCAAAGAGGTTTTTAGAAACCTTACTGAAAAGTCTACAAATTTGAAAGAATCTTTAAACCTCATGAAAGTATTTGAAAACTTTAAAGAACTTCCTAAAAACTTCATGGAATCTTTCCATAGAATAAATAAATACAATAAATTAGAAATACCATTGAATCTTCAAAAATCTCTCAAGATTCTTCTAAAAACCTTTTGCAATGTTCTCAGCACATTAACGAAACCTCTAGAAATCTTATATACTATTTCCAAAACTGCATGGGATATATAAGGATAAGGATATATAAGCGCAAAAAATAATTGATAATTAGCTCAACGTAAAATGTTGTCGCCGTTAATAAGATAATTAATTTGAGTTTAGAGCTACTGACCACGTATGAATAAAGTGGATTGATGGAGCATGGAACAACAAGTGATTGTTTATATTTCCACTATAATTTGGACCACTACCTGCGAAAAAAATTTAGGGAATAGAAAACCGTCTACAGCCGCCCAGTGCTGTTAATGTAGTGGAGGAGAGAAAAGAGATCTAAGCTGGAGAATTTCTTCAAGCTATCCCCAAAGGGCACGCTAAGGAATCTCAAGCGCCTAGCCACCAGAGCCGGATGCAGGTCTGTATTGACAAAACAAAAAAGATATTTATGAACGATTCTTTATAAATGGATTCAAAAAAGGAAAGATAGGAATTTGAAATGCTCCACAAAAATAATCCTTGTGAAATCTTATCACAGAACATTGACAATACTATAAATACATTTTTAATAAGAATAGGTCTATTAATATTTTTTACGACTGATAAAATGATATCTGTGAAAAAATGTGTGCTTCAACTCACGGAAAAAAAGTTAGGAAGTGCTGGACTATAAATTTGCTCTACAAAAGGGGTTTGTTTACTCATGGTGCTTTCAGGCGTATGGGGTCGCTTTTTTGTAACTTCTGTAAACATAGAATTTGCTGCTTTTTTGCTATAAAGAGAGATTTTTCTGTCTCCAGAAATTACAAATCCTGAAAGGCCCGATGTAAGTAAATAATTCCGAAACCCCGGGATTGGTATTCTTAGTGTGGATGTTGTATCAATAAGATGGGCACCCTTTTTTGGAGATTTTTTATGGCCGGAAGTGCATATAATACTGACCAACTCGCTTTTACCTACGTTATGAAGAATGCAGCTAGGAGTTGGATCAATGAAATTAATAAAAAATCCCAAATACTGGAGCAGCATCAGTTTCGAATAACACAAAAATTACTTTAAAGATTTCATTTTTAACATACTTCACATCTCTAAGTAAAAATAGTCGCATATGTATTAGGGTAGTTCACAATTAAGTGCAAGTACAACTATGCACCCTAAAAATATAACTTACACGAAGTAAGAATTTTTTAGCAAAATCGAAAATACTAATAACTCAATATGAAGTAGAATTTTTTGAAGTATTTAAGACTAAGCAGTCATGGTAATGTGGAAAAATTAAGGGAAATCAAAGTTGGTCGTTCTCTAAAATCCAATCTTTTACATTACAAATTTATAACTGAAGCAATGAGTCCAGAAACAAAATAAATTTTTAGCATAGCCGTTGGCAGAATCCCCACTTATCAATAAAATAATGTAATCCACGCCGCAATTAGCGATAGCCGTCGGGCTTTTCCAATAATGGTACAATAATGGCATTATACCGCATTCTTTATGCCATACACATAGCCTCCAAACACTCAACAAATATACAATTATACTTATACATATATTGCTCTGTACGAATTTATATTCATGCTGAAATAAATTTGCACTCTGTTGGACCTGAAATGTGATTAACACACTTACATACATATAAGTCTATGTTAAATATGTAAAATCAACATACAAAACGTATGCATAAATGTTCCATATGGCTGATTCATAACGATTTCGTCGCATTGACCTATAATAGGATAGTACTCGTATGTAATAATAAAAATAATAGCGAGCATCTATTGTGCCGTCTTCATAGATTAAGAGTATTTCTCTGAGCCCAACTTCCTCAATAAATTTTATAAGTTTTAGTATTTGTGTTATTGTATTGAGTCTTATTTCCTTTTCGGTAAACTATTTTTGGCCAATTATTTGTCTGGTTTATGAATCAGTACTAGCAACGATGTCAACACATGTTTGACGGTTTCATCTTCCTCCCTACAAAACCCACAAGTTTCATTAGAGTATATTCTCTGGTTGGTAAGATGATAATTAAATATGGTATTCTGTAAGAGTTCTTGTGTTGATTTTAATTAATTCTATTTCATTTATCAATTCATTTATCAATTCTTATTTAATACCATGTATTCTTTAAATCAGTTTACGAGGTGTGTACTAAAAATAAGGTGAATGTTTCAAATTTCGCGGGCTACGTAATTCGACTTTCGATTATTATTTTTTTATGTTGGTACACTCGGAATAAATAATACAAGAGTTTTGCCTATTCGGCGATTTTCCGCTTTCGACTTTTGCCTTTCCTGGACTCTTCGATTGGGACGATTGGGTTTTAGTTTCGATGTCATAACCATATACCCTTAATTCGTCACCATTTATTACCCTTCTAAGTACATTCTGTGTCAGAAAAAAAGAACCGCGATTATTCATGAAGTATAAAAGATATATATTTAAAATTGTTTTACATGAAAGTATGCACAAAACTACGAATCGAAATTACTCAATAAGCCATGTAGTCTTCATCGTTGCCAAGAATAGCCTGGCATCTTTTTCATGCTTTGAACCAGCTTTTCTGCGTAGCTGCGACAAACAGGATTAGATTTTGCGAACTTAACGCACAAGTTGCTTTAAATCATAGACTGGCCTTCCTGCAAGATGCGTTTTCATAGTTTCCCACACATTTTCAATGGCGGTTTCGTCTGGGGACTGGGATTGCCATGCTAATACTCAACTTTGTTTCTCAATGTGTTTTTCTGAGAGCAGTGGTTTCGATGATGTGGGACGGTAGGATATGTTCGACTCCTTCAGTCGACGTTCGATGGTGTTAATACTCACATCTATTCTCTCTTAGCAAGAACTGATCGTGCTTGGCGTAGTTACAAAGAAGGGCCCCGCTTAAAAAGTTGATTGATCACTTTATCCAGATTTTTGTCATCACTCGCTTCAAGCTGCGCTCGGAAAAGTCCTCAACATTTTTGTACTCCTGATTCCATATCACAACAAACTTTTTTGATTTTTTAATTACTTTTGCGCATAATTTTTTTTGGTTACGTTTAGGGGAAAGTTTCGCATGACACTAACCTGAGTTAGCACTGGCAGAAAAAAGCAGAACGAGCAGACTGTAGGTATATCTGGATCATCATTGTCGTCATTCCATAATTCCTGAGCGATATTCATACGACGTTGTTTTGACCAAAATTCAGCAATTTTGGAACAAACTTCGTTGCCACTCGATTCATGTCCAAAATTTCCGAAAAGATTGCATGGCATGAGCCAACCGATATGCCGACATCCATATAAACTTCTCTAATTGTGACTCGATCATTCTCCATTACAATTTTCTTCACTTTCTTAATATTTTCATCGGTTATTGATGTGTTGGGGATCCAGAGCGAGCTTCGTCATTCCCATTATCTCGACCTTCTGTGAAAAGCTTGTACAAATGTACACTTGTAAACATTTTTTTGACTCAATGTACTCTCACCGTATGCCACTGTCAACATTTCGAGTGTTTTTGGGCATTTAATTCCTTTTTTACAGAAAATTTGATGCAACTTCTTTGATCCATTTTTTTCGATAGCAGAAAATTGCCAAACACGCAAAGAACATATCTTCGAAACAGGTGTACCAACGTAAAAAAATTATAATCGAAAGTTGAATGTACGTAGCCCGCGAAATTTGAAAATTCGCCTTATTTTTTGAACAGACCTCGTACGCTAAAACTACTTGTCATTAATTTTGATAGTCCCAGTATGATCTTCTTTATCTTTCTTTCACTTCCTGAATATGAGCGAAGCGGTTACTCCTTTCTAGGCCACAAAATGGACATAGTTAGGGGTAACCTCCCCTTTCCTATATAATTAATCTGCTTAATTCCCAGTAATCAATTTAGAAGTATCGGATTATAAATTGAAATAAAAGAATAAAACAACAAAAATTCAAATTGATTGGCCAATCTTTATTATTTGTCTAGAACCATTCACACGATCTTGGTGGCCAATCCACTTTAACGAAACGATGACACGGCAAATCTATTGTTTTACAGGCTGTATGGCAAGTAGCACCGTCTTTTTAGAACCAAATGTTGTGGGGGCTTCATCTTCTGGTATCAAAAAACCGTATATCATGGCGCGTTATAGTTCGCCACTCACTGTTACATTGGCGCCAGCCTCGTTTTTGAAGAAATTCTAGCAGATGATTTCTTCAGCCCAAATACGACATTTTAGCCAAGCCAAATATGGGCCTCATCGCTAAACGGTTATGTATACCATAAATTGGCCTGAGCGCGCGGTGAACATTTTTCACAGAGTGTCGATTTTCGTGATACAACTGTACGATTTGTAAACGTTGTTGAGGCTTAAGTCTTTCCATGATGAAATGTCAAGGAATACTGAAAAAAATTATGTATATATTTAGTTAGTAGTCCGTGTGATCTGTCAAAAAACCCCTATTGGAAAAAGCAGCTCCTGATCACCTTTTAGAACCGAACGGCGAGTTGCCAAGGCCATTTCTCAAAAACTAAAAGATTAGAAGCATCCTAAGGAATAATATATTATATTTTGAAGTAAAGTTAACCACTGAATCAATCAGCAAGAGACGTGAAAAGAAAATGCGGGCTTAGGACTGCCAAGTAATTTAACTATAAAATATAATAACCTTAAATTAAATTAAAGAAAATTGAAGGAGGAGAACAAATAAATGGAAAGCAGCTTTGGAAATCAGAAGAAAAGTAATAGAGAGGTTACTTTTGAAAGATTTTCATAACTGCCTTATAAAGTACCCGATAGATTATATCTTTTTACTACTTACTCATTTTTACAGCACTAATAAAGAATAATCTAGAGGCCGTTCAATTTTATATTTACGTACAACAATGTTATGGTTGCGAGGGGGTTTTACAAAAATTTATTTCCGAAAACACGCGCGTTGCCGAGTTCTTATTATCTCAAATATGAATAGCAGATTACGAATATTGAGATGGATGTTGAATGCAACCAAGAATATTTTAAGTATATAATGAAATATAGACAATTTTTTTTTTACTATAAATAAATCTAGCATTATTATAAAAATAGATTCAGTTCGCTCCCAGATTCACAGCTAGGTTACCATACACTACTTCAAAATAATGTATTTTTGGGATGATAAGGGATTCAACAAATCTTAATTTTGTAGCTGACTTTAGATAAAAACAGTTGTACCATGCATTTCTTAGGATAAAGTGAATTTCTGATGTGGTGTTACTAATGTGATCCCAACCCTTTTAGTATGATTATTGAACAATTTTTCAGGTCAAAAGGAACATGCGATATAAGGAGTGGTCTTAGTTATAAATTTGCTTGTCATCAGCATGCAGATGAATAAAAGCAACTTGGCAACAATCGGTAAAATCTTAAAAAAATATGCTGAAAATTGTACGTCCCAGAATTGAGCCTTGAGCCACTCCAAAAGTGATTTATTAATGCTTGGGTTTTAAAAGTATCATGTCATTAATAACACTATCGTAATAATTTTTAGATAAGTCGCGAAGCACTAAAGTGATTAGTAATTTATTATTGAATGAGGAGTGGAAATCTGCAAATATAGTATCTTTAAAACAGCTGTTGAGCGACTGCCAACAAACATAAAAAATGTTGTAATTCAGAAAACTGTGCTTATCAAAATACAACATAACTTCTACAGAAATACCTTCAAAAACTTCCGGTAATGCTGAATAGAAGAAGCATCAAAGCGTTAAAACATACGAGCTCATCGACAATGCACGTTCCTGCCGCAAAAAATAACTGTACGCGTGCGATTATTTGCCAACTTCATTGAGTATCAAGTCAACGAATTTAGGTCACAAGAAATCGTGCATCTGTAACGCTCCTCAATGGCGGTTATGGAAATGCAAGTTTTATTTTGGAATGATGATGCCACCAGACTGAAATTAGCACATATCTACGTTGTTTGGCTCAATATTTATCAAAAAGCTTTCAAAATATTACTAATTTTGAAAATATGTTTTTGTTTGCATAATTCACAATAAATTTGCTATTTTGGAGTACAGGACAGATTTTTGGGAATGTTGAGATTTTTTAAAGTCGTTATAGAGAAATATGATATTTTCTCCAATAAGGGTAATCTTTTAAAGGTTTTATAAAACCTAAAGTTTTATAACACTTTTTATAACGTCTAATCATCGACAAATAACGCAACTATTTTTGAAACTGAATAAAGCGAGGTTCAGTTGGGAGAAGCACTGCAATCAAATGTCTGAATTGCTTCTGAGAAACGATAACTTGTTTTAAAACTTCTTTTGTTTCCGTTCGAGGAATATTTTTTAATTTTTAATTTCAGGCTTATTTTTTCCACGGACCAAGAAACTTGTGGCATCATTAAATACTTCTTGTTTCAGTAAGTTGCATGTAGTCTAAATATCCATCTAAACTATTAACTACAGCTGTTACTTATTCAATATCCTGTGACTAAAACGACGGAGTTGATTATTCCAAAATAAAGGCTCGTGATTAACACATTCTTAGCCAATATTATTGGTTCGCTTATTGGCGAATGTTGACGTGACAATGGCACAAAAACATATTCGAATGCTATTTTCTCTGCAGATGCTTTCCATTTCAATTCAACCGAGCTATTCGGGACATGTTCTTCGATTTCGATGTAGCTCAAATATGTTGCTCTCTGGTTAAAAAAAAATTTTTTTGTTCGCCCGAAAAAATTGTTTTTCAAGATTTTAATGATTCTGGGTTCAAAATGATCGTCATTACTTACACAAGCGACTTCAACAAAAAACAATTGCAAAAAGTAGTTGTAAATTTTTTATTTTGCAAACAAAATAAAGGGCGAAACAGGTTTTTTACTCAAAAATTCATTACTCAAAAACAACTCATTTTAGCTACTGGGCATTCAGCTCAATTGAAATTGAGATGTCCTCTTGATTTGGAAAAAGTTACAAAAAAAAAAATACACTTTCTGAAATATTGAATTTCGAAAAAATTTCGAATATTTTTGTTTCTTGCAAAATAAAAAATTTTCAACTACTTTTTTGCAATTGTTTCTGCCTGAAGTCGCTCGTGCAAGTAATGGCGATCATTTTGAACCCAGAATCATTAAAATCGGTTCATTTTTGACTAAGTTATGAGCAAAAAAATTTCTTATATAATTAAAAAAAATCGATTTTGGGCCGAAAAACAAAATTGCCGATAAATCTTGAAAACATTTTTTTTCAGGCGAACAAAAAAATACGTGTCTCATTATTTTGACCAGAGAGCAACATATTTGAGTTACATCGAAATCGAAGAACATGTCCCGAATAGCCCGGTTGAATTGAAATGGAAAGCATCAGCAACGTTTTCGAAAAGATAAGGAGGATTTTGAGCATTGGTTCCTCACTATGGATGATAAGACTCTAAAGGGTGGTGTAAGCCTGGTTCGAGACGACTTTGTGGTCAGAAATCAGCCAAGAAGGTATTAGCATCAGTTGTTTGAGATGCGAAGAGAATTTTGTTTGTCGATTACTTGCAAATTGGTAAAACAATAAATTCAGAATATTATTCGAGCCTTTTAGACAAGCTGAAGAAAAAAATATGGGGAGAAAGGCCCAGTGTGCAATAGAAAAAAATATTTTTCATTAGGACAATGGCTAAAATCCATGAATTAAAGTTCGAATTGTTGGAGCATCCACTGTATTCACCAGATATGGCACCTAGCGACTCCCATCTGGATACAATTCATAAAATGAAACCTCCTTGGAAAAAGTGTATTGATGTTCAGGGGGACTATACCGAATAATAAAGTGTATTTTAAATCATAAAATTGTGTATTTCTTATCGAACAGCAAACCTTATGGAACAGCAAATATATAATATAAGTATGTATATATTTGTATGTACGCAAGGGAATGGCTGAAATCAGGTGTTCTTAGCTTTGACCAAAATCTATATAATTTCTCATTCTTCTTACTTCAAAGCCTGTACCAAGGCGGGCTGTACAATACACGACTTTTTTTGGCAGTAAGCTGCTATAAAATTCTCTATATCTTCCCCAATTCAAAAGCAATTTAAACTAAAAAAAACCCACAACGTGGGCTTATGTATTTATATTCCAATAAACACTTTGGATAAATAACTTTATTCATAAAAAGTATAGTTACATATACTTTGTTTTTGTTTTACATTTGCTCATTGTCAATGTACCCGAAAATATGAGAGTAGCTCAACTTTACGTATTGCGTTGGCGTTAGCACTGCCTATGTGGATAGCAACTTCATATATTCATCTCCCTAGTCAAAGAGTAGAGATAGTGAACACAATAGGGGTACTCACACCGATTTCGTTACTTTAGCGGTTTGTTAGTTGGCAGTTTAGCAAATGTATTTTGCTGTATACGACCT
Source organism: Anastrepha obliqua (assembly GCF_027943255.1). NCBI lineage: Eukaryota > Metazoa > Arthropoda > Insecta > Diptera > Tephritidae > Anastrepha > Anastrepha obliqua. The sequence goes on from NC_072892.1 coordinate 93,342,492, forward strand.
TTCTGACTAATATCTGACTACGGATCAAATTACTTTCATTGAAGCCAAATAAAAGGTTTCGAAATGCATTTATGGAAGTATATAAATAATATGTAAGTAATATAATATGAATATAAAGAACTATGATATTTTCGACATATTTGCCCTCCAATTTCGACATTCTCAGGAAAAAAAAAATCAAAATAAGACTTTGCTCCTCATTCGTCCATTTGTCTTGGAATTTCTGGCGCTTGTGAACTAGCTTCATTTCATCCACCGGAGGAAAATATCAAATTTTTTTCCACAAAAAAAAAGCTTAATTTTTTCCTTCACTGACTGAAATTTCATGTCAATTGTCAAACATCTGGTTGTTATTTTGGCAACTACCACTCAAACTGCCAAGCTATTCTCGAAGCGCTTCGTTGTTTGGCGCTTTTCTTGGAGGCAACGAGCTCACTGTGAAGGCCCCTAATGTGAAAGCTCTAAGTACGTAGGCGGAAGAGCCACAACACTAATTAACTAGATTTTACCGAAATAGTCTTTAATTATTAATTTGTATGCAATAAAACGTTAGCATATTGACCTGTTTTGACTATTTTTCTTTCTTTTTTGAATGTTTACTTAGCATTAGGAATTTTTGAAACTTTTCTAATTTTATTACAAAATTTATAAATTTATATTTATATGGTTTTTGTCAGACAAATCATTAATTAATTTTGTGTCACATTGTATATTATTAAGTTTTAGTATAATAAAGTGCAAGTTTAAGATTTGTAAAAAACCTTTTTGATTTAACAAACATTTTTTTTTTACTCATTTTTGTCATATAAAAATAAACTTCGAGCATTGGCTATATGCAGAAAATGAGCAACATCGTCAGGAGGAAAATTATAAAAACTCTAAAAATCTCTTACCCTGTCACAATTTTGTCTAGAAATTGTAATAAAGAACTATGGAACTATGACGAAATGTAGAACAAAGTAGGAATAGCCTCGCCATCTTGAGTGAAAACCATAAAGTTACCTTAATCTGGGTCCCGGGACATCGGAACATTAAAGGTAACGAAAAAGCAGATGAACTGGCAAGAGGGGGATCTGCCATGAATAACGCTCTTGTCGCGGTGTTCACACCATTAGGTGCAGTCAAGAGTACAATTTCCCAAAAATACCTCCGAATCGCGGACTATGTGGAAAGTCCAGACGAAAAGCAAAATCAGCAGAACGTTATGGCCCACCGACAACCTCAAGCAATCGTCGGCATTAATAAGAATGAAACGACGGGACGCCTGGAGACTAACGGCAGTCATAACTGGCTTTTGGTCTATCGGAGAACAAGCAGCCAAAATGGGTATCCCTCACAATACATACTGTCACAGTTGCAAACAACCGGAGAAAAAGGAGACAATCTTCCATTTCCTCTGTGAATGCCCTGCACTATGAAAGGACAGAATGTTAACCCTGGGCCAACCGGTGTTCGAGAATCTCGAACAACTATCTGGCTTAGAGGTTAAGAACCTAATAAGGTTCCTTAACCGCACAGACTGGATATAGTTATGCTGTAAATAACCGTTAAACAAGTTGGTAACGAGGATGTGGCAACAATAAGCGATAGTTGGATTCTGGAAGAATCACCACTGTAAGCAACCAACCAACCATGACGAAAAGTTTGTGGAATTTTGCAAATTTTTTAATAAAATGGGGTGCTTTATAAAAAAAATTGTAATAATAAAATAAACAAAAACCAAAATTTGTCAAAATTGATGAAAATATTTATCTGATATCGTTTGTTGTGGGTTGTAATTTTTTTATATACATCTTAAAATTTAACTTTTTATGAATACCTTTATGGTTTATAAGACAGCCTTTATAACTAATAGTAGCGTATATAACCTTTAGCGTTGTGATATGGCAACGCCAATGTGGATACGTCAAATCTGGCAATGTCAATGTGAAGTATGTAATTTTAGCGGTATTACTTCTCAGATAAATTTTTCATGCGAGTGTCACTTGTATTATTTACAGGACTTGAAACATTTATGATGGGCCAAAAATGGTATCAAATAGTGAACATATTCATGGGATCACTTTCTATGAATTTTTACGCATATTGAACCTACACCAGTATGCTAGTAAACTCGCTTAACAAATCTCGTGTCACCCTGTTTCGCTGGTTATCAAAACCTTATGGTGAAGTATTACAAGACAAGCTTTGACTATAAAAGTTTTTCGCACTTGAAGTGCTTTGAAGTTCACAATTGGTCACCTATTGAACGCAACGGTTAACTCTTAAGGCTACCCCTTAACGGTTAACTCTTAAGGCTACCATCTGTTTGCAAGAAATGTTCGAAAAAATAAATTAAATCAACACGAATCATTCTCCACTACGACAATGCAATCTCTCACACATCGGTTCACATGAATGTTACTATATTTTGAGCACTTGAAGCAACGTATTGGTGAGTCAGCCGCAGTAAAATATCTATTTAGTTTTGTTTTATCCCCGCAGAATAAATATAAAATGCGACGTAAACTTTTTTGATGCTTGAAGAAGCTGTTGATGCGTTCAAATCAGATGTTTCCGAGTTACCCCAATCAAAGTGGGAAAAGTGTTTCGAAAATTGTTACAAACCCATGTAAAAGAATTTAATCATCAATGTCAGTATATTATATTATACAAGTTTACTTGTCTATCTTAAAACTTATCGGATAGCACCCACACATAGACTGCTTTATTACCGACCTTAGAAACTTGAATGTTTCAATCCAAGGCGCATTCATACAAGGTGGTTGTAGTAGTACAAAAATAAAATTTGCAAGTATTTTTTATTTGCAATTTGCAGGTTTGGAAGTCAAAACCAGCTGTCTACTTTGCACGAAGCCCACGAATTTCAATCTGAATGTAAAAAAAAACAGATCATTAGGCATTTAAGCTATCAAAACGAAAGAAAAAGAAAAGTTGTTCCCTCGTCAGTCTGTTCTACGTTACAAGAACTTCCCAGATTTATGTCCAGTATGCCATCTAGCAACATTTTCCATATAAGGAGAATCTTTATGCTGCTACATCAACACAAAAAAGTGTTTCTAGTAACATACCCTTATATGAGTTCGCCTTGGTTTCATTCTGCGTTCTGCATTCTCCAACCCACTAAGAATGGCGGCTACTTTATTTTGTTTTAATATAAATGTGTATGTTAAGGGGTTATATACAGTTAGAATTATAAAAAAAAATCGATTTTTTTATTTTATTTTCTTAATGGACATATATCTAAGAATACACACAGAAAATTTAATATCGTTCCGGTGAATATTTTGAAAGTTACACGCAAATTTGAAAAGGAGTTTCTGAGTGCTTGAAAGTGCAAGGCCGGAGTGGTGTTCTCAAAGTCGGTGACCAACATTACTCGAAAATGGCTAAACCGATTAGTCTAAAATTTTAACGCGATCTTCTTAAATATATGTTCTAGTAATTAACCGAAGATTTGTTTTCACCAGTAATGTTTTTTTTATAAACAATTTAAGGCCGAAATTTTCGTGTGGCGTGGCTATCTTGACGTGGCTAAGGCCTTTGACAGGGTATGGCATCCCACTCCTATACATTATCTATACACATGATATACCCTGGCCAAGTGACGATAGCATGATTGCAACTATTGCTGATGACACCGTTTTAATGACATCTAACAAAGACATAAATGTTGCCATAAATAAACTACAACAGCTGCTTAACACAACACTGGCCTGGTTCAATACATGTGGAATCGAAATTAACACAGATAAAATTATCCAAGTAATATACACTAACAGAAAGTATGATCCACAAATATTGAAGGAGCATATACTTCAAAAGAGAAACGAAGTTAAAAACAGTACAATCAAAAATCGTAAGGACTATCACAAACGCATCTTGGTACATAACCAATGACGACATACAAAGGGACCTCAAAATTTAATTTATGGAAGACGTCATTCGAGAATGCAGCACAAAACATATTCACAGACTACTAACACACATAAATGAAGATATGCTGAAAATTGCACATTCAGAACTGCAAAAACGAAGACTAAAACGAATAACTCCGACAGCCCTAGCAGATACTTCATCACTAAAATAAATATCAACCTGTTCTACATTTTATGTCATATAATTCTTATTTGCATTATCTCTCTTATGGTGTAAAAAGAAATGTAATTTAAATAATGATTTAATGTTACGCTTATATTTCCATAATTGTTATAAAAATTACTAAGTGTCAAAAGTTGACAGATGTATATAATAAATTGGAAACAAACAACAATCAGTACTTCGTTCATTAAGGCTTGGGTTTTTTAGTTTTGTATAAATTGGCATAGAATTCATTGGACGAGAAGTTCGAGGGCTTTCTCATTCCAATTGGAATTTCGAGCGCTTTTAAAGCTTTTAATGATGAACCTTATAGATAATAGAAGAAAAAAGCCTGTGTAGTGATTTTAATATAATATATGTACGCATGTATGCATTTATAAGCTTAGCAAATAAATAAATGATATCCCAAGTAAAGTGAGTATCTAATAGATGCAAGTAAACTCAAATACCCACTTTAATTACAATAATTACATTTTCGAACTGCTTATTAAGGTGGCAACCCAATAGTTAACTCAACACTGTGCGATCTGCTGCGATCTCCGCAAACAGGTTGTGGCGCTCATTTCTGGCGGCATGGCGGGTGTTAAATGAGAGAATAAAAATACGCCAAAAACCACTTTGGTGAGACCATAGCCCCAATAGCCTGGCCAAAGCACAAAGCAGCGAGAAGAAGCTGCCGCTGAAATGACTGAGTGGCGGGTGCGGCGAACAGTGCGAAACGGCAACACAAAGCGCCAACAACGACGTGCGAAACACGCGGATGTAGGTACAAAACGTGAATCGAAAAGTTCCACAAAAAGCAAGCAAAAACAAAGCGGCTTAAATAGTGCTACTACCGAAAGAAGGTGTGGTTCGCGGTTGGACGAAATTAAACAAAAGGTCAAACGTTAGAACAAATCAACAATAATTACCCGAGTGTTTGTTGCAGAAGCTATTCCATCAACAGTGAACAGTGATCGTGCGATTGCTGTATTGACACTCGTGAATTTGCGATCAGTCCTAAACGTGTTGTAGCGCAACATTGGGCAGAACTCGAAGTGAAACGTGATTGCAAGCGTCACTGGACATAGAATTTGTAAATGCATACCTATGCACATGTGTTCAAACAAGATTGAGTTATAAATTTATGAAAATCTAAAAAAAAATTTTAAGAATCTTCGACAGCGAGCCACGTAAGGTGGGTACCGAAAAGGCGACTATTTTAAAATTTTGTACTCCAACGCCAGATGTGTTTTCAATTGGTTACGCAGATAAACTGATAAATAAATATATATTCATGCTGAAGTGAATGTATCTAAAAATATGACCGCAGTTGACTATGTGACTTGTATCTTTGTATGTACCACAAAACGAACTAATTTATCAACCTCATATAGCACGCTGTCGATATCTACTAAATACTACATTTGTTACTACTACATGTGTATATACTTTAGGGCGGGTCGATTTAAAAATCGCTCATTGCTCTGTGAAAATCGTATTCTAGGGATCAAAATAAGAAACTTTGCCGAAAGAACCATACCTCTAAAACGAATTCTGATGTCCCCCAATTTGGGTCTAACTTTTGGGTAGGGGCAAATTTTGAAAAATCCCACTTTGACCCATTTAGAGTGCTCCAATCGAGTCCAAATGTATGACCGACCCCCACTAACCTTGGACAGCCGATCCACCCATGCCAGTGGCATACCCTCTGGAACTCCCCTGGGGGGTTCCCCATACAATCATTTCAAAATATTAAGTAATTTAAGTGAGTTGTAGAAAAGAAACTAAAAAGTTCGACCCAAATTGGGGGACATCAGAATTCGTTTTAGAGGTATGGTTTCTTCGGCAAAGTTTCTTATTTTGATCCCTAGAATATCATTTTCACAAAGCAATGGGCGATTTTTTTGCCTCCCCACAAAATAAACTAAAAGTTCGACCCAAATTGGGGGACATCAGAATTCGTTTTATAGGTATGGTTCCTTCGGCAAAGTTTCTTATTTTGATCCCTAGAATATGATTTTCACAGAGCAATGGGCGATTTTTTTGCCTCCCCACAAATCGACCCGCCTAATATACATACATATGCATGTACCATACATTGAATTACAAGTATATATGTATGTACATACATAGATCGCACATGGAGCGCATCAACGAACAGACTGAGCACCATTGTTTGCAGAGCATGGCTAATGAGTTTAGTTCGCTACTGATTGCGTGAAGTGATCATGATTTGACGTAGCCACCATATCCTCCATTAATTTCATATTCGGACAGTCATTCTCGAAACAATTCTTAATAAATTAATTTACGTACATTCAGTAAACAATACAAACAAGTCATTTTGACAGATATAAATCAGAATTCCCATAGCGTGAGATTTGCAAAATAAAAAAAGAAAGCGAAAAAATATAACAATAGCGTTAAAAAAAGATAAACGAGAGAAGGCACGAATAAAGAGTTGAAAGATGCCGCCAAGCGATGAGCTAACCACGCATCTGCGGCGCGTAAATACAATGATCTGGCACTGTACTTGTACATACCATATATGCACAAATACTTGTATATCTCACTCGTGGATACTTATGTATATATAGAAAATTATCCACGTATGTGCATATTTACTGGCTTCACTTGTGAATGGAATGAATATCTGCTCCCAAGCATCGTTTCGAACTGAGGTCATTAAATGGGAGAAATAAACTAAATGGAGTTATAAAATCACTCGACAAAAAGTTTGCGTAGCAAATTTTTTTTTATGCATGTATGCATTTACATACATATGTATATATTCTTACATGGGGTTTTCCAGAACATACGTGTGTAGCTTATTTCAAAATTTAAGCTAAACTCCAAATCCTTCAATACATACGTACATATGTAGTTGCACCTAGTAGAGAGCAACTTAAGCTTTAAATAAATCTAATTAAAGCAAAACAGTAAAATTTGTGCACTTTTATTTTGTCAAAAAATGCGCAAATACCATGTGTTTTCTTACCTACTAAAAAGGTCTTTCGTCAAGAAAAATTCCTAAAAGTTTGGGCCCAACTTAAACGTTCTAGGAATGACAGTCATTTTTATTCTAATCCTGTCTCGGTACGAAAATAACCGATCGTTGAAAAGTGTTAGTTTTTTCAATAGACAGGGTAGGAAAGAACAATTTTTTTTCATTTATTTTATTTTGTTCGTTCCTTTTAAGTGGCTGATAAAAAAACAAAAATAATTTTTAACGTTATCTAGTAGATGCTTTTTTATTAGCTTTTGAATGAAATTATTCTAGCGTAGGACTTCTACAGCAAAAGTTTTTAGATACTACTTTGTCTTGAGGCAGGAAAAATTTAAAAATGGCCGCCATTTTTAGGGCGTTCGAGTTTCATCCTAATTTTTAGGTATCATTTGCCGTGAAATTAACCACAGAATGTAACCTTAAAGTCTTTGTAATCAGTAGCAAAACACCCTACATATGTAAGTAAAAATATTGTAGCCTATGCTCAGAAACTACCGGGAATGTTTAATTTAAACCAACCGCGCACGAAACTGGTCCATATTTTTTTCTTATGTTGGTAGTCCACAGTCCTACACAGTCATACACATCTGTTACTTTTTAGCGCCATCGGATCATTAGTGTCTGCCTGGCCGGCCGAAAATGTGGGCAAACAATTCTTGGATTTTGCATGGTGATAACGCGCCATCGCACCGAGCCCAAATTGTGCTGGATAATTTGATCAAACACCAAGCAAATAAAACTCTATTTTGGTTTATTGAAACATTCCCGGTTTTTCAGATCATAGGGTGTATGTGTATACAATACAATAATTTAATAAATGTATTTTTATAAAAAAAAAACCAAAAAAAATCGCCCAAAATATTTTTTTTTATTTAGAAATTAGTTTGAAATTTTTTTTAGTCTTGATAATAAATATAGTTTTCTGGAGCATTTGCAGGAATAAGAAATGCATTAAAGTATACCTTTAAAATATATATATACATATATAAGGTAAAAAATTAAAAAAATGGCATAATTTTGTAAGCCTTATTTCTTAAATGCACGAATTTAAATAGCTTCTTATTAGATTTTCAACTTTTCAAGGGTATACAAATTATTTTAATGTATTGTATTTTAGTTAAGTAAATACTATACAATGGATAATTTGTTAAATATTAAAATATTTTTAATTTAAGAACATTGAAAATAAAAACTTCCAAAATTTACTAAATATTCTGAGGGAATTCATATTTTTAATCATGCTGACCTAACACACCTATTAAAATTGAAAATTCTATGCATTTTCGGGAAACCATTTAATGTTGAATATATCATACATTTAAGAAGCATTCAAAATACTGAGCAAAATCTGCTTTTTTGGCATATTAAGACTTCAAATTTTTTCAAGGTTTTTCAATATTTTTGGTTTTTTTAAATTTTGTTTATATATTGGTTTATTTTAATTTTTTATGTTGATTCAAATATACATTTTTTGCTCATTATTTTGTTTAGTTATTAGTGTTGTTATTAATACATTTTTAAAACTCATATAAAATCTTGTTTATATTTCAGACATTTTATCGATCCTTATATGTAAATTTAGTCAGCTATCGTGGAAATTGAAATAAAAATCTATTATTTTATTATTTTTATCGCGCAAAATTCTTTATCAATTCATACTTTTGGCACCTGTCTATGTTTTACTTCAAACATTTTCAGCCAAAGCTCTTTGCTCTTATACACTGACCATTAAATGCCATTAAATGCAATGAAACGTTTTCTATATAGATATATGCATATATATGTATAAAAAATATATTTAAACTTATTCTTCTCAAGTGCAAGTATTAACCCACTTACATACACACACATATATACTCTCATTTACACATCTACTCTCATGGTATCTTTGCACATAAGTAAATTCTCTTGCATTGGTTATTATGTGCCGACAAATTCGCTTAGCAAGCAAAATAAAATTAATGCTTTTGATTTTCAATAAATTCTACTTCTACTCTTTAGCCCCTTAAGCACAATTTTTCGAGGTTACTCTGAGTCAGACGTGGCAAGAAAACTGCTTTCAACAATCAGTCAAATTGAAAAATTTTGGAAAGTAATTACAGGCACATCTCGCTCATAAAATACTTTTTGAAGGTAACATTTTATTTAATTGGCTTGCGAGTTGGATTTTTGAAAATCCTTTTTGGCTATTCACAATGCAGGGGAAGTGCTTTCTTTTAATACTTTTTGATATTCAAATGAGATTGTATTACCGACCGATATTTTTTTGCAACAGTTATATATTGCCCCTAAAATGTTAGTAAAGAAAATGTATCAGGGAAATGAGAGTATTGGGGTTCTCATGTGGTCTGTGGGCTTCTCCTAGAAAAGTGGCTTCGCATCAACTCGGTGAACGCTGGGTTAGTGCTTACTGTGCATGACATCCTTCTGGTCACGAGTAGATCGAAGACGTTCGAGAAAACTTCTAAGGCTAACAAAGCCGCAGCACTCGAATTTTATGGGTATCCCTACCGGGCATTGTCTGTTAGGTATTCTGGCGATGAGACTTGTAATTGCTTCGAGTTCTTTCTCCAGCAACTGTCTGGAGGGTGAGGTGCAATCATATCAGTACCTTCTCCTCAGCCGTACTGCTCTCACGAGGCTAAGATGTAGACATTTTGGCACTCACTTTTTTGCTATGTCTGCAGATATAGCAGGCTTAGATATCACTCAGCTATTGAATTTCATCAGTAGCTTGAAGCGGTTAACTCAAATGCATTTGGAAATATTTCAATCGTTATCCACCTCCAAGCCAGAGCCTCCTCTCCTTTTGCCACTCTCTTCTGTTATTTCTCCTCTGTTTTCACAAACGAGGAACTTAATTTTGTATGTATGTGGGCTCCTGCATGGCCAACCATTCAACATAACCTAACTTAAGATGTCACATGCTCTCCAGTAGAATATTGCATCTTATGCCACATAGTACTTGTCTGAAACTAAAATATAACATACTCGTCACGGTAGAGAGAATACTGAAGTTTGCAAAAATCTTTCAATTTTTCAATTAGTTTGCCAGAACCAGGTTTTGAGCTGATTTAGTTCTTAATTTTTATTTAACTTCATTTTTTTGTTAACAATCAACTTTTTTCTCTCTATGCTCTTTTCTACAATCTTTCTTGTTTACATTAGACTTTTGGGTTTGCTGTCGTTGGCTTGTTTAAGCGCGAACATCAGCCAAAATCATTCCCAAATCCCACACAAATATCATCACCTATCACATTTCAAATCCATCTTTCCCAGGTTGTTCGTGTTGGGTTTGCATACATTTTAATATTAAATGGTGGCAATAGTACCCACTTGCGTGATTTTTTATCTCTTATTATTGCATTCTTATCGAAAATTGGCAACAATGCTTCCCACCTTGTCAATATGAGAACATGACTGGCTGTCGTCGTCAAAAATTTATAAATACCCAAGTATAGAAAAAGTAAACATACGAATTACAGTTTAACCAAAATTTCCATCAAATACGTAGTAGAAGCAGTTATCAATTATCTGAAAGTCATAATATGTAAACCCTTGGCATGTTTTTGCTGGAACGTTTAATTATTAATTTTTCTCTACAATAGCTCACAAATTTTGATGCTCCCTTCGTAGTTCCCTTGCTCAACTCCTCTGAATTTTATGTTACCTTACCGTGGCATAATTTTTCCACTTCAAAATTCGTAATCTGGTACTCTATAATTCTTGTCTATCCAGTTGGCTAACAGCGCAGAAGAAAGTGTTTCTTTAACCTTGCTTCTAACGACGGCGAGGGACAATACATACATTGCCCAAGATGTTTCCGATTATTCGGCCGCCAAACAAATAACAAATTTTTCTTTTACACAACTGTCTCAATATAAAACATAAATAATGATAAATAATTCAATAACCAGTCAGTCATATCAAACAACTACTGTGACACACAAACTTCTTGACGAGGTTATTGCCCTTACAGGAAAACCAAAATCAGCGAATGCTAAAACGCAAAGTTCCGCTGCAATTAATCCTATAAATATTTAAATACTGATTTTTATAGGAAACTGTACAACGTAGACAATTAAATAGCAAAGTTCCGATTTGACGAACGAAACTATTAGATACTTTATAGATTAGATCTTTATGCGGTTTGCATTTCGACCTCATGGTCTTTTGAGCCCTTAGATACTTTATAAGTCTTTCATAATGACCGTCCTATTGTATGGCGCAGAAGCTTGGACGATGGCAAAATCAGCCAAATTCTGCTTCAGCGAATCAAGAAGAAGAAGTACAAACTATTTAATTTACATATGTATATTTTGTAATACGATTATCTGATTTGTATGTTTCGTTAAATATTGTACCTGCAACAGATATTTATTCTTATTTAATATAGTTATAATAATAATATTTCCATTTGCATTTCTGCAAATTTCTTAAACCAAAATTTAATGGTTCTAAATTCGTAAGAACCTTCCATATACTTTAAGGGGTTAGAGATAGTCAGAATTAAAAAAAAATTTGATTTTTTTTCCTGAAAGTTAAAAATATTAAAAATTGAAGTGAATCCGACAAATACTTTTCGAGTTATTCAACAATTAACAAAGGGCGTTCGGGCGCTCCGGAGCTCGATAGCAAAACTTTAAATGCGTTTTTTTTTTCAAAACTATGTTTTTTGAGCTGGTGATCAGTGTAACTTAAATACTGCTTAGTAGATTTCAATAAAATGTATACCACTTCTGAAAAACATAAAAAATTCGTGCCTGATCGAAGGGTTTTTTTTCAAAAATTTCGATTTTTTTTAAACAATTAATTGTCGGTTCTTTTCTCGAAAATCTGAAAAATATTTCCTGACGCCGCCATATTGTTAATTTAAAAAAAAACCTTGGATCAGGCACATGATTATCTATTAATAAAACTAATTTCTCTTGTCCGATTGATACTACATAGATGAATCTCCAAGGACTTGTGATGATCCCGCAAGGAACTTCTGGAGAAATTTTTTTTGAAATTTTGCTAAAGTCAAGTCGAAACATGATGTATTAATGCTATGTTTTTATTTTTGTAAAATAAAGCAATTGACTAGCAAAAAAAAAAAAAATTCTTGAAAATCATAATTTTTTCGGGTCTCTGACTACCCCTAACCCCTTACTAATATTTACTTATAGAGTCTAGACTGAAGCAATACTAAAACAAACAAAAGAAATATGCCAAAATTTACATTAATTGTTATAGTTTTGTAGAGGCTGGTATAATGTTGACAATATTCACTACAAAAAATAACTTTTTCCAGCATTCAAAAAAGACCGACGACGAACTACATACTTCAGCTGCAAAGCAAACTGGTAATAAGGTAGTTCAGATTTAGTGAGACTTCTGGGTAAATATGTTATGTCAACTAAATCAAAAAGTAACCCAAATTACAATTTTCTTCACCAGTCAAAATAAAAAATCTGACTTCATCATCTCATTCATCAGGAAATTTTTGCTTTACAATTTCAGACACAGTCTAGTTGCCTTTATATGACTGTGGTGGCAAGCAATAACCACATAAGTCAACTTAAGAAACAATTGAGTGGTAATATATGTATGTATGTATGTAACCGCATAATATAAGGAGGTGAAAAATTAATCATACAAATTTGTTTTTGAAAAATTGTTGTACTAAATAAAACGAATTGATGCCGAGCGCTGGAAATCTTTTGTTTAACCTTTAGGCGCTTCATTACTTGTCTGTTTGTATGCTGCAACTGTTTAGCTCACAAGTGTCAAATATGATTGACATTGACAATCTTCAGATAGGAGGATTAATTTTGCGCCATATATATTCACGTGAAGTCCCTATCTTTCTAACATAATATTTTGTTTAAAGCTAATGTTAAAAAAATATAAAACCTTAATATTTCATTATTTATTTCAATTATAAAGTACTCTAAGTAATGAGTGTAATATACAAAAATTTATATTAAAATTTTTATGCTGCTGCCCCCCATAATGGTAAAGAATGAAAAATAAAAAGACCCGTATTTTTTTTTTTTTAATCAGACCATATTTAATGGTGCCGCCGGGGCTTTGAAATATCCCATGTATTTTGCATGGGGAAAAAATACTTTTTCGTAGATTTCATGTAAAAACCTGGAAAATGAATATATTTTAACCGGATAACTCAGTTTCTCTTCATAATTGGTCAGGGAATAACAACCAATTATGAAATAATTAATTTTTTTTGTATTAACTATTTTCATAAAAGTAATATAAAATATTGTTTTTCGATTTTTTCTTAAATTTTCGTTTTATGGGGGCTTTTTGGGGTTCTATAAAAAATAGTTAATACAAAAAAATTAATTATTTCATAATTGGTTGTTATTCCCTGACCAATTATGAAGAGAAACTGAGGTATCCGGTTAAAATATATTCATTTTCCCTGACCAACTGTGAAGAGAAACTGAGGTATCCGGTTAAAATATATTCATTTTCCAGGTTTTTACATGAAATCTACGAAAAAGTATTTTTTTCCCATGCAAAATACATGGGATATTTCAAAGCCCCGGCGGCACCATTAAATATGGTCTGATTAAAAAAAAAAAAATACGGGTCTTTTTATTTTTCATTCTTTACCATTATGGGTGGCGGCAGCATAAAAATTTTAATATAAATTTTTTCCCATGCATTTTTGGACCACCCTAATATGTATGTATGTGCACGTGCATGTCGGACAATTGCACAAAGTTCGTGTGGCACGTTCAACATGATTTAGTTCAAGCACATTTGTATAACATATATACGTAGGCATATAGATATATATACATATACCTACATTAAGATGGCCCAACGAAAAATATTTTTATCTTGACATTACCATTTGTTAAATTTAAATAAATATATATTTTTATTTACTTTTATTTTTTATTTAACCCTGCCGACAACACTTTGAGAATTATCATTGAATTTTCATAGGGAAAAATGCAGTTCTTAATATAAAATGTTTACAGATCAATGTTATTTAGTTTCCCCATTTCATATTTTTCTTCATAAATGTGAAAAATTATAAAAACAATAAAAACGAGATATTTTTGTTTAATTAAAAAGGGGTTACCCCTACATCTTAAAAGACTAGTCACTATAAAAAATTCGTTACAACTTTTTTTAATAAAATATAGATAAGGTATACTTCATCGGTCGCCGTAGCCGATGGGTTGGTGCGTGACTATCATTCGAAATCAGGAGAGAACGTTGGTTCGAATCTCGGTGAAACACCAAAATGAAGGAAAACATTTTTCTAATAGCGGTCGCCTCTCGGTAAGCAATGGCAAACCTCCGAGTGCATTTCTGTCATGAAAAAGCTCCTTATAAACAAAATTCGATCCGGAATCGGCTTGAAACTTCATTTGGGAAACAACATCAACACCCAAAAAGGGTGTAGGCGCCAATTATATAAAGTATATATGTATATATGTATATATATATATATATATATATAAAATATATATACCATACATACTTCATGAAGTATAATATATATATATATACTTCTTTGGGCTTTTGTGAACTGAACGAAACAAAAAACATTTTATGCAAAATTTAGTTAAAAGAACGCAATTGCATTGATAATTTCTGGCAGTAGAGATAAATAGTAAATAAAAATATACAACGTAGCGCAATATTAATCACCCCATAGGAAGATTTTTAATTTTTGCAAATGGCATCGTGCGTCTATCAAATGTGACACTTGTGAACTAGACAACAGCAGTGGAGTTTGCCTGTCAAAAAAAAAAAGTTTTCCGTCACTCAAAATATTTTTATTATTTAGTAAAAAAGTTACTCAACAAACTGAATAATTGATTTTGCGTCAACTTGTAGCTTACTATTTTTTGGCCATAGAACAAATTTAGGGGTGGCATCAAGATAAAAAAGTTGGGGACATCCTAATGCATGTGTGTATGTATATGCATTTGCATACTCATACATACATACGTGAAACATTTATACAAAAGTCGATTTATTAAGATGTTTCTGCCAATAAGCTGAGCGATATATTACAGTTAGGTATAAGCACATCTGCATGCTTATTTATATACAAAATTATTAATGCACCAAGTCAAATCACGATTCTTTTACCGCAATAATTTATAATATAATTATCAAATATTTTGTAATTACAGATTATTATGATGTTTACTTAGTTTAAATGTATTTATGTGCTGAGGTACTTAAAGGCAATGCATTCAAATGTTTAATGTGGGTTGTTTTATTTGAAATTAAACGAAAAAAAAAGAAAATAAAATGTAGTATTTCAGTTGTTGATATGATCGCCTTGGCTAGATTTATGGCTTTGATTCAATGGAAAAACGAGAAACATGCTGATGCTAATCCGAGGCATCTTTCACCATACACGAATTTCCACCTTCATAAGCACTCCGACAATTTGGTATATTTTAGCCAGCTTTGCCTGCAAGACACTCCATAACGAGAAATTGAGCGGAGATGAGAGTTTGCACCTGGCGATGGCAGCCACTATGCACTAATATGGAATGCCTTTAATTACATAGTGCAACTACAGTTTTGGAGCTAAGTGACTGTAACACAGAAAGAAATATCTTGACCCATATAGTAAAAACTTCCAATCTTTTCGCATGCTTAGGTGAATATTTTTTTATGGAATAAGTGAAAAAAGAGTTGTAATTCAGTTTGGAGCGAAATATACAGCTTAGGTATATAAATTATATGTTATGTGTAGTAAAATTTCACGGGGAATAATATTGTAGAAAATTTTAACCCGATAGAGCTCTGAAGAAGGGATCGTTTGTACCCCTTTTTGAAAAAGTCTGAATAAAATCGTGTTTGAGTGTCGCTAAAGGGTTAAAATGCTCTAGGAAATCATTCGTTAAAAAATTCATTAGAGATAATCTCACACAAAAGCTTTATACAAAGAACGTAAAAGTTCACAGAAAAAAACGCAGCAACAAAAAAACGCAACAACAACTATATTCTTTCAGAAAATAAATATTGTTAACAAGTCTATTCTGCGCTGATAACAAACATTTTTTTAACGGTAAGCCAATAATTTTTTTTGGATCCAGAAAATTGTATCTACAGTTCAGAGCTCGTAATCTGCTATGGGAAGAAACATTAAATTAGGAAAAACGTGGTCGCTAATATAACTAGGCAATGTCAAAGCTTTTAGTATATTTCTTTCAGAACGCATGCGGGGGTCGGCTATCGTTCTTCAAAGGTTTCACCTTTGAGACAGATAAAAGTCGCGCGGTGAATAATCTGGTGAATACAGCTGATATTCGAATACTGGGATGGAATTAACCGAAAGCATTATCATGGCTGTGGACCCATTCACCATTACGCAACTATGGTTTAAACAGAAGCAAATCGGTGTTAAAACTAAGTATTAGATTGCATACAACCGTAGTGGCAGCGAAGATCGTTAAATGAAGTTCGTCGTGAATAGACTTATTTTTAATTTGTAAACGAATTTCCTTCGCAAACATTGCCTCACTTGCAGAAATGACTTGCATGTTATAAATATAATATTTAAACTTTGATAATTTGAATTAATCGACGAAATTGGAAATTCGTCTTTTCGTATTTGATACGAATTTCATCTTGTTTCTGTGCGAAATGCTGCAACGAATATCACACGACGGAACTGGTCCGCCCGACGAAGTTCGCTCAGTGATTTACTTCTGTTTATACTATTAGAGTAGTTGTTTCATTGTTAATATTCATAATAGATTACCTTCATAAATACATAACTGACGGCCAGATCGAACCAAATGTTTTATTGTCATCCGTTTTTAATCATCATTACCACGAAAACGCTTCAATCACTCAAAAACGTATAAAGGTTCTTTATTCATTTGTGATGTAGTTCGAGTCATGAAATTTCTATTTCCATTTATATAAGATTTTCGAGAATTATAATAGTAACTAATGTCAGATACATGTTGTTCTACATCGCTCAAATATATCTCTATTACAATGGACAGGTACTACGATAATCCTGTTTAAATTCCCTCACAGCCGGATTATTTTCTTAAGAATACTCTACTTGTTTCTATTGGCATTTAATACTAGGTTTGCGGAAATGCTTATACTATCTCTATGGCACCCGTCAAATTTACGGGTGAATAAAAAAACGCACTTTCTTTAGAAACCCGATTTATTCAAGTTAACTTCAAAATGCACAATATTTGCCTTCACGTTTAAATAAAGTATCAGAAATAAGAGGTGTTTTAAAAAATATAATGGAAAAAATAACAATAATACTAACGGATAATTGTTAAGGGGTTTCCAAACAGAGGTGTTATTTTGATATTCAAAGAAAAATTCTATTTTTTATTCATTATAAAGAGGAAGGTATACATCAGGCAAATGACGACCACCACCACGCGTACAGGACAAAATGGTTTTCATGAAATTTTCCATAACCGAATTGCAAAGTGGCTGCCCTATGTCCTCAATATCCTCACGAATTCTATCTTTGAGGTCTTGAATCGACCCTTGTCGTCTTGTTGAAAATAAACGTTGTCCAGATCAATACCATCCAATTCCGCCCATAAAAAATCGTTAATCATCTCTCCTGTTTAACACCTAACACCTGTTATAGGAAAACCCCTTACTTATTCAGTACGTTTTTTACAGATATATCCGCATTGCCTGTGTATTTTTTGCATACTACTTTTTTGCAAGATATGCAACAATTGCGGCTTTTATTTTTGTTGCAGTATCTCATTTGGCAACTTTTTTGCTCTTGGAATAAAAAAGAATATAGTAGATGATGAAGAAGCGCCTGATGGTTGGAAAATATTCTCCTTGTTTTCCGCATCTAATTTTTTGGCTTGTTTCCCGGATATTATGGCTCCAGTTCACTATTTATATTGCATCCACGCGTTTATTTCTGCCAAATCTAATATATTTGAAAATATTAGAATATACCTGCTTTTACGCTAAAAGTGCATGCCATCTGGTCAACGACGACTACTCCAAACTTCGTTTTATTATAATATGAAATAGATTCTGGAAGACGCTTGTGGTTGTCTTCTATTCGCACACCTCCATGTCGAGTGTTTAGAAGGAAACTTTCTTTTATATACAGTAAGGATGCGATTTTCTGATTTATATAAATATGAAGAAAAGAAAGTCATCTTATCTTTTTTTTCCTTTACCGGTTTTTGGGAGTTCTTGTTTGTTTGGTCGAATGGTGCGAACTAAAGTGGTTTTTCGAGCAAGTAAGTTTTGAGCTTACGCGATGCTTGTAAAGAAATTATATGTTGTTATATTTCTGGTTCGATCTAAAGATGGTTCAGCTAATGTCAATGTGACAAGCTCACCCAACAATTCTGAACTTCTCCTCCTCCCTATCTTAAGGTACTTCTGTCCATCTACTTTCAATAGATTGTGTAGTTTCACTTTCGGGTTCGCTTTCGTCTAATTCACATTCATTTTCTTCGAAGGTATCCTTCGAATAATCCCTTTTGATCTCTAGAATTTTATCCAATATATTATTATTTATTAATAATGTGCTTTAGTTCCATAACCTATTGTAAATATTTACATTACAATAAGCGGAGACTATCTACGGGAACCGAAATTTTTGACACGGTCTTTCTGAAATGTTCGTACACTGTAAATGCAGAATTCTTACTCAAGATCATTTCTTGAGATAAGCGGACACGTCGTTTTAACGGATCCCGTAGAGATAGTTATGATTCTCAAAACGTAGAAGGCTTAGGAAAAAACGAGTGTGTTTCAAAATAGTTTGCCTTTTTCAATAAATTATTTTTCGATGCAAGACGGTTGAAATCGATCAAGCGGTTTTCGAGATACTTCATTGCAAAAGTTTGAATTCTTTCAAATTGACGTGTTCGGTTAATCTAGTGTTAAAGTACCCTCTTTGACCTGCCCCTGCATATATATTTGTAAACGAGTATACGTATACATACATATGTTTGGATATAAGTATCCATGCAAGCACAATTGAATTACGCCAATAAGCATTCAAGCCTTCGAATAGTTGATTAATTTTGTGCGTGCCTAGTTTAATAAACTTCGAACTGTAGTCTCAACAATGTTTATCATTTTGTTTATAAACAAATGCAAACAGCAAATAAAATATAAAGAATAGACAAATCATGACGGATACAATAAGTGCTAATCAAATAAACTTTAAATGAAGTTAAGAGGCGCGACACGACATTTTAGCTCAATCTATAGTAATTGGCTAAAAAATATAACTTAAATTAATAGCAAAAAACAGTATAGAAATGCGAAAAATTAAAAACAAATAAAATGAGACTATTGGTAACAATTTTTATCATAACTTTACAAACTTTGCTACCTTTTTTAACTTCACTTCTTCTTTCATCAGCTTCATAACACTCGCTATATCGTTACTTGCCGTATTTTATTTTTTTCAATGTAGTTTTGGAAAATATATATTGTATTTTATAAGTCCTACAAAATATGTCATTTTTTAATTAAGTTTAGCCAATAAAGAAAAATGTCCTATTAAACTTTGAGTCATTCCCTATATGTCTCTGAAAACAAGGTCAGTCAAAAGTCTGATCAGCAATAACTTACAAAACAAAATTTAATTTTGCAAAAGCATTTAGCGCACTTTAAACATACCCCAAGCACAATAAAACTACCTTGTCGTAATAAAATCTGAAATTCAAACGGACATACGGAACGCCCCATCTTTTGAAATCAATGGGTAGCTTTAGAATTGAGAAAAGACACAATGTGGCATAAAATGAAACATCCAATTTTTTTTTAATTACTTTTGCTAAATAAAAAAATAATAGGGTGATTAATTCTGCGCCACCATGCATATGTACATACATATGTATGTATGCATGTTTTCGAAGAGATTATCAGATTTATTCACATCGCTGTTCCTTATACATATATTATACCATAAAAATGTTGTCTAAGGCATTTGAAAGTTCAAACGTGAAATATTTTGGTGGAAACGAGTCAAACAGAACGCACCATTATTTTATTTTGCAAAGTATAAAATTCGTATATAATTATGATCTATTGAAAAACAAAAGAAAATTATATTCAAACAAAACCTGCATTTCTATTGTTTGCTCTGTTTCTAACTTTTAAGCACTGCTTCGCTGGTCTTCCCAATCAGTTTCTTTATATTTTTTCTTTTCTTTATAGTTTATTGTTTCACAGCTGGTTTTGATAAAAGAAACCATAATTGAAACCAGAACTTGAAAGCTTTTTTTTGTGCTAATTGTGACGTTGTCTCATTTACATTTTATATCCGTAATTACGGGTTAATAAGTAAATTCATTTGAACTAAAGAGAGCAAAACAGGGCAGACTTGGTTAAGCTGGTTAAGCAAGTTCGTTTGTGGGTAGTTGAAAAATAATTAAAATGATTTGTGAATTTTCGGAGGTAGCTTTTATGTTATTGTATTTTAAAATAATTTTTAAGAAATAAGCCAGAAACGAGAATGCTTGTGTTTTTCTTTTAATGGTGATAATTTATTTTTTTTAATCCCACACGATATTTGTGCTAAATCTGTAGAGGCTAATTCTTAATGCTCTATTTAATAATTAAGAAATGTATACATAAATACAAATATTGCAGTTCGTGGGTGGGGTTTATGGTCAATTTATTTCACAGAAAATTGCACATCCAATAATTATCTGAAGCTGTGGAAATGACAGCTGACACTTCGGTTATAACACTTCATTAGAATTCATCATATGTGTAGTATATACAACATATTATATTTTGAAATATCTTTTTTAAATCGAGATAAACTCTGGTGTTATGGACTACTTTTTTATTCAGCATTTTATGGTGTAATGATAGAATTTACAAAATATTTTATTTAAGAGCAGTACTCACTAAGAAAATGTCTTAAAAAAGCAGAGATGCGTCATTCAGAGTCTTCCTACCCTTTATAAAATATTACCAATATTTTTCATATTAAATTTCAGCTTTTAAAATGCGGTTTTCAATTTTTTTATTTTCTTAAAAACTTCTGGGTATGCAGTTTTATAGCTCATGTATTTTAATTCAATAAATAATAAGTTTTCAGCCCCCCAGAAAAGGCGTTGATTTTAGAATTTTTTTTTTCATGTAACATATGTATATAAAATCCATGTTCGGAAATCCTTTATGTGGAAGAAAATGCGCAACATCGATTGCAAAAAAACAAAAAATTAAAAAAAAATCAATGTAATATTTGAGTGACTTCAGAATTGTATTTCATTATGCTAAAATTGAACAGCCCGGTAGTTTCCTAAGGATTAAAAAAATTCAAACTTTATTATACTAAAATTAAATGAGCTACAAACGAGTCACTTAAAAAGGTCTAAAGATCCTGATTAAAAAGTTGAAGATTTTGGTGAGCATTTTTTAATTTGTTAAATTTCTACAAAGTTTGGAACTGTAATTTTTAAGGTTTTTGGTATAAAATTACCCATATATATATTTATAAAATATTATTTTTAAAATTTAGCATGAAAAAATAGTAAAAAAAAAATAAAGTGACTTAGCCATGTAAACAGAACTGTATATTGGATTCCAAGTGCAAGTCCTTGAACTTTTTAGTAGGACCAATTGGCATACACCATTCTTCACATACGGGCTTTAAAGCATAATGTAATAGTCGAAATTGATGGTTTAGGATGAAAAACTTCAGATGTTCTCTTTATACAAATAGTCCGGAAATTATTTTCCATCCTTAATGCCATGGAACTATCTACCGAAAAAAAGTATCATGTTGCAAATCTAGGCTTTTCAGTAAGAGCGCTTCAACTTTTGAACTTTTTTGAATAAAACACAAACGGTTTGACTTTTTTAACTAATTTTTTTTTTATTATCGAGTTTGAACATATACATTTAAGTATGAAATTCGATTTCTTTTGCATGACCACCGCGTGCACGTTGAATCGCAATCGTTGAACTCAATTTCCGACCACTCTTTTGCATAAATCGGCCGAAATTCCAGCAATTTCGCGTTCAATATTGGCTCTGAGCTTCAAATCGTCGCCGGCTTGTTACTGTAGACCAATGACTTCACATAACCCCAAAACGGGACGGCTTGTTAAATGGACCGTAAAAAATGGCCGTAATGCTCTTAAAGTAGCAGCAACAGAACGATTATTTTCATAAAAAATTTGCACGATTTGCAATCGTTGCTCAAGTGTGTAGCGTTCCATAATGAAATGTATACTAATGAAGTTTACAAATGACAAGCGAAAAATAAAAAATATTGCGTCGTTCGCCCTCCCTATCGGAAAAAATTTGAAGCGCACCTATTGAATAACCCATTACTTGTGTGTCTTTTATTTAAATTTATAACACTTGCTCTTTTTCTTCATCTTGATGACTTCATGCCTAACCTAACTTGAATGTTACCAATTAGAAACACCAAGTGAAAACAAGTCTTCCTTCAATTGGTCTTTCCAACACAGAGGATACCTTCTAATCCTACAACACCTTCCACACCAACTGCTTTAAAGGCTATATAGTCTATATACTTCCATGTACTTATACATTCGTACGACGATGGGGTTTGGATTGTGGTATTATGCATATGTTCCAACAAACTTCATACAGCCTCTTGTTCCATCATCTTCGACATTCATCGCTGACGAAGCAAAAATGGACATAGGTAAACCTTTAGCAGACTCTTTCTATCGAATACTACCAACCTTGCTCATCATATAATACAATCGGTTGTGTTTGGGGGGATCTTATGAAGTGTGATTTTAAATCGTTTAGAAGGGATTTTACTTTTCAGTTGCCTATTTAGCACGTAGTGCTTGTTGACAAGCGAGATTCTCCGTTGCATTTTAAGACTAATATTATTGTTAGTGTTGGGTACCAATAAGTGAAGCCCAAGTTTGTGTACCGAAATGAGGGTTCATCGACTCTTTGTTTGATTACAGTCCCTATCTCGTTTTGTTCTGGTTCACCTTCATATCATTTCATTAAAGTATTTAAATTTTCTATTCGAATTATATGTTGCACAGATATCTCCATTTGCATTTTTATAATGTTTTTGATCGATATAGGGATTAGACATCGCTTCGGAAATCTTCGCTATTTTTTACTATCGAAAAAACATGGTTTAAAGAATATGCATTTGAGGGCCAAAAAAATTCCATAATCAAATCTTTAGCTAAAGTATTCATCGAATTGGCCCCTGCGATTTTTTGCTGCTCCAAAAAATTAAAATTTCTGAGAAAAGATGGATATCATCCAAGATTACGGGGACATATGCCGCAGAGCTGAACCAGATCAATACCATACAAAAAGGTATGTACGTGAAGTATTGCGCTACAATAAGTGTATTATATCTGGATGGCAGATTACTCTGAAAAAAAAAAAAAAAACAAATATACATACATATATGTGTTGATTAAAAAATAAATAACTTTTGGAAAAAACCAATCTATACTTTGATTGGCATTATCCTAATGCAAATCATCCTGCTGAGAGGAAAGTGATTGAAAAACATGCCATTTGCTCAAAGAATGCTAGGTATAGGAGATATGGCTTACCGAAGACATGTAGGATAAAACTTTCAAAACTTTTTACTTGACCTCACCTCCAATCGCTATGGTTAATGAGCTTCTCATCCATTCTATTTATACATATATGAAATTATTTAAATCAAATTTTTTTTCGTAGGCTTGGTTGTAATAATAAATAAACTGAAAATATTTAAAAAAAAATTTATAATTTCGAAATTTATTCACTGTTGAAAATTTTGGAATAAAGTTCCTTAAAGTGAAATGTCTCTGCTTAACATTTTTATACAGTTTTTTTTTTATTTTTTAGGATAAAGTTTTGCTGAAACATCAGTACAAAATACCGTTTTAGCGAAGAGCTAGCATACGTAACCGTATAGTACGTATCCCTTGAGTAGGACTATTACGCAGCAAAAAGCAGAACGAAATATATCTTGAAGTTACAGGGGAAAACCCGGTTATTTTCTTCTGACACAGGCTCTACGTTTGCAAATCAATCGAATCGTCCTTACGTGGATAAGTAAGCAAATACGCGGTATTTTTTCAAAGATTTGTTGTACATACATATTTGAATATAACTCGAAAATTTATAGAAATTCCTCTATGAAACTCTTCTATTACTATTCTTCAACAATTCCACAAAAAACAAAAAATCAAAAAATCATTAAAAACAAAATTTTGCCGATAAAAAGATTGTTTTTAAAAATTGTATTTTTTCCTAAAATGTTACAGAGAAAAATTATACAAAATCTGAGGTGGAGTGTGTTTTTCCAAAACGACAAAAAAATGTTTACCTCCAAATTATAACGAAAAAAATAATAAAATAAAATTATTTCCAAAAAAAAAAAAAAATGTTTTTTGTTGGAGTATTTTACCTCAAAAAATTAAAAACTAAAATGATGAAGGTATTAAAAAGAACCAACGATACTTCACGTTAATTTTATCAAAATTTCTCAAAAATCTCAAAGTTAGAAAATTGTTTTCACAATTTGTTCAGTTTACATCATACTCAAGCCTACAAATAAACCAATTTCCAGAAAAGTTTTGGACCACTTAACTTGGAATTGTTCATGTGGAGTTATCCCGTACCTGTCTTTAAGTTTTGCAAAGTTTAATTGAGGGTACATAAAAAAACGCTTTTTCAGTAACGAGATCAAGAAGTTCTTTGAGCTCCCGAATCACTATTTATCAAAGCGACGTTAATGTTTTCCAAGCACATAATTGAATAATAAAAATAACCTTCAAGCAAGTTACGAAAATTAGCGAACCGTTAAAAACGCTAACTGCTAATACATGTGCATACATGCACACATCTACATATGTATATATAGGTAGGTGCTATAAAAATTTGCGTCGACCTTGCCTATAACTTGGCATAGGAAACTCTGAAACGACAAGTAAACAAACCAGTTAGAAGTGGGATGCGGGTTAGTGTGTTGTTTTTTTTTTTTGTTTCTTCTACTACAATTGCCGCCAATAACAGTTTTCGAAAATGCCAAGCCAAGCAACATCAACGGCGGCCAATTGTCCGACTCATCCGCATGAAATCTGTGTTTGATGAAATAAAAAAAAAAAATGTGAAAACAATCGAAAAATCACATTTCTTTTTGGATCTCGCTACGAAATAGCACGATTTTCACATTTTAGTTTAGGTTTCGCTTTGCTTTTTTCTCGATATTTTCTTATCTCCGGACCGACATGGAACCCAGCCAGAGAGCACGTGAAGCTACTCATCCGCATTTAATGTGTGTGAGTGTGTCGGGGTAGTGGAGGTAGTAGTCGAAGTGTATATTTATATACATACATACGTACGCACAATGCATGCAGGTTTTATAACCTTCGTAAACGTGTTCAGTTGTTTTGAACCACTTTTGCTATAAAAAATATACATATATGTATGTATGTAGATATGTGTGAGTACGAATGTATGTAGTTATTTATGCGTGTACATTTATGCAAGTACGTGCTGTTGTTCTGATGCTTTGGACCACCACGCGGTACGACTATTGGGCTAAAAGACTTTTCCTTTATTTCATTTCGTTTTCTTGTTTTTTTTTTTTGTCTCTATGACAGCGGCAATTTGCAATAGCATTTCAACATTGACGTCATGTAGCTGCTTGAAATTACTATCAGATGCATATGGCTAAATATATGAATGTATATATGTATGCTTTTATATTGCATCTTCAGATATTCGCTTTAAAGTCAGAAACAGTCCAGAGTACGCATTTCTTCCATTAAAAATTCTATGTTGAAAAGTAGGAAATGCATAGGTCTAATTAGATGATTTTCGGGAGGGTATTTTTAACGTGAAAGCCGTATGTTTATAAATTTACGTTTATTTTAATGAAAGATTATGCCTTACTGGAACGTTTGTCCATTGGCAAGTACATACCTTAAAAACTAGGATAAAAAAATAGATAATTCGTAATATATAACAATAATTCAAAGCAATTATTAAAGAAAATGATAAATTGTCTAACATATTTTGATAGCAAAATAGCAACATATGTATGTATGGTACAAGGGTCGCTTGAATGCTCCGTGCAAAGTCAGTGAGGTGGTACTACTGGCGCGTATTGAGGTTATGCTTCGTTAGTGGCGTTTCCTGGAAGAACACCCCAAGTTTTAGCCAGATCGTTCTTTTTCTTTGTGTTTGCCGTTCGAATCGAGGAAGTCGAGTTATATTATTTTCCATAAAAACAACGTGCCAGCTAATGCCTCAGCAGTTGCGGTTGCAAAATTAATGGTAATAGGGTTACAATTCGTTTCAAAAGCTCCCTATTCTCCAAGCGTGGCTCCATGGATCCCTTGGGCCACTATTGTTTTCGCAATTTCAAACGGTGGACCTCATTTCCATTATATTGTTTTTGAATTTACCTAAGTTTTGCGAAATATGCGAAAAAACAAATGTTAAAATTTAATTGAATTTTGTGCAAACCTACTCATTTGCTGAGTGAAGAACAATCCATGACAAAAACACTTAAGGTTACGGTGGTCTAGAGTTCGAAAATTTAGGGTATTTTCCGGAATTTTTTTACAATAAAAAAATGAAAAACGATATTTAAATTTTATAGGTTTTTTATTTACCTTCTTTTACATACAACAATGGAATTTTTTTTTTTTAATTTTAATAATTTTAAAAATGGCGCTGAAGTTGACCCTCCCAAAAAATTGGATCCGGACGGTGTTGTCCATTTTGGCTCTTCTATTTATCTGAAACACGAAAACCAAAAAATTTATTAATCAATATGACTGTAGCTATGTCCCGTACTAGAATAAAAAAAAAACGACAAAATGGCGCGGTTTTGAATTTGGCAGTCTAGAAATCGGTTTTTTTTTTAGTTTCTTAATGAAAAAAATACAAAATAATTGAAATAATAATATGATTCTAGTACGGGTGATAGCTGATGTTATGAACAACATATTACAATTTCAGACGATTTGGTTGAATAGGCCGAAACAAGTAGTTTTGAAATAATTGAGTTTAAAGTTTTGACAGTGGCCGCATGACGAATCTGGCTCTAGCTGCTAAAACGGCTGTAGAATTGAATATACTGGGAATATCCTTCCAAAAATTTTACGGTATATTCTAAATCCTATCCTTTCGATATCAAAAAAACAAAAATCGATTTTTTGAAAACTCTAGACCGCCTTAATGAAAATTCTCTTATATTCTTAAAAAAATGCAGCAAAAAAAAATTTAATTATTTTGTATTATTCTTCACGAAGTTAAGATTAAGAGGTGCATATGACTATGTATTTCTCAGACTTGAATAAATCCTGTTATTCCAAAGCGACCAACAAACTGGAATAGCGTGCCAAAAAGTCGATAGGCCTAAAAGGAGACTATGTCGACAAATAAAATAAGTATTTTCACTCGACCCATTTGTGTGGCAACATAACATAGACGCACACCACAAATATCAAACACCCAAGAAAAGGTGTGAGCGCCAATTATGATTGCAAAACTTGGAAAAAAGTCTTATGTCAATATGAGAAATTTTGAAGCAATAGATTTTGATTTGGGAAAATATATTATTTTATTTTAAGCAAGTTAAGAGTGCTATTATTTCAAATGGAAATAAACGTGTAGATCAAATAAGCAAACTTTTCCTAATCTTAACTTTCTGATGAATAATAAAAACAATTAAATTTCACGTGTTGTACTTTTCAAAAACAAAACTGAATTATTGATTAAAAGCTTTCCTCATAGGTTGTTCTTCACTAAGCATATTAATGAATTTGAACAAAAT
The DNA here is from genome assembly GCF_027943255.1 of Anastrepha obliqua. Taxonomy (NCBI): domain Eukaryota; kingdom Metazoa; phylum Arthropoda; class Insecta; order Diptera; family Tephritidae; genus Anastrepha; species Anastrepha obliqua. The sequence continues at coordinate 93,370,352 of NC_072892.1, forward strand.
TCAATTAATTTTTCACATCTGTTTTTTCGTATATTTCGCAAAGATGCCTTTTGGCAAATTTGAAAACAATGCAATGGAAATGAGGTCTCACGTATTCGACGCACAACACATTTCACTCGATATACATATGCACATACATGTTTATGTATAAATGCATGTATATATTGACATCACACCAACTATTGACTTTTTTATTCAAGATTTTTTTTATTTTTATAAAAGTTTGAAACTTTATACAAAAACTATAAAATACCACAAACTTTTCATTACAATTCCATGGTTTTTAATTAGAATTTCGGAAGTGTTTTTGGTATGCTGCTGTATAGCTTATTAAATTTTAGTGCAATTAAGTGCAAGTTTGAGGAAGCTAAAAAATGCAGTGGATTTTTTATAATTTTTTTCCTTGACGGTTTTACGCATTTGAATGTAAATAATAACAAATGCATGCCATTATTTATCGTATGGAGAAAATATGGAGGAACTTACAGGAGTGCAGATAGTCTTTTCATGACAGGAATACACTTGAATAGTTAGCATTCACTGCTGAGCTGCGGCCGCTGCGCGAAAAACGAATACCTTTGTTTTAATACCATGTTTCACATCTAAAATGGGATTTGAACACCGACCCATCGAATAACACTCACGCACATATCTACTCGGCCATTGTGTAAAAATATCATTTTGTCTTTTTGCGAATTTTACTTCCCTTCTATATTTTGGCAAAAGTACCACTGCAAGTTGTCGAATGTGGTGGCACGTGTTGCATGTTCGGCAATATGTGGGAGACTTCGCCAAAACATATTTGGAAATATCTAAATGGAATATCCTCCACTCTCACAATCATTGGCCGCACCAAATTGTTGTTTTCAATGGATGCAATGGCTGTTCTTGAATGGCTTCGGGTTGTTCTTTAGCCCAAATACGGCAATTTTGCTTATTGACGTAACCATTAAGCCGAAAATGCGCCTCATCGCTGAACGGTTATGTACACCATAAGTTGGCCTGAGCACGCGATGAGCACTTTTCACAGAGCGTCGATTTTCGTCAATTTTATTTCTTAGAGTATACATTATATTACATTGCCATCAAAAAGTATAATAAAAAAATCATCTGTCGTTCGGAGTCGGCTTAAAACTGTAGACCTCTCTATTCGTCCTTCTAATGAACAAACTCAAGACGTACGCCACAAATAGGAGGAGGAGGAGCTCGCCAAACACCCAAAAGGGGTGTAAGTAACAATTATAAGTATATGCAAATACTATATATTTAAAAAAATAATTGGCGCGTACACTCCTGTTAGGTGTTTGGCCGAGCTCCTCCTCCTATTTGTGGTGTGCGTCTTGATGTTGTTCCACAAATGGAGGGACCTACAGTTTCAAGCCGACTCCGAACGGCAGATATTTTTATGAGGAGCTTTTTCATGGCAGAAATACACTCGGAGGCTTGCCATTGCGTGTCGAGGGGCGACCGCTATAAGAAAAATGTTTTTATTAATTTTGCTTTCACCGAGATTCGAACTGTGAATTCCGAATGGTAATCACGCACCAACCCATTCGGCTACGGCGGCCGCCTATATATATTATATATTATTTATTATACATATATATATTTGGATTACAAGGAATTCATGCAAATTTAGATTCAGACCCAAAATTTTTTTAAGCGTTGTTAATTTTTCCGCGGTATGCAATTAAAAACCTGCCCTCAGGTTCCTTTGTTATTAAGTATTATTTGGTTTTTTTAATTGTTATTTTTTAATTTTAAACCTCTTTTTAATTTTTTCTTTAAGTTAAGTTAAAACATTTTTAGTTAATTTTTTCATATATTTTCATAAATTATATTAAAGAGTTATTTTATTTTTACCTAATTTTTTTAAATTATTTTTAAGTGTTTATAAATAAAAAAAATTCTATATATCTTTTTTTACTTTTTATATTTTCACTTTTTAAATTTTTTACACTTTTTTAATATTTTTTGGGAATATTTTATATTTCGTTCTCTATGCCGGAAAGCTTGAAATAGTTTAATGCATTTCCTAATTGGTCTTTAGCATCGGAAGAATAATGGTAATGCACAGTTTTTTCGCATGAAGTTTCTTCCTCAATTAAATGTATAAATATTTGAAGTAAAGCAGCTCAACTGCGCTGTTTCTATAAGATGAACCAGCCATAGACGCTCGCTACGAAGTTCAATTAACCGAGATGTGCAACATGTAGTGTCCCCTTTTTTCGGACAGTGTTAACAGAGCTTTACAATTGCTAACCGGTTTGTTGTAGAATTACGGAACATAGTGATCAGCAAAGTGCAGGGATAAATAATATATTTTTTTAAACTCTCTTTAGTTTTGTAACACATTTTTCAAGTGTAAAGAAATTTATAAAAACCAAGAAAATGCTCGCACTAATAAGCTTGTCGGGTAATATGAATTAAAATCGATTAATTGTTTCTTCAAAAGTTTCGCCATTTGGGATCCAGTGTTTTGAGTTTTGAAACTCTTACTTCGGATTTGTAATCATTGGTTGCGAGGTTTACTTAAAATTGGTTAAAAGGTTGATATTTTCGTCACTTTTTATAGACTTCTGGTTCATAACTAGTGCACTAAAATTCTCTGTGCTCTTGTACCTGCCGTATGTTTATACGAAAAGGATTGTATATTTGTTTTAAATAAATCTTTCAAAAGCAACAATTTTTATTAATTATTTATAATAAAACTGTTTATAACTACTTAAAAAATTTGCTCACAAATATATACTTTATATGTTTGTATAAACGTACATTAATATGTATCAGAAAAAAGTAACCACTTTGCAATTATCACTGCTAATAGATTTTCAATTTCGAATTGCCTCCATTTGATAATTACCTATTACAATGTGTTCGCGTGTCGTTCATCATTCAACGTGCGCCATTGTGGTTTTTGTGGTTGCCGCTATTTATGCCGACAGACGACTAATTGCATACATGTAAATTATACATCTACAACATTGAGGCATATTACTCTCTCGTACAGTATCTGATCAACAAAATATGAACGCTAAGAGTTTGTTATAAAATTTGCCATTAACAGTAATTTTCTGACCCAGACAGTAATTTTCTACCGTCTAAAAAAAGTGAGCGTGAGCTCTGTTCAGCTGGTTTTTGTTTATATCTATGCACAAGTTCGTCAAAATTGTTGTTCAAAAATTTTCATTGCTACAAAAAACAAAACAAAGTGAGTAGAATCATTCCATTTCATTATATTCAATATATGTACATGCATACATATATCATATTTGATTATATTAAATTTATAACTTGTGCAAGCGTAGAATTTTTCTTATTCTCTTCTCATATGAAATACGTAAAATTTTCCACTGCGTATGGCAATATTTTCGCAATGTCGACATGTAATGAAACAGAAAAGAAAACGCTGTAAGTATGTCTTGATATAACGAAGACGTTATTGTAGACTCAACTGCCTAAAGACTACGTCTCAGTCCATTCGAGCAAATTCATATTTTTGAATGATATTATTTTGGGCACTTGTATCGACAATGAAAAATTTCATACGTTTGCTGACAAAATGCGGGATTACAAGTAGGTACACATGGAAGAGAGAGAAGAAACAATTTATTTCATGCAAGGAGCCTAAGTCATTACCAACAATGCGCTCGGACCAATAAATTTCAGCGCTTAATACTTTTCTGGTACCGCATTTACTTGTATATAAAATTTATGGATCATACCTCAGACGAGCGTATCTTCATGTAAGATGGTGCACTTTGTCATTCAGAAGTCTTATTTCACTTAACGAGCTAATTTTGTACTTAAATTCGATCAATGATTCGAAGATACACCAATGAAGAAATTATGGGACAGTAAGAGTGTATAAAGCATGTGTTGGAAAACGAAGTCGAACTTAGGGAAATGAACTCCCGTTTACCAAATGGGTAGTTTATATCCGATGGATTTAATGTTTTTAATCGTTGAATGACTAAATAAAGAACAAATAAAATTCAATTTTCGTTTTTGTCGTTGCTCAAAGATAGAGTTTGAAATATTTACTAAATGTTCATAATTTGTTGAACAGATACTGTACTTGAATTCTCTATTATCATGTGAATGGACTTGAAATTGTGTAAATCGTTTATCGATTTTCAGTCAAATGTTTTCCTTTGCTCTCCAACAAACCTTAGTTAGGCTGTAACGGTTGTTCATTTTGGAAAGATATAACTCTTCTAAACAAAATACAAAAAATCGAATGGATAACCAATTGCTTACCTTTACTAGGTAATAGTAGCATATAATAGATGGAAAGAAGGACTACCTGAATGGCATAATTTTGTAAGACATCTGCCGATAGACGAGATAGTGCTTGATCTTACTATTAATGCGCTTGTAGTTGGCTCTCAGAGCGTTAATCAATGATCAGTGACCTAACGTATGCTCTTGATGTACTCCAAAGGAGTCAAATCCCATGACTTGAGATCAGTACGTCGCTAGAAATTTGTACCAAAAAAGTAATGTTTTTAAAAGCTTTAACGCACATCGCTCAATCTGGCTAAAATCTGTTATAACTTGCCTAATAATGATTGATAAAATACCGCCATCATAAAAAATAGATTTGAAAATAATTAACCACGTTGCAGATCGTTCTTCGAGTGTAAATTTTTGTTTGGTGACGTATTCACAATTGAAATGCCCAAAAAGTGTGCTTGATTGGGCAACTGGCTTGACCAATTTTGCTGTCGTGAGTTTTGTAGATCTCAAAGAACACCCGTTTTGTATGTACATGCATACATATGTATGTATCAGCGCAAATTTAAATTAGCAACCTTGAATTAATTATTTTATTCTATGCATTTCGACATATGCCATTTGTATTTTTTTTTTTTTGTTAATTTTATTTATTTGTTTTTTGTTTTGGAAAATTACTTTGCTAGCCAATAAAAAAGAATCCCAAAACTGCATCGAAAGTGCCAAGAGAAAAGTGTATTTGTAGTAAACAAAATAGTAAATAGATAATTCACGCTTTCCATTTCGAGCAACTTAAGGGGTGGTGCCCTATTTAGAAACAAAATATTTACACTCGTACACTGTCTAAACATATTTTATTGACGTATGTATGTCTTATAGCAAAACAATTTGTGTTAATGTGTGCGTGTGAGAATATTTATACTTCATTTCGTTTATTTACATTAGCAGCAACATACTCAGAATTTTAGGTCGTTCGCCAAATGTTTGATGAAGGCACCTCGAGGTCAAAATCCAAGCGCCTTACATGTAATTTACATATAACTCATAAATGTAAATATTATCGAGAAAACTACACTGTGCGTAGATTCATACCCAACTCTTTGAGAAATTTAAAATGTTGTTCAAATAGTTGTTGTTCAGATGTTCAAAAGTTTAGCGAAATCCAGGAAGTAACTCAAATTTGAGTGAGTCAAAAATCCATTTGATGGGGATTACCAACATAAAGTAAAAACTTTGTCGGCGAACTGTGTGCCTAATGTGAGCTGAGTAAAATTATTAAAGGAGTTGGGAGAAAAGTAGTCACATTTTCAAATCTGGAATATATCCCGGGCTCAAGAATTTCATCAACTTCAAACCGAGAACATGAATTGTGGCCTACGATCTAACTTAATCAAGCGAAAAATTTATTTATACAAAATGTAACTTTACCTAAATTTAATAAAATAGTTAAAAATAACTTGTTGTGCAAAGTGATTGGGACTGTATGATCAACTCGGCCGGAATCGAGCGAGACCATTTCAAGCCGTTGGCTATCGAAAGAAAGTTCATATAAAATGTTCTATTTTGTATGATTTACTGAACGATTGAGAATAATGATATTGAATAAATATGTATAAATTTGCACCCCATTTTTTGTGTCCTAAGCTCGATATCATACTGCGATTCTTTCAAGGCAAACAAAGATGAACCGGGTTACGAAGGCATTTTCTGAATGTACGTACCAAGAGTAAATCCCCAGCTGGATTTTGCAAAAGTTAACTCGATTTTTTATAGCCACTTTTTTATACATTTTTATACACCTAAGTCTTACATCTGAATTGGGTTTATTGGAAAATATTCAAACTTTGTTCTTAGGATTGGTTGCAGAAATGTAATGAATTAAAAAAAATGTATGTATACTGCAGAATACCGTGGCCGCCGTACCCGAATGGGTTGATGCGTTACTATCATTCGAAAGGAAGAGAGAACGGTGAAACATCAAAATGAAGAAAAAGTTGTTTCTAATAGCGGCAGGCAATGGCAAACCTCCGAGTGTATTTCTGCCATGGAAAAGCTCCGAATAAATAAAAACCACCGTTCGGAATCGTGTTGAAACTGTTTTTGACTTACATATATAGATTGGACAGTATAATTCACACTTATTTAATATAGTATTTTTTCTGTCTGTCTTCTGAGTAAATTCGTATATAGTAAATTCATATTCAACTTTATCCGTTACATAAGTTGGTGGTTAAAGTATTATATTTAAATCTTTGCGTTTTTATAATCATTTCAGCATTTTATGCACTATCCTTACAGGTGCGTTGAAACGCATCTCATTGTTTTATTTGGCATATTTTCTAATCTATTTAGTTGTGTTTGGTTACAGAAGGTATTCAGGATGGTTGAACAGTATACAAATATATATAAATATATAATAATAACATATTATTATTGTTATTTATATAAAAAAGTAAAGAAATTGCGAATTTTAATTTTAATTTTTATTAAATATTCAAATATTTATTGCAGTTTTTGTGTTGATTTTACTTGGTATTCTTTTGAGGAGGCCAATCTTGTTTCCAACTCTTTTGCACACACCGTCAGCGTTAAAATAAAGTGTACACCAAATATTGTTAAGTTTTGACTATTTGTTTTCTTAATTTATAGTTTCAATTATTTGATTATAAAAATATGGTTCGTACTAAAATAAAATCCATATAAACTAAGGTTTCGAAGTTAACACAAAATTTATAAAAATGCTGCAAATGTTCAGCAAAATTTCACAATTTTTACTAAGAATTTATAGGAAAATTGCAGGTACACAGTTTTGTAGATTATTGAATTTTGGTATACTAAAATACAATTTTGGTATACTGAAATACAAAATTCAATTAGTTCAAAAATTGCGTTGATTTTTGACAATTTTTTCTGCTGACGGTATAGGATGTTTTTTCCATATAAGAAAATTGTGTCGAATAGAGACAAGACCGCTTCCTAAAAAAATTGTCAAAAATCAGTGCAATTTTGAATGTACTTAAAACTTGCACTTTATTATAAATACCAAAATTGAATGATCTATAATACTAGATAACCGAACATTTTCTACAAATTCTAAGTAAATAGTCTGAAATTATGATGAAAATTTGACGAATTTTTACAAGTTTACAAAATTCGAAACTTTAGTGTATATGGCTTTTGTTGTAGTTGAACTATAGTTAGAAAAAATAATAGAAATTTGAAAATAAATAAGTAAATAATCAAATCTTAACAATATGTGGTGTACACTTTATTTTGACGCTGACGTATATTCCAAGTGCTCATAAAATTTCATAATTTTTTCTATTATCACATCTAAATATTTTATTCGATCGATCTATTCAATAAGAACATAACTTATTTTGAATTTAATTTGGCTTTCATATTTATTTCCACCATTTTTGTTTGCTGTTCGTTTAATTTTAGTTTATTACGTTTGCTTTAAAACGTTTTCAATGCAGTTTTTGTAAATAATACAATACATAATAGAACACCTAGGATGGACCCTTGTGGCACTCATATTTCTACTTCTCCGAAATCAAAGACGCATCCATTTACTTCGGTAATTTGAGTCGCTTCGCTTATATAGGAGTTGAAGCAATTTAATTCATTATTTCTTATTCCAAATATTCTTAGTTCGTCTAACAATATTTGTCTTTCTATTTTCGTTTGCCTTTCAATACTTTTCCACTCGTTTACTCGTATTAGATAGTCTACTGTGGTTTCGCATGAATATTTATTTCTGAAATTAGATTGGAATTTGAAGAGTAGGCTTTTAAGGAGCCTGCTTTAGAGGATTCAAAAAAACGATTTTTCGTGGATTTTTTTAAGAAGGAAAGAAATATTCGATTGAAACGAAACTTTCAGGTTTTATTGTTATATATCTCAGCAGTCTTGTCAAACTTTTTCACTAAAATATATAAATTTTTATATATTATGCCTGGTACAAGCATTTTACCGAGGCACCTCGAGTGTACATGTGTCGTGCGGCGGGAAAGATGCAGGTCGCACTTTTCATCAGAAACCAAAAACCCAAAAAAATTTTATTTTAGTATAGTATAGCTTCTAGTTAAACCAAAAAAATTAAACAAAAACTGAGAAATTCAACAATTTTTCGCTAATTAAAAAAAAAAAATTTTTTTGGAAAAACAAATTCACTTTAGATTGGGTAAAAAGGGGGTTAATCATAACTTTCTTAAGGTTTTTTAGGTTCAACTAGAAGAGAATTTAATTCCGAATACAATTAATGCTATCTCGGTTCGATAGAATGTTTAACTTTTTCCCTTATGATCCCTATCTTTCCCGCCAATTAGGAAAAATCGTAAAAATAAAAAACCGAGAAATCGCACTTCGAGCGATCCGGCCGCTCGTATACCTGCTCGACGCTTGCTCACAATTTCTTCTGTAACTCCTAAAATATTTTGAATTTGCTTCTAAAATTTTGAGGACACATTTTTGGATAGTTTGGGAAGACATTTATGCAAAAAAAAAAAATCGATTTTTTGAAGCCTCTAAAGCAGGCTGCCCCCTTAAGTTGTTTGACAAATTTACTTTGTAATTTTTCGTAGATTTTTAACCCCTTTGTCTGAATTGTTCGCAATTGTCAGTATCTTTCATTTTCTCGATAGGTGTTTTCATTGAATCTGTTCGAGTTATTCGTGAAGTAGAGTCAGAACACTTCAACAAAGCTTTAAAAAATTGGGATGGAAAGGTGCACCACTACAAAGCTCGCCGATGCCATTACTTGAACGAAGTTGTTTTCCACGATTACAATTTATAAATACTTGTTTTATCAAGAAAATAAATTCATATTATCCATTAATAATATGAAAATTTTTATCACAAGAAATTTATTTCTTTTATTGTATTTCATTTGCAAAAATATATTTACTTGTATATGTACTCCCCGGTATACGAATATATGTACATACATACATATACGTACACAAACACATATATTTGAATCTTTATACTATTGCAATTTTATTTGAAGCACTACCAGAGATTTTTCGTTGTTTCTAATCTTCATCCGCAAGTACTCTCAAAAATTGTACATCGTTATTGATTTTATGACTGTAGTATAAAAATTGGTTTCATCGCCCATAGATAAGGCACGAAATATAAACAATAAATAATAAGAAATATACAAATAAGTATGAACTTATATATTTGTATATTTCTTTCACTTTTACTACGCCTACATAACTGTTAGCATGCAATCTTATCGCCGCGCAAACAACAGAATGCTCGCTCGCAAAATTAATTTTTAGACGTTTAATGCCGAAAATGTTCGTGACTCAACATTCATGTCAACTTATATGTATATAAATATGTATGTATGTGAAGATTAGATGCACGTTTTTATGTACATAGATATAGGTGTATGTATGTATGTGTTAAACATTACTAGATAGTACTTCATAGTAGAAACAATGCAATGGGCATTTTTTAATACAAGTAAAACTCTAATAATTAATACTCACAGCTACGGCATTGTATGATATGGTCAAGTAACACAGCATTTAAAATACAATTCATTAGTATAGAAATTTAACAACACACAAAAAATAGCAAAATATCTTAATTAATTTTTGCTATTGAACATTGTGCAACCGCTCGCTAGCCCAGGCAAATGCCTTAGCGTACGTCATTATTCATTTCATCACCTTTGCCTGCGAAGTGTCGACAGCAGCATTGTGTGATTTTGCTTGTGTGATTTGAAAGATGAACAGTGAAATTAAAAAAAGGGAAATATTGAAATTATGAATATATTAAATGTACTCGTATATGAGTAATGGAATATCATAAATTTTAATTTACATAAGCTACATAAGCGACCTTAGATCGCTTACGATATATGTAAGTACATACATTTTTATTTTAGTCTGGATGGGTTTAAGGTTCTGTTAGAGGCTCAGATTTTATAAATTTTTCAAAATATTGACCAAATTTGGACACATCTATTTAATATTTTTCAAACTTGGTTATCATTTATGTACCTACATATACTGACATTGTTAGACTCCAAATGTCGGACAAATATTGAGGGACCTTCAATACTTTAGTACTCGATGTAAATTCCCCTTTTACTTACGAGTTTTGAGAAAAGTCCATTAGTAGTTTTCAATATATCTTAGTCGTCAGTATCAGACGTTTGCGCAGTCTCTCTCTCGGACTTTGAAAATTTAAAGTGGTGGGTTTAACATACAAGGTGGCTCAAAATTAATTACACTATTAGAAATTATAATAAATATATGGCATGCCTGAAGGATAATAAGGCAGTTCTCACATCTCAACATGTACTCCTTAGCTACTCTGTTTTATAATCTAACAGTGTTTCCGTTTCTACGAAAAAAAGTCGCCCTTGGCATGTTGTTTGTCTACTCAGAAAAGAGCACAAAATGCTTTGTGTATGGATGTATCTTTGTCTGGCACACACATTTATTAGTATTAACGTAAGTAGTCAGCTGATTTTCAGGGTAACCAACTCTTCTAACAAAGCTTTCCATGGGAGATAATTTTGCCTTATTTGCTGTCATTAAGTGTGACAGTTTTAGAAACGAACACGATAAAATTAGAGTGTAATGGAAAAGTTCAAAAATTAGTACTTGACAAATATTTTCGATAATTTAATTTAGTAGTTAGAGCAAGTAGAGAAATTTTTCAGTAGTCTGCCTGGCTAAAACGAAAGAGAAAGCGAAGGCTTAGCTACTCCATGTGCATTTTTATAAGCATTTTCATTTGAAATTTTTTGATTTTGTTTGGGCTGAAGTTCACTGTTGATCAATATGCTTGAAAAGTCATATGGTTCTATTTGCCAATTTGCGAAAGATACTCTACATATTTCTTCACTCATTCGCGAGGTACTTTAATTTTTCCAAAACTTAAAACTTTCTTTTTCCCTTTCAAACTTTCTACATCCTTGTGGTAACCTCTGAATATAAAAATGAATTATCTTCTACTTAACGCACCTGCAGTGGCTAGCACTTATTTTATTGAAAATTGCTGAAACCGATTAATACGATGTATTCATGTACCTGTAAAATATTTCCTCGTTATCTGAGACTAAAAGCAATTATCTCAAATTTTAATAGATTATCGTTATAGGTATTTAAGATATTTATGTATGTGAGTATGAAGCATATGGATTGTTTTGTTTGGTTTTTTGCATTCTCAGCAATAATGAGAAAAAACACGAGAATTTCACGAACGCGGCTGAAAATATGAAATTTTAATATTCCAACAACAAATTACCGATTTTTAATTAATTATTACACTATAGTGAGAACAAATTTACCAATAACCGCAAACCGGGTTTTGCTTCTTTAATCAATTTAGCAGTTCAAGTCGAAGCATTTTTTTGTATCAAAATTTTAGGGAAGCACGCAGTAAAGCAGTAAAATAGGCTACATAAATGTTACTTATCTTTGATAGTTAACATTATTTTTAGCAAAAATAATGCTTAAGTTAGCAAAGTAAGAGGTGATAAAAAAAAGTAAAATTTGGTGGAACAACGAAATGTTAATAAAATTTGTTTATTTGCTAAACTTATCACTTATCCCTTAAGATCTTTTTGCTTAGCATTTAAAAGTTTGTTGTAAAGATTATGAATACTTTGAGGTATATATGTAAGTATTTTACTTATCAATACTCAAATGAGTGTCGTTCACTAAATTAGGGAAACACATATGTAACTGGGGCAACTTCTATAACTTGCTAAAATGCTAATGCTAAATAAATAATTGGTGCAACAGCAGCCTGTTCACACCGGTTTGGGAACACTTAATAATTTTTTTACACAAGAACAAAATCATGCAGTTCCTATGTAAAATCGATTGCAAAACCGCATATCCATATCACTTTTGTTTTGTGTCATGTATTTTTAGAGATATGTAGGTTATGGATTAAAGCAATAAAGAGGAACCAGAAAAACTTGTAATATCTGGAGAATTCGTTAACCGATCAAAATAAGTGATATATTAGATACAAAGGTTATTGTATTTGGTATTTTCCACTCACGCTTTATTTTTCATTAATTTTTCTATATATTAATAAAGTTTAAAAAAATGGTAATATTTTTGCAAAAAATCAAACATTTCGACTTACACTGGCCAGCAGCACTAGGTACATACGAGTTTTTGTTCGTTTTAATTTATAATATATTTCAGGTTACCATTTCTTAGTTATTCTTTTTTTATATAGTTCGTGCTTTAACCAAAACCGTATAAATCAATTTTTCAGACTTTGTATAAAATATAAAAAATTAAAAAAAAAGTTCAACTTAATTTAGGAATTTGTCGCTGTTTTTCTTATGAGGATTTTCGGTCTCAGCGACCGATTGACATAGGAATAGGAAGGTCTGGTTCTTCAGCTCTTTTTGTTGTAAATTGGTGCTGTCAATAAAATGCGAAAGTAAGAAAAGTGACACCTAAATGTTTGTACTGAATGTACACTTTCTTAAAGTTTTCTTTGACATTTGTCAAACAGACAGAAGTACAATTTTACACGGTAGAACAACGCGTTAAGGCCCTCGCCTCATGAGAAATGGTGTGTTTTGGGTATTTCTTTAAAACAGTGTAAAACGGAAAAGAAAAAAGAGTTTTTATTTTTATTTTAAGTATTTCTTTTTCTGATGTAGTGTTAAAAAATAAAAATTTTCTTTGGACCATACGAGGTTTGTTAAAAACTTTTTCAGTCTTCAAAAAGCAGTCTTCCAAAAAAAAGGTATGACGCTGGCGACACGGATTCCGGGACTCACAGGTGTCTGAAAAGGTTGTTGTTCAGTGTGAATGTCGTTATCGTGTGAACTACGTTCTTAAAAAAAAAATTGAAAAGATGGCTCATGTTTACAGATGAAAAACCGTTTTTGACCCTTTTTTTGGCCTCTAAAGATCTGAAAAAATACTAAAAATTGTTTTCCCAATTATCGTGGTTCACACGAGAACGACATCAATTCTACGTCATTTAAATTTTATTTCCCCAAAATCGGTTCAGTAAAACCGGCTATATCTGTGTCCATTTTCCATGCGAAGACCATTTTTTGAAGGCTGATAACTTTTTGAACGAATCTGGCCACAACAATTTTTTTTTAAATAAATAAGAAAATAAAATACTGAAAGCAAAAATAAAAAATATTTTCTCTTTTCCGTTTTCAGTTTTCAAATGAGGCGAGGGCCTTAAAATTACTCAAACTCATAAAAATGGTCGATCTTTATGAACAACATATGGCATAATTCAAGATTTTTTGGTAGAAATAATTGTCCGAATGAGTCGAAAATTCAAAGATTAGAGTCTGGCAGACCAAAGACTGGACGTTCAATTTTTATAGCCATATTTTTAATAAAAATAGTGAAACCAGAACGAATCTAAATTTTTATATGTTTTATTTTAAAACAACATCAAGCGTCGTGTTTGAAAATAATCTTTATATGTATGTTTTCTTAATTTTATTTTTTTAACCAGATTTCATTATTTTATTAGAAATATTAATAAAACAATAGAAATAACGTTACATCAAAATTAATTCCAAAGGTCTACTAAATAATTCCACCTACACTCATAAAAAATGTTGTATTTTGGGGGCGCGCCTTTGCCTTACCTTTGCTTAGAGCACTTGCTATTTATTTCTTATCTGCAACCACCTTGAAAATAAATAGACATGCATTTATATACAAGAATAGTATCGGGTGTTGCTTTAGCTGCATGAGAACTATCGATATCGATAGCTATGGTTTGTCAGCTGAGAATGGCAAACTGGGCTGACACTTCTGTTCAGTAACGTTTGCCTAGCCATCAAGACGCGCAGATTAACGCTAATAAATTAGAATTTATATATATATATATATATATTGTAATAATTGGCGCGTACACCCTTTTTGGATATTTGGCCGAGCTCCTCCTCCCAATTGTGGTGTACGTCTTTATGTTGTTCTACAAATGGAGGGACCTACAGTTTCAAGCCGACTTCGAACAGCAGATATTTTTTTATGAAGAGATTTTTTATGGCAGGAATACCCTCGGAGGCTTGACATTGTCTGCCGAGGGGTGACCGCTATTAATATAGAAAAATGTTTTTCTTAATTTTTGTGTTTCACCGAGATTCGAACCCACATTCTCTCTTAATTCGAAGGGTAGTCACGCACCAACCCATTCGGCTACAGCGACCGGAATTTGCTTCGAATAAAAAAAACATAATACATAATAAATTTATTCGCGAAGCTCATAGAGCATTGTCGAATCCAAAATTAATTTATTTCGAGAGGACCGTTTCAGTGAATTGCAAGCGCTATCGAGTCATGCTGAATGAAGTTTCGTTTTAGAATTGACGACATTTAGTTCCATACAAGACGGCACAACTTGCCATAAAGAGCGCTTAACAACCCATGGGCAAAGTAATAGAATATTGGGCTGATAGAATGGATCATGTAACTCGCAGTCGCGGCAACATATGCCAGATATCATATTCAAAAAATAAATACCATGAATTAGTCTACCAGATTATAATAAAAGAAAACTCATTCCAACAATTTTTCTGTTTTGTATTGGTATTTTATGTTATCAAGCTCTTAAAAAACACCCGATGCAACGCGTGTATATGTATGTAAGAGAATTTGTATAACAATTACACACACCCCAATTTAAAAGGCGGTTATCAATGCATACCAGTGCACATTGCACTGCTTTGTTTGCTCTCATTTGTCACCACCAAGTATGTTAATATTTATAAATATTTCTCCGCTGCAGCGTTCACCAAGTGACGCGTATTTGAATCCACATTAACTGGTTACTTAGGAAAAACCGAAATTTGCAAGTTATTGCGATGTCTGGTGTTTGCGCCAGAAGCCCGTTTTTGTTGCTATTACACATAAGCACATGCCGGTACACAGGCTGGTTGAAAAGTAAAAATGCAAAAATTAAATAATGTAAGATTTTATATGAAATTATCATTTTTTAAATCAATCAAGTTTTTATCTCCCTCAACTTTAATACACCTATTCTAATACAATCTCTGCAGTGATTTTCCGCAAGCTTTGCTAAATAATAGGCCTCTTCTTTCGCCAAGAGTGGCGAATAGACGAAGCAACTGGTACAAATGAACATATGAACAACGCGGAAAGAGAGTCATCCCAGTCTAATGAGCTATAATAATAATCACTAGCGGCGAATCTTACTCGATAACTTTGATGTTGCTTTTGCATGCAAATTTTTCGTGAAGTCAATCAAGATTAGAGATAGCGAGCAGGTAAATGGCGAATAGAAAAGGCCTACTGTTTCAAAGCTATTTGCTGATTTTTAACGAACACAGCATTAATTTTCCGAGTTTTTTCATAAGTGCCTGTGGTAACAGCAAATTCACACTTAGTCAGACTTGGATCTTCACCAGCAATATCAAGCACTCGCTTAATGATTTCCGATGGTTTTTTTCATGAGTTTTCGGACGTCTACTACCTGGCTGATCTTCAAAGCCTGTAGTAACGAGTATCACATTCTTTAAAATATTTCCCTAGTATAACTTTTTGTTAATCTGTCGTTTCTGCCACTGCCAGCAAAGAGAGAATCATTTGGAGCGTACAAGAAAAGGAGTTTTGTAAAATATAAAATTGTAAGTAAATTATCATTATCAATAAAAAATAATATGCCCTAGCTTAAATCTTAATTCAAATTTATTGCGTTGCGCAATATGTGCACAGTTCCGGTTAGCTTTACTTTAAATCCCATCGAAGCATTTTTGAAATCCAAAGGTAGATACTTGTAAAACTTTCAACATTTTTTTAAATGAATGTCTGTTGCTCACAAATATTTAAAAAAATCTATCGCACGATCTTGTAAACAAAGCATAAATTGAACAAAATTAATTTAAGAAATCAATGAAAAAAAAAAATATATATACAACATTTTGACTCCTCTCCTGGCTAATAATAGTTGAGTATAGCTTTGAATACTTTTCAACCAACCTATATTTGTATTGCAAATGGACATTCACTATTTTATTTGCATTTCATCTCGTGCCTTTTCATCTCAAAAATTACGTAATTAATTACTAATTAATTGCGGCATTTGGAACTGCAATGTTCTCATGAATCGGGAAATTGATTAACTTTTTAAATGCTGTATGGTTCTGAAGCCAATTACTTTCACTACATTAACTATAATTGTGTGAAAAGATATACACACATCAATATACACATGCATGTATGTGTATTAACTATGGGGAAAAGCCTAGCTACTCAGCAAATATTCTAGTTAATGAATTGATATTTGATGAAAGCAGTCAAACTAGTTCAAAAGTGACTGGAACTGTACCAGTTGCAAACTAATAAATTAAGGCTATACAAAGTAAATATCGGGCATGTGCTACAATTCATTTTCGCATGAAACTGCCACCGAAAACGTCCTGACATGTGATGCATTTCACTGTTCCGTTTTCGTTTTCGAACATCAAATCGCAGCGATTTGGTCAGAAATCCAAAATGAAATTCTTTTGTTCAGTTTAAAATAGGGAAATTATTTGTAATTGGTCATTATCGATTACTTCTACGGAAAATGCGACCATCATTATTCAATAAATTAAGATATTTTGGGAAAAGTACAGCATGCGTTAAAAAATTTAACAACTTTCTGCGGGGTATATGGCAAAACAGTTTGCAAACATTTGAAACTACTTTTGAGCCCTTCGATTACTTTTTTAAGGATGTTACGAGTTTTTGGTATTGCAAGTTAAATTTATGTTACGATATTCCAGCAGTTGGATCAGTATAACACGTGAGCCGGAACAGCCGGAATCTCCTAGTAACCAGAAATCACCGATTTCATAACTCGATAACAGAGATAACATAGCCCCTAAAACAACCTTTCCAGTTCAAATACAAAGGCTCGTTGTCGCGATGTTTTAATAATTTGATGTGCGTTCCGTCGATACAGTCAACCACTCGAGCGATTAAAAGTTTGTTGTTCAAATGGAAATTAGATTGCTGACCTTCATATTGCGTCCTTTGAAGCTTAAACTACTTTAGCCACTATGTTTGTTCGAAGATATTTAACTTTTTTTTTTTAAATTTAAGGTACCGTTTTCTTATAAGGTGCCTTTCCGATGGATGGTTGGAATCCTCGTTCCGCAAGAAATCTCAACGTGGCTGCTAATTAGGACTCAACAGCCACATACCATTGTTTTATTAGAGTCTTAGTATTATTAAGGCGGGAGGAAACACGTTAATGTAGAGAATATAGCTTTGTACTCATACATTCTCTAGAATATCTAAAGGATTGGGGTGGTCTCTAAGAAGACGGTGCTTAAATTGCTCATGACTTCACAAGTGGCTTTGATGTATTAATTAAGCAGAAAAAATAAAAAACCCTCATTTTAAAGTTAGAAATAAACTGAACTATACACTAAATGTGGAATATATTTTATCCTAAGTATTAAATTCAATGTATTTTTTTATTCACTTCGTGGCAAAAATTAAGAAACATTTTGAGCTACTTGAAACTTGCACTTTGTTTTACTAATATAGAAAAGCTATAAAACTGCATTCCCTGAACTTTTCTGAAAATTGTGAATAAAGAGTTGGCATGAATAAAAAGCTGGAAATTTTGATGTATTTTTTTCTTTTTTTGAAAATAATTCAACTTTTGTTAATTTTCTAAATTTGGCGGTTTGAGTTACAGTCATACGTTGTTTGTTATAGAATGCACTACACTTTTTTAAAAACATAGAAAACTAATTTATACCACAAAACACAAAAAAAAAATAAAAGTTGAAAAGTATGCTCGAAATCAATCTAAATGGTGCCGTTCAGGGGAGGAATAAAGCTGTAAGAGCTTCCAGTTTTGGGAAAACATTAATACGCACGCCACAAATAGGAGGATGAGCTCGGTCAATAAACAGATTAAACTAAACAATTACATTTTATTTTAAAAATTTATTTAAAAATAATTTAAACCTATACTTATTTCATTTTAATGTAGAAAATGAAACATTTTGTTTAAAATGAAAGAATACTTAGAAGCTAGTTAAGTAATTCATTTAGTGATAAATAGTGATAATAATTTATGGAAGAAAAATCAAGGGTAATAATAATTGAAAGGCAATTGACTGCTCTCAAAGTTTTAGAAACCGCTAAATAATAATTCAATAATTTAGAAATATCTCAACTTTACTAACTATTAATTTTTAATATAATTTTTTACAAAAATGCAAAAAAAAAAAAAAATCCCGAATATGAACCAAACCATACAATAAATACGATTTTTCAAAATATTTTACTCAAAATATAGATACACTGCAGTATTCTTGCTGTATATTTATGAAAAACAAAGGAAATAAATAAAAATAATTTAAACCGATTGGGAAGCACAGGAGAAAATTTATCGCAAGAGCATTTTATTTCTATATTTCTTCTATGCTCGACTGGTTACATATAAAAAACTGGAGTGTTTACGGTATATGTGATGGCGATGTTCCCATCGATTGCATGAGAGGCGAAGATAAAATCAATTTGGCTCTCAGCACTGCCGTGAGTACTTCAGGTTGAGCTGCTTTCAATGAAGTTATTGTTTTCGCTGAATAAAATTCTAATTTTACCAAAGTAACATGAAAAGTGTCTACTTTAATTAGTTTGTTGCTTAGATAGTGACTCTTGCAATTGCACCACTCTGTGTAATGTGAACAATTCATTCATTATGAGCCAATTAAAAATACTGATTCTCGATTAGGTGACACCGATTGCAGGATTGCTCTTATTGTAACTTAGTTGAGCTTATGTGCACTCGCACATAAATCATCGCATACAAAAAATATGTAAATGCACCCACACTAAAATGTAAGCCAAAGAGCCGAATGCGTGAAACTTAAAATTCCAGTTTATGTCCATCCATTTCACTAAAGCCATACAAATGCTTATCATTGCGTTTAAATCAATCTTTGATGAGCACATCTATCACTCAATCAATTTGTGGTACTTATTGATTTCGCAGCAAAAAGCTCTACAGGCAAATTTGCAAATTTATGTGTGTAGTTATGCACACTTATCTATTATTTGGAGTCTCAAGCGCATAAATCCAGCAACAAGTGTACGTGTGACTGTGGAATTCCAAATAAAATTGAGTTTTTTGGCTTTATATGTTATTTATGCCATTTAAGGTTTTATTGATATTTATTGAGCGCCTCTGAAGCAATTTAGCCCCATTTAAATAACTTTAATAACATAAATAACAATTTGGATGCGAATTGCGACAATTACGCAGACAAAGTGGGCTTAGCAAAAACAAGAATTTCTTAGATATTTGAATACATGCATATACGTAACACTCATTACAAAAAAAGTCTCAAATCATCAAGCAAAAATTAAAAACAATTTAAAAAATCCTACATGCAACATCTGGCGTTTTCATTGCGCAATTCTATCTTCATACTCAGTATGTTGAAAGAATGACTCACTTAAGTAAATCTTAGTAAATCTCTTAGTAAATTTTCCCATTTAAACTGTAGCACGTTTTTCGTGAGTTACGAAACCAACAGCGCATGAATAAAGCCAATAAGCCGGCTCCTTCCTCTTCTAATAATCTCATATTTCATGTCTAAATTATTTTGTTTAAAGATACTTATTCCATCATAATGGACACGTGTCACCCACTTAGGAGCAGCTGAATATATTAAAATCTAACAATATGTATTATTTAAATTTTCAATCTCCTTTTTGCATATTTGCCATCACGGTTTTACATGTAATTATTGTCATTATGCGTTTCAATGACAAAAGAAAGAAGGTGTGTTTTGCATAAGCTCATAAAAATATTAGCATGACAAATTCTGATGAGCTCATTCATCTTATGTGCGATTGTATAGAGTTCAATGAATACTTAGACCTTAGTCTAGCACAGGTAGCCCTTGTAAATCAAATTAACAATGAACTATGAGTATGTTTCAATTAAACACACTTTGTGTGAAGGATAGCTGAAGGGGGTTATCATTTATGCAACATACTGGAATTAAAAGTTAAAACTTTTATTTAAATTTTAGATTTTATTTTAATTTATTCTACCCTATAGTACTTAAGTTTTTTACTTTTTTTTATTAATTTTAACTAAATTTTAGATTTTGTTATATTTTATTTATTTATTTTATTCGGCCGCCGTAGCCGAATGGGTATGTGCGTGACTACCATTCGGAATTCACATAGAGAACGTAGGTTCGAATCTCGGTGGAACACCAAAATTAAGAAAAACATTTTTCTAATAGCGGTTGTCCCTCGGCAGGCAATGGCAAACCTCCGAGTGTATTTCTGCCAAGAAAAAGCTCTCCATAAAAAATATCTGCCGTTCGAAGTCGGCTTGAAACTGTAGGTCCCTCCATTTGTGGAAGAACATCAAGACGCACACCACAAATAGGAGGAGGAGCTCGGCCAAACACCCAAAAAGGGTGTACGTGCCAATTATATATATGTATATACCTATACCTATATTTTTTTTTTATTAATAAACTCAAACATATAACCATGGGTTATTGTTACAATGATTGACATTAAGAATAGTTTACGTAATCAAATCGTAGATAAAAGGATGAACAGTAAAAATCAATCAAAATTAAAGTTAAAATTACAGCTAGTGGTAAAGAAGTTGAAGTTGGAAAAGGTATTAAAAAAGGAAAGCAAGGTAAAAATAGTAGTAGTAGGAGTAGGCATTAATTGGAATAAATTGAAATAATGTAAAACCATTTGAGTATATTCAGCAATTTTCGGCAAGGTAGCAAAGCAATTTATGTTTAAAGCACGAGCTTTCTTTTATACGTTTAATTTTATGAGGTAAGGTATTCCAAAGACGGACAGGGAACTCAAAGTATTCACGTTCACTCAGCAAACAACTATATTTCATCGGGACTATGTGCATCTTTTATTGGTGTATTTATTGTCCTATATTTTTGTTTTTTATTTTATATTATTTAATATAATTTTATTTTATTTTATGGAACTTTATGTAATTTTTTTATTTTGTTTAATTTTACCTGATTTGCTTTATTAATTTTTTTAATTTTTTTAATTTTATTTATTTTATTTTTATTTTTATTTATTATATTTTATTTTATTTATATATAATTTTTTTTTAATATTTAATCATTCTACTCTATTTTAGTTAATTTTAGTTTAATTTTATATGCATTTCTATATTACTTATTTTTTAAATTTTTATTTGTTTACTTTTATTTATTTCACTTTATTTTTTTATGTTTTAGGTTATTCTATTTTATATTATTTTACTTAATATTATTTTAGTTTATAAAACTTCTTTTATTTATTTTAATTAAATTTTAGATTTCTTTTTATTTGGACCTTTTATTAGTTTTTGTTTGGCATTTTACTTTTTTACGATTATTTTATGTTATTTTGTTTTGTTTATTTTTTACCTCAGTTGGTTTTTTATTTATTACACTCTGATTTATTCTTTTTAATTTTTTCTGTTTTAGTTTAATAAATTAAATTAAATTTTATTATAATATACTATTTATATATATACAATATATATATATAATTATAATATATGTATCACTTCTTTTTGAATTATCTAAACTTTTTATTTTATTTTGTTTTAATTTATTTTATTTCATTTTATATTCTAACAGAATAGACTACACTTTTTATATTATTTTATTTAAATTTAATGTTTTTATTATTTATATAGTTTTATTTTATTTTTTTTGTTACTTTGTGTTATGTCTTGTATTCTATTTTAATTTCTTTATGTTATTTATGTTATGTGTTTTAATCAAATTTAATTTAATTTATTGTATTTTATTTTATTTCATTTTATTTTTTCCTTTTTTATTTTTTTATTTTAATTAATTATTTTTATTAACATTTTTTAATTTTCTTCTTGTTGATTGACGCGGTAATCGCTTACGCGATGTGGGGTGAGTTTAACAAAGCGCGCCAGTCGTTTCTTTATCGTGCTAACCGCCGCCAGTTGGACACCAAGTGAAGCCAAGTCTTTCTCTATCTGATCTTTCATATTTTATTTTAATTTATTCATTTTGGGAAATAAACAGCCAAGCTTAAAAGTTATTTATCTACGAGTATTTGAAAAATTTCTATTCAAATTTCCAGGTTTGTGTAGTAAATATATGAATTGATTGTACAATGAAATCTATTTACACAACAAGTTTAAAGTAGTCAAAATGTTGTGGTATGATAGTTTTTTCACGGGCTATGTATATACATTTGGATCGCTGCTATATTCCTTATCTGGAGTCTGTAATACTCGTAGATTTTAGGAACTTCGTTCTACGAAATTTCGAGACGCACTTGATTTACAATAAAGCGATTACTGATAATACTTATATGCGTCTTATTTCATTATTCTTTATTATGTCGGTTATTAACCCTATGTTAATTAATAATAAATAATTAATTATCTCTATGTTTTGTCATTGAAGCACCCACTTTATAAATATTTGTCACCTTTAGGTGCCCACTATTCCTTTAGATTATTTTTCAACCAGGTTTGAACCTTAAGTTCGCCTCTTAGTTTGAATCCCTCTGGCAAACATCCCAGTCGGGGTTTTTAGTGGGTCCCAAAAGTGTGGCCAAATTTCGTGGAAGCGAAGATACTTAGGTCACCCGAGCTGACTTTTTTCTTTAATTCTCCTGAACAGAACCGTCACCATGGTCATAGGGCGGTGTATGAAGGTCAACAGAGTAAAAACATCTTAAGGTCGAAATATAAACTGCCACATTTAAAATCTATTTGGCAGAACGAAGTCTGTCGGGTCCGCTAGTCTGAATAATAAATCTGAATGCGCCCAATGGTCATTTGGCTTGTTGAGTGAATGACAAAGTTTATATTACTTAAAACTCCCAAAAACATTAAAAAATAATTATTAGAAATCATTAATGAATTACAATCAGTTAAAAAATATTTCATTTTTCTCTTTCCAGGTAAGAAGGCTAAATACACTCTACTGAATAAAAGCAGATACTTGCGCACGAGGTATTTGATATAACTTTATTCTGCCTAGAAAATAATTATTTGAGTACAATATAATTTGCTAATTTATATTCTTCAGTTTATATTTTGTTACCAGTATTTGTATGAGGCAAATTTATTTAAGTTAGTGTGATTTTTGTTTAAAAATGCATTGCCAATCCGGAGGTCAAAATAAAAGAAATTAGTGACTCTTTATGTTAACATTTAATATGAATATCCAGAGATTAGCCCTCCCATTGTGCTATAATTATTTCATTAAACAGTCAAGTGTGAAACTAAAGATTACGCGCTACTTCATACTGCAAAATAATCATTGTTCCTTAAGTCTTCTTAGAATTTAGGATTCTTTCAGGAATAATAGCGCTTCTGAACCACTTCCGAAAAATTTACGCAAGAACTGCAGGCTTATTGATAATATTGTAAAGAATACTAATTTAGCCAGGGTTTGATTCACAGAACCATATTATTAGTTAGAGGTTTTTTTGAAGGTAGAAAATTAAAGGTATAAATGAGGTAGAAAACAGTAGAAAATTTAAATTAGTAAATTTCTTGGCAATACTTTCTATGCGAATCGTTAATGAAAGTTGCGCATAGCATCGGTTCTTCATGGTACCTCACAAAAAAAATCTAAGGCAAATAGCAGGTGGCCAATGGACATCGCCGAGATGGCTAATGACACGATTAGTGAAATAAAAGATCGCTTAAGTCGACGTCTGCAGACTTACCTGTGACCGAAAAAGCGTTTTCAGCACTCTCTTCTTGATGCTCATATGCGGGTTTTCCGATCATCAGATGTGGCAGTTTTGCTTTTTAACATAGCCGTTGAGATGCGTTTCGTTAGAAATTTTGGGTTTATTTTATTTTGAATAAATGCACTTAATATTTGGGCTATACGACGTTGACTTTGAAAATAAGTTTGTAATATTTCCCAACGATTTATTTCGATCCGCGGGGATATGCTATTGACTTTCTACTAAGATTTGCAGCGGGAAAGATCTGTCCCCATCCAACTAATATAAGACTTACAAACAGATTAGCAATGCGGCGTGTAAAGATCAAAAGATTCCAATAATTTTTTATATTTAATAAAAATGTTATTCAGAAACAAATTAAGTGATTAAGTTTGCGCCACCTTGTATGTGTAAAAGATATGTGAATCCCATTTTATATATTTTCTCAAGTTCCACCTGCAATTTGAGATGGGCGTCTTTATGTCGTACCAACATTATAGAACCTATAGCTTTCTTTAAACCATAGCTGGTTCTTATGGGAAGCTTTTCCTTGGTAGAAATGCGGTCAGCGGATTATCGTTCCCTGCGGAGAGGTGACCGCGATTAGAGCAATTTTTTTTGTTGCAGCTTACCGGAAATATTGCCCGGATTTGGAGAACAGAGGTCAGGTATGTTTACGACGTCTGGGTTCTGTAAATAAGCCGAGGCCTAACTTCGAAACTTTTAGGCACTACTTTACAACTGAAGCACTCTAGAGAAATACTAATTTAAAAATTTATATCTGGATCTTTAGTGCCCTCATTGGCCTCATGGTTTGCACCTAATCCGAGGTAATCAGGGCTGATCGAGGATAGTCTGTTCACTGTGATTCGGAGAAGGATTGCCAGGAATTTTTCCGATTAGCTCAACTACAAAATATGAACACAAATGATTCATACACAGAGACTGCGTCGATTCGAAACTAAATCGCATTTGATATGTAAAACAGGTATTTGTAGCAATAACTGTAAGTACATACGTGCTGATGAAAATAGATATAATAAAAAAATAAAACATCGACGTACTTACAGGAATAATTACAAATTTTTGACAATGCCAGCAATTTTTTTTAACTTATGAATACAAGTACAAGTCGTAAATATTACGCCAACCCGACAAGCAGCAAAAAATATCAAAAAAGCAAAGCTATATTGTATTTATAAGTAGCTACATTTTCACTTTGTATTGAGTGTGCGACCATCGAATATGATTTATTGCTTTGAGACATGTCTTGAGTAGCAAATGAGTTAGTAAACAATTCCATTGAAGTTGTCAATTTCGGCTTAAATGACAAAAGCGGCTAATGACAATTGAAAATAAAAACGTTTGCAAATTAAAAAAAAAAAAAAATTGTAAAAAACTAACTCAAGTAAAAGCAAAGAGAGGCCTAGCCTTTGTACACACACACGTTCATAGTTTTTGGCTTATCAAAATTTATATAAGCAATCATGAAGGTGAGTAGTTTGTGTTGCTAATGAGAAGGTGCAAATATTATTGGCTATGATGTCAGAGAATTTCATTAATTAGCAAAAATGTAAGAAAAAAATTTACCGTGCGACTTTAATTGCACGTGAGCTAATATTTTCACACAAAACCGCACCGCGAAAGACAGTGCTGGCCTACAGCTGTCGACTTGTTTATGTTTAATTTGTGTAAATAAAATTGTTCCTATAAAAAATCACTACATAGAACGTTTGAAACAAGCGGGCAATGCTTACAAACTGTAACGAATTTCAAGGCCCAGAGGGAATTAGTGCATTGAAAGAGGCGAGTAAAGGCATCATTAATTGTGCGGGCGAATAAAGCTATAAATGTACATACATACACATATGTATGCAACACATGCTTATAATCGCGTATTAATACAAATAAATACCGACATAAGTATGTATGTATGTATGGATACGCAAGCGAACTCCAACTGCATGCCCGCATACGCAGCGCACGAAAAGAAACCAAAAAACTGAGTAAATAAAAAAAATAATTCACCTTTCGACAGTAAAAAAAAACAAACACAAAAAAGCACATAAAAATTCGAGGTTATGTAAATAAATATTTCAATTTTCACATACATGCATCGGAGTAAATTAAAGCTTTTGAATAATTTCGCTTTTTCAATCTGCTATAAAAATTGTATGTTTATGCACAGGAAATAAATTATTCGCTTCGATTCCGTTGAAATGAAATTAATGATAAAGCTCACCTCACACCACTGATTTTTTATAAATGAGTATGCAATCCTCGCTAATGCTCTTTGAAGTCAGTGTTATGAAATTTGAAAAAAGCATCAAAGAATTATGAACTTATACAATACATAGAGTAGGTTGAGAGTCAAGAGCGATGGGTCCTCTTTATGATATTTGAATTTGATATACGCTAGAAATCATTGCAATAGCAAACTAAAACCTTAAAAAGAGAAGGGATAGAAAACAAAATTTTTAATTAAATCAGAATATTCCAAGTATTTAAGATCTTCCAACATGGAAAATATTTTTTCAAATATATTTTATTTATGTATGTAAAACAATGTAGCTACTTGCAAAACCCGTGAAAATCATCTCCAAAGCAGACCAATCCGCCAGATACGTACTAGCCCTGTCTGAAAAAGAAAGCAGAACTATCATAGGTATACTGACAGACCACATCTTGCTAGCGGCACAGGCATACAGGATAGGAACTACAAACAACGATAGCTGCAATGAACTGGAAGACAGGGAAAAGCTAGAACATTTTCAATCTTCTTGCCTTGCGTTAGCTAGGATCAGATTGAAATGCTTAGCAGCTCTACAATATGCCTCTCGGGGCCTTCAGAGTTTACTTAGATTCGCAAAAGACGTAGACGTATCACAAGATCCATCTGATAAAACTAAGAACCAATAGGTATATGACAGGCCAGCCTAACCTAACCTTACCTCTATTTATATATAAATATACAATAAATATTCAACGAAATTATTCAATACCAGCAGCACCATCAGAATTGGGAAGGACCCCTCTGAGCCGTTTGATACCAAACGAGGTTTCAGACAGGGTGACGCGGTATCGTGTGACCTCTTTAACCTGATATTAGATCTGCCTTTTCCAAACTGAGGATAAAGAGGCAAAGCGAATGGTTCTGGTGGTGAACGAGGACTGTTTTCAAGGCTGGCTGGGTCATGTCGTCCGAATGGATACAAACACTCCGGCTCTGAAAGTATTCGATGCAGTACCAGCTGATGGTAGCAGAGAAAGAGGAAGGCCTCGTTTGCGTTGGAATGATTAGGTAGAGAAAAACTTGGCTTCACTTGACAAGCCAACTGGTGCCGGTTAGCACGAGAAGAAAACGACTAGCGCGCTTTGTTAAATTCGGCCCAAAATGCATAAGCGGTTATCGTGTCAGTTAAGAAAATGAAGAAATATTTAACAACAAAAACAAAAAAAGAACAATTTTGACTTGACAAAAAAATCATCATATGCTCAGATACCAAAACTATATGCTATCAAAACTGCACACCTTTGCATCCTACGCAGCAAGCATTGGCCTAACAATAAATGTTGATAAAGAGCTATAAACATCAGCACTCCGTCTGCATCTTTCAAGGGTTACAACAAACTAATTGACGAGATGCACGAGTTCACGTATGCATGCAGGTAGCTGGATAGCACCTGATAGAGGAGCAAAGAACGGCCTCGACGCAAGAGCACTGAAAGCAAAGGGTGCATTTGCTAGCCTAAAATGCGTTTGGTATTCGAAAAAATTGAACACAAATATCAAATTACGAGTGCTCAACTCTAATGTCACATCTTTGTTGCTCTACGACTGTGAAACATTATTGGTGTCCAAAGAAACATCGGATAAACTGCAAAGTTTTGCCAGCGTACCATCTTCGAATCGGGTGACCGGAAAATTGGATCTTCAGCAAAGAAACTATGAAGTGGAGTAGGCAAAAGCCCTCGATTTTGAAATTAGAGAAAGAGACTGGAAATGGTTGGGACCTACCCGCCGTAAACCCGAATATTCTCTTAATTGGATGACATTAGAGTGGAAACCTCAAGGCTGAAACTAACGAGAAAGACCCAAAGGTTCTTGGCGCAGATCTATTCAATCTGAACTCCAAGCAGTTAATAGTGCTCTATCATGGAACCAGCGGAAGATTTAAGCGAGAAATCGGCAGCAATGGAAGTATTTCACTCTAGCACTATGCGTCTTCGTCAGCATGAGTGAAAGACATGAGTACCCACATATCGCCACAAAAAAATCGAAATTCGAATATATGTACGTAACCTGTGAAAATTCAAAATTCGCTACACACTTCGTACATACACACATATAAAGGTATATGTCAGAAACATTTAATTTTATTATTGTATTATGTAATATGTATGCAATATGGCTCAAGGTATACACTGGACCGGTTATTTAAGTGCATGAACCACAGAAAAAAAAATGATTACAATCCAATCATCGCAAAAGCAAAGGCAGACCTAAGCTGATATGATTACAAGTCATCACCGAAAACATGAAGAAGCTTAAAGTAAAAAGATGGTAGCTCTTCACCGAGCTAAATGGAAGAGGATCGTTGAGGAAGCTAAAACTCACTGCGAGCTGTACGGCCGTTGGATGATGATGATGAATGCCGCCTTTAAATCGCCGTATAGTATGACACGATGCAATTTTTAAATCTTGAGATCTGGCTTAGAAACATCTAGCGGGAAAGAGCCAGAGAATTCCGAATGGTAGTCACGCACCAAGTCATTCGGCTACGGCGGCCGCCTCGACTCGCAAATGACTCCCAGAAGATGTATTCACTTTCAAATTTATTTACAATCAATTACTTTTACATATACATATATAAGTATATAGTAAATGTTGGATAACGTTCTCTTCTCTACTCCATTGCGCACATAATTAAATTGGCAAAAAAGGAACGGCCAAGTAATGATATAAAACATTTAAGTTTTTGATTGGTTGCAGATATGTATGCAAGTAAAACATATATGAGCCACTCAAAACAAACAATAGCAAAATATACAATTGAGCCTTTAAAATCTTTTATTATCCGTAAAAAGCGTCCAGATGTTTTCAATTTCACAGGGCATGCGAGTGATTCTGCAGCTATGTATGTCCATACATGTACTTATATGTACATGTGTGTGTAGGCACCACTGAATGATGCTGCATATGCTTTCTGTTTGCCTGCATAGAATGTAAATACTGCATGCGAGTTTCAACTGAAATACAGCGGTAAAAATCTTTTTATTCAATAATTGTACGCTTTTTCGCTTTACTACTTCTTAGAATTCGCTTATATGCGCCTCCCATGAAAATTGAATTTCAATTCAGTAGTGGTAGTATTCGAATATTCTCTAAAGCGTTTTTAAAATATTAAATCTCATTTATCATTTTTATTCTATCGTTAAAATATCGCTTGCCAGCGAGCCTCGCAGTTATTGCCATGACAATTTGAGCAGGCAAATAACACAAGGACTAATGTTAAGGGAAGATTAATTGCAAATTCAAGTTTATTAAAAAAATAGTATTTAGCTAAAATATTCATTTATTTAATATATATAATACACGCACTGTTTATGAAAATACATTTCTTGAAAAAACAAAAAATGTTGCTTGTATGCTTCCCTTATTTAGAAGTATACAAAATTTAAATTAATATATGTACTAAAGTGGTGCACAAGTCGACATATATGTGCTTTCAAATCATTTGCTAAATTCACACAACAATGCAGTGTTTTGTTCTCAACTAACAGTAACAGGCAATAGCAGCTAGAGAGAAAACCAAATCATGCTTTTGTATGACTTGTTTCTCTCTCAGCATTATCACAACACACATATTTCGGCAAGATAGCAAGAAAAGCAATGACACTGAAAGGCAATGAAAAACAATTCAATTCAAACAAGTGAATTGTGTCAAATGTGGATTATTTACTTACATGAATTCCTGATATTTTAAAATCAAATAGACAGTTAATGTTTGGTATGATGGTTTTGTAGAATAAAAATTAAATTCTGATTAATATTTGAATGTAACTTACACTTTGCCTGCTAATATACACTACGTACATACATACATATGACACCAATTCACACATTGTACTTGATGTCTTTCGGCAAGGCTTGTATGAGAATGTTTTTCTACCATTGCCATGCAAGCATATAAGCAGCGTCGTGCAATTCGTGCACTGTCGATAGAGCCGAAGTAGTATTGCTTGTTGAAGACAGTTTTTCTTCGTTGCTGTTCAAGTTGTGTGCCTACATTGCTTTTTGTCTTCACAAACAGTGTCACATGCAATGTGTGACTTGTTGCTTTGTAATAAGCAAGTCATTTGTGCACCACTTTAATATGTACATACTTAGGGGGCGTCCATAAATTACGTGAGGTGTTTTTTTTTAATTTTCTGACCCTCCCTCCCCCCTGGTGAGGTGTCGTGAGATTTTATTCAACCCCCTCCCCCATCCCCCAA
This sequence comes from Anastrepha obliqua, assembly GCF_027943255.1. Taxonomy (NCBI): domain Eukaryota; kingdom Metazoa; phylum Arthropoda; class Insecta; order Diptera; family Tephritidae; genus Anastrepha; species Anastrepha obliqua. Next base: position 93,400,810 of record NC_072892.1, read on the forward strand.
TCTCACGTGAGATTTTTCAAAATGTGGGTTTCTTATGTAAACGCGTTAGATTGTTATTGTAAAAAGAAAACAAATTGCTTCGTGCTTTTATTTACGACTAGTTAAGACTAGTAATCAATATTGCTGAGAGTTATAAGTGTAATAAAAATTTAACAATAGAAGACTTAAATCGTAACTACTGCGATTAAAAAAAGAATATCTACTCTAATTCAGTCCATGGAGAATCATGTGCGGCTTCAAGAGAGACTATTATGACCAACATGTCCATAAGATTTTCAGTAAAATCATCTGCTCCTTCAACTTCGTTCTGATCTATCCACTCTAAGGCGTTGACGCTTGCGCACAGTAACTCATTAGCTCGTCTTCTGACAATCCGTGAGGGTCGCACTTTGCTGAACATACGCGCTTGCTTAGCTGGTGCAATGTGAGCTGCTGGCCTGTGCTCTGCAGCTCTTGTGATAGATGCGAAGTAAATGCCGCGTGTACTGCAGCATCTTTTCTCTAAATTATCACGTATACTTGGGCAATAGAGAGCATAAGGCGTGCTGATGAAGGCATTCAGCGGTTGAATCGGTAGGCATATTAGAAATGGAGCAAATGACTTTGCGTCATGCTCTTTAAAGTCCGGAATTGTCAAACGTCCATCAACCTGAGTGATAGGGTATGGAGGTGGTAGAAAACGGTCGTGAAGAATCATACGCAGATCCGTGTGTCGCTGCCACTCAGCTCGTACGCTCTTGTTCATCGAGTCGCGCGTTCGGCTGATAGTGGCGCGAAAACAAACGACGGGCTACACTGTACAGTAAATTCAGATTAAATTGAGCTATTTGGTATAAAACAAATATGGTGGTTTGACAGTTGTAATGTATAACGTCGAAGTATGAATGAAATTATTTTCTTTTGAACGAATTAGTGAATGATCTTAATCATACTACGATTACGCTTAAGATTAAATCTTAAGCATGTACAATCTGGATAATGGACTAAAATAGTATACTTTTTTTTTGTTTCAATCAGAAAAAAAATTGCGTGATATTTGCCGTACGGTGGAACACCGAGTTGTGTGAACTAAATATATAGGGTTATGTACATAGTTAAGCGAGTAAAAGTACAGTGGCTACGCTGGTTTGGCAAAGCCACTCGTATGAAAGAAGACACTACAACAATGCAAATCTACGATACGATAGCCCAAAAAGGTAGACGAGGTAGAGTAAAACCACATCTCTCTTGGATAAACAAAGTGCTGCAGGATATGTCAGCACTTGAGATTTCTAACTAACACCGCACGATTGAAACAGTTGGCGCTTTATTTTGGATTCAGCCAAAACCGACACACGGTGGTAGCACCTCTTAAGTAAGTAAGTACTTATGTCAATGATTTTCATCATTCAAAACCACTTTTTTCGGACTCTATTCACTTAAGTATCTGGATTATAATATTTGCATAACAAACAAACAAGTTTGATATAAGCTGTAATGCTGTCAAGTGGCATCGCTAATAAGGCCTGTCAACCCGAATAACAAACATATGTAACTCCAACATGACTAGGGATCCATAATATAAATAATAATTTTAATTTAACATTTAGTTGGTCGGCAATAGCTGAGACGCCCGACTTGTTGTGGTTGTAAATGAGGTACTTTCCTTTTTAACTTTTGTTCAAAGTAAGCCATACAGAAGTTGGCTTGACGAAAGAAGAAGTCAGTATCTTTTCCATTAGTGATAATAGAAAAGGAGATGGTTTCGGAAGATTTGGAACCATCTATAAAGATCAGCTCCCATTGATCTTGATGAAGATGCACAGTTCAAAACTTAATGTTTCAGTGATGGAAGGTTTTTGTGGAAGAGGGTTTTATTCACTTTGTAATCCACAAACAATTGTTCTTACTGACTATATCCTTATAAAAAGTTTATATAATTACACAACACAGTTTAATTAAGCAGAAAAAACATGGTTCAGATAATGTGAAAATTCAAAGTATTTTTAGATATCATTGAATTCATGAAGAGAGTGAGCAGAAGGAGCATTGCAGGCATAATTTGTCCTGAGCTTTTTCAAATGGAGCGCATATTTATTGTGTAAAGGCCTGGTAGGGTCTGAAAAATTAATCCTTTCTGAATTGAGCCTTTCATTGGAGAAGACCAAGTTTTAAATTATTAGACCAGATAGGTAATATTTGCAAAATTAAAATTACCAAATACACATACATAAGTGATTATTTGCTAACTGATTATGGACCATGCATGAGCTCAATAACTACTCCCAGGTGGGACGCATGATGCCAGTAAATAGAAAATAATACGCAGATGTGCAACCTTTAGTACATACCCATAAACATATAATAATTGATCTGAAACTGAATCATTATTCCTTAACGAAACCTGTAAAATACTAAGATACTGCCAAACTGCAAGAAGAATTCCCTCACAATGAGTAAATCCCGTTCTCTTAACATCGCGGCCTTTGCGGAATACGTTCAGAAGAAAATATTCACTATCAAATTTGAAGTTCGATTTCAGCTATGTTTCCACAAAGACTAAGATCAAGAAGCAGATCAAAGTCAGTCAATGCTGACTAAACTTTGCAAACTTTAAGTGGAAAAATTAATTACAAATTAATACAAAGTTCTAACCGTGCCAATTGGTGCTTATAGTAGTAGCAGCCTTCTAGTTATTTGGCGTTGGAGAAGATTATAATACAATTTTTGGTTGAATTTTGTAATAATAAGCTAAGCTGGTATTTTATTGCAGTTCACAAAAACGGTTTTTTATTTTAACTTTTTTCTTACTATTCTCCAAACAATTAAAAATGTGTTGCTTTAGAATCAAACTGTGGTATATAGAGCTTATGGGAGACGTAAAGATGTTGCAATACCAAATAGTCCTTGCTATTTATGGTATTAAGTGGAATCTGATAGTAAATTGTTTTTGATTCGATTGTTGAAACAGAAACACCAAACACCATTAACTTATGTACTATACATATTTTTGAGTTCTCGGAAAAAAGACGAATCGATAAGTGCTAGATTTACATAAATTGGACTCAAGAATTTTTGGTTATTTTGCAAAGCTTTCTCAATCTTTTTGTAGCAAATGATTTAACTTGCACAATTCAGTTGGTTCTATTTGACTGTAATAGTTAAAGTAGGTATTATCCCAATTTATATTGAATTATTTTCAAAGAAGTTAGAAGATTTAAAGAGTGTCAGTAGTAGGGAAGATTTTGAGGTTCATAAGAATATCTAAAATTTTCCTCCTCGCAAATAATTTATCTTAGTATTTTCATTTTTGAAAATTATTATAAAATTATTTCATTCTTCTTTATTGTGATACATGTGAATGTATATGTATGTATATATGATTATAAAGATATGCATCACGTTTAGTCAAGTACAATTTTTTTTATTTTTTTCTTGTCCTTACAACTGTTAAACCATTTCAATTTAGCTTGTGGCTATTCAACCGTTTGTTTTTAATATGTACGTGCACACTCATATGCTTATTTGGCCAAAGGGATATTCTGTCAGTAGAACGTAACCGCATTTAGTTTTTGCCGACTTTCATTCGTGGTTATATTTGAGTTTTCGATTTTGCACGTACACAGCTTCATTTCATTTTTGATATGCGTATACACATATATATTAATTTATATATAATCATACACACACAAATGAGTGCTATACAGACATATACCAAAGCTAATATATGTGGTGCACATCAGACTATTAGGGAGAGCTTAAATCAAAGCATTCACTCTTTACAATGTTCGTGGAAATAAATAAAATTGTTTAGTCTGTTAAATTTATGTATACATGCAATACCAAACATCAATACTTCATATGACACATGAAATATATTCTGCACGGCTTTTAGTAACAGATAGCAGTAAATGCATGTTGAAGAGATTAATAGAGGTGCGGCCAAAATAATACCGTTAACCGGCTCCCAGCGAATTTGAAAGAATCAGCTAATTGGCTAACCTGGCTTGGGTCATGACAGCGGTTTTATGTACGAAAAAACTAAGATTCTGTTGATGATGTATGCAAAAATCAATGCAGTTTCCGTTGATGTTGCTCCGTTGCCGTTTGAACAACGGCTGACTGGATGAGGGTGTGAAATGACCGGGCATAATTTCGCTACCGAGTGACGTGGCAGCCGATGTTACTTTCACAATTTTGTTTTTCTCCTTAGTGGATGGTCAAACCTGGTATCCTTGTAAATGTCTCCCATATAAAAATGTACAAAATTAATCATCCAATTTAGTTTTTGTATAATGTTTTTACTAAAACCCAAAAAAAAAAAAATATTTTGAGTGATGGAAATCATTATCTTGCCCTTTGAGCGATCCATTATCTGGTCGATTGTCTGTTTGCTTACTGTAGCTGTTTAGTTCAGAAATCTTAAATATTATATGATTGATGCCTTTAGTAAAAATTATAAATATTTCGACAGAGGATTCTAAGGGCAAGAAAAATTAACCTTTCATGAAGATAAAACGTATATTAATTTTCGTCCGATATTTGTAAGTAAAAGAGGAAGAAATGTAAAATAAGAGAGAGAAAAGAAGGGAATAGGGTGAATAGAACAGGTAAGCCCGTAAAAAATGTTTAACACAATTATTGGAACGCTGAACTGAGTCGAATAAGCTTTTTCGCCCATCCGATGAACAGGACGTCTCTTTCAACGCAAACAAGTCACTTAGTTTTATAGATATCTGCTGAAATTTAGTTGGCTGACGTCTTTTTATAAAGCTTCATAATGTATTTTTATAATGATACTGTTGAAACTAACAACCTCAGATCACGCGTATATATATTTATTTCCTGATTGTTTAGATGTGAAGTTTTGTTCTGATTTTTTTTTTATCAACCATCACCTACTATTACGATCGATGTTCTGTAATGATAAATCAAAGATAATTTTTTCATATTCATGAAAGTATGGGGCAGAACCGAGGACAACATTTTACTTGTTATTACTTTTTGTGTGTTAACTGATTAAAGGTCTTAAATTAAAGAAAAATAATAAAGCAGGCACGGCAGAATGCTCAGAAATTGTAAACTTATAGATATTTGAGATATTTGAATCAAAAGGACTCTTCCATCTCTTGCTCCCTTAAACGGTTGGTATAACATCAAGGCTCTGTCAACTTGTCCACGGATGGTTCGAAGTTGAATGGGAAGTGTGGTATCGTAGTCTTCTGAAAGGAAGTCACCATTCATATTAAGTTAATGCTTATGGATCAAGTGTGGTGCTTAAGAAGATGCAGGAGCTAGGCGCAGTAATGATGTATTCAAAAGTCGGTGGATGCCTGATTTCCCTTTTGGGATAGTACAGTAGGTTGTGCGAGTACTAGGTGATAGGCACTTTGCTGCAAACTGCATAAGTAATGACTTACTACGAAGGGATCCGTAATTTGGAAAAGAGGTCTGAGTTCACTTGTTCACCAGAGATTTGAACTTGAATACACCAGCTTTGGGTCAGTTTAGTGAGCATTGGAAAATATTATATATCATTATGATCACGTGTAGATCGGCAGCAGTCGAGAAAACTTCTGAGAATATATGAGGGTTCTTAACTGGATACTGTTTGGCGAGACACAACACAACTGGTAATAGCATAATGAGATAGAATTGATCCAGCTACTAAACTTTTACGAGAGTAAGATTCAGGAGTCCCGATTTTCACAGTTTGACTATGCCCGAGGTGTGTTTCCTGATTCTCATAGTTTCAAATAAATATTTTTATTTCGCGCTATCCCACCCATTTCCTTTTAATAGTCTTATAATTAATGGTTTAAACTTGCCGTCTTGAATTCTCCACCTTTCGGGTAATTTTCTATGTTATCCTTTTAACCTATATTAACTTTTGTATTTTCGTTAGAAACTTGTTTTCTTATAAGCGGGTTGTAGTTGAGGTTGAAATCATGTTAAAAAATTCATATGGCGCTGCAAACTCCGATTTCACTGGCATACACCTGTACATTTTTGATATTTTCTTGCCCAAAAAGGTGAGCTCGAACCCGCAACCTGTATTAAGAGAATAATCACACTTGTCAAAATTAGCAGCAGAGGTCATAAATAATTGGTTTGAGTAAATCTTTGCGTATATAGATAACAACAAACATATGCCTAGTAATAGCAGAGTACTTTACAAAAATACCTCATGTTAGCTCTATTTGGTAGAACCAATATCATTTAATTTTTACTTCATTTTATTCTTGCTGGTTGAGCTTTCATGCAAAAGTAATTAATATTTGAATTTTCATTTGTTTATTCTATGAACGGAAATGACAATAGCGATTCCTACTTTGGTTATTTTTGATTGGGTAATGCATTTTCTTTTTGTTGGTTCGGATATTTTGATAGGGTAGGTTATTAGATTAGGTAGATAGGTTGGAACAAGTATGGAAAATATTTTGTATGTGCAAAATATATAAATTTTTTTAATTTTATGCTTGTGATTAGTTTAATAGAATATATTCATATTCAATGCCAGTTGTTTTGATTGAAAATTAGGAAAGCAATTACATCTCATTTAACAGGGATTTTTGTAATTCTCTTTTGATTTTTTAGTTCTCTTTCACTAAGACATTTTTTCACTTCCTATACGGGCAAAATATTGTTCCAAGGTATATGCAAAATTTCCTGAGCTATTTAAGCTTAAACTGATTTTTTTGTGGGACATTTCACTGATTATTGTGTGGGACATTAAACTGGTAAAAAGAAAATAAATAATAAGATGGATATATAAAATTTTCAAATTTTTAGTAAAGAAAGTATCGTATAATATTTGGATAGCAGCATGTAGGAGTGATTTTATTTGTCCGATTAGTAGACATAACTGTAAATTTTCGGCCTGCTCGTTTTAAAGTGTCAAATAAATTGGGTTGGGTGTAGTGGCATTATAGGTAAAGTATGACGATTTGTTTAATAAAACTTGGTGTGGATACTTAGGGGCAATCTTTACAACTCTTACTTTATCACAGCTACCTTTGTAAAGTTAGCAAAGTTACCTAAGAATTTTTACCAAAGTGCAAATACAACTTTTATCTCCTATCACAAAATTTATTAAAATCTTATGTAATTATTGCACATTTTGTCTTCGATCAAGTACTTTTAGATTAGATTAAACAAAAACTAAATTAAAAACATCCTTAAAATTTTACTCATATTTGCATAGTACTTACAGCAGCTGTGGGTAAGAATTTATTTTCAATTCAAAAGTTATTAACATTTAGTATGTGATGAAATGATTTGATGGACATAGTACTGTATCTTGCTAAAAATTAAAATAAAAATTTCTTGCAAGCAACAACTTTATCCAAATGATAAATGGCATACAAACTATTCCCCATATATGGTGCTTTTCGCAGAAAATTTAATAAATAATCTTAAAATAGATGCATCCATAATATGCAAGCGAACAGATGGCAACGCAGAAATACGTAGTAGCATTATATGTACACATACGCGAGCAACTGACTGCTTGGCTTTTGTATGATATTGAGCTGGTAGGACCTTTTCGTTTGCCAATATATGCTTGCATGAAGTGATTGTAACAGCAGCAGCGCGCCAGTGCGTATGAGTGACATTCGACTCTAGTCGACGACACAAGACGGAAATGCTGTCGTTACTACAACTCGATCGTTTTACCACTTCCTGCTGCTGTTGTTGCCAACTCTTAGTACTTGCAACCATATATCGGGCGTCCACTATTTGTCAGTGTGCTGATGTGTTTTTATATTTGTCAAAGCAATGCATTTTCAGCATTTCCTATCCCATTTGGATGCACATACATATGTACTTATTTGCATATGTATGTATGCATATAAAAGGCAGTGCCATGTATGAAAAGCATGTGCCATGTACTAGGCGACGTAAAATTTTGAGGAAGTTTTCCCTTTTTATTTGAAAAATGAAATTAACATAGGATCTGATCTCTGATCTTGGCAAGAATTTTTTTGTTAATCATCAAAGACGATTTCCTCGGGAATGACGATATTTTATGATCCCAGTGATATTTCGACAATTGACATATCATAGCGCATTGCAGCTTCGAAGTGTAATATTAGCTGAATTTTTTTATCTTGGACGTAGTGGTACTGACAAATTAATCTAATTATCAATTTTCTTTCCTTAATTTTGGAATGCTGTAACAGTCGACTAATTTCAGGAAAAATTAAATTAACAAACAAATGTTTCTTAAGAGAGTGGTGACTTCTGTCCTCTTCTGACGTTCACAAAGAAAACCAAGTACGGAAAATATAAATTTTATGCAAAGAACCTAAACAAAATTTAATTAGCTGTATAAAGTTTTTTGAAATTGGTGCGGCAGTAAACTACAGTATTAAATAATTCGAAAAATTTTCAATAAATATTCCAACTTTTTAGTTAAAGATTCTAAAAAAATATTGGTGACGCAGTTTTATAGCCCATTAACTTTTGTTATAATAAAATGCAAATTTTAAGTGGTTGAAAATTCGCGTGATTGTACATATATATATATATATATTGAATGAAATATAGTTAAAACTTACTAAAATATAGTGTAATTATTACGTCACTAAATTTACTTAAACAAAAGCAGCAAGCGGGGTATACTTTTCGATGCTTTCTCTCGCACGCCTTGCATCAAGCTTAGATAACATTACGTTTTCGTGTTGAAGCGTGAATAAAATTTATACAGATTTTATTGATAATACACACTGGCGTAAAACTGCTGTTCTTAGTTATAAATGAATGTATGTTCAGTTTCGAATTTAGCTGAGTCTTAATGCCAATTCTTAGAAGGAAGTTTATACTTGGCATCTTTTGATTCTGTTCCAGATACTATTGATTTCAACTCATCAAAAATATGCCTTTTTTGCTGAAAAATCCATGATGTTGTTAGACGCCAGTCTTCTCATTTTCTCATCCACATGCTTATAAAATAGTATATTTTGCTTTTGTTCGCTCCAAACTTGAAATTGCAGCCTTTATATATATTGAGACCCTATCATGCAATAGACATAAACCAATTGGAAATAGTCCAGAGACCCTATTCTGTAACTCGGTTCGAAAGTTGATTATATTCGAATTTATTCATCGACTCGAATTTGTGTAAGCATTCTGTAAAACCTTCGGATCGAGTTATTAGTTTTGCGAAAGTTGTATCACCGTGTTGTCGATGTTTTGGAATGTTATACGTCTATTTCTCAGTAATTTATGAAACAAAGACAAGAAAATATATGACTGGGTATAAACTTGTTAATGTTTATGGGTGTCATACAACTTATCTATAAGATCTACGGCAGTAGTGGCAACAGTAAAACTTCCTGTTACTACCAAATTACTTGGGAAAGGGGACTATCAGCATTAAATAGGTCTAGACCGGTTCCCATAGTTAGCACAATCACACCAAAGTTTACTTTCCTCCATGAAGCCACATTCCACAATGGTAGTGCGTCTCCATTTAACTCTTCAGTTAATTACACCTACAATTTGCATATGCTTGCTTAGCATCAGCGCACTTTATTGGTCAAATTTCAATGCAATTCCATAATGGCTTCGTTTTTTTGGGCTGGAGTTTCCGTACTCAATCTCTATTGATAAGTATTTCAAGTTTAAACTTAAATTTTTAAAATAGTTGAATTTTTTCAAATTCATTTCTACAACCCAAACGCCATCGAATCTTTTTTGCGAAGATCGAATGAAAAATTCGAGTACTAAATACGAGTACGAATACTAAATTTAAATTTGTACTAATAATTGCAAAACTCAAACTAAAAAATTTTATTTGGTATAATAATTAATTTAATGTTTATTCAGTACCTAAGCCTCAAGTTTCTGCTTTATGAATTCGACATAAATAAATAAGTTAGTAAAAATAGTGCAGAGCAAGGTATATGGTCAGTTTTAAGTTTTATGCATTGCTAACTAACTGATCTAGTGCGTCAAAACCTGCTTCTATTTACTATATATAGACCAACACCTTTATAAATCCATCATAGCAGACGTAATGATACCATATTCACAAAACAATTTGGTCTTATGACGCCATTTTCTTCGTGTTCTTGATTAAACCGATAACCGCTTAAGGAATTTCGGCCTAGTTTAACAAAGCGCGCCAGACGTTTCTTTCTCGTCCTACTACTAGCTGGCCCCAGCCAACGAAGACGCTGAATCTTTTTCGTTCGATTATTTTACGCATGACAATTAACCAGAATGTACTTCTAGGTACAAAGGCATTGCTTCCAAGCCGATTGAGAAACTTTGGTGTGATATTGAGCTACACTTTAAGGCAGTAAAACCAAGCATTTCGAATGATTTGTGGACACAAATGTCTGGAACGCAATATCGTAGGAAAGTTGTACAACTTTTGGGGAGGGTTTGTCACGGCCATGTGATGCTGTCATTGAAAATAAGGAATTTCTAATTAAATATGAAGTGGTTTTCTCTGTAATTTGCTCTTATTTACATTAAAGCATATGATTATTTTAAAAGCACTAAATTCGTCTCTAGATCTTACTGGTGCTACTTACATGTAAATACAGGGAGTATTAAAAAACTTTCTATGAAAAGTGTTAGAAAAACTATAGAGAAAATGTTGTCTGGGCACAAGTGCTAAACTTCGGTCCACCACTGCGTTATTTGGATTTGCGTCGTCTAGTAACCAGTAAATACAGCGTGTCAAAATCATTGTCTACTTGCAATTATTTCCTCTTACAATGTGAATATGTACACGTACACATACACAGATGTACATATACATATTTACAATGTACACTTAGTTGTTCATGTAGTGATAGTAAACCGCAATATCCAATTGTAATGCTGGCTCTATGGTGACGTCTTGGCTTGCTTGCTGCTTTGATGCCACTGTGACAACTCTCTTCAACCAGATTGAGGTTGCCTTCACAGCAACGAGTATTTGATTTTCCATTGTAATTGCCTTAATTATGTTTCAAGCAGTTGGCCTTTAAGTGCAGATATGCTTTTGCCTATACACAGTAGATAGATATACTATCACCGTTCCTATGGTATATTATAAGTATTTATCGATCTGTTTGACCACTTATTGACTGGCTTTCAATGCAGCGAGTACAAGTCGTAAATGGTTTCATCAATAAATGCACACTAATTACGTTCACACATACAAATTTAAGACTAAGTTTGTTTATAAATATGTTACGTAGAGCAAATGTTGCTTACTTTTTCATTAGGTGAAATTGTTGATTAAGACTGAATGAAAGATTGAAATGTCCTTTAATGTCCAAATTGTTTCTAGAAACGCATTTCATGAAAAAGTATACTAAAAGTTGTGAGATTGAAATTGTTAAAGCCCTCCTTTTTTCCATCAAAGATTCTACTTGTAGAACATTACCGCTTAGCAAGCTACACAATTCTACATTTTCTTCTCCTACTTTTAAATGAATAAATTCCTACACGTAAATATATTCGCCTGCTGTAGAAATATACGGACTGGTTAAAAAGTGTTGAAAATAGCAACTACTAACCAGTAGAGACATCAACATTTATTTCAATCATTTGAATATTTTAATTGAATTATAAAAAATTGTATTTGCAATCGCTTATTCATTCGTTTAAGTCTTTGTTGTGGAAGGTTTATGAACAAAAGAAATTAAGTTCTTGGGTAAAAAAATTAAATTAAATAGTGAACACTAGCGTGCGTTGATTTTCCGTGACTTTAAAGTAGAATAAACCAACAACAGTGGGCCCATCACTACGCTTCGACAATGTTGTGCAAGACTTTTATCGCAGCAAGTCCAGTTCCATTCCATGGAATGAAGCCAACATCGGAGCCAAGGAAGCTTCACCGAGGAAGCCAAATTGAATACGTATTTACATTTTCTATAAGTTCCGACTCGTATCCAAGGGACCGAACTTTATCGCGAGTTAACGCGATTTAAATGTACATACGTTTGTCATGCGGATGAATTTGTATTCCCCACAGCCACTCGAAAAGGGTTTCCAACATAACGGCTAAACACTGACAAAACTAAACTGGTATTTCGTTTCTTTTCCATAATTAAACACAGGAAATTTAGTGTGCAGCATGGCTACTTTTGGCTATCAATATCGAAGCATTCCATGCTTTTGGCATTTTGGTTCCGCTGTTGCCTGAATATTGAATATTTGTATGTATTGTGTTTTTGACGCACGCACTTAGCCATAAGGCGCGGCCTGCTAATGAGATGCTAATGAGCTAGCTAAAATTTCGAAATCGATATTGAACTGACATTCTTTGGGACATTCCTTACGTAAATTATAGCGTACTAATTGCTTTGTAGGACTAATTAATTTCAACAAAGGGGCGAGATATGGCTTTGGAAAGTGGCAAAGCTAACGGCTGAGGTAATGTCAGCAATTCATCATTTACGTAAAACTACTATACACATACAATATCCTTATGCACGTATGTGAGTCGCTTGGCGGTGGGAGTTTAACATTCCAGCTTTGTTTGAAATTATCATAAGTTTTGATGTAAGTTCGATTATTTCGTCTTGCAATTAAGATACTCATTGAATTGAAAACAAATATTGAAACTTTCGCTAAATGATAAAGATAAAGATAGAGATAAAGACAAAGACAAAGACAAAGACAAAGACAAAGACAAAGACAAAGACAAAGACAAAGACAAAGACAAAGACAAAGACAAAGACAAAGACAAAGACAAAGACAAAGACAAAGACAAAGACAAAGACAAAGACAAAGACAAAGACAAAGACAAAGACAAAGACAAAGACAAAGACAAAGACAAAGACAAAGACAAAGACAAAGACAAAGACAAAGACAAAGACAAAGACAAAGACAAAGACAAAGACAAAGACAAAGACAAAGACAAAGACAAAGACAAAGACAAAGACAAAGACAAAGACAAAGACAAAGACAAAGACAAAGACAAAGACAAAGACAAAGACAAAGCCAAAGATAAAGATAAAGACAAACATAGGGGTAAAGGTAAAGAGCGATATAAAAAAAAGACTAAGGAAGAAAGAGAAAGACGAATAGAGACAAAGCTAGAGAGCAATATAAAAATAGAGACTAAGGAAGAAAGAGAAAGACGAATAGAGATAAAGGCAAAGATGCGAAGATAAAAATAAAACTGGTTGAATTTCAGTCAGTAGACGAACACTGGTTATAATAAAACAACGGGGAGTATTGAATTGTTTAACTCTTGCAAATATTAATCAAAACATTATTGTGGATGTCAGGGAATTTAACAGAATATAAAAACAATGGTGGCCTGTTTGCGTGTTTTTGCGACGGAAGTAAATTATGCTCAAGCAGAACTAGAGGGAAACTTGCAAAACGGAATCGAAAGTCTAACGAGGAAGCTGGGTCTAGTCTGAAGTTTATTGGGGGGTCAAAGCTTGCCCTAATTTAAGGTGAAATATTGGATCCACTATTTCAAAGTACAAGCATATGTAGTTATTATTACTAACTTTAAAAATGTTTAGCACATTTATTGTTATTTAAATTCGAATTAACAGATAATGGACTTAGAGAGGCCAATTTCATTTACGTGATATCTCAGACTACAGAGGCCTGCAAGGAACCAGTTAAAAGTCTTTAAATTGCTTTGATGAGCGAGTGAACCTTATCAGAAATTGCGCTGTGCGGCGATAGGAATTGTTTCGCTTGTCGCTGACCGAAAAATTTTGGCCAGTGATCAATGAATTTCTTCTTCTTTCACTATCTGAGAAATTTTTAAATGTTCACAGAAAGGCTCAGGACCAATTAGTGACATATTTGCCCCTTCTTTGGCAAATTATCAGCAATTTCATTTCCTTCACAGACTCAATTCCATAGTACTCTGTTTTCTAATGAAGGTTCAGTAAATTATTACCATTTTTGAAGTGATTACAGGTGATAGATTGGCTTTCAAAGCCACCTAGATACCTGAATGTGCTATGTGGGGTTCTTTCATGGGAATAAACTTTTTGAACTTTGAGCAGTTTTTTCCTGCCCTTGTTCTAGCATCTTCTAATTTTGACCCATCAGTAAACCAAGCGCATCAAGTTATATAAGTAAGAAAGGAGGTTTGCCATCGGCTTCCCGAGGGCGACTGCTAGTAAAACCAACAAATTTATTGTTGTTCAATGTACGCAATAAGGATAAAACCTGGGAAATAATAGCAAAAACAAATAAATGCACTGAGTGTTGAAGATTGAACAAACTCTGCCAAAATTGGAGTTTGCCACGATTGTATGGGGGCTTTAAGATGTATTTCACAACGGATAGTTGGAATCGGTGGGCGCAGAGAGCCCTTATTTGGTATGTTTTACGGTCTCAAGGCGAATTGATCAACCTGATGACATTGCGTAATAGAATAATTTGTTTCTTCCATCACTCAAAATCATTTTGGTGCTTTATTTAGCAAAACAGTTATACATAAATAAAATTGGATGATTAATTTTGCGACTCCTGTTATTAGTCTATAATACGTGCATACTTTTTTTTTATATTGAGACTACTAAACTTTTGTCTACTTAACTTTCAATTAACCAAATATTCTTTCACTTGCTCACCTTAAGCGCGTCTCATTTCGTTTCCATAAGTAAATACTTCATATAGAAAAATAGTTTTCGAAATATTTTTTCGCTCATAATTCGTACTGCACGTCCTCTGAATACTTTGAAATTCTTTCAGCTGTTCAGACGCACAAACTGCCAAAATACCAGAAATGTTAAATGGAATAAATTTTAGCTTCCTCGTTAATAAAATTTGCTCAAACGAGGAGACAGAAACATGAAAGCGAACAAGTAACCTCTAAGGGATAAATCTTTAACATTTCTGGGTTTGCAAATCGAACTAAATGAATAAGAAGTTTTCTTTCTCAAAGTTTGCATACTTAATTGGAAATCCGCTTAGTTATAGTAAGTATTTATCAATATATGTACGTACGTTGATAGACAAGTATGTATGGATGCGTATTTTTGATATTCACATTAAGTCGACTGTAAAAAGGAGAATTTTATGAATTTCATATAAAATTTGCCATGATTACTATGTATGTCAGGTTAAGTGAATGATAACACATTCTCCCATGAATTATATGTATGTACATACATACACACAATGTACACTCGTTCTTTTACAGCCGCTGTCCTTCATCCTCATGCACGATTACTCCACTTTGATTTTGCCCGGCATTTAGTTCAACTGCCGGGTATTGTTAAAATTTATTGTATGAAATTTTATTGGAATTCGTAAACTCTCAATAGCAATACATGTAATAAATATTTACTCTTAATATTTGTGTTTGTATATGCACACATTCATACGCGTGTATGTACATAAATGTAGGAATACGAGTACGTTGAAGTTATTGTTGTCGGCCAACTGGGAAAGAATTTGCCTTTATACAGAATATTTGTGAACAAATACTGCGGCATCTATCCGTACTCTGATTTGGTTGAGCAAGAGCCTTTAGTATGATAGAAAGATTGTGAGTTTCATATTTATAAAAATGTTAGTAAAATTGTTACCGACAACTGTGGATCAATGCAACGGAATATCCAAGTATTTTTATTCTGAAGCAGCTTGGACTACATTTTTATATAAGTATTATATAAAAAATTGAATCACTTAGTAAAAATTGGAGAAGAAGCTCAGTTTTGCCGCATTGCTTCAAATTACGACTCTGTATGTATTATTAGTAATACAGTATTATGTTTATTTACAGTGAGAGTGAAAATCATACGCTTTGATAGAGGCAAAATATAAATAAAAAAGTTCAAGCTTTTTTTTTTGTATTTATAAAAATTAATGAAACATAGATAATTCAATTACTGGACTCATTATGAATATCATATACTAATAAAAGCTACTATAAAAATTTGGAGTTAAAAAAAATTAATATATCCATGTATCAGAAAAGGGAGTTTAAGGGAGAGTCAAAAAATCATTTTGCATGAAAAAACTAATTTTTTTTTGTCGATTCTAAGAAATTTGTATATGGTTTTTCACTTGGTGAGACACAAAAAGCCATAATTTGCTGAAATATTTACTAAAAGTGCAGAAAAAAGAGGTAGAGATCTGATGAAACGTATTGATTACCTTTAACAATTTTGCTTGTTTCCACTTGCAAGTCCCCGCTCCGTAAGTAAGGTTACATAAGTTTATTTATATTTTTGGTTTATAACATCCATTATTTGATTTTGCTTTTATTTGAATAGGTTTTCGCTGCACTCGGAACTTGAGCACTATTTATTCTCGACAAATAGTAATATTTTAGTTGCGATATAAGAAAAGAGAAAAGATACGATATTCTAATATTTATTTCTAAAATATGTGACAAGATCTCTATGACATTGCCGTATGAAGAAGGAGGCGGTGTTTGAATGACCTTTGAGCAGTTGTATAATAGCCACCCTTGCACAACGTTGGCATTTTGTCTGCGTTTAATGCCTTGAAATTTGCTCTAATTACCAAATTAGCAGTACTCTCATAAAGACTTTTGTTTTTGAAAATGTCGAGGTACATAAACTCATTTATTCATGCATGAAAGGAACTTACAATGAGGGCTTGCAATGCTAGTCTCCAATTCCTGACGCTAACATCTCTCACCAAATAATTACACCTATGTTTCTGCATTTTTTCAATTGCCCTCATGACAGGATTTTTCCACACATTTACTTGCCCATTTGATCTACAAATATTAAAATTACTTTCACCCGTAAAGAGCAGGCACTTTAAGAATTCAAATCGATTCATACTGCTTAGTAATTTTTTTTCTAAGAAGCATATTTTATGTTTGACGAGTATCGCTTTTTACGGCCAATCTGCCCGTTGAAGCCCTCTTTTCATAATAAAAATATATGGCATTCAGAGTTACATGTCTTTTCAATTATAAATACAATTCAGCTCCACAACTACTTTACGGATAATCCATTGCTCGTAAGCATCATTTAAAATCACTTTTGGTTTGCCGTTTTTCTACTCTGTTCTTAATTGTATGGCGTTTTTTGACACACTGAGTAGTGATACTTTTATTCAATGCTTTAGCAATATCTCGAGACATTTCTACGGACCTGTGGAGAATAATTACACTTTTACTTTTTTGATTATCCTGACCTTATTCTGGCACGAAGTTTGTACAACTGAATAGGCAATGGACGGAACTGATCTGCAAAAACTGTGTAGTTGAAAAAAGTCTTAGCTATGTCTTCTTTTTCTTAATTGGCGCTATAACCGCTTACGCGATTTTGGCAGAGTTTAACAAAGCGCGCTAGTCGTTTCTTTCTCGTGCTAACCGGCGCCAATTGCACACACCAAGTGAAGCCAAGTCTTCTTTACCTGATCTTTCTAACGCCGAGGAGGCTTTCCTCTTCCTCTGCTATCACCAGCTGGTACCGCATCGAATACTTTCAAAGCCGGAGCGTCTGTATCCATTCGGACGACATTACCCAGCCAACGTAGCCGGTGGATCTTCATTCGCTGCGCTATGTCTATGTCGTCGTAAAGCTCATACAGCTCATCGTTCCATCGTCTGCGATATTCGCCGTTCCCAACGTGCAAAGGTCCAAACATCTTCCGCAGAATCTTTCTTTCAAACACTCCAAGCGTCGCTTCATCGAATGTTGCCATCGTCCAAGCTTCTGCGCCATACGTTAGGACGGGCATGATGAGAGCCTTGTAGAGTGTTAGTTTTGTTCCAAAGTAGCATTTGTTGGCAAGAGAGATTCTACGTTGCATTTCTAAGCTGACATTGTTATCGGTGCTAATGCTGGTTCCTAAATAAACGAAGTCTTTTACAACCTCGAAATTATAACTGTCTACAGTGACGTGGGTGCCGATACGCGAGTGAGCCGACTGTTTGTTTGAAGGCAGGAGGTACCTCGTTTTGTCCTCGTTCACCACCATGTCTACTATTTGAGTTTTTCAACTCTAACCACCGAAACTCATTTATTTTTTGTTTTGTGACACCATCGGGGTCCGCTATTATTTCTCTTTAAATAGCTTAGTGAGAATGGGGAACCAAGGATAGCGGATGTCTTACCAGAGCTTCTGGATGAGACCTCCCACAGCTTTATTTATTTGTGCTTAATAGCTTGTAAGACCAGTGTGGTGCGGCTAAACACCTGCTTACAAATATATTTCTGTTATCGCAGATTTTCCCAAAATAATTGATTTTTGAAAATATGTCTTAACAAATTGTATAACTTCTTCCGCCTACATACATATGTAATGCTTCAATTGAATTCTCTTTCAACCTAAAAGACCTTTTATGTGACTACCTGGTGGGTGAGTCTCAAATGCATCACTGAACAATTTGTCTGTAAGATTGTTAGTGAATTTATGTACTCGTATGAATGAAAGTAAATAAAAGTGTGTGAAATGCCCCAAAGCATGTGATAAAATACTTGTCTGGTGAGTCAAGTGAGCAACGCATAGCTGTGGGCAGCAAAAAATAACAAAGTTACGCACATACATATTTATGTATGTAATAAATGTTATACGTTTTATATACCAGCAAGGAACGGTTAGTCGAGAATTTGTCACAGATCCTGTTAGGAAAAAGGGATTCTTATAATAATTGTTTGTAAGAATTGTTTTCTTAATTTTTTTTAAATAAAATAAGCAAACATTTTAGAAAAATATTTAACAAATATATACATGAATGTATTAATGTACGAATATTTTTTCACTTAAAATATCAGGCTTTTTCCGTATAATGTGCATACACGACTTTATTTCACGTTAATTGGCAAGGTGACAAATTTTACTAATTATGAAAAAATGTAATCTAAAAATATAAAAATTTAATTAATTTTTTTTTAATTTCTGATAATATGTATATTATAATATATTTATGTACATATATATAACTTATAACGATGAGAATCAGACCGCTGATTTAATCGTTTTTTTCACAAATTATTGTAGATCATGGGCTTGAAGAAAAGAAACTAAATTCTATTTAGAAGAAAAGTATACAAATTTATTGAATTCACTTAAAAATTTTTGCTCGGAAGTTTTAGAGATCACGAAATATTAATTTGTCATGTGATTTTTGAAAGTAAAAATGCAATATGGCAGATGTATTTTTGATTTATTTTTAAATGGACTTGAATTGAAATTGAAATTTATTATTTTTAAATATGGCAGCAATTTTTGTTTTTTTGGTGTTACAATTCTTAACTTTATAGTAGTAATAAATGAATCTAATAAGTAATTTGGTAAATAATTCTATTTTGACATTAATAACTAATCAAATCAAGCGGTTGGATTCTCCTTAGCTTTCTTGTTAGGGTTGCTCCAACACGAAGTACGGCAGCTTCATAGCTTACAAGTGTTTGTAGTCTTTGAAATAAAAAAAAAAACGATTTGTGAAAACAAAGCCCTCGACTAGTGGGTATCGAGCGAATTATTTCTGCCTCCTAAAACTTCGTTCGCCAGATGGGATTTCACAATCAACGGTCCCTAAAAACCTCTGGAAACTGGAAACAAAAACTCAGTCCGCATGGCTCAATATCGCTCGCCATTTACTGTAACGGCAGCTCCTTCCCAGTGCTCAGTGAACTTCGTGAACAGATTTATTTTCTTCAAAGTAAATTTTTACATTTTGGAAGAGGTATTCTGGTTTCAAACGATTTATGGTAATTTGCCAAACCTTCTGAACAGAAATGAACCATAGTAATCGATATCGGTAGTTCTCATGCAACTAAAAGAACGCCCGATATAATATTGTATGTGGTATATCGGCGGCCGCCGTAACCGAATGGATGGTACGTGATTAGCACATGGTGGTGTCCAGGTTCGAAACTCCTGGCATGAAGAATCAAGTTATAAAAAAAGTTGTTTTTACTAGCGGTTGCCCCTCGACAGTCAATGGCATACCTTCAAGATTATTTCTGCCATGAAGAAGCTTCTTAAAAAACAAAACCCATATACCATTCGGAGTCGGCTTAAAACTGTAGGTGTGAAGAGGAGTTCGGCAAAACCCAAGGCAACAGATGTTCTAGATATTTCTGACGGATGAATATATAGCAATGTGATAACACTTCTTTCTTTTTCTCTTTAATTAAGTCCTACCACATTTTGAATGGCTTGACAAGACTTTCTTATTATAAATATTTAACTATTGTTGCCAAAAACATTTTAATTGTGCGCTTCGATGCATACGAACTTAAGGACTTGAATATGCATTATCTTTCGTATACTCACAAGAAATTATCTTAACAACTAGAAAGCCAAAAACTTTCTAAGTACTATATCTTTAAAGTAACTTTTTAAAGTACATCAGACGAAATTGTGATGTTTTAGCGTTGTCAAAACAATTGGTTCGCTACGGGAGTTTTATCATACATTACGGGCAACTGCACTGGCAAACCTCCAAGTTGGATATGAAAATATTTCCGATTATGACCATATTTTTTATTGGCCTCAAATAGAAATGACACGAAAAGGAAAGTTTTTTCATTATAATGCCTCTCTTTGTCATAAAAGATATCATAATCAAAACCAGGTATTATTTATTCATAATTACTTAATGCACAATTACATTCATTTACATCTACGTTTCTATTTACTTTCTGAAACACAGATAAGTCTGTTAACAACTTCTGGCCGTCGATTGAGCCCAAGCCGAACTGTGTGCCTATTTGCGGCCAGACTGACACTACAGGTGAGCTTAATTGACAACATTATAATCAACGTGTAATTGGCGCGGGCTAAGCTACTCGCATCCAGGTTAACCTAACACCAAAGTAATGAGTTTGCTATGCTTGAAGCGAAATGCATGGGTCCAACCATTTGCAACCACAACACCATGCCTTACAATAATTCGAGTATTGCCAGTTTAAAATAAACAAACGCCTGCACCTTTTATCGCTAGTGCAATGATGGGCTCAGCTGCAAGGGAGATGACTAATTGTATTGTGAATGGAATTCATACGATAATTCTACAGTAACTCAATGCATTTATTAAGCTTAAATGCTTGTATCAAAAGTACTTTGACACATATATGAGAATGCATCTAAATTTAAATACGCTTTTGAAGCTTGCGTCTCAAACTAAAATAAGTGCAAAGTTCACTTCACAAACTAATTAGTAATCACGAAGGAAATGCCTTTGTTAGAGCAGACTCGAGCTTTATGCACCAGTCGCATGTTTTTTGTGATATTTCAGCCATAATTATTCTCATATAAGAATCACAGCTTTTTATAATTTTCAGATTGCTTTAAATGTGCTGATTTTTCAGAATTGCATTCGACTTCTTGTTGATGCTGCAGATGTGACCTAGTGCAATGCAGGAATTGATTGCGATCGAATTTCAAAGAGTGCTCTTTGGTTAACATATTCACACTAATAAGTGGGCAGTACTATAACGCGTTTCTGATTGAATTATCGCCGCAAATAGCGTTGAAGACGACAAAATAACAAAATCTCAAAAATAGAAGTCATTTGATTTGCTTTTACAATTTTTCGGTGTAGGAGAATTCAAGAAACTTATCCATAAATAAAATATATATTATACTTGTACATACGAGGTGGCGCAAAATTAATCATCGAACACAGTTTCTGAATAACTTTTTTACTAAATAAAAGTGAAACTATTTTGTGTGATGGAATATAGTACAATACTTTATTTCGATCTTTACGCGCTCCATTGATTTTCTCTTTGTTTGTTGCAGCTGTCTAGTTCATACGTGTAAAATATTATTGACATACGACGCTATAGGCGAAAATTATAAGTCCTCCGACAGGGCGATTAATTTTGTGCCACCTTGTATATACAAACGATTTTATGTCAAGTAATTCAAATATTTTGGACATTGTTGTCGATTCTTCCAGAAATTGGTTTATTTGCAGGCTTGAGTGTAACAATAAATAAACTGAAAAATTTTTTAAACATTCTGAAAAAGCAAAAAAAATAATAATTTTCAGATTAAATTAAGATTGGAGCAAGGAACTCGATCAAAAATTTATATACTTAAATGAAACCTGATCTATGTTCTATTCTTTCTCCAAAGTAGTTTGGTATTAAAAATTGGCGAAATCAATAAATAACCACACTCACCTCCCATTTTGTGTTAACTCCCAAAAAATAAAAAAATGTGATATTTCTGTTATACACGAAAAAAATATATGAAAAACGAGCGGTAATTGTACGTATCGCGATGACGACTTAATAAAACTCGGTCAAACTTATTACACCCTTGCTCCCTACCTCCTTTAGATACGTCATAAATATTATTGACATTGTACAACAACAACGCCCACTTTTTATATGTTAAGACTAAACGTCCGTCTATCTATCTGGTGCTAAAGCCTTATTCCCAATGAGTTTCCTTGATTTCAAAAATTGACCGGCACCCCAAATAAATTTTATTAAAATGAGCGCGGGTATATTAAGTTTGGTCCACCCGGGTTTAGCCTGCCTTATTTGTTATCTAAGTATTCGTCTGCACCAGGTGAACAGACACACATCCATAGCTTAATCAATTCTTCTCAGAAAACTGAGCAATTTTATATATTTACATTACCCAGCGCGATTAACTACTGCTCAATTTTTTCTTTTGATGAATTGCTGGAAATTGAATTTTGGTTTTAAGGTTCACTCTGCGTCGTAATTTTGGAGATCAGCTTGTCTAATCCGACTAAGTTGCGTTTTTTTTATTGTAAATAAAGTACTTACCTTTCAACTTGAGATATACAGTGCGTTTCATAACTATAGCATAGGGACTTAGTGGCAATTTTTAACACTCTAATTTGTTCTCTTCTTATTTCAATATGTTTTTTTTAAGAAAATATAGTTCATTCTTCGGAAAAACCCAAACAATCTTAGTCTCAACTTTGTTAAATTAAAAAAATCTACAAACTTTCATCAAAGACTCAAACTTTTAATAAGAATTTTTAGAAAAATTTCGAGTATCTACGTAGTTTTATATCGTATTAAATTTTGGTACCTTAAAGTGCAAGTTTGAAGTGACTTAAGTTAGGCTTAAGCGTTCCATAAGTTTTTGGTATAATTTGCGACAGAAATATTATATTTGTAGTAATAGAAGCATTAGATCAACCGACATTCTCATTTTAGTGTTTTCGCTGATGACTAAAGTAATGCGTCTAATGTCGCCTTGGGTGTGGTGCTACCACGATATGTTCAATAATATGCGTATTGAGCTAATACAAGTGATTTGTTTCGAATTTGTATTTCGATGCTTAGCTGAAATTGTACTGGATGGACTTTTAAAAAATCTCATTGATGAAGTCAATCATTGCCAAAGTTATTCAATAGTTCCATTGACTAAAACCGTTTCAGTTCCGGAATCCGTGTCGCCAGAAACAAACCTTTTTTTGAAAGACCATTTTTTGAAGGCTGACAAACTTTTTGAACGAACCTCGTATGGCCAATATAATTTTTTTTTTTTACAATGGAGCAAAATATAAACTGCTAAAAACAAGAATAAAAAATCTTTTTTCGTTTCCCTTTTACACGCTTTTAAAGAAACACCGAAAGAGCACCATTTCAGATGAGGCGAGGGCCTTCAATGGCTCCCAAAAATTATACTATCTAAAAATCGGCAAGTAAAAATCAAAATAGTTCATTCAAAATAGAGAACAGAAATATTGTTGGACTGAACTATTTCTTTTATTATAATTTGATGTAGATGATTTCATGGCATTTATTTTTGAATTTATCAAAATTCTCATACCCACAAATAATTTTCTTTCAAAATTGGAAAACAAAAATTACATTACCCATATTAAGTGAAGTAAAAAGTTCGTAGTTAAAAACAAACTATAATAGCAAAGCGATGCTTTCAACGTTTAGATTCTGGGTATGTGGACGTCGGACCTATTGTTAATGTTACAGATACTCTTTTACAGTCCAAATCAATGATCAATTGATTTTTTTTGCAGTGTCTTAAAGACTAATATCTTAAAAATATTGTGTGAAAATTTGAAGTGAATCTGACAAATACTTTTCGAGTTATTCAACAATGAACAAAGGAGGCTCCGGCAAAAACAAAAAAAACTTTAAATGCGTTTTTCTCAAAACTATGTTTTTTGAACTGGTAATCACAGTAACTTAAATACCGTTTGGTAGATTTCAATAAAATGTATACTGCTTTTAAAAAACATAATAAACTCGTGCCTGACTTCTAGCAAAAAAAATAAAAAGTTATTGAAAATCATCACTTTTTCGAGCCTCTGACTACTCCTAACCCCTTAAATAACTATAACACCGTGGTCTATTGACAATCTTTGTCAATTTATAGGCCCCTGGCTTAATGTAAAACATTTTTAATGGCTCATTGAATTTGCTGCATGTTTCGAATATCTAAAAAATTGAGTGGATATTTGAAATATTTTTTGGTAAGTTGTTGGGTGTTTCTTTCCACATTAAAAAATTTAGAGTGTTTGTGTTATGAAGAAAATGCATACTACCTCCAGCAAAAAAAAAATATTGTCAAAAATCAACGCAATTTTTTAGTTGCTTGAAACTTGAACTTCTTTATATCAGCATTTAATAGGTTTAACTAGAAGTTCGAAACGAGAATTTACATGGAGATGAACTACTATATTTCGTAAAATATTATTAATATTAAAAAAGAAATATAAAAATTGTCAAAAGTGGCCAATAAGTTCAGACACGATGTCTGTGTCAATTTAAAACAAAACAACGGTCAGAAATTTACACTTCATCTAATACCATTTTTCTAAATTCGAATAAGTGTGATCTTAAGCTAATAAAGAGTTTTGTTTTTTATTTTTTAATTAAACTAAAGACTGTGTTTTCTTTTCTTTTTTCTGCTAATAAAAGGAATTTTCAAAGGACGCGCTTAATTTTTATGTTTTAAAATAAAATATGTAGAAATTTATATTCCTTCAGTTTTAAATATTTTTATTGAAAATACGGCTCTTAATAATTATATATAAAAAGTAACATCATTTAAATGTTCACCGTGAGCATGTCTTCAGGTGAAACCCGCCAAACTGCCGATGCATGAATATGTACTTGTTGAAAACGTCGAGATTTCGATGGGGTCCAGGTTGTTCAGCAACACTTTGTGCTTCAACAGCAATATTATCAACAGGAGAATTTTGGACAATTTGGTTTTTTTTTAAGCGCGACAATTTTCATAATAAATTTCGTCTAGGAATTATTCACTACTGTTATTTAAGTTTTATTTAAGTTACACTATTGAAATACTCTTTATAAAGTTATTAGTTGCCTCTGTGCAAAGTCAGCGAATGAGTACAAGTCTGCATTCTACAGTCACTAAAAGCTTTTCAATTCGGAAATAATAAAATTCACTGCACAAATATACTTATACACATACAAAGTGTGTGCATACACAAAATTTTGTTTCTTTACTTTTTGCCCATTTGCCAATTTTCTACTCTTTCTTTCTACCTCCGCCAACTCACCTCTCTGCACGGATGCCTGCATGGTGCTCTACGCCCGTAGCTGATTCCTTACGATATCCTATTATTTCTAAATTATATGTTTGCAACAGGTGTTTCATTGTTGCTGCTATTACCGCTGTTTCGTTACCAAATGCTGTCAGCAATATCAGCACTTTATTGTTGTAGTCAATATTAAAAGGCTCACCATCATTTGTGGATTGTAGGTATTTATTGGTGTCTAATTCGTAGTAAGTTAATACAATTTCTAACTATTAAATGCACTTAACAGTTGAATCAGTTGTTGATAATTTTTTTCACATACAGTTAAAAGTTTTAATAAAAACAAATAATCGCGCCCGTAAAACTCTAACGAAGAGGAAAATCACTTTTGATTTGTGCTGGTGGCTGGTGCCAAGATGCGTTCGTTTTAACGGTAGCTACTCGATTGGAACCCCAAGCTCAGTAAGATCTCACAATTTATTAGCGAGATTTTTTATGAAGCAATAAAATTGCCACAATAGAAAATACAAATACACCAAGATATATGGCAAATTGCAATGCTGTAGCTTTCATCAATAAATGGTAAACTTGATTTTCATTGACAATCACTAAGAAGCAACTCAACCGGAATCTAGTAACAGCAAGGATATAAATATGTACAAGTGCATAAGTGTGTAGTATATAATTCGTACATAAGCATACACAGGCAAACTTCCACATACAATTTACCTCATACAGTAGCCAAAGCAGTGTACACCTAAGAACCTTACCACTACTGGTATGTAGACTATCGGTGCGGCATAGTTTTCAAGGCGCTTGTCTGCCTGTAACTGAGTATCATTGAATAGCAACCCACAGCTTTGCTTCGAGTCCTATTTTCCGCTTGCCCATATAAATGAAATAAAAATTTGTTTCACTGCAGTTTGCGGTTGAATTAATTTACGGCAAGTGCTGAGCATTAGTAACAATAAGTGATTGTTGGAGGCGAGGGAATAGTATTCAATGCAGAGAGGACAGCTTGGCAGCTGCGCCTGTGCAACATGTGGATGTATAAGTTAATAAGCTTAAATATTGATTGATATGTCACGGTGGACCACCTAGTTATGGCGTTCATTTTACAAGGGGGAAAAATACTTAACTCCGCAACATAAATGTGTCCCTTAAGCAGAGTTGTACATAAAAGAGGCTTTTAAAATTACTATGCACTTATAATTATACCTAAAATTGAAGATTGTCACTGAGTTAATTATATTTCTGCTAAAGGAAGGTGGTTTTCAATCACTTGAAGATCGCACGAAATATCTCAGAAGTCGTATAATATACAAATTATTCTGCGATTCCACTCATATTCTTCACCATAAAATTCGTTTACTGAATAAAAGAAGAAGACCACTTTCACATAAATCAACATTATGCGAGGTAAAAGAGCTCGCCGATAATTTAAACTTGAAGATATCTCCAATGAGAATACCTCAAACCAAGCTACCACCCTGGGCTCTAAACTCTGAAAGCTTTATCGAAGACTTATGCTATTTACGTAAACAGTGCACGAACAACACAACATATCAGCAAATTTTCTGGAGCATAGTGCACCCTCTGAAACGAAGTGGTTGGAATCTCCTTTTCACTGATGGCACCAAGCAAGTCAATGGCATCGCATTTGCTGTTACAAATGAAGCTGGGCAAACCCTTTCTCACGGACTACTACCGCAGGACGCCAATATCTTTGAAGCTGAATTACAGGGCATAATTTCAGCATTAAATCTTGTAAAGATTAGACAAAAGGTTTTAATATGCACTGATAGCCAATCAGTGTTCAATGCTGCAAGAAACATTCGAATGGATGTAGGCCCAATATATCACATGCAACAATTGTTAATTAAGAAAGCGTCAAACACAAAACTAATGTGGATACCTGGACATTCGGGCATACTCGGCAATCATCATGCTGACTATGCCGCAAATCTTGCCTTAAATTCATGTTTGCACTTTTATAACCCATTTAGTACAACATCAATTAAAACCATATACTCCAGAGCTTTAAAGTCTCAGCTGGGTGCCAATTGGTATATCTATCAGCATGAATACAAAGAAGTAAATCCACACGGTTCCGCTACCATACTGCCAACTTCGACTACTACTTGGATGAACCGATGCTTTGTACGTTTAAGGCTAGGACATACTCTTTTAACACACCAATACCATTTAACAAAGAGTCCACCGCCAATGTGTAACTTTTGCAACGCGAACCACTTAACCGTACGCCACATTCTCCTACATTGTCCATCTATCTCCGCCTTACGCACCACAACACTGGATAACGCAGATCCAATCAACGTTCTCTCCATCTCTTCTGAAGCAAATATAATAAAAATGTCAAATTTTCTTAAAGCTATAAACATATTTCAACTTATTTAGTCTTATAATCTTTATTTAATTACATTTACTATCACTTGACTAGCCGATAGCCCTGGTAGCTAGAGCTTTTATCTTAGATTAATCCATAATTTTAATTATATTTTAATAAATAATAATAATAATAATAATTATATTTCACTTTGGTTTAGATAGTCATAATGGACCATACACTTCACATCAGAATGGGTACTATCCTCTAGGAGAGTAGTACGGCTGTATCTCTAATAATTACGCGAAATTTGCTAGAACGTCAGGCGGAACACAAGTATCCAATGTTTATCTAGTTGTTTCTCTAGTAGAGGTTGATATGAGATAAGACGTCTTCGATTCGCCACATGTAACCAACAGCAAAGTTATCGAGCAACATTCCCCTTTAGCGAGTATTATTCCTCATAAAACTGGTATAACTCACTATTTTCAATGCCATTAAATCACTTTTCACTAAGAACTCATAAAATTTAGAACGAGTTCCGGTTAATATATTCTCCTATGGCAAATATATTAAATAAATAAAGAGTAGTATTGTACTTTTTAAATTATACTTTGATAAGCTCTTCTTTGAGTCCTGGTCCTGGTTATATTAAAAAAATGGTTAATTTAAAATTGCTACATGTACAACAAACAGCGGTTAGCAGCCACCGTAAGGGTATATACAATTCAAGTACCGACATTTTGCCAAGTGATACAAGCAATTTTTCTTCTGTTTTTGAATGTTCCTTATTTTCATATAAAAGCATAGTTTGTTATCTAACAAACCCTATATAATATAATGCATATTTATTACAAATGCATGAAATATTTTTATATGAAGAAAAAGTTCAACATCGTGAAGAAAAAAGGTTACTAAAATTCAAGGACATTTTTAAGCAACATTAGAACATTGGAACTTTATTACACTAAAATTTAATAAACCTTATAACTGCATAGGAGAAACATTTCTAGAAATTTTAATTAAAAACCGTGGAATAAAAAGTTTGTGTGGGAAAATATCGAAAATCTGTATTTTATTTAAGAAAGTGTAGAAATGTAACCTCAATTAGCACGAAACGTGTTTAGATATTCAATTACAGACATACTAAATTACAGGACAGTAAGGTTCTGGCGGCCGCCGTAGCCAAATGGGTTGGTGCGTGACTACATTCGGAATTCACAGAGAGAACGTCGGTTCGAATCTCGGTGAAACACCAAAAATTAAGAAAAATATTTTTCTAATAGCGGTCGCCCCTCGGCAGGCAATGGCAAACCTCTGAGTGTATTTCTGCCATGAAAAAGCTCCTCATAAAAATATTTGCCGTTCGGAGTCAGCTTGAAACTGTAGGTCCCTCCATTTACGGAACAACATCAAGACGCACACCACAAATAGGAGGACGAGCTCGGCCAAATACATAAAAAGGGTGTACGCGCCAATTATATATATATATATGTATATAAGGTTCTCATTATGTTCATAAAAATATATTTTTGAAATACGTACTTAAGTGTAGTTACGTAGTTATTCAGCAGTCTCATTTTTCTCAAGACAAGCTGAATAAATGGAGGTGCAATTAATGATGATTAATTTCTGTTGTTTATACTATAAAAATGAGCTGTTTGAATTTGGAGCAGATACTTCGATAGATTTTCTAAGGTTGATATAGCAAAATTCCACATCTCCTACCATTTAAAAAGGTTAGCCCATTCCTTAAGGGTGGTTTGCTTTTCAAAACACAGGCATCACGGGCACACAACTTCGAGAAACTAGTTGTTTTCTATTTGCTACTTCTCTGCTCGCTTAACTGAAACTATGTAAGGGAAAACTGATGGAAATTAGGCGACCTGCTTTAACGAGTGCTTAAAAATTTAATTGAGGAACATACATTCAAGAATCGTGCTTATTGTGCAGTATCAAAATGACGGGCCCAAATATGGCTCAGAATATTTACTAAATTGTTATCATTTTTACATATTTTGTAAATATCATTTTCTCCGCAGCGAGTTTATTTACTACTATCAGCAAAATTTAATTCAAATTTAAAATATGTACACAACAAATAACTGTTTTTTGTTTTGTTTTTGGGCAAAACGATAAGTTGTTGCCGAATCAAAAGTAGCTTTGGAAAAAGTATATGTACTTTTTTGTGTGCCTGCGAGGTATTATTTTTAAGTCATTTTACTTGAAATTAATCAACATTTAGCTACTTATTTGTTTATTTATCTGTTTCTCTAAAATGAATAACAGCTCTTTTTTTACTACTATATAATACAATTATATTTCAGAATTAGTTATAGCATCTAGCAAACGAATTTTTCTAATTGAGTGAGGTAGCTGTAAATATGAAAGTTTGTTTTATTCTAATTTTTTACATAGCTCCAATTTAGAACTCCTAAATATGTATTGTAATAGTTTGCAAAACATATTTCGCTACGAACAGGAACAATGAAAGAAAGGGTGGGTCAGTTAACACAGTCGTTTGGAATATTAATCATAGTAATATATAAATATACATATTACAGGGTTGGCCATATAGCGTTTGCTTTTTGAACCACCTATTTTTTTGAGAATGATAACACAAATGACATGTCAAATGTGTTCATAATTTACTTAAAAGTTTGACATTTACGAAATGGGACGATATACGCTTGAACAAAATTGGGAAATATTGAAAACCTATTTCTTCTTCTTCTTCCGCGGTTACAGTAAATGGCAAGCGTTACCGTGACATGCTCAACTAGTTTTTGTTTCCAAAAATTGAAGAGGATGACATGGACGACATTTGGTTTCAACAGGACGGTGCAACTTGAATTCCGATATCAAATGGCCGCCTCGGAGCTGTGATTTAAGCCCGTTGGACTGTTTTTTGTGGGGAGCCGTTAAGGACAAATGCTATGCGAGCCATCCAGAGACAATTGATGCTTTAAAACACGAAATCGAAGTTGCCATTCATGAAATTGGAGCCCAAACAATCGAAAATGTGCTTAAAAATTGGGTTGATCGAATGGCCTACTGTAAAGCCAGTCGTGGCAGTCTTTTGAACGATATTATTTTTTATTCAGAAATAACATTGTTCAATCTTAAAAATAAAAGAATAGTTTGAAAAAATATTGATTAGTTTTTTTTTATAGTCGATTCAAAAAGCAAATTTTACTTGGCCCACCCTATATATAATATATTAATATTTTAAAAGTGCAGGCAGGAAGATTCCTTCTACTCAGTTACCGAAATTCGAGGGCTGTATGATAAATACTGGGCTTGACAAGAAAGAAAAAAATCATTTTTTTTTTTGTAGAAAATATATTTTATTTTTCAACGTTATTTTTCAGCTCGATCGTTAGACCTAAATTTTTTCCATCGAGCAATTTTTTCATATTTGTGAATTCGAAATAATCGCTGGGTGCTAAATCTGCGGAACATGAGGAATGAGAAAGTAAATTCGTATTCTAATTCGTGGAATTTTCGAAGTTCACACGCGCATATTTATTATCAATCGTGAGAAAAAGCAGCACTAATTTCACGGAAAGTTAGTTGTTAAAATATTTGGTACCCATTCAATGGAAATAGCCACTATCTAGCAATCTCAAACTTTCTTACTTTCCGATCGTTTATCCCAATATTGTAATTTTTTTTATCACTTCTTAATAGGTAACCTCAATTGGATGGCCTGGTCCTCATGGTCCATGTATAAAATGCTTACACGGCCCCCAATATTTTAAAGTTGATAACGAAGGCGCAGTGTCTCCATAAAAGCCTCTTAGTCTTTAGCCCCTTGATAGCTTTTAACTCCGTTTTAATCACATTCTTGGTTTTCTTAAAAAAAAACAAATTTTGTCACTGCTCTGTACTCTATTTTTTTATTATTTTGAATTAGCTACATATATAATTAAAATTAGTTATAAAATATACTCATAATTTAACAGATTACAAACAGTGAGTGACTGATCTGGGCCACTAATGTAGTATATTTACAATCCTCTTACAAACATATAGCAATCTCATATACTGATGACGAATTCCATCTTACAGTGGCAATACATCGATTAGGCTTTAGAGGTTTATGCTCTACTAGCGACTTTCATCAGAGTATGTACGAGGTGTCTTGAAAAAGTGAGGTGACTTTTTATATTTCGCGGGTAACGTGCATTCGATTTTCGCTTTCGACTTTTTTTAGTTTGCTGAATTGAGGCGCATGTCCGGAAAAATGTTTATAGGTTCAACTGTATGCCATATTTAGTTTGTTTTTGACCGATACAAAGGCTATATGGTGTACTCAATGACTTTCTGCTATCGGAAGAAATGGGTCAAAGAATCGGCATTATTTGGCCAAAATAATATCATTCATATAACCGAACTTTGTCCTTTGAGACAAAATAAGAAGGTTCTTAAACTTTTCTGTATGTTGACATTTTTTTATTTTTATTTGTTTTTATTTTATTTCATTTCTTGGTCTTTACTTAAGCAAGACTACAACGACTAGATTTTCTTAGAGAACATTTTTTAATAATTATTAGCTTATTAAATTTAAGTCCACGTTTGAAAAAATAGTCTCCCTTACGGTGTTGCGCATTTTTACCATATACAACAAAATTCTCCTGTAAGACTTCTTACCACCGACTAGTTTGGTATAAAGTTTGAAACTAGGATTTGTATGTTTGTTTTAAAGAACTAGGTTCACTTTTGTGAAAAAAATACCGAATATTTAAAACACAAAAAAAAAAAACATCGTGGGCTGAACCCACTTTTTCCTACACATAAAAAATTCTAAAAAAAAGTTTTGCCGTGTACATATGTAATTTCATCAATAAGAGGCAGTGCAATTTCAGAAAATTAAAATTCAAATTATAATATTTCGCCATTTTTGCTGTTACATTTTTTGTCAATATCACGATTGGACAGAAATTCAGAGGCTGATTAAAAAATGCTGAAAAATTGTTCATTAATAATTGTACATTCACCGATAGTTTCAGCTGTTCGGCAGCTGGGTGTCATGGGTTGGTGCGTGGACACCATTTGGTAATGCCAAGGCTGGAAAGCTCGGGAATGAAATTCCAAGTGGTAGAAAAAGTTTTTTCTACTAGTGGTTGCCCGTCGGCGGGTAAATGCAAACCGATGTGCGATGAAAAAGTTTCTCTTAAAAAAATTATTCGCGGTACGGAAGCGGTATAAAACTGTGAAATATGTAGCTTGGTGCATAACATACTCCGTACTTGATGAATACATTTTTGTGTTAAGCCCCGTTTCTCATGAAACTTGAGGTACGGAGTTATTCCGAGATAGGGGCAGTGCATTGGAGTTTGAGCTCCTTTAACTTTTAAAGTGAATTGCATTACTGCATAGTAGAATTCGATTATTCTCTACTATCGCTAAATGAAGGTAATCAGAATGATTAGGTTTAGGCCCAGAGTCACTACAGCCCCGAGTAGTGGTAGCAAAAATATCTTCAGTAAGTAAAAAAAATTACCCGAATTTAAAACCATATCAGCAGTTTGAAGAATCTTTAATTATAAATTGAGTAGTAGAGTAGTATGCTCTTCGTTCTTCGACTTGATTGTCGTCATTGATACATAAATAATTTTGGCGAGGCTTTATACCAATCCTAAGTTAGCCAGTCTTTCTCTTGCTAATTGACGTCAGTTGAAACCACGAAACAAATTCAAGTTCTGCTTCACTTAGTCTATCCAACGCAAAGGGAGCCTTTGTCTTTCTTTGCTACGACCAGCAGGCACCGCAACGAATTGCAGTACTCGGAATATTTAGTAGTCCTAATTTTTGAAGTACAAATTCTTAGCTTCCTCCAGCACTAAGCTCGTAGTTGAACGTTTGTTTCACTATTTCTGATACGTGTGCTCGTTAATTGTAATAGTGTAAATCGATTTCCTTCCTCGAAATAAGTAGATAACTGTACCAATTAGTTCCAGTACCAGCAAGTTTGTACGACAGTGAAGGGCGTTGTTCACTCAAAACCTACCGCACTAGCCTTTGTCCTACAAAGGAAGAAAACTGCATTCGTATGCTGCTTTGTAGCAACCTTTTACCCCTTTATTAGCCAAATAAAATAATTGAAATCTCGGACCTATGCGATCTTTACATGTATACGCACACATGCATAAACATATTTGCCAATTGTGGTACGAGTATTAGCTTTAATTTGTTCCTTCTTCCTTCATCCTTCACCCTTCTTCCATCATCACATGTTTACTGATTAAACGAACACGAAACTGTACTATTCGTTACTATACCCAGCTATAATCTGATGCGTGTGCGTTAGAAAAAAGTGGAGCCACCCAAATATAAAATGAACAAAATATTCTTGAATTCAACACAAATACGAAGTTGCTGCGCCTCATTAAACTATGCACATAAGAAAACTTTTACCCAAGCTGATGAAGTGGATAACAGACAATGATGAAAAGTTAGTTTGTTCGTACTCGCACTTTTTATTGTAGTATGTATGCGTGTATGTATGAATGTAAAGGATACAGTTGAGCTAGGATGCTAGTGCTAGTCGGCGTTTCAGTGACGTGCGGTTAAAATGCCTTTGGAATTCGTTGAAATGGAAGAATGAACTTGCGACTTTTATTTACACTTTTGTGAATTTGTAATTTCGTGAAGGATTAGCAACGCGGATATTGATTAGATTTATTGATTAGAAATGATTCGACTTTCAAAAAGACTGTGAACTGTAGTCCAGTGTAATCCATTTCTAATACACTAAATTGTAACGATTTAAGAAAAACTTTATTTAAAGAAACTGATATAAAATATCAAATACTGATAAATACTTAGCACACAATACACTGTTCGAAATTTGTTGTCCAGTGCTTCCGGAAAAGTCTTGCATTAGAACAAAAAAAAGCGGAACTGTAATTTGATAGACATCCCTGGTATCAATTCAAGCATACAACATTTGTTATTGCCTAGAAATAAGGCAAAATAAGTAAACTCTTCAAACTCTGTTCTTTATTAACTTCATTTCATTTACATATTTGGAAATTCAAATAAATTTGAAAATTAATATAATGAAATTTAGTTCACACATAATTACTTTAAGATTTCTCTACATATATACTCTGTTTGATACTTTCTAATTGCAAAATTTACTGATTTTTGGCAGATCTCACTCGAGATAAGCCAGTATTCAAAATTATTCGTCCAATTTTGTTTTTGAATAACTTTTTTAATAAATTAAAACAAAAATGGTTTCGAGTGATGTAAATCTTTGTTTCGACCTTTACGCAAAAATGAGTGATGAAAATCCTAATATTGACCTTTATGCGCTCCACTACCTATCTGTCTTTGCTTTTGGGTGATCAATTTAGAGGTATTGGATTTTAAATTGAAATAAAACAACGAAAATTCAAGTTGGTGGGACAATCTTTATTATTTCTGTGTAGACCCATTCATAATATTCACATATTTCTTAAAGATAATCCTTTTCAAATGTTGGCCGCAACTGCGTCGTAATTCGGCCATCGGTAAACACCAATTGTGGATGACTCGCTGGAGGACTTCGGTTGGTATTTCGTGCATAACTTTAGTAATATTGGCTTTCAATACCTCAATCGTAGCCGGTTTAGCCACAAAGAATTTAGGTGTTATATACCCCCACAAATAAAAGTCCAAATGTATGATATCACACGATCTTGGTGGCCAATTCCTTGGTTCGAGACGAGAGATAAATTGCTCACCGAAACGAAGATACACTAAATTCATTGTTTCAAATATTGTGGACATCACGGGCTTCAATCTCCGGTGTCTAAAAGTCATTTGTCATGGCGCGATAGCGTTAGTCATTCACTGTTCCATTGGTGCTAGCCACGTCTTTGAAGAAATATGGGCGGATGATTCCTCCAGCCCATAGACCGCCGCAAAAGGTTGTTTTCAATGCATGCAATGGCTATTCTTGAATGGCTTCGGGTTGCCCAAATACAGCAATTTTGGTTATTGAGATAACCATTAAGCCGAAAATGGGTCTCATCGCTGAACGGTTATGTACACCATAAATTGGCCTGAGTGCGCGATGAACACTTTTCACAGAGCGTTAATTTTCGTAATACAATTGTAAAAATTGTACTCGGTGCTTAGGCGTAAGTCTTTCAATGATGAAATGTCAATGAATAAAGGAAAAAAAGTTGAAAAAATTATAAATCTTCTGAATCTTAAATCCACCTTTGCATGTGTTTTCGATTTTTCACAGTTCTAGAAATGGTTTTAAATTCACAACAACGACTTTGGATTCAATGGTGCGAGAAATGTTGGGAAACTGTTTGGTTTAATGATACTCTAAAGAAAACAGCTATTTACGTGTGGCATGAATGCTTCAGAAAAGACTGTGATTCCATCCGAAATGACGAACGTAGTGACAGGCCATCGACATTGATAACGGATGAAGACATCAATAAAGTGAAAGAAAAATTGATCAATAACCACTTAACCTCTTAATTACCAAAGACCTGGCAACGGAACATTGTAGTTAATGATTTGCGTTTGCGTCGCCTAGCTGCAAAGTTGGCCCAAAAGGATTTGAATTTCATGCCAGATACCGTGTTGATACCACCAAAGACGTGATTTCTTAAGCTGAATCCGGTCCAACATTCTTCAAATGAATCAGTACTGAAGGCGAGACCTAAGTTTATGAGTACGACACGCAATCCAGACATCAGGCGAGCGGAGAGCTCCGAATGAACCAAGACCAAAAAAACCACATCTTTTTCAGTTAACAAAGACTACCATATTATTTGGGCATTGTGAGACGTTTACGTAAAATTTTCGAAAAAAAAGATTTGTGGAAAAACAATGCGTGGATTTTGAACCATGAGTGTCACCATTATCTATGAATTTTTGACCAAGGGCGAAATGAAGCGAATACCATCCAACAGCCATCGAGTTTATCGGGCGTGGCTTCCTGCGATTTTTTTCTATTTGATCAAGTCAAAAAACCACTTCAAGAAACGCGTTTCAACAGTTGAAAGGCGGTAATGGAAAAATCGACGACTCTGTTGACTACACCGAAAATAAAGTTACTGAAAGGCTTCGAGGAGGCTGGATCAAACGCTGGGATAAGTGTGTTGTGCTGATGGGAAGTCTCTTGAAGGCAATAATATGTCTTTTGAGGAATTTTCGGAATATATTCCGCGAATTCCTAAAGTGGTATTTCTGCGAAATTGTCATTTTTTATCTCGGACACGTGAGCAGTCACATTGAAAATTTTGTTGACGATATAACTTTGCTCCCATTGTTTTTTCACTAAGTAAGAAGCAGTAAAAAATTATTTAAAATATACTGTTAAAAATAATTTCTTATTTGGTATGTGAGCATTTTGTTATATTCTGAGAAAAGAGTATGCACAGAGTTTTTGAGTTAATTGCTCTATGTACGAGTATCTAGATTAACAGAGATAAAAGCATGTATATATGTACATATAGTATATATATGCATTAATTCGTTTTGGAGGCGTTGGCTTTTAAATTTTCCACTGAGTCATAGCAAAGGAAATAAAATAAAATAAATATTTTTTCATATATATTTTCCCTAGAATTTCAGACAACAAGAATGTTAAAGATGTTTCAGAAGCGCTGTAACGTGTCACGCTTCAAATACCTAATATTGAGTACACACTTTTTCATATTAATCTTTTACCAAATTAGTCATTCTATGTAAATAAAGTTCTTTTAATAGAGAAGTGAAGTGAGCTTAACTGTTCCTATCATGGATACCATTTGTGATTATTTATTTTAAAATGTCAATTCATATTTTGTTTGCTGACTAAACAAATGCCAGATGTGAAGCGTCAGCAAATTTCTGGTATTATCGATATCTGCAATTATGAATGAATTTGGCGCCAATGCACGATAAGAATCTTACTGATAGTACATATATGATAAATTTAAGAATGAATGCCATGAAAGATATGTTCGAGTACATATGTAGGTATGTGTAAATACTCAAGAGCAATACCATCAATGACGCATTCAAAGGGCGATTCGAGTGTCAATGAAAGGAAAAGTGAAAAGACAGGGAGTGAGGTTGAGTGCGTCAACAAAAAACGTTTGTAATTTCTGTTTTCTCCCCAAATAGGTAATGTTGAATAAAGAGCGTGCCTTTTCAGCGTTAATTCAATATATCTTAAATAAAGTTGAGAGTCAATACGTTTTTTTATCTATGTATGTATTCCTCATAATTTGAATATCT
This sequence comes from Anastrepha obliqua, assembly GCF_027943255.1. Taxonomy (NCBI): domain Eukaryota; kingdom Metazoa; phylum Arthropoda; class Insecta; order Diptera; family Tephritidae; genus Anastrepha; species Anastrepha obliqua. The sequence goes on from NC_072892.1 coordinate 93,438,759, forward strand.
GTTGTTGGTTGACGCAGAGTATGTTGTTTATTTATTTAACATTTTTTGTTATTGCTGTTTTTTTTTTGCTTTTGGTTTCTGCTTTTGGGTTTTTGCTTTTCTTGTTTTGCCTTAAGATCCTCCACCTCACCTCAATTGCTTGCGTATGCTGCAGTTGCTATGAGAGTAAAATTGACTCATTCATGTTGATATATAAAAAGCGTTGCTGCTGGTATATGACTTCTCAATTCTTTAGCTGAATCGCAATACGCTGGACGTATTCAGCCCCGAAAAATACATACATATATATTTCCTTTTGCGTGTGTCTGGCAAGCAAAAGGAGTCACGTACGCGTAGTGTCCTTAATTGAGGTAAGATTTTATGTGTACGAGCTAAATTGTGAATAACTGTTAAAAAATAAAAATAAAAATTTATTTATTGCTGCTGGCAAATTTGGAGCAAAAAAAGTGAAGGTTATAAAAAAAGAAAAATACCAAACCAATTGATCGAGTGATTTACGCAAAGTGGTTTAAGCAGCCATAACACTAGTCGTTGGGACAAACAACAATAGAAAAAGTAAATATTTACATATATGTATCTGCATAGACTTAAAAATGTAAACAATATCAATTGTGAGAGTTTGCGATCTAAGCCAAAATAACAGTGTGCATGCATTGAAAAAATCCTCAAGCAAAAATTTGTTCGTTGAAAACATCTGACCATTGTTTATATATTAAAAACAAAAAAAAAATAAAAGGAAATATTTGTGCCTTGCTTATAAAAAATAGAAAAAACACAGTGACTTAAAATAATATACATTTTTTGATAAATGTTTATATGAAAAACCTAAAAAGTATGGTTGAATAAAAGTTTAATACAAAATGTTGCATAATTAAAAAAAAATATTTTCTATACGAACACTCATACTCTGCAAATAAAAAATGAAACGAAATGTGCGCTCATCAATGCGTTTATTGTGGAGAAATCCACGAAAAAGACTAAAATTAAGTTATCCTTTCTACCAAAAGTTTTTAATTTTTAATCGGGTTTTTTAGATAAATATTTATCCCAACAACAAATCGTTTTCTATAAGAACTCTACTGACAGCCAGTGACATACGAACATATGTGTATTCTACAAACGATTGTTTAATAATTTTACTAGCCCATACTAATTAATTCATTTTAGAAAAAACGCTCATCGGCATTTGATTGTAACCAATAAAAAAATTGAAATTATCTACAACTACTTCATAAAAACTTAAGGTGCAAAAGCATATGCGCTTAAAAACAATCATAGCGATTAATTAAAAAAAAAAAAATACATTGGAAAAAAAATTTGTTACTGTAAACTACATAGATGCCATAGGTATTAATGATTCGATTTCCATTGGTGATATGAAACACCAAAGAAAAAAATAAATAACTTTAACCTACGCTGGATAATGAAAAAATGCCATGAAACAGCTTCTCATAGAAGTAACTCGCGCCAACCAGGTGCAGCAGCAAACTTTATGAGAAGCTCACCCGAATACCTGGAAAATGGATGCAAAAGAGCAACAACTTTAATTATTCATGGCATACGTTTCAAATTTAGTTGCGACTTAAACTGGAATTGCAGTAATTCACCTTTACGACCCACCTCTTAGAGATCTGGTCAACGGTTACTGGCTCTTTCTCACGAGTGGTTCGAATAATACCTATTTAGGAGTCTAAATCCTTTCAGTGCTAACCAATTCACGCTGGTTTTTCAAAAAATTCAAAAAGAATAGTTAAATAGTATCTCGAAGTTTTATCCAGCAAAAGCCACTGATAACACGCGCAAAATATCGATTGTTTCATGGTCTGAATGATGCGCCTTCCTGCTGAACTCATAGATCTTCCAAGCTCAAGCTTTTAAATTTCAACCCATAAAAGTTCAGAAACACTATGCGGTGCTCATATTCGACAGAAACGCTGTTTCACGTAGCAGTATCGAAAAAAACACAAAAAAATGCTCTAAAAGAAATGTGTCAATACTCCAACTTTGCACCAAACGCAGAGAATTGATTGGCTTCTCGTCATACACCTGCATTTATTGCATTTTTTTCAAGCTACGCTGGCTACAAATATTTCAATTGCATTTGTTTGCGCCTGTGAGCGGAACCAATTGACAGGTGTACGCTGTAAAATAAAATTTAATTCTAATATGACTATCCACTATTACAGAAAGTTGTCGATTATCCATACTGCGAGTTGGATTTGGTGCTTTAAGAAAGGCGTAAAGTATTATAGGGTCCACTTGCTAATAGAGATGGTAAAATAAAATAACAGCGAGTGTAAGCGAGTGGTCGCAAGTAGATATTCAGTCAGTGCACCATTTAATTACAGGAATGAGAAATGCCGTTTTAAAATTAAAATTAAATGCGAATCACGCAAATAAAATCGTTTATCTAATAATAATATATTTCTTCTTCTTTTCATTAGCTGCTCCCACTCCTTCCTTCTACATTTTTCTGATTTTTATTTACGATGGTCACATTTGATTAGCTTTGGAAAAATATCCCAACATTTTTTTGCTAGATTGTTGATTTTTTTATTAGACACGTTGACATGACACCATATAATGTAGCTCGTAAATTTTTACGACACGCTAAAAAGACTACTGTTGAAAAACATGCATAAAATACAAATAAAAAAACCGAATACATATTTTTTTCAAGCGATGGATTAACAACAAAGTGTTCACAAATATTGTGTACGAGCGTATCAAAGTTTATGCTGATGAAATAATACATAGATGAATACCGGTATGGCTTTAGAAGCAATCGATCAACAATTCATCAAGGTTTACTGGTAAACCAAATTTTTGAAAAATTTTTCGAGCGTAACATTGATATATTCTGCCTATTTATCGATTTTAAACAAGCGTTTGATAGTCTAGACAGAAAGCAAATCAAACACTGTTTCCAAAAGCTTAGCGTTCCGTTGAAACTGATTGAACTGGTTCTTTACACGTTGAAGAATACTACCAGCAAGGTGCTATGTCAAGGAGAAATGTCTGAACCCTTCCAGGTCCTCTCTGGTGTTAAACAAGGAGACGCATTGTCCGCTCTGATTTTAAACCTTATGTTGAACACAGTTGCAAAAGAAATTAACTTGCCCGGAACAATATTTGACAAAGGTTTTTAAATATGTACCTATGCTCATTGGCAGAAAACAAAAACAAACTAATTCGCATATTAAAGCTGCTATAACCAAAAGCAAAAATTATAGGCCTGAATGCCAAGGCCGAAAATACTAAGTTTATGCTTCGCTCAGTACGTAATATGGATGCCAACAAACTAGCCATAGATGATTTTGTTTTTGAAAATGTAAATGAATTTTCGGCTTGAAACTGTAGGTCCCTCCATTTGTGGAACAACATCAAGACGCACACCACAAATAGGAGGAGAAGCTCGGCCAAACACCCAAAAAAGGTGTACGCGTCAATTATTTATTTTTTTTTAAATGAATTTAAATACTTCGGATTTAATTCTTTCATCTATTGCAATTGATGTGTTTTTACTCGCTGATGGTAAAAACACATCAATTGCAATAGATGAAAGAATTAAATCTGCTAATAAGACGTACTATACAAATATAAAATTGTTCAGATCAAAGGTTTTATCACGAATGCAGAAAATCAAGATGAATAAAACTTTGATACTACTGGTTTTACTTATGATGCTGAAATCTGGACACTGAAAAGCTAATGATATAAATCAGTTATTGCGATTTGAAAGAACCATAATGAGAAAAAGCTACGGTCCTATTCGGCTTGAAAACGGCACGTATCGCAGCCGTTATAACAACGAAATTGAAAACCTTATTGGTGGTGAAAATGTAATACGTTTTATTAAAGCGCAGTGAATTAGAGGGAATGTCCACATCATAGGAATCCCCATAGAAAGAATCCAAAAAAGGGTGTTTACTTTGCGTCCAGTTGGAGGAAGAAAGAGAGGCCGACCAAAAAGAGATGAACGTTCGTAACTGAAAGCTAGAGAGGAACGGAACAAAATCAAAATTAAATGGTAAATTTTTCTCTACATTGTGGAAGTTTTGCAAAGTGGCTGCCCTATGTCCTCGATAACCTCACGAATTTCTTCTTGGAGGTTTTGAATCCTGGGCTGTTGGCGTAAACCTTCTCTTTCACGTGGCCGAACGAAAAAGGTCACAAGGTCTCTTTGAGAGATAACACGGTCCGGAAACTTTTCCCGTAAAAGATCAATGGTTTCATTGCTTGTGTGACACGTAGCGCCGTTTTGTTGAAAATTGCGTTGTCCAGATCAATACAATCCAACTCCAGCCATAAAAAATGGTTAATCATCCCTCGATAGCGATAGATAACACCTGTTATTGGGAAACCCTTTATTACGTGTATGATTGGCACGCATAGGCATTTTTGTGGTTGTATCGACATTGCACGTTGATAAAATTTTTTTTTAAATTTACTTCGTTCTGCAATAAGAGCCATATAACTTCTATTTTAAACTATGTACAAAATGTTGTTTAATAAAGTGCAAAACTGAAGTGGCTCAGTAAACGCTTTGAGTTTTGCCAATTTTGTCATTGCTGATGATTTTGACGTTATCAACACAGACAGAAAGGAAAAAGTGCGTAACATCGTTAACAAAGTTGCATACCTAGAATTTTTCGGAAAATCTTAAATTAAAAAATTAATAGTCAAAACTTTGCCATATATCGCGCTACTATTACTGTAAACCAGGGTCGCAGTCACTTGCGATTTAGTTCAGTTGCAGTCACAATCGATGATTTCAATTTTTGAATGTAGTCATTGACTAATGTTTGTAAATTAAAAAATTAGCCCTGAGGCCTTTTTTCGGAAATCCCATTAATTAGTCATTTTGGGAAGAAATTTTCATTTTTCAGCGTAGTCACAAAAATATTTGTAACAATTTCTATACAAATAGTTTATAATCATTAATAGCATTGGAAATTAATTATTTTAAAAGCTCTTCAATTATTTTGCAATTGCGAATCTATTGTCTGATAGACGGGGTCTGCGTGGTGCATTAAGTAGAGGGACAAACGAAAATAGTCTTTTCATGGCGACGGAGCTAAATAGGGCTGCATTGAATTAAATGTATGCTCTTTTAATAGTAATAGTTAATGAAAAAGCGGAAATGACGACTCTAGATAACTGAAAAATACTTCAATGAGAGACTTCATTCACATGACTTCAACTGACTTCTGAAAATGACTTCATTCAAGTGATTGTCTAACAAAAACAAACTTTAAAATGAATTATTAGTACCAAAAATTTAGTCTAACTATGCCATAAATGGCTCGATTCTTTTACAACTCTGCTGCAAACACAGGTATAAATCATACCATAGTTTCAGCTAAACTGAGCCAATCATTCGAAAGATACGAATTATTGAAATATTTTTAGAACCCTGAACATTTGCCAGTTAGCAACTACCGAAAAAAAAACGCAGACATCAATCCCATTCAAGCAAATTCAAATGAGAGATGGGAAAGACATGAATCAGATTTTTTATAATTACGCATTGCTGTTCGGGACTCTAATTCATTTTCCATATAGTGTGTTTGACTGACTGTGTTTGAAATATTATGTTTCAACATATCTTGCAGAAGCTTCTATCAAATTGGCTTAAGGGGTTAGGGGTAGTCAGAGGGCCGAAAAAATAATGATTTTCAAGAATTTTTTTTGCTGGTCAATTGCTTTATTTTACAAAAATAAAAACATAACATTAATACATCATGTTTCGACTTGACTTAAGCAAAATTTCAAAAAAAAAAAAATAATAATAATAATGATTGTAAAAGTTTTCGCTGTTTGTGGGGAGGCCTTTTCTCCAGAAGACCCTTGCGGTGATCATCACATGTCCTCAGAGATTTATCTAAAATCAATCGGACAAGAGAAACTAGTTTTATTAATAGATAATCTTGAGCCTGGTTCAAGCTTTTTTTTAAATTAATAATATGGTGACCTCAGAAAATATTTTTCAGGTTTTTCGAGAAAAAACTGGTACTTAATTGTTTACAAAAAATTGAAATTTTTGAGAAAAAAATCCTTCGATCAGGCACGAGTTTTCTATGTTTTTCAAAAGCGGTATTAATTTTATTGAAATCTATCAAGCGGTTTCTAAGTTACAGTAATCACCAGTCCAAAAAACCTAGTTTTGAGAAAAACGCATTTAAAGTTTTGCTATCGATTTATCTAGTGTCTGAGCGCACTTTGTTAACTGTTGAATAACTTTGTCGGGTTTTGAGATATTATGCTTGAAGAAAATGCAAAACAAAAAGTCCATTGTCTTGAAAACTCAGTCTACCCCTAACCCCTTAAATAAAATAGTGCAAAGAGGTACTAAAATATTTTCTGAGTTTACCTTTCTCTTCTAGTATTTTGATTTTGACTTATCAGATAATAAATCTATGGTTAAAGCTTCATTGAAAAAATTTGTTGACCTAATCATAAAACATAATGAGTTTCATGTTTAAAATAGACTAATTCATATGTAAGTAAAATACAATATATATATATAATACATATAGTATTTAATATTTCTTTCTTCGTGATGGCAAAAAGACTCTATCGAGAAAAACTTTTTCGAAACATACTTATGTATATATTTTTAGAATGCACTTAAGAAAAACATAAAATACGCTACCAGTTGCTGGCATTTTTTTCTGCATAATATAATGGGAAATGCTTAAGTGCTTTCTTGTGAATAAATTTCTTGCCAAAGTCAATAATTTTTATTTTAGCTTTAGCAAATATGCATTCGGTCGTGACCAACTTACTTAGTGTCAAAGTACTTGAGTACGTAAGTAAGCAAGGGGTGTTTTATTAAAAGGATAGAACTGAAAACGAAAACAGAAAAAAAACAATATTTCAGTTTCTTTAGCTTACCCTTAAAGCTTCTAAATAACTTCGAGCACATTTCGACTCGATGATTATGAACATCATTTGGTCAGTTCAATTGCGTACATATCAGTGACCTTACAATTATGGTTCGAAGTAGTGAAATCTCGCGATTTACATATTTGGACAATTGACCCGAGTTTCTCGAGTAGATTCAGGTACCAACATTTTTAGGCTAAAAATGATATTATAGTTGTTCCTGTGTAGCAGCGTCTGAGTAAGTAATGTCTCATTTATTTCTCAGAGAATTCAGGAAATTCAGGAATTAGGAGTTTGTTTAGGGAATCAAAAATACCCAAAGCAATTTTCTCTAGTGCTCATCATTGAGAGCAGCGTCAGTTTCAACCTCGTTTTGAAAACTTATGGAAGAGTTATGCCTCCAGGTCATAAACTGTACTAATAGTGCATGGTTAGGGGTGAATCAGTAGTTTCCAAGTCATTGTCTGAAGTTGACATTTGGTTTATTTACAAAGCTTTAACGTCAAAAGTGAACCTCGTCACCTAACACGGAACATTGGGCTTGGCGCTGTGTGGACAAACAGATGAGAAATAGAAATAGATTTTCATTTACATTATTTCATAGAGTGAAAAAATGTTAAGAAAAGGCAAAACCATACCAGATATACTTATAAAAAGTTGTGCACATCTCAAAAAAACACCTGTTACAAACTCTTAAAAATTGTGTAAAATAACCTGCCACTGCCATTTGCTTTCCATTAACTTTTCCACGTTCCGCGCAGGCATTTCCAAATAACAAGCACTGCCGCAAAGCGAAGTTATGCAATTCAAACTTTTTCCATGTACACCAGAATATTTGGCGGCTGTCGCGGCGAAATTAAAAAGTTAACCAAACAAATCTACTGACATGATGAGTGAAAGCCACAGTTGTTGCGGTTAGTTACAGTGCCAAATTCCAGCAGCGTTGGTAAAACGCCGAAACTTGCTTTATATACCAAACTTTAGTTTTAAGAGAAAAGTAAAAATATAAAATAACTAATAAAGAAATGATGTATCTTATGAGAAAATATAAATGTGCACGAGTTTGTATGTGCACTGCTTCCCCGCTGGGAATTGTATCGTCCGTTCACTTTTAATTCGTTTCAAGATTGTGCAGGCGTTAAGTAGGGCTCGGCCAAGTTTGTTTTTTTTTTTTCAAAACATATCAAAAACCTTGTGTAATAATTGAAAATATATATAAAAAATTTAACATATTTTGGTCTTGAATCATCTCGTTAATTTTTTTGCAAAGTTTGGTTAAAATTTGTTAGAATTATAATATAATTTCGTCTGAGAAGACCCTTACTGAAAGTTTTCATAGAATATTTTTATGGACAATTTTAACCTTTTACTTAATATTTTTCAGATTTGTAAAAATAACGGTCAAAATGATCTACATGTGTGAGAAATAGTGGTTTAAGATATTCCACAAAAATATCCGCCAATAAATTTTATTAAAGACTCTTAAATACAATATTAATTGTACTCATATATGTAGGCGACGAGTATTTTCAAATAAGTTAGATCTGCTTTAGACTTAATTAGGAAAACTTCTATACACTTTAAAAAATATATAATGCTTAAAAACCAAACGGCGCATGGTCCAATAGTTGTTCTATAGCTCTTCTGCTTTCCTACATGATTGCTGTACAGTTTTATTGATGATTTAGTATGTATTTTTTTTTTACGAGTCGGTATTTATAACACAAATACTCTCGGAGGTTTGCCATAGCTTGTCGAAAGGCGATTGCTATTAGAAACAACTTGTTCCATCATTTGTTGTTACGTATCCGGAGCCTCGAATCCATGCTCTTCTGAATGGTAGTAAGACACTAATTCATTCGGTTACGCTTCGCGCAAAGCAAAACAAAATACTTTCGAAAATAAATCATTTTATCTTAAAATACTGAGGATTTAATACGTCAAGTAAAAAGTGACAGTGGCAGCATTCTTCGCTTCTTTTGTAAATATTTTAGAAAAACAATCGCATTTCTTTCAAACCGTTTATTAGTAAAGTGTGTGATTGTGTTGGAAACACTGAGGAGGTTTGGTCATGGTCTAGGGCCGTATATGGTGGCGTCTAGGGTAGGCAACATAGTTTTCACTGAGTATACAATGAACAAAACTGATTATTTACAATATTTCCAGCTATAATGGTACTTCAGTTTTTTTTTTGACAAAATTAAATAAATAAATAAAGATTGAGACTATCAGAAATCAGAGTATTTCAAAAGCCACGCAATATATAGAGACCCTTTTCAAAGAAAAATAAGCTAAAATCTCTTCATAGTACATAACAAAAGATAATAGCGTAATCGACTTGAAGCAGATGATGTGTTAAAGTAAAATAGATTATTTATTATATATGTAAATGATATAAATGATTATATTAAACTACTAAGACGACTAGGAATATAGGCTATGAGCCTATATACATTAGCGTGTCAATAAAAAGAAATGGCGGTTTTTCCATCGGAGCTACGCAACTTATTAAATTTTTAGACGCACGCTACAATATTTTCGAAGAATGTTTAGATTTACGTGAGATAGATTCGTTTGAACAATCTAAGTTGTATGTAAAAACTTATTTCTTTTATAAAAGACTCAATTTTTTGAGGTTCACGTAAATGAATTTTTCGAAATATTTTCGCAGAATTATTAAAATATACTGCGTTAAATAACTATTCACCAGTATTCAATGACAACTTTTGAAAATAATAATTTAATAATTTTTGTATGAGTATATAATTCACTTTCCTACGAAAACCATATAAATACAAATTTCAGGCTTTGTAATTATAAAAAGTTTCAAGTTTTTTTGAACTTCTTGTTGTGGTCTTGGGCATTTTCTTCATATATCGAAGGCTCAACATATTCTTTACGTGAAAGAAAACACTCAACATAGTCAGCAGACATTTTTGAGTTACTTGAAAGTTGCAATTTTTATACCAAATTCCATGGGTTTTTAAATTCCAATTCTGATTAAAAGTTGTTAAATTTGATGACGATTTTAGATTTTTTTAATTTTTACAACCATCGACATTTGAATTTATATGGTTTTTGTAGAAAAATGAAATACATTGTTATGAAAAAATTATTAAAACTAAATAAGAAAAGAATAAATTGTCAAAATTGGCTAATAATGTGTGCTATAGTCATTTAATGCGTGCTCAATAAGTTTTGTAATGCTGGTTAACAACTTTTTTGATGAGGTGCCCTAATTTGCATAGTTTTTTAATGTAATGAATATTTCTTATTATATTATGACGCGCAACGACCCAGTAATTTAGAAACTTCTCAACTATTTTCAAGTGTGTTTTGTTTTTGTCTATTGTTTATGTAAAGTTAATATATTATTTACAAACCTTTTTATCTTCTTCCCATGAAGTAAAACTTTTCGTGAAAATAAACAAAAAAAAAATGGTAATGGTTTCCTAAAATATTATTATGTACATCCAAAATGCTCACGGAAAATGAGATAAATCCTAAAGAATACAAAAAAATGTTCATCAATTCAATTTGGAGTTTGGAATTGCTTAAGCTGATAATAGAATTACAAATTAAGCGCTTGAAGAAAATTACTTTATTCTTTCCTGTACAATTTGAGAAAGTAGTCTTTGAAATTTTCTCTTTAAGCGAGCATTATAAAAGAATTTGTGGTACACAAATATTTCTTTAATAAGCCCCTCCTGAACCCAAACTAGAAATTACCAAAATTTAGTTGAGTGAAAAGAAAATTAGTTTTTCGGTGATATCGGCATACAAAAGGAATCATTTGAAAGCAAGTAAAGTAGTCAAAGTGAAAGTGATAAGTAGTTGACTGATAGTGCATTTAACGTGAAATTAAAGTCAGCCGAATTTCTTTCAGGGATATTTCTCATGAAAATAAAGATGTATAAAAAAGTAGGAATTGCTAATGTACTTCCACAAGTATATGTTTGTAAGCTGTATAGGCCTGGAAGTTTAAGTAAAATTGAGTGCAGTAACTAACCAAGCAACCACAACAAGTAATCAACCATCACTGCCAGAAATAGGGTGCAAGTAGAAAGCGGCACTAAATTTACATATTTATCTGTAGAACTCAAACTCATTTATTTCTATGCTTTTTGCATTTTCCTTTTTGTTTGTCTCTGATTGTTAGCGGCTGTGAGGTAAACTTCTTAATGGTGTTTGTGCAGGGGAGTGCAATTCTTCAGCTGCCATTTTTATTGCTTTCTGCATATCTAATAAGCGAATGCACACATGCACATATGCAATCGCATGGATGAGTATATTTGTACATCATGTAATTGCTAATCCGACGGTTAACAAAAAATATACACTATAAGGCAGGCATGCCACAAGCAATTTATGTGTATAGAAGATGGTGATATGCTCATGAGAAAATGAGGAAAAAAGGCTTAGTACGTCAACTGATAAAGGAGCCAGTATTAAATATATGCGATTACTAGTAGGTGCAATACATTCCTTAGACTCATTTTATATAAAAAACGCTTTTGCAAGGATTACACAATACTTTGTTTGTTGCTTCTCCATGCGGTGCACGTAAAAACACACTTAGGATGGCTGGCTCACTTTGGTATCACTAAGTAGAAGAATAGTTTTTTCTTCTTTCTTCCAGTGATAAGTAGAGTTGAGTAGTGGGGTTTAAGAAGCGTAAACTATTCTGAACTTTCGCCGTATTATGGATTGCTGCTCATGCAAAGAAGTATTTTTTAGAGAGACCGGTGCTGCATCAACGCTCTTAATTTATAATAATAAGAAATTCGTTCCAATAACACCGTACCTGGATTGTGAATCTTTTTTGTTGTAAAGGTTTTTATAGTTGATCTAACTCAGTTCGGGCGTTCTAAATTAAGGGATGCTCCCGTTTTACAAGATAAGCTTCAGTTGCCGAGATATCAGAAAGGGTTTATATTGAACTTGTAGAGAGGTGGTGTATACTTTATAATTCACCACATTCTAAAAAAACTATGCTATACATTCCAACAAAATCGTACAAATAATTGAGTTAACTTTTGTAGTTCATTTGCAGTTACCGGTGGAAATATTAGTAATTATACAACGATATATTATTGATGAGTTAACAGTTGTTTCCACTTGCTATCCGTTTCTAATAAATATTTTTTATTAAAATAATACAATAACATCAATTCTTTTTATTTTGGAATGTGAAAACACAGAATTATGGCCTAAAGAAATTTAGGCTCTTTACAATTTATTCAAAATGTTTGCAACAATTTTTAGCCAAATACTTGTAAAACATAATTTAATACCGTTACTTGTTCACTCTATACTGCAACAAATTTGTCTACTACTAGATTGAACTAATTTTAATATTAATAAATCTTTCTTCAATCTATTTCCCCGAAAATATTACGATTAAAGAACCCTTTTTTATTTACAAGTCCACCATTTTGGCATTTACTAATAAATATCGAGAATTTAAACTTTGGAAATGAGCCTGAATACTGAAAAACATATTACATAATCAGTGACAATTTGGCGTTTGTATTAATATTTTATCTATCTCTGTATCGTTTCCGATTTATATCAATTTTTGTATTTCAATAAACCGCAGAACTTCGGCGCTTATGTAATCACGATTTAATTGGAATTTAAAATGTTAGTGGAAAACAGAAATATTGTTGGAATGAATTTTTTTATTATTATTTGGTAGATAAAGTAATGGCCTTTTAATTTTTTGAGTTGCATGGTCTAATCGATCAGTCCAATTTTTTACTACTTCCTCCAATAAAGCTAGCCGTATGGCGTCAATGATGGCTTGAATATTGTAATAAATCAAACCGTAACGCCAGCTCCTTTCTCATTTCGAAAGAAATAAGGTCCGATGATGCCGCCACTTCTCTATGAACTTCGCGAACAGATTGATTTGTTTTGAATTACATTTCCACAATTTGGAACCGTTATTCTGTTGTTCTGCCATTAAACGATTACCGATGAAGCCATATTCAACAGAAATGTCAACACAGTTTGCCATTCTCAGCTGTTAAGCCACAGTTATCGATGTCGATAGTACTCATGCAGCTAAAAACCCGATACAAATAAACAATATAATAATAATAATAATTTTTTAGCGATATGGTACTGCTCTTGTGGCTCTGTAGAAATATATGTAGCTCTGTATTTTCTAAGTAATAATCACTTATCTCCATTGCGTTCACTATTGGCAACGTCCGTCACGACGTATGAGTAATATTCACCTGCAGCACGCATTCAAAAAGTTGCGTATACGATCGGACGCGCTTTAAATGGAAATTATTATGAAAGAAAAATACATAAATAACTTTTTGTTATTAAAATAGTTTGTTTGTAATCTAACGTACGTATTTATTTATTTTTTTATTTTATTTCAAACATTTGTTTCAGAGGCAGCATATAAAATTCAACCAAAAAGTTTTTAGACGAACATACACCCTTACACGCTTACTTCTATCTTGCGGCAAACGCTAGAGTTTAAACGCACATAGGTAAACATTGTTTCTCAAAGCACACACACCTACAATGATGACCTGGTTTAGTGGCGTAACTACGTCGTGTGTCAGTGATTTCCGGTGTAAGCGGAAGTGTCACGGCTATTTGTTTTTGGCATGTGCTTTGCTGTTGATTGCGGTGCCGGTGAATGCACGTCCCAAGGAAGCGGAGAGCGATATTGTCGTACCGCTAGACGAGGGAGTGCCGCTGAGCGAGGAATATAGCGATGTAGATAATATTGAGGTAGGTTAACGAGAAGTGCTGTGCATACATACATACATATATACATTCACATGCACGAGCAGGTGGGTGCTCATGCATTCGCCTTAAGTTTTATTTAATTACATGAAATTAAAATTTTCTCTTCAAACTTTTAGCTTCATCAAGCTAAAATTGTTGATGGCATATTAAAGGAGGATCATCCAGTTATAATGTACAAAGAGGATTTTGTAAGCGAAGATTTTGGTAAATTTGTGCATATAATTTAGTTATTTAATTCGTACAGCTAATAGTTATACAACATTTTATTCTTCGCTTCTAACAGTTCCCAAAAAAAACAAAACTCATCGCTTGCGAAAACATAAAGATCCGGCACACCGACGTCGTCGCATTGGTGATCATTCTGCCTCTGAGGAATATCATCCGCTGCAGCCGGAAAAAATCTATTTCGATATATTATCATCAGCGCCCATTATCGCCTCAGATGAGTCGAAGGCGGCCTCGTCAAAAATGCATGTGGAAGTAATTTCCTTAGCTGATGCTGACTCCAAACTGGTAGAGAACGAGGATGAAGTGAAGCGCGTGCTTAATAAGCGCCCAAAGAAATTCCATCACCGTCGACAACGTCGCGACACCGATAGAAACGGAGATGGTGCACATGTGGTGCAAAAGCGCAATCCATATTATAGATTTTCAAAGGTTTCTACCAACGCCAATAGCTTAAGTGGCCCAGCACACATTGCCAACTACTATTTGCCTAGTTATCCACCAGCAAAGCGTTTTGAAAAGTGAGTACTTCTTAGACTAATTTGTTATTAAATTTTCTTTAGAATATCTCAAATTAGTGACTATTTATACCGAAAACAACTATACAACCCTAGTGAATATATATCCTAGCAAATATACGTGGCTGCTAAAATAACTAGTCACTGGAAAGGAGGGCACATCATAAATATTTTATATTTTAACAAGACTCGAGTATTAATTAATACATGTGGCTTTTGATGGTTAAAAAGCTTGGCTATAATCGATGTACAGGACAATTCTATTTGACTTATCCCCTTTGAGGGTTTTGAGGCAATAGAATACCTTTTGGGTATCTGTACGGCAAATACCCGTAAAATATTCAGTGGGTTCCGTGATCCACCCAAGACTTCTCCTGCTAACATAATTAAGCTCAATTAGCGTAAATTAGTATTCCGTATTGCTTTTTTCGATATACATATATACATTTTTAACTGAGAGAGGAATTGTAGAGATTGTGTTGGAAATTAAATTTGATAATCAAGTCCCTAAACCTAAATGAACTGCCTAAAAATCCTACTATTAGAGAAAGCAAACAAGCAGTTCTGATATTTGGGGAATTAATTTTTTAACGCAAAAAAGTCAAGATTTCTGCTATTAGAACTACTTTTTAGGTGAAGAATAATGTCGAGAAAAGGCTCACATTTAATTGTTTTTTCGCCTTCAACAAAAATAAATAAAATTTTTTAATTGGGCGACTCCTGAGAATGCAATATATAACTTGCAATATGAAAAACATGGATTTGCTAGGCTTAATATGCACACTTGATAATTGACCTTGAGACTTGTTAATGGCCATAAGGAATTCAAGAGGAATAGCAGAACGGCGGGAGTTGATAAGACTGCGTGAAATAAGCACGACATTTTATTTCTTTCGACCTTGCATTCAGAGTAGCAGCCTCAATGACATACTGCATTATTTTCCTCACAGCGAGCTTTGTTCTATTACACAAACGAGGTGGTTTAGTTTTAATTGGGTATTCCGATTTTGAATAACGAATTGTACCGTGGCATACCGAGAAGATTCAATTGATTCAAAGACTCGATGGGTTAGTCAACAACTTCGTCCCCATTCAGTGCGCTCTCAATATATTTGTAAGCAACTGGTTTGCCTGAAATTCGTTTCTGAATTACGTAGTTCATTGCGCCAATGATTACTACCGAAATGGCACGCTCAGAAATCAATTTAAACATTTTATGGTTGGTGATAATTTGCATGAAAACCTTCAGAACGAGTTATTTAACAGATGACACATCGACACAGAAATTCAAAGAAAATGAAATACAATTTGCAGTAGCATCAATTGGCACTTAGCATCCACCATTGGGCAAAAACTCTTTTGAAAATATGACTGCCGATGCATGGTGCTTTAAAAGCACGTGCATTCACAATTCTTTAATATTTCGATCAAGCTATTTCATATCATATGACCTTCAAAGAGGGCGAAGGCGCTACCTATCGAATCCACATTTTTTTATTCTCTTGCGTCTCCTGGCCTTTCCTAACGGAATTTTATATTTATTTTTACTATAGGTTACAAGCCTACACCTTTCTCCAAATACCATCAATAAGTTAATAAAATTTCATGGAAATAAGTTGAACCGTAACAAATATACTTTCATTTTTATAAAGTGTCCTTTCAATGGCGCGTCTAGATGTTGTTTCAAAATAAAACGTGAAAACTTTTAGACTATTTCAGGTTTCACCATTTTTGTTCAAAATACGGCTCTTGACAATTATATGTGAAAAATTACATTATTTAAATGTCCACCATGTGCAAATCTACAGGTAAAATCCGCTAAACAGTCGGTTTATGAATGTTTCATTCCCAACATAACGTCTAGTTTTTGATCTACAAGTCCTTTTTGTATCTTCGATGGAGCCATTTCCTTGAAATTTTTTCACCATTCTTTGAATTGTTGACCCGCTCAGACGAGTATTTCGCACAAAAACATCCCGACTTTTTGGATGTCTTTTAAAAATCGACCATTTCCATTATAAGTTTCAATAATTTTAACGCGTTGTTCCATCGTGTAAAATTGTATATCTGTTTGCTTGACAAATCTCAAAGATGGCATAAGACATTCATCTAGAAATTATTTATTACTAAAGACCCTATTTATGTAGTCAAGAAGATTTAAAATTTGTCACTTATCTAATCCTTTCTAATATTTTATAAATATTTTTTTCAATCCACATCCAGACATCCAGTTGCTGGAGATTACTTTAACGGCCCGATCAATGTCATTCAAGTTGCTTCCAGATTTGGTGGCCCCTCCAATACGGATCGTGTGGTTTGGCGCGATTACACGCCAACTAGAAATCGTAAGTACCAGAAAAATTTTCATCATAAATGCCGATATGTAGTTATATACTCGTGCATATATGCCAGTAAAAGAGTACTAACCTCTTCAAACTTATAGCCAATCAACGTTTGAACATCACAGTTGGAGCCCCTGCACCGCTATTTCCTCAACGAACTACACCTTCACCATTGCCAGCTGTAAGTAAGTGCCCAGTTTATTTTCTTACATTCGTAGTATTTTTACATTAACAAATTTTTCTTTTTTCTCATTCTTTGCAACCCAGCAAGTGGGCCCGTTAGCAGACCCCAATCTAACTTCAATGGTGCGGGATCTATTTCTAATACCATAGTCACAGAAGCGCCCACTCGTTATCCCACAGCAGCTCCACCGAAACAATCTTCCTCCACCGCCTGCGTTTGGGCCATCGCCAGCTGCTGTACGCCCAATGAACAAGCTGTGCGGTATAACTGCTTCCAACGCTATGGTTGTAATTTGGTCTTTTGGAATTTGAATCCTTGCGCGGATAATATACGTGACAATGTTGTCAATTATCTGAATCAACAATTCGAATAATATGAAAAGACGAGAAGCGTAATGCAGATTTATTTTTCACAAAGCATTTATTAACCATAGTTTAGTTTGTAAGTTTAAGTTATTTTGTTTGTTATGTTTTAATTTTAAATTTTTGGATTTTTTAATTAATTTTAAGTTTTAGTATCTGGAGAGCTCTGTGTTTTTTTAATGTGCTAATTTCTCAACATGTGTATTATGCAGATATGCAAATGTATTTAATGTAAGCTTTTTGCATAACGTCTTCCGTCAAGTCCCAAACGATGAATTTGAAAAAAAATATATATCTATTTATAATATTGCTAATGTATCATTAATTTCTATATGTCATAGGTATATCTAAAAAACATTTCGTATTTAAAAAGCGTAGCATGTCCGCCTTTCGAATACTCTTTTAGCGGAATTGAAATAATATTATATGATCGGTCTATTTTAACAGAAAACTTACCATTATTCTATTGAAAAGTTTTAAAAATTGCAAAGCCAATCCACCAACCTTTGGAATTTCAACCACATACAGTGTGTTGCACAGAATAGATTCGCCAGTGAAATATTAAAGAAAAAGTGTGTAAAAATTGTACCTCTATTTGTTTTGTATCTTAATTCCTAGCAAGCCAATATTTTCTAATAACTTGGCAATTACAAATTTTTGCTTGGCTTTCTAGGAGCAGATCTCCTAAACTTTTTTTAGCGTCGTAGAGAGCATTTTTGTTGTAGACATATTTTCCCTGTCCCTCACATTTATAATTGGATTTAGACAAGCATAAATTTGACATCGAGAATTTGTGTAAAAACTCTTAAAGTACTGATTCCTTTTCCAGAAATGCATCCATAAACATGGACCTTGGTCGTATGTTTAACATACACCTTTACTCATACTACTTATGTAGTTGTCTTTCTATAAGAGCTTCAGTCAAATCAGGTTTTTGAAATGTTAGATTCCTTCAACGTCAATCTGAACATTCAAATGGACAAGTTTATGCTTTGCAAGAAATAGTGGCATTTTTTAATGCATTTTTAATGGCTTGGATATAACTTTTTATGGTAGTTTTTGTAAACACACTTTTTATAAAAATTTAGTACCGTTATCGTGCGCAGTAAAGACGGTAGGCAAGTCTGTTCTGTAAAATACACTGTGGAATATTTTAGCTTTGTCAATAAGTCTGAAGTTAGCTTCGGCACTCAAATTAAAGAAGCATATACATTTTCGGAGTGGAAGGGTCTGGTTATAAGGATATTCTTACTACTTATTTCTGGAATATCGTGAGCAAAAGGTATTTTTTCTGATGAACGCCATAGCTATACAGTATACATAGAGTATACTTCTGCTCTGTTGTCATTCAGTTGATTCCGATGCGGATATGAACCATAAAATAACAGAAGGAACTCTTTCTAATAGTGAACAGGCCTCGCCAGGCAAAGTATAGATATTTCTATCATTCAAAAGGCTTTTCATAGAAACCCCATCTACCATTCGCACCTCCATAAAACTTTAAGTCACTGTATTTTTAAGACAACTTTAAGATGCACACCACAAATAAGAGCAAAAGCTTAGCCAAACACGTTATAAAATATGTATGTCGAGGGTTGCTTTTTATAATTCCCTTGCACAGTTTAGTACTATCATGGAGTCTGCCATATCCTTTAGAAAGGTTGGCATATTTTACCATAAACGTGATTTCAGAGATCTTAAAAATTCATCTCAACAAAAAAGTAATAGAATAAATGCATCGATAAACCAAAATCATTATATTGCGAGCAAGTATCATTCCTTTAGTATCGTAAAAATGGTAGAATGAATTTTTATCGTGGTCGCTGTTCACTCACAGACGAATTTCGGGAAAGTCGACCGAAGTCAGTTATTGTGCCAGAAAATATCGATATGTATGATCTCCTTGCAATCTTTTTAAAATATAGCTGATAGTAGATGGAGAGATGCAAAGAGATCCAAACTTACCAGAACGTTATAGCCCACCTACATAACAATCAAACGTCAACATATGAAACGAATGGATGCCTGTAGCCTCAAGGTTGTGATAACTGGCTTCAGGTCCATAGGATAACAGGCAGCCAAAATGGGTATCCCTTACAATATATATTGCCATAGTTATATCCACCGGAGAAAAAGGAAACTATCCTCCACTTCCTCTGCGAATGTCCCGCCCTATGGAAGATTTATGGAGGATTTTAACTCTTGGTAAACCGCTTTTTGAAAGCTTCGGAGAACTGGCCTCATAAAGTTCTGAATCGCACAGACTGCATGTACTCATGAAGGAATAACCGTATAACTTGTTGGTAGTGAAGCTATGTCAAAAAAAATGGTGCAGAAGCACTAATTAGATTATTGGTGAATCACCACTTCAACCAACCAACTAACCATTATCTCCTTGTGGTAAAAAGGTGTATTTGGCCCGCACCCCCCACAGTTTAAAAAACGCTCTGGAAACACGCCTGGGCAAAATGCTTGGAAAATTCATTCAAGCGAACACAAGCGTGTATTTATCATTTTTAAAAACCAACGTTCAATTTTCTATTGTCGGGAATATATAGTAAATAATAGCCATCATATTAAGGCAAGTAAAAAGTACGAACATTTCTTTTTACATTCTTTTAAGAATTTCACATTACTTTACGAAGAACTTCCGTTAACGATGGCTGATTTGAGAGTGAAAATATTGCAAATATTTTTACAACGAATGATACGCATTCGTCTTTTTCAGCATTTGCGCGTTTTTAAGGAAGATAAAATAGCGGAATATTCATAATAAGTGGACACTAAATGTACAGAACTGACCTTGCACAAAGCATAGCGCGTTAATTTTATATATAATATAATATGACACTAATAAGAGGGATAAAAATGATATTTCTCAACATATGCGCGGCGTTGAATCGATTTAGTGTCATTGGCATTAGTTTGCCAATCGTTAAAATTGAAAACATTTAAAAGGAGAGCTGAGTAAGCCATGTCTGTCTAACTTAATAACTTATAACTTATAATTACTTGATATACATAGACATTAGTTACATCCCGTAAAAAGTGAGTCAGTATATTTTAATATTTAAAATATGTATGTGAAAAACCTCGGCCGCCGTAGGCGAATAGGTTGGTGCGTGATTACTATTCGGAATTCACAGAGAGAACGTTGGTTCGCATCTTGGCGAAATAGCAAAATTAAGAAGAACATTTTTCTAATAGCGGTTGCCCCTCGGCAGGCAATGGCAAACCTCCGAGTGTATTTATGCCATGAAAAAGCTCCTCAAAAAATATTTGCCGTTCGGAGTCGGTTTGAAACTGTAGGCCCCTCCATTTGTAGAACAACATCAAGACGCACACCACAAATAGAAGGAGGAGCTCGGCCAAACACCCAAAAAGGGTGTACTCGCCAATTATGTATATATGTATATGTGAAAAACCTCTAATTATGTGGCGTCATGAAAACCACGCCATCCATGGCTTTGGATATCATATTACATCTGCCACCCTAGATCTCTTCTGCAAATACTCATCGGCCTGTTCAGCTTTAAGGCTCAGAGCGAGCTCACAATGGAAGACTGTCACACATAGGCATTTAACCATCTTAGACTCTTATATGGATATACCCAGTGATAGTGATTATCACCCTCCCATTCTCTGCTTCGAAAGGAATTTCTTAATGAAAATCTCTTTTAGGCTGGAATGGCTGGAAGAAGATCCATCACCCAACACACCCATTAAGATCTACACGGACGGATCTAAAATGGACACCGGTGTAGGATCAGAGTTACATTACGAAGAGCTTTTTATCAGTGAATCCATTAAACTACCGGATCACTGTAGCCTTTTTCAAGCGGAAATAAACGCTATTCATGAAGCCTTGAAATGGTTAGAGATAAACAGAATATCATCAACAGATATCTGCATTCTATCAGAGAGCCAAGCTACCCTACGTGCTCTGGATGCATTTCAAATAACATCAAGGAGTGTCTTACCTTGTCGCTAATCTCTTAATGAGATGGCCAAACAGTATCGTATTATCTTATGCTGAGTCCAGGCCACAGAGATATACCAGGGAACTGTAGGGCTAACCCACTTGCCAAACATAAGTAGTTTTATGGGGGTACCTCTCGCAACTTTAAAGCTTCAGTTCTGTAAATCAAATATGTATTAGTGCCAATACCTGTGAAATTGCTTTGCAAACATTGCCAAGGCTAAATCTAAATAAATATTATAAAATTGAGTAGACTTCAAATTAGGAACTTAGCAGGGACCCTCGCAGGACATTGTCTCATAGGAAATCATGCAAGGAGATTAGGCGCTTACATGAATGATTTCTGTCGTAGCTGTAGGAATGATGAGGAGCTGGAAACAATTCAAAACCTTCTTTGCGCTCGCCCGGCTCTAGCCAGAAGCAGGAATCGATATTTAAGATCCTACTTCGTAATGAATATAGATAATCTATGCACTTTAGGTATCAACACTCGTTTACGCTTTGTCAAAAGCTCAGGATGGTTCAATATGGAAAAGGAAATGTAGCCCAGCCCCTGCGCCTCATAACGGACCCATTGGCGGTCTAAATGGCATCGCTGTCTCTATGAGCGATGCGGCTGCCAAACCTAACCTAACCTCTTATTAAATGGTAAATGGAATAATATAGAAAATACGAATACCATAACATATAATTTTTAGAAAACGAGAAAAACACAGCCCGCTTTTTTAGACGAAAAAGTTATTCTAAGACTACTCCATAAAATTCCATCAAACTTAATTCTTGGATTATTAAGTTACGTCTGCAGCATCGGCATAAAATCTAATTAAATATAAGTCTGAAAAATCAGAACATTGAATTGAACAATGTTAAAGTTATAAAAATCTATGTTTTTCTTCCGACAATAATTGTGGCAGCTAACATGGGACTGATACAATAAGCTCCATTTTACTCTACCACATGCATTTTCTTCGTGGTTACTAATAAACTTCTGAATCGAACTTTGCACTTATTTTACTTTGGTACACAAGCTTCAACCTGCGGGTGACACAAGCATCTATAAGTAAAAGATCAACTCACTGAAAATGTTTTATATAAGGTTGTCAAAAAAGTCTTGCGGTATTTTTATTGAATTTTCAATTGTTCATAAAATTGGTTATAATAATGCGATTTAAGTCAAATATGCGCCGTTTTGTTCGATGACGAGTTCCCAACGAGAAGCCAACTTCATAATGCCCCTCTTATAGAAGCTCGCTTCCCTATTGTCAAAAAACTCGGAGAGCCAATTTTCACAGGACTCTCTTGTGTACAACTTCCGACTACCAAGCTCGTTCGCCATGGACAGAAATTGGTGGTAATCACTTGGTGCGAGATCCGGAGTATACGGTGGATGCAAAAGAACCTCCCATCCGAGCTTCCGGAGCTTCTGGCGCGTCACCAAAGATGTGTGTGGCCTGGCGTTGTCCTGATGGAAGACAATTCGGCCTCTGTTGATCAAAGATGACCTCTTCTGCATGAGTGCTGCATTCATGCGGTCCAGTTGTTGGCAGTACAGGTCCGAATTGAGCGTTTGGCCATAGGGGAGCAGCTCATAGTGGATGATTCCCTGCCAATCCCACCAAACACACAGAAGAACCTTCTTGGCCGTCAATCCAGGCTTGGCCACCGTCTGGGCAGCTTCACCGCTTTTCTACCACGACTGTTTGCGCTTCACGTTGTCGTATGTGACCCACTTTTCATCGCCAGTCACCATCCGCTTCAAAAACGGGTCGATTTTGTTGCGATTCAGAAGCGATTCGCATGCATCCATACGGGCAAAAATGTTTTTTTGCGTCAAGTCGTGTGGCACCCATACATCGAGCTTCTTTTTGAATCCAAGCTTCTTCAAATGGTTTATAACGGTTTGATGACTCATGCCCAGCTCTTGGCCGATGCTACGGCTGCTACTATGCCGGTCTCTTTCGATCAATTCAGTGATTTTATCGCAATTTTCGACGACAGGCCTTCCGGACCGTGGCGCATCTTCGATCACCTCTGCACCAGAACGAAAACGTTGAAACCATCGTT
Organism: Anastrepha obliqua; assembly: GCF_027943255.1. Taxonomy (NCBI): domain Eukaryota; kingdom Metazoa; phylum Arthropoda; class Insecta; order Diptera; family Tephritidae; genus Anastrepha; species Anastrepha obliqua. The sequence continues at coordinate 93,462,095 of NC_072892.1, forward strand.
GTGCGGTGGAAATGGAAACTGTATCGGGTCCATAAACTGCACAAATTTTATTGGCAGCATGAGATGCATTTTTGCCTTTATCGTAGTAGTACTGTAAAATATGCCGTATTTTCTCTTTATTTTGCTCCATGTTTGCGACGCTATAACTCACGAACGACTAAAAGCAAACAACAATTAATCAAACACGTGTTAGCACGTGAAAAGAGCTTTCCAAAAAGCTCTAGCGTGAACCGATGCGACGAATACAACTAGAACTAACCGCTTGCAAAGACAAGCTTGCGGAAATACTTTTTTGCCAACCGTATACAAACCTATCGTATTTAAATTTACTTTAAAATTATGCATTACAATGTAAATTTAGATGCATTTTCATACACGTGTCAAAATACTTTTGATACGAGCACTTAAGCTCAATAAACGCATTGACTTAATGTAGAATTATCGTACGTAAATTGAATTCCACTCACAATACCATTAGTCATCTCCCTTGAAGCTGAGCCCCATTATTGCACTAAGGATGAAAGGTGCAGGCGTTTGTTTATTTTAAACTGGCAATACTCAAATTATGGTAAGGCACGGCGTTGTGGTTGCAAATGGTTTGACCCATCCATTTCGCTTCAAGCATAGAAAACTCATTACTTTGGTGTTAGGTTAGCCTGGATGCGAGTAGCTTAGCCCGCGCCAATTACACGTTGATTGTGATGTTGTCAATTAAGCTCACCTGCAGTGTCAGTCTGGCCGCAAATAGGCACACAGTTCGGCTTGGGCTCAGTGGAAGAGCAGAGGTTGATAACACAGTTAGGTTTACTTCAGTAAATATGATAGAAACGTTGATGTAAATTTATGTAAATATGCATTATGTAATTATGGAAAAATTAAGCCGGATTTTTATTATGGCATTTTTTACAACTGAGAGTGATATTCTAATGAAAAAACTTACTTTTTAGTGTCACTTCGATTTGAAGACAAGGTAAAATATTGACAAGAATCTGGAATATTTTATATCTTCAGTTTCAGCTTTGAGGTTTGCCAGGATATTTGGCCGTTAATGGAAAATCGTCAAAACTAACCTGATTCATCTGATTTCCTCTTTTAAATGATAGAGTCCTTAGAACATATTTACCCATGCCTTTCTAGGTCATGTATTGGAAGTCTAAAGGAATTGTGTTTTAGTTTTTGATTACATTGCCATTCGTTACCCAAATAATCCACTTATATTTCTTACTGCACTCCTCCTGAAAGCTATATAGAAGTAATTATTTGCTAATATTTTGATTTACAGGGTGCGTTTCATGTTCAGACGGAATTTTAATTAATTGTTTGAGTTTGGAAGACTTGTGATTGTTGGTGCATAACATACCAATCTTCTTTGCTATTTCATTATGTTCAATATAGCCTTTAATTTGACCTTTTTCAAAATCGGTTAAAGATTTTCCCCGACCCATATTAAAAAAAAATGTTAGCAATTACTTTAAATTTAAGTAGACCGAAGAAATTATATGTTTTCAATCACGCAGTCAATCAAAAAGTGAAGTCAAAGTTGTCAAACCTAATCAGATGAGTCAAAAATAGACCACACATTTAGCGAATTTCACGATGAAAGCAAAATTCTGATTTACCGTTGCATATAATCCGTTACATTTTTTTGTCCTACATATAATGAGCAAATAAATGAATGTTCAAAACAAAAAACAAAGAAGGAAAAAATGCCATAGGAACAAAGAGAGAAGAAAAAATAGAACAAATAATTTTCAAACCTATTCAGTTGAGCGGTAGTGTATAAAGGGGCCATCAAGAGGAAATTTTAATTTCTTTTGTATCACAGTGTGAGTAAATTCGAAAATTTACACCGTATGTAATTATATTTCAATTTCTTTGCCCGTACAAGGCTTTTTGGAAAACCATGCTGACTGAACGCCCGAATGACTTACTGCGCATTCATTACAGTTGTTAAGCCAATAGTCACGCTTCCCTAACATGGTGGCCTAAGGATAAGCAACGACTTGCGGCAAATGAACTCAATAAAATTTACCTCAGCAGGCTTTGCTCAATAGATCTCTTTTGGTCGCAGAAGAACCTTAGCAATTTTTCTTAATTTTTACTGAAATCAAAGGAAGGTCTTAGTTTAAGAAACTATTTGCCTTATTATATATGGTATTAAAGATTTCGATACCACATTCCACAAGTCTAAAGTTTGGCCTAAGTTTCGACACCAAACTCAGTTGGTAATCGAGTATGTAGTTAAAAAAGTAAACGGAGAGTTTTATACCAGCAAAAGTATGCTGTGCAAGAAGTGTGGCCTCCACTGCAACTGTGTGGCCTATTTCGAACACACGTTTGGTGACTTGCATTAGTTGAACGCTACATCCAAACCAAACTCTAAAGGATACAAAGATCAGTTTATATTCTAATAACAAAGAGGTATTTCAGAATTTCTTCACCAGGGTTAGGGTTTATTTATTTTATTTAACTTCGCAGCTTAACTGCTCTGAATGCAACACCCAATATGTCGGACTAGCGGATGTAACATTTATTTGACTATAACTTTAATTTTACACACCCTATATTTATTTGACTATAACTTTAATTTTACACACCCTATATTTGAATAATTAATTATTTGCAAAAGTATTCCGCTAATTCACAAATTGCACTTTAAGTTCAGAACTGCCTTATTCCTTTTTCGGCTGATTCTGCATAAGCATTAACTATTTCTCGGAAGCTATTTGCATACACGTACACAATTGTTCATACTCCCAAGTATATCGGATAGTCCGTAGTACGGCGTACTAGCCCATTTAGGATGATACTAGACCTCATTCACTCTTTTGCAATTGATTTTAACTGTTTATTTTGGAGAACATGCATTTAGGATTAGTTCCTTATTATATACGGCGCATTAAATTTTAAAGAAAAATTCAATTTTTTTAAATAGTTTTGTTTACCGAAACAGAAGTAACCATTTTGAAGTAAAATTAAGAAATGTTTCTTTTTAATTTTTTTATTTAAAATCACTTAAATATGTATACGAGTATGATACATACAGTCAGTGTCAGAAGAAAATAACCGGTTTTTTATTGTAACTTCAAGATATATTACGTTCTGCTCTTTGCTGCATAATAGTCTCACTCAAGGGTTACAACGCCAGTGCTAACTCAGATTAGTGTCGTTCGAAACCTTTCCGTAAACGTAAGCAAACAAAAATTAGTGAGAAGTACGCGAAGCGTTTTGAGGCGGTAGTTTTATGCATTCGAAAGGGCCGAAATTATCATACGCCACGGCTGCAAAGGTAATTAAAAAATCAAAAAATGATGTGGAATCAGCGGTATAAGGTGTACAAAATTTTTTATGACTTTTCCGAGCGCGAACATATTTCTTTTTCTCTTTTTGTAGATTACCTATAATTGAATTGTTGGAAATTTATTATGGAACCCTACAGTACAACACAACGCGTTAAAATTATCAAGTTTTTCTATTCTTGTCAACGATCAATTGTTTTAACGTAGCGTGAATATCGGCAACATTTTAATTCCAGCTCAGCTCCCACAGCCTTCATGATTAGGAGTTTGGTCGGTCGTTTTGAGGAACTAAAAATCAAAGGGCAACACACTAACACCAGTTGCACCCATCTGTATTGTTTGGTGCGGTGTTATGGCCACTAGAGTTATTGGTCCATATTTCTTCGAAAATGAGGATGAAACGCCGGAATCGATTTCAGGAGCTTCTTACAGAACATTAATTGAAAACTGGTTGCGGCCAATAGCGGAGCAGTATCCTAATTTGTGGTTTCAACAAGATGGAGCAACTGCGCATACTGCTAGGCAAACTATGGACCTGCTGCGTGAAATATTTGGCGAACGTCTGATTTCCAAAAATTCAGACTTCCCTTGGCCACCTCGTTCGCCAGATTTGACTGCGCCCGACTTCTTTTTATGGGGATATTTAAAAGACAAAACGTATCTTAATAAACCGCAGACTATTAGACAGCTGAAGCAGAATATTCGAGACGAAATACTGAGCCTTCAACCAGAAGTATTATGTGGTGAAATGGAAAACGCGTTAAAAAAAGCCAATCTTTGTATCGAGAAAAATGGGGAACATTTGTCTGATATAATATTTCGTACATAATTTCCAGCCCACCCTGTATAATAAAGGGTTTTGCAATTGGCGCGGGTCGATTTTGGCGCCCTGTGGCAGCCATTTTGTTTTGGTGACATCTGTCAAATCTTTTGTTTATTAGTCAGTTGTTTATGCCAAATCATCATGGCAAGTTACACGATTGAACAGCACGTTCAAATAATAAAACTTTATTATCAAAATGAGTGTTCATTAACGCAAACGTTGCGCGCATTGCGCCCATTTTTCCATTTTCCGTAGACGTGGTGGCCCTTCCAATTTCATATGACCCATATTGAACCATATGGACCTAGACGACATGTGGTTCCAGCAGGACGGCGCGACGTCCCACACAGCAAACGCCATTTTATTCCATTTCAACATCTACCCGCCCTTATTGAAAAACCCTTTATTATTCAATTTCTCACGATATCCGAAAGTAATTTTAACGCATTGCTTCCAGTGTTTTTTGTTTAATTTGCTCCAACAAATCGCATGAATAATTAAATAGAAATATTATATTACTTAATTAAAAAACAATCAGATCGAAATAGTTGTATACAAGTCAACTAGAATCATGATTGAATATTAAAACGGTTGCTTAGCGAGAAACTGTATTGCTAACTCTAGAAATGTTTAGCAAGCCCGGAGGAAATGTAAAACATGTAGGGAAAACATTTCGATTTGAAAAGGGTGTGCTTCTAAACTCACTTCTGCTCAAAGTTTGTATCAGTATGTCCAGGACCAGTATGACATAGAATGCATCCTAACATACCGCTTAAATTGGGATATCATAGAGCATTTGACGCAATGTGCGCGAAAAGTTCACTTTTTGAAAATCCGATACTGATGCATTTGGAATACTATATATCATAGGTTGCGAAGGTGCTTACTATGTAAGTTGCTTAAAACATTAACAAGTTACCAAGAGTTCACTGAGCGGTATGTAATAATCACAACCCTCAACACCCGTGATAGTATCCAAATTGCTGAAGCTGAGTGGCTTTTCCCAATCGACATATCAGTGGATAATTTAAAAACTTTCTTTATGATAATGAGGCAGCAAGCACCAGCTTTGGTACAACTCTTTGGCACTGCGACAGATACTTTGAAGCTATCGGTTGTGTGCCCGTAAATACCAGCTCCAACGGCAAAAACCTTTTTTTTCACAACAAGGTTACACGAGTATCAATTAATTAAGAATTAACTCAAGTTAATTCGAAATAAGAAGAGTTTTTAAAAAAGTCCTTTTAACTTCTTCTATGAAATAATTCTTTATGACCTTGGTCACATGATAGGGTTTTACTGGCGAAACTTCCCAACTTCGTGATTTGTTTCACTTTTGAAAACTAATTTGAAAATATAAATCGTGGATCAAGTTAAACCATTTTTTGTTTTAATATCACACTAAGCAATTTCTGTCGATAACTTCTATTTGTACTATATTCCATTTCCTAGTGCGTTCTGAATTTAAGCTTATTCGTATAACACATGAATTTAGGAGTACCTCAACTGTTTCAAATGATTTCACTCCGGCACCTGTTGCCGACATTTACTGCAACACTAAGCATTTATTTATTAGATTCCTTCCTCATTTCAAAACCTAACTAAATATTTTGTTCTTCGTACTTACCGCTGCCACCATCGTAGGATTTTATAGTGGAGCCGCTAGTGTTGGACCTTTTAATCTCTCGTCGTCCCATTTTGTTTGCTGGTGGCGTGGCTAAAAAGGTTTTTACTGCCCCTTCGTTTGCTGGTTTTGGTGGGCTTAGTTGCTCCTCCGCTTCACTGCTGAAATTTCCCTCAAATTCTCCGTGTGATTGTTTCGAAAGGTGTTGGTAATGCTGACGTTGCTGTTGTTGTTGTTGTGATTGTTGATGCGAGATAACTTTGTTTTGATGGTGGTGTTGATGCTGGTGCAAATGGGGTTGGTAATAATGTGAGTGATGTTGTGACTGGTAAAAATTTTTGGGTGAATTAGTGGCAGATGTGAGTGCGGGGGTGCTTGTGGTGGATGCGGCTAACGCTACAGCTGTTGTTGTCGCCAGCGATGGGGTAGAGCCAGTTGCCAGTAAAGCAAGATTTGGTGGAAATTCAAAATATTTCACCTGCAATTGATTGCTCGGTATATTGCCAGTAGTTGCTGACGGAGTAGTTGATATGCCTACTCTGTGTGCTGTAGTTGTGTTGTCGTTTGTACGATGAGTGATGGTGAGGTGACTTGTGGTGCTGGTGCTTGTACCTGTACTGTGACTATTGGTTGAGTTTGTATAATTTGTGTTGTTGTTGTTGCTGGTGCAATAGCCGCTGGTGCTGTGCGGTGTGGGTGGAGGGGGTGGACAAGCGTTGATGCTACCGCTGCTGCTGCTGGCAAATGATGGTTTGCGCAGTGATAACGGTCTCAACCCCTTAGCAGGGTGGAGTGGGTACTATCGGCCAGCAATACGAACCCAGTCGCGATGGTCACTATTATACCAGACACCTGTAATACAAAATTAAAATAATAAACTTTATAATGGGTGTATTTAAGAGCTGCCGGATTTGAATTAATGACCTCGAATATTGACTTTATTAGACTTATAATAGTTTCGGGCCTACGACTACTTCATATATGCAGTCACTTCACTTAAGCGGGGTTTTTTCAGCAAAACAGGCCTTGTTTCATTAAAACGAGGCTGGAGGCTGTCATTTTAGTCATTAGTATTAGCTGGTTTAGCGGCAGGCTAATCACCTACCCTGTCAAAAAGCAAAATAGATTAACGAAACCAACGCAAGACTGAATTTCATCGAGGCCCTATGCTACCGAGTCGGGTGAACAAGGAAAAAAAAATTAGCTGGTTGACCATTACAAAAAATCCATGTGGCCAACTTCTTGAGATAACTTCGTCGTCAAAAGTTTATACCAGTAAACTGAGGACGCGCTTTATGGCATGTGGGGCCATCTTTCTGAAAGCAGATATCACTAAGAAGAGGTGAACATGCAAAAAATCGTTAACCATTCGTCTGAAGCGCTAACCATTGGTGGTAATATTGGATCTTTCTTCAGTTTTGAAAAAAAGGACTAAATAAAGAGATTGCTCGGCCATGTGTATATGCGTACATGCACATGAACGAAATCGGTATGCCAATCAGTATTTTATGCTGGTGTAAGTTAATGTTGTAATTTTGACGTTACTGGTACTAAAACTGAACTGAACATACCATTGCATTTGCTAGAGTTATCTCAAACGTAAATATTGTTTTTCAATTCTTCTAGATGTTGATCTATTCTGGTATGAAAAAATCGTTCAGGGACAGCATACACCATTCTGCATGACACAGAAACATAAAAAAGTGTTTACCTGGAAATAAAATTTATGTACGTCTAAAGAAAAGACCCGTTACATGCACACAGTAACATGTTTGTCGTTGATGTTAATTAATCTCTTATTGGATTAGTGAAGATAAAAGTTTGGAGAGCATAAATGCAAATATAGAGGGTGGTAAAAAAGGGACGAGAAATATTTAAAGAGGTAATAAGTAAGAACTAAAATATTGTATGTATAAAAAGGTAGTATGGACGAATAGAAACAAACAATTTTAATAAATATGGATACGCAAGCTAAACATTTTAGAGAGGTGACATGTTATTCTTTATAAATTGTAAATTTCCAATGACCTGTTTATTATTATGCACGAAAAATACCGGACCTGAAACACCAAATTATAGAAAAAGATAATGGCAAACCTCTTAGTATACTTCCGCCATGAAAAAGCGCTTCTAAAAACTGTAGAGCCGTTTAAAACTGTAGATCTTTGCATGTGTGGAAAATTATTAATTATCCACAAACTAGATTTTTCCTCGGCAAAACAGCCTAAAAAGGATGCAACAGCCCATTATATACCAAAACCAGTTACTATAACAAAAACGCACAACTTTTGTTGATGATTGATGCCTAAAAATATAAAGTCGAATCGGCTAAGAATTAGTATCAGTAGTACTCTAGAGTTAATATAAGGGTCCAGAAAAAATAAATTCATTATTTTTTTTCCATTTTTCTAATAGGTGGCTTTAGTACTCTATATCTCCCGAGTTGTGCAGGACCGATCAGTGGGTAATTTTCGGCAACGTCATGCGAAAATTGCGGTGATCCAATCGCGGGGGCCGGGAGCAAAGAATTGTTCCTTAGGAAGTTTGTGTTGGCTATTTCGTGAAATTTCTTGGGAGTTACCTACTCTGCGTCTTTACGGCCAGCTTTAGTAAAAGGAGCCGGAATTGAATTCCATCAGGACACTGGTTTACGAATAGCGCACATAAGCTTGTATAATTTCACCGATTAGCAACACCCTTTGGAGATTACCTGGAGAAACATAAAAAAAACTACTACTACTAATTTAATAGCATCGCCAGCAAAAAAAGCATTTCGCATGCCAACAGTTTTTAATGGCATCCCACTCGGTGTTCAGCAAAATTCAATTAACGAATTTCAATGTGGTTGCAAAACGCGTACACAATGAAATATGCTAACTTCATTTTGTAATTAATTTCACTATAAATTAGCATCAACAAGTGTTTTCAGTGCAGATGAAAAAATAGCAATATTTTTATTATTACATATACAAATGCATGTGTGTGGCACAGTAGGTGGCTGGTTTAATTCGAGTTGAATTAATGCGGTGAAATCCAGAATAACGTCAGCTTCGACTTTGGCTATGTCGAGGTAAATTAATTTCAGTTCGCTTTCGGTTCGGCTTCGGCCCAAAATCGAGTGGGGCTAGTAAGCATTTGCGTATGCTGGGGGTCAGCTCTACGCCTATAGATGGTGCCACTTGCAAAGTGAAAATGTGAAATTTCAGCGTTAATAATAATAATAATAAAGGGTTATATTAAACTTTAGTCAAGTAGACAGATATACAATTTTAGAAGATAAGGCAACGCATTTAATTTATTGAAACTTCTTACGACAATTATTGATCAACATGTCGCAAAATTCGTGATTTTTTTGTATATGTAAATAATCATCCGAGTGAGTGGCAAATTCAAAAGTTGGTGAACAAGTTTCAACAAACTGGTTCTGTCGAGGATAGGAAAAGGACTGGCAGACCAAAAACTGTAAGCTCTTTTACTGCTGTAGCGCGAAGTTTTGCTGAACAACCTCCAATATCGATATCTTAACGTAACTCGCAATTAGGCGTTCATGAATCGATAGCTTGGCGAGTTTTGGCTGCAGACCTGCTCATAGTTTACATTTAAAATGTAACCCTTTTCTACTCTTAAGGTGTAGCCGGAATATGTAGGATGCCAAATGACGCTGTAATACTTAAGATTCGACTTGAGAAATAAATTATGAAATGAATGAAACTCTTGAGGGTGGAGAGGTCCCGGAACTATTGTTTTTTTAAATAAATCAAACCCTCAGGGTCGTAAATTGGATTTAAGTAGAAATATTATATATAAACCAATTCTCATTCAAGACGACAATGGTCCAATTCGTTCAACGTGCTGCAATGATTTCAAAAAATTAATTAGATAATATAATATATTGATTTGCAAATGTCCATTAGATTCGCGTACAGGATCTGTACGTGCACAAGCCACACTCGTGAGAATACGGCAAGTATTATCTCCCTTCTTTTTGATAGAATCACCTATAAAATGACGTAAATATCGAAATTTATTTACAAACAACTTGTTTATTTCTATTTTTTTATTTTATCTTTCTTGTTTAGATTAAGTCAATCTAACTTTTAACTTCTGCATAAAAGAGCTGGCTTTTCTCTCCTTAGTTCCCTCACAAACTTCATCTAGAACTTCGCCACAATGCAATCTTGGGCTCTATTATTCTTTTGTACGTGCTAATAAGTCCAATATGTGGGCAAGGAGGGAATTTCTGGTCCCAAGGTCGGAAAATTCAGCCTGCACAACGAAACATCCGGTAACGAACAGAGGGTGATCGACTTAGCCGGCCCCGAAACATGGTAGTCTGCAGCACCAGATTCCAGCATAAAAAGATACACTAAGCTACCTGGCTGACTCTTGATCGAAAAACGCGAAACCAGATCGATCGTGTGATGATAGATGGAAGACACGCGTCTATGCACAACAGACCGCTTACTGAACTCTCGCTCCTGCTCTCAGAGAGTACTGCTAAAAAATCCGGCATGCACCAGCAATACAGCAACATTTCTCGTTGTCTGCGTACCGTCACCGAAGAAGAAATAAGATTTTGGCGAGCTCGAAAAAACAATTGGCACGATGAGCAATGTCATACTGCCGCGGAAAGAAAGGATGCTGCCTATAGAGCTACGCTGCGATTGGGCGCAACGCGAGCGAAGTGGGATCGCTACCGGGAGCTAAGAAAGGAAGAGAGAGCTATTATCAGAAAGAAAGAAACGAGAGGCCTAAATACGTGAGGGTGAGGTACTTGAGATGCTGGACAATAGGAACAACTCCCGAAAATTCTACCAGAAAGTTCGGCGGCTTACAGAAGGTTTGAAGACCGGGGCGTTATCCTGTAAGAAAAAAGACGGCAATTTGGTGACTGACCAAATCGAATTTAAATTATGGAGGGAACACTTCTCGAACTTGTTAAATAGTGATAGCTGCGCATCTCACAGAGAATTTGGGATGACGAGGTGATAATAGCGATGTCGCGGCTAAAGAACAACAAAGCAGCGGGCGCCGACGGACTGCCGGCTGAGCTATTCAAACATGGCGGCGAGGAATTGGTAAGGTGCATGCAACAGCTTCTATGCAAAATATGGTCGGATGAAAGCATGCCTGCCGATTGGAATTTAAGTGTGCTCTGCCCACTCCATAGAAAGGGTCATTCTACAATTTGTGCCAATTACCGCCGGATTAGTCTTATCTAAATATCGCCTATAAGGTCCTAGCGAGCGTATTTTGTGAAAGGCTGAAGCCTGCCATTAAGCAATTGATTGGACCTTATCTTAGACCTGGAAAGATATTCACAATACTCCAAGTCTTGGATGAGACCCATGAAAGGAGAATCGACACACACCATCTTTTTGTTCAAAGCTACATTCGACAGTATGAAAAGGAGTAACCTATATGCCGCGATGTCTAAATTTGGTATCCCCATAAAATTTACACGGCTATGCTCAATACGAGCAGCGCCAACAGAATTGGAAAGGGCCTCTCCGAGCCGTTGATACCAAACGAACTTTCAGACAGAGTGACTCGCATTCGTGTGACTTCTTTAAATTGATGTTGGAAAGGATCGTACGAGCCGCAGAACTTAATCGTTCAGGCACAATATTTTATAAGAGCGTACAATTTTTGGCGTACGCCAATGATGTAGGCATCATCGGCTTTAACAACCGCGCTGTTAGTTCTGCCTTCTCAAAACTGGATAAAGAAGCAAAGCGAATGGGTCTGGTGGTGCACGAGGACAAAACGAAGTACCGCCTCCTGTCTTCAAACAAACAGTCAGAGTATCCGCGTATCGGGGCCGACGTCACTGTTGACAGTTATGTTTTCGAGGTTGTAAAAGACTTCGTTTATTTAGCAACCAGCATTAATGTCAGCCTTAATATCTACGGAAGAATCTCCCTTCCCAACAAGCTTGTGTGTATCGTGAATTATTCTTTATAATCAAACTAGCAAACCCTGTGAACTCCGTTTCGCCACCAGATTGCTTCGCTTTTTGTAAGATTTCGTTTGGGGATTAAAAGATGAAGAAAAATTATTTTTTTTGTTTTAAATATGAAAAGGAAAAATATATTTCATTTCACAACAGCAATGAATTCATTTCGAGTACTAAACTGAAGTGTAATTTAGTTGAACTTCTCTAAGTAAAAAATGAAAGTGAATCGAAAGTAAATACTGAATCGAAGCGTTATACGTGTCCGCAAATTATCCGTTTCATTGAAGTGCTCTTTGGTAAACCCCATTTTTTGTTCTTTGGTCTGACGTTAACACAAATAGAGCGGATGGTTTCCCAACTCGTGAACACGCAACGTATAGCTGCCCATGTGAAAAACAATGATTTTCTAAAACGATAGAATTTTGGATCATTTACTACATCACCGGGATTTGTTATGGAGTCAACGGATTTGTATGTCACTAAATCGCCAACCATTTTTGATTGATCTTTGCGTCGAGAATTGCTCGTGGATCAATGAAATGACAAATGTTTTCCCTCCTCCAGGAGCGTCCAGGAAGAATAGGCCACCAGTATTATTGTCCACCGCTTTCATTAATGTTTCGTATACCTGTTTTTGCTGTTCATTCAGCAACGGCACATTATTTCGAACGAATTCCTGCAATGCATCAACATTATATTGCAGCTCTCGATTTAATTCTTGGTTGAATGCATCGTGCATCGATCAATTTTGCGCAATCATTCCTACTTCAATCAGTAGCTTATTTGCAATAGTCAAGCATTGATCCTCACTCAGAATCAATCCTTCGTTGAAGTTGAATAAAAATTTGCACAATACGCGTGATTGATTTGATGGTTTCCAATTGAACTTTTAGGAAATGAATAACTTTATCCTCTATTTCACAGTGAACACAATACCGGTTTTAAGTTAGCGTTTGAAAGAACGTGCGCATAATAAATGTCATATGAAATTAACTGAGCAGAGTACATGTTATAAACCTCACGGAGCCCGAGACCTTTCCAACGAATGCAATAGCGTCAGGAAGGGAAACCCGACTTATTTTTATATTATAGACATGTTAATCACCTAAATCACTAAATAACAAACAAGTCAAAACCAAAAATGACAACAAACAGAGATAAAATTGGGATTCTCTTGACTACCTGCGGTGGTGGGATTCGCATCAACTCAGCAACCACTAAGCAAGCACACCAATTTGCGGGATCAGAGGTGTTCGAGGAGGCTTTTGGAGTTTTTCCCTTCTAGATCATCACGATAAACATTCATCAAATGCCACAAAATTTCAGTTAGTTTTCGCTTCGGCTTCGACAAAAAACAAAACTGAGTTTAAAAAAACTTATAAACTTTTAATATTTGTGAAATTTTTCGAATATTTGTATATGTTGTTCAGTCTATTTCTAATTATGAGTAATAGTGGCAGATAGGTTATAACCGAAAGCAGAGGAAATATTTTAAATATTTTCTATGAGTCTGTAACTGGTGAGAGAATGAATTGTGAGCTACCATATATGAACGCTTCAGGAGTGGTGATTCTGATATAGAAGATTGGTAAAGCGATGGAAAACAAAAAAATTTAAAACATTCAAAATTGAAGTCACTACAAGACTTAGCACAGGGGGCCGGTAGCGAGTGAAATTAATGTGTTTGATCTGTTTATTCTGTTTTTGGTTTGAGATACGACCCTCCATGCCCATTTTTGCATTACAGTAAAAAAGCAAAAGGTTCAATATTTCACATTGAAACGAAAGACAATTTCAATAAAAACCCCTTTCTTAATTTGGGTATATCAAATATCACGTACTGCAGCGCCACAAAATGCAATGCTTAGTATTATTCGAATTTAAAGCTTTACTTTTCGGCTACCTAATTTTATAACAATTTTCAATTTTAATTTAAATATAACAATTGGATGCTTTAAATGATATTTTGGTATCCAACTGGTTCGGTTTCCTTTGGTAATGCGTTCTATGTTTACTTATTCACTTCAAGTCGTTTGTTTCTTAACCATAAACGGGAAGCGAAGTAATTCAGTAGGTACATCAGATTGAAGAAAATATATTCGACTCAACCAGTTATATTGCACCATAAAAATCCTTTTATAAAATTTCGAGGTTCTTTAATCTCTTCTAATTTTATTAATTTTTCCGTGATTTGCTCAAAAATTCTTGCAGCTAACGCGACATGTACCAATGTAAGTGAACAATTTGACAACTCGGGGCAAAACATGACACATAAGCATGCATTAGCTGCAGACACTCACTCATTCAATCATTCGTTCATTTATCCCTTTCCTCAATGCTTTCCACTGAATTAATGACAACTCGTACATAAAAGTCGTGATCTTTTTACTATTTTTGCCGAGCGCTACGTCATTTACATCTCAATCGATTTCGAATTGAATTACCATCAAATGACACCAGCCGAACACGGAGACACACAGACACAGGCATACGTACAAATTTACACTCACATATGGAATTACATACATACGTTCAGTAAATTGAGTCGACTACAAAGGACATTAACAATGCAAGCGACAGTTGAAGGATTAATGTATTGAACCAAGAGCGGAGAGGAAACCTAACCGGAAAAGAGATAAACAAATCAAACAAAAAAAGGTTTTAACGAAGAATGATAGCAATGAAAATGCTGACTGCGGGCGACCAAAAAGCAGAATGAGCCAAGATTGTTGCATAAATGAAAAATGCTGGAAGGAAACAATTTTCACAGCCGCTGTCGATTTCATTTTGCTTCAAAGCTTTTCGTCTTTTTTGTTTCTTCATTTTTTGGTATTGCTTTTGCCTTGCGGAATTAATAAATTCATTTGCATGGTTTAACAGGAAGAGTAGCACGCACAGCACAACACAGCACACCATAAATAGCGCAACGAAGATAGACCGAAAAATAATGCTGAACAAGGTGAAAATTTCTCTTGACCACAAGACAACCACCCATAGTGCCGGACGGATATTGAGTTCTTTATTAGCATTGGCAATTATTTTAGTGACCCAAGGATAACGACTTGTTGCCAAGAGTACACGAGTATGTACATACACACTGTGTTCACTCATTTGTTCGCTATGTAAGTATGTTTGATATTATGTACGATTACTAGTACAACAAATACCTTCCCACATTAGTACCCAGCAGACTAGCAACAATAAACATATTGAAACCCGCTGATGGCTTATTTCTTTTGGGCATCTACACACATATTATATATACACGCAAGAGCGTTGCACTGGTCCGAAATGCGTGCAAAAACGTCTTTGCTTCAATAGCCTTGAACATTTGTTTAACTTCATGCAAGTAACTAAAGGTTCGGCCGTATTTTGTTGGTATTGTAGTATTTGCAGCCATCCTTTCACTATTGACTCTTCTGCACGTACGCATGCATATACAAGTATTATGCCTTTGAGGTTTTTATTTTTCCTGCATGTCATACGAATACATTTCCAAGAGTACACGAAGTTGTTTTTCTGCACTATCATCGCTCCCACTATTCCTTTCTTACTCTACCTTCATCGGAGACATCGACTCATTCTGCAATGACAAGCACAAAAACGCACGCATAGTACTTTTTCAGGCTTCTCTCATCTGTAAGCCCAACACTTTCGACCTTTTATTGATGGTGAACAATATCGACTCATTTTTCTTTTTAACCTTCATATCTCGCACTCATTCACTTCTCACACTTATTCACTGCTTACATACATATGCATGTTTATTTACACTCCTTCCCGGGCAAAAACTCAGTTCGCTAGAGTTGTGTAAATATTACTGATTCAACTTTTGTCGTCGCACACCTGGAGTGATGGGAATTTAATTTTCTTGTGGGTGAAATATTCAAATACGATGGATGCGCCTGAAAGTAGGCAATCCGATTTATGTTGCCTACACACCTACATTTCTCATGGTGGAGGAGAATGAATATGACTGTTAATAAGTAAAGTGTTCATATAGAGGGTGGGACAATGACTGATTTCTTCTTCACCTTAGAATTACCAAAGATTTTTTATAAAAAGCTAGCCAATACCAAGCCGGGAGACCGATGCTCTTTGCTTTAATTTTGCTTTTGATGTGATATCATTTTCATGCAAGATCTCAAAGATGGCCTCTTTTCTAGGAATTCGATGAAGGAGTTTTGTCATCCACAAATATATGGAATTCTTCAAACGCTCAGATTTCACATAAAAATGGTAATAGAATGCATATTTATTATTTATTTATAAAGTTACTCGTAGTAATCAGCCAATTCTGTACATTTGCAGGAAAACAGGTATCCGAATCACAGAACGATAGTGAATTTGAACCAAATCAAGTCCGGGAATAAGATCTAACTATCCAAATAAATATTAAGGACAAGTTCTATTTAGCTGTGCCCCACTATAAAACACAAAAAGAATACTCGCCCAGTCTAGTATAAGTATAGTATATGCCAGATAAAATGCAAAAATTACTGTACTAGTCCTTCAATATTTCGCTTAATTTTTTTTTATTTGAATGAACTTTGAATACAGCAATTAAAACTGAAATAAAAGTGTACTTACCGTAACTACTTTTAATTCGAAACATTTTAAAAACACCAAAAATTTTTTGATAGAAATATAGTTCGTATAACAACAAAAATTATATATTATAATATAACGCAAAGTTTCAAAATTTGTACAAAATCTTTCAAAATTATTCACTCCATCAAAACTTTTAACTTTTTAACCAGTAGTTTTGGAATTTATGTGGACAAGCAGTTTTATAATCCATTCAGTCTTAGTATAGGTTAGGTTAGGTTTTTTTGGTAGTCGGTTTTAAAAAATAGGTCCGTTATGGTACCACCGTGTAACACGCGATCCTCAGTATTTATTTATCATGGAATCATTTAGATGCGCTTATGAAGCGTGGGATAGGTTCTATTCCAACACCGGATACTTTCGTAAGACAGTAAAAAGATTATTTTCCTAACAATCTTTGCTCTACTCCTAGCTAAGGCTAGACGATTATAGAGGAAGTGTTCCCTGCTTCTTTCGCTTCCTCGTCTCTACACCCGCTACAGTATTCATGAGAAGATACTACTAACCTACCTAACAGCCAATGACCGGTGACACAAGCCACGACCTTCGAGATGTTTTCCCTTGAGAGGCTGAGCAATTCTCCTGATCTTTTGCTTATAGAACACGTATTTTCTTCCCTCCATGACCTATTGGCCTCTTGGAGAATATTATTTTTGCCATTGGTATTCTAATGTTAATACCCTTTATCGCTAAGTGATCGGCTTAGCAATTTTCTTAAACATGTCTATATCCCGGAGCCCATATAAGACTGACAGTCTTAGTACAACAAAGTACCAGTTTTAAGTGACTACAAAATACCGGTCGTAATTTTAAGCCTAGCACGGTTAATCTGAAATTAAACTCGGAGAGGCCGCCCTGGTATGTAATGGTAATTTTAGACGTAAGCATGTTACTTCAGAGATGTTCAACCTCCTACGGAGAACCTCTCATGCCAACAAGTGCTACCTTGGACTAAAGACACTTTATAAATCTCTCATTATGCCCGTTCTATCATATTGTGCAGAAGCTTGGACAATGATATTATCCTGTGAAGACCATCCCTTAAAGTGTTTGAAAGAAAAATGATGCGGAAGTTTTCTGGACTTTGCTCATGGAAGCCGACGACTATCGTATGCGATGGAATAATTAGATGTATGAGCTTTACAGCGACATTGACACAGTGTTGCAAATAAAAATCCAGCGCCGCCGGTGGCTAGGACATATCGCTCGAATGGATGCAAACGCTCCGGCTGCCTGAAAGTTTTTGGGGTAGCACCAGCTGGTGGTAGCAGAGGAAGAAGAAGATACCGGACTCATAGCATTGATCTTCAATGACATCCCAGGATCTAACAATAACAAACCGTGGCTTTCTTGAGGCCGCTTCGCATTATCAAAAAATAGAAAATCGATACTTAGGCTTGCGTGACACGTAGCGTCATCTTGCTGAGATCAGGGCTCACCCACATCTAATTCTGAAAAAAAAAAAAAAATGGTTCCGAAATAAAATTACTTAGCGTTGCTGCCATTTTTAGTTACTAAAATAAATGGGAAGCGATATCAAAGTGTATAGTCATTTTTCTTCAATGTCTGAGTTAGTTCAGTTCAAATAAGAGAATAAGCTTACATTTTTGCGAATTAATCTTCGCCGATTAGTTGTTGTTAGCCGTGTTTATGTGCTGGGTTTCAAGAGCGAAGTTACGTTTTATTGTCCTCGGACATGCCATATTTCCCGAGCTTTATTCATAAACTTACGTATAAATTTAAATTTACGTATACATTAATGCATTTCAAACAGAGATCTCTACTATGGTTAGACTTTCCTCGATATGCGTTCCAATGTGTCCAATATCTCAGAGGAAAACGAAAAAGCAGGATAATGCGTGAAAAAGGATGATGGAGATGAGACTCGGAGAGTTGAGTCCGAGCATGTAAGTCTGTTAGTGATTCCTGCTCTCACAAGTTGAAGAGAAGACTAGAGAACCCACTAAAAACATGTTGGCTAAACTGTATCGCGTTTACTGGATAAGCGAAGAAAATTGAACTTGCTGAGATTCTTTAAGTCGAAAATATGGCTTCGCATACTAACTGAACCCTTGCCCATTTGGCGGCCAGGTTTGGTGGTCCTCATGATAGTTTTTGGCAGAAGCTGTAGAAATGAGGGAAAACGCAGAATTTGCGCAGTGCCACAGATACCCGTGAAATGCTCCACATATCTCTGGAATTTTTTCGGTGACTTGGACAGTTTGAGCTCGTTTGAGCATTGTTTGGAAGTAGTTATATTTGTCTTCATCAGTGTCGTCATCAGCTTTCTCCAAACTGGATAAAGGGGCAAAGCGAATGGGTCTGGTGGTGAACGAGGGCAAAACGAAGTACCTCCTGTCTTCCAGTCAGCGCACTCGCGTATCGGCACCCACGTCATTGTTGACAGTTATAATTTCGAGGTTGTAAAAGACTTCGTATATTTAGGAACCAACATTAACACCGATAGCAATGTCAGCCTTGAAGTCCAACGTAGAATCGCTCCTGCCAACATGTGCTACTTTGGACTAAGAAGGCAACTGAGCAGTAAAGTCCTCTCTCGACGAACAAAACTAGCACTCTACAAGGCTCTCATCATGCCCGTCCTAACGTATGGCGCAGAAGCTTGGACGATGACAACATCCGACGAAGAGACGCTTGAAGTGTTTCAGAGAAAGATTCTGCGTAAGATTTTTGAACCTTTGCACGTTGGCCACGGCGAATATCGCAGGCGATGGAACGATGAGCTGTATGAGCTTTACGACGACATAGACATAACGCAGGGAATAAAGATCCAGCGGCTACGTTGGCTGGGTCATGTCGTCCGAATGGATACAAATCCTCCGGCTCTGAAAGTATTCTACGCGGTACCAGCTGGTGGTAGCAGAGGAAGAGGAAGGCCTCCACTACGTTCGAAAGATCAGGTGGAAAAGGACTTGGTTTCACTTGGTGTGTCCAATTCGCGCCGGTTAGCACAAGAAAGAAACGACTGGCGCGCTTTGTTAAACTCGGCCAAAATCGCGTAAGCGGCTATAGCGCCAATTAAGAAGAAGAAGAATAATTATATCTGTCAGAAGATCCACGTGATTCAAGGATGTGTAGGGGAATGGGCTGAGGAGATCTTATCCTGATCATTGCCACTGTGTCCCCCGAATGAATTAAGTCTTGGCTTGAAGGGACGACTGAAATTTCTTCTTTAAAATTTTCAATACTTGAGCATCACAGCAGCCTTTTTATAAATCAATTTTCAGTATTTTGATGCGTTTATCAGACGTAGAGAGACCCATTGCCTACCACGGAGTTATAGCACTGAGATAGTGTCACTTCTTTAAGCGCAAAATAGCTGCGAATGCGAAAAGAATATGCAAAAACCCCATCCAATGGCTCACCCTTTCTGTGTAGATACCACACACACAATTTGTATGCCGTCATTGCAGATCATTGAGTTGTTGTAATAACTTATACAAATAACTTTTGTTATAGGTAATGAAGTTAAATTTGTTTTCCAATTAAAGTTCGGCGGGGTAAAATGTACAAGTTAACGGATTGAATAGCAATGCTCTCGCGCACACTTTCACAAACTCTAATTTTTTGTTGTAATCTGTTGATGGATTTACTTTGTTTAATGGGTTAAGTTTATTGATGATTGATTGAAGTAGCAAATTTCATATACACACCTACATATATATGCGCATACATTGAAACAGGTGCAAATATTTACATGGGTTTTGATTTCAGCATTAATTGTATTTACCCATTCAAATAGAATCGAATAGTAAAGGTTTTTGTGCGTGCGTAAGTAACTGGCCTCTTTCGCTTAGGAAGATGATGGTCGGGGAATAGAAAAGATGCGCAGAAAAAAAATGTGTATATATCCTGGGTGTAGATATACAATTGTTTTATTTTACGTTGGTATTGAGCAACACCATAGAAATTCGAAATTAATACTTGAGTCTAATTTAACTCAGTCACGAAATGAGGTACACAAAATACCAAATTAGCAACCTACATATAAAAATAATATATACATTACAAAGTAGAATATATTTATCAAAAACATTTTATGATGGTTAAAGACGAACAGCTCTGTCCTGAATTTGATTAAAAATATTCCGTCATTGTAAGAAATACCTTTGAAGAAAGTTTATTTTTCAAATGCTTAAACAGTTAGCAATAAACAGCTTAATAAACATTTATATTCCCGTTTAACGATTTCATCCGAAAGTTTTCCAAAACGATTCCGAACAATTTAACACACATTAACGATATAAATACAGTTGCGGACATTAAAGTTCCAGCACCTAAATAATCATTGTTTTTCATACGAGCGTAAAGCGTGTCTACCATTCGGCTAGATCTGACTGCGATGCCTCTTGTGAACACGAAAAATCAAATAACAAGGGTCTTTCAAAAGTGACGCCTAAATGTCTGCAGTGAACAATTCCTAGACGGTACCTTTCATTCATGTCATATTTAAAATTTATCAAGTAGAAAGATGTACAATTTTACACGATAGTTGAACGCATTAAAATTATTGAAACTTATTATGAAAATAATCGATATTTAAATGGGTATACTATTCAAAGGTTGGCAAAAAAAATTTTAAGAAACGGGTTCTGCTGAAGATAGAAAAACGACTGGCAGACCAAAAACTGGATATTCTTCTGAGAATATAGCTGCTGAACAACCATCAACATCGATACCTCGACGATCTCAATAATTTGGTACTACATTTAGATAATGTTAGAAAGTGCGAAAGCTACAACGTTTAGTTCATATTGCCATATTGCCGTCGCTGTAACAGCATACAAATTACCAGATTATTCGCGATAAGCTCACACGGATTATTTTGTCCTACTTACGACACCTGGTAGCTATTGAAAATGTTGAATTTTGACTAACTAACCAAGCTTAGTTAAGCTTTGGTGTGCTGTTGGTCACCGCAGTCAATATTTGTTGTTCAAAATTGGTAGCAAAATCGAATTTCTTTCTATTGCTTCAAATGTCTTCAGCAGCTTCGAAGCGCGCATGTAAGCTGACGTGCTCTTCTAACCGATCTTTCCATAAACTACTTCTCTTTCCGACTGCCCTTCTTATGTGAAATTTACTGAATCGAATTTTCCAGGAAACTATGGCATATAATTTCCGTTTCTATTTCGGTAGTTTTCTTAAATTCGTCACAACTTATCTTTAGTTATACTTGTAAAACTACTTGCCATGAAAAATAAATCAATCTGATAACAATATTATCATATCGTACATGTAATATTTATCTAGAATTAGTGCTTTCTCGGTTGAATTTAACTCCCGCGTTTTATGTGCATGACGACCACCTGTACACATTACGGTGTCCACACCTTAGAGGAAAACAATAAAAATTTAATCATTTTAATTGCAAATTAAAAATTGTTACGAGCATTAAAATAGATGAACAATTTGGTCGAGTTCTCACATTAGCTTTACGTACATGTATTTCTTTGTCTACATCCAAACCTACTATTCAGTGCCATTATCCCTTAATCTTGCCATTAGATATTTGTATGTAAATGAGAGAAAAATAAAATTTTTATGTGGGCAATTTAGTTTCAATATAGAAACATAAAAGTTTAAGTAAAACAAGCCCACACGAACAGTCATTCTAGAGGCATGAAAACGGAAAATGTGAGTAAAATCTTGGGAGAAAGGAATCGAGTAAATGAAAGTGAGTAGAAAAAGGACTCAAATGGCAAAAGTGACTGAAATGGCAAAAAAAAATCCAGAAAAGTGGGAAAGAAGAACTTTTATAACCGTTGGGAGTTGAGCTGCAACTTAAGTCTTTAATTAAATTTAAGCATACATAGGCACGTCTACACGCTTTTATTGGGGCTTATGAAAGAGCTGCTACATACATTCACGTACATCACTCAGATTGATATGATGCTGGACATGAGAGCCAGGTGTAAATTTTTCGCACATACGTGGTTTTATGTAAATTTATGCAAATATTCAAAGGTGTTTGCATATTTGTACTGCGGTTGTGAATGCGTAACTCTATTATAGTATCTCCTTGAATATAAACTTATAGGGTGATGCAAGGGTAAAGCAAAACTTTGTCAGTGTAAAATTTTTAATTTGCGTTGTTTACCTATTTGTCAGATTGGTACTACACATTTCGGCAAACTTAGTGACGGGGCGAAATTCAGTTGTTGATACAAATCTTTTATGAACATGCCCGTACTGCGTGATTGCGCAGTTAGGGTCACTATTTGGTGTCATTTGTGGGCTGGCGGAGTTGGTCGACCAACTTCTTCGAATATGATAAGTAAGGTTGTTACGGCGAATAGTGAACATCGTGGCATAGATTACATAGGCTTGGTCAATATGACGTTTACGGCCAATACCTATCTATTTATTTATTGAAGTAAATATTAGTTAGCAAAAACAAAAAGATAATATTAATAATATTAATGAGTAATAAGAAAGAATAGCAAAACTTTATATGAAAACCAATTATTTATATTATATATAATTAAAAAGTTGAAAGAAAGGGTGTTTAGAGGAAGTAAAGTCAGTCTCAAAATTTTTTTGTAAAAATATGTTGATAGTATTGAATTATATCACAGCTCTCTCTCTCATCCCCTACATATAGAGTTATTATAAAGTCAATATAGAAAAAATCTAAATTACGGAGCACTTAATACCACATTAAGATAGATTCGCTCCAGAAGGAAGGGCCAATCCTCAACTCCTTAAATAATAAAAACCATGAAAGATAAAGAAAAAATAGATCGCCAAGACGGCAGAGATTTCAAATTGATAAGCAGGCATCTGTAAGTAGAATAGTATGAGGATATGTAGTAGGGCGGGTCGATTTAAAAATCGCTCATTGCTCTGTAAAAATCATATTCTAGGGATCAAAATAAGAAACTTTGCCGAACGAACCATACCTCTAAAACGAATTCTGATGTCCCCCAAATTTGGGTCGAACGAAAAATCCCACTTTGACCCATTTAGAGTGCTCCAATAGACTCCAAATGTATGACCGACCCCCACTAACTTTGGACAGCCGATCCACCCATGCCAGTGGCACGCCCCCTGGAACTCCCCTGGGGGTTTCCCCATACAATCATTTCAAAATATCACCATTTTTGGCCTTTACATGAGAAAAGAAACTAAAAAGTTCGACCCAAATTGGGGGACATCAGAATTCATTTTAGAGGTATGGTTCCTTCGGCAAAGTTTCTTATTTTGATCCCTAGAATATGATTTTCACAGAGCAATGGGCGATTTTTTTGCCTCCCCACAAATCGACCCGGCCTAATATTATATGTAGTCATGAAAACGAAGCAAAACCAATGAACACTTTTGGATATATTCAACTCAAGTTCTATGACTGGCTTGATAAGGTCTCCAGATGAAGAAAGCATATTCCAATTTTGAACGAACGAATTATGTTTAGAGCAATTTAAGCGTGTAAGGACTTGTAAATTCTGAGCTGTTGCGCCTTACAAACGCTAATATAGCATACGATTTCGAAATAATAATATAATTACTCTTGAAAATAATTCCTAAATATATATTAGAGACATCTTATTTCCGTCTTCAAAGGAGAAAAACACTTTGCCACATTTAGGGTACCGATAACCCAAGTTTTATTTCTAGTGCACGCAGAAAGCACTTTGTCAAGATCTTTTTGGAGTATTTTTGAATAGATTTTAATAACATTTTGGTGAAAAAGAAATCCATTAGCTTTATGGTCGAACTTTAACATCAAAAATGCCTGAACGGAATCGACGAAACGAAGATTGCACTTGATTAGCCGTTACAGTATCGTCACCATAAACACCATTCACAATTTCAGAGTCCTGGCTGGCATTTGCATCTTTATCAAAGAAAGACTCTAAAAGGTACCGCATTAAACTTTAAATTGATTGTACGAGATATCGATCACTACAGCCATCTACCTAGAAAATAATGTATTTTTTTTTCCATAAATTCTTATTTTGGGTAATCAGGTCTGAAAGTTTGTTCTGTGTATCCACAAAATCATACGCTTTGATAATGTGATTGCTTATTCGATACGGCCAAAGAAGTTATGACAAATTAGCACTAATTGTAAACCTTTGGGAAGATGGCAGTATATTCCATCTAAACCGTAGAGAAATAATTCCAAATTTTTGGTTACTTGTTGATTTACGTTGTGTATAGAAAATACAGCCACATTTGGAAAGCGGTGCGACAGCCAATCTTAAGAAGAATGACGGAGAACGTATTGTTTATGATTTAGTTGATGGATTCGAAGGGCATAATTTTACCATGGACAACTTTCTTCATCACACAGAATATAGACACGGCTGGAGCTATAAGTAAAAATCAAAGGTATTTTCTCCAAAGCTATTTCACGATATGAATAAATTTTCTCCTTAGCTCCCGTTTCATATATAGATATGTTGTCACAAAAATAAATATACGATTGTCATAAGCAACATGAACTGTTCCATTTATAGAAAAACATCAAGACACACACCAAAAATAGGAAGAGGAATGTCCTTATAGTGTAAAAGTAAACCTGAAAGCACCAAGGATAAAGCATGATCCAACTATTTTTTTTTTTAATTTGTGTTTAGAGTAATAATTATTAAAAAAAGCGCAGACCATGAGAAAATGTGTGCGGTCCACTTGAGTGTCGAAAAGTCAATTGTTCGGAGAACAACACAAAACTATAGGTAAGAACCACACACCAAATTTTATTCACTCTACTATAAAGATATTAAAGGTTAAGAAATGTTACAAAATGTTGTTTAAATAAATTTTCCTGTTAATTTTCTACATTACGTTGAAATGAGAATATGTTTTCCTTTTAAAAATCTTAAATCTACTTATTAGACCGTAAGGGAGTGAATCTGAGGTACAGGGTGGCTGATGAATTTTGCTACATTAAGAAACTCAAATAACTTTTTTTTTTAGTGTATGGAATTCATTTATTTTTTTTTCAAGTTGAAGGTCATTAAATTTTATTAAATGTAGCTTAACTAGTTTTAAAAATAATTTAATATAAATGCCCCCCATGCTCGTTGACACAAGTGCGGCATCTTAGTAAAAAGTTGTTCATTGCTGCTTTGAGAGTTGCGACAGGAATAGCCGCAATTGTTGCCCGAATGAATTGTTTTAGTTCATCCAAATTTGTTGGCTTTGTTTTATAAACTTCTTGTTTACATAAACCCCACAAGAAAAAGTCAGGTGCAGTAAGGTCAGGCGACCTGGGGGGCCAACGAAATTCGGAGTTTCTTGAAATCAGTTTATTGGGAAATTTTCGTCGCAACTCTGTCATAACAGTCTGGGCTATGTGAGACGTTGCCCCATCTTGTTGAAACCACACAGAGTTGAAAGGAATTCTCTTTCGGCGTAGTTCTGGATAGAAAAATTCTTTCAGCATTTTCAAATAACGGTCTCCAGTAACCGTAACGGCGTGACCATTTTCTTCAAAAAAATAAGGCCCGACAATACAGCGTGAAGAAACCGCACACCACACTGTCACGCGAAGAGGATGCAATTCCGTCTCGTGGAGTATTTGTGGGTTAGAAGTACTCCATATTCGACAATTTTGTTTGTTCACATAGCCGTTTAAATCGAAATGGGCCTCATCAGACATGAAAAGGCAATTTAACATGTTTTGGTCTTCTTCCACCATTTGCAGGATCTTCTGGCAAAATTCCAAGGGAAACGGCAAGTCTGCTGCATTCAGTTTGTTAACCATTTGAATTTTGTAGGGAAATAAGTCTAAATCTTTGTGCATTATTGTTTGCAAAGACTGTCGGCTGACACCAAGTTGAGCAGATAAGCTTCTTGTTGAAACCCTTGGATTGCTTTGTATAGCTGCAGCTACAGCAGCGATCGTTTCCTCCGTCCGAACTGGTGGGTTTCGATGATAAGGCCTTCTTGCGACTGTTCCTTGCTCAGCAAAATTATTCACCAGTCTCATTATGGTCCATCTGCTCGGGGGATCGCCGCCAAACATCCGCCTGTACTCTCTCTGTACCAAAACTACGGACTCCAGTGCGTGATAGCGGCGGACTATCCAAATTCTTGTTTGCGTGTCCCAGTTATCCATTTTAATAAATTTTAAAGATCAATCTGCAAATTAAAACAAAAATGGAACAGATAACTTAAAAAGAAAAAAAGTTATTCAATTTTTTTTTGGTAGCGGCTTTCATCAGCCACCCTGTATTTTGATAGAAAAACAATTAAAAAAAAATATCGAGTTTTTTCCCCGTGTCGTCTTTTTATATTTTTCGATATGTTATACCTTCGATATACCATTTAAAGAGAGATTTTAAAGAATAATATGCTGATGTTTTTGAAATTGCTATATCGTTGTTTGTATCATTGGTCATATGTTAAATATACTAGAACTTATCCACCAGACTTCAGTTCCTACTACCGTAACGTACCTCCTTAATGCCGGTAGAAACTCGCGTTAAAATTATTGAAACGTATTATAAAAATGATTGATTATTAAGACCAGCATATCGCAAAATTCGTAATTTTCGAAATGTCGAATGAGTCGACAATCCAAAGGTTGATGAAAAAATTCTAAGAGAGTGATTCTGTCGAAGATAGCAAATGACTGGCAGACAAAGAGAAAATGACTGGCAGACCAAAAACTTGACATTCTGTTGAGGATATTGTTACTGAACATAGACACCTCGACATTCTCAAAAATATGGCATATATGAATCGACTGTTTGAGGATTTTAACTGTAGACGTGCTCATGGTGGGCATGTAAGTAATGAAATTTTTTACATACGAGTGTAATTGTTAAGAGCCGTCTTTTGAATAAAAATAGTGAAACCAGAAAATATATAAATTTGTACATGTTTTATTTTAGAATAGCATTTAGGCGCGTCATTTGAAATACTCGTTATAATATACTAAAATTATTTTTACAAGTAATTAATAATGAGATCGGCAGCTGTTTTTTTCATTTTCTAAATTCTTGCTTAACGCGGATGACCTAAAAGTTTCCACTTCCATTAAGAGGTTTGAAGATGCTTCTAGGGTTCAACTAAAGATCAATAGATTGCACTTATGGTGTTGTCGGTCTCTCCTTATCCATCTCAATGCCAATAAGTGTTATCGTTGAACGTTCTCCAAACAACGTAACCTAGTAAAAACGACGTACAGTATCTTTGGTACTCTACTTTAGTCTGTTGGCGAGATCAAACACCTTGGTGAATTTTCAATACCAATTTTTTATTCAGTAAACACATCAGTTTTACCATATCTAAATGCACCATATGATTTGGGTTTGTTTGTCGAAATAGTTCTAATTTCAAAGGCCCCTTACCTCTGTACATATTTTGTTCGTCTAAAGCTTGCATATACTGCATTCATCTGGATGTGTCATCATAAATTTGCTATTGATATAATTGAGCCTATTCAAAAGGTTTTCTTTAAAAATATTCGCTCTGCACTTTGAGCATTATGTTTTAATTTTCCGTTTTATTTCGAGACTCTCAGTAAGAGTTCCGCAGGAAATGGCGCATTAGATTTCGAATTCTATTTGGTTTGATTTTTCTTTGCTCAAGAATGTGGTTTCTAAATTAGTAAATCAATTTATTTTAGTGCTTTCTGCACTTTAGTTCTAAGTTATGGTGTTAGTCAGTAAGAATCTTTTCAGTTTACTGACACTTTTGAAATAAATAAAAAATGCTGCATACCCACTTTTTAATTTTCTCATAAATTTAATTTTTTAAATGTCTTTCAAGTTTCGAAGGACTAAATTTTCACAAAATAATTAAATAAATAAACAGCCGAGCTCTTCCTTCTAATTGTGGCTTGCATCTTGATGTTGTTCCATAAATGGAGAGACCTGCAGTTTTAAGCCGACAAAATAATTATAATTACTTATTCCCACTCCTTAATATTCATATTGGATATCAAATGAAAGAGGGCTGGATAGTGTCTACTTTCCACTTAGTTATTTTTGCTGCCTTATAAATATGTAGAAAAACTTGAAAACAAGTACACGAAAAACAAGAAAATGTAGGCAAGTTTTTTTTTTTAAATTGCGTTCCATCTTAATTATATATAATTTTTCATTATTAATTAATGAAAAAAATGGGGTATTAAAATAGTTCATTGTACAAGTAGCACGAATAGAATCTGAAGACATGACTGTGCTGAAAAACTTAGATTGCCGAAAGGTAGTGTAGCACTTATCTACTATTCTAGAATTTGTCAAAATAGGTAGCCACATATTCCCATAGCTGTGTAGCACTTGAGTCGGTGATATGTCAATCAAGAGCATCATCAATCATCTCAAAAAGGTATCAAATTTGTACGCAAGCACACAGCAAATAGTTAAATTGAAATGGTGAACATTTTATATTCCCCATACACATTCCCCCTGTACTCGTACATGTGCACTGCTCGTTTAACGCCACTTTCTGTTTTCAAATTGAATTATTTGTAGGTTCCCAACAAATATTTACTCAAGAAGTTTCTCAGCAATGTACCACTGTAGTTAGGCCATGTCAAGAGAATAGATCTCACGTAAATAGAAACAAATACTTACATACATATATGAATCTCGCAACCTACTTCTTAGTGTTTGTATTTATACTATGTACCTACGGATGGTGGTTGGTGGGAAGCTTGTTGAAATTAAATAAATATTTTAGATCTCACCCAAAACTTATATTACAACGCTAGAAGTGGACTGTGGCGTAGAGGACAGTGTCAGCAAATGCCCAATCAACAACCAACCAAAGGAAATACTAATAACACAGAAATATAATGAAAGAGTTTGAAGCAAGTGGTTGTTTGTGATGACATACTTACGCTGTTGCCTGCTGTACATGAAATGCCGCCGGAAAGGTGGTAAACTAAAATTTGTCTTTATCCACTGTGATGTGCCGAAGGATGCCATTTATTGCCTGCATGGCTATAGTCATCCCATCTGCCAAACAACTATTCATATATCCAACAAACCACTCAAAGCCTGCAGCTATCAATTTATATTGCCGTTGTGCGCTTACTTGATGGGCGCGAAAATACAGTGGAAAAGTTCAGCGATGATGGCAAACGATGGGTTGCGAGCTGACCAATATACATAAATGCCATATTACGGAACGAAGTGATATAAAGCCATGGCAGGTTTTAAGTTTTTTCCAAAGCGATATGCACAAATGGGAAAATCGATTATTTGAGAAATGTGTGTGCATGAAGTGATGCAAAGTGGTCACACCGAGGCAGATGCGGGCATGCATATTTATGTATAGAAGAAAGGGAGATGAAGGTTATGTATGTAACAACAACGTAAACTCACATTGAGCTAAAAAATATTTTGTTACCACCTTATTGCTGGATTATATTTGAATCCAGTTTAATAATTCATATTGCATGACAGATGCAAATGTTTGTGATTACAATAGCTCGAGTAAAAACTTCGATATTACAATAAAATGTAGTGCAAGAATAGTTTTAATCCGCTTTAAACGCTGCAATGCAACTTCTCATAAAGTAAAAACACTAAAAATAAAATCTGCGCTGACAGACTCTCCACACAAATCCCCAAATCAATACCTGTTATAAAGGAACTCATGGTACAACTTGGGTGAATGTATCGATCTGACAGAAGGGGCGCTTAGAATAATATCTACACGGTTGCTTTTTTTTATACCACCTTTGACATTTTTGAAGTAAACAGAAGCAAAAGAGTCTAAATTTTTACATGTTTTATTTTTAAACCACATCTAGGGGCGTTAGACCCTTTAGTCATATATTAATACACTGCCACAACACCTACTTAAACACTCTTACTACTATTTCTTTCTCTCCCCTATCCTCTCACATCTTTTGTTTTTATATTTGAGTTTCCAGAAATAACTGGTATTTATGTCAAGGATTTCCCTCGAAATAAACTCTTCTTTTTTCAGTACTTTATACCAATGAATATCTGCACTGTTTCCAGCTGGCCGACAGCCCTTTTTGCCCGAGTTGCTCGAATACAGTCGAGAGCGCAGAACATGTGGCCTTTCACTGCATACGTTTCAGTGAAGAACGAGCAATGCTGGCGAATGCATTCGCACACCCGCCATCCCACGCAAGATTTGTCCAGGATATGTGCTTGACCATCACTAAATGGGACGCCGCAAAAACGTTCGCGGCTACAGTCGTGGCGAGACTCAACCGCATTGACTGGGAAAGGAAAGCCCAGAAACGACAGCAGCAGTTGCTACTGCAGCAGCAACAGTGGCAGCAGCAGTAGAAGCAGAAATATAGACTAAGTATTCAATACTATTAAGATATTAAATTAATTATGTAGCAAGACGAACTAGATTATTTCTTATATAATGTACTTAATCCAGCTAAATCATAATTCGACAGTTCCTAGGAGAAAAGGAAGGAAAAAACCCAAAAAAAAAAAAAAAATAGAAAACAACCTTATAAATATAAATCCTATTCGTTGATTACAAAGTTTTTGGTACCTTTGGTAACAGGTGGACAGTGGAGATAAACTGTTTTAGACAAACCGACGACAGACACAGACGCTTGAGCCAACCACTCATAACAGTACCGAACTGAAGGCAAGACAATAGTTTGTGACTATCGGATTATTGCATATTCTCCGATGTTTCATTCCCCCCCACAACCGCTTTCGAAGTCAGTGGGAGCAGTGAATACTATCGATGGCGTAAAATCTCCATACGCCCAGAGGAGCGGAACCTGGACGCAGGAACCTGTTGTGTCAATAGACTGCTAACGCGGTTCCAGGGTGGAAATCAGCCGAGGAGGAGGAATGTTATAGTGTTAGTGGGAGCATGTCCCACATACCATTGGTGTGGCGGCACCTTTGATGATGTTTCAGACATTTTGATTTTCATCTCCTAACTAAAAAAACAAAAAATACCAAGGATGATATATTACCAGGTTTGGCCTTGGCCTTTGGCCAAAGCAAAATTGTGAGAGTAACTTCGGCTGTCACATCACTCGGGGCTCGGCAGCAGCATTTTGCCCACTCATTTTACACGTATTCACACACTCGCCCAATGAGTAGTTTTTCAGATGACAACGAAGTAACATGAGTGAAGGCTGGGTTGATCTTTTCGTATATCACCAACACAATCTAATATTTTTCGTAAGAGAGCTGCCGTCATTGCTCCCACGATATAAGCACGATTTGATGTTGGCCACACCCCTGCATTCTGTACATCGTCAGATCAACACAGTCCAGAACATCAAAGGAAATTTTATACTATTGGCGATTATGATACATCTTATAATATGTATATTATGGCTGAACTTCTCCGACGCTCCTTGATAAGAAACAGTTTCTCTTAAAACCCCATTTGCTATGCAGAGACGATATAAAACTCCACTTTCTGAATTTTAATCCAGCGGCATCATCGGCCCTTATTTCTGTCACACTGTTATTGGCAATCGATTTTCAACGATAGCAGCAACCATTTTAGGCTCGGGAATTGATCACTAGCAGGTGGTTTTAACAGAATAGTGCTACCATAAGGGTAAAAAGGGGGTTAACTTAGGCCTGAAGGCACATTATGGTAACAGTAGTTTGGACTCAAGTTCCCTCTCTAATTTCCAATGGGTTGAAACCGCTTTGTTTCTCCGCTATCGACATGCAAATAAGTAAGAGTTTAGACAGCGATATCGCCTTCTGGCCAGAGCGTTTTTACTGTTGCGTCAGAAGTCATTTCAAGGAAGTCCCACACTGTTTCCATGTGTTCCCATTAGGTAGTGTTCGGTGATCTTCTTCTTCTTAATTGGCGCTATAACCGATTACGCGATTTTGGCCGAGTTTAACAAAGCGCGCCAGTCGTTTCTTTGTCGTGCTAACCAGCGCCAGTTGGACACACCAAGTGATCTTTCCACCTGATCTTTCCAACACAGAGGAGGCCTTCCTCTTCCTCTGCTACCACCAACTGGTACCACATCGAATACTTTGAGAGCCGAAGCGTTTGTATCCATTAGGACAACATGACCCAGCCAGCGGTGATCAACCACTATATTAATGGAAAGTCATCTACATTCATAAGAGGCCTAGTTCTGTGTTCATTCTTTCTAGATCAAAACCTGTCTTGTTAGCATACAAATGGGCTCCATGGAACATCTACTGTTGACTTACGCAGAATAGATCGACCTGATCTATAACCTGCGCGAGCATAAAGGAACGACCACATATTGGGCAGAATTGAATGACTTAAGGTCAATTCCCCTCTTAGGCAGCTCATCTGCGATAAAATTTAAAAGGCGATGGAATGTTTTTTCGTATGGGTACCCAGAAAATGTTCGCAGCGCATCCCTAGCTGCTCATTAAAAATAGCTGCACATGCAAGTACTATTTTTAACGATTACTTTTGCGTTACACGGCGGCCGTCGTAGCCGAATGGTGTTGGTGCGAGACCACAATTCGGGAGCGCGTAGGGTCGAACCTCCGTGCATGACACATCAAAATGATAAAGAAATTTTTTTCTAATAGCGGTCACCCCTCGGCAGCAATAGCAAACCTCCGAGTGTATTTCTGCCATGAAAAAGCTCGTCATAAGTCCCTCCATTTGTGGAACAACATCAAGACGCACGTCACAAATAGGAGGAGGAGATCGGTTAAGTGCCCAACAGAAATTTACGCCCCAATAATTTATTCATATCTTGTTTTATTATTGCGCTTTAGAGATTTTATGGCAGCTTGACTGCCAGAGTTGATAGTAGTTGATTGTGCCTCGACAGACCGGTCTTTAACCTACAACGCAGCCGGCCTCTCAGCTCGAAAAACGGTACCGTAGGGGGGTACCCGTAGACTTAGATACGGTCGCAGCACTTTAGAATGGATGCCACTCTAGGCTCTAGTATTTATGTCCTACTCACAGCAAAGCCGAGGCGGTTATTTGGTCGCCTTCAGTGCCTTCTCATAGTAACTACATGACTATGGTGGTGGTACGCGCCAAAAACTATTAAGTACTTGTATGTTAAAGCAGTATTATTTATGTAAGTAAGGTTAATAAATTTTTTCTTACAACTTCACCCTTAACATCGGAAAAGAATTTTTTTAGTCTGCAAAAAGAAAATTACTAACAGGCCTTGTAATCTGATTGAGAAAGCATATAAAATTTAGCATTTCATAAGATTCAATAAAGAAATTGCCTTTCATTTATCGAAAGCCTACGGCTAAAATAACTCCAGGCTATCAGTCGCACACAAAACACAAAAAAGTATACCGAATTGCACAAAGAAGGAAAAGCGCAAAAAATACGGTTGGTGTTGAGGAAAAGCTGTGCATAAAAAAACACGACTTTGGGTATATCATTAAGTTGTGTGTGCACGTTATTTACCGCATGCATATGTATATACACATACTTATCGTTTGGGTACAAGTTTTGCATGTAATCTTTTCACCTTTTTCGTGAAATATCGCTTTCAACCACATAATTTTGTTGGTAGTAAAAAGTTCCTGCATGTACCTAACATGTAGACTAGTGTGTTTACATACATAAAGTTGTATGTTTATATGCGTGTGGTATAAAAACGTATAAACATACTTATATATCTACATATATTATGCTTAAAATATTTTCAAGTTAGCTTTTTATGTACTTATGTATATATATGTCCGTGTATTCGGAGATGTGTGTACAAAATATGGCTGCATGTGTGCATTTCGCTTCCATTATGTTGCTGCCATGTTTGTTCGTTTAATTTTGCTGGTATGTTCAAAGGATATTGTTTAATGTTAAGCAGTCAAGTGCATTAAATTCCAAGTTAGCCCAAGGCTAGTTATGGATGGAAAGGTGTTTGCACGCTTCAATGGAAATATAAAAAGGTGTTGATAGGTGTAGATATTAAAGCTTTTAACGTAGTAAATGTCTATGCACACTTAATAGTTATATGAGCTAAATTTTCGGTTGTTTTTTTACTACACAAAAAAATTGGGATATGCTACACATTTTGGGGCAGTCACTTATCTTGTGCAGAACGGATGCATAGTATGGCAATTGCCATAACTAAAGGTCACAAAGAGTTAAAGGTTAAAGGTTGGAATCATAGCACACGTACATATGTACATATGGAGGACAAACAATTTTTTTTTTTTACTTGAAAAATTTCTATATATTGCCTCATAAACGTTTTAAGTTTGTTTTGTTACTCGAAAGAGTTTTTATTACACCTCTCAGAGGGCCAGAAGGCATTAACCCGCCGTACGTTGCGCTACGTTTAACTACCCATATCCATCGTGAGGAGTCTTTTATGACCCCAAATTTAAATTAATTCTATTTGAAATATTTTAGATTTATTATTAAATTTCTTTAATAAAATTGTTTTAACATACAAATTATTTTGAATAAAAAACAAATTCATTTACTTTACAAAACACATTTATTCACATATAAACTAAATTTACAAAAGAGTCCATAAATTATGTGAAATTTTTGATTACTTTAGTAAACTACATATACAGGGTCCGCCATATAACTTTACGGAATTAAAAATGCTATAAAAAAGAAACTACGCAATATTTTTCCAAACTGTTTCTTTTATTTTGAAGTGCAAGGATTAATGATGGAATACAACTTCATTCATATGGCTGCCTCGGCTAGCCATGCATGATTCCATACGATCGGTCCAATTTTTCAACACATTTTCGATTGTATGCGGCTGTATTTCAGCTATGACATCGCGTATGTTGGTCTTCAGTGCATCAATTATTGCTGGTTTGTTGGCATAACACCGGTCTTTGACGGCACCCCAAAGATAATAATCCAACGGCGTCAAATCGCAGCTCCGAGGCGGCCAAACGATATCAGAATTTCGGCTGATAATGCGATCTTCGAAGACAGTGCACATACACGTACACATTCTGCAACAT
This sequence comes from Anastrepha obliqua, assembly GCF_027943255.1. NCBI lineage: Eukaryota > Metazoa > Arthropoda > Insecta > Diptera > Tephritidae > Anastrepha > Anastrepha obliqua. The sequence continues at coordinate 93,497,268 of NC_072892.1, forward strand.
TACCATGATTTTCAAAGTAATGTCGGAATATTTCCCAGCGTTCTTTGTGCGTATATACAACCATTTTCGTTCAGCGGAAGAATAAAACAAATTTTCTGTCAAATCAGATGACAGCGAAGTGTTACCATTCTTCAAATAATACCTAGTTCAAATCCGTAACGATAGATGGCGGGCCCTATATAAAAAGTTCAGAGATAACAAATTCAATAATGTTTTATTTTTATAACTTTGAAGTTTTCAAAACTAGAAGAAGTATTGAAGTGAAATTTGAATTGGTCGAGCCAAGGAGCACCAAGAGATTTGGTGGCTCCAAAGAGAGCTCTGGAAAGAGAGTAGATAGTCAAGGGGGAAAAGAGAAAAGCATCAGAGAAAGAGATAGAAATGAATAGTCCTGTGAGAAATTTCCAGATTCTTTGGTAAATCTGTAAATTTCCTCCAGTTTCCTCCTCCTCATTCTCACGACATTGGAACTCAAACCTCGTCGTCTTGCTCTAGCAAAGGCAGGACACTCACAGAAAAAGTGCTCAGTGCTATCCGCCTCCTCCAAGCAAGAAAGGCACATTGGGTCTTCAATAATTCCAATGGTGGTCATATGCTGACCCCATGAGGTTGTGTCCCGTAATAATGCCGACCATCAACCGAACGCCTTTATTAATAATTTTTTTTAAAGGGCACATGTTTTTGTATATTTTCTGTCTAAACTCAGAAAACAGAATTCACATTTACGCTTCTTTCGTTCTGGTTCTGGGATATATTCTTTCAAACGAGTTCATTATGTAAAACGCTGAATGAGAAACCTCAACTTCCGAGGCAATGTCTTAATGGAGCTTTGACAAGCAAAATGATTTTCAGTTAGGGAAAATGCCAAAATCTTAGTGAAAGTCTTGCGTTTTATATTATGCTCTATTTGCAAAGTGCCAAATAATATATGAGCATTTAAAGAACCAGTATGGAGCGTTGAAAAAAAATAAACGAAGTGACCATCTGAATAGACTCAGTATATCGAAATCTAATAGACAACGTCAACACCACTTTTAGTAAGATTATACAATTCAGTAATTTCTGGAAGTTTTTCATGCGACGTGTGTATCGTTTTTTCGCAAAGTTGAAATTAGCAGTCTGCGAACTTCTCCTGCCACTTTCTAAGGAAAGAATTACCAAATACATTCAATTTATTATTTATTATTATTCGTCCATCCACCATCGATGCGGTCACCATCGATACCGTCAATTATTTTGTCATCGTTTTCCTCTTCTAACCACCGAAAAATGCGAGATTCTTACAACCAGAGATTCTTACAAACAGTAGTGGGTAACAAAGGAACAATGCAAAATAAGCCCTCGCGTGACCGAGAAAATATTCTATGAAATTTAAAACGATTGCCTTTTATAATAGCAATGCAACAATTGCATGCCCGATCATAACGGTATTAATTGGCCTTTAAGCGCCCACAGAGAAGAAATCGTGTTATGAGGATGCTTATTGGTTTTACGCTCAACTACGCCCCATACGTAGTAAGTTAGGGGATTAAAGTCTGAGGCGTTAGACTACCATTAACTCGGTGTTATACCTATAGTCATGGAAATTTTCTGCCATCCAATCTTGTGCCGTTATCGCTTTTTGTGAAGGGGTAGAGTCTTGCTGATATATGTCGCAGAATTCACTTGAAATCCTTGGGTGAAGAATTGTGGTGGCATTAAATGCCCCTTGCCCCTCATAACCCCTAAAACCATAACAGTGGGTGGAAATTACGTGTGTATAACAACAGGAACCTCTGTAGCATTGAAATATAGTCATCTGTCATTTCTGGGGTTGGTCTTTTCGTCTTGGTCAAAATTTTTTCATCAGAAAAAACCATAAATTATAACCACATATGTGCCCATACTATAGTTATTAATCGTAAATTTCACGATATCGTCAAAAACGAACCTTTAGATAGTGGATGTAATTTCAACGTTATACAGAATTCATTTAGTGTTAATTATGAAAGTAGTATAAGTCAAAAATTTTAAGAAATTACATATAATTTATATTTACTGAACGGAAAAATCCAAACCTGCAATAATGAGGAAGAGAAAATACAGCTTAGAGAAAGTCATGATGTACATTTACATAATGCCGAAAGAGCTAGGAACTGTCTTGCAGGGGGCCAGAAAAAAGCCAAACGAAATTTCAGTGAATACTATGGATCCTCGCTTGATTTACAAAACGCAATTCCGTACCCTACAATCCTGAGCACTATTATGAATTGATAAAAAAGTGTAGAAGGATAAAACCATATTCGGTAAAACGAATGTCGCAGCCGTAAAAATAAGATATTATTATTTGTTTACTACCATACCTCCCTCCAGCTTGTCATGAACATTTTAAGAATCTTAAAAATTAGAAAAAATTATATCAATGGATTACGTTTTAAAAATAATTACAAGGTCCGACACTCGAAGTGTAACCAATTAAAAAGGCCATAAATTTAATTTGTAAAATTACTTTTATTCAATTCAAAGTAAAAAATGTATGAAAATAATACAAAATTAAGAACCAATTTACTTTTGCTCGATATGACAACCTTTTGCCTTGACTATGACCTTGAGACGTTTCAGAAAGGAATCGCAAGCTGCCCGAATGTGACTTGCAGATATTTTGATATTCATCCAAGAGCGCCAATCTGCGGTTACAGCGGGCCAAATCAATACCTACGGCGGGTGCTGCCTCCTGGTGGCCAATCGATGACTCAAATTCTCGTATAAACGGTCAGTCAAATAAACCCTATCGTTTTGGGAGTTTACGAATTGCTCAATTTGAAAAGAAAACACAATGTTCGGAAATTGACCGCTGCCGGTCAAGCGAAGCAACTCCTTCGCTCTCTCAAGCTTGACTTGTTGCTGTTGAGGTATGAGATCATGTGCCTTGGGATTTTGTAAGGGTTGATTTCAAGATCATTTTTCAGTATGCGGCGAATGCTTCGGTCAGATATTTTAAGTTCTTTCGCCTTTTGATTGGCATTTCGTCAAATCGGTTCTTCACTTTTTGAACCATTTCTCTGACGTTGCAGTCTTTTGATTACCACCTCCATGACGCTTCGAAATGCTACCAGTATCATTGTAACGAGTAAACAAAAACTTTATTTACTTTAAGGTACGAGGGCTTATGAACAATAGCTGGTGTTCAGCCAAATATTATGCAATTACACTATTGCATTTGAAATCCGTTACTGATTTTTTTCGCGTTTACTCTCGTCCAAGTGGTTCCGCGTGTTTGTAGTCTGGACTGTCATATAATATAAAAATATATGAGTTAGACCACGTTCATAATTATGGGCACATATATGCCTGTCTTCAAATACCTTTTGCACTCTGTACACATTATGTCCTCATACATATATATATTTGGTTTACTATATTTCTTTATGCCCCTCTTGGCCAATACAGTGTAAATAGAATTACGAGCAAGCTTAAAAACTACTCATATATATAATAACATAGTCACGTCATCTATTATACAATACATATACATAATTATATTTTATATATATATATGTATATGTATATATATGTATATAGGTGCTTGTAAAAACGTAACGAATATTTTTTTCTAAACTTGTTTTGTTCCATCCCAAAACCTTTGTCAATTTCCTCCTGCTCTTTATAGCTTGCACCGTTATTTATAAACTCGCACACCTATCACACTTTTCACTTCATTTATACAGTTATGTGCTTGACAACTCGTTGGGCCATTAAAAAGCTTCCTCTTACGTTTTTTTTTCAATGAATTCATGAGAGCCAACAAAAAAATGTATGAGCCAACGGTTTGATGGTGAGAGCACTCGAAGCCAGAGATGTGCAATATGAAGGGCACTCGTATCTTTTGAAGTGCTGCATGATATTATAAACATATATGAGTTAAAATTTTTCCTAGAACTGCATGTTTTAGATGTACATATTTTTGACGTAGTTACTTGCTTAAAAAATCAATGACCATATATGCGAAGAAAGGCCGATAGTACTACGACCTAAAGTTGTTAACCATGACTCAGCATCCCGTTACTGATAACTACAATTGAGTGAAGCTCTGTTAGCATAAATAATCTCTATTTTTTTATTTGGCTCATTATGCCTGTGATTAAATTCCTTGCTAAAAATGGGAATACTTCAAAACAATTTTTCGAGAATATTTAATCCCTCTTGGAGAATTCTGCATCCTCATTTCCCAAGGAAAAAACATAGACTCGGCTATTTCAACAGAAAAGGGAAGTTTGTAAGCCAATCCTTGTTGTTCTCTGACTGCTCTAATAAGGAAAATACCTAAAAAAGTATAAAAATTGATGCTGCCTGATAAAAGAATTGAATTGTGACAGTCAGCAGGTAGAGTGCGTATTATAAAAGAGTAAATTCGAGAGGTTTTACATGATCATTGACACATGGAAAATATGAAGAATTGATAGATTACTAGGTATGGCCATCCGCTTTGGTGGATTTAGCAGCCCGCTCATATCACACATATTCAAATTAGTCCAGTCAAAAGAGACAAAAAAAATAGCCAACTAAGTAATTTTAGGAGTATGCGAGTTTATGGTTTTATTATGTAAAACCCATCACTGTGAACTTAAGTTTGAGTTTTCGGGGTCGGGGGTTGTGTCCCGCGGCCGCCATCTTGGAAATAAGGGTGCAACTGGTTTTTTGCGATTATCTCGTGAATTTCGAAAGTTACGGGTCAGACACAGCCCTAACCCCTAGAAACCACCCGCAAGCAAGTGTAGGGGTGTGGTGAGTCAGCACACTTATGGTGTGAGACAAAATTTTAAGAAAAATAAGACTCAATTCAAGAAAATTAGTAATCGACTATATCGTGTCCATGTTATCTTAATCGATTTTCAGGTGTAGGAAAATTTAGAAACATGAAAATTTCAAAATGCGATATCTCAGCGAAAAAAAATGATATTTGAGCAAACTCAACGCCATTTGAAAAAAGAAGGCTTGTATTTAAAGATGCCATCCTTTAATTTCAGTGAGAGAAAACATCTGCAAGGCTACATAACCTCAAATATGGGCAAAAACGGTGTTTTTTGCACTTTTAGGTTAGGATATCTCAAAAACCAGAGCTGATAGAGCAATTCTGAGGCCAGATTTGAATTCAGCGCATCATAAACCTTCGGAAATATATAGTCTGGTTTCTGGGTCTGAATGTTGGTTAAATTTTGTCGGCCTGTGTGTTCATGTACGCGCTTCGCTAATATAATGGTTGCTCCGCTTAGCAGCTCAAAGTCATAAGACTAAATAAAGATAGCGAAAAAAACTTAAGGACAAAAATGTTCACAAAAGAATGCTCTATAAAAAAGCTCTGATGTATATTTTCCATAATTATTTAATTTACAATAAAAAGTTTTGAATGAAAGTTGTAGATAATATTATTATCTACAAAAAAGTATTTTTACAAAATTTTCGTAACTTTCGAAATTCACGAGATAATCGCAAAAAACCAGTTGCACCCTTATTTCCAAGATGGCGGCCGCGGGACACAACCCCCGACCCCGAAAACTCAAACTTAAGTTCACAGTGATGGGTTTTACATAATAAAACCATAAACTCGCATACTCCTAAAATTACTAAGTTAAATCTTCTTTTGACTTGACTAAATACACGACCAATCCGTCGTTGTTCTGGGTGGAAACTGTGTGGATTTTTTTCGTATATCACCAACGCAATCTCAGTTTTTTCGTAAATAAACCGTCGTTGCAACCCCCATGATTTTGATTCTGAACTTGGCCACACATATGAAATATTTTTACCATGGAAAATATGAGTGCTTATAAGGTACCATAGATGTTCACCTCGGTTGAAGAGCAGCGACGATTGCAGAGATTGGAGAAATTGCGATTCTTTATATGAGTAAATGTTATTGAGTTGCAACAAAAAAAATTAGAGCAATGTTACCACAAATTTAAACTGGTACAGTCGCCGCCGAATATTATAGCCACTATTTTCAGAGAATTTTATTTATTAATTAACTGTTTACTGAGGCAGTCGCATAAAATGGACGGAGCAAGTAAACAAGCAGGGGGACAACGCGCCCGTCCATACTGTTTGGTTTGCGAGAGGTTTGTCTGAAAATCTACGGGACTCACAAAAGCTGGCCATCCACCCTATAGTTTTGACCTGTCATCCAGTGACCTTTTCCATTTCCAAATTTAAAAAATTAGTTACAGCGATGAAGGTTTTTGAACGGCAGTGAAAGAAGTTAGTGTATTAAAACATTTTCAAGAATTTGAGCAATATTTTTGCAGTGTCCGAATGGATATAAGACATTTAAAGCGATATTTTTCACTAATTAAGCATCTTCAGCCGCCCCTCGTGCATCTTAGAATTATAGAAAACTTGTAATTTTTTTTCCGAATAGAATTATAATACATACAAAACAAAAGCAAAGTGAAAGAAATTCTCTAATTAAACAACTAAAAATTCTAAATGGTTGCAGCATAATTTATTACCATAATTTATTTCCAAGTAATGAAAGAAAAGCTTAATTGTATAAAAAAAGATACGTAGTAAGTGAATTTTTCATAAGAATTTTTCAGGTCCGAATATTTCAATTTCCCGGAATTTTCTAATTGAGTACATTGAAATATGTTTCGATGGGCAAATCGACAGGTAAATTTTCAAAAGTATCCTTATACGATTGAATGAAAATAAAAAAGAATCGCGGAGTGTTCATCATAATCCAGAAAATAATTTATTAATTTGGTATTCACTCGTTTTCGACTATTATAATCCATGGTGAGAATATAGGGGGAGAATCAGCATTTATGCATCATACGAGTATATCAGCATTCCAGGGTGTACATTTGTTACTTGATCAATACCAAGAGGAATTTTCCTTTTCTACCCAGGAGCACGTTAATTGTGTGCACGTAAAATATTCAACTCAGTGCTCGTAAAATTTGCAACACGTCTTATACGAGTACGAGGGGTGCCTTTTATATGCCGGGATTTGGCAACCCTGGTGTTGCAATCTGGCAACTGACAGCTGTATCGCAAAGTTTGACATTTTTTGGCTTTTACGTACTCAGAACGTTTTGAAATACCAGCGCTATTTGTGTTGTTTACAGTAACTTGGTGAATTCAATCGTGGTCGTAGTTCACTCCAAGACGAATTTCGTGAAGGTCGTCTAAAATCAGTTGTTGTTCCGAAAACCATTGATGCTGTGCGCGAACTGATATTGCAATCTTAGGCATTAGTGGGTCCAGCATACATTCAATATTGCATAAACATTTGACTGTCAAAATGATTGGTTTGCGTTGGATCCCACACAATTTGTCAATCGCTCAAAAAAAGGCTCGTGTCGATTGGTCGAAGGAAATGTTGAAAAAATACGATCGCGAGGCTTCGAAACACATCTATGACATCGTGACAGGTGATGACTCATGGATTTACGCGTATGAGCCCGAAATTAAACAGCAGTCGACTGTATGGGTGTTTCAAGATGAGCCAAATCCAACAAAAGTTGTTCGCGCACGAGGCACTTCCAAGCAAATGGTCGCATGTTTTTTTCGGAAAAACGGGACATGTCGCAACCGTACCACTAGAACAACGCAGAACAGTAAATTCTCTGTACAGTGGTACACAACCATTTGTTTGCCAGTTGTCTTCCAAGAAATTAGGAAAACCAATCGCCAAAGACGGATCACTCTTCACCAGGACAATGCGAGCTCTCACACATCGGCTCAAACAACTACATTTCTGAGCACCCAAAACATTGAATTAATGGGTCATCCACCGTATAGTCCTGACTTGGCACCGAATGACTTCTCTTTATTCCCGTACGTAAAAAACAAACTGAGAGGTCAACGTTTTTCGACACCTGAAGAAGTGGTTGCGGCATTCAGAATGCATGTTTTGGAGGTACCTCATTCATAGTGGCAAAAGTGCTTCGACAATTGGTTCACACGCATGCAAAAGTGTATAGATCTTCATGGGGAATATTTTGAAAAACAATAAAGTGATTTTCGATAATTAAAATTTGTTTTTGATCTCTAATCCCGACATATAAAAGGCACCCCTCGTATACATATATATTCTGTCAAAAAAATATCGGGAATTTGTTAATTTAATGTGAAGCGTATGTCTAAATTTTTTTTTTTGCTGGAATGTTGGTGCAACGGTCCTCTATAGTGTCACAGAGTTTGAGCGTGATCTGTCTATTGTTTTTGGCATTTAATTATATCAGTCAATTGCATTTGTGCTCTGCGATTTTCACTTTGAATAAAAATATCGAACAAAGAGTTTGTCTTAAATTATGTGATTTCGTGTGGCGAATCGTTGAAAATGTAGCAGAAATCCTATGGCGAGTGTTTTTTATCAAAAACATGGGTACAGGAGTGGTATAAGGCTTTTGCAGATGGCCGAGAAGTCGTGGAAGATTTGCCCCGATCTGATCGTCCATCAATGTCTTGAGCAGATGAAAACGTCGACAAAGTCAAGGAAATGGTGCTGGAAATCATCACTTAAGGTTGAGGGAGGTAGCTCGTGACCTTATCGTGTCTCACGAATCAATTCGCCACATTTTACGCTATCAATTGGGCATGAGACGTGTGGCTGCTCGACTCGTTCCAAGAGAGTTGAGTTTCTTTCAAAAAATTCATCGGAAGAAGGTGGCTGAAGATATTCTTGAGCAAGTGAGTTCGCACTCAACGTTTATCTAACGCATCATAACAGGTGATGAGACGTGGGTATTTGAGTTTTATTGAACAATTCCCGGTACTTTTTTGGCTGAATGTACAGAATTGGCGCGTACACCCCTTCTGGGTGTTTGGCCTAGCTCTTTCTATTTGTGGCGTGCGCCTTGATGTTGTTCTGGCATGAAAAAGCTCCTCATAAAAATATCTGCCGTTCGGAGTCGGCTTCAAACTGTAGGTACCTCCATTTGTGGAATAACATCAAGACGCACACCACAAATAGGAGGAGGAGCTCGGCCAAGCACCCAAAAAGGGTATACGCGCTTATTATGTATATTATATATACCTACAATATTTTGACGTGGATCGTACGACCACGTTTAAAATCGGATTCTTCTACTGAACTAATTGATGGCGAAAATTCCTTATACATTTTTTTTGCTTTTAAACCTTTCAAAAATTAAAGTTTAATTACTGCACAATACTTGATTTTTTCCATTGCAGAAAATACTCATTCAAACAAAGAATGATTTAGCAAATTAAACTAACACTTTACATACGTTCATATGAAAAGTGTACCAACATACCAAAAAAAAATATAAGCTAGTAGCAACGCCCTCTCTTATCGAACCGCAAAACTTACTGAACGACCTAGTATTTTATTTTAAAACAACATCCAAGCGCTTCTTTTGAAAGGCCCTTTATTTATACATAATATTTTTCGATTAGACATCTAAAAAATTATATTACAAAACATTCCACAGATAGCTGTTCGAGTTCTTGATAATCCATAACGCATTTTCTCTACGTACTTAAGAGGCAGTAGAAATGCAAAATCTGTTGAATCAAATTAACAGAACCACAAACAGCAAGAAAAGCCACATCTAAGCACCACAACTTTCATATTCATTTTGACTTCTTGCTTATTCTTTTCAAAAACATCATTTTAACTCATAAACTCGCTGTAATTACAATTATGCCTCAAGCGGCTAGGCTGAAACCATAGAACTATGTATGTACACACATGTATATATAAGCTGCATCTTTCCACTGTTTGCTGCAAAATTTCTACATCATAACAATGAAAATCTACTTAATCCGAGTAGATTGACTTGCATGTGTTGTAGTGGAATTGCGGTAAACAAAGCGTTTAAATGTGCTTCCATTAGTGGCCTTAAGTGTTGGAGGGAAGAAAAGTAATGTTAGCGACAAAGGATAATGCAGTAGTTATATGGTAGTGCTAGTTATGTCAATTCTCACATTGCGCTCATTTCATGGAGGTCGCCAACGGTCAAAGAGCTAACTGACAGTTCATTATACTCGTATGAGAATGATACTAATGAGCGTTATGGGATATGCAAAACTACCGGTGGACAACTTTATAAAGTGATGCGTTGCAACATTGAGCTGCACGTTTTGAGCATACAATAACAATTAAATAAATGCCGCGACTTGACTATGTAAAGCTAAAGCTACATATTTATTTATGTGTATAAGTGAGTATGTACAAAGTAGTGTGCAAGTGGTAAAAAATGTATCTTGTAAGTATATACATAGTAATCTTGTACTACAGTATATACCTAGTACATACACTTGAAGATAACTATTGTTATTTGCGTGCTGAATCAAATATGTTGGTTGATTCATCTGTCTGCTTGCTACAGATATAAGCTCCGATAGCTGTTGGATTATATTAATACTTCTAACAGGTCTTAGATGCGAAGATGAGACTATGTATGTGCGTGGGCATGCCACAAACTTATTTAGATAATCTCTTTAGAAAATCTTAGTTTACGAGTTCTTTTGTACTCGCAATCGATGGCTGGTAAGACTTAAATCAACTGTGTACATTCAAGTTTTTGGAAAAAATATATTGAAAAAAATTTCAGTGGATTACAAAGTGATAAAAATTACTAGTAAGCCGACCAAATATTATCCGACTTTATCATTGTTATTAACATACCTTAAAGACTTCACGCCAAATTATGCAAGTATTTTGGACATTAAATTTTTTGAAAATTGGTTTGAAAGCTTGATTAAAACACAGTGTACTATGCACAGTGAGCCAAGTAGCTAAACCAAAAAAATGTATACTTGCTTGTTTGAGAATTCCTTTGCATGTATTGGTTGACAATTTTCGTTAAGTGTAATAGAAAAAATTTTCATTAATGGAAACAAACTACTAACACGTATAAGTAACTTCACATACTAATTGTCACATAAGCATATTGTTAATGGCTAATTCACTGTGTAGACGTGGATTAAAATAAGAAGAAAAAGTTTCGAAAAAAAAAATTTATAATATTCAAATTTATTCCCAATTCGAAAATTTTTGTATAAAGTTTTTTACAGTGTGTTAAAGTGAAATATCTTCTTCAAAATCTTTTCTTTTAATATTCCATAATTAAATATATCTTAAAAAAAATTGTTTTTAGAAATTTTTTGGAAATTTTTTTTTTTAACTTTGGTAAAAAAAATGGTTTTGGTCAATTGAAGAAGACTGTTTTTCTTCTTCAAAAATGCTTCTTATTTTTTCATTAACAGCTGAGACTGTGCTCAGTAATCCCTGAGAGTTCCATTGTAGAAATCCCGTAAGCTTTCGAGTTATATCCAAATACGTACAGGAACCCGTGGAAAATCAGAGTAAACTACTACTCTAGCGAAGCACGTTTGCAAATCGATGGAGGCATCGCTAAGAAACAAAGAAAAGTAGAAAGATTATTTTCTCTTAAAGTTTTTTTCTTAATTGCGAATAAGAATCGAAGATATTTCACTTTAAAGTAGTTTACTGTTCTACTTTTATGTAACTTGCCTTCTAATCTAATTGTACTTTTGCCGCTATGTCATAAGAATTTGCTTATTTATTTGTTACTAGATTTCCGATTTCAAAATATATTAAATTATTTCTTCAAAGTAACCAAATATTAAATTCAAACCTTTATTTAAAATGTTTCGGATTGCCCAATAAGCGTCAAGTATCGACCGTTTTTTTGAATGATTTGTTACAATTTTAAAGGTAGCTTCATAAGGCATCTCTCATAGAAGTTTTGATGCTTATTGGCAAAAAACCTTAGTAATCGATTTTCACAATCTCTTGGTACCAATTTCTTATCACTCAGAAAGTTTTGCAATTAAAGAAAAAGGTAATCGGTTGGTGCCAGCGCCAACCAAGCTTGCGGAGTTTTTGGCTAGTCACTAATGACGTGTGTGGCCTTGCGTTGTCCTGATGGAACACAACGCCTCTTCTGGTTAATTCTGGCCGTTTCTGGTCAAGCGATAGCTTCTAACGGTCTGACAATGGAGTAGAGATCCGAATTTAGTATTGGCCATGCAGAGAAATTCTTAATAAATGATTCCTTTCAATACACAGTAGAACCTTTCTGGCCATTAAACCTAGTTTGAACTTCTTCATCGTGCTTTGACCACGATCGTTATCCCACAATATTGCCCCATTTATCATCCACAGTCACCTTCCATTTAAGAAATTTGTCCACTTGGCCACGGAATATGGAAATCCGATCCATCATATTTTATGATGTTAATTGGTGGAACACCCAAACATCGAGCTTCTTTTTAAATCCAGCTTTGTGCAAATAGTTTAAAACTGTTTTGGGGCCGATCTTTCGCTTTTGGGCAATGATACGACTACTAACATATCTCTCAATTTTCTTTAACATCAAAAATGCCTCAATGGAAACGGCGAAAATAAAATTGCACATAATTAGCTGTTCAGTATCGGCACCATAAACACCATTTACAATTTCAGCGGGCTAGCGTGCATTAATTAAAGAAAAACCGTTGTTAATACCCTGTTTCTCACAACTGGATGGAACAAATAGCAAACGAGTTTTTAGGGAGTGATATTTCACCTTGAGTACAAGCATAAACGTTAAATTGTTTGGTCACGGCTTTACGAAATATAGATCACTGTAGCAACCTACTGAGAAAATAATGGATTTCTTTCTCCCAAACTAATATTTTGTTTAAAAATTTAAAATCCAGTACTTGGTAAGTCATCTATTATTGTATATTTAAATGCCCTTATTGTATATTAAAAAATTATTAACATTTCGCACACGCCACTAATAAAAATGGAACGATACACGCTTAAACAACGCATTGAAATTATTAAAATTTACTATAAAAATGGTGAAAATTTGGCAGAGATGGTTCGTAAAACTCAAACATTTTTGGGTCATCGTGAAGCATCTTGTCGGACCGCAATACAGAAATTGGTGAAAAAATTCGAGATGTTGGGACAAGTTAGTGATGTGAAGAGTAATATCCGTGCACGTCGCTCAAGAACAGCTGAAAATATTGCTGTTGTAGCCGAAAGAACACCCAGTTTTGTCCATTCGTCGTCGTTCTTTGGAGTGAGGTATTCCAGAAACGTCATTACACCGTAATTTGTATAAAGGTTTGGCTCTTAAGGCTTATAAAGTCCAGCTAACACAAGAACTCAAACCGGCCAATCATCAACAACGTCGTGTCTTTGCTGATTGGATCTTTGAAATGCATTAAAATGATCCGGAATTCCACCGAAAAGTGAGCAGTACCCGCATTCGAAATCCCGGGTATGAAAGACCTAAAGCCGTCGCTTCTCGGCGGGCAATGCCAAACCTCCGAGTATATTTCAGCCATGAAAAATCTCCTCATAAAAAACTGTAGAACCCTCTATTTGTGGAGCTCGGCCAAACCACCAACAAATAATGTAAGCACAAATTATATAATATATTTTCTTCTTTTTGTGTTTTTATCGATAGTGTTGCTGAGCCCAAAGCCAAGCAAGCCAGGAGCTCTAAAATAATCATATTTATTATATAGGGAAGAAGCTACTAAGAAGCTACTACTGCCTCAAAATTAACATATGAGCGTTTACGCCCTTTATTACTGGCAGCAAATTCTGATGAACCGCACGCGCTCCGGTGGTCCCATCTTCCCACACAAAACGGGCATGTGGTTACTATCTTATTATTCTATGTCCAATTTTGTCAGAAGCTTTGAGTTGTTTAAACTTTCTCAGCATGTTAGTAATTTATCTACGCAATTTCCAAGCATACAATTTAATAGATGTTGGCTAACTCCGAAGATAAATCAAAACATATCGAATATTGATTCTAAATAAATGTGGGGTTTGGCTTTCCCCAGTGGGACTTGAAACTCACACCCCACTCATCCGCCACTGAGCGTAATAATCCAAAATGTTTTAATCATTGAAGACGTTGCATACACCCTAACAAAATATTTTGGACTAAAAGATGTCCTATATAATGTGATTTTGTCCCGTTTGGTATGTGGTGGCGCAAAATTTGAATTTATTACCTATCGAAAGATTTATATTTTTTGGAAACGATATCATACGCGAATTATATTTGACATTTGTGAACTAAATAGATGCAGAATACAAACAGAAAAACAATGGAGTGCGTAAAAGTCAAAATAAAGATGTCCGTCACTCAAAATTGGACGAGTAATTAAGCGGGCATGATACGTATTAACCTATCTGTTTTCTAAACTATTCTCATACTCTTCTTCCTACAATCAATTTGTGAATACACTTATTATTCTAGTAATTTAGTAATGCACCACGAACCCTGACTTTTGATTCGAATATTTTGACGTCGGCTGTGAACATTTCACAAATCATAGAAATCACAGCAGATCCTTTTGTAAGCCTGCTAGCTTTTGCTATTTACTTTTACTTCCAGTAATGATAAGACAGCATTAACGCAAAAAAAGTAAGAAAATCAAAATGAAAATGTCCAATGCTTTTAAGAAAATGAAGAGAAAAATCTTCTAAATTTCTTTTACTCGGTGAGACACCGCTACTTTGTCCTAACCACTACAACATTTGTTATATTTTCCCACCACGGTTTCTGGGAAGGAATGCAAAGATTTAAGAATACACACATTAACTTAGGAATACATACGAAGGCGACTGTGTTGTCACCAAACAATATAAATCTGTTTACAACGGCATTTGCCACATTGTCAGCGAAAGGCTTAGACATTTCTGTTGATATTTAATAAGGCGCTCACAACAATTTCCCGCTGAAACATGTAGACAACGCTGTCCGACGCCACTCTACCTACCTACCTACTATATTTATACTATATACTCATACACAGTTCAAGTTAGCTTGCTGTGTTTTTGCGTTTGTCAACTGCTGCGCGTTAATATAAAATATAATAAAAATGCAGAATGAGAATGTATTTGTGCGTACGTGCGAAATAGCAAGGATTCGCCCCTCATATTGTCAAGTCAAATGCTGGGTACTGACTATTTGTGTAGAAGAAAGAAGGAAAGCGTCGCTTATTGTGATAAACGCACAGCTTCTGGCCGTCATTGACAAGTGTGCATACTCGTATGTATAGGGTTTTTCATTACGGCGCTTGAGCTTTCAAAATGAAAACAGCAAACCGTTTAGAAGATAACAGCCACAATATTTCTTTATTTTATTAATAATTAAACTAATTTAGGAGCATCCAAAAAATTTTGTTTTTGTATTTTTATTCTTACCTCAAGGCTGGATTTACAATAAAAAAAACACAAAGTATAATTTCGCAGTTATAGATATAAGTAAATTTGTCTATATTTCGAAATAATTTGGAGAAAGTCTTGGCTGTGTCTGTTATATAATTTTAACCCTTAAAGAAGACAAAGGTGCCTCTTAGTGTGCAACTTTTAGAAATAATCGTTTTCGCACCAACGCCGCACCAAACAGTGACTTTTTCGTCGTAAAGAGGTACCTCTTGAATTTCGTGAGGATTTTGCTTGTTTACCGTCCCATTCAATAAGAAATGAGCCTAATCGGACATGATGATTTTGTTCCAAAATTCCTCGTCATCTTCAGCCATTTCAATGACTCTTTGGGCCCATTCCAATCGACGAGCCTTGTCCGCAGGCAACAATCTTTGCGTCAATTGAATCTTATACGGGAATAAATGCAAATCAATGCAGATAATTCGTTGTAAAGTGGTCCGAGCAATGCCCAACTGCTGAGAACGGCGATTTTGGGATGTCTTTGGCGACGTATCAACACTGGCCCGTACAAGAGCAATATTCATCCTATCGCCTTGGTCGGTTTTGATTTGGCCTCTTTGCATTAGAAAGAGCATCACCAGTCGAAAACCTTTCGTACAAACGTTTAATGGTGTTCTTACATTCTTTTCACATTATTTAATTTTTTATACGCACGTTGAGTTTTCACAATTGACTTCTTTTGTTGAATGTAAATTTCAACAATTTGGGAGCGCTCGCGTGGCGTGTACTGTTCCTGCCTGGACTGACGCTTCCAACGCGGTATGTCATTAAGCGATCTGACGTCTCAGGGTTGCCAAATGGGTCCTTCGAATATGGGCAACCCTGTATATTAATATATACTACACATGTAAACATGTACCGGGTGTTTTTATGAGCTCGAGAACTTAAAACGGTAATACAAAACAGAAATATGGTTGGAATGAATTTTTTTTATTATAATCTGGTAGCTAATTTCATGTCATTTATGTTTTTTTTTTTTTTTTTAATATAACGTCCGGCATATATCCGTCGCGGCTATGGGTTTCGTGTTCCATTCATTCCGTCCAATTTTTAATTACTTTGTCCAATAAATCTGAATAATAAATTTAAATGCCACGCACATGGTGGTCATTTGGCTTCAATTCTTGCACGAGGTGTGTTTTGTAGGCACCTACGTTGAAGGCAAATCGAAATTTTTTTCGTGTTCTTCTCGTGTTTTTCTCGCTCTATGCACTTCGTAAACAGTTTTTTTTAAGTGGTTAGGGGTAGTCGGAATTTCCAAAAATATCTTTAAAATATTGTGTGAATTGAGCTCTTGTTTTTGAAAGTGGTATAAGTCATATTTTGCTTTTTTCGAGATATTTAGAGTTTTGCTTTTTAAAGGATTAAAATATATTTTTGTATTATGGAATATTATTTTTTCGACAGTAAAGTAGTGCCAACAAACAAGTATTTATTATGATTCTGAAATTTATAACCATTTTTAAAAGGAAATATGGTTTTGAAAGGTTGAAAGGTCGTATACCACATTGGTGGGATATAGGGTAGTAAATCCATCATATCTTTACGTTTTTTCTTCTGTTATTAATTTAATGGTTGTGTATAATGGAAGCAACTCAAAATCTTCGTATATTCTAGGTCTTCCTCCTTTAAGTGAGAGGTCTAATACTTTGAATTCAGAATTGTCATCCAAGGAAATTTTATAAAACATTTTATATGGAGCATTTTTAGAAATTTTATCCATTGTATTTTTGGCCAAGACACAGCTTCTCCATTAGTGTTTTTCTTTCTATTAATTGTTGATTCTTTTAGTTGTTTTGTCGTAATGAAATCTCTCTGAGCCATTTGTACTACCAAGAATGTTTTTTTCTTTTTACATACGTGCATGAAATTAATCGATTTTTTAATTTTCTATCAAACCAAAATCGCAATGATTATGTTTCAATTGTTTCAACATCTCTTCAGATTATGATATTTTATTAGAATTTGAAATGAAATAGCTGATAAACTAGATTTTTAAAATTTTTGACTTATACCACTTTCAAAATTAAGGGCTCAATTAACAAAAGGCGCGCGGGCAAAAACAAACGCAAGCAAAACCTTTAATGCGTTTTTCTAAAAACTATGTGTTTTGAACTGGTGATCACTGTAACTTAAAAACCGCTTGATAGATTTCAATAAAATTTATACTGCTTTTGAAAAACATAAAAAACTCGTGCCTGATAGAAATATATATTTTTTTTAATGTCGAATTTTTAAACAAATCTCGAAAATCGAAAATCGAAAAAAATAGTGAAAAGTACCAGATTATTTATTAATAAAATAAATTTCTCTTGTTTTTTCGATTGATTTTAGATGAATTTCAAAGGACTTGTAATGATCACCGCAAGGGACTTTTGCAGAAACGGACTCCACACAAATAGCGATAACTTTTACAAATTTGATTTTTTTTTTTTTTGAAATTTTGCGAAAGTCAAGTCGAAACATGATGTATTAATTCTATGTTTTTATTTTTGTAAAATAAAGCCATTGACTAGCAAAAATTATAAAAAAATTATTGAAAATCATCTTTTTTCGGGCCTCTGACTACCCCTACCCCTTAAGTAAATGTCTATAATTTGGCAGCGTTGTTCTGACGTTTAATAATTCATGACGATTTACCCAATCTCATAGAACAGATATGTCAACATTGTTAGTTCTCAAACAGTTAAAAAAACACCCGATACATGCTTATATGTATATATATGCGTGCATCTTGTTTGTAATTTCAGTTGGATGTGACATCGACATATTGCTGTTACTTTTCCATCGCCTCTTAGCGCTGTTTCTCTGTATTTTGAAATATACAAACGCTCTATTCACATATTCTTCATTCTTTCTATTCGATAATTTGGCATTTTCATTGCATCCTCATGCTCCTGTCGCTTTCGTCATTGTCATGCTGCTGCCCTTCAGAAGGATGTGGGCAAACCTCTCACACTGTTTACCCTACACCCCTAATTTTTCTTTGGCGAGGAAATACTGTAAATGTCATGTCAAACACTTAAAGACTTGAAATTTATATTGTTATTTTGTAACAAATACATACACAATATGTGTTTACGCATACCCTTCCAACAGAATCCTTCAAATGCTAAGCCGGTATACTTCTGGTGAATTCAGAATCTTGATTAGTTCGCGTTTCGCCTCTTTTCCATAACACAGTTTATATGTCCTCATACAGGAATACAGGGAAAGTCATCCCAGATACTTAAGAACATTATTATTTATTTTAAAAAATGTTTTCCTTCTTATGAAATTTTACCCTCCCGTAGTTGAGCCCGCGATCCGCCTGCCTCTTTAATTTAAGTTTATATCTTTTCGCATAACGAGGCATAAATAATATAAAATAATTTTTCGAATGTAAGCTTCATAAAATTTTTTTATTTTTTTAAACGATGAGATGGTAACACTGCGCGAAAAATCGTAAACTAAAGTAAAATCGGAAGTAACAGTTTTGATGATTTGTATTAGTTTATGATGATTTTTAAAATTTAAATTCTGCAACAACTTTTACAATGCATGCGGTGAGAAAAAATCGAAAAAAAGTTCCATTATTCTTATTTTTGTTGGTAAATTTCGCTTGTTAACAATAGAGTGTGGAGCTACAGAAAATCGCTTTGCAGTGATTGTTGAAAAAACTTAATATTTCGAAAATGTTTGTTTGCCGCACGATCAATTGTTTTTCCCAAACCAAAGCGAAAGAATTCGCAGAAATCTCCTTAGAAAGCAAAAAATCATGTCCCGGAAAATGAATATATCAGCCAGATCCATGTCAAGACTAATTAGAGATGATTTCCACATGAAAGCATTACGTTGCGCAACGGGTCACCTTTTAACAAGAAAATCAGACTCGACAGATGCAAACAGCTTTTTTGATGACACGCGGCCAACGGCTATGAAAATATTCTTTTCACAGATGAACTAATTTTCACTGTTAAAGATGTTTTTAATAAGCAAAATGACAAAATATATGATAAAACTTCAAAAGACGCAAAAAATGTTATTCCAAGAGTTCAGGTGGCCACCATTTGGTGGGCAGTGTCTTGTAGAGACATTTCTGCGAAAAAGGGGTTAAGAACGGGGCAGAAGTGTACCAGAAGGATGCCTTAGAAGGCATGATGAAGCAGTTGAGCTGTACTCTCTTCAATGAAGAGCGTTGGATCCATTCCAAAAAGGTTCATGCGGCGAAAACCACTCAGCAGTGGCTAAAAACAGCATTCCTGTGTTCATAGCCGTAGAAGATTGGCCCTCTTACTACTTAATTCCTGTGCCTTCATATCAGCAAGAGGAATGTCAAACATTCTTATCGCTCACTTGATGTCAACGCACAGACAAAAGGTGAATAAAATGCACATTACAATTTTGGACCATCGATTAATGAAAGTGCGCAAACTCGTAAGCGATTTGAATATGGATATAAAAATGGGTGACACACTTGCTCACAATTACGCACAAATGCCTTCGCTTGACAACTGCAAAGAAATATTTCTCGATGTTCAATCGCAATCCGAATGAGTTTTTGCATCGCTTCAAGATAGTTAGCCAATTGGCCAAAGATGTTATGGCGACAGGTTTTTGGGATACTCGAGCTGTAATCTATTACGACTTTTATAAGTAAACCTACCTTCGGATAAGTAAAACTAGTTAGGAAGTTTACTTTGACTGGATTTTAGGATTATAAAAATGTTCGTCCTTGGCGAATACTAAAAACAGTCAAAACCAACTCTTTTATTTAATACTCGATTTCAAAATGTGATTGACCGCTGAAATTATAATTTTTACTGTTTCTATTTTATCAGGTATATTTTATTAGATACTTTTATTGTAGATAAGCTCCTTAACTTACCAAATCCAAAGAACTCAATTTTTACCCCATTAAATTCATTTTTACTCTTCATAAAATTAAGCTTTTTACTATTTGGAAGTGATGATTTCGATTCATTTTTGATAAATTTATGAACAATTTCGATGGAGTTTTCGGTGAATACTGATTTTGGGCGGCCCGTATGTTCATTGTCTTTTATGTTCTCACAACCATCTCTGAAGTGTGTAAACCCATTATGAACTCTGGCACGAGGTACGCAATCATCCCAACTTTTGCCGTGAATTGAAATGTTTCGGTAAACGTTTTACCGATTTTTACACAAAATTTTATTTAGCCCTTTGTTCGAAACTCATTTTTGTACCGATGACACAGACATACTGATCCTTTAGACGCAATAATTTCGCTTCCACTAAACCGAAAGTCACCAAGCTTTCATTGGAAGTCAGCTAGGAATGTAACTTCCAACGTACTAACTCATTAAAAAGAAGGCGCCATCAAAAGCATTTTTATGACGGAAGTCTTATTTATTTTGGAGTTCACCTTGTATGTTTAAGACTCACTTATATAGGGTGGGCCATTCGATCAAACCAATTTTTAAGCACATTATCGATTATTTGGGCTCCAATTTCATGAATGGCAACTTCGATTTCGTGTTTTAAGCCATCAATCGTCTCTGGATGGTTCGCATAGCATTGTCTTTAACGGCTCCTCACAAAAAATAGTCCAACGGGCTGAAATCACAGCTCCGAGGCGGCCAATTGATATCGGAATTTCGGCTGATTATACGGTTTTCAAAAACGGTAGCCAAAAGTTCGAGTGTAACTTTGGCAGTGCGACAAGTTGCACCGTCCTGTTGAAACCAAATGTCGTCCATGTCATCCTCTTCAATTTTTGGAAACAACTCGTTGAGCATGTCACGGTAACGCTCGCCATTTACTGTAACCGCGGCTCCTCGCTCATTTTCGAAAAAAATGGCCCGATGATGCCGCCAGACCAAAAACCGCACCAAACAGTGACTCGTTGTGGATGCATTTGCTTCTCTACAGTAACGTGTGGATTTTCTGAGCCCCAAATCCTACAATTTTGCTTATTGACGTAGCCACCGATGTGAAAATCAGAAAAGAAGAAGAAGACTCACCACTTTGGAAATAGGTTTTCAATATTTCCCAATTTTGTTCAAGCGTATAGGGTCCCATTTCGTAAATGTCAGACCTTTAAGTAAATTATGAACACATTTGACATGTCATTTGTGTTACTATTGTCAAAAAAATAGGTTGTTCAAAAAGCAAACGCTGTATGGCCCACCCTGTATCATCTTAAAATCCTCATAAAGTAAGCTTCTAAAGTAGAAGAGGTAATTCAAAATTTGTTTTCTATCATAAGGAGACTGATCCGGTCTAATGTACTTATATACTCCTCCTTATTTATTTACGGCAAGAAGGCAAACACATAAAGGCAAAATAAAATATGCTGGAAAGCTTGAGCGTAACTGATAAAACTTTATCGACTGTGAGCTTCAAACCAAAATCCGTTGCTGAGTATGTTTAGTGTTTTATTGTTTAGCTGTGAAAATGTGCGTAGAGATGTATGCATATACAAAAATAAATAAAATTGTGTGTATTTAAAATGAGTCTGTGTAGACATGACCATATGGTTTTTTCCAACTAATAAAAACGTGCATTTCTTCGCAAAGAATGGTTATTCAGAATGGTTGCTTATTAAGTCCATAATACACTTGTAATACCTAATGTAGCAAAAAAAACTTGACTTCAACTATTATTTATCAACTAAAATCTTATTCTATGTCCAGCGTTCATAAATATTCACGACATGGCGAAGCTTATTGCAGATCTTAATGGGCCCCGACTTACTTGACAGAAAGCAAAAAATACGAGTATTTATTGATACATGAAAAAATTATGTAAAGAAGTGCATAATTTCGTTTTGTACCTCAGTTTAAAGACCTGACGTATATTTTACATGAAATGTCGTTGTCATATAATTTTAAGTATCCATCGAGACACTTTAAGGAGAGCATTATTTGTCTACTTCAAGACCAACAGTTTCACTTTCAGTTTCAAATATTGCTTGGACTGGCGCATAACTACTTAAACAGGCGGGAGGCCGAGCCATATTAAGGCAGCGCCTAGAATCGTGTTTCGAAAATTTTATATAAATAAATTTCTATGTATCTCAAAGAGCATATCAGTTGACACAATATTTCTTCGCTAACTTACACAACTATATATGTAGATGACTCACAAAAACCTATATAGAGGAATTTATCAAAGACTGGGAGGACAAGTAATTCAAACGGCAGGCTGAAAAGTTTTACCTTAACTAGGATAGATAGGACTTAAGAACATTCACTGTATACTATACTGGAAGCAAGTGGCCTGCTATTTTCGCGAACTAGATGTTGATAATCCCAGTAAATGTGCAGCTGACAAGGTGAAGACTCGTACACATAATTGGTGCGATCTAAGTTCATCATACCTTTTTAAATTAAAACTTTAAAGAACTCAGATTCTTTCAAGTTGTATTATTTTTACTCAAAACACGGCTCTTAAAAATTATACGAGTATGTAACAAAATACATCAAATGAGAACATCGAGATATCGATGCTGATGGCTGTTCAGCAACACTTTGCACTATCCCAACAATATTCTCAACAAAACGTCCAGTTTTTGGTCTGATAGTCCTTTTTTTATCTTTGAACCAGTTCTGCACCCAAACATTTACGAATTTTACGATAAATTTTCCTTAAAGATCAACCACTTTTATAATACCATAGTTTAATGCGTTGTTCTATCGTGTAAAATTGTACATCCGACTATCTGAAATCGTCAAAGATTACTTGAAAAAAAGGTACCGTCTAGGAATTATTTACTACTTACATCTAGGTATGATATTTTTAAAGGGCTCTATGTATGATATATAAAGTATATAAGTATAGACCAAACTGCTCAGAATGATCAGAGGAATCGATATAGCTTCGCATCCCCGTCTGTTCGTCCTTCTGACATATTAATTTCGTAACATATTTTAATGAAACTTTGTACAGACATTACTTCGGCTGATAAGGTCAAGCCAAGCAGCACCAGGAGATTTGGTGGCTCCTAAAACACTCAGGCTAAAAAGCCCATTGTATTTAAAATTACTTAGGTTAGAGTTGAAAACAGGCGAAATCACTAAATAAAGACTTCATTCCATATAAAAATTAATAACCAAAATCACTAAAATTTGGTGAAGTGATGAACTTATGAAAATAAAAAATAAAATAAAAGAGAAAAGTTTTTAAAAATGGGCTGCACGATCTTTTGAGTAAATAGTTGCATTTCGATAACTACTTAGTAAAACTCGCCAAACCTTACTACACGTATTGCGCCCCACCTCAGTTAGATCCGATTATTGAGATCCGACCAAAGCCATTCCCATTTCTTAAATGTTAAAACTAAGTTTCCGTCCGTCCGTCTGATGTTAAACAAGCTATGACTCTAACATTGTCTATAGTTTGTTTGATTGCACAAAAAGGAGCAGCAGACCCAAATTAAGTTTTAATAAAATCAACGCGAGCAAGTTAATTCCCTTATTCGTTTCACCTTCAAACAGACAAACAAAAATCAAAGTGGTTGCAGCATTTCCGGTGTGCGTAACTAAAATGCATAGACAATTAAGGTTTATAATTTTTGATAAAATGTTCTACATTTGTTCTTACATGATTCTTAGTAAGCACGGATATTGAAAACATGAGAAACCCCTTAAAGGCAATATTTCACCCGCTACTTGCTTGCTTTTTCCATTGCAAGGGGCAAATTTAGCTGTTTGTGTGTACATATGTTTATGTGTATGTAGTAATCACGATGAGCAACGCATGTTCCGACACGAATCCGGAAACATTTTCCAGGGCAAACATATCTATAAGAGAGTACAATGCAAAACAACAGCAACAGCAGCAGTCACAGCCACTAACACCAACAAAGCATTCGCTCAATAAAATTAGAACCAAGCGCAGCGCCCTTCTACTCACATAGGAGGCACACCAACACAGTGGAAGGAGCTCACAGTAGCTTACTGCAATATAATACATAGGAAGCAGCTGCTAAAATTTCAGAAACAGTTGATGCATCCTTTTTTATAAGGGTAGCAGAATGCTCCAAATCTAGCCCTTAATGCAGTGGTTCCCAATATTTTATTACAGCAACAACTTTTACAGCATTACTTTCCTTTGGCGATACCCTTCTAAAAGAATGTTCCGGTTATTGCATGTTGTTGCTTTGATAGATGTTGATAAGAATTTTTTCATTACTTTAATAGCATACAAAAGACTTCGAGCATAATTTCTTAAATCAGTGCTGAAGTTTTGAAAAAGCTACTCACTTGTCTATCCCTTAATGGTGACCTGAATTTCAACTTGATATCTGCAGAAAGGCCTGTTCCACATAAGTGCGGCGCAACAAACGATAAAAAAGTTTTCAAATCTACAATACTTAGAGTTGGATATTCTTCAAACAGATTATTCAAAAATGTTAATTATCTTTCATATAGCGGTCGCCCCTTGGTAGACAATGGTAAACTTCCGAGTGTATTTCTGCCAGGAAAAAGCTCCACTTAAAAAAATCATTTGCCGTACAGAGTCGGCTTAAAACTGTAGGTACCTCCATTTGCGGAACAACATTAAGACGCACACCACAAATAGAAGGAGAAGCTCGACCAAACCCCCAAAAAAGGTGTAAACTCCAATATATATATATACTTATAAATGGACTTTCTCGAATCTTAGTTTTAGGTTTATAACACCGGATAGTCCTAACAGTAACTCCATCTTGACTATCAAAAGAGCAGTTGGGTATGAAGTTCGTTAGAATAAATCTCTAGCACCCTCATATTGATCACGATTATTTTTAAAATATTTACCAAAACCGGTATTTAACGGAAGTATTTGATTAATATTACTAGAAATAAAACTCTGGAAATTTTCCGTTACTCTGCTTTACTGAGTCATATCCCATGATATTTATAAGAATATTGCACCCAATCATACTAAATGTCAACTTACAATCGGAAACTGATTTTTTAGCAGTTGGTTAAAACCCAATATTTATGAACCCAACACAGTATCAGTACCCGGTCTGGTTATATGAGTGTCGAAAATTAGGTAAGCTTTGATAGGCCAATCAGTGGAAATGTCCATAAAATCCTGAAAATCTTTGAGTGGGGTCAGCATGTAAGCATTCAACTCGAAAACTATATTCAACTACTTTGCATAGCGCTGATCCTAAGAAGAAAATCGATGCATGGACCCCACACGAGTTGACCTCAAAAAGGCCATTTCTTTGCTGAAGCATAGGGAATCAAATCCTTTTTGAAGCGGAGCCCAAATGCACGATCAAGAAGGCATTGCAGTGTTTTTAGTGGAATTTAAACGGCATCACCGTAATGAGCTACTCCCATTGGCAGTAATGCTCAAATCGAAATCAGTAACTTACTAGATCCGTTAAAAGAGGACGAATAAGAAATGTTTTGTTTTTCAACAAGACAGGCCCCACATATTCTTAAAGGCATGCCAGAGTCTCTGACAGCTTAAGTGGGAAAATCTATTGTTCCCTCCGTATGGTATAGACTGTTAATAAACAGTTATCGTCATTGATGCATTTGTAAAATATTCTTGATGGTGCTGAAACTGGTTTTAAAGGAGGTTTGTAAAAATGCGTTGTTTAAGTTTTTACCTATAAGGAAGAGAACTTCTTAGATGGCAAAATTATGGATTTGTCTATCAAATGGATAAAAATTATCGATACTTACTAAATAATTAATATATTATAATAATTTAATCGTCAAAAAAAGTGAAAAATTGTCCACATTTTTTTACTTCACCAATATCAAAAGCTATCCGGGTACAAGTTCTTAAACAGATTTTTGGTGGAAGCGGCCTTTCAAAATACCACAAACTCTCAATATGAATTGCTCCACTTCTCCTTACACTTTTCTTTTTTATAATAACCACTTTATTTCGAAATATATAAATTTCATCAGCCTGTTGCAATACGCATTTCGTTTCCCAGCAGCAGTTTATTAGGAAGTTTTTTTCCAAATGCTAGCCACCTTTGTATGCACACACATAGTATAGCCCAGGGCGTCGCAGCTCAAAGTTAGCGAACCGCTGCCTTAACGTATTTTTCATGTCGACAATAGATACATTTAGTATTTTTTTCCAATATGTATGTACATATGTATACAATATAGACTGCCTTTCTATTCTTGGTGTTTCTGGCGCTGTTGCTACAACATTTATATTGGATGTGCTTGTAAGCCCATGCACGTCAATTGGCAGATCAATCGAGCAGCTACTATGATTCGAATGCTTGACCCGTTTATGTCTTAAGGGCACGTCACATCAAAGCACCAATGTCGCTTTTTCGTACCAATAGTCGTTTTTTTTTTTCATTGTAGAGCTTTGCACAAATCTTTATGTATACTCGCACTTAATTTTTTTTTCGGCAAATACACTGTTAGGTAATTCGTTAATTGTTGCCCTAGGGCCAATTACTTTCCTTCCTTTGTACATACAAGCAACAGGGAATTTTGCCAATTATGTAACACTGTAAGTTTTGATTTTTTTACCCAAGAACAAACCATCCACCTCTTATGTAAAATCGATCGCTGAGTCTGAAAATTTGCATTTTATTCCTTTTATAAATTTTTTGAGGTATGATTA
Source organism: Anastrepha obliqua (assembly GCF_027943255.1). Taxonomy (NCBI): domain Eukaryota; kingdom Metazoa; phylum Arthropoda; class Insecta; order Diptera; family Tephritidae; genus Anastrepha; species Anastrepha obliqua. The sequence continues at coordinate 93,524,047 of NC_072892.1, forward strand.
AATAACGGTTTTGGATTAAAGAAAAAATACAATTTTTGTTCCTCATTTTGAAAAAATATATTCAAAAAGGAAATTGTATTATTAATATTGTGCCACATCGTATATATATACATGTATATAATTGTTATTTACACACTTTACTGGGCGTTTGGCCTAATGACTTTTCCGATTTCTGGTGTTATTCTACAAATGGAGGGGCTGGCGGTTTTATGGCGCCTCCGGACGGCAGTTGCTTTTTATGCGGAGCTTTTTCACGGCAGAAATACACTTGGAGGTTTACCATTGTCTGCCCAGGAACGACCGCTAATAGAAAAACGCTTTTTTATCAATTGGTGTTTCAGGCCCGGGGCGAGAGGTCGTCCCTAAGTATTACAAATATGCCTATAATTTAAGCTTTCACGCACACAACTTATGTTTCCTCTTATCCAAATCGTGTTCAGATGTCTACACATTCGTTTTATTATTTCCTGTAGGGATAATACATATACTCTACATACTCGTTCATTTCTAAATATATTGCTACTATTGTCATTTTTATTTTTGAAAACAAATTACCGGAAAATTAAAATATTATATTTAGAAAACATTTAGTGTTAATTAACTACATTCCATAGTCGACACATGCTTCATTCACAATTAACTGTACGAGTATACTTCTATATTCACGCGTATTATTCATCCTATGGTATAAACGAGTACGAGAGTCGTTTGTAAAGTAGCATCTCTGAATCTCTGAATTAGTAGCATTTCTTAAAAGAACATATACCAAGTTTCAGTCACATCGGTCTATTTTTTTGTGTTTGGCAGTCGTCACTTCACGTCACTGGTGTTTGCTTTAATCAGCTTCATTTGACAACTTGGAAACAAATGATCGATATTATTTTAGCAAGCCAATTGGTTGGTCTTCAAATGAAGTTAATTACAAAAACTGCATTGCCATAAAATTTTAAAGCTAATAAAGCAGCAGCAATATTATTACTACTCTATTTATTTTCCTTAAATAGTTCTAAAATTCTAAAAACAAATCTTCAATCTACAATAAGCAGCTCTTGCGCACAAACTCTGTCGATTCTGTTGCTGCTTTTTAACTTTTTTGTTTTTTTTATAAACTTTCTCTGCCTGTTCTTTGCCGAACATCACTATTTTATCGCAGTTGCTATTGGCAGTCCAAAAGACTGCCGACAGTTTCTTTTTACCCACATTAAAAATTCAATTACTACACCAAAGCAAAATACCATCGGCATGAATTTGCGTAAATTCCTATCTAACAGTTTTTGTAAGGCATAAAGTACTGGAGGGGGGCATAGTTGATAGCTGCAGGCACAGAGCAAGCAACATACCCAAAATTATCTGACAAATTTAATTTAATTTTACTAATTTGGTAAGGATTATTTAAATACTTTCTTGACGTGAAGTGAAAATGAGGCAGATGTTGTGCGGTAGACAGAATAATTCGAAGAATTTGCTAACAATTCCGTGAAAGTTTCTTTCACTATTAATTGAGTAAGTCGAAGAATTTATGATGAAAAATAAGCACTCTTTGCCTGAATCTATGTTTATATAAATATATATGTACCAGTATATATATTTATGCGTACATATATTTTGTATATATGTACCAATATATGTATATTTATATACATGCATAAGCAATCCAACCACATACAACTAGAATTACATAAATGTTATCCCGGAAAAATCAATAAACATTTATTCGAGCTAAAGTAACAGCCAATAAAGTTCGTGTGTTCCTACTGGTAATACCCATTGGTTATATGAAAAAATGTGTGTTATTGCCATTCTATATCAAAAATAACTATCTAAATGCAGCTCTATAGCTCACTAGTGTCAAACATGATTTTGAAAGGTTTAACAGCAAAAGTAAACCATCACATGAAGCAGCACAAATTTGTGGATGCTTACGCAATCTAATATGGCTTAAAAGGCAAAGTCCGAATCTACAAAACATGCGCCCGACCAGTACTCACCTATGCAGTTGAAACCCGAGCAGATACAACTGCAAACACAACAAGCAATGCCCAAGGTTGAGATGGTAATATTGCGACCAATCACAGGACATACTCGCAGAGGTCGTATGCGAAACGAAGATATTAGAGAGATATATGGCACGCAAGACATTGCCAGATGGAGGAAGACGAAGAAGGGAGTGGAAAAATCACGTGCTATTCATGCCTGACAATAGGTTTGGCTAAATCGGCCACGAAGGGAAAAACAAGGATTACGAGGCCATCCGGACGGCCCCCCAAACGCTGAAATGAGTGTTGGAAATTTAGCTCTATCGACAATTGATATTTATTTATAACCAAAATAAATTGTATTTATGGTATAAAATTGTTGATGAACAGGATTTAATCCTATAATAAAGCAGAAGAAGAAAACTATAAATCGTTCGATAGGGTAATTAATTTTAAGCCACCTGGTATAGACACTGCGTTAACAAACTATAGTTCCTGTAGAACTTACTAACAAATTTTCGAAATTAAATAAGATACAAATCTTAATATACACAATCTAATTTAATTTTAAAAATTTTTTAAAAACATATATTTTTCTCCCAGAAATATCATACAAATCCAAATTCCAAATTTCGCACAAATTTAAGAAAAAATTCCATAAATTTTCATTAAAATTTCGCTATTTTTTAACCAGAACTTTTATAAAATTTCGGGAATGAAATTTTATTGCCTAATAAATTTTGGACTAATAGAGTGCAAGATCGAAGTGACTTAAGGACGTGGCTGGTCAAATACTCATTTTTTATTGATAATTTTTAGGATTTTTTTTTAGAAAATAAAATGCGATCGTTTCTATTTTATAGAATGTATATTATTATTGACATTAAAGAGTATACAAAAAAAATTTTTGTTTTGACATAGATTTTTATAGTAGGGTGGCAGCAAAGTACGCGTCTTAATTAAAAAAAGATAGGTGGCTTGTTTGGCTTTTATTTTGTGACGGTGATAGGTTTTCATGGCAATTTCGATATAATTTATAAAGCTAAAAAAAAATATATAAGAGTTAAAAAAAATGGAAACGCAGTTTTGTAGCTCATTAAATTTAAGTATACAAAAAATTTCATCAATTTTTATATGGAGAAAATGCGCAAAAAAAATTGTTAAAAAAGCAACCTGTTTGTATTAGAATTTTGTGAGCTATAAAACTACGTACCTTATCCTTTTTCGGAGAAGCAGCTGCCAACATGAACCTTAAGTAGATGCTTAAGAGTTCGTTGAAGTTGTCAATTATCAGCTGTGTATCAGGACCAACATACCCAAATATTTGCACAAAAGGAAGATTCATCCTGGGATATTACATTTGCCTAATTCCGTTCTAAATTTGCCTTAGCCCATGCAATCATTTTTTTAATGTGTGATGATGAGAGCCGAGGGTTTCTCAACATACATCGGTTTTTGAGATCTTCTTCACGTAAACGTCCTTAATTCGTGTCTTTGGATACATTAACAGCACTTTTCCTTAAAACTGCTGGAGCTTCACGCAACAATAAGTACGGCTTTGTCACAAACAAGTCAATGATCGTCTGATCTTGCTTTATTGGCATCGACGGAGCATGTAAAACTTGCCCCAGTGCTGCCCTGAATGTCCTTTTGCACTTACTTCCCATCGACTTTTACGTTATTTCCATCGCAGCTCTAAGTGCAATCAGGTTAAAGGAGGTTGGCCTCTGGATACAATCTCTCAAGGGACGTGGTAGCATTTTCGGGCAGTAAACACCGTATTTCCCTGAACTTCGAACAGATCTCTCCATCCGAAAACTGCTAGTGTTTTTCAAGTAGAAGTCTTTTGCGATCCTACAGGTATGCAAAATGCTTCAGGAATGCGAGAGCGAGGGAGATTTTTTTTTTTTTTTTTTAATTTTTTCCGATAGTCAAGCCACAATCAAGGTTCTGACGACGCCATGGTGCAGAAGGAAACTAATATAGTAACCTCCTGTAAAGAGGAGATCAAATCTCTGGGGTGTGCAGGTAACATTTCTCTAATCTGGGTTCAGGACATAGGAACATAGACGGAAATGAAATTGCTGATGAGCTTGCCAGGAAGGGGACTGAATTTGCCTCAGACCTCCTACCTGGTCATCGGCATTCCCCTGATACTTGTTAAAGGGAAGCTGCACAAATTATTTCTCCGGGAAGCGCAGAAAAGATGGAGTTCCATTTCTTCATGTGCTATTTCGAAAACCCTTTGGCCCCAATAAGATATACGAAGGAGTCAGAAAGTCCTTTGGACTCCTCGCCATTCAATTTCTAAATTCGTAGCTGTACTTACCGGTCACTGGACGATCGGCACGTATGCGGAAAAGCTAGGGTTACCATTTAACCCCCATTGCAGAAGATGTGAGGACCTTTCAGAGAAGGGTCACCACTTAACCCCCATTGCGTATTGCGGAAAAGATAAGCAAATTTTTTCTATAACGAAACTCTAAGTTTGAATTTTGGTGGTTACGCTTCCTATACTGTTATATATTTTTCACAGACTGTAAGTGTAGATATATATTTAAATGTGTTAAATTAATTTCTGTTGAATTTAAATTGTTGAATAATAGGTACTGCTTCCACCGCAACCTTGTAATACCCAAATGCTTAAATACTTTCATATATATGTAAATACATATCTATATATTCCCAACACTGTCACTTAAAACTTTCCTTCACCAAACGGCACACTTTCTTTTAAGCTAGATGGAGAATTATAACAACAACCGAATGAGAGTAAATGTTTGTATGTGCATAGAAGCTACCTATATTTAAAACAGTCAAGCTGAAAATGATATTTACTTTGGCAAGACGAACTTTTTCTTCAAGTTATTTTAGCTATTAAAAAGCCAATTGCAGTTATTTCACATAACTTGAACGTGAGAATGAAAGAATTAAAGCACTCAAGCTGCGTTGACATTTCTCCCTCGCTTCAAAAACACACAGTATACGGAAGTAGAATGCAATGCAGCATAAGTGAAAAATACAAAAATTGTAGAAGGAGTATATGTATGTATATAACTTATATAACGGGTATATTTTTTGAGACGTATCTTGTGACAGAGATATTTGTTCAAATAAGCCACTTTTTCTAATATAGCAAATTTTGTTGGATATGCCATGGATGGCTAACATCCGAAAACATCTATAAATCATGCATTTCATTCAGAGAATTAGTGCTTACTCAGCATACTTACTCACTTCTGACTTAATGGAATCACAAAGAATAAAATAATTTCCGCATTTAAGCGGCACTTAACAGCAGGTGGCTCACCACCTTGCCGGCTGAAGGTATAATCGAGCACGCAGACAAACTTTGTCTTCGTCAGGTCTATCTAAACTGCTAATTTTTCCAGCATCACATGCTATGTATGGTATACTCGTATAGTACGAAAAACCAACACTTAGTTGGGCGACCTTTTTTGTGAACCACTCGTAATGAATGAGTCGGTCAGTTGCCTGCACAGGTCATGTGACTTTACACCTTTTGTTTACCTTTTGTGAGTTTATTTCACAAACAAATATCCCTAAAAAACACCCATTATATATATATATATATTTATATAACATAATATCATAACATTGCCTTGACGAGCGGGCGCCGTAGCTGAACGTACTTGTGCGTGCTGATGATTCGCTTGGTTCCATGTTCGATGTCCACTTTAGATATGAAGCAAGAAATGGTAGAACAAGTTTTTCTAATACCAGTCACACCTCTGTAGGCAAAAGCAAGCCTCCGAGTGTATTTTTACCATGAAATGTTTTACCATAGGGATCCATTTGGCAAATTGCAAGATAGCCTCGGCCAAACACCTAATCTGAAGTTGGCACGTACACAATTATGTACACATATATACGAATATAGTGATGAACGGCAGAAAAAAGTTGAATCGTTAAAGAAACACAATTCGAAAGTAAGAAAGAAGAAAAGTTTCGAATATCAAAAAAACCCTTTTCAACAAAAATATGTAACTGGCTTCATATTGAATGCAAAACTTCTTAAAGAAGTTCATAAAGAATTATGACTCAATAACGAGTAATTTAGCTCCATTAAAAATTCCGAGTACTTTTTCGATATTCCAACAGCATTAACAGAAAAAAATTCAACGCCATTTTTCAGCCACCTCAATTCAATTGGCTGTAAAACTGTTTACTCGAAATTTCTTATTTTGTTTTTTTTAATTTGCAGAAAATTTGAAACTTGGATTTATATGAAGAATGAACTAAATTAACTCTCACAAACAAAAATATATTAATAAAATAAGAAACAAATAAATTTTCAAAACTTGTCAACGAGTCGCTAACGTTATTTAACGCAGTGTAAGTGTACTTATATATGTACATAGATTTGAAAATATTAAAATCCCACTTGTGGCCAAATCATGTAAAGTGTTTCCTCTACAATAAACATGTGCCATCAACTCTTTCATATATATATATATATATAATTGGCGTGTACACCCTTTTTGGGTGTTTGGCCGAGCTCCTCCTCTTATTTGTGGTGTGGGTCTTGATGTTGTTCCACAAATGGAGGGACCTACAGTTTCAAGCCGACTCCGAACGGCAGATATTTTTATGAGGAGCTTTTTCATGGCAGAAATACACTCGCAGGTTTGCCATTGCCTGTCGAGGGGCGACTGCTATTAGAAAAATGTTTTTATTAATTTTGGTTTCACCGAGATTCGAACCGACGTTCTCTCTGTGAAGTGCGAATGGTAATCACGCACCAACCTATTCGGCTACCGCGGCCGCCAACTCTTTCATAGTTCTTAGAATAATTTATTTATATGCTTCTCGATTAGATAACCCTCTATGTTATAAAAGTTGTTTTTTATTTTTGTTTAAGTGTGGCCTAATTATGCCAATGATCTGCAAATCACATCAAACACTGCATTTTTTAAAGAATCCATAGTCGTCGAGATAACTGTGGATTAGTATCGCTCCGAATGCGACCATATATAAGTAAATCTGGTAGAGCAGACAGGCTTTAGCGGAAAACGATCATCATTCCCGTCCTGCTGTATGGAGCAGACGTATGGACGATGTCAACAGCAGATGATAAAGTTTTGGGAGCTTTCGAGAGAAAAATTATCTGTAAGATCTCTGGTCCCCTCCGCATTGGTAAGCAGTATGGTGTACGGTGCAACATAGATCTGTATAAGCTATATAGAGGCATGGACATATTTAATTAAGCTCAGGATCTCTAGCTGGCATCAGCGAGCGCAAGGCAGAATCTGCTTTTGCACTATTTTGCACAACACACGGCTGTAGCGCCACCCAATTACATGAGTATGTAACAATTATGTTTTCCATTACAAGATATTGAGCGATACACAATAAATAAGACCTCGAATATGATGTGACTTGCAAATTTAGCTGTCGTAATATCAAAATTTCTCCTCGTAAAAAATACACTGTACAAATAGAAAAATTTATATTTTTGTGCTCGAATTCTTCTCGCTTTGACATTGTTCATCCAAGCGTCATAAAACTTGAGTGAGTTTTTGCGAAAATAGTCCGAAAATAGTTTACTGTATATCAGTTCTTTATTATATGACTGAACAGAGTTGCTGATTATTTGACTTAAAAGGAATTTAGATAAATCCGTTTGGCCTAGCAATATTTATGAGATGTTTGAATTTTTAGTACCTGGGTGAATTTTATAGATAATGTGGCGCCGTTGCATTCCTTTTTGTGAAAATATATCAAACAACAATAAATAAATCACCTAAATCACACTGTTGTCAAATTGCTAACCTCCTCTTAAGACCTCCGTTGACAAATGCGTTAGAACAATGATATAAAAAAAAACAAAGAAAATAAAAATAATGAAAAATGCTAACCGAACGTGCGGAATACTTCCGTCGCATGAAACAACCCCCCTCTCTACTACAACATTTCTCTTTTTCCTTTTGAACTTAAAAAAATTGTAGTGAGTAGTTTTCAGCAGCTGAATTCTTGCCAACTTTTCTTTACTTGTAGTTTAAGATTTAAAAAATATGAAAAATGAATTATATATTATGATGGTTGACAAAAACTTTTAGTAATTTTTAATTTTTTATTTTTTTTTGAGATTTGAGTTTTTGGGTATTTATTTGGGTTGTTTTGGGACGTACTTATTCACTGTCGCAGTAACTGCCTAAACAATTTTGCCAAATTCAATAGAACACACCAGACTTTTCTTACTCGCGCCATGTACAAATATCAGGTCTCCTTCCTTCAATCTCTTCAAAGTTCGAAAGAAAGATTTTTCTGAAGATTTTCATACGATTAGCCACAAGCGCTGAAGTATTCTGCAAATCGTATGAAAATCTTCCGCAAAATCTTTTCCGCGACCAGTCCGAGGTATGCCTCATTGGATGTTACTGTAGCCCAAGCTTCTACGTCATTGTTTAGCATTGAAATGTTGATAAATTAAATAAATAATAATTGGCGCGTACACTTCTGTTAGGTGTTTGGCCGAGCTCTTCCTCTTATTTGTGGCGTTCGCCTTGATGTTGTTGCACAAATGGAGGGACCTACAGTTTTAAACCGACTCCGAACCGCAGATAATTTTTTAAGGGGTTTGCCATTTCCTGACTATTTCATGCACGGAGGTGCGAACCGTTAATGCTAGCTACCAAAAAAACAAATTTCTAGAAAATTAGAACTACACCGAAAGTGTCGTGGATGTCAAGACGAGCTAATTGGAACCAGGCACTTCGTTTCTTTTTCCAGTTTAGAACTAACGGCTCTGCCACTCGGACAATCCTTTCTGGAATTAAGTTAGAATAGGGAGTCAACCTGTGTGAAATGTCGTTCGGTAACAAAGAGTTCGAAGAGACTTCCATATATACTTTTCAAGTGTTCCATTCTTAGATACACAACACTTCGATGATCTTTCGCTCTCAATATACTTTGCAGGTTGTAATTTTGAACCGAATTCAGAAACTCGATAACGATCAGAGAAAAAACTGTTTTCCTTTGAACACAGGTCATGTCATAGCCTGAAAACAATATCTGGCAATCATCAGCGAAAGAGATCGAGGACGCTCCTTCTGGTGGTTGGAGGGACCTTGGAAATATAAAAGATGAGCAATATGGAGGAAAGGACATCGATCAGTGAAAACCTATGCTTTATACTCCTTTAGTGTGATAATTGATTCGAAAAATTATGGATGATTGCCGACCACGCAGAAAGTACTTTGTCCGCCTCTCCAGTCCCAGAGGGAGAGTAAAATTCTCTATATTTTTTATTGGCGTTTTACGAGTGAGATGTAGAGAGCCTTGAATAAGTGTCACCCGATTAGAATAATTCTCTCAATGTCCATGTTTAAGGCGAAACTTTGCTGCACTTGACAGAAGAACTGGTTGATTTCCATGTGTTTAAGCGAGTTACGCTAAATTTCCTTCTGCCTTCCTTCGCCTGCAAGTTTGTAGCAAATTTAGTAATTTTTGTGATTTTATTTACCGAATAGATCCCTGTATCACTCAAAGAGCTTAAAATAGATAAACTGAAAGCGTACACTGCGTGCGTAATATTGCCATGTCCTACATCAAGCTCTTTCCACAAGAGGAATACTCATACAAAAGTTCCCCGAATACTCAAAAAAAGGAATACTCATACAAAAGTTCCCCTAATACTCAATAAATTAATAAAAGGTAGTGCGCGCCATGATCAAAAACAGTAAGAAAGTACTGCTTAGAGGCACTTTTAGCATTTTTCACATTTGCAAACCATTTAGTCTCACACTCATTTTTTTTTCTTTTTTTTTGGTTTTGTTTCACCGCTACAAGGAACCTATCTTCTAAATGACACCAGCGTATTAGTTTAATAAAGTTCTTGTGCACTTACAATCAAGTACCGCCAAATTCTTTGGTCCCATCTTCTATCCCGTGTACCTACTCATTTTAAAATTTATTTGTGTACTTTATTGAACGTTAAATATACTTTGTAAGATAGAATTTGAACATTTTATGTGATGATTTTCTTCATATCTTTATTGCATTTAGTATTTTTACTTCCTTCTGGCCACAATTTTTTTCCTTTTCTTTTTTCATTCGTTTGGAAAGAGCACACATAGATTCAAAATCAACCTCACTTATAAATTTGATATTTGAAAATGAATTTTTTATATTTGTATTCTGGTTCTTAGTTTTTACATGAAATTTGCATGCTCTTTGGTGAATGACCTCATAATGCTGGCAAACATCAAAAACGAAATGATGGCCGACGAATTAAGGTACCAATTAAGGTTCCACCTTACCATATTTTGATCATAGTGTGCGCTGTAAACAAGCTCAGTCAGAAAAATATATCCTCAATCCTCGGTTATCCCTCTCCCCATAAGCTATTTACCCTGCTTTCAGTAGTGGGACCACTAATGGCAGATTTCTTTATTGGAACGCTTTGTGGATTAAAACGAATGGATGGTTTTTATTTTGTTTTATAAGTTTGAATTTTTTCTAGCTAACGAACGCCTAACTTCTTAAAATATGATTAAAAATAAGCAAAAATAAAGCTGGACTCTACCATTTTCGTGATTTGGTATTTTGCGTTAGCATTATTGCATTGGTGTTTAAAATCCTTATATGTATATATTGTCAAATTTATTACACTACTAACACGCAATTTTTATTTTGTAATAACTTCTCTTTTAGAACCGAAAAAATTGTTTTAGAAAGTTCCGTTTAAGGTAGCAACGGCACAGTTTGGTTACAAGGAGTTATAGCATAGTGTGCAATGTCCCCGAAGTACCTATTCAGCTCTTTTACATTAGAGCGATTAGAGTGGTGCCATATAGTAATTTATAGTAAGAAATAAATTCAAAAAATGTTCAAAAAACATTAATAATTTTGAAATTTATTCAATTTCACTTTAAAACGATCTGTACCAAAATTTTCAGCACTCTATTTCAATATGCTTAAAATATTTGGGAAACAAATTATATTGTTCAAAATATTTGGGAAAAAAAACTGTTTTTTTTGGTAAAAAATTTTGAATAATTTTTGTTTTTTTTTTTACCAAAATTTTTAGGAAAAATTTTTGTGATTGGAAATCACCCTTCCTCTGAGTTTTTCTGTTTTCCTTCGTTATCATTTGATATTGCCCGGGTTCGAAATGCATTATAGGCACGAAATACAAATATTCTGGCTTTCTAAAGGGTGTTTTTTTAGAGGTTAGGTTTTCAAGTTGGCACTACTTTTTTCGTAGATGGTCTTTTTGACAGCTGTCACTTGATTTATGCTCAGTTTGGTTTGCCATTTCATAATGAATAGACTTACACCTGAACAACGTTTGCAAATCGTGCAAATTTGTTACGAAAATAATGGTTCGGTTCGCGCGGTTCGAAAATAATGGTTTTTGTTCAGCGGTGAAGCTCACTTTTGGTTGAATGGGTATGTCAATAAGCAAAATTGTCGCATTTGGAGTGAACATAATCCACAAGCCATTGCTGAGACGCCGTTACATCCTCAAAAAGTCACTGTTTGGTGTGCTCTATGGGCAGAGGGAATCATTGGTCCATATTTCTTTAAAAATGAAGCCGGCCATAATGTTACAGTCAATGGAGAGCGCTATAGAGCCATGATTAATGACTTTTTCGTGCCTGAATTGGACGATGTTGATGTGGACGACCTTTGGTTCCAACAAGACGGCGCTACATGCCATACAGCCAACGCAACAATCGATTTATTGAAGGAAACTTTTGGTGAGCGCATTATTTGGACTATTTCTTGTGGGGCTATGTGAAGTCGCTTGTCTACGCAGATAAGCCCGAGACGATTGACGTCTTGGTCGAAAATTGGGGCTCTCGGCTGGAATTTATTCGAGCCAGCCGTGGCGGCCACTTGCCCGAAATCATTTTTAAAACATAATGGCAAACCCTTATCTTTATAATAAAGCTAAATTCTTGGCCATAACATTAAATTATATACGTTTTATTTCATCTTGAAAACGTAACCTCTAAAAAAACACCCTTTATTAGTGATCGCCCATCGGTAGGCTATGACACCTGCACCTCATAAAAAACTATCTGTTTGCAGGTGGCATAAAAGTGTAGGTCTGCCCAATTGAGGAAAGACAACAACATGCGCACCGCAAATAGGACGAGGAACTTGGCCAAACAAACAATAAATGTAATGCCAATTATATATTTTTTTATATAAGTATATAAATTTTATACATATGTACTATATGCGTTAGGCCGGGTCGATTTGTGGGGAGGCAAAAAAAACCGCCCATTGCTCTGTGAAAATCAAAATAAGAAACTTTGCCGAAGGAACCATACCTCTAAAACGAATTCTGATGTCCCCCAATTTGGGTCGAACTTTTTACTTTCTTTTCTCATGTAAAGGCCAAAAATGGTGATATTTTGAATTGATTGTATTGGGAACCCCGCAGGGGAGTTCCAGGGGGTGTCGGTGGGGGTCGGTCATACATTTGGACTCGATTGGAGCACTCTAAATGGGTCAAAGTGGGATTTTTCGTTCGACCCAAATTGGGGGACATTAGAATTCGTTTTAGAGGTATGGTTCCTTCGGCAAAGTTCTTATTTTGATCCCTAGAGTTTGATTTTTACAGAGAAATGAGCGATTTTTAAATCGACCCCCCCTAATATATGTATATATGGGGGATTTGCGGTGATTTATTTCAACACGTCTCCACGACGTGGCTACAAAAATCCAATTTAACAGTTACATCAAAATATATTTTTATATCATAGATTTGAGAAGATCATCATGATCTCCGGAATATGTAAAATGCATTGTTAAAATAGCTTATTTAATAAAAGTAAGAGAGATAGCACAGTAATATTAGAATACTACAATAATATAAAATAGAATGATGGATAAAATTAAACCTTAGTTGAATGCATAGATGTGACCTTAATATTAAGCTTTAAGTGAACAGTTTGTTATATAAAATTATTGTATAAATTATTATTATTATATATTATATAAATTGATTTCCTTTTAAAAACATTTGGACGGCTTTTTGACATACACATTAGAAGCTCGCTGGAGAGCTCTAGTATATCAATTGCACAACATGCTTACCTCAAAGGCAAATCGACGGAGACAGCGCTTCACGAGGAAATCCGAACAATAGAGGGGTCTCTAGCAAGCAAACAGTACACCATGGCAGCTTGACTTGACATAGAAGACGCATTTAATAACGTTACCACTGATGCTGGCCAACGGGCGTTAATAGCCTTTGGGTGGAAAATCGTATCAGCACTTGGATCATCTCTATGCTAGAAACCAGGATAATTAGAGCTAATATGGGTAATATCAACATAACTAAAAGAGTCTACAGGGACACTCCGCAAGGTAATGTGTTATTAGTAAAATCTTAATAAAACTTAATGGAGGTGGGGTAAAGGTGGTCGCGTACGCTGATGATGTGGTGTTAATGGCATCAGGACTGTGTCCCAATACGATCAGTGGGATCATTCAAAGGGCGCTAGGCGAGCTTATCTCTTGCGCTACAGGCTGTGGCCTAAGCTTAAACGCGCGTAAAACAGAACTCATGCTATTTACGACCAGATATAAGGTACCAATTTTTACTCCACCAAACTTTAACGGACAACCCCTCTCACTTTCACCCAGTACAAAGTAAATACTTACGGGCAATTCTGGATTCCAAACTACGCTGGAAATTAAACGTCGAAGAACGGGTAAAGAAGACAGAAATCGCTTTACGAGTATATGCCTGTAAACGTATGTTAGGATGAAGATGGGGTCATGAACCGAAGTATACATTATGGTTGTATAAGGCGGTTATATGACCAATTTTATCGTATGGTTCCGTAGTTTGATGGAAAGCTCTAGGGAGAGATTACAATACCAAATTACTCGGCAGAATACAAAGATCAGCCTGTGCAATAACGGTCGGTGCAAACAGAACATGCCCCAGAGAGGCTCTCAATGCACTGACAAACGTTATTCCAATAGATCTACATATTAAGAAGACGGCAACCATGAGTGCATTTAGGTTAAATGAAACCAGAAATTTTGCCATTCTCTTTCCAGTTAAGGAAGAATGGAATAAGGGATTCTCACTATACAAGTTCGATACTACAGTCTATACAGATGGCAGTAAAATGGATTGTAGTGTTGGAGCTGGTATATATTCTCATAGGCTTAAAATTGAAAGATCTATGCGTGTTTCTAATGCTTGCAGTGATCTTTCAGGCGGAAGTACTGGCAATTGGAGAAGATTGTAGGCTACTAATCGCAGACCTCTTTTTTAATATCGCTATTCTTTCAGATAGCCAAGCTGCAATCCAGGCACTGGGTTCGGGTACAATAACCTCTAAAGGGGTGGAACAAAGCAGGACTAGCTTTATCCCCTTGAGCGAAAACTATAAAGTTACCTTAATCTGGGTCCTGGGACATTGGAACATTGAAGGTAACGAAAAAGTAGACGAACTGGCAAGAAGGGGGATCTATCATGAGTGTTCTCTTGCAGAATCGGTATTCACACTATTAGGTGCAGTCAAGAGTGCAATTTCCCTAAAATACCTTCGAATCGCAGATTGTAGATGGAGAGACCAGAGGAAATGCAAAATAAGCAGAACGTTATGGCCCACCTACAACCTTAAGCAATCGTCAACATAAAAGGACGGGACGCCTGGAGACTAACGGCAGTCATAACTGGCTTTTGGTCTGTGGAAGCACAAGCAGTCAAAATGGGCATCCCTCACAACACATACTGTCACAGTTGCAAACAACCGGAGAAAAAGGAGACAATCTTCCATTTCCTCTGTGAATGCTTTGCCCTATGGAAGGACAAAATGTTAACCCTGGGTAAGCCGCTGTTCGAGAGTCTGGAACAGCTGTCTGGCTTAGATGTCAACAGCCTGATAAGGTTCCTTAACCGCACAGACTGGATATAGTCATGCTGTAAATAACTGGTAAACAAGTTGGTAATGAGGATGTGGCAACAAAATGGTGCGGAAGCGCTAGTTGGATCCTGGAAGAGTCACCACTTAAGCCAACCAACCATATAAATTGATTAATGTGGGTGCCGCCACATATATGTTCTAAATATGTGTATGTGCAATAATGTCTCAAAGGGACACAGTGGGATTCCCATAACTTTTCGGGCAATATTCAAATATGTACAGCAAACCAGTGAGAAATCTTTGCAAAATACTGCTGTTTGCAATTCAATTGTACAAAATTAGCTTTATTCATCAACGTACTGCAATTTCCTTCAAGAACAACGGAATCATTTCAGCGCAGCTCTAACATTTCAATACCACTTTTGTAGAACGATTTATATTTTCCCGCAAAATAAGCCTTAGTTTCAGCGATAGCCTCTTCATTCGAGCGAAATTTCTTATCGGCGAGAATGTTTTTAGGTCTGCGAATAGCCAGTATACGCTGGGAGCCACTTCTGGCGAATACAGCGGATGTGGGAGCAATTCGAAGTTAAATTCATGCCGTTTTGCCACAGTTTAGAATCATCAATATGTTTCTGTTCTTGGTCAACACTAAGCAAACGCTGCACCCACTTTGAACAGAGCTTTCTCATGGTCAAATGCTCATTCAATGTAAAGCCAACACGTTCTTTTGATATTTTTACTATATCAGCTAACTCAAGCAACTTCATTTTTCGATCATTCAAAACGATTTCGTGTATTTTTTTTGATCTTTTCTGGTGTTACCGCTTCATTTGGACGTTCACGACGTTATGCATCATCGATGCCTCTACGACCACGTTTGATACTAGCAAACCATCTTTTTATTGTGATTCTAATGGAGCGGAGTTCCTGTAATACTTTTCAAGCCATTGCTTAGCTTGAACGGTATTTTTTCCCAATCAAGAGGCAGTGTAAAATTAGAACGCGAAATTCTTGTTGATGCATTATTTTGAAAATAACAAAAGTAGCGTCACTCTTAGCACAATAACTAACGAACTAATAAATATAATATCATAAAATTCGAACAGCTGTCTTTTTAAGATTAGTACTAACTGAAAAATCGGTGAATGAAATAAAACTAGTGCTTTCAATGTGTTAGGCCCAAGACTTTTAATGTGTCAGCAACCCATGTGTTGTTTTTCACTGGTTTAATTATTTGAATGTAACTCGAAAAATTATGAGAGTCCTACCATGAAATACTCAGGCAATACTGAGCATAGTCTAAATAATCTATTAATGAAAAAATTATTGTAAATAAAAACATAAACCTATTCGGGGATTATTCCAAAGTGACAAATGTTTTCTTTCCAAAACTAATTTTTATACAATAAATAGTATGTCTTATACTAAAAACTTTTTAATTTAAAAATAGTCGAAAATATTTTACTCTAAAACACTCTCTAACAAACTCTTCTACATTGACTAAATCTCAAAATTAAAAATTTACGACAATGTCTAAAATACTTGGATCACTTGACATTGAATAGCTCGTTAGTGTTCTCAACTCGACTTTGACTATTAAAAACATTTATACTCCAATCCAGTCCTCTCAGGTCAGTTACACAGGCGCTCAAGAACCAATTATTTGCCGGCAACTTGCTAACAGCTTACTTAACATCCTCAGAAAGTCATGTTTAGTATTTTCCCAAACCATCCTATTAGGCATTGCTCTATTAAATCTCCGATAATAAGATAAAGTCTGTGTCAGAAAAAGGAAGCGCGATTATTCATGAAGTATAAAAGGCATATATTTAAATAATTTTTTTACATGAAAGTGTGTACAAAACTACGAGTCGCAATTGCTCAATAGCCCATGTAGTCTACATCGTTGTCAGGAATAGCCTGGCATCTTCTCGGCCTACTTTGAAGCTTTTCTACGTAGCTTATCGTCAAAAAGAACCAGATTTTGCAAACTTGAGGCACGAGTCGTATTAAATCGTGGACTATCTTTTCGAAAAGATGCCTTTTCATAATTCCCTACACATTTTCAATGGGGTTGGCGTCTGGAGACTAGAAAGGCCAGTCCAATGCTGTGACGCCATTTTCTTGTTTCTCAATGTATTTTTCTGAGGGCAGTGGTTTTGATGATCGGGGACGGTAGGATATGTTCGCCTACTTCAGTCGTCGTTTGATGGTGTTGATACTCATATCTATTCCCTTTTTAACAAAAAGGGTACCGCTTAAAAATTTGGACCATCACTTTATTCTGCTTTTTGTCCTCACTCGCTCGGAAAGGTGATCAACATTTTTGGACACTTTATACCGCTGATTTTACATCACAACAAAATTGTTTGGTTTTTTAATCACTTTTACAGCCGCGGGGCAAGATAATTTCGGCCATTTCGAATGCGTGCAAAAAAATACCGCCTCGAATCGCTTCGCGTAGTTCTCACTCATTCCTGTTTGGTTGCCCTTACTTGAAAGTTTCGAACGACACTAATCTGAGTTAATAGTGGCATCGTAGCCCTTGAGTGAGACTATTACTCGGCAAATATGTCTTGAAGTTACAATAAAAACCCGGTTCTTTTCTTCTGACACAGACTGTTTAATGCTGTTGAGAGAATTTCCAAGTGAAACTTTTCTCTAAGTCAAAAAATAAACCAGAATAAGATTCGTTCTATGCTGCAAATGTCTAGCTTGTACTTAACCTTTTATGGCAAACTTAATTATTAGCAAAATAATACTGAAAAGTTTATGACGCTTGTGGCGAAAGAGTTTCAAATAAAAGAAACACAGCCATGGCAATGTGAGACAAATATTCTTGAATATTATTTTGCAGCATTTGAAAGTTGTTTTCAGCATTTTGTTTCGCAACATACCGGATGGTGCAACACTACTCACTTACTTATCATCTTCTGCTTGTGTGTCGATGAGAATTCCTTTTTTATGTGAAGCGATGCTAATTCAACTTCACTTGCTTTCCTTTTACTGTTGTTAAATGTTGTTTTGTTTTTTGTTTTGATCTCCCTCGCTTGCTTGTGGTTTTTATACTATTATGCAGTTGTGGGTCCTGTGACAACTACTGTGGCGATTCCTGCGCTTCCCTCGTACGATTGCTATGACCACTGCGAGTTAGACGATTGCTGCGATTCTTTTAATTAGAATTGCACAAATGCTGTGAAGTTTACTTGCGGTATTGTTATATGTAGCTAAATTGCTCTCTTTTATACACGTCCTACTGTTTTCTGTTGCTTTGTAAGGCGATTTTGCCTATTTTATGCTTTCTTGCTATGACACGTTTTATTTGAAAAACGTCTGCTTTTTTAACTTCCGCACCTGTGCGTGAGCTACACCACTGTCCTTGGTTGCCGTTAATTAAATCGCTTTAAGGAAATTGTAAGCATACAATGTGAGAAGCAAAGAACCACTTTGATATATTTTCGATGAGAATTTTTTCTTCACCAACCAATGGATTTTTATTTAAACACTCGTATATGATTTGTTTCAAATTGCTCCCTCCATGTTCTTAGTTATTTTTCTTCGATAAATTTTTCACACAGCTGCGTGTATTTATGCATATGTATATGTACTGATACCGTGAAAATTGCTCACTTTATTGACACCTTTCACACGTACAACATACAGATAGAAACCGAAATTGCTTGCTACAACAATTATACCACACTGCCTCTCCAGCGCTATGATGGGAATGATCGTAAACACAGATATTGCTATAAAATTGTTAAATAACTTTTTGCGGCTTTAAAGATAAATCACTTCGTTATAACATTCAAATGTGTTTGTGTGCGTGTACGAATATCGCTTTTAGCGACCGTTTATTGCATACACACGAGCTCACTATACTTCTTAAGTTCAGGTATATAAGTACGTTTGATTACTACTGTAACTTGCGACAACTGCTATGGTTAGCCACACAAAAAAAAGAACACACACAAATGTGCACTGAACACGCTACACGCTTTGATATTTGCAGATGACTAACTGACCAACTTAACTGCCTGACTGAATAGGTGTCTCGCCGTTCACTCACTAACTCAACCGTGCAAAACTCCACTATTATTGTAGCACTAGTACTCAAGTTCCTGTTGCTCTTGCTGCTGCGGCTGCTATTGTTGTTGTAGTTTGCGTCACACGCGGCGTCCAAAAAGTCTTTGCGACTCGAGCGTAAATTACCAACTGAAGTCTGCAGCATTCGCAAGCAGTCGTCAAATGGAGCTGTCAGTAGTAGCAGCAGCGTACGCAATGGATTACGAATTGCCGAGTAGTGGTGAGTTTCACGCATGGTGACTATATTCTTACTAGCATACATTTGTGCGTTTGAACGTAACGCACAAAAGAAAGAAGGCAGGGCGTATGAGTGATATTTGATGCTGTTTTGCAATTAGATTTCGTTTTGCATCGTAAATACATACCTACGCACATACAAGTGTATACACAAATGCCTGTCTGTGTGTGCCCTAATGATTTTTAGCCGCTTTTATGCTTGTGCACGGTTTGCTATTAGGCAGCACTCGTTTATTCTCTTATCAGTATACGGGGTATAGTATTTCATTGAGTGGCTTTCAAAGCATTGTTAGGTGATGCGGCCGGGTATCGTCGTTTTGATACACTTTCATATTATAGCTTTTCACCAAAATTGTTTATATGCGAAGCTTTCTCTTACTCGTTAGCACCGGCATGTTAGAGCGTACTTGTGTGTGTGTGTGCGTGTGAGACATACATATTTTCGCCAACTGCGGGCAACACTTGCCGCACGGCATTGGCATTGCTTGCTTTTACTTGGTATTGGTTGCACGGAGATTCGTTGTTTTTGCTATCGCTTTTGACATTGTTGCTGCTTCGAAAGACTGTTGCTTTTGGCCAAAGCTAGCACAACAAATTGTTGCTTCGCATGAGTAGGATAGGAAAAGCAACGTTTAGGTTTTTGTAATTACTGCAAGGGGCTCCTACAATAATTTGAGAAGATGTTGCTTTTTGAAATAGGTAACAAATATCTCTACTGAAAGAAGGTTTTTCTACTCTTCAAATTATTTTCAGTTTGAAAATTTATTATATTTTATTTATTAAACTTTTATATTCAATACCCACAGAAAAAATGCAAAATGGAATATTAACCTATTCCCAATATATTGGTTTAGGGATAATATGAAAGCAAAAAATAAATAATTGGCGTGTACACTTCCGTTATATATTTGGCCGGGCCCCTCCTCCTATTTGCGGCTTGCGTCTTAATATTGTTCCATAAATGGAGGGGCCTACAGTTTTCGACTGACTGAGGAGCTTTTTCATGGCAGAAGTACACTCGGTGGTTTGCCATTGCCTGACGAGGGTAACCGCTATTAGAAAAAACTGTTTCTTCTGTTTGGTATTTCATACACGGAGATTTGAAGCTAAATACTCTGAATCGTAGTCACGCACCAACCCATTCGGCTACCGCGACCGCGGGATATTATATCCCTTTTAAAACTGCCTTTATTTGAATTAGATCTCTTGTCTCGAAACTTGCACATCGTTGTTAGTCTCATTAAACACACATTATATCTTTAATTAAAATATAAAATGTAAAAATATAAATATTGTATATTTAGAAATGGCATTGGTTCTTGCTTACATTCGCCAACTTTTTATTATACGACAACGATCTGAAGATTTATTCAGTTGGTAAGAATGCTGCAGATATGATGAAACTCCAATCCGAACTAGATGAATTATATTCTTGGTGTTTATTATTTTATTCAAAATCACGAATTTTATTAAAAACGCTTGAAGGGTTTAAGGATCTTCGCATTATCTTTGACAATAAATTTTCTTTCGTCAGTCATATTAATTTTTTCGTTTGAAGGGCATACGCTATGCTTGGTTTTGTACGGCATAATATCATTGAATTTACCGATCCGTATACCATAAAACTGCTTTATACCCCTTTTGTATGCTGGAATCTAAAGTATGCTGCAATAATCAGGCGCCCTTGCCACCAGTTCCATATTGATTGGATAGAGCGCGTGCGGAAAGTGTTTCTAAAGTTTTCCTTACGTTCATTGGGTATCTCGGATCCTATGCCTTAATATAGGAGTATTGCACGTTTAGCGCTCCTCAATTTGAAATCACTCGACAAAAGAAGGTCAATACTCGCATTACCTTTAACTTTTATTATTTGCATTAAACAAGGAGTCTGTGACTGCCAGTCACTTCTAGAAAAAATAAATTTTAATGTTTCGCGGAGGTATCTTCGTGCTTCGTTGCCTTTCTATGCATATAATTCTAGAAGGACTTATGCACGTAATGCACCTATTAAAAGAGCTATTTGCAAACATAACATTTATCGATCTAGATTTTTCTTTGCCTAAAACAATTTGAATGATATTCGGAATACGATGCCCTGATTTAAGAACAATTGTTAAGAAGAAAATAATCTGTAAGAAATTATTGTTTCATGGACTAAATATGCATAGAAATAAATAAATAAAATACATAAGTGAGTACTATCGAATAATTGTAGCAAAAATTCTTTGTCTTTCCTTTCAATAAATAAATTTTACAATATCTAAAAATGCTCATGTCCAATCGCATTGCTTTGACGATAGGATGGTATAATTTGCAAGGTCTTACCCAAACTTCATATGTTATATTATAAAAAAGCAAATGTTGTCAAAGAAAGCAAACAATACATTTGTGATGGGAAGTGGTAAATAACAAATTGTATTCTTAAATATTTATACATTTTCGACTTATATTTAAATTCTTAAATATTCACATATACTCGTACAACAGAGTAGTTTATGTTAAAAAGTTTAGTTTAATCTACAAAAAATTTTTTATTTGTATTGCTTTATGTAGGTCGTGGTACGATGAGGAATGCCACGCTGGCACTGAAAAAAGGACGCTGCCTACAGGATCACGCTGTGAGTGGACGCAACGCGAGCCATGTGGGATCGCTACCGTGAGCTGAAAATGAGAGAGAGGCGTATTATCGGAAGAAAGAAATGCGAGACCGAAATGCTTGAGTGAGAAGAACTTGGCGAAATGTCTGAAAATGGCCGAAAATTCGGCGATTTACAGAATGTTCCCAAACTGGGGCGTTTACGGGAAAGAACAAATAAGATGATATATTGGATGACTTCCAAATCACACTTAAGTTATTCATAGAAGAAACACGTCTCGAACTTGCTGAATAGTGACAAGAATGAATGTCACAGGGAATGAGAAAATTCCGGTATCCCAATCATTGACAAAAGGACTGTCATTCTTCTATCCGACCATCTCGAGATGCAAATAGCAATAAAGCTGCTAAAGAACGACAAAACCACTGGAGCCGACGCAGTGCCAACTGAGCTATTGAAACATGATGGCGAGAAGCTGGTATGATGCATACATTAGCTCCTAGGGAAAACATGGTCAGATAAAAGCATGCCTGCCTATTTGAATTAAAGTGTGCTCTGCCCAATCCATAAGGAGAATGGTCCAGCAATATTTGCGAATTACCGTGGAATAAGTATTCCAAACATCGCGGAGAAAGTTTTATTGAACGTATTATGTAAAAGGCTGAAGCTTACCTTCAACCAACTGATTGGACCTCATAAGTGTGGCTTTAGACCTGGAGTATCGTCAATTGAATAACTGGTCACAATGCGCCAAGTTTTGGAAAATACCCATGAAAGGAGAAACGACGCACACCATAATTTCGTCGGCTCTCGAAAACACGAAAAGGAGTTGCCTATAGGGCGCGATGCCTGAATTTGTTATCCTAATACAAGTGTACAAAATAATATTGAGTGATACTAGCAGCTCCAACGGAATTGAGAAAGACCTCTTCGAGCCATTTGATACCACACCAGGTTTCAGCCAGGATGGCTCTCTGTCATGTGAATTCTTTAACCTGATGCTGGAAGAGACTGTGCATGCGGCGAAACTTAATCACTCAGGCAGCATTTATTAAAATAGCGTACAATTGCTGTCGTGTGTCAATGATGTTAACATATCGGTCTTAACAACCGCGCTGTCAGTTTTGTGTTTTCTGAGCTGAATAAAGAAGCAAAGCGAATGCGTCTGGTGGTGAACGAGGACAAGAAGAAGTACCTCCTATCATTAAGCATAGAGTCGGCAACCTCTTACTTTTTCTGCAAATATTAATTGATTTGATTAATTAATTTTTAAAACTGAATTCTAGAATTTTTCCAAAACAAACATTAACATTTAAGATTCTTTCAAAAGAGCGGTTAAAAAAATCTTAATTCTGGACGTATTAAATCGAAACATTTTCAATTTCGTTTATATAACGCGCTTATATCTTATTCAAAATATATGGTAAATCAGCGCATATGATTTTTATTACACAACGCATAAACGAATTGATTTACTGCCAGCGTCACAACCGTTCATTACCTTCGCTCTCACGAAAGCCTGCACATGAAAGCTATGTAGCTCCGTATGGCTACTGCGCGCACCACTGTTATACAGCTTAATATCATTAGCATTCTAGGTATGTAGCCACAAGTTTGTTAAGCAAAAGCGCATTAACCAGCTTTAACCGATTCAAAATGCAATATTTCTATGTTTATCTATGAATGAAATGAAAGTGCAGAAAGTTTTTCTGTTAGTGGTAACACTTAATTTAAGTAAGTTAGTAAAGTAGTGAAATTTAAATACAAATATATTTTCCCCTAAAAGCAACCGCATGTAAGGGTGACTATACTAAATAATTGTATGCAAACTTATTTTTTGATGGACTCAAAAAATACTTTGAAACTTCTAAACTATGAGACAAAAAATAGAATGCATGAGAATAAGGTGTTCTATGGAATTTTTCGCACCTCTCGAAGGACGATTAAAATACAATATGAAATTCGATTTTTTAATTATGCCACGTACATCAAAAATTAGAATTTTTTCTTGAGCTTAAGTAAATTTTCAGATGATACATCAGTTGGAATGCGCTAGCCAAAGTACCCTTCACGGGGATCTTTTCATGCTATCTTTGATTGAACTAACGAAGCAATTTGCCATAGCGTACAAACAGCGACTAAAAAATAATGTCAACGTTGCAGTCTAGAGCTTACTCAGGTTGAATTCTTCTGGAAGACGATCAAAATACGTAATGGTATAACCTGATGGAGAGCAATTAGCAGTATTTTATAAATGTTTCAAATTAAATTGTCAAATGAAATTGCTTATTAATGTCCTTTGATATACATATATACCAGTTACAATTCTACAACGCTACAAACAGCATACACTCCACGAAATTAATAAAAACAAACTACATGGAATACGTTTAATTAGTTACTTATTTTCAATTTGAAATCTTTTTTTTTTTAAAGTCGCTTAAAATTTTTGTCGAGTTTTAATAATTTTTTTCTCGACTCCTTTTTTCCTTTTCTTCGAGCGGTCGATGTATGTAGAAAACACGCAACCTCTTGAGTGGAAAATATAATCAAAAATCAAGGAGCTTTCGAGCTACTTCAAACTTTGATTGTATTACATCAGAATATACTGCGCTATAGAACTCCTTACCAAGGCTCTTTTAAAAAATTCAGATTAAAAAGTTTGAGCTTTTGATGAAATTTGATCAAGTTTTCATGAATTGGATTATTATATTAAATTAAATAAGTAAATATTCAAAATTTATCAATATGGGGTGCCCTTATGAGAATTTCGAATGTGAATGTAAAAGTACCTCATAAAAATCTATCTGCCGTTCGAAGGCGGCGGAACATAAGACTGTAGGTGAAATGGGAGAAGGAGCTGGATCAAACACCCAATTATGACACTCTATATCAACTGATTTGAGCTGTGTTTATTTGCTAAATTCCCACATCTGTCGTCATTCCTTGAAATTTGTAAAAATATGCCGTCTTCAGTAACCGTTTACACGTGTTTTCGATTTTTTATAATTTAAAAAATAGATTCGAATTTGCAACAAAGCGTTTGTAATACATTTTGCGTTAAAAATAGATTAAATGAAGCGAAAATCTTAGTAATGTTGGGAAACTGTTTCGGTAGTGATACTTTAAGGAAATGGCATGAACGCTTTAGAAGAAATGGGAAGCTCATTAAGGATGAGGAACGTAGGTGCAGACTGCCGACATCGAAAACTAATGAAAACATCAATAAAATTAAAGAAACGTTGATCAATAACCGTCAATTATTCTTGAGAGGATTGACCGAGGACTTGAACATTGTACGATATTGTAGTTAATTATTTGCCCTGTTGCTACAAATTTGATCCGAAAGGACCTGAATCTCATGCACAAAAGGTGCCGTCATGATTTCCAAAGCTGAATCGGATCCAACATTCATAAAACGCATCATAACTGGAGATGAGACGTGGGTTTATGAGTATGACATGAATCCAGATATCAGGCGAGTGAATGGAGAACTCCCTGTCGTCTCCAGTCAAGAAAGAATGCAATGCTCACAGTTTTCGTCCAATACCGAATTTTCCAATTTTCGCCAGAAAGTCAGCAGTTAAGAAGGTCTATTATTTAGGCATTGTGAGTCGTTTACATGAAAGAATTATCTAAAAAAAGGAAGAATTTGTAAGAAAGAACTCGCGGATTTTGCACCACGATAACGCACCGTTGTAAGGGGCCATCATTATCCCTGAACTTTTCACCGAGAACGAAGCGAATACTATTCAACAGCCGTCGAATTCACCTAATACATCTCCTTGCGATGTTCTTGTGTTTGATCGAGTCAAAAAACCACTACGTTTAACGCGTTTTAACAGCCGAAAGGAAGTAATGGAAAAATCGAAGACGGCTCTGATGGCGCATTTACTACATATTCGATATGTAGAATATGGTAGTACACTAACACATACTAACTAAAACTGCAATGGTATTTGAGATGGAAGCGCAACAGCATTAACGCGCTGATTTTCTAACCTCTTTATTTATTTATTTCTTTATTGCTCTCCCACTTTTTCTGCTTTTGCTGTTTCTTTTTTGTTATGTCGTCTCTGGCCGCTGCTGGCTGTCGCAACGGCTTCAGTTGCTGCTGTCATAGTTAAAATTTATAGCGCATTTATACCTATACATATCTATATATATATATCTACATACATCGACAGCAACATACAAGCACACGCACCTGGGCACATGCAAGCGCTACAATGCAGCCCTGTAGGAATTTACTCTTCTAACTCTTTCTAAACTACTAGTCATTGGTACTTCGACTACTTTATTTATTTATAAAAACTTAAAAAAGTCAGCTTGTTTCCAGTTTATATATAACCTTCAGTTCCAGTTAAATATAACCTTGTTAAGTCTAACTTGACTTGCGCGTAGTTAATTGCATGTTTATGGCACTGTCGATTCTTACAAATATATATATCCCTAAGTAATATGAATATGAAACAGTTTTCATTAATTTTCTTCTAAAATACATTATGTCGCATTTTCGGATGGTATATTATATATGTACAAATGGTTAACTCAAAATATTTATAAAATTGTAATTAAGTGCAAACGAAATGGTGAATACTAGTCATCTTAGTATGGTAATCTCTCTGAGCAGGATCGTTTAGGGGATCTTCAAAGACGTTGGTTGAGATGTAAAGCACGGCGTACACGAAGAACATTCCTCCAAACCTAAGCTACAAATATGGTTGACAGCTGCCGTAATTTTTTTCAAAACACACTTTGGATGAAAACGCGAACTATAAGGTCGTGCTACATGTACATATACTTCCAAACTATTTGAGAAATCGATTGCATGCTTGGAAAAGGAGAATATGGACTCAAGATTTTCACTTGAAAAGAGATGAATTTTCGCATATTAATTTACTAATGGAACCGAAACTCATCTCCTGCTGAACTAAAAAAACTTTTGGGTCTAATTCTTTATAAATTTTCAAAAGCTTTTCTTTTTTTAATTTGTTCTTACATTGATAATTTTTGACCAAAGTTCTGGAAGATCTTTAAAAAAAAATATCGAATCGTCTGTTTGTATATACAATTGATGCCATATAGGCATAACATATTCTTCTGCATCACCAAAATAACTGATGCTACGTTGCTTGTGTAAAACATGCCCATACACGTGCAACATTGACCATAACATTTCATGTTTGTAAATTAAGTTTGAGTTAAGCCTTGCTTAAGACATTAGCGTACAAATAACTTCCCTCAGCATTGACCTCAATACCGAATTTAATATGAAAATAGTATAAGACGACTCGCAGTTATTGAAAATGTTTTTGGACATTCGAAAAGAAAAACAGTTGGTAAGCGGGGAAAGTCTTTTTGTTTTATGTAAAGGAAAAAAAACACAACCTGCCTATTGAAGGTTTCATAAACCTATAGGTTTCTTAATTTTGTTTAGATCTCTATTTAATTTATCTTTTGATAATTTTATTCCGTAGTGCTTGCTCCTTTAATTGGGTATTTGGCCGACACACTCCTCTTATTTTTCCTGGGCGTTTTTACTCCACAATAGTTCCGACATTTTTATGCCAAATGCAGAAATGCACACGAGGATTTCCCATTGACTGCCGAAAGGCAACCGTTAGTATAAAAAATACTTTTCCGGAGATTCAAACCCGGCTCTCACGCACAAACCTATTCGACTACGGTGGCTTTTTTAAAGTTTAAAACCCTCAAAAAATATATATAACTTCACAGTTTTGCAATTTTGGCTTTGCATTTTGCTTTGAATAAAGTTTACATTTACAAATTTCTCGCAGCTCTTAAGTTGGGTTTTTTATTAAAGTGGAGTTAGAGTCAATTTAAATTAAGCCAGCCAATAACATGGCCAAAAATTTTACAGTCACGATATTTTTTTGTAAGCCTACAAATTTTTCCGTTTTTAATAAATAAACAACATGGCTCATAACGGAAGTAAAATACCCAGGAGGCAAAAATCAACATTTTCGACACCTGCTCTTCTTTGCTTTTCATTGAGGTCAAAAAGCTGCCGAAACAGCCCGGCACATTTGCGACATATACGGAGAAGGTGTCATAGGTGAGTCTACAGCACGTATGGTTTGCAAAATTCAAAAATGGCGACTTTGACGTCCGCAGCGGAAGGCCTGAATTCGGTGGAGAAGGGCTTCAATCACTTTTAAAGGAGAACAGCCGCCAAACCAGTCATGAATTGACAGAAAAAATGAACTGCGATCATAAAACGATTCTCAATCACCTTCATTCAATCGGATTTACAGGAAAATTGCGATACTGGGTGACTCATAAGCTCAAGGAAAAAAACAAAGAAGGTCGCTTTGAAATTGCTTCTCAGCATCTCAGCGTGTGCTTTTTGTACCGAATAGTCACGGAAGATGCGAAATGGTGCCTATACATCAATATGAATCAAAGAAAGAAGTGGGTGGCTCCAGGAGGTACACCAAAGCCAAGAGTCAAGCCGGATCTTCCTTCAAAGAAGATCATGACATGTGTTTGGTGGGATTGGGAGGACAGGATGCACTGGGAAATGCATGAAAAGCATGCCACGGTCAACAAGGAGCTCTACATTACCTAACTATGAGTCTATTCGACTGAAAAGACCTGATCGACATGGTCAAGCCATACTCCTTCCATACTCGAAGAGCTCGAATAGGAGGTTCTTCAGGATATATTTCTTAGTCAAATTTGTGCTAAGAACTATATTATAAAGGTTGGTTAACTTTCAAGTGCCGATGTTGAATGTGAACCACACCTAAACGTCAAGTTTTTCTGCATTTGATATTTTTCAATTTCAGATTAAGTCAATTTGAACCATGGAAATATATACAATCGAACAACGCATTAAAGTTATTCATGCTTATTATGAAAACGGGCGTTGAAATCAAAAAGCATAACGCGCACTTCGTAATTTTTTCGGTCAATTTAATCGTCCAAATATGCGTACAATCAGAAAAATTGTGGAAAAGTTTGAGCAAACCGGGTCTGTAGGAGATGTGAAAACACCAGTGCATGCTCGTACAGCTCGTACTACAGAAAATATTGCTGCTGCTCGCGATAGTGTGGTTGAACAGCCGTCCACCTCAACTCGTCGTCGTGCCCAACAATTGCACTTTTCACGGTCGTCGTTGATGAACATTATGCAAAAAAACTTGCATTTACCCGCTTACAAGGTGCAATTGACTCAAGAGCTAAAGCCTCTTAACCATTTCAAGCGTCGTCAATAGTCAGAATGGTGGCAGGAAATGGCAATAGTGAATGACCAATTTTCGAAGAAAATCATCTTCAGTGATGAGGCACATTTTCACCTCAGTGGATTCGTCAATAAGCAGAATTGCCGCATTTGGGCGAATGATAATCCAAGAGTGATCGCCGAAACGGTTTATGGGCCGGCGGCATCATTGGGTCGTATTTTTTCCAAAATGAGGCCGGTCAGGCAGTTACTGTGAATAATGTTCGCTATAGTGAGATGATAACGAACTTTTTATGGCCCGAATTGGAAGATATGGATGTGGACGATATGTGGTTTCAACAGGATGGTGCCACTTGTCACACAGCTAACAAAACAATGACTCTTTTGCGTGAAAAATTTGATGGCCGAATAATCTCACGTCGCGGCGATGTCAATTGGCCGCCAAGATGATGTGATTTGACACCGTTGGACTTCTTTCTTTGGGGTTATTTGAAAGAAAAGGTGTACGTCGATAAGCCAGCAACGATTCAAGAGCTAAAGGATGAGATAATTCGGCACATTAACGGTATAGAACCTCAATTATGCCTCAGCGTCATCGAAAATTTGGACCATCGGATGGAGGTGTGCCGCCGAGGCCGTGGCGGCCATTTGGTCAATATTTTGTTCCATACGTAATTGAGCCATACCAATATTATCATAATAAAGAGAAATGACAATAACTTCCTAAAACAATTGTATTTTATTTAAAATCAACACCGACCCTTGGAAATTAACCACACTTTCATTCATTCATTCAGCAAGTCAACTTTTTGATGAATACATCGTTTGGCATTAACGTTGCGTTTCAAGAAAAAAGACGAGATATTATATTTCTTTAACGCAGTCCGGTGGCGTAGCCTCTTAGTGGTAATATTATTATTTATAGCGACATTACTAGTAAATATATAAATAAATAAACAAGTTTCTTATACGCCAATTTATATTTCTTAATTGACATATAATTACACACTCAATACATCTGTGGGTACGGAGCCGCACGTTTTATATGCATAGCGTGTTTTTCCTCAATAATAAACATTCCTTTTCACTCGATAACAGCACATATAAATTGAATTTATCTTTCTTAATTACTTTTTATTTTTTTTACATACATACATACATGTTTAGAAGTTATCCTCGTACGAAGTGCAATGTGTTTTTATTTCACTAATAATAAAATTCTAAAAATGTTCATCACTAAAAATTTTATTTGATGACAATAATTCTTTTAAACTGTTTATACAAATACAAAAACTAAACATTTGATTTTTGGTACATATCCTACTAATGAGTGGCTTAGCTATTTTCGTAATCGACCACCAAATTTCCGGCAGAGACGTATGTATGCCCTACAAATATTCTCATATATTAATATACCCGCACATACATATAATATGTTTGTATATATAATACTTAGACATGTTTAGTAACTTGCGTTCCAATACTGCATGTAAAAGATATTACTGATTCAGAAATAGCACGATTTCACCAATTTCGGACCACTTTGCTACTCTGTTGTATGATATGTTGTGACCTTCTTCTTCAGAGTGTAGTTTGCTCTTCTCGACTATTACCTAGGTGGCGTGGGGTGGTAACTATGGCTGTAAATTTCCACGGTGGGGAGAATTCAGACGGTGTGCCCACATCAGACCTTTAACCGGCTCTCAGCGATTTTGAAGGAATCAGCTGATTTGGTGACGCCACGGGGGTTGTGACGGCAGTTTGCTCATGAAAAAACTGAGATTGCTTTAATGATGTATGAAAGAAATCAACACGAAATCAATAACGTCTGATTGAATGTGTATATAAATATGTGTAAAATGGGAGGGCCGAATTTTGCTTCGGATGGACAAACCTGATAATCTGTCATCCTTGGTAAATTTCTGTTTTCAGTCCGTTTGGAAGGTGATGAAAAACAACTCAAATGCTATACTCGAAAGATAAGGTTTCACGCTAAGCAACTTGTGGTCACTGGCGTATGATATCAGCCTCGTTACATGACTTCAATGTTATTCAATTCAAGAATTATAAATAAAAGTGCAATAATACATATAAATAAATAAGAGCTGAAAACGCGTTTACCTTTTCCAATAACCAAATCTCTTGCATGGTATGGCAAAGAACTTGCAGCAAAGTGTTGGTAAAAATTTTTGTATATACCATATTAAAGATATAATTAATTGCATTTTGTGCTAGACCATCTGGCATATTCCGAGAAACTTGGCTGGGAAATTATAAGCGAGGCAGTTTTAAGAAGTGCAACTACTAACAGAACTATAATAAACAACACTATTATCAATAGCATTCCCATTAATAGTTCTCAACTAAATAATGCTAACATTTTGATGTCAGATCATAGAGTAAAAGTGAAAGAATTAGCTAACGTAGTTGGAACTATTGACGCAACAGCAGCGAGAAAACTAAGCAACATTTTCAGGCCAGAGCCAAAGGATGCTTGGATAAATTGACTTACACTAGTCCCTTGGGAAGCACTATAGCCAAATCGAAAAAGAGTTGCGGAGCAAGGCAGATCTTTCATCTCTCTAATTAAGTGCTAGTTCCAAATACCAGATGCAGCAGCAGACCGTTGGCTATGCCTAGGATGTTGCCGCGTGGAGTTAAACAGTGGCTTAGATATGTATAAGGCAAAAATGTAATGCGGACTAGTAATGGTTCCTATATCACTAGAAGCGCACCCCCTTTGGTACTTTTGGATACCTCTACTCGGAAAGTATGGTTCTGTTATTGTGTTGATAGAGTTTTCTTTAAGTCTGTAGCTTTATGGTGGTCACCTCAGTCGTAGCTATAGCGCCGCAGCACTGGGCATTAAGCTGGACTAGTGAGAAAGCATTTTACTTAAGTAAGTAAGTAAGCTGCGGCTAAGGAACCAAACAAAGGAGGCAAAGCAAAGTAAACATTTGGCTAGTATGTAGATAGAGAATTACCAAGAAGTCAGCAGCATAGTCAGCAATAACGGAGATTCAGGTAGTAGTAAGGACAGTTTGGCGTTGACAGTATTAACATAATCAAGAAGAATGAAAATGGTTTTGACTTCCGTTGCCGTTTTTTTAGTCTCTTTGTTGTTTATGTAACTAAAACGTCTCTTGGTTATGGCCCTTCTTTGCCAAGAACATAAAAGTGTGTATCCCTTTCCACGTGTATGTTTGTACATACATATAAATGAGACCAAGGAGTGGCTCAACATACAGAGTGCCACCAAATCACAGTTCCAGTAACAAATAAGTCGAGTAACTACATTTTAGTAATTAGATACCTTTAATCCATACATCCATATATACAATATACAGCTGAGAGAAATACGTTTTTTTTGTGTTCAAAGCAACCCCGATTTTTTGAAATTTTTTGTTTTAGCTTCTGATTGTCTTAGGCGAAAAAAAATTGCTTAAATGATTCTTCCACATGGAATTCATGCGCTTCGAAAATCCTGTAGAATCTAAAATAAATGCCCACATAACAGAAGCTGCTCACATTCAAATCAGAAATGAGAGCGATATTCTCGCTGTTAATGCATATGGAATACAGCACAAATCAAGAGCCACATGTGTATGTGTGTATACATCCATATAAGTGATATAAGTGCTAATATTAAAGTAGTGGGATTCTCATGTTAAACAGATAATATAGATACAGTAGCCGAATAGGCGAATTCATGATGTGGTGGCACTAGGCCAATAACAATAGTTTGACCGTTGGAATCTCATATCAAAGCAGGAACAAAGAAGTGACTTATTTGTGAAGGCAAAATAGAAAACATTAATCCATTTATTTGTCGTGTTGAAATTATTTTAAAATGTGCATAACAAATTTATAAATATCCACATATGCAGTTATTAGGCACACTGCTTAAATTGATATGTGCATTAAAGGGACCCGGTGGTCTAGAAATTTCAAAAAATCAATTTTTTGTTATTTCGATGTTTCGAAACCATAGTATCTTAAAAATATACGGTGAAATTTTCATGCGGAAATTCCTAATATTATAGCTTCTACAGCTCATTAACTAGGTAGAAAGCGGTCCGCAGGCTCCTTTAGTTCAATCTTTAAACTCATTTATATTGAAAGGACTTTTTTCGGCCTGGTTATCGGCCGTACTATTATTTCGATTTTTTTTTATTAAAAAACTGAAAAAACCCTTCTTTTAGAGTGTCAAATTCAAAACCGTGCCATTTTGTAAATTTTTTTTCTTATTCTAGTACGGGACATAGCTACAGTATACTGATTAATAATAGTTTTGGTTTTTGTCTTTCAGATAAATAGAAGAGTCAAAATGGACAATACCGTCCAAATCCAATTTTTCGGGAGGGTCAACTTCAGCGTCAATTTTAAAATTAAGAATAAGTACCGGGAATTAAATTGGCTAATCGGACGAGCATCAAAACTATCGCTTATAATAAGGTGACTATATACGAAACAATTATTACTCCTATCTGGAAATACGGAATGGAAATATGGGAACGGCTAAAAACACAAATGTTCAGCTCATACAGCGAACACAATTCAAAATATTACGAATTAAAGGAAATGCTGGTTGGTTTATTTCCAATTAAGCCATACATCGTGACTTAAACGTAGACACAATCCAAGAAACAATCACAAAAAGTAGCACTAAGCATATACTATACAGCGACTGTCAGTCCACCAAAACGAAGAAATGGGTAAAATAGTATCGGCAGAAAATATCAAACGAAGATTAAAGCGACTCACACCGGCTGATCTAACTACAGTGCACTCGCGATAACTCGAACTAATTAAAACAGGCGCTGTTCGATTTATCGAATTTGTTCGACTTATCAATTGAGTGTGCTATTTTAAAAAACAGTCATCGATATCGATTTTTTTCAATTAAATTTATTTATTTATTTACATATGGATATGAACATGAATATGTTTAAAATAATTAATTCGTTTCAATATTTTTCATCAAATATATGGCAGTCTTTGTGTCAGTTACACAAAAAAAGTCAGCTTTAACAGAAAAGTTAGGCCGAAAAGAAAGTTGTAATGTGTGTTTGTCTTTTCTTGCCAGCAGCAATGTTGAATATGACTTTTTCACGCAGCAATTGAAGAGTGTTAACCTTTGCGGGGCTTACTTGTTCAGTTGTGGCCCACTGAATTACCTTATTGATAGAGCTAACTGCCTCCTCAGATGATATCCGCTCACATGTCTCAGTTGTGTTGTTAAACTCAGACTCAGAATCACTAGTTTCAATTATTACTTCTGTGTCGGTAAATTCGGCACCATCATTCCATTTGTTAACATCATAAAGCGTAAATTCGACCTGTAAATTATGTTTTTCATGTTATGTTCTTTCAAGATGAGTCCACTTATTGGGTAATTATTTTTTCTTTGGGACAGAAACCATTTGTATAAAGCGGCTTTCATTTTAGGAAACTCAGAAGCTTTTAAAGTTCTCCTCTTCCCAGGACCCAAAAACGTGTTGTTTACTGCTTTTAAAATTGCCTTGTCTTTCTTTTTTATAAGACTTATGGTGGACTTGGCTACCCCATATTCCTTCGCTAGAGAAGTAACACTACATCCACGTTTAATTTTGTTAAGGACTTCAGCCCTCTCTTTTAATGTTAAACACTTCAACCTTTTACGATCCATTACTCACATGCACTGATACACTACAAATGACAAATTTAAAGCAATTTGGTCAATGCAAGATGTTGTTCCCAGAAAACTAACGGGATATTAACGCCGAAATATTCATATGGACAATACACTAGTATACATATAATTTATATACATATACTATTACATATGTATGTATGTACAAAATGTACATGTTTGAAAAGAATGTGTGTACAAATAAATTTGTTTTTTTGTTCGAGTTATAGCGCTTTAATATTGTTCGAGTTACAAACTAGTCAATAGGGAAAAAAATGTGTTCGAGTTAGCACGTCGTTCGACTTAGCGGCTATTCGAGTTACCGCGAGTGCACTGTATAAGATTTAGAGTGTAATCACAAAAACAAAAACAAAAAATAATAACAGATTCTTCTTCTTACATTTGTAAAATAACATAATAGACCCTAATTGTATAAAAAGTACATATTGTTAATATATAACAGACTGTAATAAATAAAGGGGATATAAACAATTTTAAATTATTTTGTTTATTTATAAAATACACTTTCAATTAAAAATAATCAAAAGGCTCTGGCGAAACAGAAAAAAAGAAACAAATCAGCTGGCTAGATTTGTCTTCGAAATAACCCTTATCGGCAACGCAAAAAATATTTCTCATCTAATAACTTTATTCGTTAAGTTTTAGAACTCGGGTAACATTTTCAATAAGTAAATTCGAGATTACTGGTATTTTGTTTTTTTTTTTCGCCTTTTTTTTACTTTCACTAGCCGAAAGCCATCGAAAAGAGAAACTCGTGATTGCGGCAGATCTACATATACATACATATATATATTGTTTGTCCTTCTTATTCAAACAAATTTTATTGTTAATTATTTGATATGTTTTGAATACATTAAGTACTTCATTTTATACGCAAGTGAAACTGTACGTACCAGCTAGTTGAATGAGAAATAACATTTTTCTAGTCTTGTTATAAAGGTTTACTTTTCACCCTATATTATATTATCCAACGCTAGAACTACAAATCTATCTATGCACATTTATTTATTACTTATATATTCTTGCTTGTATTTCTAGTTGTATAAATTATCATGAGCAGCATCTTTCCTTTACTTCTTCACTTTTACATAGACTTACATATGTAAAGGGTCTTTCAAATGAGACATCTAGATGTCAGTAGTGAATAATTTCTAGAGTTTACCTTTTTTGTGACATCTTTGACATTTGTCAAGTAGACAGATGCACAATTTTACACGATAGAACGACGCGTTCAAATTATTAAATAATTAAGTGAAAATAAATTTCGAGAAATTAGTTCTGCAGAGGGTAGAAAAAGGACTGGAGACCAAAAACTGGACGTTCTGTTGAGAATGATGCTACTTAAAAGCCGAATTTTGAATAAAAGTAGTAAAATCCGAAATAAACTAAATTTTTACATATAAACAGCATCTAGCCGCGTCTTTTGAAAGACCCTTTATTTATGTATGTATACACTCAATAGTCTTCATGCGTATGTGTCTATTTGCCAACACTTCTCTCAACGCAATTCGCTCCTTTCAACTCCATCCGTTTCTCGAATTATGCAAATTGATAGCAGCTACGAACGCAGACGCGATTGGGTTTGTCAATGCTGCCCTACGCATTTGTTTTTACGTTTGTAGGTTTCCAACTGGGGATTCCATTAGATTGCTGTTGCCGTTGTTATTGTTGTTGAGCTAAATGAAAATAAAAAACGTGAGTTACATTTATTCATTCATTTGCTTGTGTTGAGATAGGCATCAACAGCTGCCCCCAATTGCACTTGGCCAAATGTGGCAGAAATTCTACGGCGTTTGATTGAAAAGAAGGGGCAAAACAAATGTGTTGCTGATAAGCATGCAAAGAACGGCGTAATGTGTGTATACAAGAGTTTGTATCGAAATATTAAGGATTTGAAATTATGAATTTGAATAAAATATATAATATATATATATATATATATATTCCACAGTATAATATAGTAAATCAATAATCAGCTGTTTGTGGTTATGGCGAAAAGCCGTCTTTATGGTTGCGGTTATGACTAAGACATTATGCAAGCTGCCTTGCTAAGAGACTTTCATACTTTTTTCTGAGGTTATTGTACTTTCTTCCAACTTCACCTTCTTAAAGTTAAAGAAATTACCCGAAATTCTTTTTTAGTGACACCATAGCATTATATGTTTGTTTCACTTGTGCTGTAGTGATATATCACATGGAATAAAATACATTCAATTAAATACATATTGGCCTATGTGTATAGGAAGCTTTATGTTGCAACTTGGAACTCTAGGAATTGATTATGTTGAATTAAATACTTGCAAATATTTGTATGCCATTATCGAAATACATTTTTATTCTTCACTTTCGCGGTTTAGCCAAAGAATGGGCTCCGCAATTCATTTCCTCGTATAAGATTCTAAATAATTCCAAATTATCAGAAACTCTCTTACTTTAGATACAAAATTCACTTTAGATATAGCTTTATATAACAAGACACGAACATGCAAGTATAAATTCAAAATTGTCCATTGGATTTTTAATACGGATGGTCTTATGAATGTATGAATTAGTCTTGAATTGCCGAAAAGAAGTAAAAAGCTGCGAAAAATGCAAGAGGCGATAGAAGTTCCTCAATAGCGGAATCAGAGATCCCATATCTGCACGTTTAAATACCCATTTTTTTATTTTTTATTTGGTGGGTGAGGTAGGGCTCAAAATGCCTTCGCACTTACAGCGTCTACTGCGTCGTGTGGTGTGGCCACTAAAACGATCCTTCCTCTCCTTCTAGGGTGACACCCTCCCCGGAACTGCTTTCTATATTACTTCGGGAGAGCCCAGAATGGAACCAATTCTATTCACCCACGTCTGGGTCCACCATATTTGTAGCCAGCTTTCATGCTATAGGCTCCTATTTTAGTGTTTATATCTGTGCGGCTTCGCTTCGTTCTTAATGTATTTCTTTACCTCGTTCCGGCTGTACTCGCGTTCGAACATTTTGCTGAGGCAACTCTGAATAGGCTGAGTCAACCCTGAGTGCCGCTGTTAGTTGCACAGTCTCCAGTGCTTTGGGCTTGTCTTTGCAGTTTAGCACAATTCCCCATACTTTGCTGCCGTACAAGAGGATTGAGCTTGTGGCCACCATAATTAGATTTCTTTGGCCCACCGATGTTAGCCATCAATCTACTTAGCATCTGCTAAAAAAGGGAAAAATCTGAAGTTCTTGAAACTAAACCCCTGTCAAAAATTTCGCGTGCATATGTCCATAGTTTGCCTAGCATGCCTAGTATGCCTAATATGCGCACTCACTCCATTGAAACCGCAGAAAAATGATGCTACGCCTTTGCCCACAAAGGGTTTTAATTAATATATTTTTCTGCAAGAATCCACACAAATCGTTTCTGATGTTTCAGCCTCATTCTCGAACAAATATGGTCCGATAACTTTTTCGGGCACAACATCGCACCAAACAGTGCATCGGGATGAGTGTAACTGATGTTGGTGTGTTGCCTTTGGTGTCAGTCGCTGAACTCCGTTCCTCACAACGCTCGACCAAACTCCTAATCATGCAGGCTGTGGAAGCTGGTCTTGAATTAAAATACCGGCGGTAACTTCACTACGTCATAACCATTTATCGATGGCAAGAATAGAAAACTCGATCATTTCAGCACTTTGTTGTGTATACTAAATATTAAATCCATTATAAATTTCCGAGAATTCTGTTATGACCTGCAAAGAGAACAGAAAAATATTATATTGGTTAGCTTTATTTGGCCCACCCTGTACAAACTTTCTATATTTTAGTAGTAATTCTTTATTTATTTCTAAATATTGCATCTTACATTTCAATAATTTATACAATAACTCATTTAAATATAAAAATACACAAAGAAAGAAAGAAATATAATAAATTTCTGTCTGTCGCCGCTTAAAAATTAATCAAAAATTAAACTCTGCAATAAGAAAATTTCTATAGCGTAAGGCTGCGTGTATAAAGCAAGTTAGTCTTTTCCAATTGTGGCCATTAAGTACCTATATCTATTACTTCTGCTTCATTTAGCTTCGCTGCGTTTAGATATTTTGTTATGATCTCCTTCAGTACCGGATATCTTCCTAAGAAGTGTTGCATATCTTCTTCCTCGTTTAAATTGCAGAGGGTGCATATTTCCTGAGCATTTCCATACGTAGTTGCATTTAGCTTTAGTAAACTACATCTTGCTTTGAAAATTTTTGTAATGCCAGCTAGTCGCATATCTTCTTTAATATATGATTCCCTTTTTGAGTAGTCCAAATGTTTATAAATTCGTGTCGCGCTTGACTGTGCTTTTTGCCTTGCCATGTTGAAATCTTTTGTTTACGAAGTTGCACACAACGATCTTGCCATTACCTAGCGGAGATGTTTTCTTCAAACTTCAGACCGAACTCCATTTCCATGTCGTTCGGATGCTTAAGCCAAAACACATTTTTACTTAAGATGCCTTGTGTTAGTTTGTGTGGGAGTCTGTTGCAATTGTATTTATAAATGGTTTTCCAGATATGCTTCATGTGTAGTTCTAAAAAATAAATGGGGCTATTTTCTAAATTAGTTTCTACTGTTATTGCATTCTAGGAATATTGCGGAGTGAACTCGGGTAGTTTGAGGATTCTTTTAATGAAGTAACATTGAAGTATATTCACTTCATTGAATAAAGCATACCTCCAAACTTGGGCTGCGTAGGTTTGTATCGCTCTGCATTAGGCCGGGTCGATTTGTGGGGAGGCAAAAAAATCGCCCATTGCTCTGTGAAAATCATATTCTAGGGATCAAAATAAGAAACTTTGCCGAAGGAACCATACCTCTAAAACAAATTCTGATGTCCCCCAATTTGGGTCGAACTTTTTAGTTTCTTTTCTCATGTAAAGGGCAAAAATGGTGATATTTTGAAATGATTGTATGGGGAACCCCCCAGGGGAGTTCCAGGGGTGTGCCACTGGCATGGGTGGATCGGCCGTCCAAAGTTAGTGGGGGTCGGTCATACATTTGGACTCGATTGGAGCACTCTAAATGGGTCAAAGTGGGATTTTTCGTTCGACCCAAATTGGGGGACATCAGAATTCGTTTTAGAGGTATGGTTCCTTCGGCAAAGTTTCTTATTTTGATCCCTAGAATACGATTTTCACAGAGCAATGAGCGATTTTTAAATCGACCCGCCCTACTCTGCATACTTCACATATCCTCTTTTTAGAGAATTATTTCACGATAGCTTCTCCAACAAGTAATTTCTTCTTTAAATTTTCTTTATTACTATATTTACTTGTGATTTTAATTGGTTTCGCAAGACGGACATGACATCAAATAATGTATGCATGTACCTACATATGTGGCATATAACAGTTACTATTTGCATATGTGTTTGCAACTACTGTTCAAGCTTTTGCAAAAGTTTCCTTTGGGAAAGGCATGAAGAGATAGATGCAAAAAATTGTTCAAAAAGCTCTGCGTAACTTAGCGTAGTGGAGTATGAAGCTTTTGTAGACTCTCGGTTTGTGTCCTGGGAAACAGCTTTGTGCTTAATGCACTTCAATTTTTAAATTCGAACTCGAATTATAAAAGCTTCTGGTAACATAAATATAGGTTTGCTAATTAATTTTTAAAAATAACTTTGCCTTATTAAGATTTAAACAGATTATCTGCCGCCTTCCAAAATAACTAACACCGCAGCAAAATACAGCAAGTGATTTGATTGAAAAATTTAGTATCGCTAGTTAAGAAACAGAATGTGAGATTTTATATGGTGCATCGGCTCAGCAAAAGAGTAGCTGAGTACACGCCTACATACACGCCATACATATGTGAACAGACTCAAAAGATACGGTTGTCTTTTATATATTGCGTCCAATAATGAAAACACAGTGAAATAATAATGAAAATGGCTTTTTTTGTTTTTCAAAATATTCTCCTTGAAAGTCAATACAATCCTTCATTCGTTTGAATAAATTGTCAAAGCACTTTTGCTTCTCAGAAGAGGATACCTCCAAAACGAGCTATTTAAAAGCTTCTTCAGCTGTTCAAAAAGTAGACGTCGCATTTTATTTTTGATATTTCAGAACAAAAAGAAAAGTGTTAAATCTGTGCCATAAAGCGAATGACACATTAATTCGATCTTTTGAGTGCTCGAAAACTCTCTTGTGTGAGCCGATACATAAGAGCTCGTTCTTCTTGGCGAAGGACTATTCGTCTTCGGCGGTTGGTTTTCCTTAATTCTTCGAAAGATTGTGACAAACAAATGGTTGTGTATCTTTTCTTAAATCTGCTTCAGCAGAGACAAAATCAATTGATACATATCATAGATGAAGATTGGCGGAGTCTCAACTAGGAAAAAACGGTATAGTGGGCGTGTTTCGCCATTTTGAACTGATTTTGGAGGTGTAAATTATTTCTTGTGCAAATAAATATTATGGGTACTAGAGGAGAATTGGTGAAAATTTCAAAATCGTAAAATGATTAGTACCATTTTGTACAAGTAACTAAAGTACTTTTCATTTGCTATGCATGGAAATGCGTAAATGACCCCTTTTAGAAATCAATTGTTAAATAGACGATAAAATACATTTAATTTGATGTATAACATTTTATATATGATAAGTTAAAAATTCTTAAAAAGATTGTACTTTATTTGTGTTGCTGATTCTAGGCGAGTTCGGTAGCAATCCCTCGGACGGCAGAGGCAGGAGTTTTATTGATTGAGAATTATCATCGTCAAGAACAGCGGCAGTATTCATTCATTTTAATTTCATAATCTTGTTCTTCTTCCATTAATAAGGTTGCATATTTTCCGACTCGCCTACTCTTAAAATCAGACCAATTTTTAATATTTCCACACTTGTTTCGTTACCGGCTAAGAGAATGGTCTTTCAAAAGTAATTCCTAGACGATGCCTTTTTAATGGCATCTTGGACATTTATCTGCTTAGTACCTACACTTTTACACGACGGAACTATTATTTTTCATTGACAGACGGGGGCGTTAATCCGGATTACCGGTGCAGTTAATCTGATTAAAATTGTAGTGTAGGAGCTAGCTGGCTTGCTATAGTTTTGTTACTAAAAGATGGACCACAGACAAAAAATGCAGATATTAGTTACCCTGATACTAAAAACTAATTTGTTTAAAAAAACAAAACTTAAATTGCAATTTCTCAAACTGCACCGAAATATCAAAACAATTCATGTGTTAATTCAAACAAGTCTTTGCATCCAGTCTTTCTTGTTTTTCTCTTTAAAAGTTGCATAATTTTTCGTTCACAATAGATGTTACCTGTCATTTTTGGCAGAGGTGCCATTTAAAATTCCGCTAATCTGCTTAAATTATCATAATTAAATCTGGTAGCTGATCCGAATTAGTTGCATCTAATTCCTGAGATAATTCAAATTTAGTCTTTAATCCATTGGACTATACTTTTACAATTTTGCAACAGGGTGTACATGGGAAGAAACCGTAGAGGTAGGAATTAATAGTGGTTAGGGCAGGTTAATCTACCCTAAGTATACCATGCAAGGATGCTAGATTTACCAGGTTTGCTCTATAACTATGGTGCACAAGAAATTTGTGAGGGGAACTTCGGTTGCCATTCAACCGAATTCTGCACTATCATTTCACAAACATTCAGAAACTCGTCCAATCAAGCATTGTTCAGTCGGTAACGCAGAGGCATGAGTTGACTTTTTCACATATCACCAACACAATCTCAGGTTTTTTGAAAACACATCACAAGTGACATCAGCCCATCAGTTGATTCCGACTGATGAGAGTCTTGTAGAGTGTTAGTTTTGTTCGTCGAGAGTGGACTTTACTACTCATTTGACCACTTAGTTCAAAGCAGCACTTGTTGGCAAGAGAAATTCTACGTTGGATTTCTAGGCTGGCATTGTTATAGGTGTTAATGCTGGTTCCTAAACATACGAAGTCTTTTACAACCTCGAAATCATAACTGTCAACAGTGACGGGGGTGCCGATACGCGAGTGCGGCGACTGATTGTTTAATGAGAGGACGTACTTCGTTTTGTCCTCGTTCAGCAGCAGACCCCCCTCGCTTTGCCTCTTTATCCAGTTTGGAAAAGGCACAACTAAAAGCGCGATCCTTAAGGCCGATTATGTCAATATCATCGGCATACGCCAACAATTGTACACTCTTATAAAATATTGTGCCTGAGCGATGAAGTTTTGCGGCTCGCACGATCTTTTCTAACATCAGGTTAAAGAAGTCACATGGCAATGAGTCACATCGTTTGGTATCAAATGGCTCGGAGAAGTCCTTTCCAATTCTGATGGCGCTACTGGTATTGAGCAACTTCATATTGCATAGCCATATTAGTTTTGCGGGGATGCCAAATGCAGGCATTGCGGAATATAGGTAACTCTATTTCGTACTGTCGAATATAGCTCTGAAGTCGACGAAAATATAGTGTGTGTCGATTCTCCTTTCATGGATCTTTTCGAAGAATTGGCGTACTGTGAATATCTGGTCGGTGAGTTCCTCAATCTATAGGAAAACATCAATAAGCACATCACAAATTTGAAGAGAAGCTCAACGGAAAAGCCCACAAATAATGTACGCGTTGAGTTGTACAAGTTTATATAAGTACAAATAAGAAGAGGTGGTCCATCCCCCTAATATATAAGTATTTAGTTGGAACACATGAGCCGCTTCATCAACACACATCAAGCGCTTGATGCCCAATTTGACCTACCTCGAGTTTTTAAATATAGGAGAAACCTATAGAAACACTGTTAAATATTTTTCGTGGTTTTTCTTTTTTTAGAAATTGAAATATACGAACACTGAAAGACGAGGAAACTCAAATAGTTACGTATTGTAAAAGGAAACAAATAGTAAACCAAATTTTTGTAATTTTATTTTTATTGAAATTTTGATTTATTTTATTATCATTTTTGGGTAAGTTTTCTATATACAAAATTTATTTTATGTTTGCTACTGTTTCACAAACTTTTTTAATTTCTAAATTTATTTTTTTTCAATTTTTTCCAGTTAAATAAGATTATTATTTTCTCATTAAATTACTTCAATAATTTAAATACATATTATTTATGCTTTAGGAGTTTGTAATCGAATGTTTTTGTAAATTATCCTTATTAGTCAGCTTTAATAGCATTTGAAAAATTGTGTTGCGCAAGATTGTACAAAAAATAGAGCATTTGCAGGAGGGGGGAAAAACTAGTAAATTGATAAATTAAAATGAGTGCAATATCGACGATTGTCGAAGAAAAATAGTTTCGAAAATTTACCAAATAGCGTTATTTTCGGACAAAACTCTTGTGGGAAATAAGACGTTACGAGGTGTTTTTTGTTTATTTTTTTTTTTTGAGAAAATATTTTATTCGCACTCATTAAAACGAAAAAAGTAGTGACACATTGGCTGCCTTGATTGGGAAATTGTAAAACACATTGATACATTTTTTTCTTTGGTAAGAAAGAAAGAACTTAGAGATACTAAACATTGTCATAAACAACTGAAAGTCTTAAAATTTTCGAAAAAGTTGAGCTTCAAAAAGAGATAGTAGGTAGAAATAAAACTGATTTTCTTACTTAAAAAGCGCTACTATTAGACAGTTAAGTGTGTTTATGTACATTAGAATGGCCAAAAAAAATTTTTTTATGCTACTCCCTAAATTTGGTATATGGCAAAAAAAAGTGAGACAACTATTTTTTATAATTATTTTTCTAGTTAATATTTACTCGTGTCGGCAAATTTGTCGAGTACCATCAAATTCACATGGCTATAATGCACATTTCGGCAAATTTGGTATAAAATGTGAACATATCGATATTAATGAATCACCGTTTTGAGTTTTTCTTCATAAATTATACCACAAATAAAAATAAGGAGACGAATATATACAAATACATATACATATATTTAATTAAATGTTTTTTGTTTTTTTAATTAAAGGAGTTCTAGGGGTCTGCATAGAAAACAGTTCATTTCTTTTAATAAAGAATGGGGTGTCATTTTTGTAGATTTGTTAAGTGAAGTCAATAGAGGAAATTAACCTTCAGGCGTTGCTTGTGTAGATTCGACAAAATTTTTAAATTTAGGCCATATGCCTTTATCACTTGCATTCAAATTAACTTAGTATTTGGTTGAGTATGAAAATCATACACGAGTTTTTAATATTAACCTTCCCTTTAGCCATTAG
Organism: Anastrepha obliqua; assembly: GCF_027943255.1. NCBI lineage: Eukaryota > Metazoa > Arthropoda > Insecta > Diptera > Tephritidae > Anastrepha > Anastrepha obliqua. The sequence continues at coordinate 93,568,885 of NC_072892.1, forward strand.
ATGGCCTGTAGGGCTGTACAACAAGAAAATAATTTACACAAAAACCTCTAATTAGTGACAAGAAATTAATGGTATTTGAGGGTTAAATAATATCGATCTCTACTAAAATTTACTCGAAAGTTCTTTTTTCCCATGGGAATAAAATAAAAAAATGCTTTTTCAATAGGTGTCTACTTTTTTCCTTTGAACAAAGATATCTAGAGTAAACAATATTTTTTTTCTGTGGCAATCCCAATGTACATATTTATACTATACATTAGTGTATGTGTTTATGTTTGCATATGTATATGAATTACTCTCAAATTGTGCTGCACCTGAGATTTGGACTATAACATATTTTTGTTGACATTCCGTAAATAAGTATAATATATGTATGTGTGTACTTATGTGTGTATCATTACGTATATATATTTGTTTGCAGATATACCCATCTTTTTCCTTGTTATTGCGCTTCGAAATGCTGCTTTGGAGCTTTGGAATAAGCTAGTTTTAACGCTTAAAAATAAATAATAAAAAAGTATTAGAAGGCAGCACCATTATGCATAGAAAAAAATAGTCGATATTTTTAGGCTCCTGGCAACTTTTTATAATACATTAAATTCAACTAACCGATGTGCATTTTGATTAACTTTTTTCTTTGATTATATTCATGTATTTTTGCTTAAAATTTCATTGAATTAAGTTTTATGCATTAACTTGCAATTTTCTACTCAGACGACTTTAAGTAGCCTGACTTCGAGTTAATTATGGCTGTAGCTACACACATATGTATTTTTATTTTTAATTTTATTTTTGTTGTATTTTTTTACTTAATAGTTACTTGTAAAGTAAACACACATTCATAACTAATATAAATATCTGCGTAAATATGTAGATATAGTATGCATACATCCGAAGTTTCTACTAAATTTTGGTAAATATTTTTACTTTCACTACAAAATTTTGCTTATCTGCTCTCAGACATTTGAAGGAGCCAATATATATGTATGCTACGTTCGAAAATGATACACTCCTTTGCTTTAATATTTGAGTTTTATCTAGTTATGCATCGTTTTGGTTTTTTTTTTGTTTTTTTTTAGGTGGGAATAAGTTTCCAACCAGCATAAAAACCGAAATGCATCATTTCCAAATTTATATATTAACCGATTTTCCTATGTAAATATATATGTATTTACATGTACTCCGTAATGCACCCTTTACCACTAGCAGGAGTATTAATTTTGCACCTGAATGTATGCAACATTAATAAGCTATCCGTAACAAATAACTCAGTGAGAGGAAACTTATTTCAACAGAGAAATGTTCTATTTCTAGTTCTGTTCTAGAGAATACTAACACATGGCCAGTTCGCATTTGTGCTCCTTTCCGTATCGGTAACTGTTGAGTTGCACATAAACATGCTCATGGGAGTGCCAATTGTTGTCAGCGGCATCCTTTTTTCAATAGTTCGAAACTGACTTGCACTCGCTTCGACATTGGATTATTGTACGCTCTGAATCCCCTTCTTTGCTTAAGAAAAGCAACAAAACCATAATATAACTCTCGCTAACAAGAATGATACCGGGCTTGACTTTCAGTCAACTAAAAACCCAAATTGTGGGAGTAATTTCAGCTGCCACGTCTACGGGGTCTCGGTCCGCTTTTTCAGACGGTAACGAAGCAATATGCGCGAAAACTGTGGAATTTTATTTTCGTATATCACCAACACAACCTCATGTTTTTCGTAAACAAGCCGCAGTCATGACCCATGTGACGTAAACCAATCAGCTAATCTTTTCGAATTCGTTGAGAGCCGGCTAACGATCTGATATTGCCTATACCTACTGAATTTTGTTCAACTTACACGCCAATGCATTGGCATTAGGGTGGAACACTGGCGTTCTATTAAAAGGGTACTAATCTAGGACAGCCTTTACACACTTTTCGGGTATTTGGTCGAGCTCCTCCTCCATTTGTGGTGTGCGTCTTGCTGCCTACTCCGAATGGCAGATACTTATTATGAGGAGTTTTTTATAGCAGAAATACACTTGGAGGTTTGCGATTACCTGCTGAGGGGCGACCGCTACTAGAAACATTTTTTCTACCAATTAATATTTCATACCCCCACTGGGTTTTACAGCCGGACCCTAACGAATAGTTGTCCCGTACAAACCCATTCGTCTACGACGGCCAGGTTTTATTTTATTTAATATTATTAAAACCCAACAGGAACTGGTTTTCTCATATTACCTTTAATTCGAAAAAATCGTATGAACCCACCATATCCAATCGAACGCACCACTTACTGCATCAAAAGTCATACTGAACTCAGTAGATGATGGTTACCGCTTATTGTCATTTATTTTCCGCATCGAATTTATCACATTCTCGCACCTTAGGGCAGTTGAAATATGCGTAGCAAAGCTATTCGCGTTTAGCGAAATACATTTAGATGATTCAGAAGTTGTCATAATTACGGTATTGTTTTATGTGTTATAGTTTTTAATGATTAAATAAACGTTTAGAATACTCGAACCCACAACCAACTACTTTGTAGCGCTGTGTAAATTTATAATACCATATGTTGTGTACGGTACCTAGCGAACGCTGTAATTATATTTTTAGCAATTTTAGTTCATGGCATACTGCAATACGATTCTTACGACACCCTAGTTAATGCCAATAAGTCGTAGTTGAAGCGAAAATTCGTGGTAGCTAGTTCGAGTCGCTCAGAATGAACATTTATGTATTTCCAAGCTCCACAAAACGAGTGGAGTTTACGAGTTAAAGCAAATTTACAGCAAAGTAGGGTGAAATGTATTTTCTGCCTGTAAAATAGTGCATTTGATGGCGTTTAAAGCGATAGCTTAGAAACAAAACTCGATCACTATCTTCCTAAAACAGGAAAACTTAAAGACAAAACTAAGGTTGAAAAGGTTTTAAAACGTTGAAATTAACTGTCTTATCCCATACATTGAAGTTAGCAGATTCGCGGATGATTGTTCCATTTCACCCGATTTTCAGAATATATTAAACATTTTTGTGAATCCCTTTCACTGAACTATTTCGAACCTGCTTAATAAAGAACAAATTATTGGCTCCTTTGCACTCCTCTCTGCTTCAATTAATTGTTAAAAAAGTTATCGTCTCATGCGGTGGAATTTTACACACACATGCATATTAGCATTTGCGCTCACACATATACACCTATACCTGCATAACCATTCGCTTTGCAGGCAGCAGCAAACTAGTTTTGAACGCAGCAAATTGGCGGTTTTGTTTTTCAATATGATATTTGGAAAAACAATATTTTATAAAATAAACTATTATTCTGCTCTAAAGCTAAAGCTATAGTAGAAAACTGATTAAACAAATGTATTCTCCAACCACCAAATCTGATGCAACACTTATTAATGTTTCTTTGCTTGACTGTAAACGTTGTATATTTACATTTTAGATACGTTTATATTTTTGTCTGAATGTATGCGTGCGCTAGTACCTATACTCATATGTAGTAAACATTCAATTATTATCTGCGATTTTTGTTTTTTTGTTTCTTACATTTATTTTTATATTTTTTTATCTTTGACATCTCCATTTAACATTTTGTACTACTTAAAAGAAAAATATATAAACACATCTAACCATTTTTTGATTTATTTAACAATTAAAGTTATTGTATCGTTGCTACAAATGTATATCGGTGTTTGTTTACGTACATCCATATATAATATTTTTTTTCTATAAATTTTTCTTACCTTACGTAATATGTTAATGTTGTACATTAACAAAACATATTTTTCAACTTAAGCCAATTTACACTTTCGCTCGATATTACATGCCTAGTATTTAAGATTTACATTATTTCAATTATTAACGAACTAGTAAGCAAAACAAAATAAAAAATTAAATTTTTTATTCATAACATTTTGCTTTTTATTTTATATTACGTATAAGAATTATTTAAGGATTTTATTGTTCCATATTTATTTAGCATTTGTTAACATTTTATTTAATTTTTTTTAGTTTTATTTTATGTGTAGAAATTTTTTTGCATAATTTCTTTAATTCAAACAAACATTTTTGCTTTTTTTATATTTGCCATCCGCATGCTTATTTACAATCGCTGTTACAATTACTTTGCAGATTTGTATGTACAACTCGCTTACAACTGATTATATCTAACTTTAACTAAGTTTTTATATAATCCTATTAGATTTGTTGTTTGCTATCGACTTTAGAGCCAGCTAAATAACCTGAAAAAATAAGAAATGGAAAATAATTAATTGATAAAAATAACTACTAAAATTTAAAGTTGAAATTTTCGTATGTATATTTTTAGATAAATATTAACAGGATACCTATGATACTCAAGAGCACAGCATATCAAATGAATGCACTTATGAGTGTCCAGAAAGCAAGCATTTCAGCTAGCAGTCCGGACACGGAGCAGTCCGCACACCAAAGCTAAGATCGATAGTGTGAATAATCACAAATTTTAAAATTGGGGCAATCTGTGCCGAAATCGTGCTAACTATGGGCAATCAAACTAAAGACTGTTGTGCTGATAATATGACCACACTTTCAGAACTGTAGACAATACAATCAAGAGTGGTGCTATTTACCGTTCGGAGTAGGCTCAAAACTGCAGATGCCTCTATTTGTGGGACTCACGCCACAAATAGGAGGGGGTATAAATTACAAAATAGAAGTGTACGCGCTATTTATTTATTTATTTATTTTAAATGTTGTAGGTAGGTAGGTGAAATGGTTGAAGTGCACCTGGCACTCCTCAAGTAGCACTAAAGCGCCGTTTTGATACCATTATGAGACCTCCAACAGACAGATATCTACAGCCAACCAGAGCTGTTGATATAATGGAGAAGATTGATTGGATTTAGGTTGGCGCACTGCCCCAGGCTGTCGAAGAAAGGAGCTCCCAGTGACCTTAGTCTTCTAGCTGCCAAACCCGAACATTTAAAGAGAACATCCTCTACAGTCTCCTTCTTCCCGACAGCTTCTGCAATGGGGATTAAATGGTAACTCTAGCTTTTCCGCGTGTGTGCGGAATCGTCCAGTGACCGGTAAACACAGCTACGAGTTTGGAAATTGAATGGTGAGGACTTCAAAGAACTTTCTGAGTCCTTCGTATCGTATTGGGGCCAAAGGGTTTTCAAAATAGCACATGAAGAAATGGAGCTCCATCTTTTCTGCGCTTTCTTGAGAAATAATTGTTGTAGAATAAATAAAAGACTAATTCGAGAGCTCGAATTGGAAGCACCATCTCAAACACCGTACTTCACGTGCAAACATTAGTCCTTTCGATTTTCACTATTTTCGATCGATGACTGCGCGGATTTTGCAGCATTTACATCGATTCATTTTTTTTAAAGATATGTTTTGATTTTTTATTCTTAGTTATCGAAATTTCAGACATGCAAATGGTGTTTAAGTATTAAATTAAGTAATTTGTAGTAAGCAAATGACATGGAGCGACAAATCTCATCAATGTTTGGCATCCACGCATTCCACACTCCTTCTCCAACGACTATCACTTCAACTCCGGTAATAGCTCGTAAACGCCGCCAAGAAGTACGATTTGCGGCATTTACAGCGGATTTTAAATGCGTACAAAGTGTGACAGTTAAGTGTCAACTGGCACATAAAATTCAATTACTTCATAGTGCCACGGATCTACCAAAGAAAGAGATGGGTAGAGAGGCACTAGGCAAAAGATGGTAAAGAGCACCCAGAAGTAAGCAGAAGGCAAAAGGAAAAAAAAAATTGTAAAAAGCAAATCAAATGCGCGATTGCTACTGAAATGCTATGGTTTCAGACTGGCAATAGCAATAAAATTTGCTCCCCGAATCAGCGGCACACACAAGCAAACTCCGCCCTTGCAATTATAAATATGTGTGTGTATTTATATTGCAGCAAACTATTATACCAGAGGGGCAGCAAAAGAATGATAAATTTATGACTAACAACAATTTACGCAATTTATTATTATTATAGCGCGGAAAATGCTTTAGAATACAGGATATATATAAAGAGGATACTTTTTCTCTGTCGAGCATTCAAGTGTAAATACTCCAGCCAATACTAAATTTTATTGCAACTTATCCAAGTTTCCACCCATAAATTTATGTTGCTATATACGAGGTGTGTTCAAAAAGTATCGCGAATTTTGTGTTTTTTTCAAAAATTATTTATTTATTCATGAATATCAATTTTGTTCCCTTCAAAGTAGTCTCTATCTTCGTAGCACTTCAAAAAATCATTTTTCTCATCTTGTTCAGCTCCTCCTTCGATGCCGTCTTTATCTCGTCAATCGTAGCGTACCGTCGTCCTTTCATGGGATTTTTCAGTTTCAGGAACAAGAAAAAGTCACAGGGGGATAGATCTTGGGAATACGGTGGCTGTGGCATCATTAGTGCGTTGTTTTTGGTCAAAAAGTTGCGCACAAGCAACGATGTGTGAGCAGGGACGTTAACGTGATGCAAGAGTCAACTTTTGTTCTTCCACAAAACCAGGCATTTCTGGCGAATTGCTTCGCACGAATTCCGCATAACTTACAGGTAATATTCCTTATTGACCGTTTTACCCGTGGCAAGAACTCATGATGCACAACGCCCCTACAATCGAAGAAAACATTCGACCGAACTTGGCGCGCTTTTTTCGGTCTTGGTTCGTGCGGCAGCTTCCATTGAGATGATTGAGCTTTGGTTTCCAGGTTATAACCATAAACCCACGATTCGTCACCAGTTATGACCCTCTGGAGCAAATTTGGGTCGTCGCGGACAGAGTCCAACATCTCATTAGCAATGTTCATGCGATGCTGCTTTTGGTCGAATTTGAGCAGTTTTGGTACGAATTTTGCGGCGACTCGTCTCATGCCCAAATCATTGAAAAAAATCGAATGGCATGAGCCAATCGATTTGTCTAAGTCCTCAGCAACTTCTCTAACGGTGATTCGACGATTGGCCAATACCATTTTCTTCACTTCGTCAATTTTTTCGTCTGTTGTTGAAGTGCTCGGGCATCCGGTACGCTTTTCGTCGTTCACATCTTCTCGGCCTTCTGAGAACATTTTGTACCACCGATAAACGTTGCTTTGGTCCAAACTATTTTTCACACAAATTTTGATACAGGTTCTTTGATCCATCTTTTTGAATAGGTAAAAATCGAAGACGAGCCGAAACACGTACAAGCAAAGCAGCTGTCAACAATTAACTGAACATTCGTCGGCATGAGTGAGAGACATAAGCACCAACATATCGCCACAAAAAAATCGAAATTCGAATATACGTAACCTGCGAAAATTCAAAATTCGCGATACTTTTTGAACACACCTCGCATTTTTAGCTATTGTAGTGCGTTATTTAAATTTCTGTAACTAACTTCTCATCCCTCTAGAAAACGCAGGATCCACCCGCCATCAGTGCGTTAGTACTTTCAAAGTAATTTTTTGCGTATTTTTCCGAGGAACTATTTTTATCGGCCTTTAGATTTGTGAATAATTTAACACTCTGCTTTGGTCATGAACACTTTCACATTTCTCATTTCTCACCATTCCATACTTTACTTATTCAACGCTTGTCACTTATCATTGGCCGACACTGTCGGCTGTGGCAAGTGTCAGTCGAATTAATGAATAATTTAGTTGTTGGCTATTTGCAAGTTTGTCGCCTCTGAGCATAGTAAACTATCTATTTGGTCTGCTTTTCTAAAGCATTTAACTGGCTTTTAAGTTGGCAGTTTGGTGTTGATGGCGGGATTATCCTGTGCGCAAATCTTCTGCTCAAATGTCCATTTGTTATCCCGTTTATTGCAGTTTGATGGAGTGCTACATTGCTCATATTTTTCCGAAACTCGATAAGATAACCCATTTTTTATGAAGTGTGGCACATAAAATAGACTTTTGGGAAAATAAAAAATGTGCTGATTGTGTAGGAAGTACATACATTCGAGGGCAAACAAAAGGATGTGAGTTGGAATTAATTTGAAAGATGAGTATACAAATACAGATGAATTATAAAGTAAACTATTTAAGCTTTAGATGTATTAATAAAATTATATATTTTAAATTGTTGCTAAATATTTTCTAAATGAGAGGTCAAATTTGAAGCTTTTTTTAATTAATGGTACTTATATGTACTTCATTAAAAGGTTCTGAATCTTTTTGAGTGCATTTGGTCTAGAATTTCTGTTTAATAAACGGTCAGAGCTTCACAGCTGGAATAAGTACTGTCCCAAAACTAAACTGTTAAACGTTCTATCATCACATATTATATCACCTATGTAATATTCCAACAAAAATATTTTAACAAAACTTCAACTAATCAACAATTTTCCATGATAATACCAACACCTACGACCTCAAATCGGAAAATGACAAACATGAACACAAAACCGCTCAAGCTCGTAGAACCAAACGATAACATTGAAATAAAGTAATATATTAAAACCAACTATTAGATATAGAAATATCGTTTGAAAAAACTTGTAAGACCTTATATAAATATAATGGCTCGTACACTCTTTTTGGGTGTTTGGCCGAGTTCCTCTTCTTATTTGTGGTATGCGTCTTGATGTTGTTCCACAAATGGAGAGACCTACAGTTTTAAGGCAGATATTTTTTTTTTGAGCAGCTTTTCCATGGCAGAAATACACGCGGAAGTTTGCCAATATCTGCCAGGGAGCGGCCGCTATTAGAGAAAACTTTTTCTTCTTCTTGTTTCAAAATTGTCATACTATCGGCGTATGCAGACGATATTGAATTTGTCAGCAGCACATTCCAGTCTGCAGAAGGAAGCAGAAAAGTGGGTTTTGGGGTGAACGAAAGTGAAACAAAATACCTACTCGCAGCACTCAAAGAGTCCTCGCGTCCTGGACAATACATCACTATTGGCAACCGCGAAATAGAAGTGGTGTAGGACTATGTTTATCTAAGTATCAATGCTAACAACCAGCACGATGTCAGCCTGGAGATTAAACGAAGGATAACTCTTGCCAGGTGTTACTTTGGGCTCATAGGCAATTGAAAAGTAGAGCGCTTGGACGATGACGACAACTAATGACAGAGCAATGGGAGTGTTCAAGAGAAAAATTCTCCGAAAAATCTTTGGTCCTCTTCACGTAGGTGAGAACGAATTCCGTATCCCATGAAATAGCGAGTTATATGAGCTGTGCCGAGATGAGGACATAGTGAAGCGTATTAAAATACAGGCGCTGCGCTGGCTTGGCCATATCTCGAGGATGAACGAAAGTGCTCCGACACGGCAGTCCTTCGAGAGTGAACCCACTAGTGAACGACGAGTAAGTGGAAGACCTAATCTACATTGGGGAGACCAAATCAGTTACCGGAATGACTCTGGTTTTCCCCGACGAAGGGCTGGCCGAATGGATATAAACGCTCCAGCTTTCAAAGTATTCGATGCGGTACCAGCTGGTGGTAGCAGAGGAAGATATGGTAGCGTTGGAAAGATTAGGTTGAGAAGGACTTGGCTTCACTTGGTGTGCCCAACTGGCACCGGTTAGCACGAGAAAGAAACGACTGGCGCGCTTTGTTAAACTCGGCCAAAATCGCGTAAGCGTTTATCGCGTCAATTAAGAAGAAGAAGAAGGCCTGCCGCCCCAGTGACCTAGGACTGTCTAGTGCACCGGATCTTAAGAATTCAAAGGTAAATTTGCAAAATCGTGGCCAGATTCAATGATAACGCCTATAAAAAATTATTGAATAAACAGACAGATGCGAGGAGTTCAAACCAATTAATGACTTAAAAACTACAGAAAAACTGCAAGACAAAATTGTCAAAGAACAGCTTGAGCAGTATATGGAAGAAAATAACCTACTTTCGAAATTCCAATCTATTCATGCGAAACTACAGTAGGCTCCTTAACAAACGAGTGGAAAATTATTTAAAAAGGCACACTAAAATTATGACTGTGTTCTTACACTTTAAGAGAGCTTTCGAAACAATAAAAAGGGAAATAAGGGATAATGAATTAAAATATTAGGTGCACAACTAAGTTCTAACTAAGTTTTAATGAAAATACTTTATTCAGAAAAAATGGTTACAAGTGAATCATTGAAAGTATTACCAATCGCTGGCTATTACTTTTTCCCATCTTTCTGGTAGGTCTCGTATACCGTCGCGGTAAAATTGTTAATTTTTATAGGATATCCACGGATGAAGCCGTTTTTTGATATCTTCATATGAATGGAACTGCTGGTCAGCTAGACGATGTGCCATCGATCGGAACAGGTGATAATTGGACGGCGCAATATCTGGAAAATATGGCGGGTGGGGTAGGATTTCCCATTTCAATGTTTCCAAGGAGTTTTTAACGGGTTTGGCAACGTAAGACCGAGCGTTGTCATGCTGTGGAATCACTTTTTCATGCCTCTCCGCGTATTGCGGCCGCTTCGCGCGCAGTGCTCGGCTCAATGGCATCCATTAAAGTCGATACCGATCCCCAGTGATGATTTCGCTTGATTTTAACAGTTCATAGTAAATAACACCAACTCGGTCCCACCAAATACATAGCATAAACTTTGCAGCGTGATTACTCGGCCGAGGTGACGACGTATAAGCATGACCGGACAGTCTTTTCTTTGGATTGCTGTAATGAATCCATTTTTCATCACCCGTCACGATGCGAGGAAGAAAGCCTTTCCTTTGAAAACCGAAACGTTCAACATCCCTTGGTTTTAACTTATAAGGAACCCAAGTCCCCTGTTTCTGAATCATTCCCAAAGCATGCAATCTCTTGGAAATGGATTGGCGGGTAACTCCTAATACTGAAGCAAGCTCTTCTTGCGTTTGACACGGATCCTCATCGAAGGTTTTTATCCTTCCTTCACACGGACAGTCGTCAACATTAAAATCATCGTCTTAGAAGCGACGGAACCAATCTCGACACGTTGTTTCACTTAAAGCAGCAGCTCCATAAGTTTTTTGTAGCTCTCGATGCCCTTCAGCCGCCGTTTTTTTCGAATGAAAGAGGAAAATCAACACTTCCCGCAAATGACGATTATTCGGCACAAAATCAGACATTTTCACAAAACGAAAAGTATATGATACCAAAACAAACTCACTAATGTGTCGAAGCAGTTTGTTTACCTTATGTCTAAGCTTGGTTTATGATGTTTAGGTTATGTTAGAATCGACTAGCACACACTGCTGGCGATGTCTATTGAGAAACAGCGGAAACTTAGTTGCGCACCTAATAGTTCAATTGTTACATAACCAAAAGGACTCAAAAATAAATAAAATAGGGGACCATCCTTTATAATTTACATAAATGATATTGAAAACGTATTAAAGCATTGTACGCAGACGACACCTTAGTATATGCAGAAGGAAAAAAAGAAACTGAATGCGAAAGAAAAATAATGCACTCGTATGATATTCAACTAATAAATCTATAATTCAAAGGTAATAAACTAAAATTACACGCACAGAAAACAATGTTGGAAAAGAATATGGGGAAAATTGTATTAATAAGAAATGATGTTGTCTTGAGGTGGACCGAATAAGAATTTAGGTGTTAGAATAAACGAAAGTATGAAAAATTATTAAATTATTACATAAAATTAGCATATGGAATGTATATGCAAAACAAAAATGCAAACAAATTTTGTATACTGCCCAACTAATCTTTACTTTTCCTGTAACTGCCAAATAAAGGAATGAGATGCATATTAAGTAAGTGCTTAGCTGATCAGCAATGACCTCACACAGGCCAGCACTAGTTCTTAATATGTATGGAGTTTTAGACTTTAGATTTTACTTGTGTAGCACTGCTTCGTAAGCTTTAAGTAGTAGACTGTTAATCCTCTGATCCGCGGTCTCCGTCAAAGCGGAGAGGTACACAGACCCAACGCATAGTGAAGTATACAATTTTCGGCAGTGATACATTAGATGCTTCTTTATTCCTGGCATCCTTTATTCCTTTACTATTACTTTCGTTACAACCGAGGCATGCTTCAATCAGCAACAGTTCTATGGTGTTAAAGTAAGTACTTTAACCATTTGCCAGCAATCTACTTTTGGGAGCTTTGAAATATTGTATAATCAGTAATTTTGTCGATTTTACTATTCCTGAGAAAATTATTGCATTCCATGAGATGTTTACTCCCGACATAATTGATAAATACAGGGTGGCTGATGAAAGCCGCTACCAAAAAAAATTGAATAACTTTTTTTCTTTTTAAGTTATCTGTTCCATTTTTGTTTTAATTTGCAGATTGATCTTTAAAATTTATTAAAATGGATAACTGGGACACGCAAACAAGAATTTGGATAGTCCGCCGCTATCACGCACTGGAGTCCGTAGTTTTGGTACAGAGAGAGTACAGGCGGATGTTTGGCGGCGATCCCCCGAGCAGATGGACCATAATGAGACTGGTGAATAATTTTGCTGAGCAAGGAACAGTCGCAAGAAGGCCTTATCATCGAAACCCACCAGTTCGGACGGAGGAAACGATCGCTGCTGTAGCTGCAGCTATACAAAGCAATCCAAGGGTTTCAACAAGAAGCTTATCTGCTCAACTTGGTGTCAGCCGACAGTCTTTGCAAACAATAATGCACAAAGATTTAGACTTATTTCCCTACAAAATTCAAATGGTTAACAAACTGAATGCAGCAGACTTGCCGATTCGCTTGGAATTTTGCCAGAAGATCCTGCAAATGGTGGAAGAAGACCAAAACATGTTAAACTGCCTTTTCATGTCTGATGAGGCCCATTTCGATTTAAACGGCAATGTGAACAAACAAAATTGTCGAATATGGAGTACTTCTAACCCACAAATACTCCACGAGACGGAATTGCATCCTCTTCGCGTGACAGTGTGGTGTGCGGTTTCTTCACGCTGTATTGTCGGGCCCTATTTTTTTGAAGAAAATGGTCACACCGTTACGGTTACTGGAGACCGTTATTTGAAAATGCTGAAAGAATTTTTCTATCCAGAACTACGCCGAAAGAGAATTCCTTTCAACTCTGTGTGGTTTCAACAAGATGGGGCAACGTCTCACATAGCCCAGACTGTTATGACAGAGTTGCGACGAAAATTTCCCAATAAACTGATTTCAAGAAACTCCGAATTTCGTTGGCCCCCCAGGTCGCCTGACCTTACTGCACCTGAATTTTTCTTGTGGGGTTTATGTAAACAAGAAGTTTATAAAACAAAGCCAACAAATTTGGATGAACTAAAACAATCCATTCGGGCAACAATTGCGGCTATTCCTGTCGCAACTCTCAAAGCAGCAATGAACAACATTTTACTAAGATGCCGCACTTGTGTCAACGAGCATGGGGGGCATTTAAATTCAATTATTTTTAAAACTAGTTAAGCTACATTTAATAAAATTTAATGACCTTCAACTTGAAAAAAAAGAAATGAATTCCATACACTAAAAAAAAAGTTATTTGAGTTTCTTAATGTAGCAAAATTCATCAGCCACCCTGTACAAGCTCTGGTTGGAGATAGCTGAGAGCGGGGTGGACGAGTGACATGTTACCCGATGATAGCATTGGTCCTGTTTTGAACAATACATTGTCCAGGTCACTCCTTTCTATTCTCTTGTGTTGAGTCATCCAGTATTCAATGGCTAGTGGTTCTAAAGGGTGTTTTTTTAGAGGTTAGGTTTTCAAGTTGGCACTACTTTTTTCGTAGATGGTCTTTTTGACAGCTGTCACTTGATTTATGCTCAGTTTGGTTTGCCATTTCATAATGAATAGACTTACACCTGAACAACGTTTGCAAATCGTGCAAATTTATTACGAAAATAATGGTTCGGTTCGCGCGACGCATCGAAGAAAATTTTGTTCAGCGATGAAGCTCACTTTTGGTTGAATGGGTATGTCAATAAGTAAAATTGTCGCATTTGGAGTGAACATAATCCACAAGCCATTGCTGAGACGCCGTTACATCCTCAAAAAGTCACTGTTTGGTGTGCTCTATGGGCAGAGGGAATCATTGGTCCATATTTCTTTAAAAATGAAGCCGGCCATAATGTTACAGTCAATGGAGAGCGCTATAGAGCCATGATTAATGACTTTTTCGTGCCTGAATTGGACGATGTTGATGTGGACGACCTTTGGTTCCAACAAGACGGCGCTACATGCCATACAGCCAACGCAACAATCGATTTATTGAAGGAAACTTTTGGTGAGCGCATTATTTGGACTATTTCTTGTGGGGCTATGTGAAATCGCTTGTCTACGTAGATAAGCCCGAGACGATTGACGTCTTGGAAGAGAATATTCGGCGCGTTATTGCTGACATACGGCCCCAATTGCTGCAAAAAGTGGTCGAAAATTGGGCCTCTCGGCTGGAATTTATTCGAGCCAGCCGCGGCGGCCACTTGCCCGAAATCATTTTTAAAACATAATGGCAAACCCTTATCTTTATAATAAAGCTAAATTCTTGGCCATAACATTAAATTATATACGTTTTATTTCATCTTGAAAACCTAACCTCTAAAAAAAACACCCTTTATAACTACACTGCTGCATACCACACAAATTGGTAATCGCAGCTGCTAAGGTTTTGATCGAAAAAATTGTTTTATGCATATTACAACAACAACAACACACATTAAAAACATAATAAATAAAAAAATTACTAAGTATATTTCGTTATTGGCATGTGCATTAGGGTAGGTCAATTTTTATGGAACGATCTTTGTCGACATCGTTCCTTTTAATTAAAGTCTTTTTAGATTTGAGCATAGTTCTAAAGTCAATTTTGACCTCCCAAAATTTTAAAATAAGCTTTGTAATACATATTTTGTTAAACGTTTGGCCGAGTTCGATCTCCAATGCTTGCTGCGTGGCTCGATGTTGTTCCACAAAAAGAGGGACTTACAATTTTATGACACATCCGAACAACGGAAGGTTTTTGATTAAGGGCTTATCACGGCAGTAATACACTCGAAAGTTTGTCTTTGCCTGCCGAGGAGCGACCGCTATAAGAAAACAGGTTTTCTAACACATGGTGTTTCATGATAAATAACTCGGTAACCATTTGACAATACTAATTACAGCAGGTTTGAGACCAGTGGAACTTGTAAAAAATTAGTTTCTTCCATCCAAAATTGCATTTAATAATAAGGGTTTTTGCAATTTGCATTCCATCAATTATTAACCACACACATTTGCATGCAGAATTATCTAAAAAACAAATAATAAAATACGATGGGACATCGAATAATCAAAAGAAGGAAATGAAGACCAACAAGAATTTCTAGAAATAAGTGAAGATGATGCGGCAAATGCGGGAAAGCAGAAATAATCACAAATTATGAGTGTACGTGCAAATTGATGGCAATTTAATAACAGTTAAGCTCTACCGCTTCCCCGCCGCTACACAAGTGGCACAATTGAAACGGCAACGTTGCAATGCCCTACATACCCCACCCGAATACTTACGCACAAGAGTGTGCTTCATTCACTTCATTTACTTCGTCTACAATTTAACGCGCGTTTTCTCTAAACCGCAACAACAACCACCCCATTATTATAGAGTTGGGCTCAATTGAGTATATATGTATCGTATGTGTATGTGTGAGTTTGAATTTGTGAGTTCAACCACTCATTTGTGTTAGCAACCACCGCAGAGGAACACCTCACGCAAGCACTTGTTGCCGGTGTCATTGCGCCGCTACTGCATCACCGGCAAGAAACAACAATAGGAAATAGCAAAGTTAATAAGTAAAATACTGGAAACAGAAGGAGCAACATTAAAAACCACAATCACGCCCATTTAATCGCGGTAAAGTGTGTTGGCTGTAATGGTAAGAAATAAAAAAAGAAATGTTTGGGGGGACTTGTGAAGTTGAAGTGGCACTTGCGACAGGAAAGCGAATTGTGAAGACAATGGAAGTGGATAACGATGGGTGGAAGAGTGTGCAAGCATCTGGTAAGTACGAAAGGAGTGCCTTTAACTTAACTCCACTAGACACCAACGCGTGCTGCCAGCAAATTGCTTGTTGTATGTAGTGCAGCAGCCTTTGCTGGAAGCTGCTTAAAGTCCTTAAGGATTTATGTGCAAATGCAATGTGAAATATGTTTGCTAGTATTTTGTTCATTTGTATGTTTGTGCTATTGTATATTTGTTATATGAAAGGGCAAAAGTGTGCGAGTGCGATTACCACTTGTTGAATGGGGATTGTGCAGCAGCGCAAGCATTACTCGCTTCAACTATCTATCTGACTGTCTGTTTTGCTGAGGACTTCCACTCGCTTGCCATCCTACTCCCAGCAGAGAACGAATCGGCAAGCCAAGTGGAAAATAAATAAACAAAATGAAATACTTGCACAATAAAATGCGACCTGCTTTTTTTCCACAGCTACATCTGCTACTCTAGCCAGTTGCACATAATCCGTCTGTCTTTGGGCTAAATACTCGCACAATGCAATTGCCAGCGCCAAAGGCTAACACCGCGCGTGTTGTCAAGTGGTGTGTCGAAAACAATAGACAAACACAGCAAGTAGAAAACAGAAAAAAGCAAAAATAATACAATACTTCAATGGGTGAGAAAGTGTGAATGTGGAAGCTTTCGAATAAGTGTGCACTTATGTTCAGGCTTCTGAGTTTGGGTGAAATTTATAGCTTTAGGTGGCTGTCAAAGGATAAATGTGAGTTCTCAAGTCAATGATGAGTATATATTAAAGAGGTGATAAGCAAACAAAAAAACCCACAGCAAAATAATTCACTACTGAAAAAAAGTTATGAAAAATTTGTATATTGAATTCGTGTGAGTCGGTTGTGATTGGGGGGTTTTGTTGGTGATAATCCAGAAACACAAAGATTCGTACAAACATTTAACCTAAAATTATATTTTATAAAAGAAAAATCAGTCTCACAAGAATTTCAAACCAAGTTAAATTCTTTCATAGAATGAAAGAGTTAGAAATATGCATAAGTTGTTTTCACTCATATCATAAAAAAAGAAGATCGTTAAATCATTTATTGCGAGTTTGGTCCAGCTCCTCCTCTTTTTTGTGGTGTGGATGCGATCTGGATGTTTTTCCACAAATGGAAGAATCTACACTTTTAAGACGACTCCGAACGGAAGATGATTTTTTATGAGGAGCTCTTTCTTAACAGAAATACGTGCGGAGATTTGCCATTGCTTGTCGAGAGACGACCGCTATTAGAAAAACTGTTTCTATTATAAATCGAAAATTTTTGTATCCAACAATATTTGGCCCTTGACTTTCTTCATTTTTGAAAAATATGATAACCGTTATTTTGAGCCATGTAAAAAAGTCTCTGACCAGGAGACTTAAATGAGAACTGATCCGAAAATTACTAGTTTTTCACTAGTTGAATTGAGATTATATTGGGATTTACTAAAAATTATGACGCTTAACTTCTTATTATATTAAATTTTTCAACACTTGCACACTCGCATTTATTTATGTTTTTTTATTAAATTTTATTAAGATTTAAAAAAATTTGTTTTAAATTCATCAGTTTTGCGTACGCGTGGGAAGTTGTCAGTGCTATTCACAAAAAAAATGGCGTGAAAGCCCCATTTTATGCTAAAAAATAAGGAACTCTGAAGAACTAATCTTAAAACGTAATATTAACTTTAAATCTCAATATACGACTCGATGTACTGCATACATCGTGAGATATGACTTGCTAAAAACATCTAGCGGACAACATTCAGTACTAAGAAGCCAATCACAACTAAGAATGCCAAAAAAAAGTTTAGTATTCAAACGAGGTCGGTAAAAGCCATTGCGATTGTTTTTTGGGATGCGCGCGGAACCATTTAAATTGTTTATTATAAATATTATAAAATCATTATCAATGAAAGGTATAGAAATCATTGATTTGATGTGGTGCCAATATGAAGCAATGACGAGATTGTATGAATCAGCTTATGAATTACACTCTCAACCAACTAATTAGTTCAATATTACACCCTCGACTAATTGCATTTTCAATTTTCATTTTTCATATGGAGAAATGACTTTTTGATAAGCGGTTTCGGTTGAATGAAGAGATCGCCGATAAACCAAATGTATATTTTGCAGACCGCGAGAAATCGGATTAATCACAGGGCATCAAAAAATTTGAAGAACGTTGAATTTGAAAAACAATAGAGTGTTCTCAACTTTGATTTCAGAAATTAATTATTATTATATCACAAATTCTTTATTAGCACTAATTCATGCTTATAAATATGTATTTAGTCCTGTCGTTAGCACAAAATTTCAAAAATTACTTGCAAAAATATAACAATAAAAATTCTTAATATATCAACAACTAGCTGATTTTCATGAAAAGAAAAGGCAAGAGCTCCACTGACCATCGCATTTTTAATACAAAATTAACTGTCGATGAGCCTTTAAAGCGCTTGAAAGTTTGAGCTGGCATACCTGCCAACACCGGCATAAGTTGCAGCTTCATTTGACAGTTGGTGTCATAATTTGTGGCAGCCACAAATCGGTTGTCAGCCGCCAACATTTTATAAAACTTTTAACACACCATTACCAAAGGCAATTCGCAAGCATTCCCTTGCCGCCGGTGGTTGATAAATGCAGCAGTGGGAGTTAAACAATTCAGGAAGCCGTAACAATACAAAAAATTTCGCGCCAATTTATTATTTTAAAATGAAACTGGAAGCAGGCGAATAAGTAACAATTCGTGGCAGAACAAAAGCCAAAGAATAAAGTCAAAGAAAAAATATTAACAAAAAAGTAAAACAAAATTGGATGTAACCTAGCTGCGTGCTACAGCAATGGTAATGGCGAAGGGAGCTAAATATAATTCCTTAAAAAAATGTAAGAAAAACCGCTTAGTGTCCGCACCAAAGTTTGTCGCGGCTTTCGCGAGAAAAAAATCAAAAAATAATTGTAAACTTTCGCTAGCAACCACTGTCACCCCAATGGGGAATTTTCCACCTTGTTTAATTTTCCAACATAAATGTCAGCACATGGTTTCTTTTTGGTGTGGCGCATCATTGTTGTACTTATATGTATGTTTGTATGCTGGCCCAATCCCTTTTAATACCCACTCCCTCACAAGACAGCAAGCGTGGCAACAAAATGTCAAACATTTTGTCCCGCAGTCATCGACTAGTCGACACACTTCCTTTCTTCCACGAGTTGCGGTGAAATCGTGTGGCAAAGTTGGCTTCTTTAATTTTAAGTGGCATGTTACGAGGTGTGAGCCGCAAAATGAGAATCACAGAAATGAAATTTACATGCAAAAAAATGTATGTATGTATAGGTGTATATACTCGTATTGAGCTAGAAACAAATTCTTTGCAACTTGCTGAATAATTCAATCAAATAGCGTACATAGCCATGGGTACAAAGTTCCTGTCATTCATCTAGTTTGTCTTTTTATATTCTTTTTCATGCTGCTCTTTTTCTACTCCTCATATGTACTTCTCCTCTTCTCCTTTTTTTTTCAATTTGGCCTTCGGGACATCTGATTTAATATTGACAGCACAGGCGGGTGGTTAATAAAGTTAAATTGTCTCATATAATGCAGCGAAGCAAATTGTCGCCCTCGCTACCGTTTTTTGTCCCCTTCTATACACCATATTCAATTCCCTTTTCTCTTTTTTCTCACACTCTGTGTCGTCCTTTGCTAAGCTTTCGTTGGCCTTTTTTCTATCCCACAGGTTAAGTTGACAACTTTTATGTTCGATTAAATTTTAATATGAAAATTTCTACCTTATTAATAAATTCTGCACGAACAGAGTTAATCAAATGATAAAAGTTTGAAAGTTTGGCAAATACCGCTAGGGCAGTCAGCGCATTGAAGCTGTATAATTATATGTGCATTTACCTAAGTACAGCCCGGGAAGGCGGGTTTATTATTCATGATTTTTTTCGGAGAAGTATAAATCATTTTTTATAACAATCATATAAATCCTAGTGCCAAATTTTAAATAAAAATTTAAAAAACCCGACAAAAGGTTATTCACAATTTCGCGGTTTTGAACAATGAAAGCAATTTTCAAAAATCAACACAATTTTTCAGTAACTTACATTTTATTTAAGTCAATAAGCTATAAAACTGCAAGCCCGGAGTACGAAGTTTGATAAAATATCTGGTAAGCTTTTGATAAATAAAAATTGAGGTTGAGAAGTGGTTGTAAGTCCAAAAAGCTATGAACGCTTAATAAATCAGAAAGAAGCCCAAAAAAAATTTTAGAATTGTATACTAATAAATATTATATTTCCAACTGCCGCCATAGCCGAAGGCTTGAGTGCAATAAAAAGTTAACTGAAGTTAAATTTAGTCCAAAATTATTTAATTTTGATTCAATGTTGAAAATTTTTGAGTGTAATTTTTAAAAGTAAAATATATTGTTTATATTACGTACGTATGCTATAGCCATTTGCTAGAAAAGTGTTTTTTTTTGTTTTTCAAAAATGGCAAACAAATATTTTACCAAAATTTTGGGCAAAAACATTTAAAAAAATTTTTAAACGTATATTTTAGCCTAAACAAATACAAAAAAGGTTTATGTTAAAAGGAACCGAAAATATTTCACTTCAAAAAACCGTATACCGAAATTTTCAACATTGAATAAATCAGAAAATAAATTTGAGAATTTGTAGTCTGCTTCTCATTCTACTTATTTGTAGGCTATAGAACAATTTTCAGTAAAATTGAAAAGAACGCCCAAAATTTTTGAACTAATATTTCAGTTTCTCACATGCCACTTTTGAGCCCAATTTGTCTAACAAAATACCATAGATGAAAATGAATACAGAAACTATATCTACAACAAAAAAACAGTATAAAAGTGGGAGTTTAAAGTGAGTCGTAGGGTTGATTGAAGATTTGTCTACTTAGTGTTCTTCAACAGCTTCTGTAACTGAAGAAAAAGACGAAAAAGATAAGAAAATTTTACTCGAAGATAGTCATGCAAGTATCAACAAGAAAGTTACTTATATTGGGGTAACACAACTGTAGAGCTTTTTGTTCCTTCCTGGAATATAGGTAAAAATAATAATAACAAGGATTTGTGCATCTCACCTCTATCCTGAAAAGAGTCAAGTTGAAGAGCTGCTTATTTTGGTTCCAAAATGGTATAAAGAAGTAATAATCATTGCAATAAAAACCAAAAACCCCCAACAAAGTCTTTGATTACTACATAAGGAGTAAATGAGGAGTATTATGTGAGTGGAAAATTGAAACGTTTTCGTTAATAATTGAATCGTTTTCATTTTATTGTGAGAATTAATTGAATTTATACGTTTGTTAGTCCGTTACGTGGTCTCTGTTTGACCGACGTATCTGCGCCTAACATGAGGCAATCTCTTCGTTCTAGGCGTGATATGCTGATTGTGCATACGAGAGCTGGAGCAAGATTGTTCACGTGGGATTTGAAGATTTCTGTGCATGCTCGAGCTTTTGACGTTCTGATATTGTTATAATTATCTTGGATTTATGGAGTATGATATTGGCGTTAGTGGCAAAGGTATGGTTCCAAAGCTGACCACCATGCCTCTTTATTGGCCTCATAATGAGTGTAGTAGGACTTTGCCCTCTATATTTAATGGAGATTTCCCGTTCAAAGTTTACAAATTTATTTTTTATTTTCATATTAGTAATTTTACACGAACAAAGCCTTGGATGAGAATTTCCTATACTGAAGGCAACCCCTGCAAATGAGCTAAGGACTATGATTTGATTTTTGGTCCCACAGTCGGAAAATTCAGCCTGCACAACGAAACATCTGGTAACGGACAGAGGCTGATCGACTTCGCCGGGGCTCGAAACATGGTAGTCTGCAGCACCAGATTCCAGCATAAGAAAATACACCAAGTAACGTGGTACGACGAGGAATATTATGCTGCCGCCGAAAGAAAAGATGCTGCCTATAGAGCCACTCTGCGATCGGGCGCAACACCAGCCATGTGGGATCGCTACCGGGAGCTAAGAAAGAAAGAGAGACATATTATCCGAAAGAAGAAACGAGAGGCCGAAATACATGAGTGCGATGAGCTCGAGATGATGGCCAATAAGAGCAAAGCCAAAAAATTCTACCAGAAAGTTCGGCGGTTTACAGAAGGTTTTAAGACCGGGGCGTTTTCCTGTACGAACAAAGACGGCGATCTGGTGACTGACATCCAGAGCAATCTTAAATTATGGAGGGAACACTTCTCGAACCCATTGTATAGTGACAGCTGCGCACGTCACAGAGAATGTGAAGATCCCGATACCCCAATCGTTGACGACGGAATAGTCGTTCTGCTACCGGACCATGACGAAGTGAGAATGGCGATAACGCAGCTAAAGAACAACAAAGTCGCGGGCGCCGACGGACTGCCAGCTGAGCTATTCAAACATAGCGGTGAGAAGCTGGTAAGGTGCATGCATCAGCTTCTATGCAAAATATGGTCAGATGAAAGCATGTCTGCCGATTGGAATTTAAGTGTGCTCTGCCCAATCCATAAGGTGATTCTGCAATCTGTGCCAATTATCGCGGGATTAGTCTTCTAAATATCGTCTATAAGTTTCAAGGGAGCGTATTGTGTGAAAGGCTAAATCGTTCCATCAACCTACTGATTGTGAATTGACACACACCATATTTTTGTCGATTTTAAGACTGCATTCGATAGCTCGAAATGGAATTGCCTACATGCCGCGATGCCTGAATTTGATATCCCCGCAATACTAACACGGCTATGCAAAATGGCGTTTCTCAATACCAGCAGCTCCGTTAGAATTGTGAAGGACCTCTCCGAGCCGTTTGATACCAAACAAGGTTTCAGACAGGGTGACTCGTGGTCGTGTAACTTCTTTAACCTGTTCTTGGAAAGGATCGTACGAGCCGCAGAACTTAATTGCTGATATTGACATCATCGGCCTTAACCACCACGCTGTTAGTTCTGCCTGGATAAAGAGGCAAAGCGA
The DNA here is from genome assembly GCF_027943255.1 of Anastrepha obliqua. Lineage (NCBI taxonomy): Eukaryota > Metazoa > Arthropoda > Insecta > Diptera > Tephritidae > Anastrepha > Anastrepha obliqua. The sequence continues at coordinate 93,591,769 of NC_072892.1, forward strand.
ATAGGTCTGGTGGGGAACGAGGATAAAACAAAGTATCTCCTGTCATCAAAAAAACAGTCCGCGTACTCGCGTATCGGCACCCACGTCACTGTTGACCGTTATAATTTCGAAGTTGTAAAAGACTTCGTATATTTAGGAACCAGCATTAACACCTATAGCAATGTCAGCCCAGAAATCCAACGTAGAATCTCTCTTGCCTACAAGTGCTACTTTGGACTAAGTAGGCAAATGCGTAGTAAAGTCCTCTCTCGACGAACAAAACTAACGCTCTACAAGGCCCTCATCATGCCCATTCTAACGTATGGCGCAGAAGCTTGGGCGATGACAGTATCCCATGAAGCGTCGCTTGGAGTATTTGAGAGAAAGCTTCTGCGGAAGATTTTTGGAACTTTGGACGTTAGCGTCGGCGAATATCGCAATCGATGGTACGACGACCTAGGCATAGCGCCGCTGGATCGGCTACGTTGGCTGGATCATGTCGTCCGAATTGATACAAACGCTCCCGCTCTGAGAATATTCGATGCGGTTGCAGCTGGTGGTAGCAAAGGAAGAGAAGGACCTCCTCTGCGTTGGAAAGATCAGGTGGAGAAGGACTTGGCTTCACTTAGTGTGTCCAACTGGCGCCGGTTAGCACGCGAAAGAAACGACTGGTCTTCATTTCAAAGTTTCCCCGATTACTCAGATACGGATTTATAAGCTGAGAAATTGCTCACTCTAATTTGTTAAATCCTACTCAGCATTACATAAATTTCAATAAAAATGTCTTATCTCCTTGAGAGTACTACAAATTCACTTACAAACTAAATTTAAAATTATTTGAAAAAGAAAAGAACTGCAAAATTGCAAATGAGCTAACGCAAGTAAGTATTCAAATAATTCGCCCGGATAAGTCGTTCAATTAAAAAAAATCCAAAAAGTTAAAGCGCATTTTTCGAGTTCCTTCACTAGCCATCTCCCTTTTGCTCTTTGTTTTTTGCACTTTGACTGGACAAGCATGATTTACGTCAAAGTTTTGCGACCAACTAAACGCCAATGACGCATCGCCACAACGCCACCAGTCAGAAAACTTTCAATTCTAATTGCCGGATTACAGGCGCACACGCACAAATACAAACGCATCCTCAAACAAATAAAAAGCTTGTAAGAATTCAATTTGTCGAGAAAAAAAACAAGAGGCAACCAAAGAGTATAAAAAAATAAATAAATGAAACGAAATAAACAGCGGAAAAAACTTTCCGACAAACTTTTTTACAAAGCAAAAATGCACACTGACAGTTTGTGAAAAGTTTCTAAAGCGAAAATTACTACACCAGCAAAAAAGCCAAGCGTGAATAAATTAGCTGAGAAAAAGATTCAGCTTGAAGTTGAGAAGTCAAAAGAAATGAAGTAGTGTGCCTAAAGAATTATTTGCACTTGCCTGCCTTGGTGAAGTAAAAAGTTTGGAGGCGAAAAATCAAAATCACTGTCCATTAAAATTGTTTGTCGCAAATTAAAATATAAAAATCGGGAAAAGAAAAAATGCGTAGATAAGTATAAAAAAGAAGGTGAAATAAGGGAGCTGTGAATTAGTCAAGGTGGCATCTGCGTAATTTACAACCACAAACAGGAAAATATGAAGTATTCAAAGAATGTAGTAAGCTTTGAAAATAAGAGGAATGGTCTATGAGGAGTAACTTGCACTAATACATTCAAAGCCCCTTCAAAATAAGTTCACGCACTTCTTTAGACATTTCTTTGAGTCAAAACTTAAAAAATAAAAGCTGATAGTCAACCACTTTGATTCCAATCAGCTGGAAAATAAAGGTTTCTTTTGTGCCCGACAAACACAACATCGCTAGGTACAAAAATATCATAACACCCAACAGCTAATCGCATACATTTAAAGTGTACTTGAACATTCAAAACCCTAAGGATATAATTAAATTTTCAAAAGCTGTCCGCTGGCTGGCAGTAGCAACAGCCGCCAGTCGGCCAACAAAGTGGCAGTGAAGTAGCCACGAGCCGCGTGCTCAGTGTTGCATAACATTGTGTAGGCAATCACTTAGGTAATTTGCTAAGCAATGCACAAAAATGTCTGCTCTGCGTTGCTTGGTGGCCGCAAATTTATCTTCCCTTTTGCGTTTGCCCACTTCAAGGATGACTTGGTAATTTACCTGCTGAGTGTTGTTCACTCGCGTGTGCTTTTTCCACGCTTGGCGCTTCATTCTTCTTCTGCAGATTTTTTTATGACTTGGCCTTTGCGCCGTTGGCTAAATTCGTAAAGTGAATTAGTAGCCAATTACAAAAATTTATACTTAAATATGTATTTTGTCATGAAGATGGATTGCCCCCTTCTCAATGTTTCATTGATTTGGAGTTCCTTAGAAATCATTCTCGACTAAGTGAGTCGTACACGTACAAGGGTGGGTCTAAAAATCCCTAGAAATTCATATAAGGGACAAATTCTTTTTCAATATACTTATGGTACATTTTTTGGAGCGATACGCTTCATTCAATATTTCTTTAAGTGTTCATCTTTATCTTAATTTTAATGATATTTGTTCACTTTTGAAACTTCATTCCGAATTCCAGTGGCTTCCGAGAAAAGCGATGAACAATTTTTTTTCGTGCAGGAGGTCTCACCTCTCTTTTTCCAATATGTGCATTAGAAAAAGAGATTAGATTTAGATGGATATATCATATGTTTCATTAAAATCGGAACTTCATACAGCAGATAGTTTTTAAGAAAATGTTTTCCATGGCAAAAAATAAGCTCGAAGGTTTTTCAATGCCTGCTGACCGTTTTTTCAATACATAATTTGACATCTCATGCCCAAGCTTCGAATGGGACCCACTGATTGGTGGTCACGCACAAGCTCACTCGGCTATTGTGGTCATATTTTTATATTTTAGAAAACAGAAAGTAGTCGTCGAAGGCTAAATCTAGGGAAATCTGCTGAATGACTTAATCTTGACTTAAGCGTATGAACTAACCGTGACGTTGATCTGCTGAAAGAGACAAAGGGTTGTCGTTGACCTATTTGGCCATCTTTGCCGCAAACTGACCTAAACATTGCCCTGTCTCGACCATTGCTCAGACTCTGATTGAATGGAAACATAGCATCCATTTTATATACAGATTTTTCATGTCTATGACCTCACTGAAACTGAGTATGCAAGAATTTTAAAAATTACTCCATTTTTGCAAATGGAAGTCAGAACAAAATTATTCAAGAGCAGAGTTCCAAAATTTGGGTGTAGTTTTATGAAAGATGCTTCTTCATAAGCGAATTTTAGAATTTGACTTTAGCAGTTGGCATGATCTAACATTTTTGGACTTTTTGATCAACCCTCGTACCTCACCAAATGCTAATTACAACTAATGTATCTTTTACATTTTTCAGCTATTCGTAATTTAGTACATTTTAAGGCATGCAATTGAGTTTGCCTATTTGGTCATTTACGATTTAATGCCCTCTAATTGGTAAGCGATTTGCTTCAAGTGCACCTTACATATTTTAGTAATGCTGATTTTGTATTCCGCTTGTTAAACATAGCACAAGATTTTGATTGCAGCGCAAGTAATGGAGGCTTTATTGTTTTTGTATTGCATACCACCTCAAAGACCTTTTTTCAGTACATTCCTTTCGCCGTGTAGTTAATACTTTGACATTGATATGTGGATGTTTTAAATACAATTGTCATACCTTTCAAATGTCACATTTAGTCACTCTTGACTTGATTATTTCGACGAACTTAAAATTTACGAGCGACGCCGATATGGAGCGCAGCTATAAGACTGAGATAAACGCGGGATTTTGCACTAAAGGTAGTAACGAAAACATTAGTGAAGCAGTTTTTATGCTTATATTTATAGAGATCCCTTACAAATTTTTAGGAAGTTATTGAAATAGAAAAGAAATAAATGGTAGCATTAATTCAGTTGTAAAATTGTAACGTAATTATGACTGTCACTAACTGCCAAACTTAGATATTTGGACAATGACGAAAAGATTTATGGATTCTTGCGCTTGTGCTAGACTTATTTTTCTTCTTGATTGTCGGGATAATCGCTCAAGCAATTTTGGCCGAGTTTAAAAATCCTGGTAATTGTTTCTTCCTCGTATTATTCGGCGCTAGTTGAACACCCCAGTTGGATGGATGAGATTTACGATCATAAAATTTATGTAGGAAATAAATTGCCAGTGGCTAGATTTTATAGTTTAAATGGAGGCAAAAGCTACAGCCTTAAAACTATAATGTATATGTGATGCTTTCTGGAAATACTGGCGAAGGTAAGGTCAAGTCCATAATTCACTTGGTGTTTCTCAATTGTTCTCCCGAGAACAAAATGATTTGGCGGTTACTGTCAGAGAAGAGAATACAGATACGAAAGCAACCGGCATAGGAATCTTCTTGCACTGCTTTTCCGAAGTACATACATATGTTTAAAAGATAAAACCAAGGTCTTTAAATTTACCTATCTACATACATATATAAAATTTATGTTAAATCTGGTTGGTTAAAGTGGTGATTCATCCAGAATCTAACTAGCACTTCCACACTAGTTGTGAATAAAAAATTTGGAGTTATGTTTAGTATTAAATTATAAATTTTCAATATAAATATTCATTATTTAAATCACAGATCATCCCCAATATTCCGGAAACTAATGCTTTATTAATTTAAAAGCTGCTGCGCTTTATACTTCTCAATTCTCCATCCCTCACTTTGCATCTTGCCCGCTGACTTATACCGTTTCTTTCTATACTCAAAAGTGGCTTCACAAATTTTAAATGACATTTATGCATAAATTATGTTAATAATGTCATTTCACAGTGGAAATCCATGAATATGAATGAATGCGCAAACGATAAAAGCCATGCACAAGTGAAGCAAAAGGCATAAATGACTGAATGAACCGGAAGAATTTACTGAGCAGAGCTGCTTGGCCAATATCGAAACTGACTTGTAGGAAGGTTGAAAGTGCTTACGCCCACTACACCCCCAGAGAGAATTTTTTTAAACATGCCCCCTCTGACTACGGCATAAGCGCCACACATGCACACACGTATATATCAACAGCATAATAATCGGCATCATCTAAGTCGTCATCACAACTTGCTAAACAGCATACATTCTCCGTACATACATACGAGTATACTATATATGAAAAAATCTATAACTGTATAGCATCGCGTGTACATTACGAAGGAAATGAACATCTAAGCTGTTACAGGCGCCGTCTTCTTTTTTTCTTCCTTATCTTAAGTTGCGGTCAGAAATGGCAAGGCAATTGCTTTTCATATATTTTTTCTATCTTATCTGAATACCCGAAAAATAGTTTGAGAAATTTCATATCAACGTTTCAGCAATTAATTGCGAAAAGTATACTTGTATGGGGGGGTCTGCAAATATCAGCATGCAAATGAAATTCGGAAAGTTACTGTGAAATTGATGGCGTTACACCAGCATGAGGCTTACGGCGACATCGATATAGCGCAACCAAGAAAGATTCAGCGGCTCCGCTGACTAGGTCATGTCGTCCGAATGGATACAAATGCTCCGGTTCGGAAAGTATTCGATGCGGTGCCTGGTGGTGAGAAAGATGGCCGGCCTCCTCTGCGTTGAAAAGATCAGATGGGGAAACCTTTGTTTCGCGTTGTGTATCCAACTAGCACCTGTTAGCACGTTTTGTTAAACTTGTCCAAAAATGGTTAGGCGGTTATCGAACCAATCAAATATAGATTCACTTACTACAATAAAGACACGTGCTACAAGAAAAGCACCAACAAAATAAATTAAGAGAATAGTAAAAGTATTATTTTAGATATCATTCAGTTGAATCTCATTCTAATGTATTGAACGTAGTCATAAATATTCATACCACAAATTACACTGTGGTACAAAAAAAAAAGTTGCAAAAAAACTTTGGATCGGACATGGTGAGGGTTGTAGCTTATGAAAAACTGAAAATAATGATATAGTTGAAATTTCCAATACACCCCCAAAATCTCATTTTATGGCCATAAAACCGTTTTTCAGTAGGTTGATATGAACAATCACTCCTAACTTCGCCAATTTCCATCCGATTTCGAATTTGCTTTTTTAGTTCGAAAGAACAAAAACAAGCCTTTTTGACAGTGTGTTAACATTTTTTCTGAAATGACAACTGACGAGACTGTAGACGGAAGTATTTGGAATTTTTTTATTTTTTCTCTATTTTTTCGACTTTGACATAATTTTTACGATATTATCCGATATTGAGGATTTTTTTTAGTACACTACTGTTATAGTAAATTTAATTTTGCGTCGAATGAGCTATATTTGACTGTAATTGAATTAAAATTAATGGAGTTGTGTGGGTTTTAAGATTTTTTCTTTTTTTACTACGAGATTTGGTATGCGTTTCGAAGCATGAAAATAATAACAAGTGTCATTATAAACGCATAATATTTATTGGAGTATTGTGCAGTGCAGCACTGTACGGTATGGTACGGTGCAGTACACAACGGCACTGGTTCCAAACTTAAAAATGCATTGGAAACGGCCCTTTGGAGTTTAGTATGGTACGGTACATTTGTCATTTCTTCATCAGTTTTGAATACTTCTCTGTAAGAAATTCGATCATCATCATTCATCTGAAGTCGTCATCAACTAAATTCCATTGTTTAAATCGAGAAGCGAGCGTTTCAGATTGTCTTCCCGATAGAAGTATGTAAATCACGAGAAAGATCCTGAAAATCTGAATTTGATACAATGTCTCGTTCTGAAAACTTAGAACCAGACGGAAAGTACTCTTCATCATCAGGTTTATTGTTATCAGTTTGATCATCATCAGCAATGAGTTGAACTTCCTTCAGTTCATGACCTGCAGTTGAGTCAATCATATCGTCCAAGACTACGGGGTTCTTAACAGTTGCAACAAACAATAAAACTTTGACGTTTTAATAAGGTTAAATTATAATAACAAACTTCTTTTGTTAACCAATGTACAGTGTGAACTTTGGCACACTTGGGAGCTTTTCCATATTTCTATTGAAAAAAATGTGCTATAATATGTCAGATATTTTCGTAAGTTCTAACCAGTTCTGTTGTATGCAGTACAGTGTACTCTTATGTATTCATATATATTCCAATAAATATTACGTATCTATAATAACGCATCAAAACACGTCCTTATTCCCATTTAGCGTAAGCTATACCAACATTCCAAATTAGTAAAAAAAAAACAAAAAATCTTAAAACTCGCACAACTCTACTAATTTTAATTCAATTACAGTCAAATATAGCTCATTTGACGTAAAATTAAATTTACTATAACAGTAGTGTACTAAAAAAAATCCTCAATATCGGATAATATCGTAAAAATTATGTCAAAGTCGAAAAAATAGAGAAAAAATAAAAAAATTCCAAATACTTCCGTCTACAGTCTCGTCAGTTGTCATTTCAGAAAAAATGTTAACACACTGTCAAAAAGGCTTGTTTTTGTTCTTTCGAACTAAAAAAGCAAATTCGAAATCGGATGGAAATTGGCGAAGTTAGGAGTGATTGTTCATATCAACCTACTGAAAAACGGTTTTATGGCCATAAAATGAGATTTTGGGGGTGTATTGGAAATTTCAACTATACCATTATTTTCAGTTTTTCATAAGCTACAACCCTCATCATGTCCGATCCAAAGTTTTTTTGCAACTTTTTTTTTTGTACCACAGTGTTATTATTAAATTGTAAAATAAGTAAGATTTGCGAGAGTAGAAATTCCTGTGAAAGGAACCTCATGTTTGGATTGAAATGGCCTCTGCAAAGGAGCAAAGGACATGCTAATTTAAAAAATTAAATTGTGACTTGATCAACTAAATGGTACTGTCAGCGGTAATACTATGATATGTATGTAAAATATTAGATGTGCAAAGAAAATGATACCATCAGTTTCTAAAAAGCCTTCAGTACTTATTGAACATAGGCAAAGTATGCGACCTTTCCCAGACTTTATTTGATTTGAGTTTTCTTTCATTTGTATAATGGACGATAAGCATTATCTTATGACTGAAAGCTATGAATAAAGTCCACGATATGACTTAAAGCTAAAGTAGTCGGTATCACCAAGGCAAAGACTCAAGAAAGTGATCGTGATAAATGGTGAACATAGCCTATGTATAAGAAGTTGGGTTTATCAGAATATGTTTGCCTTCCAGTTCTTCAGAATTTCATTAATGATGATCATAAGAATGGCAAAAGAATATTTTTGCTAGAATAATCATCTGTTCATTTGGTAATGGAGTTAGTCTACATTTCATGCCGAGCACGTTACTCCTGTTGCCAATATTTTATTCTGGAAAATAAAACCAGATTCAATTGTTAGTGAAACTATTTCCTCTACCAAACGGCGGCTATGAGCAATGGTTTGCTTTGTTTTTGCACATGCTGCTGAGAAATATGAAAAGTCCATCACTTTTGCCTCGCGAATCTTTTATCTGCGGTACTTAGTATAGATAGATCTCCAAATCAACACTCTAAAAATTTTGTCTCTCTAGCAAACAATTTAATCAGTTCCTTCTATTTCTACTTCTTCATCTGATTCATTTTGTTTTTAGAGATTAAAAAAAACTTTCGAAGAAATGCCTAATTTTGCGTAAAATATATCCTTTAGATATTTAAATTTTGAATTTAGTTCAGCCTCTCACAGGCTGTTGTGCACACCGTACCGAAAACTTTAAACGCGTTCTACTTTAAGTTCTTTTCAAGTCAACCGGAACTCAAACATTTCTTGTCCAATTGCCTTAAAATTTTAGCTTTACATATACACTTAATTACATTATTCGTGAAATCCAGCATGCACCTTTCGATACAGTTTCGATTTTTTTTAAATTTTTTGAACATTTGTTTCAAAAACGACAATTTTTTTTTAATCATTTTATCGACAATTTCCATGTATTTCTTTAATTCTATGTACATATGCCATGTTTGTATGGTTTAGTTGACTGCCCAACACTTCTAGAGCAGATAACACGTCCAGGGCAAATCCATAATGCCTTTGATCTCGATTTTGCTATGTCGAGATCTTTGTTTCTGTCTAAGATTAGGTATTTCTATTTGTAATAAATCATTTGTAGTTAGTCAATAAGAAATGTATAATAAAACTCCTCTGCACTTCTATTCTGTATGGTTTTGTAAACATTAGACTTAATAATAAACGAATGAGATGAAATAAAAAAAATAAATAAATTCCCAATATGCCATATGATTATTTTTTCGGCTCCAGAATCAATATTTAACAGCCCTTCAGTTACTTTTTAAAAATATTCGTATACATTAATTTTCTGAAAGTACTTTCAGTGCATCAACTGGCAGTTCTTCTAATAATTTTCCGAATTTCTTTAGGTTGAGAGACTTGACGAAAACACATTCTTTGCCACCTCTCGCAGCACCTTTATTTCGTTACTTCATTACAGTGAAACGAATTGCACATATTTACGTATGTTTGTGTGTATTTAGGTATGTGCGACCGACTACTTGCCTTTACATCTCTTCGCGTAGTCCAGCAACTTGTAAGTTAAGGGGGGGGTAGGGTCACAAAATCGAAATTTTTTTTCTTCACTCATCTTATAGTAAATCATTTCAAGAATGTTGTGTCAAAATTTTAAGTGGATCGGAGCAGAACTCTCAAAGTTATAGCCTTTGTAGGCACTCTACCTCGAATGCGGAGCATCGATAATTTCTCAGAGTCATTTTTTCAAACGCGTTTTTCCCGAAACGACTTCTTAAAAGTCGGTGCCAATCACAACTCCGAAACTATTCAACCGATTCTTTTCAAATTTGGCACACGTTTTCTAAATCAAAAATACCTCCCCCCTACACTGTTTTTTTTTTATTTTTTGTTTTTTAAGGTTGTTTTTCACTTACAAATATGGCGAAATTTTTCGCCAAAAATGCTCGTTTTACGTTTTTTTGCCACCAAAACTACAAAAATGAAAAAAACAAAATTTTATTAATGTAGGGGGGAGCATTACGTCATACTTTAACTGAAAAATTCGACTTTTTTAGTTTCAGATGATTCTACGACGAATGCCGATTGGCACCGCAGAGCACCTCTCGAAAAACATATCTCCAAAAAAACTCTGTCATGGGCTTATTTGTCAATATTTTATTATTAATATTTTTTAAAAACTTATTGAAAAGATGTACAATAACATGTAACTGATTTTATTAAAGTATCTTAAGCCATATTTCTGTAAAAAATTCACAAAAAAAGTGTTTTTTTTTTAGCGCTAAACCCTACCTCCCCCTTAATGTACATAAATGATTTCGTAAAATGTCCTTTAAATTCTATTTACGCATACACATACACCCACTTAAGTATAGTAATGCTATTTGTTAACGTAAAAAATGACAATTCAAAGAAAAATCTACCACAACCACAAAAGCAAGAACAAGAGCTTAGTAAGGAAAAAATACAAAAATATAACCAAGAAAAAATGCTAACGGTTGTAAAAGAAGAGTATTAAATGGGCACAGGATGCCGCAATAAATATTTTTTTCTACGCGTTGAAATGTACCAAGCAAAAGAAAATTACATTGCTTCATATAAAATCATACACAAGCGTATACACTTAAAGACATTTGGAAAATAGCGAAATGACAATAAAAAATCTTGCGGGCAATTAGACGCATACAATTACAATAATACTTTGTGTTCAGGGCAAATTATCATTTTTATTTCAGCACCTACATTTCACCGTGAACGAAGAACTCAATGAATGTATTGAGTTTGCCGCAAGAAAAAAATACACATATATAAGGAGAAAACTGAAGAAACTTTTATACTCTTACTTATTTAGAAGTGATAGGGAAAGTCGTTAAAAAAAAAAGAAATCACTAATTGGTAAGGGGCAGCTTTAAGGAAACATTTTTGAAATTTCTTAATAATCATTCAATTTAGCTATTATAAAGTTTTTTTATTCAAATATAACATATTTTGTAACTATAATACTTGCCTAAAGCAGAAAATCTTGACAGAAACTTAGGTCAAGATTTACAGCTGATTATCATATCAATCAAGGCGAATCTAACCAAGTTTATATCGGCTTTCAATCAGAATGTAAGCAACAAAGTAACAACATAGAAACATGTCACTTGGGCATTCAAAATACTAAATCGCAATAACAAAAAAACAAATCAGCTGCTCTACTCCTGCTTCAATAAAAAAAGTAAACAACCTTCCTGTTTACCTGGACAAAGCGGCTCCCCGCGTGCTAACTCTAGAAAAGTAGAGGAAAAGTAAAATTTGCGGGAAAAACATTTCGGTTTCAAAAAGCTGTGCTTATGAGCAAGAACTTAATCGAGGGATTATGTCGGTATGTCCAGGACCAGCATGAGATCGAATATATACATACTGTCATACCGCTTAAGTCAGGATATCATAGAGCATTTTTTTGGGGCAATAGACTCTCAAAGTGGCTTTTTGACAATCCGAGCCTGATGCCTTTCACATGTAGGTTGCGGAAGTGCTTACTAGGTTGCTTTAAAAATACAAAACTTATTAACAAGAGTTCACTTGGCAATATGCCGTATCAGACGTAATCAGCCCGCAACAGCGGTGGTAAGATGCAGTCTGGTAAAATTGACTAAGTGACACATCTATGGAGAATTAAAAAAAAAACACTTTTCTGTTGATGAGGTGATTTTGAAGGAACTCAGAAGAATCGGTTAGTAGCCAAGAATGGATGGAATATCTAGAAGGTCAGCACCATTTTTCTGAGTACTGCTAAAAATTAAGCTGGTATTCAACAGTTATTCGTTTATTATTAGTTAAAAAACTAATAACTATTGGGGACACAAATGTCAGCGACAATGCAAGAAGCTTTCTTTCAGTGCATGAAATAATCAATTAATCAAAAATTTACACAAATCAAATCGAAATAAGAAGAATCAATAATAATAAAAATTCATTTCTATAAGTACTGGTAAGTATTGGCGACTACGAGTTACATGATCAGTCCAATTTTTGACAAATTTTTCCACTTAATCTGAATAATAAATCTAAATGAACCCAATCAGCAAAAATTTGACGCAAAAGATGGTCATTTGGCTTCAATTCTTGCACAAGCTGTAAGTTATAGGCACGTAAACCAAGATCCTTAGGTAAATTTGACAATACAAAGGCCAACTTTTTCCACTTTCTTTACCGTTTTTTAGGAAATAATAATTGAAAAATATGCTCTGCCAATATCACCTTGTATAAATTCGTCTGGATTGTTACTAAAAATTTTTTCATAGACGTAAGTCATCGTTGACATTTTTATATAACATTTATTTTTATAAGTCAGAATAGGTTGGGAGAAGTCAAAATTGTTTCAATTATTTTATATACGAATAAAATATATTTAATAATATTTAAATTGTAATATCAATTAATATGAGTCCAATCAATAAAACAACTGTGGGCATAGCTGCGGGTGTTGCAAGTACACTTTTCATTGGCTATTGTATTTATTTCGACAACAAACGACGTGCTGACCCCGAATACAAGAAGAAATTACGCGAGCGACGACGTCATAACTGCAAAAATGAAAATGCTACCCGTAATGGAATACCAAATTTTAATGATCAAGAAGCAATTGAGAGATATTTCATGCAAGAAATCCACATGGGGGAATCGTTAATTGCCCGCGGTGAACTAGAGAACGGTGTCAGGCATCTTGTCAATGCAATACTAGTATGTGGACAACCAGGACGCCTCTTAGAAATGTTGCAGGCATCATTACCAGCACAAGTATTTGCCATGCTGATACTAAAAATGCAAGAAGTCGGTAATCGCGTAAATACCGAATTGAATGATAAATCGAAAATAGTTACAGTTAAGTCAATTGGAAGCAACGAGAACTCGGATGACATTAATCGTGCTCAAGCTGGAGTTCTAATTGATGATCTGGAGTCGTAACAGGAGCTATTTTAATGTGAAACATATTTGCTTAGAATTTTTTATCTGGCTGGAGTGACGAATGACGCATGTATACGTATTTCCATAAGTATTTGTGCGTAGTACTGATTAAATAACACACATGAAATAACTTTAAGGTAAAATCTTTGACAGTATGAGGAGATTGTTTGCAGCTTCAGTAGATTAGTAAATTTGTAATTTATTTTGAATGGAGTGATGTATATGAATCGACAATTTATGTTGTAGTGAAATTAACAGTTATTAAATGGTTAACAACCTGCAGCTAGTAACGGCTGAATTTTGTATTTGTGAATGGCTTATCACCGGTTGGTGCTTATAGTTCGATTTCACCTAATAGCCCACTTGTGTTATAAATTTATCATGGTACCAAATGAGGGTCGCCTATTTTCTTTTTTTTTGTGTTTTTTTTGTTTTGCTCATAAAACGAACTTTTGAAATTTGCTTTGATGTCAACATTCAGAGGAGTGTTAGTGTTAATTGAGGGCTATATAAAAATGGTGGCTTTTACTTAATCTTTTGATTGGAAGAATTTAAATGTGATTAATTAGTTGCTATATATTGAGTTCTACCAAAACAAAAAAAAAAACAGGACATTTTTAGATCAACTCCATTACTTATATGTTTGTACAAGCTGTCTAGTTCACAAGTGTCAAATATTTTTGACGTACGACGCCTTTTGCAAAAATTGTAAATCCTCCGACAGGGTAAATTTAAATGTCTGATCATACGCTTCTAATTCTAGATAATTCAGGAAAGTGTAATAGGATACAATGAGCCAAAAAAGTTTGGGTTCAGAGGGTTTTTATAAATTGTTCGCTATATTTTCCATGCCCATTTCTTTGTAGCATGAAAAACTTTGTGAATACAGTTAAAAAAAATCAGAGTGCCAAAACTTTTTGACTAACTGCATGTAATGATTATTAAAGTTTATTAAGCTAACAAAAAAAAGATTTTTTTGTACTCACTTTCTAAACTGGGGTTGTGTTGTCTACTGCTTGCATTTATTGTTGCAGTTACTTAACTAATGCTCCGTCGCTATTGTCCTTGTTTATTAAACACAAACTTGTGCTTCGCTTTGTTTGTTTACTTTTGTTTCTTTGCCATCCAACTCTTCATTTTATTCCATATGACAATTATTTCATCTTGATTAGATTTGTTTTCTTTTTTCTTTGATTTCTCTTGTGGGTTGAAGGTAGAAAGCAAATCGTTGGCATTATTCTTACACGTATGTATGTATGTAGGTATATGTATAGATATAGGTTAACTCATTTCATCAACTATTATCAGCTATGTATGCATGTAGTACACATATATAATATTTGTATGTAGAATTAGCAATGTGCTACAAATTGCCCCGGCATGTGGCGCACAAAAACCCGTGCACCCAATTTCAAATCGTATCATCTTCAGACAGTCAAGCTGCGCCACCACTGTCGCCGGGTATTCGCATTCGCAACCGACTACTCATATTACATTTCTCTTATTTTTACAGGTGCATACAAACTCATTTCTTAGATTACCACTTTATTTAGCTAATAATGTTTTTACTATTGTTATTACTCCTACTCGCTCGCTCGCTCGCTCACTCGTTCCTCTAATGCACCCAAGATGGTGCTGTTACAACGCTCGCTTGAGAGTATTGTACGCGCACGTTCAAATTTGTTTGCGTTTGTGTGGTGGATGGCAGCTCTAGCGTATTACTATTATTATTGTTGTTGTTATTATTGCTAGCGATACTATTAAGCAGCGATGGCATCAGTTGGGCCTGCTGTTGCTGGGGTAACTGCGTTTGCAACTGATTCATTTGCTGCTGCTGTTGTTGTTGTTGATGCTGCGCATTATTCGCCACGCCGAGGGCGCTATTAACGATATTAGTACTGTCATTGGTAACAGTTGAGGGGTCAGCTGGGAATGGGATATTGATATCCAACAAGCCGTCAATGCTCATCTCCTGTCGGATTAACTGTGAAGTGGATTTAAATAGATAAAGAAAAAGAGATAGAGAGAGAGAGAAGACATTTTGCAGTGTTTAATTTTGTTTAACAGTTATTTTACACTATCTGGTACTCACTTCCTCCAGATTGCATTCTAGGCCAGGTTGAAAGCTGTCTAATGTAAATTCGTCAATTTGTGGCTCATTGTTGAGTGCCTCCATGCATTGTCCGATGAGCGTTGATGCGCAATTATTGTCTGTACATGCAAAGAAAAAAAAAAGAAATAAGTAATTAGTAATGATATTTGGATACCATTAGTCTGAACAATAATTGTAAAATTTTAAGAAAATAAATAACTCAAATTTTCTGGCAACTGCGTTGAAATTCACTCTGAAGTGAATAACAGAACCTGCCGGAATATTAGCGACACAAAATATGCTTATACCTCCACGACTATACCAACCATCGACGACTATATCAAATCTACAGCAGTTAAGAAAAGAAATTCCATATACGGCATTCAGTTCTTTCACTGTGCAGATAAGCCATTGAAGCAAAAAGAAAAAATTGGCACAACGAGGGGAAAGTCATAATAAAATGATGGAAAAAGGTCAAAACTATCGACAAATAGAAATAACAGCACGCAGGGCATTGACATTAGATCGGACAATAATTCCGGATTTATAACTTCATGGTAAAGAGCAGGGCATCCATGTAAATTAACAGAAAGGAAAAGCGCAATACTATAGAATCTGTAAAGAAATATGCGAAAATAACTGCTTTAAAAGTGAAATATGAAATAAGGAATAAGTTTCAGATAGGCATAACAAAAGCCAGCTATCATGGGTCATCAAGAGTTGCTAGGAAGAACTCAGTTACTTTACTAATAAGTACGCAAAACAGTATTGTTTTCGCAAATGAGCGTATACTAGTATACAAATCTCCACAATATTGGCAAAAGTTAGTTTTTTCGGATGAAAGCATATTTTGCCTTTTTTCGTATCAAAGGAAGAAAATTGTGTGGAGGAAATCTAGTATAGCGCTGCGTAAAGGAAGTTTATTGCCAACAGTAAAACATAGTAGTGGTGGCGGGATGGTGAGGGGTGTACGCCAACTCATGGCGTGGCAAATTATGTTAAAACAAAATTTGAAGCAAGGGGCTAAGAGGCTTCCTCTTTCAACAAGACAACGAGCCCCAGCATATGGCTACTTAAAACTTGAGAAAGAAATGGTAAAATTCTAATAAAATTCCTTGAAAAAGGATTGATGTAATTTAAAATTAAATTAAATTAAAACCTTTCTAATAAAAAAAAACCGAATTCAATTTTCATGAAAGAACAAACAATCTCACGCTTTAAGTCATGTAAATGGATGCCTTGGACGCACTAACACAACCTGTAGACTCAACTTTCCATGTGCTTTTTTTTTTTGAATTGAACATTAAATAGCTCGGATGATCTTCACCGTAACATTCTGTATCATTTATCATCATAAATAACTATAGCACAGGGTCTTATTTACAAGTTTTGACAATTTCTTTGTTACTCATTTCATTTTAAAAATTTAATTCATTCTACATACTACAAAAGCCATGTATGTATAGTTTCAAATTTTGTTGATATTCAAAAAATTCAACGAATTTTCATTAATTCCACTTTACGATAAAAGTTTTAAGAGCGGTTCCCGGCATACATTTTTGTAGCACATCTAAGCGAATTTTTTTGCTCAAAAACTTTTGCTTTAAACTTTAAATTAGCTGAGGACTTTTAAAAGGCATTATAAAAATTCTCTAGCATCCTATCTTATCCTATCCTATTTTTTTAATGCATCTGTAAGTTTATGTACCCACTGAAGCAATAATGGAAAAAAGAATTGTTGTGAACCAATCGATCGAAAGGGCAATAAATCTTGTAAAAAGTTCAATGAAGAAGTGGCATCTCCCCAAGCCAACAAACAAATCATTTTTCACGTACTAGAGGCGCACTAGAAACAATTGTCCTACCAAGCAAAAACGTAATCAAAAACCGACTTTATTAAAAATCTTAACAAAGTTTAAGGTATGTATATTATTGGTATATTATACCTTCTGCTCAAATATGAACGAGACGGTATCAATAAAACGGTCCGCGGATGACATATGGCAAAAATAATTTTTTTGTTTTTTGGTATGACTGTTATAAGCTTGCATGGCAAATTTCAGCGTGATATGTCACATAGTTTGTTTTCTGTGCTGCTACTGTAAACAAGTCAAACTCGAGTGTGTTCTTCGAATTCTCTTTTATGACTTCAATTGTCTCAAAAGGTTTTCCACGGAGCGGCAACTTGAGCTTGGGAAACAGGAAAAAGTCACATGGAGCCATATCAGGCGAATACGGTGCTTGCGGAACGATATTAACATTATTTTTGTTCAAATAATCGCGAACAAGACGTGATGTGTGAGCTGGTGCATTATCGTGATGCAAGAACTATGACTTGTTGTCCCACAATTCCTTCCTTTTAAGACGAATGTTCTTGCGCAAACGCTTTAAAACGTCTAAATAATATTCAGCGTTAACCGATTTTGCGATTTGTGCGATTTTCAAGCACAATTTCCTTTACTTTTCCGATGTTTTCGTCGTTTACTGATGTTGCTGGACGACGTTCATGAGGCAAATTTTCAACCGATGTACGGCCCTTTTTGAACGATTTGTACCACTGGAAAATACGTGCATGCGATAGAGCAGAGCCCCCATAGGTTGTCTGCAATATTTTTAAGGCGTCTGAAGCCGAAATTTTGTTGAAATAACAAAATTTCAAACAAATTCTTTGAATTTCCATCGTTAAATTCGAAGAACACACTCGAGCTTGACTTGGTTACAGTAGCACAGAAAACAAACTACATATGTGAAATTTGCCATGTAAGCTTATAACTAGAGATCGGATTCTTATGCAAGTGCATATTTTGTCTAACATCACATGAAGTTCGCACCTAGGTAGAAACTCATCATAATAAAATATTCAATTTGCATAAAAATCCGATCTCTACTTATAACAGTCCTACCAAAAAACAAAAAATTTATTTTTGCCATATGCCATCCGCGGACCGTTTTATTGATACCGTCTCGTTCATATTTGAGTAGAAGGTAGGCTTATTCAAAAGATCAAGCATTTCCATTATTTAAGGATAATATTTCATTCCCATTTTTCCAAGACCTTGGCGACGGTTTTTGGCTCTACCACACGAATGGCTTGCTCGACAACCACCTTAAGGAATAATCCCATATCATCGGTATTTTACGGTATCTCACAAAAACAAAATACCAATGGCGTAAAATCGCTACTCTTGAGAGATTATGAAACTAAAGATAGTCCAAGTATATGTGCTCAGTCCTGGGCCACAAAAATCGTTTATCATGCCTCTGCAGCGCACGTCGTTCCTTCAAATGACATTTGTAGCAGCATTTTCAAAGAAAAATAGATCAATGATACCACCGCTCCAAGATTCGGACCAAAGTACCACTTTCTGAGGATGCATTGGCTTTTCGACGTGATCGCCGGGATACCGGTTTTGCTTATTAATACAGCCGCCGACATGAAAACTCGCTTCGTCAGGAATTGTGGTTTTGATTTATTTTCGATAAATGCGCTATTTTGGACTACACAACATTGATTTTGGAAATAGTCGGCTTTGAACCCAGACCCACCGAATAGTACTCACAAGCCTACGCAGATACTAGGCCACGGTGGCACATGCCTCATTGCGAATTTTCCACTCAGTTTATCACTGTTCGTTGTATGTTTTTTATCGCGCTAATCAATTTCTATTATAAATTTGGAAATTTCAATAACTCCGCAAGCGGATTTTGTTATTCAAATATTTCCGTTGGTTATTTAATTAACATACCTTCCAAATTTGTGCTAAGTGATTGCTGCTGCTGCTGTTTCTGCACTTGCTGTTGCTGTTGTTGGTGCCGTTGTTGCTGTTGTTGTTGTTGTTGTTGTTGTTGCTGTTGAACCATTAAGCTAGTGCCATTATCATTCGCAACGCCAGCTGTGCTGCCCGCATCTAAGACCACATTACTGTATGTATTCAATGAGTCCGACGACGGTTCACTATTCGGATAGGCGGGTGACATTGTTGTGGCGACGGAATTGGGCGACAGACCCTACGAGTGGAGAAGAACAAAATAAAGATAGATATAAAGTGAATTTAAAAAAATTAAAAATATATAAAAGTAATTCACTTACGTCGCGTGAATTGTGCAAACAGCTGCACGTCAGTGAACGATGCAACAGACATTGTTGAGCCTGCAAGCTGTAGCCCTGTGTGACGACGGCCCCGTTTAGGTTATACCTCTGTGGCGCTTGATAGGGCGGCGGCGGTTGCGTGGGAATGCCCGAGGCAGCACTGAACCTACTCCAACCGTATGACCGTTTAGTGGTAAAAGGAAAAAATAAACAAAAAACATTTTTATTTATCTGCAGGCAATAATTTGGGAAAGTAGGCTGAAGGTTGTATATATAAGTACAGATATGCACCAAATGAAGTAATAATTTGTGAGCGTTTTCTACTAGATGAGTTTAGTGAGGCAGGTCGCATAATGTGTAGACTCTGTCGAGTCATACTATACGGTAGTTTAAAGATAATTTTGCGCTTCAAAAAAATATTCTCTGACACTTTCGCGTTTTAGTGCACAAATCGAGGTAAAGAGAGATAAAATTTGATACATTCTTCAGCACCACTACAATTAGGGTGAAAAGTCGGAACAATAGGCCAAAAAAAATTGTGCTGTTTATAGACCCAATACAATAGTAAAGCGGTGGGTTCAATGATTCTTTGCACTTCGAAGGCGAGACCCGCTGTGGTTCATACACTTATTGTCGCGTAATTAAGTCATTTTACCTTTTCACAATGTTCGCAATATCTTACATGCAAAAATTTGTGCAGTTAATTTTCTGTAAAAATATAATTCAATGCGCACCAAAAAATACTTTATAAGTCAGAGTTCCACAAATTGTACAAAATTCCAAAACAATTTACGAATTTGAAGAAATTATCATCAAAATTTTTACCTTTTTAACCAGAACCTTTTTTGCTATGAAGTTTGTAATTCATTAATTTCAGTATAACAAAGTGTAAGTACGAAGTCACACAAAAGTCGCGTTGATCAAGTTGAAAACTTTCCTTCATAAAAAAGTATAATATGTAGTATTCCGAACATGTGATCAACGAGTATACTCAGAAGTTATCTAAAGACTTTGATTAAAAAGCCTAACATTTCGACAAGATTTTTGGAATTTACTGAGATTTTGTGAATTTTGTATAATTTTTAGAATTCATACTTATAAGATTGTTGATTTGTAATGAACAATATTCTTACAAAAAATTTATGAAAAAAATGTTACGCAAAAAATATTGCGAATATTGTGGAAAGATCTTAATTATGTGAGCACGCGTTTATATCTATTGTCGAAAATTTCGATAAAAATCTGCATTGAAAACCGTATAGTAAGAGCAACTAAATTATTGAATTATTTAGGAACTGAAAATTAGCCAGAAAACTGATAAGAACATTTTGTATAAAGATGGTCTTAAGAGAAGTTCAATCTATGGATGTCAAATGAATTGGTCCAAAAACACCTTTCGGCATGAAAGGTAACGAAGCCGGAACACTTTTTAAGCAAATAATAACTCGCGATGAAAAATACGTCATGTACAAGGTGACGCCAATTAATCAATTATAATTTTCTCAGATGGCGTTATACGTTAATATGACACTTGTGAGCAGAACAGCTGCAGTATCAAAGGTCAAAATTATAAGGTCACTCAAAATCATTTTTTTTTTTTATTTAGTAAAAAAAGTTGTTCAGAAAAAAATTGTGATTAGTGATTAGTTTTGCGCCACCTTGTTTGAAAACAAATTTGGAAAATAATCGCAATAAAACATCGGCATAAGAGCACTGTGTAGAGGCACTGAAGATTAGCAACTAAAAAATATTTGATCTAAATCGAATAATCATTAATCCACCTTAATTTCAGCGTGGAAGTAAAGCGAAAAATGCTCAACATTTTTTACTTCACCTAATACAAATGATATAAATACATAAATACACATGCATATAAATGGAAATATTTGGGAAGTTCGGCATGCGTACCGCCATATGCATACATGCAAGCAGTCACACATATACACAAACATATGTATTTTTAATTATAAAATTGTGCAAACTAAAATTTTTTAGAAATTAAAATTTA
This sequence comes from Anastrepha obliqua, assembly GCF_027943255.1. Classification (NCBI taxonomy): domain Eukaryota; kingdom Metazoa; phylum Arthropoda; class Insecta; order Diptera; family Tephritidae; genus Anastrepha; species Anastrepha obliqua. The sequence continues at coordinate 93,612,881 of NC_072892.1, forward strand.
CACTTAGGCCAGTTTTAAACATATTTATCAAGGTAGAAATGAAAATAAAACATTCAACTTAAAATTATATGGGCTTATACAATTAATTACGAAATCAAAATAGTCACTGACCCTTGCAGAATATCCTTTGGCAACTTAACCTCCGCTATTGAACCAGCTAATTGATCCATTGACGCTGACTGTGCAGACGTTATGTTTGTATTTGTGTAGTCAGTACCGAAACTCCAATCGGGTTCAAGTCCTATGAGTGCTGGTATGGGACTGAGACGTCCGCAGGAACTGGCATTCGATGAGGCGCGTTGTCGAAAGTCCGGCGACAATTGGAAATTACCACTTGAGTAGCATCGCAAAGGTAACAAAATCAATAAAATACGATTGAAATGAAAAGAGAAGCGGAAAAGAAAAATATTTAAAAGAAAATTAAATTAAATTATGAATTTGAAAATAAAACTTAACTAATAAAAAAGTGCTAAATAAATAATATTAGTGTTTAAATGGCTACTACTACTGGAAATGTATACAGAGGGAGCCTATCATTTATTATTTAAATAATAATATATATGATAAAAAATTGTATGTATGCTCTCCGATTCCTATATCTGTTGATTTGTTAATGTATTCCTTACTAATATTTCATACAAAGTGGCGCCAAATTAATCATTCAGTTTTGTTTTCAAATAACTTTTTTACTATGGAAATCTTTAATGTAGACCTTTACTCACAAGTGTCAAATATGATTGAAATTGATAGCAAACATTGTAAATCTTCCGATAGAGTGATTAATTTCGCGCCACCTTATGTATATATACGTATTTCACCTTAATGGCAGATCAGCGAATGACATGTAGTTATCTAAGAACAAAATATTTGTTATTGTATTATGGCGTTCTTTCAGCAAACGATCGAATTGAGATCACCCTACTTCTCTAAGTTCACATTTTAAGTACTTAAGGAGAGGTGTAAAATAAGGTTGTGAAAAAATTCAATGATGTTGACAAAAAGCACTTTATTCTAAAAAACAAGCTTTAAATATAGCGAAAGTCAAGTGTTTGAAAGTTTGATTTTAATAATTAATTTATTATTAATCAAAATGTTCAATTTAAATTGCGCTTTATTGTCTAGGGGCAAAGCTATTAAAACATGCATATTTGTATATAGTTAGGAAAAGAAAACTAGCTTCAATATAAATTTATAAAAAGTAGTAAAATTATTATACAATATTTCAACTGTGCAATAATTTACAGAATCTCTGCTTACAAACATATTTTTTGATAACATATGTAGGAAGCTTTTATACTAAGAAGCACAAACAAAAAAAAATTGTAGCTCTAAATGCATCTAGATAATTTCAACTACAGGCATTAAAATTTTAGAATTAAAGTTTTGCAAAAACTACTTTACTTTTAGCTAAATTAATTAACTTTTATGTCACCGCCTTTAATAAATTTCCCAAAGTTAATAGTTACCTGTGCAATGGACTCTCCGAGAAGTGATCCAAACCTTCGCTCACACTACTGCTGGGCGATGGTGTCGCATCAACGAGACCCGTTACACCCGCTTGACGTAAGGCTTCCACGCGTTTTTTGGCACGCCCCCGACGTTTCTCATAGCGCGACGTTTCCATCGAGGCTGCGCGCCGTCGCACTGACTTACCCGGTTTCGCATCGGGATTGAGCATCCACCAAGACGATTTACCAGTACCCTCATTTTGGACTCGCATAAAACGATTGTGCAACGAAAGATTGTGGCGAATGGAATTCTGATAGATCAACGAGAAGAAAAGCGAAACAAAATTTTAAAAATTTAATTGAGTACAATTGTTTTCACAAATATCTCACACTTGTGTGTGTGTATGTATGCATGTATATAAATAGATGTAAACTGTCTTAAGAATATTAAAGTTGTTAAAATGGATATGGCTATGCTGCTTTATCATTGTATCTTCTTAACAACTTCCTGCCAACCGTTTTAGCAGCCTTTCGTTGATTTCTTTCAAAATCAGTTAAAGGGAAGCCCAGTTGTCATACAATTATTGCGCTGAAAACCCAAGAAAAAACCAACTGACATTGCTGAACTTGCAATTCCCACCCTTCTTTTGCTCGTTTGTTCGCAACGTTTGGCGAGTCGTGCTCTCTTGTCACACGAGGGGGTTAGTTGCCCTCATTTTCATATATCATCGCTGATGTAACAATTTGTAAGCAATTGAAACCGCTACGCTGCGACAACATTCAAGTCATTGTCTACTATTCAGCGATTTGTATACAACTCTCTCTGCCAGCCCCACCTTCCTCATTGCTCCTGCACCTACCCTTCACCAGTTAGTGAAGACATTTCAATTGTCTGCCGACATTTTTATTGCTTTTCTTACAAGAAACCCAAAGAAATACCACGCTTCTGCTGCGCTAATTGGACTGTCGAAGACGGCGCTTTGTTGTTCCCCGCTCCGTGTGTAAGCGACTTTCCGACTGTCTTTGTATGCGGGAATTTTTTTCTGCTGCTGTTGCTCACATTTGAACTGTCAATTCATATTTTATGACATAAACCATAAATACTGTATGGCAAAGACCTGTCAGCGTGCTCTGGAGGGGTTGGTGAGAGAAGCAAGTGCAGAGCTTCACAGATCGAAGAGACGCGATGCGGCTCGACGTTTAGTTGTGCGGTTCATCGACGTCAGAAACTATAGGGCACAGGATAAGTAGGGGAAAGTTTTCAAGGTGCTAGACACTGGAGCCACACTAAAAAAGCACATGCATATATACACATACAAATATGATACACAAAGTGATTTCATATATCCACATACATACATATACCATATGTGTTTAATATGTTTGTGCGAGTGAATATCTAGATATACGAAAAAAATATCTCAACACCATTTCACCTGCTCTATGAATTTTCCATGCAATCGAACACACCCACGCACACACATACTATCCATCAGCCATTCATGGTAAGTGTATTTTCGCCGACAAGGCAACTAAGCAAATCACCAAAAAAAGACTGAAACGTAAGAAAAAGGATAAAAATATCAGCACAAAATTGCAGCAAACGGTAACGAAAAAGAAATTTCTAAAACATTAGTAAAGCAAACCAAACCAAACCAGTAAATTCGTTGGTGACGCGACAACGCACACGGCATTGAGCGACGGACTGGCGCCTTTTATCACCGTTGCGAAGGATGCGCCGACGCTCCTGCTTCAACTTCAGCCATTTACAATAATACATTTACACCGTTAGCGGCCTCATCCAGGCCAGACTGCGTGGGTGTGTGTAAGTAAGTGTGTGCGTGCGGGCACACAGGATTTTCCTCAAAACTACCACATACGCAGGCATAGGTATGTAGATCTGTTTATGTCACTCTAAAAAAGTAAATATAACTTAATTTTACTTTTTGCTAAACTTTTTCTTGGCGTCACTGCCAATAGTTGCGTCGGCATCCTTTTTGCACGTTTATCCATCCTTTCATACCTTTTGTTCATGTTTCCCCTTTACTCTCCTTTTTGCCAGTTTTTCACTTCGTTTTTATTTTCGTTGTCACGGTTGTCGTCCGCAATGTTTAGTTGTTGTGTAGGTCGTCATAGGATTGTGCTAATGGTTTAGCCTTTGGTTTAGTTTAGTTTACTTTACTTTGGTTTCCCAAAAATGTTTCCACATATTTTTTTTTTGTTTGTTTTTTGTGGTTGTATCCTTTTCACTTAATGTAATCATATTTATTTAAACGGTTAAGTGTCAATTTGTAGTTGTATTTAGTTTTGTTGGGAGATGTTCATGTGGCACACGCCTTTTCAGAATGTCAAATAATTTGAGAGAAAATTTAAAATTTTGATATTCATATTAAAGTTTAAAGTGTAATAAGTAAAAGCCAGGTTCGTATTGTGATTCCAAAAGTGGTGGATTTTTAAACTAAGTTTTATTCCATGGGCTCTATACTTAGTTTAGAGAATGAAAGGTTTAACAGTTAATTTTATATTTCACAATCCGGAGTATAAAAACTGAAGTGCTGCAGTAACTGACAGCAACAAATATTGCAGCAGCTCTGGTATACAAGGTTGGTCAAGAGGCGTCTTAGAGTATGCACGGCACCTCTGCATTAGACCTAAATTTCTTATAGCTGAGCTATTTCTTCATATACAGAAGCGTCAATTAATAGCAGGTACTAAACTTGCTGGATGAAGTAGTGCTTCAGAACCCAATTTATGCAATTTTGCCATTCAAACTGTGGACTTGCCCTGATAAAAGAGAACTCGAAAAGTTGAGAAAAAGTTTAAAATATGCTCCAGAGAGTGTTTCTAGTTGATGTATTTACTTTAGGATACATTTAAAAATATTTCTGCCATGAAAAAGCTCCTCATAAAATATATCTGCCATTCGGAGTCGGCTCAAAATTGTAGGTCCCTCCATTTGTGGAACAACATCAAGACGCACGCCACAAATAGGAGGAGGAGCTCGACAAAACACCCAAAAAGGGTGTAAGCGGCAATTATAGGTATATATATATGTATATATACTTGTATGTAATAATCACCTTTCATACCCAATTGTGAAGTTAGCTACTACAGTATATAAACACATAAGCAATGGAGCGCATAAAGGTCAAAATAAATATTTCCATCAGTAAAAATAATTTTGTTTTATTTGAGTAAATTTCACGCTCTCAGAAATGATATATAATATATATTAACCTTTTATTTATTTTACTACATTTTATGCTTTTCAATAGGTTCTCCATTACTCGGGATGGGGATAATTTACATATGCGAGTATGAAAGAATAAATTATTTTGAGAAAATATGTATATGTACAGGGTGTCCGCAAAATGTATGGGATTTGCAATGGTGTTAAATTTACGTATTTATGTATAGCTTAGGTATGCAAACTGAGATAAAAATGTAAAATAATAATGTAAAGATTAGGCCGGGTCGATTTGTGAGGAAGCAAAAAAATCGCCCATTGCTCTGTGAAAATCATATTCTAGGGATCAAAATAAGAAACTTTGCCGAAGGAACCATACCTCTAAAACGAATTCTGATGTCCCCCAATTTGGGTCGATATAAAGATGTATAAAAATCTGGTCGATTTTGAGTTAAAGCCCAAAAATTTACCAAAAAATTGTATCTTCCTAACTTTAAGTACCAATGTCTCGTAAATAAATGGTTTGAGGGTAATGAATGCAAGTAATCATGTAAACAATTTTATTATTAAATATTTGCCTACCATAAACTTTTGACCTTCAAGTGTCCATTCTGGGGATTTTAATTTATGAAAGTAAAATTTTCCAAACCATTTTTTCTAACAGCTAAAATAAATATTTTTTAACAGTAAATTTTATAAGTGTATGCTTCCCGTGATTTAATAGGCCATTTAATATACAAGTAGCCTCATTTCACATTCGATTTTTCTAACAATATGCATTTTTGCTGGCAAGGAGAATATCAAAATGGGGAAGAACGCTAATTTCAGCTTAAAGGAAAAATGCCAAGTTTTTCTTTAAGCATAATAGCAATAATTCAAATATGTCGAAATTTGAAAAAATTTTGGAATAAAATTTTGACCAGAAAAATTAAAAACAAAATCGAAAATAAGCCTTGAACAAAAAATTATCAAAATTTTAAGCACCTTTACTACCATACACCTAAAAAGAGTGTACGCGCCAATTATATATATATATATATATATAGATATATACTACGGCAACAACTCAAAGAACTTTAATACTCGGTTTTAGCAATTATTTTTATAATCAGCAGACTGTTTAAATTTAAAATAGCAAAGTAACGTATTACAATTTTACAACTCTAAATTTTAACAGCCTAATAAATTTTAAATTTGAGTGGTGAAACTGGGCAAAAACCTACAAGTCAATCCATGTACACAAAGCTTTTCGCCCGGACATAAGCTTCGTCTAGATGTGGTCACAAGATCACTAGAGGCACAATACATATAACGGTTATTTAATGGTACTATGAAGAAATAAATCTAATCAGTAGCTAAGTCAGAATTTGCTTTTCATGACAGGTCAAAGAAACTTTGCATAAAACCTATCACTGAAAAGTCTCACGCAGTACTACTGAATGTATGTGTTAAAATGGTGAAAAAGGACGCCTAGAGATGCTTGAAGACAGATTTATAAAAATTATAAATAAGCAAATTTATAATTGTTTCGTTTATTTACACAGACCTATAGAATGTGGCTCAAAATGTATCATCCAAATCGTTTTCAAATAACTTTTTGTTAAATAAAAAAAAAAAAAAAATGATTTTGAGTGATATGTACCTATACATATGTTCTCCTTTAACTTCTTGTGGAACATATGGTGTCAGAGCGATGTAAATCTTTAATTCGACCTTTACCTGCTCCATTGCTTGTATGTTTCTATACTGCAGCTATCTTGTTCACAAGTGTCAAATATGATTGCAAAAAGTATAAGTCCTCCGATTTGATCCATTTTGCATCACCTTGTACACACTTTCTCACATCAATAGCTTATCAATGATGAAGTTAGCTCTTATTGAACTCATATCTTTAATTTTTTAAACCAGAATTAGTTTAAGTTAAAAATCATTGCTCTATACACGGCTGTGCGAACACAGAGCCATGGCATTATATCACTCCAGACGCTAGTCTACAGCGCTTATTGGGCAAAATATATATGAATGTCTACTATGATTAAACGTATGCCTATTCCAAGGCAATAAATCTTCGACAAAAATTTAACCAATAACAAACCAAATAATTGACATACATTTGAATGAGCAAATTTGCTATATAAGTACTGAAGAAAAAAAAAAAACCAAATTTGCTTCCTCTTTAACTTATTACTTTTGGAACTTGACAGCTAATGTTAAATATTAATACTCAATAAATATAAAAGCAGTTTCGTAAACCGGGCAACCTCAATAACCATATATCCCATAACTATATGGTACAAACGAATTACACGCATATGTTCATATATATGTATGTATGGTATTAACAACAGCATTTGTAAGTTTCTAAATAGATACATACATAGATATTGTATATATTGGATATTGTATATATACACCTACATATTGTACAAGAAATCTTGATGACATCACAATTTGCCAACGATCCAATCACGCAGATCACTGTAAGCAAATATTTACATACTTATACGTACATAGGTACATATCTCGCGAGAAATACACGCAAAGCATGCAAAAATACATTTGAATAGCGCAATAACTTCATATACTTATAAATATATCCAGTTAAGAAAGCATGATTTAATTCTTCGTATGTATGATTATAATCAATCAGCAAACTATCGCAGATGTTGGCTATTTGAATACAAAAATTATACGCATAACTCACAAACGACTAAAACTCAAGTCAATTACGTTTGCCTTGTATGAGAAGCTACACTTAAATATTTGATCGCGCATTTTATGCGCCCTTGACGTGCGCTCGACATAAAAGGGCGTTCATATTCGCCCTTACCATACCGCCGCCTCAGCCATTACACACTTAGTTGCTCATTCGCCCGCGCACTCGCCTTCATCCTCACCTTGTTGCTAGGCATTTGAGTGTTGGCTAGTTACATACCTACAAAAAAATGTTTAGCCTTTTTGTGTGCGAATTGAAACCAACAAATAAAACAGCTGACAGCACTACTTATGTACATATAGCGCGCGACAAACAATAGCACATAAACATTTTGACCATTTTTGATTTTTTTTTAATGTTTATTTTTTTTTAAAGTTCCAAAAAAAAGCCACACAAATTCAAAATTTCAAACATAATACAAAACTTATGAAAATCCAACAAACTCTTTAAATGAATCCACGATTTTTAATTAGAATTTATAGAAAAAATTTTGGTGCGCAGCTTTATAGCCTAGTCAGTATACATTTTGTAGTTGCTAGAAAATCCCGATTATTTTTTATAATTTTTTCCCTAGACGGTCTCTCGCATTTTCGTCGTACAAGAAATGCACGGTATTGTTTTTTTGTACTGTGAATTTTTTATAAGGAAAAAACTGTGGAAAATCAGTCTAGTAGCAAAATATCAATCGATTAAAACTACACATCAAAACTCTTTCCAGAAATTCTAATTAAAAACTGTGCAATAGGGATGAACGTTTTTTGGAATTTTTCTTATTTTGACATACCATTTTTTAACTGGATTTATATAGGCTTTTTCTAGGCAATTAAGCTACAGTTTTTAAGAAACATTCAAGAAACAAAAATGAAGTAGTCAAAAATAGTCAAAATGTTGATGAGCTATCATTTTGTCGCGGGTTGTATGTACATATATGAATACACATGAATATGTATGAGTTCATAAATATCAAAAAATTTGTGTAGTAATAAAATTATTATATGTATGTGTATAATTGACATGCATACGCGTGTATTAGGCTGCTAGCCAATGTAATAGATATTCGACACATGCTTCATTGCTGCCCGTAGATATGTACGTACATATATCCGTACAGACAACAGGCGACTGCTGGTTAAGCATCTCAGCAGCAAAGTGAAAAAAGCGAACTTTCAAATTACTGTACATAGATACGCCCACACGTACTTAGATACGAGTTATTTCAGTGGAAAAAAATTCATAGCAACATATACACCTATCTGTACTCTTTTTATGCTTAAATAGATAGGTATGTGTATGACATATGCGAATTTGATATGCTCAGAAAGCAAATGTTGGGCAAGCTGGTTGACAGGATTACAGCTGAGAGGGCGGCAAATGAGGCATTCACGCTGACAAAGATTTGCTCAAACTATTATAAAGTAAACCAACATTTGCACACACTATATATGTTTGTATGTATCTTTCTATGTAGGCATGTGTAGAGTCAGCGGCTTCTAACAGCTTGTGTGTATCAAAGAAGACACAACAGCCAGTAAAAGTTTTCCCCATACAACTCCTTCTAAAATTACAGCAGGAATGCGGTGGCAGGAAAAGACCGTGATTTATTTTTAAATGTAAGTATGTATGTGGTTGCCAAAATAAAGCGGAAGCTGGCAAACGAAAATTGTGTGAGAGTCCAAAAAATTAAAACAAAAAAACACCCTGGCCTGCGGGACTATTCTTATAAGCGCACACGCAGAGGGCTGATGCTGTAACACTTACTCAGATATGTGACTGTAGGAATATTTATTTAAATTTAAGTTTTTCAGTGGGTATATAAAGGGTTTTTTTATTACCGAACTAAGAGCACATTTTGTGCATCATTTCAGCACGAAATTGCCTGAAAGGTTGGGTTGAAATAGAATTAACGTCTAGAAAAGTAATAAAATTCGATGCTGTTGTTCCAATTGCAGCACAATTAATATTCAAATGGTTAAAGGTTAGCACTTGAGTTTTTTTTTTTAATTTTTTCTAAGTTGTTCGATGAATTAGTTATTTGATTAAAAAATAATGGTTTCTATTATCTAGGTAAAAAAAGACTCTTTTCCGGTATTCTGCTCGAACGCATGAAGCTGATGCTTCTTTTTCTACTTTATTGACTCACTAAATAAAATATTTAATACGATAAAATCCCTAGGAATATGTACTTTTGAGGTTGATTTTTTAATTTTGTTTTCATTATTTTACATGTGTGTGGTATTACTAGCAAAAAACTGGCGCGCCTTGCTAAGCTTTTTAAATTAGTTTTGTATTTTATTTTAGTGCATATTCATGACCAATAAATTGAAGCAAACTTAAGCGTTTAGTTCTTATAACATTTTATTAGCTTGCACGGAATAATTTTTAAAGATCGAGGTCAATTTTTAGGTCAAGTGAAAACCATAAAGATTGTTATTTTTTTTTTAAACTTTTTTAAAACTCAAATGGCATCCTTTGTAAATGCGGTTTGAATGGGTAGAAATAATGAAGTTTGCAGAATATCAAATGTTAATAAAAAATGGAAAAAACATTACTATTCAAATGTCTATATTCCTTTATAGTCAACTTAATATATCCTCTATAAACAATATCAAAGTATATTTCTTCTGTACGAAAAACATGGAAAGCTTTGAATAATTTTGGGCACCACCGAAAATTGGTTAATGTGCTCGCTTTGAATTTAGTTTCCTAATAGGTGGCAACCCGATTAGAAACAAAGGTTTTTCACAAATCTTTCGTTGGCATAGTAGAACTTCAGTTAACTTATTTTTTTTTATTGAATTAGCCCTTTCAAACAGGTGGCAACCATTTCAAAAAATATTTTCTAAAATAAGGTTTTTTAAACTTCTTTCATTTGAAATCTATGCTTTAATTACTTAATTTGTTGAACTCAATTTTTATAACGGGTGGCAACCCTATTCACAAATTTATTCTCAAATCTCTTTCTTCTAAAACTCGTATTTTTATATTTCACTTATTTTATTTGAACTTAATTTTTCACATAGGTGGCATCCTCCTTCAAAAATATTTTCGAAATTAAGCTCTCTTAAAGTTTCGATTGAGCCTATTAATTTAATTTAAATTGGCTTTCTTAGGCGCCGAATCTCTGTTAAAAAAGTAGTCTATTTTTAGGTCATATCTGCGTTTATATGAAAGGAATCACAAACATCCAAACTCCCAAAGCCATAAACTTTCACACCTATAATAAAAATGGAATGTTCAGATATTAAAGTATCTCAGCTCGTTAACAAAACACCCTGTATATAAACCACCATAATATATGCATGTACGTATATTTGTAAGTATTTAAAAGCAAATACTTCTACATGTGTAAGAAAAAATGCATGAATGAAATTGAAGATATCGCATATCTGTATGTAGTTATGCGTGAATAATCCCTCGTGCGGATACACACATACTCGTGCATAGCTGTATCATTAAGCGATGGAGTTATGAGTCAGCTCTAAACCGCAAAAATTCCACGGCTTTCACCGCGATACAGAAGACATTTTTTTTGACACATGTATTTATATACAAATATATATAACTATATCACCACTACCACCACCACCGCTACCAAAGTCACTGCCAGCATCATTGCTCGCACCAGGCTTAGCAATAGTTTCTCCCCTTTTTCCTGCTTTGTCTTTCAATGCTATTAACTTAATTTGTTTGCTCTGCTCAGAAATTCGCTAATTTATTGAAATAATTTTATGGGCCTATTTAAATCTACATAAAATATATGGATTACTTTAGCGAAAGAGAAAGAGGCGCCGTTAAAGACTATGCTGACGATTTGACATGAGAGCTATATGTATTGGTGTAGGGTTTTTTAATAGGATGCGGTGCCTGTGATCCCTATAGTCTACTATTTACTCACTAGTGTCCAATCACCACGGCAAGTTACACGATTAGGCCGGACGTGAAAGTGATAAAGTTTTATAGTGACTCAGGTAGGTGTACGCGTATGCACGACGAGGTGAATTGGGTATTAATATCCTGATCTAAGCTGTAATGAGTTGTAATCGGTGGGTGCCCCTAAAGTTAGAGTTTCCATGGTTGATTACTCAAATTTAGTCGAGTCTATGCAGCAGAGTCTTTGAAAGGCAGACCTCTCGAATTCGTCACGACGAAGGCTTGAAGCTCGAACAATGTCACATTTTATACACAATGCCCTCTCATATAAAAAAAAGAATTTCGTTAAAGACTTACACACAGCTTATTTTATTCCATTCCGACCCGAACTTATTGGGAAACCCTATACTTCTTTCTTGCGAATGAAACCCAATAGCTTAGTAAACAGAGTGGGGCAGAGTCTTGGCAACGAGCTGTCATATTAATATTTAGTGCGAGTGACATTATTAGCCTTAAAAAATGCCAAACGACACAAAAGAATAATAAAGATATGTGTATCTATAAAAATATATACATATAGATATATGTATGTATATGCATACATATCTAACTAAGTAATAAAGTGTACTTTAAAGATGGATGTAGATGTGAAATTGGCAATTTATTTTTATAAAATTCAATGAATAAGAACACCTTCTTCTGGATCGCCAGTACACATAAATTTAAGCTGTCAGAATTTTATATTTCATGAAATAAACTGCTTTTATACATTTATATATTTTTAACATATTTTTTATTGTTTACTTTCCGTTTTGTTTTTATTTTTGTTTTGTTTTTTCTGCGTTCCGTTTTTTATGGTGTTTTTTTTTTTATTGTTAATTTGTTCTTGCATAAGCAGCCACTTGAGCGGAAGATAATAATAATACCCACCTAATTCAAATTTAATGTTTGCAGTTTTTATATGATTTTAATAAAAATATGTAATTTTTATTAATAGAGCACTTTGTATTTTTTCGTTCGGAATTTTTACCTTCCAATATTTATGTTTCATTAGCTATGTTTGCATTATAGCGTAACAACATTATAATAAATGAAGAAAACATTTAAATAAGAAACTACACCAAAACAGATTATTTGATTTTAAAACAAATGGCATTTCTTTTCACCTTTTCGATAAACTTTAATTACCTGTATTTACAAAAAAAAAAAATGGTTAGCTGAGGCCATTAAGCTTTAAGGGGGGAAGCTGGTCTAGAGCGCAAAAAATGGGCATATTTTATGAATTTATTTTGACTCAACAAAGGAATCAATCGAAAATCTGTGAAATAGGTTTAATAATATAGCTTTCATGGTACAAATACAAAATTTTTCGTCTGAATTAATTTCAAAATGGTCGCTGTCCAGCAGTTCTCCTAAGGCGCCTTTTTTTCTAGTGGGTCCATTGCCGAAGACGTAAACTCCTTAATTTTTGTCCTGGATCAAAAAATAAAATTTTTTTAGTTTCTATATAACAACAGAAAGAGACGTACGTAGGATTTTTTCGATATTTTGTTTTTTCGCGAAATGGTGCACGTTTGAACAAAAAGTTACAATTTTCACTATAAAGACGAAATAAAATTGTTGATTAAAAAAAAAACTATGTAATATAAATAAAAAATCCTACGTACGTCTCCGGAGAAAGGTATTTCGAATGTATTGTCAAAATTTCGTAAGAATCGGTAAAGATTTGTTCGAGTTATGTCTTCGGCCAGTTTAAAAAAAGTGATTTCGAGAAAAACGCGTTTAAAGTTGTAAGTAGCGTTCGGGGCATACCTGCGAGGCACTGCCGTCGAATGAAAAATTTGGGCATTTAAACATTTTTGCTGGCATCCCTCATTTGGTATATTATTTCTAAGACCCTAAAGCACCTTTTAAGACAAAAAAAAATGTTTCGATTTTTTCAAAATTCTAGACCAGCTTCCCCCCTTAAATTGCGTCATTGAATTCGGAGTTCAAACAGACCATAGTATTTGAGAGCTGAAAGCTAATATATTTGGTTTGATTGTGCCATGTGATACAAATTATATAACTTAAGCTTAAAAAAACACTCAGCAAGATTTTAAAAAATTTTTTTAAGTTATCCTCTTTCTTTGAACAAAGCCAAGGAGCAATCAAAACTCAATTGTTTTGGTTGAGAAAGTTCAATATATTTATTTATTTATTTATTTAATATACGGAAAATAACAATAAATTATTATTTTACAATAAAAGAAGCACTAGCTGCCAGGGCTTTCGCCTCTTCAATATATTTATTAAATATGTATAGGGCCCGCCATCTATCGTTACGGATTTGAACTAGGTATTATTTGAAGAATGGTAACACTTAGCTGTCATCTGATTTGACAGAAAATTAGTTTTATTCTTCCGCTGAACGAAAATGGTTGTGTATACGCTCAAAGAACGCTGGGAAATATTTTGACATTACTTTGAAAATCATGGTAATGTTGCAGAATGTGTACGAAAATTACGTACGGCAATGGGAAGAAGAAAAGCACCAAATGAAGCGTATGTGCGTTACTTTGCGAAAAAAGTAAGAGAAACTGGGTTGCTTATTGACAAACCAACGCGTTACCGACCCGAAAATATTGGTGCAACAATTGATGCACTGAAGAACAACATACGCGATGTCATAGCTGAAATACAGCCGCATACAATCGAAAATGTGTTGAAAAATTGGACCGATGGTATGGTATGGTGCATGGCTAGCCGAGGCAGCCATATGAATGAAGTTGTGTTCCATCATTAACCGGAAGGATTGTACTTCAAAATAAAAAAAAAACAGTTTGGAAAAATATTGAGAAGTTTCTTTTTTATAGCACTTTTAATTCCGAAAAGTTACATGGCGGACCCTGTATATATACTGTGAGCGTCAAAGGAAACTGTACACCACATATTCCATCCTTATTTATTTAATTTTTGATTTCAATTATTAGGTCTGTTCATGAAGTAAATAGTTTGTAACAATTGATACAAATTATCACGTGTTGGTGCTCATGTACCCAAAAAAAATGCAAAGTAGGCGAATGTGAGAGAGCAAAATGACATCCTATTTTGAATGGAAGTTGCAAGTTTTTGCTGGATACATTTTTACTTGTAAGAATTTGTAAGTAAGAAAAACAGCTGATCGCAAAATAAAAATAAACACGAATGAAAATTTGCGAATTGCAATTCCTAATGGAATATTCTTCATCTGACAGCGATGATGAAATGGAACAAATTATTGTAGACGAAATGAAATAATGTGATTCCGAAGCTCGTTGTTCTACATTTTATTTGTTTTATTTTTTTATTTATTACGAGGTAGCTCAAGTGAAAAAATTTTTAATTTTTGTGATTTTTTCTGCCATTAATTTAACCAGCTATTCGTGAAACATGCAAATTGTTACTGGTTTTACGTTCATGTATTTTTTTTGATAGTTTTCTCTTTGAGAGAGAATGCTCGGAAATTAAGTTACTGGCAAGTTACTGAATAATTTTATATGAACAGACCTATTTTTCGATAAAAAATATGGTTCATACTACAATAAAAGCCATATGACGCAAAATTTCACACTATATACAATATATATAAATTAAATTTTTTAATTTTGCGAATTTTAGGAAAAATTTTGAATCTTGTTACAATAAAGTGCAAGTTTCAAGTGGCTCAAAAAGCGTGTTGATTTTTGACAAATTTTCTGACGACATCGTTGAGTGTTTCCTCCATATAAAAAGATATCGAGCATTTGTTAAAAAAATTAAATTAAATTAAATAAATATCTATATAAATATGCAAAACTTGTCACTTTCTTTTGACGCTGACTGTGTACTATTATTAATTTTCAATCAGTCGGACACGTCAGTATGAAGTAATAGCCAGATTTGCAGTTTTGACTGTAAGTTATAGTTGTTTAGACAAGCTTACAGTTTATTTTAATTACTTCAGAGTAAAAATTACCGTTTTCTCGATGGAACTAATTAAAATATCTCTCATTCATAGCCGTTTAAGCAATGAAAAATTGTAGGCAGTTGATGATGAATGGCGCGAATAACGCAAATCAGTTTTGTTAGTATAGAATTAACTTATGACACTGATATTGAGATATTTTTGGGAGTACATTTTTAAGACAAAAAGAGTCTTCTGAAAAAAATTGTTTCAGCTGTTCTTTGCATTCAGTCGCCACAGCAAATATGAAATGAATCTATTTGAATAAAACAAAAAGAAATGAATTATTAATTTCACAATTACGCAACGCAATTTAACAATATATGTATTTCTAAACCAGCGCTTTAGATTATATTAAGTTTGAGGCTAATATATAAAAATGTAACAAAGGAATTTACGAAAAATAATGAAACGGAATTTCTTTAAAACGAAAAGTGATTTAAAATTCCAGTTCATAAAGACTGTTTTCATTTATTTAAATCAAACACTTTTAAATCAAAATAAGTTTTCTTTGTTGATATTTATGTTTGATAAAATTACAAAATCTTACTTTTCTGAAAATCTTTTCCCATTATAGGTTGCAGTTTTTTGTTCTCAAACACATTTTTTGTGGAAATTTACCGCTTTTGGAAAAAATTTGACAACACTGGTCTTAGAGTACAATTTCAACTACTCTAATAAGCGGTGTTACACCCTTTAAAAATAAGTCTCAAGCGACAACTTTGGAGAAGATGTTTGTGTTGAAAGTTGCTGGATTCTTGACTCAATAACTAGGAAAATCAGCTTTGGCGAAAAAATGTGACAGAACGTCGTTATGTCAAAAAAAGATGACACAATAATTAGGACTTAATGCATTAGGGTGCGCTGCGATTTATTTTATATATTGAAGAAATATAATAAACTGCGACACAGTAGATTAGCTGAGACAGGTTTAAGAAGTGCTGCCATATTCGGCGTTTTTTTAAGGCATGAAAACTTAAAATGATAATACAGATAAAACATAAATATTCTTGGAATGATTTTTTTATTATAATCTGGTAAATAATTTCATGGCATATATTTTTTGAATATGCACGAATTGTATTTTATTGGCACGTAAGCCTTATATAAAATGTTCGAAGTGAAAAGACCAATAAGTTGAGAGCAACGAAGAATCAACAATTCGGCGTCTTCTTTGCGAAAGGATTTCTTTTTTTTTTTCTTAAAGTAAATTTCCACAACATGGTGTTGTTCTTGTGTTAGACTATACCTGACGACTTGCCAAACCTTACAGAACAGTAATGTCAGCACAGTTTGCTATTCTCAGCTGTCAAACCACAGTTGTCGATATCTATAGTTCCCATGCAGCTGAAACAGCACCCGATACATAAAAAATCATTCAATTCCTAACACGTCTGTATGTGAACTCGCATCTTACAAATCTACGTTAGAGAATACGCGACGGACAAGGCCAACCAATTTTGCTATAGTGATGCCTAGCTGTTAATGTAATACATATGTAATTAGGTGTATACCAGTATCGCATCTACGTCTTATATTTACCTATAGCTACTAAAGCTGCTTTTACAATAGTTGCCATGAAACTGCCTTAGTTCTCCCATCTTTCCTCTCTATTTTCTTCTATTTAATTTTCTTAATTTTTTTTTGTATTTCGCTTTTTTTTGTGCTATAGCAAATCATTAAATGAATAGAATTCTAGCAATGAATTGGTGGCAAAACGTGCGTCGCTCAGAAACGCAAAGATATGTCCATGAAAAAAGAAATAGATTGCCCTTCGACACATATATATATAGAGAATTTTATATCTATTTTTTTATCTTTTAATATTGTAAAAAGCTACATCAAAATGTTAAACAGAAAAAAGTGATGTGTAGTAAATGTTATACATACAAATAAAAGAGCTCGGAGTAAAACATTGTAAATTAGTGTTATTATAAATTGTGTGAGTGTATCATAACTACTAATGTAAAACTTTGCAGAAGAAGGATAATATGATAAAAAAAAATAGTGAACAATTTGATAGGCAGGTCAGGTTATTTTATTGCACAGAAAATTAGTTGGTTTTTAAAAAAGTAGCAAAAAATCACTCATAAAATTATATAGATACTATCTATCAGAAGAAAAAAAAAACGAGACTCTTTAATCAGCACTTCACTGGCAAGAATTTTTCTTTCATTTACAAAAATTAATTGCCAGAAAATATCGATTTGAATTAAAATGGCTAAAAATTATCTAGAATGATAAAACTACATCCACTACGCTAAATAGTGTAGATACAGAGTTAGCGGGAACGACGTCCTAGATACTTACTATGTTTAGATAAGTTCTGATTAATTGAGGTCATGTCGAGCACAAACAAAATTAATAAAAAGAATGAATAAAAAGCTTATATTGTGATTTTTTTTATTTTAATTCCATATTTTTAAAATTTTTTCCTTCTTATGAAATGTTACTGAAAAATTTTCCCTGAGGGAGAACTAAATCTGAAAAGCTAAAATTGCTCCGACTAGCTAGTACTGCCATCAGAGACAATTGCCGAATGCAAAGAGTTAATTTAAGTGCCACACATAGCGACCAAATTTTTTTTTTTTTTTGTATTTATTTTTATTATAACTAGTTAACAAAAATAAACTAACGAACAATTTTCTTCGGTTTTTGTATAATACAATTAATATGATGGTGCTTTGCACAAAACTTGCAAAGGAGTTGATTACTGCACGAGGTGGTGCGGCTTTTTGCGTTTCAGCCTTACAAACTATTTATGTTGGTCAGTGAGGGCTGAGGCTTCGCTGTTGACATGATGAGATAGCCTATTTATATGAGATAGGGCATTTTTTTTAATTACAACGGCAACTGGTTCTATGCCGAGATAGGGTTCGAGATCGCTGATGCGTACATACCAGGGCGCGTTAGTAGCGCATCGCAAAATTTTATTCTGGAACCTTTGAATTTGAAGTATGTTGCTGGAGCTTGAGCAACCCCATAGTTGTATCCCATACGTCCAAATTGGTTTTAATATTTGCTTGTATAGAAGTACTTTATTGTACATGGATAAAGCAGATGTTTTACCCATAAGCCAATACATGTTTCTGAATTTAATATCGAGTTCGACCAAATGAATCAGAAAATACATGGATAATAATAATTCCTAAGAATCTGGGACTACTTTCATTTATTCTGCCATATATACTTTGTTCCTCCTTAATAATCTCCTTACGACCAAAACTAATTATGTCAGCTTATCTTCCAGTTATCAAACATTTCTTAAACTAAATTTCCTAAACTGAATACGTAATAAAGCAAATTAGTGCTACAACAACCCATATACAGAAATACAATGAAAGTACTACTCACGAAAACAAAAATCATTTCATTTATTTATTTCTTTATCCGTTTATTCATTTAATAAATCTAGAAATACGAGGTTTCTTGCAAACTGCGTAAAAATAACAGTATTTGTAACAATTATATGTATGTATATATTTTGCGACTATTTAAAAAATTTGGGTATATTAGTTGATTTTTGGAAAAATGTGCGGTGCTATATCTATGATTCCAAAAAACGATACTCGAAGGTCGCACACACGCGAGGAAATGTGAAAATGAAAGTTAGCAGAAATAAAACAATACGCCATTTGTTCCTTGGTGATAATCGAGGCTTCTTACAAAGTATTGGATAAAATAAAATATTAATCAGAAATTGATGTAGGAGAACAAAAGGCATATATTGTAATTGGCGGAAAAATTTGGAAAAGAAGAAGAAGAAATATTAAGAAAAAAGAAATATTCAGGGTTTGATAGTTTTTAAAGACTTCTTGCAAAAAAGATCTGTTTCAATCTAATACTTTGCAATATTAGTTATCAAATTTAATAAGTATTTTTCAGAGAATCTTGACTGTACGAGAAATCCATCTATTTGGTCCCACCTCCAACTGCTGAAGGAGTTGTTAGGTATCTTTTGTGAAAGAAATTTAGGACCAATATGTGCCAAAAATATGTTACACTCACTGCTATTCATAGCTTTGGAGCTATATATGTACATATTTTTAAATAATACGAGTATAATGTAATAAATTCATGTTGAAGTCTGCTCTAGCTACACGCATATTTGTTTTTTTTCCTAAAAGCGCGTCTCAAAAAATCAATTCTATATAATTAAATATATATGAAGTCGCAGTATGAATATAGTTGAACACGTACATATTACCCAACCTATCTGGTATTGCTATTTTCTTTTAGAAGGGGGCGCAAGAGACAATTATTATGAAAGTTGCGTTACGAAAAAGATGGGGAACCCCTGACATAAATATTGCCATACTCACAAAGGCATTCTATTTTTTTTGTAAGGGGTCCCAAAAAAAGTGTGTAATTGCGTCTCAAAAAATCAATTCTAAACGTAGTTGCCGTATGAAAAAGGTTGAATACTGCTGGTGAACATATTACCCAGCCAATCTGGCACAGGTATTTTCTTTTATTTTTTCTCAAAAAACACAAAAAAACTCTTTAAAGAGTAGCCGTATGAAGAAGATTGGGAACCCCTAACGTAAATATTACCTCACCCGCCAAAGTGTAGATAGTTTCTTTAGAAGGGGTCCCCAAAGAAATAAAGTCTGCAAGCGGAGTCGCGATACTAAGAAGATTGGGAAGACCTGAGATGCGTATTACCTCTGCTAGGTTTTTCTTTTAGAAGGCATCACAAAAAAAAATAATTTTGTAGACGGGGTTCCGGCAGGCATATTCACGTGTATATAGAACTTGCATACATACAAATTTATATAGTATATGTACATATTTACAGATACCACCAATTCTGATTAACTGAATTTCCCCCAGCAACACATGCTTCATAAAAAACTCAAGTGGCCATATGTAGTTGACTAAAAATAACCCAAATGAGATAACTTTCCTTGACTGTTTAAGCGTCGAATATTCCCTCCAACAACTGATAAAAGAGCACAAAGTAAATAAACCAATAAAAAGTCAAAATAATGCAAAAATATTATAGTAAAAATGAAGTGAATATATAAAGAAAGATGCAAATAACAAAACAAAACAATAAACCAGGTTATTTTAAAAAAAGAACTAAGCCAAAAAAAAGGTTCAACTTATCTAAAAACAGTTTAATGGCATATAATAATAATTATCACTTTTCGATTAAGTCCAGCCAGAGGCCATTCACATAGCCATCAGCAGTCCATACGGTTCACCAGTCAGCCACATAGGCAGCAAGCAATCAGCACTTATTCTCTACTAATGTATGTAAAATTTACTTATATGTATGTATGTGTAAGTGTGCACATTTTTTTTTTCTTTCTTTTTTATTCTGGTAGGCCAGTCACTTAGTCGGCAATGGCCGCTCAGATCGAATAAACGCGCAGTTCCAACAACAATAAATTTGCTGATAGGCAAGCGCCATACAAAAGCTTGAAGGCTTACAGAGGGAGAAGGTGAGGTAATATACAAAAATTTTCTGCTCCAGTATTGAGGTCAACTATGCGAAGAAACCCTTCTTATCAATGAAATGATACTAATTTTGATAAGTTGCATGAAGATAAGTAGTTTAATGACGATTTATTTACCTGCCTAAAAAGCTTATATTAAATATGAGGAAAATTGTTTACTTAGATGAGGGAAAGGGTTTAGTTGTTTTTCGATGGCTTTATAAACGTGATCGCTTATATATTGTTATTTATTAACATATATAGCAGCTTAAGGTATGGAAATTATTTATATATAATACTTGTAGCATGTATGTGCGTATACCTATACGAAATCTATAAATATTATATATAGACGTGTGCTATACATAATCTCTGCTGTAGGGCTACTTGTTCGCTAGGGTAATGAGTAGCGTATTGTAGGTTGAATATTTATCGATTGCCATCCAGTCTCTATCAGGCAAATTTATAATAAAATTTATAAGATGATGAGAAATCACGCGAATCAGTGGGGAAAAAATATTTCCATCATATGTGACTCATTTAGAGATTGAGAATATAGATTTCAAATTTCAAGCCAATAGATTAAGATTTAATTGAGTTATGAACTCGATTGAATTGAAAAATGCAGTTCGGAGATAAACGCGTTTGAAATTTATTTAAAATTTATTTAAAAAAGAATGTAAGAGTCAATTATACATAATATGTATTTATATAAAGAAGTATTTTACATTACACTACCAATAAATAAATAATAGTATTAATAAGTTCATTACATTCCATTCGATTTAAAATTCTATGAGAATGCGTATAGCAGCAAACTATTTCACATCGCTCTTTAGAGGAGCCATTTTCTAAGTCTGGTCTAGGTCAAATCAAATGTGAAGGACTAACATTTTTGTCAAAGGTGTCAATCAAATTGAAGTAAGGCACTACCGTACCTTTTTTAATATATCTGCTATATTATGTGCTCATCTGAATATATAAGTACAGCTATTATTAACCTTATGCCAAATCTATTAGAACTTCCGAAATAATTTCTATGCTCCAGAAAAATATGTCAGTGCTCATGAAAGTGTTTACACTGTTTCTGTAATTAGTTTGGTAATAACAGTTATTATAACGCAATTTCGAATCCTTGTAGAGAATGTCCTCAGACTAGCAAACTTCAAACAGAACTCTTTGCAATTGCTAAACACCTTCGTGCATGCAAACATGTAGACACGTGCACACCATGTAGAAAAAATTACAGGTTCCAAAGTGACAAATTTTTTACATTTTGATGACAAAATGATAATATATAATAAGTATTTAAGATTGTTGAGAGAAACTATATTTGTTGGCAGATATGCAATGCTACCACTATAAAGTAATTAGTATTGGGAATTTAAATATTTTGGGTTTGTTATTTTTTTTTATCAAAAATGTTGTCTTTCAAATTAGTCAGGCACATGCTTACTTTCCAAAGTCAGCGGAATGGTGACAAAAAAATAATAGTAGAATGAACCTGATCTAATTTTGGTTAACAAATAATTTCTAATTCCACAATATTTGAAAATTCAACTATATTTCAAAAAATTTTCGTTTTGAAGTCAGCTCGGGAGCGGGAACTGTTCAAACTGTTGCGACTCACCTGTTGTGAAGCCAGAACTCCATATCAGACCTGTCGATAGCTCTTCCTACATTTTATACAAAGTTTTGCATAAAATTGGGACAATCACAATAAATAATAAGTTACTGAAACGTCCTCAAATGTTCGACTAAACGTCACACCTAAAAATGTTCGTATGGAGTTGCCTGGAACGCCATGAAAGCCTGAGCAACTTCGAAAACAACAACGCTTGAAAGGACTGGTATGGAGTTCTAGCTTGAGCCTATTGAAGCAAGATGGAAATATTGAAAGAAAGTTTAATAGATGTTGTTTCAAAACCGATGAGGAGACATATTTAAATCCGATCAAAAATTGTAAGTTTTGCAGGAGAAAAATGAGGCAATTAAAATTTAAAGAACGCTTGAGGTAAATAATAAAAAAAGGAGAAACAAATCATTTTCAACATCAATATTGCTTCGGCGATTCTATTGAACTTCAATCTACTTCTCAATTTGTCTACCAGTTATGCCCGATATATAGCTGCTAACATCCATTTTCACGGGTGTCCAGCACGTGTGCGTCATTTTCACATGCGGCTATCAAAACTGTTTCGGTGTGCCTCTACTATATACGTTTATCGTTCAAATTGTTGCAGTAGATGTTTTTTTGCAGGACTATTTCTACATTTCTAAGCCATTATCTTTGTATTACAGGCACTGAATTCTGATTCTCTATGCTAGCCAGATATCATTTAGCTCTGAATGAAGTATTCAATATTATAGCCATTTCATAGTCGATTTGCATGGTTCTCAGAATCCTTCTTAGCAACTTTCATTTGAAAATTCCCTTGCTTTGCCTTGACAGATTATGGTTTTGTATACATTAAAATTAGCGCGCATTTAGTTAACATAGGGAGGAAGCAAGCGAAGTGTAGAGAATTTAGGGAGATGTGCTGCCCGCTTTGATTCTAGTATTTATTTTAATTTCCTATACTCGTATCATTCGACATGCAAGCAAATTTGAGAACACTGAAGGAATATTACCAGCTCATATATCCATAGTTTGTTTTATCCTCATTTATTTGCGGGCCCAGTTGTTTGGTGGCATTAATTAGCATTAACATAGCATTTATCAGTTATTTTGGTTTCGGGTCACAAGAATAATGTCATCAAATAACATATGTATATAAGACTTACATAAAAATTATTAAATCAAAAAACGATATACGCTTAAAGTACGGTTTCCATACTCTAATACTCTCGTTTTTATAGTAGATCTAGATTAAGAGTTAGAACATTTTTTTTTATTTCATTGGTCCTTGCCATAGCAAATGCACGTAAGTATACTTTCGAATATGATATGTATATGAACGTTTTGAACTTGAACTTTCCAAGCAACATTTGTGTTATGGTACCATAGATGGAATGGAACCATGGTATAATCTTCAATTTTCTTTTCCAAATTGTTTTTTTTTCTGAATGCTTATGTGTGAGCGCTTACTCAGAAACGTAGAAACTTCCCTAAATGTTTTTCTTCTAACGGTATCTGCGACAGCGCTAAAGGAGTCGTAAAAGACGCCAGACTCAAAATTTGCAACCACAACTCGATTTTCGTAACTTTTCATTGAACTCTACATACAAAAGATTAGCCTTAATATAGGAGATTGAACTCGCCTTCACTAAAACTAAAAAATATTTCCAGCAATCTATTTTAAGCTGACCCATGAGTATAGAACTCAAAATGTACGAATATTTCCTTACCATGTAATTACATCCATCGACAAATTTACACAAAAATTAAAAACTTTCTACAACATTTTCATCACAACCCACCAATTTTAATTCCAATTTCAAGAAAAATCTTTGGTGTGCAGTTTCGTAGCTAATTAAATTTAAATGCATGTTTAAGGAGCCCAAACACATTTTTATTTTATAATTTTGTTTCCTTCGCGAAGTTGTGCATTTTCTCCATGTACAAAAAAATATCGTGTTTTTTTATATAAAGAAGGTTTAGAGGATTTTTTTTTATTTTTGTTTACAATTTTAAAATTAGATTTGCATCGTTTTTGATAGACAATAAGCTATACCTTTAGAAAAATAATAATAATAATATTCAAAAATGTTGCTGTGATATCGCTTTGTTGCGGTGTACATATATAAACAAACAGCTTTGTGCTAAATAGAATCGACAAGAAAATCAGCATATTTTTATTAATTTCTTTTATTTCTTTCTAATCTAAACGCTTTTCCTGTAAGACATGATACTGACACTTTGAATTACAAGGGTACTTATCGAGTGAGTTGAGGCTGAAAGCGATTTAAATCATTTTTTGGATTGAGCATTTTTTTTAAATTTTTTGAAATTTCAAAAAGCATGGCTTTTTTTAAGTTAGCCAGAATATGAAATTTAGTTTTTGTTGAGACTTAATGTCGCAACTGAGAAGACGTCAAAAAGGTAATTTTATCATGAGTATACCTATACAACTTATTTAATGGGACTAAACTTTTCTTTTATTCACTGAGGCTTTCACAACAGGGTAGTATCTACGACAAATATGCACATGCACATAAACATATATATACTTATGTACGTATATACATTTTCTCTAATCTCATTGAAAAATCATGAAATCGCGAACAGAACAGCTGCAAAATTTCCCAGCAATGGACAATTGGCAGGCCCGGCCGGTAACCTCGGTTAAATGCGATCACAATAAAATAACAAAAAGAAAAAAACCATAAATAACAAAAAAAGAAGTAAATGACATTATTTACGTTCGGCCACTAGTTAGTTGAATAGAATGGCGCAAAAAAAAAAAAGAAAAAAGACTTCACTAAATATTGCAGTTAGATGTGAAATTAAGATACACGTAAATTTTAAAACGACTTTTCCAGCAGGTAAATTGTAACTGAATGCTTTAAAAACTTGAAAACGAAAAATGCATACATTTCTACTGAAAAATCTATGATAACATAATGAAAAAAGGCAGCGAACTGACATTTAAATAGATAATGATATTTCTTGCTAGGATGTCTCCTCGAGCGAAGCGTCCGATATTATTTGCGTTTTTATTTAAAAATAAACAAAAAGAAAGCAAATCTCCAACCAATTGAGCTTTATTTTTATATCATATGAATCAGAATTTTCAGCTATTATTAATTACCACATAAGAAAAACGAGGTTTTTGAAAAAATTTGCAGCGAATATTAATTACACTGTGCTCTGATTTGTAACTTAACAAAGGTTTTGATAGTTGATTGTACTTAATAGGGGTATTTTAAATTCAATGGAGTCCTCTGTTTTGCCAGATTGACTTCGGTTTTTGAAATAAAGCTACTTGAAAATTTGCTCCAAATTTAACATTGTTGTGAATAAATTCATCAGTTTTGAAGGTATTTTACTATAATTTTGCAATTGACTTTTTTCTGTATTTACCTTAACTACATATTTGTGAAAATCAACGAAATCGGCTCACTATATCATGTAGCTCTCATACAACGGGTTGTTTAGATATGTAGTGTTGCATTATAACTCCTCTTATTATGCAGTTAAGAATAAGAAATTGAGTCTTATTTTAGGTTAGGTTGAAGCGGTTGTCCCGTGGGACACTCTCAGGATCATAGCCCATTGTGATGCCGCGTGGGGAGCTTTCCCTATTTCTCCTAAAACCATTGTGGGCTTTTCAATAATTTTAGAATATCTCCTATTTCTGCGGAACTGAGATCTTCCAATTCGTTAAAAAATTGGCTGCCTAGAATAGCAAAAAATCTCCGTCTGGATAGAGGAACCCATATTATCCTTAGGCGAAATGACTCAGCCATCTCGTTAAGAGATGTGCGCATTTCATGGCTACCTT
Source organism: Anastrepha obliqua (assembly GCF_027943255.1). Taxonomy (NCBI): domain Eukaryota; kingdom Metazoa; phylum Arthropoda; class Insecta; order Diptera; family Tephritidae; genus Anastrepha; species Anastrepha obliqua. Next base: position 93,638,951 of record NC_072892.1, read on the forward strand.
GTCAACTGTTTTGTGAGGGATTTTATCGCCACCTGGCTGTCAGTGAAAATGTAGATGTCATTTCCAGATATCGCATCACACTCTACCAGTGTCGCGGCTTTCGTTATTGCCATCAGTTCGGCCTGAAAGACTCTACAGTAGTTGGGGAGCCGAAAACTGAAGGAGATCCCCAGATGCTCGGAGTATATAGTACACCTCCGCCCACTCTGCCCTCGAGCTTTGAGCCATGTGTGTATACAAGGATAGACTCGCCCTGTCTTACATCGTCCCGTTCCCACTCTTCCCTTGAGGGTAGGAGGGTCGTGAACGTTGTAATGGCAAGTGTGGGCGGGAGTGCATAGTCCAGCAATCCGGGAATCTCCGAAGTGCCAGCCAGGATTTTGCCGTGACCGTAGCTCTTATTTCACCACTTACTTAGAGTGTTCAGCCTTATTGCCGTTCTACGCGCGATTTATTTTGCCCGCAGATCTACCAGCAGGAAGTTTAATGTCGCGTATAACGCTTTCGATGGTGCGGTTGACATCGCGCCAGTTATGAGAACAGATGCTAGTCTCTGAACCTTGTCAAGTTTTTTGATGTTCACCCCCTTCTCAATCGCATTCCACCATATTACAATACCATAGTAGAGAATTGGCCTAACCACTGCTGTGTAGAGCCAATGTATCCTTCTGGGTTCCAATCCCCATCTCTTACCAGTTAGCCTTCCGCAGGAATACAACGCCATCTAGGATTTGCGTATTCTATCTGTGACTGTGAACCCCCAAGTCCTAGATATTTCGCTTTTTCTGTTACTCTAAGTGGTTTCCCTCCTAGGAATATGTGTTTAAGAGCAGGTGTTTTATGTTTTTTGCTAAATAGCATCAGATCCATTTTTTCCGGATTTACTTCAAGTCTTCGACTTTTACACCAAAGTGATAGTCTGTTGAGGGATCTTTGTTGAAGATCGCATAAAGTTGGAAGGTGTTTCCCCTTATTTTTATTTACCATAAATACAAGGCTAAGAGAAAGCTATCGCATATAGTTCCCATATAACTGCTTATTCAGATATGAAGTTACCGTGTGACAAAATTCCTTGATATCTGACATAAAACAAAAGCGAAGTAGTATACAATTTTTTATTGATTTTTAGCATTCTGTAGATATAAAAGGTGGCGCAAAATTATTATGGAAAGATTTATAATTTTTGCAAATGGCGTCTACATCAATCATATTTGACACTTACGAAATAAACAACCACAGTTTACAGAAAAGCAATGGTGCGTGCAATGGTCAAAATAGATTTTCATCACCCAAAAAAAACTTTTGTTCAAAAACAAAGTTGGATCAATCATCCAATTGCGACACCTTGTAGTGCAACTGGTTTTTTTAGTATTTAATATTCCATGGATATACACGCCAAAATTTAAGGACGGGCAATTTAATACTCATATCCAACCACTCTCATATCAAAATTGAAGCAAATTCTCGTGTACCGTTATCAGAAAACTAGAACCAATTTGGAAAAACCGGGCAAGCCCGTGGCTTAATTAAGTAGCATCGACTATCAAAACCTTTGCCTAAAATTTGAACTTACTCCGTATTATTATTAATTTTTGTATTTTTCATTGAAAGTTCGATGACTCTTTTGATTATTTAAAAATCAAAACTTGGTTTCATCGATGTCTCCAAATCAGCCGCCTCCAATATTTTAAATAAGGCCCAACTTTTCTTGTAAAACTGTGAGCTCATTCACCAACAGTGCACACACATATTTGTATATACGGGAATTGTTTCTTAATTATAATCACAAAATGTGGTTGTAATACTGAAAAGTTGAGTTCGAAGTTGATCAACTATCGTAATGAAACTAATTATATGTATGTATTTTTTGGGTTCAGAAGTAAATGTGGAGCAAACAATATTTTTTCTGCATTAAAAGCCATTTTATATAATTTAAATAAATATTCCATTTACAAGTACTAAAAATACAATAGTTACTACTAAAAATATAAGTATTAAGGCTAATTTTCGGATTTAATTCTTCTATGTGCAATACTTGCTCCTGCAGATTTTGGAAAAAATATTTCAAATAATTTTAAAATCATAAAACATTCAATTATATTAAAAAAAATTCAACATTTACCATAATTCCAAATATTTGTATGACACTATCCCCAAAGCTACAATAGCACAATAAAATACCGAATACCCAAGAATTGTGTAAATGACCGACATTCTTTTTGTTTCCTTACAAATGTGTCCGCCTTCTTAAGTCAAGGAACATTGGTTTTAAGGTTTTAAACTCCAATAATTCCATATACTCTTTCATTTATGTAAAACTCGTTTATATTATACAATAATATCAGCAGTCACATTTTTTGTAGCTGGATTTTGCGCACAGAATTTTTCATTCAAACAGACGGCAAAAACAACGGCACGTTAAAAAAAGTACCAAAATTAAAATAAAAATATTTCTCAATAGAAAAAAAATTCCATGGTAAATATATCGCATTCATTTGTATGAATGAATTGTAATTGCGCCTTAGCACCGCGTGTTTGGTCAAAATGCATGCAAATATATGTACTTGTATAGGGTTGTCTAATAGGAAGAACGGGTCGATGTTGACAAGCTGTGGCGCACATGTTGCGTTGGCGGTGTCTGGAAAATCAGTTGTTTATTTATTATTAAGCGATTCCATGTCGATTGAAACAAGTGTTTTGGACACTGTCGTAAATTTTTCTGAAAATTTGTTTATCTATAGGCTTGTGTATAATAAGAAGTAAACTAAAAATATTTGGAAAAAAAATTTATAACTTTAAGATTTATTTAATATTGAAAATTTGGTACGAAGTTTTTAAATTAAAATATATTCGGGTCTCTTCACATTTAAACAATTTTTTTTTTATTTGAGGATAAAATAATCTTTTTTAAGAAAAAATCAATTTTTATTTTAAATTTTTTGCGAAGCAAATTTTTTTAATTTCAGAGTTTTTTATATTTTTTATTTCATTAATAGCCTAAGACTAATCTGGCTTAGTAATTCCAGCAAGCTTCATAATGGAATTTCCATTACTTTTCTAGTCACAGTATAATCGTGCCTGAATGGAACCCGGCTTACCTGAACTTCACCATCAAATGAACACCAAATTTCGTTCACTGAGTACTCTGTAAAGTGACCAGGTAATTTCTTGGGTAGTAAATAAAATGAACAAATATAATATTAAAAATTGAATGAGAAACATCTTTCCATGGCGTCAGAAGCAATTGCAGCCTTTGGCAAGGCTATCGAGTGGGCCGGAGAAATCCCGAAATATCATGCACCTTGAAATTTAAGAAATATGCAAATTGTGTTAAAGGAAAATAGTAAACAAAAAATATTAAAGACTTTTTTGTGGAAAAAATTGTTTGAATTATATTTTAAATAAAAAAAATTTATTTAATGAGAGAATTATCTTAAATCGTTCTAAAATTCTTGATTTAAGTTCTATCAACAATCTTGATTGAGTGAGCAGGCCTTTCACAAATTGCAGCAAAATATTATATAATGACAAAAAAATGTTTCTCAAAAATATTTTACAAAAAATCTAATTACGGAAGTGCTTCGCACTCAACCTATTTTATTCCATTTCGATTTTTTTTTTTTCGTTTTTTGATATTTTCGATTCATCCTCATTGGAAACCCCTATAGGTATGCATGTATCCCACCTATGCGCGTTTTGGCGTATGCAATTTTTTTACATTCCAGCACATTTTTGCATGCATTAATTGCGATAGATAAGTAGGTATTCGGTATATAAGTATAAATTCCAAGTAATTACAATTCTTTTACCCACACAATTACACATCGTACTAGTTAAAAATAATATGTATGTATGTATGTAATATATTTGTGAGACGACATTTTGCTTACTAGCGAATTAATTGTTTAGGCCTCTGACTATGAATCCATTGAACTTGAAATTGGATGCGCGTGCGAGAGCGAGTGTGGAACTTATTGCGGAGTCCAAGCAAAGCAGTTATAAAAAATATACATACATATATTTAAAATAATTAATGCATAATATTTTAGTTTCAATTTTAAATGCAACCAGTATTTTATTTTTGCGCAGCGAAACTGCAACAACTGCAAATAGTTGGTATATAGTAATAATTAAATCCAAGTAAATGCCAGATGCTTTTGCTGACAAGGCAGAACAAGTTCGAATATGAGAACTTCCTGCTTTTTATTTTGAGCGATGTGTTTTTTTATTTTATTTTTGTTTTCTACAGATCTATATGCCAGCTGTGCATATATTTAAATACAGGGAGGAGTTAATGACCGAGTAGTTACGGATACTAGAATTCTTTTCCTAACGCAATGGAAATTTATATGACTTACTCGTATATGAAATGCCACAGTTTATGTATTTGGTTATATTTTATTATTATCATATTTGTATTATTATCATTATTTAAGACAACCTATGAAGTGCCGAAACACAAGTGGGTCAGAGTATGTCATTCGGATAGCCAAAAGTTTATTTTTCTTGCAATGACATTTTTTAACCACTACTGAAATGTTGTCTAGCTCTCCTAACATATTTATTTTAAGTTCGATGCGTGCATACGCATATGTTTAAAATTTTAATGAAACGACTAAAAGACCTTGTATTAGGTCATCATTTTACTAAATCTTTTAATAAGTGCAGGTTTCTGGAATATTAAAATAATGGTATTAATTAGGGTTCCTCGCGGTAACAACCTCATTTTTCAAAGCTGTGTTTAGTGACGATATTTCTGTGTTAAAAGCAATGAAGGGTGTTCTCACATAAAAGAAATGAAAGCTAAAGTATATCAAAGCAGTGTTCTCGATCCTCTGCTGTATCTGTTGACAACAACTGATATCCCAACTACTAATAATGCCAACGAAATGATTGAGGCACTTGCGGATGATACCACTCTATTAGTTGCCGATGGAAACCTTCAAGAGGCAGCTGGAAACCTACAAGTACTTTTAACCTCACTGCTTTTCTGAACGAACAAATGACGAACAGATGGGGAACTCAAATTAACACGGATACAACAGTCCAAGAAACTTTCACAAACAGAAAAACGAACGTTGTCAGAATAAATATTAACAACGATAAGATTCCCATAGATGCTAAGGCCAAATATCTGGGTATAATGGAAGCAACACATTACCAACGAGACGTTTTGATGAACTCTATTCGCTAATTAACGCTAAATCTAAATTAGCAATTGAAAACAAACTGCTACTATAAAGTACAAAGCCACAATATTGCCGATTTGAAAGTATGGCATGGAAATGTGGGGAACTGCTAGCTAATCAAAGATAGTAATATAACAGCGATTGCAAGAAAGAATTTGAGACCATAACTAACTATCTGCAATGCTTATATTCAGCGAGATGTGAACATTGACTCCTTCAAGACTACTACTACAAGCAAATAGCGAATAGAGACAAATCCCGGTAGTGGAAACCACATATTTCAGATATATCTCAGGCTTTCATAACAATTTCTACAGGAGAAATAGTGAAGAGAAAGAGGCGCTACTTCGTAAACGAAAACAGTTAAAACCAGTCTTGCTGGCGAACAGAACAGAATAATTTGAAATATTTTAAGTATTGATAGAATCAATGAAATTTTTCTTTACTTGACTTCACTATGGGTTTCTGTGTTTAGCTCAGTCTAAAACTGATTTAGATATAAAGGAAAAAATAGAAAAGCGTTTCCTTGTTACCCTTGTTTACCTTTTAGTGCATTCTCCAGCAACTTCAAAAATATTTTATTTATATTTTTTAGCATTCGCTTGTCTCAGTTTTGAAGAATTCGTTTATTATTTATCGAGTAAGTTATCTTTCTAATAAGAGCGCATAGACTTTTCAGGCGTCTGAAAAATACGCAAATAGGTACTTATATTTATATACACTTGTTGCATTCAACCAATTTCTTCAATTCAATTCAATTTGTTTCTCAACACACAACTGCTAACCATAAAGAAAGAGCAACAAACGATTTAAAGCCAATTCCTATAAATCTCCGCAACTTATTCGTTGAACAACACACATTGTATGCACGAATTGCACAAAATCACACATTACTTATTCCAATTCTCCTCTGCATTCTCTCCATTCTGCACCAACCAGTCCTTTAGCCATTTAAGAACCACAAACTGACACAAATGCATAACAAATGCAAAAATATATACAGAAAAAAACAAAATAGCAAAACTCAGAAATAAAAAAGTGCTGCTGAAAAGAAGTAAATGAGCGCAATTTGTATTAAATGCTGACAACTGGCAAGAAAACTACAAAACTACCAACAAAACTGAACAACGTGCACTCATTCGAAGGACATAAAAAAGGATATTCATGTGGCAAGTGTCATATTGATAGTGTTGTCGCGTTGAGTAGTCCAAACTTGTCCGGCTACGCTATTCGTTTGTAAGTGCTGCGTATTTGTGTAGCAAACATCTTCCGGTGGTGGCTTGTTGGTGTTGGTCGGTTAAACAATTCCAAATGCGACAAAGCCAATAGTTGAACAACTGGCATGGCATGGGCAGAAGAAGCTGATCGAATGAAAGAACTAAGAAGGGAATAAGAAGAGTTGCTCGTATAAGAAAACTAACTAAGTATGAATAGTGCAATAATAGGAGCAATGCCCCAAAAAATGCACAGCGTAACACATTGAAGTGAAGGAATGACATAAATGTGGCAACGACAAAATTGAGCCAAGTTCAATTCATAAGTCGATGGTAACAGCAACGATGGCGAACAATTTTAGTCATCAAAATGGATTTGTATGTCTGTACGTAAGTTCATACTGCACTCGACCACTTGACGACGATGTAATAGGGAAAAAACTTTTGTGCATTTAATGTGCGTGGCGTCGCTCCATCCACGACATCAACGACGGTTGGGCGAACAGCAAGACCGACAGTTAGTTTGTGGACAACAGATAATGGATTCACTTGTCTGGTGCACTGGTGATTATGAGGATAAGCGGTTGTCACAGAATAAATACTCATAAATACTTGAGGAGACTTAGCAGGAAATATATGTATGTATTTATATGGACTTACATACATACAAATGTACTTACATATATAAGGATAGCTTCGTGTGTATAATGGTAAAATCCCAGTTGGAAAAAATCTCTGTTGGCCTCTTCATATACTCTTATTCATACATAATTAAGTCACATGACCTTTTTACAATATTCGTAAAACTCTGCATGGTAAAGTTTCGTGCAAAATTAAAAAAAAATCAAAAAAATCAAAGTTCCAAAATTTGTACGAAATTCACAAACATTTTACGATTTCGAAATATTTTATTGTAATAAAAATTACATACATATGTACAAATTTTCAAATTTTTATCTGGAAAACTTTGGGTATGCAGTTTCATAGCCCATTCAGTTTAATAAAATAAGGTGTGTAGGTGAAGTCGCTCAAAAGCCGCATTGATTTTTGATAATTATTTCTTTTTGACAATTTTCTTCCATATAAAGGTTTCTCCCAAAAATTCTGATACATATAATACTTGATTCTGCTTCGTACGGGCAATACGTTTCTACGGAGATGCCGTATAGTGATAAACACTAGATAAGATGTCATCTAAGAGCAAGTAAAAGCAAATTCTACTACTCTAAACGCGGCTGGGCTAAATGTAGTTCACTCCTGGAAGTAGTTTAGGTTTGATCAGTCAAAAATTCTGGAACTTCTCCACAAGAATCTCTGAGAGCTGTGAGTGAGAAAATTTATTTCTTAAGAATCCATGCCCCACTGCCATTTTAAATAAAGGATTAAGGCGATAGTTTGGGTAGTAAAATTCACTTTAAAAAATTCTGTTGCACCTGAGTTTGCGTCTAACGCAGCATCATCATCACCACTGACCGCTCAGCTTATTGTGAGTCTTAGCCTGCATGACGACATTTTTTCATTATTGTCGTTCATATGCTGTCATCTCTCAGTTTCTGGCTTTTATTGTTTCAACGTCCTCTGCTAATACGTCTTACCACAGTTGGTTTTCCTTGGCCTTATACGCGGGTCACCTTCTCGCATCAAGAGCAGCGAGAGAAAAGAACGTTCTGTAGTCAAAAAACATTCTACAATTTACTCTGGCAGTCAAACTACCATTTAATCTCGACAATCAAGTAGGAATAACCAAGATGTGAACATCAGCATAATTTGGAGTCCTGTTCACAGAAACATCCACGAAAACTGTGCCACAAGCAAGCTGGTAAGGAAGGAATCCGAACTGCTCTTGGTGAACTCAGCTCAAAATATTGGCAGCCAAAATTCTTCTTATAAGAGCCGACTTAGGCTGACTCTCTGTTAGGTCTGTTCTTTCGCATAAGCAAAATGCCCAGTTATATGAAGAAAATGCACTAGACCGCCAGAAAAATCTAACTTCTATAAAGAGAGCGAAATACGGTTTCATGACACCGCCGATGGCTATTATTATTTACTTAAAAGCCGATTATGTGGCGCAAAGTGCAAAAGTTAATGATTTCCACATATTTGTATCTCTTGAATTTTGCCTCAATTGAGTCCAGGTGAGATCGCTGCGAGTTATTTCGTCATGCGGGAAGCGTCGCCAAGATCTTCTTGGTCTTCTCCTGCGTCTATAATCTTTTGGATTCCCTTCTAAGGCCATCGTTGGTATTTCTTGGGCTGGTTTTATGATGGTGTCCCCAATCCATGCCCACTTCCTGTAACTTGATTGCACCTTCTGTGATTTTGTTCTCTTAATATTTATTTTGAGACCGTATCTTAAAGACTGGCCCCAAAAATCTGTTTACTTGAGAAAAGCAGGATGTCTTCAGCATAATCCAAATCGTTTAGATGCTCAACGGTTAGGGGATTCCATACAATACCTCTTCGGTGATTTTTGTCAATTTAATGGAAGCGCAAAAGTCATATTTCCGAATTTACTGTTTACCAACGCACGAACTGGTGGGTAGGTAGGTAGGTAAGATGGCAAGAGTACCCCAGGTACACTACAAGTAGCACTTACGTCCCGTTTTGACACGATAATGCGAACCACTACCTGTGAAAGGATTAAGGGAGGAGATAAAACCGTCTACAGCCATCCAGTGGTACGAACTGGATTATAAACAAATTTTCCAATTGGGTCTACTATTTATATTATTGTATTGGTAAGTGCGACAAGTTAACACATTCCCAACTTTTATTTAATCTACTCTAATTTTTACGCGTTCGATTGGCACATTTTCTGACTCCTGCGTTTTCTGCGCCTCTGGCAGGTTTTTGATTGATTGTCTGTGCATTGAAATATGTAATTATTCTACTTTGTGTGTATGTGCACTGGTATATGTTCACTTAGAAATCTAGAAATCTAATGATTTTGGTTGTCGTAGCGAATTTTGAAATTAATTTATCAAATGCTGATAGCTGCAAAGGTATACACATACATACATGTCTAAAACTTTTTAGAAAATGAAATGACACTCTTTTAACTCTTTCTTACTATAATATTACATAAAATTAATGGTGCAGGTACGTATAAAACTTCTACAAAGAATTTCTAGCTCCACAACATTTTTTTTTGTTAAGTAAATCGTAAATTTTTATCTCCTGCTCAATTAAGACATTCTTGGTTTTTTTCTTTCCCGCGCATAGCGTATTTTCATGCAAATTTCTTTACTTTTAAAAGCGTACATATATTTGTGTAATTTGGCAGTGGATAAACTTTTTCTCTAGCAGCAAAACCCAAAAAAAAAAACAAATGCAGCTCCGCTTTACATGTCACCATTTCCGCCATTGGCTTCTTATTTTTATATGTGTAAGTATATACGTATGTGTATCTATACTTTCCCCATTGTCGACCTTCCTTCCCTCTTTACGGGGCGCCAACTCGTCTTTTGGTCGCCAATATGCGCGCATTCTCGCGATTAATCGAATTGTTTGCCATTTGGTACTTTTATCTGCTGCTCATTTTTGCCAGCCAAAGAAAAGTGATATAAAAATATCTATGTTGTGGATAAGTGTGTAGTCGTGTGCGTAATCAGGAAGTTCACTGCTTTGTATTGAATTCCGCAAAAGTTTGTAACAATTTGCGCGATATTAATCTGTGCAGCTGACTACCCTCGAAATATGTATGCTTGTACTTGTGTATTATAAGCTTAGATGTATAATGCATACATACATACATTCTTACATACATACATTCATGCATACATACATACATACATACATACATACATACATACATACATACATACATACATACATACATACATACATACATGCATATGTATACAGGAATATAAGTTAAAGCGTACGCAAACTATTAGTTAAGCAGCATCTCATAGAAAGATTCAATAATTTGCGATGTTCTGGTCCGCCCTTACTACACTATGCCATGGAGCCGCTCTACAGGAAAGTGAAATGAATACCCGCAGTTGAGTTTCGCGCTAGCTTAACTAGTGCTTTATATTTACATATACATATTTTATAAATTCTGTAAAAGTAGTGAAATCATAAACATATAAATTTAATTCATTATTCAAGTTAAGATTTCCTGGTCGGCTGCTACTAGTAAAGTTGTATGCACAATTTGCACAGACTACGAGTATATGTAAATATATTTATATTCTCGAATCCGTCATTATCGCAGCGGGTTGAAATCTCTGGTTGGTGGCGGTAAGTAAGTGGGTAATTTGCTAATAATGATAATTCTCTTTTACTTATGCGATGCATTGAAAATGAGGTCGATGCCGCTAAAATAATTATTTTCCAGAAGCTGGTTGGGAAATGGAAAAATTTAATCTTAAAACCTTTAGAGTTTTAAAATGAAGAAATTTGTTAAGAAAAATATATATTTTTTTTAATTTTTAATTTCCATTAAACTAAGGGATACTAGCAGACCACATTTCGACAACAGCCACTCTCACATCTAACGTAACACGCTTTCATTAAGGAATTGTAAGAAATCAATGACTCTTTAGATAGGACAACGAATTGTAAGATCATGCACAGAAATAAGTAATTATATATCCGCCTTACATCCATAATTTTCACCCAATGATTTCTTTTTGTTCCCGAACATCAAAAATAAAATCCGAGTTCAACGCTTGAAAAAGCTGTGGAAGCCATTAAACAGCTCGTTTTGGAGGTGTCCTCTTCTGAGTGGCAAAATTGTTTTAAAAACCGAAGCGAATCCAGAAGCATACTGACTATCAGGGAGAATAATTTGGAAAAAAATTAAGCCATTTTGATTATCATTTTACTGTGGAAATGTAAAAGGTAACCCTCGTATACACATATAATAGACGCCTACACCCTTTATTGAATATTTGAACGAGCTCCCCCTTCTATTTGGTGTGTTCGTCCTAATGTCCCTTCACAAATGGAATGACCTACAGTTCTATGTCAACTACCAAGGCCAAATAGTTTTTTATGAGAAGCGTTTCCATCTCATAAATACACTCGGATATTTGCCATTGCCTGCCGCTATTAGACAAAATTTTTCTATGATTCTGGGCACTACTGAATTGTAGTCACACAGCAACTCATTCAGCTGAGGCGGCCGCGAAATAGTTACCTACTTTAAATTTGCAGCTTATGAGGCCACCGCAGCCACTATCAGTGTCTTGACTGGCAAGGGCACTTGCAGTCACGGTGCATATTCCCAGCAAAAATTGTAGCAATCAAAGGTCATGAAAAAAAGCTTGAAATACTGATTAAAAACCAATTAAAAAAAAATTATAACAAGCACATTTTTATTTTAAAATTTATTTATATTTTTATTTTCAATTGTCTAAATGGGTGACAAGTAAAATAAATAAAATCGTGCCTTAGTGCCTTTTTATACGCTTCTTTCTCGATATTTCTGGAAAAAATCCATGAATGAAAATTTCATACCCCTTTTCTGGTTCTCCTTCATCGAAATCTTACTTATTGTTAGAGTTGACGTATTCTCTGACTTCCTTAGATTAAGAAGTTCTTTCTGTTTAATAAGTTTTCTGATTGTTTTACAGGAAGACAATTTTTCTATAAACTTACTGAGTAATAACTTTGTCCTTTTTGAAACAAACCGTCGAAATATTTTCAGGTAGCTGGGATACTATTTTGTCTGCATCATCTTTCGTAATCAAATCAGACCTGATTATAAACTTAAAAGAAAATTCCATCTGTTAGCCGAACTTTGCGAGGCTTTTTGATGTTCTTACTGGGCATTAGCATTTTGGCGCCCTAAGTAGAATGACTAGTTATAGCTTTTTAAACAAGAGTCAGCTTAGATGGAAAAATATTTTAGTACAATAAAAGTGCTTTGTGGAATATTCCCAATTATAACGACATTCTGTACTTTATAAACTAAGTTATAAAAATCGCACTAGAGCTAGAAATAAGAGCTATCGGTTTTGTTTACACATTTTCGAACAGCCCGAGCAAATGAAACATTTTGAAACTTGGCGATATACAGTTATTGTTGTACAATGTGGCGCAAAATTAATTATCCAATCTTGTTTTGAAATATTTTTTTACTAAATTAAAAAAATTACTTTGAGTGATAAAAATTATTATTATTATTGACGTTTTCGCACTTCATTGCTTGTCTATTTGTATACTGCAGATGTCTAGTTTGCAGGTGCCAAATATGATTACATACGATGTCATTTGCAAAAATTATAAATCTTAACTTTGCCACCTTATACCACAAACGGTAGGTTGGAATAAATACATGTAAACACTAATCAAAAAATAAATTGTTACGCTGATGAATAAAATCTTGATAGACTTTGCGAAATTGGATGGAATTCAGTGATTTTAACCTCAAACAATTTTCTCTTTTAATTAATTTTGTTTTCAAAATTTGCACTAAGGATATTTCTCATCCCTGTCTGAGAGTTTTTACAAAATAAAATCTTACTCTGCAGGCCTTAGGATTTTACTACTGCTACTTGGGATTACTTTGGGTTGATCGTGGGCTCTGTATTAAATTGTTTAAGATGTATAACCTTCACTTAGCTAAAATGAATCCACCAAGAGAAGGTGAGATTTTTCGAAAAAATGTTATATTATAAAATGGCGCGACTGGCACATTTTGTTAAACTCGGCTAGAATTGCTTTCAATCAAGAAGAAGAAAGTTTTTTACACAAAAATTATCTTAATAATACGCAATATTTTGTTAATTTTATACGGATTTTTTTTGTGTCATTATAATCCAAAATAATGCTTTTCCTACCTAAAGAAGTTAGCAAAATATAATGACCTAGCCCAAGCTCAGTATATCTAGAATATTTATTTAATGTTTTCTACCTAGAACAACAGGTTTTTAATTAGCACGATCACCTTGAAACAGCAAGTAGATTTACGAGTATTGCTTTTTAGGCAATATTTTTTTTTTTTTTTTTTATTTATAAGATCAGCATTAATAAAAGGCTGTATTAATTAAAATAACTATATTAATATGCAAACAAGATAAATCTCCTCTTATTTGTGTGTACAAAGTTTGTAAAATTATACGACTTCATTTTGCAGCTACTGTACACCAGTCAATTTGCTATCTTGAATAAAATATTCGCACATAAAAAACCAAAAAAAAAAAATCGAATGACATAAATATTAACAATTTACGTTCATACATAATCTACATATTGAAATTAATCAATAGATTATGGAGTATTAAAACTATAACAATAAAAATTTTAAAAATGTACGACATAATGCAATAAAAGTTTGTTGGAGGTATTTAATGGAAATTCCACATGTGTATGTATGTGTATGATAGAGAAAGGCAAAAAACCTGGCGAAAAAGAAATGAAGAAAAGAGAAGAACAAATTTAATAAATTATATAAAAAATGCTTCCAATGCGAGTAATAAAGTGATGACGAATGTTATGAGAAAACGAGAAGGGAACGAGTTTTAGTGTAAAAGTTCTAATAACTGGCACGCCTCCTCTGCATTTATTTTATACAAATACTTGTCTGTCCATTAGCGCGGGTCGATGAGCAGCATAGCAAAACTTAAGTGAAAAAATTACTCTTTAAATACAATCTTAAAGAAAAGTCTATTTGTGAAATTTGTAAAAAGCAATTTGTAAGAACTTCGGTAATTTTTTTTTTTAAACAATATAATATTAGCCTTCCGTGTTTATAGCGTTAAAAGTACTGGCGACACCCATATATGTACTTGACAATTCGTGCATGAACCAATGTGTCTGTCTTTATTTCAATTAACCCACAGATAGCACTTGCCCCAAAAGTGCCCAAGAACTTAAAGTGTGATTTTTTGCATAAAAAATGATTTGAGTCGTATGTACAAATTTCTATTTTTATTAAATACAACTAATCGAGCCAAAATTTAAAATTTAAAATAATTTTCAGAAAAATTAAATAAATTTCATCAAAGAGTCGAATGAAACCGTTGAATAAGTGATGGCATCGTGCCCAGCAGTGATGCACAAGCGGAACAAACATCTGAGTAAACATATTTTATCACAGAAGTAAATAAAACTCAATAAAATAGAGCAAATTTCAAAATATAATAATGTAGTTCATACCATTCCCATAATAACAAAAACCCAAGTAGCGCAAAATTTCACACATTGTACATAATTTTTCACCTTTTTTGAAAAGTTCATTAAAAAGTTTTAAACCAGAAGTTTTTTAATTTTTGTAATTGTAATTGTTGTAAATACGCTTCGTTTTAGTTGAATACATCACAAATTGCGCAGACACATTCTCAAACTCGCAAAATGAGCATTTTTCTCTATGCTTATACGTTATGTTAACTCTCATTTACTTATCAATTCCACTAGCATTCTGTACAACACTCACATTCACTAAGTAGGAGACTCATTCTTTACATTCATAAATAATATAGATTTCCTAATGCTAATACTTACCTATCTTGCATACTCACCTCTGTTATTTCATTATGTTATTTCATTCATACTTTTTTCTATTAATGTTACTCTCAATTCTAACTCTATATAGATACTTATCTTTGTTAGTGCTAATGTCAATTTATTCTCACGTACCTACTTCTATTTATCCTAATGTTAATCGATACTTACATGCATACATACAGCTGTATTTGCATTCTCTTTCAGACCAATTTTAAGTTCTTCATAGCTTTTAAGTGAGAGTTTGTATTCTATCGAATAAAGTATTTTCCTACAAATGATCTCCCGCATCGTTATTATATCGTCTAATGAATAAAGAACATTGTAGCAGAATTTTTAATAAAATATGTACGTACATGCCTCCAACTATTACGAAGCATTTACCAAATATTTGTATATGGGGTAAGACGTACCAGACAAGAATTTGCCAACAGTATTAAAAGCTGTTTTGCTACGCATATAAAAATTTAAGGCTTCTTTATTTTTTTTTTATAAGGAAGAAAGCACCCAACACCGTTGGCAAGAAAAAATTGCTATAATCAACGCTTAATTAATAAGTCACTTAAAACCTTCACTGTCTTATACCAAAATTTAGTGGGCTATAAAACTGCGTACTCGCAATTTTTATGAAAATTTGTTGATTTTTTTTAATTTCCACAAAATTTGAAAAGTGGAAAGCATCACCATTTATTTTAGGCAGTACTAATAGCCAGCCCATGTCAGCGATCCTCCTTAATATACACACGTTAGTACATATGGGCAAATGTGCGTATGTCGTTCGTCTGAATACTCGCCGTGAAGTGAAATAAAATATCAAAGTTTATTGATAAACTATCTGGCTGGCATAAAAGAGCGCTCTTCGCGGCACTAAATGATAGCATGCAACAACAAAAATAAGCGACAAAAAGAAAAATCAAAAATAAAAAACTCATACAGACATAAATAAATATGAAACGTGTGACAAGTACCAAGAACAAAACTACAAGTTCAACACAGGCCAGCAAACAACAACATCAACAACAAGTAGAACAACTACTTTCGCAAAACCATCAGCATTGATCCACCACATATGAGGCTTATGGGTATCGTAAAACGCCAGAATCTCCAAGTAGACGCTGACCAACAAGCGCACAGACGCATATGGACTGTTAAAAAAATTGCATTTGTTATTCTTGTTTTTTGCATATTTTTTATATGGCTTGTATGTTCTTCATTTCTTCAGCATTTAAAGAATATCAAAAACGTATTTTTATTCGGAGCAAAAACAAATTGTATGAGCATTTCAACAGTTTAAAGAGCCGCAAACATACACACAAACAAGTAAGTTAATAAAAGTTTTCAGACACGCATACATTTGTCACTTGTAGGAAATTTTGAAACAACATAACTGCGGCTTCCAAAGTCTGACTGCTATTGGAGTGCGGAGGGTGCAAAGTGACTCGCCATATGGGGATTTTACGTGATAAAAGGAAGAAAGAAGTCTACATTTTAGCAAAAGTAGGGCAGATACATGGAAATATTTAGTGGTAAGGAGTGTCCGAGTGGATTTTTTTACTACCAAAGTTTGAGTTTATGACGCAGATTATGGCAGGACAATCTCAAACTATATGAAAATATAAAAACCAACTTTATATTGTGTGTACAATTTCGCTCAAGAACGATTTTTATTTGGTATTATTTCTCATATGCTGACTATTTATTGTAAATTTATTGTAGTTGTGTGAAGATAAATGACTGATAGTTAAAAGCGTATTAAAATATAGTACATTTTCAGAAGGAGTTATTTAAAAAGGACAATTTGTAGATTACTAAGCTACAGTTGACCCAATTATTTTCTTTTAAGGTAGAATAAAATTGGAATAGAGAAGTGGTCGATTTTATACAAATCCTCGAAAAATGCAAAAAATAGTACCTAATTGTGTTGCATACGTACACAAGCACAAGTACAAGTACACAAGTACAATATGGAATTATAGGAATCACCACACTGCAAACTTGCATTTGATTCTCTGTCGGGTTCATATATAGTGAGCATGAGTCTTATTGGCTAATTGCCCCAACTTTTCGCCATGGTTGTAATGTTACTGAAGAATGCATCGTATTTTTTACCAAACACAAAAAACAGCAAGCCAGCCAGAATGTAAGCAATGTCGCAAGTGTCACGCAGCGATTTTCATATTGTTTAAGCATTGGGAGAAATTTTTATTAAATAATTGGTGTTTGGCTCCGATTGCACTATGCTAAAAGAAAAATCATTTCGCTAAGGGTCTAATCTTAACAATAAAAATGCAGATAAAAAAGTTTCCAAACTCCAGTTTTCTTATTTGTTACAAAAGTTCTAAATTTTTCTACTCAAAAATTGCCATAACGCGCAGGCCTTTCCAGATTTCTAGGATTAAGAGTTACTGCTATTGCATGGTATTTCGTAGTGCTCAAAAGTTTCGAAAGATTTTTTTTACCGAATTCAAGCAAACTCATCTTCTGGTTGTCTGATAAATATCGCTCATACGCAATGGCGATTACTACATGTTTTTCCATGCCTCCGTAGCATTATTTTCTCATTCCCGTTGCGTACACGTATACTTTTAATTGTTTTTTTTTTATTATTCTGAGGTCTTCGTTAATCTGAGAAGTATAATAATCTTGAATGTAATTATTGATACTTTCACTGGAGGCATCTATACATATTAAATGCAAGACGTACTAAATCAAAAGTATTTTAATTTCATGCCCACAGTGTGCCCACAATAACAGCTTCCGGGTTCTCATATATAAAATTGGCTATATTGGAACTACACTACATTGTAACGAATTTAGTAATGCTATCTCACTGATCGCTTAGTTTTAGCCATTATTCTAGCGCCATGTTTACCTACACACCTTGATTATGCAAGCAATGCAATTTATTTTCCAGTTTTTATTTATTCACTTTTCATAACGGCTGACATGCGCGTGTCGCATAAATTTAAATAAATGTAAGAATTAATAATATCAGAAAGTAACAATTGATTATAATATTTATACGTTAACTTGAGACATGTTGACGTAGCTATTTTTTTCTTTTGATGTAGTAAAATATATACATTGTATAGACATAGGAATGTACGTTCTTGAGTATGTACAAGTGGATGTATATTTGTGTCAATGATATGGCTAAAAAAATCGCAGTCGCTAAATATGAATAGCGAATATGGCTAACAAATCAGATCTAATTGACTCACTAACTGTAAGTAAGAAGCTATGTACCCACCAAACAAAAGTTAACGAAATTATATTAGGGGTTAGGGGTAGTCAGAATTTTAAAAAACAATTGTTTGCATTTTTTTAAAGTATAATATGTATTTTGTGAAAATTCGAAGAGAATCCAAAAAGTACTTTTCGAGTTATTCAACCATTAACAATAGGCGCTCGGGCGTTCCGGAGCGTTCGAGAGCAATTAGCTGGATGCTGCACGTATGAAAGTGACAGTTAAGCGCGTTAACGATAACACTCGAGAAGATAGAATCGTACGTAGGCAACAACAAATCGATATTTTGGAAATTGCTATGTCGGTTGAAGAACTATTAATATATATGGCCCAGGAATAGATGACGCAGAGTATGTAATTAAATAAATCGATTAACTCCACATAAATCGATGGCAAAACTTTAAATGCGTTTTACTCAAAACTATGTTTTTCAACTAGTGATCACTGTAACTTAGAATACCCCCTTCTAGTCTAGAAATTTGAAAAAATCGAAAATTTTTTTTTTTCAAAATTCGATAGTCTAGGTATTCAAAAATATCTCCCTAAAAGGATTTTGCAAAATTCGAATTATTTTCGAAATTACAACTATTTTAGTGACGCGACAGCTAGACTGGTTTGAGCGGACGGCGAAATTCAAACGCGTTTTTCTCAAAACTCCTTTTGCTGAGGTGGTTGACACGATATCTGAAGTTCTATCTGACCGATCCCTTTGAAATTTGGTGAGAATCTTTTTCATACATCTCTTTATCACTGGAGCATTGGATTTTGAAAAATTTTAATTTGAAGTATTTTTAAAAAATTCGTAAAGGTCAAAAAACAGGGGTAAAAAAAAATTTTTTTTTTCAAGTAGGCGCCATTTTGTGAATTTTTATTTTTTTTTTCGGCCGAGGCTCAAGATGTAGCGACATCTTTACTAATTAAGAATTTTCTTTGTTTGTTCGATTTAGATCACTACAAGGGTTGGAATCATGTCAACCAGGGAGCACTGTTTGACTAGCAACCCCTACTTCACCGACCTGTCACTGGATGAATTTTTGACTTTTTTTTTTTTTTTTAATTTTTTTTATATACCTTAAACATCAATAAATATTATATAAAAAAATGGATAGTAAAAATGTTTTTAATTTTTCTTTTATCCTAGTTTGAAAAATACCCAAAAAGTAGGGCTCTAGACCAGAATACCCCCTTAAGCCCGCTCGGTAGATTTCAATAAAATGTATACTGCTTTTGAAAAACATAAAAAACTCGTGCCTTATCGAAGGATCTTTTTTCAAAAATTTCATTTTTTTTAACAATTTATTGTCGGTTTTTTTCTCGAAAATCTGAAAAATATTTCCTGAGGCCGCCATATTGTTAATTTTGAAAAAAAATGCTTCGATCTGGCACAAAATTACCTATTAATAAAACTAATTTAGCTTGACCGATTAATTTTAGAACTTTTACAATTTTTAATTTTTATTTTTTTTTTAATTTCGCTAAAGTCAAGCCAAAATAAGATGTATTAATGCTGTGTTTTTATTTTTGTAAAATAAAGCAATTCACTAGCAAAAAAAAAATTATTGAAAATCATCATTTTTTCGGTCTTCTGACTACTCCTAATCCATTAAAAGCAAAACAACCAGGTAGGTAGGTTAAATGGTTGAAGTGCACCTGGCACCCCTAAGCGCTGTTTTGATACCATTATGAGACCTCCAACAGACAGATATCTACAGCCAGCCAGTGCTGTTGTTGGCGCACTGCCCCAGGCTGTCAAGAAAGGAGCTCCTAGTCACCTTAGTCGTCTAGCTGCCAAACCCGAAAGATTCCCACAGCTTCTGCAATGGGCGTTAAATGGTAACCCTAGCTTTTTCGCGTGTGTGCGGAATCGTCTAGTGTCCGGTAAACACAGCTACGAGTTTGGAAATTGAATGGCGAGGAGTCCAAAGAACTTTTTGAGTCCTTCCTATATCGTATCGGGGTCAAAGGGTTTTCAAATTAGAACATGAAGAAATGGAGCTCCATCTTTTCTGCGCTTTCCTGAGAAATAATTTGTGCAGTTCCCCTTTAACAACTGTCAAGCGGATGCCGATGACCGAGTACGAGGTCTCTAAGGCCAATTCAGTCCCCTTCCTGGCAAGCTCATCAGCTATTTCATTTCCCTCTACGTTTCTATGTCCTGGAACCCTCTCTGATCTGATGTTACCTGCACACCCAAGAGATTTGATCTCCTCCTTACAGGAGTTTTCGTTCTGCACCATGGCATCGTCAGAGCCTTAATCACGGCTTGACTATCGGAAAAAATGTTAATATCTCCCTCGCTCCCGCGTTCCCTAAGCATTTTGCAAGTTGCAAGATCGCAAGGCTTCTGCTTGAAAAACACTAACAGTGTTCGGCAGTTTAAAGGAGATAGATAAATTGGCTGATTTAGAGGAAACCCCTGCTCCAACTCCCGATTCCATCTTGGAACCGTCAATGAAGACAGAGGTGCAAGCTTCGGTGCAGATTTTCACCTCGATCCAACCCTGCCTATTTGGAAAGATTACTCTAGCACGACCTTCAAACTCTAGTTTGTGGATGTAGAGATCTGTTCGAAGTTCGGAGAAATACGGTGTTCACTGCCCGCTGCCAATGCTACCGTATCTCTTGAGAGATTGTCTCCAGAGGCCAATCTCCTTAAACCTGATTGCACTTTGAGCTGCGATGGAAATGACGGAGAAGTCGATGGGAAGTAAGTGGACAAAAGGACATTCAGGGAAGCACAAAACCGTGGCGTTGTACATCCACAGCACGACCTGTGGCTTGAGTCGCCATTTTTTTCCGAACATAAATTTGCAGGAGGAGAAGGCTATACTGGCCTTCTTTACCCGATTTTCAATGTGTAGTTTCCAATGGAGTTTGGAGTCAAGTATCACTCCAAGATACCTAACTTCCGATGAGATCGGTAGAATGTGGCTGTTTAATTTGGGAAGCCGAAAGGGTGGAGGTTTATATTTTCTGGTAAATAGCACCAGCTCCGTTTTATCAGAGTTGACTCGGAGGCCGCAAGTGGCAGCCCAGCGACTGAGTACGCCAGTGACCTTTCCAAAATCTCAAACATGACTGAGGGAAACGGTCCCGATACCATCAGGACCAAGTCATCGGCGTATGCTACTATCTTAACCCTACCCTTATTTAGCATTATCAGAACTTCCACAACCAACAACCAGGTAGTTAAGAAAGTTTAAAATTACTATTTTTGAAGTGTTACTACTTAATTAAATATAATTTTTCTTGTTAATATTTATCACCTATTTACAGAATGCAAGTTCATGAAATGAGAAATAAGAATAATTATTAAAGCAGGTTTTAAGGTTACTATTAATTACTTACACTTAAGTTGAATAAGTGAGAATAAGAATAATTAATAGGGCAGGCTTTAGAATTACTGTCTTAAAGAGGGTTTCCACTAAATTTGAAGTATTTTTTTTTTAATTTTTACCTTTTTTTTGGTTAAAATACTACTGACCCCAACGATGCATGTAAGTATATCCAAAACAAACCCTAATTTATAGCAAGTTATCATCTCTTTCATATACATATATGTACATACATATATAGATATCAATTAGATTATACGAATTAAATAAACATTTTATACATGTATTCCACTTAATAAGGCATTCTAAACACCCTATTGAAAACAGCAAAATGCGCACTCAATCTATCTCTCTCTTTACCACACTCGCACTCTCATCAGCCTATACATAGATATGTATGTACATAATTGCCTACAAATCTGAATGAGATCTCAAAAACTCGTTAGATTTTTTTTTCAAATTCGTGACGAAATATAAAGGTTTAAAAAAAATCAGCAAGTACTGTTTACTAGGTTGCATGAGTGTGTGTGTGTATGCGTGCGTTCAACTTGTTTCTGTTTGCGCAAAACACGATTGCACTAATCAATATTCTAATTCTGTTGTTGTTGTTTGGCATATTTGCAATAATTTTTAATGCATGTTTCCCTATCAAGCAAACACGTGCAAGGCTACCTACACAGAAATCCATATTTTGCGCCTCCATTGCGCCAATACGCCATAGCGCCCCAAGCAAACCACTGATACAGGGTGTGCGCTATAATTAAGTTTATGTGATTAATTGAACGCCGATGCCAGCAAAATAGTAACGCACATACACACTCATACATA
Source organism: Anastrepha obliqua (assembly GCF_027943255.1). Classification (NCBI taxonomy): domain Eukaryota; kingdom Metazoa; phylum Arthropoda; class Insecta; order Diptera; family Tephritidae; genus Anastrepha; species Anastrepha obliqua. Next base: position 93,661,218 of record NC_072892.1, read on the forward strand.
TGCGCTTATATAAATATATTCATTAGCAAGAAAATGCATTCTAATCAATGTAAATTCAGCGGCAGAATACAAATTTTTTGCCTTGACAAATGAAAAATATTTCGACGCAATTGCACTGCTCAGTGCGGTATCATAGGAAAAATAAATACTTTTTTTGTTGTTCTACCGCAAGTGAAAAGAGTGCGCGAATGTTTTGTTTTTATTTCTACTTTTATGTTGTTAATGCAAGCGCCATTGAATCACTAAATGTTTTGCTTTAACCACTGCCAATTATAAATTGTAGGAAAAACACAAATATCAACAAAAAACATCTGACGTCGATAATTTTACGAGTATACGACTTTTGCATTCATAGTGTTGCAAAAAAAGGAAAATCAAAAGAAGCAACAATGTAATGCCTGCTGTAAATGCTGCAAGTACAACGTGCCCACTATTTATACACACTGCCGTATATGCATATGTATGTATGTATGAATGTAGATATATTTAGTCAGCAGTCACACCCCCTTTATGCGAAACACATATGCATATATAAATGTACGGTACATTATAATCGTGTTAGTAAATATTTATTTTGTGTTTATAAGCACTTCAGTGAGAAGTAAGTGGTTGCACTTGCAATTCCGCTACTTTTGCAACACAAAGTGTACAAAAACAACGACTAAAGTATTGCACAACTATTTGCTATGTACTCATTGATATTTAGAAGTTGCGCAGTTTACGGTGCATTGCAAACAAAAACAAAAATATAAACAAAATAGTGCAAAAGTGGGAAATAATAAAAAAATGCAAAGTTGAAATATAAAAAACGCAGAAACCAAACACGATTTTCAAGCTGCCTGCCATAAACCTGCAGCTACGAGTATATAAAAATGAAATGAGAATGCAAAAATCAACGCCTGCAGAAATATCCACTGGTCCGATATAAAGGGTGTAGTTGCTAACCCTGGGCCGACATCCATATTTTCAAGCTTTCTCATGTTTTCACAACTTCTGTTGCTCAATTGTTTTAAGTTATACAACTGAAAAATGTTAAGTATTTCTTATAATTTGAATCAGAAATTAGTTTGGTTAAATTAGATTGAACTGTCTGACTTGCAGTAACCCATGGACCGATTCGATCCATAACGATAACAGACGAAATTCATTAGTTATGTGTTCTGAAAGTGCCCACCCGCATTGTGCCTGTTTCCATTACGAATTTAAGCGTGTTTTGAATAACGCAGCACATCCGCAAATGAGATACTCCACAGTTTCCCTTGAGTCCTGCTCCCTACATTTTCTGCTTTCCTTGCTGTCCGAGATTCCTATCTTAAAAGCATACGCTGCTACTGGGCCATCTTGTCCTAAATCTTCTGATCATTTTTTTCTCTGGTTCAATGTATAATATTCATATTGACTTTTTGATGACAAAATTACAGAATAGAGATACCCCTTTTTTGCTGTATCATCTACTATCTCGTTCCCTTCAACGCCCTTATGGCTTGGAACCAAATAGTAAGTTGCTTACAATTCGCTGCCTACCTTTCTACAGTCTCCCTGCTCTGAGGAACAATCTTGGACTTTATATTAAACTAAACTAAATCTTGGCGGCCGCCGTAGCCAAATGGGTTGGTGCATGACTACCATTCGCAATTTAGAGAGAACGTAGGTTCGAATCTCGGTGAAACACCAAAATTAAGAAAAAGTTTTTTCTAATAGTGGTCGCCCCTCGTCAAGCAGGCAGCGGCAAACCTCCGATTGAATTTCTGCCATGGCAAAGCTCCTTATAAAAAATATCTGCCGCTCGAAGTCGGCTTGAAACTGTAGGTCCCTCCATTTGTGGAACAACATCAAGACGCACGCCACAAATAGGAGGAGGAGCTCCGCCAAACACCCAAAAAGGGTGTACGCGCCAATTACATATATATACATTTACTATAAATTAATTAGGAGTTGGAGTTGGTTCCAGTAGAATCAAAAGCTAGGTCTGTTGCTTTTCCAACTGCGAAAACTTCATCCTGCATAACACGGCAGCAATCTTGGATCTTATACAACTTCCTTAGGTCTAACTCTGGACAGTATACATATCTCAACAGCTGCTCACTAGTCATTGTCGAACGTCCATATAAAAGTTAAGTGTATTACGTTTGGAACGAAAGCCCTTACGTCAATTTTCTTTTTCGATAGTAATCTTGAACCTTTTTCCCCCTTTAAAAACTGGAGCCAGGTAGTCCTTATTGACTATATTGTTCCGGTTTATATGCGATATGTCCATAGGTTGATCAGAAATTAACTAGGCACAAAAATAAATTCCATTGCGAACATTATTTATGGAATTTGTTTAAGTTCCAGTTTCATTACAGCGGAATCCAGAATATTCAGCCGATAAGTATGTCGCCTAGCAGTGCGTTGAAATTTACCAAAGTTTAGTTTTAAACTAGAAATTCATCCAGTAGCTTAGTTCAGCTCTAAAAAGGTATGTACTTATGTATAAGTACATACGTTCACAAACATAAATATATTGTAGGTACATAAATAAAACGCCTTTATTAGTGTGCATTGCAAATTACGACGAGGTGTGACAACTAAATACTTCGACGCAATTATACGCTTAAAGTGAGCCAATATTTTTAACATTCCCCGACGCAATTAACTATGGGCTGGCGTGGCTGGTTTGTAATTTTCTTGAGCTAAGCTGCATATACATATGTAAAAGCCGCTGTACTGTGCACCCTCAAAAACAATCGAATGTTCGAAACCAATTTTGGCAGTAGTACTACTATACTTTAGCGCAAATTTGTTTTAGAATAACTGGTTTACCTAATAATTGAAATGGTTTTGAGTGATGTGAATCTTTCTTTATTTTCACCTTTACGTGCTTCATTGCTTGTCTGTTCGTATACGAGTAGTGCAGCTGTTTATTTCATAAATGCCAAACATGATTGATGCACGACACCATTATAAATTTTGCGCACTTTGTATATATATTATATGTATTATTGCATTAATTATTTGACTAATATTACTTGAGTTCATATTTTCACACGAAAGCGTAATGGAAAAATGTACATTTATGTACTTAATTATTTACACTGTCTTTCAAAGGGAATTAGTTTCCATCACTGACTTTCAGCTGACTGCTATTGCGAAAGGAGAGTTCGAACCCAACCAATAATACAAACAATGTCTTGTTGAGGGATCTATGCCATATATGAAACAAATTGGAACGATAGCGCTGTCCCGAAATCAAACATTTCTAAGGGAAAAGTAGGTGCGAAAAATTAAATTTAAAATTTGTTTGGTTAAGAGTTTTCGTAAATAGGATAAAAAAATGTTAATAAATCCTAAATCTATAGCCGCGAAAGTGGTGTAAGTCCATTTTATATTATATGGAGATATTTAAGGGTTTGCATTTGAATGGTTTGGAAAATATTGGAATATGGTAAAGCACTGATTTTATGTTTTTTAAATATTCAAATGATTTCAATGTATAATGTAGTCATTTTTTAAGTGTGATTAACAAAAATGTTTACTTTCAATAACTTTAGGAGGCAGCAAAAAGTAAAAAGTTAGTCGTTTTCTTTGACAAAAAATTAGTTAATGATAAAAACAATGAAAATATTAACAGATTTTTTTTGGAAAAAGTTTATAAATATAAAGTTGATTGTAAATTGTATTAATTTTTATCATTAACTAATTTTTTGTCAAAATGGACTTACACCACTTTCAAAGAAAACGGCTTATGTTTTTGAAAAAAAAGTGGATTTACACCATTTTCAAAGTAATTATATTTGTAACTTCACTAACTACGATAATTTGTAATGATAAAAACAATGAAAATTTTAACAGGTTTTTTTGAAAAATTTTATAAATAAAAAGTTGATAGTAAATTGTATTAATTTTTATCATTAACTAATTTTTTGTCGAAATGGACTTACACCACTTTCAAAGAAAACGGCTCAAGCATTGACCAAAATAATACAACATTCACAGCTTGTATAAAATTTATTGTATAAAAATTCTACCAATTTTTAAATTTTTAATCCGAATTAAGAAAAAAACTGAGTACGCAGTTTTGTAGCTCATTTAATTTTAGCATAACAAAATGCGATTTTGAAGTCACTCAAAATTTTTTTTGATTTTTTATAATTTCCCCCCCGGACGCTGTTTTGCATTTCCTCAAAAAGGCTTTAAACGCCAATTATATACATACATATATCGGCAAATTTGGGTTGGAAATGGTTGCGTTAATTTATATGAATGATTTTATGATTTAAATAAAATAAAAATCTAGTTTTGTGGCATTCTTCTGCCATTGCTAGTGGCCACTTTTCGTGTTTATGCTCGAAATTCTTCAAAAATAGATTCACATTTATGTTTGATACTTCACATATCTGTTTCCATATGTGGAATCAGGACACGTGCCAAGTCTACGTGGAGCAAGTCTACTATTTTTGACCTCAGTTTGTATGGGAACGTTTCACTGTGCGCCGAAGGCAAGTGCGTTTGTGCGTGACTACCGTATAGAACCTAAGCATGTAAATGAAGAGTTTTTTTTGCACTAGGTCACTCTAATACATATACACACTTATAGATATGTACGTATGCATATACCTAATGGCACCCACTTTGATAAGGCAGTCGCAAATTTCACTATCTATTAATTAAACAAATATCATTAAACAAAAATTAAGCCAGCGAATATAAGAAATATGTCACACTTACTTATCAACAGCAAAACAATACTCACTTTCGTAGATTCTGCGTAGTTTAAATGTAAATTTTTTTTTTCTTTTTAGCTAATCAATCGGAACTGATTAAATTCGTAAACATGCTATTTGAAATTTCCTTACAAAAAAATATAACAATTTATTTCCCAAAACAAAGTGAGATCATGGCTTAAAGTATTCAATGCATAAGCTGAGTACCAAGAAAATAATAGTCACACTTTCCATTACAAACATATTCGCAAGCAATACTAATAACAAAACACCGGAAATTATTAATAAATAAGTACCTTGCAAGTACCCTCACGTGGAAGTAAAAACTAAGTCGCAGGAGAGTTCTGGGAAAATGTGATAAATCAATGCTAATGCCCGAGTCATTATTTGGCCTATTCGTAGCTGATAAGCTTGCGATGCCAGACATTAGACACTTGTTATCGGAAGTGCATTGCAAGCCCGTAAGAAGGTGAGAAATTGAGGCACCCTAAATTCGGAAATCTAGAAATCAAGAATCTTTTGACTGCGCATCTGATAAAATAAATCAATTTCCTAAACCACTTGGGGAATTACTGACTTAATAAACTTAGATTGAAAGCAACATATTCATACAAAAAAAGTGTACAAAATGTTTGAGTGCAACTTCGAAATGGTAACATAATTTAGTGTCTGCTACTGAAAATAGAAAATTTCAATACAAGCAATCAATGCAATCCATGTCTTTTAAGTGATCATACTTTATCATACTTAATTAGTACAAGCAAAGATGTTTATCGTAATCAGTTAAGCATAAAAAACCCGATGTGTGCTTGAATGCCCGAAAACTTTGACGAGACATGCATTTGCTAACGTACTCGCATTTATACTAGAGAAATCTACATTTCGATCAAGACGTTTGCTTCATTTCAAAATAAACTACCTTAGTAGAGCATCCGCGGCCACCGTAGCCAATTACATTTACATTTGCCTACTAAGTAAAAGGTGACCATATTGCAGGTACTTCTTCCAATATGGCTTTTTTTGACAGATCTCGCGTGACTACTGTCAGACTAAATACACATTTGTTTTCAGTATTCATTGATGCTTCAACGTGGAAAGACCTACGCTTCAACAGCTACGATTTGTAAAGTTCAATTGTATTACGAAAATCAACGCTCTGTGAAAAGTGTTCATTGGAATTTCTTGGATTAATTACTAGGTCAATAACCAAAATTGCCGTATTTGGGCTGAAGAACAACTCGAAGTTATTTAAGAGCAGTCAATGCATTCAATGAAACCATTTGGTGCAGCCTATGAGCTGGAGGGATCATCGGTCCATATTTCTTTAAAGACGAGGTTGGCGCCAATGTAACACTGCGCCGCTTGTCTTGCAGCCATACACCCCTTAAAAAAATGGATTTACCGTGTCGTCGTTTCGGTGAACAATTTAACTCTCGCCTCGAACCAGTGGATTGGCCACCAAGATCCGGTTGATAGCACACCTTAGGACTTTTATTTGTAGGGGTATGCAAGGTCTAAATGTTTGTGGATAAACCAGCTTAGATTGAGGCATTGGGAGTCAACATTACTAAAGTTATTCACGGAATTACGGCGCAGTTGTGACTAATATTTCAAAGGGATTATCTTTAAAAAATAAATGTCATGAATGGTTCTACAACAAAATAATATAGATTGTCCAATCAATTTGAATTTTCGTTGTTTTATTTCAATTTAAAATCCGATGCTCTAAATTGATCACCCTTTTTTTGATGAAGCACATTACCCAAACGGGTTAAAGATAAACAGGACGGTAGGTATGGCGTCGAAGCCCACTACCCATAAAATATCAAATTATAGAAAAAAATGTATTCTAATAGCATTTATCACTTGGCAGTAAATGGCAAAACGTTTTACTTCGATTCACTTCACTTTTTTTCTGTATTTTTAATTATTTATAATTGCATTGTGCGGTAGCCACTGCATTTTTATTGAAGACGAACTTTTTAGTTCTCAATTTCATCATACTGAGTGACCAAATTTACAGTTATTGCGATTTTCCATTGCTCCCAACGACTTTTACCACACACCGCCGAAAACCAAATCAAACCGAAAAGCGCAAATACAACGCTGTGAACAATAAGGGTCCGGTTTCGGTGGTAGCGAATTTACTCGTAGGAACTCGGTAAATTTTTGTGATGATTTTTTCCTCACCTGAACTTAGCGAAAATAGCCATCTCGCGCGTGTAATATTTCTGACAACTTCAAATTGCGCGAGTGAAGCGAAAGTTTCGCACCTGTATTGGATTAAGATTTTATGTGAAAATAGATGCAAAGAAATTAATAGATTTCGTGAGAACACGTCTCCAATTACACAATGGAACAAAATGAAATTTTATTCTTTGGTACTCGGCAGGATATAGAAAACCTCCGATTGTATTTCTGTCATGAGAAACTACCTCATAAAAAGTATCTGCCGTTCGGATATGGAGCACGCCTAAATACACAAACAAATGTTATAAACGCCAATTAAAGATATACAAGGAGGCACAAAATTAATCACCTTATCGGAACAATTATGATTTTCACAAATGACAATTTTTGCAATGATATTTGGCACTTGTAAACTAGCCAGTTACATTTACAAACAGACAAGCAATGGCCCAAGTAAAGCTTTTAAAATAAAGATTTCCTAAATTTCAAAATCATTCTCTATTTTTATTTCACAAAAAATGTATTCAAAACCAAAATCGGATGATTAATTTTGTGCCACCTTGTACCGGATGTTTTTTATTTTTACTGTATAAGAAGTATCGATATTGAAACCATAGTTTGACAACTGAGAATGGCAAATTGTGTTAACATTTACGTTCAGTAAGGTTTGATAATTCATCATGAATCGTTTAACGACAGAACAACGCTTCCAAATTGTTGAAATTTACTTTGAAAAAAAAAAAATCTGTTTGCGAAGTTTATTGAGCACTTGCCATACTGCGGGCTGAACAATCGTTTTATTGCAAAATTGGTGACAACTTTCTTTCCAGAAGTGGACCTGTTCATTGGTCCCCTCATTCGGGCGACTTGACGGCTCAGGATTACTTTTTATGGGACTATGTAGCAAATTGGAGAAGGCGCACGCAAAGCAGAGACAATTTGATAAGACTTGCTTCAAGCTACCATTGCCGCCATAAGGCCAGATTTATTGGAAAAAGTAGTCAAAAATTGGACTGACCGAATCGACCATGTAATTTGTAGCCACAGCGGACATATACCGGTTATCATATTCAAAAAATAAATGCTAGGGGATTATCTAACAGATTCATTCTAGCAATATTTCCGCTTTGTGTTGCCATTTTAAAACCTCAAGCTCTTAAAAAAGTCCCATATAACAATAGTATATTGTAAAAGTACTTTTATTACGGAATTTTTAAATCGTTTTCCCAATGATATCTCAAATTTTTGCTTAATTTATTCATAAAAAAACATATATCTTCATAAAAGCACTTTCTTCACAAACTGTACATAAAGTTTTATTCTACTCTGATTTCCAGATCAGCATCACTCCTACATCCTGTGCCACTATTTGCATCATATCCTCATTTTTTTTTATCAGAAAAACATTAGTTATGCGAATTTGCACCACTTTCCTGAATGGCTGAGTAACTTGAAAACTAATTGCAATAAAGCGCCGCTAACTGACGTCATTATCGGCGATTGTTTTGTTTTTAATTCACAAAAGAGTTAGCAATTAAAACTCAGATTTAAATTATATAATAAGCAATTATCCGCTAAACAAAGAAAAAGCTATCGTTTAGCTGTTACGTGTTAAAGACGATAGCAATTCATTGCACAGCTTTAATGCAATGAAGAAAAAAAGTGTGAAACAAAAGAAATATTGAAGAAAAACAATTTTTTATGGTAATGAATAACAGTACGTTAACAACACTCGGATAGCAGTGAAAAAATAATAAAAAATTTTTTTTTCCACAACCAACAGTTAACTCCGAACAAATGACAACGAAAGCTGTGATCAAAACAAATAACAAAAATCAATGCACGTATGTGTGTATTATGTCTTGCAATTAAACAAAAAAAATTCCAGACAGCAACATAAAAACTCTAATCAACAATGGCATTGCAATAGAAAATGTCGATTTACCAAATGTCTGAGTGAACTGATTGGCTGGCTAATTCATTGACAGACTAATTGACTTACTGAACTAACAACAACTATCATACTTAATAAAAGAACAACAACAGCAAACAAACACAAAATGAAACCACTAACTAAACAACAATGGCCCTGAACTTGACTCGAACAACGTTCAAACCCACAAAACCAAACAAATAATGGCCTAACAACTGTAATGATATTGTGCACGAAAACGAACAACAAAACTTAAGTATAAACTAAATGTAACACAACCAAAACTCAAATTATGTATGTATGTATTACAACAAATCAACAAATCAACAAACCAAAACAAACCTTAAAAAATCCATGCATGAATGTGAATAGCGAAAAAAATGCAAAAAGCGCAAACAAACCTCATCATACTTTGTTACCACATTTGTGCCCTCGAGTGGAAGATAAAATGCATTGTATACAAAAAAGAACAAAAGCAAAAAGACAAAAACAAAAAAAAAACGAAAAATGTAGCAAAAACAAAAGAGCAGCGAAAAACACAAATAGCAACAGTTGTAGATTGAAGCGTTGACGATCGCAAACAAGCAACCGGCATTCAGCAGTAATTTGGTTTGTTTGTTCAAGCAACAGCTGCTAGTCACATGCAACAGGTAAAAGAGTGTGCTTACCTTCCGGCTACAGACTGCTGCACTACTGGAGGGGTGAATGACGAAAAAGCTTATCAGCTTTAATGATTTTTGTTTTACTTAACTCTTGAGCGCATATGTGTGAGTATGATGGTGTGCGTTTGCTAATGTGAGTGAATATTTTTCTGTAATTGCACATCGACCGATGTGAAGTTGTGAATTGTGAAGTGTTTGCTTTGTGCGGTTTTTGAGTGATTTGATTACCAGTTGTAGGAGAGGAGTCTTTTATGTGAAATTTAGTAAATTTCCGTAATATTTTGCTGAACTTACAAGTACAAGCCGCATATGAATGGGTGGACAAATATAAGCGATTGAGTATTAAAAATGTTATAGTCTCAATAACTTGATCTTTCACAAGTACAGGGCCCGCCATCTATCGTTACGGATTTGAACTAGGTATTATTTGAAGAATGGTAACACTTAGCTGTCATCTGATTTGACAGAAAATTAGTTTTATTCTTCTGCTGAACGAAAATGGTTATGTTTACGTTCAAAGAACGCTGGGAAATATTGCGACATTACTTTGAAAATCATGGTAATGTTGCAGAATGTGTACAAAAATTACGTACGGCAATGGGAAGAAGCACCGAATGAAGCGTATGTGCGTTACTTTGCGAAAAAAGTAAGATAAACTGGGTTGCTTATTGACAAACCAACGCGTGACCGACCAAAAACCGTGCGTACACCCGAAAATATTGCTGCTGTGGCCGAGAGTGTTCGTGAATCACCAGGAACATCAGTTCACCGTCGTTCTCAACAATTGGACATTTCGGAGACATCATTGAGACGAATTTTGCGTAAAGACCTTGGTATGACGCCGTATGGGATGGTGCATGGCTAGCCGAGGCAGCCATATGAATGAAGTTGTGTTCCATCATTAACCGGAAGGATTGTACTTCAAAATAAAAAAACAGTTTGGAAAAATATTGAGTAGTTTCTTTTTTATAGCATTTTTAATTCCGTAAAGTTATATGGCGGACCCTATATAAGTATTTAGAGATTGTGATGCTTCATGAAATTAAATATAAACAAATATCATATTAAAAAAAAATTATTTTAATTTAATTTTACTACTCCATCAAAGCCAATCTCAGGCCATTGAAATTTGTTCTAAGCAAAGGTAGCCGCAATTTGAGAAGCAGCGACTTGGCTGCTCATTTGTATTATGACTATCAGAGAAGTAAAAATTTATTCCAATAGTCAAGGTAGGTATAACGAGTACCCGTAAAGAAGTTTCTATGCGAAATGAGAGGATTTGAAAGGTGAATGTAACATTTCTCTGCCCCTGGAAATATAAGCTTTACGTCAACTCAGCGAGCGCCTACCAACTTGCACGGTCTCAAGTTCGTTTTGGCCACGATTGGATCGAAGTGAACATCTAAGGCTAACCGCAGCTCTCGAACTTTGCAGCCCTTGTCGGGCATTGTTCCCTAAGTGGGCACGAAGTGAGACCCGGCAATACTTCGAGTACTTTTTTGCAGCTGTTTGGAGATGGAATCATCTCAGCACTCTCAGCTGTCCTGCTCTTGCGTGTCTAAGAGTTCGGTATCTTGGCTCGCACTCCTTTGCTACGCCTGCGGATACAGCAATATTATGGAGCGGTTAACTCAACCGAAATAGATCATAGTTCTGTCTCTAGTTGTTTGTTTAAATTACCTTAATTTGGTCATTTTGATTTTATTATTAATATTACGCGAATAAAAATTAACTATTGGAATAAAAATGCGGCTGTTAAGATGCTGGATTATCGCTTAACGTTTATGCCTTATTCTTTTTTTTTTTTGTATGGTTGCTTTGAAACAGATACAGATTGAGCATTATGCTGTGTTCCCACGGCACGTAATTCGCTTTCTAAGTAATTCGCCATTCATCCTGCTTCCATACACACTCGTTTCTATTCTTCTTTTCCGCTTTTTAATTTCTATTATTATTTGCTATGAATACCGGTGATGGAGAAATAAACTAAGTTAAACATGAATTTTACTTTTTTTTCAACGAAGTTTGTATTAAATTATTCCTTCCATTTTCTAGCAATAAGGAATGGAAATGAGTTGGATGGCGAAAAAACACCCATAAACTATTAGAAATGATGCAGCAGTTTCAGAACCAAGGATTTGTGTATTCGGTAGTAGAGGTGAAAACCAAACTTTAACTGCACAATATTTAGTTGTGTCAATAGCTGCAATGGCTCCTAGTGGAGTAGCAACAGTTTTTCAGAAGCCTATTTGGCCTTCATCCCAATTCTTGAGGCGTTCAGCAAAATTCTTCCAAAAGCTGTCCGAAAAATTATTTTGTCATGTGGCTGAAAATGTACACATATTATGCCAAAGTTATTCTTTTAGCTCCACAATTAGCTCAGTTGCGTACTTTAGTAAAATAAATTGCAAATATATGCACAAGTAAATATTGTGAAAGCTGACTTACTGCAAATACTGAGCTTTCCGAAACGTGTATATAAAATTATATTGTGATTATTAGTTTGGAAGATACACTGGTTTAAGTAGCGGAATAAAAAATCCCACTTCTATTACTCTACCGCACAGTGGTGCGCAATAGACTCTCATTGCCTAAAAATAATTTACTCAATTTACTACTTCCCATAGTTTAAACAGATAAAATAATTTTGTTCAGCTAATTTTGTTCGGAGTCGCTTCACTGTACAACGCCATAAAAATCTACCTCTCCTATGGGTTTTTCGTGTATATAGATACAACAATCATTTATAAATGTAAGTCTTGCCCCACCCACCGTGTTCCCCAGACATTGCACCTTCGGATTACCATCTGTTCCGATCAATGCAGTCAACCCTTATTGAAGAGCGGTTCTCTTCTTAAGAGAGCACGCAAACTGACTCAATGAATGGATCCAGTCAAAAAACACGAATTTTTCGTCAGAGGAATCCGTATGCTGCCTGAATGGTGGAGTAAAGTTGTAGCTTCCAATGGCTCATACTTCACATAACATCATTTAATCATTTAATTGTTAAAATAATTCGTAGCTTTGGCTAAGAAAGGATGGAAACTTATTCCCATACCCAATATCTTATCTTATATTATATGTATGTTGGGTGAAAGTTTGTTTGTTTATAGTTTACACCCTTCCAAAATGTCCATCCGAATGCAATGAAAATTAGAAAAGCTATTGTGCGCAGACCTCGCAAAGTTTACTTGGGTTTATGGGAAAATTGCCCAACTAAATTTAAGTCGTACTGAAATGCAGATTATTCAGATTAGAATACTTTTTCAAATCCAGAACGAATGCTAGGCTCCAGTTATCCTAGGATAAGGGAATAGAATATCGCGGGCAAGGCAGTGGTAGCACATAATCCTAAATAATAACATGAATCAATGTTTGTGAATTTTGAGCTTTTTTTTTACCTCAGGTTTATAACTCAGAGTTTGAGTTTGCAATGCCGATTTATTTTCAAAGCGTTGTAGATATACAATTCAATATTCAAAGACACAAACAAGGTCTACAACCAATAAACAACTATTGCGTTCGTATAAACATTCAAGGAGATTTTACTCGTGTTTACCAGTCACGCTTAATAAACTTTTTTCTGCACTCTGCAGCGAATGCTCGTTGACAAGTCATAAAAAGCCATTGGTGTAATTAATTAATTTTATTGTTTTGCAATAATTTTTTCACATACCTACATACACATATTTTCCCGCCAATTTTCTGTTCACTTAGTTGTTTACAGACGAATTTTGTTTGGCCTCTGTTACCTACGTAGCTGTTGTTTATAATTTAGTGACCGACACTCTGGTTTTAGGACAATTTTTGAATACTGAAACGTATAGTTATTTGTTTATAGATACGTCTTTCAGTGGCCACCGGATTTCATGTGCATACATACACACATATTTTTTGTGTTAATTGATATACGTATGTAAACGCATAACAATGAAGTGCATAAGTACAAATACATAAGCATGCATTAGGGCGGGACATTTTTTTCCAGGCGTAGTAGATATGCATTCTACATAAAATTCTAAACTATCTTCAATTAAAACGAAGTTAATATAAAAATTAAAGTTCACCAAAGTATTATGAATGTTATTTTATTTTAATACAAATTTATAATTAAAGATTTTTTTGTACGAAGAACTTATTTTTGATATAAATTTTTTATTTAAAGAACCCCATGATCGTGCAAAGCAAATTATATCCCTTTCCGACCGTGTACGCACAATTGTGCGTGTAAGTTTAAATCTTAATATTTCCGAAAATATCTGCGCTAGTGCAATTTAACCTGATATACACAATTGCGCGAGCTATTTTCTTAATAAAAACACAACGAACAGTTATTGGTGTCCGTTATTTTTCGCGAATTTCGCTATTTTGATGTTGCATTTCAATCATTTGCAAAAACGAATCGAAAGAGTAAGTTAGAAAAATTATTTAAATTGTGTAAACCGAGAAATTTATATTTAAAAAATGTGTTATCATAATAATAACAAAAGATGTTTTAATTAATAAAGTGAAATTAAGTGCATTTTTGTGACGTTAATTAATGTACAGCCAGTTTAGTTTGAAGTGACACAATTGTGCGTGTTAGGACTTGTTTAACGAAATATAATATTTGTTTTTTTTTCAATCAGAGCAATTGGCTGAAGACGAAATATTGGGTGCACTATTAGACTCGGATTTGGAGGACTTTAGTAGCGATGATGAATCTGCAAATGATGAAAGTGATGACAGTGACGAAGGGAATGGCGAAGGTACTGAGGAACCACCAAATGAAAAAAGCAATCGCCGCGAAATTTGGAGGAAAAGACCATTTCAAATAAATCTGAAAGAGAGGGCTTCCATTTCTGTGGAAGTTAACATAGATGTGGAGTCCCCTAAATACTATTTTTATAAATATTTTAATGACGACTTTTTCAAACGCGTTGCGGAATACACAAACAGATACCATATGTTATCGAAAGGAAAACCACTGGGGACTACAATTGGTGAAATAAAGAATTTCTTTGGCATAAATATTGCGATGGGCTGCATACGTTATCCAAGATTGCGCATGTACTTGGAGACCAAAACCAGGCTTTCAATTGTTGCTGATACAATGTCCCGTGATCGCTTTTTCTTTTGCGAATGTGTCTCCATGTTATGGACGAAAATGAAGTGACAGAAGCAGGGAAACAATCAAATGTTTTTTGGAGGACTAATCCATTAATTGGAGCTGTAAGATCGGCATGTCGGAGCATTCCTAGAAAGCCAAAAGATAATTATTCCATAGATGAGCAAATGATCCCATTTACTCGTGAGACAAAGCCTTCCTAACAAACCTAGAGGAGTGGGATTAAAGAACGAAGTATTAACGACATCTGAAGAGCTGATACTCGCTTTTGAAATCTACCAAGGAAAGACGACACCACTTTCCAATACGAACTTAGGCGTAGGTCCAGCCTTCGTTTTACGTTTGGTTAAAACACTTCCAGAAGGTTCAAAAGTGTTTTTTGACCGATACTTTACGACAATACCACTCCTTCAGGCTTTACTAAACCGTGGTATTTATACTACAAGGTCTATAATGAGGAACAGAATAAAAAACATCCATCTTACCAATGAAAGGCAAATGAAAAGGGGTGATATGGAAGAATTTTGTCATAGCGAGGATAATATTATCGTGGTCCAGTGGAAGGATTCCAAAGCGGTAATCTTGGCATCATCAGCTTATGGTTGCGGGTCCGTTTCCAATGTAAAACGCTGGGAAAAAAAGGAAAAGAGGTATGCTGAAGTACCGGCTCCAAGGATAGTGCGAGAATACAACAAGTCTATGGGAGGGATAGATATATGTGATCAATTAATGGAGGCACACCGTTCGTTTTTCAAAACTCGTAAGTGGACGTTGAAAGTTTTCATCCATTTTATTGATCTTGCATGCTGCAACTCTTGGCTACAGTACAGAGAACCTTGCAAAATAAATTCCAAATCTCGAGCGGATTCTCATGACTTACTAAGTTTTAGATTAGCATTAGCTGAGCAACTGATAGCTGTTGCGAAAAGGCCATGTGAAGAGTATATCTCCGATACCGAGGAAGAAGAAACTCCAAGTGTATCTAAAAAATATCGACCATCTGAACAGCCATGCATTGATAAGAGGCTTGATAGGTACAATCATATACCAGAGGAGCATGATTTGTCATCAGCAAGATGTTGCAGGCGTGTGGATTGTAAATTCCGCACACGTTTATTTTGTACCAAATGTAAAGTTTATTTGTCTTTAAATAAAAGACAAAATTGTTTTGCGAAATATCATACAGAAAATAATAAAAGTGCCTAATAAAAATAAAATAAATTAACATTTCCAGCAACGTGCATTTGTATTTATTTGTAGATTTTTATTTGTATTCAGGCCGAAACGCAACAATTGTGCGTATCCTGGAAATGAAGGATACACAGAAAATCCGGCGAAATAAACTTTTTAGCTATTTTCTACACTGACCAAAGTGATAGGGACCAAAAATGCATACCAATTGGTTGGCTAGATTTGCCATAGGTCGGAAAGGGATATAGCATTTTTTAAGATCATAATAGAAAAGTGACTATATGTAATTTTTTTCACAAGTAAATCAAACTAAAACTTGCAAAAAAGTCAAAACCGTTAAATTTTACACTATTCCAAATTTTAATTTTTAACATTTTCTTTTCTAGCCATGTCTTTTTTCTACCCACCAAATGGCCCACCCTAATACATATTCTTATAAAAAATACTATTTTCTATATAAAAATATTCTCTTTACAGATGAGAAAAGTTTCACTGTTGAAGTAGTTTTTAATAAGCAAAACGACAAAATCTAATCTGAAATTTCTAAAGACGCAAAAAAAGTTGTTCCAAGGGTTCAGCGTGGCCTCCTCCAGCCTCCGTAATGGTTTGGTGAGGAGTGTCTATTCAGTTTTGCAGAAAAGGGGTTAAGACCGAGGCAAAAGTGGGAAGGAGGATGTCTTAGAAGTCATGGCGAAGATGAGCAGTACTCTTGGATTTTCCAGCAAGATTCCGCTCCAGCCTATAAGCCAAAAACCACACAGCAGTGGCTAAACAATAATATTCCCGGAAGTCCAGATCTGAATCCATTGGATTCAAGTTTGTTGTCTGAATTGGAGAACATAGACTGTCACAGACCTCACAGAAATTTGGAGCGTCTCAAACAGTCTTTGGTTCACGCAGCGACGTCAATATCCACGGAAACCGTGCTTGCTGCAATAGCTGAATGGCCTAATCGTTTGAAGGTTTGTGTAAAAGCAAATGGCGATCATTTCAAATGAAAATTTAAAATTTTGTTTTTTTTTTTAATATTTACATGATTAAATAAAACTAACTTCATAAACAAAGTTTTATAATTTCATATCTATAACGGACTTACTTGTAACAGAATTTATGGCAGTACTAAGTATATATGTGCATATATATTTATATATATATTTGTAGTATTTAAAGATCTGTATGTAGTCCACGATTTCATTGAACCTCCTTTTCTACTTACCTTCCAACCAGCGCTGCTATTCGAATCACCCTTATCCTTGAAATATGGCACATTCTGCACCATCCATTCGTAGATTTGGCTCAAAGTGAGCCGTTTGTCGGGCGCCGAACCGATAGCGTGCGTTATAAGATCCGCATACGATAAATTTCCCCACGCATTACGACGCGACGAGTTTTTTTTTGCTGTGTTAATATTTTGCACAGCTTGCTGCGAATCTGAAAAGCAACGAAATTTTTAATTACAATTCTTGCAATTCGAAAATATTTGACAACAAATATGTTTACATGGAAATACATTTGTGTACCTGTGTGGATATAGTACATACCTACATACAGATGTATTTACATAAAGGAACATACATATGTATGTATCTATGTACAGGTATGTACGTTTACTTATTCATATTTCCATGTGTAGTTTTGTGTATATTTTTATACCCAGTGCATCATGCTTCAGGCCATTATAAAATTGTCAACGAAACGGAAGCAAAAATTTACTTCTTTTGTAATACGTAAACTCTTATTAGGGTCGTTGATCTCATCGTGCCGGGATATCAGTGCCACACATATAAGGATTCGACTATAAAATTGTTTATTATTTTTTAAGTGGAAAAAAATCTACATCTCTCTTTTAATTTAGTGCCAGAAATTATCTGTGTGCCACATACTATTTATGATATATAATACAAGTGATCAGTATTTTGCACCCGAGGGATATTTGTGCCTACGTGAATTCCATTCAGGTGGACGTACTTTGTTAATGGGGAAACAAAAAATAATAGAAAACGTTTTTGCTGTTACTCGTAACAGTCGCTCCTTTGCAAGCAATGGTTCTGAGTGCACTACTGCCATGAAAAAGTGAAAATCATTTGTTATTTTGGGAACAGGATTTGAAATGATTGAGAATCTAATATTATATTTAAGATTTTTTTTTTAATTTTACCTAGTGTGGATTGTAAAACAATTCTTATTCTTATTTAAATTAAATTTGGAAAAAAATCTCGCGATCGACTTCGGGATTCTATAAAAAATATTCCAAAATACAGGAAATGTAAATGCACTTTAATATCGGATATTGAAAATATTGAAGCTTGAAATTTGTATTAATTTATAAATACGTAAGTACGCCAACATTAATTTCTATTCGGCCGATTTGAATTATATTTCATGTGGTGAAAAATTTAGTTCTTCACAATTCAGGAGGGCATTAAAGGCCTACTTTTAAGTTCCAAAATATGTTTTCGCAATGGATTGTGCGTGGCCATTCGGTAGGGCCCAGGTTCGAAACCACTGTGGCCATGAAACACCAAATGATAGAGTTTTTTTAAAGCGGTCGCCGATCGACAGGCAAGATTCGGAGTGGGTTTCTGTCATGAAAAAGCTCCTCATAAAAAAAGCTCCTCTGCCGTTCGGAGACGGCATTAAATTGTAGATCCCAATTGAAGGAGGAGCTTAATCGAGCATCTAATTGGGATATAAGCGCACAACTCCGGCTTCAGTCATTGTTTCGAAGGGTTTGAATTATTTTGTCAATAACATCGCGAAATTACTTCAATCTATTAATCATAAACACTGAGTATACAAATTGCAGTTCAGTTCTCTTTTGCTTACCTCCGCCCGCCAGCTGTTGATTACTCGCTTTCGTGCTGTCCAAATCGTCTGATGGCTCCACAAATTGTTCTGGCCGTGGACATGGCCAGGTATTCGATCTGGCACGAGTTTGCGGCTCAAAACCACCATCGCCCTGTAGTTCGGTGACTAGATCCATATGCAGGGGAATATCTGTGGGCGGTGGCGTGGGCCAGTCATGCACGAAGCCCTCCATTATGGTAAACGGATCGTTTATTAGGTGCAGTTTTGCGGAATTGATGTAACAAGTCGGATAGAAAATTGTTTGAGCAATTTTGGCGTATGTGAAAATACTTGTGATTTTAAAAGTTCTAGTTAGAGCGACGAAGTTCTGAAATGATAATAAATATAGATTTTTACATTGATAATTGCTTGAAGAAAAGAAATGTGAAAATATATATTAGTTATATAATATATGTTAATATAATAATAATCACTGTTAATTTTGTAAGTGCTTGGCCTAGCATACTGCTCATATTGACTGAATTACAAACAAAGTATGATACTTATCGCTCTGGAATCAATTAGAACCATGAAACAAGTAGTCACTTAGAAACAAATCTTACTTTACTCCATATTAGCACATTTACGCACGAGCAAGCAATACATGTTAATATTTCTATCAAATATTTACCCAGTATTTATAGCTTTGAAGTAGGAAAATTAATACTTTTGCATTTTAAAAGTTTGTATTTCTTATGTATAGTATTACTTCTCAGCCCAGTGGAAGCAACGTACAAATATTTAATTAAACGAATAACAAATCCTCTGACTAAATTAAACTCATTCAAATAATGTCATGGAAAATTTTTCGACAATATTCAACTAATAAATGCCATTTAAATGTTAAAATTTTTAAATATTGAAATAACCATAGTCGATATGGTTTATTTACAACAAACAAGCTTACAGATAATGTTGACCAACCACTTGGGCAATGCGAAAGTCCAAGGCTTCGCTTTGAATGAAAACGATATAAGAGAGTTTTTAGAACTGACAACCTGCAAATCTAAGATTTTACTGCAGAAGCATATAAATATTTTAATTGAGAAAAAACTGAACTCTGCAGTAATAGAACTTATGAAACTGTCATAAATTAGTACTCTTGGATTGGCTTCTGAGTTCAAATAAAAAAATTGGCAAAAGTGGCAAATAACATTTGCTTTGTTTTTGCAAGTATCAGGAGTTCAAACAAAAAGGCTCTCATAGTCATAGTGCAGCGAATAAAGAGCCAGCGGCTACGTTGGTTAGGTCATGTCGTCCGTATGGATACAAATACTCCAGCCTTGAAGATATTCTATGTGGTACCAGCTGGTGGTAGCAGAGGCAGAGCAAGGTCTCCTCTGCATTGGAAAGATCACATGGGAAAAGACTTGGCTTCAGTTGGTGTGCCCAATTGGCGCCCGTTACAAGCATGAGTTAGGAACGACTGGCGTGCTTTGTTGAACTCGGTCAAAATCGCTTAAGCGGTTGTCGCGCCAATCAAAAAAAAACGAATAGCGATTTATTTAGGTTATAATATTGAACAAATAATATTTTATTGAAAAACTAATTGGGCTCTTATCTTGATGAATATCTGCAGGCAAGGAATTCTAATTCTAATTTTTGAATGCACACACAATTTATATTCAAAACATTTGCCCTAAAAAAATAAATATATATATAAACATAACTTCTGCTCAAATATGAACGAGACGTTATAAATAAAACGGTCCGCGGATGACATATGGCAAAAATAAATTTTTTGTTTTTTGGTAGGACGGTTATAAGCTTACATGGCAAATTTCAGCGTTATATGTCACATAGTTTGTTTTCTGTGCTACTGTAAACAAGTCAAGCTCGAGTGTGTTCTTCGAATTCTCTTTTATGACTTCAACTGTCTCAAAATGTTTTCCACGGAGCGGCAACTTGGGAGCTTGGGAAACAGGAAAAAGTCACATGGAGCCATATCAGGCGAATACGGTGCTTGCGGAACGATATTAACATTATTTTTGTTCAAATAATCGCGAACAAGACGTGATGGGTGAGCTGGTGCATTATCGTGATGCAAGAACCATGACTTGTTGTCCCACAATTCCTTCCTTTTAAAACGAATGTTCTCGCGCAAACGCTTTAAAACGTCTAAATAATTTTCAGCGTTAACCGATCGGCCTTGCGGAAGGAACTCCGAGTGCACCACACCTTTGTAATCGAAAAAAAACAGTCAGCATAACCTTCATTTTTGAGCGACTTTGGCGTGGTTTTTTGGGTTGATGTACGGCCCTCTTTGAACGATTTGCACCACTGGAAAACACGTGCACGCGATAGAGCAGAGTCCCCATAGGTTGTCTGCAACATTTTTAAGGCGTCTGAAGCCGAAATTTTGTTGGAATAACAAAATTTCAAACAAATTCTTTGTTCAACTTGAATTTTCATCGTTAAATTCGAAGAACACACTCGAGCTTGACTTGTTTACAGTAGCACAGAAAACAAACTATGTCACATATAACGCTGAAATTTGCCATGTAAGCCTCTAACAGTCCTACCAAAAAACAAAAAATTTATTTTTGCCATATGTCATCCGCGGACCGTTTTATTGATAACGTCTCGTTCATATTTGAGTAGAAGGTATATGTTCCTTTTTTTATTAAAACCAATGAATTTTTTAATTTCTTGCATTTTTGGGCCATGGAAAATGTTCAATTCAGTATCGGCCGAAATTGATCGAAGTTCGTTTCAGTTCAATTCGGTTCGGCCTTTTCTAAACATAACATATTATACTAGTCCAGCAAAGTTGAGTTATAATCGTATATATAATAGGGGCTTACACACCTTTTGGGTGTTTGGCTGAGCTTCTCCTTCTATATGTGTTGTGCGTCTTAATGTTGTTTCACAAAAGGAGTTACCTACGTTCTAAAAAGTTTGGGCTTTAAACAACATGTTGGTAACCCTATTAGTTTTTTTTTTTCAAGAAAATTTAAATCTATTTCCATATAATAATGATTTTGGAATTACCTATTTCTATTTTGTCGAAAGAAAAGCTCTTGAAATATATAAAAAGACATATTCTTTGTGGCTTGTCTTCTAACTCAAAATTTTTTTTTTTTTGATCTGAAACTATTTCGACCTTTCCAAGTTCAAAGTGGGCACGCAAGAATTCTAAAAATAACAAAATTCACCCATAAATCTTTCAAAGTGCGTGAGAAACTGAAAAATGTATACTAAAATGAAAATCACAAACACACTCATTACGCTCTTATTTTATTTAGGTATGGTGTGCGTGTATGCAGGTAAGTGCAATGCACTATTGTTGTATTTTCAGTCAAATACTGAATATAATAAATACAAAAAATTTAAAGAAACTTGTATTGATACGCAAAAAGAGCCGCCATCACTACGAAATAAATGCGGCCATGCAATGTTGGATTTCGATGGATTTTTGCTGTAGTAAATTTTTTAAAGTATAGTACAAAGTGGCGCAAAATTAATCACCATATCAGAAGATTTATAATTTTTGCAAATGGCCTCGTACATCAGTCATATTTGGCACTTGGGAACCAGACAGCTGCAGTATACACACAGAAAAGAGATGAAAATAAGTATTTCCATCAGACAAAATATTTTATTTTTTTATTTTGGAAAAAAGTTAATTCAAAACTAAAATCAGATGACTCATTTTGCGCCACCTTGTGCTTGAAATTGCATATAGTATAATATGTTAAAAAAATTTACAATATCTCCAATACACAGAACCAAATACAATAAATCGTGAATTACCCTATTGATTGTAATCAATAGAAAAGTAAAAAATAGTATTGATTAAGAGACGTATGGCGATTGAATACATACACATACACATATTTTTTTAAAAACTTATGGCAGCAAACGCCTATGCAAACAAAGAAATGCAAAATTTCGTTAATTTCTTTCCTTATGAATAAATATTTGTACGAATAACCTGAGTTCAACAAACTTCCAAATATTTTAACGTACTTTCTCTTACTTTCCAATGTCAGTGAAATTCCATGATTTCTTTCAAAGAACTACCTTCGAATAACGACGTCTCTTTGTCTGGTGCTCAATGACAAATATCAAAAATGATAATTTGAGGTCAAAATTACGAGCGCTTATCTCAATTACTCATTATCATTAGCACTTCACCATTGAGTACTTCAAACGGAAATGAAACATTCACTTGTTACTAGGGTGAAAAATACCGAATTCGCTACCCCCTTTGTTCTCTATCACAAACTATTGTGTTGACTATATTAAAGAACGCTCATCTAAATGCTAGGATGAACGTTTCATTTTTTTTTTTTGCTTTATAACCCGTATTCAACCGATGTTTCTAGATTTGATTAAAAATTATCTCCTTTGCATTTCAAATATCAGCTTTAATTTCTTTTTTATATATTTGTTGTCGCATTTTCTACAAAAAATATTTATTTGAAATATGTAAATGCATTTTATTAATCTGTTAATAGTATAAAATCGAAAAACTAAGTAATAACAAATATAATCCAATACATGATAATTTAATGATGTCAGAACTTTGTTTTGCTAAAAAATATTTGTTTTCTTAAGCAAATCTTGTCATTTCAGTAAACCATTAATTGGAACTTGAACAGCTTCCTTCACCATTAAATCAAATATCTAGAAATTTTGCCCTAATCCGAGTTTTCTTCAAACAACATTTGAGTGAATAATAAAGGAATTAGAAAAAATGAAGCTGATTTGGTCGTGGACACTTTGATTTACCCTTCTCACCCTTCTTAAATTTATTCCAAAAATTTCAAGTAAACCACCTAGTATTTTGGCCAATTTTGACTATTTTTCTTCCGCCTTATAATGTTTCATTAATTTATTATAAAAGTATAGTTCATTCTGCAGCAAATATGATCTAAATCAAAGTTTCCCACTTTCTCAAAACTTATAAAAGCTTTACAAATTTTCATCAAAATTTCAAATTTTGTAAACAGGATTAGAACAAAAATTGGGTACGCAGTTTCATAGCCCATTAAATTCCATTATACTCGTAATAAAGTGCAAGAGTGAAGTGACTCAAAGTTCTCATTTTTCCTGTGAAGGTGTTGCACATTATCTCTTAAACGTTTTCTTTTTTTCCGTGATAGCTGAGACTAACATTTGCTCATTTTAACATTTTGTCTTCGCTTTAAATCGAAATTATCAGAAATGGTAGGTATAGATATTTACTAGAATGACACTCTTTACGATAAAAATGTCACAATGAAATCTAGGCATTAGACAGACTACAACTAGCAACCGAAAATATTAATTTCATAGTGTTTTGGCACGCTTTCCGTTTGCTTTACTGCATTTCTGTTTGAAGCTTTAGTAGTTAGTTGTCTAATTTTTGTACTCGCGGGTAAAAAATTCGTCTCGTCGCGCCAGTTTTCTGCCTGGTTTTCGGCTCGTATCATGACGATTTTACTTCACTTTTGCACACCGATGTGTTTTTTATAGCCAAATCTCACTTTCAATCTTCTTCTTCTTTCTTCTTAGTTTGCGAGTAATCGTTTTTTTTTTTTTTAATTTTTCTCAATAATTTTACATACTTCCAATTCGTTTCCCATTTTGAAATGAAAAAGGGTTCTTTTGTAACATTCATCTCAAAGCTTATTACGAAACTATTTTTCAGATATAACAATTTATATATTTTAGAAATCAGTTTCTCCCGGACTTCCGACTTTTTTTACAAAGCACCACTCAATTTTGATGATACTTATGCTATACCCACAATGTTGGCGCATTTGAAAAACTAAAGAAAAAGTGCCAAGAACTACTTTCAACGATAAGATAAGATTTTGTCAGACCACATCACAAGCAAGCATAAACAGTAAGGAAAACTAACTAGATTCGGTACGCACCAAACTTTCCACATCCATGCACATTTTTGTAAAAATTTAATTTGGGCTGGTAGATAATTTTTGCTCCAATTATCGTGGACGGGCGGACGGCTAAATTAACTACACTCAGCGTTCTGATCATTTTAAAATATACAACGTGGCGCAAAACTAATCAACCAATTTACTTTTTGAATAACTTTTTTACTAAATAAAAGTCTTTATTTTGACCTGCATGCGCTCCTTTGCTTGTCTGTTTATATACTTCAGTTGCCTAGTTCACATATGTCAAATATGAATGACGTACGACGCCATTTGCAAAAATTATAAATCTTCCGATGGGGTGATTAATTTTGTGATAGCCTGTATATACATACATATGTGCATGTATCTCGATTATTTTATGAGGTTATATATAACCGTTATGTGAAGATAATTATAATACCCTTCGGCACAAGTACACGGGTATGAAAAATATCGTTTCATTTGAAAAATATATTACCGACATCACTTCAAAAATTATCAGACATAAAAGACAGACCGTACGGCACTCTGATAACTGTCATACGGTGTGTACAAGTTAGAAGATTGTGAAGATTAAATTTGCACAGAACATTTTAAACGTGAACGCATACCTACATGCATATATACATGTGTAGCCCGTATCACCCCACGAAACTGAAAGCAATTCTAAACAAATATTTGTTTAATTCGCTGAAAATTCTCAAGCACGCCTTTCGATTTGTCGCTAACCTTTAAAGACATAAACATACCTGCTGTCATGTATGACTTTATGACTAACAAATAAACACGTTTTCATAAAATTGGAAAGTGGTCAAAAAGAAAAAAATCGTTCAAAGTGAAGCTAGCAAAATATCAATGTAAACACTCGGAGAAAAATTAAATAAAATCGAAGCACTTAATCTGCCGCACCGCTTCGACGCCTGCCAGCGATTGCCATGGCCATCCGTGGTGGCGGGAACTTCCGATGTTTGTAAACAATTTGCAATTTATGCGCTGTTTTTTTTTCTTCTTCCAACTATAAACAAACCGGTTAAAATATGTATGTCGGTATGCATGTGTCTGTGATTTTTTTGCAAAAAAATGTTAATATCATTATTTTCTTATTTTTTTAGTTTCTGCACCCAAATAAATGACGCAGACTAACATCAACAACAAATTTGTTTAGTTTAGCGAATGGCTTAGTATGTATATACATATATTATGTATTTGTGTGTATATATGCGCGAACAGTTATGCTAATCGTGATTTCTTCGAATGCGAATTCTTATTCCATTTTCATGTCAACCTTGAATAAGTGACGAGATAAATAATTATTTTAGTGCTGCATTTAATTGGTAAATGCGTAAGTGTGCGCATACATACATACAGTAGCGGACAAAATAGATGCAGTGGAACATTTTGCAAAGTGGTGACATTTTTTTTTGTTGCCTCATTTTGTTTTAATTTTTTATTTATAAACCATTGTTCATACTAAAAAAAACGGGATTGAGGACCGGGAGAAAAATAACCCTTTCCCACGACAAATCCATACTACTAGTGTATAATTCTGATTGAAATAATTCGCATAGATTTTTTATACTCGTCCAAACGACTTTTTCAAATATTCTTCAGTTCTCCAACATTCCGATGGACTGAAATTTAGATATAGAGCGTTTCCATTTCAAATGATACAGGGTCATCATTGTAATGAGCTGTGATTTGATACTCTTACCGAAAAGTTTGGTAGTCTTCAACATCCACTTGCAAATAACCTTTTCACTCACGAACTTTATTTGTATTTTTTTCAGTGAGTTCATCTGGCCTCAAACGAGCACGTCAAAGAAAATGGTCACCTATTTTTCAGAAAATCTGGTCACGTTGCAACTGCTTCAACTGCTAAGAAACTTCAACCAGTCAAGACAATATGAGCTCTCACGTATCGGCTCACACAAGAGAGTTTCTGAGTACCCAGAATATTAAATTAATGGGTCACCTGCCTTACAGCCCTGATTCGGCAGCTAATGTGTTTTTTTGGCTCCCGAATATAAAAAATAAAAGGTGAGGTAGACGTTTTCCACTGTCCAAAAATGCTGTTGAAGCCTTTAAACAGCTCATTTTGGAGGTATCCATTCTGAATGGCAAAACTGATTTCAAAATTAGTTCAATTGAATGCAGAAGGGAATAATTTTTTTTTTTTGTAATTTTTTTAAAACAATCTCCTCACATTGTCTTTTTTTTATTAATAGCTTAGAATATGCCTTAAGTAAAGAGAATAAGTTTTCCTTCAAAGTTTTATAATGGAATTCGAATAACTTTTCGAGTTATATTTAAATAATACGTACAGCACTAAATTTTCGAAAAATAGTTTTAAATACCTATACTACTTCAAAGGTAAGGTAAGAGGACATATCCAACTATTAAAAAGCAATGTTCGGGAGAATAGCTGATTTTTTTTGGTTTTTGACATTTTAAGCAGTTTCAGAACGCTTCAATAATCCAACGAGGTCAAATAACTGACCACTACGATCGTTATGAGACTTTCATATGAGGTTGGAATTCCCATCTTCATAAAATTCCTAAATAAGTAAAGCGACATGGGCCATGTAAACCTATTCAAGACTTGTCACAAGTCGCAATATCTTCTCAGATGCACTTCTCTGTATATTCGTGTACTGACAAATTACCTGCATCTACGAATAGCTTGCAAGAAAATAAGCCTCGAACAGGCATTCAAGGAAAAATCAGTAGGATAGAAAGTTGAAGGGTTTCTCACTCTTTCACTATGGAAATTAGCTTTGGCCGGAAACTTAAAGTCAAAACTCACCATTGAGAAACGATTTTCCACATCTTCATTCAAGATATGCACTTATAAGCACATGTATTTTTGTTTTTTAGAGTGGCATGGCCATTAAATGCTATCTTTATAAGAGTTGATAAAAATGGTTGAATTTCACTTTTTTTAATTAATGGCGTCGGAGTACATCTTGAACTACAAGGAGGCAAATAATATTTTGCATCCTTATTTTTGCGGGACTGCAAAAAGCAATTTGAAAGCAAAAAATTTAATTCCATCCCAATTCCACAACAGCCAAAGCGCTTAGTGTGTAACTAACATTCGATTGGTATCCGCTGGGGAGTCCACTCGGGACTTGAAACATTAAATGATAGAAATATTTCTAGTATCTACCGTGCCTCGGCAGGCAATGCAAGCCTACGAGTATATTTCCGCCATCAAAATTAAATCATAAAAATATCATTTCAAAAACCATTAATTCAGAATCCGCATAAAACTGCTCCCCATTCCCAATTCGTACCAACAAGAAGAAACTAGGCCAAACACCTAACAAAGGATGTATATATGTATGTACAAATATGTATGGTATGAGCTAATATTTATTATAATGCATACATACATAGGTATTAGCTGAAAACAATGTCAAAACCATGGCACGTGCGAAAGTATTTCAGCAAAAATTGCAATTATTTTTATATACTGGCTGTATATTCAAACACTTAGTTTGCAAAACGCTTCAAAGCTAATGAACTGTGCAATTCAAACCAAATAAAATAAAGCATTTTTTTGGTAGGCGAATATATTTCATTTAACTTGTGTTTCATTTTAATTCGAAATTTGCGAAATTTAAATTTATAATTAGAAATGCGATCGGCAAATGAAGGTTTTTCTGGTTCTTTGCCAAAAAATGACGGGCACGTGTACTTTGTGGCAATGTAGGACAACACGTGATCATCGCGGTAACAAAATTACTTATAAAGTAAAACATGTAATTGGTTGTGGTACTCAAATATATATGTATAAATATGTATATTTCTACAACAAAAAGAAAAGAAAATAACTAAATTTGAAAGAGAAAGTAGGTACTAACTTGATTGGGATTAACTTACAATAAACTGCAATAAAATTTTACGTTTTTGCAATTTCTTCCAGAAAGTCATACCTTTACCCACCAGAAATCATACCCATCACACAGCACCGAGGGAAACCACAATTTTTACTTGCTAGACAAGCAATAAATAAAACCATAAGATATTGGTGCGATAGATAAGCAACTTGATAGCAAATATTAAAACCCAGAACCTGTGTATCTATAGGTATATACATGTGTATACATATATGTGATTGTCGCTTACACTCTTTTTGGGTGTTAGGCTGAGCTCCTCCTCCCATGCGTATTGGTGGTTTCGCACAAATGGAGCGACCTATAATTTATGCCGACTCCGAACCAGAGATGGCTTTTGTGAAGAGCTTATCCATGGCAGAAGTACACTCGAAGGTTCGCTATTGCTTGCCGAAGGGCGGCTGTTTTTCTATCATTTAAAAATTTGAACCTGCGCACTTCCGAATGGTAATCATGTGCCAACCCATTCAGCTACGGTGCCCCTATATATCCACCTAATGTAATTAATTTTCAATAGATTAAATAAACTCGTGATAAAGGGCGCGTAAGTTCCTACTTCAACTTATTACTTTCCTAATTTTCCATTAGCAACCAATTTTTATACGAATATTTATTAGGCGCAATTTGTTATTTCAAATAAGGTTAATAAAATAAACGTTAAGACAGGGGGTCTACTTACATATATGCATGCATACATACCTCATCATTTGATAAGATATTTAACGGAGAAATTATTTATGTATATGCGTGATTTTTACATGGCTGTTAGCCATTTTAGTGCAAATTTTACTACAAACTCGTTGTTACAAATTCAAAGTCATTTTAAAACTGTAAAAAATCACAAACACGTGTAGGGGTAGATTTACTCAAGACGGCGTGGCATTTACAAATATCGAGCAATGGCGGTGAAATTTTGATAAGAATGTTAATTACAGATATGGCAACCTAACATATATAACAGCTCAAATCAACTTATCGACTTAAAGCGTCAGCTGATGGTTGTTCTGGAAACATTTTGATCCGGGTGGTATGAATGAAAACTAAATACTTATTTGTATGAAGCTTTGTTGGCTTATCGTTTCTATGGACAGATATGCGAAAATCAATGGCTCCTTTTTTTACATCCCAAGATTAATTGTTACTTGAAATCAGCATTTAATTAACATGTTTCAATGAATAGTTAC
Organism: Anastrepha obliqua; assembly: GCF_027943255.1. NCBI lineage: Eukaryota > Metazoa > Arthropoda > Insecta > Diptera > Tephritidae > Anastrepha > Anastrepha obliqua. The sequence goes on from NC_072892.1 coordinate 93,690,795, forward strand.
ATAGCTTACATTTAATATATTAGCAACAGTAATATACTTAGTTATATTGGGTGTGCAACTAAGTTTTAAAGGTTTTTTTCGATTTCAAAAATTTATTGTTAAAAATTGGTACAACATATTTTATCCAAAATACTGTCCATCACTAGCTATAACGTTTTCCCACTTCTCTGGTAATGCATCAAGCCGAAGAACTCATCAAGCCAATTTTGGATACCTTCAACCGAAGTGAAACGCACTCCCGTCAGGGCATTCTGCATCGACCGGTACAAATGGTAATCTGATGGTGCAAGATCTGGGCTATAAGGCGGGTGGGGTAGAACTTCCCATCCGCTACCATCGAAATAGGTTTTGACCACTTGTGCGACATGCGGCCGAGCATTGTCATGATGAAAAATCAATGTCTCATGTCTGGTCACCACTTTTGAATCGTCGGAACCAGTACTCGCAGGTTGAAATTGATGGAGCATTCTCACCGTAAGCCTCACACAGCATCCGATAACTTTCCGCTGCACTTTTCTTCAGATGGAAGCAAAATAGCAATGCTTCCCGCGAATGAAGTTTTGTAGGCACAAAAGCTGACATAGTCTTTGTATAAAAAAATTTTTTGTTTACACTTCGACGAAATGACACAAACTAAGAAACGACACTTAATGATGACGCTTTCACACGAAACTCGTTACACAAATACTCAGTACAATTTGACACTAGTATTACTATATGTTTTAAATCCTTTAAAACTTAGTTGCACACCTAATAGTTTTTGTATCTGTTAATGCTTTTGGTGTTATTCGCTTTAATCTTAATTTCTGTGTCAGCTCCATGTGCGGTGTTTTTTGTACCTCTTTGTTCGAATGGGTTAGTAATTTTTGTGTGTGTTTCGTGCTGTATTTCTGTGTCGTGGTGTAAGACTTCATTTGTTAAAAACCAACGATAGTCCTTAAGATTTTTGATTGAAGTCGTTGAATTATATGTAAAGGGTGGTTCAGTTTCAAGGGCCGGTGTTGATTTTAAATAGAATTGAATTTTTTTAGGAAATTAGTGTCATTTCTCTTTATTATGATAATATTGGTATGCCTCAATTACGTTTGGAATAAAATATCGGCCAAATAGCCGCCACGCCTTGACCGCACACCACCATCCGATGGTCCAAATTTTCGACGACGCCGAGGCATAATTGAGGTTCTATACCGTTAATGTGCCGATTTATCTCATCCTTTAGCTCTTGAATTGTTGCTGGCTTATCGACGTACACCTTTTCTTTCAAATAACCCCAAAGAAAGAAGTCCAATGGTGTCAATTCACATGATCTTGGCGGCCAATTGACACCGCAAAAGAGCCATTGTTTCGTTAGCTGTGTGACAAGTGGCACCATCCTGTTGAAACCACATATCGTCCACATCTATATCTTCCAATTCGGTCCATAAAAAGTTCGTTATCATCTCACGATAGCGAACACTATTCACAGCAACTGCCTGACCGGCCTCATTTTGGAAAAAAATACGGCCCAATTATGCCGCCGGCCCATAAACCGCACCAAACAGTCACTCTTTGTGGGTGCATTGGTTTTTCGGCAATCACTCTTGGATTATCATTCGCCCAAATGCGGCAATTCTGCTTATTGGCGAATCCACTGAGGTGAAAATGTGCCTCATCATTGAAGATGATTTTCTTCGAAAATTGGTCATTCAGTGTTCCCCGTTTTCATAATAAACCTGAATAACTTTAACGCGTTGCTCGATTATGTATCTTTCCATGGTTTAAATTGACTTAGTCTGAAATTAAAAAATGTGAAATGAAATGCAGAAAAAAACTTGACGTTTAGGTGTGGTTCACATTCAACATCGGCCCTTGAAATTTAACCACCCTTTATATTTGATTTGCTTGCTGTCCCTCATAGTTCTATTCCTTATCTCCAGATGGGTATTATCATGGTCATATAACTATATTAGTAGTTTGTTGTATGCTGACACTTCGTTCCATTTTTGGATTATATGGCCCTTCCTGGTCAGTTTTGCGTCAATGATCATGCCCAGGTATTTAGCTTTTGCGTTTTGAGTGATAACTGTTATTAATTGTTAGCGTACGATGGTCATGTTTGCGATTGGTATATATTACATGGATCGTTTTATCTGCCTTTACTTGGATTCCCCATTTTGCGAACCAAGTCAACATTGTGTCAATGAGATTTTGTGACTTCAATGAAGCGGCTTTTATATTCCTATCAGACGTAATTAATACTGTCTTTACCGATGGGTCCAAGACTGAAATAGGGTCTGGAGCTGGATGGTACTTAAACGATAGTAATAAGTATCAATATGCTATGGGGGGAATGGCAACTGTTTTCCAAACGGAAGTTTTTGCCATCCTAAAAGTAGCCGAATGGATAATCGAAAGGAGATGAAGCAGGAAACAGATTGGAGTCTTCAGTGATAGTCAGGCTGCATTGAAGGCCCTGAAGAACGCGAAGCAAACCTCAAAGATTGTTCAAGAATGTAAGAAGAAGCTTAAATCTGTCGCTAGACAAAACAGGCTTGTACTTATATGGGTTCCGGGACACTCCGGTGTTCAAGGAAACGAAATTGCTGACGAATTGGCCAACCGTGGATCAGCGGTGCTCCCACAGGGGCCAGAGCCAATAATCGGAATCAGTTCCGCAGGAATCAAGAATTGGATCAGCGATTATGCAGGCAATCCACATAAAGAGCGATGGTCCGGTCTGGAACGCTGCAGAACTGCAAAGTGTTTTGTGAAAAGTCCGAACAGAAAACTGTCAAACTTTCTACTAAAACTTAGAAAGAAAGATATTCGGTTGATGGTCGGCATCATTACAGGACACAACCCATGGGGTCAGCGTATGACCACCATTGGAATCATCGAGAACCAGGTATGCCTGTCATGCTTGGAGGAGGCGGATAGCACTGAGCACTTTCTCTGTGAGTGTCCTGCCTTTGCTAGAGCAAGGCTACGAGTATTGGGTTCCGATGTCATGGGAATGAGTAATATTCGTTCTCTAAAACTGGAGGATATTTACAGATTTGCTAAAGAATCTGGAAAATTCTTACAGGACTAACTATCTCTATCTCTGTCTCTATTCTTTCCTATCTCTTTCTCCGATACTTTTCTCCCTCCCTCCTTGACTATCTACCCCCTTTCCAGAGCTTTAAATACAATGGGCTCTTTAGCCTGAGTGTTTTAGGAGCCACCAAATCTCCTGGTGCTCCTTGGCTCGACCTTTTCAAATTCAATTCAGTACTGTGTCCTCGGCGAATTTAGTAATCATGCTGTATGGTTGGTCACAATACGCTGCCTTCTGCTACTCCAGCATCCATTTTTAATACCTCCGAGCATTCATCCTTATGTTTAACATAGAAGTACCGGTCGCTTAGGTAACTTGGCAGTAGTCAAGTTGATAGTAGTCAAGTGGAAATATTTATTTTAACTTATATACTAGCCGTGGGTGCCATACGCTGTCAAAAGCCTTCGCTACGTCGAGATAAGTTGCGACACAGTAGTTTTTCTTGTCAATTTATATACCTTCCAAAAGTCAAATTTACATATTTTGATTCCATTAGTATAAATTTTCATCAATTTCATGCATTATTTTCAAGCTTAAACTTTTCTATTGTTTGAGGTTAATTTTTCAAAAACCGAAAAATAAATGTTTAACTAGTTTTATTTATAGAAAAAAATCGATTTTTAAAAGTAGTTAGTTAGTTAACTCTTATGTTCTTTATTTTAAAAAGATAATTATATACATACTAATATAGTCGATACTTATTACTAGTAGAACGTACGATAATAACATTGATATATTGCCAATCGGAATAATTTAAAATAAGAATATGATGGCACATTTTCTGCATTTTTAAGGGATTCAGGTTAAAAAATTTGATTATAAAATGCAAAAATAACTAAAACTTCAGTAGGCAGAAAATATTATTATTTAGACTCAAAACTGTCCATACTTAGGAAAGTTCATTTAAAATAATTTGCCTATATTTGAGACAGCAGGATAAACATTCAATACAAAGCTCTATAATCACAGCTATTTAAGATATTTATACTATTTGATATATCTAACGTCTTTTCCTTTAGGGTATAAACGATTTTTTTTATAAATTAGATTTTTGAAAGTACATAGTTTGACATCTTAATATTTCTCCGAAATATTTTAGCAAGACTTTTAAGACTTAAGAAATTGTGTAATTCCACAAAATCGCAATTTTTTATGCTGCCTCATCCTAATTGGTAGGGTATTTTTTTTAATTACAAGAAAATTGTCCATATCGAGCAAAAAGTTATCCAAAACAAAATTGAATGAGTAATTTTTCGCCACTTTGTAGTGGTGGGAAGTATGGAGTACTTTTAAGAGTCGAATACTTCGGTATCGATCGAAATTACATATGTATACTACATATGGGAGAATAACTTTGAAGGGGGCAAAATAGATATTGGTGAATGAATAATAAAGAGTTACCCTTTTGCAACGTATCTCCTATACGAATATATTTTGTATAAAATAATCGTTGGGCGCGACATCTGTATTATCAGTAATACTAAATATTTTGTGCTTCAAGGTTTTGGTTTTACGACGTGTTTAAAATGAGTGATGGAGTGGAATTCATTTATCGAATGTGTAATTGCAGTGTTGCTTTTATTGGAAAATTTCATGAAATATTAGCCGCGACCTTAACTAACCATATCGAACGTAAAGAAGCAGTCCATCAGGAGAAAAGTTATCAACTCACTGACAACAATGACGGCAAAGATATGAATTATATTTCAAATGACAATGAATTCTCAGATATAGAGAAAGAAGTTATATCAAATAAGAAAAACATGTGAAAATATATAAAACAACATTTCTTCAAAATCCACAAGCTTTTTTGTAATAGTTTTACTTCACAATTATTTTACATATGAAGTTAATGGAGAATATAAACTGAATCCACTGTCCGCAATATCGCAACAAGATATAATAAGAGTTTGGATTGCGGTTTTGAGAAAAGGAAAAATTCATTTAATTATTAAAAAAAAATGATGCTTACTATGTATTACAAAATTTGACAGAGTTCAAGGATCTAGGAAACTTTTCTGTAAAAATATTTTGATAAAGAAAATACTCGTACACGGACTGCGGGATCAACTGGTAAAGGGTAAAATTTCATAAGAGGACGACTTTCCCTGTAACATTACATGAAAAAGTGCTTCTGTCACTTGAAAAGAGACAAAAATTTCCTTGTAACTAATCTTATGTAATCTTAAATATATGTATATATAAGGACTAGTTACAAAAAACCATTATTTTCCCAATAGCCAAAAAGTGGCTTTAGTAATTAATTCCTCGCATTTTGTATCTCATTGAGTTATTGTCATCATTGAATCGCCGTGTGCAAACGCAAATGATCGCTAACCCAGGATTGTCGATAAGGAAGGTTTTGCTTTGTGTTTGATGATATTGTCCAGGAATCAACTGCTGTTTTTGCGTTTATATGGCACAATTTTGTAAAGGCAATAGCAATTCATTCACACTTTTTTTACTAATTCATTTACGATTCTCTCAATGCCCTTGTCACTATCTATGATTTTTCAAAAATAGAAAATTTGGCAAATGATTTTACATCAGGGTTGGGCATAGTGCACTAAATATGTATCATAATCTATACTAATATTATAAAGAGGAAAACTTTGTTTGTTACGAATAGGCTCAAAAACTACTGGACCGATTTTAAAAATTCTTTCACCATTCGAAAGCTACATCATCCACGAGTAACATGGATTATATTTTATTTTGGAAATAGGACTCGAGATATAGGTCAAAACGTGGACCCGGGTAACCTTCGGATGTGTATGTACAATATGGGTATCAAATGGAAGCTGTTGGTGAATGCTTTAGTCCAGACTATTTTTCATGCCGCTCTGTGACTGGGGTCTCGAGATATAGGTCAAAACGTGGACCCGAGTAACCTTTGGTTAAGTATGTACAATATGGGTATCAAATGGAAGCTGTTGGTGAATGCTTTAGTCCAGAGTATTTTTCATGCCGCTCTGTGACTGGGGTCTCGAGATATAGGTCAAAACGTGGACCCGGGTAACCTTTGGTTGTATATGTACAATATGGGTATCAAATGAAAGCTGTTGATAAGTGCTTTAACACGGGGTAATTTTCATACCTATTGATGACTAGGGTCTCGAAATATATGCCAAAACGTGGACTCGCCGTGTCTTTGAACCGAATTAAACCAAACTTACACACATTGTTAAGTAGGTATTGAAGATGATTTCTGTATAGTTTGAATACCTATTGGTAGATAGGGTCCCGAGATATAGGTCAAAACGTGGACTCGGGTAACCTTCGGACGTGTATGTACAATATGGGTATCAAATGAAAGCTGTTGGTGACTACTTTAGTACAAAGTATTTTTCATGCCGCTACGTGACTGGGGTCTCGAGATATAGGTCAAAACGTGGACCCGGGTAACCTTTGGTTGTGTATGTACAATATGGGTATCAAATGAAAGCTGTTGATAAGTGCTTTAATACGGGGTAATTTTCATACCTATTGATGACTAGGGTCTCGAAATATATGCCAAAACGTGGACTCGCCGTGTCTTTGAACCGAATTAAACCAAACTTACACACATTGTTAAGTAGGTATTGAAGATGATTTCCGTATAGTTTGAATACCTATTGGTAGATAGGGTCCCGAGATATAGGTCAAAACGTGGACCCGGGTAACCTTCGGACGTGTATGTACAATATGGGTATCAAATGAAAGCTGTTGGTGACTACTTTAGTACAAAGTATTTTTCATGCCGCTACGTGACTGGGGTCTCGGGATATAGGTCAAAACGTGGACCCGGGTAACCTTTGGTTGTGTATGTACAATATGGGTATCAAATGAAAGCTGTTGATAAGTGCTTTAATACGGGGTAATTTTCATACCTATTGATGACTAGGGTCTCGAAATATATGCCAAAACGTGGACTCGCCGTGTCTTTGAACCGAATTAAACCAAACTTACACACATTGTTAAGTAGGTATTGAAGATGATTTCCGTATAGTTTGAATACCTATTGGTAGATAGGGTCCCGAGATATAGGTCAAAACGTGGACCCGGGTAACCTTCGGACGTGTATGTACAATATGGGTATCAAATGAAAGCTGTTGGTGACTACTTTAGTACAAAGTATTTTTCATGCCGCTACGTGACTGGGGTCTCGAGATATAGGTCAAAACGTGGACCCGGGTAACCTTTGGTTGTGTATGTACAATATGGGTATCAAATGAAAGCTGTTGATAAGTGCTTTAATACGGGGTAATTTTCATACCTATTGATGACTAGGGTCTCGAAATATATGCCAAAACGTGGACCCGCCGTGTCTTTGCACCGAATTAAACCAAACTTACGCACATTGTTAAGTAAGTATTGAAAATGGGTTTCGTAAAATGTGGTTGTAATTCGGAGCACTGGCAACGGGTACATCGTTCTTTTGAACCAGCCATAATGTCGCTTACTTTTTTAACGCTTGGGGCGGAACTGAACTGTCAAATTGACAGTGTGAGTTACAATGTGTCAATATTTCTTTCTGATTTGGATGCCATAAGGAAAAAGTAAGTGCAACATGTAAAAATTGTTTGTGAATTTTTTTGGAGTGGATTTTGGAACAGTGAATAATTTCTTACGAAATTTGAGAATTTAATGTGAAATCCGAATGAAATTATGTGTTCGTGGAAAAAAAATTTTTTTCGTTTTTTTTTTTTGAAAAATATAAATGGATAATGGTTAAAAAAGCTCCAATGCTTAATAAAACATATAAATTGAAACGAAAAATTCATGGATGATCATATGCGTTGATTTGAAATTTAAAAACAATCTTCTTTTTTCCTGATTTTCAATTTATATTTTATATTTACTCAAAAACAAATAGAAAAACAAAAAATATTGTTAATGCCAAAGCGCTTGAAGAAAGAATAAAGAAATAAATAATATGAAAAGCATATATTTTCTGTTCTAAACCATATCTATTCTATTTTAGTGTGCCCAGCGAAGGGGGCCGGGTTTGCTAGTTAATGCAATAAACGGATATAGTGATTTGAAGATTTAGTGTTAATGAAACCCAAATTTTAAGTACCACTAAAAAGTTAGTGGGAGTACTATTTAGTGGTTTTTTATTTTACGTAACTGGAGTCGAAGTCACAGCAAGCAATTTGTACAGAACGACACTAACGGTGGTCTTTATAACGGCCTGGACGACGAAGTTAGACGTCAAGGCATGAGTTGCTGCTCACCAGCTAAACTCCAAAGTCGGACCAGTAATGTCAACAATTCGAGCGGGCAAAGGAAGTTATTATCCGCTCACTCGTCCAAAAGTGGCAGCTTTAGCCGATTGGAAACAAATTGTGTTCCATCAGGGCAACGCCAGGCCAGACATATTAATAATGACTCGACAAAACCTTGATGGGAAGGTTCTTATGAATCCATTTCCAGTGCGGGCCTGTCAATTCACCTGTTCTGGTACTTATATGACGAATGACTTTGTGTGAGAAGAAAAAATCGCCTTAAGAGGAGCTTGTTGAACGGAATCGTAAAGGCTGAGACTTCTGCCAAACGAAGGTTAAACTAAATAATGTCTGTTGTGCTTTTCAACAATTATATTAAAAAATATAATGTTCGCATCCATCGATGTCTGGAGTTTATTTACAAATTTAAATACTTATAACATATTTGCAATAAAAAGTAATGGCAAACAACTATAAAAAAGCTATTTATAGCGACAAAAAATATTTGCTCGCTGTATATGTACAAAAAAATTGAGTTCTGCGGCGCAAAACAATAGTTGACACAAATGTTACTTAAGTATGTGAATATATGTATGTATGTATGTATATGCCAATATATTTGTATTACAATATTTACTTTGAAAGTTTGAGCTACTCTATCTACAAACACGCATACGATGCTTTAGGCGATTTGATCAGCAAAAAGCTGTGCGCCTAATCATTCATGCAAAATTTCCAGAATAAACACTAAATATATATATATATATAGGGCCCGCCATCTATCGTTACGGATTTGAACTAGGTATTATTTGAAGAATGGTAACACTTAGCTGTCATCTGATTTGACAGAAAATTAGTTTTATTCTTCTGCTGAACGAAAATGGTTGTGTATACGCTCAAAGAACGCTGGGAAATATTGCGACATTACTTTGAAAATCATGGTAATGTTGCAGAATGTGTACGAAAATTACGTACGGCAATGGAAAGAAGAAAAGCACCGAATGAAGCGTATGTGCGTTACTACTGGGTTGCTTATTGACAAACCAACGCGTGACCGACCAAAAACCGTGCGTACACCCGAAAATATTGCTGATGTGGCCGAGAGTGTTCGTAAATCACGAGGAACATCAGTTCACCGTCGTTCTCAACAATTGGACATTTCGGAGACATCATTGAGACGAATTTTGCGTAAAGACCTTGGTATGACGCCGTACAAAGTCCAATTGGAACAATTCATTAACCGGAAGGATTGTACTTCAAAATAAAAAAAACAGTTTGGAAAAATATTGAGTAGTTTCTTTTTTATAGCATTTTTAATTCCGTAAAGTTATATGGCGGACCCTATATATACACATAATACATATTTATTTATTTACGTATCTATTTAGTAATATGTAAAAAGTTGGGCAGCTTAACATAACTAAACTATATACATGTACACACTCACGCATATGATGTCTCTATTCACATACGTATGTATGTAGCTATGTAATTACTTTCCTCTTTAGCTATTCATGTAAACTCTCCCAATTAATAGAAGCTCAACATGAGGTATGTAGCCCCAGTCTCTCTACTAATTATCATACATATTCGTATGTATGCAAGTCAGAGGCCTGGCGTGGCAAAGCAGGCAACATATATATGTATGCTATGTGAGTGCGTTGTGTTAAACGAATTCATATGTAGATTTTTGCTTACACACATACGAGTGTGTCAACGCACAATTGTGCGTTCATTGGACAGGTTAGTAAACATTAAGAGAGTGAGGAACAACATATGTATGTATGCAGAAGGAAGAGGTACATATGTGGCTGAAAACGGGCGATACGCCACATTTTTATGATATAAAAGACAAACGAGACAAATTAATTTAAGGGGTGTTCGGCCACTGTAAGATCGAAAATAAGCATATTTTCAGAGACGCCTGGAATAAAAAAATGAGTATTAAGTTGTTTAAAAAAATCTCTCTAACCCGTGTATATGTAATTGTTAATATAAAAGTTCGGATTAAGAATCAGCGCTACAATTCATAATAGCATCATTTAGACGTTCTTAATTATTATTTAGATTTGTACAGCGACCTAATACTTAATACAATTTTTATTTTTTTAAATAACAAGTATTTGGAAAAATATATGTATGTAGTAAGAATATTTACCTATGCCAACAGCGCTTCTTATGATATAAAAACTTTTATTTAAATTATATATTGCAAATATGTATCGGGTATTTTTAAGAGCTTGAGAATATAAAATGATAATACAAAATAGAAATATAGTGGGAATGATTTTTTTTTATTATAATTTTTTTAATATAATATCTGGCATCTAAGAGTTACAGTGCACACTCAATCAGTCCAATTTCGGGCTACTTTTTTGCAATAAATCTGGCCGCATGGCGTCAATGGTGGCTTGCGCAAAGAAAGCGCATTTTTGAGCGCTATCAGAGTCACGACATAAAAATCATGGAAGTGATATATATCTCCACTCTCGCAACGGAACTTCGAAGGGCCAGGAGAATAGTAGCTTTTAGTACCCGTTTCTTATACAAAAAAACAACAGTCACAACCAATAGGCAGCAGATGCGGCGCTCAACTCGTACTTCTATACCTACTCAGAAAGTACTTGGGGGTCACTGTATACCGTAGGCGATGAAACGAAATGAATTTTGATAGGTCGGAAATAAACAAATGGTACGTGGACAATGCACGATGCCTTGATTAAAGTTTGACCAGTAATTTTCCCAATTAAAAACTTTCAGCCGCCTGCGGTTTGGTTAAATTTTAGTGTATTGGTTATCTATAATTAAACAGTTATAAATACCCAATGGACTCTTTTAATGAATAAATAATTTTTGATCTTTAGGTGAAGTTGTTGTAATAACATAAGATGTCCCCCTTACATTTCTGGGGTATCCTCCAAATCTCGTAATTTTTGTTCGTAGTCAGACCACGGTCTAAGCCTAAAGGTCAATTATGACTAGCTCGAAGTGTGTGCAGACATATCGACCATCACGCCAACTTAAATAATATGAAATCATAGAATTCTATAGAATACAATACTAGAGGTTTGCACTTCAACTTAAAGATTTTTTGTGCCCTCTACTTTTCGCAAAACCTCATCCATACTGAGTAACCTCACTAAATATAAGATGGAGCTGAGTTGGACTGAGCATAAGTGCCTTTCTTCTGGCCGTACCAGACCAAAATGCGTACTTCATTGCGAAAAAGGTGTGTTGGAGTTTCCTAAGCCACAAAATAATACTTTTCCGAAATTGTTTGAATTTAAAGTATTGAAAAATTTAGTGATCGAATATATCTAAAAAATTCTAGCTTTGTTAGCAATTAAAATAATGTAAATACATCTAATAAAATTTAACAGTTTTCCTCTTTCACTATTTACTGTTTCTGAAAGAAATAAAAAAAAATATTTATGGCTACTTTAGTATTTATGGTGAGACCGTAGCACTGTATATGGTAGCTATGTTCATGCTAGTGTAATTGGTTAAACAGATATATAAGTAAGTATTCCTATATAGAAGTATACTAGCAAAAATTATCAGCGAAGAGCGAAATGCACACAGTCTCTACTTCCTAACTGTATATGTACTTCCTAGTATTATAGTATTTGTAGTTACCACCTCTATTGACCTCTTTTCGCAAATGACAGTAAAAGGTATAGAGCATCCCAGGAACAGTTCAAAAGCGATATGGTCATTACAGCTTTCACCGTATAACCAGCAACTCATGTATCCAATTACTCTGCATATAATAAATATTTTCAAAATCGTACAAATTTACGATTCCCACATTTTTGCGAAGAGAAAAACTGAAGTAGGTTATAGCTGAAAGAAGGTATTTTATAGAAAGAGAAATTCCCATCGATGGTAAATGGCGACCAAAAATGGCTTCAATGTTATGTGAGAGAAAGCCAATGCAATTTGATTTCAGTACAATGAAGAATGACAAAACATGCTGCTCTGTTCACACACGTACATACACCATATGTGCCTATAAAAAACCTCGATCAAAAAGTTTGCCGAATATACATGCATGTATTCAGAAAATTCAAAATAAAATTTGTTCTTCAAAAGTGATATTATCGCCTTCAAAGTACTCCCCATCAATTGCAATGCAATTATGACAGCCTTTTATACAGCTCATGAAACATTTCTGGAACTTTATTTTCGGTAGAGCCATCAGAGCCGTCTTCGATTTTTCCATTACTTCCTTTCGGCTGTTAAAACGCGTTCCGCGCAGTAGTTTTTTGACTCGATCAAACAAAGACTAATCGCAGGAAGCCATATCAGGTGAATTCGATGGCTGTTGGTCAAACTTGATGGCTTCGTTCTTGGTCAAAAATTCACGGATAATGATGGCTCTGTGCGCCGGTGCGTTATCACAACACAAAATTCACGATTTATTTTCCCACAAGTACTTTCTTTTTTGGTGAATTTCTTCACGTACACACGTGATAACCCGCAAATAATATTCCGCATCAACTGACTTCTGACCTTCTGTCAAAAATTTGTGGTGTACAATGCCGCTGTAACCCATAAACATCGTTAGCATCGCTTTCTTTTTTGGCTCAAAACGATGTATTTTTTATTTGTTTGTTGTCTTGTTTCATTTGGATCTCTCCACTCACTAGCCTGATGTCTGGATTGCATATCGTACTCATAAACCCTCGTCTCGTCTCCTGTAATGATGCATTTGATGATGTTGGGTCGGATTCAGTTCTTGAAATCATATCTTTGGCGATATCCACGCGGTGCCTTTTTGCATAAAATTCCGGTCCTTTGAAGACAACTTTGCAGCAACGCAGCGCAAACCCAAATCAATAACTTGAAGTACAATGTCCTGAAAGGATCCATAAGCAACGCTCAAGCCTTTTGCCAGCTCTCTGCTAGTTAGTTTCGGGTTATTGATTAGCTTCTCATTCACTTTATTGATGTTTACATCAGTCTTTGATGTCAAAGTACTGCCACTAACTTCGTAATCCTCGATGAACTCACGATCAGTTAAGGAGCGCTCATACTACTCGTAAACGACTATTTTCTTTAGAGTATCGTTACCGAAAAAATTTTTGAACATTGCAAAGATTTTCGCATCAATGAATCTATTTTTAAAGCTGTAAAATATCGAAAACACGTAGATTTACACAAGATGGCGTAACTTTTACAAATGTCAAGCAATGACTACAAAATTTTGGTTGGAATATTAATCACAGATGTGGCAACTAAATAAAAAAACAGAACCCAAATCAGTTGACTTAGAGTGTCACCTGGCGGTTGTTGCAGGAAATTTTTGATCAAGGTTGTACAAATACGTTTGTATATAAAGTTCATATTGCTCTCTTTACTTTATTTCAAAACTAAGTATTCATCTAAACACCAAAATACTTATTAGCTAAATACAGGTGTATGTATGTACACACATATTTGAGTAGAGATAAATTCTTACGCGGAAGGTCAGTGCGAGTAGATGAAATTTAAAAATCGCATTTAATTGATAAGTCACTGAAGTGCATGTAGATGCACCCATACACGTGTATATAAGGCTTACTGAAATACGTAAATAAATACTATAAATAATGCCTTTTCGCCTTTCGCGTTTGTTGATTTTATGTCTTAATTACAACGCACACTTTATCTGCCCGTCTATCGCTCAATACAACACTGTTTCGTAAACAGCAAAACATAAAAAAATAGCAAAATACTTGTAACCCGCTAACAGCTGATAAGCGCTATTTTAAAGTCGTTGCAATAGGCGAAAGCACTTACATACATTTGCACGTAAATATATATACATGGATGTACCTACACTTGATTTTATATATGTGCTTGTACGAGTTTATGTATGTGGGTACCATGAGTAGTGTTGGCGCCCGCTTAGCGTCCGAATTTTAATGACCAAACCCTAATTCCAAACAAATACTCACATACTCCTATGCTGCAAGGTTCATATCTCCATACACATATAAATATATACAAAATACACATACTCCTATGCTGCTTATGTACACATACCCCAATAGGGTAAGCAAACGCAGTGAGAAACAAGTAAGGAAGTCTAAATTCGATCCGGGCCGAACTTCATACCCATTTTAATTTAATTTGAGCGTGAATTAGGTTTGAGCTGGCTGTTTTTAAGATAAAGTAAACCCACAGCCCATGAGAGCAATGGTTTGTAACATCAGATGGACCGACGAAAATTTAGTCCAAATATTTGAAAAGTAGCCGATTCCAATAATATTAATGTTGTCTCTGTTGTTGTTGTTGTTGTAGCAGCAGAAAAATTCCCCATACATGTACGGGAAACGCTGCTGGAGTAGCAGTCCTTGACCGGATATAAATCCGGGTCGTTCCGGAAACGTAGAACCGACTGACGTAGGAGCGTTACGTCGGCTCTAAATGAGGTGGGAGCAATACGCATGTCAAGTTTGGATGTTATCCAGGTATACCCATTTACGCACGCAGGTGTAGCAATCCGGTGAGAGCTGAAGAAGGCGTTGAGATAATTTCACCTTACCCTCCAGACTGATATCACCACTTTAAACGTTTGTACACTAACCGGCTGAGTTGACGTGAAGCCTATTTTTCGAGGATGAAATGGGCCTAATATCGAAGTATTCGGATTCAGTCGGGAAATAAGTTAGGCAATCCGCGACCAACTTCGAGCACATCAACAGCGAGTCCAGGGGCTTAGTACTTCTTGGCTATGAGAGTGAATGTTTCCCTCCCTGAGAGTAAACAACCAATCAACTGCTTCTTTAGTTACGGCTATATATCCTTGGAAAGCGGTACAGTGATCCAATAGACTTAACTTGAGTTTAGTTAAGAGCTCCTTGTAAAATACTCTTACTCCAACTTTTCCGTCCAACTTCGAGCCATTTGTAAACATATTTACCCAGTTCTGCCTCCCAATTCGGCACCCTGCCCACTCCTTTATTCAGGGAATATGAGTGAAAAAAGTGCCACTCGGACCCATCAAGGGTGTACATTGATAAGTCACTCTAATGATATTGGAGTTTATGTAGCTTGAGTCTAGCTTTTACAACTGTTCTACAGCTTATCATTCTGAGAATAAATCTAATAAGATCGGTTCCGACGCCCTGGTTTAATATACAAAAAATGTATTTAACTATTTTATGAAAATTGTTTCGAGAGCTGGTATAGTACACCCACTTCTAAATAAAAATTGGTACTCACATGAATATACTCTAATGGTGTTAGACAAATCATCTCCTGGCATTTGCGGTGCATTTTTCGATTGTGTCCGACAAATGGCTTCGACTTTTACGGCACCTCTGATTGGCAAAAGGTTCTTCTTGAAATGCATTTTCATGGCAGAAATAGACTCCATTTAGATTTCGTATGTTTTATTTTGTTAGCTCAAAAGTGGTTTAATAATGAAGCACATGACCGGTTTGAATTAATAAAAAAAATTGCATATAAAACCTTCTAATAATTGAAGAATCATTTAACCCATCAAAATAGGGATATATATATGTATAAATTATGTGGACTTACGACTAAGCGACATTTCTTACATAGGAATTCAATCGTCTGGTTTTTGAGTAAAATCATTCTTCATTTTTTAAACTACCCAAGAATCGACCCAATTTTTGGCAATCAAAGTGTGCTGCCCGACAAGTTACGTACCATCAACCAGGCATAACAGGTGATAACCAGAAGAGGCAATGCCTGCTAAATACGGTGGATAAGGACAGACTTCCCAACTTACTGCTCTCAAATAATTGGCTTCGACCAGCGCGCCGCAATATGTGCAAGATCATCAAAATAGTGATTTTATCTTGTCTAGAATAGTACTGAGCGCACTTTTTTGGCAGCGCTCAGTTTACCGAAATCCATTGAGTTCGGTAGAAAGAAAACCTTATTAAGAAGTAAGTCCACAGTTCTCGCAAATGACGTTTGTTTGGCCTTTAGCTTGACGTTTTGCACACACAAAAAAGTGGTACTTATGTATGTCACTAATACTTGAAGTTGATGTCATTTGCATATGTCCGAAAGTTCAACATTATATATTACAATATGTACTTCACATCTGACAACTTTAGCGTAATTATCAGGAGAGGCCCCCTTTTGTAAAATGGCGGAAACTTGTTTGTAAACCTATATAAGGTTTAATAGAAATTTGAATTGTCAATAATTTCTGATCTGATGTGATACTTGCATGGTTGTAAAATTTCCTACATATTTAAGTAAAAAGAAAAAGTTGGTATTTTTTGAGACATATACATACATATAAAACATGCACATTTAGATGTATAAATTTAAATAATGCACAGGACGGTGACCTTTGGTAGCTTCCATTTTCATCAAATGAGATGATTTTAAGTGAGCAAATATTGCATCAGAATAAAATTGAAAAGAATTATTCAAATCGCGATGTAATAAAAAAAGGGGCATCCCCGTTTCAAATATAGTACACTAGCTGGTTGTTGGAAAGAAAAAGTTAACTGAATGCGACCATTACAAGTTTCGGTTCCTCTATGTAGATACGCACTAGTTTCGTATCAGTGAGATTCCCTGCAGGGTACATACGAAATAGTTATACAAATATATGTAGGTGTGTATGTCAAAGCATATGTAAAATATGCACGATTAATACACAACATGAGTCTAAGCATACACTCACTCGCAAGTGCGCACGGTCATCAAGGTTGGCAAGTCCAATTAGTGGGCCGACTATACGGCATAATGATGTGATGTAGGGAAATAAGCACTGAGTGTATTAAAGCTAATTTTGTGTGCAAACTTGTTCATGTTTGTGTTTGGAAGCAAGTGCGTGGGTGCGTTAATGGCATGCCGCACAACTTACACTTCGTAAATGGTTCAAACGCCGCTGAAGTGTAATGGAAAACATACATGGTGTCAACTAAATAATATAACAGCTATAATATTTATCGCTTAAAACTGTTGTTGTTTAATTATTTTATTTTATTTTATTATTATATTTATCTCATTTCAACGAATCGATTGGCCTTCAGTCAAGAATACCAATATTAAAACCAATATAAGAGATGTTGCAGATCAAATTCAATTTGCACTTGTTACGTCATTAGTTGAAAATTATGTTTTTTTTTTATTTGGTTTTCTCGATGTCTGTTTGACGTTTGACACTGTTCAGCACGATCAGCTCATTGAGATTCTACAAAACATGGATATCGATACGAAAGAAATTCAATGTATACGCAATCTTTATTGACAGCAAACTGCAGAAGTTAACATAAACAACGAAACTACAGACGCTATACCTATACTAAGAGGAGTTAGACAAGAATGTATTCTCTCACCATTACTATTTAACATCAACTCCGAAAGAATCTTTCAAGAAGCACTCCAAGGATTAGAAACTGACATTAAAGTAAATGGGACAAACATTAACAACATCATACCTATACGCTGACGACACCACTCTCTTATCAGACAGTCTAAGTGGACTTCACGAGCTAGTCAATGTTGTTACGGGTTGCAGTAAGAACTTCGGTTTAAAAATCAATATTAATAAAACTTAATATATGATTGTCAGCAGAAAAAACACCTATGCTGACACAAGCTTAACAATTAATGGCATGCTCATAGAAAGTGTAAAAAATGTCAAATACTTAGGTTGCTGGATTAACGAAAATTGGAATTCTTCAAAAGATATAAAAGCTCGAATTGAAATTTCTAGGGCTGCATTCCATAAGTACAAAAAGGTTCTTAATAATCATGACTTCAATATTAAATTACAAAATTCGATTCGTTAAATGTTACGTGCTGTCTGTATGCTATAGAGATGTGGACCATTAAAACCACTGCAATGAATAAAATAGAAGCATTTGAAATGTGGATATATAGAAGAATTCTAAGAATACCCTGGACAGAAAGAGTAACATATGCTGAAGTATAGCGTGGAATTCAGCATGATCAACAATTACTAACCACCATAAAAAGAAGAAAAGCTGCGTATTTGGGACATATTATGAGAAACGACAAATATCATGTACTTCAACTAATCCTGCAAGGAAAAATAGAAGGCAAACGAGGCATAGGCAGAAAACAACTATCCTGGCTGAGAAATATAAGACATTGGACTGGAATCGGCAATGTAGGAACTTTATTGGAGACAGCGAGAAATCGAGACCTTTATCATGAAATTATAACAAATTTATATTAAACGTAAAATATTTTTGTAATTCGATATTTAATTGTAATATACAGGGTTGGCCATATTAAACTGACCCATTGAGTAACCCTATAACTTTTTACTGTAATTTGAAATCTAAGGTTTACGTCAACAAGCCAAAGACACTAGGCGCACTTAAGGCCAATATCCGACGGGAAATAGCCGCCATATCGGCCGAGACGCTGGCGAAGAGCGACCACTTGCGCGATATCATATTCAAAAAGTGATGTAAACGAATTTCCTTGAACTAAATTAAATGTTTTTCACAATGAAACACAAAAAAATGTTTCTTTTTCCATATTTTTTTAATAATCACATGGGTCAGTTTAAGATGGCCAACCCTGTACATATCCAAATACGTGCTAAGGGCGACCACTTGCGCGATATCATATTCAAAAAGTGATGTAAACGAATCTCCTTGAACTAAATTAAATGTTTTTCACAATGAAACACAAAAAAATGTTTCTTTTTCCATATTTTTTTAATAATCACATGGGTCAGTTTAATATGGCCAACCCTGTATATTGTGAAAAATTGTATGATCGCCTATATTCGGAATCGAGTTGGCAAATAAAGAAGAAGAAGATGTCTGTTGTGATCTGTTCTTTCTTATAAATGTTACGAATATACCTTTTTATATTAACTTATGGTGATCAAATTGTTATTCTTTCTGTACTTCCAACAAAGGAACCACAATGTGGGCGGTAATATATCATATTTAAATGTCCGCGGGAATCAGGCATGCACATCCATATGTATATTTAAACATTCGAATAAGCTGTTATTATAGTAATATTGAAAAAAAAAAATATTTAAAAATGGCTACAGTGCCTGTAATGGCTTATTGAGCACTTTTGAAAGCTGATTGCAATATTTTATATTACAATATCACTTTATTTTTACCTATTTGCTATAAAATTTTCCATACTGATAATTGGTTGCATTAAAAGTTTATTAATATTTAATTAAGCAAAAAGAAAGAGCGCTATGTTCTTAAAAACTCTTTCTCTCCCTCTCAATTACTCTCTGCCTCAACTGGTAGACATACATACATAAATACTTTGTACTCTCTACGCTCTGCCAACTAAATATTAAATTTTTGATTGAGTTTGATATTCAAATAGTGAAAAAATTACATAAAGCACAAATGTCAAGTGATTCAGTAAACGCTTAAAGTGGCGCACTATGGTGCGGTATGCTTACTATTGGTTTGTTTTATTTTTTATTAAAAAAAAAATCAACTGCGCAGTTGATACGCCATTAAGCAAATCGCGCGCTCTTCAACTCTCCCGCTCATAAAAAATTGTTGTCAGACGCTCTTGAGAATAATTACTCAAATCAAAACAGTTCAAAATCATTAGGAATTTTATTAAGTCGTATGATCATTTGCTCTCTCTAACAAGATGACGACGAAAGAGGCGTGAAAATCAACAAAAAAAGGGAGAAATTTTTAAGTGTAAAAAGCACAAAAACAAGTCCAACGTGCTTATAAACACTAAGCAAGCAAAGTAAGTCAGCGGATCATGCCCCCATCCCCCTCCATCTATCAGCGAAAATTATCTGCGCGACTGCGGCAAACAGCCCTAAAATGTGTTCCCGCTCAGCCAATGATCTCAGTGTCTTCGCCGTCATAATCACCAGCCTCACTGTAATTGTTGGCTCGCCACAAAGCCCAATGGATCGCAGAGAATGAGTGTGTGTATGAGTGTGGGGTGAGTGTGTGGTGTGTGTGATGTGTTTGTGAGGGTCTACTAAGTTTCTCTCGATTTTGTTGGCATTTGCTCAACGCCACTGTTCCGTACCCCACCTGCCTAACTATAGTAAGTCAGCCTTCTACAACTGTACCATCGTTTCTTCGTCACATGCTTCGACCCCCACACACTTCTACATTTCTACGCAGACTTGTAGCTGTGTGGGGCGATAGGTGTCTACATAGCATATATTTTTAATTGTGTGTTTGTGAGTATGTTTGAAAGTATATATGTAAACACCGATGCATATGTATATGTATGTTTGAACATGTACACGTACGCGCAGTATCTCCGATTGGGCCTCTGAAATCACAAAGCGAAAAATTTACAAGCAATTTTTTTAGCGTCTGCGTCGTTCTTTACGAATTTACTATGCCTTTCATCTTTGAAACTCAAAAGAGGAGAAACACGTTAATAATGTTTTGCTCCCTTTTTTATAAGCTACATACAAAATACCTTCTTTAAGCTGACAGCGCATAGTTTGCACCAATCACGCGGATATCTTTGAATTTTTCATGAATTCAGTTTTTCACTTTCGTACATCTGAAACACTCTAAATATAAACGAGATGTGCCTTTCCTAACTTTTATATATATGGACATCTATATATATAATTGGCCCTTACACCATTTTTGGGTGTTTGGCCGAGCTACTCCTCCTTCTCTATTCGTGGCGTCTTGATATTGCTCCACAAATGGAGAGATCTAAAGTTTAAAGCCGACTCCGAACGGTAAATGTTTTTTTTTTTATAATGGGCTTTTGAATGACAGAAATACACTCGTAGGTTTGCCATTGCCTGCCGAGGGGCGACAGCTATCAGAAAGAACTTTTTCTTCATTTTCTTATTTTATTTGAAGATTGGAACCTACGTCTTCCGAACGGTAGTCACGCACAAACCCATTCAGCTACGGCAGCAGCTTCAAAATCTGGCCCCTGTTATTTTCAAAAGCACCTCGCACGGTGCACACCAGAGTACAAACGAGCAGCGAATTTGTTTCCTGAATAGCTCTACTTCAATATATAGTAACATGAGAATCTAAAATTCGTATACCAAAAAAGAAAGACATCCCTGGTAGATCTCATGCTTAGCATCAATGTATCATGAGCAGCATCAGTAACGAACCGGCGAGTTTTAAATTAAATATGTCTTACTCGTTAGCTCTTACCTGACTAGGTAAATATTCTTAACGGGTAGTCGACAATTTCTTCTTCACAAGTAGTTTAATAATGCTCATACGAATACTTTCTCCCAGTTTCCCATTTCTTAAATTTGGGCTTCGGCCAAATGTAATCACTTCTCTACCTTTTCGCTGGATTTTTTGTTTACTCTTAAACTTTTTTTTTCTTTCCTCCCAAACAAATTATCTTTCGATTTCTGCATTCTTCTACACTTTTACTGGTTGCTTTTATTTTATTTGTGCCCATATTTGCCTCACTTTTGCCCGAGAACCTGTTCCGCACTAATTTGCAGATATTCAACTCTCTTCACACCTCACCATCCGCTTGGCGCCTGAACACTTCAGCAAAAATACACACATGGCACATTTTTTTGTTTTCTCCGCTACAACCAGTCTTCTACCTTTTGCCTGTAGATCGCTGGGCCATTTAGTTGATCCAGCTGTTCGCTTTGATTTATCATACCATCTACGCTGAAGATTCAAACAATCGCGAGTAAGTTTACCACACGCTCAGATATCCAGGGGTGATGGTGATATGTTAGTATATTTCAGCTGTCGTCTTTTTCCTTTTTCTGCTCACTTCAATCGTATTCTTCATCATTAAACTGTGTGGTTATGATCTTCGTCTTCGTATTTGACGTAGACGCAGCTTTTCTTAATTTATCTTCTTTAAATAAGATAATCAAACTTGAAATGCTTTTCTCCTAGTTTGCCATATCAGCAGCACCATGTTTTGCGTCACTTTCAACTGTGATTTGCTCTCATTCGCCCGTTGCACTTGTTCGTTCGAAGCGGAAGGCCGTTTATTGTTTGTTTACTTACTTGTTTTGTTTTTGTCTCGAAGATTTATTTTCGTTTTGTTTTTTAACCACATGCTTTTCTACAATTTTCCACACTACCGGCTTTTTAACGGCTTGATTTTTATGATAACCAGATGTATGCGATTGAGGTTAGGTAGACAAACACTTATTCGCACTGATTTCGTCGTTGATAAGGTTTTTGTGGATTGTAGTTTTTCGATTAGTGGATCTTGAAAAATCTTTAAGATATTAGTTGAGTCATGAGCGTGTTTTTTTTTACATTTTAGAAATCCAACTATACTGAAAATGTCATCCAGATCGCGCAGCATGGCGTACGTTCTCCGCATGATCCACATCCTAGGTGTTTCTCCACACTTTTCATCCAATTTGTGGTGCGCGGCTTTATTTTCTTCTACAAATCTTAGCAAAATGGCACTCAGAGATTTGCCATTGTCTCTCGAAGGTGTAGCGGCTACCTGAAGCAGCGATTACAACTCGACATCTGCAAACTTTCGTGTAAAATATGCGTCATTTCAACAACAGAATTTTTGCCAGTAGCAATATTTTTTCTGCTGAATAGTTTAAAAGTTAAATTGAAATTACTTTTTCGTGCAAATACACATAAAAATTATTAAATTATTTCGCGGAAAATGTGGGCACCAATATTGTACTCGTCCGTTCTTGAATATTCTAAGAATAACCGGGTAATTAGGTAACTCTGCATTATTTACTATCGAGACATGGAAATATTAAGGGTGCCCATAATTAGTTGGTTAGCCGCGCCAACTGTTGTCAATCTATGTCGCTAAATGTCCGGAGATAGTTAATAATAATAGAGTCTAAATTTGGCATGACTTGTATGGTCGTTTCTTGCCAAGCTTCTCCATCGTCGATTCTGATCCCTGCGTATTGAAATAGTGTGGCACATATGTAACTTTTTTAGTAAATAAAAAATATTACTTAAGTGATGGAAATTTTTATTTTGACCTTCACGTGCTTCATTCCTTGTCTGTTTGTATACTGCAGCTGTCTTGATCACAAGTGTCAAATATGAGTGACGTAGGACGCCATGTGCGAAAATTATAAATCTTCCGTTAGGCTGATTAATCTTGCGCCACCTTACACATACGTAGTGCGCAACTAAATATAGGCAGCGCTGCTGATCTCTTGAACCTACCCAAGTTTCAAGAAATCCCCCTTTGTAAGAAAGAAATAGAAATTTCTGACTTGATAAAGTTTTTCATAAAACCCTTAAGCCCCACATTATTTTTATGACTCCACAAAAAATGGCCACCGGATGTCACTATACAATTCGTATATAGAATCACTCGCTGATTCAGAGAATCGAGTTCATTTTTTTTTGTACGCAAGTTTTTGAAACATTTGGAATTTACAATTATTCAGCCAAAAAACTAAGCTGGCTTCACTTAATCACGCATAACTTACGAACCAGTTGAACAATCTTAATACGAAAAATGACAGCAGATGAGAGACATTGAAATCCCTCATACACTGTGTGTATGCATTACTTTTCGATAAGCATAATAGTTTCTGAGGATCTGATTAATTATTCCCGATTTTTTGTTTATGAAAAAATATAAAAAACTGAAACTTTAATTGAAAAAAAAAATTCGAAAATGGGAAACCAGCATGTGATGGCTGCATATACATACATACATACAAATATGAATGTATACATTAATATTTTTCTCAAAGAACAAGATTTAATTAAAAGAAAAAAAATACGAAAAATTCACTATTTTTTGAATAGCGGTAAGCAAATATCACGAAAATTTTTGGAATCAGCAACCGTTTCAATTAAGGTTTTCTATAATGGCATGTGAAGGCCAAAAAAAAACAGAATTCGAGAACTAGCATTTTTAGTTGATTTAATACACGCCTAGCAGTGGAAATCTGCGTACAATAATTATTTTTAAAATATTCAAAATCATTTTTATGTTAAATACTTTTCACTATTTTTTTTATAAAATATAGTTCATTTAAAAACATAAACCACAGTTTAAAGCTTTACAAAAATTCAAAAAACTAAAGATATTTTTAACAAATTTTTTTGTTTTTTTTTTTGAGAATTTTCAATACAATAAAATGCAAATGTGAAGTTACTTAAAATTCGCATTAATTTTTGGTAATTTTTTCCGCAAAGATCTTGCACATTTTTTCCAATATAAAAAAAAATTTCTTGCATATACCACATGGAAGTTTTCACTCTTGTTATGCACAGAAAAATGCAGCGCATAATATTTATAGTTAAACTACACAAAGAGTCTGTTCTGGCGGAAGTTAACTTCAATGTGCCCCTCGCCATGTAAAACAAATTACAACCTTATTTAACAATTTCGATTTTAACCCAAGCTTAGCTGATTTGGTTAGATTTCCGCATCTGTGATTAACATTCCTACCAAAATTTGATAGCCATTGCTCGACATTTGTAAATGTTACGCTGTCTTCAGAAAACCTACCTCTGCAAGGGTTTTCGATTTTTTATAATTTTAAAAAGGGATTTGAATTTGCAACAAACTGGTTTGTATTAAATTTAGCATTAAAAATTTATTCAATATTTCGGTAATGATCCTCTGAAGAAAGCAGCCGAAGCAACGAGTAACATAAACGCTTCAGAAGAGATCGTGAGCCCATCGAAGACGGGGAGCGCAGTAGCCTGCCGTCGACATCGAAAATTAGAAAAAATAATAAAGTGAAAGAAAGTTTAATCAATACTCTCAAATTAACCATCAAAAACTCCTCCCCCAGACTTGATTATTGCTTATGGTTCCGTTCAAGACATTGTAGTACATGATATGGAATTTGTAGTAAAAAAGGGACCGCGGTGAGACATGAGATCCAAGGCTGCATCCTACTCAAATTTCAGTAAACGCATCATTACTGGAGACGAGACGTATTATCTTGAGTATGAGAGACAATCCAGACATTATGACATCAGACGTGAAGAATTGCTTAAGATGCGGAAGAATGTGTGTTTGGCCGAGCTCCAGTTTTAAGTCGACTTCGAATGGCAAATGATTTTTTTATGAGTTGCTTTTTCATGGTACAAATACAGTCGCAGGTTTGCATTGCCTAGCGAGGACCGACTGCTTTTAGAAAAAAATGTTCCTATGGTAGTTAAGTTGCGACGAATATTTTAAATTTTACCAAATTTTTATTCTCCTCGAAATTTTAAAATCGCTTTCATTTCATTCTAAACTTAAAAGTTGTTTTAAGTTGACTGTAGTAGTGTTTAAGTCAATAGAGTGTTATTTTAAAATAGTTTTATTAGAAAAAATCTGCTTCTAACATTTTTGTAACTGCAAATGTGATTTGACACTGCAAACATCCATTTCACTAATACTTGTGTTTTCATTTCAATATAAGGGTTGCCTTTAAACAAGGTCGCCTTTGCACAATTACGTGTAATGAACTGTAATTCCATATTTTTATCGAAAAGTTCGGTATTTTTTATCTATATCTATAGTTTGGCAGCTGAGAAGGACAAAATGTGTTGACATTTCAGTAAGGTTTGCCAAGCCATGATTAATCTTTTAATAGCAGAACAACTCTTCCACACTTTGGAAATTTGTGAATGGCAAGCGCTATCGAGCCATGCTGATTGAATTTTTGTTTCCAAAAATTAGTCAGCTAAGCATCGGCGACATTTCGTTAGAACCAGACGACGCAACTTGCCACACAAAGCGCTCAACAATCGATTAATGGCAATATTTAAGCAACCATTGAGGCCATACGGCCATACTTATTGGAAAAAGTAGTCAAAAGTTCGACTTATCGAATGGGCCATGTAACTCGTAGTCACGGCAGACGTATACCGGATATCGTGTTGCGAAAGTCTCATGAAATTATCTACCAGATAATATCCATGTTTTGTATTATCATTTAGAGTTTTCAAGCTCTTCACATTTTAAAAAGTTCATCTCGCTCAAAAGATGGAAATAACGAGTGAACATTTTCGTGCGACGATTAATTACGATTTTCGACGTGGATTATCGAGACAGGAGTGTGTTAAATTGATCTTTGGCTCTTGGCGTGGCACTCTCAATCACTGTGAAATGCTTCTACAAAGAGTTCCAACTTGGCCATTGATCATTACAAGATGATTTTCGTGAAGGCTTTTGTGTGCGTAGTTGTTGTGGGGCAATTGATAAATCAAAATCGCCATGTGACATAACGCAAGATAGAGGAATCCTTGGGCATTAATGGGACTAACATAGATTCAATATTGCTTGAACATTTGATCGATCGTCAAGAAGATTAATTCTCGTTGGATAGCGTTTGACAATTGCCTAAAAAAGTATTCGTGTCGATTGGTGCATAGAAGTGTTGAGGATATTTAACCACGGACGACTCATTCTTCACCAAAACAAAACAAGCTCTCACGTATCGGCTTACACAAGAGAGTTTATGAGCACTCAAAATATCGACTTAATGGGTCATTCGCCTTACAGCCCTGATGCGGTACCTAACGACTTCTTTTTGTTGCCGAACGTCAAATATAAAATGCGAAGTCAACGTTTTTCAACGCTGTTGATTCCTTTAATCAGACCGTTAACAAAACATATCAAATTCATGTGGAAACATATATACATACATATATGAACAGAAATATCAGGAAAACTATGCGATAACTTCCAATTTAATTTAAAAACGAAGGGATTTTTAAAACTCATTTTATAACAATAATGAAAAAAAACTAAAATTCAATTAATATCTGGCCGTATTATTGAATACTTAATAATATTTATTATCAAAACTTTTTATTTTTAACTGAAGTTGGATAGTTCCAAAACTACTCTTTGCAATAAAGATATAATAACTGTTAAAACAGAAGAATTCTGTTACTGCGAATTTAATTTAAAAAAAATGTTTTTCATAAATGACAACTCTCAAAATACTTACATCAGATTCACCTTCGACACAGTGATCTTCCTGCAGTTGTTGGATTTCTTATGTTTTTTACTGACACAATGTTGTTGCAAAATCTTGTAGTTTATCGTTACAGAGCAGTTTTGGCCGGGATTATAATACATACAGATATTTATTTTGTTTTTGCTCGTTTGCGCTCTCTCTCTCTCTCTCTCTGTATATCTTTATCTTGCTCTCTAACTCTATCCCAACTTAAACGTTCACTTTCAATACCACGATTTTTTCACTCTGCTACACTTTTCACTTTTCTTTATCGACAAACTTACCGCACCTGAACACACTTTTCCACGTATTTTTGTTTACCTTATTTTACTATGTTACTTAACACTGTCACTCTGGTGTTTTATTGTTGTCTGTTGTCACTTTTGAATGGTCACACAGAACCAAAACACGTGTGATACTCTATTTTAGGCCTTTCAAACACAATTAATTTTTCTCAACGCCAAACTCATTCAATTACTGCCTCATGCGCAAATCAGCATATTATTCTAGCGCTTCTTTTATTCTTCTATGGATTGAATGTGCTCTAGATGCTGGCCTGATTGCTCGTGTTCATAAGTTTCTGCGCCGCGTTTACACGTTGAACTGATTTAGCTTCTTTTCCGAATAAATAAAATATATGGTGTTTAATAAATTATATGTTTGTACTAAGTATAACTTTTTAGATGCACTGTGTTGTATAAATTTGTTATTTATGTTTCAATATTAAGCAGCTTCTGAAAGCACAACACTATTGTGGTCGAAATGAACGAAAGAGAGTGGAAGAAATTAACCCATTTGCTGAGTAGGACTGATCGCAGTCAATTATACACGTATAAGTATGTATGTATATGTATGTACCTCCAAGAATTGCGCCGTGACACTACTTTGTTTATATTTTATTTTGAATTTTGTTGCTGCTAAATCTAAAATTATTTTCATTCTTTCTTTCAGTATGGTATATTATCTCACACAATTTGTACACCACAGATCCACAGATACTATACAGCACAACGTCGCAATCCGACTCTGGCACTGAACTGACATTTCAGGCACAGACACAAGAAAAAAAAACGAAGAAAGTAAAAGATAAGTTGAAATAAAAAGAAAAACTCGTTTCGATGGCAATGTTGGTATTTTTTTAATTTTTGTTTTCGCTAACTATGCGACTGAGTGAATAACTAAATAGCATACTGAGCCGAGAAGCAGCGGCCAAACGACTGACCGCGCACATAGCACATGGGCTGCCTGTCTGATGGTTTGACCGCCTGCCTGCCTGCTTGCCAGTCTGCCTGCGTGCTTGTGTGCTTGCGTGCCTACCTCATAGGCTAGCTGACTGACTCGTATCTCTCAGTACGGCAACGAGGCAGAGTATGATCAACCGCTAGCAGCTAGTAGTGGTGCATATGTATAGTATTAAGTGTTTATTTTAAGTGGAAAGGAAACAACGCAGTCAAATCCAGAAAGGCAACCCAGTCGCGACAACGATCAATATTAAGCTGAGTGGAGTATAACAGCCACAAACTGCGCTGAGAAGCGAGTAATGGATTAGTGAAATTCGAAGTGAACCGCGCTCAGTGGACCGGCTGTTACAATGGGGAATCACTAAGGCGAAATCAGCGATACGCTTGAGGCGTCAATAATATATTGTATGAAAGTTGTAATGACAGAGCGCTTGCTGCTTAAAAAAAGTTTAGCGAGTAGACGTCGCGTCATCAATTCAATTTCGCATCACTTTTTAATGAAAATCAAATTTTGTGTAGTAGCAATACCACAAAAACAGAAGCATACGCGCTTAAAATGTGCTCTAATATCACAGAAATATTGTGATTTCAAAACAGAACTAGTTGAAGTGTACACTGCTACATTTAACTGGTGGACTCCATTTTTCTTTGGAGTTCTGAAACACATAATAGCACTCGAATTGGCGCGAAAAGTTGTTTAGTAGTAAGCAATCGTTAGCAGTACTACCTGATCGTTTCCTCGAGGGTAGATTCTACGTTACCGAAACGACCCGGCCCAGGACAGTCATTTCAGCAGTATTCCCCATAAATGTAGGGAACTTTTTTTTTTTAAACGTAAACTCTTCTCGTTTCTGGCAGACTAATACGGCATAGGATCACCGAACTCCCTCACTCCCTCCCGCGTTGCGATCGCTCACCAACAGGCGGCTATCGCACATCATTAGCGAAACATTTTCTAAAAATATTTTTTTTTATTCTAAATTTATGTGATTAGGTGATCGCGATGAACGCGCAATTTGCCTTGGAGTAGTTGATTTTATTGCTTGGCAGCGCAAAACATTTCGATATACAAATGTTTCACATATACATATTAGTTCGCTTGCTTAATTTCCTCCACTCTAGAATAAATAAAAATTGCTTCTGGTAAAAAATGCGTTTTTCCATCGTCCGCCCGCCCGCCAATTGGAGGCTACTCCCTAGCATTTTCTTATTATTTAATTTTTTTGTTCACTGATATTTTAGTTTGTGCGCTATTTCGTTTTTTCGCTTCTCGCCTTTCGCGCATATTTTTGCCTTTTACGATTTTTATTCACAAACACATTTAAACACTAATAAATATTGGTTCTTCTGCTTTCCTTCTCTTTCTTTCGTTCGTTTTTTCTATTACGTGTTTTTGTAAATTTTTCTTTTCTTTATTAACTTTTTCGACCTACGCTTGAAATCGTAAATTCTTCAAGATTTTTTTATTTTGTATTATTATAATTTTTATTAGACCTCCACTAGGGCTATCATCAAGTCAGTCACTTAATCCGGTTGCTGTTGAAATTACTTTCGTCGTCGCACTCGCTAACTTTGTCGATTATGATTAAAAGTAACGAGTAATAAACGTCGTATGAAAATAAATATCACTCACAAATTGCTAACGCAGCGAACGACCTCGTGGCTTCTTACCGAAGAAACTCTAGTACAGAAACTACTTGCTTTCTAGTTGGATGCGAACAGACAACTGACTCGTACAGCGGATCCCAAAAGCGCCACAGTCCGTCTCGGTGGCAGCAGCAACAGCAAACACTAGTGATACCAACGAGAGGCGGCAGCGCCAACAACACAGTGCTTACACATCGACTTTGTGGATGCCGAATCGTTGTCGTTTCGTATCAACGGCGTAGTAGTCGTCGTAAGTCTTGTCGGTTAGCGCCATATGGGGCGAAATAGCTGTACGTGCAAGCTTTTCAGGCTCCACCAGCTTCGTCACGATAACTGGCTAGTCGGTGGTTGCAAAACCGAGTGCAGCAGCAACCAAGTAGTCAGAGCAAAATCGCTACAACCACCACCAAGCACAAAGCACATCGAAGGCAACGGGTACGGCAGCGAAGACGATGACGTCGTCAGCGGCAGCGCCGAGGATGTTAACGTCATGCGACCCCATCATCAACAATCAAAAGCACAGCCCCATTCCCAATGTTTCCATTCAGCCAATTTGGCGTAGTAGAGCAGCACTACGTTGACATACATTCCAAAAGCGTTCATTCTTACTCACTTGCCGTGGGCGCTTGATGGGAGCTAATGTTTGTGTTCATTTCGCTCTCAAGCAATTGAGTTCGCATTCATACTCACTATAGTGTTAGTGAGCGCTAATCGCGCGCATTTGATACGCAGCAGGCACAGTGGCTCACAATTGCAAAATCATTCGGAAACACATAAACAACTTTTGTAGGCTTATATTACGTTTCCACCAAAAGCAAACACCGTGTTTGCAGGAGTTGTGTTTGGGAGAACTGTCAACTGTTTCCACCGAAATGTGTTTGCAAAGTGTATGGTCTTTGGTATGGTAAGCAGATTTATGATACATTATTTTGCGGCGACAGCACAGCGCGATAGCCCAGCGGCTAGCAATGTGGGCTTCCGATCCGAAATCCTTGGTTCGAATCACAAAAAATTTTTTTTTTAAAGGGTGATAGAGATAAAATACTAATTTTAGTCGCTGGTTTGAAAATGGCCAGCGTAGCTTTTATAAATGCCGTCTCCCTTCACAGCGAACTCTGTTTCGAGGAAAGTCTAGAACATACGTGCATACATATATGAGTAAATATATAAATACAATGCGAAGTAGGCTTGCTCTTGAGGCTCCCCTACTTTTCCATCCGTATGCAGATGCACATGCAGATATTTTCTAATGCTTAATTTTAATTGGCTGTCGAAATCGGCCTCGGACGACATTTTTCGATCGGCTGAACTGACATTAGTTGGAACCTTAAGTGAACTCAAGATGTAAGTATGTATGTACTTATACGTACGTAGGTATTGCATAGGAACTTTTTCCTTGCGTCACCAGCAACCGAATTTATTGAAATCCACAGATAAACTACTATTTGCCGCACAGTTGAGAGAAAGGTTAAATAATTTTTCCATATATTAAAATTAGAGCGACTCAAATAAGAGACACCATCGTTGTGACCGGGTTTTATATTCTTAGACTGTCACTTCAGCAGCATTAACGAAATATATTTGCAAATGTTTTAGGCAGTTACCACAACAACAACAAAGCAGTGAAGTTTCAAGGGCAACTATTAATACATTCCAACCCTGAAAATCCAATTTGCAGGATTAGATTTTCGGTGATCTTTCATCACTCTTTCTTAAGTTTATAGTAAAAAATTAATTTAATGGGTATCTGAAAATATCATATGAAAGGCGGCCGTGGTTATTAACCGATTTCGCGTATTTTCAACACCAAACTACCTTAAGAGAAGGGTATCATATGCATTAGTTTTTAACTAAATCAATTACGTTCATCATTCTGAGCATTTTGGTGTATAAGTTTACATGCCAGTATAAACATGTTTTTATTTCGTTAGGCACGAATATAGGTTATTTGAAAAAATAATGAATAATTGAATACATTTATGTTGACGGGTTAATGCATGAGCTTTTTAAGTAAGCCAAATTTTCACATAAACGGTTGTCCCAACAATATACTGGAATGTTATCAATTCAGAAATTTATCTACGTCTGTTCGAAGAACAGAAATTATCGCAACCAGATTGTAATAACCATTATACAGGTTTATACGTAAATACATGCATACGTTAGGATGGCCTAAAAAAATTAACATTTTGTCGTTGGCAAAAAACAATACATGTACTCGATTTTTTGTTTTTTTATTTGGTATTTACCCATGGCGCCAACGTTTTACAGATTGATATTATTTAGCCTCTTCTTTTATTTTTCTTCACAAATGTTAAAAAAATTATAAAAAAAAAAATAAAAAAAAATAATTGGCGCGTACACTTCTGTTAGGTGTTTGGCCGAGCTCCTCCTCCTATTTGTGGTGTGCGTGTTGATGTTGTTCCACAAATGGAGGGACCTACAGTTTCAAGCCGACTCCGAACGGCAGATATTTTTTTGAGGAGCTTTTTCATGGCAGAAATACACTCGGAGGTTTGCCATTGCCTGCCGAGGGGCGACCGCTATTAGAAAAATGTTTTTATTAATTTTGCTTCCACCGAGATTCGAACCAACGAACTCTCTGTGAATTCCGAATGGTAATCACGCACCAACCCATTCGGCCAATTTTTAAAAAAATTATACTCTAAGAAATTTGAACTATTTTATATGGGAACTCAGAAAACGTGAAAAATTTATAAATAATTAATAAATTAAAAACAAAAAATTTAATTAAAAACATAATAATATACATTATAATTTTTCCACATAAAGGTTGTATGTAACAGCATAAAGGAAACGAAATAGATATTAAAAAAAATGTTTAGAACGTAAATTTAAGTATTTCTTATATTACAGATCGTCAACCGTGACGACTCTATTCTTTGCGTTCCAGCGCTGGGAGGGGTATAGTTACGTTGCCGACTTCAGACGTGTTTTTCTCAAAACTATATTTTTCGAATTGGCGTACACGATAACTCGAAAAGTTATTGACCGATCTCCATAAAATTTTGCACATATCTTTTTATGGCATTACAATTTTGAGAAAAAATATATTGACTTCTTCATTTTAAATAATTTTAATGAAAATCAGGGAAAATATGGCCTTTTACTGGTATCTTTCCCCTTAATACTTTAGTTTTTACTCGTACTTCTAACGATTCCTTTTTACTTCGAAAAAATTATCGATGAAATGCTATGATTAAGTATTATTTTTTAATCCATATATATGATTATATGTATGGCTAATTAATGGACTTTACCATAGCGACAGCGCACATTTTCGAAATAGTTTATAACTTTTAAATCCTTTACTTGATTTTTTAAATCCATATCAGTACCTGCAAAGTACTCGTACACCTCCTTGATAAGGAACATGCATATGAACAGCTTTTCCAATCTTCAAAACAGTTGTTTCATTATTGATTTATGGTTTTTATGTTTTCAATCTATCGGAACGGTTTACTCAGGGTGACTCTTTAGTGCTTAAGAGTTTAGCCACATGGTCCTAAATCGAGCGAATACGAATAGGATATGGACCAATAATTGTGGAAATTTCAGGATATGCTCTTGAAGAATTGGTGAAAGAGAAGCCGATGTATTTAAACAAAAATTTTGTATTTTCGGCGACAAAGGAAATTGCATTTTTTGAATCACAAAACACATTTCAAAATAGTTTGCCATATTCCAAATGAAATGATAACAGTATTAGCGATATTTATTATTGGCAATCGACGATTTTTAAACACCAAACCTTAGATTTCTTGACGTATGGCTCATCAGTTGATGTTAATGGTAGTCGAGGGCGAGGCTTATCTTCAACGCTGACTTTATTTTCATACACGTAAAAATTTTTTTGCAACATAAACTGGTCACAAAAGCTGCAACACAAGTTTGCTTACGCACAAGCCACAAACAAAAGATATCAAAAACGATATTGCCTACCTTAGAAAAAAGCATTGACCAAATAGAAAATTCAACTTATATAAGGTTGGCCAAAAAGTCTTGCGGTATTTCCGTAAGCTTGTCTTTGCAAGCGCGTAGTTCAAGTTGTATTCGTCGCATCGGTTCACGCTAGAGCTTTTTGGAAAGCACTTTTCACGTGCTAACACGTGTTTGATTAATTATTGTTTGCTTTTAGTCGTTCGTGAGTTATAGCGTCGCAAACATGGAGTAAAATAAAGAGAAAATACGGCATATTTTACAGTACTACTACGATAAAGGCAAAAATGCATCTCATACTGCCAATAAAATTTGTGCAGTTTATGGACCCGATACAGTTTCCATTTCCACCGCACAACGATGGTTTCAACGTTTTCGTTCTGGTGCAGAGGTGATCGAAGATGCGTCACGGTCCCGAAGGCCTGTCGTCGAAAATTGCGATAAAATCGCTGAATTGATCGAAAGAGACCGGCATAGTAGCAGCCGTAGCATCGGCCAAGAGCTGGGCATGAGTCATCAAACCGTTATAAACCATTTGAAGAAACTTGGATTCAAAAAGAAGCTCGATGTATGGCTGCCACACGACGTGACGCAAAAAAACATTTTTGCATGTATGGATGCATGCGAATCGCTTCTGAATCGCAACAAAATCGACCCGTTTTTGAAGCGGATGATGATTGGCGATGAAAAGTGGGTCACTTACGACAACGTGAAGCGCAAACGGTCGAGGTCGAAAAGCGGTGAAGCTGCCCAGACGGTGGCCAACCCTGGATTGACGGCCAGGAAGGTTCTTCTGTGTGTTGATGGGATTGGCAGGGAATCATCCACTATGAGCTGCTCCCCTATGGCCAAACGCTCAATTCGGACCTGTACTGCCAACAACTGGACCGCTTGAATGCAGCACTCATGCAGAAGAGGCCATCTTTGATCAACAGAGGCCGAATTGTCTTCCATCAGGACAACACCAGGCCACACACATCTTTGGTGACGCGCCAGAAGCTCCGGGAGCTCGGATGGGAGGTTCTTTTGCATCCACCGTATAGACCGGATCTCGCACCAAGTGATTACCACCTTTTTCTGTCCATGGCGAACGAGCTTGGTAGTCGGAAGTTGTCCACAATAGAGTCCTGTGAAAATTGGCTCTCCGAGTTTTTTGACAATAGGGAAGCGAGCTTCTATAAGAGGGGCATTATGAAGTTGGCATCTCGTTGGGAACTCGTCATCGAACAAAACGGCGCATATTTGACTTAAATCGCATTATTATATATACATATGTAAACATATTATAAGCCTACATACATATGTATATGATGGCGTGATTTCTCGTAGGTTTGTAAGTACCTAAGTATGCACTTATATGTGCGAGTATCTTTTAAATACTCTCCGTTTGATCCACTCTGATAGAAGAGAACTCGAAACATTTAGTATTAATAATTTTGTACTACAATAAAGCGCAAATATTCGAGTTCCCTAAGCAAAAACAATTACAATTTATTTTTACTTTTTATATTCTCTTTAACTTAGTTTTTCGTTGTAGCAGCAGGTCCACGAATAAAGTCGGCTATTTTCGGTTCATTATATACATACATATTTATGTATATAAATACTTGCAGGCGTCTTTATAAATATAAGGAAAATATTCCTTAAGGTGCGTGTGTATGTGCAAATACTCGTATTAGCATGTCAACGGATTTCGCAAACATTTTTAAGAAAGAATCCACTTTTTTGTTCATAACTACACATACCAAGGCAAAAGAAACGAGCCCCCTGATTCTGTGTTTCTGGTTTGATCGTCAACACCTCATTTGCGATCTACATTTCTTGCAGTGCAGAGTACACACAAGTGAAGGTTATTCAGTTCAGAATATTATCGCCGCCTTTAATGACTAGGCAATATTGGACATTTTTCTATATGCCAATAGATGTACATATGTATGTAAGTAGAATATTGAAATTGTAAGCCGCGTGTGCTGCGCTTTTACTACCATACAATGCCAATATTCCTTCGTTTTTTCACAGCCTATTAGATATTACAACTCACTGTGGCATTGGCTTGGTTTCACTGTAACAGTCGCCAATTTGAAAAAGAAAATAAAATATTAAAAATGTAGGTACAATATATAATTAATGAGAGGTACGCTACGCTAGTGACCGGTTTCCACACATCGCATCGACGAATTAGTATTTATTTTATTCATACGTATCCACATACATGCATATGTATTTAAATATGTAGGAATTGATATTTTATTGTAGCATCACTCCCAGTGGCGAAAAACCTTAATGCGTTGCTGGTTGGTATGTATGGTTATAAGAAAGGAAAAAGGGGAAAAGAGGTAATCTTCTGTGGTAATGGCCTTCATAAACAAATATATGTATGGAAATGTACGGGTTATAAAAAATCAACTTTATTTATGTATTCTATGTTACAAAACTGAGATTTATTTCTAATATTACAGGAATTCATTCGATTTGTATTAAAAAATAACAGAAGATGTTAAAGAGAATGTACATAATGTTAATTATGTTACAGTGGGGTAAATAAGAATGCGTGGTTAACTACCATGGTGAAAAGGTTAACTACTGAGATAATTATGGATAGTAATAAGAGTGTGGGTGGTGGGTAAGTGAAGAGGTGGTGTTCGAGGTCAGCATGTGACAAAAACAAGAGGTTGTCTGTAAAGTCGGTTTACTGAAGATAGTTTAATGTGACAACGTCATAAGAAAATATTGATGGATGCATTTTTCAAAAGAAAATTTCAATTTTATTTGTTTGATAGATATTTTATATGGATAT
The DNA here is from genome assembly GCF_027943255.1 of Anastrepha obliqua. Taxonomy (NCBI): domain Eukaryota; kingdom Metazoa; phylum Arthropoda; class Insecta; order Diptera; family Tephritidae; genus Anastrepha; species Anastrepha obliqua. Next base: position 93,727,576 of record NC_072892.1, read on the forward strand.
AGAGAAGGAGGTATATGGAATCGCAACGGAATTGATTGAAGTTACATTTACACAAACGTGAAAAATTACGAAACATTTATCAAATTCATGAAAGATATGTTCAATTTCGATTGTGCATCAGGCGTTAATAAGTTAACAACACTAAGAGGCAACATCATCGATTTGACTTTTTCAAGACACATTACACTAGAAACACTCCCTTTCATGTCCTACGTTTCTTATCATATCATATCGTAGATTTGTATGCATCTTTACATATAGATTTGTTCTTTTTGTTTGAAAATTGCGCGAAATTGTATATATGCATGTTTATATGTATTGGCATAGGACATAAGTATATGAGACTATGAAAATTGCACCAAAGTATATGTATGTATGCATGTTTATATACATATATTAGTATACAACATGTCTTATAAAGTATGTGGTAAATATTACCATACATTTTTTCCTTCAATATAATAATAAATTAATAATAAAAACATTAAAACAACAGGTATTATTAACAACTAGTCATCACTAATTATAAATTCGGTACATATATATCATTATGCATATTTTTATATTTGTATATACAAATAACGCATTATATAAATATTATTGTTATATTTATTTGTACATGAACATAATAATAACATATATAAACATCATTATTATAAGTTAAAGATTTTCGCGTGGAAATATCTTTTTAAAAAAGATTGCGGTATGACCGCTCTTTATTGAGTTCAACTTAAAACTAAAATTACAAAATTTCTTAATCTAAAACCTAAACTTAAAATGCACCGAGCTACCTGTGGTGGCGTGCGCAATTTCGGGGAATCGCTGACTTGGGTTGCGCGTGCATTACATCCGGCCTAATTCAGTTGGGGTGTTGCTGCCGTTGGCTTTTCTGCTGACGGTGCGTCTGGAATTACTGTGGGAAGCGCTATGTAAGCGCTGTGCATCCGCTGTACTCATGTTGCTGATCGGCGTGTGAAAAGTTAACATTTGCCATGTTAACACTTCCCCTCTTAAAAACGTTCGTCCTCGAGCGTTGTTAGAAATAGGGTAAGTTATTGAAACTTACATATCTTGATTGATCTATTGGCAGATCTTTGAGTTGACCCAAGTTGAGGCTTGCTGGAGGCATCTGGTTGCTGTCTAAGCTTTGTGCGATGATTATTTTGTTTTGAGTTTTCCTCCAAAATTTGAAAAATATTAGTGCTATGCAAGTAATAGCTGCAATTGATCCAAGTGAAAGTGTGCCAGTTGATTTTGTTACTGTCTTTAGAAGATTTATTTTTCGGGTATTATTTATATGCAGTTCTTGCAGAGATTTTAGTGAAAGCAATTCAATCCGTTCGTTTTCGATTGGTGCTGGTTGTAGGGCAGCTGGGATAGCTGGAGGAGGAATTGCCTCATAGTTGATGAATATCTGATTATTAACTTTCAATGTTGAGTTATGGAAGTTGATAACATGAGTTCCCGTCAAGTTCTGGGTTGTTGCGTCAGCATCTATTTTTCCCATAAAGCCATTAAGTAGTAAAATGCCTGATTTTATTTCTTCAATATGTGGAATATGGTGCCCGTTGCTTATGGTGCAAGTTGAATTAAAGCTATTAATTATTCTAGGTATACAATTACTATTAGTTATATTAACTATCTGCTTTTGTTTACAAATTTCAATTATCTTATAGTTATTACAATGAGTTTTTATTCCGTAAACTTGATTGTTTCCTTTTAATATTTCACTATATTCGACATTAATTATAGTGTTATTTGCCTTTATTACAGGTCTTATAATAATTTTTTGAAAATTTTCTTTAATTGTTAATGGTATTTTCACCATATAAAAAATTGTAAAATTTTTGCTAATAACATTAACTTCTGATATTTCTAATGCCTGTTCCGCATTTTTAAATGGAATTTCATCATTTTCTAATTTTTCAAGTGCAATTTCAATTTCGTTCTTGTTTAACAATAATGAGTTTAATATATCTCTCTTTGCCCATTGTACGGCATATTTAATATTTATTAATTCTTCTTTTATTAATCTAATTCTATTTTGTAAATTAATAATCATTTCATTTACTATACTCATATCTTTCCGTATATTATTAAAAAGTTTATTCACAATTTGTGTAACGTTATTAATTTTTTCATTAAAAATTTCGTTTATTAGAACTTGTTTATCATTATTGCTGTTAAGCTGGTTTAGATTATTTGATATTGCTTCTAGATCCTCATGATCGGGGGATCCGGCTATAAATTTCCAGGCAGTACCTAGAATATTTATTGATCTTTTTTGTCGTAAGTTTGCTGGTTTAAGGGTATCAAGGATTTGGAGAGATTGGACTAATTCGTGCTTTAGGATAGGTAGTAAAATGCTATCCTTAGGAATGTCTGAAGAAATGTATTCGTAAATGTCCGTTAGAAATTGTTCGTATTTGTTAAGGTCGATTATATGTATTAGCCTAAAGGCTCCGTTTTGAATTTTTGCTGTCCCGTCATTGATTGTAACCAGTTGAGCAGTAGAGTAGTCATAAATGTCTATTGTTGCGGTGGTCGAAATAAAGAGAGTTCTGAAAAGAAGGTTAGACAGTTTTATTCTAGTTTTTTATATTGCTTTTGTGAATTATTTTTCCCGATTCTGTTACTATAGTTGAGTGTTTATTCTCCTTTACTTTTTCGTCATTGATGGGAAGTAGTATTTTTCAAGGATTTGAGATTTATTTTCTCGGTAGTTTCTGTGTGCTCTTTTATGGGTCGTAATTACAATTTCTTCCTGTTCTTGTTCATTTGTAACGTCCTGTACTTGAAGTTGAGTAAATCGAATTTTATAGTTGCTAAAATGTATTGGGTATATTTCCTGAATTTTTCCCATAATGCGTTCTTCTGTCTTAATGCAATTAACTACGGAGGGGTTTAGATATCTCTTAAGGAGGCTTATTAGATTTGCTGAATTGTAAACTGGTTCCTCTAAAATGTGTCTGTGATAAGTGGGAAATATTATTTTAAATTGATATGTTGAAGTTAACCCAGTGTTTAGAAATATTTGATTTTTGAAAACGTTTATCGGAGTTTCTACGTGCGGGATTAGATTATCGGATGAACTTTCGTCACTGTGTTGGGTTGTGGACAGAGCGTTTATTGGTTCGGTTATCGTTCTTGAAAGTGCATCGGCCACAACGTTTGTCGTACCTGGTTTATAATGGAGTTCATGATTATATTCCTCCAGGATAGCTTTCCAGCGTTTCATTTTTGCATTATTGTTTTTGCTGCTTAGTGCTTGGGTCAAGGGTTGGTGGTCCGTAAATATATTGACTTTGGCTGAGCCATAAAGGTAGTTTCTGAAATTGTTTAGTGCCCATATTATGGCGAGAAATTCTTTTTCGTTTATCGCATAGGATTCTTCCGTCTTAGTAAGTGTTCTGGATATAAAAGCTATGGGTTTCTTATCTTGTGCGAGGACTGCACCGATGGCATAATTGGAAGCATCGGTTGTTAGATGAAATTCTTTACTAAAATCGGGGTATGCCAGTATAACGTCATCGGACATAAGAGAGTTCTTGACTTTGTTGAAGGCATCTTTTGCTTCGCTGTTCAATACAATATTTATCTTGGCTGATTTAGTTTTTGAAATACGTCCCTCTTCCCCTCTTAAGAGTGAAGTTAGAGGTTTAGTTAGCATAGCATAATCTTTTATGAAACGGCGATAATAGCCTGAAAGGCCTAGAAATGAACGGAGTTGTTTAATAGTTTTTGGATATGGTATCTTCGCTATTGCTTCCACCTTTGCAGGGTTTTTCGTTATCCCTTTGGATGAAATTATGAATCCCAGGAACTCTACTGAGTCTCTAAAGAAATGACATTTGTCCAGCTGTATTTTCATGTTAGCATCTTCAAGCGTCTTAAAAATTTGTTGTAAGTGGAGGGCATGCTCTAATTCGGATTTACTAAATACGACAATGTCGTCGATATAAACGTAACAAATTTTGCCAATGTGATGGCGAAGAATGTCATCAAGCGCGCGCTGAAAAATTGAAGGAGCGTTTTTGAGTCCAAATGGTAACCTCGTGAACTCATATTTGCCGTTATTAATTGAGAAAGCGGTTTTCTCGATATCAGATTCTTTTAATGGGATTTGATGAAATCCGCTTTTTAAATCTAGGACTGAGAAATATTGATTTTTCCCTAATTGGGACAGTACCTCGTTAATTTGGGGTATTGGATAACGATCCGCTATGGTTATCGCATTGAGTTTGCGATAGTCGATTACTATTCTGTACTGTTTATTGCCTTGAGAGTCCGGTTTTTTTGCTACAACCCAAACGGGTGAATTATATGGTGACCTTGACGGTCGAATAATGCCGTCGTCTAGCATTGTTTTAATTTGGGATTCTACCTCACCTTTTAATGCCATTGGGTAGGGGTAGTATCTTGTGTAAACTGCGGTATCTTTATTTGTCCTAATTTCGCCTATAACTTTCGTAGTGTAAGTAAGTTTGTCGTTAGGCTCTGCAAAGAGTTTAGAAAAGTTGTTCACTAAATTGTTGATTCTGCTTCGTTGGGTAGATGTCATATGATCTTCTGTAATGTTAATTGCGTTCGCTGAATTGGATTCAAGTTGCTTTATTTTAATTTTGGTGTTACCCTTGATTGACATAAAATTGTCTTTGATGTGGATAACAGCTTCGAGAATTTTAAGGCTATCGTTTCCAAGGATACCATGGAATGAACGTAGCGTTGGGAGAAGGAAAAATTTTAATTTTGACTCTGTATTAAAAAGCTTTAGGAAAGTATGTTCCTTTATTTCTATGTCCCCTGCTATTGATTTTGCGAAAAAGTTTGATTCATTTTTAATTGGATTAGGGACGATAGAAGGTGGAATATAGTTTTTCGTTGATCCCGTGTCAATTAGAAATTTCACTATTTTTCCACTCTCCAGTCTGCATTCAAAATAAGGCAGTGAAGAGTGAGTTAACCTAAAAAATGTATATCTGTTATGTCAGTCAGATCGTTGTCTTGTAATTCATCATACTGGTCTATATAGTCATTTGTATGTTCTGCTATAGATTGCTCTTGACCATAATTTTGGTCGGAATCTATATGGAAATTCCTTTGCACTTTATTCGGAACCGGTGGGTTATCGATCGGAGGTCTCTTACCGAAAAAGTCGTTAGCGCGTGGTCTGTTCATGTAATTAACATGGCGTGTACGTAATGATGGATCTATGTCCATTGGTTCCGGTCGTGGTTGAGGTTTCGGAAACGGAAACGGTTGCGGACGCGGTGTTAGGTTGTTTGGTTGCTGGGATATGTTGGGCTGATAATACCGTTGAAAATATGGCCTATGTCCTCTGTTGGGGATAGCCGGGTTTGGTCGCGACTGGGGCAAATATGCCAATTCAGGATAGAACTCATTGTTGGACCTTCTTGGTGGAAGGGGTGGACGAAAGTTGTGAGGTTTCCTGTTCTGGTCACTGCTTTTCAGTGCGTAGTAAGAACGAAAACTCTGGTTTTCCAGCTTCAGGCATAAATGAAGAGCCTGTGGAAGATCCGCTGGTTCTCTCATTCCGAGGAGTCTTGGCAGATCGCCTCTAAGTCCTCGAATAAAGGTGTCAAGGGCCTTATCCCGATAGGTACGCGTGATTAGATGCATGGCTTCTTGACTAACTTCCATGCTTCCGATTTTGTTAAGGATAAGTGACAGGTGGGAATAGACGCGCTGATAAAACTCTTGGACCGTCAGGTTGCCCTGCACTAAGGAGGTCATTTGGTACTCAAGGGTACCGATGTCGCGTTTGTCCGCGTAGTGTAAAGTGAGGCATCTGGAAATCGCTTTCCAGTCCAAAGGCGTGTTATATGATTCCAGGGCAATGTCGGCATTGCCCACAATCTTGTTACGTATGACGTTGAGGATTCCATAGTATTTAGGCGTTCCTTTTTGCGGTTCGTAGATCTGCAAAATGCGATCTACGCTCTTTTTCCAGGAATTCAATTCCCCTGGGTTTCCCGAAAATTCACGCAAACATCTCACTACATCTGGAATTTTGTCTAACTCTGTAATATTGTTCGGTAGGCTAGAATCGATAGTCACGTCCGAAATGTCAGTAAAGTTCGCATTAGGGTTGAGGGCAGCTTGAACTAAGTTTCGTCCCTCTTGTTTAAGTATGTTACTTACGACTCCTGCTATAACGTTCGTCAATTGCTCCATGTTGAATGCATTTGCATTCGAGGAGGAAGGGACAGATTGTGGAGGAGGAGCGCTTAGCACAGGAGGTCTTACCAAGTTATTTGGATTAGACATGATAGTTTTCCTCTTTTTCCCTTGATTTTTATAATTTATTTTTTATTTAAATTTTTGATTTTTTATTTTTATTTATTTTTTTATTATTATTGATAAAGCTGGAGGGTCCCCCCGAAGGTGGTGAATCGCAGCTTTTGCGTGTAATATGTGGTTACTCCTTCTTGGAAGGAGGGCTTTCGTACTCTGGAGGGTCCCTGGTGTTGGGAATCGCAGAGTTAAGCTATATTAACAATTTGCAATTTATTGAGTTACTGGCTGTACGAGCCGTTCTTTATGAATTTATAATTGTTGTATTTGTTTTACTCCTTCTTGGAAGGAGAGCTTTCTTATCCTGGAGGGTCCCTGGTGTTGGGAATCGCAGAATTAAGCTATATTATTAATTTGCAATTTATTGAGTTACTGGCTGTACGAGCCGTTCTTTATGAATTTATAATTATTATTTTTGTTTTACTCCTTCTTGGAAGGAAAGCTTTCTTATCCTGGAGGGTCCCTGGTGTTGGGAATCGCAGAATTAAGCTATGTTATTAGGTTTAAATTTTATTAAGTTATTGGCTGTACGAGCCGTCCTTTATCAAGCTTTATATTTGTTTTACTCCTTCTAGGAAGGAGGGCTTTCCTACTCTGGAGGGTCCCGTAGGAATCGCAGAGTTAAGCAATATTATAGTTTTATTTTTTTTATTTTATTTTATTTTTTTTTTTTTTATTTAGTTGTATTATTTTCTTAACCTTACTAAATTTCTATTTTTTAGATTTTTTTTCCTAAATAAAATTTCTCTTGATTTTTCCTTTACTTTTTGTTTAATTGCGTTAATTTTCTTACAAAATTTCTCTTTTAGAATTTTTTTCTTATATAAAATTTCTCTTGAGTTTTTCTTCACTTTTGTTTAGTTGCGTTAATTTTCTTACAAAATTTCTCTTTTAGAATTTTTTTCTTACATAAAATTTCTCTTGAGTTTTTCTTCACTTTTTGTATTTAAAATTTTAGTACAATAATATTTTTATATTTGATATCTTCAAGATTTTTACAAATGTATAACTTAAATTTATAGACTTACATAAAAGTGTGCAGGAACATTTTATTGTTGACCTTTACTTAAATGAAGATTTACTGATTCGGTGCGGCGGCTGACGGCTTGCGTCTCCCGTTTGCTTACGCTACTAGGGGGCCTCTTTTCCGTCACTCTTGGATGCGGCGGATTGTTGATGGTCCCTGTTTGTCAGGGAATCCCTTTTTCCGGCACTTGTTCTTAGCTGTTGGTGCGGCGGATTGTTGATGGTCCGCGTTTGCCAGGGAATCCTTCTTCCGGCACACGTTCTTAGCTGTTGGTGGCACAGCTTGGAAAAGCCCTTTATGTCCACCAGGTTCGGGGGCCAATTCAGGTACCACTTCGCGAACGGAACACTTGGAGGCGGCTTCTTCTATTTTTAGGACACTATTACTGGAGACGGCTCCTTTTTTTTTTTTGTTCACACCCGCGTTATGTTAACGAATTGGCCCCACGTTGGGCGCCAGTTAAAGATTTTCGCGTGGAAATATCTTTTTAAAAAAGATTGCGGTATGACCGCTCTTTATTGAGTTCAACTTAAAACTAAAATTACAAAATTTCTTAATCTAAAACCTAAACTTAAAATGCACCGAGCTACCTGTGGTGGCGTGCGCAATTTCGGGGAATCGCTGACTTGGGTTGGGCGTGCATTACATCCGGCCTAATTCAGTTGGGGTGTTGCTGCCGTTGGCTTTTCTGCTGACGGTGCGTCTGGAATTACTGTGGGAAGCGCTATGTAAGCGCTGTGCATCCGCTGTACTCATGTTGCTGATCGGCGTGTGAAAAGTTAACATTTGCCATGTTAACATATATTTATTTTTATATAAACATAACAACAATAATATATACATATATATAATATATAAACACATCATTGTTATGTATATGAACATAATAACGCACACACACACGCAAACCAAAATATAACAAAACACAACATAGCATAACAAAACATACCATAATATAACATAACATAACATAACATAACATAACATAACATACCATAATATAACATAACATAACATAACATAACATAACATAACATAACATAACATAACATAACATAACATAACATAACATAACATAACATAACATAACATAACATAACATAACATAACATAACATAACATAACATAACATAACATAACATAACATAACATAACATAACATAACATAACATAACATAACATAACATAACATAACATAACATAACATAACATAACATAACATAACATAACATAACATAACATAACATAACATAACATAACATAACATAACATAACATAACATAACATAACATAACATAACATAACATAACATAACATAACATAACATAACATAACATAACATAACATAACATAACATAACATAACATAACATAACATAACATAACATAACATAACATAACATAACATAACATAACATAACATAACATAGCATAACATGCAGTTCAAGCAAAGTAACGCCGCATGAGCAGGATAACGACGCATTTTTTGGTACGTGCAGCTGGCTACATCGAATTGTAAGACGTTATCACGTCAAAAACTTTCAATGTGGTGGAACCAAAGGGAGGAGAGTATTAAATGGATGGGTTAAAGTTAGCGTGTGAGGGGTTGGTTTGTGTCATGCCGAGCACTTTCGCATGCCAGAAAATAAATTTCATGGTTATTATAGCTGATTCTAAATTCTCCGTCAATGTAGTCATTATAAGTAAAGTTGAAAAATTGGTACTTTAAGATTTATCGCCAAAAATATTATTTAATGCCTCGAGCGCTAATGTCTCTTTCTGAACTCAAACAACTCATAGAAAGATAAAACCATAAAATATATTGAAATATTTTAAGGTATGCCAGCACTGAACTTACAAGAATCTACTTATACATATTGTTTTTAAATACATTAAAATGGGCTAAAGTTAAGACTGGTCTGAATCTAATTGAAAATATGGCAAATATAATAATTCGACTCCTGTCATTGCCACACTCAAATGCAGAAGTTGAGCGAGTTTTCAGCGCAATGAATTCTTTTTAGATTCGTAATCTTAAACCTTACTTCAAAATTTTGTCCCTCCTTTCAACAGATGCATTACTCCACATATAGAACGAATTGAAAAGTGAAAATTGTCGTTGAGATAAGTATAATATACCAGATAATTATTACATTTTAGGACAATTTTCTGGGAGGCGATTTTTCGGCTTACATTTTTTGTATTGTTAAAAATACATTACGAAAGAGGTTATCACTTGATTTGCTCCAGAATTTGATTATGGTAAAATGAAGCTTTCATCTTATAAAATACTAAAAATATATATTTAAAAATGGAAGACTTCCAAATACTAACAACTGATCAATTAATTTATTATAAATTGGTCATGGTATTATTTATGGAAGTCTATGCCTTTTTGAACGTGGCATACTGGCTAATTCAGAAAAAGTGGCGGGGTAGCAGTATTGGAATTTGTGGTGACAGTCAAGCTGCACTGAAAGCCCTTGCTAACCCACGATGCTCTTCCAAGTTAGTGGGTGAATGTAAGACAAAACTGAACACTGTTGCAAAACACAACAAAGTTAGTCTTATTTGGGTACCTGGACATTGTGGTATTACAGGAAACGAGTTAGTTGATGAAAGATGTTTCATAAATCTTGCTTTCGAAAATACTTTTAAGGAAGGTTGCCATCTGTCTGAAATATCCATTAAAGTGAGAGAGGAGTAATGAAATTTAATAAAAGTTAAATGAAATACTACTATATCAATCAAGTAAGGAAAATTTAAGAAACACATGGAGAGTGTTGCCACCAATTCGAAAAAAATAAAAATACGTGTGCGAAGCGAAAAGAATATAATGAGCTCTCTTTGAAGAGCTAAGTGAATGGGTTAACTGGAATATTACAGAACGAGTCCAAGGGGAAAGTTTTTTTTGAAAATATTTTAATCGGGGGTTGCCACCTATTTTAAAACACAATCTTATTGTTGTAAATAAGTAAATGTTTTAAAATTTTTAATTTATAAATATAGAAGGTTACCAGCTGCCTGAAAAATTAAATTCAATTAAACTGATTTGATGTGTAATTGTAAGCTAAAGTGGCAGAAAGTATTTCTGTTAGATTTGTCATCAAAAAATACCTCTAATCTATAAATCAAACGATTTGTGTCGGCACTAACTGATATTGCTGTTAGAGATATTTGAAAAATAACGGAACCATTGCTCATGTTATTTCCTTGCCGTCTGAACAACGACCGATTGGAAGAGCGTAACGTAACGTAACAGCCAAAGTTTCTTTCACAATTTTACTTCGCATGACCTAATCTTATCTTCTATCATCATTGCTAGCAACCACAACAATCCACTCAAGCAAAAACACAACAACGAAAACACTCCTACAGCTTCCCAGAAAAATGGAAATAAGAAGAGTTGCGTTACTCATAGAGTTGTACGATATATGTATGTATTAGTACATATACAGTTTGCGAAATTCTAAACGTTAAAAATGGTCCAAACGTTTAGGTACTATCGTTTTGACGCAGGGTGTAAATACTTGAAGTTATCAAAGCTTGAGTTCTAGTAAAAGTAAGACTATAACAACTGAGAAATGCATTATTTCCTGCACTCCCCTGCCGCACTTAACAACACAAGCAATTAAATAATTTAACAATACGCGTAATTCGAAATAACTTAAATCACTGATACAAATAAATTCGGTGCAAGAGCGCTCAAACGCTAAGAAGCTTGGTTGGCCTTCAGATGACGTCACTTGAATTAAGCTGCACGTGGAAGTTAAATAAACCTTTGTTGACACTTTTCATACGTAAAAGCGATTTGAAGGATACATAATTGTTGGTAACAATTATATGTAAATACATAAAGATGTATGCATGTATGTGTGCACCTACTTACATATACTCGTATAAACACACAAAAATTCACGCAAACATATTTACTTTTGAGTAGCTTTCAAGTTAGATCATTTCAACCACAGCCCAACAAGAACCTTCTCTAGTCACGTTTGAAGCGTGTGCCAATACTTTTTGAATTTTTAATTTATTTAATTTTTCAATGTTTTGCAGGTTCTTAGGGTTCTGAACTTACCAGCACATTTATGGATAAACTCAAAAGCAAATATGTGGCTAATAAGAACATTAAAATAAATATTAAAATATGGCAATGCGTACACACACACATACGTACATATGTACTTATACATATGTATAATATATTTGTATGTACACTGAAAAGTATTTGCCTGAGCCCTTTTTTACTTTTCATGAAGGAAGTCAAGACTGCGAATATCTTTCTAGCTTCGTACTTAAAAGGCAAAACCTGTATTTGATTAATATTTTAGCAATTAATTGCCCCCAGCAGGGTATCGTACGTATGTACATATGTATATGGCACCAACCAAAAAATAATAATTTATGAAATTTTAATTATTTATCAGTTATCTCTATAATACAACAGGTTTAAAGAGCTGTAGACTATATGTATTTGTACACATTCACAATTTTTTCGGTATTCATTTACTGTTAGAAACCGGTTTGAGCCCTTATGGAATTGATAATTTCTGAATTAAAAAACTGCTCTCCATTTCAAGTATTACCTCTTTTTAGACTCCTCTTTTAGCGTATGTGGTAATAGCAGGCAATTGCGATAGGCTTAACTAAATATACCCATTCCTTATTAATATCAATATTTATTGCCGCTCTGATTGATTAGCATAAGATTTCAAGTGACACTTCAGTTTAAACTCTATTCCCTTGAACACTCCATTCTATATACTCTGATTTAGTTTAAAGTCCCTTCTTCTTTTGACCTGCAAATTACTTAAGAAATTTAAAAAGCTGTAGATAGTAGATATTTAAGTTTCTATTTTGCGTAAACTGAGAGCAATGAGGGAATCGGGCTTGCCATATCTAAAATTTTTTAATGACTTGAAATAAATATACACATGAAAATATATATGTATATATTTTTTTTTAAGAATTTATTTGCTGTGGCATTAGAGGAATTGTCACATAGTTGTAATGGAAGATATAAAATCAAAGCATTGAAGTGTTGATACATTACAATTTTTTACGTCAAATGTTACTAAACCTTAAAAAATGAAACGTAAGTTTCATCTAAGGCAAATACAACCCCATGCACTATTTGCCACTTCAAAAATTGATCCACGAAATGGATTAACGCCAAATGACTGCCTTAGTTTTCATTTGTAAACAGAAAACTATTTCAATGTTTACCAAAGAGCTTGGCTAAATACATATAAAACATACACCTACTTACATACATTTGCGTGTTTTTTCATTTGCAAAACTATACGCCACCAAACTTATACATGCACACCTAAATCTACGTACATATGTATCCACAAATCTCAATGGTATGTGTAGGTATTCCGCACCGTATGCTAATCAATACAACTGCGCATGATCAAAGTGCGCATTAGCTTAAATTCGCCAACCGCCAATGTAAAATTCAACTTCCGCTTATAGACGTTTGTTGGCGTGCCGTCTGCCAAATACCACCGCCAACGCCCGCCCTTTCACTTCCCGCACAATCAGTCAATCGCGCCAGTCAATCGAGAGCGATGCGAAATCTCAAGCGGAGCGGCTAAATAGCGCCGCCAGAGAGCGACAACTCTCGATCAACGAGTGATGACGTCGCATGGAGCGCTTTATTGATCTCCGCTGAATCGTATACTTTTTAGGGGGGTGGGGAGATGGTTGGTTTTGACGCCAACAAGCATCGCAGCAGCCGCAGTGGCCGAAGCTGCAGCAGAAGCGTTTATTCATTACCAACACATTGTGAATTCATCGTCCACAATTTATTTAGTTTTTTTACGCTGGCTGACAAAACACGTGGTTTTCAAGTTCACCGCGCAAAATGAAGACACAATATATCATTTGGCTTTCTATATTGCTTTGCGCACAAACGTGCTTACTAAATACAATACATCCATCCGCATAATATACATATGTACGTATGTGTGTGTAGTGTGAGTTTACGAGTATGAGTTTTTTTACTTTTTATGTATTTAGTTTTTCCCCATCTGTTTTTCTATTCCGCTTTAAGCGCATATGTTGTTATAGCAAAAATAATAAAATTAAAGAACACAGCAAACCAAATTTAAACGTGTGTAACATACATACATACATACTTACAGGTATATATTGTATATGTAGGTATATAATTTGCATACAGGTAAAGCATAGATGTAAATATGTAGTCATTTACATGTGTGTATTATACCTTCTGAGTATAAATATTCAGTTCGAGGCCTACTAAAAGCAAACAAAATATTATATTTGCTCAACGTCCACGACCGCCACAACGGCAACGACCAATTTAGCAAAACATTGGAACTGTGAAACCAAAGAGATAGAAACATCAAGTTTTGAGAGGCGCGCCAAAGAGCGAATGGTACGTAAGTATGTATTGGCTGTACTCTTTAATGTTATGCCCAGTTTTAACTATGCCAAAGTTTTTTGACAAAAGAATATGGTATTTTCGATATTTTAGCATTTTCGTATACGAGTAGCAGCAGCTGCGGCAGAGGCAGCAAGCCGAGATGTAAAGTGTCAAATATTTTCACGGCGGCCGACGTATCCGACTGGGTTGGTGCGCGAGTACTATTCGGAATTCACAGAGAGAGCGGCGGTTCGAATTTCGGTGAAAACACCAAAATTAAGAAAAACATTTTTCTAATAGTGGTCGCCCCTCGGCAGGCAATGGCAAGCCTCCGAGTGTATTTCTGCCATGAAAAAGCTCCTCATAAAAAATATCTGCCGTTCGGAGGCGGCTTGAAACTGTAGGTCCCTCGATTTGTGTAACAACATCAAGGCGCACACCACAAATAGGAGGAGGAACTCGGCCAAACACCCAAAAAGGGTGTACGCGCCAATTATATATATATAATACACATTTTCTCAAATGGCCGATTTTTAAATGCATAAGTGAAAAAGTCAAAGTACCGTGCAACAACATTTGTTGTTGTTATTTAATGAGACACTTTGAAACAAAGGCAAGTGCATTTTATTTATGTATACAAAATATTATATATTTTTGACCATTTTTGAGGTTATGTACCATCACGAGACCTTTTATTGTTATCATTATTTTAAGAGGGAACGCCACTGTGAAAATTCAAAAAAATCGATTTTTTTTAGATAAATTGTTAGTATAGCTACTCAAGAAAATATGGTAAAAATTTTAAAGGGAAATTCGCTTTATTCCTGATTCTATGTGGACTTAAGTGAGCGCCCGTCGGTTCGGCCCCGTAGCGCTCTCGATACGATGATTTATGTCACACGCGTTTTTCTCGAAAAGACTTTTTTTGATACGGTGGCAACGATTTCTCGAAGACTAATGAACCGATTTTAATTTTCTTTGTTTCAAAATTTTTGTTATCGCATTGGCTATCGTTGTACATAGCCGATTTTCAAAATTTGGAAAATAACTATTTTTTTGGGCCTGTCGAAAATCAAAAAAATGGTGAAAAGCACACATCGAAATTAAAATAACCACCATTTTGTCACAAAAAAAAAAAAAAAAACGGCTACGCACAACGATAGCCACTCTTGGGTAGATTAATAACAACTCTGGTTTTTTGATTTCGGATGATTATGCATTGCTGTATCGCTGCCACCAGATGACGTCATTTTTTTAACTCGTTACGTTTATTTACATAAATTTGTCAATTTTCAATATTTTGTAATAAAATTTGCATCAACATATTTTAATATACTTATATATAATAAATTACCTTATGTCCGATCCTCGAGTAATCATTCCTACTTAAAAAAAAAAATTCCCAAAAATCGACTAATTTTTCAGCCCCCACAGTGGCGTTCCCCCTTAAGGTCGGAACATTAACTAAAATCTGAACTCATTTGCATACACAAAAGAAGCTTTATTTTGTTTTTATTTGCTGCTGATGTACCCTCCGTTGAATTTACAGTGTTTCGTTACTTACTGTTATTTGGGTTTTCTAACTCTGTTAACTCAACAGTATATAATCTCAGTGAGAAATGTAAAATGGGTTTAGAAGGTGAAGAGTTGTAATACTTTGCATGCGGAAGCGGCATGAAAGGGAGGCCACTCCATTTGTGGAATAAAGTTAAGAATAACACTACAAGTTGGAAGAGTTGCCTGACCAGACATTCAACAAAGGATTCTCGCGACAATTATAGATTCAAAAGTTCAAAAAGTAAGGTGACTTTGTTTATTTTTCTAGAAAAATATTTTTTTTTGTTAATATCTATTTGAATACAAATATAAAACACTTGTGCCAGCGCTTTTTTCAATGCTCAAAGCACTACTGATATGTCTACCTTTGGGTAGATGAAAAATTCGCAATAGCTCAAGATCAAAGAATACAGTGGTTATGACATGATTTCGGTATTATTTTTGGGTCAAAAAATGTCAATTTTTTTTATCAACTTTTTATAGCAATAAATCACCGAGCTTAACAAAACACGTCTAACTTGTATCTGTCAAAAATTAACTAAATATGTGACCTGTGTACCAATACAAAAAAATCGAATAACGAATGCACGTTGGCCACCAAACTCGAAAACTCACCTTACTTTTTGAACACACCTCATATATTCTTTATACAATTCTTATTTAACTGAGTTAACTGCAATTCCTATTGACCGATTTTCTTCACATTTTAAGAGCGTTTTCTTCTCGTGAGCCTTTAACTAAAGTGAAAATATACTTCTTCTTCTTCTTTTGTGGCCTTACAGCTTTTTGTCTAAGTAAATTTGGCAGTTGAATCAGTCGTCTGTTCTTAAATGTAAATAGGTGCGAGGTTGCTCTTGCTTATATTGCGTCCATGGGGGAAGTTCTTTTTCACTGTAGCATCATTTTTCATGCATATATGTGATAACACTTCTCAAGTGTCCATCGCCTAATGGACAGACTCATTTCATTATTTTGTTGCCTGCTTAGAAAGAACTATAGCTGGGTAGAATGGTTAATTCGACAGCATTTAGTACTTTTTAATATTTTTTGTGGATATCGTAAATGTTTCTGTGCTAAAGGCTTCGAAAGTACGGCTTACTTTGAACGGCTTACCAAGTCCAAAGTAACACCTATTGGTATGAGTTTTTCTTTATTTAATTTCAAAGTTAACATTGCTGAAGGTAGACTTTACAAATGCGATACAAAAAGGTCTCAATTTATGAAACAAAATTTTGGTGACTATTGCTCAAGCTTATAACCAGCATTTGGTTCATCAGAAACACGCGATCTGCGCACGAAACGGCGAAACCTTTTCACAATTATTAAAGCTGCAACTGCACGCAAAGATCTAGTATTCTGAAAGCGGCATCACTCGTTCAGTACGAAAAGCAGAGAAGCGGTGGGGGTGAAACATTGTACTTATTTGTAAGTAAATTATTTAATATTTGTTGGTACCATAAACTTGATGACGAAGCAAAAAAAAATGTAATAAAATGGAATACATATAGCAGACAATAAAACAAGGCAAGGCTGTAGAAATGATAACAGAAATGAAGTGAGATAAAAGTGCTCGTTGTTGGTGGGTTTACGCATAAGAACGTAATCATAATGAAATGGCAAATATATGTATTTGTTCCAATTTTTGTATGAAGTTTTACATGTCCATGTATATGACCCAGCAAACCGAAATTTAACCAAAAGAAATTTACTTAATTGAAAGCTTTCAGAGAGCTTATAAAATTAATCTTTTATCTCAGAAAGTGTCTCATAACATAGAGTCTAATGTGGCATGTTTGAAGGAATATTTTTGAGGTATGTTTAAAATATCTTTACTGTTCATTCAACCATACTTATGAGTTAGGCTCTTTTTATGTTAATTTTTCTATATATTTTTTTTTATTGCTTATTTATGCTTGAAAAGGAATTAATTATATAGTTTTCCGTCTTACATACATATATCAGATTCTGTTTCCATGCTGTGACGGATTAAATTACAACATTTCGTCAGAGGGTGGTTAAGGTTGTTTAACAGGATAGCTTAAAAACACATTATAAAGAATATGTAAAGAATTGAAGAAAATTGCTTTAACTCTAATTTATTCTTTTACTTTATACCAAATTAATGATCCAATTTTGTTTTTGAATAACTTTTTTACTAAATGAAAAAAAATAATCTGACCTTTACACGTCCCATTGCTTCTATGTTTGTATACTGCAGCTATCTAGTTCACACCTTTCTAATATAATAGAGATACGATGCCATTTGCGTTACATGCAGATCTTTCGATTTCCGATTAATTTTGCACCACCCTGTAGTATCAGTTCAAATAAGATAAATAACAATGATACTACAAAGATTTGTGAAAACTTAAACCGCATCTGTTTTCTAACCGACCTAGTTGTTCTGTGAAAAAAATTGTCTAAAACAATATTCAAAATAATGTGCTATTTTGGCTTGTTCTTTAACTCATCCCACTAGCAGCCGCCAAGAAGATGGGCACAACATTCATGTTATTGAGAGTTCACAAAGAGAGAGAGAGACTTTAAATTTTGCAGTGTACATCCCCTTAACACCAAACGGCTTTGCTGTTTATATTTTTGTAAGTTGTCAGTTAGCTTGGAGAATGTGGACCCACTTGTATGATTCTGGTTGCACGTGCTCGCTATGCGCTCTCTTCCATACACACAAACCTACACACACATGAATATGTGTGGTAAGCAGCACCAGTATCATTTTCAAGACGTTTATCATTGGCAGCGCAGCTGGCTTTCGCTGCGAAGTTAGTCAGCGCTGCCTTCGTTTCATATGGCATAGATTTTCTTCAATTCACTCTCGCGATGTTTTTCTCTGTTATTTTCTTGGCATAACAAAGTTTCCCGGCACTTCGACCACAAATTGCTGGAATGGAAGGCCGAATGAAGTGAACAATTTTGTATTCCCCGCCTCTGTAATGTGCGCTCTCTCTCTCACTTTCACACACATTCACCTTCTCTTTCTCTCTACCACTTGGCATACAAGTTAAAAAGAATTTTCAACAGCTGCCGTAAGTTCGTACATTGTCTTCGTGCAACTTTAAGCTTCCTTTGCACCTTTGCCAATATTTCACACATAAAATTCTGCGCTGCACTGACCCTCTTCCCAATGTATTCCTCTCGCTTTCGCTCCTGCTCTACTTAGAGTAGTACGTCGTTAACAATACTGTTCACCGTTATTCAACAAGGCCTTCCACCGTGTCGTTTTGTAGTGCCACAAATTTGTGGGAGTGACCAATTTACGCATTGTAGGATTCTGCGCAGCGAATGTCCTTGCATTGTCGACCTGTTATAGGTTGTCGTTTATGCTTAATTGTTGGATTCGTTCAATTGGAAATTACCACGTTCGGTAGCCGAGGTGCCTACGCAGCACATACCACTACTCGACTTTTGTCATTTGCCACTTACCGTTTACCGTTTGCCACAGGGGGACACTCGCTCACAATGCAGCCCCTAATCATGCAAGGCACTTCAGTGCGGCCTTTGCCGTCGGCTTCATATACTCTTACGAATAGGTGCTGCCTGTAACACACACATACACTGCTCATGTGCTGCGCTGCTACCTGGCGCCCCTAACTAGGACTTGTGTGAAGTGTGCGTATTTGTATGGGTATGTGTATACGATGACGATAAAGTTTCTTTGATTGTATGCATATATTAAAGCGCCGTCTTTTGGTGACGGTTTATTGATTTGCTTCCTTTTTCGTCTTCAATTGTTTAGAAAGTTTTTACGGAACTCATCAATGCCGCTATAATTCACTTTGAGGTTCTTAAAAAGTTTTTTTTTTTTGGCACAACCGAAAGAGTATTACGATATTTGTGCAGGGTAAGATAGTGGTTTTATTTTTTAAATAAGTGGTAACACTTTTTGAAATTCAATTTTTTGCTTATGATGTTTTGCATAGTTTGCATAATTATTAATTTTTTTCCATAAGAAACTGTATTGGAATTTTGCTTGAAAATCATTTGGTTTATGTCTATAATTGCATTGTGAAAGCTCAAAATTGAACGCATCGGTCGCCATGTCACTATTGGCAGTTATGATTCCGAGGTTGTAAGAGACTTCGTCTATCTAGGAATAAGCAGCTCTGTAAGCATTAAATCCAACGGATAATCTCTCTTACCAACAAGTGCTACTTTAAGTAGGTTTTTGAATAGTATAGTCCTTCCTCGACGAACAAAACTAACATTTTATAAGGCTCTCATCGTGCCCGTCCTAACGAATGGATCAGAAGCTTGGACGATGACAATATCCGATGAGTCGTCCCTTGGAGTGTTTACGAGAAAGATTCTGCGGAAGATTTTTGGACTTTTGCTCGTTGGTGTTGGTGAGTATCGTAGGCGATGGAACAATGAACTATGTGAGCTTTACGAGACATAGGCATAGTGTAGCGGCTTCGTTGTCTGGGTCATGTCGTCCGAATGGTTCCAATGCGGTACCAGCTGGTAGTAGCAGGGGAAGAAAAAGGCTTCCTCTGCGTTGAAGAGATCAGGTGGAGAAGAACTTGGCACGAGAAAGAAACGACTGATGCGCTTTGTTGAACTCGCCCAAAATTGCCCAAAATTTGGGCAAAGGTTTTAATAGGTGAGTTTACTTACCTGAGGTCCTCTTAATTTAATGGGGTTCTGAATTTGGTTAGATTAGCACCAGTTTTCGGTACAATGATATTTGAAAATTGCTCGGGAGGCCCCTGAGAACTCATTTAGAAACAACCTTCCATTAAATTTGTAAATGAAAGCCAATTAGATCTTATTTTGTGTATAAAATATACAATTTATAACATGCTTTAATGTGTTTTAAATTGATCTTTTTTAGATCATTTGCTTAATTTTTTGCTCTTTTGTAAGTGACTTCCACAGTTTTAAAGGTTTGCTGTCAAGAGGCACTTTCAAATTCGGCTTTCTCAAAAACTTAAGCCCATCTGTTAAGTAAGATCAACTATCAAAAAAAAGTTAAATATCCACAAAAAAAGTTTAATATCTAAGCAAAGTAACACAATTATTTTTTTAATCCGTTTTCAAATAATGTACAAATAAGCTACTGATCAACAATTTGCTTAAAAATGTGTTCGTAACCTTTTTTAAGGTTACCTCTAAGTACATAAAAAAAGCAAAGAAAATATTTAACATTAGGAGTAATATACATAAAATAAAGAAATATAATATAAGTACATATATATAATTGTTCAAACTCATTCTACTAAAAAGGAACAAAAAAATTACTCTAATGAAACTCAATTTCAATACCTCAATTGATTGCCTGCAAACTCATTAATTACTCCCTCAATGTCCATATCAAAGTCACGCTGAGCATTCGTTAGTTCCAAACCTTCACTTCACTTCAAGTCGACTTTGGCAAAATGTACAGCGCAAGTAGGAACAGTACACATGGTAACAAACATTAACCACACACACATTTTTTAAAAATTGTAAATATTTTGAAAAAGTTAATATTTACTCTCATTAAGAGCTTCTAGTGCAATCTTCGAACATTTTGCTTACTACTCCTGAACCCGTATTTTTCTATAATAATTACTTGGCAAATGTTTGCCTACATGAAATCCGTAAGCAAATGAGGCCGAGAGGAGCTAAGTAGTTATTAAATCAAGTGATCGTGCTTTTTCGCTGAATAAATTTGTTATTGGCTTTGTTGTAACAGTGTGAAAAACTCTCCATACATTTGCAACTTAAAAGACTCTCTTTAGATGTTGAGCGGTTCCCTCTAAGTTGGTCCAAATATTTTTCTCAAAATTGATTTATTTTTAGGATTGAATAAGAGGAGTAAACGGAAAAATTTTAATAATTTTGACATTTATTTGATATTGAATATTTTGGTAATTATATAATTTTTAAAGCGAAATATCTTCCGTGCTTTTTAACATTTTGAAAAATGTTTTTATTTTTTATTTTCTAGGATAAAATAAACTCCAAAACAATGCTGTTGCTAACTAATTTTGGGAAAATTTTTTGTGCCAATTTTTTAGGAAAAATATCCTATTTAAAAACTGTTTTTTAAGAATTTTTTGTTCTTGGTTGAAATTTTGGGAAAAGTATTTTTTGTTTTATCATTTTTGAAACGCGCCTAGCACACTCACTCAGAAATAACCGCCCGCTTGCAAATCTATTATAATAAATTACTGCTACATAACACACGTTCAGAAAAGTCCTGGGCCTAACAAAGAAAAAAGTTTTTTGTTTTTCAAAATTGTTTTGAAAATAACAAAAGTAGTCTCACTCTTAGCACAATAATGCACAAACTAATGAATATAATATAAGTAAATTCTAAAAGCTGTCTTTTTAAGGTTAGTAATAAGTGAAAAAGAGGTAAATACAAAAAAACTAGTGCCATCTACGTGTTAAGCCCGGGACTTTTCTACCCATGTGTTGCATTAGTACACAAATACACTAATTGGCGCTTTAATAGCTACAGTCAACATCTTTTTCAACGACCCCACCTGAAATGGTGCACATGTGAATCGATTTTAGGTTCCTAGTTGGTAATCCAGTCCATATCCTTGAAAATGTGGTCTCCGTTTTTCAGAAAGCGGTAAATTTTATTTTTTATTTATTATGTGTAAAACCTTAACAGTACCTGGAAAATTCGTGTCCAGAACAACAAGAACAACATTTCTATGGTTGGTCTTGATCGTTAAAACATCTAACATTTTAGGCACTTCAAGGTGCTTATGTAATTTTGTAGAGAAGGCGTTTTGATCGGGTAGCGTGCTGTTCTCATGGTTGCTCCAACATACAAGATGAAGTTCAAAATAAACAAGACTATGACGTTTTGATGGAGCCATGGAGTTACGTCCACAGCTGACTTTCAATAAAAGCTTGGTGACATTTGGTACTGTGGAAGCGAAATTATTGCGTCTAAAGTGTCACTATGTTTGCGTCATCGGTACAAAAATGAGTTTCGAACAAAGAGCTAATATCAAATTTTGTTTTAAAATCGATAAAACGTTTACCGAAACATTGCAATTGATGAAAAAAGTTTATGACGATGATTATCTATCTCGAGCCAGAGTTCATGAGTGGTTTACACGTTTCAGAGATGATTGTGAGGACATAAAAGACAATGAGCATACAGGCCGCCCAAAATCAGTAATCATCAAAAACTCCAGCGAAATTATTCCTATTTTTATCAAAAATGAAAGTTGAATATCACCAAAACATCGATTAATCGCATTTTAACTGACTATTTGGGCTTACGAAAGGTCTGTGCACGTTTCATTCCGCACAAGTTAACTGAGGATCAAAAATTGATCAGAATTCAACATTCGAAAGACCTCATTAAAAAGGCGAGAATGTGATGAAACGTGGTGTTTCCAACATGAACCTGAAACTTAGGGAATGGTGCCGAATGGAAGGCCCCAGACGAGCCACCACCCAAAAAATAGCGTTTGGAGAGGTCAAAAATTAAGTCGATGCTTATTTGTTTTTACTATTCCAAGGGAGTTGTTCACAAGGAGTTCGTTCCAACGGGCCAAATCGTCAATGTAATTTTCTATCTTGGCGTTTTGAAGCTTTTGTTGCATCGCATTCATCGAATTCGCCATGAATACCGCGAAGGAGGAAGCTGGCGCTTATTGCATGGTAATGCACCATCTTATCAATCCACCCCTGTGACTGATTTTTTGACTAAAAATCGCATTTTAACGATCAATTAATTACCGTATCCACCTTATATTGACTTCTACCTATTCGGAAAATTGCATTTGGTCATGAAAGGAAACCGTTTTGCGACTGTAGAGGTCATCCAAAAGGTTTGTATCGACATCCTGAAGGACATTCCGGTCAATGGCCTGAAACACTCTTTCGAAAAGCTTTTAGATCGCGCAAAACAGTATATCGAGGCCTGAGGGGAGTATTTTCAATAAATAAATTCGAAGTTATCTGAACAAAGCTCCTGTCGTTTCTATTTTAGCTCAGTCTTCTTTATTTTGGACTTCACATTGTAAACTGCCGACATAAAGATTCTGCGCATGATGTATGACTTATACCGGAGATCTTCATCGTCAACTCGACGGATATGACCCTCAGAAGCATTAACCCATCTTCCTTTTTAGTCAGTGCTTATAGGACCATAATCAAGAATAATTAAAAAATAATTCTGACCATCGGTGTTTTAGATATGGACTGGTCGAAAAATCGACCGCTGGCCAAAAACCGTCAAATGTATTAAAAAAAATACAACATTTATGAAAAAAATTTAGCACACGAAGTCAATTTATTTCAAATACAAATATTTTTTTGTTGTTTTATTGATAGAAAAGTCAGCTTACAAATTTTTATGAAAATCATCAAAACATTTAGTATGTAAATGAATATTGCATTTTTTGCAAGTAAAAATAATATGTTTCTTGCAAAATTTACACCGCCGAAATTTGTTTTCAATTCTTGATCCGAGGAAGGTTCGATGGACTTTCATCTCCATGTTCGTTTTCAAACTCGTCCTCGCCCTTGTCGTAATTCAATAATTCTGTTGTGACTTTGGAACGAAAATCATTTTGTGACAGTGGTTTTATCTTTTCAATTTTTGCCATCATACAATGAAGTTTCCATGCATTGATCATTGCGTTACCAAGAGCATTTGTCCATTTGGCCACCACCATTTTTTTCCTCTCATACATATTCTATAATTTGCCACCGCATTATCATGGAGTTCCACACCACCCATGCCATGATTATACTCTTGAATAACTTTTGGCTGCGGGATAGTGATAGTTTGTTTTTTCTTCCGACAATATCTTTTAGTGCTAATAATTGGATTGACTGTGGAGCTATTAGTTATAACATTGACTACAGCATTATCATTCCACCGAACATTCAATATTTCTTACTGATGATCAAGTAGTTGGTGAAATGTTCCTCGTATTTCTTTTTAAAAAAAAAAATCATCAAAAAAAAAATCGACGTTCGTTCAGAAGATGGTATGAAGAGAAAAAATTATCAAAGAAAATGATGTGGCACTCAGGGTCAGATACGTTGGCAAGCACGTCTAAGACTGTTTGTGCGCCTAGATCAATAGTTTTATCGTGAGGGGTTGCTGCTCCCCCGTACAATGAACTAGAAAATAAGTACTCACTTTCAGAGCATAAGCACCATGCTTTAAACCCAAACCGGATTGGCTTTCCCTTGATAAACATTTTGCAGGAGTAGCGTCCAAAGTATGGAATCATCTGTTCGTCTATAGAGAGATTATGGCTAAAGACTCCAAACTGCATAAACTTTTTGTTGCGAGCGTCAGTAATAGGACAAACCTTCGCAAAACGGTCTGCTGCGTTTAAATTCGTGTTGTCAGCGAGATGGAAAAACTGCTTAACTTTTTTAAACTGATTACGACTCATAGCCTGCTTCACAATGTGTGGCAAAGTATGGTACCCCGATAGGTACAATATTCCAATAAACCTACGTATTTCGATTGGCGTGATGTTAATTGGAGCATTGTGTTGGTTTGCATACTCATTTGTGAAAGTGGTAATATTTGTGATAATATTGTTATCAAAAAAACAATGTAAAGATATCAAAGGGGGATTTTGAGCCTACAAAATGGTGCAATTATATATACGTATACAAAAAGGATTGATTGCTTACCAATTTCAGAAAACATTTCTTCCAATTTGATTGCTTCCACATTTATTGGGGTCCTTGTGTATTGAAAATCTCTGGGTTTTCGCCATATGGGACGAGCAAAATCAGATTTACTTTTAAGCCTACCGCATGCGTTGGAAGTTGACGGATTTTCAGTCCCAAGCAGGTCAGTTTCTGCTTCTCGAATAT
The DNA here is from genome assembly GCF_027943255.1 of Anastrepha obliqua. NCBI lineage: Eukaryota > Metazoa > Arthropoda > Insecta > Diptera > Tephritidae > Anastrepha > Anastrepha obliqua. Next base: position 93,752,687 of record NC_072892.1, read on the forward strand.
TCTCCACTTCTTTTGAGTACTGCAGCTCGACAGTGCCCGCGATTTCATTTACTAAGTCATTCTTGTTGTCACTTAGCTGAATTACGTCATTATCCAGATCTTCTTCATCAGTCATGCTATCCAGGTATTTTCTAATATTCCCGTACCATCCAATATAGGACAGGTTCGATTTTGGAGGTAAGGTACTAGTGCTGAACTAGAATTTTGGTTGACTAGTAGTGATTTTCCCCGCAGGGGTAGTACCTTTCCTATACCACAAAGATACTCACTTCCATCTCTTTCAATAAGAAAAAAATATTGCTAGATTTTGTTCTATCCTACATGACAGTTCCTGGCCAGCGGTCGATTTCTCGACCACTAAAGTTTACGTCCATGAAACAGTAAAAATTATTGCAATATCGATATGTTACTTTTTTGATTCTCTTAATTTCATATTTTCTCTTCACAATAAATTAGTAAAAATTATTTGTTTTTTTGTTTTTCATTATTTTTTCATCTGCACATAAATCACGTAAACATAGTGATAATTTCATTCTTTTACAAAAATTTGCCGCGTTTTTCTCAGAACTATATTTTTAAAAATTGGCGTACACGATTCACGATTCGAATTGGCGCACACGGACTCAAAACGTTTAACCGATGTGCCTGAAATTTTGCACACATCTTTTTTATGATATTACTTTCTATGTGAAAGTTTACAAGTTTTCTAAAACTTTTCGAAAAAATATTTAATTTTTTCGAAGCAAAAATAGTAGGAAAATTCGGAAAAACAAATTTTTTTAAGCATTTTATTCCGCGATTTTTTTTCATTTGTTTTTAATTTATATAGAAATTATGACATTAATTAAAATTAAAAAAAAAGTTGTATATTACATTAATGCATAAATAAACTGAATGCTAATTTTGAAAAAAAAGTGTATTGACTTCTTCATTTTAAATAATTTTAATGAAAATCAGGGAAAATATGGCCGTTTACAGGTATCTGTCCCCTTAAGCTCCCTCGCAAGAGGCCGCATTTTGCAACGTCCTCGTCAATGATCGCTTGCACTTGTTGAATAAATTCAGTGGATCGAATATTGCCACCCGATGGTTCCAATTGACGGCGAACCTTATGAAGGAATGAACGGGCACACTTAAGAACATTAGAGATTTCTAAATCGGTGTGATTTGCATATGCCATACAGCGACGATAACTGTTTTTTTTCTTAATTCCTTGAGTTAAGTTGTAGTCCTCCATGTCTTATCTGAAAAGCCGAGTTATAACCACATTTATTCATTTCCTCAAATACTGCATACACCCTGTATAATTGCGGTTTAGTAAGCATTCCTGCAGATGCGGGTTGGTTAAAATACCTTCATACCCCTAAAGAGCATTTCAGACTCCTAAACGATTAAGGCGTCGTGTACCATTATCATTTCTCAGCAAAGAATATTTGCTTTCAAGGAACTTTTAAGGCTTCAATATATTTAAAATGTCATATATCCATTACCGGTGACTGATATTCTTCACATCGTAATACCTACTGCATTATATTTCTTCAGCCAACAGGGATTTGCGGATAGAGAGTCAAATGGTCTCAAGCTATTTTAGCGATAGTAAATGAAATATTGTCTTGTCCGCATTCGCCTGCCAAAACTGCTCGCTCCAAGCTAATCTCCAACACTAGATTACAGAAAACTACAATTTTCACAAAAATGGAAAGAAGACGCTGCCCGTGAAAACCTGATAATACCACAATATTTTGGCTAGTTTTGATAACATTCCTTTTTCCATTAAATTTATTACAAAAATATAGTTCATACAAGTTTCAACTCTTGTACAAGATTTATAAAACTACGAAAAATGTTCATCCGGGAAAGAAACTATCAAAAATCATTGAGGATTTTGAGCCATATACTTTTAAGCAGTGTATGTGCCATGATGGCTTTTTGTAGGAGCTAAGTATGTGAATACATTATATTTCTCTGTTCTTGTGCTTCTTTTGTGGTTTTTCTAAGATTCAATTTTACAAAGAATCTATAGTATTTTGATGTACTCGTGAATAAAATACTCATCCCCATATTCTATGTCTTCTTATGATTATTTCCTGGTTTTATCAATGTGCGAGATTTATGGCACTGAGTAGTTTGTATAAATAGGCATTTACTGTCTTATGTTAACCATCCAGTCTATGCAATTTTGCGATTACAGCTTAAAAACTTCTTGTTTCAAGCCTGCACCTATGAACATCTGTAGGAAAGTGCAGAAAGTTCTGGATCTGATTGACCCTTGGTGCTGTGCGAATGGGCTATCGGCAAATCCCGCCAAGACTGGTATTGTCCTCTTCACCATAAGGAGGAAGATTGATGGACTCGTTCTGCCTAAGCTAAAAGTAGTCACAATCCAGCTATCCAAGGAAATTAAATATCTTGGAGTAATCCTCGATAGTAAGCTCCTATGGAAATCACACGTTGAAACAAAGACATCCAAAGCACTGACAGCTTTTTGGCAGTGTCTTTGGGAAAACGTGGGGTCTTTCTCCTAGCAACGTCCTATGGATCTACACGGCTATGATAAGACCTATTATCCCCTATGCATCAGTGGTCTGGATGAGTAGACTCACTCTCGTGGGAGTTAGGAGGACCTTATCAAGACTACAACGCACTGTGGCCCGCAGGCCCGGCATTCGATGCTCTCATTGGTTTGCCAACACTAGATGCTTTCATCCAAGGAGAGGCCTTGAAGGCCGTCTACATGCTGAAGCACAATGGCCCCTGTCCAGCATTGGAAAACAGAAAAGGCATGGACGTCGATCCAACGATTCTCTCCATGCCCCTTGACTCCATGCCATCAAGAGTCGTACTTGAAAAGAGATACAGTGTAGTGCTGCCAGAGGCTCAGTTGTGGTCAAACTCAGAAAATGAGCCCGGCAAACACTGTTTTCGCATTTTTACGGATGGCTCCAGGACCGAGCATGGCTCCGGCTTTGGGGTCTACGTGGAATCCAGCGGGACAAAACTGTACTTTGCTCTTGGAATGCATGCATCTGTGTTTCAAGTGGAGGTGTATGCAGTCCAAGAAGCGATGAACTTTGTTGTGGAAAACCGATGGAGAGACAGATCTATATGTGTCTGCAGCGACAGCCAAGCTGCACTTATGGCCTTAGACAGCCCCCCAACCACATCAGGGGTAGTCAAGTCCTGTAAATCCAGGCTGAACTATGTCGGTAGACATAATAGCCTGATGCTAACATGGGTCCCGGGACACGTGGGTACCGCGGGTAATGAGACCTCTGACTCCTTAGCTAAGATGGGTTCTGAGGCCAACTGGACCAGACCATTGGCAGGCTGAGAGAGGCTGCAGACGGACTGAACTGATGTTACCTATCATGTCTGATGGACTGTCGCAAACCCTTCTGTCATTAAGCAGAGGGGAGTGCAGACGGCTGGTAGGACTGATGACGGACTTCTTTCTGTGGGCGAAGACAGTGTACTGTGCCCAGCTAGTGAAGAGGAGGATGATACGGCGGACCACTTCCTGTGCGTCTGCCCCGCCTTCGCTTGAATCAGGTTTGAGGTCTTTGGCACTGATGGGCTAAGAAGCGACCATCTTGGCTCCTTGGCACCTTAAGATCTACTCAGATTTCTTCGGAGATCGGGTAGATTTAAAGAAAATTAATAGGAAATCCAAGTGTAGTGCAATGGACTTAATTCATGTCTGAGTGCTGCATTTGCTAGTTGTGCCACCAAAAAAAACAAAAAAAAACAAAGAAAAGCCTGCACCATTTGCTAAAGAAAATATTTTATGTACTCAAGTTGTTGTCCATCCTACAGGTATTTTCCGATTCCTCTTCCAAAATTACCTAGTTTTTAAGTTTACCTATGATATGAGCCAGTTTAGAATTTATTCAACATATCGGAATCCTTTGTATGGCTCGGAGCAAACACTAGTCGCCTGTTGCAACATTTAGAGAGTGAGATGGATAGATAGGATTGATTTGTTTTCAAATACCTGCTGAGAGTATTTGCCTTATGTGGCCCAGCGTTGTTTTGCAGTTGTGTCACTCGATTGCATTTTGTCTCGATTTTCTCAAATCTTTAGTCCTCAACTCAAGCACATCAGTTGTAGCCGGTATGTATATCCAGTCTGATATATTTTTAGAAGCAAATACTACTATGAAACAAGTTTGGGGTTGTTTAGGGTTTAGAGGCTCAATTAAATCAATAAGAAACATCCATGCATTATAGTCAAAGCATTTTAAAGCTTTGTTCGCACTGAACTTAATTGGCGGGTTTTTTCAACTTGGGTGAAACCTATAACTCTAACTGTCACGGACGGACTTCTCAGCGTGCCGAAACCCCTTGACTGGACTTCATCCGCACTTTTCTTCAAGATAAAACAGTGAAGTAAAATTTCCATTTGTTACCATTCAAATCAAGATTTTGAAAAAAAAATGAAAGTATTTATTATATGTTTACGAGTATTGTTCAGCTGAATGTTGGTAACTAAAATAGCGGAGGTTTTATAAGGTTGCACATAGCATAATGAAATAAAATATTATATGTAAAAAACACGCGAAGGCGACACTAAAAAAATGGAAAATATTCTATGTTGTGCATTCAATAATTTTTCCAACTTAGCTGAACTTCAGCCAGCCCATCAATCATAGTCGGTTTCTTAGCTTAGACTAGTCAATGGACTTGTTTCCTACAAATAGTAGCCCAAAGGAGTCACACCCCATAGATGGCCAGTCACTTGCTCGTTGTCTGAGAGGAGTAGGCTATCAAAAGTTCGTCCCAGTACAGTGTTGATGAGTTCACGGCTTGCGCCAACGACTTATTACCTAGAGCACTTGGTATTCGCGTAGGGATCTAATAAGTTGCGAATAATTTACCTTCAACGCGCATTGTTCACAGAAACGTGAGCTCCTTCCGCAGTTAAGAAAAAACAATAAAGTAAACCACACCTAAAACGGATTTTTGGTGAATCATCTTATTTACAAAGCCATTTAGTCAAAAATGTGTACGTCAACATTTTTTAAGAAACAATGAAACTGAATTGAATTGCAAATAACACCACGAAAAAGTTCTTTATGTACATACTATAAAAACAAACACCCTTTATGAATGCACTTTGTAGTAATAAGTTCAGTGGCTGTTTAAGCAAAGGAAATTAAACTGGATTTCCATATGTGCATATAAAATGTTTACACATATATACATATACATATGTGTGTACTACATACATTCTTGTACAATTATATGGTGCAACAAGTTTGTGCACACAAAACAGTTTAACAAAATTCAAATCAAATGCAAATTTACGTTCGTGGACTACTAATTAAGTTGTGAATTTTGACGGTGAAGTGTGAGTGGCATACATGTTAACTGCCTACATACATATGTACATATAATAAAAAACAATAAATACAATAAGAAATTCAATATAGCTCTTAACATTTCGGTAGAAGTGTATTAATAGCAAAATTGAATAAAAATTTGGTGCATGTATATGTGTGTAATACTAACTCGAGAATGGCCTTGAACCTAATGGAATGCCGTATGTATCTATATAAGTATATGTGCACAGATATATACTGCTATATATTGTACATACATTTATGTACTTAATGTAAGTAAGTCTTTGCTCTATGCCAGGAATGGATATGTTAATAATCAGTACAAATAGGCTTATCAATTTGGCACGCACACAAGCGCATAACTACTGATATAAGCATCTAGATGTACGGTCGATGGGTCGATTATTAGACTTGCTCATTCTTTCTTTTGTGATAGCCGATGATCCGTGCTGGCTAATATGCCATACAAATTGGCTCTTCATTGTTTACACTTTGTTATCTTACTAATGCTATGTTCACACATCACGCAATTCGCTTTTTAAGTAATTCACTAGGTACAATTTACTCTGTTTCTGTAACTCATTTGGAATCCACTTTAGCAGCTCTCGTTTTTGTTGTTGTTCTTCGCTTTTTATTTGGCCTTGAATTGTTCATTAGCGCGCTGGCGGTCCGTCTCTCAGATTGTTTGATCTTAAAATAGTTATAAGCTGTTTTATAAAAATATTCACCAGGTAATAAAAAGTGCCGCAAAATTGATCATCCAATTTTGTTTTTGAATAACTTTCTCACTAAAAAAAAAGCTATTTTGAGTGATGGAAATCTGTTTTTGGATCGTTATGCGTTTAGTTCACAAGTTTCAAATATGATTGATGCCATTCGCAAAAATAATAAACCTTCCATTTGGGTGATTAATTTTGCGCCACCTTGTATAAGCTTTTCAAAGGACTTACTTTCTTCTAGACTAAACTTTCAGAAGCAATGATGCCTTCACAGAATTTAAAAGAAGGTGGAATAGTTCTCTGAACATAATTTGGTCTCCTCTACTATTCTTGAGGTATTCAACAGTCTCGCCGGTATCATAGTTTTGTTAAAAATTTCTTTTTTGCCTCCATTACTATAAAATATAATTATCTGGCTATTATTCAACGTTTGTGCACTATGTTTCTTTATTTTGGGTTTGACAGCCAATTTAGATAAATTTCCTATAAAACAACGACTTCTTGATAATTCTCACTGAATTACTTGCAAAGGAGGAAATTCGCTCTCGAAATGACGTAGTTCGAAACGTAAATGGGAAGTGAAATAGGAATGAGAGAGCGAATTGCGAGTGGGAGAGCGAATTACATGGCGTGAGAACACAGCATAAGACTGTTGGTGTTCATGTAGCTTACACATTTGCATGTAAATATGTATACACACAGGCATGTACATATAATATTTGGTCTAATATGAGTGGAATATGTATGCTAAAATAACTGGCAGCTGGTTATTGTCACTAGCATTCAAACAAGTATGTTCATGCGCACATACATATACATATGTAGGTATGTCTACGAAAATAATGCCAATAACGAGAATAGCCTATCAATGACAGGTTAAACTAAGAATAGCATAAAAGTTTTGCGATTATGGAAAGTCATTTATGCCGACATTTACGGTCTGTTCGTTACAAAGGATTGAAAGGGAAAATTCATCGAAGGATATCTATGTACACGACGTGATAAGAAGATGAGAATCAAAACAAAAGAGAAAAACAGTGCAAAAAATAAACTATTTTGTTATTGAATGCGTAGGCTGACTATTCGACGCACGCACACACCCACATGGTTACTTAGCAAAATAGTATTATCATATAACGTGTTTACTACATAAACTGCGTATGTATATGCACACTTGCGCATAGTTGACGCACATGTTCACAGTTGTAAATAGTTGCACAGGGTCTTTCAAGTTCAAGCTTCTCATTTTTATTTTGTATGGACAAATTCATTATCTATTAAGAGTGGACTTGTCCAACCCCACAAATATAATCTAAAATCTAAGAGTGTAATAATCAAAAACCGTAAAACAAAAAAAAAATGTAATACGAGGGGTGCCTTTTATATTTTGGGATTAGAGAACAAAAACAAATTTTAATCATCGAAAATCACTTTATTGTTTTTCAAAATATTCTCCATGAAGATCTATACACTTTTGCATGCGTTTGAACCAATTGTCGAAGCACTTTTGCCACTCTGAATGAGGTACCTCCAAAACATGCATTCTGAATGCCGCAACCGCTTCTTCAGGTGTCGAAAAACGTTGACCTCTCAGTTTGTTTTTTACGTACGGGAATAAAAAGAAGTCATTCGGTGCCAAGTCAGGACTATTCGGCGGATGACCCATTAATTCGATGTTTTGGGTGCTCAAAAATGCAGTTGTTTGAACCGATGTGTGAGAGCTCGCATTGTCCTGGTGAAATGTGATCCGTCTTTGGCGATTGGTTTTCCTAATTTCTTGGAAGACAACTGGCAAACAAATGGTTGTGTACCACTCAGAATTTACTGTTCTGCGTTGTTCTAGTGGTACGGTTGCGACATGTCCAGTTTTTCCGAAAATACAGGCGACCATTTGCTTGGAAGTGCTTCGTGCGCGAACAACTTTTGTTGGATTTGGCTCATCTTGAAACACCCATAGAGTCGACTGCTATTTACTTTCGGGCTCATCCGCGTAAATCCATGATTCATCACCTGTCACGATGTCATAGACGTGTTTCGAAGCCCCGCGATCGTATTTTTTGAGAATTTCCTTCGACCAATCGACACGAGCCATTTTTTGAGCGATTGACAAATTGTGTGGGATCCAACGCGAACAAATTTTTTTGACAGTTAAATGTTTATGCAATATTGAATGTATGCTGATCCCACTAATGCCTAAGATTGTCTCAATCTCACGATAGGTCACATGACGATCTTGCAATATCAGTTCGCGCACAGCATCAATGGATTTCGGAACAACAACTGATTTTGGACGACCTTCACGAAATTCGTCTTGGAGTGAACTACGACCAAAATGTCAAACTTTGCGATACAGCTGTCAGTTACCAGATTGCAACACCTGGGTTGCCAAATCCCGAAATATAAAATGCGCCCCTCGTAAATATATACATATCTAAAAATTACTTCCAAGTAGGTCTTCTATTAGATGTGCAAATTCATGACGATATCGATTAACAATATATCATTAGATAAAAACATGTATTTACTTCTAGTTAAAACATAAATTGAAAACTCCACAAACATCACTCCATTATAGAAAGGTTCATTGTGTGTACAAATACGCTAGAGAAGCAATTGAAAAAAAGGAGTATTTTTAAATATTACGCCAGCCTTTGATAAGATATTGCACAAAGGCCTGCTAATAAAATGCTATTACATATATGTATGCTTAAAATGAGCCTACAATTAATTACTATACGAGTATGCTTCTAGAATCGTACCTAAATATTAGACATTTTCTTGTCAAAATAAACGATGAGACTACCAACCTTCACGAAATTAAAGCAGATATACCTGAAGGAAGTGTCATAGGACAATTTTTGTATACTTTGTTCACAGCCGACCTACTCTTAACGAATAGCGCATATACAGCCAATTATTATTGCAAAAGTAGTAATGCCTAAAGGGCTTACAAGAAAATCTGTGAGCCTTACAAGAAGCCAAAAATCTATGCGGATTACTTTCGCGCTTCGCTACGGCTAATAGCCTGTCGTAGATCTAAACAACGCTCTAATACCTCAGACAGATAAAGATTTAGGTATTCTGCTAGACAGGCGCCTCACGTAACGATCGCATATATTTTTACAACTTGGGCTGAAACTCTGTTCACTTTACTGGTTTCTTGGCCACAAATTAGCATTGTCACTAGACAATAAAGTCCCCATATACAAAACACTTATAGTTACAATGAAAGAAGTTTAGCTTTGCGTAAGAACACTATATGTGATATTAAACTTCCTTCCGGTAGACCTGCAGGCAAAGTACATTGCGCACAGTGCAGCAATAAGGCTGAGCACTTTAAGCAAGTGGTCCAACATAGACTATGGCCACGGCAAAATCCTGGATGGCACGTTGGGACTTCTCAGACAGGTGGACTTTACAGTTCCGCCTATACTAATGTAGTGTCTTTCCGGCTGAACTGATGGCAATAATGAAAGCCGTGACACCGGGTGCAGTGTGATGCGATACCCGGAGATGATATCTACATTTTTACTGATAGCCAGGCGGCGATACAATCCCTCACAAAAGACCTCCAAGGTAGCCATGAAATGCCACGCATCTCTTAACGAGATGTCTGAGTCATTTCACCTAATGATAGCATGGGTTCCTGGCCATTGCGACATTGAGGGGAAATGCAGAGCCGATGAACTAGCGAAAATCGGCACCAAATTGACTGATGAGTACATAGAAAATGATATAGATATACCCTTGCAAACATGTAGACTACGTATCCGCGAGGAAATTATAAGAGTAGCGAACGAAAGATGGCGTAACGAGGCCACAATGCTAAACGCACAGAACTTCTACTAAGAAGAGATAAGCATAGTCTTAACACACTGATTTCAGTCATTACGGGGCACTGCCTAGTCGGTGGGCACGCCCAGAGAATGGACGTGCAAACACATGACTTCTGCAGAAGTTGTCTAGACGAGGAAGAGGAAGAGACGATCCCGCATCTTCTGTGTCACTGTCCTGTTCTATCCAGACGTAGACCAGCCATTTTGGGCGGACATTTCTTCAACGAGTTAGAAGACCTCGGCTCTGTCGAAATTAAGGACCTTGCGAAATTTTTAAATAGCACACATTGGTTTCAGATAGGATAGGGGCTAGTTCCCCACGCGGCATCACAATGGGCCATCAGCCTGAGTGTGTCCTACAATGGACAACCGCTTCAGCTTAACCTAAATACCTCAAATGAATACCATAAAAAGTAGAAAATAACTGACTCGTCTTAGAAAACAGTATCGCTCATTTACTTCAATAATTTCATAATCTAAAAAAGTGTTTTTTTTTTTGGATAAGTATTCCTCTTCTAAGCTATGTAAAAAATGCATAGCGATACCTTTTAACAGTAAAAAAGTAAAAAGGTTTTTGATAAAAACGTGTCTTTACATTTAGTTAAGGAGGCATACTAAATTTGAAAACTTTGACGACGTTTTTCTTAACACACTTTGGATTATGACACTCTTGCAGTAAATTAGCGTTGTGCTCAAAGAGAGAACTGTGACAACAATCAAAACAAAACACTGCTAAAAAGAAAGTTTTACTTGAAAGTCTCTGTAATATAAATTTAATTATTAGGGTGCACCATTTTTTTCGACTTTAAGTCTTACGAAGTTAATATGAAGATTATTATTGACCAACGTTTTATGAACAGTGAGCAGAACAGTTATTTCGAATTAACAATTTAATAACGTTGCGCGAATTCTGAAGTTTAACTAAGAAGTGATTGCATAGCAAATATTAGATGAAACATATTTTTTTTGTTGATCATAAGAATTATGTATTTCTGAACGTTTATTGTAGTGTGCAAAAAAAATATTTTTCCGTTGCCAATCTATATCTACCTAAATATACCATATATAATAAGTGAATGCATTTTTCCACTGTTCGTTCGATTTTCAAAAATTACAAGTCGAAATAAATGAGACAAGCTGGGTGAACGATTGAATACAATTGGATGCTGGCAAGCTACAATTATGTACACCGTGGGGTACTAGTACTGAGATCGTGACTTCATGATATTGTTACTAACGGGTTCAACTCAGAGATAAGAACTCTGTTAACCAAGCCTTAGATTTTACTTAGTTGTCATAGAAATTTAAAGATTGTTACTCAACACGTCATCATAATTGCACCAGCGATATTTTCCATCGTCTGTCTTTGCAATGTTTTGCTTTGCGTATTTGTTTGTTTTGTCTTTAATTTCGCTTTGAAGTTGTACTGCTTTTTACTGTTTCTATATGTTTTACATTTGTACGAAAAATCTATTTTGTGTGGTATATTTGGATAAATATTACTCAAAATAGGCGGACAAATGATATGACAGCACGATTTTCTGTGTTTTCTCTCTATGTTTTCTAAGTTAAGCTGCAATTAGTGGTGTTATACCGTAGTCATGACCGTAACCATAACAATCAGCTGTTCTGATCAAAATATGGAGATCACTGTAAACGATTATAGGTGGAGCGTCATAACGCCGTAACCATAACCGTACCCGAATACATCTTCTGAATTTTTATTTTTCACTGCCGCATATTCGTTTTTAGATAAAGAAAAATATATGCATTGGTCAATAACTTGAAAAATAAACGTTGGAAAATAACTTTTACTAGGAGCGAAAAAATATCTCTCTTATTATCTCTTGTTATCTCTTACATAACAGTTAACAAGCAACAGTAAAATAAACTCTGGGATATAACTCTTATTGCGAAAAATATAACTGTTCTAGATCAACGTTCTTTGCCATAAAGCAAATGTAATTTTATTTAAAATAAATTTTTTTATTGTAAATTAAGCTGAAACTTACAGAAAAACAAAAACAATTAAGTTTTTCGGTATTTCAAAAACGTATTTTTAGAATTTTTTCAAAACATTCTTTTTTTAGACATAACAACGTGTTTTATAGTAATTTTGAGCTAGGATCCTTTTTACTTTCAACAGGAGCTGTATATTTCATACTTTCTATCTTCATTGCCATAACTTTCACCCAATTTTCATATTAATTAAAGTTGACCCCTCTCAGAATTTGAGAGGGCTCGAAATTGATATTAATTCTATGTGCATTTGTAGAATCCGAATTCGTTAGGAACGATGTCGATGAAACCCGTTCCACACAAAATTACCCACCCTAACATTTTTACATACATATGTGTGTATATCAGCTTTTTCAGTTTATACACATCTTTCTGAGAATACAAATGAGTAGGCGCATGAAATGCTTATCTAATTAACACGCTCTTCTACGAATTACACACTGAGAAATGGGTCAACTGAGAGGTAGAATTCGAATGGCATTGCGTATTATCATTTCAAATATACACAACATACAAACATATCCATATACATAAATGAGTGTAAAGCCAAATGGCACTTGTTGAATTGAAATTAAGCCTTAGAATTGAATATGTATATATGTGTGTGTACATACTTATGAATATTGGACTATTTTTAAAAAGTTTGAACCTGAAAAAGACATCAAAAAACAATAAAACAAGAGCTTTTAAGGCATGGTTTTCCAAAAAAAAAGCGGCATTTTTTTAAATATAAGTCACTTGCATACATACATATATGCCATTTTTGGTTTATGAAAAATTTAATTTTATATATTATATTTGATATGCTAGCAAAGTACTAGGAAACTTATATGTTCATATTACCTATTCAATTTATGCACAAAAAGCCTCTGAAAAAACATTAACATATACAAATAGAACGTGATTGAGTTACAGCCAACATAGACTCTTAAAACAGTTTTAGCTTTCGTAATGAAAAAATTCACGCTGAATTATTTGAGATAGTTTTAAAAACATGTTCACCGCTGTAGCTTAGGCCCCTATTATGAGCAACATTCGATCTTCGACTGTAGTCGAAAGTGCTGATCGAACGAATTTTCATTTGGTATTATGGTGCTCATTCGTTGAAGAATAGGACTATTGTGAATTTCGATCGCTCGACGCATTTACAATAGATAATTTTTTCTCAGCTGATACAGCAAATCAAAATAAAAGAAAACCCGATTATGTTGAAATTCTTTGCTAACATTATTTTTAAAAGTTAAAAAAAGTATTTTTTGTGAAAATGAGTACAACGGAGTTGTGGTGCGACGATTCATCGGACGATGAAAGATTAGTGGAACTAGCTAGAAGTAGAAAACAGTTGAGGGGCGCATCCAACTCCCTAGAAATGGCTTCCACTGAGTAAGTTTAGAATTTTCAAAATGTGTTGACGTACTTAATATTACAGAAATTTCCTTACAGATTTTGAAAGAACTTTAGATTATCTAAAGAGGCGTTTATGAACCTACTGTCCAGTACAGAAAACCAGTTACAGCAGTGCACCCAAATTGATTCCAAATATTTTAAAGCTAGACACAGTTCTGCGATTTTGTGCTCAGGGATCGTACCAATTGAGTATTGGTAATGAAGGTATGCTAGGACTTGCTCAACCCACTGTGTACGATGATGCTGAAGATATTGACATAACAAATGAAATTTTGAGAATATTATAGAAAAATCTCAAAAGTATTATATAGAAACCTTTACGCCACAGTTTCTGTTTTATTTTTGTTATAAATTTTCTTTATTCAATTATTCGTCATTCGAAAAAAAATATGTATTTCAATTCCTCTACGTATTTCAGCCCATACCTGCCAAGGGAAAATAAAAATGTATTTCTATAAACATCACAAAAAAAAACCTAACCTTAATCCATTTTGCTGCCGTTCGAACTGCTGGTCCCAAGCAATTCCTCCCATTTTTTTGCTGCTTGAACTTTGGTGCAAATCGCTTTTGCGAATTGTGGACTCTCTTCCATTAATGCAACTAGCCTTTCTAATTGCTGTTTGGTACTCACGTCTTTCGACCTGCATAAAATTAACAAAATTAGTATATATTTATTATTTGGTTACTATAAAACCATAAATAATCGCAAACAACGTACACTTTAACAAATTTTCCCTCAATACGCTACCCAATCGAAAGCAAAATTGCATTCGACTCTAAATTCGGTAAACAACGAAAATTTCGATAGGGTTGCACCGCTCATAATACCAAATTGACATTCGATTTTCGATCTTCGACAACCAGCGAATATCGAAGATCGAATGTAACTCATAATAGGGGCCTTAGTGTTCTTGTACGTTACTTATCGACTAGTCTGAAGGTTGTGGCTCGCTTGGCTATGGAGGGGGTTTTTGTAGAACTATAAAAATTAGTTGTTATTGTTATTTAATCAAAAACGTCACGTGTTATACTTAGACATCTGTAAACAACTTTCCGTCATTGCTCTTATGAAATTTTTATTGACGTCTTATAGTTTTTCGTGCACGTCAATTGCCTTCAATTTAAGAAAATTCTCCTGAAGTGATTTCAATAATTGTAGAATTATGTAGCGAGATTTTTGTTAGAGACATAATGTGTCTCGAATGGTTTTCATGCCAAAAAAAGTGATTTTACCGCGAAAGACCAGTAAGGTACCGGGCGAATGAAAAAAGTTAAGTTGTACTTTAGCGGCATTACTGAATGAAGATTCATGTGACTTACAATAAGATAATTTTTGGCATGATTTTGTTTTTTTGCAAAGTTTTTTGCAAAAGATTTGCTTTAATAAAGTATCGCCCGATGGTAACAAATATCGGCTTTTCCCCTGCAATGCAACATTGATATTTTTGCTGGATCCATCGTAGTACGACCAGAGAATGTTAATGCAATGAGAAGGTGCAAATGTTACTGTAAGCTTTTTTTAGTACAATTGAGATCTGAAAGATTTGTAATAAGGTCATTTAGCACACCGAGTTTATAGACACCTCACTGACTTTTGCCCACACAAAAATTAGAAACACCACACATCTTTCACCTCAACACACAAACATTAGAAACACCACACATCTTTCACCTCAACACACAACACATTTCTCACCTCGACATTAAACCAATTAAATTTGTACTATTTTCGTATTTTTGAAATAATAAGCGAATACGTAAAATTTATTACATAATTTTTTTTTTCAATTACATTAAAAAAAAAAAAAAACGATTTTAAAAAATAAAATTTATAAAAAAAAGTTTGCACCGGGAATTGATCTCGAGTCTAACATGTGGCGAGGAAAAATAGGCGTTTATTTCTTCGACTGCTTATTTTTTGACCATTTTGTTACTTTTGAAATGATAAGCGGATACATAAAATTTATTACAAATTTTTTTACGATTACATTAAAAAAAAAATTTAAAAACGAAAAAAAAAAAAAATTTACACCGAGAATTGATGGCGAGTCACGTGGGGAGGATAAATACATTAAACTAATTAAATTTTTACTATTTTCGTATTTTTTTGAAATAATAAGCGAATACGTAAAATTTATTACATAATTTTTTTTTTCAATTACATTAAAAAAAAAAAACGATTTTAAAAAATAAAATTTATAAAAAAAGTTTGTACCGGGAATTGAACTCGAGTCTAACATGTGGCGAGGAAAAATAGGCGGTGCGTTTATTTCTTCGACTGCTTATTTTTTGACCATTTTGTTACTTTTGAAATGATAAGCGGATACATAAAATTTATTAAAAATTTTTTACGATTACATTAAAAAAAAACACATTTAAAAAAAAAAAAATTGGCGCCGAGAATTGATGCCGGTCACATGGGGAGGATAAATACGCAGTGCGTTTATTTCTGCGCCTGCGTTGTGAACCAAGGTTTTGTGCATGCGCGCGACGCGAATTAATTTTAATAAAGTTCTGAAAGTAATTCATGAAGTTTTTCATTACACACATATGCACATAAATGAACGTATACTTTATATGTAAATAAATGATGGTATATGAAATATACATAAGTACATAATATGTATGTACATGTCAATAAGAGGTATTTGCATTAAGAAAAAAAAAAACGGTTTAAGATAAATCAACACTTATTTTATATTGTACATATGTCAATTTATAGTTTATGTATTCGACAGCATTTACATACATATGTGGGTATGTACATTTGTATATGAAAAACAATAATGCACAAGCGCAAGAACATCATCTTCCTTTCATACATATGTACATATGCATGTATGCCCAAATAACCTTGACTTATGTATGCACACAAGTCACAGCACATCATATTCTTACAAGACAAATACACATACGCACTAGCGAGTTTCTTCCTAACAAGTGCAAAAACAATTCTGCTCTATGTTTGTATTATGTCCTAGCATATATACATACATATATACCTACTTGCCTTCTAAACTTCCTACAAAATAATTGTATTCATATGTTACTACATCCATGCACGTTCATACATTCATGCATATGTATATGCGCGAGCACAGCGCTCCCTTCTTGCTTCCGTGTACTTTTGTCTTTCACCAGTCGATATTCCTAATATTGTACTTACAAAAACACGATATGTACTTTGATAGACGCAAAAGCAACAGCAAGCGCAACGCCATGGCCGCTTTGCCACCGCACATTCTAAAATGTTCTAGAACACAACAAAAACACATACCTCACATGCGCATGTCGCCCAAAGCTAAAATCTAAGCCTAGCGACTACAAAAACAAAATACATTCGTAGACGCAGTCGCAGCGGCCATGATTCTATCAGCGACGGCGCTGAACAATTTAGAACAAAACAAAAAGTTCATTCATAAGTTAGAGCTCATATTTCAATTTCATTCATAAAACGAGCCGCCCATATGCCAATTTTCGCGACCATTCGAAAATAGTCAATATTGGAATATTTCGCGTGGAATTATTTGCCAATATTTGATAAATCTTAAATTTTTGTCATGTCGAGTGGCCGCGGCTCCGTATGTATGTATGCTCCCTTATATGTATGTAAATATGTCTTCTAACTGTGCGACAGTCGCGAGTTAATGCGACTTCCAGCGAATCACACATTGCTGTCCGCAAAGCCGCAAGTATGTACCTTATGATCAGAAAGTACCGGGAATGTTTAAATTAAACAAAACAGAGTTAAATTTAAGGCAAATTTATATTATCTTCTTCAAAATATGACCCGTCTGAAGCAACACACATGTGCCAACGTTTAACCCAGTCCTCCAAACACCCCCGGCAGGCCGATTTGTATTCTCTTTGATCAGTGCGATGGCGCGTTATCATCATGCAAAATCTGAGAATTGTTTGCTCACATTTCCGGCGGTTTGCAACACACAGCATCTCTCTAAGGTTTCAAAACGGATAAATAATATTCTCTATTGACTGTCTGGCCCGATGGAAGGTACTCATGGTGGACTATGCCTTGGCAACCGAAGGAAGCAGTCAACATCACCTTCCCGGTTCTTTTTGCTCATAGGGTATACATATCCCATGTGTCAAGTGTGCGCAGAAGCTTGTGTTCTGAGTTTTGTTAGAATGGTGGTGGTTTGTGCATATATTTAAACACATATGTGAGTATGCGCGTTAGGCTTCCTGGATGGATATTAGAATATTTTCTCATCAATATGTGTATGTAAGTAGTTCAGATTTGACTGAAGAAATTAAATATAGGAATGCATATTCATATGATTGACTTTATGGCTGTTTTACATATAAATCAATTCAAATGAATAATGTTATATAGAAAATAAATTTCTAAATAACTGGTATTAGAAAAACCTGAATACACTATTTTAAATCAATTTCAATTAAACCAAATATAAAAAATGAAATAAAAATATCGAATAAAAAACTGTGCACAGGATTTGAACCTGAGTCAAATATGAGACGATGTACTGCATATACGACACGTCTTTCACGATTGCGCTAATGTACAATTATTAATGATCTTTTCTAAATCACTCATTTATTCGATTCGCAGTTTTATATGTACATATTCTGCGTTAGTTGAAAGTTTGTATGCGTAATTATATGAATATGCATCTGTGTATGCGCGTTTGGCTTTCTGGACGGATATTAGAATGATATTTTCTCATCAATATAATTTGGATTTGATGAAATAGATTATAGACATATGTATGTACATATTTTCTGTTTTGATTGATTTATATAAAAATCAGGTCATATCCAGTATGAACTATTTTATACCGAAAAGAAATTTCCATTTATAAAATACAAAAAACAGTATTTTAAAGAAATTTTAATTAAAATAAACTCAAAAATTTTACCAAACTTTCCTGGTTTGAATTGTAAAAAAAAAAAATGTGCAAGAAAAAAAATATGACTTCAGGATTTGAACCTGAATTATATACGTGCCAAAAAACAAAACGAATAATTCCGTCGACTTTAGCTTCTGCACCACAAACTAACTACCGCGCGGCCTTCTTAATCGCAATTTTATTCGCTTCGATTTCCTTAGTAGTGTGCCAAAAAATCTTATGAACGTCCTCAATAGTATGGTAAACGCAGAAAATATCTGAATTACTGTCCAAGCGTGGTAAGTAAATATAGAAACCCTCCACTCGCGTCACTCGCGTGGTAAATATCTGCAATTCCGACCTCTTCAGGAAAGTTGAATTTGAAATGACCTTATTATGAATCTTCAAATTAGAACTCGAAAAAAGCTCATTTAACATTTGCTCCTTCTCATTGCATTAACATTCTCTGGTACGACTTTCACTATATAATGAGACTAAGCGCTTCAAGTATTTTGGACATTATCGTAAATTTTTCTGAAGATTGATTTATTCGTAGACGTGAGTATGAAAAAATTAATATTTATTCCATGTTAAAAATGTTGATATAGTAATTCGTTTAAACTAAAGTATCTGCAATTAGATTTGATATGTATTTGTTTTTTTAATTTTTTAGCGTAAAACATATGTAGTTAAAAAAAATTGAAAAAAAACTATATTTTCGTTCAGCATTTTGGGGGAAAAAAGTTTTTTGTATATTATAATAGTTTTTGAAAAATTTGAAATTATAAAACAAAATTATGAAAATGTTTAAGGTTGTTTTCCAAACGTGATGGAAAAATGATTTCCCCCAAAATTGTTAACACAAAAATAAAATTTTTCAAAAAGTAAATTTTATACTAGAAAACTAAAGGGTTTTTCAATAACAGGTGTTACAGCTGAATGGATTGTGCTATCGAGAGATGATTAACAATTTTTTATGGCCGGAATTGGATGGTATTGATCTGGACAACGTTTATTTTCACCAAGCGCCGTCAGTAATGTCCAAAATACTTGGATCGCTTGACGTCAAATAGCTCGATATAAAGGAGATTATATATGTATTAGTTTGGAGTAATCCGTTATTTTCTTGGTATATGGCTGTAGTGATCGATGTCTCGTAAAGTATTGATCAAAACATTTAAAGTTCATGCTCAATGTTAAGGTGACATTTTACACTACAAAAATTATTTTGCTGGTTTTTGTTTTTCTATACGGTTGTGAGTAACAGGGTGTTAATAAAGGAAGTCAGCAAAGAGATAATTCAGCAAATTTTACAGTTTTTCTTTGATAAAGTCGAAAATGTAAGGCAGACCGCTGAAATTGAGAATGGTGTTTAAGGTGCCGTTGCTTACAATTCTGACTTCGTCGATTCCGTTCAGGCATTTTTGAGAAAGAAAAAGTCAATAATGTCGATACAATCACACAGGAGCTTAAGATCGACAAACAGTTTTTGTATATACAGGTAACCCTCCTACAATGGTGTCAACAGGTTCCTGAAGAAATCCACGTTGTAGGAGACGTTTACTCCATACCAAAATCAGGGTTAGGTTCCTATTCGAAAAAAAAATGGTTTTATATGTTTTATTTCAGATATTTTTCCATTTATTCAATTCATTATTTCAGCATAAATTAATACCAATTCATTTACTTAAACAACACAAAACAAAATCATATAAAATCTGAAAAAAGACAAAATAAAAACGCAATTTTAAATCTACTTAACAATCAATGAAATCAAAAGTCAAATAGCAACCTTCTACAAATCATCCTCTTCGGGATCAGTTATCATAATTTTAGTGTGTTTGAAAGGTTTTGCTCGTGGTTGCCCTAATTTAAAGGTAGAGCTTGATCCACTATCAGGTTGATCCTTTTCGGCGATTACTGGTTTTAAAAAATCTTTTATTGAAGTTTGCTTTTTCTTATTTCGTAAATCTGTATAGATTTCCTGGCAGGCAGATAATTGGTTTTCTAGATTTCTTTGGAACATTTCTGCTTTATCTCTTAGAAGATCGTTTTCTAAAACATACTCTTCCAACTCCTTTCCAAGATTTAAAAATTTTTCCACACTTTTTAGTGAAAAGTTTTTATTTTCTACATGAGGAATATCGTAAAGCTATATTCAATCGATAATGTTTCATTTGTCATTCCGCTAAATCTGCTTCATTTATTTCGTCAAATCCATCACCTCTTATTACGTTCGTCCGTCTTGCTACGTTTCTATATTCGTCCCCTACTGGATTAGCAACAGTTTCCTGAACTACTATCTCCGGCAATAGTGCTTTCCAGCAAACTCTCAGTGTTAATTGTAAAACTTCTTTAAGTGACATACCAACGATTTCAACACAATTTAAAATTGAGAACTGTTTCCAGATTTGCTTGACCGTTATAAATATTTGATGATTCAATCTTATGCAATATTATATTAGTTCAACTGATTTGCGTGTGTAGAATGCTTTAAATGTTGCTATTATTCCTTGATATAAAGGTTGAAATAACGAGGTAGTGTCGGGCGGTGAAAATTCGACTTAAATATTAAGATGGCGTAAATTAGTTGCATGAGATGGAATATTGTCTCAAAGTAGTAAAACTTTAAATACCAAGTTCTTTTTTTTTATAATTCTCTACGTCAGGAACAAAGCAATGATGAAACCATACATTAAATAAACTGGCAGTCATCCATGCTTTTTTGTTCGCTCTCCAATATACTGGAAGATTGTTTTTGTTGCATCCTTTCATAGATCGTGGATTTAATGATCGGTTAATAAATATTGTCGTGGTCATGCATTACTGCAAAGTAACAATGTTATTCGGTTCTTAGAAAACTTAAAGCCAGGTGCTGTTTTTTTCGTTTCTCAAAATAAAAGTTCTTGACGGCATACTTGGCCTGGTAAATAATCATATTCCTTAACGGTTTTTGCGAACGCTTCTGGATATCTATCCGCTTTATCAGCATCTGCGGATGCTCTTTCACTCTGTATTTTAAAATTGTGCAATGAATGTCGGCGTTTGGACTTTTCAAACCATCCTTTGCTAGCCACGAATTGATGGCTGTCTTCATTGGTTTATGGCTGACCTGTTTCCTTTAATATTTTTAATGCTTTCTGCGTAATTACATTTCCATCTAAGGGCAATCGCTTTTTCATCATATCGCACCCTAAATACAAAAGGGTCACAACTCAAAATGTACTTCTGCTCAAATATGAACGAGACGTTATCAATAAAACGGTCCGCGGATGACATATGGCAAAAATAATTTTTTTTTGCTTTTTGGTAGGACTGTTATAAGCTTACATGGCAAATTTCAGCGTGATATGTCACATAGTTTGATTTCTGTGCTACTGTAAATAAGTCAAGCTCGAGTGTGGAAAATTTTGAGTTGTGACCCTTTTGTATTTAGGGTGCGATATCTTCTATCCACAGCGTTAGCGATTGTTCCATTTGTTTCTTATATCTTCGTTGTCTTATTTTCTCTTCGTTTTGTTTTATTGTTCTTATTGTTGATTCATTTAATTTCAAATGTCTAGCAATATCAGCTACCCTTTCTTGATTTTAAAGTCTATCTAAAATTTTAATTTTGGTTTCCATTGTGATAAATTTTCGTTTTAACGACGTGACGTGCCTTCCTTTCCTTTTGGCATTTTTAGGGCCTAATTTAAGCTACAAAAAAATTAAAAGAAATTTACTAATTATGAAAGGTATTCACGTTGAGTTTTCCAAAATAAACTTGTCAGACAAAAAATACAAGCACATAAATCCTCTACCTTTAAAAGTTTTGAAATATATTTTTATGAAAACTTTTTAACAAAATTGTTTCACGAATGTTTCAAAACTTGGTGAAACAAACATACAAATCCAAAAACTTTTTCAAAATTTAATTTTCGGGAAATTCAGTTTTGTAAAAAAAATGTGTGTGTAAATGTTAGAAAAAAATTGCGTTGTAACTTTGCCATTAATTTGAAAATCGTTTTGTAGGAACACTGCGTTAAAGGAAATTTTCGGCATTTTGCGAACCGCGTTGTACAGAAACCGCGCTATAGAAGTACCGCGTTATAGAAGGATTACCTGTATAAATATTTGCATAAATAGATCTAGAATTCTTACAATACATCAGCGGTTTCTATGTCTAACCAATTACTCAATTAGATTACGAGCTGACCAAACAAGAAATATAACCGTCATCGATAAACGCAAATTTTCTACTCAATTGTGTAAAAAATTCTCATATTTCATCCACTATCATTTCAATGCTCATCCATTTCATACTCTACTTTGTTTGGAATTGTAGTTTTAAAGCTGCTTTCAGTGGCCGAGATCAAAGAACATCGATTTTCGCTTCTTGGAAAAAAGCTAAATATTTTTAGTAAACAGTTGTGTTCCTGTACTTCAGACCCACACTGGGATGTCCATATCGAACAGGGCGCTCCATAGCGAGCCAAAAGTGGTAATCTGGCCTGCCTCAATGTCTAAAGGAAACAGATTTTAAATGACAGCATAATTCGGTGCGAATCTTAGCACTTCGCTTACACGAATCACGCGAAATCTTTGCACCCAATTGGTAATAATTTTCACTGGTTAACTCAATGCAAAATGTCTGCATAAGTTGAGAATTGGAAAAAATAACATTGATAAATTAGGCCCGGACTATGGGATAAGAGGAAATGTTACCAGGTTGAAGCTAAAATTCGAAAATCCAAAGAAACATATGAAAAATTTTACATAACAAGATTGTCGTACAAGCTCGAATCTCTGCCCTATTAATTGAACTTATTGTATGAACTATACACTGAACTGTCTGTATGAAGAGGACGAACTGCGTGGTATAGCAATATAAAGGGTAATTTTTTAAGAACTATAGGAAAGTTTTTATAAAAACAACACACGTAAAATTCAGAAAAATGCATGCAATTTTTATTTAAATCGATAATACAGTCCATATAATTTAATGTTTGAAGATTAATTCATGCAAATGTTGACCGCGACTGCGCTTCAAATGGTCCAACCGACTGCGCTTCAAATGGTCCAACAGCAATTTTGGCATACTCTTTCCAATGTTTCGGCCGGTATCTCACATATAAATACTTTAATGTTGTCTTCCAATGCGTTAATTGAAGCAGGCTTGTCTGAAGAGACATGAACTTTAACATAGCCCCACAAAAAATAATCTAAAGGCGTTTTATCGCACGATCTGGGTGGCCAATTGACAGGTCCCGAACGTGAAATAAAATGTTCACCGAACTCGCCTCTCAACAAGTCCATTGTTACGCGTGCTGTGTGGCATGTGGCATCGCCTTGCTGAAACCACATGTCAAGCAAGTCAAGCTCTTGCATTTTGGGCAAAAAAAGTTGGATATAATTTCACGGTAGCACTCACCATTCACAGTTACGTTACGATTCGCAGCATCTTTAAAGAAGTACGTTCCAATGATACCTCCAGCCCATAAACCGCACCAAACTGTGACCTTTTCTGGATACATTGGTAGCTCTTGCAGTTTTTCTGGCTGATCTTCACTCCAAAATCGACAATTCTGCTTATTTACGTACCCATTGATCCAAAAATGAGCTCCGTCGCTGAACACAATTTTTCGATAAGAAAGTGGATCTTAAACTTTCTTAACAGAACACGCATTTTTATAATAAAATTCAATGATTTGGAAACGTTGTTCGTTTGTAAGACGATTCATGGTTAAATTATAGACCAAACTGAAGATGTTTGACAGTGAAACAAAAACCAACTGTTTAAAAAGATAATAGCTAAAAAATCACCCGTTATTTAACAGAAATAATCTTCAGAGTTTTGCCACCTTAACCCGGCGTTTGTCGCTATTGGGTAAAAAATACCACAGAGTTAATAAAACCACTTCTAACTTTTTTTCTACAAAATATCATGACCAGCCGCTTCAAGTACCTTTCTGCATAGAAACGAAAGACGCGCTCCCTACGTATAATAAATATTTAATTAATTAAATACCTTTTCATTATATGGTAATTTTTACCCATTTGCGACCGTTTAAATTTGTACTTGCCTAGCGACAAACCCCGGGTTAAGGAGCTCTCTAGTTGCCTGTAGAATGAATCATCAACTTTTTACGCCTCACCTGACGTTTCTTTCAATTTTTATTCATATTAATTTAGTTATCTACCGGCAGAACCTCTGCGATAATGAAACATAGCGCACACACTTTAGCAGATTTAGTCCGAAATTCCGGATGTGATGAAATTTTTTTAAACGAAGGCCTTAAGTTTACTTGGGCATTTCAAATTACTTATGGAGGAGCACCACCGTTAGACGAAACCGTTTGGATATTTGATATCCGAGAAGTAAGCATCAAATCTGCGACCTTCAGTCTAACAGCAGTTATTTCACCCGCAATCACACTCGATCAACGGCAGCTTTGCACCCAAAATTAGGATCCTTCTGCTATTTGACCTACTCCATTTCGCGCCCCAAAGGCTAACTCAAGTATTTAAATGAATCTGTGTACCTTCCTACCTACACGCATAAATACATACATATTTATGTACTTTTAACCAATTTCTTTTACGAAAATTGTTTTACTACCACCCGTATATGATACATGTAAGTGTCTTAGCGTTTGTGCGTATGTGCGAAAACTGCTGTTACACGCTAATGGCAACGCAGATACACGGCAATCTGGCGGCAAAGACAACCAAGGCTCGGAGTTGGGGCGGCCGATAGCCGTCGACGGTAGAGAGTACCATTTATACAAGTCAAGCACGCTGGCGCCAAACGTCTTGCCAACTTGCCGCTCCGATGGGTGATGCCAAAAGGCAGCGGCGGTGGGTGCAATACGAATCAACGGTGAAAAAGGAAGCAACAACAACAAAAACAATTGCAGAACCAAAGTGCCAAAGGTATTACACAAACGATAATTTATATCCTTAAAGTTTACGTCGAATGTTTCGAAAAATTTTCAGAATTTTTCCAACCAGCAGCAAATGCCTTAGTTCGAACGTATGGCGTGTGCGAAATTTTTTAATTCTTGAGCTCAATTTTAGTAGTACACGAAAATGTTTTAGAAGAATTCCAAGTACTCGTTTACCCTTTTGTGTGTTCATCTTATCTATCGCATTTGTTGCGTTGTAAAGTTATGCTGTGCGTATGTTGCGCGCATTATTTCTTTTGGTTGGGTCGTCTTCTACTTTTTTTTGGTACGAGGTAAATTTGGAGTCGCGTTGGCGGCACCACTGTTGACAGCTGCATGCGTTGGCCATTTTTATAGGGGCGCAACCTGCGTTGCGGTCGGGTAGCCCACCTCAGTCGCCTCTCCGCCCTCCAATCAAATTAGTGAGTATTTCATGGATGATGTTAAGAGTTTAAAACAGAATAAAAGGGAAAAAATCTTTGCAGCTACTTTTTCTGCAAGTTAGGTTACACTTTTGTATGCTTAGCTACATACACACATACCAACGGAACCAAATAGCAGTATGATGAAATAGAATAAAAAAAATGTGTTCCAAAATAAAGTTCTAGATACATACATACATATATACTTTTAGTTTTGATATGCTAGATATGCGCTTTTTCTTGCAAAAGTATGTACGTATGTATGTATATGTTTGGCTAAACAATTGTTGTTGTTACTATGCAGGAAGTAAGCACTGACCTCAACCAAGTCGTTCTGACAATTCGGTGATTTCTGAATCCGGCAAAAAATTAGCGAAGCATAAAAATAAAATGAAATGATTAAAATAAAAATTGTAATAAATATGAAATCGCATGCCAAGCCCGTTTTTATTTTCATATCCACCACGAAATTTTCCAATACTCTTATCAATATCGTTTAATAAAAGTGCAATTTTATTTTCCAAATTTACTACGCACTTTACTCAAACATCTTCTAACTTATATCACACATTTCGCCTTTTCACGTTATGACATATGATCCCTATTTATGACGGTTTTATGATGTGTCATAAAGGGTTCACATCTCTTACAGTCTCTTCTCACTCTCCACCCCTGCCTTTATCTCATCCATTTGGCAGCTCATGACTTTTGCGCCCACCCCATATTTCCCTTCACTTTTATTGCCATCAACTGTAGCACCAATACAAACTACATAATTCAACGGTTTTTGTGTTAAATTTGCATGTGCGAAAGCTCGTAAAGTCTGCGCTTACTCATAATGCGCTAAAGGATAGCACACTTAGGCGATTGTGTTAGTAGAAGAAAATGTTAGTAAGTAAAATACTCACTTCCGCTTTTAACTTAATGTTGCTGGCGGCAAAGTTGTAAAACCGCACGCGCCAATAAAAATAAAACTAAACGAAACGATTCGAAATAGCACAATTTAAGGCCACACAACACATGTACATATTTGCAATGCCTGAAATAAAAATATATGATTGAAAATCGATTCAATTAAAAGAAGAGATGAAAGCCTAAAGTCGGCTCTATTTGCTTAGTGAAAAAATTGTATGTAAAAGCAACAATAAATTAAGTGATTAAAACCGATTTAGTTTTTAGTCAATATTGTATATCTTCCTAGTATTGCCAAACTCTTCTTATACTTTTTGTATACATTAGGCTGGTTCACATTTAAGTGAAAGTACCCAGGTTTCATGACATTTGCAAATCTCTACTCCAACACATCAGCCAAATATCCATATATTTTTGTCACCATAACTAACAAATCTAATGATGTCAGAACATTTAAACTCACTTGTGTATATGCCTATTTTGCCTTCTATAAAGTTTCTTGCTCGCATTGAGTTTGCTCACACCTAACTATATATTTTCTTAACCAACTACGAACGAAATAAGACGGTTGGATTTATATGTGTTTCGTTTCCAATAATGAAAACACCGTAAAATAATAATGAATATGACTTGATTGTTTTTCAAAATATTCTCCTTGGAGATCAATACACTTCTGCATTAGCTTAAATTAATCCTCAAAGCACTCAGTAATGGATACCTTCAAATCCAGCAGTTTTAAGACTTCAACAGTTTCTTCAGACATTGAAAAACATGAGCTCGCATTTTATTTTTAATATTCGAGAACAAAAGGGAACCATTAAGTGCCAAAGCAGGGCTGTAAGGTGGATGACCGTTTAAAGCGATCTTTGGAGTGAGCCGATACATGAGAGCTTGTATTGTTTTCATGAAGCATGATTCGCCCTCGACGGTTGGTTTTCCTTAAGTCTCCGAAATCTTCTGACTAACAAATGGTTGCGTATCATTCAGAATTGATTGTTTTAAGCTTTTTTAATGGTATAGTTTCCACATGACCAAATTCTCTAAATACTTTGAGGTACTTCTTCCGCGAACAAATTTTGTAGGACTAAATTCCTGTGAGGAAGAGATCAAATCTCTTGGGTGTGCAGGTAACATTTCTCTAACCCTGCCAGGGCATAGGAACATAGAGGGAAATGAAGTTGCTGATGAGCTTGAGGGGAAGGGGACTGAACTGGCCTCAGAGACCTCCTACTCCGGCATCGGCATCCCCCTGACAGTTGTTAAAGGGGAACTGCACAAATTATTTCTCAGGAAAACGCAGAAAAGATGGAGCTCCATTTCTTTACGTGCTATTTCTAAAACCCTTTGGCCCCAGTACAATATACGGAGGACTCATAAAGCCGTTTGGGCTCCTCGCCATTCAATTTCTAAACTCGTAGGTGTGTTTACTGGTCACTGGACGATCTGCACATATGCAGAAAAGCTAGGATTACCATTTAACCCCGATTGCAGAAGCTGTAAGGACCTTTCAGAGATGGAGACGGATGAGCACTTTACTTGTAAATGTCCGGGCTTAGCAGCTAGACGATCAAGATCACTGGGTGCTCCTTTCTTCAACAGCCTGGGTCAGTGCGCCAACCTAAATCCTAGCAATCTTCTCCATTATATCAACAGCTCTGGTAGGCTGTAGATATCTGCCTGGTGGAAGTCTCGTAATGGTATCAAAACGGCGCTTTAGTGCTACTTGAGAAGTGCCAGACTGGCACTCAACCATTTCACCTACCTACCTACCTAAACTCGTCCTGAACCACCTATACTGCCGATTTCTCATTTGTTTCTAACAATTATGTACCTATACATCCAAGATTCGCCATCTATTACGATGTCATAGACGCAATATTGAATGTGTGCTTGTCCCATTAATGCCTAAAGATGCCTTTATCGGGCGATATGTTACATAACGATCTTGCGTTATCAATTGGCGCATAGCATCGATTGTTTCTGGTACAACCGTTTTTGGATTGCCTCCACGAAATTCATCGACAGCCACGTTGGAACTATTTAGTTGTATCAGCGTTTCACAGTGGCTAAACGTGGTGCTTTAATGCCAAAAGTCGAAATAATTTGATAAATACACTGCTGTCTCGATAATTCACGTCGAAAATCATAATAAATCATTGCTCGAACAATTTCACGAGTTGATTCCATCTTTGGGGCGAAATGAATTTTTAAACTCACTGAAAAAATAACAAATAAAATTCGGGAAAACGTTAGATAAAAGTTTATGCTAAAGAGTATCAAACCCTTCGATACAAATACCGAATTACAATTCATCACAGGTTACTACCTGAAGGCATGAAATATAAAAGATAACCCTCTTAGTTCAGTGTTGCCAAATACATATGTATGCCACAAGCGACTTATTTTATTTGACAAGTGGTTATTAAATCGAGAACAGCTACTGTAATTAGTTGTGTTCGCTAGTCAAATAGTTATCAAGCACCATCAGCTTTAAGTTCGGTACAGGGGAAATTGAGAAAACAAAATGATATTTCTCTTTAAGTTCCTTTTGAAAAAATCTTTACCAGTGAGAAAAACAGCTGATCGAACACAGTTGAAGACAATTTAAGCCAATCAGAAAATTTATTTTACCTTTGTAATTAGTAAGTATAAAGAATTTAGATATGGAAGATGTTAATTTGCCTTGAACTCTAGGGAATGTGCCTGGAGAACACACCATGTGTACTTATTCTGAATTTTCCATGTTTCTTATGCCACTTACTTGACTTTTATTTTTCTATGCAAACAGACTATCAGCTGTTCGTGATACTTGCAAATTTTTACTGGTTCTGTTCATTTACTGCACCTTCATTTCGCTGCTAAGTAATATTTACTGACAAAATTTCCGATTAAACTTTTTATATGCCCTAGCAAAGTTGGGGGCTCCCTTATTCCAAGCAAAAATGTTGGAATGCAATAGGTTTGAGCAATCTGGCAGCGCCTTTTGAATCATTTCGTAAAAATTACAAATTTTAGGTGTGTTCGATTCTTTATGAAAATAATTATTGTAAAAAAATATTTTATCCATTATTTCTGATAATTTTGTCAAAGCTTTTAGAAATAAGTCTATCAGGTAATTCATTCACATCTGAAAGAAGCTGTTTCAATGTAAAGTACGTTAAGTTACTTTTACATTTTTATATTATAGAAGCCATTGGGTGTATATTAAGTTTTCCATGGTAAGCAGTCTCGAAGCTTTCCACATGTGACTCAGCCTTTAATTTCGAAAATATTTCAGTCTTGCTTCAAGCGCCTCTTCTGACATCAATAATATTTGTCATTGTGCATAGAATTACGCTAAGTTTTCTTCTCCTTGGAGGCCCGTCATTGGAATGCTCATCAAGATACCCTATTATTTTCAGAAGGATCAAATGCATTTGTTCATCAATTTGTTCATTAAGCTTTGAGTCACCTCAGAAATTCCGCTTATGCTTAAAGCTTATGATGATAGTTCCCCTATGGCGCTGAATACTTTTCCGTCGATCATTGTAAAATGAAATTAATTTTTTACTTGCAAATGATTTCAAATTTTTGGCGGCAGAAGTTGTGCAATTTGCCTCTTAACATTTTCAACCTCAACTCGAACTAAGTCCGCTGATTCATTTTCGATAATTATTTTAATGAATTTAAGAAGATCTTTCATTCTCCAATAGTATTGTAGATCCTTTTTTATTCATCAATGTACAATACAAACTTACAATAATAAAATGTTGATTACTTACAGTTTCGGGAGCACTAAAGCATTGCCCCTAATTAGAGTGCACATTGCTACCACCGCACCCACACATTGCTGTTATAATCGATCATGAGGCTTTCAAATGCTTTTGAAAGGCCCTTTATTACATATGTAACAGTTTGGCCAACAAGCCGTTGAAACTTGGCTTCAGCTGAAGGTTCAGTTACACGTCCGCTTTTGGAGTAAAACTCCTTTTTAGCATAACCAAAACATCGCAGCCATTCGGGAGTGCGTAAGTTCGAATCTGCGTGCATAAGCATCAAATAATACCAAAAATTGTTTCTAATCCTGTTGCCTCTCGGCAAGCAATAGTATTTTTGCCATGAAAAATGTCCTCATAAAACCATTTGCCATTCGGAGTCGGCTTAAAACTGCAGGTCCCTCCATTTGTGGAACAACATCAAGACGCACACCATAAATACGAAGAGGACCTCGGTCAAACACCTAACACCAATGTACGCGCCAATTACCATATTATTTTTTTAACATTACAGTTTCGTTCTTAGGCACTATATGACATGGTCATAGGGCACCAACTAGCGCTTCCGCACTATTTTGTTGCCACATCCTCGTTAACAACTTGTTATCCAGTTATTTACGGGATGACTATATCCAGTCTGTGACTGATGATTATATCCGGTTTGCCTAGGGTTAACATTCTGTCCTTCCATAGGGCAGGGCAATCATTTCATTTCATGCATTCGTCCCATCGTTTCTGGTTTAACAATAGTGACGATTTTTTGAGGTTGTAGGCGCGGCCGTAGCCGAATGGGTTGGTGCCTGACTACCATTCGGAATTCAGAGAGAACGTAGGTTCGAATCTCGGTGAAACAATAAACTTAAGAAAAAAAGTTTTTTCTAATAGCGGTCGCCTCTCGACAGGAAATGGCAAACCTTCAAGTGTATTTCCGCCATGAAAAAGCTCCTCATAAAAAGTATCTGCCGTTCGGAGTCGGCGTGCAATTGTGGGTCCCTCCATTTGTGGAATAACATCATGCCGCACGCCGCAAATAGGAGGAGGAGCTCGGCCAAACACCAAAAAATGGTGTAAGCGTCAGTTCTATAATAACATATATATGTAAACTAGCCCTCGACTTTGTCGCCGTACCAGTATTTGATTAAGTAGAGTATTGGCGTGCTCTAGGTCCGATTTGTGGTATAAGAGAGCACAATTCCAGTTTTTTCAACTATTATTTTTAAATCAATCGCGCATAACCCAAGAAGCCCAATCACATTTTTGCTGCCATAAAACCTAATTAGGTAAAAATTATGCGTCTTAATCAAATCGGTATATTTCAATATTTTATTCTAGTTCTAATTTATACTCGTACTAATGCAAGAAAGGTGATTGTTTGCGTTTACTTTTCGGCTTTGGCACTGACGAATTCTGAATATTGCTCTCGCTACTTGTCGCATACGTAGCGAAGTGGTGCGATTGACGAAATCTTACTATCCACAGAAAGTGGATTTACTATTTTAAAGCTGCTTTTACAAAGAAAAATTCAATTGCATTTGCACTGATGCACTTAATTTTTCACTTACAATTATTGTATATACACCTTGGGCAATATATTGCAAATATGTACATATGTATATTGGCATACATACATACAATACATACATACGTATTTGTAAATTGTTCAAAAAAGGATAAACTGCATGAAAGTAAGAAAATTAAACATTTTCAACAAAAAGTAATAATAACAAAATAAATATTGAAGAAATAGCTACACGTACGTAAATCTGTGTGAGTGTCAGCAATGCCAAGCAACCGCCAGCGCGCCAAACAATCACAACTAACACACATTTTCACATTTATCTCCCAAAAACTAACCACCCCACGGGTATTGCACTCAAACATATTTTTAAATATATGTGCATATGTACATATTTACATATAAACTTAACTAAAATATACATTCTTATAGATATTTGCTTATGCTCATAAAAGTTTCTGCAGCAATGTTGATTCAAGTGAATTGAATTCAAGGCGATAAAAATAAATCTCTTCACATCAGTTCGCATCGCATCGCATCAAATCGCTGCAACTTGAATATATTATGAACGCGCATGTTCGTACGTATGTATGTATGTATGTAGAGGGTAGCGATGACAGTTCGAAGCACTCATACAAAGTGGCACCGCACGAGAAAGCCACACTGGCAAAAAAAAAACTTCTATACATACATATATTACAAGCACAAAAATTTAGGTTTTTTATTTCATGAATGCGGGCATTGAAGTCAGTTTTCTATCATTACATTTAAAGACAAACATACACAAATATGTGTGTATATATGAATGTGGGTATGTGAGTTTACTTTGGTGTTGGCGCACAAAATTCGCCACACCAAGCGCACAATGGTAGTGCCACAATGTGTTACACAAAGTGGCAGTCACCATTTGCCTCCAATTTGGATATCAAGCGGTGACAATACCTACATTTATAAGCACGCACATACACACACAATCATATGTACCTATATGAGCATAAGTAGTTTGCGAACAAGTGCTGTGATAGTGGTTGCTGATGCGCCCTATTGCCTTGATTGTATTGGATTCATATGTGAGATTGCATATGTATATGTATACATACCATAATGAGCCATAATTCATACATTCCTTCATAGTAGATTTATTTGAGGAACTGTACTGCTGCAACAAAATCTATGATGGATCCATTTGTAGTAGGGTAATCGACTTCGATTTTCATATCGAATTTTTTGTTAGATATTTTTTTCTTTACTTAATTTTGCGAACATTGGGGCGAACTAGAACGAGTAACTGATTAAGTGATTGAATTGAGATATATATTAATTACCATGGGCAATAAAATAGATGTGCGATATTTTGACCCGTTTTGGCGTTTTACTTTTATGTACCTAGTTTCACTAAGTCTCCTTATTATACATCAAAAACTATATAAATCGGTTTTTAAGCTTTTCTCTTCCATATAAAGAATCTTTGAACGTTTGTAGCTCGAATGGAAGAAAATGCGTGACATTGCCTGCAAAAAAAATTGTGAAAAATCTGCAGTATCCTTTAGCTACTTGCAGCGTGCAACTTACTAAAATTGCACTAGAATTGAATGGACCATTAAAGTGCATAAGAAAAATTATTCGAAATATTCTAATTATAAAGTTAGCAATTTTGTGAAAGTTGCTGAATTTTCATACTCTTCATATTATTTTTTGTGTATTTTGACTATCATATCACGTGTTTTTTTGAGCTACATGAGAACTATAGATATTGAGAACTATAATTTGACAGCTCATAATGACAAATTCTGTTGGCATTTCTGTTCAGTATGGTTAGGCAAATCTTCATGAGTCGTTTAATGCCGGAATAACCCTACCAAATTGTAAAAATTTAATTTGAAAAAAAAAAAAAATGTAAATACATCTGAACGCGAAGTTCATAGAGCACTGGCGGCATTATCGGTTCATATTTCTTTCGAAATGCGGAAGAAGCTGACGTTACGGTGAATAGTGAGTGCTATGGATTCACGCTGACTTAAATTTTGTTTCCAAAAATTAATCAGCTCAACATCGTAGACAACAATCGATTTATTGCAATATTCAAGTCACCATTGACGCCATGCGGCCAAATTTATTGAAAAAAATAATCAAAAATTTGGCTGATCGAATGGACAATGTAACTCATATTCAAAACATATATGCCATAGAATTATCTACCAGATTATAATAAAAAAATGCATTCCAACCATATTTCTGTTTTGTGGTATCATTTTAAATTCTCTAGCTCTTACACAAACACCCGATAAAAGAAGTTAGACTTTTATAATAAAATTAATAGACAGTAAATATTAATAATTGCAATACTAAAATAGCCAAAACTTGTAAAAATATCGAACACTATCAAAACTCAGCCCGCTTTAGGATAATCTCCAAATATCATAAACAAAAACAAGCAACCCTTTTGCTCCTGTAATTTAATATGTACGTGGAAGATATGCCAAAAACTTAAAAATCTATTTGGGCATGGCTATCTGAAATATTTTTTATTATACTTTAGTATTTATCATAGGTGCAATAGGCTACCCACATTTCACCTCTAGGCGAGTTTGAGCTGCACACGGAAAATGCATGCACGAAGCAGCTCTTGGATGTCAACTGTAATAAAAACATATTTGCGATGAATTATGAAACAAATATTAAAAAACAAAAGATCAACATTACCTTAAGCTACGAATTTTGACCACTTTCGAGTACAAATCGCGTGGTTATACTCAAATACCCCGGCACCATCACAAGTGACTACCTAACTCACTCAATATCTGCACAGCATTGAATTTCTTCTAATCGCGCTTTTTCATCAATTATATTCATCAAATCGTCAAATTATTTGAAGTCCAACTTGAAGAAAAACTTTGGGTGACAAATGTGTCTAAATGTTCTTCCCAACATTTACCTCATGATTTTCTTATTGTTTACGTTCAATGCCTTGAAACGGTTAAAAATGACCTTTGATAATATCAAAACTATTATTTTTATCTAAATACATACTTACATATTTACCACGTAAAATATATGAAGCTCCAGAATGTATGGGCTTCAAAAAACATGCACTCTAATCGATCACCCTACTTAGGAACAAACACATATTTGTAAAAGCCCATACCACTACTCGTACAAATATATTTTGTATGAACTCAAGTTTGTATGCAAATTTAACGCGCAAAAATTCGCTTTGCATAAAATTATGAAAATAAATCCAATCATATTATGCATTTTATTCGTCTTAGCGCACTTTGGCGGGCGGTAATTGAGACTAGTAGAAATACGGGTGCACAATTCCGATGTTTATGTCTATGAGCGCATATGTATGTACGTATATCGCTAAAATGTAGAAATTCAAATACCCCTTAAGGAAATTCAACTCACGTTAAGTGGGAACTTTTCTGAACTGAAATCTTCCAACTCATAAAAAAATTGTCTACTCAAAATGGCGAATATACGTCTCAATAGGGCTGGAAGGTAAATAGAAGAAGCAAAATCGTATATTCTTCATCCTCATTTTCTATAAAAGTCACGTGTCTGCACGCCTATCCTCTAAGCGAGTCTGCTTATGAGGCAGTGTCCCGTTATAATAGAAATCAGTGCGCTAAGGCTGTGTGTATTTTGGCTTTGCAGATATTCTGTGTGTTTAGTATTGAATGTCGGCTACAATCGTCGGGCGATTCTACAACCGGGTTTATTATGCTATATTTTATAATTTTCTCAAAAATAAGTAGCTTACAAGTCTGTAAGAGTACGCCTATAATGTTCCCTGTGTACTCATCAGTCAACTTGGTGCCAAGTCTCGCTAGTTCATCGACTCTTCAGTTCCCGCCAATGGTGCAATGGCCAGGAACCCAAGTTAGCCATCTTCGTAAGAGATGTGCTGCATTTCATGGCTGCCTTAGAGGTTGCCGACTACTTTGTGAGATATTTTATCGCCGCCTATCACTGAAAATGTAGATTGTGATTATACCGCTGCAAATGGAGCCGAATGCTGGAAAAATTCAATTGTTCATTAAGTATATATACCTTTCGATAGTTTTGATCTTTTCCCTTCAATGCTTTCCAAAATAGATATATCCAAAAAATTAACGGCTAGCCCATATAATTTTGTTTTTTATACATTTCGAACCGAATTTGGCACTTTTTTACTTACTTTATACCTCAATTTTTTTGGTTTATAATGGTAGAAAAAGTTGTTTCTTAGAGCGGTCGTCCTTGGGCAGGCAAAAGCAAACCTGCGAGTGTGTTTCTGCCATGAAAAATCTCCTCATTAAGAACATCTTCCATTCGTACACGGCATAAAACTGTAGCTCCCTCCATATGTATTTATATGGAAAAGCAAAAGACGCAAATCAGAAAGAGGAACTCTGCCAAATACTCAATAAATGAGTTAAGCACCAAGTCTATATATAAAAGTAGTTAAAAGTCACGGAAATTTGCGTCACATCAATAACTCTAAAACTTTTTTTCGTTTTCTATAAATAAGTTCGTAACGAATATCTATAATATATTTTTTTGTTGAATTTTTTTGGAAGGTTCTTTACATACATACATAAATATACTATATACAAAGTAATTCGTAATGAAAGTAATCCGTAGTTGACTACGAAATTCCCGGCAGGGTTAGCGTTGCTTCATATACACACATGCTTTTTGAAATACACTGTATCTCACAATAAATCTAAATGAGAAGCACAAATGGGTGCAGATTTATTGCAACATCAGTAAGACAATGTAAACTTCTTCGGCTGGCCCCTTTTTTAATTTAATTTTAATTTGAAGATATCTTGTAAAAGTATATGGACCGAAATTTAGATTTTTTGTATGTGTGTTGTTCAACGAAGTCCTGGAGAATATTTACTACGTTAGGTTCATTTGAGCTGGCAGGTCCAGTATATCCCCTTGGGAAACTGCAGTAATGTACAGGCCCTTCAGTAACTCATAATAAAATTGAAGGGCATTCAACTCGAAAGTCTATACATAGCAAATTCTGAGTATGTCATGTTGACGGTAAGAGTCTCATTTGCAAAAGCCTCTACATTCAAGGTGATCGCACTAGAACAGATGATTTTACAATTTTGTGTCTTTATCGTCAAAGTGGCCTTTGTTTGCTTGTTTACATTCTCATGCGAACTTTGACATTAAGAACCACTTTTACCAAAACAAAATACATGCAAATGTTGTTGTTGCTCTAATGATGTCACCTTTCCTAAAAGATCGCTGGGGAACATTCAATCGAAGCCTTTCCAGCAATCAATGGCCCCAGTAATAGCATTATGCGTAAAGGACAGATACAGGATAGATCTACGAATTACTACAGAATATGATGGTATGGGATAAATAAAGTAATACAATATAATTTGTAAAGTTATTAAAAGAAAATTTGTTATCAAAGACAGCGCTTTAATCTTACTGACACACTGCAGGACACAAATCTTGGTACTGTACTTACTGTACAAATAAATTATCTTAATTAATATCGAGTTGTAAGCCGTTCAAGTTCGTAAAAGGAACTCTAGAAAAACTGTAGAAATCGAAATTCTCAACTAAAGTTAAATTATGCTTATCTTTATGAGTTATGGGACTGAAACTTTCATTGATCATGTAATCACTTACAAATATCAGATCCAGGATTTCATTAAGAGAATGAAATAAATTACGACTAAGTATCCTATGATCAGAAAGTACCGGGAATATTTAATTTAAACGAACCGCGCACGTGGACCGGTTATTTTTTTCTTATGTTGGTAGGACTGTAAGACACACATCTATCTTTATTTATCCGTTTTGAAGCCTTTGAAAGATGCTGTAAATGTATCCGGAAATGTGGGCAAACAATTCTTGGATTTTGCATGATGATAACGCGCCATCGCACCAAGCCCAAATTGTGCAGGATTATTTGGCGGCCGCCGTAGCCGAATGTATTTCTGCCTCCGAGTGTATTTCTGCCATGAAAAAGCTCCTCATAAAAATATCTGCCGTCGGAGTCCATTTGTGGAACAACATCAACACGCATACCACAAATAGGAGGAGGAGCTCGGCCAGACAACCAAAAAGGGTGTACGCGCCAATTATAAATACACATATATATATAAATATTTGACCAAACACCAAGTAAATACCATCGTGCAAGCACGCTATTCACCTGATATGGCCCCGTGCGACATCGTCTTGTTTCCCAAGTTGAAGTTACCACTTCGTCGAAGAAGATTTCAGTCGATAGAGGAGATCAAAGAGAATGCGACGGACAACCAGGGGTGCATGGAGCACATGTGTGTTGCTTAAGACGGGTCATAAGACGGGTTGGAGATAAATGAAATTTGCCTGAAATTTAACTCTGTTTTGTTTTATTTCAACATTTGCGGTAGTTTCAGATCATAGGGTATATTATGAATAAAATATAATTGGCGATTTGTCCAAGCCTTTCAAAACTGCAGTATAAAGATTTCGCTGTCGTATATCTTATAAGGTTTTCTAATGGAGAATGAATTATTGATAATTATTGATATCAAAGGAATAAAAACTCCAGATGTATAAAACTATAATAAGACCAGTTCTCACCTACGGCTGTGAAACAGGGGTCCTTAAAGTGAATGACGTGAATATACTAATGCGATTTTAAAGAAAAATTCTTAGAAGAATATTGGGCCCTATACGATTAGAAGATGGTACATACTGAATACGGTATAACCACGAGCTCACTGTTTTAATCGCTGGAGGAAATGTAACGCGGTTTATAAAGTCCCAAAGATTACGATGGTATGGATACGTTTGAAGAACTATAAACTACAAGAACTTATAGAGGGCACGGTTATCTAATTTCGCAAAAAGAAGCTCTATGCAGAAATAATGTCGATAGCGTGGCTGGTGTTGCTTCAATGAGGATTTTTTTAAGAGCAGTGGAAAGCAAAGTAGACATATTGTATTTCGAACGAAAAGTAATTGAATAAACTTCTTAATGAAATTGTACTTAAATTACATTATTATTCTTGATTGGCGCGATATTCACTTAAGCGAATCTGGCAAAGTTGAACAAAGCGCGCCAGTCATTTCATTCTCGTACTTCGCCTAATAAAAGGAAATCTTCCTCTTCCTCTATTACCACCAGCTGGTATCGCATCGAATACTTTCAGAGCAAGAGCGTTTGTATCCATTCGAACAACATGGCCTAGCCAGCGGAGCCGGTGAATCCTTATTCGCTGTGTTATGTCTATGTCGTCGTAAAGCTCATGCAGATCATTGTTCCATCGCCCACGATACTCGGCGTCGCCAACTTACAATGATCTAAAAATCTTCCGCATAACCGTATAATCTTTCTCTCAAATACTCCAAGGGACGCCTCATCGGATGTTCCCACCATCCAAGCTTCTGCGCCATACAATAGGACGGGCAAGTTGAGAGACTTAACTATAAAGGTGTATAGGTTAGTTTTGTTCATCAAGAGAGGACTTTACTACTCAATTACCTACTTTGTCCAAAGTAGTAGTTGTTATCAAGAGAGATTCTCCGTTGGATTTTAAGGCTGGTATAATTATCGGTGTTAAGAGTATTACAACTTCAAAATCATAATTGTCAACAGTGGTTGGGGCGCCAATACCCGAGTGCTCCAACTGTTTGTTTGATGGCAGGAATTACTACGTCTTGTTCTCGTTTCCCTTGTGCACATGTCACAGAGAATTTGAAGATACCGATACCCTAATCGTTGACGACGGAATTGTCGTTCCGCTACCCAGCCATGACGATGTGAGAATTGCGATAACGCGGCTAAAGAAAAACAAAACCGCAGGTGTCGCCGAACTGCCGACTGGCGGTGAGGAGTTGATAAGATGTATGCATCAGTTGCTATGAAAAATATGGTTGGATGAAAGCATGCTTGCCGATTGGAGTTTAAGTGTACTCTGCCCAATCCATTAGAAGGATGATCCTGCAATCTGCCAATTACCACTTGATTAGTCTTCTAAATATCGCCTATAAGGTTCTAGTGAGCGTATTGTGGGAAAAGCTGAAACCCACCATCAACCAACTGATTTGACCTTATCAGACCTTACCGACCAAATATTTACAATACGTCAAATCTTGGAAAAGGAGAAAAGGAGAATGGACACACACCATCATTTCGTCAAAACTGCATTCGACAGTACAAAAAGGAGTTATCTGTATGCTGCGATGTATCCTAGCCGTTTGATACCAAACGAGGTTGCAGACAGGGCGACTCGCTGTCGTGTGACTTCTTTAGCCTGATGTTGGAGAGCTGGTGATAGCAGAGGAAGAGGAAGACCTCCTTTGCGTTGGTAAGATCAGGTGGAGAAGGGCTGGGCTTCACTTGGTGTGAAAGCACGAGAAAGAAACGACTGGCGCGCTTTGTTAAAATCACGCAAGTGGTTATCGCGCCAATTAAGAAGAAGAAACGATTCAGTTTTTGTGCTCGCATAATCTTTTCCAGCATCAGATTGAAGTAGACACATGACGGCGAGTCACCCTCTCCGAAATCTCGTTCAGTATCAAATGGCTCGGGAAACCTTTACCAATTCCGACATACATTGTGGCATATAAGCAACTATTTTTGCCCTGCCATATGTGGCTATTAAATCGACGGTGTTTCTCAATTCTCTTTCCTTATTTTTTCTTATATTAATTCAGTAAACTTTCCAAACAAAAATTCCGTTATGTACATTTTTCGCATTTTTTCGCTTAGTTCGTTACTTTTTTGTATTGTATTTATCCGACTTAATAAGGTGAAAAATTCTTAAAATTACTAGAATTTTTATTTCCTTTTATCAAAACTCTTAATTCCAGCGCAGAATATGCATATTAATTTTTGTAACCAATATTCGTAAAAGTAATTCACTGAATTTTTTTTTTATTGTTCAAATTCCATAATTCCTCCCAGCAACTTATTTCTAAATTTTGTA
The DNA here is from genome assembly GCF_027943255.1 of Anastrepha obliqua. Taxonomy (NCBI): domain Eukaryota; kingdom Metazoa; phylum Arthropoda; class Insecta; order Diptera; family Tephritidae; genus Anastrepha; species Anastrepha obliqua. The sequence goes on from NC_072892.1 coordinate 93,793,342, forward strand.
TTTTTAAATTGCATAACTCACCACTCAACCCATTTTCTCTTGTTTACGATGCATCCGTTTTCAAGTGTCCTTTATTTCAATTTTATCCACTTTTTATAACATCTCTTTCATAGTTCTCACGAACTTCCACTTTCATAAATGAAGACATGTAATGGCTTGGCGTCCACCAGAAACAGCTTGGCGCACATCTTTCACTGTCACACTCGCTTAGTATTTTATGGCCGCCTAAAATTGAACTCCTCACTTAAACTGATGAGTTCATTTGGCCAAGCCAAATAAACGAAATTTACGAGCTATTTTCCACACGGAACCGAATGCAATGCAACAGATAAATACTTTCAAGTTTTAGTGCATTTAGTAGTGAGTTATCGGAACTAAATATGTTTATAGAGGGTGTCTCAAACAGGAATAAGATTTTACTATTTTTAAAAAAGACGAGGGCGGTTCAATAAGTACCCGTGTTTAATGGCAGAGGGCGTTCCTGAGGGAAGTTGGTGTTAGCAGCGTGTGCTGCCATCCACAAACAAATTTCAGACTGACTGATAGGTTAGTTTGGATTTGGCAGCTATTCGAGTAAGACGTGTTTCATGATTTTCGCTAAGATGGAAAAATAGCAGTATCGTTCGGTAATTCGCTTTTTATTTTTGGATGGGAAAAATGCAAGGAGCTAAAAGCTTCGCCATCTATGACCACAGCTAGATATTGATTCAACGAATTTAATCGTGGGCGATCATACGTTTTTGATGAGGAGCGACCAGGACGCCTGGCAGACGTGGTTACCGAGGAAATCATTCAAAAAGTCCACAACATGATCCTCGCTGTTCGGCGAACGGAAGTGTGCGAAGTAACAGAGACCATAGGTGTGTCGACCGGACCGGCACCGATGGGTGCAGCGATTACTCACAAGTAACAACAAGCAGATGCAGTTATTAAGCTCGAAGCAGTGCTTGCAGCAATTTAAGCGAGATCCGGAAGAATTTTTGCGTCAAGTTGTCACCGTTGATAGAACGTGGATTACACACCAGAAACTAAGCAACAATCAAAACAATGGATTTCTCTCGGTGAATCTGCTCCATAGAAGGCGAAGACAGTCCCATCGGCCGCAAAGGTCATGACGACGATTTTTTGGGATACGATCATGGATTTTTTTAGAAAAAAGAAGAACTATCACAACATCAGAGTGAGTTTTTGGACCGCTTTCACAAAAAATTGAAGGAGACACAGCCGCATTTGGTGAAAAAGAAGGTGGTTGGCTTCACCACTATAACGCACCAGAACATGCATCCGGAGTTGTCGCCGCCAAGCTGCATGAAATGCAATATGAATTATACATTTTCATGTGGCCTCAGTTATCAGTCCCAATAAATCTTATAAACTCGCAAGGGGTTTTTTTAAATATTAAATTCCCGAACAATATAACGACAGTTATATTCAATGCTCGTATTTATCTAACTGATCCATATGTATCCAGATATGTTTTTATTGTAATCACTAACCTCAAAATGTTTGAATGCAATGAGATGGTGCATTATTGCGATCAAAAAGAAAGCAGACTACATGGCAAAATTTTCATGACGGCTTGTGGGTATGAAGAATTTGTTTTCCTTAAACTCTGGGTCCCCTCATTTGTAGAACAACATCAAAACGAACATAAAAAACGAAGGAGGACCTCGGCCATACACCCAGCAAAGGATGTACGTGCCAATTAATTACATACATATATACTTAGAGTAAATATGTACATGCGTATTCTTATCCTCACCTAACTAATTGAATATACTGTTTTTTATATATTTCTGACTTAAATTTGTTATACATTATTCAGCCTTACTGTAAACTTCACGTGAATGCAATTCCCAATGGAAAAATTCCCACATTTGTTCTGTTCTCATTGTGAACTTCACATGTGAAAAATTTCCCATTTTCGAAAAATTACCCTAACCGTCAACAAATTTTTTTCCACGTGAATGTATAGAATTTGTTCACAAAACTGAACGTGGGGAACAACACTTGATAAAATGTAAGGATTGTTTATTGCTTATTAAACTTAGTTAAGAATTATTTTATATCACATTAGGTCTATAAACAAAACTCAAGGAAAGGGCTTCCAAAAAAATAGATAAAAGATAAAGATAAAGTGCTGGCTTTTTGGAAGAAATTGAACAATTCCCTTAATAGCATGGGCCCACCATCAAAATCAATCTCCGAATGGAAAAAGGTGACTATCAATGCAATGTGGCTATGGAATGTGCCATAATTTATATAGCCATTGCTTACAGGTTTGGATTGATCAAAAACGATACGTACGAAACAAGGCTGTTGAAAATACCAAGAATAGGAAAAAGACCGGTGGAGGACCTTGCAAGCAACATGTTTTTTCTGTATTAGAACAGTCAATTTTGGATATAACTGCGTCAATAGCAGCTGCGGAAGGTGTCGAAGACGGCAAGCCTTTTGGTTTGAATGCAACGAAATCAACTGGTAAGCAACGTGAAAATAACAGTAGTGATGAAGACAACAGCTCTAGTAAGGACTCTCAAGTGGAATGTAGTTACATGGACAATAGCTTGGACGAAAATAGCACCGAAACTGCCGGTGACACGCAAGGGGAAAGTGCTTTGCCTGCACAAAAAACCAGCCAGCAAACTCGCAAAAAAATTAACCCTTCGGAGCTATTAAACTTTGAACTAGATGTTCAAAAAGAAATGAATGACAACGTCAGAAAGGGCTTGGAAATCCAGAATCATCACTATACTGAAATAGAAGGCCACTTAAAGGAATTAAACCAAGGCCTCGAAAACTTTCCAAATATTCAAAACAGTTTACTAAAGGAAACAAAACGCCCCAATTCGGAAATTTAACGGCTCAGAAAAATTGAAGTTGAGCGTAAACTCATACTTATAAACAGCCAAATCGAGGTTCAAAATTTGAAAATACTAGCTGCAAAGAAAAGCTTAGATATTAATTAGAAAGTTTCGAACGTTTTTGTAAAAAAAATGAATTTTATGTACTTTATTTTTTCAAATTGGTAAAGCAAGATTAACAATAAAGCCGCTTTTGAGCTAATACAAGAGTTTGAAGAGTGTCATTCAATTATAAAAACATTTTGTCATAAATTTAAGGCAATTGCCTATATTTGCTCTAATACGCTTAGCCTCATTGAGATATGATGAATGCGATTCAGATTCTTCAGACTTCACGTGTTCAGAAATTTCCAGTTGAGAAGCTCTATTTGAAATAAAAGGTGTGTCATCGCACCGATACTTTAAGCATATATTGTGCAACGCGCAACAGACATTAGTAATTTGAGCTGCTTTCTTAGGCGAATAATGTAGCTCCCTGGTTCCTAGTACACACCTCCATCTATTTTTTGAGACGCCATTGGTCCTTTCCACAATGTTACGTCCACGTGCATGAACCTCAATAAATTTGCTTTCTGTGGAGCCCTCTTTCGCTGATCTGTGCGGTGTTAGCAACCAAGGCTCCAGGATATCCAGCGTCGCCTATGAACAAAATTTGATTTTGAGACTTACAGATTTCATTAAAATTTTACCTAGCAGCCAAACATTTCTAGTGCCTACCAAGTAATCCTGCTCCATTGAAACCCTCAATTCACTTGTATTCCAAATTAATGAGTCATGGCAGGCTCCAGCGTGTGTAGCATCGACGTATCTTATTGCCATTTTGTTATCACATACTGCAGGATAAAATTATTAACATGCGTAAAAGCATACACAAATTTTACCAATCTACCAGCAAAACATTCATACTATAGTAACCCTTTCTGTTATAATATAAGCGTTTATTATTCCTAGGGCCTATAATTCTAACGTGTGTGCCATCTATGCAGCCAATAATGCCTGGGATATTAAATTGTTGATGAAAATCCAAAGCAATTTCACGCATTTCGTCTTTAGTAGGCCATTTTATCCACTGAATGCAAAGGCACTCCTCAAAAACATTCAATACTTCAGACAAGACAAGGCTAAAACTTGAGTGCGATAAGCCAAAATCCACTTGCCTCCCTACTCCTTTTTGGTATGCTCCTTCACCAAAAAATCTTAGAGCAGCTGAAAGCTTTACGACTATGTCTATTGCAAAACGTTTACGTGCCACTGGCAGACCACTGTGCAATACATCCAACAAATATTATATTTGAACGCCGGCTTATTTATTCTATACGATTGGTGAAAGCTATGTATAAATAGTTAAAACGCGATTATTTATTTGGTTTACGAGTATAATTATTTGCATGTTTACCTTGCATTGGGTAATTCAAGGGGATTACACTTGTCGCGTAATATCCTCCTGGACACTTGTTCAGCCGATTGCTGACTGGTATTAGTTTCTTCTTCAATTAAACAAAGGCGCAAGTAAGCACTAAGCATTACAATTTTAATATTTAACGCAAAAATAAAAATGTTTGACTACACAACAGCAATTTTTTCTGCAAAAATTTGTAAACAAAACATGAGTGATGTTCACAATGGCATATTCGAAATTCGAATATAAGGATTGATTCACATGAAATTAACAATACGAATTTTTTGTTCATGGGAAATAAAAAATTCATGGGATTGATTTATTCACATGAAGATTACAATAAGGCTGATTATTTGTTACACTACCGGGAGGAGCATCTGTTAGCTACACCTATACCATATCGGAGTGTTCCAAAAAGGTTGAGGCATAAATAATAATCTCTGAATACATATTTCATGTTTATTTCAGAAACGAATAAGTAAAAACAGCTAATAATTGCTATAAGAGATAAATATAAATATGAAGGGTATTTCAAAAGGGACGCCTAGATGTCAGCAGTGAATAGTCCCTAGGTGGTACTGCTTTTTATGTCACCTCTTAGATTTATACAGATGTACAATTTTACACGATAGAACAACGCGTTAAAAAACTTGAAGAAACTGATTCTGTCGAGGACAGAAAAAAGACTGACAGACTAAAAACTATTTAATACACAAATCTTAACCTCCATCTTAACTTAAATCTTAACTCTTTGAACCAAAAAATTAAGTTAGTTTATATCACCGTTCAAAGTTGTAAAGGAAACGAGCCCAAAAATTGGACCAAATGAACTTAACCTGACATCAGGGTTAAAATCGCTTAAACAGTGAAGACACTAAAGTCAAGAGTCTGTTGTTGTGTTTTGTTTATTTAATAAATATTCCGGTAGATTACAATTACAAGTTATGGAATAAAAATAAACAGATTATATAAAAATATTTACACCTGAACTAACTTCTTATACCTTTTTATCAAATCCAAAATTTAGAAATTTTTGATTATTTTTTTTTATATTTTGCCCGTATCTTCAAATCAGCTATCAAGCTCTAGACGTCTATTTAACATTTCAAAAGACTTCGTATACTTATTTAAATTTTTGACAACTGTTTTCCTAAAATATGTATGTAGTTATGAAGATTTGTTACTCAGTGCTGCTAAAAGTATGCAAAACAATTTTCAGCTCGTAAATACTATTGTTAGCAAAGCTATTGAATGAGTTTTTACACTTAAAGTAAATATGTGAGTAACTGTGTTCCTAGATTCCCTATTGATATGTATACACCTTTGTAAGTTTTCCAAGTTTGTCTCTTTGAATTTGTTGTTTGATAAGCGAAAAATGCGTGTGAAGTAACGACTCGTGAATGGATTGCTTAAAGTCATTGTCATTAGAATACCTACAATGCGTGTGTGCAGCTTTTATATAAAATATTTACCACGTCGAAGTACTTAAGTGTGGTAAGCATATACTTATATGCATATACTCGAATATGCACTAATTTACAGTATTGTGCACTTTTTCGTACTAAACATTTTACTTAATTTCTTCCTTTCTGCTCAGATCAAAAAACCCGCAGTTTCATCTTCCTCGTGCTAACTAGTAGTGCCAATTAGAAGCCATGTCATACCGCATTGATCAACCCAACGCAGAGGATATATTTTTCTTCCACTGTAACTATCAGCTGGTACCGCAGAGCAAGTAGATCTTTATTCTCTGCGCTATGTCTGCAATATTCGTTGACGCCAACACCAAAAAGTTCATAAAACTACCACAAAATCTCGATCAAATCTCTTGTTTAATAGCCCTAACCTCCTGCCAGAAACGTGAATGAGCAAAATTTCTAATTTATTTATCTATTAGAAATTATTTAAATTTCTATTTATTTATCTAATGAGTTGACCAGATTAACTTTTGGATGTTCCAAAAACCGGCTAGTTTTACGAGAGCAATACATTTCCTAGCTTGATTTCCCAACTTCTCATTTTTACACATTTATGTTTCTGAGATAAGAGGAACGATATGAATACTAGCAAGTACGTTCCCAAGGGTCATGACGTCACTACAAAATATAAATTAATAAATAGAAGAGGAAAAAAATGCGAAAGCAAGTATAAAGCAAAGAATGATAAAATAAGTCATGGACTTACATATATGTACATTTGTACACAAAGATATGTTTATTTTATGTACTGACGTTATTAATTGTCAGATTCGCCGAGAACAAAGAAGCGATTTCGAAAGACATCACCTTCTTTATTGTCTACATCCCGCACATTTTATTGCTTTAACTCTTCGACGACTCCGCAAACTATAAAAAAGATAAGACGAAATGTAAAATATTCATTAGGGATGATTTTACAGAATTTAAAATTGTCGTCAAAGTTCACAAATTGAAAATGATAAATTTAAATCTGTCTCGATGGGCGGTGGAAATCGCTGTTGGACATATGAGATTGAATAACAGAAGAGAGAACCTCCACGTACTAATATGATATGATGTGGTCATGGATATGGCTTAAAACGAAGATACACGCAGCTCAAAGAGATAACGTAATTTGTGCACAAATCCCTAATCTCGAAGATGATTCACTGTTTTGATATTGTGACGAAAAACATGGCACATTGGCTCTGCAGAGCAATGAATCCACAATATCTGCATATGGTAAACAATGAACGCTCGCACTTAAAATGAGGGATATCTACAATACAGCCCTAAAAACCAGAAGGTCATAAAATATTAATCGAAACGATAAATATTGGCATTTAAGTCGAATGCAGATGGTTTGACTCATAATCGCAATTATTAGAGAAAACATCCAATACCCATATCAACATAGAACATTGTCATTCCTTCAAATCCAAATCTGCGCAGTGGTTGAATAAAAGGTTTTGTTTCCAGAGCAAACGTCAAGCAACCTTCCTAATTAGTTTGATATTGGCTCCCAATCGGTTTTAGAGCGGAACTCCTTTGGCTCTTGCTTCGTTTAATATAGCGTATACGCTGTTAAATTGTAGAAGACCATCATTTTTGGAAGCTCCAAGTTGCAACATTTCTAAAGTTTTTGGCAGCGCTAAGATTCAAAAAATTTGCAAAGTAATCGTTCGGTTATATGCGGTTTTCGTCACACACTTCATATGATACCTACATTAACACTAACTAATGAGCTAAATACTTCCACAGACCATCGCATCTTTGGAGACATGTACGAAAACTCAGACTAAAGACGCTCTATTCTGTAAAAAACAAGTCATGCTGTAAAAAAAATTATGCTAAATGTCATCGGGTCAACTAAGGGGAAGTCGAAAGTAAAAGATGTGTTCATTCCCGTTATTCCCACCGATATGCAATTTGATTTGAAACAACCACGCTCTCCCATTCCTCTAGAATTCTCAGTGACCATTAACAAGCCTCAAAGTCAATCCCATCAAGTGTGTTCACTCGCAACAAATCTTTGGCACACCAATACTTTTACCAGTTTTCTTTCCTTTTTTCTTGAAAATTCAATATATTTGTGTAAAAGTATTGCTCATTATTCAATAAAAATCATATAAATACAAATTCTTGAACTTTGTTTAAAAATTAAATGCATTCCATAAACCCTTGATCCCGATTCCATGATTTTTAGTTACAATTTCTAGTAAGCTTTTTGGCATTCCGTTTTATAGTCCATTAAATGTTACTGCAACCAAAGTGCAAGTTTAAGGTTGCTAAAAATTCCCGCTGATTTTTTTAATATTTGAGGCTTAAAAAGTTTAAGTAAATTTTCGGGTTTTCATAACAATGTGGCGTAATAGCACCGACTTATTTTTCTTTGTAATATAACTACTCCATCCAAAAAAAACAAAAACACTACAAATCGCCCAGATAATCGTGACAATTGAAATTCTTAAGGTGGGCTGCACCCTTTTTGTGCTACCCCATAGATTACTGGATTATAACGAAAATCTCGAGTTCCGTCTCCAGTAATAATCCGTTTTATAAATTTATCAATGTTTTAACATTCGTTTGATTGTTGATTACGAAGTGGTGGGCGCATTAAAGTCTATTTAAACACATCAGCGCCATGTCGTGCCACGCCAGTTCGGTATCAGTTTCATTGAAAAATAAAATTAGTCCGGCATGGTGACATATTTTACTATCAATGCTGCTATCCGCTTTGTTAATTGTTAATGCGTCGGCACTGACATTTTATATTGGATGCTTATTGGAAACAAAAGGCATACTACGGATGTCTGGGAAATGTGTGTCACTGAACGATATTGTTTGCCACTGCTACCGAACTCTACCGCATGTGAGCCTTTACCGGCACTAACTTTACAGTGACCTGACGGAACGCCAACCATTTGAGACATTTTTGTCTTTTTCAAAAGTGCGCCTTCCAATACAAGTTTTTTTCAGCAATGCTTATGGCTACCTCCCCAATCGGTAGGAAAGAGCGCTAGTAGCCTTTAATTGACTCTTGAGTAGACTAAGCCACTGGCAAATCATTGTATTTCCAGGACTAGTGTCTCCGTATAAAAGTGTCATCGCTTCCTTAATTATGCGTTGTTGTGTTTTCCTTTTCTAGTTAGTTATATTGTGGCATAGCGCACCTCTGATGTTACTTATTGCGCTTGACTGCAAATATGTAATTGAATGCTTCCAAGAAATTTGACAAATTCCTGGGGCTTTTTGGCCCATTTTACCAATGGAGCCAAAGACACGCCACGTAAGTGAGAAGTTTTGCGAGAGTTGCACATTCATGTGATCTGGCCTACTCGTAAAAACGACAGACATAGCGTCTAATCCTAGTTTCTTGAAATTGTAACGGACTCAACAATGTCAATGTCCCGTATGGTATCCAGCGGGAGTTTAAAAGCTCTCTCTATCCACATTTGACGCTGTTCCATGCTCCTATGGAATGGAAGACAGTGAAGTATTCCTTGTTGTTGTTGTAGCAGCAATACTAAGCCCTGTCAGTGTAATGTAAATCACCGGTCGTCTTCATCTAGCTCTTCTAACGGCAGGAAATTTGCTGTTTCAACTGGTTGGGTCCAGAGGGAGAGTGGTGTTAGATGAGTGGGTTTGATGGGGCATTGAAAAGGTGGTTAGTGTCATACGGGGTGCCTTCACATGCTGGGCATATGCTTGATAGGTCAGGGTAAATTCTGGATAAGTAGGAGTTTAACCTGCTACAATATCCAGAACGCAATTGTGCCGTGAAGTATTCCTGATTCCTATGAATATATGGGTACAAATATATATCTATCGATATCTAACTTAGTATTTGCAATTCTATCTTGGTATTTCTATTAGTATTGAGTACCGAAATAAAAAAAAGTATCCTAATTTCTCCGATAACCCAATTGCAAAAACTTCGTGACCTACCCTCGTATATATTTACATTTATATATTGTGCCAAAAATAAGTTGGGAAGAAGTTAAGAAACAAAGTCATTTCACACTCTAATGAAAAAAATGTACATCCAATACTCTATAGAAAATGTTCCTTAGCTTTTTCACAATACTGTTGATGGGATATAAATGTATTGAAAAAAGTATTGGAAGATGCATTGGAAGATGCATCAGTGAATTCGCAGAATATTTTTAGCATTTCCGAATGTGAATTCAGCTTTGAATGCAATTTTTATTTGTTAACTTTTGTCAATAAACTTGAGAAGATACTCAGCTCTATGCAATAACTCTATTAGAAAATTGTCTTCAAGCACTCAATGCCAGAAACGTACAATCAGGTGTGTATTCTTGTATGTGAAATACATACATATATATATTTTTATCAATTTTATATTCAAGAACTTTTTCTGCAACCTCAATTTGTTCATTGCTCCAAACCTTCAGTTGAATTTAACGATATTCAGCAATTTGCGCAAAACTCGCATAATTTACCATTTGCTCATCCGCAAACTATTTCATATCTAAGGTATACCATACGAATATTATACATATACATATATGTACATGTACTTATATGTATGTGTAATACCTGTATGCAAAGGGTAACTTCGAGCATTGGGCGCTTCATGTCGGCGTTTCTTACCGCATTAGTTTAAAAGTTATTGTCGCCTGTTAGTCTCCATGAGACAATAATGGGTAATATTTCTTTTTTATAACCGACTATTTCCGGATCCACTTAAGGTGGTTAAAGGGAATTTTGCTAAAGCGGACAGCGAATCGTTAAAAGTAGACTACTTACGCATTCGAAAGTTTATATTGAGGATATCTTGGATGTGAGTGTGTTTACAGTTACATTTTTATAAGTAACCTGTCGGAAATTTCGTGGTAGACTACTACATAAAATATGTGGCTAACTTGTACCTCACTTATTACTGCTAACTTCGACTTGATTTCAAAATCATGTAAAAAATTATAGTTTGATTGAAAGGTAAAATAAAAAATCAAAAAATGTAATAATGTGAATTTTTAAATGAAGCCTGTTTTTTATTCAATATAATTTTCTTTAACTTCAGTATAAATATGTGCATACATTCTTTGTTTTTTAGCGGAATCTTACTCGAAGATCCAACGCTCTCCATTAAAGAGAGTACCGCTCAACTGCTTCACCACGCCTTCTAAGACATCCTCCTGGTCCCCTTTTGTCCCGATCTTAACCCCTTTTTCGCAGAATTGAAAGGATGTCACACCTTTACAAAGACTCTCTCACCAAACCATTACGGAGGTTGCATGTTGGCCACCCTGAACCATTGGAACACAATTTTTTGCGTCTTTAGAAGTTTTAGCATAGATTTTGTCGTTTTGTGAAAAATTTCTCATCTGTGAAGTCCGCATGCCACCGAAGAACCTGCTTGCATCTGTCAAGTCTAATTTTCGTCAAGCGCGTTGTCAAAAGATGACCAGTTGAGCGATGTAAGGCTTTCATGTGGAGATCATCTCTGATGATTTTCTGCTTTCTAAGGGGATTTCTGCGAATTCACCAGAATGCGGCGTTAACTTTCCGAACAGCTTTTCCAGTTGTGGCACTTTTCGCTGCCCGGTGTACTACGTGACTTATCTTCAAAGCTTGTACGTTCATGTTTAATCCCAAAAGCCCATCGCTTCACAGTTAGAAATAAAGGAACAAATTCCTTTAATACTTTCACAATAATTTCGTAAATTTGCTGATAATCCTTTAAAAGCAAAGAATTTTATCACTAACAAGAATTTCGAGTCTTTCTATGTCGATTGAAATTTCTTGTAAGCAAAGAATGAATTAGAAGATCAAAATAAAATTTGTTGTACGAGTAGGCTCAAAAGTAAGATTAAATTATGAAAAGGCGTATATAGTTTGATATCTCTACTGATTACAAGGCTTTGCCTTCAATACTCTTCAACAACGTGCACGTATGTATGATATTTTCGTTTTGAATCATTTCGTTAACTCATTGAAAACACAAACTCGTACATATTTTGAAAAGCTGTTCTCTTTTTCGACGTCATTGCCACACAATAGTAGTAAATTAGAAATAAGTAAGATAGTCGCAGCATTACTGCCAAGTAGTTGAGAAATAGTGCACTCGAAGTGAACGTAAAGTTAGCAGAATTTCCTACAGGGTGCATACCAGCATGTTGTGTAGTAGATGTATGTATGTGCGTATTACATTTTATGAGCAATACCTATTCAACCTCCGTGCCGTACAGCATTTACTAAATGGTGTCCTAGTGAAATTCGCTGACAATTCCAAATTTTTTACTTAACCATAAATTTAGCACAAATTTGATAGATGACGCGCCTCTACACGAAAAAGTCACATTTTAACGTTCAGAAAATTAGTTTCCCTGCTCACTAAATTGCCCAAAATAGACATATATAATATTGTGACACATAAGGTAATATATATACAAATATCACCAACTGCCCCGCGAAAATACTTTGCCATAAGAAGCTATACACATTTATGTACAAATGTGAATTACGCTCGCAAATTAAATCATACCTGTATTGCTTCATCAAAAGAGGCACAAAAAATCGGAAAAAAAAATTGTTTGCTATAATTAATCTCGCCATGTTGTATGAATATGTAGACGATCCAATCGAACCCACCTAATCACCTGTACAGCTTAAGCGCAGCCAACCGCACCGTCAGTTACCCAACAATAAGTCACTCGGTCACTTGAACCAACACAAGAAAAAAAATGAAAAATTAGAAAAAATTGAATGCCAAATTGCATGAAAAAGTGAAAATAAAAAATCGCTATTCATCATTCGAACAATCAATCAAGTTGGGAATATGTTATCCACATAAGTCGTGTTTTATGCGGCGAAAACAAAAAAAAACTGCAAACACCAAGAACGAATACTACAAGGAATCTGAGCAAAAACAAAAAAGGGGAAAAAGAATCAATTGCTGACTACGCCATATAATCCTCATTATTAATCAGTCTATTAGACACAATTTGTTCCAGTCGGAAAGCTGTTTCCATTCATCAGCAGCAAAAATACCAAAGCCAGTAGCAGAGCCAAGTGAGTGGACAAGAATCGATGTACGCTTTAGCACTTTAGACTTAAATCTTCCGATACACGTATGCCCATACACGTACATGCATAGCATGGCAGAAATGAAAGGGAGGTGCCAGTAAGTCAGTCTGAGCTACTGTAAAACTTATCAACTGCCCAATACAAATTTCCTATAAGATAAAAAACTTATGAAAATTGTATGAAGTTACTTAATTAAAATATTTATTACGAGGGGTGCCTTTTATATTTCGGGATTTGGCAACCCTGGTGTTGCAATCTGGCCACTGACAGCTGTATCGCAAAGTTTGACATTTTTTGGCTTTTACGTACTCAGAACGTTTTGAAATACCAGCGCTATTTGTGTTGTTTACAGTAACTTAAAAGATTCACCTCGGTCCAAAAATGGAATTAAATCGTGAACATTTTCGTGCGATTATTTTTTACAACTTTCGACGTGGATTAACTCAGCAACATGGCATGGATGAACTTAATTCATTTTTTGGCGATGAAGCTCTATCAAGGACCAGTGTTTATCGATGGTATGGTGAATTCAATCGTGGTCGTAGTTCACTCCAAGACGAATTTCGTGAAGGTCGTCCAAAATTAGTTGTTGTTCCGAAAACCATTGATGCTGTGCGCGAACTGATATTGCAAGATCGTCATGTGACCTATCGTGAGATTGAGACAATCTTAGGCATTAGTGGGACCAGCATACATTCAATATTGCATAAACATTTGACTGTCAAAAAAATTTGTTCGCGTTGGATCCCACACAATTTGTCAATCGCTCAAAAAAAGGCTCGTGTCGATTGGGCGAAGGAAATGCTCAAAAAATACGATCGCGGGGCTTCGAAACACGTCTATGACATCGTGACAGGTGATGAATCATGGATTTACGCGTATGAGCCCGAAAGTAAACAGCAGTCGACTGTATGGGTGTTTCAAGATGAGCCAAATCCAACAAAAGTTGTTCGCGCACGAAGCACTTCCAAGCAAATGGTCGCCTGTTTTTGCGGAAAAACTGGGCATGTCGCAACCGTACCACTAGAACGACGCAGAACAGTAAATTCTGAGTGGTACACAACCATTTGTTTGCCAGTTGTCTTCCAAGAAATTAAGAAAACCAATCGCCAAAGACGGATCACTCTTCACCAGGACAATGCGAGCTCTCACACATCGGCTCAAACAACTGCATTTTTGAGCACCCAGAACATCGAATTAATGGGCTATCCGCCGTATAGTTCTGACTTGGCACCGAATGACTTCTTTCTATTCCCGTACGTAAAAAACAAACTGAGAGGTCAACGTTTTTCGATACCTGAAGAAGCGGTTGCGGCATTCAGAATGCATGTTTTGGAGGTACCTCATTCAGAGTGGCAAAAGTGCTTCGACAATTGGTTCAAACGCATGCAAAAGTGTATAGATCTTCATGGAGAATATTTTGAAAAACAATAAAGTGATTTTCGATGATTAAAATTTGTTTTTGTTCTCTAGTCCTGACATATAAAAGGCACCCCTCGTATATTGTGAAATTACTACGAAATTGATTGTTTATATTTTGCTGTTGCAGCATTCTGTAACCTGGTTATGTCACAAAAATATATCTACAAGTACTTAGTGCATATGATTCGAAGAAACTAAGGAAAACGGTGAAGCCGCAGCTTGCTCTGGACGACCATCAATATAAACTAATGAAGGGCAACACATCAAGAAAATCAAAGACTTGGAGCACACATAAAATTTCTTATAAATAATACCAATACCAAACTATTTTGAAAAAGGTTTTGTGCCAGAAACAAGTGAAAACTCACTTGGTGCTAAAATCAATCAATTCATCAGCTCACATTGCTCTGTATGTACTCGTATTGTGTGTAATTGTCATCAAGAACAACGCAATCACTTCAGCGTCGCTGTAGTATGTATTTCAATACAACTTTTGTAGAACGATTTATCTTTTGTCTCAAAATAGGCCTGAGTTTCAGCGATAACCTTTCATTCGATCGAAATCTCTTACCGGCGAGCATATTTTTTTGGTCTAAGGGCAGTCATTAGTGGCTGGAAGCCAAAACATACGAATACGGTGGATGTGGGCACAATTCGAAGTTCAATTCATACAGTTTAGCCATTGTTTTGTCATCATCAACTTATTCTTGTTTTTGGTCAACAGTGACCAAACGCGGCACATACTTTAAACAGAGTTTTCTCATAGTCAAATCCTATTATATATAAAGCCAGCACATTCTTTTGATATCTTTACGATGTCAACTAACTCACGCAACTTCACTTTTTTTATGTTTTCTGGTGTCACCGGCTCATTGGGACGTCCACAGCGTTGTGCATCATCGGTGTCTCTACAACCACGTGTGAAATCAGCAAACCATCCTTTTATTGTTGTTTCGGGTAGAGCGGAGTTCCCATAAGACTTTCCATTGCTTTGCTTTAAAGGTATTTTTCCCATCAAGAAGCACTGTAAAATTAAAACACGAAATTCTTTTTGATCCATTGTTTTCAAAATAACAAAAGTAGCGTCAAACTTAACAATAACTCACGAACTAACGAATAGAATATCATGAAATTTTAACAATACTAAACGAAAAAGACGTAAATGCAATAAAACTAGTGTTATCTATGTGTTAGGCCCGGGACTCTTCAGCCCATGTTTTATATTCTTTATACATTTCCCAATTGTAATAGTACTGCCAAATAACGCGTTCTATCTTCGAAATAATCCATGGGCCAGTTAGCATTATATACATTTAATTACGCCTACTTACGATCCTGCAGGGACATAAAAAGTGATGACCCACGTATACGTGGACTTAAAAACAAAATTTTTCAATTGTTAATTATTTCATTTTTTATATAATTTTTTAAATTAGAATAATTTTTTATATAAAGGATTCCAAGTCAAGTAATCGAAGTATTTTGGACATGGTCTTCAATTCTTTTGAAAATTAGTTTATTTGTAAGTTTGAATATAATAAGAAGAAAACTGAAAAAAATTAAAAAAAAAGATAATTTTGAGAATGTTGAAAATTTTGGTAGGAGTTTTTTAGTCATTCTGTTATTTATAATTTTTATTAATTTTTTAAAATTAAATGTAATAAAAAATACTTTTGAGATAAAATAATTATTTTTTGTCATTTCTGAAAAGCCGCCCTCCCCATTATTACCCTCAATCCAAAATTGTTTTTCCAAAAATTTTCAACGAATAATACATTTTCTCAAAACAAATTTTTTTCAAAAAGTATATTTTATCCATAAAAAGGATGTATAAAAATGACCGAAGATATTTAAAAATCTCCACATGAAAATTTTAACATGGAATAAATATCAAAATTATAAATCTTTTTTCAAAATTGTTTCATTTTATTTCTTATAACCCTCGAACCCACAAATAATCCAATTTTCAGGAAAATTCAAGACCATGATACATATATATCGTTCCTATTTGCAGTCGAACTTAAAGTAAAAAAACTATAAGAAAACTAAGTTATTATGTCACTAATAATCAAAAAAAATATTCAGATATTAACCAACAAGGGTAAATTTTAATCTCTAGATTATTCTAAGAACTAATAGACTGTTTTTTAGTGATAAATTTGGAGCGAAGCATATCTTAGCGGCAACTATTTAAAAAATATCGCAAACTCTTTGAAAAACTGATGCGAGTTCCGTAAACCTTAAACGCAGCTGTTCGACTACACTTAATAGGTTTTGGTAGATATCAACTACTGAACTTCACACTCACACAAAATTTCCCATAACGAAATATTGGCATATTTATTGAGCCAACCATCCCATCGATAATTCTACCCCAAACTGTTACAAACAAGTGCCAAGCTACTAACTACAGACACACACACCAGCGCAATTGCACTTAAACGCGGAATAAGGATATCTTCAGTAGTTGGAACAGCAAACATGACGGCAACTTTAATCGATTAAAACAAATTTCCACGCCACTTTGGCGCCACAAAAACTAAGCGAAATCAAAAAGCAAGAATATTAAAAGAAAGAGCAACGCACAAGCGTACACACACATACATGTACAGACGCAGAAAAGGTGAGCTCCAAACTTAACACACTTCAAGTTACAACTTCGAGCAATGCTGCTGCCAGGTTGCCGCTTGCGTAAGTTTCCAAGTTGGTTGTAGACAACGTTTAAATGGATGACCCTCGCTTCCGTTGCGATATCCTTTCAATGCGTTGCGCAGCGCTCAAGCACTCATAGTGGCCGTGCCATCCGCGCGCAATTGTGCAGTGAGGCATAGCGTTGGTGTGCTACTGCCACGTCAACGCTGGACCAACTATTCAACCGTTTAGTAGCAACAACACAAATGCAAACATAACAATTAGATGAGTGGCAGTAGTGGCAAGGGCCATCCATTTTCGCTTCGCTGCGGTCAGGACAGATCTGCACATCCTGATTTTGTTGCTGTATGCGCACTGCCAACACAGATTATACTTTATGACTAGCAATAAAGGTCGTCAGCAGGTCGGGTGAACCGGTCAGAGAGTCCGCAGATCCTTGTACCACATCACAGCGCACATACGCGCACACTCACACGTATTATAAGTGAACTTAGAAACTGCTTGAACAAGTAGAAGACTTACTACACTCTACTCTTAAGCACTCAATCGTTCACTGGAGCAGTTAGTCAACCAAGCAATTCGTTTGGTTCGTTGTCCGCCTATTGTCCAGTTTATCACGGATAAGTAGAATGGGTTGTAAAAAAGCGCTAAGAGAAATGGAAGTGGACACTTATGCGAACACTTAAGAAAGCCACGACCCAGCAAGAACTAGAAAGGTAATAGAAATTCATGGAGCAAGTTGATACGTCCTACATAAATACTTGTACAGTAATTACTTGTATACAGTTTGAAGCCAACTCCAAACGTCAGACATTTTTTTATGAGGCGCTTTTTCATGGCAGAAATACACTCGGAGGTTTGCCATTGCCTGTCGAGGAGCGACCACTATTAGAAAAATGTTTAACTTCATTTTTGTGTTTCACCGAGATTCGAACCTATGTTCTCTCTGCATTCCGAATGGACGAGCAGGCATTTCTCTTCCTTCATGCAGTAAAAAAATGCATTTATTAACATCTATTAAGAATATCTCATTAGAAGAAAATGTGTTTTTGTTTTTACTTAGGGAGGATAGTAAAGCATGAAAGAAGGATTTTTTTTACTTATATATGACGCTCCTCCAACAAATCATACCATATTATTATTTATGAAACAACTTCATGCTACTACTATATGTAGTTCTTCGCAGCATTAAGATGTTTTTCCTACTGTGACGTAGACTTAACTCAATCCTATTCACACGCACACCCACACTTCCACACACACAGTCACCCACTTACCACAAAGTGTCGAAAGGATGTGAGTAATAAGGGCAAAGTTTTTGCGACTTCTTCGACGTTGCCACATGAATTGCTCAATTATTTGTAGTCAATTTGCGAATTAGGTTTGTTCGCCAGTAACTTTTCGAACAGAAAGAACTTCAAAGTTATCGTCAAGTGTGCACATAATTTCTTGAAAGCTTTGTTTCTGCAGTTCTTTATTCGATTTTTTTTTTCTTTTTACTTTAGCTTGGAGTAAATATAGCGCTAAGATATTTCAACAAATCTACGCTTGAGTAGCCAATGAGGACAAAGTAAAAGAGCAAAACTCAAATGGTTGTGAATAAGTAAATTAAAAGTAGGCAATAGAATATTATTACACTAATGTGTTGATATGCATGCAGGCAATTTATTTACTTTTTATATGTATGATACATATGTACATGTAGATAGGTATGTGCATGCGAACACACATAAATATATGTATATGTAAATAAAGTACCACATTTCTTGTACATATACAAGTGTACCTATATTACTATCGAGCATCTGTAAAGTAATTGAGTAGATGCTTTAGTAAACGAAGTGAGCAAAGGTCACGCTTGTACCACCCTTCTATGCATATTCGTATATGCATACACATCTATACATATATATCAGAGCACAGCTTTAGGTCTGAGTAGATGTATAACGATACCTTTTGGTCAATCCACACAAATTGGTTACACTTTTGAGTTTGGGTCTCTGAATTCAGGGTTGGCTACTTCAAACTCTGCGCAACCGTTGGAAGCATTGATTGTAAATTCGGCATGAAGTGAGTATAGAAATGATTATATTTCTGCTGTAAATTAGAATACAAGACTGGATTTGCATTGATTTGCTATGTAAATTTATTTATTGCATAATGCATTGCATATGATAATCCTTGCGCGACTGCAAATCATTAAGTAGATTTGTAATATGATTAAATTGTGATATAGGGTGGAGTTTCTCCTAAATCCTCCATTGTTTTAACACTGAAAGCCAACAAGTTTATACTCGAAACTTAATTGTCAAGTAAATGGTTTTCCAATTAGAAGATTTATTTTGATATTCAAAGAAAAATGTTATTTTTAAATATAAATGATCGGATGTTTATTTCATTATAAAGAGGAAGTTATGCTGTTAATAGTGGAAAATAACATCAGGCAAATGACCACCGCGACCACGTTTACAGGACAATATCCTTTTCATGAAATTTTCCATAACCGAATTGCAAAGTGGCTGCCCTATGCGCCCGATAGCCTCACGAATGCCTTCTTTGAGGTCTTGAATCGCCCCTGTGCTGTGGGCGTAGACCTTCTCTTTCACGTGGCCCTAAGGAAAAAAGTCACAAGGTGTTAAATCATAAGATCTCGGTGGCCAATTGTGATCACCTCTTCAAGAGATAACACGGTTCGGAAACTTTTCCCGTGAAAAATCAATGGTATCGTTGCTTCTGTGGCACGTAGCACCATCTTGTTGAAAATAAACGTTGTTCAGATCAATACCATCCAATTCCATAAAAAATCGTTAATCATCTCTCGATAGCGATAGATAACACCTGTACACACAAATTAAAAGATTTCTAAGAATTCGAAAAAATTTGTAACCCCTTACATTTTAGTACAATCAAGTGCATGTTTGAAGTAGCTCAAAATCCTCGCTGATTTTTGATAATTTTTTCCACTGACGATGTTGCACATTCCCTCCATATTACGTACGCACGATGCTTTTTATATCTTGTGTTTATTCAGTTAGCCATGGCAATGTGTGTTCAAGTATAACAAGAGGACTGGTCTTGATAAATTTTGTGCAAAGATCCAATCAATCCCGAAATGTAATACTCCTTTGACGTATCTCATTATGGCGCTCAGAATAGTTCTGGTTCAGAGCGAATTGAACGTAAAATTTTATTGATATTTTAAGTTAAAGCAAATTAACCGTTTTTTCCATGTCAATTAGCCGCCTTAGAATTGCAATGAGGCTCTGTTAGATATTGGATATTTCAGAAATAATTAAGGTTCTAAAACGAATATTTTCCTGGGTATTATTTTATTTTACTTTATTTAATTTTATTTTATTTTGATTTATTACATTTGAACTTAATTTTTATTCTATTTCATTTCCTTTTTATTTTTGTTTCTAATCGTTTTGTTTTAGATTTTTATTTTTTAAATTTTACTAATATAAATATCATTTTTATTAATTATTTTTGGTTTTTTGTTATTTAATTTAATTTAAATTTATTTAATTTAATTTTTTGTTTTGTATTTTAGTTTATTTGACTTTTAATTTCTTCATTTCACGTTTACTTTATTTTTTTTTTTTAATTTACTTAACTCAATTTTAATTTTTAGTTTTTTTATTTCTTTTAATTTTTTTATTTTATTTTACTGTAGATTTAATTTTACTGTAATTCCTTTTTATTTCAGTTAATTGTTTTTAAATTCATTTTAGTATTATTTTATTGCCTTTAATTCATTTTTATTCATTTTATTTTAATATATCGCTTTTTGTATTTATTGTATCACCATTTAATCGAAGGTAGTTATTATTGTTCAATTTGAGTTTATCACTTTAAAGTTTGAGTTCAAGTTAGACACTCACTTCACAAAATTTAAAGCATCACATCCCTTTTCGTGAATATCCACATAGAAGAATATTAAATGGAGAAAAAATCCAATTAATGACCGAAAAAGCAATCTATCTCAATTACGCAGGCAAGCACACGTATATGTGCCTGATTTTCCCACACATACAAGCATACACACACAAGTGCACTGTCAAAGAGAGACTTCATTGCAAAATTTAGTGTGTGAAATGGAGCAATTGCAAACATGTGCACATATGTATTTATTCGTATGCCCCACACGCTTTTAAATGCACAAAAATTAGACCGAACCAAAGCGGTGGATATGCGCTCAATAAAACAATCATTTGTTTCCCTAAGCACAACGAAGCTCAACTTTAAGCCAAATAAAACCTTTAAAAATAACCGTTCTGCAATATCATTATTATTATATGTAAGTATATATTGTACATCAATTTAGCATTCAATTCATTTTAGGCTTGTTGCATGGCTATTCAAATGAAGTCCTTCACACGTCCAACCGACCTCCCTTGCACTGCATGTATGTATGGTATGTAGTAGTAGTAGTATGTCATTGAAATTATGAGCCGCTGGGTAATATTTATTGCCCTTATTTCATTGAGGTTAATAATTCCACTGACGCACGCAGCTGCTTAATTTAATTTCTCCATATTTGACTTTGATTGCCGCGGCATGGATAATAATATTCAAAACAACATTCATGCACATAAACACATAATAAAGGACAATACGCATACTGAAACCCCTATATGGTTATTGCAACTTTATTTTTACTGGCACAGCAGCAAACAATTCCGATTAAAGGATCAATACAAGTAGAAGATATAGGTATGCCTTAAGTACACAAATGTAATAATTGTTTGAGAGCTACGGCTTGGAAAGATGGGTGCAGTAGCAATCCCTAGATTAATTCAAGCAACTTTTCTACACACAGCAGTTATTCTGAAAGTGTGAATTTCCAGTTATTTCGTATTTATATTATGTGATTTATATTCAATTCAATGCAAAGAATCCCACGAATTTCCCTTAAAGGTGCCCAAATAAAATTTTCAATTCGCTGGATATTTACCGTAAGCAATGGCCCTGCAATTGCGTTGCTGGAAGATTATACGGGGTGCGTACGGTATTTGAGGGCATGCATTTATATGGCTATAACTTCCCGAAACCATTATTTTTGTTTAGTTATGCGTGAAACCAATAAGCATCCGCATAGGATTATTTCTTCTCTGAAAGTTGCATTTCAAAGCCGCATTATGTAAACAGTTCGTAAAGTTTCATTAAATTTTGTTCAAACTAAAAGCTAATTAGTTTTACTAACAAGTTGTGCTTGAAACTATACTTTCAAAACCACAGCCTGACTCTTTTTACTATTAAGATTTAAATGAAATAGTATCGCCCGTGGCGTGACCATTCAATTCGATAATAACAATGCTCACCGTAAATAGTAGATTTTAGCCAATTTCAATTCAACTAAATATATATTTTATATTTAAACTATTTACACCCTTTCGAAGTAAACAAGTATTTTAAAAGTTAACTGTTTTGCTAAATTTGTTAATATAAAAAAAATGTCTAAAAGTGGTTTTACCATCAAATTTTTGTGAGTAATGAGTCTTTGTAGATATGTGACTTAGTGCATAAACAAAATTTCTAAATTTGTATGGAATAAGTGCTTTTAAAGCTCATTAAAGCGAAATCTGATTTTAACTTTTTTTTAACTAAAACTAGAAACTTTTCTCTGTCGACTGAACTCTGGCAGCTTTCCTCTAGTAAGAAGTAAGAAAAAGTTTAGATACCCACATGGGCTATATTTTCGCTGTAGGGAGCAATAAAACAGAAGAGGATTACGATGATTCATAAGGTTCCTTCAAATTAAATGCAACGTTTTTCAAAAGAAATAACCCCAATTTTAAGACTGAAGAAGATCCCCTCCTCGATTATTTGCCAAAAAGATTATTGTAACAAATCAAAAAACAGTTAAGTTTCATAGTGATTACTTGGGACAAGAGAGGAAAAGTTGCCTTCTATCAATGCACTGCCATACAAATTCGCAATTCTTATGACGAAAAAGCATAGATTAAATCACGAATAGCTTTCTCTTCTAGCAGATTCTCCAGATTTAGCCTTTGCTGTTTACAGGGTTTGACTGAAAAGTAATGAGCCTTATTTTTTTAAGCAGTTTTATTAAACCTTTGGGCTTATGCAACTAATATTCTTCAAAATAGAACCCTTGAGCGTCAATACACCGCTGGTAGCGGTCCTTCCAGTGCAGGAAACATTTTTTAAACTCATCCGCCGGAATCGCGTTCAATTTGGCCGTCACAGTTTTTTGGATCGCCTCGATGGAGTCGAAACGCCTCCCCTTCAGCTTTCTTTTCAGGCGCGGGAACAAGAAGAAGTGCGGAGGGGACAGGTCTGGGCTGTAGGGAGGGTGGGGAAGCACCGGAACCCCCATCTTGGCCAATGCAGGGGTGCAAAGGAAGGCGATGTGCGCCGGCGCATTGTCGTGATGAAGGGCCCAATTGTTGACGCACTTCTTTGTAAAATGCCGCGTTTACAGTGCTTCCTGGAGGTACAAACTGTTTAGCTTTACGCAAAATTTGATCGAATAACGTTGCTCCAACGATCGCTGCATTTTCGCCACAGCAAAATCCTAACACACTTGTAAAACAGTTTTCACGCGCGGATGTTGACTGCACCGCTGTTGCCAGCGAACAGGGAGGGGTTTCTAGTAGAAGGGGAAGGTCCAACGATCATTTTCCCCCACCAGCCCATTCGGTTGATCGCTTGGCAGACGCTCCGCCCGGGAAGGCTCATTACTTTTCAATCAAACCCTGTACAAAGATGAAGAAATGTAAAATAGTTGACAAGATGTATTTTTGTTTTGTAAATGGAAAAAGTGTTCCCTATTCCAAATTTCAGACACTTTATTATACATCCCCGTATTTGTTTTTGGAATGCCAGCAATCAACCTAAACCGAATAGAGTTCACAAATCAAAATAGATCAATGGTTGAAAAAGAAATGATTTTAGCGAGATCCGCCACATTCCTACCGAAAATTCTACAAAAAATGCAACTGTTCATGAAAATTTAAGCAAACAAACAGAGACCTCTTTGTATATGTGCGTGTAAGCTTGGCAATGGTAAAAACGAAATCATGACATCGAAATTTTAATAAGCCACCATTGGCAAGCAAAGCCACAAAATCACGGTAGCAAAGTAAAAAGAAGTGAGGCGCGCATTGGCTCATAATATGAGCAATAAATCTCACACTTTACCATGGTAAAAAGCGTACAGGCGCAAAATTATATTTATTGTATTACTTCTACATTTTTTCCACATACAAATTCCCATACATATGTGAGTATGAACATACATACATATGTGCGCTACTCATACTTTGTGCCCTTTGGCTGCAATCATGAAAAGGAGAGTTGGCGAAAACAAAGGTGGTCGAAATACATATAATCAAGAAATGAGATGCCTTTGGTGCAGGAGAAGCACGAGTGATTGTGGAGTGTGCCGAAATTAAAATTCTCATTGTTTATCATTCGAGCAATAATATGTGCAACGCAACCATGGGTGTATACACTTCCAACAGAATGAGGTACAGTCCCTGCAGGAAAAATCGAAATGAATTAATGAAATTTCTGATAAATGTTTTAAATTTAAGTCAAACTCATTTATGAAATAATATTTACATCAAAATTCAAAATGATTCGCCTATTCGAAAAATGAACCTTGGATATCGCGAATGGTATGCCAGTGCTTCGTTTTGCCAACAATTGAGACAACAACAGCGGCGCGACTGATGCAAAATTAAGAAAACTAAAAAACTCCAACATATGAGGAGTGCTTTATGTGTGGAATTCCGAAAAATAGCTCACATTTATAAAATGCTAACTTAAATTGTCGTAACGTAATCCAGGAAAATTTTAATCGAGAGTTTTTTTTATTTATTTTGTAGTAGTACTTTTAGGCAAAGTATCATAAAAAATATTTTTTTTTATATAAAACTTGAATTAAAGTCAGGAATGAAAAGCTCTCGACTTTAAGCAAAATTCTTTGTTTGAAAATATCGAATGCAAAAGTAATGAAATTCATTTGTTTAAGTGTTTTATATTTTTTTATAAATACTAGTATCTAATATAGTGCTTTGCAGTATTTTACAGGGCTTCTGGGAACTCCACTCCGTTTGCAAGCGAAGCATGTCTTGATATTTGGTGCTGCTAAAGCAGCTTACCTGTGAAATTAAAGATAATTCAAATTAATAAAATTTGCCAGCGTGTGAAATTTCCTAGAGCTAAAATAAATTTGTTCTCATCCGAGGCCTTTTTTTAATTTTTTAAGTGGCGGGTCCCAAACCCAGCGCACAACCATCTATCGTGTGCTGCTTTGGACTAAATAGGCAAGTGAGTAGTAAAATTCTTTCTCGACGAACAAAACTAACACTCTACCAGGCTCTCATCATGCCCGTCCTAACGTATGGCGCAGAAGCTTGGACGATGACAACATACGATGAAGCGACGCTTGGAGTGTTTGAGAGGAATATTCAACCCAAGAGTTTTGCACATTGGAAACGGTGAATATCGCAGGCGATGGAACGATGAACTGTTTGAGCTTTACGACGACATAGACATAACGCAGCGAATAAAGATCCAGCGGCTATGTTGGCTGGTTCATGTCGTCCGAATGGATATAAACGCTCCGGCTCTGAAAGTATTCGATGCGGCAACAGCTGGTGGTAGCAGAGAAAGGGGAAGACCTCCTTTGCGTTGGAAAGATCAGGTGAAGAAGGACTTGGCCTCACTTGGTGTGTCCACCTGACACCGGTTAGCCTGCGTAGTCTCCTTGAACAATACATTTGTTCTAACGAGATTCCAATATAATATATTCCCTCCCTAAAATGAGAATCTGAAGGGGCTACAAAATACGCTTCCACAGTTGTTATGAACTCATTATTTGAAGAAAAACACTTTCCACGAATTTCATGAATTTTTTTAAGTCTGAAAATAGATAGAAGTCGCTAGAGGGATGCTCCAACAATTCTAAATTTAATTCATGGATTTCAGCCATTCTCAAAATGCTCTTGTGACACGATCCTGATGAAAAAAAAATTATTTTTCTCCCACGAATTTTTTTCTTCAGCTGATCTAAAAGGTAATATTCAAAATTTATTGCTTCGATTTCCAAAAAATTTATGCTAACACCTTCATGGCTGATTACTGATTTTGATTTAGAATCATGGTGATGGACCCAAGTCTTATTGATCGTGATGAATCGACGCACAAAATCCACTTTATCCTTCCGAAAACGTTCTAAATATTGCAGAGAAAGTCGCATTCGAATATGTTTTTTCCATTGCTAGCGAATGCGGCACCCATTGTGCCCAAAGCTTTTACTAAATTTCTTTCAGTCAGCCGACGATTTTCCTATACGATATCTTCTATTTTTCTATGATTTCTGGTGCTGTTGCTGGTTTTGGACGTTCTTGACTTGGAGCGTCTTCGAAGATTGTACGACCACATTTAAATTCAACAACCCAACTTTCTACTACACTAACTGATGGCGAAAAGTCCTTATAATCTTTCAACATTCGTTCATAATTTCCTTTTAAGCCAAAAATCACCTTCCAAAAATACAAATTGAATCAATGCTCGATACTTGATCTGTTTTCCATTGTAGATACCTAACGGCTCATAAACAAGGAATGAATTGACAGATTGAAATAAAACTTCACATACGTTCATATGAAGAGTGTAACAACCTAACAAAAAAATTTGGGCTTGTAGCAATGCCCTCTGTTATCGGAACGTATTGAACAACCCAGTATTCACCAGTAATTATTAGGTTATTCTCAAGTAATACAGAGAAAGTCACTACTGATCACTTTACGACCCTTGCCATACAAAAGTAATCTGTCTACATCAAAGAAAAAAAACAGCTAAAAGAAAATGTTAGTTGATTCTGAATAAGTTTTAAATTAATACCTTCATTTCCTGCAGGACATCTGCATTCATAAATCTGTGCGTATGAGGAATATGTTTGCGCCTGTTGCATGCCCAACAGCCTCATAACCAAATTATGACAGCCATTTTTTGAAGTGGCTTTTTTCGGGTACTGTTCTACTGCTTTCGCATACGAATGAGTTAATATTTAAAAGAGAATGAGTGTTGATGACTGCAATCTGCATGGCTAGAGATTATCACGGATACAGAATTTGGTGGTTTATTAAATTTTAAAAACACCCAACAAATAGGTACACATCTGTATGTACTTATATAGACTTGCAATTAATAGAGCTTATTGTTCACTCTCGACAAAATTGAACTATTTAGATAGTGAGTGATATAACGACAGAAGATTTTGATAAACACCAAAATTATTGAATTTGAACAATTTTCTTTTAAATAAAATAAAGTTATTTTCAAATAAATGAAGTGGGAAAATGTGTTAAATAAAATCATAATTGAATTAACTTTGTACTAATTCTTTCATAAGTAAAAAAAAAAAACAAAAAATAGAAAAAAATCCCTGAACTATTTTATTTTCCGAAAATTGTGCTGCTTTCTCTCTTAGTACATAGTATTATCCTTGTAAGCACTTCACCAGATAAACGACAAAAGTATATGCAAGCTTATGTTCAACTTGGAGTTAAATGAGACCACTCTCAAAGAGCCAAGCTTTCTAGAAGCCAGTTTCGTCTTGTAGCAACATCATAAACATTGCAGAAGGGACAGTCCTTGGCTGGATATACTTATAAATCTTGGTCGTTCCGGTAACGTAGAACCTGCACATTGGCTGAAGCCGTCTGAACAAGACACTAATATTAAATATACATATAATTGGCGCAGGTCTTTGGCCGAACTTCTTTTCTAATTTATACAATGGTCTTGCTGTTGTTCTACATATAAAGAGATCGAAAATTTTAAATCGGCTTCGAACGACAAATGATATCTTATAAAAAACTATTTCGTGACAGAAATGCATGCCATTTTTAGTGGAAGAAAACAGCTCTTCTAATTCTTGATATTTCATGATCACAGTGGGCTTCGAATCCGCGAATCTACTAAATGGTAGACAAGAAAGCCATGACTTTAATACGAGTGTTGCCTTCTATATTATGTGTCTTTTCAACACTACGTGTGAGGAGGAATACTCCGATATTTTTATAGAAAAGTTTCGTTTTTTTAGCATAAACTTGCACTTAACGTTTTCACTTCCAAGCTTTATCTTTTCAGTGAGTTGAAAAATTCACCTCGCCCAGAAGAAGGAATTAACACATGAAAATTTTCGTGCGGTGATTTATTATTATTTTCGACGTAGATTATCGAGCCAGGAGTACATTGATCAAACATATGGCTTAGATCGCACTACATTAAGAGACAGAATAGCAAAAATGAACAAAGAAAAAACCCAAGCACTTGATGACTCTGGAAATTCTTCAGACGACGAAACATTTCCATTCTCTTCAAAGTACAACTCCAACCAAGTATTTACAAAGAAACAGGAAAATGAAATAGCAGAATACTTCAAGGTGTGTTCTAACCTTCAACATGGATTCACGTACAGCGCTGCGCAGAAGTTCGTTTACGACTATGCCGATGTGAACGACATAAAAGTTCCTGTAACTTGGGTAAGTACCAAAACAGCAGAAATTGATTGGATGCTTCATGAAGCAAAACAAAGATTTAAGTTTGAGAAAACCTGAAAACACGAGCCTTGCGCGTTTTACGTCATTTACAAAAGCAGCTGTAATGGCATTTTTTGACAATGTACAAATTTTGTATAGTAAATATTCGTTCGATCCTGGTGACATACATAATCTTGATGAAACTGGTATAACCACAGTACTTCCCCAGTATCATCAGCTGAAACATCAGACGACTCATTACTTATAAGTTTTGCAGATACAGATAAATCAACTGGATCGTTCGTTGACACCGAGGGCTTGGACTTAAATGATTATGTTCTTGTGGGCTTTGAAGGTAAAATAGATGTTGGTCAAATAATAGGCGAGTTTGAAGATTCATTCGAAATAGAATTTCTACGAAAAAAGAAGCAATCATGGGTATTTTTTGATCCGGCTATTAAAGACGTGTCATATGTGCCAAAAACAGATATTGTTCTGAAGCTTCCTGAATCCATTCATCCTCCTGGTACTTCTCGAGCTGCTGCAACATATGTATTTGAATCAGATTTAACACAATTTAATGTGAAGTAAAGTATATACTTTATCCCGAACTTGGAATTTTATAGATTTAACAATTTCTCTTACTTCCTCTCATTCTGTCTCTATTCTCTGCTCTCCACTCTTGTCCTTCTTCCTCTGCCTCTGCCTCTCCCTCCCCTCTCCTCATCTTTCTCATTCTTGTTCTCATCCTTTGGTGTTTAAATAAAAAAGTTTATTAAAAACTATAAGTAGCTATACTTTTTTAAAAAGCATTTTGTTCATCGTGGCGGTTTTACCCCATCTCCCTGGCGTATGTGCCCCATGGGCGGGGCAGCTTCGCTAATTTCGGTAACTTCAAATAATCTTTAAAAAATATATAGAAGCATTAAAAAATTACAAAGGAGAAAAAAACAAAGAAGATAAGAAATGAAGGTTTCCAGGTAAGCAGATATCAAACCAAAAAAAAAATATTTTTTAGTTTCCACAGCAGTTAAAAAAAAATGGCGTATGTGCCCCCTTCTACCCTACCTCGTTTTGATATATCGAGATACTTCGCATCCTTTCCAACTGGAGATATGCTTATATTTCACATGCATAGAATAACACGAGTGCCGTGATAGAATAAGTTTATTCCTCAAAAGTTATATTATCGCCAGCATTTCGATTTTTCGATTACTTCTTTTCGGCTGTTAAAACGGCTAGTTTTTTATCTCGATCAAACAGAAAAGAATTTGCATATCAAGGGAACTCGATCGCTGTTGGATGGTATTTGTTTTGTTCTTGATCAAAAATTTGCGGTTACTGATCAACTTTTATTTTACTTTATTGATGTTTTCGTCAGTTCTCGATGTCGACGGCCTGACGCTACGTCATCCTTCGTCTCTCTCGATATATTCACCATCTCTTCTGATGCATTTGTACCACTCATAAGCCGTGGTTTTCTTTAGAGTATCATTACTGACACAGTTTCCTAACATTTCTAAGATTTTCGCATCATTGAGTCTATTTTTAAAACAAAATTTGATACAAACGCATGCAACAACAAGCAAATTAAAGTCCATTTTTGAAACTGTAAAAAAAAAGATAACACGTAGATTTTCACAAGATGGCGTAACTTTTACAAATGTCAAGCAATGACTATAAAATTTTGGTATAAATATTAATCACAGATGTGGCAACTTAACAAAAATAACTGAACCTAAATCAGTTGACTTAGAGCATTATCTGGCGGTTATTCCGAAAGCTTTTTGATCAAGATGGTATGTTCCGAAGTAGCTCTAAGACTTCAACGAAAAATTTGGTAAAAAAAAATTTTATAAAATTTATAAAAAGCAAACTCGAAATATAACTAGCAAGGGTCGGTCGCCTAAGTAAAGGGTTTCGCATTAAGCATGACATGATTTCTTTAAAAAAAATATCACTAGTGGGAAAGAGGATGTCTTAGAAGTCTGGTGAAGCAGACTCCCGTCAGTGGAGAAAGTTGGAGAGTTGCCTATATAACGCAAAAGCCAAGCAGTAGTGGCTAAAAAAACATTATTCCTGGGTTCATTACCGTAGAAAATTGACCTGGAAGTCCAGATCTGAATCCATTGGGCTATAGTTTATTGTCAGAATTGAGTAACATGGCCTATCACAGACCTCACAACAATTTGGAGAGTCTCAAAGAATGATTGGTTCTAGCAGCGACTCCATGGAAACCCTCCTTGCTGCTATAACTGAATGGCCTAATCGTTTGAAGTCTTGTGTAAAAGCAAATGGTGTTCATTTCGAATGAAAATTTAAAATTTTGTTTTTTAATATATACTCGATTTAATAAAACAAACTTCATGCAAAAAAAAAATGTATAACTTCATATCTATAACGGATTTAACTTGTAACAGAACTTATGACAGGACTGAGTTCCATGTATTAATTTATTATATATGTATTAAATAAAAATATATTAATTTTGAAAATGGTCTATTACTATTATTGATTGGCTGTTTGTGACATTCTCTCCGTAGACATTCTCTGGCACACAGCTCTAACGCGTGGATCTCCGCCTGGAAAATTGAAGTGGTTTTCCCCATTACAATTCCCTTTCCCGACAATTTCAGCCCCGGCACCACGGTCCTCCATTTTGGACCCATCACTAAACCACACCAGTGCGTCCCGTTTTAAGGATATTTCATTGCTTCTCCGAGCTGAGCAGTCACTAATGACCACTTTGAAGTTCTTAGAGGATTCTACTTTCCTTTCCATCTTGTCCTGCACTGGCCCGGAGAGTTCACGATTGAACCCAGAACTCTTACATGTCTTGTAAGATTGCCTTCTTTGAGGTGGAATAGATTAGGAAGCCTTAGGGCTGCATAGACTGCTGACCCTTTGGCTACAAGATAGAGTGGAATGAGTCCAGTAGCCATTACTAAAGCCGCTGTGGGGCAGGTTCGCATTGCTCCCGTTACGCTCAGACCGGCTATTCTATATACCTTGTTAAGTGTTATCTGAGTCTTAGTTTGGTTTACTTTTGGCCACCATACCAGAGAGGCATAGGTGATCATAGGCACTATTATTGTCTTATAAGACCATGCCATCATCTTTGCCCTCAGACCCCATGTTTTACCGTAAAGCTTTTGGCATATCTATATTGCTCTCAAGGCTTTATTTATGATGTACGATAAGTGATTTTTCCAGGACACGGTTTTATCAAGGATTACTCCCAGATATTTCATGTGGGAAAATGGTCTAAGTCTTTAAGAACAACATTTTCGTATATTCATACAAAATTTCATATTGATAATAAATTTACATTAATCTGAACTAAGAAAATTATAAATTAAAATGTCGCATAATATAAAAATATTTTTTAACTCGTTCAAACGCAATTCACTAAATATTTCGAAACAAGAAATAAGTGACTTAAACGACTTTCATAATTAAGGGCACAAATATGGCCGAAACGTCATGGTGAATTCACATCACACTTAAAGGCAGACTATTTACTATTTAGAAAACCCAAAGGGAGCGTTCCGTTCTTTTTGACCAAATGTTCTTATTGAGTAAACGTTCACTGCGAAGCATAGGACCACAAGAGAATACTGATAAAAAATAGTTAGTTAATACAATACATTTCTACATATATTTATCATTTAACGAACAGCGGGATTTTCAATCTCAATCAACTTCAATTCAATTTATATGTCCATTTAGCTAATCAAATGATTGGAAAATAAAGTCAACAGATGTTTAATTTAATAAAGTGCAATTAACACTTTTACGAGTAACAGAACAACACATTCATACACAAATGAATATGTGACCATTTCCTCAGTCATCCATTCCTTACGTCCTGTTGCTTTGGAGCACAGCCATTAACCCATATTCGACCGTTGCTAGAAA
Source organism: Anastrepha obliqua (assembly GCF_027943255.1). Lineage (NCBI taxonomy): Eukaryota > Metazoa > Arthropoda > Insecta > Diptera > Tephritidae > Anastrepha > Anastrepha obliqua. The sequence continues at coordinate 93,825,629 of NC_072892.1, forward strand.
TAAACGTATGTCCAGAAAAAAATTAAATCCAACCAGTCATTTTTTTGACATGAACTGGTAGCAAATCGTCTAGTTCTCGTATATGTTTGCATAAAAAAAATTATTTTAATTTTAATTTTTTAAAGTTCTACAATATAGGGTTTTCCAATAAGAGGTGTTATTTTGATATTCAAAGAATGAATAAATGAGCGGATTTTTATTTCATTAAAAGGGGAAGTTATGCCATTAATAGTGGAAAATAACATCAGGCAATTGACCACCACGACCACGCTTACAGGACAATATCCCTTTCATGGTTTCGTTGCTTGTGTGGCACGTAGCGCCGTCTTGTTGAAAATAAACGTTGTCCAGATCAATACCATCCAATTCCGGCCATAAAAAATTTGTAATCATCTCTCGATAGCGCAATCCATTCACCAATAACACCTGTTATTGGAAAACCTTTTATTATGTGCTTTTAACCAACAGAAATGCATTAATTTATATAATAAAGTAATAATATATTGATACTACATTTATGCAAGTTTACAAATTTTTATGATATTAATCAAAAAATGTAGTATGTAAGTAAATATTACACTTTTACACAAGGGAGTTTCGCTGGAAATTCCGAGTCCCCATCTTCATTTTCATACTCATTCTCAAATCTGCCCTCTTTCTCGTAAGTCAAAAACTGCTTTATGACTTCAGACCGAATTGAATTTGCAACAACGAGTTTATATTAAATTTTGCATTAAAAATGGATTCAATGGTGCGAAAACATTAGAAATGTTGAGCAACTGTTTCGGTAATGATATTCTAAAGAAAACAATCGTTTACGCGTGGCCTGAATGCTTAAGAAGAGATGGGGAGCTCATCTAGAGTGACGAAGGATGACGAAGTGGCAGGCCGTCGACATCGAAAACTTATGAAAACATCAATAAAGTAGTAAAAGAAAAGTTGACTAATCAACACAAACTAACTATTAAAGAGCTGGCAGGGGACTTGAACGTTGCTCATGAGTGATTTGGGTTTTGGACGTGTTGCAGCAAAGTTGGTTCCAAAGGACTTAACCGCGTTGATATCGCCAAAGGCATGATTTCCAAAGCTGATATTCATCAAACGCATAATTACTGGAGACGAGACGTTAGTTTATGAGTGCGAAACGCAATCTAGACTTCAGGCGAGTAAGTGGAGAACTCCGAATAAACCAAGACCAAGAAACCATGTCGCTTTTAGTCAAAAAGAAAGGTATGCTCTCGATTTTTATGGATTACAACGGTATTGTACACCACGAATTTTTATCAGAAGGTCAAACAGTTAATAAGAATTATTACTCAGGCGTTGTGAAACGTTTACGGGAAGCATCCGCCAAAAAAGAAAGGATTTGAAAGAAAACAACTCGTGGATTTTGCACCGTGATAACACAACGTCGCAGAGTACCATCACTATCCGTGAATTTTTTACCAAGAACGAAACGAATACCATCCAACAGCCATTGAATTCACCTGGTATGGCTGCCTGCGATTTTTTCTGTTTAATCGAGTTAAGAGACCACTACGGGGAACGCGTTTTAACCGCCGAAAGGAAGTAATGAAAAAATTAAAGACGGCCCTGATGGCTATACAGAAAATATACTTCTAGAAATGTTTCGAGAACTGGAAGAAAAGCATTTATGCCAGATGCTTTGCAGCGATAAAATCACGTTTAATGAATAAACTTGCATTTTTAATTTTCTGAAGTGGTACATATTCGATAGTTTTCCCCAGCATTTTCATACAGATGTGGGCCAGCCATATCGTGATGATTAACTGAATGGTCATAGTTTTATTTTGCTTGCGATACCTTTTGCCTGTGGAGTTATTAGCAATTATGTTGACAATAGTATTATCGTTCCATTGTACTCTCATTAAGTAACGGAAAATGTTTAAAATAATCGACCCTCGTACAAAAGGCTCATAAGGAAATAAGAAAAAAAAAAAAACAAATTGTCAGAACAATCCTTAAACTGTTTGTGAGCCAATCCCAAGAAAATAAATATCCACTTTCACCACTACTAAGTATGGGATCATCTACTCATTTACGGAAATGATATGGCTGAAAACTCCGAATGGTGTTTATATTTTTTTTATTGAGAGCATCAATAACCATTCGAGCTTTGGCAAATCTGCTGCAATAACACCATTTTATTATCAGTAATATGTGAAAACGCTTAATAGTATTAAATAGATACGACTTACATATCACTTGTTGCTCTCTTAGAATTCCCATGTCAGATCGAAAAGACCAATAATGATCAATATGTGATACGGTATGACCCCAATTGTAGCCTACATCCTTTGTGTGATGGTTGGACGAGTTCCTCCTTTTACGTGTTTGTGCTAAAAAAACGCCTCAAAAGGACCGGAGTTACCAAAATTAGTTAAATCGAAAGTACAAAAGCTAAACTCTTTACATGCTCCATAAATAAACCCATTCGTCTTTTACCCAGAAATAAAAAAAATCGTAAATCATAAATTGTATCCTACTTGACGGTTTTTGGCCAGTCGTCGATTTTCCGATCACCAGAAAGTAGGCGCGTTTAAGTTTTAGAATACTCTTAGTGATTTTGTTTTGGTATAATATATTTTCGGTTTTGTGAAAATGTCTGATTTTGTGCCGAATAATCGTCATTTGCGGGAAGTGTTGATTTTCCTCTTTCATTCGAAAAAAAAACGGCGGCTGAAACGCATCGAGAGCTACAAAAAGTTTATGGAGATGCTGCTTTATTAGTTCCGTCACTGCCGAGATTAGTTCCGTCACTTCAAAAAGGGTGATTTTAACCCTCCGATGTTCATATGGGTCTGGCCAGACCCATTCGGTCTTTAAATGTATGTAGATCTTTTATTTTTAATATCTGAGGCTTCTTAGTCCATGACTTCCTAAAATGTAGTGTGCTAAACACAATGAAGTAGCAAAATTAAGATTTTTGTTATATTTGTTGTAAAAATAATAATTTGAAACTAATTTCGTTAATTAAGCTCACATGGGTCTGTGCAGACCCATATAAGCTTCTCATGTAATTTGGTTACCCGTTTGGTGTAAACAACTAAACTGTTAGCGGAGGCAGCGGCATAGATAATTTTTTAGTTGACATTTGAAAATTAAAGTGAATACGTGTTTTTTAATTAGTGGGAAGTGTTATTTTTAAATAAAATGTGCAGCAAATGTGAGTCCGGAAGAACGTCAGCGACTTCAGGCACAAATTGAAGAAATTATGGGACAGGAGTCCGATCCATTTGAAACAAGTGGCGACGTAGAAGATGATGAATATTTTCCAGATGAAGATGACTTCGGTGAAGCATCAGATATAGAACAGGAAATCGAGTTAGAGGCTGTTCTGGATGAAAACCATGATGATATTGAGAATTTGTATAGAGAAGCTATCGCCCTTCAGGCTTTAACCACAATGGAATCATGCAGCACATCTATTACCTAGGGCCTTATATACAGGTCGAAAGATGGTGAGATGTGGAATTCAAATCCTCCACCACCTGGAAGGCCTCGTTGTCACAATGTTACGACTTTTACTCGCAAAGGGTCACTACGAGGAGCGTCACCGAGTCATAAAGCTCTTTTCAAGCTATTGCTATCTCCTGAAATCGTAAGTATCATTGTGCGGGAAACCTACCGAAAAGCCGTTTCGTCTATGGAATGAAAAGCATCCCAGTAATAAACAGCGTTCTTGGGTAATGACTAACGAAGACGAAATGCTTTTTTTGGGATGCTACTTATTGCTGGTGTATTCTACTCGAATTCTCAGCCAGCGAAAGAATTGTGGGCCAGTTACAATATGCCAATTTATCAGGCCACTATGTCATTGAATCAGTCCAAGAGCTTAACTATTGTACTTTCATCCGTTTCGTTAACAGTGGTACTCGTGCTGAGAGGTTGAAGCAAAGCAAATCTGCTGCCCTGGACGATGTCTGGCTCATGCTGATGGCCAATTTAGAGAAAGCATACACTCCGGATTGTCATGTAACCGTCGATGAACAGTTATTTCCATATCGTGGGCGCACTCGATTCACCGAATACATTCCGAGTAAGCCGGCAAAATATGGCATGAAAGTGTGGTGAATTTGTGACTCTGCTTCAAACTACCCTTTGAAAGGTATAATTTATACCGGAAAACCACCAGGTGGCCAGCGAGAAACGAATCAAGGTGAACGGGTCGTCATGAAATTGATGGAAAATTATATGAAGAGCGGTAGGACTGTTTATGCTGACAATTTTTTTTCAACATACAACTTTTCGTCGGTACCATAAGAAAAAATAAGACCTTCATTCCGCATGAATTGCTTAACCCGAAGTGTGATGTTAAAAGCACTTTATTTTGTTATCACAATAATAATATCGCTCTGTGCTCGTATAGCCGAAAAAGCCAGCAATTATGTTATCCACTGCCCATTACCGTCAAAGCACCGATCCATTGAAAGGATTTAAGCCAGATCAAATTTTGGACTACAATAAATTTAAAGCGGGGGTAGATACAATGGATCAAATGTTGACTGGCTATTCGTGCAAACGCTCGGCAAACCGTTGGCCACTGGCAATGTTTTATAATATGCTTATATTGCCGGTTTGGCCTGATTCATCCTCTATGACGAGCTGAATCCGGCAAAGCAGAGTGATAAGAGGCGCTCATTTATCATTGAATTGGCACGGCAGCTAGTTATCCCACATATGACGAAACGGGCGACTAACCCATTAGTATGGAGGTTTGCTCATATAAGACAAGCAATGAATCTTTTCAATATCAAGGTGAGTATGAATTATATACACACCTACATATATCTCCGCGTATAAAGATATGTGTATGCATGTATTCATATTTACTAATTTAAAATAAATTATTTCGCTACTTTTAGGTACCGGAATCTTGTCCATCGACATCAGATGCAGCACAGCAACATGCTCAAGTTGCTTCAACATGGTCATCGTGCTACCATTGTGCTGCTTCTTCTTCGAAAAAGCGCCGTAAAACTCGTTATAACTGCAGCAAATGTAATCGTCCCATATGTCTTAATAAACATTCCATGCAACTATATAGTTGTAAACCCAATTACTCTTCGTAATTAATACTAATCCGTTCAAATAAATAAATAAAATTATTTTTAAAACCGTATTTCTTACATTATTTGTATGGGTCTGGGCAGACCCTTATGATGCACTTACCGCATCATAAGGCACCGAACATCGGAGGGTTAATGTTGGCGACCGTCCGCGGAAAGGAAGGCCAAAAACCTTCGAAGACGCTGAATTGGAGGCATTGCTCCATGAGGATCCGTGTCAAACGCAAGAAGAGCTTGCTTCAGTAGTAGGAGTTAGCCGTCAATCCATTTCCAAGCGATTACATGCTTCGGAAAGGATTCAGAAACAAAGGATTTGGGTTCCTTATGAGTTAAAACCAAGAGATGTTGGACGTCGTTTTTTCGCCTGTGAACAACTGCTCCAGCGGCAGAAAAGGAAGGCTTTTCTTCATCAAACACCCATTAAAGGATGTAAGCGTCAAATATATTATATATGTAAGTATAGATATATGTAAATATACATATATAAAGGGTTTTCCAATAAGGGCGGGTAGATGTTGAAATGGAATAAAATGGCGTTTGCTGTGTGGCACGTAGCGCCGTCCTGCTGGAACCACATGTCGTCTAGGTCCATATGGTTTAATATGAGCCATAAGAAATTGGAAGGGCCACCACGTCTACCGAAAAATGGGCGCAATGCGCGCAACGTTTGCGTTAATGAATACTCATTTTGATATTCAATCGTGTAACTTGCCATGATGATTTGGCATAAACAACTGAATAATAAACAAAAGATTTGGCAGATGTCACCAAAACAAAATGGCTGCCACAGGGCGCCAAAATCGACCCGCGCCAATTGAAAAACCCTTTATAATTCCAAAGATGGTCATGTTGATGGTCGAAAAATCATCCAGCGGCCTAATATGGGTTAAAACTGAAGGAGATGATGGGCGCCCAACATGACCCATTTTCTATTCAGTTCTGTCAAGTTTACTTTTTCTGTTTTGTTATTTGTCTATTGTATTCTATAATTCTATAATATTTGCGTATACACTTATTATGTATGTATATGTATATACAAACGTACTTATATAGATGGTGAAAACATTTGAAGCAAAAAAGCTAAAAAATTTGCAAGGAAGGAAATCTTTGCATTTGAAGCATTTTTAATTAGTTTTTGCGGTCAAACGATAATGTTGGAAAAGTGGTTTAGTAGAGAAAAAACAAAAGTTCTCACTCATTTAAAGGCATTCGTGAAATAGTCACAGAGGAGTAAGATGCAAATAAACATATTATAATATTATGCGCACACACACACATTGAAGAGAGTTATTCTACGTATAAATATGCAAATATTTTTAAGAAGAAAATTCATGGGCCATGGCGTGCCTAAAACCTTGTTTAAATCCTCCATACTGGCATATGTATCCACTATGTGCATATAAAAGGTGGTCCATCCAGCGGTTGAAAGTTCTAAATGAAGAACATTTGAACGTGGAACATAGCTTGATTTAAATAACTTCTACGACTTGCTTTGTGGTAGCCCATTCTGTCAACCAAATTGTTCAATATATTTGCGAGAGCTTTGGCACTTGGCTTACCAATAGCTCTTATTTCGTTTTAAACTCTTTACCAACTTTTGGATGGTTGACGCAGCATTCATCCGTAGTCTTTGGCAGCCAAGGGGCCTCACAAAAATTAATCTGATAGAGTTAAATTGCGGTCTCTAGGTGGTCAATGGACTTCACTGTTTCGGCTAATTATTCGATTTTCGATGACAGTACGCAAGGGATCGAGGTTCCTGCCTGTTGCTACTTATTAAAGAATCAGATAATGCAAGCAGGTAATTCAAAATATCACTACTTATTGAAGTTTTATTGCATTTTATGGAAAACCTGGCGGTGAATCAATTGTTTATAAATTGTCATCTTCAATAAAAGGTTTAAGCCTCATAATATGCAACATATTTTAATACAGGGTGGACCATATAAGACCTACTAATGTTAAGCACAAATAACTTTTTTTATTTTTGGACATATTTATTTTTCTCTTTTTGTAGGTTATAATTGAATTGTTGGAAATTTATTATGGAACCCTACAGTACAACACAACATTAAAATTATCGGGTTTTTCTATTCTTGTCAACGATCAATTGTTTTAACGCAGTGTAAATATCTGATGAAGCGCATTTCCATTTAAATGGTTGTGTCAACAAACAAAACTTTAGATTGTGGGGCTCTGAAAATCCAAGGGCAACACATCAACATCAGTTGCACCCATCTAAATGTACTGTTTGGTGCGGTGTTATGACCACTAGACTTATCGGTCCATATTTCTTCGAAAATGAGGATGAAACGCCGGAATCGATTTCAGAAGCTTCTTACAGAACATTGATTGAAAACTTTTTGCGGCCAATGGCGGAGCAGTATCCTAATTTGTGGTTTCAACAAGATGGAGCAACTGCGCATACTGCTAGGCAAACTATGGACCTGCAGCGTGAAATTTTTGGCGAACGTCTGATTTCCAAAAATTCAGATTTCCCTTGGCCACCCTGTTCGCCAGATTTGACGCGCCCGACTTCTTTTTATGGGGATATTTAAAAGAAAAAGTGTATCTTAATAAAGCAGAGACTACGAGGGATGCCTTTTATATGTCGGGACTTGGCAACCCTGGTGTTGCAATCTGGCAACTGACAGCTGTATCGCAAAGTTTGACATTTTTTGGCTTTTACGTACTCAGAACGTTTTGAAATACCAGCGCTATTTGTGTTGTTTACAGTAACTTAAAAGATTCATCTCGGTCCAAAAATGGAATTAAATCGTGAACATTTTCGTGCGATTATTTTTTACAACTTTCGACGTGGATTAACTCAGCAACATTGCATGGATGAACTTAATTCATTTTTTGGCGATGAAGCTCCATCGTATGGTATGTGAATTCAATCGTGGTCGTAGTTCACTCCAAGACGAATTTCGTGAAGGTCGTCCAAAATCTGTTGTTGTTCCGAAAACCATTGATGCTGTGCGCGAACTGATATTGCAAGATCGTCATGTGACCTATCGTGAGATTGAGACAATCTTAGGCATTAGTGGGACCAGCATACATTCAATATTACATAAACATTTAACTGTCAAAAAAATTTGTTCGCGTTGGATCCCAAACAATTTGTCAATCGCTCAAAAAAAGGCTCGTGTCGATTGGTCGAAGGAAATGCGCAAAAAATACGATCGCGGGGCTTCGAAACACGTCTATGACATCGTGACAGGTGATGGATCATGGATTTACGCGTATGAGCCCGAAAGTAAACAGCAGTCGACTGTATGGGTGTTTCAAGATGAGCCAAATCCAACAAAAGTTGTTCGCGCACGAAGCACTTCCAAGCAAATGGTACCGCCTGTTTTTTCGGAAAAACTGGACATGTCGCAACCGTACCACTAGAACAACGCAGAACAGTAAATTCTGAGTGGTACACAACCATTTGTTTGCCAGTTGTCTTCCAAGAAATTAGGAAAACCAATCGCCAAAGACGGATCACATTTCACCAGGACAATGCGAGCTCATACACATCGGCTCAAACAACTACATTTTTGAGAACCCAAAACATCGAATTAATGGGTCATCCGCCGTATAGTTAGTCCTGACTTCCGATCTAGGTTTTGAAGAAATTTTTCCGCAAATTCCCTTTGCAATATCTTCGTTTTCCTGCGTTGACTGCACCAATATTCCAAGTTGCCTTTTGTTGTTTATAACTTTCGATCTGAAATTCAGATGTAAGCAATATACAAATGAAACCATTTTCCAACAAAATTACTTACTTTTTATCCATTTTCGTTTATTTTTATTTAACTTAAATCACTCATGAAAATGATGTTGTCCTGTAAGCGTGGTCGTGGTGGTCATTTGCCTGATGTTATTTTCCACTATTAACGGCGTACCTTCCTCTTTATAATGAAATAATCATCCGATCATTTATATTAAAAAATAGCATTTTTCTTTGAATATCAAAATAACACCTCTTATTGGAAAACCCTTTATATGCTGTCCAGAGAGCAAAATCTTATTTCGAGAAACACGTAAATTATAATTGTGGTTTTTTAAACTTAGCGGACTGTTGCATGAGAAATTTCGACCCCACACTCATCTCTTAGCCCATTATCAAAATTTCTTGCCGAAATCTGCTTTTCTAAGCAAAATACGTTCGGCGTGATCAAATGTTTTCCGTGGTCTTCCACTTGTAGATTTTGGCTCGAGTATATTTAAACTGTTTGCACGACTTATTATATTATAAATGTTCCTTTGTTTTGTTTTCGTATTTTTGATTTTTCTTGCTTTGGTGGATTCAAAATGTGAAAATCCAGATTTTCACATTACGCCAAATCCTGGAAAAGACCCATGAAAAGCAAGTCGACACCCATCATCTCTTTGTCGACTATAAAGCTGCGTTCGATAGCCCGATAAGGGATTGCCTGTACGCCACCATGTCTGAGTTCGGTATACCAGCGAAGCTCATACGGCTTTGCAGAATGACGTTGAGCAACACAACCAGCTCCGTCAAGGTAGGAAATAACCTCTCCGAGCCATTCAGTACCGTTCGAGGTTTCAGACAAGGCGATCCACTGTCATGCAACCTCTTCAACTTCGTGATGGAAGGGGTGCTCCGAAAAGCAGGTGTGCATCGTAATGGCACTATTTTTTACAAATGTGTCCAGCTCCTTGCGTACGCCGATGACATTGACATTATCGGCCGCTGTAAGCGAGATGTCAAGGCTGCGTTTTCTGCTATCGAGAAGGAATCATCACGAGTGGGTCTGGCAGTGAACGAGGGTAAAACGAAGTATATGTTGTCTACAACGCGGAACACACGGCGTGTAGGAACGCACGTCATTGCGGACAACTATACTTTCGAAGTTGTGCCAGAGTTTGTTTATCTTGGCACCGCCGTTAACAGCAACAACGATATCAGCCTGGAGATCAAACGGAGAATCACTCTTGCTAATAGGTGTTACTATGGGCTAAGTAAGCAATTGAGTAGTCGAGCCCTCTCTCGCATGACCAAACTAACACTTTACAAGACGCTCATCATACCCGTGTTGCTTTATGGCGCAGAGGCATGGGTAGTGTCACAAAGCGATGCAGCCGCTCTTGGGGTGTTCGAGAGAAAAGTTCTTCGTAAGATCTTCGGTCCTGTGCGCGTTGGCGAAGACTACCGTTCAAGAATGAACCACGAGCTGTATGAGCTCTACGCCGACATTGACGTAGTTCAACGCATCGCCATCCAACGCCTGCGTTGGCTAGGGCATGTCGTGCGTATGGATGAAGAAGCTCCAGCAAGGAAGGTGTTTGAGGGCGAAGTCCAAGGGAGCCGACGAAGAGGAAGACCATTGCTCCGGTGGAAAGACCAAGTGGAGGAAACCCTATGCTCGCTTGGTATACAGAATTGGAGAAGGCGCGCGCGGAGCAGAGGCGCCTGGAGAGAGCTAGTGAGGTTGGCCGTAACTCGGTAACGGGTTGTTATGGCCACCTAAGTAAGTAAGTAAGGTGGATTCAAAAAGTTTACTGTTACGAAGTACTAATAACTATGTAAGTTAATGAAATACTTTTGAAAGGCTCTCCAAGTTCAAACGGAAGCGATGATTTTAGTTAAAAAAGCGTTTATGACTTGAATATTTTAGTATATCAAAACATTTTTTTGAAAAACTGTATTTTTTTAGATGAGAGAAAGTTTGGGTATTACTTATACAGACACTCATCTTTAAAACTGCATCATCGGATTTTTAAAGTCCAATAGTCAAAAAATAATTGTTTTACCACCAAAAATTACTAGATGACTTTGTTTAAATCAAATGTCGTCTATGTCATCCTCTTTAATTTGGGAAATCAAATAACTGGTTTACCATATATGGAACGTTAATGCCCGACATTGACTGTAATAGCGCCTTTTGTTTATTTTCATCTTCTACTTTGGAATCACATATGGTATGCAAGCTTCCAATATGTCATTTCCCAGCCTCATTCATGTTTTACCGTTAACTAAATTTCTGACTCAACATGGATATTAATTTAGCTGACAAAGTTAAAAACCTCAATAATTAAAATTACAAACGTTAAATGATCACCCTGTAAAAACATAAAACCTCTCACAACATACATCCCTTTGCTTAGTACACATCTTCATGCATACTCATATAATTTACAGCTCTGTGACAATTGACCGTAAAAAATAAGTAACAATTTAATAGCCACTACTACCCACATTTGTATCTTCTTTCTACCGCTAAACATCGTTGTATCACCAAGTGAACTGTTGTAATTTGTCCAAATCACATCAACGCCAATAATGAAATCGTTCACCCTTCGTCGGCCAGCAATGGCTAGTGGATGTGGATAGGCCACACTGTTACCAACCGGTGTGTGTCCATCAATCACAATTTAGCCTAAGTGTGGACATATGTTCGGAATCAGGGTTATTTTCGGGAGCTGCACCATATGTATTTACATACATATATAAGTACGGGTTTATGGGAAAAAGTTACGCTAGGAAGTAAGTTTGGCAGACACTTCACGCAGAGCAAAAAAAACGGTGTTAAATGAAAGAGACTGGCGAAATTACGAAGCATAGTTCCAAATATAAGTTAAGTACTCGTTAACAGTAAAATATGGATAAAATGTTTACATAAATTAGAAATATTTCAAAATTATCATACGAATATATAATTGTATCTACCAATAGCAATAATAGCGGCATGTTGAATAGTGAAGAAGCTGTCAATATTCGTAATTCATAATAATTCCTAAATATTCATAATTCAATTTAAATTTTCACACAATAAATGGATTTAAGAACCGTTTAGAAGGCAATTTGTATACTTGGTATATCATCCCATTCGGCAGGAACCGGTATATGCCTTCGTCGCAGTTAAAAAGAAGGTAGTCTTCGTGGTGCCACTATAACCTAATTGGTGATTTTGCAACTGGTACAATCCCAGTCACTCTCGACCTAGTATGACTTCTTCCATCAAGTACCAGTTCATAAATTAGGATATTTGCTAAACAGTTTGGCACAGTAGGGACATACTGCTGAAGGTTATATCTGCGTGTTCTACAAAGGTAATATCTTCTGCTACGTGAAAAAGCTTCTAATGAAAGAATACAAGTAATAGTCAGATGAGACCCGCTCATTTACTAAAACGGCAAAAAATTAATAAAAGTCATAAATCAAGGTATCCTTGATATCCCTCAAGCTGTAAAAGATGAATTCATTATATTTACATCAGCTGACAAAGAACACAGATTTCACTATCTTCATCAATACTTAATAACTTCTTCACACACTCCTGTAAATCGTAGCTCCTAACGCGTAATTCTATCATGAAGATATTGTGAATAAGCTCCCTAATTTAAAAATATGCAGTTCTTAGTTGAAGTCCATGATTAAAAGGCTTAGAAAAGTATAGGAACAAAATGTTACCTTTGATAGGTACATACTTACATCGATACAAAGATAAATAAAAAATATTATGCTGGAACCCCGTTATATATTTATATAGCAGTAGTACAAGATCATTCATTCGTAATTTGAATTTCAGCAAAACATTTTTAAAAAACAAGGATAATCTCCTGATTACTTACAAAAAATGTTTGTTTTTGGTTACTGGTGCCTTAAGACATGAGAAAATAGTCACGTCATGATATTTTCGCTTTTAACAGAGTACCTGATGCTATCTTTGGGACGGCGGGAAGGAAAACATTTAATTTCAACTTGGCCGAGCTCAACTAGTATGATAAGGAATTTCTGAGGTACTTCTGAAGGGTGAGGCCAAAGGGATAAGGGTGTCAGGTGAGTGGTTTTAAGGTAGAAGTGATTAGTTGGTTAGTGCCATGCAGAATATCTTCACATGCCGGAGATATTTAAGTATGTTGGGGTCGATTCTGGATTGTTAGAAGTTTAACCTACTGCTACGCCCTGAGCGCACTACTGCCAAGATGGCGCAGGTCTCACGAGGCAGCTGAAGGTGTCCGTCTACGAGAGGTGGTGATTGGGCCACAATGACAGTATTCGGAGGGCAGGAGTTTAAGAAGGTGGTAAGAGACTTCCGATGAATGCCGTTTACAGCATATCTATAATTTGAGGGCTCAGTGAATGTTATGTAAAGCCTTGAATATTATCATTAAGGCTCAGCCTACAACAAGTACTTGCAGCAGTAGTTCCTGTGAAAGCATTCCCGCGCGAATTACTTGCTGAGCATCCTTAACTGGGAGCCTGGTAACCTCACTTTAGATGCTCTAAAGAAGGCAATAAGAGACAGGAGGCTGGTAGCAGTATTTTGAGAGTTTTGGACCTTCTTACACTACGTGTCAGAAGTGTCACACGACCATATGGGCGCTGCATAATTTAGAACCGGCTGGCTAATTTCTTTAAATATCGCAACTTGGGCCTGCTAACAGACGGCATTGGTGTGTCATCGACCTAGATCTTCAGTTGTAGTTTGATCTCCTTCACCCAGACGGCAAATATGTATTATCCCTATGGGGTTAGTGTATGAAAGTTGGAGACACCTCAAAATGAAGAAGCTGGAAAGTCTGGAGAAATAATCGTTCACTTTTGAACATAAGTCATCGATCTAATTGAATGAGATAAATGAAATTCCCTCTTGTGGTTAAGGAAGCTTCGAGATATAGAAGTTTAAAAGTAAGGGTGAAAGAACACTACCCCCTGGTACCCCTTGCTTTATCCACCTCTGTTCGGAATTTAGATTATAAAATATTACGACGAAGGTAATTTGCGGATCACTTCTTCAGCACTGGCGGGAGATTTTGAATCTGTCAACGATGCAATATGAATTTTCGGCTAAATTAGCAGGCGCATCCATTCCCATGGCGGCCGGCTCTATGTATCGGAATATCTCGAGTTTTCCCGACCGATAAACTAGCTCTGTCTAGTACGCTGAATCTCACACTTTGTTTATATGCTAACTTTTAAACACATCTTATGCTTCTAAATCTTCAGCATAATATCTCCGCAAAGAGTTTTCAATACTGTGTCCACAGATACAATTAGTATTTTTGTAATTTGTATATCTGAGCAAAAAATCTACAGTCTTTGCGAACACGCAAACGACGTTATCATTGAAAATGATTATTTTACGATATTAGTCCATAAAATTTAACTAATTATATTTTATTTTTATTTTAAAATTTGAAAGGCGTTACAATATTCTTGAATTTTTAAATTGATATTCGATATTTTCGTTATCGCTTTCCTCGTCACAGCTTTCATCGTCATTAGAAGTTTTTAATTTTTTGGATGGTTGAACATACCCAGAACTCAAATATAGATTTGGGGTTTTCAATGCCAATGTCCTTCAAATCAAGAGATAAATCAAAGAAATGTCATATTCTATATGCCAGTAAACTTTATAACACGCAACGCGTGAATGTAAGATGTGTCTGCAGCGACAGCCAACCTGCGCTCATGGGTTAGTCGAGTCCTGTAAATCCAGGCTGAACTATGTCGGTAGACATAATAGCCTGATGCTAACATGGGTCCCGGGACACGTGGGTATCGTGGGTAACGAGACCTCTGACTTCTTAGCTAGGATAGGCTTTGGTCAAAGAAGTTGGCTTCGGAGCCCGTTTTGCCACTCCCTTCTGCAGCCATCAAAGCCACGGTTAGCAAATGGGTTACTATAGGGTTTTCCAAACAGAGGTGGTATTTTGATATTCAAAAAAATCTATTTCTTAATACATATAAATGGTCGGATGTTTATTTTATTATAAAGAGGAAGGTATGCCGTTAATAGAGGACTTGCAGGACAATATCCTTTTCATGAAATTTTCCATAACGCAATTGCAAAGTGGCTGCCCTATGTCCCCACGAGTTCCATCTTTGAGGTCTTGGATCGACCCTGGGCTGTTGGCGTAGACCTTCTCTTTCACGTGGCCGCAAAGAAAAAAGTCACAAGGTGTTAAGATCTCGGTGCCCAATTGTGATCACCTCTTCGAGAGATAACACGGTCCGAAAACTTTTCTCGTAAAAGATCAATGGTTTTGTTGCTTGTGTGGCACGTAGCGCCGTCTTGTTGAAAATAAACCTTGTCCAGATCAATACCATCCAATTCCGGCCATAAAAAATCGTTAATCATCTCTCGATAGCGGAATCCATTCACCAATAACACCTGTTATTGGAAAACCCTTTACAACCCACAAGCGAGCTTGGCAGGCTGAGAGAGGCTGCAGATGGACTAAACTGATGTTACCTGTCATGTCTGATCGACTGTCGCAAATCCTCCTCTCATTAAGTAGAAGGGAGTGCAGACAGCTGGTTGGACTGATGACGTGCCACTTTCTGTGGGCGAAGCACATGGAAAAGGTAGGCATCTCAGACAGTGTACTCTGCCCAGCTTGTGAAGAGGAGGATGAGACGGCGGACCACTGCCTGGGCGTCTGCCCTACCTTCGCTTGAATCAGGTTTGAGGTCTTTGGCACTGATGTGTTAAGAAGCGACCACTTTGGCTCCTTAGCACCACTAGATTTACTCAGATTTCTTCGGAGATCGGGTAGATTTAAAGAAAATTAAAAGGAAATCCAAGTGTAGTGCAATGGACTTAATTAATGTCTGAGGGGTGTACTTGCTAGTTTTCCCGACAAAAAAAAATGTTTGTTCAAATTTTGTTCCATTTACTTTCAATCAATTTTTTTCCTTTAATATCCATAAAAGTTGACGTTATTGTGACCGACGGGACTTGAGTCGTGAAAAGTTCTGTACCGAATACATTTGGTACACTATCCATTTGAATATTTTGCGATGCTAGGTTGAATTCATTGGTAGACAATTTGCGGACGACATCGATAACTCCTTCGGTTATTGCCTTAAACAACTCAGCACTTTCCGCGTGGCAATTATTTTGTCCAGTTGGGAACCAAGTGCAAGCTCGATGTTTGCCCTCTAAAGAGTTACTATAATGCATAATTGTTTTTGGGGCATTGTCTTTCAAATTACTCATAAAATACCGAACATGTTTCCAATATTTGCAAGTTTAATTGGTTTTTTGTAATTATATTGAATCTCTTGATTACATTCTTGATAAATAATTAAAATTAATAAATTTTCTGCTTGTACAAAATCCGCTTTATCAATAACAACACTTGAGTCATTTTTTGCAATATCAAAATCAGAATCTTCTCTTTATGGCTTTGTTACGTATTTGTTGTTAATAACTTCACTGGTATCTCCCTTTTCCCCTTGCGAAGAACTATTGACGGCTATTTCAAAATTATCTCTGTTGTCACTCTTATAATACGTTCACATATAAGTAGATGATCTATCATCCCTTTTCGCGCTTAACTCAAAATCCGTAATTAAAAAGCGCGATTTCCCATACAAAATTTCTCTCCCAAAATCTGAAATTATAAAATAATCCTAGATAATAACGATACTTTTTGACATACAACAAACATCAAAATAACATATATCAATAACAGAAACATCAAAATAAAAACTAAATGAAATGGATGCCGGGAAAGAAAACAGGTCTGTAAACATAATTTTAAAAATATATAAATTCTTGTTAAATATTATTAATTATGGATTAATTTTACAGAAAAAAGCGTGTGTCCATAAACGTTTTGTCCTCATATTACTTATTATAAATTGAAATATAGAATAAAGCATTTGCAGATTTTCCAATATGGGTTTCTATACTAAATAAGGTTGTAATACTGCGATAGAAATCTCAGTATTTTCTTATCCCAACTGAAAAATACTAAATAAAAATAATGTAAAATCTACACATCTAACGATTATGAGTGTATTTAACAATACGTGCTGTGTTCTAACGCTCCTTTTCTACACCGCGCGTTCTAATATCCAAGTTCTACTATTCAAAAATTCCGCCTTCTAACTTGCAAATTCTACACATTTTGAAAACTCCGCGCTAAGCAAAAAAAATAATATTTATACATTTATCTGGTTTTAGTGTTTCATGGTTTACATGTTTTACTTCCGTGGCGATTTTTATTTCCTGCCGCTTTTACATATTTTCGAGCCCTTAATAATTTTCAATGATAAAGTATATTGCACACCACGAAAGTAATCCGATTTTCTTAAGATGACCCGGTGGTCTAGCAATTTCAAAAAATCGATTTTTTTTCGGTGTTTCCAAAGTTTCTTAAGAATATTTTGTGAAATTTTCATACGAAAATTCCCAATATTATAGCTTCTACAGCCCATTAACAAGGTAGAGACCGGTCCGCCCGCTTCTGTCCTTATAATTTAAACTCATTTATTTCGAAACGACTTTTTTCGGCCTGGTGTCAAAAAAACAGAAAAAATTCCAACCGAATCGTCTGAATGTTGAATATGTTGTTCACAACATCAATGGCTATCGCCTGTAGTAGAATCATATTATTATTTTAATTATTTCGTATTTTTTTGATTAAAAAACTGAGAAAACCCCGATCCTTACAGGGTCAAATTCAAAATCGTGACATTTTATCAATTTTTTTTTATCCTAGTAGCGGGACATAGCAACAGTCATACTGATTAATAAATTTTTTTTTTTTTTTTGAAGTGAAAACTTCTTTAGAATCGTTGGGACTGATTTGAGACTCGATGAAACGAAAAAGCGACACTACGAAGCGTTATATGTTAATATACGTATATGTATGTGGCTGCGTACTGTTGAGCCACGCTAGTATAGTGAGTATTGTAGTATGTATACTACACTGCCTATTACTTACTTTGGTGTTTAGTTCAAGCGTCATACGTATGTGTGCGCGCCTGCGTATTACGGAGCCACGGTGAGCGAGAAGGCATTATGTATACCTATACTACACTACCTAATACTTGCTTAGACCAAGCGTCCTACGAATGTTTGTGTGTATGCTAGTACGTCTGTGTAAAATACGCGTTACGACGCTCATAATAGCAAACGCGTGTGCTGTATTGCGTCCGTATTTTTATATTCGTAAATATTTTCATTTTTAAATATTTACCGCAATTATGCCGAAAAATAATGCAGAAAAGTGTCGTGAATATCGACAGAAAAAAAAAACAAAAAGAAAATAAAACTAAAAAAACCGCAAAGACTTCAACAGAACTTGTACGTCAATTTCGTGCAGGCCGAAAAACATTACGAAATGCGCAACCTAGTGTTTCTATTGTGCATAACAATGCATCCACTGTGCAAAATAGTGAAAACGATCATCGTAAGCACTTTAATATTTTCTAATCTGCTGCTTTCGTCTCATTCTCTCTCAGTTTGTTTTACGGAAGGTTTCACTTCTATCGCGTCTAACCGTTAGACTGGTATTTTTTTTTGTATGTAAAAGAAGTTAAATGAAAAGCGTAAAAAAATTATATATCGTTTTTAATTTAAAAAAAAGAAAACGATTCCTGAAAATACCGTACATTTTCGAGATCTATACCACCGGGACCCCTTAATTCCGACTGGCAAATTATAAAAAAGAAGTCAATAAAACGGAAGCAAACCTTAAACTATGAGTACTCACAGAGAATGTTTTTTGGAAGTTAGTAGAATGTATCATGCGAATACTAAAAAATAAAGAATAATAATAAATGCAAATAAATAACACCTTGTTGTTACTAGAAAATAGAAATTTAGTTATTTTTCCACAAAACATTCTCTAGAATCCCTCAGCAAAATTCCCAAATACCCATAACTAGGCAGCACTGTCTGAAGAAAAGGGTGTGTGTAAATGTGCGTGTATGAGTGCACACGGATGGAAAGTTCAAACGAAGCACTGATAAAGTAAAGCACAAAAGCAGTTTAAGAAACAAAAAAAGTAGCAAAGCGTTAAGTTGCAGCAGGATTTATTTTAATACGATATTCTATGTGAAATTAAATAAAAATTAGTGTATTTGCAACGAAGTTTACTGGCACCAATAATTTCAGTGATTGAGTAAGGCAACAAGAAAATCGTATTGTTACAAAACGGAAGGGAAAAGTGAAAAGAGTGTACCATAAGCGGTAGCAGCAGCACGCAAAAAGTGGATTAGGAAAACAACAAAAGATTGTGCTGGGGAGGAGCTGAGTGTGTTGCAGAAGTAAGGTAATAAGAAAAAATGCCTGACAAAAGAATTATATGCAATCGTTTGTGTGAATGTGTAAGGTGACTGCATCCAGCGCGCTGCAGCGGTGTGCCACTCCTGGTCGGTTGGTCTGAGTATGTGCATATATGGTAAAATTGTAAATATCACTAGTGAAGTGGAGAGAAGAGCGTTGCACTTTTGTAAAACAAAAATCTTAAACACTCCTGACTTTAACAAACAACAACGAGCGCACTTGAATCACATCATCTACGAAAAGCTGGAATGAAAACGCTGGTGCCACACTGTCGCTTCCGCCACCTACCCTCTGTAGCTTCGTGGCGCTCTCTGTGGTTGATGTTGTTGGCATAACTATTGGTATAGGTACTACGTTGTGACAGTGGCGATGATTATGACGCCGATACTAAACTTAATTGCGTTCGTTACGAAAATAGAAAATTTGGCCGGCAATAATCTAGGTTCCCCCCTCCGCATGACGGCTAGTTTCGGGGGCAGAAATAGAACATTATCGCTGCCACTACAGTCGCTGGCACTATTATGCTTTAGCGTCCAGGGCGGTGCGCTTAACTCCTCTCCCCTACAATACATAGTATCTATTTCGGTGGATGTGCCGCTTTTAAGTTTTGCGAATCATGTCGCCGGTGGCCCATAGTGTCTGTAGCCATTCACTCAAACAGATGCCCATTATTCTTCAGTTTTTATTACTCTTTTGATTTGTTGAGTTTTTTTTAGTGTATGGTTTTCTCATTTGTTGTTTATGTAGGTGTGTTTTTATTTCCTTTATCGCTTAGATTTAATAGCATTTTTGAGGTTCATTGAATTTTTTGCATTGGGTGCAGTTCTGTGTATATCAAAGTCATGGTTTGTGCTATTCTTTAAAATTTTTAGGTGCTTTATTTGCGAATACCCACTGAAACATTTCTTCTCATTGTTTAAGCAATTTTCAAGGGGCAATTTCACTATTAATCATTCATTTTTAAATATCTATTGCGCACAGCCTTTAACGACATGAATTAAGGGATTTTCGTTTATAAATTTATAAGTAAAAGCGTATGCGGACCTTGGCGTTCCTATTCTGATCCCTGATATCTTGATATAAGTTGCTTGACAATATGAAGCCGTCTCGACTGATTTGCCGTTATATACATATTTCTAGCTGGCAACATTAGAACGATCTCGGGGAATTTCGAGTATAAATATGTAGCATAAGCCTATGGAACACCTAAATAGATTATTCAGAACTTACTGATTATGTTAAATATCCGAAAGCTCCAGGAGTGTGTAGAGCGTGTTTAAATGCACATACATATAGCTTACCTTATTTGGGGACAGTTAAAGCATAGGCTTCAGACTATTTGGTAATCAGCCTTTACTAAGACAAGGGCTTTGAGTTACGTTTCATATATATATTTGGTTGGGGAAAAAGTAATGTCGTATTTTGTCAATTGAGCGCGACATTTAAACATATCTTGCGTTGTACTTATTGCATCGGGTCACATTAAACGGCGATTTGAAGACGACAATCTGTACTACAAGTGTCTCTTTGACGTCAAAGATGGAGTCCACCAAGCAAGAAATTTATCATATTTTACGTTTTTGCTACCTTAGAGGTAAAAATGCAACGAAGGCGGCGGCAAAAATTTGTGAAGTTTATGGGCCTGATACTGTAACGATTCGCACAGCACAGCGTTGGTTCGATCGATTTCGTTCTGGTGTAGTAGATGTCGAAGATGCACCCCGTACTGGTAGGCCAATCGCCGTAGAGACTGATAAAATCGTTGAAATTATCCAAAGAGACCGACATGTGAGCATTCGCTCGATTAGTCAGGAACTAGGTGTAGACCACAAAACAGTTTGGAACCATTTGCAGAAAATTGGATTCCAAAAAAAGGTGGATGTTTGGGTGACACACGTGTTGACGCAAACAAATCTCTTGAACCGAATCAACGCTTGCGATTCTCTGCTAAAACGGAACGAACTTGACCCATTTTTGAAGCGGAAGGTGACGGGCGATGAAAATTGGATCACGTACGACAACGCCAAGCGAAAAATATCGTGGACGAGAAGCGGCGAGTCGGCCAAGTAGTCAATAGGAATGGTGTTGTGTTCCATCATGACAACGCTCGTCTTCACACATCTTTGATGACCCGTCAGAAGCTAGGTGAGCTCGGATGGGATGTCCTATCGCACCCACCATATAGTCCGGACCTGGCACCAAGTGACTATCATCTCTTCTGGTCCATGCAAAACGCCCTTGGTGATACTAAGTTATCCTCAAAAGAGTCTTGCGAAAACTGGTTGTCTGAGTTTTTGCAAATAAGGAAGCGGTGTTTTATAAAGGGGGGATAATGAAGTTGCCTTCTAAATGGCAACAAGTTTGCGAACAAAACGGGGCATATTTGACTTGAATCGGATAATTCTAAGTACGTTAAATAAAGCATCAAATTTCGATCACAAATACGACATTTCTTTTTTCCCAACCCAATACATATACATATATTACTTATTTAAATACAAAAAATAATTTGCGCTTACAACCTTTTTGGGTGTTTGGCCGAGCTCCTCCTACTACTTATGGTGTGCGTCTTGATGTTGTTTTATAAAAGGTTGGGCCTACAGTTTTAAGCCGTTTTTAGTACTTAACCGAATTTAGGTGAAGTGAATACCAATAAAATATCGCTCTTGCATTAACACCCTCAAGTTGGACTATGAAGAACACACAGACGCTTAATCTTTGAAGCCGAATAAACAGTAAGATATTTCAGAGTAATGCATTATTAGTAAAAATTAAATATCAATCATAGAAAAACGCTTTTTTATATTATTCCAAAGAATAGATTCAGTTGCCGTTTCTTGAACTGGGAGGAAGGTTACACAAGAGAGCATTGACCTAAGTTTGCAGTACAATGGCAACGGATTTGTAAGAATAGATCTTGTATAAGAACTGATTATACGATATTTAAAAGATACACAAACATCTCCTGTGTGAACATTCAGGCCTTGAGGGCCCATAAGACTTATAACGAAAGTATATGGTGCGGCAATTACCAATATCCTCGGTAGAACTTTTGGTTTTAACAGAATTATGAAACTTACTTATTATTTCTGCATTAAAAATGGTACATTATCTAACTTCGCTAATATAAAAGCAGCTGTTTCTTGCACTGCATTGCCTTCAGTATTCATAAAAGAATCATATTCTATCTAAAGGGTCCAATTACCCTATGGTCAGAAAGTACCGGGAATGTTTAAATAAATCACAACAGAGTTAAATTGCAGGCAAATTTATTTTATCTCCTTCAAAATATGTCCCGTCTGAAGCAACTCGTATGTGTTAATGGTTAACCCAACAGTTAACCCAGTCCTCCATGCACCCCTGGTAGGCCGACGAAGGGATGGCCTTCAGCTCCTTCGTCGCATTCTCTTTGATCTCCTCTATGGACTGAAATCTCCTTCCACGAAGTGGTAACTTCAACTTGGGAAACAAAAAGAAGTCGCACGGGGCCATAACAGGTGAATACGGTACTTGCACGATGGTATTTAGTTGGTGTTTGGTCAAATAATCTAGCACAATTTGGGCTCGGTCCGCTGGCGCGTTATCATCATGCAAAATTCAAGAATTGTTTGCCCACATATCCGGCCGTTTGCGACGTACAGCATCTCTCAAACGCTTCTAAACGGATAAATAGTGACAGATGTGTGTCTTACCGTCCTACCAATAAAAAATATGGACCGGTTCCCACGTGCGCGGTTCATTTAAATTAAACATACCCGGTACCTTTTGATCATAGGGTATAATTTTTGCAAACATTTCTCTTTAAGACTAGATATTTTATATACCATCGTGCATATGCTGATTGATATATACATATGTACATATATGCACTCCTGATTGCCAAGAAATACCTCGTTGTTTGTAAAAAGTTGGAAATAATTTGTTCACGTATAAAAATTGTACCATGTTTATCATTCTTACTCACATGTATGTATGTATGTATGCATGTTCAATTGCCACCAACGCTGACACACTAGCGACACGCATTCTGACAGTCTATGAAAAGACAAGCGATAAAGTGGCGATATGCTTAAGTGGCGAATTGTATTTAATTAAATGTACCACCTCCTCTACCGCTTTAAACAACAACAAAAACCCCATTGTCCAGCTACTGTAACTGAAGTTTAATTTATTTGATTACACAATGTTTACTGACCATAGCGACTTGCATTCATACATATATTTCTACAGACATATATTTAACGTATTTTCCGTTTTGCCTCTTGCGCATATTGCAGATGTCGACAGGAAGACCCATTAAATGTGTCGTCGTTGGTGATGGCACCGTTGGCAAGACATGTATGTTAATATCATATACCACAGACAGTTTTCCCGGAGAATATGTGCCTACAGTGTAAGTGCGGTAACTTTAGACAAAAATCATGCTATTTAAATGCATACATACATATGAATGTATATATGTATATTTTTTATAATTGTATGTTTTATTTTATAACTTCTCTTTGTTACGTTTTCTAGATTCGACAACTACTCTGCGCCAATGACTGTTGACACAATACAAGTTTCGCTTGGCTTATGGGATACGGCGGGTCAAGAAGACTATGATCGCCTGCGCCCGCTCTCCTATCCACAAACTGATGTATTTCTTATATGCTTCAGCGTGGCCAGTCCATCTTCATTTGAAAATGTCACATCGAAATGGTATCCAGAAATCAAGCATCACTGCCCCGATGCACCGATTATATTAGTCGGTTAGTAGGATAAAGTACATTGTGATTAAATCGTTGACTTTAAACTAATGTGAATTTTTCTTTAGGTACAAAAATCGATTTACGCGATGATCGCGAAACCCTCAGCGCGCTGTCCGAACAGGGATTGGCACCGTTAAAACGTGAGCAGGGACAAAAATTGGCGAATAAGATACGCGCCGTCAAGTATATGGAATGTTCTGCACTCACACAAAGGGGACTCAAACAGGTATGTCCCAGCGATGAAATATTTAAAATTAATTATACTAAAGCAATGTACTCTTTTTAGGTATTTGAAGAAGCAGTGAGAGCTGTACTCAGACCAGAACCACAAAAGCGGCGTCAACGAAAGTGTATAGTTATGTAAGAAATATCTCCTTTCTATAGTGAACCAAAACATCCAAAATTAACAAAAGAAAAGTAAATCACTCACATACCTTTGCAACATACACAAACACAATCAAGGAGTCAACTCATCTAAGCAAAAACAGCTCGAATATTTATTAACAAACTAAAATAAGTAAAAAGTCGACAATTATCAATTTCGAAGGCATCGACAACTTGTTAAATGTATTGTGCAATTGTGTTTGTTTTTTAAAAGTCTTTTAGCCTTCTTTCAATGTCTGCAAAATCACGAATCTTTTAGCTTCCTTACAAAACTATGGAAATAGCGATTCCAGACGACAATATCAATTTGCCATTAATCATATATCCGTGTGCTGCGTTTTTTGAATCGAATTTCAACAATTGCAGCTCTTTCGATTGGAGCAGATATAATTAAAAAGGAAAACAAAAATTATCTGCCTTTAAGTAAACTTTTAGCAGCTAAATTATGCAGCTAGTATTTGATTTAAACATAGTGTATCCGTAGAAGCATTGTCCAAGGCAGTTAAGTGTATAAATACACGCACACAACTGGTTTGTATTTGTCATAGACTGCATCTGGGCAAAGAAAAATAGCTTATCTAGTCAATTGATTAATAAGGAAGAAAAAATGCGGAAGCTAAAAAAAGAACTAAGTATTGAAAGATGTGGAATAAGAAAAAATATTGAACAAATAAATAGATGGTTGATCACTTTAAGGGATACCGACTTGAGCTTAGACAAACGAAACTGTCACTATGTGTTGTGACTTACCAATTTGTATGACCTACTTTAGTTAATGCCTCATTTTCTTTTCTAAATGTGCCCATATTTTTACATACATCTATAGAATGTTGCACAAATCTCCTCTTTATTAGTAAACGATTAGGATTTTAGTTTCGTTAAAAAAAAAAACTATTTCAGCTAATGAACAATCGCTGCTCTCTCGCCGAAGCAGTGAGCTATAACACTCAATTATGCATTTTATATTGTTAATCTCAAATTATTATTATTTTAGTTTAGATATATGTATGTATGTACTAAAGATGTATGCCGCAACTAAACACTAACGACTGTTTTATGCAAAATGTATATTTTAATATAATCCTTTTTTTAATTTGTCCTTATTCTATTTATTATATGTACGTATTATGATTTCGTTATTGCTAAACAGTTACTATTTAGAAAGTGAAGATATAATGTAATAATCTATTGAAAATTCGCAACTCGAATACAATTAAATTAACTCAAATAGCAGAAAATATGTAATCTCTCCTCTATCTTCTGCATTGGCACACTCATTCACTACTCCAACTTTATAATATAATATTTTACATCTTGAATACAAATTTTTGAAATTGTAACCTCAAAGATTTTGAAACATGTATTTGAATGTTATTTGTAATTTTGTATGAGTATAATGAAAAAGAGAAAAATAAACACATATTTACTTTATATAATATTGTAATAATAGTAAAAAAATCAAAAATAAAGAAAGTGACGGCAGTGAAGTAGATTTAATAAGATACGTATAAAAAATGGACGAGAAGAGTTACTGTGAAACGAAGCGAATATATATTCAAGTAAATAAAGTGAAATGAACAAAAGCTGACAGTTGATTAATTTGGCTATTTTGTTGTTGTAACAGCATAGAATGTCGCCCACAAATATTTATTTAATAATTTATTATTTAGTTATTCATTACTTCTTTATTTATGGAGACACCCTACGCTCCAATAGGAGTTAAACATAAATAAATACATTTTTGAAGCACGTTCGAACATTGATGTAACCTCGTTATGTGCACAATTTAGTTATGGGTAGGTAGGTGAAATGGTTGAAGTGGCACTCCTCAAGTGGCACTTGATGCCATTATGAGACCTCCAACTTAGTTATATATTTTGTTAAAACCTCAACATTCGCGCAAGTTCTGCAATTCACATCCGAATGAATTTTATTGAAATTGAAATTTTCTAGCAATTGCGTTGAAATTCACTCAAAACTTCATTAGATAAACTGCCCGATTACGATATTTGAAGAAAACTCGTTTAGTTTGTTTGTTTTGTTTTGCATGTCCAAATTATCATTAAAAATTAAGAGGCTCCCTTCGCTATATAGAGGCTTTTGATAAGTAGTATTTAAAACTTAACGATATGTTCAGATTTAATTATAGATTCTATGTTAATAATAACTTTGTAATATTGTATCTGTGGAGCATTTTTGTATGGTAAGCTTCACAAAACTGAAAATATTTTAAGGAACAATCAGCAGGTTTTACAAAATTTTCGTTCAACTTTTCGAAGCTTTACTCTTTATATGCTCATGTACTAAGTTCGAGTAACGTTCGGTTAACAGAGCATCTGCATGCATTCATACTTACCAGATAAAAATGATTTTTATCACTTCATGGAAATTAATCTAATTTTTTGTTTTAGAGAAAAGCGAAACTTATTTTTTTATTTTTTATTTCAACACTCATGATTGTAATTCAATAACATTTTGTATGCAAATTTAGTGAGTAATATTTTGGAATATACATATATATTTTTTTACTAATGTTTTGTTTTTTATTTTTTTTTTTTAATTTTTTTTTTTAATTTATTTTATTTTTTTTTATTTAATTTTTTTATTTTAATATTTTTTTTTTTTGTTTTTTTAATTGTATGCAACACGTGGGGCAAATTTACTTGTTCTTCAAACATCGGCATTATATTGTTGAAGGCTCCTTTGCGTCTGCGCAAATGAATTTCACAAAGCTCGATGAATATATTTTACAATATGTATGCATTGAATCTCACTTGATTAGTTGCCTTTAAACCTTTTCTGAATGGTGGAGCATATGCGTTTGCATATGGGAACTCAAAACGGTGCTGTTCACTTATCGCCTGTATACTTTGTATTGACATTTCATCTTTATCTAATCGTACCTAGTATAGGCGGAAGGGCTTTGGATGTACAACTTGCCCTTGTTTTTTCTTGGGTCCAGCACTTTTAGGGCGTTTCTGTTCCGAATTCAGAGACGGCATCGAGACGGAGAGCACCAGGCATTCAGCAGGCAGCGACATGGATGAGGTAATTGTGGTAGCGCGTTGCACCTTGGGCACTTTCCAGAGCTATATATGTATGTGTGTGTGTGTGTAAGACGGATGAAGAGTGGAGAAGAACAGTTTAAAGAAAATAGTTTTAATAAATTTGTAACATGGCATAAATCTATTCAGCATTTGCATTAATGTATGCAAACTTAAAAAACTTAAACTTTTTAACGTTTAGTTTCATTTTGTTGATATAGAATTAAAAAAAAATAAAATTTAGTTTTTTTTTAATGTTTAAAACGTTTATGAATTTTCTTTTATTTATTTTAAACTAATTGCACTGTTTTGTTATTTATACTCGTATTTCTTCATATTACTTTATTCTACATTACATGCTGTAATTTAGGTAAAGGTAAATTTTTGGTTAACATTTTTGGTTACTACGTTTTTAGATAAAAAATCGAAGCTTTTTAATTTTTTATTTTAATTATACCATTTTGTTTAAGTGTTATAACATTAGTGATTTGAGCATTTTTTAATTAATATTACATTACCTAATATTATATTATATTTTATATTTTTCATATATTTATATTTTATAAAATATTTGCATTTAGTTTATTATTATTAAATTAGCATCACAAGAGGCGCAATATTAATCACCCTATCGAAAGTCTTATAATTTTTGGAAATGGCTTCGCACATCAATCAGATTTGACACTTGCGAACTGTACAGCTACACTATACAAACAGGCAAGCATTAGAGTGCGTAAAGGTCAAAATAAAAACTTCCATCCCTCAAAATAATTTTTTTTATTTTGTAAAAAGTTATTCAAAAACGAAATCGGATGATTAATTTTGCTCCTCCTTGTACTATAATAGTTT
This sequence comes from Anastrepha obliqua, assembly GCF_027943255.1. NCBI lineage: Eukaryota > Metazoa > Arthropoda > Insecta > Diptera > Tephritidae > Anastrepha > Anastrepha obliqua. The sequence continues at coordinate 93,853,789 of NC_072892.1, forward strand.
TTAAATATTTTACTTTATCTTATCATACAAAATTATACGCGTTATAAATGATAAGAGCCCTAACTATGCCAAAAAGGCATAGAAAATTTTGGTAAACTTACCATAGTAGCAGTGGTGAATATATTTTTTAATTGCTTGATTTTAATTTATTTTGTTTTCTATTTTATTCTTTTCGCCTTATTTTTTATAGCATATTTTGTGTATAGTTTTTGTTTTTTATTTCACTTTATAATATTTTTTAATGTATTTTTGTTTTTAGTTAATTTTACTTTCAGTGCATTTTTTATTTAATGTTTTATTTTATTTTTATTGCATAACTTAAATTTGTATGGAATTTTTTGCGCATAATTTTTTATTGTATTTTTATTTTTTCTTAGTTTTATTTTACTTCATTTTATTTCATAATTTAAATTTTTATGGAATTTTTTGGGCATAGTTTTTTATTGTATTTTTATTTAATCTAATTTTATTTTATAATATAAATTTTTCGCGCATAATTTTTTATTGTATTTTTATTTTTATTTTCATTTTTATTTTATTTTATTTTATTTCATATTCCTAATTTTTATGAAATTTTTTTCATATAACTTATTATTTTATTTTTACTTTATTTTATAATGTAAATTTTTATGGAATATTTTTCACATAACTTTTTATTGTATTTTTACTTTATTTTAATTTATTTTATTTCATTATTTCAATTTTTATGGAATGTTTTTTTTTTGGGTATATTTTTTTATTCATTTTTGTTTTTGCTTAATTTAATTTTATTGTATAATATACATTTTTGTGCAACTTTTTTTTGTATAACTTTGTATTTTATTTATTTGACTATTTGACTTCATTTTAAAATTTAAGTTTTTATGGAATTTTTTGCGAATAATTCTTTATTGTTTTTTATTTTATTTCATAATTTAAATTTTTATGGAATTTTTTTTTGGATAACTTTTTATTTTATTTTTACTTCACTTTATTTTATTTTATAAGTTAAATTTTTATGGAATCTTTCATTATTTTCATTTATTATTTTATTTTATTTTAATTTATTTTATTACATAATTTAATTTTTTATGGAATTTGTTTTTTGTTTTTGGGTATAATGTATGTATTTTAATTAAATTTTTCTTCATTTTATTTTATTTTAAAATTTAAATTTTTATGGAAGTTGTTGCGCATAATTTTTATTATATTTTTATTTTATTTCCGAATTTTAATTTTCATGGAATTTTTTTCGTTTAGCTTTTTATTTTATTTTTCCTTTATTTTATAAGTAGCAATTTTATGGAATCCTTTTTTCATATAATTTTTTATTTTATTTTTATTTTTACTTCGTTTTATTTTATTTTAAAATTTAAATTTTTATGGAAGTTGTTGCGCATAATTTTTTATTGTATTTTTATTTTATTTCATAATTTTAATTTTCATGGAATTTTTTTCGTACAACTTTTTATTTTATTTTTATTTTTCCTTCATTTCATTTTATTTTATAAGTAAAATTTTCATGAAATCTTTTTTTCATATAATTTTTTATTTTATTATTATTTTTACTTCGTTTTATTTCATTTTAACATTTAAATTTTTATGGAATTTTTTTTGTCTATAATTTATTATTTTAATTTTATTTATCATATTATTATTTTATCATATAAAATTCCAATACAAATAAAAGTTTAGCAATTTTACTCTTTTTCGGTTTACAGTTTGCATACATTATCATAAATTTTTATTCAGAAAAGTATTTATGCTAAATATAAAATAAATGGAATCTCTTCAATATTATAAAAACTTACTACCTTAGCGAGTTGCAGCAAATTGTTTACCAATACTTTTCAAGATGGCCGATTATTCATTTGCCTTGGCTTGCAAATACAAAATGTTGCTGGTGTAGTAATGCATAATTTTTTTATTTACTAACGGTGTACATGTATTTGTGGTGGCATACAAATACTTCTACGGTTTGGTACTCCCGATGAAAAGCTGTGTGTAAAATTCTCATTGTGGCTAAAATCGCTACAAAACTAAAAACAAAAGTAATTCGCTTCTAAAAATCAGCGTTTTCATAAAAAAGTACTTAAATACATTATTATAATGTAATAACGTGCAAGTTGCCTAACTGTTTCTTTTTTTAGACAATTCATCTTTATGGGTTGCGATATTAGCTAAAGTTTTTGATATGAGTGTAAATGAAGTGATCTATTCCCTCCGCATTTATTTTTGTTTTTGATTTTCACTAGCATTGTAAATGCATACAAATTTCTAAATTCAGTTATCATACACATTTTTGCAATTTAATGCTTGACTTAAATAATTATTTCACGATAATTGAAATTTTGTTTAAAAAAACAATTAAACGTTTCACAAAGTAAGTAATGGAAATTTGAAAAACTAAAATTAAGTACTGATTAAGATTTCTATAATAATTTTTTGGCCCATTATTATATATATATTTTTTTTTGGTAGTTTATTTTCCTCCAATTTACAATCTTAATTATGATTACCTTAATTTTTCTACACTCTATGTATATTCATTCCCTTTTTGATACCCAATAATTGAGTTAAAGTTCTAAATACAAGAAATGGTGAAGTTACGAATGGAAAACTGTCTGCTTGGCAAAATACAATATTATCGAAGCTTGAGAACTTAAAATGATAATACAAAAGAAAAATAACACATGGGCTGAAAAGTCCCGAACTTAACACATGGACGGCACTTTATTGCACTCACCTCCTGTTTAGTTCTAACCTTAAAAAGACAGCTATTAAAATTTCAATTTCATTCTATTCGTTAGTTCGTGCGTTATTGTGCTAAGAGTGACGCTACTTTTGTAATTTTCAAAACAATGGATCAAAAAGAATTTCGATTTTTTAATTTTACACTGCTCCTTGAAAAAATATCGTTGACCGTCACTGTTGACCGAAAACAAGAGCGTGCTGATGAGTCTGAGCAGTGTTGTGCCTGTATAATTGAACTTCCAATTGCTTCCACATCCACCACATTCGCCAGATTTGGCGCCTACTACTGGCTGTTCGCAGACCGAAAAAAATGCCGGTAAGCAATTTTGCTCGAATGAGGAGGTTATCGCTGAAACTGAGGCCTATTTTGAGGAAAAGGATAAATTCTTCTACAAAAGGAGTATTGAAATATTAGAGCGGCGCTGGAATGATTGCGTTATTCTTGATGGAAATTTCGTTATGAATAAAGCTAATTCTTAACAAAAAATAAAACATGGAATTATGATTATTTGCCAACCTTTTCTGAACAGATATCGATAGTTCTCTTGGAAACACTCGCTACAAATATAGTAAGACATCTTAGGTACCTAATGCTTGAAAGAGAAAAATCTCACCTGTTGCTAGATAATTGAATGAGAATGCATGAAATTTAATTTGCTTGAGAATAAAGGGATGCCTACATGTTGGGCAGAATTAACTGATTTAAGATTAGTTTCCCTCCTAGCCATCTCATACGCTATTCAATTTCCAAGAAAGCCTCATGCGGAATGCGGGTCAACGTTTTCAAATTTCGGTCGTATTTACTAGTGGTGTTCGATAACACAAAAATTTCTAATAGTTGTTCCTGATTCTTGCAGGTAAGCGTCCGTTAACGCTAACAAATTATCCTTTTGATGAGATGAAGATCCTTTTATGCTGGAATTATAACCAGCAAAATTATCCATCATAACCGAAAACATATGATCTACAAGCATCTGATTGAACTTTTTGTAAATAAAGAAATTCATTTTTTGTGAAATCAGGTATTCTGTGCACTTTTGGCCTTGCGCCGGTTTGGAATTTGCGGTTAAATTCAAAATTTATCAACAAAACACGTATCCGCACGTGTATAGTATTCATAGTGTTTTTTTCTTTTTTTGAACAAAACAAAAAAAATTGCTGATATGTCTTCCTCTATTGGTTTTTGCAAATGATGGCAATTTTACCATTCGTGAACTTTTTTGCTTTCCCTTCTCTTTTTGCTTAGGCTGCTAATAATTTGGATTGATGGCTGGTAATCGCTAATTTTGATACCGACACAGATCTAATTTTTTTTATAACGCGTAAAAAGTGTTATTAGTCGATTTCTGTTGGAAATATTACTATCCGTGCTCTATACTCAGTCTCACGAAGATAATTTTTTCCAAACATTTCAAACTCGCACCATCCCTCTCTACAGGCAATTAAATCATATAAATTAATTTTCAGCCTATACAAAAGAATTAAAAAAATTGCCAATTTTAAATTTAAATTTTGGTGCAAGCTTAAAAATGCTAAACAATTTTCTGAACGTTTTATAATTTTTTTTTCTGCATGGTTCTTTATAACAAATGCACGATATTCTTTTTATGTAGACTAAATACAAATTTATCTAAAATTTCTGATTAAAACCCATGGCATTGGGATGAACAATTTGTGAAATTTTTCTAATTGTTGTATATTTTTTGTATATGATTTTTGTTAGACAAACCTTTACAAGAAAATAATGACCATCCAAAAAAAGAAAGAAAAATAGTCATAACTGGTAAAAACATTGATGTGCTTGCGTTTATTCACGGCGGTGTATGTAGCTATGGTAATGTAATACTCTTTTGGTAAAAAGCTCAACACTCTTTCCATAAGTCGCTTTTCAAACTCGCCTCATCTCTAAAACCTTTTGTATAACGATCTGCATCAATATCAGCTGTTTTTAAGCAAATCTACTCGAAGCTTTGGTAAACTTTTTCGATAATTTCGTCACTCGCAGAGTTGGATCATCCTCAGTACTTCCTGCTCTAAACTACATACTTAGTATAAATTCAAAATAGCGAGTTTTGCAGCATGCCCCGAAAAATCACTTGTTAACAAAATTATTGCTACACGCAAGTGAAAAATTCACAAAGCTGGAAAAATATTAATTTTGACAATAATTGAAGCGTTTTTCGCTTATAATATAATTAATTTTATTTTTATAATACAATACATTTTTTTTATAACGGAACTCTAAGTTTGAATTTTGCAGGTCTCGCTTCCATTAGACAAATTGTAAGTCCATCACTATCTTTTTAAAAAGACTTTCGGATTTTCGTTAAAAAAATTTATTCGATAAGGGTGTTGATGACTTCGATAACATTTGAGACGAGGCAAGAGTCTATAAATAAGACATCGAAGCGAACCAATAATGCTAGGAACCACACTTCTCAGATGGACTAAAACACCAGAAAGTCGATCTAAATGAAAGCGTTTTTAACGACTTTCTTTGCACTTAAAATACCTTCTATGAGCTTAAACTGGAAGTAAAGAGTATAATGTGTACTAAAGTATGTGAGCGAGGATCCTCGACCCAAAATACCGGAATCACGCTTTCTTCATCTCCCCAGTATTTTATTGTACGCGCCTAATTGTCTAATCGCCGTTTCACAAGTTTTGTATTCTACTGACTAACCTTCGCGAGACTTTTTCTTGTTCTTATGACTCAAGTTACGACTTCGGCATTTTCAGATTATTGAAAAGATAAAGGGGATTTCGAGGAAAGAGCTGAAAGTGATTTCGAAAGGTAAAAAAGTTTATATCAAAAAGTAATGTAACTGTTGAATGTTGATCATATCTAGATCTTGGAATTCATGCACAGATTGCAGTAGAATATTAGCAATATTATAAAATTATTGAACAACATTTTGAGTTTTGGCAATAGTAACATGAAAACACTTCTTGAAATATAAAAAGATGCCTGAGTCACTGTCCCGCTTAATTTCCGATTGCAACATAGTCGCAGAAAATATTTTCATACCATCAGCATATTGAAGAAAATAGCTTTTAATCAAGCCTGCTATATAGTCCATTGCGTCATAGTGGATACTATTCCACTCCTCGCACTATTTTAGCTTTTTGTTAAATGCAATCTCGTTGCAAATTGTGAATTCCTTCAAAATCACCTCATCACAAAAAATAAAGCTTTTTAAATTCTCCACTGATGTGTAACATAGGCGAAGCCACTCTGTTTCATTAGCTTGCACCTTACCATGGGCAGCCAAACATGCGGTCTTGTGGGCTGTAATTCATAATATATTGCCAAATGCAATCTTCTTGATAACTTATGATTAAAGCAGCCTTACCTAGTAAGTACTTCCACAATCTATATTTGAAATGCATCGAACTTGGATTGTAAAAAATTCTACCTTTTGTACGCATTGCCCCAAGAAAAAAGTCTGATTTGAGCGGCGTGTCAGGATGCATTCCATGTACTACTGGTACTGGACATACCGATATAACCCTTGAGTGACTTGTTGCTCATAAACACGCCATATTGAAAACGAAATGTTTTATCCACAAATTTTACTTTTCCTCAAAATTTCCATAGCCAGCAACCCAGTTTCTTGTTAAGCGAGCCAGTTTGTCAAGAGGGAACGAGAAAGCTGTAGTCATCAACAATAAAGGGAGGCATATAATGGTTGACGGATGCACGGTAAAATTTGTCGAAAGCGTCTGCTGCCTCGAGTAAATGCTTCCCTATCATTGGTAGAATGTTCTGTCTGAACATCATCAGCAAGCTCGCACTGTATAGATTAACGAATGAGGAACCCATCCTCTGGCAAATTAAACGCAGAAGATGATGATGGACAGGGTTATGCACTTAGAAATTCACCAGATAGCATCACGAGAATGGCAATGGCCTGCAACCCGCAAGGATGTAGAGGTCGCGGACGGTCAAAGAACACTTGGAGAAAGTCGATATTGCGCGAGGTAGCAGATGCCGACATCATATGAGACGGCGCAAAGACAGCAGTCCAGAACCGTGAACGACGGAACGAGGTTCTATGCTGCCGAGCGGAGTGAACAAGGAAAATAAAATTCAATAGAATATTTCTTTATAAAAAAAAATTCAATAAAAATTGAAACTCAAAACTTTGCCACGTGTCGCGCTGCTTTTGTTGTACGCAAAGGTGTACATAACAGACAATTCTGAAAAGGAGATGTGTTTTAAGTGAAGACAAGTTGCTAACACGAAGCCGAGAAAATGGATACAAGTGTTTATTTTTGTTATAATATGGAGTCCTCTGTGTTGAGTTAAGTCAGTTTTTTTAACTATACTTATATATGTACATCTAAGTATGTATGTAAATGTATTTACGTTATAGAAAACTAAGCATATTTTGCACAATTCAAACAACCTATCGAAATCAAAAAGAAAAGTAACTTGTGATGTAAGAAGTATTTTTTTTTATAATTTATTTTAGAAGTGAAAAACGTGAAATTTGTGAAAAATGATTTATTATTTGCAAATTGTTTGCTACATTTCAAATGCACACCGAATTAATACGATAAAGTAATTTTACATATTTTGTGGGTTGTGACAATACAGTTTCAACAATTACAGTGTTGTTCATATGTATGTAAATTTATATTTGTATGTATGTATGTTTGCAAATTTTGAATTATTTTGTTCCATAAACTTTTCCTTCAATAAATATTCAATCGTATGAGAGTGATGCTAATAATAATAATAATAATAATGTTTTTATGAAATATTTTGTTTCTTTTTATTTTTGTAATTTTTGTTTTTTCTAATTTTCTTTTGTAAATATGTATGCATGTAATGTTTATTTTATTTTGCTGATTTTGTTTTGTCTTTTGTTTCTGCTTGTTTTTTTTTGTTTTTGGTTTTTCATGCTTAATTTATTTAACTCTGCTGATTTAAATTTTCATCGGCACCAGTTGTTGAAGTCGTCATGGATGGTTGTGGACTCTGCGTTTAAGAAGAAATGATTCAAATAAAAAAAGTATCAAATCATAAGTGATCACCTCAAATTTAGTCATCTAAACTTACTATGAACAAGTTTCTATTCACAAACAAAACAAACAAAAAAAAAAAAAACAACACGATAAGTAATCAAGGAGGAATGTCAAATGTGATGTAAAATATATTATTTGGAAATGAATAGAAGCAGAGGAATATGGAATGCTGTATGAGGACTTATATTACAATAATTTGCCATATCATTATAAATGAAAAACAAAAAAACAAAAAAAAATTAATCACTGGCGTTTAGAGTACCCATTCAAACGATTTATATGTATGCATAGGTATGATACTATGTACAGATGTAAATATGTAAAATGTATGTAAGTATGTATATTTGTATTTATGCATGTCGCATGTACATATAGCAAATGAGGGTCCATGGATCGCAGGTACAAAATGTTTGAATGCAGTTATTTTAGATGGAAATGTATAATATTTATGATTTTTTTTGGGAGTTTCAAGTATTATATGAGTAAAACAGCTTGCAACCGCCTTGCAATGCATCCACAAAGTGGCTCTTCTACGCTACGCGCTAGTAGTACAATACGTCAATTGCGTCAATACAATGTTAGTCAATTGCGGAATAAAGGAAAAATATTGTTTTTTAGTTCGCGAAATATTAAAATAATAGAACCCAATGTAATTTGTTGCTCGAACTTACGGTACACGATGGTTGTTGGTTGAGTGAACGTTTTCTAGCGGATACGTACATACTCGAATATATGTAGGTATGTGGTTTCTCATGACAGTTAGGGACTATCAGTTCAGTATTGCCTACTCAGTAAAACGTATATAAATATTCCTATAAATATAAATAGTTAACTTATCTTTTAGTTATATATATTAATTTTTTGTTAAATAAATTTGTAGTTTAACATCTTAAACTACCTAAGGGCATGAGGACGTAATATTTTAACCATATGCTAGACCAATGATACCAGTTTTAAGCAAACTTAATAAAAACAAAAAAACAAAACAACAAATATTAATAAATAAGTTTTGTATATTGAAATAATCATAAAAATAGAATATTACAAATATTTACATATAAGAAAATACGCTTAGGTCTGCATACAAATTCTATAGAAAGTTCTTCGAACTTATTTATTTATTTATTTATATCAATAGTACAAAGTAAGATAGAATACAGAACAATTCCATGTGAAGTCAGCCAAGTACAACGTGGTGTAAAATTAATCATCCAATATTGTTTTTGAATCACTTTTTTACTAAATAAAAATATGATTTTGAGTGATGGAAACCTTTATTTTCATCTTTACGCGCTCCATTGCTTGTCTGTTTGTATACTGTAGTTGTCTGTCTAGATAAGCGAAAATTATAAATATTCCGATAGGGTGATTAATTTTGTGCCACCTTGTATTTTGTATATTGTGGTAAATTTGTATGAAAATTGGTTCATTTGTAGGCTTGAGCATAATAAGAAGTAAACTAAAGAAATGTTGCAAAAATTTTATCATGTCGAGATTTATTCAATATAGAAAATTTTTCAAAATGAAATATCTTCGTTCTTATCATTTTTGTAATTTCTTTTTTTAATTTTTTAGGATAAGATATACTTTTTTAAAAAAGTGTTTTTGGACCAAATCTAAAATTTTTTGTGAACATTTTTGTGGAAAAAAAATTTTTTTTGGGCATTTTTTAAAACTACTTCCCTCTCAGATTTGTTCCTTATTTTTGTCATTAATAGCTAAGAGTTTCATAGACCGCGTTCACACAGGGCAACATATGTTCAAGCAATTCGAAACTTAAACAAAAAGGGGAGACGAAGGAAGAAAAGCGGTACTGACTCTCTCAAGCTCGAGCAACTCACTTTGTGTTTTCATTCGTCTCAATGTTTTTGTTCGCTATAGACTAAAAATTAAAACAATTATAAGCAATGGAGAAAAAGGAAGCCTAAAGAGCTACAGCTCTCGAATTTGGTAGGTATCCTTACAATTGAGGACTTGGGATTGATTCAAGTTCTTTCAGCAGAAGCTGTATGGAGGACGAGGTGGAATCATCTCAGCTACCCTAGTCTCGTCGGGCAAAGATTTTGACAGTTTTTCGCTACACCTGCGGATATTACGGGTTTAAATATCACACATCTGGTGAAAATGATCAGTAGCTTGAAGCGGCTAAAACGAACGTAAATAATCACTGTTGGTCATCATTCTCTAATTCCAAAGCCTTTTCTTCCTTCTATTCCTTCTCTTGTATGGTGTCACGAATTTTGAATATTTGTCCAAGTGGGCCCCTCGCAAGAGCAGCCATTTATCCTAACCTAACCTAATGGAGTTGCCCTGAAACTGTTGCCATGCCCATTTTGACCAACAGACCCACCATTGGCGTCTTCAGCTTCGATTCACTGTGAGAAGTGCATTGTTTGCACTCATACGTGGTATCTGATCAGTTGTAAAGATTTCATGGACACATGAAGTAATGCAATAATCGTTTGAATTGCAAATGAACGTCTGTCCTTTGTGAGTATGAAGCGGTTGCATATGTTGCCACTAGTAAGCAAACATCCTACTTGCGGATAACTTTTGAATCACCTATTACAAAGGTTTACATTATTTTATGAGACTGGTTTCGAATGTATTATTCTGCGCTAAACTCGTTTCTGGGGATTAAAAGTATCCATAATTCGTTCACAAGGTTTTGAGAAAAATAGGGGTAAAAACACATACAAATAGGAAACCCCGTATTTTTGGACGTTTTTACAACTATTATTTTTTAAACTTGATACACTAGAGACTTCAACCAATACTCAAATTAAAGCTTGAATCTTACGCTATAATAAACAAGTAAACAAGTTCCGAAAAATATAGTAGGGCCCCTGAATTTACGATCAAATTGTAAATTATTATGAGCTAAGCTAATTTTTCAGGGTTTTTGGGGCCATTCATTACAAATCCGATGTCATTTTTTCAAAATTCCAAATGGCGGTAATCAGCGACTACAAATATCTCAGATACTTCAGTTGGATGGCCTTACCTCAACCTTTAGATTTTGAGTAATTTTTGGCTATAGGAAGAAACCGGGCGCCGTAATCAAATGGGTTTGTGCGCGACTACCATTCGGTTGAGCACGGGTTTCAAACCTAATCAAAGTATGAAAAAATATATGATAGGAAAGGTGCGGAGGCGACATAAAACTGTAGATCCCTCCATTTGTGGACAACAATCTCCAGACGCACAACCCAAATGGGAGGAGGAGCTCGGCCAAACAAGAAAGGATCTAGACGCCAATAGCTCCTAAAATAGTAAACATAAAGTTAAAATCTGAGCCTGCACTTAAGGTTAAATAACCGACAGTCAATAAATATCAATGATAGTTGCAGGTTAGTACTTAAAACTTTTCAATACACCATAAAAGCAGAAAAATTTTGTTTCAATATAAATTTTTTTTTTTTAATTTGCTCGCTCGTTTTAAGTATCTCATGAAGAAAACAAAACGGATATATAATTTTATTCGCCTTTGAATGAATCTATTTTCGAAAGCATGAGTCATCAAAAGATATATCCTTTTTTAGTTACACCTTCTTAGTGATGCATGATACAAATAAAAATGGCTGCCATTTCTAGGACTTTCGATCTGGACGCCAACTTTTGAGTATCTTAGGTTATGAAATTGGCTACAGAATGTAAATTTAAATTCGTTCTAGTCGGTAGCAAAACGCCCTGTATATGTACATACATATATACTATAATATATATAATAGCCGTTAGCTCCAAGTGGAGCGTAGGTGTACATATATATAAGAAACCATTTTAACTATAAGTAGCTAGCAATTAAGGCACTAACACACATACATATACTATATTTACATACATGTTTATTAAACTTAATACGATTAAAAACGTTCATGCTAAAATTTTTTAATTAAAGACCAAAACTAAAGAAGTAAAAAATAATAAATAATTAGGTAACGCGTTTAACTGGTCATTGGTCTAAAAATGGCCGTACCTAGAGATTTCTACACAATACCCGGTTTCTTAAACCGTTAATAAAATTGTGTTTAAATTCTCGAGTGCTTAGATTACACTTCTTACTGATCAGAACTCTTAAATATTTAATACCTACAAATTACATTCTACATAACTTATCTATATAATTTAATATTAAGGAGAGTTAATTGCCTTTCATTATGGCACTATTCTCCCACCAGCTTTATTTTTTGTAATTTTTGTAAATTTTTTGCATCTTGTTTTTGTTTTGCTTAATTACGGCGATAATCTTGCCACTGTAACAAGTGTTCGTAGAAACATTTATAAATATTATTAATATATGCATCTGATGAAATTCGCTAGGCTACAAATTAAATCTGTAACTTTGATTATGCACCCTTAAAAAATATGTGTGTATTGGTATACATGAGCACTAGGTGTGTAGAAATAAGTGCATCTCTTCAAATTGTAGGATTGTATATAGCATTTCAAGTGTACGTATGTAAGTACATAGTTTTCTACAGTTCGTAGTCAAACAAACAAATAAAATATTGTCAATGTTATATGTATGAATGTGTACGAGTATGTAATAAATTCTTATTTGGCATAAAATAGCTCTCTTTTTCCTTCTTTGTACAATATCATTTTGCGTTTGTGTTCACCGTTTTCGTTTTGTGTGTTATGTACTAGAAACTATATATGTAAGCTTGCTTAGAAACGACCTAAGTCAAGGCTGTGTGCTTGAGATTTGTGTTCTTATGGTTTATGAGTCGTAATTAACACGTTGAGTGCTGTCATATACATGATGCTTGCATAACCCAGTTGTTATTGTTGTAAGTAGTGGTGAACTTTCAAGTCTAATATGATTTTTGAAGCTAAACAAATTCTCCAAAATCGTACATATCGGGAAAAAGTATTCATTAGTAATAATGTTAAACTTTTTCTTGGAGTGCATATACAAGTTTTCCACTATAAATTTCTAAAATATGTACATAAAAAATTTCTTTTGAATTGAGTTAAACGAGGGTTGGCTTTTGTGATGAGCTGTAATTCCATATTTTTATAGGAAGTTTTGCTATTATTAGCATAAACTCACATATAGCGTTATCACATCCACGCATTATTTGTTTTTTTTTTTTCAGTGTGTTCAAAAATTCATCTATCCCAAAAGATGGAGTTAATACATGAACATTTTCGTTAACGATTTTTAACGTGAATTATGGAGACAGGAGTGCATTGATCAACTTATTTCGATATTTGGCGTTGAAGCACCACTCCTAGTCACTCTGCTGCAAAGAGTTCCAACATGGCCGTCCATCCTTACAGGATGAATTTCGTGAAGGCCGCACACAAACAGTCGTGCCAGAAACAATCAATGCTGTGCGTCAATTGATAACGCAAAATCGTCAAGTGACATACGAGTATAGCGATATAGAGGCATCCTTTGGCCTTAGTGGGACTATTAGAAACAAAACAGCAGACGATATAATGGATCTTCTAAGACGAGCTTAATCCAATAAAAGATGTTCGCCGAAAATCTGGCCATGTCGCATGTATACCACTAGCGAAACTTAAAACAGTAACTTCTGTGTGTCATACAACCATTGGCAAACAGAAGTTTTCAGAGAATTGAGGAAAACCAACCGCCGAAGATGAATCATTCTTCACCAATGCAATGCACGTATCGGCTCACATAAGAGAGTTTTTGACCGCTCAAAATATCGAATGGGTCATCTGGATTTGGCACCTAATAATTTTCTTTTTGTTCCCGAACATCAAAAAAATGCGAGGTCAACGTTTTTCAGCGTCTGAGGAATCTGTTGAAGCATTTAAGCAACTCGGTTTGGAGCAATTTGAAATACAATAAAGCCATTTTCATTATTATTTTACTGTGTTTTTATTATTGGGCGCAATACGTACGTGTGGCATACATGCCAACCCTCAGTGGTATACGCGCCAACTTAATATAAAAGTAGCCTGCATAGCCGACACTCAATGTGTTTATTTGGCTTCAAATGTTTTCTTGATTTAATAGGTGGATAGCTGACACTCAAAGTGTTAATTTTTTTAATAACAGAACAGCCGGCGTGAAATGTGTTAATTTTATTTGAAATGGTTTTTGATGTAATTACAAAGTGTTAATTTTATTTAAAAAAAAGTTTTTCTTGTGACTTAATATATTAACAGGATAGCCAGCACTCAACATGTTAATTGTGTTTCAAAAGTTTTTGATTTAATAATAAGGTTCTATGTATGATTTTTTATAATCCCTAATATTTACTTATTTTTGGTTGTTATTGTTGTAGTTAAGCTACTGAGCTAAGCGTTCTTGTGAATTAGTTTTTTAAGGTACAAAATCGAAATTTGCTGATTGCACAAAATTAAGTGCCGTTTTTAGTTATTCGCTTTTTTCCTTTGGCGTGTTTGATTGCTTAAATTTTGTCAATTTTTTTGTTTGCTTTTAGTATTTTGCTTTTTCGCATTTTTAGTTTTACTTAATTTGTTATGAATATATGTAAATATATGTATATATATTTTTTTTGTTGCTGTTGTTGTTCATTTGGCAAAGCACATTTATAGTAAATTCATTTAAATAGCGATTGAAATATTTCATTACACACACAGTCTGAATTACAAAGGCCAAATTCTAGGTGGATGGTGGCTATAAGGCGCCCCTGCGGGAACTATAAATAAAAGTAAAGAGAGAAAAAAGAATAGAAGAACGGGATGTTGTTGGTTGCTGCTATGTATAGTTAACGAATTGGCATTTCATTGAAATTGAATTAAATTGAATTTAAATGGCCTGAATTAGGCTGAATTTTGAATTTTTGAATATTTATTTGTTGAAACTAAATAAAATAATATATAAATTATAGACACATACAATTGAGGATTGAAAATAATAAATTATATTATGAGAAATGTTATGTAATGTACAAAAGTTATTATTTCGTTCACAGGATATCATAAAAAGTAATTTTTGAAATTAACCAAAAAAAAAAAAAAACAGAAAAGTTGTCATATGTTATATGCTCGCATAAGCAATTCTAAATATTTTGAAACTCTTTAAAAGATTTCTTATTATTTACCAACTTCATAACGAATGAGGCAGAGAAAGAGATGAAGTGTGCAAATCTATTTATTTTATTTTAAAATATAAAAATATATTATTTTCAGTATACTGCGGTTCTTTTCGAATTGGTTAAAAGCAATTGTGGGGCTGAACTTTTCAAGGATCCACACCTAACAGAAGTACGTGTAGGTACATTTAGTTAGTCGTTGAATGCTTGACTTTCCTTTCGATGGGCTATTGTACTGACTAAACAGAATATCTCGGGTTCTCAGAGCAAATACATATAAGCACAGTATTGTGGTTGTCTCCTTTCAACTCTTGAGCAGGTGGTACCGAAGAACTATCAGAGGGGACGTTAAAATTTGAGTAAAGACGATGAGTGCGAGCAATATATGTATGTACTTTAAAACTGTATGCAAATAATTTAATACCAAATTGCAGAGACGTAGTAGAGTTGAAGCTGACCGAAGTCAAGAGTAAAGCTAATTAATGCTAAAAATGCATTAAAGAAAACGAAAGATGGAATACAAGCCTGCGCCTCCCTAATTCGCTGCGATGTCAAATGTTCTAATATATAACAAAATAATAAATAAATTAACAAAAGGAAAAGGAAGAGTAAGCGAAAGCAATGGAAACTGCCAAGCACAAGAACGCAACAAACGCAAAGAAAATGTATTTGCAAGTATTTTTATAATTCGTGATTTCACAATTTAACACTCGGCACTTTAATTTTATTAGTGTGTTTAATTTAAAATCACAAATCTTAAAATCACAATATTACCAAGCCTGAATATTTACACACAGATAACTTTCCTTCCTTTTGTTTGTTTATTTCAAGTAATCACATAATAGATTGTCAAAATCGCAATAAATTAAGTTTTTACCGGTTCCAGTTTTCGGAACTGTTTTTCATCGCTGACTCGCGCTAAATCGGCATTTTTTATTCAGTCACTATTCATAACAAATAATTATTAATTATTTTAAGCGAATTAGTAAATTTTGATATTTTCATAGTGAAATTTTTTCTCGAGCTGCTCTTCGAGATCAAAACTAAATAAATGATTTCACAAAAACTTTTTGTTGAAACCATTTGAAAATCAGTTGGAGGTGAAATTCTTGGATGCTTTCCAAACTATTTCTTCATTAAAAAATATTCAATTCAGAGCTCAATGCAAAATATTCTCCCCTTGGTCAAATCATTTCCTACAAATTACAAGAGAGATTCTCTTCTCTATCTATTGCCACCAGAATGAAGTCCCAGATATAGAATTTCCATCTAAGATTCAGCTGTTTTGTAACGGAAATTGTGTTCGTTTTTTTAAATCAGCCAACCAAAGATGGTAAAATGGTAGATGGTGAGAAAAAACTAACCTAACTGACTAACTAAATAGATTAAGTTTGTAATTAAGAACTTTAAACCTTCTACAAAGTTACCTTAACTACTAATTCATGTTATATTTTGAGGCCAAAAACTCGATATGCGGTCTGAGTAAGTTTCGGTAACTTTGTAATCTGGTGTGAGCCTCTCCAACTTAATAACTGTTTTTCTAAACAAAAAAAAATCCATTGCTTTTTTGCTTGTATACTGCAAGACGTAAGAAACCATTTGCAAAAATTAGAAATCTTCCGAACATCCCCTTATGCAATCAAATTAGACTAGGCTTTGCTACAAAAATACTCAGAATTTCCAGGAGTTAACGTTAAATAATTCTTTTATGGAAATTGACCCAGGTAAGCGGGCCAAAAAAATAGTAAAAGGTCTTAACTGGAAAGATCTGCCCCATACGGCTTATTCAAGACACTTAGCTGCCAAATTAGCTCTTTCCAGCAACTGACTGATTTCATAAAATATTTTCTGCCATTTCGAATAGTAAATAAGTATTTTTTTTATAAAAAAGCTTCCAACTATATACATATGTATATAATTTTTTGGGTGTTTGGCCGAGCTCCTCCTCTTATTTGTGGTGTGCGTCTTGATATTTTTATGAGGGGCTTCTTCATGGCAGAAATACACTCAGAGGCTTGCCATTGCCTGCCGAGGGGCGACCACTATTCTATATTCATTTTGGTCTTTCACCGAGATTCGAACCTGCGTTATCTCTGAATTCCGAATGGTAGTCACGCACCAACCCATTCGTCTACGGTGGGCGGCAAAACTTCCACCTAGAGGATCTTAAATGAAGTCAAAATTTTAGTTAATTCAATCTTATATTTTATTTTGTTTTTAATTTTCATGGAAAAAACAGCCCAAGAAGTAGTTAAGAAAGAGATTCATAATTATTTTTTTTTTTTTGCTTCAGTTAAATTTATATAGCATTTCTTATGATCTATTGCTGAATTATTCTTAGGTAACAGCTTAATTAAATTTTTGATAGAAACTTTCCATTTCAGTTTTGAGCCTTTTGATTTGGGAAAGCATTAAAGTGTGAACAAGAAAATTCTTCTTAGACATCCTGTGAACGAAGACTCAAACTAAAATTTAAGAACACAAGCAGAAATTATAACTTAAAGAGAGGAAAACAGGAAACAATTATATAAAAAATTAACCAATTCAGTATTGAGCAGTTTCGGATAGGTTTTTGGTCTGATATGGGGAACATTGTTTTTTTTTCACATTTCTTTTACAGTGCTATGCTAAGCTGATGTAAACATTAATTAAGTAGATTAGTAGGTTGTTGCTTCAGAAGAGTTATGAAAAAATTTAGTAAATGTATATTTTACGGTTCCAGTAAGTGTACCGATGCAAATTTATCGAGTACTCAGAATGATTAGCGGTGTTTAGCTACTTGAATATTTTTGAGAATAACTGTTTCTTTTTATATTTGTATGTATGTATTTGGATAATCGGAAATTTGTGCATGTACAGTACCGCGTGATTGTGCTTCCCTTAATTAATTTCTTATTTGCCTAATATTTCTAGTGAATCGACTCAACTAACCACCAATCAATAAATTTTGCATAATTTCAATAGAAATGTTCTAAAGTGAATGCATTTACTTATATATGTATATATATGTATGTAGTTTGTGTGTGCTATGTCAGCATGCGATCATAACGATTTAAGATGAGTGTCTTAAGTGTTTGTGCAAACTTATTAATAAATAAATGTTTTACTTTTATTTCTTGAGTATGCTAGACAGATTAGTTCTTAACCAAAGATATTAAGAAATACTTGTAAAACTGTTAGTTATTCCAATTGCTTAAGAGTAGGCAAATTATGCATTATGTTTGATGCGAATTTGATTTTTAAAAATATTCGAACTGATCAATGAAGTCGCAGAAACAGCGAAAGCCAAGCACTAGTGCGATACAGGGTGCACGAATAACGGTTAAACGAATGTGATACTCAAAGCAAAAAATAATGCATACGACTAGGACGCAGACAGACGCAAAAGGATTTAAAGAGCCATTAGATTTAGAAATAATAATGCGTAACTAATTTTTACCACAAGAAAATAGTTTAGTATAATAAAATATATTATAGTACCGTAAAGAGTATAGTAAAAGCTTTCCTTGCGGAAGCTCCTAAAAGATGTCTTCTCTGATAAGCTTGAGAAGGGTGCCGGGAGCGAGGATAGCGAGAGTGCTACCGAATTTTCTGTTTGATAGCTCTTCAGACCTGTTAGCACACACCAGTGTAGTCTATTGAACATTACGGCGCGGGGGACTCTTTTAATGAGTCTTCCACTTATTGGAAGAACTTGTGGGAATGCATGGCAATATACGCTTTCAATTTAAGCAACCCGGGCAAATGAGTGACGAGTACTCGCACACCTATTCGATGCTCATTACTCGAAAACTTTCGAGCATGAGCTCGGGTATATGAAAAATTTTTAAATAACTCGGCCAATACTTTTGATTATTTTGACTTTTTTGCCAACACATTTTTTAAGTTTCATAAATTAGTCATACACAGTGCTAACGTTATGGAAATATTGATTATAAGTGATAAATAAAATTGACTATTTTGACAGTTTATCTACTCAAATTGTTCAAAAGCTCAAAAATTTCGAAGCAGCATGTGTGCAGTTGGGCAATGGACTGGTACGACTACTCGCACTATTCGATACCGGTGTATCTGGAACTCTAGAACATTCACATTTTGAAGTTTAACAATTGATCAATTTATCAGTTCAAAAACGAAGTGTGTCCCCTTTTCATAAAAGTGAGCTGAAACTTGAAGCATGCTTTTCTCATAATAACAGTCTTAAGTCTGTAACTACAATTACTCAAAAGCTTTTGAAATAATTCTTATCGATCTTAAAATATATGATAATCTGGTGATATATAGAAAGATTTTTTCAGCAAAACTTTAATGAAACACCTTTTTTAATGAAAATCAAACTTTCAACTTTGACCGGGGGCCTTTTTGTCAATTTATACATTGCCTTTAATTTTAGTAGAAATTAGTAACAAGATGATCCTTCAATTGAAATAAATCCAATTTATTTTTGCATTTCAAACGAACTAGATTTGCAAATTGTTGGTCACGTCGAAACGTATTTTCCTGAAACAGGTCACTTTGAAGGCTCATAACTTCTACTTGTTTCACATCATGTACTTTTAGTTAGTGTACAACTTATGTACATTTAGTTCTTTATTTTCATAAAAATATTTACTGTTTCATAAAAAAAAATCTTGCAGAAATCCTCTTTATGCGATACAAAAAGTCTTTGCCTACCGGGAAAAAACAAGCATTACCTATCTTCCAACCAGCAAATTTGTATAAGTAATACGAAGTAATTAAAAAACAAGTAATATTGACAAAATAATACAGAAGACATACAATTAAACAAAGTGACTGATTTACACAGTTTAAAATTGTCAGATATCGATATGTGAATAAAATAAAATCTACTTCGCATAGACCAAGGATTAATGTAGTTGGCTTAACAAGGCAAATACGACTTGCCAATTACTGCCCCACCACCTTGCATCAGCCATAACCGTAGGAAATCATTGGAATCATGAGCGACCGCATATGAAAGCTTTTACTGTATTATTTGAAAAAAAAAAAAATTCAAAGAGTTTTCACTTCCTTACAAATTTATTAAAGTTTTGAATGCCTTTTGCGCCCTACCTTTGTCTTAGTTTTTTTCTTTAAACTGTTAAAAAAATCCACAAAACCAAAATTTCTAAAAATCAATTTCTTAATAATTTTTAATCAAATAATATTTAATTAAGAACTAAAATAGGTGAAATTTAAATGCTTCAAAATTGTCTTTACTACATCTTCAATTCCAAGAAAATTCCTAAAACATATTGTACTATTATTACTATGTTAATCACATGGTGTTTACCTGTGTCGGTGGTGTCAGTGCAACTGTATGTTCAACATTTTTCAGATAGTCCTTATCATCAAAAATTTTCCTCTCCCCACCACCGGGCTTGTGCTTAATGTTATCCAAAGAGCCCACTTTGCTTTGTGCCTTAAGTTCTACCTTTTGAGTTTGTATCTGAAAAGTAGTAGCACCCGAATTTTGAAAAGAAAACCACGTCATTTGCAAAGTAATTAAAAACAGCACACACACAAGAATGGGAAGAAAAGAAGACATTTAAAAACGAGTCACGAATTATACAAATTGTTTTGTATTTTTAAAAAACTCCATAAACAGCCAAATTGTGCAAAGAAAGTGCGAGTTTTCAACAATTTTACTAGTTATGTAGCTAAATATTACAAATCTAAGCGAAGAAAGAAATATATGGCAGAGGAGTAGAAAAAATTTAAGAAAGTATAAATTTTTTTCCTTTTCATTTTCTATGCACTACTCGTCTACTGAGTTTGTTCATTTGCTGCGAGTTGTTTGTTTGTGGTGCCTTTAGCCTTATATTCACATATGAAATTTTAGACCAAAAAAAAATGTAAATAAGCTATGGATAGTACACAAACAATACAGTTCTTTTACATAAACAGTTTACAAGCTACTTACATCCTTGGCGGGTGCGTTTTCCTTCAAGATTTGCGATTTCTTACATTAATGTTACATTAATTAATTTTTTTGTTGCGTTTAACGCATTTATATTATAGTAGTTTTTGTTTTGATTTTAGTTTGCCAGTATCAATCAATCAAAGTTTGTTTAGTTTCGGAACATAAAATGCAGAAAAAGAGAAGAAACAAATAAAGTACAATAAATGAAGTACTAAGTAATAAAAAAAACGAACACCAAATACTGCTCCGTTACATAAAAATAAATATGGTAAGTATATACAAGTACGTATGATTAAATACAAGTAAATGCGCGTGACATTTTACTAAACGAGTATAGACAAGGTGGCGCAAAATTATTCATCCAATTTTATTTTTGAATAACTTTTTTACTAAATAAAAAAAATGGGTTTGAGTTATGAAAATCTATATTTTGATCTTTACGCGCTCCATTGCATGTCTGTTTTGCACACTGCAGACCAAACAGTTCACAAGTGTAAAATGTGATTGACCTACGACGATATTTTAAAAATTTATGAATCTTTGGATAGGGTGATTAACTTTGCACCACCTTCTATAAACAACATAAGTAGATATCCTATATGGTATTGCAGAAACTCCTAATGCATTTTTATATAAGTATGTGTACATATGTACCTAAGTCCTAATATTCCAAAGTTTGTAAAATATCTCATTAATGCTAACATTACAAATTTTTGTATCCTATGTTAAACATATAGTGTTATACGTTTTATTTATATACTATACTATATATAAATAGATACATATACTAAATAGAAGATGAGTTCAAAATTCAAAAGTCAATTCATGTTTTACGGACCCGTATCGGAGCTTATGAAATACACTTCTTTTTACGTTTTATTTTGGTGAAATTATATTATATGATTTTCAAAAAATAATACTAATTTTTAGAGTTTACAGTTACTTCAATAATAATAATATCCGGTGAATGCAAATTTTAACCGCGTCTGAGAAAAGGTGTAAAATCCCGCGAAACAAACCATATTTTCATATAAAAACTTTATTTGAAGCAATTTCCTAGACGCATTTACGGCAAAATTTTTACCAATCTTCTACTGATTTAGAACTAATGAACATATGCGCAATTACATACGAGTATAATGGAATCATAACCCCTAATTCGATATACCTACTATAGTTATAAAAAAATAAATACTTAGCACCTCATTTTGTTCGTAGGAGTAGTTTCATGGTAGTGGTAAATAAAAATCAACTTTATTTTGAATTTGATAAAAATTAAGTCAATATAAGTTCACTGCATACTCAGAATCTTTGCAGCGTTAGGCATGGCTGAGAATAGCTCTGCCTTTAGAATAAAAATGTAAAAAAATTATTTTTTTTAGAAGTCAAATTCCACAATTAAATCAGCGTACGAACTTACACCTGCTTTATGTCTTTGCCTAATTTGAATATTTATATAATTATACTTGTATGTATAGGTATGCATTTCTCCAATTAGCTGCGATCCAAGGACACCTCCATTTACTATTAATTCTATATTTTCATAGCATAGTACGAAATCTGTTATAAATATATACGCCTACATAATCCACATTTTCGTGTTTGTTAATTGATATGAGTCTGGTTTCCGATGTATTTTTGCGCGCTGAGAACTGAGTGCCAATCATGGCAGTTTTCAGAATATCCTACTTTTCTGAAAAACCTGTCGTGCAAGAGATTTCCACCTATACTCGAACAATTTCAGATTCAAGTTTTAGTTTGAATATAGATTGAAGTCTCCGCAAATACCCATTTTTGTGGTTTTTGGCCAGCATTTGCTACTAGCATAATAGCAACAGCTTTAAAAAGTATGGTGTTGCCTTACTGCGACAGCCATAATATTCTAAGTACGTTTTTCGTTTAGCTATGCTGTGTCTTCAAATGTTTGCTCGTATGATTATAATGTGGCTTGAGCTGTTGAAGAACGACAACAGAGCACAGCAAAGCTCTAAAAAAATACATGCAATTCTTGAATCTCTACAAATCTATGGTGTTTACTACCTGCTCGATCTAACACTGCTCTTCCAACACAAAAGCAAAGCAATAACGGTTGCGGCAGCAAATGCGAAAGCAATTCGACAGCAATTGCCACAACAACACTCAAACATTTTCTAAACGGCTGTCGCTATGATGCCGTGATTTTTTTGTGGTATTACTTTACTTTTGCTATGGCAGCTTTAATTTTCGCAGCCGAATATACATATATATATACATATGTGCATGTGTAGTTGGCGCTTACACCCTTTATTTGATGAGAGGCCGAGCTCCTCCTGCTTTTTTGGTGCGCGTCTTGATGTTTTTCCACAAATGGAGGGACATACAGTTTTAAAGTCGACTCCGAACGGCAAATGGTTTTTTATTAAGAGCTTTTTAATGGCAGAAATATACTGAAAGAAGTGACTCGCCTGTAAACTTCTAAATGGGAATTATATTCAGCGTACAAAAATACATCTCATATCAGAAAACAAAAACCATGTAGACCTGTGCTATTTGAGTTCCAAGTTGCGCAAGAAAGTCAGATTTGTTACTGCAAAAAAAGTATCTGCGTATTTGAAATACAATTTTTTTGTAAACAGTATCATATAATGTGGAGTCTAGACATTTTATAGGGCTCCGAAGTGATCTCGTAGACTCTCAAAACTTTCATTTCTATGCTATTACTAAGTTCGCAAGGAAGTATTTGTAAGAAAGAACAACACATAACTGGGGAAAGGCTGAATATTATCAAGAGTCGACTATTTAAATTTCTGCGTCACAATATATGATACAATCGAAAATATTTATTTTACAAGCGATAAATAAGGTATTTTCTGAAGATTACAACTAACCGCAAATTTTTTTAGCCAACGAATTTATTATGTACATACTAGGTGTATTCAAAAAATATTGCGAATTTTGTGTTTTTTTCAAAAATTATTTATTTATTCATTAATATCTATTTTGTCCTCTTCAAAGTAATCGCCATGTGATATTATGCACTTGTGCCAACGTTTTTCCCAATCTTCGAAGCACTTCAAAAAAATATTTTTTTTTATCTTGTTCAGCTCCTCCTTCGATGCCGTCTTTATCTCATCAATCGTAGTGTAGCGTCGTCCTTTCATCGGGCTCTTCAGTTTCGGGAACAAGAAGAAGTCACAGGGGGTCAGATCTGGAGAATACGGTGGTTGGGGCATCATTAGTGTGTTGTTTTTGGCCAAAATCTCGCGCACAAGCAACGATGTGTGAGCAGGTGCGTTATCGTGATGCAAGAGCCTATTTTTGTTCTTCCACAAATCCGGGCGTTTCTGGCGGATTGCTTCTCGCAAATTGCGCATAACTTGCAGGTAATATTCCTTATTGACTGTTTTACCCTATGGCAAGAACTCATAATGCACAACGCCCCTGCAATCGGAGAAAACGGTAAGCAAAACTTTTACATTCGACCGAACTTGGAGCGCTTTTTCCGGTCTTGGTTCGTGCGGCAGCTTCCATTGAGATGATTGAACTTTGGTTTCCACGTCATAACCATAAGCAGTTTTGGTACGAATTTCGCGTCGACCCGTCTCATGCTCAAATCATTGAAAACAATCGAATGGCACGAGCCAATCGATATGTCTAGGTCCTCAGCAACTTCTCTAACGGTAATCTGACGATTTGCCAATACCATTTTCTTCACTTCATCAATTTTTTCGACTGTTGTTGAAGTGCTTGGGCGTCCGGCACGCTTTTCGTCATTCACATCTTCTCGACCTTGTGGGAACATTTTGTGGCACCGATAAACGTTGCTTTGGTCCAAAATAGCTTCTCCGTATGGCACAGTCAACATTCGGTATGCATCTGCGCACTTAATTTCGTTTTTCACACAAATTTTGATACAGGTTCTTTGATCCATCTTTTTGAATAGATAAAAATCGGACACGAGCCGAAACACGTGCAAGCAAAGCAGCTGTCAACAATTAACTGAACATTCAAAATCGCCAAACTCGTCGGTATGAGTGAGAGACATGAGTACCAACATATCGCCACAAAAAAATCGAAATTCGAATATACATACGTACCCTGCGAAAATTCAAAATTCGCAATACTTTTTGAACACACCTCATACGCATGCATGCACATCTCATATGTTTGGCTTTGT
This sequence comes from Anastrepha obliqua, assembly GCF_027943255.1. NCBI lineage: Eukaryota > Metazoa > Arthropoda > Insecta > Diptera > Tephritidae > Anastrepha > Anastrepha obliqua. The sequence continues at coordinate 93,878,669 of NC_072892.1, forward strand.
TTTAGGTCTAAACATTTCTGATATAGTTATACGTGTATATATGCAGTTTAAAGTTCCCTTATAAGTACTTTTCTTCCAATTACACAAACGCAACACTAAGTCAACATATAAGTGTATATATATTTACATTAAACAAATATTTCAAGTTAATAATGCATTCTCAAAATTTGCTAAAAGTACGTACGTATATATGCTAAGAACGCAGCTAAATCTGAATTAATTATAATATTAAAAAATGCATTCAGACTCCAGCGCAAAGCCGATTCATATGGGCATGCAAATTTCAAAGCAATGCTTGAGTAAAGAAACTGCTTGACTAATTGCTTCAATGCAAGTATATATGTAATAGCATTCCATTTCAATAAACAAAGTTTGTTTTTATAATATATATAAAAATGTAACTCGAACATGCTTCCGAATCATTTAACAAATACTGTACTTATGCATTCGACTGACTGAACTGGCATACAAAGTTTTCTGTAACTTTCTGCGGACACCTTACCTTAATATCACCACCGCCCGGAGTGTGTTTGACATTATCCTTTGAACCGACTTTCGGCTTAGCCTTATCTTTAAAGTCCGTTTTAATTGTTTCAATCTTCTTATCACCACCACCCGGCTTATGATTGGCATTCTCCAAGGAGCCAATTTTCGACTTGGCGTTCCATTGTAACTTTGTCGAAATTATCTGTGTTGCCCATAATATTACAAATTTAATTAAATATGATTTTCATATGTAAGTATACTTATATAATACGTAAATATGTAGTAGTATTGAGTATGAATCATATTGACACATCTATTATTTAATACGCACTGATGTTTATGAAACTAAAGAGGGGAAGTTGGAGTATGACAGCTCGTAAATGTGGCAATTGTTAGAATGCCTAACCACATATAACTTCCTTAACATAATTTTGCACCGAAATTTAATTTTTAATAGGTCCAAATTTTCAAATTAATTTTTGTATTCATTTCCGTATTTTTTTTCAAGTTTTTCTTATATGGAGCGGAGCTTAATGTGAAACACAAATCGACCGTTACAGTATTGTCTACGTATGTTTAATGGTGTCTGAAATCATAACATAGTAATCAGAAAACTATTCAACTGTGAAATTGCTCCACCACTACATATAAGTAAGTAGTGTATGCACATAAGATACATGATAAAAAAGAGTGAACTACAATTCGCATGAAGCAACAAACTTCAACATATTAAAAGAAAAATGTCTGCATAAGATGCATACAAACATATGCATATGTATGTATGCTGACACTATGCTCCAAGCTACTTGATTTACATTTGATAAAGCAATACCAACATTATTCAACTACTTTAAATACGCCTAAGTGCTTTATTAAACTCAAACTAAATGCATGTAATACGAATATTCGTTGTCAAGTTTCGTTTAATTCATCCAACTCAATTTCACTTATTTGAATGAGTTCAGCACTCTTTGATGGCATGCTTCAAGTTAAATGTAATTTTTTTTTCTATTTATTTAAATTCAAATCTACTGATCTTACCTTCTTTTCGCCACCACGTGGCGTATACTTGTCATTTTTTGCCTCAATTCTGGGTGCTGCTTTTATTTCGATTTTCTTGCTCTCAATTTTGACATTACCGCCACCCGGCTTGTAACTAGCATTATCCAGCGACCCAATTTTGGAGCGCACGGCCTTAAGATTGGGTGAAGGAGCGTGACCGACTTGAATTTTGTTCATTGGTACTGTGAAAGAGAAAGTTATACAAGTATAGTGTATTTATTTAATTATTTTTACATTTTTGGTATTGAATATGTAAATATTGGTAGATTATTGAAATTGAAAAAAAAAAAAAAATTTAATTGAAAAAAAATTTGTTTTTGTTTTTTATATCAATAGTGTGAGCAGAAACAAATTTTCTTTTCGCTAATTTTCAAACAAAAATTATTAAAACAAACTTTCTGTTTTGTTAAATATCAGATAAATTTGTCAACAAAAAAATAAAAAAAAGGTTTCATTTCTCTAATTGTAATCTTAACTAATAGTTATTTAAAACAGTCCCAGGCATTTTGAACTGCAGAAAAGAAAGTTAACAGGTGCGATCGACTTGAAGAGGGACAATTTGAGTGAAAATGTTGTAGTGTTTAATTTTCAAGGCATCATTTGCGCAATAAAAGCCATTTGAAAGCAAACACAGGTAAGCTTTTGAGAAGCTTCAGCAGTAAGACTTCTCTTTGCGAATGTGCAGCTCTCGCAAAACGAAGACTCGTACACCTACTTGGTACGAATCTAAATCCATTAGCGATATGGAATAAAAAGCCTAGCTTGCAATCTAACACAAAAGACCACATTAGGGGTCGCAGTGCTCTATGGCGAAATAATAATAATGCATCAATGGAGAGAGACCCTAATTCATATCCTGCGTTAAATAACTATAACACAGGGCCTTACTGACAAATATTTACTATTTCATTTTTCCTCATTTCACTGTGATTAATTATACCCTTCAATAAAATAAAATTGTCAAAAGTCAACGCGATCTTTTCGCCACTTGAAACTTGCACTTTACAATACCAAAATTCTGTGGGCTATAAAATTGTATTGTGAAATTTTTTATCGAAAATTTACACATTCAAAATTAGTCCTAGAGCAATGGTTATTTAACGCAGTGTGTATTGCAGGAGAAGAAAAAACTGCATAAAAATTTAAACACAACTGGGATAATTTTAGTCAGTTTTTTTTTCTCATACTAGGTATACTAAGAGCTTTAATCTCAAGATCCCTAAAAAAATCTGGAAAGAAAGTAATTGTCATGGAAAAAATGCATTGCTTTATTCTTGAATAAAGTTGAAAAATATTGCAAACTTACTTCCAAAACAAGTTTTAAGTTGTCCAAACAGTGTGTTTATTGAAAAAAAAAATTCAAATCATATTTTCCACGAAGCTCGTTTTCATATAAGCGTTATGTTCACTAGCAAATCTGTCACATCTAAATATGTATGGTATTTATATAAGTATGTTTACGACGATATAGACATAGCGCTGCGAATATAGATCCAGCTGCTACGATGGCTGAGTCATGTCGTCCGATACAAACGCTCCGGCTCTAAAAGTATTCGATATGGTACCAGCTGGTGGTAGCAGAGGATGAGGAAGGCCTCCTCTATGTTGGAAAGATCAGGTGGAGGAGGACTTGTCTTGACTTGTTGTGTCCAACTGGCGCCGGTTAGCACGAGAAAGAAACGACTGGCGCGCTTTGTAAAACTCAGCCAAAATCGCCCCAATTAGGAAGAGAAGAAGATATAAAGGATGGTTAAATTTCAAGGGCCGATGTAGAATGTGAATCACACCTAAACGTCAAGTTTTTTCTGCATTTAATTTGACATTTTTCAACTTCAGGTTAATTCAATTTGAATCATGGAAAGATACATGATCCAGCAACGCGTTAAAGTTATTCAGGCTTATTATGAAAACGAAATGCATATCGCGTACTTCGTGCTTTTTTCGGTCAATTTAATCGTCCAAATGTGCGTACAATCGGAAAAATTGTGGAAAAAATTGAGCAAACCGGGTCTGTAAGAGATGTGAATACACCAGTGCATGCTCGTACAGCTCGTACTGCAGAAAATATTGCTGCTGTTCGCGATAGTGTGGTTGAAGAGCCGCCTACCTCAACTCGTCGTCGGGCCCAACAATTGCACCTTTCACGCTCGTCGTTAATGAACATTATGCAAAAAAACTTGCTAACCCTCTTAACCATTTCAAGCCTCTTAACCATTTCAAGCGTCGTCAATAGTCAGAATGGTGGCAGGAAATGGCAGCAGTGAATGACCAATTTTCGAAGAAACTCATCTTCAGTGATGAAGCACATTTTCACCTCAGTGGATTCGTCAATAAGCAGAATTGCCGCATTTGGGCGAATGATAATCCAAGAGTGATCGCCGAAACGGTTTATGGGCCGGCGGCATCATTGGGTTGTATTTTTTCCAAAATGAGGGCGGTCAGGCAGTTACTGTGAATAGTGTTCGCTATCGTGAGATGATAACGAACTTTTTATGGGCCGAATTGGAAGATATGGATGTGGACGATATGTGGCTTCAACAGGACGGTGCCACTTGTCACACAACTAACGAAACAATGGCTCTTTTGCGCGAAAAATTTGATGGCCGAATAATCTCACGTCGCGGCGATGTCAATTGGCCGCCAAGATCATGTGATTTGACACCGTTGGACTTCTTTCTTTGGGGTTATTTGAAAGAAAAGGTGTACGTCGATAAGCCAGCAACAATTCAAGAACGTCACTTATGCCTCAGCGTCATACGTAATTGAGTCATACCAATATTATCATAATGAAGAGAAATAACAATAATTTCCTAAAAAAATTCTATTTAACTCAAAATTAACACCGGCCCTTAAAACTTAACCACCCTCTATAAGTAATTAGCTAGGTGTTTAAGGGTTAGCCGAGCTCCTCTTCTTTGTAATGTGACCTACAGTTTTATGCTGCCTGCGAACAGCAGATGGTTTTTAAGAGGAGCTGTTTCATGGCAGAAATACAGTCGGAGGCTTCCCATTACCTACAAACGGGCGACCCCTATAATTTGGTGCTTCATGCTTGGAATTTCAAACTCGGGCATAACCGAATAGTAGACACCATCAACCCATTCGGCTACGGTGACCGCCTTATGCCACATCTGTGGGTCAGAAAACCCTTACATGATCATCGAGAAGCTAATGTAACCTCAAAGAGTGACGGTTCGATGCGGACTTTAGAGCCCATTTCTATCATTAGCCCACTTTAGATTGAAAATGTTGCTGGAAACGCCATTTCGATCAACGTTGAGCACTACAGAAGAATAATTAACTATTTAGTTATGGCCGGAAATTGAAGACATGAGCTTTGGCGATTTTTGGTTCCAGCAGGATATCGCGTCATACCACACAACTCATGCTACAATAGATCTTTTGCGTGCCAAGTTCGACAATCGTGTTATCAGCCGTCCCAGCGACGTCTCAATGTTGCGATTTGACGCCGTTTCGTTTTTCTGCAAACGATGCAGATCTATAAGACGAATATTGAACAAGTCATAAGTGAGATAGAGCCAGAAACCGACTCCAAGGTAAACTGGGTTAACAGCCACATGAATGACATCGCCTTCAATAAATAGTGGGAGTAATTGCTCTTTCGAATAAACCAGTTATAAATGATGATAATTTTTTTAAGTAAACCATTATATAGACCACCCTGTATGTCCTCATTTAGTATTCACCCGTATTTTGTTAGGTAAAACATCAGTTCTTTGATTTTGAAATGTGAGTTGATATTTATATAATTTCTCTCACCTTTTTTTACTGGCTCCGGTTCGGGAGTCTTCAACAGCAAGCGATTTCTGGATGTGGAACGTGATTTGGACGATTTGTTCGATGGTGTTGCACTGGGTGGACGAGATGCGCCTCCTTTGTCTCCCTTCGAAGTAGTTGATGTTGGTGTCTTGGCCGGTGAGCTGGGCGATCCGGGTCCGTTGCGCTCCTGAAATTGAATACACAAATTTGGTTGTTCAGAAATACGTTGGTATTTATCTACATATGTATGTATGCATGTATATATGTATATGCGATACGCCCAGTGCTGCGCGACAAATCCTGTTTACAATTAAAAAATTAGTGTCAGCTGTAATCACCAAATGCATTTTTTCACGCATTTCAAATTTAGCACAATTTTCTATATTATTTTTAAATATTTATTTGACTTTTTTTAATTTAATAAATTATGTGCGCTTCTTGTTCGATTGGTACTCTTTTTCGCCTTATTTCGTTACACTGCTTTTGTACACTTCGATATTTCGACTAATTTGAGCATTATGACTTCAAAGGACGAATGTGATTTTGCAGGAATTCTTTCACATTGTTTTATCGATTCAACTCGACGCAAAGTGTACCACTTTTGGTATTTTTAGTGTAAAGCTAGTTGAATAAAATACCATGCAAAGCAACAAAAAAGAAAAGAAAAAACTACAATACAAGCAAAAACAGAATAAATTCAATGAAATGCGCGAAAACATAAATAATATTCCCACACCCCTGGCACTTCAAGGCTGATTTTCGCGTCTGCGATGGGGCTTTCCAATTGGCATAGATAGTTCGGTCGACGTTAACACTCCTCAGCACATTTACGCCGTTTCGTTTCATTTCGCTCACATCAATAAACATTTGCTCTAAATTATACTTTATGAGTTTAGCTGATTTACTTGATTAGTTCTTTCGTTTTATTCATGCTCATACTTCTTTAATTTATTTTTGTCTCTTTACGAGCCGAAGTAAGTCTTTGCCATTAGTTGTGCTTTTATTTATTTTGACGAAAAGTTTCTTGACTCCGAATTCATGGTGAAGCCACACACTCATATCCTTACCATGTCAGTGGCAAGGTTCAAAAGTTTTGAGCCGCCTACCGTCTTACCATCAAATGTCTATCTACACACCACTTCGTATCACAAAAAGCAGCTGTTGGAATTTACACACCTGTTTAAGCGGCAGCGCTTTATCTATGTGTTGATAAGGCTTGAGTAATATTGTTAGCACAATATTGCACAATAAAATATGTATGTTTATCTTTTTTAGCAAATATGTAAATATGTTTATAAACTACTGCACGGCAGTAATACAATTTTTTAGTATGGCAATTTAGTTCTATCGCTGAGATCGCTCGTTCAGGACTGAGCTGTAAAAACTGGCTTCAGTAGAATTTTCAGCTACTGATTCTCAGACCAAAGCAGCAAGTCAGCTGCGTCAATGAGGGCAGGTCATCAAAGTGTATGCTTTACTTTCTACATACGCACCATATGTAGCCGCACAAACTTTTGCTATGTGTTGTATGTGGGCGGGTTCACTACTGAAGCGTGGCGCCATATCGGAGTTGCGCAACATCTTTCAAGAATCGTTCGAACTCATCACAACTATGCGCACAATGATCTTCAAACAGTTCAATTTCAAAGCGGATATAAGTAAAAACGTATGTATATGCGTGGGTCGTTTGGTTGTTAAGTCGCATATGGTAGTAGTAGATATCAGTCGCTTTTCATCAATTCAAACTTTTGTTTTAATTTTTTTTATTTTTCATTTTCACATTTTCGATGTTATTCCGCTTACCTTTTATGGTATTATTTAAAAAGGCAAAGAAATTAATTGAAAATCGTTAGTGTTTCCTGAGTTACGTTGCCCAGTAAGCACATGAAAGGTAAGAGGCTGTTTTCCACCACTTTATGATTTAGGTTTTAATAGATGACTACCCCGAGTGACTTAAGAATTTACAAGAAACTTTCTGATGGAATGCTGTCGCGGGTTACCCCATGTAGTTTTATTGTAGATTAAATACATCGAATTCAATTTCTTCATGCAGTTGTTGAACACAACTACAACTGTACGATCAAAACCTCCACCCATATACTTTAGTTGAACAATCACCATATTTGACTCTTTTAAGTCCGCACTAAAGACGCACTAATTAGTTCTGCAAATCAAAGATGGATTAGCGTTAACACCTGTCCAAGAGTATTATAAAATTGAGTATACTTCAAATTAGGACCTTAGTAGGGCCTCTAAAAGGACATTGTCTCAAAGGAAACCATGCAAGGAGATTAGGCGTTTACTCGCATGATTTCTGCCGTAGCTGCAGAAATGAGGAAGAGTTGGAAACAATTCAACACCTTTTTTGCACATGCCCACCAGCTCTAGTCAGAAGCAGGAATCGATATTTAAGATCCTACTTCTTAACGAATATAGATAGGTATCAACAACATTTTATGCTTTATAAAAAGCTCAGGATGGTGATATGGAAAGGAAAATGTAGCCCAGCCTCCGCGGCTCCCAACGGACCCATTTCGTGGTTTAAGTGGCATCGTTGTCTCTATGTGCGATGCGGCTGGCAAACCTAACCTAACCTAACTCCGCACCCCTTCTGAGTATTCAATGATGTAAAATCATCTTTTCGGCGACAGAGTTTCGAGCCCATGGAAAAGATGCGACGTTGGCCATGCGAAAATTTAAGATCATTTCAAAAACAGAGTTTAACAATTTTTTCAAGAGTTGGAGAATATTGTGGCAAATTTATTATTGACTGCTAATTAAACACCTTAATTATTGAAACTTATTATGAAAATGGTTGAACTTTAGGGGATTGATTATTTTGGTGGAAATAATCGTTTGAATGAGTCTCGACAATTCAAAGATTGATGAAAAATTGCAAGAAACTGATTCTGTCGAGGATAGAAAATGTAAAGTGAATAAACATAAATAAGTGAACAACGATTCCAAAGCTGAAACACAACATTCGAATCGAGATTGCTCAATCCGAGTCTTTGAAAACTTTAATTATCGTATGGCAGCCTGTAGCCATGCTTAAGGCAGACATTTAAATGATGTAATTTTTCATGAGGTTTGTTCAAAAAATAAGATGAATTTTTAAATTTCGCGGGCTACGTACATTCGACTTTCGATTATTATTGTATTATTTTTTTTATGTTGGTACTCGTCTTGAAGATATGTTCACAGTTTTAGCAATATATCATGTTTAGTTTATTTGTGAGGGACATTCTGCTTTTTAACGCATCTTTTGAAAGACCCTTTATTACCAAGCAGTTTTATTTATTTATATAGAACTGTGGTCAGAGCTGATTGGCTGAAATAGCGAATAACAAAATCGAGTTAAAGAAAATAACCGAAAAGAATCGATTCAGTATAATAATAATAACAATACACCCAAAGATTGCCCTTCTCCTACGCAACCCACACGAAAGGCACAGATCGCATGACACACAGATTATGTTTGTTTAGCGCTAGTCAAAGAAAGCCAGAAATTAAGTTAAGTGTCTAGACGTAAAACTGTTCAGCTACAGAAAAAAATCTTCAGCTGAATAAAATGTAATATTAGAGGCAGGATACAATAATTTTTACAAATTAGTCTTACTTCTCCTTCTATTCCACCATGCTAGCTATCGAACAGAAATCGTGATTCGTATTTTTTGTGGTACCAATTTATATAAAAAAAAAACAACTTTTTGGCGTTGGAAAAAATAAAACAAAGCAAAGCCACATGTATCAGTTGAAAAATTTTAATATGAAACAATAAAAATATTAAATTATATAATATTTTAAATTTTCTTTGTAACAAGGCTTAAAAACAGATCACTCTCTCAATCACCATCGGAAGTAACTCTTATTGTTTTTTAAGGTTCACCAGGGGAGTGACGTTAAACCTGCCTAGAGTCAGTGCATCAGTGCACCACAGCTAGTTAAATAGAAATTTTTTCTACTATAGTAAAACTAACTTAGCCGCGAAAAACTTACCGATATCTGATCAATTAGTGACATATGAGCTATATCTCAGAGACTACCGACCTCGAATATCTTATATAGGGTTTTTCAGTAAGAGCGTTTCAACTTTTGAACTTTTTTGAATAAAACACAAACGGTTTGACTTTTTTAACTATTTTTTTTTTATTATCGAGTTTGAACATATACATTTAAGTATGAAATTCGATTTCTTTTGCATGACCACCGCGTGCACGTTTTACGAAGTCCAATCGTTGAACCCAATTTTCGACCACTCTTTTGCATAAATCGGCCGAAATTCCAGCAATTTCGCGTTCAATATTGGCTCTGAGCTCACAAATCGTCGCCGGCTTGTTACTGTAGACCAATGACTTCACATAACCCCAAAGAAAATAGTATAGAGGCGTCAAATCACAAGAGCGCGGCGGCCGCTCGACCGGTCCATTTCTGGAAATAATGCGCTCATCGAACTTACTCTTCAACAAATCAATTGTAGCGTGTGCTGTGTGGCTTGTGGCCCCGTCCTGTTGAAACCACATGTCGTCTAAGTCCATACCATTCAATTGCGGCTAAAAATAATCGTTTATTATGTCGCGGTATCGATTTCCATTCACAGTAACGTGGCGATCGTTCTCGTCAACGAAAAAATATGGGCCAATTACGCCGCCGGCATGTAAACCGCACCAAACAGTGATTTTTTCGGGATGCAACGGTGCCTCATGAATCACGTGTGGATTGCTTTCTGCCCAGTAACGCATATTTTCCTTGTTGACAAAGCCATTGAGCCAAAAGTGAGCTTCCTCACTGAAGATGATTTTTTGGAAAAAATCTGGATTAAAGTAGCAGCAACAGAACGATTATTTTCATAAAAAATTTGCACGATTTGCAATCGTTGCTCAAGTGTGTAGCGTTCCATGATGAAATGTATACTAATGAAGTTCACAAATGATAAGCGAAAAATAAAAAATATTGAAGCGCACCTATTGAATAACCCTATAGTTTGGTTGTTGGGTATATTAAACTTGTTTGCTTCTTTGCTATACCTATTTGGTTTTTAGTAATAATTTGTAAAATGTTGAATTGTTATAGGAATGCTACAAAACAAGACATACTGCACTCTTAGAAGTATGTTTTAAATGAAAATTAAAAATTATGCGATGGATAAACATAATTTCTCTTATATCATCTTTCTTATATCTCTGGTTAAAAAATGTGAACTTTTGATAAAAATTTCTTGATTTTTTTTAATTTGCACAAAGTTGGAAAATTGGATCTACATATATGCATTCTGCAACAGAATTAACTACATAAAAACTTATTAAAATTAAATAACAAACAAGTAAACTATCAAAACTTGTTCTCTCAAAGACAAGTCGGAAGAAAAAACAATGCTAGAAATCTGAATCTTTAAGGAAAGGTGCTGACTACAATACAACAAATCAAAACCATTTAATTATAATTTAAACTTATACAGAAAGCAGAAAATCCAAATGCAAAAGTGAAAGACTAATAAAAGTTGGAAAAACTTTATGACCGACTCTTGCGAGACTCTGTTGGATACATCGAGATGTATGATGGAATCTATATCAAAACAGACTCCAGAAAATTACCAGGTCTGCTTTACTACATAAATAGAAAGTTGGTACTGTGGATGGGTCTATATTATGCATACATAAAAATAGAAAAAAATTAGGAGAAGATTCTAATTTCCTAATTTCTATTTATTTATTGTTCAAGAATAGTGGTTATATTCCATGCTCTCTGAGATGTTGTTAACCGCTGAAGAGAACAGTGACGAACTAATCAACGTCAGGGTCCCACCCGAATGTGCTCAAAAGGGTGTTCTTTCTCCGCTGTTGTGGTGCTTGGTCGCAGACTCTCTACTAGCAGAGATGCAGGAACTCGGTTTTCATGCCCAAGCATATACGGACGATGTCTGTGCGCTAACATGGGATAAATTCCTAAAAAGGCTGTGCACGAAAGTCTTTCCGATAAAGTCAAATATCTAGGAGTAATCTTGGATAAGAAGCTGACTTGGAAAACACACGTTTCACTGAAGGTGAATCGCGCATTACGGATTTTTCAGCAATGCCGCAGAGCCTTTGGTGAAACCTGGGGTCTGAAACCTGTTGTGGTCCTTTGGATATACATAGCACTTATCAGACCAATCATCACTTACGCCCCTGTGGTCTGGTGGCGACGGACCATGGTTAAGTCCACATTTCGGGAACTATACAGGCTGCAAAGGAGTGTATGTTTATGCATTACGGGTGTCATGAGTACAACCTTCGGCGATGCTCTAAATGCTATGCTTGATTTGCTCCCCTTGGATCTTAAGATACAACAGGAAGCAATAAAAGCAATGTGTACACTCCATAAATATGGTTTCTGAAGACGGAACTTCGGAACACGAAGAAGTCTTTAAGATCCTATCTGAGCAGTTTTTGGTATCTAAAGACGACCTAATACCAGTAGTTTTATTTGGAAGGAAATTTGATGTCAGCAATCCAGAATGCATTCAGGAAGGTTTGGCGGTTATTTTATTTACCGATGGGTCCAAGAATGAAATAGGGTCAGAAGCCGGATGGTATCTACTTAAACGATAGTAATAAGTATCACTTTGCTATGGGTGAAATGGCAACTGTTTTCCAAAGGGAAATTTTTGCCATCCTGAAAGTAGCCGAATGGATAATTGGGAGGAGATGGAACGGGAAACAGATTTGAGTCTTTAGTGACAGTAAGGCTACACTGAACACCCTGGAGAATGATTGTTCATGAATGTAACAAGAAGCTTAATTCTGTCGCAAGACAGAACAGGCTTGTATTTATACATATGGGTTTCAGGACACTCCAGTGTTCAACCGTGGATCAGCGGTTTCCCCATTGGGGCCTAATCCAATAATTGGAATCAGTTCCGCAGGAATCATGAATTAGATTAGCGATTATGTATGCAATTTACATAAAGAGCGATGATCCGATCTATAACGCTGCAGAACTGCAAAGTGTTTTATAACAAGTCCGAACAGAAAACTGTCAAACTTTTTACTTAAACTTGGAAGGAAAGACGTTCGGTTGATGGTCGGTATTATTAAAAGACACAACCCATGGGGTCAGCATATGACCACCATTGGAATTTACATTCAATTTATTTACACGACGGAAACTATGTCGGCCGAAGTTTACAAAAATGAGTACCTTAATTGCCACTACCTTATACCATCCTATAAAAAGCACAATATTTCAGGAATATTTTCGCCTCGATTTGGCTACTGTGCATTACATCCTTTTCATTTTGGCGTTTTTGAAAAAGAAATACGTCAGTTATGTAGCAAAATACGAGAACCCGCCAAACGCTCCAGAATTGAATCCAATATATTAGACCGATATTGGGCTATTGGGAAACAAAATCAAGGGATAGGCAAGATGCTGGTAATCTTAAAGAGTTCAAAAAAGAACAGTCTCAAAGCAAGCGGTACGATCACAAAATGGCGTGTGCAAAACTTTGTGAGAGTGATAAAACGAGATTTTGGCAGAATCCAACTAGGATTTATAAAACTGGGTACTTTATTAGCAAAACAAAGTGTGAAATTTTTCATTGAAAACATAACAGGTTCTTTAGAGTACATTGAAAAATACTGAATTATGACTCAAAGGAATAAGGCCATTTACAATTTCTTTCACATTTTTTCCAGAATGTCTACAAAAAAGAATATGGACCTCTACATGCAACAGTACAGCCCTCGTAATATTAAAACAAGGATTAATAAAAAATATACATATATACATAATACAAAAATTTTAGAAGTAAAATAAAGATTTCCATCACTCAAAATATTTCTTTTTACTTAGTACAATAAAAAATTTATTCAAAAACAAATTTGTGATGCATTAATTTTGCATCACCTTATATAATTCCTTCATATCTTGTCTGTAGGTATTCTGACTCCTAGGCCCATATATTCAATATGGAAGGCCCCTTTTTATGATACCTTTGAACAAACGAGCGCTTCCTGATTCAACAACATTCTGGAATGGAATGGAATTGTGGGTGGCCGGAAAATTTATTCCAAGCACTCGGGCGATATTGCCCTTTGCACCTAAGATCAAGTGATGCATAGGTTATAAAGGATGGGGAGGGATAGGAATTTATTACTCTTCAGCAAACTTTCCAGCTTTATCAGGAATCTTAGCAGTTTGTCAAGGAAAAAGAAAGTCGTCAATTCTCAATACATCTGATACTTTGTTAGGCCCTTTTAGGAAACACTTTGTTGTTTTGCAGATGTTGGTACTACACCAATGGTTCTCATGAAAGCCTTGATATAACCTACTGCTACCGCTATATTTGGCTATATTTGGCTTCGATCCAATTTAACACTCTAAGGAACCACGGAATTTTAGTTGCCTCAAACCTCAAAGTATCTCGGCATCCACATGAGTTTAAGTTCATTCCATCAAAGTTTAGCCTCAACTTACATATCTTCAGTTTTGGAGCCGTCGGTGTGTGAAGTTCTTACCGAATTTAACAAGCGATTATCTAAATCTCTAAAATATTATATTAGCTTGCAAAAAAACTAACGACATATTTTCTTCCAAAGAAATTCTAAGTATCAGTTTATCAACAGCAGTGGGTCTTGCTCTGACAACCTTGAAAACCTAAGAAACTCCAATTTTAAATGTGTTTAAATATCGTCGTTATTGTACTTATTTAATTGCACATTGGGTTAAACTCAAATTAATAATTTTTTAACTAACCAAACATATTTCTTGATAATTACGTTAACAGAATTTGGTCGTACTAGCTGATATTTCTATAAAAATACCAATACGACAACGGAAGCGTGTTTGTGCTCATAAATTCACTCACCTTCTCCTGAGTTGACTCATCAACGCCACTGTCATTGTCACCTTCTGCAATGAAATGGAAGCGTTATTATTTATTGAATTAATAGAGTGAGAAAACGAAATAAAAATTAGTTTCAATACTTGCAAAATTCCATCACAAAGAAAATTTCATATCCAATAAATAATTCTACAATAATATATAAACATAAACGTGCAAAAGAACATAGCCAAATACGGTTATTAAACTATGTCTTATTCTTACTGGGAACACCACTTTTCTGCTTCTTCTCATTCCCTTCGCCACTGCGCAATATTTCATGTATGTCCGACAATGCTTTCACGCCATTCGCATTCACCTCAGCTATAGACGGGAGCGTCTCGCCCATACCAAATGCGTCTTTGAACGAATCCGTTTTATCTACCGTCAGCGCTGGTCCCATAGGATCTTCGTTTACACCCAATGTTTTGCGCGGTGTTATCGCTTGACCCATTACCACATCGTCGTCATCTTCGTTGTAATTCGAACCAGCTGAAGGTGGACGTGGTGGTAACTGTTGTTGTACTTGTTGTGGGGGCGATTGTTGACGTTGTTGCTGATGCGGCTGCTGTTGGTGTTGCAACTGCTGCGGCTGCGGCTGCTGCTGCGGCTGTAGAAGTTGTTGCTGTTGTTGGTAAGGTGGACGTTGCGGTGGTTGTGCGCCCACTTGCGGAGCGCCAGGTGGACGTACAAATGGCGGGCGCGCAGGAGCATTACCAGGATAGGGATTTTGTGGACGATTACCTGGCATTTGTTGACCCGGTGTTGTGGCAGACCATGGATATGCACCAGGTGGACGCGGTTGGCCTTGCCCTGGTGGGCTCATTGGACCACCATTTCCGACAAACGGACGCATTTGCACATTTTGTAATGGTGGCGGCGGAGGACGCTGCCCGCCACCTGGACCACCTGGACCCATCAGTAGATTTCCTCTGCTGTCTGTGTTACGCAAAGGTGGGGGCATTGGTCTTGGCGGAGGACCGCCGGGCACTCCGCCCATATTCATAGGAGCGCGTGGTGGCCCGGCCATCGGACGAGGCGGCGGCATGCCTGCACTGGGAAATGGAGGGCGGGGTCCAGTGACGGTTGGTCGCATCTGCTTAGTCATGATTATAATTGATTTTAGTTGGAGACAAGAAAAATTACATATTAACAAACCTACATATCATTAGCCTACTGTACTTATATTGTATATGTTTATATGAAAAAAGTTACGATTATGTTCCCAACCAACGAAAACCAAATGTGTCTTGCTATGAAATCGTGTAAGACACCTGGTTTATTCCAGCCCAGATAACGCGGTATGTCGCTGTATAGAAATTTTTGGGTTTATTTGTAAATATTTATGCGCAAGTAAAAATATGAAAAAATGTATAGCTTTCTATGTATTTACTCTACTTGCTGAATTTGTTTATATTTTAATGGTATCGTATTTCGTGATTTTGTTCAGTGACATTCCGGAAAAGAGTAGCAGATTTGACCTAAATAATGAAATTCAGTTGTAATCAGAGCTGAACGAAAGGCTACAAATCGCTTATTGATTCAACAAATTCTGACTTTTATATTCCCGCATAGCTACATACATACATATGTATGTAAAAGTAAACGAATATTGTCGTTATTTGTTGAATATGAAATGTATTGCCCAAAATACAAATTAGAATATATTTGCAATACCGCAAGTCCTAGTGTTTGATGACAAAAGTGATTGTAAGTAGCATTTCTCTAAACCCTATGCCAACGCAAATCAACGTCTGCTAAAACAAGATTTTTACTTGTACAATAATAAATGTCTTCAATATTTCTTCAGCTGCTTGTAACATAGTAGGGTACTTTATTGCCTAATTTGAATAACAGATTTCTATATCAATAGCAACTCTCGGTGCAAAGTATCCATTTTGGCTTTCTTATGATTTATGTGCATAAATCTAGTAATTTATGAATTTTAAATGAGATTCATATAAATATATGCATATACAGTCTGTCTAAAAGTACGTTCACATATGCATTAATTACCAATAAATCCACCAAATTAATCTACCCGTTCACATATGGCAGTTTACGTGCAAAATTGACAATCAACTGTCAAGACTGCTTTGAAAGGGTTTCCTTTATAGAAATTGATTTGGTGGAATATTTTGGAGTTTTTGGTTTGTTTTATTATTATTAGCGATATGAAGAAAGGACAAGGAGAAGGAATAGCTAATTTATTTGCGGAATTGGCTGCTAATAATAAACAGTTGGAGGAAATCCGTACACGACGTTTACTTAGGTTTATAATCTCAGATTTTGGGAGAGAAATTTTGTATGGGAAATCTCGCTTTTTAACGGATTAGGCACGAATAGGATAGCACGAAAAAGTAGATCATCTACTTATATGTGAACGTATTATAATATAAGCGTGGCCAGCAAAATTCAAACCTAGACTTTCGTTACAAAAAACATGTAAGTGCTGCTAAATGTAATGCATATTTTTTCGCAAAACACGTTATGCATTTTGCAAAAAACTGAGAAAACGTGCGAAACTCATTTTGAGAACTAAAATTCCGGAGCACATTGAAAAAACCGCTGCTCTCATTAGTCTTCTCTTCTTGATTGGCGGGATAACCGCTTTCGCGATTTTGGCCGAGTTTAACAAAGCGCGCTGACAAGGTAAAGTACCTAGGACTTATCCTTGACAGAGGTCTTACGTGGAAGCCAAACATTGAGGAGAGAATTAGGAAGGCAACAGTCGCCTTGTATGGTTGCAGGGGCGCTATCGGAAAACGATGGGGTCTCTCGCCTAAAGTCACTTTTTGGCTTTATAGCATGATTATAAAACCAATCTTGCTATACGGAGTCCTTGTCTTGTGGAACTCGGTAGAAAGGATGGTATCAGTTAAGAAGCTGGAGAGGGTACAAAGGTCTGCCCTCATTGGAATCAGTGGCGTTGCACGCGCCGTAATCAGACTAAGGTGTTCGGGCCATAAGCTAGACTTAAGTTACGGGCACTCTAGCATTCTTAAAAATATTGAGTTCATCCCCATGATACTGGATCACTGTACACCCATGCTAGGTCCGGGTGGACCGTTTTTTACTCATATCCCCTCAAGGGAGGAGTGGGCGGTGTGCAACATTTGGTGGCTAGGCATGACAAACATGTTCAGGAGAGTTTTCTGTAAGGAGCTTCCCATCAAACTTAGATTCAGGCTACCGGACCACAGTAGTGTTTTCCAAGTGGAGGTATCCGCAATTAAGGAAGCAATGGATTGGTTGCTTACCTCGGTAATTACCGTTAAGGAAGTAAATATTTACTCCGATAGCCAAGCGGCAATTAGGGCCTTGGGCTCGTTGTTTGTGCGTTCGAGATTGGTGGGGAATGTCTGGCTTCTCTCTCGATTGCATCCGAGTACTTCGACATCAGGCTCATTTGGGTTCCCGGTCACAGCGGCATAGAGGGTCGATGAGCTGGCTAGACAGGGAACTTTGGAGACGGTTTCGTCGCGAAATGAGAGGATTGGGGTTCCCTTAAGAACCTGTGGTCTGCTCCTGGAAAGATGGGTCTCGAGTTAACTCAGCGAGCGCTGGGCTAGTGCGCAAACGTGCAAGGCCGAGAGATCCTTCTAAACACAGGTAGATCGGGGACGCTCAAGGGAACTCCTAAGGCTAACAAAGCCCCAGCTCTTAAATTTGGTGGGTATCCTTACCGGGCATTGTCCGTTAGGTGTCCATGCGATTTGTGATTGCCTCAAGTCCGTTCTGCAGAAGCTGTCTTGATTACGAGGTGGAATCATCTCAACACCTTCTTCGCAGCTGTCCTGCTCTCGTCTGGCAAAGATTTAGACACCTGGGCTCTCATTTTCTCGCTACGCCGGCGGATATAGCGTGTCTAAATATCACCAATTTCGTGAAGTTCATCAGTAGCTTGTTGCGGCTAATTACGAACGCAAATCGGAAACCGTCGGCGCCGTCGTAAAATGCATGGCCATCATCGTCGCTAATCCCAAGGCTCCTTTTTCCTTCCCTTCTCCCTTCTCCTCTCCCCTGTATGGTATCACAACGGACGAATTTTAAATATTCGTCCGAGTGTGCCCTAAGCTAGGGCATCCATTTAACCTAACTTAACCGGTCGTTTCTTTCTCGTGCTAACCGGCGCCAGTTGGACACACCAAATGAAGCTAAGTCCTTCTCCAAAATAGGGGAGTACTGCTTCGAATACTCTTGCTCTCATTATAACACATTGAAAAAAGACTTTCATGGGCTAAGACAAATTCAAAACTGAATTGGACAAACGTAATATTCACTGATAAATCTTCCTTTCGGGCGAATAGTTGCATACGTCAGTCCTGGTGTAACACTTATAATCGACAACTTCAACGAACTTTTAATCATGCAGTTAAAGTTTATGTTTGGTTGTTCAGTTGTGATGAAGTAAATCTACCAAAAGGCCGATAGCTGCGAAGACGTTTTAAACAACTAGCCAAGGTCGGATTTTACAAGAAGACAGCAAACCCAAGTATAGAAGCTGAAGGTGTGTAGAGTGGAAACAGCCAAATGCAATTGAAATGTCATGGCAAATTCGGCTGATTTGGAGCCGATTATAGCTAATAATCATGGTTAAACTTTTTTTTTTAATATTTTGCTTTTAATAAATATTATCAATTGAATTCGTCAAATAGTTTCTAAGTTATGGCGGTCACGCTTCTATTATACCGACTGTAATTATTCGATTTCGACAGTTATTGTAGCGAATCATCTCGCCTGCGCTGTTTAGTTACCATTCTATTTGCCTGGCACATATCGGCAACTCTCAAACGACTTATGGAATGGTAAGTTTAAAGCGTGCACTGTGTGCATATAGTATTAACACAATAATAATGTACATGCCCATATTTACTAAAAATATTTTCTACTAAACCTTTCATTAATTTTCCATCTTCAGGGATTTTGATAAATACCATCGACTTAACTATCGACGCCACTTTCCAATACATATTTGTTAGGGGGGATGGATATCAACTCTCAAGAAAGCTCCAGATCAGGTGGCTGAGGTTTTTAAAAAAACTCTTATATGTGTGGGAGCTAGTGAATAGCGAAAAAGATGTGTTCACTTGTACAGCTCGACCCAAAAAGAACGAGACCAAAAATTATTTCCTCTATTAGCTTAACAGTACAAAGCGAAAGAATGAGAAGTTAAAAGCAAATGAAAAGTCACACATGGTTGCATTTATAAAATATTAAGAATGATTAAAAGTATATGAACAAATTAAAGGATAATTATTAAGAATGTAATAAACTTAATCTAGTTGTGGTGTCCCCACATATGTATATCCAAAGTGGATGAATCCTAAGCGAAGAAGTAGTAGCAGGGTTGGTGACTCTATTTAGCGATAGCGAAAAATTGCTTTGACCACACTCCAATACTTAGCCAGGACCCAAAGTAAAAGAGACAGTTCAGAAAGTCCTCTATATAGTCACCTGTAAAATGGTAAAACAGTTTTCTATAATTACAAATCAATAAAAAAATAAATTAAACTCTTGCAAAAAAAAAGAGTGAAGTCCAAGGTGAAGTCCAAAATAAACATGATTGAGCTAAAATAGAAATGACAGGGGCTTTATTCTGACAACTTCGAGTTTATTTATTCAAAATAGTCCCCCCTGGTCTTGATACACTGTTTTGCGCGATCTAAAAGCTTTTCGAAAGAGTGTTTCAGGTCATTGACCGGAATCTGGAATGACCTTCAGGATGTCAGTACAACCCTTTGGGATGGCCTCTACGGACGCAAAACGTTTTCCTTCCATGGCCAAATGCAATTTTCTGAATAGAATTTTCCGGTAGAAGTCACAGGGAGCCATATCAGGCGAATGCGGTGAGTGATTGATGGTTAAAATGCGATTTCTAGTCAAAAAATCAGTCACAAGAGTAGATCGATGAGATCGTGCATTATCATGCAATAAGCGCTAGCTTCCTCCTTCGCGGTATTGAGGGCGAATTCGACGAATGCAATGCAACAAACTCTTCAAAACGCCAATATAGAAAATTACATTGGCGGTTTGGCCCATTGGCACGAACTCCTTGTGGACAATTCCCTTGGAATTGTAAAACCAAATGAGCATCGACTTGATTTTTGACTTCTCCGAACGCGATTTCTTGGGTGGTGGCTCGTCGGGGGGCCTTCCATCGGCTCTTTAACGCTTAGTTTCAGGTTAATGTTGGAAACACCAGGTTTCATCACCAGTTACAATGTTGTAAAGGAAGTTCTCGTTTTTTCTCGCCTTTTTGATGAGGTCTTTCGAATGTTAAATTCTGTGCAATTTTTGCTGCTCAGTTAACTTGTGCAGAATGAAACGTGCTCAGACCTTTCGTAAGCCCAAGTGATCAGTTAAAATGCTATAAATCGATATTTTGGAGATATTCAACCCCGTTTCCATGAATTTTAACGATGGTTTCGGTTCATTTTTGATAAATTTATGAACAATTTCGATTGAGTTTTCGGTGATTACTGATTTTGAGCGGCCTGTATGTTCATTGTCATTTATGTCCTCACAACCATCTCCGAAACGTGTAAAAACTCATGAACTCTGTCACGAGATACTCAATTATTACCATACACTTTTTCATTAATTCAAATGCTTCGGTAAACCCTTTATTGATTTTAAAACAAAATTTGATATTAGCTCCTTGTTCGAAACTCATTTTTGTACCGATGACACAAATATATTGACACTTTAGACGCCATAACTTCGCTTCCACTGAACCGAATGTCACCAAAGCTTTCACTGGAAGTCAGCTAGGGATGTAACTTCCAACGCACTAACTCATTAAAAAGATGGTGGCACCAAAACCATTTGTATGACGCCAGTCCTGTTTATTTGGACTTCACCTTGTATTGCCAATACTGAGGTTTTTTTATTTGTTTATTTGTTTAGTACATGTTTATAACTTCCCTCGGAATTTTTATTCATGATTTTCCTTCTATCTAGAGAAAAGTCTGGGGGATCCGGGGGAATTTCTATTCAGAACCAGGCTGTGTAAATATACCTATTTGACTCCAAATATTAACAGCCAGTCAAAATTAAATTTTACTAAAATGTGCGTTTGTACTATATTAAGAACGGACTGCACGGACTGGCATAAGCCTAATACTGAATTTGATGAAAGAATTGCAGGTGCTACTGCGAAACATCAAGACCACTTTGTTAGGATTTGCGTAATTACCAGGATAGCGGTCCCAAGCACTCCCCAGTCGTTGGAAAGCCTTTTCACAATTACGCAAACTTCTACAACGATTACCTTAATACCTGACCTAAATATAATTAGGCACATTCGTGAGGAGTTAACACGTCGGGTCTAGAAATCAAGCTATAAAAAACTGTCGGTGTTAAGAGTCTTGCAGACTGAATGGAAGAAAATGTTGCTTAAATTTTGCCAACAATTTTTAGAATCAGTGCCAAGGCGGCTCGATTATTTGTTTGGTGTGCAAAACAGTTAAACGAATACAAATTTCGGAGGACTTATACAGTACAAAAAATTGCCAATAAATTGCGTACCAGATGCTTTCCATTTCAATTCAAAAAATTTTTTTTTAAATACTCATAACTTAGTCAAAAATGAACCGATTTTAATAATTTTGGGTTCAAAATGATTGCCATTACTTACACGAGCGATTTCATGTAGAAACAGTTGCAAAAAAGAGGTTGAAAATTTTTTATTTTGCAAAAAACAAAAAGTGCGAAACAGGTTTTTTACTCAAAAATTCATTACTCAAAAACAACTCATTTTAGCTACTAGGCATTCAGCTCAATTAAAGTTTGAAATGTCCTTTTGATTTGGAAAAAGTTATAAAAAAAAATACACTTTTTGAAATATTGAATTTCGAAAAAATTTCAATTTTTTTTCTTTTTTGCTAAATAAAAAATTTTCAACTACTTTTTTGCAATTGTTTCTACATGAAATCGCTCGTGTAAGTAATCACGATCATTTTGAATCCAGAATTATTAAAATCGGTTCATTTTTGACTAAGTTATGGGCATTTAAAAAATTTTGTTTCTTATATAATTAAAAAAAATCGAGTTTGAGCCGAAAAACAAAATTGCCGATAACTTTTGAAAAAAATTTTTTTCAGGCGAAAAAAAATACGTTACATCGAAATCGTAGAACATGACCCGAATAGCCCGGTTGAATTGAAATGGAAAACATCACCACGCATTTTGCGCAATAGCAATTGGAAAATCCCTGTGCTATTTGTCCGATTATCCAATTGAGCCACTGTACGTATCTGCTATGCAATTAAATTCAAATATGGCACTGTTGTTCAAATATAAAAATATTAAAAATTCTGTATAAAATGTATGTTCCAATAAAATTTAAATTCATGCGCTATTGAAGCGTACCCCTGTCATAGTCAGCTAAAAACGCATTTTCTGAGTTTTTACTTTAAACTTTAACTCTTTTTACAGTGAGAACGTGATTTTAATAACTATATATTCTCTTTGCGGTGCCTTGCGTTTCCAATTCTAAATGTAAATTGAAATTAAGAGTCATGTTTCCTTATATTGCCGAGTAAATTTTCTTTTTCATATAGATACTTAGCTATTTTCTCTCTCTCTCTCTCTCGTTTTAGCTATATTAGAAACTAGTTTTAACACATCCATGATTGGCAAATTTTTAAACACTGATTTTAAGTCAGAATTTGGTTTTAACTAAATATATTTTTTCACGTTGGACTGCGACTAAGGCCATTGAGTTTTATATGTGAAAGAACAAATATAAATCAAATGGCAAATATTGCTTACAAACTTACAAGAAATCGAAATTAATCACTATGCTCGAGCGAAAAAATAATAATCGGCAGCTAAGTATTATTCTTGAGTTAAAAAGTAAAAATCGAACAATAATCATTTCTCTTGATCAAGCGCCTTAAAATCGAGATGAAATCTTTATTCATGAGCAGAAATACAATAATAAAAAAATAATCAATGCTTTTAATTAAATTATTTATTAAATATGCTTAAAAACGTGTAAATCAGATAGTAATAATTTAGTGTTGATAAGTACAAGTAGGTTACAGTCTCTGATAAAAACATTCTCAAGTAACCACACAATTGTTTGTATTCAAAAACTCTGAAAATTTATATGCACTTACTTTATATAAATCTATTTGATTGGTTACAGGGCATACTTATCAAAATACCAAAAAAAGGATCGTCAACTGATTCCAATAACGGGAGGGGAATCATGCTACTTAGCTCGACATTGAAAGTCTTCTGCAAAATTTTGCTTAACCGCATACCAGATAAGGTTGAAAAAACACTCCGGAAGGAACAAACTGGTTTTCGTGCCGCGCATTCATGTATTGTTAATATTGTTCCCCTTAGAATCATTATTGAAGAAATGAATGAAATGCAACAACCGTTCTACACGACATTTGTAGATTTTCAAAAAGGCACTCGACTATGTTAAGCACGAAATCATATTCAATCACTAGATCGAAAAGGCATACCCGAGAAACTTTGTAATCTGATAAAGGCACAGTATTCCCACTACAAATGTAAAGTAATGCATGAAGCAATGCTCTCAGAACCAATCGAAGTAGTTAAGGGCGTCAGACAAGGATGCAGTGTTTGATTGTAATTGACGAAGGCTTACACAATGCAATTGACAAAAATCCCCGAAGAGGTATTGTATGGAATCCCCTTAACGTTGAGCATCTAATTTTCTCAAGTAAATAAACTCATCTGCAGTCAAAACTGAATGATTTGCGCAAACACTCTTTAAGATACGGTCTCAAAATAAATACAAAGAAAGCAAAATCGATTAATATAAATGCTACCGAGCCTAATAATATTACCATTGATGGCCAACAGATTGAAGAAGTTGAAGAGTTCACGTACCTTGGTAGCCGAATTACTACTGATGGCGCTTTCACTGATATTACAGCACGATTAAACAAAGCAAAAGCGACCTTTGCAATCCTCAAAAAAGTGTGGTACTCCAAGCAGATTACGGAGAAAACGAAAATATGCATTTTTAATTCTCATATCAACCCGGCCTTATTATATTATATGGTTGCGAATCCTGGTCAACATCAGTGGAGATTGTATTTAAACTACAAACCTTTGTAAATCGATGCCTCCGCACAATAATACGCCAGAAAATTGGATAGCGAACGCTGAATTGCACAGAAGGTGCAATCAAGTTACAATCGACGTCGAAATCCGTAAGAGGAAATGGGCATGGATTGGACGCACCCTCAGAAAACCAGCCCAAGAAATACCAACGATGGCCTTAGAATGGAATCCACAAGGGTATAGACACAGAGGAAGGCCAAGAGGATCCTGGCGACGCTGTCTGCATGACGAAGTAACTCGCAGCGATCTCACCTGGACTTAATTGAGGCAAAATGCAAGCGCTAGAAATATGTGGAAATCATTAACTTTGGCACTATGCGCCACATAATCGGGGCTTAAGCAAATAATAATAATAATAATACTTTATACATTCCATATAAATTTTTCTTTGGATGACTTTTACTAGCTGGTGCTCGACACCAATAGGGAGTTATCTTGCAATTACTAAAATCGCTACTTCAGGATAAGCATTCCAAGTCTATTGAGGGCATAAAAATAAATATACTGAAGGTGTTGCTGATACACACAAATTTATACGATTTTTAAATATTCATCAATTAAGATACTTAAAGTATTTACATACGAGTATTTGAGAAGAGTAGTCGAAATTTATTAATTAAGGTTTTTTCTCAATATATGGAGGTCACTTGACTTTTGTAATATTTCTTCACTGTAACGTGTTATTTTTAGCCCTTCAATGGGCAGGTCATAGATTTTGAGTTTGCTGGGTGGAAACTTATGTCGCTAATAGGATATAATAAAGAGTGTCTCCAGATGATCTGCCAAATTAATTTAATAAACAAATAAATAGTTTTATTCTTTACAAAGTACGAATAACTAACATATATTGGTACAAATATTGAGGCTATAAGAAATCAGAAAACTAATTGACCGCCGTAGCCAATTGGTGCGTGACTACCATCCGGAAGACTTAGTTTCGAATCTCCGTAAAACAACAAAATGAATAAAAAAAGTTTTTTTCTAATAGCGGTTGCCCGTCGGCAGACAACGGCAAACCTCCGAGTGTAGTTCTGCCACGAAAAAGCTCCTCATAAAAAATATCTGCCGCACGCCACAAATAAAATGCGATCCAAACTCACAATAAAGGATGTAAACGCCATTACATATATGTATATATGTATAATATAATGGATGCATAATTTAAATAATTTTATTTAAAAATTTGAACATGCAATGGAAACTAAAAACGCTAAGCCCCTTAGGAAATACTGAAGCTTATCCGCTCCAGTAGAGTCCGAGCAATTAACATACCACAGGTGCCATAAAATCAAGACATTGCATAGCAAATCGAACAAATCTACATTGAACTCTTTCGAAGGTGACACAAAATTACCCACTCTATTAGAAGATGATAACACTTGTGAACTGAAGTATACAAACAGAGCGCTAAAGGTTAAAGTAAAGATTTCCATCAATGCAGGGTTGTTTTTGTATTTAGTAAAAAAGTGATTCAAAAGCAAAATTGAATGATTGAGGAAAAGGATGATAATGATCCTTAAAGTCTCGTTCATAACGTCGTAGAAAGGGTAATTTGGGCTTTAGGAAGAATGAAACTAATGTGATTAACAAGGGAAAATCCTGAGTCCAATACTGGATCAGAAAATTAGTATACCGCGGAAAAACGACCATTAGAAATAGTATATCGTATCGGATTTAGAACATTAGGGGAGATCATGTGAAGTGATTATTTGCTTCTATTACTCCATTCGGATAGATTGTTAAATATAGTTAAATAAATGAGTGAAATGAAATTAAATGTTCAAGGTTTTGGTGCTATATCAAATGACCGCAAATTGTGCTAGAAAAAGACTCTATAATTTATTTTAGTTAAATTTACTTTTAATTTAAATTTAAATTAAAAGTTTGGAGTGTAGTTCTAGTGAAATGTAGTTCTGAGGCCTCCGACTAAGCGAAATTCCCTGATCTCAATTTTCAATGATTAGTACACTATATTTATGAAAAGTTTTAAATATCAGATCAGTTTGAGACACCCAGTACATATAAACATACATATCTAAGGTCTGTCAAAAATGGCGGCTAGATGTTAGTATTGAATATTTTCTGGACGGTACCTGTTTTTATGTCATCTTTGATATCTGTCAAGTTGACAGTTATACAATTTTACACAATAGAACAACGTATTAAAATTATTGAAACTTATTATGAAAATGGTTGAACTTTAGGAACAACATATCTCAAAATTTGGTGTTTTTTATGGAAATAATCATGAGAATGAGTCTCGAAAATTCAAAGGTTGATTAAAAATTTCAAGAAACAGGTTCTATCGAGAATAGGAATATGACTATTAAAAATATTGCTGCTACAGCGGAAAGCCTGCTGAACAAAGTTCAACTTCAATATCTCGACGTTCTCTACAAATGGGCATTCATGAATTGACTATTAGGCGGACCTGTAGACGTGCTCAAGAGCCGCATTTCGTATAAAAATAGTAAAACCTGAAAGAATCAAAATTAGTACATATTCAATTTTAAAACGACATCTGGACGCATCTTTTGAAAGACCCTTTATATATCATAGATGCTTGAACAATTGCTTTGTAAGATGTGATTTTACATACTACTGCTATACTTACCGCCTCTGCATCACCCATTCTTGTTCACAATCAATTAAATTAAGAGTTAATTTTTATATTTGATTTATTTCGTTACTTAAATTCACTGCTGCGTTTTAATTATTTACTACTTTATTTCAACGTATCAAATCATTCGTTACTGCTCTCTTATGCGTTTTGTTACTTAGCGTCAGGATTTTATTAATTTGTTTGTACCAAGTGTCTGCGACAACTCTGACACTTTGATATCGAGACTCACTCACTCACTCACTTAAAGTTTTGTTGAACAGGGGAAATACACAAAAACAAAAACAAAAAAATAAGCCATTCAATAGTTAAAAATACAATAAAACAGCTTTATTTCACGTATTTTCCTATAAAAAATAATGTTTCAAAATGAAACCAGGTCAGTCGACGTAATGACTCTATTTGAAATTCTTTCAAATGCTTCTAAGCACACACAAACATATAAATTTCTCATCACAAACAAATAACTCAACCGTCTCAGGGTATTTATAGACCACAAAAGCACTTTTTTGTTTTTATATATACATACCTAAATCAACCTAAGGACCTACTAATAGCAATTATACATACACATGTATGTAAGTATGTAGGTATAGTTAGAAAGAGAAAGTGGTTGTACATATCTTGCATATATTTACTGCCATTTCTGACCACGAGTGCTCACTGAGCAGCCAAGCAATCAAGTCATCGCTGATTTGCGTATTCTAATGCGCCGTTTAACACTTTCAGTATTGTTTGCCATTTGGCTTTTAATCTAGAGGCTTGTATGCAAAACACTTCCCTTTTATATACCCTTTTCACGTTGTTGCAGTTCACGTTGACAATAAAGTTGAAACTATTGAAACTTCAAAAAACTTTGCTATTGCTAATTTGCATGCGATTTTCTATTTGAAGCGATTGAACAAGAATGCGCAATCACAGCCACTACCGTCGCCGTCACCGCCTCTTTTACTGTCACCGAGTTTGATGCGCGCAAAACCCTTTGGATTGGATCTATGAATGTAAACACTTGTATGTGAGCATCTAACTGGCTTGTACGATCGTATGGCTGTAATTGTTTGTGTTGTGGTTTTTTGTAGGGGTATCTAATACAGCCACAAATGGCTGACGGGTACGAAATGCACGAATAATTTCAGTTTGCGGTAAAGTTTTCGACGCCATTGTTGCGGCAATCGACATTTGATTGCTATCGATGGCGCTGTGCTGGTGGTGTACAGTGGTGCTGTAGTTGGTCGAATATGAACAAAAATTAAGATACAAGAAATGAAATTGGAAGGCTGCAAGGAAGAAAAGGCGGCGCATTTTTCATAGATATGAATGACTATGGCGGCCGCTGAATGGGTTGGTGCGTGACTACCATTCGGAATTCACAGAGAGAACGTAGGTTCGAGTCTCGGTGAAAATTAAAAAAAAAAAACATTTTTCTAAAAGCAGTCGCCCCGCGGCAACCAATGGCAGACCTACAAGTGTATTTCTGCCATATATGAATGAAACTGACCTTATCTAGGAAATGTGAGGTTGTTACATACATACATACCACATATATTTGAAGGAGCTACACACTATACACTTGCGGCAATGATAATTAAATAAATACAGCCGAAGGCCTTGTAGCTAAGTGAATAAAATGATTAAGTTTTTATTTTATTTTATTTTTTTGAACGCATTTCCGACAGGGTTAGGAATTTTTGCATTACCACCATCTGTTTTCGGTAAACACTTCGTGAAACCGAATATTTAACTACCCCCCTTGAGTGAAATAAGGTCTTAGCAAAAAAAAATATATTAAAAATGTTTAGTGACAGTGCAATTTTTCACTGAAAAGAGAGATAGTAAAACGTTTATTGCACTAATTATTTAGCGCACTCTCCCCAACCCCGATCACTGAGATATGAGTGAATATTAAAAGTTTTTTCGCTGTTTGCAAATATATATGTACATTCCAAGTTGGCCATGCATGTATATATATTAGATTTCTTGCATGGAACATAGGGTCCCAAGTATACAAATTACAGCAATAACTTATAACTTTGCTTTCAGAAGCTGACAATTTTAATGAGTTGACAATTATTTTTTCTTTTCTTATAAGTCAAAAACTCAAACTCAAGATTTGAGAAACTACTTCTGATGAAAATATATATATATACAGTAGGTTCTGTTTTTATGCGGCTTTTTTTTATGCGGTTTTGAAATAGTGCGGTTTTTTTTTTAATTACAAAATGCATGTCGACCTATCGGGAATTGTACATATAAACAAGATTCTAAACCAGCTAAGCAAAAACTCATCACAGATTACATCAGAAATGCTAACCCTACAAGTTTGGAAGATATATAAAGATATAATTTTCAAAAATACAATATTTTGTTTATGCGATTTTATTTAATTATTTCAGATTCATGCGGTCTATGGAACGTATCTATAGTAATAATATGGGACTAGTGCCCTTTTTTATGCGATTTTATTACATTATTTCAGATTTATGCGGTTTTAGCATTTGAAACGTATCTATAGTTTTACTATAGAACTAGTAGCTTTTTTTATGCTGTTTTTTTTATGCTGCTTCTTGCGGAACGTATCTACCGCATAAAAACAGAACCTACTGTATACATATATAATGAGAAATTATGTGCTTCTCAGTTTAATTAAAAAAAATATTTAAAATAGCTAGCATTTTTTGGGTGACCAAGTATTCAAATTCCTATTCCATAAACTTTTTGACCTAAGCATATAAGGTAGTAACTTCACTGCTGATTTTTACTTTTAATTTTTTTTTTTTTTTGGAATGTATTGAAAGTTAAAGAAACATTGTTTTTTTTTGTTGCCTATGTGATTTTGTTTATTTACATTCTGATTAAAATTTTGACATTTTTGCCACTAAATGCATCACCTTGTTTGGATTTACCTAGAAATTCAAGTACAACTCAATTTCCTTCAGTAAAACCTCAGTACTAAATTTTTCTGATTGCTTGGATTGCTAGAAAAGTAAACCATCTAATTTGTGAGTATCAAATGATTGACTATTCGCATGCTATAAAATAAGTAAATTAACTATTTTGAAGTAAGTAGACAATCAGTTTATCTAGTTTCTTGAGCGAATTGTTCCAACAAAAGTCCTAAGACCCATCTGAATATTTCTAAGAACTATAGGACTATTCTAGAGCTATGGAATAATCTGCTACAACCAATTAAATGAGGTATAATGGACTAATGGTTAACTTGTCAATGGAATGTTGTGATTCCAGCTAAAAGTGTTGTCCAAAACAAGCCATAGACATTACCAGCTTCTAATGGAAAACCATTGCACATATTTGCAGTATTTAGCAAGGATGTCGCTAATTATCGTTAAATGTCGTATGTCGTGAAGTCTAAATGGCAAAAATATATTTAAAGTTTTTGCAAGGTATCGTATACAAGTATGTCATGCTATGAATTTTCAGACAATTAAAAATAGTTAGTTGTGATTTTAAGGCGCCTAAACATTTATTTAGCCGTTACAACCTCTACGGCATAATACAATAAGAGACTTACGGTACCTTGTGAACAACCTAATGGGCTTTGGGATACGTAGAGATCTACTCCCTAAACTTTTTTTCACTCTTATATTTATCATGCATAATCTTATGCAATTGAAAAGTTCTCTCCAACAAAAAAATGATTTATTTGGAAATGATAAGTAAAATAAAGTCTACATAAATATATTATTTGTTCCCATAAATACAAAACTCAATCAAGTACAACTACTTAAAAAGAGCAATTCCATATCAAATAATCCAAGCATTTTGGACATTGCTTGAGTGAAAATATTTTGAAAACAAAAATTATAAATTTAAGATTTATTCAATTAAAAAAAAAACGGTTTTTTTAAATGAAACATAATTTATATATATATATTGTATATTTATATATATATATTTTTTTTTTGATAAAACATTCTTTTTCTTGTTTGGAATCATTGGAAAGTAAATTTTTTTATATATCTTTTTTCTTATTTTTTATTAATTGCTGAGACAATACTTAGATATGTGTGCAACCTTCATAAGGGGGTTTATGTAACTTTTTGAGTTACACCTGTGTTCAAAATAATAGTGGCGTTATGAATTACCAAATTTTAAGTATTTCTTTTTTTTGTACTTTATATTTTTTTGTTATATAATGGGCTATAATTCATTACATTTTAATATAATAAAGAAGTTTAAGTTTAGAAGTTGCTCAAAAATTCGGCTTTAGGCTTGAAACAATTTTTTGTGTACGGTGTTGAGAATTTTCTTATGGAAATTTATTAATTTTATTTGAATAAATTCAAACACGCAAGTTAAATGTAACAAAATTTACATCCATACAAGGAATTAATCTTAAAAAGGTACTACAATTTAATTATTTTTACTTTAAAGTTTCTGATTTATATAGTTTTAGTGTCCAAAAACGTTGTTCATTCCTTCTTAACTAACGCTTCAATTATAAATTAAAAATTTGTATTCAAAATCAATAAGCAAAATATTCAATTTTTTAGTGCGAAAAAATATCCACCCTGATCGCAAAATGATACACTGTGAAATAGCAATGCCTGATTTGGGAATTCCAGTAATATTTCGTGTAACAGCGCGCTAGTAGAACAAATTATTGAAAAAACTAATTTCGAACACAATTAAAATTTTCGGCAGGAGGCATACCAAATAGTTGCAGTTAATAGGAAATAGAAATTCATTTCTGGCAGCACTCTCATCAAATTTTAAGTAATCAAATTTCTTCAATAATCAAGCAATATTAAATGCTTGTACTATAAAAGCCACTAATACAAAACGTCCATATAGTATATAAATATTATATTCATTATTATTTATTTTTATAGATATTTTTATGTAGTTTCCAAAGCAGGTGTAAAATTGTAACAGTGTCCAGCTTAAATTGTAATTTTATTGATTTTTCATGCATCCACAGCAGGGCATTAACACTTGACGCCAGCCAGGATAATGCACTTTAACCCAGTGAAGGGTCAGTCTGCACTCATAACTAAGTATTTTTAACAAACATCTTCAACTATTTCGCACAACACGCGATTTACACAAAAAATATATGTATCACGAAAAACCTTGTTTAAACTGTGAAGTTGTAAGCTTTGCATTGAATATTAAACGTTTTAAAATTTATAGAAAAAAAATTCTATTTCACCAAAACATTCACAAAATACACGAAACTGCATCAAACAAAACAGGACTTGTGAATGGACGGTTTACTTTATTTGCCAGAGAGTATCAATTTCGATAGGCAAACAATCAACTGTTAAACGCGAACGCTCAGACACGACTATTCGTGCGATTGGCAAAGGAATGGAATTTCTTAGAAATTTGTTTTGATTTTTTCGTTTGCTTTTCGAGCGGTTCGATGTAAGTTGGAAAAAAGGAAACAAACATAAATGACCTCCTTCCACGTTCCAACGTCAATAGCTCGTATTAAATACATATATATAATACGACATACAACAACAAAGCAAAGTAGACGGAATACTAAATAGTAGTCGTAGTCGTAAAATAAAAATGTCCTTGCGCAGTTTGTTGGTTGTCAGTGGCAAATGCGAACGACTAACCGCCCGCCCGCACAGCTAAGCAAATCAAACGACACAATTGAATATGAAGGCATGGCGTATCTATTGACAAACACACATACATACTTATTTACCCCTTTAGATAATCCGCGTGCTTATGCACCCGCATGCGCCCCTACTACCTCAAATATTTATAGCGAGTGGTATTAGGTGGCCAAACCATAACAAAGCGAACACTTGCACATCGTGCTTCTTTAAGAAAACCCGAGTCGCGAAATATGAAAATAAGGGCATGGCGGCAGGTGGTACCGGCAAATTGTGTACCTCTTGTTTTTTTTTGGAGTGAGACTTCAGCGGATAGACTTTTGTTGGTGAAGTCATTAAATACAGTCGGAAAAGTTTCAACAGTAAAGCATCAAATAAAAATCTATTAAAAAGTAGAAATAATTAAAAGTGGAATGAAAATTGCTACAGCCAATGAAGTGGAGTAAAATATATGATTGGAAAGATGGAAAAATACGAATACAATATAGAGCGTTTTCAGCTTTTCTTATTGCGAATTGATAAAATCAAGTTATTCTGAAAGCCTGGACTTAATTAATTGCTGAATTTTTAATTTTAAGCATTTTTTCAAGAAAAATAAATTAAGAAGCAAAGTAGAAGAACGGAAAAAAGTAAATATCTTAGACGTTAATTCTGAATTTATGACCTCCTTAACTTAAAAAACGTAAAATACTGAAATTTTGAATATCTGAAATTTGTATGTTTTTCCATTTTATTTCTTTTTTAAGTCTATGATTACAAAAATCTTACAGGCCAGGTGCTACAGAAAGTTCTTAATATTACCTTCTTAACGACTATTTACAAAACTTGTTTCTTATAAATAATAGGAAGTGACCCTAGCTACAAAAAGAAATCTTGGCATGACAAGTCAAGATTTCATTTTCTATAGGTTTTATTAATTTCATTAAATACTTAAGTGCACCAAAGCGCACCATAATAGCCATTTTTGATAAAAAATGAATTGCACATTAAGAATTATCATACACGAAACTCCACAGAAAGACCTGTTTATGATAAAAGTATTTACATTTAAATTAAATATGGTTTTTTTTAAATACTCCTCCGAGACCAGCAATTTCAAGCTGATGCTTTCCATTTCAATTCAACCGGGCTATTCGGGTCATGTTCTTCGATTTCGATGTAACTTAAATATGTTGCTCTCTGGTCAAAATAATGAGACACGTATTTTTTTGTTCGCCCGAAAAAAATTTTTTTCAAGAGTTATCGGCAATTTTGTTTTTCGGCTCAAACTCGATTTTTTTTAATTATATAAGAAAAATTTTTTTTTAAATGCCCATAACTTAGTCAAAAATGAACCGATTTTAATAATTCTGGGTTCAAAATGATCGTCATTACTTACAGGAGCGACTTAATGTAGAAAAAATTGCAAAAAAGTAGTTGAAAATTTTTTATTTAGCAAAAAAGAAAAAAAATTTAAATTTTTTCGAAATTCAATATTTCAAAAAGTGTATTTTTTTTTTTGTTATAACTTTTTCCAAATCAAGAGGACACCTCAAACTTCAATTAAGCTGAATGCCCAGTAGCTAAAATGAGTTGTTTTTGAGTAATGAATTTTTGAGTAGAAAACCTGTTTCGCACTTTTTGTTTTTTGCAAAATAAAAAATTTTCAACTACTTTTTTGCAACTGTTTCTACATGAAATCGCTCGTGTAAGTAATGACGATCATTTTGAACCCAAAATTATTAAAATCGGTTCATTTTTGACTAAGTTATGAGCAGTTCCTTTTGATTTGGAAAAAGTTATAAAAAAAAAAAATACACTTTTTGAAATATTGAATTTCGAAAAAATTTCATTTTTTTTCTTTTTTGCTAAATAAAAAATTGTTAACTACTTTTTTGCAATTTTTTCTACATTAAGTCGCTCCTGTAAGTAATGACGATCATTTTGAACCCAGAATTATTAAAATCGGTTCATTTTTGACTAAGTTATGGGCATTTAAAAAAAAATTTTTCTTATATAATTAAAAAAAATCGAGTTTGAGCCGAAAAACAAAATTGCCGATAACTCTTGAAAAAAATTTTTTTCGGGCGAACAAAAAAATACGTGTCTCATTATTTTGACCAGAGAGCAACATATTTAAGTTACATCGAAATCGAAGAACATGACCCGAATAGCCCGGTTGAATTGAAATGGAAAGCATCAGCTACAACCCATACTTCCAGAAAACCTTGGTGTTATTAATTCCGTATTATGATGGCGGGCAATCGAAATTACGTGAAATACTATTAGGTACGGAAAAAGTTCTCGGTGTTTTTTAAATTGACGCCTATATGTTAGTAGTAAACAATTCTTAGATGGTACCTTCTTTAATGTCATCGTTGACATTTGTGAAATAGAGAGATTTACTATTTTAAATGATAGAACAACGCTATAAAATTATTGAAACTTATGACGAAAATGGTCCATCTTTAAGAGCAACATATTACAAAATTCGTGATTCGTTGACAATTCGAAATCTGGATTATCTGTTGAGAATACAAGGTAAAGTCCAAAATAAACAAGACTGGCGTCATAAAAATGTTTTTGATGTCGCCATCTTTTTAATGAGTTAGTGATTTCCAGTGAAAGCTTGGTGACATTCGGTTCAGTGGAAGCGAAGTTATTGAGTCTAAAGTGTCAATATGTTTGTGTCATCGGTACAAAAATGAGTTTCAAACAAAGAGCTAATATCAAATGTTGTTTTAAAATCGATAAAGGGTTTACCGAAACATTTGAATTGATGTAAAAAGTTTATGCCGAGGATTGTCTATCGCGTTCTACAGTTCATGAGTGGTTTACACGTTTCAGAGATGGTTGTGATGAGTCATCACCGAAAGCTCCATCGAAATTGTTCGTAAATTTAGCAAAAATGAGTCGAAATGATAGTTGAAATTCATGGAATCGAAGTTGAATATCTCCAAAATATCGATTTATCGTATTTTAACTGATCACTTAGGCTTACGTTTCATTCCGCACAAGTTAGCTGAGGACCAAAAATTGCTCAGAATTCAACATTCGAAAGACCTCATTAACTCTTTCCCTCACGCTCTTTACTGCGACATAAAATTTTTTTTTTTTGTTGTTAATTGGTGAATATGGAATACAAGTAACACACGAATGCAAAAAAAAAATATTTACCGTTAGGTTTTTGAGAAACATGGTGGTCACCACCAGTAACCACCATGACAGAAGGGTACAAAAATTTATTAAAACTAATGCACTCAATTACTTAACTTTTTTATTTATTTTAAAAAAAAAGACAATACAAAATTTGGTAATAAATTTACAAATAATTATTTCTTGTGTAAATCTGAAAAACATGTCTTTCCTTTTCGGAGGCAAAGTGGGACGTGGCATGTTCTGCATTGCCATACTGTGCGGACAGGGACGCTTTTGGTACTGCAAAAGGCGCAAATTCTAGGTGTGCCTCTAAGCGGTTGGTGTCGATTACTCTCATGGCGGATTTCAGCAGGCACGCTAGGCTTATACCGTTTTATAGCAACTGGTACAGGAGATCTTGGGCTTGAACGATTGCTGATCGCGGAACTTCCTCGAGCTCGCTTGCTTACGTAGCAAGCTGCTAATAGCCCCTGATAAATTGAGCGGCGAAAGTCCTTCAATGTCAACGTATCCAAATGAGGTCTGTTAATCTGAAGCTCTTTATAAGCTATATAGCTATTGATAACGCAGCAATCCAAGAAATGAAAAAAAAAATTCGGTGCCACCACTTTTGGGATTTTCCGTCGATGGAGTAACACGCTTTTAATTGACCGAATTTATCAACGAAGTTCATATTGCTGTTGTATTTCTTTACAGCCAGAGGGCAATCGATCCTAACTGCACTTCCATCACGTTCCCTGCGAGTAACTTGTTCCACATCTTTGAATTTTATCATGCTTTCATCGATCGCGACACATTCGGATGGTTTATAATTATTTCTGAAGTTGCAGCAAAGAATTTCAAGCAAAGGACGGACTTTATATAACTTATCATAGTCTGGATGCGTTCTAGCAGGCATGAGATTATTGTCATTCAGATGCAAGCATCCAAGAAGCCAGCTGAAGCGATTTAGGGGCATACAAGAGGAAATGTAGGAGTCACGTAAATCAGGATCAGAAGACCAGTAATCTTTGCAACTCGGTAGCTTTTTTATACCTATCACCATATTTATGGCCAAGAAAGTTTGTATTTCAGAAGGACTGGTGGGAGAAAAAGGTTTACCTTCTTGTGTTGCATATAGGTTAGTTTGAAAGCTAATGACCAAGTCCTCTGTCCAAAACATGTGAAACAATCGGAGTGGTGTTAAATCTTCCAAGCTGATTATATGATCAGCTAAGCCCACACTCTCAACAAACTCGCCATGTATATCCATAGAGAAGGTCCTTTTCCATTTAGGAGGCTGCAAGGTCGTAGAGCTAACAATATTATTCTGACTTACAAAGTTTGATAATGGTATGTCATCCTCGTCGTCGAATAGCTCTTCATGGATATTCTATACATCTGCCCCATAGACATCCAATATCGATTTTGACACTGGCCACTCAGGCGTGTCTTGATTTTCATCCTCATCGGAACTGGCTTCACTTTCAGGTCCTGAAGGTAAATCTTCTTACAAATGATCGTTGCATTATTGAAATAATTGCCTAAAATATTGTAAATACCAAAGAAAGTCCCACTCATAGTGACCGTATAAAAAAGCAAATTCTAGGAATACTTGCGTCACGGTGGTTATTGTTGCTAACCACCACTGATTATAAAAAATATTCGTAAAATAATAGAAATTTAAGCGAGAAAGCAACCACTGTGTATCAAACACACCACAAGAACTAAATTTGCACAAAATTCAAACCATAAATTGCGTTATTGAATTTATTATGATTTTTTACTTCTAGCTTTCACAAATACGCGCGGCCACGGATTTTTACTTTAAATTTTTTCAACACGTGGTGGGTGTATTTCTAGCTATTAGCGCCCTCTTCACTTAAAACGAAGCAATAATCAATATTCGTGCAAAATTAAAAACATAAATGTCGCCAACCGTCGTAAAAAAAGTAAAAAAGAGGTGGTTAGCAACGCTAACCACCGAGACGGAAAGAGTTAAAGAGGTGAGAAAATACGAGAACTTCCTTTGTAACTGGTGGTGAAACGTGGTGTTTCCAACATTAACCTGAAACTAAGCGTCAAAGTGCCATTGGGAAGGCCGCCAGACGAGCCACCACCCAAAAAATCGCGTTTGGAGAAGTCAAAAATCCAGTCGATGCTCATTTGGTTTTACAATCCCAAGGGAATTGTTCACAAGGAGTTCTTGCCAATGGGCCAAACCGTGAATGCAATTTTCTATTTTGGCGCTTGTTGCATCGCAATGGTCGAATTCGCCCTCAATACCGCGAAGGAGGGTATCATTGCGACTTATTTTTTGTCACAGGAGGAAGCTAGCGCTTATTGCATGATAATGCACCATCTCATCGATCCACTCTTGTAACTGATTTTTTGACTAGAAATCGTATTTTTACCATTAATCACTCACCGTATTCGCCTGATATGGCTCCGTGTGACTTCTACCGCAAAATTCTATTCGAAAAATTGTATTTGGCCATGAAAGGAAAACATTTTGCGTCCGTAGAGGCCATCCAAAAGGCTTGTACTGACATTCTGAAGGACATTCCAAATTCCGGTCAATGACCTGAAACACTCTTTCGAAAAGCTTTTAGATCGCGCAAAACAGGTTATCGAGGCCAGAGAGAACTATTATGAATACATAAACTCGGAGTTATCAGAACAAAGCTCCTGTCGTTTCTATTTTAGCTCAGTCTGGTTTATTTTGGACTTCATCTTGTATTGTTGTTGTAGCCCAAAGTGTTGCTGAACAACCTACAGCCAACAACGTCGATATCTCGACGTTCTCAACAATTATGCATTCATCAATCGACTGTTTGATGTGTTTTATCTGTAGATGTGCTCATGGTGGACATTTTGATGATGTCTTTTTCACATATAATTGCTAAGAGCCGTATTTTAATCTTTTATATATTTTATTTTAAAACAACATCTAGCCGCGTTTTTAAAAGACTATTTATTTAATTCCTGGATAATGGAATAAGTGCTCACGTGTCAGTCTGACTCTATTATTTCCATGATAATTTCAAAATTTTTCGACGACTGATCTATCCAAACGAAATCGGTGGAATCACCGCTTTTCTATTGTACTCATTACTGTATTTGATTACGAGAGTCGTTTGAAAAGTCCGTAGAAAAAGAAAAACTACTTAATTGTTTGCGGCAAACCTTTTTTATTTTTCCACATAGTCTCATTTTAAGCTCTAACACTTCATCCAACACTGTCATAGTTTGTTGATGCCTTACGAATAATAGAATTTATCCAAATATAAAAAATAGCTATTTGTTTCTCGTTTGAATACAATCATTCTTCCGGAGGCCATTTCTTCAAATTGAGGGTCAAATTCTAGTCCGAAGGATGCGATGGAGCCAAGTTATGAGAATAGGGGAACGAGTTGGAACCCTATTTTTATTAATTTTGCGACCACAACTACTGAGGCCGCAGTTGGTGTATTTGCGTGATAGAAAAAGAAAATCATTCGACTTCATCGATTCAAACGAATGTCAAACCAAAGCAATAGACCGATCTCGATTAAAATTGGCGAGTGTTCTTCAAAGAGATGCTATTAACTAAACATAACCTCCCACCAATAATGGCATATCCCTGACTTTGCACGGACTTTTCAAACTACCTTCTTATAAACAGCATAGCAATTTGGCAGACTGCTCCGACTTGTCAACTTGGTTGTAGTGGTACTAAAGAGTGTAATGACGTTTCACATAACTGGCTTCATTGAACACAATATAGTCAACGAATTTTTTCTAGGCGTAATGTCATCTTTTAATTACTGTGTAGTGCGACCTGATGCTCATCGTGAGACAACACTTAATATACACACATCTAACGGGTCAAATTTTTACTCTTACTTCATATTTATTATTATATTGTTATAATCCCGTCTGCTTTGTATTAAGATTCGGTTAAAAAGCAAAAATTACAGTTCCTCTAACATTTGAGCTAGTTTTTTACATAAGCCCACGAAAAAGGTAGATCACATAATTTTATTTTACTATGGCGTTAAGTTCTTAGATGCCAAATTACACAAATAGTAAATATGATAGAA
The DNA here is from genome assembly GCF_027943255.1 of Anastrepha obliqua. NCBI lineage: Eukaryota > Metazoa > Arthropoda > Insecta > Diptera > Tephritidae > Anastrepha > Anastrepha obliqua. The sequence goes on from NC_072892.1 coordinate 93,918,377, forward strand.
TGGTCACAGTATAATGGTGCCGTTTCGTCTATTGAGACAAGGCACGCAACTGAGCGTAGAGTGCAGAGTGTGTGTATTTATAACGGGAACATTATATTGGCATCACATACTATGAAGCTGATCCGATAGACGAAGGACGGACAGCTATCAACTTTAAAAGGTACAGCAAGTCAGGAACAAATGTCACAAATTTTGTGATTTTTGCCAATTGATACCAAGAAGAGGAAAAAGTAGCAAATCACCAGTACCTTGACAATTGAAAGTTTTGGCGTCAAGTGGCCTGCAAAGCATCAATGCATCTACAAGGAATGGCTGTTTGGTGCGATTTATAGCAGGTGGTATCATTGCGACTTATTTTTTGTCGAAATGAGGAAGGAGGCACCGTTACCTTCAATGGGCCTCGGTATAGAACGATGTTACCTGACTTTCTGTTAGAGCTTTACAACAACGATATATTCCAACAAAATGATGTAACGCTCGAAATTCTGAAGGAACGTACCTCATCTGCGTCCATAAATTGGCTGCTGCGATCTTGTTACTCGATTGTTTTCTCTGAAGTTACATCAAGTCTATAGTCTATGGTAACATGGATGCCACTTTGGACGAAATCGAGGTCAATATTCGAAACACTATCACCGGAAAAAAACATATATTAGAACGAGTCACTAACAATTTAAGCAACTGCGTGAAGCCTTGCCAGCAAAGTCGAGTCCACCATTTGAATAATAGATGTTTCATAAATAAAGGCACGAATTGCTCGTAAAAATTCGATATGTCCGAGCTCAAATGTGCTAACAAAATTGGGAGCTCTAATTCAAATTTATTTTCCAAACCTTACCTGTCAACCCTATAAATTAGAAGCAGCTCAAAAGGGTATTCTTCTAGTTGATTGGTCCAAAAAGATACCAAACAAGTGGTGCCTATGAGGTCTATAAGATCGTATACGCAGAGAGTTATATGCCTATGCAATATTTTATTGATTACTTTTTTTTTGGCTCTCTCAATATATGTAAAGCGTGACTCACGGATTTGCTTGTGTTTTACTACACTCTGGGTAAGCTATTATTATTTTGATAGTAGCTGAGCATATATATGTATGTATATATATAATGCACTCATTAAACAAACTTTTACGTGTTAACCTACAAAATTAACATGCATTTGTTTGAGGTTTTACTGTAGCCATGACTTTAGCTGTTTGTGATAATAACCCTCAATTACAATAACTAAGCTCAATTGGCCAGACAGAAAACTTAAGCCAAAGACTTTTCTTTTTAATTCTAACATTTCATTTATTTAATAACAAAACATTGCTTAGTATCCACAAACCTACAAGAACATGCACGTAGAAAACAACGGATATCGATAATCTTGAAATTAAACAGCTGCTGGGGCCAACAAGTTTTCGAAAAAGCATATGAAGAAATGGAGTTCCATCTGCCCAGCGCTTTAATGAAAAATAAGTTTTGCAAGTCCCCGTTAACAACAGTGAAGGGTACACCGATGTCTGGGTAGGAGATCTCAGAAGTCAATTCAGTCGACCTCTTCCTGGCACACTCACCAGCAATTTAATCTCCCTTTAGCTTCATATGTCCTGGAACTCAGATGCACATCCGAGAGATTTGATCAGGAGTTGGCCATTTTGGATCTGCACCATGGCGTCGTCAGCGCCTTGATCGCAGCTTGACTATGGGAGAAAATGCTAATATCTCCCACGCTCCCTAAACATTATCCATGCCTGCAGGTTCGCAAAAACGTTTACCTGAAAAACACTAGTTAAACTTCGCCAGTTTAACGGAAATAGATAAATTGGCTGATTTAGGGGAAATCCCAACTCCGTCTCCCGATTACATCTGGGAATCGTCAGTGAGGACAGAGGTACCACCATCGGTATAGATGCCCCCTCGTTCCAATTCTGCCTACCCGGAAAGATTGCCCTGGCACGAGCCCCAAACTCCAATTTGCGGCTAGAGATATCTGTACGAAGTTCAGAGAAAAGCGGTGTTAGCCTGACTACGCCACCATATCTCTTGAGAGATTGCCTCCTGATTGCACTTTGAGCAGCGATGGAAATAACGTGTAAGACGATCGGAAGTAAGTGCAAAACGACATTAAGGGCAGCACTGGGCCAAGTTATATATACTCCGTGGATGTCAATACAAACAGTCCTTTGCACCCTCTAATAAACTTGTAGTATTATCACAAAAAATCCAACTTAAATGTAAAATTTGATTAACGGCACTGTTTTAAAATAAAAAATTTATTCGGAAAGGGCTTGAATAATGTGTGTAACATAAAATTAATAGTGACTCCAACCCAGTTTGGCATCGAAACAACGACCTTTGTTCCAAAAAGACTTTACGTAGCTCTTCTACCGTCTGAAACTCACAACTTATAGAATATACTCGACAAGAAAGGTTTCCCCACATATTTTCGATCGGGTCTAAGTTCGGGGATCGAGATGGTCACTCTAATACTTCAATTTGTTTTTCCTAAAGCCAACTACGGGTAGCGCATACCGCATATATGACAGCCTTGCCTTACTAAAATACGACGTTTTTGAGTGGCAAGTTCTTCATAAAGTTAGTCAAGACTTTGTACAACAAGTTTATGTAATTTTCTGAGCTCATAGGTCCGGACATTTTGTACAAGGGTGTTTTGTTGCAGTAATTGGAACCAGCCGAAATTATCAAAATCCCCCTTCGCTTGGAGGAAAAACTCAGTTCAAATTATGCCAATAGTAAATAAAACCATCTGGACTGCCGAGTTAATTTTTTTTTCTGAAAATGTCACGTTTCTCTTTCCACGTCAATCCACAAGATATGAAGTTCTGTAAATTGTAGTCTGCCACGTTTCTATAACTAGTCGATTGCTTCCAGCTAGAATTTATTGCACGCGATTCTCGCACACAATGAAATTGGTAAAAGCAACTTAATAATTCATAATAACATTATTCAAAAAAGCAAATTTCAGATAACGTAGCTATAGAATCAAGTCAATAATTTGCAATAAATTCTCCAACTACTTATCCAACGGCTGATCGCTGAAAATTTTTTAATTGCTTAAGCGAACCAAATATATTCTCTTCAAATTTGCGTGATCTATCACTGCAAATGAAAACGATAGATGATGAATAATTCAAAATGACAAAGGCTAACCGACTCTTCCCTTGAAAATCTAGTTTTAAGGTCCAACTTTTCATTTCAATAAGATATTGTAAGAATTCCTTTTTAGTTATTATTATATGAATGATGCTGAAATTAAAAGTAATTGAAAATAATTAAATTTATAAGGAAATCTACTTGCTACTTGATTCGGCCAATTATCAGAAAAATATACGACAATGGCCATAATACTTCGATCACTTGATATGGAATCGCTCCCTTTACTTTAAAGAAATAATTTATACAGACTACAACCTGTAAATACTTATTTCATAAAGATCCTTCTTCAGATTTTGATTTATTTCATTGTTCTACTGAAAAAAATTCGTAAACTTTACTTTTTTTCCGCCGCTACATTTCTACCCTTAAAAGTCGATTGAAAGTTGCTCATACCACCCGTATTACAAAATTTGAGGAAAACAAATGCAATTATTCCATCGGTATTTTCTTATGAATTTGTCACGTTAAACTATCGTCAGTAAACCGACTTTACAGACAACCTCTTTTTTAATGTAAAATGTCACCTTGACAACTAGGATAAACTTTAAATTGTTTGACCGACACTTAAAGAGATTATGCCGAACTTCATTTGTTGAAAAATATCCAGGCGCGCTCCACAAGTACGGGAAGAGCTCGGCCAAACACGAAATGCAGAGTAGAAGTCTCAATTGTATCGGGAGATTTCCTATTTTTATTCTAGGTAACTGCAGTATACAAACAGCGGAAGGTAATGGCAAACCACCGAGTGTATTTCTGCCATGAAAAAGCTCCTCATAAAAGATATCTGCCGTTCGGAGTCGGCTTGAAACTTTAGGCCCCTCCTTTTGTGGAACAACATCAAGACGCACGCCACAAATAGAAGACGGAGTGCGGCCAAACACCCAAAAAGGGTGTTCGCGTCATTTATTACACATTCTGTCATTCGAAGCAACACAGATATGCTAACGATTAATCCAGCCATCAAAGCACCTTTTAAACGCGTTTGAAGAGATCTTCTTCAACTCCTTCAGCGAATTCTCCTTAATGCCCTCTATCGACTCAAAGCGGCGTACGCGGAGTGACAATTTAAGTTTTGGGAAAAGGAAAAAGTAACAGTGGGCTAAATCCGGTGAATACGGGATTGTTCGATTGTTCGATATTTGTCGAGTTTTTGGAAAAAAGGGTTCACAATATGAGACTTGTGAGGCGGTGCGTTATCGTGGGGCAAGATCCACAAATTGGCCATTTCCTACGCACATTCTCTCTCAAACGTCGGATAACTTCCAAATAATATTCTTTATTTACCGTAGAAATGATAATCAAAGAAAACGAGTAGAATGACTTTCACTTTTGACCGACTTTGACGTGTTTCGGCTTTGGGTTTCGGCTTATGTGGATAGCGCAATTCAGCCGCCTGTTGACAGGTTTGCATGTCAAACTCATATACCCACGTCTCATCACCTGTTATGATGCCCTGGATAAATGTTCAGTTCGAATTCACTTGCTCAAGCATGTCTTCAGCCACCTTCTTCCGATGAGTTTTTTTAAAGAAATTCAGCTCTATTGGAACGAGTCGAGCAGCTACGCGTCTCATGCCCAATTGGTGCTGTAAAATGTTGTGAATTGATTCGTGAGACACGCTAAGGTCACGAGGTACCTCTCTCAAACTTAAATGATAGTTTGATGGTTTTCCAGCACCATTTCCTTGACTTTGTCGTCGTTTTCATCCCTTGAAGACAATGATGGGCGACCAGATCGGGGCAAATCTTTCACGACTCCTCGACCGTCTGCAAAAGCCTTATACCACTCGTAGACCCGTGCTTTTGATAGAGCACACTCGCCTGCTTTCTGCAACATTTTCAATGATTTGGGACACAAAATCCCGTTCAAAACACAAAATTTAAGACAAATTCTTTGTTCGATATTTTTATCCATAGTGAAAATCGCACAGCACACCTGCGGTTTACTCTGCGACACTATAGACGACAGTTGTATCAACATTCCAGCAAAAAAAATTTAGACATATGAATGTGTACCGCGTGCTTTTTAAATGAACAATTCCCGATATTTTTTGACAGAATGTTGTGCCCAGGGTACATAAAGTGAAGTAAGTGGAAATCCTTAAAGTATTTTTCCCAAAAATGGCTTAAGTAATCTGTATCTGCTGAGACAGTTTTGTGAGTGCTTGAATCAGAATAACTTCAGCAAGTGTTGAAAATAGGCACTAGAGAAATGAGAAACTACACCATATTTCGGAGTTTTTCTTGGATAAAGCCAAAACGTGAATAAAATTGTTTATGATGTGGTAATTGTGCTTGTGCTAACATTCAATTATGCGCAATTTTGGTTTCATCGATTCCGTTCCAGTAATTTTGATGTCAAAGCTGCCTCACGCTCTTCAAAGCCAATGTCGAAAATTTGGATGAAATAAAGAAAAATGGAGAGGGCATCCACCATGTAAGCACTTTTTCAATCAACCAGGAATACCAATAACCAAGGTGGGATACACAAAGAAGGATACACAAGAATGTATACGTGAAGCGGGTGGAAACTGGTAATGATAGTGCGAGAGCGGTCATGGTCAAATCACGGTGCATCGGCACGAGTGGCAGTCATATTACGATTGACAGTTAGACAGGATTTGCTATGAGACTGATACCATAAGCCTATACTAGATGGGCTCGCCACGTTATTCTTAATTCGAATCAGCACTATCGACGATTGAACCGTCCAAAGGAAGCAGTCTCCTAGAAGAATCCATCTTCGGCTAATAGCTGAAATATTATAGTCCATTAGTTCAACAACAGATTACACGCATTAATAGTGCTTACCAGAATGCCCATGAACTTATTTCGAAAGCTCTTATGCATCCACCATATGGTTCAGACCTGGCCTGCCAAGTGCCTGTTTCTATCTATAACGAGCGAAGTTGTTGAAACCGAGTGTCATAAATGTTTGTAAATTGGACGAGGGATTCTATGAAAAAGGTATACTTTCAAAATGGTAGTAAGTTATCGAAGTAAATCGGATTATCCTAACTATGCTAAATAAAGCCTTAGATCTCATGTAAAAGTAATGGATTTCCTTAACCACACCTTATATATTACAAAATATTGGAAACAAGTGGAAACAGAGCGATTTTGTAAAGAAAGCTGTATACTCATATACAGTGCGATTATTAGTTTCAAATAAAAACTTAATAGAAAAATATTTTAAAAACCATATTACCTGCATCTAGTCTTGAAGCTTTGCAAGTATTGAAACTGATTTTTGAAGAGAATGAAAATTACCTGAAAATAAAATAAAGTTCATAATGAGTTGTGTTATATTAAAAAAAATTAATAAATATATATAAAGGTATATACATACACATATTTGCATAAAAACATTTAATATACAATAGATATATTTATTATACATAATCTTTTTTTTTTTTTGAAATTGTAATACGTATGTGGTCGTAAGCTTAATTTAGTTTAGACTTTATATTAGCGATCACAGGAAGTACACCACATACACACATATACATCTATGCAAAAAAAGCTTTGATTGCACTTGCTTACATTCATACATATGTACATACATACTCTACTCAAATTCGCATATCATTCCGACAGAGCGCCACTCGACTAAAGCTCCACAAGTACTAAACAAGAAAAAGTTGACATACAATCGAAAGCTCATCATTACTGTTACACTGTTAACTGTTAATTGGACTTCTTGTGTAGTCTCTCATCGAATGCCTCTCTTTGTTTATTAAACTCACACTAACCAGCCCGTACCGTCATGAAAACCACCTAAATTACGAACATCGGTAAATGTCAACAATGAGCGGCCACTGGCCACAGCAAGTGATTGGATTAGTTTTGTTATTTATAGTTTTTTTTTTTCTTTAACATTTTTATGCCATGGCACTTTATACGCTTCTTTTGTACACCTTTGCTGCTTCTACTTTCAGAAAATAACAATACTTAGGCACATTCAGAATTCGTTTTCTTTCTTCAAAACTGTAATTAAGCTATTCTCACAATATTTTTTTTTACTATTTTACAATCTTTTGCTATTTCCTTCAGTCTTTTTTTAAAGTTAATTTTTTGTTTTTTTTTTGTTTATTTGTTTGCTTTTTCCTTTTTGTTTTCCCTCATTCACTTTCATTGGTTAGCGTCTCCCCCAAAATCATAATGGGTGATTAGCTTAGGGAGACTTTGGGAGAATTGAGGTTTCAGGGACAGATACCTGAACAGCTTTGTATGACTAATCGTTCGGTCCACCCGCCTGGGGTAGGGCAAGGAGTGGCAATGGATAATAAATAATAAAGACAAAACCTAAAGTAGTCACAACACACACAGGGGTGGATATGTGGGCATACTAAATGTTAAAGAGGTGGGTTGGTTGACAATCACAATACAATTTCATCATCGCCATAACGCGCCGAATGCGCTGGCGCAATGCGCAGTTAAATTCACACACTCTCTATGGCCCGATGTATAAATAGATGAACATAATGGTCGCGAAAAGTACAAATATGCATATTTATATGTAACAAAAAATATGTGAACACAAACATTGAAAAGTGTAAATATTTATATATGATTTATAGTACTTATATATGTAAGCCTACCTAGCAAACCATAATTATCAAAAAGAAAATCTAATGATTGCTTTTTCACAAATATGAATATGCAAACAAAGGTTTCAAAATCCATGATTCATCATAAAAGTACTTAAGGAAGGTTTAAAAGTTATTTTTCTTGCTTTTCTTGATTTTCTAGGTTATAATTGCTTGATTTTCTAGGTTATAAACAAACCTACACACATTTCAGTACAGAGGATTGTCTAATTATTCATCCTAAAGCATACACTCGTACATAAATATTTATTCGTTTTCAGTTCAAACTGAATCGTTTTTTATTCATTATCTGCTTTTTTTCAATAAAAAAAACACCGTTTTGAAATATATTTTCATTTGAATGGTACCCTCAGCTGGCTCTGCAATAGCACATCTTATCAACTCAATTTTCCCAAATACTTCTTTACGTTTTTACGATCTGGGGTCGACTCATCCCATCAGCGAACGTACCACTCGTCACTGAAAAATGCATATTTCGTACTATGACATACATATGTGAACGAGTGCTGAACGCACTAAATAGTTTCATCGAGCTGTCACCGACAGCCGTCCGCAAACGATCGAATTTAACCATAGATATAAGTAAATTGTAAAAGTATATAAGGAAATGTGGTTTTTGTAATAAATATATTATAGGTAAATTCAAACCCACTCAAAAAAATATCTTGATGGACTAAACGGCCAACAAAGACTGCAACTTGCAGCCCTACGCGACACCTTAGGGAGATAAGTAACTGCAAATTTGCATTTTAGTTTTAAATATTCAGTGGATAATTTTTCATTTATATGTACAATATGTAAGTTATTTTGGATGTTATTTTATTTACTTTTGTAGTCTTTAGTATTTAAGTATTTATGAATAAAAAATAAATAATTGGCGCGTACACTTCTGTTAGGTGCTTGGCCGAGCTCCTCCTCCTATTTGTGGTGTGCATCTTGATGTTGTTCCACAAATGGAGTTTCAAGCCGACTCCGAACGGCAGATATTTTTATGAGGAGATTTTTCATGGCAGAAATACACTCGGAGGTTTGCCATTGCCTGCCGAGGGGCGACCGCTATTAGAAAAATGTTTTTATTAATTTTGCTTTCACCGAGATTCGAACCAACGTTCTCTCTGTGAATTCCGAATGGTAATCACGCACCAACCCATTCGGCTACGGCGGCCGTGTATTTATGACAATACATTTTTATGTGATAAATGCAACAAATGGCACTAAGGAAATATGTGATAAAAATAAATAAAAATTTATTTGCATGAGTAATATCTTTTTAATTCACGTTAAGTATGGTACAAAAGCTTTCTGTTTGACTTAAAAAATATTTTAAAATTTTAAAAAATTCTTAAAATGCAAAATTTGTTTTCTTTTTTGTATGTAAAAGAAGCCTAAAAAATTAAATATCGTTTTTCTTTTTGTTATTGTAAAAAAATCCTGAAAATACCCTAAATCGAGCTCTAGACCACCGGGACCCCTTCCGAAAATATTCGACAGGAATGCGAACAATTATCACCAGCAATCTTGCGGAAAATCATGAAAAATGCTGTAAAATGGGCACAAATGAATATCAACCTTGACGGCAGTCACTTGACAGATATCATCTTTTCCACTTAATAATTACTCGAAATATTTTTTTTATTTAGTTAAGTTATTAAAGTTATTCAAAACCAAAATTGGATAATTCATATAAGTATACAGGCATAAATGAAAAAAATATCAACAAAAAAAAAACAAATACATTTTTATTCTAAACTTTGGAAGGAAATGACGCAAAGGAAGGATATAAAAAAAGGACGAATACTTAAATTTATTGAGAAAATTGGGCTCAAAGAAATATTCAGAATCCATGAAGGCCGCACAATGAATCTTTTTGCTAAATACCCTTATAATAATAATAACTGGAATGACAAAAAATGTAGAACTTTGCTGAAATATATTAGCATTTTTAAAAAACTATATCTTAAAATTATCACAGAAGCATAGGAAAGCTCAGAACTTATAATAATTGTATCGTATTTTTGTTGTTAAGTTTGTTCATTATTTGGTTCACTGGGTAGGTAAACCTAAGTATGTATATTTGGTATGCGGCAGAGAAATTTTGTAAAAATGCATTTTTGTTTACAGCACCTCGCTAACGCCACAAACAGTTACATTCCCCATATGACTTGAGGTGCTAACTGTGGAAAAACGAATACGGAATCCATTCACCATTTAATTATCTATCCACTTATTAAGGAGTACACTTTGCACCTTTCAAATAGATGATTAGCACTTTACTTTGCGCGCTACTACAACAATAATCTAAATGGACAACAAAGGAAAAATACCTATATGCATACATGTATATGTATGTGTGTTTAAATGCTCATTACACTTGAATATGTACTCGCATTTGTAGTATATTAAATGTTACCCACACATATTCATATGAAAATCAAGCAAACGGAAACCATTCGATATAAGTAGAATAATCGAAAAAACATAATAATTTCAAGATTTTATTTGTTTACTTATGCTCCGACCTACCTCAACATCAGAGAGTCGCATACATTTCGTTTAACAGCTTGAATACTACAGATTGTTTGAGTTTCTGCCAGACATATTTGCGTTAAGAAATCAGTTTAATATTTACATTTTTCTTGCAAGGCTGTTCACCAATAAACCACCGGACTTTAAGGTCACAAATTTAGATCTTTTGCGATGTTAAATAAGTAGATATGATAGATTTAGAATCTACGGTTCATATTATGATCTAATTTTTAATTGTGCTCATAATTTTGAAAGTAGTCTAAGTCATACATATTTTGGGGAAGGAAGTCAATGGTTTACATGGTTTGGTAAATTATAAAATACTTTCCTATTCTAATATTTGTATGTTTTTTCGGCTTTTTATTGTTTTGAATAATGAAAATTTATTATGAGTGTTAAGTTTTGTCCTAATCTTCCACACAAATTAATAAAAAAAATTAAAACAAATAAATACAAAGTGAATATATACGCGATTCAAGGGAATTTTTTTAAATTTTCCTTTTTTTACTTATTAAATAATACCGGCAAGAGAGTCATATGTATGTATGTATAAGCAAACAGTTTAAACACGTTTAGAAACTTTCTAGTCTAAGTTAGAAACTTTCTAGTTTAAGTGTATTAGAAAAACTCTTTATGTTGCAAACTTTTAATCTCTTTTTGGACTAACAGCTCAAGTTTACTCGGACATTGCGGCCATATCATTATTCACCTATTGTTTTTTGTCTTATTTTTTTATAGCTGCTGCGTAGTCTGGACAATGAAAACAAAAACAATGTCACCTTTGTCTGATATCCATATTTAAATAAAATCATTACTTGATGTCATATTTTTCAAAACTGATTAATTATTGCATCAATCAAGTAAAAAATGTTTTATGATGCTGAAATAATACAAATACGAATAGGTTTCACAAGGTGAGTAATTCGAAAACGAATTTATCGCCCGTTTGCAGCAAATTGATCATAGCTCAAAAGCAATTCCGCTAGCCATTTATGCAGTTATAACAGAGTAAAAAGCATTATGACCATCGTGGCTGCTGGTATTTTGAAGTGATATTCGTACATAACGGCAATAGATCCATGGTTCGATGTAAACTAAGGTTATAAAATATCCAAGAGTTTCTTTCGAGCAACAGTCAATGTGTGAGTAGTTTGGAATCGGCATTACCGTCTATCTATAGGACAAAATTAAAAAGCTCACGGCAAATTGGAGCGGAAGCCTGTCTTAAACACCTTTCTAGAATTTATTTGCCAGTCTACTCAAATTTTAATTTTTTTTATGATTAACAATACATTAAATTAAGTAATTCAATACATGAATTACCTCACTTTCAAACGTATTTAGTTTCCCCATTTTTTGAAAATTATAAAATTAGATTTAACAGCAGAACTTTTACAATTATTTTAGAAAAATATTTTGAAAGTGAAGAAATTAAAACAAAAAACAGAAGAGTATATCCTCTCATTTTATTATATTTTTCCTCTACGTCCTCATCACAATTTATAGATGTGTTATAATTTTTCGAATTCTGGGCTCTAACTGAAAGTTGAAAGTACTTTTAAAATTTTGACGGGATGAAGAGAAACCAAAAGCCTTGATTTTGTAGAACTGTTCTAAAGTATCGTACACATCCATTACCTCCTGTGGTAAAAAAAGGTTTTTTTTCGCACTGCGTAATATGGAACATATTTGTACAACAACATATGTATATAAATGTATGAAAAAAAAATAGTTTTTAACAATAACCATTCTTTTTTTCAATGCCTATAAAGACGTGGGATTCTTTCTTGCATCGAAAAAGACCCTCTATAATATATTAAAATTTAAATTTGCATTTATTTAAAAATTAAAAAAATTTGCGATATGTTTACCACAAATCTGTATTTTTTAAGCATTTTTTTAAGTATTGTAAAGGGAGAACAGGAGACCAAGTTCAGAGTTAATTTAACTAGAGTATTTCTAGAGCTCAATGAAACTGAAAAGAAAAACTTATGCAAATATTGAGTGCTTTTATTTATTTCGCATGTGTAAGTTGAGTACGTAAGTTGCGCTTACATAACTTAAGTTAATTTTACGTCTAGAATAATTAGATTCCTGCATTTTAGACTCCTTAATGTCGGCTTTACGTAAATTGAGTGCTATAGGAGAATCAAGCTTGCCACATCTTCGATTTTATAATTCCTATTAATAAATATACATATGTGTGTACATATTTGGAAAGAATTTATTTCATGTTGTTTAAAGAAGTTGCGAACTGTTAAAGAGATATACAAGAAAATGCATAAACCAATCATTGATATGCTAAGTCATTGATCACAATCTCTGAAGAGAATCGTTGGATCGAAGTCTATGCCGTCTATGTTGTCCAATGCCGGAAAGGAGCCGTACCAGTTCCCATTGTGTTTCAGCCTGCAGATGGCCTTCAAGGCCTATCCTTGGATGAAAGCATCAAGTGGTGGTAGACCAACCAGAACATCTAATGTCACCTTGGGAACAGCCTCTATTAATCCCGGATGACATCAGCAGATTCTCCTCCGCCCGCACCGTAACGATTCTTTGGGCTAGCATTGAACAAATTCAATTCAATAGCACCCGGTCTACGCCATGCCTACTGGCAGAACTGCACATACTGTCGGAAGTGGCATTATCAAACGCCTCTCTACACATGTCCAAAAAGATCCCCAAGCATAGTCCCTCATGTCGATGGCCTGCTTTACCCTAGCAACAATATTTACAGTGCCGACTCGCAGGATTTTCCACATTGATAGGCATGCTGAAATAGCAAGAGTGGGTGAACCTTCAGCGACTTCTGGCGCATATGAAACTCCACCAGCCGTTCGAGACATTTCAGCGTGAAAAAGGTCATGCTGATGGGTATAAAGCTTTTAAAGCTGGTGTAGTCATCTCTCCCAACTTTAGGGATGAAGACGATGCACAGAAGATTTTCTTCGAGACTGCAGTCACGGACTCTATGCCTCCCTTCAGCATGACAGGATAAATGCCATCTGGTCCGGAGCACTTGTAGCCGGCAAAAGATTCGATGGCAAATCGAATGGTGGCTTCATTCACCACAGATCTGGCAACGTATCAGTGACGCCGAGAAAGTGTAGCAGCTCTGACAACAGCCTCTTTCGTTAAGGGCTGTTGCCGGTCAATTCCTATATGATTACCTGGAAAGTGAGAGTCCATCAGCAAGCTGAGTGTCTCACTTTGCTTCTCCATGAAGGAGCCATCAGTGACCCCAGCTTTGCGGTTGTATCCCTTTACTTAGTAGTTTATCCACTTCTCGATTGTCGAACGTTTTCACATATACATATATAATTTTTCCCAAGCCAACATAACAGCTCTGAGCAGATTAAGATTTTTGGGATTAAATTTTTGCTGTGCATATAGGCGAATACATTTTTTCACAATTGAAATTTATATAAACCGAATTTTATTTAGTTATTCATCTCTATAGTTCTTTTCTTTCTTCCTACTTTTATTCAGAGTAAATTATTGAGTGTTAGAGAACTCAAACGTAAGTTCCCGAATGCATTTTCACCAAAAGACTTACGATATGTAAGCCAAACAGTATGGTAAAACCAATCACATCGGGTATTTGAACCAGGAAAAATCAACAGTCAGTCATACAAATTGTTTGCAACGCCATCTGTTCAGTTAGTGTAACCTCTTACAGTATTTTAGTCATAGCAGTGCGAAAGACTCACCCGCTTACTGGCATTGAATTCAATGAGCGAAGGACGAACTGCTATAACTGGATGGCCATGCTTCATGCTCCATGCTTATTACATGCAAATGGATAATAAATGTCATGTATGACAAGAGAACATTTTCCAAATATATAATATTAAACTGTTGGAATATTTATGTTGTAAAAATAAAAAAATATAAAATTTTTTTTTTTGGAAAATGTTAACAATAATCCAAAATTTAAAAACTCTATACATACAAGTACACGTAGAAGGTGTCGTAAAAAAGAAAAGTAATTAATTAGCGAGTGCAATGTGTCGCAAAATTAATCACCTTAACGGAAGATTTATAATTTTTAAAAATGGCGTGAACTAGACGGCTTCAGTATACATACAAACAGACAACCAATGGGGTGCGTAAAGATCGAAATAAAGATTTTCGTTACTCAAAATCATTTTTTTTATTTAGTACAGTATAAGTTATCAAAACCGAAATTGGATGATTAATTTTGTGCCCCCTTGTATTATACCTGTTAGCACTCCGGCTGTAAATAGAAATAACTACAATTGCTAAACCTCATAGCATTGCTGGAGAGTAGTTTAATTGAGTGACATTTAAAGTATGCAGCTGGTCAACTGGAAATTTTAACCCCTGTACCAACATTAGTTTTAGCAACTATTACCATAAAATCCGAGTTCCGTCGCGCTAGCACAAGTCCAGGTATTAAATTGCAAGTAAGCACTATTAACCATGTAGCTCTCATTTTCGTGTGGTTAATAACTTATTTACTAGCAAACACTCCAAAAAATAATACATACATACATACATGTACAACCGTGTATACATATCATATAATTCCCTTATTAGCTGTTACAGTAATTACAGGCAACAACAATTTATTGGCCATTGAGGTCATCCAACCAAAATACGTGGACATCATTTGCGGCAGGAATGAAAAAATAAGAAATACTTTAGGGTTATTTTCATGCAACGTATTTGGGAATTATCGATTGCTGTTCGACTGACAGCTTTGCGATGGCGCTCTTGTAGCAACGCACGCAACGGAATGTTAGTCAATCTGTATGGTGAAAACCTATACATTCCTTGATTCATTTGTGAATATATTTGTGTATATACACATAAATATACAAACACCACCACCAAAAGTGGAGGCTCAAATAAAACTGGTGTACAAATTGTAAAGCGAAGTGACCAAAACCGAAGCGAATGA
This sequence comes from Anastrepha obliqua, assembly GCF_027943255.1. Lineage (NCBI taxonomy): Eukaryota > Metazoa > Arthropoda > Insecta > Diptera > Tephritidae > Anastrepha > Anastrepha obliqua. The sequence goes on from NC_072892.1 coordinate 93,933,600, forward strand.
ATCTAACGTTAACAATCGGAGAACACGAAAATGGGCATGAATAAATTATGAACATCAACATTGTCATCATCATCATCGTCATGAGAATAATGTTATTGTTGATGAACGTGATGATAATGTTAAATGCTCGCTTTTTCTGCGATGTTTTTTAAGCATCTTCGTAGAGCCAACAGTAATAACAGAATTACAGTTACACGTTATTTTATGTATAAAAAAACGCAGTGCTTGCATTTTGTAGGCGTTTTGTTTTTGTTGTTTGGAGGAAAAACGAAAGTGAGTCTATTTTCCTTTATGTAGTGTGCGATTTTGTGAGTTTTTGTTTGCTACTCACCGAGTTGTGAAGTTTTCTTGTAGATGAAAACTTGAAACAGTTACAAATTGAATAGTGGGACTTTTTTCCATTTTATCTTTACCTTATTTAACAAGGCACCAAGTCTGCTTATGGAAGTTGCTTGCATGTAAGTGCATATGCTTTGGTAATTTGTATGTCATGCTTTTAATTATGACATGCATACTTATGTATGTACATGCTCGTAGTTGCATATGTATATCAAAAACATATTCGCGTGCTGACGAATGTATGAAAAGTGTATCTTGGCATGCATTTGTATAGGTACATATATGTAATAGGACTATGAATAAGTTCGTGCGGTTTTTTCGAAATTTGAAACTTTATTGACGTAAAATGGTTACAAATTTAATATTCAAAGTATTGTCCATCGCTTACTACTACTTTTTCCCATCTTTCTGGCAATTCACGGATTCCCTTTGTGAAAAATTCGGTCGGTTTTGCCGCAATCCACGAATCGATCCATTTTTTGACTTCATCGTAATTACGGAAGTGCTGGTCAGCCAAGCCATGTTGCATCGATCGGAAGAGATAGTAATCGGATGGCGCAAGGTCTGGACTATACGGCGGGTGGGGTAGGACATCCCATTTGAGCGTTTCTAAGTATGTTTTGACCACTTGTGCAACATGTGGCCGAGCATTGTCATGTTGCAAAATAACTTTGTCGTGTCTATCGGCGTATTGCGGCCGTTTTTCTCGCAGTGCTCGGCTCAAACGCATCAATTGTCGTCGGTAGACATCCCCCGTAATCGTTTCATTCGGTTTCAGTAGCTCATAATACACAACACCCAGCTGGTCCCACCAGATACACAGCATAACCTTCAGGCCATGAATATTCTGCGCCGACGTCGATGTTGAAGCATGGCCAGGGTATCCATACGTTGCCCGACGTTTTGGATTGTCGTAATGGACCCACTTTTCATCGCCAGTCACAATTCGATGCAAAAAACCCTTTCTTTTGTGCCGTTGAAGCAGTTGTTCGCATGCCATAAAACGGCGTTCAACGTCTCTTGGCTTCAATTCATACGGCACCCAATGGCCTACCTTTCGGATCATTCCCATGGCTTTTAAACGTTTGGAAATGGTTGATTGATCAACTCCCAAAGTTTTTGCAACCTCTTCTTGCGTTTGAGCCGGATCTTGATCGAGCAATTCCTCCAATTCGGTATCCATGAACTTTGGCGGCGCACCCTCGCGTTCTTCGTCTTCCAAGCCAAAATCACCACTTTTAAAGCGTGCAAACCACTTCTGGCACGTTCGCTCAGCTAGAGCATGCTCACCATAAACTTCCACCAAGATACGATGACTTTCGGCTGCTTTTTTCTTCATATTAAAGAATTCCCCGCAAAAACACATTATTTGGCACGAAATTCGACATTTTCAAGTGTGGTAAAAATATTGTTGTTTACGCTTCAAATAAAAAACTTATACTGACGTTTGTGCCTTACGACAGTAGCTCTCCAATGAATGTTTGGAAATGTGGATCGATGGAATAATAATCAAGTTACGCCATCTGTTGTAAAACCTTATTCATAGTCCTATTATTTATATATGCATGGATTTGTTTAACTACAAAAGCCTACTTAAATAAAATAAGGAATAACTAGCTAAGGGATTTTTTTTTTGTTTTCAAGGAGAAAGTTTCTCGTGAGTTAATATTTCGTCCAAGATACTACCTTTTTAGCACTGGCACGATACCAATATTTATATGAACTTTTCGCACCTTCGCTGCTCGAAGATTTGCTTTTCACTCATAGTATCAGTCTAATCACAGAATCAATCTTAGTACGATTTACGTATGTAGATTCTACGATAAAGGCATCACTGAGTTCGAATGGTATTGTCTCAGATTCAAAATTCTTATATAATATTTAATATTTAATTTTTTCTTCCTTGGTAATTAAAGCTTGACCATTGGTGGTTAAACTGGCATACATCTATGAAATACTGAATGGATTTGCTTAGGCATAACCTAAGGGCCACTCATGCTAGAGAGTTCAGCCTGAAGAAGTGAGACTAAAAACATGGGATGATGACTAAACATCTTGCCACCAAACCATTATAGCAGGTGACCATCGGATTTGTTTTCCGTCGGGGGTAAAATACTGTACTGTAGTGTTGCACCTCACTGATATTTGCCCATCTCTGTGAGAAACTGTGGGCGTACTGTGCTACTGGGGGCTATAGTACAGCGGACCTTCTTTCCCCCACACTCGTAGAATACATTTATGGACCAAAAACAGATGAAAAACAAGGAAAAAAGGAAGGAATCTCAACTAGTAGAGCTCCATCTCCAGGATCGCCAGTTACTAACTCCTAAACAGAGAGCAGCAAGACGGACGGAGGGCGAATATAAGGGCAAATAAAACCCAATAAAACAGGACATATACTGAAATTTATTGAAGAAGTTGGGCTCAGAGATAAATCAGAGAGATCAGATAGATCTTTCAGCTCGTAGTGCTAAATCCCTTCATAATAATAATAATAAAGTTTGTTGCTTGTTGTGTTCAAAAAGAGAAGGTATACAGATTTAAAAAAAAAATGTTGCGGATGAGCCTGCCAAGAACCGCAAATTTTGTTTACAAAGCGCCATCCATTTCCTAGGGCCAAAAGCATCTCTTGATGCTTTACGCTACATTTATTTATTTTTAGTATGTCTAGAATTACATGGATTTATTGGAATAAAAAAACTCAAAAGCCAAAGATATTGAAATTTGATTCATTTGATGTATCGAAGCAGGAAAGGCATAAATCGTTCTATCCCACTACAGAAAAAAGAAATCATTACTCCGCAGGTTTTTTTCTGGAATGTGAAAAAAGTGAGCTTTTAAAGAAGAGGGCAATTAGTTACACCACTGATGATATCAAAGATAAAGCAAAGTGAATAAATACTCCTTCTAAGCCATTAACCAACTCCAAGAGATTTGAAAGAAACAGCTGATTTACTGATGTAACAGAGGATGTGACAATGGTTTATTTACAAGAGGAGTTCGCAAAAACCGATATTGTACAGTTTGAAGCAAATAAATAAACGTAATTATATAATATATCTAAGGACTTTCCATTCCACCTGTAGCTGTTGTGAGCTTTAATCCTTTTTCCCAAGTTTAGTTTCATTGCTATTTATTATTTGATGTTGGCGGACAAAGTTTTAATAAGAGCATCTACATGCACGCAAAAATTAAATTTTATATATACTTTATTGATCAAACTGTACTAGCACACATGGCTTGAAAAATGACAACAGCAAAGGGGCAATGCGACCCAAACTCACATTTAATTAATTTATGCGTACGAAAGTTGAATGCTTAAAAATTGAATTAATACATTTCTACTAAATATACAACTTGCTTACACATCCATATACGAGTACATATATGCACATATGAACATAGAACATAGAATAGAAAATATATTTCGCAGGTTAAATATTTGGAGAATCAAAGCGCCGTTATTTAATAGGCATTTTGGGACGTTTCTTAAGAAACGATATTTGATAAATTTAAGTAAATGCATTTCCACATCTTTGCACCATATTTTTCTGTTGATCTAATAGTAAACGAAATTCATGAAAATCTTAAAAGATGAAGACACAAAAAAACTTTCCAATATCTCTATCGATGCTTACAAATTGGAAAGTGTAGAAAATTTCAACTACCAGTTTGTGTTAGTAAGCAACAGCAACAATATTAGTGTCACCATTCATGAGAGACTGATGGCAGCCAAGCGCTAATATAAAATTGTTTAAATCAAAATTTATTTCTAAAAAATATAAGTTTACCATATATCATTCGATGGTAAGGCAAGCACTTACATACGGTGCTGAAACTTGGTTTTGGACATTTTTTTAAAACTCAACATTTACATTGGACAAAATAATTGATTACAATCCAATCATTGCAAAATGCAAAGGCAAACCTAAGTTGGCATGGCTAAAAAACATCGCCAAAGACCTGAAGAAGTTTAAATTAAAAAACTGGAAGGTGGTGGCTCTTAACTGATATAAATGGAAGAGGATCGTTGAGGAAGCTAAAGCTCACCCCGAAGTGTAATTCTCGTAGATGATGATGATGATTATCGCTCGTGAAAATTTAAACTACTGATCCCAGTTACCCTTTTCAAGTATGTTGAAGCCATTCGAAAGCGATACAGGAAAGCCCATGGAAAATATAAGTAATACAACTTTTTTTTTTGGCCAATTGAATTATACTGGAGGGTCGTGAATACTTTGATGGTGAAAACTGAATTTTAATGATTCAATAAAAATTTGTATTTCGCACTGAGAAATTCTGGAAAGCAATTCGACTCTCGTGTTGCTTTAAGTAGCTCTAGAGTTTTATGAGTTTTCAATTAGTTCCAGAGGTCATGGCCAAACAGTTCTTATTTCGCGCGTTATTGTATTAATTTCTGCGCAAGTTGTGTAACCAATCGGCTCCTAATCTAAAAACAACATGACCGTCCATATTTGTTTTACTTTGCGCTTTTGCTATTGTTTGCAATATGGTTGGTTTTAGGTCACTGTGGAGCCCAATCCAACATTTCAATCCCATTTTGTTGTTTCCACTATAGACATCTTCGGCTTGGATGTTCTTCCAAACATCTTCGCAGCTGACTGTAATTCGCAGCTTTTTTGTATTCGCCAAATAGGAGGATTTACCCGTGAATATTACGTTTGTCTCATTCCTTTCTAAATTTGAAAGAGCAGCGTACTCCAATGTACTCCGGAATTTTAGGTCTTCTGCTCGTAAAAGTCCTCGAACATTGTCTTTGGATACATTAACACCACTTTTCCTTAAAACTGATTCAGCTTCACACAACGATAAGTACGGCTTTGTTACAAACAAATCAATGATCTTTTGATCTTACTTTGGAAAGATTTTTTTGTTTTGTTTTTTGCTTCATCCGGAGACGACGCCAACGTTTTTAACTTGGGATTACCGTTTCACCCATTTATTTATGCATATAATATTTTCCTGCAAATACGCGTGACATTTTTGAGCATGTAGAGTGAACATTGCTTCAATTTGTCTTTCATACGATCAACTCATTTTGTAAAAATAATGCACGCCTTCTAAGTTAACAAAATTAACAAAATACATAACGTGTATTGGGGAAACAATACGTCTATTTAGCAGTAATTCAATTTTTTTTATAACAGAACTCTAAGTTTGAGTTTTGCCGGTCACACATCTATTAGAAAAACTGTACTCTTGGTTATATTTATGAAATATCTTACGGGAAATCGGCTAATTTTAGTACCCAGGGAATATAATCGATGTGAAACCAAAAGAAAGTATTGAACACATAATAGCATGAGCAGCAAAGGATGGATCAGTTCAACGGCTTTGAAAAGATTCTTTTCAAACAAAAAAACTATTAGGGAAGTATACAATTTTCTTTTAAATTATATGTGAATACAGCACCACTTTATATCACATCGCTGATAAGTCACTAACTGACTTATCCGTTTTTGCAGTTTTCTCGCCATTTTAATTAAGATTGCACTGAATAGAACACAAAACTTATTTATGTGTAGTATATCGGGCCACCTCTAAACATTGCTGTACACATTGCAATTATTATCAGCAGAAAAGCACTTTATCTAATTAAGAGTATATTTTAGGGATCTAGATCCCGAGATCTCGGGATCCCCAATTTTTTAGGCCCCAAAAAGCAATATGCGTAGCCGCTGGGTCTTTATTCGCTGCGCTATGCCTATGTCGTCGTAAAGCTTCTACAGCGCATCGTTCCATCGCCTGCGATATTCGCCATTGCCAACGACCAAATATCTTCCGCAGAATCTTTCTCTCAAATACTCCAAGCGTCGCTTCATCGGATGTTGTCATCGTCCACGCTTCTGCGTTATATGGTAGGCCGCGCATGATGAGGGCCTTGTAGTGTGTTAGTTTTGTTCGTCGAGAGAGGACTTTACTACTCCGTTGCCTACTTAGTCCAAAGTAGCACTTGTTGGCAAGAGAGATTCCTCGTTGGATTTCCAGGCTGACATTGTTATCCGTGTTAATGCTGGTTCATAAATGAATGAAGTTTTTTACAACCTTGAAATCATAACTGACAACAGTGACGTGGAGGCCGATACGTGAGTGCGCCGACTGTTAGTTTGATGATAGGAAATACTCTGTTTTGCCTTCGTTGACTACCAGACTCACTCGCTTTGCCTCCTTATCCAGTTTGGAAAAGGCAGAATTAACAGCACGGTTGTTAAGACCGATGATGTCAATATCATCGGCATAGGTATGCCAACAATTGTACGCTCTTATAAAAAATGTGCCTGAGCGATTAAGTTCAGCGGCTCTTAAGCATCAGGTTAAAGAGTCACACGACAGCGAGTCACCCCGTCTGAAACCTCGTTTGGCATCAAACGGCTCGGAGAGGTTCTTCCCAATTCTGATGGCGCTGCTGGTATTGAGCAACGTCATCTTGCACAGCCGTGTTAGTTTTGCGGGGATACCAAATTCAGACATATAGGTTACTTTTTTGCGTATTGTCGAATGCGATGGTGGACTTTCCAGGCCTAAAGCCACACTGATAAGGTCCAATCAGTTGGATGATGATGGGATTCAGCCTTTCACACAATACTCTCGCCTTATAGGCGATATTTAGAAGACTAGTCCCGCGGTAATTGGCACAGATTAAAGGATCACTCTTCTTATGGATTTGGCGGAACGCACTTAAATTCCAATCGGCAGGTATGCTTCCATCCGACCATATTTTGCATAGAAGCTGCTGCATGCTCCTTACCAGTTCCTCGCCGCCATGTTTGAATAGCTCAGCCGGTAGTCCGTCGGCGCCCGCGGCTTTGTTGTTTTTAGCGTTATCGCTATTCTCACCTCGCCATGGTCGGGTAGCGGACGACAATTCCGTCGTCAACGATTGGGGTATCGGGATCTTCACATTCTCTGTGACATGCGCAGATATCACTATTTAACAGGTTCCAGAAGTGTTCAGTCACCAGATCACCGTCTTTGTTCTTACAGGAAAACGCCCCGGTCTTAAAACCTTCTGAAATTCGCCTAGCTTTCTGGTAGAATTTTCGGGTGTTGTTCCTATTGACCAGCATCTCAAGCTCCTCGCACTCTCGTTTTTTTCTTTCTGATAATACGTCCCTCTTCCTTTCTTAGCTTTCGGTAGCGATCCCACATGGGTTTTTTCGAGTTCAGTGGTCTTAATATAGATATTGAATATCTAAATCCCGACACTAGCCCCGAAAATCCGAAAAAATAGGTTACCTCCTCAGCATGCATATGAACCTATTTGCACATTTTCACCGGGTAGGCGTGCAATGCGCTTTTGCGTTGGCATGTTTGTTGTTACTAGCAGCTCATTCACTCTTAATTGAGTGCATTCACACTTTGTTCTACTATTTGGCCCACATTACGCGACTGCCAAGACACAAGTGCATGTACCTTATACGAGTATGTATGTAAGTTTGTACCAAGTCATCAACACGTTCTGGTATTCATTAGTCGTTGAATCACTTGAAGGGCACTCACAGTGACCGGCGCGAAAATTTCCTAAAGATAGCCACGCTCCACTTCTACCAAAGCCGCTAATGACGGTGGATTGTAAGTGAAAAGTGGCTATAGCCATGTACATCTGTCTGTGCGTGCGTATGAGTGCTCGAATGTATGGCAGTTAGCACCATGCATAGAATATATTAGTTGTTGTTGGGCGTGGTATTTAGTACTATCGCGTATTAAATCGTTTTCTTTGTGGAATCTTTCACGTTTCGAAGCCACAAATGTATCCTTTTAAAGAGTGTGAAGCAAGCGTTTTTTGCTGGCAGTTGTTTTGCAGCGGTTAAGCTGTTGCATGAAAATTAATTGTGCTGAAGAAGCGTCGGAAATGCTTTGAGTTCTATAAACATTGGCGTACATATGCACATACATACATAGCACACATATGTCCATAGACACGAGCGTATACCATATGCACCTAAGTAAATATGCAAGTAATATATATGTACATGCACATACATTCATACATATATAAATGGTCGCATAAAGTCTGTAAGTTGCACTTGAATGTTTGCATGCAAATTAGCCAAGCAACAGGTAATTGATGCCAATCTCACTCTATAAAACTCATTGTGCAAAAGGGTGCTCTATCGCAGATTCCATGTCGTAATTCAAGGCGAATCAGCGGATCGAATGAAAACTCTTTCAATTAGATGCGGCTACTTGTACATATGCATGCATGTACTTGGAGTCTGACATATTTAAAGAAAAATTCTAAAAAATTAAATTAGTGCCAGCTAAGAGTCTCAAGCTGCGCCTATGGTAGAGTGGCTTTCTGGCATTTCATGCAGTTCCCATGATTACTAGAGTATATCAGAATAACTGTATTTTTTGAAGCAATTACAAGAAATCAAGAGCATGTGGTGACATAAGTCTCAATTTAATTTAATTATTCTACGCAACATTAGCATCTGTAATTGATTCAATGCTAAGACTACAAACATATTGCCTAAAGCAAATATTTGAATTTACCTAAAAGGAAAGTTGGGCGAATAAATGGTTGTAGAATTTTCGGTACGATTAAATATCCATTTCAGTTTTAATGTTTCGGAACTAAGTTTTTGGTCATTACTATAAAAAGATTCAGCCACTCCCTTGGATAACCTTTGTATGTATGTAAAATAATAGGAACGGTAAGACATTAAAATCTTAAATGTATGTATACACACTTATATGCGCATATATATGTGCATATGTATGGATTTAAGGGTGCAATCATAGAATTATAGCTGACTTACGCAAACGTACAAAATTGAACAGTTCCAGATATACTAATTGAGGCTAGCCTCACCAAATATCGATTTTGTAAACACAAATGCATTTACAAACATTCGCATCTACTTATAAGCAGTCATGTCATATGTATGTGTGAATCGGTAAAACGGACTTAAACCATGTGTTACTTCTCTCTTTTGGGTGGGATACCTTGAACTAAATAGCAATCACTTTAATCAAATGTTTCATTTATTCAACCTAAAAACTACTATCAGCTGTATTAATATACCAAATATGGTATTAATATACCAAATATGTAAATTAGCATACGAAATTGTACAATCCGAAAGTTCTTCTAGTCCTAAGTAATCACTGTTAATTCGTATCCCTACGATTTCTTCTCTTATGCACCCGTTACAAATTAGGACGTAGATAGATAGGTAGAAGCGGCAGTCGGTATCTAAACCAACTCACTTAGACCGTTGCAGATCCATTGTGATATCACAGTATCAGTTTATCTGCTACTCCTCATTTAACCAATTTCTTTTAAGTGCAAACCAATTGATCCGGCTGACACTTATATCCCTATCAGTATCACGCAAGAACGATGAGCTAAAGTATCTAAACCTAGTGGTATGCCACTTGGGACACTAACAGAGAAGATGTCTGAGGCAAGTTCAATCTTTGAAACAACTAACATAGAGACTTTTTCCTTGACCGATTAAATAGCGCATTTCCTACAATTTCAGCATAAAGTACGTTACAGTGACAAGGAAAACGTTTTGGTATCCCCCCACGGCTAATACGACTGTGTAAGATGACGTTACGCGCTACCACAAGCGCCGGAAGTAATCTCTCCGAGCCGTTCGATACCAAGCGAAGTTTCAGACAAGGCTATTCTCTATTTTCAACCTCTTGTTGGAAAAAATCTTTCCCGCTACCGCGCTGAACCGCACTGGTACTATCTTTCATAGGGGTACCATGCTACTAGCATATGACATTGACATTATCGGCGAAACCAACCGCGCTGTATGCTCGGTATACTCCAGTTTAAAGAGAGAGGCGAGCACGGTAGGTCTTGCGGTGAATGAGGGTAAAACAAAGTACCTGCTGTCAAGTGTTGACAACCAACAATTCGAAGTTGTGAAGAACTTTGTCTACCTTTGGACCAGTATTAATAACAAAAATGACGTCAGCCTGGAGATCAAACGGAGAATAGCTCTTGCCAACAGGAGTTACTTTGGGCTCAGTAGGCAACTAAGAAGTAGAGCTCTCTCTCGAAGGAGTAAACTGCCACTCTACAAAATGTTCATCATTCCCGTCCTAATACATTGCGCAAAAACATGGAAGATATCAACAGCGGATGAAAAAGTTTTGGGAGCCTTCGAGAGAAAAATTCTACGTAAGATCTTTGGCCCCCTTCTCGCGTGGAACAGCGAGTTATATGAACTATATATGGCCATGGGCATAGTTAAGCGTGTAAAAATACAGCGGCTACGCTATTTTGGCCATGGCATGGTAGTGGCGCCACATAAAAAAACATTCGAAAAACGAGTCGAAACGCTTGCTTTTGGCTTTTTACAGTAGACACCCCTAAAGAACCGTAAACAGTTTTTCCGACAATGTGTATTGTCAACCAACTCGCGTCTATCTGGAATTCTAGTACTAAATAACTTATTGCAATATGGTACAACAGGATTGGTGGGATCCAGACCGAGTGTTGTGACGGAGTGTGCAACACTTAAATAGCACCATGATTTGTTGCAACTAAATCTAGGGAAGGTAAGAAGAAAAGAGTGTTCAAAGCATCAGAGGGTCAGGTTCTAAGAGAGCCTGATACAAGCGTCATAAGTGGAACCTCCTGAAGGAAGATTGGTGTAATAAGGAAGATAGGTGTAAAAACGTTCCTTTATAGACAGTGCGTATTCTTCGGAGAAAGACCCCACCTGCTGCATCCTATGGCTTTTTTACATGAAAATAGAGCTACAATAGCTTTTCTTACTCTGTCCTAAACATTCATGTTACAATTTAGTTTCTTGTCGATAATCACCCCTAAGTATTTGGCGCTATTATTCTACTTCTAGTATTATACGATTCAATGTCAAGAAGATACCACTATTTTTTCATGAGTATACTATTCATACTACAAAAAACCATATAACGTAGAGTTTCACACTTTGTACAAAATTTTTCACATCACATAATAAAGAAAGGGTCTTTCAAAAGACGTGTCTAGATATTGTTTTAAAGCATGTAAATATTTAGATTTTTTCAGGTTTCACTATCAAAAAAGGCTCTTGATAATTATAAGTGAAAAATTACATCGTTTAAATATCCACTATCAGCAAATCTACAGGTAAAATCCGCCAAACAGTCGATTCATGGATGCCTAATTGTTGAGAACGTAGAGATATCGTTATGGAAGGTTGTTGAGCAACACTTTGCGCTGAAGCAGTAATATTCTCAACAGAACGTCCAGATTTTGGTCTATCTAGCGGTGTACTACCGCTCTACTTGACAAATGCGAGCAACAGGTACCGTCTAGGAATTATTGCGTACACTTCAGTTAGGAGTTTGGTCGAGCTCCTCCACCAATTTGTGGTATGCGTCTTGATGTATGGAGGGGTCTACAGTTTTAAGCCGACTCCGAATGACAACAGGTTTTTTACGAGAAGATTTTTCATGGTCAAAATATACTCGGAGGTTTTCCGTTGATTGCTGAAGAGCGACCGCTTGTTTGGGTATGGCGGCCGTACGAACAAAAAGCATAGTTATTTTACGAATCTCCAAAACTCAAATTTCTGGATTATACTATAACATTGTATACTTAATTGAGTATCAACCTTCCTCTCCAATCCAAGAAACCAACAGCTTTATGTCGAATTTGAACAACCAATGATTTCATAACAGATTTTTTCACGGCTTAAAGAGTAAAAAAAATTTTTTTTTAATGTTCCAAGCTACCATGGTTACGAAGAATTTATGAAAAACAAATAGTTAATAGAAATAGAAAAAAAAAATATTTAAAACAGCAGCCAGCCTTGGAAATTCAACACAAACATATATCATAAATCACATTCTTTTATGTTTATAATTCGTTTTAATTACCATATAACACTATTCAAAAAAACACATACATATGTAATACAAAAACGCAAAATATAGGCACATATTTACAAATGCTTGGAAATAAACATATTTAAAAAAATAAAAATATTGAATCATCAACCTTTGATTATCTAAGCCAACCAGCAAACCGGTATCACAAAGATAACCACTATACTATGTAATATGTATTACATATTCGTATTGTAGCTATGTAACTAAATGAGAAATCTGAATAAGTTAAAGCTAAATGAAATTTGCTGAAAATACAAATGAAAGTAATTACAAATTTATATCATACTTCCGATTTCGCAATATGTACCCTCCAATACTCAGAGTAGCAATTGTCTTTTAGTAAATAGAATTTTCATAGGGGAAGAAACAAAAATGTATTGTCACAGAACACACGAATGGCGATTGTTCCCCTGCATGCAAAGGGTCTTCCAAAAGACGCGCCTAGATTTTGTTTTAAAATAAAACGGGTAAACTTTTATATCGTTCAGGTTTCACTATTTGTATTTAACAGTTATGATTGAAACATTACATAATTTAATTCCACCATGAGAAAGGCTACAGGTTAAATTTGCCAAAAATCTATTCATGAATGCCTAGTTCTTGAGAACGTCGAGATATCGATGTTGTTGGCTGTAGGTTGTTCAGCAACAGTTTGCGCTACAGTCTGTTCCCTACAGAACGTTTAGGTTTTGGTCTGCCCGTCCTTTTTCTAACTTCGACAGAATCAGTTTTTTGAAATTTTTTCATCATCCCTTGAATGACCGACTCATTCGGACATTTATTTTTACCCAAAAATTCCCTAATTAGCGATGTGCTAAAGATCGATCACTTTCATAATAAGTTTCAATAATTTTAGTGCGTTCTTCTTTCGTGTAAAATTAAGCATCTGTCTTCTAGACAAATGTCAAAGATGACATAAAAAAGGTACCGTCTAGGCCAGGGGTGGGCAAAAGCCGGCCCGCGGGCCGGATCCGGCCCTCTTGCTAATTTTATCCGGCCCGTTGAAAAATTCCGCACATAAATTTTTTTAAACTCTTTTATGAGATTTTGTTGACATCAGCATTATTAGTGTGCGTACTGTATATATAATAGTCTTAATAAAATGGGCGGTCGGCTAACTACACTAGTGTGGACGATGTCGTGAGCTTGAAACAATCCTCGTGTGTTTCACACGGGTCGCTCGCGACGATCGCTCCATCCAAAACATCCGCTTGTGCAAAACATATGCGGTATAGTCCTCCGGCCCGGGAGACATTTTGAAAATTTCATTTTGGCCCGCGCTTTAAAGTATTTGCCCACCCCTGGTCTAGGCATTATTCACTACTGACTTCTATGAGTCAGTTTTGAAAAACCCTTTATTTTATTATCTATCATTCTTTTTGGAAAAAATAATGAAATGGTTGAGGCATAAGAAAAAAGCTTACTTAACTACTTAAAAATGACTTTTTTGGAATATTATTATGATAAGCCGTATTTATGGTTCACTTTGGTTATTACTCTGAATATGTCTTGTCTACTTACATATATACGTTTGGAAGTACATAATACGAGTATACCCATAGGTAAGCAGGGAGACGTTTTTGTCATGATATCGCTCCTAGTTTGAGTATAGGATAGAAAAAAAGGCTCTCCAATAATTTTTGTCAACCACACCATGTCTGATTTCGTTGGAAGGAAGCGCTGGAAGAGCTCTCATAAAAGATTGTGCACATCGAAGTTTATACGCGCCGGTTTCCTTGCTATTTATATTGAAAAGCCATTTTGGCAAAATTATCGTCTTCTCTATGGAATCCAGTCTATTTTCAGTTCAGTTCTATTTTCATCTTTCAGTTTCGTAATTAGTCGGCATTTCACGGTCGCAAAAAACCACGGCATATATATAATCCTAAGGCAGTTGCAATTTTATAGCCTATTGAATTTTAGTACAATAAAGTGTAAGTTTGAAGTCGCTCAAAAATCGCATTGACTTTTTTTGATTATTTTTTCTGGTACGAACATGTGATTTGTTTTTTATCATTTTAACTTACTATATCTCGCTGAAATTTTATTATTTAACAAAGCTTATCTTTGTTGTTTTGTATGTCCCATCAAGTTCCTAAAAACCTGCAACACCTTGCCGATTTTGTTCTCACTTGAACACAATGAGAACAAAAGGGTTTAGGTTATTACTCCAGAGATTTTGCTAGAAAACAGCCAGAAACAAACCCTGTTTTTTCGGATATAAAGAAAAATTAACCTAAACAAAAGTGTGTTAGCTCCGATTGTGCTAAATGAAAAAATTTTGGAGGTGAAGCCGAAGGTGAAGCTAGTAATAACAAAAATCATTAACAATTTTACAACACTTTACCTAATATATCAAAAACCAGTTTTCTTGATGAATGCCACATTATACGCTTCTTAAGATTTTACATATACAGCGGGCGCCTAGGTTAATGAAGAAATTATTCCATAAATTTTGGTCCATTTGCAAACTTTTCAAATATATTTATTTTACTTAAACAAATTATATGCATATGGTCGCATGGGTATGTAAATATTCATCTTACTGAACATTTTGGTGTATTTGTGCATATAAACTAATATACTTTAATTTCATCACGCACTGGACATATAAATTTTGCACAAATTGCACCAGTAGACCCCTCGAAAAATCACTATTCTCGGCGCTTAATTCTTGATGACTTCATTCAATTGTACATATGTATGTATGGTAGGTACATGCCGCACATACATTCACATATACTTGTACATATGTATATATGTATATAAATCTACGAATATAAAATCATCAACAAGCGTTGTTCAAATTGATTGTAGTCCACATTGCACCAATCATAAAACACAACGGCAATAAAATTAGAATTGGTTATTTAAAGCACGATGAGCAGAAAAGCATAGCTGGAAGCAAAGTTTGTAGAAAAATAAGCATTGTCTGATACAGCGCAATGTCAAGCAAAAGGTGTTAACTTGAGACTATAGCAACTAATTAAGTGATATCACCCAGCAATAAATCGGGTAAATCAGTTGGTCCCACATAACGATAATAAAACACAAAGGAGAAAAATTGCTAATTGTAAAGCTGTGAAATTGAAAATTGCAAATTGCAAACTGTTACGCTACTTGTTGTTGTACCTATATAATAGCAAAAAATTGCCTAGAAAATGATGAAATGAAGCAACTAAAGGTTTAGCTGACTTTAATATACAAATTAACCTAGACTTTTGCACAAAAATGTAGTACAACGCACATCATTCGATCTTTATCTGAATACGTTGATCTACATTTGAATTTGAGTATAACTATGTATGTAGATAGCTGCGTATGCATGTGGGTGTGTATGCATTCAGCACTGCTGTTTTAAGTATTGCTAAGCATTAATTAACGCATCGCAGTAGCAACATTAAAATTCATAAATTATTCCATCCATAACCTCAATATACGCTGGCCACAGACAATTGAACAGACAATTACAATTAATATGAACTAAAGCATGAGTAAATAAAGTTTCAGTTATCCCACCATAAAAAACTTGTCTAAAAGGATAAAATGTCTATTAACTAATTTCGGGTTTATCTAATAACATAGAGACAAACAAACAGGAAACAATGACAATGAAGCAATGAATGTAGTACTTTGGAAAAATGAAAAAATATATATTGGGTATGGGAATAAGATTCCGCCCTCGTAAAAGAGGTGTCGCTGCTGATACTATTTTTGTGTTCGCTCTAGTAATATACCTGTGATTTGAAGGCATATATGTGAGATCTTGATCGCAGTGGTTGACATTGGTTTGAAGCATAAAGATCTTTTTGCATCTGCCGTTCCGAAAACACAACATTTGCGGGAAGTCATGCTTCATTATTACCTTTCAAGGAAAAGTGCAGCTGAAACGAGTCGTATATTGATTAATATTTACGCTAATTACGCTCCATCAAATACAACTTGCAAAGAATGGTTTCGACGCTTCCAAAGGAGCAAATTCGACGTGAGTTATAAAGCTCGCGAAAGGGCACCGAAGTGATCGAAGATACTTAACTGCAGCAATTATTGGATGAAGACGTATGTCGAACCCTTGATTATATGTATAAAGAGTTGGATGTGGACAGATCAACCGTCAGTAAACGTTTGCACGCGATGGGAATGGTCCAGAAAGTAGGTAACTGAGTGCCTCAGCAGTTGAAGGAGAGAGATATCGAGAGATGTTTGGTGACATGTGAAATGCTTCTTAAACGGCAGAAAAGGTTTTCTGCATCGCATCGTCACTGGCGATGGAAAATGGATCTATTATGATAACACTAAGGGTCGAAAATGTTAGAGCGGTTGGAGTCTGCCAGGTGAACCAGGTCCATCGGCAGCGAAAAAAAATATTCATGTTTCAAAAGTCATCGATTATGAACTCCTTAAACCATCTGAATCTATCACTGGCGACCGTTACCGACTACAGCTAATGCGTTTGAATTGAGCTCTCAAAGAAAACCGGGCGGAATGGGACGGCAGACATGCTGTATGACAACGCCAGACCACACCTTGCTAAATCGGTCCAGAACTATTTAGAGGTGCAGAATTGGGAACTCTGCCTCATCCGCCGTATTCCCCAGACATTGCACCTTCGGATTAGCAACTGTTCCGATCAATGCAGTCAGCCGTTATTGGAGAGCGGTTCACTTTTTACGAGAGCATCGCAAACTGGCTCAATGAATGGATCAAGTCAAAAAATTCGAACTTTTTGTCAGAGGAAACCGTATGCTGCCTGAAAGATGGAGTAAAGTTGTAGCTTCCAATGGCACATATTTCACATAATATCAAGTATTATTTAATTGTTCGTAACTTTGGCTAAGAAAGGAGGGAAACTTATTCCCATAATCGGTTTACAACAAAGAATGCTATGATGTAACAAATTAAAAAATAGCCACGTTTCGAAGAGAGCTTGACTTCAACTTATGCTTATCAAATAAACAAGAATTCCCAGCTGGAGGTGTGAGCTGCTCAAGATGTATAGTCCGGTTCACTTTATTAGAGGCTACAATTTTTATGGAATAAAATGTTTATTAAAGCTTTTCTAATAGCGGAGTCGGCTTGAAACTGCTGGTCCCTGGAACAACATCAAGACGCACACCACAAATAGGAGGAGGAGCTCGGCCAAATACCCAGAAAGGGTGTACGCGCCAATTATATATATATATATATAAAATATATATAATTGGACAATTCACGTGAAGACTCTACTTTATTCGAAAAAAACTTGCATTAAAATATTATTCCATCTAACGGTATTTCGCAGCAGTAAATGTTTAATAAAATACAAAATTATTTTATGATAGATAAAAATTTACTGATCTTAAAACAAACCCCGTTAAAGACACATAAGTTGTTTTGCCATAAGTTGTATATGTAACGAGTATATATAAGAAAATTCATTACCTTAATATTATACTTTTCTCATTACAAAATTTATGATGCAACGTTGTTTCTAAATGAGCTCGTAGCGGCTCCAAGGGAAATTTTCAAATAACGTTATCCCTAAAGCGGGTACCAATTTAACGTCAATTAAGTTAGATGAACTAGAAAATCCTTTGACCAAAAAATAGTTGAAAATCCGAGCTCAGTGGAATTAAAATTTACACTTAAGAAAAATATCATTACCACTCTGGGGTTAATTTGGCGTGACATTCCCACAAGAAGCATTCACATAAATACATACATTTCTAACAGCACACAAAACATATGTAAATTGCAATGAAATATGTTGCTGAAGTGGAAAAAATAACGCACCGAATCCGCAGCCATCAACAGATCAGCACACAAGCAAAGAAACATATAAAATAATTAAAAAAATATACGCATTAGTATTATTTGCTTATCATATGTGCATAGTAAGTATGTATGAATACACACACACACACATATATGTATGCATTTGGTTTGTTAGCTATTGTCGCAAATCGCAGATGTTAGATACGGCAATTGTCACACATTGAGGTCTTTCAACTCGCACTTGCATAGTTACATGCCGATTTGTAATTGTTCTAACACTGTACATACATATAAATGTACCAATTCATTTTGCAAGTACTTCATGTTAAATAACAGAAAAATATGCAAAAAATTGCGTTGAGTCCCTCCACACCCCGACAATGCGCATTTCAGGCTTGTACCTTAGATATGTAAGCGATACGACAGAGAAAATGGAGTTGTAACAGAGTCGCGAACTCTAAGCCAAAAAGTACACATGAATGTGCATACTAGTAAGTATCTTTGTATGCATGTACATATGTACATATATGTGAAACATGAATGTATAAAAGTGTACACGAGGGTGTGCGGAAATCTTTGGCAGTTGACATGTTTTCTTTCACTTGCCTTGTAGTCTTCTTACTAGCTACACACAGTCTTACCTACAAATATATAGTACCTATGTAGATGGATGTATACGACATATGTAGATATAAATATGCTTACAAGTAGATATGTGTACTTATGAAAATTATCTTGCACATTGGTATATGAGAGTAAACCTTCACTTTAAACTTTTTTCTGACAATCACAATGCAATTCTCATGTTACAACACAACCAAATATGACGACGACGACTTGTTCGGCAGTTAAGCACTTAACGCTGTCGTTTCCATTTTAGAAGGACACTTAGACGGTCACCAACGTTCTCAAAGAGTGACGTCGCCGATTCGGCAAACACTGTGAAGCGGCTGCGGCAAACTTTATTTCCAACAGACATTGGGACTAACCGGCTACCACTTTGAATATAACCAGGCATAAGTACATGTAAACACATTTCTACAGTACGGTGCAAAAATGAGTGAATGCTGTTGAGTATCAGGTAATTTGTTAAGAGCTTAAGAACTTAAAATGATAACAGAAAACAGATATATTGTTGGAATGATTTTTTTCCATTATAATCTGGTAAATAATTTCGTGTAATTTTTTTTTTTTTTGAATATATGTAGTATCCTGCATTTGTCCGCCTAGACTACGATTTGCATGGTCCATTCGATCAGTCCAATTTTTGAGTACTTTTTCTAAAAAAATCTGGCCGTATGACGTCAAAAATGGCTTGAGTATTGAAATTAATCGATTATTGAGCGCGCTGTGTTGCAAGTTGCATTGTCTTGTTGTCAGATGATGATTAATTTTTGAAACTTTGCGAAGACATTTTCACAATTTGGAAGCGTTGTTCTGGCGTTACATGATTCATGATGACTTGCCAAACCTTAATGAATAGAAATGTCAACACAGTTTGCCATTCTCAGCTGTCAAACCTTATTTATCGATATCGATAGTTGTCCTGCAGCTTATGAAACAGCATATATAAAGATCATCTAATTAAAGTAAATGTTTCTCTTTTTCGATTATCTCCTCATTCCACTCTCCCTGAGAGAACCCCTGTACCAAGTCACTTCTATAAGGTGGCAGCAGAAGAGCAAAAATAGCAATGGCATATTGATGTTCCTTGGCCTCTCCTGCACTGACTCAATTTCGTACCAAGACAAAAACCATGCTTGTAACAGTATTATATTTCCTATCGCTGTTGTGTTTAGGAACTCTTTTCTAGTTTCTATTAGTTATTGTTTGAACACGTGCTAGGTGTTACCATATGCCATATGATTTAGTTAAAGTGAAAGCTATTTAACGTGCGAAGAAAGACGAATTAGCCGAGAAATTGCAAAGCTACTGCAGAGAGGATAAAGACATGTAATCATGATTATTAGTAATTTAAATTCGTTCAGTTCAAATTTCCACCTAAAAGATGGGTAAGCCAAGAAATATTACGTCAGCTGAAACGTGAGATCTTGGGCGACTATGCATTACTGAAAAACCAAAAACACATTAAAGAAGTTACTGCTCCTGTAGCAACTCCCGTTCGTGGATGAGCAGTTCCAGACATTGGATTTAAAAGTCATAAGGTTGAAAGTTTTTATGAACAAGAAAAAGCCAAAGCTATTAGTGAAACATCTCAGAGAACGGCATGAATTAAAAAAGAATGATGTTGGAAAATTCTGTACTATTTTTACGCAAGCCAAGATTTGATTATTGTTTTTTAGCTAATTTGCTGCGATGAAACCACAATAAACCAACTGCAATCCAATAAGCTATTACGGTATTCGACAAAGGATGGAGATACTTCCACACGTACAATCTACAGCGAAGCACGTTGGCACTTCATTAATGGTTTGCGGTTAAAATATCCCAAACGGATTCGACTCAGGTGTTAAAAGCGATAGTATAACTTGTAAAGAAGATTATTTGCGTATTATTGTTGATAGTCTATCCCTTGCAATCGGAAAAATTAGCCAGCAGGTATCGCTGCGGGGTCATATTCCAATATGATATTGACCCCAAGCACACGGCCAAAAGGAATGGAGCATCAACCAATAATTTTAAAACATAATATGTTTAGCATGGAGTCCGATGTAAGTCCAACTGAAAGTTGTTGGTGTTTCCTAGAAAGTGCACATTTACACAGGGAAACATTTGGAAGGGAAATATTTTGTTCGTGGGAGAAGACGCGGACGCGGAAGAGAGAAGGAATTTTGTCTCCCGTACTGGCGACCCGCTTTGCGCTTCTTATTCGTATTTCCAATTTCCAATTTTTGAAGGTTGCTTCATTCGTTTTCTTCTTTTCTTCTTTCAATCAAACGGAAGAAATCAACGATGATAAACATCAGAACGCTGCCTAAGAAATGCAGGATTGTTTTTGCTAGTAGAGTTGGTATAATTTGAAATACGTATGGGGCATATTTGTGTCGAATTCTAATTTTTCCCCCATTTCTTAATTAATTTAGTTAATTTTAAGTTAATTATTTATATATGAAGTATTTTTAATTTAATTTTTTTTTATTCAAGTACAAAAATTTATATAAAGGGTGGTTAAATTTCAAGGGCCGATGTTGAATGTGAACCACACCTAAACGTCAACGACACCGACTTTTTTCTTTGGGGATATTTGAAAGAAAAGGTTTACGTCGATAAGCCAGCAACAGTTCAAGAGCTAAAGGATAGTTCGGCACATTAACGGCATAGAACCTCAATTATGCCTCAGCGTCATCGAAAATTTGGACCATCGGATGGAGGTGTGCTGCTGAGGCCGCGACGGCCAATTGGCCAATATTTTGTTTTATTCGTAATTGAGCTACACCAATATTATCATAATGAAGAGAAATGATAATAATTTCCTAAAAAAATTGTATTTTATTCAAAATCAACACCGGTCCTTTAAACTTAACCACCCTTTATATACGTAACCAAATGAAAATTGAAATAAACTGAAATTAAACTGTTGACGAACGTTCTCCGCTTTACATGTTAGCGGGTTGTAGAATATATACAAACCATAAGATGCTAAAGTAGTAAACGTCAAAATGTTGCCGAAAACAATTTTGCTCTTGTGACCGCGAATGCAACTTGAAAAGAGAATTTCCAGTGCTTCCCATCCAGGTTTTTCTGTGTGTAAATCGGCACAAAACTACGCCGAACATCCTCATTGGAAAAATCCACTTTGGAAGAGAGTGCAAGCGGATTGGCAAAATATTTCGCTCTATGTATTGTATAGAAATATGTTCAGTTTTCTACGACTTTCTAAAAATATTGATTTTGATTTCGCTTCTTAATACCAAGGAATTAAAATTTAATAAAATAAAACCTTTCTTTAATTAATGAAGAAAAAAATATAATTTGCCATTTTTCATTTTCACATGGCATGTACTCAAATTTGCACAATACTGTATATGTATGTATACATGGGAACATACATATAGTACATATGTATATGATTTACGTATGCACTTGTGACTCTTCTCACATCACTTTTTCAATAGCAAAGTGTCATACGTGGTTAATACCTAATTTTCTGGTTGCATGTATGAGCCTCATTCATACATTTTTTTTATGTTTTTCTTTATTTTTTGCTTGCACTGTCTGGTATTTATGGCACTCCAACGCATTTGGCACTGAAAAAAGAGAGTTGGCCAGAGTGGTGTAGACAAAATGGCACAGACATCCCAATTCAATTATTAATTCTTGGAATTCATGAACCGTTAAAATGTTTGTGGCTGAGGGAATTCGTGAGTGTCTGCATGTAAGATACGTTTAAGTATCATAAAGGGTAGATAGTATGTAGGTGAAACATTAGTAATGTAAAAATGTTAATTTTTATAAGAGCATAAAATGTATTCTTAAATAAATGTGCGCTTATGGGGGAGAATATTTACCGGTGATATACAACAAAGGTGGTACAGGGGTGGGAAATTCACATAAAAGAACACACTAGGCAAATATCGCAATACAGTTCACCGTTGGACCCAATTTCTGACGGGATCTGTCCAAAAACTGGTCTCGTAAATCAGGCATATTTTGTAGAAGGTTGAAACTCACTTTGAATAAGACTCTTCAAACAATTACGCTCTGTTTCCTACCTGGCTGCTCTAACAGATATTCATTATGGCAAATCTGAGCAGAAACTTGCCAAAAAGAAGATCAACTTTTTGTTCTCCTTACAACTGCAGCTGAGTTCATTATTACACAAATACAAGCATAAATGGTGCTTAAATCCTTTATTTGGTGTTTGGCCAAACTGTTTCTGTAGTTTTTGGTGTGCGCCATGATGTTTTTCCACAAATGGAAGGGCAGTTTTACGCTAAACTTTTCTTGGTGTTTCATTCCCTAGCCAAGGAAAATTATAAGTGGAATATTCATTTCGTTCATAAGAAATCTAATAAAAACCTCAACATTTGACATATATTTTTAATCTATAAGTATAGTACGTAGAGTGATGACAACGTAAAATATTATATGTATTTGCTGAAGTATACGGAAGAAAAGTGGACACTAAGATGTATGAAACTTATGGATAAGTTTTTGTGGCATCGACACAATTCAGCGAATTTTAATCTCAAGCTACAACTAGATTAAAATATACGAATGGAACCTAATGTCACAGTAAGTAGGTAGGTATAGTGGTTGTCAGTTGACATACCTAGGGATGCTTTAGGCCCATTGTGATGCCACCAGGGCTGTTCCCTCTCCTCACTCTACATGGCCCTCATTGAACCAACCTGTGGCTTTAATATTATATATTTAACAAGGCTTGTTATTTTTATATTGACTACTTCTGCCAAGTTATTCAGAGAACTGTTTCCTAAAATATTCAACCTTATTCTAAGCAGAGCCATGCACCCGCATAGAAAGTGTTCTATATTATCTTCTTCTTCAATGTCGTTACAGCTTCTGCAATAGTCGTTATAGCGTGCTCCCAACCTACTGGCATGCCTGCCAATCAGACAATGCCCTGTTAGGAATGCCACAGTTAGTGAAAGAGTTAAATCAATATCCGTGATCGTGATCCGAAACTGAAAAATGTTTTCCAACGAATTGAAATCCCTTTCATTTGTACTATAGAAAAGCAGAGAATATATATCCTTTTTTCGAATTACTAACATGAGTATAGTATTTTGGGCCCAACCTCATTTACGTTAATTGGCGACTCTACTCATAGCACCAACAATAAGCCTATTTGCCAAGTGACGGTATTTTTATATTGCAACTAGATTTAGGAGAACTTGGAGATTTGTGCAATGCACTGAATAGATATGTTTCATCACATTTGAAAAATTTGTTTTCAAGATGTGTGGCACGTACTTTAAAGGGGGCGGTGCTATGACCATTTTCCGAAAATTTTAAACAATCATACTTCTTTCTTTGAGCAATTTATATGCACCGGTTACTGAAATGTTCCCCTTTTTCATTTCAGTTTTTATGAAAGGGGTTAGTGGCTATCAACCAATGTTGTCCATATCTTGTATTGTATGCAATTTTCAAAATCCTACATAATAGGAGCAAATCTAGCAATTCATCAGGTTTGGCAAATGTGTAAACTAAACTTGTTCCAATTATAAAAATATTCCCGCACTAATTATAAAAATATTATTATACTATTTTTGAACTTACGAGGAAACCCCTTACAACACAGGAAATTATTGTCTGATTTGACACATTTTCAAACCAACGTACCTAGTTTTAGGACTTAGTTGAGGCAAATCTATTTTCACTCTAGTTATCGGATGCAGACAGACTCCTTAGATTATTCTGCATATTTTGGTACAAAGAAATCTGTTATTAGTATTATTTTTCGTCTATATTTCTTCTCGCTAACTCTTATTACTTCAAATATTGTGAGAATTTCACTCAAATGACAGCAAATGCACTTTACAAGCAAAACGCTAAAATGCAATAAATATTTATTGTATGGCATATAAAAATATGTTATGGTATAAAAAACCCGTATCAAAAACATGAGAGGAAGACCATGAAAGGCTACACAATCAACTGCGTTATTGTCTAATCGCAAAATAGTGTTCAATTGACTAATGAAAAATATTTGCCGTCCTATTTGTGTATGTGACTTATGCAGAAATCGATTTTATCCCTGCTTATTCAATAACCACTGCTTGCCTTAAGTATTTCTTCTTTTTTTGTTCCTTTCCATTTCTTCGTTGTGTGAAAGTATTTACATTTGCTTACCTTTCTGTTCTGGCTGCGCCTGCTTAACATCCACTGCCGCTGCTACTGATGGCACGGCCACCGGCTGCTGTTGCTGTAGCTGTAGCTGCTGTTGTTCCTTCTGTTGTTGGTATATTTGCTCCTGTTGATGCTGTTGCTCCTTCAATAACAGCGAGTGTGAGTCATTCACTGTTGTTGCGCCAGCAGTCTGTGCCGGTATTCCTGCGAAAGTATTTGTTGTTGTGGGTGCTGCTGCGACCTCAGCTGCTGCTGTTGTGCCATTGCTGACAACCGCAGCTTCCAGTGTCACAGAGCTTTTCTCCAAAAACTCCGCCATATTGTTATGCCGCTCTATACGCTCAGCGCACTATATCCGCCTGATGACTGAATGAGAAATTAAGTGTGTGCGTGTGTGTGTGTGTTGTCGAATGACTGTATCGGTATACGTTTGTCCTAATTCTGTAGCGCGCGCCTTTGAAGACTAGGTGGGGTGGATTGCGATTATGAACCGAAGGAATGCGTTGCACTCAGGACAGTAAGGACAAAACAGTATCTTATGCGGTTGCTTTTGCTGTAGTATGTATTTGTTGTTTTTCGCCTCGCCCTTATCTTCTCCAACCTCCTGTGCCTCGCTTGCTCTCACTTTGCCTTCACCGACTTTGTGTGTATCTTTTGCTTGTTGTTGGAAATTTTTCAATTCACAATTCTTTAACAAATGTACACACTTTTCAATATTTTCGCTTTGTTTTAAATGCACTTTTCTTATGTAACTTTTTCTACTCTCACATATATTTAGGACCTGTAAAAAACATTATTAATTACTCTTTTATTGCACGCTTTACCACCTTCGTACCGGAAATTAAATTAACGGTGAGGGTCACTCGCGGCTTGTATGCGTTTTGGTATACCAACTATTGCTGTCGTTCTGGAATAGTCTCTTTTCACTGCACAATTTGCAACAAAGCGACTATTTTTCCTCACAAATAGTATTATATTTGTATGTACCTACATACATATGTATGTTTCTAAATTTTATTCACTTTGCTTGGCACTGCGCAAAGCAATTTCAATAGTAAAATATATAAAATTGAAAATTCACTTAAATCACAATATTTATTTGCATATGAAAAAGACTACAAAATATTTAATATGCACAAGCACAATACACACATATGTAAAAAAAATAGTCACACCTTTGCATTGAATCGCACCGTGAGCAGTTGTTACACCGAGGATGAATCTATTTGGTCTGTTATCTCGTCTCGAACTGATTGCGCGCTGCAAAGAAGAATTTGTAATTAACGTTCGAATGCGTATTGCTCGTACAGCAAGCCCAAAGTCGCAGAGAGTTATCTAACAGCACATCAATGAACTGAGAGAGAGCTCAGTTGATTAACGGAGGGCACTTTGCAGTGAGCTTTTAGTACAAATGTAGTCAATTATGTTATGTCAGTACCGTTATTGGAATAGTGGGTGCAAGCTGTGGGTGGGAGTTTGCAGTGACATCTGTGGTGAAACGCTTTGAAGCCAGTGCTGCCAGTTGGCCATTTTCAGGTTCGTTTTAAACGCTTGCAATTACGTCAGTTCTTCTTAACTGGTTTGAAAAGCAAAAACCCAATTCATTTTAGGCGACTCTCTTTTTCCTTATTAATTTGCAGTAAAAAATGGAATAACTTAAACAAAATTATAATGTCGTGGTAATAATGCAATGATTTTTGAGGGAGAAAACGGCGATGGCCGTTGTCGTTAAAAAAATTCTGCTAATATGGATAGATACATCCAGGAATCCGTCGAAAGAAATGCTAATACTATGGCTATGAAAAATTACCATTTAATAAAAAAACTTCTTGTAATTAATTATAAATAAAGTATTAAGCAATAAATTTTGAGGTATTGTAATATATTTATGGTCCGCATGATTTTAAATGAATGACGTACATTGATCGTCAAAACTAGTTGTTGATGGGCGTAGCCCAAAGTATCTAAAAAATCCGAAAAACATTGTACTTAAAAAGATTAAACTGGCTCAAAAGCTACTTAAAATACATATTCCAGCAGTATTTCTAAGATACACAAGAATAATGTGTTCCAGGCAGAACTTTTAGCGATCAGAGAAGCGTGCAAATCACTAAAATTCTACAAGGAAGTTGGTGCAAGAGTAGCTATCTTTTCAGACAGTCAAGCAACTATCAAGGCGTTAGACTCGAACTCCATTTCATCCAAACTAGTCTTACAGTGTAGAGAGGAACTACATTGAATTACTTAGCCATTGACTTGAAATTACTCCGATCATGTTCCGGTCATAGGAACCAACGGGGTAATGAGATAGCGGATGAGCTAGCAGAGGCGGGGGCAGACCCCACCCCACTCAACACAATAAACGCATCCATTGCTTCACACTATCATGCATTAGCCGAAAGAAGGTAGAAGCAGTTAACTACATGTATTACAACAAAAACACATGGCCGGCGTACAAAATCCAAAGGGCGAATCACCTGTTACGAGTAGGATGTTCTCGACCAAACATTTCACGCATCACTGCAAGGCTATGTTCAGAAACGCATTATAATGGGCAGTACTTGCAGCGCTGGCAGCACTGTCAAAGTGACAATTCATGCAACTGATAGATTTGTTGAAAAATTGCAAATAGATTTGTTGCATTTATGAACGCGCTGTGCAGTAAAATGGAATTATTACTAAGTTTGGTCATGGACGATGTATGTGAGGAAAACACCGATAGTCTTTTATTAAATTTAAGAAAAAAAAAACCGTGTAAAGCTTAAAAGAAGGACATATCTTGTCAAAAGTTTAATATCAAAACGGAAAATACCCAGAAATAAGTCTTTTTTTGAAGCCATGATGTTGATTCTCTACCGGATGTACTGTTTCTTTTTTTTTATTCGCTTATATGTGATGAGTAAATTAGAAAATTTTCGCTGGGCGATGTTTCTATCTATTTTTAAATCTTTATTGAATTTTTTTACTTCATCTACGACCTTAGCCCAGAGCACGCTCTTTTTCCTCCTTCCCGACGTGAACTCGTTCTCCATGATCAGTCGGACTCTGAGCAGTAATTTTATCTCCGATGTACTAAAGTAATCACTAAAACCAAGAAAAGTATAATAAAATAAAGTTTAAATATCGTATTTTCCATCAATTTTGGTATTAAAAGCTAAAATAAATAATTAAATACCACTTTTCATCAGACATTGTACTAGCGTATTTATTGGCAGTGTGAAAATTTTTGCTGCAAATAATGCACGACTTTTGATACAAAAATGACGTTTAAGAACGCGTTGCATTTGCAGTACTGCCATATTTGCATTTTTGAACGCACTGCTCACTCTGAAATGGTATGTTGCGCATTATAATGCATTGTTGAACATACCCCAACCCTTACAGTTCATTAGAAAGTAGGGGATCATGCAGCCAAACTCAACCTCCCCTTCAATCCCATCTGCAGAAGCTGTCAAGCGGACGGGGTGAAGGAAAGTATTTTCCACTACTTATGTGAATTTCCAGGGCTAGCTAGGGCACGGCTTCGCTTTCCTTCTAGAGAAGAGTGTGCGGGGTGCACGAATGACTTGAAATTGGATGGAAGGGTTGGTGGAGGTGTATTCTGCAAGGTGTTTCCCATCAGACCGCTGCAGTGTATTCCAAGTCGAGGTAGCTACAATTTAAGAAGCAGCTAATTGTAATAACTGCTTAATTTCATTAGTGTAATAACTGTCACGGAGGTTAATATCTACTCCGACAGCCAAGCGGCAATCAATTTGGTTAGGGTCTGACTTCACTGTCCATTGTATTCGAGCTCTTAGGTACCTATCTGGGTACTTGGTCAAGGCGAAATCGCAAGAAACTGCGAGGCAGATGAGCTGGCTAGACAGGAAAACTGTGAGCAGATTACCCTGCGAAACGAGAGGATTGGGATCCCGTTGACTACCTGTGGTCTGCTCTTGGAGAGGCGGACTTCGCGTCAATTCAGCCCAACTGTGCAAGTACACAAACTTCGAAGGTCTCGAAATCTTTCTGACCACGTGTGGGCGGACGGGCTCGCGAAAACTCTTGAGGTCAACAAAATCTCAGCTCTCAAATTTCATGAGTGCCCATTCAGGTCATTGGCCGCGAGGTATACATGCTGTGAGACTCGGCATTACTTCAAGTCCTTTTTGCGCCAGTTGTATAGAGGATAAAGTAGAATTATCTCAGACCTTCCTCCTTAACTGCCCTGCTGTCACTGCTTAGATTTAAATATTTTGACTCTTATCTCTTTGCTACGCGTGCTGAAATAACAGGCAATGATATTAAAAGTCTGATGGATTTCATCAGTAATACGAAACGACTAACAGCGCCGTAAATCAGTCATCGTTCGGGTGTCTTCACCAAATATACATAATGAGATGAGTGTTATTGGCCAGTTAAAAAGTAAAAAAAAAACGAGTCATTATTATTGTAGTCAAACTTATATAATTGTAGAGCCCACGTCAGAAAAAATTAAAGAAGATGCTCGGCCTCCGAACGCAAATGTATTTTGATTCATGAATACTAATTGTTTGGAACGTCGAGATATCGATGTTGAAGTTTGGTCAGCAACACTTTGCGCTAAAGCAGCAATATTCTCAACAGAACTTCCTGTTTTCGGACTGCCTTTTTCTATCTGGACAAAACCAGTTTCTTGAAATGTTTTTCCCAACCTTTGAATTGTGAACCCATTCAGTCGATTACTTCAACCAAAATGATCACGAATTTTGGGTACTGTGTAGAAATTATTCACCACTGATATCTAGGAAGAAAGGCTCTTTGCATACATATTTACATATATGTACCCACTAAAATAGGAATTTCCCAAAAATTTTAAAGCAATATTTTATCCATACACACTTAGCTTGTACACACTTTATTCGATATTCTTTTTGAGGTGTATTTTGGTGTTATTTTCATAATTCCATTTAACTCTTTGGCCTGTTTTAAATAGAAATGACTATAACATATTAATTGGTTTTGTAATCCAAAATGAGTAAATATTTTTTAAAACTACTTATTAACTGTGTTGTTTCATTGGTGTTTTCCATTTTTTTTTTTTTCGTTTTTGTTTATTCTTTTTTTACATTTTTTCCAAGCACTGCGCAACCTCCAGCATGCCTATGATGTGCTGCTGCCACATGTATTTTTTTATCCAACTGGCTTTGTTTGCCGTAAGATTTATGTATTGCTGATGCTTGGGAGTGTTGCTTTCCGGCATTTTGTTGCGCAAAGTAAAATTTTACTCTTGTTTATTTACAAAAGAAAATAATTTAATGAAATAAAACTGCATTGCATGTCAGTGCATGCAGAACAGAGAGAGAGATAGTAAAGACGACTTAAATCTTTCGTTGTTTTTGTTTTTGTTCCTTCTAATTTGCCGCATGTTCGGCAGCAAATATAACACTGTTGGGAGAATTTTCATGTACATTGCAAATTACAAAAGAAAATTACAACTAACTTTTTCGGTTGGCGCTTTCAATTGTCAGTTGCTTCTTCCAGTTCATATTTTTTGTTGTTATTGTTATTATTAAGTTATATTTTGTTTTCGTTTGTGTTTATAATAGTGACTTGTATACGTATGCTTTTGTCCTTTCGTACTGTTGACTACACGAGTTTGTTGTTTTTATTGTAGTTTACGGAATTTCATATATATATATATATTTTTGTCTATATATAATATTATAATTCATTGCTTTTCATGTAATTAAAATTAAATAAATGAACAACAAAATTATTTTATAATTTTAGTTTTTTTTTTCGTTTACGTTTTTGTTTTTATATACATAATTTAAAAATTGTTTTAAGTTCTTCTTCATTTGTTTTGGTTTTTGCTTCTTTTAATGTATTCGTTCAAAAGTAATCGCACTACGTTTGTAATACAATTAGAGTATTCATAAGCAGAAAATATTAAAATTTAATTTAAAATAAATATACGAGAGAGAGAGATGAATAAAACATCTATGGAGAATGGTTGCCGCTATAAGTGGATGGTATTTTTATAGCTGATCTGCTCTTTCACACATTTTGGCGAGAAATGCTGTGCGGAGAAAAAAGAGAGAAGGAAGTAGAAAGGAGAAATTAATTACGGTATATTAATAACATTAATTTAAATTAAAAATAAATCTGCGCTCACATAGGTATTGTGTAGCCATAAAAATAAATTATGCATAACAGTGGGGAATAGTGAATGGTACATATTTAGTGAACCGTACGGAGAAACATAAATACATACAATTCATGGAGCTTAACCTAAGCAGTACAAACGCGCGGTGGAGATTTTATGACGGGAGAATCCAGTACAATTCGAACGTTAGAGAAACTGACGGTGTATTACCGGTTTTGAAGTCATGCTCAAATTTACTGAAGCAAGTATCGGGTGTTTCTTTTTAAGCTTGAGAACTTAAAATGATAATATAAAACAGAAATATTGTTGGAATGAATTTTTTGTATTATAAATAACCGGCATATGTCCACCGCCGATTAGTCCAGTTTTTGACCACTTTTTCCAATAAATCGGAGCATCACACTGCTCCTTTTAATATAATTCGTACATTTTACGACCGGTAAAATAATACTATAATAATACAATAATACATTAAAAGATAATTTTTTTTTTATTGTTGCTGGTATTTCTCGACATAAAATAAAACGTGATTGCGCTGCTTAGGACTTTTCCCACGCATTTACAGACAACGCGATTGCGCTGTTTGGGTTTCCTCGATAATATTTTTTCAATACCTCCTGGGACTCAAAAGATTAATCTAAAATTCTGTATATCCAAAAATCTTATCCTCGCTCTTTACTCTACTATTAACTAAATTGCTCCATACAGACTTCTTTAAGTTTTTTGTGAACGACTGCCTGCCATTTATTTTGTGACTAACTTTATTTCATAGGCATCCGGAAATGGTTATTAAGTTGTACAAGAAGTTTAATTGCGACACCTCATACGAAAAAAAAAAGTTTAATCTTTGAACTATCTAAAATTTACGAAATGCATATAAGATTACTGAAGTGTAATTAAAATTCAGCGAATTTCAATTAAAAACTTTTAAATTTCGAAAATGACTGTGATAAATTTTATTTCTGTTCCAATAATATAAATAGAAGTTGGCGCAAAATTAATCATCCTATCGGAAGATTTTTAATTTTTGCAAATGGCGTCAATCGTCACTCAGATTTGACACTTGTGACCTACAAATTGTTCGTTAGTATTTTTATATAATATTGTACTTGCACTTGAAATATACCTGCTCGTAACTTTCACCGCTATACTTTTTCGTAAATTTACAAAGCAATTTTTTTTTCAATAACTTAACCCTTTACTTTTGACCTAAATTACGCTTTCAACCCCAATCTCTTGTATTTTAAAGTACTTACCGCTTAGTCGAAGACAACTGGATCGCTCATCATTCTCTGGATGAACTCTGCGCGAGGCACACACATTGTACAAATTGAATTGTTTTGGTGTTGTAGGTAGAATTCACACAAGTATTTCACGCAGGAGTGGTGCATTTTTGTGCGTATGCATTTGTGCAGGTGTGGGTAGGTGTGTGTTTGTGGGGGTTAAACAAAGTGATTGGGTGCATCATACACATACGTGTTGGGAGGTAAAGTGTAGTTGGAAGTGGTGCAATTTTTGGTATTTCAAAACGATTGCGTGGGGTATATTTTTGGATTTTTGAACATTCGGTTGGCACATAAAACGTAGGTACATATAAGTCGACATGGAATGAAAATACATATGGAAAACAAAAACCAATTTAATACATACATAAATACACACAATACATAAATATTTATATGGTTTTTTTTTTTTTGTTATTAGACAATCTAATGAAGAGCAACTAAAATGCTGGTAATTTATATTGTTTAGAAGAGTAAATTCGATATGAATTTGGCTAATTTTTTAGTTACTTTCTTTTACTTACGGGAGTAAGGGATCATGCCATCGTCATCCTCGGGGTCCATGCAATCAGCGAAGAGAGTCTCAACTTGCTCATCATCCAATTGCTCACCTGCAGAGTGGAAAAAATTGGTATAATTACGATGCAAAACAAAAAATATTTAAAAAAATCGTATGCGAGTTTCGTATTATTATTGCATATATTCTAATCCTTTCACACAACAAATACATGACATTTTTATTATTCATAGATGTGAAACTGTAGAGAAATTTTGACGCTCAACTCAACAAAGGGAATGTGGTAAATATTGTACTTTAAAACTTAATTATTATTTTCAATACTTTTTACCGAAGTGAAAAATAAAACGGGTAGTTCTAATCTAAAATCAACCCTCTTTCATGTAACAGTTTATATTATTTCACGAAATACTTTTGCACTCACTACTTTCTCTTCCTCAAACTTACCAAGGGACAGCAGGGCGTGTTGCAATTCAGCCAACAGCATGGTACCGTTCTCGGCTTTGTCGTACAATTTCAAACATTCAATGAAATCTTCGTAGCAACCCTGATCTTTGTCCTTCTTCACTTGAGCGTAGATGGGGATGAATTCTTCGAATGTGATTTTCTTCTCATTGCGCTTCTTGGTGCCGCCCAATTTTTCAATTAGCGCCAAGGTGGGGTTCAAGTTGAGAGCGCGGAGGGCATCACCTAGATCGACGGCATCAATGCCCACACCGGGGGAGCCCATGATTTCGAAAACGAATTCGATATCTGTGAGGAACAGGGAAAGAGGAAAAATTAATTAATATTTTTATAAATATAAAACAACAAATTTTAAATGCTTAAAGAAAGCGGAAATAATGTTGGGAACATTTTTTTTAATTTAATTTAATTTTTTTATAATTATTTTACATTATAATTTGTGAAGTAACTGAATGTAATGACATAGTCCAGATAAAGTTGTTTTTTGTAGTATTTCAAGTGGGTTTTTCAATGTTGTTATTTTATTTGCGGTCACCGTAGCCGAATGAGTTGATGCGCGACTAGCAGTCGGAAGTGCCTAAGTTCGAATCTCTGGTCATAAAATATCAAATGATAGAAAAGCGCTTCTTAAAAAAATCATCTACCGTTCGGACTCGAGTTAAGACTAGCTCCATTTCTGGGACAACATATAAAAAACTACGTTCATAATGCTTAGCCCTGATGTTGACCTACAAATAGAGTGCCCTCTATAGGGTTTGTGATTTCATGTCTCCACAGTTAGCATCGAAACTGCTCGGTTTTTTTACCGTTCGTTTTATCTTTTCTTACACCATAGTTAACTACGAACGCTTCTTCATTCAGCTATGCGTTTCCGATTTATTGCCCTAGTGCAAAAATATGATCCCATTCTTTTACTTGTTAAAATAAAAAAGCGGACTCTATCACTCGAAATAAAGTAGTGTTCCCTATATTTTGCCGAAAGTTTAATTCTCCCCCTTTACAAAAGACGCAAAAGTTTAGTATTCATTCCTAATATTGCAAAATGTTCAGTATTAAAACCTAAAAAAGTTATAATAATATAAAACTCCACATAAGTTTTGATTTACTATTATTACTATAAGATTCTCATTTTTCTTCTTCTTCGTCGAAAGTTATCTTAACCCGTTACGCCCGAAATTTCATCACAAAACTTTAAACTACAATTCTCATTATTTTGCTAAATCGCCATAAAAAAAAGTATGTCTTTACTTCATTCATCATTCAAGCAATCGAACTTGGATCTCAAATTCAAGTACAAATAAAAGGTATTTATGACATATGCCATATTTGTATATCGTCCACATGTAAGGTGGTCGCTAAAATTCATATACTTATACAAAGCATACTTTTTGGCAGCCCATTTGTTCAGAAGTTAGATGATTTTTCTCTGCGTAAACGCACCGTTTGAAAGAAATCTGACACCCGATTACGCGACCGAATTCGCGCCCGAACAAACAAGTCGTCGAAGCGAACACGCATTGTGTGTGTGTGTTTTTTGTACGTCAACATATTTTCATATACATGTGTGCGTGTGTGTTTTATGCGTTTAAATATGTGTAAGTGTGTGTAAGGTGTGCGAAAGAAAAGCTATAAGAAAAATTTCCCAAAATTAGAAATGCGTTGGTTGTTCTGTGGTTCGGTCATCGCCGATCTCTTGCACTCTCATTTATCGCAGAGCATGTGTGATAGTGCACCAATACATAGGTTTATTTTTTTATGTTTTTCAATACACACTTACTTTCAGGTATGTTAAATAATCACAACTATATGTGTACATATTTATGAATATCCCATTGGTTTCTTTTTTTAACATTTCGTCCTTCGTTCTTAAATTTATTCGCGTATTTTGCTAGTTCACTTTTTTGTGGTTTTGCTGCGGTATGTTTATTGCCGCATATTTCAAATATAATCTGATCACATTTTATTTTCGAATTTGATGTTTCTTTTCTTTCGTGCAACTTTTTCCTTTTTAAAAAATTGTTTTTGAACATTGATTGGGGTTTTTTCTAACACATTTTACGGCATTCAGCCATTTGTTAAAAATAGCCCGCAAACGACTATAAATGCGCCCGTCGGAAAAGGCAACAGCGCACAAAAATCGTTCTATTTTCATTTCGTTTCATTACGCCGCGTATCATTTCGTTACCATTATGTTTCAAGCATTTTTTTTTGTAGACTGTTTTTGGTCACTCTAAGCTTGTAGATACGTAGATGTTGCTATTAATATAGAAGCGTTGGCGGATGAGTGGTTGGTACCGTTAAGTGCGAACGTGTATGTATGTAAATGTGTCCATAAAAAGATTTGCATGAGTGCACACTGGTATTCCAAAATGATGCTAAGCTGCTTTGATATGCATCTACTCTTTTGTGGAGCCCTTAATACTTCCGTTATCACTGTATATTGTTACGTAAGTTTCCGGTTTGAGGGCCTTTGGTTATATTCGATAAGACACTTTCTAATTTTTTTCCACGTCAGGATTCATTAAATAAGTTTAAGGTTAATTTTAATTTTTTTAATGTTTTTTTCCTTTCAATTCTTCAAAAGGTTGATATTATAATAATTTACCAGCAACATTATTTTCACTATCTTTTTATTCATATAAAATAGCGAATTATATCCATCAGAACTTACTTTCAATATCACGTTTTGGTACATCGGCCTAAAATTAAAAAAATGGAGAAAAATATTTACTTTCAAAGTTCTTACAAAGTAATTTGAATTTATATCGAAAACTTTATATTTGCTAAAATTTTTGAGGTTATGTAGAAAAAAATTATGTATTTCTTTCTACGCAAAAGCTGGAGCACTCAGCAGCCACTCACCATTTTGTCTGTTGGATGAGAAAAAATCAACTAACCCGTGGATGAGCTCTGTCTCGACTAAACGTTTCTCGTCTACAGCACGCGTGTTAGGTACTTTCCTATCGGTTAGCTAGTCAAAAAGTTTTTCACAAGTTTCCCATAACTCGCACGAACATGTACACGAAATCGAGCAGGCGCACGAAGTACCCAATTGTTGAGGTGTATTTGTGATTTCGCTTAGTAATCGCCTAGTTGGCGATCGGTTTGTTGCTGGGTCGGATCGCTACAGCCTCACATATGCCTCCATATGCACAACAAACATACACTGACAAAATGGCACTGTAACACATACGTTTGCGCCTGGTAGCAGTTTTTAGATATTTCGAAACTATGTTGTTGTCTATATGTTGCGCGCGGAAAATTTACTTTCAGCTGCATTTATACATTTCCCTATAACGTTTTGCGTCCAGCAGCGCCATTCACACGAGGTAGCCTTGTATGTTGCTCAATACATGTGTCTCTTCTGATGATGTGTGCGACCAATTTTACTGCTAGCCAAACACACGCTCTCACATAAAAATTCTCACTTTAAGGTGCTGTTACATTTCGGCTAGCAAAGGACAGGTGATTTACTTGTTGATGTGGCAGGCGAGTGAGAACATTTAAGCAATGAAAGCCACAAAACCACTACTACCATCACCCTCTTCATGACATTCAGTTCGTCACTGTAGGCTTTGTTTTGTTTTCGTTTTTCTTGGCATTTTCAGTGGTCGCTGCTATTTTTACTTTGCTACGCACATGAAACAACAACAGTAATAATAATCAGTCGTTGCGAATCTATAGTGTTGAATATCATTAGAAATTGTATTTTCCGTAAGCACATATGTATATGTATGTATTCGTAAATACATATAAATACAAGGTGGTACAATATTAATCACACTATTGGAAGATTTATGAAAAAGCTCCTCATAAAAACCATTTGCCGTTCGAAGTCGGCTTAAAACTGTAGGTTCCTCTATTTGTGGAAGAACATCAAGTAACACACCACAAATAGGAGGAGTAACACGGCCAAACACCTAACAGAAGAGTACGTGTCAATTATTTTTTAATTTTATTTATTTTTTTGTTTTTTTTTTATTAGAAGATTTTTAATATTTGCAAATTGCGTCATACGCGACTCATATTTGACACTAGTAAACTTTACTGCTGTAGTATACAAACGGACAAGCAATGGAGCTCGTAAATGCCAAAATAAAGATTTCCACTACTCAAAACCTTTTTTTTTAGTGTAAAAGTAATTTATTTATTTATTCAATCTTTCATCAATTAAAGGACAACCCAAATAGATTACGAATACTAAACCTAAAATATAATATAAATATAATATATGTATCTCCAGATTAAGTTTTGACTTGAAAGTCTCACGTGAGTAGGAGAATATATCTAAATTATTGCATAATTGGTTAGACTTCCTTATACAACGTGCAAGCGGTTCATTTCGACTAAAATTGGTTATAAGGTAAATGGACATATTTCTACGTCTAAAGTTACGAGTGGGACAATTATAAAATGTTACCTCCAGCAAGAAGTGGCATTTGATTTGGTTCCTAACTATGCCCCTTATAAACATTACCGATGAAATTTTTCTCCGCATTTCTAAAGTTGACAATGCTATGCAGGCAAACTGGCCTTGTAATTGAAGTGAATGAATAGCAAATCTGGTGAAACGTTTCTGAACCTTCTCAATTCTTAAAGGTGAGCCCATATAGAATGGATCTCGAGTAATGCTGCAATATTCGAGGTTTGACCTTAAAAGAGAAAAATAAAAATTCTTCAGCGCACAAATATCCTGGAACTTTCTTTAATTCCTTATTACAGAGCCAAGCAAAGATCTTGGCAATGTTTGGATGTATATATGACCCCCTAGTCTTTCTTTTCTTAAATTTTTTTGAGGGTGGTAGTGCCCAACTTGTAATAGAAATTAATCGTAAGTTTGCGTCTACTGACATTTACCAGCATTAAAAGTTAAGAAGTTTTCAAGTCTTATGCAGTCAGTTACGTCCTCTATTCGACTGTAAATTTTCAGGCCATCTGCATACATCTGCCAACGCACATACCGGTATTTTGATAATCTAGGCGGCCAAAACTATTTTAACGTTTTTTATAGTCTTAAATACTTTTATTCATCATCATTTAGACAATGGACTTTTTTTTATTGAACTATTATATTATTAACCCTTAAATGACCGTGGTATATTTAAAGATACAACCATTTTGCACTAGAATAAATAGAAAATGAATTTTTTTTGGGTATTTATAGGTTAAATTATATAAAATAGTGTTTAAATTATTTATTATCAAAAGGCAAGTTTCACAGAAGGTGTCAAATAAAATACATTATTTGAACCAAAAAAAAAAATTTAATTCAATCAATAATCTTACGTCAATAAGAACTAAAGCAAAATAAAACAAATTAAAGGAAAAAATTACAAATTTTCATTATCTGATAAATCAGATTCGTTAGGTTGGGCCGGAATGAGTAAACTTAACATTTCTAGTGCTGCTAAATAAAGGGTCCGAACTTAAAAAAAGTCGATTAAAAATGTCTCTATTGCAGTTTTCTCGGGAAAATTTTCTTGCGAAGTCTTGGCGGTAAGTTCTAAAATGTTTATTCCTTGCTTCTGCAGCTTCCTCCGAAAGTTGCCCAATAGGCACCAATGCATTTTTTATGATTAATGCACCATGCACAAGTATTTTGTGCATTGTCGGTGTCATCGGGTGCCATGGGTATAATTCAACGTACAACTGAGCTGTGTCAAATGCATATTTATCATACTTCTCCGAGTCCACTTTATGTCCGCGTGAAATTGTTTCCAATATGACTTTTAACCGATAAATGAGATCATAGTTGATTCCGGTTATTTCAGCAGCTAACTTTGGATCTTCGAAAAATCTCCTGCTTGTGTTACCATCATTCGTGTTTCCAAAGTTAGCTTTTGGCATATCAACAAGCAAGCCAGTCTCGTTACGGAATCTCCGTTGGATTTCAAGTTTCCTGTCTTTCTCGAGCGTTTTTTCCGCTTCTGTCTTTCTTTCTCTGTATTTTCGAACAGGCAACTTGTAGGCAAGATGGAGAATACTCTCAAAGAGTCTTATCCTGGCGTGCAAAACAGATAAACCAAACTCAAGGCATTCGTGCTTAATATCGTGCTTTAAATGCAGCTGATTAAAATCTTTGGATGTAGCGCCACAAATATAGCACTTATTGGTAGAAGTTGTGCCAGAAGCAGCGTTGCACACTTTGCCATCTACCATTGTCATGACGAACACGTGACTGACTTTAAAGGTTAAACTATTTAATTCTAAATCCGTAGCTGACAGCGATTTCAAAGATTCAGTTATGAAGTCGATTTCCTCTTTAGTTATGTCCACACTTTCTTTCACAAACCGGAACCTCAAAGGACGACAAAAACGAGCTGAAGAGGGCGTTGGATTTTCCCAAACGACTTTATCACTTTTTCCACAGACTAACCTTAATGGAACAAAACAGGTTTGGAAGATATTTGAATCACAATCAGTATCACTTTCTTGTTTTTGTTTAAACTGTGACTGCTGTGAGCCGTCGCATCCCCATTTACAAATAAGTTTCAGGGACAATCTTTCTTGTTCTTCAAGGGCTGAAAGAACTACTTCCAAATAAGTTAATAAGCGTTTCACTGTAACATCGACCAAGGGCTGTAAGTAACATTCGGCACTAGTGCATGTAATTCTGATAGATTCAGTAGGCGGATACAATTCATTTTTTGCTTTTTGAATAAGTGTGTAGCAGGGAAAAATTTTTTTACATGTGTTCCTTATAACTTCGTACTGAGCACTTGTTAGATCAGCATCAATCATCATTTTCAATGCTTGCATTGGTGATAAAGAGTTGATTTCTTTTTTCTTAGTGTTTGAAAATGCCTTTTTGTATTTTGTCGCACGTATCGGAGAGTTTTGAATGTCTTTTAATACTTTAGAAGCATCTCTCTTCCCACTTTTGATTAACTCTACTGAAGCAGCATGCATAATCAAGTTTTTGTCCTTTACTGTAGATCTGAGTTCTGCAGTTTTGCGTCTTTTAGATCTTTCACCTGAGTCACTGAAATCTTTCTGAGGACGGCCACATCGTTTCGGTATTGCTGCAACAGTTAATTCAAAACCTCCTTCCAACCAAGATTTGTACTTTGATAGGAAAACATCTTCCTTTTTATGTACTTGTAGCCACTTTTTCTTGATTTGTGATTTAAAATGTGAAAAATTGTGCTTAAGAGCTGATATCTGTTCGTCAGAGTATTTTTCACTTGACAAAAGCTCCTGTTGTAAAGAGTTTAATTTTTCGTCCAAATTTGGTAAATTCTGAGCTTGCATGCGGTCGAATAGGTATTTTCGAGTCACAATTCGAACCCCTGAAGTGCCTTGAGAACCTTAAACAAACCAAAAAATAGCAAGTATAGACAACGCTTTAAAAAAACTGTTCCATGAAACTTTTGAAATTCCACAATTAATTAATCTGCGGTTTTCCGCGGCTAATTCTACTTTATTCTACATCTCAAAGCATATGTACACAATCTGAAAAAAAAATTCAAGCTTGGACGAACTTGGAAGTATAACTTTCAGCTTAACAAATAAAAAAAATATGTGTAAAAAATGCACTATTTCTCCTTGTACGGAATTCAATAAATTACGTTATTAATGAACAAAATCTATAAAATATTTATTAAATTTGGAAAAAACATACCTGAAGCTTCAATTTCCATCATTAAAACGAGACATATAACTTTAAATAAGTTCACTTTACTTTTTTGAAGATTTGCTGCTTGCCGAACGCCGAGCGAGATATGTGTAGTGTGATAAGCAGTGAACTTTTGACTGCCAATACGGCGGTAGCGCACGCGACGAAAAAGCGCGAGAGGGGGTGAAGTGAATACTCTATTGTGTTATCTTTATATTTTATTCATTATTAAAATCAATTAATGCATTTTACAAAATTGACTTTTGGCCGCCTAGATTATCAAAATACCGGTATGTGCAACGGGATGTTTCAAAAACGTTTGGAATGTCATTAAGAAATATTAAGAACAATAGTGGCCAAAAATGGTTACCTTTAGGTACGCCTGATGTAACTTTGATGGCATCAGATTTTACGATATTTATACGAACGAATTGAGTTATATCTGTTAAATAAGATGCAAGCCACTTAAGTAAGCTAGGATGCAGCCCAATTGAACCCAGGTTTTTAAGTAGGATACTATGGCTGACTCTATCGAACGCTTTCGAAAAGTCGGTGAATGTAACATCGCATTATTGGCCTGTTTAAAATTACTTTAAGACAAAATTTCCTAATAACCATAATTTCGTAACAGTAGGTCTACCCTTAACAAAGCCGTGCTGATTAGCTGATTTCTGAAATTTGAAAGAAAATCAAATCATGAATTAGCTTTTCAAAGAGTTTATGTATGCAAGTGATTTAGCAGATACGATATGATAAAATATTTGTTTCAATTATGTAAAAGTTCACCAGAAGCTAGTGATTTATTGAAGATAATTGTTAATGATTTTACTAACGATGCAGTTTTTTAATAATATAGGAGGGAAGCCATCTTCTCCAGGAGTTGAGTCATTTGTCAAGGCCGAAAGGTTCCTGAGTACATCATTAAATGAGAGCTGGAAACTTTTATTTGTTGGTGAGCGGTTAAAAGAGGTATTTTCTATTCGGGCGGCAGTTTGACAAACATAAACCGATCAAAAAAAATTTGCTAAAAGGTTACTAATTGTTTGATTGTCCGACAGCGTTTCCCCCAAATAATGCATTTTAACCGGAATTCCAGTGGTTTTCTTTCTACCGTTAATAAACTGCCAAAAAGATTTACTATTTTCTTTGATACCACTCTCTACTTTAGAAATGTAGTTCTGATATAAAAATTTGTTTAGAACATCGAATTCTTCTTGCAACCGATTGTACGCAGCAAATTTAAACAAAAAATTGGATGACTAATTTAGCGCCACCTTGTATTTATATGTATTTACCAAAGTACTGTTCAATTTTCTCGTATTTTATTATATAAAATACTTTTCCTTTAGTCCGTTGCCCAACAACTCCCAGTCGTATAAGTAGTGCGTACCAAGTACACACATACATACGTATAATTTTTAGCCGCAATAATATGTGTATATTTTTTTTTCTTATTGACCCTGATTATTTCGACGTTTGTAATACTTTGGCTTATGCCTGCGTCTTGTTTGTTTCTTAATATTTTTGAAAGATATCTCTCAGTAGCTATTTCTCTAGCAAATGTAAGAGTATATGTATATAAACATCGATGGATAACAACAAAATTACGTAGCACTGCTTACTTACACATATACGAATATATACATACTTACCACATAAGTATTATAAGTGTATAAGCAAAAAATTCCTTACTTTTGTACATCTCATAGTTCTTCCGTTTTCTTTTAATTAAATTTGTTCATTGCATTAGTATCTTGATACTCGTGTGACTGTATTTGTGCACAAGCAAATGAATTGGTTAACACCACGCAACATACCTTTTTGGTTGAACTATTTTTACCAGCGATGACACAGAAATTCCTTTCTTTTAATATTTTTTGGGGCTTTTAGTATTTTAGGGTATTTACCTGTAAATAAAATTATCCATAAGCCTGTGCCGTCTTCACATTTTACATACACACTGTGATAAATAACTATGTATATTACGAGGTCTTATTGACAAGTTCAGGCAAAATATTTGTTTCTTATTTAATTTTAATAATAATGAAAATATAGCTCATTTTTCTACAAAAAGCATCTTACTCCAGGTATCAACTTCTGTGAAACCCTTCATTGAAATCTCACACTTTTTAATCAGAACGTGGATGCAGTTTCATATCCCATGGAATTTTGACACAATAAAATGCAAATTTGTAGTAGCTCAAAAATAGCGATGATTTTTGGCAATTTTTTGCTGGCGGTCTAGCATATTTTCTCCATATAAGAAATGCTAGAAACTTTTTTGATGAGAAGTTGATCAACTTTTTTTTATTTGTAT
The DNA here is from genome assembly GCF_027943255.1 of Anastrepha obliqua. NCBI lineage: Eukaryota > Metazoa > Arthropoda > Insecta > Diptera > Tephritidae > Anastrepha > Anastrepha obliqua. The sequence goes on from NC_072892.1 coordinate 93,976,674, forward strand.
GTATAAAATTTGAAATTATGATTTATATATGCCATATGCTTTTGTAAAATGAACTACAATTATTTTTCATAAAAAAATTATTAAAATCAAATGAGAAATACTTAAATTGTCAAAACTTGTCAGTAAATCTGCGCTTTATAGTTATTTAATGCAATGTATTATATATAAATAATGAATTATTTTTATAATTTTATTTTAATTTTTTTTTACCTACAATGGAACTTAAATCGTACCTCACCACTTCCGATATTTTTGATAATTTGTTTTTAATGTTCCTCACTAAATTTGAGTTAGTGTTAAAGGTAAGGCGTAGTCGGAGGCCCGAAAAAAATGATGATATTCAATAATTTTTTTTGCTAGCCAATTGCAAATTTGAAAATTTGAAAAAAAAATAGTAATTGTAAAAGTTATAGTTGTTTGTGTGGAACCCCTTTCTTCAGAAGTCCCTTGCGGTGATCATCACAAGTCCTTAGAGATCTAAAATCAATCGGATTCGAACCTTTTTTTCAAAATTAACAATATGGCGGCCTCAGGAAATATTTTTCATATTTTCGAGAAAAAATCCGACAATTAATTATTTAAAAAAACCTGACTATGCCCTTATGTTCGAGTACCCAATAGATGTAGAACCGTCTCTCTGCGGCTAGTCTCTCTATGGCTTCCCTGCTTTTTAGAACATTTTTAGATGAAATTTCATATGAGTTTATTGCTTCTATCGCCGCTTGGCTGTTAACGTATATATTTATTTTAGCGTTGCTGGGTGTCTTTGCGAATGCTATTTCCGCAGCCTTACCTACAGCAAAGATTTCTGCTTGAAAGATACTGCAGTGGTCGGGGAGCTTAGATGGCTGTCTGATGCCTAGCTCTGCGTAATAGGTCCCCCCCCTACTCCGTCTGATATTTTCGAGCCATCAGAAAACATATTAGAGTATTTTGGTTAGGTTTCATTCCTCTTTTCCATCCCTCTCCTTCTATTGTTGTTCGTACTTCACCTAATTGCATTTTGGAGTCATATAACTCATGCCTATTGAGTTATTTAATAATATTAATTAAACTTATTTATTAGCAAATAGGACTTTGTTAATAATTGGAATCCCACAACTGCTTTTAGCAGCTGATTGTTCTAAAAAAAGCAATTTCCTATTTTTTCGTTCCTTTTTTGCATAAAAAGTACTTGAGCCAAATCAAAAATGTGTGCGTCAATTTTTGTTTAAACCAGTTCGTTTTGTGAAAGGATGTCCCTTGTGTAAATTTGTATCAAACAATTCCTATAACTAAGCAGATCACGCTATTACTTGAATTTATCTGCAAAAACCACCCATTCTCCCTACACTGCCTGCAATTGCTTAATGAAATCTGTCTTAGATCGATATCTAAGGAGCCTCACTCCACTAAATTTTTGCCCCCCTCTAACAGTACGTGTCAGTGGCTATTTTATCAATGAACGTGGCAGCTTAAGGTACGCAAACTCAAAAATTGCATGAATTTTGTTTTGATTGCACTTTTATTGGTATTTGTTTTGCTCCAGATTTTCTAAACAATTGATGGGATACTTACTTATGTTTATTATCAGGTGTTCACGTCAATCCAACAAACAGTTACGGCTTAATGCCAAGTAACAGCTGATTTTTGTTTACAGTACTCATCTGAACTGGACCAGAACTGCGCAGGCTCCTTGTTGAGTTGCATTTTCCAACAAGCCAAATTTAAATATCAACCCCCACAAAAGATTTCTAGTGGTTGTTTATGTGTGTGCAAAAACAGAAGCCGCTTTTTATATGCATTTATTCTCGAACTTCATAAATAAATACCTAAATCTGTTTCTGTTCATCAAATTAATGCTATTAATCACTTTAGTACACCGAATGACACATTTTATCTTTTTATATCCTAACATTACACTTACTTGCTAGATTTTTAATATTCGTATCTCTTACACTGTTCCATAAATTGTATTAAATGCCGAAACTGATAGGAGTACATAATAATGTAAAGCTGTAGGGCTTCCATTTTCATACTTACCTCCATATCACTCATACGCAGTGTTTATCTTAATCGATTTATGAGTGTATTGTTTGCTAGTAGCTTCATTCCATTATCACTAAAATGGCGAGTAAAAGCAAACAATTAGTAAACGAAAGTGCACACCTCCTTCTCTTTGTACAACGTTATTGACCCAGTTTTCTAGCGTTGCTGTTTGCGACTTTTCGCCTTTCAACCCTGTAGCAGTGCGCTAGTGAGACCGGTGGCATTCGGTTGTAAGCCGAGATGTACTTCACAAGAAACGACGACGATAAACACGCAAAATGTGTATACGTGTTTGTGTGGATGCACATGCACTCCAACACGAATATGCTCGTATGTTATGAGTAGGAGTATGCTGCTTGTTATCTTTGATAAAGTACACATCGTTAAAATACAGGGTGTGTAATAACTATAAGTAATACGAGTATTTAGATTTAGGACATTCGGACTTCAAGTGGTATGCTGAACTATTTAGGATTATTGCAGAATAGGTTGTGGTATTGAATTTAATAAGAATGAGGTAAACATTTTATGAATTTATTAAAATTTTTAGCTGCTTTATTTTCAAGTCTTACGGCTGGTACTAACTTCACGGCCGTAAAATTTCGCCAGCAACATACATTTGGCTTGCCGTGAAATGATGCTAGTAACATTTATTATCAAATGAGAAGAAACGACAAATTTATATTAAAAGCATCGTCCCCAAAGCAACTGACAAATTTTGGCAAGAAAAATGTTTTAAATAAATTAATACACAAACGAATATATATTGGCCAAAAAATGTATAAAAAGGATTTATTTACTCTCTTCGCCAAAAGGTTTCGCTTAAAAATGCCGTATCTTCGGAGTATTCGTATTAAATGACATGTGCATTTTAAATAGGTGTAAAAAAATATTGCTGGCATGCTTTTTCACTAATTTCACTACTAAATGTCACACATATTTCACGGCAATGCATTTTGCATGGATTTCGACAACCATTTACCGTGAAACGCTATTTCTCAGCGTCAATGTGAAAAAATTCATGGAGACGTTTATAAACGTGTGATTTTGCATCTACCCCTAACTTATGGATTCTATCGACAAATCAAACATAAATCTATAACGCTCACTCTAATGCTTCTTTGTAGTCAACGATGAAATGTTCATCGCATATAACAAATCAGAGTTGAAGTAATTTTTAGTCATAGTTGCCTAGTCAAACTTGATATACAGTAGATTCTGTTTTTATGCGGCTATTACCGCTTAAGATTTTGAAATAGTGCGGTTTTTAAAAAAATTAAAAAATGCATGTCGTCCTATCGGGAATTGTATAAACAAGGTTCTAAACCAGCTAAGCAAAAACTCATCACAGATTACATCAAAAATGCTAACCCTACAAGTATGGAACCGCCTGCATCACCATCCAGATCAGACGTGTACATTTCCTCAAGTGACGGAAGTGATTTTACGCCAAATCCTAAACGCATGCGCAACATGCGGGTATTGTCTGATTCTGTTTCTGACAATGTAAATTTATTTTTCGATTCTGACGTTTCTTAAATAAAGATATAATTTTCAAAAATACAATTTTTTGTTTTTGCGATTTTATTTAATTATTTCAAATTCATGCGGTCTATGGAACATATCTATAGTTATAATATGGGACTAGTACCCTTTTTTATGCGATTTTATTACATTATTTCAGATTTATGCGGTTCTTAGTACTTTTGAAACGTATCTATAGTTTTACTATAGAACTGGTAGCTTTTTTATGCTGTTTGTTTTTATGCTGTTTCTTGCGGAACGTATTTACCGCATAAAAACAGAACCTACTGTATACTTATATATCCCTCACAAATTAATGAAAGTCGAACAATTATATTATTTCGATTTATTTTCTTAATATTTCATATATTAGACAACACGTTTACCATAATTCGAACTCTTGCAGCGCGGTATTGGACTTGGTGGATATGGTTTTTAATAAAATATCTTGAAATTGAAAAATCTTTAAGGTGTCAAATACTTACTTCAATTTCTAAAGGTGGAGAGACAAGTGAGCTGAATGCACAAAACAATTATACATTTTCAGTTCTTCTCTCATGAGAAATGCAATTCTGGCATTATTTGCTTCATTCTTATAAATCCATTTTTTGAATATAAGAAAGAGCCTTATGATTTTTTGGGCTAATCTATAAACAAAGCAAAAATATTGAATGCATTTGCAATTGTTGTATTAAGAAAATTTTCAATGCATTAGTTTTTATCATTAAATTCTTGTAGGTACTATTACGAGTAACATGCCATTTTTTCGATACATTTCAATATTGGGTAAGTATTTTGGCTGCCTAAATATTTATTTATATCTTGGAAATAAGATAGTAACAGGTTGAAGACGGTTTAAAACCCTTCTTAGGAGCCACAAAACGATTATTTCTGCGTCAAGGTGTAACTACGAATAAAACTCGCAATTATTACGACAATCCTAAAGGTCGTCTAATCCATCACATCTCCTTTAGAGCCGAAGCATTGTTGTGTTGTTGGTAAGACGAGAAGGTAGTAATATACTACGAGCTATAATAACGTGGCGAAACTATCATGGATAGGTAGACGGTAAGCAACCGATTGGTTTGAAGGGAGTATAGGCAGAGAAACGATCGGATTACGACAGTGTTCGGGCTGATGCTGCTACACCTTTTAAAAATTATTTAAAAATTTGTAAATGTGAAGATAGGCGTGAATACGTTGGTTGCGATAACACCATATTCACCAGACTAGGACCTTTCTGGCTCTCACTTGTTTTGGTGAATACAAAATACTTCTTCTGGAATGTGATTCAATTTGAGTGATTTTTTTTAAGTAACTCTACTATAAGCGCTCCAGCTCTGAAAGTAACCTTCTAATTCGCAACTTATAGACCGATATTTTAAATAATCCGATAATGAAATTGAATAAAGTTTCCGCTGTTTATCTATCAGTTGTATTTTCATATGCAACAACAACAAATTTTATTTATTTATTAAATTATTCAATTATTAAAAAAAAATTTATTTTTTATTACAGAAATTAATACATTTTGGCAACAAATAAACTATATGGAAAAAATCTGTGAAAGCCGCAATATCATTTAAAATAAAAGATTTCCCTTAATAATTAATTGATTACCTGACAAAATTTAAAGGCAGATTCGTTAAACTTTTTCTCTTATTCCTTTGTGGAAAGGAAGTTCAATTAAAGCTAAAAATATTTTTGTTTTTAATAATATATTTTTTTTTTACAAAAATTTAAATATTTTGTATATCCATTTTAAATTGGTGAGATATATCATATATTATTATATACAATAAAAAAATATAAATCCTGGTGCACTATTAACCGATTTCAGCATACACTTACCCCACTAGTATACATTTATATACCAATACATTAAATCAAATTAAAATAATGAATAAAGCAAAATAATAATAATAAGTAAAGTAATAAGTAAAGCAAAATATCTCGAGCTTCAAAGCGAGGAACTATACGTTTCTATTCTATCATACATATTATAAATAGATTCGCTGCTGAAGTGAGCATGTGTCATGAGTGAGTAAACAATTCTCAGTAGAGTAAAGATTTTTATTTCGTGACAAGATGAAGATGGAGAAAAAGTATTTATTAGGAAGGATTCAAGTTTTTGTAAGGATGCTTATAGACATTCTATTTAATTAAAACGTTATTTTACTCTACCATCAGGTTTTTCATGGAATCAGCGTACCCAGGAACGCACATTATTTTGATTGTGCCTAAATGAATTGAAATCATATTCCAAATTTTCGCGATCATAGGTTTAAGATAACTTTGATTGAGGCTTTGCTGTCGGTACAAATTAAGTGTTGGCTAGATTTCCGGGAGGTAAAAATTATTGCTTCGAGCAGTGCAGGTGCTTCGCTTATAAAGATTCAATAACATATTGGACAAATCCCCACAGAGGTAGTAACACCTTTTATATTTATGACTGCAAGCGTCGGTTTTTGACCCGTCGACAAATATAATCGCCCAATGTTTCTTATGGTTTCGAGAAAAATTTTATTAATTCGCTTGTATTGTTGGAATGTTTTAAAGGTTGGGATAAATTTTTTAAAAACATCGACTTTAAATGTCACACTGTGAATACGATACGGGTTCTATAAGCACTGTCTGAGAAATGATATTATGAGAAATTGTCTTTCAAAAAGTGCAAGACTTTTTTTTCGTGAACGCTGTCCATATATGGAACTCTATTCCAGCTTCAATTCCCCTCAACCTAAGTGAGAACAACTTCAAGAGTGATCTGTATTCATACTATCATTACCTCATGCATAGTATTGTAGTAGGAGTTTTGCTATCTGCTTGCTTACATATATCGTAGTCTAATATGCAATCGTATTGCCTTGATATTCTTTCCACTCACTTTATTTATATTTATGTACTATTTGTTATTTGTATTCTACTTATTATCGTTGTAAAGGTTCAGTTCCTGTTCTTATTGCAGTAGCAAGTCGTTAATTAAATAATTGAAATGAAATGTTTCAAAGCTCCTGAACCTTATTGAAGTTAGGTTAGGTTATGGTAGTAGTCGGTCCTTACGGCCAACTCACTTAGACTTTACAGGTCCGTTCTGATACCACTCTGCGACACGGAAACCTTGTTTATTTGTCGACATGAAACCATTATGAGGCTCTGTAAGAGAATTGAAAAAGTGTTTACACAGACAACCTGCTCTGATTTTAGCTAAGGCTAGACAATTGCAAAGAAAGTGCTCAACTGCTTCTTCCTCAGCTTCTACAATATTCATGGGAGAAAACTCCTAGTCTTAAGCAATGCCTGCCAAATAGTCAATGACTGGTGACACAAGCCGCGACCTCCGAGATATCATATCTTGAGAGGCTAAACAATTCCTTTGACTTTTTCTTGTTTATTTGCGCCCATAGTAGCCTAGCTGTTACATATGTATCTTCATCTCTCCATGACCTATTGACCTCTTGGATAATGTTGTTTTTGATTATTAGTTTACTTGTAGCCAAAGGTATTCCAGTGGTATCATACTTTTATCACTGAGCAGTTGAAGAGCAGTACCTTTCCTGGCTAGCTCCTCGGCTTTACAATTTCCCGCAATATCTCTGTGCCCTGGAAACCAAAGGTCCTGACTGAATACGACACTACTATCATTTAAGGCTGCATTCCTGTGCAACCATCTATCTTAGTATAGACACATTTATTTATTTAATGGCCGCCTGGCTGTCCGAGAATATATTTACGGCATGCGTATTTAGATTTGTAGCCACTTCTTTTATAGTTGGTTACTGAAGTTTGTTGTTAATATTTCTTCCTTCCATAAATATATCATTCTCATTGTTTCCTTTATCTTCCAATGCCTCAAAAATATGAGTTTGGTATATTTTGTTAATATTTCTTCCTTCCATCATCATCATCATCATCGTTTCCCCTATCTCCCAATGGAGCATATGGCTCACATAAATAAATGCTGCCTCAAAAATATGAATTCAGTATATTTTGTATATGTACACTTAAAAATTATTTCTACAGTAACCCAACACTGTATGTGCCAAATCTTCTTTCCTTACGATGAAAACATTCAAAACACATTAGAAAAAAGTCCAAAAATACTAAATATATAGCATTGTAGAGTATTTCATAACGTCGCTCAATTATTTTCGAATACATGCATATAGTACATATGTGCATACGTGCGTACATATTTCAGCGAATAATATACTTGAACATGTAGTTTGCGGATATGTTTTTCATTTTTTTTTTATTTATGTTAAAAAGAAACCAGATCACTGGGTGCTGAGCTATTTGAATCTCCTATTGTTTTATATATCTTCGGCAATTATTATAAAAGCACCACATATTGACAAGTTTTAACTATTAACTTAATTGTTTTTAGTTTCAATTATTTATTTTAGAAAAATATAATTCGTGAAACTATAGAATTAAAGCAATGCTGCATACTAAATTTTTCATTTCTCACCGATTTCAATTTTTAAGAACTAAATTGTTTTAAATACTTACCTATAGGAAGGTATTGATAGTATTATGGATGTCAAACGAAAGTGTGGATATCTAGATATAGAACGATTTTTTCTTTGTACTTTTCACCAGAACAAATGTAAATTTTTTATGGTACCTATCCATTGCGTTTACATTATTTCATAGAAGGAATGTTCAAGTATTTTTGTTTACATCGAAGCTCAACTTTTTTCTCAAGATGAGCAAATTTGAAAACTAAAAAGAATGTTTTTTACCAACTGAATATATATTCTTTCTTTTACTATTAATAATAATATTATGGAATGAATATAAGTATTTAAAACTATTTTTTGAAAATTTAGTCCTTCGAAACTTTAATGTCTTTTAAAAACTAAATTTATGAGAAATTGAAAAACCGAATATGCTGCATTTGTATATAAAATGGATATGAAAATCCATTGCTTTTCTTTTTGAATATTATAGCTGTCTAGTTCGCAAGTGTCAAATATGCTTGACATACACCATACACCATTTGCAAAAATCATAAATTTTCCAATAGGGCGATAAATTTTGTGCCACCTTTTATTTTTGGATGTTAGAATGAATCTGAGAAAGGCTGCCTGAACCATGAAATTGAAGTATATTTTAGCAACCACGAGTATAACAAATCTCTCTCAATCTCCATTAAAGGAAACGGACTATAAGAATTACCAATTTTCACAAATTTATTTACTCACAAAAAGAAAATGGTGTTTACAAAACAAATAAAATTTTTGATGAAACACCATTTTTTTAGTTTTTGCTTTTGTGAAGCTATTTTTCATCAGAAATAATGTAAGCAGCTAATCGTAAAAACGATATCGAATAAAATTAGCTTTTTCAAAAGTCAAATGGGCCAGACTGGTACCCAAAAAATTACGGTTCTGAATTTATAGTAGTACATGGTAGAACAAATTGAAATATACATATTTTACATGCAAAGAAGAATTCCATATCCTTTGAGAATATATAATAAGTTTTTTATAAAGTACACACAATCGTGAATGATGTTTAGGCCAAAATTCTCCTCCAATTTATGGAGGGGGTCTTAATGTTCCTCTTTGATGGGAGAAATTTTCGGTTGAATATCGGTTACCGCAACAATCAAGAAAAAGAACGTATGAGCTAAAAGCTATTTTTGTCACAATTGCTTTTTTATACTCGAGCGCATTTTGGCAGAATGGTTTTATCATATTATTCACATAAGAATTGTATATAACAGCATAAAGAATCGAGATGGATGTAGATATATACATATGTATTATATGTATGTATGTATATACCAAAATGCTCAGAATGAAGAGAGTAATCGTTTAATATATTTTAAAGAATCTCTTTGCCCAGGGTAGTTGGATACTGAAAATGGCGAAATCGCAAAATAACCAAGGTGGGCTTGGTAATTTTGAAAGAAGAATAAATGTGGTATTTCTGTTATAAATGAAGCAAAATTACTCATTGTAGTAAAACTGATAAAAATCAAAGAAAGAAATACGATGTCTGGGGCCATTTTTGAGTAGATGCGTATATCTCGATAATGGCTTAACGAAAATCTCCTAAGCTTGACAAACATATTGGTCCCCACCTCATTCAGATCCGATATAACTGAGATCGAATAAAACCAAACTCACTTTTTATGTTTTAAGACTAAATTTCCGTCCGTCGGTAAATAAGTTTGTTGGATTCCCAAAATTCATAACCGGGCCAAATGAAATATTGTTAAAATGTTCGCGGGTATATAAAGTCGGAATTGGTCATTTCCTTGCTTTTTGTTTTTTTATTTATTACTAATATGAGGAGATTAAGCATCACGACCTGAGAGATTATTGTGCCCCCTTCATGGATTCAGAGTATGTATTTGTCTCAATAAATTTTAGTACTATTTGTCTAACTACTATTTGCCCTGTTTCATTTCCTCCTCTGGTGTCCTGGTGTTTGTACCGCTTATGCATCAGCGCCAAGGCATTATGTTAGAACTTGTTTGACAGTTGTATCTTCCTATAGAGCTTGCAAGTTCATTTATGTTCCCATGTTAGTAAGATGATGATTGAATCATCTACAATGTCCTGTTAGATGACTCTGAATTCTAAAATTATGCTCATTTACATCTTTACATCGGTTTAGGTTAAAGTTGCCCCTTCATTAATTTGATAGGGATGCACCTAATAGATTGTCCCTGTATAAATTATTATAATATATATTTTGTTTACTCAACACACTTTCTCCAAACACTAGGGATGTGAGCTTATTCTATTGATCGAGTTCAAGGGTTTAATAATCTATTGCTCAGTTAATCAATTATTCGATTAACCAAAGTTTTGATTACTCAAAACGGGCAATACTTGAATAGTTTTAAAAATGATTATGCAAAAAACTGTTCATTTTACACACACGCTTACATAAAGATTGCTCTTCAAATTTTAAAACAAAACCAAAAAAAAATTAATCAATCCACATATATATATATATTTATATATACATAAAAACATGGCAAGCAAAGAACAATGGCATGACAAAAAAAAAATTAATCAATCAACACTTTATACTTATAAAACCACACATGGAAATGATTTATCAAAAGTTCGATTATTCAATTGCATTGCTTTTTGGTTGAATTACTCATGCAAATTATTTTTTAAAATTTTAATTGCTTAACAAAAATTGTGAGTTACTTAAATTTTGGGTAATCTAATAATCGAAAAGCCTTATAAAAACCCACTAACCTACGCGTTATGTCATCTTGTATTACGCAAGATTTGCTCTAAAAATTTATAATTTTTTTTTTTTTTTCTAAATTTTTGAAATATTTTTAATTAACGCACCATATTTCACTATTGAAACACCATTGAAATGAATAACCAAATTCCAAAAAACTACATAAATAAATTATGCACCAACTAGTTTCCCAAAATTATCTACCTCCCTCTTCACATGCGCATCCTGTATTTTCACACTAGATGTCCTAATTTCGCGTAAACACACTTGTCACTTGTCGTACTCTTCCTGGCTGAAATAACAGTTAGTCGCATCTGAACCACCAAACCGTCAACATTTGAATCACGGTAAACAGTACGTCCATACATTTTGCTATATTAAAAAAAATATCATGCCACAAATTTCGATTGCAATTGAAGCATTTAACACAGCAATTTTCAGTCATTTTGCCCGTAAATTTACTCAACATAAGAAGCAATTAAGTTATCGCCTTTAATTGAGTGCAAATTGAAGAAAACCGCAAATGAAATAACAAAAATTAAAGTGAACAAATGAAACTGGCCAAACCCTTTTTTCCACGCTGGCGTCTAACTACAAGTGTTGGTATTTTATTGGCTTAATGGGTGCGCCACACTTAAATTCAATTAGAACCGCGACAAGTGATAACGATTTTGTGCATGTAGATAAGGAAAATTGTGCACTTTTGTGGAAATTTAGTGAACATTTCAGACGGTTATGTAAGAAGTGAAAATTTTCAGTGAAAAATCCTACAAAAAAAAAATTTTTTCATCTTACCTCAGCGACCTCTATAATGTGATACTGAATTTTGTCTGTATACGCGGAGCAAACGCCACCGAGATGCGGAGTCTGCGTCCAAGTCAAAAGTGGAGCAATGCTGAACAACAACAACAAAGCAAACAGCTGATTATCAGTCATTGACTGGCCGGCTGACCAGCTGTTTAAGGCTTATCAATGAAATCAAAACAAAACTCCACTCAGGGGTTGAAATTCATGCAAACATAGTAAACAAAGACACACACACAATTTTTTTCACATGCGACTTGCATACACGGTTATGAGTATTTTATTATGAACGCTTGTGAGTTGAGTCGACGCACGCGAACACCTGTTGCCAACTGTTGATTTACGAGCGCAATTCAAATGAAACCCTCTTCACCCATTTCACGTAACTGTTTGGTATTTCTGGAATTTGCATGTGAGCCACGGGCAACAGTTGGCTGTTATTTCTACTATTTATACAAGGGTTCTAGGTTGCGATGCTTTGGACGAGGGGCATGTGGTGGAATTTAGTTCTTTGCGGTCATTTAGCAATTATAGTGCAATTCGTACATACACAATTTTTTATGTATCATAATAACAATTTTTTTTTTTTCACATTACATTTACATTTCGATGTGGTTTATACTCGAATGGGGATCGCTTTGCATTAATACGATATTATTTTAAAGAGCTCATTTTTCATAATCACCGATTTTCTTTAAAAAGGGTCACCTTGATTGCGTTTCAAATACAAAAACATCTCATATATCGAGCGTTTTTGTTTAAGAGCTTGAGAATTTAAAATAATAATATAGAACAGAATTATTATTGGAATGAAGTTTTTTCATAAAATCTGGTTGATGTTTTCATGACATTTATTTTTTGAATATGATATCCGGCATATGTATGTCTGCCGCAGCTTCGAGTTCGATCAGTTTAATTTTGACCGTATTACCTCAATGGTGGCTTGAATATTGCAATAAATCGTTTGTTATAAGAGCTGAATGGCAATTTGTGCCGTATAATTTTGGGAAAGATAAATTCAGTCAGCTTGAGCTGATAGCGCTCCCCAATCACCATAGCGACAGCTCCTTCCTCATTTCGAAAGAAATATGGGCCGGTTATGCCGCTAGTGCTCTATCAACACACAGATTTATTTTTTTTTTTAAGTACATTTTCAGAATTTAGAAGCGTTGTTCTGGCATTAAACGATTCGTGCTGACTTGCAAAACCTTACTGAACAGAAATGTCAACACAGTTTGCCATTCTCGGCTGTCAAACCATAGTTATTCATATCGATAGTTCATCATGTACTTACCGTTGAGTGATCATGAATTATGGTTGAAAACTGAAGTTTGAAGTAAACAAAAAATATAATATTCATTCATTTAGCTCAAAGCCTTTTTTTCAATTTCTTTTCTTCTCAAATTACATTTTTGGCAACATGAAGAATTTCGCATATCCCTAATCGGAAATAAATTTGCAAAATATGTCGAAAATTTTGCGCTCGTTTAAATGAAAATATAAACTTATATAATGAAACTTCCTTCTAAAATAAAGTCAAAGTGGCAGCTATAAGATGGAAAAGTCGAAACATTAAAATAATCAAAACAAATCAAACATTCATATATATCTAGTGTATTTGAGAAAAGTAATAAATTACATTCTTACCACCCCAATATAAGTTTTTTGTGAAGACAATGCATTTTTTACTTATTCACAGCTTACAAAAATATGCCACTGAGCGCCTTTAGCCTCAACCACCATTAAATCAGTGTACTCGTATGTAGTAAGAAAGTGTGCCCCGAACACAATGGTTACCACAAGTACAACGAACAATAACTTACACATAAATAACAATGAAGAATATGACATCGACCAGGATGATGGTATGCAGGATCTTGGTCTGCCGGTATCGGTGCAGACCTTTCTGTGGCGTCAGATTGCGCCTTTTATAAGGCCGAAATTGGGCAAACTCCATGAAGCTAGTTGTATGGTGAGTTTCTGCGTTAATATAATTTATTTTTTGAGAAGCAAAAATTAAAAACCAAAAAAAATTTTAATTGTTATATGTAAAAGAAGTGGCAAAATAAATATAATTAAATATATGTCGAAAATCAAAATCAACAATGAAGACCTCGCACTTTAGCTGTTTCACAGATTGGCTAATTACATAACAAAAAAGGCTACACATTTGCGTCAAAAAGTCAATCCGAGCACCTGTAAATATAAAAGAAACCAAAAACTCGCAAAAGTTTTGAGCTGTAAATAAACGCTATAAATGTTAAAGCAAAAGTTAAGAAAAAATTTTTTAAAGTGAGAAATTGGCTAAAGTGGCATAAATCTATAAGTGAATTCTGCGTATCTTCAATTCTGCATATGCATGGTCCATTCAGTGGTTTATTTAAAAAAAAAAAAATTAATTTCTATTAGTATATTATTGGTTTATTCGAAAGAGCAAACATTCCCATTAAATATAGAACATGATTTCATTCATGTGGCTGCCTCGACTGGTTTCACAGTACCGCATCCTGTTAGCTTTGGTGATGGTTTCTGGCTCTATATCACGAATGGCTTGCTCGATATTCACCCAATCAGCGTGAATTGTTACTGGACTGTTCGCATAACATGGGTTATTCATGACCCCCGATAAAATAAGTCTTACGGTGTTGAATCGCTGTTCCGAGGTGGCAACTGACATCGCCGAGACGCCTGATAACACAATTACCGAACTTGGCATGAAAATAGATCAATTATAAGCTTGTGGCAAGGCGCGCCATCCTGCTGGAACCATAGATCGTCCATGTCCATGTATTCAATTTTTGACCACAAGAAATTGTTTAACAGTGATTATGTAGTACTCCCCATTTCCTGAAAGAAAAATAAGGCAATGATGTGAAATGCGCTCTAAAATCTGTACCAAACTTCTTGTCTCTGAGAATGTATTTTCCGATCCCCAGGTGCAGCAGTTTTGTTTGTTAACATAGCCGCCGTGATGAAAATTCGCTTTGTCAAAAGATATGTATACCAATAAACGTCGAGCTGTTCCTTCTATTTATGATGTGCAGCTTGATGCTATCCACAAATGTAGAGACCTACTGTTTTACGCCGACTCTGAGCAGCAGATGGCTTTTTACGAAGAAATATACATACAGTAATACACCAGGAGGTTTGCCATTGCCTGCCCAGGAGCAACCGCTATTAGAAAAAACTTGTTCTTTCTTTTCAGGTTTCGTGCCCGGCGTTTCGAACCCATTCACCTCCGAATGGTGGTCACACATAAACTATTCGGTTACGGCGGCCGATTTCGCATTTAGAACTTTAGGACTTAGGAAAAATAAGCATACAACGTTTCCCAATGTTGCTCAAGCGTAAAGCGATTTGGTGTCGTGGAAGCATGATACTGATTTTCCGCCAAGATTTCCACCGGGAAAGAGCGGCCACTCTCAAATTAGCATATGGTTGAAGTAAATCTACTATGTGGACCACCCTGTATTTTTAGTAAAGTTTAATACCTAAGGACATACGTCTATACGCGTCTTCGGTTCGCCACTTTTCTGCTCGCTACGTTTGGGCTCTACTCGCTTGACAAAAATTTGCATGTGAAAGCAACAACAAAGTTATCGAGTAAGATTCGTCGCTAGCAAGTAGGTTATATTTTATAAAACCGGTATAACTTACTATTTCCAATGCTATCAAATCTCTCTTCTGATAATAGGCAAATTTCATTAGTCCGCGTTTATATGGAGCAAAATTTGTTGCTTTAACTTAGCGAACTCTCTTTTGGTGTTGCCCGTCGTGTTTATAAACCTTGCAATTGTTAGTTTTTGGTCTACACTCAATAACAACATTGAGTAGAACGAGAATTCAAAGGGTGTTGACAAAGCACGAACGACACAAGTGACTAGTTGAAGCAACAAATGGTTCCCTATGAACGGGATCTTACTAATACTCATTGAGTGCTTCCAAACACATGTAATTTTTAGCAGTGCTACCAACGTACGTTTATTTGCACCAGTTGCTTCATCTATTATCCACTCGCTAACGCTTGGCGAATCGAAGGCGCCTTATGTATCTACAAGCATATATGTTTTGTCTGTGTTTGGTATCTTTCTCTCTCTCTCTTTCTCTCTCACTTTCTTCTAACTTTTTTTAACCATTTCGTATTTCTCGTATTATATAATTGCTTACACTTTATTACAAATGTATGTATTTATTTAAATTGTACAAAACAAATTGTATTCTTTTTTTGCTCTATATTCTAATCTTGAATGCATCACAAAATCAAACAAAAACAACGACAATTGAAATTCATCATAAATAATGTGTTATTCTTGTGATACATACTCATATTTGATGTAGTTTTGTCAAAATGCACCAGGACATCATGTAAGTTAACACACATACATATGTGTACGTACAAAAGTAGTTTTTAAAGCTGTGAAAATGCATTTCAATGCATTCTTTTCTTAGACGAGTTACTTTGAAATCACTTTTGGTTGAATTTTCGTAAAGCATGAATTTTTCATTACTATTATCTGGCTGTTGCGTTAAGTACTCCCGAGTACGAGTAAGTAGTACGAAGCTAATGATTTCAGTAGACACCGGGTAGTGACCATTACTTAGCCTCCTACTTAACTTTTATTTCCTTTTTGTTAACGAAGGCATAAGATGTAGATTATTGCTACCACACCGTTTACCAGTAAACAGCGTACGCGCGACTTACCCGAGTATTTATGCGGTGATTTCGCTACTAAATAAATCAATTTAAAATGGAAATAACAAATGTATATATGATATTACGATGTAGAAATTTATTACACTCTTAATTATTGTACTCTTATTTATTAAATAATAACATTGTTCTACTTCGTACAGGGTTGCCCATATTCGACGGCCCCAAGGGATTTCGATGACTCTTTGGGCCCATTCCAATCGACGAGGCTTGTCCGCAGGCAACAATCTTTGCGTCAATTGAATCTTATACGGGAATAAATGCAAATCAATGCGGATAATTCGTTGTAAAGCGGTCCGAGCAATGCCCAACTGCTGAGAACGCCGATTTTGGGATGTTCTTGGCGACGTCTCAACACTGGCCCGTGGTCGGATTTGATTTGGCCTCTGTGGATTAGAAAGAGCATCACCAGTCGAAAACCTTTCGTACTTTCGTACAAACGTTTAATGGTGTTCTTAGAAGACGTACTTTTCACATTATTTAAATTTTTATACGCACGTTGAGTTTTCACAATTGACTTCTTTTGTTGAATGTAAATTTCAACAATTTGAGAGCGCTCGCGTGGCATATACTGTTCCATGGTAAAAATTTGCTTGGACTGACGCTTCCAACGCGGTATGTCATTAAGCGATCTGATGTCTCTGTCAAAAGATACAGGGTTGCCAGATGGGTCCGTCGAATATTGACTACCCTGTATTCATATTATAATATCTCAATTCCTACACTCCTATGCCTTGCCTATATCTACATTTGTTTAGTATGCCTTTAGCATGCCTTTAATTGTATTGCTTAGACAATTGCCTTTAATTATAATTAATTATTAATTATTATTAACCCTCACTCTTTTCACTCTACTTAACCTGACGGCATCATCAATCGAACTAATCACATTCCGGCGAATACAAACTGAATTGAAATAAAGGACAGAGCCTGGTTTTATTTGTACAGTTTTAGTCGCTGTTGATGCGCCGAGTACACACAAAAAGAATAGAAAAAAATTCAACTCTACTTAGTTTCCTTGTATTAAGCAAATGTTACGAGGACAAATGCTACACAGGATGCTAAAATTTGCTTCAATTTTCAAGCTGGTATAACATCTTTGTCTGAAAGATACATGAGCTTTTTCAAAAAACCCGCTCAGAGGATCGAATTTGATATAATTTTTGATAAATTAGCTGCTGATAGCTTCAAGATCACTTACAATATTACCCTAGACTAATATTAAATATCATCAAAAAAGGGAATCTAGAAGGTTTAAATCTGACGACCTTGCATGCCATATTACAAGTCCGCCCATCAACGTGGAAAAGATTATACCCTAGCCGTGCAAAAATTTCATACTGTGCTCTAGGAGTAGTACCTACGATATTTCCATCATCAGACATCAGGCTAAAGAAGTGATCACTTCAATTTTGAACGGCAGTTTTTGGGCATAGCAAAAATTCTTACTAAAAGGGCCTACAGTAAGAATTTCTGCTATACAGAAAAACTGCCGTTCAAAAAGCACGTTCTGCCGTTCACACGTCACCAAACGTCTCTCGATATCCGTCTGCTTCAATTGATGTGGTACGCAGTTACCTGCCTTCTGGACCCACGGTTGATCTGTCAACATCCAACTCTTTAGAAATATCATCAGGGGTTCGACATACGTCTTCATGTAATAATTGTTGTACCATAGTAGAGTATCTTAGAATTTTTTCGGTGTCCCTTCGCTATCTTTATACTCACGTCGAAATTGCCACGTTGGAAATTGTATTTGATGTAGACGAACGTTTCAAGTACACTTTTCTTTAAAACGTAATAATGAAGCAAGACTCCCGCAAATCCTGTTTTTTCGGGACGAACGTCGACATTTTTGACGTCAGATAAAATACGATATTTACGCTTCAAACGAATGTCAACCACTGCGATCAAGTCCTCACATACATATACACCTTCACATCACCAGTATATTACTAGAGCGAACACAAAAATAGTATCAGCAGCGACACCTCTTTTACGAGGGCGGAAACTTATTCCCATACCCAATATTTTTGGCGCCTCATTTCTGCAGGCACGCCATTTCATCTATCAGCTGTTCAGCAGCCCAGAGATTGGAAGTCTGCCAAGTGCGCAAAGTAGTTCCTGGGTGCGCTCTCATATAAAATGAGAGAGTTACGTATCTAGTCATCTATAAGATGGGTTCGAAATGGGTTTGGGTTATATAGGTATTTGACGAGTGCTTTTGGCTGATGCATGGTGCACAATGCTAGCGGCAGATAACCCAAAGTAAGCTGCAGTAGAAACTATTCATACTATAAAATACTAGGGAAAGAAATGTAAAATAGCAAGCTATTAAATTATTGAATAAAAGAAATTAATTTATAGCAAAACGGCCTCTATAGTTCATACATTGCTTTTAATGTGTTTCAGATAAGTTTTTGTTTGCATGTAAATACAATATGCTTACGTATGTATGCAGTTATATTAAACAAAAAAAATAGATGTACTTAAACATATATGTAATCCTTACCGTACAAGAAGTGATAAACAGGTATTTATTTCACTTTTTAAATGGATTTATGAATATGTATAATATCCTAGTTATTTGAGCCTACTACTTTTATAACATTTTTATTTAGCATGGAATTTTTCTGATTAATTGTACAAGTAGACGTTCTTTTACTCATACATATGGATTAAGATTTAGATTTTGATTGCGTTTAAAATCTCACCTCTGTTTACAACTAAAAATTAATTTTTAAAACTAATAAATTTATTTTCTTTCTGAATGCAATTCACTAAAAAGGAATCGAAAGAAGCTTGCAAGGTAATAAATATGAGTTTATGCTAAGAGTGTCCTTATTATGAGTGAATTTTTCGAATCAGTTCGTTCTGTGAATTGTAGGCACCATTTATAAAGTTGATATCTGGATAAAATACAAAATGTAGTTTTACTGACATTTTTCGACCACTATTTTTAACAACCTAACTTACGGCATTTCATGACTTAAAAATAACAAAGAAGAAATGTTTACATTTTGGCAATTTTGCCTGCATCTACCCTAGTGGTTAAAGACTCGTATTTTATTAAAAAAAGCGCAATGAGTTTCGCAATGATAGCTTTTTTTCTTAATGGGGAAGGAAACTTCTGAAAAGGTGAAATGGAAAATATTCAGAAGCCCTTTGAATCCCTTGAAGCTGTCGAATCTTTATTTTCAGCTAATCCAATGAAAACGTCGTAGACGACTAACAATGATTTCACTGCAAATTTATCCCTTTCTATAAATCATTTCGATAGACCTGAATTTTCATCCATGAATTTCAAAAATATTTAGATTTATATTGTATTTTTCTGCTTTACCCTAAAAGCAGGCACAGCCCGTTTAAATGATATCGCACCATCAATTTGACCAGTTTTGACTATTTTCCTCTTTTTTTTACGCATAAAATGCGCAACACCGTCAAGGAAAAAAATAATAAAAATTAAAAATTAATAAACAGAATTCTTCAACAGATTTTAATTTACACTTTATTATACTACATTTTAATAAGCTATAAAACTGCATACAAAAAATTTGTCTAGTTGGGCTTAAATTGTTCTATTTTTTGTATCAACTTTAAATTTGGATTCATGTGGTTTTTGTAAGACAATGAGCTATACTTTGATATAAAAAAATTATAAAAATGTTGGTGTGATGTATGAAACTGAAATTAAACTAAATGATACTGATATATGCCGTTTCTTATTTTATCATATTGTATTGCTTCTTGTTTCTCAAAATAAACAAATGTAGAATGTGAGTATGTGAGTATGTTTGAAAACAAAACAATATTTGTGGGGTACATCTTGTTGTTGTTCCAAGCATGTAGGTACACGCTCAGCATGGGTTTGGAATCTTGTCCGCTACCCAATCGGCTACGATGGTCGATTTTACATTTAAATAGCTAAATAATGAGGACTACAATTCATGGCTTGAAACAGGGGTTTTATGATACTTTTATAGGTTGTGGTATTTTAGAAAAGTTTTAAATTTGTATAGTTGCCAAAAAAACTGTTATATATATATATATATATATAATTGGCGCGTACACCCTTTTGGGGTGTTTGGCTGAGCTCCTCCTCCTATTTGTGCCGTGCGTCTTGATGTTGTTCCACAAACGGAGGAACCTGCAGTTTCAAGCCGACTCCGAACGGCAGATATTTTTATGAGGAGCTTTTTCATGGCAGAAATACACTCGGAGGTTTGCCATTGCTTGCCGAGGGGCGACCGCTATTAGAAAAATGTTTTTTTTAATTTGGTGTTTCACCGAGATTCGAACCTACGATCTCTTTGTAAATTCCGAATGGTAATCACGCACCAACCCATTCGGCTACGGCGGCCGTCAAAAAAAACTGTTACCGCCGCAGTATTTGAAAGTCGTAAGCTTAATCTATTGGAATCAGCAAGACGAATTCATTACAAAGTAGAAAATAAAGAAGTGATTTATTTGTTAAGGCAAAACGGAAAAAATTAATCAATTTATTTGTCATGTTGAAATTATTTTAAAATGTGAATAATAACTTGGGAATTTAAATTCATCACATATATTAAATTCAATTTTCAAATTAAAAATTTGCATATAAATAATACGTTTCCTAATTCAATTCTGTGCTGGCATCCGAATGGGCACGTCGAAAGTAAAAACCAATCAGCTGGCCTACTGCTACCACTTTTAATAGATTCGCCTTGAAAAACAAAATTAAATACGTTTATTCTGAAAAATTAAGCCAAAATACGTTTTGTTTCACTTATCACAAATAGTTAAACATTTTGAAATAAAAACACATGTGTCCTTTATAAAATTATCAACGCAAAATATAAGAAAATGGCAACGTTCCAAACTATAAATTGTTTGATATCCCCCTAAATCCTATGCAAATTTGTCGAAGAAGCAACACAGCTCACTAAAATCTTCAATGAGCAATATTTTTTATATATGTATGACGGCTAGAGCGGGTCGATTTAAAAATCGCTCATTGCTCTGTGAAAATCGTATTCTAGGGATCAAAATAAGAAACTTTGCCGAAGGAACCATACCTCTAAAACGAATTCTGATGTCCCCCAATTTGGGTCGAACGAAAAATCCCATTTTGACCCATTTAGAGTGCTCCAATCGAGTCCAAATGTATGACCGACCCCCACTAACTTTGGACGGCCGATCCACCCATGCCAGTGGCACACCCCCTGAAACTCCCCTGGGGGGTTCCCCATACAATCATTTCAAAATATCACCATTTTTGGGCTTTACATGAGAAAAGAAACTAAAAAGTTCGACCCAAATTGGGGGACATCAGAATTCGTTTTAGAGGTATGGTTCCTTCGGCAAAGTTTCTTATTTTGATCCCTAGAATATGATTTTCACAGAGCAATGGGCGATTTTTTAAGTTAGTTATCTTGGCACAAAACAAGAAACCAGAAAATAATTTTTAGTGGGTTTTTAATTTTTTATGGGAATGAGTTTTTCAATAGCATCACAATCGTTATTACCTCTTCCTCAATTTCTTCTACAATTTTAAGTATTCACCAAATTCCGGATCGTCGTCCGGAAAGATATCAACGGTTTTGCCTAATTCTTCTTTAATAAGTTCTGGAATTACGTTTTGTATCTTGAACAGTAGTTCTCTGTGTTCCATAAATATTTAACTAAGCTCTTCTAAATACTGACCCGAAAATGGATTGTCGATAATATTCTGGAACATTTTCAGTGTAGTTGGCCGATTTATTTATTTATATTTTTACAAAGTTTGAAATCTTGCGTCAAATTTTTTTTGTTGTAGTACGAACTACATTTTTAGAATAAGATAAAAACAAACAAATAATAAAAAGTCAAAACTTTGTACTACATCTCGCTGCTATTATTGTATACATATGTATTTTGATGTACGAAAACTTTAAATGGGGGCACTCTTGGTAATGAATTTATATAGAATTACTTAATTTTGAAATTATACATTCGCAAACATCCCTCTCTCGCATCCTTTCCAACATTGTAGTCCTTCGAAAAAGTACTCGTCCAAAACATTCAATTCGGCTTGTCGCCACCGCTCACCAAAGCATTGGGAGCCATACCACGCTGGCGTCTGTTGCAAGCAGCGCTGCCACACGTAATGCACTGCGTTGCCGCTTTGTTGCACAATCGCGTCAAGGATATGCAAGCGATCGGGCCAGTCGAAACGAAATTACTCTATACTATGCAATGGATATTGCTCTATGCCGCCGAGGAATGTGCTGATGACGAGGGAGGCAATGAAATTTTGGGTGATGATTCACCCAAGCAGAAATCGATAGAGCAATATTTGTTTTCCGTGCCCACAATAACGGTACAATAAATATATCTCTATTATTTCATAATGCTGTGAAAATATTACTTTTTTACTTCACCTAGCTCTTCGTTTATTTGTTCGCACCCATTATACATCACTTAAAAGAGTCAGATTTCCAAAATTTCCGCTTAGAAAATGGCATAAAATTGTGGCAAGGTATGTGGGATAATCGGGCACCGGGCGCGCCTTGCTTTACCGCGCCTGTAAAGCCAAAAGCGCGTAATCTACTTTGTGCGCCCACACCGAAAGGATCCACAGATGTATTTCCCGGACGTAGGTGTAATGCGTATATAATTAGTTATATTAAGTACTTTTATAAGCACGAACACAAATTCTATATAACCAAATTTAGGGAAGCAATCGTCCAACGTAGATGTGGCAACCTCGCCGAAAGCAGATTCTCCACAGAGTCAGCTATCGGAGCATACAAGGCAAGATGAAGATGTAAGTTTATGAAATATTTCTATGTCAGCCAAGTCTAAGTGCTATCATTGCATGCATTCCTGAAGAATTCGTGGGTGTCCTCGCCTAAAGAATTCGCCTTTCCCGAAACCATACCCGAGGAGGCCTCAAGTGTGGAAGATGAACGTGTAGTAATTTTTCGGCTACCCTCCGCACCACATCTAATGGACAACTCGTTTTTTACGGTAGGCATATTTATTTCCGAATAAATATTCTTATGAAACCGATATACTAACAACACATTTCTCCTACAGGCCGACGCCAGTTTGCTACAACAACAGCAATCGCAAAGTCGCCGCGGTAGTCGCCAATCTGTACACTCACGCGACAAGGATAATCCAGCAACGAAATTTGAATTCGATCAACAAGAATTGATGCGCGGTGCATCGTTAAAAGAGAAACGCAGCGCCTCCGTCGAGAAGGAGACGGAATCGGATAAATCAGACAGTGTGCGGGTGGATGTATCGGCGGCCACATTCCTCGACGTGGCCGTACTGCGTTGTCTATTCATTTCGCATTGGCAGGAGGAGGGTATTTTCTGGAGCCTACAGTACTTGTACAATCGGTAAAAAACATAACTCTATAAAATACGCAATAGTTAAATATCACTTGTAAACTGTAGCTTAAGCGAAATTGGTGAGGAGGCAGCCATAACCTTGAATCAGCCACGCAAGCGATCCAATTCACTACCCATACCACAAATTGAGATTTCCCTGTACCAAGGACCGGGTAGCAATAGTCGCGATAGTCCCAGTAGCTCCGTGGCAAAGGACTATATCGAGATACCAGAACCATCAATAACAGCATGCTTAGTTGGTAAGCTACGAAGCAAGTGGGAAATTATGTAGATTATTAACTAATTTTTCCCTCTTTTTTCGTTTTTTTTTTTGTTTTCTTTTTGATTGCAGAAGAGCCCAGTCCGACACCGGAGCGTCGTGGTAGCGAGAAGAAGAAACGCGTTAAAATGGCAGATTTGCGCGCCTTTGTTGAAACGAAAATGTTCTCGAAATCCGAGAAGAATCTTGAAAAAGTAGGCCTAGATACAAACTCTGTTAATGGCAAGAGACCACTGCAACATGCAGTAAGATTGAACTTTACTAAGTTTTTTGTTGTTTTACTGCCTTTCTTTTCAATATCTAAACGTTACTCACCCCTCTATATTCTATTCATATTTATAAATTACAAATCCCATTTACTTAGTTACTTCCCCTCTTTAAAAAATTTCATATGCGCACAATTTTTAAAATAGCAAGTTTCTCCTTTTGCTGTTGCTTAGTTTCTTAGACTGTGTTTACACTTTTTTAAGCTAACTTAAAAGCCTAAGCCTCCTCTTTACATGCATATTTGTGTGTACATACTTATACATATACGAATTCAAAGTTCAATTGCTTTTGCTGATTACTATCGTATTTTCAAAAAACGTAGATAGACATGGGCTAACTGATTTGTATGTACTTTCGTTTTACACCAGGAATATCATCGTAGTCTAGACACCGGCGAGAAAAAGCTATCACGCTCAGCTTCCATGATTACCAGAGAGCCGGCCAGCAATCTCATCAAAGGAAAATCAATGCCGAGTTTGAGGTAACATTTAGAGTGAATTTTCCACTACGTAAATCGCTTACGCGTATATTTTAATAAAACGTAGAGCTAACATTTAATACATTTTAGTAAACATAAAAACAAGTACATACATGCAAACATATACATATAAGGGCATGTACATGCATACCTGCGGTGTGAAGCATTTCGGATTATTCAATTCATTGGTGCATGTAAAAGTACTCACAACTCTTTTCACACGGTAGATACGTTCTAACGTACCTTGAAAACCCGTGGAATAAAAAATTATGTAAAAAAACACATGCGACATATAATAAATTACAGAATATATTCCACAACTTAAAAAAATGTGTAAAATGAAATAATGCCAAATATTTTCCCGAAAATTCGTACAAAAAATAATAAGCACATCCAGGTTATCTATTTATAAAACAAACACATTTAATTTTTATTACAAAAAAAGTTGAATTTTTATAAAATTTGAATTTTAACCCATATCAAAATTTATGTTATGACAAAAACTACAAATTCAATAATTATAAACAAAAGCAAAGCACATCAAAAATGCAAATTTTTGTTTTACGTCGGAAACAGTGCATAAAGAATATGGGCCTTAGCGTATAATAATCGGAATTGCCTTCTAGGGTTAAGAAATTTTAACTAAAAAAAACAAAAAAAAATTTACAATCTATGTAATTATTCTCGATAATAAATATATACAGGCATGTTCTGCAAATCGTTTTCGGGCAATATTTTCGCATTTTCCGTTTTCAAATCGTTTGACATGTTCTGTAAATCGTTCCGTTTTCGTTTTTTTTCGAACATCAGCAAATCGTTTTTTTACCCTGTTCTGGAAATCGAAATCGTTAAAATTTTCCAGTTTTATTTTCGGCAACTTAAACGTTAGCGGTTTGTGACATTCTTAAAACTGTTTGTTGAAATAAATTTATCAAAATGTGAGTATTTACTCAAAATAACTGCATATATTTATGTAAATAAAAGTGTTTATTTAAAATATTTAAAACTTATTCAAAAACTTTTAGGGGAAAACATAAGAACTCCAAGCAAGAGCTAATTTTAGTCGAGTTTATGGAATCTCATCCAGATTTGGCGAATAATTTTTCGAAGGGCGACAGAGTTGCTGTTGAGGAAAAGTGGAAAGAGCTAACGACGCTGCTAAATGCAGAAGGGCCGCCCCAAAAAGATGTTAATGGATGGAAAAAAGTAAGTATTTAGTCAAATATTAAAATAAATATTTTTGAGTTGTCTTTTTTCAAGATATGGTCTGACTGGAAGGGGTGCATTCGGAAAAAGGTTGCCCATAACAATCTAGAATCGAGGGCAACAGGAGGTGGACCCTTTAATAAGCATGTACTGACGAGCAACGAAGAATGTGTTGCAAGAACTTGTGGAATTTTTGCAGCCGTTGAGGGCATAAGCCATTCTAGAAGCTTTGGGACAGAAGAAAATAATAGCGCTATCGAATCTGAGGAAGAACGTCCCCAAACAAGTAGGGAAGCGGTGGCTACCCCGAGAGCTGCAAAAAGGCCACGAGTGTCAACGCAGGACAGCCTTCAGTCATGTATGGCAACGCAATCTAGTTGTATGGAGAAAATATCCACCACTTTAGATAACATTTGCGAAAACCAACACAAGATTGCAAAATCGCAGGAAGATGAAAGGGAAGAGATTCGACGACTTCGTCGTGCTGTTGAGAAACAAAATGAATTGCTGGCAGAGCAAAATCGCTTGAAGACTCAAAGTATAGAGCAAAAGCAAAGACATTACCTCAAAATGGAGCAGTTGCAACAGGAAACAGTTAATATTAAAACTAAAATGCTTGAGATAGAGACTAAAAGATAAATATAAAAGAATCTTATTGAACTGTTATGTATATATTTACTTTTAATATGAATAAATTTTATGTTTCATAATATTAAATTTCTAGCAATAGAGTCTCTAATATTTCTGCCAACACTATATAAACTACTGTTTTCCTCATTTTCAGCAATTTCCTCATCAATTGGATTGTTTTCTAATACGGTTTCTGTTTCAATGTCATCTATTTGATTACTCCTACATATGTTATGTAGTGCGCAACAAACATTTATTATCTTCACTACCTTTTGCGGCGTATATGGCAGGGTAGTTTTCAAACAACGAAACCGACTTTTTAATACTCCTATAACACGCTCAACGATGTTACGTGCTTTTGCATGCTGCTGGTTAAATCTGTGTCCTGCCGATCTTGGGCCTGGGTTTCTATATGGAGTCAGTAGAAATGGTTCTATACCAAAACCAGAATCTCCCAGTAGCCAAGACCCTCGGTCACCAGCTTCATACTGCGATAGGTAATAGTGTTTTGCACTGCTCATACTAAATACGAAAGCGTCATGGCTTGCACCAGGCCGAGTTGCATCTACTGCTCTTATTATCATATCAAAATCACAAATCTGTAAAATAAAGGCAGTAAATTTTAAATTTTAGAAACACAATTTAAATTCATTCTTACAATCATTGCGTTTATGCTAAAAAATCCTTTTCGGTTAAAAAATAGATGCTCGTTCTCAAAAGGTTTAATCAGAGCCACATGTGTTCCATCAATACACCCTATTACTCCTGGAATACCGAATTTTTCTACAAAATGAAGTTTTGATTTTCTAGAATCCTCTTCAGACATTTTCAGCTTAATCCACTTAGGACACAGAACATTTTCCAAAGCATTGATCATTTCGGATAATATTTTTGAGACTGTGCTTCTACCCATAGCAATATCTGTATCCTTTCCGACGGAACGTTGATAGGAACCCTCTGCGAAAAACCTAAGACTTGCTGCCAGCTTTAATAAAATAGGTATGGACGTTTCCTTGACGAAAGATTTTACTTCATTCAGCACTTCTAAAAAAGCGTACTTGTTTAGGCGATAGTTGGAAACAAATCTAAAGTAGAAAAACTTAATGAATGCCACAAAGTATAACCATTTCTAATCTTACGTAGAATCCGGTGCACTGAGAGGATTCGAATGGTCTCTTAAACGCCGCCTATCTATTCTACTTTGGTAATCTTGCTCCTGTTCGTTTAACACATAAGCTGCCATAAAAAACATGATAATTTTTTAATTAAATCCGTTTATTTTGAAATTATTTCGTATTTTTTGCCAACGAATTCTTTTGTCATTTGGTTTATTTAATTGCCAAAGAGAAATCAGCTGCTTCGAACTTAAATTCGAATTTAAATGAAATCGTACGAATTACAGAACACCCAAAACAAAATCGTACGAATTGCCATTTCGGATCCGAATTGAAATCGCGCGATTTTCAGAACATGCCTGATAATTGTTGTTTATTGATTTTTCATCCAATTAAGTGTTGCTTTTCTGAGCAGATCAACAAGTCTGCGCGACTTAATTTGCTTGTAAATAATTAAAAAAATTAAATAACCATAAAAAATGGTTAATCATCTCCCTTAACACCTAACACCTGCTATTGGAAAACCCTTTACAAAATTAAAGATTAAAAGAGAGGATGTACCCTTTTCTGAAAATACTTTTTTGGCTCACAGGGCAACCATTTGGAAAAAGCACGAAACCAGCTAAAAGGGTTGAGATAAGAACGCAAAATTTTTAGAATTTCAAAACACAATTTTATCATTACTTGTGTTTACTCTGCAGGCCATGATTGAATAATCCGTCATATATATTTTACCATTCATAGAGAAGCTTATTCCACGCTACCAACATAAATTCAATTATATATACTACTCATTTTCTATATAAGAAATGTACTACTTGTAGTAATAAGTACCTGTATTAGTTATTTTATAAATTTAATTACTACACTCAGACTTTTTACTTGATTCATGATTCAGCAACAACATATTGCTTTAAAAATATTTAAGTTATACTTAAATTAGGAGCATAGGGAATATACACCCTCTATTAAAAATAAATAACAATTAGAAAAAATACCCCGTATCTGCTTACTAATCAAAGTAGCGACGCTTTGATGTTTTGTAAACGGACGTTCAGCGAACTATCAGCGCTACGTCAGAGTAGTAGCATATTTTGCACTGATTTTTCACTGCTTCGCTGCACGTATGTACTTCAACATAACTCAAGAAGTTATGGAAATTCTACTATGAAACCTTCAGGGATTACTGAGCATAGTTTCGATTATTAATGAAGAAAATTAGAAAAAATCTAAAGAGAGTGTGTTTTTAAAATGGCAAGACAAGTTTTTAACAAAAATATTAAATCTTTTTGAAAAGAACTTTTTTCATTTTATTCTGAAAACGTTCAGAGAAGCTATTAGCAAACACTAAAACATTTTCAATTTTTTTAAGTATATTTTTTAGTGAGTTTTATCTTAAAAAACTACAAAGCAAAATTTTCCAAAAAAAAATTTAACAAAAAAATGAAATTCTTTTCAAAAAAATTTTTTCTTTTAAAGTATATTTCACTATAAAAAATTACAAACATTTGTTTTTAATGTTAAAAAGAACCGAAGTTATTTCATTTTAAAAAATACCAAATCTAGAAAACACATATATGTATATAATATTTTTTTAATTATTATGCGACAAAAACTTAAAAAGACAATTAAAAGTAAGTAATTTGTAACCTAAAAAATTCTTAGGTGCGCAACTATTGTAAGTTCCCCCCTGTTTGTCAATAGTTGCCGCCAGCAGTGTGTGCTAGTCGATTCTAACATAACCTAAACGTCATAAACCAAGCTTAGATATATGGTAAACAAACTGCTTCAACACATTAGTGATTTAGCTCTGATTTTATGCCGAATAATCGTCATTTGCGGTGTCATGTGTTGATTTTCCTCTTTCATTCAAAAAAACGGCGTCTGAAGCGCATCGAGAGCTACAAAAAGTTTATGGAAATGTTGCTTTAGGTGAAACAACGTGTCGAGATTGGTTCCGTCGCTTCAAAGACGATGATTTTAATGTTGGCGACCGTCCGCGTAAAGGAAGGCCAAAAACTTCGAAGACGCTGAATTGGAGGCATTGCTCAATGAAGATCCGTATCAAACGCAAGAAGAGCTTGCTTCAGTATTAGGAGTTACTCGCCAATCCATTTCCAAGCGATGTTGCTAAACCCGTTAAAACCTACCTTGAAACACTGAAATGGAAAATGCTACTCCACCCGCCATATTCTCCAGATATTGCGCCGTCCGATTATCACCTGTTCCGATCGATGGCACATAGTCTATCTGACCAGCAGTTCCATTCATATGAAGGCATCAAAATTGGCTTGATCCGTGGATAGCCTCAAAAGATGAACAGTTTTACCGCGACGGTATATGAGATCTACCAGAAAGATGAGGAAAAGTAGTAGTCAGGGATGGGCAATACTTTCAATGATTGACATTTCATCAAAAAAACAGCGAGAACTTAGTTGCGCACCTTATAAAAAATATTTAATTTTCAGAACTGAATAAGTCGCGAAATTATAATATAATATTTTTTAAATATATTGTATCCCAATATATTTTAACATTTCTTTTAAATATATTGTTTAAACAAATGTTTTTAAAAAGTATGATTGAACTTAAAAAAAACTTTTTAAAGATTTTAAATTTTTTTAAGTATTTTTTATCCTGAATTATTAAAAAAATGTTTAATGTTCAAAAAAAAACTTTATCAAAAAAAAAACTTAAAAAAACTTTTTAAAGATTTTATTATTCTAAAAAATTAAAACAGGAATTTTTTTAAGTATTTTTTATCCTGAATTATTAAAGAAATGTTTAATGTTCAAAAAAAAACTTTATCAAAATTTTCAGAACTGAATAAATAATTTTTTTCAAAAAATTTGTTAAATTTTCACGACAATGGTACAGCTCATGTGATACACAGTACCAGAGGAATCATCAATTCCATTTAAGTGATTTTCAGAAACGATTGTTTATTATTTTTAATGAAATCACTTTCTCTATGTATTCTGGAGATAATCCATTCTATGGACAATCTGCTACTTCAAAAATGTTCCAAAGGAAATTAATTAATTAATTTTATTTTATTGAAAGTTATTTTTTTATAATAGAGGGTGTATACAGATTTATCATTATTATTTTAGTGCATACATTTTAAAACTTATTTCCTTATTTGATGGGGTCAGAAATCCACGATGACTATAATTCTAATATTTGCATTCCAATCACATTGAGTATAGTTTAAAACTATTTGTTTGGAAACCATATTTGATATCATCTGCTACAATATTCGCATTTGCATTATTGATTTATATACATAAATCATTCTCGAATAGCCCCAGTGCCTAATTGATGATCACTTTCGTTTAATTGATTAATTGTAGCTATCAATCGTCTGAAAGACATGTTCATATCTTATGTGAACGCAGAAAGTCAGAAGGGTCTGCACTTCTAACACGAGTGAAAAATAATGCCTCAACTCTACAAAAACTGTTAGTGCTGATAGTTTAAAGTTTTTCGATAGAACTATTATTATTTTATAAATTAATATTAGCATATTCTTTTATTCAGCTATGTTCTTAATAGATTTGTGCCCTTATTATACCCTGCAATACAATTTAAATGAGCCTATAAACCCACACCCCGTAGATGAGCTTTAACGATTTTTAAAACTATTCGTACATCTTTTAAATTTATTAAATCTTGTTCAATTAATACAAAACTTTCACACATAAATTTGTACTTATGCTATACGGTATACCAATAATTGTTCACTGTTATATATCTACAAACTTTTCTAACACAAACGTTTTACTTATACATATGTATGTATGTATTATAAATATAGATGTAGATTACGATAGATTCCTATGTTTTGATATACAAACTTTTTAACATTTTTCACACAGCTGTAACACCATTTATACACATTTTTTATATACCCAACATAACTTCCATTGAGTAACTACTTACCGGCACTATTTTCGATACAGTACTCACTAAATTACACCAAAAACCTAGTTCTATGTAAATCCGACTTTTTGAGTACTATTTTTTACTAAATCTTTGCACTCTTCTCTTAACCTTAATATGTCCAAAGCTGTCTTCTTGATAGCGGGTGAGTCTTCTTTAAACAGTGAACTAGTTTTTCGTTACGTTTGGGTTTGACTTTTAAAAATCCTATCACTATACTTATACTTTTTTTGCATTCCTAGACTTTATTTAGAATTTTTGTATGTAGACAAGTAATTCATAGCTTATTTATGTTCCAAGGATTTTATACCCAACACTCAAAGATAGAGAAAATACTCGTAAACTAGTTCGATACTATAAATATTGTATATGTAACGAAATATGTTCCCCATAGGTTAAGAGACTTTATAAAGTGACGCCAAGATGGTAGTAGTGAATAATTTCTAGACAGTACCCTTTTTATGTCATCTTTAACATTTGCCAAGTAGACAGATGTACAATTTTACACGATAGAACAACGCGTTAAAATGATCGAAACTTACCCTATGATCAAAAAGTACCGGGAATGTGATGCTGACTGTTTTCTTCGATTGCCAAGGCGTAGTGCACCATGAGTACCTGCCATTGGGCCAGACAGTTAATAAAGAATATTATTTATCCGTTTGAAGCGTTTGAGAGATGCTGTACGTCGCAAATGGCCGGGCAAACAATTCTTGGATTTTGCATGATGATAACGCGCCATCGCACCGAGCCCAAATTGTGCTGGATTTTTTGATCAAACACCAAGTAAATACCAACGTGCAAGCACCGTATTCACCTGATATGGCCCCGTGCGACTTCTTTTTGTTTCCCAAGTTGAAGTTACCACTTCGTGGAAGGAGATTTCAGTCGATAGAGGAGATTCAAGAGAATGCGACGAAGGAGCTGAAGGCCATCCCTTCGTCGGCCTACCAGGGGTGCATGGAGGACTGGGCCAAACGTTGGCACATGTGTGTTGCTTCAGACGGGTCATATTTTGAAGGATTTAAACATTCCCGGTACTTTCTGATCATTGGGTATTATGTAAATGGTCAATCTTTAAGAACGGCATATCACAAAATTCGTATTTTTGTTGTAGAAATAATCATCCGAAGATTCCCGTTTCTTTACCCGAATCCTAATATATTTCCCGTCAACTCGTGTCCCGACAACCTGTATCCCGACAGATATTTTTTCCGAATCTAATTTGTTTTCAAGAAACTGGTCATGTCGAAGATAGAAAAAGCACTGACAGACCAAAAACTGGACGTTCGATGTCTCGACGTTCTCAACAATTAGGCATTCATGAATCGATTGTTTGGCGGATTTTACCTCCAGACTTGCTCACGGTAACATTTAAATTGTATGTCATTTTTCACATATAATGGTTAAGAGTCGTATTTTAAATAAAAATAGTGATATTGTACATGTTTTATTTTAAATCAACATCTAGGCGCGTATTTTAAGGGCGGGGTAAGGGTTTCAGCGTAAAAAAAACATCTTTTTTGTGAATTTTTTTTTTAAATGTGGATTGAGCAAATTTACTAAAACCTTTTGTATATTATTAAGTATACTTTTAACAATATTCTGTAATTTTTTTATGAGAAAATTTTGAAAAACCAGCCGGTGACAAAGCTTTTCCCAGAACGTCTTAAAAAAAAACAATTTGCGGTGTTCACTATATCTCGGTCGGAAATTATCTGAAATCAAAAAGCATTAAAATTTAGTTAAAGTATCATCAAATCCTCCCCCCAACGTTCTCTGATTATTTTTTTTTTCACTTCAAAATTTTTTATGGCCATCTAAAATATAAACTACAATTTTCCGCAAAAAATTCCGCCATTTTGAGGGTGTAAAACACTCTTAAATTAAAAAAAAATGTTAACTAAACGTTGGGGGGAGGTATTTTATATGTAGAAAATGTATACTAAGTTTGAAATGAATCGGTCAAGTAGTTTTTAAATGACAGTGAACACGGACTTTGAAAAAGCAGTTTTGAGAAAAACGCGTTTGAAAGTTTGTAAGCTAAAAAACACCCGTAGCTGCCAGAGATATTCTGATAAAGGACAAGAGGCTAAATAAACAATAACTTCAAGACTTTTGCTCAGATCGACATAAAATTTTAGGAATATATTCTTGAAATGTTTAACAATAAGATAAGAGAAAAAAAATTTTTTTATTTTTTCAAAAATACAAACCCTTACCCCCCCCTTAAAAGAGCCTTTATTTGTATTCACAAAGTTTCGTTTTATTTTTTATTTAATTTTTTTTTTATAAAAATATAATTTATACTACAACACAAACCATGTTGTTGAAATTTAAAATCTTGTGCAAAATTAAAATAAGAATGCAACAAATTTGCATGAAAGTTTTAAATCAGAATTTTTACAAAAAATTCGAGTATGGAATTTTGTAGCCAAAAATTGCAACACCCTATGACGCAAAATTTTTGCTCAAACGTTTCAGTGCGCTCAAAAAGATCCCTTGATCTGAAGGAAATAATTCGAAATATCATAGCAAAAAAAGAAAAACACATTAATTTCGAATTGATTTAGTTGTAGTTTTTTTAAGCTTCTGCTCATCTGAAAGCGTCATTGTGGGGTGATTGTACGTTTGATCTACTGTTCTATGTCTTATCGATAAAAATATGTACAAACCACTTAAAGCTTATTTCGTATTTAACCGTAAGCTACTAAATGCATTAGATTACTCAGAACAAAAAATCAGTACGTCTGGCAGCCCAATTATGCGTTTGATAAAATGATGGACCAAATAAAACAACTCTTTAACAACTGCAGTGCGAAAATTTTTGTTAAAAACTTTAGTACTCTTGGCTCAAGCCACTTTTTAACACATCTCATACCCAAAATATCGTCCATAAATCTCAGCACCAACATCACCATTTATCTCGCTAATACTCTTGTAAGCGGCGTTTTGGTGCACATATAAAGTTTTCAACAGACTGTAACACATTACACGGTGTGGAGAAAAGTGTTTGTCCAAGAATCAGTATCAGTAGTTCGACTTAAAATGTGTGCAATTTTGGGAATTTTAATTTTTATACTCAGAATTTGTAACTGACTCGCGAATCACTCTTTTTCATTCAACAATTTTGTAAAGTACATATCGTCCCCTTAATATAACAATAGCCTATGTGCTCATAGGCTATTATTTTTTTATTGAATTTTTGGATTCTCCATTGTCGATTTTATATGTGGTCAAAATTCTGTCAAATTCTAGTTCCACAAAGTGGGTCAAAACGTCAGTCAAAAAATAATAAATATTTACAGACATAACGAGATTTGAGTGAGAGCTACTTTCGACAAAAAGCTTGAAATTCATTTTCTCAAAACATCAAAAAATTTATAGGCTATTTTAATACTAAGGGGACGATATATATTACAAAAAGTTTTTAAAAGTTGTCAGAATTTACCAAATTATTTTGTTATTGTATTATGACTTACACACTGATAGATATCACTTCTGCAGAACATAAACCGAAAAGTGTTGGGTATAAAATCAGTTTGTTTTTAACCATTAATCACTTCTCTACATTTCACTAAAACTATAAGTATATTGGAAACTCTGGTCGGGTCTAGTATTCTGTGTCATTAAGTAAATTAAATTACAAAATAATAGAAAATTACTATTGCTATTAATACTTTAACACGGCAGAGTTACCATTTATATATAAATATTTTTACTCTTATTTCGGCACTATTTAAGACTTCTTTTTATTGTGATCTAGCACTGTTGCAAAAGTTTGCCTAATTTGCGCTTCCAATCACAGCTTTTTGCGCCCACCACTTTAGTCCGTTCTTTTCTCATTACCCACTTATTTGACCGATACATACTCATACCCATATAGAGTCCTATTAAATGGACTTTTATGCAATAATCGCCGCCGCACTGCCGCACATCACGCCATCACAACTAATTGCGTACATTTTGCATTTGTTCAAAATTACCAGATTTTACAGGTATGTAGAGCCCCCGAAAGCGATACGTCCCTCCCAATCTACGGGCCCACGTTCGACGTTTTATCCGCGCAACCCCATAATCACCGTAACAGAACATACGCCTACGCCGTCACCAGATTATCTTAAGCGACAGGTAAGTAAAAGCCGGAAATTTATACACACACATGCTCATATGTAAACGCCGATTTGTATATCCACACTTCACATAAATTGTTATTTCCCCACGCCTATAATAAATCACTTTCCGTTCCGTCGTTTTGCAGGGCTCCATTGACTCGCAGTTGGACGCACTTAGTAATGGAGGTAGTATTAGCGGTGTGGCAGGTGGCACAAGTGGTAGCGGCGGCGGTGTTGGTGGCTCTGGTGCCACGACAAGTCGCTTCCGCGGCCAAATGCTGCGCTCGCACACCGACTCACACATCGATTACACTGGCGTAGACGAATCAGAGGCACCCGGTAGCTCCTTTTACATAACACGCGATGGCGGCATTGATTACGAAATAGTTTTGTTGGCGGTTTTTAATATCTTCAAACGTGATATGACCATTTGTTCGCAACGTGTATTGGAAGCGGGATTGAATATTTGTGAATTATTGCTGGAAATGGGCGTACTTAAGCTGGGCGAGCATGCGCACGAAATATCGATGGGTATTATAAAGCGTGCGTTGTTGATACTTGGCTGTCACAATGGTTGCAATGATGGTATGTGGCATTAAATAGATATCTATGTGGCAGTTTCTGTATTTTAGCTATTTTGCTTTTTCTCTCAACACAGGCGTACGCGGCCCACCGGCAGATTTCCTGCGCAGCCAATGCCAAAAGATACTTTCACGGATACTACGGCAGGCTGGCCAACGCACTAAACGCTACCTACAAGAAATGGTTAAAACATCCGACTTGCATGAATTAGTGGATTTCTTCCATGCTTTTGTGGCATTTTGTGTGGACCCAAGTTCATTATTATCACCACTGAGTGAGTGTTTTTATGCCTTTGTAGTATACATTAGTGAAAATAGTAGCTCCTGCATGTTTTTATACTCCATGTTTTGCATACGAAGAGACGAGAGCAGAGCTGCCTTAAAATATAATATATGTATATTAAATGCCCGTGGGCAAAAATTCGCTCAATAAAAATTCAAATTTCATATATGTAGCTATTTTTTTTTCAATTTCAATGAAATGTTCAATATTGAAAAAAAGAGTACAATTTGTTTTTTTATTCATCCTTTTTTCATAATAAAAAATTATTTATACATTTTGTTAAGTTATTGCGTTATATAACACTTATGCAACCTGTTGTTATAGCGAAATAAAATCTGAATAATGGGAAATGCATTGTACAAATCCTCCACTTATTATCTTTCACTAAGCTCAGGTTCTAACGTTGCTGAAGCATACGTAGTCACATTACGTAGTTTTATGCTTCCTTCTCCGAACGACATACGGTTTGGATGAAACTATTTTTAATCGCCAAATGCACTGGACTGGCAGCAATAGCTATAGGAAAGCTTTTCAATCATTTCATATTTCATGGCCAATCCAGCCACGAATCAGCCAAGACGGCGTTACCGAATTTATTGCGAAAAGCATTTGCTCCTTGACAATCATTGTAGGCTAATCCATCATCTTACTAAAATAAAATATAATTCGAGGCACAACAGGCTGTAAACATGGTCCTGTAGCACTCATCGAAGTGGCATTGGTGGTTAAAATAATACACATTTAAATAGGTTTTCCTATTTCCATATACGGAAATTTTGGTTGCTAACATTCCCCTTTTTAATTAATTTTCTTGTAAGTTCTTTAAAAACAGAGTTTGGGGATTAAAATTCTCTGGCAAAACATTGCTTACAAATAGTAATGGCATTTGAACTCGATTTATACATACCATATTTCGAAAAAACTTAAAGCGTTATATTAGGATGATGGAGACGAATTCTATACAGGACGCTCTGAACAACAATCCAAAAATTGCTCCATAATGTAATTTGAATAAAAATCCAGATATCTTAACGAAACTTGGTTGTCTTAACATGGGGAGATTTCTTTTTAAAGTGAAAGCCTTGAAAGCCATGGCATTTTAAGTAGGCTAATCATTTTACTAACAGCTGACATCAGGCCAAAACATTGTGCGTTCCGCTAAAACTCAGCGGCTGAGAAGGTTTGGACACCTACTCAGGATGAACTATAGCAGGATTGCGAAAACTACCTTCAAC
The DNA here is from genome assembly GCF_027943255.1 of Anastrepha obliqua. Lineage (NCBI taxonomy): Eukaryota > Metazoa > Arthropoda > Insecta > Diptera > Tephritidae > Anastrepha > Anastrepha obliqua. Next base: position 94,014,458 of record NC_072892.1, read on the forward strand.
TCTCTTATTATGGGCAGTAAAAAGTGTGGAAGGCCGTCCAGAAAATTTGCAGACGATGTTGATCCTTACAAATACTAGAAGAAGCGACGCGATGAGCCGTGTCTTATGGAGCGCGATTGCGAAAGAAGCACTGGCTCACGCCGAGCTGTAATTGCTATGATGATGATGAATCATTTTATTGTAGTTTTTTACCGATAGTAAATCGGGCGTTATCACGCCAACCTTGACTCGTCCGAATTTAGTTACTTTTTCATATCAAATTGAATTTTATGAACTAAGCCACGTTCATGAAATTCAATTTTTGCATTATTATGTTCATAATTTAATATTTTCACAAAGGCAGCTCAGTGTTTGGCTACATACTTATTATATATATTAGATATGTAGATGCGCAAAATGAATCATCCAATTTTGTTTTTAGAGGACGTTTTGACTAAAAAAAAATGATTTTGAATATGGAAATCTTTATTTTGACATTTACGCGCTCAATTTCGTTTGTTTATATACAAATATGATTGACGTAAGACGTCATTTGCAAAAATTATAAATCTTCTGATAGGGTGATTAATTTTGCGTCACTTTGTATATACAAATGAACTAATATTTTTTCTTGTAATTTGTATAAATTTTCTGATTGGCATGATAGCTAACACCAACCTCTTTTTCAACCTTATCTTATGTAAAAAATTACTTAGATCTTAAAAATAAATTATTAAAAAATATTTCAAAAACTTGCCTTTCACTCTTGTGAGCGCTTTTCATTTTTGATCCCGCATTTGCTTTGCATTTCTAGCTATTTAATTCCAGGCCCCATTTTTTTCACTAAACCCCTTGCCTGGTCCATGTGTGTTTGTTTTGTGTTTTTTATCTGTAAATATTTTAGTTTGTTTTTGATAATGCTATCCCCTTGTTGTTGTTCGTCACGCTCCTTCTGTGAGAAATATATACACACACCAAATCTCTTCGTTGTATACTCGTATGTATGTATAAATGAATATAATAGCACATAAGCGCACGGGTGGATTTAAAAATGTTAACACCGATACGTCCCCATCAGGTGGCCAAGGCGGCTACTCGACAAATTTTAGCGGCGGTCTCAGCGGCGGCCCGGAATCACTGGTGATTGCTGCCGTTTTCAAGCCGTTAGTTACGCGCTTTGTCGAAGCAATTAAGGATCTTAAATCACCTGAGAATTCAACACTTTACAGCGATATACGTCAATTAATAACCTATGTGAAGGGTGCGCATGGTGGACCGTTTAGATTGGTGGCATTAAGTGGTATACTGGCGGTGACACCGCGGCCGCATAAAAAGGGTCCGATTGCACAAACAACCCGTGTTATAAAGTATGAGCATATCAGGCTGGGTGTTCAGATGTGAATTAAATTTTCTTTCCTTTTCATTAGACATATTCCACAAGCAGAGGTTGCTCAAAGTATTCCTAATGATGATAACCGCTCGCAGCGGCGGCTGTTGCTGAAAAAGCGTAGTACCTCATCAGCTTGTGCTGTGGTAAGCTTTCAATTGTCACAAGATCACGTTTCAATAATTTTCGCCCAACAGAGCCTGCTAGAGACCGAACCCTGTGAAGAACATTACAAGAGCAGTCAATCGCCATTGAGTAACTTTCGTCGACGCACCACCGGTGTGCGACCAACGCTTACACCGCGCCACAGCGAACGCGCATTGCTCTCCGATTCTACATCAAGCTCGGAACGGAATTCACTTGGTCGCTTGAGCGGTCTGGTGCGTTGGTTTCGCAGCACTCCGAAAGAAGCTTCATCCATTGACTTGGAAATCGGTTCACTTAATCCGGAAATTACATCAACTTTTATTCGCCACGCTTCGTTGAAGATACAAAGGGGCCGTACCAGCGACGGAATTGGACGCTCAATACAACGCGCTAAACGGCGTGTTGAACGACGCCTAAATCGCTTTGGTGGTATTGTTAAAGGTAAGAAGAAGGCTGGAGGAATTGAGGAAGCCGCTGACTATAGTCGACGCAGTTCTTCGGATATGTGTGATGGTCCACGAGAGTCAGAAGTGGTAGTGTTGAAGGAGAGAAAATTAATACCGATAGAACCAGTGCGACTAGGCATGCTACGTTTGTCGTTTTTGCTCGAAACCTGCGCGCCAGGTTCATTTCCCGACCCACAGCTGATTGCAGCTGTACTAGACTTAGTGAGTTTTAAAATAGTTTTGAGACACAATGCATATATACATAATACATATATAAATATGTATATTCTTATAATTTCACTCACATCCTCATATAGCCTCAAGCACCACTTGTAGCACGCGCCACCTTCTTGCTGGAATGCGCGCACTTTGTACATCTCTGCAACAAGGGTCAATGGCCACCTTGGATGAAACACAATCTGAGCGCTTATCGACCCTCAGGCACCAATCTCAATCTGAATCAGATTAAACATCAAACTACCGCGACTAGCACACGCCGTACACATATTTTACAACGTGCTGCTGGCAAAATGTTTCACCAGGTAACGAAAACTAAGCAAGCAAATGATTTCTTTTAAAATAACGTAAAAGATTTGCCTCATCTTTCAAAGTGGGCCGAGATGTTGGGTGCTCGTCTTGAGGAGATTATCTTTACCGAACGTTTACAATTTGAATCAGTGAATGCTACACTCGCCGACCCAGAGCGTCAACGTGAACTATTGCAACAAGACGAAGAAGAGGATTTTCTGGACGAGGCATCGGTTAATCCGCATGGTAATGATTGTCCGCATGCGCTAAAATTGATCGCCTGTGTCTTGCTCTACGAAATCACAGCATTCTTGCGTGACACTTATGTGCTCCTGCCCAAAACTTCAAAATTGCTACATCGAGAGAAACACGCACCTTGGGAGAAGGTATATCGCGAAGCTAATCGTCGCTGGTCTATGGCGCTAAGTTCGATGGGCCACTCCCAAACATCGGCCCAAAGTTTGCAGTCCATTGCTGCCGGCAATGACACAGTGGGTAAGTTGTATATATAACACGAATCTCATGTTTAGGTAAGCTAATTTTCCAATTCTCCGGTTGCTATGTATTGTAGGAGGTCAAACTGAGCGAAAGATTTCTTTTGTATTACACGAGCCGGATAATGAGTCAGAAAATAGTAGCAATACCACACTGACGAAAGAAGGTGAAGAAGGTATGGGGTAATGCAATTAATGGTAGAATAATTAATATAATTTTCTTTCTGTACTTTTTTCAGCTCGTCGTCCAATAGCTTCCGCCGTGCGGCCGTTCCTTTTGCGTCGTGGTACGGCCACAACAACGGGCGGATCATTTAAGCGTCGATCTTTGAAGCTGCGTCGTAACACTAAAGATGGGAAAGATTTGGAGACCGATTGTGAGTAAATTTTGTCGATAGCTGAATTAAATTTAATATGTGTTTAGTAATCGTTCGTGCCAAAAGAAACTCTAAGAAACACACAGGCAGTGTTCTTAAGTTCGCTTTGGCTGTCTTTGTCTTAAAAAGTGCTTAAAGTCTTCTGCATGTTCATCTAGGATCCATGATAAAAACTGTCGGTCGACCGAATATTCAAAAAACCTTCACATTTTTAGTGCGCTAGAGGGAAAATATGTGTGCATGTAACATAATCCAGTCCAGCTCAAAATTCATCTCAAAAGCTTTTCTTCTGGTTCACGGTGGACTAAATGAGTGAGATAGGAAAATGGATAGCAAAACCTAGTTCAGTTTCCGTCCTTCGTTGGATTCGGAAGCATATATTTTTCCCCACCCATTTCGCGGAACAAATGTGATTGATAGTAATTGAAGAATCGTGAATTTTAGATTACTCATACATTTAATCTGTGAGGGCTTCATGTATTTAGTGCAATCTAACGCATTTCACTCTAATTTTCAGAAAGGTGGTGGAATAGAAGTTAGCTTAGAGATCATGTCAGATTTTTCTATATACAAAAAATTGTTGTAATACTTCATATATGTAAGTTGTATTGTAGGTATATTTATATCGAATATCTGCAACATACACTAGTTTTTATAAGAATTTTTTTTAATGGCTGCCAGTAGAAAAAAACTTTTGCTATCATTTGATATTGCATATCCACTGTGGGTATCTAACCCAGAGCTAGCCGAATGGCAGTTAAGCACAAATGAGACTAAAAACAGGAGCAGAATAACATCTCTGCGTGGAGCGTTTTTAGTACCAACCACTCTGATGATGATTTCCAAGAAAATAACTCCTTTCTCATAGGAGACTACTACAAATACTACTGCGATTAAATCAATCAAAATAAAGATAGAGTTTCAATATTTGGTCCAATTAAATGGTGGTAAGAGGAGGGATCTTTACGAATAGCCATCATTTATAAGTCTCGCGCATGGTCTAACGCTACTGTACATGCATAAAAAGTGTTGACAAAAAAAATCTGGAATGTGCCTGTGCATTACCTTACTCTGTTCGTACATCAAAAAACAAGACAAATGCGATCGAAGGTTAAGACCATAAAGATTTACAAAAGTGAGAGATACTGTACTTGAAAGGTAAGACGATTAAGCAATAACAAATCGAATATTCTTCCAAAAAAATGTTCTGAAAAGTATACTTGATACTATAACACTGAAAAAAATTGTTTAATTCTTAAAAGGACCGCAAAGGTTTCACTTTAAAAATTTTCGAATTATTTAAACAAATAAATAATACTTGATATTATGCGAAGTATGTGCCATTGGCCGCCATAGCCGAATGGGTTGGTGCGTGACTACCATTCGGAATTCGCAGAGAGAACGTCGGTTCGAATATCGGTGAAAACACCAAAATTAGGAAAAACATTTTTCTAATAGCGGCCGCCCCTCGGCAGGCAATGGCAAACCTCCGAGTGTATTTCTGCCATGAAAAGGCTCCTCATAAAAATATCTGCTGTTCGGAGTCGGCCTGAAACTATAGGTCCCTCTATTTGTGGAACAACATCAAGACGCACACCACAAATATGAGGAGGAGCTCGGCCAAACACCCAAAAAGGGGGTACGCGCCAATTATACCATATATATATATATGTATATATGCCATTGTAACCTACAACTTTACTCCATCTTTCAGCCAGCACACGGATTCTTCTGACGAAAAATTCGAGTTCTTTTGACTTGATCCATTCATGGACCCAGTTTACGATGCCTTCGTAAGAAGTGAACCACTCTCCAATAAGGGATGACTGCATTGATCGGAACAGATAGTAATCCGAAGGTGTAATGTCTGGGGTATAAGGCGGGAAAGATTTCCCAATTCTGTACCTCTAAATATTTCTGGACCGATTTAGCAACGTGTGGCCTTTCGTTGTCAAGCAGCAGAATCAGTTTTTCATGTCTACCGTCCCATTCCGACCGCTTTTCTTTGAGAACTCAATTCATACACATTAGCTGCCGTCGGTAACGATCGCCAGTGATGGTTTCAGATGGTTTAAGGAGTTCATAATAGATGACACCCCTCCGATCCCACCAGATGCACAAAATAACCTTTGAAGCGCAATTTTTTTTTTCGCAGTGGATGGACCTGGTTCACCTGGCAGGCTCAAACATTTTCGACGCTAAGGGTTATAATAATGGATAAATTTTCATCTTTCTGCCGTTGACGAATCATCTCACACGTCACCAAACGTCTCTTGATATCTCTCTCCTCAATTGCTATGGCACTCAGTTATCTACTTTCTGGATCATTCCCATCGCGTGCAAACGTTTACCGACGATTGAACTGTCAACATCCAACTCTTTAGACATATCATCAAGGGTTCGACATACGTCTTCATCCAATAACACAGGCCAACAAAATCTCGCTTTTTTACAGCTTTTAAAACGGCTATGGGTGTTTCTTGAAGGTTTTTTTATGCTGACAACGAATATGACGCCCTTTACAGGGGCGTTAGAGAGTTAGAAAGGTCGAATTTGCATATCTAAAAGTCTCCAATTCAAAATAGAATAACTTTTTTTATATTAATCGTAAAAATATTTAAAAAAATGGATTTTAAAGCTGAAGACTAGTACTTTGAGATGCCGTTGTGGAAAATTAAAAAACAACTTTACCTTTCCCAAAAAAAAATTAAAAAAATGGCCAAAATCTGCATTTTTTGACTTTTTAACCTCAAATTGCCAAAAATCCTGACGTGCTGGAGCATTTTCAAGGTCATATTCGTTTTCAGCATAAAAAAACCTTAAAACCTTAGTTAAAATTATCGAAACAGTTTTTTGGTTGTTGGCCTGTGTAATTGTTGTAGTAATTTCGCCTTCCCCATAACTTTATTTTGTTCTCGCTCACAGTTCCAGATACTAGAACTTTTTAAATAAGTTTCCAAATTGTTTTTCTAGTCAAGCGCGTCGATTCCATACAGTCTCGTCGCAAAGTTTCATCGCTTTCTGATCGCAGCGACACTTCCGAGCAAGGTATGGTCAGTGGTGAGGAATCACCAGGAATACTAAGTGATGATCAACAACCAGAATCACCAACAGACTCAAATGAAACCGATGACACTGCCAAAAATATGCCCTGGCTTAAAGCAGTGATTGATCTTATCACCAGCTACAACTACTATTGTCCACACAAGGGATACTGTCATCCGTATTGCTATAAAAGACATATGCGTTCCTGCACACGTTTGATTAAGGCAACACGAAAGGTAGTGAAATAAATTAAAAATATCTAAATAAATAAACTCCTACTCGTTTATAAATCACTCTCTGTAATACAGGTCTATGGCGAAGAATTTGGCTTTACCTTCGACATTGAGCATCCCACTGTAGAGCCAACCGTATCCGTAAGCGCCACATCTAAGTCGCATCAAACGCGCCCACGTTCAACACGAAAGGTGTCCGAACAAAGTTCTACACACACGTCGCCATCTAAGCGCAAGGATAGTATATCGCGGCGTGATCGGTAAATATAAGAAAATAAGCGAGTGAGAGTTTTAGGATCTATAATTATAATATTCCCATTTCACAAATTTGAATGCAAATCTGTAGTATTAGCGACGACCCCGATATAGAGATTGCTGAGAAGCTAGCTGATACCTTTCATAAGGAAAAGGAGAAAAAGGATCAGGACGAACCGGCCATACTGAAGTATCAACGCTTCTATATACGTACGCTATTCCATTATCCCTTCGCCACGATGCTCAAAGGCGCAGTCATACTGACTGAAGAAATGGTTATTGAAGCAATGCCTGCCGCTTGGGAACTGCTGCTTGATACGAATCAAGACACCGCTTCAGCGAGCGCTGCTGTCTTTCTAATGGGTTCGGTAAAGGCACAAAATTTCGCCTTTGACATAATGCAACGCGCTTTGAAGAGCAAGGATCCCGATGTGCGCATTGGCGCTGTGCAGAGGTGAAGACTATATTATATACTTACTAATACTTACAATATACGCATATATGTATGTGACTTGTAGATATCTGGTGCTTTGGAAGAGTCGCTTCCATGTTTGGCCGCGCATGGAAGAAAACGCTCACGATCTAACCTTCAAGGTACCACCTGGCGGCATTGAATTTACGCTGCCGTCTCCCAAAATTGGCATCGAAAGCTTACCGGTCGTCGATCCGCCTTGGATGCCTGTGCAACAGACTAAAGATATGGATGTGACGCTCAATCAAGATAGGCACGTAAGTCGGGACATTTTTTTTTGTAGCACTCTATACATCGATATGCGCTTACTTCCAGCGTTCTCTGGTCACTGCAACGAAGAGTCGCAAAATGCAACAAACAGAAGCTATACGAAATGCTTTACGCCAACAACGCGACAAACAACGCGCCGAGCGACATAGTTTCCTCATCACTACCATACCGATCAGTCAGCAGGCATCCCACGAGCCAGGCATGGAACATGAAGATCATGAGGGTGAAGAGGACTTGGATGGCACGCGTATACATTTGCATCATGCGCATTCGCTATTTCCATCGGTGCTTTGTTCGTCGGTTATGCAAATTGTGGGTTGCTTGGATGATGCGGCCATCGGCACTGATGGAAATGCTGTCTATGAAATTGCCTATCAGGTAAACATTACATTACACCAATCAGTGCGAAGAATGCATTAATCAAACTATTCTTCATTAGGCCATCTGGGTATGTCTAGTAGAAGAGTCCGCTCTCTTCCTGCGCTACGTATTTGAACGCTTAACACGTGATCGTCAAGATCAAATGTTCAAATTGCTCCGACACCTGATACGATTTGTGCCACGTTTGCCGCAACAGGCAGCCTTTGCGCTATACAACTCCATCATTGGTTACATAATGTTCTACGTGCGTTCGTCCAATGAGCACAAACAGGAGGTAAATATATATTGTATACTCGTAGGTACATATGTATGTAAACTATTCTCCATTTCTTCATCCTTCATGCCTATGGCAGCTTGTCGGTTCAGCTCTTTCGGTGCTTTGGATGGTGGTTCATAGCGTGCATGGCATTATGTTTAAGGACCTGAAGCAAATTTTACGCAAGGAACAATGTGACGCTTCTATTTTATTAACAGCAAATGTGCCGGCGGCAAAGAAAATTGTCGTTCACGGGCCTACTGATGACGACTGCAACATACCCTCGCAATTTCCAGTGCAAGAGGATACATTGTTCTGTCAACTATTGAAAGAAGCTTTGGACTATTATCCGGTGGATGAAAAGAATTTAAATCATTACAGTCTGGTGGATTACAAAAGCAGTAAGTTCGTGTTATATTAATAATTTTGTTGAAATATTGTTTGGAGTTCTAGAACCTTTACTAACTTTATAATGGATCAAGAATACTCCACTTGGCCTTTACTCTATTCCAATTATTTATTTAATAAGAATGTTTAACAATTTTCGTACAGGATATGTGCTTAAAATTAAAAATAGCTTTATAATTAATTCAACATTTCAAGCAATCAGAGCTTAAACCAAAATTTTGACTAAGTAGAATCTGATTATAAGGGACTATGGAGCAAATTAAGCTCTTTCAATGCCCTAGAAATGTCCATACATATAATATTAGGAGCTATCACGTTCCAAAACAAAAGAATCATGTTTACGGGTGCTTATAAAAGGCATGTCCGAAAGCGAAAAATAGTGAATCAATCGCTCCTCTGATGATATCAAAAACATACCACCTTAATCAAAAAGTTCCTGGAATATATTAAGAAAATTCAAAATACAAGTTAATTCCACCTTCAAAGTACTCCCATCAAGTGCAATGTATGCTCGCCTTTGATCCAGCTCTCGAAATACTTCTGGAACTCTATTTTCGGTATAGAGAGCCGTTTTCGATTTTTCCTTACTTCTTTTCGGATGCTAAAAAGCGTTTCCCGTAGTGATTTATTGACTCAACCCAACAGAAAAAAATCAAATCGCTGTGAAATATATCAGGTTAATTCGATGGCTGTTTGAGTTTGGTGGTGCATACTCGTTTCGTTCCTGGTCAAAAATTCACCGATAATGATGGCACTGTGCAACAATGCGTTATTATAGCGAAATCCACGAGTTGTTTCCATCCCACCATCATTAAGCATCTCATTACGCCCAAATAATAGTTCTGATTAACTGTCTGACCTTTTGGCATTACCGAAACAGTTTTCGAACAGATTTTCGCACCATTGAATCCATTTTTAACGCAAAATTTAATACAGACTCGTTATTACAAATACAAACCCATTTTTAAAACTCTAATACTCGCATATCGAAAACACGTGCAGCGGTAAATTAAATGTCAAGCAATACAGGGTTTGATTGAAAAGTATTGAGCCTTCCCGCGCGGAGCGTCTGCCAAACGATCAACCGAATCGGCTGGTGGGGGAAAATAATCGTTGGACCTTCCCCTTCCACTAGAAACCGGTCCCAGTTCGCTGGCAACAGCGGTGCAGTCAACATCCGCGCGTGAAAACTGTTTTACAAGTGTGTTAGGATTTTGCAGTGGCGAAAATGCACCGATTGTTGGAGCAACGTTACTCGATCAAATTTTGCGTAAAGCTAAACAAAACGAGTACCGAAACCATTGGGCTACTCACGGAGGCTTACGGAGACCAATCTCTGGCACAAGTCGTTCAAGGAAGGCCGGGAGGACGTCGAAGACGAACAGCGATCTGGAAGGCCTTCGACGACGAAAACAGACGAAGATGTGAACCGGGTTCGTGAATTTTTTAACATTGGCCAAGATGGAGGTTCCCAACCCGCTACAGCCCAGACCTGTCCCTTCTTCTTGTTCCCGCGCCTGAAAAGAAAGCTGAAGGGGAGGCGTTTCGACTCCATCGAGGTGATCCAAAAAACTGTGACAGCAGAATTTAACGCGATTCCGGCGGATGAATTGAAAAAATTTTTCCTGCAGTGGAAGGACCGCTACCAGCGGTGTATTGACGCTCAAGGGTCCTATTTTGAAGAATATTAGTTGTATAAGTCAAAAGGTTTAATAAAACTGCTTAAAAAAATAAGGCTCATTACTTGTCAATCAAACCCTGTATTGATGATTTCCAATTAAACACTTGAAATGAAATATCTAATATCTGTGATTTTTGGTAAATTCTTAATCCGCAATAATGTGAATTACGTTATTATCTCTTACTCCGGGCTTGCGTTTCAATTCAGAATTTATTATTTACACTTCTGGTACGTTCCAAACCTGAATCATGCTGTACACTGAATGGGTATCCACTATAATGCGAGTCATGTATATTAACTCGACTTGAGTGCTATGATTAACATTCTTTCTAAAATTGTATTGTTACAGGTATAATAAGATGTAGGGATAGAAGTTCGAGACTTGGAAAAAGAAACATGAAAACATTTATTTATATTTAGAGGTTGACGATTTAAAATATTGTTAAGATCTGATTGAAGTTTGAGAGAATCGTTCGGATTTGTGGCTGGCTTGAGGTCCACTCATATCCGGTTCTTTTCTTCTGACACAGACTGTACGAAAAAATTCCTCACTTGCATATTACGGAATGTTGAAGTATTATCTAACTTAAAGAAGTAATAAAAATCGACCAAGTGGAGATCCAAATATGCCTGCCGATGTCCAACCTAGATTTAATTTCAACGATCTAAGCTGTACTATCTACCATCTATCGTTACGGATTTGAACTAGGTATTATTTGAAGAATGGTAACACTTAGCTGTCATCTGATTTGACAGAAAATTAGTTTTATTCTTCCGCTGAACGAAAATGGTTGTGTATACGCTCAAAGAACGCTGGGAAATATTGCGACATTACTTTGAAAATCATGGTAATGTTGCAGAATGTGTACGAAAATTACGTACGGCAATGGGAAGAAGAAAAGCACCGAATGAAGCGTATGTGCGTTACTTTGCGAAAAAAGTAAGAGAAACTGGGTTGCTAATTGACAAACCAACGCGTTACCGACCATAAACCGTGCGTACACCCGAAAATATTGATGCAACAATTGATGCACTGAAGACCAACATACGCTATGTCATAGCTGAAATACAGCCGCATACAATCGAAAATGTGTTGAAAAATTGGACCGATCGTATGGGATGGTGCATGGCTAGCCGAGGCAGCCATATGAATGAAGTTGTGTTCCATCATTAACCGGAAGGATTGTACTTCAAAATAAAAAAAACAGTTTGGAAAAATATTGAGTAGTTTCTTTTTTATAGCATTTTTAATTCCGTAAAGTTATATGGCGGACCCTATATACAATACATATGCAGAATCTGAGTCTTTGAACACATCGATATTCTACCCAAACGTGCGATAGGGTGCCAATGTATTGCAGAGTTGCTTATGTGATTTGTCCCACAAATGGAGATACTCACAGTTTTAGGCCACCTCCAAATGATGCACGAATTTTGCTAAAAACTTTTCAAGGCAGAAGTGCCACTACAAGAAAAAATGTTTGATAAGTGTATGCCAAGGTGAAGATCGAAACCAGATCTGCGACCAGAGTTTATTTGGCACTGAGCGCAGAAAGGTATAAATATTTTTCTTTGTTTCCAAAGTTAAGTTTAACACCTACGTAATACGAGTATATTCAGATCTATCATTTTATATAGGGTTTTTCAATAAGGGCGTGTAGATGTTGAAATGGAATAAAATGGCGTTTGCTGTGTGGCACGTAGCGCCGTCCTGCTGGAACCACATGTCGTCTAGGTCCATATGGTTCAATATGGGCCATAAGAAATTGGAAGGGCCACCACGTCTACCGAAAAATGGGCGCAATGCGCGCAACGTTTATGTTAATGAACACTCATTTTGATAATAAAGTTTTATCATTTGAACGTGCTGTTTAATCGTGTAACTTGCCATGATGATTTGGCATAAACAACTGAATAATAAACAAAAGATTTGACAGATGTCACCAAAACAAAATGGCTGCCACAGGGCGCCAAAATCGACCCGCGTCAATTGAAAAACCCTTTATACATATAAGTATAAATAGTTATACACTTGCCGTCACCACAGCCGAATGGGTTGGTGCGTGACTACTATGCAGTAGTGTGAGAGCAAAAAGTTCCTCATAAATAACCATTTGCCGTTCGGTAGGCCCTTGCAATTGTGCAACAACAACAAGGTGCCATCGCTTGTTAACAATAGAGTGGGAAGCTAAGGAAAATCGCATTGCAGTGATTGCATTACATACAAGTAAGTGCGGCAATGTTTGTTTACCCTACGATCAATCGTTTTTCCCAAACATCTGAAGTGACAGACAAAAAATGAAGTAGTCTTCCTCGGATGGTTCGAACCAGTGCAGCCATAAAAGCCGTACAAGAAAGAATTCGCAGAAATCCTCTTAGAAAGCAGAAAATCATGTCCAAGGAAATGAAGGTATCAACCAGATCGATGTCAAGACTAATTAGAGATGATCCCCACATGAAAGCCTTCCGTCATTCAACTGGTCGTCTTTTGACAACACGCTTAAAGAAAATTAGACTGGACAGATGCAAGCAACTTTTTCGGTCGCAGGTGGCCAACGGCTATGAAAATATTTTTTTCACAGATGAGAAGATTTGCACTGTTGAAGAAGTTTTTAATAAGCAAAACGGGAAAATCTATGCTAAAACTTCTAAAGACGCAAAAAAGTTGTGCCAAGGATTCAACGTGGTCACCATTCAGCCTCCGTAACGGTTTAGTGGGGAGTGTCTTGAAAAGGCGTTACATGTCTTCATTTCTGCGAAAAAGGGGTTACGCCCGGGACAAAAGTGTACCAGGAGGATATCTTAGAAGGCGTTGTGAAGCAATTGAGCAGTACTCTCTTCAATGGAGAGAGAGCGTTGGATCTTCCAGCAAAATTACGCTCGTCCATTAGCAGTGGCTAAAAAACAATATTCCTGGGTTCATCGCCGCTGAAGATTGACCATCTGGTAGTCGAAATCTGAATTCATTACACCTTGCGGTCAAAATGGCCTGTCGAAGACCTCACAGAAATTTGGAGAGTGTCAACCAATCTTTGGTTCTAGCAGCGACGTCAATATCCATGAAAACCGTGCGTGCTGCAATAGCTGAATGACTTCTGTAAAAGCAAATTGTGACCATTTCGAATGAAAATTAATTTTTTTTTAATATTTACTTGATTAAATAAAATTCACTTCATTAAAAAAAAGTATTATAATTTCATTTCTATAACGGACTTAACTTTTAACAGAACTTGTGGGAGGACTAAGTATACATATGTGTGGTGTATAATTCTCAAAATCGGAGAAATATTGGTTTATTAACAAAACACCGCGACTAAGTATAAATAGTTATACAATTTTTATTGCACTTACCCTACAAAATTGTATATCCTTTAACTCAAGCGTAAATTATTTTTCATTTCCTTCTTAGGCAAAATACTCAATCCTAATTGGTATATACGTGATTTGTACTTCTTCAAACGTTCCCAATATCCGGAGGTTCGTTTGATACTCATGAAGCCGGAGGAGTCTTTCTTGGCATTACAAAAGCAGGAGCTCACAAAGAAATTCGTCGAAATCGGAAAGGTGCATCTGACGTGGGCCATTTTGAAGAATGTGGATATGGTGGTGCAGCGTGTTGTCTTTCTACATGAGGAACTAATGAAACTGCCATCATTTCCGCGCAAGGCACTCGAAGTGGATCTTGATTTACATCAAGGTGGTGAATATGGCAAGGTATGCAAATTTGAATCATAGATAAATATTTAATTCATTTAATTCCTTGCTAACTACCATTCAGGTGCTACTTGGACTTGATGTGCTGCACAAATTCATGTGGGTGCGCTTGATTGCGCGCATGTTCGAAGCGATGGCTGGCAACTTTGCTTACTCCGCCGACATACAACTATTCCTGAATGTGCTTTCCGGTGCAGCAATTCTGCATGCTGAAGACTCGTGCATTATGCGTTATGTCATGGCGACCTATATTAATGCTGCTTTTAATTTTAAAAACATATTCTCAACAAATGGTTATTTCATGATTATGCCAACACTGTTACAAGTATATTCGCTACATCAAACCAATAAATTGATCACTACAACTATAGAGTATGCGGTGAAACAGTTCTATTTGCTCAATCGGAAACCGTTCATATTGCAAATGTTCGGTTCGGTGTCAGCTATACTCGATACGGACGAGGAAGGTACCTACGGCGAGGCACACAAGGTAAGACTTGATTTTGAAAACAAATTAAAAAAATGTGTATGTGTGTATAAATATATATAATACACTGCCAGCCATGACTAACCACGGTTCCTCAAATTTCCAATACAATCTCACACTTTTTCTCCAAATATAAAACAATCCAAACTCAAATTTTATCGTGTGACTAACAACTGCAAATATTTTGGATTTATTTATGGCACGAAACCCAATCAAGCATGAAACCTTAGGTGATAAGAAAGTTATTTGTGAAAGTGGACGCATGCATTTCTGCCTTGCAAAAGTTTCCCACAAAAAACCATTTGCCATTTTAAAGAATTGAACTGCATCAACATCTATAGATAGGTGAGCCTTTGAGGAAAAAACAATAAAAATAAGGCACAAAATGAGTAATACTTTGATGAAGAAAATATCGTATAAATATAATACAGTAGAAGCCCGATAAATGCAATACCGATAACTGCAATTTCGCGGAAAGTACAATTCGATTTTGAGTCCATAGAAAACTCGAAAAGAGCAATAAAAAATTGCAATTTTCGGGCGCAAAAGAATTCTTGTTCGAAGAAATTTTTTACTTAATACGGCAATGTATTTGCGTTCATCACGCGCGAAGACACAGCTTTATAGCTATGCACAGTTATGGTTCTCGGAATTATTGCGACCAAAAACACTGTTCTCACGCTTTGTGATTTTTGATTTTTACAAATAACTGTAAAATTGTAGCGCTGATATCATAAAATATGGCATCGAATCGTTTGTGACATTCAACACGCGTTAGTTTCAAGCTGGTTCTTGAGAGTAAAACAATCGTTCGGAGTTTGAATCATTTTTTTTGCTTTCATCAAATAAAATCATGGGAAAAGTGAAAAAGAATCTACATTTTCTTACATTGAAAGAAAGAGATGAGATTCTCCAAAAAATTGAAAAAGGCGTTAAACAACGAGATCTTGCATTCGAATACAAAGTTGGTTGCGCAACGATTTGCCGAATAAAAAAACAATCCCGTTCATTAAAAGAAAATGCATACAATTCATTTTCACTTGGAAATAAACGGAAAATTTTGCGGTTTGGCAATCATCCAGAGCTCGAGAAGCGTTTGTCAAAGGATGAAAAAGGATATGTAACATCACAAATATATAATGCTGATGAAACGGGGCTCTTTTGGAAACTTTTGCCAAATAAAACCTACGTTTCGAAAGATGAAAAGAGTGCTCCAGGCAACAAAGTTTCAAAAGATCGAATCAGTGTTCTTTTGTTTGCAAATGGTGATGGCAGCCACAAAATAAAACCATTAACGATCGGCAAATCTATGAATCCGCGTTGTTTTAAAAATTTTCGTCTATTATGCTAGCAACAAGACTGCTTGGATGACGCGGGATATTTTCAAAAACTGGTTCTTTGATAATTTTGTCGAAGAAGTGAAAAAATTCGCCAAAGAAAATGATGTTCCACCCAAAGCATTACTCTTGCTGGATCAAGCCCCATCTCATCCGCCCGAAGAAGAATTAGTTTGTGGTGAGATCGAAGTGATGTATTTTCCGGCCAATTGCACAGCGATTTTACAGCCAATCGATCAAGGTGTTATTAACTTGACAAAAATTCAATACAAAACATTGCTAATGGAAACCGTAATTAGTGAAAAAGATTCTTCATTACATGAACTATTGAAGAAAATTGATTTGAAAACCGCCGTGATCATGTTGAGCCAAGCATGGGGGAAATTGCTCCCTGAAACGATCGCTAAATGCTGGAAAAGCGTATTGGGTATAAGCCCAACAGTTGACGCGATTATTGAATCTAATCCAGACGATATGCCATTGGATATCGAAATTGACGACCCCCTTCTTGTTGGAGGATTACAACGGTTAAATGAGATGGTCGAAAACTATGTGGGTGAAGCAGACACAGATGAAATCCGCAATTGGGTTTTGGAATTAGGAATAGATGAAGGTGATAGTGAAGCCAATGAACCCGAAGATACTACTCAAGAAGAAACAACCGAAAAAGTCCAGCATGAATCGATTTTTGGCTGTGTCAATACAATTTTGAAATGGGGTGAACAGAACGATGTACTGTCATTCAATCAGATCGCTTGTTTGCATGATATCCGATCAAAAGCACTTGAAAAGTGTTACGAGAAAACGCAATCGAAAATAACAAAGTTTTTCCAAAAAAAAAAATTGAATTTTGGAGCACACACTCATTTGTCCTTCCACATTGATCTCTTTGTATTCATTTCAATAAATATGTGTTCATTTTTCTTGAATATCGACCTTTTGAGCTCATTAATTGCATTGAATAGAGTTAAAATATTTTTCCCTAGGTATTCCTCGATCCACAGGAGAAATTCGCAAAAGTGCAATTTTTCGCTAAGTGCAATCATTGCTGAAATTTTCCAATTGTACTTATCGGGCTTCTACTGTAAGTGTTTTTCCTAAGCGATTAATTAAAAACCGCTCAAAAATTTTTAAATCGTGAAAGATTCATAAAAAGCATCGACAAATATGCACTTATACGAGTATGTGCAGCTTATATTCGAAACTGTTCTACGGTTTTTAAAAGCTTTTGACTCTTTTTCATTGAAAATTTTAAAATCATAAATAGTTTCGGTCCCTGCTTAAAATACTCTTAATTTTGGCGAGTCATAGTAAGACGGTTGTAATCCTACTGAGTTTCCATGTTAAGAAGACGGAACTTTCATCTACTGTATGTTGTAAGTGATCTCTTACCACTACGAAGTACAGTGATGATATCAAAACACGACATTTCCGAGGAAACTGATGAGAATTACCTTATTTAAAGCCAATGGTAATCAATCAAATTACCCCCTGGTCATTTTTGTGCTACCAACGGAACCTCAAAGAAGAGTCCATTGTTTGAAAGCACACACGAAAGCATCCATCCACTTCATAAAAGTGATAAGGATTGAAAAATATAAATAGCTGATGGTGTAGCTACTATAGTGACGACAAATATACATACTTATGCATATATATGTACATAGAAGTTGAACCTTGCGACACTGGCAGCTCCATAGCAGAAGTTCTCCTCTTGATGGGAAGAGCAATGCTCTACCGGCTGATATGCTATTGATATGATTCTAATGAGCAGATAGCGTGGGCTTCCAATTAATTATTTTATAATTCGGCTGACAACTTTAATAATCCACAATATGCTAATACGCATAATATTTTAAGGATTTTAGATGCAATTGCCGAAGGTCCATATTATTACACATTCGCTATAGTAGCGGTATGTACTTTTCTATAGGTTTATGAAATAATTGTTAAGCATTACATGCACCAGAAACTCGGAAGCTCTTAGTCCGAATCATCTACCATGTCCGGCATGTGAAGGTACCCCGCACGACACTAACTACCTCTTCACATGCCCCCTCAAACCGACTCTTCTAACCCCCTTCTCCCTCTGGACCCAACCTGTCTAAACAGCATGTTTCCTGGGCCTACCCTTAGATGAGCTAGACGAAGACGAACGATGATATACTTACACTGACAGGGCTACCTATGCTGTTAAAACAACAACAACCATCTAATATTGTTAGACCATATCTCCTAGACTGTGCCACAGCGCATGCTACAGCCAACACATCAGCCTACGAGCTCATAAAAGTGCCTTAAATGATCTACTCCCAAGCAAAGTATCCGTACCTCTAGAAAGCTCATGAAATCATGTCGATAGATCATAGAATCCCATAAGCACATTCAGAATTATAGCTATAAAAATGTTGTTAAGTTAAAGTTCTGTAAATTAATTTTTATATCCATCTACTACTTCAGGTGCAATCAAGCTGTCTCTTCAACTTACTCTTGAGTTTAGAGGATCCTTCACCAGATCCGCTGAACATTGCCGAACTAGTGAAGGAGCCCAAGCCGCTGAAAGCTATAGACTTTTGTTATCACGATGAAGACGGCGACGTCACCGTACTGGACTGCATCACATTATGCGTCATGGTGGTGTCCTACTCCGCCGAGAGCACACGCGGCTACCAAATGCTGGTTGGACACTTACGATGGTCTAATACTGAGTTACTTACACGCATTTTTGTATTTCAGATCATATTGGAGGCTATTCTTCCTTGCTATTTGCAGCAAATCCAATCCCCAAGCTACATTCCGCTGCAAGGCAAATCGGAGCGGGACATCATTTTGCAACTGGCCGTTGCCATACGAACTATGGTACACAATTGTGAGGGTTTGGCGAAAAGTTATAATGGACCATATCGCATTAGTCCGGAACATAAAGGCTCGTCACAGCGCAATTGTAGTCGCGGTCCACCCTGCTCGCCCGGCCTTGACTTCGAAGAAGAATCTCATTCGAAATATGTTAATGATCCACGTACGAAAAACATAATGGATTCTGGCGAAGATTCCGAAATGATACGCACCGAATATCGGCGACCACGTGATGTCCTACTTTCGGTAGTCGGTGACTTTCTCAGCAAATCCAGCACACGCTTAATGGAATTGTCCAAGAAGCTGCCGAACGACAACAAAACGACAGAAGTGCTGGATGCCAAATGTCATATGCGCTTGGCCGACATAGCGCATTCGTTGCTTAAAGTGTCCCCATACGATCCTGAGTCTATGGCATGCCGCGGCTTACAGCGATATATGCAAGCCGTTCTTCCGCGTGCCGATTGGTCAAATGATGCATTGCGCAACTCTCTAATCACAATACTACGACGTGTGGACAAAGTATTTTTGAAAATATCCAAAAAACCTTCGATACGGCGCAACACCGACTGGGAGGCGGCTGCTGGCTTACTGAAGGGTATACATGAGACTGTTGTCCGGCATCCATATGTACTACACTGGCAGCAAATAAAGACGCTTATTAGCACAGTGCAAAATTTGATTGTGAACGAAGGCACCAGCGCTGGTGAGGGGGTGTCAAGCGCAGGTGCTGCTCTTATGTCTCAGAATCCTCCGGCCTTCTTTTGTTCGACGGTGGTACGTTTGGTTGCATTACAAGTGGTCAGCCCGGTGGATTGTTTCTCCTTAGTGCAAATATGTGGCGGCAGCGAATTTGCTACGCAAGAGAAGGCCGAAGGTTTTCTAATGCATTTGATTATGCCACTGTGCTTGAAGGTGTGCTCGGGTCGTGGTGTATCTGATATTGGCGAGCTCAAGATGACAGATGTCACGTTCCTGTTGACCGTCGTACTTAATGCCATGAGTCCACCGGCGGGTCGCACCGGACAAGCAGTCATACAGACAAACCGTGTAGGTGGCGATTTACGCGCTGGTTCGCTGACGTTTACCGGCAGTCGTGACGCCAAACGGCCTGCGCGCATCTCGGGATCACTTTATCAGGCCGCGTTTCTGGCACTGCGCATTGTTTGTATTTGTTTTGAGAATCGCTTATCAAATGAGTGGCCGCGAATAGTGCGCGTAATGCGAGACCTTGGACGCCGAAATGAAGCGGCACCGGATCTATGGAGCTTCCTTGAGTTTGTAGTCACACACAGAACGCCACTGTACATCGCATTGATGTCTTTTATTTTACATAAAGTAAGTATTGCTGCCGTTTGAATTTAATGTATTATGTTCAAATTTTTCATTACTCATTAATGATCTCAATTTTTTCCAATAAGATTTCTCAACCCCCCATTGGTGATCATGAGCGACATATGCAATTCATAATACGAGAACGCCTACGCGGTACTCCACCTCAAGGTGGTATTAAGTCGAAGGGAGCGCTACTGCTGGAATTGGCTAGAGAACTGAAGGATTTAAGAGATGAGCTTGAAGAGAAGCGTTACGGTATTTAAATATATTTTTTCTACACTCAAAATATTTATCCTATACTTTGTTTAGATCGCGAGTGCTCTGATCAAAAGAAAACCGATACGCCCGCCGCAACCAGTACAGCTGAAACACATAAATCTCAGCAACGTCCATCACTTATTTCAATATTCACGGGCACCACCACAGGTCAGGCTACACACTCTCATGTCTCAGCTGTGCCTATCGATTCGCGCAGCGGGTCAGGTGGTATTTGTACACCCAGCGATACGCTGTCTCAACAAACATTGCATCCGCCCAGAGAATCACTGTCGAGCAGCTCTACGGGCCGTGACCATCATACAAGTGAGAGTCAAAGCGGTGAAAACGCTGCTGGCTCAGCGCCAACATTAGGTGGTACAGCA
Organism: Anastrepha obliqua; assembly: GCF_027943255.1. Classification (NCBI taxonomy): domain Eukaryota; kingdom Metazoa; phylum Arthropoda; class Insecta; order Diptera; family Tephritidae; genus Anastrepha; species Anastrepha obliqua. Next base: position 94,035,187 of record NC_072892.1, read on the forward strand.
GCCGCCGCTACTACTGGCTCCAGTCACGGTACGAGTTCGGCAACAATCGCTTCCGCGCTTCCTCCGGCAGTCATGTCACAACTCTCTCATTCTCAATCATTGCAACAGGCGCCGTTTAAAGCCCAGCCCCCCAAGTTGCGTTTCGTGTCATCGGTGGAGTTCCGACATTCGTCTGGAGAGACGTCCACCACGCCACTTTCACCCGAAAGTCCTGCAGAAGATAGTTCCGGCGATCACACACGTTCGCGCTTGCAGCGCACAAAAGCATCAAGTCGCAAAACGTTCCGGTTGAGGCGTAGCCGTCTCACGCCCATGGAGCCACCAAGTATTGTAAGTATTTTGCTTGCAGTTTTTATTCAAAATATTAACTTTCTTAAATGTCAGGTAACGCAAATTTCACAAGAAGAGCATCCGAAAACGATAGGCGAGATCTCGTGGGACTCGGTGTCCCAAACTTCGTCCACATCCGGTTATCGCGACAACAACAGTTTGCAGACCGGTTTGCTTTCGCCGGATGGTTCCCTGGGTGGCATGACACTGGGGCGTTCGCCGTCACAGCATTCGTTGCTCATGGTATTTGAAGGTCACGATGAAGATACGCTTATTTAACAATCACAGTCTAGCCCGACGCAGACTGAGGAGTGATGTGATAGTCCAAAATGAGATACTAGCGAATATTGTCTTGTATGGCAATAAAAAAATTGTAACTGTTCTTCGTCGGAGGTGTTTATTGTCTTCAAAATACTACTCATAATTTTTTAGCAGTACTCGTAAGTACTGTTCATACTTCATTTCTATAGGATCTATTGTATTAGGTTAAAATTGTATTACTTATTGTAACTTTGTAGAACTATTGCGATTAAAATATGCCAATAACATGAAATTAAAATATATGGTTGTTCTTAATGATCGATACATGATACATACATCTATTACGAAGTGGAAGTTACTTTGCTGGTGGCAACTTTTGCGCGATTTTCTTTGACTATCTTACGCCATTCTAACCATTTAGCCACATCAGGATTTTCTGTATTACCACGCTCCTCCAGCTGCAAATAATAAGCTTCGCGTAATATCTTAAACACTTGCATGCTATAATAAGGTTGCTGGGTGACAGGATCAAAGTAGCGCGCCGGTTTTCTGAATACCAAAGGAAATTTTATTTTAATTGAGAATGTTAAATTATGGCAAGTATAATTTGGTGAAACAACATTAAATAATACGTACCTGGTTATCGGACACAAATGTCCAGAATTATTGGTTAGCCGCTTCGGTTTAAAGACGGATTCGAAGACTTTGTCATTAAGATCATTTTCGAACGTAATGAATGTACGTTCACATTTTGCTGTCGAATCGGCGGTATCGGCAGTCATATTCGATCCTCTAGTAGGCTTTCGCACAACTGGCATTGTCATTGACTGATATCGGATCATCGGACCGTTATATACACGCTTCGTGGGGCGCGTTTTCTTTTTCTCCAATTCCATTTTTTGAAACTTCTCTGCAAACGTATCGATATGCCAATAAAAATACCTTGTGCATGTAATATTAAATCATAATCAGTCATACCCAATGATTTAATATTTTCCTCTTCAGTTATTTTTGCTTCTTCAAGCAATTCTTCCTGGGATGGCATGTACTCCTCTACCCTTACGACTCGTCTTTTTTTCTTACGTGCATCGTCCATTTCTTTTAAGCGAATCTTAGTAGCTTGTGTTTTTATGGCAGTAGAAGCTCTAATAGATTTACGACCAGAATCAATTACTGTAAACTTAGGCCGGGGTCTCCTCACTATTTTTGCAGTTTTTCTTTTAGGTACTGCTGCTACATCTTTCTTTAGGACAGGCTTAGGCTCCTTCATTTTAGAAATATCAATTAGTAATGACTGATATACAGAAATAAAATATATGTCAGGTTTTACTTTATATGCTTTTGTGCTAACTCCGCCGCGCTTTCGTTTCTTATCGGGAGCATCCTCAGTATCGGAAATGGGCTCATCATTTTCGTCAATACTAAAATCTGAATCCACTACATCTTCTTCCTCTTCTTTTTGGCTAAAAAATATTGAGTTTTAGAAATTCTTTAGACACATTAATATTTTCTAAACCGTACACATATTCTTGGTCCTCCTCCTCATCCTGGAAGCCGCCGTAGGAAGTTTTGTAAAATTCATCTTCCTCCTCATCGTTTAGTAACTTCGCAATTTGGTTACCGGCATTTGAGCGACGTGAACGTGTAGCGGCCATTATATTGAGTTATTGTACAAATTTTGCCACTATATTAATTTTAAAACCACTAAGCCACAGAAACCACAAAATTATTTTTGTTTACACTCAGCTGTTTCGGTAGGGGCGTTGCCATATGCTGGATAATTTGTTATGAAAAACAGCACGACTTATCGATAAAAGATAATGACTAATGCTATGTTCACAGCAGGTAATGGTCTCTCTAACTAATCCGTTGGGTAATTTTATAAGAAAACCAAAAATACTGATTCCAATATGTATTTACCATCGCATCGTCCATATTGTCGACTATCGTATATCAGCAACAGTTTGAAAAACATTCCATGTGTCATGTATGTTTTGCATATTTGCACTACTAAAAAGGCAAATATTTGCACCTTGCCCTGCATGGGATATTCTACATTACATTTTATAATAAGTAAAAGGAGGACAAAACCTTTATGGACACACGCTTTTTTCCGTAAAATGAATCCCTAATTAATAGTATTTAACAAACATTTTATTAGAATTATGTTTAAAGACTTGTTTTCTTTACCGGCATCCATTTCATTTAGTTTTTATTTTGATTCGTAATAATAATTACTGATAACACAGAAAACACAGGGTTGTATGTCAATAAGTATCGTTATTATCTATGATTATTTTATAAGCTCAGATTTTGGAAGAGAAATTTTGTATGGGAAATCGCGCTTTTTAATAACGGATTTTGAGTTAAGCGCGAAAAAGTATATAATCTACTTATATGTGAATGTATTATAAGGGTCAGTAATATAACATACCCACAGTCATTTTATTTGATTTCATTTGATTTTATTTGATTTTATGTGATTTTACTTGATTTTAAAATACAAAAACCAAACCAAACCAAAAAACAAAAAAAAAACAAAAAAACACAAAAAAAGCAGAAACATTTCCGGCCTAACAAGGAGAGCGGCCACCAGCTGTTCTTGTTAATCAAAATAAATTACTGGTGTGGCGCGCCATCTATGCGCTATCAAATCTATAATTAATTTTAAACTGCATTATCGACGCCAATTGGAATAGGGCTGCCATTTAGATAAAAATGAGTTTACAAAGAACGCCTCCACCAGGCGGTGGAAATGCGTCACAAAATCGAGGCACTATTAATGAACTCACCAAAAAACTAGAAAACATGGAAGAAATGTGTAAAAACCTATCAAAAGAAATAATCGAGCTAAAAGCTGAAAATTCGAAACTTAAATCCGTCCAATTAAAGGATTTCCAAACCAATGATATAGCACACTTCTCAACTTACTCGCGAAATTGACTGGATTTTGAAAAAGAGACCAGCAAAGAAGAGAAAGGCAGAGTCATCTCCGGCATTTTCTAAAGCAAATGATGAAGACCTCTTGCCGTCTAAACCAACTAAAGTAAACACTCGCCCACCACCTATTATGGTGTCTGGAGATTGTAATTACCAACAGCTATATACATTAACAAAAACTGAGTCGAAAGAAAATTTGACGATAAAACTCTTGAATAATGGAATATATGAAGTCAACACTTTTTCAATTGAAGACTATAGAAAATTATCAAAAACTTTTTCCACTAAAAATATTTCCTGGTACAGTTTTGAGAACAAACAAACGCGGCCAATTAAAGTTGTAGTTAAAAAGAGGTTGTCTGTAAAGTCGGTTTACTGACGATAGTTTAACGTGATAACGTTATAAGAAAATACTGATTGAATGGTTGCATTTTTCAAAAGGAAATTTTAATTTTATTTGTTTGATAGATATTTTGTATGGATATAGAGAATGAGTTAACATTAACATAACATAATATACTTTAACATAACATAACATAACATAATATAATATAACATAACATAACATAACATAACATAACATAACATAACATAACATAACATAACATAACATAACATAACATAACATAACATAACATAACATAACATAACATAACATAACATAACATAACATAACATAACATAACATAACATAACATAACATAACATAACATAACATAACATAACATAACATAACATAACATAACATAACATAACATAACATAACATAACATAACATAACATAACATAACATAACATAACATAACATAACATAACATAACATAACATAACATAACATAACATAACATAACATAACATAACATAACATAACATGCTGTTCAAGCAAGGTAACGACGCATTTTTTGGTGCGTGCAGCCGGCTACATAGAATTATAAGACGTTATCACATCAAAAAAAAAGAGGTTGTCTGTAAAGTCGGTTTACTGACGATAGTTTAACGTGATAACGTCATAAAAAAATACTGATTGAATGGTTGCATTTTTCAAAAGAAAATTTTAATTTTATTTGTTTGATAGATATTTTGTATGGATATAGAGAATGAGTTAACATTAACATAACATAATATACTTTAACATAACATAACATAACATAATATAATATAACATAACATAACATAACATAACATAACATAACATAACATAACATAACATAACATAACATAACATAACATAACATAACATAACATAACATAACATAACATAACATAACATAACATAACATAACATAACATAACATAACATAACATAACATAACATAACATAACATAACATAACATAACATAACATAACATAACATAACATAACATAACATAACATAACATAACATAACATAACATAACATAACATAACATAACATAACATAACATAACATAACATAACATAACATAACATAACATAACATAACATAACATAACATAACATAACATAACATAACATAACATATCATAAAGCATTCACCAACAGCTTTCATTTGATACCCATATTGTACATACACGTCCGAAGGTTACCCGGGTCCACGTTTTGACCTATATCTCGAGACCCTATCTACCAATAGGTATTCAAACTATACGGAAATCATCTTCAATACCTACTTAACAATGTGTGTAAGTTTGGTTTAATTCGGTTCAAAGACACGGCGGGTCCACGTTTTGGCATATATTTCGAGACCCTAGTCATCAATAGGTATGAAAATTACCCCGTATTAAAGCACTTATCAACAGCTTTCATTTGATACCCATATTGTACATACACAGCCAAAGGTTACCCGGGTCCACGTTTTGACCTATATCTCGAGACCCCAGTCACGGAGTGGCATGAAAAATACTCTGTACTAAAGCATTCACCAACAGCTTCAATTTGATATCCATATTGTACAAACACATTCTAGGGTCCACGTTTTGGTCTCTATCTCGAGACCCTAGTCACGGAGCGGCATGAAAAATACTCTGGACTAAAGCATTCACCAACAGCTTCCATTTGATACCTATATTGTACATACACATCCGAAGGTTACCCGGGTCCACGTTTTGACCTATATCTCGAGCCCTATTTCCAAAATAAAATATAATCCATGTTACTCGTGGATGATGTAGCTTTCGAATGGTGAAAGAATTTTTAAAATCGGTCCAGTAGTTTTGAGCCTATTCATTACAAACAAACAAAGTTTTCCTCTTTATAATATTATTAGTATAGACAACATATGTTATAAGGTATATGGTAAATATTACCATACATTTTTTCCTTCATATATAATAAAAAAATTAATGATTATAACATTAAAACAACAGGTATTATTAACAAACTTGGTTTTATTTTAAATTCTTCAAGTGAATCAAATTAATAATAATCAATAAGAAGGCATATGCAAATACAAATACGTGAATTTATATATGTACATACGCGCATATACATACATATACATATACGCTCACTTAAGTAGGAGAGAGCAAGATGTCGAACGTTGCCGTTCGTTTGCTTTGTTTGCTTTGCGTTCGTTCCGCGCTTTCGCTTGCAGTTTATGCAATGCAATGAGCAAGGTAACGACAAATGAGCAAGGTAACACTAATGAGCAAGGTAACACTAAAGAGCAAGGTAACACTAATGAGCAAGGTAACTACATATGAGCAAGGTAACACTAAAGAGCAAGGTAACACTAAAGAGCAAGGTAACACTAATGAGCAAGGTAACGACACATTTTTTCGTGCGTGCAGCCTGTTAAATCGAATTATAAGACGTTATCACGTCAAAAAATGTATTAAAATGTCCTAATTTCACTTACCCAAAAATATTTTAAAATTAATAAGAGCGTACAGTTACTCCAAAAATGGTTGAATAATAAAATTAAAATGTGAGAGATTTAATAATTTTTCATTTCCACTTTCGTTATGTGCTCATCGCGCCAACAACATACTCTAGTTAGCTGAAGCATTTAATAATCCTTTGCAAATACCTTACTTACAACTCTGAAACCTTAAACATTTACTTATGAATCCTTCGTACAACTGAAAAAGGGTTATAATTCTGCTAAAAAGATACTTACATATGTATGTAAATACGCAATACACGAAATTTTAATCAGCCGATTTTACTACAAATATGAGCTCATACACACATACATACATATCCATTGTAGTGTATAAAACTGTTTGTAAATAAAAGACAACAACATACATATGGACACATACCATACATACAAACATTCATACACTCGCAAGAGCATAGTTTCACTTCACTCGAAATGGAATCATAATTTATGCAAATGTGGCAAACAATTTGTAATTTATTGCTAGTGTTTTTGTTGAAAAATAAAGTTATCCCTTGGAGCGCGCCATATTGGCATAATAATGTTATTAAGGGGTTCTTTTACCCTATGTAACACTAAGAGCCAGCGCACACTGCTGACTTTTTAGTTGGGATCTAGGCACGCATACTGGCCCAACTAAATAGTCGGGTTGGTCAAAGATAATAGATTCAAGGATTGGCCATCCGAAGCAAAATTGTGAGAGTAACATGGACCGACACGCCATAGGGGACTCGGCAGCGGAATTATGTTCGCCCATTTCACATGTAACATATCGCACCCTAAATACAAAAGGGTCACAACTCAAAATGTCCCTTCTGCTCAAATATGAACGAGATGTTATGCAAAAATAATTTTTTTGTTTTTTGGTAGGACTGTTATAAGCTTACATGGCAAATTTCAGCGTGATATGTCACATAGTTTGTTTTCTGTGCTACTGTAAACAAGTCAAGCTCAAGTGTGGAAAATTTTGAGTTGTGACCCTCTTGTATTTAGGGTGCGATATGTCTTCTTACAATCGTCTTATCAGTCGTTGTTCAGATGGCTGCGAAGTCATATGAGTGAGAGCTCCGCTGATATTTACGTATATCACCAATAAAAGCTCAGTTCTGACGTAAAGAAACCGCTGTCATAACTTCTGTTACGTCAGCAAATCAGCGGATTCCTTCAAAATAGCTGAGAGCCGGTTAAAGGTCTGATGTTGGCCCCACTTTCTGAATTCTGCCCACCATGGGGTTGGTGGTGGGAGTGCACACTGCAGACTAAATCGTCGGGCAGTTGCTTGTGCAGGGTTGCATTTGTTCTAAGTGCATAATTAAGGATTTCATTAATATTATATACAACGTGATCTCGCCTAAGCGGACACTTTTTTTCAATATACGCCACAAATGATTATATTTTTTTGGAGCGGACAACCCCCATAGTATATTTTAAACTTTTTTACATTTTTCTAATAAGCAGACACCTCCCATATGCGGACAAATTTTTCAGTCCCTAGGTGTCCGGTTAAGAGAGAGTACACTGTACCAAAAACCTCGATTGGAAAATTTGGAAATTTTCGCGTCTGTCCAATTATTGAATAAAATGTTGCCCGAAAGTGTTATTATTGCAATTATTACCAACTTGTTTAACGGTTATTTACAGCATAACTAAATCCAGTCTGTGTAGTTCAAGAACCTATTAGGTTGTTGGCATCTAAGCCAGGTAGGCAGTTGGTTGAGACGCTCGAATAGTGGTTTGCTCAGAGTTAACATTCTGTCCTTCCATAGGGCAGGACATTCACAGAGGAAAGGGAAGATTGTTCTCTTTTTCTCTGCTTGTTTTCAACTGTGACAGTCTATGTTGTGAGGGATGCCCATTTTGGTTGCTTGTTCTGGGACAGACCAAAAGCCAGTTATGTCTGCCGTTAGGCCCCAGGCGTCCCGTCGTTTCATGTTTATCAATGTTTCCGTTTCATTGAGGTTGTAGGTGGGCCATAACGTTCTGCTAATTTAGCATGTCGTCTGGTCTATCCTTCGGAGGTATTTTAGAGCAAATGTATTCTTGGCTGCACTGCAGGCATTAGGAAGATGTAGAGATTTTCAATTTTAAGTCTATGAGAATGTATACCTGCTCCCATACCACAATCCACTTTAGAGCCATCTGTATAGACTGTAGTGTCGAGATTGTTAAGTGAGAATCCCTTACTCCTTTCCTCCTGATATGGAAAGAGAGTGGCACAGTTCCTATTGAATGTTACCAACGGAATAATTTAATCAGTCCCCTCCGAGGTATACTGACTTTGTCTCCATAATAGACTGCCATCGCCATAAGTTTTTTCCTTCCAGTGACCCGGAATAACGTGGGCCAGGGCGTTAAGAGCGTCCCTAGGACATGATCTAATTGCACCGACCGTGTCTAATCTTTGTACTTTACCAAGTAATTTGTTGTTGTACTCTCTCCCTAGAGTTTTCCACCAAACTACCGAGCCATACGATAAAATTGGTCGTATAACCGCCTTATGCAATTATAATGTATACTTGGGTTGAAAACCCCATCCTCTTTCTAACATATTCGAAGCAAATTCTGCTTTCTTTATCCGTTCTTCAATGTTTAATTTCCAGCTAAGTTTGGAGTCCAGAATTACCCGTATGCACTTTGCACTGGTTGAAAGTGAGAGAGTTTGCCCATTAATATTTGGTAGGGTAAAAATTCGTACCTTATATCTCTTGGTAAATAGCATATGTTCTGTTTTACGCGCATTTAAACTTAGGCCATAGCCTGTGACCCAAGAGTTAAGCTCGCCTAACGCCCTTTGGATGATCCCACTGATTATATAGGGACACAGTCCTGATGCCATTAACACCACATAATCAGTGTACGCAACCACTTTTATCCCACCTCCATTAAATTTTATTAAGATTTTAATAGTCTCCCCTGTGGAGTATCCCTATGTACTCTCTTAGTTATGATGATATTCAGCACTCGCTTAGTAACCGGAAAAATTTCCAAGCTTCAAAACCTACACGCATGAAAAAATTGCCCATTTTTTATGGGCATACAAATTTTCTTTATCTGAAAATTATAATTTCAATATGGGTATGCCGACACGTGCACAAGTATAACCTTAGTGATCAATCATTCGGCTGATAGTTAGTAGACTTTTTAGTTTGATTGCTAAGGGGCTGCACATCCAACTATTTATTCGGCGGCAATTAAGTTGACTTATCCGATAAAGCCTACAGTCTGTGGGGGCTCTAAAGCAAACAAATATATGCGGGTATGTCATGAAGAGTATCTCTGCAGTTAACGTAGCTACATTTGTAAGCTAGCTACAGTTATAAACTAGCGATTTGACTAAACTCCTGTTCGCATCACTGGTTACACATTAATCACATTTCCTTGCAATAATCTAGCGAATTGAACGTTAATATGTCCCAGGAGGAAGTCAGTTGCCCTCACTTTGCATTATTATTCATCAGTCGTCTCGCTAGTACAAAAGGGTTTTCCAATAAGAGGTTTTATTTTGATATAAGATCATTGATTTCGTTTCTTATATGGCACGTAGCGCCGTCTTATTGAAAATAAACTTTGCCCAGATCAATACCATCCAATTCCGTCAAAAATCTACAATCATCTCTCCATAGCGCAATCCGTTCACCGTAACTGTTGCTCTAGCTTCATTTTCGAAAAGGTAAGGCCCAATAACGTTGACACTGTCACACGTTGAAGATAGAAAGGCTTTTCAACAATAACTATTAGATTTTCTGAGCCCCAGATTCGACAATTTTGCTTGTTGACGAAGGCACCGAAGTGGAAGTGGGCCTCATCACTCAAGCATTTCAACGACCCAATCGGTAAAGACACGACGTTGTTCATGTGTTAACTGGACTTCATAAGCCTTAAGACCGCATGATGACCCACAAAGGTTCGAGTTTTAGGAACCGTCTCTGCCACATTTTCACCATTTTTATAGTGAATTTTAATAATTTCCATGCGTTGTTTAAGCGTATATCGTTCCATTTTTCTTATGGCGAATATAAAAAAATGACAGCTTCAAAGGTGGCATCTACTGAAAAAACACCTGTTATTAGAAAACCCTTTAGTAAAATAATTTTTTCATTAGTACCAGTTACTAACAACATTAATATGGGCTAGAAATATACTTTTGAGCCTTGCTCTAGTGGACTGTTCTTATAATTATACGCATGAACGATATCGAAATAAATTGACTCGCCCTAATGTATGTACATATAAATTTTTCCAGAGCATAAGATATATATATCTTTGAGCATAAGATATATATATCTTTTCTTGAAATAAATTTTTCAGTTATTTTACATATAATTTTTTTAATTAATACAAATTCTGAAAATAATACCTTCTCAAAATTTTTTCATTTGCTGGTAGCGGCACCTAAGTAGATATTATTTAAAAAATTAGAAAAAAATACTTACCGTTTTTTTAGAATAAAAGAAGGTTAAATAATAAATGGGTTGAAAAGTCCCTAGCATAGCAAAGAAAACACGTTTTATTGTTCAAAATTAGCTTTATTTATCAGCGTTATTTCCATCCAGAACAGCATAATCATTCCAGTGCCCCTCAAACATATCAATAGCACTTTAGTAGAACGATTTATCTTTGGCCGTAAAATAGGCCTCAGTTTCAGCGATATAATTCGAGAGAAATTTCTCACGTGTGAGGTTCTTCTTCTTCTTCTTAAACCGCACCACTCGTTTCTTTCTCGTGCTAACCGGCGCCAATTGGACACACCAAGTGAAGCCAAGTCCTTCTCCACCTGATCTTTCCAACGCAGAGGAGGCCTTCCTCTTCCTCTACTACCACCAGCTGGTACCGCATCGAATACTTTCAAAGCCGTTCGTATACATTCGGACGACATGACTCAACCAACGTAGCCGCTGGATCTTTATTCGCTGCGCTATTTCTATGTTGTCGTAAAGCTTATACAGCATCGTTCCATCGCCTGCGATATTCATCGTTGCCAACGTGAAAAGGTCCAAAAATCTTACGCAGAATCTTTCTCTCAAGCACTCCAAGCGTCGCTTCATCGGATGATGTCATCGTCCACGCTTCTGCGCCATACGTTAGGATGGGCATGATGAGAGCCTTCTAGAGTGTTAGTTCTGTTCGTCGAGAGAGGACTTTACTATTCATTTGACTACTTAGTCCAAAGTAGCACTTGTTGGCAAAAGAAATTCTACGTTGGATTTCAAGGCTGACATTGTTTTCGGTGTTAATGTTGGTTCCTAAATATACGAAGTCTTTTACAACCTAAAAATTATAACTGTCAACAGTGACGTGGGTGCTAATACGCGAGTGCGCCGACTGTTTGTTTGAAGACAGGAGGTATTTCGTTTTGTCCTCGTTCACAACCAGACCCATTCGCTTTGCCTCTTTATCCAGTTTGGAGAAGGCAGAACTAACAGCGCGATTGTTAAGGCCGATGATGTCAATATCATCGGCATACACCAACAATTGTATGCTCTTATAAAAAATTGTGACTGTGCGATTAGTGTTAGCCTGGAAACTTTTCAGTCCTGGTGTTATGAAGCACCCTAATATGTACAGTAGGTTCTGTTTTTATGCGGTAGATACGTTCCGCAAGAAACAGCATAAAAAAACAGCATAAAAAAGCTACTAGTTCTATAGTATTGTAAAACTATAGATACGTTTCAAAAGTGCTAAAACCGCATAAATCTGAAGTAATGTAATAAAATCGCATAAAAAAGGGCACTAGTCCCATATTATAACTATAGATACGTTCCATAGACCGCATGAATCTGAAATAATTAAATAAAATCGCATAAACAAAATATTGTATTTTCGAAAATTATATCTTTATTTAAGAAACGTCAGAATCGAAAAATAAATTTAAGTCAGAAATAGAATCAGACAATACCCACATGTTGCGCGTTCGTTTAGGATTTGGCGTAAAATCACTTTCGTCACTTGAGGAAATGTACACGTCTGATCTAGATAGTTATGCAGGCGGTTCCATACTTGTAGGGTTAGCATTTCTGATGTAATCTGTGATGAGTTTTTGCTTAGCTGGCTTAGAATCTTGTTTATATGTACAATTCCCGATAGGTCGACATGCATTTTGTAATTAAAAAAAAAAAACCGCACTATTTCAAAACCGCATAAAAAAAGCCGCATAAAAACAGAACCTACTGTATTCACTTGTTTCACTATCTAAGTGCTCCTCTATATATATGTAGGTATGTACATACAAAATATGGCGGCGTAGTGGCGTGGCTGCGGTAATGGTACAAAATCTGTTGAGTTGCTACGCTAGACACCAGCGGGATGTTTTTTCCATGCATACATATGTGCATACATTTATTTAGAAACTCTGTACTGAACCACAAACTGAGGACATTATATCACATAATAATGTATGCTTGACCATTATTTTATGATTATTTTGGTGAGATTAAAACTTTGAACAATTTTTTTAGGAAATAATGTTTTTCATCATAAATTTTCTAGGCGTATCTACACATCCATTAACTTTTATTGAAATTATTATTTCCGCAATAAAACTATTTTTTTCTCAAAGATGGGGTAAACTTTATGATGTGAGTGTTAATATGGTATATGTATTTACATACGCATGTGCATAATAGCGACTTTGTTTTTTCCGGTTAAAACGCGTTAAGTTTATTTACGGCTTCTTTTTAAATTTGTTGAAGGTCTTATAACTATTTAAGAAGCTTTTATTTGCATCGTTTTCATGGCAAAAAGTGGTTTGACTTCTACTCAGTGGGTCACAAAAATTGGGAACTGCGATTTTACCTATAGATGTGCTCATGGTGAACATTTAAATGTTGCCATGTTTTAGATTTAATTGTTATGAGCCATATTTTAGATAAAAATAGTGACTCCTGGCAGAATATAAATTTGTATATGTTTTATTTGAAAACAACAACTAGGCGCCACTTTTGCAAGACCCTTTATGGATGTATACTACTACGTGTTTCCTATGGCGCTTAATACGAGGTGATGTCCAAAATAAACTAGACCGAGCTAAAATAGAAACGACAGGAGCTTTGTTCTGCTAACTTCGAGTTTGTTTATTCAAAATAGTCCCCTCTGGCCGCGATACACTTTACTGCGCGATCTAAAAGCTTTTCGAAAGAGTGTTCCCGGTCATTGACCGTAATGTCCTTCAGGATGTCGGTACAAGTCTTCTGGATGCAATTTTTCGAATAAGTAAAAGTCACAGGGAGCCATATCAGGCGAATACGGTGAGTGATGGATGGTTAAAATGCGATTTCCAGTAAAAACTTTAGTCACAAAAGTGGATTGATGAGATGGTGCATTATCATGCAATAAGCGCTAGCTTCCTCCTTCGCGGTATTCGGTGCTAATTCGACAAATGCGATAAAACAAACGCTTCTAAATGCCACGATAGAAAATTGCATTGACGGTTTGTCCCATTGGCATGAACTCCTTGTGAACAATTCCCTTGAATTCGTGAAAACAAATGAATATCGGGTTGATTTTTGACCTCTCCAAATGCGATTTTTTGGGTGGTGACTCGTCTGGGGTCTTCCATTCGCCACTTTGATGCTTAGTTTCAGGTTCATGTTGGAAATACCACGTTTCATCACCACTTACAATGTTGTAAAGGAAATTCTCGTCTTTTCTCGCTTTCATAATGAGGTCTTACGAATGTTGAATTCTGAGCAATTTTTGGTCCACAGTTGTTGGTCCTAACTTGTGCGGAATGAAACGTGCACGGACCTTTTGTAAGCCCAAGTGATCAGTTAAAATGCGATAAATCGATGTTTTGGAAGTATTCAGCTCCGATTCCATGAATTTCAACGATGATCTTGGTTCATTTCTGATAAATTTACGAACAATTTCAATGGAGCTTTCGGTGATTACTGATCGAATGGACTACGTAACTCGCAGTGGCGGCCGATATATGCCAAATATAATATTCAAAAAATAAATACCATTTAATTCTCCACCAGATTATAATAAAAAAAAGTTCATTCTAACAATAGTTCTCTTTTGTATATTAACTATTATCATTTTACGTTTTCAAGCTGTAATAAAATACCCGATGTATGTAAGTATGTACAGGGTTGGCCATATTAAACTGACCCATGTGATTATTAAAAAAATATGGAAAAAGAAACATTTTTTTGTGTTTCATTGTGAAAAACATTTAATTTAGTTCAAGGAGATTCGTTTACATCACTTTTTGAATATGATATCGCGCAAGTGGTCGCCCTTAGCACGTATTTGGATATGTACAGGGTTGGCCATATTAAACTGACCCATGTGATTATTAAAAAAATATGGAAAAAGAAACATTTTTTTGTGTTTCATTGTGAAAAACATTTAATTTAGTTCAAGGAGATTCGTTTACATCACTTTTTGAATATGATATCGCGCAAGTGGTCGCCCTTAGCTCGTATAGCGTAATGTGCCCGTTTTTCGGCGTTTTCCATAGTTTTGGCCAGCGTCTCGGCCGATATGGCGGCTATTTCCCGTCGGATATTGGCCTTAAGTGCGCCTAGTGTCTTTGGCTTGTTGACGTAAACCTTAGATTTCAAATTACAGTAAAAAGTTATAGGGTTACTCAATGGGTCAGTTTAATATGGCCAACCCTGTATATATATGTATATATTTGTTCATCGATATATTATAGTATTGTTGAGTAGTCAATTATTATCACTTATTTTTTAGTCCTTAATAGACCTAATTTTTTCATTGAAAATACAATAAAAATTTTTTTCTTTTCTATGGCTATGTCACTCCATTTGATGATACCAAATGAGTATGTTAGTAGTGGTATAGCATATGTGTTTATTGCTTTGAAGAGGTTTTTTGAATTTAAAAAGGTCTTTGGGATTATTATTATTATTATTGCCACGCCACTCTCTCAGTTCTCCTTTTAGTTATAATTTATTATATTTCGTTACAGATTTAAGAATTTTCTTACTACATTGCACATTTTAAGAATCACCGATTTTTGAATCCTGAATATTAGGGTATATTTCTAAATGTTTCAGATTGGGTATAAATCTTTTGTGAAATATACCACTCTTCTTCTTCTTAATTGCCGCTATAACCGCTTACGAGTGAAGCCAAGTCCTTCTCCACCTGATCTTTCCAACACAGAGGAGGCCTTCCTCTTGCTCTGCTACCAGCAAGTGGTACCGCATCGAATACTTTCAATGCTGGAGCATTTGCATCCATTCGGACGACATGACCCAGCCAACGTAGTCGCTGGATCTTTATTCGCTGCGCTATATCTATGTCGTCGTAAAGCTCATACAGCTCATCGTTCCATCGCTTGCGATATTTGCCGTTGCCAAGGTCCAAAAATCTTACGCAGAATCTTTCTCTCAAACACTCGAAGCGTCGCTTCATCGGATGATGTCATCGTCCACGCTTCTGCGCCATACGTTAGGACGGGCATGATGAGATCCTTGTAGAGTGTTAGTTTTGTTCGTCGAGAGAGGACTTTACTACTCATTTGCCTACTTAATCCAAAGTTGCACTTGTTAGCAAAAGAGTTTCTACGTTGGATTTCTCGGCTGACATTGTTATCGGTGTTAATGCTGGTTCCTAAATAAACGAAGTCTTTTACAACCTCAAAATTATAACTGTCTACAGTGACGTGGGTGCCGATACGCTAGAGCGCCGACTGTTTGTTTGAAGACAGGAGCTACTTCGTTTTGTCCTCGTTCACTACCAGACCCATTCGCTTTGCCTCTTTATCCAGTTTGGAGAAGGCAGAACTAACAGCGCGGTTGTTAAGGCCGATAATGTCAATATCATCGGCGCTCTTATAAAATATTGTGCCTGAGCGATTAAGTTCTGCAGCTCGTACGATGCTCTCCAACATCAGGTTAAAGAAGTCACACGACAGCGAGTCACCCAGTCTGAAACCTCGTTTGGTATCAAACGGCTCGGAGAGGTCCTTCCCAATTCTGACGGCGCTGCTGGTGTTGAGCAACGTCATCTTACATAGCCGTATTAGTTTTGTGGGGATACCAAATTCAGACATCGCGGCATACAAGTGACTCCTTTCCTTACTGTCGAATGCAGCTTTAAAATCGACGAAAATATGGTGTGGGTCGATTCTCCTTTCGTTTGTCTTTTCCAAGACTTGGCGTATTGTGAATATTTGATCGATGGTAGACTTTCCAGGTCTAAAGCCACACTGATAAGGTCCAATCAGTTGGTTGACGGTGGGCTTCAGCCTTTCACACAATACGCTCGCTAAAACCTTATAGGCGATATTTAGAAGACTAATCCCTCGGTAATTGGCATAGATTGCAGGAGCGCCCGTCTTATGGATTAGGCAGAGCACACTTAAATTCCAATCGGCAGGCATGCTTTCATCCGACCATATTTTGTATAGGAGCTGCTGTATGCACCTTTCCAGCTCCTCGCCGCCATGTTTGAAAACTCAGGCGGCAGTCCGTCGGCTTTGTTGTTCTTTGGCCCCGTTATCGCTATTCTCACCTCGTCATGGTCGGGTAGCGGAACGATAATTCCGTCGTCAGCAATTGGGGTATCGGGATCTTCACATTCTCTGTGACATGCGCAGCTGTCACTGTTTAACAGGTTGGAGAAGCGTTCCCTCCATAATTTAAGATTGCTCTGTACGCCAGTCACCAGATCGCCGTCTTTGTTCTTACAGGAAAACGCCCCGGTCTTAAAACCTTCTGTACGCCACCTAACTTTCTGGTAGAATTTTCGGGCGTTGTTCCTATTGGCCAGAATCTCAAGCTCCTCGCGCTCTCGTATTTCGGCCTCTTGTTTCTTCTTTCGGATAATACGTCTCCTCGGATCGTACCTATATCTAATGCACTAGAAGCGTGTATTCCATCTATCACAATATGATCGATCTGGTTTCGTGTTTTTCGAGCAGCAAACAGCCAGATGGCTTGGTGAATCTTCTTATGCTGGAATCTGGTGCTGCAGACTACCATGTTTCGGGCCCCGGCGAAGTCGATCAGCCTCTGTCCGTTACCGGATGTTTCGTTGTGCAGGCTGAATTTTCCGACTGCTGGCGTTGAATTCGCCAAGCACGATGCCGGGGCGGGGGCAGCGCTCATAGGAACGTGCCGAGCGCTCATAGAAGGAATCTTTGGGTGCATCGTCCTTCTCTTCCATCGGGGCGTGCTCGCAAAATAGCGAGATGTTAAAAAAACGGGCTTTGATGCGGATTGTTGCGAGACGCTCGTCCACCGGAACGACAGTACTTGGCGACAAAGTCTCTGTCCCATAACAAATCCAGTTTCAGTATAAATTCTCCTTTTTGTAGTCAGGTGTAGCTGTTCTTCTGGTCAATATTTTGGTCCCGCACTATGTGTTAGTGTCTACCGTGTAGCTCTTTCTGTGCCCAAATTGTTTTTTTTTCGTCTATTGTTGTACATGTTATTATATGACCTGTGTTGTAAAGGTTTAGTGGGGAAAAGTTCCCGTTGTGAATGTCTATAACGCGTCTTCCTCCTTCTGTTCTTGGCATTGTAATTCGTTGTATGCATGATATTGGATGTAGCTTTCTATATTTTGTCATCTGTTTTCATCTATTGATATTATTATTATTTGCTAGAGCGCCAACCGGGAATGCAAAGTACCGAACATCAAAGAACATTTCGGCATGACGGAAATATTTTCTGTGGAAGCCATCTGTTGGCTATCGCATGGTTTCGGATAGCGAAGGACCTTTAGATAAAGAGGTTAACGACAAATAAGTTACAAATAACAAATAAGCAATTCCGGACTAGCATCGTCTGCTGTCACAGACTGTAGTGAAGGTTTGAAGCGTTGATCTGCACTGTTCTAATTAAGAAAAACTACCAGGTCATAAACAGTATCGACAAGGCGAGAAGATACAGCCTAAAAAAAGCATCAAGTCCAAAAACCTTCCGCAGCGTCTGTTCCATAGTGGGTGACTTCAAACAACGTCTGACTTTAAGCAAGTAGCTGACTTGGAAATGCTGCTGTCTCCAGCTAATTTTAAGATGGCAGGCCTAGCCAATGAACTGGTACTATGGACTAACAACCAATCGCCCCCATACATAATTGTTAATTTTTTCCTTTACAGTGCTTAAAACGTTCAGAATTATGACCTAAAAAAATTAGTCTTTTTAGAATTTTTTCATATTTTTTCAGAATTTTTTGCCTGGTAGTGTAATACAGAATTTAGTGCTGGTAAGGGATTGTATAAGCTGCAGACAAAAAACAAAAATTATTTAATTCACAGAAAAGATTTATATACAAGAAAAGATTGGAAAACTTCGTGTCTACTGTTGACGAAGGATTTGGCTCTGCTTAGGGGTTTCAACTGTCATCGGCGTGCTAGAAATAAAAAATAATCATAGTAAATTTTTTATAATCCTTCTATATAAAATTATTATACATACATATGTGAATATTTGAAGTTGTGTGTAAACTACGTGTTCAAGAACCAATACATTTGTAAAATGATATATAAATTGTACTTGACCTTGATGCCTAAATTAAGGAGCTATTGTAATATATTCGTACAATATAATCATCATGATGGCCACCACAAATTATTCGTCTGATTCAGAATAGATTTTTATCTATTTAGGAGGCAAATGACCTCAATCGGTAATCATGTATGCATACATTCATTTGTACACACACACACACACATCTTGCCATTTTGACCATTGGGGGCGTTTTTATGGTATTGATGGTTTCTAAATATAATGAACACTTTTTAGATATGCATAAATACTTGTATGCCCAGATGTATGTATAACACCGTGCGACAAAAATTAATTTTTTTTGTTATCTATGAAAAATTTCATATCAACTTGAGGCTATAGATTTTATATGGCACAAAATTAAACATTCAATTTTGTTTTTGAATAACTTTTTTACTAAATTAACAAAGCGATGGAAATCTTTATTTTGCGGCACCTTGTTTTTATGTTGCACACTCAGTTCTTTTCAGTTTCTCATCAATTAAACTTTTTAAAGAACTTTAAAGCTTCAAAGGGCTACATTTTCAAAAAATGGATTTAAATACTTATTCTAACTCTATAATATTAATATGGATATCAAATGAAATAGAATATATTCGCCTAATAAAAAAAGGTTTTTTGTCTACATTTCGCACGGACAAATATACTATAGGCTGTGTGGAGTATCCACTGCGTATACTTTATTTTAGAGGAGGAAAGTTGAAGAATTGTTTTCACGTTTGTTTTTAATCAACAAGAAGAGCGAAGGTGAAAATCAAAT
Source organism: Anastrepha obliqua (assembly GCF_027943255.1). Classification (NCBI taxonomy): domain Eukaryota; kingdom Metazoa; phylum Arthropoda; class Insecta; order Diptera; family Tephritidae; genus Anastrepha; species Anastrepha obliqua. The sequence goes on from NC_072892.1 coordinate 94,054,824, forward strand.
ACAGCTTGATATAAACTGGCCATGTGGGTATAATTCTGTGTCCAAACTTAAATTGTGTAACTTAAAATATTGGCACTGATCTTAATAGATGGTGGTTGCAAAAGCCTTTTCATTCAGAGTGGAAGGAGTGAGAGTATCTTCATCTGTAAGAGGTTTTGTAAAGGTGGTTGCTGCTATGATGTGGCTCATTAAATTTTGTTTAGGAAGCTATTTTCTGTGGTTTCTAGTTAATGCTTCGCAAAATGGTAATTATAATGCCGATTTTAGATTGCAGAACGAGTGAATTAAAAAAATTTCTATTGGATAACAAGCTGTTTTATTTCCTTCCACAACCTGGAACGTGGACACACTTATAAGGGACGGTCTCTTTTTGAATGATAGCTTGAAAAATACGGTTAAGTTCGTGACCATAGTTATTCTTTGCCTCGAGAGTAACTCGTTCACTCAGCCAACGCACCCTATAAATAAATAAATAATTAAATAAACTATGCTACAACAAAATTTGGGTTGTTTTGTTTTTAATTTTATTTATTTTGTTTTTTCTTAATTTTCATTTATTTCTTGTAAGACTAAAAAAAAACGTCATGCAATCGTATATAGAAAATTTATGAAAATTAAAAAAACATGAGGGAAAAGTAAACAAAACTGGTCAAAACTGGTTCTAATTATAGCGCATATGTACGTCGGTTTATAAATCGATTGAAGCGCCGCTACGTACATTGGCAATCAAATACAAAATCTTTTGACTGGTTTGCTGTACGTCCGAAAATTATTTTGGTTTTTGGTTCCTGCTGCAAATTATATTTATGAGATACTGTCTTCAATTTAAACCTTAACTAAACAAAAAAAAATTTAAAAACAATTTAGTAGCCTTTACCAGTACTAGTTGGTATCCCCATGATTTCTTCTCATATACACCCTGTTGCAAAATTATAAACACACCACAAAACCATATAATACAGAGTTTTCCACTTTGTCTAAAATTTTTGAAAGCACCAAAGCAACAAAATTTCATCAAAACTTACAAGTTCGTGGTGTACTATGCCGTGGAGATCCGTAAAAACCGTGAACATCATTTCCTTTTTGACTGAAAAGGATGTGGTCGTTTAGGTCTTGGTTCATTCACTCAGTCGCCTGATGTGTGAATTGCGTGTCGTACTCATAAACATACGTCTTGTCTCCAGTAATGGTGCATTTGATGTTGGATTAGACTCAGCCTTGGATATCATGCCTGTAGCGATATCAACGCGGTTCCTTTTTTGCATGAAATATTCAAGTCGTCTGCTAGCTCCCCATTTTTCAAACTTAAAAAAATATAAAACACGTGCAGAGGTAGATTGACTCAGGATGGCTTAATTTTTACAAATGTCAAGCAATGGCAATAAAATTAAGGAAGTATTTGGCAACCTAACGAAAAAAAACAGAACTCAAATCAGTCGACTTAAAGCGTCATCTGGCGGTTGTTCCAGGAACTTTTTTATCAAGGTGCTATAGTTTTATAACCCCTTTAGTTAGTTAGTTTCGAGTGACCACAAAATAAAATTTGTTTTCGCTGAGGCATCACGCTTTTTCATCTCGACTTTTTTAAGTGGAAGTAAAAGCCTAGTACCATTAACAAAAAGTAGCCAGAAACCAACGGTATTTTGAAGTCATTTAAAATTTGCACTTTGCAAATATTCTAAAAATTGTGGTTAAAAAGTTGCATGCTTTGATGGGATTTTGAAAAATTTTGAGCAAAGTTTTTAACCTTTCGTTATAGCGATTTTGTTGTATATTTTGGCGAATAAAAGTGGTGGGTTCATAATTTTGCAACGGCAGTATAGGAGAAGAATTCGTAGGATTTCGAATTAATAGTGGTTAGGGCCAGTATACACCTGTGTTTACAATAATAGCAGACCATTGTCTTTAATTTTTTTAATCAAATTTTAATCTTTAATATTTTATTTATTGTTTTATAAAAATTGAATCTTTTTTTTTATTGCTTTATAAAACATAGTTAAAAAAACGCAAAAGATATAAAGCTTAAAGCCTCACAATTTGTACAAAAAATTCTACAATTTTTCATCAAAATTTCAAACTTCATAATTCGAATTTTTAGATACATTTCTGGTTCTAAATTTTTTAATCGGTGTAATAAAATATTGTGCCAATATTCTCAAAAATCTCGTTGAATTTCTATTAAATTTTTTCTACATAAAAAATGTTGAGTATTGAGAAGAAAATGGAAGAAAATAAAAAGTACTTACGATAAAAAAATTATGAAAAGTCAACGTGGATTTCGAGCCACTTTGAATGGGCACAATTTATATTAAAATTGCATGAGCTATAAAATACAAAACTTGAAGCTGTGAGTGAGAGGGATTGTTTGTAGTACGAACTATATATTTAAAAAAAATTAAACAATTAGTCAAAACCTTGCAAAAGTCGCTCTGTCATTATTGTGAAAATAGAATGTATTTTTCTTTTATTGTTTATTTCTCTATTTGTTTAAAAATTATCAAAGAAAACAGATTTGCACTACTTGCATTTAGCGCCTTTTCGCTTTTTCCTTTTGTTTAGGTCTTATTATATTATTATTATAATTATTTTTGATTGATTTACTTCCTGTTAACCCATTTATTGCTACGCAACTATTGTTTTCTTTTATTTTTTCTTTTATTTTTTCATTTGTTTTGTTGTATTTAAGTTCTAGAGCGAGTTAAAAACACGTTTGTGTGCCTCAAATATTGAAATTTATTATCTTATTTTTATCGCAATTATTCAGCTTGACCTTAATGGAGGGGTAGGGGGGTATAAAAGTCTTCTGCGCCTGATATTCTGCGCCAAAACACGCACATAAGCGCTAAATACCAAAAATAAAAATCCACAAAAAGGCTGATAATATGAACTCGAGAAAAAATACAATGGAAATAATGCGATATCAAGTCCAGTCAGACGGAATGTAATGAAATGATACTTCACACAGCTATAAATGCTTACTTATTTGCATATAGGTATGTAAGTGTGTTTCAGCCACTGGAGAAATATAAAAAAAGTAAATAAATAAAATTTTATATAACAAAAACAACAAATGGAAAAAGCGGGTAATTTTTATGTTCCAATAATCAGGTCAATAATCTGATATTTGAATATTGTTAACATATAGTAAATACCACGCTACTACATGCATAGTTAGAAAAGCGGGTGCGTTAGTGTATGAACATTTGTGTGTGTGTGTGTCAGCACATATTTGCATGTAAATTCTATCGTACACTTACTTACAAATACATATAAAGTCTGCCAAAGCACTAAGATTGAGAGGATTAATAAAGCCAAGCAGTCTCATTGGCATAAAGGCTGATGACCAAGCAAAGGAGCTTCTACGCATACATATACTATACACATTTACACCCACATATACACGCTTCCAAATAAAATTGATACACTTCTCTTTATTTAAGTATGAACTGGATGAAAATTTCAGAGCCCATCTCATTTAATATTATTAGGCATACATATCGTACACATTGCGGTATAATATAAGTATATACTTGTATGTGGATGCGGGAATAATCCTCTCCAGACAAATCAACTAATTTGTCTGAAAATAAGGTGTGAGGAGTTCATGGCGTGTCTGAGTGTTGGCATTTTTCAGCCCATTTTAGAGAATTCGCTACAAATTCGTAACGACATACGCATCTAATATGTGTGTATGTGCATATGCTTTCTTGTATTGCATATACTCGTTTGTTTGAATATGCATGCAAGTAAAAATATTTACTATGTATGTGTAAGTAAATAACTGCTTTATCAGCATTTCTAATATTTTTATGCGTGTACTAACGTTGTAAACGTTTGAAAACAACAAACATTAAGCTATCTTGTGGCAGCCTGAAGTGGCATTACTCTATGCGTTGTTTTTGTGTTTTTGCGACATTTTACTCTTGTTTTTTGGTGCTTGTGGCTCATTCAACACGACCGAATGCAATTTTTTATGGACAATTCACATTTTTCAAGACTTTTATTACATTATTTTCCTCTATAGTATTAAAGATGTGCATACGTATGTTTAAGTGCTAGGGATGCAAATTATTAGCGAACAATTTTGACCCCTGAATTTCGGGATACTTCTAAGGGAATGCCGATTCACGTTGGGACATAACTGTTTTAATATGTTCAAAAATTGAATAACTGAGTGCAATAGAAATAGAGCCATTTAAAATTAAAACTTTTAGCAATCACATATTTATTAATGCAGACAAACCGTAAAGTGAAAATTTTTAAATTGAATTTAAAAAGCCATGTTTTTAAGGAACGCATATATCCGAAATAAGAAATGCAAATATAATTAATATAAAAACATTAATCAAAAATCAAAGCTATGCATATTTGTACTAGGTGGCACAAAATTTATTATCCGATATTGTTTTTACCGGCCTCGGTAGTCTAGCGTAAGTGCACTAGCCTGGCATCCCAGAGGTTGTGGGTTCTAGTCCCACGTAAAGAACGGTCCTCGCACTTTTCCAAATTTATCCACTTTCCCTGTTTATAAAAACCAAACAAAAAAATCTCATTCCTCAAAGCTAAAAACTTATCCTTTTCATCCTTACACTCGCACAATAGTCGCGCAGTATTTGCATGGCGGCAGGCTAATCATCTGTCAGAAATCAGAATAGATTAACGAAACCAACGCAAGACTGAGTCTTGTCGAGGCCCTATGCTCCCGAGAGGAGTAATCAAGAAAAAAAAAATGGATTTTGAATAACTTTTTTACTAAAAAAAAAATAATTTGAGTGATGGATATCTAAATTTTGACCTCTACGCGCTCCCTTATTTGTATGTTTGTCTATTAAAGCTGTCTAATTATCAAGTATCAAAAGAAATTTTTACGATAGAGTGATTCATTTTGCACTTTTTAGTGCGATTTTTCTTGAATTTTTTTACTCAATCGGCTTCGTGAGGAGCCAACTCCAAAAACACGTAATTTTATGTTCGAGTAAGCAACATAAGTCGCTTCATTGAGCTAATTGTAAAAATATATATAAAAACTTAATTCATCCGATTTTGTTTTTGAATAACTTTTTTACTAAATAAAAAAAAAATATAATTAGAATGATGTAAATATTTATTTTGACCTACACGGGCTCCATTGGTCATCTGTTGGGTCCACTATCTGTTTGGTCCACACTATAGGGTGATTAATTTTGCGGTTCCCTTTATATAAAGATTGTAGGTACCAATAAGAAACTGTGCACTTTCAAATCAAAATTTCCAGCAAAGTAGACGTGTGAACACAATTTCGGAGGTACCGCTTGTAAGTATGAATGATTATATTTTTATTGATAATTTTTAGGCAACGAACATTTAGAAATATCCTCTTGTACTAAGGACAGAAATAGAATAACGACAATATGTGAAGCAAAAGAAACTTTAAGATCATTTATTTTCAAATTCCTATTTACCACTTTTACGAGAGTCGTTTAAAATGTCCGTGCAAAAATAAAAACTGCTTAATTGTTGGGGTGAGCTTTTTTGGCTTATACACTTTGTCCAACGCTGTTCTAGTTTGTACCTTCCGTATAATAGGATTTGTCTAAGTCTGAAAAATAGCAATTCATTTCTACAACCATCACCTCCTTTGAACAAAATTTTTTCCCCGCCAATCATTTAAATTCGGGAATAAATAGTACCGTCTTTTTTCGAAAATACGACACTGTCTTACTTTCTTTTTTGGCCCGAAATACGCGCTAGGGCTTATTTTTGGGAAGGGCGAAAATAAAAGTATATTTATATATTTTTATTTAATATTTATAATATTTTACACATCATACAGAAATTTAAATTTGATCAATTACAGTCATGCCATCTTCATCTGGGACGTCGTCATACATAAAATTCGATGATTTCTCCCCAGTCTGTTTTCAATATATTCATTGATTTCCATCCGCCAATGATTCTTGTATGGCTTGTTCATTGCAATGTCAAGTGTCTCGATGTAACCAGTCATTCCTGCCGGAATCATATCGCTCAATGTAGACTGCTGCTTTACTTTGTATTTTTAAGATAAGTCCCAAGAATTAAACGAACTGTAGAGGTAAACAATGAATTTCTCGGAATTTTTTGTTTCAAACATTTCTCTGAAATACGAGTATTAGGAAAACTAAACATATCATTACTTATACTTAATAAATCAAGACCATTTTTTAACGAATTCTTTTTGTCACAGTATTTTAACTAGGGATTTCGGGGGATGTCTGATTTTACAAAAAGTTTCAAAAATCACCGTAGGACTTACTTTCGGAGGATGTCTTATTTTCGGAGAAAGACCGATGTCCGAGGAATCCGAGGGAACCAATGTAGAGAATAGGCTGGATGTGAAACGAGTTTGAACACTATTCCCATTAATTTGGCGACCACAACTGCTTTCTCGATTCAAACGAATGTCACATACAAATACACCGTTCTGGCTTAAACTTGGTGTATGTTCTTTCAAGTGATGCTACTAACTAAACATAACAGGAATATGGACCAGTAGTACCACACTTTTCAAACGACCATTGTATAAAAATTTTTCAAAATATCTGAATCTTTGTCAAGTATCTCGTAAAATGTAACGCAACTTTTAAAGAGAGTTAGAAATATGTCGTCTTTTTAGTGCGTTTAAAAATAAAATATTATATAAGTGCATACTGTTGACCGAAACATATTGGACTATACAGGGTCCGGCACTCGAAGCATAACCAACTTCAGACCGCTCGCGCAACTGATGCTCGGGCATCAGCTGTCTGTTAGTTGGCTAAATGACAGTTCAGAGTATTGTTTACAAGCGCGCGGAATCATTTTTCCGGGAGTGAAGGCAAAAAAAAAGTCAGTAATGGATTTCAAACGTTATAGTGTGATTGCATTGTATTCGGCTGGAAAATCACAACCAGCGATTGTTCGTAAGCTCGAGCACCGTAAAGTAAATAAAAGTTTTGTTTATCGGACAATTACTCATTACAATGATACTGGTAGCATCGCGAAACGTCATGGAGGAGGTCATAAAAAGTGAAGGAGCGACTTGAGCGAAATCCCCGACGAAGTGCCAATCAAATGGCGAAAGAACTGAAAATATCTGACCGTAGCATCTACCGCATACTGAAAAATGATTTCAAAGTCAAGCCTTACAAGATCCAAAAGGCGCATGATCTCACACCAAAGCAGCAACAAGTCAGACTTGAGAGAGTGAAAGAGTTGCTTCGCTTGGCCGAAAGCGGTCAATTGCCAAACATTGTGATTTCTGACGAGAAAATTTTTCAAATTGAGCAATTCGTAAACTCTCAAACGATAGGGTTTATTTGACCGACCGGTCATACGAGAATTTGAGTCATCGATTGGCCACAAGGAGACAGGAATCGCCATAGGTAAGGCTTTGGGCCGCTGTATCCGCAGATGGTTGATCTCCAATCGGTTTCATCGAGCCTGGCGTCAATGCAAATGCGAAATATTATCGGGAAAGTATTCTGAAGATTACTTTGAAGCCGTGGACAGACAAAAAATTCGGTGCCAGACTATGGACGTATCAACGGGACTCGGCATCGCCTCACAAAGCTCGAGTGAACCAAGAATGGCTAAAAAACAACGTTTCAAACTTCATAACCTCCACACAATGGCTCTGAAATTCATCAGACGTGAATCTGATGGATTATTCTCTTTGGGTCATTTTGGAGGTGGAAGGTCCGAACTAAAAGATTCACCAGTCTCGAGGCGCTAAAAAAAGCCATTGTCTGTGAGGACAAAGTACTTGCAAGTCATATTCGGGTAGCTTGCGATTCGTTTCTGGACCGTCTCAATGCCATTGTCAAGGCAAAAGGTGGTCCTATCGAGGGAGAGTAAATTTATTCTTAATTTTGTATTATTTTCACACATTTTTTACTTTGAATTGAATAAAAGTAATTTTCCAAACTAAATTTATTACCTGTTCAATTGGTTACACTTCGAGTGCCGGCTCTGTAATAAACAAGTCTTTAAATTATTATTTTTTTCTTTGAGGGTAAGGGGATGGAAAATGCCTAATGCATCATCAGAGCTGCCGTCGCAGCAATGGTATGTCCGGAGACTAGAAAACTCCCACTTGTTTCGAACCGTCCCGCACTCTGGAACCGCTTTCGCATTCCTTCAGAGTGGCGTTCCACCCTCCTCAATACAAGGGTCTATACGTAAGTGCTTGCGTCCAGGTCCCGCTTTTTTATCCGGAGAATTCTTTTCGCGAAACCACTAATGATCTCCCTTGTTTCCTCGCTGCTTAGCATCTTATCGACTGCATTCTCCAGTGTTCGACGTTCTTGTTCCCAACGCATACATTGGCGTCATCTCCGGCGGCATCCCCGTATATCCATGTGGAATGACCGCATTTCCCCATTTTGAACAGGTATTTCTGGAAATACCCGAGCCCTGAAAGCATTTTTCAATTTGCTATTCTAAAAATACCGGGATTACGGGATTCCAGATTGGCATCCCTAATACGATATATGTACATCAGTGTGTCTGCGCAAGCCAAGTTGTACTAAGAATCGTGGGAATGTGTGTAGTATTAGCCCTTTTGTGCGACATTGGTGATGAGTTCTCATAAGCGTTGTTTGTCATAAGTAAATATGTTAGTATATTTTATCAAAATTGTGTGTGTGAGTATGCATGCGAATATATGCTTGGTAAATATTGAAATAAATAATATTGCAAGGCATAACTTTACTTCTTTTGCTTCTTCGCTTGAAATCTTCGCCAAAGACGTGAAACTCTTTTCGCAAGCAAATCAGCAAAGTCTTTGAAATGTTTTGCATGCCGAATAATATGCATAAATATGTAAACGAATTATTATGAAAATTTTTGCATATGCATATTAAATGAGGTGCTGCATGCTTTTAAGATTTTTATTTTATGAATGTGATTAGTGTCAAAATATAAGTGTTATGATTGAAATAAATGCGTACATAAAGTGTTTCCAATTTTCATCATTAAGGGTGTTTTTATTTACGACCGTTTTTGGCCAATGGACTGCCTGCTGAGCTATTCAAATAAGGCGGCTAGAAAGTGTTGAGATGCATGCTTTAGCTCCTATGCGGAATATGGTCGGCTGAATACGTGTCTGCCGATTGGAATTTAAGTGTACAAATTATTTTGCTTCTATCTTTATCATCACAGCTTATGTGAAAGGCTAAACACAACCACCAATGAACTAATTGGACCTTTTTATAATAGTATGGCTTCGAACTAGGTTAACCTGCGATCGATCAAATATTCACAAAATACCAGATCTTAGAAGTGATTCGCAGAAGTAGAATCACCATCTATTTGTCGATTTTTAAGCCGCATTTGACTGCAAGAAAGGATATCTGAGTTGATTGATGCGTCTAAGAAATTGTTTGAGCTGCTGAACTAATTTGCTGGCGGTATTGACATCGTCGGCTTTAACAAACGCACGGTTACTTCTACCTCACTTGAACTGCATCAGGGTTGATAATGAAACCTTTATTTTAACTACCACTAAAAAAATAATGATAGTGCAATTTAGTGGTGGTGCAAAATGCCCAACTCTGAACTGAATAAAGCAACAAAGCGAGGCGGGCTAGAGGCGAATGAAGCAAACAAATAGTCAGCGCATTCAAGTCCGGCATCAGCGTCACTGTTGACGTTTAAGTGGAATTCGTATTAGTGGAATTCATTTACTTGGAAACTACATTAATACCGTTAATAGTATCAACTTTGAAAGGCGAAAAATGTCTTTTTCAGACAAGAGTTTCTCATTATGGCCGTCCTAATATATATTTATATATATGTTTTTTTAAATTTCCAATTTTATTGCAATCTGTTTTAAATTTAAACAATAAGCAATTTATAGTATACTAGCAAGCCCGGCCCGCTTCGCTGGGCACACTAAAATAGAATAGATATGGTTTAGAACAGAAAAGATATGGTTTTCATATTATTTATTTCTTTATTCTTTATTCATGCGCTTTGGCATAAACAATATTTTTTGTTTTTCTATTTGTTTTTGAGTAAATATATAATGTTGTTGGCTTCCCAACACGTGAACAGCCAACGTATAGTTGACCGTGGGCGAATACTGGTTCTTCTAAATTCATCCCGCATATTTCTAAAGTTTGCCCTTCTGATTTATTGATAGTTATTGCAAATGCTAAACGAATGGGCAGTTGCAAACGCTTGAATTCAAATGGCAATTCAGGTGGAATCATTGGAATTCTTGGTATTAGAACGTCTTCATTCTTGAATTTGCCAATTAAAATAGTTGCTTGGATAACATTATTCATCAATCGTGTGACTACTTCATTTTGTTCTTGACGTTCTTCTGATGTCGCGTTATTTCGGGCATTTCTCATGCGCCTATTATTATTTGTCGAACGACCAATATGATTACGTGATTGTCTTGGCATTTGTACTGTAATAAACATGATTGTAATTATGGTATTCTGAGATTTTAAAACATGTTTTTTTTTCAATTTTGTGGATTATATTTTCGATGCATATGTGTTTAAAAGCCCAAGTCCACATGGTCGGGATTATTTTATTTTGTTGTGATTTTCTTAAATCATCTCTTTTCTTCTGAAAATTGTTGACAATTTGCATGATAAGACTATTAATTTTTTCATCAAAGTTACGCATTTTTCGTGCTCTTCTTTTGCATCCTCTAACAATTTCTTTTGTTTTTAAATTTTTTTTTACCATTTTTTTCACTCATGGTGTATCGTAGCTTATCGCATATGAACCGAAAAAATAAATCCACAAAACATAATTTCATTTGAACATTCGGATTTCACATTAAATTCTCAAATTTCGTAAGAAATTATTCACTGTTCCAAAATCCACTCCAAAAAAGTTCACAAAAAATGTTTACACTTTGCACTTACGTCTTCTCCTTATGGCGTCCAAATCAGAAAGAAATATTGACACATTGTAACTAACACTGTCAATTTGACAGTTCAGTTCCGCCCCAAGCGTTAAAAAAGTAAACGACATTATGGCTGGTTCAAAAGAACGCTATACGCGTTGCCGGTGTTCCGAATTACAACCAAACTTTACGAAACCCATTTTCAATACTTACTTAAAAATGTGTGTAAGTTTGGTTTAATTCGGTGCAAAGGCACGGCGGGTCCACGTTTTGGCATATATTTCGAGACCCTAGTCATCAATAGGTATGAAAATTACCCCGTATTAAATCAATTATTAACAGCTTTGATTTGTTACCCATATTGTATATACACAACCAAAGGTTACCCGGGTCCACGTTTTGACCTCTGTACTAAAGCATTCACCAACAGCTTCCATTTGATACCCATATTGTACAAACACATCCTAGGGTTACCCGGGTCCACGTTTTGGCCTATTTCTCGAGACCCTGGCATCCGATTCTTAAAATTTAAAACACGAACCTTCTCCACATGTGTCTCTTCAATGTGGCAAAGTTTGGTTAAAATCGGTTGAGCCATTCTCCGTAAAGTTCATTACAACGCGAAAAACGGCTGAATTTTTATATGGATAAGTTCGTGCGGTTTTACAACAGATGGCGTAACTTGATTATTATTCCATCGATCCACATTTCCAAACATTCATTGGAGAGCTACTGTCGTAAGGCACAAACGTCAGTATAAGTTTTTTATTTGAAGCGTAAACAACAATATTTTTACCACACTTGAAAATGTCGAATTTCGTGCCAAATAATGTGTTTTTGCGGGGAATTCTTTAATATGAAGAAAAAAGCAGCCGAAAGTCATCGTATCTTGGTGGGAGTTTATGGTGAGCATGCTCTAGCTGAGCGAACGTGCCAGAAGTGGTTTGCACGCTTTAAAAGTGGTGATTTTGGCCGCGCCGCCAAAGTTCATGGATACCGAATTGGAGGAATTGCTCGATCAAGATCCGGCTCAAACGCAAGAAGAGGTTGCAAAAACTTTGGGAGTTGATCAATCAACCATTTCCAAACGTTTAAAAGCCATGGGAATGATCCGAAATTCAAATTTCGAAAAAAACCGCACGAACTTATTCATAGACCTATTATATTATATATACAGGGTGGCTGATGAATTTTGCTACATTAAGAAACTCAAATAACTTTTTTTTAGTGTATGGAATTCATTTATTTTTTTTTTCAAGTTGAAGGTCATTAAATTTTATTAAATGTAGCTTAACTAGTTTTAAAAATAATTGAATTTAAATGCCCCCCATGCTCATTGACACAAGTGCGGCATCTTAGTAAAAAGTTGTTCATTGCTGCTTTGAGAGTTGCGACAGGAATAGCCGCAATTGTTGCCCAAATGGATTGTTTTAGTTCATCCAAATTTGTTGGCTTTGTTTTATAAACTTCTTGTTTACATAAACCCCACAAGAAAAAGTCAGGTGCAGAAAGGTCAGGCGACCTGGGGGGCCAACGAAATTCGGAGTTTCTTGAAATCAATTTATTGGGAAATTTTCGTCGCAACTCTGTCATAACAGTCTGGGCTATGTGAGACGTTGCCCCATCTTGTTGAAACCACACAGAGTTGAAAGGAATTCTCTTTCGGCGTAGTTCTGGATAGAAAAATTCTTTCAGCATTTTCAAATAACGGTCTCCAGTAACCGTAACGGTGTGACCATTTTCTTCAAAAAAATAAGGCCCGACAATACAGCGTGAAGAAACCGCACACCACACTGTCACGCGAAGAGGATGCAATTCCGTCTCGTGGAGTATCTGTGGGTTAGAAGTACTCCATATTCGACAATTTTGTTTGTTCACATTGCCGTTTAAATCGAAATGGGCTTCATCAGACATGAAAAGGCAGTTTAACATGTTTTGGTCTTCTTCCACCATTTGCAGGATCTTCTGGCAAAATTCCAAGCGAATCGGCAAGTCTGCTGCATTCAGTTTGTTAACCATTTGAATTTTGTAGGGAAATAAGTCTAAATCTTTGTGCATTATTGTTTGCAAAGACTGTCGGCTGACACCAAGTTGAGCAGATAAGCTTCTTGTTGAAACCCTTGGATTGCTTTGTATAGCTGCAGCTACAGCAGCGATCGTTTCCTCATTATGGTCCATCTGCTCGGGGGATCGCCGCCAAACATCCGCCTGTACTCTCTCTGTACCAAAACTACGGACTCCAGTGCGTGATAGCGGCGGACTATCCAAATTCTTGTTTGCGTGTCCCAGTTATCCATTTTAATAAATTTTAAAGATCAATCTGCAAATTAAAACAAAAATGGAACAGATAACTTAAAAAGAAAAAAAGTTATTCAATTTTTTTTTGGTAGCGGCTTTCATCAGCCACCCTGTAGATAACTTAAGCTAATATGGCGATCTTGAAGAGCGCGAGATAGGTGAAGTAGTTCTTTTTAAAGTTTTCTTGAAAAAAATATGTCGCCATAAAACTGTTGTGACTAGTAGACAGAATGACGGTATCGATAGTTTGATTCTGAAGAACCCTTGGGGAAAGAAATGTAGCACCTCATATTAACTGTGCAGCAACGTTTTTTTTTTTCAATTTATATAGTAAACCTGGGTGCCAAACTTTATCGAATGCCTATGATACATCGAGGAAAGCCGCAGTGCAAAAGTTTTTTTCTTCTAGAGCTTTGCATATGGTATTATAAACTCGGTGAACTTGTTCCATTGTTGCGTGCTCTCGGCGGAAGCCAAATTGATGATCTGGTATTAATTTGTTTTCTATTAGTATTGGCTTAAGTCGCGCTAATAGAATTTCTTCAAAAACTTTTGATAGGATTGTGAGAAGACTAATTGGTCTGCCAGGCTTGGAGATAAGGGTAACTTCCGCAATTTTGAATTGCTTTGGAATATAACTGCTCCGCAGAATGGCATTGAAGAGTTGCGTCATGCATTTTAAGCCTGCGTACGGTAGTTCTCCTAGGGCTTTGCCGGTTACAAGGTCATATCCTGGAACCTTGTTTGCTTTGATGGCCATAATGCTTTTTTTGATTTCCGATATTGTTGTAGGTACAATCGGCAGCGATATTTGATGAGGTGCATCAAGACACTCAAAGATGTCGGTTTCGTCTATTGGGGATGTGGATGGATGCGGAGTCAATACTGATGTAAGATGCTTTGTGAACGGCTTAGCTTTGTCCTTGTCAGTTTTTAGCCAACCGCTCAAATTACTTCTTAGTAAAGGAAGTCTTGTTGTCCATAGCCTGCTATAGGGAATAATCAGTATTTTTGTGTGCAGATAGTCCAGATAGGTGTTTTGAAAATTCGCGATTATTCTTTTCTCGAAGCGTGTTTTTGAGGATACGTGCTGCAGCATTGAATTTCTGTTTGTCTCTAGGGTGTCGAGTTTCTTTAAATATTTTACGCAGCTTTCGCTTTTCTTTGATTAACTGCTTTTTAGACGAGCTTACGCGCTTTTTATCATTGAGGTTAGATGAAGCAGGGGTGCATGACCAAGATGCATGTTGAACTGCGTTATTAAAAAACGCTAAAGCTTTTTCTATATCAAGCCAGTTTTTTAAGGGTGTATCGAGGTGCAATGTTTCATCAAATATGGAATGAAGGCTAATGTGTTTGTATACTGTGTAGATTGGCCGGTTTCTGAACATGAAGAAAATCGGAGCTGAGCCGAGCAAGTATCGGGGAATGTTCTGAGGATAAATCGAGCGAATACTTTAATACTAAATTGTTACTATCAATCCCCTTTAAAACTATGAAGTCAATCAAATCCGCCAGTTTATTTAGACCAGCTGGCCATAATGTTGGTTCTCCTGCTGACGCATGCCTATAATGTTCAGATTGGATGGCCTGTATAATGACAGGCCCTTAGGGTTTGTAGTTCTCGATCTCCAGGACCCTTAGCAGCTCTTGTAGTGCTCGAGAATAATATTGTGTGATTAATAAACATTTCCGGATTTCATAGATGTTGGAATGACGAACTGTAAAAGCTTTTCATAGTATGGCTCCCTCATTTAGGCCATGTTGTACGGAAGTTCGCAAAGGAGACCGTGCTTTGTCTTTGCAGATGCTATTATCGAATACTTTCATATACTTACTATATGGCCAATATGACGGATCTGCTGGATTTTGTATGCGCTGTATTGTATTAGTGTCATCGTTGGCAATATTCGCTGAGCAAAGCCCAAAAATCTTTTCCACTATCTTTCTCTCGAGCACTCCAAGGGCCGCCTCATCGGATGTCGGTATCGTCCAAGCTTCTGCGCTATATAACGAGTGTTTTTTGAATCGCCAAATGAGGATTTTACTACTTAATTGAGCACTTGTTGGCAAAAGATATACTCCGTTAGATTTTAAGGCCAATATCAGCCGGTGTTCAAGTAAACGTCTTTCAACTGCTGCTAACCTTGTCGTATTTAGTTAGTTTTCCTATTGATAAAAGAATCTGCATTTATTAAAGGTGATAGCATTAAGCCAACAAAAATGCTTTAAACATTGGAATGTCAGGGCAAAAGAAAATAGAAAAGGAAAAGGAAAGGACGAATCGCTCTGAACAGTGGTCATACATTTGATGAATTCTACGAAAGAAACGGCTTTTCGTCCTTTCATTCTGTGCTGGCAGCCAAATGAACACGGCCAAAGAAAAAAAAACAAATCAGCTGGTGTATTCAATAAAATATCAAATATATTTTCGACCTTGCTACATATATAGCTTGAAATTGCTTTTTGAATTCAAAGTTTTCTCTGTCAAAGTTGCTGATGCAAAATTCTTTATTCTATTTGTGAATCTTTATTTTCTTTTCCCCAATCGTACGCAAATTTTATTGAAACCGTTGTAGGCTGAGAAATAGCTCTTTTTTTCCGCTAATCGATTTAAGAGAAATAATTTATATTTCAATTAGCTACGACTGTCTCTAAGGCTGCTCTTATGATCTAATATTTGATAAGCCATATTAATAAGCTTTAATCTTGCAAATTATTGCCTTTATTACGTTACGTCGATTTTGCAACACTCTGGTATTCATTGAGATTTGAAATTAATGATTACTAGCTTTAACACGCGGCCCTGCTCGCGTAGGAGTAATTTTGAGGGATTTAGGATATGTACATATATAAAAGAATTACAAACAATAATTTTATTGAAAATAATTTTTATTAATAACCATAATATTACAATACCCGGCATCCGTTGCTATGCCTCGTTGAATAAAATCAAAACAACCAATCAGAAAAATATCAAGGAAAATTATTTTTATTAATTTTCTATCTCAACCCGTTTTTGAACTTTGCATTTGGGTCATAGTTGAACAGCTTATGCGGATTATGAAGTCTATAGTGTGCTATAAATAGTGGGAAATAGGAAATGCTAAGATTTTTTAGATTAAATTTAAGTAAATATTCTATTATTAGTGACGAATGAGAGTGGTGGCTCGGTCTGGGGGCTATGGGAAGGGAGTTCCATCATAAAACATGCCTATAACCTTCATTGGGTGAAAATATGAATGTATAAAAATGTTTACGTCATTTGGTGTTGTCGTTTCGGAGTGATGCCCGTATAGTATAGATATTGAGTAATGCACCCCTTATCCAATCACATGCATCTAAAAAACGATTTTCTCTCCCATTATCGTGTACGATCTGACAGACATGTTCAAAAATTTGCGTGGCTCTTTCGTTACATTTTGCACGCCATTTTATAAGTATCCGGCAAGACCTGCTGAGTTATAACTTATTTTCGCTACATTATCGCTATGTTATCTGTGCGTTCATGTTCTATTTATGAAGGTGGCAAGCCTTCTTGAACGGAAAAGTTTTTTCCTATAGCCGAGTACAAATTTTAGAAAGCCACGGATTGGTGTGGATTCTCATTTACGCATGATTTAGCTAGATATTCATTGCAGTGCTATTCATGGCAAAGTAAGCATTTCTTAAGGGCGTAAGTGCAAGTAAAATAAAAAACTCATGGTTTTTTGGAAAAAATAAATTTTTTTCCCTTGCTACGCAAGCTCAACCGATATATTTAGATGAGCTAATAGAACTGATTGTTGAAGAGCCTGCACCTAAATACCCAACTACCTAACTGCCAAAACCTCACGTGGCCTGCTGTGTGACTCTTTATTTTGTTGGACCGGTATTTTAGACTGCTAATATTCTTTTTGCTGACGAGCGCTTCCGTTGAGCTGCGCTTTTTACTTTGCTATTGTTGTTGTTGTAGCCTATTGTGGAGCGCTAACTTACATCCTGAATCCGGCATCCAATTATTTATTTTATTTTTTTTTTCAAAATCATTGTAGGCAATAAATATTTGACACGTCGCGTAGAAAATACTTTGACACGTCGATAGCAAATAGCTGGTAAACAAAGAATGAATCGAGGATTGAAATGAAACTTCAGGTACATTAATATGAGGAGTGTACCAATATAACAAAAAAATGTGGGCTAGTAGCAAAGCTCTCTGTTATCGAAGCGCAACATTTATTGAACTACCAGGTAACTCGAAAAATTAATGGGATCCCACTATGAAACTTACTGAATTTACTGCGCATAGTCTCAGCTCTTAATGAAACAAATTCTTTCGTTTGTTGAGTTTATAAAAAAAAAATCGAAGAATTTAGAGCACAAAATAAAATTTTTTTCCAAAAAAATTAAAAAAAATATATATTTTATGCTAAGAAATTAGAAGAAAACCGTATACAAATTTTAAAAAGAACCGAAAATATTTCCATTTAATGTACCAAAATCTCAACATTCTCAAGGAAAAAAATTGTTATCAAAAAAAATTACAGTAATGTCCAAAATACTTGGAATCGCTCATGTACCAACCGCATAGTTTTTGTTTTTCGTTTTGGTCGGGACAGACTAGCAATAACAGCACTCAGATACAATTAAATCCATTGTACTGCACTCGGATTCCCTTTTTAATTTTTTTTAAATCTACTCGGCCTCTGAAGAAATCTCTCGGTATATCTTATGATGCCAAGGAGCCAAGGTAGTCGCTTCTTAACAAAAAAGTTGTCCTCAGAGCCCATTCTGGCTAATGAGTCACAGATCTCATTACCTGCGATACCTAATATACGTGTCCCGGGACCCATGTGAGCATCAGCACTATGCCACCGACATAGTTCAGCCTGGATTTACAGGACTCAACTACCCTTGAAGTGGTTGGGGGCTGTCTAAGGCTATGAGCGCAGCTTGGCTGTCGACACATATAGATCTGCCTCTCCATCTGTTTTCCACAACAAAGTTCAACGCCTCTTGAACAGCATACTCCTCCGCTTGAAACACAGATGCATGCATTTCAAGAGTAAAGTGCAGTTTTGTCCCGCTGGATTCCACGTACACCCCAGAGCCGGAGCCGTGTTCGACCCTGGAGCCATCCGTGAAAATGCGAAAACAGTGTTGCCCAGCCTCATTTTCTGAGTTTGACCACAGTTGAGCCTCTGGCAGTACCACACAGTATCTCTTATCAAAAACGACCCTGGATGGCATAGAGTCAATGGGCATGTCAAGGATCGTTGAATCGAAGTCCCTGTCTCCCCTGTTGTCCAATGCCGTACGGGGGTCATACTAATTCCCATTGTGTTTCAGCCTGCAGATGGCCACCACATCAAGGGGTGGTGGACTAATCAGAGGCCTGAAGTATTCAGAAAAGCTCCGACGCAACAGATGGCCACATGGCGTTGTAGTCTCGATAAGGTCCCCCTGACTCTCACGAGAGGGAGTCTACTCATCCAAACCACTGATGCATAGGTGATAATAGGTATTATGCAGATTCGTAGGACCTTGGTAGGAGATAGACCCCACGTTTTTCCAAAAACATCCTTGCACTGCCAGAAGGCTATCAGTGCATTGGATGTCTTTGTTTCAACGTGCGATTTCCAGAGGACTTTACTATCGAGGATTACTCCAAGATATTTAATCTCCTTGGATAGCTGGATTGTGACTCCTTTTAGCTTAGCAGAACGAATCCAGTTTACTAAGACTTGGGTTATGACTGAAATTGTGAAAGTTCCTGTTCGTTTTGGCTACTATTAATAATCATAACTTAACAGTTATGCTGCGAACTATTTTTAAGTAGTTAATAATTAAAATTCAAAAATATTTCTCATTTTAAATTGATTTGCTTCTCTAGAATCAACTCTCACAGGTTCTATAGGAAAGAAGAAGCATCTAACATATTATATTTACCATTTTGCCTTTTTTTAGAATGGTGCCCTATTCGATACACATTTTTTTCACATAGTCGAGGTGCAACCTAATGTATGCATACAAATGTAATAAATGAAATGACCCATACCAAGCGAATGCAGTAAAAGACAGTGTTTTTAGTTAAAACCAATTGTATCCATTTTTATTTCATTTCATACATTCGCTTCGTTTTGCTGCACATTTGTAATATTACATAACTACAATTGATAATTTACATAAATACAAAATAACAATATATATATGGACACACATTTATTTATTCAAGTAAATTTGTTTTCTGCTAAAATGCAAATGCAACGAGCTAAACTAAACTATAATTTTACATATAAATTTATATAAGTATGTAAAAACTAGTTATTCATAAATAGTAGGCATACATACGGTACGTACGTACTGGGCAATAACTATGCATATATGTATGTATGTATGCATATATGTAAATCGTAGAGCACAGCCATTTTCCGTTACTCTCTACAATTACGAATACATTCATAACTTCGCACAATCAATTCGGCATAAATTCAACAACTTTTCGAAAACTTTTCGTTTTTACTTGGTTAAAAATCTCATTTAAGCAAATGGATGCTTTATTAAGCCGGCAGATATTCTAACAGTTATAAGTTAATAATTATCTACTAAGCTTAAATAAGTAAATTCGCCAACATTTAAAACTTAAATTTGCTAAGGAATTCACAACTTTTTTGTTACATTTTAACACTTCAAAGCTTAGTGGCAATTTTTAAGAGCGACTGGGGGAAGAAAAGGCTGTGAAATGGAAAAATCTTATCTTAATTTTAGATATTACCTGCTTTTATCTTTATTACATGCATGTACATATGTAAATGGGTATTTATTTTTTACGTTTGAGTTCGTAAATTTACAGACAGCAAGCACTTTGGGCCAACTTTACTCTACCGTATTTTTATACACAATTTTGTTAGTCATAGCGATCTTCAATACTACAGAGTTGAGAGTAAATCAGGATATATAAGGTGGCACAAAACTAAAAATCCAATTTTGTTTTTGAATAACTTTTATATTAAAAAATGATTTTCGGCGATGGAAATTCTCATTTTGACCTTTACGCGCTCCATCGTCTGTTTATACACTTCAGTTGCTTAATTCACAAATGTCAAATATTATTGACGTACGAGGCCAAATTGTAAAAATTAAAAATCTGCCGATAGGGTGTTTAATTTTGCCCCATTTTTTATACGAGTTTTAAAGAAGTGTAAAAGAAACGCATTTTTCTGTACCTGATTGGAATTTTTAAAAACTAATACTTCGCAGTGGTAAGAATATAGAAGATTTCGAGATCGGTGAACCGGTATCCCAATCTCAGTGAATTTGAGAGAATGACCTGATTTGCTGACTTAATAAGTAGGCATTTATTCTCATTTTAACGCTAGAAGTAATAAATAAATCGATTGACAATTACTACGTGACCGCCAAAAACACTCTCATAGGTGCCGCAGTTTCGTAATCTATCTTTCTTGCAAATAAAGGGGTTTCCAATAAGAGGTGTTATTTTGATATTCAAAGAAAAATACTATTTTTTAATATAAATGATCGGATGTTTATTTCATTACAAAGAGTAAGGTATGCCGTTAGTAGTGGAAAATAACATCAGGCAAATGACCATCACGATCACGCTCACAAGACAATATTCTTTTCATGAAATTTTCCATAACCGAATTGCAAAGTGGCTGCCCTAAGTTATCGATAGCCACACCAATTTCATCTTTGAGGGTTGGAATCGACCCTAGCTGGTGGCGTAGACCTTCTCTTTCACATCCCCAAAGAAAAAAGTCAAAAGGTGTTAAATCACAGGATCTCGGTGACCAATTGTGATCACCTCTTCGAGAGATAACACGGTCCGGAAACTTTTCCCGTAAAAGATCAATAGTTTCGTTGCTTGTGTAACACGTAGCGCCGTCTTGTTAAAAATAAACGTTGTCCAGATCAATACCATCCAATTCCGGCCATAAAAAATTGGTAATCATCTCTCTATAGCGCAATCCTATTCAAAATAACACCTGCTTTTGGAAAACCCTTTACTTGATATCCTAGGCTCCAATCCAAGTATCCAATTTCTTTTTTTGTTTTTGTAATAGTTTATTTGCCAATGCAACTTTGTGAATTTGGAATTGAGAGCAATGGTAAGAGTTTGCCCTATTTTACTTGTTCTTTACAGCAGTGACAACAAAAGCCATATGCTGATATTTTACACTTACGCATGCGATATTTGGAAGAGTGAAAAGTTCATAATTGAAAAAAAGCATGTTCATAGAATTTTTCGCAATGCAGTGAAGCGAGATAAAATAATATACTTACATATACATATTTTTTGGAAACTTGGAGGAATACATTCAGTCAAAAAGATATCGGGAATTGTTCATTTAAAAAGCGCGCGTTACACATATGCCACATTTCTTTTTTGCTAGAATGTTGGTACAAGTGTCGCAGAGTTTGAGCGAGATCTGTCAATTAGCTTGATTTTGGCATTTAATTATATCAGTCAATCGCAGGTGTGCTCTGCGGTTATCACTATGGATAAAAATCTCGAACAAAGAATTTGTCTAAAATTTTGTGTTTTAAACGCGATTTCGTGTGCAGAATCGTCGAAAATGTTACAGAAAGCCTGTGCTTTATCAAAAACACGGGTCTACGAGTGGTATGCGGCTTTTGCAGAGGACCGAGAAGACATGGAAAATTGATGCTGAAGAAGTCATGGACATGCTGGAAAACCATCAGTTAAGTTTGAGGGAGGTAGCTCGTAACCTTAGCGAGTCTCACGAATCAATTCGCAACATTTTACACCATTAATTGGGCATGAGACGCGTGTCCGCTTTGGCGTGGCTTCGTTCCAAGAGAGTTGAATTTCTTTCAAAAAATTCATCGGAAGAAGGTGGCTGAAGACATGCTTGAGCAATTAATTTGGACCCAACCATAACCCAATTTCAGGGCATCATAACAGATGATGAGTCGTGAGTATATGAGTTTGACATGCAAACCAGTCAACAGGCGTCTGAATGGCGCTATTCACATGAGCCGAAACCCAAAGAACCACGTTCAAGTCGGTCAAAAGTGAAAGCCATGCTACTCGTTTTCTTTGATTATCATGGAATTCATTCCAAATGGTACTACGATAAAAAAAGAATATTATTTGGAAGTTATGCGATATTTGAGAGAGCATGTACGTAGGAAACGGCCCAATTTGTGGGTGAAACCCCATGGGCCTTGCACCATGATAACTCACCGTCTCACAAGGCGCACATTGTGAACACTTTTTTGACCTAAAACTGGACAAATATCATCAAACAACAACCGTATTCACCGTATTTAGGCCCTTGTGCCTTTTTTCTTTTCCCAAATAAATTTTGATGATTAAACAATTATTTTGCGTCTTATTGAATAATTCCCGGTACTTTTTTGACAGAATGTATATGTAGATATTAAAAAAAAACAAAGATAAAAAAGTTCTTATCTCAGGTAATTGTGTAAATTGAATATACATTCATTTTAAGTGAAGAAAAACGTTAGAATTTTTTTTCACGAGGTGCAAAGTCGAAGTAAGCGCCCAACAATTTTTTGTTATTTAGGAACCCAATATAAAATCAAATGAAACAACAAAACGGTGGTTCCATTGATTCCCTTCTGACGATATGAACCTTGAAAATGAAGCACGTTCTGGTTACTACTTTTTCAAAAGCCCGTATGGAAATGAAAATGAAATTACAACCCCTACAATTCCTTTTATTCAGACAATGCTAAGCAGTCGGACATAGGGTATTATAATTTTGTTAACATAACGGTTGTATGGAATACCATAAAGGAATCGAGACAGATATAAAAATATATACATAGTACACAACAGAAGTAATAGAAGTTCTCACTTTTGTCTTCTCTACTTCTCATTTTTGCTTCTGCACCTCACTTCGAGGCACGGTAGCTTGTAAAAATGTAAAACTCGATTTACTCAGCACTAATGACGCGTTATTGTGGGATGTTCCAAGGGTAGATGGCTGCTCAGTAGATTCACTCGGTTCTTTATAGAAGCTTATTCTCGTTCCTAAAAATTAATTCTTGCGAATGGCATTGCTGGAGACCAAAGCTATTTGACAGCCATACAAAGCTATGCTAGTCTTACTCAGCCGTTTTACAATGGCAATGCACAAAAGGTATTTTTTTAATTTTTGGGAAGTTTTGGGCAAATGAGGGTAAGAACGAAATGCCCTGTCAGTAGAGCATAGACAGGCCAGAGATATTAGAACACAAAAATCAACGTTTCTTGCTCGAATCAAAAGGAAAAAGTTAAAAGGATGATGGATTAGAAGATTTGGCCATCCAAAATTATGAGAGTAACTTCGACTGCCACGTTGTTGAGGAATCGGCAGCAGAATTCTGCCTGCTCACTACATACGTACTATATAGTACTTATGCTAGTTCAATAAGTTGTCATTCAGATGGTCACGAAGCAACATGAGCGTGGCGGCTGCATTGATTTGTTCTTACATCAGCACACTCTCTGTTTTATCCTAAACAAATCGCCGCCACTTTCCCTGTGACATCAGCAAATCAGCTGATTCCTTCAAAATCGCTGAGAGCCGGTTATCAGTCTGATGTTAGTCACACCTTCTTTTTTACCATGCAAAGTTACTTGTTGTTATTTTGAATTTATCTTCTTCTTGCACATTGAGCCTTCAATTTGACTGTTTTCACAAACTCGCTCGGTCTTTTTTCTGGGCGACTTCGGGTTAATGAGAAACACAAATTACTCGTTAAAAGTGGCTCACAGCAGTCCGAGAATCGAAACAATCAACACAAAATAGGCAGTTTTGGGCACCCGCGGGCAACCTCGGTCGAGCAAAGAAACGTCGAGAACAGTTGACCAGATCTCATTGCAACATATCAACCGATCCCTTAATCTGGGCTACAACTTTGTTTTCGTAAAAAAATATATGACTTTGTTTTCTCTTCGATACTTTCTACAACACTTACAACACTTCAATGTTCTGTTGCTGAAAATTACATACCATTTACATATGCAAGTTACATCCTAATTGGAGCGTAGATTTGATTTTATGTAGTTAACGTTATGGCATTCGTAGCAATTCGACTGTCTGACTAGGGATTTCTTACGATTTATTTCATCTCTGCATTTAAGCAAATGTGGCACATAAAGAGACGCGACAAGTTACAAATGTAATGTGAACAACACAACATGAGCGTATACTGGTTCGTGGCATGTGGGTGTGCTTGTGTGTATGCGTGAAGCATGTGCTTGTTTTGCGGTTTTGGGGTATCGGCTAGATGTGCCAACAAATTGGTGAGATAAGTGTCCCAACACGCTGATGAGACAGATTGCTCAGATGATTTAGATAACTCGCACTTGACGTGGCCGTGACTGCATGAGCTTGGTCATGGAGAAAGCTGAGGTTTTTACTTAAATTATTATCCTGTGGTGCTCTTTTACATTACTTTCGGAATGGCGAGCTTTAAGTGTAAGCGATTATGGATATGTGGGAAGTTGGTAGGCACATGCATACGCATCGATACATACATATAAAAACATAGGCGCATACATGAGTGTGCAGTGTCTGCTTATGTCGCCATCTGGTCTGTGTGACCCGGCAAATGTTATATCCAAAATATGGGTTCACTTGCAATGAACTTTCTCAAGTTGGCCAAAAGGCTTCACATTCGTCTGTGTTTGTGTGGGTGTGTTAATTTGTGTGCATGCTGAGGGTCCTTTTCACAACTTTTGCCCCATCATTTCGGCATTGAGTGTCGACTCGAGTATGCCTGGCGATGTAGATGATATGCTACGCATAAGTGCCATACGAGATGTGGGCGTGCCGCCCACACTTGCGTGGGTATGTACAGTCGAGGTGTTGTCTTGTCGCGTCCGTTTCATGCCATTACCACCACCACCACCACTACCACTACCATTACGTCGGTCATTTAGTTCTTTTTTACGAGCACGCCAGTGGAACATGCCGGTGAGTGTATCAAAGGTTTTGTGCGTTCGACCCCCATTCGCTGTCCGCCCATGCTTCTTTTTGTCATTTTCGTAGGTCGTAAATGGTGAGCCAGGCACATTAGGCACATTAACAGTGCTGCGCATTAGTTCAGCGCGCGGATTCGACTTGGCCAACAATGTGTCCTGGTCACGTCGGCTGATTATACGTGAAAGTTTAAGACGCGCACGTGCTGGCGCATGCACGTCCAATTCCGCTATGGAGTTTACCGGCTGTACGGATTGCATAGGCTGCACAGCTGGAATACGCGTCAGTGTCAGACTACTCGATGACACTGGCCTTGGCAATTCAGATTCATGCTCGCCAATGCAATGAGTGTCGCCAAGCTCATATTGACTAGCGTTGCTTTCCCACTCCTGCGAGTTAATAGACGCGCGATCATCACATATAGGGCGCGCATTGCGCATCACATTATTGTTGATGACCGAACGGCGCAAATTGTTACTTCTGCTGGAATTTATGGTCGCCGATTGCGGATGAACATGACAATAACCGTATCCTGTGCCCAATTCCATGTCGAGCAGTAAATTACTATCGGCGCCGTTAGATCGTTGTGATAGTTGTGATTGCAGCCTGTGATGATGCTGTTGCCTGGGTGTCGATGCAGCAGTCGCGCCGTTAACTTGATTTGAAGCGATTTCATCGTGCTTGTTCAGAGTCGTTGCTAGTGGCGATTGCGAGCCAATGGATGTGTAACGTGAGCGATGCGATGAACGGCGACTGGCGCTATTGGCACCCACTCCGCTCAGGCCGATGTTGCCCATTCCACCACCACCGCCGCCGCCAACGCCGCTACTGCTGTTAATTGTTGTCGTCGTTGTAGTTGTTCGGATGCTATCCTGCAGAGAAAGATGATGACTTTGGTCACGACAATGCAATTGCATAACTCGGTAAGAGTGGTAGTGATCGAGAGCATTGTTATTCACCGTTGTATGGAGACGCATTGAACCGTTTTGTCGCAATAGGGCACTGTAGTTGTGACTTTGACTCTGGTAGCGGCCGGGGAATCCAAAATGACGGGCTAAAGTAACCTGTGAAAGAAATTGAGATATTAAAAACATTTGTGAACTGATAGAGAAAATGGAGTATAAAAATATTTTAAAATTAAAGAGCCAGGAAAAAATTATATACAACATGGCGGGAGGAAATCTCTTAAGAGTTTTGTTGAGAATATTTTTTGACCTGAAATAATCCCTTAAATTATACTACACGCATATCTGAGATTTGAATTTTAAGGTTTTTCGAGACTACATCAAATAGCTTCATTCAACAATTTGAATATTCAGTATCAGGTAGAGTTTTAATTCGAAGGCCGATGATACATATTTTAATATAAAATTAGTTCATATATTTGGGAGACAAACCGACTTTGTGACTGCAGGTTCTTCCTTTAAGGACGAAACACCAAAGAAGTATTTCGTTTATAAACACTTGAATTAATTTTGAAAAAATTTATATTTAAATAAAGACATATTCGAAACACGATACCCACATTTGGTGCAAAGAGCTTGATTTTGACCGATAGAAGAAATGCCCAAAAGCTCTATCATAAATTCGGCGGCTTACATAAGGTTTCAAGATCGTAGCGTTTTCCTGTATAAACAAAGACAGCGATCTGGTGACTGACGTCCGTATGCTCTGGACAAATTTATGGAGGGAACACTTCACGAACTTGTTAAATAGTGGCAACTACGCATGTCACAGAAGATGTGAAGATCCCGATGCCCCAATCGTTCACGACCAGACTGACGTTCCTCTACCCGACAATGAGGTGGGAATAAGAATTACGGCTAAAGAACAACAAAGCCGTTGGAGCCGACGAACAGCCGAATGAGCTATACAAGGACTGACGAGCTGGTAAGGTGCTTGAATCAGTTCCTATGCAAAATATGGTGCATGTCAGCACATTGGAATTTAAGTGCTCTGCTATTCTTAAAGTACTCTTCGAAATCGAATATCTCAAAAACTAGTTTTAGATTTCAGTTTACATAAACAAATTAAGCCAAAATAACGTGAATAATAATGTCCTTAAGTATGTGGAAATACTTTCTCGATAACTATACAATCCATGCATATGCATTTTTTTACATATAGATTATCCTATTCCATAGCGTACAATTTAATTTTTATCTAACATACGGCATAACGCGAAATAATTCACCCTATTGGAAGAAGTCGGCGGCCGCCGTAGCCGAGTGGGTTAGTGCGTGATTACCATTCGGAATTCACAGAGAGAACGTTGGTTCGAATCTCGGTGAAACACCAAATTTAAGAAAAACATTTTTCTAGTAGCGGTCGCCCCTCGGCAGTCAATGGCAAACCTCCGAGTGTATTCTGCCATGAAAAAGCTCCTCATAAAAAAATATTTGCCGTTCGGAGTCGGCTTGAAACTGTAGGTCCCTCCATTTGTGGAACAACATCAAGACGCACACCACAAATAGGAGGAGGAGCTCGGCCAAACACCCAAAAAGAGTGTACGCGCCAATTATATATATATATATTGGAAGAAGTCGGACGTTAATCATATTTGACACTTGTGAACTATACAGCTGAAGTATGTAAACAAATAGACAAGCACTGGAGCACGTAAAGATCAAACTAAACATTTGCATCACCCGAAATCATTATTTTAATTTAATAAAAAAGCTATCAAAAACAAAATTGGGTGACTAATTTTGCGTCATCTTGTATCGGGTGTTGTTGAGCTACATGAGAACTATCGATATCGATAACTAAGGTTTGGCAAGTCAACACGAATTGTTTAACGCCAGAACAACGATTCCAAATTGGGAAGTTTAATTAAAAACTATAAATCTGTTCGAGAAGTTCATAGAGTACTGAAATGAGGAAGGAGAGGCCGTTACGATGAATGGCGAGCGCTATCGAGACATGCTGACAGAAGTTTTGTTTCCAAAAATTTATCATTTAACATCGACGACATTTAGTTCCTAATGAAATAGCTATAAACTAAAAAATTAAAAATAAGATGGATTTAAATAAAAAAAAAATGAATAAGCTTAATTAAAAAAAAAAAAATTTAATTAAATATAATGAAAAGAATTTAAGGGAAATGAGAGTAAAACACATACATATATACTCCTGGAGTTAAGAATGAATGCAAAATACTTGGAAAGTAAATGGTAATAAGTCATGTGGCTACCAAACATGTTTCCAGTAAAATTTTTAATTTACTCAATAAAAATACCGAAAAAAATTCTCATCTTAAATATGTATGCAATTATCTTTCGTTTTGAAAAAAAAATAAATAAATAAAACGAAATCCGTCACAGCTGATTGGGTTGATGCGTGACTACCATTCAAGCACGTAGGTTCGAATCTGCTCACATGAAACACCAAAAATGAAAAAAAAAGTTTTTTCTAATAGCGGCCGCCCCTCGGCAGGCAATGGCAAACTACCGAGTGCATTCCTGCCATGAAAAAATATCTGCCGTTCGGAATTAGCTTAAAACTCTACGTCCCTTCATACGTTGAACAACATTAAGGCTTATGCGACAAATTGGAGGAGGAGTTCGGCCAAACACCCTAAAAGGCTGTAAGCGCCAATTATATATATATGTATATATAAAAGGTGAAGTCCAAAATAAACAAGGTTGAGCTAAAATAGAAACGACAGGAGCGCTGTTCTGATAACTTCGAGTTTATTTATTCAAAATAGTCCCCTCAGGCTCGATACACTATATATTTTGCGCGATTTAAAAGCATTTTGAAAAAGTACTTCAGGTTATTGACCGATATGTCCTCCAGATGTCGGTACAAGCCTTTTGGATGGCCTCTATGGAAGCAAAACGTTTTCCTTTCACGGCCAAATGCAATTTTCCGAATGATTAATGGTTAAAATGCGATTTTTAGTCAAAAAATCAGTCACAAGAGTGGATTGATGAGATGGTGCATTATCATCCAATAAGCGTCAGCTTCCTCCTTCGCGGTATTCTGGGCAAATTTGACGAATGTGATGCAACAAACGCTTCTAAACGCCAAGATAGAAAATTGCATTGACGGTTGGCATGAATTCCTAGTGGACAATTCCCTTGGAATCTCAAAAATAAGTGAGCATCGACTTGATTTTTGACTTCTCCAAACGCGAATTTTTGAGTGGTGGCTCGTCTGGGGCCTTCCATTCGGCACTTTGTCGCTTAGTTTCAGGTTCACCAGTTACAATGTTGTAAAGGAAGTTCTCGTCTTTTCTCGCCTCTGTAACGAGGTCTTTCGAATGTTGAATTCTGAGTAATTTTTCTTCCTCAGTTAACCTGTACGGAATGAAACGTGCACAGACCTTTCGTAATCCCAAATGATCAGTTAAAATGCGATAAATCAATGCTTTGGAGATATTCAACTCCGAGTCATGAATTTTAAAGATGATTTTGATTCATTTTTGATAAATTTACGAACAATTTCGATAGAGTTTTCGGTGATTGCTGATTTTAGGCGGCCCGTAGCCTGTATGTTCATTGCCATTTATGTTCTCACAACCATCTCTGAAACGTGTAAACCACTCATGAACTCCAGCACGAGGTACACAATCATCGCCATAAACTTTGTTTATCAATTTAAATGTTCCGGTAAACGTTTTACCGATTTTAAAACAAAATTTTATATAAGCTCTTTGACATACTGACACTTTAGACGCAATAACTTCGCTTCCACTGAAACGAATATCACCAAGCTTTCACTGGAAGTCAGCTAGGGATATAACTTCTAACACTCTGACTCATTAAAAAGATGGCACCATCAAAAACATTTTTATGACGCCTACCTTGTTTATTTTGGACTTCACCTTGATTCAAACGATTTCCATAAGCCTATTAATTTTATTTCATTCTTATTCTCAATTATTTTTTAACAACTTTTAAAACTTGTTTTCAAATTGAACATTTTCATGACTTTTCGATGAACTTGGCATTGACCACATTTGGATAATGGACGCCAAAGAGCAATTTAAGCTTTTACATGCAGACTCATTTTAATACGACATTTCATTTCACATATTGATGCACTTACAACCACCAATACATTTGGCTTAACTCACCTTGAAAGCATCACGGAATTTGTGACTCATGATGTTGTACAGCAATGGATTGATACAGGTTGATAGGTAATACAGCACACCGGATACGAGGTCGACAGCTTCGAAGACATCTTTAAATAGTTGCGATTCTATGTTGGCGCTGCTGCCGTACACAGCCATCAAGCGTTGAGCGTGAAATGGCGCCCAGCACAAAAAGAATGCTACAGCAACGGCCACTGATGAACGAGGAAATGATGAAAAACGACGACAAACGGCGAGACATGTAAATATATGGAAAGAAAAAAGAAAAAAAAAAACAAAGACCACAAACAAGAGAGAAAAAAGGGAAACACAAGCAAAGGATAAATTACATATAGGTATGAGTATTTTAGCGAAATTTAATTTAAGAATAAGAAAGAGATGGAATACTAATTAGTACTATTTAGAAGTTTTGCCACTAAATGAAACTTTTCTAACCTAAGCTACACGGGGCTAAATGCTTTCATGAATAGTCAAATGTGCAATATTGTTTCAGACCGGAACGCAAAACAGTTGAAGTATCTAAATGAATATAAAATTTAGTCCAAAATGGTCTGTTCTGTCTTTGTCTGAAAGAGAAAGAGCGAAATTATGTACATATTAGCCCTAGGTCATATACTGTATGGGTAGTAGCGTAAAATGTGTAAAATGGGGGTTAGGAAGTATTGAGTTGTTTCCGAGGTTTGAGGTTTCAAAACCCTGATTTTTACTGTTTCTTTGAATTGTAAGTAGAATCCAAGAGAATTCAGAAATAATATTAAATACAATAGGGGTTTTTTGTATTTTCCGATGAAAAAATGTAAGAAAAGTTCAAAAAAATTTTTTTTGTCAAAATAATTTTTTTCGAATTAAAAAAAGTTTTGAACTTTTCCTTTAAAATGGTAACCAACTTTTTATAGAGAAACAAAAATTTGTGATTGGCTTTTGATCCTAAAGGAACTCTTCCACCACGGCGCGGGGCTATCGATCGACGTGCAGTTGTTTGAAAAAAAGTTATGTGTTATAAACTTATGTTCATCTGTGTGTTGAATAATTGCACTGCACCGTGTCCGAAGAATACAAATTAATTATTTTCAATTCAAACTCTCCAAAAGTAATATATTTGGCCTACTATGTAGGCTTTTTATTTATATCCTTTAGTAAAGGGACGAGTTATTACAACTAATTATTTCGGCGACTATACCTGCGTACCTAACGAGAGGTGTTACTTTTATGTGCCGAATTAGCGTCTGCCGTATGTAAGTGGTAGCTTCCTGAACGTGACAAACGTTGAAATACCTCCACTGTAGCTACTGTGTTACTGGGAGGTATTATTGTTGTTAGTAAGATGTGTTATCTTACATTCCTTTTGCCATAAGTTGTCTCTGGCGGCAAGCAAAACAAGAGTTTAGGGAGTTCTTACCTTAATAGCAGAATAGCTACACTAAAACTTACAGTGCGATAGGTAAAGTAACTTCCACGAATCGAGGGAAAGAGGACACTCTAAAGCTCTGTTTTTCTTGGAGAAAGTCTTAGCATTCTAATAAAAATACTAGGTTGTTCTATAAGTTTTGCGGTTCAATATGAAAAACACAATTTTATGGTTTGAAATACACTTTATTTTTCACTTCAGTCTCCTGAAAAACGCTTTTCAAGCATGCATATTTTTAGGTCTGGAAACAGATGGACGTCGCTAGGGGCCAAATCTGGTGAATACAGTGAATGCTACAACAATTCGAACTTTAATTATGGATTTTAGCTTTGTCAAAATGATCTTGTGCAATGTTCTGATGAAAAATATATTTTTTTCTTTTGCAATCTGGGTCTTTTTTAACAATTTTCTTCATTCAGCTGGTCTAGAAGGTTACAAAAATATTCAAAATTTATTGTTTTACCAGTTTGCAAGTAGTCCATAAACGAAATTCCTTTCACATCACAAACAGCTGATGCTAACATTTTCTTAGCCAATTTGTGAGTACGAACTCGTTTCGGAGCCGAAAAACCAAATTTACACCACTCGTTAGTATCCTGGTTTTATTTAGGATCATGATGATAGACCCAAGTCTCACCCATAGAGATGAATCGACTGAAAAAATCTACTCTATTCTTTGGTTTTTTTGTGTGTTTTGTTTTCCTTATTCACTCCTCTCGGGAGCATAGGGTTTCGACAAAGTTCCTCCATCGTACACGGTTCTATGCTGTTGTTTTTGCACGGTCCCATGAGATGTTTTTTGGTCGACCGCGACCTCTTCTTTCGTAAACGCTATAAATGTTGCTGTTAAGTCGCATTCGAATGGGTTTTCGTTCCATTGTTAGCAAATGCGACCCCGAAACCCAATACTTCAGTCAAAATATTGTTGCTTGCACTACTCAATGAAATGTCTAGAGCTTCTACTAAATAACTTTGAGTCACTAAACAATTTTCCAATACGTTTCCTGTATTTTTTCTACCATTTCTGCTGTTGTTGCAGATTCTGGACATCCTTGAAGTGGATCTTCAAGGCTGACACGACCACGTTTAAATTATTTCTACTATACTAATTGATGGCGAAAAGTTCTTACACACTTTCAACATGCCATTGATTTTAAAACTTCCAATGAATTGACTGATTTAAATGAAACTTCACATGCGTTTATGTGAAGAGTGTACCAAGATGAAGGCTGAATCTTCTTCAATAGAAGGCTGTACAAGTTTAATTTCTGTATAAACAATTGCACACGTCATTTAACTTTATAATGAATGGAAACCTCCATCATCTATCATAAACAATTTTACACCATACTTATTTCTAGCACTCGCATTAATTTTACGAATTTTACTTAACATATGTTGCACAGTTTTCGTGTGCTTCCTTAATGCTCACACCTCCTTCTTACAGGCTGGTTTATAGTGGGTAATTGTTTCTCTTTAATTTCGTAACGCACATCCGTCTTCTGTCGCGTTATAAGCCAACTTTATTAAAAATAAACAATCCCTAACCATATCGTATGCTTAGCATATCTTCATTGGATTCCACAGGTGTTGAAGTGGTAGCTTTTTACACGCATTTACTTTCTGGTTATCCAAATAGGTTACATGTCTCCTTGCTAAATTATGCTTTGCGTGCATATCGGCGCCTATAACCACACTAAATACATAAAATGAAAAGCATCAACCACAATACATGCATATATACATACATACATATACCGAAATCGTATAAAATGATCGCCTGCTGTTTAATATGACATTAATTGACTTGAGCGGGCGTGTTGATTTCGACGCCAACGTAAAATTATCTAAATATTTACGTAGACCGACATATTAGACCGTAACCGACGGGCTAGCATAGCTCATGCTCAGTATAAAGAGGTTTGGCGCTTGTGGGCTGGTTGAATGAATTTTGGTTTGTTTGCTTGGGCGAATATTTTGCTTTGCGCTTGAGGTAAGCTTTAAAGCAGCAAGCGATAAACTGTACAAGTAAATGTGATTTGTTAGTGCGCAAATATTTTATTGTAGATTTAGTATTGTATATATATATTTATGTATTCTACAACGTAACGTAAAAAAGATTAAAATTTTGTGTTTTTGCAAAAATATAATTTTACTTCAAATTATCATCAATGAGTAGATAATTCAAAGTATTTTAAATCACCACCTATTATCGTTTTGTCACTCCTCTGCTAATTCATACATATCTTGTCAAAAAAAAAAAAATAGTTTATATACTTTACGTTTCCGAAATAGAATTGACTGAAACATCGAAATTCGTTATTATCAAAAATTTTAGAGTGAATTTCGGTGTTATGCCACCTCTGAATGGTGGGTGGTTCCAATGAGAAAATTTTGTATAGGCCTTTACTCACCTCGACCACGTAAAGACGGTTAAAATCGATCTGGACCGAAATTTAAACTCTAACCTTTGTAAGGAAGCAAACTCACAGAGAGAGGTAAAGCTAGTGACGTCAGGGAAGCAGACAGCAATTCAGTCCTAACAACACACAAAGCTTTGCGTGCTTTTAGCCGATCTCATTAACATTTGTGTGGAATCGAAACCAAGTTTTTTTAATTTTTTAAAAACTAACATTATTTCGACTAACGCCCGTTAGCCGATTTGTATAAAAGCAAGTGCCCTTGTTTAGTTTTTTGAGTGATATAGCTACTTCAGACGGATGGACGGACGAAAACGTCGGCTGCCGTAGCCGAATCGGTTGGTGCTAGACTACCATTCGGTAGTACAGGGTTTAAAACTGCATGTGAACACGAAACACCAAAATTGTAGAGAATGTTTTTTTCTAATAGCGCTTGCCCTTCGGCAGGCAATGGCAAACCCTCGATGGTGTTTCTCCACTTAAAAAACCAACTGCCGTTTGGAGATGGCGTAAAACGCACATCATAAAGATAATGGCGATCGGCCAAACAAGCAAGAAAGGATGTAAGCCTCAATTATATATAAATATAGAGTAGGGGGGATTTTTTCCCATCTGAATATTTGCGACGGATCTAAATTAGTTGGGGAGCAATATGCGAACCATGTTTGCTACGAGTTCTATTAAGTAAATTTTCAAACTTTTGCTCTCGTCGGATTTTTTTTCCTTGAGTTCGTTATTTATATACAATTTGAGTAGTCTTGTGTTATAAAAGTGCCCTGTTTAAGTAAAAGATTCTTACCCAAACAACTGTGTCGTGGCGTATGATGAACATTAGGTATACTTTTATAACAATCATAAAATAGGGGTTTCCACGGGGACTCAATTAATAAAGTGCAATATTTCACTTTTCAAGCTTTTCGAGCCCACTGGAATTCCACTAAGTTTCTAACATTAGTAGTTTCAAAATTTCAAAATTTTAGTTGATTTTTGATCGTTTTCGCCTTAGAAAATGTTGCGCATTTTCTTCGCATAACGAATGCACGATATAGTAAAGAAAATTTGGAGGACTGCAAAATGCATTCTTTTTAATTCTGATAAAAATTTGGGATATTTGTTAAAAATTTGTCGAATTTTTATTACCCAGATTCAAAGTTCAAAACTTGCGTTATTATGGGCTTTGTTATAACATAAACTATGTTTTTATTGAAAAATAATTTTAATTAAAATTTAATAAAATAAAAGTAAATGATCAAAACTGGCCAACAAGTGATTCGTTTGGAATTGTATATCTCACAGAAAATGTTTTTGTTGTGATTGATATGCCCCAGATTAAAAGGGCGATTTTAGAGTTTCTGAGTATGCAGAACATACTTTTTTAGTCTAATCTTTATGAGTAAAACTTTTTACTGGGACTACTTTCGTAACGGTTTAAACCCATGAACCACCACAAATTGTATGATATAAAGTTCCCAGAAAGGCATTTAGTTCTTGTTATCGACGACTATAGTGACTAAATCTAACTTATTTTAGTAGTGCGCACTTGTTCATTTCCAATAGATTTAATGCTTTTCGTAATAGTTAAATTTTTCTTAATATTGTAGTTGGGCTTGTGCATTGCCAAAGAATGTATGCTTATTTTATCAACCGAAAATATAATTATATAATACAGCTCTGACAGAGCCTAATCAGTGAAGTTTCGGCGCTTGAAATGATCAGGAGGTTTCACTTCTTGAGCTAATTTGATCTTATATGGATATAGGCCGCGATCTTGTCAAATTCGCTACAATCGGTTAGCCCAGATTGCCAAAGTTTATGAATGGCGTGGGATAGGTTGATGTGGCTCATCTCGATGTAAAGCTGTGATATTTTGAGTTTCTTTCCTGTATAATAAATGCACGATTTTTTGTTTTATAGAGAAAAAGCGCAGCATCCTCAGAGGGAAAGATTTTAAAATGTATTTTTTACCATCTTCGTGCTTGCACTTTTATTTTTTCTAGAAATTCTAAATAAAAACCACGAATTTCGGATGAAAAGTTTGCATAATTCTTCTAATTTCTATATAAAACTTGATAATTGAAGTGGTGCAGTTTTTGATCGACATTAGCTATGCTTTTTCACAAAAACAATGAACATTCACAAAAAAAGAAAAAAAAACCCAAGGAAAATTGTGAAAATTGGTTAAAAAGTTGATGTGCTATTATCTGTCGCCGGTTTTATGATCAGCTCTTATTAATTGATCTTATTAATGTTGGTTTTACTATAAAATCCACTGAATACTATTTCTAAAACCCTTAAAAATGACTTAGCTAAAAAAAAATACAAAAAAAAAATTTGAATGACTTCTCCGAAGTTTCAAAATGGCGTTACCGCCTAAGAAATTTGGTAGTAATTTTAATAATTTCCAAATGCCGCACTATCGTGACCTTGAGTAACCTTTTGACCTATCCAGTTTGTACAAGAAATTTATATACAAGAAATTTATATATGCGATTGTATTGAAGTACTCAATTGTCATGTCTTTGTTGAAAGTCTCAATGCTTTAGGAATGATTTCTTTGTTATTTCTCTATGCTTGCAGAGTCATTGCCAAAAGTGATGGGAGACATTATTTTATACAGGGCCCGCCATCTATCGTTCCGGATTTGAACTAGGGATTATTTGAAGAATGGTAACACTTAGCTGTCATCTGATTTGACAAAAAATTAGTTTTATTCTTTCGCTGAACGAAAATGGTCGTGTATACGCTCAAAGAACGCTGGGAAATATTGCGACATTACTTTGAAAATCATGGAAATGTTGCAGAATGTGTACGAAAATTACGTACGGCAATGGGAAGAAGAAAAGCACCGAATGAAGCGTATGCGCGTTACTTTGCGAAAAAAGTAAGAGAAACTGGGTTGCTTATTGACAAACCAACGTTGGATTATTATCTTTGGGGTGCCGTCAAAGACCAGTGTTATGCCAACAAACCAACAACAATTGATGCACTGAAGACCAACATACGCGATTTCATAGCTGAAATACAGCCGCATACAATCGAAAATGTGTTGAAAAATTGGAACGATCGGATGGGATGGTGCATGGCTAGCAGAAGCAGCCATATGAATGAAGTTGTGTTCCATCATTAACCGGAAGGATTGTACTTCAAAACAAAAAAACACAGTTTGGAAAAATATTGAGTAGTTTCTTTTTAATAGCATTTTTAATTCCGTAAAGTTATATGGCGTACCCTATAGTTATTATTATTATTATACTAGAGTAAAAAAACACAATATCGAAGATTTTCTGTAAGAATGTCATAACTCAAAAAATCAAAAATTCGGGAAAACCGGCTTTAAATTATATCAATTTGTTATTCCAAAGTAAAAGTTAATAAAAATTGTGATCTGATGAAATGCCGTTTTAACGCCTAGAATTTTTTACATAGCATTAAAGAAGAACAGGTGGTAATTTCACATATCTTCTCTTGTTTTTGTTTTAGATTATGAAATTTTGCTGTAGAACGATATAACCAATTTCTACCAAGAACTTAACGGCGGTTAAAGCTCTTAACAGA
Organism: Anastrepha obliqua; assembly: GCF_027943255.1. Lineage (NCBI taxonomy): Eukaryota > Metazoa > Arthropoda > Insecta > Diptera > Tephritidae > Anastrepha > Anastrepha obliqua. The sequence goes on from NC_072892.1 coordinate 94,092,427, forward strand.
GCTATCAGATGCTACAGCTAGTTTTGGTTTACATTTGTGGTTTGCTGACTACAGTGGGCTAGCTGAGAGAGAGCTGTCCGTGCTTTTATTTAAAGTTTTCGTGTTTGGTTTACTTTTTTAACACTTTGCATTTTTAAATAACCAGAGCATTTATATATTTTTATGCTAAAAATAAAAGTGAAATTAACTTTTTGGACGAAAATTGTATCGCACAAAACTTCACTAATGGCCTCTCATCAGTTGTGGCACTGAAATTATTCTGAAAAATGTTTTGTCAATATCATTGTTAAAATATCATTAATGTTGTCTCGGGGATGTTGAGAGGTTATTCCATTTATGAAGGTGAGTTAATGCGCTTTGACGTAACAACAATTTCATAAGAATTTGTGTATTTGAACGCGATGCTTAACTGTAACTAAGCGAAAACTGTAGTTGTTAAAGCTTGTTGGAAATAGGTTAAGATTGTCCTGAAAGAATAATTTTCCGCGAAACATTTCTTAGTAAGCATTGAATTGTTTTTGTTTTTAAATACAAATACATTATAATATCACCTCTAACGTAGGTCTATTTGATAACTACTACTCTACTAACATTACTCACCAAGCATCCTGATTACACGACTCTGTGCGCTAATTCCGCGGTGTACATCAAAACTACGCCTCGGCACTGCCTGTAGCAATCGGCTGCGCTTCAATTTTATTCCAATCAGTACATAGAGTACACAAATCGCTGTCATGGGACCGCCGAAGAAGATAAACCCCGAAACTGCGAAAACATGTTCGACAAAGTGGTTGCCAATCTGTAAACGAGAAAAGATGCCAACGCACACACACACATATGCATGGTTAAACATAGAATGGACAATACGGACAAACACAAAGATAATGTGAGTATGTATATGTGTATGTATGTATGCACATGCAAAAGTATGGCAGTGGACGTCGGTCTACTATATTAAAACTAAATGACCTCTACAACTTGCTGAACTTACCGTACACGAGGTGCCGCCCTGCTCTGAGACAACGGAGAATTGCATCGCCTGCGGCAGGGCGAGCAGCAGCGCCGCCACCCAAATGGCGAAGATGAACTTGATAGCTCGCGATAGCTTCGACATGGTGTGCTGTCTGCAATTAGGCGATAAAAGGGAGGAACAAAAATTCACATGGGTGCATTAAGTGCAGAGGTAGGTACTACATAGTATATATAAGTAAATATGTATGTTTGCTTGTGTGCATGTGTGTGCGTAAATTAAAGTAAAAATCTTGAAGGCGTAACGAACGGTGTCTTCTAAAAATTGGCAGCCGTATCGGAACAATTAATCGCTTAAGTTGTCAGTTGAAGTTGAAAACTAAAAACGAGAGAAAGAAATGAAAAAAGAAAACGAGCGGCTCGGCCCAATTGTTCTGCTTCTTCTTTTTGCTGTTACATTAACGTAAATGAAAAAACTCAAAGGGAAAACAAATTAGGGTAATTGTAAAAATACCTTAAAATAAGCCAATAAGTGTCAGATGAAAGAAAGAAAAGAAGACAACAATTTTGTTAATCAGTCGCAATCTTTGCGCACTCACCGAAATGGATGACATATCGCTATGTATCGTTCAACAGTAAATGCTGTAATGGTCAATACTGTCGCGTTTGTCGCAGTCTCCGCCAGAACACTGCCCAGAATACATATCACATCGCCAAATGGAAATGCATTAGGATACCAATAACTGTAGACATCTTGCGGTGCGCCTGCAATAGATATTAATATAAAAAACTATTAGGTACTGATAAGTAAATTTGGCTGAGTCAACTTAATATTCTAAACTTTTTTGAATGACGTCAAGAGGGCGTACTTCCGAAAACAAAAATTAATTAAAAAAGAACAAAACACAAATCCAATCGCATCGCATTTGAAAACGTATAGAGGGTATGGGGAATGTGTTTTGGCACCCAGTCTACAGCGAATTTTTTTCTTCTAATTTAAATCCTTTTGTAGATGAAATAAGCAGAATAAGAATAAATAAGAATTTCGATTGTTTAGAGCTACATGTTTAATTTGGCTCCAGGAACGCCCTGCTCTATTCGCCTCTGCTTCTACTTGTCGCCGCCATGAGTTGGCTGGTTTCCCGCACCTACGGCTTCCTTGGGAATTCTAGTCTAGCGCTGTCCTTGCGATGGTGTTTGTCCGGTAAGCGCCCAACGATCATCTTTGCTTATAATATCAGGCCAGAATATCCACATTATCTTTCGTAGGCAACGGCTTAGGAAGGATTGCAATGATTGTGATATGCTTGTTGTTAAGTTCCATGTTTCACATCCATACAGAACTACCGACTTCACGTTGGCATCAACTATAATATTTTCAGTTTTGTGTGCCTGGAGATGTGGGTTGATCTCCATATCTTGTCTATCATGCCAAATGCAATGCGTCCCTTAGATATTCGGTTGCGTATGTCAGTTATTGATCGTCCATTTTTTGAAATTATGCTCTCAAGGTAGCAAAATTCATCTACATCTTCAAGTGGTGCGTCGGCACTTTGAAGGGCTTGTGCTTCAGTGGTGTTAATCCGCATTACTTTGGTCTTTGCTACGTTAATTTTTAGACCTATTTGTGCTACTTCATGGCATACGGCTTATAGTTTAGCTGATGCACCTGAGTATTTCTGCGATAGTAAACAAATGTCATCCGCATAGTCTAGGCATTCAAGCTGGTCGCTTAAACCCCAGGAAATGCCCCTGCTGACCGCACACGCTTGTCGCATTGGTAGGTCCAGGACTAGGTTGAGCAAGAGTGGAGATAATACACATCCTTGCCTAACACCGATTTGAACTTCGATACTACCACTTAGAGCTTTTTCGTATTTCACGTGGCATGAAGTGCCCGAGTACAATTTTTTATGATGGTAATAATTTTCTCAGGCACTCCTTTGCATTCAAGAGCTTTCCAGATTGCTTCATGATTGAGCGTGTCGAACGCTTTCTCGAAGTCGATGAAGCAGAGGTAAAGAGGCGAGCGAATTTTTTTATGATGGTAATAATTTTCTCAGGCACTCCTTTGCATTCAAGAGCTTTCCAGATTGCTTCATGATTGAGCGTGTCGAACGCTTTCTCGAAGTCGATGAAGCAGAGGTAAAGAGGCGAGCGAATTTTTTTAATATATTTATTCTTAACTAAAGTGTACATATTTTTCGATAAACGTACATAAATTTTAGCTTGATGTTAAAGGATAATAATTTTAAGAGTCATAAGTTTACGCTCCTTTATGGATGGTTGAAAAAGTAACACGAAAAATAGTTTTTTAATTTTTGAAAATAAATTTTTACCTATATAAAGACATTTATTAAGAGGAACGCATGATGCATTTTATAGAAGATCACTCAATTTAACAAATAAGTTTTATTTGAGATGGATAATGACAAACTCTAAAAGTATGTTTGAGTAGCTGTAGTATAGGGTTTTTCAGTAAGAGCGCTTCAACTTTTGAACTTTTTTGAATAAAACACAAACGGTTTGACTTTTTTAACTAATTTTTTTTTTATTATCGAGTTTGAACATATACATTTAAGTATGAAATTCGATTTCTTTTGCATGACCACCGCGTGCACGTTTTACGAAGTCCAATCGTTGAACCCAATTTTCGACCACTCTTTTGCATAAATCGGCCGAAATTCCAGCAATTTCGCGTTCAATATTGGCTCTGAGCTCACAAATCGTCGCCGGCTTGTTACTGTAGACCAATGACTTCACATACCCCAAAACGGGACGGCTTGTTAAATGCACCGTAAAATGGCCGTAATGCTCTTAAAGTAGCAGCAACAGAACGATTATTTTCATAAAAAATTTGCACGATTTGCAATCGTTTCTCCATGATGAAATGTATACTAATGAAGTTTACAAATGATAAGCGAAAAATAAAAAATATTGCGTCGTTCGCCCTCCCTATCGGAAAAAAAGTTGAAGCGCACCTATTGAATAACCCTATAGAAGAGGGTTTAAGGTGGTCCAGAAATTTCAAAAAATCGATTTTTTGTTTTTTCAATATTTTGAAAGTATAGTATCTTAAGAATATACTGTGAAATTTTCATGAGGAACCATTAACAAGGTAGAGAGCGGTCCGCGAGCTCCTGTACCTTGGCTCCTTGGACCCACAAGATCTAATCAAATTTCTTCGGAGGTCGAGTAGATTTAAAGAAAATTAAAAAGGAAATCCAAGTACAGTACAATGGACTTAATTCTGTCTGAGTGCTGTACAAAAAAATCCATTGCTGAATTAATAAACTGCAATTTTCCCACGCCCCTACCGGCTATATACATATGTACACCCACACTATCACCCCAACTCTACCAAGTCTCACGGCTGGTAATAACTTTTCTTTATTCAACGCTGCACCAGATTTCTGCCTTTGATACCAAAAACTACAAACTTGCTTTCATTCAAAAAACAAAAACTTTTAAAAGTTTATATAATCACTTTCGAAAGCAATGCGTGTTTGCTTATTTATTAGGGAAATAAATGCGTTATTTCTAGCAACTCTTCCATGATAGCCAGCTTTTCCGAAGACTCTTCTGGAAGTTCTAATATATTTTTGAACCTTATCTCTTATTTTATCTGAAACTTTCGAAGAAGTAAAGATATTTCCGCACAAGCCCGATAATACTGCGCTTTTTTCCTTTCGGTTAATTTACAAGGGTGTCCTACATTTGATCTGGAAGTTATAACTCCGGTATTTTTATAGTTTTTAATTACTGTCCGAACCGATGTCCTTGCTCTGCCTGTTGTTCTTTCTAAATGTCGATAGTTTTGACCTTCTTTCCACAATCAAGGTTTTATCAAGTATTACTCGCAGATTTTTCATGTCCGCAGATAGAGTTAAGGCGGCGTCCCCTAGTTTAAGGGTCCTAGACTTAATTTCTTCCTTCTTCGGGTGAAGGGTACCACACAAGTTTTGTTCGGATTTAACGAAAGTCCTTTCTCCCGACACCAGTTTTGCGTAATGTCGAAAGCTAGTTGTACGCGATCAGTTATAGTAGAGTCAAATTTGCCTCTGACCATGATGACTAAACCGTCAGCAAAGCCCTGAACTTCATATCCCAGATAGTCGAGAGTCTGTAGAACTTAATGTAATCGATAGGGTGAACCTCATCATAACTCATAAAGTTCTATGAAGGTCTGGTTTGAAGGCTAGCCGGAGCTTTCTTATTACATTTCGCAAAAGCAATTCCGTGTATTTTTGAATTTCAGATTTTGTCACTACTTGGTAGTTTAGTTGTATTTCGGTTGTATGTATTTGAACTGTACCAAAGGGTTTGGGAAATTTAATTTTGTTTGCAAGTTCTTTTTTATCAAAATTTTGACTCAACTTTTTTATGGATTTTTATCTCAAAGTCTACGGAGAAGCATTTGTTTAACAAGAATTGTGGGTCAATAATAATATATTAGGTTAATAATAATTTATTAAAAATGGCTATATTTATAAAAAAATTTCAAATAATTTATTTTTGTTGTTATATTTTTATCTCAAATAGTCAAAGGAATAGTCTAAGGTAAAAGAAACATGCTTTTGTATTTCTAGTGTATTACAATACCAATATTTTCAATTTCTCAAAATTTTTAATTTTTTTTCCAAACATTTTCAATTTAATCAAACCTACATATTATATAAACCAATTTCCAGAAAAATTGAAAATAATGAAAAACAATTCTTGTATCAATTGATATGACATCGGTCCATTGAATTCTCTTGAGCAAAAGAAAAAAAATACCAAAAATATATTTTTTAGAAATGGTCTTAACACAGCTCAAAGACCATTTAAGTGCTCTAAAAAAATTCCAAAGACTTACAACACGTTGTCAAATTCCCATGCCTTAATTCCGTTATGTAGAGGGTACACAAATTTAAACATAATTCTTATAAATATCTCACAAAAGCTGGTTTGCAATCAATGGTTTTTGGGTCAAGCTTGAAAGATATTCAAGGACCTCTGACAATTTGCACAAGTGACAAAAAAGCAAACACACACGCATGTACGTTTGAATATGCGTTTACTTCTAGCAGCAACGATAGTAATCAACTTAGCTTAAGCCTCCTGGTCTACTTATTTCCAAGCCTCTTAAAATGTTTATATGCAAGTATATATTATGTTTTTTATGACTTGCGTGGTAGGTATGTTAATCATAAAACACATTCTGGAAGTGTCCTTGGCATGGTAATTTTATTGGGAGGTAAGTGTTTCAATTTGATTGAATGCGTACCAGTAAGCAAATAAATTTGCTTTTAGGGCTTAACTAACGGGTGTTTGCTTTTAAAGATGCATGATATAACTTTTTTAACAGAAGCTTATAAGTTGTATGGCACTTAGTGTCTATAAATAAATATGTTTTATAGAGGCCTTCCGATTGTTTCAATTTTGCAACACTTTTTCACAATTTTATCTCGCGATCTTATCTCACTATGTGGAAGGTAAATTTCCAAGTTAGGTCGCTCATAAGAGTACACGTAGTCCACAAAATTATAAACTTACACATTTCTTGATATTATTCGCCTGATTTGGAATTGCAAATTTCGCTTGTTAACAATGAAGTGGGGAGCTAAGGAAAATCGCATTGCAGTAATTGCATTACAAAAGTTTGGTAAACGTTCACGTGAGATTTACGAATTCCTGAAAAAACTTTCGAGAATGTTTGTTTACCGCAAAATCAATAGTTTTTTTCCAAACATCTGAAGTGACAGACAGAATGGTTCGAACCAATGCGGCCATAAACGCCATTCGGGAAAGAATTCGCAGAAATCCCCTTAGAAAGCAGAAAATCATATGCAGAGAAATCAATGTATCGATCAGATCCATGTCAAGACTAATTAGAGATGATCTTCATATGAAAGGCTTCCGTTGCTCAACTGGTCATCTTTTGACAACGCGCTTGAAGAAAATTAGACTCGACAGATGCAAGCAGCTTCTTCGGTGGCACGCGGTCAACGGCCATGAAAATATTACTTTCAAAGATGAGAAAACGTTCACAATTGAAGAAGTTTTTAATACGCAAAAAAAAAAACAAAATCTGTGCTAAAGTTTTTAAAGGTACAAAGAATGTTGTGCCAAGGGTTCAGTCTGGCCACCATTCACGCTCCGTAATAGCTTGTTGGGGAGTGTCTTGTAAAGGCGTTACATCTCTTCATTTCTGCGATCGGGGCCAAAGTGTGCCAGGAGCATGTCTTAGAAGGATGGGGAAACAGCTGAGCAGTACTTTCTTCAATGAAGAGCGTTGGATCTTCCATCAAGTTTCTGCATAAACCATCCAGCAGTGGCTAAAAATCAATATTCCTGGATTCATAACCACGGAGGATTGCCCGTATGGAAGTCCAGATCTGAATCCCTTGGACTACAATTTATGGTCAGAATTGGAAAACATGGTCTGTCGGAGACCTCACAGAAATTTAGAGAGTCGCTAACAATCTTTGGCTTGAACAGCGGCGTTAATATCCACGAATGGCCTAATCGTTTGAAGAAGGAAATGGTGACCATTTCGAAGGAAAATTAAACATTTTTTAATATTTAAATAATTAAATTAGTTTTTTTTTGTGTTTTTCATTACAAACATTTAAATATACATACATAGGTATAGGATGTTTGTTGACACTATAGGGTGAGCCATGAAAAATTTGCTTTTTGAATCGGCTATAAAAAAAAACAAATCAATATTTTTTCAAACTTTTTTTTTATTTTGAAGATTTAACATTGTCATTTATGAATGAAAAATAATATCGTTCAAATGACTGCCACGACTGGCTTTACCACTCGATTAACCCAATTTTTAAGCACATTTTCGATTGTTTGGGCTCCAATTTCATGAATGGCAACTTCAAAAACATCAATCGTCTCTGGATGGTTCGCATAGCATTTGCCCTTAAGGGCTCCCCACAAAAAATAATCACAGCTCCGAGGCCGCCAATTGATACCGGAATTCAAAAACGGTAGCTAAAAGTTCGAGTGTAACTTTGGCAGTGCGACAAGTTGCACCGTCGTGTTAAAACCAAATGTCGTCCATGTCATCCTCTTCAATTTTTGGAAACAAATACTCGTTGAGCATGTCACGGTAACGCTCGCCATTTACTGTAACCGCGGAAGAAGAAGAAGACTCCCCACTTTGGAAATAGGTTTTCAATATTTCCCAATTTTGTTCAAGCGTATAGCGTCCTATTTCGTAAATGTCAAACCTTTAAGTAAATTATGAACACATTTGACAGTCATTTGTGTTACCATTGTCAAAAACTAGTTAAAGCACAACTGGTTTAAAGGAAACTAACAAGCAGTATTATTTTAACAATTTTGTGGAGTTTTTATTAAGAGAGTTTTAAAATCTCTTTTTTACATTAACTACCAATAAGATTACATGGTTTTTTTCGCTGGAGTCGTCGGGTTAGGCCTGCAGTGTTGAAAAGTTTGCTGGCTTCCTCATTTACTTGCCTCTGGAACCTCTTAGAGTGGACCTCTGCTTGTGTTTTAATAACTTCAGCGACCGTAGGAATGTTGAGGTCACGATAAATATCTTCATTGCGAATATACCAAAGTGCGTTCACAATATTTTTGAGAATTTTATTTTGAAAACGTTGGATTGCGCTAATATTATTTTGACTGGCCCATTCCCAAATTTGTGCGCTATAAGACCACACTGGTTTGATAATTTGATTGTATATCATTATTTTGTTATATATGGAGAGTTTTGAATTGCGTCCAATAAAATAAAACTAGCTTAATTAAAAAAAGTTATATAATTTTATATCTATAACCGACTTAACTTGTAACAGAACTTATGGCTGGATTAAGTAATTTGTAATTTGCCCGGAACTCACGTCATTATTAGTATTGCTGACTCCATCGTAAGTTTTATAAAACTATTAAAAGCCAGGTTTTATGAAGTTATTATATTTTTTAGGGGGTTTAAGATATTGGCTGGGAAAATGTTGTCCACATAATTTTTGGCTAGGAATGTCCTAGGAATGATTTAATTTTTGGCTCACTTTATTTGAAAATATTAATTATATACCTTTGAAATCAGAGAAAAAGGGCGGATCATGTCCATTTTTATTAAGTAGAAATGCCAGAAAAGCCTATTTACTTTGACGCCTAATTTGACAGGTATCGAAATGTCGATGCTTCTAAAAACATATCTGTTACATCTCAATAAAAATTGTGTGGAAACATATTTTGCTCTGATTTATTGTACGGGTCTGCATAAAATTGTGTTGTCAGTTATTCATTTGCATAGCTTTTTCAATAAACTTATTTAAATAAATATGTCAGTAAATCTACATACGTACGTACTTATATTTAAGTAAATATATTTTGTGCCGGAAGTTAAGCTTAGTTTGCAGGCCTGCAGAAATCGCCCAAATTGCTATTATGATTGATGGCTAAAGGCGCAAAAGAAATGTAAACACATATATTGCATATAAAATACTGGCATTTTTTTTAAAAGGCGACATCAGCAAAAAGTAAGTTATATTATTTACATATGTATATCTACATATGCATGCATTTTCATGTACTAGCGCATACAGTCTTAAAAGTTATTTAGGCCAAGTTTATACATAATTTTGTGGAAGATGATTTATCATTAGCAGCTTTTTCATGGCAGCAAAAAAGCCGGGAGGCTTACCATCGGCTACCACGTCTGCGCCCACGATGAAAAAAAAAGCATTTGTATTTGTTTTATGTTCGCATGGGCTCCGAATCCAGTAGCTGCTGTTGCTATGTCGTACGCCTGCACAATCCACTGCGGCGCCGGAAAACTGAGGATATTGTTGTGCACGTCCGTGTTTATCTATATTCTAGAGAGCACGCGTATTCAATCACGCTTCTAGATTTCCCTTTTCAAAATTGAGTGATTGCATATTATTATAAGTGTATAGTTGCACACTTATTTTCTGCCTCCCATATACTCGCACACACCGTTTATGGCTGTCAATATAAGTGCACGCTCAATTTTTTTCTACTTTGCTTTCTTGTTTTCGCAATTTTCGGTCGCATTTTATGTGGGCCCCATATTTTCTTACACATACCATAATTTTATATTTTTGTACGTTTTTATTTTCTGCCTTTATTTCTGGTGTATTTTTTTATATTTCTAAAGAAGCACATTTAATTTATTTGCTTTTTATTAATTTTGTTATTTAAGAAATTTTTGGGCACGTCAACGCTATTATTGTAGAACTTAGCCCAGCCAATTTTTTATTAAAGTTTCTTTTACTAATGAACTAAATTCCTAAACAGGCAAAAAATTAATGGAATGTTAACTAGCTAGTCGCTGGGCAGCAGCTGTTAAGCAGTCGCTAGTTACACATCTGCACGTACACTGCTTTTGGGTGAATACGAACATACAGGTGAAACAAACAAAAACAAATAAAGCGTTAATAATAAGGTGACTATCGAAAATAGAAATAATTTATCAAATTTTATGACCCTACGCCTTAATAGTAAACGTTTCTTTCCTTAAGAAAGGTTTGGTCTGCCATTTTTTCATATAGTGGCGAGCTTGTCGAAGTAGATCTAAAGTATTACATAAGCTTGTAAGCGGCCTCTGTAGTCGAATGAGTTGGTGCTTGACTACTATTAGGAAGTGCTCAAATTCGAATTTCCGGGCGTCAAACACTAAATGACAAACAATGCTTTCTCTAATAGCGGTCGCTCCTCGGCAGGCAATGGCAAATGTCCGAGTGTACTATAGTTCTACCAAGAAAGAGCTACTCTTAAAAACCTTCTACCATTCGGAGATAGCATTAAACGTTAGCATTAGAGGTTTGAACACTGCAAGAGCAGTGATTTTAATGTTGAAAGAAGGCTTAGTACTGAAGCACAGAAAATTATAGAAGATTCTGAATTAGGGGCAAAGATTCCAAATTGACGACCCACATCAAACGCTAAAAGAATTGGCAGCATCTTTGGGAATGACACAAAAATTAATTTCGAAACGTCTCAAGTGAAGGAAATAATTTAGCAGCAAAGAATTGAAGCCGCGAAATATTGAAAGCCGATTCTGTGCTTCTGAGTAGTTGCTTAAAAGACTAAAGTGGAAAATGCTTCTACATCGCATTGTAACTGGGGGCAAAAAGTAGGTTCACTTCGTTTAAACAAAGCGCAGAAAATCATGGGAAAAGCTAACACATGCGTCCACATAGATGGGATTAACTGGGTGTGATTAATTATGAACTGTTAAAACCGAGTGAAGCCACTACAGGAAGTATATAAAATAAAATATATATTTTATCCGCCATTCAAACCCCACTCATTCGTCCCCGTTCTCCTACAAAAACTTTTAGTACCAAATTTCTTACTTTGAGGAAATTAAAAAAAAAAAAATCATATAATTTGAATCCACATTTCACATTTTTTAATCAGAGCTTTTAGAGAACCTTTTAAGTATGCAGTTTTATAGCCCATTGCATTTTGGTGTAAGAAACCAAGTGTAAAATGGCTAATACATTGCGTTGAAAACTGACAATTTTTTTTTGGTGGTGCTGTGAATTTTGTCCTTATAATGAATGCTCAACATTTATTTATAGAGAAAAACACCACTATTAAAAAAAATTGTTAAAAATCAATGCGTTTTTTAGCCACTTTAAACTTACGCTTTATAACACCAAAATTTAATGAGTTATAAAACTGCATACCCGAAATTTTCTAAAAATTCTGATAAATAAGTTTGAAATTTTGATAAATGATTTGTTTCAATTACTTTATATTATATTTGCTCAAAGGTATTATAGACTTGAATTTGTATGGTTTTTATAGAAGAATGAACTATATTTTCACAATCACTACAAATTATATAAATAAATTACTGAAATTATATATGAAATAAATAAATTGTGGAAGCTTGTCAATAAGTCCCTGTATTATACATAGTTATTTAACGCAGTGCATATCTATATCTACGTCGATTCCGTGATGTGAACAAAGTTATAATACCATTTTGATCTAAAGCCCTCGTGCATACAAAATTTTGTACCACTTCTGCTCTGTTTGTGAATTGAATCCACGTTTTGTTCGTGTAATCATGGAAACTCAATTCCTCTCTCATCAAATTTTCTATCTATAGTAGCTACGTGTATCCGTTATTGTCAGCCCATTTCCGATTCTTAATTCTAAAATAGCTTTGAAAACTTATTTACAGGCTGTCAGCATATTTCCTTTTCAAATTTATACATAAGTATTATTTGTAGTAAGTAAGTATTATTAAATATTCTCAATAGAAACTCACCTGACAGCAACAACAACAAATCCGATACAGCCAAGTTGAATAGGTAGAAATTTGTCGCTGTATGCATAAATTTATTTCGCGATATAACAATGCATGTGATGAGATTACCCAACACACCCGCGATAAATATTATTGCATAAAAAACGGTGAGCGTAATCAACACAGACATGGAGAGTTGTTGGTGTGGCAGTTCATAGGTTTGATTTAACTGCGCAGTATTTAGTAGATCCGTTAGATTTTCCGTTGAGATATTAAGTGTCAGTGACATATTCTGCTTGAATGCATCGCTCTGCAACAACTGCTGGAAATCCAATAACGACGAGGAGTCAAAGGCGAAAAGCGGCGAATTGGAATAGTAAGCTTGACTGATGATGATATCCTCATCAAGCAGCAGTACTTTATCGGTTGTTGCTTCGGATGTGGCTAATGCGCTGGCAGCAATAGCAACCGTTGCCAGTTGTGGGTGCAAATGTGGGTGGGCAAACATCCTATTCGGTTGGTTGCGTCTGGATGTGTTTAGAAGGTGGTACGAAATTCCATTTTCATTTACGTCGATGTAAAATATGTGGCAACATCTACAAGTATAAGAAAGAAAAGCAAATGTTTATTTAATTCGATTTTTGAAGTTCATGTCAGGTTGATTGGGGTACACAAAAGATTTACATATTTTCTGCCAACAAGGTTATTCGTGAAAATCACAAGGCTTACAAACCAAACAACACTTTAATCAACCCTTTTCGCAGCAGCAGATATGCATATACATATATGAACAGTCAACGTCAAAAGAAAGTGCACAGCACATATTGATAAGGTTCAACTATTTACTTATTTATTTTGTGATTTCAATTATTTAAAAAAAAATTTATAGTTCAAACTACAATAAAAACCATATAAAGCAAAGTTTTGAACTTTGTATAAAATTTTTCATCAACATTTCTAGAAAGATTTCGGGTATACAATTTTATAGATCATTGAATTTTGGTATAACAAATTGAAAGTTTCAAGTAGTACATAATTTGCTTGAACTATAGGGTCCGCCATATAACTTTACGGAATTAAAAATGCTATAAAAAAGAAACTACTCAATATTTTTCCAAACTGTTTTTTTTATTTTGAAGTACAATCCTTCCGGTTAATGATGGAACACAACTTCATTCTAATGGCTGCCTCGGATAGACATGCACCATCCCATTCGATCGGTCCAATTTTTCAACACATTTTCGATTGTATGCGGCTGTATTTCAGCTATGATATCGCGTATGTTGATCTTCAGTGCATCAATTATTGTTGGTTTGTTGGCATAACACTGGTCTTTGACGGCACCCCAAAGATAATAATCCAACGGCAAAAGCAACCCAGTTTCTCTTACTTTTTTCGCAAAGTAACGCGCATAGCTTCATTCAGTACTTTTCTTCTTCCCATTGCCGTACGTAATTTTCGTATACATTCTGCAACATTACCATGATTTTCAAAGTAATGTCGCAATATTTCCCAGCGTTCTTTGTGCGTATACACAACCATTTTCGTTCAGCGAAAGAATAAAACTAATTTTCTGTCAAATCAGATGAGGGCTAAGTGTTACCATTCTTCAAATAATACCTAGTTCAAATCCGTAATGATAGATGGCGGGCCCTGTACTACGTCATACTTATAATATAATATGTTACATACAGGGTCCGGCATTCGAAGTGTAACCAACTTCAGACCGCTCTCGCAGTTGTAGTTAGCTAAATGACAGTCCAGAGTATTGTTTATAAGCGCGCGGAAGCATTTTGCCGAGCGTAAATGCGAAAAAAGAAAATCAGTAGTGGATTTCAAACGTAAAAGTGTGATTGCATTATATTTGGCTGGAAAATCACAACCAGCGATTGTTCGTGAGCTTGTTTACAATGATACTCGTTACAATGATACTGGTAGCATCGCGAAACGTCATGGAGGCGGTCATCCAAAGACTGCAACGTCACGTGAAATGGTTCAAAATCAATCTAAGCGATAGAACTGAAAATATCTGACTGTAACATCCATCGCATACTGAAAAATGATCTCAAAGTCAAAGCTTATAAGATCCAAAAGGCGCATCATCTCACACCAAAGCAGGAACAAGTCAGACTTGAGAGAGCGAAAGAGTTGCTTCGCTTGGCCGAAAGCGGTCAATTTCCGAACATTATGATTTCTGAAAAGAAAATGTTTCAAATAGAGCAATTCGTAAACTCCCAAAATGATAGGGTTTATTTGACCGACCGTTCATACGAGAATTTGAGTCATCGATTGGCCACCAGGAGACAGCACCCGCCATAGGTAATGCTTTGAGCCGCTGTAACCGCAGATGGGTGATCTCCAATCGTTTTCATCGAGCCTTGCGTCAATGCAAATGCGAAAGTATTCTGAAGATTGCTTTGAAGCCGTGGACAGACAAAAATTTTGGTGGCAAACTATGGACTCGGCATCGTCTCACAAAGCTCGTGTGAACCAAGAATGGCTAAAAAACAACGTTTCGAACTTCATAACGTCCATGGCTCTCAAATTCACCAGACGTGAGTCTGATGGATTATTTTCTTTGGGTCATTTTGGAGAGGAAGGTCCGAACTAAAAGATTCACCAGTCTCGAGGCGCTGAAAAAAGCCATTGTCTGCGAGTGGGACAAAGTACCTGCAAGTCGCATTCGGGCAGCTAGCGATTCGTTTCTGGACCGTCTCAATGCCATTGTCAAGGCAAAAGGTGGTCATATCGAGGAAAAGTAAATTTATTCTTAATTTTGTATTCTTTTCACACTTTTTTACTTTGAATTTAATGAAAGTAATTTTCCAAACTAAATTTAATACCTTTTTAATTGGTTACACTTCGAGTGCAGGACCCTTTATACTTATACTTATGTTCACAACAATAGCAGCGCAACGTTTTATTTATTTACCTTTTATTTAATTTTTTTATGATTTAAGAAAAATATAGTTCATGCTACAACACAAACCTCGTAACTCAGGTTTCAAACTTTGAACCAAATTTTAGAAAACTCAACCTTTTTAGCCAGGACCAGTTGATGTATCGTAAAAGTCTAAAAAGTCTTACAGCTACTGCAACATTTTTAATAGTAAATAAATAAATAAAATAAATAAATTTTTCTGAAAATTCTGGGTACGCAAGTTTGTAGCCCATTAAATTTCGATGTTATAGTAAGTCAGTTAAAAGTAGCTCGAAACTCGTTTTGATTTTAGATAAATTTTAGCGATATAATGCATTTACATATGTACAATATTTGAACGCCCACTTTTTTTTTATATGGAGCACAAAAAGCCAAAAAATTTCAAATATCAACGTGAATTTCGAACTACATGGAATTGTCATAAAATTGTATCAAAATTAAATCTATACTAATATTACAAAGAGGAAAACTTTGTTTGTTTGTTTGTTTGTAATGAATAGGCTCAAAAACTACTGGACCGATTTTAAAAATTCTTTCACCATTCGAAAGCTACATCATCCACGAGTAACATGGATTATATTTTATTTTGGAAATAGGGCTCGAGATATAGGTCAAAACGTGGACCCGGGTAACCTTCGGATGTGTATGTACAATATGGGTATCAAATGGAAGCTGTTGGTGAATGCTTTAGTTCAGAGTATTTTTCATGCCGCTCCGTGACTAGGATCTCGAGATAGAGACCAAAACGTGGACCCTAGAATGTGTTTGTACAATATGGATATCAAATTGAAGCTGTTGTTGAATGCTTTAGTACTGAGTATTTTTCATGCCGCTCCATGACTGGGGTCTCGAGATATAGGTCAAAACGTGGACCCGGGTAACCTTTGGTTGTGTATGTACAATATGGGTATCAAATGAAAGCTGTTGATAAGTGCTTTAATACGGGGTAATTTTCATACCTATTGATGACTAGGGTCTCGAAATATATGCCAAAACGTGGACCCGCCGTGTCTTTGCACCGAATTAAACCAAACTTACGCACATTGTTAAGTAAGTATTGAAAATGGGTTTCGTAAAATGTGGTTGTAATTCGGAGCACTGGCAACGGGTACATCGTTCTTTTGAACCAGCCATAATGTCGCTTACTTTTTTAGCGCTTGGGGCGGAACTGAACTGTCAAATTGACAGTGTGAGTTACAATGTGTCAATATTTCTTTCTGATTTGGATGCCATAAGGAAAAAGTAAGTGCAACATGTAAAAATTGTTTGTGAATTTTTTTGGAGTGGATTTTGGAACAGTGAATAATTTCTTACGAAATTTGAGAATTTAATGTGAAATCCGAATGAAATTATGTGTTCGTGGAAAAAACAATTCTTTTCCTTTTGTTTTTTGAAAAATATAAATGGATAATGGTTAAAAAAGCTCCAATGCTTAATAAAACATATAAATTGAAACGAAAAATTCATGGATGATCAGGAAAAAAGACGATTGTTTATTCATATGCGTTGATTTGAAATTTAAAAACAATCTCCTTTTTTCCTGATTTTCAATTTATATTTTACTAGCTTATACCCGTGGGTTTCAACCCACATTTCTATCAAAAAGTATGCAATGTAAATAAAACAACTTTAACTTTTTTAAGTCAGTTAAAAAAAAAAAAAAAAAAAGGTTCGGATATACGACATTTTTTGTTATATTATTGTATTTTGAGTATAAATAAAAAGGTTTTTCGGTGCGCCAACTCTGGAGCAGGCTACATATAATTGGCCATGGGTAAAACATGAGTTGGTTAAATTGACTCCTGCTACAGCTAATGATTGCCCCTGAGCTTTATTTATGGACATTGCGAAAGCCAGTCTAATAGGAAATTGGAAGAATTTAAAATTGAAAGGTATATCCGTCGGTATAATTGGAATTCTTGGTATGAAAACTTTGTGGTTTTCAAAATTTCCTGATAAAACCATAGCTTCTATAACATTCGGTAAAAGTTTCGTGATGATTAGCCTTGTGCCATTGCATAAACATGGAGGATCCAAATTACGCAGCATAATTATCATGGCCCTCTTTCTAAAAACTTTTTGCGAATATAGATATTACAATGGAATGCATCAGCTGTTTTTTGTTTACATATTTACAGTGATGGCGATTAAACGATGATTTTATAACTTGTGGTGTACACTGTCAATATTTTCCGCTAGTTAAACTTGCACTTCAATTTAATATGTGTTGTTTGCTATTTTATTAATTTGGATTATTTCATATTTAATTTCAAAATAAAACTATTTTAGCTTACATACGTAATCATATAGCTTTGAGTGTAATATTTATGTAGCTAAACCGGCATTATTATTTAGGCATGGCGTAGTTTTTAAAGCATTTTTTTTTAATAAAATTGATATTTCGCTTAGATTGCTGGACTGTTTACTTACCGATAAAGCTTTCCCAATAAGATAATGCATTCAATTCATCAATACCTCTATCGTTGATAATATAAATTCGTTTCTATATCAAATGGTCTAACCCCCATTTTTCTCTAAGCTCATATTTTTTCTAGGAGTACTAAATACTAACTTCATTAAACTTTTTACCAATTTTTGGTATTCTACCATAAATGCGTCCAGTAATATGCAGTATGAAAAATCCCATTTGTATAGGAGGTGTCACGCCCCATTTCTAGCTATCACCAGTTTTCATGCAGGTGTTAGGTATTAACCTTACATAATCTCTTACCAAATTTCAGTTGTCTAGCCCAAATACTTCCCGAGATATGGACAATGAAAAATTGCATTTATATGGGAGGTGCCAAGCCCCCTTTTTCGTTTTTCTCAGTTTTCTTGGAGGTGTTAGGAATTAACCTCATATAACCCTTTCCCAAATTTCATTGGTCTAGCCTAAATACTTCCAGAGATATGGACTATAAAAAATTCCAGTTGTATGGGAGGTGCTATGCCCCCTTTTTCGTTATACGCAGTTTTTCTGGATGTGGTAAGGATTAATTTCATATAACCCTTTACCAAATTTCAGTAGTCTAACGTAAATACTTCCAGAAATACGGACTGGTAAAAATTCCATTTGCATGGGAGGTGCCACTCCCCCTTTTTAGTTATACACAGTTTTTGTGGATGTGGTAAGGATTAATGTCGTATAACCCCTTACCAAATTTCAGTAGTCTAACGTAAATACTTCCAGAAATACGGACTGTTAAAAATTCCAGTTGTATGGGAGGTGCCACGCCCCCTTTTTCGTTATACGCAGTTTTTGTGGATGTGGTAAGGATTAATGTCATATAACGCCTTACCAAATTTCAGTGGTCTAACGTAAATACTTTCAGAAATACGGACTGTTAAAAACTCCATTTGTATGGGAGGTGCCACGCCCCCTATATGTATCAAAATATTTTTTAGCCTATGACCATCCCGGTAAGGTATCCAGTTCGTGTTTCAAATTTGGTTACGATCGGTTTATGCGTTTAGGACGCAAGTCGATCTATAGATACATACATAATTTGAATTTTATATATATAGATATTTATTCAAAAACAAATAGAAAAACAAAAAATATTGCTTATGCCAAAGCGCTTGAATAAAGAATAAAGAAATAAATAATATGAAAATCATATATTTTCTGTTCTAAACCATATCTATTATATTTTAGTGTGCCCAGCGAAGGGGGCCGGGTTTGCTAGTGGGCTATAAAACCGTACACTCAGAATTTTCAGTAAAATATATTATAGAAATTTTCGTTAAGAACTAGAATTTAGAATTTATCCATTGTTTAATTTTTCAGTACCGGAATCATCTCAGACTTATTGGCATAGGCTTTACTTTTCGAGCGGCTTCAGAGAAAGAAGTACAATGATGTCGAATCGCAAGATTGTCAAAGCCTGTAGTACCAATTGTCTCAGAGAAACATTATATTAATATTCCGCAAATAATTCTTGTTTGAAAAAATCAAAGATCTGTTTCCAATATACTGGTAAAAACTGGAAAATAAAACCTTTTTTTTTCTCGGTAGATGGCTGTAGATATCGATATCACATAAAGTATCGATCAGAAAAATTAAAGTTTATATTCGTTGTCAAGGTGGCATTTCACTCTAAACAAATTATTTTGCCGTTTTTTTTTTGGCTTTTTTTTCATTCAGTTGGTAGTTACAAGAGTTACATTTTAGAGTTTTTCTTTGATAAAGGCAAAAGTGCAAGTCAGGAATTGTGAATGGTGTTTATGGCGCCGATACTGTAACAGCTAAATACGTGAAATTTTGGTTTCGCTGATTCCATTTTAATGGAGACAAATTTGATGTTAAATAAAAGGCCGATAATATCGATAAAATCACAGAAATAAGGAAGTTGACTGACATGGTAGTAGTTATAGCGTCGCCTATGAGCTAAAGAGCAACAATAAAACAATTTTAAGACATTTGTGCAAAAATTTTACCGAAATATAATGCATTTCTGGACTGGTAGTAAAAAAATTATGACAAAAATTGTACTCGAAGCTTATAGCGTTCAAAGGGGCATTCAGCAGCATTCATTTCAGTCACATTCTTACTCGTCCGTGTAAGTCAGTCGTTGTTCAGACGAACGACTGACCAACGTCAACGAAGGCTGTGTCTATTTTTTTCGTATATCTCCATCACAATCTCGGTTTTTTCGTAAACAAACCTCTGTCATAATCCCGGTTACGTCAGCAAATGAGCTAACCCTTCTAAACTCTTTTAACCATGCAACAGGCAAATGATAATGGTCTATGGATAAGTTCGTGCGGTTTTACAACAGATGGCGTAACTTGATTATTATTCCATCGATCCACATTTCCAAACATTCATTGGAGAGCTACTGTCGTAAGGCACAAACGTCAGTATAAGTTTTTTATTTGAAGCGTAAACAACAATATTTTTACCACACTTGAAAATGTCGAATTTCGTGCCAAATAATGTGTTTTTGCGGGGAATTCTTTAATATGAAGAAAAAAGCAGCCGAAAGTCATCGTATCTTGGTGGAAGTTTAT
Source organism: Anastrepha obliqua (assembly GCF_027943255.1). NCBI lineage: Eukaryota > Metazoa > Arthropoda > Insecta > Diptera > Tephritidae > Anastrepha > Anastrepha obliqua. The sequence continues at coordinate 94,112,598 of NC_072892.1, forward strand.
GGTGAGCATGCTCTAGCTGAGCGAACGTGCCAGAAGTGGTTTGCACGCTTTAAAAGTGGTGATTTTGGCCGCGCCGCCAAAGTTCATGGATACCGAATTGGAGGAATTGCTCGATCAAGATCCGGCTCAAACGCAAGAAGAGGTTGCAAAAACTTTGGGAGTTGATCAATCAACCATTTCCAAACGTTTAAAAGCCATGGGAATGATCCGAAATTCAAATTTCGAAAAAAACCGCACGAACTTATTCATAGACCTATTAGTTGATTAAATTGCCTCACTCTACCTTTAAAAATGAGATGAATAAAAAATAGAATTGTACCGAGAATGATAGATTACAGGACTACAACATTTGTCAGATTAGTTCTGGCTGTGACTCAACAAGTGGCCAGCAAGAAATAGAACAGCGTTGTAGAGTAAATCCACTCGTTAATAACAAAAAAAAAATGAAAAACAGTACAACAAAAAATTAAAGCTAATATCTACTTATCACATCACCCTAATAGCTGTCTGTCAAATTCACAGAGAACGGGTTAGCAGCTCGCGGATGTTTCCACCTTCTGTATATTCGCCACCACCTCCTCTGGAAGTAAACTAACAGTTATCGGAATGCTAAGTCTCTGATGAGACAAACACAAAAATCCCAATTAATGCCAATATTTTGTTGTCCGGTTTATTGGATTGCCGTGGAGTAGTCGACTCAGAATTATTTTCGTCAGGTTAAAGGGTAAAAGATAATATTTTTTGAGCGTACTGAATAATTTGAAATGCAATTATTGCTGCAGATGACCGGACTTGTGTGGAAATAACTCGTGATTTCTTCACCACTACAATGCGCCGATTCAAAAACAACGTTAGCACCGTGTCGCAAGCTCCTTATTCACCTGGAATGGTACCTTCAGATTTTTTCTGTTCACACGACTCAAATACTACTTATACTTACTAATACTTATATACTTGTACTCATACCCTACCAGACATCCTACAATACAGTGCTGAGCACTTTCGGCAAAAATTCCAATACATTTACAAGTAATTTATTAGTCTCTAATACACGCGCATTATCAGAATAGCATATACAACATTTTTTAATGGGAAAATCAAATATTTCATTTGATATTCTTTTCCCCTGTTCGGTTTGAATTCTATCTCTCTTGTACCGATAACAATTTCATATAAGTGAAAAATATATCTACTGTACTTTAAACGCCAAGGCAACTCATTTATATGCTTATACTGTGGCTGCCTGAAAAAAGTTCTAGTGTGAAATTTGGCTGTCGTTGGTGTAAGGTCGTCATAGCCGAATGAGTAGATGCTTGGCTAAAAGTTGAAAATTCGTGAGTTGGGATCTCCGTAAAATATAAATTTTATAATTTCTAAATGAAACATTTTAACGAAACTCCCGTTCTGATTACTTTTTAACGAAAATGAAGAGTTATTGTCAACAGTGTTGAATCATTTTAACGAAATAAAGTGGTGCTCTGAAAAAAGTACTAGTGTGAAATTTAGGTGTTTTTATTGTATAGACGCCATAGCTGAATGAGTAGATACTTGGCTAAGATTTGAAAATTCGTGAGTTCGAATCTTCGTGGATGAAACACCGAATTAGTGTGTAGAAGTTTTTTAATGAAAACAAAAATGTATTGAAAATTCGTGAGTTTGAATCTCAATGAAAACACAAATATAAATTTTATAATATAATTTCTAAATAAAACAATTTAACGAAACTCTTCAGTCTGATTACTTTTTAACGAACATGAGAAGTTATTGAGGAGTTTGTGCTGATTACTTTTTGATAACGAAAATGAGTAGTTTAGAGCATAGTTGATATATTTTTCAGTTATAAGAAATTGCTATTGGTAAAAGAGAGATGGAATATCACACCGACAAGGAGAAACTATCAGAACTTTCCCATGGCTAGAACAAAAATGTGTAGTTGGATGAGGATAGTGATGATGATAATATATATATGTACATATATATGTGCAAGTATGCATGTAGGCTGCCGCCGTAGCCAAATGGATTGGTGCGTGACTACCATTCGGAATTCAGAGAGAACGTAGGTTCAATTCTCGGTGAAACACCAGAATGAAGAAAACGTTTTTTTTTAATAACGGCAAAGGCAAACCTCCATGAAAAAGCTCCTCATAAAAATATCTGCCGTTCGGATTCGGCTTGAAACTGTAGGCCCTTCCATTTGAGGAACAACATCAAGAGGCACCCCACAAATAGGAGGAGGAGCTCGGCCAAACACCCAGAAAGGGTGTACGCGCAAGTATGTGCAAGTATGCATGTAGGCGCACAGGTTAGGTGTCAAACATTTATTTTCTTGTCCAAAATTTCCCTACAACGACAATACATAAACAAGTTACCGTTGTTGCTGTGCGAGTAAATTAATGCTACTGTCTTTTTTGCGGTTTTCCACCTACGTCAAGCAGTCGGTTGGAACAAAATATATGCAAGTGTTTGCTCTGCCAACGATTCTAATGCTTTTTTCGTACCTAAAGCATGTGTGCCGTAAATTTTCTAGACTGACAGAAAGCGTAAAGTAAAGAAATTTACAAAACCTCTGAAACGCTTGAACGGAAATTCACTCACACAAATCGCGAAACGGAAACTCGAACAAGTTCAAACTGTGGAATTATATTACATTTTCGAACTTTCCTGTTTAAAAATAAAAACTTTTATAAACAGATGTGAAAAATGAAGTTACAACGAGGGTAAATATGTACTTGCAAATGCTTATATATGTATATATCGTTTGTGCAACTAGTTGAACAGACACGTGTGTGCTAAAAGCTTTCACGAGCGGAAATTCAATACTATTTTGGCTAGTTGCTGGAAAGGATTGTCAGGGTGGGTATTGTTTGCGATAAACAAATCACGTTGTTTGTACTAGCTAACAATTTCACAAACTTTTTTACAAATTAAATGTAATATCATTTGTATCATTTTCTATTAATACGAAATTTATATTACCAAAGTTCTCAAACACGCAAATATTTATAATTACTTTAATTATGGGTAGCATATTAAAAAATTTATATAAATATATAAAAGAAAAAGTATAAATATATAAAGTAGGACAGTTTATTAAACATTTCAGAGTTTTTATTAGTATTTGAGGAAATATATTTATTATATGATTTGTTAATTTGTAAACAACCCTTGGGGGCCTATCGATGAAATTTTCAAAGATAAAAGGGTGATATCTGAATTTTTGAGCTTATGACGCAAAATAAATCATCCAGTTTTGTTCCTTCGCACAGTTTTTCTAAAAAAAAATGATTTTGAGTGATGGAAATCCTTATTTTAACCTTTGATAAGCGCTTCATTGCTTGCCTGTTTGTAAACTGTAACTGCTTAGTTCAGAAGTGTCACATATAATTGGTCATCATTAAAGGTCAAGTGTATGAAATATCCGTAAAATCCGCGTAAAACTGCTAATTGAAGGTTGAACTAACTCCAATCGCCTTTTACTAAAAGGTGGCACAAAATTAATTATCAATGACAATATTGCAAAAATTATTAAGTTTCCGAGACAGTGATTAATTTTGAGCCACCTTGCAGTAAACGTCGATCACATCCAACCTTCTCATAACAGTATTGCCCGGATTTTACGAATAATTTATAATATTGTTATTACATACGAGAGCTGTATGCTAATTACCTCGTCTAGGCTAAAAGGTGGCGCTGCTAATATTTTAAAAGTGAAATTTCTCTAAAATTTAACCTTTCACAACACTACCACCTATTATGATTTTACACCGATACAAAAGTGAGGTGATAAAATATTTATATTTGAAAAAGAAAACCAATGATGACACTAAAACGAAGGACGTCCAGACCGAAAAAGTTAAGCTACGAAATCAAAAAGGATTGAAAAAGTCACAATTTTGTGAGTAAAAGTGTGTAACATTTCTGAGATTATTGGTATTTATATTGAATGGCTATAAAATAGCAACTCATTTGGATATGAAAAGGTGAGTGCCGCGATTGCTTACAATTGGCAATAATCCGGCACATGAGGCAATTTCAAAAATGCAATGCGTTAGAATGCGAATTGCTTTGTCATCCACAATATTCGCCGAATCGAACACGCAGCAATTATTTCCTATTTCCAAATATAAAAAAATGGCTCCGAAAAAATTAATTTTGCCCTAAAAATTAAGCCAGTACTAAAACTAATTCGTATTTGGAAGGGTTGCAAGAATCTTATTTTTAAAGCGATACAAAGGATAGAAAAACGTTCGGCAAAGTGCATCGAGCTGAAAGGAGACCAAGTTGAAAAATAAAATCATTTTGCACAAAAAATTACACATTTAAAAAAAATATTCGTGTTAAGTCCAGGTACTTCTCATATATCTCTCGTCTATACCCTATGATCAGAAGGTATCGGGAATGTTTAAATAAAACAAAACAGAGTTAATTTTCAGGGAAAGTTTTTTTTATCTCCTTCAAAATATGACCCGTTTGAGGCAACACACATGTGCCAACGTTTGACCCAGTCCTCCATGCACCCCTGGTAGGCCGACGAAACAAAATAAGTCGTACGGGGCCATATCAGGTGAATACGGTGCCTGCACGATAGTATTTACTTGGTGTTTGGTCGAATAATCCAGCGCAATTTGGGCTCGGTACGAGGGCGCGTTATTATCATGCAAAATCCAAGAACTGCCCACATTTCCGGCCGTTTGCGACGTACAACAGCGCTCAAACGCTTCAAAAAATAATATTCTTTATTGGCTGTCTGGCCCGATGGAAGGTACTCATGGTGCACTACCCCTTCCGTTCGTTTAAATTAAACATTCCCGGTACTTTTTGATCAAAGGGTATATAGTAGACCCCAGATTACGTGGATGATTAATTTTATATACTTGTAGACACCTGATTAAATGGTTGTAGTGGCAGAGAAGTAAATTAGTGCTAAAGCCACTGATCCCCTAGGTACCCCATATAAAAGCCCCAAACTAGCTTGAAATGTCTGCAGTTACAGAAAATTATCAAGATGAAGAACATGAGGGACAGTGCTTCGATAATTTGTAGATATAGCTTAGAATTTCAAATAAAGGGTGTTTTTTTTAGAGGTTAGGTTTTCAAGTTGGCACTACTTTTTTCGTAGATGGTCTTTTTGACAGCTGTCACTTGATTTATGCTTAGTTTGGTTTGCCATTTCATAATGAATAGACTTACACCTGAACAACGTTTGCAAATCGTGCAAATTTATTACAAAAATAATGGTTCGGTTCGCGCGACGCATGAAGAAAATTTTGTTCAGCGATGAAGCTCACTTTTGGTTGAATGGGTATGTCAATAAGCAAAATTGTCGCATTTGGAGTGAACATAATCCACAAGCCATTGCTGAGACGCCGTTACATCCTTAAAAAGTCACTGTTTGGTGTGCTCTATGGGCAGAGGGAATCATTGGTCCATATTTCTTTAAAAATGAAGCCGGCCATAATGTTACAGTCAATGGAGAGCGCTATAGAGCCATGATTAATGACTTTTTCGTGCCTGAATTGGACGATGTTGATGTGGACGACCTTTGGTTCCAACAAGATGGCGCTACATGCCATACAGCCAACGCAACAATCGATTTATTGAAGGAAACTTTTGGTGAGCGCATTATCTCGTGCCGTGGACCTGTGGCGTGGCCTCCAAGATCGTGCGATATAACACCGCTGGACTATTTCTTGTGCGGCTATGTGAAGTCGCTTGTCTACGCAGATAAGCCCGAGACGATTGACGTCTTGGAAGAGAATATTCGGCGCGTTATTGCTGACATACGGCGCCAATTGCTGCAAAAAGTGGTCGAAAATTGGGCCTCTCGGCTGGAATTTATTCGAGCCAGCCGCGGCGGCCACTTGCCCGAAATCATTTTTAAAACATAATGGCAAGCCCTTATCTTTATAATAAAGCTAAATTCTTGGCCATAACATTAAATTATATACGTTTTATTTCATCTTGAAAACCTAACCTCTAAAAAAAACACCCTATATATTTTGTGGCAGATTGAAAGGTACCTTTTTGCTAAGCGTTTAGGTACACCTAGATGCACGTCAAGCTCCACTGCAAATACGCAATCAAGCGCGTTCTGTAGTTGAATTACATAAATGAAGCGTGATGATTGAGCAAAGATTATCACTTGAACGCTTGAATGACCAAAAACGCTATTTTTATATTCATTTGGTTTATTAAGCGTAGGGCTGCATAAAAAATGTGTTTTTGTTTTTTTGCTATAGTTTATTTGTAATTGTTGACGTTTATATAGGGTCTGCCATATAACTTTACGGAATTAGAAATGCTATAAAAAAGAAACTACTCAATATTTTTCCAAACTGTTTTTTTTTGTTTTGAAGTACAATCCTTCCGGTTAATGATGAAACACAACTTCATTCATATGGCTGCCTCGGATAGCTATGCGCCATCCTATACGATCGGTCCAATTTTTCAACACATTTTCGATTGTATGCTACTGTATTTCAGCTATGACATTGCGTATGTTGGTCTTCAGTGCATCAATTATTGCTGGTTTGTTGGCATAACACTGGTCTTTGACGGCACCCCAAAGTTAATAATCCAACGGCGTCAAATCGCAGCTCCGAGGCGGCCAAACGCAAAGTAACGCACATAGCTTCATTCGGTGCTTTTCTTCTTCTCATTGCCGTACATAATTTTCGTACACATTCTGCAACATTACCATGATTTTCAAAGTAATGTCGTAATATTTCCCAGCGTTATTTGAGCGTATACACAACCATTTTCGTTTAGCGGAAGAATAAAACTAATTTTCTGTCAAATCAGATGACAGCTAAGTGTTACCATTCTTCAAATAATACCTAGTTCAAAATCCGTAACAATAGATAGCGGGCCCTGTATATGAGTGTAAGTATATTTTCATTTGTCATTTTTATTTTGTCCTCTTGTATTCTCTTTATTCTTAATTTGAAACACAAGTAGTGGAAACTCGTTTAAGAAGCTAAACGGACTAGCAAAATGTAGTTTTTTCCTTGCAGTAAAGGCAATAAATTGAATGAGCTCAAAAAAATGTCTAGTAAAAAATTAAGAAAAATTGACCGCAAAAAAAAAATGGCACACCTAAAATATGAAGTTAACCAAAACAAAAGAATATATAAATTTTGCTTAATACCAGCTTTCATAAAATTATTTTCAAATAACGGTATTCGGGAAAGCTTGTATGCAAAAATTTCATAGTTTTCAAAAATTTGTTCGAGTCCATCATTTTTAAATTTCGACGTTGCTTTTGGGGACGAATTTCCGAACCCGCTGTACAAAGGAGTTTTGCACATTTAAGAAAAATATCCTTGAACTCAAATTTCTATTTCTTCAAAACTCCCACTCATACTTTAGAAATGATGAACATCCATACAAACTTTTTACTCACTTTCTTTTCTCACCACAATACGCGCTAAAGCATTTTCATCACAGAGCTTTTAAGTTGAGATTAGATACGTTTAATTATCAAAAAGAACATTTTTTAATCAATAAATAAATAATTGGCGCGTACACTTCAATTAGGTGTTTGGCCGAGCTCCTCCTCCACAAATTTAATTCCATTACACAGGAACTAATAATCCTTGAGCAACGGAGCAATCCAGAATGCATTCAGGGAGGTTTGACGGATATTTTCTTTACCGATGGGTCCAAGAGTGAAATAGGGTCTGGAGCCGGATGGTACTTAAACGTTAGTAATAAGTATCACTAAGCTATGGTGGAAATGACAACTGTTTTCCAAACAGAAAGTTTTGGAAGAAAGTAGCCAAATGGATAATCGAGAAGAGATGGAGCGGGAAACAGATTGGAGTTTTCAGTGGCAGTCAAGCAGTACTGAGGGCCCTGGAGAACGCAAAACAAACCGCAAAGATTGTTGAAGAATGTAAGAAGAGGCTTGGTGCACAATAGATCAATATGGTCGCAGTGCAAAAGGGCCATACCTTAACCCTTTACTACCAAGAAGAGGCTTAATTCTGTCGCAATACAGAACAGGCTTATACTTATATGGGTTCCAGGACAATCCGGTGTTCAAAGAAACAAAATTGCCGATGAATTGGCCAACCGTCGATCAGCGGTTCCCCCACAAGGGCCAGAACCAATAATCGGAATCAGTTCCGCAGGAATCATGAATTGGATCAGCAATTATGTATGCAATTTGCATAAAGAATGGTCTAGAATGCTGCAGAGCTGTAAAGTGTTTTGTGGCAAGTCCGATCAGAAAACTGTCAAACTTTCTACTAAAATTTAGAAGGAGAGACGTTCGGTTGATGGTCGGTATGATTACAGGACACAACCCATGGATGGGGTCAGCATATGACCACCATTGGAATCATTGAGGACCCAATGTGCCTGTCTTGCTAGGAGTTACTAAATTTCATGGTGCTCTTTAGCTCTATCTATTCAAACTTCAATTTCAATCGATTAAATTAAAAATGTCGAAAAATATTCCCAACTATTTCCTAAGTAAAAATAAATAGTCAATAACTATTTTGAGTGTTCCCAGACTATTTTTGGAGCAAAACTAATTTCTTTACACATAAAGAAATTGAAATAAATATAGAAACATATGCTTTTATAATTATATACCAAACTGCTCAGAATGCTGAAAGGACTCGATTCCGTATCATTTTTATCAATTAAACTTGAAACCACATATTACTTTTCATGCAAGGTAAGTCAGTTTCGAAAACGGAGAATTCGGTCATTAACCACGTCCCCCTCCCATATTAGATTAATTGCCGCGCTCGCCTCCCATGTAATATTAATTTGCAAAAAAAACAATAAAACGTGATATCATATCTGCTATAAACGAAGTAAAGTTCCTTAATAGAGCAAAATTGTTTAAAAAGTTGCACAATTTAATTTTGGTTTTGTATAAAGACGTCTAATTTTTTTGGTTAGAGTAAGTAGTAGTAGGAGAACGGCCACCGTTGAAGAATGAGTTGGTACGTGACTACTATTCAGAAGTGGGCGAGATCTAAATCCCGAGCATGAAACCCCAAATGATAGAAATATATATATGTATATGCGATCCTTTCTCCAAGCGCACTAAACTACGAATATTCGGCTCATGCGTGAAGTCGGTATTGTTGTATGGAAGCAAAAAATGGTTGGTGTCTAACACCATCACTCAGAGGCTAGAATCCTTCATCAACAAATGCCTCCGCATCGTCTGCAGAATATTCTGGCCAACCACCATCAGTAACGCCGCACTGTAGAGATCAACGAACGAGGAACTCATCCTTAGGCAAATCAAACGCTGAAAGTGGCGATGGAGAAAACCACCAGATAGCATCACGAGAATGGCACTGGACTGGAACCCGGAAGGGAGCAGAGATGCGCGAACTAGCAGGTGCCAACATCTCATGAGACTGTGCAAAAACAACAGCACAGAACCGTGTACGATGGAAGAGTCTTGTCGATGCCTTATGCTCCCGAGAGGAGTGAACAAGGTAAAAAAAAAAATGCGATCCTTTAATTCCTATTTGGAACATAGTACAAGTTCTTTCTAATAGCGGTCGCCCCTCTTAAACAATAGCAAACCTGCAAGAGTATTTCTGCCATGAAGCAGCTTCTCATCAAAAGACATCTGCTGTTCGGAAGCGTCATGAAATTGTAGGTTCCTCCATTTGTGAAAAAACATAATAACGCACACCACAAATAGGAGTTGGAGCTCTTTACATCCTTTATTGGTTGAAAGCGCCAATTATATATATGTACAATATATATAAGTATTTGGCAGTAAATAATAATAATTTTATTTCCCTTCTTTCACGGTTGAATTACCTACCTATTAATATCCGCTTTTGCATTTCTTTGGAAAAAAAACAAAACAAAAAGCAAACACAGGCCGATAGTGCTGGCTACTAGCGTCGTTCGTAATGTAACATAATTATTCATAATTAAGTAAAGTAATTCAAAGCAAAAAAAGTATTTTAACTCGCTTCAGAAATATAGATAATAGCGTCGGATACCGTTGGTATTTCATACTTCTAATTAAATTTTTATGATTATTTTATGTAAATTTCCATTTAAAATAATTGAGTTTACCCTATCATTTAGCCACCATAATTTCCGTATTGTATCATTTATGTTAAAAACTGAATTCTTCGAAGCGTGCGAAAAAATTCCTTCTAATCTTTCGCCTTGTCAGGTGTTAAATAGACAGTTAAGAGTAAAACTTGCCTCATCTTATCTAACGCCTACGCCAAAATGTTGATGTAGTAAAATTTCACCTCACACCAACAAACACACACACCACAATTATGATAACTCAACACAATTCGCTTCCACTTCGTTTCGATTAAATTATTTTACTGTGAGAATGAATTAAAGGTGTTTAATCATGCCGACGCAATATAATTAGGAAAATGAGCTTCACAGTAGAGAGCAGTTCCACCAAAGACACTCCTTCAACTGTAATTTATTTCACTGTCTTTGCCACAATTTGAACTCTTTACTGCTTAGCTGGCTCTACTGACTCTATGAATTCAAATGGCTACACCGCATTATTGGTAGCATTTATGTATCTGAAGGTAAGCACTTTTACTAATTTGCTTAAAACTCCATGAAATTATCGGGCGCTTCATATCATCTATGCTCATTTCGTGTTTTGCCAGCAAAATGCTAAAATACCATAATACGAAAATCCGCAGCAATAAAGCCAAATAGCCTGGTTCCAAATAAAACTTCCAACGCTCAGCGCCATGCACAAACAATTGCAATTAGCCTTAATAGCTGTGGCTTGGAATGTCAAGCGACAATAAGCGCAGAAGCATCGGCTGACAGGCATTCGCATGTATTTGTACCAACTTTCAATTGTAGAAAATTCCACTGTTTTGCTGACAACGAAAATCGTTCAACTACCTACGCATAAAATTACTCCTACACGCAAATGAAGAATTGTAAAACGAATGTGTAGGTAAAAGAGAGCAAAACGCTTTTAAGCCGAGAGTCTGATTGTATAAGCACACATATGTATGATTATTTGAATGTGTGTGTATATGTACATATGTGAATGTATAGCTGCATTAGCAGCGATACCAAAAAAGTATTCCAAAGACTGTTAATTTCACTTGTTTGAAAATTTAATTAAGACGCCTGAAGGCAAACTTGTATCTCTGTACAGTACAAGTACTTATAGATATGTGCATATGTGTTTATGTAGCCATTCACATTACATGCTCATTGGCATACACATAACATTACCTACGCACTCACATTCATATGCTCGCATGCAAGGCGCTAGCTGGGCGTGTATCCCTTTTCACTTTTCAAAGTTTCAAAGTATGTATCGAATTAAAGCGCATAGGTTGCTGCTGTTTGCGGTCTACAAATGGCGTACTAATTTTTCATCGGTGACGTTCAAATTCTTCTCCTTCCAAGTAACTTGGGAATTATTTGCACAAAGCGCGATTTAAAGTAACCTGAACATTTTCTTCACACATCTTCTTTTCATTGCAGTGACACAGCACACAATTTATGATTGCATTTCTTTTGATCGACTATTTTTACCTGCGTCATTTAATTCTGGATTGCCGTTGTACTTTTAAGATAAAATTTTCTGTAATCCTATAAACAACATTGTCTGCAATTGGAAGGCGTATTAGCACGCACTGAATATTCTGAGAGAAGTTACAATACCTAGTTGCTGAGAACATCGTTGAATCGATAAATTTGGATTACCGGTGATATTCAACTGAACAGCGGAATGACACAATCTGAGCTAATATATTATCCGCTGATTAGTATTTTGGACATTATCGGATATTTCTCTGAAAATTATGTTATTTGTAGACGTAAGGAAATTGAAAAAATTTTAAATTAAATTGAGTTTCTTAAAGTCAAATAACTTCGGCTGGTTTAACACTCAAGGCTCTTTCTTAATTTGTAGTATACAATTTTTTTCCTTGGCCTTGGCAATGTTGACCTCAAGTTCGATAGTGCGTGCCAGCCTTCGCTTGCATGTCCGTGAGTTTGTGAAAGAGCAGGTCAACACAGCATCGGTGAGGGCGCAACCCAGCTTGCACGTCTCGAGCGTTCGATACATTGAAGTATAAAATATATATGGGGTGACAACTAAGTAACTGCGAACTTTTTTTTTTAAATCAAAGACAATTTTTTCATGAGACTAAATGACTTTATTCTGTAATGTATTGCCCATTTTGATTAATGACCTTTTGCTATCTTCCAGGCAGCATCATAATCCCACGTTCATAAAACTTCTGGCTTTTATTAGCGAAAAACTGAATCAGGGACGATTTGACATAATCCTCATTTTTGAAATTTTTACCATTCGAGGAGTTTTGTAAAGATCGAAACAAAAAGTAATCAGATGGTGCAAGGTCAGGACTATATGGTGGATGTGGCAAAACATCCCAACTAACTAACTCCTGTAAGTTTCGCCTAGTGGCCAAAGATGTGTATGGCCTTGTATTTTCATGATAGAATACAATACATTTTCGATTTGTCAATTCGAGTGGCTTTTCTTTAACTGCATTATTTAGTTTCGTTAGTTGTTCAATGTAGACATCAGAATTGATCGTTCGGTTGGGTCGTAAAAGTTCAAAGTAGACAATTCCTGATAATAAAACCTTCTTTGGATGAATATCAACTTTTGATGTTGTTTGAGTTGGTTCACTTCACGATCTTTTCCGTTTTAAAAATGGATCATTTTCATTACGTTTCTTTAGCAAATCGCAGCTGTTAATGCGTTGCGTTAAAGCGTTTCTTTCAGTTCGTGACGAACCCATGCATCGAGTTTTTGATCATAGCCAAGTTGTTATAAGTGATTTTCAATGCATGTATGTGATACATGAACCTTCTCTGCAATCTCACGTGTTGTACTGTGATGATCCGAATCGATTATTGCTTTGATTAGGGCCTCTTCAACTTCAACTGGAGGACCAAAGCGTTATTCATGTTTGAGTGAAAAATCACCGGAACGAAATTTGGCAAACCAATTTTGACACTGCCGTTCTTTTAAGACTTTATCACCATAAACAGCACATATGTAGCTTTTTATGAGCTTGCGATGCGGTTTCCCCTTTGCGCAAATAAAAAACCAAAATATGATGAAAATGTTCCTTTTGATTTTCCATTTTTCAACGAACGCCAAACGAAAACTACGCAACCGATCAAAAAAATTGTTTTTTAATGACAGCTGAATTGCCAACTATCAAATAACAAAACGTGTTTTACATTTGTACTACGTCTGCAAACCTAAATAGTCAACTGAAGCCATCAATGAGTGAAATCCGCAAATACTTAGTTGCCAACCAATTTTTTTTTAAACAATTTTTGTTTACTGATGGACAGCTGAAACACATTGTTTTTTTAAATTTTTTTAATAAATTTTTTTTTTTGACTTGTTTCAAAAATTTTCTGACGACGCACTTTAAAGAATAATATACCAAAATTTTGAACATCGAATAATTCTCAATGTTATAAAATTTTATTTCTTTAATTTTTCCGGTCAGCTTTTTATTATACTTAAGCCCACAAATAAACGAACTTTCAAACAAATTTTCGGTAAGATCCGAAATAATTGGATCTCGAAACATTTATATAAGGTTGGTTTTAAGACATGAAATCGCTCATTTGTAAAACACGAAGCATGCTTGTCTGTACCCCAACTTCGCAAAGTAGTGCAGTTTATTTAGTGCCGGAAAAAACCTTAATCCATTTATATCTTATATGAAAAACGTACGTTCATACAAATATTCTTCAATTGTACAAATCGATTTTTTTCCTTGTTTATTCCTATCGGGAGTATATGGCCTCGACAAGACACAGTCTTGCGTTGGTTTCGTTAATCTGTTTTAGATTTCTGACAGTGTAGGTGATTAATCCGCCGCTACCAGTCCTAAATAGTGGGGATGCCCACCTGTCACAGCTTAGGAACAACACCTTCTAACTGTTTAGAGCGCCATCTGTGTTTTACATTTTTCTGCCAGAAGGACGCACAGATGGTTGAGGAGCTCGCTAACTTGGTGTGTCTGCGCTATTACCGCGGTTGCCCGCTTCCTCTTGTTTGTTCTTTGTTTTTTGCTTATTTTAGCAGCCACAATGCAAATAATGCGCTGACTTGTGTGCGAGAGTAAGGATGGAAGGGATAAGTTTTGGGTTTGAGGAATGAGTTTTATTTGTTTTAGGAACAGGGAAAGTAGGTAAATTTGAAAAAGAATTGGCAAGAAGCAGCCAGAATTGGCGAATAGAAAGGATGTTGTGTTCCATAAACTTATTGTAAAGCAATTTAATAACACTTTTAGGTCTTTGTAAAATTTTTTTTAAAAGTTTTTACCAAGATAAACGCGGACTTCTCTAATAGCTCAAGTATGAAATTAATATATGTAAATAAAACATGGAAAACAATTTATTATCGAATCGTGCTTAATTTCCTCCCCGTCTGTAAGTATGCAGTAAATTGCCTTTTTATCTATAATTTCATTTGCGCGCAGATCGCTGCAACTTCCAAATGGCTAATGAAGGGGTACATTGAGAGCGTACACTGCGTTCATACAACATGAAATCAGACACCAATTCATCACATCAAGAAAATCTTCTCAAAAAGCTACTTATTCCAAGAGTTCTAGTAAATTTTTTAAAAGGTGTGCTCTAACAAACCTTATGATGAGGAAGAGATACTGGGCTTTTTCCTTTGAAGTTTCCTGGTTAGATTAATGTTGTGCCCATACATACATTTATACATAGAATTTTGTCCTTAACTTTCCCGCTGTGTTTATTTACGTAATAATACAAATTAGCGTAGATGTGAATATTTATGTAAATATGCTCCAGAAATATCATTAAATACATACTCGTACATGTGTGATGAGTAAAGCCCATGAAGACATGCTTCACAGCACACTGCATACAAAAAATACTTGATTACGTATTTGGTGGAAGGGCAAAGCGTAAATTTTCTATTTATTTGAGTGTAGGAGTATATTCATAGCGCTAACTAAATGTAGTCCGCCTTTTTAAAGCCTCCTGCTTATTTAACTTCAATAAAACGTACTTGAATTCGCAGCTAATTTTCTGCTTTAAGGGGACAGATACTTGTTAACGGCCATATTTTCCCTGATTTTCATTAAAATTATTTAAAATGAAGAAGTAAATATATTTCAAAATTGGCATACAATTTATTTATACATTAAAATAATATAAACAATTTTGTGTTTTATTTTAATCATTTAAAATGACGGATGTACACTCAATTCTTCCAGGGAGGTCGCAGCGGGGCTTCTCAATCGGCGGGCATTGTAGCATCGGCGTCAGTGACCTGAATACAAAGAACCAAAAATGTTGTTTGTTTATTAATGTCATAATTTCTATATGAATTAAAACAAAATGGAAAAAAATCGCGTAATAAAATGCTTAAAAAAATGAGTTTTGGGGCGAATTTTCCTACTATTTTTGCTCCGAAAAAATTATTTTTCGAAAAACTTGTGAATTCACATAGAAAGTAATATTATAAAAAAGATGTGTGAACAATTTTAGGGAGCTCGGTGATTAACTTTAATATATGGAGAAGCGTGAAATCTCCCATACAAGAATACTGTATATCAGCGCAACCATTTATGATAAAGTTCTAAATCTCGGTACTAACAACGGAAAGTACCAGGAAACGGAAAAACGGCCGTGTCATGCCTTACATACATATGTACATAAACGGGCCTCGTTTTATGTGTTCAGAGCGTAGCAAAATTATTACCGCTACTTCAGAAAACGTGAGAGGAAAATGAATATACACAAATTAACTTCGTACAAATTGTTTAAGGGGAGGAGAAATTAGTAAAGGGTGATAAGATTGGAGGTATTTTCCCCAACAGGGTTTTTTTAAAGTTCACCCGTGACTATTGTCAAACTAAATTCATGTTCTTTTTCAGTATTCATTGGATGAAATGCCAATGCATGGAAAGATTAACACCTCAACAAGGTTTACAAATCGTAGAATCGTATTATGAAAATCGACGCTTAGTGAAAAATGTTCATCACGCGCTCTAGCCAACTTATTTGTCTAGCCTCAACCATTTTTGACTTAATGGCTATGTCAGTAAGCAAAATTGTCGTATTTGGGCTGAATACCAACCCGTGAAGGCGCTACTTGCCATACGGTCAGTGTAAAAATGGATTTACCAATATCGTGTGATATCACATCTTTAGACTTTGATTTGTGGGAGTATGTAAAGTCTAAATTCTTTGTAGATAAACCAGCTTCGATTGACGTATTGAAAGCCAACATTACTAAAGTTGTTCACAGCATACGGACCGAAGTCTCCAGCGAGTCATTCAAAATTGGTCTTTACGGATGACCGAATAACAGGGCAGTTGCGGCCAACATTTGAAATTTGAATTTTCGTTGTTTTATTTCAATTATTAATCCGATACCTCTAAATTGATCACCCTTCATATCTACGCAAAACATTCCACATTTTACTCTACTTGTCTGGCTATCGGAAACCAAGATTTATTGGAAATTTACGTGTTGTATAACGCACTAATTTTATCATAATTACTGCTTTAAAAATGCTTCCAGTGCAAAAGCGTTAAATGAAGGAAGAAAGAGGGCAGAGTTCCGCTTAAGCAGGCACAGAGTAGGCGCTAGAGCAGCATTTTGCACTGATTTTTCACTTGATCGCTCCACCCTTTTCTTATTTATTATAACTCGATGAGTTATTGGAATCCTAATATTAAAAAATAAGAAAAAAACTGAAGATGTTTTTCCAAAATTACAAAAAATATATTTTTTTTTAATTTTTAGCAAAAAAAAATTCCTAAAAATAATTGTTCCTTAAATATTTATTTTATCCTAAAAAACAAAAAAGAAAATGAAACATGTTAAAAGGCCGATGAAATTTAACTTTAACAACTCTATACAAAAAATTTTAAGTTTTATATTGTATAATTTCAAATATTACAAGAACAAATTTTTGAAAATATTGAAAACAAAAATTTGTAACCAAAAACTATTTTACTTAAAAAAATTGTTTAGTAAAATAACCTATATACTATTTACTTTTGCATTAATTTTTTGTAAAAATATTTTTTATGCATATTTTGTCCTAAAAGATTAAAAAAAATGTCAAATGTAACTTTAAAAACTCTATACAAATTACTTTGCATAAAATTGTCAACATCGAATAAATTTCAAAATTATTATACTCAAGCCTACAAATGAAACAAATTTCGGCAAAATCGACGATAATATCCAAAATGGATATCTGTGGATAGTGGATCACTTGACATGAAATCGCTCATTTTCCGCTTTATTCGACATATTTTGCGCTACGGAATTTTCATCTATTTCTCAACGGTCGTTTCATCATCGTAGCGTATGCGATAAAAAGCACGCAAGGCATACATACGCTTCGTTGTTGCACACATATGTATGTAAAAAATGGCAAGCCGCACAGGGGTCGTCAGGTACCTGCTCTCGTCCCAGCAAGCATTCAGCATGTCGCTTATCGTGCAGCAGAGTCGTAAAATATCCTGTACGCTTGCAGATTGTTATTGACTTTCATGTATTTGGCACTCAAAAGAAAGGTGTTTTGTTTTTTTGGAATGAAGGAATAATTTTATTTAAAAGGTGTAACAGGTTTTTTAAGGTAAAAGCATTTTTAGGCATCCCGTAAAATGTTTGAAATTTGTTATCATGCTCTTGTAACTCCCTCGCGGCAAATAATAGCTGTTGTTTGAGTTATTCCTAATGTCCGGATGCACCCAGTGTCTCCTTTTACTTTTATTTCTCTACCGATGGGGAAGATAATATAATAAAATAAATTCCTCTTTATAGCTCGACATATTGACGACTCGTACTCTGACGATAGCTAATTGCACTGTGTGTGAGCAAGGAAGCGTATCGTTATGGTCGCTAAAAAATAATGTATGGCCGTTGACGATACGACCCGTGTGCGAAGGTCCTAGGTGAACTTTGCACCAAAAGAAACAAGATTTCAGCACGTTGAATTTTTGATAGAGAAAGGAAGTGACAGAAGAAACTTTCAGCACTGTTTCGTACAATGGAAAGTGCGCATGGAACGCTAAAAGAATAGCGAAAAATATTGGAGGTAGTAATAAGTGAATACATATATATAAAATTGAAATAAAATGTCAATCCTGTTAATTAATGTCCATTTATTAATTAATTGAAATGGGAATTATTGTTGGTCAATTCTTAACCAACTTGCTAAAGTACACAAATAGACTAGCACACAAAACCCGTATAAGGCTTAGAGGCTTAAGCTTCTGTAATCAGTGTTCTGTAATCGAGTGTGACTTTACCTCAATTTGATATGCACTTTAAAGTGTAAAAATCATATGTCATTCACAGGCTCTCCTCTTAATATATTCAGCAATGTTACTAATTTGCAATGTCGTCAGAAGGACAGCCCCAATTTGGATTTGTAACTGTTTGCCTTAATCTCCGTCTAAGAAATTAGTACACAGAAATTGTGTTTGTAAATTTTTCTGTAAAATAACTCATATCTTTTAGTGCAATTTTGGCAAATATAAGCAATTCGAATAAAATTTTTAAACACTAAGTCGCTTTGTGTTCCCGTGCGTGTCGCGCTTGTGCGTCGTGTTGGACATATTGAATACAGATCGAACGCAGGGGAAAAATGGTTCTTGTTGCATACTTCTGAACATACTACAAGATTATTTGATGATACAATTCAACTTTGTATTTTTATGTGGTTAAAGCTGCCCAGGGTTTGGTGATCTTTTACCCAAAACTTACTTATACAACTTATCTTGTTCATGACCTCCACCGAGTATGTAAAAAAAAGCGCGAAAATGTATTAAATAACTAAAAAGGGTTTATGAAGGTGTCAATAGAAGTTCCGCTTCTTAAGTTCAGTAAGCCCGAACTACCACTAACCCCGGAACCTATACTCGATGGAGTATATGGCACGAAGCAGTTAACTACTACACGAAGGAGTTATTGACTGACATGAACTTCCTCTAAAAGCTTATTTTTATTTCGCGCAATTTTGGCTTTCTAATAAAGTCTACTAAAACACTGGAAGCATTCGCTTGGCCACTTGGGACCCAAATACAGGTTATATATATAGGAAGTCGAAAGGTTGCTTGAAGAAAGCTATGATAGAGAAACTTAAATATGAAGTTGACGAAAATTAAAGGTCCCATTGTAATTAGGGAAATTGCTGAAGAATTAAAATAAAACTAAACGAGCCGAAACAATACTTTAACTTACTGGCAAGCTTCGAGCCATCAGTAAAGAACTGTAAGCAGCTTTTCAATCCACTCTCGTCTGGCAACAGTTCTATTACTACATAACCTATTAAAGAATGATTCATTCATACAATAGTCAACCTGATTTGTTGTGCTCAGACCGAATGATATGGCTGAATGCCCAGCACCTTGATTAGTTGTGGCAGACGGAGCAGCAGTGTTACCTGAATTCTGTTTTTCAACCAAGTCTTGGGAAGGTTATAAGAAAAGAAAATATATTCTTATAGAATAAATAGAATGCCTATTATTATTATTATTAGGTACTACTATTAAGCTACTGCGTATTGCGACCAAAAGAGATATATTGTCCAAAGCTTGCTGAGGTACCCTATATATTAAGGCTTTTTAAATATTTTAGTTCTTTAGTTCTTGGGTTTGTTGTTCCAGAAAGACTAGGGAAATGCTGTGAAATTCCCAGAAAGTATAGCGACTCTTTTCATGTTTTTGATAAAGTATTTCATGCCGTGGCGAGTATTTTGCTCCACGTACATTATCGTATTTAGATCCGTCGCTGAATACATGCTTAAAACCATGCATTTATTTTTCTAGCTGCGCATGCCATTTTTGGTGCTTCTGCTTACGTTTACTGCTGAATATGTGTGGGAGTATTTTTCCAGTTATTATCACATATCGAATGATATTGTTGTGTACTTAGTGGGTATGCACATGTCTCCCAGCTGGAAATTGTTCCCTTTCTTACATACTTTCTGAAGTTGAGTTGATGAAAATTGAGTAGAAAACTGTGCCCAAGTCTGTGCACACTTTCTTTTTACAAGACTTTTGGGCTGCGAGACCTACATGCCAGTCAAATAGGTTAGGTTAGATCAAAAGTGGGATTTTTAAAGAAATTTACTCGTTTCCTAGAGAGACCGACTGTGGTACCTCAGAAATATTTCAACAGCCCTATACTAACACACCTTTAGTACGCATTAGTTCTTGGCAAAATATGTCAATTTGACTCAACACCAAAAAATAATTTAAGAAATAAATATGGACATTTAAGAAAAGTCCGTATATTTATAGACAAGATGCCAAAATCCATGAAAAAAAAGTATTCAAGTGCTGTTGGGGTCAATTGACACAATGAATTGATGCGTGTAAAAATATCTCCAGATTTCGGCGACTCCAACCAGCCACTCCAGCGAGGTTGCATCCAAACCTTTCCCGGTCCTTAAGTAAATGGTTCTTCAGAACGCTGCAGTGCGGCCTTTTTTGTACAGCTCTTACAGAAATTCTCATGTGGACCTGGCACTCAAATAATCATTTGAGAATAGTATTTAGTCTCCTAGCTATTAGTCTCTTAATTTATCGAGTATTGCCGAAAGTAAACACTACCCAGGAGGCTCATATATTAGTTTCTTAAAAAAAAAAATTGCCAGAATCAAATTTTTTCGGTATGTTATTTTTTTTATAGAAAAGAGCAAGCATTTGCATTATTTATGAAACACGATCTCATCATGTGACTAGCTCGCCAGCTTCGCAGTAGAGTTACGGTGATAATTTCTACAACAAAAAATTATTTGTGGCATAGCGCGCTATCGTAATAAAACTTAAGATCACCATCCATCTACAAAAAAAACTTTCTTCTTTGGTGTTGATGAAAATACACTTTGTCAGAATACGTCTGCACTATTTCCCAACGTAACTCAATCGTAAAGTGATTCATTTCATTCCGTGAGGATATAATATTAACTTTATGTCAAGATTTTAGCGAGAAAAAGCTGTCACTACCAAAATAACATATGATAAGAAATAACACTATTATGGCTTATCCTGTACTTTATGGCTTGTGACACCTACTGTTAGTACCTGTTTTGTCTTCTTCTTAAATCTCCATAAATGCGAAAACTGCAATCGGAAGTCAGATCCTTTTCTTACGCAATCGTCTGCTTTTGTGTTTCCAGAAACACCTCTATGTCTCAGAACCCACAACAAATTAACACAAAGAAATTAAATTAATGTAAAAAAGAATTGACATTCTTGAACACATTTCGAGTGGACCGTTATCACCTTAAAGAACCTGATCGCGACTTGACGAACTACCGAAATTCAACATACTTATCAGAGTTGTCGCCTTTAGTATCTAAGCTTCACAGAATGTAAGTTGCTGGAGGAATAGACAAGATTTTGATTACATTTCTAAACCGTGAACATAGATTGGCACCATGTTAGATCCCCAAATAAAACTTGAAGCTGTGGAGTAAATCGATATCCGTAGTCCGATAGTCACAGTTTCTATATTCTATACTTGTTCTGCTTAAGATGTAGGCATGACCTATGCACGCCATTCGCAAGCTGTTAGACGCCCTAGGCCTTAGCGCATACTCAGCCCTACAACATTTCATATATGTACATAATTATTTGCCACATGATGCGTGAGAAGACTACTATTGTAACGCAACCGCATGCCAATCGGTGCACTCATTACAAGTTGACCAGATGAGATTTTGTGTGAACGGCCTTTTACAAAATCGACTTAGTAAGTAAGAAAGGGTTTAACAGCCGCCATTTACATCCTATATAATATTTGAGGCCATAGTTGTCAATTGTATTCTTGCAGGTGTAAAGTGCCTACTTTTCCTGAAAGTTGCTAGCCGAGAATGATAATGGAAATCTGGTCAAAGGTTTTTCCAACTGGTTAAGAACAGAAAAAGTCGTTAGAAGATATTGATAGGTTTGTTCAGTTTGTTAATCCGCCTATGAGAGCAACTTCGTTTGAAACTGCAGAGATGAAGAGGAGTGGGAGAGTGTGGACATTACTCGCGCCACTGTAGTCTGTTGCCCAAGACGTGATCCCGATACTTTCATAAGTAGCTCCGCTTTAAGTAGCCTTAGCTCTACTTTAAGTCGCCTAAGCGCGCGCCTTTATAAGTTTCTATGTAAGGTGGCAGCTAATGCAATTTCACATAACCTTAAAGTTGAGTTGAGATCTTGAAACTATGTATTTGATTTCCTAGATGCCACTAGTTTTCTAACAGACAGTATGAGTTTGTATGCAGCAAATGGAAAATATCGATGTGTAAAACAAAGGATAAAATTATTATTGTATTATACAAAAACACACAATGCGCAATGTAAATTGTTAAAAAAGGTTTAGTAAGAAAAAAGTGTATCACTGGTCAAGTATTGATTTTAAAGGACTAAATACTTAGTATGCAAATTTTTAGCCATGGAAATTTTTATTACAGGAATAAAAGCACATGTGTGCAAGGATTATGTTTACTTTGGTGATGGTGCAATCATGAATGTGTCTATATACATATTCTTATTTTTATTTTTTAATACAAACGCTTTTTTTGTTGCTTTGCCATTTAGCTCATGCCTGATTTTTATGAGTCTTGCTGTGAGCAATAATGCTCAAATGAAAGCAATAAATTAGAGGCGATGGCTCGTGTCACAGGCATAAATAACTTAACGGTTTTTGGTGGGACAGGAGTAACAATTTAATACCGTCAGAAGATTAGCCATTCAAGTTACAGCTTTAGAACTACCGAAATTCCGAAAATCGTAACTTATTTCAACTTAAAATTGCTTTAATACTTACAATGTTGTGCTAAAATAGAAATTCAGATACATGCATATTTACTTTAGAGAATTTTAAGTGAACTAATGTGGAATTCAGTGCCACAATCCATCATTATCGGCGAGAAGGCTGTTATGTATGCACATAGAAGACTCGTCTACTCATAATTTTAAATGCAACAAGTCACTGGTTCTAATTTTAATGTCAGCACAAGTTCTATTTTTAATGTTAACATCCCAACACCATCTTACGAAAGTCTGAAAAGAGGAACGTGCGATTCAGGGACCATATATTAAAATAGGTTGTTCAATAAGTTTTACGGTTCGATAAAAAAAAAAAAAATAAATTTTATGGTTGTACGGTTCAGTACTGAACATCAATACACTTGTTCCAATGAGACTCTAATTCATACTTGGAATGTACAAGTCCCTGAAGTGAGAATCTGGAGGGGCTACGAAATACACTTCCACAGCTGTTATGAATTCATCATTTGATGAAAAACGCTTTTCAAACATGTATTTTTTAGGTCTGAAAACAGGTGGAATTCGCTAGGGGCTAAATCTGGTGAATAATATAGATGCTCCAACAAATTGAACTTTAATTCATGGATTTTAGCCATTGTCAAAATGCTCTTGTGACACGGTGCATTGCTCTGATGAAAAATATTTTTTTTTCGTTTGCAAACTGGGTCTTTTTTCACGATTATTTCCTTCAGCTGTTTTGAAGGGTTACAATAGTATTCAGAATTTATTATTTTACCAGTTTGGAAGTAATCCACAAACGAAATTCTCTTCGTATCCCAAAAAACTGATACTAACACCTTCTTGGTCGATTTGGACACGATATCGTTTGGAGCCAAAGAGCGAAGTTCACACCACTCTTTAGTATCTTTTGATTGATTTAGAATTATGGTGATAGACCCAAGTCTCATCCATAGTGATAAATCGACGCAAAAAATCCACTTTATCCTTTCGTAAATGCTCTAAATGTTGCTGAAAATGTCGCATTCGAATGTGTTTTTGTTCCATTGTTAGCGAATGGGGCACCCATTGTGCACATAGCTTTCTGAAACCCAATACTTCAGTTGTTGCTTGCACCTACCCATTAGATGCCTGATACAAATATTTATAAACGTAAGAGTGCGTGTAAAATGAGCGTGATAATTCTGCTGCCGAATTCCCTATGACTTGACAGTCGAAGTTACTCTCACAATTTTTCTTCTTATAACCAAATGTTGTAATCTATCTACGGTTTACAGAATACTGAACGTGGCGCCTTCCGAAAACAGCTACTTTATTTATCACGACTTTGAAAACCGATGAGATCATCTCTGCAGATAAACAATGAAATATTCAGTGAATGGCTATGTAATATTGTGATTTTAAGATGTTTGATTTTTCAGTTGAACAAACTAATAAAAATGAACTGCCACTAAACGAATGAAAATGGTTTGAAATAAAATTTTTTATTCTCGTCAGATTCATATTTTTTAATCTAAAATTACTGGACTGATAATTTTCTCTACACGCTTGTATAATTAGTTTTAGGCGGTCAAATGGAGAAATTGATAGAAGAAATTAGAAGACATAAATGTATTCATAACCAAAGGTGCATTGAATACAGAAGCCGCAGGACGAGTGCTTTGGCATGAAACCTATGAGCGAGCGGTGAGAAGTTCTCGTAAGAAATTTATTCAAACCTTGCTTTTCCCCAATATAGTACCAAGAAATAATGTTTCTTTTTCGTTAGACTTTATGTTCATAGCCAGGTGGAAGAGCATTCGGGAATGCTAGACTGAGGAGTATACTCATATAGGACCATAAGTCAGGAAATACAGCTAAGGTTAACACAATTTGGCTTTCTCAGCTGTCAAACCGATATATTGTGTTGGGGAATAAGTCCGTAGCGTTTTTACACAAAACTTTTAGTTAAACAAAAAACAATAATTATTTACATAAATAAGTGAATCAATAATATATTCGCCGTTACTGCTTACAACCTCTTTTCACCTCTCGGTTTGACGCGGCTTTGACGACTTGTGCAACATGGGGCCTGGTGTTGTCGTGAAGGGGTATGGTTTGACCATGTCGATTAGATATTTTCAGTCGAATAGCCTCATTCACGCGGGGTAGCTGGGCAATGTAGTGTTCCTTGTTGACCGTGGCATTCTTTTCAAGCATTTCCCAGTGCACCATGACCTTCCAGTCTCACCAAACACATATCATGATCTTCTTTGGTATACCACCTGGATCCACCCACTCCTTTCTTTGCTTCATATTGATGTATAGGCTCCATTTCTCATCTCCCGTGACGATTCGGTACAAAAAGCGCTGTTTATGATCGCGTGTTGCTGGATGGCGGACAAGATGCTGAGAAGCAATTTGAAGGCAACTTTCTTGGTTTTTTTCGTTGAACTCGTGAGGCACCCAGGCTCCCAATTTTTCTGTAAATCCCCTTGAATGAAGGTAATTGAGAATAGTTTTATGATCGCAGCTCATTTTTTCGCCAATTCACGATTGGTTTGGCGACTGTTCTCCATCGAATGTGATTTCAGACGTTCTTGATTGAATTCAGAAGGCCTTCCGCTGCGGGACGTGTTATCGACGTCAAAGTTGCCATTTTTGAACTTTGCAAACCATTTCCGTGCTGCAGACTTGCTTATGACACCTTCTCCATACACGTCGCAAATGTCCCGGGCTGCCCTCGATGAAAAGCAAAGAAGAGTGGGTGTCGAAAATGTTGAATTTTTGCCTCCTGGGTATTCCATTTCTAAGCCATAAAACTAATAAAAATAAATAAATAAATAACTCAAAAATACAATAACCAGTTTTGTAGAGCAGAAAGAGTTCTATCGAATGAATACGTACCCTTTGCCAAAAAGTAAACAAATCGTTGTAAAATAAAATAAAAATAAAAGAACGTTATGAACTTATTTCCCAACTCAAAAGATAATTCTCATGCAGCTAAAAAAACATCCGATATATGGATATTATGAAGGATGATTTAAAACGCTGAAGAAAAGCTTGAATTAATTATTTAAATTCCTTTAAACTAATTTTTAAACAAAGTTTGTTTTCGAATTTTCGCACATTTATTTTTAAACTTACTTGCTGAGAATAGCGACGATGAAAAGCAGAGATTTTAACTTCTAAGTGATTTTGCTTTGTGCTTTTGTTTGTAAATCAGATTTCTTTTCGTGTATTTTTGTGAATTTCTAAATGGTTTTTGTGCCTCCGTCTGCAAACGAAATTTTCTTTGATGGATTTCTGCAAATGTGATTTCATTTATGTAAAGGTAAATCCTACACGTTTTATAGGTGCAATAAATATGTGCAAAAAATTAGAATAACAAGACTGATATATGAATACTTTTTGTACTTAATAGTTACTGTTATTAGTAATACTTCAATGAACACGCCTTTTTTTTAAATAAAGAAGAAACGCAAACGAATCTCTATCAGCATCAAAAGAGAATCCACACATATTCACAAATTCTGACTATTGTTTTTAAATTTCAATTATTTTTTTTTTTATTTTGTTTGTACGGCACCAAAAACATATAATGAAACGTTTCAAACTTTGTACAAAATTAATAAAAATTCTACAAATTTTCAACAAAACTTCAAATTTTTGTTCAGAATCTTTAGATAAAATTTAGATATACATTTTTATAACTCGTTGAATTTTACTATTACGAAGTTGCGAGTGGACAAAAATCGTATTGATTTATTTGGACAATTTTTCTTTTTTTGCTGTAATTTTCTTCATTTTCGTCATTTATTTTTATATGGAACAAAACACTCTGAAAACTCTTGTGTTTTCAATCACTGGACTGTCAAATAAAGGTCCCACATTTATGGCAACATAATTGCTGTACTCCATTTCCAACACTTAACTTTAAATATAATCACTCTATTACTTTTCGTTTATTGGCTTACAAGTTCAATTTCCAACTGAATACCCCATGCACACGCACCTTTGCTTATATATGGTACATGTGCTTAATAACTATGGTGATTTCTAGATATGGCAGCTCATATCTTCTGGCGAGTTCTGCTGTTCTAAACCCTGTCTGTGCGATGTAGTCACCTGTTGTCTTCGCCTAACTCATCTAACGGTACACCCAGAAAGCATCTTTCTCGCTATCTGCTGTCGCCATTAAAGCTAATTCATGTTTTTGTTTTACCGTTTCACCGTTCATAATAATATATTTTTGTCAAATAAAAAAATAATTAATTGATAGGTACTCGTTCTGGATTATCAGAGATCTTAATCATCTATTAGCTACCAAAGCTGCACATTTACAGAGAAAGTGCGCAACAGTTTCCTTCTCTGAAAGGTCCCCACAGCTTCTGCAATGGGGGTTAAATGGTAAACCTATGACCGGTAAACACAGCTACGAGTTTCGAAATTGAATGGTGCGGAGTCCCTAAGACTTTCTGAGTCCTCCGAATATTGTACTGGGGTCAAATGGTTTTCAAAATACCACATGAAAAAAAACTCATTAGCAATTTCCATGTTCCTATGTGCTTGAACCCAGAGTAGAGAAATGTTACCTGTTACCCAAAATATTTGGTCTCCTTCTTACAGGAGTTCATTAGTTAGGTACTGTAGAATAGCGTCGTCAGAGTCTTGCCGGCGGCGTGACTAGCGGAGAAAATGTTAATGTCTCCTCGCTTCTACGTTCCCTAAGCATTTTGCATGCCTGCAGGAATGCAAAGACTTCTGCCTGAAAAACCCTATCAGTATTTGGCAGTTTAAAGGAGATAGATAAATTGGCTGATTTAGAGAAAATCCCTGCCTCGACTCCCGATTCCAAGACGTCAGTGAAGATGGAGGTGGAAGATTCGGTGCAGATTTCCAATCCTGCCTATTTGGAAAGATTGCCCTAGCACGACCCTCAAACTCCGGTCTGCGGATGCAGAGATCTGTACGAAGTTCAGAGAAACTGCCCAAAAAGCTACCATGTCCTCATTGCCTACAGAGGCCAACCTCCTTTAACCTGATTGCACTTTGAGCTGTGATGGAAATAACGTCAAACTCGATGGAAAGGAAGTGCAAAACGACATTCAGGGCAGAACTGAAGCATCATTGGCAATAGTTCTAAAAAATCTTTGTTCGAAATCTTGCCGCAATACCTTTATTGGAAACTGAAACAAAAAGCCTTGTTTCTCGAAGCATTCTATACAAAACAAAAACGTGTTAAGAATCGAGTACGGAAGACCTATAGCTTCCAAGGTTAGGTTAGGTTGACTTGGCTGGCTAAAAGAATCTAGGTATGCTCTGAAGCTCTAACCGCAAGCGACATTCTAGCCTCTCATGTTGTAAAGCTCCTAAACATTTCATTCGGGTTCTAGTTAAAGCAGGGCAAGAACATAGAACATCTTCTCCCTCTCCTCTAGTTCATTGCAAAATCTGCAGATAAAAAACAAAATATCCTAACAGACCACTTTACTCCTTCTTTTTCCGACTTGAAAGTTATGTTATACTTATACCAACCCGCCATTGCAACACAGCCTATGTTATTCAGCCTTGCCAAGGGAAGATGAGCTAATATTATATAGGCATGAATATAAATATATTTGAACGATGCCATATTCCCTCCATAATATCACACATAAGCCTCGCAAATAAAAATGAAAGACAATTTTCTTTAATGCTCTTTCCCAGCTTGATTTATTCAATTTCAACTACTATAAAATATATGTACCCGCGAGTGCACACGTGGGCATAAATACGTACATGCCTTTATACATAAAAGCAAGCGACGGTCAAATCAAAATCAAAATATCGCAAGTGACAAATATCATAAAATCAAAATCGCTGCCATTACTTCCCTCATTATTTGCCAAAATTACAGAAATTACGCTTCAACACTGGCGACTCGCCATTTAATAGCCTGAATTGTCAATCAATACATATCGCATAACCAGAAATATCTCGCATAAACGCGCATAACCAGAATACATCTCTATATACATGTATGCATTTGTAGCAGCATTAAAATGGCATAAAAGGAATGTACATATCTAAAACGGGAATGTGCGCATATTGCAGGACTATTACGATCAGTGAATCAATGAAAAGAAGGAGGCTGCAATACATTTAATACTGCCTTTCAAATTTGTGAAAATTATGAAATAAACATATGTATGTATGCTAATTAAATTTTATTGACATGGTATTTTCATATACAAATTTCATTAGATATAAACTGGCTGTATATTACAAACGGGGTTGATTGAACCCCGCCTTAGTTGAACTACGCGTTCGAGTTAACAACAAATTTCTTTCATGAGTACCCTTTAGAGTGAACACATATTTTCCTTACGGCGTACCTAAATCCACAACATCTAACATAAAAACGAAAATAAGACAACAATTTTAAAAACACTATTCTGCAATTTCAAAATAAAATCTTCTAAAATCAATTTCCGCGAATGCGAAAAAAAAATAAAACAAAAATTGAATTGCCAAAAATCTTGAAAAGCGAAAAAAACAAAACTCCCAAAAAATGTTTTTAAATATATTTTGTCTTAAAAAATTAAGAAACCAAATTTCAAAAAATTTCCTAAACAAAATTTTTTAAGCATGTTTTATTTTAAATTAGAATAAGAAAAAAACAATCTTGAAAAGCGAAAAAAAAATTCCAAACAATTTGTTTAGTACGTTTTATTTTAAAAATTTAAGACTATAATATAATTTTATCTGAAAGAATTAAAAAAAAAAATCCAAAAATATTTTTTAATTTAAAAAGTAATTAATTAAAAATTAAAAAAAAATTGTAATTGTTAGAAAAACAGAAGCTGCGTTATTTTGAAAAAACATTTTTCATCAAAATTTTCGAAATTGGATAAATTGCAAAATAATTAATTTTTTTCAGTTTAGCTTCTTGTTATACTCAAGCCTATAATACATAAAAATTTACAACAAAGTGCAAAATACTATACCTTGATCACTTGACATTGAATCGCTCAGCCTTAATTGTTGTACTATTTAATTTTTACTTTAAGCACATATATATGTATATAACTTAGTCCGTAAGGTTTGTCAGGCATAGTCATATTGAATTGAATTGCACAATCCGAATTTTTTCTTCATTTTTGAGAGAGTCAAAGTACTTTTTTTTTAAATTATTACGAAGAGTATTTCTGCTATAGCAGTCGCCGTTATTTTGAATTAATCTTGTTTCAATCCTCTCCAAAATAATGAAAATTTGCTCACTACGAAGCTAAGCAACATTTGCCGAGAAAATTGCTAACTCAGAACAAAAACCTATAAACCTTTATTTTTCTATTTCTAAACGAAATCATTTATGGTAATTTACGTTCATAAGTACACATACGTTCTCTAAACAAAATATATGAATATGTAATGATGTCTGTATGTATTTAATTGCAGAAAAGTTTACTTGCATACACCTGTTTCACCCACAAGGTATAGAAAATAACCGTATTTCCAATCAAAAAATAATCCCAAGGGAAATAGTTTCTAGCAAATAACGACAAAAATAAAACAAAAGCGAAAAAATACAGAATCTGTGCCATAAAGTTGTCATATGCAAAAGACTAACCTGGCCAACCGACCACTGTACTTAACGGATCTTATAGTGTCGTTTGACATGAATTAGCTGTGCCAGTTGCGCTGGATTGACGTCGACTGTAACTTTATAGCAGTAGTTTGATGCCCACTTATCTGGGGTACGAGAATATTACTTGATTACAATACTCATATGGGACGTGATGAGTGGAATGCCAATTTACGATGCTAAACACATAAATGTAATATAATAATATAATATAAGTGTAATAGTTTTCCTTGCGCTAAAGTATATATGTACATATGTAAGTATACAGTTAGTATGTGCATACTCGTATATATGAATTTATGTACACATAATTGAATCACTTTATTTTCTTACAATATCCGCAACATTTTTTATAAAAAAAGTATATCGGCTTACTGGCACGTTTATTCTACGAAAAAAGCAAAACCGCTAAGCGTGCTGGTACCTAGGTATACATTAACAACAAATGTATGCACCTTCATCCCTGTGCGAAATATTCGATCACTTGTCTATAAATAGCGACCCGTCTGAAGATTGGACATAGGGAAATTATATGTTTTAAGTGATCCAACCAGGGTTCATTTAAAAAGTCTATAAAAACATTGTTGTTTGACTTTTTGGTCGCGGAAATAAACCTCCGCGTGCACATCTGCCATAATAAAGTTTCTCATACAAATTATTTAGTTTAGAGAGAGCATTAGGTCATTTGTGGAGAGGATAAATGAGAAGTAGAGCATTGAGTATGAATAATTTCCCATTTCATTCGATCAAACAACTTGTACCCACCTGTAGTCAGTATTCGACTAACTGAATTTCGATTAATCTTAAGCACAATTGATTTTTTAATTATTTTTAACTCTAAAAATAGGCCTACATACCAGTATATAAAATTATTAAGATACCTTTATTTTAATTTATACTTGGAAAAAATTGTAAGGAAAGCAAACGAAAGATGGCGTAATGAAGCTACCTGCAAAATCGCCCGTCAACTGTGGCCGACTCTAAATGCTAATCGCACAGAATCTCTGCTAAGCCAAAATAAACACAGTCTTAGCACACTAATCTCAGTCATAACGGGGCACTGCCTAATAGGTAGACACGCCCAAAGAATGGGGGTCTAAGCACATGTCTTCGGTAGAAGTTGTCTAGGAAGAGACAGTCTCTCAGCTACTGTAGCACTGTCCTGCTCTATTCAGACGCAAGTTTACTATTCTGGGGAAAAAATTGTGTAATGAGTTGGAAGACCTCAGTTCTGCAGAAGTCAGAGATATTCTAAAGTCACACACTGGTTTTAGGAGAGATAGGGATAAGCTCCCCAAGCGGCATCACAATGGACTGTGAGCCTGAGTGTGTCCCATAGGACAGCCGCTTCAACCAAACCTAACCTAACGTTTAACGAAGTAGGTAAAAGGAAGGACTATATTTCTACAATGTTTTATTGGCGTATGTATGCTAGTTCCGACTTACTCAAATGGGATCGGATGGAACGTTCTTTGTTTGCTATATTTTAAATATTTTAAACCAAATTTTATTTCACTTTTGGCACAAATGACGTGTTTAGCTATCGATAGTGGGTGCTATTTTACGATACATTCATTTTTTGGTGACTATCGATACCGTCACCCGAAATCTTAGGAGTATTATGTTTATTTTCCCGTCTAGTGAAAAGTGGAACACTAACCCAATATGGCTAAATGATGACTCGCAAAAATGGTACACAGGTGGTTCCAAAACCATCCAAGGGGTAGAAGCAGGAATAGTGGCGCTTAGAGCACACAAATCTCTAACACTAGGTACAGATACCATGATTTTCCATGCGGAGCTCTTCGCAATAATGGAAATAGTGAAAAACATATCCAAAAGAGGGTTCAAGAAAGTAAAAATTAAAATACTTTCGCACAGCCAATCGGTTCTCAAAGCTTTGAATAGCTTCACATTCAAGTCAAAAGTCCTAATAGAGTGTAACAATGCTCTCCACAAACTGGCCACTCCTAATCAGGTCTC
This sequence comes from Anastrepha obliqua, assembly GCF_027943255.1. Classification (NCBI taxonomy): domain Eukaryota; kingdom Metazoa; phylum Arthropoda; class Insecta; order Diptera; family Tephritidae; genus Anastrepha; species Anastrepha obliqua. The sequence goes on from NC_072892.1 coordinate 94,144,960, forward strand.
CCTGATTTGGGTACCAGGACATGAGAGACACCAAGGAAACGAGAAGGCAGACCTTTATGACAAAAACGGGGCAGAAGGGTTATTTATTAGACCAACCCCATTTTTCGGCTTTAAAAAAAGTAATATAAAACAGGAAACCAAAAAATGGATCCAAACAAAAATCAGGGAATAGTGGAACGGGTGTGATAGATGTGGAATTGGAAATCGAATTGGATGGAGAGAGCCGGGAATGCCCAGTGTTCAGTCTCCCTTGAAATTGAATTTATCTCTCATGACGATGAAGCCGTATTAATTGTTGCAATGCTCGGGGCTCCGTTGCCTTCATTGACGGACCCTCGTGCGAGATAAGATAGTGCAGACTTGAAGATTTCTTTTTTTCTCAATCGTGTGTGACCTTCATTTAGACGTAGATTTCGGGTTAGTTTATTGGGATGGTTTTCAAGCTTTAGGAAATATTTTTAGCTCAACCGTACTATTTCATCGGTTACACATACACATCACTATTGATAACAATTTTTGAATGCATGCATCCCAAGCCAGATTTGAACACCATCGCTTTCTGATGTCTACTACAGAGAAACGTAAAGGTCTAGCTCCATCTGGTAACAGTAAGGACCAATAGATGGATGTGATGTCTTTCAGCCAGGTTGAACCTAACTTAACCTCGCTTTCAGTTCAGTCTGAACGAATTTTCAACAAAATGGGTTGAATTATAAATGATCGGATATCATTCTAAAACCGTTAACGCGCTAATTTTTTTTTGAACAAATTTTATATATTTTGATGATATTTAATTGACCGTAAATAAGTTTATTATACTCGTATATACAAGCACAGTCAAAGTAATTAATTGTGCTATAATATTAATCGGGCATGAATACTTGGCCGCACTGGCACTCTACTTAACAACTGAGTTTTTCAACATATCAGGATTGCAGTAAAAATGGAAATACAAAGCGTTTATCAGAAACGTATGCGAAATCCACGGCCGGTGTAGTCAAATGTAGTGGTGCACAGGTCCCATTTGGAAATGCAGAGGTTTGAAAACTCGGGTACGAAACAACAGCTAATAGAAAAAGACCATGACAAATCTACGAGTGTGAGTCTGCCATAAAAAAAAATGTTGGAACAAAATCTAGATGCATACCACACATTGGAGGACATTGCAAGCCCGGCCAATTACCTAACCATATATAATGTGGAAGGAAATTTGTTACGCATACATACAGCCTGTGTCAAAAAAGAAACCGCGATTAGTCATGAAGCATAAAAGATATATAAATATGTAAAATTTGTTTACATGAAAGTATGTATAAAACTACGAGTGGCAATTACTCATTAAGCCGTGTAGTAATAAAGTAGATTATTTCTTACGTTTTTGGAGTGCGGCTACCCAATTTTTGTACAATACCCTAATATTATCCTAAAGGTGGAAGCTCCTACAGTTTTACTCCGCCTGCGGCTAGCAGATAGTTTTTATGAGACGATTTTTAATAAAGAAATTCATACGAGAGTTTCCCACTGACTACGTAAAATCTATTGTATATCTACAATGTATATTGAATCTAGAATCATCCGAAAAATAGCCCGGCATAAGTCTTTCAGCAATGACGGATAAGAGAAAGTAAAAAAAGAGAGTATTAGAGAGGCGAAATGACGAATGCAGAGTGATAGGGTAGTTTGTAGAGTGATAGAGTAGTGATAGGGTAGTTTGTAAGCGTTTGATGCACTTTTCGCCACTTTTAACTTTTAACCAACAGTCAGCAAATTGTACTACTTGTACTATTAAATTTTTAAAAGTAATAAATTCCGCTAGTAGAAAAATTAATATTCTGTGGCGACATCCATCCCTGCGCACAAGTCTTGCCCTTAGAGGAAAGTTGGCTACAAATATGGTGGACGCAGAAGTATTGATTCATTTCATGGACGCTGTTCTGGACTCTCCCGAAGTACTGCATAAAGTAGTTCTGGGAAGGGAGTCTCCCCAGAAGAGGGAGAGGGGACCTTTGTTTTAGTGGTCACGCCATTTGACTCAGTTGACGACGGTCGCTGTAAGTGCGAAGGCATTTTGAATCCTATTTCACCCACCCAACAAAAAAAACCTTCCAACATAGTTCTGATACCGCATGAAACTTAGATATCCGATATTCGTCTTCGAAACTTACTGCTCTAGTTAAAGGAGAAGCTAATTTCAGTCTCTAAATGTTATGTGAATACAATTTTTGTGTGTGCATATTGCGTGTATATTGATAAAGCTTTAGCAATTTTCCTTAAGTTGCTCAAAAACAAATTTGCCAAATCATATTCATAATCCATGCAGCAGGGAATGCGAATTACGTATTATACTATAAGCTTTCTCTATAAAAAAAAACGACTTTTTTATTTAATGAAAAGAGTTTATGGTACCTTGGCACTATGAAGTAATATAACATTAGGGTGTAAATCAATTTTTTTTTTATGTATACTTTTTAGTAATTACAGGGAGATCTGTAAAGTGGTTTCTTCTTAAACATTAAAGAACTAAATATAAATCAATATTTTTCGGAATGTAATTCGTTTATACAAAAAAGCAAAAATTCCCGCTATATGTATTGTATTGACTTTCTGTCAAGATTTCCAGCGTGAAAGAACTGCCGCTTTCAAAATAAGATATCATAAAAAAAAAAATACTATATGAACCACGCTGTAAATACTCCGGTCGGATTATGACTTTCAAGCAAAGAACTACGATTGACTTTTGTGTTAAACTTAGTAAACCTTTTCTCGAAACACATCAAAGGACACAAAAGACATATGAAGATTATCTTATCTGATACTCAAATTTACGAGTAAAACGAACAATTTCAGTCGAGATGCTTAAAAATTTTGAAAAACCAGGTCTTCCATTGGGCAGACTATTCCTAGAAAACATCGAAAAATTCATGATTTCACTAAAAATAATAAAAAATCGTCTGTGAAGTTCAGTGAAATGAAACTCAAGATTGCTCGGAAAACTATACATTGTATTTCTCCGAACATTACGTCTTTGAAAGCTCAGTTGAAGATTTATGTCTCACAAGCTGATATACGCCAAAGAATCGATCGGTTTTCCGAGCATAAAATTTCGATGAAGCATTCACCGTATTCACCTGATTGGCACTCCGCGGTCTCTATAATATATTACCCGATGCGAATTTGACGATAAAAGGAAAGCGACATGCAAATTGATTCAAAGTTCAAGCAAATACGAATTAAAAAGTACTTAGTTTTGATTGTTCTAGTGAAGCCACTTTCGCTGACAGCCAGGTCTCAAATTCGAGTGTTCGAAAGCTGTCACGAAAGCTGCTACTAAAACTGTCTAATTGAACGAAATTTAAATTTCTGTGAGTGCTCGGAGCCTTTAAATTGGGACTTTGATGCATTCATTGAATAATACCTAGTTTTGAACTGAAGCCTTCCTGTCACTTTTTTGAATAAAGGCTGTAGAACTACGGTCACTAGCCTTTCTTGTTATTCAAGACTGGCTAGTCATTTCGCAGCCGCAGGTAAATAACGATATTTTTAAACAGCCATTTGGTACACAAAATATACTACATATTTAATTAATAAAAAACATACTTAGACAAGCCAAATCAATGGCAACCTAAACTTAAACTGAGTTAAGGTTTGCATGGAATCAAATAAGCATAATTTGAAAACCGTCAGAGGAAGTCTAGCAGGGCATAATCGTATCACTTACTTGGGAATATACTCCAGTGCAACTTGAAGGTTCTGTAGGAAGGAAGATGAAACCATCAAGCTAGTGTCCATCACTGATCATAAGCGGCACGAACACCTGGGTAAAAATATTTTGCCAGCGGGCGAAATAAAACTGAATAAAATACTAAACTTTACTGAGGAAGTTTTTCTTATTGCAATACTCGTTATGGGTTCAGTGGGCGCAATAGATCTTTAACGTTGCAGAGCTAAATCCACTCATAATAATAATAAGAAAAAAAAGCAGAAAGAAGATGTCACATAAAATTACATTAGAACTCAAAAATTTACAAATAAACATATCTAAGCACATAAAAATAAAAAACTAAAATGCTCTTGTTGGTTTATTTTAGATCCAAGCTCTGCTCCTATTTGTGGTGCACTTTTTGATGTTTTCCACAAGTGGAAGGCCGCACAGTTTTATGCCGACTGCAAGCAGCAGATAGTTTTTTATGATACATTTTTTCATAGCAGAAAATCATTCGGATGTTTGCCATTGTCTGCCGAGGAGCGATCACTATTAGAAAAAAGCCTCTCTCATTTGGAGTTTCGTGCACGAGAATTCCAATCTGTAGACGTCATAATGGTATTCACGCACCAACCATTCGGTTATGCCGCCCAATGCTTCGAACGTGGACAAAAATGCGAAAATCTAGAATCTTGGAACGTAGACTACTTAGTATCATTTCAAAGATAAAACTCCAATTAAAAAAACATCATAACCTTGATTTTTTGATGAAATAGACCAGAAGCCTTATACATCCCCTCAAATAACATGTAATTTGTATACAATATTTACTTCAACGCTGACATATAAAAGTAGTTGTGGTAAAAATTTGTTAAAAATACATGTTTATCTTCAACAAAATGTACCGTTGTACTTTTATAAAGGTAATTATGATCTACCTAAAAATATATATATTTCTCATGTAAAAAATTAATGACAAATTTCTTTTGTTTTCTTAATATTAAGTAAATCCGTGTTTCAAGATGATAAAACCCCGAAATTGGGTAAATTTAGACACAAAGAAAAAACCTCCTAAACTTGTTTATCCTTTATTGCAATTTCAAGTCTCTATTGCTAGGCGAAAGTATTTATAATATTTTGTCTGCCTTTTCCATATTTCATTTTAAAAAAGGGCTTATCCGTATTTATAATACCCGACAACATTTTTTGTGAAAGCCATCGAACTTGCATTGTTTGTTCGATTTTGAAAGAACTGTCGAATTAAAGAGCTTGGTTAGAGGTGTGCAATAAAGTTTTATTTTTGGAAGTTAGAACTCACTTTAGCGGTACAGGGTAATTTGGAATTTGATTTAATTTTACGAATGAGGGGGACACCCATCAGTTTGTTGGAGTATAAGAAAACTATTCAGGAAGTGAATTATTTGGGATGTGATATTTTCACAAATAAACACTGGATTGCGAAAATTTCATCATATTGTATATACATTGCACCATGCATATCATACATTGTACCGCACCGTCAGGTAGCTAACAGACACCAATTTTCAAGCAGATGTCAAGCAAGCCCGAAGTAGGCTCTAACTTTTTAGCATTACTTTAACTAAAGTGGGCTTTTATTTAAAAACAAAAGATAAATAGCTCGATCCATAATTGGGAAAAGTGTGCAAAATTTTGCATCGAAGCAGAATGCGAATGTTTTAATTACCTAAAGTCGACTATTTAAAGTTTGGTGAACAATTTTCAAGAAACTGGTTCTGTCGAAGATAGAAAAAGGGCTGGCAGACCAAAAACTGTACTTTTGGTTAAGAACATTGCTGCTGAAGCGCAGTTGTTGCAACCTCAATATCGATATTAACAGTTAGGCATTCATTAATCGTTAGACATTCATTACCTGTTGACGTGCTCAGGGGGCATTTAGGTGGTGCTATTTTTCACATACCATATAATTGTTAAGACCCGTATTTTGAACACAAATAGTGAAAGTTATTTCAGCTTTCATTTAAATTTTTAACCATATTATTTTAAAACAACATCTAGGCGCGCCTTTTGAAAGACCCTTTATCAATCACATAGTGTCACTGGTTCTTACTATTTGTAAAAACCTGGTTTATTATTTTGGAATAGAGGGTATTTTTTGCATCTTTGTACATTCATATTTTGTATATAAAAAATATAACTTATTTACATAGGTAAGCCCAAGTAATATTAAACTCTTAAAGTAAAAGGCAGAAAATGGAATATAATGCATGTAAATATATATCGGACATTCACTTATATTGAAGTGACTGGGGTGCCAACGTATACTTCTGCATATTTAATAAGCTTTCGGCGTATCAAACTTTAGTACTTAGGCTATAACCTTACACAGAAATCCAAAAGCAATTTCCTAAGGGATTGGTATTGGTGAAACAATACTTTACTTGTTGGCATTTCGCTCGCCATGCTTGTAAGTGCCTTTGTAAACAGACTTTAATTATGTACGTATGCCAATACAAGTACACACTGATATTACTAGCGCTCAAAATGGCAAACGTATTTACAATATACAGTTACTTGTACTCGTATTGTGCATTCTAGATGGGTTAAATAGCTTTACTCATATTTCGCTTACTCAGTAAATGAAGTAAAAAATTTAAATTGTTCTCAGCATCAAATAAATTGTTTTCTAAGGTCGTGTACAATATTCTGCATGTTCTTGTTTTTTTTTTCGTGCGAATAAGCGACTCAATTAAAGCGATTGGAACTGCGATGGTGGGTAATTCTAGTTTACATATTTATGTTGCACGGATGATAAGATTTTTGTTTTTGCCATATCAAATATTCGCCTCTTTGGTGTGGGAAATGTCACTCCTACTACTCGTATTTCACTCAGTTTGCGGAGTAAAAGCCAAAAGATTTTTTTTTTATAGGATACATTGGATTTTAGAAAGCAGGGATATTTCAGTAATGACAAAGAGGTCATAGAAAGAGAGAGAGAGAGAGAGAGAGAGGGAAAAAGAAAGAAAAAGAGTAAAGTTATTTTGAAATGTACGTGTGCTTAATAAATATTCAAGAATCAAATGAGCAGGTCGTAGTAAAAACAAAACTCAAACGAGTTGTGAATAAAAAAGCGACTGATAGCGACTTTCAAGCGCAAAATAGAGACAAATAATTGGCAAGCAAGTGTGACAGACAACTTTTTGAAGTTTTCATGTTTTTTGCTTGCGCGGAGATTTAGAAAGTGATTTTTTTTGCTCTCAATAACAAAATTCAAAAAAATTTTTTTTACTGTTAATTGTGAATACAAAAATTGTTTTGAAAATCATTTTCAATATACACCATTGCCACGTTTTTTGAAAACTATCGTTAATTGAGTGCGTCGCAAGAGATTTTCTTTTTGAAAGATAGAAAATTTGACTCATCACAAAATGGTGAGTATTGAAAAGTGTAATGTATCGGAGAATATTTTCAAAAATATTACACTGCAAGTGTTATCTTCACAAGATCGTGGTTTTTATGAACAATCGAAGTATATAGAAGAAGACATTTCAAATGTCTTCCTTTGGGAACTTTAAGTCCCTTGGACCTGGCGGAATATATCCAGCAATGCTAAAAAAGGAGGAGGCAGGCTGATTGAGGCCCTGAAAAGGATTTTCACAGCCTGTCCTGCACTTGGTTATATACCATCCCAGTGGCGACGCGTAAGAGTAGTATTTATTCTGAAACCAGGAAAAGATGACTATTCCCAAGCAAAAAGCTTTAGACCAATCAGTTTGACATCGTTCATGTTGAAAAGTCTGGAACGAGTGGTGGAGAAATATATTCGAGTGGGGGTATTACCGAGAAGTCCACTTAGTAGAAATCAACATGCTTACCGCAGTGGAAAATCATAAGAATCAGCCTTATACAATCTTGCTAGCAAGATTGAAGCCAGGCTGCAAATAAGTGTATGTTTATGCATCACGGGTGCCATGAGTACAACCTCTGGTGATGCCCTAAATGCTATGCTTGATTTGCTTCCCCTGGATCTTAAGATACAACAGGAAGCAATGAAATCAATGTGTGGGCTTCATAAACATGGTTTCTGGCACGAAGACGGAACTTCGGGACACACAAAAATCTTTCGGTTGCTATCTGAGCAGTATCCTCTGTTTTTGGCACCTAAAGACGACCTGATACCCACAGGTTTATTTGGAAAGAAAATTTCATGTCAGCAATCCAGAATACATGCAGGGTGGTTTAACGGATATTTTCTTTACCGATGGATCCAAGAATAAAATGGGGTCTGGAGCCGGATGGTACTTAAACGATAGTAATAAGTATCACTATGCTATGGCGGAAATGGCAACTGTTTTCCAAACTGAAGTTTTTGCCATCCTGAAAGTAGCCGCATGGATAATTGAGAGGAGATGGAGCGGGAAACAGATTGGAGTTTTCAGTGACAGTCAGGCTGCACTGAAGGCCTTGGAGAACGCGAAGCAAACCGCAAAGATTGTTGAAGAATGTAAGAAGAAGCTTAATTCTGCCGCAAGACAAAACAGGGTTCCAGGACACTCGGTGTTCAAGGAAACGAGATTGCCGATGAATTGGCCATCAGCGGTTTCTCCACAAGAGCTAGAGCCAATAATCGGAATCAGTTCCGCAGGAATCATGAATTGGATCAGCAATTATGTATGCAATTTGCATAAAGAGCGATGGACCGGTCTAGCATGCTTCAGAACTGCAAAGTGTTTTATGACAAGTCCGAACAGAAAACTTTCTACTAAAACTTAGAAGGAAAGACGTTTGGTTGATGGTCGGTATTATTACAGGACGCATCCTATGGGGTCAGCATATGGCCAACATTGGAATCATTGAGGACCCAATGTGCCTGTCTTGGTTGGAGAAGGCGGATAACAATGACCACTTTCTCTGTGAGTGCCCTACCTTAAGCTTTTCGCTCTCTTAAACTGGAGGATATTTACAGATTTGCTAAAGAATCTGGAAAACTCTCACAGGACTCTACCTCTGTCTCTATTCTTTCCTATCTCTTTCTCTGATACTTTTCTCCTTCCTTCCTTGACTATCTACCGTCTTTCTAGAGCTTTAAATACAATGGGCTTTTTAGCCTGAGTGTTTTAGGAGCTACCAAATCTTCTGGTGCTCCTTGGCTCGACCTTTTCAAATTTCAATTTCAATTTCACAAGTGTAAAATATGATTGACTTGCGAGGCCATTTGCAAAAATTATAGAAATTTCCAAAGGGTGAATAATTTTGTGCCGCCTTGTATAAAGATGATCATGTATAAGAGAAATATGTACATAATTTTTCCAAAAAATCAGCTGGAATAAGCCACACAGTCTAGAAGAAAAGCGCCGGCAAAGAAGCCACCAAAAAATTCATTTTCCTCAGCGTACACGGGGAGGACATTTGGAAAGTATCAGTTATCATTCATAAGATGATGGATCCTTTACTAGAGATGCCATTACTTAATGTGAATTTAAATAAAAAATCCGTAATTAAAAGACCCTGTATTTACACGCAAGCGAAGGCGCAGGTATCAGGTAGAAAAATATAGGTAAATACCGAATATGAACATTAAATTCAGACAAGTGAAATTTAAATTTTTTTTAATTCTATTCAAATTCGCGGCCGCCGTAGTCAAATGGGTTGGTGCGTGAAAACATCGAATCTCGGTGAAAACATCAAAATTAAGAAAAACATTTTTCTAATAGCGGTCGCCCCTCGGCAGGCAATGGCAAACCTCCGAGTGTATTTCTGCCATCAAAAAGCTCCTCATAAAAATATTTGCCGTTCGGAATCGGCTTGAAACTGTAGGTCCCTCCACTTGTGGAACAACATCAAGACGCACACTACAAATAGGAGGAGGAGCTTGGCCAAACACCCAAAAAAGTGTGTACGCGCCAATTATATATATATACATCAAATTCGCTGGGCTGAGGTTTCTTTTCTGCTATGTAATCAAATAAATAGTTAATTAGCTACGATGGAGTGGAAATAGAAATTATACCTAAACTAATCTAACGATGTTACAATTTCACGGACTTCCTTTCATGTTAACATAGAACAGGAAGAAAGAAAATATGTGATTGATTGAATGGTGACGACTGCGAATAGCAAATCACTATTTGCTTATAAAAGCGCTCCACAGGCAGTTAACATTTGACACATTTTCAATAAATCAACCCGTCTGAATCTGCCCGTTGCTAACAGCTGAAGAATATATAATTAGATGATTCCACCTCAATTCAGTTGCATGATTCATAATTTTTCAAACGTTTACCACAATGTAGCTTTTAATATATATTATTATACAGGTATTTTATCTAACTACACAAATTGCCATATCTTTGCGCGAAGAACCGGCTGCCTAGTCATATTTGGGTCATAAAAGTAGTATTCATAAAAGTTTGATGACCAAATAGCCAAACGTAAACTGACTTCTTCGGGCCACCTAATACGAATTTCGAGCGGACTATGAACCCACATATCTTGTACAGACTATCAGAGCAAATGTTGACTGCTTTAAGGAATATTACACTAGTAAGTAGTTAATCGAATACTCTTTGAGGGTGGTTACTTTCGCTTCAAAAATACGGCAATGCCTGAAGCAAGCCTCACTTTGAGGTTAATGAGGAACTTCTTGTAAAAGTTCATCTAATTTTCCATCCAATTTTAAGTGGATTGAATTATCGTCTTATTATCCTGGGAATATTCTCCAATGGATCTTGCAGGTTCTGTAGGGACGAAGATGAAACCGAAAAACATGTGCTGGCATCGTGCCCAGCAGTGATGCTTAAGCGGCACAAACACCTGTTAAACGTATTTTACCAAAGGAGGCAATAAAACTAAATAAATAAATAGGACAAATACTAAAATTTATTGAAGAAGTTGGGCTCAGTGAAACGCTCTGAATCCATGAAAGGGCGCAATAATTGTTCAGGTCGCAGTGCTAAATCCCCTCATAATAATAATTAGAATCCAACTTCAAAACATCTGTAAACTGTTAATAGGCTTACTAGATCTTGGTTCTTTTCTATTTTTTTTCATGAATGAGATAATATATTTACACATATACGACAATTGCTCAGAATTCAACATTCGAAAGACCTCATTACAGAGGCGAGAAAAGACGAGAATTTCCTTTACAACATTGTAACTGGATATGAAACGCGGTGTTTCCAACATGAACCTGAAACTGAGTATCAAAGTGCCGAATGGAAGGCCCAGACGAGCCACCACTCAAAAAATCAACCCGATGTTCATTTGTTTTCACGATTCCAAGGGAAATTGTCGTACCAACGGCCCAAACCTTCAATTCAATTTTCTATCTTGGCGTTTTGAAGCGTTTGTTGCATCGCATTCGTCGAATTCACCCTGAAAATCGCGAAGGAGGAAGCTGGCGCTTATTGCATGATAATGCACCATCTCATCGATCCACTCTTGTGACTAAGTTTTTTACTCGAAATCGCATTTTAACCATCAATCACTCACCGTATTCGCCGAATATGGCTCCCTGTGACTTCTATCTATTCGGAAAATTACGTTTGGCCATTAAAGAAAAACGTTTTGCGTCCGTAGAGGCCATCCAAAAGGCTTGCACCTGACCTGAAACACTCTTTCGAAATACATTTAGATCACGCCAAACAGTGTATCGAGGCCTGAGGGGACTATTTTCAATAAATAAATTCGAAGTTATGAGAACGAAGCTCCAGTCGTTTCCATTTTAGCTCAGTCTTGTTTACTTTGGACTTCACCTTGTTTGTACATATATGAGGTTTTACATCCTAGTAATCACAAATCATTAGCAGGTGTTCATACTTATCCATATGTCCTCAACTTCGCTGATTTATTGATTTGTTTGAAAAGTTAACGGATGCAGTACGAGTACATAGGAATAGCAATATTTGCCTTAAAGTTCAGAGGTGCCACCAAACGGGCTGTCTGAGCGCCGTATGCTTTATTATACAATTTTTTTTAATCGAATTGGTAGTTTATCACCTAGCTGTCAAATTGCGTGAGCTTCGTTGAAGGTATAACGAGCGGACAGGAAAGTAGTCATTTAAAGCTGAACATTTAAAGCTGGCCGTCATGAATCAGCTTTTTTTGTGTTTGTTTTTTCTTTCTTGTGATATAAGCAAATGGCTTGCTTCATTTCAATTCCCTTATGCCTCATTTAGGTGCAATAATCATTTTTTGCTCACATGTAATTAATTTGTAATTAACCAGTTTAATGTGTTTCCACCACTGTGTGGTCGCAAAAACTCTTATAAGAAGAACAGAAATTGTCTAATTATGTAGAAAAAAGCTGTTCAAATCTAGCGTATCATCATCGTCAACATGTTTTAAGCAGTGAGGAATATGTCACGAATAAAATAAATTAACATAAAAACGAAAGATATATATATAGTATGTATGTACATATTTGCTTCTTGTGCGAGTAACTACATACGTACTACCAAATGTATTCGCAGCTAACATAGTTAGCCAGCGTTTATTGAAACTTAAATATTTATATTATCGGGCTAAGTATGTATTTTGTGCATTAGGGCGCATCACTCCCTCATACAAAAAGAAAGCTCAAAGAAAAATTTCGGAAGAAAATAAGCTTTTATATTTCAGAAATTTCACCAAAATATGAAGGTCTCCGTGAACTGGTCCGATTTGAATGTACCTCCAAAAGTGCCATTATTTTGATTCTATTGGAAATATTTTTATATAGACTTTTTAAACGTAAACTTTTTTATCATCTGACCTGGTTTTTTGCAAAAAATTATTTTCGAAAACTAATTTTGTTTATAAGAGACTCGATTTTTTAAGATATTTGCCAATCGGTTCTGCTTACATAAATCTTAAAATTGTATAAGTTTTATAATTCATTAAAATATAATAAGTTTTATAATTCAGGCGGAAAGCCGCAACTTATTCTGGTGAAGCACCCTGATATACATACATATGTATATACACAAGCATGCGGAACTACTGACTTGAGCAATAAATTGTATATAATAAGCAGCATGCGAGTAATAGGTTGCTCTGCTCAACACGATTTAACACAAATTAACTAACAATAAATTAAGTTCTGCGAAAGTATGAATGACTATAAATATTTTCTAAAAATATCCGCAAAGGTTTCAAAGAAGCCACAGTAACACAAAGATCCGATATTGAATGGGCTTGAGATGCCGGTAATTAAGAAGACTAACACCAATTTTTTTTTTGCTGGAATGTCGCCGAGTTTGAGCGTGATCTGCCAATTAGCTTGTTTTTGGCATTTAATTATATCAGTCGACCGCAGGTTGCTCTGCGGTTCTCACTATGGATAAAAATATCGAACAAAGCCTATGGTGAGTGCGCTTTAGCAAAAACAGGGATCTACGAGTGGTATAAGGTTTTTGCAGAGGACCGAGAAGTCGTGGAAGATTTTCCCCGATCTGGTCACCCATCAACGTCTTCAACAGATGAAAACGTCGAAAAAGTCAAGGAAATGGTGCTGTTAAATCATCAGAGAGATAGCTCGTGACCTTAGCGTGTCTCATGAATCAATTCGCAACATTTTAAACCACCAATTGGGCATGAGACGCGTAACTGCTCGACTCGTTCCAAGAGAGTTGAATTTCTTCAAAAAATTCATCGAAAGAAGGTGGTTGAAGTCATGCTTGAGCAAGTGAATTCGGACTCAACATTTATCCAGTATATTATAACAGATAAGGAGACGTGGGTGTATGAGTTTGACATGCACACCAGTCAACTGGCGGCTGAATGGCACTATCCATATGAGCCGAACCCCAAAAAACCACGCCAAAGTCGGTCCAAAGTGAAAGTCGTGCTACTTGTTTTCTTTGATTATCATGATATTGTGCACTCGGAATTTGTTCCACATGGTTCTACGGTAAATAAAGAATATTATTTGGAGGTTATGCGTCATTTGAGAGAGAATGTGCGTAGGAAACAGCCCAATTTGTAAAACGAAAACTCATGGATCTTGCACCATGATAACACACCGTCTCACAAGGTTCATATTGTAAACACTTTTTTGACCAAAAACTCGACAAATATCATCGAACAACCACCGTATTCACTGGATTTAGCTCCCTGTGACGTTTTCCTTTTCCCAATACTTAAATTGACATTCCGCGGACGCCGCTTTGAGTCGATAAAGGCCATTAAGGGGAATTCGTTGAAGGAGCTGAAGAAGATCTCTTCAAACGCATTTACATAAAAGGTGCTTTGATAGCTGGACTAATCCTTGGCATATGTGTATTGCTTTGAATGGAGCCTATTTTGAAGACGACAAAATAAATTTTGATGATTAAACAATTATTTTGCGTTTTATTGAACAATTTCCGGTACTTTTTTGACAGAATGTATACTTTTAAGCAAAAGCAGCACTCAGTAAATTTCGAATCTAATAATAAAAATTCCGAAGCATTTCTTAACATTTGAAAATGGAAAATAATCAGAGGAGGCTACAGACTTCTTCTTTCACAGCATTACAATGCGGGGTGGGTCAAAGCTTCCTTCACAATGCTCCTCTAAAGTGCTCGATCTTGAGCCTTTGGGTCGTAGTTACGTCTGTTTCTCGGTCTGCCTTTGGCTTTTACGCCCATTAGGTTTCCTGTCATGGCTTCCTTCACGGCACAGTCAGCAGGCATACGGGTAACATGACCTAGCTATTGTATCTTATGCGCTGCGCTGGATTCTATAGTTACCTTTATCCATTCTTATTGAGTCAAAAATCTTGCTTACATATTTACCTTTCCACGCTAGCAATCAGCGCACAGTCAGCCACTTAAGTGTCAAAAAAAAAAAAAATTCAAACTTAGGGATGTGTTATGAAAAAATTTAGATGCTGAATAAATAGGTGCAACGGTATACCGAAGTTAAGACGTTAACGACATTCCCGTATGATGCAAAAAAAAAAAAACCTCTCCAAAGCAGGAAGGAAGATCATTGATTTGTGAAAGAGCTGATCGATTTGTGACAAACTGAACTTATCGTTGCGGGTAGCTGAAGCAGCCAAAGACACGATTCGAGGATGTTTACAAGAAGAATACCTCAAATTTTGGAGCTCCCTGAAAAAACACTTGCATGAGCGAAGGCAAATTCAGAACGAAATTGGCAAAAGCATGGATAAATATTCACTATTAACCTATAGGCCGACAGAAATTCACCAACTCGACTATGCATTCTAAAAATGATAAAATAAAAGATTAGGTAGATTCAAGTTGAAAAATGAGCGTAATATTTCCGTGACATTCCGTGGTATTGTAGGTTAGAAGTTTGTTTATTTTTGTGCAAACGCCAAATAATCTATCGTCGCCCTCTCTGGTATTCTCAGGTATGCATGGGAGTATTTCGCATTTTAAGGCACTTCCGATAAAAAGTTATCGGTTTTGCAGTGTCTCTGATTTTGTACCTAGTGAAACATATGCACTAGTATTAAATAATATTCTTTCAGTATATCCTCAACATAATTTAAATATCGCATGTTTGCGCCTTATTGTCAAATACAATGAATAGATATGATTGATCGATTGATAGCCACATTGTTCGCAGTGAAATGTTCGAGCAACTGAACTGCACAAAACATACTGATTGGTCGTAAAATCAATAATAATAGAAGAACCATAATTAATAACAAAAAACAAAGGTGCCGTAAATCATGAAGAACAAAATATAATAACAACATTTATACTTTGCTAGAAGACGAGTAGATAATTAACTGGTAGCCATCACTTCCAGCTTAACTGGTTTTATAACAGCATTGTTCATAGGTTATTACACAAAAAAATTATGAAAAAAATATGAAAAGTGCGTGTGTGTTATGTGTGGAATTGGTCCAAGTATACATAAGTTTACGACTAATTGCGATTTAGTTTGGGGAAAACGAAATTCATTATTTTCTCGGTAGATGACTGTAGTGATCAATATTTCGTAAAGTTTGAATCAAATCAAAAAAATTCTTTTACTGTTTTTTGTTTGTCCCATTCAGATGTGAGTTACTGGGTGTTACCAATGGAAGTCAACAAAGAGAAAATTCAGTACATTTTACAGTTTTTCTTGGATAAAGGTGAAAATGCAAGCCAGACCGCTGAAATTGTGAATGGTGTTTATGGTGTCGACTTTGTAGTAGTCAACTACGGTCAAGTTTGGTTTCGTCGATTCCATATTTGATGTTAAAGAAAATATCGACAAAATTACAAAAATAATCGAATTTGACCGGCATGTTACTAGTCGTTGCATCGCCCAGAGCTAAAGACTGACCATAAGACAGTTTTAAACCATTGGCGCAAAAATAATGGATTTATTTTCCCCCAAACGACACTATGCAAAAGTACTTTTAACACATGAGAAAATTGCGCGATACTACGAGTATCATTGAAATACGTGAGTACCTGGGTACCATGTTTAGGAGCTCTACAATATGAGAGGTTACTTAGATTCGCAAAAGACCAGGATTATTACGAGAAACCTACTACAAGGTAACGTAAGGGTCAAACTCCACCTGGTACCACTGAGAACCAATAGGTCTAGGTGATGGCTTTCAGCTAGCCAGGTCAACCTAACCCAACCTATGAGTATCACTCAATTTCACAATCATTTCATAATTTTCTTTTAAAGGGCAAAAAGCCTCAGTTAGAACCCAGCATTAAACAAATTATCCTAATTCTTTGAAATTATATTTGATGGAGATATGGGTATCAAATGAAAAAGCAAATTCAAGAGAATGCAAATATACAGTGTCGGACAAAACATATTAAACTCATTCATACTTCGATGTAATTATATTATCCTAACGTGAAAAGTCATTTCGAATATAAATTACATAGCCAGAAATTAAGACGAACTATTTATTTCTTGAATGCATAAAAAAACTTTACAAATAGTTGACATCATAAAATTATATGCGTAAAAAACAAAACATATGCGATATTCAGAGCGACAAAACATATTGGAATAACAATAATTAACTAATATTTTATAGCATAACCATTATTTTTTATAACTTCACTACATCTTTTTGGCATGGAAGCTACTAAATTGTTGATAACGTCGAGTGGAATATCCAACCAGGGTTGTTTGGCAGCTTCAAATAGCTTCTTTTTGTCCCCATTTACTCCTTGCCTGTCTATCCTCTTATTGAGTATCTCCCAAAGGTTCGCAATTGGATTGAGGTCCAGAGATTGTGCTGGCCACTCGAGCACATTGATTTTTTCCGATGCGATCCAATTCGCTACCAACTTCGATGTCCGAAAACGAAAGTGGCATATTCCACTCAGCATGGGCAAACATCACGCTCTCTAGTATATTTTGGTATACAAACCTATCCATAATTTCATCTATTAAATAGAGAGGTTCAACACCAAACCCAGAAAAACAACCCCACACCATAATACCACCCCCGCCATGCTTAACCGTACATTTGCAGTATCGAGGATCTAAACATTTATTTTTTTGGCCGGCGAACTCTTCTCATTCCGTCTGATTATTTCAAGTAGAATTTTGATTCATCAGAAAAAAGTATAGTTCTCTATCGTTTCACTGACCAGTTAGTGTGCTCTCGAGCGAATTTCAACCGCTTTAGCCGATTTTTTGTGAAAATAAATGGCTTTTTTGCTGCTCTATAACTGTTCAGTCCACCTGCACATGCTCTGCGTTGTACAGTTCAGCTACTAACCTTTAAGTTCAGCTCTTTAACTATACTTGCTGCCGACTTCTCTGGATCTTTCTTCAATTCTATCAATATTTTCGAGTCTTCGTGATGTTTGGTCCCCTGGGGTCGTCCTCCACGTTGAAGAGTTTCAAGACTTCCAGTTTCTCGGATTTTTTTTATAATGAAACTAACTGTTGATTTTTTCATTGCGAACTTTTGACAAATATCCTTCTGCGATAAACCGTAGTCATTGTAGTCGTTTATAATTAGTTTTTTCAATTGAACTGAAGGTTTTTTCCCGCCATTAGCACGTTTTTTTAATAAAAGTACAGAATTCTAGAATACTATACAATACAATACAAGTATTAATATACAATATTCGGCCGGCGTAGCCGAATCTGCTGGTGTGTGATTACCATTCGGAATTCACAGAGAGAACGTTGGTTCGACAAAACCTGCGAGTGAATTTCTTCCATGAAAAAGCTCCTAATCAAAAATATATACCGTTAAAAGTCGCCTTAAGATTGAACAACTTCAATACGAACATCACAACTCGGAAGAGGAGTTCGGTCATCCAAAAACCCAATATAGGAATAGACGCCAAATTCAAACTAACCTATCAAACAGTCTGAAATTTGTTTTGCAATGGTTTGATAGATGGCAGCACACGATGCTAACACGAACTTCCCTCAAGAACGCTCTCTGTCATCAAACACGGGTACTTTTTGAACCGGCCTCGTAAGAAGTACATGAAATATTTGAAATATTTATATGAGAAGAAATCGTTTCACAATATGATTGACTGTAGTGAACCCATGTACATCCATCAGTTAACGAGTATTTTTTAGATTTTTCGTAAAGGACTATTATGAAAAAAAAACTTATAATTGCATGATTTTAGTATTCTTTTTTAATTCGAAAAGTTTGATAAAAATTTCAAAAATAAATAAAATTTTTTGACAAAGATTGTAATGAACAAACATTTTTTCGAATTCACTTTACTCTTTTCTTTTGTTCGATCTCCCCTAAGCCTCAAGGTCCATTGTGTTACTAGTGCTATGTATTTGAAGTCGAAATATTATTTTATGTAATTCTTAATGCGCGTCTTCGCGAATTTTAACAAGCCGTTTAGGCAATATCCTTCATGGATGAAAAAAAATGATGATCCTAGGCAGAGAGCAGGGCAATGGCAAAGTAAGTGTCCTAAAGTACCCCTAGTATGCGCTTCGTTGCTTGTGTTACACGTATCGCTGGACTAATCCCATTTTGTCTGCATGATGTGGAGTGAGACAGTGTCTCGTTACCACTCCAACCAATATTTCGCAGCCTTCCCTAGAGAGTGATAAAATAAAGATTGTAGTTTTCGTATTCCAAGTCCTTAGCATAATTTTGACAGTTTTGTACGAGGTTGAGTGTTTCCATATGAACTGCATTTCAAGAGCTAGTTCTTCATTTGGTTCCGTTTTCAGCAAGGATAATCATAGGTACACGAGTATTTTTGACGTGTTCAATATTGGCAAGCGAAAACCTGCCTTAGCGAGCTCATCACCTCTCTGGTTTTCTTCTATTCCTTTGTTTCCTGGTATCCAGTAAATAGTAACCTGCCCATTTCCATAGAGTTCATACATTCCGAATTAGTTCAAGGAACCATAATTGCTTTAATAACTGCTTGACTATGATTGAAAATGTTTGTCCGAGTATTAAGAGAGATTAGTTCTAGAACCAATTCTGCTGCTTTTGTTGCGGTATAGAGTTCAGCGTGAAATATACTACAGTAATTAGGGAGTCTGAAAACTTTTAGAGATCAAATTGCGGACAGAAGACAGTCGCTTCTACTCCTTCCTCCATTTTGGACCCATTTGTAAAGAAATTGTTCGAATGATAAGTGGATTCTAAGCCTTTTTTCAATCCATCTTGCTCTATAATTGTGATGATTTTTTTAATGCTAGGTTCTAAAACACGGTTCGGGTTCTTTAAAAGACAATGAAGGCGTGACGCTAGAAAACTAAAAACACAGATTTGATACCATTGAGTTATAGTATAGCGTGCATATCGATTTTTGCACATACCTGCATGTGAGAAAAAAGGCTAAAATTTGTCACACTCCCCAATAAAGCAAATAATTTGAAATTGTATATTCCAAAAGCTTATTAAACATTTAGGGAACTTTTAGGAAGGGAGAAGAGAAATTTCCAAATATAAAGTTGTATATATAACTAAAGCACCTAGAAATATTTTTTAAATCTCAGGTAGAACGCGTATTTAATAGTTAAGCCGAACTGAAAATACCTCAACTAAAATTACTTGTTAGTGGGCTCATGGCATGTTCAGATTTAAAATACCATTTTCCACTGATTTACGACTGCAAAAAGCCGCCTCAGTTGCTCCGTTTTGTTATACGTATAGAAATATTATGAGCGCGTCAGCGACGCCATGTATGATATTGAGTGTTACGAATCCAAAAACGGTATAGTGTAGGTACCAAGGGTGGCTATTAAATAACGAGATATTCGCTGTTATAGAAGAAGTAAGCACACAGCTGTTGAGTATGAAACTTTCACTTTCGAATGCTGTAACTCTGGCATCTGCAAATAAATCATTACCATAACAGAAATTTGCATACGTAAGTGTTATTTTTTTCTGTTGGAAATCCGCTACTGAATTTTATAAATTGCAAAAGTGCATGGCACCTGTAATGAATGTTTATCGAACGCAGGTGTGATTGAAGGGTTTGCTAGTTGCGCAACTAAGTTTCCGGCAGCGACAAATACTTGTTTGTAGTTGTCGTATAGTAGAGTATACATTCTTATATATATATAACTCGCGATCACATCCTTTATTATGTCATTGGGCGTGCACCTCTTCCTATTTTTCGTGTGCGTCATGGCGTTTTATCACAGCTGGAGGGACAGTTTTATTCCGCCTCCGGAGCTTTGCCATTGTCTGCCGAGGAGTGGCCGTTATTAGAAAAACTTTTTCCATCATTTTGCTATTTCGTTACTGGGCACTTCGGATATTATTAGATGCTTCAGCTAATTATGAGGTAATTTTTGCTGATTGCTGAAAATTTTAAAATTAGTAAATACCGTTTTGACATAAAAAAAACAAGTAAATTTTCTTCCAAAAATAATTTATTCACTTGAGAGGCCAACTTTACTCTACTTTCCTACATAATTCCCATTACTATTGAGGCATTTATCGTATCTTGGAACCAGCTTTTTTATGCCATTCCATGACTCATAATCTTTTCACCATACACTTAACTGATTTGGTGATGAATGTGAACTGATTTGAAGCCTTGAGCACAGAAACCGTATTACAGCATGCACTTCACAGTCGGCGAGCTGTGTGGCTTCCCAACAGATGTAGCAACACGACGCGCATGCGCTAAACCGCGATCCCAGCGCTGCTGCGACATAATTTAAAAACGGTACTTACTTCAAAAACACGCCTCGTAGTTCGGTGGCCAAATATGTATATTATAAAGTTAGCGAAATGATCCATGTGTTGCTGACGCTTGAATGTTTGATAGTTTGGAACCCGCTTTACAAAATTTACATATATAGGCAAAAATCCATTCGAAAACAGTTTTTCCCATCATCCTTTCACTCAGCTCAAGATTTTTTTGCTGTAGTTGAACAGTTAAAGTGTCAAGTGCGT
Source organism: Anastrepha obliqua (assembly GCF_027943255.1). Classification (NCBI taxonomy): domain Eukaryota; kingdom Metazoa; phylum Arthropoda; class Insecta; order Diptera; family Tephritidae; genus Anastrepha; species Anastrepha obliqua. The sequence continues at coordinate 94,165,959 of NC_072892.1, forward strand.
TATTAAAGTCTAAAAGGAGAGCCAGATTATGATAATTTTATTTTTAGAATATTATTTATATTCATTTTGCCAATGAATTTACCCAGTAGTTGATTAATGTTCTTATTTTTTTGAAACTCACATTGTCTCTAGACGGTTATTTTATATTTTAATATATTAAAAAATCAGTTAACCTACTGACAAAAACTTCCTCCATAATTTTTCCATAATAACTATTAGTCGATAATTCCGTGGATCAGGTACTGTGCCTTAAATTAAACTAAGCCTGACAAGTTTTGCAATTACAGGGGTTATTAATCATTTGTTCGAACTCCGTTAGATCCAAAGCTCTTTATTTCATTAAGATTTTGTATGATCTTCAATATCTCATCGCCACTAATTTCTTTAATATCTGGTGTTTTTTAGCTACATAGAACAATCGATATCGATAACTATGGTTTGGCACCTGAGAATGGCAAACTGTGTTAACATTTCTGTTCAGTACTGTTGGGCAAGTCATCATAAATCGTTTAACGCCAGAACAATGCATCGAAATTGTGCAAATTTGGCTTTGAAAAAATAAATCTGTTCGCAAGGTTCATAGAGCGAAGTGTTGAAAAAGACGCCGATAAGTCGATTCGTCGACGTTCTTAACTTGTTGGCCTTTGTTTTTCGACTACGTGTAACATTTTACATAAAGATTTTGGCTAAAAAAATGACTAATTAATTGCGCCTTTATGGGTTTTTGGCCGAGTTCCTCGTCCTAGTTGAGGTGTGCATCTTGGCGTTGTTCCGCAAATAGAGAGACCTACAGTTTTAAGCTGATTCTAAACGGGTAATGTTTTTTATGAGTATATTTTTCATGCGATAAATACACTCTAAGGTTTGCTATTGCCTACCAAGGGGCGACCGCTATTCGAAAAACATTTTCCTATCATTTTTGTGTTTCATAAAAGGAGATTCAAACCGACACACATCCCAATGGTAGCCACGGATTTTGGCTTTTGGCGCCTTTAAAATACATAGCTACAGCTCGGGCAAGAATTGAAGCCAGAGAGCCATTGTTTGCATCGCATTTTCATTGATTGAGCTCATTTAGATTTATTACTCAGATTTATAGGATGTCGTATTCAAAAAATAAATGCCATTAGTTACCAGATTATAATAAAAAAAATCATTCCAACAATATTTCAGTTTTGTAAAAAGTTCTCAAACTCTTAAAAAAGACTCGATATACATATATATTATTGTACTTAATATATAGTTGGTACTTTCTGGTATGTTTATAGACTCAAATCACCTTTATGGATTGTAATTTGTATATGCCTGCTAAATATTGCTGCCAAATTATCACAGATGGTCTTTATGCCGCTATTTTGAAAGCTTTGGACAATATGCTCACGTTTACGACCAACAATCTTGTTTGTTAGCTGTCACATTTTTCTTCTATCATGCTTTTACTTTGAGAATTTGGCTTGATAGTATTTACTCTGCATTTCTGTACTGAGATAATTTTTAAATTTCTTATAATTTGTTTATATTTTTTTGCCTTTACCTGTTGTCTTCCATATTCTGTATAAATTATTCCTACTATCACATAAAGCTTTAAATTTGATTGTCATCCATTTGTTCCATTCACTATTCTTACGGATAACAGCTGTTCGCACATTTCTTCTACATCTGAGAACATCATTAAAGTTCACTTTCCATACATATCTCCTCAGTAAATTTTGTGTACTCGTAGTATTGTTGTATTGTAGTAAATTGTTGTTGGAATTTCTTACACTCATTGTACTCATTAAAAGCTATGGTTCTACCATATTAAAGAGTAATGGTCTGTAAAATTTATAACGTGTGCGGTGGATTTGTGTTACATTAACAGCATACCTGTCTGCTACTGTTCGCCGTCAGACGAGCGCCTCTACCCGTTTGGGTGTAAGAAGAGCATCCTCGAACAAAAAACTGCAACTAATGAATTATACTGCGTCATAAAAGACTTCATTAAGTATATCATGAAATATTATGAAGCAGAATAGCATTATTTGGAAAACTGTGAGCTCATGTTAAAACTTTGTTGTAAATTTTTCATTAGTAGAAGAAAATATAAATAATAATTTTTTACAATCACAAAAATTTTTTCAATTTCTGCAATTAACTTTCATTTTCAATCAAGTTTACGAGATGGGCGTGTGTACACAGCCTCGGAAATAAACAATTAACTATTGCTTATATATGCGACTTGGAGAGAAACAAATGCAAATATGGTATATACGTTTACATACATACTTGCAGATATTTGCATGCATCACAGCCTCTAATTCAGCGTATTATTTAGAAACAATAACAAAATTAAATGAAGCATGCAAACAAATTTTTGATGATCCCTCCGCACTTACATAAAAACATACACGTCCGTACATACATATACGCATAATATAAGCAAATATAATATAATTAAGCGCATGTAAATGGAATCGCGGTTAGTAAACGACAATTGTAACAGCACTTAATTCCAGCAGCATCGCATACATAAAGAAAGGGTGTTTCAATATGACTTAATTGTTATATTTATCGCTGTTTTTTTTCTTAACTAATACAAAAGTCTAAGCCATAAAATAAACTCATATGATGAAGCTACTCTCTACAAGTCCATCCACTCTTTAGTGGCATCGACTGTATCCCCATTTGATGGTTTCAGGTCTTTAGCGGCGTCCATACCTTTATTTTATTATCACACATTGTATATTTCATATAATATAATATATTTATTTATAGTTGATGGATATACGAGTGAAGCCTGTGCAATGTTTTGGTTTCTTTAATAAGGAAAGTTGACTTTTAATTGTCGTAGGATTTCAACATTTCGTAATGGGATGATAGAACATCGGGTTGACTTGAAATTTTTCCTGGGTAACCTATGTTACGTGATATTGCTACAATTTTTTAAATAGTAATAGATTCCAAAAAAATTATCTATACTTTATCAGCCAAAATTAGGGGTATATATTTTTATGATCTGGCAAACCATCATTCATGGTTGGCATTTTTATACAGGTGAAGCTCACGAATTAATAGTTACTACTTAGTTTCTGATTGCGTGGCTGCAAAAATCCCATTGCAACAGACTTTTGGAGCAAGTTATGAGATCTGATTTTCCCCGCAATGTTCTTATATGTATATATGTACGCACATAAAAAATAGATTTCTCAATTTAGTTCGCACATTTTCGAATAGCACGGGTAAATGAGTACCGACTTCTAGCACACCGGTTCGCTGAATATTTTTAGACTTTTTTCAGAGCAAGTTTTACAAATCATTTATACACAGAACTAAAGTCATTAAAAAATTATAGAAATGCTGATAAATAAAATTGATAATTTTTGTTTGGCTACTCAAATTGTGCAAAAATTTCGAAGAATCATTTGAGCAGTTAAACAATTAACGGGTATCGAGCTGCTTTGGAGCTCTAATAAAAAGTTCTAAACAAAATTATGAAAATAGACATGCAATGAAACTAAATCTTATTTTCCGTCTTCCTTCAAAACTTTTTTTCGAAGCTTCACGTAGGTTAAAATAAGTTAAAAACTATTAATAGCTTCAAATTTCATATGGTGAAAGAGGACTATGGTAATCGCACAAAATTATTTAATTTAATCTGATGTTGAGCGGAATGAGATTTCAAAAATTAAACTTAAAAATTTGAAGAATACTTAACTTCAATATTTTAAAACTGGAAAACAAATGTAAGAAGTATGCATTTTACCGGCTTATATAATACTTATCTTGCGAAATACTTATCTTTTTTCATGCAGTCTACACCAGATTCAGGCAACGGCAAGACAAACGATACAAATTATTTACAAAACCATCGAAAATAAGCTTGCAATAGCGCAGTATAACCAATCAATCAATCAATCAATCAATGTAAAAAGTAGTGATACATAATATTTACGGCAGTAAATTATTTATTTAGTTTTAAAATGGTTCAAAGCGAAAGATTTGCAAAGCTCAGTGCAGAACGATAGGTTGAATGTTCAGACTGACATTCCAAGTAGCCGTTTTTTTTGTAGTGCGAATGGTTGTGTTAAAAGCAATCACCCCACTTGATAAATTGACGCAATGCACAGAAAAAACGAGCGACTTGCTTCGAAATGTCAGAAGAGACTTGGGCCTTGGTAACAGTTTGAGTACTCTCAGAGTATTCAGAGCAATTGAGTTTGAAAATTCTGCAGCCTGAAGACGCTCATCATTTGGCACCCAATTGTTGAGTTAATCTTTCGGTTTACTTATTACATCAGAGAATATATCAAATCGATTACATCAAAAACAAACGCCATATAGTAACATATTTAATTTACTGATGAATCCATAATAGAAATGTGATCAAGAGGCAACATTTCCGTAAGTGAGGGCGTAGTTTTTTTTCACATTTCGTGATTGAAGTATTCATAATCAATGAGAGACAATCAATGAGAGACAATCCTCAGAGCGGTTTTCTTACATGAAAAATCTCCTTATAAAAACCATCTGCTGTTCGGAGGTGGCACAAAACATTAGCTCCTCCATTTGTGGAGCAACATCAAAACGCACGCCTCAAGTAGGAGTAGGAGTTCGGCCACACTCAAAACAAAACGCCAATTATATATGTATTTATGCAAGGATAAACCTAACACCGTTAATAGCGTGAATACGAAACAATTTCAAATATCTAAAACCCCTAAGGTGGTTTATCATTGTATTTAAGGTACTTGACCACCTTGGAAAGCTAAAAAGTACAACATATTCAATAATTTTTTTTCATGTTCTGTATAATATATATTATTAAAATAAATTTTTTTTTTTTAATTTTTATTTAGAGCTTATATAATACAAAAAAAAATTGATTTATTAAAATTTCTTTTTTTAACATATATCCAGGAGTCGCCAAAGTCGAGGCCTGAAGAAAATCATGTCTTGCGGCGGGCAGTTAATCTTAGAAATGGTAATTCTAAAACAAAAGAGAGAAACAAAATTTTCAAAAGGAAGGTTCCTTGCGTGAGAATTTACCACAAACTGACAAAAAAAAAAATAATAAAAAAATGGCGGATGTTTGAAAAAAAGTTAAGAAAACACCCCTGTTTTTCACAATGTTATGCTTAAAAAGCAATACTTTATTAACTTTTTGTTTGCAAAATGTGGTAAATTGGCATACAAAACATCTTAACAAATAAAACAAGACCAAAATCATTAAAATCGGCTAAGCAGTTTCGGAGATAAAGTGTCCGCCATTCGAAAAAAAGTAATTTCTGGAAAAACGCGTTTAAAGTTAAAACTTGCTATTTTCTTTCCGCTGAGTCAGCAAGTAATGAGTGCAGGATGCGCCTGCACATTTTCACTGATTTCACTTTGTTAGAATTCGAATTTAAAAAAACAGTTTCAAGTGATGATTTTTAAAAGTATAAGGATTGAAAAAATGTAAAAAAAAAAAATTTAATTTTTTGAAACTTATAAGGTGGTCAAGTACCTTAAAGAATTTAGTAAAAAGGTAATAAAACAAAGCTCAGGCCCCCCTTCGCGTTTTGCGCGTTACCCTTCAACTGCCCATTGTATCCCTTCCATATGCAACATGTTGTCGCTTTGCAGCGATTCTTAACTATGCAACTTCCACGTATACTTCTAAATAAGTATATGGTCTTCTTCTTCTTCTTATACTTAAAAACATAGAACAAAAGCTACCATTTCATCTTCATGAAAGATATAAAAAGTATTTTTTCTCAATTTTACGACTCTTTTGTGTTGTATGAAAATTTATATTATTTTAATTTTTTGTTTTTAATTTATTTACATTTAGTACTCTATCTAAAGATGAGTTAAGCGCATTTTTTTCGGTGTTTTAAAAGTACATCAGAGTGACTTGCAAAAATTTTGACATCAACTTTTTCTAAAAATTCCACCTTTTATTGCTTCAAACACAACTCAAACGTTTAACCAAATTTCTTGAATAATGCTAAATGGGATTTTAAATGTAAATTTTCAATTAAAATAAATGCCTCGCTCTGGCGCATCCTTTGACATTAAACAGCTGCAGTTACATACATACATACATATATGTATTTTGATTCTATATGTGGAATTGTGGTACACATATAATGGTATTAGTGGAATACAATTACATTTAAATTGGTAGCCATTCTTGACCCCACACAATGTTCGGAAACCAATACATTCAGCCCCATAACCCTCACAGTACATCCTGCACGCGCTTACATGTGCACACATACATGCATATGGTATGAACAATGTAGTATGCATTATGTTACTGCTCTTCCATCTAAATTCGCCAACATCGTCTTCAGTTAACAGACGCCAAAATTAGTATTCAACCGCACGAGTTTGTAACCGCCCGAATTAATGACACAGCAGCAGCAATAGCAGTTGGGGCACAATTTAATGAACACAACACTGCTATCATATATCCATAGGTACATATGTTGAATAATTTTACATATGCGTTCGTATTTCGGTGGAAAAAAAATTATACAGCGATTGTGGCTCGTGGCACACAAAAAAATTCCATTGTTCTCAATATAAACGCATACATACATATGTACATGCATTTCGTCAGCACTGTTATCTGTTTTTTTTTTTTTGGTGGTTTTTTATCCATATGTCTGCTAGTATGTACTTATGTTTGCACTTGTATTGCTGTGACATCCGTTTCCCTAACCGTAGCAAGATTAACATTCATACCGGGGCTTCTGTACATTCTTCTACAAATCACAGATGTCGATATTCTGACAAATTTGAATATATATTGCAGAAACACAAACACATCCACATACATGCACATATGTATGTATGTATAAAGTCTTTTTGTATTAATTTGTACATTCCGATGCAATAGAAGTCGGAGTAAATATTTCGAATTGATATGTACTTACCTACAAATATTGCATATGTAAACACAATGCATGCAGCACAAAAATCTATTCAAACAAGAGAATGAATTCCTTTGCAAATACACATAAATGTAACATCATGCTAACCCTGAAATAAAAAATGAAGCCAGTCTACTAAAAAGCCACCTTTGCACTCTACATATATTCATTCCACAATGGTCTCGAAGTGCAAAACGAATGCAGAGTGGCACAGTGGGTGCTCGGTTTTGCGGTAACATGGTATATTACATATCTCTGTGGGCAAAAAGTAAGGTGAATTTGGCTGTAAAATGAAAAATCTTTATTTATTCTTGTAAATCAATTTCATCATCTTCAAAATAATCCGCTCTCGATTTTTCCGATCCCCGAAACATGCCAAATAGTCCATTTCCGGTATAGCCATCAGCACCTTCTTCGATTCAGCCTTTATCTCCTCAATCGACTCGAAACGCGTTCCCCGGAGTAGTCTCTTGAGTTTTGGGAATAGCTAGAAGTCACACGGAGCCAAATCAGGCGAATACGGCGGTTGCGGAACGATATGCGTGGAATTTTTGAGGAAATGGTCACGAAGAACGAGTTCAGTGTGAGACGGTGCATTATCGTGATGCAAAAACCAAGAGTTGTTGGCCCATAAATCTGGTATTTTTAGACAAATTGATTCACGCAAACGACACATAACGCTCAAATAATATTCCTTATTAACAGTTTGGTCAGGAGGAAGGAATTCATAGTGCGCCACACCACGAAAATCGAAAAAAACTGTCATCATGACCTTTATTTTTGAACGACTTTGACGTGCTCTTTTCGGTCTGGCCTCGCCTTTAGCACGATATTCGCTTGATTGGTCGGTTGTTTCAGGGTCATAAGCATAAATCCAAGTCTCATCTCCCGTAGTGATGCATTTGAGCTCGTCCTGATAGTCTGAAAGCATTGTTTCACACACATCAACGCGACTTTTTTCCAAGAAATTGAGAGTTTTCGGTACCAAACGAGATTTGACTTTTCGTAGGCCCAAATGGTCTTTCAGAATGGTTTTCACAGATCCTTCTGATATTCCGATCATATCAGTAAGGTCTTTAACAGTCAACCGACGATTTTTGAGCACTAACTCCTTCACTTTGAAGTCTTTGTACCACTTATAAACATTTTTAAACGTCTCCGCAGCCGAAATTTCATTCCGCAAACAAAATTTTGATGACACTTCTCTGCTCAATCAAATCAGACATTGTATAAATCGAAAAATGCACTCTTGGTCGTTTGGTAAACACAAGCGTAAATATGTTACTGATAATGACATTCACATGAAAGTTGGCCCAGATGTTACTAACAGTGCTGCCAACTCATGAAAAAAATAACTAGAGCGAAATTTTAATCCCGCGAAGTTTGACAAATAAATTAACCTTACTTTTTGCCCACAGTATTATACCCGGCTGTGGAAGCCGAAAAGTGAACGCACAGAATTTTCTTATTTCGCATATCACGAGTTGAGTGACTTAACTACGGCTTTTAATATATCAGGTTGCTTGTTCGATAGCGGATGATACGGTTTTTCGATTTCAATAAATATAATAATATAAAATATGCCAAGTTTATGATACACATTTTTATATCATATTTTAGTCATCAAACACTTGCTTGCTTTTCTATCTTCCGTGAAAGGGTCGAAATAGACACATGCGTGAAGGAGGTTGAGGGTAAATGTGTTAAAAAAAAATCAACTCGCAGTATTCCTTCCACTTGTTTGTCGACATCAAGACGCGCTCCACGAACTGAAGGAAATCTCCGCCAAACACCCAATAAAAGACGTACGCGCTAATTATGTAAATGTATATACTTAAAAATTCCTTATGAATTTCCCTCACATATTTTAAATCTTGGGTGTAGGGATCTTAGAAATTTGTAGGTCGTTTCATCCAAAAATGGGATAACCTTAATCGCGCCAAACAACACACAGATGTAAATTATAAAAACGTAAATGGCAGATATTATGCTTTAACACCCTTTGCCATAAGCTATAGGTAAAACCTGCACGTGCTAAGTGTCAGTTTTATTTTTTCCGCCCACAGAATTTAGAGGGGAACAATGGACTCTAAGTAGGGCACCATCGTGCAAAGGTGGGTAGCTGATAGAGTTGCGTGAAGCCGTAGCGTCTCCTAACAAGCAAAAATCTGCTCTATTTCTTACTAGCTTATTTTACGAAATCATAATAAAAATCCATTTAACGACTACAATACACTTCCTTCAATCGCACTGTCAGATTACTTGGCAAACAAAATGGAGGCATTCTCTCTCATCAACATCCACATACAAATACATGAATATACTTATATATATAAACACATACTTTCCACTAGTTTAAACTTAGCGCTTTTAATATTTTCTTACAATCTGCTAACACCTTACTGTTACACTTACATTCCCATTGAAATCGACTTTATTTTCTACATAAATGTACAAATTGCAATATTGCCCTTCTGTCTAAAGCCACCTACAACGAACAGTCAGATTATGTACTTAACAAACGGTTGTTAGGATTATTATTTGCTCTATTGCACACCATTATTACAAACAGGAGCATAGAGCAGTGCCATCTCTAACGTGGTCTATTGTACTTTATTGCACACTAAATGTGTGTACATATGTAGCTAGTTGTTAGAGGAGAAAACTGTGCAGTGAAATGCGTTTTAAAGTGAAGTAAAGCGTTTGATTTGAAAGTCAAGTATTTGTGCTAGTCTAGAATTTAAGTGCTTTACCAAGGACATTTCCGAATTTCATGACTTTTCGCTTTTGAATAAATTTTATTTTTATTTTTTTAGAAATGCTAGTTTAAGTTTCTGAGTGAGATGGTTTATTGAATATGTTTGTTTATTTTGTGTATTTGCAGAAGCTCTTGTAAATTTTCCTTTGAGTTGTCAGACTGATAAAAAGCAGTAGGCGGTACATGAGCCACTGTCTTGAGTGCCCTTGAATGCTATTTTCACATGGATGTAGGGTATAACAACCAAACAAACAAACGAAGCTTTAGGTAAGAACTTACTCGTATATTAGGTTTTCAAATTGTTTTATACGACTTTTCATAGCATGTAAAAACAATTGTGGCTTCGGAATTCTGTTAAATCAGACGAATGTGCAGAGTGATGTTGAGCACATCAAACAGCTCAGTTAAGATTAAGTAAAGTCAAACCAATCCATTAAAACATATACAATGTGTTTGTGACTTATTTTTTAAATTTCATGCTGCATGCTGCCATTTCAACTGCAGCGACGCCATATCAATCAAAATCAACTTTTCGAGAAAAACGAATTTTAAGCGAAAATTACAGGAGTAATGTATGTTTTCTAATAGCGATCGCCCCTCGGCAGGCAATGACAAACCTCCGTGTGTATTTCTGATATGAAAAATCTCTTCATACAAAACATTTGCCGCTCGGAGTCGGCTTGAAACTGTCGGTCACTCCATCCTTGAACAACATCAAACACCCAAACATTGCAGCAAAGCAAAAGTATTGGTTGAAATTTCAACAAATCGACGTGTGTGGAGCGCGGTTGGGAACAAGTTGAAAGTTGACAAAGATTGTATTTTTTTTGTTTTTGCGATCGGCTACGTGTGTGTAGCAAAGTTGAGGATTTTCTCTTCAGTGTTTGTAATCGGTTGCGCGTGTACGGCGAAGTTTGCATTACAATTCATCAAATGGGGCATCTTTTCGAAGAGTTTCTATAGAAGTTGCTGCGTTGTAGGAGAAGAAAAGAGAATATAACATATTTTCTGTCCCTATCCGGTACTACTTGGGTGAGAGACTCAAGCGTTTGGTCGACACTTTTTAAAGTAACTTGTGACACTAACAAAAAGACATTAAGAACTAAAGTAAATTAATTTCAAATTTCCTGCAGCATCGCAAAGTACCAAGAATCTAAGTTTGTAACACCAGTTACGGTTAACCAGTCTCACCCAGATTAGATAACGTATTAAATAACACAGGAAAAAAGGGATAGGGCAACCTAGAATTCCGATTAGTTTGTAACTTGATTAGTTTTCTATGACGCATATTTTGCTTATACTTTGAATGCCGAGCCATCTCATATTCATGTTTCTTTACACTTTAGTCTTTCAAATAAGCGTATTTTCCGTCCGTAACGCATACACACACATACTTGTAATAGATAATTGGGCCAATTGTCATCCTTTTTTGGATTTTTGGCCGAGCTCCACCCATGGTTTGAATTGTGCGGCAGCTGGTTTTTATGAGCAGCTCTTTTGATGGTAGAAATATACTCGAAAGCTTACCATTGCCTTCCGAGAGGCAATCGCTCATATCTTTTTTAAAATTTTTGGTTTTTCGTTATGGAAAAGTCTGATTTTTTTAATCGCCGTTCTATGCACAACTGCACAACTATTGGCTATGCTCAAACGTTTGAAATTTTACTTTAATTTTCGCTCTTAATGAAAATATGAAAGCGAAACAAAATGGGTAACAAAAATTCTTAATAAATTGTTTTTTTTTTTTTTGGTTTTTTTATTTGCTTATAATTGTGTACTTTGTGCTTTAAGATCAACCTTCCCAAACAAATACCTAAATATGTACATGTCTCGATATTGTTGAACTGTTTACAAGTTATTACCGTCTGGCAATAATATTTAATATAATAGCGTTATAATTCAAAATCTGGCAGGGAAAGATGAGGTGTTTAATAATCGACGCTGATTTGATGCTTTTGACAATAATTGGAATTTTATTGTCTTCACTTGTTGCTGATTGATCTCGCACTCATAGTGCGTATATATGTGCGAATGTATGCATAAATAGATGCCCTCTAGGAGAGTCCAGCGGTTTTGAGTTGTATGTGGAGCCACATCTAGGTTCGTTTTCTTCTCTCTATTTTCTATTGCCCGACGGTATCCCCGAAAGTGTCAATTTTCCCTTGTTTCTAGTTAGGAACTGGCACTGAATTAGGCCAATGACATCTAGTGCCGTCCGTATGCACGGTGTTTTTTAAGAGATCGATATCAAAGAATAATAAGAAACAGAAATGTTATTGGAATAATTGTAATATATATATTAATATATATATTAATTTCAAAATATATATTAATATAACGTCCGGCATATGTCCGCCGGGTCTAGGAGTTACATGGTTCATTCGATCATTCCAATAAATCAATTGTTAAGCGCGTTGTACGGCAAGTTGAACCGTCAAGTCAAATAGCGCTCACCATTAGTCTGAATTCGAAAGAAATAAGGACCGATGTTGCCGCCAGTGCTCTATCAACTTCGTGAACAGATTTAGGTATGTATATATTTTTTCAAAGTAAATTTTCACAATTTGAAAGCGTTCACGCAGCGTACTTGCAGTAAGCAACGAACCAACAAGCAACAGTAAGAAGACACCAACTGAGGTTGAACTGACAATGAGCTAAAGGCGACGGTGACGGCGAACGAGCAGAGATGCGACGACGGCGGTAAGTGACTTTAAACTTAATTTTATATTGAAAAATTGTTAGAATTTATTTCTAAATAAAACAAAAAATAATAAAAAGATGTGCCAACGTGCACCAATAAAGTAACAAATGTTTATATTACAAAAAACACAAGACATCTATGTCACCTAAAGGAAACCAGTTATTTAGGGATAGTATATATATTCCTCAACCAGTGAATTTAATAATTTTCCAGCAGTATTCAGATAGCATTGCTTCAGTGGAATTGTATCCGATCAACTATATATTAATAATATAACTGGCGCGTTCACCCTTCTTAGGTGTTTGACCGAGCTTCTCCTTCTATTTGTGGTGTGCGTCTTGATGTTGTTCCACAAAAAGAATGGACCTACAGTTTCAAGCCGACTCCGAACGGTAGCTGTTTTCATGAGGAGCTTTTTCATGGCAGAAATACAATCGGAGGTTTGCCATTGCCTGCAGAGGGGCGACCGTTATTAGAAAAATGTGTTTCTTAATTTTGGTGTTTCACCGAGATGCGAACCTACGTTCTCTCTGTGAATTCCGAATGGTAGTCACGCACCAACCCATTCGACTGCGGTGGTCGCCGAATTCAACTAAAGTAAGAAATAATGCTTATTGTTATTTCGAAAAAATATCAGCTAAGCTAATGTCGTTTGGACCACAGTGCTTTCGACCATCTGCCTCTGTAAAATGTTTCCAATTTTTTTCTGTATCCACGTGGATTTACGGGCTTTGAGATATACTTCCAGGAGCCAGCTATTAGAGTACCACCGTATCACTAAATTTGATCCGACTGCGTAATTTGACTGCAGATTTATCTTCCTCACTTAGAACATGGATTCTCACGTTTTTGTCGCAACAAAAATTCACTTTTTTAGGATTTTCGATGAGAAAGAATTGGTCACATTCAGAATACCCGCAACTGATTTCTATTTTTTCTTTCGCCGTATCCATGCGGCTGTCAGCACAGAGTGAAATAAGGCGAATTCATCCTTTGTTTGCTACTTTTCTGTGACAATCAAACGTATAAAACGTTGTTGTTGGTCTAGTACCAACACCTTTAATAAATACGCCTTGATTGAATATGTCAACTCTTTAGATTGTATGAGCTAAGTGTGCTGCGATTTTTCCTATGGTGTAATCAGCATCTTACTCCATTGAAGCTACCAAATCACGAACCGCGTTTATGATACACAAATATCAAACTCGATTTTCTTTTAGAATTTAACAATGTTGCTTTATTATATAGGGTTTTTCAGTAAGAGCGCTTCAACTTTGAACTTTTTTGAATAAAACACAAACGGTTTGACTTTTTTAACTAATTTTTTTTTTATTATCGAGTTTGAACATATACATTTAAGTATGAAATTCGATTTCTTTTGCATGACCACCGCGTGCACGTTTTACGAAGTCCAATCCTTGAACCCAATTTTCGACCACTCTTTTGCATAAATCGGCCGAAATTCCAGCAATTTCGCGTTCAATATTGGCTCTGAGCTCACAAATCGTCGCCGGCTTGTTACTGTAGACCAATGACTTCACATAACCCTAAAACGGGACGGCTTGTTAAATGGACCGTAAAATGGCCGTAATGCTCTTAAAGTAGCAGCAACAGAACGATTATTTTCATAAAAAATATTGCATCGTTCGCCCTCCCTATCGGAAAAAAGTTGAAGCGCACCTATTAAAAAACCCTTTACTCTTCTTGTAGGAACTTGTTTTACTAATACAAATTTTCCCTAGAGGGTAATCATATATACTTACGTACAGAATAAGTATGCATAAAAGTATATGTTCGTATTGACAAGCATTGCAAGCTTTTCATAAATTTCCGTGGAATGATTTAATTGGTTTTCGCAACCCATTCGAAGACATCGCGAAATGTATTCAACTGGGAGGTATTATCTCACTGCAAGAGTAATGTAATCGTGCATGGGTTTTAGTGGCGATGCCTGTATCGTGACAGAAAATCGATGTATGTACTTATGGAAACTTATAAATAACTAATGCAGAATATATTTATATTTATTGCCGATATATTGTACCTATGTAATTACGTAAGTGTGCATGCATGTGTGTAGATGCACACAGAGTACATAGATTGGCTTTTATACTGATTTGAATGAGTTGCACGAACTGATTTCAATGTTTTTGTTTACGTTTTTGCACTTATACATGTACATATATTACATATATACATACGATATATTTCTAATAAAATTTATCGCACCTGACGACAACACCGTACGTTTGAACAGAGATACTAATAGACCCAAATAAAAATATTTTAAGAATCGTATTATTTATTGAAAATATATATTATTCTTAATATTTCTTTCAACCTTATACACTTCAACCCCGATAAAGTTAACGGATTTGTGTTTATATATATTTGATTTCTTTTGCCAGCAAATCGTTACTTTGCTATGGCTATTTTTATATAAAGACAGGGATGTGCAAGTTTCATACTTTTGACCTATTTAGTTATTTATAAGTTAATTTCACGTCATATAAGAAATATGACATAGGAAAATGAGAGAAAAAGAAGTTTTCTGTACGAAAATACTTCCATGCAAATCAAAATTTATTATCCCTTCATTGCGCCTGAAGATATGTATATTGTGAAAGCAAGTAGGTACCAGCACTGTTAACTAACATTTTCTGTTAGGTCTGCAAAATTGGCTTACCTCCCTGCAGAAAGTGAGTTTACGAGCTTTAAAACAGAATATATTCATGGGACTTTGTGCATTTCCATTCTATATTTAACCTACAATCAATTCAGATGTGGCAGGTCGCTACTTTCGAATTTAGTAAATATTGATTCAGTTCCAGACATAATACAAGGAAAGCCAATTCTATTTAAGATGGACTGAATAAACACATAAATACAGAAGCCTTCGTTCTTGCTGAACACAAGACCAATTAAAAAAAAAAATAAATAAGTAAAAACCGTGTATTTATTTCCATAATATTTAAGTACTAAATTCGTTTAAATATTTGGTAACTAGTCGCATATTTGTTAACTATTTTGATAACTAGTCGCAACTTAATAAAAAGAAAATTAAATATATATAGCTTCTTGAGTGGATTGTAATTTTTAATACATTTGGGTAAGAAATTTTTAAATTTACTTACGAAACTATTAAAAAATATATAGAATGTAAGTGATGAAATTAATGTCCAAAAAGGGATACGTAAATCAAAAAGAGCTCATTCCACGGGTACAAAAGCAGTTAAATTAGTTTAAGTTTTAAAAAATTACTATTAGGCTTAAATTTGGTCATAAGCGATTCATTAAATAAAACCAAGTATAAAACAAGTCTGGAAATCCAACGAATTGTACCTAGCACTAATGTTAATATTCTTCCCCATTGCCCACTGCAACTGCGCATCAGCACGTACTAAGTTGGAATTTTGTTTGCCGAATTTATTGTAATGCTCAGAGTATATTGACAATTACTGCACAATACTCATACAATGTACTTCGCTGCAACAATTGCAACATCAGGGTTGTTAACAAAAAAAGGGACTTCAGAGAATATCCACTTATGTTTGCACATCGACATCCACCCAATTATCTAAACTTATTCTTCCCACTAGTTTGCTCTTGACGTTTTAAATATTTTTTTACAACTTAATTCTTTATGAAAATCCCCTGTTAGTCCAATAAAAGCCCAGAAAGGTGTAATTGCAACAAAACGTGCGTATATTGCATGGGGTTTTATTGTTAAAGGTGTAAAATATCACACAGTTGTTTTCTTAGAGTGTATTATGGTGCTATCTGAGTATGTGTGCGTTTATGCAGTGGAAATCCAAAAGATGGCCTTTGGTTCTTTATCTTAAGAGTACACGTCTACAGAAAATAAACCACCTGTTCTCTATTCATTCAACTTAGGGACAAAAAAAATTAAATTTAGTGTACAGGGAAAACTCACTCCATAAGTACAAAACATGTAAAAATTCAAATTGAAATTATGAATAGAAAACAGTTTTGTAACTATTCATCGCTACTCGATAATCAGGGTCCGTGTTTATTACGGTTCGAAACAAAAGTGCTTGTAGATATGTCAGATATGTCCAGCCCATCTGTCGGGTTTTATTTAAATGATTAACAACTTCTGTTGATTTTTTTCTGTCACAAAATCTCTTATTAGCGACTGTTTTTTGCATTATCGAGTTATTTATACAAAGTAGCGCCAAATTAATCAACTTATAATTTTTGCAAAGGGCGTCATATTTGAAATTTATGAACAGAAAGCTGAAGTATACGAACTGACGAGCAATGGAACGCGTAATGGTCAAATAAAGATTCAATCACTCAAACTTATTTTTTATTCAGTAAAACGAAATTGGATGAATAATTTTGCGCCACTTTGTACAACACTTGTCATCCAGCTACACGCGCCCTTGAAATTTTATTGCAGAGCCGGACTTGGTTAGTTCTAAGCTGTACTTAATGCAATTTTTTATGTGTGTATCTTTACTGAATCTTACACGAAAAGTTTTTAATTGATAAAGGAATTATATTTTGTTTAGAAAAATATTTTTTGCTTTCAGATTCGTGCAAGAACGAAGTTTTCAAGTAAAAAAATTGATTAGTCAACCGTGTTCCTGGAAATCGTGTAATCAGAAGATTGCGTAAAAAGAGAGTTGGGTATACCTATAAATGAGTATGAGAGCAAAAATAGAAGCAATGGTACATACTCCGCTTGAAACAATTTTTGCCTCCGAAAACCCAACGCTAACGAGAAATATGACCTTCTTTAAATTCTGTGAACCCCGTACCTTGTGACAGTTGTGAACAAGACAGCTGCAAAACAGTCAAGCAATTGAGCGCATAAATGTCAAAATAAAGGTTTCAGTCACTCAAATTTATTTTAATATGTATATATATTAGCATATGAATTTATTTAAAGATATTGAAGCAGAGACATATTGGAAATAGGAAACACAAATTTGGTGAAACGGAAGAAAATAATTTATTTTCTTTCGAAAAAATTGTCTACCGTCCGCCCCAGAAGCCAGCACATCTACTGCTGTTCTGCTATTCTACCGTTATTCAGTTTTGAGACAGTTATATTTTTAACGCACTTTTATTAGCTCGGGTTGTATGTATGTATGTAGCGGAATCTTTGAGCTTAATTTTCACTGGCTTCTAAAGATCTGATCGACTTAGAAATTTCAAGGACCGATGACATTGCAATAATTTGATAAAAGTTTTCCATTATCCTTATTAGGATTGCCAGGATTAATATTTTCTTTTTTTAGATCTTCTGTAGAAGAGTAAGAAAGACAGAGCTAATGCGCGGTCTGCGCATGCCTGCACTCTCCGAGTTACTCTTACTGATTTCGGGAGTCTACGACTTACTCTTTCGAATTCGAACTTGCTCGGGAACGCGGCACTGCAGTACGAATAGAAGGCTAAAACGTTTTCAGGGTAGTTGCATTCTCACTTTGTATAGTCTTTACACATGCGTAGATACTACAAGTCTCATCCACGCTTTTAACTCTAATTTGAATTACTCTATTTGTATCTTAATTTTTGTTATAATTCTGTTCTGAGGTAGTTGACTATGACTGATCGTTCGATTTGCTATTACTTCATTATAGGTCCCTTTGTCATTAAAATTTATTTTCTACTTTTTAGTTCGATTAGCAATAAAAGCGTGTTTTTTAGTTTTTTAAACTATTTTTTATTATGCTGCAGTGTTAACTGAGCGCTCTCAATTATTTCTTTAAAATGGATATTCAGACCCTAGAAATGGTATATTTTTGGGCTTCCCATTTGCAATTCGTTCAAAAATTCTTAACTGAGGTCTTCATCGAATATCCACGTTTTGTCATTTGGTGGTACATTTGTATTGCCGCTATGTAAACAAGAGTTAAATATTCGCAGGCACCACACATTAGTCAAAGTCATAAATCTCACCAGTATCGTCATGGAATTGTATATCAAATTACAATATCCGCTTTCTCTCTAAAACCATCAACACGAACAAACTGATTATAACTTAGCAAATAAGTTGGAATTGTTATTTGCACTACTGCACACAAGTTTTATTGGAAGAACCATGGAACAACGCGACCGCTTGTGTGATCTACTTTGCTTTATATTACAATACATGAACTGTCGTATATGGATGTGTGTATGTACGTGCATGTGTCTCTAGTTTAATACATAAAGCAATCCTTTGAATGTTAAAAAGTGTGGTATTAAATAAAATTTAAAGTGATATGCATACATATCCATAAGCTTATGCTTTTACAGTTTAATTTAGCTTATTTGAAAATTGTAAATTTTAGCTTGTGGCGAAATTCCCATTTTAAATCTCTTTTTTTACATACTTACATTATGATCCCACCTATACGTTATGTTAACTCTCATTTACTTATTTTTAACTCCACTATCATTCTATAAAGAAGTAACTCTGGCACTCACTCAGTAGAGGACTTATTTTTTACATACACCGAACTCCTGATGTTAATACAGGGTAGGCCATTTAAAGCGGGCCCATTTGTTTCTGAAAAAAAACATTGAAAAAAACATTTTTTTTTGTGTTGATATGAAAAATCATTTATTTTGATTCAAGGAGATTTGTTCCAGCTAGTTTTTGAAAATGATATCCTTCAAATGTTTGCCTCTGGCCTTGATGGCCAAATGTGTCCTTTTTTCGGCGTTTTCCATCGTTTTGGCCAATATTTCGGCCGGTATGGCGGCGATTTCGCGTCGGATATTGTTTTTAAGTTGAGTTAGAGTCCTTGGCTTGTTGATGAAAAAAGACGATTGTTTATTCATATGCGTTGATTTGAAATTTAAAAACAATCTTCTTTTTTCCTGATTTTCAATTTATATTTTATATTTACTCAAAAACAAATAAGAAAACAAAAAATATTGTTTATGCCAAAGCGCTTGAATAAAGAATAAAGAAATAAATAATATGAAAATCATATATTTTCTGTTCTAAACCATATCTATTCTATTTTAGTGTGCCCAGCGAAGGGGGCCGGGTTTGCTAGTCACTAAATATTAGCACGTAAAATATGCTAAATCAAACAATACTTTGCATACTTCGTATAGTATTGCTGGCTTACCTTTGCAATCCGTTGAGGAAATTAAAGACTTAGGCGTAACCACGTCATAAGACGATCATTTGCGATGCTAGCATTCGTACGCCGAAATTGTTCTGCATTTACCAACCCACACACTCTCAAAACATTGTATTGTGCTTTTGTTAGATCAAGATTAGAGTATGCCGCTATTATTTGGAGACCGTACCAAATAGGTCTGTCTAATCGGATTGAGAGAGTTCAGAAAGTCTTTCTTCGTTTTGCGCTCCGATATTTAAACTTTTCTGAACCTGTACCATCGTACCGCTCTCGATATTTATTGATTGACTTAAAACCACTTGATAGCAGACGATCTATTCTATCGTGCTCATTTATTATTCGTATCATTTCTGGATCTATTGATTGCCCTTCCCTTTTAAGTAAAATTCAATTTAATATAGCCAATATGAGGCTCCGACAGTACGAAACCTTTAAAATTGACTTCTCGAGAACCAACTATGGGGTGAATGCTCCGATTCCTAGGGCATGTGCTGATTTAAATATGCTTTTCAATTCTTCTGGTGCTGATTTTACACGGCCGTATAGCATCTTAGTCAATCATCTTAAATCGTTCTTTTCTTAGTAACTACTAAACTATTGTACATTAGCTTAATATAGTCTATAAGAATGTATCCATTCAAAGACAATAAATAAATAAATAAATAGAAAAAGTGAAATTATGGGTAAAATATGCACGAACTTATAGACTGTAAAGCTCTTAAGCCTTTTCTAAAAGTTACGCCATACATTTATTGCTCGTAAAAAATCAATTCTTTGGATATGAAATGAGAATTTTCTGCCATAAATCATTTGCCGCCTCTTTTTTTATGATGTGACAGAAGCATGATTTTGGTATCTACCATTGTTGGAATTTTAAAAGCCAAGAGATACAAATCATAAATAAAAATTGTGTTTATATTCACATAAATCATCGACATCGAAACTTAACAAAGGTTCGAAAAATATATGTATGTACATACATAAATAAAATAAATATTCGTATAACTCTTTTAAAATAATTTTTTTTATTTTATTTCTTTAGCTTTTATTTTTTTGTTATTCGAGCTTGATTTTTATCGATATTTTATGAATAATTTATCTACATACATACATACAGTTATATGAGCCAGTATACGTCAGTCGTGTTACATGGAATCGATTCAATGTCAAGTGTTCCAGGTATTTTGTACATAGTCTTAAATTTTTCTGAAAATTTATATATTTGTGGGTTTGAGTATGCTAAGAAGTAAGCTGAAAATATTTTTATTTTGTTAACATTGAAACTAGTTATACATGTTTTAACCAACGAAAAATATGCGTTGAGTTTTGTCTGATGCAAATAATTTTATGGATGTTCTGCAGAATTGCCGAGATGTTGCTTACTCCAAAAAATTATGGGGCTTATTTCGTTGAAGTCTTGTTTTCCAATTGCTTAGGTCAGACAGTACCGAAGCTTCGCTGTTGATATGCTTTTGAAGTTTATCCATGTGCGATCAAGCATACTTTTGTATTGTGGCGGCAACTGATTCGATGCAAAGATCGCAAAAATATTTTGAAATTTTTTTTTTAATTTTGAGATCTATTTAATGTTAAACAGTTTGGTATGGGAGCTTTTGCTAGTCAAATATCTTCGGTTCTTTTTGAGCTTTCTATAATTTGGTGTTTTCGGATTAAACACACTTTTTATAGAAAATTTTTGGATAAAAATTAAATTTTTTGCGGTGAGTTTTAGTTTTTATAGAAAATTTTTTTTCTCAAACAAATTTTTTTTTTTTTTCTCAGATTTTTTCTTACTTTCCCCCAAAAAATGTTTTATTTTTTATGTTTTCTGTTTTTCATATACTCAGATACTACTAATTTGTCTTATTAATAGCTAAGATTTGCTCAGTAATCCCTGAAAGTTTCATAGTGGGGCTGTATTACTTTTGGAGTTACATTCAAATATGTGCAGCGAACCAGTGTAAAATACCACTCTTGCGAAGCGTTATCATACTATAATAAAAATAATATTAATTGGCGCTTTGTTGGGTATTTGGGCGAGTTTCTTCTTTTATTTGTGGTGTGACCCTTGCTGTTTTCCACAAATGAATAAGTCCATAGTTCAGTGCCGACTCCGAATAGCTTTTAATGAGGAGCTTTTTCATGGCAGAAATATACTCGGGGGTTCAGCATTACCTGGCGCGGAGTGGCCGCTTTTGTAAAAAACTTTTTGCGTTGGCATTCGCACTTCCATGCATCGGATGATTGCAAATCGAAGAAAGCATCGTCCTGCTGTGCTGCACATATTTAAGAATATAAATCGAAAAATTTATGGGGTTCCACTAACAAACTATTTTAGGATTACTGATCATAGTCTCAGCTATTAATGAAAAAATCTGAAGGGGGGTGTTTTTCAATAAAGACAAAACAAAGCTTTCCCACAAAATTTGGCCCAAAAAATTTTAATTTTTTTACAACAAAAAAGTATTCTAAAAAAAATTTTAAAGCAGAGTTTTTTCTAAAAATTGTAAAAATAACCGATTTCTTTTCCAAGTTTTTTCAAATATACACATTTTCAGAAAAAGTGAAGACCATGGCCAAAGCACTAATATCACGTGACAATCGTTCATGTTCAGCC
This sequence comes from Anastrepha obliqua, assembly GCF_027943255.1. Classification (NCBI taxonomy): domain Eukaryota; kingdom Metazoa; phylum Arthropoda; class Insecta; order Diptera; family Tephritidae; genus Anastrepha; species Anastrepha obliqua. Next base: position 94,188,037 of record NC_072892.1, read on the forward strand.
ACAAGTGGAGATGAGTTGCGTATCTATTGACAGTTTTATGTGATAAAAAAAGGGGCCTGGCTGGTTATTATTATTCAGATACACGAATCTCAAATGTTTCTGTGAGCTCTAATTATATAAAATTATTTTTTATAGGAATAGTATATGCAGTAAACCACAATTTTATGTCCGAAAAAATTTAAATTCATTTTTTCGGAAAATCTTTCTTTTTATATTTATAATTACATGAATAGGCTTCTTTTTTTTGGAAGAAGATTTTGGTCAAAATGTCAGAAACTTCATCAAAGGCGCCGTCGCACCTGTGGTATGTAAGGCATGCTCCCACTAGTACTATAACAAACTCCACCTCGGCTAAATTCCACCGGGCCTAAAGATATTACAACAGAGTGGAGCCACGTTTATGTCTGCTGACCAAACAGGTACCTGTGTCTAGGTTTCTCTCCTGTGGGCGTTTGGAGTCTCTACGCCTTCGATAATATCCATTTCTTCCTCAGGGTATTTTGAGTAAATGGTATATCGGAAATTTTGCGACAGTGCGTAGTGAGTGCTTATCTCAAGCGTCTGTTTAATTGTTTGTTTGTCCAATGCAGTTCGTCTCCGGTGATATGCTGCTGCTGTTATCGCCGTTCAGCTTTCCTTTCGCAATCAATATGTTACAGTCTCGTCATTATTGAGACCGCAAACGCTCTTACTGCGTCCCATTTGACGCTGGACTATCACAAGACCCTCGCGTGCAAGGTCCGCTCTCCGCTAAAGCGATTGCAGTGAAAGACCACATGATCTGGGGCAGCTGGGGCTGTCTGTAAGCTAGAAGCGAGTACACACTTCCCACTTTCTTTGCCACTCTGCCATGGATCGTTCTCTTCCCGTTGCTTTTTCTGCTCCCGTCGGTTTTGCTATAAGCGATATAGCGCTCTCGCATGGATGTCTACTGGTATCTTTTCGGCAATAACACATATTGTTCCATACGCACATTCAGTTCGTAATGCGCTGCGCATGTGTATCCGAAACGCACATGGCTATTTTTGGCTCCGGCCCCTACCGGCGGATTATCGATTGACAATAATCGTTTTGTGGCCCACCTACGTTCTGGAGAATTCTTGCCCGACAGCCGCTACTTTACAATTGACTGTTGCAAGGTACTGTTTGAGGCTTAGGCTTGTGTGAATCATTACTCTCAAATACCTAATAGACTCTGGTGACAGTATTTCGTGGCAACCGTGATTCTCAACGTGAATTTTGAATAGGCTAACATGTTGCTTTATTTCCTCCTACGAAAGTTGCATAGCAGGTGAATTGCAAAATGTTCTTATTTTTTGCGAGGCAGGGGGGAATATTTTTTATTTACTGGAATCGGATAAATCAAATCTAAACAAATCCAATTAGGCACTAGCAGCTAAGGCCATCTGATGCTTTTGGTGAGCGGAACTGGAGCTGTGGGATAAAAAATATGATTCACTATGAGTGGAAGGAATAAATTTATATATTTACATTGTCGAGTTTGGTGCAAAGTATGAAACTTTGATTTTATAAAAAATTAGCAAGAAAAATATTGCGAACAAATATTAAAAACATATAAATAATTTTAATATTTTTTTGGGTGCACGGGAAGTTATTTATTGAACTAAGAGATGAGCTTTTATGATCTACCGTTTGCTTCTTAAGCCTGTTATGAGAATGAAAACGAGGATGGGGCAATCTATTTTAAGGAAAGTGCTACAAGATCAGGAAGTTGGCTCCTAAGCCATGCTCTTGAGGCTGCTTTCGGTAAGGACTTTCAATAAAGTATTTCAAAAGTCGGTTGAGAATGGCAGGCATGTGATAGACAAGTGAATGGCAATTAAAATTCAATGATTTTGATATTCTGTAAGTCCATTTGCGTTGCTATTTAGAAGGAACATTTTTTGACATTAAATCATTAAATAAATTTCAGTCATATCCAAATTAACACAGTTTTTTTGCAATTTTAAATCAATTATAATTATTAAAATTTTAATACGCGAATGAAACAAGTTTGCATAGGACGTAAAACATTCATGCCCATAGGCCATAAAAGATTACATCAAAGAGTTTTAATATGATATTTATCTGGCTGTTAAAATTTAAAGTTGCACAATTTCAATACAGTCTCGGTTCATAATTGATTAGTGACAACGGACATCAGATAATTAAATTCTGGAAATTAAAATTTCTTTAAATTGTTCCGAAAGAGCATTTATTTATATGCTGATGATAATTTGCATGAACTCATATTTAAATTTATGGGCGTGCGTCCTATCACAACCTTTATGATCTTCTTAGAGAAAGTTTATGTATATGCAAACTTACATAGGTACTTTCTATTGCAACTCTAGTGCATTTTTTAAAACTTTAGCAAAACTTTACTTAAACCTCCACCCCGAAGGGGTACTAGTAACTGTACATAAGTCTTTAATTTTAAAAGTTTTACGCCACAAGAAATTTACTTCTCCCTACTTTTACGTAACTATGCAAAAGAAACTAAGCAACTGGTGTGAGTCTGAGCAACTGCAAAGGTGCCTCCTCCTTTTGATTTGCATAACATAGTTGCGTAGCCGCTATTTTTGTATTTCTGCCAATGTATACTTCCACAATTCATTGCTTTTGTTGGTTGCTTTTTCAAGTTTGAAGCATATTTATAACTGCATTTAAATCATGACGGATTTGTTTTTTATCTTTAACTTCGCTGAAAATTTTGCGGCGAAAAGTTGTAGAACGCCAAAGGTTTCTTGATATGTATGTATTTGGGAAAATATATATACACATTTTTATACCTCTATTTCTGCTAGCAAGCCGAAATATAACTTGCTCGTAAAAACTTTGAATTTCATCAAAGGAATGAAAGCGATAAGAAGCCAACTAATTTTATATAGTCTACTGGTTGTTCCAGACTATATAAAATTAGTTAGGTTATTTCAATTTTAATTACGAGTTAGCAACGCGAGTATAAATTATACACTAATAGAATAGAGAAAGAGTTGATGGCAAGTTTATCAATTGCATTGATGCATTATATAATTGGCGCTTATACCCTTTTTGGGTGTTTGGATGGAAGTTTGTTGGAAGTGCCTACAGTGTTAAGCCGACTCCGAACAGCAGGTGGTTTTTATGAAGAGTTTTTGCATGGCAGAAATACACTTCAAGGATTGCCACTGCTTGCCAAAAGACGGCCGCCATCATTTGATGTTTCATGAACGGAGAAGAAAAGAATCGAATTCATCCATTGGGATACCATATATGGGAAACCGGGGTTGAGGAGAAACCGAACAGGGGGAAAGAAAGAGCGGGGTCTTAGAATTAGAGGAGGATGACGAACAAGCGGTGGCTAATTACATTTAGGTTAACCGCTTCAAACTACTGATGAAATTCACTAAGTGTGTGATATTTAAACCTGCTATATCCGCAGGTGTACCTCATCCTCCATACAGTTTCTGCAGAAAACACTTGAGGCGACCCCAAGTCACACCGTATGGATACTTACGGAAAAATGTCCTACAAGGTTGCCCACAAAATTCGAGAACTGTGTCTTTGTTAGCCGTTTGTAGAAGTTCCCTCAATCTACTCAGCGCTCGTGGTGAACCCCAATTTTCCAAAAGCAGACCGGTTCTTAAGGGAGCCCCAAACCTCCCATTTCGCGGCGAAACTGTCTCGAGGGTCCCTTGTCTGTCACATCAACCAAGCAGTTTTCCGCTATGCTGCTGTGAGGGGGAATCCAAATAAGCCTAATATCGAAGTATTTGGATGCGGTTAAGAAATAAAGGCATTTCCTGAATCATTTTGAACGCACCAATAACGAGCTCACGGCCTTAATTGCCGCTTGGCTGCCGGAGTAAATGTTTACCTCCCTAACAGTAGTCTGCATGGTGTAATGAACTCAAAGTTTCTAAGAATACTGGAGTGTCCATAGCTTGTAGCCCGAACACCTCAATCTGATTGCGGCACGTGCAGCAGCAGTTTTGCCTTCGAGTTCTAAGCAGCCCACTGATTACAATGAGGGCAGATCTTTGGCCCCTCTTCAGCTTTTTAACCGATGTCGTACTTTCCAACAAGTTTCACGAGGTAAGGACTACTTACAACAAAATTGACTTTACAATTGTTTTACATAGCCAGAATGTAACTTTAAGCGAGAGGCCGCATCGTTTGCGGATAGCGACCTGCATCCATACATGACGGATGTTGCCTTCTTAATCCCCTTTTCAACGTTGGATTCCACGTAAGCTAAAAAGTTAGAGCGGGAACTGTGTTGTTTTTTTTCTGCATAGTACTAACACAATTGCATAATCTTTTCACACATTCCCACACACATCAGTTCAGATGGCAACGAAACGTTGGTTAATTTTTTCATATATCAATAACATAAACTCACTTTTTTCGTAAAAAACCGCTTCGTGACCCAAGCGACGTCAGCGCATCAGCTGATTCTGTCAAATTCACTCTGAGCCGAATAACGGTCTGTTATGTAGCACACCTTTCCATGAGCGATATCGCGATAGTTAACGAGCACTGTGTAACTAATAATACGTTCACATATGAATTAATCACCTATAAATCCACAAAATTATTTTATCCGTTCACATATGGCAGATTACCTTTAAAATTTACAATTAGCTGTCAATACTGCTTTGAGAGGTTTTTCTTCATAGAAATTATTTTGGTGGAATATTTCGGTGTTTTTGGTTTCTTTTATTACTATTAACGATATAAACAAAATACAAGGAGAAGGAATAGCTAATTTATTTGCGCAATTAATTGGCTGCTAATAATAAACAGTTGGAGGAAATCCGTATGCGACGCTTACTGAGGTTGCAAAAAATTATGGCAGCAATGCGCATGGGATATTTAATATTACATTTTATAATAAGTAATAACAGGACAAAACGTTTATGGGCACATGCTTTTTTCTGTAAAATGAATCCTTAATTAATAATATTTAACAAAAGTTTTATTAGAATTATGTTTACAGACCTGTTTTCTTTGCCGGCATCCATTTTAGTTAGTTTTTATTTTGATATTTCTCCTTATATTGGTAATAATAATGACACTGTGTGAAAAAAAATAAAATAAATATACTTTTATGGAGACCTAGCACAACTTGTGGGTATAGAAAAACTAAAAAAAATGGTATAGGAGAAATTTCCAATACACCCCCAAAATCTCATTTTATGGCCATAAAACCCTTTTTCAGTAGGTTGATGTGAAGAAACACTCCTACCTTCGCCAATTTCCATCCGATTTTGAATTTGTTTTTTTAGTTCGAATGAACAAAAACAAGTCTTTTTGACAGTCTATTGACAAATTTTCTGAAATGACAACTGACGAGACTGTAGACGGAAGTATTTGGAATTTTTTTATTTTTTCTCTATTTTTTCAACTTTGACATAATTTTTACGATATTATCCGATATTAAGGATTTTTTTTGGTACACTACTGTTATAGAAAATTTAATTTTGCGTCGAATGAGCTATATTTGACTGTAATTGAATTAAAATTAATAGAGTTGTGTGAGTTTTAAGATTTTTTTTTTTTTTTTACTAATTTGGTATGTGGTATAACTTACGCTAAATGGGAATAAGGACGTGTTTTGATGCGTTATTATAGTTACGTAATATTTATTGTAAATATTTATGTATATATGTATACATAAGAGTACACTGTACTGCATAGAACAGAACTGGTTAGAACTTTCGAAAATATCTGACATATTATCACACATTTTGTTTTTTTTTTTTCAATAGAAATATGAAAAAGCTCCCAAGTGTACCAAAGTTCACCCTGTACATTGATTAACAAAAGAAGTTTGTTATTATAATTTAACCTTATTAAAACGTCAAAGTTTTATTGTTTTGCTTCAATTTGTAAGAAAGAAATGTGCGATAATCGCAATAAGTTTTGTTTCATATGTGGTTTGTGGATCAAAAGCATTGTTTGAAGTTACAGAGTAATAAAGCTCTAGTTGATGGGTATAACGATTTCTTTAAGCTTACATATAATACTTCGGATCGCTGGTATGAACCGGAATTTGCTTGTCCTGAGTGTTCATTGAAATTCAAGAGATATAAATCAAAACGTTACCAGAAAAGTCGAATTTCTTTATAGTCTCCGATGATGTGGCATCATCAGCCTTATCATAAACCAGATGATTGTTATTTTTGTAAAACGGACGTAAACAGTCATCATTATAAAACTCGAAAGCACATAAAGTATGCTGATGTTGCAACTGTTAAGAACCCCGCAGTATTGGACGATATGATTGACTCAACTGCAGCAACTGAAGGAAGTTCAACTCATTGCTGATGATGATCAAACTAATAACAATAAACCTGATGATGAAGAGTACTTTCCGTCTGGTTCTAAGTCTTCAGAACGACACATTGTATCAAAATCAGATTTTCAGGATCTTTCTCGGGATTTACTTCTATCGGGAAGACAATCTGAAACGCTCGCTTCTCGATTTAAACAATGGAATTTAGTTGATGACGACTTCAGATGAATGAAGATGATCGAATTTCTTAAACTAAACTCCAAAGGGCCGTTCCCAATGCATTTTTAAGTTTGGGACCAGTTCCGTTGTGTACTGCATCGTACCATACCGTACAGTGCTGCAGTGCACAATACTCTAATAAATATTATGTGTTTATAATGACACTTGTTATCATTTTCATGCTTCGAAACATTGCCATTTAGCTAAGTTATACCTACATACCAAATTACTAAAAAAAAGTAAAATCTTAAAACTTACACAACTCTATTAATTTTAATTCAATTACAGTCAAATATAGCTCATTCGACGCAAAATTAAATTTACTATAACAGTAGTGTACTAAGTGTACAGTGTACAGTAGTGTCGTAAAAAGTATGTCAAAGTTGAAAAATAGAGAAAAAATAAAAAAATTCCAAATACTTCCGTCTACAGTCTCGTCAGTTGTCATTTCAGAAAATTTGTCAATAGACTGTCAAAAAGACTTGTTTTTGTTCATTCGAACTAAAAAAACAAATTCAAAATCGGATGGAAATTGGCGAAGGTAGGAGTGATTCTTCACATCAACCTACTGAAAAAGGGTTTTATGGCCATAAAATGAGATTTTGGGGGAGTATTGAAAATTTCTACCATTTTTCTTAGTTTTACTACACCTACAAGTTGTACTAGGTCTGCATAAAAGTATAATATCACTGTCGCACAGTGTTATCGATAACACAGAAAACACAGGGTTGAATGTCGAAAAGTATTGTTATTATCTAGGATTATTTTATAACCTCAGATTTTGGGAGAGAAATTTTGAATGGGAAATCGCGCTTTTAATTACGGATTTTGAGTTAAGCGCGAAAAAGTAGATCATCTACTAATATGTGAATATATTATAAGAAAAGCCGCAGTATTCCTAAAATAACAGGGGAAATTTCGAAATGAAAAGAAATCTCAAACGCATGATGGCATTGGAACTGCAATTATGGTAATGCAATATTTATAATACGGCCGTTCTACCTATTGCAGCTATACTGAAAAAAAAATATTGCAGAAAAATTAATAATAAAGATTTTAACTCTACATACCAAAATATGAGAAAATGTATCGCTAAATTACATATATCTAAAATTAATAACACGCAAATTTAATATATGCGAATGAAAAATTGAATTTGTTTGTAAACAGTTGTCTAGAATATTATTGAAAAGTTAAATTTAAACGACAAAATGTGCACTTTTCGGCTTCAACAACATACACACAAACATACATAGGAAATATGAAAATGAATAACCGACCTACAGTTATAAAATATTTAGATCACATTTAACTTAGCGATATCCTACATTTCGGTGCTAATAAATTATCCCACATCTATGTATGTGTGTACCTAGTTATCTATCGCTTAAAACTTTCCACATTTAGAAATTCCCCACTGGTATATCCGCAAAGTTGTGTAAACTTATTCAAACAATATAACCAAAATATGCATGCAACTATTCACATGTTTCCTTTACACCCATATACACATATTTACTATAATATATAGGTATGCATGAGTACATCATAAAATATGTGCTGTTAACACCTGCATAAAAGCAAATAAATAAAACAGGTAGAGAGTATGAACTTTTGTGAGGTGAAGTGAAAGCCAAACAATAACTATAAAATAGTTTTATGATACTCAAATTGGCTGTGAAAATCTTGATACACAGGAGCTTTTAAAAATGTATGCAAGTGAAGGCAGTTGAAGCTTGTAGCGCATTTGTTTTTGAAGCCATTTCACTGGGGAAATATGGAGCTCGTTAAAACAATTATATTATATTTTATAGTAAATTTCACACAGCTTCCAATATATTCTGAATTTAATTTGAGTCAAATATGAAATTAATTATTGCCAGTTTTTGGTATGGCAATTGTGCTTGGATTGGTATAAAACCGGGTAATTCGGTGGTATTTTAAGAGCTTGAGAGGTTAAAATGATAATACAAAACAGAAGTATTGTTAGAATCCATTTTGTATTATAAGCTGGTTCTGAAACAAAAAATCTCTCAGCACCGTAACGGCAGCTCCTTCCTCATTTGAAAAAAAAAAAACAAAAATAAGGACCGATGATGCCGCTAGTGCTCTATGAACGCATACGAGTACTTACCAAATAGCCACAATAGAAATTATTTAAACACCATATTTGTGTTGGCTCATAAAGACAAAAAGTAAATAGACCCTGACGAAATTATCTGTATAAATCAATTTAACAAATATATTATTATTATACTCATAAAAAATGTGCAATAGGCATGCGATAATATTGGATTTCGATATTTCGGGATCAATTTGATCTACTTTGCGGATCTCGAGATTCGTCCTGGAGCATAACTTTTTTTGAAACAATAAATATCCTATATATGTATTTTTATAAAAAATAAAGAGCATGTTAAAGATTAATAATTTTTTGAATCAGACTTCATTAAGTGAGTAAGAGGTAGAAATATCGTCTAGTAGAAAGTAAAACGGAGCTATTTAAATAATAACGTATTTCATAAAGTATAATTTAAAATTTGTATTGTATTTGCGTCTATGATACGTAAATAAGGGGCGTTTCATAATCATAAGATACCTTTGGTATACAATTTTTGAACTACCATAAGCTCGCTTTTACTTTCCGGAGGAGCCTTTATTTGTCGTAATTTTAACAGTTATAGACTTAAGACTTCCATCAGCAGCAATCATAAGAAATGCTTCTAACTCGACTAAGTCTTGCGCCAACTTGGCCGCTGTTGTTCAAAATAAGGTTTCAAAAACCATAGTTTGGCGCACATTACTGAGGAGCAGTCATTTAAAATTATCAAAAGTAAGAAAAGTACCCCATCTTCTGCCACGGTACAAACTGGCGCGTCTTCACTTTGCAGAAAAACACCTAGACACCAACTGGAATACAGTAAGATATTTGGAATATTTTTAAAGTTGCCCAATTTCATATTATTTTTTAAAAATGTTATATTTTCGGATGAAAAAAATGGAACCTTGACGGATCCGATGGTTTTTCAAATTACTGGAGAGATATGCGCAAGAGCCCCCTCTTATTTTCCAAGCGCAACTTCGTTGGAGGTTCTGTTATGGTTTGGGGTGTATTTACATACATCGAAAGCAACTCTTGATATAGAGTTTACATCATCGCGAATAACTAGTGGGTACTACAAAAACGTTTTAAAAAATACATTATTTTCCTTTATTCAGGATAATGGGGAAGTGCCCTTCGTTTTTCAGCAAGACAACGCCCGTATCCACGTATGCAGGGACACAAGGCAGTATTTGACCGATTGTTCCATAGAAACTATGGACTGCCCGCGTGTTCTCCGGATCTAAGCCCAATATAACACATTTGGCGTACATTAGTCAGAGGAGCTCACGCCAACAATCGCCAATTAGACAATACCAACGAGCTTAAAGCGGCAATTAAGGCAGAATGGGCTTCTCTAGATGTAAATTTACTTAAAACGTTAGCAGAATCGATGAAAAAAAGGTTATTTTGTATCGCTAAAGCAAATGGTGCTTCCATAGAATACTAAAATATCCTAGACGACAGAAAAAAAAACAATTCGAAAAAGTATACTTTAATGCCTGGAAATACGTTTTTGCTAAAAATTTTCTTTATGTATTAAAAGAAGTTCTAAATTCTGTAATGAAACAGATAACTTTTGTTTCTTTAATCGATGTGTAAAATTTTTATTTTCCTCTGCAATCTATAAATTAAAATACTTTGCATATTTAGGGGTGTCTTATGATTATGAAACGCACCTTATGTATGTGGCTTAACAAAGAACTTGGACATACATAGCATGCAGCTACAAATTCAAAATTTTTGTAAGAAATGCAAGTTAAATACTTTTATTTTTATATTTTTCAATTGGGTATTTGAATAGAATTTAAAAAATAGTAACAATAATTTAAAAACCCATTACCTCCTTGTTATAAAGAAATTATCATGCAGCATTCGCAAAATTGGTGTCGAAAAAGAAGTCGGACATCTGGCATTATTGCGATTGTTTGGCACTTTAAAACGGGGAGTCCCACAATTAATTTGCTCTCGATAGAACAGTGCAAAGAAAGAACCAAACGTAATACATAAATTAAAATAAAGTTTCAGTCGTGTTTTGTTCAATAAAAGTCCAAATTATAAAAATGGCTAGACAGCGTGGACAAAGCATAATTCAAGTAAGAAATTTAATTAAAGATTTAATTGAGAAAAAGGTGAAAACGTTCGGAAAACCCCAGAAATAGTGAATCGAGACTTTTTGACTGTACACGACGTGGAAAATAAGAAAAAATAGGGACGACCAAAACAGTTTTCGGATACAGATGAACGGTGGATAGTGCAACAAATTAAGAAAAATCGAAATTTGAGCGCTCCAATGCTCGCAACAGAAGTCGCCAAACACCTTAATATTAACTGAATAATTATAATGGAAGAGTTGCACGAAAAAAGCCTTTCATCAACGAGATTAACCGACGCATGAGAATAAACTTTTCGATGCGTATATATAAGTGGGAATAAGTTGTAGTTTATCAAATATTTCTGCTGCCTTTGGATATTATTATAATTAGAAATTGATTTGCTTCATATTTTGCGGAAGCACGAAATAATAATGACAAAGGAACAAACTCAGTACATAACGAGAACTTCAATGAGGCAAATAAGCCATGTAACAGCAAACGAACAAAATGTAATAGAAAAGTGAGGAAATTATGAATTAATGGCAGCAAAAACAGCACAAAATGGTGTGAAAAGAACAGCAAGTACCAGCAGGAGGGAAAGGGCAAAGTAATGACTACTAAATGAATCAGTTGTGGAGTGATTTGTGTGGCTATGTACAAATATTTAGGGTGAGGGAATTTGTGCGAAACTATTTTTTTTTGAGATCGTTCCTTGCATATTCGGATTGCAAACATAATTCTAGGAATAAAAGTCCACTAGAGCACTGTGCTAAAGCCAATTTCGAGCGAACCAAATTTTAAAAGAACCTATCTTTAATGATTCTGTGTGTAGTGGAGGTTGGTTCCGTCTGTAGAAGTTTACGCAAGTGGAGAATGTCACTGATTGCCATACACTTGGGAGTGGCCGGGACAATGTTTCTGCGGTCTAAGCAGCTCACAACTTCCGGGACTAGTCCAAGTATTCTCCGGTCAGCTTTCGAACATCCGTTTGAGAGCGAACTAATGTGAGAAAGCGAAGCATTCCAGAATATCTGATTGCTGGGTTTTGGACCCGCCACGTTAAAATGCTTCCCCAATGAAAACAGTAACAATTCCTCGGTCAAACTGAATAATAAAGCAAAGCGAATGGGTCTGGTGGTGAACGAGGACAAAACGAAATATGATACGAAATTGATATGAAATTGAGAGGAAGTTATGGCATAAATAGAAAAAAACAAAACCCCAAAAAAAGAGAAAGTAAAAAGGATCTAAAACCAAAATAATTTTAAATACTTTGTTAAGTTAAAAAAGTGTTGATAATCATTTTTTTTAATATTGTAAAATTTAATTGCTTTCGGTTCTTTTGCTCTTGCGGATCTTTTTTCTTGGCATTATGCGTGGAATCCGAGTATGCAAGAAGCGATGTCGAAAGAAACTTTACCCGCCCTAACATGGATATACACGCATGTACGTATTTGCATGCTTACTATGAAACACAAACGAGTACATGAACACTTATATATATATAAATATGTACAAAAATGTTTATAGGAAAATATTTGCAGAGCAAAAATAGAACTTGAATGAGTTTTATTTCTAAGTGAGGTATACTGATTCTTAGTCTATATATTTTTGTTGTACACTTGTTCATTGCAGGCATTTTTAACTTATAAATACACTTTTTATTTACTTAATTTTGCACATTTACGCTCCGCTTGTTATTCTTTCGGAACCAATGCACCGATTTAATGCCTAACAAATGAGTGGCTAAATATAATTTGCGAAAAAAGCTAAAATAAATAAATACTAATAACAACAAAATAGTAAACAATAATTATAAATACGGTGAAACAATTAAGAGGGAAAATTTTTAAAAGCAAGTGATTCATCAGCAAGAAGTGAAAATAAATCTTCCTACATACATGCATACATACCCACTATATAAATGCGCATACAGAGATGAACAAATCCAGCGGCTTGTAAGTGACACCTTGACGGCGTAGGTCAATTAGTTAACTTCAAGTGAAATTAGCAGCTGTGATGAATTTTTTACTGTTCTACTAGACCTGAAAACAAAAAAAAAAAAAAATACTTAGATATTTCTGCTTTTATTTATATTATTGCATATAATTATGATACTACCTACTGAATAACTTGACACAAAAAAATATAAGGGAATAAGCGGGCCAATATGCTGGTCAAAATGGTAAAAGATAACCATCGGTCAGCGGGCTCCACACTCTGTTTACGTTTTCAGCCATCTCACAGCTATATCTACCACAGAACTGTTCTATGCAAATCTTTCATTGAATGAAAACGTGCTCGACGTAACTTCTTCTTTGAATTCCTTCAGAATGCTTGCCACTTTCTCATTCACTGCTTCAACTGACTCGAATGGAGCCCTTCTGCGCCACTGTCCTGTAATTTGCGACTTACAATGTACTTATGTATTGGGTTGGCAATTAAGTAATTGCGAATTTTACTCATAGATGGCTTCAGTTGAATATTGAGGTTTGCAAACGTAGTACAAATGTAAAACACATTTTGTTATTTGATAGTTGGCAATTCAGCTGTAAATCAGTAAAAAAAATTTTTTTGATCGGTTGCGTAGTTTTCGTTTGGCGTTCGTTGAAAAATGGAAAATCTAAGGGAACATTTTCATTATATTTTGCTTTTTTTATTTCCGCAAAGGGAAAACCACATCACAAGCTCATAAAAAGGCATGTGCTGCTTATGGTGATGAAGCCTTAAAAGAACGGCAGTGTCAAAATTGGTTTACCAAATTTCGTTCTGGTGATTTTTCACTCAAAGATGAAAAACACTCTGGTCGTCCACTTGAAGTTGATGACGCCCTAATTAAAGCAATAATCGGATCGGATCATCACAGTACAACACGTGAGATTGCAGAGAAGGTTCTTGTATCACATACATGCATTGAAAATCACTTACAACAACTTGGCTATGATCAAAAACTCGATACATGGATTCGTCACGAACTGAAAGAAACGCGTTAACGCAACGCATTAACAGCTGCGATTTGCTAAAGAAACGTAATGAAAATGATCCATGTTTAAAACGACTGATAACTGGCGATAAAAAATGGGCTGTTTGCACCAAAATCAAGCAAAAAAGATCGTACAGCAGGCCAGGTGAACCAACTCAAACAACATCAAAAGTTGATATTCATCAAAAGAAGGTTTTGTTATCCGTTTTGTGGGATTACAAAGGAATTGTCTACTTTGAACTCTTACGACCTAACCGAATGACCTAGATGAGAAAGTAAGAGCTTTCGAAACTTCGTTGACGAAAGGACTTGAAGCTTCATGTCCCGCCACATATGGCAAAACAACCTATCCTACCTGGTGGAATGAAGACTTAAGTCAACTCAGGAAAATGACAAGAGAAATCTTCAATATCTGCTACAAACACAAGTACTTCAAACCCTACAAAGACTGCCTTAGGGAATACAAGAAAGCAATCAAAGAGGCTCGGACAGAGGCTTGGAGAGACTTACTTACACAGCCATTGTAAGGCCAATACTAACATATGCGGCACTGGTTTGGTGGCCTGCAACAGAAAGGAAGTACAACAAAACTAAGCTGAACAAGATACAAAGAACAGCGTACATCTTAACTACATGAGCGCTTAGCACCAGTCCTACTGAAGCTCTCAATGTACTAACACATCTATTGCCATTAGATTTACACATTAAAACAATAGCTACTTGCAGCGCGGTGAGACTCAGAGACATAGGAAGCTGGACAACAAGGTCGTACGGTCACAGTAAGATCCTCCTACAGGGACCCCCGCTGCTCAAAAACGGATCAGACTACACAATCCCCGACCTAAACTTCAAGAAAGGCTTTACGGTACGTTTTCCACCGAGAGCCGAGTGGAGCAAAGGAGAGGTGATTGGAAGATGCGACATCGAAATTTATACCGATGGTTCTAAGATGAACTGTGGTGTGGGAGCTGGCTTCCATTCGGAGCCACTCAACCTATCTCAATCAATTCGTCTTCTTGATTATGCCACCGTGTTCCAGGCAGAACTCTTAGCGATCAGAGAAGCATGCAAATCACCAAAGCTCTATAAGGAAGTTGGTGCAAAAGTAGCTATCTTCTCAGACAGTCAAGCAGCTATTAAGGCCTTAGACTCCAACTACATTTCATCCAAACTGGTCCTACAGTGTAGAGAGGAGCTGAAACTGCTCAGCCATTGGCTTGAAATTACCCTGATATGGGTTCCCGGTCATAGGAACATACGGGGCAATGAGATAGCGGATGAGCTAGCCAGAAAGTGCTCGACACTAGACATAGCAGAGGCGGTGGCAGTCTCCACCCCACTGAACACACTAAAAGCATCCATTGCTTCACACTATCATGCTTTAGCCGAAAGAATATGGAAGCAAATACCTACATGTCCTACAAAATCCAAAGGACGAATGACCTGCTGGGATGTTCTCGGCCAAACATTTCACGCATCACTGCAACCCTTACAGGACATTGGAAAGTTGGGGATCATGCAGCTAGACTCAATCTACCCTTCAATCCTATCTGTAGAAGTTGTCAAACGGAAGGGGCGAAGGAATGTCTTTTCCACTATTTATGTGAATGTCCGGGACTAGCCAGGGTACGACTCCGATCCTTCGGTAAGCCTTTCCTACAGCAAATTAAGGAGATCTCAGACATCGAGATGAAGGATTTGCTGCTATACTTGGACCTCACTAAATGGATTTGACTTGGCAAAAAAACAAAAAAAACATCATCATCATCATCATCATCATCATCACACGAGACTGTGGTAGTAAAACGGTGCTGGTCACTAATTAGGAGCATATTCAGCTCAGAAATGCTCAACCACCTCAACAACAACAACAACAACAACAACAACCGAATTACCAGTTCTGATGTCTATATTGAACAACTAACGTAATTAAACAATACAGTTGAAGAAAAGCGGCCCGAATTGACAAATCGAAAAAGTATTGGTTCCATCATGATATTCATGCTTCTTTGGCCACTCGGCAAAAATTACTGGAGTTTAGTTGGGATATTTTGCCAATTCCACCATATAGTCCTGATCTTGCACCATCTGATTACTTTTTGTTTCGATCTTACAAATCTCCTTGAATGGTAAAAACTTCAATAATAACGATTATGTCAAATCATACCTAATTCAGTTTTATGCTAATAAAAACCAGAAGTTTTATGAACGTGGAACTACGATGCAGCCAGAAAGATGCAGAAAAGTCATTGATCAAAATGTGCAATACATTACAGAAAAAAGTTATTTAGTTCCAAGAAAAAATTGTCCTTGATTTTGTAAAAAAAATCCGCAATTACTTAGTTGTCAACCCAATAGTTATCTTGGCCCTGCAAGTTTGCTCTAATTGAGGGATCTTACGGCATCGAAAAAGCAGCACTTCAACAGAAATGTATTTTTAGGATCTGAATATTTCGATTTAGAGGATAGAATCCTGTTCCGCACCCACCACCAATTAAAAATAATACATTTCATAATAATGTATGGCAAAAAAAGTCCAAATGAATGAGACTCAAATACATTTTATTATATTACGAGGTGTCGGAATTTAGTTCAGGGAACTGGCCAATAAACTTCGCACAGGTACCCGAGGTTACGAAAACTTTTTCACGCAATAAAGCAGTTGATTTGACTTTATAATTTTATGTGATCGCTTAATTGTCAGTTGTTAATCTTTTATTTTGTTATTGGCGAGAGAATTCAGGCAACAATAAAATATAAGCCATTGCTTTCATTTTTTTGCTTCTATTTTCTATTATTTTGATTTTTTTCTATTTTCATATATTTAAGAATACACACAGAAAATATAATATCGTTCCGGTGAATATTTTCGAAGTTACGCGCAAATTTTAAAAGACGTTTCAGAGTGCTTGAAAGAGCTTTTCAAACTTTAAACGCGTTTTTCTGAAAATGGTGTTTTCAAAGTCGGTGGCCAACATTACTCGAAAACGTCTAACCGATTAGTCTCAAATTTTAACAAGAGCTTCTTAAATATATTTTTTAGTAATTAATCGAAAATTTTTGCTCACCGATAAATATATATTTTTTATAAACAATTTAGGGATGAAATTTTGGTCAAAAATCGATTTTTTTTAAGAAACCGCCATTTCGTCAAAAAAAATAGTTTGCATATTCTATTCCTTCCATGAATTTCTAGATTTAACATAGCTTTAAGGGGACAAATACCTGTAAAATTTCGAAAAAAATGTTTTTTTTTCTTTTCATAAAATGTTGATATAATCCTTTAAGAATATGTCAAAAAAATTTTAGAACGTAAATTTAAGTATTTCTTATATTATAGATCGTTAACCGTGACGACTCTATTCTTTGCGTTCGAGCGCTGGGACAGGAATTTTCATGTATTCAAACTTTCGATGCGTTTTTCTCAAAACTATATTTTTCGAATTAGCGTACATGATATTAATTTCTATGATAATTCACAAGTTTTTCGAAAAAATAAGTTTTTATTCCGCGAATTGTTTTTCCAGCTTTTTTTAATTCATATCGAAATTATGATATTAATAAACCAAAAAATGTTTGGTTTTTTGTATTCAGGTCAATGATGCCGATGCTACAATGCCCGCCGATACATCCGCCATTTTAAATGATTAAAAAAAAAAAAATTATATTATTTTAATGTATAAACAAACTGTATGCAAATTTTGAAACAAATATATTGACTTCTTCAATTTAAATCATTTTAATGAAAATCAGGGAAAATATGGCCGTTTACAGGTATCTGTCGCTTTAAAGAAAGCTGTTTGGTTTTTTAATTTCTGAGATCCAGTGGTCAGAGATATAGTGGTAACAGCAAAACGTCTTTTTGGAGAGGATCTCATGAAGATCAGGTGTAGCTCCTTTCCAAATAAATATCTTTAGTCTTAAAATACAGTAAAAAGATAAAATAATGTGTGTACAAATTTTTAGATCAATAAATTTAAAAGTTTTCTCAAAAAAAAAAATTGTGGAAAATTTACTTTATTTCGGCCTTCTAACTATATATAACCCTTTAAAGTTCGATAACGCCGTAAGGTTTGCTCTGATTTCTTAGAAATTTTGGTGGAGTATGTGGGAAATATTTTAATTTAGAAAAATGCATTCAACAAAAAAATAATTTAAAAAAAAATTAAAAGCAGTTGCTTAATAAGACACTGTCGATATGGTCGTAATTATTTATAACCACTTAAAACCATATAAATCGAAAATAATAAAAAGAAAATATTCGTTTTGGTTTTTTGGTTTTGTGAAAATAAAGAAATAAAATACTTAAATTAGGTGACCCTGAAATTTTCTTTAGAAAATTTTGGAAGTGCATTAGCCCTATTTAAAACCATGTATTAATTGCTATACAAAATTAGCAGATTTAAAATATTCTGGTTTTCCTATACAAACACCTACAGTCACATGTGTGTTTATTTATTGTGTTTGGCCAAAAAAGTTGCAATTACTCGTTTTGTTTAAAGCAGCAAATTATTATACTAAAACCCAAAACAAAAAATACAATTAGCGGGCATTAAAATGTGTTCCATGTTTTATTAGCTCCTGTGTATAGGTATGCACACATTTAGGATGGACATTAATTAGCAACCGGCACTGAATTACCCTAATTATTAATTATTTAAAATGTTTAGCTGAATTGGTAAAAAATAAAAACAAAAGCAAATACAAGTACCATAAATACCAACGAATGATCTGATCTTCACACAAAACAATTTAAAAATAATATTTGAAATGTTTGTTAGTCTGCAATTGAATAAAGTGAATTCTATGTATATGTATGTATATGAGTGTATACATTTTTAATAGCTCATGTAGAGTGAACTCAGCTTTGTCAGCCAAGCAGTCAGTAAATTTGATATATAGCGTATTTTCAGCGCGCTTGTATTGTCATAATCGACTTTCTTTATTTAGTACCCAAAATTATTAAGAAGTGCTTGTGGCATTTCTTGGTCGCGAAGTATTTATTACAAATATTTCTTTACCTTATCTTCTGTCATACAGAGGCATGACCATTCACAACAACAAATAAAATTACACTGTAAACAACACCGCTGCCCTAATAAATAAAACATACAAAGGAAATGTCAGTATTAGCATTGACGTTGGTGTCCAACTTCAACGACTATCTTTACATGCACCAGCACTTGTATACACCCTTGCTTCGTTATACTTTATACACTTCGTGATACTTATGTATATACACTCGTATACTACACCCGGTAAAGAAAAGCGTAGTCGCTCCTAGTGACAACATTTTCTAAACTGCAATATTTGGTATTGTTTTGGAAGATCGGATTTCATTTTTGTCTCCTTTGAGTATTGCTGATAGTTCAAGGTAGAAAGCGAAATCCTACAATGTTTTGAGTATCATTCACAAAAATGTACTTGGGATTCGGGGTACCTTAACTCAAGCTACTGAGTTCAAGCTTTAACTTCAACTTGGCATCAGTTTCGTGAGATGGGCCTATTGCAGTGTACTTGAGTTCAAAGTTCAAGCTTATTTTGAGTTTTACTTTCATGCTTGAATATTCTCTTAATTTTTTTTTATTTTATAACTAAATTTCAATTATTGGGCCGAGAAGCAGAAATCTAGTTGGCATCGTTTTACATTGTTTGTTAGCGTTAGCGAATTTAAAAGTGATATCTACAGCAATAACAATAAAATCAACTGCATCTGGTATGAGTAATAGCACAGCTAATTTTTAATGAAATGTAAATAAACAAAAATTTCTTAAAAATTTATAATTTTGTTGGAATTGTTTTCAGTAAAAATTAATATTTTATGGAAAAACTTAAAATACAAATACTTGTTTAAAACATAAAAAAAAATATTCTTCAAAAAATTTATTTCGGTTTCTTTCCTTTTCCAAAAAAAAAATTCTACGCTCGTTTTGTTATATTCCTAATCTTTTAGTGAAACATAAAGAAAATATAAAAAAAGTTCCTAAAAATGATTGTTGTTTTTTAAATTTCTTTCAGAAAAATTGAATGTTTTGTAGAAAAAATACAAAAAAAAACCTGTAAACAAAACTTATTTCGAACTCTTTCTTTTTCATAAATTTGCTTGGGTGACTCTATAGATAAAACTATAAATATTACTAAAAATTCATTTATTTCAGAAATAAAAAAAATTATTTCATATCCTATATTTTTATATTAATTTTCGTTGGTGTTTCGATAAAGAGTTGTACACGTTTTGTGGACTCTATTTTTTTAGATACCATTTATTGCTTTGATGTTGTGAAAATTAAGTTGTTAGTCAAATTTAAGGAAAATACAAAAAAAAAAAAAAAATAAAAAAAAACACAAAGTTTTCTAAAGAAAAATCTTGCTCAAAAAACTATTTCGGTTTCTTTTATAAATTTTTCTATATAGTTATAAGTATAAAATTATAAATATTACTAAAAATTTGTATATTTCGTAAATAAAAACAAACACATCTTTCATATTATTTATTTTTTCTTTATTAATTTTCGATAATGAGTTTTCGTTTGCAAAACGTTTCGCGTAGAAAATATAATTGTTAATTCCCTGCATACACTTGTAGCTTGCCATTTTATAATAACAAAGTGACTTGACACTCACAAAATATGTATGTACCTATATCCAAATTTGTGTTTTATGCAAATATGTGTACGATTATGAGGTCAAGATAATAATTACTTTCATTGGATGTTCAAACTCAAGTAATGTGTTGGACGCGATTCTATATTGGAAAACTTCTTTCCGACGGAAGAGAGAAATTTGAAAAATATAATATCCGCAGCGATGATTCGTTTTTAACGAATTATTGCATCGTATGCTTACAGCGATATATTTAAATATTTATTTGACAGTAAGAATTTGCCCCCAGTTTTGCCCAATTTCACCCAAGTCCTCGGATACTCACATTGGCAAGCAAATATGGATACATAGATTCTTCTAATCAACAACACCCATCAATTATCCAAAATAATTTAAGTTTGCTTCTGACCCAGCAAATCTAAGCACGCGGCATTAATTTCGGTGTTTTTTTTTTTTAATCATTCAAGCAAACTTTTCGTTAATATACAGGATGGTCCACTCAGCGTTTAATTTGGCGTTAAATAAAGGGCACACGAATATTTTCTAATGTTTTTTTTTTAAAGGTAAGCCTTGCCAATAAACATTAAAAACCATTTCATTCAAATAACTTTGTGGCTGACGGGCTGGCTTTATAGTAACCCACTTTCTCAGTATATACTCTCAAATTTTGGGGAGTATTTGAAAATATACTTGAATATGCATATCACCCTTATTAGGTATTTAGCCAAGCTCATCTTCCTATTTTTGGTATGGTTTTTGATGTTTTTCAACAAAACGTAGGAACCTATAGTTTTTGCCGTCTCCGAATGGGAAATGATTTTTATTAGGAGATTTTTAATTGCAGAAATACACTCGGACGCTTGGCATTGAATGCTGGGGGGTCATCGCCATTAGAAAAAACCTTTCATGTCTACTATACTCGCATTACATTACTCGGCAAATTTTCGAAAAAAGTTTCATTATCTCAAAAAATCACAAGGAAAAAGTAAGACATTTACATCAGAAGAAAGGTTTTTTAATTATATTTCCAATGATGTACTAGGTTTTCCAAATGGTTAAGTAGTTGTGGAAACGTTAGCGTTTCTGAAATGCGAACAGTTCAGCTTAGAGGATTTATCGAAGTCCCCCATTTTTAATTAGCGGAAACAATTAGCATAAAAGCTATGTAAAATTAAAATTTTTTTTTTAGACAAACGGTTGCTTCTCCTTATATACATTGTATATATATAATCGGCGCGTACACCATTTATGGGTGTTGGTCCGAGCTCCTCCTCCTATTGGTGGTACGTCTTGATGTTGCCCCACAAATGGAGGGACCTACAGTTTCAAACCGACTCCGAACCGCTGATTTTTTTATGAGGAGCTTTTTCATGGCAGAAATACACTCGGAGGTTTGCCATTGCCTGCCGAGGGGCGACCGCTATTAGGAAAAGGTTTTTTTAATTTTGGTGTTTTACCGAGATTCAAACCTATGTTTTCTCTGTGAATTCCGAATGGTACTCACGCACCAACCCATTCTGCTACGGCGGCTGGCTTCTGTTTACTTATAACAAAAATAGGGCCAATGACACCGTCCGACCAAAATTCTGAGCAAAAAGAAACATACTGTGATGCCATTGCCTCTTCATTACGATTTTTGAAGTTTCTTTTCCCAAAGGTGACGATTCTGTTTGGATATAAGGGAAAAAATTATCGTAATCAGAAAAGAGGATTTTTCTGTTAAAATGTTCATCTTCAACCAATGTCCTACAAATATCTTCAACCAATAAATGACTAGCTACATTCTAAATTTCTGGCACATGCATCCTAAATTTATTTTAGTTGTCACGGACAAAATACATTGAAAGTGCGAATTCTAAACACTAGTTGAATCACCCTGTCGGTAGGACTTTAAGTCAAAAAAGTCGATAGTTATAATCCAAACACGACCCGTAAGGCTTTAAGGCCAATGACATGCCCATCTTAAATTTCTTTGTCCCTCCAGATGAGAAAGTACGCCATTGCCGATATTTATTTCAATTTCACATTCATTTCTGAGAAAATCGCATTTTTACTGGGTATTTGCTTTCCTTCCTTCCCACACATACCCAGCATCTGCCGCGTGAATGGTCAAGTAACCGCCGCAACGCATCTTGCACCATAGGCAAACAAAACACTTCGCCTTTTACAATAAAATTGAAGTTGTCTTGCTGTTGTTGTTTGCTTCGTATATAAATATAGTATTATATATGTCTTTGGTTTTTTATCTTTTATGTGATTGTTGTTGTATATATCGTTTCGTTTGCTTGGTTTCGTTTGTTTTCAATTGGAATGTGTTTATTTATGTTGTCACAATAAATTTTCCAAGTACTTTGTTGACTTTTAATGATTGTCTCTTGCATTAAACATCCCAACATACCAGTAATACAATACCAAAACGCTTGTGCGTTTGTTAATGTGCATATATACGAGTAGTTGTACAAAATTTCTACGCTAATTTATTTTCTTTCAGGACACAATTACTGTGTCAGTTTTGTATATTTTTACATAATTTTTTTATCGCGTGTTTTTGGCTTAGAGAATATAAATAAAATATTGATGTTGCATGCATTGGCGATTTATGTGAAGTAGTCAAACTACAAAAATAAAAAAATAAAAATAAAGAACTAAATAGACCACACTTGCAAGTCTTCAGATACCAAGACTGCAACGTCAGCAATCATGGGCAGTAATGCTAAAACTGTAATAATTCTTTATTTTTATGAGACACTGTGTGAATGAAATGAGCCCCATTTTATATATTTGTTATGAGTGTCGAAAGGAAATAAACACTTAATAAGTTTTTTGATTCTCATAAAATTCTGAGAACAAAAAACAAAAATATAAAATTTATTCAATAATTTACTTATGTAAGTAATAAACTAAAACACGAAAAAACCAACTATAATAACCTTGGGCCACGAGTTTTCAACTTTTTTACATATCGCAGATATTCTTCAATATTCACACAACTCCAAGTTTTTGCAAAAATCGAGACGAAATTACCGTTTTTTGAGAGGAGAGAATATTTCCATATATTTTTCATCGTCTGCCGCACCGTATGCCATGCTGCACCATTTTGCTGGAACCTAAACTCCTCAAACTTGTTTCCCTCTATGAATGGCTGCGAAAATTCGGTGATTCTGGACTGATATCGGTGATAGTTACTGTAATGTTATTCAAAGTACAAAGAACAGATGGAACACCCTATACGAGAAGCAAAATATCACTTGGTTCATGACTTGTCACTCTAAACTAAAATCTTGCTTCAATGGTGGCAAAATTACAGCATTATTATTAACTTCTTCTTCTTCATCATCATCTTTCTTGTAGGACGAAAAACCACAATATATAGAGGTCCAAATCTCGTGCCAACGCCAAGGTGATCTTGCTGCAGGTCGTGATGCTTTAAGGTGATCTTTCATCATCACCTTTCCTTGAATGTTGGCTCCACTCCTTCCTTCTCTTGCAACACCATTGTGCCAGTGATTTCTCATATCTCTTGTATCTCGTCATTTCGTTTAACATCACGATTTGTGTAGCCAGATATTATCATAGCGTTGCATTTCGACGCTGGATATTATTCGCTCCGTTGTAATTGTATTCTCGAGTTGTTGTTCGAGTTCCGATTCCATATGTCATAATTGGCTTTCTTCTTTTTTTAGTTGGCGCGATAAAAGCTTACGCGATTTTGGCCGAGTTTAACAAAGCGCACCAGTCGTTCCTTTCTCAGGATATTCACATTCTCTGTGATATGCGCAGCTATCACTGTTTAACAGGTTCAAGAAGTGTTTCCTCCATAATTTAAGTATGTTCTGGATGTCAGTTACTAGATCGCCGTCTTTGTTCTTATAGAAAAACGCCCGGTCTTAAAACATTCTGTGAGCCGCCGAACTTTCTGGTATAATTTTCGGGTGTTGTTCCTATTGGCCATCATCTCAAGCTCCTCACACTCACGTATTTCGGCCTCTCGTTTCTTCCTTCGGATAATACGTCTCTCTTCCTTTCTTAGCTCTCGGTAGCGATCCCACATGCCTCGCGTTGCGCTCGATCTCAGCGTGGCTCTATAGGCAGCATCTTTTCGTTCTGCGGCAGCATGAGATTTCTCGTCGTACCAACCTTTTTTTTTTGGGCTCGCCGGAATCCGAATTCTTCTTCGCTGGCGGCACGTAGAGAGCGAGAAATGTTGGCCTTACACATGCCTTATATATGCGAATTGTGCTCTTGACGCTCATTGATTTGCTTTTCTATATAATATCAGGTAGACACCCTTACACCCGTGCGGCTTTTACAGATTGATTTCGCATTTAATTTAAGATAATTTATGAATATGTTACTTTGCCGTTCAGGTAATTAAATTCCATGACCGGCTCCATGCTTTCACCATATACGGCTAGCTTGCGTCTTAAGGAGTTCTTTAAGATTGTTAACTGTTTAATCTTTGATGCTGATATTTGCATATTTCTGATGATTTCTTCAATATATGATACCTGTACTTGTATATAGTAAACGTTAAAGATCATATTCTGAGTTCGCCATGAGCACTGCACTATCCGCATAACATAATATTTTGACTTCAATGTTAAAGATTTTACATCCGTGTGACGATCAATAACATCATCATTAATGATTTCATCCATTATGGTATTAAATAGGGTGCGCTCAAGCGATATAGCGATATGGCGATAGTCTTGCCGCATACTTGTTGCAATTGGTAGCTTACAACTGATGATGTTGTTCGATTTGATGTATGTACATATATGTGCTATTATCCTTTAAAAGCTCTCTATGACCGATATTACATATGTTGTTTTCCACATGTTCATGCGTATGTAAGTCTATAACATCTTGAAGTAGTACTCTGTCACATGCTTTTGTAAAGTCTATAGAGCAGAGGTAACTAAACAGGGCAGTTAAAGTCTATGAATGTTTCGTTAATTGGCTTTGTGCAAATATTGCATAAGTTGTCGATCTTTTTTTCGGAATCTTTTCTTCGTTTATACCCGTGCATGCTATTTGCTCAGTAAGAACTTTTGTAAATAGCTTTAGTATAGAGCTAAGTAATCTTGTACTCCAATAATTACTTGGGTGTTTTTGTCATATTTTAAAAATGTGGCTATTGTGATTCTTCCTTTCCATTCTAATAGAACCTTACCCGGTTAATTCATCTTTTAATTAGTTAGTTCATCTGAAGTAGCTTCCATGTTATATTTTATCATTTTGTTGTGTATTATTAACAGCGACTTCAATAGTTCCAGAATAGGCGAATACTTGAGCGTTGGTATTAGCGTTTAAATTCTGCAGTAATTGCGAACTCTTTAAGATTTAAGGACTTTGAGATGCCCTTCCAAATCACTCAGATATTTTTACAAAGGAGATGATATTTAGCAATATTTATTCTCTGATCTTTTATTTATTTCTTTAAACCAAATATATGCCCTTCATAATTTCAAACATCCCTTCCCTTGTTAAGCTTGCTGAGTTGTTGTATTGACTTGTGTACGTTTTGGTTTGCGTTCATTGCAAAAGTTTATATGAAAATTTATTAAAAACCTTACTCTTTTTGCAGTAAAGTTTTGCTAACTGCCAAGCACATACTTATACTTACTAACACACACAAATAGTAGTACATACGTATGCACATTAAGGTGTAGTGGTGGTATGTGGGACTTTTTTTAATAATTTTTTTTATGATGACATAGCAATGAAATGTTGGTAAAATGCTACCTTAAAAATAAAAAAAAATTGAGATACCCCAGCTTAAGCAAATTTGAAAAATAAGTGAAGTTTTAGACAACTATTAAGAAGTTTTACCCATCAAAGATTATAAGTTTTATATTTCTAGTTTGTTTATAACTGAAATATCGATATCAATCTGAAACTTGGGAAACCGACCTAATATAGAAACCCAAGAAGAACAAACTGGAACATATTCAGCAAAGTAGCCCAGTCTAAAGTCAAAATAATAGTAAAACCATAACGTCAATTAAAGACTTCGATGAGAAAGTAAAAGCCTTCGAAGTTTTGTTGGCGAAAACAAATACTTTAAACCCTACAAAACAAATACTTTAAGCCCTACAAGATTTCCATAATTCCATTAAATCAACCAAAGATACGGCCAGATTAGGCAAGCGTTTATCCAAGGAACACTCCTATCAATATTAACAGAGCTCAAACGTCCAACTTGTCCGCCAATACAATCAACCACATTGCATCTCCAGCTAGAACTCTGTGGGCTCTGGAAAACTTCGAGGAACACCAGGCCCGGATGGGATATTCCCTGCCATGCTGTGAAACGAGAGACGACGATTCCATGGCTAGAGGTCTTTTTTAGAAAAGGTCTTATGCTAGGGCATATTCCAAAAAGCTGGACAAGGGCTAAGGTGATTTTTATCCCCAAAACTGGTAGACGCGGCCATGGTACAAAGATTTCCGACCCATCAGTTTATCCTCAAAGCCCTTTAACGATTGCTGGATACATATCTTAGAGAGAAGAAATTTCAAAATCCCAACTTACCTATCTCAAAGAAAAAATTAGATATACAGCTCTTCATGAGGTTGTGAGCACGATCGAGAGAAGCATAGAATGTTGTAGTAGAGATACACTACCACTTCAAAAACAACAAAAAATAAAGTATAATAATAATAATAAAAATAGTAATAGTTACAATAACAATTTAGATGTATGTAAATGCAAATAATTGGCGCTTAAACTCTGTTTTTGTGTTTGGCTGATCTATTTGTGGTGTGCATCTTGATGTTTCCCATAAATGGAGGGACGTACAATGCTTCATAAAAGCGGATGATCTTTCTTTTGGGAAGATTTTTTCCGACAGAAAATGACAAATCTCCAAGTGTATTTCTGCGATGAAAAAGCTCCTATTTGCCGTTTGGAGTCGGCTTGAAACTGAGGGTCCCTCCATTTGTGGAACAACATCAAGACGCACACCACAAATAGGAGGAGGAGCTCGGCGAAACACCCAGAGAAGGTGTACGCGCCAATTATATATATATATATATATATATAATGTAATAAGAAGGTTGAAATAGCATTTTTTTATTTTTCAAAAATCAGTGATAAGATGAGACAACTAATATTTGGCACCCTTACTTCTGAGATGGGAAATCAACTTTCTTCAGGTCTGCCAAAAGCGATTTAAAACAGTAAAAATACACTCTACCCTAATATCGTACACCTACGTTCATCCTTATATATATCTTCTACTCCCTTTTACAATGCTAACAAACACAAGCACTACTCCCAATCCAGCAAAGTGCGTAGAAAGTTTTAGCAGCAAATATTCAAGTACATATATATCTGCTTGAATAACTGTTTTGAAACACCGCCCACGTTATTCCTTGACAACTTGTAAATGCCCTTGCAATTTAATTGCAACCCACTATTGTCCGCCCAGCCCTCTGTCCAATTATATTTGACATAACTTTTGCTCTTTCCCAGAAACGTAGCAAATATTCAAACAATGTGGTCAAGCATTGTTCTTGTGTTTTCATTTTGTTTTCACTCCAAAGAATAGTCATAACTTTGTTGTTTCGCCAAAAGAGTAAGCAACTAGCACTTGATTGAGCAGCAATAAGCTTGAGATTCTATGCGTATTTGATTTTCCCTCCTTTAACTTTCTTGCTTATATATGTCTGTATGTCTGTGTGCAAGATATTTTTCTGATGCTGTGGTGTCATCAAACCAAATATCTTCATGAGCTGTACGGGTATATGCTCTAGTATTTGTGGCATAGTTTACCACTGAAATCGAAAATATGCAGCTGGGTTTTGGGCTTGCTGGTAAGAGCGTGAAAATGTGGATTCTCTAAACTTGTTTGTTTCAAACCTGATTCGATATGTAAGAACTCAACTTCACAAGCACCAATTATTTTTTCCTTACTGCATTGCAGGGGATTACAGAGTTTTGGCTCTGGATGCGGTCAAAAAGCCAGCTAGTGTTATGTAAGGGGTAAAGCAGTTCTCAGTGGGTACAGTAGTAAAAATATAAATAATCAACTCACAAGTCTATAGCACATACATAAATACATACGAATAGCAATACAAAAATACAATAAGTAAGACCCTAATCAGAAGAGAAGATTAATCCTGAAACTAAAAGATAAAAATAAAAAAATTCATAAAATTAAATTACTAAAAAAATACAAATTCCACAGGAATAAATTCTCCAGCGGAGATATGAAGGTTTTTATAGTTAGTTGGTAAACAAACATTTTATTTTGGTTACAGTAACAAATAGTTATTCCCTTCCTCCGACTCAAAAAGTGATGCCTATCGGGTGTTTTTTAAGAGCGTGAGCACAGCAGTTGTCAACTCGAAAGAAGAAATAATCACGGGTGGTGTCATCCCTAGCTATTCCTCTAAGTTAAACTCGCTGGGAAAGAACTAAAGAAAAACTTTCCACTATATTTCCAAAAAGAGTTATACTTATATCATATATAATTTATATATCACAGTCACTATAATGCCCAAATAGTCTCTAAGGGATCCACTTCCCATCATTATATCGTAAATAACCCAAACAGATTAAAACCAACCTACCCATTAAATTGATGGCCAGAAAAGTAAAATTGTCGTTGCAACGATATCAAGTCATTTGTCCGCCTAGGCTTGGGGCACACAATCGCGCCCAAGGAAATTTCTGATATTATAGCTTCTAGAGCCCATTAACTAGATAGAGAGCGGTTTGCGCGCTCCTGTACCTCAAACTTTAAACTCGTATTTCTCGAAACTAATTTTTCCGGCACGGTCTGCATGATAACTCATACAGTTTCTAATATTTTTTATGCGGTTTGTTTTTAAATATTCTAAAGTATTTTCTCTATAGATTTGATTTTTGATATTTTTATTAAAAAAATTTATAAACATAATTAAAGTGTGACATTTGTGACGTAAAACGCATACTTTTTTTTAAATTCCGTAAATTGCAAAATTTTTCGAAATTTAAAGATCCGGCCCGACAGGCTATAACTAGGATTTTATTTTACAAGAATTAATGTTTACTTTTTACAGATCCATCAACATTTCAAGGAGGAATGATGCAGACCGTGGAGCAACTTTTTTTCATTTTACCTTTGGTCATGTGATTTTTAATATACTAATTTTTGTAAAAAAAAACATTTTTTTTAGTTACTATATTTTTACCAAAGCCTTAATTAGCTAAGTTTTTTAGTCTCTTTTTTACATGTAAGACCTTTAAGGTAACTATCTGCTACTTTTACATCAGCGGTCCGAAGGACCTGGCAGCCAGTGCTCCTTTTTTACGTGCAAGAATAATTCTATTATTACTTCACGTTTGTAAATAGGTAAGTAAATAAATAAGTTTTTTGAATATGATATCCGGCATATATCTGCCTTGGCTATGATGGTTCATGGTTTATTCGATGAGTCCAATTTTTGAATACTTTTTCCAATAAATCTGGCCGTAGTTTTGAATATTCACATTAAATTCACTGTAATGGCATCTCCATCCTCAATTCAAAAGAAATGAGAATCGATGATGTCGCCAGTGCTCTTTGAACTCTGCGAACAGATTAATATTTTTCAAGGTAAATTTCCACAAGTTGGAAACGTTGTTCTGATGTTAAACGATTCATCACGACTTACCAAATCTTACTGCACAGAAATGCCAACACCGTTTGCCATTTTAAGCTGACACACCATAGTTATCGATATCGATAGTTCTCATGCAGTTCCCAACTGAGAACTCGATGCAAATTTAAAAGTGTGGTTAGTGGAAAAAAACTTCAAGATCGTCCCGCTACAGAATATACAACAGAGCAGAAAATAGTAATAATGAATGATGTAGATAGTTTTTAAAGACTTTGTCTATCTGCCCGTCTGTTTAAATAAAGTAACCATTTCATGGGCAGACCTCTCTCTTTGCAATAATAGCAGCGCGATATTTTGCAAAGTTTTGACTATTTATTATTTATTTTTAATAAACTTATTCGATTTTTTTATAAAAATATAGTCTATAATAAAACAAAAACCATGAAACTTAAAATCTCAATCTTAGTACAAAATTACAAAAAAAAAAATCAACAAATTTCCTTCCAAGCTACTTCTTCTACCTTTTTAATTTGAATCTGTGCAACAATTTTGAGTATGCGTTTTTATATCTCATTAATTGTGTATAACAAAGCGAAAATAACCAAAAATCACTGCGTATTTTATGCCATTCTCAATTATTATTAGTATATATTATCAAAATAAAATAGGATATAAGCCTGCATACCCAGAAAATTTGTGAAATGTTTTGAATTTTGTTCAAATTTTTTTAATTTTTAAGTTTAGTTTTAATTTTATTTTCAGTTTGAAACTTTCCATATTTTTATAAAAAAAAAAAATCCATTAAAAAATTAATAAATTCAAGACTTTGCAATATGTTACACTGTAATTTTTGTGAGCACAGATGTGCAATTACTTACGGTATAAAATTGGCTTATATTATCTAGTGTATCTAGTGTTTGGCCATATTTCTCCAATTATTGATGGTCAGGATTGAGCATTTTGCACTACCTTAGTTGTAGTTTAAGGGGTTACATACGTCCAGAATTTTCCAAAAATCGGTTTTTTACATATTATTATTCTTTATAGTTTTAGGCGTATTTCTGTGGAAGTCGATTGTAAAAATTTCCCATAGATACAAAGTTATGGTAGAAAATGTGACTACCCGACGAGAGTTTCATGTGCACAGCTGTTCTTCGTTTAAGGCGCGCGACCTCCAGCGAAATGCATTTGAAAGTTTAAATTCATTTTTCTCGAAACTACTTTTTGCGGCACGGTCTGTATACAGTTTTTAATATTTTGTATGCGGTTTTTTTTTTAATATTCGAAAGTGTTTTCTCTATAGATTTGATTTTTGATATTTTTATTAAAAAAAATTATAAAAACGCATACTATTTTTAAAAAGCCCTAAATTGCAAAATTTTTCGAAATTCAAAAATCCAGCTCGACAGACTACGACTTTATTTTACAAGATTTTTTTTTTTACGTTTTACAGATCCAACAACATTTTAAAGAGAAATCATGCAGAGCAACTTTTTTTATTGTACCTTGTGTCACGTGATTTTTTATAAACTACTTTTTGTAAAGAAAAATTTAAATAATTTTTTTAGAAAGTTTAAGTACTAATAAACAATGTATAACATTTTTATTAATTTCTATTGTTATGCCTTCTAAAAACAGTTTTTATTTTAGCGCATTTTAGGCGATTCTGGATGTATGTAACGCCTTAAATAAGTATTTCATTATCACTAAATCTTAAGTTTTTAAGTATTTTAACTATCTGCTTATTGCATTCTTTATTTAGTGCACTATGCGCAACACTGTTCGTGGTGCGCGTCTTGATACTTTCCACAATTGCAGGGATTTACAATTGCAGAATTGCCTTTGTATGGCAGACATCTTTTTATGAGAAACTTTTTCATGGCAGAAATACAATCGGAGATTTTCCATTGCTTGCTGAGGGCCAACCTCTTTTGAGTAGAAAACATTTTTTCTATCATTTCGTATGGCGTATTCATTGTGGGTTTTGGACACGGGCCCTAACAAGTGTTAGCCACAAAAGCACTTTACGTATTATTTCCTGCGTTTATGATTATCACAATGGATCCATTTCTTATCACCAGTAGCGAAATCATAGTAAACACTTTTTGCAATGACGTTTCGCTGCATCTCCCTTCAGATAAATTCTAAAATGCAATTATTCCTGGGAATAAGTTTTATAGACACAGTCGGAGCTCCAAAAATATACGTGGCTTACACTTTCAAAGAATGGCATGATGGCAATAATTTGAATAGCTTAATGACGATTTAATATGAATATTAGTAGTTGCCCCATCAGCAGATGCAGTTGAATACTGCAAATTAATTCTGTTGAAGATACTTCCGAATATTTTTAGATATCCAATATGTTTATTATTATCTTTTATTTTAATTTTTTAAATAAATATTGATTAATTTCTTATTTCATATAATATTAGTCGGCAAGAGTATTCAAAATAGTTTTTAGTTTATACCGTCCAAAATGTCTTTCAATTTATATGCATATTGGGATATTTGAAGTATTTTTCGAATAATTTGGAACAGGTGGCAACTTTCCACAAATATTTATTTTTTTATTTTATTTTGTAAATATTAACATAACAATTTAATTACTGTGTAACTAATGTATGCAAATAATTTCGAAAAAAGTACCTATATAGATACCCATAAACACTAAAGCATTCTTCGGCAAAATGTTGGAGTCACTGCCATGAAACGAAGAGTTATAGATAATTGATGTACAGTCGACTCTGGTTAATTCAAACCTGCGAACTCTCTCATTAACATTCAAAGTTATCACGAGTACCCTACAAAATCTCTTTATATTTCGAATTATGTCCATACATTCGAACTCATATGGTCAAACACTCGACAATTCAAATTTGGAAAGTTTCTTGGTGTGTTAGGAAGATCTTTGAATTTTGGGTCTCCCCTGAAAATATGTACCTTTACTGTGCGTGGTTGCATGTTACGCATAAAACATAGGCACATTTTGATTGCTGAAAAGAAGAAATTAATTGAAAGAGTATGTAGAAGGAGCTGAAAAGAAAAGCGATGTTGCAAAAGAATTTAAGATTCCTCTCAGTACTCTCTCAACCATAATAAAAAACAAGGAGAAAGTTATTGCTGCTCAAACTGCTGGAGCACGGAAAAGAACAACTTAAGGTGAATTTCCCCGTCTGGAGAAAGCCTGGTCATTTGGCTTAGACAGTGTAGAGACAAAAAGTATCTATTAACGGAACTTTGTTAAAGGAAAAAGCAAAAGAGTTCGCGTCTACTCTAAACGTACAAAACTTTGCGGGAAGTGAGGGTTGCTTATAAATTTCAAAAAGAGGAATGGAGTCGTGTTTAGAAAAGTTTGTGGAGAAAGTGGGATTGTTAATGATGCTGTTTGCTCAGATTCACATGGTAAATTGAAGGCACTTATTGAAAACTATGATGCCCGAGACATTTTTAATACTGATGAAACTGGTTTTTCAAATGCTTACCGGACAAGATGCTTACTTTTAAAGATGAAAAGTGTCATGGGGGAAAACATAGTAAAGAGAGGCTTACAGTTCTACTTGCAGTAAATATGAAT
This sequence comes from Anastrepha obliqua, assembly GCF_027943255.1. Classification (NCBI taxonomy): domain Eukaryota; kingdom Metazoa; phylum Arthropoda; class Insecta; order Diptera; family Tephritidae; genus Anastrepha; species Anastrepha obliqua. The sequence continues at coordinate 94,221,484 of NC_072892.1, forward strand.
GGATCGGAAAAACTTAAGCCCTTAGGAATAGGAAAAGCAATGAAACCGCAATGTTTTAAAGGAGTGAAATCGTTTCCTACTGATTACTGTGCTAAGAAAAAAGCTTGGATAACAACGGAACTTTTTAACAATTGGAACTTTTAAACAGTTAATGGAAACATGATATGACAAAAGAGAAACATTTTAATATTTTTAGACAATCGCACTGTCTACAAGAGTCCTCCTACATTGTCCAAGGTAGAACTCTACTTCTTTCCACTAAATACAACTTCCAAACTGCAACCATTGGACCAAGGGGTCATCCAAACATTTTTTCTTTTTTTTATTATTTCTTCCATAAAATATTACACCTGTCGTTAGACAATAAGTAATTTGATTTACAAAAAGATGGAATGAGAGTGATATTAAAGGGCCAATGCCCCCAAGCTCATTTAGAAGAAATATATACATATTATTTAAAAACAAGTGGTTAACAATGACATATACGATTAGTTGACAATTGATTACATGGATTTTGCAAGATCTGTTGGTGTTTGCCGGTTAAGCCGACTTTGGGTAGATTTTTCTTTATTTGGCAGTCTTCTCATCATAGGATTTGTGTGCGTTAATAATCTATTTATGTGTCTTCTGCTAGCGCTTTGTATTGTTTCATCAATAGTATCGATGTCAAGGTCGCGATGAATATCTGCGTTAGGTATGTACCAAGGTGCATTAGTTAAGGTCCTAAGTATTTTAGACTGGACTCGTTGAAGTATACTTAGATTACTTTTTGCAGCAGTGCCCCAAATCTCAATTCCATATTTCCAGATTGGAGCAATTATCGTTCGATAAATAAGTACTTTATTTTGCAATGATAGATTGGACTGAGGTCCAAGTAGCCAGTACAATTTCTTAAAACGATTTTTAACTTCATTTCGCTTTTTCTTTATATGCTCCTGCCAGTTTAATTTCGAGTCGATCGTAATACCCAGGTATTTCGCTTTGGTGTCAATATTCACGTCAGAATTACCAACGCTAACTGGTTCAAAGGTTGTCCTTCGGTTTGTGTAGTTTACTTGTATTGTTTTGTCAGCGTTAATTTCGATGTTCCATTTTTTGAACCAGTTTAATGTCACATTTAATTCGTTTTGTAAATTTTGTTTTGCGACTTTTGTATCTTTATGAGATACCATGATACATCCATACATGATACATCCAAAATTTAAAGACGTTATATCGCAAAGAAATCGTTAAGGTCGTTTTGAAATCTCTCGATAAGCAGCTAACTATGTAGAAATATCACGGTTCTGACAGCTATTTTACTGATTGACAAGGCATGGAGAGCTATAACACCCCTAACGATACTCAACTGCTTGAAAAAATCGGGTCTCTTAAAAGAAGATCAGGACAATTTGCAAATAATAATGGATGATGAAGAACCATCAATGGTACCAGTAGTTGACATCAGCGGTGTGAGTTTTCTGACTATGTTCAAGTAGATGAAGATGCTGCTATCTCAGGATCACTAACCGATGGCGAAATTTAATCTGCGACAACAAAGATTAATTAATTCACATTATGAATATGTAAAACACTAGCAATTAAATAAAAACACTTGATTACTGAATTCGAAGCTTTATTTATTTTCTCTCAAAAATTTCGAACCATTAAATATTTCAAACACTCGATGAATCGTAATATTTTAAGAGTCCCTCGAATTTCAAATTAACGCGAGTCGACTGTAGTAGGTATACGCGCAATCGAAGTGCAATGCAATTTATAAGATTCTTCGTACCAATGTCCAATTTTAACGTACGCTATTGAGAAAGAACTTCTTCTTTTAAAAAGTTTTGCTTTTTTAACTTTATCTTTTTTGGCAACATCGTCTTTCAGTAGATCTATTGCGAAAAATTAATTTAAAGTGCAAAGCAAACTGAAACTTAAACAAGTAAGAAAGTCTAAATTCTAAATTTTTGGAAGAAAACATCAAAGAAACACATTTTGAGCTACCTGAGATTTGCACTTTAAAATACCCGAATTTAATAGGTTATAAAACTGCATACTTGGAATTTTCCTAAGAATTCCGTACTTTGTCAAACATATTTTCTATATTTTCGTAAAAAAAAAATTAAATAAGAAACAAATATACTGTCAAAACTTGTTATAAGTCAATAAAAAAATATGAATTTTCCAGTTTTACGAATAGGGTTGACATTATAAATATATTTATTGTTTAATAATAATTGGCACTTACACCCTTTCTTGGGTATTTGGCCAAGTCCCTACTCCTATTTCTGGTGTGCGTCTTGGAGTTGCTCCACAAATGAAGGTACTTAATGTTTTGTGCCGCCTCCGAATGGTAAATGGTAATTTTGAAGAGGGTTTTTCTTGGCTTAAATATAATCGGAGGTTTGACGTTGCCCGCTGAGGGCAACCGCTATTAGAACAACTTTTTATACCGTTTGGTGTTTCATGCCGGAGATTCGGGGCTGGGTTGGTGGGTGACTACCATTCCCTTTCGGTTACGCTGGCCGACATGAATGACATCTATAAAAATATTGTTCATTCTATACTAAATATTAAATACATCAGAGTTAAAAACCATATCTAAAAATCGTGTATTCATTATACGAGGTGCGTTCAAAAAGTATCGCGAGTTTTCTGTTTTTTCAAAAATTATTTATTTATGCATTAATATCTATTTTGTCTCCTTCAAAGTAATCCCCATGAGATATTATGCACTTGTGCCAACGCTTTTTCCAATCTTCGAAGCACTTCAAAATATCATTTTTTTATCTCGTTCAGCTCGTCCTTCGATGCCGTCTTTATCTCGTCAATCGTAGCGTAGGGTAGTCCTTTCATGGGCCTCTTCAGTTTCGGGAACAAGAAAAAGTCACAGGCCGCCAGATCTGGGGAATACAGTGGCTGTGGCATCATTAGTGTGTTGTTTTTGGCCAAAAAGTCGCGCACAAGCAACGATGTGTGAGCAGGGGCCTTATAATATTCCTTATTGACGGTTTTACCCTGTGGCAAGAACTCATGATACACAACGCCCCTGCAATCGAAGAAAACGGTAAGCAAAACTTTTACATTCCACCAAATTTGCGCGCTTTTTTCGGTCTTGGTTCGTGCGACATCTTCTATTGAGATGATTGAGCTTTGGTTACCACGTCATAACTATAAACCCACGATTCGTCAACAGTTATGACCTTCTGGAGAAAATTTGGGTTATCGCGGACAGAGTCCAACATTTCAATAGCAATGTTCATGCTATGCTGCTTTTGGTCGAAATTGAGCAGTTTTGGTATGAATTTTGCGGCGATCCGTCTTATGCCCAAATCATTGAAAAAAATCGAATGGCACGAGCCAATCGATATGACTAGGTTCTCAGCAACTTCTCTAATGGTGATTCGACGATTGGTCAATACCATTTTCTTCACTTCATCAATTTTTTGTCTGTTGTTGAAGTGCTTGGGCGTTCGGCACGCTTTTTGTCGTTCACATCTTCTCGGCCTTCTGACAACATTTTGTACCACCGATAAACGTTGTTTTTGTCCGAAGTAGCCGTCTCCGTATTACACAGTCAACATTCGGAATGCATCCGCGCACTTAATTTCGTTTTTCACACAAAATTTGAAACAGGTTCAGGTAAAAATCGAAGACGAGCCGAAACATGTGCAAGCAAAGTAGCTGTCAACAATTAACTGAACACTCAAAATGGCCGAACTCGTCGGCATGAGTGGGTCACAAAAAATGCACAAAAAAAACACACCTAAATAGCAGCTATGGGAATAGTAGCAGAGCAACAGAAGCGAGAGCAGTAGCGGTAGCTGGAGCACACATGAATAATTTTGCAAGTAGCACTTACAATTTTTCTCAACAATTACTCTGAGCTACTAGCAATAACGAAACGTAGTTTAGAGCGGAGCAAAACTGTTTCTGGCGCATTTCGCGCTACCTGCTCCACCATTAACCTGTTCAAGTTTAGAGCAGTAGCGAAAAAAAAATGGAAACTACGATATAGCGGAGAAATTTCAATTCCTGGTAATAAGATAACAGTTCTCATACTGAAAAATTATCTATGCTAACATAACTTTCGCGATACAGGCTCAACCCCATGGGAGCATTCATTAATTTAATTTTTTCAAATTAATTTAAAAAACTGGCTTTAAAAATAATGTACTTATATACCACTCGAATATATTACTATGGTACGTAGTTTATTCTTGCTAATAAATCTCAATTCAAAAATTTTAACCCGAAATCTAAATTTAAATAAAAATTTAAGAAAAATTCTATTAACGCAAAACACCAACGCGCTTACTTATTATACTCGTATTTTTAATATTTTTCTCATCACACAGATGCCAACCAGTAGCCAGCTGTGCGTCTGAACGATTTCGTTTCGAACGTCGATTGCACGTGCATATTATCTCAATGGCATATACAGCACATACTTTGAATTGCTGTGCTAGCATTTTTTCGGCAGACACCAAGGAGCTAAGAACGCCCGCACTGCGTCGTCGAGTAACTGTGTCTTGCATAAATGAGTATTTACTTGTATGTTCTCGCATTTCTGTGCGCTAGCCTTCTATTGACTCCATACAACGCTAAGCAAAGGACCGATATATGATGTGATGTTGTATTTGGCCAACCAATATGCCGACCGCATGATTGTACTGCACTGTTATGTACATATAATATATACATATAAACACACATAAATATCGGATTCCAGTTGAATGAGCACGGCGGCAGTGTCGCAAAATCTAATTAAATCCATACATTTGGTGCCTTGTGGCAATTTCATGGTGCGCCCACTTGACAGCACTCAACAGCTACACGCAACAACCAAACATACACCCACACTATTCACTATATATCGCACGCAGATACCGGTGCTTCTTCAGGAAGCTGCAAACGAGTGCACATAATGTCGCTCCGGCTCATAAATAACAATTTTCGCGCTTAGTAGGTATTCTTGGTGCTGTCGCTGCGGCTGTGTTAGTAGTCGCAGTTGTTGCTATGCAATGGCGTTGTGTATGTTGGCTACATGTTTTGCATGCCATTGACAAAAATTATCAGGAGCTTAAGTGATTTACACCTACTTCCGTTGCCATTTGTGGTTATATGGATGCGCCTGCTTTTCAAGAACAAATCGCAAAGGCTTTGAAATTGTTGACTACCATTCGTTCAATGTTAATTGTTATTTTTATTTGCACAATAAAAATGCACACTCGAGGCCTGATTTCCCTATAGTGCAAAGTGTCATTTGAATCTCTACGATTTTATTTTAATTCAATTCTCAAGGCCACTTCTGGAATTTCTGCAGAAATACACTCAGAGTGTAGCTGTGTGCCACTTGTGCCTTAAGCGCTGGTAATTAGATTACTTTAGCTGATTAATCTTTCCGTTTCTTTTTCAATACCATCGTCGGATATCGAATAGCATCACTTCAGGTTCGACTATATATAAATAGTATAGTGAGTTACTTATAGAATTAACATTTGAATAGGCAAGTGAATGAGTAAGCAGCTCAATGGATAAGTTCCCTGCAAACCAAAGTTGTAGGCATCGAAAATATTCAAAAACCATATTCCTTTGAATCCTTCTGCCATTTCAACTAACTCTAAATAATTACTGCTCAAATACTTGAATGTTAACGAAAGTTTCGAATTATGAAATCCAGTATGTCAGCATAAATTATAGAAACAATATTAAATAAATAAATCTCAAATCGCTATGTTATTATAGCTCCCTAACGAAGCTTAGGCAAAAATTCCATACAACTTTTAGTTAAATAATTGGAAAGCCAAAATTGCATAGTAGCAAACAATTTTCCTACCACTATCTCTTCTTTTGTACTTCAAAATCATTTCTGGAGTGGAAAGGCTTCAACACATAAGACGTACTGCTTTTGTGTGAATATTTAATAATTTCAAATGCTTGGAAATCGGCAATTCTACAAGCTCTTGTTGCATTTTGCACGAGTCTTCTTAGACTTATGCTTCTTAATCTTTGTTTTCGAACTTTTTACCTTAAACAATTTTCCTTATTTTTGTAAATTATTGAACTACTCGTAAATGTAGGATCGAAAATAGACAGGAAGCAACCTTGCTAAGTGGACGAAAGAACACAGAGTTCAGCTCAAGAGAAGCTTAGTTATAAAAAGAATTTGGAATTTGTAGTGACAGTCGAGCTGCACTGAAAGCCCTTGCTAACCCTCGCTGCTCTTCGAAATTAGTCGCTGAATGTAAGACAAAACTGAACAGAGTTGCAAAACACAACAAAGTTAGTCTTATTTGGGTGCCCGGACATTGTAGTATTACAGGGAACGAGTTAGCTGATAAACTGGCTAATGAGGGCTCTGCAAGTATGCCACTAAGCCCTGAACCCTTTCTAGGTGTCAATTCTGCATCGATTCAACTATGGATTGACAACTTCATAAGATCTACCCATAGAGGGCGTTGATCTGGGTTGAACTTGTGCAGAGTAGCCAAGTGCTTTGTGAAAGAACAAAACAGGAAAATACCGACCTTTCTGCTAAAACTCAGCAGAAAGGACCTGAGAGTGCTGGTGGGTGTAATCACAGAGCACAACGCCTGTGGCCAGCATATGACTGCCATGGGGGTCGTCGACAGCCCGATATGCCTATCCTGTCTTGAGGATGACGACACTACAGAGAACTTTCCCAGTAGCTGTTCGGCGTTTTCCAGATTTAGATTTAGGATATTGGGTATGGATAAAGTTCATACTCTTCCTCTTCCGAGTCTCTTAAGAACTAATTTTTCCGTCTTACCACCCACATTTTTTCTTTCCTATCTCTATTCTTTCTACTGAATTCTATCCGGGTGTAGTACAATGGTCTCCTGACTGAGTGCTTGGAGTTGTCCAACCCCCCAAAAATCTAATCTAATCGAATCTATAAAAATAAAATAAAAAGTAACCAGTACAGTTGAATGGTACATAAGACGCGGATGAAATAAATCCTGAATTTACAAGAAAAGTGGTTGTTGTATTATTTTATCATGCATATATTTAAATCTTTTGAAATTAGTAAAATTCTCAAATTACGCTTTTAAGTAATTTTCTCCTCCTCGAGAGGATCGCCAACGCTGCGTATACGCAATCAAGAGTTTGCTTCCCTTAAATTTATAGATATTAGTTAAAAAAACACAAATAGAAAACCAAACAAAATGAAGTTGTAAATTTTTGCAAGAAGGACCAAGCAGACTATTGAAAGGTTTAAGTTGTGATTTGTGTTCAGCATACGAAATTCGATCAATAACATTAGAATCCCCCAAGCAAGGCTATGTCAAATGCTTTTTATAATATTATATTACTAAAAATCTTACCGAATAGAATGTGCCCCATCTGCTTTCTTTTATCTTCTGCAGCAGAAATTTGATGAAATTTTTGGAAATCTCTCCTGATAGTGCTGATCCTTCTTTTAATTTTGCCGGATGTGATTTTCATATTATAGGTAACGCTTTACGTGAAATTGATTGGAAAGTGTCTTTCGGCAAGTTTGAGGTTGCAGAGTGCTTTACGATATTTCAGACTTTAGTGCTAGATCTGTGTTCTAAATATGGAACAATTTTAAATAAGATTCCTTGGTGCGCGTAAGAACTCAAACGTAATACATATTTGAGAAATAAGTTCTTTACGAAGTTCTAGACAACCAAAGCTAACCGCTTTTATGATATTTTTATATTCCACAAGAGTAAGTTTAGCAATTTTAATAAATCTTTGATAAAAAGTACATTTGAAAATTAAAAAAAAAACAAATCCGATGAATTTTCTATAATTTATCGATAAGAAAGTCTTCTAATATTCCTAATACTGTTTTTTTAACGTCGGAAGAACATTTGGCAGCCATTCGACAAAATTTCTTGAGGAAATTGTCTACTACATTTGACTTCGGTTCGCTTGTTCCTGCAGATGAAGAATCATTGAGGGATTATAAAAGATTACAAATTTTTCTGGATCGGTAGATTATGTTAGAAATACGCTCGGAGGTTTGCCATTGCCTGCCGAGGAGCGCCCGCTGTTAGAAAAAACTTTGTCTTAATTCTGGTGCTTCACCGAGATTTGAACCTACGTTCTCTCTGTGGATTCCGAATGGTAGTCACGCGCCAACCCATTCGGCTACGGCGGCCGCTTTCTATAACATTGCGTAAAAATTGTCGTTTTATGGTGCAACCTCTTAAACAATTTTTTAATAAATCATTGGCTAAAGCAATATTCATCGATTAGTGGAAGCTGACTATGTCACTCCAATCTACAAAAGCGGCAGTAAGAGCGATATTGTGAATTCCAAACTAATTTCTAAATTATCTGTTGTCTCAAAACTCTTTAAATGTGTTAGCAAATACAAGATAAAATTTAACGTAAAACGTCTGATTAGTCCCAAACAGCATAGTTCTGTAATTAAAAGGTCTACGTTATTTAACTAATCAGTTTTGTCTAAAGATTGCCACGCAGACTTCCAAAGTGGATGCCAAATTAACACGATATACACGGACTTTTCTAAGGCCTTCAATAAAATCTCCCATAAGATTTTAACTTATTACTAACTAACACAAACTAGTAATAATCGGTTTTCATTCGATTTTCCTTCATTGGATTGGGTCCTATTTAATAAAGGGGAAAGCACTTGAGGGTAGTATTTTAGGAACTTTGTTGTTCGTTTTGTTTATTAATGATATCTGTTCGAGTTTTTCTTTTACTAATTTCCTTCTCTCTGCTGATGATCTAAAAGTGTATGCTGAGCCGTTCTATAATCTGAGCTGAACAATAAATTTTCCTGGTGCCTTATAAATCGTCTCTTTCTTAATATTGAAAAATGCCATAAAATCACTTTTTCTAAGTTTGAACAACTCTTATCATATTTATTATATTGTACATATCTCGCTTCGCCTAATGTGATTAAATATTTAGGGGTTTTCCTTGATTCAAGGCTAAATTTTATCACGCACTTAAATTATGCTGTTTCGAATTCACTTCTTATGGTTGTTTTTGTTTTTTGCGGTGGTTTTAGTAGGACATTATATAGTGCTAGTGCACCACTCGTTAGTGCGTTGTCTGACTTTAATCATCTCTCAGCCCACTTGCATTTGGACCTTACTAAAGCCAAACAGTTGAAATACCTATGAAAGTAAAAAAAATTTGGAAGTAACAAATAAAAAAAATACTTCTATTTTAATTTCATAATTATTAATTTCGTTTAAATTCAGTTTTAACTTGTCCTCATTTCTAGCAATGTAATGGCTTTTAATCTTCAATATTCTAAAATACTTGCGTTGTGGTTTTGAATTATTCTCGGAAATGTCTATTCTGAATTTTGTTACATATTAACGAATAAATAAATAAATATTATTATACTGTTCTGCTAGTAAACTGGCTTACTGTTACACCGTTATATTGTTGTACTGTTATACCATTATACTGTTTTACTTTACACTATAATATTATATTAATTGTGTTGGATAACAAAATTAGTCATCATCAGCCATCAAGAGTCCTCAATCCTAATCAAGAACGTAAGCAAAAAAGTTAACGAACGCAAAATTTACCATCACTTGCGAAATCGGTAGAGAAAACGTTATCAACTTAAATTGTTTAAAAATGTTTGTGTTGTCCAAACATTTCTAATCATAAATATACTTAATATACTTGGCCGTTGTAGCCGAATGGGTTGGTACGTGACCACAATTCGGAGAACGTTGGTTCGAATCTCCGTGAAACACCATAATGAAAAAAAAGTTTTTACTAATAGCGGTCGTCCCTCAGCAAGCAATGGCAAACCTCCTAGTGTATTTCTGCCATGAAAAAGCTCCTCATAAAAAATATCTGCTGTTCGAAATTCGCTTAAAACTGTAATTCCCTCCATTTGTGGAACAACATCAAGACGCACGCCACAAATAGGAGGAGAAGGTCGGCCAAACTCCTAAGAAAATGTTGTTAAATTTTCTATTTCATCGCTTCTGAATATAAACTGCGAATTTCAAGCTGGCACAAGAGCAAAAGTGCACAAAATCAAAGATTTCACAAAAAACCAAATTTGTTTATTTACAAAAAGTTCAACTAAAGGGTTTTTAATAAGAATTGTTATTTTGATATTCAAAGAAAAATGCTATTTTTTAATACAAATGATCGGATGTTTATTTCATTGTAAGGAAGGTATGCCGTTAATAGCGGATAATATAATAACATCAGGCAAATGACCACCACGACCACGTTTACAGGACAATATCCTTTTCATGAAATTTTCCATAACCGAATTGAAAAGTGGCTGCCCTATGTCCTCGATAGCCTCACGAATTCCATCTTGGAGGTATTGAATCGACCCTGGGCTGTTGGCGTAGACCTTCTATTTCACGTGGCCCCAAAGAAAAAGTCACAAGGTGTTAAATCACAAGATCTTGGTGTCCAATTGTGATCACCTCTTCGAGAGATAACACGGTCCGGAAACTTTTCCCGTAAAATATCAATAATTTCGTTGCTCGTGTGACAGCGCAATCGATAGCGCAATCCATTCACCTGTAAGACCTGTTATTGGAAAACCCTTTATATACTTTCATGATGTTTACATTTTGATGGTGAAAGTTTATCCAACACAAGAAGAGCGTCTCTTTTGCATCGAACTATCACTTTTCACTCTCAATTTTTGAGTAAGGTATATTTTTCAAATCCCTGTGCGTGAAGAACCAAAATGAACAAAAATTACTAATTGTTATAAAAGATCAACATTTTTACAAATCCTATAACTTCTCTTTACTGGGTTAACACACCTATCCTTGTGTATAGTGGCAATACTCAGTCTGAAAACCATGAGATTTAAGTGTGAATTGTTGCTATTTTGCTGACTAAGCAAATTACTTCCCGCTCATATCCTTTTCCAGTAAAGTTCTTTACTAAGCTGGCATAGAATGCGAGTATATGTAATTTTATATTTATATTTCCTTTCCATTTTTGTTTTTTTCTCGCAATTTTCTTACAAAAAGAAAAGAGAAAAATCTGCCCAGGAGAACATAAGAAAAAAAATGTACCACATACATGCAAATATTCATATAAACGGATGCCCAGCTTGCATTTTGAAGGCAAAATCCAATAAAAGTCTTATTTGAGTCTCCTAGGTGATTAGAATTGTCTAATAGGAAATCATAAAGCTGCAAGGTGGCGTAAAATTAATCACCTTATTGGAACATTTATAGTTTTTACAAATGAAGCCGTGTGTTAATCATATAGTATTTGGCCCTCGTGAACTATACAGTAAAGAATAAGGCAAGCAATGGAGCGCATTAGGATCGAAATAAATATGTTCATCAGTAAACATACTTTTCTTTTCATTTCAATAAAAAAGTTATGCAAAAACAAAATTCGATGATTAATTTTGCGCCACTTCGTATAACCAAAAAGCTAATATCTGTTTGCAATCACCAAAAATAATAATAAATGTCATATTTTTTTGTAAGGCTTAGATTGAGTGATATGATATAAAATATAAGGGGTATTCTGAATAGACCAAAAAGTGTGAAGGCCCAGAATGGGAGCTATTAGTCGATGAAGATCTATAAAAATGTAAGAAGAACTTTCAGATTCATTGGCACATACAAGTCAAATAATTTCAAATGATTGAAATCAGTATGAAAGAAAGTAACATGTGAATTTCTGCTCGGATGCCAAAAGAAAAAATGGTTTCCGCAGCGAAATGCAACAAGGTATGAAGGGTGAAAACTACGGTTACTCAAAAGAAGAAGGCACTTCGCTAAACCAGGTTTATGAGTGTTATTGGCAAACTAAATCAACGCTAAAACCAAATATCTACGATTTGAAAGTTATGCGCTTTATTCAGTGCTATAAATTAAAAAAAAAACTCGGCCTTATATTTTTAATATTACACTGTGGTACAAAAAAAAAAGTTGCAAAAAAACTTTGGATCGGACATGGTGAGGGTTGTAGCTTATGAAAAACTGAAAAGAATGGTATAGGAGAAATTTCCAATACACCCTCAAAATCTCATTTTATGGCCATAAAACCGTTTTTCAGTAGGTTGATGTGAAGAATAACTCCTAACTTCACCAATTTCCATCCGATTTCGAATTTGGTTTTTTAGTTCGAAAGAACAAGAACAAGCCTTTTTGACAGAGTGTTAACGTTTTTTCTGAAATGACAACTGACGAGACTGTAGACGGAAGTATTTGGAATTTTTTTATTTTTTCTCTATTTTTTCGACTTTGACATAATTTTTACGATATTATCCGATATTGAGGATTTTTTTTAGGACACTACTGTTATAGTAAATTTAATTTTGCGTCAAATGAGCTATATTTGACTGTAATTGAATTAAAATTAGTAGAGTTGTGCGAGTTTTAAGATTTTTTGTTTTTTTTTTACTAATTTGGAATGTTGGTATAGCTTACGCTAAATGGGAATAAGAACGTGTTTTGATGCGTTATTATAGATACGTAATATTTATTGGAGTGTATATGTATACATAAGAGTACACTGTACTGCATACAACAGAACTGGTTAGAACTTACGAAAATATCTGACATATTATAGCACTTTTTTTTCAATAGAAATATGAAAAAGCTCCCAAGTGTACCAAAGTTCACTCTGTACATTGATTAACAAAAGAAGTTTGTTATTATAATTTAACCTTATTAAAACGTCAAAGTTTTATTGTTTGTTTCATTGAAATTCAAGAGATATAAATCAAAACGTTGCCAGAAAAGTCGAATTTCTCAATATTCTCCGATGATGTGGCATCATCATCCTTATCATAAACCAGATGATTGTTATTTTTATAAAACGGACGTAAACGGTCATCATTATAAAGCTCGAAAGCACATAAAGTAGGTTGATGTTGCAACTGTTAAGAACCCCGTAGTCTTGGACGATATGATTGACTCAACTGCAGGAACTGAAGGAAGTTCAACTCATTGCTGATGGTGATCAAACTGATAACAATAAACCTGATGATGAAGAGTACTTTCCGTCTGGTTTTAAGTCTTCAGAACGACACATTGTATTAAATTCAGATTTTCAGGATCTTTCTCGTGATTTACTTCTATCGGGAAGACAATCTGAAACGCTCGCTTCTCGATTTAAACAATGAAATTTAGTTGATGACGACTTCATGATGATCGAATTTCTTACAGAGAAGTATTCAAAACTGATGAAGAGAATGACAAATGTACCGTACCATACTAAACTCCAAAGGGCCGTTTCCAATGCATTTTTAAGTTTGGAACCAGTTCCGTTGTGTACTGCACCGTACCGCACCGTACCATACCGTACAGTGCTGCACTACACAATACTCCAATAAATATTATGTGTTTATAATGACACTTGTTATCATTTTCATGCTTCGAAACGCATACCAAATCTCGTAGTAAAAAAAAAGAAAAAATCTTAAAACCCACACAACTCTATTAATTTTAATTAAATTACAGTCAAATATAGCTCATTTGACGCAAAATTAATTTTACTATAACAATAGTGTCCTATAAAAAATCCTCAATATCGGATAATATCGTAAAAATTATGTCAAAGTCGAAAAAATAGAGAAAAAATAAAAAAATTCCAAATACTTCCGTCTACAGTCTCGTCAGTTGTCATTTCAGAAAAATTGTCAACACTCTGTCAAAAAGGCTTGTTTTTGCTCTTTCGAACTAAAAAAGCAAATTCGAAATCGGAGGGAAATTGGCGAAGTTAGGAGTTATTCTTCACATCAACCTACTGAAAAACGGTTTTATGGCCATAAAATGAGATTTTGAGGGTGTATTGGAAATTTCTCCTATACCATTCTTTTCAGTTTTTCATAAGCTATAACCCTCACCATGTCCGATCCAAAGTTTTTTTGCAACTTTTTTTTTTGTACCACAGTGTTATCAGCATGTTGAAAGCACTCAAATGGAAGCTCCTATTTCACTTGCTTCATAAGGCACTTTCTTTTAATTACTGGTTTTTCCGATCATGCAGAAAAATTTGACAGATCACCGCTTTCATTCGGAATTGAATTATAATTGAATTGAAAATTAGTTCATCTTATGACTTACCTCAGGAACCAGTCCTTTTTATCAAGAAGAAATACTTAGATTACCTGGAAGATATAAAAGTAGTCAGTAGGGTGGAATAATAATTTGAATAATTAAATGACTTGCATAGAATTTTGTTTAATAAATGCCTAAAGTTATAAGTTGGTTTTGATATATGCCCCCATAACTATTTCTGTTCTATATATAAAAACGTCAGTGTTAAGTCACCCGAAGTAGTCAAAAGTATTTCAGTGAGACATAAAATAAAGAATCAGTCATCTTAATGCTGACTGGGCTTTAAAAATGGATGCCTCTTAATTACAACCAAGCTTGCTACATATACACAAATGTGTAAGCACATGAAAGTATTTGCTTACAAATACAAACATAAATGAAACTTTTTTATGCATATGTGCACACGCAATCGTAACATAATATTCGAATTTCAGTTCATAAATACATCGAAGCTTATCAACACAACAACATAATCAACTAGAGGGCGCCTATTTGTATACTACAGTTGATTAGTATAATCCATTGCACAACTTTGATCATTATTCCCAATTACTTATTTCCTGCGAGAAAAAAGCTGCAAGAGGAATTAACTACGTTCTTTGGCATTCGCTCTCACAAGTTCGATTGAAAAAAATTTCAGATATGTTAGTACCGAGACGCATGGATTAAAATGTCCGAAAAGGCGAAAATGCCTATAAAAAGAGACTAGTAAAACTTACAACTTATATACATATATGTATATGTAGCTATATATGTATTGTATATATACCCATGTGTTCAAAAAATTGGAGGGCAACGAACTACCAAGCTTTAGTTATTTGTTTGCATATTTTTATTAAAATATAGCGCATTTTACAAAAAAACCAATTAGCAATTCACAAAAGTTTGACACAAAAAAACTTGGAACTTTATATTCAATATTTCTAGAAGACTTCTGGGTAGGGAGATTTATAGCCTTATCAATATTAATATATAATAAGAAAGAGCAAGTTTAAAGTGGCTCAAAATTCTCGTTAATTTTTCACAATTTGTTTGCTGAGATGTTGAACTTTTTCTTCCACATAAAAGTCTTCCGAGCACGTGTTTTGTGTAGAAGAAAATGCTAGATATAGCAATAATAATAACTGTAATAATTGGCGCTTACACTTTTTGAGGAGTGTTTGGCTGAGTTTCCCCTCCTATTTGTTCTATACGTCTTGATATTTTTCATTAATGGAGGGACCCACAGTTTAATGCCGATTCCGAATGGCAGATGGTTTTTTATAAGGATTTTTTCTTGGCAGAAATAGTCTCGGAAGTTTATCATTGCCTGCCGAGAGACGACTCCTATTGGAAACAACTTTTTCTATCATTTGGTGTTTTATGCCAGGAGCTACGAAACCCGGCACTACCGAATGGTAGTCACGCATCATCAAATTCGGCTACGGCGGCGAAAATTTTTAGCATCAAGGGCAAAGAAAATTGTCAAAAGTCAACACGATTTTTAAGAGACTTCCAAGTTGCGTTTTTTTATACTAAAAGCCATAAAACTCCGAACTCAGAATTTTTCTAGCGATTCTGATTAAAAGGTCCAACATTTTTGTTTTTTTTAATTTGTTAAATTTTTGTGGAGCTTTGATTTATGTAGTTTTTATTGTAGAGTGCACTGTAATGTTATAAAAACTTATAAACATTAAATAAAAAAAACAAATTATCAAAAGTTCGTAACTCGTAGCGCCCCTTTTATTCTGAACACAGGAATATACACATATGTTTGTATATGTAAGTGTACTTATTTTTATACACGGCTTCAGTTCATCTTGCGTCGGTAGTGCATACATAAATAGATACATAAAGCCTCAGGTTACATTCTGCTATATAAAAAATATGCGAAAATAAATGCAGATATATATATATTAATTTCTGACGATAATAATTACTGAAGGTTAGGTTCGAGCTGAAATTTATTTTTACCAATAAAACTTTCTATTTAAATCTGTACGTATGTACATATATATATACAAGGTGCAGCAAAATTAATCAGCCTCTCGAAAAATGTATAATTTTTGTAAATAGCGTCGTAAACTTGGCTGAACAACATACAAAGAACAGCGTGTATCTTAACTACAGGAGCGCTTAGCACCAGTCCTACTGAAGCGCTCAATGTACTAACTCATCTGCTACCATTAGATTTACACATCAAAACAATAGCTACTTGCAGCGCGGTGAGACTCATAGAGAGAAGCTGGACAACAAGGTCGTACGGTCACAGTAAGATCCTCCTACAGGGACCCTCGTTGCTCAAAAACAGATCAGACTACACAGTCCCCGACCTTAACTTCAAGAAAGACTTTACGGTACGTTTTCCACCAAGAGCTGAATGGAGCAAAGGGAAGGTGATTGGAAGATACGATATCGAAATCCATACCGATGGTTCTAAAATGAACTGTGGTGTGGGAGCTGGCTTCCATTCGGAGCCACTCAACCTATTTCAGTAAATTCGACTTCCGGACTATGCCAGCGTGTTCCAGGCAGAACTCTTAGCGATCGGAGAAGTATGCAAATCACCAAAGCTCTATAAGGAAGTTGGTGCAAAAGTAGCTATCTTCTCAGACAGTCAAGCAGCTATAAAGGCCTTAGACTCCAACTACATTTCATCCAAACTGGTCTTACAGTGTAGAGAGGAGCTCGAATTGCTTAGCCATTGGCTTGAAATCACTCTGATATGGGTTCCCGGTCATAGGAACATACGGGGTAATGAGATAGCGGACGAGCCAGCAAGAAAAGGTTCGACATTAGACTTAGCGGAGGCGGTGGCAGTCTCCACCCCACTGAACACATTAAAAGCATCCATTGCCTCACACTATCTTGCTTTAGCCGAAAGAAGATGGAAGCAAATAACTACATCTATTACAACAAAAAACACATGGCTGTCATACGAAATCCAAAGGATGTTCTCGGCCAAACATCGCACGCATATCTGCAACCCCTACAGGTCATTTGAAAGTAGGGGATCATGCAGCCAGACTAAACCTCCCCCTCAATCCCATTTGCAGAAGCCGTCAAGCGGAAGGGGCGAAGGAAAGTCTTTTCCACTATTTATGTGAATGTCCGGGGCTAGCCAGGGTACGACTCCGCTCTTTCGGTACGCCTTTCCTACAGCAAATTAAGGAGATCTCAGACATCGAGATAAAGGATTTGCTGTTGTACTTGGACCTCACTAAATGGATCTGGCTTGGAAACTAAAGCCAACAAAAAAAACAAACAAGAACAGAACAGAAAAAGACATCATCACACGAGACAGTGGTAGTAATTAGGAGTATTTCAGTGAAAATATTCAACCACTTCAACAACAGCGTCGTACGTCAATCATATTTTACACTTGTGAACAGACAGCTGCACTATACAAATATACTAGCGCGTAAATGTCAAGATAAAGATTTTCATTTTTTTTATTAATTTATTTAGCAAAAAAGTTGTTCAAAAACAAAATTGGATGCTTAATTTTATGCCACCTTGTATTTGAAACTTCAACTAGTGAACCCGTATGACTACAAGGGAAGACTAATATCCTTAATTAATTGTAGTTCTCAAACAATAAACCAGAGTGAAGTATCGGACAGTTCATGAAATTGAGTTTGCTTCAAACGATATAGCCGAAGTTACATTTTTGCCTGCGCCCTGCAATGCTTAAGTAGCAGTCATTAATCAGAAGGTACATAAAGTCGACGAGAAAGTAATGTCAGTTATGCCAAACAGACAGCGATTAGGCGAAAAATGTATTCATTAATTATCGAATGCATGAAATCTGTTTTTTTTTTATTTTTCTTTATTTAAAACTTAAGCGAATTTTTTTTTTAGCTACTAAAAATTCACAAGCGCAAATTTCAGAAACTTTGCGGTAAAAAATCTATATGAAATTACGAAAAAATTATTTGATAATCCTTAGTGCACTTTAAAAATATTGTAACTCAGTTTATATATTTTTTTTTAATCTCTTAATATTGTTGAAACACCAAAGTTGCTTTTGCCATGAGAACCACAAGCAATGTGGAACTCTTATCTTTATCGCCCAAATTATTAAGCGCATCAACGCACAAGACTTACTCCTTTATGTACTAGAAATTTAATACTGTATTTCTTTTAAAAGTATAACCGCGGCGAGATAATCTAAATAATAACAGTGGCTGCTCAGCAAGGAAAAAATGATTTCTAATGTTGTAAAGTGAGTTGCTTAGAAGACCCAGCATACATATACATGTACACATGCATAGCTGTTTGTAGGCAGTCATTCGAGTAAAGTTCATTAGGTGCAGTGCCTGGCCTGCCATGCCTTTAATCAAGTGATCAAGCAAAAGTTAAAGCATTGTGTGCACGAGTATGTTGTTACCATCAAAAGCGTTACGAAATGAGCGGCAATGAATTGAAGTGGTTTGATTGGACTTTATAGCTAAGCTAAGCATATTTAACCGAACCAGTTCGCAGTTTTTGCTTTCACTGTACTTCCTACCGACTAAGTCAGCACAAACTATAGGGTATTCTAATACGGATGGATGACGTTGTCAGGCTGCGGTGGACATGCATTCTAAATCAACATGGCAAAATAATATAAAAACATAAGATTTTATTATAAATAAATTGAACATACGGTTATATCTCTCAGAGGTGATGCGAACTGGTCACCAAATTTATACGATTTGAATCCGCTAAACTTTCTCTTTTGAGGTTTTCTGAAGTACCTAGTCCATGCCAATGCGTTGCAGTCGACCAATAGCCCCAAAGTCAACATAGCACAACAGGCCAACGAGGAAACGACTACTTCGTTTATCGCTAGATCAACGTCCTTTTTATTTTTCTGCAATCTTAAGAAGGCTGACGGCGCTGCTGTTTAGGATCAATATCATCTGCCCGCTCTTGCTATATATTGCGCAGTAGCAGTTGAGATTGGCAGCTACACCAATTTCAATGCAGTTTTAGGTGATTACTGACTTTGGGCGGCCCGTAAGTTCATTGTCATTTATGACCTCACAACCCTTTCTGAAACATGTAAATAGACAATCATCGCCATAAACTTTTTTCATCAATTCAAATGTTTCGGTAAACGCTTTACCGATTTTAAAATAAAATTTGATATTAGCTCTTTGTTCGAAACTCATTTTTGTACCGATGACACAAATATACTGACACTTTAGACGCAATAACTTCGCTTCCACTGAAACGAATATCACCAAGCTTTCACTGGAAGTCAGCTAGGGATATAACTTCCAACGCAATAACTCACTAAAACGATGGCGCCATCAAAAACATCATATGACGCCAGGTTTGTTTATTTTAGACTTCACCTTGTACTACTCGTATTACGCTTTCAAACATCATTTAAGATGTCACTTGAAAGAAGGTGCCTTGTTTTTTTTTTGTTTTTGTTTTTTGTTTTTTTTTTTCGATCTCGAATGGCTTGAAAAACCATTTTCCGATTTGAACGGAGTTGAAATTCCATATATCTGGCTTAGTTAAGTTGGTAGCATGACATCGTATAGGCAGCTATTCCACGTGTATCAGCTTGATTTTACAGAATCAGTGGTGTATTTTCCAAGCCTGATGGATTTTCCAGTATTGATAAGATTTAATTGGCAATAATTGGCGATAAGCGATGGATTGGAAAATGAAGTCCAACTGCCAATTTACATATATCCGAGTTGCTTGTTGAGCAGGAGTGAGAGTTAAGGGGATGCAAAATTTCGATTTTTTTTTTCATAAAATGTTAATATAATCCTTTAAGAATATGTCAAAAAATTTTTAGAACGTAAATTTAAGTATTTGTTATATTATAGATCGTCCACCGTGACGACTCTACTCTTTGCGTTCGAGCGCTGGGAGAGGTATAGCTACGTTGTCTTCAAACTTTAAACGCGTTTTTCTCAAAACTATATTTTTCCAACTGGCGTACACGATAACTCGAAAAGTAATTGGCCGATCCCCTTGAAATTTTGCACACACATTTTTTATGATATTACTTTCTATGTAAATTCACAAGTTTTCGAAAACCTTTCGAAAAAATAATTTTTTCGAAGCACAAATAGTAGCAGTTTATTCCGCGAATTTTTGTTTTTTTCATTTTCTTTTAATTCATATAAAATTTATGATAATAAACAAAAATATTTTTGGTCGTTTGTATTCAGCTCACTGACGCCGAAGCTACAATGCCCGCCGATTGAGAAGCTCCGCTGCGAATTTCCTGGAAGAATTGAGTGTACATCCGCCATTTTAAATGATTAAAATAAAAAAAAAATTATATTAGTTTAATGTATAAATAAACTGTATGCCTATTTTGGAAAAAATATTTTGACTTCTTCATTTTCATTTTAAGTAATTTTAATGAAAATAAAGGAAAATATGGCCGTTTACAGGTATGTGTTCCCTTAAGGCAATGTATCTCGCTCTGGTTTAAGTCACTCTATTTCAAGTTTTGGTTGCGCTGCTTGACCCACGTTCTTTACTGCCCAAAAACGCGTACCATGGCTGCAACGAGGTAGTAACTCGATCTACCGTTAGGATTTCGGATTGAATGCTCGATGCAATCATTTTTTCGTTCACTACCATCTTCCTACTTGCTGAGAAATTGTCAATAGATATAAACGCGATTCCACCTTTAAGAGCTGCTAAAGTGGTTCCAGGGTGAAAATCATTTGAGGACGATGAACGTTATAGTGTTAGTGAAAACATGGCCCACATGCCATTGGTGGGACGGCACCTTTGGTAATATTTTTGACATATTGATTTAAACCTTCTTACCAAAAAAAAAGAAAGCAAAAAGCCTAGGGGTCAGCTTTTCTCCGTTGTCGGAGGTGTTTTCGTGAAAACTGAGTTTTCAAACTTTGTGGTCAAAATTCTTGTATTCTTTCTCACCCAACCGTTGAAGTCGCCGATCAGTGGTCTTTGGTCTCATTGTCCTTCTCGTCCATAGGGGCGTCTGAAGAAGTTAAAATCACATTACTGAATTTCACTTGGCTATGAAAATGGCAATTTTCCCTTTCATGAAATCCCATGCTATATATTCTTTGAAGCGATTTCCTCCTTCAAAACCACATCTGGGCGCTCTTTTAGAAAGGGCCTTTATTTAAAAAATATATCCAGCAAATGGATAAAGGTTAATATTTTTGGAGGTCAGCGGGCTTCGTGTCTAGGTCATAATCCATTACAGTATATAGCAATAAGCTTGCTCTTAAAACGAGTTATATGGTTGATTCGATCAATCCAAGTAGCGTCGAATCTGTCAGATTAGTCCTAATAGGGCTCCCCGTTTTATATTAGCTCGTTTCGAAACAATTGTTCAGTCGCTATACAGAGTATGTTTGACTGAGTTAAGTCGGTAGTTGTGAGCTGATCGCGCCATTTGGAAAATAATCGTCTCTGGCTACTCCCAGGTGAGGAATAGTTAAAAGCTTTCCTTACTTGCGTGGACTTTAATACACATACACATACTCAGCACAAGCACATAACGTGTTTTATTCCAAGTCTATATTAGAAAACCCTATATGTGCTCATCTAGATTCACATTTACCAATTATTTTTGTTTATTTAGTCTAACAAAAGTTCCAGTTCGTGCTGACCATAATTGCACGTGTGATGACCTTATATTTTTTACACACATATGTATGTATATGTCCATATATACACATACATGATTGTATAAGGGCGTAGGAATAAAAAGCAACATATGTGTACTTACGCCTAGAACTATGTGCTTGTTTAAGTATATATGCATTTTGCATGCAAGGTGTAAGTATTGGACAACAGAATGACACATTGACATAATTTGACACGTTTTCTAAGTCAGGTAACATGCAATAGCTAGCAAGTGGAATATTTCCAATTTTTGTTTGCCAATCGAATTGATTTATTCTGTAATAAAATAGGAAATGAAATTGTTTGTGCACATATCTAACGGGAATATCTTTAATGTATAGACCTCTCATAGGCATACTGAAAGGTCAAGTCAGCTGTGCAAGTTGGCAAATGTATTTGACATTTCTATTCAGTAAACTCTGGTAAAATACCATACAGATACTTAAATATATACAAAAAGCTATAAAACACGAAAAACTAATTCCGAAATAAGTGTTCAGTAAAAAGCGTGAATAAGTAAAACTGTTACAGGTGACTTTTCAACTACTAACACACATAAAAAAATATTTGATTTTCGTATCAACCCGATGAAATGATAAATATTTGCATAAAGTGATAAGCGCTATGTGCCCTAACCACTTTTCATATACACCCCGTTGCAAAATTATAAATATAAAAATTACATATTTTTCGCCGAAATATAGCTCATACTACAACAAAAACTTCATAACGCAAAGTTTCAAACTTTGCACAATGCAAAACTTTTAGAAATGCATTTTTAACCAGAATTTTTTTCAGAATGCAGTTTTATAGTTTTCAATTTTTGTCAATTTTTTTGTTGAGAAGCATCCGGCTTTTTCATTGATATAAGAGGGTTTTATGTTAGAGATTTTGAATTTGGATGCTTTTAGTAATCAGTAAAAATTTTACTGGTAATACAAATTCACGATGTACCGAATGCAGAGGAAGTGTGGCCAGCGTCAGACCGTCAATCGGCTCTCAGCAAATTTGAAATAGCCAGTTGATTTGCTAACGTATCCGGGGTTATGACAGCAGTGTCTTTACGAAAAAACTGGGATTGTGTTGGTGATATACAAAAAAAAATCGGCTTCGTGGTCGTCTGAAAAACGACAGATTAGACGAGTGTGTGAAGATATGTGAAATGAGCGGTGAGAATTCTGCTGCCGAAACCCCGTTGCCCTTGTAGCCTAAGCTAATCTCACAATTTTGTTTGAGATGGCCACATCTTCTAACCTGTCATTATCGGGTATAATTCAAGGTCTAACTTAAGAAGATGGCACAAGAAAAAGTCTTAAAATTTGGAGTCTTCACATATTTGGGTAATGCCCCTGGAGTGACAGTCCTTGACCGAATATGAATCCAGGTCGTTCTGGCAACATAGAACCGACTGTCGGTGCAGTGGAAAAATGATAATACCCGTTTTTTTTTTTTTAATTTTTCCTTTTAAAACATTTGTATTGTTAGTGGCTAACATTGGGTATTACGATTTAATGTGCATTTAATGTGTGGCACAAAATTAATCATCCTACCGTATCATCCTACCTGTGGCGGCTGTGGCGATTGATGTAACTGAGAATGAAGAAACATTAACCAGATGACGGGCCACGCGATTGGGAATCACCAGACGAGCCCTCCAGCGAATTTTAGTGAAAGACTTACACGTAAATATATGGTAAATATAAATACACATATAAAGGGTTTTCCAATAACAGGGGAATCTATCGCTATCGAGAAATGATTAACGATTTTTTATGGCCCGATTTGGATGGTATTAATCTGGACAACCTTTTTCTTCAACAAGACGGCGCTAAGTGCCACACAAGCAACGAAACCATTGATCTTTTATGGGAAAAGTTTCCGGAACGTGTTATCTCTCGAAGAGGTGATCACAATTGGCCACCGAGATCTTGTGATTTAACACCTTGTGACTTTTTTCTGTGGGGCCGCGTGAAATAGAACGTCTACGCCAACAGCCCAGGGTCTATTTAATACCTTAAAGATGGAATTCGTGAGGCTATCGAGGACATAGGGCAGCCACTTTGAAATTCGATTATGGAAAATTTCATGAAAAGAATATTGTCCTGTAAGCGTAGTCATGGTGGTCATTTGCCTGATATTGTTTTCCACTATTAACGGCATACCTTCCGCTTTACAATGAAAAAAAACATCCGATTATTTGTATTAAAAAAATAGCATTTTTCTTTGAATATCAATATCTTATTGGAAACCCTTTATATGAATACTCGTAGAGCGTAAAGCTCAATTCTTTTTTAAGTCAACATTGGAAGCATCAAACATAAGAAGCGATAACTTGTGCCCACAGAGATATTCAACTGTGTGCTCCTCAAACCCAACAGTTGACCTTTTCTTGAAACGGTTAATAAGTTAGCTACGCTTAAACTTTTGATATTAAATTCAAAATAATTCAAAAAGAAAATTTTCATCTTTCAATGAGAAAACTAAAAAAAATATAAAAGGAAAATCTGTTTAATCTCATGCGAAGCCTTTGAATGATTATCTTCCGCATTTCAAGTAATGTTTCTACCTTACATTTTCACGAAAGTAACAATACGAACATCAGCAATGATAACTGTTGTAAGTGTCCAAACTTGTTCTTTTGTTATTTGTTGTATCTGTAGCGGTAGCGCACAATGTAATATTTTCAAGTTTTTTTAAATGAGTTTAGAAACTTTTGGTCTTTTCATTATTCAATACGGAATATTCAAAAGATTCTAAATGAAACTAAATGTGCGTATTCTTTATTCAAACAATAATTGGTTTAAATTTCTCAATAAAATGCTCATGTTTATGCAAGCTTTTGTTATTGAATTAATATTTAAGCAGATTTATTCAGCGATAAAGTGGCCATTAGTCAGCACGTGTCCACATTGAATAGGCCAGCTATTCATTTTTCTTGTATCGAGAAACTGTGGTACGCAGTTGATTTAATTGTAACTCTTCATAAGCGATTATGATTTCGACTCAAACTCCGAACGCCCATTTTTTGGCTGCACTGCGTAGGCATTTCTTTAGGTGTTTCATCCTAGCGAAGATGGAAAAACTTGTGGGAGGCATATGCTCTGTTTTTGTGCACTTCTATTCTAATGAGGCGGCCGCTATAGCCAAATGGGCTGGTATGCGACTACCATTCGGAAGTGCACGGATTCGAAACCTCGGTTTTTTCTAGTAGCAGTCGCTCCTCGGCAGGCAATGACAAACCTCCGAAAGTGTTTCTGGGAGGAAAATTCTCTTCATAAGAACCCAGCTGCCGTTTGAAGGCGGCTTAAAAACTGTAGATCTCTCCATTTGGAGCACAACATCAAGAGGCACCCCACAAATAAGCGGAGGAGCTCGGCCAAACATCCAGCAAAGGGTGTAAGAGCCAATTGTGTATGTATATATACCTATATATTATAACCGGGAAACATACATCAGCCGTCAGATACGTATACTCATCACATCATGCAAAGTGCTCGGCGAAGAACCCGAACCATCTTAATTGGTCAAGCCGTTCTCAAATTTTAGCGATACTAAGAAATGGCAAATGATGGAAATTTCGGAAATTTCAGATTTTTTTTAGACTTTTTTAAATTCTTAATCCATTTTTCCTCATTAACCTCTTTTTAAGCACCATCAAAATTAAAAACAAAAAACCAATCAAAATTCTGCAACTGTATGGAACCGTTCCTGATTTATTATTATGATTATCCGATTTAGATGAATCATGCGCCGTTCTTGGATCAATTTTGTTAATTTTCAAAGTCAATTTTATAACTCTGAGGTTGAAAATTACTTATTCCTATCAGTAAAAAAAAACTTCTAGTTGGTGATATGCTTCAATCTGATGAGTGGTTGATAATAGTTTTCTCAGTGGAGCGCCTAACCTAATGCAAGCAGCTTTTAGCTGACGATAGCCTTCCGCTCAGACTAAACATATATAAAAGAAAAATATTATTTACTAAACAAAAATAAAAACGAAATCGTTTAGTTTCGAAAAATCTCCCTGCCGGATTTTTTACAAACTCGGATTAACTTTGTCAAACAGACAAGCAAACGATGGTCGGTGGAAGCCGTTCATGGGGCAATGCGTTAAGTCCGGCTTAACTGCTTTAGTCAATTAAATAACTGGACATCTGATTCACTTGAAGCGTTCTTTCCTTCATCAAGTGAAGGAATTATCAGCCAGACGTGATGTGGCATTGATCAGATTCATGGTGACTTTAGCCAATAGCATGAATCTATCAGCAAACGTTCGGGAACTATTACAATGAAGAACTCAAAATCGGCGAACAAGCTTGGACAATGGCAGTATCCTGAGGTGCCTTTTAAATTGTGCGAGAGATGAATTTGCGGAACATTAATGATACTAGACGTGTTGGTGACCGCATATGGTATAGAGTAAAGATCCAGCGACTTCGTTGGCTACAAATAATTCAGCTCTGTAGTATTCATTATATTGTTGTTGTAGCATTTTACCAAGTCCTTCTAAGCGCGGTGAAATAATCCATAATCAACGTCAATCTCATCTAACAGTAGGCTCAGGTAACTTGCTGCTTCAACATGGTGGTTTCACAGAAAATCAGGAGTTGAATGAGTAGGTTTAAGGATCCATGTGAAAACATGGTTAATATTGGGTAAATTTTCATGCCGGACATATGCTGAGTGGGTCGTATTCCATTTTGGATAGGTAGGAGTTTAACTCACTGCAGTATCCGTAATGTAATTGTGCCAAATCATTGCAATTCCCACGAGGCGGCCTAAGCTATTCATCGGCAATGGGTAGGTCGAAAGATGGGGGGAGTTATCCTGTTCTGATGAGCTCCGAGGAGCCGTGGGATGATTAGCGAAGGCACCGATGCCTAGTGTGGAGTAGAAGCCATGAAGACTGGGGACCCCTGATGGCGAGAGCAGCTTGTAGCCGCAAACAATGTAGTTCACTGCTAATATCTATCCAAAGGCTTGAAAAGACCTTTAGATGGTATCACCCGTTGCACAAACCAGTCGCCTACTGCCTATGTAGCATAAGACCAGAACAAGTTTTTAGAGGGCGTAACCCGTTACACGAACCGTGTCTGTTTATGTGGAACAATTATTTAGATAGCACCACATGTTGCTCTGGTTGGATCTAGCCGAAGTTGAGTTCGAGTGGAATTTTCTTTGAGAAACTCAGCAGAAATGAACTTCAGGAACAGTGCTGGGGTGGATGCCAACCCTGAAGAGAAGAGTTTGGTGCACAGAGTTCCTGCCATTACAATAGACTAGGGGTGAAGTTCAACGGTGTCAGCAGCTGCCATGAGGCTGACTCTAAGTCTTACTTGCTGGTGACGGCAGAAGAAAAGAGGGCTTTGTATGCCGAGGAGACTTGGATTATTTTATTTAAATTGTCTGAATAATAAATGTAGAATATTTTA
The DNA here is from genome assembly GCF_027943255.1 of Anastrepha obliqua. NCBI lineage: Eukaryota > Metazoa > Arthropoda > Insecta > Diptera > Tephritidae > Anastrepha > Anastrepha obliqua. The sequence continues at coordinate 94,248,560 of NC_072892.1, forward strand.
ATGATACAAAATCAGGCAATATAAGAATTTTGATTTATTTAATTCAATGATCCCAACATAAATGCCTCCTGAATTCAAAAGTTTGAGTTTCCGGCGCGACTCGCTTTTGTAATGACGATTGTATGTAACGTATCAGAAAACCTTCGGACTTTTTCTTTCGTTTATCAAAAAATAAAACATTTCGTGTATCCATAAGCATTCGAATAAATAAATAAATATAATTAAAACGGCACTTGGAAATCTTCAGCTCAAAAAAATTTACTAAGTCTCAACAGAAATGACACAATATATGTACATATGTACATATATTTAATTTCATCTTAACGTGTTTCCTTAGATTTCCTTTCTTCTGAAAGTGCAGTAACGCGTGACAGGTGTTTATCAACTCTAACTCATTTTAAGAAATCTTCTTATATTTCCATTGAAGATTCTATCAACAATATTTTGAATACAATAACTTAAAAAAAAAAATTTTGCACTGTCATTGATCTTCGTTGACTCTCGAATTTCTAGCAATTTCATTTGTTCTTAAGCAAAGTATCTAAATTTAATTATTAGCTGTTACTGACAGTTTTCTGCCATTTACTGGGCGCTAAGCAACCGCTGGCAAATTAATTCACTTTTCCAATTAAAGGAATTGAGAACAATACAAATTTTCAGTAGAAATTCGACAAATACTCTGAGAAAATTTATTATCTTATGTTAGAAAATAAGAAATAAAATTATATTCCAATTATCCTTCTTTGTTTTACGCTAGAAGAATTCATTTCAGTTTTCGATATGATGAATACTTCTTAACTTGAATATGCTAGCGCACTTGTGTTAGGGTTGGTGTGCATACTTGTAAAGTTTATAATTTATTGCAAGCACGCTTCTCAACGTAGCCATGTGCAATAGCATAAGAAAGCTTCAGAACGAAAACGTGGTAATTGAATTTTTGCAGAAAAATTTAAGAACCAAATTTAATTAGAGCATGTGCATGCCAAATACATTCATATAATGAACGTTATGCAGGGTACCAACATTTGTCCGCTACTACTATTTTTGTGCCAATTGTGAACTAGTACGCCGAAGACTAGTTCAAGTTGGTGAACCAGCACCATTTGTGCCTGATTTTTTCATACGAATTTCCCATTACTTTAGATGCATACAAGGTGGTGCAAAACTAATTATCGAATTCTGGTCTTTAAAAATGAAATAAATTATTTTCTGTGATGGAAATGTTTATTTTGACCTTTATGCATTCCATTGGTTGTATGTTTGTGTACTGCAACTGCTTAGCTCAGAAGTGCCAGTTATACAACAACATCTGCAAAAATTATAAATTTTCCGCTAGGGTGATTAATTTTGTGCCACCTTTATATCTTGTACCTATTCTCGAACCTAATTTTGTCAAAATCATCTAAACAATGGATACCGATTTGATTTTTATAGAGAATTTATAAAGAGGAATCGCTACTACGTGAATAACTTCATGCCCTTCTTCGTAAGAGTGAGAACTTTGTTCTGCCTATCCCAAGTCGTTTAAGAAGAAACTCGACTATCATGTAGTATTAAGCAGGACTTAATGAAAAGTGTGAAAGGCGCTAGTCCAATGGGTCAAAAACCAGAAAAGCTGCCGAACTAGAAAGTGTTCACCTAAACTTAGACTTCTTTATTGGTGAAATTGCCACCTAAATGACAACAAATCTACTCAGCTTTTACAACTCAAAAGGGTCCTCCTTTTCCTCATTCCACTACCATCGGGTGCAGCTCCAGATATTCTTAGAGCAAAGTGAATGCATTCATTCGAATGAGTGGATCTTTATTAACAGCATTACGTCTATTACGCCCTAGAGCTCACACTGCCAAGTGCTTCTATTTTTTGTCTTTCCAAAGTAAAACCGGCCTCTCAAAGCTGAAGCCTCTGTGCCAAATAATCCAAGTGTTTATTTGTAGACTTTAGTTTAATGAGAAATATTTAAACTGACAAATTTTGAAACAATTCATTAATTTTGAGATTTATTCGATACTGAAAATTTTGATATAAAGGTTTTAAAGTGAAATATCTTCAGTTCTTTTTAACATTTTTTAATTTCTTTTTACATAGTTAACATAGTTGAATAACAATTTTTTTCTTATCAATACTTTTTTTTATTCTTTTTTTTTTTGAAAATTATAAAAAAAAATTTTGTATCGAAAATTATTTGTTTATCAAACATTAATTACACATTTCATGGAAAAAATGTTTGTTTAAAATTAAAAAAAAATTGTTTTGTAATTTTTGTAATTTAGAAACACATTTGCTTTTTTGTAATTTAAAATTTTTTTTTGTAATTTAACATTTTTTTTCATATTAAAATTCGAATAACTTATCGAGTTATATTTAAATACTTACAGTGAATCAGTGAAAAATTTGTGCAAAATACTGCTCTAACGAAGCGCTAGCATACGTACTAGTAGTCCGTTTGCAAATCGATCGAAGCGTCGCTATGCGTGTACGTACACTAATATGCAACTACACTATATTTTTCATTGCTTTGTTTTCCGTATTTGCATATAACTCAAAATATTACGGGAATCCCACTTTGAAGAATTACTGAGGATAGTCTTAATACTTAAGGGGGAACGCCACTGTGAGGGGTCGAAAAATAGTCGATTTTTGGGAATTTTTTTTTTTTAAGTAGGAATGATTATTCGAGGATCGGACAAAAGGCAATTTATTATATATGTATTAAACTATGTTGATGTAAATTTGTATTAAAAAATATTGAAAATTAACAAATTTATGTAAGTAAACGCAACGAGTTAAAAAAAAATGACGGCATCTGGTGCCAGCGATACATCAATGAATAATCATCTGAAACCAAAAATTGTATTATTCTAATCGTTGTATGTAGCCGTTATTTTTTTTGATAAAATGGTGCTGATTTGTGCAACGGTAGCCAATGCGATAACAAAAATTTTGAAAAAAAAGAAAATTAAAATCGGTTCATTAGTCTTCGCGAAATCTTTGTCACCGTATCAAAAAAGTCATTTCGAGAAAAACGCTTTTGAAATAAAGCATCGTATCGTAAACGCTACGGGACCGCACCGACGGGCGCTCACTTAAGTGCACACCGAATCGGGAATAAAACGAATTCCGCTTTAAAACTTTTACCACATTTTCTTGAGTAGTTATACTAACAATTTATGCAAAAAAATAGATTTTTTTTTAATTTTCACAGTGGTGTTCCCCCTTAAGCATATATTTCATATTTCCCATATGTATATGAAATCTCCCTAAAATTTTGAAAAAAAATAAATTAAAAAAATTTCCATAAAAGAATTCTTCGAAAAGAATACTTTGTGCTAAAAACCATTTAGTGTTTTAATGTAAAAAAAAATTATAAAAATGTGAGAAGGAAGCAAATATATTTCACATTAAAAAACTAAATCAAAATTTTTTACTTTGAATAAATGACAGAATTATAAACAAAATTTAAAAAAAAATAAATTTTTCAAATATCTAGAAATTTTCTAAAATTAAAAAAATTTTTTTTGGTTTGCTTCTTATTATGCTCAAGTCTACAAATGAAGCAATTTTTAAAAACTTTGACGATAATTTCTACATTGAATGGTCAATAGACGCGCCTAGATGTTGTTTTAAAATAAAACATGTAAAAATTTAGATTCTTTCATTTCTCATTATTTCTGTTATTTCAGGTAAAATTCGCCAAACAGTCAATTCATGAATGCCTAATTATGGAGAACGTTGCGATGTCGATGTAGCGGGTTGCTTAGCATAACTTTGCAGTTCAGCAGCCAGTTTTTGGTCTGCCAGTCCTTTATCTATCTTCGACAGAACCAGTCTTTTGCCATTTTTTTACCAACCTTTGAATCGGCTCATTCAGAGGATTATTTTCACTAAAAAATCATAAATTTTACGATATGTTGTTCTTAAAGATCGACCACTTCAATAACAAATTTGAATAATTTTAAAGCGTACTTCTATCGAACAAGATGTGGGGTTAAAATTGTGCACCTGTCTGCTTGACAAATGTCAAAGATGACAAAAAAAGTAACGTTTAAGAATTCTTCACTACTGACACCTAGGCGTCACTTTTGAAACACCGTTGACATGGAATCGTCAAACAGTAGCTATTTTTTGTTTATTTTTTGTGCATGATAAATATTTTCATAACATAAATGCACTGGCAGGTATACTTAGGAGCCACCGCTGTTGGGCAAAAGCATTTTCAATCAATTGATATTTCATATCCACAGAGGGCAACGAACCCGGAACCAACCGAGCAATAGCTGTGCAGAAACTCACATGCCTACATACATATTATATATTTACATCCATAGCTGGAGGTGTATAAGAACTTATTTGGATGTGCCTATGTGTGTTTGAGATTTTATCTCATTTTGAGGCGTTTTCTTTTTTTAACATTTCTGCTATCTTTATTGAAATTGTTGTGCTAATTTTCTGCATATATTATATTATATGGTTATAGCGCAAAAGTTCTCAATTGAAAATCGTTATAAAAGAAATGATGTGTCATTCGAAAATTTATGCAAAACAAAGCTACATTTGTACATATGTATGTATTTTTGCCAAAATCGCTCAGCCACATATTCAAATGGAATGCGTGTTGCCAAATTAAACTGGTTTTAATCGAGAAAAAATAACAATTTAATATATATAAAATATGTTTGACCAGCTTTTAAAATTTCGCATTTATGACCAGATATCGAAATACATATATACATTAGAAGAAAGAAGCAGCATAGCGATATTTTAGTAGACATTTCAAAAGTATACAAATTTCGTTGCAGAGTTTGGCGAAAACCAGTACAGCCACCGGTATGCGTTGATATGTGTAAAATATTTGTGTTTGGATAGCTCCAAATTGCTTTTTGCATTTAAAAATTTCCCCGCTTTTAATAAAATTGGAGAGAGTGCCGGTATTCTGCGTCTCTTTTCTTTTGTGGTGAACAAATGAATAAATCTGCGAAAGTATCAAAACTGTATTATTTATGACTCTGCCCTTAGATTTGTGGATATATTCCTACAGATCATGCACAAGAAGAGAGGAAGAAAACATATGTGAAAAGTACGAAAATTTCATTTGCATGTTAGGTACCAGTCATAAACTGCGGTAGAATACGAGTAACAATCAAAATAAAAATATATTCTCTTCTCTCTTAACCGATTGTGATGGAGGAAAGCCACTGCTCAATGCTACATTCAAGTTATCTATGAAACCTCATGAAAGTTCACTTAGTAGTGGTTGAGGATTACTGCATTTGAACACAGTTAATTGTTTTCGGAGCCCAAGCATACCTCTGTACGAGTACAAGGGGGTAATTAGATTTTTCTAAGCAAATAAATTTAACCTTGTTTTAGATTCGGCATGATACACTTTCTTCAAAACAGGAAACCTACCAACTATTACGCCTAACAAAGTTCCTCTTCATTTGAAAGTCAAGTGCGCGAAATTGTTGCTATCTTGAGCTTCTCAAGTATGCTGTTATACCATCTGCCGCTGTTCCATGTAGTACAGCTGGTAAACTCTGTTTAAGACTTCAAAACGGCAAAAATACTTAGCACTACCTCATGAGTATTTGATTTCGATCGCCGTTGCGGAATGGGTTGTTGAGACTGCTGTTCGGAAGTGCACAGGTTCAAAACATCAGACACGAAACACCAGTTTATAGAAACAGTTTATCCTAATGCGATCGCTCCTCGGCAGATAATGGTAAACCTCTGAGTGTATTTCTGCCTTGAAAAAGCTCCTCCAGGATAAAAAGTAGCCTAAACCCTGCTCCAAAAATTTTTTTATTAATCAGTGAATGCCTCTTCAACTCCAGTAGAAAAAGTGGAAAATCTACATCAACAACAAGATTTTTTTTTTTGTTTGTTAAAAATAGTCATCCCGACAGGCAGTCTGAGGTTATTATAATTGCTAAAAATTTGGGTCAACATAACCGCTAGTGAAAGTTCCTGTATAAGTCAAAAAAAATCCACAGGTAGAAGTACCAAAAATATCGTATAACTATATATCTCAAAGAGATTAACCTATAGAATGAAACTAACTAAAACAGTGCAGCCTTTTGATGGTTTCTATTTTTTTTTTTGTTGCGAATGAGGAGATTTTTTGGTATGTAAGGAGACTAAAAAACCTCCATCTCGTTTAGAACCCCTTCTGCATTACTTCAGAGTAGCGTTCCATCTTCCGCATTACAAGGACTACGCTTGCGTGCCTGCGTCCAGTTCCCGCTTCTTTATTCGAAGAATTTTTTCCGCGAAACCACTGATTATTTCCCCTGTTTCCTCGCTGCTTCGCGTCTTGTCGATTACATTTTCCGAGGTTATGTACTCGATTGCATTCTTCAGCGATCGAAGTTCGCGTCATGTATTCAGTGTCATATTCGGCTGCATCAAGGTATATTCATATAGAGTGTTCGCTATTTCCTACTTTGAACAGATATTTTAGACACACACAACTATCAGATGCTAGGAGCTAACACCGGTGATTTTCCTTTAGCAGATTCGCCCACAGTTCAGCTCCGCATTAGAGAACTGTGAGCGTGGTAACTATCATTATTTCCCGCTTCCTTTGGATTCCGTTAAAACTTCTCCAATTTGTAATAGAAATCCTTTTATTTAGATACAAAAAGCATCGGTCGCTTACTCTCTCGGGAGAAAAACGCTTGCGGTCGCGGTTACACTCAAGAAGTTCATAGTTCCGTTTGCTATTTATACTGAACAAAACCGCCTTTACATGAACACAGTGGTTATATCATCACCGGTCACTGCTTAACGGGAACACTTGAGAAGATTATGGAGTCTAATAACTTATCTTGCAGCTGCCGCAGCGAGGAGGAGGTGAAGAGCGGTGCTCATTTCGCTTGCCAGAACGCGACATCGCTGTCTAGATGCTTACTTCTTTGGATGTATGGCAGACGTAGAAGCCTTTCACAATATCTCATTACTTATCAGAGAAACGAAGTGATTTCTTCTTAGAGGTGGTATCAAATGGACGCCTTCACACCATTATAGTAAATGGTAACCATCGTACCCTAACCTATACTCAACTGTGCTTTGGCATCTGTAGTGAAAAAAGTGTTTGAAAAAAGTGTTGTTCGAATAAAGTCAGCAATCGAAATCCTGAAGGTCTTCACGCATGGCGTCACGTGGCGATGAAATTTTTGCTGTGTGCTTTATTTTTTCACACTCGCTTCGCTACGTCACGAATAATCAGTTGAGTCACCAATTTTGTGAGAGAGAAATATCGAACCAGCGCACCATATCAACAACAAAACTTTTTGACATTTGTCAATTCGCTGTCGCCTCTCTTTTATTCTTTGATCGCTTATAATATAAAATGATCATGCGTAAAAATTTAAAATCAGCTGCGTATTAATTGACAGTTAACAAGGGCAATGTAGTAGAGTTTCCAAATAAACAAAACACATGCTTATATGAGAAGTAATTTAAAATATTTAAAAATTATTATATTTCAATAGCTATGAGAGAGCACAGTCTGAGAGAGCGCGGAATCCGATGATTTATAGTATTAAAAAATTACAAAACGATTGGATTCTTGTTCAGGCCCATAGCTTCCCAGACCTCCCTCGTACTTATGACACTAATAAGTTTTGATTATTACCACTCATCAACCTTGTCCGAATCTCAAAATTTTTGCATTTGTTTTTTCGTATTTATTATTCTGATTTAATCAGCGTTTAAAGTCACATCAAACAAGTTTGCTAATCACATTTTCAAAAATGACCTTCGCCACGTGCGCTGATTTTGTTATCAATTTTAGATATGTAAAAGTAAAGTTACAAACACAAATGTACGCGCATACATATAAAAATATATTTTATGTGTATATTTGAACCGGGTATGTCAAAAGAAAGGACGAGTTTTTTAAATTAACTTTAATTTTTTAAATTATTTTGCCTTGTATAGCTCAAAAATTGCGTTAACTCATTTTTTTTTTTGCTGTCGGTGTTAGCTATTTTCTTCCATATCATAGTTCTTCCAATTCGGAGTTGGTTTCACTATGGCAAAGAGACCGGTCAACAAAAACTTGATTTGGATCGTCTTCATTACAGTTTTTTTGTGTGTTACGTTGATAATCGGTCCGGTATCATATTCATAAACCCGTTTCCCATAACAAGCTGTGATTACTTCGATAACCTTTGAGCCCAAGGAAAGGATTTTTCTAATGCCAGCAATACCGTGTGGTTTTACAACAAAATTCATCACTTTATATACGGTTGGAAAATGAACCGAGGGAGGCAATTACATTGGTTATTATCTTCTTGATATTCACATGACTCTTTTTGAGTACAGTTTTTATAACTTTTTTCGATATCTTCGTCAGTCACAGAGGTGAATGGTGACTGGAACGAGGCATCTCAGCACAACTTGCAGTATAATCTTTCCACCACACGATTGCTTATAATTTCAGCACTACCGAAACCCCTTCCCTTTAATATTTTCAATGCTTCTGTTAAAAAAAGCATACTCTTTACTTCGAAAATAAATGATTTTGAAAATATCTTAAATGCTGATATTAACAATATCAAAATTGATAATTTCTAAGTAGTTTTATTCTAAATGGCTTTAAATCTGGCCATAAAGGCAGCCAGTCTTAAGTCCTTATGAATTTCGTGATGGTATTTTTTACATTCTTGTACACTTGTTTCTTGGGAAGCTTACTGGAGAAAGCTGCTGAAAAAAATATATATTTTAGAAACCAACTGTTTTTCCAATTACTTATAATAATATTTGGAAGTATTTCTGCCATGAAAAGGCTCCTCATAAAACCATCTGCCATTCGGAGTCGGTTTAGAACTGTAGGTTCCTCCAAAATGTCAAGACGCACAACATAAATTGTATAATATAAAGTATATCTGTAAATATAATATTGGGAAGTGCACGGGGTATTACCACATTTGTTTTGGCTTCTAAGTCAAGTTCGATTTTTTTAATTGGACCACCAAAAGTTACCTTGTGCATACATTATGTACCAAAAATAATATTTGAAAAATTTTAATAGGTTCTAAACTGTGATCTGCTTATGGACTTGTATTGAAAGCTGCGTGTCATTCCAATTAGTGCACCCAGTAGTGTAGCTAATGGAATTGTGGGAAGAACTGTCAAAAGCTTTTTTACCCAACTCAGTGGCTTTGTTAGCAAACTATAAATTATTTTATTATCTCAAATACACACAAATCGAAAAATAAGTCGATGTACAAAACTGGATTGAAGCGATTTAGTAGCACAATTTTATTGTCGAAATAAAAGTAAACACTAGACTGATATTTATAATAAAAACTTTGTCAATCTAACATACACACAGAGTAGCTACAATTATATTGGATATGTCAATAAAAGTATTGTGATTAATTAGGTTTGCCAAAAACAAAACTCATCAATCTCACTAATTCTGGACAGCTGCGTTGAACTTATGAACATCTTATGTTGAATCATAAGTGAGTTAATACTTATTTTCCTAACTCGGCATGGATTCATTAAAGAGATAATTTAAAAAATATTTGAGGACAAGTCAGTTTATTGCTAGTTTCCAGTCAATCGAAAACTCCTGTTTTAAAGGTTTATTGAAAATAAAATCCAGAGATGATACATTAGCATGATATTTTTAAGAAAGCGAGTACAAAGTCTATCAATATCAGTATGAGTAAATCTTTTTCTTATATACTTCATTTCGGTACGTTTTTCGACAAAATAGAAAAAAAGGCATTAGAATATGGGTATCAAACAAAAGCAGCCTAACTAACAGGCAGAACTAAAGAAATTTAAATCAAATGAAATATTACAAAATGGGTACCAAATAAGGAAGCCAACATCGGAAACCCGGAATTTCTTCAGGTTCCAGCAATTCCGGGACTCCAAGATTAAGTTAAAAATAAGACGAAATTCTGATGTTTTTCGTGTTCCAGAAATCATGGGATTGGCTTGCATTAACTCCGATAAGCCGGGACTACTTTAAAAATATCCCGAAATCCTTAGTACCAAACGAAGGATTTGAGAAATCTTAATCAATGAAATTTTCTGCCATCCGTCCATAAATAGAAAATTAAAAAAAAAGAAAAAATAATGACGAATGCTTCAACATAAGCTATATTCTTTTTGCACCCGACCTGTGAAGGAGCACTAGAAAATGTAGCGAATTTCGTGGAAAACGACAACGCACAATATCCTACTTGTTCCTTTTGCTTTAATTGATTTGAGGTTAAAACTCATATTTATATGAAACCTGCTTTGTACTAGAAGAGTTAAGTTAAGAAACCGATAATACTGTAAATGGAGCCCTAGAAAGTACTTGGGATACTCCGGTCAATTTGCTAGTTATACAAATTAAACCGAGATACATCCACAAGTGTTGCCAGCAGAATAGCTGATATATTTTTTTCCTTGGGATGTCGTGTTACCAATAACAAAGTGGTATATTTTTTGTTGTTGTTTGCTTGTTCGTTAATATCGTTATTAATCTTAAAGCAGCAACTTAAAAAAACCATGCAAATTTTGGTTTTGTACTACTACTATTCCCTTGCAAGGATGCGCTTTGAATCAAACGCAATATCCAATTTTTGAAACCCCATGCTCCCTACAGGAATAAAAGAATCAAATATATGAAATAGTAAATGTAAAATAAAATAAAAATATAAAAAATACAACCGATTTCGGCTGCTCTCTTTGCAGCAATAGTAATCAAAGGAAATATGTTCAAAAATACTTTTATTCGATAAATTTTTCGAAATGATTCAAATATTCTGCATAGTAGTTATTTTTAATTTTTGATTTTTAATTGAATTCAATTAGCACTAAATCAATTTTCTACCAACACAGTTAACCAATTGTTAATTCTGGAGGCTTAAGTTAATACTTATCCAACACGACCTAGTAATATCATCATCATCATCATCATTAATAGTCTTGTGCAGACCATTCCCTACACAACTAACTTTTAATACAATATATCACTCGTTTATAGTCCTACTAACAACAGAACATTACTTTCGCACTGCGATTATTCCGCTTTGGAGTTTATGTGCGGAGTTGGCCAACCATCGCAAAAATGACTTCTTATATGGCGTTCTGAAATCATTTCTGGCAAGCAAAGTTGCTTTCAACTCTATGCTACTCAATTTCTCTATTTCTGCATGAATCTCAATACTTTCAGACACTCAATACATTCAGCCGCGAATACTTAGGCACTATGTTTGTTCACTCCCAATGACTCTGCCAGCTTGTGGTAAGTTTAACATTTAATGTCGATATCTATGTACATTTACTATATGTGATTATTGCTACAATAAAAAAACTACAGGTTACTATATTTTGTTCTTAAGTTATAAAAAATAAAGCAATTCACTGCTTCATTAAAAAGCAACATTCAGTCTGTGCCGTACTAGACACATTTGGTGATGATCAAATGAGAAGTGGCTAATTGGAATTTAACGCGAAAAAGTTGATCAATAATCGCAAAATAATCATCAGAAAGCTGGAAGAGCATGGGAGTTATGATTATGTTTACGCCGTGTTGCTGCAAAGTTGGTCCCGGCAATTGGTTGGACCTGAACCAATTCGTCAGAAAAAAAGGATTTTGGAGAAATTAACTCGTGGACTTGCAAGCCGTCGCATAGTGCCATTATTATCCGTGAAATTTTCACCAAGAACGAAACGAATACCATCCAAAAGACCTCGAATTCTCCTGATATCCTCCATGCTCACTGTTTGTTCGAGTCAAAAAACTACTACGATGAACGCGTTTTAACGGCCGAAAGGAGATAATGGAAAAATCAAAGCGCATTCTTGAAAAATAGGGCACCTATAACTCTTCAATTCGGCATCTCCACCGATGACTCTGTTGCAGGAAAACTATCATTTTTTTACGTGAACTAAAAGTTGTTCATTCCACAAAAATATATGTGTATTTAAAACATGTGAAGCTAGTGTTGTAATACAATTCGAGCCATGTGACCCCTGAGAATTGTCACGCTTCGCAAATTTACCTCAACTTCGCCTCTGACTCTGACATGAGAATTTATTTATAAGACAAGCGCTTGCCTTTGTATGTGTATGCCTATATATGCAGAAGTGGGTGTATTTATGTACAAATGTAAAAGTATTTGTTTGACATTGCGAACAGCAGGAAACGAAAGTACATTTACATTTTACACTGTGCCAACAGCCGCACATCAGCAACAGTTTAACCAGATGTTTGCATTGCTGCTCATGGCTGACAGTTGGGAATACGAGGGACGCCCTAAGGTACTTAATGAATAAAATATTATACTATATATGCGGCTCCGTTGGCTGGGTCATGTCGTCGTAATGGATACAAACGCCCTGGCTTTGAAAGTATCTGATGTGCTACTAGCTGATGATTGTAGAGGAAGCGGAAGACTTCCTCTGCATTGGGAAATTAGGTGAAGAAGGACTTGGCTTCACTTGGTATGCCCTACTAGCGACGGTTAGCACGAGAAAGAAACGCCCAAAATCGTTTAAGCGGTTATCAAGCCAATCAAGAAGAAAAATGGAGTTATTGAGGCAAAGCAATGAGGGAAATTCGTTAAAAAGGTTGCTGACTTACTGAAAAAAGATGCACGGTATGCAGGTCTCATTACAGAATATGGGTTTTATCAGTTGCTTCTCGTACAACTGCGTATTGTGGAAGCAATAAATACCTTTTGGACTTAATATCAACCAGCTCCATACACACAAACACACACCATCACATATACAACATACTTCCAGTTAAATTAAATTGTCACTAAAACTTTTTGAATACCAACACAATCTTTGTCAAATTGCCCTCAGGACGAAATATAAATTTATTTGCTCCTACTACCCCAATTTTTGTGTTTCTGGGCAATGAAAACACTTAAATAGGTACGAATTAAATGGGACTATGACTATGACAGTGAAAATAAATTGTTTACAATTTGTTCAAATGAGTATAATGAAAGTGAATGCTAAAGCTAATATTGTCTGCCAAAAATTTTACACTCTAATCACCACTCGATCACACTCGTTCACTCACGGACGCTTTAACTGAATTGTAACGATAACCAGCTTGAGTGCCAAAGGGATTTCATGGAGTGGAGATTTCGATTGCAATGGGCAACGCTTGATGGTGCTTACCAAGCAAATGATGTTTTAATTAAACCGTAATGGTCCACATCCACAGCGGAATGGTGGTAGCAAATGTTGATGCCATGAATTATTCATCCGCAACACACAGAATTGACGACTAATGTGCATTAAATGTGGTCGGCAACCTGCAGGGCTCTGAGTGGCACTTCATTATTTGTGGTGATTACTCAACATGAATAAGACCAACAACAAGTTGACAAAATAAAAATGGAAAAAATAGAAAAAGGAAACAAGAAATGTAGAAATTTTCGAAACAAAGAGAGCCGTCGGACTAATCTGTAAATTTTAGCGCTTACGCATTTTTGGGCATGTCAAGTACGACTTTTCTTCATGCTTTGTTTTTCTTTGTTCCACTTATTTAATAATTGTTATAAAGTAAAATTTCCTTTTTTTTTTGTTTGTTTGTGCCTAAATGGCTCTCATAAATAAAATTAGGAAGATTTTTTTAACGACATTGTGGGATAAAAATACTTGGTTATGCGTAATTAAAAACTAGTCATATCTTTGAGCCGATAGTCCTAGTTACTAATGGCTTTTTTATAACATACACTTTGTTTCAGAGCTGCTGCAAAGTGCCGCGAATAGTTATAAACTCAAACGATGAGATTTTTAAATGGAATATAATAGGACTGTGGATAGCCGGGCATTTTTCCGAAGTCCTCAGGCAATACTGCCCATTGGCCTAGAAATATAAATATAGAATTTAAAGAATTGTTTTTTTTTTGTAGGCTACTCTTAAGCTATGTAAGGCTGCATATAATCTACTAAGCAAAATCTATTGTAAACAAATAATTTACCTGCAAGTGATAATTTCGCTTATGAGACAATATTACACAATTGCGCGTTTCCGTTATTTAAGCAAAACAATAAAGTTTTGTTGATGTCTTCTGTGAACTCAAACAGTATCTGTAAAGTATCTCAATAAAAGGATTTTTGTGTTTGTTAGCAGATTTGTTGGAATATGGTCTATGCTGCTACTCATTTTAAATTTTTAACAGTTTCGTTTCGACTGCTAGCACTACACTTTTTGAACACGATTAATGGAAAGGAGTTGAAGTAAATCGAAAATAAAAGGCTTTTAGATCTTAGAAATTTTAAAAAGGCGCAAAGGAAAATAGCTTGAGAAATTATGAGATCACAGTGTGTTGTTAAAATTATGTTGAGGTTTGGTCGCGAAAACCAAGCTATGAATGAACGCATAGGTCGCCCTTACACAATTTCCGTGATTACCAGCACAACCAAAAACATGTTTCGCATCCTAGCAACAAGCTGATGCAATGCATGGCTTTTGGAAAAAGATATACAATTTGAGCAGTATTTCTTAGAGAATACATATTTTACAATAATTGCATGGCTTACTATATTTTGCAAATAATTTATATTTCGTTGTAAAGCTTACAACTAATAATAAATATGTCTGTAATGGTAACAATGTGGCAACACTGTGTTGAAAATTAAGTAAATATCAAAGTCCACATTCACAGTGTATTTATATGAAACTGGTTTCGACAGCCAGACATTCTTGACAGACATTAAATGAACCAGATTTATAAACCAATTTTATACCAAAATTCAATGCATACCCGAAATTTCTCTAAAAATTCGAATGCAAACTTTTAAAATTTTGATCATTATTTTACTAATTTCTTTCTTTATCTATTTTTTAATTAGCATACATTTTGAAACTGGATTTATATTATTTTTTAGGAGAAGGAAATATCTTTTCATAAAAATATTATAAGAACCAAATAAATTATTATAAATGGACCTGTGTTTCAAACACAATATAAATGAAGTTTAAAAGAACTGTCGGAGCATATATTCAGAGTTTAATGGCATATATAATGTTTTGAGTGATGAAAGTATTTATAGTAAGCTTTACGCGTTCCATTGTTTGTCTGTTTGTGTATTGCAGCTGTCAAGTTCACAAGTGTCAAATATGAGTGACGTACGATGCCCATTGCAAAAATTTAAAATTTTACAATGGGATGACTAATTTTGCACCACCTTGATTTAATTTTTTTTTTCTTTGCTCTTAAGCTGAACAAGCTGATTAACATACTATATTTCATGTATCAATAATTATAAGTTATAGTTTATTAACTTAAGTTATATTATATGAACTCTCTTCTTCTTCTTGATTTGCGCAATAACCACTTACGCTATTTTGGCCGAGTGTAACAAAGCGCGCCAGTCATTTTTTTCTCGTGCTATACGTCACCGGTTGGAGGAGGTCTGCCTCTTGCTCTGCTACAACCAGCTGGTACCACATTGAATACTTTCAAGGCCGGAGCGTTTTTTACATTCAGACGACGTGAGCCAGCCGCTGGATCTTTATTCGCTGCGTCTGTGTCTGAAAATATCTCTCCTTGACCTTCTTAGAAAATCTTCTTAACTTGTTCTATCTTGATTTAGTTGTACAAGTGAATAGGAAGTGTAATTCTTGCAATTAACTACGAGAGTTGTCTTTTAAATTTTGCGGACAGCTTCATTGTCATTCAAAGTATTCTCCTCAAAACACTCCTGCATTCGCTTGAACCAATTTTCCAAGTAGTTTTGCCACTCAGAAGCAGATATCAGCAAAACGATTTGCTTAAAGACTTCAGCAGCTTATTCAGGCATTGAAAAACGTTGACGTCGGATTTTATTTTTGATAATCGGGAAAAAAGAAGTCACTAGGTGCCAGATTAGGACTGTAAAGCGAATGGCCCATTGATTCGATCTTTTGAGTGCTCACAAACTATCTTGTGCGAACCGATACATAAGAGCTCGCATTGTGTCCAACTAAGAATTCATTTTTATAAGTTTTTTGAGTGGGATAGTTGCAACTTGATCAGATTTTACGAAAAAACCGACGATTTACCTTGAGGTGCCTGTTCGTGAACTACTTTCGTTGTATTAAGCTCGTCTTGGAACACCCAAACTATCAATTGCTGTTTTGTTTCATGCTCATATGAATATATTCCAGATTCGTTTTCTGTTACGTTGCCATAGACGTGCTTTGACTTACCACGGCTGAATTTTTTAACTACATATTTCTTTACACCAACCAAGAATACAGTGGCTAAGTGTGGTGTTTCAACGCTAAAAATCGAGTTAAGTTTATCAATGCACTCCTGCCGCGATACTCCGCATCGAAAATCGTAATAAATCATCGCACGACAATTTTCACGAGCTATTTCCATTCTATGGGTAAGACGAATTTTTGAACTCACTAAGAAAAGAGCAAATGAAGCTCGTAAGCGGAAACGTTGTATATAAGTTTAAGCTAAAAAATACAAAGCTTTTCGATAAAAATATCAAGTTACAGCTCATCACACGTAAGGTTGCAAAGATGTAAAATAAAAAAGGCAGCCCTCGTATCTTTAGTTAACAACATATTATATCCAATAACTTACTGCTTCGTCTGTCTAACTAAGCGTAGCGATTCTTATATATTCTCGAATTTAGCTGAGTGCTGTTTTCAACCGAAAAAAGAGGTTGTCTGCAAAGTCGGTTTACTGACGATAGTTTAACGTGATAACGTCATAAGAAAATACTGATTGAATGGTTGCACTTTTCAAAAGAAAATTTTAATTTTATTTGTTTGATAGATATTTTGTATGGATATAGAGAATGAGTCAACATTAACATAACATAATATACTTTAACATAACATAACATAACATAACATAACATAACATAACATAACATAACATAACATAACATAACATAACATAACATAACATAACATAACATAACATAACATAACATAACATAACATAACACAGCATAACACAACACAACACAACACAACATAACATAACATAACATAACATTACATAACATAACATAACATAACATAACATAACATAACATAACATAACATAACATAACATAACATAACATAACATAACATAACATAACATAACATAACATAACATAACATAACATAACATAACATAACATAACATAACATAACATAACATAACATAACATAGCATAACGTAACATAACATAACATAGCATAACATAACATAACATAACATAACATAATATAACATAACATAACATAACATAACATAACATAACATAACATAACATAACATAACATAACATAACATAACATAACATAACATAACATAACATAACATAACATAACGTAACATAACATAACATAACATAACATAACATAACATAACATAACATAACGTAACATAACATAACATAACATAACATAACATAACATAACATAACATAACATAACATAACATAACATAACATAACATAACGTAACATAACATAACATAACATAACATAACATAACATAACATAACATAACATAACATAACATAACATAACATAACATAACATAACATAACATAACATAACATAACATAACATAACATAACATAACATAACATAACATAACATAACATAACATAACATAACATAACATAACATAACATAACATAACATAACATAACATAACATAACCTAACATAACATAACATAACATAACATAACATAACCTAACATAACATAACATAACATAACATAACATAACATAACATAACATAACAAAACATAACATTACATAACATAACAAATTACCCCAAATTACCACTTATCAACAGCTCTCATTTTATACCCATATTGTACATACACAACCAAAGGTTACCCGGGTCCACGTTTTGACCTATATCTCGAGACCCCAGTCACGGAGCGGCATGAAAAATACTCTGTACTAAAGCATTCACCAACAGCTTTCATTTGATACCCATATTGTACATACACGTCCGAAGGTTACCCGGGTCCACGTTTTGGCATATATTTCGAGACCCTAGTCATCAATAGGTATGAAGATGACCCCGTATTAAAGCACTTATCAACAGCTTTCATTTGATATCCATATTGTACAAACACATTCTAGGGTCCACGTTTTGGTCTCTATCTCGAGACCCTAGTCACGGAGCGGATGGAAATACTCTGAACTAAAGCATTCACCAACAGCTTCCATTTGATACCCATATTGTACATACACATCCAAAGGTTACCCGGGTCAACGTTTTGACCTATATCTCGAGACCCTATCTACCAATAGGTATTCAAACTATACGGAAATCATCTTCAATACCTACTTAACAATGTGTGTAAGTTTGGTTTAATTCGGTGCAAAGACACGGCGGGTCCACGTTTTGGCATATATTTCCAGACCCTAGTCATCAATAGGTATGAAAATTACCCCGTATTAAAGCACTTATCAACAGCTTTCATTTGATACCCATATTGTACATACACATCCGAAGGTTACCCGGGTCCACGTTTTGACCTATATCTCGAGCCCTATTTCCAAAATAAAATATAATCCATGTTAATCGTGATGTAGCTTTCGAATGGTGAAAGAATTTTTAAAATCGGTCCAGTAGTTTTTGAGCCTATTCATTACAACCAAACAAACAAAGTTTTCCTCTTTATAATATTAGTATAGATATGGTGAATATTACCATACATTTTTTCCTTCAGATATAATAAAAAAATAATAATAATAACATTAAAACAACAGGTATTATTAACAAACTTGGTTTTATTTTAAATTCTTCAAGTAAATCAAATTAATAATAATCAATAAGAAGGCATATGCCAATACAAATACGTGAATTTATATATGTACATATGCGCATATACATACATATATACGCTCACATAAGTAGGGGAGAGCAAGATGTCGAACGTTGCCGTTCGTTTGCTTTGTTTGCTTTGTCGTTCCTTCCGCGCTTTCGCTTGCAGTTCATTCAATGCAATGAGCAAGGTAACACTAATATGAGCAAGGTAACACTAATGAGCAAGGTAACTACATATGAGCAAGGTAACACTAATATGAGCAAGGTAACTACATATGAGCAAGGTAACACTAATATGAGCAAGGTAACTACATATGAGCAAGGTAACACTAATATGAGCAAGGTAACTACATATGAGCAAGGTAACACTAATATGAGCAAGGTAACTACATATGAGCAAGGTAACTACATATGAGCAAGGTAACGACACATTTTGGTAACGGCAATGAGCAAGGTAACTACATATGAACAGTAATGAGCAAGGTAACTACATATGAACAGTAATGAGCAAGGTAACTACATATGAGCAAGGTAACACTAATATGAGCAAGGTAACTACATATGAGCAAGGTAACACTAATATGAGCAAGGTAACTACATATGAGCAAGGTAACTACATATGAGCAAGGTAACGACACATTTTGGTAACGGCAATGAGCAAGGTAACTACATATGAACAGTAATGAGCAAGGTAACTACATATGAACACTAATGAGCAAGGTAACTACATATGAGCAAGGTAACACTAATATGAGCAAGGTAACTACATATGAGCAAGGTAACACTAATATGAGCAAGGTAACTACATATGAGCAAGGTAACACTAATATGAGCAAGGTAACTACATATGAGCAAGGTAACACTAATATGAGCAAGGTAACTACATATGAGCAAGGTAACTACATATGAGCAAGGTAACGACACATTTTGGTAACGGCAATGAGCAAGGTAACTACATATGAACAGTAATGAGGAAGGTAACTACATATGAACAGTAATGAGCAAGGTAACTACATATGAACAGTAATGAGCAAGGTAACGACACATTTTTTCGTGCGTGCAGCCTGTTAAATCGAATTATAAGACGTTATCACGTCAAAAGTATAGACATTTTTTTAATTATTCTTCAATAAGAACTCGTAATTTGTACTTCCCAATCGTTTCCAATTCATATTAAATTTCATGCCGAAATATTATTGAAAACACGTTTCTTGAATTGAAAAAAAAAATGAAAAAGGAGTGCAATAATCTCTAATGATCTAACAATCAATAAAAAAGTTATTATTGAATTTATTAAATTATTAACAAATTTTCGCAATTACTGACGTACACAAACCTTATTCACAAAACTTTGGCTTTAATCAGATGCAAGCGATAAGATATCAAATAAAAATTAATACTAGCACCATCTTATTGTACCGTTATTGTTACTGTTTTTAATATTAAACTGGGCTATGGAAAACAAACAAAAAACGTAGCTGTTATTTCTTTCATCTGGAGAAAATCAATAAAGAAGCATTCAGCTTTTGATTTATATATAATTTTAAGTAGCAAATGGAATGATTTCATTGATATCTACCCTTAAATACTTTACTGAATATGAAAAAAGTATTGTGTGTGCCCCTCAACTTTGTGAAATTAGTTATTCTTTGGCATGCTTGTGCGCGCATAAATATTTCTGTGGGCACATCAACATATGCATAAACATATATATATTAATACAAATTTTGTTGTTTACATATGCCTAAGATGAATGAATTAACAAGATACCCGAACAATTTTTATTTCGCGAAAACCAGCAACAAAGCGCTTTTTAAGCATTTAGCTCATTATACTCAAATAAAATTCAGCTTGCCTGTTTACTTTGATAATCAACTGTGTCAAAATCATTGGAATCCATTAATTTTAATTTATATTTCTATTGTATATGTACACACATACGCTTGCAGTTTATCTAGAAAAAGTTTTTATAAAGGAGACAAATCGCTTTTTATATTTTATTTTATGCATAAATCGCTGGTTTATTAAAATAAAATGTTTTCTAAACTTAATTATCATTACATATACATGCATACGTACATATATAACATTGTGCGAGGTTGGGAAATAAGTTGGTAGCGTTTTTTCCGAAGACTTTTATGTAAACAAAGAACAATAATTATATCAATAAGTTAACGAATTATATATTCGCCGTTGCTGTTTACAACCTCTTCCCATTTCTCGACCAATTTGTTATGCCGTTCCGCCGAAATTTGCCTAGTCTGGTTATTGAGCCAGTTTTTAAGAGTATCTTTATTATCGAAGGTAACGCCCTTCACATGGTTTGATAGGGAGCAGAAAAGATGTCAATCGGTCGGTGCAAGGTCCGGAGAATGCGGCGAATTTTGAAGGACGTACATTCAGGCTCTTATAGTACTGCTTTGACCACTTCTGCAACGTGGGACCTGACGTTGTCGTGTAGAAGTATGGTTTGACCATGCCGATCAGGTATTTTCAGTCAAATAGCCTCATTTACGCGGTGTAGCTGGGCAAGTTAGAGCTTTTTGTACCAATTTCAGGTGCACCATGCCCTCTCAGTCCCACTAAACGTATGTGGTGATCTTCCTTGAAGGAAGATCCGGCTTGCCTCTCGGCCTCGGCGTATCAGCTGGATCCACCCACTCCTTTTTTTGCTTCATATTAATGTATAGACGCCATTTTTCATCTCCCGTCACGATTCGGTACAAAAAGCGCTGTTTGTAACCGCGAATTGCTCGATGGCGGGTGAGATTCTGAGAAGCAATTGGAAAGCGACTTGTTTTCTTTTTTTCGTTGGTTTCGCAGAATAATTTTCCCCCAAATAACGACTGGTTTGGCAACCGTTCTCCTTCAAAAGTGATTTGAATTAGATTTGATTCATCGAATTCAGAAGTCGATGAAAAGCAAGAAGAGCAGATGTCGAAAATGTTGATTTTTGCCTCCTTGGTATTCCATTTCTAAGCTTCAAAACTAATAAAAAATTAAATAAATTGAAGATACACTTAACATAGTTTTGTAGAGAAGAAAAAGTTCTATCGAATGAATACTTACCCTTTGCCAAACAGTAAACAAATCGTTGAAAAATAGAAGAAAATATAAAAACGCTATAAACTTATACCACAACCCAATATTTTGAATTGCATGCATATACTATTTATAATCGGCATGTTTGGGAGAAATGTTCGAGAAATAAAGTTTTTTGGATACAAACATACTGAAGGAAGCTCTAAAAATCGAATTGGACGTATGAAAAAACTAGGTAGAATCAAGCCAAGACGCTGAAATGCAGAAATAAAGACCAAATGATTAGCACCTAAATAGAAATCAGGAAGTTTTGTATTATATTTTAAGGACTTATAATTTTGAATGATTATTCGTTTAGATATGAATTCCACGGTTTTGCTTTGTATATTTGCATTTCACATTATAAAAGTGTTGAATGTAAATTTTATTTACTTATTAGAATAAATATAATTAATTTATATGTTTTTTATTCTTTTGTATAAGTTTTATTTATATTTAGTTATAAGTTGTGTTTTTTGAAAGTTAATTAATTTATATATATAATTGGCGCGTACTCCCTTTTTGGGTGTTTGAGCGAGCTTTTCCTCCTATTTCAGCCGTGCGTCTTGATGTTTTTCCACAAATGATGGGACCTACAGTTTCAAGCCGACTCCGATATTTTATGAAGAGCTTTTTCATGGCAGAAATACACTCGGGGGCTTGCCTACCGAGGGACAACCGCTATTAGAAAAAACTTGTTCTTTCTTTTCATGTTTCACCAAGATTCGAACCTACGTTTTCTCTTGATTCCGAATGTTAGTCACGCACCAACCCATTCGGTTACGGCGGCTGCCGTAATTTATTTACCATTCGTAAGTTCTCTTTTAATATTTCACACTGACTATGTACGATTAAGGGTTTGAACCACTGTATGTATTTTTTAATTTCAATAATATATATGCATATAATTGGCGCGTACACCCTTTTTGGGTGTTTGGCCGAGCTTCTCCTCCTATTTGTGGTGTGCGCCTTGATGTTGTTCCACAAATGGAATTCATCACCTATTTATAAAAATAGAGTTCATTCTATAGCAAGGACCATAAGAACGAAAACTTCAAACCTTATGCAAGATTGTGCAAAGTTTGACAAAAATGTATTAAAATCTTAAATTTTTTAACAGAGTTAAAAAAAATTAGGTAGGGAGTTTTACAGCCCATTAATTAATAACAAAATAAATGAAATGAAATTTCGAAGGGGCATAAGATTCTCCTTAGTTTTTGATAATTTTTTCTTCCGAAGGTGTTGCCCATTTTCTCTATATAATGAACGCAGGACATTTGATTTTTTGTATACGGAGAAAATGCGAAACATCGTCACGGAAAAAATTAGCAAAAGTCAACAAACATTTTGAGGTGCTCCAAGCTTACAGTTTTTTGAAATAAAACTCAATGGGTTATAAAACTGTGTACATAAATTTTTTCTCAAAATTTTTATGAAAAAGTGCCGAATTTAAATAAATCTTGTACAAAGTTTGAAACTTCGATTAAATTGGTAGGGAGGACTAAATTTTTTTTCTGTTATGCTTCGGCGACTGAACAAGAAATTCCGTAAAAGCTAAGCTCTAAAATGGCTTTCAACCTCCTTTTCTTAGTTTTAGTTATTTTTATTTTGTGAAAATTCTTTGGAAAAAATGTATTCCTGCCTTTTTTGAGTACGGGGAATTAACGTTTGATGTTCGTTTGGCTCAAACCCTTCCGCTAGAGAGCATAGCATCAGTTAGATCCTGCAGTTTTTTTCATTTATCCAACTTTGGTGCCAACGTGCCAGTTGAGGGCAGTGACCTATTTGTTTTCAATATTTCCAATGCATGTAGACGATAAAAAAACAATATATTAAGGGGGTATTCTAATGTAGAGGTGATCTGAAAAATAAAAACCAAACGGATTATTAATTATTGCAGATGCCGCTATCGAATTAGCATTGGACAAGTTAAAAAAAAATTTTCACAATATGGCGGCTATTTGAAGAAATAAATTTTTCTCATAGTTTTTCAACAATTGCTATTTTTTTTTAATTATTAAATGAAAACTTATAGTTTCAAGCAAGGGTCATCCAATGAAGTAATGTATAAACAACGTCCTCCCCAATTTTGAAGTAAATCGATCTATTGGAACTCGAGTTATCCTTGAAAATGCGTCAAAGTTCAAGACAAGACGGATCGAAACCGATGCCGAGTTACCAAAAAGCCTATTACTCATGAAATAATATTGTAGAAGTTTAACCAAATTTCTAACAACATATTCTTAAATGAAAATATGCAAAAAAAACATTCGATTTTTCAAAATTCTACACTAGTCATAAAATCTACTATCATATATACATACATACACCATTATATGTATACATATATGATAGTAGAATTTTATGACAAATATTTTTGTCGTATGCATTTATGGTATCGATACAGTAACAGCTAATTACGTGCAATTTTGGTTAAGTCGATTCCGTTCAGGAGTTTTTGATCTTAAACATGCACCCGCCGTCGAAAACATCGATAAAATTACAGAAACAATCGAAGTTAACCGAAGTTAGCCGGCATTTTAGTAGTCGTAGCATCGCCCAGAATCGCCAAGAAACCATTTTAAACCATTTGCGCAACCATTTTCCGAAAAAATAATAAATTTCTTTTCCCCCAAACTAATATAATATCGGGAGTTCAAACTTTTCCTAGTAACAAATCACAAAAAAAATTACATTAAATAAAATTTACTGGTATTTAACAATTGAATTTCAATTTCCAACTACAAGCAAAAAATTAAAAAAGAATATTTGATACTGCAGAGCGTCTTATAGAAACACCAATAACTGTTTTACAAAAATATCCCCTTTTAGTAAATATTTTAAAGCAAATAAATAAAAACTAAAAGAAAAAGTAAACAAAATATTATATTATTAGCTCTATTTCCAAAAGCGCCATAACCAAGTCAACCAAATTGCTTTGTGCCTGCATGAACGCTATTTTAAGCAAACATTTTCAACTTAAGTTGAAGTAAACAGAGGGAATGTGCACTAAAGACAAAATTGTTTCCGGCTAATACGAAAATTCATATTTTTACCATGTTTTTACTCTGTTTCTATTTACTTATGTTCAACGCTGATAGAGCTAAATTGAACAGAGTTAACATCAGACAATGAAAACTCACCAACGCAGACCGTGCCTGCGGCGCTTAGCCGAAGAAATATGGCATGCGGCAAGTTAATTTTAACCCTTTTTCGTTGGTTTCCTCTAGAAAAAAATTGCCAGTTTATACTCTTGGACCCTTTGTACGCTTTGACAGATTTTTTGATTTAATAACTGTTAATGCTGAAAATGCCGCTTCGCATAAATATGTGGTAGAAAGCGATAGACATTAGTTGAGTGTCATTTCAGCAAGTACGGGATATTTCATACTAATCCAGAGTAAACACTTATTTATAGATTGTTTTGAAAACAACTTTTGCAATTGCTTGAAGCTGTAATCCTGGATAAGTTGGCAAATACTTCCTGAGCGTTTAATGGTTAATGACGAATGCTAGTTATTTCAATTGAGAATGGTTTATGAACCTTATTTCTTTTTCAACATCAATATTTAACATCAATTTTTTGAAACTGTGTCTCCAAACATTTCAAATGATTTTTTATAAAATTATACAATATAAAAAATAAAAACCTTGAAAAGTCTATTTTTAATTATAAAATCATTTACAGCTGCAAACATTTCTGCTGATCCATTTTCACATCCATTTTTTCATAGTTTTTTTTTTTATTAATTATTTAGTAAGACTTTTGTTTAAAGAAAAGGAAGTTTTAACAAAAGTTTCAATGCACATTTCATACTTTCACGTGAAGTTATCATAAGTTTTTCTTTGAAGTGGATACCTTTTTAAAGTTCTCAAAAAGATCTCATAAATAACAAAGTTTTAAAATGTCTCAACTGTAATACTATTAATAAACTTTGACTTCTCAATAGCCCTACTAACTTATAATTTAAGCTTTTGTTAACTGAATTCACATCTTTGTCATGGCAGTCACGGAATCGGCTTTTTTATGATATTAATGACAGCAACCCAAAGTACTGCACTTAAATATAAAGATTTATTTTTGCTTCCCGATAAATCATACAGTGTTTAAAATCATAAGCTCATTACCATTAGATCTTACTTTTTATAAAAATTTAGCATTCTCACTCATTTTTGCTCCAGCAGCCACGATTTACAAGTTTTGTTTTTATTTTTACTAATATAAAATTTCGCAACCTCTAAACCTAGTTACCCATATGGAGTTCCAACCCATATGCTGGAAAACTCTATTTCAGATCATCATTAAAAGGACGTGACCGACAAATACTATCTACGGACTTCGTCTTTACGCATAGCACAGTTATCGATGAACCAAAGAATCGAAAATATGACGAAACTCTTTCTCGTAGCGACAACGCTACTTTTTCTTATCGCGCATTTTTTCACTGCTGTTCCATACTCCTTCACTGACCAATCAAATACCTACAATAACAAGTTTCAATAATTATTTTGAACCATATCCTACTAGAAATAGCTAATAAATTTCCTAAATTTATTTCATATTTTTTAACCATTCACAAAATTGATAGAATCTACTTGCCACATATTCCTACAAGTAAGAGATAAGGGCACGGTCTGCGTTGGCGAGCTATTATTTTCTGATTTTCTTGATTTCAGCTCTACCCGAGTTGAATATAAATGAGTAAAAACCAATCTTAAATATAGCAACAGTATGAATTTTCGTATTATCCAGAAATAATTTTGTCTTTAGTGCACCATTCACTCTGCTTACTTTAACTTAAGTTGAAAATTTTTGCTTAAAATATTGTTCATGCAGACACAAAGAAATTTGGCTGTTTCTATGGCACTCCTTGTAGTAAAGCTAATAATATTTTGTTTACATTATCGTGTAGGTATTTTAAAAAAGCATAAATTTGTAAAAAAAAAAACAATTTTTTAGTGTGCCGCACGATTTCATAGTTTCTAACCAGAAATCGTAGCTAAGCAACCCCAATTGAATTTCAAATATGCTAAGAGACAAAATGAAATGTATAAGCCAAAAAGTAACACAACGCGCAGCTATAGTTCAACAATATTAAAAAAAAAAGAAAAAAATATTGTATAACATTTCCTGAATTTTGTTTTCGCAATTGCGCGGTCATGGCTGCATTTAATGAAAATATTGGTGTTTTCTAATTGTGTTAAAGTCACCGAAACACAAGTATGAAACCCAGATATGATCCTAATAGAAAATTTCATTGGTCCACTTCAAGAAGAAAGTGGTAAAAGAGGTATACAAAAAATGTAGTGGAATTAAATACTGCGAAAGAGAAACCTTTTGAGAATTTCAAGCCCCTACAACGGAGGCTTATTCGTCGCCTGTAAAAGTGATGAATATGTATAATATGAAATGTGATATCAAGATTATGTAAAGTTTTGTTAGCTCCAGAAATATTGTCCAATAGTGTGGTCTACATTGCAAATTAGTTGGAAATTAATTTAAAAAAAAAAGATGAGACGAAGTTATTCTATTTGAACCAACTTATTAACGAGTTCCATGTTACATACAAATCTGCCATACATAAAGAAATTTTCCAGCAATACTTTTTTTATGAAATAAAATTCCGTAGAGGATTCGTGGATTCATACGCCAGAGAATAACGCAGATGATGGGATGATGGATTGTATAAGCTTTACAGTGAGATAAACTTACTTCAGCGTATAAAAGTGCGACGGCAACTCTGAATAGTTCGTATCATACAAATGGATCTTAACGTTCCAGCCCTAAGTGTGTTCGATTTAACGCCTATTGGTATAGGAAGAGAGAGCCACGACCTGCGTTGGTAAAACCAGGTGGAGAAAGACTTGGTTTCAAGGACGTATCAGACATGGTTTAACTACTGATTTGCACTTGACGTTAATTCACGAAGCATGACAAATTAGCGTGACTTTACAAGTACAGAGGTTATTTATATTTTATAGATTCAGTTTGCAACTTTCGCATCTTCTACCAAAACGGAGAGGTCATCTAAGGTTAATAATTAATTGTCTTTGTTGATTACCAATTTTTAACACCAAAAGAAATTTGTTCTAAATATACTCTTATAAAAAATTTGGCCTTAGAGTTGCCAGTAAATTTCCGGCTGTTGGCTTATTATGTCATGGATTTATATTTATATTATTAAAATGGTTTTGTTTATTTCAGATATTAATGGCATTTGAAATAAGATATTAATGACATATTCAAATTTTTAATGATTCATGGACAGGGGACCTGTTAATTTATGCCTAAAAATAGCTTCTATTTCTACTCAACTCACATATCTGAAAAAAATCGATTTGTTGTATTTAGGCTGTATTAAAAATAGTTTTCTTTGTTTATGTTTTTACATCTTAGGTTTCACATTGCAGACATGAATATATTGGCTTTGACTGGATGGTATACAGGGCGTATGATTTATTCCCTGATTGTAGCAAAACCTGTTACTTATACGCCACACCTTCACTATTGTAATATATCTAGTATTGAGATATAATTTGTGCATACCTATGGTACATACAAAGAAAATTTTTTTTAATAATATTTTTATAAAAAAGTTATGAAAATCAAAAAAAAAGTTAAGTAACTAATTAATGTCAAGTAAGCCTATCCTCTGCCCGCCAGAGGCTAACAATTTGCCTATGTGGATAAAGTTTATGTTGAAACAGTATCTTTCGAATGCTGTGTATTCAAAATTAAAAACAAAAAGCAAAATTGCGGATCTAATATGGCAGAAAATATATAGAAACTCGACTAGTTTTGCCTGCAGCTCGTTGCTCTGTTTTTGGTATCGCTGAATAGGAACTTCAAATCAATATTTAAAAACTCAGAATGGTGCATTAAAGTAATAAAGTGAAAATTTCTTATGTATCTCGATGTAAAGCAGAAGTAAGCGAAAGGTAGTTTGATTGGTTTCATAATCAAGCACAATGGGGGAAACCAAATTCACACGAATTGAAATTTAATTAAAAAACTTTAAATTTTGTTAATAAATGTTGTATTGCACGTGCCACTGGCTGGCTGGCTTTGAACATCAAAATGGTAAAATAGCAGTTGCCCTTCGGGGGCAATGGCAAATCTATGAACGTTTTTATAGCAAACAAAATGTACGCTGCACATTGGAAAAGTTCAGAGTTCGAACAACAACCAATCATGTAAGTATACTGGCATGGTTCGATAAGCTTTTTTTCTTGTATTAAATTGAAATTGTCAATTTTCGGAGAATATCTTCCGTCTCAGTTCTGAGCTCCTATGTGGGTATATTCGCGAAACTTGGTTAAAATGTCACTTTTGGTCGAGGGACAAATGTACAAAATGTGATGATAACAACGATCACCTTCTGTCATTACCAAGATTTCAAAAACTTCCAAAATTCAATATTTCATTAAGAACCGTAAAAAACTGGGTATGAGAGTTGACATCAAAGCAAGACATAGTAGGTGACAAAATTAATCGCCTCATCGATAGTTTTATAGTTTTCGCAAATGCCATCGTAGGTCAGTCATATTTAATGCTTGTGAACTAGACAGCTCAAGTATAAGTTAGTAGAATCGCAAAATCTATTCCAATTCTCAACTCGTTTTAAGGGATCGTTGAAATCTATTCCTGTCTCTTTTCTTCATTATTTTCATCTTTCAATTATTAGTTGGTAGACATTCTACTAATGCAAAAAAATGTAGAAAGAGGAGTATTATGAACACACACCCCGATATTAATATATGAAAATATAGATACCCTACCAGCATAAATACGTATTTTAGGAACAAAAACAAAGAAATATCTTTTTTATAAAATCGATTTATTTTACTCCAAATAGTACGCTTGGATGCAATGCAATAATTTGTGTGGCCTAAAAACATGTCAAAGTGTGTTCTAAAACTAGGCTGGGGTGTCCTTTAGCTGTTCGGTTCCAGTATGTTATTTATTGATTAATAAACTCGAAAAAGTAGAAGCTTTTCTCAGTGTAAATATATGAAAATAGAGAATATAATGATAGTTAATTTATGGAAGCCTTTGTTATAAATTGCTTGTTATAAAAAATTGCTAGCTAAAAGGATATGCTAAACGTATAGTCTCAGTAATTAGTACGTTCATTGCATAAGTTTTGGAGAAACAGGAATTTGACGGTGAGAGCTCAATAAGAATTAATAACGGTAGTTATGATGGTGGATCCTTGTCATGAATATAAATTAAAAAACATTCAACTGCCGATAGTCAGAATTATTTAATTCACGCTAGTTAGTTTTTTGGATAATTTTAGACCTATGCCCACAGCAGTCATAGCGTTAACAATTATCGTTATTTTAACTCTTACGCGTATGATGGTATCGAAATGCACCAACAGCTTACTCTGGGAACAGTTTAGTTGCTAAATGGCATTCAAAAGATTTTTTTCCACTTCTACCTCTTTTTAACGATTATTAGCAAGTTAGGCCATATAAGACCATGGACTTGCATCTCGCTGAATACGAAAAGTTATGGCTAATATTTACTGCTTCAAATATAAGTATTTGAAATAATTTTCACATTTACTAATTTTTTATATCACTTAATTTTAGCTTTAAATATGTATTTGAATGTAAAATATATCTAAGTTGTATTTTTTCCTAAACGCTTACGGGTTCTTTAACAAGTGAATTTGCAAAGCTGTCTACAAAATCTATACAACTAGATATATATAGATATATTAATTTATTTTTCACAAAAATTTTACAAAACTACTTACAATATTTTTTTCTGTATTTAAATGGCGCCAGCAAGAAGAAGCGCACGACCGCGGTAATAGGGCAGACCCCCGAAATTTAGGGAAGTATTCAACCATCTGTGCGACCCTTCTGCCAGAAAAATGTGAGACACAGATGGCGCTCCAAGTAATAAGAAGGCGTTGTTGATGAGCAACGACAGGTGGGCATTCCCACTATTTAGGACTGGTAGCGGCAGGCTAATCACCTACCCTGTCAGAAATCAAAAACAGATTAACGAAACCAACATTGAGTCTTCTTGAGGCCCTATGCTCCCGAAAGGAGTGAATAAGGAAAAAAAATGCGCATACGGAATCTGCGGGAAAAATTAGGTAGTTATTTATATATTTACAGAACTATTCATCTACAACAAATTGTCCATACTTTAAAGCACCAGTAACAAATTTTATTAATCTTTCCCACTAATAATCATTTACACCATTTAGAAAATGAAATGAAAGAAAGAAATGAAATTTTGCATTTTTCTATGCCATCTTTACTTTGACCTACACTATGGTCCAGTTCTTAATACTTATATATTTTGCCCACACTATTTAGTGCTCTATTTCCATGTTTTGACTGTTAGTAGTGTTAATAAAATTTGGAAATATTTCACTTTTTTGCGCCCACTTGCCTTTTTTGCAACCTCAGTAAGCGTCGCATACGGATTTCCTCCAACTGTTTATTATTAGCAGCCAATTAATTGCGAAATTAAATTAGCTATTCTTTCTCCTTGTATTTTCTTCATATCGTTAGTAATAATTAAAGAAATCAAAAACACCGAATATTCCTCCAAAATAATTTCTATGAAGAAAAACCTCTCAAACCAGTATTGACAGCTGATTGAAAATGTTGCAGGTAATCTGCCATATGTGAACGGGTAGATTAATTTGGTGGATTTATAGGAGATTAATGCATATGTGACCCATTCACATGGTTTGGTGGTGAACGAGGACAAAACGAAGTACCTCCTGTCTTCAAACAAACAGTCGGCGCACTCGCGTATCGGCACCCATGTCATTGTTGACAGTTATAATTTTGAGGTTGTAAAAGATTTCGTCTATTTAGGAACCAGCATTAACACCGATAACAATGTCAGCCTTGAAATCCAACGTAGAATCTCTCTTGCCAACAAGTGCTACTTTGGACTAAGTAGGCAATTGAGTAGTAAAGTCCTCTCTCGACGAACAAAACTAACACTCTACAAGGATCTCATCATGCCCGTCCTAACGTATGGCGCAGAAGCTTGGACGATGACAACATCCGATGAAGCGACGCTTGGAGTGTTTGAGAGAAAGATTCTGCGTAAGACTTTTGGACCTTTGCACGTTGGCAGCGACGAATATTGCAGGCGATGGAACGATGAGCTGTATGAGGTTTACGGCGACATAGACATAGCGCAGCGAATAAAGATCCAGCGGCTTCGTTGGCTGGGTCATGTCGTCCGAATGGATACAAACGCTCCGGCACAGAAAGTATTCGATGCGGTACCAGCTGGTGGTAGCAGAAGAAGAGGAAGGACTCCTCTGCGTTGGAAAGATCAGGTGGAGAAGGACTTGGCTTCACTTGGTGTGTCCAATTGGCGCCGGTTAGCACGAGAAAGAAACGACTGGCGCGCTTTGTTAATCTCGGCCAAAATCGCGTAAGCGGTTATCGCGCCAATTAAGAAGAAGAAGAATGCATATGTGAACGTACTATTAGCCCAGAAAACATTTCTTTTCAAAACTCTTTTCATTAGGAGGCTTGGACGTGCAAGACTTCATATGCAAATATTACTCTTTGAATATAATGTAAGTGTAATGCAAGATGTAAATGTGACCAAACTCCATACCTGTTCCTAAATAAATAGCATAACTAGGCGAACAGCTGGAGAGCTTAAACATTTTCTTTATGAATTTCAGTTGCAATTTGTCAACATTCTCAAACCTGCAGCATCCGCATCTATTAAAAATTAAAATACCAGATAAATCGTGGAATGAATATGCTTTAGAACTGAAGCGAGCCTGAACTACTGTTAAACAGCGCCTTTACATGCACAATTGTTGTTCCCTCGGTAACATAATACTATTATTATTATTATTATTATATGCGACATTTACAGAATATCTATAGGCGCCGGCTGGGGCGTAAAAATACGAACGCTCTTGCGTTGAATTGATTACGTAGTAAAAACTCCAATTACATTAGACATAAGACACTGGCATACCTGAATAATTTATGTGAATAATATTAACTCTGGTAACCTTCACTAATAATAGAATTTTTCTATTTATTTTTGGTTCAAATCGTGATATTTAGAGAAGTTACGTGTTGACACAAATAAGAGAGGGTTACTTGAAAATCGAACGCACCTTCATTCAAGTAGTTTTATAGTTTGGAAGCCATCAACAAGAAGTTTATAAGTCACGCAAATTCGTTAATTTTTAAATTTATTGATCTTGAAATTTGTGCACATATTATGCAATTTTTTAACTGTATTTTAAGACTTAGAATTAGTAAAAATAGTTATTTGGAAAGGATCTACAGCTGATCTCCGGAAGTTCCTCTCAAAAAGGACATTTTGCGGTGACCACTATATCTATGAACTGGATGCTCTGAAATTAAAAAACCAAACAGGTTTCGCTAAAGTAATATTAAGTCTAGTAATTAATAGAAGAAATAAGCAAAATAATTTGTTTTGACAAAATGGCGGTTTCTCAAAAAAAAAAGAATCAATTTTTAATTATACAGTATATACAGTTAGAATTTTCAAAAAATTGATATTTTTATATTTAATTTTCTTAATGTATATATATAATATTTAAGAATACACACATAAAATTAAATATCAATCCAGTGAATATATTTGAAGTTACACGCATATTTTAAAAGGCGTTTCAGAGTGATTAAAAGTAAAAGGCCGGAGCGGCAGTGCGTTTTTCTCAAAATGGTGTTTCCAAAGTCGGTGACCAACATTACTCGAAAACGGCTAAAGTGATTAGTCTCAAATTTTAACACGAGCCTCTTAAGTATATCTTTTAGTAATGAATGGAAGATTTTTTCTTATCGATAAGTAATTTTTTTTAAACAATTTAAGGCCGAAATTTTGGTCAAAAATTGATTCTTTTTTTTTGAGAAACCGCCATTTTGTCAAAACAAATTATTTTGCTTATTTCTTCTATTAATTACTAGACTTAATATTACTTTAGCGAAACCTGTTTGGTTTTTTAATTTCAGAGCATCCAGTTCATAGATATAGTGGTCACCGCAAAATGTCCTTTTTGAGAGGAACTTCCGGAGATCAGCTGTAGATCCTTTCCAAATAACTATTTTTACTAATTCTAAGTCTTAAAATACAGTTAAAAAATTGCATAATATGTGCACAAATTTCAAGATCAATAAATTTAAAAATTATCTCAGAAAAAATTCTGGAAAATTCGCTTTTTTTCGGTCTTCTAACTGTATATAACCCCTTAATTCGCTTAATTTATTTGGCTATGCTTATCAAAGCTATACCCAGAAGAATAAAAAAGCAGGGGCTTCGCCATACTTCAAAAAGTTATACAGATATGGTTTCAAGGTGAAAATTAAAAATATTGAAAAGTATTGATGAGTAATGAGGTTGTATTGCACAACATGCTATAAAAATTTCTTGAAAAAAAAAATTTGGGGAAAAATCGTCTGCGGCACAATTTATTCAGCCGGTCATTCGGCTTGAACCGACGGACTACATTCCCCTTTTTGTCATGCTTCATGGGAATTGTTCATAAACTCATCGAAAACAAACCACAAAGCCATGCTCTTTCATAGACTAATAGCAACAACTCCGACACCATTCGCTTAAAGCTCAAGTTTAAAAGATATAGTCCGATTTAAAAGTAGTTGCGCTGCTCTTGGGACTGCAACTTGAGTCCACTAAATTCTGATGCTTTTTACTCGAGCCCGAAAAAATCCATATACAAGGGGGTTCAAAATTAATCACACTAATTGTTGCAAATGTTGTCATACGTAAATCATATTTAAAACGTTGAATTATAAATCTTCGGATAGGATGATTAATTTTGCGCCCCACTACATAAGCAAAGCAAAAACGACACAAATTTCACTAGAATATACAAAATAGCTCTTTTAAGAGTTAATTAAGCGCCAGTATCATAGCAGCTGCTAGTATCTATGAAACTTATATACACATTTGATGAGAACAAACAAAAAAAAGCTATAGCTATAAAGTCATTGCTATCAATGCAATTACTCGTTGTGAACTGAAGATTTGTTTCGTTATCTCTGAAAATACAATCTTCTTATCGCATAAAATAATGAAAATCTGCAAACACCCACATACCTATATGTTTTACTTGTATATGGATGTCTACAATACAAAAATCAATGCTATTGTCTGCGTCAAATGGTCAAAGCTAGCCACAAATATAAAGACTAACTAGCTTCGGATCAACGAAAGCACTTCCATATTCTTTGCCAGCTAAGTGGTAATTCTCACCGAATATTATCGTCCATTGACTTTGATTGGATTTAGATTATCGTACACCTAGCGTATTCAAGGCCGCCGCTCGACATGCATACATTCGCATGCATGGCATGAAACTGAAATATTTGGGCTATTGCAATGTCAATATTATCTTGCAGTGGACTGGAATCTGTCAACTAAATACCAAATAATGACCAAATGCTATGGCAGGGAGCAGCTGAGCAGCGGAAAGACTTCAGCAAACAAGCCAATACAAATTTGAGAAATGTTTGAATGTTTGAATGAATGAAGTTTAATTAAAGGGCAAATTGGGCTGACAATGCGGTACTTGAGCGATAGCAATAGATTACAATGTCACGAGAATTTTAGCGCAAATTCGTGTATATATAGTTATATGTAGTTGGCATTTTCTTTTACTAAGTACACAAACAATTATTCACTTAGTGTAAATACATACTTGTGTGTGTAAATCCATTTGTATTAAACTTGCAAAGTAAATTCCACACATTTGCGAGAGTACAATTGCTTACATGTTATATTCGTTGTTGTGCAAATATAGCATTTGCAGTTTTCACTTTTATTATTTATCTTTTTGTCCTGTTTTTGGTTTACGGCTTGCGTACAGCTTATTGAGGCTCTTTAAGCGCATTAAGTTTGGCGCGTCAAGTGAAAATTCACAATAAATTTTATCACTTCAAAAGCACTTCAACACAAAGACATCGTCAACAACAACCTACATACATGCGCACCTTTGTTGGTTTCTTGCTACGCTTTCACTTTTTACACTTTCTGGTGTCAAGAATAAAATCTTCTAACCAGAGAGCAACACCACAACACCAACACGTGTAAAGGATGAGCCATCGGCTGGTTTCTTTTGGAAGCATATCCTAATATTACACTGACTGCTATTTCGAGCCGAAAAAAGGGACGGAAGCACAATATCAAATTTCCGTCGAATGAAATGGTTCGCTCTCGAACCTTATTACGTAGAGTGCAGCGGAGACCCATATATATCTTACATAACACTACAGAGTATATAAAACTTAATTCAAAATTAGAGTGGGATTTTCAGATAGACTTTTTTTTAATTTTCAGCGTAATTTATAACACAAACCGCACTTAAAATGTTTGAGAGATAATTTACAGATGGCCTAAAAATAAGCAGTGGGACGGGATCAGACATCTTCTACCAGCATTTCTCACACACCTTGAAGTCTAGGGATGTCAACTCCAGCATCTCGGGATTTTTGTATTTTTTAAGGCCCCAAAACAATCCTGAATTTTCAAATCAAATAAAATGGAGTCAGAAGATTGCTCCTCCGCTTTTTAGCTTTTTTATTCGCGCTTTTTCGATATTACATGCATACATAAAATAAGTTACAATACTTTATAAGGTACATAAGTAGGCGCTAAATTAAAGGGCCTTTCAAAAGTGATGCCTAAATAGCAGTAGTGAATAATTGCTACACGGTACCTTTTTTACCATATGTCATCTTTGACATTTGTCAAAGTGGACAGATTTACAATTTAACCGGATGGAATAACGTTTTAAAATTATTGAAACTTATTATGAAAGTGGTCGACCTTTAACATATCGCAAAACTCGTGACTTTTTTCGTGGAAATAATCATCCGCATGCATTGACAATTCAGGTTGGTGCAAAAATGTAATAAAACTGGTTCTGTCGAATAGAAACAGGGACTGCCAGACCAAACACTGGGCATTCTGGTGCGAATATTACTGCTAAATGTGTTTTTTGACAGACCTTTTATTATTAAATATGTATAAATTTAACTCTGGTCTTCTATGTTGTTACTTATGAAATAATTTTCACTTTAAATGAAAACGTTTATTTATTGTAAAACCAATTATTATTTATTATCCATACGTATTATGTCGTAGGAGGGCTTCTCAAATCACATTGATGCAATCACTTTTAAGTTAACTTTTTGCACAATAAGGAATAACTACATCCCGGAATTACAGGAACCTGAGATTATAGCAGCAAATCCCGGCATCGTAAGCGGTAACGCTGATAAGGGAAACTCGTCTTCAGCTTAGCTGCTATCAAAGTCCTTTGACCGGTAATCATTAAGTAGAAGTGTCTTTAATATCTGAGTTGATATGTTGAATATTCCTACAATGTATGCGGCAGCGCAGCGTTAATCTGTATGGGTTGGTGAGGAATGGATCTTAGACTGGAATTGAAGAATCGAGAGCAAATATACAAGCTCTGCTGGACTGCCTGCTTTCACAAGTTTAATAAAAGGCTAGAGCAGCATCCAACAGTATGTGTCCTAATAACGGCATCTGCAGATTGTAGAGTCTAATGTAAGCAACACTTCAGGAATGAAAGGCACAAAGCTTATTGTCAGTTCTAATCGGAATGTTTGGAGTCATGAATAGCAATTTCTGAAGAATGAGAAGAAAAAAAGTTCTAGTATACTGCTCAAATTTCTGAAGAACCACTTCTGTGAGAACTAGGATAGGATAGACCCTGTGTCTTCTTAGAGGGCTTAATTGAATTCGCCAAAAGATTGGAGATGCTTTCCATTTCAATTCAACCGGGCTATTCGGGTCATGTTCTTCGATTTCGATGTAACTCAAATATGTTGCTCTCCGGTCAAAATAATGAGACACGTACTTTTTTTGTTCGCCCGAAAATTTTTTTTTTCAAGAGTTATCGGCAATTTTGTTTTTCGGCTCAAACTCGATTTTTTTTTTATTATAATATATAAGAAAATTTTTTTCTTAAATGCCCATAACTTAGTCAAAAATGAATCGATTTTAATAATTCTGGGTTCAAAATGATCGTCATTACTTACGCGAACGACTTTATGTAGAAACAATTGCAAAAAAGTAATTGAAAATTTTTTATTTAGCAAAAACGAAAACAAAAACAAAAAATGCGAAACAGGTTTTTTACTCAAAAATTCATTACTCAAAAACAACTCATTTTAGCTACTGGGCATTCAGCTTAATTGAAGTTTGAGGTGTCCTCTTGATTAGGAAAAAGTTATAAAAAAAATACACTTTTTGAAATATTGAATTTCGAAAAAATTTAAATTTTTTTTTCTTTTTTGCTAAATAAAAAATTTTCAACTACTTTTTTGCAATTGTTTCTACATAAAATCGTTTGTGTAAGTAATGACGATCATTTTGAACCCAGAATTATTAAAATCGATTCATTTTTGACTAAGTTATGGGCATTTAAAAAAAAAGTTTTCTTATATAATTAAAAAAAATCGATTTTGAGCCGAAAAACAAAATTGCCGATAAATCTTTAAAAAAAAATTTTTTCGGGCGAACAAAAACATGCGTGTCTCATTATTTTGACCAGAGAGCAACATATTTGAGTTACATCGAAATCGAAGAACATGACCCGAATAGCCCGGTTGAATTGAAATGGAAAGCATCTGGAATAATTTAGGGTCACGTGGTCATAAGGCTGCGAAACTCTTACTTGCGCATCATCATACACTTCTGTGGCCACTCAATGGAGTATTTTTAAATTGAAGCAATTGTTCTGAAGTATCCCAACATAACTTAACCTATCCTCCCTATCTAACTTAT
Organism: Anastrepha obliqua; assembly: GCF_027943255.1. Taxonomy (NCBI): domain Eukaryota; kingdom Metazoa; phylum Arthropoda; class Insecta; order Diptera; family Tephritidae; genus Anastrepha; species Anastrepha obliqua. The sequence goes on from NC_072892.1 coordinate 94,287,225, forward strand.
CGTCTGGGTCTGGATAGTAATTTTGCACAAAATATCACCTTATTAGGTTAGCAAGGTTGAAGCGGTTATCCACTGTAGGACACACTCCGACTCATGGCCCATTGGGATGCCACGTGGGGCACTAGCCCTTATCCCTCCTGAAACCAATGTGTACTTTTCGAAAATTTCGTACGATCCTTAACTTCGACAGAGCCATCTTCTAATTCATTATCTGCCGTTCGGAGTCGGCTTCAAACTGAAGGTCGCTCCATTTGTGGAATAACATTAAGACGCACACACACAAATAGGAGGAGGAGCTCGGCCAAACACCCACAAAGGGCGTGCGCGCCAATTAAACTAAAAAATACCTGATATAAGGGCTGGATATTCACATATAATGGGCGCGCACATCCTCTGTTACTTTTTCACTTCTTCTATTTGTGGTGTGCGCTTTGATGTGTTTCCACAAATGGAGCGTTCAAAAATTATGTGCCCTACGAACGGCAGATCGTTTTTATAAGAAGCGTTGTCATGGTATAAATACACTCAAAAATGTGTCATTGTTCTTTTGAAAGGTAACTCCATTAGAAATTAATAAAATTAATCCGCATGAAATGATGTTTGGCAATATACTTTAGAATTTAATCTAATGCCAGAGGAGAGGCGCAACGGTCATAACTGCTGAATTACTTTACTAATTACTAATTAGTTAAGTTGAATATTCATCAAATTCTCATTAGCGATAAGATCTTATCGATTGGAAGCAGTAATGCTTACAATGACTACTTATTCAACGCGATACGGAAGTTTTTTTAAGCTCGTTAGCGAATTAATTAATTTAAGCTGCAAGTAGCTCATAAATGTTGAAACTATCAAATAAAGTCATTTTATTAGGTAAAGTTCAGTTGAGGTAGCTGCTAACAATTTCTCCTGCACGCATATAAAAATCATTGATGTTATTGATATTACTTGGAATGAGCATGCCAGCAGCTGCGACCATATGACTTTAATCAAATTAAAATATCCTGTGGCACGCAATTACCTTAGCCAAGTGCACAATATATAATATATAATATATCTACATAATCGTTGTGTATCGGCAGAGCTGCTGATGGGGAATGCAATACATGGATGTGAAGTAGGTACAACTTTAATACCTACGAAAATAAGGTAACGGTAATGAAGGATATAATCATTATTATGAAGACCACCTTTTAAGAAATCATAAGCTTATATAAATATTTACTATACTATACTATACTATACCATTGGACGACAAATTTAACTCCAATTAAGTGTCCTGCTAACTTGCAGAAATATCTAGCATTTCCTCCACGAAACCATTTTACTCAAATAGCTAATTTTTTGTTACATATGAGGTTTGTCCATAATTAGTGGCAACCAGAGCTGTCTGTATTTTTTTATTTTTTATTTTTATTATAATTTGTCATCTTCTATTTTTAGATATAATGAATGAGTTTAATAAATTTATTAATGATGAATAGGATGATTCAATAGAAATTAAAATACAGCAGTATTTTAATAAACCCTGATTGTAATTTAAATCTAAAAATACGCTTCATGAGATTTTACGTTTTGTCCGTTTTGTTGTATGGCATGGAAACTTGTACGATGAGAGTATCTGGAATGAATCGCTTAGAAACATTCAAAATGTGAGTAATAAGCAGACTTCCGAAAAATTTATGGATTTGTATTCACACGTTTTATAATAAACATTCTTTTTTAACCATTATATTTTATACATTTTACTTCTAAGCATTAGATTTTATACATTTTATTTTATACCTAACGAATTGCAAATAAAGAAGAAGCAGAGCATTTAGTTTCTTTGCTTAAAAGAAGTACATGTGTTTATGCTTAACAAAAAGGAAAAAGAAATTTCCTGTAAGAAAATGTTAAGACTAATCTTAAATCACGCTACCACCTTGCCTATGGCGTCGTAACCCACTATGGACATGAAGCCTCACAGTATAGAAATAATGACTTTATAAGGCGGTTATCATTAGCTGCTTGGCGTGCTTTAACGAGTCTGACTCGTGATGAAAATTTTGGTCCAAACATGAATATGACGAGCCAGGCTCGTGAATAGATTGTCGGGCCAATCGTAAATATCACAAGCCGAGGTCGTGTATAGATAGTCGGATCAAACATAAACATCACTATCCTGGGTCGTGATTAAATGTTAATTTCTATCTGTACGCCACCATAGTTAGTCAGGAGTCTCATAATTGCTGTTAAAAAGTAGTTTATATTATTCTGATCTATTTACCAAGCGTTGACGCGTAACACTTGAAACCGAGTTTCGTCCAGCTAAAGGGCACGGCAAGCGGTTATTTAGCAGGCAACGGCAAACTCTCCTTTTACTTTGCTATAAAAAAAAAATTAATAATAAAAACGATCTGGCTTCCGGCGGATAAAACTGTAGGCCCGTTCATTTGCCGAACTTCATAAATACGCGGACCGCATATTGGAAGAATCATATACATATACATATACTCGTATATACGATTGATACCTCTTTTGTTCGTATAGTCCCAGCTGGGGATACGCCTGAGAGCATTAATGTTAAAAGTGATTACATTTAATTTTTGGCTAACACTGTTAAAATAACATTTTCTGTTAGGCTAGCAGATTTAACTTTGTTCTGTAAGTGAATTAATGTGTTTTTGTTGTAAATCCACAAACAATTCATGGCAATTTGAACATTTCTATCCTATAGTTAACTGTAGTTAAGCGCGAACATGTATATAATATGTAACGCAAGCAGACCGATATATGTTCCAGGTGCCGCTAGAGATATATAGGATCTGAACACTTTCTGTATTATAAATACTTTTTACTGCTGTCAAATCTACTTTGCCTATAATTCGGGCATTCACTTCCTCGAGCATTCTAATTGATAAAGGGATTAAAGTTAAGACGAGAAAGCTAATAGACGTGATGGATTTTCTTTTTGAAAAACTCAGCTTTTCTATTAGTATGCGAATGTGTGTTCGAATAGTTATCAAATAGCGCCTGACTCGAAATCACTGCATTAATTCGATAGTAAGTCATTTTTTGATTAATTCCAGAAATATAGTGGTATTTCGGGGGAAAAGAAGTGAGAAATTGAGTTCTAGCACAACAAGGCTTTTGTTGTTTCCTGTTTTCACAAGTTGAGGGGAGGTCTAGAGCGCCTACTAACAGCAAGTAGACGAATTACTTTGGCCAACACTGGATAAGCGAAGAACACGGAAGTTACTAGACTTTTTAAATGAAATCTAAGGTTTCTCACGTATGCTAAAAAGGTACTTTAGGTACTATTCTCTACATGATCCTCAAATTCGTAGTTCCGCACAACAATTTCTGTGGTATCACAATTCTATTTTTTCTCTTTGCATCACTTCTTCGAAGACTTTGCCAGCTTGAAAAAAGCGGGAATAGAGAAGAAGATGTTTATAAGTAAATTGAAATTAAGGTTTTTAGAATGGAAAAAATTTGTTGTATTTTCATGCTATAAAAACATTATTATAAGAATATTGACAGCTGGATTTCATTTTCACTTATCAATAACTTATCAAATCTTATGATATTTTCTTAGTTTGTTAAAAATATTAATAATAACAGCGGAATGCTATTTCTTGTTTCTCCAATCAAATTTTAAAACTAAAAATAAATTGCAATTTACATATGTACGTGACTAGCTTGCTATTTGAATATTGACTGCTTGTCTTTTGCTTTAGTATTTTTTCCATTATTTACTATTCCGTTGCCTCCTTTTTTCTAATAACGTATACTATGATACATTCACAGCAGCGAGCTTAATATTTAATATTACCAATATATAGTATTAATCTGTTATCTTTGCTGGCGGTAATGCCTGACTCAATCACGCGTAAATTCAAGAAGGATCCAACAAAGCACCAAAGCGTGCATTTACTATAGAATAACTAAGCTGGCGCGGGGGACATACCCTGAGGGAAAAACTTGAGCTAGTGAAAGAAATTTCGAAAATAAGGCATAGAGTATAACAATTACGCTATTTGCACACTGCGATAATTACGAGCTTGGAAATGGTATAGTTTTCCTCTTGCATTTAACACAATAACAAATTTAATAAATCCAAGCTCGTTGGAGGGTGCATAGAGTTTAGGCCTTATCGTGGCACCGCCAGCCGGGTCATAGTAAATTCAATGCGAGGAATCTCCAACTTTCCCCCTCTTCACCACCTGGACAAAGGAGGCCAAACTGCAACTCAAGGTAAACGTCGATGATACACCGATTAATGTAGTTGTTGTAGTAGAATGAATGATTCTTTCGTTAAAAAAATTATTAAAATTAGATAAACGAATTAATTGTCAAAACTTCCCCATAAGTATACATAAGGCATTTTGAATTTTTCTATCTGTCAAAAAAATAAAATAAAACTCAAAATTAATTTTTATTTCTGAGAGAAAATAGTGCTCAGGAAAAGAAACCTCAAACAATAATTATTTAAAAAAAAAATTTAATTCAAAGAATAATGATTATTTCTGATCCAGACAAAAACTCACAAAATAAATATTATTATATTTCAGAGTGAAAAAATAACACTCGATAGAAAAAAATAACTCGATATATGATTATATTTTTTGAACAATCCAATTTTTCTCTATGGGTTTAGAGTTGGTATTTATTCCTTTTATTTATTTATTAATCAAACCGATGACCACAAGTTATTTCACAGTGTTTAAGCTTATATATTTATATTAAATAAATTTAAATATAACAATAAAAATAAAGGTGTTTTAGCGAAAACGATTTGACAAAGACAAATAGTAGGATGTTAAAGTGTAAGCAGGAGGAGAAGAACAAGGAAGCATTAGAAGAACGTATGTATATGTGTACGAGCATATTATCAACTTAGTGGGCAAAATAAGATATTATAGAAGTTTATTTTTTAAAGCACAATGTACTCCGGATGGTTTTGATCTTTTGCCACAGACCTTTCCAAAGAAGAACACATTTATACTAGGCAGGTTAAGTGATTGGGCCGATGTAGTAAATTGAATTTGTTCAACAAGGTATTTAGGCTCACGAGAGTTAATGACCTTTTGTAGCAGCAACAGGCATTTTATATTTAATAAATTATCAAATTTTACAGAAAATACTGGTATGTGACCAGTTACACAATCCACGTATCCGGCGATGTTGTTGTAAAGGACATTATATATACCTTCATATGAAATGCCAGCAATCTACCACAAATACTTCCAGAGATATTCAATATATCTGATCAACAAACTCTTGAATTAGATAGAATAACAGCATTGTTTGGTTAAAATATTTCTTACAAACAGACGTTAGTGGTTTGTCTGCATTTATGTTTTAACAGTGTAAATCATTAGTGTAACCATTGTTGGAATTTTTAATAGGTTCTTATAGTTGGGCACCTTTATTAGATAATTGGAAATTACTTTTCATCACTCCCATTTTCAAGGGCGGAAATAAAAACGATGCTAGTAATTATAGATCCTTTCCAAACTTTCGCTATGTCAACACGTTTGAGTACATCCAGGTGCATGTTTTTCCTCATCAAAGTTTCTGTCGATCAATAACTCTCTCGATTCTCAGTTGATGTAATTAGATATCAATAATACCAGTAAGTGGAGTATCAAAAAGCAGCTAAATAAATGATTTCACGTTACGTTAAGTGCTGTAATGTCTTTCAGAGTTCTTGTCATATATCCATATCGGTCCCACAGCATTCAAATGAATTTGAAGATCTGGTAGTAATTTTTGGCTAAATGTTTACATTGCTCGTATTAATTTTTGTTACTACAAAATCGTATGCTATGCTTGCTTTTGTAAGGCGCCACAGTTTGGAATTCACTGTATTCACTCGAATATATTGAAACTTTTATAGAAGTAGTGTCTGTTGTAAGTTTTAGGCTGGAATATGCGTTCTTCGTATGGTCCTCATATTATTAGTGTCATATTGCCAGGATTGAGTGGATCCAAAAGGTCATGTTACAGTAAGCACTACGTATAACTTACGCTTCTCGGACCCTTCACTAGCCTATGAACCAAGGTGATTGAAAACCTTGCACTGTAGAATAATCTTGATTTTGTCTTTCGTTTCCAATTTAGTCTGTGTTGCTGTAAACTCTTCTGTACTCCTTTGTGGGATTTTCTTTAATATACCTGCTAGACGTCTCCGATGCTCAGAATTTGTTCATGCTTGTTTTTTAAAGCTCTGCATGCACGAAATACTCCCATTGCTAGAGCCTAAATTGAATCCAATAGAACTTAGAATTTTTATTTATATTGGTTTCTCATTTTCAACAAATTGTCTTTAGAATTCTTTGAATTTCTTTATGTTTTTTATTTATTCTAATTACTATTAATTTTAAATTAAATGAATTTCTATTTTATTCATTGCATAAAAAATATGTAAGTAAATAAATAAGTAAAACCTTTCCAACAGGGTATTCCATTAGCTCCTTTGGCTGTAAATTTGTTATCTAAAATTTTCGCTTTATTTTATTCACTTACAAAAATTGCTGACTTTCACTTTATTTCTGTAATTTCATTACATATCTGGGGTGCTTATAAACATACACACAAACATGGTTATACATATTTAAATTCATGCGCTTGTGTATATATAGACGCAGTGCTTTCTTGAATTTAACATGTTTTTTTTCGCTTTTGCTGTGACCATCATTAGAGGCAACACTTTGTGCCTCCAGTTTATTGTGTTTTGTATTGTCTTTTGTTCGCTGCTCTTATATTTTATCGACAATTATTTTCAGTTCGCAATCTGCCAGTGCCGTTAATGGGAACTTGCGACAATTGTTGTCATATTTTATTGCTTGCTGATAATAACCCTGCAGGAAAAAATCGCTGGTGAAATAAGTTCTTGATCGGCTTGTTTTTGGCGAATATGCATAGAAACGAATGGAGACATGAAAACATTCAATTAACATACCGTATAGCTCAAAATTATAACTACTAAATTGCTTTTATAAAAATGTTTTGATTTTTAATATGATATTTTTTGAAGAATGAACTATATTTTTATAAAAATGAATGAAATTAAAAAACAAATAATAATTAAAAAACTGGTGAAAAAGTTTTTTCCTAATTGGCTGACCAAGGGTGTATATCCGGAGTTACCTAATACTTGTACAACAAACATAAAGTTATTTTATGGCTTCATGCTTTAATCCATAAAAGGAATATTGCCAATTAACGACATTCGTTATTTATACTATATTTCATATAATCGCTTGTGTATGTACATCCATATATTACATACATTTTGTGATAGTAATGTAATGTTTTGGATATGCACCTACAGTATTGTGAAAACCCTAAGTCCTAGCAGATGATAGTTAATTCTCAAATATGTGGCATTTCTCTGTAACATATTTTAGATAATTTCCGCGCTCAAATGCGGAAATTAAAAATATGATCATATTCAGTAATTTTAACTTAAGCTGGCTAACGGTCAATCATTCGAAAACTATCTGTACAAAACGAAGGTAAATTTCGTCAAGCTATGACCTAAAGCAGCTTCAAATATAAATTTTTGTTAGTGAAAATGCTTAACAATTGTTTTTATTGACAACAGGACACGTTATGACCGAAGGCCTACCTTTGAAATAATAGAAGGACATATTGAAAATTGAAATTAAATTATATTGAAATAATTTGTTTTATTCTAGAAACCAACTGAAATCAAAAGAATCTAAAATTGGTTTCCCCTAATGCCAAAATTTGTTGAAAATCTCTTTTTCCATGGCTCGAGAAATTATTCAACTAAGTATTTATAAATTAATTATAAACCAAGTAACATGTCGAGTTTGGGATTCTAGCATTGAATTCAATATAAAGGGTGATTTTTTAGATATTATCTTGTTAAATGGTTGGTTTAAACAGCTAATGCACGTTTCGTGTTTTGTTTAACTGTCAAACATCTTCAGCTTGGTCTATAATTTAACCATGCATCGTCTTACAAACGAACAACGCTTGCAAAGCATTGAATTTTATTATAAAAATGCGTGTTCTGTTAAGAAAGTTTAAAGTCGAAAAATTGTGTTCAGCGACGAAGCTCATTTTTGGATCAATGGATACGTAAATAAGCAGAATTGTCGATTTTGGAGTGAAGATCAGCCAGAAGAATTGCAAGAGCTACCAATGTATCTAGAAAAGGTCACAGTTTGGTGCGGTTTATAGGCTGAAGGTATCATTGGACCGTACTTCTTCAAAGATGCTGCGAATCGTAATGTAACTGTGAATGGTGAGCGCTACCGTGAAATGACATCCAATGCAAGAGCTTGACTTGCATGACATGTGGTTTCAGCAAGACGGTGCCACATGCCACACAGCATACGTAATAATGGACTTGTTGAGAGGCGAGTTCGGTGAACATTTTATTTCACATTCCGGACCTGTCAATTGACCACCCCGATCGTGCGATATAACGCCTTTAGATTATTTTTTGTGGGGCTATGTTAAAGCTCATGTCTATTCAGATAAGCCTGCTTCAATTAACGCATTGGAAGACAACATTAAAGCATTTATATGTGAGATACCGGCCGAAACATTGGAAAGAGTATGCCAAAATTGGACTAAGCGGATGGACCATTTGAAGCGCAGTCGCGGTCAACATTTGCATGAAATAATCTTCAAACATTAAATTATATGAAATGTACTATCAATTTAAATAAAAATTTCATGCATTTTTCTGAATTTCACGTGTGGTTTTTTGAAAAACTTTCCTATATCTCTTAAAAAATCACCCTTTACCTCTGTGATAACCTTCACACACACATTCACTCCAATCGATTCTCCGCATCTCTCTCCCACTTATCGTACATATGTGTATACTGGTAGACCGGACCGAAGTCAATGTGGTTTCGATATTACTGCTGAGTTTCGGTATTATTGCTTGGGCAAATGACTTCAGTTAAATCCACTCTAGTTATCTTAAATCACAAGAGTCCGCACTGCCTTTGCAATAATAGGCCCGGGAGCATGAGTCCGCTACGTCCGTTGCGGTACTGAGCTCGACTGACAGCCGAAGAGATTGTCCGTATTTGTATAGAGAGTGCCATAATTGTACAGTACGTCTTATTGGATTGAACGAAAGTCAGAAGTTCTCTTATTTTGCCGTACGGCAAGTCCGCCCCAACTTCACTGTATGTAACATACAATACAGAACAACATTGCAGTATACCTCCTCGTTTTTTACGACACATCAATCGAATTCGTTGTCGCAACGAACCTATAATGAAGTGAAATTGCAGCCATATAATTTTCGAACATAGTCTGACTAAAACCATATATTAACTGGTCTCTTTTTGTTGATGCAATGGAATTTCTTAGGGTTCCTGTGCTTGGTTTTTCTTTTTTATATTAATAATTTATTATATTTTGTTTATTCACGAAGCCCGTAAGCCCAAAACTAGCCCAGTCGCTGATTATTATTTTCCATGAAATTTTAAAAATAATAAAGCATAATCGGTTAATTACAGTGTGTAATTTGCAAGTTATTTATATTATTTAAAAAAGTAATTAAATAAAAAATACTCCGAATATCTGGGGATCTCCTTCAGGTTTCGGCTACCCGACTACTGTAAAGAGTGTCTTTCAGGCTGAACTGATGTCAATAATGAAAGTCACGACAGTGTAATGCGATATCTGGAAATCATATCTACATTTTCACTAATATCCAAGCGGGGATAAATATCTCAGAAAACAGTCGACAACCTCCTAGGTAGCCATGAAATGCCGCACATCTCTTAACGATTTGACTGAGTCATTTCACTTAAAGGTAACATGGGTTCCTGGCCATCGCCGCATTGAGGGTAACTGCAGAGACGATGAGCTAGCGAGACTCGGCACCAAACTGCCCGACGATTACATAGACAATGGCATAGGCATACTATTACAAACATGTAAGCTACTTACCCTTGTAGAAATCGTAAGAGCATCGAAGGAAACACCACCTGTAAAATCACCCGACACTTGTGACCGACCCTCAATGCTAAACACACGGAATTTTTGTCTGCTGTGTCGTATTTCATAGAAAATATTGTTTGTTTTTAAAAATTTGGAAACGCTTTTTCATATTTGTTTCGTTGACAGTACTGAGTAAATCTTGTCGACTGGGGATCCCCAGTGAACTCGCCATGGCTCGAGCTGTAGTATATTGGCTTATAAGGTGGTTGACTGATATGTGGTTATTGTTGCACAGTGCGTACGGAGGTTTGTCCGTTGATTCAATTAAGCATTTATTTGTTATTCTATATAACCAATTCGGAATCTGGTAAAGACGAACGCTGTTCGACGTAATGCACTAATTGAAAAGAGAGGAAGAGTTTTGCTAGGGTTAACGTGTTCGTAAAAGTGGGTGTAATTACTCCAATTTTGCGTGCTGATGTTTGCTGCAATTGAATTAGCCGCTCTTTAGATGTCTTGTTGGCAAAATTGGCTGCCAAATTCATCTGCCTTTTCGTTACCACAAATGCCAAGATGACTTGGTAGCCAGAGTAATTTAAGCGCTTTGTTGTTACTAAAGATATTTATAATTTTGTTCGGCGTAGGTTCAGTGTTGTTGTTGTTTTTATAAAGCTGAGATTGCCGATACAATTCAAGTTCTGAGATGGTGGAATAGTTCTGTACACTTCTACACAACTGCAAAAACAGTACTGTACCTTTTGTGTATGCATCTATGGCTAATTTTCGATTCAATTAAATATGCCCTCAGGAAGCCAATACTTATCAGTGAAAGTACTATTGAAATCAGTTATATAATTTCAGGCATCTATTAGCTGACAGACTTACGGAAACTTAAAAAAATATTGTTAAGGCTTCAGTTATACGCGCATAATCATACAGCTGATTTGCTGGAAGAGAGTTGTAATACGAAAACAAAATTTTTTTTTAGTTAATTATGCAGATGTCAGCTCTTCTTGTATGATGTGTAAAAAATTCACTAAATTTTGCTAGCTCGCAAGTACAATCGCACCAGCAGGCCGGACGATTGAAGACATCGCACACCATATCAACAAAATTCGTGCAGCATTTTCACAGTTGTACAACATATGGGTTTGTTTCAAATTCCATATCAATCAAAACTAAGCTACGAATCTTCAATTGCAACGTAAAATCGGTTTTGGTATATGGCTACGAATTTGTCAAAGCGTGCTTATGCAAAATTTTGAGAATCTGGTCGCCTCATGTTATTTCAAACCAGGATTTGCTTATTTCGACCACCGAAGTCCCAATCGAGCTCATCATCAAACGCCGACGAATTGGCTGGGTAAGCCACACTTTGCGCAAAGATGCCGGCGAAGTTTGCAGGGCTGTTCTGTGGTGGGATCCGCAAGGTGCAAAAGAACCTTGAAAGTCCAAAGACCTTCTGGCGACGCATGGTAGAAACGGATCTATTAAACTCAAACTCTACTTGGAATTCCTTAAAACAACTTGCTCACAATCGAAATTATTTCAATAATTTGGTTCTGGCCCTACGCCCCAACAGGAGCTAAATGATTATATATATATATCACATAATATATAAAAATGCATGACGATATTTATACATAGTGTCTCATTAGTGGAAAATGTGTCTTTATTTTTATTTAAGGAGTTTTTTTATTTTTGTAATTAGGAATTTCTTCCAGCAAAGGAGTATCTCTTTTATAAAATTTTTATTTTGGCATTTTCAGCTAGCAGAAATTTAATTATAACCGATTATTTCCCCAATTATGTAGCTCTTGGTTGCACTAATTTGGTTTTTCTCTGCAAATATGAGAAGCAAGATAATTTCAACTTTATTATTTCATATTTTATCTTCATGTTATATTATTATTGCTTAAATTTATATTCCTATCATACTTCAGCCAAGGAGTGATAGCTAAGAAACAGCAAATAATAACAACAAATTGAAATTTTATGCTATATACAGTATATATTAACATCTATCGATGCCACTCAAAATACACAGTACTAAATATTTTATATCCAGTTTTTGAAGTGCAGGGATTTTTCAATTTATTTAATTATGTTGTAAAAAAATAATGCAAAAGCACTGCTTAGTGGCCAATACAAAATCCAACAGCTATTTTTGGATTTAATATATCGTATCTTGATGGCTCTGGCGGCCGCCGTAGCCGAATGGGTTGGTGCGTGATTACCATTTGGAATTCACAGAGAGAACGTTGGTTCGAATCTCGGTGAAACCGAAATTAATAAAAACATTTTTCTAATTGCAATGGCAAACCTCCGAGTGTATTTCTGCCACGAAAAAGCTTCTCATAAAAATATCTGCCGTTCGGAATCGGTTTGAAACTGTAGGTTTCTCAATTTGTGAAACAACATCAAGACGCACACCACAAATAGGAGGAGGAGCTCGGCCAAACACCCAAAAAGGGTGTACGCGCCAATTATATATATATATATACATATATATATATATATATATATATATATATATATATATACATCTTGATGGCTGATATTATTGAGTTCGGAATTTTAAAATGATGCAGAAAATTCTCAAGTACTTACATATTAGGTGTAAATGAATAGATACACATCGACATGCCTACATTGTGGCTTAAAAATAAAAGCGCTGTGGCTGTTAACAGATTGACGGTTTATTTAGAAGGAAAGTTGAAATTCAAGCATGTACTTATTAAAAGTTATGTCCGACATTTCAACCACGAACATTGAATGGCCATTAGCAGGGTTGCTTTTTTAAAGGAACACTTCAACCAACATATACAGGGAAATGCTCGTCAAATACGCTGTGTAAAGCCATATTTAGTATTTTTGCCGAACGTGTAAAGTTGCAGCATACGCAAATACAGGCGCATACACAAATATACATATAAGCGGAAACGTGTGCGTCGCATTTGAACATACATACTCTTCCATATTGAAAATTACAACACTTTTTCTGGATAGAAGCTCCATAAACTGATTCCGTGCCTGGTTGATCAAATTATTTCAGCAGAAGATTTTATAACATTTTTACAAAATGGTACACTAGTACATGTTTTTTTATTTTTTGCATGAATATCATTTCTGTTTTGCTACAAAAAATATGTCCCAAAATTGTGATTAATACAAACATGAGTGAAAAATGCTTAGTTTTTCGTGAACACAAATCGCTGAAAATATGGAGATGCAATTTAATAGAATAAAATTGGTTCATTATCTTAACAATTTTCTTAGGCAGGAATGCCGCCTGCATCATTTTCCACACAGCGGATTCATCCAGTATGCAATAGAAAACCGGCGAGTATATTTCAGCGAAGAAAAAGTTTCTCGTAAAAGGTACTCAATACATTTTTGAATCATGCATTTACACTCTCTCCCTATTCATGTAGGCATGAATGCAGACTGGAATATAATTCTAACTCAAACTGGTTGTGGAGATTTATTAAATAAGTTGCCTTTTAATAGGGCCGCCTGCGTAACACTACGTGTGATGAACAATAATTCGATATTTTTACCGATAAGTTTAGTATTTTTTAACATAAACTTGCATGTAAAGTTTTCATTTTGGAGCTTTATTTGTCCCTTTTTCAGTCAGTTGAAAATTTCACCTCACCCAAAAAAGGGACTAATATTGAGAATTTTCGTGAGATTATTTCTTATGAATTTCGAAGCGGATTATCGAGACAGAAGCGCATCGGTTATGATTATTTCAGCTGAAGCACCACACTTAGACACTGTGAAACACTGACGCAACGAGTCCTAACCTGGGCCTCGCTCCTTGCAGGATAAATTTCGTGAGGAATTTCTGTGCGTCAATTGATAACGCAAGATTATCATGTAACATATCGCGGGATAGAAGCATTATTGGGCAGTCGTTTGAAGAATATGCTCGTCATTATTCAATATTGCATAAACATTTGGTCGTCAAAAAGATTTGTTCTCGTAAGGTACTCGTACCGCATAATTTGGCAATTGCACAAAAGTCATGTCGATTGGTGTAAATAAATGTTAAAAAAATTTAGCGATGGTTCAAGTGCGTCTATTTACATAGCAACTAGTGACGAATCTTGGATCTAAGCATATGAGCCGAAGACAAAAAACAATGGACCGTATGGCCGTTCCAAGGCAAGCTTGATCCAGAAAAAGTTGTTCGCGGAAGAAGTACCTCAATGCAAGCGAACGCCCGTTTTTTCGGAAAATCTGGTCATGTCACAACTGTACCACTAGGGAAATTTAAAACAGTCCATTTTGCGTAATAGACAACCATTCGTTTTCCAGAAATTTTCGGAGAATTAGAAAAACTAACCGACGAAGACTAATCATACTTCACCAAGACAATGCGAGCTCTTACGTATCGACTCACACAAGAGAGTTTTTGAGCACTCTTTTGAATACTTAATTCTTTTGATGGAATTAATGCACCATCCGCCTCACACCCCTGATTTGAGATCAAATGATTTATTTTTGTTCCCGTACATCAAACATAAAATGCGAGATCAACGTTTTTCAACGCCTGAATTAGCTTTTGAAGCCTTTAAATAGCTTGTTTTAGAGGTATCCACTTCTGAGTGTCCAAAGTGTTTTGAAAATTGGTTCAAGCGAATGCGGAAATGTATTGACTTGCAAGGACAATATTTTGAAAAACCATAAAGCCATTTTCATTACTATTTTATAATGATTTCACAATTGGGAGGACTGTATAAAAGTCAGCTCTTGTGTCTATGTATAAAATTTAGAACCGCTCAAAGGCAAACTGACCAAATAATTTATTGGAAGTGAAAAAATTCATGAAATTAAAAAAAAGACTTGAACTAACAAATATTTAATAAAATGTTTAACAAATAAAGCGTTATGAAGATTCCAATCATATCTCACGAGTTTTCTCAATAACTTCAACGAATCCGCTGCCCCGACAATCGATTCAACCTCACAGGCTTTTTTAAAACCGGTCAAGGGCTGTCAATTCAGCGGCATTCGAAAAAAATTGTATGTGAAATATTTTGTGCGGTTACAGTAGCAACAATTGCGCAATAAAGATATCCCTCGGCCAACACAACCTATAATCCAAAAGTTGTTCAGCGTGCCAGCTGTGAGGAACATCTGATAAGGCGGCACGTGAGAGTTTCTGAAAAACAAATATTTTGTGGAAGATTCAGGACCTTTGCGCGTTGTTTCTAGAGTATCGTAGAACATCGCTAATGTATGTATGCGCACAACAGCCGCATAGACATATTAAGGCAACAAAAAATTACTTGCATCAATCAGAAAACTTAATAAACTGCAAGTACATTTCTTAACATTAAACTGTGATTCCAATTGGGAATAAAGTAAAATTTGTATAAAAGAAAATTAATTTTACTATATTTTAGAAATATACATTTGTTATTAAGTAATCACTTCTATGCGTACTACGCGCACGTGAGCCATAAAAATAAGAGGTTTCTCACACAAAATTTATTGTTTTTTGGCAAATGGTTTTATCACATAAATTAGTAAGAAAGAAAACCATATCATAGCATAAACATAATAAATACATATGAGGGATAGACTAATGAGGTAGTATTAATGCGTACCGATTTGAATTTTTTACGCCATAAAAAACAAATTGGCGATAATTGCTGCATATTTAAATGCAAACAAAAAAAATTTATTATAACACTCTTCCACCAAAAGAGCGATAAGTATTTTAATGTCATATGGAAGTTTACATATTTACATTTATTTACAACAACTTATCATTATGAAGGTAAAAAAAGTACAAGTAAAAAACCTTAAATTTAACCCTTTTGAAAACAATTTAATTTCATGAGCGGAAGTAGGGCACCAAACTACTGCTTAAAGACTTTAGAACCAAAATTTGTATTGCTCTTTATTCCGGACTTTTTGAAATTCATTCTTTTATGATTTTCCTACAAAATTTGATGTACATCGGTCAACAAAAAAAAAAACAAAAACGCACAACTTGTGATTAAAAATGTTGGCACTTAAAGTGATTATGAATGATATTATAATATAAATTTTGGCACACTTAGAATTAATATAAATTTCAACAAGTTTTTAGTTAGCATACAGCTTGATTGTGGATATTTTTTTGTTTTCACTTACGACGTGATTTTTTCTTGCATATAAAAAATGCGCCATTAATTAATTCGTATTGCTCAAATATATGAATAAATAAAATAAAAATAATTTCTTATAATAATATTTTAACATTTCACTGTTATCTGTTAGAAGTTTTCTTCCATACAACAAAAATTTAGTGCATTCATTATATGGAGTAAATGCACAAGACCACCAATAAATCAGCGCGATTTTTGAGCTACTTTAAACTTACACTTTATTATACCAAAATTTTATGAACTTTTAAGCTGTATATTCAAAAATTGTATGGAAATTTCATTTAAACAATATTGAAACACTTTTAATGGCATCCAATTATTTAAATCTCGTCATTATATTCCATGCGCTCAAGGCCTCTTTGAGACTAAACGAACAAATTAAATTAGTACACAGACATAGCCTAGAGTACCTGAAAATGGCGTTCAATTAAAGTTGAAATATCGGTAATTAAATAGTAGCAATAATTGAGTTTTTTTTAGGTGAAACCGGTCTACAGCTCATAAACTACAAAATAAATAAAATTGAAAACTGGGTGGAAATTTGCTGATTTTTTTTTATTTACACAAAGTTTAGAGTTTAGATTTATATGATTTTTGTGGAATGGGCTTTATTTCAAGCAAAATTAAATAAGAAATAAATGAATTATCAGAACTTGTGAATAAGTTCCGAGGCTATAAAATATATTATATTGTTTATATATGCACTTTAATAGGTGAAGCTAAAATAGCTGATCATTTTTCACTTTATTTCGATGAAAAAATTAGTATTGTTATTATCTGGTTGAGGTAAATTTTTGATTGATTTGTATCGATTTTTTTTTTTTTTTTGTTCTACCACCATTTTGAAAGTCTGCAACACACAACTGGCTTTGCCAAACGCAAAACTGTCAAAAACTTTGTTTGCAGCGTAATATCACTTTTAAATCGGCGTATGGTTTAAACCGCTGCAATGCATACATCGTGAGATATGGCTTGCTAAAGATATCTAGCAGAAAACATTCAAAACTTTTTACTTTACTTAATATACTTCTATATTAACTCGTGCAAAGAGAAAATATATTCAAACTTTTATATTTGATGCACTTCTTTTCTGATGTCAATAATTTTGCATAGACATTTTTTTTATTTTCCATAAAAAAATGTTTGTCTGTAAAATTTATTTATAATGTAATATTTTTACTATTAATTGCTTAATTGCTTCCTACTCTGCCAACGCTCTAAGGACTTTGACTAAATTCAGGAAAAACTATATTATTTACTTACTTTTAATTAAAATTACCGGTCTTCTGTTTTTCATTTAAAATATTATTATTTCATCAAATTCTTATTAATTAATTTTTCGTTTAAAATATTATTCTTTCACCAAATTCTTATTATTATACAATACACGCAAGCTATATAATAAATTTCCATTTTTTATTTCAAATATTTCCTTTGTTTCTTTTAAAGCATAAAAACAGCAATTATTTATTTAGAGGTTGGAAAGCACTAACCATTCTATTTCACACAATATAGCATTATTTTTCAGCTTCTTCATTTATTATTTTATGTTTTTAAATTCAACACCAAATATAGCACAATCATCACACAAATAACTCCATATTTTATTCTGATTCACAGACATTCACTAACCTGTTTCCAAATTTAAATTTTTAATCATTTTTATTTTGAGTTTGCCGAATCCAATGAAAAATATGTCGCTTAATAAATTGGAATAATTCGACAAAAGCAGAACTCAATTAGCATCTTCTTTCAATATGAAATAAGCACAACCAAAAAACATATTTGTAAATTCAAATTCGAACTAAATATAACGCACAATCCGTAAGCGACTAACGACCAGCGCGTACAATTTCGAATAGTCGTGCTACGTGTCGAATGAGTAACGTTACACCAGTCGCTATAGCAGTAGTTAGAGACAGCAGATTTTCTTCTTCTATTTATTCTTATTCACTCGTCACTTACGAAGCGTATTCCGATCGAATGTTCTGCATACGACCGGCAACAGAATCAGACTGAGGGCAAACAAACCAAACAACTGGCAAAAGCCGTCTGCTACTTTTCATGCGCAGCCAGCAGACAACTGCTACTGTAGGTCGTTCGCTACTGCGACGACAGCGTTAACTGCGGCGCATTACAAAAAAAAAAATAACGTTGCACTTGACATGCTATTGATGACAAAAAACATTCATGGCGGAGATGGCAGCAAAACAGCAAAAAATACCAGCGGCAAAGGAATACCTCAAAGCAGTTGATTACTTATTTTGTATTGTACTTCGTGCTCTCAGAGCAGTTCAAAGTTGAGCTACGGCGTATCGCAGTGCGGCAGCTAAGAAACGGTAAGCACAGTAATATAAACAGAAAAGTTGTAAAACTGGTCATCCATTTTTGGTGGCTTTGCTACCAATTCAGTCTAACCAAAAGCCAGCCGGCAGCGTTGCAAGCCGTATTTCCACAGCACTGAGGGCACGCGCTCTTTTGTCGCAATTCGCTGCTAAAGCAACAAACTTTTAACAAAATGAAAAACGAACACAAAGTTGTGAATAAACAAACCAGCTCAAGCGCCGAGCTAGTCAATTTACAATGTGCACAGTAACCAACAAAAGTAGGTACTTCGTCGCTGCGAATTCGCCGTATTGGTAACGAGAGCGCTATGATTAGCGAAGGTCGTCGTTGCGAAGAATCTTTTGCTCTATGCTTGTTTACTTTGTGTTGTCATTGCTTTCTTGTTTGTTTGCCTCGGTGTTTGGAGTGGGTAGCCTTTGGGTAGTTGACTAGTATTGCTTATGTGGTTGGTGCCACTCACTAATCACATGTTTGCAACACTGTTGCTTCACTCAGAGAATTGACTTGAATGAATTGGGTTGCTGGTTTTTATGAATGGTTGCCTGCAGGTAGTGTTTTCCTTTTTCCTTGTTACTTTCATTTTTGGAAATATCTTCGGCAAATGTACGTATATATATCAGCGCCTCATTATAGATACAAATCACGACAGCAGAACTTTATTGCCAAACTACAATGCGCTAAACCTTTTTCCGACTAGGTTGGCAATGTTGACACAATTCCATGCGAAACTAGAAGTCAAATGTTCAGATGCGTGCACCGCGTGCCTACATATGATAGTGCTATATACTCGAATATATATTGTATATATGTGTGGATAGGTTGACTTTATAGCTATGCCCTAATGGATTTTATTTCTTAGAGTTTTATGTAGTATCTTAGTTTACTAGAAAATATGTCAAGGAAAATTGTTAATGCGCATATCTTGGGGTGTTTTCATATTTAATATACTATTTAAAATTTGTATACTATTGGGCCGAAAACATTATGTGGAAACTAAAGATCAATTAAAACTTGTCTAACTTTGGAGTGCCTCCTAAAATTAATGTCACTTCAAGTTTTTAGTAGGCTCGGGAAAGTTTACAGGTTCTTGGTAATAAAAAACCAAATAGCCGGACCGTTCGGCAGCTTCAAGTTGAGTGCACAGTAGGAAAGAAGTTTATGTTGGATAGGTACCAACATCCAAACGTCACAATCCTACTCAATCCCACTCATCTAAAATTGCACCCTCTATGCGCCCGCCTCGTCAAATGTTTCCTGGACCAATCTTTAGATAATCTCGAAGCATGACTTAGCAAAGCTACCTCGAAAACAACTACTACCAGAGTTGTGATTCTATATTTGATGGAAAGTTTCTTGATAATAAATGTCAAAGAGAATTCTGTATATTTATTTATTATTGAGGAATAATTTTAGTTTTAAAGGTAGTAGATTTTCAACTCAATAATTATAAAGATGTAATCTCGGAGTAACGTGCTACCTTCAATTCTTGACCCACATTGGTATACCAAATCTTAACTATCCATATGGACCTAAACTGTGGAGGTATGAGTTTGAGGAAAAGTTTAAACGACTCACTCATTATTACTTCTAAAAATAAATAAGCGGTCATTGAGGTTGCCTCCTGCATGACATTAACATCTATATATTACCGAAATGCTACGAAATTGAAAACTTGTAATATCAAACGAGAAAACTGATACTTGCAACTAGTTGTTATGTTAAAGCTACTGCGTATGTAATGGATCCTTTGAAGCCTAAAGAATTCTAAAGTCTAACTTATCTCTAAATCAAACGCTTCTTCTTAACAAATGTTGCTTTCCTTATTTCCATATTGCGGGACTCATATTGAATCCACCTCGGAAAGAGGTGTCATCTTGCTAGAACATTTTATTCCATCTATTTCAAACTGGATTACATACATATTAAACCATAAGTTAATCAAAACCCAGAATTCACAAATCCATTATTCGATTTAAATTATTTTTAAGATTTTATTTAATTCAGTAGGAGTTGGCGGCCGCCGTAGCCGAATGGGTTGGTACCTGACTACCATTCGGAATTCGGAGAGAACGCAGGTTTAAGTCTCGGTGAAACACCAAAATTAAGAAAAAGATTTTTCTAATAGCGGTCACCCCTCGGTAGACAATGGCAAACCTCCGAGTGTATTTCTGCCATCAAAAAGCTCCTCATAAAAAATATCTTCGATTCGAAGTCGGCTTGAAACCGTATCATAACTGTGTAGCAATGAATATAACCATATAAAAAATTATGGACAAACATATATAATAGTACGTGATTGAACAGTACTTTTATTTTCAAGCGATTTCAAATCGATAAGCTTGCAGCGATAACTAAAGGGTGATTTTTTAGGAGCAATAGGAAAGTTTAAAAAAAAAACACACATGAAATGCATGCAATTTTTGTTTAAATATTCAATTTATTGTTTGAAGATTATTTCATGCAAATGTTGACCGCGACTGCGCTTCAAATAGTCCATCCGCTTAGTCCAATTTTGGCATACTCTTTCCAATGTTTCGGCCGGTATCTCACATATGCTTTAATGTTGTCTTCCAATGCATTAATTGAAGCAGGCTTGTCTGAATAGACATGAGCTTTAACATAGCCCCACAAAAAATAATCTAAATACCAGCCGCTACCAGATTTTGCCAACAGAATTGCTCAAGACCCGTCACAGTGAGGTAGGATGATACTATAAGACCGGTCCTAGGTTTACTTGGACTCCTGTCACATAGTAACGCGGCCCCTTTCAACGCACTTAAGCCACAGAGGCGGCCCCTAAACACCCAGGGCTCTTGCACTGTTGTTATGTGAGGTAATGTGTGCAGCTGGGTAAGCCTTCTACTTAGTAGTGCAGTAGCGGCTTTGGAATGCTGCAAGTTAATCTGCGTCACCGTCAAGGGACGGTAGCTACAGGAACCGTCCGAGCCAATCATTTGGGTAAGACGTGAAAACTGACAGTCCCAAAGAAGAGACTCAGACGGTTCCAGTACCGTGAGCCCATGACATCAACACTGGCCTCATCCACTCGCACCACAAGAGCAGCCCCTTCCTTTCCTTCCCGGTTTTTGCTCCTGGTGTACGAGAGGACTCGCCAAAGCCTCGTGTTGATGCCCGGATTCTGGGCACGTAGACAGGATAGGACATCCGCCGTAGACAGGTATAGATCCGGAATCCAGCAGATGGCCTTCCTGAGGGGTACACTCTCCTCGCTGCAGACTGCGAAGCGAGTGGTCCCCATGGGGGGCACGTTATTGACCACGGTCCTGATCCACTCGAAGTTGGCCAGAGAAGCGCACATCACCTTTATGGTGCCGTCCTTTGTCTCATAGCCCTTCGCGTTGGCTTCAGGACCGGAGGCAATAACCTGATTCATCAGTTGACTTTTGCAGTATTTGATTTCTGCATCCGTTAGCTGATGGTCAGGCACCAGTCTTCCAATCACAGCCACAGGTCGTAGGCCAGCAGCGTTCTCGCTATAGGATGGCTTGGCCGTACCCTTGGATGTGCTTGGGCGAAGGTCCAGCTTCCCATCCTCCACTGACGAAGATTTCGCCAGGCAGACAGCTGTGCTGGACATTTTGTCGAAGCGTCGATAGGGACGTGGCTCAGCAAAACCTTTTCCCGCCACATTGACTGGCGCCAAGACCGCGCTCGTACCTTGGGGGGTCGTGGCCCGGCCATTGGCGGCAACCGCAGGGCAGGGAGGTGTACCGCTTTCAGTCATTGTCCTTCTCCGCTTACCTCGAGAGCGAGACAGCTTGGGAGCGCCCGTGCCCACCGAGGATTTGGCAGCTTTCGTGGGTGTCACTTCCGCAGGCCGAAGTCTTTTGGAAGACACAGACGCAGAAGGGCCGGCAGAGCCACATGAGGATTTCTCCCGCATGAGCCTTGGCCGCCGCTTTCTTCTCTCCCTCCTTGCCACGCTCTTCGATTTCCCGGCTTCTTTGGGAGGTCGTGCAGCTACCGAAGAGACCTCACAACTCAGGCCCTCCGAAACAGGGAAACGTTTCTCAGACTCTGAAGGAGAGGAGATTGCCATAGCAACCCCCGTCTTCTCCAGGATGGGCTCCCGCTCATAGAGCTGAGAGACTTGGGTAATGGTTGAGGCCTCCAGAATTCATGCCCCGGCCGCCGAAGCGGGTGGATTGCCATTTGTGTGGATTCCACCTAGAGTAATAGATCCATTGTTTTCCATTACCTTTTTGGTTTTTTCCAGACTCCTCCGTAGTCAGTTTGGTTCGCGGATGGCATCCTGATTCTATGCAAACTTTGAGTTATCACACGAGTGTTGAACCCACCCCATAAGGGAAGGCCACTCGTGTGATGTCAGGGCTTCCCTATCCACCACCTGGGACACGCCCGATGGGAGATCAGGCAGCTCCACACGGGCTCCACACGGGCTTCTGGTGTTGTTGCTGTTTTTGGACATCCTTGTCGTAGACTTCAAGCTTTGGTACCTTACAAAAATTAAAATTCAATCACTGCACGATACTTGATTTCGATTTCTTTTCGAACCGTAAAACTTATTGAACAACCCAGTATATGGATGTAGACAGATGCATTGATTAATGAAACCTGTGCTATTCAGTTTCTGTGGAACAAACTATATTTTTGCATGGCCTTCATATTTGTGATTTCGCTAGAAATTTCTCTTTTGGCTATTCATCCGGAAAGTTCTCATTAAATTTATTTTGTCTGAAGCCTTAGTAACGATGTTTTCTTTCCAAATTTTTGTACCTTCCGTGCTGTCTGGCTTTAGCAGAAAACAGGCATAGTCCGGCGAGCTCTGAATGATGATGCGAAAACTTCAGTTTAACCCACCACCCTAATAAAATTATTTTTATTTTATTTTTTAAAGCTTACATGATAATAAAAATAAAAGTAAACTAAGCAAACGCAGCGCTAGCAGCAGAGGCTTTCGGCTGTAAATTAAAATTAAATTTATACTCACAGGTATTTTATTCAACTACAAGACGTTGCTAAGAGCTAAGCGCACCTTAGGCGCAGTGTTGCCGACGCAATTTTGCCAAAAGTTTTTACAAAAACCGCCAAGAAATATTTGTTTACTACGAATATGTTGTGAAGGCTTTAATGCAAAGAAAAAGATGTTCCACTTATTACAATGTACAACAAAAATAAACTTTTTTAGTTATATGGAAAAAAGTGCATAGATACAGGAAAATATAATTTTTAATATAATTAGAAATTCTACATATTTAGTTTTTACATTTCTCATCAATTAAGTTTTTTAAAAAGCTCTACATTTTCAAAGGATTAATTTCTCAAAGAACTCTTTCACTCTTAGGCATTACTTCATAGGAGGAAAGTTAAACTAGTTTGTTTACGTAGAAAAAAAATTATGAGAAAATGAGAAAAAGAAAAACTGGGTATGCAGTATTACTTTGGTATTTTGATCTTCTAACAAACTTTCAAACTGGCACTGAATTAATAAGTATGAATTATTATCGCTAAATTTTTTTGTTTATAGTATGTTGTTCATGTACTTTTGAATTTTTACTAATTCGTAAGAAATGTTTGCTCAATAACTTTTACTGTTGCACAATACAACCAAAGTTTAGCTCTACAGAAAGATTCACAAGAGCTTAGTATCAAAAACCGTTGGATAGATGTATCTGAAACACACACTGGTGATAAGGTGCACTGAAACCATGGAAAAACAGATATCCATCTCTCAGGCTCAAATATATGCAGTAAAAATATGTGCTGGCTTCAGTATCAAGCACACTTTTCGGAACCCGAAAATTTCATTATTCTCAAACGATCAAGCAGCTATTGGGACCCTCGAATTGGTAATGGTAACCTCTAAATTGGTAATGTTTACGCAATACACTTGGCAGAACAAATTGAGCTTAGATGATCTAAATAACAAGCACAGAGGCATTTAGGATTTAAGCTAGGAGACACTGTCTACTCTGACCCAGAAAGTACTCGAAACCACGATTGAGTTCCTGTATCCGAAGAGTAACTTAAAAATTATCACAAAAATAATTCCAGCAAGTGTAGACTGAATTATCATCTGAACAAATTGGGATCTTATTCGGGTGAAATCTGGGTATTCTGCAGAGTAGAGAACTAAACTGAAAAGTACATTCTTCAACATAGGCTTGCAGTGATGCACAAAAAAAGCCATCTAGTAACTTCTCTCTGATCACAACGTAATTTTTATCTAGGAGCCAATTTAAGCTAGCTGCCTTTCTGCAGAAATATCTTAGTTATTATATGCTTCCGCTAAGTGAGTCGTTTGCCCAAATTTGTGCCAAAATAACTTACTTCGTTTCTCTGAGCAATACTGATACTAATTACTTTGATAGACGGTCAAATAAATTTGTATATTTGTTTATTCCCTTTTCATAGCAGAAATACTTACCTGCGAAGTGACGATCGCTATTAGAAAAATTGTTTTCTATCATTTGGTTTCCCATGCCCAGAGTTTCTAATCTGTACACTTCCAATGGTAGTAGAAATATAGTTGGAATGAGTTTTTAGAACTTTAAAGAACTCAATCACAACCGTAGCGGATTCTATATTTGGATGCGAAGTTAAAATTAAAAACTCAGAATGGTTCGATAAAGAATGCAAGAGGATGATTGACCTGAAAAATGAAGCGAGGAAGAAATAGTTGCTGAAGAAAACTCCTGTGGCTGAAGAAACATACATTGAAAAAAGGCACGCAGCAACGAAATTTTATAGCAAAGTTAATGCAGAAAAGCGCGGATTTTAACCAAGGGCAAATATATGCAAGAACAAAAATGGTGATATACTTACAGAAGAACAGGAGATTGTAGAAAGGTGGGTCGACTACTTTAGAGAGCTGCTGAATGCTGGTGAAATTGGTGCTTTTACAGATATTAACATACTTCATGCGAACAACAACACAGTTCTAGACCACCCTGACGAACAACCACCTACATTACAAGAAATACTAGATGCAGTCAACTATATGAAAAACTTCAAAGCGCCTGGAGAAGACAATATAGCACCTGAGCTCCTAAAAAACGCAAGTACTAGATACATTGAAAGAATGCATCATCTGCCCACATTGATCTGGAACAATGAAACACTGTCAGGCGACTGGAACACAGCAAAAATACTGCACATTCACAAGAAAGGCGATTAATTATACTGCAAAAACTATCGCGGGATTTCCTTACTCAACAAAACGTATAAAATCTGCACAAGAATTGTTAACAAAAGACTTATAGGCCACTCGGAAAGAGTACTTCCAGTACTTCCACAATATTTCATAAATTCAAAATCCCAGACAAACTAACCAGAATAGTGATGATGACTCTGAAAGAAACTGTATCCAAAATAATGATACAAGATAAAAAATCCGACCCCTTCAGAATTAAAACTGGAGTAAGACATGGGGATACGCTCTCCTCAACCATCTTCAACCTTACGCTATGCTGTGCCATCGATGAAGTAAGTGACGTAAAAAGGACTGGATATATTTTAAACAGAACTACCCAATTATTGCAATTGTCACCAAAAATATCCACGCCTTAACCAAAACCTTCGCTTATATTGAAATTGTTGCTGGTAAAATTGGTCTTAAAATCAACGAAGATAAGACGAAATATATGATAATGTCCGGACAAAATAAACCAACATCAGGCAAACTGAAAATTGACGACTTTTCTTTTGAAAACGTTGAATCTTTTACCTATTTAAGCTTCAAACTGAGTAGAGAAAATTTAATGAGCCTCACCATCGATGAGAGAATTCTAGCAGCGAACAGATCTTATGCGTCATTAACGAAACTCTTCAAATCAAAACTACTAAACAGACAATGCAAATTGACTCTGTATAAAACCATCATTAGACCAGTATTATGCTATGCAGCTGAATCGTGCACGCTAATTGAAGCAGATAAAACAAAACTGCAAGCCTTCGAACGAAAAGTACTCAGAAGAATTTTCGGAGCAATCAAAGATCACGGCGAGTGGCGGATAAGATGGAACGACGAGCTAGATCAACTGATAAAGGGCGAAAATGTTATACGTTTTATCAAAGCGCAGCGCTTAAGATGGCTGGGCCACATTACAAGAATGGATGGTACGAGGTCGCAGGAGAAAATCGTAGAAACCAGAGCGTTCAACACTAGAGCAAGAGGAAGGCCGAGAACGAGATGGACCGACGAACTAGAGGACGACATCCAGAAACTTAGGATAACGAACTGGAAAAAAGTCGCAAGCGTTCGAGACGTATGGAGGTCTCACGTGGAGCAGGCCAAAGCTCACAAAGAGCTGTAGAGACAAAATATGATGATGAATTTTTATTATAATCGAGCAGTAAGTTTCATGGAATATATTTCTTGAATATGATACCCGGCATATGTCTGCCTCGGCTACGAGTTACGTGGACCATTTCATCAGACCAATTTTTCACTACTTTTTCAATAAATCTGAATAAAAAATCTGTCCTGTTTATACACTAGGGGGAGTTAATTTTAGTAGAAGATTTTTTCTCGACATGAAACTTCTATATAAAATTATACGAAATTCAATTTCGAGCATCCAAATTTTAAAAGATGTTACAGGAAAAATCAGACTAGATATCTTAGGTATCATTTGTGATTAATTTGATTATTTGATATAATGTCTAGAACTTAACCGTTTTTGAAATTTTTGATTTTATAGATTAAAAAATTTTGAATTTTTCACTTATTTTGAAATATTAGTTCAAGTGTTCCATTTTTTCTATTTTTAGTTATTTTAGTTATTAAAGCAAATCAATAAATAAAATAGTTAAAAATGGCTGCTTGATAAAAACTTTGAATTATGTTTTCAACTTTGAATTATGTTTTCGTCGAAAACAAATATTTTTTGTGTGGAAACTATTCTACAAATTATTTTAAAAACTATTATTTCTTTTTAGCTCCCCACAAAATAATAATATTCGAAAAATAATGTAATAGAATAGACACAGCTAATAGTCTAATATAACAAAACATCGATTTCGAACACTACTCATTTAGTACTTATCATAATTTAAATAATCGAAAAAGATCACAAATTTCTTCGGTAGTGCGGACCACCAATCATAAAAATCGGTTGCAATTCGTTGCGCCACACTGGATCAGTTGAAAATATGCATTTGACGTTGTTCGGTAGCAAGTAAACACGGAACGCGGTTATTATAAATGACACCATTTCTCCGCTCACGTATACTTTTAAAGAACAAATATTTTCAACTTCGCCACACACATGCAACCGATTGTAAAAGCCGGAGCGAAAATCGTCTATTTCGCTGCACGCGCGAAACCGGTTATAAAAAACAACCAAAACTTTTGAAAACTTTCAATCTGTTGCAAACCACATTACACACACGTTGCGTTTTTGTGGCCCGCTTAACCCTGCATAAAATCTAGCCTTTTTTTAGCCGTGTTTTTGTAATCAGTAAGCTGAAGCCAAGGCGGCCGCCGCAGCCTAATGGGTTGGTGCGTGACTACCATTCGATATTCAGAGAGATCGTAGGTTCGAATCTGAGTGAAACATGAAAAACAAATAAAAAGTTTTTTCTCATAGCGATCGCCCCTCGGAAGGCAATGGCAAACCTCCGAGTGTATTTCTGCCATGAAAAAGCTCCTCTTAAAAAAATATCTGCCGTTCGGAGTCGGTTTGAAACTATAGGTCCCTCCATTTGTGGAACAACATCAAAACGCACGTCACAAATAGGAGGAGGGCCTCGGCCAAATACCCATAAATAGTGTACGCGCCAATTACATACATATGTATATATAAGCTGAAGCCATTTGGTGAACACCATGAAGACGCACGCCACAAATAGGAGGAGCTCGGCCAAACACCCAAAAAGGATGTGTTGAACCAAGGATTATTTTCCAAGGTAGCACAAAACTTAGGTAGTGGGGGTGCACAAATGTTGACCAGAGAAGCGACAATTCTGCGGTAAGGAAGTCGCAATCCTGCTGTTGAACCAAAATCCTGTTGTTTGCGACGAAATGAGTACAAAACCAAAATCCTTAAGGAAACCAAAATCCTGCAGCCATCCGTTTACAAAAATGTTCCCCTTTATATACAAAAAATATTCCAATCCAAGCCTGCTTATTTCTACAGAAAAACAGAGCCTACTTATTTCACAGAAAAACACGTGCTGATAAACCTTAAAGTGTATAACTCACAAATGTCATATACTGTTTCATTTTACATTATGAGTGAATATTTGAGTAATTTAATATTCATTGCGATTGCCATTAGGGTGATCCAACATTTAATATTAATTGCGAAAGCCATTAGGGTGACCCCACAGGATATAAGCGCCAATTGCAAATATACCTACATATATACTTGTACATAAGCTTAAAAATTAGCCAGTCGATTAACTTTAAACTCACAGAATAAGTTCGTCTTCAAGCCAGTTAGGAGAAAATCGCTGGATTCTCCGATAGGTGGCGTTGAGTTCACAAAATCTCTAAAAATCCTATTTATGAAAATTTTGACAATTTCCTTAATTCTTAATTAATTTTAATAATTTTTGTATGAAAATATATTTCATTCTTCTATACGTTTCAAGGTCGAAGTAGCTTAAGTTGGTCATCGCATACATACATATATCTCCTTGAATCAATATTAATTTTGCTGAGGTGTCTGTTCCGGAGAATATGCAACATTATTCGTTTGGCTTACTCTATGGATCTCTTTAAATTTCGATTTTTTTATCAGGGAGCGCATGCCAATAATAAGTTCTTAGCGTTTTTACCGAAGACTTTATTTAAACAAAAAACATTCATTTCGAGCATTTTCCAGTGCACCATGCCCTCCCAGACCCACCAAACACATATCATGATCTTCTTTGGCACACCACCTGGATCCACCCACTTCTTTCTTTGCTTCATATTGATGTATAGGCACCATTTATCATCTCCCGTGACGATTCGGTACAAAAAGCGCTGTTTATGATCGCGTGTTGCTGGATGGCGGGCGAGATGCTGTGAGGCAATTTGAAGGCAACTTTCTTGGTTTTGTTCGTTGAACTCGTGAGGCACCCAGGCTCCCAATTTTTCGGTAAATCCTCTTGAATGAAGGTAATTAAGAGTAGTTTTATGATCGCAATTCATTTTTTTCTGCCAATTCACGATTGGTTTGGCGACCGTTCTCCTTTAAAATTGATTTCAGACGTTCTTCATCTAATTCAGAGGGCCTTCCGCTGCGGGGCGTGTCGTAGACGTCAAAGTCGTCATTTTTGAACTTTGCACACCATTTCGTGCAATCGCAAATGACCCGGGCTGCTTCGGCAGCTTTTTGACCTCAATAAAAAGTAAAGAAGAGCAGGTTGCGAAAATGTTGAATTCTTGTCTCCTGGGTATTCCATTTCTAAGTCTCAAAACTGATAAAAAATTAAATAACTCAAAGATAATAGGTCTATGAATAAGTTCGTGCGGTTTTTTTTTCGAAATTTGAATTTCGGATCATTCCCATGGCTTTTAAACGTTTGGAAATGGTTGATTGATCAACTCCCAAAGTTTTTGCAACCTCTTCTTGCGTTTGAGCCGGATCTTGATCGAGCAATTCCTCCAATTCGGTATCCATGAACTTTGGCGGCGCGGCCAAAATCACCACTTTTAAAGCGTGCAAACCACTTCTGGCACGTTCGCTCAGCTAGAGCATGCTCACCATAAACTTCCACCAAGATACGATGACTTTCGGCTGCTTTTTTCTTCATATTAAAAAATTCCCCGCAAAAACACATTATTTGGCACGAAATTCGACATTTTCAAGTGTGGTAAAAATATTGTTGTTTACGCTTCAAATAAAAAACTTATACTCACGTTTGTGCCTTACGACAGTAGCTCTCCAATGAATGTTTGGAAATGTGGATACAATTAACATAGTTTTGTAGATCAGAAAGAGTTCTATCGAATGAATACCTACCCTTTGCCAAATAGCAAACAAGTCGTGGTAAAATAAAAGAATATATAAAAACGCTATGGACTTATTGCCCAACCCAATATATAATCTGCCATTTAATTTCATAAATGTTTTTTATTTGATTCCTTAATGCGAGCATTTACCATCCACTAGTATATATAAGGAAATACTATTACCACTGCTCTCTTCTTCGAACACTCTTTGTCACTAACTACAGTAGAAACTCGATTCTTGCACGAAGAACCGGGCTCGGTGAAAGCTTCTAGGTTATCGCAATTATTTTCGTATAAGCTAAAATAGTTTTTTTACTGATAGCAATCCAAGTTTACGTAGGTTCGAGTCTCAGTGAAAACCCAAAATGAAGAAAAACATTTTTCTATCAGCGGTCGCCCCTCGGCAGGAAATAGCAAACTTCCGAGTGTATTTCTACCATGAAAAAGCTCCTCATAAAAATATCTGCCGTTCGTAGTCGGCTTGAAACTGTAGGGCACTATATTTCTGGAACAACATCAAGACGCGCACCACAGATAGGAGGAGAAGCTCGGCCAAACACCCAAATACGGTGTACACGCCAATTATATATGTAATCCAAGTTTATTTGTTTTTATTATATTAATTAAATGCACTCTAAGTCAATAAGTTTCATTCGAAATTAAATAATTTGTCCATTTTGGTTTGTTTTGTACACACTTGCTTGTTCAGTACCACACTGTTTCAAGCATTGTTTTGCTTTTACCAATGCAAGCATATATTGAATGCTTACATTGCCTCCTCCTATGTAATTTTATTCCTATTTAGCGTAACCTCGCTAGTTCCGTCACCGACTGTATCGTCGTTTTCATTAAACTATCCTTAATTTAGAGGTGTGTGTTCCGAATGAGTTTCAACTATTTATTGCTCGATTTCAGATTGAGGGACTTGCTGCAATGGTTCTACTTCCCGAAGCAAAGTTGCAATGAAATGAACATTGTATGCATCATCAACTATTTGAATCTTCACCCCTAAAGATGAAAGATATGGCCACAATCTCGGTCAGACACTTTTTCAAACAGGTTTTGAAATGATGACTGATTTGAAGATCCAGTAAGAGCATCCTATGCACTAACTAAAATTCATATTAAATTTTTCAGGTCAATATTTCGCAGTGGCTCATCGATAATTTCTGCACGAGCAACAATGTAACTAAAGAAGGATTTTTTTGTAGTTCAATTTAGTAAGCCTTATAACGTTTTGGTCCATAGGCTGTATTAGAGCTGTGTAGTTTGGAGGAAAGCACATTGCCGATAATTGGCCGCGGTAGCTCTTCAACTCACCTTCTTTGGGATGACGTGGAGCATTATCAATAAGATAAAGTTCTTTTTCCGGAAGACTTTACATGCTTATTTAAGCAATTTTTGATTAAAACAGGACTGTTTGTTTTGACAAAAATTTAATATACTTCCGAATCAAATGTTCTGTGAATTTATTCTTCAGATAACACTAAGATCATCCAAGCATTTTCATTTCCTTTGGCATATCACTAACATTTTGTATTGAACGCGGATTCACCGCAGCATTTGCTCAAGGAACGTTATTCTCTCCTTACTGATCTTATGCCCCCGAACCGAGGTTTATTTTGAGCGCACAAGAGTTTTATCGGGTAAGAGCTTCCAAAATAAGTCACACATCAAAAATAATCCGCTACCAACCATTGGAAGCGTGAAAGCCTCCGGGCCTTTCCTGGATTTTAGCATATATAGCTTGGCTTTCTCTTAAATAAATGAATAAATAAATAATTGGTAAGTTCTTGGCCCTTTGATCCGCAAACCAATTGAACAACGTCTTTTCCATTTTTGGAAACTCATAAATCTTAAGAGTTTTCCTTTTACGTAGACCGGATTCAGATCGCGTAGAAAACTTCTTTATAGACTGTTCATTTTTTAACGAGTTGTTGTTGCTCTATGCGCATGAAAGTTTTTGGCTAATGCCTTAATGTAAATTCTTTTATTGTAAGCAGTGTAAATTTTCTCCTTGCATTTCTGAGACCCCACCATGGAAAAGTTAACGCATAACTGTCATTTCGTTAGCAAGGGAATTAGACAGTACTTCCCCTAAATTCATTGAACTGATTCAATTAAAAAAATGTCATTACCAGAATGGCATCGACGATACTTCGCCGAGCTTTATTCTCAGAAATACGACATGAAAGAGGAAAAGAGAAAGACAAAACAAAAATTATTGTACGTATCGAGGTACAAATTTCCTTATGTCGCAATGAAAACAAGAATGGTGTGGCAAGAATCGAGTTTCTACTGTTTTATTTTAATTGAATTCTAGTAAGTAAGAGCAATCATATAAATATAAGTAAATAATTTATAGATTTTATAAGAAAATTAAGAATTGCTAACAAACAAAAAACCAAATAAATGCAAGTTTCAAATTTGTGCAAATTAAAAAAAAATCTCATGAAGTTTTCGTCAAAAGTTTGCGCTTTTCAACTTGAATTTCGGATATGCCTTTTTATAGCCCATTGAGGTTAAAAGTTTGAAATACGAAAACCACTCTCTCCCCATAACGAATCCTAGATATATTGTTATATGGCCGAAAACACACAGCACCGTTTGAGCACCATCTTGTCGTTCTTTTCTTTAAATGAAAAATAAATATCAAAAATATATCCTCACGCCACTTTTGTTTTAACAGCTTCGTTTGATGCTAAAACTCCTGCTACATCAAAATTCTTCACAGCATCCCTAACTATCACGTAACTTCACATCACGTGTCATTACTATTCCGTTTAAGTATTTCCTACTTAGGCCAACAAAAAACCTTCTGTACGTGCCTGCACATTAAATTTTCAGCCTTATTATTTGTAAATGCTTTTGAGTGTATGCAATAGAAATATTCAACAAATATTTTCTACGCATTAAATTCACACTCGGAGCTTGTACTCGCCTGACAGGGTATTTTAAGTACTTTGCCAGGTTGATTATTAACTTTCTCTAGATGCTTTCTTGCACAGCTGGATAATCTTGCCAGCGCTGGTAGCAATTTGCATCAAGCAATATTGATTATTTACTTGCGATCTAACAGATTTATATATTTGCATATTAAAGCAAAACTTTTTACCACATTAACGGAAATTACAAATCTGCTATTCCAGGAAACGCGATTTGAATTAATTGAAATGAGGAATTGAAAAATGTTTGACAACTGTTGACATGGATGCAAGCAATTATTTTATTTTCTTCTTACAATTGCTTTCATGTCTATTTAAGCGAGTGTAATTTAATAGTCTTCTCCAGCAGTTTCCACTTTTTCCTTATAATTTCATGTTCCCAGCAAGTCCTGCGCGCTAAAAAGCTCAAATATATAAAACTACAAACAAGCTTACAATGAACTCCCGCTCTTGGTACTCCTATTTAATGCTCATAAATATTGTTCTTAGAAATGCAAAAAGAATATGATGGAGTGCACAGAATGTGATATTTATTTATTAACTTCGAAATCTACAAAAGACAAGAGGACGTTGCTCCTAAAATGGCATAAACTGAAAGGTAACATATTTGCAAAAGTTTTGTAATCTCTTGCTTAAAAATTGAGTTCGCTTTAGATGGCACACAATTTAAAAAACGCTCTGAAAATGTGAATAGACAAGGTGCTTAGAAAATTGATTCAAACGAATCCAAGAATATATTGCTCGCCATGGAGAATATTTTGAAAAACAATAAAACCATTTTCACACCACCAATGCCATTGTTGTATACAGTCTATGTCAGAAGAAAGAACTGCTTTTTTCCGATAACTTCAAGGTATATATCGTTCTGCTTTTTGCTGCGTAATAGTCCCACTCAAGGGCTATGACGCCAGTGCTACTCAGGTTGGTGTCGTTCGAAACTTTCGCGAAAACGCAAGCAAACAGAAATAAGTGAGAAGTACGCGAAGCGTTTCGGGGCGGTATTTTTATGTACGCATTCGAAAGGACCGAAATTATCTTACGCCGCGACTGCAAAAGTGATTAAAAAATCAGGAAAGTTTGTGGTGAAATGGAATCAGCGGCATAAAGTGAAGAAAATTGTTGATGACTTTTCCGAGCGCGGCTTGTGGCGAGTGACGGCAAAAAAGCAGGGTAAAGTGATCGTCCAACTTTTTTAGCGGGACCATTTTATGACTACGTCAAGCACGCACAATTCTTGCTAAAAAGGGAATAGATGTGAGTATCAACACCATCCAACGTCGACTGAAGGAGGCGAACTTATCCTACCTTCCCACGTCTTGCAAAAGGATAATGAACCCAACCACCAAAGTCGGCCTGGAAACAAGAAAATGCCCTCACAGTAATAGACTGGCATTCCTAGTCCCCAGACGCCAACCCTATTGAAAATGTGTGGGGAATTATGAAATCCCATCATGCCAGAAAGCCAGTCTACGATTGAAAGCAACTCGTACGTCAAGTTTGCAAAATGTGGCCTTCTTTGTCGACGAGCTAAACAGAAAAGCTGGTTCAAAGCATGCCGAGAAGATGTCAGGCTATACCCGACAACGATGGAGACTACACGCCTTATTGAGTAATTGCGACTTGTACTTTTATACACACTTTCATGTAAAAAAATTTTAAATATACGTATATATTTTATACTTCATAAATAATCGCGGTTCCTTTTTTCTGACACAGACTGTATGTATGACACAAATATTATTTAAACGTGCAGTTTCCAACGGATATACCTTTTATTTCGAGGTATTGGGCCGATCGTGTATAGCTTCGTCTTGACCAGCTCTTCCGCTAGTGTCAAAGTACTGAAATAGTTGTCCATAGAGATTTATCCTATGTATCAATCCTAACACACTTTTCTTTTCAGGATCTTTATTATTTGCTTCGCCCGGAAACTTTCTCATATAGAGCTCTCCTTGCAGCGGATTGTGCATTTTCGAGTCGGCCATTCAAATTGCCTTCAGACCCTAGTTATTTGATTGATTTGGAAGGGATGTTGTGGCGAAAAGGGATGTTCACGAAAGTAGTACCTTTTCTATTGTTCTTTTACTTTTGTGTTATACCACTTCTGTTGCTTAGATATCCAAAAGTGTATATGAAAAGGTTCAACCCGTTCGGGTACAGATTTCACAAAGCCACTGTTCATAATTCGCATGTAATTTTGTATAAAGAAATAGATATATCCTTTTCGCAATACACGTTGTGTAATTTTTTTAAATTTTTGTGAGAAATTTAAAAAGCGTAAGTTGTTTTTAGAAAATGAATTCCGCGCATGAAAAGCGATTTGAAAGAATGTTCCTATGTGCGTAGGTTCCCTATAGGTCCAAAAATGCCACTTGTATTTGCAACAAAATATTTGAAGAAGTCGAAGACGTTCATAGATAAATGGGTGCAATTGTACACCGAAGTTAAAAACCTTGACGAGTTCGTCGGACGAAGTCCAAAAATATACCTCTTGAAATCAAAATCAGAAGATCATTGTAAGTAGGGGGTTAATGTATCTAAAAACACGATTCGAAGATGTTTACGTGCAGAACACCTGAATTGAAAATGTAAATCTCATCTCATCCTTAAAGAAGGACTTGCATGGGCTACGGAAAATTCAGAACGGAATTAAGCAAACGTAATAAACACGGAGCAATTTTTGTTTCGGATAAATTGTTGCATACGTCGGTCCTGGTGTTCTCCTAATAGTCGACCGCTTCAACGAACTGTTAAACATCCAGTTAAGGTTCATGTTTACGGCTGCTTCTCAGAAAACTAATTTGGCTATTTATTTGTGTTTCCCGCCAATTTGAATGCAATTTGATGAATAAAATTCACAAAAAACCATCATTGCTATCACCTGCGACGATATTTGAAAGAACCAACCAACCTTGCATGCATTTTACAAGAGGACAACGATCCTAAGTATCAAAGCCGAAGATGTAAACAGTGGAAGCAGCAAAATGGAATTGACACGTTAAATTGGTCTTCACAGTGGCCTAATGTCTACCCTATGGAAAATTTTTGGCCAAGTGTGAAGCAAAAACTCAAAGCAAATCAAATATGGCCGATTACTTCTACAACGTGCGTAAAATTTAACACAAAGTATTACTTGCACATTTGTGCAGCCATTATAGCTAATGGGGGTAAGCATACATTTCATTGAATACATACTATATATTGCGAATTATAAATGTTATAAGCCCATACAATGCAGTTTGTTGGAATCGAATTGGTCAAATAGCTTCCAAGTTATGGCGATCACGCGTTTGTTAGACAACCTGCACATATATAAGAAGAATTTTTGGTTCATGAACTTAAATAAACGATTTCTACCACTAAATAAATTTGCTTCTTTCGAATTCAAATTTTCAACTAGTTCAATTTTAAATACACCTTTTGGTTGCGAACTCATATCGAGATAATTTTTGAAAATTTCTTTTTTGATTTTATTTCTGCTTTGAAGTGAGCTGCATACCAGAAAAAAAAAAACAGTTTTTGTTTTTGTTTTGTTTGTTTGTTGCTTTATTACCTTTTTATCTGCCAGATCATTTTATTTATGGTCAAATGAACCCAGTTTTCTGAGCATTTTAAACTACAATAACAATATAGAAATGAAGCTGAGCAACTAATTCATGTTTAAGTATTTGTTGATTATTCTTTTGTTTATTGTGTTTTTTTGCACTATACATCGAAGTAAAGGGTCTTTCAAAAAACGCGTAAAAATTTAGTTTCTTTCAGATTTCACTATTTTTATTGAAAATATGACTCTTAACAATAATGTGTGGAAAATGGCATAATTTAAATATCTACCAAGAGTACAGGTGAAGGTCGCCAAACAGTCGTGTCATGAAGGCTTAATTGTGGAGAACGTCGAGTTATCGATGTTGAATGTTGTTGAGTAAAACTTTGCACTACAGCAGCAAAATGCTGAACAGAACGTCCAGTTTTTGATCTGTCAGTCATTGGTCAATGCTCAACAAAACCAGTTTCTTGAAAATTCGACACAAACCTTAGGATTGTCGTCTCATTTATATGATTATTTCTACCAAAAAAATACGAATTTTGCGAGAAGTTGTTCTTAAAGATCGAATATTTCCATAATAAAAATTGCAAAAATTGCATATCTGTATACATGACAAATGTCATAGATGACATAAAAAAATACAGTCTAGAATTATTCACTACTAACATCTAGATGCCACTTTTGAAAGACCCTATATACTTATATTTAGAGTTTGTTTACGAAGTGTATACTAGTTTTGATGTTGAATTCCTTTAATTGACTGTCGAGTTATGACAAGTTATTAAAACATGTTGAGCAGTAAGCTATTTCTGGTATATGTACAAAAGTAGCAAGGATGTATTGCGGTGATTGTCTTCAAAGAAAAGACACAAAGAATGTTTGTGGTATGCAGCTGTGTCCGAGTCGCAGCCATCTGTGGAGTAATACGATATGTCGATTTTGTGCTGTTGGAGGAAGAAAGGCGTCGAAGCCTGGTTTATATTTCTGTAATGATGGTTGTTGTTGTTCCAGAAGTCTGGTGCCAGTCTACTGGTTGGCTTTTGCAGCACGTACATGTATATATATTTATTGTTATGGCATTCTATTAGAGGAGAGGTTAGGAAAGCTTCCAGTGCTAGATTTCCTGTTGCAAGTGTATATAACAGGGAGCGTGAAATTAATCATCCAATTTTGTTCTTGGATAGCTGCTTTATTAAGCAAAAAATTTATTCTAAGTTATTGAAGTCTTTATTTTGACCTTTACGCGCCCCATTGCTTGCATGTTTGTATACTGTCACTGTCTAGTTCATAAATGTCAAATATGATTGCGTATGACGCCATTAGCAAAATTTTTAAACCTTTCAATTCTTCTTTATAATATAAAAAATATTTTAAACAGATTTTCTTTCAATATTTGACCACAAATCAAAAGATCGCAGTAAATTTTCGAAGTGCTAAAGAATTTCATATTTCACTATATTTATAAGCATGTTTGTATACTCTCCAGCTTCATGTTACTTAAGTATTGGGTATGGGAATAAGTTTCCCTCCATTCCTAGCCAAAATTACGAATTATTTAAAGAATTAAATAATACATGAAATTATATGAAGTATGTGCCATTGGAAGCTACAACTTTCCTCCATATTTCAGGCAGCATACGGATTCCTCTCAAGAAAAATTGGAGTTCTTTTGACTTGATCCATTACTTGAAACAGTTTCCGATGCTTTCGTAAGAAATGAACCGCTCTCCAATAAGGGCTGACTGCATTGATCGGAACAGATGGTAATTCGAAGGTGCAATGTCTGGGGAATACGATGTGTGGGACAAAATTTCCCAATTAAGTCCTTCTAAATATTTCTGGCCTGGCGTTGTCATGCAGCAAAATCAGTTTGTCATGTCTACCTTCCCATTCCGCCCGATTTTCTTTGAGAGCTCGATTCAAACGAATTATCTGCAGTCGGTAACGATGGGCAGTGATGGTTTCAGATGGCTTGAGAAGCTCATAATAGATGACACTCTTCTGATCCAACCAGATGCACAACATAACCGTTGCATCTCATAACGAAGCATCTCACACGTCTCCAAACGTGTCTCGATATCCATCTTCTTCTATTGATGTGGCTCCCAGTTACCTGTTACCTGCTTTCTGGACCATTCCGATCGCGTGCAAACGTTTACCGATGGTTGATCTGTCAGCATCCAACTTTTTAGACAAGACACAATAATTGTTGTAGTTGAATATCTTCAATTTTTTCGAAGCTCCTTCGCGATCTTTATCACCCACGTCGAAATATTCACTTTGGAAGCGTCAAAACCAGTATTTACAAGTTATATTTGATTGATAGTGATGACCGTAAATATTGATCAATATAGGACACGTTTCAGCTGCACTTTTCTTGAAAATGTAATAATGAAGCATGACCTCCCGCAAAAGCTGTTTTTTCGGGACGAACGTAGACATTTTTGACGACAGATGAAAAAAGATATTTACGCTTCAAACGAATGTCAACTACTTCGATCGAGACCTCACATATACACCTGCAAACCACCAGTATATTACTAGAGCGAACTCAAAAAATTATCAGCAGCGGCACCTCTTTTACGAGGTCTTCAATTGTTTCTTTGTAGTTTTTTTTTCTATGTGGTAAATAAATCACTCAAATGATTATCACGGCTGACTTTTCAGTAGCTGTGAACCCAATTTCTAAGTAAATTTTCTCGAGGTTTTGCACTTGTCTCACCAATGACAAATTCAGCCTCCTCCAAAAATATAAAAATTTTATGTAGCATTGCACAGAAGCACACACTAAGGTCTAACAAAAAATAACCACTGGCGTACGCTTTCGTGTGATGTGACACCACAGGAAGTAATAGGTGTATTACACAAACGTGTAACATGACACCCAATATGATAGCGGTGCCCCACACAAAATACAGGAATAGAGTCAAAATACAGTTTCTAGACGGCAATTGATATTACTATTTCAGCTGAATATTTAATTTTCAAAAGCAGCAATCGAGATCGAATTTATCTATAGTATGTCATCCTCTTCAATTCGGTGAAACAAGCAATTAGTTTACATGGAAAGAAATCCACATCGAACAATCACTTGAATGCATCGCCTTCTCCATGGGAACGTATGGATTTCCCCTCCTCCACTTCGACAATTCTGTTTGTTATGTTTACTTTACGCATTTGATAAGACGATTTTTCAGTTACAAAAGGTGTGTCTTCCTTCAAGCACTCTTCAGTTAAATTTTTTAAAAGTAAAGCAAAGAAACTTAACTCGTAAATGTCTAACCATAAATTCATATTCTGATGCACCCTGAATGTTATTTTTGCTATCAGTGTGAAAAACAAAAACTGATAATTGGAAGTCCAATGAAGAAGCTCCACTGAGACTGCACCTGGTTAATACTCTGAAATATGAGATTTGTTATGGAACGAAGTTCCAAGTTGACCTATACATACATATATAGGTCAACCAATAGGGGGCCCTTGATCGATAATAGGGTACACGCGCATTGTAACGAAAGCCGTGGATATCAGCGAGGTGTGCTTTCTATGGGAACACTGTGTAACATATTAAGTGGCGATGTGCTCATCAAAACATACTAATATATTCATGGTGTTACTTCCGCATTTAAAACCAGTTTAGTCACTAGAAGGCAGTTTTCTGCCTCATAAGTCTGCTGAGTATTAATTTTTCTGTAATTTAAGAGATAGAAGAAATACATTAAGAATTAAAAAATAAATTGGATTTTCTTTTGCATTTTCTTAAAGTATCAGGTCAGTCCATAAGTTCATGCGTTTTTTAAAGATGGTTTTAAAATTAATAAAAAAGATGTTTAAAGTATTTATTAATCAATAATATATTTTCCCTCTTTATTTACAATGTCTTCCCAACGCTTAGGCAAATTTTTAATTCCGGGCTTGAAAAATACGATACGGTTCAAAAAACTTTCATTCTCAAGCCGTTGCAGCAGCTTAGAACAAACATTCACTCTCTGCTGAAGGTTGGCGACGGAAAGTCTATGCGGAACCCATTTTCCCAGTTGTTGCATTTTTACCACTTTTATAAAAAAAATTCAAAATATGCCTCTTATACGCGTTCAAAGATTCAATTTTATTTTTTAACGACACGTGCTTCTATCCGCGATTAAAATCACTTGTTGAATGCAATCAAAATCAAAGAAAATATAAATAGTTTTTTGTATGCAATCGTACAAAAGTGAAATTATGGGTAAAATACGCACGAACTTATGAACTGACCGACACTACTGTACAAATTGCTGCATACTTTGCTAATTGTATATTCAATGAAGGTGTAAATTCATTATTGGTTATAATGAATACACTGGGACTTAATTGTGGGACTAATTCTCATC
Organism: Anastrepha obliqua; assembly: GCF_027943255.1. Classification (NCBI taxonomy): domain Eukaryota; kingdom Metazoa; phylum Arthropoda; class Insecta; order Diptera; family Tephritidae; genus Anastrepha; species Anastrepha obliqua. The sequence goes on from NC_072892.1 coordinate 94,328,450, forward strand.
GGTATGAAAAAAAATTGATGCTGCTCGTATGAAAGTGGCATTCGAGAAGATAGAATGCTACGTAGGCAACAGCAAATCGATATTTTGGAAGCTGCTATGACGGCTGAAGGACTATTATAAACTTTAAATGCGTTTTTCTCAAACCTATTTTTTTTTTTAACTGTTGATCACTGTAACTTAAAAACCGCTTGGTATATTTCAATAAACTAACATAAAAAACTCGTATCTGATTTTTATATTTAAATAAATTGTCGTTTTTTTTCTCGAAAATCTGAAAAATATATCCTGGGCCCCCATATTGTTAATTTTGAAACAAAAAATAAGCTCCGATTGATTATATGTAGATGAGTCTCCAAGGACTTGTGATGATCACCGCAAGATCACCGCGATAACTTTTACAATTACTAATTTTTGTTTTGGAAATTTTGCTAAAGTCGAAACATGATGTATGTATTAATGCTATGTTTTTATTTTTTGTAAAATAAAGTAATTGACTATCAAAAAAATTATTGAAAATCATTATTATTTCGGACCTCTGACTACCCCAAACCCCTTAAATTGGTTTATAGCCATCGATTTTTTTGTTGGGTTAATTTGGCTTTGGTGAAAGTACGGTGCGTGAAATTTACCATAGTTAAGGTAAAAGTTATAAAGTTAGCTTGCCGTTTGTTTACCTATCGATGGTAGTTTGATTTAATAGGTAGAGGGTTATATTATATTACTCTTTAACAGCGGGAAAGAAATAATAGAAGAATCGAATACGACGATGGGTATAGGAACCGAAAATATACAGGGTTTGATTGAAAAGTAATGAGCCTTCCTGCGCGGAGCGTCTGCCAAACGATCAACCGAATCGGTTAGTGGGGGAAATTGATCGTTGGACCCTCTCCTTCTACTAGAAACCGATCCCAGTTCGCTGGCAACAGCGGTGCAGTCAACATCGCTCCGCTCGTGAAAGCTGTTTTAAAAGTGTGTTAGGATTTTGCAGTGGTGGAAATGCACCGATCGTTGGAACAACGTTACTCGATCAAATTTTGCGTAAATCTAAATAGTTTGTACCTCCAGGAAGCACTGTAAACGCGGCATTTTACAAAGAAGTGCTCCTTCGGCCGAAAAACCGCGTTGCCCGGGCTCGGCCCGACCTCGTCAACAATTGGACCCTTCATCACTACAATGCGCCGGCGCACACCGCCTTCCTCTGCACCTCTGCATTGGCCAAGATGGGGGTTCCGTTGCTTTCCCACCCTCCCTACAGCCCAGACCTGTCCCCTCCGGACTTCTTCTTGTTCCCGCGCCTGAAAAGAAAGCTGAAGGGGAGGAGTTTCGACTCCATCGCGGCGATCCAAAAAACTGTGATAGCCGAATTGAACGCGATTCCGGCGGATGAGTTTAAAAAATGTTTCCTGCACTGGAAGGACCGCTACCAGCGGTGTATTGACGCTCAAGGGTCCTATTTTGAAGAATATTAGTTGTATAAGCCAAAAGGTTTAATAAAACTGCTTAAAAAAAATAAGGATCATTACTTTTCAATCAAACCCTGTATATGTCTTCCCGTGGGGAAGAACACATATACTTTTTAAGAATGATAAACGGATCACGAATAGAAATTGGAATGTACGTTCATTGCTTGAACCGAAAATAGAGTTCTAGAAATGTTTCGCGAGCTTCATCAAACTCTGAAATAACTACGTTACAGTTAAAGGTAAGTACTTTAGAGGCAATACTATCACTTATAATATCAGGAATAAACTGATATATTGAATTTTCTGAACACACCAGTACTCTGAATAATTTTTGATCAAGGTCGTATTAACCATCCCTCGCTGGAGGTGTTCCCTATAATGAGAGGGTCACGTGTTTTATCGTGTGAAACGGATTATTTGAAAGGTGGCCGCAAAGCAAATTAATCTTTTGTTAAAGAATTTTCGAATATACTAATATTATACTTTATGAATTTTGTAAGGAGTATCAAAGCGGTATCGTTTATTTATAAGATTTCTCATTTATTAATTGAAGTTTGCCCTTTTTTATTGTAATTAATATTTTCTTCTAAAGTTTGGAGCCATTTCGCGAGTCTCTCAAATCTTGCTTTCCTTTGTTCAACTTAATTTGGTTCTCGCCCCATCTTTCCTTAGATATGGGCAAAGGTATACACGTTGTCTAATCATTTTAAAAAGAAGAGCAACACTTGAAAATAGTTTGATTTCATTACTTAAATATATTCTAAAAAATATTTTCTATATAAATTTGATAAAATGACCATTTTTTGTCATTCAGCTTAAACGTTTGCCATGTTTTTTTAAGAAATGTGTGTTAAAAAGTTATACAGCAATTGTAAACTGGTCATTTCCATTCCATTTCTTACTCACCGTTCACCAAGCTGCGATATTGAGAGGTGGAGTATATATAATATTAAACTGGCAGCATGTGTCTGTGGAGAGTGAGTTTCCACTTGGCTGTGTTTCCATTATTGAAAACTATGAAACTATATTATTATTTGCTATTAATTTGCTTTTGCTCCTATTCTTACTGCTGTACCTCGGAGAAGCCTCACCATAAGCTTCCTTGCATTAAAATCACTTGGCACGAGCATGGGTCCATTGATATTTGCAGTGAGTTAATGAATTTCGTGTTCAGAAAATGGTTATTCGAGCGATGAGTGAATGTTTGTTATTGTTAAGTTTATGTTAAATTTTATTGTACATAATTGCGTGAGATAGCAAATGTAGAAAATTATGTATTATTTGCTACCAACGATGCGGCTCTTGAAAATGGCGATAAATGTTGAGTATTCTTTTATACTTGGTGCGGCCATAAGTTCTGTTAGAAGTTAAATCCGTTATAAATATGCAATTTTAATAATTTTTATAATGAAGTTAGTTTTATTTCGTCATGTAAATATTAAAAAACAAAATTGTAAATTTTCTTTCGAATTTGTCACCATTTAGATATTTACGTCGCTGCTCGATCCAAAGATTGTTTGAGACTCTCAAAATTTGTGTGAGGTCTTCGAGAGACCATGTTTTCCAATACTGAGCACAAACTGTAGTCCAATGGATTCAGATCTGGCCTTCCACACGTCCAATCTGCTGCCGCTATGAACCCAGGAATGTTATTTTTTAGCCACTGCTGGGCGGTTTCTGCCTTGTGGACTGGATCGGTCTAACCCCTTTTCCCCATTTGCGCAGAAATGAAGAGATGTAACGTCTTTACAAAACACTCACCACCAAACCATTACGGAGGCTGGATGGTGGTCATGCTGAACTCTTGGAACAACATTGTTTGCGTCTTTAGAAGTTTTACAATAGATTTTGTCGTTTTGCTTATTAAAAACTTCTTTAACAGTGAAAATTTTCTCATCTGTGTAAAAAATATTTTCATGGCCGTTGACCGCGTGCCACCGAAGAAGCTGCTTGCATTTGTCGAGTCCAATTTTCTTCCAGCGTGTAATAAAGTATTGGAAATTATATTAAATTGAAGAACACCACGACGTCCTATCACGACGAGGAACAATTACTGAGCACGAATACTTCTTATTTGACAACGGCTTTGCGACTGACCACGACAAACTACCCCTTAAGACCGACCAGAGTAAAAATGTTTGTAGGTGATGACAGACGGCCGCTATATCGTTACTAATACCTACTTACATTTGTATTATAAAATATAATCATTACTACCATCATCATTAGTATCGCGCCCATTATCATCACTCCCAGCATAGAAACTACTTTTTGACAATTTTTTTACTAGCTGTGATTTTAAAAGGCCTAAACCAATAGTGTTTGGTTTGAAACTCTTTTTATGTTTCTGTCTCTTCTCTGTCACTTTTCTAAAACATTTGGCGAAATCAAAACTCGTCAATTTCTATTTCATACAGGCAAGACTTTTTTTTTATCTTTCTCCACATTGGTAACTTCTGCAGCTAGTTTCTGCCTTTTTAAAGGAACAGTTTTAATATGGTCCTTTTTCACTATTTGTCACTTTTGTATTGGTAGTTGATATGAAAAATGAGGGAGGATGCCAAAAAATCATATCCAACCATGCAATATCGCATTGAAAATCGAAGCTTAGAATTATTTATATTCAAATTTCTGATAATGTTACTTAATTTTAACATTATTATAATGGTAATTCAAATTTATGAAGCAGTTTTACTGAAATTTTCTTTTGTACATAATTCGGAGGGCATAACCAAATGCGTAAACGGTGCGAGATGTAAGTACACTAATTTACCAGTATCCTTGACTGCTGTACATAGATATCACTTTAATGTTTGAAGCATATTATAATTATACTTGAAGCTATATTAAAAACAAAAATTGTTCAAGTTTCCATTACTTCTCCAATTTTTTCTTACGGCTTGGTATGCAAAACATTTCTTTTTTTTTAAAGAACCGATTTTATTTCTTTTAAAGGAGATTCCCTAAATATGTATATCACAAAAAACCAAAAATCGGTTTAAAGAACTATTTCCAAAAATATTACAATCTTAATTTTTACTATTCCATAAAAACCTATAGGACTATGTTTAAGTTCGTGCGGTTTTACAACAGATGCCGTAACTTGATTATTATTCCATCGATCCACATTTCCAAACATTCATTGGAGAGCTACTGTCGTAAGGCACAAACGTCAGTATAAGTTTTTTATTTGAAGCGTAAACAACAATATTTTTACCACACTTGAAAATGTCGAATTTCGTGCCAAATAATGTGTTTTTGCGGGGAATTCTTCTTCATTATTTTAATATGAAGAAAAAAGCAGCCGAAAGTCATCGTATCTTGGTGGAAGTTTATGGTGAGCATGCTCTAGCTGAGCGAACGTGCCAGAAGTGGTTTGCACGCTTTAAAAGTGGTGATTTTGGCTTGGAAGACGAAGAACGCGAGGGTGCGCCGCCAAAGTTCATGGATACCGAATTGGAGGAATTGCTCGATCAAAATCCGGCTCAAACGCAAGAAGAGGTTGCAAAAACTTTGGGAGTTGATCAATCAACCATTTCCAAACGTTTAAAAGCCATGGGAATGATCCGAAAGGTAGGCCATTGGGTGCCGTATGAATTGAAGCCAAGAGACGTTGAACGCCGTTTTATGGCATGCGAACAACTGCTTCAACGGCACAAAAGAAAGGGTTTTTTGCATCGAATTGTGACTGGCGATGAAAAGTGGGTCCATTACGACAATCCAAAACGTCGGGCAACGTATGGATACCCTGGCCATGCTTCAACATCGACGTCGGCGCAGAATATTCATGGCCTGAAGGTTATGCTGTGTATCTGGTGGGACCAGCTGGGTGTTGTGTATTATGAGCTACTGAAACCGAATGAAACGATTACGGGGGATGTCTACCGACGACAATTGATGCGTTTGAGCCGAGCACTGCGAGAAAAACGGCCGCAATACGCCGATAGACACGACAAAGTTATTTTGCAACATGACAATGCTCGGCCACATGTTGCACAAGTGGTCAAAACATACTTAGAAACGCTCAAATGGGATGTCCTACCCCACCCGCCGTATAGTCCAGACCTTGCGCCATCCGATTACTATCTCTTCCGATCGATGCAACATGGCCTGGCTGACCAGCACTTCCGTAATTACGATGAAGTCAAAAAATGGATCGATTCGTGGATTGCGGCAAAACCGACCGAATTTTTCACAAAGGGAATCCGTGAATTGCCAGAAAGATGGGAAAAAGTAGTAGCAAGCGATGGACAATACTTTGAATATTAAATTTGTAACCATTTTACGTCAATAAAGTTTCAAATTTCGAAAAAAAACCGCACGAACTTAAACATAGTCTCCACAAATAATCATCATATTAAAAAAAAATTATGTGTACTCTTTCATACCAGCAGAGATATAAATAACCAATTTAACATATGAAGAAATTTCAGAGCATTAGAAGAAACGTCTAAACTATTCAATTGACGATCGCAGACTTATATCAAACGATATCACCTTCCAAGTTATTTTGATGATTGAATTATGTAGTAGTAGCATATTGCCTGAAGAATTTGCGAGATTTCTTAATAAAAGGTGAACTGAAATAGAAAGAGGTTTGTTGTAATCGATTTATAGTATACTGGTTGGAGTATCTACAATATATGGCTTGCCTTTGTCTCCAAATATAATCTTAGCTAAGCTAAAGCGGCCACCGTAGCCGAATGAATACTGTTCGGGATTCAATGTGGGTATGAAACATCAAATTATAGAAAAGGTTTTTTCTAATAGCGATCGTCTCTCTGAAAGCCTCCGAGTGTATTTCTACCATGAAAATCTGCAAATAAACCCCATCTGCAATTCGAAAATGGCGCAAAACTGTTAGTGTCTCCATTTATGGAGCAACATTAAGACCCACAAATAGGAGGAGGAGCCCGGCCAAAGGATTGACAGAGTAATAATTTTCCATAAAAATAGAAATTTATAAAATAAAATACTCGTAACTTTTGGGTTGCAAACGATTGCATCTTGATTTTATACTTTAAGGAATCAAAAACGTGGGTACTTGTATGGTGACGTGAAATCTGAAAGTGTAGCCAACATCAGACCTCCCGGCTCCCATCGAATTTAAAGGAATCAGCCGATTCTAGAAAACATAATGCAAATTTTAAATATAAGAAAACAAGTAGGTAACAAAAATAAGTTTGTAAAACAACAAGCAAATTACCACAGATAACTTTTTAGGTTGGGGAATAAGTTCATAGCGTTTTTACTGAAGAATTTTATTTAAACAAAAAACAATAATTACATCAATAAGTTAACGAATTATATATTCACCGTTGCTGTTTACAACCTCTTCCCACCTCTCGACCAATTTGTTGATGCCGTTCCGACAAAAATCGCTTAGTCTGGCGTCAAAGAAGTTGTTGAGACAGTTTTTAAGGACCTCTTTGTTATCGAAGGTAACTCCTTCATTTGGTTTCACAGGGAGTGGAAAAGATGGTAATCGATCGGTGCAGGGTCCGAAGAATACGGCGGATTCTGAAGGACCTACATTCGAGCTTTTAGAGTGCTGCTTTGAGGACTTGTGCAACATGAGACCTGGCGTTGTTGTGAAAGGGTATGGTTTAACCATGTGGATCAGGTATTTTCAGTCGAATAGCCTCATTCAGGTGCTGTAGAGCTCTTGTTAAGCGTGGCTTTTCGAGCATTTCACCGTACACCATGCCCTCCCAGTCTCCCCAAACTCATATTATGATCTTATTTGCATGAAGAATTCGAATTCAAAAGGCCTCTCGCTGTGAGACGTGTCATCGACGTCAAAGTCGTCATTTTTGAACTTCGCAAACCATATACGTGCTGTAGACCTTCCCCATAACGTTTTGGCCTCGATGAAAAGCAAAGAAAGGCAGGTCTCGAAAATATTGATTTTTGACTCCTGGGTATTCCATTTCTCAAAACTAATAATTAAATAACTCAAAAACGCAATTAACATAGTTTTGTAGAGCAGAAAGAGTTCTATCGAATGAATACTTACCCTTAGCCAAACAGCAAACAATTCGTTGTAAATTAAAAGAAAATATAAAAACGCTATGAACTTATTCCCCAACCCTATGTCTTCTTGAGAAGTTAAAAATTGTCATTGTCCCCGATACATTCTGGACGCCACTTATTCTTTACTGTACACGTTTTTTTGCTGAAAAAATAGTATTACAATATAATTTATTAGCTTAAAATATAACCTCTGCAGTAACTTTAATATTTATCTTCTTCATTTTTACTCTCCTCACTAATTTAGATATATGTACACTCCTGCACAATATATATATCGCCAAATTAAAGTAAAAAAGAATTGTTTTCGAGAGTTATTTTTTATATTTATTTCGTCTTTCAGCTATATATCAGCCCAGGGATTAGCAGTGCTGTCACGTACTCAAACGAGTTCCTGGGCGCGCTCTCACTCAAAATGAGAGAGTTTCACATGTAGCCATCTATGGTCTGAAAAACGGTGATTGAGCAAGCTTAAAAAGTCGCATGAAATGATCGGCAGAATTTTACCGAATACGAAACAATCCAAGTTACCTACTCTCACAATTTCGCTTCTGATGGTCAAACTTTGTAATAAATCATAATTGGGTACTCGAGTTATTAAGATTATCGACCATTACGCTACGCAATTTTGTTAACTAGCACGTGAAGTCTCTTTACGTGAGCTTTCTTTTATATAAAATAGTCAGTTTAACATTAACGTTTAATTTAGCACATTTTTTTGCGACATTCGTGATTTTTTTTTTGTTTTTTTTTTTTTGCATAAAAGTTCAATACCATTCAACAAATTTTCAACCAATGCTTATAGGTCTTTATGTAACATTTTTGATGGACACTGGATGCCATCAGCCACTGTTGCTTCAACGTGAAATGCCAAACTGTCTATAAAGTATTGCAATACTTCCCCAAAAGCAGTTGTTGCTGTAGTTATGAACAACAATATTATTCACTTATTTATTGGAGCATCAAAAGAAGTTTATTGGCTTAACTTAAAAATAGCCCAAATCAATCGAACCAATTAAATGGCAGACAATAAGTATACAGTTACTCCGGCTACCTACTAAATAAGTGGACAGCAGAATATGAAGATTGATGGATATTAATATTTTACTTATTAGATAAAAAAAAATTTGGAGTTCTATATGTAGGGCCAACGTAAAAAAAATATCACTTCAATACACAATGTAACATGAACCGGCGACCACGGCGTACGAGAATGTTGAAGAGTGTGGGCGAAAATGCTTGAATTCTTATTTGAATTTCGTGTGACACATTCAAACAAGATAATAATAGACAATAAACTTATTCATTACAATGATATAAATTATTGGGCGGTGTTTCGCTTAAACGGGTGTATTTTATTGTCATACTCATATTAACATCACTAATGTTTTTGATAAATTTCATTACATGATACGAGGGTTACATTGTGTGTACCAATAATTGTAATTTGTCAAAGAAAATGGCTTTATAGCTTTTCAAAATGTTCTCCTTGGAAGTCAAAACATTTCTGCATTTGTTTGAACCATTTTTCAAAACACTTTTGTCACTAAGAAGCGGATACCTCCAAAGCAAACTGTTTAAAGACTGCAATACCTGCTTCATCATCATCATTATCAGAGTTCAATGAGCTTCGTTGCTCAGCTCAGGGCCAAAGAAAAATGTTTCCACTTCATTCTGTTCACTATTTTTTCTTTTACTTGCTGCCACGTCCGGTGTCTATTCAAACTTTGACCTCGCATTTTATTTCTGATGTTCGGGAACAAAAAGAAATCATTATGAGCCAAATCAGGACTGCAAGGTGGATAACCCATTATTTGTCTCTTGTGTGAGCCGATACGTGAGAGCTCGCACTGTTTTGGTAAAGGATTATTCGTCTTCGGCGATTGGTTTTCCTTAATTTTAGGAACATTTTTTGCAAACACATGGTTGTAAACCACTCAGCATACACTATTTTAAGTTTCTGTCGTGGTAAAGTTGCGTCTTGGCCAGATTTTCCGGAAAAAGAGGAGGCTATTTACTTCCGTCAACAACTTTTCTTGAATTAAGTTCGTCTTGCAAATCTCATACTGTCGACTGCTGTTTTATTTTCATCTCATATGCATAGATCCAATTTTCATCACCTATTACGATGTCATAGGCATGCTTCGAATCATCGCTGCTGAATTTCCCCAACATTTCTTTACATCATTCGACTCCCCTTTTGAGCAAATGTTATGGAGTACGATGATCCAATGAGAATAAATCTTCACGTTGACCAAATATTCCTGCAATATCGAATATTCATGCGATATATCACATGACCATCTACCGTTATTAATTGACGCACAGAAATTCATCACGAATTTCATATCAAAAGGATCGATGCACAGCACAGTGAATAAGTGTGGTGCTTGAACGCTAAAAATCGAAGTAAGTTTATCAATGCCCTCCGATTCCTGTATCCTCGTCGAAAATTCTAATAAATCATCGAACGAAAATTTTCACGAGTCGATTCCTCGTTTTGGGCGGGATAAATTTTCCAACTCTCAGTGCGAAAGCTCATAAGTGGAAAAGACGTATGAAAGTTTGTTCTAAAAAGTACCAAATTTTTCGATAACAATAGTTAATTGTAGCTCATTACAAGTAGTGTTGTAAAGGTGCTAAATATAAAAGGCAACCCAGCAAAATAAAAACTCCATCAGCATATCTCGAGAACGTAGTCCGTTGATAACAAGCCGGCTAATGCCATTTGTTGTCAATTGAACAAGTGAGTCAAATACTTTGTATTTTGGTTTACAGGTGTTTTAATGTCTTGGACGAAGACTCAAATTTTTCAATTAAACCACAAACTAATACTTAAGCGACCATTTACATACAAAGATATATTTAAATATAAAACAACGTATGTACATATTATACAATTGTTCTTAGTTGTTCGGCGGAGCTCCTCTTCGAATTTGCCGTGTTCGACTTAAAGGTGCCCTACAAATTGTCACTCTTAAAATTTTCATTCCATCTCCGAGCGGTAAATGGTTTTATGAGAATTTTTTCATGCAGCAATACGCTCGATTTCTCATTGTTATAAAAACAAACTTTTTCTTGCATTTGATAGTAGTGATGCATAACCCACTCGACTACGACCGCTGCTACTACTACTATGACTTGGCAAACATAAATCTACGAATAGGGAAAAATATTTTGTTTCACCTTTCAACTTAAACTTTTCTTTCCTACTCTTCAACTTTTAATATTACTTCGCTTTTTTTGTTATCTGCGCCAGCACATAAATTGCTGCACAATCGTTGGGCCTGCGCATATGCGTTATTTTTGCGGTAGAAACTTATATGGCTGAAAAATTTGCCAACAACTGCTACATACATATTACAATGATTTATGGGTTTAACGAGTAATAGCTGAATATACGACGCAAGTAAGTAAATTTCATAATGATTTACTTGCCTGAAAATGGCGAAGAAATAGTTTGCCAGTAATAGGAAAGATATTTGCTTCAAAGTCTAGACGTGACTCAATGATTTCAGAATGCAGTTCTAATATTTTTCATGCTTATTTTTTATTTTTATAAATTTCTGTTTTTTTTACATTACAACCGATGTGCTATTAACATTAAATTTTATATCAACATTTGCTGTTTGTCTCTTGTGCTTTAGTATTCGCAATGACTTTAAGTTTCAAGTCAACCAAAGACTGCCTTGAATTTCCCTTTTTTGGCAAGTCATTAGAACGTTGCGTTGAAATGTGGGAATGTACATAAGTACATACTTCGTAGAAGGAGATCCGCTGTAGCGCGATACCGAAGCCAATGGGCTTGATGCATAATGGCTATGATGGTTTTATACTTCGTTTACTTTTATATCTTTGCATTCATGCCGTTACGTAATTTCACTCCTTTCGCTTTCACCCCCTATGCACACGCACCCTCCTGCTAAATTTCATCGTCTCGCTGTTATTGCTGCTGCTGCTGTTGCTGTTATGAAAGTTTTTGTCATCGTTGTCATGCTGAGTAAAAATATATAGAGGTGGAGCAGAAAACGAAAAGATAATATATATATATTCATTGATAGCTAGGTTTTTTATTATTATTGTTGTTGTTGTTGTTGACCGCTGACGCGCGCGTGCAATTGACCACGCTAAAAAGGTCAAAAGCGAGAACGACAACAAGTAGTAGATTTACTGCTGGCCAAAAAGTAATTTCGTAAAAGTTTTCCCCATTTTCAATCAACTAAATAAAAAAATAAAAACAAATAGCAAATACCAAATAATATGTATATATTTAGTTGAATGTCAAAAGCAGAAGAAACAACAAAAAATAATATGGAGAGAGGTTACGATGAAAATTTGAGGCGGCTTAGATGAATTGAAAAAATGATATAAACAAGACATGCAACCGTCAATTATTACTAGCCACCGTAAATTACAGCAACGTTGCAATTTGGTTAAAGAGCCACTGCCTCAAAAATAATGGTAATGAATGCGTCACTCAAATTGTGGGAGTGAAAGACAAACTAAATATTAGCAGAAAATGTCGGCTCGAATGAACTGAAGGAAAATGTGTAGAAGAAAAGCAAAAAATAAGATAAGCTTCCATCAATATTATTGTATTAAAGACGAAAGTTGACAAAATTTGTGTTGGCGACATATGGTATTGCGACGGACCGTATCTAAACGCAAACATTATAATAATATATTCTTATGAAAATCGAGAAGTTTTTGATGTAACTAAATCATTCTGCTTCTACGGATGTCATTGACTTCAATCAACCCAAAAGAATCTCTGGAAAAGTCTAAGCCGATTAATGAGTGTATATGATTCACCTTGTATTAACTGCTGTTTAGTAACGAAATACAGTAAACACTTAAAATGTTGAATACATGTGGATGATCACCCGAAAAAGTGAAGAAAAAAGCATATTAAACTTTTTTAGACATTTTGCAAATGAGTGAATGGTTTTTGGTTGGCTAGAGGTGCTGTCTGGGTGACACGCCCCAGACTCAATTAGCACAAAAGGTGCCATTTTGGTACAACACTAGTAGAACCACTGCCGTTATTTAGTCAAACCATCTTGATTTGACTATAAATCTGACTATATAATTTTTTTCTTCCCTGCAATTTCTACCAAGTTGTTGATTGAAAATTTCCCCAACATTCTATGTCGTAGAACACCTAGTCTTGGGCACTCACCTAGAATCCTTTTGATTGCAGTTTCTACATCTATCGTCATACGGCCATCCCATCTTCTTACCATGTACTCCGGTTGGTCAATGGCCGGTTATTGTTGTCGAAATGCTAAAGATGTCTGTTCTTGATTGCGTAACAGCTCGTGAGTTCTCAACTTGTTGTTCTCTGGCCATGTTTCTTTAGCTATTTTGCAGGTAGCGGTGTTCGTTCATCTGTCAATAGCCTGCTTCTGGAATTTCTAAAAGATCTCCCTTTTGTAGACGCTTCGGGGGCAGCCCACTGCTACCACTTCGGATGCTATAGAGGAAGCCATATGTCTTGCCAGCTCACCAGCTTTCTCATTTATTCTGTGTTGATATGGGCAGATAGCCAGATGAGAGTAATGTCTGTCATGCGTGATAAGGCATTCAATTCTTCTTTGCATTGTCTGACAATTTTTGATGAATGATGAATGAATAGCACCTAATTGTATTTTGTGAACAATATTATATTATTATTGTGATTTTTTCCGCTGTCTTTTTTTATAGTAAAAACTTCTTTAAGCGCACTTCAAATTTTTACAGAACATAAATTTATGTGCTCGTTAACATTACGACATTACGACATTTTTATTAACAGAGAATACAACATTAACAGTGACAACATAACAGTAAGAGTAGTTTCTATCCTCAGCAACAACGAATAGGACTAACAGAATCAACAGGTATACTTGTATTACTCGTATATCCACAATACTTACGATGGAGAGATTAATAAAGTGGTGCTAATCGTGGTACCGCTACTTTGTGCTCAGCTAATTTGACAGCGATTTTTTGCAATTTATTCGTGTGGTTTTGGGTGTAATTTCTTCCTCTTCTTCTTCTTCTTCTTCTTCTTCTTCTTCTTCTTCTTCTTCTTCTTCTTCTTCTTGCATTCTTATCCTCGTTTTCACATCTCTCTCATGAAACTGCACTCTATCATTTTTGTAGAGAACTTATAAAAATTGTATTTGCAAGGAGACATTTTAAAGTTTTCGGGAGCATAGCGGGGGCTTTGGAACAAGACGTGATTAGATTGGGTAATTTGGTAAACTGTATTGGCTAAATCAATGGAGATATTTTCAAAATACCGGTGGCAGTTTGTCCCCCGTGGTTTCTTTCTAGCCACATCGTAAGGACAGCTGTTAGCTCATCCGTCAATCTACCCTTAGGTGACCTGTTTCACCAGTCCGGTCAGTGGACGATCGAACGAGGCCTTTCCACTGCTGCAATTTCTTAACACTTTACACTCGACAGTCGTCTTCAGATAGCCTTGTACAAACTTTCTTCATTTCTTTCGCCAAAATGTCTACCGGGATTAGTTCTGCAATGACGAAGGATGCATCATCAGAAATTGTACGGAAGCCGCAAATAGTTCGCAAAGCGCTTAGCCGATAGGCGGATAATAGTTTTTTTGCGTATATATTTATATTCAATGCATCAGCTCAGATCGGTTCCGCGTACAAAAGGACCGAGCTGACAGCCTTACTATATAATATTCTTTTGCTATGGCTAGAGCCACCATTGTTTGGCATTATTGGAGCCAACAGCACTGCACACTCGATGCCTTCTTCACATCATATTCTGGGTGATTTTTAAACTTTAAAGAACTATAAACTATCACCTTCAGGTATTTAATAACGAGTTTTGAGCTGATAGTTACAGTTCTAACATTTACCTTCATAAATTCTACTGCCTTCCTGTGCTAGCTCCAGGTTTATGGACGTTAACCAAGCCTTGATCCTATTTACAGATTCGCTGGCGATCCTCTCAATATCTTGGATATTGTTTGCCACTATTACCACCGCGTTAGCATCCACGAATTGAATGACTTTGGTTGTAGGAGGCATATTTAGTCTTAGAACACCGTCATACATGTGCTTCCATAGTAGTGGGTCTAAAACAGAACCTTGAGGGATCACTACAGTTACACTGCGCGCCTCAACGCCAGTTTTAAATCTCAGTATACGATCCAAAACAAAAAACCCAATTATTCTGATAATACAACTACGAGCTCCTACTTTTATGAGGGTGATTTCCAAGGTGATTTGCCGAAGCCACGAGTGTGTGGTGCAATCAGATATGTAAGGCGCATGTAAATATAGATATGTTGTATGAATAAAATTTATTTTTGTAGAAAGATAAGTAGACAGGATGATATTTTCATGTGTTTTGATTTGCTTGTTACAAATGTTTTATTTTTGTGCGTAAATAGTTATATGGAAGAAGCTCTAATGTAGCAGCATGTTGTTGCCGCCTTTCACTTAGCAGAATTATTGTTCATTACATGCAATGCAAAAATGTCTACGCGCAGTAGTAATTGAGTTTTCGTAAATAGGGGGCAAATAGTTGTCAAGTTGCAGGCAAAGAATAACTGGAAAAAGTTGCAGTTTGTTTTACTATCGCACTTTGTTTTTTGCACATTTTTCAGTTCTTTTCTTATGAGCAAAGCCGTATAATTTTGTAGATAATACTAGCGAGAACCCGCCCGTTCCACTGGTCGTTTTTTAAAAAATCTAGATTAATTAATTAAATTAAGCCAAAAAATACTGTGGGTCTTTTATAAAAATTCTCGCGCATGAATAGTAATGAAAGAAGTTTTGAATATTAGTAGCAATTAAAAAACGTTTGATGTGATTTACTTTATTACTTTTTTATTGTAATGCTCTTTGGTATACAATATTCTTCGTTTTTCCATGCGTTGTTGAATAAATGAACAATACCGATGGCTTACCAACTCTTAAGCATGAAACATAAAGTTGGCCAAGAGAAAAACATGGGTATTCTAAATCAATACCACAAATTGATAAAGTTTGGCCTTGTGACTTATTAATAGTAATCGCGAATGCAAGGCGAACAGGAAATTGAAGACGTTAGAATTCAAACGGCATATCCGATGGTATCATTGGTATTCGCGGTATTAAAACGTCTTCAGCAGAGTATTTTCCATTCCTAATTGCTGCTTCAATGGCGTTATTCATCAATCTCTTAACTGGTAACAGGTAAATCAAGGGAATTCAAAAATTCAGTGGGATACAATATCATCTTGATTTGTAACAGTGTTAACGGATCGATATGTTTGTTCTGGACTTGGTATGTTAGCCAAAATAGCCGCATTCATTTCATTCACATCTTTATTTTTGCCAGCCATGATGGCCCATTTCCAATATCCAATAATTGCTTTGAAAATTCAGCAGCTGATGGATCATTTTGCATTAGAACACGTACATTTGTAGTTAGTTTGAGTGTTTGAACATGTCTCCACAAATATGATGATTTCAAACATGCAGCCAATTCATCTGCTACAGTTGCTCGAGGAATAACAGGCAGTGTTTGTCTAAAATCACCTGCCAGCAGCACTAAGGCACGACCAAACATTTCATTTTTACTACGTAAATCTCGTAATGTCCTATCAAGCGCTTCCAGTGACTTTTTATGTGCCATCGTGCACTCATCCCATACAATTACATGTGCGAAAAAGCGGAGAAGGAGAAGAGAACTGTTCTATATATACCAAATTTCATAATAATCGGCCCAGACACATACGACCAAAATGTATTAAATTCTAATGAATGCTATGTGCGGTACAAAAATACGTGCGGCAAATAGCAAAAACACACTCACTTAGCCGACGCCCCGCACACACACGCGTTATCGCATTTCAACCAAACTTCACAGAAACCGTTCCCAAAGCAACACCAATAATGTGTGAAACCTTCATTGTTTTCCTTACACGCGTTGCTGAGATTACCGGAGACAAATGCACACTTTTTTTCGGCTTAATTTTTATATATATAGATATATGTTATTCAAAGGAAAGTGTTTTTTTTCTTAATTTTTATTAAATCTATAATCATTTTGTTTCAGAGCCCTCTAACAAAAACGAAAAAATTTTATCTTTCGCGGCATATCAAACAAATTATTATTACACAGGTTTTTCTTACACAATGCGTTTTCAGAAGTATTCCAAGAAAATTCAAAGTGTGATATCTTCATCTTTAACATTAGGCATAAATAAAAATATAATAACTCAAAAAACACGGTTTTTAAAAGTATTACACTAAAAAAAAAATGTTTTCAGTATAGGTAACAACATCACGGTTAATATTCTCCAAAAATATTTTTTAAACACCACGATTTTCTTCATGTGTCGAACCATATATACGTTTTACGATATACGTACACCACGCCGAAAAGCTGATTCGTTGGTACCCTGGATGTTATCGCATAAAACTCTGCGCTGAGTCGTTAACGCATGGCGAATCGAAGACGCATTTAGTTAACAGTTTGGTATTTTTTTACGGTAAAATGGGTTCAAATTTTCTTAAAATATTTTTTTCTGTATCGGTGAAATTTCAGGTACGTGGGTTTGACGCCACAAATGCACGACACAACAACTTCCTTGTTTAAAAATTCTTTTTAATGCTCTATTATGTACTGAGCTCGTCTTTCCCGTTAAAAACCTTTGAAAGACTTTTGGATATACATCTCAGAAGCTCTTTCGAGAGCTCTGGTATATCAACTGCACAATATGCGTACCTTAAAGGGAAATCTACGCGGACAGCGCTTCACGAAGTAATCTGAACAATAAAGGGCTCTTTAGAGAACAAACATTATACCATGGCGGCATTCTTGGATATAGAAGGCACCTTCAACAATGTTAGTACAGATGTCATCCAACGGGCGTTGCTAGACTTAGAGGTGGACAATTGCATCAGTAATTGGGTCATCTCTCTTCTAGAAACCAGGATCACCAAAGCTAGTATGGGTAATATCAACATTACCAAGAACAAACAATAGGGTAACCTAGGAGAGGACTGACTACATCGTCCCGACGGTAACATTCAATACGAATTTTGACACTATCTTTCCATCTAAGGAAGAATGGAATAAGGGATTATCTCTAAACCACTTCAAAATTTCAGTCTATACAGATGGCAGTAAAATAGATTGTGGTGTTGGAGCTGGTATATATTCTCACAGACTTAAATTGCGTCTCCCTAATACCAGCAGTGTCTTCCAGGCGGAAGTACTGGCAATTGGGAAAGCCTGTAGGCTACTAATCGCAAATTTCTCTTTTAGGGACAAGATAGCCAAGCTGCAATCCAGGCACTAGGTTCGGCTACAACAACCTCTAAAGTGGTGGAACTAAGTAGGAATAGCCTTACCACCTTGAGGGAAAACATATAACGGGTGATCAATTAAGAGGAGTTTTTTTCATTTGCGTTTTTTTTACAGATCGCGCGCGAGTTGTGGCAAACTGTCATCGTGGATTTATTGAACAGCGTTTGGCATTTCATCATGGAAAGACTCACACCGCAACAACGTCTACAAATTGTTCAACTGTATTATGAAAATCAGCGTTCTGTGTCAAATGTTTTTCGTGCGCTTAGACCGCATTATGGTCAACATAATCGGCCTGCCTTAAACACTATTCGACATACCATCAACAAATTTGAATCCGAATATTCATTGGTGGATAATTTTCGACCGAATAGACCACGTCCAGCAAGAAGCATTGAGAATATAGCGGCAGTAGCAGAGAGTGTACGTGAAAACCGCGATGAATCGATTCGGCACCGTTCTCAGCAACTTGGACTGTCGTATGGAACAACTTGGTCAATTTTACGGAAGGATCTTCATTTAAAAGCATACAAAATACAGCTCGTACAAGAACTAAAGCCAAATGACCTTCCTGCACGTCACCGTTTTGCTGATTGGGCTCTTGAAAAGATTGAAGAAGATCCGCTGTTTTCGAGCAAAATTTTGTTCAGCGATGAGGCGCATTTCTGGCTCAATGGTTACGTCAATAAGCAAAATTGCCGTATTTGGGATGAAGAGCAACCAGAACAGGTTCAAGACCTACCTTTACACCCAGAGAAAACAACGGTCTGGTGTGGTTTATGGGCTGGTGGAATCATCGGTCCATATTTTTTCAAAAATGATGATGGCCGCAACGTAACTGTGACTGGTGCTCGCTACCGTACCATGATACCGGACTTTTTGCTACCTGAAATTGAATCTAATGATCTCTACGACATTTGGTTTCAACAAGACGGAGCCACTTGCCATACAGTTCGTGAAACTATGACTTTATTGAGAAGTCATTTCGGAGAGCAGCTGATTTCACGTTTAGGACCTGTGAGTTGGCCACCAAGATCTTGTGATATCACACCTTTGGACTTTTTTCTTTGGGGATTCGTGAAGTCCAAGGTCTATGCTGATAAACCAGCTACGATTGAAGCTCTGGAAGCCAACATTACGCGTGTTATTCACGACATACCAGTCGAAATGCTCGAACGAGTGATTGAAAATTGGACCTTCAGAATGGACCACCTTAAGCGTAGTTGCGGCCAACATTTGAATGAAGTCATATTCAAAAAGTAAATGTCAAAGAATGTCCTTTCAAATGATAAATAAAGGTTTTGAATATAATATAATTTACATTTTTGTTTTTTTTTTTAACTATTGAAAAAAGCACCTCATGATTGATCACCCGTTATTTGCCTTAATCTGGGTTCCGGGACATCGGAACATTTAAGGCAACGAAAAAGCAGATGAATTGGCAAGAGAAGATCTGCCATGAATATCGCTTTTGCAGAATCAGTATTCACACCATTAGGTGCAAGCAAGAGTATAATTTCCCCTTAAATACTTCCGAATCGCGGATTGTAGATGGAGAGACCAGACGAAATGCAAAATTAGCAGAACGCTATGGGGACGCCTGGAGACTAACGGCAGTCATAACTGGACTTTTGGCCTATCATCGTAAAATATAATATAACGTTACAATCAACAGAGCTTCGTTTAAAGAAGGAATAAGAATAAATGAGGATCTTCGAGTCCACGATAGCCACAAAAGAGAAAATACAAGCGTACCGCATTTCCAACAGAGGAAGGTTTAGCGTTGGAGGCTGGCGTTCAGTACATAGCAAGGCTCATTAGCCGAAAAGTTGTAAAATAATCCAACTCAAATAAAATGTAATATGTACATATGTGCCTGTTAACATGCGTCATACTGTACACAACAACGAACAGGTCAAACCAATAAACGTATTTAGTTTAGTAAGAAACATGAGCTTTGCACAAGCATAAGAATAATCCCAACTAAATACTCATACACACGAGTATGTACACATGCTGCTTGTCAAAAGAATCGGAATTAATTAGCCAACATCAAATAAGCTTAACAGTAAACCTAACTTACAGCAACAAAGTAGCAGGAAATAAAGAAACCTTAAGTAATAAATTTATTCCAAGAATTTAAGCATTCAGCAAATAAGAAAATTCTACTAGAAAAAGAGAAATTTGAATAAAGCTATAAGAGGCGTGTTTTGTTTGAACATCACGAGCTAATAAGCCAATCATGATCGAATAAAACGAATTTAGCTTATTTCCGCTCTTGCCTTAAAATAAAATTTTGTTGGCAATAATCTTAAAAACTACCAAATATTATACTCGTACATACGTATATGTTGGCTTAATTGTCACAAAGCAGTTAAATGTAAATAATGGAGAATAAGTAATACTGGTAATTTTTAAAATTAAAAAATAATTATTATGTACTTATTAAGTACCGCTGACTACCCGGCCTGAAAAAATTATGATTTTCAATCATTTTTTTTTTTTTTTAACAAAAATAAAGTCATAGCATTAATATGATATATCATGTTTCGACTTGACTTTAGCAAAATCTCCAAAACAAAAATTAATAATTGTAAAAGTTATCGCTGTTTGTATGGAGCTCGTTTCTCCAAAAGTAGCTTGCGGTGATCATCACAGGTAATTGGAGATTCATCTAAAAGCAATCGGGCAAGCGAAATTTGTTTTAATAATAGATAACACTGTGCGACAGTGATTTTATACTTTTATGGAGACCTAGGACAACTTGTGGCTATAGAACTAAGCAAAATGGTATAGGAGAAATTTCCAATACACCCCCAAAATCTCATTTTATGCCATAAAACCGTTTTTCTGTAGGTTGATGTGAAGAATCACTCCTAACTTCGTCACTTTCCATCCGATTTCGAATTTGTTTCTTTAGTTCAAAAGAACAAAAACAAGCCTTTTTGACAGTGTGTTGCCAATTTTTCTGAAATGACAACTGACGAGACTGTAGACGGAAGTATTTGGAATTTTTTTATTTTTTCTCTATATTTTCAACTTTAACATAATTTTTATGATATTATCCGATATTGAGGATTTTTTTTAGTACACTACTGTCATAGTAAATTTAATTTTGCGTCGAATGAGCTATATTTGACTGTAATTGAATTAAAATTAATAGAGTTGTGTGAGTTTTAAGATTTTATTTTTTTTTTTACTAATTTGGTATGTAGGCATCGAAGCATGAAAATGATAACAAGTGTCATTATAAACACATAATATTTATTGGAGTATTGTGCAGTGCAACACTGTACGGTATGGTACGGTGCGGTACGGTGCAGTACACAACGGAACTGGTTCCAAACTTAAAAATGCATTGCAAAACTGCATCATGGCGAGTTCGGCCATTTTGAATGTTCAGTTAATTGTTGACGGCTGCTTTGCTTGCACGTGTTTCGACTCGTCCTCGATTTTTACCTATTCAAAAAGATGGATCAAGGAACCGGTATCAAATTTTGTGTGACAAACGAAGTTAAGTGCGCGGATGCATTCCGAATGTTGTCTGTGTCATACGGAGAAGCTACTTTGGACCAAAGCAACGTTTATCGGTGTTATCAGAAGGTCAAGAAGATGTGAGCGGCGAAAAGCGTGCCGGACGCCCGAGCACTTCAACATCAGACGAAAAAATAGATGAAGTGAAGTAAATGGTATTGACCAATCGTCGAATCACCGTTAGAGAAGTTGCTGAGGACCTAGACATATCGATTGGCTCGTGCGATCAATTTTTTTTAATGATTTGGCCACGAGATAAAGACGGCATCGACGGCTGAACGAGAAAACAAAAAACTGAGTCTTTGAAGTGCTTCGAAGATTGGAAAAAACGTTGGCACAAGTGCATAATATTATATCTCATGAGGATTACATGAGGGGACAAAATATATATTAATAAATAAATAAATAATTTTTGAAAAAAACACAAAACTCGCGATACTTTTTGAACACACCTCGTATATTATACATTCAATATTGCATACATATTTGGGTATCTAGAAGCTTGTTCTTGTTGTCTATGGCATAATTTGACAATTGCCCAAAAAAGGACTCGTGTCGATTGGTGACTTCGGCGAAGTAAGGAAAACCAATCACCGAGAAAAAATCATCCCTCACCCAGGCAATGCTTGCTCTCACGTATTTTGAGGTATGCGCTTCTGAGTAACAAAAGTGCTTTGAAAATTGGTTCAACTGGATGCCTAAGTTGAATGACTTCCTAGGAGAACTTTTGAAAAACAATAAAGTAATTTTCAGATTATTTTATATTAATATAAAAAATAAATAATTGGCGCGTACACTTCTGTTAGGTATTTGCTTGAGCTTCTCCTCCTATTTGCGGGGTGCATTTTAATGTTGTTCCGACTCCGAACGACAATTTTTTTTTTATGAGGAGCTTTTTC
This sequence comes from Anastrepha obliqua, assembly GCF_027943255.1. Lineage (NCBI taxonomy): Eukaryota > Metazoa > Arthropoda > Insecta > Diptera > Tephritidae > Anastrepha > Anastrepha obliqua. Next base: position 94,350,693 of record NC_072892.1, read on the forward strand.
ATGGCAGAAAAACCCTCGCAATTTTGAGTTACCTGCCGAGGGGCGACCGCCGTTAGAAAACACTTTTCCCATCATTTTGCTGTTTCGTGCACGGAGATCCGAACCTACGTACTCCCGAACGGTAGTCACGCACGAACCCATTCGGATACGGCGGCCGCCATTATTTTATATTATGGGGCGCAATACGAGAATTCTATTCGATTTAACAGATTATTTAAAGAAAAATATTTATTTTTGCTTGTATGTAATTTTTTTTTAAATCTTTAATAATTTTTTTTTTGTCCAAGGCTTCGATTTTTTTCTGTTTATAGTTGAAGAGTATCACAATCACTAAAAATCATCAATACAATTTTATCCAAGTCCCGAGAGTTAAAAATTAATATTTGATAAATTTTTGAATCAACGACTTACCACTATTTTTTCCTATTTCGCATTATTAAAAGAGGAAAATTTGTATGGTGACTATCCTGCAAATTATCTTAAAAACTAGTGTATCACTTGAGCTATCTAAAAAGATATAATACATACTTAAAGTGAAGAAGTAATGCGTAATACGAATTGCGTACTCAACAAATGGAGAATAAAACTTCAGAAGAAGCAAAATTTGAAATACGTGACTGAAACAAAAAACTTAAAACTCAAATTATCATTATTTTTCATAAATTACTTTTCACGATACTTATTGGATGCTATTTTATTATGTCGGCCACGTGAAGTACTTTTTGTTTTGGGACATCCACTTTATCGGTTGGATAAATAAAACAAATGAAAAAAATATACAGGACCTAAAATGTATAGCTCATAACAAATTTATTTTCTAAAATACTATAATTCAAGATAAAGGAAGAACGCGCTGTCAAATACGCCTTCTACAGCCACAACACCTAAGACACTTTCAATTTGGCCAAATTTGTACTCACAGGGCTTAAGTGGCGTATAAATGGCAAATTAATAGACAATATGTGCCATTAAGTGTACAAATTTAGGCGTTCATTCAATTAAAGAAATTGATAAGGGTATTAGTAAGCAATACATGCGCTTGGATACAACTAATCAACGTATCAGAAGAATATATGTATGTATGGATACAAAATATAAGTATATCGAAATCAATTGATAAAATTGAAGTGACCTGCCTAAATAAAATCAATAAATTGCTCATTTCATGCTGGCTAAACTATTGGTGATTCATATGATAGTTTAGTGCTTTATTTCTGCTTGACAACATATAATATTTCATGTCGCTTGTAAAATGCACCGAAGAAAAGTGTACACTTAGAGCTATGATACTTACGTATTTGCTCATTTAGCGATTCCGTAGCGTTTTTAATTCGACGGTGTACAGGCATGTAGTTTAGAAATTATGTATTTTAAATGTCATAATAGTTCAAATTGGGATAGTAAATGTACTGATTTTCATATGCAAGGCACACCACATCGCTACCAAGGTTGACTATTTTCCGATATTAACTTCAACGTATTGCAATTTAGCTGTCTTCCTTTCTTTTCTAATTAATGTCTATGAACTCTTTGCTACCTAGCCGGTTCCACTTCGCAACCTTTACTAGCATAACTATATCGTTTGTCTTCAGTTCCAATCCACAACTGCTTTCTATTTTCCCTCGAAAAAAATCGAAAAAATCGGCGCCTGAAAAATCGAAATATGGTATTAAATATTTTCAAACATTATTTCACGCGGAATTGCATATAACCGCCGGGGCCTAATAATAGCAGTGGCCACTTGACAGACGTCTGGTTTTTCGCAAAGTTGATTTTGAAGCAATCAATCATGTACTATTTAGTAAATCGCGGAATTTCGAGATTTTAAAATAACGATTCCGGGAACGTGATACTTCTATCTAAATTTGGTTAACCTCAAAAATACAGGAAGAAAGGCCTTTAAAGTATTCGGACTAAATAATAACATTCAGGTTTCAAATAAACAAATAGGCCTGATACCTCAAAACATCGCACTCGTAGCATCTACATCTAATTTCACTTCGTTAATAGCACTATGCGACAAAAAAGAAAGAAAAATAAATCAAATGTGGTATCGCAATTATGAAAGCGAAGAGCTATAGAATATTAGGCCACCTGTCATTTTTCCATTACAAGTCACATTTTTTTTTTTCAGTGTATTGAAGTTTTAGTAATTTGGCCTGAAGTAGACCCAATTATTTGGAAAAACTCGTATAAAACTACTCTTGCAATTAATATTGTATTTAAGAGTCAATATAAAATTTAGTGACGGCTATGTTTTTAACTATATTGACCCAACTTTTCTTACCGTGCGGGTCATTTCCACCCTTATTTCTTAAAATATAATATAAAAACTTGTATGCTTGCTTGCTTCAGATAAAAACGAACAAAAGGACAACATTAAATTAGTACTAACACTTTAATTCTATCGTACTCAATATCTTCTTCAATGTGTGTACATTATTAACATTAGGGTGGGTTAATTTGTAAGGAAATATTTCGCGTCATTCTTAACAAATTCGGATTTCAGATATAATTCTAAGAAACAAGTCCACTAGAACATAGCTCTAAAGCCAATTTCGGGCACGTCAAATTTTTGAAGAAGCTTTCTTTAATTAATCTCAAAACTTAGAAGGATTTATGGTAGAAAAAATGCTTTTCCTGTTGAAAGTAAAAATGATTTGAAACTACGATGATTTTATACACGTTTATATATTAATATACATAAATTACACCCTTTTTAGGGTATTTGACCGAGCTCTTCCTCCTCCTCCTATTTGTGGCGTGCGTCTTGATATTATTCCACAAATGGAGCCGACGTTTAAGTCGACTTGGAACGGCAAATTGCTTTTTATGAGGAGCCTTTTTATGGCAGAAGTACCCTCGGAGGTTTGTTATTGCCTGCCGAGGGGCGACCGTGATTAGAAAAAACTTTTTGCATCATTTCGGAGATCCGGTTCGGAGATCCGGTTGAGTTCGGTACGCACTCCCAAATGGTGATCCCGCACCAACCCATTGTTAAACATTAATGGTTACAAAAGAAATTTTTTCAATTTCTAGATTTAACCACGTATGAAAAAATTGGATGTAGTCACTTTTCCTATTACAATATTAAAAAAATCATATAACCCCATTATACAATATAAATTAAATTAAAAATACAGCTTGCATACGGTAGTTGAGGACATGCATATATGTGGCTATAACTTCCGGAAACCGCTATTTTTCATTTAGGTCTTTTTTAGACATGGAGGACTACAACTTAACTCAAGAAATGGAGAAACATGCAGTTATCGTCGCTACATGCGTAAATCACATCGACTTAGAAATCTCTAATTTTCTTAAGTGCGTCCGTTAATTCATTCATAAGGTTAGCCGTGAGTTGCAAGCATCAGGCGGTGATGCAGAATCTGTCGAAATACGCAAAAAACACGAGGAACATTCCGACACTGTCCGATCCGTAGAATTTATTCAAAAAGTACAATCAATCATTAGCAAAGACCCTTCAAATTCGATGAAGACCCTTGCATGTGAGCTTAATGCTTCTAAGGGACTTATCCGTCGAGAAGGTATCAGGTATAAATCCTACGTGATGCGCAAAAGACAGTTCACAAATATGTACAGCGAGTTATCCAATCCAAACGCCTTTAAAGCTAAATTAAACACCCTGAAGTGCCTGAGGCCAACATGAAAATGACTGGCAGCCAAATGACAGATGTCTGGCTATGTTCCAATCCTACAGAGGTTGCTGTTGTCATGCACATGAAGTTTCTAGCCACTTTTATAGTTTTAGGTGTTGTGACAGCCCATACATCTTTCTGCAAGACTGTGCTCCTTCATACAAGCGATGTTTATTGAATGATTTTATTGATATATCAAACTTATATAATAATTTAATATTGCGCAAAAATACGTGAAGCTTCATTAAATGTTGTTTAAAATTAATTCAAAAGCTAATTAGTTTTACTTTCAAGTTGTCCTCAAATACCTCACGCACCCTGTAGATACCAAAAGTAAATTTCTCATACCAAATAATTCCCATATATGAGTTTGCATTAAAAAGTAACAGTGAAAAAATTTTGGTAAATATTAATCTTTTTTTACCTTCGTATGTGTTAAAGATAGCTTCTTTTAAAAATTGGGTGGCTCGAAATTAGCTTTACCCTCTTTTTCGCAGAATTTTATGTAGAATCCGAATCTGCTCGGAAAAAAATTGTCCCACCTTAATGTGCATGCATAAGCAGTTCTGTAAAAAGCTCTTTTCAACACCACATTGCTTTTGTATTTCATAAAGTTCTCAACGAGTTCTGAAAAAATATAAAAATTAGTTCCACTTGCGTTAATTTTTGAAGTATTAGAAAATAATATGCCAAAGATATTCTGTTATGAAGCTCGGATTATGTAAACTAAAAGAATAGGCATCTGTTTGCCTCAGCAACCACATTTATTCTACCTTCACTCAACTTCTTACACTTAAACTAAGCTTACGTAAAGCAAATAAAGGACACTTTCGAGGAATTTAGTTACCGCAAAACCAAAGATTGTTGCTATTTAGTGTGCTCTGGGCAAAACGCTTGCCATTATCACATCTTCTCAATGAAGGTCATTCACGCTATTAAGGTGCCGACTTCATTAATTCATTGTTGTTGTAGAGTATCAGTGGTTGCTCTTACTCTTATTATAGCTTTAACGTTGTGAGCGCGGTCAAGCGTAATCAATAATAAAAAGATGATTATAAAGACACAGGAGCGGATTAAATGTATCACTGAAAAATGCCTTCAAAGGAGTTGGGAAATGGAACAGATTTTGCCAGTCCACTAAGTTGTATATTCACCAACATTCTTATTCTTCTTATTTGACTTAAAAATGTTTATCGATTTAAACTGTAATTGAAAACTTCGGCAGTTACGTCTCACCTCTCTCTTATTTTCATTCCAAGTATAAGCAAGTCACGTGGTTTGTTTTTCTGAACTTGGTTCTTCTAACGTCTTCTTCTTTCAAATGCTCTTAGAGCTTGTATGTAAAAGCAGGATGAGAGCATGTGGTGTGTCAGTGTGGTGTTTCTTCGCCGCCGGTAACTAAGCACCCGGCACCGGTTTCCAAGAATTATTCTTCGCTTGAGAAAACCTGCCGTTTTTGATGATATTTAAGCTGGTTGCGAAATAGACAAAGCCTTACTTGATTATGAAAAAGTTGGCTAAGAAGTTATCATTTTTCATAGAGGTAATGCTCAACAATACTCTGGATAGCCATTCGAGCCTCGTAGAGATGTCAATTTAATACACATCATCTCATAAGGAGCTTCTCGTCGTTTTGTTCAAATCATAACACTTTGAGTGTCACGTCGCAACTTTTTATACGACACCTAATACTTCTTGGGGCGCCACGTCGCACAAAAAGGTACGATAAGAATTGCTACCCGATAGACCCTATTGTGCGCTTTCATTCGAGACAACACAAACTGTTTTTATTTTTAGAGTGAACTGATATTTGCAAAAAAATTTTGTGCATTCATCGCGGGGCTTTGATTACAGTTCCGCCATGTCGTACAAAACCATGCGACATATCAAAAAAAGTTATCAAATACAAATTACACAGATTAATGATCGCTCAGAAACCAACGTATACTACAAGGTTGCGCAAAACTAATCCTCTTTTGTTTTTTAATAACTTGTTTAGAAAAAGAAAACACATTTGGAGTAATGAAAGTCTTTAGTTTGACATTTACTCGCTCTTTTGCTTGTCTGTTTGTATACTGCCGCTGTCTAGTTCACAAGTAAAAATTATAAGACAAGACAAAAATTATAAATCTTCCAACATGGTTGCGCTCCAGTGACAATTTTTGGTCAATTCATTATGCTAAAGTGGTGAGTGTCGATTTGTATTCTGAGGTATTTTTCAGAATTCCATTTTTGTGGAAATCCGGTCTTTCATAGATTTTCTAATTGTAAAAACATGCACACAAGGTAAAATCGGCCTGCAGGTCAACTTCAGATCCAATCTAATTTCAAAATCCAAAACAAACCCTAACTGTTTAGCACCTTAGGGGCATCTGATTTTTCCATTGAATTTCATTGTCCACTTCTTTTTCAAGCCATCTAACCAAATATGATCATGATCACTAAAGACGATTTTCATCCCAAAGTCAGGATCAGATGCTTGGAATGTTTGGCGAACAGATAAAATATGATAAAAATCTTCAATAAAACGTTGTTGAATCGTGTAGCGAATTAGCTTATAAGAATTCTTGATGCTGATGGTAAGGTGTAATGCAGGCCCGTAGCCCTTTGAGAAACGCAACGATCTGCTCGGCAAATGAAATGATAAATGGTGATGAATCCCAAGTTACTGCTTACTTACAGGCAGGAAGAAAGTTAATTAAAGGTTGATTAAACAACTTTTATCCCAGACTCTCAACTCAGCACAGTGGCACTTTTGGGGTATTAAATAAAGTTATGTATATGTAGTTAGTCCTGCCATAAGTTCTGTTACAAGTAAAGTCCGTTATAGATATGAAATTAATTTTACTTTTATGAATGACGTATGTTTTATTTAATCATATAAACACCTACCTATGTAAATATTAAGAAAGATAAATAATATTTTAAATTTTAAATTGTCACCATTTGCTTTTACACCAGCCTGCAAACGATTCGGCCATTCAGCTATTGCAGCACGCAGGGTTTCCATGTATATTGACGTCGCTGCTCGAACCAAAGATTGTTTGAGACTCCAATCTCTCCAAATTTCCCCCCATCCGGAGGCTGGATGGTGGCCACGCTGCACCCTGCAAACAACATTTTTTACATCTTTAGAAGTTTTAGCATAGATTTTGTCGCTTTGCTTATTAAAAACTTCTTCAACAGTGAAAATTTTCTCATCAATGAAAAGAATATTTTCATGGCCGTTGACCGCGTACCACCGAAGAAGCTGCGTTGAGCTGTGTTGAGTTTAATTTTGTTCAAGCGCGTTGCCAAAAAATGATCAGTTGAACAACGAAGAGCCTTCATGTGGAGATCGTCTCTATTTAGTCTTGACATGGGTCTGGTCGATACATTCATTTCCATGGACTGATGTTCTGCTTTCGAAGCGGATTTCTGCGAATTCTTTCTCACACGACTTTTATGGCTGCACTAGTTCGAACCAGGCGAGGACCACCAATTATTTTTCTCTCTGTCTCTTCAGTCATTTGGAAAAATTGATTGATAGTGCGATAAAAAAAAACATTCTCGAAATATTAAGTTTTTTTAGCAGTTCTCAAATCTCGCTTGCACTTTTACCGCGCTGATGTAGTGCAATGACTGAAATGAGAAATTTGCCACAAAACTGAGTATAATTTATGAGTATGTATTGTAATATTTGTCACAGAATTTATGGCAAGACAGTGTAAATGAAATAGTTTTCTTATTACCAAAATTTTTAATTTAAAAACTCTCACCAAATTCACACTGTGCAAAACTACAAGCCAACTATACTTTTATGTCAATGTCTTCATTTTTAATCGCATTCGTTGATTTTCAAATCCCTGTGACCTCTTTCTTCATGTAAAAATCTCCGTTAAGAATACACAGCAACAAAAACAATCAATTTACAAAAATAATAGGACAAAAATAAAAAAAAAGATTTTTATCAACTACTAAATTTAATTCCTTTCATTACTTCAATAATCACCGTACTAAAAATTTTGATAATTATTTTCTGCCGCATAAATACAAAACTAAAAATGAACAAGAAGAAATAGAAATAGAAAACATCGTTAAAACGTAAAATTCCTAAAAGTTTAAGTACCTAATTAACTTATCGTACATTCCACCGTTGCTAAATGGCTCAAGTGGATTCTGCCTTATACAAAATTTACTACTTTCCACGCAATTTACCTCCTAGTGAATAATAAGCACCGCTAGAAATGTGTGATTAGCTATTTAAATGCACATAAATATGTATGTTTGTACGTGCATATTTGTGTATTTATGCCGAGCCAGAGCAATGTCGGTTATTTTGTACAGACCGCAATGTTGTGATTTGTGGCTGTTTGGTCGTACAAGTTCACTCATACGTAAGTATGTATGTGCGTAAAGTACATGTGTAGCGTTCATCGTTTTATCTCGAAATGCTATTTATCATAACTTAGCATCACCAAAATACGCTCTCGCAGTGCAGAGCAGAGCAGAGGATTGCCTAGGCTGATAGGCAGACAGGGATTGGGCGGGGGTAGTCAACAAAATCGATAGAAATTGAATAATATTCAACACTATTTGTAAATAAAGTTAGTTGCACCTGTCTGCACAGAGCTAAGAATATACCTGCTGGATTTATTTTAAGGACAATGCCGATATTACACGCTTGCAAATTTTATTTCATTTAGCGCAACACTACAGCGAACACATTTTTTTCTTACTAAAATCTTCTTTAAATCCTATTACAAATACTACAAAAAAATTTTTGTATTTCGGGATATTATAATTCAGGCGATGTGCCCAGAGTCATGTTATGAAGTTGAAACACCGTAATATACTTGTACATAGGTGGTATCATGCCCTCTACTAAGTCACCCTATCATATATCCTTAGATATTCTCTTTCCATATCACATATGATGTCCAAGAGAAAACAAAATTAGAAAGTATAGAAATTTTTTGTAAGCCAAGTTTTCAAACGCTCGCCTCGAAGAGACTGGCACAACACGAGATGCTGCCAGGCGTGGCAGACCCCGGAGTAGCCGTTCTGCAGAGAATATTGCTGCTGTAGCCGAGGATGTCATGGAAGCGCCGTCGACATCGACCAGACGACGTGCCATGCAAATGGGTATCAGTCGACGGTCTTTACAGTGAATTTTGATACAAGATTTGAAGATGTTTCCGTACAAAGTCCAGACGGTGCATTAGCTGTTAGCTGCTGACCGCCAATCGCGTCTAACATACGCTCAAGCCATCCTTAATCACCACCAAGAGGAAGATGATTTTTCATCAAAAATAATCATGAGTGATGAGGCCCATTTCCATCTTGGCGGGTACGTAAATAAGCAAAATTTACGCTTCTGGGGCACTGAAAATCCGCGTGTAATCCACGAAGAGCCATTACACCCGCTCAAAGTCACTGTATGGTGTACTGTTTTCGCTGGAGGAGTCATCGGACCTTTTTTCTTCGAAGACGTCGCGGGCCAAACGGTTACTGTGAATGGTGAGCGCTACAGAGCAATGATCAACGAATTCTTTTTGCCACAACTTGATGAATTGGGATTGGGAAACATGTGGTTCAAACAGGACGGTGCAACGGCACACACTACACGTGCCACAACCGATATGCTGAAGGATGCATTTCCCGGGCGCCTAATCTCCCGTTTTGGCGATTTGCAAGATCGCCTGATTTGACCGCTCCAGACTTCTTTTTGTGGAGCTTTTTGAAGTCGCGGGTTTATGTCAACAAGCCTCAGACTCTTGCAGCTCTTAAAGACAATATCCATCAAGAATGCGAGGACCTATCGCCGGAAGTTTTGGGCAAAGTGATGGAAAATGCCATTGATGAAATAAATTGTAAATTAAAAATCATTTGAATGAAATTCTGTATGTTATTATGTATATTAACAAGCAGGCGAAGTATTTTCAAAAATTAAGACGGCTACAACATTACAGTCAACATGGAGGAATAAAGAGGCATCACAACCGATTACTTTGACAGCTTTTGAGCTCAACTCTTCGAGCAATCGCCCTGCAATAATCAGCCGTTTTTGGTGATATAAGTAGACTACTACACAGCTGTATTTCAACCGACTGTCGTTAAGATCGATGTTATGTCGATAATTCGGAATTTATATGCTTAACCAGTATATTGCTCGTGATATTTCTGAGTAGGAGTTCTAAACCATCCGAAATTTGATTCGTATAATAGGTTACTGCAGGACCCACTGAAATTTTAATGAATTTAATAAAGGAAATGTTTGAAGGTTATAAAGCAAAAATCATAACAATGATTTGATAGCACAGAATAGCAACTGTGTTGATTTTTGTATTCAGTAAGATTTGACGAGGGAATTTATTTTGAAAAGAAAAATTAATAATCTAAACATCGACGACATTTGGTTCCAACAAGACAGCCCAATTTGTTAAACAGCGCACAAAACAATCGATTTATTGCAATATTCAAGCCACTATTCACGCTATACGGCCAGATTTATTGGAAAAGGTAGTAAAAAATTGGTGGGATCGAATGAAGCACGTCACTCGTAGTCACGCCAGACATATGTCGGATTCATATTTAAAAAATATATGCCATGAAATTATCTACCAGATTTTAATAAAGAAAATCGTTCCAACAATCGGCTTAGAATTATCATCTTAACCGCTCAAGCACTTAAAAAAACGCCCAAAAGTATTAAAGGACTGACGCAAGCGCAAAATGTGGATCCGGCTGCTTTTAAGGAACACGCTTTATTTGAATTCGAAGCGTGAGCCGGACAGATAAAATTCAGCTTCCCCGGAACTTCGACTCTGCTCTATTAGTTACATATATATTTAAACAACGATGTCATACAATATTACAAAAACAAAATACATACATACATTTTCTTCAGCTTGCAAACGAACATTAGACATCAACTAAAAATTTATATTTTTTCCACAAATATAAGATAAGAAATTTGTTGATATTTGTTCGTACAATTTATGTGTACAAGCACCAGAGTGGCATTGAAACTCTTAACAAAATCATCAATATTCTCAGGAAAATGTCAATATGTCGAATTGTCGTCCTGATTGACGTTGATCCCACTATGACAATTGCGATGCATACGTTTTCCCTAAGTGTACAGGTATGTATGTAATTTTTGCCAGCCCACCAAAAAGCGCATTGAATATCTCACTAATTCATCTTAATCTTTATAGCCTACTTGAATGAGTACCTATTCAAAACAATTGGTTGACCTCAAAAGTTTAACAAAAGTAGAACCAACTCATTGCGCACGCCTTCTAAATATGTATTGCGCTATTTTTGTTGTGGTTTTTAGTAAATCTGTCACACATTAATCACTGATATACTTTCACTTTTTCGTCACATAATGACAGCATGACAGCAAGTACTTGCCTTACGGCTGGAACATATGTGCTATATATGCTTATGTATGTACTATTACATTGCACACACATGCATTTGTTGATATACGTAAAATAGCAGAAGAAGGACAAATGCATTCTACAGTATTTAACCAGGGAAAGTGATAATTACACTAAAGCACAGGAACATTAAATTGCGCTGCTGTCTTATTTTCATTTGTCAGGGAAAAAGTTGGTTAAAATTCTTACCACAAATCAATATTTTTAGCATGGAAAAATTACTTCATATGCGAACTCCAATTTCCTTCAATTAAAGTGCGAAGAAATCTAATAAAGAAGAAGATAGAAGAGCTTGGGGCATTAGGCAAAATTGAACTTCATATGCCCGGAACATATTTTCGGTTAGATGTCGTACTTATATATGGACGTAGTCATAATTATGTTAGGATTATATGACTCTTATCTGTAATTATCATCAATTTTCATTATGGATGAGTGGATGGGTGAACGGATGAAAATAAAGATTTCTCTATAGAGGCATTCCAAAGTTGCTGATACACAGCAAATTGTTGGTATTTTTTAGGTATATGTTAAATTAAAATAAAAAATTGGATTGGGCACACTACTAAATATTCCTTGCTTCTAATGTTTTGAATGTTTTATTCGATATATTTTTAGGAAGCGCAATAGACGTTGTGGATTTGTATGAGATAATTCTATACTGAACCAGTAGCATGCAAATATTTCCGAGAACAATTTAAAATCATGAAATAATGAAATCTGCGACCCCAAATGCCAGTTTTCACATTTCTCGAGTACCAAATATTGATGTGAACACAAAAATCACGCAGGCTTTGGTGCGAATGATTGATATTTTTTATGTCGAAGAAGATATACAACTACAACAGCGAAGAAATTGTACAAGCACAACTCGATTTTTGAGTCACTTGAAACTTACACTTTATTATACCGAAATTCAATAGGACATACAAGTGCATACATTTTATTTTTTATTTTTCATGAAAGTTTGAAATTTTGATAAAAATCATTATATAAATACATCACACTATTCTGGTGAAAATAGGTAGGTATTAAAAAAAGAGGCGTAGAACCTCTCACGCAAACTGAAACCTTCTTAAAGCTTTTCTCTGGAATCGGTTATGCTAAGGTACTGAAAATTCATTATTGTACATAAATTAAATTAATTTTACATAAACTATGAATACGCTACTTAAACCGAAAAGCACAAGGTATTGGAAAAGTAGCTTATTCTACAACTTTTTATAGTTCAATCGGAATTGGATAAAATCTCTATGTACAGTGAACACTGTTATTGGCGATACTTGATTGTTAATTATACAAAGTTTGAAACTTGGATTTATGTGGTTTCTGAAGAAGAATGAACTACATTTTTATAAAAAACAAATATTAAAATCAAATGAATTGAATCCCTGTGATATTATATATTCATTAAATGGGTCAGACCTTACTTGTTGAGTTGAAAGGACCCAATATTTATTAAAGAATATTTATTGTATTACATATTTTTTTATTATATATTAATATATTTTTGAAATCTAGAAATTAAGTCGAATCGATTGGTATGGAATTTTCTTAAATTGGACGGAAGCCTTTTATTTGTTATTTCGTCAAGCCTTTTATTTTTGGCGAATGGGTTTGTGTGTGACTACCATTCGGAATTCAGAGAGAACGTAGGTTCGAATCTCCGTAAAACAGTAAAATTAAGGAAAACATTTTCCTAATAAGGGTCGCACCTCGGCAGGCAATGTCAAACCTCCGAGTGTATTTCTACCATGAAAAAGCTTCTCATAAAATATCTGCCGTTCGGAGTCGGCTTGAAACTATAGGTCCCTACAGTTGTGGAACAACATCAAGACGCACACCATAAATAGGAGGAGGAGCTCGGCCAAACAACCAAAAAAGGGTGTACACGCCAATTATATATATATTAGGCCGGGTCGATTTGTGGGGAGGCAAAAAAATCGCCCATTGCTCTGTGAAAATCTTATTCTAGGGATCAAAACAAGAAATTTTGCCGAAGGAACCATACCTCTAAAACAAATTCTGATGTCCCCCAATTTGGGTCGAACTTTTTAGTTTCTTTTCTCATGTAAAGGCCAAAAATGGTGATATTTTGAAATGATTGTATGGGGAACCCCCCAGGGGAGTTCCAGGGGGTGTGCCACTGGCATGGGTGGATCGGCCGTCCAAAGTTAATGGGGGTCGGTCATACATTTGGACTCGATTGGAGCACTCTAAATGGGTCAAAGTGGGATTTTTCGTTCGACCCAAATTGGGGGGCATAAGAATTCGTTTTAGAGGTATGGTTCCTTCGGCAAAGTTTCTTATTTTGATCCCTAGATCACGATTTTCACAGAGCAATGAGCGATTTTTAAATCGACCCGCCCTAATATATATATAATTTCCACCAAGAAGAAGGCAATCAATACCACTTTGGTAGAACGATTTATCTTTTGCCTCGAAATAGACATCGGTTTCAGCGACAACCTCTTCATTCGAGCGAAATTTCTTACGGGCGAACAGCCAGTAGTCGCTGAGAACTAAATCTGGCGAAGACGGTGGATATGGGAGCAATTCGAAGTTCAATTCATGCTGTTTTTCCATTGTTTTGATTTAATTGTGACACGGTGCGTTGTCTTGGTGAAACAAAACAGTGACGTTCTTTTGATATCTTTACGATATCAGCTCACTCACGCAACTTCGCTTTTCGACCATTCAAAACGATTTTGTGGATTTTTTGATGTTTTCTGATCTCACCGCTTCATTGGTATGTCCACTGCGTTGTGCATCATCGGTGTCTCTACAACCACGTTTGAAGTCAGCAAACAATCGTTTTCGGGGCAGAATCCTCATCAAGAAGCAGTGTAAAATTAAAACACAAAACTCTTTTTGATCCACTGTTTCGAAAATAACAAAAGGTGCGTCACTCTTAGCCCAAATCATGAAATGTTAACATATGTCTTTTTAGGCTTAGTACTAATTGAAACATGAATTAAATTAAAAAAATATATATTTTTTATAATTAAATCTGTTTCAAAAGCTAAAGGCCTATAGCTGGATGTTTTCTTAGAATAAATACAACGAAGGGGGGGTGTATGTGGTGAATATTATTAGACGATGTGGAAATAAGATTAAAAATTACCACCTATGAAGATCTGTCGATGTATGCCAAGAAATGAAATAAATATGTATTTTTTTTTTAAGTAGCCAACTATTATTACTATATTTTTTTCAAATACTCTATAACTGTAAGATTCGCACACAATTGCTGGTACCACCAACTGGCTCACTGCAACTCATCGCCTATTGGTGTAACAATCTTAGTAACGCACCGCTGCGTCTTGACGCAAATTTCGAGCATAAACATCATAAACAACAAGAAAACCTGAATACGAATACTGCTAACAAAACTGCCGCTCAGCATGCATGAGTTACTGCAAGCATTCAACTACCCTACACCGCCACCTCAGCACAACGTTTGCCTCACCCCTCAGTTAATAGCTAGCACCCGATTTTTGGTAACGCGAGAAGTGCAATGAACGCGTTCATAAATTATGTGTCTAATCGAAGCGGTTTGTCGCCGACATGAACTGAACTGAAGTGCCACGCAACATGTCATCGTCATCGGCGCTGTTGGATGCTATTGGCGTAAATTGTACATTTTGCCTATGCCCCTTTATACCTTCACTCTATCTGCTCACTGCTTTTTGGTTTGGTTGATGTTGTGGTAGCTGATATTTTTGCTTGTTGTGTTTTGGTGATGTTAGACGATAACTTATGAAATACATAACACGTCGTTAAATGGCTTGAAAGTAGCATAAGCAACCTGCTTGTAAAGGCAAAGGCGCCGACACCAACACTGACATTCCCATCCTCAAAGATTCATTAACGACACGCAAATCATGCACATCATTTATCATACGCCATCGCTAACATTATACGCGCACAGCCCCTGACTACGATGTTGGTTTGTCGTCTGCTGCATACTGCTCGGCTGCGGTAGTATGCCATTGCACCCTAACTGCCAAATGGTAGTGTTCTCACAAACACTCAATCACGCTTCAAGTGATGGCCATATTGCCACTGATTGTAAATCAAATCACAGCAAATCCTTCTCAAAGCGTGAATAGGAAGAGTGGTTGGGTTAGGGTTCTGACCACTATATATTCGAACGTAACTAGGTTGTTAAGTGGAATTTAAGGGCATTAAAATGTGAGATAAGATGATGAGTTGGTGTAATTGACATTTTGCTATCCATGCACGTGCAGCTTCCAATAGCTACAACAAAATCAATTTGTAATAAATTAAAGTTTACGATTAAGTGAATAATGGGTAATGCAAATTACAAAATGAATAATGAATAGTAGTAGTTCAATATACATACATATTTTTAAGCACTTGTACAAAATCTAGACTCTAGATACTAGCAGGAAAATTAATTATTTTCCCTTTCAATGGCTACTTAAACGCCTGAGCGAATTCTGCTGAATCACAGAAACTTAGCAAAATGAAAAAAAAAAGATATTGTAAAACATTGATTTAAGGATATTATATAAAATCGCATATAACATTTGCTGGCGCAACGAAGCAGTTTTTACTACCAAGGTACATTTTCAATACTATTGTAGATATTAATACTATTTTATGTAGCCATGAACTGTTCTTCGTTCCGGATTCCACTCATTCGGAATTCTTTATTACATTTCATTATTTCAAATCAGTTATTGTACTCCTTAACAAGTGAAGTAATTAAAACATTAAGTTCAAAACTCTAACTTTGTTTTACTCCCAAAAACACATTCATACTAAAGCGGGAAGGCCAGTGAATTAGCTCTTCATGCTTTTGTGCCAAAAAACGAACTGGTGCTGGAAGAAGGTGAGTATGCAGTTGAAGTATTTGCTGACATGGAGGTGGGTCCTGAAAACGCCAGCTTTGCTTGTATGTGCCGTGCGTCCAGAATAAATGAAAAGGACAAAATCATCATAAGGTGTATTAACTGCATGTTATATGGAAGACGAAGGGAAACTTGTCTATTTGCCATAGCGGAAATGAAGAGAAGTCGCCGTCAACCCAGAGTACTCGCACCTTTCATTTGGTGTTTGGTAGTTGACTGCCTATTGACAGAATTGCAAGACTTCATTCACAACCGAGCCTACGCGGATGATGTGATGATCAGGTATATCTCTTAGTGTGGTTTGTGCAAAAACACTGAGAACCTTGAATAGCATTCATGACTGGTGCGCCAAGTCAACACTAATCCTATTCATGCGCTAAAAGGCTGGAAGGTACGAACTGGCTGATGAATTGGCGAACTTGTAGTGTCCAATTGGATCGGAGCCAAGTATAGTGCCTGTATTCGGGTATTGAGGCTCTCAGACTGTTATGCCGGTGATTAGCAGTAATGCTAAGACACAGAATTATGCAATCAGTAGCCAGGTAACAGTAACCTGGTAATCGAATAGAGGTCCTCCTCCATGGGAATTCTTTATTCGCTCTTACATGTGATGGGCAGTGAGGTGAGGTTGGGTAATCGAGGTTAAGTTATGGAAAAAGTCAAGCTCACATCCTATTATGACGCCGCATGAGAAACTTGTGCCGACCTCTCCTGACAATTACTGAGATCTTTCAACTTATTAAAGAATTGTCTACCTGGAATGGTGACTCTTAATAGAGGTGTACAGTAGCATTTTTTTCCTTGTTCACTCCTCTCGGGAGCATAGGGCCTCGACAAGACTCAGTCTTGCGTTGGTTTCGTTAATCTATTTAGATTTCTGACAGGGTAGGTGATTAGCCTGCCGCTACTAGGCTTAAATAGTGAGAATACCTACCTATCTTTGCTTAGGAATAACGCCTTCTTACTGCTTGGAGTGACATCTGTGTTTCACATTTTTGTGCCAGAAGGATCGCACAGATGCAGTAGCATAGAAGTCGTGAAATCATTACTTCTCCTTCTTCATCTTGACAGGCCATGTGCCTGAACACCAAGCCTCTGGGAGAGTCTGCTTATTAGGCAGTGTTCCATTATAACGGAAATAAGTGTGCTAAATCTATGCTTATTTCAGCTCATCAAAATTTTTGTGTGTTTAGCATTCAGAGTCGGCCACAATTGCCGGTCGCTTCTGCAGGTGGACTCGTCACAACATCTTTCGTTCGTTATTCTTGCAAATCTCTCCAAAATAAGTAGTTATCGGTAGTTTGTCGGCCCTGCAGTGCCTTAGAATACGATTTATTCAAATAAAATAAAAGAGACTTAAAACAGTACAAACCCATAATGGGTCAATATCTCAGACTACTCGAAACATAGCTAGATATAATCATAGGTTTAACTCAAATACCATATGGAATAAATAAATAAATAATTTGCGCGTGCACTTCTGTTAGGTATTTGGCCGAGCGCCACCTTCTATTTGTGGGGTGCGCCTTGGTTTTGTTCCACAAATGGAGGGAGTTACAGTTTCAAGCCTACTCTGAACGGCAAATGGTATGTATGAGGAGCTTTTTCATGGCAGAAATACACTCAGAGGTTTGCCATTCTCTGCCCAGGGGGGACCACTATCACTTTGAATGTCATGCACGGAGATTTGAAATTAAGCACTCCCGAATGGTAGTCATGCACCAACCCATTCGGCTACAGCGGTCACCTTCTGAAATACTAAACATCCTTCCAAAATCTTGCATCGCTCAAACAACGCAAAGACCAAAGGTGGATTATGGAATTATAGCTGGGACACAATTTTATATCATCTCGTTTGCATCTAAGTTCTGCGCCAATTATCTCGGTAAGTTATATAGTAGATCAGATCTTCAGCAAACTACCAAAAATTTACGAAAAAGTACATCACAAGTAGGATCTAAAGATTACGCCTCAATATAATATTTTGACAATATTAGAAAGTTTGGTCTAAGGAAGATAGTTATTCACCTAAGCTAATCTAACTATTTCAAACGAGCATTTAATAGCTTCAACGAGCTTGCAGACGATGTGACATATGTAAAATATTCACCCAACCTCTGAGTGGTGGCCGAAGAAGAGCGTGCTATTATTACATACAAATAGCTGTGGCATGTCATATCATATGCAACATATTTATGTTCCAGTTCTCTTTATAGAAATAAGTAGGCAATTAATTGAGCAAGAGAAAAATCACACCAGCTTGGAAACTGCCACAATTAATTCCGCATGTGACATCATCTATTGGCCCCCCTTTGATTCAAATCCCTATGACCTCTTCCTAATACATAAAGGCACTAATTTCATTTAGAAAATTGAGAATAAAATATATAAAAACAAATGAATGTAACTAAATATAAGAATTGCACCTAAGGAGCCACAATACGCGGACCAAAGCCATAACTGTAAAACTGAAACTGACATTCACCCAATACATTTACTAATTAAGCACAACTCTCTTGAGTAAGGGAGAATGAAAGCGAGTGACAGAAGTAGCACACATCAAATGACATTGCAAATAATGTTATAGCATTGAATTTTCGTTGCGAAGGGCATCAGCGAAGGTTGCAATTGGTTGGTTCAAGGGGAAATATATAAATAAGATGATGCGAAACCATGCGATGCGATGTAAAGTGATTCAAGCACAGCAGCGTCATCGCCATCAGCAATATGTATGCTGACAATGCGCAACCTCGTATACAGGGCCGGCGAGGTAATCCTGGAAAATATTTAGAGGGATGTGGAGGAACTACATTCGGTGCAAAGTTGTTAATATAGACGCATATTTTCAAAGTAGTATTTCCTGATTGTCAGTAGAGCATAGCAATATACGTGCAAATGCAATAGTGAGTCGACAGGATGAGGACAGAAGAGCAGTAATACTAGAATTCCTTCGCACCGGAAAAACCGTAGATAATTGAGTGATTGGGCTATATAAAACTACAAGTTTATGACATATCCGGAGCTTTTTGTGAGAGAGTGTGTCAGGATGACTCCATATCTGCTCTCAAGGTAAAGAAGACTCAAACTTAGCTCCACCACAACCTTTCTTTCCCCTGAGCACTCATTATCATGACGATAATGCGACCTACCGTACATCGTTGTGAGTGCAATCAAAATAGCAAATAATTTATGTCTGAATTAAAAGCAAAAATTATGGAGATTTTCTCTACCCCAATTTTAATAATTTCAAAACCTTTTTGCATTTATGTTATAATTACTTCAACAATTAAATCATTTTTCATTGTATATTACTTTAAGGTGTACCAGCCAATTTGAAGTGCACACAATTGAAGTTTCCTTATTTTCATTTATAATTTTAAACTATTACAGCTCTAGATGCTGAATTGTATTGTATAAAACAAAAACATATACATATAACCATAACCCCTGCTCGTACCATTTATTTAGCTCGACGAAACTCTGGCCCAAGTGTTACGCGTCAACGCGTGGTAAACGGATCAGTCTGATGAGCGAGAGAGGTCACAATACGAGCCGAAATGTAAATGCCTCTGATATAGACACTTTGCTCAATACTGCTGTTGTGGAAATAAACTCGAATACCTTTTGTATTTTTTATTTATTTGAATGAATAATAGGATTTATTCCCGAGTCTGGCTCGTCATATTCATGTTTGGTCCAAAATTTTCATCACGAGTCAGACTCCTTAAAATACGGCCAGGGTTTAAAAAGCACTTTTACTCGTATGGACTTTTTATTTCGTATTAATTGATCCAACTTCATTTCAAATTGTTTTGATTGAGGTGCAATGATAAAAATTACTGTATAACTGCCAAGTCAGCGTACTGAAAACGAATGTCAGTACTACCTGGAAACGAAAATCCGTGTCTTGAGGGATGGAAATCTTTATTTTGACCTTTACGCGCTGCATTGCTTGTCTGTTTGTATACTGCAGCTGTCAAGTTGACAAGTGTCAAATTATAAATCTTCTAATAGGGTGATTAATTTTGCCCCGCCTTGTATACCACCTTGGTCAAAAACTCCCCGGAACAACCGCCAGGTGGCGCTCTAAATCAACTGATTTGAATTATGCATTCTTTTGGTTAGGTTACCACATCTGTGATTAACATTCCTACCAAAATTTTATCGCCATTGCTTGACACTTGTAAAAATAACGCCGTATTGAGTAAATCTACCTCTGCACGTGTTTTCGATTTACAGTTTCAAAAATGGATTTAAATTTGCAATAAAGAGTTTGTATTAAATTTTGCGTCACAAATGGGTTCTATTAAAAATATCTTAAAATATTGTGAAACTAATTCGGTAATGATACTCTAAAGAAAACAAGCGTTTACAAGTGGCATGAATGCTTCAGAAGAGATCCTGAGTGCAACAAGAATGACGAAGATGGTGTCAGGCCGTCGACATCGAAAACTGATGAAAATATAAATAAAGCAAAAACAAATTGATCAATAACCGCAAATTAGCCATCAACATTGCTTATCATGAAAAAAGGGGCCGCGTTGTTATCAAATATCGCCAAAGACATGATTTCCAAAGCTGAATTCGGCCCAACATTCATCCAACGCGCAATCCAGATAATAGTTGAGTGAGTGGAAAGCTCCGAATGAACCAAGACCAAAAACACACAAAGTCTTTTTGAGTTAAAACAGAAAGCAATGCTCACGGTTTTTATGGATTACAACGATAATGTCCACGGCGAATTTTTGCCAGAAGGTCATACAGTTAATAACAACTATTATTTGCACATTATGAGACATTTTCGTGAAGGAACTACCGAAAAAGAAGGGATTTCTGAGAAAAACAACACACCATGCCAACGCACCGGCATGCAATGTCATCATTATCCTTGAATATTTAACCATGAACGAAACGAATATCATCCAACAGCCATCAAATTCTCCTGATATGGCTCCCTGCATTTTTTGGTTTTTGTTGGATCGAGTCAAAAAACCACTACGGTCAGTCCGTTTGAACAGCTGAAAATAGGTAATGGAAAAATCGAAGACGGTTTGATGGCTATACCGAAAATAGAGTTCCAGAAATGTTTCGAGAGCTGGCGATACTAGGAATTTATTATTCACAAGAAAAGCAAGCCTAAAATGATTTGAAAGCGAACAACATTTTATCACAGTTCTAAAAATTATAAAAGTCGGAACATTGGAAGAAAAATTAGTTCTAACTATGCCCAGTGAGAAAACATTATCATTCGGAAAGCTGCACTGAGGAATATAGAAATTTATTTTCTCAAGTAAATATGGGAAGTCAATCGCCCCACTTATCAAATCGAAAACGAAAATGATGGGGGAATAATTAGAGTAGGGTCGAATTAGATCAGTGAAATGAAAATAATGCAAAGCATTGCGGACAAAGACTATGTAGAAACGTGAAAGCCTGCTAATGTGGTATCCAAATAATAGCGTATTCTAGCTTAGAACACACAAGATAATTATATAACAACTTTTTAGCACTGGGATCAGTAAAGTTAGATATGGCCACCAGTTTTATTAATGATGTGTAAAGAATTCATGGCGATATCTATCAACACTAACTCAGCGGATGAAAATATGTCTTTTCTTGTATTAGAAAGTCGTAGTGTAGTATAATATATTGAAACTTTCAAGACGTTTTTCTCGGTACTTTGGTACACTCATGCAACAATGAGCAGAATGCAGTCCCACTATACCGATTTGAGTGCAAAGGAAACAATTTTTCAATAATTAACCTTTAATTTTATTTACCATATATATTAAATATTCCGGATTTACCTGGATGACCCTGTACAATACTTAAAATGTGCAGCGAAAAATCAACGACTGCGTTTAATGATGAGGAAAAAATTACATACAAAAGTAACAGTCGAAAGTTTAGCAAAACCATTCCAAAAAGAGCAGCAGTGGAAAATTGGTTGAAATGACTTACAAAATGTATGTATATACATTTGTAAGAGTACTTGGTTGATAGAACGCACTGATGATGTTTCGGAAAATGGAAGCAGATAAGTGCGTTCGGAAAATGTCAGATACAGCAGTTGAGGTATCGAATCCAAGCATACAAACACATTTGAGGTTATTTTTCTTACACGATGTAAAGGAAGTTAGAGCAACTATTAACTGCAAATGAACTAATATAGACACCTGCAAAGAATCCGGTTCAGTATGGCCAATACTGAATGAACGAAAAACACGCAGCTTATTAAAGCATTCGAAAACCTTTATTACACATACGAGGATCGCTATTCATATTTCTGGTTGAACAATGGAAAGATGAACATTGATCATTGAAAACGCTTGTATTGGTTTTAATAGCAATAGACAATTACTCCGACAGAAAGTGGCAATTAGAGCCCGGCCTCGCAGTTGGCACGCTCGACACTAGTCGGGGAATGTGTGACTTCTCTGTTGATTTCATCCAAATACAGCGATATTGGGGCCATTTGGGTTCCTGGTTTCAGAGACATTGCGAGAAACTACTTTCGGATGAGCTAGCTCCGCCAAATGAGAAAACTAGAGTTCTCTTGGAAACTTGTAATCTGCTAATGGAAAGGCGGGCTTCGAGTTAATTCGGGAATCGCTGCGTTAGTGCACAAACGAGCAAAGTCGCGAAACCATGCTGGACACTGATAAATCAAAAGCAGCCAACAAAGCTGCAGCACTCACTTTTTTACTACACCTACGGATATATAATAGCAAGCTCAAATATCACACGCCTGCTGAATTTCATAAGCATGATACCTTGAAGCGATTAGCGCAAACCTAATTTGGTCATCGTTCTGTCGCCATCCTCCGCTCACCAAGAAAATCACTTCAACGAGGATCTAAGGGTAACTTCTCATTAGGAAATTTTCATAGGCAAGTGTTTATTTTGCGATTCTCCGTAATTTTTGTCAAAACTGAATCTCATTTTTACTGCAGCCGTGAAAGTTTTTTGTATGAATTTTAATCAAAATTTAAGGAAAAACTTAATATAAAAAAACAAATATTTCCAAAATATTTATTGTAAATAAATTAAAAAATTACAAAAAAAAAAAACTAAAAAACTAAAAGGAGCGAAAAATTGGATTTCTTTTTCTGATTTCCGAAGGGAAAATAAAAGTTTAAGAATGCTAATTAAATCTTTCCTAGGCAATATAATGAGCTTGTGTGGTAAGTAACGCACGCATGTACATATATGCAGTAAATAACAGCAACAGAACCAGGAATGATTAAACCTTAATTACTGTGAAGCTGTCTCCTCAACCAAACGCTATGTCCTCATCGCTCTTTTGAGCGAACCATACCGCATCAAAACAGGTAACAACCGGTGGGCATGATGCAAACGGCAACGCAGGCATAATGAACTGCGGCAACTACTCCTTTGAGATCCAACACCAGAAATATAACGGATTCGTAATCGCCAAAATAAAGGGCAGTTTCTTTTGTGGCTGAAATATTTCCCCAAACTGCAGCATGAATGGCTTTGAGCAAACGGTTGATGTATTGACCAGTCCCATCAGAGGGAAAGCACCGATAGTAGTTGCAGGCGATTTTAATGCATGGTCTACTGAATGGGACTGCTCGGTAACAACACAAAGGGGAGCAGCACTATTGGTGGCCTTTGGTAGTCTAGACCTAGTGCTAATAAATCGAGGCAATATAGTACCTTCGACAATGGCAGAGGCAGATCCACCATAGACCTGACCTTTGCTAGTCCAACAATAGCGAGAACAACACGATGACATGTTTCTGAGAAGTATACACATAGTGACCAAAAAATAATCCTGTTCGAATGGAGTCCTACACAACACTTTCAAATGCGAAAACACGTCGAAAGAGTACAAAACCGAGGCTGGAAAACCAGCAACTTAGACGAAGAAATTCTAGAGGCGCAGCAAACTAGCAAGCCAACTACATAATACGCCAACTACTCGTATCAGTCGCGTGCGATTCTGCAATGCTTCGTAAATACTGCGGAAATGGGAGAGCACCTAATTATTGCTGGAATGACGACATCGCACATTTGAGAAACTAATGTCACAAACTGCGGAGAAAGAATCAGTGTGGAGCGCACTACATTCACTCCATTTTTCGTACTCGAAACCATCATACGAATTTTGCTGTGGATTGATTAGTCTTTTCACATTAAGTGGTAAAGGAACTCTTCAGACAGCATAATTTTTCTTTGATCTCGTTAATGGTGAAATTGGCTATCCGGCTCTCCAGTTTAATTTTTCATCGTTTTAAGATTTTTCACGTTAGAACGTGGTCCGACTTTAATTATCTCTCAATATTTTTGGATTTGGACCTTTCCGAGGCCAAACAAATATTTCAAATATAGGTAAAAAAAGAAGAGGTATCTATTTTAACTTCACAAACGTCTCGAATACCTTGCCTACGCTGATGATATATGCCTTCTCTTCGTCAAACACACCAACATGCAGAACACAATTGGCAATCTGTTCTCAAACTCGTTGAATGCAAGACTAAAAATAAATCGCGAGAAAACGAAAGCCATGAAAATTAGATCTACGAGCAGCCTCCCATTCCTCTTAAATGGTGATCAAATTCAGAACGTTGATTCTTTTATTTATCTATGATACTTGGGTATTATCACTGTCGCTACGAAACGCACAATGTAATCTTTCGTCAAGCACTGCATTGGAATCCACAACGTGTTCGTAAGGTTGGCCGTCCAAAAACATCTTGGAGAACGGGCCAGAAGGAAATTGAAACATCAGGAAAAACTTGAAACGAAATCAAGTTTCTTACAAAAAACAGAACCAGATGGAGGTGTTGTACTGAGGCCCTATGCTCCAGTGGGAGAAATAGGAACCGATGATGATGAAGTAAAAAATTACTTTCTATGTAACAAATCAAAATAATATTTTGTAAGTATTAATTATTTTAGTTTCATAATTATTTATTTCGTTAAAATAATTTTTTATTTTTATTTATTGTTTCTAATTATTCTCTTAAATGTCACTCCTGATTTTTTTAGACATTAATGAATAAATAAATAAATATAATTACCGGCTATCCTTCCAAATCCTCCTCATATTTAATAAATAACAACAACCTACCGCGTGGACTAAAACTTAATGAAAAATGAAACATGCACGGGAGATAATAGAATTTGTTACCTTTAATTTTTAACTTAATTTTATACCTACATGATTTATTTCAATCTTTTAACGTATTCTCCAAATTAGAAATTTTATCATGATCTGACTTTTTTCCTTTAATTTGAAGCTGTGACGATATGTCAAAAGCTACTTGACAAAAACATTCGATTTTCGGACTCAGCGATCAATTTTACATATTTGTACATTTATTCATTTGGTAAATCTAAAGGGTTTTCCAATAAGAGGTTTTATTTTGATATTCAAAGAAAAATGCTATTTTTTAATATAAATGTTCGGATGTTTATTTCATTATAAAGAGAAAAGTATGCCGTTCATAGTGGAAAATAACATCAGGCACAAACAAAAACCTTTATAAATACAAGGTTTCTTAGAGACTACGTAGAACTAACAATAACAATTATAAGCACATGCATAGTCCGAACTATTAATAAAAATTCATGAGTGATACTTTGAAAATGCATTTACTAAAGATAGTGTAAATCAAAAGACCAAGATCTTGAGATCTGGTTTAACTCATTGAATGTTCAAATCAAAGGTGCTTTCGAAGCATTAACAGGATCTAGGAAGAATAAATCATTATTATTTTTGAGATATATGAAAATCAATGCGATCTAAGAGTTAAGCCAAGTCAATCGTCCCATTTAAAATATCGAACATAAACCAGACTAAAAGTTTACTTCTTGTACTTTGTAAAGATTTTCAAATAAGGAATGCACACCTTGCATTGTGTGAGGTAATCGTATTAGTGAACCTTAAAGTTCTGAGTGCAAAACGAAGCAATTTCTTCTGAATACGCTCAAGTCTATTGAAGTGGCACGGATGATATGGCGTCCAAAAAAAACGCCATAGTCCAGCTTAGACCGTACGATCGAAATATATAGTGACTTTAAAGTGTATGGATCCGTAAAATCGAAGGCAAAACGCCAAATGAAGGCATACGGTGGGCGGTCTAATTCTTGAGTAAATAAGAAATTTATTAACAGTAAGTTTGTATAGTAAATTACTTAATTTCTTTATTTATTATTAGTACTTTTGCGAACCTTTATTTTATTGTTATTATTTTTATTACATATGTGTACATGTGTATGTATGTTTGAGATTAAAGGTCACGAACTAATGAAATTCAATGTGTAATTCTAACCAACAAAATCTAAAGCTAATATTTAATTGTGAATTGTGTAATAATTAAGATCACCATCGCTGTCATAAATTTTCCTCCAGTCTAGACTAGTAGAGAAATTAGCAGCTTAAGAGTATTTAAAGTTAACAACTCGCAGGCAGTAAATAACTTAGCGTAAAGTAATTTCGCACAGTAACTTTACCACATACATGCTCTACACACATACTATACATATACGCACATAGACGCACATATACATATAATACATCCGTACATAAATGTACAGTATTATGAGAGTAAACCAACTTAGTGGTAAAGTGAAATTGACTTGACTGTCAGCGGCTCAAGTAACTTCACTCCTAACAATACTTCACTCCGCTTGCATGGGCGTTTTGGATTGACTAATTGCGTGTGTATAAGTAATTGTAATTGTATTAAAAATAAACCTACAAGTAGACTGGCAACTGCAGCTGACATGGCCGCGACTGTGGATGCGGGTGTGTGGCCTTGCTTTAGCCCCGCAGCTGTAGAATTACTTTTGTACACAATGTTTACTCTAGCATACTTACATACATATTCGTGTATTTGTATTGCCGAGTTAAGCCCAGAAAATTAAAAAGCTTACATCTAACGCTCATACGTGAAGTGTGACGTGAAATGCCAAAAGCAGAACTAAAAGTTCTATGATTTTTATATTTTTTAATAGTTTTAGTTTAGTTGAAGTTTATGTATAGGTTCCCATGAAAAGGGTTCCAATTTAAGGTTGCGTGCGGGTAGAAGCTTTAACTTTCAGATTTATTAGATGAGTATCCTAACTGCATACATATTTTACTTCAAGGTCATTGCCTTGAACACAGTTTAACCTGCGGCTTAATGGCCACGAGTGAATTATTTAAGTGGATAATTTTAAAAATTTAATAACAAGTTTAAAAGAGAAATATACCAATTTCATAATACCCTAAGTTTAATGCAAGTGGGATGAAGTCAAAAGTAGTCATATAAGACACAAGACAAGCTCAGGGCCACTAAAGATACATTGCACTTTAAAATATATATAATTACTTAAGGGGTTAGGTGTAGTGAGAGGCCCGAAAAAAAGATGAGTTTCAATAGTTTTTTTTGCTTTGCTAGTCAATTGCTTTATTTTACAAAAATAAAAACATATCATTAAAAATCATGTTTCGACTTGAGTTCAGCAAAATTAAAAAAAAATAATAATAATTCTAAATGTCATCGCTGTTTGTGTGGAGCCCGTTTCTGCACAAGTCCTTGGCGATTCATCTAAAATCAATCGGACAAGCGAATTTATCTTATCTTATTATATCTTGTGCCTGATCGATGCTTTTTTTTTAATTAACAATATGGCGACCTCAGAAAATATTTTTCAGAGTTTTGAGAAAAATAACCGACAATTAATTGTTTAAAAAAATCGAAATTTTTCAAAAAACAAATCCTTCGATCAGGCACGAGTTTTTAAAAGGTTTTGCTGTCGATTTAGGAGCGTCCGAACTAGTTTTTCTTCAATATAATCACAGTCAACTTGAATACACCCATTTCAGTGATCACGAAAAAATGTTCAATTAGCTGTGGAATGACTTTCCGAAACCCCTGTAAGATACTGGGCCAAAGCAGTTTCTTGAGTTCTTAGGCGCAATGTGTAGACACTTTTTTCATACGCTTTTCCACATTAAATTCTTCCTGAAAAATACGGAGTATTCATTCATTTGAGATACCTATAAATTAGGGGAAAAATAAATCCATTATTTTTGTGTGAAGTTTAGCTCCGGAGCAATGCACCGATTACTAACATGTCGGTCAAAATCGATTATTTCTGTGATTTTATCGACATTTTCTTTAACATCAAAAATGCCTGAATGGAATCGACGTAAACAAAATTTCACGACACTAATTAGCTGTTACTGTATCGGCACCATAAACAGCATTCACAATTTCAGCGGTCTGTCTTACATTTTTGCTTTAACAAAGAAAAACTGTAAAATGTACCGAATTTTCTCTTTGTTAACTTCTATTGTTGACACCCTTGTAACTCACAACTGAATGGAACAAACAAAAACCAGGAAAAATATTTTTTTTTGTGTGAATGTCACCTTGACAACGAACATGAACTTCAAATTGTTTGATTGATACTTTACGAGATATCGTTCACTACAGTCATCTTCCGAGAAAATATTGGATTTCTTTTTCCCCAAAAGTAATCTTTATTTAAATAATTGGCGCCTACATTGTTTTTTAGATTTTGGACTCAGCTGCTCCTCCTTGGAAAATATTTCCCCTCAGATTTCTTTATTTTTTCAATAATAATTGAAACTTTGAGACTCAATAATGCCTGAAAGCATGGAAGGGTTTCCATAACTTTTCGAGTTATATTCCAATAGGTAAAGCCACTAAGCGAAAAATGCTATTTTTTTATTTATTTATTTTACAATTTAGAAAATATGGAACAATTTCTAACCTATGTGCGATCTACAGGATAAACCAACGTAACCTAGAAAATGTAGCATTTCTTACAGACTAAAAAACATTTTAAAAACTATTTATTAATTCATTTACATTGGACTACTATTTGAATGAAAATTAAACTCTTTGAAAGCTCTATAAATGAAAGAATTAGCTGCATAATTAGTTCTGACAACTTCCAATGCAAAAATATCTGAATTACTTAGACTCCTCTGCAGGATATTAAAATAAATGCATTCTAGCAAAAATGAAAAATCAATAGCTCCGCGTATTCCGTCGAAAACAAATTTTTTTTGCGTCGCATTCATAGAATGTTCAAATATCTAGCAATAAACCTTACTAAGAATAAAATATAAATATATTTTGCCCTTTCGAAAAATAAACGTCTATTTTTTTACCTGTTACACACATACGCACCGATGTCTGCGCGGGTAATTAATTTTTTTTTTTTTTTTGCGAATATACACAGGCTTCAATTTATATATTTCTCCGACATTAATTACCTACGGCAGTACCCCAATCACAAGTTTTCAATTAGAATAAATTGCGGTATTTTCTATTGAAGGATTAGTGCAAATTTATTGGTATTGAAAAAGTCTGTGACTTAACATTTTTTTAGAGACTAATTTGCATTAAGGTACAGTTAACCCAGCCTATCAGTTTCCATCAGCTGTGCGCTGATGAGATATGTAAGTTGGCCCAGGATTTGTCCATTCGTTCGCTATTTATTTATTTACATTGACATGTTGCTAAGCAATAAAGCGTGGCAATGAATTTAATCGTCGTGGTTTTCCGAAAATGTTCACTCTCAAGTTTGTTTGTCAAAATGTTCAGTTTTAGCATATTATAGCCCGTTTTAAAGTTTTTTTTAAGTTTAACAAATTTAAAAATTTCCATTAAATCTTTGAGCAACACGATTTCGATCCTTACAATGTGTGAGTGTAGGATTATTCCTCTTTGACTACGCTTATGGTTTTCGCTTGCCTAAGATTTGTGTAGGGTACATTCAGAGACCTAATACAAAATTCTCTAGATATACTTTCTAGGTGGGCAGAAAAGTGTGGTCTAGGAGTCAACTCTGGCAAAACACAACTCATATTGTTCACTAGGAAACACAGCTAAATACAATTGTGCTCAAGGGGGAAACTCTTGTGATTTCGGAAGAAACCAAGTATCATACTTGGGACTAAACATAGATAGGAAATTGACTTGGAAGTCAAACATCTTAGAGAGAGTTAGGAAAGCGAACCCAGCTTTTTATGCCTGTAAGAGAGCTTTAGGTAAGACCTGGGTTGCTCATTGGCTTTATACTGCTGTCGTCAGACCCATTCTTCTATATGGAAATGTTGTCTGGTGGTGTGCTATGCAAAAAAAAACCTATTATAATTTATTGAATAAGGTGCAGAGATCAGCGGAATTGGCAATATGTGGCGTCATGAAAACCACGCCATATATGGGTTTGAATATCATATTACATCTGCCACCCCTAGATCTCTTCGGCAAATGTTCAGCGGCCTGTTGCACTTTAAGGCTCAGAGCGAGCTCACAATGGAAGACTGTCACACATGGACATTCAACCATCTTAGACTCCTTTACGGATATACGCAGTGATTGTGACTATCACCCTCCCATTCTCTGCTTCGAAAGAAATTTCCTAATGAATATCCCTTGTAGACTGGGATGGCATGAAGAAGATCCAATACCCAATACACCCGTTAAGATCTACCCGGACGGCTCTAAAATGGGCACCGGTGTAGGATCAGGGTTATATTGCGAAGAGCTTTCTATCAGCGAATCCTTTAAACTACCGGATCACTGTAGGGTTTTTCAAGCGAAAATAAACACTATTCATGAAGCTTTAAAATGGTTACAGATATACAGAATATCATCAACAGATATCTGCTTTCTATCAGACAGGCAAGCTGCAGTACAGGCCTGGGTGTATTCCAAATAATATCAAGGAGTGTCTTACATTGTCGCCAATCTCTTAATGAGATGGCCAAACAATATCGAATTATCTTATGCTGGGTTCCAGGCCACAGAGATATACCAGAGTACTGTAGGGCTGACCAACTTGCAAGAGAAGGTACCTGTATGCCAGACATAAGTAATTTTATGGAGATACCTCTCGCAACTTGTAAGCTTCTCATTAGGGATTAGCGTTAACACCTGTGAAATTGCTAGGCAAACATGGCCGAGGCTAAATTTACGTCTATCCAAGAATATTATAAAATTGAGTAGACTTCAAATTAGGACCTTAGAAGGGGCCCTCATTGGACATTGTCTCATAGGAAATCATGCAAGAAGATTAGGGTGCGTGCATGTCAGAGCTGTGATAAGCGATAAGAGCGTCGATAAGAGCGAAGCGTAGAAAATTAATGCATGCATTTTAATAGAAGTGTGCATGTCGGAGCAGCGCGCTAACTCACTCTTCGCTCGCTATCATCGATAAGAGCGTAGAAATTGTAGGTTAGTAATTTCTTCGCTATTATCGATGATGGACACAGAAGATTTTATAAGTGCAGTATTTTTAAAACCTGCAATTTGGGATCAAAAAGATCCAAATCACCACAACAGGCTCAGTTTGGATAAATTGTGGCAAGAGATATCCAAACAATTCAATACAACAAGTAAGTGCAATAATATGTTTTCATGTTTTTTATTGAAAAATTGTTGCTCAAATATCAATAATACATAGTAATTAATACTAATAGTAACAACAAAAATTTACCGTTTACTTTCGTTTGAGCATGTACAAGTACATATTTCTTTTTGTTTGTCGCATTAAAACGGTTATTTTTTTGTTATTGTGTCATTATTTATTTATTGCGAATATTTTCTGCATTTTGATTCTGTCGCCCTACAACAGTTTGGTTTAATGCAATATTTCTAGGTACTGAAGTCCAGTTTTGAGTCAAATGGTGCTCAATTCCTTCTCTATCAATAATTATATTATGCAGTAAGCAAATACACTTAATTATAACGTCAGCTAAGGTTGGGTTGGTTTGAATGGTTGTAGCTAAAATTCTCCATTTGGAATAAATTATACCAAAAGCACATTCAACCGTTCTTCTCGCCCTTGACAACCTAGCATTATAATATTCCTTGTTCGCATCTAATTGGTTTCTCCTGTAAGGCTTTAATAAATAAGGTAAAAGTGGATACGCTTCATCGCCTATAATTACAAAAGGTGCAATGATGTCAGAATTTGGTAACGCACAGGCATCAGGAATTTTGAGTCTTCCATCGGTTAAATATACAAATAAATTCGAAGCCCTAAATGTTCCACCATCACTCTGTTTACCGTAACCACCAACATCAATGCATATAAACTTGTAATTAGCGTCCACTAATGCTTGTAAAACAATAGAAAAAAAATTTTTATAATTGTAGTACATTGTTCCAGAATGTGCAGGGCTTTGTACACGAACGTGTTTCCCGTCTATACTCCCAATGCAATTAGGGAAATCCCACAACTTTTTGTATTCCTCCGCAATTTTTAAAAAATCACTTTCGTTTGGAACTTTCATGTGGATGGGATGAAGCACTTCCCATGTAACGTTAACAACTTCTTTTACAATTTGTCCAACTGTTGAAGCACCCATCCGAAACGAAAATGCTAAACTCCGAAATGATTGACCAGTTGATAAATATCTTTAAAAACAAATTAAAAAAAAAAAATGTTAACAAAATAAATTTTAAAATTTGCATTGTTGTTTATTTATTATTGTAGTGCCCGTAGTTCGCAATAAATGGAAAGGACTACGTGACAAATATAGAAATACATTGACAAGCATTTCCAAACCAAAATCTGGTTCCGCTCAATTGGCGGATTACAATGGTTCGTGGCAGTATTTTCATAATCTGTCCTTTTTAAAAGATCAGTTTACTGCCAGGAAATCTACCAGCAACTTGCCAGCGATAGTTGAAGATGAATCTATGAATTCTTTGATGGATGAAATTTTAAATGATGATGAAAGTGAAATGCAAAATTCTATTTCAAAAGAAATGAGAGAAACTGAAGCTCCATAATTTTCACGCCAACCTTTAAATTCTTTCCCAAAACCAGGAAAGGTCAAGCGTCCACAAGAAGATATTGGAAATGCATTGCTTGAAATGGAAAAGGAAAAACTTCGTTTTTTGCAAGAAAAGAGAGCAAAAAAAGATGAGGATGATGAAGATCTTTCTTTTTTTAAAAGTTTATTGCCTCATCTGAAAAATATTACTTCATTGCATAAACTAGAATACAGGATGAAAGTATTGCAGCTGACACATGAACTGGTTAATAAATGTAATACTGAAAACACCACGGCTAGATGTGATGACAATGCACAAAACAATGAATATCCGATTTAGATTCACAATATTCTAAGTGTTTAAAGTATTTCTTTCTTTTGTTATTTACCAATGAATACGTTAATTTTTCTCCAATAAAATTATTCTTAAGTATTTACCTTATTGTAAGCATCAATCGCTCCTCTTGCAAGATTGGTCTGTTGTGGCAGTTTTGCCAATTATGCTGCAGTCGATCCGAAATTTGAAACAGAATATAATCGAATGTATCGCTTGTCATTCTCATATATTGGAAACATTTTTTTTGATCCTGTCTCAAACTGTTATAAAGATGGTGAAATTCTCCGAGTTCAAGTCTTTCTTCGTTTATTGGATGCGCTGAAAACTGACGTTTTTCCCTTACAGCATTATTTAGATGATAATATGCAGCAGTAGGCGTCAACAACAACATAGTTTCTTCCTCTGAATCACTCATTCCGCTGGTCGTCTTTAAAAAAATCTAGATTAATTAATTAAACGTGGTTTTCTCTGGAGAAAAAATACTCACTTGTTGTTTGCTTCAAAATCAGATCAGAAAGAAAGTTTGAGCGCGTCGTTGTTCCGTTCTGCATTTGCATAGATGCGCTCCCCTTTACACATAAACAACAACATCAATCGTATGATACATACACTTCGTCGTGTACGAAAAAGCGGAGAAGGAGCAGATAACTGTTCTATTCCCCTCCGCTTTAACCCAGCTATGTGTTCAGGTGCAAATGACTTTTTTGCGTGAAGTCTGATATAAAATAAGTTCTATTTACTCTTCTTAAATTTATATAAACTTTTCCAGGCGAAGTAAAAAAACTGACATATATTTGCTTCAACCGTATATTTGTGAGTACACAGGTAATACGTAAATATATGAATGATATAGGTAATATCTCATATTAGCATAACCTTTCTGTAAAAAATTAAGGAAACGATCACCAATCACGCCGGCAATGATACAATGAATTTTTCACTATAGCTGACTGCAGATTAACGTTTATATAATAAGTGTATATGTAACATTTTAAAATTTTTTTAGAATTTTTTTTTTAATTTTTAATAATAAGTGGTCTTCCTCTTTCTCTTCCTCTTCCTCTTTCTCTTCCCCTTCCTCTTTCTCTTCCTCTTCCTCTTCCTCTTTCTCTTCCTCTTCCTTTTCCTGTAGCTATTCCTTTTCCTCTTCCATCTCCAGCTCCATCTTAAAAGCTTTCATGAACAGCTTCCATCTGATACCCATATTGTACAAACACATCCAAGGGTACCTTGGTCCACCTTTTCGGCTATATCTCGAGACCCTGGTCACTCAGAGATCTAAAAAAACTTAAATTTCAAAAGCAACTAACGCTCTTATCGCAGCTCTGTTGTATACACCACACAAAACTAAAGCTCGACGCTATGCTTTTGTCGCTGCTCTTATCGACGCTCTTATCGCTTATCACAGCTCTGACATGCACGCACCCTTAGGCGTTTACATGCATGATTTCTGTCGCAGCTGCAGGAATTAGGAGAAGTTGGAAACAATTCAACACCTTTTTTGCACATGCCG
Organism: Anastrepha obliqua; assembly: GCF_027943255.1. Lineage (NCBI taxonomy): Eukaryota > Metazoa > Arthropoda > Insecta > Diptera > Tephritidae > Anastrepha > Anastrepha obliqua. Next base: position 94,385,280 of record NC_072892.1, read on the forward strand.
GGCTCTAGCCAGAAGCAGGAACCGATATTTAAGATCCTACTTCTTAACGAATATAGATAATCTAGTCACTTTAGGTATCAACAACCTTTTACGCTTTGTCTAAAGCTCAGGATGGTTCAATATGGAAAGGGAAATTTAGCTCAGCCCTGCGGCCAACGGACCCATTTCGTGGTCTAAGTGGCATCGCTGTCTCTATGTGCGATGCGGCTGCCAAGCCTAACCTATCTACACAAGTTCTTATAAAAGCTTGTGTTCAAAGTCAGAATCAGACGCACGTCAAGAGTTGCCTCAACAAAAAATTCATCAGCATTTTCGATGATTGCCCATCAGAATGGAAGTGATGGAATTAATATACCACTTTGCAGATTTTGTATTAACTGCTGTATTGAGTCCACAAACTTCTATAGGAAAACGCTCAGAACTTTTTAATTCACCTACCATTATGCGGCTGCGGCCACCGTAATCGAATGAGTGGTGAGCGATTACGATTCGGAAGTGCACAAGTATGAAACACCAATTGATAGAAAAATTTTGTTCTGATAGCAGTAACTCCCAAAAAAGGTGTAGGCTTCTTCTGCAGAAGTTTGTCCTCTGTCGTGAGTCTTAACAAAATTTTATATTTCTTTAGCACACTTTAACCCTCTAACGATCCCTTTAATGAACTTTCATACAAATTCTTTTCAAAATGAGCTCAAGAGATCTATTGAAATCCAAGATAGAAGCATAAATATTTCTAAAACATTCTCACTTAATTTTACTTTGGATGCCAACGGAAATATACTTGAAACTAATTTATACCTAAAAATAAATTAATTGCGTTTTTGACCAATAAATTTAAACTTTACCCCACTGTCAAAAAGCCTGTGATAAGGTCGAGCAAAATGTTTGATTCAATGACGCATTGATTCGGGATTGGTTTGTTAAGGCACTAAAATGCCAAAAATGTCTGTTCCACTGTGTTATTAGTAATTTAACAAATTTTAAGCGTCAAACACTTGTGAATCTATGACTTTTGGGAAATAAAGTAGAATTATTTTATAACACCCGACCCCGCAGTGATACTTAACACGCATCACTCTCTTATGTCAATTTTCATTGCTTTATTTTCTATTTTTATTTTATATCTATTTTTCCATGTGTTGTTTGATTTGTTTTCTATAAATATACGACTTATCTTACTTTTCATTTTTTTTGCTTAAATTTGATTTTTTGATATTGAGTCAAATTGACATTTTTTGGAGGGACCGGCATGTGCTAAGATGTCCCACAGATCTTTTTGACGGCCATGACGGCTTATGCAATAATGAAAGTATGTGAATAGAAATTATGACGTAGCAGGCCTCAATATCACTTATGCCACATTACGGTCTGTTCACATTCAGCATTGGTTTTTTCTGGTACAAACACCGCAGGACATTTTGAACAACCTTCGCCACGCAGCGAAGTACAGCCATAATCGAATTGGGAATAAAACCGGCTAAAAATTATGTCTCAACACCAAGAGTCGAAGCGAGTTAATGGCCGCACTATTGTTGATTTAATTTACGTTGATAGTCATAAGAAATCATCGCACGTAAGTGTTCACGATTTTTACAGTTTTCAACCGAAATGAATGTTTAAAGTACCTGTATACGACACCAGTAAATAGCACTCGTTTGAAAAAAAAATTATTGACTGCAATTACCATTGAAAATGGCAGACTTTACAATCATGGTATCAGGTTTCACAAATTCATAATAGCGTAGAAATCCTCTTATATATATATATTTTCCCGTGGTTGCTAGGTGGAACAAAGGGCCTCAATGAACAAGTTAAAGTTAAATCTATTAGAAGCTAGGAATTTTATTTGCCGCCAGGAGCGGCCTGCTTGTTGCACTTCTGTTTCTACTAGTCGCCTCCACGTGTTAGATGGTCTGCCAGGTCTGCGGCTGCCTTGGGGGTTCCAATCCAGGGCTGCTCTAGTGATATCACCATATGGCTTTCGAAGTGTGTGACCGATCCATTTCCATTTGCGGCGTCGAATTTCGAGATAGACTGGTATCTGTTTCGTTATAGTCCACAGATCGGAGTTTGATATGACGTTAGGCCAAAAAATGCGCGTGATCTTGCGAAGGCTGCGGTTGATGAATACTTGCATTGCTTGTATGTCACGTGTTGACGCGTTCCACGTTTCGCATGCATACAAGAGGACAGATTTCACATTGGACTCGAAGATTCTCAGTTTCGTGCGCCTCGTTATATGCGTTGCTCTCCAAACTTTATCAAGCATGCCAAACACTACGCGAGCTTTCGATATCCGGTTACGTATGTCAGCCGCTGAACCGCCGTTTTTATTTATTACACTGCCTAGGTAGCAGAATTCATCTACAGCTTCGATGTTAGTGCCGCGTATCTGAAAGATATGTGAATCGGTGGTGTTGATGCGCATTATCTTTGTCTTCGCAATGTTTATTTTCAGTCCAGCCCTCGCTGCGAGTTCGCTCATCCTCTTAATGTCTGTTTCGTTCGAAATCCTCTTAATGTCTGTAAAAAAATATATAACTTGAAAAATAATCCTTTGAGCCCAATCCAATGAAGTTATTTGGACTAAGCATATTTTTCACGAGCATATTGAAGTACCAGAGCAAACATGTAACGTATTTTACTTTATTTATAATTATTGATATTTTTATTATTATTATTTTTTTTTTTAAAAAGTTTTTTTTAGTTTATTATAAGCAGTACATTAAGCAAAACCCCAATTTTAAGTCGGTTAATAAAATAAAAATATTCCATTTATTTACATACAAAATGTATTCGTATACTATGTGTCGGGCTAGACTGCATAGATACAAATGTGGCGTCCGAAGGGTAGAACGGGAGTATTGAACGGCTTCACCGAAGTGTTCCGCAAATAAATTCAGTTGCACAATTTCTCGCATCACGTAGAACTGAAGATTTATGGTAACATTTTTCGATTTCACAATCTCACAATTAATTACGATTTCATTCATTGTTCACGAAATTCAAAAAAAAAATCGCTAAATTCCATTCTATGAAAAGGTACGTGAAGAGTAGCAGGAACATGAAGGTTTTTACACAAGTTCGAATAAATTAAATAATTTAATGGATTACAATTTGAATTTGGCTTTTTGGGGAAGGGGGCGGCTGTGCACCAAATTTGTATGATCCTTCAGTTTATTTACTTAATGATGATGGTGAGATTAATTGGTATTAACTATATAACAGCTGGCTCTTACAATAAATTTCCTGCGATTTTTTGTATTTTCTTTTATCTATTTTTCCTTTGTACTCCAACGTGTATAAGCAGCTGCATATGTACACAAACATATACATATTTACATTATTATGCAATGTGTCCAACGGAGTTATTATTTTGGTTCATTTTTCGTTTTTTGTTTATTTGCTTTCATCTATTTTTCCCAACAACTTATGAGCCATCAATTTAGATAAAGCGTCGCCTACATGCCAGGACAATCACTTGCAGTTAACAACAGCTTCGGCGAGCCAGAAATATTGGATGTTCACGTAATGTATGGGTATTTGGTCCTTATGAATAGAGCAACTCTGCTAGTTCAATAAACATGAAATTAACTCAGCTTTTATACTCGTATATGAGCATAATTTACAGATGTTGAATGAGTTTCTAAGAATTTAATTAATACTCATTAACTCAGTTATAACTTTATCAACTTACATGCCAATGAGCTCGCTTTTACTGTAGCACTTGTACATGGTGGCGCAAAATTAATCACACTATCGGAAAGTTTATAATTTTTGCAAATGGCGTCGAATATCAATCACATTTGGCACTTGTAAACTAAACCCCTGTAGTATACAAACAGATATGCAATTGAGCGCGTAAAGTTCAAAAGAAAGATTTCCATCCCTCAAACTAATTTGTTTGTGTGTAAATTTAGGAACCTTAAAAAATCGTCAAATTGGGATTGAAATTCCTCATTTGACGTATGTATGAGACCTTGACATGAGTACATTTTTTACGTTTTTACTTTTACGGCCGGCACAGTACTTTCACTTTTTAACAGAGTTGCCACTGCCAATAAAGCTACAATACATTAAATTACATTAAAAATTAAAATATTGAAAAATATTTGAAAGAGCTTAATTTCGAATTGCGGCCTCGGTAGCCTAGTGTAAGTGCACTGGCCTCCCATCCCAGAGATTGTGGATTCGAATCCCACGTGGATCGCGGTCCTCGCACTTTTCCAAATTTACCTACTTTCCCTGTTTCTAAAAAAAACAAAATTCTCATTCCACAAACTCAAAAACTTATCCTTTCCATCCTTACTCCCGCACAATAGTCAGCGCATTATTTGCATTGTGGCTGCTAAAACAAGCAAAAGCAAAGAAAAACACACAGTTACACATTCTATCAGTGGCGCCAGCAAGAGGAAGCCGGCAAGCGCGGTAATAACGCAGACACACCAAATTTAGCGAAGTCCTCAACCATCTGTGCGATCCTTCTGGCAGATAAATGTGAAACGCAGATGGCGCTTCTAGCAGTAAGAAAGCGTTGTTCCTAAGCAATGACAGGTGGGCATTCTCACTATTTAGGACTGGTAGAGGCAGGCTAATCACCTACCTGTCACAAATCAAAATAGATTAACGAAACCAACGCAAAGCTGAGTCTTGTCGAGGCCCTATGCTCCCGAGAAGAGTGAACAAGAAACAAAAAAAAAGCGAAAGTATTTTTGAAGACGGTTGCTACTTGTCTGAAAAGTTACAATAAGTTAAAGTAAAATAATAAAAAACTTACTTACATAATAATTTCTCATCAGGTATCTCGGTTTTCCACTTTCTTAAGCCAAGAGAAGCCAGGTCATCTTAAATTTGGTCCTTCCATCGGACAAGAGGACGTCCTCTTCGCCGTCGTCCGCCAATTACCGTTTCAAGCCCCTTCTTTGCCGGAGCAGCTCCTTCCATTCGGACGCCATGATCCAACCACCTTAGTCACTACAAGGTGACTTCTTTGACTATGGCAATATCTCCGTAAAGCTTATACAGCACGTGGCTCATTTGAATGCGGCAACCGATCATCTACGCGAGCGGAGTCAAAAGTCTTTCAAAGTACTTTCTTCTCGAGAACTCTGCATCTGATTGATTAACTGTCCAGGCTTCTGCGCCAGAGAGAAGCACCGGTATGATAAGTGTCGTCTTATAGAGAATTGTTTCGTTCGTCGAGAGAGGGCTTTACTTTTTTTTTTTGGCCGGACAGGCTAGCAAATTGGTGGCCACGATATAGAATTATGTCTGATTAAATCTATTGTACTGCACTCGGACTCCCTTTTTAATTTTCTTTAAATCTAAAGCTTTAGCCCAAAGTAGCGCCTGTCGGCAAGAGTTATCCTTCGCATGATTTCAAGGCAGACATCGTTGTTGCTGGTAATAGTGAAACCAATATGAATGAAGTCCATGACCACATCGAATTTATAAGTGTTAACTTTGATCCGTTATTCAAGACGCCCGAAACCCTGCAGGACGCCATTATGTACTTGGTTTTGTACTCGTTTATCCTGAGACCTAATCGTTCGAATTCCTTTTCAATAGCCGGTAAAGCGGCAGCGACATCCTGCTTGGTATAACCGATGAGGTCGATTTCATCAGCATACGCAAGGAACTGAACACTTTTATAAAAAAAGTTCCATTTTGTTCTACCCCTGCTCTGCGAACCACACTCTCCATAATAAGGTTTCGGAGAGATCTTTTCCAATCTTGACGGAGCTTTGTATGCTGCTCGTAGTCGTTCTGCACAGCTTAGCAGGGATACCGAATATTATGCGATATAATTAATCGCGATTCGGGCTATCAAAGATTGTCTTGTAGTCGACGAATAGATGGTGCGTGTTCACTTGGTCCTCGTGGATCTTCTCCAGCCGCGGGTCTGAAACCGCACTAGTATAATAAAATAAATGAAATATAATAATATGAGTGCTAAAGGAAAGCGCTATGAAAAATTTTAATTTAGAATATATTTTTGAATACTCTTTAGAAATTTAATTCAATAATTGAATAATTAATAATAAATAATTAAAATAATTTCATATGGATGTGAAATGAAAGAAGTTTGAAACAGCTTATTTCAGAAAATATTTTTGAAGATGGTTGCTACCTGTTTGAGAGGAATATTAATTCCATTTATCGAATAAGCTAACTGAAATTCTACTAATATTTAAAAAAGAACAGAAAAATGTTAAGTTGAAAAACTTTGTAAATTAAAAAAAAAAAAAAACAAATAAAAAAAACATAACAAAACATCATTTGAGCATTTACAACTTATTTTCCCAAACCGCTACAGCGGGTCAGATGGTGTACCGCAAGGATCTGTTCTAGGACCAAGTCTATGGAATGCTATGTATGATGGCATTCTTAAAATAGAAATGCCCGCTAATAAAACTGTAGTGGAATACGCCGACGATATCGCACTCGTAGTGATTGATAAGCATATAGATAGATTATAACATATGTGTATGTAATGATGCCATAACAAGAATACAAAGGTGGTTGAATAACGCCAGCCTGGAACTAGCTGCCCAAAAAACAGAACTGGTTCTGATCAGCAGGAACAAGCAGAAGGAAAAGCGTGAATATCAGTTGGTGGCCACGATATAGAATCCCAGAAGTCTATAAAATATCTTGTTATGTACATTGATGCCAGACTAACATTCAGGGAACATCTTACAGCTGTTAGTGTGAAGGCGATAAAGGTTAACAACGCACTTATGGACATGCTACTTGGCAACATAAGAGGACCACAGGCCCCAGGAGAAAAATTCTTTCCACTGTGTCATTTTAAAAAGTGTAATTTTAAAGAAGTACTTCAGGTCAGTGGAACAAGTGCGTTGAAGACCGCATGAGCCTCTAGAACGGTTTCAGACGAAGCGATCTGCGACATATCTAGCAAAATGCCTATAAACATTGGGGCAAACTTACAGAAGATCCTGTACTGCTGGCAAAGTACGAAGCCGACAGAGGAACTCAAACAAGCAAATCGTTCTACCTCGATAGCTGACTGGCAATCAAAATGGGACCAGTCATCAAAAGGCCGATGGACGCATAGGTTGATCACACGGATTAACGAGTGGATCTTTCGAAAACATGGAGACGTTGATTTCTTCATAACGCAGCTATTAAGTGGACACGGATGCTTTCAAAAATATTTGCATCGCTTAGTTTGGCTGGTAGTCCTTATTGCCCAGAATTCTTGGAACGAACATTCTCGGTCGAACATGTGTCCATGAAAAAGCGCGTCATAAAAAATATCTGCCGTTCCTCCCTTTTGTGGAGGAAGATTTCGACCAAATATCTAACAGAATTGTACGCGCCAATTACTATGTTTTTTTAACTTAAATGAAAGATATAGTTGAACAATATTTATTCTTTTAAATCATTTAAATTAATTTAATGGGAAATTGCTCAAATTTAAGCATCAGCACCAATATTAGATATAATTAAATTTGCTTATTGTCAAGCGACTAATTGTAAATAAATAGAAAATTAAAAAAAGAAGTATTTATAAATATTTATGTATTAAAGCTTCTAAGCCCTCCATTTTCAAGCTTGCTTAGGAAATATTGAGCACAATTTGAGCGAGCACATTTCTTGGTGTACGGCAGATCATTCCGCAATATTCACGATAATGACACCCTGTTTAAGCCTAACTCAGTAGAAATGATTTTTTGTTTTGTTCGTAAAACTTTGTTAAATTTCCTGCCCCATATTTGTATCACCAGTAAACAGTTTTGGGGCGTACATGTCAGGTTCGACCTTTATAGAAAACGGTTCAGTGTGGAATAATTAATATCACATTAAATGTGTTTAATATATGAAGCGTTCGTTTCATAATAATTTTCAAATACATTAAAAATTTCCACAGACTTAATTTGACATCGAATTTGTTGCTGTGTTTGTTCTTATTTTAACTAATCCTTCATCAGTTATTTTAATTTTTCTTGTCTTCATTCTTATCATCTTTCATTTATTAACTTATTTTATAATCATGAAAGTCTATCAGCAAAGTTCTACGAGGGCTGCCTTTTATATATAGCTCCTTTTTAACATTATGTGTGATGAGCTATAATTCGACATTTTTATCGAAAACTTTAGTATTTTTAGTTTCTTATAATGTTTTCACTTATGAGCTTTATTTACTCTTTTGTTAGTGAATTGAAAAATTCATCTAGCCCAAAAGACAGAATTAACTCAACCGGATTTTCAACGTGGATTATCGAAACCGACGTGCATTGATAAACTTACTTCGATTTTTGGCTTCAACCACCTTTAGCCACTGCGAAACGTTGGTACTCGTACAAAGAGTTCTAGCGTCGCCATCGATCCCCGTGGGATAAATTTCATTCTGGATAATTTTCTTATTGAATAACAAAAAATAATTTTGAGTAATGGACATCTTTATTTTGACCTTAAGCGCTCTATTGCAGTTTGTGTGCTGCAGCTGTCTAGTTTACAAGTGTCAAATACGATTGACGTACAACGCCAATTACAAAAATTATAAATCTTCCGATATATACTCGAATGTAAATAATTGACGCTTACACCCTTTATTGGGTTTTTGGCCGCACTCCTCCTGCTACGGGTGGGCCAAATGTGTTCATAATTTACTTAAAGGTTTGACATTTACGAAATGGGACGCTATACGCTCGAACAAAAATGGGAAATATTGAAAACCTATTTCCAAAGTGGTGCGTCTTTTTCTTCTTTTCTGCTTTTCACATCAGTGGCTACGTCAATAAGCAAAATTGTCGGATTTGGGGCTCAGAAAATCCACACGTTACTGTAGAGAAGCAAATGCATCCACAACGAGTCACTGTTTGGTGCGATTTTTGGTCTGGCGGCATCATCGGGCCATTTTTTTTCGAAAATGAGCGAGGAGCCGCGGTTACAGTAAATGGCGAGCGTTACCGTGACATGCTCAACGAGTTGTTTCCAAAAATTTAAGACGATAGCATGGACGACATTTGGTTTCAACAGAGCGGTGCAACTTGTCACACTGCCAAAGTTACACTCGAACTTTCGGCTACCGTTTCTGAAAACCGAATAATCAGCCGAAATTCCGATATCAATTGGCCGCCTCGGAGTTCTGATTTAAGTCCGTTGGACTATTTTTGTGGGGAGCCGTTAAGGACAAATGCTATGCAAACCATCCAGAAACGATTGATGTTTTAAAACACGAAATCGAAGTTGTCATTTATGAAATTGGAGCCCAAAAAATCGAAAATGTGCTTAAAAATTGATTCAAAAAGCAAACTTTACATGGCACACCCTATATTTGAGGTATGCATTTCGGAGGTTCGCTATTGCCTGCCGAGGGGCGACTGCTATTAGAAGAAACTTGTTCTATCATTTGATGATTTATGCCTGGAGATCCGAACCTAGGCACTTCTGAATGGTAGTCACGCACAAAAAAATTGTTACGGTTTTTCCATCGGAATTATAAAACCTATTATATTCTAAGACTTTCGCCAAAATCGAAAAGTACCTCCAAAAATCGAGAATTCATTTAGTTTTTAAAAATATTTTGTTTTATTATGTATCATCTCAGCTGATAGGTAAGTGAAGTGAAGTGATGTGAAAATAATGAGATTCTTTAGGTACTTTCAAACCCATCATAATCACGTAAATTTTAATATTTTTCCGCAATACCAAATTTTTTTCTGGAAGTCTTAAAATATAAAAGATTTCATAATTCCGATGGAAATCCACAAAATATTTAGTGAGACACCCTATTGTCTATGATAGGTGTAAGTATATATTGAAAATGAATGAGCGGGTAAACATAAATGTGTATGTATACATATACAAATGCATGTATATATGCATTACTTATGACTGAGTGTGGTCACAAATCAATTTGGTTACATCACTCAAGCATTTGACATAAGATTTGTCATCATTTCCGTGAAGTTCGGTGACTTTACTTATGCATTGATTTAACCTCAAACCTGTCAATAGCCACTTAAATCACATATATCCCCTTTGACCTGTTGCTGAGCAATTGAACACCTTGAAAGTACGCGAAAAGCGGAAAAGCAGAGGTTCCCTTTTGTTGTTATTTTCTAAACAAAACTTTGCAAATAGTCGTATCAATGAAAGCGACAAGCTTGGGAAACTGAACAATTTTTCAATTATTCACTTACATACATCGTACGTTTTTCCCAGAAGGACTGGGATTGCTTTAACGAATGGTCGTCTACATATATGCTTATAAATATAAGTAGTCATGAACTTCATTGCCCGCAACTTGGTTACTGCCTTGCGTGCACCGTTGTGGGTTTAAGTAGGCTTGAAGGAATCTGAATTTATGTATGTATTTATATAAATTTAGATGTATTTATTTATGTATGGTTTTGCATTCTTTGTCTGCTGCTGAGTGTAGTTTCGTGATTTTTGCCGATTTCCATTTTTTATTGGATTATATTTTCACTTGAAATTAGCTTGTTTTTTATTAGCCAGCTATTATTTTTTTTCGTTCTTGCATGTGTGCTATTGTAGTGCGTTTATTTTAAGTTAAGAATAACTAGAGCTGTATATTGACCTTTGCAAACAATTTGTTTGGCGAAGTAAAATTTGTTTGTTTATGATCATCAATAAAAACGTCTAGGAATTAGGCATAAATTTTGCTTGCCTGATTTAATATGGTAAATTTTTCCGTATACATATTCATCTATACGCGTGCATATATTAAAAAAGCGTGTGAAGTAAATACAATGTACATTCATACATACATACATACATATGAAAGAGTACTGGAAATATTTTTTTATGTGGAACCGTCAGCAAAAAAAAATCAAATCAACGCGATTTGTTAGCCACTTAAAACTTGCCCTTTACCAAAATTCAGTGCGCTATAAAACTACATACTCGATTTTATTTTTAATTCTGACTTAAAAGTTTGGATATTTGTAATTTTTTTCGAATTTACACAAAATTTGAAATTTGGGTTTATATGGTTTTTGTAGGAAAATAAACTTATCATCTTCATCCTACAGTCCTGTGTAAGCTTTGACCTGCTGAACAAAATATTTCCATTTGACCAGATTTTTGATTGATTCCTTCCAGCCGTTCACTTTAAATTTCCTCAAGTCATCCTCCAGTTCCCATTCCATTTCGATATTGGTCCACATTTTGCTTATGCTGTTCCTTCTTGCTTTGTTTTCCTTACCGCTGTTATGTAGTAAATGTTCATATTTTTTTATTTCACCAAAATCCTTCCCCTGAATTTCTTGTAAAGCCACCACATCCACTATAAACCGCAATATAACCCTATTTGCGAAAACGAGGGGGAAAAAATGATTACCTGTTGGTCTGAGATAAATCAAACCATCTTATGGCAGTAAGAACAATCTGCCCATCTGACGTTAAGCCGACCCCCTACTTAGCGAAAAATTATTGTCATGAAAGCTAACCAAAAGCCTTGGAAGGAAAATGAACTATATTTTCATAAACAAAATTATTAAAATTAAATGAGTAACAAATTAATTGTCAAAATTTGTAATTTTTCTATACTTTTACTGTTTTTCAGGCTGAATTGATGGCACTGGTACAGTATCGACTTCGAACGAGTAAGGCATTTTTTAAATTAATATTATATATTTCAGATTTAATCTGATAATCCTTTTTAGACAATAAAATTTGCGAGAACTTAAGGAGTACCGGTGGTCTAGCGCTCGAAAATTTAGGGTATTTTCAGGAATTTTTTTTTTACAATAAAAAAATTAAAAACCGAGATATACATTTTTTAGGCCTTTTATTTAACTTCTTTTACATACAAAAATGATTTTTTTTTCATATTAATAATTTAAAAAATTGCGCGTAAGTTGACCCTCCCGAAAAATTGGACCTGGACGGTGTTGTCCATTTTAGCTGTTCTATTTATCTGAAAGGCAAAACCCAAAACAATTATTAATCACTATGACTGTAGCTATGCCCCGTACTAAGATAAAAAAACTTAACCACTGAATTTGACACTCTAAAAATCGAGTTTTTTTTCAGTTTTTTAAACAAAAAAAATACGAAATAATTGAAATAATAATATGATTCTAGTACGGGCGATAGCCATTGATGTTATGAACAACATATTAAGATTTCAGATGATTCGGTTGAACAGTGTTTTTTTTTTGGCAACACCAGGCCGAAAAAAGACCTTTCGAGATAAATGAATTTAAAATTTGAGGTACAGGAGCGCGTAATCGCTCTCTACCTAGTTAATGGGCCATAGAAGCTATAATATTGGGAATTTCTGTATGAAAATTTCACAGTATATTCTTAAGAAGCTATACTTTTGAAATATCGAAAAAAACGAAAAATCGATTTTTTGAAATTTCTTGACCACCGGGTCCCCTTAACGTGTGTTCATATATATACAAGCTTTACTTCATCGGATGTTAGTTGCAGCCGCAACACATTTATATGTAATTTCGTGTGGCTATTCAGAACATATATACGCATATATTACGGTTGATATACCAGTTCTGAAGGATTGATTTACTAGGTCTACTCTGTCACATAAAATGTTCGATAGATTTTTATATGCAATGTTGCATGTTTTATGGAATTCATCCAAGAAATGTTTTCCTCACAACTTAGGTATACTCTGCATATAAGTCTCCAGGTCCAGCAAACACGTCGATTTTGAAACATTTCGTAAGTCGCTGAACCTTGTTAATCCATATTAACCGGAATTAGTGTGTATCTGCAGCTCCATCTATTTGTGAAATGACAACAAAACTCATATCCCAAATGAAGGGAGAAAATGGGACAAACACATAACAAATGAAGTTGTATGCGTCGATTGCATGTAGAATGTGTCAGTATGTATATGCATATATATATATAATCTCTTTCTAAATACACCAACAGGTTATATTTGGCAAACAAGCTAAAGTTCTAAATTAATAAATTACTAGCACGATTCCGAAATATCTCAATTGCTCGGGCTTTTCGACCTCCACTGCGTATACGCATTCAAGCGCTTGTTGCAGCTGTATTTAGAACTTGTGATTTTTCAGGAATTAAAAATCAACGTCAAACTATGATGATCAGGCTGAATAAATTTTATTCCATCACCGCTTAGCCACATTTATACTTCTGAAATAACTACTAGCGCATGATTACTTGACTGGCTGGCCAAGAGATAACCTCACACAGACCGAAGGTGCCGACTATGTTTATAAATATATTTATACTAGGCAACAGTGATGCCAAAGAATATTATTGTTGTAATGGACTAGTTTTGTCCTTTGTCGATATAGCTGATACCAAGTCTGGTATTGAACCTGTGCTCGGGAGTCCTGTATTTCACATTTTCTGTACTTCTTGCCTTCTTCATTTTTTAGAAAAATAAATAGTCACCTGGGTTTGATTTGAATCATACGACAGATGCAATATCATGCCTTTCAAAGTATTCTGAGCTTCAGGCGCGTGGGTAAAGATAGCTACTGTCTGATATAATCTTGATGGAACGCAATACGTTTCCTATTTCTCCATTTAGATCACCTCCTTCATTCTGGCGCGAATTGAATATTTAGCCAGATTGAAGCATCTCCTTGTAAATGATTCCCTTCCCACCCACAGAAAAAACTTATGGCCGTTAACTTGAGCCGGCTGCCTTAACGCTATTTCCATATCATTTTTGTCACCTGTTTGTTGAAAAAAAAATTTTTTTTTTGAGCTACCATTATCTTCAAAAATAGTTCTAATTAGTAACATTTCAAGCGTTATTCGGTTTTAAAAGGTTCATTTGCATCAATTCGTGTGGCACCCATACATTAAGCTTTTTCGTAAGACTACTAAAATGATTTTTAAGTTAATCTTCAAATCCTGCAGAGATTTTATAAGTATTTTCCACGGTGGACCCACCAGAGCGTGCGCCATCTGCGATGTCTGTATTACCAGAAAGAGTTTTACTGTTGCATTTGATATTTAACTGGGTTCATAAGGAGTACAATTTTTTTCTCACTTATTCCGTGTTTTTTTTCTTAATCGTATATACACAAATTTTCTTTTTTTATCTCCATTTTAAACGTTGCAACATACAACTCGCTTCCCCCAACACAAAACTGTCATTTGTAAAAATACATCTAGCGGAAAATGGTCAGAACTTTTCACTTCACCAAAATAATTTTACAAAAATTTTATTCTTTCTTGGCTTTCAATTTTCAGCGTTTCACATCATCTAAGATGCCATGTGTAACCCTAGGCGACTTAAGGTCAAATACTCACAATCACTTACTATATATTGAATGTATATCAATAAATATTTCATTAACTTTTATACACAAATGACCCCCATAACATTCAATCTGACGAGACACGCTCAAATTTCTTTCGCTGAAGCTTTTGTTTATTAATTGTTTATTATTGTATGACTTGCAGCGTTATGCGTACATGCACTCAAAGGGTTCCATGCCAATAGATTTATCCTTTCTCTTTTAATTATTGTTCGCCATTCACTCCCATATAATAACACGAGATAAGAAAATGAAAGAATGAATCATTCCACAATTAGTAAAAGAGGCAACGGAATATGAGAGTACACACTTCGAGGAAAAAAAGTAAAATAATATATTTGAAGAACAATAAATAAATGAGACGAACAGCAGACACTTCAAGTATTATTTTATACATAAATAATAGATTAAAAATTAAAGAATACGGCCACTGAATACAATATATAAGTTCTACGAATACGCAGAAATTAATATGGAAGGTTCAGTTTCTATGCTCAAATGTTACATTTTAATACTTCGAAATCAGTGGTGATACATACAGTATAAAGCTGTAAATAATATGTTACTTTCATAAATGTTCCAATGCAGTGATGCCGTTTTCATAGTTTCCGATTGCTTCCGAGATAGAGGTGAATGTAGATATGGGAAGATTAATAAATTAATTAATACCTTTAGCGGCCGGAGCAAACAAAAATTTAGTCAGCATAGCCCAATAGCGCCTGCCATTCATCGTAACTGCAGCTTCTTACTCGTTTCGAAAGAAATAAGAACCAATGATGCCGCCAGTGCTCTATGAACTTCGCAAACAGATTAGTGTCTACAAATTTCCGTTTTAAATTTCCACAATTTGGAAGCGTTGTTCTGGGGTTAAGCGATTAAAGATGACTTGCCAAACCTTACTAAATAGAAGCGTTAGCAGCATTCTCAGCTGACAAACCATAGTTATTGAAAACACGATTTAATAAAGTGCAAGTCTGAAGTTGCCAACAAATCCCGTCGATTTTTTATAATATTTTTCCATACAACAACTGCACAAACTAGATATTAAGGGCGCCAAATGTTAAGCTTCTATACTTTCGTGTGAACGACTCAAGACTGTTAAGCCAACAACTCTTTTTAAGGAAAGTCTTTGGAGTATATATTATTACCTGCTGATGTTTAAGTTAAAATTGTATAAATTTATCAGATTTATTGATTTTTACAATTTAAGGGCGCATCCATCTCCTCTCAACAATTTTTTCCATATTGTATAAGCTCATGGTTTAGATTTTTTCAATTTCAAGAATAATCAATCATTATCGCCAAATTAAAATCACACCCACAAAATAAGTGATAAAAATAGCAGAGGGGCAACGTCATATTCGGATTAAGGAAGTCATTTTGCATGAGAAAATGCTGGAGCGGTGTTAGTGGTTATTATTCGTGCAGCCCATTGTAATCAGCACATCAGCCACCTTCCATTATTGTACTTAAATGCTACAAAAAAATCAATACAAAAGAGAATATTCAACTTTGCCTGGAGGTATCCAGCCTACACACTCGTACACTTGTCTATATGTACATATGTATATATGTACATGCAATTTCTTATTTTGTAGAAACTTTTCTTTCACGCATATAAAATTATTTCTTCGGGTTGCCTGATGTTCATTGTGAGTATATTTAAAGGTTAATAAAACTTTATGCCACCCACCTTTACACACTCTGATGATTTCCACATAAATATTTAAAAGCCACTTTCAGCCACATCGGCAGAATTATCGTTAGAAAAATATATGCATCTCAACATAAGATCTACGAATTGATATAAGTCTTTAAATCACTGAAAGCATTTAATTTTATACTCTTCTACATTTCAATAATTTTCAATGCTTTGCAGCACAATTCTATTGGTACGTGAGCGATATGAAGTTAAATTTTGGGCGAATTTAGTTATTTGTTCACTCTTCAAGTGCAGAAGTTTCAGCTATTAGTTTTTGCAATCACACTAATGCGCTAAATAAATCATCCAATTTTATTTTTGGGTAACTTTTTTATTAAATAGAAAAAATAAAAATGAATTTCCGTGATGGAAATCTTTTTTACCTTTACATGTTCCATTTGTTCCCTTTGCATACAGCACCTGGCTAGTTCACAAGTGGCAAATATGAAGACATATGCAAAATTTATAAATCTTCCGATAGGATGATTAATTTGCGCATATATTTTTCTTTTTGGACAAAAAACTCGAAACTGATTGTGTAAATTTTGAAATTTTGGTTACGAATTCCGCATAGGCTTGTCTTAGGTAAAAAAATGTTACATCCTTTAGAAGACATAGCACCTCCCATACTAACTTAAATTATTATTTTTTGTTCTAGCAATAAATAAAATGATGAAACACAGTTTCAAATTATTAATAATTAGAGTAAACTACGCATAAAAATAATTTAAAATATTGATAAAGCGATATTTTAAAAATCAAAAATCAATTTCTGCATATTTGTGAATTCTGCTGCTACAATTAAGGCTCCAACAATTGGAGCACTTCGAGGATGCAGAACTTTAAAACATTAGAATGGAAAAACTTTGAGCATCTGGAAGCTATATTGGAGAAAATCCCCCAAAGGAGTACAGAACAGTCTACAACAACAAAGACTAAAAAGAAAACGAAAAACAAAGGAGGATTATTCTCCTACTTTGCAAGGTTTCTAAGCATCTTGGTTCAGAGGCGTGTATAGGATCTGAGAAGCGTAAGTTACGCAGTGCATATTGCAAGAATACCTTTTGGATCCGAACCGAAGGACGCGTACTCAAGCCTGAAAATGGCAAATGACTATACAACAGTTTTAATGTATAATGGGCGAAGAACTCCAACCAATGTGGGCTTATGAAAGCAAGGCATAGCAACGGTTTTGTAATAATACATTTTTTTGATTAATGAATGTAAACTTTGAAGATGTTTAACTTTATTTGAATGAATATATGATAATATCTCTGAATGAAATTTCTTAAATCTTAAAATCAGCAGCATAAAGCAGAAAATTTGATGACGAGAAAAATGTGGAGATATAGTTAGTAAACAAAACAAAAAACAGTGGCCCTAGTATATTACCCTACGGGACCCCTGAGCGTGCTACAAACCAGACATTGGCGCATTATAGTGGCAATCGGAATGGCGTCGGTGTCATTTTGTACAGTTAAAGTAATGCCGTAGTGTGCTAGAGTCAACGCGTCCAAGTAGGCTCGAGGTGCTGAGATGGTACTAAATAAGTTTTATATGGACAATTGTTTGGCTGCTACGGATACAAAGAAGGAATTATTGCTCCTATGTCAGCATTTACAATGGCTTTTAGCGGATGGTGACTCCGAGCTTGCTAAACGCCGGTCAAGTTCAAATGATATTCAACGTTTGGAACATTTACAATTTAAATTTGACTACAATTGGCTGAACACTCAAAACAAGCATCAATGCTGGGCCTTGTATGAATTCGGTATGCGGATTACTTGTCCTAAGCAATAAAATTCGTTGCCAGAGGTCGACTCTATTTGTTGGTCTAAACATTTGGTTTTAAGTAACACTGTACGGATTTATGATGGGTTAGCATGGCCATTTATTATAAATGCAATGATTATACTGCGAACGATTTGCCAGGAAAAAATAGGCTATGATACGATCTTTCCTGAACTGCTGAGAATGCCAGAGTATTTTCTCCCAAATAACACAAGTTTTGAAATGTTACAAATACCGCGCACGACGGTTGCGTATGGCTTCTTTGCATACATTTTCCGATGCTTCTATTCAATCAATTGGAGCGGCGATGTACTCGGTTGTTCAATAAGTTTAGCGGTTCGATAAGAAAAACACAATTTTATGGTTTGAAATACACTTTATTATTCAGTATCGTCTCCCTAAACTACAATACACTTATTCCAACGAGATTCCAATTTATGAATTCCATCACTGTAGGGAGAATCTGGAAGGACTGCAAAATACGCTTCCACAGCTTTTATTACCTCATCATTTGATGAAAAACGATTTCACGCATGCATTTTTAGAAACCGGAAACCGAAGGAAGTCACTAAGAACCATATCTGGTCAATACTGTGGGTGCTCCAATAATTCGAGCTTTAATCCATGTATCATATTTCAGCCATTGTCTTGTGACTTTTGTAAACTGGGTCTGTCTCCACGATTTTTTTCCTTCAGCTGGTCTAAAAGGTTAGAGAATTTATTATCAGTTTGCAAGTAGACTACAAAAAAAATTCAATTCGCATCCAAAAAAACTAATGCTAACACCTTCTTGCTCGATTTCTAGGCATGAACTCGTTTCAATGCCGAGGAATCAGGTTCACTCCACTCTTTAGCCTCTTGTTTTGATTTAGAATATAGTGATAGACCCAAGTCTCATCCATAGTAATGAACCGATGCACAAAATTTACTTTATCCTTTGCCGGGAAAGTCGCATTCGAATGTGCTTTTGATCCATTGTTAGCGAATGCGGCACCCATTCTGCACACAACTTTCTGAAACCCAATAATTCAGTCAAAATATTGCTTACACTGTCCCATGAGCTGCTTAGGGTTTCTACTAAATCTCTTTCAGTCACTCGACGATTTTCCAATACGATATATTGTATTTTTTCTACGATTTCTGGTGTAGTTGCTTTTTTGGACGTACTTAACATGGATCGTCTTGTACGACCATATTTAAATTCAGCAACGCATCTTTCTACTGTACTTATTGATGTACGATACTTGATTCGTTCCATTACATAACAAAAACATGTAGGCTAGTAGCAACTCCCTCTCTTATCGAAACGCAAAACTTATTGAACAACCTTTCTTAGTTGTAGTACTTGCCTTTCTTACATACTTCCCCATTGTTATTATATACCTATTAAAATGAAATCAATATTTATTCATGGCATCAAAGACTTAAATGAGATTATATTGTCATTGATGGTTTTCTCCCGCTCGAAATCTATTATGACTTTCCCATTACACAGATCCAAAAAGTAAAGTACATTTTCAAAGGGAAAGTCTATGAGTGAATAAAGAAAAGCGTGCTTCGCTCGGTGCCTATTACGAGTAATACTCAATAACTACAATATTAAATTCGATTTCAATCACAAGGCATGCGTGGCCTGCCTGGTGGAATAATTATTGCTACTAACTTAAGCGAATTAAAATTGTGATTACCGCCTCATAATTAGTAATAGTAAAGTAATAGTAGTAAACTCATAATAGGTAATAATTCTTAAAGATTTGCAGGCGTTGCTCTTTCATGAACTTAAAGTATAAATCTTGAATGACATTTTGACATTGCCAGAATAAAAAACAAAATAATGTTGCATTTGCATTTAAATACGAAATTGTATATCCTTATTCAAAACCCTTTACAGTAGGACAGAAAAAAAGGTTTGTTATAAGCGCTGGCGGTTTTTGCGCAAATTCCGTATACAGTACCCGTTTCAACACATACATATAAAAAAATACATCGACTAAATCAAAGACGCGCAATTCCAGATTTTCATTCAATTTGTTTGCATGACCCTAAAAGTAATCAGAATTGACTTACTTGGAGTGCTGCGTAGAGAGGCAGCGGCAAATTTACATTTATTATCCGACTTAGTAGACTTGTTTACACTTAGTATTAATTGGTATAGCAAAACAGCGAATTATAGATATTGTGAACGCAATTTTGCATTTTTGTTTGATATTGATGAAATTTGGCACATTCGTCCTTCAACATTGTGTAAATTGAAAATATTTGACCTCAAAGGCGAGACATTGTTTTCAGCAAAAAAAGAGGCGTGGATACGTAGCCAAGAGGAAGTCAAGGTTTTTCAGGGAAGAAAGGCTATATAAGTATGTTAGGGTTAGGCAAACAATACTTCTTCTTGTGTGAGCTGCGGGTAACACTTACAAAACATAAAAGCTTTAAGCAACAATTTTGACTTTTTTATACCGAGTGCATAATTGAGTACAGGACGCAATTTATTTTCTGTCTTCTAATCCACATAAAAATAAAAATTGACCTTTCTATACTAAGTAAATTAAACGATTCTAGTTTGGCCACTTGTTACACTTTTCTTAAGTAACTATGGTCAATGCAAAATGATTTTTTTATATATGTATGCTGCGTTTAAGAACTGAGTAAACAAATTTTATCGAAAATCGTTTTCTTATATGTGGACAAATTAATCACCCAATCAAAAGATTTATTATTTTTTCAAATGCCTCCATTATTATTTTTATTATTATTATTATTCTTATTATTTATTAGAATAATATAAAATATTACACTAACTTGGTGTACTTGGTAATTATGAGATTATGTTTAAGTTTTAAGGTATAGGATAAATGGCAATTTACAAGCTTTTAATTAGGCCGATTGCCTTAATAAAGTTATATATTTTAATGAAATTTTCTGTTGTGGTGTTTTTCAAAAGTTCGGAGGGGTTTTGGAACCAAAGATAGGTACACGTTTAGTATTTAAATTTGCACAGATGTCTATTATGTGTATAAGGTTAAGTTGATTGTTACAAAAAGGACTTGTGGGAGGAGACGTGGATAGAAGAAGGTATTCATGGGTTAGCCTGTAGTGGCCGATCCTTAAACGTACGAATACAGAAATTTGATTCCTTGATAATGAGGATGCATATATTGCTTTTTCACACTCTGAATTAAAAGATTTATACGGGTGCCGGAATTGCGCCCACGATATATATTTTTGTCGAAGGAGATAGCTGTTTATGTAAGCTTGAAGGTCTTTGGAGACAAGTGGAGAAAATATAAAGACTGGGGATTGGTGCATATATTTGGTCACTAGATCTGCCGATTCATTTCCCAGAATGCCTTTGTGACTTGGTATCCAGACGATACGTATTTTGTTTAAATTTTTTTTTAAGTAAGCCCGTATTTGGGAGAGAAATTGACTACTACCGTGAATGTTGGATAGCCCTTGTATTACCGAAAAGCTATCAGTAAATATGGCGAATTTACCTTTCGATTTCGACGCAAAGTCCACTGTTTTAAGAATAGCGGTTGCTTTGGATGATAATATTGAGTTATAGCTTGGTAACAAGCCTCCTATTATCAGGACACCATTGTTGTGTACTACAGCGAAAGTTGTGCTATTGTCGAATTTCGACCCGTCTGTAAATATGTGAGTTCTACTAGCGAACTCTTCTCTTTAGAGTAGTTCGCCGAAGAGTTGTTTGAATAGTTCGAAGCTAGTGTTATTTTTATAGAACTTGTGGAGGTCAGAGTTTATTGAGGTGAGGGAGTATAAAAGTTATTCAAAAACAAAATTTGGTAATTAATTTTGCACCACTTGCATTTTTTAAAATATAAATCGAAAATTTTCATATTTTTCCAAAACACCACTATTTTTTACCTTTGTAAATATTTCAGTTTATCAAAAAATTAAGTAATGAAAGAAAATTTAATCACCAAAAATTTGATGCCTCATTTTGATCGATTAATGGATTTTCCGAAGACTAGAAATTTTTATGAACCGTTCTTTCTTAAATCTGAAACAGTTATTTGGTGATATCTCGAAAACTGTATGGTAAAATAAAAATGATGACGATTTTCCGACTCAGTGACCGATTTTACATAGAAATTGGATGCTCAGGTTCTTGGGATTTTTTTTGGTTGTATACTAGTATTATTTTAGGAATAAAAAGTTGTAGGCAAAGAACTCTAAGAATTTCATAATCTACCTAAACTATTTATCAATTGGACCAACCAAAGCTAGACTACTCTTCCCTAGAAAAAAAAATTGTTGAGATCATTCTGGGTTACCTGAACAATTTGGGTTTATAATCGTCCACGCACGGTCATTTTAGCAGCATTCCCTTAGAAGTTATGGGAAAGAATTTGCTTTTACAACAACAACAGCAACAACAACCAGAACAACAACATGACGCCATTCTCCCCAATCTAGACGAAATTAATTCTTCTTAGAAAAATATTTATGATTATGACCCCAAATAGCATCAAATTTTGGAATCGGCCCACTTGAATGACCCCCTGAATCTTCTTCTTCTTAATTGGCGCGATACCCGCTTACGCGATTTTGGCCGAGTTTAACAAAGCGCACCAGTCGTTTCTTTCTCATACTAACCGGCGCCAATTGGACACACCAAGTGAAGCCAAGTCCTTCTCAACCTGATCTTCCTCTGCTACCACCAGCTGGTACCGCATCGAATACTTTCAAAGCCGGAGCCCCTGAATCTACACTTCCGTAATAAACCATTTTGGAGGTACATATCTCTCATTCCGCAGTGTTTGTCTGCTAAACTCCAGAGAAAAATTGCAATAACTCACTGTCACTTGCAGGCTCAAAAGTGATTATTTTAGACTACAGGTAAATAGAAAAAAAAAAAATAAAATAAAAAATTAAAAAGAATATGAGTTTTCAAATTAATTCGGTTTTTCTATTCAATATATTCTTCTCCAACTTCAAGTTCAGTGATGCTCAAATAATTCCACACCATTTCTTATTTGGTTTTCTAGAGACTTTGTAAAATACTACGCCACCGCTTTTCTTTGAATTTTTAACGCATATGGCACTAACTTTCCGCACTCTTTCACCATTCGAAATTAGGTATGCAAATTATGGAGCAGTCGTTCGTTTGAGATGCCTCCAATATGAGCTGTTTTACTCTTTCATTGGGTATGAAAAATGTTGTTATTTTATTTGATTTTCATTTCTAGTTTTTTGACCATTCTACGCTCGTGTCAATTATAGCCAATGGTAACCAAACCCATTATTATGATATACAGGGTGCGCCATCTTTTATGTTGGTATGTAAACGCAGAATAACTTTGTCATTTATCAACCGATCGACTTCAACACACATGTTTTTGATACTTCAATTCAGTACAATTTCAACCATGGATCGCTTTACACCGAAACAACCGAAATCGGCGCTTTAAAACCCGAAATGCTTGACAAGGTGATGACAAACACAGACATAAAGGTGGCCACTTGATTGATATTATATTCAAAAAATAGTTTTAATAAATTGTAAATAACCAAACCATATAAAAATACACACTTATATAAATCAGTTTTTTTTTTTAAGTTATTCAATGTTTTCTTACCGACATAAAAGATGACGCACCCTGTAGTTCTTTCTACAAGGAACAAAAGGAACCATTAACAGCAGCCCGAAAAATTGTCACGCTTTCTTGCGACGAATCTTTTCAACTTACGTTCCGTTGTTTAACAGAATGCGAATATTGCTTTAGGTTATGTTGTTCATACTCATCCCGTTATTATGCCACGAAATCCTACTGCCCCTGTCAAACCACATAACCACAGCAAGGCATCAGCATTCAAATTACAATTAAACCCAGCTGCTTGCCTGAAAAAGTTACTAAAATCATTTCTGAGAATTATTTTAATTTCACTCGCCTTTTCTTCTTCTTTTTACTGGCTTAAGCTACTCATGCTTTTGTGCATGGCTGCTCCTTTCAGTTTAAAATCCTTTTTAGTCGTTATTGCGGTTTTTAATTGTTCATAAAATTTTCTCTTAGATGGGAAACTAGGAAATAAACTCCGAAATGAATAGCGTAAAATATCATTACCATAAAAAGATACATAAGTTTTACAAAATACGTGAGTACAATATTTATAGAAAAGTTTTTGCCTATTTTTCGTTTAAAACACCCCAACGAGTGACTTGTTGAAAAGGAAATTAATCCATTTGGTATGGCTTTACTTGGCAGCAGTGAGTTAACAAAACTTCTTTGGTAGAAATTTGTCGAACGTAGTTGGAAGACAATTTCACACAAAATTCTAAGCCAACTTGGATTTGAACAAGCAGCGAGAAGTGCAAAAATTTAAATATACGAGTAAATCTGGGATGAAGTAATTTCAGTGACTGCACTGTTAACCCTTTAATGACCTTTGGGTACATACGCCCCGTATATTAAAATAATAAAAATAATTTGAAGAAATGAGGGAGTGTTATTTTTACTTTGGTTATATAAATGGACATTATTCATTTATAAGCGGTATAATTTTTTAAATAATCGGAAACATTGAAAAATTTGGAATGACAATTTAAAAAAAATAAAATGAAGCTGTTTCAAAAACAAATTTAATTTATCACACGAAATGATTTTGTCCCGCCATTTTGATTACATCATTTCGTATTTCCAAAATGACTTCATATTCGCAAATAGCGACCCGAAATCACCTCCATAACGAACTTGAAGTCCAATTATTTATGAAAATGTTTTGTCGTGATTTCGGATTTCTAAATTTGGAACTTAAATTCATAGAGAGCCTTCGCGAAAACTCCATACAAGCATCTGAATTCAAAGCCGCGCGACATATTGCAAAGCTTTGACTATTTTCTTACTTTTTATTATTTTTTTTTTATTTTTTTGTAAAATTATAGTTTATACTGCAATAAAAATCATATAACTTAAAAAAATTCAACAAATTTTGCTCAAATTTCATTTCACAAAAATTCGGATTATATGTTTTGATGTCCACCTATCCTGTCAAAAATCAAATAGTTTAACGAAACCAACGCAAGGCAAAAGTCTTGTCGAGGCCCAATGGCCCCTTATGTGGTTTTTGTCAACTCTAAAAAATTGTATGTTTTCAAGCTTCCTCCAGCTCTTTCATTTTGATACTAATACTAAGAAGGGGTTTTGAGCTATCGTATCTAATTCATATTCATATAATTCAGATATACACGTAGATTTAACAGCCCTATAATATTCATGTTGGTTCAAGATATCTTAAATAGTTTTCATTTGGTATGTAGTAATAATAAGTTCCCTACACAAATCAGTCCACTTTTTTTAAATAGATGGCAGCCTTATTGAAATATATAAGTATATCTGGATTATGGAACTAAAATCACAGGGGTTGGTTCAGCGAGAGTAAAAAACTTTCTGCGATTATGTCAAACAGCTGAGCTAATGATAGCTTTGGTTGCTCTTAGGATAGCCATCGTCGTTTGAGCTTGGATATGAATGTGAAGATCTCCATTTGTAGATCTTAAGTACCATATAGCTGTTATTCTTAAGTCCAAAGCTCCAAGTCCAAAGTCTTAAGTCTTAATACAAATAAATAAATCTAAGCTATCGGGTGATTTTTTATCTGCATGTGAACTATCGATATCGATAACTGTGGTTTGATAAGTCTTCATACATCGTTTAACGCCAGAACAATGCTGACAAATTGAGGAAATTTACTTTGAAAAAAATTAATGGAATGGTGGACGCATGGAGCACTAGCGACATCACCGGTCCTTATTTCTTTCGGAATGAGGAAGGAGCTGCCGTTTCGGTGAATGGCTAACGCTATCGATCAATGCTGACTGAATTTTTCTTTCCAAAAATTAATCAGCTAAACACGAATGACATTTAGTTTCAACTTGATACCGCAACTTATCATTCAGCGCGCTTAACTATCGATTTATTGCAATATTTGAGCCAGAATTGACGCCATAGTTGCTTAGTCTGTGTCAAAAGAAAAGAATCGGTTTTTTTGTACCTTCAATATATATTTCGTTCTGCTTTTTGCTGCATAATAGTCATACTCAAGGGCTACGACGCCAGTGCTAACTCAGGTTAGTGTCGTTCGAAGCTTTCCCGTAAAAGAAACCAAACAAAAATGACTGAGAAGTACGCGAAGCGTTTCGAGGCGGTATTTTTATGCACGCATCCGAAATTATCTTACACCGCGGCTGAAAAAGTGATTAAAAAAATCAAAAAAGTTTGTTGTGATATGGAATCAACGGTATAAAGTGAACAAAAATGTTGATGACTTTTCCAAGCGCGGCTTAAAGTGAGTGACGACAAAATAGCTGAACAAAGTGATCGTCTAACTTTTTTAGCGGGACTATTCTCTGCGACTACGCCAAGCACGCACAATTCTTTCTGAAAAGGGAATAGATGTGAGTATCCACACTATCGAATGACGGCTGAAGGAGGCGAACATAACCTACCGTCCCACTCATCGTCCCCACATTATCCACAAACCACTTCTCTAAGAAGTACACATTGAGAAACAAATAAACAAGAAAATGACGTCACAGTAATGGACTGGCCTTCCCAATCCCCAGACGCCAACCCCATTGAAAATGTGTGGAGAACTAAGAAAACGCATCTTGCCGAAGGCCCGTCCATTATTTAAAGTAACTCGTGCGTCAAGTTCGCGAAATCTAGTCCTGTTTGTCGACGAACTACGCAGAAAAGCTGGTTCAAAGCATGAAGAAGATGCCAAGCTATACTCGACAACGAAGAAGACTACACGGCTTATTGAGTAATTGTGACTCGTAATTTTGTACATACTTTCACGTAAAAAAAAATGTAAATATATATCTTTTATACTTTATGAATAATTACGGTTCCCTTTTTCTGACACAGACTGTACATAAGTACATTCATAAACATACGTATCCTTAGTTACACATATCCGGATCTGGTTGAGATGCCCAAATAAGGCATGGTTTTCTTTAAATCTGGTCAAGTAGTTTCTTATAGTAGTACTTTAAAATTTTTGTCTGGCTACATCTTATATTTTTAATTACAAATTATTGTAATATATAAAAGCCCGTCATTGCATACTTGACCTTAATCACTCGCCATGTTACTGTTACTTGCTTTTATTTGTATCTAAATATTTATTACTTGCTTATTCTTTCATTTCACAACAATGCTGCGTCTTATTATTAATTTGTATTTCTATGACAACTGAACTACTCTCGATAGTACTTATTTATGGGCCAACAATATTTCAACAAGACATTATTTCTAAATCTATAGTTATAATGTATTTTTAATGTTAATGAAACTGTGTAATGCCATTGAAATATACGACGCACACATTTCCACGTAGCATTTCGTTATAAGCATAAGTTTCCTACATACACACATACGTTTTTATATAGTATTTTTATCATAACTCTGCGCAATGTGAAAAGTACGCACAACTACATGTGTACATATGTACATAAAAACATTTCTAATTTGATATTTGCTCTTCCACTGTCACTGTCGAGTGTCAATGGCAACGAAAGTGATTGCGGTGCATTAATTTCAATGGTGTTGCAGATGCCGTCGGCTGTCCTTTTACATTGCGATGAAACACGTGCACACCTACAGACAAGCCAAACACATGTCGCCACGGCTGAGAAGAAATGCGTTGAAACATAACAAGCACAACAACGAGGAAGGGTTATTAGAAAAATGGTACACTTGTATATACATATATACGTATTTATGTATACATATGTGCATAAATATATGAACTTATAATGGTTGTTAGAAAATTGCGATAATGAAGGACATAAATTTTTACTATTGCTGCACATTTGTAACGGTTGTTAGTTGTGCAACAAGTATTGCCGTTGCTGTTAATTCCAATTCAATTTTAGTCCCCATATTAACGCTGTCCCCAATATACAATTTAATTTTTTCACTTTTTCAATTTGACACAGGCATACATCCATATGTAACAAAAGTTTTTATTTGATATATTATGGCGACGCGAAAATTCCCTTTCTATTCATTTTGAGAAGGGGGGAAACCCTTGATTTTGTTTTCCTTTATAAAAAAATACAAATTTTTTGCCAAGAAATATAAAACGTCACAAATTACGAAAACCACTTAACCATCGAACTTGCAAGATCTTTGCATACAAAACTCACAAACACGCGCGTATATATCTAAATATGTATTGTATATATATTCGCATAAATACACTTACTTAGGCAAACAGCAGTAAACACCTCAAGTGCACGTTTAAATAGGAACCTTGTAGGAAAAAATTACCAAGAACCAAATATAAATTGGTTATGGGTATAATACAGGGAACAGATGGTTGACATTATCAGTTCAAACCCGACATTTTGCTTATTAAAAGAGCAAAAGTGCATTTTAAATTGAGTAATTGTAAAAAAATTTATGTCGACAGTTATTAGACACCCATGAGAATTTTTTTAAAAATGGAGAAAGTAATTATGGTATGCCCCACAAAAAAAATTTTTTTTTTTTCAGCGAAAAGTCTCATCATGGAAACTATAACCAACCTATTTTCATCAAACGCGATGTCAAGTCACAATTCAAATTAATTTTTCCGTGAATTCATAGCTGATTTCAAAACATGATTCAAGATATCAAGGCACAGGTAACAGTCGCGACAGTGGACTTATCGCAAACAATTGCAGCAAGTTTGGTTTCGAATACGCGCGTTGTCAATCACACTGATTGCCTTTAAATAGAAGGTTAAACTGCTATCGGCGCATATTGCACAGAGCTGCTGGATTGATTCCGTCCCGATTTGTGAATCGGCAAAAAAAAAAATTTGAAAAATGCGGCAGGAAAAAGTTATCTCCACTCACTTACAAGCTCAGACACTAAATGTTGTCAATCGCTAGAATTAGATCTCAAATAGCGCCCTAATCTTGAATGTCCTTCAGTTTTAGCCCCTGATACATATTCTTACCTTCAAATATAAAGAAATAGCTCGGCAATAAGATATATGGATCGAATGAAAAGAGTCAAGCCAACGTCTCTTTTGACAGCGTTGACAAATTTGTATATTTTTATTACTTTAACAGAAATGTTAGACCAAGCGTAACGAGCTAAAAGGAGAATATTTTCAGCTATAAAACGAGTAGAGTTGATTTAGTTTTCGCCCAGCCTCGTATAAGGTTGCTTAAATCGGCGTAACGTAAATTTACATTTATTTACACTCAGAAAACACTTCTAAGATATATGCGCTCAGTAAGCCAAATAAAACAGATCAAATAAATCTTTGCATCGCGCCTCAAATACAACGAAAACTAAAATTATTGTATTGCATACTCCTCGTAACACTTCTTTGAGCGGGAGTCATTAAAATATACCTGTATGATACTGAACATTTTTGCATTTCATATAAATGCAAAAAAGAAGTGCAATACAATATTTTATAAATTACCGACTAGTTCTTTCTCAATATCGTTTCACGTATACGCCAGGGTTATTTTGATTTCTTGCTGTTTCCAAAAATAAAATAGTACGTATACGCACTGTTGGCTCGGTCAAAATAGTAGGTCTGTGCACAAGTGGTATTTTATGCAGAGCGAACTTTAAGCTCAGGTCAGCAAAAGAAGAAGATATATTGAAGAAATAGTTATTTAATAATTGTATTTGTTTTCCTTTGTGTACTTGGAAAAGTATCCAACATATTGAATAAAAATTTGGTTTTTATTTCATACAGTAGTATTCGATTTGTAAGTGCTTTATCTAAGATTATTGGTATGAGATTGCCACCTTTTTTAGATTATTTCAAACATAAATAAAATACCATAAGCTCGGCAGTGTTAATTCAAAAATATACTGGCATAGGGTTACCACCTCACTTCAAAGGCAAACATTTTTATTCAAAACTGTTTCAAAAGCTAAAATATCTCTAAAACATATCAGTGCATATAACAAACTAAAAGGGATATTAAACGAGCTTTATCAGAATTGGTGTTATCCCTGACTAAATTCGTAAATGTTTGCAACAAATTTCTAATTATTTAAAAAATAAATAAAATATTTTTGAATATTTTATCAAACTTTTATTACAAACATATTTTCGGCATACTGGCTTACCATTAGTTGATGAAGCGCAAGTGTAACTATAAGTAAGTGTGAGCCAGTTTCGCAACAATAAAGTGGTTTTAAAAAGTGAGTTAGCTGATATCGTAAAGATATCAAAAAATGTGTTAGCTTTATGTTGTTCAAGATTTGCTTCGCGTTCTCCAGGGCCTTCACTGCTGCCTGACTGTCACTGAAAACTCCAATCTGTTTCCCGCTCCATCTCCTCCCGATTATCCATTCGGCTACTTTCAGGATGGCAAAAACTTCTGTATGGAAAACAGTTGCCATTTCCCCCATAGCATAGTGATACTTATTTTGAAAACTCCACATATTTTGTCCTTTAAAAGTTCAAACAATTATTGCAAATTGAGAAAATATGTAAAACGTATGTGTAAAATCCATCTTAATATGTGGCGTAAAACTTAAGTAATATCGAATATGATTAGTAACAAACTGAAGGTATTCACCGGAATTGGTTATGCAGAATATTCTGGCCAAACAAATAAGAAATACATAACTCTGGAGCTTGGCCTATGAGAAGCCCATAATACCGCAAATCAAGAAAAGAAAATGGAGGTGGATAAGCTATACATTAACTAAGCCGACTGACAACATAATAAGAGTGGCGCTAGAATAGAACCCGCAAGGAAACAGAAGTTGCAGTCGCTCGAAAAAGAAGATCAAGACTACGCGAACTTGAACCCACAAAAATAGCTGCCCGGAACCGGATAAGATGGAAAAGCTTTGTAGACTCCCTATGCTTCGGAGAAGAGTGATACAAGGAATATTAAAGGAAATAATAATATATTTTCCAACTATTCTACAATAGAATAAAATTTCATCGAGTTTAAGAAACGGGCCGTGGAAAAACAATAATAACTAAAAAAATGAAAATTCTAACACATTTTTGCATCACCACAAATGCTCGTGGTTACCAGTGCCATGCTAAAGGAGTCGATTTATCAAGAAAGAACGAGAAAGCTACTTACTGAGCAAACCTTTTATTATTGAGTCATGACAAATACTTACATATGGAGAAGTAATTTAATATTGCAAGAATTCAGTTTATTCATATAAATTTGGTCTACGAAAGTTTCTTACAGAAGAGATTAAGAAAAATAAAATCAAATGATATAGAACTCGATATTGTATTTCATTCACTAAGTGCACGTGCGATTAGGGCATTACGTACATACTCAGCTTTCCCATTAGCAACATAAAAGGAGTAATTCACGTAAGTATTTTTTGCGGAATATTAAAATTGATACAATCTAATAAAGAAGTACAATCTAAAGAGCCATTAACAATATTAACCATAAAGGACAGTGGGAGTATAGTTTTTCTAGCTTCTAAAGTCTTAGAGAATTATAAGAAGGTGTAGGCTCAAATATATTTAAAGATCGCAAAACAAGTCGCAACAATAAATAAAAATACTGTATTATGGTATCCAAACGAAAGCAGTATATTTCAAATTGGTATGTACGAAAGACGTATATATTGTAGCAGTTTAAGTGTATATGGATCTGTGCATATTTCCGCCTAGCAAAGCCTAGTGTTGAATAAGATTTTGTAACAATATAGTCAATATGACTATTAAATGTGAAATTCGACAGCAAATTTATTTGTTTTTAAGTATTTTATTTAAGTATTTGAATTGCAATCCTTACAGACTATAATACAAAGTTGATTAGATTGAACTACTGATATATTGTATTTAAAAAGAACTATAAAATAGAGATTTAAAAATGCTACTCTTGAAAGCGAAAAATCGAGAATAACATCATGATGAACGGAATTTAATTCTCGTAAAGCACGAGTAATGGGAGCATTACTGACATACTTAGTTTTAAAGTTTCCCCCATAAAAAGAATTCCTAAGAGATCGCTGGAGAACATTAAATCGAATCCTTTCCAACAAGTAGGGACAATCAATTACTCCAGCAGTAATATTATAAGTAAACGACAGACACAGTGTAGACTAAGGACTTGAGACTTATAAGCATGAGACGAGCAGAATATGATGGCATGGGATCAATAAAATTCAGAGGCCGAAGGGAATATTTGAAAAATATTTTTGGCACATGTTCGATTCTATTGGTAGCTTGCTGACTACAAGGTCTCCAAAACAGCATATAATAAATGAGATCTAATAAAAGCTGTGTAGATTAACTTAATGGTATAGGAATCAGAGAACTTAGTGGTGTTCCGTCTGATGAATCCCAACATCGAAAAAGATTTTGAAGTAATATAATTTATATGGTTATTAAAAGAAAATTTGTTATCAAAGATAACGCCAAGGTCCTTAAACTCGATAAGTTCAGCGAAAGTCGTGAATTCTAGCACCACAAGTACAGCCTGTTGATATCGGCTTGAAGTTTAGTGACATCCTCTTGAGTCTTGATCGCTGAGAAGATCTCAAAGTCATCAGCATAAAGCAAAAATTTAGCAAATGAGAAACAGCTTTTGATGTCATTAATAAATAACACAAATAAAAGCGGTCTCAAGATATTTCCTTGAGGAACACTAGAGGTGGCAGCATAGAGGGTAGATGAAATACCACCAATTATTACAACACAACGTCTATTGCTCAAATAAGAGTTTATCCATTGCAGAAATGTAGAATGAAAGCCAAAATAAGCTAATTTTTTAACTAAGATTCTATAAGAAACTTTGTCGAAGGCTTTCGAAAAGTGAGTGTAAATACAGTCGGCCTGGAAGCCAGCCGAGAAAGAATCAATGCAGCATTCACTCAAAACAGCCAGATTAGATACTGTAGATCTATTAGCAATAAACCCATGCTGATTAAAGCAAATTAAAGATTCAACTGCAAAGCTCAGCTTTGCATTGACCGCGTGAAGAAGAGAAGTGGGACGGAGAATCAAGTTCTTCGTCAACAAAATTGGATTTGCTTGCTTTCTCAAATTTTCAAATTCAGTAATCTAGCGTCTTCTTACGTACAATACTTAGCGCGGTATGTTTTGTTTATTTTACTCAATACTAAGTAGCTGCTGATTAGATCTTCAATCGTAAGGAAGCGATGAAGATGGCGTATAGGCTCAAGTTAATCGGCGTCCGGGAAAACGAAGAAAATAATGGCGACTGTCAGATATACCACCAGTTGTCGGAGCGGTGCACACTGTTCTCAATGCCAAAGGACAATCGGGTGCCTTTCGTTAGTTTCGGTAGGAAGTATGATATTTTGATCCCAGATAGAGCGCACTTTCTACACCGACGGATTCAAAACCAGTGATGGTAGCTGATCTGGATGGTACTTACACGAAGACACTAAGTACTCCTATGCCACAGGACAGATGGCCACGGTATTCTTTACTGGATAATTGAGAAAAAGTGGCGGGGAGCAGTATTGGAATTTGTAGTGACAGTCAAGCTGCACTGAAAGCCCTTGCTAACCCACGCTGCTCTTCGAAATTAGACGCTGAATGTAAGACAAAACTGAACAGTATCTCAAAACACAATTAAGTTAGTCTTATTTGGGTGCCCGGACGTTGTAGTATTACAGGGAACGAGTTAGCTGATAAACTGGCTAATGAAGGCTATGCAAGCATGCCACTAAGCACTGAATCCTTTCTAGGTGTCAATTCTGCATCGATTTAACTATGGATTGACCACCTCATAAGGTCTACCCACAGACGACGTTGGTCTGGGTTGATCTCGTGCAGAGTAGTCAAGAGCTTTGTGAAAAAACCAAACAGGAAAATAGCGACCTTTCTCCTAAAATTCAGCAGAAAGGACCTGAGAGCATTGGTGGGTGTAATCACAGGGCACAACGCCTGTGGTCAGCACATAGTTGCCATGGGGGTCATCGACAGCCCGATATGCCTATTCTGTCTTGAGGATGACGACACTGCAGAGCATTTTCTCTGTAGCTGTACGGCGATTTCCAAAATCGGACTTAGAATATTGGGTTTCTGCGATATACTGAGTAT
This sequence comes from Anastrepha obliqua, assembly GCF_027943255.1. Lineage (NCBI taxonomy): Eukaryota > Metazoa > Arthropoda > Insecta > Diptera > Tephritidae > Anastrepha > Anastrepha obliqua. Next base: position 94,419,081 of record NC_072892.1, read on the forward strand.
GGATAAGGTTCATACTCTTGTTCTTCCTAGTCTCTTAAGATTCATCAATGAATCCAAGAGGTTTGTAGAAGAGTGACCTCAAACTAATTTTTCCGTCTTACCACCTACATTTTTCCTTTCCTATCTCTATTCTTTCTACTGAATTCTACACGGGTGTAGTACAATCGTCTCCTGACTGAGTGCTTGGACTTGTTCAACCCCCCACAAATCTAATCTAATCTAATCTAAACACTGTTCAACACCAGCAGCCCCGTCAGAATTTGGAAGGACCTCTCTTACTCGCTGTGGTGTGACTTCTTCAACCTGATGCTGGAAAAGATCGTGCGAGCCGCAGAACTTAATCACTCATGCACAATTTTTAATAAGAGCGTACACTTGTTGGTGTATGCCGATGATATTAACAATATCGGCCTTAACATCCGAGCTGTTAGTTCTGCCTTTTCCAAACTGGATAAAGAAGCAAATGGAATGGATCTGGTGGTGACCCATGTGAGCACAAAACGAAGTGCTTCCTGTCATCAAAAAAGCAGAACAAACACCCTTTAAGTTTACACAGTTGCATTTAAATGCTACAGTCTATTTGTAAAATTGCAGTGCACTGTTTCTGTTATATTTTCCAACAGTGTATATAAGTAGGTACATACTTACGTTACTAGTTTCCACCAGGGTATTCACAAATGCATATCTTTCCATTCACTTACACAAACACTCATATTCTAATGGGGTACTTTTTGCAGGCAATTTCATTTCGAAAGCTGCATATGACACTCGTGACTCTCTGTATTTGTACCTTAGCGGAAATTTATTTTTGTTCTTTATTTTTTTCCCCCCTGTAGGTGTACGGTACCAGCAACGGATTCATTTGAAATGCACTATGCAAATATATGTGTTCGTATGAATACATGCGTATTTTCGTTTTTCATTTCCCGTCTTTAAATTGTGTTACACGCAAGTGCACAGCACCAATGGCTGTTAAACAGGCGCAACTACAAAAGTCTGAGAGTACCTACAAGTGTTTACTTGAGTGATGGCTTTTTGTTTGTGAATGCAAAATGCGGTAAAGCACATAAAATCTACGCACACAACCACACCTAACAAAATCTGCATACGTAAATTTACTTCCGAATTACCGTTTGCAGGTGTATCCTTTACGAGCTTGTACTTGTATTTATATGTGCATACATACATACTTATACAACTTACACATATGTGTGTGACCATCAGTGCTTGCTGTGGTGCTTCACTCCAAAATTTACAAAACTAACAGGTGCTACATGGTTTCTAATTTGGAAAACTATTCAGGCAGGAAAGCCCAAAGAATTTTAAAATGTTCAACAATTGAATTAAGTGCAAGTAAGCAGTTGGCGAATGTTCTCAGAAAGCTGCCAAGCGAGTGTTGTGGTCTTCTGCAAAACAGGAATGTTATTTTGGACTAACTACTTTTAAGGTTTCAAATTTCAGTGTATGTACATTAACACAATTCTATGAATCGGGTGTTTTTTAGGAACTTGAGAACTTAAGATTATAATGCAAAACATAAATATATTTGGAATGAATTTTTTTATTATAACCTGGTAGATAATTTCATGGCATTTATTTTTTGAATATGATATCCGGCATAGGTATATCCGCTGCGACTACGAGTTGCATGGCTTATTGGATCAGTTCAATTTTTGACTTCTTTTTCCAATGGATCTCGCTCTGTATAGCAAGTTGCGTCATCCTGTTGGAGCCAAATGTCGTCGATATTTAGCTGATAAATTTTTGGAAACGTAAGTTTAGTCAGTATGATTCGATAGCGCTCGTCATTCACCGTAACGTCAGCTTCTGCCTCATTTTGAAAGAAATAAGGACCAAATGCCGCCAGTACTCTATGAACTTCGTAAACAGATTTATTTTTTTAAAGTGCTTGCCAAACCTTACTGAGCAGAAATGTTAATACAGTTTGACATCCTCAGTTATCTATATCGATAAAAAAACACCCGATATACTTATATATGTAGTTGGTCCCATAGCCATGAGTGCTTGCACGCAAAATATCGGATAGTAGTCCAAAAATTCTATAATTAAACCTCAATGCGGGCATGAAACAACAAAACGAAGCAAAACTTTTTTCAAACCCGAGCGCCGGTTCGTTGGTAGTTGATGAAAGGAATCGAGATAGATGCATGCAAGGTAGCAAAAAATTAATAATCCTGTTGAAAACTTTATATTTTTTGCAAATGGCTTCATGATTGTCACTTGTAAATTATACGGCTGGTGTATACAAACAGACAAGCAATGGAGTAGGTTAAGGTCAAAATAAAGATTTCCACCACTCAAAATATTGTTTTTATTTATTAAACAGTTATTCCAAAAATTTTTCGCCACCTTTTATAAATTTAGGACTAATATTGAAGGGTTGAATCGTGTCAACCGTGAACGTATCGCTAATCGTACGAACAAAAATTACGTGAGACGTCAATCGTTTGAACTAAATGAGATGATGATTGTTTTTGTCGTCTACTTCCGTTTTGTGGGTTACAGTAGACATTGAAATGTCAAAAAACGAGAAAGGTAAATAAACGCAAACAATAATCTTTAATTCAAATGTCAAATATCTGCTCTTCTCTTTGCTTGTGAAACATGGCGTCTATAAGCATTGATCGTTCACAGGCTGCAAGTGTTTGTAAACCGCAACCTGAAGTATCATACACCCTAAGCATTTGGTGACCAGCCAAATGGATATCGAACGCAAACTTGCATCGATGATGCCCACAAAAATCAGTTGCGCAAGAAATCAAAGAGCGCGAAGTGGTTGAACCATACACGGAGATCAGCAGGCAAACACTAGACTGGAATCACCAGAGTGAGCGAAACCGAGACAGATCTAAGAACTCATGGGGCCGTTGCATCGAAATGGAAATAAAAGCTGTAAACAAAGCTCTGATATGGCAGCAAGTAAAAGCAAAAGCAGGGAACAGAACTGAGTGTGAAAATTTTGCTGAATAAATTAAAATGCATCCATATTTGTTATTTCATTTAAGTTGTACCAATAGCGATAACGACGAAATAATTGTCTGAAAGCAACTTCGAGAAAGAAGCAAACACCTGGCATTATCCAATATGGCGTAAAATACTTTTCACACTAATATTCTTACATATCTATTAATGTTAGCACCTTCTCCTGATATGGCCCTGCACCTGTTCGACTAAATGACAATTTCCTCTTTGCGTTTTACTTTTAATCGGAAACCCCCCTATAAACACAACTATTCACGTTTTTTTTTTTTGCATAAAAAATTTAAAAAAGTGCAATTTTCCTTAATTTGAGACTCTACGGCGTTCTATTGCTTAGCTCTACTCAACACATTTTTGCCCAAGTGCAGATGTTCGGACATGAATTGTAATCTCCTTTTGTATTGCTTTCAATTTATTATGGTTATTCCTAAAGTGGCTTCAACATATTATATTTTTTATTCTATTCAAATAGTTAAAAATATTCATTTGCTTATTGATATATTAAATTTACTTATTCTTTTACATTTTGTTCAAAATTAGCGCATTCCCAATTGGAAGTTATTACTTGAGTAGCAACTCGAAGAAGCAAGTACGAACGAGTGGTGGATTCGTATGTCGATAGCACGATAGTATGTTCGTCCGTTCATACGAAAACTCAAGTAAAATTGAGATATCTCAATAAAACTTTATGAATATCTCGCCCTAAGCCTGGGATAGGCTGGTAGTGAAAAAGACCACTAAACTCACCCACTTCCAATACAACGGTCATTTTCAAGAACGAAAAAATACGGTACACCCAACTCTCTTTTTACAAGATTTTGAAATAACGCGTTTCACCCCGAAATTTTTTCACACGAAATTTTCGTTCTTGCACGAAGCTCAAAACAAAAAATGTTCTTCTGAACGAAACATAATTTCCAAAAGAATGCTACTTATTAAGTAAAAAATTTCCAATTTAGATGAAGTAAAGACACATACATACATATAACGATACAATAAATACATTTTACAACTAACAAAGTCCGACTGTGCATTAAAATTTCAACATAATCTTTAGGTCGCGTGTAGCTGGATAGCAAGTATTTTACAAGATGGCACAAAATCAATCAACTAATTTGTTTTTTGAATAATTATTTTATTGAATTTTATTTTTATAGACGTTCGTCGCCATTTGCAAAAATCATAAGTTTTCCGATTGGGTGGTTCAATTTACGCCTCCTTGTATAAACAACTCAAGAAAGGAAAAATCAACAGAAGCCGTTAATAATTTGAATGAAACCCGACAGATAGGCTGGCGTATATAAGAGTATATGACATATGATATATGAGATATCTATCGATGATCATTTCTGGTCCAATTCGTAATAAATGTGCACGCTGATTATCAGTAGCGAGAAATAGTTGCAAAGTTAGTTGTTTTTCCAATTTCATTTTGAATTTTTATACAACACATTTTGTATTTATGGTTTAAATTTTCACTGTTCACTAATTTAATTTTTTTTTGTAATAAAAATGATTTTTTTGTTTTTAATTCTTGTGTAATATGAATTTCATTATTAAATCTTTTGCTCTTTTTTATGGAAAAATTTTTAGAATTTCTCAACTTGCACGATTTTTTAAAGTTATGGAACATAACCATACGTCGCATATATATTTTTAAACCTTTTTTTGGCACGATGTTCTAAGAAACCTATCTACCTACCTAATAAAGGTTTTTCCAATAAGAGGTGTTATTCCCGTAAAAGATCAATGGCTTCGTTGCTTTTGTGGCACGTAGCACCGTCTTGTTGAAAATAAACGTTGTATAGATCAATACCATCCAATTTCGGGCATAAAAAATCGTTAATCATCTCTCGATAACGCAACCCATTCACCGTAACTGTTCTCCAGCTTAATTTTCGGAAAAGTTAGGCCCAATGACTCCGCCGGACCATAACCCGCATCAAACAGTTACACGTTGAAGATAGAGATGCTTTTCAACAATAACTCTTGGATTTTCTAAGCCCCAGATCTGACAATTTTGCTTGTTGAGCAAGCCTTCGAGGTGGAAATGGGCCTCATCACTCAATATGATTTTTCGATGGAGTTCCGGATCATTTTCATGCATTTCAACGACCCAATCACCAAAGACACAACGTTGTTGATGATCGCCCAGCTTGATTTCTTGTGTTTACTGGACTTTATAAGCCTTAAGACCCTAATCTTTATGCAAAATACGGTGTAATGACATTTGTGAAATGCCTAATTCCAAGGAACGACGAGGAATGGACAAACGTAGGTGTTCTTCAACACTTTCGGCAACAACAGCAATATTTTCCGCTGTTCTGGAGCGACGTGCACGGGTTTTATTCTTCACATCGCTAACTTGTCCCATTCGAGCTCTTTTCACCAATTTCTGTATTGCGGTCCGACAAGATGCTTCACGATGACCCAAAAATGTTCGTTACGAACCGTCTCTGCCAAATTTTTACCATTTTTATAGTGAATTTTAATCATTTCAATGCGTTGTTTAAGCGTATACCGTTCCATTTTTATTAATAGCGTAGTTTCTACTTGTCAAATATCAAAAAATAACAGCTTCAAAAGTGACATCTACTGAAATGGCGGGCTATTCAAAATAACACCTGCTATTGGAAAACCCTTTATCTACACTTATTCAAAAATGTTGTAAAATAGACGTGGAGCCCACTTTAATAAGTCAAAAGACTCGGTTTCTTTACGTCGCTCGATTTGTAATATACAAAAAATCAGGAAGTAACGCTTTTTTGAGACCTCCTAAAGACGTCTCCTCTCTTTATACTCTCCGATTATTGTTTTTGTACCGCTTTATAGTGGCATGTACAGGCCAAAACGAATGTTAATATAAAAAGTTTGGGTATGGTTTTCACGTTGGACCGCAAATTCTGTAAAATTGGCACAAGCAATGCTTTAAATTTAAATTAGAGCTCGCACAAATGAGTCCCAGTTCCTAAATTTTATGCTAAATTTAAACAAACAAAAAGGAAAATTCGCCTTATATTCAAACAAGCTCACACAAAACGCGCTAGAGAATTGAAAAGGGAATGTGAATTAATAATTAGCTTTTGTAAAAAAATTATAGTTAAGGTAAACAAAAGAAATAATATGAAAGATAACATAAAGGAAAACATTGTTTGGAAACAAACAAATGTAAATAAAAATCTTCAGAGAGCGTTAGCTCAACAACTATATACATATATACAAGTATATATGTATTAACAAAATATACACGTTGCGGACAAAATTCTTCGTACGACCCGTTTCTTCTTAAATTCTCCCGATATATTAAGACACCTCTTTTGCTCTTCTTTTCTGCGAAAACTTAACTATAAAGTACCGTTTGTTTTATTTCGTGGTTCTACTTTGCATTCTTCTTTAAATTTATGGCATTCTGTCTTTTGAAAAAGTGTACGATCGGAATAATGTCGCTCCGCAAATCTCTACTGCTTTGAGAAAATTATTTGTTGAGTACAGAAGTAATAAGAAATCCTTTGGTGAAATAGCTGATTTATTGCATTTAAGCAAGTATACGGAACAAACTATTTGTAAAAACTTTGAAACATCAAATTCTCTGGAGAGTAAGACGCGTAGTGGCCGGCCCAAGAAGAGATGTATCCTTTTTTGCAAAGCAGTGGATTAGAATCCTAAAATACATGCCACTAATTGGGGCAGGAGGTAGCCGAGAGGTCCCAAGTTGTTGTCCACCCATGTACAATAAGTAAGGCCCTTAATAATAATATAGATCGCTTCCAATACAGGAGCATTTTGGAACAAAGGACAAACTAGGCCTAGGCTCGAGCTGGATCTTTAAGCAAGATAATGACCTAAAGCATACTGCGCAAATCGTGAAGGACTGGCTGCTGTATTATGCTCCACGGCAACTACATATATTCACCTCCACAAAGCCTGGACTTAAACATTATTGAGCATGTTTGGGAAATTTTGGAGCGAATGATTTGAAAGCACTCTATTACTAGTGCTCCAATCCTCAAAGAGAAGTTGCTGGAAGAATGGCAGAATACCTCGGTGGAGGAGCTTGAAAATTTAGCAGCTTCAATACCCAGATGTTTGCAAGCAGTCATCGATGCTGGTGCTGGCCCAACAAAATATTAATTTCTACAAATTTAATCAGTTTTCTTAGATAATTCTTATTTTCTAAGTTGGTATTTACACTTTTGTCATTGCATTTTTTTGGTTTTTCGTGAATAACTTTTAAAGTAAATACTGAAAATATTTTTTTTTTAATTTGTTATATAATTAGACTTAAAACAAAACTGCATCATTACACTTCTTTTCAATCCTTTAGATCGGAAGAAATTAAGAAAAAATGAGTCGTACGGAGAGTTTTGACCGTAACTGTATATATGTAATTTACGCTTCTGCCCTTTTTTGTTGTCTGGTCGAGCTTCTCCTCCTATTTATGGTGTGCGTTTTGAAATTTTCCACAAAATAGAGGGCATATAGTACAGTTTTATGCTGCCTCGAAATGGCAGATAATTTTTTTTTTTTTTGAGGAGCGTTTTCATGGCAAAAATGCGCATGGCAGAACTTTTCCATTGGGTGCCAAGGAACGACCGCTATTAGGAGCAAGTTTTTCTATCAATTGGTGTTTTGTGCCCAGGGTCTCGAAACTGTCGCGCATAAATCCACTCGGCTATGCCAGCCGAACAACTGATTCTGTCAAATTCACTGAAAGCCCAGTAGTCGCACCACTATACGCACAATTTTTTGAGATCTCTCAACTGTGTGTATTTTCTACGAACGATATTCAAAATCATTAACTTTTATACCTCTCTCAATCTCATATCACAACTGTTGCTCTTCACCTGGATTCGCCGTAAAAGTTTTAGCAAATATGACGAAGGCAAAGCTATGCGTGCAGCTGGTGTTCACAACATGGCACCAACTCAAAAAGTTACAAGACAACTTTGTCGACATAAAACACATACTAACATTCCAATTGCAAAGAACATGCAAAAGGAATGATACGCAAAAAGGAGAGCAATAAGAAGTTTGCTGCAATAATAACAGTCTACTACGCACACACACGGAAATAGCCTGCAGCTGCTAACAATTTCCATTGAATCGTTCTGATTTAATGTTGGCCACGCGAACGCATTTGACTAACATAAATTGTCCACTGACGCACTCACAACGTAGGATGATTGGCGCAAAGAAAAGAGGAAAGGTAGAAAGAAAGGCAGGAAAGAGACGCAGTCGGTGTTAATAGCATTGGATTTCCTTCCTTTTTCAAGGCAGCCACTTTACGATTTTTCTGTCGCTGTCATTTTTATGTTTTCCGTTGGTTGCTATCAGCGCTTCGAATTTATTGGTTTTGTTTTTCGGTTTTGGTGAGCATTGTAGGCGACCGTTGATCAAGCCAAATTGTTGCTAGCTCTTATATGGAACGAATTATGACCGCAAGGATATTCACCGGCAAACAAGCCAATATAAAGCTGTCTAAAAGCGCTTACGCATATCAATATTTACGAAGGCTTTCCCATTTCATTCATGGAAATTCTTTTTCATTATTGGATGAATGGCCGTGTGCCAAATTTACAACCTATACACCGTACATATATACTTCGTTCAATACTTTTACAAGCACTTTTTTGCATTTTAAATTGTCGTTAATGGTTTTCAAAGACATTTTAGTATTTTCATATACAGGAATAAACTGAGGGCTTTGTGGCACCACTCAGTCATTGGTTAAAACAGGAACGGATGAGCAGAAGGTCATTGTCCAGCACGAAAGCTTGCCTTGCTGCATTCAATTCTGCTCCAAAATTCTTAATGGAAGCAAAAACATTCTTGATGGCCGCATTCTTAGCAACCATGGAATGAAATGGTAATAATATCCAAGCACTTAGGCAATTTTGCCTATTGCACTTAAGACCAAGAGGCAGAATTGGAAAAATGCGGTAGGGATTGATTACTCCTCTGGGAACTTCCTAGATTTTTTGATGAATCTTAACAGTTTATCGAGTGAAAGAGAAACTCTCAGACCATTTCAGGAACCACTAAGTTGTTTTGCAATATTGACACTATATTGCACCAGCTATTGAGCTTTATTACAGAGAGCCTTCCTTGATGTACCTCCTTGATATACCCGACTGTTACTGCTTTTATTAAGCTTAAAATCGGCTCCACTTAAACTGGGCACAAAGTTCGCAAATTTATAAACCAATTCGTTGCTTCTACAGTGTCCCGGCAATCCATGAACCGGCAACCAGTGTCCCTCATTACATCTTGCAAAGGAGCTTAGTCTCTACTTGCATTTTTAAACAATTTTCGAAGAGGTGCAAATGGTTTTTAAGGCCTTTGGAGTAGCTTGACTGTCCCTACAGGCCTTGATTGACCTTGACCACCAAAGAATTATCTACATTTTTCTTCAAAAACATACATCGAAGTCCGAGGCAAGACCAGCCATTCACAACAAATTTATTGAGAGTCTCATTATCATCCAGGCAAAAATTAAATTCTGTTGTAGTAGACGAAAATATCCGTAGTAAATGTGAATGCAGTCGGTTAGTTGTGATCGATAAGGTAACCTGTGACCAATCTGAAGTCCACCGGTTCACCGTATTCCTACTAAAAGGGTATTCAAATAATTATACTTGCCTCAAGACACACTGGTTTAATTGTCTTCTAACGGCTAATGTTTTTATAGAAAAGAAATCTAGTTGTCTTATAAGAAAAGACCACCTTTAGAAAATTACGTGTAATACATATACATGTAATCCATATACATAGGAAAACTTGATAACCTTAGGCGCTATGCCTTGAGAATACATAAAATTGTAAGGCAAAGTTCTTAATATTAATAAGGACAAATCTCTGGTATAGTCCTCATTACCACAGCAATCGGAGCATCGTATGGCACTCTTAAGGCAAATGGGTCCATATTATAAAAATAGTTAGATAGATGGATAGATAGGCAAATAGACAATCAAGTGTACCAGAAAACGATAAGGCCCTGCTGCCAAAGTCCTTGGTATCCTTATAAAATATCATATTTCCTGGAATCCTTTTTTATGGATGCTTAAAAACCCTTGCTGGACGTTTCCTTAACTCATTTTTTAGCATTATGTCCGTTACTTTCCATTGCACAGAAAAATAGTCTGTTCGAATCATCGCATTAAATGTATAGGTACATGACGAACTTAAAGCCGCAAGTAGGTAGTTCCTTCAGTACTTCGGTCGTTATGAAATCGTACCCCGGTCTTTGTTTAGATTTAATGCTTTGCATATTGTGCCATTTATTTCCTTTCAAGTAAATTTTTGAACTGGAAAATCCGTTTGGAAAGAAGTTGAGAGAAACTCGCATATTTCTGTATCAGCTACTGGGCTTTTACTAGGAAATGGTTGAAAAACATCTAAAAGATATTTAGCGAATTCAGAAGCTTTTGCTTTTTTCGGTTCCTGCACACTTCTTCTAGTGCATAATTTGTGCACGAAAGATGAAGCAATCGAAAGTATTTACTATACACAACTAGGAGTTGTAGGCGTTAGGTTTATGTACTCTTCTATTACAGGCACCCCACGTATGTATAATTTTTGGAACGAAATTTTAGCCAAATTTAATTGCACCGAATATAGAAGATTTTAATCGTCCATTGCGAAGTTTTTGTAGCCTTTATAACCGGATAGTTATTGGCCGGGCAGGTAAGAAGAAAAAATAATAATAATTCAGAATTAAAAAAACACAAACGATTTTTTAGGCTGAATTGTTGGTGCCCTACAAAAACTAAATTATTATTCAGGCGCCACCTTCAGGCCTCACAAAATGAATTGCCTGGTATCGTGGGTCTAATATTTTTACCACAATACTTCAGTTGCCTCTAGTTAATCCGCTTGTAATTCCATAGATATTTTCAGAAATTAATGATGAGTCGTACATACTTCAATTATGGTGAGAGAAAAACAACAATTTTCAAAAGCTAATAAAATACCCCCAATTCCACACCCGCAGTTTCCCATCATACCTATATACATGCACACACCGCACACACTTCCAACACAAATTTACGACTTTTCCAGTTAACGAAAACTTTAGCAATCATTTCACTATCAATCACAACCATCGCAAAGTTTGTTATCTCAAGGGCCGACAGGCAGTCACGGTTTCTATCAGTGGCTACGCTCCTACGCGTTAGCAATTGTTGTAATACGAAATTGGGCACGCACAGACGTCTGTTAACATATTTTCGTATTTTTGAGTCGATAATAGTATACATATTGTACAACGCAACGAGTTATTTATACCCAGTCTACAAGAAGAGCTTTCCCTTACAGCTCCATTGAAAACGAAAAAACAAGGTAGGTGGGTAGGTAAGTGGAAGTGGCAGTAGGTCTTTAAACCAACTCTCTTAGACAGATCCAATCCATTGTGATACCACAATAGCAGTTTACCTACTACTCCTCGTTAAACCATTTTGTTTTAAGTGCGCACCCATTGATCTGGCTGACACATATATCCCTAATGTAAGCGATATCATTCAAGAATGATAAGTCAAAGTATCTTCCCCTACTGGCATGCCACACCTCCTTCTCATTCTTACAGCTTCTGCAATAGTCGAAATGAGGTACATTCAATCTTAGGGCATATCGACCTAGGAGACAGTGGCCTGTGATCAAAGCAACTAACATAGACATGTTTTTTCCTGACCGTTTAGGTAGCACCTTGAGCTCCTGACGTCCCATTCTGGCCAATTTTTTTGCAGCATTACATGTCAGAGTACCAGCTCATCTCGTGTTGACTAAGGTGACAATCCTATTTCCATCACGCTTTTTGTAGGTTGAAAGGGGTATATCTTCAATCTCCTTATCAAGAGGGATGCGAGTGGTATTGCCCTCTCGCGCTAATTCGTCTGGCTTACAATCCCATTGTATGTTACTATGATCTGGCAGCCAATCAAGTGGATGCAGAAATATTCCGTAATCTCTTAAGGGATGTCCGGAATTGGATAGCAATGATGTAACTAATGACAATCCTACCCACAGATTTAATCGCCGCTTGGCTATCAGAATAAATATAGATTTTTCTATAGGTAGCCCCATTTTAGCTACCTTATTATTGGCTAGAATTTCAGCCTGAAATACGTAGCAGTTATTAGGAGGACGAAATGCTTACTTTTGGCTTTTTACAGTAAACGCCAAGCTTCGAGCCATCAGTAAAGGTATATTGTCAACTTACTTTAGTCTTGCCGGAAATCTAGTACTAAATAACCTATTAAAAAATGGTTCAACCAAATAATAGCCCATAAGATTTGTGTTATGGCCGAATGTCCAACACCTAAATTGATTAAATCTGGCAAACCGAGCAGCACTGTTGCCTGCATACTGTTTATCAACCTTGTCTAGGGGAGGTAAGAAAAAAATAATATTCAGAGCATCAAGGGATATTGTTCTAGAACGCCTTTGGTACATACCTCATGATCAGAAAGCACCGGGAATGTTTAAATAAAGCAAACCAGAGTTAAATTTCAGGCAAATTTATTTTATCTCCTTCAAAATATGACCCATCTGTAGCAACACACATGTGCCAACGTTTAACCCATTCCACTGTGCACCACTGGTAGGCCGATGAAGGGATGGCCTTCAGCTCCTTCGTCGCATTTTCTTCGATTTTTGGTGTTTTTGCACGAAATTCAGGTCCCTCGAATCGAGCCTGGCTGTAACGCGTCTCATACCCAAAACAACAACCACAATGTGTTGTGCCGTCATATGAAATGCCAAGTCCACTAGAAATCTCTGTTAAGCTGGTATGGCGATTTTCAAGCACGATTTCTTTCACTTTCTTCACGTTTTCATCCGTGTTCGACATCGATGGCAACATTTTCAGTGCATTGGAACACACAATTTCGTTCGCAACAAAAAATTTCAAACAAACTCTTTGTTCAACCAAATTATCCATGGTAAAATGCGACAAATTGAAAAAAGTTGACTGATGTAAGCAAACAGGCATAAACAGGCAGAAACTAATGATCCGATGGCGCTAAAAAGTGACAGATGTGTGTCTTACAGTCCTACCAACTGAGAAAAACATATGGACCGGTGCCCACGTGCGTGGCTCGTTTAAATTAAACATTAACGGTGCTTTTTGATTATCAGGTATAAGAGCCATATGTTGAACTTTCTGAAGCCTGTTACTAGTCGTAGTCGTGTCGACAGCAGTTCATCAGAATATAATCCCGTAAAGAAGGATAGGGCAGACGGTACTAGACAGCCAATGAGTAACCTTCAGAAAAAGACCAGAAAGACCCCACTTTCGTCCTTTTTGAACGAAAATATAGTTACAGTAGCTTTCCTTACTCTGTTCTCTGCATTCATATCCAATTTCGCTTCTTGTCGAAAGTTTCACCTAAATGTTATATTTGGCGCTATCTCCTACATGATCCATGCGCTGATAGGAAATTCACAAGACTCTGGATGGAGAAACCAGAACAGCGGCAGGCTAAACAGTTTGTCCTTCACTTCAGAAAAGCATGAAATTTTGGTAAGGCTGTGATTAGGCGCAAATAAGGCAGACCGCATTCCAAATTTGCTCCTCATAAGGCAGCCAAACTAGGCCCAAGTCCCGAAAGGTATCGCCACACATCTGCCTCATTAGGCGCAGGTTTGAAAAACCGAACTTCGGTAATACTCCGGATGCCCTTCTACAAATCAGTTAGGGATTCCAATTTATGCCTAAGTGAGACACTGCCGCAGATTTTCGGGACCACAAACAAATTTGGTATTATTCTGGCATGTCAATCTTTGCATTGCCTAACGTGGGCCTGGTAAGGTAATAGTGAGGCGTGCCTCAGTAAGGCCTGCCTAATTCGGGCCTAACTGATTCTTCAGCATGCCTCCACTGTAATTCTAGTCGGGTAGGCTTTCAAACCTGGATAGAGAGAACTTGCGAACTCTCACTGCATACTATACGGGCATTGCAGTCTTCCCCTGATCACATTATTTGCGTATATGCAACTCTCTTGCAAAATGAAGACGCGTACATATAGGTAGTATGACTCTAACTCGATTAGCGATATGGAACAAAAAGCCTAAAGATATACTCATATTCATCAGAGGCCTTCAATATTAGGCCTGCGGTCAAGCATTATGGCGGTATGGCCCAATAATAATAAGACTCTGTCAGTCTCTGACTCGCTGATACTTTAAGCTCCAACACGAGGCAGATGCCACTCCATTTAAATGATTTGGCATGCTTAGCCAATTGTGGTACAGCATCAAAACACACATCACAAATAGAAGGACGAGCTCAGCCAAACACCAATAAAGGCGAAATTGACTGGGTTCGTACGATGGGAGGCACAACGTGACGCTTAACATTTGCATCGACTATAATCATAAATCAAGCGGACAGGCTAACTTGATTTTCCTTAGGGCGTCCTCTTTCAATTCCTCCCAAGATTACTATATATCCATAATTGACTGATCTTTACTGTTTGATTTTCCTTAAGAAAATAACTCTTTTGCGGTTGCGCCTTGAATGAAGACCCAAGTAGGCTGTGGATGGAAGATAATATATATTATAGCCCTTCCTGAGAATCATTACTTATAAATTTATAGCCAAAAAAAAGGCAAATTTTTATTGTTGTGAACCAGTATGGCGATTTTTGTAATTGTTCCACTTTCTCTTGAAATGAGTGAACGACTTGACTTTCTAATACTTGTTCATCAATACTTCCAATTTAAATATGATTACTTTCGAACCAATAATTCAATAATTATGTTTAGAAATACTTTAGAAGTCACGTCAATATTCTTTGTTTCCATTCTTTCAAATTTCGACAACTTTTGTTTGGTGGGAAAATATTTCACCTACACTTTCATTCATTTAATTGACCATCCGTCGGCAGCCAGGCTAGGCGCCATCATATCGACCTTTGAGCGCAGCTGTATGAAATTCAAAATTTAATTTGTAACTTCACCGAAAATTGTTCGATTCATTGCTTTTTAGTAATAAATTGGCGCGCCCCCGCCTTGGCTGCTAATGGCCTTATTAGAAAATCCCTTTTCGAATTTTTAATCTGATTTCACCGACGGGTGTAAATGAAAGCGTAACATAGATACAACTTTTATGTAGATATGTATGTATGTATGTATGTTTGAATGCGCATGAATTATTCATTGCTTCATGCGTGGGGAATCTATTACTTTCGTCTGGTTATAAATGCACAGTGCAAAGTAAAATAAACTTTCTAAAGAAAAAAGTGTCTGTAAAATATTTTGCCAAATAGATTAAAATACTTAAAGCGAAAATAAACACAACAAAATACAAATAACACAGTCGGTAGCGTATAAACTTCGAGGAGAGAGGTGGTCGCACACTGAAAATGTTTAGAACAATTTTAAATTGGGTATGGGAATAAGTTTCCGCGCTCGTAAAAGAGGTGTCGCTGCTGATACTATTTTTGTGTTCGCTCTAGTAATATACCGGTGATTTGAAAGCGTATATGCGAGGCCTCGATCGCTGTAGTTGACATTCGTTTGAAGCGTAAAGATACTTTTTCATCTGACGTCAAAAATGTGGAAATTCATGCTTCATTATTACCTTTTACAGAAAACTGTAGGTGAAACGTGTCGTATATTGATCAGTATTTACGGTAATCACGCTCCCCTTAAACCCTTGATGTTATGTCTAAAGAGTTGGGTGTTGACAGATCAACCGTCGGTAAACGTTTGCATGCAATGGAGATGGTCCAGAAAGCAGGAAACAGGTAACTGGGTTCCCCCTCAATTGAAGAAGAGGGAATCAAGAGACGTTTTTTGACTTATGAGATGCTTCTTGAACGGCAGAAAAGAAGAGGTTTTCTGCATCGCATCGTCACTGGCGTTCAAAAATGTATCTATTATGTTAACGTCTATTATCTAAGAGTCGAAAATGTTGGAGTCTGCCAGATGAACGTCCCTCGACAGCGAAAAAAAACGTTTCTACGACAGGATTTATATCCGGCCAAGGGCTGTCACTCCAGCAGCATCCCCCGTATGTAAATATGGGGAATGTTTATGCTGCTAGAACAACAACAACAACAGTGAAAAAAAAATATTCATGCTTCAAAGGTTATGTTGATCCATCCCACCAGATTAATCAGAAGGGTATCATCTATTATGAACCATTCTTAAACCACCTGAAGCCATCACTGGCGATCGTTACCCACTGCAGCTAATACGTTTGAATGGAGCTCTCAAAGTAAAGCGGCCGGAATGGTACGGTAGACATGACAAACTGATTTTGCCGCATGACAACGCCAGACCACACGTTGCTAAATCGGTCCTGAAATATTTAGAGGGACTGAATTGAAGAACTGGGAAAAGAACGGAAACTTATTCCCATACCCAATATTTAATTTTACTTTACTACAGAAATAATTTAAAACCGTTCAAAAGTTTATAAAAATCTATTGGACCATTTTCCCAAATGAACTCTAACATTACAGCTCATTTTATTAAGCCGATAAACACATTTTTATTCTTTCAATAGCTTGGTAAAATATTGATTATGTTTAAGGGGTTAAATACGTCCAGAATTTAAAAAAAATCGGTTTCTTTTTTTACAGATTATTATTCTTTATAGTTTTAGGCGTATTTCTGTGGAAGTCGATTGTAAAAATTCCCCATAGATATAAAGTTATGGTAGAAAATATAACTGCCCGACGAGAGTTTGATGCATTTTTCTCGAAACTACTTTTTCCGGCACGGTTTGCATGATAGCTCATTACATTTTTGATGCAGTTTTTTTTTTTTTTTAATCCGAAAGTTTTTTCTCTGTCTGTCTGTCGAGCCGGATTTAAAAAAAAAAATGTATGTCCACTTTTTTTGGAATGGTTGTTTAGGAATGTTTCTTTTCTGTTTTCAGTTGAAGGATACGTCTATTAATAACACTCGCAGATCCCCTAACACATTAGGATGTCAGCGTAATCATCATTTATATATGTATGTACGTTGCCATGTTCACAACCAGAGTTCAAAATCCATTTCCCGTGTGCTGCCATCTATGAAACGGCGACAAAACAAGTTTCATACTGATTTATAGATTAGTTTGGATTTGACATGCTTTCTATGGGGACGCTTCGCCATCTATGACCACAATTAGATATTGGCTCAACGAAATTGAATGTGGGCGAACATCCGTTTCCGATGAGGAGCGACCAGGACGCCCGACAGACATGGTTACCGAGGAAATCATTCAAAAAGTCCACGACATGATTCTCGCTGAACGACGAACGAAAGTGCGCGAAGTAACAGAGGTCATGGGTGTGTCGACCGGAACTGCAATTAATATTTTACATGATAAGTTGGCGATGAAAAAATTGTCGGCCCGATGAGTGCCGCGATTGTTCACGAAGGACAACAAGCGGATGCGGCTGTTAACTTCAAAGCAGTGGTTGGAGCAATTAAAGCAAGATCCGAAATAATATTTGCGTAGAGATGTCATAGTTAATGAAATCTGGATTCATCATTACTCATCAGAAACTAGGCAATGATAAAAACAATGTATTTCTCCCGACGAACCTGCTCGAAAGAAGGCGAACACAGTCCCATCGGCCTGAAAGGTCATGACAACGATTTTTTGGGCTGTTGCCGGCGTCATCTTCATGGATTTTTAAGAAAAAGGAAGAACGATGACTGGCCAATACTACAGTGAGTTATTGGACCGCCTTCACAAAAAATTGAAGGAAAAAATTTAATTCAAACGAGGGAGCCATCTCCGAGACAGGGTCATATTTTGGAGAGTTCGAAAAATCCTATTTTTCGGAGGGATTAAAAAAGTGGCCGGAACGTTGAAAGAAAGAAGTGTATCTTTCTAAAAGAGGACTAGGTTGAAAAAAAAAAAAAATTTTTAAATGGTCTCTTCATTTCGAACACGAGAACTTATTGAAGCCTCCTCGTTTGCTAAACAACTTTCAACATCGATATCTCGACGTTCTAAACACTTGGGAATTCATGAATCGATTGTTTGGCGGATTTTACCTTAGACTAATTTTTCACATATAATTGTTAAGAGCCGTGTTTTGAATGAAAAGAGTGAAACCTGAAAGAATCGTTTTATTTTAAAACAACATCTAGGCGCGTCTTTGGGAAGACTTTATTTTTGGTGGTCAAAATCTAGAAAAGCAAAGTTATCAAGACCATAATAGCTTGCGGGTTGCGAGATAAATGTACAGCTCAACTTGCACTATCGGTTACCAGTAAAAAACATCCACTTTCTTTCTTTTTTTCTTTTTATTTATAACCAACTTTGTTTTAGGTTGAATTATATTGCTCTAAGTAAACAAAGTGCAGTAATTGACATATTTTAAATTAAACAAGTCAATACTATGTAAGTCAAAATTTATTTTTTCTACATCAGATACATATGTTCCAGATACGCGCCTCCTCAAATTCTTACACCCACTTCACCTAGATTCATAATCTTTACATTCCTGTCGTTGACTTTGTAAAGCACTTCCTTGCGTACTCGCTCGATTTCATACCCGCCATTCTCCTGCTCTTCCTCCTGCTCTTGGTCTTGCTCCCGCTTCTCATATTCACTACCGATCACTTCGCGCTCGATCAGCAATTTACCATCTACATCATGCGACACGCCACTCTTTAGATGCACTACACGAATACGCAGCGTACCCAACTTCGACAAATTATTATCGATTGGCATATATATATCACAATTGCTTATTTTCGTAATCACCGACACATTCTCATACTGTTTCGTCAATGCGTCCAAATCATGGCACAGCTGTAGCATCTCCTCCACGGTAGCGCCCAAGTTCAACAAAATCGCCAAATTGTCAATTACTATAGTTACGCTGATGCGTTGTGCTGCGCTGGCACTAACATAATCGCGTATAGAGTCAAGTAGAAGTGTTGTGACAAGACGTTCGTCCTGTAGCCACTTGGAAGTGATACCCTCACGTGCCATTTCCGTTAATGGATCTACAACATTCAGTGTTTTGCCAAGGAAAATATTCACATTATAACCGAGACGCAAACCGGCGCGGAAGTAGTGATAATAGTTGTTCTGCAAGCAGACGAGCACTGTGCCGACGTTAGAGAGGCGCAACCGTTGACCAAGTATGCAGCTGGTCAGAAAACTGCTATCGACGTTCGACTCTTCGCTGATGTGCACAAAATTTGGCAGTTTTTGCTCACTCAAGCCGCAGGCAAAAAGCACAGATGCAGCCATGTTGATCGTGATGAATTGCTGCAAACAAGAAAAAAACAAACAAAACAGGCGTTTTATTAATGCGAATATGTAACTTCAATTTACGTTCTAATGAAAACTCAACACACGTGGTTGTGATAAATAAATAATAAAGAATAAATGCACTTTTTTTGTTTCACAGAAATTTCCATAAAAAAGAGGTTGTCTGTAAAGTCGGTTTACTGACGATAGTTTAACGTGACAACGTCATAAGAAAATATTGATGGAATGGTTGCAATTTTCAAAACAAAATTTTAATTTTATTTGTTTGATAGATATTTTGTATGGATATAGAGGAGGAAGTAAATGGAATTGCAACGGAATAGGTCAAGTTACATTTACACAAACGTGAAAAATGACGAAACATTTATCAAATTCATGAAAGATATCTTCAATTTCGATTGTGCATCAGACGTTAATAAGTCAACAACACTAAGACGCACCATCATCGATTTGACTTTTTCAAGACACTTTACACTCGAAACACTCCCTTTCATTTCCTACTTTTTCTATCATCGTCCTATTCTCAACAGAGAAATGGTTCATTACCATGCACACAGGAAGAAGGCATATGCAAATACAAGTATGTGAATTTATATACCTACATATGCGCATATACATACATATATATGCTCACTCAAGTAGGACAGAGCCAGATGTCGAACGCTGCCTAACGCGGGGGCCGATTGTGCTCTTTGTCGTTTGTTCCGCGCTCTCGCTTGCAGTTCAAGCACATTAGCTTACTTTTGCTTGCGTACGGAATAGATTCGTATATTTGATATGTCCATATGACTTGTATGCATCTTTACATATAGATTTTTTCTTTTTGAAAATTGCGTGAAATTGTATATGTATATGCATGTTTATATACATATATTAGTATACAACATATCTTATAAGGTATGTGGTAAATATTATTATACCATACATTTTTTCCTTCATATATAATAAAAAAATTAATAATAATAACATTAAAACAACAGGTATTATTAACAAACTTGGTTTTATTTTAAATTCTTCAAGTAAATCAAATTAATAATAATCAATAAGAAGGCATATGCAAATACAAATACATACGTGAATTTATATATAATATGTACATATGCGCATATACATACATATATACGCTCACTTAAGTAGGAGAGAGCAAGATGACGAACGTTGCCGTTCGTTTGCTTGAGCAAGGTAACGACAAATGAGCAAGGTAACACTAATGATCAAGGTAACGACACATTTTTTCGTGCGTGCAGCCTGTTAAATCGAATTATAAGACGTTATCACGTCAAAAATGATATGTCTATTATTGAAGTTAAAATAATATTCCTTTAAATGAAAACAGAAAATTTTAATTTTCTTCTAGTCCACTTAAACATTAAAGCTCATTTACGCTAGGCGTTTACCACTCGGCAAACCAGTCAGTTTATTGCCTTCAGTATGGAGCCAAAAACGGCACACCTACACATACCCGGCTGTAACATTCATCAACGCCAGACACAGTTGCCTCATTTTAATTTCTTATTTTCTGGGTTGCATGCTGGTATGACCCATTCAGTACAAAGCTTCTGTCTACTATGTAAAATATGCATAAATTAATTGCAGCCGTAACATGACCAATGTCTCACATAAATTGTAAATTTTTAATTTTAGTGACCTGTAATTAATATTCACACACACACACACGGTCGCAAAGTCGTCGGTCAGTTTTAAGTGAAATTTGAACGGCAAACGCATTCTACAAATTTCGTGCCACTTGTGCATGTCCTTTAAATGTTATGAATGTATGTGTGCGAGCATAATGCAGGTATGTATAAGTATATAATAAGGACATTGTAATAATTACGCTGAAGAGGTTCATATGTTAGCACAGATTCACTAAGAGGGCCGAATGACACCCGCACAAAGTTTGTGTTACGGATACTATAGCATGTTGAGATCCTCCTTATACCCCAGAACTGACCACCCTCGACATGCTCAACATACATATGTTTGTTGCCACATCCTCGTTACCAACTTGTTTCACGGTTATTTACAGCAAGAATATATCCAGTCTGTGCGATTTAGGTACCTTATTAGGTTGTTGACGTCTAAGCCAGACAGGTGTTCGAGACTCTTAAACAGCGGTTGGCCTAGGGTTAACATTCTGTCCTTCCATAGGGCAGGGCATTCACAGAGGAAATAGAAGATTGTTTCCTTTTTCTCCGGTTGTTTACAACTGTGACATTATGTATTGCGAGGGATACCAATTTTGGCTGCTTGTTCTCCGATAAACCAAAAGCGAATTATGACTGGCGTTAGTCTTCAGGCGTCCCGTCGTTTCATGTTTATCAACGTGGAAGATTGCTTAAGGTTGTGGTTGGGCCATAAAGATCTGCTAATTTTGCATTTCGTCTGGTCTCTCCATCTACAATCCGCAATTCGGAGGTACTTTAGGGAAATTGTGCTCTTGACTGTACCTAATAGTGTGATTACCGATACTGCAAGAGAGACCCACAGATTTCTCAATTTCAAGTCTGTGAGTATATATACCAGCTCCAACACCACAATCTATTTTACTGCCATCTGTATGGACTGTAGTTTCTCGGGCTCTCCGTTAGATGATATGGACGTCCACGACTGATGGCTTAACTCTACCAAGAAATTTGTGAGCTGCTATAAAATCAACACCATGACGTACAGGAAATTTCAACAAAATTAAATATTCTCACTTAACCTTCTCCACTACGATTTTTCTGCATATTTAATAACATCTCTCTGAATTCTCGTTTATTCTAAATTTTTTTTGCAAATGACTTTCCTAAGACGCATATGACTACCGTTATCTTTACAAAAGGAACACCTATAGTCAAGAGAAATTGCGCTCAGGCACCGTTTCAGCCGAATGATTTAAGTATATAAAAAAATTGTTTTTGGAAATCTTTATTTTAACCTTTGTCAAGTGCTCCATTATTTACCTCTCTGTATACTGCAACTGTCTGGTGCACAAGTCTTAAATATGATTGACGTACGACGCCACTTGCAAAAAATAAAAATCTTCCGATAGGGTAATTAATTTTGTGCCTCTTTGTATGCAGCTGTAGCTTAGAAGTGATAGCTTGAATGTCATAATTTCCTGTAGTATTAAAAACAAAAACCAAAAATTGTATGTATGTGTACTTATGACACTAGAAACTTTACTATAATTTATGGTTTTTTTTTTTCTATTTTTAAATTTCGAGCAATTTTTTTAATTTCAACCAAAAACAAAAAAACACTTTAGCCGTGTGTTAAAATATTATATATTGGCACAGCGTTCAGAAAACAAAATTCAATTCAATTAATAAAACAATCATTACTTTTAGCTGAAGTGCCAAATTGTTAAAATAGCTAAAATCAACACTGAATAAAACAAATTGAAAAAAATAAATAAAAAAAATAAAAGCAATTTAAATAAAAAAGAATGGTAGTGGCCCATGAGGGGATCGAACCCGCGACCTTCGCGTTATTAGCACGACGCTCTAACCAACTGAGCTAATGGGCCATGTTGTAAATGGCCCGCCCAAACGTATATTTGTTCCAAGCAATGTCCGCACTTATTTTTTTCCATAGAGTAGGTTCGACAAAAAAGTGGTAGATTAAAGAAAAGTGTAAAATTTTCAATTACATTATTAAATAAAATATTTATTTATCTTCGAGTAAATAACAAAAACAAAATTACAACCGTGAATAGTAGGAATTCTGCTTTTGTATTTGCAGATGTTTTTTAAACTAAACAAAACATACTCCAAATATTATACGTGGTTTATTTTTTATTATTATTATTTTTTTTGAGCAGCACACATTTACCATTCAGTTAAGGGCATGTAAGCTTCCGTTACGATGACAAGCTTTTACAAAAACAACACAAAAACGCCTTTGAGTGACACATAGCATGTTGAATTCCTTTCCTACACACACATCTCCCTCCTTGGCACATTTTTATATGCGGTTATCACTCATTATTTATTTTTTAACAAATTTTTGCTGTCGGCTTTTTAAATTTTGAAGAAATCTCAGCTTAACGAACGCTCAAAATCTGTTTTGATATGGAAGAAAATACCCTACTCAGTCTGCAAAAAAGTTTCGATTTTTTTGTGGCGATATGTTGGTACTCTTGTATCTCACTCATGCCGACGAGTTCGGCCATTTTGAATGTTCAGTTAATTGTTGACAGCTGCTTTGCTTGCACGTGTTTCGGCTCGTCTTTGATTTTTACCTTTTCAAAAAGATGGCTCAAAGAACCTGTATGCAATTTTGTGTGACAAACGAAATTAAGTGCGCGGATGCATTCCGAACGGAGAAGCTACTTTGGACCGAAATAACGTTTATCGGTGGTACAAAATGTTTTCAGAAGGCCGAGAAGATGTGAACGACGAAAAACGGGCCGGACGCCCGAGCACTTCAGACCCAGACGAAAAAATTGATGAAGTAAAGAAAACACCCAATCGTCGAATCACCGTTAGAGAAGTTGCTGATGACCTAGACATATCGATTGCCTCGTGCCATTCGATTTTTTTCAATGATTTGGGCATGAGACGGATCGTCGCAAAATTCGTACCAAAACTGCTCAATTTCGACCAAAAGCAACATCGCATGAACATTGCTAATGAGATGTTGAGCTTTGTCCGCGATGACCCAAATTTCTTACAGAGGGTCATAACTGGTGACGAATCGTGGGTTTATAGTTATGACGTGGTAACCAAAGCTCAATCATCTCAATGGAAGCTGCCGCACGAACCAAGACCGAAAAAAGCGCGCAAATTTGATTGAATGTGAAAGTTTTGCTTACCGTTTTCTTCGATTGCAGGGGCGTTGTGCATCATGAGTTCTTGCCACAGGGTAAAACCGTCAATAAGGAATATTACCTGCAAGTTATGCGCAATTTGCGGCAAGCAATCCCCCAGAAACGCCCGGATTTGTGGAAGAACAAAAACTGGCTCTTGTGTCACGATAACGCCCCTGCTCACACATCGTTGACGACTTTTTGGCCAAAAACAACACACTAATGATCCCCAGATCTGTCCCCCTGTGACTTTTTCTTGTTCCCGAAACTGAAGAGGCCCATGAAAGGACGACGCTACGCAACGATTTACGAGATAAAGACGGCATCGAAGGAGGAGCTGAACAAGATAAAAAATGATTTTTTGAAGTGCTTCGAAGATTGGAAAAAACGTTGGCACAAGTGCATAATATCTCATGGGGATTACTTTGAAGGGGACAAAGTAGATATTAATGAATAAATAAATAATTTTTGAAAAAACACAAAATTCGCGATACTTTTTGAACACACCCGTAGTTTGAAACTTAGACAGATAAGTACGTATATTGTCTTAACTTACTAAATCAAAAAAAATACTCTCTTATTTACGCAAGGCGGGCCTTCCACTTTGAGTCAAAAATTCCGATTAAAAAGTGATACACTATAGCTTTACTAAGAGCAATGAACGATTGGAATCCAATATTTAATATTTATTCGTAATCAGCAAGAGATAGAAATGCTTTGAGCAAAGGCAAAATCATGTAAAGGTGAAAAAGCTGATAACATTCAGAGTTGAATTGAACAAGTTGTATGTGGTAGAAAACCAAATCTAAAAATACACATCGTATATACTCGTATATCAACCATACAAGTGGTAGGTGATCGCACACTGATGCCTAGCGCGTGGGGAGAAGAAGACAGAAAAATAAAAAGCGCCTGCGGCCAGCGCTTAATGACCATTTAACATTATTAAAAACTCACCACAGACAACAAAACACAACACCTCAAACAAAAAAGAAATATATCACTCGAGCTATGGAGCACGATCAGTGGCGAATAAATAATTATAACAAATAATATCACTAAAACTGGGCCATTTCAAGTATTTACTACAGTGACGACCAAAATGTGCCAAGCTTTTTAACGCTTTTACGTAGTTTAGAGCGCATACGAAGAGCAAAAGCTGTATCTCCCTTAACGTAAATGTAACATTTTTACTGTGGTTATGGTGGGACAAAAACGAGTAATATTTACGTAATTTTTAACATATTGAATTTTCTGTTTTCTCATTGTAAATATAAATAATATTTATTTGATGAAATACTATGAAAATTACAATTAAGGGGTTACATGGGTTTCGTTGGTGCAAAAAATCGATTTATTTTTTTTGACTTATAAATTTCTACAACATCTCAGGAATATTATACTACATTTTCAAGTCGATCCGAATAATAAATTCGGAGATACAGCCTTTGGAATGTGTGCGCTCCAAGCCACTTTTATTGTTACTCAAAACTTTAAACGCGTTTTTCTCAGAACCATGTTTTCAAAGTCGGTTGTCAAATGTTCTCGAAAACTACTCAACCGATCTTGATGAAATTTTACACAGGTGTTCGAAATACAATTTACTCGTGCTTGAACGAAGGATTTTATTTTTTTCAATTACAACTATTTAAAAAAAATAAAATGTCAAGCAAATTTGACCGAAATTTTCATTTTTTTGGAAAAATGTCTGCCAAAATTCCAATTTTTACTTTTTTTTCTTTCTGACGTCACAATGGAGGAGTTTTAATTTTTTTTTGAAAATTTCCGAAATTATTCTTTAAATATGTAATAGAACTATGAATAAGTTCGTGCGGTTTTTTTTCGAAATTTGAAACTTTATTGACGTAAAATGGTTACAAATTTAATATTCAAAGTATTGTCCATCGCCTACTACTACTTTTTCCCATCTTTCTGGCAATTCACGGATTCCTTTTGTGAAAAATTCGGTCGGTTTTGCCGCAATCCACGAATCGATCCATTTTTTGACTTCATCGTAATTACGGAAGTGCTGGTCAGCCAGGCCATGTTGCATCGATCGGAAGAGATAGTAATCGGATGGCGCAAGGTCTGGACTATACGGCGGGTGGGGTATGACATCCCATTTGAGCGTTTCTAAGTATGTTTTGACCACTTGTGCAACATGTGGCCGAGCATTGTCATGTTGCAAAATAACTTTGTCGTGTCTATCGGCGTATTGCGGCCGTTTTTCTCGCAGTGCTCGGCTCAAACGCATCAATTGTCGTCGGTAGACATCCCCCGTAATCGTTTCATTCGGTTTCAGTAGCTCATAATACACAACACCCAGCTGGTCCCACCAGATACACAGCATAACCTTCAGGCCATGAATATTCTGCGCCGACGTCGATGTTGAAGCATGGCCAGGGTATCCATACGTTGCCCGACGTTTTGGATTGTCGTAATGGACCCACTTTTCATCGCCAGTCACAATTCGATGCAAAAAACCCTTTCTTTTGTGCCGTTGAAGCAGTTGTTCGCATGCCATAAAACGGCGTTCAACGTCTCTTGGCTTCAATTCATACGGCACCCAATGGCCTACCTTTCGGATCATTCCCATGGCTTTTAAACGTTTGGAAATGGTTGATTGATCAACTCCCAAAGTTTTTGCAACCTCTTCTTGCGTTTGAACCGGATCTTGATCGAGCAATTCCTCCAATTCGGTATCCATGAACTTTGGCGGCGCACCCTCGCGTTCTTCGTCTTCCAAGCCAAAATCACCACTTTTAAAGCGTGCAAACCACTTCTGGCACGTGTTCTCAGCTAGAGCATGCTCACCATAAACTTCCACTAAGATACGATGACTTTCGGCTGCTTTTTTCTTCATATTAAAATAATGAAGAAGAATTCCCCGCAAAAACACATTATTTGGCACGAAATTCGACATTTTCAAGTGTGGTAAAAATATTGTTGTTTACGCTTCAAATAAAAAACTTATAATGACGTTTGTGCCGTACGACAGTAGCTCTCCAATGAATGTTTGGAAATGTGGATCGATGGAATAATAATCAAGTTACGCCATCTGTTGTAAAACCGCACGAACTTATTCATAGTCCTATTATCTATAAGACGGAAAAAAGTTTGAATTAAATAAATAATTTTTTACATAGAAAAAAATATTGAAAATAGGCCTTGCTTTACCCGACGAAACCCATGTAACCCCTTAAGTGTAGATTGTAAATGTAAACTTATACATTTTGTTGTTAAATTGCCATGGCAATTTGCCAATCATAGGTTGTTTGCGCTTAATGGTGAATTGCCTTAATGCAATAAAAATAAATGGGTGTTATTAATTACAATTAAACGTTTCGTAATGTAATTAAAAAGAATTTATTTATTTTTCTACTGAGTAGATCTTCCAAATTCTCATCAGTATGGTTGATTTCATATGTATTTTTAACCCTGAAACCCTGGACCGCCATATTTCTTCAAAACAATGGGGTGCATTTTTATTTTTAAGTTGTTTTAGCGACAACTATTTGTTATTAAAAATTGACTAAAATTCATTGTGAATGATAGTTATGTTCAAGATCGTTTCAATATGGTTCAAGATCGTTTTAAAAAACCGTAGTGTGCAACAAACTCTAACTTTTTTCAAAATAGCAAGATCCTGGCTGTGGATTCAAGTAGAGGGGATAGAAAAAAATTGAATAGATATAGAAAGCTTTGTGATTCTTATATTTTAGATAAACATATGATCAGCAGTTTTATGTAAAAACAACAACCAAATTCGTGCGGAAGACTTTACTCCTCTAACGCCATAGATGGACCTTTTTAAAACCCTCTAAAACGCATTAAGTAGTTTCCGAATTTAGTGAGTTCAAATGGAGCGAAAAGTAAACAATAATTATAAAGAAACTATCCAAATATTTTATACAGTATACATTTTCACCACCAGATTTGGTAAATCTTCTAAAGAATTTTTCTGTGTACAAACACGGCTTTCCCACAGTTTTATTAGTATAGATTTATTTATTATTCTTAAGACTTAAGATTTCGCTTTATTAGTATCGATTTATTTTTTAATCTTTAGACTTAAGATTTAGCATTGGACTTAAAAATAACAGATTTACTTTATTTAGGATTTACAAATTGAGTGTTATATATACTTAGGTTCTTCTAGGACTCACCCCAAGCGATGAGAGCTATCCTAAGAACAAACAAAGCTACCATTAGCTCAGGTCTCCAACGAAATTTCAGGAAGTTTGATATTCTTGCTGAACTAGCACGTGAGATCTCAATACTATTGGACATGATGCTACCAATGTTCAATTTGGTCCAAAGCTTCAAGACTGAACTGGGCAATAAAAAGACTTTGGAAGGGTTATCTAAACCCTATAAGTCCCTAAGGAAGGGAGGTACCCGAAAGCACTACGCAATAGAAAGCTACGCTCATTTATTTCATTCATTTTTCATTTTTTTCTTGAACGCAATCATAACACCGCGTTACACACATTCTGTCCTATGAACCAAATATACTTTTTCGGAAAGGGGATAAAAAATAAAAATACACGTATATCGGCGATTTTCATGTACACGTCACAATTTTTTTTTTTTTGTATTTTATAACTTTAAACGAGCAATTCTTGTATGCATATCTGTATAGCCACACGATCTCAGGATTAGCTTAACGGATTTGAATGAAATTGGGCACACAGATAGTGTATCACATTTCTAGACTTTTCACCTAGGTGTTGCCACTGACAATGTTTCACAGGGTTGCCACCTGTTCGAAATTTAAACAAAAAAATTGCATGGGATATGCCGATGTGGGTATCAAAAGAAAGGTATTTCACTCCGCATTACAATAGAGATATAAAACCCCGAATTTTTTTTATTAATTTTATTATATTTAAATTAAAAATTGTTACATTAAAAATTTTAATGCTTTTAAAGAAACTTAGGCCTTTTATTTTTGCGTTTGTAAGCATTTGTGTCAGTATCGCGTGATGCAAAGAGTTCGGCTGTTCTTCTCGTACTAGGTCATTGAAGTCGGCTTGCGTTACTAAATGCGGCACTGCAGTCCCAAGTTCACTGGGTGTTGGTACTCGTACAAATTCCGATACTTCTGGTTCCCCGCATCTCGCATTCGATGCAAGAAATGTTGATAGCATTGTTGGTGCTACTGTTGGTTCTCCATCCCTTAATCCGGGAACATCATCAAAAATCTCCATTGAAGCCGCTATACGTTCTTCTGGTGAGTACAGAACCGCTTTAATAACCGATTCTTCATTAGCGTAGCGAATTTTGTTGCGGCGAAAGTATTGGTACCCTTTAGTTTGAGTAAAAGTTACGCAAAAGTAGCACAGTTCACTGCAGTGCTCCGTACGTGGTAGCCAAATTGTTGGTACAGAGTAATTTATTGTTGACCTTCTATCAGTAAACTTGCATCAATTTCTATAGCAATAGTCGCACACGACTTCCGGAGTATACCACAAGTAAGGAACATAAGCAGTCTTGAATATTTTCTGAAACGAATTAACCGCTGTTTTCGTAATATTTTTAAAATTTTTACTTGGTGCGAATAAGCCACAAACGTAACAAAAGTTATTTCGAGTCGGGCACTGCATTTTTCGTAAGATGAAATATACAGAAAGACGTTTTCGCGCAAAAGAACTTAAAACAATTGTCAAAGTATACGTCTCCTAGTAGCGCAACTGTCAGATGATCGGAACTTCCGGAACTGTAACAAACACACAAACGGCACAGAGTGTGTTGTATGAAACAATAAATTAAAGGTTAATAAGTTGTTTAAAAATTTGAGGTCCCTTCAAGTTATGCCGAAAATTTAGAAAAAAAATTCAAGAAAATTTGAGAATAGATAAAATTTGTTTTTTTTTTTTTTAATTTTACATAATAAAAACATTTCCACGAGTCTACCTGCAGAAATTCAGCGCGATTGGATCACGGAAAAAGGGTTAAAAATTGATCCAAAGTTTTTCACACAGGCAGACTACGAGCTCTATATTTTATACAAAAAAAAAAATTCTGACGTGTACATGAAAATCGCCCATACACGTTATTTTTATTTTTTCTCCCCTTTCCGAAAAAGTATATTTGGTTCATAGGACAGAAAAAAAGTTCGTTTTTGTAACGCAGTGTAAGAAGAGAAGCATAGCTATGCTTGTGATGCTTACTGATAGCCAAGCAGCAACTCTTTTCATACTGCATCAAAACTGGTGCGGGAATATCTTAATAAGCTGAATATCTTAGGCCAGAACAGTCAGGTTTGTATTCTACAAATATTTGTTCCAGGAGGAATTATTAGGAATTATTTGAAACGAAATGACAGATAAATTAGGAAAGAGTCGGAATCCCCAATTGCAGGCTTAGCGTCATTTTGTGACCTATGAAAGGAAGGAAGTAGATGAAAGACAAGGAGATCCCGGTATTATCTTCTTTGTCACAATCAAAATCAATGATGTATGGCATTAAGCAAGAATAATTTCTGAATCATCAAAGGAACTCTAACATTGTAGATTGAATCATCGCCTTAGAAGTGGCAGTTGGCCTCTCACTTAGACCGTTTCCAATCCATTGTGATAATATATAATCTTACTAACCTAGGAATATACTCCAATAGAACTTGCAGATTTTGTAGGGTGAAAAATGAAACCGCCAAACATGTGTTGGGATCATGCCTAGCACTGATGCATAGGCGGGTCAAACACCTGGGTAAACATATTTTCGCAGAGTTGCAAATAAAACTCAATAAAATAGGGCAAATACTAAAATTTATTGAATAAGTTCGGTTCTGAAGAAATTCTGAAATCCATGAAGGGGCACAATAGATCTTTCAGGTCACAGTGCTAAATCGACGCATAATAATATTAATAATAATAATAATAATGAAGTTTTTTTTAATACATTTCTGCCATGAAAAATATCTGCCGTTCGGAGTCGGGGTAAAACTGTAAGTCCCTCCATATGTGGAAAAACATTAAACCG
Organism: Anastrepha obliqua; assembly: GCF_027943255.1. Classification (NCBI taxonomy): domain Eukaryota; kingdom Metazoa; phylum Arthropoda; class Insecta; order Diptera; family Tephritidae; genus Anastrepha; species Anastrepha obliqua. Next base: position 94,450,088 of record NC_072892.1, read on the forward strand.
CAGGCCACAAATATAGAAGGAGCTCGGCTAAACTCTAAATAAAGGGTGTAAGACCCAATTATATACATATATACAGTCGCAAAGAATAAGTTTCCAATCTGCGCCATCTCTTTAATTTATTTTTTCTTTATGGTCGGTTGGAAATTATTAATAATGTTAGCGGTTAAGTATGTATTAGGTTTAAGTTCCTTAATCCTTAACTAACCAGTAGGCTTTCATAACCTATCTGATCAGTAGTGTCCAGCCGACACATTAAATATAAGGTGACGCAAAATTAATCATGTAATTTTGTTTTTGAATAACCTTTACTAAATAAAAATAATAATTTTGAGTGATGGAAATCTTAATTTTGACCTTTACGCGCTCCATTAATTGCTTGCTTGTATACTCCAGCTGTGTAGTTCAAGTGTCAAATATCTTTGGCGCACGACGCCATTTGCAAAAATTGTAAAGTTTCTGATTGGGTGATTAATTTTGCACCACCTAGATATTTAAACCAATTTTTGAAAGAAAACGAAAGACTATTTGAATGCAACAAATTTGTGAGCATTATGAACTTCAATTTTTTTAATTTTTCTGATATTTACTCACAGGTATTACAAAAAATAAACAATGTTCGGAACAAACATTGCGATTGCATCTATTCCCACATTATTTAAAATGCTAGATGAAGATGGAAGAAGTTCTTTTGTTCCAATGATTGAGTAAATGATCTACTCCTACCACAACTTGTACGGCTGCTAAGTGAGAACTACTGGACGGACCTTTGTTGTTATAAATATTGGGTTGACAAATAAGTAATTGCGGATTTCACTCATAGATGGCTTCAGTTGAATTTTTAGGGTTGCAGACATAGTACAAATGTAAAACCCATTTTGTTATTTGATAGTTGGCAATTTAGCTGTCGATCAGTAAAAAAAGTTGTTGATCGGTTGCGTAGTTTTTGTTTGGCGTTCGTTGAAAAATAAAAACTCAAAAGGAACATTTTCGTCATATTTAGGTTTTTTATTTGCGCAAAGGGCAAACTGCATCGCAAGCTCATAAAAAGCTATGTGCTGTTTATGGTGACGAAGCCTTAAAAGAACGGCAGTGTTAAAATTGGTTTGCCATATTTCGGTCTGGTGATTTTTTACTCAAACATGAATAACGCTCTGGTACTCCAGTTGAATAGGCCCTAATCAAAGCAATAACACAGTCCTGCGAGGGTGAGTTTCTAGAATGGCTGTACTTGTTTCTTGTAGTTTTTTATGCGCTGAAAACGAATCTGACCTTCAAAATGCTCCATCACGTCAGGATTTTTGGTAAATGAAGCCTAAAAGGTCAAAAAATGGCCATTTTAGACATTTTTGATAATTTTTTTTGGAATAGAAAATTTTTTTTTTTCAATTTTCGACGAAAAGGTCGCATAGTACAACTCTTTAGCTTTAAAACCCATTTTTTAAAATTATTGTACGATTTTTTAAAAAAAAGTTATGACATTTTGAAATTAACAGTTTCAGTTACGCCAATAGACGTTATACCCAACGTATACGTAACTGAAACTGTTAATTTCAAAATGTCATAACTTTTTTTTAAAAAATCGTACAATAATTTTAAAAAATGGGTTTTAAAGCTAAAGAGTTGTACTATGCGACCTTTTCGTCGAAAATTGAAAAAAAAAATTTCTATCCCAAAAAAAATTATCAAAAATGTCTAAAATGGCCATTTTTTGACCTTTTAGGCTTCATTTACCAAAAATCCTGACGTGATGGAGCATTTTGAAGGTCAGATTCGTTTTCAGCGCATAAAAAACTACAAGAAACAAGTACAGCCATTCTAGAAACTAAAAAAAGTTAAATTTCGCAGGCCTGTGTAATCGATTCGGATCGTCACAGTACAACAAGTGAGATTGCAGAGAAGGTTCATGTATCACACACATGCATTGAAAATCACTTACAACAACTTGGCTATGATCAAAAACTCTATACATTGGTTCGTCACGAACTGAAAGAAACGCTTTAACGCAACGCATTAACAGCTGCGATTTACTAAAGAAACGTAGTGAAAATTATCCATTTTTAAAACGACTGATAACTTGCGATGAAAAATGGGTTGTGTAGAGCAATATCAAGCGGAAAAGATCGTGAAGTGAACCAACTCAAACAACATCAAAAGTTGATATTCATCCAAAGAAGGTTTTGTTATCAGTTTGGTGGGATTACAAAGGAATTGTCTACTTTGAACTCTTACGACCCAACCGAACGATCAATTCTGATGTCTACATTGAAATACTAACGAAATTAAACAATACAGTTGAGGAAAAGCGGCCCGAATTGAGAAATCAAAAATGTATTGGCTCCATCATGACAATGCAAGGCCACAAACGTTTTTGGCCACTCGGCAAAAATTATTGGAGCTTGGTTGGGATGTTTTGCCACATCCACTATAGGTATAGTCCTGACCTTGCACCATCTGATTACTTGTTTTTCGATCTTTATAAAACTTCTTGAATGGTAAGAAGTTTAATAAAGATGATTATGTCAAATCGTACCTGATTCAGGTTCTTGCTAATAAAATCCAGAAATTTTATGTATATGGGATTATGATGTTGCCTGAAAGATGGCAAAAGATCATTGATCAAAATGGGCAATGCATTACAGAATAAAGTTATTTAGTTCCATGAAAAAATTGTCTTTGATTTTCTAAAAAATTCGCAATTACTTAGTTGCCAACCCAATATTAAACTGTTCATGTTAAAATATTTTAATTTCACGTTTAGGCGCATACAACCTTGGAGATAGATTAGATAAAATGATTTTCCCCAGAAATAAATACTTTAGGTTTTATACGTAAATAAATTTAAAAGTGTGTCCGCGCGACACTTGTGGGCTGTTAAGGATTAAATTGGGTTTCCCTACTTTTTGCTTAGCGCTATTATTCTAAAAAATCTTTTGTCACCACATTTTGACACAACACTGAGTATTTTTGAGAAGACAGTTTTCTAAACTTTACACACCTGAAGATGCTTTAGTCCCTGCTAGCCACCCTGTATAGCTGAGAGTAATTTCTAATAGCCTTCCTCGCTGCTTTACTAATTAATATGTATTATTGATATACATATGTACATATATACAATTTTAGTTTCCTAGCTTTCAATTCAAAACAATCGGTTAAATGGATAAGCTTTTCTTGGACGAGAAATTGGTGACATCTACGCCCATAAAATTATTACAAGCGCATGTAAATAATTATTTTCGGAAACTTGCGAAAGTTAAACGAATAGGAGCACATGAAATAAAGGGGTGTTAATAGAATACTTTCGAATGGCAATGAAAATTTTAAAGCAGCGTACATCCATACATCCGTACAAATGTACTTTTGGAATAACAATGCAAACATCAAGCTCCATTCAGCTTTTTTGACTTTCACAAAGCTTGTCAACTACCACTTTTCAATATTCTACTAGTAGTCAGCTTTAAAGCGCCGCCATAGATTATTCAAAGTTTTTAATTTGCAATGTACTACAAAACATAAATATGCATACGCATGCTGCGGGTTCTTGATACATATATACATATGTATGTATGCAAATTTATAATGTATGTATTGTACCAACAAGTTTACTTTTTTGTGCTTGTGCGATAATTCAATTAAAATATCTTAATTGCATAAATAACAATTGTTGAAATTTTATCGAGTAGTAAATTTTTGCTATTCAGAAATGCGTCCTTAATACTGTAATTTTAACCAGCATAAAGCACGTGGAAAACCGCAATATACATATACTTAAACGAGTGTAGCAGCTGAAAGCTACATTTTGGCGAAATAAATACGTACTTTTTTTAATTTTAACCACAATTTGTGTGTTAAGTGGATATTTTACAATTATTAACATTGAGTACCAATTGTTGTCGATTGAAATGAAAATTGCATTTATAAAGGCGGATTGGTTAGCAGCCTCACAGTGAGCACCAATAATGTGTATTTAGGAACAAATATATTATTTAAAAAAACAAAACGAATTTTATTTAATTTCTGGAAATATCAAGATTTTTTTGCTTTTTTTGTTTGCCTATAAAAAGAACTCTGTGAAAACTCTGGAAAAAAAATACATATTTACTCAACGCGGTATTTACTAAACAAGCAATAGCTAAATTTTCTTGGATACAATCGAAGCTAAGTTAATTGCTAATAGGTGTACAAGGTATGGCCCAAGTGAACAGGACTTTTCATACCTGGTTCACCACTAAACCGAGATGATATCGAGTGTTTCTGTAGGGGTTAGGGGTGGTCAGAATTTTCAAAAAATTGGATTTTTTGCATTTTCTTAAAGTGTAATATCTTAATAATATTGTGTGAAAATATGAAGTGAATCCGACAAATACTTTTCGAATTATTCAACAAATTAACAAGGGCGCTCGGGTGCTCCTCCTTTAAATGCGTTTTTCTCAAAACTCTTCTTTTTTTTTGAACTGGTGATTACTGTAACTTAAAAACCGCTTGGTATATTTTAATAAAATTTAAACTGCTTTTGAAAAACATAAAAAACTCTTGCCTGATCGAAGAATTTTTTTTCAAAAATTTCGATTTTTTCAAACAATTAATTGTCGGTTTTTTTTCTCGAAAATCTGAAAAATATTTCCTGAGACCGCCATATTGTTAATTTTGAACAAATAAAGCTTCGATCGGGCACAAGATTATCTATTTTTTTTGTTTTCTTTTTTATTATTAATTTTTTATTGCAACTAGTTCATAAATATTTACAAATGACTATTATCTAATATATTATAAAAATTAATTTCTCTTGTCCGATTGATTTTAGATGAATCTCCAAGGACTTGTGATAATTACCGCAAAGGACTTCTGGAGAAACGGGCTCCACATAAATAGCGATAACTTTTACAGTTAAGTTTTTTTTTTTTGAAATTTTGCTAAAGTCAAGTCGAAACATGAAGTATTAATGCTATGCTTTTATTTTTGTAAAATTATTGAAAATCATCATTTTTTCCGGCCTCTGACTACCGCTAACCCCTTAAGAGCATGAGAACTTAAAATTATAATATAATCCAAAACAGAAATACATATTATTGGAATGATGTTTTTTTTTATTATAATCTAGTAGATAATTTCATGGTATTTATGCTTTGAATATCATATCCGTCATACGAGTTAATGTAACAATGCTTGTCTACTTTCTCCAATAAATTTGAATAATAAATCCAAATGAGCTCAATCAGCAAAAATGCGAAGCCATCCCGGGTCATTTGGCTACAATTCTTTCACGAGTTGTATTTTTAGAGAAACAGAAGCAGTGGCCGGCCAAACAATACCTGGAAAATACCCATCCTGCGTAACTTATCTTCAATAAAAACTAGCTGGAACAATGCTAAAGAGATAGCATCTAACCGCGTGTGTGAAGACGTCTTGTAAAGACCATATCTATGCACCTCAAAGGAGTAAACAGGAGAAAAAAAGGCTAAGATCCTTACGTAAAATAGATCCTCAAGTAATCGAAAGACAAAGGCCAACAAGTTGAGAACGACGGCAAATCGACATTTCGGCATCATGTCGCTGTTTTTTCAAAGTGAATATCCTCAATTTGGAAGCATTGTTCTGGCGTTAAAATATGCATGATGATGTGCCAAATTTTACTGAACAGGAATGTCAACACAGTTTGCCATTCGCAGCTGTCAAACCATAGTTATCGATATCGATAGTTCTCATGCAGCTAAAAAACACCGGGATTACGGGATTTGCATCGCTAGTAGCTCCTCTAACGATTCACTTTTTGATAGTAATTGATTGTTCGTAGGAGGAAGCGTACAATATAATTGTTTTCGGGATCCCGAGATTTCCAGAACCGAAAAAACACCGATTTGCGTCGGGTTTTGCCTCCCTTGTAACTTCTCTTCTGGCAATTATGTGTATTCGACCAGTAATATAGGGTAAGCATATGAGATGACATTGGAGATGAGGAGATGGAGATACTTTGGAGATGAGGAGATTTTGATCATGGATAGACAACTGGAACAGCAGGTGATCACAATGTATAACATATTTAGGCATCACCTATCCAAACAGTAAAACGTTGCGTGTGTGTCAAATGTTTTCTTAAATTTAAATAGTTATTTGTTCCATAACGTGAACGTAACATTTGCTAACGGTGAGAGGCCCTTTAGAGCTTTGTACTATGAGTTAAACATGAGAGCTATCAGTTTGACTTAACGAACTGGATTTTTTCATTTTATGACGCGAACATCAAAAAATATTAGATTTTACTATTCAATGTTTCATTGGAAACTTGCAAATTTAAACTCTCTACTAAAAACGCCATGGCTTATACTCATTGGCCGCTAAATTTGCCACAACTGTACTCTTTCTTCACACGTTGAAATATTCTGTACATACCTACGTATGTACATCCAGCTTTCTGTTTACATTCAGTTTAACTCTGTGATATACAAATTAGTGCAATGTATTCCTTTCCCTCTGCTTTCTAATATTCGTGTTTCTTAAATTGAAAATATACAACATGGAAGATATACGTTTCAATGAAAACATTTTTAGCGTACTGTAAATATGTATAAATGTGATTATTTGTGAATTAAACCATGTCATTGCAACCGATTAAATACTCAGAATTGGTTGACACATCAACGAGATGCAAAACTAATGAAAATTTATTTACACAAAATTAATAAGCTGCCTGAGGCTACCACAATGAGTACCATTCGCCACTCAACAGAAAATATAATACTTAAAACAGAAAATTAATTATAAAATAAACATACATATATAGAGGTGTCCTAATAGCGAAGGGAGGATATTAATATGCTATGGCGGCCATGTTGTTATTCTGCTAAAACTGTTAATTACACTGTTGTAGTTAAAAAAATGTAATTTACTTTAAAAACCAAATATTTTCGCAACGCAAAAATTCATTTTAATAGAAAAACAATCTGAAAACTTTAAGATAAGCACTTTATAAAAAGTCATATATGGCGACTACATTTTAAAGGAAACAAAGATGTGCAATTTATTCAAATAGTTTTCTTATGATTTCATCATCATCATTCATAGCATTGCAGCTCATTGTGAGCCTTAGCTTCCTCCACAATTCTTCTCCATGCATCCCGGTCCATAGCCAGACGACGGTAGTTGGTCACTGCTATGCTGCTGAGGTCGTGCTCAACGTCGTCTAACCACCATTTCCAGGGTCGTCCTCTTCGCTTTTCACCAAGCATGCGCGCATCTACAGGGAGAACAATATGAAGTGTTACCAACTTCACAATGCTTGTATCTGTAAAACAGCTCATGACACCAACGTCAAAATTGTTCTAATGACAGTTCAATATATTGTTTATAAGCCATCAAAAGCATTTGCGTCTCAGTTTTGTTGAATTTTTTTTCTGTGATGGTACTCAAACGTAATAGTGTGATTGCGTTATATTTGACTGGAAAATCACAACCAGCCATTGTTCGCGAGCTCAGTCACCTCAAAGTGAATAAAATGTTCATGTATCGCACTATAAAACGTTACATTGATACTGGTAGCATTGCAAAACGCTATGGAGGGGGACCAAAAAAAAACCGGAACAACGCCAGAAATGGTTCGAAAAGTGAAGGCTCGACTTGAACGAAATCCACGTCGAAATGGAAGAAAAATGGCCAAAGAACTGAAAATATCGCAAGACAACATTCGACGCATATTGAAAAATGAGCTCAAGGTCAAGGCTTACAAGTTCCAAAAAGCACACGATCTTTCACCCCCGCAAAAAAAAGTTCGGTGCGAAAGAGCAAAGGAGTTGTTGCGCTTGCACGAACGTGGCGAATTTCCTAACATTGTGTTTTCTGATGAAAAAAATTTCCCAATTGAGCAGTTCATACGAGAATTTGAGCCTACGTATGGCCACTCGAAGCAATTTCCCATCGCTAGTAATGGTTTGGGCCGCAACGACCGCTGATGGACGCTCTCCAATCGTTTTTATGGAGCCTGGTGTCAAAGTGAATGCGACTTATTATCGGGAAAATGTTTTAGAAGTTGCTTTAGAGCCGTGGACACGCAAACATTTCGGTCGTAGACCATGGACGTTCCAACAGGATTCGGCACCGTCTCATAAAGTTCGTGTGAACCAAGAATGGTTAAAAAATGGCTTTCGAATTCGCCAGACGCAAATCCGACGAACTATTCCATCTGATCCATTTTGGAGAGCAAGGTGAGGACTAAAAAATATGCCAGTATGGATGCGCTGAAAAAAGCGATTGTACGAGAATGGGCCAAAATACCTCAAGATCACATTCTTTCATTTTGCATTCAGCAAATGTGCCCCTGCCACCGGATGAGCTGCGATTTGGCAAACCGCACAACGTTTTCGCCTTGCAGGAATTCCTCTATCTCGCTGTAGTATCTGATGCGATGTACCCCATGTTCTTCTTGTACTGGACCCAGTATTCTCCTGAGTATTTATTTGTATTCGCTTTCAATGTCAAAGTTTCGCATCCGTACGTTGCCATTGATCGAATCAGTGTTTTATATACAGGGTGACCGACGGGAATCTGACGTTTTTGGGATGGCTAGTACTCTGCCGGTGAGAGGAGTAGGGAGGCGAATTACAAGCCAGTAATCTCGCCATTCGATGCCGTTTCAGTAGGTATGGAGCGGTGGACGGTTGAACATCGCATGTTTGCGTATGACGCATTTGTGCAGAATGGCGGGTCTGTTATTACCGTGCAGCGACTTTTTCGTGTGCGTTTCAATCGTGGGCGTCGTGGAACCATTCCAAGCCGCAATACGATTCTCAGTTGGGTTCATAATCTACGAACAACAGGATCTATTGTGAAAAAGAAGCCACCAGGTGGCTACAATTGATGTTGAACTGATGACTCGTGTGATGGCCAATTTTTTGAGAAGGCTGGAAAACTGCATTCAGGAGGATGGGCACCACTTACCCGACGTAATTTTTCACAAATAATATTCATCTTCAAATGGCATGTCATGACAAAGAATTTTGTGTATTAAAATAAAATATTTCATTTAAAATAACTGTGTACTGTTCATTTCAAAAACGTCAGATTCCCATCGGTCACCCTGTATTTTTATTTTCGTTTTCCTACTCAAGAGCTTGCTTTTTAATAGTTTAACGTGGGAAAAATATGTTCTGTTTGCAGCCTGTACGCAGTCTTGGATAGCAATCGTTGTATCATCTGTTCTACTGAGAAGCAGTCCGAGGAATTTAATTTCATCCACGCTTTCAAATTCGTGATCTAGCGCTTTTCTCAACGTATTAAGCCTTGCGAGATACTTCGTTTTGTTTTCGTTGATCTTTAAACCGAAAAATTTTGCTTTTGATCGGAAATACTTCTCTGAGAACATTTATATTTCTCGCGAAGATGACCAGATCAACAGCAAAGCCACATATTTGCGAAGCTTTGTTGAATATAGTGCCTGATGGATGAACCTCTTTAATTATATGGTCTAGAATCAGGTTGAACACAAGCGTAGACAGCGCATCTCCCTGCTTTGCCTTGTATAAGCACTTTCGAATAGGTGTCAACGAGCTTATGATTTAGAAATCCAAAATTGCGTTTGAAAATATACAATATTTTGTGAGTTAAATTTTTTGTTTGTTATTTTGTTTTTTAATATTGCTCCCGAGATTCAATAATAAAAGGTTGAGTAAATTTCAATAACTGATTTCGGTTGCTACTCAATCAATGGGTTAGATGCTATTTGGAAGTAAGAGAAAAAGAGCATAAGTTTATCCCCTTCCTGAAAAGGCAAAAAAATTTGGGCACTGCTATGTAAACCATAGAATAATCTTATTTTATTTTAAGAATGGTACTTAATTATTTAAATTTTTAATTTAACCATTCCCATGGATTTGCCACATACATACAATCTGTCAAAAGAGTACTAGGGATTGTTCAATAAAACGCAAAATAATTGTTTAATCATCAACATGTACTTTGTCGCCTTCAAAATAGGCTCCATTCGAAGCAACACACATATCCCAACGATTAGTCCAGTCATCACCTCATCATCAGCACCTTTTAAACGCATCTGAATAGGTCTTTTTCAGCTCCTTCAGCGAATTTTCCTTAATAGTCTCTATCGAGTCCAAGCAGCGTCTGCGGAGTGGCAATTTAAGTTTTGAGAAAAGGATGGTTGTTCGATGATATTTGTCGAGTTTTTGGTGTGCACAATATCATGATTATCAAAGAAAACGAGTAGCAGGGCCTTCACTTTTGACCGACTTTGACATGGTGTTTTGGGTTTCAGCTCATGTGGATAGCGCCATTCAGCCACCTGTTGACTGGTTTGTATGTCAAACTCATATACCCATGTTTCATCACTTGTTATGATGCGCTGGATAAACGTTGGGTCCGAATTAACTTGCTCAAGCATGGACCACAAATGGAGGGACCTACAGTTTCAAGCCGACTCCGAACGGCAGATATTTTGATGAGGAGCTTTTTCATGGCCGAAATACACTCGAAGGTTTGCCATTGCCTGCCGAGGGACGACCGCTTTTAGAAAAAACTTTTTCTTAATTTTGATCTTTCACCGAGATTCGAACCGACGTTCTCTCTCTGAACTCCGAATGGTAGTCACGCACCAACCTATTCGGCCACGGCGGCCGCCTGCTATGTTACTTATTCATATAATACAACAGACAGACAGAGGCAGAGCACATTTTTCTAATTTGGACGGAAAAGAGTTTTTTTCTGGTAAATGGTACTTTTTTCGCGTTTTCGATTTATGTCTACAGGTAACGAGATAAAATATTTTGCAAAAAAGCTAATTTTTTGTATGCGCTAATTTCCAAGAAATATTGATTCAAGATTCTATGTAAGTCGTTTCTATTATTTTTTCTAGTAGTATAGATGCACGCAACCAACCAGTTCTTGATTGAAAAATAATAAGCATGCGTAACTTTTCAAAATCTCAACAAACACCGCTCCACTGGCATCACCTTTTTTTATTACACGATGATCAGCTTGCATTTGATAACACCAAAAAACTTTGGGACGCAAATCGGAAAATTATATCACCTTCTCAGTATATGTTATCATAGATCCAAGTAGGAAAGTTACATTTGTGGGATAATTTTAGATGAAACACGAACAAAACTTATTGAAAAAGATGGGAATAACATAAACAATCGAGATCAATTGAAATATATGATATTTAAGCGCTAAGCTCAAAGACCTTGAATAGCTTTCTATCCATTATTATGAGCTTATCATAATAAGAAGTCACGCCTACAATGTATGGAATATATTCAATTTAATTGAAGCTAGTTAACTAAGTGTCCCAGTGATATCCCATCAATACTTAATTTTTGAATAATCTAAACATAGTTTACATTTTTTTAATATATATTCATTAATTTTTATAAATATCTTAACAATTTGAATATAGAATTGTATAACTGAGTTATATAATCAAAATATTCCATGCTGGTAGTTTTAAGACATTCAGAGCTATGACGAATTGAGTAATTAAAATTTATTGACTTGCATATTTTTAAAATTTTTTGAAATTCTTTAGCCTCTATTTCTGCCGAGTCCTTAGTGCAGTCTACGTTAGGCTTAATTGTAATAGTTGTTGTCTCAAAGCTCGTATACACATTTTCAGAATGAAGTTAACTCAACTTTGCTACAGCAACTTTCCAACAGAAAATGTTAACAGCTACCAGTTAACAGCTGTATTAGAAATGCAAATATAATATTTTGCAAAAGAGTTTAAAACGCAACCAGAGCTAGAGCTGTAACTGTGCAAAACATATGAAGGACCATTAATGAAATTTTGTGTAGAATTTGCGTACAGAAAATAAATTTCCCCTTTATTTTTAGCAAAAAACTATATTTTTTCTAATAAATTAAGTAAATTCTTCGATTATTTGGGAATAAAAATTACTAGAAAAGCAAATGAAGAATAGGAATCTTGCAGCTAACCTTTGTTACGTAAAACTACGGGAAGTTAAGGTACGCACCTGTTGGCAACAAGCGGCAAATGTAAACAAAAATAAATTTTTTGAGCCAACAGTGTTACTTAGCCAACAGCTAATTACTTAACAAAGCTCTTAACTACATATGGAAAAAGACTAGTATGTAAACTTTATTTAAATACTTGGTTAAAAGGTACACAGAACGAAATTATAATAACACGAATATACCAAACGTAGGTATGTATTATATATACCAAAATGCGCGGAGGGAAGGTAAAAATATTTAAAAAATTTCACTATAAGTCGGGAAAAAACTTTAGTACCATTTTTGACTACTTTGCTACTTAATTTCCATAATTTGTTTTCCTGGCGGTTTTGCATATTTTCTCTGTCTAAGATGTGGTGGAATAGAGTTGACCAAACATCTGCACAACCTATGGTAATAATAAAAATATGAGAAACCACACCTTACCTACAGAATGGTTGACAAGCATTATTGTTCCGATACATAAAAAAGGCGATAAAGCAAACTGTCGAAATTAAAGAGGCATATCGCTACTGACCTTAGGGTACAAGGTTCACAAATATTTTATATTTAAGGCTGAGCTAATATACTGAAGAAATACTAGATGATTACCAAGCAGGCTTTAGAGCCAACTGGTCGTCGATCGACCAGGGCATCATATTCATGCAAACCTTTGAAAAACTATATGAATACGACATTGATATTCACTGTCTATTTATCGATTTTCAGCAGACATTTGATAGCATAGACCGAAGTAAAATAAAATATCATACTTGTTGCAGTATATAGGTGCACCAACAAAGCTTATTGAACTTGTTATTATGACCTTTACAAATACGACAGCAAAAGTTATAGTGCAAGGAGAATGTACGGAACCGTTCTCTATTGTCTCAGGAGTTAAACAAGGAGATGCCCTCTCAATACTAAACGAAATAAACCCGAATGGAAGCATCTACCACAAGCCATTCCAAATATGTGCCTATGCAGATGATATACTAATAATGGCAAAAACCACAAATGAGATGCAGAAAAAACTAAATACATGATCCGATCAAGATCAAACATTGTATCCAATGATCTGGAGTGCGGGGCATACACATTCCAATGTGTAAATGAGTTCACCTACTTGGGCATTACATTATCAGCCAACCAAAACATGTCGGTAGCAATCAATGACAGAATATGGGCATACTCGTATAATGCTAATCTAAAATTGCTCAGATCTAAAATATTAGCGCGTAAGCAAAAATTAAGAAAGGTAAAGCACTGATACGACCTGTGCTTACATATGGCTCTGAACTATGGACGCTGAAAGCTAGCGAGTCAAAACAGCTAATGCGCTTTGAAAGAAGAGTGCTCCGAAAGATCTATGGTGCGCTTGGACTGGCAGATGGCACTTATCGCATTAGACACAATGCCGAACTGGAAGACATAGTTAAGAAAGAAACTATAATAAGATTTATTAAGTCTCAATGACTTAGATGGCTGGGACATGTGGCTAGAATAGCAAGGGAGCGATCAACGAGAAAGGCATTAGATTTACGCCCAATTGGAAAAATAAAAAGGGGACGCCCGAGGAAAAGGTGGAAGCTGATCTAAAGAAAATGCGCGTGCAATGTTAGACGGAAGTGGCTGTAAATCGAGATCGATGACGAAGCCGTGAAGGAAGCAATGGTTCACCAAGGACTGTGACGCTAAGAAGAAGAAGAAAAAATGAGGCTGCGAATATCGGCAGCGAAAAAAATTATCAAAAATGAATGAAAACTTTTAACCTCTTCAAACTTGCACTGTATTCCATTGCAACTGTGCTTGCATTGTACTAGAATTTAATGGGCTATAAATCTGCATATCCAATTTTTTGTTTATTTCTGAATAAAAAATTTGTAATTTTGATGAAAATTCGTCGATTTTTTATATTGTAAATCTTGTAAAAAGTTTGAAGCATTTATTTATATGGTATATGCCTTCATAATATATGTATGAAATTAAAAAAACATCAGAAAAGTGGTCAAAATGTCGTGGTTCTACAGTTTTAATGAGTCTATAATCACAAGCACATCCATTGAATGGTAATTTTACGTATTAGAAAAAAATTGATATTCCAGTAGCTTTTGAGGAATTTGTCCCTACTCCATTTCTATATAAATCAATACATGATACCTCAAATTCCGTAAAATATGTATGACTTGCTGAAGCAACCACGCCTCTCCAATACTATAGGAACACAAAAAACAAGTAAAAGGTTTCATATTTCCGAAAAAAGTTAAACTGGGTATATCAAAAGCTCAGTTCCGGATTTAATAAGGTGAAGTAAAAAGTTGCAAATGCTTTCCCCCATATGTCTTTATTAACGTGTCTCATGCTGCATACTCGTACATTGTTGCATACACTACGGGTTTTACAGGCCGCTTGACGCTTCAAAAAAACTTCTGTGAAAGTTTTGCTTTTGGTGCAGCAAGTTTTGTGTTACAACATTTTTAAATGAAGGTAGAAACGAAAACAATCGGCTAAGGTTAGTGCAGATGATCCTAGAAAATTTGTACTATTTTCAAGTACAATATGGACTCAAAGCAGTGTCGAACACAACTGGGAAACGATTATTTCAACAAATCCGTTCTGGTAAGCCAATCGGCGAAAATCGTGATGCTCGCCGAGTCGTGCCCAAATATTGGTTTTTTTCTATTGGTCAGGTACTGAAAAGGACAGCAAAAGGAACATGTTTATAAATATCACTAGTTTCATCGAAAAAACTTGCTAACATTTTACTTCCCACAAAAATTGTTTCTTATATTTACGAGGTGTGTTCACAAATTAAGTTGATTTCTTATTATTGCTCGAAAAATTTGTATGTATATATCCCCCCCTAAGGGCCCCTTAGGAGGACAACCCGCTGTTCCCTCATTTCTCGAACCACTTCTGATTTTGCATTTTTCTCATTGATTTGGCCTGAGCGCTTCCAATGATGTGGACTTTATCTACACAAGTGGCAAATCTTCATCTTCTCATAGGTATTTTTTGTTTTGGGAATAAACAGCCGCAAGGGGCCAAGTCTAGCGATTACGGTAGTTGAGGCAAGATTACGGTGTATTTTTGAATTTCTTTATCCATTTTTTCGATAAGAAATTCACACTAAAACACATCTAATCTTTGTGCCTATCAAAATCAAACTAAATATGCCAGAATGTGTGCGAAATGACATATAAACTGACTGCAAGTGAGAATCAAACGGTTAATGAAATTTTTATGAATAGGAAGACATTAGCGTATTCAGCCGCTATGCACTATCTAATCTATCTTTCTAGGGGAACTTAGGTTTGGTAATGCCAGTTACTTTTGCTTTTACAGTCTATTCATATTCGTTCAACCGTAAGATAAGTCTTAACGGTCATTCCACAAACTAAAAGAAAACTTGAAGCAAAAAACGTCTTGGGAAAGGGCGCAAAGTCTATTGGCGATTTCGTTTTTCCCAAAAGTGTGAAAATGAGAACGCAAAAAGAGCCAATTTTCTCCTTTGAGAAGCTTCGTTAGGGGAGTTGATTGTCCTGAAAATCGGCTGTGTACTTAAAATGCTAATATTAAGAAATGAGTATACCAGCCAAAGATAGATAGATACTCGTTATTTTCTAAGTAGGAATGCCTTTTTATAGGGTTGCTTGTAGAGGATATTTTCATCCAAATAGAGTCTTCTTTCACACGTATCATATTTCCACACTCGCAAGACGTACTTATTTTATAAATAAATCTTTTCTTGAAGTCGATCTGAGAAAAATGGAAAAATATTCCATATTTCCTTGGGACTGAATTATTTTCACAAAAAGTACAAATAAATTTTCGGCACTGTATCTCTCCAGTTAAAATATCTGCGACTACGTTTAATATATTAAAATGGCCTTCAACTGAAAGATAACTGTAATAGCACCCTTTAACCCTCTTTTTTAATTTGTTTTGTTGCTGCTTTTCTTGTTGGTACTTTTGAAAATGAGTCTATACTTTATTCCGCACACCTTATAACTGAAACTATAAGCCTATCCGTGCATGAAACATCAAAATGAAGAAAAAGTTTGTTCTATTAGCGGCCGCTCTTCGGCAAACAATGGCAATCCTCCGAATGTAACATATGTATGTCTGCCATGAAAAAGGTCCTCATAAAAAATATCTGCCGTTCGGAGTCGGCTTAAACAAAACGCACGCCACAAATAGGAGAAGCTCAGCCAAACACCCAAAAATCGAAAATCGAATATACGCCGTCTTACTTTTTGAACGCTCCTCGTATGTATAAATGTATACAAGAAAAATAATTTCTCTAAGAAATTTTACTGATTTAAGCTTTAAAAATTTGCTATTAATGTTTCTGTTCGAATTGTCGAGAGTCACCTGTGCCTCATAGCTTTGTAAGCGTATTGTCATGGTTAAGGCCAAACAATTTTGCTTTTTTCTTTCAACGCAGTCGCTTCAACGTCATATAGTTGTGAAACATCAAAATCAAAAGCGGCGCGTGTTATTTAAAATAAAAATAAACACAAACACAAAGCAGAATCTATACACTCTCACTCATAAGAATATACAAAACTACTGAGCTCTCAAAAGAGCTTACAAAGCCTACAAACGGCAAATATAAGAGAACAAAATGTGATTGTATTGCATGAGTACATGACTATTTGTACTATACATAAATACTTACATTTTATCAGCAAACAGCCACGCGTGAGATATTGTTAAGCGATCCCTAACAGTACCAATGAACTTTCACACTAAATTTATTATACACCGACAATGAATTAACAATTTGAATTAAGGAAGAAAAATAAATAAATAGAAAAAATGTTGCATTCATAAAATAGAATATGAAAAGTATTTATTCGACGAAAATCGAAATGAGCGCGCACTGCAGTATACCGCCAATGATCATCAGAATACGACAACAGAACGTGAACTGACCATACATACACCAACAATGCACGCCAATGGAGGGGTGATACGCATGACTATATATGTAGTACATATGACTACCCAATACACGCAGCAAAAAGCTCCACTGCTCTAGCTTGCTGGCTGGTTAGATGTTTAGCTACAAGCTGTAGCGATTGAGTGGTGTCACCTTGTTGAGCAAGAGGGAGGGCAGTGTAAAAGCATGGCAGCAGTAGCGCGTTTTTTGGAAAGAACTTTGCAGCCGCTGGTGTTGCTGACTGGCTGGCCGGTACGTAAATGCTATTAGTAGCAGACGACTACTCGAACGCAACGATCGCACTGCTGAATGGAATTAGAATAGAATAAAATTGTGCAAAAACATACGGTGGCATTATCAGAGCGGCTATTATAGTTCACAGAAAAACAAGTATTGTAATAATTTATTTATTTCATTTGCGGTCGTGCGCAGTTGTTGTGTCGAATAAATTGTGTGATTTACCATTTAAAGTGTGAATTAATAAAACCACAAGACGACTAACAGTTTGCTCTCAAAACGATTAAAAGGTAAACACAAAGTGCCTCACGCCAGCCGGTATAGCCCCAGAACCAGGTAAAAAAAACAACAACAAAATTCACTCATTTAAAATCACAGTTTAAGGGGGCTAAGCTAATAAACATGTATGTAGTTCATAACACATTTGTATGTACATACTTTATTTACAAGCACTTGGTGGGCATGCAACCAATAGATGCACTTAAGCTGTTAATATTTGCTAGATAGCGCAACTCAATTAGCTACATATGTGCATATATGTACAGTTTTTTGGAGTTGAAGGATATAGAAAAATAGATATAGAATATAGAAATCAGCAGACAACAGCATGTTTATCTGAAAATGTGTATATACATATAAAATTTTAGAAAGCTAAACCAGAGGCAAACTTGTTTCAGAATACAAACAAAAATTATATTATTACTTTATTTTCGAGTACGTGATTGAACAAAAAAACAATCCCGGGAGTTTCGCGACATTTAATCAAATTGCAATTCATTTCGATTTCACTCGTTGTTCAGCTGACTAGTCATATATGTATATGGTGCAGATACGTGCATGTACACTAGGGCGGGTCAATTTATTCTTAAAAAATATTATATAACCCACTTTGTTTCGGCGACTGAAGTACTGGTTCAGTACAGTTCTACTGAATTCTGTATAATAAAAAATCCAGGGAAGCATAGCTCTAAAAGTGATATCAAGCCTCCTTATCCTTAGTTGTAAATCTCCATAATTTTTGGTTTTTTTCTTATTTAGTTAAATTTTTTGGAGAGAAGTTTATTATACCGTTTTTGGTTGCGATAAATTCACTTTTTGTATTTAATTGGCTCACAATTATCTTCTAGAGATTATGCTATCTAGAAAAGTTTACTTAATTTGATTATTTTTAAAAGAAAAATTACGATTTGCCCTATTTTCATACAAACAAAAAACAAAACCATGGCAATTACATCAGTTTAGATTTAAAAACATTGGACACTGATGGACGAAAGTTTAATTTTATATTTTGGTTTCCCCTCCTCCCTAATTTTGTTTTTAAGGAATGGATTTTTTATTTTATTGTGATTAGAAAAATGTTCCAAATAAAACTGTATCAGCACATTTTTGATTAAACTTTCAAACCAACGAAAATGGGGGGTGTATATAGACTTTTGTTCCTCACTGTATATAAAACACGCAAAAGTATTTTATAAAAAAAATACTAGCAGTTCCAGAAAAAATTATATTCACTATATGTGTCTCTATAATATTACACTATGGGTCAAAAAAAAACATTCGAAAAAAACTGCATAGTCCGAATTTTGAATAAACCCTCAAAATCTCGACTCAGTGACGAAAAACCAAATTTTTATAGATTGAAGCAAATAACAGGTGTCACAAAATTAATCATCCATTTTTCTTTTTTTTTTTTTTTGTTTTGAATAAATTGTTTACTAAATAAAAAAAATATTTTAAGTGAAGGATTCTTTTTTTTAACCTTTACATGCTCCATTGCTTGTCTGATTGTATACTGCAGCTGTCTAGTTCACAAATGCCAAATATAATTGACGTGCGACGCCACTTGCAAATATTATAAATCTTCCGATAGGGTGATTAATTTTGCACCAGCTGATACTTACATGTAACTTTATATTTATTTATTCAGTGAAAAAGGTCAATGTCATTCAAAAGAAGATATACAGCTGCTAACAACGCCATAAAGAACGTTAATATATCTTAAAGACCACCGGAGGAGCATGGATGTAAAATATAAAAAAAAAATTTAAATTTAAATTTAAGATTTAATTTTTTCATTTTGAATACCTTTTTAAATTACTATTTTTTTACCAATTATTGCGAACAAAGTACTTTCAATTCTGTTTTCCACGAGTTCTCTGAGGCTCAGTGAACGCATTTGGGAAAACGATGGATTGCTCATTTTTAATTTGCTGTGAGAAAAATACTTTAACACAATGATATAATGGATTAAAATGTACCGGGAATCTATTTATATTATAAGTCTCCTAATCCGAATAAGTAAAGCACGTAATGCAGTTGTTAGACCTCGAAATTATGGCGCTCCAACAACATCAAAAATTGCTTAACATTTTTAACTCGTGCGTTAAATCCATGCTGTTCTACGGATCCGAAACTTGGCTTGGCACATCGACGACGAACGCAAAACTGCAAGCGTTTATAAACAGGTGTCTGCATATTATACTTAAGATATGGTTGCCATGAGTAATAAGTAATTGGCCATGAGTAAAGTAATAAGTAATCGAATTTAGTGAACGAGGAGTCTGCCGAAAAAACAACAACAACGAAATAAAAAAGAGAATAGAGAATAGAGAACCCGCAAAGAACGAGAAAAAGAGGCAGACTACTGATGACTTGGCAAAAGACTATTCGCAATGAGACTGGAAAATCGTTTAATGAACTAAGACATATGGCTATAAATAGAAAAGTCTGTAAAACTGTTGTTGAATCTTTAAGCTCCTAAAAGAGTATGGAATAAGGACTAAATCTCTTAATAAACTAAAGATCGAATTTAAACTTAAACGACAGAAATAAATCAGCAGAAAAGGCCCACTTATTGAGAAGCTTGCTTCACAAAAATGCACCCCAAACTTTCTCATAGAATTGCTGAACATATCTTACATATCTAAAATATAAGAATCACATAGTTTCTTATGCCGATTGACCATAAGAATGTGGAAAAGAGTCAAAATTTGACAATCCCTAAAATAGAGTTCATTCGTAAAATTTCAAATCGCCGAAACACCAGCAATTTTTTGTATCCCTACTACGAGAATATATTGTGGGAACCTTGCTTTTTTTGCGTTGTACAGTGTAATTAGACGATTTGAAATGCAGTAAAAAAATACCATTACATTTCAAGGAGTTGTCATTTTCTCATCTATATGTGAATCACGAACCTCAAGTGGCAGTTGAATTAATGAGAAAAACTTCAGGTTCCAACTGATGCTATGGTCTCTAGCGCAGGAGTTTTAATTAAAATCACAGTTTCACATTTTCTTCTAAACAAAGTTCTCAAAACAAACAAAAAAATTGGGATTAATAACAAAATTTAAAAATAAGAAGGCTATAAATATATTTTAGCGATATGAGTCCATGGGCTTTTTTGCTCCGAAATGCCAGTAAAATGCCTCAGTCGCCGAAACAAAGTAGAGAAAACATTTGAACTGCCCTAATGTACATATATGTATACATATTTATAAATATAATTGAAGCATATGTCTGTGATTTTTAAATGCAGACTTTTCAAGCTGGTCATTATACACATATTTTTATGGCTATTTGCAAGTGACAAAAGCCAAATTAAGTGTTTTTAAATTTGTTATCTGTCTGTCTGGTATGCGAAATAAAACATTTTTTTTTTACTGTGCCAAAATTTGTTCAAATTTCAACATTTTTTTTTAATTAAAAATCAAAATCTTTTAGATATGATTAGATATACGTGTACAAAGTACTCGATGGGGAACCCAAAGTCTATTAAACAAAGTGAAATCAATATCTGACTCACGCATATTTGATAATTAAGACGTCAGCGGTACGATGGACTATATGCAGGTATATATACATACATACATATATGCTATGTATGTATAATGCGTTATTGTTTATCCGGAGTTAAGCATAGCCCGTCAAAGTCCATACAAATTGCATTACCCTGAAATATGCGTGAAATTTCGTATGTATCTCAGGGCAAAGTAGTACTCAGTTCACGGCGTTAAAACATCCTGCAACATGTCAGCAACATTTGTGCACACCTATTTAAAATGCACATGACATTTAAAATTAAGCGAAAACTGGTAGTTCATTTGCGAAGGTAGTGCTTGAGTTCAAATACTCCGAAGACATGGCATTTTAATGTGAAACGTCTGCGCAAAGAGTGTAATAGCATTGGCAGACGGCAGCGTTAATCCGGTTTGCCGGGCCAGTTAAACTGATTAAAATTGTAGTGTGACAGACAGTTGTTTAGTGAACAACTGATTTGTTTATTGGATAGTTTTGTCAGTAAAAGATACACCACAGGCAACAAATACAGATATTAGCTACCCTGATACTAAAAAATTATTTAAATATTTAAAAATATAAATTAAAATTGCAATTCCTCAAACTGTTCCGAAATATCAAAACAATTCATGCAATTTCGAACGTGTTAGTGCAAACTAATATTGCATCCAGTCTTTCTTGTTCTTCTTTTTAGAATTTTGATTCTTTTTCATTCACAACTGTCGTTTTTCGGCAATGTTGCTATAGATAATTCCTCAAATCCGCTTAAATTATGGCAATTAAGTCTAGTAGTTGTCCGGATTAGTTGCTCTTAATTCCTAGGATAATTCCGAATTAAGTAGTTAATCTCGTTTAATGCCACCCACCGTCTGTGTATGCTATAAGTAAATCTTCTTCACATTTTCTTGTGTCAGTATATATGTGTGTTAATTTCTTTAAAACACTTTTCTTACCAAAATTTCGCAATTGCTTCTGGGGTGAGCTCATAAATTTATGTAAATAAAACTTTTTTTCTCATTTGACAATCAATGTTGCTAGCAATACTTCACGGCCAGCCAAATGCATGTTGCTGTCGAAATTTCACGGTTGTGAAGTTAGTGCTAGCCTTTAAAAACAATATAACGTTAAACGGGTATGCTCATCACGTTCGACTTATGGAATGCTGTTGACGATGGAGCTCCAGGAGCGAAACCTGAGAAGGCGGTCAGGCGCGTATATGATAGAAAGACTCTTACAATAACACGCTGAGCGTTAAGCCAAATTAATTCATTCAGTTCATGAACTGTATAGTATCATGGCGAAAAGTGCTAGCGATACTTTAGGCGCTATGAACAAAACAAACATTTCCTGGTGAAAAGTTAAAAACTTAATACGATAAAAATTCAGAAGCAAAGAAAAGTTTTCGGTTTGATTGAAAGAAATATCGAAATTACACAAAACATCTGCAAATGTAGTAGAAGAAAACAAAATGTGTTTTATAATATACTATTATTACAGTGATAAGTACATACTTCACCACAAAAATTAGATGACCTTGATGCTTTGTATGATAGCGCATTGATTTTTTTTTTTAGTTCAACTCGTAAGCATCAAAAACACGTAAAAATTGTCTCTTATCAACCGTGATAATATTTCGGTGGATCTGTTTTTACTGTAGATAGCTCAAAAATTGAATACACATATACGCTTATATCAGATAAAATAATGTCGCTTATTTGCTGCAGGAGTGCCATAACCCTGAACAAATTTTTAGAGAAATATGGAGAAAGAATCACTGGCTTTTATGCTGTGCAAGTAATCCGTGGCGATGTCTATGAACAGTATTTCATTAAATGAAAATTTAAGTTTACTTTTACTTAGATAGGCATAGTAAATTCAATGTATTTCACGAATTTTCTATTTTTTGAGTTATGCCACTATTCCAACACACAAGTGTATATTACATATAAGGTGGCGCAAAATTAGTCACCCAATCGGAAGGTTTATAATTATTGCAAATGGCAGTATATATTTGTCGTAAGTCATATATATTTAACACTTATGAACTAGGAGCCTCCCCTCAAACTTAAATTTAGGCTTCCTGACCACTGTAGTATTTTCCAAACGGAGGTATCCGCAATCAAGGAAGCGGTGGACCGGTTGCTTACCTCGGTAATTACCGTTAAGGAAGTAAATATTTACTCCGATAGCCAAGCGGCAACTAGGGCCTGGGGCTCGTTGTTTGTGCGTTCGAGATTGGTCGGGGAATGTCTGGCTTCTCTCACGATTGCATCCGAATACTTCGACATCAGGCTCATGTGGGTTCCCGGTCACAGCGGCATAGAGAGAAACTGCTGGGCTAGACAGGGAACTTTGGAGATGGTTTTGTCGCGAAATGAGGGGTTCCCTTAAGAACCTGTGGTATGCTCCTAGAAAGATGGGCCTCGAGCCAACTCAGCGAGCGCTGGGCTAGTGCGCAAACGTGCAAGGTCGCGAGATCCTTCTGGCCACGGGTGGATCAGGGACGCTCGAGGGTACTCCTAAGGCTAACAAAGCCCCAAAAGCCTCTCGAATTTGGTGGGTATCCTTACCGGACATTGTCCGTTAGGTGTTCATACCGTGAGACTTGGGATTGCCTCAAGTCCATTCTGCAGAAGCTGTCTGGAGGACGAGGTGAAATCATCTCAACACCTTCTTCTCCGCAGCCCTACTCTCGTCTGGCAAAAATATAGACATCTGGGCTCTCATTTTTTGGATATAGCGGGTCTAAATATCATAAATTTGGTGAAGTTCATCCGCAACTTGTTGCGGCTAACTACGAACGCAAATCAGTCAAATTTTAAATAATTGTCCAAGTGTGCCCTAAGCTAGGGCAGCCATTTAACCTAGCTTAACTAACTAGACAGCTGCAGTATGCAAACAGGTAAGCAATGAAGCATGTAAAAGTCAAAATAAAGATTGCCATTACTCAAAATATTTTTTTTTTAGTAAAATCTTATTCAAAAACAAAATTGTATGAATAGAGTGAATTTTGTGCCACTTTGCCCTTGTCCTGGTTGGTTCCTGTAAGTGTTGTCTGAGAGACACAGCCCAGACCCATTTAGCACAAAAGATGCCACTTGATACACCTCTTGTAGAATCAGTGCTTTTTATTAGTCGAACCATCTTGATTTGACTATAAATCTGCCTATGTTATCAATTTTCTTTTCTGCAATTTCTTTCAAGTTGGCCATCGAGAATTCCTCCAGCGTTCTATAATTTTGCGCCACATTGACCTTGTCCTAATTGGAAGGATTTTTCTGCATATTCAATACTGAAGTGAGCGACGCTGCTATAGGGTGGACCATGTAAAATTTGCTTTTTGAATCGGCTATAAAAAAAAATAATCAATATTTTTCCAAACTTTTTTTATTTTGAAGATTGAACATTGTCATTTATGAATGAAAAATAATATCGTTCAAATGACTGCCACGACTGGCTTTACAGTAGGCCATTCGATCAACCCAATTTTTAAGCACATTTTCGATTGTTTGGGATCCAATTTCATGAATGGCAACTTCGATTTCGTCTTTTAAAGCATCAATCGTCTCTGGATGGTTCGCATAGCATTTGTCCTTAACGGCTCCCCACAAAAAATAGTCCAACGGGCTTAAATTACAGCTCCGAGGCGGCCAATTGATATCGGAATTTCGGCTGATTATTCGGTTTTCAAAAACGGTAGCCAAAAGTTCGAGTGTAACTTTGGCAGTGTGACAAGTTGCACCGTCCTGTTGAAACCAAATGTCGTCCATATCATCCTCTTCAATTTTTGGAAACAACTCGTTGAGCATGTCACGGTAAGGCTCGCCATTTACTGTAACCGCGGCTCCTCGCTCATTTTCGAACCAAAATGGCCCGATGATGCCGCCAGACCAAAAACCGCACCAAACAGGATGGATGCATTTGCTTCCCTACAGTAACGTGTGGATTTTCTGAGCCCCAAATCCGACAATTTTGCTTATTGACGTAGCCACCGATGTGAAAATCAGAAAAGAAGAAAAAGACTCACCACTTTTGAAATAGGTTTTCAATATTTCCCAATTGTGTTCTAGCGTATAGCGTCCCATTTCGTAAATGTCAAACCTTTAAGTAAATTGTGACCGCATTTGACATGTCATTTGTGTTACCATTCTCAAAAAAATAGGTGGTTCAAAAAGCAAACGTTATATGGCCCACCCTGTATAAAGGAGGTATGCATCTGATAAGCACAAGCAGCCAGCAGTCAAGATGCTAAAACGCCTTCTCTTTCAAAAGAAGTGTCTCTCGCTTCTGTTAAGAAATAATGGTACCCACACTCACCGACGTTATCGTAGTCCCTGTCTGTTGCCAGTGAGATTAACAAAATTGAGCAAATCTTGAGTCCGTA
Source organism: Anastrepha obliqua (assembly GCF_027943255.1). Taxonomy (NCBI): domain Eukaryota; kingdom Metazoa; phylum Arthropoda; class Insecta; order Diptera; family Tephritidae; genus Anastrepha; species Anastrepha obliqua. The sequence continues at coordinate 94,475,407 of NC_072892.1, forward strand.
GAAAACAACTGCTTTCGTTTGCTGACACGTTTTTACGGAGCAATGCAAAATTTCCCCACGTCCACGATCTACGATACCCACGTAACGGAACGGTGGTGATTTTTCATTTACATGGCGCACGCATTAGTTTATTCATGTAAGTTGGCACGGAACCTATGTTTACATTGGCGAGTGTGAGCTCCATAAATATAAGCATAACCTTCATTCACATTAGAGATGTTTTTCTCTTTCACAGTAACAAATTTATTAGTTAACCATAGCGCGACGAATTGTCGTGAAATGCTCTGTTAAAACGGAGCCTGATGGTCGTACTAGTAGTCAATATTAATGCACGTTCTAGCTGACCTCTATTAACGAAGTGACAAACACCACCCAATTTATGGAAGGTCATTCCTCATTGTATATCAATAGATTTCCAGCCAAGTACAGCTACTCAGACCATCAGCTTTATTTGGTGAAGCTCACACTGTGCGACTTCCATCTGTCTTCTATTGTAAAGTCTGTATCTATATTAATGAAACATGATTTGAGTTTATTGAAAATAAAGAGGCTTGAGCCCTAAAGAAGCTAACTGAAAGAAAACTTCAAGCACTTTTGGAACGTTGTAGGGATAGATGCGAACTAAACATTGATATTGAAGATGGAAAAACTCAAATATTTATGAAATCTAAATGAAAGGCTTTGCCACATCAGTCTAAATATTTAATAGTCATACTTCGTATGCAATGGCATATGCCATACAAATGATTACTTATATAGGGTGATGAATTAAGAGGAGTTTTTTTCATTTGCGTTTTTTTTTTACAGATCGCGCGCGAGTTGTGGCAAACTGTCATCGTGGATTTGTTGAACAACGTTTGGCATTTCATCATGGAAAGACTCACACCGCAACAACGTCTACAAATTGTTCAACTGTATTATGAAAATCAGCGTTCTGTGACAATGACAGCTCGTGAAACAATGACTTTATTGAGAAGTCATTTCGGAGAGCAGCTGATTTCACGTTTAGGACCTGTGAGTTGGCCACCAAGATCTTGTGATATCACACCTTTGGACTTTTTTCTTTGGGGATTCGTGAAGTCCAAGGTCTATGCTGATAAACCAGCTACGATTGAAGCTCTGGAAGCCAACATTACGCGTGTTATTCACGACATACCAGTCGAAATGCTCGAACGAGTGATTGAAAATTGGACCTTCAGAATGGACCACCTTAAGCGTAGTTGCGGCCAACATTTGAATGAAGTCATATTCAAAAAGTAAATGTCAAAGAATGTCCTTTCAAATGATAAATAAAGGTTTTGAACATATTGAAAAAAGCACCTCATGATTGATCACCCTATATATTATATATTTTGAATGAGATGCCTTTAGAGCTGCATCTAATTATTCTTTGATTTCTACGATGATTTCTTTCATTTCCTCAAAATTTCAGCGACTAAATCCTAAGAAGAGTGGCGTAATGGAATAGCTACACGTGCGATTTTAAGTTTATTATATTAAAATTTTCCCCATCTGTTTAATAAACACCGTTTAATTTTTGCCTCCATGTTTATTTTTCACCTTTTCTTTATATAGTATATTACAATCCCATACCTTACATGTGATTGCTTATTATACTGCCGATATCTTATTTGTATTTACATTTTTTATAATTATTATTTCATTTAATTGTTTACCCCTCTCTGTAGTATTATTTATTTTTTTAACATTTAAAACTCCTTACTCTGCCTCTGCAGCAGCATATGCATATGTTATATTATATATAAATATATGTTAGGGTGCCCCTTCCATGTATGAGATTTTTTTTGGTTTAGTTACACTATCAAAAGATATATAAAAATGTGCGTAATTCTAAACAAATTACGAAGAGGGCAATGAATATGGAGCTGCTTATCATCTTCAGGGATCTCCCTAACTTTAAAGTTTTAGAAATTTCACGTTTTCAAAGACCCTACAATCATGAAGACCTAAAACAACTAAAAACCCTTTTAGAACCCTATGCCTAAGTTAACACATACATAAATAGACTTTAAAAGGTATTCTATTGTTGAAATGAAAAGAAAAATTTAAAAGAGAGTTTACTATATTAGAATAGAGTTTACTATTAGAAAGGCAAAAACGTTAAATTGAAACTTATTTCTGTGCCCAAAATGTTTGCATTTTTGCTCACGATTGCGAAGTGGTTCTAATAAGTAGCAGCACTTACACTTTGTGAGGCCTATGTTACCACTTTAACACATATTTCGACAAATTGTGTGTGGCAAGGGAAGACGGTAATTTCCAAGCTCCATTCAGATTGTTCTTGACATATAAAATAAATTTAATAGCGTGAAAGTCTCAACACACCTCTCGAACTCATTATTTAAAATATACAAATTGCGCTTTTAACACTGTAAACATTGCAACTGTACTTCTATGACATAAAAACTACTTTGGCTGTAAAAAAACACTCTCGAATTAAGTCAAGAAAACAAATTTAAACTTCAGGGTATACTAATAAATTCGGAGTTACTAGTAACGTGTTGTTGCATCCAAATGAAATAGTCGTGTATATATTACACCTAAATAATATAGAACAAAAAGTAAATATTTGTTATATTTATTTCAGAGGTCGAAATTAAGGATAGCGAAAAATCATAAAATCATTTATCATAAAAATTAAACTTTGCAAAAAGATTGATAATCAGTCGATCTTTCAAGATCTAGCTTTGTTTTAAATATTTAAATTTGTGTTGGTAATCTAAGATCAAATTTGAAGAGAATTAAGACATTTTCGGAACACCCTAATGTATATTATTATTATAAGTGAAAAAAGCTCATCACGCTCGAAAACCAGCATTTCACCAACCAAAGAGTAAGAATAAATAAATATGAATAAATATTCATATACATACCTATACTTGTATACATGTATGTATATCCGTACATCAATTTACATATGAACTGTATTTAGTTGCTAAAATTCGAATGCCAATATACGAGTATATAATAATGATCCGTTCCTTTTGACGGTAACTTTATTAATTAATTTAAATATTGCACAATTCTTACAACTAACTTAACAAGGAAGAGCTTAAAACTAATGGTGGGAGAGAGTGCAAAATGTTGTTGTTGTTACGTAAGAAGAGATTGGTTTAGAATCTAACTTTAGATAATGTTAGAGATCAGTTAATAAGGGAGCAAATTAAGAAACGTGAAGAAGAGATGTGAGAATATAAGTGCGAGAGGTACGGAGAGAATGAGTAAAGAAGTGTGTGTTGTTGGTAGTGGGAGCATTGGTATGTGACTATATATGTATGTATGTAGGAAATATATATGTATTTATAAATGGAAATGTTTGCCTCAATAAATTTTAATTTTTCTTTAAATTAGTCCAATGATCTTAAAAAAATTAAGACTACCTAAAATACCACTCCATTTAGAAACATAAAGGGGGAAAAGTATCTTCAACAAAATAAACATCTAGTCATTTTACAATAATTGTTTTTTTTTTCGTATGTACAGTGGCTGCTGAGTTATTTGAGCACTCCCTTAAATACATTTTTTGATATGAGTGAACATCACACGTGGTTCTGAAGACCGTATACAACTTATCTCTTTCCCTAGCATTGCTTCAAAATGTGTTCTTCCTGGAGACAAGCACAGATATTCATTGATGTATTTGTAGCAGCATAAAACATTCCCCATGTTGAATGTTTCTACAGTGGCAGGTCTTGGCTGGATTCAAATCGGAGTCCTTCAGCTTAGTTCTAAATTCGAAGTACCAGTCAAGCACTAGTCGGTCGCCTGCGATATGCTGCGAGCTACTGCTGAACGGTAGATATTTTTTATGAGGAGCTTTTGCATGGCATTGCCTGTCGAGGGGCGAGTGCTATTAGAAAAAGCTTTTTCTATTATTTGGTGGTTCATACAGTGCCTATGCACCTCTGAATGGTAGCCACGCTCCAACCCACTCAGCTACGGCGAACAAAACGTATTATTTGAAAATATATTATGAACCAGTAACTTCGTTTCACTTGGACTTAATTTCACGTTAAAAACAATAAATAAACAATATTGCACCTCAAAGTAGTATTTATTAAATACAAATTTACTTTTCCTCTTCCATTTCAATTTTATACTACGCTTGATTAGCTAGTGATGACCATCATTGGCATTGTTGCCAGAGTTAAGAGAGATAACATGACGCTACCTCATAAAAAGTAGTATTGCCACAACTATTACAGTTCGAACACGCCCTACTTGGCTATATATTACTTTCACTGCCACAAACATAGAAGAACTTTTTCGCATAATTTGCATATCAAGAGAGGAAATCTCAAGAAACGTACAGGTTATGAAAGTGTGGAACATAAGTTATATAGATTTGTATCAATTTGTTAAAACCAGTAATGGGTTGAAACGAATTTTATCGATATATAGACATTAACTGTTATCCATGAGAGTAATATACATTTCAGTCTCATCCGAAGGGACGTTGCGAGTGTCTAGGATTAATCGATTCCTATTTGATCAATGGCATCAAATTGGCATACGCCCACCCATTTATTAGTTTCACCTAATATGCAAAACAATTTTGTCGATATTTAATTTGTTGTTCCCACAACAGTCGGGTGTGAGTTAACAGAGTAATTTATGCTGTTACAGCAGCAGCAACAAATATTCTACGGAAGTATGTATTTAACAGCTATTTTTCCTTTTGGAGTAGAATACATACCCTCAACTTAATGAAACTAGAAGGTTTAAACTAAAGAATATTTAAAATATTTACTAAATGTATTTTAGTGAATTCCATACACAATACACGGGAAACCGCAGTACGAGTAAATTTGCTCAGAAACCGATTCATAAACCGATAAAAAATCACATTTTATGCCTGACATATTTTTTCTTTTCGCTGTGATCAAACTATATTTGAATGTATAAGGATTTTGAGTGGGAAAAACATTTTTTTACAAATGTAGTTCATTTTAAGTACATGCATACATATGTAGCTTTATTCGAAACATTTATGTATTCTGAAAATCAAATTCAAATCAATTCGTGATAGCTTATAAGTGATAAGTGATGACGGGAAATTATGTCGCGACGATTATTATAAAAAATTTAAATTCATTAAGCAAGCTTATACTAATGGAAATGAATATCATGATGAATCGTATTCTATGTCTCTTACGCGACACTCATATTCCAATCCCTGCAATTCTTATCGAAAGCGGTAATGTGAGCTTTGCATTCATTTATTAAAAAACCGAATTAGAAAACAAAAATAGGAAGAAATAAGACAAGCATTTATGTATGTATAGACATATGATGACCTGACAATTAGAACTCGAATGATCAACTTCTTGCAAGATATGAACGAAAACCAATTCTCTTGGATTACAGGATCTTAAATGGAGATGGATTGCGCACACCATCCGCAAACGAACGAACAAAATAGGTAGAATGGCATACGACTGGAACCCTAAGGTCATCGCCTAGAGGATCATGGCGGCGTAGCCTTTTCGACGAATATTTAGGAGTCGATGAAAACCTAACATGGTCCAAGATCAAGGGAAAAGCGAAAATTCGACAACTTTGGCAATCTTTAGTTTCGGCACTTCCAATTCGCGCGACAGCAACAAATAATAATAATAATAAAATACCACATAGGCTGTAAAGTCCCGGGCCTAACACACAGAGGGCAGTTGTTTCATTAAATTCACCTCTTTTTCAATTAATTTTTATTTAGTTATAATGGGCGCGTACACACTTTTTGGGTGTTTGGCCGAGCTCCTCCTCCTATTTGTGGCGTGCGTCTTGATGTTGTTTCACAAATGGAGAGACCTAAAGTTTTAAGGCAAATATTTTTTTTGAGCAGCTTTTCCATGGCAGAAATACACTCGGAGGCTTGCCATTGCCTGCCGAGGGGCGACCGCTATTAGAAAAAACTTTTCCTGCATTTTTGGTCTTTCACCGAGATTCGAACCAACGTTCTCTCTCTGAAATCCGAATGGTAGCCACGCACCAACCCATTCGGCTACGGCGGCCGCCTTTTTCAATTAGTACTAACCCTAAAAATAAAGTTGTTCAAGTTTCATGATGTGTTCTTCATTAGTTCGTGAGTTATTGTGCTAAGAGAGACGCTACTTTGTTATTTTCAAAACAATGGATCAAAAAAAAATTTCATATTTTAATTTTACACTGATTCTTGATGGGAAAAAATACCGTTCAAGCGAAGTGTTATATAGTCTCCGCTCCATCAGAAACAACAATAAAACGATGGTTTGCTTACTTCAAACATGGTAGTAGAGACACCCATGGTGCATAAAGCAGCGGACGTCTAAATTAGGCAGCAACATCAAAAATATCCACAAAATCGTTTTGATTGAACGAAAAGTGAAGTTGCGTGAGTTGGCTGACATCGTAAAGACATTAAAAGAACGTGGGGCTTTATATTTTATGAACATTTGACTATGAGAAAGTTCTATTCAAAGTGAGTACCGCGTTTGCTCACTATTTTGTTTCATAAAGGCAACGCGAAGTGTCACAAGTAAATCAAAACAATTGCAAAACTACATGAATTGAACTTCGAATTGCTCCCACATTCACCGTCTTCGCCAGATTTGGCTCCCAGCGACTATTGGTTGTTCGCAGACCTAAAAAATCGTCGCATTTGCTCGAATGAAGGCATTACAGTTGAAGCTGAGGCCTATTTTGAGGCAAAAAATAATCGTTCTACCAAAGTGGTATTGATTGCGTCAGGCCCGTGCGCACGGTCAGGCCGGTTTGCAGGCCCCCAGACGAAGTTTTAAAAAATGTGTTGACATGAATCGATACAAAAAAAGGAAAAAACTAGGCATTTGTCTTTACTTAAATAGTAATAAATGTATAGTATATGTTCAATTACTTCTATAAAATCTGATAATAGCTAATGACATAGACCGATATAAAGCATTTTATAATAAATTAATTTCAATCTTTTTTTGATTATTATTTATCCTTATCACCAATTAATGATTCATCATATCCAAAACTGTGACTTAAGCGTGTACTGTGTAATAAATTTATAAACACAAGCAAAGTTATATCGTACTGCAACAAAAGTTGAAACCCTCCTAAATCTGAGGGTCTGCGCACGGGCCTGGATTGCGTTGTTCTTAATGGAAATTACATTGATGAGTAAAGCTCATCTTGAACAAGAAAAAAACGGTTTTCTTTGTTAGGTCCGGATCTTTCCAACCCATGTGTTATATGTATACATATTTAGTTTTTGTATATTAATAAGCTTTTCTTTGTATTTAGATAATTGCCGATTACATCAAGTCCATTAAAAAGCAATTTTTCGAAAGCTTTTATACTCGTTACTCTCTGTTTATTTACTTTGCTGAGGGGTTTTTAATAAATAAGCATAACAAAATACTTAACTGTATGATTAGATAATCATTTTTGTTTTTAATTGTAGCACAACAATTTCTTTGTAAACATTAAAAACAAAATAACACAAAATTATAATTAAACATGTTGATAACCCCCGCCTCTCATTGACATATATTCCGAATATTTTTAATTTCTGACTTATGACGCTTTGAAAATTAAGGACAAATAGATACAATCAGCCAAAAGCATTTTAAAAATCACAAAGTGTTTTCTTATTAATCCGTATTTGCGTCACGCATGTGTGAGCATATCCGCAGTCGTCATTGCATAAAGTGTTTGATTTGTGTAATTCATGTTTCACTCACGCATGTTTTTCTCCCGGATTTATGTATATCCGGCCGAAGACTGTCACTTCAGTAGCATTACCCTAACATATTTATGAGGAATGTTTAAGCTGCAACAACAACAATACAATCGACCTTCATTCTTCTACTAATACCATCACCATCATAGGCTATCACTCAATGTGGGCTTATCAATTAAAAAAAGAAGAAGAAATTAACAATTTTTATTTGGCCTTATACAAAGATTGTAAATCCACGATAAATAGCAGTCACACGTCGCACAACCATCAACGCGATAAGTATACGATGCAAATATCTATGTACGTATGTATACAAATATAGAATGTGCATACATATATCTTAACCCATACACATATGTATGCATGCGTAATAAATTCGCTAAGCAAATAAAAAGTAGGAGTGTCTTACGGCATTTCGGTCCATAGTTCGTTTTGTTTTCTTGGCGTTTTCCGCGTTTTTGACATTGAACTCAGCATCAGCTGCAGGAAATATTTTAGGAATAAGCATCATAAGACTCTTAGAGATAGGGGAATGGCCGGGTAATATACGTACGTACATGCGCATACATATGTATGTATGTACGTAACAAATACACGTTCACTTCTGCACAATCATTTGTGGAAATGGCATGACTTTGTGTTCTGATTTGATGAATGTAAAACTTGTGACAAAAACACCAACTCATGTGCAATGGAATATGCAAAAACAAAATTATAGTTTACTACATATATTGAAAAATGTTTAGTGCTTATGCATTTTTCATTAAATAAAAAATTAATAGCTTACCGTAAAATTTTGTGTAGATAATTATTCTAAGAAATTGTGGGTTATTATAGGCAACAGCTGCAAGTGCACTAATGTTTTTATTTATTTTTATTGAGAGAACTTTCTTTCAACGGCGCAAACAATTAAATTGTTAGCTGTGAAAGCAACCGAATATTCGAGTTCCGTTTCGATGTGACCTATTGTTGTTGTAGTAGTTTACCAAGTCCCGCCAAGCACGGACTTGTCAATCTCATCTGATAGTGAGCCCAGGACAAATGGTGTTTCAACGGGATGGTTCAGAGGGAAAGGGGCGTTAAATGAACACGTCTAAGGGGCACTTAAAAATAGGGATGGGTAGTCTTGTGCGAGGTACCTTCACATGCCAGACACACACTTCGCGAAATTCCATTAAAGGCACTATAATTTTTGCTTGCATTTTAGTTCTTTCTTCATGGTTTGCTCAAAATGTAATACCGTTAGTTGTTTCGTAATTGTTAAATGCTTGGCTTGGCAGTTAATTTTGTTGCAAAATTCAATTAAAGGCAGTAATTTATGCATCTTCAAATGAGTAAGTTGAGCATAATAACATTTGAATTTACGAGTAATACTAGAGCTTTGATGATATTTAACTATAAAATAATTTAGTATGTCTTAAGTTTTTACAAAAAGTCATCATGGCAAAACGAAAAACACTAACAACGATAAGGTTGCTGACATGACCAACAGACAAACTGCTATAAAATTGAATAACTCGAAATCAGCAATTAATAAGTAGCAGTGCCGTAGCCATAACGCCATAGCCGTAACCATACACATGGACGCAACATTACAGCAGTTGTCGATTATTCATGCCGTAATCATAAACAGCTGATATTGAAGTAGAATTGTAATGGTTATGGTGTTATGTGATGTCCATATGTTTAATCAGAGAAGCTGATTGCTATGGTTACGGTTATGGCTAAGGTGGATCGATGAGTGGAAAAATGTGATATTTTCAGACGAAAAATGTGCAAAAATGTAGTAAAATGTGATGATCCTGATTTGTTTAATTGCTATTGGTATGATTTGAAGGCTACCGAGTGTTTTTCTAGCGAGCGAAACTTTGAAGATGGTTTTTTCGATGGTTCATGCTGGTTGAAGTCACCAAGCAGAACTCTCATGTGCAAAATTTCCACAGTTATGAATTCAGATGGCTACTTAAATGGGCTGGACTTATTGATTAGGATCTAAAGCTAAATTTCAATAAGATTCACGCGCCACCCGCAGTACACTCAATCGAGGTCATCACGGTCCCCAGACTTCAATTCGATTACCGAACATGTGGGTCTTTCTCGTAGAGTATATACTGTTTCAGAACGTACGCAACGTTCTTATGAATTAATGGTCTCGAACTTTGAAATATCCTTTCCAAATGTCGTTGCTTCGATGCCAAACCGGACTTTTCAAATGATAAATAAATTTGCACATTGGACTCGGTAGGTGTTTATGGTAACTGGATACAGTATATAATATAATCGTACAATCGTACATGTTTTAATTTAGCCAAAGAAATGTTAATAAATTTTTCTGTACATATCCCAATGATAATTTACCAGATTTCGCTCAGAACATCTTTCTATCTTAGTAGTAATTTAGATTTTTGCAGGTTTCAATAATTTTATTCAAAAATACGGCTCATAACAATTACACGTGAAAAATGGCATCATTTAAATGTCCACCATGAGCATGTCTACAGGACGAGTCTGACAAACAGTCCATTCATGAAAGTTCTAATTGTTGAGAACGTCGAGAGATCGGTTTTGTTTTCAACAGAACGTCCAGTTTTTGGACTATCAGTACTTTTTTTACCATCGACAGAGTCACTTTCTTGAAATTTGTTCACTAACTTTTGAATTGTCGACTCAATCGGACGATTATTTCCACGAAAAAGATCACAAATTCTGCGATATGTTGCTATTCAAGATTGTTGACCATTGTTATAATAAGTTTCAATAATTTTGACGCATACCGTCTGGGAATTATTCACTACTGACATCTAGGCGTCACTTTTGAAAGACCCTTTATTATATACTTAGGTATGCTATATGTAGAGTAGAATAGGGTAAGATAGGTCATTTTTTTTGGAAAGCTCTTGCTACGGTGTTTTTGCATTGATTTTGAAAAAAAAACAAGATTTTGAAAGGTTATTTATCTGCTAACATTTTGGTTATACTGACTTATGTTTGGCTAAATATTTTGGAAGCTGCATTCAATAAGACAAAGGTACTTTTTTTCGATATTTTCAAAATCGGGGGCGCGATAGGTCAATATATGTGAGGGGAAAAGAACAATGTACATGGCTTGGAAATTAACGTTTTAACTTTTATTTATAGAGTATGAACACTGCACATGTTATAAAAGTTAGGAATTTTTCTTTAATTCATTTTTCTTCTCTTCTTTGGTAAATTTTCGGCGTTTTTGTATGAGCTTCTGCCTCTTTGCAGCCTCTCTTTCTTTTTTCTTTCGGCGGCAAATTATTTTTTTTTTGCTTCCGCGTCCGATTTCTTCTGAGCTGCAGCTGCTTGCTCAGCGCTCTAGCATCACTGCATCTGTGAGAAGTGCAGCTTTACGTCGCTTAAGGCCTCGATTTGATGGTTTGCGCAGTGGGAAACGGCCGAAAATCCTCAATTGGAATTAATAGGTCGAGATTCGATCGATCTGGCTCTTGATCGGCATTAGATAAAACAGGCTCTTCATGGGCATTCGATGGATCAGTCTCTTGATGAGCAATCGATGGACCAGCCTCTTGATCTGGTTCGTCCTCCTACGGACGATCAGTTACGAATGCTGGCGTGAAATCATCTTCCGAAAAAATGTCGCGATTAAATGGCCAAATGCCAGCTGATCTGAATCCAGCGTTGATATTCATGCAGGAAGCACCTTTCAGCAAGGGTTCAGCTACCAGTTCAGCTATTCGGTCGATGGTAATAGGAATGCCGGAATGATTTAACATCCACGCCTTGCAGGAATGGTCAAAATAAGTTTTGAGCGGCCCAAATACTCCTCTATCGAGAGGCTGCAAACGATGGCTGGTGTGCGGAGGTAGAGTTAATACTTCAATATTATTATTCTTACAAAAGTCTAATCCAGCAATTCTATTGATGACGAGCACTTTCCTATCACGCGAGCACGTAATGTTCGAACGGAATTTTAAATTGTTTAAAGGCTGATCGAACACTAGCGCCATCTCGGACTGCCGCGATTGCGTTTTTTATGTCCTCTTCACTTCGTTTCGGCGTTTTTCGCACATAATTACGCACCATTTTGCTGCAAAAACAATTAAAATTTATTTTATTCAATTAAAAGTAGTAACCTATAATGCCCCCAGACGGCTGACCTATAGTGCCCCCAAGCACATGTTTTATGTTAGTGTCGATATTTTTTTTTAAACAAAAATATCAAAAAACTAACACATTATTCGTGTTCAGCATTATTTTCTACGTAAAATAAAACTCACCTGACAAATATTTACATACATTAAATGCACTGCACCGTAGAATAAAAAAAATGCTATGTCGGAGAAAAGCTCACAAAAAACTAAACGACGCCAGAACTAGGATAACTAATCAATGGTGACCGTCGAAAAAACAGTCGCGAACGTTGTTCCCCACCACGTATTCAATTCACATAAGACGAGTGACCTCTGCAAAAACAGTGCGACGAAAACCCCACCTACCTATTGTGCCCCCGTACCTATCTTACCCCATTCTACTCTAATATAAGCTCATTTCCATGCAAAATTTTGTAAGTTGTGCCACAGCATTTAGCCAACTTCAGACGTTAAAATAGAAGATGTAACATATGTCTACTAATAAAATTCATTTTTTTCGTTTAGATAATAATTAGCTTAGATAGTGCTTTATGAAGGCATATTTGCAGAAATATTACATCTATATTTGCAACAAGAAATTCAGTTTTGACAATATGCATGTCTGTAAATAGAACGAAGCGGGATGGGGAAAACAATCCCAATTTACCCATGTTGATTTGTATAACCAATCAGATAGAGGTAGCGACATGGATAAACCGCTATCCTGATCTGAGTAGATTTCCCTTACAACGCTGTTTTTCTTATAGTTTATTTATTGTTACATCGTAGACAGGAATACTCTCAATATTGGTTGTCTCAATCTTGTCATCTGTCTTTCTTGCTGCGGAACTCACAGGTAAAGACGTATGTAAATTTAGCTCATAAAGGCGACTTTATTCTTGTTCTAGAATCTTTCTAAACCTCGCTTAATACACCTATCAGTCTTCGTCGTAATCGTCTATAGTTTCAAAAGAGCGGGGCCATAGTTTCAAAAGAGAGGGATGTTAGGAAAGTAGATTTAACAGTAGTTCAACCTGTTATCGTGCCAGAAAAACGCAGTACTCACGAGGCAGCTGAAGCTCTTCGTCTGCAATAGGCGATGATTGGCAGCTCAAGCTCTTCATCTGTAATAGGTCGTGATTGGTTGTTGATGTTCCGATAACGAAATTTTTGAAATGTATATATCAAAGTATCACACTATATGTTATATCACAATATTAATTGACATACTTATGATGTGAAATGTGCCATCGTAAATATGAGCGCGGAAGGATAGCTAAAATATATACATATTTAGTTAGATATACAAAAATCATTATAACACACATTTATAAAATGTGCCGTTTTTGTTATAGTCTAGTGAACAACTAGCAATTGTTTATTAGTTATTCATATATAAAAGAGCATGAGAGTTGCAAAGTGCGCTCAATAAAACCACGATGTGTATTAAAGTAAATAATGGGTATCACCAACCTGCTTACCGGCACTTCAGCGAATCCTTATCAATGCCAAAAAGCTTCTCAGGTATTTTAAATGCGTGCTTCCAATTGAAATCACAATAATTTCTCACAGATTATATTCCAAATGATGTCCTTTAAAGTATTTGTTTCAAATTGTTAAAACTAAACCAAATAACAAACAATTCAACGTGTTAAAGTAAAATAAGAATTAGTCAGGTAGATGAGCAAATGGCCAAATATAGTGAACAGTGCTGCCAGCACGGTTTTTATTTATTTATATTAAGATGTAAAACGGCTGCTTTAAAAGCAACTGGAGAAGGCGGGTTTTCCCGTATTGTAAATGAACTAAAATTGGTAATTATATAGAAGAGCGGCCCTTCAGAAAATCAATATTTTTGTAAAATTTTTTCAATGATATCAATAAAATGTATTGTAAAAGAGTGTTTAAGATCGGGGGAACTATACTTTTATGTAGGATTTACTGTTAATATGAATATCAAATCCGGCGGCCCTTCAGAAAATCAATATTTTTGTAAAATTTTTTCAATGATATCAATAAAATGTATTGTAAAAGAGTGTTTAAGGAGTTCTACGCAAAAATATTGTGGATTGCGTAGCCGGAGTTGGACTGATGAGGGTTATTTTTTTGAAGCGCGGCCGAAGGCCGCCCACGCGAAAAGCAGTTCTACGCAAAAATACTGTGGATTGCGTAGCCGGAGTTGGACTGATGAGGGTTATTTTTTTGAAGCGCGGCCGAAGGCCGCCCACGCGAAAAGGAGTTCTACGCAAAAATACTGTGGATTGCGTAGCCGGAGTTGGACAACATTTCAAAACACTTATATAATGTTCAAGCGGTAATTCTTGTTGTGTCGCCCGCCGGATTTGATATTCATATTAACAGTAAATCCTACATAAAAGTATAGTTCCCCCGATCTTAAACACTCTTTTACAATACATTTTATTGATATCATTGAAAAAATTTTACAAAAATATTGATTTTCTGAAGGGCCGCTCTTCTATATAATTACCCTAAAATTATGTATTAATAAAGGTTGACTTATTGGTATGAATATGAAAAAAGAGTTCAATTTTGGCGCCAATATATAACTACATAATTTTTCAACTGTATAATTGAGAAAATTTCTATTACAACAAATAAGGTAACAATATAGAAGCAAAGCATCCCAACTAGCAAGTTGTAAAAAAACATATCAACTGTTACATTCGTTTTGGCACGTAATGCACTAAAATAAAAAGGAAAAAGAAATAATTATTTATCTTATCGCCTATTGAAGTTGAAACGCTGGCAGCATTATAATACTTCGCGAAGGGTATTCAAAGCAAAATATCAAAATCGGCTGATGTACAGAGTGACTCTTATGTGCGAGAAATCAAAACCGGTGACTTTCACTTAATAAAATTTTAAAAACTGAAAATCACACAAAATTTAACATGGCTGCATGAAATTTTAGTGACAACTTAATAGCTCATGTTATCAATACATTTTACTTAAAACAAATGAATATGTGCTTTTGTGAATCACTCACCGAAATACTTGGCGTACATGTACTCGGCGCATATAACTCGGTACCAGCTACTGTTTACAAATCTGCAACACCAGTAGCACTATCAGCAGTGAGAAAAGAAATCGTCATCATTTAGATTGGACATTCCAGTTGATTGTGATATTCGCTGGACGATGTCGGTGGAAATATGATTGTTTTGTAAGACAAATATTAGCCGACAATGAACGCAAAAACAAAATACTCCACTAAAGTACAACATTAATTTGGTTTACAACAGGTATGCAAAGGAAATGAAGAAAACGGAAGTACTTTTCTATTCAACGGATAGTTTCAAGGTCAGGGCTACAGGTGCTAATTTATGAATTTGATATGTTTTGGAAAGTGCAGTTAATCAAAAGGATGTTAATATTATTATCACTGTAAATCAATGTATAATTAAATATATGTATGCAGCATCACTACATAAATAAACTAAAGCTAATATTAAAAAAATGTATCTTAATTGCAGCTAAGACCACCCATCCATCCTACCACCCACCCATCTACACTTCGGCCTCATCTATATATCAATTACAACCTTTTTGAACCAACATGTCCAGTGTAAATACGCAACGTCAAGGCCGATGGTATTTTGGTGGTATTGCCAGTGCTGGTGCGGCCTGTTGTACACATCCTTTGGATTTAATTAAGGTAACGCTGCAAACACAACAAGGAAAATTGTCTGTGCTACAAATAACGGCGAAAGTAGTACGAGAGCAAGGTATGAGGTGAAATAATTTACGTACATATGCACGCTTTCGAACAATTTTGAATATATTCTCACTTATTGATTGCAGGCGTGCTGGCACTTTACAATGGCCTGTCTGCTTCCGTCCTTCGTCAAATGACGTACTCAATGACACGTTTCGGCATTTATGAGGCAGGGAAGAAACAAATCAATACCGATACATTCCTTGGCAAAATCACCTTAGCTGGGTTAGCTGGCACCGCAGGCGGTATTGTTGGCACACCAGCTGATATGGTGAATGTACGCATGCAAAATGATGTCAAATTACCGCCCGAACAGCGCAGAAAGTGAGTTGAGACAATTTAAATGATCCTTGATGGGAGTAGTTTAAAGCTTCCGAAGGGAAGGGAAAAGCGAAATTTGTGCATATTTTAGAAGTTTAGTTGAATTGAGACTATAGTAAGACTTTTAACCATCAAAATGAAAATGATGCGTACTAACGTAATTTTTTTGAAATTTTCTATTCTAAATTATGAACTAATTCTTTTTCCTGCACTCATCTTCAATATAATATCACATACATTTACATATGTGTTATAGTAAAGCATCGCCTAAAAATTGCTAACTTCAAGTATTAACTTCCCACTGGGAATGCCATACACAAATATTTGAAAAATCTATTGTAAATAGTCAGTTTATACACTTCCACTCATACATATGTACATATTATATATGCACTGTACATTTTTTGTATTTATAAAATTAATAAGGTTTTGTTGAATTCCTTAAATATTCTTTCAGCTACAAAAATGCTTTCGATGGTTTAATTAAAGTTTTTCGACAAGAAGGTTTTACGCGTCTGTTTTCTGGCGCTACTACTGCCACCGGCAGAGGGGTGCTTATGACAATTGGTCAAATAGCATTTTATGATCAAGTAGGTTGCTGGCGACGTTATTTTTAAAATATAAATGCATATTGATATACAATATTGTAAACGTTTTCTCATTCCATTAGATCAAAACAACACTGCTTTCCACACCATACTTCAAGGATGACTTAGTAACACATTTTTCTGCCTCTCTGGCTGCTGGTGCAATTGCGACAACTTTGACACAACCATTGGATGTGCTCAAGACACGTTCGATGAACGCTAAGCCTGGTGAATTCAACGGTCTGTGGGACATTGTCAAATTTACAGCACGTCTGGGACCACTCGGATTCTTCAAGGGCTATATACCGGCCTTTGTACGTTTGGGGCCGCACACCATACTCACATTTGTATTGCTGGAGCAACTACGTTTGAATTTTGGCATTTTACCAAAAGTAGAGACTTCTGTAATCGTTGCACAATAAACAGGCGTACGGGACAAAACACAAATTCACATGCATACTTATATAACGCAGCTACTAAGCACAAACAAAAACGTGACTCAACATACTATATGATACAAATTAAATCTAAAAACGCTTTTGATGTTTAGCGCACTGTATGTGTTTTCTAGAACTATTTTATGTCGTACAAAATGCAATAAGTATCAGTCAGCTCATGGCCATTGGACACACTTATATTCGTTTGTTTTAAATATGAAAATGTAAGCACATTTAGAACAAATTGTGGTTTATTGCATCCTTAAAGAATTATTTAGAAACTTTTACAAATTCCATCGAAACAATGATATGTACATATGTGTCTATGAAGTTTACGTACATATAAGTACTTGTATATATATAAAGTGGAAATACATACACATACATAAATGATATATATGTATGTACATATTGTATTGTTTCCCCTTTTGTTAAGTCATAAAATGAAAATATGTCTTGTATACTCATTACAAATGTAAAATTATTTCCATTCATTTTCGTTCTTCTGCGTTGATAACGGAACGTTGTGTTATGTTCAGGATGCAATTCACCGTTGTTATACATATTTTATTTATATAATGATTCGCATTAAATGCAAGGCTATCAATAACTGACATTCCTATTCAAATAAATACTATTGTATTTGCAAATATGTAATATGTAAATGTATGGCATTAGTATATAATAAATAGTTTAGCTAAATAGTTACTAAAACGCTTGCTCTATAACACAAGGCATTGCCTTCGCGTTCAAATTGTTATTATGTTTTCATGACGCAAGAAATAATGAATGTACATATATTTCAACAATTTTGTTAAATATACACGCTAGTCTTTGTTTATTTCTATTAAATTTGTTCCCAAATTAAATTTGTTTTGATCTAATTTATTTACCATATCTTTTTGCAAAACTTACCTGTGAATTGAAATAAAATATAATGGATTTGCTCATTACGATTTGGATTACTGAACTAGTTTAAAATATTAAAATAAAGCCTGTGCAAAATTAAAGACAAAAGACGACTTTCAATATATAGTACATACAACTATTTGATGTATCGTTACTAAAATGTAAAGAGGGCGCAACCATAAGCAATTTTGAATTACTTACATACAAACAGCCATGGCCATATAAATAGCACATTTAGACTTTGAAAGCAAAGAGTTGAATGTGTTTGTTTAATAATTTTTTTTTTAGGAAAAAAGCAACATAAAAAATAAAAAACTTATTTACTTCCACTTTAAAAGAAAAAAATGGTCAAACGGAATTTCAGTTCTTATTTAATTTACGAGAACGTTGACAACTCACGAAACCCCGTGGACACATAAATGGCACATCCCAAAAAATTCCAAATAAAAGGAAAAATAGTAAACAAATGAGATAGTTAAGTCATAATATTATATTACCAGATTAGTATTTTGTACTATATCCACCGTTTTTGATTACTTCTTTAAGCCGTCGCTTCATGCTTTCTACAAGCTTGTGGCATCTTTCCTTTAGAATCGAGTACCAAACCTCTTCAACTGCGGCCCACAAGTCATCAAAATTTTTAAAATTTTTGTTAGCGATTTTGACCTTAACGTCATTCCACCAATTTTCTATGGGATTCAAATCAGGGCTCTGCGCCGGTCAATCCAGTACATTAATTTTTTCTCTCCTGAGACATTGCTTCACTGTCTTTGCTGTATGCTTTGGATCATTGTCCCGCATAAATGTCCAATTTACCGGCACAAACTCAAACACAAATGGCTCCATTTTCTTCTGGAGCATATCCAGATACTGAAATCTATCCATTTTACCAACCACGCGAACAACCGCTCCAACACCATGTCAGTAAAAAGCTCCCCAAACAATGATGCTTCCGCCGCCGTGTTTAATCGTCTTTTTTGTAAGCCTCAGATATAGCGCTTGATTTTTTGGACGACGTACAATAGTTTTTGCATCAGGTCCCATCCTATTTGTTTTGGTTTCGTCGGTCCAAAGTATGTTTTTCCAAAACTGAATAGATTTGTCTTTGTGGGCTTTTGCAAAGGCAAGTTGGTGTTTGATATGTCTTTTTGAGACGAGTGGTTTTTTTCTGCTTATGCGGCCAAACAGCTGGGCTTCGTTAAATCGCCTTTCTACAAGCTTTCTGGACACCTGTAGACCAGATTCTTGGTTTATTTCAAGCATTATTGCCGTGCCGACTTAAAAGGATCTGCTTTGCTCTTGCGTATAATAGCTCTAGCCACATTAACATCAGTTTTTCGCGGCTTTGGTTTTCCTTCCGTTTTTTTGCTACGATTGGATGAATCTTTCTTAACTAAAACTTAAAAGCATTATAAACCATTTTCGGAGAGCACATCATCATTTCACCTATATCTGCATAGCTTTTTCCGTTTTGACTCTTACGGTATATAAGAGCTCTTTTCTCCGCCGGCAATGTTTTCCACGACCCATTTTTAGTTATTACTTTAAAATTTTATTTAAGAAACAAAAAATTATACTAAAAATCGCTGAAACAATACTAGAGTTTTACTCTCCGCTGCACAAGTTAAAATATGCTATTTTTGTTTCCACTTCCAAACAGCAATAAGCGTAAATAAAAAAGGAACGCAAAAAATTCCATCGAAAAAAAAAAACGGTAAATTCCTCGCATAGATGTAAGCTTAATAACGGTAATAAATGTAAACAAACAAATTTATTTGGTCAACGGAGAGTTCGTACTATTAGAAACTATGTGCTATTTATCTGTCCATGGCTGTACATACATATACTTGTGTTCACATATTTAACTCACTTCAACTTTTTGCAATATTCACAAAATTTTGCATGATAAATTTATTTTTTTCGTACATTTTTTATAGAAATATAATTAATTATATAACAAAAGCCTTAAAATCAAAATTCGAAACTTTGTACAAAATTCTTATAAACCAAAGAAAATTTAGTAGATTTAAATAAAAAATTTTAATTTGCTACTCAGAGTCTTTAGAAAACTTCTGGGTATGTATAATAGTTATATATACAAGTATATTAAATTGGGAGCGTGTCATTATTCTGTATTACAAAATTCTGGGTGACAAAATTCTGTAAATTGCAAAAAATTGGAAACGCGAAAAAAAGTTCTACGCAAAAATACTGTGGATTCTATCGAAACTGAAGAAAAAATTATTATCATTATTTTTTATTTAATATCTCGAATAATAATAAAAAATAATAAAAATAATAAATTAAATAATTACATTACCTCTTTAACATTGTTAACATTATATTTTAATACAGAATTTTGTAATACAGAATGTTGAAAGCAGAATTTTAAAAAGCAGAATTTTGTTTTTAGAATTTTGTACACACAGAATTTCGATCCTATTAAATTGATTGAGAAAAATAAATCCATTATTTTTTATTTTGTGCAAATGTCTTAAAACAGTTTTATAGTCCATATTTAGCACCTGGGCGATGCTACGACTACTAACATGCCGATTATTTCTGCGATACGAATTTTTTTAAAGTTTGAAACATTTGATCTGTTCATGTAAAAAATACCAGTAGCTTAATTTCCAAGAATTTCTCTCAACGAAAAAAATGTCAAAAAAAGTACATGAACGCAAAACCAGTAACAATTTACAAGTTTTACGAACAGCTGATTAAATTGTTGGCAGGAATAAGCACAAAAATTAAAAATTTTTTCACTTGAACTGCCTCGTACTAAATTTCAAAAAAAAAAAAATAAAGCAAAGAAAATGCGAAATAACGAGCTTCGGAATCACTTGATTACATTTTGTTCACAATAATTCGCTCCACTTCATCTTCGCTGTCAGATGCAGAACATTCCATTAGCAACTGCAATTTGCAAATTTTAGTCCCCGTTTATTTTTACTTTGCGATCAGCTGTCTTTCTCACTTGCAAATTCTTACAATTAAACATTTATCCCGTAAAAACATGCAACTTCCCCTTAAAATTAAATGCCGTTTTGCTCTCTCACTTTCCCCTACTTTGCAAGTTTTTTAGGTACATGAACACGAAGCGTGATAATTTGTAATAGTTTCAACTAGCTATTTACTTCATGAACAGACCTATTTTCTTTAACATCCCGAAACGGAATCGACGAAACCAAAATTGCACGACGTAATTAGCTGTTACAGTATAGGCATCATAAACACCATTCGCAATTTCAGCGGCCTGGCTTGCATTTTCGTCTTTATCAAAGAAACCTGTAAAATGTACCGAATTTTCTCTTTTTTAACTTCCATTGTTCACACCCTGTAACGCACAACTCAATGGAACAAACAAGAAACAGCAAAAGAATTTGTTTAGTGTGAAACGTCACCTTAACAACGAGCATAAATTTTAAATTGTTTGATCGACACTTTACGAGATATCGATCAAACAGCCATCTACCGAGGAAATAATGGATTTATTTTTCCCCAAACAAAAATAGTTGGCGCTTACACCCTATTTGGGCGTTTAACCGAGTTCCTCCTCCAATTTGTGACGTGTCTTGACCAACAGTTTTAAACCAACTCTGAAGCGCAGATATTTCTATATGCAGTTATATAGACCATCCAATTTTAGTACAAAAAGTGTTAATTTTAAGCTGCTCAAAAATCGTGTTGGTTTTTGACAATTTGTTTTGCGTATAATGCTCAACATCGCATAAAGGACAGATTTGGACTCGATTTTTAATCGACTTCAAACTTACGTTTTTTTTATACACAAATTTAAAGGACTATAAAAAGGCATACCCAGAAGTTTTCTAAATGCTCCGATTAAAACGTTGAACATTCTTGAAGTTTACGAAATTTTTGTGAATTTCTTGCGAAGTTGGAGACTTTGATTTCGAGGTTTTCATGATTACAAAATTGATACATATAATGAATTATATTTTTTTATAAAAAGTTAACGAAAATAATTTCCCATGAAAAATATTGCGGATATTGAAAGAAGATAAAATGAGTTAATTATATTAGCACAAGTGTAGATAGATGTATGTATGTGTAGAGTATAGTTTTTTCTATACTTTTATACTATCATACATATAACTGTGATTGTGGATGATTAGGCCCTGTTTTGCATTTTGGTAACGACTTATACATTCATACATTCATAAGTTTATTTTCTGATCGTTTGCCCTGTTCGTATGCTGCCTAGTCTACCTAGGCATATGTATCTCTCGAAGGGCAAGTAATGTATGTATATCATCGCAGCGGTGTGTCGTTAAAAGGGGGATTTAGGGCCAGTGTCAGTCATTAGCACATCGCATTTGATCTATTGAAAATATAGACGTCATTAGCGTCAATGGCATCGCAGTGCCCTTGAAGTGTGAGCTTGCACAACTACACACTTCAGCATCTATCAATGAAAAATAAAAAAAAACGCTTTTGTGCTACAAATATATAGCTATGAACTTAGTGTAGCTATGAACAGCCTCTTTCTGGTTACAGTGGGTGGTGTGGCCGATGTCTACATTGTCGTGCACATGGATATGGTATGCATACATATATGCAGTGACTCACAGCCTTTTTGATGCAGGTAATAATTTTTTAGAAAAAAGAAAATGATTCGATGTTTATTAAATTTAATAAAAAAAATGTATACGACTTGTAATGAGATATGTATGTACTGTTTACCACTGCAGAAAGAACAATAACAAAAACAAAGCTTGCTGAAAAATATAGAAACAAATAGTTTTCTCATCAAAATATGCTCACAGCTTAAATGATGATGTGTTTTATATGATATTTTCTCTGAGAATGCAATAACGGTGAAATGTATTTTTTTCTGTTTAGCTTTGCATGATAAGTCATTCTCAAAAGATGTTTGTAAAGAAAATTTGAAAAAATTTAAATTCTTTAAAATGGGAAAACAGACCTCCCTTGAAAAAAGGAAAGACTCTATTCGTTATTATAAAAAGGGGAAAAGCCAACGAAAAATTGCAGAAATTGTTGCTATTAGTTCCTCAACTGTCCAGCACATTATAGAGAGGTTTCGCCACGAAAACAGGATACAAGATGAGGGCAGATCTGCGCCAAATAAAATATTTAATGATGCAGATAAGAGGTGGATTGTTCGCAAAGTTAAAGAAAAACTTGATTTAAGCGCTCCAAAATTAACGGACGAAGTCGAAAAATATGCAAGATTTGTAACCCTGAAACTCTTCGTAGAGTTCTGCGCGAAGAAACTTTTCATGGTAGGACTGCCCGAAATAAGCCGTTGATTAATGCTCGTAATAGAAAACAAAGAATGGAGATTTGCATACAACATTTGAACAAAGACATTTCGTTCTGGAAATCCGCTGTTTTTGCGGATGAAAGCAAATTTAACCATTTTAGGTCTGATGGGAAGTCCTGCGTTCGGAGAAAACCAAACACCGCCTTCAACCATGTAATTTGCGTTCTACAGTTAAACACGGCGGGGGCAGTGTGATGGTATGGGGTTGCATGTCCCATTCAGGCGTCGAAAATTTAACATTTATCAAAGGAAACATGAATAAAGAGATGTATCTGGATCTGCTAAAAGATAATTTAGTACAAAGTGCGAATAAAATGGGCATTAGGGATTCGTTTAGGTTTTGCCAAGACAACGATCCCAAGCAT
The DNA here is from genome assembly GCF_027943255.1 of Anastrepha obliqua. NCBI lineage: Eukaryota > Metazoa > Arthropoda > Insecta > Diptera > Tephritidae > Anastrepha > Anastrepha obliqua. The sequence continues at coordinate 94,498,908 of NC_072892.1, forward strand.
ACGTCTAATTGTAAAAACTTGGCTTATCTGGAACTGCCCACATCTAGTGCAGACACCTTCACAGAGTCCAGATCTCAACGTTATTGAGAATTTGTGGTCAGCGCTGGAAAATAAAATGAGAAACCACAATATTTTTAATGCTTCTGATCAGAAACGGGCACTACAGGAAGAATGGGATAAAATTAGTTCCGATTAAAAGCTGATATGAATCAATAGGGATACCCCACTAAGTATTAGCCGTAATCATGAAAACGAAATATGTTAATGTGTTTATGTTTTTTGAATACTTTTAATTTAGTGCATCTTTTAAGCTGTAACCTCAAAACTGTAACCGAATTATTGTAGGTAATTTGCCTTATCTTTCTTATGAAGAAACATTTTTGTTATTCTTTGTTATTAAAGAAAATAATATTTTATAATATAATATAATATTAATAAAATAACATGTAAAAATAAAAAGATATAAGACTTTTCCCTGTGATGGAAATACCATAAAATATTTTTGATATTTAAAAAATTTTGTTTTTTCTGCATCAAATAAGCTGTGAGTACATGTAGCCGTTGCTTAATGAGTTGATGAGTGACTATCATTCGAAAGAGCGTAGGCTCGAATCGGGGGGTGTGCGCCTTAATGTTGTTCCACAAATGGAGGGACCTACAGCCGACTCTGAACGGCAATTTTTTTTTTGTGAGGAGCTTTTTTATGGCAGTAATGCCCTCGGAGGTTTGCCATCTGCCGAGGAGCGACCGCTATTAGAAAAAAGTATAAGGGGGCGTCCATAAATTACGTGAGGTGTTTTTTTCAATTTTCTGTACCTCCCTCCCCCCCTGATGAGATGTCGTGAGATTTTATTCAACCCCCTCCCCCATCCCCCAATCTCACGTGAGATTTTTCAAAATGTGGGTTTCTTATGTGTAAAAAGAAAAAAAAATTGCTTCGTGCTTTTATTTACGACTAGTTAAGACTAGTAATCAATATTGCTGAGAGTTATAAGTGTAATAAAAATTTTACAATACGAGTAGAAGACTTAAATCGTAACTACTGCGATTAAAAAAGAATATCTACTCTAATTCAGTCCATGGAGAATCATGCGCGATTTCAAGAGAGACTATTGGGACCAACATGTCCATATGATTTTCAGTAAAATCATCTGCTCCTTCAAAATCGTTCTGATCTAGCCACTCTAAGCCGTTGACGCTTGCGCACAGTAACTCATTAGCTCGTTTTGCGACAATCCGTGAGGGTGGCACTTTGCGGTACATACGCGCTTGCTTAGCTGGTGCAATGTGAGCTGCTCGCCTGTGCTCTGCAGCTCTTGTGATAGATGCGAAGTAAATACCGCATGTACTGCAGCATATTTTCTCTAAATCATCACGTATACTAGGGCAATAGAGATCATAAGGCGTGCTGATAAAGGCATTCAGTGGTTGAATCGGTAGGCGTATTAGAAATGGAGCAAATGACTTTCCGTCATGTTCTTTAAAGTCCGGAATTATCAAACGTCAATCAACCTAAGTGATAGGGTATGGAGGTAGCAGAAAACGGTCGTGAAGAATCATATGCAGATCACTCCGGCGTGGGCTGCAGCAGTTCTGATCATCGCATTTCACAACCTAAAAAAAAAATTAAACACAATTTCCCTTTGTAACTCTTAATAAAAATTTGTTGACATTCGCGCTCGTTAAAAAACTAAAAAAAAAAAAAATTGGCACGCATAAAAATTTGATATGAATCAACTGCAATGTACCTGGAGTAAATATTGGCTCTCTCTAAACAAAGAAGGTTGGAACCTGTCCGTGTGTCGCTGCCACTCAGCTCGTACGCTCTTGTTCATCGAGTCGCGCGTTCGGCTGATAGTGGCGCGAAAACAAACGACGGGCTACACTGTACCGTAAATTCAGATTAAATTGAGCTATTTGGTATAAAACAAATATAGTGGTTTGACAGCAGTAATGTAGTAATGTATAACGTCGAAGTATGAATGAAATTATTTTCTTTCGAACGAATTAGTGAATGATCTTAATCATACTACGATTACGCTGAAGATTAAATCTTAAGCATGTACAATCTGGATACTGGACCAAAATAGTATAATTTTTTTTTTTGTTTCAATCAGAAAAAAAATTGCGTGATATTTGCCGAGACCGCCCCCTCTCTCCAACGTAAGATTAGATGAGATTTGACTCGACCCTCCCCGCCCCCCCCCCCCCCCCCCCCTTAAACATCTCACGTAATTTATGGACGCCCCCTAAGTACATTTTACATTTCTTCTTCTTCTTGATAGGCGCACATAACCACATAAACGATTTTGGCCTAGTTTAACAAAGTACGCCAGTCGTTTCTTTCTTTCTGGTACTAACCGGCGCCAGTTGGACACACCAACGGCATACGCAAACAATTACCTGAGCGATTAAGTTCTGGGCTCACACAATATTTTATAGCATCAGGTTAGAGAAGTCACGCGACAGAGAGTTACAATGTTTGAAACCTCGTTTGGTATCAAAGAACTCGGAGAGGTATTTTCTAATTCCAATTCTGAAACGAACTAAACGAACAAATTCATTTTATGACCAATAAAAAATGGTGTAATAGTATTTTAAATACTGCAACGCTTTGTTGATCTTTATTTCTCCAGTGAAAGCTTCTCCCTCCCCATAGCCATTGCTATGTCAAGTCGCGGTTGCTTGTTAATACCTTATTTTTTGAAAAAAAAACGTCAACATTTCGCTGCTTGGAGTTTTTCTAGGGTGTACGGATCTACGACCTGAATTCGGCGGAGAATAATTAATCATTGTAATATCGATGACAGATCTCACAACGTGTGCAAATTTCATGCCGAAGTATTAATGGCATACACCGTGTCAAAATCTTCCAAATATAGCCAAGATGTTGCTTCCCTAACGGAGGAAGGGTTTATACGGTGCCAGCATATTTAAAACTGTTCTTTGCACGATATGTCTGCCTATGTTAACTTTTTTGTTAATTTTTTTTATTTCTTCCACAACTTCATTCCATAGCACGATCATTTTTCTCTTTCCACTAGCAAATCCACCTTCCATATTTACTTGCACTCTAAGAAGCAACTAAATTTTAACTGTACTCAAATTAATGAAAATATATTACATAAAATGTTTTCCAAATTAACGTTTCACCAATTATCGCTTTAAAAATTAAAGAAAAAACGCTCGTCGTTTGCAGTGTTGCAAAAACAGTTTGCGTCCTTAATGCATTTCTAAACACACCCTTATTGGAAACTTGTTTACTTAGCTCAACAGTCAGGGCAACGGTCAGGGCATTTCCTACTCTACGAGTACAATATCACGTATAAAAATTCAGAAGGTGGGGACAAGATTAGACGGTTAACCGGCACTCAGTGAATTTGGAGGAATCATCTGATTGGCTGATGTTACCTTTTACGAAAAAACTGAGATTGTGTTAGTGATATGCGAAAAAATCGACACAGCCCCCACTTATGTTACTTCGTTGCCGTTGAACAACGACTGATTGGACGAGTGTGTGAATATATGTGAAATGATCGTGCAGAATTCGACTGCCGAGTACCCGATGACGTGGCAGCCGAAGTTGCTCGCACAATTTTGTTTTGCAGCACAACAGATTGGCCCTACCTGGTTAAATATGTACATCCGTGTTCGCAATAATAACAGCTCCTCACATTGCAAAGTTTTATCTACATATTGGGTGCGCAACTAAGTTCTCGCTATTTTTTTTTTTTTTTTTGATGAAAATACAACCTTATTGTAAAAAAATGGTGAGATTCAATACAATCATTAAAAGTATTGCCCATCGCTGGCTACTACTTTTTCCCACCTTTCTGGTAGATCTCGTATACCGTCGCGGTAAAACTGTTCATCTTTTGAGGCTATCCACGGATCAAGCCATTTTTTGATGTCTTCATATGAATGGAATTGCTAGTGAGCTAGACCATGTGCCATCGACCGGAACAGGTGATAATCGGACGGCGCAATACCTGGAGAATATGGCGGGTGGGGTAGGATTTCCCATTTCAGTGTTTCCAGGTAGGTTTTAACGGGTTTTGCAACGTGAGGCCGAGCGTTGTCATGCTGTAGAATCATTTCTTCATGTCTCTCCGCGTATTGCAGCCACTTCTCGCGCAGTGCTCGGCTCAATCACATCAATTGAAATCGATGCCTCCAATTCAGCGTCTTCGAAGGTTTTTGGCCTTCCTTCACGCGGACCGTCGTCAACATTAAAATCACCATCTTTGAAGCGACGGAACCAATCTCAGCACGTTTTTTCACTTAAAGCAGCATCTCCATAAACTTTTTGTAGCTCTCGATGCGCTTCAGCCGCCGTTTTTTTTTCGAATGCAAGAGAAAAATCAACACTTCCCGCAAATGACGATTATTCGGCACAAAATCAGGCAAACCAAAAGTATATGATACCAAAACAAAATCACTAATGTGTCCAAGCAGGTTGTTTACCATATGCCTAATAATACGTTCACATAAGCATTAATCACCTATAAGTCCACCAAACTAATCTACCCGTTCACATATGGCAGATTACCTGCAAAATTGACAGTCAGCTGTCAATACTACTTTGAGAGGTTTTTCTTCATAGAAATTATTTTGGTTTAATATTTCGGTGTATTTGGTTTGTTTAATTATTATTAACGATATGAAGAAAATACAAGAAGGAATAGCTAATTTAATTGCGCAATTAATTGGCTGCTAATAATAAACAGTAGTAAACATGCAAATATCAATGCGCATGGGATATTCTATATAACATTTTATAATAAGTAATAAGAAGACAAAACGCTTTTTTCTGTAAAATGAATCGCTAATCAATAATATTTAACAAAAATTTATTTTAATTTATTAGAATTATGTTTACAGACCTGTTTCCTTTGCCGGTATCCATTTCATTTAGTTTTTATTTTGATGTTTCTCCTTACATTCGTAATAATAATTATCGCTAACACAGAAAACACAGGGTTGTATGTCAAGAAAGTTCGTTATTATCTAGGATTATTTTATAATCTCAGATTTTGGGAGAGAAATTTTGTATGGGAAATCGCGCTTTTTTTTTAAATCAAAGGAATTTTTGAGCTACTTCACTTGCTACCTCACTTGCGCTTTATTATACATGATGGCGCAAAATTAATAATTCAATTTTGATTTTCAATAAAATAAATTTTTTCGAGTGATGAAGATCTTTATTTTGACCTTAACGCGCCCATTGTTCCATCTGCTGCTAAATAAATAGTTGAATCATTGCAATATACCGCGCTGCTATTATTGTGAACCCGGATGTCTGTAATAATTTGTTTTCTCATTTTCTATCATTTCGCTATTCTTTCATATTAAATATACAAATTGTACTTTTTAATTTTTTTTATTTATTTATATTGTTTTTGTGAATATCAGTGCATATTTGATATACTATTTAAATACAAACTAATTTATTTTTTATAAATCATTTCACTTAAATTTAGGTATGTCTGTTTTTTATGATTTGACTTTGTTAATGCTATAATTAATACGCTAAATAATTTGTTGCAAGTTTAGTTATTAATAACTTTGCGACAGAACGCATTCGGCTGAGACGGAAAAAAGTAAATATTAATATGATTTGAAAATGTGTTAATGTTATTCAGCAAATAAATTCGTCTTAAACGTTTGCTTGCAGATGAGCAACGCATTTTTTGTTTATACATTTATTGGTATTCAAATTGCTTTATTTTTTGTATGTCTCGTGGCATTCGGTTTGATTTATTGTCGCTTATTTTTGTTAGTAAAAGAAAAAAATACTTAAAAATTAAATTAAATTAGACGATATATTAAATTTCTTATTTAATGCAGTGTAACATTTTTTGTTTTGCTTTGTAAAATCGAGTACTCCGCTGCTGATGCAAATTAATATGCTCGCAAGGGGGCATAATGTTCGCTGTTATCATTGTAATCGGTATTGCTGTAATGGATTACTTTTTTTTTTTAAGTAATCAGTTTTTATATATAAGTTTCAAAATGTTGTCCATGATTTATGATAATTTTTTTATGAACAAAATTTTATATTTTTAATTTTTATTATTAGCTTAAAAATAATAATTATTACATGAGTTTTATCTTGCGTTCACGAATAAGTTTACTCCATTGTTTTTTTATTCTTTTACACAAAAATATAATATTTTTTTGGGTTAAGATTTAATTATTATTACTATCCTTAAGCGAAAAAAGAAGGATAAAATGTATTACTAAATTATTATTATTGAATTACATAAATATTCGAATATTCTTGAGTAAATACATAGAAATTATAATTTAATTCAGAAGAAAAGTAAAATTTGGTCAAATGTGTGAACATAAATAAGAAATTAAATTTAAACAGAATTTCTCATTTTCATTGGCAAAGTGCACAAAATATTGTACTATTTTTAATATTCATTGGTAAAGTGCAAAACAACAACACAAATACATAATGAAAAAAAAAACAAAATGAAACAAGAATAAAATATACTATTAAATTGAAATTATTTCAAATACATAAGAAAACTCTAATCAACATTTTTAAATAAAATATACTAATATAAATATTTTTGAACAAAGTAGTACTAAATTTATAAAAATAATAATAAATTATAATAGTATATTTATAATAAAAATTATTTCAAATGCATTAACACAAGCTTTAATTTAAACAACACAATAGAATATTTATAATAAAAATGTATTTGAAAAAGTATAAAAAAAGAAAAAAATTTTAAAATAATAAAATATACAATTAAATTAAAACTGGCTCATTCTTAAATTTAAAAAATTTTAAAATAAAATACAGATGACAAGCAACAATTTGATGCATACATAAAAAAAAACTTAAAAAAAAAATTATTTTTATTGGTAAGTGCCCAAAATATGTATTATACTTTTAATTTTTATTGACAAATTGGAAAAAATATAAAGCAAAACTTTGTTTTTAAGGAACGTAATGCGAGATTTTCACTGTTTTAGCAACAACAAACAAAACAACAACGACAAAAAACTAATTTAAAATCAAATTTATAGTTTAAGGCTATGGTTTCAAGTACCTTTAGTGCTTAGAAGTTCGAATTGCTTGAAATTTTCAAAGAAAAAAATCAGAAACATTAAATAATTTTGAAGAAATAAAATTTAAGTAACAAATAACAGTCATAAAAAAAATTCAGATTCATAAAAAGGAGCTAATTCATAAGAAATCAAAATAGATTAACGAAACCAACGCAAGACTGAGTCTTGTCGAGGTCCTATGCTCCCGTGGGGAGTGAACAAGGAAAAAAAATTCATAAGTGACTGCCTTAATGGCAATTTCCAACCGCTGCAAATAAAATGTGCTATTTTCTATTTTATAATTTTTATTAACAGCTCGACAACTTAGGCAACATGAATTATTTCTAGGCCCAGCAACAAATGTAGCCTCTAACTTGAAAATCCAGCATTCGATATTAGTTTGGAGTGAAACGTAAATGTCTGCCTTCAAAACTAAAATTGTTGTACAGGCATAAGACATTCCCCAAAAACCTTTGACGATTGCTGCTGAAGATATAACCGGCGGCCAAGTATAATTCCGAGTCATTCATTTCGGTAGAGTACACCCAAATAATGGAAACTTATCTTAATTTGTTTTTGATGTTGTTGTAGCAACATACAAAATTTTGAATTTTCCAATTTTAGGAAATTTTGCTAAGCTATATGCAAGGTTGCGCAAAAATAATCATCCGATTTTGTATTTGAATAACTTTTTTACTAAACGAAAAAAAACAAGATTTTGTGGGATGAAGATTTACTTTTTATTTTTAATTTTATGTGTCTGTTTGTACACTACAGCTGTCTATTTCACAAATGGCAAGTATGATTGCCGCAGGACGCAAATTGCAAGAATTATAAATCCTCCAATTAGGTGATTAATTTTGCGCCATCTTGTATAAGCACATCATTTCGAGTCGTTATTGCTAATTAAATTCTGCTTTCCAATTAAACTAAGTTTAAACGCTCACTTTGGAAGGGTTTAACCAAGTTAAAATAGCACTGAAAAACTGGTCCTAGAAATCAAATGATAAATTTTCACTTTGTGAAGAGATGGGCCATATTTTTTTCATATTTCTAAAATTAATAATTCTATTAGAAATTTAAGCTAGTGTGCGAAAGAGCACATTTTGCTTTCATCAAATCTCCATGGCTAAGAAAACTCAACACATGCGAAAAACAGTTCAAAATACCTGAAGATAGCGAAGAGATTAAAAAGAGCGAAATGCTGAAGCAAGACATTTGCATAAATATTGCAATTATCATATTGACATAAATGGTGCGAAACAGTACACTTTACAGTAAGTACGAAAATTGCTGTTAACAAAAATCCAGTCATAACGAATTCCAGGGTCCGGACAATTGACGGATGTAGCCGCTCATTTGCAACTCAATTACGAAAATTAATGATCTCATTTTTGAATAACTCTTTCACTAAATAACAAAGTGATAGAAATCTTTATTTTGATCTTTACGTGCTCCATTGCTTGTCTGTTTGTATACCGCAGCTGTCTAGTTCCCAAATGTCAAATATGATTGACGTATGACAAAATTTGTAAAAATTATAAATCTTCCGGTGGGGTGATTAAATTCGCGCCACCTTGTATATGTATATAGATGGTCAAATATTTGCTCACCATACTTCAAACTAGAATGTTGCACAATATGCCCTCGAAAATGATAATAGCACATCAACATTTCGACCAGTTTGGACTAATTGTCGTTTTCCATTTTTTCTATGCTTATTATCTTTTATAAGAGTATAGCTCGCTGGACAAAAAACCATACAAATTAGAAAATTTTATCAAACTTTCCATCCCAATTCCACCAAAAAATTAAAAAATAGTCAAAAATGGTCAAATAGTTGATGTGCTGCCGTTTGTCCCGCGGCTGTATTTAAAAATTATAATATTGCTGAAATATTATAGAATACACACATATAAATAAAAATGTGGCAGCATTGCAGTGTTTAAAAGCATCAGATATTGATATAGGAATACCGGTAGGTAGAGTGTTAATAAAGCCCCCTCCTCACCTCAATTAGATCAGACATAATTATTGTCGAGATCGGCTTAAAAACCACGCCCACTTTTTATATGTTAAGACTAAACTACTGTCCGTCCCTCTATTGTTACAAGCTATAACTCTCATTATCTATGAGTTTGCTTGATTCCGAAAATTAGCAGCCAGTAGAAATTAAATTTTACTAAAATGTGCGTGGGCATACGAGTATAAAGTTCGGTCCGGAACGAATTTAAACTTCCTTACTTGATTTTTATATGCTTATATTTTACAAGTACTATTGAGTGTAATTTTTTTACAAATCTATTTATCTTCATATGTTAGAATTTGTAAGAGTTAGGGTATTTTTATATGTATGTGTACTTATTTAGCTTTTGTTGTTGTTGTTGCTGAAACCGTTGTGTATTATTATAAGAATAGCAAAGAATACATTTCGTTATGCATAGTGGACAAAATCTCAAACTTATTCATGATTTCGAACATACTTTACAGGTGTCAAGTTAAATGTAAAAGTTATAAAGACAAGTACTGCATATCACTCGTTTGGTGGAAGAACAGCATAACTCAAAAGACAAAATATTCGAGCAATAAAGCTGTTTAAAGTTTTCATTTTACTTATGCCTCTCTAAGTAAAAGTAAAGCACATTTGCATCTAATATGATACCGTTAATAGATATCGCTATGCATTTTTTACACGGCATAAAAGAAGAGCTGGAGATAATTTCTGCGTACTTATTTAATTTTTTTTTTGGATTATAACATTTTTTGCAGTAAATGAGTAAAATATATATTAGTTGAAAATTAGGCGGCATTTTGTGTTTTTGCTTGGTAGATGGTTTCTATTACTCTTGGTATTGAATATGAATACATTTTGTTAATATTAATATTTCAAATTTGAATTTAGTATAAAGTGCGGGAAAAACAATTGGGTATACCAGAAACCTATACAGTGTCGGACAAAACAAATGGAACTAAGTATTAATATAAGCTTATTACAATATTACTTAAATCAAATTATAATCAAATACTATTTGAATTATTACACCATGCGTCAAAAATCAAAATTTTTTGTTATCCAGGAAAATTTGCATATGCAAGTGGAGCTATAGAATTTATATATATTAGTAATGCCCAGTTTTTCATTTTCTCATAAATTTAAGTTTTTTAAAGGACTTCAAAGGACTACGTTTTCAAAAAATTATTTTAAAGTCATACTTATATGCACTCATTCTAAATTATTAATATATAGAGATGTATATACAGCTATTCAAAACATTTTTAATTACTTTTCATCAGGACAAATATAGATGTTTTTAGTACCCATTGCGAATACTTTATTTCGTTAATTTGAGATTTCAACTATTTTTTAGTACGAACGAATTTGAAAAGCGTTAAGCGAGAGCTGAGAGTAAGTTCTAGAGAGGTGAAAACGTGAAAGGCGCACAATGTCAATAGGAAAGATGTATCTATGATATTGAGTATTCTATTTTTGGATTTTAGAGGCACTCGTTCAGGTTGTGGGTACAATCGTTTTATGATGTAGCTCATGTACCATTTTTTTAATATCGTCAGAGATATGGCTTGTGCATCTTGTAGTAAGAACATGCTTCTAATTAGACATGAGAAGTGTACGTATTTAGAATATAACGCAGTTCGTTTAAACATTAAACACTTGGTTAAGTCAAAAACCTCCATAAGCAAAAACAAAAACATAAAACGCTCCTTTGGAAGCACAACCAATGCCAATTTAAAAGTGAACCTATACAGCCGTTGAAAAATATCATACTTAAGAACGATGCGTTGGGAAACATACCTACATTTACGCGCGTGTTTCATCGAGTACGGTGCCGTAACGGTACTTTTTCGTACTACATTCATTGAAATACATTCATTTATCTATTTTTGTATGAATATTTTGCTTTGTATGACGAGAACTGATATTTTTGTGAGAAAAAAAAATAAATGATAAAATTTCTTCCTCTAAAATTTTGTGAATTGTTTTCTGTTTTATATTGTAACTGGTAAGTAAGTGAAATTTAAAGTATCTGGAGTATTCCTGCAGCGCTTTACTCTAGTTGGAACGACTCTATAATGTCGAAAGAGAAAAATTGAACCCCAGCTCTTCGAAAAGCAATTATAGAGTTGCAAAAGACCGGACTATATATATATAATTGGCGCAAACACCCTTTTTGGGTGTTTGCTCGAGCTCCTCCTCCTATTTGTGGTGTGCGTCTTAATGATGTTCCACAAATAGAGGGGCCTACAGTTTCAAGCCGGCTCCGAACGGCAGATATTTTTTAAGAGGAGCTTTTTCATGGCAGGAATACACTCGGAGATTTGCCATTGCCTGCCGAAGGGCGGCCGCTATTAGAAAAAACGTTTTCTTAATTTTTTGATCCTTCACCAAGATTCGAACCGACGTTCTCTCTCTGAATTTCGAATGGTAGTCACGCACCAACCCATTCAGCCAACGCGGCCGCCGTGACCGGACAATCCTAGTGATATTTCAACACAGTTAAACCTTTCACAAACGATAGTTTTTAATGCTTTGAAATATTTTTCTGAGTATAAAACAGCAGAAAACGTTTCCAGAAGAAAGGGCGAAAGACTATTAGCCAGATTAATAGGAAGACCGTTAAATTGTCAACATCCCAGGACGAGTGCTGCTGACATCCATTAAAAAACTTTTGTTCACCTGGGATAGCCAATAATGAAAAGAACAATTGCGCTTCGATTGGCAGAAGCAGTGTTTCACGGCCTACCATCACGAAAATAGTCATTCGTAATAGCATCGCAACGACAAATGCCGAATTTAGTTTTCTTGAGAGCACATACCCTGAGCTCAAAATCTGTGGCGTTATATTCTATTCAGCGATGAAACGAAAATCGAGTTAGTCCAGATAGTAGGAAGTACGTGTGGCGGCCAAAACGTGCAACATTCGACACCAAATTCGTCTCACCAGTCATAAAGCACGGTCGCGGCTCAATAATGCGGTGGGGCTACTTTTGTGGAACAATATCGTATTTAAGATAATATGGATGAGTTCTAGTACGTTCAAAATATAATGCTACCTTATGCGGACGAAAGTTTACTGGTGATTTGGAAATTCCAACAAGATCCGGAGCACACTTCTCGTATCACAAAAAATTTTTTCGAAGACAATTTGATCACTGTCCTGAATTGGGCATCTTCGAGTGCCGACTTAAGCCCATAAGAACATCTTTGAAACGACGTATAAAAATGCACTCAGTATGCAGAATATCACAAATTTGATCAGTTATTTGAAAAGGCCAAGGCAGCACGGGAACCCATTCCTGTTGAATGTTGTTGAGGTTGAACCCCTTGGGTACGGATTAATTTACGAAAATATTTGCATATGAAACGCATTTAATTTCTAGTTACTTGGAGTATGTTAGAGCAGACATAAGAATATTTATTTCTAAAATATTAGTGATATAGTATTAAGATGACTTCAAGTAATAAGATTTGCAGAACAGAAATAAATTAATAAAAACAAAACAAGTCAACCGCTCCTAGGGCAACAAGTGCATGACGGGTTTCAAACGTCTAATGTACCCAAGGGGTAAATAATCTCAATGCAAAGGCGCTGCGCAGCAGTAATAAAGGTAAAGGGATTTTCAATAAAATATTAATGTATACTTTTCACTTTCGCCCGCATTTTTTATAAGTCTACTATTATTTTTCTTCGTTCTTAAGTAATTTTCTCGAAGGATTTACGAATTATATTAACTTTTGTGCATGAACTAAAAGAATTTATGTTTTTCTGGGATAAAAATACTGATAGATTTAAAAAAATTTAAATTTACAAAGTAAAACCTAATATGCAAATGTTTTGCATTTAGTTTTATTGAAAAAGTCTCAGATGGAGAGAACTGGGTATCGTTCTTAAGTTGTTGCTGTTGTATCAACTTACTAAACCGTGTCAGAGCAATGTAGTCTTTGTCTAACTCATCTAACGGTAGGTCCAGGAAACTTACTGTTTCGATAGGTGGGGTCCAGAGGGAGAGAGAGGGGTGTTAGATGAGTGGGTTTGATGGGGCATGCGAAAAGGTGGTTAGTGTCGTGCGAGGTGCCTCCACATGCAGAACACATATTTGGTATGTCGGGGTCAATTTTGGATAGGTGGGTTTAGTCTTCCACAGTATCCCGAACGTAATTGTGCCAAAGTTACGCGGGTTCCTCGGCGTAGCTGAAACTCTTCATCTGCACTGGCGGTTGGAGTCTGAATCGTTCTTAAGAATTTTTCAACGGCTGTACATCTGTCAACAAATTCGCTTTTTAGAAATAGTTTTTTAGCAAATAATGGGCGCGTCTTGCCTAAAAACAAAAATGATTTTCTAAATGCTCTAAGAAAATGAGACTGGCTATACACACACAATATCGAGCTAGCTTGTAAATGCAGAACTGCTGCAGCACTGCAAAGAAAGTACTATAAAGCGGGCTGTAAAGCGAAAATGTACACCAAAGCTTCACATTAGGCGTTTTTTGGGAAGCATTAAGTTGGCAGCGCTATGTTATTTTTCCTATTGTTACAGGGAGCTACATAAATCCAAAATATAGATGAAAATAAATTGATTGAAAATTAATTTTTTTTGATTTTACAAAGGGATTTGTTCGGGCAAGTTCTGCAATTCCCATCCGCATGAATTTAAATGTAGTTGCCAGAAAATTTCAATAAAATTCACTCAAATGTCGATTACAGAGTTCGTCCGATTATTCGGTTGCTTTTTTATTGTACTAAAGTAGCAGCAGTGTTGCACAAAAATACTGCAAATACGAGCTAGCTCATCTTGTTGCTTAAGCGCCAATACAATTTGTGCAACATGACGAACAATTCAATTTTAAACTGTGAAGTGGTTTTTTTTTTGTTTTTGCACATATTACGCTTAGTTTAAGCGCAAACTTAGCGCTAAGTAGGTTGTATCCCGTGCACCGACACATTAGCAGCTTACAGTATTATTTGTAGATAACTTTATTCATGTTTATGTTAATGTGTATGCTAGTTATGAAGTTTATTGCGAAACTTTATCCATTCCACATTTGCATTTGTGGTATTTTTTATCATTTTCTGTTTTTTTATGTGTATTTTGCGGTCATTATACATTAGTTTGCATGTGATAGATAATACATAGTACATATATCGGCAAATATAAAAACAAAAACATGCATTCACCATTTATAAAAATACGTTATATAAGTGCGCTGGTATAGTAAAGTAATATTCTCTGTTGTGGAGTTTAACACCAATTTGATGGGCATTCAATTATAATTTTTTCCAAATTTTACAACGCCCTTCAAGTTATTCAAATATTAAGATATGAATTTTACTTTTTTATGCTTACGGCCACTATATGTATATGTAAATTGTTAACTACATTTAAGTGTCAATAATTATTTTTATAGTGTTTTTATTGGTTATTGAAGGAGTGTATAATTGGCGTGTACTTTCATTGGGTTTTTATTTTTTTATTTATGATTACACATACAATTTTTCAAATGAAACTTAATAGTTTTACAACAATATTCTATGCGTTGCTAATATAATTTATGTCTTCTTAAATAAATTTAACTTTATGTACACCTGTCTATTTGTGCACTTATGTAATAAGTATATGCGAGCCAAATGTACGAGGCTTGTTAAAAAAAAGGTAGCTTGTTAAAATTTCGTGGGCTATATACATTCGATTTTCGGTTATTGTTTGCTATGTTGGTACACTTGTCCCCAATTTGACATATTTTGACATTATGCATTTTTAGACTTTCTGCTGTTCCCAAAACTGAAGACCCCTGAAATGATGGGGATTTGCTATGATTGAGCAGATAAAGGCCGCATCGCTAGAAAAGCTCAAAATCATATAAAAAAAATGAAGTGGTCCGAATATTGAGTAAAATTCTGGCACAAGCGTATTATGTCTGGCTGAAGGGTTACTTTGAAGGGAGAAACTAGATATTGATAAATAAATAAATATTTTTCGCGAAAAATGTTATTATACTTTTTTAAAAAACCTCGTATATGGCAGCTTTTTGTTCGCAGAAGGCGTTGTATTTTCATTGAACTGTATGTGTTTTTAACTAAAATTGAACTAATTTATTTTATAGTGGAGTTCCAATACAAAAATTTTAACTTGTGGCACATTTAAAAGAAAAGTATGAATGCTGCTACAAAAATTGTCCACAATTTCTTAGTTTAGTTTGTCATCATACGCAACTAGCACGAGTTCCCTCATCGGCTCAGTGCAATTTGAACACAATTCAGTTATTCATTATTCAGAATGATGCGTTAAACAAGTGTGGCACAGTGTAACGATGCAGGTGAAAAATTTACTAAAGTAAGTGAAAAATTTTAAATCTTACTTTCAATATTTTATCCTTAATTCTGATTTTATTCTGTAATATTAATTCGGATGAGCTCTAATTTCTTTAACGACACTTTGGAACTTTTGATTATGTCTAATACAACTAACTTTCCAAGCAATGTACACAGTTGCTTGCAAGTACAATAAAAAAGATATGAAACCAGCTAATATTAATTTTCGTTCAACGTTGCCACTTTGCCAGTTCGTTACACTGTGCGTACTCTAATTTCGCTTGTTGTATTTGGACTTATCACTAATAAAGCATTAACAATTACCGAAATAAGTCTATAAAATGTTAGAGTTACTACCATTTCTGTTGTTATTACTATTAAATATAAGTCATACGTTGTCTAATCATAGATAACTATCATTAGAATCAACTTTTTATTAATATTAATTTTTTTTGTGCAACTATGCTGCCTTTGAGCCGTCAAACACGCAAAAAGTAATTTTTAAAAATTAATTTTAACTAGCCTTGTTGACAGATAATTGCTCGCCGCTACAACTTTCATCGTTAAGCACTTGGTTTGTTTGCACATATAATGCTAAATATGGTTTAGCCTCCTCAAATCCTCTATCATTTTTCTAGAAAGCCAGCCAGGGATGATGCAGTAGTGATTCCTTCGAGCGATCACCATAGTCGTAGGTCAACTCTTCGCCCGGCTCAATATCATCTTTTGCTAAGAGAATCAAGTGGGGGTGTTGCTTCACTACAACGACTTTTGTGACGAGATTGCCATTGCGCGAATGATTTACCAGACGCCCCAGTTTGCCGGTATCTTCGGTTGCATCAATGCAATACTGCTGATTTTTGTGTTTGAAGTAGTACATATAACAGCCCGCATTTTCGTCCAATGCATAACACTTCTCGCGTTCGCTCGCTTCGGCCATCGAAATGAGATCGCCAATATATTCTACCACGAATTCACCGCGTTCGAAGTGCCGATCGGCTATGACCCCGCGACCCTTACCTTCAAAGTGTGCTACCTTTAGTCCCTCGGCTCGCTCTTCTATTACAGCCTTTTCTAATGAGCGCATCATTTCCTCCTTGACGGCAGTTTTAGTCTTGCGTACACTACGACGAACAGGAAAGAATTCTTTTAAACCGCGATTATTATTTGTTGCGGCCAGAGGTAAGCCATTTTGATATTTCGACTTGTGCGGTTGCGTTTTAACAACATGAGTTTTGGGTGCAATTGGTTTTTGTGGTTGTTTTATATTCTCGTCAATCAAAGTGCACTTATGTGGTTGTGTAGTGAAGACTTCTTCAAGGTTCTCATAATTACCGACTTCATGCTTCAAAGCCTCAGCGACATTGTTGTCATTCTGGATGGAATTGAGATCATTTAAATTAATATTTTATGAATGTAGCAAAGTATTCATATATTATATTGGTACGCTTTGAAAGTCAGCTACAGTGAATTATTGTTCATATACTGCTTAAAATGGGTCTTATAATTGACTACGGATATGCTATTTAAAATAGTACATTCAAGTAAGATGACGTAACAATTCTAACTTGAAGAATGGCCAATGAAACAAACATAATTATAAA
This sequence comes from Anastrepha obliqua, assembly GCF_027943255.1. Taxonomy (NCBI): domain Eukaryota; kingdom Metazoa; phylum Arthropoda; class Insecta; order Diptera; family Tephritidae; genus Anastrepha; species Anastrepha obliqua. Next base: position 94,515,907 of record NC_072892.1, read on the forward strand.
TGTAAACTCACCATTTCTGCAGGTATTCCATTATTTAGCAGCTTGGTTAAATCTTCTCCCTCATTTAATGCACTAAACTCTTTTTGCTGATTCAGTCTTCGTCGTGATTTCGAGTAAACATTCATCATCTGCCGGGGAGATTTTCGGGGTGATAATTGCTCTTTGTTAAGTTTCCGCCCTGACGGTGACGAGATTCTACCAGTAGCAATAGCAGCATGCGTTGGTGAGATCACATGTGGCATAGTCTTGATTGGTGATGGGCACACAATACGATGAGGAGTTGCTGGTTTCCTTCGACGTGTCTGCCCCCCGGCCACTAGATCACCGATCTTATCATTATGTTCTGTCAGCAGCACATCTCTTTTAAGCGAGGTAGTGAAAGCAACGCCACTATCGCATGAGCTGTTGTCATTGTCATTGTCATTATCGTTTTCATTATCATTATCCTGTTCTGGCACTAACTCCTCTACCACATCGTTTTCGTGACTGCCAGCTAAAGCCATATTTTCCGTCTCACAGAAGAATGGATCATGCTTACACGACGAAACGTTTGGCATATTGAGCGTAACAATTTGGTTGAAACGCCCATTCAATACAGACGTAAGCGCTGGAGGTGATGAAAATATCGGCTCTACTTCTAGTGACGTTCTAATTTTGAAGTACGAAGCTTGATTGGGCGTTTTGTCGATATTTAGTGTTAGCACAGGCTCTTGTAGAAATATGTTTTCTGTGTGGCTAGCATTTGTACATGCGCTACCTGTTGAAGAGTGGCTATCACGTAACTGGGAACGATGTGTTAGGAAGTCACTGCCGAAGACCGCATCATCTGTTAATTGTGCCGAATATTCAGTGTCATTTGTATCGTCGTTAAGTTCATTTGGCGAAACTGGAGTCGATGGCTGTACATTACCGTTGTAGTGGGGCAAGTTTTCGTATGAACATGTTTCATCCACGCCGCCGTTTGTAGTTTCTAATTTTGTCTCGCAACTCTCCTGAAGTTTTGTATTATCGGCAGCAATTTTAACTTTGTAGAAATTTTCTATAGTACGTGTTTGTGAACGCGTTGCCAAAGGCACACCTAGAAATGAAAATTCATTAATATAAAATAACCTAATTTATTTTACTTTTAATATTATATATATAGGTATTTATAACAAATTGCACTTAAAAAAGCGCGGTAAAGCATGAGGTATTAAGAGCAGCGTGAACCGCCGAAACAAACTTACCAATAGTGCGACCCGTGATACCACCTCTTTCGCTTCTTGCTTTGCCACCGCCTGATGACGACGACTTTGTTTTTCCGTGCACTTTTACATGTTTTTCGATCTTCTGTTCTGTACCAGGTAAAACTTCTGTAGAGCAGTTTTCAACTTTACAATCTTTACGCTTAGGACTTGCAAAATATTGCTCTTCCAGGTGTGTACAGCCGACTGTGGCCTTAAGTTCCCCATTTTCCAACAAATTACTGTTGGTACTTCGCGCACCTCCGCCAGCAAGCGTGGTAGCTTTAATGGCGCGACGACGCACCATTTTCTTACAGATATATAAATTAATTATTTCCAATGAAGCTTAAGCACCTACACGATCTCCGCACGTATTTTTGGCTATTATTAAGTAACTATGAAAAAAGGAAAATGTTTTTTTTTTCTGAATTAGAAATTTTACTGGTACAAAGTGAACGATAAAAAATAGTATTGACTGCCAATGCAAAGCAGTGTAGGCGCCATAAGCGCGCTATCGTCTTCACACTACGTTAGGCCGCAGCTGCTGTTGCCACCAAAATCATTCAATTATTCTTCCTCTTCTTACCGACGCTTGTTTTGCAATTTGAAACAGCCTTAAATAAGCACTTTGGTGTGTGGAGTTATAAAATTATTATTTCCACCATAAATTAATTAGTTAATATCTTTTATTTTAATATTATTTAATCATCATTAATATTTTTTATTACATTTTTAAGCTGAAGCCTGATGTTCTCTTAATAATTGTTCCAACCTTTTTCGCTTTTTCGCTGCCTCTGCTTCTACTTTCGATTACTATGCTTTGTTGTTATTTGACAATATAATGCCACATGACAGAGATAAATGGTGACGCGAGACATTCAGAAAACACCTATGCAAGAGTGAACGAATAGATAACGTCACAGGGTGCCACGGTGATTTAAAATTTTAAAGAAGAAATTCGACAGCATGGCCAGTGCGAAATAATGGCTACATTTTTTTTTATTGATTCCTAATGTTTTGAATAAACTTTTCTGTTTACTTATACGTTTGAATGTAGTAGAATTAATTCAACATTTCGATCAGCATATTTCTAAGCAAATAACAAATTTCCAGTACTTTATAATTCTTTATTCACTGCATTCCGCCTAAATTGCGGTTTATTTCCTTTATTCTATTCTGAACCCGTATTGAATAAATAAATGCTGCCATTATTTACGATGAAAAATATTTGTAATACATACATATATACGTTTTGCAGCAATTAGTCAAGTTTTCCGACTTTATACTTTGGTTATACCAAGTCAGAGCCACTTTTAAATATATAGTATATAAAACAACCCACACTGGCTTCAGCAGTTTATCATAAAAAAATAGTTCATTAAAAAATTAGGCTGGGATTTGCTATAATGTCACATGGGCAATTTTAGACAAACCATAAAGTCAAATGTTCTATTCAAATAAGGTTTTGGTAAAAAATAATATTTCAGTATATTCAATATTCAATATATTCACAATATTCGCAACATTTCCATCTGAATCCGAAACTTATAAACTTTCTTTATTTGTTACACAGGTTAAAACTATATGTAATTCGCCGTGTTTAGAACATTGAGATCTATTTGTCCTCGAGCTTTATTTATTTTCACTGCAACACATAATTTGACTGGGAACTGAAGTCGTTTATATAGAAATGGATGATCCGTCGGTATTATCGGAACTCTTAGAATGCAAAGCTTTTCTGCAGCACCTCCGCCAGTCAAAATTACACAGCCAATCAAATAAGTTCTAACAAGGAATGATAGAGAGAGAGAGATACTCAATTCGCCTTGCGTTCTAATTACCTTAATCCGCGCCGTAGCTCCATTGCATAATGTTGGCGGATTTAGATTACGTAGCATTATTTAATATTTGAAATAATAATTTTAAAATTTTATTGGGTAACGAACTGCCTCGATAGTGACACATATTTACAAACAGGTAGGTAGAAAGACCCCGCCTCCAGTATTCCATTCACCTTGATTAGGAATAATAGCATACAAGATCACTCCTTCCGAATTCGCTGTGACGTCAGATAAACGAGCAAAACGAAGAAAAAGTAATTGTTTGTTAAGAGTAAGAGCAAGCAAAACACACCAAGCGGAAAATGTTAATGTGACGTTCTCTGCACCAAGAATGATGGAATACACGATTGCGCCGTGGGAAATCGCCGGGTCGTAAGAGTCAATGAATAAACAAGCAAAAGGAAGTGGAGAAGAAGAGTAGGCGAAAGCAATGGAAACAACCAAATACAAGAAATTATACGCACACACACATAGAGGGTATTGCCCTCGAAGTGTAACCAATTAAAAAGGCCATACATTTAGTTTGGAAAATTACTTTTATTCAATTCAATGTAAAAAATATGTAATAATACAAAATTAAGAATCAATTTACTTTTGCCCGATATGACCACCTCCAGAAACGAATCGGAAGCTGCTCGAATGTAACTTGCAGGTATTTTGACCTACTCGCGGATAATGACTTTTTTCAGCGCCTCGAGACTGATGAATCTTTTAGTTAGGACCTTGCTCTTCAAAATGGTCCAAAGAGAATAATCCATCGAATTCACGTATGGGGAATATGAGAGCTATTGTGTGGACGTTATGAAGTTCGGAACATTGTTGTTCAGCCATTCTTGGTTCACTCGAGCTTTGTGAGACGGTGCCGAGTCCTTTTGCAACGTTCATTGTCTGCCCATGGCTTCAAAGCAACCTCCAAAATATATATACATATATAATTGGCGCGTACACCCTTTTTTGGCTGTTTGACCGAGCTCCTCCTCCTATTTGTGATGCGCGTCTTGATATTGTTCCACAAATGGAGGGCCCTACAGTTTTAAGCCGTCTCCGAACGGCAAATATTTTTTATGAGGAGCCTTTTCATGGCAGAAATACATCCGGAGGTTTGCCATTGCCTGCCGAGGGGCGACCGCTATTAGAAAAATGTTTTCCTTAATTTTGGTGTTTCACCGAGATTCGAACTTACGTTCTCTCTCTCACCAAACCATTCGACTACGGCGGCCGACTCCAGAATACTTTCCCGATAATATTTCGCATTTACCTTTACGCCCGTCTCGATGAAAATGATTGGAGAGCGCCCATTTGCGGTTATAGCGGCCCAAGCCATTACCTGTGGCTGGTGCTGCATTCTGGGGCTAATCTATGACTCAAATTCTCGTATAAACGGTCAGTCAAATAAACCCTATCGTTTTGGGAGTTAACAAATTACTCAATTTGAAAAATTTTCTCGTCAGAAAACATAATGTTCCGAAATTGACCTCTTTCGGCAGCAACTTTTCGAAGCAACTCCTTCGCTCTCTCAAGTCTGACTTGTTGCTGCTTTGTTGTGAGATCATGCACCATTTGAATCTTATGAGGCTTGGCTTTGAGATCATTTTTCAGTATGTGGCGGATGCTACGGTCTGATATTTTCAATTCTTTCGCCATTTGATTAGCACTTCGTCGGAGACTTCGCTCAAGTCGCTTTTTCACTTTTTGAACCATTTAACATGACGTTGCAGTCGTTTGATGACCACCTCCATGACGTTTCACGATGCTACCAGTGTCATTGTAGCGAGTAATGGTGCGATAAACAAAAACTTTATTTACTTCAAGGTGCTCGAGCTCACGAACAATCGCTGGTTCTGATTTTCCAGTCACATATAATGCAATCAAACTACTACGTTTCAAATCCATCACTGATTTTCTTTTTTCGCCTTTACTCTCGGCAAAATGCTTCCGCGCACTTGTAAACAATACTTTGGACTGTCATTTAGCCAACTTACATACAGCTTATGGCCGTGCAACAGCTGCGCGAGCGGTCTGAATTTGGACCCGGTGCCTTCTAGCCACGGCGTCTTCCGCATAAAAACGCGAAACACTGCATTTTGGAGGCTTTATATTCATTTGTGCTTTAACAATTTAACACGCGGCACTTCGTTTGTATGGTTTGCCTTTTTTAACTAACTTTTTTTTTTATTATCGAGTTTGAACATATACATTTAAGTATGAAATTCGATTTCTTTTGCATGACCACCGCGTGCACGTTTTACGAAGTCCAATCGTTGAACCCAATTTTCGACCACTCTTTTGCATAAATCGACCGAAATTCCAGCAATTTCGCGTTCAATATTGGCTCTGAGCTTACAAATCGTCGCCGGCTTGTTACTGTAGACCAATGACTTCACATAACCCCAAAACGGGGCGGCTTGTTAAATGGACCGTAAAATGGCCGTAATGCTCTTAAAGTAGCAGCAACAGAACGATTATTTTCATAAATTTGCAATCGTTGATCAAGTGTGTAGCGTTCCATGATGAAATGTATACTAATGAAGTTTACAAATGACCAGTGAAAAATAAAAAATATTGCGTCGTTCGCCCTCCCTATCGGAAAAAAGTTGAAGCGCACCTATTAAAAAACTCTTATTATTGAATTTTCACAAAGATGTAATTTCTCCTACTTTTGTTTGCTTTGTTCGTTTGTTTTGTATTGCGAGCTGAGTTATAAAGTAACTGTTTTTTAATGGCGCCACTTTAGATACTCAATTCGGCTTGGTGCAAGACGTATCTGTAGAAGTTGACTTCCTCTTCATCCAATCGCCTTTAATTCGGAAATGTCAGTAAAACGTTGTTGTTGTGCTGTTTTGTTAATCAAACGTATAGCACATTGTTGTTGGTCTAGTGCCACCAACTTTAATGACTGTGCCTTGACTTTTTCTCATATTTCGACACATTTGACACACGGCGAACGTATACATACATACATACATGTGTATGTAAACAAACAGATTTAAAGTGTTAATTTTGTTTAAAAATTTTTGGTTGTATTACAAAATAGTTAATTTGATTGATGCAGAACAACAGTAAACATTTCAAAGTTCAACTAAAAAGTAGATATAATTCAACCGATTGATTTGTTTTTGATGTAGCAGCAATAACTATAGTCATGCTGTAAATAACCGTTAAACAAGTTGGTAAGGAGGATGTGGCAACAAAATGGTGCGGAAGCGCTAGTTGAATTCTGGAAGAATCACCGCTTTAACCAACCAACCAACCCCCAGCAATAACTGATGATTTTTTGTCCCATTTTTGAATATTGTCAAGTCCCTTTTACAAGTTCCTTCAAATTAAGTTAAAACTAACATTCTTGGATAGATGGACAATGCAAAACATTCAGTCAATACATTAGTTACGTATTTCAGGACCTTATTTTCATTTCAGAGAATTCTCTGCGAAGTACTACATAACATGCGTAATTCGGACCTTATTTTAGAAGATGCATTAGAAACGCTTACAAGTCTTTAAAAAAAAGTAATGTTGTACAAAATTTAAATCAGCTCATGTGTTTGGTTACACAGGCAGAGGAAGAAATAGATGCGTTTAGACTTATAGCGCAGTTACACACTAACGTAAACCTACAGAACATATCACCTGATACTATCTATCTTTGTCGGATTCGACCATGGTGAAAAAATTTTTAGATGTCTGCTTTTTAACGGACCGTTATTCGGCTTTGAGCGGATTTGACAAAATCAGCTGATGCGCTGACGTGACTTGGGACATTTTTACAAAAAACCTGCGACTGGGTTGGTGACGTACGAAAAAAATCAACCAATGACACTTCGTTGCCGTCTAAACAACGACTGATTGGTCAAGTGTGTGAATTGATTGTGTAAATTTCGGCTGGTGATAATATTGTGTTGTACCTTGTTGCAGCCAAACTGCGCACACGCCTCTGTGCAGCAAAAAACGTACATCTACCTACGCAAAGAATGTTCGACATCGAAAAGCTGCAATCACAACAGACAGCCAGAAGATTCGCCACTCGACTCTCACTCCTGCTCTCGGAGAGCACTGCCCAACACACCGGCATGCGCGAGCAATGGAGCAACATTTCTCGTTCCCTACGTACCGCCGCCGAAGAAGAAATCGGATTCCGGCGAGCCCGAAAAAACAATTGGTACGACGAGGAATGTCATGCTGCCGCCGAAAGAAAAGATGCCGCCTATAGAGCCACGCTGCGATCGGGCGCAACGCGAGCCATGTGGGATCGCTACAGAGAGCTGAAAAAGGAAGAGAGACGTATTATCCGACAGAAGAAACGAGAGGCCGAAATACGTGAGTGCGAGGAGCTTGAGATGCTGGCCAATAGGAACAACGCCCGAAAATTTTACCAGAAAGTTCGGCGGCTTACAGAAGGTTTTAAGACCGGGGCGTTGTCCTGTAAGAACAAAGACGGCGATCTGGTGACTGACGTACAGAGCAATCTTAAATTATGGAGGGAACACTTCTCGAACCTGTTAAACGGTGACAGCTGCGCATGTCATAGAGAATGTGAAGATCCCGATACCCCAATCGTTGACGACGGAATTGTCGTTCCGTTACCCGACCATGACGAGGTGAGAATAGCAATATCACGGCTAAAGAACAACAAAGCCGCGGGTGCCGACGGACTGCCGGCTGAGCTATTCAAACATGGCGGCGAGGAGCTGGTAAGGTGCATGCATCAGCTCCTATGCAGAATATGGTCGGATGAAAGCATGCCTGCCGATTGGAATTTAAGTGTGCTCTGCCCAATCCATAAGAAGGGCGATCCTGCAATTTGTGCCAATTACCGCGGGATTAGTCTTCTAAATATCGCCTATAAGGTTCTAGCGAGCGTATTGTGTGAAAGGCTGAAGCCCACCGTCAACCAACTGATTGGACCTTATCAGTGTGGCTTCAGACCTGGAAAGTCTACCATCGACCAAATATTCACAATACGCCAAATCTTGGAAAAGACCCATGAAAGAAGAATCGACACACATCATCTTTTCGTCGACTTCAAAGCTGCATTCGACAGTACGGAAAGGAGTTACCTGTATGCCGCTATGTCTGAATTTGGTATCCCCACAAAACTAATACGGCTATGTAAGATGACGTTGCTCAACACCAGCAGCGCCGTCAGAATTGGGAGGGACCTCTCCGAGCCGTTTGATACCAAACGAGGTTTCAGACAGGGTGACTCGCTGTCGTGTGACTTCTTTAACCTGATGTTGGAGAGCATCGTACGAGCCGCAGAACTTAATCGCTCAGGCACAATTTTTTATAAGAGCGTACAATTGCTGGCGTATGCCGATGATATTGACAATATCGGCCTTAACAACCGCGCTGTTAGTTCTGCCTTCTCCAAACTGGATAAAGAGGCAAAGCGAATGGGTCTGGTGGTGAACGAGGACAAAACGAAGTACCTCCTGTCTTCAAACAAACAGTCGGCGCACTCGCGTATCGGCACCCACGTCACTGTAGATAGTTATAATTTCGAGGTTGTAAAAGACTTCGTCTATTTGGGAACCAGCATTAACACCGATAACAATGTCAGCCTTGAAATCCAACGTAGAATCTCTCTTGCCAACAAGTGCTACTTTGGACTAAGTAGGCAATTGAGCAGTAAAGTCCTCTCTCGACGAACAAAACTAACACTCTACAAGACTCTCATCATGCCCGTCCTAACGTATGGCGCAGAAGCTTGGACGATGACAACATCCGATGAAGCGACGCTTGGAGTGTTCGAGAGAAAGATTCTGCGTAAGATTTTTGAACCTTTGCACGTTGGCAACGGCGAATATCGCAGACGATGGAACGATGAGCTGTATGAGCTTTACGACGACATAGACATAGCGCAGCGAATAAAGATCCAGCGGCTTCGTTGGCTGGGTCATGTCGTCCGAATGGATACAAACGCTCCGGCTTTGAAAGTATTCGATGCGGTACCAGCTGGTGGTAGCAGAGGAAGAGGAAGGCCTCCACTGTGTTGGAAAGATCAGGTGGAGAAGGACTTGGCTTCACTTGGTGTGTCCAATTGGCGCCGGTTAGCACGAGAAAGAAACGACTGGCGCGCTTTGTTAATCTCGGCCAAAATCGCGTAAGCGGTTATCGCGCCAATTAAGAAGAAGAAGAGATAATATTGTGTTAGTGATATACGGGAAAAATCAAAACAGTTTTCGTTGTTTCGCAGATTTCAAGTGTGTCAATACATGTGAAATAATCGTGCAGAGTTCGGCAGCCGAATCTCCCAAGTGACAAAACGAAAGGAAATTACTTGTTTGTGAAGAAGAAGAGTAGGCGAAACCAATGGAAACAACCAAATACCCACATACTTTCTAGTCACGGTGTATTCCGCATAAAAACTCAAAAAAACTGAAAAATCACAATATTACCAAGGCATTAACTCAATCTTCACGAGCTGAGCTGATGACAGACTTGTCAAAATCGCTAAAAATTAAGTAACAGTCACCGTAGATATTCAATTCGCCTTGGACATATACGGCTTGTCAAATCCATTTGAACTGACAGCTGTGACGTTGGCTGCACGCAAGGCGAATCTATTAAAGGTGGTGTTGGTAAATCAGCTGATTTGTTTTTTTTTTCTTTCGTCATGTCCATGTGGCTGTCAGCTCAGAATGAGGTGAATTCATTACTTGCTTTCTAGTTTCCCAATACTTGGCTTTCACAATCAAACGTACAGAAATTGTTGTTGGTCTAGTGCCGCTACCTTTAATGAATGCGCCTTGGCTGCACGTAACTTGATAGCCACTTCACTTCATGATGCCGTTGTCAAGGGACAACTTAAAATTCTCGCAAGAAATAAATAACTTAAATAAAAGAAAAAAAAAAAACGGAAAGTGGTAAGAAAATTTTAGGTGAAACCGTTATTATTAATGTTGGAAAAATCTATGTATATGTATACTGGGGTTTTTATTAAAGAACCATGGGTTTTATACAATTCTATGCTTCGCCATATTTCACTATTTTCATTTATTTTACTCATCGTTTAATTGCGGAAATTTCATTGCAAAACGAAACACGAAAATTTATTTGCAAAAAGTTATGCTGCTTGGAAAGGCCCGTCTTCTACTATAACTTTGGTACTGCGTAGGCGTCGTTTCAACAGTAGACTATGAATAAATATATTTATATGAAGACACCAACATGGCCAAAGCTAAGCGTAAAGTCGTCGTGTTTTTAAAGCAACCGAAACGATTTACTCGTATAAGCACGATGCAATACTTTCGTTTCTAAGAAATAATGCCGAACTTGAATTTAAAGAGTTATACAATAATGCTCAGAAGTAAGTTGGAATTATTATTTATTTAAAAAAATTAAAGTTTACGACTTTTTAATAGCTAAGCGTTGAACCTCATTATTATATAATATATCACTATACATACATATTGGCGGGCGCCGTAGCCGAATGGGTTGGTGAGTGATTCACAGAGAGAACGTTGGTTCGAATCTCGGTGAAACACCAAAATTAAGAAACGCATTTTTCTAATAGCGGTAATGGCAAACCTCCGAGTGTATTTCTGCCATGAAAAAGCTCCTCATAAAAATATCTGCCGTTCGGAGTTGGCTTGAAACTGTAGGTCCCTCCATTTGAGGAACAACATCAAGACGCACACCACAAATAGGAGGAGGAGCTCGGCCAAATACCCAAAAAGGGTGTACGCGCCAATTATATATATATATATATACATACCAAGGATATAATCCTTGGCTTTCAAAAACTTTTCCGATAATAATATAATATTTGGCGCGTACACGTTTTGTTGGGTGTTTAGCCGAGCTCCTCCTGTAATTTTTGGTGTTTAACTTTAAGGTTCTCCACAAATGGAGACACCTACAGTTTAATGCCGCCTCCGAACCGCTGCTAGTTTTTTATGAGGGTGCTACCGAACGGTAGTCACGCGCAAGCCCACTTGGTCACGGCAGCTATCACGATAATGCCGATAAACTGTACTAAAAAAAACGCTCACATTTTTGAGAGTGATGACTATTTTGTATAGTGATGACTTAGAGGTAGATTTTGTGAAATTTCACTAAATCTTTGGCATAAAATATAAAGTCCGAGGAAAGGGTGAAATAGTTTTCACGTCCGCTAAACTGTGCTGAAAAGATATACTGCCGAATATGCTTCTACTATATAATTTATTATTTAGCAATTTTCCATTACAATGAGAGATTAAAAGAAAATGTGTATAAGAATTGAAAACAATTTGTAGATAAAACTCCGTAAACTTTTGCGGTTAAAGCAGCTTGGTCCATGATTTCCCTAAACTAATCTAAATCACTGTATGACTCTAGTTCAAATCAATTTTGAAGCAATTGCAGGAAGTGGCCATAAACATTATTGAATAAAGCAAATAGCAGTTTGCAACCAAAACGTCTTTTTATCTTTCGTCGTGAAAAAGTTTTTAATTTACTACTAATGCCATTACGAGAAGAGGATGATTAGCAGTCACTTTTTTTGAAACATAATTAAATTATTGGCAAAAACTATTTTTTAGGCGAATCGGGGGAAAAAATTAGACACAAAAGGAAAAGGAAAATATTTGGCCTTAATCAAGTTAGAGGGAATGTCAAAAGAGCGGCTAAATGGGGCAGCACATCTTTAAATCTATAGAGAATCAAAGTCCTACGGTGGAAATAATTTTAGAAAAATTTGCAGAAACAAATGACGAGTCGACTAAATGCCTTTATTTGTTCCATTGTGATTTGGTTTTATTTGTTTTCATTCAAAATTTTTTTTGCCTTATTATTTATGCTTTTTAGACGGAATTTCATAAAACGGGAATGTTGAGGGATGATTCCAATTCTCTCCAATTGGACGAGTTAATGGAAGTAAATAAAGAGTGAAATTTAAAGTTTAAAATAAGTGGGCTCAGTGATTCGGGTAAAGTTTTTTCAAAAGCTATGAGGGATAAGCTTGTGGACGATGTCCCTTATGGACTACGCTGATACTTTTCGGTGAATGCTACCAATACAGGATCAAGATTTCAAAACTTTTAGATCTTTAAAATTTAGTTTTATAATAGAAAAGTCGAACACAATTCATTTTTTCTCAATAGTTCGGCCAATGGTTGACATTTTTATATGGTGTGAGAAATTTAATAAAATGGATTATAACTTCGAATACAATTTTTTTATGAACCTAGCGTCGGATGACTAGTGGTATATAGGAGAGACCGAACTGCTAAGTCAGATTAGAGAGTCTAAAATGGGAGCAAAATATATACTTGCCCAGCCACTATTAATTCTTACCTCTACGATTTCAGTATTTTTTTATATAAATACATTTCATACCACAACAAAAATTATATAACGCAAAATTATGATGTGATACAAAATAATCAGTGGCAATAGTCTTTGCTAGCGTACCATTAAATCGCAAACTGTTTGGAAATGGGGCTATATATGTAACTTGACTTATGCTTGTAGCGGCATTTCTTTCAGTCTTTTATGGGAGCTTTGCCGAAAACAAAAGGCAATCGGGAAACCTAAAATCATGCTGTACATATAATACAAGAATAGCTGTAGACTGCTATACAAAAACATTTGCAGCGAAGCAACCCTTCCAATTTTGTAGAGTTGGCGACAAGCAGGCATCATTCACAATTGAGAAGTTCAGAATCGGAAATGAAACATACGAATGTTGATTGCTAATCATCTGTTACCGGCCGAAGCCATGATTTTTGTGTGTATGTGTGTGTGGTAGTGCAACTGGTGCTGGGCCACTTGAATACCAAACGGTTGCCAAAAAGCAAATACAAAACACAACAAATACAACGTAAATGTTCGCTATTGCCTCTTTAATGCATCGATTACCGGATTAATTTTCAATGAGAGATGTAATTTAATTATGAAATTTAGCTATGAAAAAAAAAAACAATGTTATAAACTTACGCACAATTAAAACTCATGCATGTACATACATATAAAGAATATGCATATTCTATACACATGCATACATACATACATACATTCATATGTTTGAAGGCAACTACATCCAAACAGTTATGAGTGTAAGCTGCTCTTGGCCAAAAGTTGTTTACGGTTTTTTATGCTTTGGCGTTCGTTCTCAACCACCTCGGCGAATGTTTAACAATATCTAGAGAGAGAGAGAGTTATTGAGCGCGCACACTTTGAAGAGAAATTGGAAATAACATTTTATTTGGCCTTTACAAAGCGTGTGTTGGAGCATCGTCCAGTCTGTTTGAGTTGGATACCAGTAGTCATCGGATAGACTCGACGTGGAACGGTCGAACGTTGGTGTTTGTTAGTAATAGGGGGGAACGTGGCATCCACGACTGAAGTCACTATTTGTTCCTTCACTTTTTAATAAGTGTAAACATTTTCCTTGTGTTTGTATCAATAAAATATTTAAAGAATGAATTAAACCCAAGCAAATCAGTCTTAAAGCAAAGGTACGCATTCGTTCATACTAAATATTATATTAGTAGATATGTGCGTGTGAAAAAACGTACGGTAGTATTCGTAGAAAAAAGCTAAGTGAATAAGAAAATCAAAGATATTTGATGGTGGTGTTTCGGGTTCGACCAACATCACGCGAATTTTATTATAGTTAACTGCGAAACTGAAAACGGGAAAGTAACGCAATAAAGTCAATTCTCTCAAAATATATAGAGTTAAAATATGAAAAATTGTAAGAAGTTGAATTGAAAAAAGCACAAGCAGAAGGAGAAGAAGAAAAAAGTGCGAAATTTGAGTGTGCATTTGTGTGTGTGTGCGTGTAGTATTTGTGCTTTAAATATATGTATGTATGTGGACGAGTATCTATGCGCGTGTAAGTGTATGCGGAAAGTGAATAGAAGAAGAATTGTGAAAAACAGGTTTCTTAGTAGTGGCAGCGGTTGTAAGTAGAAGCAGCTAGGCAACATCAACCAAATCAACGAATTGAGAATACGAAAAGTGGAACCAACAACAACAAAACCAAATAAAACAATAAAAACCTAGTAGAATTCGCTGCAGCAGCTGAGAAAAGAAATAGCAATCGTAATAATAAAAAATTTGAGGTGAGTCAAAGTTGAAAACCAAACGCCATACAACAATCACAAGGCACGCTTTCGATATAACGGATCAGGAAGGACGTGAGAGGGTTTCATAAAAGGCAGGCAAGCTTAGTATAATCTGAACGGGAATTTACCTTATAGATTTACTGCAATAATTTCACAATATATGTAGCTGTTGCTGCCTTTTTAATTTTCTGCAGAAATTGATGATCAAGTCGACTCATTTTATTTCTTTCGGCCGCATAATGTATACATTCCAGTTATTACATGTTGTTGTTGTTTGATTAAAAGGTTTGAAGTTCTTATACGAAAGAGTTCAATCATGTGGCTTTCTGAATTAGATCTCGATTATCAGCTGTGAAGTTTTAACGAAGAAAAATCAACATTTTGACTCTTTTCGACTATTCTTCTTTCGTTTTTTGAATGTTTTTTATTTTTGTGTGAAAATATTGTTCATTGTCTATAAAGAAACATGTAAAATAAATTTCAAAATATTATACAAAAATTAGAAAAATTCCACAAACTCTTTAACACAAAACCAAGCGCATTAAATACGATTTCCAGAAGATGTTTTGGTATGCAGTTTTTATATTTTATATTATAAAGTGCAAGTTTGCAGCTGCTAAAAATCCCGTTGATGTTTTATAATTTTTCTTTCGACGGTGTTTCGCAGAACAAATGCACATCAAAGAAAAAAATTATAAGCAATAAAAATTATTAAAACTAGTCGAAATCTGGATGTGCTGTCATTTGTCGCGGGCTTTACCTATGTATGTACACTCGAACCCTTGAAAAAAAAAAAAAAATCCAAAGTAGGTGCTTTACAACATATGTAAATAATTTGACTAATTTCGCTGAGACAAATTGGCTACCATAGCTGTGTGGGTTCGTCTGTGATTAGCATTCGGTTGGTTCTAATAGTAATTGCAGCAAGCTTCTATTTAACTTTAGTCCATTGATATAATTTTTGAGAGATCTGGACAATTAACAACCTGAGAAACAAGATCAAGACTTTAAAGAGGATGCCTCTTTTAACTCCTGTCGGGTCTGTCGATAAAAAGATTTGCATAAGTATGTGGACTGGCATTATCGTAATGGAATAGACAGAATTTCTGTTAAATAAGTCTGCTTTATTTTCATAAATTGTTGGTATTGGGTCCTAACGCAGAGAATAATTCAATAGTCATTTCTTAAAAAACACACACTATCTTCCTTGGAATCTATTTCTGTTGTACTGCTGCTTGAAAAGCTTCGCTGTTGTTTCCATCAACAGGAAACATTCACTATAAAAATTGCTCACTTTCTTTCCTTTTCAGCAGAATTCGGGCGAAAAACAAAATTCGCCTTTTCATATTTATAAATTAATGTTAAATATAAACACGTATATACATTTACCCCTGCAATATCAGATCACTCCTGATCAGACATAATCAAAAAATTAAATTGGTCTGGATATCGGGACATCCCGGCATTGTCGGTAATGAACTAGCAGACCAAGCTGCCAAAGAAGTACCTCGATTTCACTCATTACCCCTAACAATGTCATTATAAAGTATATCAACCACTTCTTAAAAAATACACGCCAGGTATAACATCAAAACCGCACGATCTGTTAATTGGTATCAACGAGTTTATCGAAAGCAACATACAAACTGCTATTATTTAAAAAACGTTTAAAATTCACTTACAAGATTGGACCAAATAAAAATTTTAAGACTACGATTAGGGCACACTAAGCACAGATATGCACCTTATAGACCCGAACACCTCCCCATTATGCCCCATATGCCAGACTAACTCAACGCTATCCTCTGAACATATTCTCGAAACTTATAGTAGCAGTATATTATACCGTATGCCGTATTATCACTCCTAGTTAGGGACCATAAATATTACAATAATTATTTTTCCAAAGTTCGCCTAAGCAAATCACACGAGAAGGGAATTGCTGCATGCATAATTAGAACACCAATAACCTTGTTACACAAATTATCTGAAGCTACATTATTTTTATTAAAAAGCTCATCTATAAATTTTTTTTTACCTCTACTTTGCTTTGTCATTTCGTTACCATAGCTGTGGCTATTATGGCGAGCTGTTCCTATTTCCCCATAATATCCTTATCTCTGTAGCATGCCTAGTATACTTTTTTTTTTTCCTCCGCTAAGCTTTGACTTTTCGTTCAAAACAATTATGTCAGGTCGGTATACTTCAATTCTCCTACCTTTGGTTACTGGTCTATCCGAGTAGATTCTCACATCTCCCTCTATGATGCTTTCTGGTTCATATTATAATGTGGGGGCAATTTTTCTTCAAGCCAATACTTTTGTAGTGGGTCAAAGTGGTGATTTATTCAGAATCCAACTAGCGCTTCCGCACCATTTTGTTTCCACATTCTCGCTATCAACTTGTTTAATGGTTATTTACAGCATGAAAATATCCAGTTTGTGCGGTTTAATAACCTTATTAGATGTCTAAGTCAGACAGGTGTTCGAGATGTTTGAACAGTGGTTTGATAAGGGTTGATATTCTCTCCTTCCATAAGGCAAGGAATTCACAGATGAAATGGGAAATCGTTTCCTTTTTCTCTGCTTGTTTACAACTGTGACGGTATGTGTTATGGGGAATGCCTATTTTGGTTGCTTGTTTCCTGATAGACAGAAGCCAGTTATCACCACTGTGAGTCTCCAGGCATCTCTTTGTTTCATATTTATAAGTATTGACGTTTGTCTGTGGTTGTAGGTGGACCATAATGTTCTGCTAACTTTGCATGTTACCTGGTCTCCCCATCTGCATTCCGCGATTTGTAGATATTTTACGGAAATTACATTACTGATTGCACCCAATGCTGCAAGACTGTTATTCACGATAGATCCCTCTTTTCCCAGGTCGTCCGTTTTTTCGTTTCCTTCAATGTTCTGATGTCCCGGGGCTCAATTATCAATCAATTATAATTCTATGAGAATATATACCATCTCCAACATCATAATCCACTCTTGAAGCATCTGAGTAGACTGAAGTGTCGAAGTTGTTTAGCAAAAGCCCTTTACTCCATTCGTCCCGAAATGGAAAGAGAGTAGCAAAATTCCTATTGCATGTCAGCGTTGGGATGATGTAATCAGTACTCACCGAGGTGAACTGAGTTTGTAGCAATAAAGAAGCTCTAGATGTAAAGTTTTTATTATACATTTCTGTACTCAGTTGCTGCCAGTGTACTACAATCACCTCCCATACTTTCTACGTTTATCCTCCGTGGTAGCAACCACCTTATTCTGAATGGCTAACAGGCTTCTGCTTCACTGGAGTAGTATTTTGCACTGATTTTTTATACGTATTTGAATATAACTTGAGAAGTTATGAGGATTCCATTATGAAACCTTCAGGAATAACTGAGCAAAGTTTCAGTTATTAATTAAAATTATAACCAAAAATATATTTCTTTCCCGAAAAAATGTTGTTTCAAAGCATATTTTATCCTAAAAGATAAAAATAAAATATCAACAAGTCGAAAATAACCAAAGATACTTTACTTAAAGACTTTACACCAAAATTTTCAACATTGTGTATATCTCAAAATTGTTACAGTATTTCTATCAAAAATTAAAGAAACTGAAAGAATTGTTCTTCTCGTTTCAAGAGGCAGAAGGCCAATTAGAAGTAGACGTGGTAAAGGATCAGATAATCCCAAAGATCGTAGAACAGACTACAGATACCATTTTTGCATACTTAATATACAAGCCTCTCTATGACAAACGCAAACTGAGTTTACAGTTTCAAAATAAATTCAACATAATCCAGTTTAGAGCGAACCAAACATGAAAATAGGAGTTTTGGGGTATAAAGGCTAGTAAAATTTAACTCAGTACGACGTATAAGTCCCAAAACTGTTTTTTGTTATTAATATAAGTTGTATTCTCTAGCTTTTGCATATTTTTTAATATTGGCAGCCTCGGGTTGTAAGTTGGATGACGTGCACATATGTAAGTACCTAAAATATTTTGTAAACTTCTTAATGTATAAAGTTCAAAATTACTAGACTCTTCTTCTTCCGTGGAGATCCACTCCAGTGGGTTATTTGTGGACATAAATTTATTCATGCGTTTGATTTGCATCTTGAGAGGAAGTAGAAATAGGATATATATTGGTATATTTTCCCTACTTGCCCTTGCCTGGTATTTGATTGCTGCTAATTCTACCATCCGATAGTAGCCCTCGCTGTTTTATAGCTCGACATTGGTCCTTGAGACTTTGCTCTATCACTCTGTTACTCAGGAGAGAGTACATGTTTTGGAAAAAGACTACATTGGCTACCTATAGCCAATGATCACGTTGTTGGATCTCGGCGCCCCATAGTACCCGCTCGACCAACTTGTTCAAAGCTGTGGTCCAGCTGATGTGCTTGCGTTGTAACCTCGCATAACCTGATTTTCATCATTATGTTGTGCTATTGAGCCTACAGATAGCTGACTGTTACTTATCACTGCGGGCTCCGACTAGTGTACAGCAGCGCGTGAGGTTTGTGGCGATCCCGGCGCTCTATGGAATATACCGGAGGCATTGATTGCATTTTCGGTTGATTTTCATCTTATTTTCCTTGAATGAGTTGCAGACGCAATTAAGGATATTCGGTTTTTGCTATTTCCCACCTATCCGGTACTTCTATTGAACATTCCTACATTCGGCGGCTGCCATAACCGAATGGGTTGATGGGTGACTACCATTCGGTAGTGCCCGAGTTCGAGACCCATTGTGGGCACGAAACATCAAATTATAGAAAAGATTTTTAAAGCAGTGGCTCCTCGGTAAGCAATGACAAGCCCACGACCGAGTGCATTTCTTGAATGTAAAAACTCCCAATAAGAAACCATCTTGCCGATCGGAGGCGGCATCAAACTGTAAGCTCCTCCATTTGGGAAAAACATCGAGACGCACTCCAAAAAATAGGAGCTCGGCCAAACAACCAACAAAGGAGGTAAGTCCCAATTATACAAAGGAGTGCCTATATAAATATATTTCTGACCTAATAATGGTTGTAAATTGTCTTATTGTTTTTCAAATACATTTTTTCATTCATTTGAACCAATTTCCCCAGTAGTCTGTACAGTCGTGTTTTCAGCGCGTTTTATAAATTGTGTGTGGTTCAATGCAAAAATTTATTTTCGTCCAAGGATGTCTCAATCCCACGGTATGTGATATGGCATTCTTACTTATTTCGCGCACAATTTCGATATTTTCTGTTACAACAACTGATTTTTTACGGTCTTCCCGGAATTCGTCGCTGAGCGAAAAAATTCATTGTACCAGCTTTTACGGTACTAAAGGATAGTGCTTGCATGCCGCATAATAATTTTAGTTCATCGATTCATTCTTGTCTTATTACTCCAGGTGAATATTGTAAAAAATCACATGGAAATATTTACGGTTTAATTTCATTATTTCCCACAGATGAATTGTTAAGTCGTCTGTAGACAACACCAATATGGCTCACACATCAAAACGCTCTGAATGCGTTTATGTTAAAATGCGTCGAACTTTTCAATGAAAACTTCAAATGGCGTCTGACAGCACTAGAAGGGTCCAAGGATAGAAAAATAAAAAGGAGCCCTCGTATATATTCCTTTGTTCGCCCCTGGGTGGCCGATGGGAGACTGGAAGCTCCACACGGATTATTATTATTGTTACAAAAAACTATGTCACGGGTATAAGAGCTTTTGCGCATATGTTCGTGTGCCGCTTGGCAATGAGAAAAATGCACTTGAATTTTTTTTCCTTTACAAAGTTCTCGCAATTTTTGTGCTGGTGTTGTCAAACATGCAATCATACATACATACATAGATACATTTCTATTTAAATAGCAATTCACTTACCTTAGCGCGCGTATCATTTGGCCAGCAAACAACAGTGACTCCTAAAATTACCCTAACACATAGCTAATTACAAACTTAGCGTTGCACAATTGTTTGGAGCGTAAATTTGTTTGTTAGTATGCACGTGTGCCCGCCAATTTAACGTAAATGGCAATATTATGCGTTTCTATGTGTGTTCGGCTACCTTATTTGTTTAGTTAAAAAAGTCATAAAGAAAGCATAACAACTTGACACAAACAAACAAAAAAAAAACTAAAATTGTAAAAGTGTTAGTGGTTCACCTTCATAGTCGCGGCCAACACTGCTTGTGCTGTTGCTGTAAAACCAGCAAGGCAGAAACGTCAACCGTTTCGCTATTATAATAATACCATTTGTTGTTGTTGTCGTGTTGTGATGTTTTTTACTATTGCAAATATACAAAAGTGTAGGCCGAGTGAGTAGCAGGGGAAATAGCGGCGTTAAAGTGGAATTAATACAGGAGCGCCAACAATAGTGATTCACAAGAACAAAAACAAAAACAAAAGTAACCATAACCATAAGTAAAACAAACGCATTTGCCTAACATAGGAATTCAACACCGTCAAGTTGAAGTTAATGCAGAAGAAGAACAAGAAGCAAAAGAGGTAACACAACCAAAGCAGAAAGGGGAAACGAGAATGAGAAAAGAATCTGTTATTAAATGAAATTGATGCTGGTAATTACGGTTTCTGCTTGGTTGACGAACTGACGGACGGCTTAGTCTGTTCAAACAATTGATTATATAGTATATACACACATACATACCCATAAAGAATACATACCAACAGATAGACATAGGCATGAACACTCAATGATACGAGTATATACATACTAATACGCTTGCCAAGAGCTTGGCAATGGGTAGAAGATTTCTGGACCGTTTCTTTTTCCTATTTTTTAATTTATATTTGGATAACTAACTTACACGTACCTACTTGCTTGAAAACTAATCCAACAACGGCCAGCAGGCCATGCAAAGTCAGTTTGTCTTTCAACTTGATATCTATATAAGTAAGTATGTACATATATGTAAGTACACATAGGCGTTCTTCGGAATGTAACTGAAGCAAAAGGTGCTGAAAAGAGTAACTTACAAGTTTTTCAAAAACATTAGACTAACCGTAAGTGAGTGGGTGCATGCTTGACTTCCATTCGGCTTTTGAGTTTGTTCGAAGCTCACTTGCAAGTCATAGAATAGCGAAGACTTTTCGGTCATAAAAACGCTTCCTTTAAAAATCATATGTCGATTTGAGACGGCATGCAATTATTGATGTACCCATTTTTTTGGCCAAACGCCGCAAATGCCCTATGCTCCAGATAGGAGTTATCATTATCTCCTTTGTATCAAATAGTAGGAGAGCTAAAGTTTTTAAATAAAATTAATTTTAAATTTATAAATATTGTTTGGGCAAAAATAAATCCATTATTTTCTGGGAAGACGGTTGTAGTGAACGATATCTCGTTTTCAAAGTGATATTTCACTCTAAAAAAATTTGGTTGCTGTGTTTTGTTGGTTCCATTTAGTAGTGAGTTACGGGGTGCTAACAATGGAAGTCAACAAAGAGAAAATTCGGTACATTTTAAAGTTTTTCTTTTTTCAAAATATCTTTCACGCACGCCGCGATTCGGCGTGTATCTTCTAATCGTGTCCCAGGAAATGGCTCTTGCGGTTAGTGAACAATAATAGTGAAGAATAATAGTAATATGGCGAAATTCATCTCCGATTTGGCGTTGGTTTGTTGATTTTTCTATAAATAATCTGGCAGTCTCGACTCAAATTTCTATTATGCTCTCTGCTCTTCTCATTAATTCAACTAATCTTATCTTCTTTTTCTTAATTGGCGCTATAACCGCTTACGCGATTTTGGCCGAGTTTAACAAAGCGCGCCAGTCGTTTCTTTCTCGTGCTAACCGGCGCCAGTTGGACACACCAAGTGAAGCCAAGTCCTTCTCCACCTGATCTTCCAACGCAGAGGAGGCCGTCCTCTTCCTCTGCTACCACCAGCTGGTACCGCATCGAATACTTTCAAAGCCGGAGCGTTTGTATCCATTCGGACGACATGACCCAGCCAACGAAGCCGCTGGATCTTTATTCGCTGCGCTATGTCTATGTCGTCGTAAAGCTCATACAGCTCATCGTTCCATCGTCTGCGATATTCGCCGTTGCCAACGTGCAAAGGTCCAAAAATCTTACGCAGAATCTTTCTCTCGAACACTCCAAGCGTCGCTTCATCGGATGTTGTCATCGTCCAAGCTTCTGCGCCATACGTTAGGACGGGCATGATGAGAGTCTTGTAGAGTGTTAGTTTTGTTCGTCGAGAGAGGACTTTACTACTCAATTGCCTACTTAGTCCAAAGTAGCACTTGTTGGCAAGAGAGATTCTACGTTGGATTTCAAGGCTGACATTGTTATCGGTGTTAATGCTGGTTCCTAAATAGACGAAGTCTTTTACAACCTCGAAAGTGGGTGCCGATACGCGAGTGCGCCGACTGTTTGTTTGAAGACAGGAGGTACTTCGTTTTGTCCTCGTTCACCACCAGACCCATTCGCTTTGCCTCTTTATCCAGTTTGGAGAAGGCAGAACTAACAGCGCGGTTGTTAAGGCCGATGATGTCAATATCATCGGCATACCCCAGCAATTGTACGCTCTTATAAAAAATTGTGCCTGAGCGATTAAGTTCTGCGGCTCGTACGATGCTCTCCAACATCAGGTTAAAGAAGTCACACGACAGCGAGTCACCCTGTCTGAAACCTCGTTTGGTATCAAACGGCTCGGAGAGGTCCTTCCCAATTCTGACGGCGCTGCTGGTGTTGAGCAACGTCATCTTACATAGCCGTATTAGTTTTGCGGGGATACCAAATTCAGACATCGCGGCATACAGGTAACTCCTTTCCGTACTGTCGAATGCAGCTTTGAAGTCGACGAAAAGATGGTGTGTGTCGATTCTCCTTTCATGGGTCTTTTCCAAGATTTGGCGTATTGAGAATATTTGGTCGATGGTAGACTTTCCAGGTCTGAAGCCACACTGATAAGGTCCAATCAGTTGGTTGACGGTGGGCTTCAGTCTTTCACACAATACGCTCGCTAGAACCTTATAGGCGATATTTAGAAGACTAATCCCGCGGTAATTGGCACAAATTGCAGGATCACCCTTCTTATGGATTGGGCAGAGCACACTTAAATTCCAATCGGCAGGCATGCTTTCATCCGACCATATTTTGCATAGAAGCTGATGCATGCACCTTACCAGCTCCTCGCCGCCATGTTTGAATAGCTCACCCGGCAGCCCGTCGGCGCCCGCGTTTTGTTGTTCTTTAGCCGCGTTATCGCTATTCTCACCTCGTCATGATCGGGTAGCGGAACGACAATTCCGTCGTCAACGATTGGGGTATCGGGATCTTCACATTCTCGGTGACATGCGCAGATGTTATATAATATGGAACAACAATAGTGAAACAACATCACGCAACGCAACCCATTGAAGGAAGAAGCTCTGCCAAATAAGCAACAGAGGATGTTATACGTGCTAATTATATGTATATAAAGTATTATGTGAATCCCGTTAGTTTTAAAAGCATCCCGCGTAATCTGTGCATGATTGTTATCTTGCAGAAATAGCACTTCACGTGCGAATTTGCCCCGTTTTTTCTATGCGACTGGTTCACGTGCCTGCCCAAAGCAATCAGCGTACTATTTATTGACTGTTCATTGCTGTCCCTTAGATAAGTAGTCAAATAATAGAATTCCATCGATTGCTCAACAAATGGTAGTCATAATATTCGAAACCAACTTCAGGTCTTTGGATTTCTCTGGTTGCCCTTTCTATGTTCGTTATCGACTCCTGCTTGAGCTCCGGATCATACTAACGAATCCAGATAACATTAACGGTCGTCTCAATCATTAAAAAAAAAGTTTTAATTTTTTTTTTATTCTTTGCTAATCTGTAGTTGTCTTCTATCTGCCAAAATTAAATTTTTCGTTGTGCTTTTTTTTCTCTGAATACTGCTATGAGTCGACGAGTGCGGGCATCGTTTTTAAAGTATCTCTTTCTTGTTGAAATGACTGAGTCCAATTTTGTTTATTTGTTTTTTTTTTTCACTTTATATGGGGTTCAAAATCCTCAATTTCTCAAAAAAAAATTTTTCAGCGTATTTCTTTTTTCCGTTGGTATGGTCTTATTGCTTGTTCCAGGGAAATCTTTTAATGAGCTAAATAAAAAAAAGAGGTTTTAATTATACTCACAATGAGTTGCGCAATAAGTATTGTCAGTAACGAGATTATAAGTAATCACTAAGTGCTTTGGATCATGGCGTGATTAGCTGCCCCTCGTTTGTATGCGCATTTAAGCCTTTTTCTGCGAATCCCTACAGTAACCTATTTGAAAGAGGTCCGAGATAGATGCGCACTTTGATGCTTTCTGCCACTTCAATAATTACTTGCAAGAATATATTTTCACCTTGCCATTACTTCTTATTGTTTTGGCAACAGTTTCTACTTATCAACTTACATTGTATGTGTCAACACTGTATTCATCCTTCAATTGCCGTTTTATTAATTAATAATTCAAATAAAATTTTAGATGCGACAGAAAATCAATGAATGTTAATATATATAATATACCTTCTTTTTATAGTAACACAATGTGTATGTATGTTTGTTTGCGCCGAGCAGTAGACTCCATCACATCCTCTCACTCCAACTCTTCTATTCTTATAAGGCTTGCAATTTCTTTTCGCCACTTTTTGTCTACCAGATGCGACGAGTACAATAATGGAATAGGCAAGTGCTATAAGAAATCAGTAAAATTTATTACTTTCAAAGAATTTTATGAGCATTTTATAGTCGACTCCCCCATTACAGCAAACAAATTCGCCTACAACAATGTAAATGGCTGTTTTACGTTTAAGAGCGGCAGCAGTGGTAGCAGCACCAGTCGTCAGTATGCGAGGAGCCATTTTATATTCAGTGTTTAACTATGATAAAAAGGTTTAATAATGGTTGGGCAGGAAAAAAAAGTGTCCATTGAGCGTCGGTATGCTACTAAAACACACTTATATACAAATACATACGTACATCCACACTATATACATACATATATACAAATACAGGAGCATGCCAGCAAGCCAGCGATGAGGGCAAAAAGTAGTGAAAAGCATACTGAATAATAATATTATTACTGCAATCCTTTACCTCTTGCCACTTTTCCAAGCATAAAATAGTTTTTCTTTGCTTAATTTGTGTGTCTATAGACTGGTGCTAATAAATGAAGTTGTAAACATTTACATCGTTTGCACATTTTCATACATACATATATGAGTATACTCGCACTATAATAGCAAGTATGTATGTATGTGTATATGTTATTCTGCAGTAAAAATGTGCTAGCGAGCTACTATGTAATTCCCCACTAAACATTTCGTGACTATCTCCGAACTAGTGCAAACGAATAGAGAGTGACACAGTTCGTGCTGAGTTTTGCGCTTACAGACCTGCATCTATACAACTCATGTTATGACTGTCAAAGTCGAAAAGTAAAGCCATACACAGAATCATTCTTCTCGTATATGCGGGCAGATAAATAGCTGATAGATTGAATAATTTGATGCAATTCGAGACATGGTGAAGAATGATGAGATGTTTTGAATTGAAGATGCATAAGAACTTGTGTTATGTTATAAATTCGGCCGTCGTAGCCAAATGGATTTATTTGTGGCGAAACGCTTTGTAGGAATGAAACACCAAATGATAGGACAAGTTTTTCTAATAGCGGTCGTCGCTGGGCAAGCAATGTCTAACTTTCGAATGTATCTCTGCCGCGAAAAAGTTCTTTATAAAAACCAAGAGCTCTCACGGTCAAAATAACATATTATTAAAAAACAGTTTATGGATCACCCTGTATATACATAAGTACATATGAATATACATATGTATATAAGTTATTAAATTCATGAATACACATTCGTGCTAAAAAATAAACTATATAAATAACTCAATTTTGATGCATAGTAAAAAATTGTAATACTAAAAATTTTCTAAGAATTAAACCGAGAACATCTTGCATATCACGCCAATAGCATAGCTCTTCGCCTATTCCGATCGCCGTACCAACGCGAGCTAACTTATTGTTTTCATATGGTATTTTTCCATCGCCATGAGCTGAGTAAATGCCAGTTCAAATGTGTTTCAAAGTATTGCATGGGCTGACTCAGCCACTTCGTAGGCTATCAGAAGTAGGCAGCTGGAATCATTAGGGGTGCATAGGGCGCGAATCAGTACCGTCCTTTTACGTCCTGCGTTAGTTCCTTCGTTTGTTGCAAGGTATGTATGCACCACAAATACCAACATACACGTAATTCAAGTTAATATCATAATGTGTGAGCATAAAGTAGATTTTTCGCATTTTTGTCAAGTTATTTCTAGGTGTGCAAAAGAATTTTGCAACTCTAGTTGCCCGTTGAATTATTGGCAGGAATTTCTTATAGCTATAAAAGTATTTTTATTTTTTAAGGAAAGCTTAGTCTCTATAAGCAAAATCGATTGAATAGATGAGCGTAGACTATTAATAGTATTATCCTATTCATCATTTTTTCATTTATTCCTTTAATTTTTTAATATTTTGTAGCTAGGATAACGAGTAATGAAGCTACGTACAGGAAGGTCTGATTCCTCAGTAAAAAAGTAATAAAGATTTTCCTGGTTGCCACGAGACAATTTCAGATATTTATCAGGTTCTGTGATGGTTCCTACAACTTTTTTTTTTTTTTTTTGAAGTGAAAACTTCTTTAGAATCGTTGGGAGTGATTTGGGAAAAAGTGAAACGAAAAAAGCGACCAACTTGGCTACGAAGCGTTATATTATATGTTGATATAAACGTAGCGACGAACTAAATAAAAATAACTTTTATTTTTTCTTGTGATTCGAACCAAGGATTTTGGATCGGAAGCTCACATTGCTAGTCGCTCGGCTACCGCGTCATGCTGTAGGTGCTGGCCTAAAAGTTATTTAGTTACGAAGCGTTATATTATATGTTGATATAAACGTAGCGACGAACTAAATAACTTTTAGGCCAGCACCGACAGCATGGCGCGGTAGCTGAGCGACTATCAATGTGAGCTTCCGATCCAAAATCCTTGGTTCGAATCACAAGAAAAAAACTTTTTTTAAACAGATATTTTATTTTATTTTATGATATGTTTATGAGGAGCTTTTTTTCATGGCAGAAATACACTCGGTGTTTTGCCATTGCCTGCTGAGGGGTGAGCGCTATTAGAAAAATAGTTTTCCTTAATTTTGGTGTTTTCATCGAGATTCGAACTGACCGAGAGAGAACTGTGAATTCTGAATAGTAGTCACGCACCAACCCATTCGGCTACGGCGTTTGTTTAATTTTACTGATGCAAAAATGAGGAAAAATATATGAATAAAGTTTGCTTACTGTTTACACATTTTCCAAAGGTGACGGAGAACCAAAAAAAAAGTCGATTTTCAAACAAATACGAGTGCATATGTGTAATTGTGTTAGAGTTTCGGTCACGCCCCAGCAAAACCTGCGTGCATATGTGTTTGTAACATTCAAAAAAATGTAATTGTGTTAGAGTTTCGGTCACGCAGGTTTTGCTGGGGACGCTCATAATAGCAACCGCGTGTGTATTTTTATATTCGTAAATATTTTCATTTTTAAATATTTACCGCAATTATGCCGAAAAACAATGCAGAAAAGTGTCGGGAATATCGACAGAAAAAAAATCAATAAATAGCATCACGGAATTCATTCACGAAAATTTAATAAAGTATACACCAGAAGTATCGCGGATACTTAGAAAAGATTACGATAAAGTTCCAATGATTTTAAGTGGCGATTTTAACGTAAATTTTGCATTGGACACAGCGGTTCCTTCAATTAACTTTCTCAATACAACATTCAATTTAAAAATGTGTAACAATCGCACTGAATCGACAACACGATCAAAAACAACAATTGACGCGGTATTTCAAAGATATGTTGACAACATCGAAACCAAAGCATTTGTATCATATTTTAGCTATCATAAGCCACTCGTATCATTTGTTGAAATTGAAAACATTGAGGATGAATAATAATAAAATGAAGAAAATAAAATATGAACTTTATAGCAATATTATAATGAACCTATAATTATCCCGCCCCTAATGCTGCTTTCGTCTCATTCTCTCTCAGTTTGTCTTACGGAAGGTTTCACTTCTATCCTGTCTAACCGTTAGACTGGTATTTTTTTTTTTTTAAATGGAAATACTTTATTTGCAATCTATCTTAGAATACAGATATTCAGCAAAAGAGATCTTATTACCTAATGACAGCATAGTATTTACACTGGTGCAAAACTACATAGAAAACTATAGAATTTTTTCTTTTTACAATTCTTATGCATATTTTATGTTATTAGATTTAATTTTTACTCGAAAATTGTATAACTTACTTCATGTATAAATCTAACCTTGTTTTCTAGACTAAGTTGAGATTTGCCACCAAGTAGCCAGTACATTCTTTTGGTTTTATTTTTAAGCTGTTGATGCTTAGTTTAATATGATTTTTCCATGTGAGGCGTCGATCAAGATGCATTCCCAAGTACTTCACTGTGTCGCTAGTAGGAATTTGATGACCATTTAAATACACTGGAGGACTTTTCATGATTAATATTAATTTTCCATTTATTGAGCCAAGTTTCCAAAGTGTGTAAGTGATTTTGTAGCAGGGAGGAGACCTCTGCAGGGGACTCACTAGATGCGATGAAGGCTGTATCATCAGCAAAAGTCGCCACTTCTACCTTTTCTGTTGTCCGCATGTCGTAAGTAAATATCGTATACAAGACTGGGCCAAAAACGCTACCCTGAGGCACACCTGCGTTGATATTATATATTTCAGATGACGCATCTTGGTGCTTTACATAAAAGTGCCTGTCGCTTAGATAAGATTTAAGCACTAAGTAAAAATGTGCTGGTAAAAGTTTTTCAATTTTAAAGAGTAGTCCCATATGCCAAACTCTGTCGAATGCTTGTTATACGTCAAGAAAGGTTGCAGAACAGTATTCTTTTCTTTCAATCGCATCTGTAATAACATTCACAATTCTGTGGCATTGTTCTGGTGTGCCATTGTTCCTACAACTGTCAAACCAAATGTGACACCACAAACCAGTTATAAAACCAAATTCTCTAAGCAAAGGAGTATTTTTTTTTTGCAACGCAATGTAAAAACTGGTTTCGGGTATGATTAGTAATGTGTTTTGAAAGGTGACTGTATTGATCGGCAGGAGACTTGCTAGGGTAGTTTTTTCAGATCATTGCCTTTTCATTTCACAAAGGGTGCCTGCCAATACGAAAAACTCTGCAAATGGATACCTACAGTATGTAGAAGAAATGGAAATTTTTTGTTTTCAGTTTAATCGAAAGAACAATTAATAGGATGAGGAATATTGCGTTACCTCTGCAAAAAAACAAAAATCATACGAGCCTTCTAAAGAACAACACATACGATGGATACTATACAGAGGTGTGACCAATATCACAGCGTCAAGCGGCTTTCAACGATTTTGAAACAATCAGTTGATTTGCTTACGTCATCGGGCTTGTGATGGCGGTTTGATTAGGAATAAAACGGGATTATGTTTTTGATATCCGAAAAAAACTCGCTATGTTACTGCCCTGCCGTCTCAACAACGACTGATTGGAGGAATGTGTGTATTCGTGTTAACCGAGCGGGCAGAATTCTGCTGCCAAGTCCCCGCTGACGTGACAGCCGAAGTTACGTCCACAACTTTGCTTCGGATAGCCAAATCTGGTAATTTATCATCCTTGAGACACAAGAAACCAAGCATGGTGTGCATAGCATAGACCGGAACGACACGAGTTAATATTCACCCAAGTACTGTCACTCCAGCAGCATATACCAAACATTTATGGGGAATGTTTACGCTGTTACAACAATAGCACAGTATAGTATGGGTTAATGGGAGTAGCGAATTAAAATGAGTCATAGGCAAAACTATCTGATTGTTTTAAAATCGGTACAAGTTTCTGAGAATAAAGGAATATTTTATTATATGAGGAAAGCTTGGAGTAAAAACTGGAAGTAAAGTGAACACTGCCAAATGAACCAGTAGTAAAAATAAAGGATAAAATTATACCATAAATGATGGAATGCTGATAGCAAATACCCACTAAAAGAGTGAAAAGCCGCTGTGACCATAGGTTTGCTAGTACAAATATCGGCACAAAATCAATCCCCCTAATT
Organism: Anastrepha obliqua; assembly: GCF_027943255.1. Taxonomy (NCBI): domain Eukaryota; kingdom Metazoa; phylum Arthropoda; class Insecta; order Diptera; family Tephritidae; genus Anastrepha; species Anastrepha obliqua. The sequence goes on from NC_072892.1 coordinate 94,546,170, forward strand.
ATAATTTTGCAGTCATATCTAGACAGCTGCAGTACTTAAACAGACATGTAATGAAATCCATAAAGGTCAAGATAAAGATTTCCATCACTTAAAGTCATTTATTTTTATTTAGTAAAAATTATTTAGTAAAAAAATTACTCAAAAACAAAATTATTATAGTATATTGCCACGAATTATCACGTTGTAAAAATTTCATTTCATTTGTTATCTTTTTTTATGTTTTTTTTTGTGCTTTCTACAACAAAAATATGCCCCAAAATATGCAGAAAATTCAGAAAAATTTTACAAATAAAAAATCATCAAAATTGCCAACATTTATTCAAAATCTTTAGAAAAATTCCGGGTATACGGATATACTATATACATAGGTATATTACGTATATTTATATATAATTGATGCTGACACCATTGTAAGATGTTTGGGTGAGCTTCTACTCTTATTTGTGGTATGCGTCTTGATGTTATTACATAAATGAAGCGACGTACAGTTTTGCGCCGTTTCCGAACGACAGATGGTGTTTTTATGAAGGAGTTTTTCAAGCTAGAAATAGGAGGTTTGCTGTTGCCTGCCGAGAGTTGACTGCTATTACGCCACACCTTTTCGACCATATTGTGCTTTATGCCCACTCTGACTTTCAAACACGGGCCCTGCCAAATGATAGTCTTACATCAACCCATTCAGCTGCGGCGGCCGCCCTTATTTTTCATAACATGACAGAAAAATATTACGAGACCACAGGGAATAAATTTTTCTGTCATTATGTTGCTCTGTGTAATTTCTAGTGAAAAGGAGGAAAAAGCTTCACCAACTTTAAATATTTCAAAAGCTTATATTTGGTGAATATTAAGGAAAATCTGGATGCGTCATATTTTTCTTGCAAGCACCGGATTACGCTAATCTTAAATTAAAGAACAAATGAGAAATTTGTGTTTTGAATGAAACAAATGGGGTTATCAGAAAATTCTAGCCGATAGTCTGGTCTAATAAATACAAATCTACGTAATCTTCCTTCAAAACATCTCCTTTTAGTCAGAGGTTTCGGTAACAACTGGATGCTGCCTAATGATGATACGCGGAAAGTTAATGGGCTTCCTATTGTACAATTTTTGTCGAAAGCTATAAAAAGGGAAGGATAAAAAATAAAGTAAAATATTTTGAGTGATGTATTATTACTTTGACCTTGACTTGCTTGTTTGTTTATATACTGCGGCTGTCTAGTTCACAAGTGTTAAATATGATTCACGTACGATGCCATTTGCCAAAATTATAAATCTTCCAATAGGGTCCTTAATTTTGCCCCAGCTTGTACATGCAACGAATCTAAACTCGTCGGACAATCACAACATTTAATGTTTCATTAAGCGAACTAATCGGTGGAACTTTACAAAAAGGTAGAGAAAGAGGTGAAATAGAGTGGCAGTACAATGTGCCATCTTGAGCTTAAGTGTGCTTTCATGTGGCACGCCAGGTACTTCAACCTGACCTAACCGAAAACTGGAAAGCGAAATTTTCTGGCCGCGAATAATATAGGGCACATTATGCATAATATAACATATTAGCTATAATATATATATTAGCCGTATGCTTATATGTACATCTGCATGGGTATGTATAATTTTATGCATAAGTTATCACTATTTCTAAAAAAGTTCATTCTAACCAAATAATTAAATATGAATTGAGGGCAGCAGCAAGCGGCAAGTGGCCATCTTAGGAAAGAAATCACGAATACTCGTGTGTTCATGAGATCATCTGCTCTTTGTCTTCAACTTATTGGCTTCTTCTACCTTTTTAAAATTGAATTCTTAAAAAACGCTTTTAACGAATGTTCACTCTTGTCCTATATACATACATATGTATGTACACATATATGTACATATATTTCTCGATAGTAAAAATAATAAGTGGAAAATGAAGAAATGAACATACACACATACATTTATGTATACATATATACTTAAGTATGCTTTGGATGTATTTTTATGACTTCTTTTTTCTCATTTTATTTCAATCCCATATCGGCTTTATGGAGTTGTCTTCTATTCATTGCGGATGCTTACTAAATTCGTGAAGTTATTGCAAAATAAACGCCATTAGATACAATTTTTATTGCATAGGTATATACAAGCAATTGAGTAAGTAGCAGAATTAATTATTAGCCGCAAAAAATCGTGTATTTTATTTAGACAAATTATATGTGTGTGTGATTTGTACTTAACGGGTTTACGTAATGAAAAATTACATTTGAATGAATACACTCAGAAAAAAAGTCACGTAAATTTATCAAAATTCAAACAGTGTTTTTGACGATCGTGCATGAGTGGCATATTAATTTTTTGAAAAAAAAAAAAAATAATATAAATAAATTAAGTCTATCAAGTTAAAGCTACCTTTTTCAAAAAAAAAAAGGTGCAAGATGCAAAAATATTGTATACATAAATAAGTAAACGTAATGTGCCATAATAAATTCACAGCTAAAAAGCTGCACTTAACGTCCTAATTATTATAAAAAATCCAATGATTCTTAACCTCTCAGCCAACAATCCCAAAAGGCGCTGTTTATTTGACGTATAAATAATATAATTTTTGTTTTCGTGCTGTGCCAGGAAAAGCATAAGTTCATTAAACATCTATGTACATTTAAAATGTTCTACGGAAAAAAGTTACCAGCTGAATGTAAATTTAGATGCATACCATCGGCCATCTCAATAGATGAAGGTAGAAGAAAACTTTCTAATGTCTCAATCACTGCTTACAAATACGAAAGTGTGGCAAATTTCAACTACTAGAGTGTGTTAATAAGCAACAATAACGATATAAGTGACTCCATCAAAGAGAGACTGATGGCCTATAATCGTGCGTAATACGCTAGTATACTCGTACATAAAATTTCTCAGACCAAAATCTCTCTCTAAAAGATGTACTTACATATGACACTGAGATTTGGTCCAAAACTCTGGCAGAAGAAGAAAGACTTTGGATTTTTGATGTTTGGTCACATACTAGATGACAGCGGCGTTTACCGGATACTGTATACAGTCTACGGCACCCGAAGTGTAATCAACTTCAGACCGCTGACAGTCCAGAGTATTGTTTATAAGCGCGCGGAAGCATTTTGCAGAGAGTAAACGCGAAAAAGAAAATCAGTAATGGATTTCAAATGTAATAGCGTGATTGCATTATATTGTATTTGGCTGGAAAAATGCAACCAACAATTGTTCGTGAGCTCGAGCATCTTAAGTCACCTTTCTGGTCCAGAGACGTGAAAATTTAAGGCGTTGAAAATTGAATAAAAACAATCGATATCAATTGAAAATCGTTCTTATTCATTAGATCAATTTTATTTACAAAAAAAAATATTTTTTTCAATGACAATATTATTTAATAAACAGAACACACATGCCATTGGGCTGCTCAGGTACGTCTGAAAAAAAAATTCGGTCGATTATACATCAGGAGATTTGTCGCTATGGTGGGTAGCAGATTTACAAAGAAAAAAAAAATCTAGATATTTTATCTGTTTATAGCAAAAACATAACAAAAAAAAGGAGTTTTTTCACGTACTCGCTCTTAAAAAAATTGAAAAATTGATTATAAAATTATAATTCTGCTACCCACGAGAGTCTCCTCAATAATATAATAAAAATTCAAATCAATCGGTTCAGTACTTTTTGAGAAATTACCAACGCAAACTCGGAAAAAATAGTCGAGAAAAACACGGTTAAAACTTCAAGTGCCACGGCGTCGTACTCCAAACCGGTCTCGTTTTAAAGAACTGTAACGTCTAAACTACAACGAATTTCAATATAAAAATTTGCAAGTATATTTTTGAAAGTATAAACTATCATAACGTGAAAAAAATCGATTTTTTCGAAATTCTAAACCAGAAAGGTGACTTAAAGTAAATAAAGTTTTAGTTTATCGCACCGTTACTCGTTAAAATGATACTGATAGCATCGCGGAACGTCATGGAAAATGGTTGGTGAAATGGTTCAAATAGTGAAGAAGTGACTTGAGCGAAATCCCCGACGAAGTGCTAATCAAATGGCGAAAGAACTGAAAATATCTGACAGTAGCATCCGCCGCATACTGAATAATGATCTCAAAGTCAAGCCTTACAAGATCCAAAAGGCGCATGATCTTACACCTAAGCAGCAACAAGTCAGAATTGAGAGAGCGAAGGAGTTGCTTCGCTTGGCCGAAAGCGGTTAATTTCCGAACGTTGTGTTTTCTGACGAGAAAATTTTTCAAATTGAGCAATTCGTAAACTCCCAAAACGATAGGCTAATTTTGCCGATCGTTCTTACGAGAATTTGAGTAACCGCAGATGGGCGCTCTCCAATCGTTTTCATCGAGCCTGGCGTCAAGATAAATGCGATATATTATCGGGAGAATATTCTGGAGGTTGCACTGAAGCCGTGGGTAGACAAACATTTCGGTGGCAGACCATGGACGTTTCAACAGGACTCGGCACCGTCACGCAAAGCTCGAGTGAACCAATAATGGCTAAAAAACAACGTTCCGAACTTCATAACGTCGATATAATGGTTTTCAAATTCACCAGACGTGAATCCGATGGATTATTCTCTTTGGGCCATTTCGGAGAGCAAAGTCCGAACTAAAAGATTCACCAGTCTCGGGCAGCTTGCGATTCGTTTCTGGACCATCTCAAGGCCATAGTCAAGGCCAAAGTTGGTCATATCGAGCAAAAGTAAATTGAATCTTAATTTTGTATTATTTTTACACATTTTTTACTTTGTATTGAATAAAAGTAATTTTCCAAACTAAATTTATGGCCTTTTTAATTGGTAAAAGAAATCGCGACCTTAGAAAAAAAAAATAGATTACAATGTAATCAGCGCAAAATGCAAAGGCAGACCTAAGCGGGCATGGCTAAAAAACATCACCGAAGACCTGAAGAAGCTTAACCGATTTAAAAGGAACAAAATCGTTGAGGAAGCAAAAGCTCACCCCGAACTATAATTCTGAGTGATGATGATGTCCATTGTTAATCATTTATTGAGATAATACAATATCGTTTTCTTAACGGTGAAAAACGAGATCCATATATCAAAAGCGCTGGAATAAGAGTTAAAACATAAGGATCACAAATGCTTCATTAAATTTGTTAATTTTTTTTACATGGTTTTAAATAGGAGGCCTAAGGTGCTCTGATATTCGAGAAGAAACAGTAAAATTAACATACCCCAGAAGAAATGGGTTTAAAACACAGTGAGCAGTTTAATAATATATGTATTTTATTCCTAGTATTTTTCTACGACTAACAGGAGTGGGAAAATGTATGAGTTTTAGAAGATTATTTTAAGTGGAAGAGCTTATAGCCGTAGCTGAATGGGTTGGTACGTGACTGCCATTACGGTTTGAATACCCGGGCATGAGACACCAAATGACAGGAAAAGTTTTTTCTAATAGCGATCGCCCCTCGGCATGCTTTTTTAGTAACATGTGGATAATTGAATTCTTTTGACGATCGCCTTATAAGTGCAAGATCATTTCTAGCTTTATTACAAATATCATTAATATGAAGATTATATATTATATTAAGTCAATAAAATTATCAACTGATTATCAACAACCGCTTGACTTACGCCGACGACTTACGCCTACTTTTATTAAAAGGGATTATTAAAGTCACCTTCTATGCTGAAGGAAAGATTCTTTGCTCGAATGCACGAATGGAAGAAATTTGTTTTATTTGTAGGCTGGTAGAAAAAGAAACACGGCGGGAGGAACTCAGACGAGGTACCCACAAAATGCGAGAGTTGAGAATTTGTTAATCTTAGAAGTTCCCTTGAGCGTCCCGGTTCTAAACGCGACCAGAAGGGTCTCGCGACCTTGCAAGTTAGTGAGCTTGCTCGGTGCTCGTTTAGTTGACGCGAAACCCGCCAAGGGGTTGCCAATCCTCTAATTTCACGAGAAAACCATCTCAAAGGAGCCCAGCATAGCTAGCATACCCGCGCGTAATGTCTCTGTGCACATATACCCAGATAATGCCGGCGAAATATAGTATAAGCCAGTCATACTCTAACCAGTTTCGAGTGCACCATTATTGAGCCCAGGGCCCTAATTGCCGTTTAGCTGTCGGAGTAGATACTTACTTCCTTGATAATTTCTGACTACCTTGAAAGTTTCTGACGATACATGAATGCCGACACTCTTGATCTTATTGTAGCACGTGCAGTGAGCATTCTAGCAGCGATACCCTTAGATACCACATTTTACATTGCGTTAGGTATTACAGCCCTACTGATTCCAATAAACAATAAAGCTGCATTGTACATATACAAGTAGTTAGAGATATTCAGTCTTCCCTCTGATATTACCTTGCGATTATTTTTAGATTTCTACACCGTCTTTTAAAGGGTTTGTTTTATATTTGTATGCAGTGTATCTAAAGAAAAGCAAGGCATTTCGTATATGACTTGTGTTGTAATAATTTTTGCTTGATGGCGATTCGCCGGGAGTTTTGTTGCCAGTGTAAAAACGGCAACAGTCCCTTGTTTTCAGCAGAAAATGGGAAGCTGGTAAGAATTCCGGCAGCCAACTGAGCTAAACTTACCATACATGGAACTCACGCACATCATTATACAAAATCTAACATTAGCCAGCAGACTATTAAATAGCCATATTATCTTTCATAAATAACCCTAATTGGCGAGGAGTTAAGTTATCCAACAATGAAATGAAACTTTCGGAAACTTTTCATATTAGGTGCTTAGTAGAACTAATTAACTTGCATACTCGCACTTCGAAGCGCATACACTCACCGCCATTACGACTAGCTGTTGGATGGTCAGAGTAATGCAAAACAGAACCAAAAACAAAAACAAAACAAAATAGAAATATAAAAGTAAAAAAAATAATAATAATAAGTAGAAAAATGCATAAGTATAAGTAATAACTGTCACATTGCAACAATTAATTCATTACAGCCAACTATAATTGCCAAGCCTTAGCCAACCAACTACCACTTCATGGACACTATGTACTTCAATTCAATGACAGAAAAAGAGTTACGTATAGATGAGTGTACACACACATACATACATGCATCCACATACACATACGTGCATGCATATATTGCACGAGATACGGAACGAGTGTGTGCCCCTATCTATAATGAATCTAAGTACGATTGTATGTTGTTGGTTAGCCACTCGTGAAGCGTAGATAGATGCGTAATTCCCGTATAATTGAGTACAAGAATAACCAAACGTATCCAACGAATACACAATTCCGCACAAAAACAGCTTGCAGCCACAAAAGCATACTCGTACAAGTACAAATAAGCATAGAATCGCAGAGTTGATGTGCTGCTGGTGTTGCTGCTGCCGATGCTGGAGCAGAAATTGGCACTAGCGGGACGGAGTACGTACGTAACACTAGAATAGTATGGTGGCGCAGCTGATATAGAGAAACTTACCTAACAAGTTTGCATCTAACAATCAAAACAAAAAACCATCACCAAATCACCGTGCCAACCAAACAGCTAACAAAACGAACAACTAAGCAAGCAGTTAGATGGTCTGTCAGTCAGACAATCGTATGTGCATAAGTATATCTATATAGACAGTCTGACAGACAGATAAAACCCGCAATAATACGTTAGGCAAAAGGACCAAAAACAAGCCAAACATGAACATGCAGCAGGAATGCATAAAGAATAGAACTACTAATAAGTGCATACATACATATATTATATATGTACGTATGCTTAGAATTTTGTGTATGTACATTTGTATGCATCTGAAGGTGTCTCTAGGTGTAACTATGTTGTATATCCATTCGCGTAGAACGAACGAAATACGCACACACACAAAATAAATAACTAGAAAAAAACAAAAACCGCTAGAAGAAGAAGAAGAGAAGGAAGGATAAGAAACCAACTCACCAACGACTCCCAAACACATAACAGTGAAAAACAAGTACCACAAAAGCAATAGACAAAAAATATATTATCCAACCTGTGAGTGCTTCTCAATAAAAACGCTAACTACTTCGCTATGTATCCGCTGTTTTCTCAGCTGGAGCACGACTTTTGGAGCATCGAACATGGAGCGTAAAGCCAAAAAGAGCGCGAACGCAGTATTGTACACGCGAAAGCATGCGCAGTATCATACTGGTTACACGATTCATACTTACACACATATACACATACGAGTATAATGCATAGACTCCAAATATTTAGTTAGATTGGTTTGGTGGGTTGGACGGTTGATTTTAAGGTTGTTGGGCGAGTTGGTGGTTGCTGTAAAGTTAAAACTACATACGTACTAGGCATGTGAGTCCCAAAATCCCATCTATTAATCCCGGGATATCGAAAAAATTTATATATCGAATTGAAAAAGGTAAACACTGATTTATTATAATATATTAAAAACTTTGCAATTTCCTAGAAACTTGATTTAATTTGAAGAAAGTGAATGAAATAAGCAACGTCGAACGTTTTTTATTTTCTAATGAATCCTTAAAATATCCATATATGGGATGAAATACGATTTTGTAAAATGTCGTCCTTGACTACACCAAAAAAAAAACTTTAAACCTTGCGATTTACAAAATTTATTTCGAAGATTTCTTAAGAAACGGGTCAAACATTTCGCTTGGATATGACGTACAATTTACGTCTTTAACAGATTACATTTGAAAAGTTTAATACTTTCATTATAAATATTTTGAAGTCTGAGTCATTTCCTGAAGAATATTTAAAAGAAGGTGCTCATAGCGTCACTAATGTAAATGTAAACGAAACAGAAAGTTTTAAAGAAAAGTTACCTAATTTATTAAATCAATATATGCAAATCAATAAAGCGAAAAATTGATAATTTAGTTGTTCGACTGGTAAAAAAAGTTAAAATAATTTTCAATGTTTTATGAGGATTTTTTGACTTCAGTCGACAAATGTTGGGGCCGAAAGAAGTTTGTCAGCAGCATGTTTGAAGGCAGAACAGATTCAGGCCAAGATTAGAATACTTCACTTTAAAAGCTTTGCTTACAGATTCTTATAACATTGACAGACGATGGCGTTTATCGGGAATAACGACTTCATTCGGAATTATCTATGGAATTAAGTGCAAGTAATTCGGATCAACTACTAGACTTGATTCCCATAATTTAAGCAGAGTAGGGGAAGTTTCGAGGGGAGCACTGCTGATAATAACACTTAATATCTAATGTGAATGAAAAATAACCCAACTTTTAAACAGAAGAACAAGGAAAACTGTAAACAATGCTAGTTTGCACTAACACTTTCGAAATTACATTAATTGTTTTGATATTTCGGATCAGTTTGAGTAATAGAAATTTACAATTTTTTTTGTAATTAATAGTTGTTTTTTAGTATCAGCGCAGCTAATACCCATATTTGTTGCTTGCGGGCCATATTTTACTGACAATTAACAAATCAGCTGTTTACTAATCCTCGTAACAACCGTCTGTCACAATACAATTTTAATCAGATTTACTCCTACATCTGCTAATGCTATTACGTACACATTTTAAATGGAATAATAATAATTAGTTCCTTTTTTAATTATGACTTTAAATATGCATTACTTATGTTTGTTTTATGGAGTAAAATAAATAAATCAAATAAAAGAATTTGTAGGTTATCTTTGGTATTTAAAAAAAAAATTAAATGTTTTTTTTTGTTTTTATAATAAATTTTACATTCAAAAGTATCTAGCATATGCATTATTATTTTTGATGTATGCGTTCTTGAATCACATGGTTTTCTAATATAATATAATTCAACAAATTTATTACTTTAAGATTTAACCATAAATATATGATTTTTAAGCTCAGTTTGTTTAAATTTTAAATGATTTTATTTCATGTTATGCTAAAATGCTTCTTGATATTGAAATTTTACTCAGTCATATTTCATGGTGAATATCCCGAAATCCCGGGCTCACAATTTTGCTCTAATATTGACCTCCCTAATACATACTCACTCACTTACGCGTTGGCAGGCAGAGTAGCAAAAGTTGGGAGTTCATGGTAACTATGCTTCACTTTGTTGGAGCCATTCATTTGGAGATTTGCCGAGTTTTAAGTTGATTAAGAAAGCATTGCGAAGACTGATGATTAATTTTATATGCATGTATTTATATTACCATTACAGTACTTCTGTGCACATATATACAGACATTTTAAGCATATGAAAGTGTGTGCAAATATGTACGTAGGTTTACTCAGAAAGTTTTTCACATTCACATATACGAGGGTTATTTTATATTTCAGTTGTAAGATTGAGGGTTGAAAACTATATATATTTAATTGTTTTTCAAAATATTCCCCAATTTTCACTTTTCCGGAGCATCTTATTATTATTGATGCTCGACATACGAGTACTAATGCCCCAAGATGCGTCATAGCATAGCATCGACATTTTTTGGCACAACAACTAATTTGGACGACATTCCAAGAATTACAGAATTTGGTGAGCCAGCAGCATGCAAATTCAATATACTAGTTTTTACGATGATATAGGACCGTGCTTGCGATGATTTTAGTTCATCATGAAAAATTGTGAAAAATAATCGAACGAAAATGTTCACTGTTTAATTTCATTCTTTTCTCGAGATGAATTTTTAAAGTCACTGTAAACAACATTAATATGGCTCACACATGAAAACATTCTGCGCACGTTTTTGGTAAAATACGTAGAAGCCCCCGATGGAAACGTCAGATGGCGTCTGGCAATACTAGAAGTGGCTAAGATTGCGAATATAAATAGCAATCGTTGTACAACTCCTCTTGGGAAAGTTATCCAACAGGATAACTCCTGTGAGGAGTTTTTTTTAGAATTGATTTAGAAATTAGCTAGAATGCTTTCAATGGATTCATGACGCTTTTCTTTTAGGTATAAATAGCAGTCGCACGGTGAAAAATCAGCTAAATACGGCGAGTGGTGAAACAAAGAAATTATTTGCCGTTTATTAGAAACTCTCTCGCTCATCTCTCTCCTAATGAAATGGTGCATTATCGTCGTCTTGTGTGGCACAAATCGTGAACTAAGCTCACAAAAAATATTTGTCTGAGAAGTCCTCAATTTCATTTGAATGTTTTGCATAGACAATTTCTTATTACTTCTAACGTAATCACGCAATTTTTCTTTGTTTTTTCGCGATACTTTCCTACGTGCACAGCCTATTCCTTTCCAGTAATAGAGTGTTCTTTGCACAGTAATAGAGTGTTCTTTGCACTTTATTTGAAACTTAATTTCTGACCTCAGTACATGTCATGCATACAAAGATGAGGCAAGAACCAGATTTATTTGCATTCAAATGTCTTACTTACTTCAGAATAGGCGCCTTCGATTCACCACTTCTCTGCTCGTTATGTTTGGGCCCTGCTCGCTGGACGTAAAATTTGAGATTTCTAATTCAAGGTGGGAGAAAAACTCTCATCTCATTATAAAAAACGTCATGAAAGGCCAGGAAATAATGTAATATCTTCAACTGCCTCATATAAAATCACTTCCTTCTCTAAAAGGGGGAGGAGGGCTAAGTGAAGCAACGCTCAGGTAATAAAGTAAATCGAATCTGCTCCCAAGGTACGCAACATTTGTATAATGTACAAACATGAGGAAGGTGCCTAGTAGAGCAACAATTAACCTGTGGAAAGTGTGATTGCCAATCAGGAAATATCTTTTTCAGCATTCATTTGGGATAATCATATTTAATAGTGAAAATTAAATCTTCAATTTTTAAATGTTCTAAATTTGTTCTACATATGCATGTTAGTTTTAAGAGATACAATATAATTGGAAAAACTATTTTTTTTAGTAAATACTAAAACTATTTTTTTTATAAATACCTTAAAAAGGGTTAATTTAGAAAATGAACGAAGGACAGAACATTTTACTATCTCTAATTTGATAAAACACTTATTTTGAACGGTTAACAGATTTTTGCAAATAGTACAACTTTTTATGATGCATCTTTATAGCTCCATCCAAAACCGATATTTTGCGATATCTCAAAACTACAGGACAAAAAAAAAATATATGGACCGATTACTTAGAAATTATGTGGTTCTTAGGTGTAAACCTATGTATTTGCACGTCACACTGCCTTGTTGAAACGGCATATTCCGTTGACTGGAAGCGCGTTTCCAGCTAAGCTAATGTATTATAACTTCATATTATAAAATAGTTAATTTGAAATTCCAGTATATTTACAATAAATGCACAATAATATCTGGCCAATCATTATCACTCCAACGGATATAGTCACCTCTGTTTTCACTGACGGATCCAAGATGGAATCTGGATTAAGAGCGGGGGGTTTTCTGTAAATCAGCCAGGATCTCCGACTTCTTTAAACTGCCGGAAACGAGCAGTATTTTTCAAGCAGAGGTCTTCGCGATCCTGTAAGCATGCAAAATGCGTAGGGAGCGCTGTTGGGAGGGAGATATTAATATTTTTTCCGATAATCAAGCTGCGATCAAGGCTCTGTCGTCGCCGTATTGCAACTCTCTTCTGGTCACCTCCTGTAAAAAGGAACTCAAACGTTTCGAACGTGCAGGAAAAATTTCCTTTATCTGGGTTCCTAGACACAGTAGTATAGAGGGAAATGAAATTGCCGATGAGCTTGCCAGAAAGGGGTCGACAGAACCGGTTTCAGCTGTCCCCTTCTCAGACATCAGTGTCCCCTTGACAGTTGTTAAAGGGAAACTACACAAAAAAAGCGCAAGACAGATGAATGGTCTGTCTCATCGTATGTTACTTCGAAAACACTATGGCTTCAATAGGATATAAAAAGAACGGTTAAGGTGATGGGAATCCCCCATCATTCAATTTCCAAACTCATTGCGATGTTCACTGGGTGATCGGTATTCATTCAGAGAAGCTTGGAATTCCGTATAACCCCTATTGCAGAAGCTGTGGGGATCCTGGAGAGAAAGAAATCGTTGAATACTTTCTCTGCAAATGTTCGGCTCTGGCGGCTAGGCGCTTGAGATTCCTTAGCTTGCCCTTTTGGGCTCCCTTTTCTCTCCTCCACTACATCAACAGTGGTCCACATTATGGTATCAAAACGGCACGTAATCATTCATTAATATATCAACTATATAATTGACCCTTACTACAAGAAATCAAAAATGGAATATATGTATAGATGTCCTCGTATATTCCTGTGATTCATATATTTTAAAAGGTTTCCCTACATCGAAACTTTAGGTTTCATTGAGCACCGCTTGAAATTGAAATGCATAAGTGATGGCCTTCCAGAAAAGTAATTGTGTTAAAAAATGAGTATCACGTTTACGAAAAAACAGAAATATAAACTTCAGCCGGCTTCTTATAAAATACGAGACTACAGTCTAGAACAAGTGTATAACTCACATATGTACTTGGGTGCAGTGTACTAAATTTTAAGTGCACTGAGCATTTCACTTTCACAATTCATTTATTGGTAGTGGAGTCAAAAATACCCTACCAGCCGCCACATAGTGGCAGTGAAATTTGAAATGCATTGCAACGAAACGCTTAGTAGTGGCGAAAATCTTGATTTCGTGCACTATGTTCAACAATGCCAAACTCTCAGGCACTTAAGGCCAAGAGATAGGATTTAAAGCACCGATTTTTACTCTTAAGCTATGTAGAGGTATTTTTTTGTGAGCTGTTTTGTTGAAATGTCGTCTATGCTGTTACTCATTTTCAACAGTTTCATTCAGACTATTTTGTTAGCATAACACTTTTTGAACATGGTTGACTGAAACGTATCATGGAACGTGGAAAGTAATTTAATGAAATCGAAAAATAAAGAATGCTAGACCTGTGAAAAAAACACAAAGAGAGATCACTTGCGAAATTACTAGATCACAGTGTGTTGCTAAAAACTTATTGAGGCTAGGCCGTGAAAACATTGCCAAAAATAAGCCTATAATTTGCTTCTTCAAAATTTCTGCGATCACTAGGAAATTTGGGCTATATTTCTTAGAGTGTATTTTACAATAATTGCGCAACGTATCGATGAATAAATAATTATGTCATTGTTATGTTGGCGGCTGCCGTATCCGATTTGGTTCGTACGAGAGAGCAATTCAGAAGTGCCCAGATCAAATCTCTGGGCATGAAATACTAAATTATAGAACAAATTTTTTTTAATAGCAGTCTCTCCTCGGCAGGCAATGCAAACCTCCGAAGGTATTTCTGCCACGCTTCTCTCAAAATAAAAAAATTTAAATTAAATTTAGAACTTCAATTATAAATATTTGTAATGAGACTATTCACAGTGTATTTATATTATTATTCTGCGCGAGAAAGGGAATACATGTTTCGACCGTCAGAAAAAATTTATTTTCGAAAATCCACACGATTTTAAAGCCACTAAAACTTGCACTACATTATACGAAAATACAATTAGTTTTAACCCTGCCTAATCGAAATTTTTTTAAAAATTCAGATTAAATCTTTGAAATTTTTATGAAATTTTTTTCAGTTTAACTTTAATTTGTACAAAGTTTGAAACTTGAATTTATTTGGTTTGGTATTCTTGAATAATTTTGTTTTTGTAAGAGAATAAATTATAATTTCATAAAAAAATTTTAACGTACAAATAAGTCCCTGTGCCATAGTAATTAAACGTACTGTATATCAAATTTAAAAGCATATCTTAAGGCTGATAAGAATTCTAGAAGCGTTTTTGGAGCTTATATTTAGAGTTAAGTTAAATTTAATTGCATATTTTAACCATTTAAAATATATTCTAAAGAGCATATTTTGGGCTGTCTTGTGATTCATAAAACAAGATGCGCTTACTACAAATCTTCTTCACCTCAAGTAGTAAGCAAGCTGAACCTGAATTGTCAGAATAATATCCTTAGAAGATGGGCTGCGTCTTCTGAAATGTTTTTTGTTGTAGCTGAACGCGCTGAAGCTGACTCTCGTTCATTTGTTACATCAAATATCATACAAAGAAAAATTCCGAAGACTAATGTTTAAGAAATTATCTTAGTAAAGATGTAGAGATACACTAAAATATGAAAGTTTTATTTGCTCTTTATGTGTGTAATCATTTTAATTTAGAGGTAAGAAATTCACTAAAAGCGCTACGAACCGCTTAGAGTTGCAGTCTAGTCACTATTCTTATTCAAAATATGGATCTTAACAATCATATGTGAAAAATTGCATCATTTAAATGTACACCACGAACAGGTCAACATATAAAATCCATCAAAAAGTCGATTTCTGCTAATGCCTAATTGTTATGAATGTCGATATATGGATGTTGAAGATTGTTCAGCAACACTTTGCCCTACATCAGCAGTATTATTAACAGAAAGTCCTATTTTTGGCTTGCCAGTCCTTTGTTATCCCCGACAGAACCAGTTTTTTGGAAGCTTTTCTCCAACTTTTGTATGGTCGACTCATTCTTTAGATTATTTTCACAGAAACAGTCATGAATTTTGCGGTATGGTGTTCGTAAAGATCGATCATTTTCATAATAAGTTTCAATAATTTTAAAGCGTTGTTCTATCGTGTAAAATTGTACATCTGTCTACTTGACAAATGTCAAAAATGACACACAAAAAATGTACCGTTTATGAATTATCCACTACTGACATCTAGGCGCCACTTTTGAAATACCCTTTATTATTATTTTTTTATTAACGGTGAATTCTTAGCATGAGGTAATGTTTTTAAAATATTATAACTATGAGTAATAAGTTAACCCACTAACTGGTTTTGTGTGACTCTGATTGAATAAATTATGAAGACTTCCGTTTTAACTAATTTAAGAACTATCAGTAAAAAAACGTCCAATATTACTACTTGCTAATTATAAATTTACATTTTTGTTTTTCCTTTCAGATACGCGTAGCGGTGTAATAATTTTTGAATGAAGAGTGTATCAATTCAACACATGCCACACATACATATACATACATATGTGTATATACATATTGTATGAATACTCTATGATATTTCTCCTGTGATATTTAATCAAAATTTTTGTTTCCTAAAAGAATTGAAAATTGCAAATATTTAAACGCGTACAACAACTACTACATTGTCGCTCATAAAAAAGTGTTGCTTAATATTTTTGGTTTTAATTCTGACATGTGTTTGGCGTGTTCGAAACGGGAATGTTACCAAATACACTCCTTGTAATCTACTGCCAACAACCGACGCAAGAACAACGTCCAGCCGATAACAGTATCATCATCAGAAGCACCAATTACAGCAACAGCTACATTAACAGCATCAGCATCAGCAACAGCAACAGCAACGACATTGGCAATTGCCAGCACCACAACGTGAACGACATCAACAACGTGAACGACCACGCCTCAATCAAATATGAAAATTGTGCTGGTCAAGTGTGTCGTGTTTGTGGTTGCATTTTGAGTGTGTTAACGTCGTTAGCAAGTCTGCAACAAGCGTCATTCACGCATCCCGTTAACGTTTCAGTAGTCCAGCAATCGCAACGAATAGAACAACAAAAGCGACAGCTAAAGAAACAAATACAAAAATATATACAGAAACAACAAGTCTGTAGAACTCTTACGAAACAAGCAACGCAAGCAAAAACGTTCCCGTTGTGGTCGCACTTCCGCCAGTTGCACGTACACATAGTTCAAGCATTGAGGGCTATTGAACTGTATGCGAAGCAGAAGTATTGGAAACGGAAATTTGAAAACATAATTCGAAAATATGAATTTAATTATTGTCGCCATTGTGCTACTAATGGCCCACAAGGAATACATGGCAAGTCCAACACCATTAAAATTACCAGGTAAGTGGCCGTATTCAGAAGCACGCAATACATCTCAATATGTACATATACTCGTATGTATGTAATATACATATGTACATATTTGCATATAAGGGCGGCTCAATTTTTATTCGACATCGTTCCTATATAATTCTAGGGGAAAAGACGACTACAACATAAAGATCCACTGAAGTAATTTTTTTGCCCCCAAAATTTTAAAGGATGCTAACTTCAATTAATACGACGCTAATACGAAGATTAACATTGACAAAACTACTACGAGTAGGGGGAGGGGGGTTGGAATAACAGTTATCTTGAATTTACAATTTGAAAACGTTGCCCGTTCCATAACAGTTTTTAAATAGATGGGAAATTGTTTTTTCCGTTGCCATAAGAGTTATTGGCATTTGATTCGCCATGCGTTAGCGAATGACGAATACTATATGTATATGAAGCAACTGGTATAAATGAACATACATATGTTGGTAGCAAAGGAAAAGAGCTGCCGAAAGTAATACCGCGCTCACATTTATTGCTTCAAATAACAATTGCAAGATGTGTGAACATGACGGGAAACACCAAAAGAGACCTCCCTGTATGAACGCGTTCTAATGAAATTCTCTTGAAAGAGAATTGACATTTTGTAGATACAAATTATGCATGCCAACCATCATCAGCAGCAATTTACGAGAAGCACATCGTGGTCTAGTGCTTTCAATGTGGTTTATTCAAGTGAGACCCACACCTTTAACCAAGCAAATTGCTTTGATTTTCAAGATGCCAGCATTGATAACAAACTTCTCTGGCATTTTTGTTTGCGTTGTGGTGATGTTTATGTAAATGTAGGTAAGCAAGGGAATACTCACATCTTTTTTCTACTGGCTCATTGTAGCAGAAACTCTATGAGTAGGATGCAATCTGCTATGAACAATGATGTGAGCTCTGCTACACAGTTGCCGTTTCAGTTCCTCAGCAGGATCATCAAAAAAGAGTCCTTTACACCGTTTCACTTTTCTGAAGCACAGCACACACTTTTTTGTGTTTTTTGTTATATGATTTAGATATTAATTGAATCAACATTTTGAATACACAAATGGCAAAGTAGACACAAATGTGAACAGGCAAATCATTTTGACACTATTCATATCTACGCCGAAAAATCAGCTGGGTGAATGTCATCACGTGTTATAAATTCGCCTTCGGCAAAACTTTACTCGCTAGCGGCGAATCTTGCTCGATAACTTATTTCTCCTCTAGTGAGCAGAGCCCAAATATAGCGAGCAGAGAAGTGTCGAATCGAAGGGATTTTATATCTAAAATGGCAAATCGAAATAAATTAAACGAACTAGACGCACAGAGAAGTGGCGAATGGAAGGCGCTTTATATCTCAAATGACAAATCGAAATAAATGAGACGAAATGGGCAAACGATTACGTTGTGGATGTTAGTAAGAGTACTGAGATTGTGACTCCATGATATTTGATATTGGGCCGAGTCAAACCGTGTGCAATGTGCAGATATAACTGAGTTGTATTTAATAAACTCCTGTGTTATTGTGGCTTGAGGTTGAGTGAAGTTTGCATTTCATGTTATTGATAATTGTTAACCCCTTGGGGACGGAGCCGCTCGACGGGCGAGCGTCGCTGAGGACGAGGGTTATTGGAGTGCGCAGTAAAAAAATAATTATAAGCAAACTATCACTGCTAATGTTGAAATGCCTGACTGGCTTCCTTATTGCACAGATTTCATTTCCACTTCACAAAGAGTTGCTGACATCTTCCGTCTTATTAGATTTAAAGTAATATTCGTCAGAAGTGAGAGTTCTAATCTAATGTATCATCTCTAAATCGCTTAGCCATCGTGCGAAGGATAAAATATAAAATATATAAAAAGCTTACTGGTTCCTCTCACAGTGACACTGAGAGATTGAATCGAATAACTGAAATTCGTTTTGACTCTACCGTCGTCTCACATCGTAAGTTTACATTATAAGGAAGATAAGACTTTATCGCTCATGGCCCCTAAAGTCTTTGTATGAAAGCGTGATTCTTTTACTATACCTATGCGTATCTTATTGCTCAGAGCGACAGACGTCGCGAGCCTTGCAGCTACCAACTAATTTGAGCGGCTATATGCCGACCCGCGTCCGGAACGGTAAAACAGCTTGGGCAGCTATATGCCGACACTCGTCCCCAAAGGGTTAATAATCAGAACTCTTGCGCAATAGTTATCAAGCAACATAAAATATTCTTATATACATTGGCAATAACCTTATTGGCAGTGAAAAGATTATATAACTTATATAACTGTTATTAGGCAACATTGAAATATAAAAAATATTTCTCATCTAATAACTGCTATGGAGCAACGTTTTTGCGATAAATCTTATAACTGTTATGTCTCTGACTACGAATCTAATTTTTTATACAAAATAGGACTTGGGAATTTTCGGGTATGAAGAATTTTCTTTTTGATTTCTAGTTTTTATTTAAAGAACCCCCTGATGGGGTTATGTGTAATTTTTTAAT
The DNA here is from genome assembly GCF_027943255.1 of Anastrepha obliqua. Classification (NCBI taxonomy): domain Eukaryota; kingdom Metazoa; phylum Arthropoda; class Insecta; order Diptera; family Tephritidae; genus Anastrepha; species Anastrepha obliqua. The sequence continues at coordinate 94,565,444 of NC_072892.1, forward strand.
ATTATTATAGGAAAAGTAAAAGTATGTAATTTTTGTATATCTAAATCTAACTAAAACTTGTAGAAAAACAAAAGTAGTTTACATTCTACAGTATTTCCAAACATTTATTTGAACCTTTCTCTTCTTATCATTCCCTTTTTTACAATTAAACAGCATATTTCATTTTACCTTCAACAGGAAGTATATTTTTTCTGCTTTCTAACTTCATTGTCATAACTGTTAGCCAACCTTAATGCATTTAAGTGTATGGTGGGATGTATTAATTCATATGCACGTACTTACGTAAGTACTTACTTCCTTACTTTACTTCCTCGACAAAATATATACATATACACGGATATATGTTTGTACTCATACATATGTAGCTTCTAATGAAAAATTCATGTGCAACTAAGGCATCTATCTGCCATTAATGCATATTTGATATGGTGGGAGTCCAGGGTATTATTTACCGATGGCAATGGTCATGAACGCCCACCATGAAATATTCAAAAGAAGTGGATAGTCTAGAGTGGCATAATTCGATGGTGCATTTTAACAAAATAATTACTTTTGCTGAAAAACGAATATTGTACCACAAGCTAGTTGTTTTTCGAATCACATTTAAATTTTAAAAGCTTACGTTTTTCATGTTTGTTTTTGAGAGTTTATTAAAGAAAAATCTGTACAATTCATTCATTTACCTACTAAGTGCTACCAACACCAAGCAATGTGTTATGTGAATTAAAAGGTAATTCAACGAAATGTGAAGTGTAAGCTAGTATTGAGGTGGATAAGAATTTCAGTTTAACCTGGTGCTTTTTGTTGACCAGTAAAAACTAGTTTTTGCAGCGCGGGTGTGAATAAAAGCTAGTGAATACTTCAAATTGCTAGTTTATACCAGGTTGTTCAATAAATTTTGCTATTCAATATGGAAAATACAATTTTATGGTTTGAAATACACTTTTCTTATTCAGTATAGTCTCCCTGAACATCAATACACTTGTTCAACGCGATTCCAATTTATGAATTCCATTTCTGAAGTGATAATCTAGAAAACCTGCAAAATACGCTTCCAAAGCTGTTATGATCTCATCATTTTATGAAAAACGCTTTCCACGCATGAATTTTGTTAGGTCTGGAAGCAGATGGAAGTTGCTAGGGGCCAAATTTGGTGAATACGGTGGATGCGCCAACAATTCGAACTTTAATTCATGGACTTTCGCCATTGTCAAAATGCTCTTGTGACACGGTGCATTGTCCTGATGACAAATATTTTTTTCATTTGCAAACTGGGTCTTTTTTCACGGAGTTTATCCTTCAGCGGGTCTAAAAGATTACAATAATATTCCGTATTTAGAATTTATTGTATTATCAGTTTGCAAGTAATCCGCAAACAAAGTTTATTTCGCATTCCAAAAAACTGATGCTGACATTTTCTTGGCCGATTTCTGGACATGAACTTGTTTCGGAAGAACCAGGTTTACATCACTCTTCAGCCTCTGTTTTTGATGTAGGATCAAGGTAATAGACCCAAGTCTCATCCATAGTGATGAATCGACGCACAAAATCACTTTTACCCTTTCGAAAACGCTCTAAATGCCTCGTTCGAAAATTTTTTTGTTCCATTGTTAGCGAATGCAGCAACAAATGTGCACGCAGCTTTCTGAAACTCAATACTTCAGTCAAAATATTGCTTACACTGCCCAATGGCATGCCTAATAATACGCTCACATATAAGTAGATGATCTACTTTTACTCAAAATCCGTAATTAAAAAGCCCGATTTCCCATACACAATTTTTCTCCCAAAATCTGAGATTATTAGAAGGCCATTACGCACTGCGACCAGAGCTGATCTATTGTGAAAAATCTCAGATTATAAAATAATCTTAGATAATAACGAAACATTTTGACATGCAACCCTGTGTTTTCTGTGTTATCGTTAATTATTATTACGAATGTAAGGAGAAACATCAAAATAAAAACTAAATGAAATGAATGCCGGCAAAGAAAACAGGTCGGTAAACATAATTCTAATAAAATTTTTGTTAAATATTAATTGCGCAATTAAATTAGCTATTCCTTCTCCTTGTATTTTCTTCATATCGTTAATAATAATTAAAGAAACCAAAAACACCGAAATATTCCACCAAAGCAACTTCTATGAAGAAAAACCTTTCAAAGCAGTATTGACAGCTGATTGTCAATTTTGCAGGTAATCTGCCATATGTGAACGGGTAAATTAATTTGGTGGATTTATAGGTGATTAATGCATATGTGAACGTTACTCGACGATTTTCCGATACGATATTCTGAATGTTTTCTACGATTCCTAGTGTTGTTGCTGTTTTTGGACGTCTTTGACACTTGTGCGATTACATTCAAATTCTGTAACCCACCTTTCTACTGTTCTAATTAATGACGAAAGGTTCTTATACACTTTCAAAATTCGTTCATAAATTGCCGTTGCTTTTAAACCTTCCACAAATAAAAATTCTCTCACTGCAGGATACTTGAAATAGAAAATACTGTGATACACCGTTACTAATGGCTTGTAAATAAACCATATTGAACAACCTAGGACTTTGACTTTTTCAGAAATGTGTGGGAGGTACCTGAAAGTTTGATTATTTACTGTACAATACTAACTCAAATTGGAAAAGCTACGAATACTAGCGATAGGAAATGTTTACCTTATCGGCATAACATTATAACATCAAGCGTTAACGGTAACGTCAAAAAAAAAAAATGTATGTCGTCTAATTGCAGCTCCGAGGTGGCCAATTGTCATCGATAAGGCTACTAATCACACGATTACCGAACATAGCGCTCTTCATATATATGTTTGATTAGCTGAGGACATGGTGTACCATCCAGATGAAAAGAATAACTAAGCTTCACAGCTAAAATGGCTTTTACTGCAATATTTCCGAAAAACGTTCCAATGATTTGCGTACATCGAAACCAGCTGATATATTGGCTTCGAGGCAATTACATGAGAGTTTTTGATCAGCAGATGCGCCAATTTTATATGCCAAATTGAAAAATTGTTCAAGCTTTAAGCGATAAATTTTGTGTATCGAAGATGTGTATTTTTTGAGCGCAAAATGGCTGTCACCATCAAAATAAAATTTCATTTAAAAAGAAGCTAGCTAATGAAGCACCCTTTATAATACAAAATACTCATGTCCAGGTCTAACTGGCAAGAGCAGCTAGTGCTTGTTATACCTTCAAATGTAGAATAATTATTCACAATTATTTGTACTCTTTTCAGTACTCAAAAAAAGTGTATTTAATAAAAATAAATTGTAAAATATATACATAAAAATGTTATAATATAAATATCGCTATATGTGTAAATATATAAATAAGTATATAAATTTAACTCAGTAACTAAGAGAAATTTTTTCGCTCAACAATTTAAATAAACTATTTACCATTGGGATGCAAATTTAAATGCGAAAATATGATGGAAAGGCGGAAAGAAAGAAATCAATGGTAAATCAGGAGAGTATTGTGTTGTTGTAATGGCGAATATACCTAATTGAAATGATGGAAAATAAATTAATTTTATATCATGCTTAAATAGAGCTTTTATGTCTCACCGCTTCACTTTAATTATCATTTACTACCACTATTGACTTATTTAATAATTAATGGATAATAAAGTCAGAGAGAGAGAGAGTGAGAGAGAGAGTGAGAGAAGGAAGAGGCAGGCAAGCAGCAATATTTATAACAGTACATGGTGTGTTTACTTTGGTGTTGATGTTGTTAGAGACTTGTTGACAGTTGTGGTCCACGCCAAGCTCATCTACTGATTTACCTTTGCCACGCCGAATGTCCTTGCAAATTAAGTTAATATGATTCCTAAAGTTTGCTTAGCATGTGCAAATTCTACACATGCATACATACACCCGCATAATCCCACATAAACAAACAAGACCACGAATGCATTCATGAAAACGTGTACGTCAAACAAACACGTGTCCATAACGATAATACCCACACAAATACCCACACATAAGCATATTGCTGAGCGACTAGCTGTTGTTGTCACAGATTCAGACCGGCGTCGACGACAGCCACCTCTGCGATGGCGACCGAACTTTTTTGTCCCTTAACGGATGCGAGTGGGTGTTGTTGAGTTGCGGGTGACGGCGTTTGGTTGGCGGTCGGCTTTTGGGGCCGGAGGACCGGGGACATACTCGAACACCAGCCAATTTAAAATGTCAATTAATTAGCAGATTGCCAACAGATGCATACAAGTGGAAAATTGATTACTGCTACATAACAGCACAAATCATCTCTTTCTCTCGAAATCATCTGATGTCATGTGCACTGAGACGATTTGATTTCGGTCTTTTTTCCATTGGTAAAAGCAATTCTAGCGACAGCAGGGATTACGGTGTCAGGGGCAATACCAACCGCGCCTTGACTTGTTTTGCCATTCCAGTGCACTCGATTCGTTTTGGCTTAATTGGTTTCACTGCGGGACGACTTCATTTATGTACGCGCGACTTGAACGCTAAAAAAAACTGCAATAATGATAAAAAAAAACATTCTTTTTAATTATAATTTTTCTATTTCTTCCATTTTAAGTTTTAATATCACTAGCCTACTCGGTTGGCTGAGTGATGGTATAATGCGTACTTAAGAGAAAAAAAGGAGTGGTATCCCGCCAATGCATCTTTGAAATAATTTGCAGTGAATATTAAAAATACTGAACTTCTCGATAATTGGTTTATGTAATCTTGAAACTTTTAAGACTCAATCATGAGACGATCTGTTCTTGCTCAAAAATTTAGGGTGTGGCAAAAGTTGCCCAGAGTCCATTAAAAGTATATAATGAATAGGTAATTGTATGAAGTAATCACAAACAAAGTTACTACTCAAAGAATTATGCTGGTAATTAGGAAACAGTTACTAGCCTATATTTGTAGCCCCGATGTTAATTTTTTTAAACTTTAACTTTAACAAAAATATTTTTGAAAAATACCATGTAACATTGTTATGTGAAAGTAATACAACTTTTTTAATATCAGTAGTGAAAGCACAGCAAATTAATAAATTACCAATTTCTCCAACTATTTTCACTTATTTTCATTTAAATATAAAAGAAATAAATGATTGGCGCGTACACTTCTGTCAGATGTTTGGCCGAGGTCCTCCTCCTATTTGTGGTATTCGCTTTGATGTTGTTCCAGAAATAGAGGGACCTACAGTTTCAAGCCGACTCCGAACGGCAGATGGTTTTTATGAGGAGCTTTTTCGTGGCAGAACTACATTCGGAGAGTTATCATATTCTGCCGAGGGTTTTAGAAAAAACTTTTTCTTCATTTTGGTGTTTCATGCACGGAGATTCGAGCCTACGTACTTCGAAGTAATATGTATATAATAGACGCAAATCTGATCGAAATTTTCTCGACAGAGATATCTTTTTGAAACGTAATCACTCCGACAATGCAACACTTATTTTTGGAGTAAGTTTTTGAAAATTTCGAAATTTTGATAAGTTGTAAAATAATCAGCTTCGAAGTGCGGTGGCGCAAAAGTAATCACCTTATCGGAAGATTTCTAATTTTAGCAAATACATCATTACGCCATACCTCAGTCATATTTGACAATTGTGAACTCGACAGCTGCAGTATACAAACAGGCAAGCAATGGAGCGCATAAAGATTTTATTTTCACCTTTTTCCATCATTAAAAATCATTTCCATCACTAAAAAGATCAAAATTTGTTTGTTTGGCAAGTAATTCCTTCAAAAAACAAACTAAATGATATAGCTTTTCTGTCCCTTTTTGAGCGCGAAATAACATTATCAAAGCAACCCACAACCCAGAAATTGAAATTAGTCCTCCTACGTTTTGCTCCGCGAAATCCTCTTATGTTGAATCTGAATGTCAAAATATTCGACTACAAGATTGTGAGCCTCTGCCGCCACATTTAGCAAATTCTACCGATTGAATGGCAAAACGCAATTCTAAGTAAGCACAAAAATGCATCAAACTTCAAATAAAGAAATTTTGGGCAGAATTTTTTGTTTTGTTGGTTTCGTCAAATGACATTCCGAAGAGCCTCAAAGACACACAAAAATGAACTAATGTGTACATGTCATATGGTGAAGTAGCGGTACTATTTGTATTCTTGAGGCACAGCGATATGAAAAAAACTGGCGCGCCAGCACTCACATGGTTCGCAAGCATATTAAATACATACATTATTTTGTGGAATTCACAGGAATTGCACATGTATACATACATATGTACATACGTGTTGAATTCGAAGGAGCTTAGTTTGACGCGCTTATTTATTTATATATTAATAACAATTTGGTGGTTGTGCTCAGCTGTGCACGATTATTTCTGTGTGATCAAAGTCTCACGAAGCGCAAAGCACCTGAATTCAATAGAGTGCGCTTACTGAAAGATCAAAATAAAACTGGGTAATTATTGTACACTCTATTCAGTTGTACAGGCTGCGTAAGCCTCTTAACCTCCTGCTACGAGTACGCCCATGTAAGCAGCTTCAAATGGGATGTATTTCAACCTTGAATTTGATGCTTTTAGCTCTTTAAGTGAGCCCGGTGGTCCAGAAATTAAAAAAAATCGATTTTTTATTTTTTCGATATTTCGAAAGTATAATATCTTAAGAATATACTGTGAAATTTTCATGTGGAAACTCCCAATATTATAGCTTCTATAGCCTATTAACTAGGTAGAGAGCGGTCCGCACGGCTCAGACTTTAAGATATAATAAATATCTCGAAACGGCTTTTTTCGCCCTGATGTTGTCACAAAAAGAAAAAAAAAAAACTATTCAACCGAATCGTCTGAAATTTGAATATGTAGAATCATATTATTATTTCAATTATTTCGTATTTTTTTATTAAAAACTGAAAAACTCCATTTTCATTTTCAAATTTTCATGTCAAATTCAAAACCGCACCATATTGTCAATTTTTGTTTCTTTTTTTATTTTAGTACGGGACATAGCTACATTCATACTGTTTAATTTATTTTTTAGTTTTTGTGTTTCAAATAAATAGAAGAAACAAAGTGGACAACACCGTCTAGGTCCAATTTTTCGGGAGGGTTAACTTCAGCGCAATTTTTAAAATTATTAAAATTAATTTTTTTTCCATGGTTGTATAACGAAAAGTGTCAGTTGTGAATAACTCCTACACAATACCGTTTTTACAATTTTACACGATAGAATAATGCGTTCAAATTATTGAAATTTAATATGAAAAGCATCGATCTTTAAGAACAACATAACGCAAAATTCGCAGCTTCTTAGTGGAAATAACGTACGATTGTGTCGACAATTTAAGGCTTTGTGAAAAAAGTTTCAATAAACTGGCAGACCAAAAAACGGAGCATTCTGTTTTAGCGCCTCGATCGATATCTAAACGTTCTCAATAATTAGGCATTCATGACTCGACTGTTTGGCGTATTTTATCGACAGGCTCATGGGGAACATTTAAACGATGTCACTTTTCTCATATAATTATTAAGCGCTGTATTTTGAATAAAAATTGTGAAATCTGAAAGGATCTAAACCTGAATTAATAAAAAATGTAAACCATGTCTAGGCATGTATTTTCAAATACCCTTATACGACGTTTGTGAAATGCCTCTCTTCTAAGCACCCGAATATCTAAGCACATCATTAATGATGGTTTCCATCTGGCGTTCTCTTGATGGAACAGAATCTCGTTCCCATTCACCTATTCGTGTCACTTCTGCTCGATAGACCAATTCAATTAGGTCAGTTAATAGCAGTAGAAGTTTAAAATGAGTATTTGGAAGTGGCGAAATCTTTTTGGCTGTTTATCTGGGCTTGACGACTGTTTTTTTTCAGTCGGTTGGTTGGTTGGTTGCCCGTTTGTTTCGTATGTGACCTATTTTTAATCGCCCGTTCCCAGCCGTTTCAGTTTACTTTTGAAAGTAGCCTTACGCAAATGGTTCCAAACTATTTCGGGTGAACATGCAGTTCCTCTGAGCCAGTCTATTGCCAGCCTATTCTTAATACCGGTTTGACTACACCATTTCAATATTTTTGACAATTGGCCTACCAGAACGTGCTTCATATTCGAAGTCTATATAACCATTCGATACCGCGCAAATTGTTTAATTCAACTGATCGGATTTTTCTGACGAATTGGTTTTTGCAGTACAAAAAAATGTGTCTAATTTTCTCTTGTCTCCATTTTTATCTCCATTCTGCAATGTTGGTCGACAAACGGCCTATCAGAAGGGAGTTGTTGAAATAGCCGCTATGCAGTTGCGTTCGACAATTCATTGAGTCCATAAATAGCACCAAGTTTTTTGGATCACCTGCTCCGACTTTTTAATTCAATTTCTTTTTTTTTTACCTCGATTTTAGAATACTGTAGCACACAACTGGCTTCGCTAAGTATAAAATCGTCCAACATTTTTTTGATGAGATATCGTGGGATATGGTTCTCAAAAGACATCTAGCGAAAGATAGTCAGAAGTTTTTACTTTACCTATCATTATGGAACACGTGCGATAATCAAAGTAAATCGCGATCTTTCAATACAGAATTAAATTTAAGAAAATCTGATTGATCATTGCTTAGCATCGAATGACGATAAATGAAAATTTACAAGTTCAGCAAATACTAACAATACTTTTATAACTAAAATATTTCATATACTATATATAAATAATAAAATTTTATAAATACATATTTAAATACATCGAAAATACCAACCCAAGTAGAAGCTAAGGCGTTAAAATGAAACATCGAAGAAGTTTTATAGTGATCATATGTTGCCCCCATGGATTGTGTCATGCAATTAGTCCTCTCAGAGCTCGCAGCTCACCGCTCCACTGTCTGGGTAGGAATTTTGCTACCTCCGTAGCAGGTCTTTGAAGGAATTACTTGCTGGTTTTGCAGGCGTCAGTACTGTACCAACTTACTCTTATTAGCAATAAAAGTTGGAAAATATAATTTTATCATCATTTTTGGATTCAATTCAATTCCTATCAGCGAATCCTGCAGCGAATCATATTTTCAAGCCGCAGTATATTTTTTGAATATATAGGGTCCGCCATATAACTTTACGGAATTAAAAATGCTATAAAAAAGAAACTACTCAATATTTTTTCAAACTGTTTTTTTTATTTTGAAGTTCAATCCTTCCGGTTAATGATGGAACACAACTTCATTCATACGGCTGCCTCGGCTAGCGATGCACCATCCCATACGATCGGTCCAATTTTTCAACACATTTTCGATTGTATGCGGCTGTATTTCAGCTATGATATCGCGTATGTTGGTCTTCAGTGCATCAATTGTTGCTGGTTTGTTGGCATAATACTGGTCTTTGACGGCACGGTTTTTGGTCGGTCACGCGTTGGTTTGTCAATAAGCAACCCAGTTTCTCTTACTTTTTTCGCAAAGTAACGCACATACGCTTCATTCGGTGCTTTTCTTCTTCCCATTGCCATACGTAATTTTCGTACACATTCTGCAACATTACCATGATTTTCAAAGTAATGTCGCAATATTTCCCAGCGTTCTTTGAGCGTATACACAACCATTTTCGTTCAGCGGAAGAATAAAACTAATTTTCTGTCAAATCAGATGACAGCTAAGTGTTACCATTCTTCAAATAATACCTATTTCAAATCCATGGCCCTGTACTATCCGGGCCCTGTACTATCCGCACACCTTTCTAATGATGCGTTCTAAATTTCGATAATACTTTCTGCACATTAGAGAAGCTTTCATTACCCACAGAGACTGCTGCACGATGTGATTTGCGAATTTTAACTTGAATGGCATCCCCAACAACTAAATTTAGTATTTACATTTATCCACCATTCAGTCACGGTTACAGCCTTATCAAGACCTCAATAGGTATAGAAACCACAGTTAAAGGAATTCCAAACAATTTGCAAAATTAACAACAATATTAACCAACGAACATAACAGCATTGCTGCCTTTCTTTCTAAACCAAGTTAAGCCAATTTAAATTTGCTATTTGTTAAGAAATCGATTGCAGCATTGAGCAGCAGAGGAAAGGCCAAACGCAAATACACGCGTTGCCAACAATGCCAACAAAATTGATCGCTCAGCAAGTGCAAGGCGTTTTCACACATTCACACTTATATACACAAACATTCCCATGGCAAAACACAAATAAGCGCCAAGAGTACTAAAGCACATATTTACTCGCCATTCAAGTAGTCATTGAATCTATTTTCAGTGCTTATTGATTATGGAAAACTGTGAAAGGTTATTTAAATAAGTTGTCTAAGACTTGTTAGTAGATGCCCGTGAAGGAGTGAAAACTTGATGCAGTGAAAAAAATCGAATAAAAGTTGCACAAAAGCAGATTCATATTAACATGCGAGTATACATACATTTACCTATACATAAATATACTCCTACATTCGAGGTTTCCAAGTTAGTAAGTGGAATTTTAAAATTCTTTCAAGTTTTAAATTTAGGTGGTATTACATGTGCAATTTTGTTTAAAAAAGTTTTATATTAGATTGATTGATTTGGGTTTTGTGGCACCGAACCACGTCAAAAAATTAGAAATGTAAATTAATCGATTTTGGAATAACTAAGTAAACCAACTGGCGCCGGTTAGCATGAGAAAGAAACGACTGGCGCACTTTGTTAAACTCGGCCAAAATCGCGTAAGTGGTTATCGCGCCAATTAAGAAGAAGAATAAGTAAACTGTAGTTGCTCTTTTTTTGGGTATATTATAATAAAAAAGTATATATTTTTAGACTTCAAAGAAAATTGCTTTTTCAATCAGCTACTTAACCCTTAAATGGGCTTTGTTTTTCATATGAAATTAATTGAAAAATCGCTCTTACAAGCACTCTAGGAGAATTTTGAGCCTTACTTTTGTATTAAAAGAATATTGAACGGGCTATAAAACTAGTAAAACGGGAGCATCTAGAGTTTTTCTAAAAATTCTGAATAAAAACTTGAAGACCTGATTATATTTTTTTCGAAATTTTTAATTTTTGTTAATCTTGGCACAAAGTTTGGGGCTTCCAGTTATTATTGTTGTAAAAAGCCTTTCAAAAAAACTGTTTAAAATAAAACATTTAAAAATGTAGATTCTTTCAGGTTTAACTATTTTTATTCAAAAATACGGCTCTTAAAAATGAAATGGGAAAAATTGCATCATTTAAATGTTCACTAAGAGCAAGTCCCAAGTAAAATCCGCCAAGCAACCGATTCTTGAATGTCCAAGTATTTAGTACTTCGAGATATCGATGTTGAAGGTTGTTCAGTAATACTTTGCACTACAGCAGCAATATACTCAACAGAACGTCCAGTTTTTAATCGGCCAGTCATTTTCCTATCCTCGTTAGAACCAGTTTGTTGAAATTTTTTCACCAACATTTGAATTGCCGACTCATTTGGACGTTTATTTCCACCAAAAAAATCACGAATTTGGCGATATTTTGTTCTTAAGGATCTGCCATTTTCATAACAAGTTTTAATAATTTTAACGCCTTGTGCTATCCTGTAGAATTGTACTTCTCTCTACTTGGCATTTGTCAAAGGTGTCATTAAAAAGATACCGCCTAAGAATTATTCACTACTGACATCTAAGCGCCACTTTTAAAATATTCTTCAGAATTCACTATAGTTTTAGAAAAAAAAATCAACATACAAAAAATAGTTGAAACTTGTTAATGCGTCGCACTTCTAATATTTTGAACACAGGTGTTTATTTAGCAGTTTTTATTTTCGCAAAATTGAATCATATCGACAATAATAATCTCAATTTTAACAAGTGGTGATAAAAATATATATTTTAGCAAGTTCGTGAAAAATATTTATTTTATCCACCATACATTTCTAATTCATTAACACATTGATAATTTAAAAAATACACTAGGCTCTTGACGTTTTTTTGATTTACTTTTTTCCTTGTTGTACTTACGATTTTTCACCTAAATAAAACTCTGAAAATGTTAAATTATTTTGTTTATTATTGTAAAGGTACTAAATAAATTATTAAACAACAAATATATAATTTTTAACAAAAAAGAAAAAAAAACGCGCTTTGGAGGCTTAACAAAAATTCCTTGAAGCGAAAGTTTAAAATACAGCAAATTTTTTTTTAGAGTCGGATGACTTTTACAATAGTATTCAATTATCTGCGGCAATGATTTCTTTTGTTTTTTATTATTTGTATGTTTTCTACGACGGCCGCCGTAGCCGAATTGGTTGGTACGTGACTACCATTTGGAAGTGCCTGTATTCGAATTTCCGTGCATGAAACATTAAATAATAGAAAAAGGTTATTCAAATAGTGGGCGTCTTTCGCTATTCAATGGCAAATTTTCGCTTGTATTTCGGCCATGAAGAAGTTCCCTTTAAGAAACCATCTGCTGTTAGGAGTGGACTTAAACCTGTAGGTCCCTCCATTTGTGAAACAACAGTAGGATCTCCATCAAATACCCAATAAAGGGTATAAGCGCCAATTATATATGAATATATAAATATTATCTTATAATTTGTCATGAATTGTACACTTAGTGGAGCAATAACAGCGTGAGACGGTAAAAGTTGTCGAAGAAAAATTTCATACGCACGTGAAACCATAGATCTTATACATAAATGTTGCATACTCAATTTTTCATTTTCTTATCAATCTAATTTTTTAAATACCATACGAAATACTTTTTTATGATAATTAAAAAAAAGTAGTAAAACTTTCCTCTTACGAAATAATATATAAAAAAATTAAAAAATTAAATTGATAAGAAAATGAAAAACTGAGTATGGAACATTGCTATATAAAATCTTTAAATATAATATGCAATTTTTCCAATATTAAAAAAAAAATTGATTTTTGTCGTACGGTGTAATATCAACAAACATTTTTATAATAGCATTACAGAAGTTGACTTTTTAAGAGCTAATAAAAACCACGAAATAATAACTTATTAACGTTTTGATATGCCTCCCGCCTAAACAAATTCGGATGCAAAAGCACCTTCACGAATACTAAAATTTAAAAATGTCATACTAAAGCCCTAAAGCACCTTCATAAACACTAAAAGTTAAAAAATCTATTAAATTTAAATAATAGGAAAAATAAATCCAAAGGCATTGATATAAAATGTTGACGATTAAAAATGTTCGCGATTAAAAACAAAGACAAAAAGCAAGATGCTTCTTCAAGTATGAAAGGGCCGGCAACACTACTTACAGACTACCTGTCCCTCAAAATGGAAATCCGCCCGTTGCGGATTTTATTTTTCTAAATTAATCTCTGCGCAATGGCAGGTAGAATACACTTATGTATTCTTCCATTAGACGAATGTCAATACTCACGTTACTGCCAAGTCAAATATAGGACCAGTTAGCATTCATCACGTTATCACGTTTTTACTTGAAACATTGCAACTATCAAAGAAAGGAAAGGCAAAGTTAAGACAATAAGAAGATTTTCTCAAATTCCAATGGCAATACGAAATGAAATGTTTATTTTGCGCACTTTTCCATAACTTACCTTTTGACATACGTTGACGCAAATAATACCGTTTTTGCCCATACTTCTGGGTTTTAAATGCAGCTTTTAGCAGGTCAACCAAACGCGATTTAAAAAAAGTTCTAAATTCACCCTATTGTACGCCTATTTTGGCGGTGTCCATCACGTTACGTATACGCCATGACAAACTAAACCAATGCGATAAAGTAGACGCGGTGTAAACCAATTCCAAAAACGTCGTTTGGCGATGCGTGCAATAGTAACATTATCAGTCGCCACGAAAACATCATCAGCTTTCACTGGCTTGCCACCTATGCATGTTGTTCGGTTCAAACTCAATGTTAGCATCGCTGAACTGACCAGAACGCTTTCGTCGCATACACGCTAAGCAGCCGCATAAAAAATTCTGAATAAATAATAAAATAAATACCTTCGGTAATTTCTATAATTTGTGTTGAAATTGATTTTGCTACATACAGTGAAATGTTACTTTCTCTTTCGTAGGTAAAACCATATCGATATTTATCAAGCAGTGTCAACGTAGTAAAGAAAAACAAACTGCTTGTGCTACATGAAAATTGTAGAACCATTATTAGCTATTATTTACACATTTTGCGCATTTACGCGCGCAATAGAACAAATTTCTCATAGAAATATCCGTCCTTTCAAAAGGTTTTACGAATTTCTTTCCATTCTATGCAAATTTTTACTCAATTTTCCACTCATTTATATGCGTAGAATTTGCAATTACCTAATTTCCTTTTCGTTGCGTGTAACGAGTATGTACTGTTATTAAGCTTAATTTTTTCAAGCAAATTGATTTGGATACGTTGTGCTGGCTAATTTTTCTTTTTTTATTCAGATTTTCGCACTTCTAGTTGCCTAAGTCGAAAAAATAATAACATGTTTTAAAATTTATTTTATAAAATTGTGCAATCCATTTCATGATTACAATTCGCACCCAGCAAATTCAAATAAATTGGCTTGGAAATGCAACCAAAAATATTCAAAACCAAATACTGAAAGCCATCGAAAATTTTAACAACCGTAATACAATAGATTTGTATGTAGGTGCATATATATGTAGTGTCAACCGTACAGTTGCTCATAATATTGATGGAATGTTGCTGGTGCGCAGATATGCAATATTTGCTTGTGGTTAAAAATAAAAGTCAAGTTATATTTAAACAAATTTTATTTCCAAATGCAATAATTAGTATTATTTATTAATAATATAATAATATTTGTGGGAAACTAACAAAACCCACCTGTTGCTCTCAAAAGTTTATTCATTTTGGATGGTGTAATGTTGAACCAATGAAAAGTGTGAAGTATAATTTAATATCCCTTTGCTAACACTTCTTATCACAGTTCATGAAAAAATTTCTGATAATCTGTTAGTACTAGATCAAAGCTAATTAATTCTCAACCAAACTCAAATAATTTTTTGTAGCTTCACAAGGTCCGTAAACCCTTACGTATTAGTATTGTAGGGGTGACGCTGATTCATCACATATGGACTAGCATAATTTTTGGTTCACGACTTGTTTTTCAACACCATTGATGATTTGCTATAGAAAAGGGTTTTGCAATCTCTCACACAGTAAAATGATGATCCGACACAGGAACTCCTTCTTATTTTGACATCATCATAGATGACAAAACTTATTGGAGGTGTAGGTCATTCTTTTGATGTGGGTTTTGACTTTTAGAGATCTTTACATTTTCTTATCGCCCCTTAGTGTCACCTAAGGTAGCCGTCGTAGAATGAGTTTGTGCTTGACCAGCATTCGCCAGGACTCAGGCTTGAAATCCACTGTGGACACCAAGTCCAAAATGTTAAAAGACGTGTTTTCTAATAGCGAGTCTATTTTTGTCCTTTTCAGTCAAGGCCAAGTTTCGGATCTTCAGTTCTAATGTAAAGTCTGTGCTGCTATGTGGTCGCGAGCTCTGGGCACTAACATTTGTTTCGATTCGGAAATTGCAAACTTTTGTCACCTCTTGCCTGTACAAAATATTAAGTATCTGTTGGCCAGAAATGATACTCTAATACAGACCTACTGGAATCGACCAATGAACTTCCCATCCAGCTAACAATCAAACGCAGATGGTTTTGTTGGATAGGCCATTCACTGCGCAATGATGACAGCGAAGTCTTCAAGTTTTAAGATTTTAAGTGGAAAGCCTTGGGCATGTTCTTCATATAAATGCCATTTTTTTTTTTTGTTTTTTGGAGGTGGCAAAAAGCATTGAAAGCCGAAAAGTGTGAGACTTGTCTTTCGACTCACCCACTAAAAACCCCACCCCAGCTCCGTTTCCCTCCCGCGGGACGACCGTTAGGTAATACTTCACGGGAGGGGGAGCGGCCTATTGCCTCTTCATGAAAATCTGCGCTGATGTTCAGCACGTCGCAGTTTGGTATTTACTTATCGTTAAGTATTAATTCTGGGAGGGGAGCGGTCTATTGCCTCTACTTGAAAATCTATGCTGCTGTTCAGCGTGACGCAATTTGGTGATTCCTAATACCGTTAAGTATTACTAGGTACTACTTCACGGGAGGGGGTGTGGCCTATTGCCTCTACGTAACAATCTGCGCTGTTGTTCATTGCGACGCAGCTTGGTAATTACTATCCTTGCCATGTTACTGACAGCGGACCAATGTTCTTCTGAGTCAAGCATGATGTCTACTAGGTTGCTAACCATTATTGGCTTCCCCACCCTATCACTCAATTCTACTCTTTCCAGCTCGAAACGAGGGCAGACAAAGAAAACATGTTCTGCATCTTCAACTAGACTGTCGCAAAAGGTGCAGTACGGGTCATCTTCGTGCTTAAATCTATGCAGATAAGCCTTAAAGCATCCATGCCCACTAAGTACTTGGGTCAGGTAGAAATCTATCTGACCATGCTTTCGATTTATCCATCTTGCGATATTCGGGATCAATCGATATGTCCATCGTCCGTTCATGGAGTTCCTCCATTCCTCCTGCCAAGTACGGATGCTTCGCTCCCGTTCAGTCCTTCGGTTAGTCAGCTGCGCTGGATCCGCTCGATGTTTTTTTTATTTCGGCGAATTCTAGTGCAGTCAGCTTAACTGGTAGCATACCCGCAAGGACTAATACAGCATCTTCCGATACTGTGCGGAATGCACAGCACACCCTGAGGGCACATAACCGGTATACCGATTTAATGCCTTTCATGTATGTGCTGCAGTTAGTTGCTTCGACCCAGGCTGGTACCGCATATAGCAAGATAGATGATACCACACTGCTAAGCAACTTTCTAGAAGCCTGCCTAGGTCCTCTCGTATTCATCATAATACGTGTCAATGCGGTTACAGTATATAAATGCTTATGCACTTATATATGTACATATGTATGAATGTAAAAAAAATGCGCGTATGCGTTTTGTAAAAATGTGTAAGACTCTTAGTAAAAAACCTTTTAAATACTACGCTGTTAACAGTGCCCTAAAATTACAGAGCTACAAAAACGTATGCTTAGAAAAAATTTAAGGAATGTATGTACATATTTCAAAGTTGGACAATTTTTTGCAAAATTTAAGTGAAAATTTGTCGATTTTTCTTATTTATGAACATTTGAAATTTTGATTCAATTTTTGTAAGTTTGAAATGTTATTAAAATCTTATTTTTGTTAAATTTTTTACAAAGTGATTTATTTATTTATTTATTTATTGTTTTTAGATTTTTGTTGATCTTTTGGTTTCTAGTGCATAAACTATATTTTTAAAATGAACTGGCGTGAAAAGTAAGCATTGTTTTACGATTTCCTGTAGCATCCACTGTAATTAAAGTAATTATTATTTTTGAATTTTCAGTATTCCAGGAATTTTATGAGACTTCAATGTGATGACAAAAATTTAATATTAATGCTTGCTTGAATTTTCAATTCTAATTCTGTGAATATACATATTTCACACAGCAAGCAAATTCTTTTGCCATACCACAAACAACTGCTGCAAAAAATTTTCAAATCAGAAAATTTGCATTTTAAAGCTACTTTTGAGTAACTTTGCTTTAATTGAATATGCAACTAATTTATGCAAACCAAATTCAAGTACCTACTACGATAAAGTTGGAAAAAATACAAAACCCTCTCGCCAGCGTTCGTTGCACACAGGTACGTTTCATATATCCATATCGATAGATTGTTGGAATTCATTCATACACACTTACATATGTTGGGCTGCATGTGCACTTATGGTAAATATAAAATATGCATATGTATGAATGTATTCTTGTGAGGATGTTCTGCATACGTACATACATATATACATGTATGGGCATACATATGTATGTATTTGTGTATAAATATGTACATCCATATATGAAAATGGCGTATAAGTGTCAATGTCATAAGCCGTTATTTGTTGAGGAGCAGCACAGCCACAGGATTTGACCCTTTTACATGCATATCCGTTGGATGCGTGTGCGGAATTTGTGAAATCTGTGCGTTCATGCGTTTACACGTATTATTATTGTAGATAAGTATATACATACATACATTCATAAATAGGTGCTGGTGAGGATTTCAAGCGTCAGTGCTCAGGTTGAATGGAAAACGATTATTTATGCTGAAGTGATAAAATATAATATCCCCTTATAAGTTGTTGTCTGTTTTTAAGCTATATATACATACGTATGTTTGTATACATGTAGTTGCTCACATAATATAAGGTAATGCTGCTCACTTAAATATCATAACTGAATTAAATCTTAATGAATGCTATGCATATTAAATCCTTTAGAGTGGTGAGCTACACGGGAGAGTGTAGCAAAATAAAGTTGGCACAAGGGACGCATCAACACATCTTATTTCATTTCCACGTCATCGCAAAATCGATTTCCCCTACCGAACTACGTGAATATTTTGTTTTTATTTTTTATGTGCAAATGCCCGCGTGTGTATGCTTTTTCTGTTTCTGATCACACTGCTGTTTTGATACTAACACATCCACACAAATGGATGATATGTACACAGGAATTTCCGTTACACACAAGCTCACATTGTTTGCACGTTGATTACGCGTGGCGGGTGGGGGTGTATGTACTCCAAAAAAGCCCAATGAACAATTTATGTAAATTACAACATCAAGTCTGCCTGGCCGCAAAGTGTCTACATACACTACTGCCACACGAACATGCAAATAAATGTACACAAACATAGCCACATTCGCGCCCACATTCATTTACATGTTCCGCCTTGTGTCCAGCCTTTTTTGGCGCGACACTCGTGCGAGTACATAAAATGGTTCGATTAAGCATAACCGCAGGTATTGTCAACGAATAAAAATACTACAAAAAAAGGGAAATTGCCAAACATTTCAACCTTATACAATTTCGAATTATGTACGTACATATGCGGAATTCGTAAACTATCCCGGTAGGTAATTCAGCTAACTTTAAAGTCACTTTATTTTCAGCAACTTATGCCGGATTTTTCGGGTGTTTTACTTGCTTTTAACTGGCTGCTTTCGAATGGCGTTGACGTGAAATAAGTCAACTTGTTTCCAGCTAACCATAGTTTGTTTATTTATAAGCTGGTTTGTAGTGAGCTTATTAATCAAGTATTTACTCAATTTATCAACTTATAATTTATAGGTAAATCAACTAATTCTGAACGATTCTTATGTGCCACTATTTTTTTAGCTGATAAAAACTAGTAAATGTTGCGTGTGCAGACCGTAAGACGATAAGAAATAATTCGCGTCATACACAACTGATCTAAAGTCAGATCGTATTAGTACCTGAGGTTAGTGACACAAGAATTGTTTCCTCGGTACAAAAACATCAATATATACCTATATATTTTTCACTACCTCAGTTCACTCATAATGACCACCGTTTACTGCGTTGAGTGGTGTGACAACGAAAAAAATCCCTCCTCCTCTTCTGTGGAAATACCCGTCCCGGAACGACTTTCGGGACTACTCCGGGAGGGCACAGATCGGCGTCCACGAAATGGACCAATTCTATTCACCCACGTCTGGGTGCTTCATATTTGTAGCCAGCTTCATGTTATAGGCTCGTCTTCTCATGTTTCTTGTTGTACTGTGTCGAGGTCTATCTTTTTTTTCGTAATACGTTTTCGATGTATCTTTTAACCGCATTCTAGCTGTCAATGCGTTCAAGCATTTTGCTAAATATATTGGACGGCGCGATGTCGCCAATCTGCTCGCTCAGAGCATCTCTTTCCACGAGCCATCAACTGTCGCAACTAAACAGCGTGTGTTGGGCGTCATCGCGCAGTGGTTCGCAATATATGTACCTGGGGTCGCTCACCCATTCGGCATAGGTATTTCTTCACTATATTATACTCTAAGATGCGACAATAAATGTCGAATGTGTAACGAAAAATGTAAAAAAGTTACTGCGTTTATTTAAAATTTAAATTGGATTCGATTTGAGAAACTATCTTAGCTGAAATTTAATGCTTTTTGACAAGCTTTAATTTACTTGTATTAGAGTGATACATTAGGTTCGTAAAAGCTGAAATAAAAAACGTATATCCTTGACACAAACGCACCGATATATCACACTTTACAAACAGACAAGCAATGGAGCACCTAAAGGTCAAAATAAAGATTTCCATCATTTCAAATCATTTTCTTTAATTTAGTAAAAACGTTATTCAAAAACAAATGGATGTAATGTTTTGCGCTTCTTTATACCTAAGAAAAATAAGTATATGTGCCCAAACTTAATTTCAATTATATGTACCAGAAATGATCAGTTTTTTCAGTTCAATAGTTCTAATGAGAAGTAACAAACAAAGGAAGCAACTCCATTTTAATTTGCTTATTTAACACATAAGAAACCAGAGACGAATATGTTCAGGTTGGTGGCTCACAGGTGGCCTCTTTTTTAAGCTTCAATCTGAATTTTTTATTTTCTTATAATAAAAAATTTAAGATGACCTCTTAATTTTTTAAAATTAATTTCTTTTTGAGTCGAAGGAATTGAATATTTCCTTTCTTTGTCATATTTTATATTTCAAAATGAGTATGAAATGTTCTGTATCTGCCCAAATGGCACATTTTTTGCTTTTTGAGATCAGTTTTTCTTGGACAATGTATTGAAGTAAAGTCAGCGGTTTTTCCATTCAAATTTCCTATTTCATTTAAAACATTTTCAAAAGTGTTTTTAATGAAAAATTGTGCAATTCAATACTATTCAATGCACGAGTGACCAATACTGGGACTCTAAGCTAACTTGACTTTGAAGATCCACTTAGTGATATTTGGTGGTGCCCGTAAAAATACAAGTAATGGCTTGGGCCGGTGTAACCGTAGATGGGCGCTCTCCAATCGTTTTCATCGAGCCTGGCGTCAAGGTAAAGGCGAAATATTATCGGGAACGTATTCTGAAGGTTGCTTCGAAACCGTGGTCAGACAAACTTTTCGGTGGAAGACCATAAACATTTCAACAGGAAAGGCGCCGCAACACAAAGCTCGAATGAACCAAGAATGGCTAAAAACAACGTTCCGAACTTCATAATGTCCCCACAATGGCTCTCAAACTCATCAGACGTGAATCCGATGGATTATTCTCTTTGGGTCATTTTGGAGAGAAAGGTCCGAATTAAAAGATTCACCAGTCTCGATGCGCTGAAAAAAGCCACATTCGGGCAGCTTGCGATTCGTTTCTGGACCGTCTCAAGGTCATAGTCTAGGCAAAAGGTGGTCGCATCGAGCAAAAGTAAATTGATTCTTAGTTTTACAATATATTATTTTCACACATTTTTTACTTTGAATTGAATAAAAGTAATTTTCCAAACTAAATGGAATAAACAAAAAACAGAAAAATATTTCTTTATTGTGAAATGTCACCTTGACAACGAGCATACAACTTCAATTGTTTGTTCGATACTTAACGGGATATCGATCACTGCAGCCATTTACCGAGAAAATAATGGTATCATTATACATATATAGGTATGTATATATATATTATACTATGGATTATTATTATTATATAATATTATAAAACATTTAATTTTGGTTTTGTTGTTTTGGTTACGGTATTGAATTTTTCCTTCATATAAAAACTGTATTTTCTTGTTAAAAATCAATGCAAAAGTTGGAATTTGTAATTAAATAAATTTGATTAATAGTTTTGAGTTTCGTACAAAGTTTGGATCTTTGATTCAAATGGCTTTCATTAAAGACTGAATAATATTTTTATTGAAAATTTGTTTAAATTAAATTACAGAAACTGAATGACAAATTACAAGGGATGTGAGGGTTTTTTTTCGACGGGCTTACTTTTTTCCCGGAAATAAAAGCTCGGCATTTTTTGGAAAAATTAATGTTCTTAGCTTGACTTCAACGATTAAATGATTAGCAATGCCATTGGCTTTAATCTGTTGCTATTACTACGTATCAGTTTCACAATTTAAAGTTACTCACTATACAGGTGTGCGAGTACAACAAGGATTTTTGGCGTTTTCCAATGTGCACACTTACTTGCCGCAGAAACACCGACTTTGTTAAAATTCACCTACCACGACACAACTTAGCACCCCTTCAATACCACAGCAAGCGGATATCGTATGTCTGTATTATAAATCTTATTGCTTTAAAGTTTATTGAAATGATTTAAACACCCAGAACATGGTCAAGGCAAGCACTCTTCTTAGTTGTACCCAGTTATATGTATGCAATGCCGCTTACCTCACCTGTTTCTTGCGCGCATGAGTGGAAATACTAAATATCGCTAGTAGCGCTGCGGACCCGCACAGCTGAGGTATATGAATTTTCATTTAGTTTATATGTATTATGTTGCCGCCACACTTTTATGTGTGGTAATTGCATTATACCACCAGTATTGTAAATAACACTCAACTCCTTCGGTGCGGTGCGGCAACTCGTCGCCCCATCGAGCGTTGAAAGTGCTTACCTACTTGCCATCCTTGTGTCCAGAGAATCTACCTTATTTTTATTTTCTGCTTTCGGAGCTTTGCGTTGCACAACTCGTTGCTGGTTTCATTATGTTGGCTATTCGAGCTCAAGCACACACACACACACAAAAGTGCTATTTATTTGTATATTTGTATTCTTTACATTTGGTATTGTCGGTTCCGAGCATTTTACTGCCAAGTAGGGCTTGCTGCCTATTTTACGGTGCACGCTTTGCCTGCTTTGGTGACCATTGTTGCATATTTCATATTTTTCCCAACACCATAAATATTTATATATGTTCACACGCACACGTTGAGTTATGTGTCTGTATATAAGAATTTTATGTGTGCGTACAATATGTTTGCATGGGATATTTTTTTGCCTCTATCTCTTTATACCCTATATTAATACATCTATATATACATATATACAGAGGTACATATTTTTATGAGTGTATATGTGCGCTCGCGCGTATAAATTGGTTTGAATAACACACAAAAAAAGGTGTGTTGGTGCGCACAGTCATAATCATAAAATCGTCTGCACAGCCGCAAAACCGGGGCCGGGTCACTTTATCGGCTGGAAAAAGCATAGTAATTGCACTCTTTGCTTCATTTCGTTCACAGCGGAAGCACATCCTCTCACGTTTCTGCCATCCAGCATTACTTGTGCTGACGTTGATGGTGTCTGTGTGTCAGTGTAGATTTGTTATTGGAATGCATCAACTCGGTTTACCTGTGCAAATATACTTTTACACATACGCAAAAACACACATTTGCATGCATAGGTAAACATAGGCATACCCTGTAGGGAAATCATTTGCTTTCGTACAGCAAAGAACGTATGAAGAGGACCCTCTTGGCCGTAGAGACGGCTGTTGATTCAGATTTAGTTACTATGTATTTAAGTTGTTTTTTTGTTTTGCGTGATGCAATAAGCTAACTGATTTTATATAACCAGTGTTGCACAATTCTTTAAAGTATCTCGTTCGCTGTAAAATTCTGGCAACTTTGGCAAAAGTACTTATGGCACTCTAACTGCCTAAAATTCTGCCATTCTTGCGCGTAAAGCTTTTTAAATTGGTATCATAAAAATTTTGCTTACTCGATTGCTTTATTATTTTCTTTGTGATTAGTAAATGACTATCAATATTGAAATTATCCAGGCATATATTTGTGGGAAACTCTATTATTTTTATTTACGTATTCACCTTCTCCTGTCTATGCAAAAAAAGTGCCTAAGAAAAATATTAGCATAACATTTTCAACAGTGTGGCAACCGCATATAAGTGGCGTCGTTCTGCTGCAATTTTGCCGCTTTTATTACGTGCACAGAACAAGCCCATCTTCTGGAAGTTCTTACTAGAAAACATATCAAATAAAATTACTACTCACCTGCTCATTCTTCTAGTAAAACATAGAAGCAACTTTATATTTACTGAAAATCAATTCGTTACAATTTCGTTCCTATTTCAGCCAATAATTTCCTGTATTTATCTCAAGTTATTCAAAACAAACTTCGAGTACAATGCACCCATGGTATGGGCTCTTTGTGAATTTAATGCGATCTCGAATTTCATTTCGTTTGATATTTCAATTTTTAAAATCAATAGTCTCTTATGTTAAATGGATCCGTTTAGTCTCTAATATTTTTATGAATTCTTTGAACAAGTTGTATTTGAGTCTTAGTTCATTTATTTATTAGAATAAATTATATTTATTATTAGAACAAATTTTATTACCATGAGTCAGTAGTCAGTAAAAAATCATGAGTTTTCACTCAAAATATAAATTAATACATAAAAAATGAAGTACTAATACCGTTGGGTCGGAAGTTTCAATTGCTCTGGTCCATACGTTTTCTACTCTTGCCTTTTCTACATTCTTCAGTTCAACAAACAAATTAAAAACTTTTCGGTTCATACATTTTCTGCAAATATTCCGCATACTTGCACCGCAAAGTACTTGGGCATAACGTTAGACACTGCGCTTAATGGAAGGAGCATGTCAAAACCAAAGTTGCTGAAGTTTATTTAATCCTTTGCCGTGTCATTTAGCTCGACGAAACTCGGGCTCAAGTGTTACGCCTCAACGCGTGGTAAACAGATCAGAATAATATAAACTACTTTGCAACAGCAATTATGAGACTAGTGACTAACTCTGGTGGCGTACAGATAGAAACTAACATTCAATCACGACCCAAGCTCGTGATGCTTATGTTTGATCCCACTATCTGTACACGACCTCGGCTCGTGATATTTACGTTTGGCGCGACGATCTATTTATGAGCCTGGCTCGTCATATTCATGTTTGGACCAAAATTTTCATCACCAGTCAGACTCGTTAAAGCACGCCTTACCGGCAGATCTTCAAACCTGCGTATCCAAAATACACTTTTAATCTATAATCAAATACTCAAGCATTACAGCATTTACCGATTAGTCGTGCTGTAACCATAAACATTTAAACTGATATTGAAGTAAAACTAATGAAACCATTTTGTCATAAAAACACGGATAATTTTCCATTATGTCTATTAATTTTTCGTCGTTAATTTTTTATATTCACATTTTTGTCGTAAATACCAAAACAAATGTAAAGTATTTCACAGCTACTTATGGTTACGAGGAAAAACCAAAATTCAATAGAGACATACGTCTACGGTTATGGTTACGGCGTTATGGTAGGTCACCTATAACCGCTTACAGTGATGCCAGCTGTGGGGATCCAGTGCAAAATGTATTGCTGAAATCATTCAACGTTTTCAAAATAAAGTAATCATGAATATCATTAAAGCCCTTGTTATATACGGAATGACGACCTAAAAAGAGATACACAGTGAAAGAAATGGCAATATTTGCGCTGCTAAGCATGGCAATATTATCAGGGGGGAAATTGACTGTTCCTCTCTTTTAGAAATAATTAACTTTTCGGTTCCTACCAGATCCTTACGTAATATATTAAATATCCGTTCCATTTGCATAGGTTCAGAACAAACTCTGCCTGAAATGCTCCTATTGCTCGCTCTCTTCATGAACTCAATGAGGTCTCGAATTCTATTGAATTCGATTTTACATTATCTATACTATGTTTTTCTGCTCAATTAAACTGTTAATTGTAATTTAATTTTTCAATATCGATGTTTTTGTTATATTTGTGAGTAAGAATTGTAATATAACTTAATTTTCTTTTTTTTGTTAAATTTAATTTTGTAGTAAGTAGTCAGTAAGAACAATTGTTTGTTGATTTCTGAAATTAAATAAGTAAATAAATAAAAAAAAGTGCTAAACAATGTCAAAAAATTCATGAATTTCTAATAAAAAAATATAATGGAAAACAATATAAAAAAATATAAAAAAACTTAAAAAAATAAACAAATTTCTCGTGTTAGTTTTAGTTAACTCGATATTCTAATAGCAAATGTATTTACTATTTAAACATTTCAATAAACAAACAAAAAAGTAAGCGTCCGGCGGCCGCCGTCGCCGAATGGGTTGGTGCGTGATTACCATTCGGAATTCACAGATAGAACGTTGGTTTGAATCTCGGTGAAAGCAAAATTAATAAAAAACAGTTTTCTAATGGCGGTCGCCCCTCGGCAGGCAATGGCAAACCTCCGAGTGTATTTCTGCCATGAAAAAACTCCTCAAAAAAATATCTGCCTTTCGGAGTCGGCTTGAAACTGTAGGTGCCTCCATTTGTGGAACAACATCAAGACGCACACCACAAATAGGAGGAGGAGCTCGGCCAAACACCCAAAACGTGTGTACGCGCCAATGATATATATATAGTATATATATTAGGGTGGTCCAAAAATGCATGGGAAAAAATTTATATTAAAATTTTTATGCTGCCGCCCCCCATAATGGTAAAGAATGAAAAATAAAAAGACCCGTATTTTTTTTTTTTTTTAATCAGACCATATTTAATGGTGCCGCCGGGGCTTTGAAATATCCCATGTATTTTGCATGGGAAAAAAATACTTTTTCGTAGATTTCATGTAAAAACCTGGAAAATGAATATATTTTAACAGGATAACTCAGTTTCTCTTCATAATTGGTCAGGGAATAACAACCAATTATGAAATAATTAATTTTTTTGTATTAACTATTTTTTATAGAACCCCAAAAAGCCCCCATAAAACGAAAATCTAAGAAAAAATCGAAAAACAATATTTTATATTACTTTCATGAAAATAGTTAATACAAAAAAAATTAATTATTTCATAATTGGTTGTTATTCCCTGACCAATTATGAAGAGAAACTGAGTTATCCTGTTAAAATATATTCATTTTCCAGGTTTTTACATGAAATCTACGAAAAAGTATTTTTTTCCCATGCAAAATACATGGGATATTTCAAAGCCCCGGCGGCACCATTAAATATGGTCTGATTAAAAAAAAAAAAAATACGGGTCTTTTTATTTTTCATTCTTTACTATTTTGGGGGGGCGGCAGCATACAAATTTTTTTTGGACCACCCTAATATATATATAAGCATCCACTGATATCCCACTGATGGGCAAAAATGCACAAAAATTGCAAAGTTTTACGATATTCCCTAATAGATTTGAGTACTTGTTTTGTTTTTTTTTTTCTTTTATTTCAACTACACTTAGTTGTGGATTTTTGCATTTTTCCATTCATAAATATTGCCTTGCAGTACCAGCAGCAGTACTGAATCTCTGAGGTATTGGGTTAACGCAGAAGAGAATACAATTTCTAGCCTATACTGAGATCATTCAGTGGCATCATATACAAACTTAATACAGAGTAAAATCGGAGGGGACTGATGGTGAATGAGAAGCAACCGCACGCTTTAGTTTAGTGTACAGGTCACTGGTTACGATTTTATTTACAATTTCCTGGTTGATGAGAATTTTATTTGCCAAGAAAAGCTTTTTCTAATATTGCCAACGTTGAAATTGAATGGAGGGTTATTCTCGCCAACAAGTGGTAGACTATGTAATTATTTAAAAATTTGTTTGATGTATAAAAGTCGCATTAAAAACTTCCTCCTAATTTTGGTTATATTTTACGAAAAAAGGTTGGTTACTGACAACATCGATGAAGCGACGAGCCTTGAAGTAAAAAAAGTATTAAACTTTATGTAATAGCTGCAAAATGAATGAAAATAAACCTCTGACTCGAAGTCGACTGAAGTCACTTTTGAAAGCCAAATTCGCTGCGAATTGCTCATCTACAGCTCTGTGCTCTCTACAGGGTATTGCATATTATGACCGTCTGCCTTTATATGTGTCCGTACTAATGGCAAAATACGAGTATAGCAGCGGAAATATTGCAATTATAGCGATTTGCGCGTATGATTGTCTCAATATTTGTAGTTACACATTTTAACGATATGTAAGTGTAAGTGGATATTATCCATAGCATATGATTGTAAAATATGGTCGCTGCTCATGTTTCTCATCATATTCTAGTCATGTTTTTGAGGTAGCTAATAACCACCGATTTAATGGTGGTGATTTGTCTTCATTTAAAACATATTTGCCCATAGAATTGAAATCAGCTATTTTTATTGCATACAAGTGATGGTTGTTATACATTCAGTTGTAAAAGTGTTTTTGTAGGGTGAATATAAAGAAAAAAAAAATTGTGCATAAATTATGGAGCAGCCAAGTTTTGATCGACTTTAGTCAGTTTTTCTTGATATCGTTTATTATATTTACTTATGTATACTCGTAATTCTTTTTATACTAAATATATTAGAACTCATTGACTTTCTTTGGTTGTTGCTTCATACTCGTATATGGATGCTTCAAGTTGAGAAAAATTATAAAATATTATATGTTGTTTTTTTAAATTCCTCTCAAATTACAGTTTCAAAAATAAGGTGTTGATTTTATTATATCAAACATCTTTGGCAATTTCGCAACAGTGGTAATCCAATTTTTTGGGACTTGAAATAATTTTATATACTTTATTATTGCATTTTTTAGTACCAAATAATTAAATAAATACTAAACTTTCAGAAATATATTAATATTATTGGGAAAGTATTCATGTTCTTAGTACTAATACTACGTCCAAAGATTGAACACATTTTTGGTTGCTAAGTCTCCTGTTAATCTCTACAACTCTGCTTCTGTAGAATTCTATCGCGGTTCCAGGATATCCCTGCATCAAATTTACAAGAAACTAAGTATTTGAGTGGAAATCTAAATTTTTGAAGTGAAAACTTCTTTAGAATCGTTGGGAGTGATTTGAGGAAAAGTGAAACGAAAAAGCGACCTCTTGGCTACGAAGCGTTATATTATATGTTGATATAAACGTAGCGACGAACTAAATAACTTTTATTTTTTCTTGTGATTCGAACCACGGATTTTGGATCGGAAGCTCACATTGCTAGTCGCTCGGCTACCGCGCCATGCTGTCGGCGCTGGCCTAAAAGTTATTTAGTTACGAAGCGTTATATTATATGTTGATATAAACGTAGCGACGAACTAAATAACTTTTAGGCCAGCACCGACAGCATGGCGCGATAGCCGAGCGACTAGCATTGTGAGCTTCCGATCCAAAATCCTTGGTTCGAATCACAAGAAAAAATTTTTTTTTATACAGTTATTTTATTTTATTTTATGATATGTTTATGAGGAGCTTTTTTTCATGGCAGAAATACACTCGGTATTTTGCCATTGCCTGCTGAGGGGTGAGCGCTATTAGAAAAATAGTTTTCCTTAATTTTGGTGTTTTCACCGAGATTCGAACTGATGTTCTCTCTGTGAATTCTGAATAGTAGTCACGCACCAACCCATTCGGCTACGGCGTTTGTTTAATTTTACTGATGCAAAAATGAGGGAAAATATTTCAATAAAGTTTGCTTACTGTTTACACATTTTCCAAAGGTGACGGAGAACCAAAAAAAAAGTCGATTTTCAAACAAATACGAGTGCATATGTGTAATTGTGTTAGAGTTTCGGTCACGCCCCAGCAAAACCTGCGTGCATATGTGTTTGTAACATTCAAAAAAATGTAATTGTGTTATAGTTTCGGTCACGCAGGTTTTGCTGGGGACGCTCATAATAGCAACCGCGTGTGTATTTTTATATTCGTAAATATTTTCATTTTTAAATATTTACCGCAATTATGCCGAAAAATAATGCAGAAAAGTGTCGTGAATATCGACAGAAAAAAAATCAATAAATAGCATCACGGAATTCATTCACGAAAATTTAATAAAGTATACACCAGAAGTATCGCGGATACTTAGAAAAGATTACGATAAAGTTCCAATGATTTTAAGCGGCGATTTTAACGTAAATTTTGCATTAGACACAGCGGTTCCTTCAATTGACTTTCTCAATACAACATTCAATTTAAAAATGTGTAACAATCGCACTGAATCGACAACACGATCAAAAACAACAATTGACGCGGTATTTCAAAGATATGTTGACAACATCGAAACCAAAGCATTTGTATCATATTTTAGCTATCATAAGCCACTCGTATCATTTGTTGAAATTGAAAACATTGAGGATGAATAATAATAAAATGAAGAAAATAAAATATGAACTTTATAGCAATATTATAATGAACCTATAATTATCCCGCCCCTAATGCTGCTTTCGTCTCATTCTCTCTCAGTTTGTCTTACGGAAGGTTTCACTTCTATCCCGTCTAACCGTTAGACTGGTATTTTTTTAGCATTTATTCCATTGAAAAGTTAATATTCCTGCAGTTTTACGTCACACTTTGCTGGCGGAAAATTCGTTCGAAAACGCTATCACATCCCCGTTTTTTTACATTCGTGACACCTAAACACAAAATCTCTTTTTCCAAGTACGTTTGCGATAAGAGGAAAAGGAAAATGGAAAAATCTATCTTATATTTATTTATGATAAGAGGAAAGGGAATAGAGAAAAGTCTTCACGGGAATTTATATTCAGAATCAGGCTGTATATATCCCACGTTTGCTGAAAAACATCATAACTCATAAAATAAAAATTCAAACAAAACGGCTATAAAGTTTTCAATTTACGCTAAACAAAGCCACATTTTCTTTTACACACCATAAAATAAATGGTAGTTTCTGCAAACTTATGTGAAAAAATATATTTTGTATTTGTATGTATTTTTTGCAAGCTAACGCCATGCATTTGGGCACCACTTTTTTATGTTTCCTAACCGAGTCAAATTTTCTTTTGTTCGAAAGAGAAATACAAAGTTAGATTAGATGAACTGTAGCTCACTGAGTATTTACACTGAGCTGTTGTGGTGACTAGGGAAGAACGCTCAAGTCCTGATCCAATATGTTCTTAAATCGTCCTGACCTCTTGGCAAACACAATTAGCCCATTCAACGAGACTGTGTCTATCTATTCACATTATTGAAGAAGCGGTTTACCGATAATCTGAACCAAGTGCAGGCTCAAGCTATGCCATCAAAGAGATGACATTGATTTCCAACATTCTCCAATGCATTTCCCGTTACTCGTTATTGACCTAGGTGTCTAAATCAATGGGTACGTAATAAATACGACGCTGAATCATTTAACCTTCAATATAGAAGAAAACCTTCGATCTTTTGTGAGGATACCAATGCATATCACTTATGACCATAAGCGCAATTGCGACAGTTGTGACTTTTATTATCTCGTAAGAATAGTTATCTCGTCATATATTCGCTGTTATCGTAATTAGATGTTACACTTCCCATTTTCAATGGTTTAATTTTCATATTCGAATTGGCAAGCAATTTCATTATCAGGATAATGAAATAGGTGAATTTTCAAAAATTATAGGGGAGAATGGGGAGTTGTGAGACGGGTTTTGTTTTTGGACCCGTATTACTCAAAATCTTAATATTCTGCATATGTCAACGATGGAATCTTTAGTCAATGAATACTGGAAGCTATTGGTATGGCCTATTTAACAAAACTACAATTTTCCTTAAAATTAAAATTGTATATAATAATATAAAATATAATACAAAATACAAAAATGTGGGGAGTTGTGAGACACCATGGCTTAAATCAATAAAAATGACTTATTTTAGTTGTTAGTTCTTTATTAAGATGAAAAATAAAAAAGAAAAGACAATTGTTATAAAAAAGTGTATAAAAAATGCAATGCCATCAATCTGATGATTCGCAGTGAGAACATGTATAATAACCAGTTCGTAAATTGGCACACTTTAGGTGCATAGCTCGATCGCATACATTGCAATGAATGGAGTTGTTTCTGCTTAACTTTTTCGGCATTGCACCTTTGCAGATGATGCAAAAATCTTCTTCTTCTTCAAATTCTGATGAACGTGAAATTATTGCTGCTGAAAGATGCGTTAAAACGTCGAAAAAGACGGTGTCTCACAACTCCCCGCATTTGTTGTCTTACAACTCGCCCAAGTGAATGTGTAAATTCAAAGCTAATAGGACAATTAATAATTTACATAGGTATATTAACATTTGCAATTTGCTTCAACAACTGATCGAATGTATCGCAAAACAAATGATGAAAAAAACTTACCGAGAAATTCCAGTAACTAGGGAGACGCGTCGAATGCGTGTAAATATGACCAATGCTAGCTGAAAAGTGAGATCGCATCGAGAACTCTTGTTGACACTTAAAATCGAATGTAAACAAATGAATAATACCGAAAGGTAACAATGTCTCACAACTCCCCATTTTCCCCTATTAATAATTATCAGTATTTGTCAATTAATATAATAAGCAGACAATTTGGCTTCTCCATTTTTGGGTTTTAGATTAAAAAAAAAAACGCAATTAAAAATCTGTAACTTGCTGGATATTAATAAAGCTGACTGTTATCTATTAATATACTGGCTTGGTTATGTTGTAATGTAATGTAATGTATGAAATATTCTAAAAACTCAGTTTTCTTTATAAGAGCTAGAAGTTTTTATATTTGAATATCAACAACGGCCGTTCCAGTCAGCCAAATGAGCAGCCTAAGCAGTTAGCAAGACGACTTGCCTTTCCAGTGCAAGAGGTAAATTTTATCCAAAATTAAAACTGATACCAAAATTTGTATTTTGGATTGCTGTATTTTTTAGGTTCGATAACGCATAGATGTTTTTACAACGCGATGCATAAACATTCGGTTACCATAGTTGATCAGCAGTTCAAATTAAAAGTAAAGTTTCAACTACGAGTAAATTGAAAGGAAAATTTGAACGCTAGTTGACCAAGCAAGCACTAAAATACATATATGTACATAATGCAAAAAAAAATGTGTGAGTGTATGAGTATTGAAAATTTAAAAACAAAACTTGAAAGTGTACAGCACAAGTAAGTCAAAAATAAAATGAAAAAGATGGTTGTATTTTTGGAGTCTTTTGAAACCATTGAAAGTGAGTGTCTTTTGAAAGTTCATGTACGATTTTATTTGCTTTTTTATAGGAGGCACACTTTTTTTCAATGGAGCATCTTGAAGATTTAGATTTTGCCGACGATATGCTTTCTGCAAAGTAAACTGAAAGGCCTTGGAAGGCACTCTAACACTGCTGGGCTGACAGTCAATCTAAAGAAAGTAAAATATTTGGCGATAAATGCGAATGGTGCGTCCTTCAATATTGGAGAGAACAGCATTGGCAAAGTGGGCGGCTTTCAATATCGTGGAAGCCAATTCACGGCTGCAGATGGGATGAAAAAGTGATGTTTTCACAAGGCTGCAAAAAGCAAGAAATGCATTTCCTAAAATTCGACCAGTGAGGCTAACCAAACAAATCAGTGTGCATACCAAACTTTGAATCTCTAATTCAAATGTTAAGTCTGTATGCTTTTGAGACATGGTATCTATAAGCAGAAACCGTTCATAAGCTGCGCATTTGGTGGCCATACAATTGGACCACTCGCGCAAGAAATCACAGAGCGCAAGTGGAGGTGGCTCGGCCATACACTACACAAGGGAGGCACGGAGATCAGCAGACAAGTACTAGACTGGAAGCCCCAGGGTCAGCGGAACCGAGGCAGACCTTAGGGCTCATAGGCACTGTAGCATCGAAAGTGAAATAAAAGCTGCGAACAAAAATCTGACCTGGCAGCAAGTAAAAGCAAAACGGAACAGAACGGCATGGGAAAATTTTGCTTTGATCTAATGCTGCACAATGGAGCTTCAGGAACTATGATGATGGTGATAACCTGGCATAGGGGTCCCACAAGAAGTTTTTCTCTAACTGGTGAATCAAATGAATAGCGGAACTAATTCAATTTCACTATATTTGGCTAAGTTTCAACCACATCCAGATAGTTTTATATTATATGCACAGATATACCAATTTTATCCAAAAGTTTTTATGTATATTGTAGTATATGGAAATCTACTCAATTAAATATGTTTATTTTTCTAAACAAAATTTTCGCGACGCAACATAACAAAAGACGATTTGCGCTGCTTTTCATTTTCATATACATTATTGCACGTTCGTATGCAGTACAACCCTTTATCGTTGTCTTTATTATTTTAGCATTTTGCATATCTAGATTCGGAAATAATTTACAGGACTCAACGTGTACTCAACGCGTGACAGGCTACCACGCCTCGTTTGTGTGTATGTGTGTGACGTCATGCTCTTGCAGCCAGCCATTTATTCATTTACCCATCCCATTCACTTTATCTTTTCCTTTGCCGTTTCCTCTGTCAATTCGTGCGTTCTGCAAATTCTACGAGTGGCAAGATGCTATCTAAAATCTTTTGTACTTTGTTGCACACGTTGACGACATGCGACATCATCGTTATAAGGTAATTTGCAACTCGAAAAGATGAGATGCCGAAACGACAGTGGTGACGTGAATAGAAACGCAATTAGATTTGATTATCATAATTTAGGCAGAGTTATTCAGGTGTTCTAAATGAGCCACTTACTTATATACTTATGCATGTAGTTATGTAGTTACACACAGCAAGAGGCTTAAACTCAGATGGGCGCGTAAGTGAAATGCATGCTTATGCTTGTATATAGGGTGGTCCAAATACATACATTTTTTTTAATAAGGCTTTAGTTTGACACTAGCAAGATCTAGACGTTCATTCTGCATCATAACTCTGCGGACGAAATGAGTATCTTTGTGCTTAAATGAAGTTGGGAAATTTTCCAACTAATATCCAAATTGAATGTTGTGAAGCCTAAATGTGCGTTTCTTAGAAATATGCGGTAACAATTCGATGTCGTTGTTTGAGTAGTGACATAATTGTTCTTTTTTCAAGAGAATTGTTAAGATCGTTGCTTTGATCCACGGTGAACACTACGGAGCCACGATAGAGCATTATTGTAGAGCATTAAATTGAAAATTTGAGCCCTGGGCCCTAAGTTATGCGACACTTACTGGCTTACAACTTCTCAAACTTCTCAAGCTCACTAAGTCCGGTAAGTCTTCTACAAGCTGATTTTGCGTCTGCTAAGGAAAATATTGCTCAAGCTCAAGCGTAGTGAAAAACATGCGAGTTCCAGTTTCCATGTTATCAAAATGGTAATTTGGTGCCGAAAATAAATTCAAAGATGACGAATTCAATAAGGGAATAAAAATGGATTTGGCAACATTAAACACAGAAAATAATAGGTAAAGCCCAGTGAATCAAATTATCCCGACACTTTAACTCCGAAGCCACATGTGTATATATGGAGAGAAAGTTATGTTGTATTGTTTTTGGAATCAACGAGGAGTGAATGAATACTTGAACTTTTGAGCTATTAAAGTCAGGCGAAACTATCACGGATGAATTGTACAATCAACAATTAATGCATTTGAAGAGAGCAGTGACATAAATGCAGTA
Organism: Anastrepha obliqua; assembly: GCF_027943255.1. Lineage (NCBI taxonomy): Eukaryota > Metazoa > Arthropoda > Insecta > Diptera > Tephritidae > Anastrepha > Anastrepha obliqua. The sequence continues at coordinate 94,600,605 of NC_072892.1, forward strand.
ATTTGCGTCAAGATGCGAGTGCGCTATTTTTTCGGTTAAAAACGCACCAACTCTTTTCAGCAGAACTCACCTCTTCTGCTTTTCACTTGTTTCAATCAATTTAGAATACTATTACGATTCGTCAAATGAGAATTGGTTTGATTCGTTCTTGGTCTGAAAAGATGAAAGGTTTTCTTGCTGAGTATCCAAAAAATTTCTACTGGGAAAAAGTTGTAGATTCTAAAAGCCAAAACTTTGACTAGTTTTGATGTGAAATTCAAATAATCAGTTTTCCAAATGTTACTAAAGTGCTTTTCACAACATTTATAAGACGCATACTGGAGTATGGTTCGAAGCCCGTTGATTACAAAAAACTTACGTAGACAGGCTAAAATCTATTGAAAATCAATTTGTTCTTCTACCTTGAGAGATGTTCAATGGGCTTTTATGATCATATTAAGTACGGACCGAATTTACTCTTCCTTATTTATTTTATATTATTTTTAAAAAGAAACACATACAAATGTATCTTTAGACCACCCTGTAGTGTGCATAGTGTTCTAGTATACTCGGCGAATCACCAAAAGTGAAAGACGTTATAAGCGCACTTACAGATTATGGAACATACCGCTTTCAGCTGTACTTTTTTATCACCATATTTTACTAAAAGGTATACACGCCAATTACAACAAAACGAGACAGATTATAAAACGAAAACAACAAAACTGTGAAGAGTGGTGGTTTAAGCAGAAGGATTAAATGAAAGCTGCGCACACAAATCTGGTGAACAGTTATGACCACATACGAGTATGTTTGTCGTTATACCAACACAAATAAGTTCGTTGTGTGTGTGTGTGTAGAAAGGACTAAATGTCTGTACTTTTAAGTGTGGTTTGGAGGAGCGGCGGATTCGGTTACTTCTTGACTGGCTGGCTGATAGGTTGGTTGGTTGTTGTTAATGATGGACTCTTTACGTAAGCACAGCGATGCGCAGCTCATCCACAACCAACCGGAACTAGGAAAATTGTGCAAAGTTGTGAGAAAATTAAGTTGATATGAAAGTGATGAAGATCTTGATACACACGAGATTGGCTCGAGCACACATTACGTTTATGCTTATACTATGTAGGTATGTATATGCATACAAATGTACAATAGAAGTACGTACCCTAACGATGATACGAAAATAATTTATTAAATTTCTGTATTGGCTTGAAATTGGGGCATAGCAAACCGCTGCGGTGATGGTGCGCAAATATATTATATGTATGTGGTTTGGTGTGTCTCTCGAGCTAAATAACTATTAGTGCCATACAAAATGTTTGCTGCAAAAGATTTATCAGCGGTTAGAGCACCGCACTCGATGCTGTCAGTATCGAAATAAATTTGCTCGATTGCCAACGGACCACCCGCATTAGATCACAGAGGCACATGGAAAAAGGCGAAGATTTTACAAACTGATAATCAGTTGATAAATGAATGGTATTTCCCAAATTGATGTAGGCTGAAGTGAAGTGTTGATTAGGCTTTCATTAAATCGAGATTAAATAAATATTTCGATTTAATCTACAAACTGCTGACTTTCTAAAAGTAATGGTGTGGTAAAGACGCATTGTACATTGAAGAAGCACAAATCAACAAGAACTTCAAAATGGAAAAGATAATTTTATTTTATTGTTAAAACAGATATACATCATTGGCCTCGCCGCCAGCACAGTCAGCGCGTCTTTCTGTTGCTCAGAGCAAAGATAATATGATACCAAACTTTGAGTATCTTGAGAATGCTTTCGAAATGTGAATTATTTATAACATTTTCCAATAGTGCCACTCTGGCAAGAAATGCTGGGGTGGGTATTCATTAAGGAATTTTCGTAATTCCTGTAATTTAATGAAACAAAATTTATTCTTCTACTACTACTGCTTATTCTTCAAGGATTAAATCTTGTTAGTCAACAATTTTGATATAAAAAATACAATTTGTTTGACTTATAATATATTTAAAAAAAATATTAGTTGGCGCTAGTGATGGATGTTCAACACTCATTTCAGCGTTTTGGAGGGCGGAGGGTCAGGCAACTCATAATCCTTCCTATGGATGAACTGAGAATGCTCAGGCAAATTCTCACAGGTCATTGCTGATTGCGCAGACATCTGCACAAGAGTCCACTGACTCCTTTCGCTTCTGCGAATAGACTTCTTGAATGTGATCCAGCCAAAAGAAAGACATAAGCGCTCAGTTCTACTCAGTTTTATCTTAAGGTTATTAAGCGAACTGGGTTTGGATGAGGTACTGTGATGAGTAGAGGGCACAAAAGAACCTGAGGTCGATGTGCAAACCGCAATCAATTTCATTCATTCTTTGAAAGGGCTCGTAGCCGTCGGTGCCCCCATCATTCTATGTAGATTTAGCTAACTTGCTGTCGGTCATGCGTAGCACGTGGTATTCCCTTCTTCGTCTTCGACTAATAAAGCCTGCTGCGTCTCATATCTCTATAATTATTGCATTTCACATAAGATCTCTGCGAGTAAGGCTTGTGATTTATCGAAGTGTCACCATTTGAACCGTGTTCTTTGCTTGTTGTTGTAGAATGAATAAAGTTTTTATTAAGATTACTTGTTTATGGCGTTACCACCTAACCCTTAAGATGCAAATGGGAAATAATAGTGCAGTTGAATTAAGTATTCGGATGCGGGTATCACTGAAGTTATGATTGTACAAATTTGTAAATAAAAAATTTTTTGAATGGGGTTGCCACTTATTTTTTAATCCAAAAGTACTGGAATTTCCTTATATATTTTATATTATTTTATATTATATTATAATCTGAAGTATTTACGAGGTGTGTTTAAAAAGTATCACGAATTTTGTGTTTTTTTTCAAAAATGATTTATTTATTCATTAATATCTATTTTCTCCCCTTCAAAGTAATCGCAATAAGATATTATGCAATTGTGACAAGGTTTTTTCAATCTTCGAAGCACTTCCAAAAATCATTTTTTTTTTTGTTTATCTTGTTCAGCTCCTCCTTCGATGCCGTCTTTATCTCGTCAATCGTAGCATAGCGTCGCTTTTCTTGGGCCTCTTCAGTTTCGGGAACAAGAAAAAGTGGCATCATTAGTGTGTTGCAGGGGCGTTATCGTGATGCAAGAGCCAGTTTTTGTTCTTCCACAAATCCGGCGTTTCTGGCAGATTACTTCGCGCAAATTGCGCATAACTTGCAGGTAATATTCCTTATTGACCGTTTTACCCTGTGGCAAGAACTCATAATGCACAACGTCCCTGCAATCGAAGAAAACGGTAAGTAAAACTTTTACATTCCACCGAACTTGGCGCACTTTTTTCGGTCTTGGTTCGTGCGGCATTCCATTGAGATGACTGAGCTTTGGTTTCCCCGTTATAACCATAAACCCACGATTCGGCACCTGTTATGACCCTTTCGAGCAAGTTTGGGTCATCGCGGACAAAGTCCAACATCTCATTAGCAATGTTCACGCGATGCTGCTTTCGGTCGAAATTGAGCAGTTTTGGTACGAATTTTGCGACGACCCATCTCATGCCCAGATCATTGAAAAAAATCGAATGGCAGGAGCCAATCGATATGTCTAGGTCCTCAGTAACTTCTCTAACAGTGATTCGACGATTGGGCGTTTTCTTCACATCATCAATTTTTTCGTCTGTTGTTGAAGTGCTCGGACGTCCGGCACTTTTCGTCGTTCACATCTTCTCGGCTTTCTGAGAACATTTTGTACCACCGATAAACGTTGATTTGGTCCAAAGTAGTTTCTCCATACAGTTGACATAGTCAGCATTCGGAATTCATCCAAAATTTGATACAGGTTTTTTGATCCATCTTTTTGAATAGGTAAAAATCGAAGACGAGCCGAAACACGTGCAAGCAAAGCAACTGTCAACGTTAAATACATTGGATATTTCATTTCATACACAAGCGAAGTCAGGGGCACCAGGAAGTTACTTAACATATATGGTACTATAAAATAGTTTTTGCGTGTAAAAAAATATTATACAGCAAAAGTGAAAAATTTGTTTTCATTTTTGTTTTTTGTTTACTTGTTGCCATAAAATGCGCATTTATTTAAGGAATTCAGCTAAAGAAAGGTTCGGCTCAATTTAGCTTAGGAACTGGAGAGTTACATATGTACGTCTTGCGGCAGACCTTCTGATTCAGCTATTTCTACTAAATTTGAAAGTCATATTGAAGCTGGCATTTGTTGGCAAACAATAAATTCAATTTTGCCATAAAACCTCAACGCATTAATCAATTTAAAACTGTCAATTTGTAAACTGCATTTCCGTGCACTGCTAACAAATCTAACAAATAAAGGCCGTCAGAAAGTGCCTAATAGGCTTTTGTATGACTGCATACCTAAACAAACTGTACATTTCACTGTTAAAATAACAGTGAAAGTTTTTCTCATGCAATCAAACCAAAGTTTTAATAACAAAGCAAGTTTGATTTAGCATTGTAGCTTGACATTAGCCGATCCACTTTTGGAAAATATTGATCGGAAATTAACTGAATAGTAGCGGGGCTGCCACAATACAGTAGCACACATACACAAGCACACCAAACTTGGCTGGCATTGAAAATGATTTGGAGAAGTAATCGAAATTGCATTCATACAAGTGTAGGCGAGTACCGTATTATTCATTCATAATTGGCTTAAAAATTGTAAGTGATAGCGCTTTTATAATCTTTCGTTACCGCGTTATTTCGCTTTCAATTCGTAAATTCATAAAATTTTCGACCGATTTTTATGGTGGAAAACAATTGGGTCACAACTTTTTTTCTTTGGTTATTTTTCTTTTGTATGTGTATTACTCTTTACTATGCTGTTGTTGTACCAATACCGTTGTTAAGGGGTTTTGATATGTCAAGTGGGAATTTTCGTCTACCTGAGGTACGAACGAATTACAAAACAAATAAAAAAAAGGAAAAATAAAAAACAAAACTAAAACTAAAAAATATAATAATAACAAACAACAAAACATATAAGCATGAATGTGAAAAGTGTATGACTTTTTTATGCATTTGAATCCCGCTTCTAGGCTGTGAGTAAGTGAGCGGGTGTTCCCTCTAAAAGTTTTTATTATTTCAATAAAATCAATCGATGTTGTATGTGTTTTTCTTTCTCACTTTGTAGTCACTTTGAATAAAAACTGTGGAAAAGTGTGAAACAACTACGAAAGTTTGACAATACCAAATGCGCACTACACAACCGTAAAATGTAAATTTTATGAATTTATTTTGGTTTCGTTTTTTTCCTTGCCGTTACCGTTTTTGGTTTGCGAATATCAATTATCCATTATGTCTTCATAGTTTGCAACACAAAACATTAAAACAAATAAATACGAACTACTACAAAAAATCAACCAAACTAATACAGTTGAAAATATTTTACAATAGAAAAATGAGTGAATGATGATTGACTAACTGTGCGGTTGGTTGATGATGATGTTGATGCCGCTGGATAATTGGGTGCGTTGAACTCACATTCGATAAACACGCAAATAAAAACAAATAATTCGCATGTGTTTTCACGTTGATTATTGCAGGTCGTTGATACTTTTCCAAATAAGCACAATATTACAAATACGTTCATATATAATAACCCTTTGTTCTCTCTGGTGAATCACTGAACGCGTTCTTAATGAGTTATTAGCGGCCAGGAGGTGCAGAAATAAAAATACAGTTACACAACTAAGATTAAAATTATTCCGGAGAATGAACTCTTAAAATGTAGTGTTTTGCGAATTTTTAAAAATCTATTGGCTGAGTCACTAAGTGCAAAATCAAACTTAAATTTTTGGAATTCATTAAAATGCTAGGAAGTGTCGATGTCACATTTTTACTTCTTATTCTTCCTCTAAGGGCCTACGTTTTTTCCTGCGGCCGGCGTAGCTGAGTGGGTTGGTGCATGAATACCATTCGGGAGTGCATTGGTTCGAATCTGCTTGTATGAATATCAAATACTACAAACCTCTGAGTGTATTCCTGCCATGAAGAAGCTCCTCATAAAAACCATTTACAGTTCGGAGTCGATTTAAAACTGTAAGTCCCTCCATTCCAAAGTTCTATGTTCGGGTGCATCGTATTAAAAGTGCGATAAGCTGGTGGCCTTCATGCAAAACCTTAATGCCGAAAAGATGGTCGATATGCACCAAAATTGTTTCCTGCCGTCTGTTGAAATGTTTTACTGATCGCAAAATGATAATTAGTCATTTTACAAAATGCCCCATCTAAACAAGTCATGAATTGCTTTGTGGCGTTCGTCAATTGAGGTCTGGCATTGTCGTATAGCAGGCAGACCCGCTTTGCCCTTTTAAATTTTCTTGGGATCTCTCAATACTATATCTCAACGCAGTTGAAGCGCACGATTTTTTACACGAGATAGCTATTGCCTCTCTTTGTCTTTTTTTCATATTGTTAACAAAAATTAAACGAAACAAAAACACTAATTCCACCAAATTACATTAAATATTCCACCAAACCAATTTCTATGAAGAAAAACGTTTCAAAAAAGTCTTGACAGCTGATTGTCAATTTTGCAGCTATTCTACCACATGTGAGCGGGTTGATAATTTGTTCCTAATCACTGCACACTATATGTGAACGTGCACTTAGTTTACTTTCTGGGCATGCCTAGTAATCCCCTACAGTTCTCATTGCTAAGCCACCATTTTTCCTTTACCCTCCAAAGGGTAGTGTTTTTATTCTCTACCGTTCTAACTCGCTCCTCACAATACCGGCATTAGAACAGTCTAAATTATTCACAATTAAAATTTTCTAACTAAAATTGCTATATTACAAAAATATTCTTGAATGCTCCAAAAAAATTCGTTAGGAAAATTTTTTCCCTTAAGTAAAGGCACATCAAATGAAGTGAATGCATTTAAAGGCATAAAGTTATTCCATTTTCGCACTGTAGAAAACGACGCTGAAAATTTCAATGACTTAATCGAGAGCTTTGGGTATGCTCTTATTCATTCGGTCATTTGCAATCCTGACAGGTTTTTAATTTAATTCAATTTGATTTCATTGTGAAATATGCAAAATCTCCACGCTTTCCATTGATATTCTACTTTCCTTAAACAAAAAAATCAATAAAAAAACCCACTTGCATGCCAATTCTGAATGTTGCTTGCTGCTTTGCCGTTATTTGGTTGACTCGGCCTGCGTCAATAACATTAATTTTTTCTTCTTTTGTACATAAATATTTCAAACCAGTTTAAAAGCGAGCGCAATATCTCGAACAGCTTTTAGCAACTTTGGCCTTTTCAATATTAATGTTGTTATTATTGGATTTTCGCGTATCAATAGCAAACCAAATAAGCAAATAATATATATTATACGGTGTATTTAAATATTTACATAGAAATATGCAAATGTCTGTAGGTAAGCGAAATATCGATATGAAATTACTCCCTCCCGTTTAATGCATTTCAATTTAATTAATGCGAACTTTCCGTTTGCTCGAATTGAATATGCACCATATTATTTAGTTTCTGAAGATGCCTAACATAGCCCGTTAAACTGAATAGCTGACCCACTTATTGGCCGCTTATGGATTTGTAGCGCCATATCCCTTCAGGTGATATTAATATGAATTTGATAACTTAATGCACAATATTATCGATAATAGTATGAATTATTATGAGATTATATGCAAATATATCAGTTCAGTGCAATGAATATATGTTCATATTTTGGTGGTATTTGCCCATGTTGGTTGAGCTCATGATGGTTTAAGGTTTGTATACTCGTATGAATTTCTAGTAGCATTTAAATCAAACACAAAGGTTATGCAGGGTGGTTCATAAAGTGCGTTTTTTGTTTAAATATTTGATGCATCATATTTTGAATGTTATTTTGACAGTGACAGCGTTTTCTTGCTGGGAATCTTGACAGAAAGTATCATATCTTCGCTAAACGAAATGAAGCACTTTACAATTGAACCAAGTTGGGAAATATTTTAAACTTATTTCCGAAGTCTATATTATGTAGTGCGTTTTTGGAAAATAAGTTATAACCGAAATAAGGCACGTACCTCGACTACTGTACCCAAGTTTGTGCAAAAAGTTCGAGAGGCTGGTAATCTAGTAGGCAACAACTCAACAACAGAACATTTCATACACCAGCCTATGCGAACGACCTTGCAATATTCGCTTATAAGGTTCAATTAACTCGGCATTGAAGACACAAGGCCATCCGCTTCTTTATCACTCAGAGTGGGCCTTAGAGCTACGCAAAATGAACAATAATTTTGCTTGAACAATCATATTTTCTCATCAAGCGTATTTTCATTGCGGCAGCTATGTGAAAAAACAGAACTGCCGCATCTGGGGAATGGTAAAACCCGCACGTGCTCGTCAAGTAGCTAATGCATCCGCAAAGAGTAACAGTTTGGTATGGATTTTCGTCATCCTTGACCCATTTTTCTTTGAAAATTCTGCTGAAAATGCCATTTCGGTGAACGGTGCGTGCGCCTTTAAACGTTTTTTCGCGACCAGAAAGTGAAGACATAAACTTGCACGATTTTTATTATAATTCACATCCGATGCGACAATCGATATTCGGTAATCGTGATAGTGTTGTCAATTGCCCACGTCAGGGCTGCAATTTAACTTTTTTGGGGAGTTCTGTGAAGGGTCGACATTATGCGAACAATCCATTAACGATTCAGATACTTCAGCTGTATATTGAGCAAGTCTTTCGTAACATAGAGCAGGCAATCCTCACCAAAGCCTTGGAGAACTGGGATAAGAGAATACTCATTTGCAAAATCACCAGAAGCAGCCATATGAACAAATCGTGTTCCATAAATACTTGGAAATGTTTGCTCTTTCGAATAAACCAATAATATACTGAAAGAAAAAAATTATTTTTAAAAATAAGCCACCATATGAGCCACCTATACTCGGGGTATTGATAGAAACCGAATATTTCCAAATTTCAAACATTTTTTAAAATTTATTTTATTTATGTATAAATAATTAAATTTTTGGAGGTCGTTTCAAAACGTCCCAAATATAATAAGTTTTATACTTTCGTTGAAAAGACGGTACCTATTTATTTTTTTGCATGGGAAGTGATGCACCCTAATATACATAAACATACATATCGAGTGTTATGTGAAAATTTCATATTTCAATTCGTTTTTGCCACTTTCAAGTTTTCTTCAAGTCTTACAATCGAAAGGAGGTTAGTTTTTAGAGTTTTGTAATTTATTTGGTCCTATTCTACAACAGCAGCTGCGTGATTACCATTCGGAAGTGCATGGGTTCAAAACCCAGGGCACGAAAGACCAAATGAAATGGGCAGGCAATGGCAAACCTCCGAGTGTATTTTTGCCATGATAGGGCTCCTCATAAAAAAAAACCATTTGCCGTTCGGAGGCAGCATAAAACTGTACGTCCCTCCATTTGTGGAAAAACTTCAATATGCACACGTTGACGAAGAAGTAGGCCAAGCATCCTATAAAGGGTGTAACTGCCAATTATATATATACAATCTATAGGTCAGTTAAAGAGTTTTTAAAGCAGTACCTACTAACCAGTAGATTAACCAAAATTTGCACGCCAATTTAATATTTTAACTCTCATTTGAACAAACAAAAATTTCATTCAATGTAATGCCGATTCTTTCTTTGTATGCGGACCACTTGAAGTTGATGTGTTAGTGTACTTTTTTGTTATTGTATTGATGTTAACATCCTACGCAAATTGTCCATGCTTTGCTGTACATCTTAGCCTTCAAACACGTTACTGTTTTTGTTGGTCATAAATTGCCTGTGACCCACATTGGTCGCCCAAATCATCGCAAAATCAATGATGAAATCGTTTTTCAAGTGCTCGTAAATGTTTTTATATTCATCCAAATACTTTTAAATATATAGACATAAACACAAGTGTACACATGCATATGAAAATACGTACGTTTCTTATGGATTCGTGCACATTAAATGTGCGATTGATAATTAACCCAGCTCAAAGTGAAAAGAAACAAGTACTTAGAAAGTATCAAATGCAGGAAGAGAAAAATTCTTGCAAAGAAAATCGGTATCAAAAACTTAACATGTACCCAAGGTAAGTCTTGACTAACAAACGTAAATATGTATGCATGTGTGTAGAGTAGATTTGTATGTATGTAATTTGATACAATTTGCGCTATGCGGCAGCAGTAGCCTCAATGCAAGTTCGAAACGTTAGTACTTACAAAACAAACAAATCGATGTACGAGCACTAACTTAACTATAAATTTAGTTGTACATATGTACGTATGTATTTAGTGAAGCAAACAGTGAGTCGAAGGCGTAATCCGACAAAAGCAGCAACAGCTTTAATAGCATGGGTTGAGCTAAATAAAAAGCTATAAGCGCTGGTCTTCATCAATTTTCTGTTAATACTTGAGAGACAAAAAATAAATAAATGATTTATATAAAAAAATGCAAATTAATCAAACTGAAACATGCAATGTTCCAAAAACTCCCACAATATCAAAAAGGATTTTCTTTGCTGATCATGGTAATGGAGATAGTAGGATCATTAATCTAGGAAGTGGAGCCACTTGCGACTTATATATATCGATGGCAGACGTCGTAAGTAAAACTGAAAAGATAGGTTAGGCTAATGTAAAGATTGAAAGGACATATAATGAAAATGAGTGCTGAAAGGAAGGAAAGTTTTGTTTTCATCTAAAAAATGTTAACAAAGCTCAAAAATGGCGTCAGTGAGTCGATTACCGACACCGCGAAGGAGGATTTATAAATCATGAGTGCCATCTGATTACATTAGTTTACAGCCAAAAATAAAACCCCAGAGTAATAGCAACCAATTTCTATATAAAATCGGTCGCTGAGTTAGAAAAAAATCGCGTTAATTTTTGACAATTTTTCTTGCTAGTGATGTTGGGAATTTTCTCCATACAAGGAATGCTGGACATTCTTTATATAGAAACATTATTAAAAGTCAACGCGATTTTTCAGCTACTTAAAACTTGCAGTTTATTGGAACACATTTTAATGGGATATAAAGCTGCATACTAGAGATTTTTTTTAATTTTTTTATTATAATAAAATTTTATTAAAAAGTGTGAAATTTTAATGAAGTGTTGAAATTTTCGTTTTATATTGAAGGAAATATGGAAGAAAGCTATTTTCGAAATTTGTTTTTTTTACCCATCAAACCTGACATATCTAGAAAAAATTTGCGATACAAAGATAAAATATATAAGAAAAAAACATTCTTCATTAGATATACAATTTATTCGCATGTAAATAAAAGTACACATCAATCGGTAATTGTTTAAACATATTTTCAAAGGTGATAAAATAATTATATTATTTTGAAGCTTTTACACAACTTTACTTAACCTTTCGAGGGTACAAAAACTTAATTTTTTTTTCAAAAATGGCGGCTCAGGATCATTCTTGTCGGCTGCCTACGGCGCGAGGTCCCAAACTGCTCTATTTATTACTCTTAATCTATCGATCAGAAACAAAAAAAAAAGAAATTGGTTTTTTTTTAATATATTAACGGAAAGGATGAACCTATAATTATAAAATAAGCCTTCGAAAAAAAAGTCAGAATTTAGGGCTTTTTATTGACATTTTTAACCCTCAAAAAGTAGCTTATCAACGCGAAATATCTGAAATTTTAGTGTGGCCAACATAGAATGGATGTTTTAACGGGTTACAGAAAAAGAGCGAATTTTCCAGAATTTTTTCTGAGAAAATTTTTAAATGTATTGCTCTAAAAATTTGTACACATATTATATTGTCTTTAAACTCTATTTTAAGACTTAGTATCAGCAAAAATATTTATTTGGAAAGAAGCTATAGCTGATCTCCAGGAGCTCCTCTCAAAAAGACGTTTTACGGTGACCACTGTATCTCTGAACTGAATCTTCTGAAATTAAAAGAGCAAACCGATTTCGTTAAAGTAATTTTAAATCTAGTAATTAATGGAAGGAATAAGCAAATGACAAAATAACGGTTTCTCAAAAAAAAATCGGTTTTTGACCATAATTTCGGCCTTAAATTGTTTATAATAAAAAATATATATTTATCGGTGAGAAAAAGTCATCGATTAATTACTAAAAAATATATTTAAGAAAATATGAGACTAATCGGTTTAGCCGTTTTTGAGTAATATTGGTCACCGACTTTGAAAACACCATTTTGAGAAAACGCGTTTAAAGTTTGAAAAGCACTTTACTCTGAAACGCCTTTACAAATTTGCGTAACTTCGAAAATATTCACCAGAATGAAATTTAATTTTCTGTGTATATTCTTAAATATATATACATTAAGAACATAAAATAAATCAAATCGATTTTTTTAACATTCTAACTGTATATAATCGCTTAAATATCATTAGATGGTTTTCCTACTCAAAAATTAATTTCTTTATTATTATTATTTATTTAAATTTCAATTAAAATGGCATACCGCCAAATCCATAAAACGTCAGGGTATTCCACCGTTTGTGAAATCAAACTGTATTTTGACGTAAAGCTGTACTGTATAGATTTAAATTGTGATGCTTTTTGTTTTGAATCGATGGTTTCATATTTCTTTAGTGTATTTCACTTTCATTTGTTAATAAGATTTTGTTCGATTTTGCGTATGAGTTTATGTTCCCTTGGAAATAAATTAATTTCAGCGAATTTTTTCTTAATATATTTTAAAATTTAAAATCGTTTAAAATAGTTGTTTATTTTTACTGTACCCGATAGGTCTACGCGACGTTCCAATCGGGGAATCTGAATTATAATAATTTGTAAACCAGTTTTAGCACTCGGGTTCATCAATGGTATCATGGGTTCAGTGTTTGCAGAGCAATGCTCCGATTCTTGGGAAAACAATTTTTTTTTTGTTTTGTTGAGGCAATCATAAATTGTCTGAGATATCGAATAATGTGTATGCATCTGGTGACACTCAATATTTTGACTTATTATACATACATATAATATTAATCGATTTAATTTTCGATATCATAATCGATTATTTTGTAATAAAAGATGCACGCTTTTCATAAACAAAAAACTTCCGTTTTCATAAATATATATGTATGTATATCGAGTATGTACGACTACATGTATGCATTATTGTTGTCTTATTTTAGCGCTCATATTTGCAAATCGTATAGCAAGTTATCGGAGTTCTGCTTGAGACCGCCGAACATACACATTGCATGGTTTGGGTACTAAGTACGTACATACGTGTACTATGTAGCGTGCATGGTAGTTATTTGAAAAATCCGCTCTCCTTCTCAGCATGTTCTTGTCTTATGCACTTACATATTTAGGAGCAATTGAGTACATACATAAGCATCACGCTTCGTATGTCTTAGCTGGGGCTTTCTTGCAATGTTTGCGCTACCAGCAATGCAGCAATGCACCAGTGACGTTGACGCTGATGAAAGTTTATGCACAAAGTTTATTATTCCATTTTGCGATTTTGTCTCATATCAACGTCAATGTTTTTTATTATTGTAGTTGTTTATATTTAGTAGACATTTTGTACTAAGTAAATATGTATGCGCGCAGATTTTTCTCCGAACTTAATATTTTATTATTCACTGTTGGCTGACTTTGCTTTGCCCCCGTTTTTGGTTTTTTTTTTGCTAGTGCCTTTTTTATTTTCGGATTGAAATTCTTTCGATATTTATGGCATGATTATCGGCAATGCATTTTTTTGGTTGAACGTCTTATATGGCTGATAGTTTTGTTAAATATTTATATGCAAATCGTATGACATGAATTTGTTTATTGTATTTCTGGTAAAAACATTAAAAATGTGTGTATTAGGAGAATCCTCTTTTATACCGGCAGTTTTTAGTATTAAATTTTACAGCATTTTTATTATTTCTGGTAAAACATTTAAAATGTGTGTACAGTTTACTTATTAGGGGTGTTCTTTTTTGAACTGTTGGAGAATTTTCGCAACAAATAGATAATAGTGAATTTTGTGTGCTCATTAATCACTATTTTTACTGCGAAAAAACCGTCACGCAAATAAAATATAAGTACCCACGATAGGATTTATCCGCCATTTTTCTTAATTTTCTTGATTGGTACGATAAACGCTTACGCGATTTTGGTCGAGTTTAACAAAGCGCGTCAGTCCACCAAGTGAAGCCACCATCAGCTGGTACCACATCGAATACTTTAAGAGCCTTAGCGTTTGTATCCATTCGAACGACATGATTTAGCCAGCGGAGCGACATGTAAAACTCTAAAAAAAAATTGGCACAATCTTTCTCTCAAACACTCCAAGGGACGCCTCATCATTCTCTATTGCCTTGCTTAATTTTAACATCAGTACTGAAAATAGTCAGTAAAATTCATAATAGGATCACCAGCCAATAGAGATGCGCGAACTCAAAAAGTATTATATACCTACATGCTTATCACTTGGATCAGTGACATCAATCTCTTTAAGTTTAAAAAAGTTAATATCGTGGTTGTTCTTAATCGAAAATTGACACAAAAACAATATCTTCAATAGACTAATATTCGATCTTCGGAACCGTGGACGCAGCAGAAATACATATATAGCAGAGCTCATGACGCTGTGGAGATAATGTATCTCAAGGTGAGTCTGTCGGCCGTACAGATTTCCTTGAAAGTGGCAAAATGATCACCGACTTGAAGCAAAAAGAACCGCATCTGACCGGGAAAAAAATTGTCTCACACCCGATCAATTCACTGGCACACAAGGCTACAGTTTCAATTTAAAAACCACATGAATAAGGTTATGACTTATGCCACCATTCAGTTTATGCTGCGGTTACATTTGTTTGCGAAAACACTGGAAATTTATTATTGTATTAATTGGTAACATTGCTGGCGAATAATGAGTATACTCATTCTCGCAGCATTATTAAATTAGATTATTAGAAACAAATGAGGCAGACCTGCACGTGTTGCTAAGCACATTCGAAATAAATTCATGCAGCACTTCAATAAAGGTCGTTAGCCCTGGTCACTAGCAACTTTCAAATATAAATAAATAAAAAACTTAAATATTTTAATAAATGATTATTTACATTTATTGAAATATACCAAACAAAATATTAATATTATTTCTTAAACACATTTTTCGTTTTGACGTGGTCTGGCGTTTAAGTTGAACTTTGATCTTTCGTGTATTACAATACAATGCAAAAGGGTCAAAACGTCTATCCCTCTAAAAATATATAATTAGTTTTTTTATTCTCTCTAGCAGAATCCATTTTCGAAACATTTTTATAATACAAAATAGTGCAAATTTCACTGGCCACCGGTTTCGCGGGTTTTAATGCCTGTGGACTATTTTTTGGAAGTTTATATGTCTTTGCAGACAAACCACAGAGGGTTTGTCGCGCTGAAGGTCCTCGTAAATCGCGTTTTTCAGTCGTTACAGTGGCGGGTTTGATCAATTTGAACGGACATATTTGTAGATAATCAATATGGTTTAAACTTATTAACAGCTGCCCACTGACCTAAAAAGTGCGACAATTTTCTCTTTCAGCTATTATTTTGAAACTATTCTTACATTGCGAAGTGGGAGAATTAAAATTATATTTTTGGCTAAAATTTACCTGTTCTTGATAAAAATAACTATTCTTGAAAAGTCTTTTTAACTTTGTTGAAGTACACCTTTTTTAAAAACAAAGTTATGAAGAAAAAGAACAACAAGTTACGCATCAACGAATCCGTATTGGGACATGTTTTTATTTCGGCAAAGTTAAATGGACAATATCAAAGGTTACACTGCATGATTTTGATAGTTTCCCTCAAATATCTCCCTTTATATTGTATATCCGAAGAGCCCAGACTTCGCACGAGGTCTCATCAATGCATTTTAAGTAATGTAAAGTTCATTGTAGTAATCAAGTTCGTTGCTTAAGTCTTTGTTGAAAGTGCAGGTAATAATGCTTTTGTATACACATACAACACAACGGCATGTGCATAGAAAAAAATAACAATAGAAACACAGCTTAAAGACAGCTAAAACAGAGTACATACAGCTGTAACAATGATTAGGCTTGCCGTTGGCAGAGAGTGAGTATAAGCTTTTTTTTTCTTTATTTTACTCTATGAATAGTGTACAAACCATTTCGTAAGGTTGAAAGTAAATTTAGTTAGGTATTAAAGTTATTGTCAATTTGAATAAATGTTATTTCTTTTAATTCATTCATTAATTCAATTTCAATTTATTTTAATAAATCTTATGAAAAGTTACGAAATTGCAAATATACCCGAACAAATATTTTAGTATATTAGAATAGACTAAAAAATTATTTCAGAATGCCAAAAAGAACAAACCTTTGAGTACAATCATTAACATTGCAGTGCTTTTGAACTACAAAGTGCACTACAATTTTAAAATGTCAGTCCATCCATCCCTTACTTTTATTTCAAAGTTCGCACTGGCAATTAGAAACCTATTACAGTGAAACCTCTCTTGGGCGGGCACTCACGGTCAGTCAGCTTTTGGCGGTCCAAGAGAGACGTCCACTCAAAAGATGTTCAGTTCTTCCGATACATAAGATTTGGTATCGAAAAAAATGTCCGTTTAAGGGAGGTGCCCATTCGGACAGGTTACACTGTATATGGAGATATGAAACAAATTTTATAATAAATCAAATTTCCTCCATTCGGGCGCCACATACATATGTAGTTAATTTTTGAATTCTTTCTATGCAAAAAATGTAGTTTTTCAATAAGAGCCAAATCCAACTAACGGGTGATCAATTAAGAGGAGTTTTTTTCATTTGCGTTTTTTTTACAGATCGCGCGCGAGTTGTGGCAAACTGTCATCGTGGATTTGTTGAGCAGCGTTTGGCATTTCATCATGGAAAGACTCACACCGCAACAACGTCTACAAATTGTTCAACTGTATTATGAAAATCAGCGTTCTGTGACAAATGTTTTTCGTGCGCTTAGACCGCATTATGGTCAACATAATCGGCCTGCCTTAAACACTATTCGACATACCATCAACAAATTTGAATCCGAATATTCATTGGTGGATAATTCTCGACCGAATAGACCACGTCCAGCAAGAAGCATTGAGAATATAGCGGCAGTAGCAGAGAGTGTACGTGAAAACCGCGATGAATCGATTCGGCACCGTTCTCAGCAACTTGGACTGTCGTATGGAACAACTTGGTCAATTTTACGGAAGGATCTTCATTTAAAAGCATACAAAATATAGCCCGTACAAGAACTAAAGCCAAATGACCTTCCTGCACGTCACCGTTTTGCTGATTGGGCTCTTGAAAAGATTGAAGAAGATCCGCTGTTTTCGAGCAAAATTTTGTTCAGCGATGAGGCGCATTTCTGGCTCAATGGTTACGTCAATAAGCAAAATTGCCGTATTTGGGATGAAGAGCAACCAGAACAGGCTCAAGAGCTACCTTTACACACAGAGAAAACAACGGTCTGGTGTGGTTTATGGGCTGGTGGAATCATCGGTCCATATTTTTTCAAAAATGTTGATGGCCGCAACGTAACTGTGAATGGTGCTCGCTACCGTACCCTGATATCGGACTTTTTGCTACCTGAAATTCAATCTAATGATCTCTACGACATTTGGTTTCAACAAGACGGAGCCACTTGCCATACAGCTCGTGAAACAATGACTTTATTGAGAAGTCATTTCGGAGAGCAGCTGATTTCACGTTTAGGACCTGTGAGTTGGCCACCAAGATCTTGTGATATCACACCTTTGGACTTTTTTCTTTGGGGATTCGTGAAGTCCAAGGTCTATGCTGATAAACCAGCTACGATTGAAGCTCTGGAAGCCAACATTACGCGTGTTATTCACGACATACCAGTCGAAATGCTCGAACGAGTGATTGAAAATTGGACCTTCAGAATGGACCACTTTAAGCGTAGTTGCGGCCAACATTTGAATGAAGTCATATTCAAAAAGCAAATGTCAAAGAATGTCCTTTCAAATGATAAATAAAGGTTTTGAACATAATTTACATTTTTGTTTTTTTTTTTAACTATTGAAAAAAGCACCTCATGATTGATCACCCGTTATAAGTGCCACCCCGCGCCACATAGTAATGTCCTAGAAATCTAAGAGTTATTTTCAAGTAGACTACATCGAAAACAGACCACTAAAAATGTGTTTAAAGAAACGCCTAATGCGACAATTCGATGATAGAGCACCCCTATTGCAAAACCGATTTTAATGGCCCTTTTGATGGCATCTCAAGCGAACATTTTTCCTGCTTGACAAACAAATAGTTCGAAAAGCTTTGGTAGCTCTAAGTTACTGTGGTTTTAATTACTGTGCGAACTGCACATACGTACTTTTGTGTATAATTTTTGTTTTACCTACAAATAAATAAATTACTTGGAAAACTTTGTAGAGCAATCTTCGTTTTTTGTTTTGTGGCTTCAAGCGATTTACGCTCTCAAATAGTTTATTATTGATTATTTTGAGCAAATGGCCTCGGGTGGTTGAGCATACAAAAGAGTGTATGGTATTTAAACTCAGCGTATGCGATTTTGTCTTTTTTTAGGTTATTTGTTAAAATTGAAAAAAAAAAAAATAAAACATAACCAATTAAAAGTTATTTCAAATATTTTATTGCGGTCAATGCCATTTCGTAAATTATTTATGATTAGCATACACGCATCTAGCGTCATTCTCCAATATACATACATATGGTTCTTCCGCTGCGAGAATAGTGCTGAAATTTAATTTTCGCATACATAGAATTAAAAATTCACAAATTCAATTAATTTGCTCGCGGATATTGGCAAAGTCACTGCTTTAAATGGCAGCAGTTTAAATTACAGATTTATTTGCCATGGAATGGAATGGAGCAAAACAAAATGAGAAAATACCATCTCTCACTACCAGCAAGCAGCTAACAGCTACCACCAACACCAACAACCAAACCCATTGCATTCAAAAGGTAAATCATGATTTTAATGACGCAATTAGAGCGTAAAATTGTTGTACAAACAAAGCATTAGCAAACAGCAGCAGAAACAGCAACAGCAAAGTCAGCGTCGCTGTTAACGTTAGCTACAACAATCGCCGTAACAATAGTGAGAGCATAATTTAAATAATTTCTGTACATTAAACAGCCCAAAGTGAATCACTCAAATCGTTGAATTTTGTGAACTCGTGCACCAGGTCGTGAGGGCGATCGGACAGGGTTGGGCAGGGCAGTAGGCGCGAAGGAAGCGAAATCCAAACGAAAAGGGTTTGAATGTCAATTGTTGCAAATTGCAACAATAAAATATTCGAATGTTGGTAACTTTTTAAGTGTTACGTTGCTGATTGCAGAGGCAGCGTGCGGACATGCCATGGACTGGAATTCGAATTGGTAGTGGCTGTAGAAATGGATGTGGCAAATGGTGTCATGGAGCAGCAGGAGGTGTGATATTGGGAGGCAGCGATGATGCTTAAATTGCGTGGGACTTGTTTCCACTTTCAGTTTACAAAACAATAAAATATAAAATATTATATATGTACATAAGTATATATTTGGGTATATTCCACAATAGCTTATAAGTACGTGTGCCGTGAATTGTTGTACCAGATTGTCTCGCATTTTTCGGAGATTTATCTGTTTCTCGCTTTCGTTTTTATTGTTTTCCGTTTTTTTTTTGTTTTGCTCTTTTTCATTGTGTGGGTCTCTGAGACAAAGAGTTGCACAAGCCGTGCGCTGGCCACCGGCAAATGCTGGTTTTCGAACATTTCCAATATAAAATTCAAGCTGAGTGGCCGAAAAGTACACTTGAACCTACATACACACATGGAATACTAGTGTGTACTGTGGGCATGTAAGAGTGTTGTGGGTGCTTGTAAATGGATAAAATTCATATGCGCAATTATTAACGAGTACTTATGTATGTTAATGTGTAACAATTTGTACTTGTACAGCACAAATATGGAATTTTCATTGTGCTTTTACATACATTAGCATCTGAATACTTGCATATAAGTACTTATGTATAGCTACATACATTAGAGTACACATGAAATATACGAAAAATACAAAAGTTTGAAAATATTCGCTGCCCACTCATTTTCTGGTAGGTTAGCGATTAGAGAATTCAGCAAAACACATCATAACGCATTCAAAACAAAAATAAATCATATTTTTTCGTTTCCGTTTTACACTCTTTTAACGAAACACCCAAGGAACCACATTTCAAATGAGGCGAGGGCCTTAAAATTACTTGAAATTTTCATAAAAAGTAGTTTTACGGCCTCCGTGGTGGAGTGGGTTAGTGCGTGACTAACTTCCGATGGGCCCAGATTCGAGTACCACAGTATATATGACACATAAATTGATTGAAGAAAATTTGCATAATAGCGTTCGCCCTTTGACAGTCAACGTTGCAATGAAAAAGCTTCTCATAAAAAACATCTGTCGTTCGTAGTCACCATAACACTGTAGGTATAGATAGATCTTTTCATTTGCAGAACATCATCAAAATGAACATCACAAATTTGCGAAGAAGCTCGGCTAGGCACCTAATAAAGAATGTACGCGCTAATTATCAGTAAACTTGTATATAAGTACCTACCCCCATATAAGTTTTGCACAAATTTACCTCACTCTTAACTTAAAAAAGAACAATACTGCTTGTATAACGAAGTCAATAGCGAGTTTATACCATTCGCCAGCAATGTGCGAGACTAGCCGTCAGCCATTACTCCACCCACATTCAACGCTGTTATTATTATTATTATTTATTTTTTTTTTTTTTGGTTTGCAACAAAGCTGTTAAGCAACAAGCAAAATAAAAAAGGAAAATGAGAAAAGTAAAATAAAAGTGATCAAAAATTTCCACAAAGGAATTGTACAATACTCTATAGGTATTTCTTAACCACATAATAAAAATAAACATCTTTCCAAAAGGAGTCTATATGTATTGCTTGGAGATGCTTTATGTGGTTTAACAACTTAAACATGACTCATACTTTTGGCTTCTTGCTTATACCCACAAGTTGCTTTTTTATAATTTGTACTTCTTGAATTTCATTTTTGCTTAAGCCTTATTTGCCTGTTTGGCGTTATTAAATGTAGATATATATATGCATATATTAAATAATACATAAGCATACATATTTACATACTTACTTTCTCAATTGGAAGAAAAGGCAACGTAGACTGTTAAATGTTCCTAATTAACAAAATGAATTGAGCTTACCACAAACAGCCTGCGTAGGTGTTAATATTGGCGGATTATGTTTTGAGTTAATTTATATAATAAGTTTTGAACTTAAAACCCAGAAAACGCCAACAAAATACATGTTTTTGAAGGAATTATTTCAAGAAATTGTGTCTACTTTTTTTTGAACAAATGTTGTACATCACCTTTCCGTTCGCAAATTAAACTTTTTACTTGCAAATCATATTAGTATTGCGCTTTTGCTCAAATAATCGAACTCAAGAATAAGCAAGTAAAATTACTTATTAAAGGTGACTTTAAGTATTCTTTAAAGTAAAAGACAACTTTCATCTATCAGCTGTTGACTCTTACCGTATTATTCATGAAAGTTAAGCCTGACAACATAAGTATTTATTATGAATTAATTTTCCGAAATCGTTTGTTCTACCATAAAATAAAAAGTATTTCTAAGAACGTGACGGAAGCTTGTAAAAAAGTCCGAAGCTATGTATAAACAGTCCGGCATAGCACAGTTTTATGTTGCTGTTGCTTTTCGAATCTGAGCAAACTCGAAACTCGTAGTTTTCCTCCTGTTGGCCTTGTCTCATTAACAATGCATCGAGGAATCAAATCGCATAGCTCAGTTGGCACATCCATTTCTTCAAATGATTCAATTACGAAAAGTTCAACTCAATAAAGCTAGCATGTTACATCGAAAATTATACAAGTATAAGCTTAAAAAGTCACCCGTTGCATCAACGTTAAAATACAGAATATATTTTCGCATCAAAAATTTCTATAAGTGAATAATAAACTTAAAATACTGTAACATTTCCACTATGTTTCATTACATAAGTATTTGTGTTGTTTGCACTGACAACCCTTTTCAGGCTCAAACACAAATTTCTGTGACTAATGAGTTGTATCCAGTTTTTTAAATTGCCCATTTTAGAAGCAAATACAATTAGCGCACAATAAGGTAAAGATGTCCGCTTCATTTGTTCAATCCGAACCACTTTGCAGTGTTATCATTTGCGAGAGAAGAGGCAAGACAATGACATTCTGAAGAAATAATTTGGGCGTGAGGGGCGATATATTTTTGTTTTTGATGGAGACACACAGGTTGGTTCAAAAATATAGTTTATTGCTGAAACTTAGTATGTTTTGAGACAGTTAACCCACACAATCAAACTAATTATATCTAATCTCTGCCGAACGCAATTAATGGCTTTACGCTTGAGCAAATTTAATGCTGTGTTGCCCAAACACTGCGGGTTTATACTTTGTAGAATTATTTATTTTCATATAAGTTAAATGAATTTTGAGTATGAGGCAGAAACGATTTTTGCAAATATCTAATATAGCTAGATCTATCAGCTCCACCTATCAGCTCCAACTAGACTTCTAAACCATCCTTCGCATAACTGCAACAGCGCAACAAAATTTCATCGCACAATATAGAAGGAAAACAAACATCAAATTTTATATTTACAATGAGTCATCCAATTTTAGTTCTTCAATAACCCTTTTACTAAATAAAAAAAATGCTTTTGAGTAATAGAAATCTTTTTTCTTTTGCCATAACCTTGCAGCTGTCTTGCAAACATTATAAATCTTCCGATAGAGTGATTCATTAATTATTCATTTTATTTTATTGGTTTTATATTAGAAAAAAAAAGATTTGTTTCCTTCTTGTGATTTTTCAAAGATTTTTTTTTTTGCTATATCCACTCTTCATTTCAGGTGCGGTACTCTGTGCTTGAAATAAGGTTATGCTAGTTTTGAAGCATTTTTACAATTAATACATAAGCTTGAACAAAAAGTTCACGGAAATCACGGCCTCTGCTGACTTGCGGTGTATGATTCCTACAGGGTCCGGAACTCAAAGTGTAACCAATTAAAAAGGCCATAAATTTAGTTTGGAAAATTTTTTTTATTCAATTCAAAGTAAAAAATATCATGTGTGAAAAAATACAAAATGAATAATCAATTTACTTTTGCTCGATATGATACCTTTTGCCTTGACTATGACATGACTATGAGATGGTCCAGAAACGAATTGCAAAATCGCAAACTGCCCGGATGTGCAGTATTTCGGCCCACTCAGGGACAATGGCTTTTTTCAGCGCATCGAGACTGGTGAATCTTTTAGTTGCTCTCCGAAATGGCGTAAAGAGAATAGTCCATCCGATTCACGTCTGATGAGTTTGAGAGCTATTGTGTGGACGTTATGAGCTTTGTGAGACTGTGCCGAGTCCTGTTGAAATGTCTATGGTCTGCCACCGAAATGTTTGTCTGCCCACGGCTTCAAAGCAACCTTCAGCAACTTTCCCGATAATATTTCGCATTTACCTTGAAAACGATTGGAGAGCGCCCAACTGCGGTTACAGCGGTCCAAAGTATTACCTGTGGCGGATGCTGCCTCCTGGTGGCCAATAGATGACTCAAATTCTCCTATGAACGATCGGTCAAATTAACCCTATCGTTTTGGGAGTTTACGAATTGTTCAATTTGAAAAATTTTCTCGTCAGAAAATTCGAATATTCGGAAATTGATGCTTTGGAGTGAGATCATATGTCTTTTGGATCTTGTAAGGCTTGACTTAGCAATCATTATTCAGTATGCGGCGGATGCTACGGTTAGATATTTTCAGTTCTTTCACCATTTGATTAGCACTTCGTCGGGGATTACACTCAAGTCGCTTCTTCACTTTTTGAACCATTTCGCGTGACGTTCAAGTTTTTTGATGACCACCTCCATCACATTTCGCGATGCTACCAGTATTATTGTAACGAGTAATGTTGCAATAAACAAAAACTTTATTTACTTTGAAGTAGTAGTCTGGTCAAATACTCATCTTTTATAGATATGTTTTAGGCATTTTGTTTTTTAATAAAATAAAATGCGATCGTTTTGATTTTATAGTATGTTATTATTGACATCAAATAGTATACAGAAACATTTTTTTTGCTTATTTTTTTGTAGTAGTGTGGCACTAAAATAAGCGTCTTAAAAAAAGATAGGTGGCTTGTCAACAAGATTTTGGCTCTTCAGGACATCTGAAACGAAAAAGTTAAACTTCTTATTATTCTGAAGGCTTGGCATTCTGGAAGGTGCTACAATTTTTTTGAAAAATAACAAAATGGCGGATTTTTGAGAAAAACGTATGTTTTTCGGGTGGAAATCAGACTGTAGTATGGAAAGTAAGGGCTGAAAAGAAACGAAATACCACCTGCCAGAATTACAAGCCTACCGAATAATAATCAGTTTACCTTTTTCGTTTCAGATGTCCTGGTGCGTGATTACCATTCGGAGGTGCACAGATTCAAAATCCGTGCATAAAACACGAAATAGTAGAAAAAGTTTTTTTTTCGCCTCCCGGCAGGTAATTGCAAATCACCGATTGTATTTCTGCCATAAAAAGCTGCTCATAAAAAACCATCTTTCGTTCGGAGGCGGCGTAAAACCTTAGATCCCTGCATTTGTGGAAAACATGAACACGCACACCACAAATAAGAAGAGGACTGCGAGGCAAAGGAAAAAAATTCCATTT
Source organism: Anastrepha obliqua (assembly GCF_027943255.1). Lineage (NCBI taxonomy): Eukaryota > Metazoa > Arthropoda > Insecta > Diptera > Tephritidae > Anastrepha > Anastrepha obliqua. The sequence goes on from NC_072892.1 coordinate 94,625,295, forward strand.
GGTTGGACCACCTCTTACGCTTCATGCTGTACAATTAATTAAATGAGTATTAAGTGCTCAGTGGGAAAGGGACGAGAATGGTTAATGATGTTTAAACTCATTTTTCTTATTGATGTAAAATAAATATTTAAAATAATAAAATTAATTTACTTTTACTTTTGATTAATTTTCATTTGCTTTTGTTGCCTTGATTTTAATTATTTACATAAGTATATTTATATTTGTGACGACTCAGTAAGTCGTAAATTACTATAATATATTTGCAGTAATGTATGTATGAAATATTAATTAAAGAGTATAATCCTTATTACGGCTGCCATTTTCGCTTTGTTTACAGTGTCCAATAACGGTAACTCGATACGAACAAACATTAATAATTATGAAAGAGTACAGCTTTAGCGGACTTTTTACAAAGGGTTAAATTTTTAACAGTTTAGGCAAAAGAGCAATTAATTTATTATCGACCAATTTATGCAAAACATCACACGTAAAACTACTTCTAATATTTCCGTACTCAGGTTTCTTCAGTAGAATTTAACAGAGAATTTGTTCGTAGTGGATTTAAGCCCTCTAACTACTTAACTGAGCATTTTTTAACCGTTCTCAAAACAGCAATAACGAAATGTCGTTAAAAAATTAATTAGAGGGTTAAAATATTCCACTAAAAGTTCAACTACAATTTTATAGGGGTCACTACCGCCAATGAAAAAGTCGTACGAGTTAGTGCGCAAGAAGGCTTAGTTCAAGCTAATGTTATCACATTTTGCATTAATACATTGCGAATATATGCACTTATGAGTATTGAGGCGGGCCGATTTGTGTGGAACGCAATTTTTAAACCTTCTGTAACGAGTGGGGGTTAGTGAGTTAAAATCCACCACACTTTTTGTTGTAACTTTAACGCTCCGTAAAAAATATTAAACCTTCTGGACTTGTATTGCTTTCAGCAATGATGACCTGGGAGGAGGCCTCCTCTTTCATAATTATTAGCGTTTTTTCGTGTTCAGTAACATTTTTATAAAGTTTTTCGACTTTGTTATTAAGTTACATACACATTATTTACTAAATTATGAAAACAATTTATATGCTAACAAAGTTTTTCATATTTAATTAATTTTGTACGTGACTACTTAGGAGGAGAAAAAGTAAAAAAAGAGCAAATATACACATACATATGACTACGCAATTTAACCAGACAAACCACAACACTTTCTATCACTGCCAATCAAATTCTGCGAAAAAGTGTAAATGAAATTAATTAACCTGAGGATAATTGAATGAGTCATGCTTGCTAGTTGGTTTGCTGGACAGTGGGTAGTTTCTGCCGGACAATAACGCACAGCCAGACATACACGACAAGCGAGGCGTGCCGCTTGCAGTGGCGGTAGTGGTATCCACCTACTTCTACTTGCAGCCACGCTGATACCGCAGCGTAGTCCTGGCATTAAATTGAATCCAGTGGTTGGTCAATGTACGCATGTATGTACGTACAATATACATATTTATGACAAAACCAACTTTGTGCACCGAATTTTGTTAGTTGCAACCATTTTTCAAATTCTTATCCTTAATTCTTTGTGCGTTTTATACACTCAGTTGTTGTCAAAGAAACTTTTGCGAAAAACCACATAATATAATATAACAATTTAACGCGCGCACATTCCCACAGGGAAAATTAAAGCTAGTCATACGAATTTTCGCCAACTTCATACCAGTTCACACAGAGTATGTCATCATCCATATCGTTCGTTACATCTGTGGCCTGGTGAGTTGTTTCGCCTTTATGTATACTACAGCATGTTGTTGGTTTCCAGAACTCAACAGAAAAATGCAATTACAAGTATTACTGTATACCTCTACCCAAGAATGATAGGAACAAGATTGCACCCATCAGAGAGTGCGTGACGTCACGTTTGCCAAGTCGTGCAGTGTTGCCAACCATTTGCTCTTCACAATAAATTTAGTGCTTTTTTATACCCAAAATGCGAACATTTTTATGTTTGGTGTTTGTTAATTTTTGTTTTTAATTTAAAGCAACCGAAACTGTAAGTTAAAAGAAAACTGTTTATTAAACAAAAGGAATGTTAAAAAAGGTCACTCGGAGAAGATTTTAGTGCTAACGCAAATTTGTTGATTCTTATAAAGTTTGATTTTTTTAAAGTGCAAATTTAATTGTTTGCTCCTTTTAAGTAATATTAAATGTTCTTCTCTCCACTCTTCTTAACATTGAAAACCTTTTTACACATTTAAAAAGCGTTTGAAATTACTGAATGCGAATTAAAACCATAGACGTGTAATCGTTTCGTCCGTTCCTCAATCCTTAGTGGGACAGAGGTCATCAAAAGGTGTATTCATAGTAAAAATAAGCAAGAAAATACTAGAAAATGCTGAAAAAACCATAACGACATTTTTACAAAAAGGGTACATTATTTTGTTACTAACCTGGCAAAAAAGTCGTTCTCTTAAAGAAGAACTCATAAATTAAATTGTACATATCCATAACACATTTGTTTAAAAAAACACACATTTTAAAGACAATTTGTCACGCATACAAAGTTCTTAAGAAATTCAATAAAAATTTGGAATTTTATTTTCTTTAAATGGACATTGTAGTGCGTTTTTATATCCAAAGCTAAGCAACACTGCAGTAACGAGAGAGAGACTGCTGAAGGCAGAAGAACACCAACAACAACTGCAATCGCGTGCAATGCGACCAGATGTTAAAAAAAGTAAAGCTAAATAAAACTGAGTGAATTATTGAACTAATTTTTAAAAAATTTATATTTTACAAAATTATAAACATTACTTTTAATTAAAACAGGAAAAATGTCATTAAGAAGAAACTAAAACTCCGAGACTAAATAACAGAAAAAAATATGCTAAATTAAGTTACGAAAATGGTAATCTGGCCATACTGGTGCTAAAACCACGTAACTCATTTTCAAATTCGCTGAGAGCGAAGTAACGGTACCACGCCGGTAGGCGCCATCTCATTATTCTTTCCATCATGACCACTACCTTTCACTGTACTCCAGGGTATCCACCTTAGCAGTGGTGCAGATGTTACAGAGAGCGAAATATTTACATATCTGTTCAACCTATCAGCTCTCACGCAAGAGAGTTTTTGAGCACTCAAAAGATAGAAATAATGGGTCATACAGCCTTGATTTGATAGTTAATAGTTTTTTTTTTTGTTCCCGAACATTAAAAATAAAATGTGGTCAAAGTGTTTCAACGCCTGAAGAAGCTTTTAAAGCCTTGGAATGGCAAAAATGCTTTGAAAATTCGTTGAAGCGAATGCAGAAGTGTAGAGACTTCTAAGGAAAATACTTTTAAAACAGTAAAGCCACTTTCAATATTATTTTACTATGTTTTCATTATTTCTCACAAAATGTAAAAGGGAGCTCTCGTAATAGCCAGCATTAGCATGTGAACCCACGCGGGGTGTCTCCACATGCCAGACTTATGTTAAGTATGTCAATGTCAATTCTGAACAGTTAGGAGTTTCACCTGCTGCAGTATACAGAAAGCAATTATGGGTAATTCACGAGGTAACTAAACCTTTACTTCTATTATAGGTGATTTTCAGAATCCGATAACGGCATGGAGGAGGCAAAAGTTCATGGAGGTCGTGGAAAACCTGTTGTGTCCACTGGTTGTCTGATTTATGCTTGGATCTCGGCGGTGATTGCAAAGAAGAGCTCGATGAGCATGGTGTTAATCTCACTTACTGTGAGCACACTCGCCTCGTTGTGAAGAAGATGGTTAGGCAACATCAGATGGCATCCCTGTTCTGAGTTTAGTGTCCATACATTAGAATTTTAAATCGCATTTCTTCATTGCTGTTTGACTGAATCCAACCCAGATCCTTCTCTTTATCTATGGGCTGCTCTAATTTTTGTCTTTCCCAAGGTAAACGCTTAGATATAATTTTCCGGAGTTAACATTGCTTTACAACTATTTAACTATTTAACTTGCAGAATGAGTCTCATTTGTCGAATGTGTATTAGGTATTTTCGCATCGGAGAGCATTTGACGATTCTTAGAACATAGCCATGGGAAATTTCTCAGTTGCTTATATGTATAAGAAAATAACTCTCTAATTTGAGCAGCACTACAGCAGATCGTACATTTAGTACATAACAAATTCCTATGTAGTTTCTTGTGTAACCGCATACACTTGCCACCATTAACGTTTATAATACATAGATTTATTACCCGTAAATATGTATATATTTATGTACATAGGCATGTACATTCTAACTGTGACTCGCACATACATTCTAATTACCCTTTTAAGCTCTAAGGCCAAATATTTGATGTGTTTGCGAGATTTCTTGATTAACTCATTTCCTGGCATTTTTATGCTGCCACTGTTCGGAGATGTTCCGCTACGCAGCAAAATGCTTCTGCGGTTAAGGTTTTAATAATCAAAAGCTCAGTTGAAGATATACATATATATATATGCAATTAATTTTTTTTTAGAACTGGCCTTTCGTCGGCAATAAAAACGAGTATTAATATAAATATAGTATTAAAGCATGTAAAAAATATAGGTTTTATGCTCGATAACAGCGAAATATTAAAAAAAGAAATAAAAAACAAATAAAGGTTAATTTTTTAATAGTGGAGTTAGCGATTTACCAAAAAGAAAGGCTTTGAACAAAAAGTGACGAACATAACTGAGTGCATGACAATTTTTTTTTTCATATTCACAAAGGTTTTCGAGTTAGAATTTCTATGCCATTTTTTTTAATTTTTCATTCTTTAACCAAAACCACATAAATCCAATTTCCCAAAAACCCATTAAACAACAAAAATTAAATTAAAAAAAAATTAAATAATATCCTAATTATTTTAGCAAAATAAATTTTTTTTTATTATTAGCAGCCGTGTAGCCTACTAAAACAGTTTTAGGCTGTTAATAAATCCTAAAACTGCTGTAGGCTTAATTTCTACCGGGAGATTTGGGTCCATAGACCCAGTAGTCGTTTAGTTTCACGTAGAAAGGAATCAGGATCTATGAAGTGAGTGTTTGCCCCCTTTTTCGCTACAGTGCCCGCAATTTCATTCCCTTCGTGCCCCTCATGTTCCGGAACCCACATCAAAGTAACAAGGTTTCTTGATGCTAAGGTGTTGAAGATTTTAAAACATTCCCAGACCAACTTTTATTGGAATGAGAAGCTATCCAGCGATTTTAAAGCTGCTTGACTGCCAGAGAGATTGTTAATATTGGCACAGCGCGTGCCTCTCCGTAGACATTCTCTGGCACACAGCTCTAAGGCGTGGAAATGGAACTGATTCTTCCCATTGCAGCTGGTCCAACAATTCTAGCCCCGGCACTACCGTCTTCCATTTGGGACCCATCAGTAAACCACACGCCCTGTTTCAAGGATATTTCATTGTTGCTCCAAGCTGAACGGTAACTAATGAGCGCTTTGAATTTCTTGGAGAATTCTAGTTTCCTTTCCATCTTGTCGTGGACTGCCAGGCACGGAGAGCTCAGGATTGAACCCAGAATTCTTACATGTCCTGTAAGATTGCGTTTTTTGAGATGGAATAATAAAAAAATTAATACTACCTTCATATTTATGGAGCACATAGAGAAATCGATCAAAAAAGTCAAGAGTGTACCAATCGATGCGTATTGACCGCAATACTAATAATCTCTAGGACCAAAACGATTTTTATCTCAGTTGAAAAGTTATTAACAAAAATAAATTTTATCTAGTTCCTCTTTTCAATCCCTAAATACCCGAAAGTTACTGCACTTAGGGATAAAACTTCACTTGCAATTTACATAAGGTACGTTTAAACTATTATATATTTTCTACAAAAACTCCGAAAATATTAATATTAACTTAAATACCTATATTGTTAATAAAAATGTATGCAATGTTTGCGAACAAACGAACGATACTACGAAATGTAGCGATAAGTGAATGTTTTTATAATATAAGATGCTAAACATACGGCGGCGTTAATCGGGATTACCGGATTAGTGAACAGCTGATTTGTTTATTGGATAGTTTTGTCACTAAAAAATGTACCGCAGGCAATAAATACGTTTATTAACAGCATTGATACTAAAAAGGAATTAGTTATTTCAAAAAAAATCTTAAATTATAATTTCTCAAACTGCTCCGAAATAGCAAACCAATTAAAGTAATATCGCACGTATTAGTGCAAACTAGCATTACATCCAGTCCTACTTGTTCTTCCTTTTAGAAGTTTGAGTATTTTTCATTCACAATAGATGTTCACTGTCATTTTTCGGCAATGTTACCATCGAAAATTCCCCTGATCCGCTTAAATTATAAGAATTAAGTATAGTTGTCAATCCGCATTAGTTGTACTTAAGTCGTTAATTCCTAACGACACCGTTTCTGTCTACGCTATTAGATGGTAAATTACTTAATATTGGAGGATTTAAATATTTACGGTGAAATTTGGAACGGAGATACATATCAGACAAAACAATGTAATGAAATATTTTGTATAAAAAATGCCGCCGCCGACAATTTGGAATAGAAAATTGCGCGAATTTTCACTATAATATATCTTATCTGAGACATAAAGGCAAATGAATATGTATATCGAATAATTTTTTTTTTTTAGAAAAAGCGCAGTAGGTGAAAATTTGGAATAAAAAATCATTCATTGACTTTTTTTGATACATTTTTCCATATTTAAAAATGGGCAAAATAATGAAATATGTAGTACTTAAAAACTAATTTACTGCTAACCATATAATCCTTTCTATGTATAATATTAATTTGGGTGCAAATTTTCTGACTTATTACAAAAGAACTAATTCTAATTTTATTTTATAAATTAAAAGAAAAAAATTATGTAATACTTGTTTCAAATCATGTTTCTAATAGTTCAATATATTTATTTATAGTTATAAGCCTTTGAAAATAGTTAATTAGTTAAGTTCTTCTTCTTCTTAATTGGCGCTATAACCGCTTACGCGATTTTGGCCGAGTTTAACAAAGCGCGCCAGTCGTTTCTTTCTCGTGCTAACCGGCGCCAATTGGACACACCAAGTGAAGCCAAATCCTTCTCCACCTGATCTTTCCAACGCAGTGGAGGCCGCCCTCTTCCTCTGCTACCACCAGCTGGTACCGCATCGAATACTTTCAAAGCCGGAGCGTTTGTATCCATTCGGACGACATGACCCAGCCAACGTAGCCGCTGGATCTTTATTCGCTGCGCTATGTCTATGTCGTCGTAAAGCTCATACAGCTCATCGTTCCATCGTCTGCGATATTCGCCGTTGCCAACGTGCAAAGGTCCAAAAATCTTACGCAGAATCTTTCTCTCGAACACTCCAAGCGTCGCTTCATCGGATGTTGTCATCGTCCAAGCTTCTGCGCCATACGTTAGGACGGGCATGATGAGAGTCTTGTAGAGCGTTAGTTTTGTTCGTCGAGAGAGGACTTTACTACTTAATTGCCTACTTAGTCCAAAGTAGCACTTGTTGGCAAGAGAGATTCTACGTTGGATTTCAAGGCTGACATTGTTATCGGTGTTAATGCTGGTTCCTAAATAGACGAAGTCTTTTACAACCTCGAAATTATAACTGTCTACAGTGACGTGGGTGCCGATACGCGAGTGCGCCGACTGTTTGTTTGAAGACAGGAGGTACTTCGTTTTGTCCTCGTTCACCACCAAACCCATTCGCTTTGCCTCTTTATCCAGTTTGGAGAAGGCAGAACTAACAGCGCGGTTGTTAAGGCCGATGATGTCAATATCATCGGCATACGCCAACAATTGTACGCTCTTATAAAAAATTGTGCCTGAGCGATTAAGTTCTGCGGCTCGTACGATGCTCTCCAACATCAGGTTAAAGAAGTCACACGACAGCGAGTCACCCTGTCTGAAACCTCGTTTGGTATCAAACGGCTCGGAGAGGTCCTTCCCAATTCTGACGGCGCTACTGGTGTTGAGCAACGTCATCTTACATAGCCGTATTAGTTTTGCGGGGATACCAAATTCAGACATCGCGGCATACAGGTAACTCCTTTCCGTACTGTCGAATGCAGCTTTGAAGTCGACGAAAAGGTGGTGTGTGTCGATTCTCCTTTCATGGGTCTTTTCCAAGATTTGGCGTATTGAGAATATTTGGTCGATGGTAGACTTTCCAGGTCTGAAGCCACACTGATAAGGTCCAATCAGTTGGTTGACGGTGGGCTTCAGCCTTTCACACAATACGCTCGCTAGAACCTTATAGGCGATATTTAGAAGACTAATCCCGCGGTAATTGGCACAAATTGCAGGATCGCCCTTCTTATGGATTGGGCAGAGCACACTTAAATTCCAATCGGCAGGCATGCTTTCATCCGACCATATTTTGCATAGAAGCTGATGCATGCACCTTACCAGCTCCTCGCCGCCATGTTTGAATAGCTCACCCGGTAGTCCGTCGGCGCCCGCGGCTTTGTTGTTCTTTAGCCGCATTATCGCTATTCTCACCTCGTCATGATCGGGTAGCGGAACGACAATTCCGTCGTCAACGATTGGGGTATCGGGATCTTCACTTTCTCGGTGACATGCGCAGCTGTCACTGTTCAATAGGTTCGAGAAGTGTTCCCTCCATAATTTAAGATTGCTCTGTACGTCAGTCACCAGTTCGCCGTCTTTGTTCTTACAGGAAAACGCCCCGGTCTTGAAACCTTCTGTAAGCCGCCGAACTTTCTGGTAAAATTTTCGGGCGTTGTTCTTATTGGCCAGCATCTCAAGCTCCTCGCACTCACGTATTTCGGCCTCTCGTTTCTTCTTTCGGATAATACGTCTCTCTTCCTTTCTCAGCTCTCTGTAGCGATCCCACATGGCTCGCGTTGCGCCCGATCGCAGCGTGGCTCTATAGGCGGCATCCTTTCTTTCTGCGGCAGCATGACATTCCTCGTCGTACCAATTGTTTTTTCGGGCTCGCCGGAATCCGATTTCTTCTTCGGCGGCGGTACGTAGAGAACGAGAAATGTTGCTCCATTGTTCGTGGATGCCGGTTTGTTGGGCAGTGCTCTCCGAGAGCAGGAGTGAGAGTCGAGTGGCGAATCTTCTGGCTGTCTGTTGTGATTGCAGCTTTTCGATGTCGAACATTCTTTGCGTAGGTAGATGCACGTTTTTTGCTGCACAGAGGCGGGTGCGCAGTTTGGCTGCAACAAGGTAGTGATCCGAGTCAATGTTGGGTCCTCGGATCGTACGTACATCTAATACACTAGAAGCGTGTCTTCCATCTATCACAACATGATCGATCTGGTTTCGTGTTTTTCGATCAGGAGACAGCCAGGTGGCTTGGTGAATCTTCTTATGCTGGAATCTGGTGCTACAGACTATCATGTTTCGGGCCCCGGCGAAGTCGATCAGCCTCTGTCCGTTACCGGATGTTTCGTTGTGCAGGCTGAATTTTCCGACTGTGGGACCAAAAATTCCCTCCTTGCCCACCCTGGCGTTGAAGTCGCCAAGCACGATTTTTATGTCGTGACGGGGGCAGCGCTCATAGGAACGTTCCAGGCGCTCATAGAAAGAATCTTTGGTCGCATCGTCCTTCTCTTCCGTCGGGGCGTGGGCGCAAATTAGCGAGATGTTAAAAAAACGTGCTTTGATGCGGATTGTTGCGAGACGCTCGTCCACCGGAGTGAACGACAGTACTTGGCGACGAAGTCTCTCTCCCACAACAAATCCGACACCGAATTTGCGCTCCTTTACATGGCAGCTGTAGTAGACGTCGCAAGGTCCTATGGTTTTCTTACCTTGCCCCGTCCATCGCATCTCTTGGATGGCAGTGATGTCAGCCTTTACTCTCACGAGGACATCAACCAGCCGGGCAGAGGTACCTTCCCCATTAAGGGACCGGACATTCCAGGTGCATGCCCTCAAATCATAATCCTTAGTTCGTTTGCAGGGGTCGTCATCAGTATAGGGAGGTCTCATCCGAGGCTTTGTTGCTGTTTTCATTGGGGGGGCGATTTTTAAGTGGCGGGTCCCAAACCCAACGCACAACCAGCTATCCTGGAATATTTCGCCTTCTCACGTTAGCTCACTCCCGAACGGATGTTCGGAAGCTACCCAGAGGATACGTGGGCTAATCCCGGCCGTTGTGAGCTGCTTGAACCATATGCATATTAGTTAAGTTACTCATATAATAATCTATAGTATATTAAATTGTACGAATATTTTGTAATATTGGTTGTGAAGGTCTGTGCAACACAGCCAATTTAATGATTAGCAAAATTGATTGATAGCTTATGCGTTTATAGTAATTATACTTCAGATAAATTCGTTTTGTGGGTATTTGTTTTCATTACAGTTGCATTAGGATGCTAAATATGGTGCTGAAGTCATTATTTCTTTGAAAAGCAGCGGCAGGCCATAAAATGAACAAGCGAAATATTCACACAATAAATATTACTTTAATTGAATGGATGTTTTAATTTTTCAGTATTCCACAAATAGTTTGTGTCGTGTGTTGTTGTCGCGGCGCACGATGGAGCGAAGCGGAAATTATTGCATATTTATGGGTATATTTAAGACGAATTGAAGTTGAACTTTAAGTTTTTATTTTTTTATTTCCTTTTCTATTTTTGTTTTATTTTCTTTGAACGTTTTACGACATGCTCCCAGAGTATGCGTAGTCACGTATTTTACGGGAAAAAGTAATCATACTCGCACATAGCGCATTAGGCTATTTTTCACAATTTTCAGTTATAAATTTACGAGTGTGTCGATTAGATCTTAACACAGCGCAACGCCTTTTATTATTGTATAGGTATGTAGTGTAACTCCTTTTTTTATTTCTCTTTTTGTAACTTAATACGAGTGCTTGTGTATGTTGATATGCTCATGCGCTCGCGTGTATGTGCATGTGTGTGTATGTGTTATATTTTATGTGCAACGGACTGCATTATGATAGGTAGCATTTCAAAACTTTAGCAACAAAAACTGTCAGCACTGTTACCAATGCTTGCGAGCGCACATGGATAATTTGAAAAGTAATGGCGAAGAAAGGGGGCATACATGCATGCATAGGTATACGTTTTGGAAAACAATGCGTAGAAGAAGTATAAGTGTGTGTGTGTGTGTGTGTGTAGAAAACGTTACTGAAGTAGAAAATTACAAAATTAATGTACAATGACTTAAACAATTACTCGCATGCCATATGTGTCGACTTTAAGTACAAGTGAGTGCTCCAAACTCTTCACACAAAAGCTCCTCGCACACACACACACACACAAGCACGCGCGCGCATTATCAAGCGAAAGACAAGCGAAAAATATTATAAATGACTGAGGTGTGTAACTTTGCAATTAGTATACCACAGTGCGCATATTTTTTGCCATTAAAATGAAAATAAAAATAAATATCACAAAGTTTTCATTTTGCGGTTTTACGCTTCAAACTTTTGACATCAACTTTTTTTGGTATTATTAATAATTACCGCAACAAGCCAAACTTTAATAGATACACTCGATTCGGAGTCCCACTCGTAATTGGAATTAACAAAAAACAAAACGCTGAGCTAATTAAAGTTGAACGTAAAATTATAGTTGTCTTTTATTGTTTATGAAAATATCTCTATGTATTCCCCCATACTATCACTTATTAATATTGCTAACTAAAATTAAATTTTTGTTTTTTATTTTTTATTCTTTCATTCCAGGACACACACAAAAGCTCTCACCATACATACGCCATTGGGAGACAGCGGATTTCGATCGTTCATATTTGCACTCGGCACATCAAAAGCACATCGAACAGAAACGTCATCGGCGAAAAAGACAACTGAATTCGGACGAATTCGGACCAGTGCACACAATCAGACTGAATTTCTTTGCTCATGACAGGTACGTATGTGAATTATGTTATAGCACAGTGCGATGAATTTTAACTTTTTTCACACATCAGAAAATGGATATGTGTCCTAGACTATAACTCAATAATATTTAATCGACAAACGATCTTTAAGTCGATGTGTAAATCTCCAATTATTCTTTTTTTTCAAAATTTCAGCACTAAAAAATTATCCTTCTTCTCTCTTAATTGGCGCGATAACCGCTTACGCGACTTTGGCCGAGATTAACAAAGCGCGCCAGTCGTTTCTTTCTCGTGCTAACCGGCGCCAATTGGACACACCAAGTGAAGCCAAGTCCTTCTCCACCTGATCTTTCCAACGCAGAGGAGGCCTTCCTCTTCCTCTGCTACCACCAGTTGGTACCGCATCGAATACTTTCAAAGCCGGAGCGTTTGTATCCATTCGGACGACATGACCCAGCCAACGAAGCCGCTGGATCTTTATTCGCTGCGCTATGTCTATGTCGTCGTAAAGCTCATACAGCTCATCGTTCCATCGTCTGCGATATTCGCCGTTGCCAACGTGCAAAGGTCCAAAAATCTTACGCAGAATCTTTCTCTCGAACACTCCAAGCGTCGCTTCATCGGATGTTGTAATCGTCCAAGCTTCTGCGCCATACGTTAGGACGGGCATGATGAGAGTCTTGTAGAGTGTTAATTTTGTTCGTCGAGAGAGGACTTTACTGCTCAATTGCCTACTTAGTCCAAAGTAGCACTTGTTGGCAAGAGAGATTCTACGTTGGATTTCAAGGCTGACATTGTTATCGGTGTTAATGCTGGTTCCTAAATAAACGAAGTCTTTTACAACCTCAAAATTGTAACTGTCAACAGTGACGTGGGTGCCGATACGCGAGTGCGCCGACTGTTTGTTTGAAGACAGGAGGTACTTCGTTTTGTCCTCGTTCACCACCAAACCCATTCGCTTTGCCTCTTTATCCAGTTTGGAGAAGGCAGAACTAACAGCGCGGTTGTTAAGGCCGATGATGTCAATATCATCGGCATACGCCAACAATTGCACGCTCTTATAAAAAATTGTGCCTGAGCGATTAAGTTCTGCGGCTCGTACGATGCTCTCCAACATCAGGTTAAAGAAGTCACACGACAGCGAGTCACCCTGTCTGAAACCTCGTTTGGTATCAAACGGCTCGGAGAGGTCCTTCCCAATTCTGACGGCGCTGCTGGTGTTGAGCAACGTCATCTTACATAGCCGTATTAGTTTTGCGGGGATACCAAATTCAGACATAGCGGCATACAGGTAACTCCTTTCCGTACTGTCGAATGCAGCTTTGAAGTCGACGAAAAGGTGGTGTGTGTCGATTCTCCTTTCATGGGTCTTTTCCAAGATTTGGCGTATTGTGAATAGTTGGTCGATGGTAGACTTTCCAGGTCTGAAGCCACACTGATAAGGTCCAATCAGTTGGTTGACGGTGGGCTTCAGCCTTTCACACAATACGCTCGCTAGAACCTTATAGGCGATATTTAGAAGACTAATCCCGCGGTAATTGGCACAGATTGCAGGATCACCCTTCTTATGGATTGGGCAGAGCACACTTAAATTCCAATCGGCAGGCATGCTTTCATCCGACCATATTCTGCATAGGAGCTGATGCATGCACCTTACCAGCTCATCGCCGCCATGTTTGAATAGCTCAGCCGGCAGTCCGTCGGCGCCCGCGGCTTTGTTGTTCTTTAGCCGTGATATTGCTATTCTCACCTCGTCATGGTCGGGTAACGGAACGACAACTCCGTCGTCAACGATTGGGGTATCGGGATCTTCACATTCTCTATGACATGCGCAGCTGTCACCGTTTAACAGGTGCGAGAAGTGTTCCCTCCATAATTTAAGATTGCTCTGTACGTCAGTCACCAGATCGCCGTCTTTGTTCTTACAGGACAACGCCCCGGTCTTAAAACCTTCTGTAAGCCGCCGAACTTTCTGGTAAAATTTTCGGGCGTTGTTCTTATTGGCCAGCATCTCAAGCTCCTCGCACTCACGTATTTCGGCCTCTCGTTTCTTCTGTCGGATAATACGTCTCTCTTCCTTTTTTAGCTCTCTGTAGCGATCCCACATGGCTCGCGTTGCGCCCGATCGCAGCGTGGCTCTATAGGCGGCATCTTTTCTTTCTGCGGCAGCATGACATTCCTCGTCGTACCAATTGTTTTTTCGGGCTCGCCGGAATCCGATTTCTTCTTCGGCGGCGGTACGTAGGGAACGAGAAATGTTGCTCCATTGCTCGCGCATGCCGGTGTGTTGGGCAGTGCTCTCCGAGAGCAGGAGTGAGAGTCGAGTGGCGAATCTTCTGGCTGTCTGTTGTGATTGCAGCTTTTCGATGTCGAACATTCTTTGCGTAGGTAGATGTACGTTTTTTGCTGCACAGAGGCGTGTGCGCAGTTTGGCTGCAACAAGGTAATGATCCGAGTCGATATTGGGTCCTCGGATCGTACGTACATCTAATACACTAGAAGCGTGTCTTCCATCTATCACAACATGATCGATCTGGTTTCGCGTTTTTCGATCTGGAGACAGCCAGGTAGCTTGGTGAATCTTCTTATGCTGGAATCTGGTGCTACAGACTATCATGTTTCGGGCCCCGGCGAAGTCGATCAGCCTCTGTCCGTTACCGGATGTTTCGTTGTGCAGGCTGAATTTTCCGACTGTGGGACCAAAAATTCCCTCCTTGCCCACCCTGGCGTTGAAGTCGCCAAGCACGATTTTTATGTCGTGGCGGGGGCAGCGCTCATAGGAACGTTCCAGGCGCTCATAGAAAGAATCCTTGGTCGCATCGTCCTTCTCTTCCGTCGGGGCGTGGGCGCAAATTAGCGAGATGTTGAAAAATCGCGCTTTGATGCGGATTGTTGCGAGACGCTCGTCCACCGGAGTGAACGACAGTACTTGGCGACGAAGTCTCTCTCCCACAACAAATCCGACACCGAATTTGCGCTCCTTTACATGGCAGCTGTAGTAGACGTCGTAAGATCCTATGTTTTTCTTACCTTGCCCCGTCCATCGCATCTCTTGGATGGCAGTGATGTCAGCCTTTACTCTCACGAGGACATCAACCAGCCGGGCAGAGGCATCTTCCCCATTAAGGGACCGGACATTCCAGGTGCATGCCCTCAAATCGTATTCCTTATTTCGTTTGCAGGGGTCGTCATCAGTGTTGGAAGTTCTCATCCGAGGCTTTGTTGCTGTTTTCATTGGGGGGGCTTTTTAAGTGGCGGGTCCCAAACCCAGCGCACAACCAGCTATGCTGGGATGCTTCGCCTTCTCACTTTAGCTCACTCGCGAACGGGTGTTCGGAAGCTAACCAGAGGATACGTGGGCTAATCCCGGACGTTGTGAGCTGCTTGAACCATATGTAGAAGAATCGTCCTGGCCACTCCCAAGTGAATGACGATCAGTAACTTTCCCCACTTGCGTGGACTTCTACACATGGAACCATCCTCCAAATTATCCTAGTTCTATAAAATTATACAGCCTACCTCGTACCTATATGACATCCAATGAAAAAGGAATGTCAAGAGAGTACGAAACATTCATTTTGTTTCTTATATTTAAATCCTTGCGAAAAAACCGTTTTGGACTTCCTCTCTTCAGTCTGTTTAAGGGAGATCGGATTGAGAGTTATTTCTACAATTAATGGATTTGGGTGCGATTGGAGACGTATATTGCGTGATATGGTAAACTTTTTTATTTCTGCAGAGAAATTTTGTGAGAAGTTTGAGATCACGATGTATTTGGGTATGATGTTCTTAGGGTTTTTGATTTTAATCTTTGGAGTATTTCGATGTTAGAGAGTGCCCCAGAGTTGTATGCCATAGGTCCATATTGGTTTCAAGATAGCTGAGTAGAGTAAGAGCTTGCTTTTGAGAGAAACATGAGAGATTTTAATTAAGATTAATAAGATTTTAACTCCAAGTGCTTTGCGTTTGGAGAATACATGCATTTTTCATCTAAGCTTGCTGTCGAGATGCATGCCAAGATATTTTATAAAATTATCTCGGATAATGATAACATTATTGAGTTTAACGGATGGGCAAGCGTTTGGTGTCAGTGTAAAGGTATCTTGAACAGATTTTGCCTCATTAGCTTTTATTTTCCAGTATTTCAGCCATTGAGCTATTTCATCAAGTCCATTTTGGAGTTTGAGAGAAACTACTTCGGAGTGGGAGTCTATAGCGAGTAGGGCGGTGTCATCTGCAAAAGTTCCGACTACAATTTCCTCTGTGATTATGCCAATGTAGAGTTGTGTGTAGAGCAAGTAAAATGTTGGGCCCATTATATTGGCTTGGTACGATCTTTGAGGTGAGACTTGATAAAAGTATAATAATAATTAATAAGTATAGTTTTATTATGCAGAGTAATGACGGCTCCCAGACTTCTGTTCAAAAACTTTGTGAATACTATTTACGAGTCTGTGAACTTGTTCGATGATACCGTGTGCTTTTCTGAAGCCAATTTGGTGATTTGGGACTAACTGTCGGTCTTCAATTATGGGCATCATTGTTTTGATTCCATAACTTTAAAGGCAATGGGCAATAAGCTGATGGGACCATAAGATTTCACTCTTTCTTTGTTTTTTCCGGGTTTAAGGATCATTTTTATTTGAGCGACTTTCTATTGGAGAGGAACAAAACCAGTTTGTAAGATAGCATTATATATAAGTATATACGTGAGAATAGAGATTCCTTCATCTGACAGTTGTTTAAGTACTTCTCCTGTGATGAGATCAAAGCCGGGGCCTTTCTTTGCTTTAAGCTTTTTATAGTCGCTTTTACATCTTTCTTCGAAAACTTTTTTATGGGTAGGTACATTTGGTGAATGAGTTCCAGGGTGTCTTCGACTTCTTGACAGTGCTTAGCGAAGGTTCGATTTCATGTGGCTTAAAAACTCGAGATAAGTGCCGAGCAAATGTATAAGCTTTTTCGAGATTTGATTTATCTCATTTATTATTTTCCATTTTAATGGTTGATGTAACACAATGGCCTTTTTTAATTTATGGCAGCTTTCCAAAATAAATAGTGGCAGGGGTAGCATTGAGGTTACTTCTCTTTTGAGAACATCTTTGAGATAGTCAACCCGTTTGTCAAATTAATACAATGAAATGAAAAATGGTTAGTTATTATTAAGTTAGTCACAACAAAAGTTACATATCTCAATTTTTTGTTTGGAATATGTCCCGTGAACATCTTCAAGTATATTGACAATATTCATTAGGCAGACATTTTAAGATCATATTTTAAATATTTACCTATGAATGCTATATTATTATCTACAATGTGCTAAATTGTAAGGAATTATTTGATTTCTCATCCGATTTTTTCAATAAACTTAAGTCATTTTCAAAATAAACGGCCTCTGTGCATTCCATTATCGCTCAACGAAAGCTGATAATATTTTTTAAGCTTTAATTACACATACAATCTGCTCATATAATTAAGTCGCTTTAACTTTTTACAGTATTCGCAACATTTTTATAACCAAAGTTTTCTTTATTAATTTTTTATTAAATATGTATAACAAACACCTTATAAACTAAAGTTCTACGCTTTGTACAAAAAAAATCCAAAAACTGTTATCAAAATTCATCAGGATTTTCTTCTGTATAAAGCTAATTTTCAGTAGTGTTTTATATGGAAGAAAATGTTTAACAGCTCAGCGAAAGAAAATTGTCAAAAATCAAAATGATTTTTGCAAGGCGAATCTATTAAAGGTGGTATTGGTGAATCAGCTGGTTTGTTCTTTTTATTTCGCCGTGTTTATATGGCTGTTAGCCCAGAATGAAACAAGGCGAATTCATTCTTTGTTTTCTACTTTGCCAATACTTTGGTTAACAATCAAACGTACAAAACATTGTTGTTGGTCTAGTACCACCACCTTTAATGAATGCGCCTTGGATTTTTGGGCCACTTCTAACTTGTACTTCATTACATTGAAACTAAAAGGACTATAAAACCCGGAAGTTTTTTTAGGATTCTTATTAAAAAATTTATGAAAAATTTTGTTAAGTTCGTAAAATTTTTCCGATTTTTATGAATTTTGTAATATACAAAGTTGGAAATTTGCTGCATAAGGTTTTTGTTACACATACAATGAACTATTTGTTTTTATACAAAATGAACGAAAAAAATTTGGTATGAAAAATATTGGGACTATTGTAAAATGATAAAGTGATTTGAGTATATGAGCGCAAGTGCACGTATTAGGTTAGGACATAGATAAAATATTAGAAATTTCCACCCTATGAGACTAAAATCTCTGAATGTAAACTTTTAGACTTTGAGGCTGTTAGACACTATTTTTATATACTAGAGACCAACCAGTTCAAACATATGGCAGTATTTTTTGTTGCGTTATAAAAAATATTAATTTTTTATTTTACTTTCAGAGAATTCCGCATGGTTCTACATCAGAATCCACTGTCAGTATTTTCTAGTGACGTAGAAATCGAAAGTACGCATGGTCCGGTGGATTATGATATTTCAAGAATATACACCGGCTCGTTGGAAGGTAAGATATGAAAAATGTGTATATTATTTTATAGTTTAAACACTGCCACATTTATAAATCAGAAAAATCGATATTCACGCAATAATTTTAGAAATTTAATTTAATTAGATTTCCTTTCTAACAGGTGGCGTAAAATTAATCACCCTATCGGATCATTTATAATTTTTGCAAGTGGAGCGTGTAAAGATTTACATCACTTAAAATATTTTTTTTTTATTTAGTAAAAAATTTATTAAAAATCAGAATGAGATGATTAATGTTGGGCCACCTTGTATTTGTCACTCTGAAAATTTCTTCATAAAAAAAAAGAATTGTACTCAAATTTAAATATAATTTATTTGAATTATTTATAAATGCAAAAAAAAACACAAATTTATATATGATGTATAAAGATTTTTCGAATTGGAGTGCTACTGAAACGAAACAACAGCAATAACCATAAAGCACAAGGGATTGAGTGATGCAGCAGTCATCTCGAAACGGAATAAACGAAAAAATAGTAGAAACGCAACCATAGAAAAACACGGAAAGTTTTCATATTTTGCAAAAATGACCAGTTCCGGAACCTCTGCCACACAGCACACATAAGTGCTCTGTCCATTTGGTCGTTCATCATCTAACAGCTTCGATGGCAGCGATGACTCTGCAAATATTTGAACTCACATTCTCAAATGTATACTCGACTCGCATGAGCACATTTGCACAGCATCAACTTGGATTCGTACATAAATGTGTATGTGTTAGTGTGTGTTTATACGTAGTCATTTGTATTAATATGATTGGGTGGGCAGTTGCGTATGCATTGGGGTGTGCAGAAAACACATTCCACCTTAGATTGAATGAAAGATGTCAAGGACGAAATATTTGCATTGACTATCAGCAGTGCAGAAGGATGGAATTGCCATTTGTGGCATTGCTGGCGCTGTTATGGTTTGCAAGGCAGAGGATGGGGCAATGATTACTACAGCATTCTCTTTTCTCCTTATGCTCACCCTCTACCATCCTCACCATGTACAGTCTAAGCAATGTGGGTATGTTTGTGATGAAATAATATGTTCGTGTAGCATTGGCAACTACTATAACTGTCCATTGCCGTAAACAATAATCACTTTGTGCTGCCAATGGCAATGTCGAATGAAATACTGCTATAAATCTTACCTTCAATTCTCTCAAGGATTGTATGAAAAACTACCCAAATGCCAGCAAAATGAAACAAATCTAAAATTTAAAAGCTTTTTATTGTTACATATTCATGTTTAGTTTGTATTTCCTCATATATTATCTGATACACTTATCGACAGTATGCAGTAGATTGAAATCAATAACGTTTTATTTCCGGAAACTGTGAGAATTCTAACTTTCACATTTCCTCATTTCTTGTACCCCATACATAAAAGCATCTGGGTAAACCAATTTGCCCGCGTAACGTTTACTTGCTATTGGTTCTAAAACTATGCGTGTTCGATATAGACGTATATAGACCATCTACTCGGTATGTAAAGAGTGTTTCCATCAAATCATGTAAATATTATTGGAAGAAAAATATAAAGCCTTTCAAATAAATTTTTTAGCATGAATTCGAAAACTAAAGATATGCGTTACGCCTTCTGTTCTACATAACGAATGCTTGACAATTTATTTATTTGAAGAAAATGCACAAGACCTCCAAGAAAATACAATAGCCAAATTCAATACGATTTTTAAGCCACTTCGAGCTTGTACTTGATTACATACATATATGAACTATAAAACTACATACTGGAAATGTTTCCAAAAATTTTGATTAAAAAGTTGGAAATTTGTTGAATTTTTTTAAATTTTGTGCAAAGTTTAAAACTTTAAGTTATTTAAATAAAAACATAGAAAAAAAATAAAATTAAAAAACATTTTTCAAATTCAATAATTTACTCAGTATTAATTACTAATAACACTGCGTTACAAAAACGAACTTTTTTTCTGTCCTATGAACCAAATATACTTTTTCGGAAAGGGAATAAAAAATAAAAATACACGTGTATCGGCTATTTTCATGTACACGTCAGAATTTTTTTTTATTTATAAAATATAGAGCTCGTAGTCTGCCCGTGTGAAAAATTTTGGAGGACAGAATGTGTGTAAAGCGGTGTAATTTTTACTGCCTTCTAAAAGACCTTTCACTATTACCTATTCCCTATCTGGCATTACTTTTATATACTTTCTTAAGGCAAGGACTAGATAGCAATGGATCAGAATAGTCCACAGCTCTATGAAAAACATCAAACGTATTGATAATACGAAACAAAATGAAATTTTAACTTTTAGAAAAATAAGCATCAAATATGGACTTGTATTTTCGAGCGAAGAAGTAAAGCCAGATTTTACCATTTCTGTTTACCTGGAAGTCAAGTTTTAACTTTAATTTCTGACCAAAAAAATAAGAGCCAGATTTTTATTTATATATAATATTTAACTAAAAATTTAAAATCAATTTTCGCTTTTAGTTTAGCCCGAAAACTTTTGTTTTCCTTTCTGTTTTGGCTGAAAACATATCGGTGAAAAAATAAAAATTCCTTCAAGACTCTTTTGAAAATATAAAATATCATAACAGTTAAAAAATTAAATAAGTAGTGGTTAAAGCCCTATTACATCAGTGGAAGAGCTTCATTTGAATTTTGAGTAATCTGGTGATTTCTGAGGATGTGGCTATCCATCGCCATTTTTTACATCGGTAAGATTCCACAGATTGGCATTGCTGATTGTTTTAGGCCAGAGTATTCTGCAAATGATGCGTTAGCATTGGTTTAGAAAGGTTCCAGACCTCTGTGTGATGTTGTTTGAGACTAGCGTTGCTTCACTTCCGTATAGCAATGTCGACATAACACAAGAGTAGAAAATTCGAAGCTTCGCTCAGATATCTATGGCGACAAGTAAGTAATGGCGACCGAACACCGTTCTTGCTTTACATAGTCTGCAGCTGACGTCCTCTTCGCCCTCTGTTGTTATTGTACATCCAAGGAAACAGAATTCCACCGCGTAATAGCCAATCATTATATAGCGTGCGCTGGTTTGGTTGACTCTAGTGGTCTTGGCATTGGCAATGCTCAGCTCCAGTCCAACAGTGCGTGAAAGGAGGCAGATGTCATTAGCGAAGCCCAAGTCCTCGAGATGGTTGGTAAAGTTATAAATGATAGTTTTTTTATTTCATTGGCAGTATTACATAACGATACCATAAGCGAACTCTTTTCCACCAACACAGTAGTAAGACAAGCATGTAGTAGTAAGCAGGACAGTAGTAAGCATGTCCGTTGTCACCGCTTCTCTTTGCGTTTATTTTGGACGATATCATAAAGAACTCATAACGCAAAAAAGAGGTATCCTTTTCCAAATATAACATAACATTTTTTTCCACAGAAAATTTTATTAAAGTATGTATAATATTGAAAGGCTCTCCTAGCTCTGTTACCATCGTTGGTACCTCTCCTGTCTACGCGAGGTCCCAATTCTGTTCATTGTCCGTTATCCTTATCTTTTAAGACTCTTTTATGCCATATATTAACTCCAATCTTATAGGATATTCTTAATACAAACTAAGAAAAGCAAATTCATGCATGAAGAAGGCTCATACAATATTGTAGACTCCCAGGTTTTGGCTTAAACATTTCCACTGTTAACATCAAAAAGTTCTAATTCCAATTTGTAAGAAAGTTTGGAGACGAAGAATCAATGTCAATTATTACCAGATGAAGCTCCTGGCCAGATGCAACTAGATATTACAACTTCTTTGGGCATTGACTAATTGAAATTGCAATTGAAATTTGAATAAGTCGAGCCAAGGAGCATCAAGAGATTTGGTGGCTCCTAAAACACTCAAGCTAAAAAGCCCATTGTATTTAGAGCGCTGGAAAGAGGGTAGATAGTCAAGAAGGGAAGGAGAAAAGCATCAGAGAAAGAGGTAGAAAAGAATAGAGACAGAGATAGCTAGTCCTGTGAGAATTTTCCAGATTCTTTGGCAAATCTGTAATTATCCTCTAGTTTTTGAGAACGAATATTACTCATTCTCACGAAATCGGAACCCAAAGCTCGTAGCCGTGCTCTTGCAAAGGCAAGGCACTCACAGAGAAAGTGCTCAGTGCTATCCGCCTCCTCCTCAATGATTCCAATGGTGGGCATATGCTGACCTCATGAGTTGTGTCCTGTAATAATACCGACCATCAACCGAACGTCTTTCCTTCTAAGTTTTAGTAGAAAGTTTGACAGTTTTCTGTTCGGACTTGTCACAAAACACTGTGCATTTCTACACCATTCTAGACCGGACCATCGCTCTTTATGTAAATTGTATACGAGGTGTGTTCAAAAAGTATCGCGAATTTTGAATTTTCGCAGGTTACGTACATTCGAATCGATCTTTTTATGGCGATATGCTGATACTCATGTCTCTCACTCATGTCGACGAGTTTGGTCAGTTTGAATGTTCAGATAACTGTTGGCAGCTGCCTTGCTTGCACGTGTTTCGGCTCGTCTTTGATTTTTACCTATTCAAAAAGATGGATCAAAGAACCTGTATCAAATTTTGTGTGAAAAACGAAATTAAGTGCGTGGATGCATTCCGAATGTTGACTGTGTCATACGGAGAAGCTACTTTAGACCAAAGCAACGTTTATCGATGGTACAAAATGTTTTCAGAAGTGAAGAAACTAGTATTGGCTAGTCGTCGAATCACCGTTAGAGAAGTTGCTGAGGACCTAGACATATCGATTGGCTCGTGCCATTCGATTTTTTTCAATGATTTGGGCATGAGACGGGTCGTCACAAAGTTCGTACCAAAACTGCTCAATTTCGACCAAAAGCAGCATCGCATGGACATTGCTAATATAATAAGATGTTGGGCTCTGTCCGCGATGACCCAAATTTGCTCGAAAGGGTCATAACAGGTGCCGAATCGTGGGGTTATGGTTATGACGTGGAAACCAAAGCTCAATCATCGCAATGGAAGCTGCCGCCCGAACCAAGACCGAAAAAAGCTCCTCAAGTTCAGTCGAATGTAAAAGTTTTGCTTACCGTTTTCTTCGATTGCAGGGGCGTTGTGCATCATGAGTTCTTGCCACAGGGTAAAACGGTCAATAAGGAATATTACCTGCAAGTTATGTAAAAAAATTATTCAAAAACTAAATTGATGATTAAATTTGCGCCACCTTGTATATACATATATATATATAACCGCTATTTAGTGATATCTCGAAGACTGCAAGATAGAAATAACATATGCAGATTTTTTGCAACGCATGACTTTATAAAGGAATTGGCTATCTTGAATTTTTTTGCCTGTAAACTAATATAATATAAAAATGTAAATGCATTGGGTATAAAATTTTCGGTTGTACTCAAACATGAATTTCTTTATTCGTTGTATTTCTATTTGTATTTCTTTCATTTTATACTATTTTTTTTTTGTAATCCAAGGTCCGTCTGAAACAGGATGTGATTGGTTTGAAAGTATTTGCATATCAATGCGAGTATAGTTTGTGAACAAGACAATCGTTTAATGGTTTCTATACATCCTGTTACACTTTCTATAAAAATAGCTGGAGAGGAAGGAAGTTTTTATTAAAAAAAAAAGAAGTTTAGTGAATGAGATGAATAGCTATGAATTTGTGTGTGCGGATGTAAAGTAAAAGTAATTTATTTTGTTGCTTTAGATGAAGGACCACGCATAAAATATCTTCATTTTTGCAAGCCAGAAAATTAAAATATTCTAAAACCAAAATAATCACATTCGTTGGCTTGAAATTTGAGAGCTTTCGAAATAAAAACAAAATTTTTTTTTAACAAATATACTTTTCGATCCGTGCGTACTACAACACTAGAGCATTAAACTTTTGTTTACATCACTGTTATTTGCAATAACAAACGAAATACATAAATTTAGAACACGGTTCAATATTTTTCAATAATTTGAATTATACTAGAAAGCGCAAGCCCTCATATTAATTGTGTAGTACAATTTTAGTAAAATGGCTGTCTCCATCCAGTCAACTCCAGCATAAATACCCCATTGTTTTCGCACCTATTTCAACAATAGCTCGAAGAATATTATTCAATCACACAGCAACGCAGTCTGATGATGTCACATCGGAGCTCCGTTGAGGCCAACCGACGTCACCAGAACAGCTGATTGCACAATTATCGAACTGGATGCGCTAAAGAACGTTTGTTTGATTAGTTTTCTATCATAGCGTGCCATTCTGCTGAAACCAAAGATCGCCTAGATTCAAATTGTCAATTTCATTTCACTAAAAGTGAGTACCTAATTAAAATTGGCCAATGACGTCACCACTCTAAAATCGGTATAAAACTGTCACTCTGTTCATTTGCATTGTCTTCTTGGCAGTCGCTTACGACAATTTTGTTTATTAATATAGCCATAAAGAAAACTAGCAATTTGGGCAACAGTGCGCTTGTTTTGGAAGCAAATTTTGAACTGTCGAAGCATTGTTCAAGCGTGAAGCTTTTAATTTCGCACCGCTTATGGCTGATACTGTGTTGCGCAACTTTTTGGTGCCAAAACGATATGTAATTTAAAAAGAAAGCAGCCTATGGTTCAGCCTTTTAATATTTCGGTACCCATTAAGAAAAAATTGCTCGAAATCAGTACAAACGATAAATATATCCAACTTTCTAAAAACTAAAAGTTTAATTCCACCTGAATTTAGCCACTTTTTTACTTTCGTTTTTTTTCCGCGTTGGACTAAATATAATTTGATTAATATTATTTGAAGTAAAAAATTTCGTTTTCCACTAGCTGCCTTTGGTGAGCCCCTCTCTACTTGAGACCAATTTTTTTTTTTGTATTTTTTTTTTTGTATGCAAACAGTCCCAAATGGATTTCTGGTCATTCATCCCTGGCAATGGAATAAAAACTCACATGCCGGGTCGACTATGTTCTTGATTTTATGGGCAGTTTCGACGAATGGCTACCATGGTGAAAACACTGCCTTGCTTTTGCAATAAATAAAGTATACTAGGTTGTTCAATAAGTTTTGCGGATTAATAAGAAAAACACAATTTTATGGTTTGAAACTCACTTCCATACACTTCCGCATGTACTTTATTATTCCATCCCTGAAGTGAGAATCTGAAGTCCACAGCAGTTATGATCTCATCATTATTACTTATTATCATTAAACTTATTGAATAACCTAGTAGTAATACTATCAAGGTGAACGACGATGCAGGCGATCAAAAAAATGTATAAAGACATCTAGCGGAAAACGCTCTGAATTTTTTGCTTCACCTCTTACATAGTGACACAAAGGTAGGTAGGTAAGTAGGTTAGATGGCAAGAGTACCCCAGGTACACTATAAGTGGCACTTACATGCCGTTTTGATACCATAATGTGGGCCAATACCTACGAAAAAATGTAGGGAATCCAGCCATCCAGTGCTGTTGATTAGTGGAGGAGAGAAAAAGGATCTAGGCTGTCGAATTTCTTTAAGCCAGCCCCAAACAAAACTAATCATCAATTTTTTCACACAACTTTTTGGAAAATGAAATTTGAAGAAAGGCAAGGCAAGAAGCATCAAGAGATTTGTAACTACAAAAACACTCAGTCTAAAAAGGTCTTTGTATTCAAAGCTCTGGAAAGTGTTAGGTGCGCAACTAAGTTCTCGCTGTTGTTTTTGTTTTTTTGATGAAAATACAACTTTATTCTAAACAAATGGTTACAAGTGAATCATTGAAAGTAGTGCCCATTGCTGGCTACTACTTTTTCCCATCTTTCTGGTAGATCTCGCATACCGTCGCGGTAAAACTGTTCATCTTTTGAGGCTATCCACGGATCAAGCCATTTTTTGATGTCTTCATATGAATGGAATTGCTGGTGAGCTAGACCATGTGCCATCGACCGGAACAGGTGATAATCGGACGGCGCAATATCTGGAGAATATGGCGGGTGGAGTAAGACTTCCCGTTTCAGTGTTTCCAGGTAGGTTTTAACGGGTTTGCCAACGTGAGGCCGAGCGTTGTCATGCTGTAGAATCACTTTTTCATGCCTCTCCACGTATTGCGGCTGCTTCTCGCGCAGTGTTCGGCTCAATCGCATCAATTGATGTCGATACCGATTGTTGTAATGAATTCATTTTTCATCACCCGTCACGATGCGATGAAGAAAACCTTTCTTTTTTTGCCACTGGAGCAGTTGTTCACTGGCGAAAAAACAACCTTCAACATCCCTTGGTTTTAACTCATAAGGAACCCAAGGAACCCTGATTCTAAATCATTCCCAAAGCATGCAATCGCTTGGAAATGGATTGGCGGGTAACTCCTAATACTGAAGAAAGCTCTTCTTGCGTTTGACACGGATCCTCATTGAGCAATGTCTCCAATTCAGCGTCTTCGAAGATTTTTGGCCTTCCTTCACGCGGACGGTCGTCAACATTAAAATCACCATTTTTGAAGCGACGGAACCAATCTCAGCACGTTTTTTCACTTAAAGCAGCATCTCCATAAACTTTTTGTAGCTCTCGATACGCTTCAGCCGCCGTTTTTTTTTTCGAATGAAAGAGGAAAATCAACTCTTCCCGCAAATGACGATTATTCGGCACAAAATCAGACATTTTCACAAAACCAAAAGTATATGATACCAAAACAGAATCACTGATGTGTCGAAGCAGTTTGTTTACAATATGTCTAATCTTGGTTTATGACGTTTAAGTTATGTTAGAATAAACTAGCACACATTGCTGGCGGCAGTGACAAACAGCGGGAACTTATTTGCGCACCTAATAAAAGGATAGATACTCAACGGAAAAAGAAAAGAAGTAACAGAGAGAAAGATATAGGATAGAATAGAGACAGATATATCTAGTCCTGTGAGAATATTCCAGATTCTTTGGCAAATCTGAAAATATCCGCCAGTTTGAGAGAACAAATATTAACCAAAATTGGTAGCCTTGCTCTAGCAAAGGCAGGGCACTCACAGAGAAAATGCTCAGTGGTATCCGCTTCCTCTAAGCAAGACAAGAAAATCGGGTTCTCAATGATTTCAAAGGTGGTCATGTACTGTGTTATATCCTATAATACATAATACCGGTCATCAACCGAACGTCTTTCCTTCCAAGTTTTAGAAAAAAGTTCGACAGTTTTCTGTTTGGCCTTGTCACAAAACACTTTGCAGTTCTGCAGTGTTCTAGACTGGACCATCGCTCTTTATGTAAATTGCATATATAATCTCTGACCCAGTGCATGATTCCTGCAGAACTGATTCCGACTAATAATAATAACTTTTTACTAAATAAAAAAAATCACTTTGAGGCATGGAAATCTTTATTTTGATTTTGCAGCGCTCTATTGTTTACCTGTTTGTATACTGCAGCTGTTCAATATAATTGATGTGCAATGTCATTTGCAAAAATTTTAATAACATTTTATGAAAACATAGCTCATTTTCCTTCAAAGCCCATATACTATAAATCTAATTTTGAAACCATGTGCAGATTAGAAAAAAAAATTTGGTAAAATATCAAACTTCTTACTCAGAATCTTTAGGAAAATTTCGAGTATGCAGTTTTATAACACATTGATTAAGAAAATGAAAGTTTAAAGTGGTGCTGATAGTTCAACATTTTTTGCTCGGTGCTGGGAGTTTTCTTTCATATAAAAAATTAACGAGCAATCGTTAA
The DNA here is from genome assembly GCF_027943255.1 of Anastrepha obliqua. Classification (NCBI taxonomy): domain Eukaryota; kingdom Metazoa; phylum Arthropoda; class Insecta; order Diptera; family Tephritidae; genus Anastrepha; species Anastrepha obliqua. The sequence goes on from NC_072892.1 coordinate 94,653,319, forward strand.
AACAACATTTCCAAAAGCTTTGTGAGTTAACCTCTCAAAAGTCTTCCATACAGTACTTTTAAGCCCTGAGTGGACCAAACTTATAATAATTAAATTGCAAAAATTTAAACTCTGTATTCGCTCGTGTCAAACCATCACAAATATCCGCAGTTCGTTAATTTCGAAATTTCGATAAAACAAAAGTTCAAATATTCAGCCAATCACATGGCGCTAATGAAAATTGCCGTACTGTTAATCAACAAAATTGCTCATTTTAGCTTTCACAGGCCTTCTTGGAAATAACCAAAATAATACATACTAACTATACTTGTCCATATCTATGTATGTATGTATGGGCCCACATTACGCAACACATTTGGCATACTTGGTGCATGCCTACTCACGATTACATTACGTATGGTATATCCTATCCATTTGACATTCGAAAGTGTTAACTTAAATTACTCACAGTCGACCAGCCGACCAGGAGCAGGACATCCAAATTAAGCGTACGTGATGAAGCAGGAAATGTGGCATTTATCATCATATTGCACATTGCCCAGAGCAAATTTTTGCGCTTTGATTTAGGATTGCGAGAGTAGCACAACGTATCGTCGTTACGAGCCATTTCCAAACAGCTAATATATGTACATATGTATGTGTATTTGGGTGTGAATAAGTACATATGTGTACGTACGCACAACTGAATGTCGATATTCACCAAAATGTACTACATATAAAGTACACCTTCATACCTTTAGTAGGCTAAAAGCATTTATACCGAAAGTGGTTTCTATTCAGGCAGAAATCCTTTGCCATCAGTGAATGCAAAAAGCTTTTTAAAGTGTGAATAAATGGCAAAGTTCACAGGCTCTCACTTACTTATGCAGACTTTCATTTGGTAAAACACGAAAAGTAAGAGAAAAAATACTCATAAAAAGTAGTATGTGACTATCTCTGATGCTTCCAGAGTCAAATAATTGAGACCACAAATTGGTATTTTGTAAAATCAGTTTAGGAAAAGTGTTCTTGTATGTGTGCTTGGATTTGTGGCAAATATGTACGTGCGAGTGTTAAGAGTCTAATTTTTGAATGTTTGTTAAGAAGTAGCAACTGCATAAAAATAATTGGATACACTTTAAATTTAGCTACAAAAGTTGAAACTAAGTTGGGTCTAAGTTTTCGATTTAGAGAATTTCTTTTTATAGCTGTATCGCATGGCAGCCGGCGTAGCTGAATGATTTGATATGTGAGTACCATGCGTAAGTGCACAGGTTCGAAACCCCGGGCATGAAACACCAATTGATAGAAATAGTTTTTTCTAATAGCGGCGCGTTCCTCCGAACGTACAATATTTCTGCCATGTAAAAGTTCCTCATAAAAAATATCTTCTGAGTCGGCTTAAAATTGTAAGTCTCTCCATTTATGGAGCAGCATCAAAACGCACACCACAAAACGCTGGCAAATATACTGTGTTAACCAACTATAGTACAGGAACTTATAGAGAAGTTTTGCTAATTTATTTGTTAGTAAGTTAATTTCAATAATTTTCTTATGAAAATAGAATACCGATCTCCTACAAAAATGATATGAGTCCAAGTTTCAAATTTTGTAGAAATTAAAGAAATCATTAAAAAATATTTATCAAATTTTAAAATTAGAAACATTTAGAATAATTTTTAGTATGATGCTTAAGGTAGTTTTTTGAAGTTTGGTATTCTAATAAAGTGGAGGGCTTAAGGGGTTGATTTTTTACAACTTTTTAGCTCGATCAATGCATTCATAAAGATTGACTCTTGCGATGATTTCATTCAAAATGAGGAAGCACCCCTATTATCGGCCCTGGATATAGAGCGAACTCAATCGACTTTCTGTAGCCAGAACTGGACAAAATCAATAACTATCTCTAAGAATAATTGTAAAAAAAACAACGCTGCACGCCATACCAGCGTTGTAACGCTCAAAGTTGTGTAGGAGATATCTGACGCCATGATAATTTAGTTTAACATCCCTCGACTCACTCTGATGTTACATTTCATTTATTTCTTCACTCTGATCTGGTCCTCCTATACAATCGTAAGCAAATTGAACTCTAATTGTAAATATATTGAGAGGCACCTACAGGATTAAATGTGTTTTGGATGAGGTGAATGGTTCAAACTGTGAGTGATAACGATGCGGTGCAAATAAATATAATATGTAGTTTTCCAAACAAAGAAATCTGGCTTAGGTGCCACTGTGGTTGAAGTGTTTAAAACTCGTTTTGGCTTAAATTCAGAAAAAAATTGGTGTCAATTTCATATTACTCAGGAACTCTTTCATTGAGAGAAAAGGGTGGTAATCGCTTAGTGCTAGGTCCGGACTGTACGGTAGATATATTAAAACCTCCCAACCAAGCTCCCGGAGTTTTTGGCGAGTCACTACAGACGTGTGTGGCCTAGCGTTGCCCTCATCTGTTGGCCAATTCTGACCGTTTCTGGTCAGTCGCTAGCTTAACTATGATTATTTCTGTGATTTTATCGACATTTCTGACATTTTCTTTAACATCAATAATGCCTGAATGGAATTGACGAAACCAAAGTTGTAAATAATAGGCTATTATAGTGTCGGCACCATAAATATTTACCATCCACAATTTCAGAGGCCTGGCTTGCATTTTCTCATTTATCAAAGAAATACTGTAAAATGCACCGAATTTTTTCTTGGTTGACTTCCATTGTTAATACTCTGTAACTCACAACTAAATGGAACAAATAAAAAACAGCCATCTACCGAGAAAATAATGCATTTCTTTGTTTTTCTTTTAACTCTAAAGCTTTTAAACCTTTTACTTTATTTTTGTACCAATCTGTATAAATTTCAAATTTAAGCGAAATCAAAACAAATTTTGTTTAGTGATGTTAATTGGACATCTGACAATAAGTACAAGTAAAATTAATTGAAAAAATATGGCGGCCGCCGTAGCCGAATGGGTTGGTGCGTGATTACCATTCGGAATTCACAGAGAGGTCGTTAGTTCGAATCTCGGTGAAAGCAAAATTAATAAAAACATTTTTCTAATAGCGGTCGCCCCTCGGCAGGCAATGGCAAACCTCCGAGTGTATTTCTGCCATGAAAAAGCTCCTCATAAAAATATCTGCCGTTCGGAATCGGCTTGAAAGTGTAGGTCCCTCCATTTGTGGAACAACATCAAGACGCACACCACAAATAGGAGGAGGAGCTCGGCCAAACACCTAACAGAAGTGTACGCGCCAATTATTTATTTATTTTTTTTTTTAAATTAATTGGCTTACTTTCAACCTTAGAACAATTCTTCGTAATGCCTATATGGGACGTACAAAAAATTTAATTTGGAAGCGGTAAACACCGAATTTACACTTATGTCCAAATCTGGATTAAACTATGCATACCTGACTTTCCACATTGCTTATCCACGCACACTAAGATAAGACTCCAAAGTTTGCTGGATATTAGCCATGTAGGTTATTTTACGTAACAATTCAACAGTAGCTTTTAAATACAAAACAAAAAAACAATTAACAAAAGAAAAAAAGTTTCAGCAAAACCGTTTAGCGATGCTTGTTGGTTGATCAGATAAACTGAAGCTTTTAAGGCGTTAGCAGATAATCGAAGAGCACTCATCTTTCCCAAGCATTTCAAAAGCAAACATACTTTACCTTACGACATTTGCACTGGTGTATGAACATTTATGCACCTCGCTGTATGCATATCCACATATGTATGTATGTATCCATATGTTTGTGTGCACCTTAATTATTTTCAATTTTTCGGTCCATTTTCTCTATCGCTTGCCTTTTGTTTTTAAACTCAAAATATTTTTCTTACTTTCCTTTCATGGCATGCACATGCGTAGATACATACGTATGTTAGTAGGTGTGCCTGAATGTGTGCGTGCTGGTTTTCGTGTTGCCTTAGGCGCGGCTACATACCTCTACATTCTTTGTTGTTATTGTTGCAGTTTTTTTGCTTTCAATTCATTTTTCACATGATATGCCGCATGACCCAGCTTTTCGTTCATTGCTTTTTTCGCGTTCCTATTTTTGTGTTTTTTTTTTTCAATGCTGCTGCGTTGCATGCGCTCCATGTGTCCGTTTGGCGTCGTTGTCCCATTTGTTAAACGCCCCGGAGTCAAGTTGAAAGCTCATTGCTCATGCATTGAGTGGGGAGGAGTAGCTAAGTCTTTTGCTTAAATAGGTATGTGTGTGTGTTTGAGCGGCTATTTATTGCATGATGCCCTGCCTACACACAATAGTGTTTTGTGCATGCGTACATATGTTTGTCTGTGCTCGCTAGCTTCCTTTGTTGACCATTGTCATTAGGGCTCTACACATGTATGCCCGCATGCTCGGATGTGCATATGTATGTATGTTAAGTGGCTGTGTTTTTCTACTCCCAACCCGCTGCAAACTAACTGAATCATCTGTTTGGTCCAGCCCTTCGGATTCCACATTCGGCGTATGTATATAAATATATTTGCATATAACTATGTAAGGAGCAACAGCACAAGCTCCTTTTAGTAGGTGTGGCATAACATGCTCTAGATAAACGTACAAACAAGCCCACTAATATGTACATACCATATAAATCACTAATGAACAAACAAACAGTAAGTAAACAAACAAACAAACAAATACATACACATACATAGACACATGTACACATAACCATACAACTACACCTAAATAAATAGCATTCATTGGAAAGGGTGAAATTATTCTATTAATACTGTAATCTGATTAATTGAGAGCTTACTGTTTATACGTAGGAACAAAGCTGTTTAAGTAAAATTTCCCATTTTACTTACACTAGCATAAAGTGTGCGCATACTTACATATACATATATGTATAGTATATACTAATATATACTAAACTTTAGTAGAAAAATTCCCCTCTTATAACCAACTTAAGTTCAAAGGGTAGTGAGTGAATGGCGTGTGCGGAACCCTCAAGGCAAATCCGCGATTTAGTAAACAAACATCAAAAGTTTTGCTTTTGGGAAACTGGGAAATACCCACAAGTAATTTACGTGAGTCACCGTTCATCATAGCCTTCAGCCTTTCCTCGCCGGCTCGGCCATCTGCTATGTATAACAACCAAACAACTGGAAAACCGCAAACTGCCAACAACCAACCAGTTAACTGTCAGCGCATTTAAGGTCAAACTGCACTTCGCCTGACTAATTGGAATATTATAATACATAATTGAATTCACTTGATTACACCGTGCGACAGTGCGAATTGTCCGGAAAAAATTTCACATATACGTGAAATAACAGATTTTATATATTAATGCTGCATATTCAGTTTTTCATTTTCTGATCAATTTCATTTTTCAAAAGGCTTTAAAGGGACAACATTTTCAAAAATCATTTTAAATACAAGATGGCGCAAAATTAATCATCCAATTTTTTAATGACTTTTTACTAAATAAGACCATTGCTTATCTGTGCGTATACTGCAGCTATGCAGTTCGCAAGTCTGAAGTATAATTGACGTACGACGCCATTTGCAAAAATTATAAATCTTCCTATAGGGTGATTAATTATATATTCATAGTAGTGTTGCGAATAAAGATCCCGCGGCTACGTTGGCTGGGTCATGTCGTCCGAATGGATACAAAAGCTCCGGCTCTGAAAGTATTCGATGCGGTACCAGCTGGTGGTAGCAGTAGAAGAGGACGGCCTCCTTTGCGTTGGAAAGATCAGGTGGAGAAGGACTTGGCTTCACTTGGTGTGTCCAACTGGCGCCGGTTAGCACGAGAAAGAAACGACTGGCGTGCTTTGCTAAACTCGGCCAAAATCGAGTACGCGGTTATCGCGCCAATTCAGAAGAAGAAGAATGTTGCATACTCATCAATTTTTTCCAAAGGATTTACAGCTTCAGAGGATTAAATTTTCAAAAAATGGTTTGAAGTACTCACTCTAATATATTAATATGGGTAGCAAATAATAGAGGTTATATCCAGCTATTAAAAACTGGTTTCTTTACTCTTTGCCAAAAAAAAATATAGTGCAATAATTTCCTTTGCCCAGTTTATCCTTAAATATTCTTTTTAATTTTATAGTGAATTATTTTGAAAAAAATGTATGTTATGTTATAAATGGTTATTCAAAAATACAAATGGATGAAAAAATTTGCACCACCTTGTATTCGCCCCTAATATCTCTTCTCATATAAAGGTCTTTGCAAAATCATTTTTACAAAAAAAATTGTTTACGATAATAAATTCATGCTACAATAAAACCCACATAACGCAAAGTTTCATACTTTGTACAAAGATTTTTCAAATTTCATCAAAACATTTAAAATCTGTAGAATTTTTCTAGGTATGCAATTTTGTAGCCCATTAAACTTTAGTATAGCAAAATGCAAGTTTGAAGTTTGTACAAACTACGCTTGATTATTTTTTTTTCGCAGTGTTACTTCTTTTCTTCCGCACGAAGTACAAGAAGAAAAGTATAGCATAGTCTACAAAAGATGATACCAAAAATTAAGTGTAATTGGTAGTCACTATAAAACAGTATACCCAGAAAAATTCTAAAAATTCAGGTTGTCAAAAAAAGTCGAAAGGAAAGCTTTGCAAAATTTTAAGAAATTTTTTAAAAAGTTTGAAACTTTGGTTTTTGTTACATGGTTCTGTTCACTACGAACTATATATTTTTTTAAGTTAATATATCTTCTTTCGTTTGACGCCCATCCTAATATCATAGATTGAGTATAAGTATTTAAAACTATTTTTTTTTTAATAAAGTCCTTTAGAAAAAAATATTTGTTAAGAAAATGAAAAAACTGAAAATTTATACTTTTACGTGCATGTGAAATTTTCCCTGGATAACAAAAAAATTGATTCTTGTCCCACGGTGTAATAATGTGTACACATAATTCCACATGCATGAGGGAGTTTTGCAACCACCATAAAAGAAAAAAAATTAGGGGGATATAATTTCATGTTTGACTGCATTTTCATTTAATTCAATTTAATATTTCACGCTTATCCTTTTCTCCATGGTGTTATTTAAAACGGCTGCATAAACCGTGATCGGAAAGTACTCAATTTTGATTTTTCTTAGAAACCCGCGAACCGCTTGTGGTCGACAGCGCTTCGAAATCTTTGGTTCCCAACCTATGTTGTTTGTCTTGTAGCAAGAAAAACGCTGTTTCAACAAGAAGGGTCCAGAGAGAGAGAGAGTGAAGTATGTTAGATGAGTGTGTTAAGAGGGTGCGGGAATAGTTAGCTAATGTGGTGCAGGAGCCTTCACATATATATTAAGTATGTCGGGATCTATTCTCGAAAGTTAGGAGAAACAAAAACAATAGCCGAAACGTATTTCTGTCAGAGATTCGAACCTACGTACTTCCGAATGGTAGTCACGCACCAACCCGTTCGACTCCGACGCCGCCCAACAGTCTCATTAATAGCCTGTCTTTATACTGTGAGGTCCAGTGATTGATGTGTATAATCTCGAATTTTGCCAGTAAAATGATATAGATGTCTTCTTTGGGGCCTAGTTAAAACTCAACTTCCCAAACTATGCTTCAGTATGCCTTCGCCTATACACCAGTATGTAACTACCATATGTAGTTATGAAGGCGAGGATGGACAACAAAAGTTAATAACTACGGTGACCTTCTACATTGAAGTCTCATAAAAATTAAATAACAAATTTCACTTCTAAATAAAGCAAGCTGAGTGTAATGAATTTCTGAATGTAATATAAAAAATTGATCTCGTAATCACCTAGCAGGTTTTGGTAGCCCTTTCTTTCTCGTCAACCAACATCAATTAGAAACAATTATTTCTTCATTTAATTCTTCCAACAGAGGGAGGGCTTAAATTTGTCTCCGACCTCACTGGTATAATGAAAAATTTGTTTATATGTACAGCAACAGAGGCGAGTTGAGTAAATTGCTGTATTTCAAAAACTAACACTCTTCCAATCAGTTTTTTTTCTGCCGACAAGGAATTAAAACCAACGGTGGCTGAAATCATAATGAAAACACAGTAAAATAATAACAAAAATAGATTTATTGTTTTTCAAAATATTCTCTTGGAAGTCAATGCGCTTCTGCAATCCTTCGAAGCAATTTTCAAAGATTTTTTGTCACTCCGAGTGAATACCTTCAAAACGATTTGTTTAAAGGCTTCAAAAGCTTCTTCAGGCCTTGCACTTTATTTCAGATATTAGAAACTATTTCGATATTTTGAATGCTCACAAACTTCCTTATGTGAACGGTTATGTGAGAGCTCGCATTGTCTTGGTAAAAAATTATTTGTTTTTGGTAGTTGGTTTTGTTTAATTCTATGAAAACTTCTGATAAGCATATGGTTGTGTACCACTCAGAATTGACTGTTTAAGTTCCATATTTTCCACAAAAACAGACGCCCATTTGAGGTGCTTCTTCCGCGAATAACCTTCATTGGATTAAGCTCGTCTTGGAACGTACTTACTGTCGATTGCCGTTTAATTCAAGCTCATATAGATTCGTATATTCGTAAATTCATCACCTGTTATGATGTCATTGAACCATCCGACCCGCTGCTGAATTTCTTCAACATTTCTTTACATCAATCGAGACGAGTCCTTTTTTTGGCAAGTGTCAAATTATGCGATATGCAACGAGAGCAAATCTTCTTGATTTCCAAATGTTCATGCAATATTGATTGTATGGTGGTCGCACTAATGCCCAAGGATGCCTTTATCTCGCAATATATTATATGACGATCCTTCGTTATCAATTGATGCACAGCACCGAATATTTCTTTCAGATCTACCATTTTTGAATGACCTTCAAGAAATTCATCCTGCAAGGATCGACGGTCATGTTCAAATTCATTATACGAGCGTTTCACAGTGGCTAAGGGTGGTGCTATAGGGCAAAGCCAAAGTACACGTCGAAATCATAATAATAATCCTCAATCCTCTGGGCGAGGTGAATTTTTGAACACACTGAAAAAAGAATATTCATTTGACAAATCCGGAAATAAAGGTTTCTACAAACTGCCCAGAATAAACAGTAACAGTTACATGTACATATTTCGCACTGTTACTATTTCTCCTAAAAAAGTCAATGAGTAGTAATTTAAAAATATATTTAGATAGCCATAAATCAAAGGCTAAAGAACTTGTAATCTGGTTAGACTCATTCAATGTTTAATCTTTCGAGGCCAGTTCATACCCGAAAATGTAACAAGTTTTTCGAAAACTAGATCGAATTACAGTTCAACGTTCGTCGTGTTTCAAAGGCACCAAATAAATACCCTCGTATCACAATGTAAATTTTTGCTGACCTCTATTGTAAACAAATCGCTGATCAAAGTTATTGAACTTTAACTGAGCATTTATCTGTATGTAAAATATGTACTTACCCACGTATCGCTTATATATATATATAATTGGCGCGTACACACTTTTTGGGTGTTTGGCCGAGCTCCTCCTCCTATTTGTGGTGTGCGTCTTGATGTTGTTCAACAAATGGAGGGACCTACAGTTTCAAGCCAACTCCGAACGGCAGATATTTTTATGAGGAGCTTTTTCATGGCAGAAATACACTCGGAGGTTTGCCATTGCCTGCCGAGGGGCGACCGCCATTAGAAAAATGTTTTTCTTAATTTTGGTGTTTTCACCGAGATTCGAACCGACGTTCTCTCTGTGAATTCCGAATGGTAGTCACGCACCAACCCATTCGGCTACGGCGGCCGCCGTATCGCTTATTAAAGAAATATACGTCTTCTCTAATTTATTTGAACTACAGCTGCTGAAATCTAGGCTAAAACTTCATTTTGAACATAATCGGGACAGAATTAATGTTGGGGAGAATTCTGGGCATACTGTGGTCCAACTAACGCCAAACTCACATCGCTCTCACTCTCGCCCACTTACTTTTCACTTACCTGCACCTTTCTAATTGTATTTGTTAAAAAAGAAAAACACTATAGCGCACTATATAAAATGCGCTGCACTCCAGTCAGTTGTTGTCAATTCTCAGAGTGCAGTTGTTCAGACTCCTTTTATTATACATTTGCGCTTGCAATGCCACTAAGCTTAAAAGCTTCTCAAGTACGAATAAAGGGTTTATTATTGACGCGCATAAGCCAGTTTGTGAGTGGTGGTCAGAGTAAAATTTTTAACAAGAATTTCGTCCTCTCCGTTGCGCCACATTTTAACACAGTTTCAGTAAAAGTTTACAACATTTTTTATGTTGCATTGAATGTTAGGAAATTTTTTGTAGTTATTTTCAGTAGATTTTGGATGTTGCAATTTCATTGGTTCCTTTTTTGTCGGCGCAAGAATACTATTTTTTTCCTTTATCTATTGTTTTCTTTTTTTTTTTTTTTGTTATTCCTGTTGCCGTTTGCGTTTTCGTTGTCAGATTTGTACACAATTTTAACTGGCTTTACGCCTGATTTTCATTCTCCTTTTTATTTTACATGAAAATTCTTCTAGAAATATCCTTGACAGAGAATATTAAAATTACATGCGCCAAATATTTTTTATTTTATTTTGTCTGCCAAACAACAACTCCGACATGTGCACAGTAATAGTATTTTATTTTCTTTATTGCTTTTCATTTTTTTTCTATTTTCTTGTTGTTTGCTTTTGTTTTAGTTCGTTTTTGTTTGGGGTTTTCCAATTTCTCTTTTGTTTTGTTGGCGTCTGCTTGAGCGTCATTGCCAGTCAGTTGGTCGGTTGCCCTACGTATTGCTGCTTAGTTGCTCACTTTTGTTCAGTTGAGCAGTCATGTCACCTCCTTTACGTCTGCCATTTCCTGCCATGTAGACATTCAGTTTGGCGCTTTGTTGTTGTTACTGCTGTTGGTTAAGTGAAGTGTGCCTGTCACATTAATGTCCACATGCTTCGAGGTCGCAAACACGTAAAAATATATGTATCCATGTAGGTATGCATGTGTGTACATATATTGTGAAAATGTATATATGTATGTATGTTCGTATGAATGTACGCTATTATAAAGTGTAGGCTACATGCTTTTCACGATATATGTACTATGTATGTGCGCTCTTACTTATTTATACATATGCATACCACTAAGTACGAATAAATATTTATGCATACAAACGCATACATACGAGTACAGAGTGTCATCACGCATACGCCAAGGCGTGTTGTGTTGCTCGCTGCTTGCGAAGGTAAAATGTTACGTATACGCACTGCTGTGTATATCTAGTAGAGGGGCATTTTATGCATAATAAACCTTGCAGGATATAGACATTGCGAAATGAGTGAATCCTAGTTCAGCTTAAAAAAAATTTCGAAATATAATTTTTGGGCCAATCTAAAAAGTAATGAAGTGATAAGCTTAAATTGAATGAAGAAAAAAAATAAAAAACTGTCAAGTAATTGATAGATCCCACAAGTTTCAAAAATGATGTCTTATAAGTATAAAATATACGTATGTACCCGCAAGTATAAAAGGAACAAAGAAAATGGAGAGAAAACAAGCATATTCGCTCGATTTGAATGTTCTCGTCGACAAAAATGTGAAAGTTTACGAAGTTCGAAGAGTTGGCGTTAGTACAAATACAAAGGCCAAACCTGAAAAAATGTGGAATAATAATAAAAGACTCAGTGATTCAGGGAAGCAAACAACCTTCGCCCACATTAAGTACACAAACGGCGTTATCAGTTCTCGACTCACAGTACCCAATTATTTTCCTCCTTCTACCTCAAACTTTTCAAGCAACTTCTGTTCTGTAGAATACGACTGTCTAATTAACCAAGGAATTTATAATACACTGCCAGGACTATTGAATCAAAAATCGCTATGGGTGAATTGGAGTTTGCGATTAAAACCATTAAAGTAAAACTCTTGGGCTTGACCGAATTCTTATCATATCTTATAGTATTCTATGATTCCTATCCTTCAAAATTTCCCAACTGCATGAAATGCTGACAAAATAAATTGTGTAACCAAATCCTGGACTACTTCTATTCCACTCAAGCGGGAAAAACCTTCTGTATCGACGATTTTTGAAGCCTAATAAACCTTACTGGAAAAACTAACTGCAAATATACTGATGTGGTATTCTAAGTTATTAGTCTTAAGCAAACGCTAATGTCCCTTCAGTCTTGCGTATTTTCGAAAGCATCTTTCTAGACTCAATAACACGGTCATCAACCTCAAGAACATCGATTACTTTTGAAAACTTTGCACATTTGCAAAATCTTTATTGTCAAGCTGTCAACAGAATTTATTGAACATTCTGTAATCCAGTAAAATATTTAAATACTCCAGGTGTAATTATAGATTCTAAATGCAAGCTTCAAAAAAAAAATGTAAATACATAGAGGACTGTATTATTTATTTAAATATAATGTGTATGAACAAAAAATTCTTACAAACTACTAACACAAATTAAATAAGATACAAGATTTCAGAAGTTTGATGAAAACAACATTAGACAAAGAAAAATCACGTTCGATGAAAGATGAAATCCAGTTGAATTCAGAGTGGAAGCAGTTGGCGCCTTTCGGTCATAATTTGTTTTGTTATGACTTCCAAAAAAAGGGTAGGAATTTCGAAGTTCTCTTCTTGGAACATTAAAGTTTATTTTTTCCAGAAGAGCAGCACAGCTAAAATCTCTCTTTATAATGCCATATACAAAGCTAAGCAGATCTTCTACTTTCTAGAGGTTTGAGATTTAAAAGAATTACACGAGCATTATATTATATAATGGCAGAGGTTCGGTAAATCGTAAAGACCGCAAAGCATACTTTAGAAAAACCTTTTGATTTTTCTGAATCCTATTCAATCCAATTCAATGCTAGAAAATCGAAAAAACTACTACTACCATCACTACACTACCATAAATCCGTACAGATGAAAAACAGCACTTCCTTCCGACCTGTTCTTAAAGGTGCTTAAACCAAACATCTGCCTACACACTTTTTTAAGGTCTACAAATTCCTGAAAGCCAATGACTTGTAAGACTCTCAATTTTTAGTTTTTTTTTTGTTTATTTTTGCCGCTGCTTAGCTACAAGCTTTAATAAATTTCTTAACACTAGATCTTAATTATACTACATTTATTTCATTATCAGACAGTCGGTGGCCTGTGCTGATAGTGCTGCTACTTCTTTATATTCGTATAACTTGTTGTAATACAAATTTAATAATAAATATATATAGAACAAATTAACAAAATGCTGCAATGCAACTACATGCACGTACTTACATACATACATATATCGCATGCAAACAGCCAGAGAGCATAAAATAATACACTGGAAATATTCCAAGTTTTCCCATAGGAAATTTCTATTTTATTTTCTTATTGTATACACAAAATTGTTTATTCAACTGGCAATGTCAGCTATCTTGTCAAGGCTACAAATGCATCAAAGTACATTTTATGAATAAACGCTACAGCTGTGTAGCATGAACATGCAACAATTAACTTATTGAATGGAAAGTTCGGTCAGGTTGTTTCCTTTTGAAATTTTAAGATGGTCAACAGTAAAACTGGCGAATACGGCAATGGTTTAACGATTTAAATGTGTGCAAAATTGAGGTCCATTCGTAATACAGATTTATTTTTGATATCCTAAAATGTAAAGTTTTATTCAAATAAACCACGTGGATAGTACCTAGCACGTCGAGAGACATGAGACTTGTGCACTAGACTGCTGCGTATACAAACATACAAACAGTGGAATACATAAAAGTCTCCCACTCAACATATTTTCTTTTATTTAGCAAAAAAGTTATCTGAAAACCAAACTGGATGATTAATTGCATACATCTATATGTACGAGGGACTTTTAATATGTCCTTAAAAAATCCAAAATAACGGTTAGTTTTCGGGTAACATCACTACTCACTAGATAATTGTCAGCTCACATGGTTTTATTTTTATTGTCGATTGAAACAAGAAAGGAATGGAATACAAATTTGAATTATTACAACATCCACTGTTTTCAGCGGATTTGGCCCCTGGTCACTTTTTTCATTTCCAAACTTAAAAAACTTGCGCATGTTAAATGAGGAGGTCACCATACAAACAGATGCCTACGAGTATTTTGAAGAACTTCCGAAATCATACTTTTTAGACAGCTTAAAAAAGTTAGATTATGTCGAAAAAACAAAATAAGCAAACAAATACTATCTAAAACCTTTTGTTTTTCTATCTTTTTCTAAGAACTCATTTCACCAAAGGTTTATTGGGAAAAAATGAGGGAAGCAACCCAGAATCATACATTGGCTGTAAATAGCGGTACTCAGATCAATTCTCTACTACGGTTTTTTAGTATGGGGAATTGCTCTAGAGAAGGGTGGGTAGAGGGTGGAGTATAAAAAGGGTTGACAAGGTTCAAATTCATGCATCTTTTCTTATAACCGGTGCGATGTCAACCACATCATAGACAGCATTATATGCGACGTTAAATTTCCTTCCATGGATGTGCAGGCAAGATATACCGCTAGCAGTGTGGAAATAACACTTTAAGTAAGTACTCAAGCATGGGCTACGGCCACGGCAAAATCTTCCCAAATTCGTGGACTAAATACTCTCACCTACAATTGCCATTATAACGGCCGTCCTACCCTCAAGTCAAGAGTGGGAACGAGACGATGTAATACAGGGCGAGTTCATTCATGCATACACAGAAGGCCCAAAGCGCGCGGGTAGGGTGGGCCGAGGGGTATATTCCAACTATCTGGGTATATTCATAAGTTTTCGGCTTCCGACTACTGCAGTGACTTTCAGGCTGAACTGATGGCAATGATAAAAGTCATTAAACTGGTACAGTGTTATACAATACTTGGAGATGGGATCTACAAAGCAGTACTCTACATTGATTTCTGGCCATAGCTACTTTGAAGGGAACTGCAGAGTCTATGAACTAGTGAGGCATGACACCCAGTTGACTGATAAATACACAATGGTTTAGGTAAAACCCTACAGTCTTATAAGCTACTTATTTTTGAGACCAGTGAATGGAAAATGGCGTAAGCAGCATCATCCGACAATTGTAGTTAATTGTGCATACTTTTAGAATACTGATTTCCAGTAACTTCTACCACGGAGTACTGACTACCAGGCGGACACCCCTAGATGATGGACGTACAGACACATTACTTCTGCAGAAGCTGTCTAAATCAGAAAGATGAAGAGACGATCTCGCACCTTCTTAGCCATGATCCTGCTATATGCCGACGTAAATGCATCAGCTTTTTCAATGAGTTGGAAGATCTCAGCTCTGTGAAATTCAGTGATCTTTTAAAATTTTTGAAAAGTTGCCGGCGGCATACATATTACCTCAATAAAGATAAATTGTGAATAACCGATACGGCACACAACGAATTAATGAAAACTTACTAAAATTTACTCTATGAGTAATAGTTTTTTGAATCTGAAGTGATATTCTGGGAAATCATTAACTGGATAATAATAGGTATGCGCTATATTTTTAGTGGACTGGGCTGTAAGCTTTGGAGCTTAAATGAAATGAGCGGTATACATCAACTCCTACTACAAGCACTACGTAGTAGAATCTAATTAGCTTAGAGCACTCCCCTTGACTGCTAACAAAAGTTACAATAGCAACATAGTATCAACAACTTTCATTTTCGGCATTTTTTAACATAAAGATTTGATGAAATGCAACGCACCGCTGCACCATGGGCGAGAAGCATTTCAAAAGTGGTGAAAATATCAAGAAATTGGCCGATTTTAATGAAACTTCACATAGAGCGGTTTTTAGGTCAATGATTACAAATCTGAAGTTGGTTTTTTGACGTGATAACGTATTATAATTCGATTTAGCCGGCTGCACGCACGAAAAAATGTGTCGTTACCTTGCTCATTTGTCGTTACCTTGCTCATTAGTGTTACCTTGCTCATTAGTGTTACCTTGCTTATTTGTCGTTACCTTGCTCATTGCAGTTACTTTGAATGAACTGCGAGAGAAAGCGCGAAACGAACAAAGCAAACGAACGGCAACGTTCGACATCTGGCTCTGTCCTACTTGAGTGAGCATATATATGTATGTATATGCGCATATGTAGGTATATAAATTCACATACTTGTATTTGCATATGCCTTCTTCCTGTGTGCATGGTAATGAACCATTTCTCTGTTGAGAATAGGACGATGATAGAAAAAGTATGAAATGAAAGGGAGTGTTTCGAGTGTAAAGTGTCTTGAAAAAGGCAAATCGATAATGGTGCCTCTTAGTGTTGTTGACTTACTAAAGTCTGATGTACAATCGAAATTGAAGATATCTTTCATGAATTTGATAAATGTTTCGTCATTTTTCACGTTTGTGTAAATGTAACTAGACCTATTCCATTGCAATTCCATTTACCTCCTCCTCTATATCCATACAAAATATCTATCAAACAAATAAAATTAAAATTTTGTTTTGAAAATTGCAACCATTCCATCAATATTTTCTAATGACGTTGTCACGTTAAACTATCGTCAGTAAACCGACTTTACAGACAACCTCTTTTTTTTCAAAATTCAAAATGGCGGATCCAATATCGCGGACGACTTTTAAAAATAATCATCCGATTTATACTGGAACTTCGCATAGAGGGGGTTTCGGAGTCACTGATTACGAATCTGATATTAAAAAATAAAGATACATTTTATAAAAAAAAAAATATTTACAAAAAAATAAATATTAAAAAATTAATTAAAATAATTAAAATTTTTTTTTTTAATAAAAGTTGCTAAAACAACAAACATAAAACAGGGGTTTAAAAATAGTACTGCAATTTACTCGTGAAGGATTCTGGAAACCAATTTTACTGTAGACGTTACCAGACAAATAAGCTGATAGTAGATTTTTAATTGGCGCAGCCAAAGTAGACAAGTTAAAGAAAAAATTTTGGAAGTGGTAGAAAACTTTTGAACAGTAGCCTAAATTTCCTATACGAAATATCGAAGAAATTAAATGACACCAAACTCATTTCATTAGAGTAGACCGTCATTGGCTTAGTAGACCGTCAAGCGAAAAAAATTCTATGATTATTAGTATGAAATAATTCCATGAAAGCGTAGATTGAAATCCCTTGAATTTTGCTTCAAAATTTGCTTCTTTTTGAAGATAAGACTGGAATAGACTGGACAGAATACTATAATAACATTCATAATCCAAAAAACATGATTGCAAGAAATCATAGCACAATACAACCGTAACGTGATTTCCAACAAATTTCAAATTTTGCTATCTACCAACATTGACATATTTAATCAATTTATTTGAAACTTGGACCTAATATACTTTATATATATAAACAAAAATCTAGTTTAATGGACCAATTTCAGAGCTTTTTTCGGTAAATTTTTGCCACTTTTACTGCCCATAGTACGCTGAGTAGAGAAAGGCACAACAAGGTCCTCCTGCAGTCAGCTGCTAAGAAGCAATTTTGGTAAGAAAAGAAGAAAGCAAGATAATTTTCTAAAAGTAAAGTAAAAAACAGAGAGAGGCAGGAAGACGCGAGAGTGCGAAAAGCTTAAAAATACCAACAGACTATAAAATAAATTAAAAGTACATAATGCTGAAGGACAATTTTTGTTCCATTGTTTCATATTTTGAGCTCTCTTACAAAAATGGCAGAGCTACAAATGTACGTAAATACAAATACATATATTGCACATATACATATAAATATACATACATATAAGTATATATGTACATATACGTGTGTACATTTGACTTAAAGTGTATTTGTAAATATCTTTGTCCAAGTATTTTAAAGTACACAAGTTCGTCTGTTCGGGGCTGCATTTCGTTTTCGTTCTTCAATTGTACCTGTATTGCTATTTGTATAGGTCAAGCGCGTCTGGAGCATCATACATTTTTAATGTCCTTTCGCATCGTTTGTTCTTTTCAATTTCAGTGCTTTAGGGTACTTTTTTGTTTGTTTTGTTTTTAAAATTTGTTGTGCAATGTTTTGTTGTTGTTGTTTTTTTTTGTTTTTTGCATCTTTACGTTGCCCACGTGAGTCAAAGCTAAATACCTGTTTGCTATATAAACATTTTCATGCAAGTGAACTTTCTGCGAATATTTAAGTAGGATACACATACATATGTGCGTGGGTATACTATATATATGTATGTACATGCTTAAGGTTAAATATTTATATATGAATGTAAGGTGCATACTCATGTGTATAGATACATACCTACATACAATTATGCTCACATGATTAAGTCACTTAATCATTTTACAATAATGGCGAAATCGTTTAAGCAAATTTTTTTTTTCGTTAAATTTTTATAAAAACAAAGCTCATTGTGTAATAAAAACCCTCAAAATTAAAGTTACAAGCTTTGTATACAATTCACAAAAATTTAACAAACAGAAACATTGTCAACGAAATTTTCAACTTTTTAATCAGAATCTCTAGACAACTTCTGGGTATGAAGTATTGTAGCTCATTGAATTTTAGCATAATAAAGTGCAAATTTAAAGCCGCTCATTGGTTTTTGAAATTTGTTTGCATACAATGTAGAGAATTTTCTTCCCCCTAAAGCATGCAATGTGTGGGAATCTGTTATATGGGCGAAAATTCCCAATATTGTATGCAAAAAAATTGTCAAAAATCAACACAATTTTTCAGGGACTACAAACTTGAATTTTATGAAATTAAATGAGCTACAATACTGAAATTAAATGAGCTACAATACTGTGGGCTTAGAATGTCTCTGATCAGTTGATGAAAGTTGAATATTTTTACCAGAGATTTGTGAAATTGATTTAATTTTTGTGAATTTCGTGCAAAGTTGGGAACTTTGATTTATAAGGTTTTTGTTATACAAAAAGTTATATTTTTGTAAAAAATTAACGAAAAGGATTTACCGTGAAAAATGTTTCAAATATTGTAACACGATAAACTTAATAGACTTAATTATGTTAGCACAAGTGTAGTTAGAATGTGCATATCTACGTATACGAAAATATGCCTCATGAAAGTGGAAGTAAAAATAAACAGCAGTGTGTCGGTATATAATTTATGTGACATACTGCCTGATATAGGTATGGCAACAGCAATTTCGATTCTCATCTGCTCTTCATATGCTTCTTCAACAATTTTATTTTGTTTGTATTTTGTTTTGACTACTTAAAGTGGTTGTCAGCCAGCTTTATTGCTTCAATTACACATTTCTTTCTGACTCTTCTTATAGTCCTAGTCCTCGCACAAAATTTAGTCATTCCTCCGCTTACTCATGTATGTGTGTACACACATACACTGGCAAGTAATTTGAGGAATGTTCTTTGCGTTATCCTTTGTATGAGATGTTAGTAGTGAAGTATGTTAGTACAATTTTTGTGTGTTCATTGTTATTTTTGCTCCTCTGTGTAATGCCTTTGCCCCTGCATACATGACAACCACAGCAATGGCTAACGGAAATTCCAAACAACGCAGTAAATCTGCAAAGCTGACTCAACATAGCAGGCGCAATCTTTGTATATATATATATATACGTCTGCATGTATGTAGAAGCAGGCAACAAGCAAATTAGTAGCATAGCATGCAGTAGCTCACCACCTAACCTAGCACGATCTCTACACGGCTGGAAGCGATTTGGCGATTCGCTGCCGTTAACGTCGTATAAATCCTAACAACGTGCAAACAAATCCAAAAATTTTCGCTTAGATTTAATAAAGCGCTTGTTCGCTGCATGTACACAGTTCACTCAATAGCGAGAGGAAGTAAATTGGTGCATATGTAGTGCTTGAATGAAAGAAGCAAGGTGGTGTTTTTTTTACATTTTTGACACGTTCAACAAATAAAAGTTTATTAACTCAACGACACTTTAGATGCGTATGAGTACATTTGAAATGCGCCACTTCGTTTCCGCGGTGTTTGTGATATTGCCTATGAACCTGGCAATTCATTCACGTATCGTATCTTGCGTGCGTCAACTTCAATTCAAGCAGACACAAGCGCACATAGGCATCAATCAGCTCACCAGCGTTACGTATGCATGTATGTATGCACGTGTATAAACACATGCGCGCTAATGTACGCACAAGTATACATCCACACACACACACACATAAACAGTGATTTACCAACTTCCCAGCCCACTTAAGTGAGCACAGAGTTCATCAGCTACCAATTCCCGTTTTTCAACTCGCAGCTCGCCATTCACAAATTTTAAACTTTATGCCTGTAAAATTTGGCGTTATGCTATAGATGCTCCTTCGTAATTTCCATTGCTTTCCAATTTGTGCATGCATATACCACACAGCCACATGCATATATATGTACGCACACATTAGGGTCATCCAAATTTTAAAAGGGCGCATTTGCAGAATGATTCCTTGTGTATGTATGTAAATTGCTTGTGTGAGAAATGCACATCAAAGCTACTAAAAAGAGTTGGACATTCCTTTAAAGAAATTATATTTCCTAAATGCTAAAAATATTAAAGGAATACTCATTTTTTCTATTTTCAGTAAATTCAATTAGTCAACACTAAACTTTTTTTTAAGGAAATTTTGTTTGTTTCCACTGTATGCATTTCCATACCATACGATGTAATTTTGATAAGTTATTTTGAATCTATCTGCGAAGGTGGAACCACTATATGGCACTGAAATCGATATACTTTTATCGGTCGCATTTGAAGTTCAATTTAGTTTAAGGTGTGCGGAATAAAATATGGCCAAAAATGAAAACGCTTATTCTGTCAAAAATATTATCTTTTCAGTCTTATGGCTATTATTAATGAAATTTTTAACAACAGCAAGACATTTTTCGATTTAAACATGAGCATTTTATGTTCGTTTTTTAAACTTAGCCTGCTTAATGCCGGTTACTTTTGTGGGTCTTTCGCTGTTGGGAATTTCGAAGCCATAGCTTGGAGTCTATTCATATTCTTCAACCGTAGGATAACTCATCGTTCATTACAAAAATGAAAGAAGTATTTGAAGCAAAAAAAAAAAGTACTAGCATATAGCGCAGTTTCTTTTTTCCTTGTTCACTCCATTCGGGAGCATAGGACCTCCCCAAGACTCAGTCTTGCGTTGGTTTCGTTAATTTATTTTGCTTTCTGGCAGGGTAGGTGATTAGCCTGCTGCTACAAGATAGAGATTGATGCTACTAATTTCTTTGCACCGCTGCAGTTTCACATATCTGTGGTACACTTTTTAATAGTTTTGCTTGATAATATGGATATTTAATAATTTTGTCAATAAGCCCACAACTTCAATTTTTAATACAATATAAATGTCTGCTTTATAGAGGACATTTCCACCCAAACTCGAGTTTTCTTGCACACGAATTTCTACTCTCGCAAGTCTTATTTATTTTATAAGTAAATCTTTACTTTAAGGGGTTAGGGGTAGTCAGAGGCCCGAAAAAATGATGATTTTCACGAATTTTTTTTTGCTACTTAATTAATTTATTTAACAAAAATAAAAACATAGCATAAAAACATCATGTTTTAACTTGACTTCACCAAAATTTCAAAAAAAAAAAAATTAATAATTGCAAAAGTTATCGCTGTTTGTGTGAAGCCCGTTTCTCCAGAAGTCCCTTGCGGTGAACATCACAAGTCCTTGCAGATTCATCTAAAACCAATCGGACAAAAAAAATTAGTTTTATTAATAGGTAATCTTGTGCCTGATCGAAGCTTTTTTTTCAAAATGAACAAAATGGCGGCCTCAGAAAATTTTTTCCAGATTTTAGAAAAAAAAACAACAGTTAATTGTTAAAAAAAAAATCGAAAATTTTGAAAAAAAAAATCCTTCGATCAGGCACAAGTTTTTTATGTTTTTCAAAAGCTGTATAAATTTTATTGAAATCTACGTAGCGGTTTTTAAGTTACAGTGTTCACCAGTTTGAAAAACATAGTTTTGAGAAAAACGCATTTAAAGTTTTGCTATCGGCTCCGCAGCGGCCGAGCGCCCTTTGTTAATTGTTGAATAACTTGAAAAGTATTTGTCGGATTCACTTCAAATTTTTACACAATATTTTTAAAACATTATACTTTAAGAAAATGCAAAAAAAAAATCGATTTTTTGAAAATTCTGACTACCCCTAACCCCTTAAGGTCCATTTGAGGAACAACGGTAAAATTACCCATACTGCCTTGGGAGTGAATTTTTGCACAAAATATACAAATACATTTTTGGCACTGTTGGTAGGATATCTACGTCCAAATTTTGTATTTAAAATCATCTGCAACTCCATGATGTGCTGAAGAAATTGTAAATTATCCAATAAAATTTTTAAGTTCGTTAAGTTGCAAGGAAACCTTAATATGGTGTGCCCATAAATAACACAAATCCCCCTCGGTTGTGGAAAGAAATACTCGAATTTACAACTGAAATCGACATTATCGATGCAACCAACAAAGCGCGTTTACAGTACTTCGACGGTCTTGCTTTCTTAATGACAATAAAAAAGTGTAAGACTAATCACTTAAAGATTGCAGAATAAACCTGATGAAATGATGTTTTTCTAACGGGAAACAGTTAGCTGATATGCTCCGTATTTGCTGTTCAGTCTAACGGAAGACAATCAGAGTGAACGAAGCGGATAAAGTTGAATCTTCGCACAAATCGGGACTCAATTCGACTCACGAAAACTTACAAAACATCGTACACAATGTTCTATACCAAACCGTGAGAAATGTAAATGTAAGAAATAAGATAAAGGGTATTTCAAAAGACGCGCCTAGATGTTGATATAAAATAAAACATGTAAAATTTTGTAGATTGTTTCAGGTTTCGCTTTTTTTCAAAATATGGCTTTTAGCAATTATTGAATTAAGAATTATATGCGAAACAATTATTTGAATTATGTGTGAAAAATTACATAATTTAAATGTCCACCATGAGCAATAAGCTCATAAATTTTGTTTGTTAAAGGGAGTATATGTTCCTTGAAAGCATTACCAATATTTCGTATTTTAATTGACATTGAAAAAAGTTTGAAATATTAATTAAAAGTTTAAATCAATGTGAATGAAACAATGTGTTAAGTACTGGCGGCAGGCTGATTAAGTGAAAGCAAAAGCTAGCTTTATTACTTTAACTCATAAATGATTATAGCAACAATGGTACCCATTACAAAACAAGTTTTTACTTTTAATAATTCGATGTGTAAAAATTTTTGGGATTCCGGGACTAATGCAAACTAATCCCGGGATTAAGATCCTCAGTTATCACCCTTTACATAAATATCGGCTGCTATCTTCCTGGTGCTTACAAAATGATCTTTCAGTAAACTGTTTTTAACTTGTTCGATATTTTGGATAAACGACGGAAACAATGAAAATCACTAACCACAGTACTGCCCTCTTTAAACGCTTTATACAATCCGAATGATTCTTATTTAATGTTTGTTTGTGTTAATTATAATAATAGTTATCGCTTAAGCCATTGGTTGGGTACTTGGCCGAACTCCTCCTACTATTTGTGGTATACATCTTGACGCTTTTGCACAAATACAGGCACCTACAGTTTTTTTCATGATAGAAATACAATCGAAGTTTTGTCATTACCTGCCGAGTGGCGACCGCTATTACAACAGTTGTTCTACGAGTATCATTTGCGTTTCATGCACGGCGTCTCGAACCCGGACACTATTGGATGGTAAACACATATCAAGTCATTCGGTTGAAGTGGTCGCTCGTTTGTTTTTATAGGAATCACAAAACTTCATGCTAAGAAGCTGCATCAATTAAAATTTACATAAATAAATTTGTAGAATATACCAATATAAAGGGTGTTTTTTAGAGGTTAGGTTTTCAAGATGAAATAAAACGTATATAATTTAATGTTATGGCCAAGAATTTAGCTTTATTATAAAGATAAGGGTTTGCCATTATGCTTTAAAAATGATTTCGGCCAAGTGGCCGCCGCGGCTAGCTCGAATAAATTCCAGCCGAGAGGCCCAATTTTCGACCACTTTTTGCAGCAATTGGGGCCGTATGTCAGCAATAACGCGCCGAATATTCTCTTCCAAGACGTCAATCGTCTCGGGCTTATCTGCGTAGACAAGCGACTTCACATAGCCCCACAAGAAATAGTCCAGCGGTGTTATATCGCACGATCTTGGAGGCCACGCCACAGGTCCACGGCGCGAGATAATGCGCTCACCAAAAGTTTCCTTCAATAAATCGATTGTTGCGTTGGCTGAATGGCATGTAGCGCCGTCTTGTTGGAACCAAAGGTCGTCCACATCAACATCGTCCAATTCAGGCACGAAAAAGTCATTAATCATGGCTCTATAGCGCTCTCCATTGACTGTAACATTATGGACGGCTTCATTTTCAAAGAAATATGGACCAATGTTCCCTCTGCCCATAGAGCACACCAAACAGTGACTTTTTGAGAATGTAACGGCGTCTCAGCAATGGCTTGTGGATTATGTTCACTCCAAATGCGACAATTTTGCTTATTGACATACCCATTCAACCAAAAGTGAGCTTCATCGCTGAACAAAATTTTCTTGCGATGCGTCGCGCGAACCGAACCATTATTTTCGTAATAAATTTGCACGATTTGCAAACGTTGTTCAGGTGTAAGTCTATTCATTATGAAATGGCAAACCAAACTGAGCATAAATCAAGTGACAGCTGTCAAAAAGACCATCTACGAAAAAAGTAGTGCCAACTTGAAAACCTAACCTCTAAAAAAAACACCCTTTATAACTTATTTACAAAGCTATTTTTACACACCCAAACTGAACACACAGCGCTCAAAAGTTGTATGCTGAAAATTAGTTGTCTAAAAAACGAAAGGAAATACCAACAAGAACATCCCTAATAAAAACTCTTACATAACCATAATCCCATTCTAGCCTAACATCATTTTTTTTACATTTATGTTCTTCCAACCATTGTTGTTGTTCTGTCTGTTTGTTTGGAACTTGTTGTTGCCCGTTTCGACTGGT
The DNA here is from genome assembly GCF_027943255.1 of Anastrepha obliqua. NCBI lineage: Eukaryota > Metazoa > Arthropoda > Insecta > Diptera > Tephritidae > Anastrepha > Anastrepha obliqua. The sequence continues at coordinate 94,678,196 of NC_072892.1, forward strand.
GGCAGCTTGTCTCGGCTTGTGCTGGGCTAGTAGCATTTAATTTAGTCATAGCGCAATGTTTGCCGTTAAGCTTCTTTTCATAGACATTGAAATTGAAAAAATATTTGTTGCATACCCATTCGCATTCCATGCCATTCACGGCTCACCTCAGCTACTCAGCTATGCAGCTGACGCATGCAGTTATACGCAGCCACTCGCCCAAGCCAATATATTCGTATGAATGTAGGTCTAAGTAAAAAAGTATTCAAAATCAAATTAAAAAAATAGAAATGATAATATAAATATGAAGAAAGTAAGAAACAACAAAGTTTGAAAGTAAGTTTTGGCCAGGAGTCCTCTTTAAGAACTTACTTGCTGTTCTCCATACTTTTTCTTATTTTGTTGATTGTGTGTGAGAACATGGTTGCTATAACATGTATGTATGTGTGTATGTGTATTATTAAAATTGATGCGCTTGTTACAAATTCACTTATGTTTTTTACCCTTAATAAATTCATTATTGTTTTCAAGAACTTTTGGCACAATCTCAGCCTCATTCTGAGGTGGAGGCTTCTTTTAACCAAACTTCTTACATGTATTTAGTATTCATACGAACATACATACATTTATACCTACATAGTGTATCTATATACTCGTGCATACACACATATACACCTCCATAGATGGATCATACATTTTTGTGGAGCAACTTCTGAAATTTATTAAAAGGATTTGTAACCAAGGATTTGTAACTAATTTAGCTTGAATTCACATAAATACTTTCGCAAATATTTTCATAGGTATTTTCATAAATATTTGGTTATTGAAAACTTTTAAACTCAAATAGGGGTGAGTTGTTATTTTTCATTAAGGGCTTATTGTTTTCAGCTTGAGTCATATCACAGGAGCGTTGTCACCATAAATATGTCACGTTGTATGCCCTTAAAGCTCAATCTGGCAAAAGTTGATTGGTTGTGTTGTTTTCATTTGAAGGAAAATGTAACAGTTATCTAATCATCTAATTTTTAGGTGATCCACAAAGTGTCGTTAGTCTCATATTGTTTTATGCTGTAAAGTTTTTAAAGGTTAAATAAATATTTCAAGAACTTGAAACCACAACCAACTATTTTTTTACTGCAAACTCATATTATTACTTGAACGCCACCTTGCGAACCTCTTACATATATTATTAGTTTCCTTTAAGTTTACGATATACACAAATACAACGTACTTACTTATATGTCCTGATCCAAGGATCGCAACCCGTTACCGGATTAACGGCGACTGTAACAAGTCTCGCCAGGCATTTCTGCTTTGTGTGCGCCTTCTCCAATTTGTTACACTAAACTAGGGTTCCCTCGACTGGGTCCTTCCATCGGAGGCGTGGTCTTCCCCGTTGTCCTCTAACTTGCCATCCGAACACCTTCTTTACCGGAGCTTCTGCACCCATACGCTCGACGTGGCCCAGAAAGCGCATGCGCTGAAAAATGATGCACTTCACTATATCCACAAAGTCGTAGAACTCATAAAGCGTGTGGTATATTCGGCGGTAGTAGTTATCGCCAACACGAAGAGAACCGAAGATTTTCCGAAGTATCTTTCTCTCATCTCCAGGCTGACATCGTTTGTTTTTGTGACAGCTGTATATAAATTCCTTGACAATTTCAAAGGTATAGCTGTCCGCTGAAGTTCTGGATCCAAAACGCCGTGTATCTTTCCTAGTGGATAGCATATACTTCGTCTTGTCCTCGTTAACCGCCAGACCCACTCTCTAGACTCTCTTTCGGTAGCGGAAAATGCTGCGGTAGCATCTCGCTTGTAACAGGTGGCGCTAAAGTAATCCTCCTATCAGAAAATGCTATACATTTTGCGATTGGCCCCTAATGTCAGTTCTGTTTTGACATTTGTGTAGTAAACACATGCGAAATACACGTTAATAAACAATGTTACGCTACACTGCTCCAGAACGCGGAATATTGCTGACTATTTATTTGACCAATAATCGGTCGGTGACTTTGGCACAACGTGAATTTCGTCGCAGATTTCCTCGCCGTCCAACGCCTACTGGTGAAACACTGCGACGTTTAGCCGCTCGCCTCGAAGAGACTGGCACAACACGAGATGCTGCCAGGCGTGGCAGACCCCGGAGTAGCCGTTCTGCAGAGAATATTGCTGCTGTAGCCGAGGATGTCATGGAAGCGCCGTCGACATCGACCAGAAGACGTGCCACGCAAATGGGTATCAGTCGACGGTCTTTACAGCGCATTTTGGTACAAGATTTGAAGAAGTTTCCGTACAAAGTCCAGACGGTGCATCAGCTGTTAGCTGCTGACCGCCAATCGCGTCTAACATACGCTCAAGGCATCCTTAATCACCACCAAGAGGAAGATGATTTTTCATCAAAAATAATCATGAGTGATGAGGCCCATTTCCTTCTTAGCGGGTACGTAAATAAGCAAAATTTACGCTTCTGGGGCACTGGAAATCCGCGTGTAACCCACGAAGAGCCATTACACCCGCTCAAAGTCACTGTATGGCGTACTGTTTTCGCTGGAGGAGTCATCGGACCCTTTTTCTTCGAAGACGTCGCGGACCAAACGGTTACTGTGAATGGTAAGCGCTACAGAGCAATGATCAACGAGTTCTTTTTGCCGCAACTTGATGAATTGGGATTGGAAAACATGTGGTTCCAACAGGACGGTGCAACGGCACACGCTGCACGTGCCACAACCGATATGCTGAAGGATGCATTTCCCGGGCGCCTAATCTCCCGTTTTGGCGATTTGCACTGGTCAGCAAGATCGCCTGATTTGACCGCTCCAGACTTCTTTTTGTGGGGCTTTTTGAAGTCGCGGGTTTATGTCAACAAGCCTCAGACTCTTGCAGCTCTTAAAGACAATATCCGACAAAAATGTGAGGACCTATCGCCGGAAGTTTTGGCCAAAGTGATGCCATAAAAAGGGCTCACATGGCAATCAACTGTGGCGGCGGTCATTTACATGACATCATATTCTCGACTTGATGCAAAAAAAATTAGAAGACCAAATAAAAATAATCCACAAGAAGAATCAAAGTTTTTCATTTTTTTTTTAAATTACGGCAAAAAACATCGGAAGGTTACTTTTGCGCCACCTTGTAGTTCCCTATAATGTCAATCTCATCAGCATACGCAAGAAGCTGGACACTTTTGATGAAAATAGTGCCATTTCGACGAAGACCGGCTCTCCGCAGTACCCCTTCCATGAGGAAGTTGAAGAGGTCACACGATATTGGATCGCCTTTCTGAAACTTCGCTCGATATTGAAAGATTCGAAGAGGTACCTTGACAGAGCTGGACACGTTGCTAATACGACATCCTTGTAAATACTACAATGGTGTTAAATTTCTCAATAGTAAAGTTAGTAAAGAGGTTAAAAATTTAAACTGAGTTGATTGTAGTCCTTAATGAAAAAAAAATCGTTAAAGCTTTCAAGACTGTTTTACTGACAACGCATCTGATGGGTTTTGGAGTGATCTAGAAAATCAGAAGATGCTTCATGAATGAGCCAAAATCGAAAGACGTTTTACAAAAATTATATTTGAAAGACTGTTAATAGGAATACTTATTTATTAGTTTTCATTATTATGAAACTAGAAATGCAGTATTTCTTACAGACTATGAAAAACAGATTAGTGCTGAACTACTATCTAGTGATTTTAGGTTAATGAGCAACCACCTACTTTTATAGGATGGAATTAGATCAGTGAAACGCAAAGCATAACAAACGAGCCTACCAATATGACATGCATCATATGGTATCCAAACAAAATCGTGTCGAATATGACTTTAAATTGGTGTAATCTAAATGTCTTTGAAAAGAGAATTAATCTAGAGTTAAATACCACACCAAGATCAATAATTTCACTTATTATCACAAAGTTGATATACCTATTCCTTGGCAATATGTAAGTTGCAAATTGCCAACAATCGAATATTGGTCGCACTAATAGTCTGCTTAAATTTAATAGGAATTAAGAATATTAGTAGGAGTCCTATCTGGGTACTGTCTTATGTGAAGGCATACCAGCAGAATCGGGACACCATATTTCGACTTTTGCAAATGCTGTCTGGTAGAGGAAGAGGCAGTTGAAAGCCTTCTATGCGGGCGGTGGAAAGCATCGCGGGCGTTGCATATATAAAATTAGCTAGATAAGATTTATAAAGTCCACAGAAGGGAGTGAGATCCTATAGCCCTCAATTTGGAAATTAAAACCGTTTGACTACTACCGAACTAATATATAATAATCAGAAAATACTGCATGATTTGAAATAGTTGATCTACCTTGCCTAAAACCATGTTGATATATACAGATTAGGCGATTAACTGCAAAATAAATTTTGTCTTCACAAATATATTTTGAATTTCATAGAATTGTCAGTATGTAGCTCTACAAATAATTTTGTTTTGTCTAAACAGAAATCTTTAGTTTGTCACCCAACAATTTTCACGCCATTACATACGGGCCCATAGCTCAACATTGTAGCACATTTTAATTAAAACCAAATTCTAATTTAAAATCAGTTTTTATAATTTCGTCAATCATACACATGTTAATTAAAAATGAGAAAAAAACAAAGCTATCCATATGTAAATCAAAAATTTACTTGGTTATATAAAGAAATATTAGTATTTTAATTAGCTCACACTGTGCCTGATAATTTTTATTTACATTTAGATATGGAAAAGTAAAAATAACAAAGAATCAACTTAGAACTTTATTTCATCATTTCATGTTAAACGCGTAAACACAGCCAATCTCTTTTCATTTCCAATCACTTTGAATTCAAAAATAACTTGAAAATTCTAAAATAAACATTTTTAAATCAAAACAAGTTAATGAATTTGAAAAAGTATTTGAAATTGTAAGAGTTGGATTACAATCAACTTTCCGCACCGACCAACTCCATTTAGAATATAAAGCAAAAAACTAGTAACTCAGTTCAATGTTCTACTTAATTCATTATCATCAATTATTGTTTCAGGTGATGCGAATTCCCATGTGCACGCCATTCTAACCAGCGATAACCTACTCGATGGCACCATTGAAACAGTCGGTGAGCACTATTATGTGGAACCAGCGAATCGCTATTCCCGCGAACTGCCCGCAGCGGGTGTGCACAGTGTCATTTACAAAGTCAGCGATGTGCAAATGCGCAAGTCTGCAGCGGCGGAACACTGCGCAAGCGAACGACTGCGCCGTGATATGCTGCTGAACGATCTGAAGCGACGGAAAGCGGCCACGGTCGAAGCGGAAGCACCAAAATCAATAGAGCGTCACAAGCGCTGGCTGCCGGATGAGGTAATTTCAAAGGCAAAGCCAATTACATGAATTTAAAGTGACTGAACTACCATTGTCGATGCTAACAAGACCCTTCCTCGCATGCTTCTTATGCTGTTGGCATTCATTTATTGAACATTTTAACTTTTATGCTTCTCTAATTTATTTTCGTGTTTTTTGCCAGTTGGCCACTTCCACTGATGACCATCAAAATCCGCCACTGCCATTGGACTTGGATGTGCCGTATAATGATGACTTCAGTATATTCTCGGGTGGAGGTACACGTAGTCGAAATAGTGAAAGAGATCGAGAGAGGAAACCCAATCGGGATGAGGAAGAGATCACTACAATGAAAATGGTGACGAGCAATAATAACAATAACTACGATTACAATTACAACAGGGAACAGCAGCGACATAAATTTCAGCAATCGACGACAACAACAACGTGGCGTAATGCAGCTGCAGTCGAAAAAGATACAACCGACAGATATGGGGGTTTGCTTCGAAATGCGAACAATGCAAACAACGCAAACAACAACAACAGCAACAGTAACAGTAACTCGTATGTTCCGTCCCTCATTGTAGCGAATTCGTCCACCACTGGCGGCGTACAAAATCGAAATATCATTGTGAATAGTTATAATCCGAGCAACAGTAATACTAATTACAACAATAATAATAACAATAACAATGGCTTACGTAAAACCTATGCAAAGCACAAGAATATCATTGTTAGCACTTACAATAATAAAAACGTCAATAATAATAATAACAATAACAACAACAATAGCAACAATCGTTCATATCCCTACGATTTTGTCATAAACAGTGGCAGCAATAACAATAATGGCGCCAATTACAACGACAACAACAATCGTTTCGATACTAACAACTTCTTCCATGCCAATTGGTCAACAATGTTCACCAACAACAACGATCGCCCTAGCCATAAGACGCACGTCGAAATTATAACGAAAAATGGCGCCACCAAAAAACCCAACATTATTGTGAACAATTATAATCCAGACATTATGTTAGTGCCAAATCCACAAAATCCACACTTCAACAGCATGTTGATGACAAATTTATTGAGTGGGCGCGGTCGCGATTCTGCGTACGAGACAAACTCAATAGATAGTGGGCGTTCGCTGTACGATCGTAAAATCACTTGTATGCTTTATTTACAAGCCGATCACACATTCTTTCAGAAGATGGGTTCCGACGAGGCCAGCATTGAAGCGATCACGCGACATGTGCAGCGTGCCAACTCCATTTATAAAAACACAGGTGAGTTCGAGAGAAGGAAGGGGAAATTTACAATGCCCTATGGTACTTCAACAATAACATACGAACCTTCAAAGGGAGTAAAACAATTAATTTACTTTATTTTTCAACCCAGATTTCAACAATGATGGCAAGCCTGATAACATAACATTTATGATTAAGCGTATCAAGGTACACAATATGAATGCGGTCAGGGATCCCAGTTATCGATTTCCGGGCAATTATGGCGTGGAAAAGTTTCTAGAACTATTTTCAGGTAAGATAAAAATAAATATGCAATAACTCGGTCCCTACAGACTGCGAGGGCCTCCTGCAGAGGCTCGAGATATGGTCAAACTTCTTTTGTTGGTTCTGCGACTCCTCCACAACCACACTTGCTCCTTGAATGCGATGCGATCTGGGAAGTATATGGAAATATATCGAAAATGCACATGGGTTCAATGCAGCCCACTACCATAATAGATTTCATAAGAGCATTGAGACTGGGCGAATTATTTAAGGGGTTACATGGGTTTCGTTGGTTCAAAAAATCGATTTTTTTTTTTTGTTTATTAATTTCTACAACATCTCAGGAATATTATCCTAAATTTTCAAGTCGATCGGAGTAATAAAGATAATAATAAGATAAGATAAGATAAGATAATAATAAATAAGATACAGCCTTTGGAATGTGTGCGCTCCAAGCCACTTTTATTGTTACTCAAAACTTTAAACGCGTACAAATATTGCCCTATATAAAGTCCTTTGATAACTTCTAGTTTAGAATTATAATTTGACTTATTTCATTGTCTTCCTTACAGAGGAAGATTACGATGCATTTTGTCTGGCATATATGTTTACATATCGAGACTTCGAAATGGGAACCTTGGGTTTGGCTTGGACTGGTGACCTGAAAAATGCCGGTGGAGTTTGTGAGAAAAATGGAGTAAGTGCAAAGTATTTTATTTATGCAAGAGTTTATTTGCTTTCTTTCGAAAGAATTTCTTATTTATATAAATTAATTTACCCTGGTTTACAAATAACTAATGATTTTTTTTACCCAAGAACAAGACCATACAGTTTTTATGTAAAATCTATACCTGCATTCTTGCTCTTCTTACAAAACTTTTTAAAGATGGAAAATCAACCAATAACGGCACAAACCTCGATTCTGTGTTTCAACTTGTTTCAACTTAATGAGTATTTTTATTTTCATGCGAAAACTTTTAAGATTTTTTTTTGCATTCATACCCTATGATCAGAAAGTGCCGGCAATGTTTAATTTAAACGAACCGCACAGGTGGGAACCGGTGCATCTTTTTTTCTTTTGTTGGTAGGACTGTAAGACACACATCTGTCACTTTTTAGCGCCATCGGATCATTAGTGTCCACCTGGCAGGCCGGAAATGTGGGCAAAAAATTCTGAGCCCAAATTATGCTAAATTATTTGACCAAACACCAAGTAAATACCATCGTGCGAACACCGTATTCACCTGATATGGCCCCGTGCGACTTCTTTTTGTCCAAGTTGAAGTTACCACTTCGTGGAAGGAGATTTCAGTCGATAGAGAAGATCAAAGAGAATGCGACGAAGGAGCTGAAGACCTTCCCTTTGTCGGCCTACCAAGGGTGCATGGAAGACTGGGTTAAACGTTAGCTTGTGTGTGTTGCTTCAGACGGGTTATATTTTGAAGGAGATAAAATAAATTTGCCTGAAATTTAACTGTGTTTTATTTATTTAAACATTCTCGGTACTTTCATATCATAGGGTATCTTAAATTTTTTTCTAGATTTGTTAATGTTAAGAAATGAATAAAAAACTAATTTCAAAAATCGTATCTTTATGAACTTCTTACAATATTAATCAAAACTTTTTATATTAAAAAAAAAAAAAACAATGCATATACATAAATTTTTGTTATTTATGAAAATATTTTGTTATTATGTTTCTCTTAACTTTATAAACTTTAAACGTTTATTTTCAATGAAAAATGAAGCATAAACGAAAGATAAAAAATTTGATATAACAGTTGTTCAGATCGGTTAACAGATTCTCTAGATATTAAAAATGGTATGATCTATATGTGTTTTAATCCGAAACCATTATTTGGCGATCTCATATAACATGTTGATTTCCGGGCTCAGCGACCGATTTTATATAGGGTTTTTTTATTGTTAACTAGTGTATTTTAAAAAAGCACCACATCTAATGAATGATTTGATTTGCAACACTTTCGTTTTTCTTATTCAGCACTATCGCGGTTCTTTGAAGTCACTGAATACCGGCATTGTGACGCTATTGAATTATGGTAAACATGTTCCTCCAGCTGTATCGCATGTGACGTTAGCACATGAAATTGGACATAACTTTGGATCACCGGTAAGTTGAGGGCTTGGGGAGTCAATAAACAAATTTATAGTAGATCAGGATGGCCCAAAAAAATTGATTTTTCTTGATGCTATCCCCTAAGGTATTTTGAGCATTGTCGTCAATTTTTATGAAAATGTATTTTATTTGTAAGAGGTGGACTGAAAAACTTTGGAAAAACAAAATTATTTTGACATTTATTCAATGTTGAAAATTTTAGTATACAGTTTTTATAAATGAATATCTTCGGTTCTTTTTAATATTAATGAAAAACTGTATTTTTTAGTAAAAAGTATATTTATTAAAACAAATTTGTGGAGAAAGAAAAAACATTTTTTTGTTCAAATATTGTGTAAGCAAATTATAATTTTTTTTCTTTTCATTTTTTCATTTCATTATTTTTTTACTAAAAGCTGAGACTAAGCTTAAAGCGTGACGGGTATACCTATATTAAATAAAATTATGCGTTTAATTCTTTAACAATATAAAAAATTTAAGGGGTCGCATCAAGAAAACATATTTTCTTTTTATTTGGTCCACCCTAGTAATATTAATTTAATTATTTATCATAGCCATAGAATCAATCTTAATAAAATTTGAATTAAAATATAAAAATAGTATTTGAAAGATAAAATTTGTTAAGTTGTTAAGTCAAAATATCCCATGTCTGCATGGAAATATGAACAAAGCTATGCAATCACAATCGCATTCAAATAGCTTTAGGTGTGAATATTTTTATGTACCCATAAATACAATATTATTATTATTGCATTCATGTGAATTTACACATATGTACTTACATACATATATTGATGTATATCTGTCCAGGGGTCAGCTTTAATAAAATTATATTTATTAAAAAATTATATTATTAAAGGAAATCAAATTTTTTTCTGAATATATTTCATTATCTACCAATAAGGATATTTCAACTTTATTTATTAACTTTACTCTCATCTCATACATACATACTTACATATATTTATGTTCTATTATATTCATTCACATTCGGCCAGCACGATCCGGAGCAATGTACACCCGGTGGTGAGGATGGTAATTTCATTATGTTTGCGCGCGCCACATCGGGTGATAAAAAGAACAACAACAAATTCTCCCCATGCTCACTTAAATCAATAGAGCCAGTGCTAAATGCAAAAGCACGTAGCGCCAAAGGCTGTTTCACCGAGCCGCAGGTATCCATTTGTGGCAATGGTGTTGTCGAGCCGGGCGAACAGTGCGATTGCGGTTGGGAGGAAGATTGCAAGGATAAATGCTGCTTCCCGATGTCGCGCCATCCGCGCATTGACGAAAAGCCATGCACACTAACCCCACGCGCCATGTGCAGTCCATCACAAGGGCCATGCTGTACGGGTGATTGCAAATTGAAATTCGGCGATAAGTGTCGCGATGACAACGGCTGTCGAGATCCAAGCTTCTGTGATGGCCGTACACCGCAGTGTCCACCGTCGGTGAATAAGCCAAACAAGACCATTTGCAACAAGGAATTCGTTTGTTATATGGGCGAATGCACGGGCAGTATTTGTTTGGCCTATGGCCTGGAGTCGTGCCAGTGTATACCGGGTCCAACTGATGACAAAATCAAATCGTGCGAATTATGTTGCAAGCTGCCTGGTGAAGGAAATGCCTGTCGCAGTTCGTTTGAATGGAATGAGCCACCATTCGATGTGCCGGACATGTACGCGAAACCGGGTACACCATGCAATGATTACAATGGGTGAGTATGAATGGTGTTAATGCTCTGTAATGAGGTGTTAGCTTTTAATTATGTGTTTGCTTTGTCTTTTAGATATTGTGACGTATTCCAGAAATGTCGCGAAGTCGATCCGTCAGGACCTTTGGCCACCCTACGTAAACTATTGTTGTCAGAGGAGAGTATAGCAACATTCAAGAAATGGGTACAGCACAATTGGTATACTGTCGTCTTAGCGGCATTGGGCGTATTTGTATTATTGGTAAGTAGCGTTTAAGTGTTTAGCGAGAACAATATTAAACGATCTACCCATAAATAACAGTGCTCGTAAGCGAAGGCAATAAGAAGGGAAGGAGAGAAATAATAAACATCCGTATGGTTTTAAGAAAATTCAAAGCAATTTTCTGAACAGGAATGGCTTCTTAGGCCAAATTTTTCAGTGCGGCGAATCTTTAAACTTAGTAAAACTGGAAAGGAGTGTTAAAGTCGCACTAATCAACTAGCTTTAAACATGAAATATAGTGTTGCTTGAACATGCATATGTATGTATATTTTGTAGCTTTGCTGGTGTCAGAAAGAACGATTAGTTGTCTAAGAAAACATAAAGAGCTGGAGCGTATGTGTCCATTCAAACTGTCCATTGCTCTATCGCCTAAGACACTCGCCGTCTACAACATGCAAAGGTGCAAAAATCTTCAGCAGAGTCTTTCTCTCAAACACACCAAGAAACTTATAAAGTGTTAGCTTTGTTCGTCCAGAGTGAACTTTGCCACTCAATTACCTACTAGGCCTAAAGTTGCACTTGTTGGCAAGAGAAAGAATCTCTGTGAATTTGGATTGGGTTTCAAGGCTGAAAATTATTACCGTTGTTAATACTGGTTCCTAAATAAAGGGAGTTTTTTACTACTGCCGATATACGAGTACACCGACTGTTTGTTTGGTGACAGGAGGTACTTCGCTTGCCTTCGATGATGTCAATATCAACGGCATACGCCAGCAATTGCACACTCTTATAGTAAATGATGCCTGAGCAATTAAATTCTGCGGTTCACACAATCTTTTCCAGCACCAGGTTGAAGAAGTCACAACGAGTCATTCTGTCTGAAACCTTATTTCATATAAAATGTCTCGGAGAGGTCTTTCCGAATTCTGACTAAGCTGCCGACATGCCCTATTCTGCTAGAAAAAATAGTCGCAACACTCTTTCCCCAACAGGAAGGTAATAATGACGTGAGCACGCACTTGGCTGTATACGAGACACCTGCAGTAACGGTAGCAGAGCTGCTGAGGACACTGGTTCGTATAAACGACAACAAAGCGTCGGGCCCTGACGGTATACCCAACATTGCTTTTAAGGTCGCGGTTCGTGCAAATCCAATTGTTTTTGCTAACCTTTATAGCAGGTGTCTGGCCGAAGATACGTTCCTCAAGAGTTAGAAAAAACAGCGCTTAGCCCTACTGTTGAAGACCGATAAGCAACCTGGTCGACACTGTTGCAAAGGTTTTTGAGCGCATAATAAGTGAGCGATTACAGGAACATTTGGAAGCGCCTGCCGGACTCTCTGACAAAAAGATTGGATTCTGAAAAGCCAGATCTACAATCGATGCTAAAAGAACGGTGCAGAGGATACTGTCAAAAAGGTGGAAAAATGCGCAGTAATTGCGCTAGCCGTAAAAAATGCGTTTAACTCTGCAATCTTTAATAACATCCTCTCCTTAATTTTGCGGAAATATCAAATACAGACATCATGGCATAAAGGCAACTTATTTTCATGCCATCGAATGGCGATTTAAGATTGACGAATATATGTATGGTGTGTGTCGATTCTGCATACGGTTCAAGCAGCTCACAGCTTCCGGGTTTCACCCAAGTATCTTCTGGGTTGTTTCCGAAAACCCGATTGAAAGCGAGCTAATGTGAGTAATCGAAGCGGCCCAAGCATCACATGCTCCGATGGTTTTTCATTCTATTGAAATCACATTTCTAGGGTGCTAGTGTTGTTAACTTTTGTTTGCTTTCGAATTCTAACCAACAGAAGCAGTCCTTTCCAATTAAAGCACTCAAATTTACAGTCCTTAAACTTTTGCACTGATCATCATTGAGGGTATCGTACGAAGGTTAGGTTAGGTTAAATGGCTGCCCTTGTGAGACCCCACTTGGACAAAATATCTTACACGAAGCTTTATTGAATTTTCCTCATAAAGGTATTTTTGAGTGTCTAGTGTCGAGGATGAACGTAAAATCAGATTTTGGAGAATGGACATTCAATTCTGAATACTGAGAAGGTTGCCGTTTTTTGATAGGGAAGAGGAAACTACTTCTTCAACAGTAAACAATTTCTGTCTTAAAGTCTTATAGTCCCAGATGGAAAGATGGTTTTATGTTTTTAAGATTAAATAATTGATTTTATGCACTTTTATTAGAAGTATTTATATGTTTCTTTTCAATGTTCAAAGATCATAAAGGTTGCAACGAAAATGCTAAATGATGAATATGAAGAGAAAATAGCTATGCAATTGCGCGGAACTAGTAAGTGTCTAAGCAGTCGTAAGTCTGCCGGTAAAACCGCTAGTTCAACACAGGCAAATGTAGATAAATGGGCTCGTTATAGCTTCCTCACATGCAATCACTTTAGAAGAATACAAGCTATTTTTACAAAATATACTACTACGATATAAAATCCTTCAAAATTACATTTGTAAATAATTAAAAATTATACAGAATGAGCGCTAACATCTTTCTGTAGGCTAGTTTTTATGTACTTTATACGCCTATCATTTCCACTAAATTTTATTGCCTTTTATAATTTTCATCACTTCCTCACAGATACTCAGCACGAAGCTGCTGGCGAAGCGCTCGAATCTGAAACTAAAATCGGTGACCATCATACACAGCGCCACCACAGAAACCGTGCGTCTACCCGACGACAACAACGGCGTTATCGTGCATACGGCCGTCCGTACAAAAGTTCCGTTCAAGAAAAAAGTGCGTGGCGAGCGCAGCAACAAAAGCAAGAGCGCCCACAGGAGCGGCAGTAGTGGAAACATAGGCGCTGGCAAAACGAAAAGCGGTGGTGGAAAGCTACCCACCAAACCGGGAGAGTTGGCTGCGAAATCAACGCACGCGCAAAACCGCAATGGAAAGCTGAGCAGCGTCCCAGCAGCAGCTGCGGTGGCATCGGCAGCAGGTGGTGAAGTATCCAAACCACCACGTACCAAGAAAAATCGCGTTGGTAGTGGTGGTGGTGGCCCCACTACCACAAATAATACAACCGTGCCTCCAGCGCTAAACACGTCCGTGGCTGTCACTGGCAGTAGCACAAAAATGGAAAACGAAGCGAAGTCAAAGATCAAACGCTTCAAGAAGCATAACAAAGAAATCATTGACTATTCATCACGCGGTGGACAGGATGCGGCGAGTGTCAGTGGTAATGCGCATACCAATACATTTGGTAAAGTGCAAAAGTGGCTGCTCGAGTCGCCAATTGTTGTACAACCGTTATCGCATATAGAGCACTCTTCGAAAATACGTAAAGTGATGAGTAAATCGCAGTCCACACCCGAACGACTGGTACAGAAGTCGCCGCAAAAGTCTAAGTCGGTAACGAATCTTGTCAATGACAAAGTCAAACTGCAAGTAGTCTATAAGCCGCCTTTCAAATTTGCGTTGCGACTTTCCAAGAATTCCAAAGTTAAAACGCATGTAATTGGCGGCGCAGTGAATAAACTTAAGAGACAACCGCGCACGGGCGCAGGCGCGAATGGCGTTGATAGCAAACGCAAGAGCAGCAATCAAAATAGCGAAGGTAGTAAAAACTCTGGGAGCGGCGGTGTAGAAGAGGTCAAATGTAATCGGATCGCGCTACTACTCCGCAACAATAACGAAGACAATCAAATATTAACCTTAAATGAACCGACCTATGAAACGCTGAATCCAAAAACCATGCTCTCCAAAATGGAGAATCCCTTCTATGAGAATTTACAATGCAGCACAAAAACTGGCGAAATGCGCATAACCAATGACTCTATAGCAACGGGCAACGGTGTTTTGGCTGCAGCAAGCGCAATTGGTTCAAATAAAACTAGTTCGAGTGGTAGTAGTAGTAAAATGGTCTCTGAAACACATGCAGCTGCAGCTATTGGAAGTGCGTTACAAAAACAACGACCACACAATTACAACCGATCCAATTCATTTTCAACAAACAATCCATTTGCGCCCAATCATATCACTCCCAGCGAGCGTAAACTGAGCGAAAGTAATAGCGCGCAACAACAAGCGCCACCTGATGCTAATTTGGGACGCAATTTTGGCAGTACACAAAATCTCGGTCAGGCGGCACATCATCAAAGTCACTTAGCCAAATCGAAGAAGCGCAGCAGTTTGAATCTGAAGTTAAATAGCGCCTCAAAGAACAGTAAAGATCCACCTGTAACGGCGCGACGCAGCAATTCGAATATGAATTTACGCAGCAATACTTCAGCCAGCACATATCAGCCAAGTACCTTTCCGAATGACGCACAAAATTTCATAGCAACCACAACCACTAACACAGCCACTTCCACATATGCCAGCAGCAATGGTGTCAACGCGACAGTTACGACTGTTGCGAACGCATCCAAAGACCGCCAGTTGCGTCGTAGCTCCAGCAGCACCGCCAACCATCATCAGCAACCAAAATCTACGAGCCAAGTGTTGAGTAATGCAGCAAATGCCAACCACCCGCTGCCGACAACCGCTTTTGCGGCGGCTCTGCCTACCGCACGCACCAGCTTCAGCAATATACCACGCGCCAGTCTATGTGCTGCGGCGAACAACAACGGCAACAACGGCACCAACGCCAATGCCGGCACTAACGCTGGCAGTTTTAGTTTTAGTAGAGTAACAGATGTGGACCAACTAGTCGCCGGCAGTCAATCGAGTCATAGCAGTCAAGGTAGTCATACAAGCCACCCCAGCCACAGTAGCCAACATGCACCAGCACGCCATGAGCACCGACGTAGTCGTAGCAGCACACATTCCACTACAGCACCGTCACTAGCCGCCACTGCCAATTCAAATGCCACCGCCCCTCCAGAACAACAGAGACGTTCCAACTCCATAAGACAGCTGCAACATAACTATCATCCACCGCCGTTGCCGACAATTGCGACGCCCAACAACGGTGGTCAGGGGCGTATTGAGGGCGAGCATGAGCTGCCATCTGACTTGGAGGTACTATTGTCTGACGTGGAAAATTTAGTTAGTTAAGGGTTAAAGTTGTAAGGGTAAGGGAAGCAGAGAATTATTACAGAAAAAAATTAATTAGTATGTACTTCAAAATGGATTAGGATCTATTCTGTGTAAGTTTGAAAAGCACATTTGTGCAATACTTGCAGTTTACTTTATTTCCTTTCGCTGATTTTAAGCTATAGCTATTTAATACACAGCACTGATAAGAGTTTTTATACTTTACATGCATAATTTCTTCAAGGGGTCATGCGACGCCTATTAATTGGTAAGTTATAAGCTGAGACTCATTCCATTTTAAAAACTATTCTACAATATGTCCACTGGTTGTCCACCGGAGATCGCTAGAGCTAATCAGGCCCGTATTATCAGACGTTGATCTTCAATGGAGTTATCGAACTATCATCCTCTGACTTGGCCTTATAAGTATTGCAAAGCATCTTATCATCTTGCAAAACAATCAGAGGCGCCTATATACAGGGTTGGCCATATTAAACTGACCCATGTGATTATTAAAAAAATATGGAAAAAGAAACATTTTTTTGTGTTTCATTGTGAAAAACATTTAATTTAGTTCAAGGAGATTCGTTTACATCACTTTTTGAATATGATATCGCGCAAGTGGTCGCCCTTAGCTCGTATAGCGTAATGTGCCCGTTTTTCGGCGTTTTCCATAGTTTTGGCCAGCGTCTCGGCCGATATGGCGGCTATTTCCCGTCGGATATTGGCCTTAAGTGCGCCTAGTGTCTTTGGCTTGTTGACGTAAACCTTAGATTTCAAATTACAGTAAAAAGTTATAGGGTTACTCAATGGGTCAGTTTAATATGGCCAACCCTGTACATATATGTAGTTTGATAGTAGAGGAACCCTCCAATGATGTTGCCATATTTAATGGAAATTTTTATGCAAATATTTCTCTTAGTCTCTCTATCAAATGCAAGGTATTTTTATCTCAAAAAGAGTCAAATAGCGTTTTACCCTTCTAGGTCTGCCTTCATAAAACGGTTAACTATTAGCATATGCAGACCCATTTTCAAATCTTTTAAGTGGCAATGCGGACCCACTGCGTCATTTTGGAAAAGGATGATAATCAAACTTGTAAAAACTGTCGTAATGGCTTGAATTTTTTGCGTATAATATTTTGCATGTATGTAGTTATATACACGCTGAGCTTAGTACTCAATGTCCCGCGGAGGCAAATATGACAGTACCAGGTTAATACGAGTACACAATTTAAGTGCCAAAAAACGGCTTAAAAGTAGAAAAAAAACTGATTATTTCATTTAATCCAAGTAGATGATCGACAAATTTTCTTAAGTCCAATCAAGGATCATAACTTCTGCCTTCTCCGTTTGAGATGGGATTTCCTTATTTTTCTACTCATCCTTCTTATGGGTACCGTGAGTATTGTATACAAAATATTTTTCCTCCTGACAGTTTTTGCTAAGCTTGAGCTTATAATTCGCTCAGTTCTAATCAGTGATCCACACATGGAACTCCCTATGGAGATATTAACGGCAGATTGAACTATCGCTTCTCCGCATGACGATTCCTGTACTAGCTGTAGGGGTGAAGAGTAGACAGAGGGGCTTGTTCGTGAACGCAATATTATACCTTTTGATCAAAAAGTTGGCGGAATATATTCAAAAAGTTTTAAATACTTCATGTTATCGCCTTCAAAGTACTCCAGTTCAACTGTCTAGATTGCGTGTCGTACCCATAAACTTACGCCTCGTCTCCAGTAATGATGCGTTTCATGAATGTTGGGTCGGATTCAGCCTTGAAAATCATATCTTCGGCGATATCAATGCGGTGTCTTTTTTCATGAAATTCAGGTACTTTGGGATCAATTAGGCAGCAACACAACACAAACCCAAATCATTAATTACAATGTTTTTATTGATCCATAAGCAATGTTCAAGTCCTCTGCCAGTTCTCTGATGGTTTTTGATTGATTGGCGGTTATTGAAACAGTTTCCCAACATTTGTAAAGTTTTCGCATTATTGAATTAATGTTTTCCCAAAATTTAATACAAGTTCATTGATACAAATTCAAATCCATTTTTAAAACTGTAAAAAATCGAAAACACTAGCATAGGCAGATTTAGTCGAAATGGCGTAACTTTTACAAATGTCAAGCAATTGCCGCATCGGCAACCTACCACGAAAAATAGAACCCGAATCAGTTAACTTAGAGCATCACCTGGCGGTTTTTTCGGGAACATTTTGATCAAGGTGGTATAAAGTTGCACTGCATGTTTGACTGTTGCCGTAGTAAATAAATTAAGTCATTGTTTGTATTAAAATGCTTTTGATTCAAATAGATAGTTTCCATATAACTTTTTTGTTATCGACAATAGTCCAGTGCAACTAATATAAAATTTTGTTTAATTATATTACGAAAAACGCTTTACAGACTTCTGAGGAACTTATACTTTGGTGGCCTGAACTGTTTAGTTAAATTATATTTTGAATGACAGATCAATGTGGATTCAAGTTAAAAAGAGTCAGCTTCACTCCCGTTGCAAAGATTAAAGCATTAAATGGTAGCAAAATTTTTGCAATAGCAGTCGCCCCTCGGCAGGCAATGGAAAACCTCCGAGTACCTCTCTTCAAAACCATCTACCCTTTGGAGCCACACACAAGAAGCACACCACCCATAATTAATTAGAGGATAAGATCTGCCAAATACCTAACAAAGGTACCTACGTCTCAATTATACAACACCAGTTCCATGTGCGCTCAAAAGTGTCTTTTCATCTTCCGATTTTGTTCTAATGACATTTTAAAAACCTTTTTTACCCTGTTTCTTAGAAATAATAGGCCGAAACTCGCGTATAACGTTTACTTTTCTCGAGAACAATGTTGCTTAAGGTATTCTCGGTGAAGTCTAGATTTTTTTGTGTTTTCGTGTTTTTTGTGTGGCAGTACTCAACTCAAGCCGACAGACTGGTCGATGGCAGCCACGCTGTACTCTCTTGCTTTTAGCGAAACTCGCAATGCACTTGTCCGTCGATAATGTTTTCATTACTACATACTACATACATATAAGTATATGAGCAAAAAAAAAAAAATTAAGTATACATATATAAATATTTTTGTGATTGTAATTTATATTTGCACTCCAGTGAATATTAGTATTGATTAAGAGCAAAGAACAACAACTACTTGTAATAATTAGTTTTAATAATTCTTTTAAAGGTATATAACTATATTTAAAAATACTCAAGTACATGCATGCACTCATAGATTTACAAAAACAATTCAAACAAACAAAAGTCAGACACACCACTCTTAAAGTAGAATTTCATTTTTTGTTTTGTGTATTTTATTCAAAATTTTATTTAAAAATTCAAATGATTGTTTCTGTGTTGATATAAACTGAAATTATTCTGACTTATGAATCCTTGTGTCAATTAAAATTAACTGTGTGAAAATATGTAATGCAAAATATGTAATCAATAAATTTAAGTGCAGCAGAGAAAGATGTGTATAAGTATGTACTTGTTAGTTCTAAGTACTTTTCAATTGTGTTGTGTGTGTACTATGTATATGTATTGTATATGTTAATATAAAAATGTGAGAAGAAAATGTTTTAGCAAACATTTCATTTAAGGCCGCGCAACAAAAATCAATAGAAAAACGTACTTAATGCTTTCAATGTTATTATTGTATGTAAATTATTGCAAATAATTTGTAAATATCTACAAGTGAAATGTATTTTTAGAAAATCTCGACGACGAATATGTCCTAATCATTTTGTGTCTGTGAAACATTTTAAATAAAATGCTAATTACTATTAAAAACACATTAAACATTAAGCATACAGATATGTAGTTAAACTGAATTAACACACAATAAATTAGTTTAATGTGAAGAAGCTAACTAACATGCATGTAAAATAACTAAAACAAAAAAAAAAAACAAGACAAAAGCAAACACAGAATAAGTAATATGTAAGGTAAGCTCTTAATAAACGAAAATTACAACAAAATAAAAATATGAATAAATTCAAAATGAAACTAAGTAAATGTTGCCGCCTACCATTTCCACACTAAAGAAACAGTTAATCGTTGTGTAGGAGCTACATGCGTACATACATAACATATGCACATAAATGGGCTATGCTTTTCAAGTAAAGATGTACTAAAGGAGTAACGGTGTTTTTCAATAGGGGCATAACAATTTTATTTTATATTTGAAGACTTAAGGTTGAATTAGAGGTGCCATAACCATAACCACATAGATCTGCTGATCGAACCAACCCAACCTGGGTAATACTGTAATCGACTAGAGGTGGCATGGCATAATGCCGATGTCATAACCGAAACTATGCAGACCCATTAAATTTTGGTTGTATGCCGTAACCATAAACAGCTGATTGTTGATTTGCTGCATTGTAACACATAATGTAATTATATTTGTTAGGGAAAAAACGGCCCTTATTTTCTCGGTAAATGGCTATAGTGATCGATATCTCGTAAAGTATCGATCAAACAATTTAAAGCTTATGCTCGTTGACCAGGTGACATTTCACAGAAAAAAATTCCTTTGCTGTTTTTTGTTTGCTTCATTCAGTTGTGAATTACAGGGCGTTAACAATGGAAGTCAACAAACCAAAAAGTCGGTATATTTTTTGCAGTTTTTCTTTGATAAAGGTGAAAATGCAAGCCAGGCCGTTGAAATTGTGAATGGTGTTTATGGTGCCGATACCTTAACAGCTAATTACGTGTAATTTCGGTTTCGTTGATTACGTTCAGGCATTTTTGATATTAAAGAAAAAATGATATGTCGAAAAAATCACAGAAATAATCAAAGTTGACCGGCATGTTAGTAGTCGTAGCATCGCCCAGTACCTAAGAACAACCATAAAACAGTTTTAAACTATTTGCACAATTATTCTACGCAAAAATAATGGATTTCTTTTTCCCCAAACTAATATTAATGAATAAATTACGATTTCTTCGTCACTGCTCATATTGTTATCGTTTCTTGCACTTTCGAAATGATCAAATGAATGACAATATTTGTATGTATCGACTGCTGTGGCACCAGTAATAGACGGCGGTAAATATCGTTATGGTTAAGATACGGTTGAAGTTATGGCGTTATGGTATGGCATCTCTATTTCAACCTTTAGAACTAGTTAAACTTTGTTTTACAGCTAAACCAAGCTCAATTTTGCAAGGTCATCAGCTTAAAAAGTCACCACACTGACAAACTAGCGCTTGCTTAATGTCTCGACACAACATTTTTTGTGGCTTTCAATGATCAATTTCAATAAAATTGCCAATCGCGGCATCAAATTTAATGAAGTTGCCAAGTCATATTATGAAATATTTTATATCATATATTGCCAACATCTGTGAAGCAATTAGCTGCCGTTTTGCATGTTTAACAGTATTTGGTATGTTTTGTGACACTCACATTCGCAGCATCCTTTTTTGAATTCACCCAGAATCTCAACGTCGTATAAAACAAGCAATGCTTGAAAACAAATGAAACGATAACATAAGTTGCGAAAGCTACACCTTAACCCTTAGGAGCATGGTGGGAAGCCAGGTTCCCACCTTCTTTTTTCTCAATTTTTCTCTACAGATTTGATATTTATGAAAATGGGACCGAGAAAATTTATTTATATGATAATCCATATATCAAAGAATGTAACTGAAACTAAGAAAATTGTTTTGCGTGAATTTATAAACAATTACAGATAAACAAATTGAAAAAATCGTCTATTTTCAGGAAAAAATTCATTTTTCAACAAAGTACATAATGTATAAAGATGGGACATGATACTATAAGGTTTTTGGGTTGCTGATTACGAATCTGAGGTCAGATTTGAGAAATTCAATATGGCGGACATATTTTTTGAAAAATTGTTGGATACTCACCAAGTTTGATATTAGGGAGTTTTTGGGGTCGCTGATTACGAATTTTGGGTCAGATTTGAGAAATTCAATATGGCGGATACAAAATGGCGGACATATTTTTTGAAAACTTGTTGGATACCAAAAACTCCCTAATATCAAACTTGGTGAGTATCCAACAAGTTTTCAAAAAATATGTCCGCCATTTTGTATCCGCCATATTGAAATTCTCAAATCTGACTCAAGGTTCGTAATCAGCGACCCCAAAAACCCCCTAATGTCAAATTTGGTAAGTTTCCAAAAAATTTTTCAAAAAATAGGTCCGCCATTTTGTATCCGCCATATTGAATTTCTCAAATCTGACCTCAGATTCGTAATCAGCAACCCCTGAAACCCTTAAAATTACATGCAATCATAAAAGCGGTTGGTAAGTAAAATGTGTTCTTCAAAGGGTTAAATATTGCCACCACACTTAAAATATTGCCAAAGTGTCAAGATATTAAGTTCAGGAACCATCAATTTTTTTAAATCTAGCAATGTGAAGAAATCATTCAAGGCTCAAATTTATATCATAATGAAACTCATGAATGCGCAAAGTTTGGAAATAATTTTCAATTTCAATTTTTTGCATTGTCAGCGGCTCCAGTTAAAAATAAAGTTGCCTCGAAACTGACAGAACGTTGGGCGATATTGAATTTGGCAAACTCCAATTAAGTAAGGTCAACTATCTAAACATTTACCCAGTTTTTAAATTTGCACAACGTAAGTTTACACTAAAAACAAATATTGTGCTTGCAGGTTTTTGGGTTTGAGAGAATTGCGAACTGTTTCCACTGCGTATTTATGGAATTTTCCATCGTTTTCTTACTTTTTTTCACTTTTGTGTATTTATTTTAAACTTTAAACATCGGTAGCCAAAATATTGTTCCCAATTTTCCAGAAATTTTCCAATACATTAACGAAAAAGAAAAAAGCACTTAAATTAACCCTATTACCTCTATTTATAGTAATATTCAAATGTAGGCAAACCCAACACAAACCCGCTGCGAAAAATGGATTTGGGTTAAAATATTTGCATGGGATTTGACAAGTGTTCTGGTTGAAGTTTGCGCTTACCGGCAGCAATCTCAAAATTAAACTGCGGTGGAAATGTTATAAAACTACAAAATTCTATACCCACAGTATAACAACAGTTAACATATTTTCGTTCACTCAAAATATTTTTAAACTATCGGGCCGATATACAGTATAATCTATCTCAACGTCCGTACACGATTTTCAATGCTTATGCAAGTACCCATCTTCCGTCTGAGATGCCTATGGTGTCAGGAATTTCAAATTTTTTCCTACTCAAACTTTGATATTCTCAAATAATTTCATACAATCGTTCAATGATTTCTGGCGTTGATGCAGTTTTGGTAACTCCACAGTTCATTTTCAACGCTTGCTTGACCACGTTTTAATCTAAACGATGCACAGTAGGAAATGAAGGAACAATATCGTTTAATACTTGCACAAAAAGAGGAATTTTCGAACTACCCGATATTACATTTTCCCCAATGTATGAAATTGGCTGCCGTCGTAGCCGAATGAATTGGTGCGTGACTACTATTACGAAGACGTAGGCTCGAAACTCCCTAAAACACCATAATGAAGAGAAAGTTTTTTCTAATAGCGTCGCCCCTTAGCAGGCAATGGCGAACTTTCGAGTGTATTTCTGCTATGAAAAAGCTCCGCATAAAAAATACTTGGAGTCCGCTTGAATCTGTAGGTCCCTCCATTCGTGGAACAACATCAAGACGCACGCCACAAATAGGAGGCAGAGCTCGGCTTAACACTCAAAAATGCTGTAAGTGCCTATTATATAGTATACTTGCACAGGTATATAGATATGAAAATTTCAAATGGCTTATAAACAAAGAATAAACCGACAGATCGAATTATAGGTTTTTTTTCAAATGTGTTCAAATGAAAGGTGAAGTATTAAAATGGCGTATAAATATACCTGCATTTAAAAGTTATTTTACGTGCTCTTTAATATTTGTTTAAAGTAAAGTAAAATAAAAGAAGGTGACGTGAACAAAGAACAGCTGACTTTGCTTAGTTTTGAAAATAGTTGAATAAAAGTATGAATTTCCAACCTTAGCAGTTTCACAACTAGCAAATGTATCTTCATCACGCAGTTGAGAAAGAAAAGAGTTGAAGAGCAATTTAAAGTGAGGAATAGTTGATCGGCTCTATTATTAAAGTTCTCTTTTTGGTCTGATAATAGACGTACTACAATGAATAATAGTTTGAGTCAAAATATTCAATATTAATTGTTAAAATATCTAAGCCGTTAATGTGTCTGTTCAAAATTAGTAAAATCTATCGATTCCTCGCCATTCACTAATTTCCCATTGCCGTGAATTTTAAGTAAATATCCTGGCTTAAACTCTTACGAAATAAAATGAGCCGAAGAAGTAAAGCGTGTTAATCAATTAAAGCAAAGAAAAATATATTATGTTATGCCCGTATTGAAAACCCCTGTTTATACAAGCATGCAATATTACGGCGCATAGTTACGTGCATTCGTGTAAGAATAAAAACAAACATACGTGCATACTCATATGTATCTAAAGCTAAACATAAAATTAATGTTCATAAATTGCAATTGCACGCAAATTAAGACTCTAAGTCACTTCACTGCTACAACGAACTCGAACACACACATACAAGTATATACTTCCACACAAAGGTATACTAGTATTGAACTGAAAATAAATTCCTCATAAAATAATGCCACTAAAGCAAAAAAAATTTCTAAAATTCTTTTATTAAATGTATTATTTTTATTTATTATTTAATATTTTCAACTAGCTTGTGAGAAGGTAAAAATGAGATTATTCATTTTTATATTTTGTTCTAACTCTGTAACCTAAGATAGGTTAGCAAACATTTACCAGTGACGTAGAAATTCACGACTGTCAGAAATAAATGATATTCGTATTATGATTCACGCCCAGGATGTTTATATCTTCTAAAGCCCACTACTTTCGGAATAGCTAACATAGCTAACTAAAGGATACATGGGAAAGGAGAAACTGCTTTTTTCCCCATGCACGGAGGCGTCTATTTCTAAAAGTTGTCACAACAAGACTGTTTCTCAGATCAGTCAGAGAATTGGGGTGCACATTTTTTGAAAGATCCATCTGGACAACAAAATATTCACTTTAAGACTGCAGCGCCATCTGTTCTAATTTTCTATAACTTTGCCGTCAAGTACACCTATAGCGCCATATGTTGCCCCCTAGACGTCGGCCCATAATTAGTTATAGTAGAAGGTTCTCTCTAGGTGACGGGAGTTTAATGTTTAATTATATGTCTGTTTTACCAGGAAAGATAAAATAAGGTAAAAAATATAAAAGTTCAGAGCTGAGAATTTTCTTCCTCGACATTGAAAAGGTTCTTTGAATCAGCATAACTATTGCTGGAAGTTCTCAGCTGGTATTCTCCAACAATCCATCCCCACAATACTATTGCGAAGAATTTATCCTCCAAATGCCAGTCAACGCCAATCTAATTCCATACATTCCTCTCAAAAGGGTATGTTCTTGAGGAATGTGCAAACAAGACGGAAATTCATACTTAAATATTGAAATCCCAAACTTTTATACTGAATTATTTGCTTAAAATTGTTTTATTTCCACAACTTTCTCGTTCCCTCTGGACAAATCGTCTCCCTTAGCAAAAAACTGTGTTACTAACATTGGGAATAGTATTTAGTAAAAATGGAAGAAAAGTAAAATTTGTTGGAAAAACATTTCGTTTTCAAAACATGCACCGTGTTAATGAGCAAGAACTTGCTCATGGGTTTGTATTGATATGTCCAAACCCAGTATGAGATGGAAAACATCCTAACATTCCTCCTAAATCAGGATTTCATACTCGTAGAGCATTTTTTGCGACACTGCGCGCGAAAGATGGACTTTTTGACAATACGGGCCCGAAGCAATTGAAATATAAGTTGCGGAAGTATTACCAGGTGGTTTTAAACCGAAGTAGGTTGTTTTAAAAATGCATAAGTTACCAAAAAGAGTTCACTTAGTAGTACGTAATTAAACACAGCTCGCAATACCCGTGGCAACATGCAAATTGATGAAGCTGAGTAGCTTCGACTAAGTGACACATCAGTGGAGAATTTAATAAACTTTCTTTCTGATGATGGGGAGATTTCGAAGAACTCATTATAGAAAAGCTGAGATTGGCGGAACATGTTTCCAATGAGCCTATCTTCATATATGTAGGGGGATGAAGTGTCCAGAAGAGGCCTAATAAAGCACAGCACCAAATTTCTGGGTGCTGCAAAAAATTAGAATGCTAGGAAAGTTTTCATCTTGAAACTATTCGGCACTGCATCAACTACTTGGAAAACCTTACTGCATGTTTGCAGTGGCATGGAAATGCCAGCAGTCGCGTCAAACTGCTTTTTTTCGAGACAAGAATATATCATTATAAATTTACACAAATCAATTCGAAATAAAAAGAATTCATAAAAACAAGCTCTTCGAATATAATAATAATTAATTTAAATAAGTACAAATAGTTTGGCAAATAGTTAGCAGCATAGGAAAAATTGTGACTTGAGGTCGGAACTCCACGCTTCTTCAATGAAAGAATTCATATTTTGCTTAGGTAATATAATAGCTTCATAATGGCGAAAATTGGCAACTTCGCGATCTGTTTTAAATTTAAAAATTATTTCACAAATTCGATTAAATCCTTTGTTTTCACTTGCCTTTTTCAGCCGCTAACTTCTACTTTTACCATATTTAACACTTAATTTTAATTTATTTTTTAAACCATTTAAGTAAATAAAAAACAACTTTGCTACCATTTTAACTAAAAGGGATTTGATTTTTTCCACTTTCTTTACCACTCTTAAGGATCAAAACTACAATGTCACAAGTGAGCAAACCATAAATTGAATCATGGCGAAGCAGTTTTGCGTGTGTGTGTGTGTATTTTTTTTTTTCAAAAGTAAACTACAAAAAATTCCAGGATGAAAAGAGAGAGAATAGCGTTATTGTTTTTTCAATTCGCAAATTAAGTAAAAAAAATTGCATTTTCAAAAAAAATGTATGTATTAAAAATACAAATAAACGAATTAAAAATATTTCAATATTTTCCGATTTTTTTTTTACACAAAACGTTTTATAATTTAATACGCTCAATATTCTCATTAATATTTCACATGTGGAATAAGTAAATAAAAGTTTTACTAAAATGCAAGAATTTAATTTTTTTTTTTAATTCTAGCATTTTCTATCAAATTTTAAAAATACCAAATCAAAAAATACCATTATTTATACGGAGGTATAGTAATTAAAAAAACACCTCCAAACCAAGCGTTATAGACTGCGTCACAATCTTAAATTTTTCAATTAAACTTTGATACATTGTATTAAAAAACAACTTATACATATTTCAACTAAGAATTTGTAGCATCAAAAATAACTGAACCGTTACTATATTACAAAAGCCCCGAAAAACCAGCCATCAAGCAGTGTATTTTTTTTGTATGCTGAAATGTATGAGGAGGAGTTGATTGCTAACAAAATATTAAACTAAACACAATTTATGTATGTTTGCATGTACGTGGAATAAGTAAAACAAGTTTGCTAATTATTTTATTTAGCTGAGAAGAAGCAGAATTTTATGCTAACTAATTTTACAGATAATCGCCGCAAATTCTAAGCGTTGAAAATCAAGCAAGCAAGCAAATGTAATAAAGGATACAACGGTTATGTATGAGAAATGCTCTATTTTAAGTATATTTTTTAACAAAATAAATTACCAAAAAAAAAAAACCGAAATTAAAATAAATAATAGAATAATCTCTTTTTGTTTACTTTTACATTTTGAAAATTAAAAACAATGAGCGGGATAAAATTAAGAATGCGTTGGAGCCACGCAATAATTAAAGCAATATTGCAACCTTGTTACTTGTGTGATAGTTGGTAGCTGTTGCTCAGCGAATAACCTGCCGCAATATTATAGAAGTTTTTTTATACAGAACGTAATATTTGAAAGAGTTGAAAAAAGTATGTAAATTTTTACATATTTAACCGAAGCCGCACGACGGGCAAGCATCGATGAGGGCGAGAGGTATTGGAGTGCGCAGTAAAGAAAATAAATACGTTGAACTGCTAATGTGGAAATGCCTGAGTGGATTCCTTATTTTACTTCCACTCAAATTCACAGTAATATTCGTTAGAGCTGTCACTATCTAACGTATCATCTCTAGATCGCTTAGCCATCGTGCGTAGGATAAAATATAAAAAAAAATGCTGGTTCCTCTGGCAGTGACAATGAGAGACTGAATTGAAGAACTGAAATTCGTTCTGACTCTACCGTCATCTCACATCGTAAATTTGCACTAAGGTCGTGACTCTTTTACGATACCTATGCCTATCTTATCGCTCAGAACGATTTTGGGCGGCTATATGTGGACACTCGTCCCCAAAGGGTTAATAACTGGTGAAGTACAGGTTGAGACCATGTTTAAAAGGCGTCTTTGCAGTTGGTCTTTTGAAAAGGTAGTATTTGGAGGATCAATTTTGCGATTTATTTTTCAAATAGAAATCGTCTTTAAACCCCAATGGACAACTGACTCACGACTTGATCCATTGGAGTTTAATTTTTTCGATAAAAAACTATACTGAAGAGTAAAATATCATTTACTACTATCGAAGCTCAGTTTTCGTCCTCAGATCAACAAATTTGTCTATATTTTTTTAAAGTACGTGTGAATCTTGTCGGAGTTTTCGCTTAGAACATGATGCTATCTAATATGATAAAATGTAACACCGCCTCAATTATTGAAGACCCTACTTCTCGGCCACCATATACCGACCTGATCTACACACATTCTGACGCGGTCGAAAATGATATAGTTTCTTCTGCAGATTTTTTTTTTTTTTTTTGTTTTTTTCAGAGATTCAGATTCAAAGTAAAATCAACTCGGTTCTTTTCAGACCGTAAGCTCAGAGGTAACAAGTTTTTATCACCAAAAAATTTCATCAGCTCAGATCAATGTTTATTACAACAAATACATTTTTTTGGAACAAAATGGCAGACAGTTTTTATTGAAATTGTCGATTTGGCATCATAATAGAGTCACTTTCTTTTCTTGAGTTTTATCATAAGAAAATAATGCGAGCTAGAATTGCACGTAATGAGCCGAGGTTTCCATTTTAGTAGGAAAATTCTACTGAATAGGTATCTTTAAGCAAGTCAAATACCATATCATAAACTCGATTACTTCTCCACTTCCATTCTTAATTGGCGCGATAACCGCTTATCAGAACCAGTTTCTTGAAATTTTTTCACCATCCTTGATATGTCGACTCATTTGGACGTTTATTTCCACCAAAAAAACTACAAATTTTGCGATATGTTGCTATAAAGATCGAACATTTTCATAACAAGTTTCAAAAATTTGAACGCGTTGCTCTATAATGTAAAATTGTATAAGTATCTGTCTACTTAACAGATGTCAAAGATGACATATAAAAGGTACCGTCTAGAAATTATTCACTACTGATGTCTAGTAGACCCTTTAGAAGACTTTTTATGATAAGCACTATGATTTTGGAATATAAAAAGCGATTGAGTCAATTTGGAAAAGAAACGTACACAACTTTTTGAAAACAAATCTAATCAAAATATATATAATTGGCGTGTACACCCTTTTTGGGTGTTTGACCGAGCTCCTGCTCCTATTTGTGGCGAGCATTTTGATGTTGTTTCACAAATTGAGGGACCTACAGTTTCAAGCCGACTCCGAACGGCAATATTTTTATGAGGAGCTTTTTCATAGCAGAAATACACTCGGAAGTTGGCCATTACCTGCTGAAGAGCGGCCGCTATTAGAAAAATGTTTTTCTTAATTTTGATGTTTCGCCGAGATTCGAACCTACATACGTTCTCTCTGTGAATTCCGAATGGTAGTCACGCTCCAACCCATTCAGCTACGGCGGCCGCCATCAAGGTAAAATTGCTTCGCGTATTTTGGTCCAAAACCACACTAAATTGTAGCCTGTGGAGTAGCACTAACTAACAAAACTCCAATACAAACTGAAGTCCTGAATCTGGCTGGCTTGGACACGTTTTTAGAAGATAATCAAGTGACATCACACGCACTGCAATTAAAAGGAATCCACAGGGAAACCAATGAAAAGGTAGACTCTCGCTGGCATGGAGGAAAAGTTTAAAGACGGAGATAAAGAAACCCAACTAAAGTTGGAAGGAGCTGAAAAATATTGCTTCTGATAGAATCGAATGAAGGAAGTTTGTTATGGTCCTTTGCTCCCTCACGGAACCGTAGGAATTGATAAATATTGTCGACTCATTTGGACGATAAAATCTTTATACAATATATAATATATAGTTATAATATATGCATATATATATACATATATATATATATATATACATATATATTAGGCCGTGTCGATTTGTGGGGAGGCAAAAAAATCGCCCAAAAAATCGGAGGCAATATGTATATATACCTTCTGCTCAAATATGAACGAGACGGTATCAATAAAACGGTCCGCGGATGACATATGGCAAAAATAATTTTTTTGTTTTTTGGTAGGACTATTATAAACTTACATGGCAAATTTCAGCGTGATATGCCACATAGTTTGTTTTCTGTGCTACTGTAAACAAGTCAAGCTCTAGTGTGTTCTTCGAATTCTCTTTTATGACTTCAATTGTCTTAAAATGTTTTCCACGGAGCGGCAACTTGAGCTTGGGAAACAGGAAAAAGTCACATGGAGCCATATCAGGCGAATACGGTGCTTGCGGAACGATATTAACATTATTTTTGTTCAAATAATGGCGAACAAGACATGATGTGTGAGCTGGTGCATTATCGTGATGCAAGAACCATGACTTGTTGTCCCACAATTCCTTCCTTTTAAGACGAATGTTCTCGCGCAAACGCTTTAAAACGTATAAATAATATTCAGCGTTAACTGATTTTGCGATTTGTGGGATTTTCAAGCACAATTTCCTTTACTCTTCCGATGTTTTCGTCGTTTACTGATGTTGCTGGACGACGTTCATGAGGCAAGTTTTCAACCGATGTACGGCCCTCTTTGAACGATTTGTACCACTGGAAAACACGTGCACGCGATAGAGCAGAGTCCCCATAGGTTGTCTGCAACATTTTTAAGGCGTCTGAAGCCGAAATTTTGTTGGAATAACAAAATTTCAAACAAATTCTTTGTTCAACTTGAATTTCCATCGTTCAATTCGAAGAACACACTCGAGCTTGACTTGTTTACAGTAGCACAGAAAACAAACTATGTGACATATCACGCTGAAATTTGCCATGTAAGCTTATAACAGTCCTACCAAAAAACAAAATATTTATTTTTGCCATATGTCATCCGCGGACCGTTTTATTGATACCGTCTCGTTCATATTTGAGCAGAAGCTATATATATATATTAAGGCGGGTCGATTTAAAAATCGCGCATTGCTCTGCGAAAATCGTATTCTAGGGATCAAAATAAGAAACTTTGCCGAAGGAACCATACCTCTAAAACGAATTCTGATGTCCCCCAATTTGGGTTGGATTTTTAGTGTCTTTTGTGGGGAGGCAAAAAAATCGCCCATTGCTCTGTGAAAATCATATTCTAGGGATCAAAATAAAAAACTTTGCCGAAGGAACCATACCTCTAAAACGAATTCTGATGTCCCCCAATTTGGGTCGAACTTTTTAGTTTCTTTTCTATAACTCACTTAAATTAATTTTTTCATTTACATACCTATGTTCTGACTAAATAAATTTCTTAAGAGAAAAAATAGATATTATTATAAATAAATAATAAATATTATTATAAATAAATAAAAATAAAGAAAAAACATAGCCATTTAGCTGATTTTTTCATGTAAAGGCCAAAAATTGTGATATTTTTAAATTTGGGGACATCAGAATTCGTTTTAGAGGTATGGTTCCTTCGGCAAAGGTTCCTATTTTGATCCCTAGAATACGGTTTTCACAGAGCAATGCGCGATTTTTAAATCGACCCGCCCTAATATATATGTATATATATATATATATACAGATGTAAATTGGTGTTTATTCTTGAATCAATGCCAATTTAGTACAACATTTTCAGTTATAATTTCCATCTTTCTCAATTCTCATTTAATAGTTTAAACGAAATCGATTGCGCATTATTATGTTTTATTATCCGCACAATTTATAAACATCGACCCAAAGTATTACGATATTTTACGCCTGAGGCATAGCATTAGGACCTTTCTCCAAAACAGCATTAATGGTCTTCATCATAGTTGGTATAAGTCCAATATGTCTGTCAACGCAAGACACAGTGCAATTTTCAAATTGGCGCTGATATTTTGATAGTTCCACAGTCCCGGGACTCGGTGACAACCTCTGTCGGGCATCTTCGCTGCATTTCTAAATATGAAAAATTAAAAGAAATAAAACTTATATATTTTAGGGCTTACCATCACACAATTCTGCAAACGCGTTTGAAATTGGCCCAATTCATGTTGCAAGTAATTTTGTTCTTTAGTAAGTGGAACTGCACATCCCTCAATGCAAGACTGCACGGAGTCTAAAGTCCCACGTTGATCATCGCAACATTTAGATGCACACATATGCATTTCGGACTAGGTTAATAAATTTACTTGAGCAATAAATATTAGCAAAAGCTGTGCACTGCGTACTAACCTGCATTTTACGTAAATGACTTGAATACATTTCATTGATCATGTCAGAAATGGCGCGTTCTACGCGTTTACGTTGTTGCTCTATCATTTACACGTAAGTGCTGAACTTCAGGCTAATTGAAACTCCTAAACACTTCTTTATCTGGCGTAAGCAGACAAAAAGCTGCATCTAAATTTTAGAGCGTAACTTAAAAAAATCCCTAAAATATTAATGTATATAAAATTTTAAATGTTTATTTTTATTACTCCTCCCAATTCTTTTTAACAAACAAAACAGTTGTTGCTGATGTACGATCTAATTTATGCAAAAACTTTTAAAAGTTCTAATAAATAACTTACGAGTCAATACATTTATTTTTCTATCCACTGCATTCATGTGTATGATTAAAATATCTCTACACTTTTCGCCAAAACAGATTTAATTGTTTTCATCATGATAGGAATAAGACCAAAATACTTGTCCACGCACTGAAGCGCATCGTTCAAACTGATCAGTATATTTGGCAATTTCCGCTTCCGAGAGATTAGTCGGCAGTTTTCTGTTATACCGTTAGAAGGAAAGAGCAGCTCACAAATTGATTGTCAAATTAACCACCGATGGAGAACTTACAGGGTGTCTCACATTATTGAGCACCGATTCTTAAACAATTTATAGCAGAATGCATTCAATTATACCGTTTCTCTCAAGCGAACGTACAATTTTTATTTAAGGCCTCTGATAAAAATTACGTTTTTGAAAATATATTTTTATACTCACACACTGGTACATAAAGGCATAATAATTCGGTTCACATAACGTTTGTATATAACAGGTTTAGCGCTAGATAGTACTTCTTATTTTTAAAAGCTTAGACCCATCTTCGTCGATTCGCCGACACTTATTTTAAGTGGTATATTTAAGTAGTATTTAAGTATTTAATTAAACGCTTAATTTTTGTCTTCTGCTTCATATTTTTATTTTTTCCTTAGAAATTCGTGTCATCGATTCAACAAAGAAATGGTACTGGGAAGGTACTGGAGTGAGAAGTCCTTAGCCGAATAAAAGCCCGAGTCATTCCGATATCGTAGAGCCGATGTTCTGCTATTCATCCGTCTGCTTTTACAAGCTATAATTTTCCTTGTCTATGATTGTTTGATTTCAAAAATTAACAGCCAGCCCAAATTAAGTTTTACTAAAATGTTGCTGATATATAACTTCCTTATAATACGTTCACATATAAGTAGATTAGCTAGGTACTTTTTCGTGCTTAGCTCCCAATCCGTAATTAAAAAGAGAGATTACCCATACAAAATTTCTCCCCGGCAATCTGAGATTATAAAATAATCCTAGATTATAACCATACTTTTTTAAATACAACCCTGTGTTATCGATAATTATTTTCAGTAGTAGCAACTAAATAAAATGGCCACCGGCAAAAGAGAAGAGGTTTGTAAATATAATTCTTAGAAAATTTGTATTAGATATTATTAATTATGCCCTTTCATTACAGAAAAACCATGTGTCCATAGACGCTTTGGCCTGTTATTGCTTATTATAAAATTTAATATCGAATTTCGCATGTATATTACTGCCATGATTTTTTGCAACCTCAGTAGACGTCGTTTACGGATTTCATCCAACTGTCATTACTAGCAGCCAATTGCGCAATTCAATAATAATTAAACAAACCAATATATTGCACCAAAGCAATTTCTATGAAGAAAAACCTTTTAAAACAGTATTGACAGCTGATTGTCAATTTTGAAGGTAATCTGCCATATGGGAACGGGTAGATTAATTTGTGGATTTATTGCTTATTACTGCATATGTGAATGCACTTTAACTTGATAGCATTCCTTTTTAAAATTAGGATGCAAATTGCTTCGGTGAAGTGAGACAATTTACTGTGAAATTTTTATCAGAGAACGTAGATGCATATAAATTTACGTTCTCTGTTTTTATAGCGAACCTGCTATAACCCAAGGCTGCCAGAAAGATTCTATAAAAAAATGTTAGCACGCAGGCATATTGAGAGATTTTCTTCATTAGGTAAGTTTCTTTACTTCTCGATGTACACTCTATACATCAAAGTTACTCTCTCTAACCAAGGCCTATCAATGAAGTTGAAACAATGGAACAGCTGATTTAACTAATTCTTAGCCAAGGCATATCAATGAAGTAGAAACAATGGAACAGCTGATTTGACTATTTCTTAATTGTATATATTCTCTAACTGAAATACTTTGTTTACCTTTTCCTTTGTTGTTGTCTAGAGAATTCAAGCGACAAAAACTGCACCACACTGTCTATTTTGCTCTACTGTTGCTACCTTATTGATGTGACATGGTTCCTACGAGTGCGAATTCGTTGTTGCGAATTATTTGTTGTTGTAGCAGCAAAAACATTTCCCATACATATACGGGGGCATTGCTGGAGTGGCAATCCTTGGCCGGATATATTGTAAATACGTGTCGTTCCGGGAACGTAGAACCGACTTCAAGTTTGTCTAAACTGTGACCTAAATTGGGAAAACCTTTAAATCGCTGTAAAGTATTGGTGGCGCACTGATTAGGAACAATCTACATTATTTTTGAGACGGATGATAACAGATGAACTCGGACTCAGCCTTAATCATAGAAATCTGACAAGTTATGCAACATATCTAATTAAAGTATATGGAAAACAGAAAGTCTGGCAACGACCACCATTTATTTCAGGTGTAAGTATGACAATTTCTTTGCTTATTTGGAAAATTGTACGAATGGGGAAAACGTCATGAACTTTTGGAAATTTGCTAACAATGATTAAACATAAAGTGATAATAACTTTTAAGCTGTAATTTGTAAACAAAAATTTGCGAAGTAATAAAAATTTAACCAACTACTGCACATATGTCGGACTGGACTGAGAAGAAGTTCATCGATTGCCTCTAGATTGTTTGATAGGTACACAAAAAACTTTCCAGCTGGTGCCATTCGCGAAGGTGGAAAATACAAGAATATAAGTGCTGTAATCTAAATAAACGAAATTTGAGTATAAATTCTTGCATTAAATAAATCGGTCGTACATAAATTGTAGCAGGCATATGTTCTGCTATAGTACTCCGATTTATAAGCTCCTGGCAATCAGATATACAAAATAGCTTACAATTGCCAATTTTTATATTATAGCTGCTTTCGCAGCATTTATACGACCCTATTAACTTGGTTAATATAGCTAAATTAGGTGCCAATACTTTGACCTCGCTGTGCGCTGGAAAAACGCAGTTTGGTTGGGCTTGGTGCAAAAAAAACCATTGTGTATATATAAGAAATCATCTGCACCCCTTCCCTAACGTGGCCAAAACTCGATAAGGTGAGCGTAATATGGTTGTGATTTTGATGACGCATTCAGCATTCATAAAACCCGAATTGCAGCTCAGCCACATTAGAGAATTTTTCATTTATTTCAAGTTATGAATTATGGCACTAATCACAAAAACGACATTCTAATCATTGTAGGCAAAATTGTATTATCACACCTAAACAAGAAACTTTGATAGAAATGGCGGGTGTTCCCCCAATACCACCGCTACTATGCAACACTCCGCCTCCAATTGATTTTGGCGAAGATGATAACGATTCCGGACTACCATCTACATTAACACTTGAAGATGATGAGTATGGGGATTTCGCTTTAGCAAGTGACATAAATGAAGATGCGACAAATGCCGATGGTGAGAAAACTTGTGCTTGAAATGGAAAAGTTGTTTTTAAATTTAAAATTTATAGTATTTTATGCCTTACCTTTCATATTTTATTAATATTTTTTTTAAATATTTAAATAGCATCTTCATTACCGCACACACCGCTGCAGTTCGAACTAAGTTCATCGTCTACAAGTGGTTTCACAGATGTACCACCAGTTTTGGAAGATTGTGGAACTACTCCGCTACAGCCTGAATTAAAAAGTTGCGCTGCACAGAAGGAAACAGAAACGAAGGTTCAATTAAACGAAGCGATTAACTACGATGTTACAAGAAAACTATCTGCAGAATGTTATCGATCACAAACCCCAGACGCTATAAACGAACTAGACGAAATTGATGCCACACTTGGTGTAGTTGCACCACCCACGCAAAAAGTTGTAAATGACAATAAACAAGTTAATTTTGATTCTAATGATGCCAAAATCAACACTGCACATACAGAAAGCCTGCCAACATCAGCAAACCCCATTGCTCTTAAAACTGAACGAGAAAGTCGAAAAGAAAATACTTCGATTTTGGCTAAAGAACAAGATATTAAAATAAAGCCAAAAATTAAACCGGATATTTCACAATCACAACCCGGAACTGACATAGTGTCGATAGAAGATCTAGCAGACGACAGCAGTGATGAGGAGTGTCATTGTTCACCAAAGAAATCCTCCATATCGCCAACATCGCCCTTAACAAGCGCCGATGACATGGTTTCCGCTGATTTTTTTTCAATTCATGTTGTTGATGTACCGTCTTTACCAAAAGAAGAAAAATTATCAGCACTTGCGGAAGATATAAATATGAATAATTTCTCAAATCATAATAATAATGTCATCAATGATCTGGAGATGCCGACAAAGGATAATTGTACCGAGGAACATAATGATGATTTTGGTGATTTTGCTGACTTCGAATCAGTAGCTGATTATATAAAACCAGTTTCTTTGCCATTAGTGGCATCTGATGTTATAGCGGTGCCCACTGTTGATAGTAATGAAAATGTAGAAGCGGTAGACGAGGTAAATAATCTGGGGAAATGTGTTTTTTATGCCCTCAGGCTTATTATTTTCGTATTGCTTAAAGCATTGAATTGAATAGAAATTAATTCTTTATTACTTTTTCTCAGCCCCCTACGGATAATGGCACACTAGCTAATAATGATAATGATGATTTTGATGATTTTCAAGACTTTTGTGTGGCGCCGACACCAGTTCCGACTCTAACACCATTCGTATCAGCACAAAATTCATTAGATTCAGTAACAACAATCAATGATAGCATCAAAAAGAATGTGGACTTGAAGGAAGATAGTGTTGCATCGTCAAATACAGAAACCACGTTTCAAAAAAAGGAGGTTGAAAATGATGACGATGACGATGACGATTTTGGTGATTTCGAGAAGGCTACATTAGACACACCCTCAAATGAACTAACCCCAAATGCTTATCCGCCAACTGTGTCCAGTGGCAATATAAATGAGCGGCTGAGTTCAGTGCTAAAAATTATGTTTCCATCCAATGATGATAGAGTTTCGGATGATTTCCAATCAGGACCCGAAGCAAAAGTACCAGAAAAGTTGCCCGGTTTTCAATCGCCAAACACTACACTTCCTTTTGAATCGGTAGAAGCTGCCAAAGCCTTAGAATTCCAGTGGCCACAATCAGAAATGCGACATGCGCTTATTCGTTCAATAGGCATTGATTCGAGGAACATTGTAAATATATATATATGGATAATCTTTGCATAGGAATAATTTGCTAATTACTATAATTTATGTTTTGTAGTTGTTTGGCGAAAATTGGAATCCATCAATGCCACGCT
The DNA here is from genome assembly GCF_027943255.1 of Anastrepha obliqua. Lineage (NCBI taxonomy): Eukaryota > Metazoa > Arthropoda > Insecta > Diptera > Tephritidae > Anastrepha > Anastrepha obliqua. Next base: position 94,716,227 of record NC_072892.1, read on the forward strand.
TTGCTGCCAATCTTAGTTTTAATCCTCTAAAGCCAATGAAACCACAAACGGCCAACACAACAACAACATCATTCGCAGATGCAGAATCATCGCACTACAACAATAGCAGCAGTGGCAGCGCGGTTGATGTGGACATTGGTAGCTATGCTATGAAAACGGATGTACCTGAAGTTGAGTTTGACTGGCAAAGCGCCGGATTAGTGAATCCGCTGGACGGTAAGCTTAATTACATAAACTGACTATTTGTTGTTAACTCAAACCAATACACTAAAACTTCTAACGCTATCACGAAAAATCTATATGAGACGCTTTCTATGCAAGCCATTGAACGGAATGAGCTTTATAATAATTTTTTATTATGATTTCCTCAAACGGAATTTGCTTTAAATTACATATAGTTGGTGTTTTTTTTTTTCTTTTTTTTTTTTGTATGTTTGCAAAAACTTGCAAAGTATTGCCAAAGAACATATGTTTTTATTTTTTTTACTTATAACGCTTTTTAATTGCTTTTTATACATATAACTTCTACTTATATTTGCAAACTGCATGGAAATTACTTCGTTTTTAACTATGCAACTGTGATAGAAAAATAAAGCAAAAACGTGAGAAAATAACGTGTGTAAGTTTAAAATGTTTAAACAAATTTCAAAAGCTTTTATGCTAGAACAGTAATTTTTAACTTTTGCTTGTATTAATTTTTATTTACATAAATTTGAAACAAATTTAACTATGACTTTTAAATAAACATTTTCGTGAAGTGTTTAATAAGCTTAGCAATAAACTTTTAAAGTTTCAATTAAAATTTTGCCAAATATAAATGTGAGTTCGAAAGTGTTTATTTATTTATTCACATGAAATATAATTATAAATGATTAGGTTACACAATTACGGCAACTACTAACAAAGGCTATCGGCCCTTTTAAATTTAATAGAGGATCTAGTTTTCTAACTAATGTAGTGAAAACTGAAGTTGTTGTCCACAAAGTGACTATTATAAATTGTAATTAAACTCATTTATGAATTGTGATAAAAAGGGGAAAAATTTATGTTCTTACATTTTTGAGAATGAATTTTTATTTGTACATATATACGAGTATATATATATACATGTGCATATAGGATTGAAAATGGAAAATTTTACATTATTAGTTTTAAAATTGTTAGTATATCTGTTTGTTCAGCGTTGTTATGGGGCCCAGGGTAGCAATGCCGAACTAAAATTTTGGATTTTCAGTACTCTTTAACTATTCAATATATAAATAATTAGTTAATACAAATTTTGTTGTGATATAGTTTTTATTTTAATTGATTATCAAATCAATGCACCTGCATTTTTCAACAATCATTCTGGCCCCTACTAATGAACCACCATTACCTTAATGTTAACCACCTGTGTTAATTTACTTAAAACAGCCTGGGGTGGTAAAAAATATGCTCAAAATAGAAGCACCAATTAAATAAACGCCTTTCGCAGCATTTAGAAGATATTAATATTCATATACAAATATTTTCATAATACTTATATTAGACTGCCGTAGGCATCCTTGAAAGATGTTGGGACCCAATTGGATACAATTCGTTTTCTTGCAAATGGAGGGACCTACTTCTTTATGGCGCTCGCTTTTCCCCATAAAATGCTTTTTCGTTTCAGAAGTACACATGTAACTTCATTCTACCCATTCGCAAATACTGATTCTATAGTATCTTATCGTCCGAGAAATTTGAATTGAATATTCAATCTTTAGAATGGAATGTTGTTGTTGTAGCAGCATAAATATTCCGCATACATCTACGGGGAATGCTGCTGAAGTGACAGTCCTTGGCCGGATATAAGTCCGGGTCGTTCCGGTTACGTAAATCCGACTGTCGTGGTTGAATGGAATCTAAGTGTTTGTTGATCGCAAAGTACGTTAAGCGCAAGATACATAATAGATTCACTACAATGAGCATATTTGAGCTTACAGACGAGAATAAACATAATTTTCAAACCCAATGGACCGTCTGCCGTTCTTATCCAAAATTCACTGAAAGAAAATTAGCACTTTCACAATCTCTCGTGGATGCCGTCGTCAGAAACCAATAACGAGATCAAGTATCAAACACAACAGCAACTGCTGGACTATAAAGACAAATATTAAACGACATTCATCGGGAGACTCGTACCTGAGTTCCTCCTGTACGTCTTGATGTTTTTCCTCAAATCGAGGGATCTACAGTTTTATGCCGATTCCAAACGGCCAATGCTTTTTTTTATGAGGAGCTTTTTCATAGCAGAAATATTATACATCCGAAGGATTGCCATTGCCTGCCGAGGGGCAACCATTATTAGAAAAATCTTTTTCTATCATTTGGTATTTCAACCACAGAGATTCGAACCTGTGCATTTCCGAATGGTAGTCACGCACCAACCCGTTCGGCTACGGCGGCCACCAATTGGCTCAGTTACGATTCGGATCTTGTAGTGGTTAAATATTCCTACCCATCCGGAATCGACCCCGACGCTCTCAATATATGCCCGGCATGTGAAGTTACACCGCACGATACTAACCACCTATTCACATGCCCTCTTAAACCCACTCATCACCCAACCTGTCGAAACAGCACGTGAACTACGTGCCGAGTGAACTGCTACAACAACAACAACAACGAAACATTGGTCCGCCTCATGAGATTTACGCGATACTGGCACATGTAAAGATTCACACATTCACGTAAACTAACTTAATCTATCCGGTACCTTTTTTCGGACCTAATTGGAATAGTATTAAAACTAGAATGCTTTACAATTATTGAAGCATGTGTTGCTGGCTCTATACTTTAGCCTTTTTTTCTTAAATGCACGTATAAACTCTACGTTTCCAAAAAATGTATTTAAATTAGTTGCTACATTTAAAATATAAAATATAAAAAAAGGTACGGGAATTTTCGTAAGGCCAAGAATAGTTGCGATACACCAAAATAATAAGCGTCGTCATAATTGTACTGAGATAATTGGTGTATATATTTTCTTAGAAAATCGATTTTGTCTGCTTTTCTAATTAGTAATAAATTGCTGACGGAGCACAGAAAAAATGTCTTTCTTTAAAATGCTTTTTTCTTGCTTAAAATTTCTTACAGCGTTTTTTTTCTAATTATATAGCTTTTACTGTATGTGAACCAATTTAATTTAGGTATACATATACGCTAATTTCGACATATGTACATAGGCCTTGTACTGCATATTAACTTACGTTTGCTTGTTCGAGATTTATTTAACATTTGAATGCATTTCCCCTATTGTTGTTTTTTAAATAGTTTTATTATTGTAAATATATTTTCAATTGTGAAAATAAACTTTTACATTTTAACAAGTACTTAATTTGATTATTCTACAATCTTCGGTTTGGGATTTAACAATAACAAACACTTGCGTATCTGTCTAACAACATATATGTATGTATGTAACACCAACCAACCACTCAATTCTAAATAAAACAATCAAATCAATGATGATGAATTACAAAAATGACTAGCATCACATGTTCACACTTTACTATTGGATCTAGACCAAGTTATGGTGATGGCTACTAAGCTTGATAACTTAACTGTTGATTCCTCCTTCTCTGCATGTGCAACGTTGGAACAAATAACGTCAACTACTACCCCAACAACAACAACATCAACAACCGCCAATTACAAATTAACTAATCAAATGCAACGCCTTAATTTAATTCCATTTAATACTCAAACAACCACAACAACAATAACAACGCCCGCATTCGTACCATGTAAACAATTATCATCTTCACCGCCATCATCATCATCATCATTATTAATCTGTAATAATTTAATTGCAACCGCTAATTCTACGCCTATTTCCTGTCCAAATGCTACACAATATGACACTAACACTTTGATAAATACTTGCACCTATCAAATTGGTCAAACCAATGCACCGACTAACTGTAATAAAATACATGCAACTGTTGGACGACACGCTTCTCACTCTCCAAACATTATTGACGCAATTCACTCGATTGTCTCACAACGTCCTGCCGGAAATGTCACCACTACAATTGAACCGTTAATGTACTTAAAAAAATTTACTAACCACTTTTCGGCTATTACCCAAAACCACACACCTGTCATGATGAACAACAAAAACAATTCCATAAATTCAAATTCAACTGATCGGTTTGCAATGTCAACTCTTAAACCATGCATTTCTGCACCTACGTTGATATGCGGCGACGCCGTTTGCAACGATAATAACGTCTTAATAAATAATCCACTGGGATGTGCCAACTTTGACATGAAAACGAATCGATTACCGGATCGTAGTTGTAAGTCAAGCAATTGTTGTTGTGGCATATTTAAGGTTATTTACATAGTAGGCTAAAGTAGGATGATGTGCCGCACCTTTTCTCCAACGCACTATTTTCAGCAAAAAAGCGAAATATGTATGACCAAAGAAAAAACTACATTTGTGCCTAAGATGCACTATTATTATAGACACTCGATCGATTAACTAAAAAATCCAACAAATAATATTCATTACTAAATTTTTAATATGTTATTTGATTGAACAAACGTCACTGATTCTTGGCATTTCTGCAAAAATGTATTTCTAAAGGTTACACACACACACATGTATACATTATATATATAACAGTTACTACTGTTTACTGTAAAAAAGTCTGCAAAAGTAAATAATTTGTGATATTGTCTAAAGAGCTGATAAAGCATACTTCGCACAAATTCGCATAACTTCTTACGCCTTCGCACAACTTCAGAAAACTGATTATAATTCGCCTGCAATCATATATAGAACTCAGTGTTTCTTAAAAAAATACAATTACAATTTCCTTTATTAATTAATATAATATAATAATATGATTTTCATGCAAATCCGTAAAACTATGACTATTGGTACAAGTGCATTTGAAATGTCACGTAACAAAACTTTCACCAAAATCTAAATTCAACAGACTGGTTTTCCTAAGTTGTGCTAATTTCCTGGCAGTTTAAAATTTGTGCGAAGTATGCTTAAACAAACATTAAGTTCATCATATTTAACAAAACAAAAAAAAAAACATTCTTTGAGATTAGATTGATCATTGATAATTAAAAAAAAAATCACTATAAATCTTAAAATGCGAATGTATATATGTAATCCACCTAAAAAATTAGTGCAAACTTATACACATTTAAATTCGCAACAAATTTTGATATTTTCAGTACATGAAATCATTTTGTGAAGGTAGTTTGAATATGACGGCTCCCAAATAATTTTTTCTTCTTCAAAAGTTTATCGATTTGGGCCTAGATTTTTTCAATTACGAAGTTGTGAAAGTTATTTAATCCACGTATAGACTAATTCTCCTGATTTTAGTACTTTCATTGTATTTGTGGACATAAAACTCTATGTCTCGTCGTTGTCTACGTTTTTTTTGCTTATTTATTTAGAGTTATCTTTATGCAAATTCCTCCAAATAGTTTTGTGACTAATCTCAAATTCCTCGGTAATGGAATAAATGCTCATATGCCGATCCGACTCGACAAATTCCATGATTTTATCAACATTTTTGACGATTGGCCAAATTACCGCTTTACTATGGCATTCGGTCCATTGCGTCCATAAAGAACACAACTTTTTTTCTCCTCAGTTGTAGTGATTATGCTACTCCCCTTGCAGGTAATGCTGCTGCTCGGCTAGTCGCAATTAATGGCACTTGGCCATAATACTCGGTCTGGGTCCAACTAATCCTACTGACTATTGTTTGAATAAACCATAATTTAATAGGTTATTTAGTACTAGAATTCCAGCTTTATGTAAGTGGATTGGCCGGAAAAATTGCTTACTGTTCTTTACTGATGGCTCAAAGCGATATATCTCGTATTCATAATCACGGTAGCGTATTTTAGGCTGAGATTGTAGCCATTAATGAGGATGTCTGGTTAGGCGAAAATCTGACTACCTTTATAGAAGTCTATATTTATTCTGATAGGCAAGCAGCGATTAAATCTCCTGGTGGGGTTGTCACTAATTCCATTAACGAGTATGCGAGAATGAGGAGGAGGAAGAGTCTGTCAGGCATCTTCTCTATCACTGTTCTGCGTGGCATGTCAGTAGGTTTAGATACTTCAACTCATCCTTCTTGAATGATACTGATAACCTTAGAGATATAAGTGGTTTAACGAGGAATAGCAGGTAATACTATGATATTACTATAGATCGGCAAGGGCCTAAGTGAATTAGATTAAAGACCGACTGTCACTTCTACCTACCTACCAACCTACCTACCTGTAGTAATACTGATGAATGTATCGAGCTTTCTCTTTTCTATCTTTATCTTAGAAGGCTGTGACACACAACTGGCTTCACCAAGTACAAAACTGGCAAATAACTTTTTCACAAGCGTTATGTAACTTTTAAAACACCGTATAATGCATACATTGCGTAACATGGCTCTCTAGAGAAATCTGGCGAAACCCCTTCAAGGCAGAGAACGCCTTGTAGTCCAGGGTCCAGATTTACCACTAGATATTTCACATTTTATGATAACTCGTTTTTGGTGCCTCCCAAGGTGGGGTGACCTTTACTCTTTTTCTTAGTGAAGAGAACCGGGGTGGGCTTCAATGAATTTCAGTTTCGAATTAAGCTATCTAAATCGGGATCATTCTGGCACAACTTCGTTTAAGACGTGAAATTTAAACCATCTTCATATACCTTTTGAAGCTCACTTGCTTAGTATCCATTTCGTTTTTGAACACCACTTTTGATTATTGAGCTTCAATGTAACTTTTGAAACCCACTCATGTAGATTTGTTCAACTTTTTTTTCTACACTACTCTATTTTCACATTGAAGGATCAACGTCGCTTGTGTTAGATTTGATTTTAACATTGTGGCTTCACCAACGACTGCGTTCTTTACCGTGTCCCTCTCAATCGGTCGTTGAAAGTTATTTTGATGTTGTAGACCATTTCTTTGTCACAGTTTTATAGTTACTTTCGTTGTAGATGTATTACATACTGAAAGCATACATATAACTATATTTCATTAAGCGATGGAAAACTATTTCCGTTATGTATGTACATGTGTTTCGGCGCAATCCTTGTTACCGCTTCTCTTTTCATTTTTATGGCATCTTATCCAGACACTTCCCAAGAAGCACCAAGTACAATTGAAATATTTATAAAATGACTTAGATTTAGAAAAATATAATATTGTAATATTTAGTAAAACTCGTTCACTTTTGAGTATACATACATACATAAGTATATCATCATCAAACACACAATTTGCTCAAACAAATTAATTTCATTAACACGCTTAAGTCACTGACGATCCCAAAACTGCATGAACTTATTTAAGGACAGATCTTTTCAGATTCCTAGAAGAAAATGTGCGTCATATGTCCTACTTTACCCTACACACTTTCAAGTATATATACATACCAGTACATATGTATTTTGTAGAGCTTTCGCCATCTTTGAGTTTCGCCTTAACACACATTTTTCTATTTTATTTGTTTTTAATAAACCAATATGTTGGAGTTTAAACACTTTGGTGGTAGATCACACACATATGTAGGTAGAAGTGGCAGTCGGTATTTAAACCTAAGTCGTCACACACATACATACTATATACTCGTATATCAAATAACAGAGGCATAGGGGGCAAAATATTTTTTATAATATTTTTATTTGTATCTCGCGTATAACCAATTCTTAAACACTAAAGAATTGGGTTTTTATAAAATAATTTAAGTTATTAACTCCACCAATGCCGCACGAAATTAAATTTCGAAAAATGGTATGTTATGTAAAACGAAGAGCTGACAAATAATTCCCAACTTTTGCAAAGGTTTTTTGGGTGGATGGGACGGTGTTACGCATTTGCTTTTACATAACGAATGCTCGATTTTTTTTCGTAGACAATAAACCAGACTGCCAGCAAAGATAAATAGTCAAGTTTTGAGCTACCCGAAACTTGCACTTTACTTAACCAAAATTCAATCAGCTATAAAGCTGCATACATTTTCCAAAAATTCTGATTAAAAATGGAAATTTTAACGAAAATTTGTTGTTTCTATTTTTTTAATTTTGTACAAAGTTTAAAACTTTAAGTTATATGGTTTTTGTTGTCAAAATATATAGAAACATTAAACAAAATTTAAATAATCAGTCAAAGCTTTGCAATATCTAGCGCTAAAAAATAAAAAAAGAATTAAATAAAACTTAGCAATATGACGCGCTGCTATTATTGTGAACACAGGTGTATGCAATATTAAGTTGGCGTCGAATGCCTGACGAACTGAAAAAGGCTTATTGAGGCAAAATACAAAATCTTTTTAACGAAAAATGAAGCAACAAATATCCCATCAAAAACAGATATTAATTTTATGCTGAATAGAAGCTGAAGATTTCAAATAATGTGACAAAAGACAGCCGACCATTAAGTAAGTAAACTTTGACAAACTTACTTTTTGGATGGTCTGAAACCGGTGTATAATTTCTATACCACCGTTTCAACCATTGTCGCAACGCAAATTTTTGGGGTCTGCAATTCCCGAAGAAAACAACTATCGTCTGAAAAAAATCGAAGCTCCTTGTATTTAAATACTGACAACAAAAGTACTGGTCGCGAACTTTTACAATAATTAACTAGCAGCAAAGAGCAGTAGGGTTACCAACCACAAAGTAGTGCGCGAATGTAAGCTTTACTAAATAATTTCTAATTATTTTGCCACTTTAATGCAGAAAGTTGCAATATTAGATGAAGTAAAAAGTGCTCAACGATTTTTTCGCTTTATTTGGACAATAATTAAAATATAATAGTTATTATTATGGTTCTAAAGTCATGAAAGTGGTTTCAAACAGCTTCCACTAATATTCAATTCCTGCGCAATGGAATAAGTGGTCACATGCCGTTCCGTCTTGATGATTTCCATGATTTTATCAACGTTTTGTCATTTGTCAATGCGGAATCGCTGGAATCACCGCTTTGCTGTTGCATGCTTTGATACTGAGTTCATTCATTTCGAAACGCTAGAACACACTAACCGCTGGCTTTACTAAGCACTAAATTGTTAAAGGACTGTTTTGAAGCGTAATCCAATATAGCGAACAATAAAATATTAGAAATATGGACGTTGGGCTGTTTAATTATTTCTGCATATTTAATTAATTTTTGTGTTATTATTTTGAACTTTACAGGTCTCAGAGGCAATTTCGCTGTTTGTATAAATAAAAATCAGCTACACGTACCTACCTGGGTTTCCTGCTTACAAATGCGATCTCGCTCTTCCTCTTTCAATTCCTCCTAAATTGAGAGTTATGAACCCTAGCGCATAATAAGTTGTGACAACACAGCCCTAAAAAATCAAATAAGATGTCATATAGTGTTTCCGAATGAATTTTATCCGGTTAAAAACCTCCCCTCACATTACGTTAGCTATCAGTAATTGGCGCTTGGGTATGAGAATAAATATTAACCTCTTTAACCGGTATTCCGCTAGCCAGTGGAAGTCTTCTTCAGTTTCTGGCAAAAAATATCTGTTCAAAACCTTTAATATGTAGCTGCTTAAGCCTCGTAACCTTTTATAGGGAATGTCATCAGACAAAGTATGGGACATGTAATACACCATTAGTATAGGCCTCTTCGTAACGTTTCGCCAAGCGTTAGTAAATGGCGAATAGATGAAGCAACTAGTATAAATATAGTAAGCACAACAGCGCAGTAATGCCAAAAATTATATTTGTTTGTAAGATAGTGAGTTATACCAGTTTAATGCGGTGTAACCATACTCGCCAGCGAATCTTGCTCGATAACTTTGTTGTTACTTTCACATGCAAATTTTTGGCATATTTGAAGTGGCAGATCGAAGGCGCCTTATTTACATATAATATATATATATATGGCCGAGCTCCTCCGCATCCTCCTACTTATTTTATTCTATTCGGATTAAGCCTTTAGCGTGTCAGAAAGCACAAGGAAAATGTCGCCGATTGAGAGGAGTTGAACATTACAAATTTTATGTATCCCTGCTTTAAATTTTACGGAGTTGTCTAGAACTTAGCTTTGACAAAAAATATACATCGTATGTAATATCAATCATTCGACATCATAGCCTCCGCTATATTGTTCTGAAAATTCCCAATTGGCCGAAACGACGACGAATTAAGATAGATGGGCATTTTTAACACTCTACCGCACAGCTGCCATGCTAATAATGCAATGAGCATCTCTTCCATGACGGTTGGTCACTGAGCTGCGTTCCTTAAAAGGGACCGATCAAACTTCTCATTATGAAGACTGTGAGAATTGCTCTTGAATCAAAATATTGGGAATAATTTCCAAGTTTTAATTAAAACCCATAAAAAGAATTTTAGGTTTTCTAATCATGAATGGCCGACCAAATTTCTAATCGTGAAGACTGAAGAAATCGATCTTGAATCAAAATATCGGGAATAGTTCCCAAGCTTTCAATTATTAATGTCAAATAGAAAATAAAAAAGTTATTCGTGTTTAACATTGGTTGGTTCTATTTGGTCCACTTTGTACTGAATTGGTTCACAATACAAATTTAAATCATCGACATCAGAACCCTACCACCAAATATATTGAAAGCATATGAAAGTTTGATATGTACACACATACATACACTAAACTTTTACTTGGTAATTATTTCTCCAGTACCTCTCCATCCCACTTTTATTATTTATGAGAATAACATTCTAGATTTATTTCTTTTTAAATATTTTGCATTTTTACGCTTCCAATGTCAAATCGATTTTTCCATCATAAATGTAAACAATTAAACTAATAAATATTGCTTCATTACAGGGGTCAAGGGGGAGGCAAACACGCGAGAGGCTGAAACGATTCACCCGCCGCCGCCTCTTGCACGGCTTGATACACCCGATGACCAGCGTCAATCGCATACAGCCTTTGCAAACATCGGCGATAACATTTCCGAAACCCTAAGCAACAATGATACCGAAATGACGGCGACACCAACAAAAGACATTTGTCCTGCGCCGTTAACATTGGATAAGGCCACGTATCAGTTTACCATACAGGAGCAAGGCATTACCACCACCAGCAACAGTAGCTGCGCCAGTCTTAGCAGTAATAGCAAACCCTATGACAATAGTAAAACTTTGACAGCATTACGTTTAGGTGGTAACATCGTTGATGACGATGATGATGATGACGGAACGGTGGTGACATCTACCTACGCTGGACCTTTAAAGGAGACACACATTTATACACCATCGAAGACGGAATTAGCGACAGCAGGAAAAACTAGCAAAGCGACTGCCAACGGTAGCGAGCCAATTGATTTTGATTATGAAATTGCTGCTGCGGGTATAATAATCGATGAGAAGGTAGTGAAAAAGGAATATCGCGATGTTGAGTACAATCCCGGCTTTAGCTTAGAAATGGTGAATGAATACGCCACCGAATCGCCTATTGGAATGCCTGCGCCATTACCAAGTGAGCCGATATTGCTAATGGCACAGACACAAGCGCAGCAGCAGCAACAAAAGACATCTGCCGAAGTTGGCAACGATGAATTCTCCGAGTTTACAGAGTTTCAATCAGTGCCACCACCACCACAAGTATCAGTTCCCGTTAGCATAACAGCGTGCGTGTCCCGAGTGGAACCACATAGTAAAGTAACAAACATTGGTCTACCCCCTGTCCTCCCAGCAGCTATTGCCAAGGCAAAAGAAGCTAGCAATACACCGAGTCGTACCAACTCACCCTCCATTATTGACAATATGATACTCAGTCCGGCCATACTGTTGCCACAAGCTATTCCCATAAGCGCAAATAATACATCGGCAACAAAAGCGCCACCAAGCATTGAATGGGGAGATACCTCGGCTAATATCAATGCCGATGAATTAGCGCGCATTGAGGAGCTTTTCCCGCAACCTAAAATGACGGCCACCAAAGATGCGACCTCTTCGCAAAAAACATCGCCTACGCACAACTACGTGGAAAATAAAGCGAAAAATGCCTCAATTTCCATAAGCGCTTCAATAGCGATGAAGGAGCAGGACTCCACACTCAACGATGACTATTGGTCTGAGTTTGTGTCAGTGCCGGTGACGCCTCAACTGTCAAGCAATGCAAGCCGACTAAACAACAACAACAATAGTTGTAACATTAATATGAAAGGCAGCAATAATAACAATCAACCAGCTATAACGCCAAAACGCATCGTTGATGCTCAAATTAATAGCGCAAATAACAGCAATAAGACAATGCGGTCGCCACATCATCAACAGAACTCGAACGTCCAACGCACACTAACACCAACGCTACAGCGAAAGCCAACTCCACACACGAGTCTGAGCACCAGTAGTAATATCTGTAACAGCAATAGTAACATCAACAGTAACAGTAACGATGATGACTGGTCGGATTATGTGTCCAGCACTCCAGCACCAACGCATATTAATTCTTACATGCGCACAGTGCAGACACCTCAATTCAATAGCGCCGCTTGGCAAAACGCGAACTTTTACAATAATCCGCTTGGCTTATACCATCAACAGGCGACCATGCTAACGCGCAGTTCACCCTTGACGTCACAGCAACAACAGCTACAACTGCAACAGCAAATACATATAATGCAGGACTTCTCTACTGCACCCGTAACAGCCCGTCCAAATGTCACTATAAATAACAGCAACAATGCGCATATCAGCAACATGCAACATTCCAATTCATATTCACCGCTACAGGTGGGTAATGCCAGAGTAGCGCCGAGCATTTCACTAATACCCGATCTAGGTTTTGTAGCGCCAGCGATACCAGTGCATTCTGCTTTTGTTAATGTATTGCCAAAAACGAGCTTTAATGGCAAAAAATGACGTTTATTAAATTGCGAGCAGACGCACAATCGTGGTCGTACAACGCTGGCACATTCCTATCGAACTCATTTACCGAATGCTAGTCCCGTCACAGCTGCTGCCACCACTTCCATTCACGATATTTTAACATAGAAGCAGCTATACTCCAATTTGAGCGGAATTTATAGATGTGTGTAGTAAGGCAAAGTACGAAAATATCCAAATATGAAGGTGACAAAAAAGTTAAATAAATTATATTAGTAGATATCCCTAAGTTCAATCCTTGTTAAAAATGTGAAATTAATGGCTAAAGATATCACAGAAGGAGTTATCTTATTAATCATTCGAGAAATATTCGATTAAGTCCAAATTTCCTCCATAGTTAAGTTAAAAAGTTTTTTTTTTATTTAACTCTGCTATATAAATACTTTAAAGAAACTAATGGTAGGAATGCTAGTGATATGAGCAACAGGATCGCTTAGGGATGAGGGTTAATACACAATTTAATTTTCAAAACTACTTATTTTCTACCTAAAAATTCTGGACCAAGTGTATGTTAATTATTTTATTTTTCTGTTTATTTCTTATTTTAGTTTTTTGTTAGTATAAAGTTCGGTACCTCGGTGAAGATAGATGGTAATAGATACTAGTAGCTATATATATCATATACTACAGCTACATACAAAAATCGCGCCTGGATGTTGTTTTAAATTAAAACATGTAATATTTCAGGTTTTACTATTTTTATTCAAAATACGGCTCTTAACAATTATATGTGAAAAATAGGGTCCACCTTGGGTAAAATCCACCAAAGAGTCAATTCATGAATACCTAATTGTTGAGAACGTCGAATGTTGAAGGTTGTTCAGCATCGCCACTTTGCGCTACAACAGCAATATTCTCAACAGAACGTCCTGTGTTTGTTCTGCCAGTTCTTTTTCTATGCTCGACAGAACCAGTTTCTTGAATATTTTTCAGCAACCTTTTTTATTGTCGACTTATTGGGACGATTATTTCCACGAAAAAATTACAATTTTTGCAATATGTACTTCTCGGTCGACCATTTTCATAACAAGTTTCAGTAGTTTTAACGCGTTGACAAATGTCGAAGATGACATCAAAGCAAAGGTACCGTCTAGGATTTTTTTACTACTAACATCTAGGCGTTACTTTTGACAGACTCTTTATATAACAATTTCTAGAATTATTTCAATGGTTCTCCTTTTAGCGGTTATTTTCTTTTAAAACTATATATTTCAGCTAAAGGTCTTCAAAATCCTTTTGATTATATTGCGATATTTTCGTCTTCCCTTTCCCATATATCTCTACAAAGCATTGTTATTGTTGTTGTAATATCATAAACATTTTGGATTGGCAGCCCTTTACATAAGCATTCAAGTCGTCTGTTTATTTTAAATTAAACATTTTCTCATCAGAAAAAATACCAGATTAGTTAACATAGAAAAACTATACCGAACAGTCTTCAAAAACAGTATATAAATTCATCATACTTTTTGAAATACAATAATTCAATACTTCTTATGACGTTCCAATGGCTATGTTGCATTTTTTTATTTTAAGCCAAATACCACTTCCATAGCCCCTTCGGACCTCATATGCAGAATTATGCACATAATGTTTAAAGCCTAATAATATTTTTATTTTACTTCGTTGACAACACTTGGGACCTAATGTGCATAATTGTGCACATGCCGGAAAATTCGGAAAACTTAATAAGTATGTATGATTTTTCACACATTTGTTTTTATGATGTCCTTCTTACTAATAATTAGTAAAAAAATAGTAAGCTCAATACTTTCTAAGAAGTGTAAAATTCCACAAATTTTATTCTCTTGAAACGCAATAACAGTCCATAAATTCGTGCTGCTTTAACGGGTTTGAGAACATTCGCAACGGAATATAAACTTATGGGTGCATAATCATGGTCGAAAATAAGCGGGTTCTATACTTGTTAAACGGAGTTAAAAAAATCATAACTTATTTCAATAATAGCCTAATTAATACCTAGTTTTTAGCTTGGAACTCGGTTTAAATTTAAATCCACCATAAACTGGTAACTAAAGTTGGTTTTAAGCAAATTAAATTCAAAGGAAATTTACGAAATTTCATTTTCGGGATACTGAAATAAATTTTGATATAATAAACGATCAAATATTGGTAAAACATTTGAGTATTTTCCGCACACTCAAATGTTGTAATGCTTTTTATCAACAAAAAAAAATTATCAAAAATCAAATCGAATTTTCAGCCACTTTAAAGTGGCTCCTCGATGGGCTATAAACCTGCGTGCTTAAAACTTTTTTAAAAATTCTGAAAGTTTTTTAATTTTGTTGATTTTTGTTGTAGTATGAACTATGTTTCTATAAAAAATATAAATAATTTAAATAAATAGTAAACACATAGTCAGAATTTTGTAATATGTTGGGCTGCTATTATTGTAAGCACAGATGTATATTAATATATTTATTATTAAATACATAATTTTATTCGAAATTAACTTACTTTTTGCTCTTCTGTCGTTTTAAATTTTCAAAATTAGCAGTAAAACGAAAATATTTGATTGTAAATTTATAAACATTCATTTATCAGTTAAAATTGGAATTTAATATATTTACATATGTGAATGCTGGTTCTTACTGAAGCATAATACTAAATTGACTATAGTAGTAAAGAAAATAAACCCAGTTTCAAATATTTAGTACAGTTTTAACAAAACCTGTGTTTAACGCGAAACTATGATTATGCGTCATAGGGTTCATTTACATTGCAAATTAACTCATCGTTTGAAATGGATTTGGCTCCATGTAGGAAACGTGTGCTCATCGCCGTTTTTTAGTATCCTTACTTTTTCTTCCACTGAAAATATTGCAGTGAACCACTTGATTTTATGGCACCGCATATGATGGCGTACAGCCAAATATTTTAACGCCAGCCCAGCTGAGTTTAAAATATGTTTTTTATTCTACTTTGTAAATGTGATGCATAAATTAGGGTTTCTCATTTCCCGTCACATAATGATCCCCGGGAAACGAGAATATTTCGAAAATATTCCCGGGATTCCCGGGAAAATCGAGTTTTTATATTTACTAATTAAAATAAATTTATTAATTTAAAAACAATTAAAAAATTCATTTTCACATATTTTATTCATATTCACAAAACAAAAAAATTCATATTTATTCAAATTCATAAAACAAAAAAAAAAGTTATTTATTAGAAGAGTTTTTAAAATGAGTTCTGAGACAAACTAGCGCATTAACTGAATTGTCGTTGAGTCTTGTCCTAATTTTGGTGACAAAAAGGCCAGCAGTCGAAAATACTCTTTCACTTTCCACTGAAGTTGGTTTAATGCAAAGAAGAGCATCTAAGAGCATTTTCAAATTTTTGGTTAACTTTCCACTAGCTTCAAATAAATTAAATTCTTTTAATATAGTCTTATATTCTGTATCTCCAGTACTTTGTTTTTTGGCGCTCATACTATTTATAGCACTTTCAAGCTTTCGTTTCAAAACATTCGCGGGCATTTCTGCTTCTATATTGTTTTCCGTTTCGGAAATCGATACGCTTTCTTCATTTTCAAGTACAGTGGTGTCTTCAAGGATATTAACTGGAAATAGGCGGTGTAACAATTCTTTAGATAATTTAACCATTTCAGACTTCGACGAAATTTCAAAAAACATATCATCTTGATTGGAGTACAATAAACTTGAATTATTTAGGTACTTTACCAATGAAATTAAAATTTTGGATCTTCGAGTTGTCATACGGAATTTAAAATTTTGTAATAAGGACTATGTTTAAGTTCGTGCGGTTTTTTTTCGAAATTTGAAACTTTATTGACGTAAAATGGTTACAAATTTAATATTCAAAGTATTGTCCATCGCTTACTACTACTTTTTCCCATCTTTCTGGCAATTCACGGATTCCCTTTGTGAAAAATTCGGTCGGTTTTGCCGCAATCCACGAATCGATCCATTTTTTGACTTCATCGTAATTACGGAAGTGCTGGTCAGCCAGGCCATGTTGCATCGATCGGAAGAGATAGTAATCGGATGGCGCAAGGTCTGGACTATACGGCGGGTGGGGTAGGACATCCCATTTGAGCGTTTCTAAGTATGTTTTGACCACTTGTGCAACATGTGGCCGAGCATTGTCATGTTGCAAAATAACTTTGTCGTGTCTATCGGCATATTGCGGCCGTTTTTCTCGCAGTGCTCGGCTCAAACGCATCAATTGTCGTCGGTAGACATCCCCCGTAATCGTTTCATTCGGTTTCAGTAGCTCATAATACACAACACCCAGCTGGTCCCACCAGATACACAGCATAACCTTCAGGCCATGAATATTCTGCGCCGACGTCGATGTTGAAGCATGGCCAGGGTATCCATACGTTGCCCGACGTTTTGGATTGTCGTAATGGACCCACTTTTCATCGCCAGTCACAATTCGATGCAAAAAACCCTTTCTTTTGTGCCGTTGAAGCAGTTGTTCGCATGCCATAAAACGGCGTTCAACGTCTCTTGGCCTCAATTCATACGGCACCCAATGGCCTACCTTTCGGATCATTCCCATGGCTTTTAAACGTTTGGAAATGGTTGATTGATCAACTCCCAAAGTTTTTGCAACCTCTTCTTGCGTTTGAGCCGGATCTTGATCGAGCAATTCCTCCAATTCGGTATCCATGAACTTTGGCGGCGCACCCTCGCGTTCTTCGTCTTCCAAGCCAAAATCACCACTTTTAAAGCGTGCAAACCACTTCTGGCACGTTCGCTCAGCTAGAGCATGCTCACCATAAACTTCCACCAAGATACGATGACTTTCGGCTGCTTTTTTCTTCATATTAAAAAATTCCCCGCAAAAACACATTATTTGGCACGAAATTCGACATTTTCAAGTGTGGTAAAAATATTGTTGTTTACGCTTCAAATAAAAAACTTATACTGACGTTTGTGCCTTACGACAGTAGCTCTCCAATGAATGTTTGGAAATGTGGATCGATGGAATAATAATCAAGTTACGCCATCTGTTGTAAAACCGCACGAACTTATCGATAGACCTATTAATTCTCGAGATATTGAATTATCTGACGCATTTAACGTTTCTATTAGGAACGATAGTATTCCCTCACTCTTTATTAAATCCATATCACGTCGACATAATGCATCGGACGCTAATTTTACTGGACGTAAACAAGTAATTAATGTGCTTACAATTTGGAACAGCTGATCTTCCTTTTCAAGTAGATGTGTAGCATTAACTTCGCATAGACTTTTTTTAATCGGAATTCTTATTTGCTCAAATCTTTCCAACATATCTAATAAGCTATTCCACCTTGTCGTACAGTCTAATATAGGTTTAATTCTTTACCATATTCTAATTTGACATTTTGCTGAAGAATTGTGTTACGTACTGGCGATTTTCTGAAAAATGATGCTATCTTGCGGATTTGTTTTATTGCATCCTGGATATGAGGTTTTAGATCTTTGAATTTAAGGTCACTTATATTTGTATCATGTTCATATGACATCCCTTCAAATGTTGTATTTTCGTCTTTGTCAAGACAATCATAATTATCAATGTCGCTATCATCATCTGAATCTAATAATTGGTCTACTTGGTGCTGCTGATTTTTTTGCAATAATAATTCTGTCTTTTAATTGTTATTAAAATTCAATTAAACTTACTTTAATTCACAAAGAAATCTTTTAACCACTTTTAATATATAACTTTTTAAAATATAAAAAGTAAAGACACCCAAACGCTATGACTTTTCAAATATTTGTGTTGCACAGCTGTATAATCACGAAAACAAGAAAGTCAATGCTTGCTTAGCTTACTTTGTTTTTGAATATTTTTAAATAAAAAAAGTAATTTGAATTTTTCATTTTAAATGATAATAAATGTTAAATAATCCCGGGAATTTACGTTTTTTTTCGGGAAATCGGGAATAGATATTTTTGCGGATTACCCGGGATATCGGGAACGGGAAATCCCGGGAGAGAAACCCTAGCATAAATGCATAAATTATTGTTAACCTATGATTTAAAAAAGAAATGTCACCTTCAACTCAATTAAATATATTATAATTTAATTGCTACTAGAAGTACAACTAAATTTTGTGCGCTTCAGTAGGCATATAGTAATTGTAGAGGTACCAACCAAAAGATATTGCAATAATTTTTGGCATCTTTAACTACCCTGGTAGCATAGCCTGTAGGCATAAAATTCTTAATACGTCACCAGAGAATGGCAGTATGATATGTTAAGTCATGTTTTCCGGGTCTCATCACCCGTTAAACTTAAACCAGTGATAATTTTACGACAGCAGTTGGCAAGCGTAATGCAGGCGAAGAATAGTGCATACCAATACTAACTACATATCGATCAATCGCTGGAGGAACTTAATAGCTCAAGAAATTTAAAATTTGAGAAACAGAGAACAGCTTCAAGGACTACTATGGCCCCTCAAGTATGGTAAAAGTAAAAAAACACATTTTCTTCTAATGAAGTACTGTTAAGAGATATCGCCATTAATTTTTTACATAGCATAAAGGAGCGCATTTATTTGGGTTATGGCGTTCTTCCTGTAAGCGAGCGATGTGTATTATGTATTTATATTGGTTTGCAGGAATATTAAACAATATCATATTCACCCACTTTCAATTGTATTTTAAAATGAACTATAAAAGTAGTGAAGATGCTCCTGTCATGCGAGAAGATAAATATTCTGAGTGCACCACAAAGATTAAAATACCTAGCGATTTTTGTAAGCGATCTGCCTATTTTGTGTGAGTTATATTTATGTTAAAAGTTAAATTATCTACTTATGTATGTATGTAGTA
This sequence comes from Anastrepha obliqua, assembly GCF_027943255.1. Lineage (NCBI taxonomy): Eukaryota > Metazoa > Arthropoda > Insecta > Diptera > Tephritidae > Anastrepha > Anastrepha obliqua. The sequence goes on from NC_072892.1 coordinate 94,735,941, forward strand.
GTCTGTTTTGCAAATTAAGGCATTTGTTTTTGAGTCGTTAATAATTTAATGTGATTAAATAATTGTTTACCTTAGTCGTGTACATTTTTGCTTTGTAGCAAGTGTAAAAAAATATTATTAGAAATTATGTATTATATAAAGTTTGTAGAATTTGTTGAGAGCGTACTAAGAGCTCTACTTAAATATAGTACCTAAATATTGTAGCCTATGCAAAAGAATGAACCAGTATTTCATAATAAAAAATATACAAAAGACATAATAAACTTACGTAAAGTGAGAATACATATATATAACTGTGTCTCACTCTGTATGAATATCCAGCTAAATTAAATTACAATGCATATGTATGTAAATATCCCCACGGATACGAAAACATGCGTACTTGTATTTATAAGCCCTATATTAGTACATATGTATCTGCATGTAATTGTACTTAAGCTTCAATGGGAGCACTAATAGCATTCATAATTGACAAATAAAAATATATATTTTCGGTTGATTTTATTATACGGCATAATGCTTTTGATTTTAATACAATATATAAACAATAATTGAGTAAATAAATAAGCTTACAGTTTTTGAAAAATATTAAATAAGAGTAATGTTTTATTTATGAGTGGAAGTCAACGCAAGTGAGTATAGGTTTTTTTTACTGCTATTTACCGGTGAAAGGCCAGGGAGAAACGATTGATTTGAATATCGTTAATGCAGCTCGCAACCTCCGAACATTCTCGGTGTGCCGTTAGTGGGTCGTAGCAGTTTATCAAGCACTACTAGATACGATGAAGTCATTGGTCATTGACGTCTATCTCATTTAACGGTAGGCACGGGAAACATGTTGTTTTGACGGATTAGATCCAAAAAGAGTAGGGAGTTAAGTGAGTGTTATGCCCAGAAAACATGTTGTTTCGACAGATTGAATCCAAAGGGAGAGATGTGTTAGGTGAATTGGTTTGAGGGATATATGAACAGGTGGTTAGTGTCGGGGTGAGTACCTATATAAATATATTAAATATATACATCGAGGTCGATTCTAAATAAGTAGAGGTATAAGCTACTACAATATGCGGAACGCTATTGTGTTAAGAGAACGCGGGTCTCGCGAAGCTCTTCATCTGCGGTGAGTGGGGGTTGGACTCCGATGACGATATTCGCGGGACAGGAGGTTATAGCGTGTCTATAAACTGGTAAATTCAGTGGGTGTTGTGTAAAATTCTGATTCTCGTCAATTAAATTGAAGAGATATCCTTCTTCGATGTGCCTGGGAGGCGACTCAGCCTTCAGCAAGTGCCTGCAGGGGTCGTTCCTTCAGGAATTGCTTGCTTAACTTCCTTAACTGGCCGCATGGTAGTCTCGCTGTGAAAATATTGTAAAGAATGCATCAGTAGACATACCGCGAATGCCCGGATAACAGTATTTTGAGAGATTTGGAGCTTCTTCCACTGCATGCGTGTCACTAGTGTGCTGAACTTCGCGGCGATCCCGTCATATGTGCGGCTTCTAAGTTTACTCTCTTTACCCTAAATACACTAAACATTGACTTCCCTTTTTCCCAATATCCATACAACACCTGGCTGCTCTAAATACGCGGATAGTTTTGTTTTTGTTTCAAAAATCTGCCAGCAAAGTATTACAAACAAAACACGTTCCATATTCACATTTACTTAATTGAACAGAAAATGGTAAAGTTTTGTTTTTGTTTCAAAAATCTGCCAGCAAAGTATTACAAACAAAACACGTTCCATATTCACATTTACTTAATTGAACAGAAAATGGTAAAGTTTTTATTTTTAACGAGATTTGAACATTAAAGTAGCAGGGAAATATGTACACATGCATGTGTACATAAAAATATATATCACATATTCGAAACATTTCCGTTTCATGTTTAATTTTATCTGTGAATTGGAATGGTCCATATTATTGTTACATTAGCGTGTTCGATTTTTTTCTAAATTCTCCAGGCCAAGTTGAAAACTATTACTTCAGTTTTCAGCGCTTCATTACAAAATCAGCTACTGAGATATTAAAATGGAACTTCATTTGTTGGCTTTTTATATAATTTTACTTGGCTACACCAGAGCTTACGCTGCGGAACAGGAAGCAAATTACAAGTTAATTTTGGACAAGCTGACAGCAGACAAAGAGGCTGAAGATATAGTTAAAGTTAAGGTGGAGCTGGATAAAAGCGAGGATGCTGTGAAAATTAATGGCGAAGTGGAGCAACTTATTGACATGGATAATACATGGAAGGTTGTTGTAATTTTTCATAATTTTATAAATTTTAATTTAAAATCTTCAATATATCTTCTCTACTTTGCAGGTAAAATTAGTATTCAAAAGAGCCGATGAAGCAAATGAAGAATATACTGAAATGATGGCACTGCCCGCAATGGGTATTTGTGACTTCCTGAAAATATATTATAGAATGTATGTTTACAAGTCATTAGTGAAGTATTCGAATGCACCTTCACCGTATATTTGCCCGATCGTAAAGAATACTTACTTCGTAAAAGAATATCCCTTTACTTCGGACAAGTTAAAAAGTATTATAAATCCGGGTTTCTATCGCATGGAAGCAATTTTGTACCACGAAGATGAGGAGAAATTCAAGTACAGCTTAGAAGGTCATGTAGTGGAAGAGAAATAAAGAAATTTAAGTTAAGGTTTGAAGGTTGGCCTTACCATAGAGATATCCGGCCCATGATAAATAAAATTTAGCAAGCATACTTTTATATTGTGTTTTTCCTGTCACCTCATTGATTTGCTTAATTTGGTCACGCACGACGATATGATTAAATACTTTATATGACAGCTGTATTGTTGTTGTTGCTGTATCAGCATAAACATTCCCCGTGCTAATACGAGGAATGCTGCTGAAGTGACAGTTCTTGGCCGGATATAAATCGGGGTCGTTCCGGTTACGTAGAACCGACTGTCGTGGGAACGCTGTATTCGAATGGGTTGGTGCTTGAACATTTACATTCGGAATATTTCTGAGTTCATTTATGCCATGGAAAAGCTCCTCATAAAAAAACATCCGCCGTTCAGAGGCGGCGTAAATCTGTAGGTCACTCCATTTTAGAAAACTACAACACGCTCACCAAAATCCGCGAAGGCAATGACGAAAGCAATGGCGAAGCCCGCAAATGTATTTATACCGTCTGGGTGTGGCATACAACTTTAGGGCGCTCCATTTATATTACAACACCAACACAAATTTGTAGGGAGAAGCTAATTCTAAGACATAACAAAGCAACTAAATAAGTTAAATAAGTCAGGGCACCTTCTAAGATCCAAAGAAACACAATCTGAAAGTTATACTAGTTACCAGGCATAAATATGTATGAGGTGTAAATGATGTGTGGGAAAAGCATAAATATTGTAAAAACAAAGTTATTAAATAATTATTTATGTTTATGTTCAGTTTTCTTGAAAATACCTTACCATTTGAATTTATAACAAGTTTGTATTAAATTTTGCGAGAAAAATAGATTCAATGGGGTGAAAACCTTACAAATGTTGGGAAACTGTTTTTGTAATGCTGCTCTAAGAAACAGCCATTTACGAGTGGCATGCACGCTTCAGAAGAGATCGTGAGTCCATCGAAGATGACGAACGTAGTGGCAGGCCGTCGACATCGAATACTGGTGAAGAGGTCTGGCAGAGGGCTTGAACATTGCTTACGGATCCGTTCAGAACATTGTAGCGTCATGTCAAAAAAGAGACCTCCTTGATATCGAATATCGCCAAAGATATGATTTCCAAGGCTGAATCTGACCCAACTTTCATCAAACGCATCATAACTGGAGACGAGACGTACGTATATGAGTACGACATGCAATTCAGACATCAGACGAGTGAGTGGATAGCTCCAAATGAACCAAAACCAAAAAACAAAAAACCCGTAATTATCAGTCAAGAAGTAAGCGTTGCTCGCGGTTTTTATGGATGACAACGGTATTGTCCACCACGAATTTTTGCCAGAAGGTCAGACACTTAATAAAGACTATTATTTGGGCATTACGAGACGCAAAACGATTCGCCAAAAAAAAACGGATTTGTGGGAAAACAAGTGATGGATTCAACCGATTTGACTGATTGAATTCATCGGATCCCTGTAATTTTTTCCGGTTTGTTCGAGTCAAAAAACCACTACGGAAAACGCGTTTTAACAGTCGAAAGGAAGTAATGAAGAAGTCAAGGACGACTCCGAGGGATATACCGAAAATAGCGTTCCAGAACTGTTTAGAGAGCTCGATCAAACGCTGGCCTAAGTGCGTTGCAGCTGATGGGGAATACTTAGAAGGCGATCATATCACTTTTAAGGATTAAACTTGTATTTTGAATTTTCTGAATATACATTCTGTCAAAAAAAAATCGGAAATTGTTCATTTAAAAAGCGCGCGTTACACATACATGTGTCTAAATTTTGCTGGAATGTTGGTATAACTGTCCTCTAAGTGTCGCAGAGTTTGAGCATGATTGGCTAGTTTGTTGGCATTTAATTGTATCAGTCAACCGCAGGTGTACTCTGCGATTTTCACTATGCATAAAAATATCGAACAAAGAATTTGTCTTAAATTTTGTGTTTTGAACGGGATATACCTATATAATTGGTGCGTACACTCTTTTTGGGTGTTTGGCCGAGCTCCTCCTCCTATTTGTGGTGTGCGTCTTGATGTTGTCCCACAAATGGAGGGACCTACAGTTTTGAGCCGACTCCGAACGGCCGATATTTTTATGAGGAGCTTTTTCACGGCAGAAATACATTCGGAGGTTTGCCATTGCCTGCTGAGGGGCGACCGCTATTAGAAAAATGTTTTTGTTTTTTTAATTTTGGTGTTTCATCGAGATTCGAACCTACGTTCTCTCTGTGAATACCGAATGGTAGTCACGCACCAACCCATTCGGCTACGGCGGCCGCAGAAAGCCTATGGTGAGTATGTTTTATCAAAAACACGGGTCTACGAGTATATATACGGTGGCTGAAGACATGCTTGAGCAAGTGAATTTGGACCCAACGTTTATCCAGCGCAGCATAACTGGTGATGAGACGTGGGTATATGAGTTTGACATGCAAACCAGTCAACAGGCACCTGAATGGTGCTATCCACATGAGCCGAAACCCATAAAACCACGTCAAAGTTGATCAAAAGTGAAAGTCACTTTTCGTTTTCTTTGATTATCATGGTGTTGTGCACTCGAAATTCATCTCAAATGGTTCAACGGAAAATAAAAAATATTATTTGGAAGTTATGCGACGTTTGAGAGAGAATGTTTGTAGAATACGGCCCAATTTGTGGAAAGAAAACTCATGGATCTTGCCCCATGATAACGCACCGTCTCACAAGGCTCATATTGTGAACACTTTTTTGACCAAAAACTCGACAAGTATCAGCGAACAACCACCTTTTTCACCGAATTTTCCCAAAACTTAAATTATCACTCTGCGGACGCCACTTTAAGTCGATAGAGACCATGAAGGAGAATTCGCTGAAGGAGCTGAAGAAGATCTCTTCAAACGCGTTTAAAAAGTGTTTTGATGACTGGACTAATCGTTGGCATACTATATGTGTATTACTTCGAATGGAGCCTATTTTTAAGGCGACAAAATAAATTTTGATGATTAAAGAATTTGCGTTTTATTGAACAATCCCGGCACTTTTTATACAGAATGTACTCCGAGTAGTTTTGGATCAATTGATGTATTACAAAAAAACATTATTTTTACAAATCGTTATAGCTATTATCAATAGCTCAGTTATGATGGGACAATTTTCGGAATAACTGATTTTAACTTTAAATCTCACTAGTAAACACTTTTTTACTTCGTGAAAGGTATTCGGCCTTGTGCACAAACGAAGGTATCAGCGCAGTTATTTGTATACATTTCCTTTGGGAAGTGTAATAATTAGCAGTGTATGTTTGCATCACACTTTATGATGCATATAGTTTTCCTTTGAGTAGTTTTGTATGTATGTTCTTTGCTACAATCAATGCAGGTACACGTTATTGATTTGTGTTAATCTCGGTAATTCATAATCTATGACCAACTGCTCAAATTTTACGGACACGTATTAAATTAAGTAACCCACGGTTACCAATAGACCATAACAAATAGCAACTCATCTTCCTTATCTGTTATGTTCAACGAAAGGAATGTTTTAATGTTAGGCGCAACGTTGTAAAGGAAAGCCAAATCCATTCAAGAAGCATTAACAGTTAAATAAGATTTATTTACAAACAGGGATAGTACGAGTAAAAAGTAAATGTGTTAATATTTGGCTTTATTGTTAAGGATTAGTAAAATAAAAAATAAAACTCAAAACACACGCAATGAAGCATCAACAAGTTATTGTTGACTATTGGAATATGTTCAAAGCTTCATTCACATGTTTACTTTTGGCCTTTTCTGGTTACGTTTTAATCAAGTACGTTTATTTTTGAAAGCAATTCGAGTGTATAATACGCAATCCAAATAATTCTAGGATGGTGCAAACCATATTTTGGCTGCCAGGATATTTGCAAAAAAATCAAAAACGTTTGGAAGAATTGGCGGCGCAATACTCTTTGGAACTGGATGAAGATAAAACTATTGCAGACGATTTAAAAGCACAGATAGAAGAAGTCGTTGAAGAACAAAAACCGACACTTCAACAACGAAACGATGAAGATATAGATACCAGCACAGATGTTGCAACGAAAATTGAAGAACCTAAAAAGCACAAATAATTCAATTTTTAATCTTACGATACACCTTTTATTACAAATTCATATTATTTTATTTATATGCTATATATATATATGTACGTATGTATTTGTGTAAATAGAATTCAAACATTTTAAAAGTTAGCTATAAATATTTTTTTATGTCTATGCAATCTCAACCACAACTGGCATATCTTCAGGATCTTCATCTAGCAATCCGTCGAACTCCCACTTTAATGTTTTTTGCAACTTTCTCATAAGTTTATCTGCACTCGCTTCCAAGCCACCCATATTTAAGTTTACGAGCAACGATCTGACATCTTTATAAACTGTGTTATATTCACCTGCTTCCATCAGTTCTTCTGGCAGATGCGGCAACTGTTGCATCAATGCCTCACAGTATTTCATATACAGAATTTTGAAATCGTGTATAGCCTTTTCTGAGTGCGACAGCAAATTTAAAATTTTAAGCCAATGTGCCAGCGATTCCACTGAGCAGCCAACTAAATAGAATACAAAGGCCAGTTGTTCCTCCTCGATCAACGCTTCTGAACTGTGAAATTTACCAACAAGTTTCGTGATTGCATCCACACAATCCATACTATTTCGCGAAATTTCAGCTGGCGTCGCATTTTGCGGAACCCGCTCTGGCAGCTCGGTGAAACGTGGTGCAGTGCCTTCAACCGGCTTCAAATTCGGTAGCAAGTCACTCTCATTTACAGTTATTTTGCCACACTGTTGTTGCAGGCTATTGATATGTAGTGTACCGCGTGGCCTATCCTCATCTGGGCATGACTGCAGCTCCACATTTGTGCGTATCGGTCCCAATATTGGCCTGCAACGATCTACTGTGGATTCGGTGACTTTGTCCACTAGAAGTTTCCACTTATTGTAATATCTATAGTCATAGGGTGCCAGAAAACTATCAAACTCCTTTAGATTGTCGCGTATTCGTTTCTTTTCCAGTTCGCGGTCATTACTCTGACTCTCTTGCATTTCTTCATCACGTTCGTTCCATTCACGAACTACAACTTCCTCGCTTTTGAAGAAATGCACAAATCCAACTCGTGGCGCCACATCGCCGTAAGGGCCACATGATGCACACCAGATGTAATGTGGACCAGGTGGTATCATTTTTACACCACGAAATTTCTCACCAATTTTGTAGTTACACAGATCAATGCCGAATTCTGTGCCAACTGGTGTTCCTGTTATTACCAACACTGCACCGCTAGCAAATAGTTGTTTCGCCAACCCAGGCTCCATTTCTAAATGCGATTCGTCAATATTCATTATTCCCAATATTTATTAAAAAATCTGTTTTATTTGAAAATATAATAGAAATGCAAAATATTAACTTCTCTAAACAAAACCAGCTGTTTAAAATGTTTGTGTACGCATTCGAGTGCTGCCGTACCGTTTAAGAAATTTATTTAAATGGCTTACAAACCGATTATTTCAAATAACCAGGTACCTCTAGAGAAAAGGGTCCGACAAAATAAATTAACTCTTGGCAATATACAAAGCGTTCCCGCAAAAGTTTTAGAGAGCTTTGCCAATAATGTTTAGAAAGAAGAAACAAATATATTCGCATGGACATATACAACAGTGAACCATTTTGTTTTAGAACGTCCAAATGTATGCCTTTACCCATCAGAGAGGTGTGATGTCACACTGGAGTAATTGCTTTAGATAAATGTGGAAATGCGAACGAGAATGCAAGAAGAAGAAGAAATTACACAAACACTATACCAATAAATTGCACAAGTGTCACTGTTAGCGGAATAACGATACCGTTTGGGTGCCACCTTTGTATAATGTACATCATGGTCTTTACCCAAGGATGATAGTATACCAGGTTTGGTCATCCAACAGGGGGTTAATTTCGGCCTACGCATCATCGAGTACTAAGCGGCAGAGTTCCGTCCGCTCATTTCACACGTATTCACGCACTGGTCCAATCGGTCTAATACTGGCCACACCTCTCTATAGTCTTTACCTACCTATGGATGACGTTGTTGCTGTTATAACAACCAACCAGAACTGTAAATGAAATGGGATTTAGGTTGGAGCGCTGCCCCGGGCTGTCGAAGAAAGGAGCACCCAGTGATATTATTCGTCTAGCTGTTAAATCCGCTACAGTAAGTACAGTCTCCCACAGTACACAACTTCTGCAATATGTTAAGAACTAAATGCTAGACCGAGCTTTTCTGCTTGAGTGCCGATGGTCCAATGACTACGCATGGAAATGGTGTGGAGTCTGCAAGACTTTCTACGTCCTGCGAGTATTGCATTGGGGCCAAAGGGCTCTCGAAATAACACACGAAGAAATGGAATTCCATCTGTTCTGCGTTTTCCTGAGAATTATGGTAAGTTGTGCAATTTCCCATTAGCAACAGTCAGGATGATGCCGATAACCGGGTGGGTGACCTTTGACACCAATTCAGTCCACCCCTTTCCTGGCAAACTAATCAGCAATCTCACCCAGGGCTGCGAGCTCTCACACATCGGCTCAAACAGCTGCATTTTTGAGCACACAAAACATCGAATTAATGGGTCATCCGCCGTATAGTCCTAACTTGGCAGCGAATGACTTCTTTTTATTCCCGTACGTAAAAAACAAACTGAGAGGTCAACGTTTTTCGACAACTGAAGAAGCGGTTGCGGCATTCAGAATGCATGTTTTGGAGGTACCTCATTCAGAGTGGCAAAAGTGCTTCGACAATTGGTTCAAACCCATGCAAAAGTGTATAGATCTTCATGGAGAATATTTTGAAAAACAATAAAGTGATTTTCGATGATTAAAATTTGCTTTTGTTCTCTAATCCCGAAATATAAAAGGCACCCCTCGTACCATATTGGAACCATTAGAATTACATTGAAAAATCTTTAGATATATGTATGTATATAGATATATATTTATATAATGTTTTATCAAATAAAACAAATACTTCAAATAATGTTGTACATAATCAACTTACTTAAATTACATAACTCAGCTCAGCTTATCTATTTAAAATCATCAATTTGCATTATTGATATCTATAGAATATATGTATGTATATATTTTCCTTTATCGACTTTCAGTATTTTTATTTGTAAGCGTAATGTCCAATTCATAATACACACTTATACACATACATGTGTACCTACATAATAAATAAAAGTGGAACTAATTAATTTTTTGTGTGGTGAATTCCTTTTTTGTTGTAAAAGCAAAAAAAACATTCCCCACAAACTTTTAAAGAATGTTGCTGAAGTTCACGGCCGGATATAAATCCAGGTCGTTCCGCTAACGTAAACGAGTCTGTCGTGGGGCCTGTCACGAATTTTGGCATAGGAAGGGACTAGGAGAGCACGTTCTATATTTCAGAAGCTCTCTGCTGTATTTCTGCATAATTATTATGTTGTAAAAACTAACAGACAAGAGGTAAGCAAAATATGTATGTACTAGCATTTCTACTTTTTACTATAAAATTTCGCAATAATTATTTTTTTTATAAATTGATTTTAAATCAATATATGCGCTACAATTTTGTATGTGTTAGTATGCATGTATGTATTCATAGCATCAATTTTAGGAATACTACAAAATATCATTTTTACATGCGCGGTCAATAAATGTTTACAATACTGTGATGTGCTTAAATACAATATTTTTATTTTTACTTGCGATTATCCCCTTACTGACACATCTGTATTTATAATGATGCATTTTATTTATTACAATATCATTTTTTTTTTTCTAATAAATAGATAAATTCGGTTATGCTGCTATGCAGTGTTCAAAATACATACAACTCATTCATGCTACTAGCAAAAAGTAAATAAATACGACTTGTGGCAAAAATTATTTTTCATTGAATTTAAAGCACAATTCATGAGCAAATTCGCATTTTGCTCGAATACAAGAAAACTGTATATGGATATATGTATTTGGGTGCCGACTAAGCAGATGTCTTGACATTTGATAGTCTTCATAACACTTATGTTAAGAAAATAAATAAATAAAATATGTAAGTTTTGCAATTATGCAGGAATCACTTGTTCCTTCAACCATTTTATGGCTCTAAAATGCGCATAGGAAGACGATTGTAGGGATTTGCAAGATTGACATTAGCAGCAGACAACAATTCAGGACGTTCGGCCAAAGTGTCGGAAAGTGCGCGGAATAAAATGTCTGCAAAAAATTTTACAATAATTAGCAAATGATTACGATACATATATGTGATAATCGTTGTCAGCATACGTAAAACTTTTTTCTGCAAATCAATTGGTATAACACCAAGACTTCCTTCACGCTCCAAAAACTCGGTTAATTTCTGTAGCTCGTGCTGTGCTTCATCGGAGCCATGAGACAAAGATTGTGCGAACATAATCTGTTAAGCGTTGACATTGGAAGATAAATGTTTGACTAATGATAATTTCAAGTAACATACCTTTGCCAATTTATACAAAATATCTTCCAAAGTGTATTCATTGTACAGAAATTGCGATATTTTAGTTCTTTCGCCGGTCTCGTCATAATCGTTTAAGTCTGTTATTAAGGAAAATAAATAATGGATTTTGCATTAAAAAACAAAGATAATGTAATTTAGTATAATCCAGGTTACCTTGATTACCGTCATTGTTTAGCGCTTGCAATTTATGCCAAACTGATATATTTTCCACCGATTTCGTTGGATTCTTATTGCTAGCGTGCAAAAGACGATCCAGTCGTAAGTAAGGGAGCAAAGGCTTCTCATTTATTGGTAAGACAGTTGTTGGTGCTATCGGTTTGGTTTGCGGAAAATCGAACATTTTCTGAAATCAAATCGTTTTCAATGAGTAAAAGAAGTAAATAGTGCACATTTCAACAAACTTTATCAATGTTGAAGAAATTTGGAATTAAAAAAAACACAAACTTTTGTGGGAGATTCAGTGTCGTCTGCCATAATGCAAGGTGTCCGGTGGCAGCATTAGGTTTTAAAATTTGCGTGAAATATTGACGAAGGATCTTAGACTTCACCCTTTCAACATTCAAATCATGCAAGTGCGTAAGCCTAACGAATACAACTCGCATAAACATTTCTGCGAGCCAATGTTGAAGCGATTTCGTACGGTAAACACTAGCTTCTGGAGCGATGAGACCCATTTTCATTTAAATGGAGATGTCTGTAAGCAAAATTGCTATTATTATAGGATAAAACCCAGTTTTAAAATATCAACAACAACTACACATTCTCAGAATGACGGTTTATTGTCAATTATCAAACATGCAGAGCATGCTGAACCATTATTTTCTACCAATAATGAGAGAATATCATTCACCGGACACCCTGCACATAAGTGAGGCCTAAGCGTAACCCAAAAGAAGGGTTCAATCCGAGAGCAAAAAAATCAGTGGACTCCGCTTTAATTCCTATGTGAAACAATTGTTTTGATGCAATTCGGGAAGGCAACTAAATAATTTTCACAAAAGTGATCCATAACTGATAGTTAACAAAGAATTATAATGATTTAGAATTTAAAACTTCTTTCAAAATGCATAAATATATATGTATAGGGTGTTTTTTTAGAGGTTAGGTTTTCAAGATGAAATAAAACGTATATATTTTAATGTTATGGCCAAGAATTTAGCTTTATTATAAAGATAAGGGTTTGCCATTATGTTTTAAAAATGATTTCGGGCAAGTGGCCGCCGCGGCTGGCTCGAATAAATTCCGAATATTCATTATGAAATGTCAAACCAAACTGAGCATAAATCAAGTGACAGCTGTCAAAAAGACCATCTACGAAAAAAGTAGTGCCAACTTGAAAACCTAACCTCTAAAAAAAACACCCTTTATATATAATTCACATATCAAGTGTGGTAAACAACAAAGTATCATACGTATAAAAATAAGCAGCTGCAATTCTGGGCCATTCATCTAACGAAGATAGCAAAACTGTGATAAGAAATTACATTACACAAAAATACATCTTTTTTAATTTTATTATATTTTTAATCATATAACTGGTGATTTTTTAGCTATTGTCTTTTAAAACAGCTGACGCACGTTTCGTGTTTTGTTTCACTGTCAAACATCTTCAGTTTGGCCTATAATTTAACCATGAATCCTCTTACAAACGAACATGGCTTGCAAATCATTGAATTTATTATAAAAATGCGTGTTCTGTTAAGAAAGTTTATCGCGCGCTTCTTCCACTTTATGGTCAGTTTAATCGACCCACTGAAGCGGGTATTCGAGCTGTTGTGACTAAATTTAGAACCAAATTTATATTATTGGACATCAAACCACCAAACGCTTACGTACAGTCCGAACTGAAGAAAATATCGCAGCTGTATCGGCCAGTGTTAATGATGATCATCAATTATCGATTCGTCGCCGTTCGCAGCAATTGGGCCTCCGCTACTCAACGATGTGGAAAATTTTGCGAAAGAATTTAGGTGTGAAGCCTTTCAAAATACAGCTGGTTCAAAAATTGAAGCCGAACGACCTACCGCAACGCAGAATTTTTGGTGAATGGGCTCTTAGAAAGCTGGCCGAAGATCTACTTTTTTATCAAAAAATTGTGTTCAGCGACGAAGCTCATTTTTGGTTCAATGAGTACGTAAATAAGCAGAATTGTCGATTTTGGAGTGAAGATCAGCCAGAAGAATTGCAAGAGCTACCAATGTATCCAGAAAAGGTCTTAGTTTGGTGCGGCTTATGGGCTGGAGGTATGATTGGACCGTACTTCTTCACATGTGGTTTCAGCAAGACGGTGCCACATGCCACACAGCACGCGTAACAATGGACTTGTTGAGGCGAGTTCGGTGAACATTTTATTTCACGTTCGGGACCTGTCAATTGACCACCCAGCTCGTGCGATATAACGCCTTTAGATTATTTTTTGTGGGGCTACGTTAAACCTCATGTCCATTCAGCCAAGCCTGCTTCAATTAACGCATTGGAAGACAACATTAAAGCATTTATATGTGAGATACTGGCCGAAACATTGGAAAGAGTATGCCAAAATTGGACTAAGCGGATGGACCATTTGAAGCGCAGACGCGGTCAACATTTGCATGAAATAATCTTCAAACATTAAATTATATGGACTGTACTATCGGGTTCAAAGCCTCAGGCATAAAGCCCCAAATGCTAGAAAATTTGTTTTCTAATAGCGGTCGCTCTTCGACAGGTAATGGCAAACCCCCGAGTGAAATTCGGCCATGAAGAATCAGTAATCTGCCGTTCGGAGGCGGCATAAAACTGTTGGTCCCTCTATTTGTGGAGTCGCGCACCACAAATAGGAGGAAGATCTCGGCCAAACACCCAACAAAAGATGTAGAGTAAATTCTTATTATCATTATTATTTCTTAGCGGTTTTAATACAAATTTCTAAATAAGCCAAAAATAGTCGATGATCCAATGTTGGACATCACAAAAACCAGAATTCGAATTTTAAACTAAAATTCCTTCTCAGTGATGCTTTCTAATATGTCTCATACATACATACAATAGACATTATAGCGTTATCGAACGAACGATTTTGAAAGAAATAATTTTTTTTTTTTAAATATGAATAAGTGTAGAAAAAATTAAAAATATACACATGTCCTTTTACCTTGTCTATGTTGATATTCAAACCAGCTTCGGGGAAAATACGATTTGTATAAGATTGTTGTAGGTACTCAATGCCAACACGCACCTCTCGTAGAAATGCCAACGCGTTTTCACGCGAAATCTATTGAGCAAACCAATCGGAAATATTTACAAATACTAAATTTTCATACAAACTTACCACTCCTCGATCGATAAGCTCTTCAACGGCGCGTGCAACACCCGCCTCATCCCCAGTCCAAAACACGTACTGGGCCATGTCCAGTGGTGATATTTGTCCATTGTGACGCTTGAGAAGATCTCCGACAGTCTATTGAAAATATAATATTAGGAACCATGAATATGGAATAAAGGCGATCGCACGAAGTAGGATATAATATTCCTAATATAAATGTTTATATGAATCGCTATAGGCATTCTAACGAAACGCAATGAGAATGAGAATGAGGCGGGTCGAAATGGAATAAAAAAAGCTGTGTGTAAGTAGTATCGATTTTTTTTTGTTTGAAAGGCTCATGTAAGCCACTATGTATCCAAAATGACATCGCTCAATTTACTGGTTGCGGTTTCGCACTATTGCATGGAGCCGAGAGTTACAATTCGCAATGACTCTACTGCATAGATCCAGCTAAATTTTATCAATGAACTGGGTTATGTTGACTTTGAGCTGCGGTCAATGGCAGCTAATTGGAAGAGATATACGATTTCAGAAACCCTCTGAAGAAAAGGTGTACCAGTTTCAAATAACACGAGCCTGATGTCCTAATTACGTACACCTCCAGGAAATATATTCATACCCACAAATTGTTGGAACAAGGGGAGGAATTCGCAACGCAATTCCATTCCTATACTATTATATTTATATTATACGAATTTTCATCCATACTTTTTGAAACTAAGACATTTCTTCTGATACGCACTCAGACTATTAAAGCTTTTAAAACTTCAATAGTAATTGCTAACATAAGGTGCTAAACAGAGTCCGGCTAATGGACATACCACTACAGGTATTTTGAACAGAAAGCGGTTTGAAGAAAAAACAATTGCAACTTCCTTCTTAAATTTTATTATAAGTTACACATTCACGTTAATATCATCGCTATCCATGGCAATATTACAATCCTCACTGCTCATCGGCCAGCAATACTACTTCCACAAAAATATGCTGATTTCAGACGAAGGGCTATGTATGTGATTGAAACCTCAATAAGAGTTATGAGCATGTTATTTCTTCCTCTTTTCCAAACGAATTTGTTGTAAAGATTCAAGTTGTGATCAACAACTTAATACCCATCTATAGGATATAGTGGTGCCCTGGGCAACGATCTACTATCGGACTTCATGCATGGAGTTCAAACAAACAGGTTCATCTGGCTTTCATGAATAGTAACCAAGAAGCGTTGGAATAATCTGGATAAGTATATGCATATATTATCACATTCACGCTGGACAACAGTCGATGAATAAAAAACAGGAAACTTCCGAAGGTTTTCAAAGGCGAATACGAACACGGGAATACAAACAGGGCCGTGAAAAACCAGGCTCGAAGCTTCTTACAATAATATATGCAGGAACTATGCAAATGAGTAGAAATTTGTCAGAAGGCACTTCGAAGAATGTGTTTAACCTTTCTATACGACTACTTCTCCGAGGAGAGAGAAAGTTTGGGTCAAATTTCGTTAAAAAGGTTGATTAGATTTATCAAGGATTCCCAATGAATTTGAGTTACGAAAAGGGATACTTGTGGAAGCTTTTCTCTCTACCACAATACGCTTGTTTCGTCACCGAGTTACCTCTGTAAAAACAATAGGTTTATTCCAATCGAATATGTATGTATAACCTGCATTCTTATATTTCCTAATTTTCAACTTTTCTTTAAGTGTCTCGAATACTTATTATTCCTCTTTGTATATGTACATATGTACATACATATGTAGCTAAAATTTGAGAAAAATCCATCAATTTATGTTCACTTAAAGAAACATTTCCGCATAAAGAGCGTTTGCTTCCGCCTGTGCATTATGAACAAAGCACTAGTCCATACACAAATACATACACCCTTATATAAGGCCAACAGAAGTAAATTTATGTAGGACTTAGCCATGTACATACATACATATGTAGATATTTTGCTTTTAAGTTTCATCTTTTGAAAAATTGCATTAAAACTACTTATTGGCCGGTTCTTTTGTTTCCTCCTTTTATTGAGCAGTTGCCAATTGATAACTTGTATCTACTTATGAAGCTGCCAACTATTCCAAGGATAATTTGCATGTATGACAGTTTAAGTTTTACATATATGTAAATGTGCATATTAATGTATTAATAAAATTTATGTGGGTTGTGACCAATCAGTTATTTGCAATGGACTTACTATATTTGCATAAAAGTGACTGAATGTACACCATCCCAGCAGTGAAACCAGTGATGTAGTGAAATGGCTACAAGCCTTGCGGCTACTGCTGAGTAGATTTCATTTTAGATTTGGTAGATTTGATTTTACTTGATAAAAATTTAAATAATAAATGTATGTTATATAATATTTCTTAAATATTTACAATTTACACTTCTATTTTATTTTATTTTATTTTTTATTTTATGTTTTATTTAATACTTAATTATTGATTAATTCAACGTCGAGTATTTTTTTTAGTAAATGATGTTGTACAGACTTTTATTTTTATAAATCTATTTTTATGTCTACATTTTTGTGCCTAAGGGATATATAATTTTATTCACATAACACATTGTATGTGAATCGAGATATATATAGACATATGTCCACCAAAATGCTCAGAATGATGAGATGAATCGATTTAGCCATGTCCCTCTGTCCTTTCGTGCGCACGTTAATGCACGAGCAAAAATTAATATATTTATTTCAATGAAACTTGGTACACAAGGAGTTTGGTATTGGAAATGGGCGATATGGTTCAATGACCATGCCCACCTGCCATATAATGGTAATTTTCAAAACACAAAATCGTGATATCTCTGATATAAATGAAGCAAAATTACTCAATTACAAATAAATAATCCAAAAAAATTCGTGGCAAGTAAATAAAATTTTGAAAAATGGGCGGGTGGGTGCGTATATCTCGATAACAACTTAATAAAACTCGCCCAAATTTGGTGCACATATTGCTCCCCATCTCATTTAGATCAGACATAGTTACAATTGAGATCGGGTTAAAACCACGGCCACTTTTTATACGTTAAGACTCAATTTATATCCGTCCATCTGATGTTATAAGCTATAAGTCCCATTGACTGTCAATTTGTTTGATTTAAAAAATTAACAGTCAGCCCAAATTACTATAATTCTAGTAAAATGCGCGCATGCGTATAAAGTTCGGTTCGGACTGAATTAAGCATTGTTTAATTGTTTTTTACACCAATTCAACCGTAAAGTCAGCGGGTTTGTCGGAAATTACTTCTAAGAAATTATCAAAATTAGTTATAGTATTATATTATTATATATCCGGAAACTGGTATTAGTTCTGAACTATCGAAGATAAAGATGCAACAAGCGAGCAAGACTCCCTAGGGAATCCCCGACTAAAGTTCACCTTTTTTTGTTTGTTTTTGCTTTTATGAAATGCAAATTCACTATGCAGACACCAAATTTGAACCAATGGATTTCACTGCAGGGATGTGATTGAATGCGGTGTCAATGTGTGAGGCGCAAACTGTGCCACTTTTGCTTAAGACCGAACTGAACTACGTTTCATCATAAGAACCTGTTGTGGTGGCATTAAGGTCACCGAGCGACGTTGGGCTGTTGATTTGATTTGTTCAGTTAACTTAGCGGACGGATTCGTTCCCATAATTTCTTTCTCATTCAAACCGACAGTTTCGACGTCGAGCGGAAGTGTGTCTGATTCAACAGCAGTTGTACTTTTGCCATCGCTGTTGCTTTGGATGGGTGCTTCAGTGGTTGTCGTTGTTGTTGTAGTACTAGTGGAAGTAGAAGTGGCGGACGTTGTCATTTTTGTAGATGTAGTTGTGGTGGTTGGAAGCACTTCCGGATTTTGACCAAATGCCAACCGTGCGGCACCATAAAAAGGCTGTACAGTACATACACATACATAGATACAATTATGTATACATGTACACATACACAAAATGCATAGTAACATATAATATCAAGATATTTGTAGGATATTTATTTGCAGAATTTGCATTTCTTGCTTTTGTTTGAAAATTATAATGATGACAATAAATCAATGATATAAAACTTACCTTAATGGCAGACGGTGCAGGCGGATTGCCACCAGCGGTTATAGCGGTACCACTTTCAGCAAGTTGCTGTTGACCTGAAGTGGCGCCGCCAGCCTCTGCTGGAGCTTTGCCACCATTGTCATGTTGTAGGGTGGGTGGACGATGCATTCCGCTACCCTCAACCGGTGATTGCTGCTCACCTCGAGTATCGGGAACTACCGGAACTAGCGGTAACTCCGTTGTTGTGCTTTTCTCCAGTTTCGTGGTAATCGCAGGCATTTGTTCTAATTGATGCTCCAATTCTTGCGACTCACTTAGTGGCTCAGCATTAACGGTTTTATCGACGTTGTACGGCTCGAAGGTTTCATCTGGGTATGTTGGTTTTTGCTCTGTAACTTCTGCATTTTCATTGTCATAATGGCCTTTTAATTTCTCCAATTCAACAACATCGGTGTCGGACTTAAGATATAGAGGCCAGAAAAATTTTAATAGAATTGAGATCAATTAGACTACCAAATAAGCTTTTACAGTACGTCATAATTTATTGCAACACTCGATTTAGGCACACCCTAATTAATTGCAACTCTGCAAATAACTTCATTGAAACCTTTAGTAGCGTTTTAGTGGGAAATTCAACGTCAATTTTTGGTATTTTAGAACCGTTATTTTATGCTACTTTCCGCATGGCGGTTTTCGTGAGAAGTGTTTATTAGTGAGCTAATCGTGCAAGAGCGGACACCGTAACCGAATAGGTGGTGCATGAGTATCATTCGGAAGTGCACTGGTTCGAAACACCTGACATGAAAATTATAGACAAACCTTTTCTATTAGCGGTCGCCCTTCGGCAGGCAATGGCAAACCTCCGAGTGTATTTCTGTCATGAAAAAGTTGCTCATAAAAAGCCATCTGCCGTTCGGAGGTGGCATAAACCTCAAAACGCGCGCCACGAATAGGATGAGGAACCCGGCCAAACATTCAAAAAGGATGAAAGCGCCAATTATATTTATGTACATATATGTATAAATATATATAAACGTGTAGGAGGCTTTTATGTGTCTACTGATGTGTATTATTACATCAGCTGGCAGGAGTTTCGTTCCATGCTCATTTATTTGCAACAGCCCTGGTTTTCATTATGTTGCAATAACCGAGAACGTACTGTGTGTGCATATATGTATGTACATGAATAGGTCACTAGGGGTAAAATAGAGATATATATAGTATATGTATTGTACATACACATAAGACTTAAATATTTGAAGTATGCACTCCATGCATATCGAATATATAACCTTAATACAAAAGGTCATAACTCATATTTTTACGAAATCGAGTTTTTAACGGATTTTGATGTAATAACTTCTAAATAAGATTTTACAAAAAAATTATTGCATTGCTAGGTAATTTTTGCAAATGTCTTCTTACGCCAATCATATTTGAAACTTGTGAACTAGACAGCGTATACAAACAGAGAATCAATGGTCAAAATAAAAATTTCCATCACTCAAAATCATGTTTTTCTTATAATATTTAGTAAAAAAGTTATTCAAAAACAAATTTAATGATTCATTTTGTACCACCTCGAAAAAGCATTGACATAAACTTTGAAAAAAGTACCATCGATTTGCTTATACTTTGCTTTTTTTGTTTCTGTTAGATTTTTTAGTCACTTATTTTCTTCCGCTGTTAAGTAATGCTATACTTCTACATTTAATGTAAA
Source organism: Anastrepha obliqua (assembly GCF_027943255.1). Taxonomy (NCBI): domain Eukaryota; kingdom Metazoa; phylum Arthropoda; class Insecta; order Diptera; family Tephritidae; genus Anastrepha; species Anastrepha obliqua. Next base: position 94,756,182 of record NC_072892.1, read on the forward strand.
ACTAATTCAAGAACTCACATGAATCTCTAAGCCACTCTTTTTGAATCTGTATGTATTCTCACCATGTACAGAAGGGCCTGTGGGAGAAAAAAGTTATATCAATTCACCTTTATGTACACGCGTATGTATGTATATAAGTTCACCGCTGATTTGTGGTCACAAGCAGTAACCGCCTAAGTCGACTTAAGAAATAATTGAGTTACTTGCTAACGTGTTCTACTAACAAAACTATATACATAGATACATACATACGTACATATGTAAGTATTAGTCGAAGCTTATAAGCAGGTATTACTAAAGCTGGCCACAAACAGGTTACAATTCCCAGCGATTTGTTGCACTTAGAAGAAAATCCATCGTGCATGGCGAAGTGCGGGCACAAATCCCAAGTTATTTGAAATTTTCATTTAAAAGGTATTTTTTGTTGTTCTTTCATCCAAACCTGTTTTTTTCTTTTTTTTTCTTAAGGGGTAACACCACTGTAGAAATTTCAAAAAATTGATTTTTTTTTTATAAGCTTAAAAAATTCTTTGAACCTTTTAAAATACGGAACAAAAAGTTTTATACGTTACCGAAGTCTATTTCATAAATATTTTAAGCTTTTAACCAAGCGTTAGTGACTGCTACTTAACGACTTCTCCAAATTTCCAAACTTTAAACGCGTTTTTCTCAAAACACGTTTTCTGAAATTGGCACGCAGCATAACTCAAACAATTTTAAATATTTTTAATCAGGTTTTTCACTACGTCTGTATAATAACCTTCTTAAGAGAAGAGCGTAGGGGATTTTCGATAGATTAATTTAAACGATTGTTATAATTATTTAAGTGCCGTTTTTTTAGTCCAAAATAGAGTGTTTTCCTTCAAATGCTTGTTAATTCCACAAAAATAAATATTTTTTAAATCCCCTACGTGTTTCTCTAGCTATTTTTATCTAGATTAAGAAAAAAAATGTTTCTTTGTTCCAGATTAAAATTTGCACCCTCTGTGCTGCGTGCCGCGGAGCTCCTTCAAGAGAAACCACATTACAAAAATGTCTCCAATGCCGCCATTTTGTAAAATTTTTCGATCAAACTTTGTAGTTTTGTATTTTAGTATATAAGTAATAACTTCCCTTCTATACAAAAAAATTCTTTAAAAATCGTGTTTATTTTACGCGTGTACAGTGGTGTTACCCCTTAATGTGCATCTAAATAACTGCAACAGCAATCGCTTCATCCGCTTTTTTGTTTCGCATGTTAACAGTTCGGCGATCGCAGCGAAATGATGGTTTATGGATTTGTGTACAATGTGTGTGGTATGGACTAGGCACAAATCGCTGGGAATTGTGCCCTGTTCGTGGCCAACTTAACAAGGAAGGAAGTGCTATATTCGGTCTCGACCAAACTGTATATACCCATGCACACTTTAGTAAAATTTATTTTGAGCAGGTTTGGAATTTATTTTTGAGTCAAACAAACTCATTGACAATGAAAGTTATAGCTTGTAAAAGCAGGCGGACGAATGAAAATTTAATCCGAATATGTCAAAAGTATGCGAGGTTTTCCTCCGACCTGAGTAATAATTCGGATCGGATCCAAATGAGGTGGGCAGCAATACCAAATTTTGGCGCCCCAGTAAACTAGCCCTGTCTAGTGTACCGTATCCCCACCAAATTTTGGCGCGTTTTATTAACTCACTCTCCAACACATTTACCCAAAAGTGGGTATGGCACCGTCCATTTTACAAAATGTTACTTGTGTCGTATTTCTTGTTTGGGATCATCACTTTTACGAATTTGAGTAATTTTGTTATCAGTTTTTTTCCTTTTTGGAAAATTACCGTCATATTGGTGGTTCGCGATTTCGCCCGATATTTTCAATACCATTTTGCCTCGGACAAAGAATAATATGTGCACCAGGTTTGGCTGAAATATATAAATTTTTGCTCGAGTTATCGTGCGTTCGAATGTGCGGGCTGCTAAATCGACTCCACTCATCATTCTAAGCATTTGGGTATACATATCGCCCATTTACTTCAATAGTATCAAAATCCAAAAAACCAAAATGTTGAGAAAAACGTTTTCATAGTTTTCAAGTTACGATGCATCTCTAAGTAAAAGTTAAACATGTTTTCATGCGATTGTATGGATAGATATCGCCGTGAATTTTTTACATAGCACAGAAGAAGATATTGTGTCATTGCTGCATACTTTTTTTTTATTATTATTATTATTATTTTGATAAGACACTATTGAAGTAAATGTGCGATATGTTTACATCTATCTCTATTCCTTTACAACCATCTGTTACATATATGAACATGCATATAAAGTGTTTTCTCTCGAAATCATAATTTTTGACTTAGGCGATTATTGCTGTGACAACAAATGTATAAAAAGTTTTATACAAATTTAAGGCAATGCATTCCTTGCAATATGTTTGTATATATGATACTAAAGCCATAAATCAAATAAAATCAATATTGGCATGTCAGCCGGATCTGAGTACCGGGATCGCCTGCATTGTATTTGCCGAATTTTGCGACACAAATTTAGTTGACATTGGCATATTTTCCGTTTAGAAAAAAAAATAAAATTGAGTTTTTATAGGAAAAAATTAAAATATTAATAACATCAATTTTTAAACAAAAGCCCTACAAATATACATACATACGCTTGCAAATATGTATAAGTATAATACATATACATACTATATATACATATGTATGTAAGTACAATTTATAGAAATATAAACTTATATGCCATATTTAATATTTACATACAACTTACCGAATAAAAGTGGTAAATTTATGGTTGGATATGCATAAAGTCCAATGACTCCGCTAAATAACCAAATCACTGCGTGCAGTCGATGCAAAAGCATTTTAGTCTTTTTTGTGGCGTTTGACCTAGAATAAATCAAAACCCGAAGGTACAATTATTTGGTTTTTTAGTTATTAAGTTGGATTAACTAAATGAGCCCATAACAAGCCAAATATTTTATAGGGCTTATCAAACCTACGTATCAAACTAGCAAATGTTATGTTTATGGAATATCGATTCCCTTTAATAACGCTTCCTTGCAAACAATTTCTACTTATAAATACTTATTGCGGCAATCAATTCAGCTTTATTTCACTTCTTTTAAAAACTTGTATTAGTTAAAGCTTCAGCGGTGACTTGTAGTGGCTTTATAATAAAATTACATTTAATCCTTGTAATAAACAACATTTAAAGGATACAATGACCGTCATCGACTGCTAAAGCGCAGTAGTTATTCACAACTTAATCCATTCACACTTACACATCTACACACATACCTACATCGCTCGGTACACGAGCGCCCATTCTTACAACATATTATGCGCTCGCGTTTCTAAAAATAGCATGAAAACACCAACAAATCGATATTCCACAACAAAAACAAATATACAAAAATGTAAAGCTAAGGAAGAACAGTGCCAACAACGTGACACGGACGGGGAATGCAATAATGTATTATAGGCAGCCAAAGACCAATAATGCGGCTCATTTCGCAATTGAAAGCATGGGAGGCATAGATTATGATTGGCGCAAGGTGGTTTAATCCACCACTAAAATAATTTGCATAAGCTGGCCATTACAGTACATAATTGTTTTTATTATACACTTTATAAATATCATAGTTCTGGTTAAATATAAATAAGTATATGGGTGTCACAGCGCCCTTGAAAAAAATACTCTTAAAAATAACAGTGTATAACGTAAGCCATATATTGTATAGGCAGAATATCACTTCCGCTTTAAATTTCTCGGAGTGTACGTATTCAACAACATTCTTGCTTTCCAGGTCACCTGTAAAAGTTCAAGGCGACTTTGTCGTTGATCCCTTATAACAAACAAGTCATACAGATTATTTCAAAATGTGTAGAAATAAAAAAAGGTAAATATCTTCTTAAACGGTAGTTTCAAATTGCACATTCACTATTCCTAGACATATCATAGCTTCTCACACACTTGTATTTACTCGTGCACCCAGGATTACATTGATTTATATTTCTTAGCTTTTCAACCACTATACGGAATTCTTTTTACCATTTTTTGGTTATTTGCTTCATTTCGCCAATCAATTACATACCACTTAAACTTATGTCAACACGTCCGCTCTGCTTGAAAGTAAAAAACACTTTGTTTGCCATCATCCTTACCCTAAATAGGTTTCCCTGTTAACCGCTTTCCATTGAGCTTTCAAACCACTACAGAAAGCTTTGAAGCTTCAATTGCACATTTGCCAAATAACCAAGGCGAATCTTACAAAAACAAAACTCATGCATTATCTCTATTGAATAGTTTCTTTGTTTTTACAGTACATTTGTTTTATTAATATTATTATTTGACAACATGGTAGTTTACTATTAATAATCGTAAATTAACTACATCCAGGGAATGGCTCTGTGCGATTCTTACGGAGCACAAACTGTATTTTGCGATTCATATCTTCATTGTAGATTGCTTTGCATTTCTCAAAGTTTACACGTCGTCGTACCTACAAGAGAAAGTCAATGTTTTATTTACAAATATCCCTTTTGTTTTAGTGCGATTTGACTGATATTAACCTGAAATGGTTTCTCATAGAAGCGTGTTCTTCGGAACTGATCGAATATTTCCTCTTTACCCAAAATGCGATTTAGTAGGCGGCATGCTTCCTCTACATTATTTTTTTGCACCATCACGGTGCGCGCCATGAATTGTACATGCCTCATCCTACTATTTTTATTTTATAATCGTCAAATATATCTACTTTATAACAAATTCTGTAACTTTAATCACTTCGTTTATATCACATTCACAAAATTATTTGCGGCAATTGCGACACAAACAGCTGATTTATTTTCATCCCCTGTCGTGAACAAAACTTGACGACCAGGTGTCGCTTAAATCAATTGTTTAGAGAACGAGCGAACATTATTTTTTGAGGGCGAAATTCGGTTCAATTTCGACAAATTTTATATATGTTGGTGGAAAACGCAGACCAGGGCTTTAAAAAAATAAATAAAAACTTTTAAAAATAAAGGCTAAACTTTCCTTTATTATGTATGAATAAAAGGGGAGGGAGCGTGTCACCTCCCACTATCCTCATCGGAAAATGCAAGGACGGGCCAGTCTAACAATGAAAGTCAAAACATCCTAGGGTTCCTGTATAGTCCTCAGGAAAACCATAAAAATTCCGTTTTTTAATGAACGTATTTGCTAACTGTACAGAAATATCGTTGAAGAAAAATTTATAAATTAATTGTTAACCCAGCAGGCAAAAGCCAAGGTTTTATAATTAATAATGTATGTGAAAATGTTGGTTTCCCGTAAAATTTATAATTTGTCGCTGCAATTGAACTTCGACTGTGGCGTTTTCACAGCATATTTTCATGTATACGAAATATTCGTAGTGGAAAAATTACAAAATAAAAATAGGAATTCAAAAGCGATGTGTTTCTTCTAATTTCATTAGCATATGTATTAAACATTTTTAGCGCATAAAGGCAGAATAAACTATTTTCTTTTGCTCGAAAATGAACGAAGTACATTGTACAGTTTTTTCGAATGAAAAGTTATGCGATAAAATGTTCATGTTAAAATACATCTCGATAATTTTTCCGAACGATATAAAATTGACAGTTCGCATGCGATAGCTTATTGCAAATTGAAATGTGGAGTTATCTCAGCTACAACAACAACTTCATATAAATAATGAAAACCGATACATTTACACTGCCTTACCGACAAGACACGAAATCGCAATACTATACTTAGTGATGTTTAATTATAAATTATCAATTATACAGCCACAATGTACCGATAGGAACAATAAATTAAATTAAATAATTGTGTAAGTATGGTTCCGATCTGTGCATAATTTTAAGAAACCGAAATCCATATGTCAAAAGATGCCGAGAATGAACAAATCATTTAAGTGAATTAAAAATTTATTTATAACAATAATATATGGAAACTATGGGAATAAAACCAGTTCGAGTTCAATTTGACTCCAAGGAAACTAATGATTTGAGTTTGATGAGTGTTTGGTATAATTTCATACTTATCTCAGCTTGGAATCTCACTCTCCATTTTCTATTACGCACTATTTTCAGATGGCATTTACTTGCCTTTGCTTCGTATTGAAAATTTACACTTTCATCATCAGTTTCGTTAAAGAAATAATTATTTTTTCAGTAAGAGCGCTTCAACTTTTGAACTTTTTTGAATAAAACACTAACGGTTTGACTTTTTTAACTAATTTTTTTTTTTTATTATCGAGTTTGAACATATACATTTAAGTATGAAATTCGATTTCTTTTGCATGACCACCGCGTGCACGTTTTACGAAGTCCAGTCGTTGAACCCAATTTTCGACCACTCTTTTGCATAAATCGGCCGAAATTCCAGCAATTTCGCGTTCAATATTGGCTCTGAGCTCACAAATCGTCGCCGGCTTGTTACTGTAGACCAATGACTTCACATAACCCTAAAATGGGATGGCTTGTTAAATGGACCGTTAAATGGCCGTAATGCTTTTAAAGGAGCAGCAACAGAACGATTATTTTCATAAACACAATTTGCAATCGTTACTCAAGTGTGTAGCGTTCCATGATGAAATGTATACTAATGAAGTTTACAAATGACAAGCGAAAAATAAAAAATATTGCGTCGTTCGCCCTCCCTATCGGAAAAAAGTTGAAGCGCACCTATTGAATAACCCTATATTTGTAATATATTTTTTCAACTTTTAATTTCTTCGGAATAGATAAAAAAACTTTTTAAGCCCAGCAAAACATAGCGGTAGCTAAACTTAAAACATATTCTAAGATAATTAATTTTTATATATAAATTTAAGGTGAATTCATAAATTATTAGCACAGCTAATGCTTTTCTCGTTGTCGGGGTTTGTATGACCAAGTGTTTATGTTTTGTTAACAATCTGATGGCTGGCGAGAGAAACTTTCACTTTGGAACACAAATTATCGATGTCATTTCCGGACGCTATTATGGAACAATCGTCAGCATAGGGGACCAGTGAAACTTCTTCTGGTGATTGGGAGACTTTCGAGATGTAGAAGTTGAAAAGCAAGGGGGAAAGGACACCACCCTCCTGCACACCTTGCTTTATCCTCTTCTGACTAACGAATGCTGACCACTCAGATAGTTCGCGGACCACCTCTTCAGTCCTGGCACACAGTTGTTTTGCAGTTTCTGCAACCATTAGTGATGTCCATTAGCTCCAGTAGTCATAACATAAGATCCCTAATTGAACCAAGTAAGGTCTATAATTACTAGCATAAGGCATATATTATATATGTAAAATACCTTAATGAAATAAATTAAGGAATTCATTCTTTACATACAGATGTTTATGTATATGAATACATATTTCTTTCGAAAACAATGGATATTTCAAAATTAAAAATGTGTGCTATCCGACAAGAATAAATTAGATTTTTATGCGTCATATATTATATTTTCATAGAAATAAATGGTCAAAACTATGTGTCATACCGCAAGATACTGAAAGAAGTACCGGTACAAAAGTTAAGTTAAGTTCATGAAACACGGTAAATAGTAATCGAAAGAGCACTGCATTATCGTCACACACGTTTCTATTCTAGAAGATTCATGCGTCAGTCATTGTTGGTTGTGTGTTGATTTGTTCATTCTGTTCGGGAATTGGTGGGTTCGGTCTTCCACATTTTCTCAGTTGAAAATCCAAATCGCATTCGAGCATTCGAGTGAAGTTTCTTCTCGTCGGTGGTTTATCTTGATCGCAGTGTAACCACGTTTCTATTGTGAGTTTTAAGAAAAGTATTGTGTAAATTATTCTGGAGTTGCTGGTATATTATTTATTAGAAGAACAGCTGCAAAACAAGAGATTAAAGCATTATATTTACAATTTGTGAAGGCAATTTGTTCTTAAGCTCAGTACTCTAGGAGGAAAGGTTATTAAGAATAGAAAATATCTAATGCTACTGCGTACTTACGATATGAAGAAAATAGACAAACGCATGATATTGAAAGTAATTCAAGGGCCATTTTAACATGTAATGTAGATTATTGTAAATGTAGGATGTAATTTTCACTGTATACGTACGACTAGTGTAAAAGAAAAGGGATGGAGTGACATTTACTTGGTATAATAAAATCATCTACATACATACAGGGCCCAACATGGCGTCAGGTCAATAGTTCGAAAGTTAAACATGTTGAACTTTGTATTATGAAAGTTTTTTAATAGCTTAAAAAATTTGCAAATAGTAACGGGTAAGCGAATGAAATTTGGCAAAGAAAATCTAATGGTAGACCGAGGCGGTGTCGAAGAAAAATCGATATTACTGCAATAGACTGCAACAATCGGAAGTATGCTCGTAATCCGTCGTTTGGCTTTGTTCGTGTAGTTTTGCTGAATGTGGTTGTTCCTATTCTACTCGTTACTTTGATGTGCATTTTTCTCTTTAACATAAAAAGCAGTTCGTAGTTAGGCACATACTTTCTCGATATTTCGTAACAGCAAATATTTGAAAAGTTCGTCTATTATTTGGAAAATATCTTGGCGTAGGTGTGTAGGAATACATTTTTGTCTACCTGGTAAAAACAAAAAAACAAAATGGAGTGATGATTTCTACCCGCATAGTATTGTCAGGCAGAAATTAAAAGAAATTTCTATTGAAAATAAGCAGTCGTTAACCCATGAATAAGTAGTAAATATGAAGTATTCGGGCTTAGTATTTATTTGGACTAGCAATGATACAAATGTGAGGGGTTTTAGTGCAATCTACAATTTTAAGACGGCTAAAGGAAAAATGGATTTATTGTTTAACGGTGTAGGGAGAAATGCACTTTCCAAAATATCTAGATTTTGGTGATTTGTATATGTACTACATAATTTACAAGAACTGCAACATTGGATTTTTATGTCAAATTCTATTCATAAATAGAAATATTGAAGTATAAATTTTTTTAACACTAATATAAATCAGAGGAATTTCCAGAAAAACTTGATTTTTCGTTCTTTTTCTTTTTTTTTTCTATATATAATATATATTGCTCACTTCGTGTATTTCTCTACACTTTTCAGATCGTACATTTTCGTTTGTTTTCCTTTGGGCAGCTGTGAATCTACTGTTAATTCGATTCATAGGCAATAAAGAATCACGAGAATAATGGTTAAAGAAACTGGTTATTATGACCTGTTGGGTGTGAAGCCCGACGCGACTGGTGATGAGCTAAAGAAGGCATACAGAAAGTTAGCGTTAAAATATCATCCTGACAAGAACCCAAATGAGGGTGAGCGTTTCAAAGCAATTTCACAGGCTTATGAAGTGCTGTCAGATCGCGAGAAACGACAGATCTACGATGAGGGAGGCGAAGCGGCGATCAAAAAAGGCGGTGCTGACTCAGGTGACTTCCGCAGTCCTATGGACTTCTTTGAGAAGTTCTTTGGGCCTGGTTTTGGCGGTGGTGGCCGACGACGTGAACGCCGTGGTAAGGATGTTGTCCATCAGATGTCAGTCCAGCTAGAAGAATTGTACAATGGTGCCACACGAAAATTGGCTCTTCAGAAGAATGTGATTTGCGATAAATGTGAGGGTCGAGGTGGCAAAAAGGGTGCGATTGAGAAATGTATGCAATGCCGCGGTAGTGGTGTAGAAACTCGTGTACAACAGATTGGCCCTGGTCTGGTACAGCATACCGAGCAAGTGTGCCGTAAATGTATGGGTACTGGAGAGATGATATCTGAGAAAGATCGTTGTAAGCAGTGCAATGGTCGAAAAACTGTGAGGGAACGTAAAGTATTGGAAGTACATATAGAGAAAGGAATGCGTGATGGTCAGAAAATTGTATTCAATGGAGAAGGTGATCATGAGCCTGATTCCCAACCTGGCGACATTATCATCTTATTGGATGAGAAAGAACATTCGACATTTGTTCATGCTGGTACTGATCTAATGATGAAAATGCCAATTCAGTTGGTAGAAGCACTTTGCGGTTTTGAACGCGTGATTAAGACTCTAGATGATCGTGATCTTGTAATACGGTCAAAACCTGGTGAGGTAGTCAAGCAGGAAATGACAAAGTGTGTAATGGAGGAAGGTATGCCGCTGTATAAGAATCCACTGGAGAAAGGTCGCTTGATCATTCAGTTCGAAGTTGTTTTCCCCTCCACTATTCCGTTGACAGTTATCCCCACTCTTGAACAATGTTTGCCCCCAAGACCCGAAGTAACTATACCACTTGATGCAGAGACAGTCGAATTGGTAAGCGCCTACAATGCTGTTATTTTAAAGTCGTATATATTCTGATTATGGTTTTATTAATCTTTCAGGAGGAATTCGATCCTAAGCAGCGCCGTCAACAACAACACCAGCGCATGGCATATGAGGAAGATGATCGTGGCTACGAGCAAGGACCCAGAATAGAACAATGTTCTTCAAGTTAAGCGCATACAACAAACATCTCCATCAAACAAATTATGTTTAATCGTTTAACTAACCCTACAAGCCGTGAACATGCAGAAGCACTACAAAACTAGATAAATTTTAATGAGCAAACAAACCAGCCAATGCGCCTGCAACAACAATAACGTCGAAATAACAAAAAGGATTTACTTATACTTACTGGAGCAATCACTGTATCGTATACGTGTTGGATCGATAATATGTATGATGTGCCGTTGTTTTGGTTTTTTAAACTACAACTTCGCCAGCATCGCATAAACTTTTGTGAGAACAACTCGCAATATAATTGTTCGGAATGCCCTTTTTTGCGAAAGTATCGACGGAATGTACTACATAAATCGCATTCTTCAAGGCTATTCTATTTAACTATAGACTACAAATTAGAAATTCAAAAGAAATTAATTATTTAAATGGTTACTTTAACGGCAAATATACTATAATACTTCAAGAGTAGTTTTCTTTTTATTGATTAATTAATAGTTGGCGAGTATATAATTTGTTAGGTGTTTGGATGGCTAGCTTCTCTAATTTGCGTTGTATGTCTTGATATTGTTCCAAAAATGAGACAAAGGGAGGGGCGTCCAGTTTTATGCAGCCTCCATGACAGATAGTTTTCGTTTCCACGACAGTCGGTTCTACGTTACCGAAACGACCCGGATTTATATCCGGCCAAGGACTATCACTCCAGCAGTAATCCCCGTATGTAAATATGGGGAATTTTTATGCTGCTACAACAATAACAGATAGTTTTTTTATCAGAAAGTTTTTCTGACAGAAATATACTCGGAGGTTTATCATTGTCTTCAGAAAAGCATTCACTCTTGGAATACGTTCTGGATATTGGAGCAGTTTAATTTCGCTCCTACTTAATGAAAATTGTCCTACCCTTAATCAGTGAATTTTCGGTGTGTGAAGGTTCTTTGCTTGATACCAACCGCCTCTTCACATATCCACACATATAGAACTCTCCCCTCGGGTATATGATGATCCCGTCATACAAATTCCCGAAAGACGAAATCGTGCCATTTATTTTTATATTTTGCCTGGATACCTTCTGTTTCTACTCAAAATAGCGCATGGAAGATACCTAATAAAATAATGCCAATGCCAATGGAAATGGTGCCTAATACTAGAAGTGTCCAAGGGAAGAAAAACTATTTTGTAGTTCGAAAACAAGTATTGCAAAAGACTCAGAAATAGCCATTCCCATGGCTACGTTACCGCCCCAGTAAACTATCTCTGACCAGCTGTCATTGAACCCAACCCTTGACCCAAAGTATATTTCTGATGCAAGCAGCGCGACGGGTGGTACCATCTTAAGACCTGCTCTGGCCTTAAGAGGCATGGGGAATGGCCCAAGACCTGCTCTTGGTACCCGCACAGTCTGTTCCGTCAGGCCAGAGTACCTCGGAATCTGACATCAAAATGCAATACCTACAATGGCTAGTGCCTTTTTCGGATTGGACACGTGACTACGTTGCCCCTTGCTGTAGAGCTCTGCACCCGCAACCGCCGCCCTCTCTCATCAGGCCGCAAAAACAAGAGGAGAATGCATAGCAGCGCTAACGCAGATAACCTCATGCGTTCCCTCACACCCCGAACAGCGACCGTCATTCCAAGGAGCTTTAAGGTCCTTGAGTTCAACTGCAACGGACGCATGAGCAAGAGTGATGAGATAATCGACTTCATGAGCCGACATGGAATCCCAATAGTTGCGGTTCAGGAAACAAAACTGCACGCTAGCTCCTACCTGATAACCAGATGGGGCTATAACGTGCACAGACAAGATCGCGAGCGAGACAGTGGTGATGGCCTAGCGTTTATGGTTCACCACACAGTGCAGTATCGTCTTGTGAATGAAGGCATCGACTCCAGGGACTGCACCTTAGAATGTCAATGAATAGCTGTGCGGTCAGGCAATGCCGAGCTTGAAATATTCAACATATAAATATCCTCTGTCACGTGTTAGCCAGCAGGATATCACCAGATATCAGAGGTGAAAGCCGAAAACCAGGCCGATCTCGAGGATCCCAAAATAAGTGATGTCCATTTAGAGATTCGGCAACTGGCAACTGGTAAGCAGACCAAATCGAAAGAGCATTTGAAAATCTGCAAAGCACCACTGGTGTGAGGAAGCCCTGGTCCACCATAAGTTCCCTGTCGAACCCGCGAAGCAAAATTACAGTGGTTGCACTTCGCTTCAGTGGTTGCACTTCGTCGGACCCGAAGAGATGCGCGAGCTATTTTAGCCGGCAATTTATATTGCATCCTCCGATCGACAGATCCAAATGCTGTGCCACCAGACGGCTACTAAAACTACCGAACAATCCGCCACTGGTATATTCCTATGAACTGGGGCTTTTTCAATTTCAAACGTTTATTAACAAAAAATGGTTACAAATTTAATCTTCAAAATAATATCCATCGCTAGCGACACATTTTTCCCATCTCTCAGGCAATTTGTGGATGCCGCCCCAAAAAAGTTGGCCGTCTTTGGCCGCAAACCAATCATCGCATTGAAGCGCTGCTCGGAAAGTGCGTGGCAGATCGATGCAAACAAATGATAATCGGAAGGCACCAAGTCTGGTGAGTTAGCCGCATGCACTAGAGGTTCCCAATCGTACGTCTCCACCAATTCCCCGGTCGCTCTTATTCGATGTGGCTGTGCATTGTCATCAAGAAAAATTACTTTGTGACGCCGATCGCCATATTCTGGGCGTTTTCGGTGTATAGCGCTGTTAAAATCGGCCAATTGTCGTTGGTAGCGTGCACCGTCAACTGTTTCACCTGGTTTTAATAGCTCGTACCAAATCATACCACGCTGATCCCAGAAAGGAGGAGGCCAAGGTGACCATCAACAAAGCAAAAGCTTCTAAAGTCATTGGCCCTGACGGACTTAACATGCTGATGCTGAAAAACCTGAATCCATTGTGAGTAGTATTTCTCACAAAGTTATTCAGCTTGTTCATGGCCACTCAAATGACTCTTGACAAGGGGAAAGCAGGGAGAGTGGCCCCAATACTGAAACCTGGAAAATCCGCCAATCTAGGGGAGTCTTACCGCCCGATAACTCTCCTTTCCCCAGTAGTGAAGACTCTTAAAGCCTCCTTAAAGACTCCTACTGCCACTCTACACGAAACACTTGACCTCAGCCACATACCAGCATGGACTTCGAAGAGTGTACGGCACCACCACAACACTAACCGCGGGCTTAACGAAAACCACCTCTACGAGAGAACTGTCCTGGTAGTGTTGGACCCGAAGAAGGTTTTCGATAGTCAGCCATTCCACGCTGCTAGATGACGTTATACAGTCGACCCTCCCGCTGGGGCTGAAGAGGTGATCCGCGAATCAAAATCAAAACTCAAAACAGATGAGGGTAAAGCAAGGTGCAGGGTGGTGTCCTTTCACCCTTGCTTTTCAACGTGTACGTATCGAAGCTCCCCCAGCCACCAGAGGGAATCTCTCTGGTCTCCTATGCTGACGATTGTTCGATAATGGTGTTGTGCTATGTCATCGATGGCTTGTGTCCTAAAATGAACGATTTCCTCACCAGCCTCTCTCGCTTGTTCAATGCGAAGAATTCCCAACTTTCCCCACTAAATCTATGGCGACCCTCTTTACCCCCCCGGACGAAGGAGCTCAAACTACAGCTAAAGGTCAAAGCTGATGACACACCAATACCGACAGTAAACAACCCCAAAAGTTTGGGCGTCACCTTCGATAGTTTGCTCTAGCAGTTAATTAGGTAATTTAGCAAAATTGGATTTAAAGGCATTGAAATCAGACCGTAAAAGCAAATGTATTATTATAATTTGCGCGATTAGCACAAATAATTTCCTTTTCCAATTCACTTATTTGGCCAGTTATCACACCCATTTTTTTTAAAACGCCAGCACCATGTTAAATTATTTAGTCTTTTTTTCCGGCGGACAGACACACTTCGGGCATAAATTACAAATATATCTATTTAACTTAAAAAGTTTAAAGTCGCACTCAATTATAGGGCCCACACAGCAAGCCCGGTGAAATAATTTTTTTTACAAAATCGACAGCACGGCCCTATCAACGATCCATTCCCCGCAAATGATTTATCACATTTTAAACACTGAAAAAGAAAAACAACCGAATCTACTAGAGCCAAATAAAAACATGTCCGTACCTTAAAAATTCAAAATTTATTTTCGCACTTTCTACAGGTATGACCCCTTTGAGAATTTAACAGCCTGTTAAGTTTTATTAATTGTTGAAAGCGATCATAAGGCTTTTTATTTCAGTTTCAAAATTAATTTTTGCTTAACCTTAGTTTTATGCATTCCCGTTTTGTAAATTAAATTTGAAATCCTAGAAACCTTAGGTACATTTACATATATGTATGTACGTAACATCATCCAAATGATATAAAAACTGTTCGTCACAAATCGGTGCTTCCTGGGAAAATTCAGCTTTCGCTCTTGCACCTTCCATGACTTTAATGCCCGCTTTCATCAATCAATTTAAAATTTCGGCTTAAGAGTACTCCTAAAAATGTTTGAATTTGATGGAAATTGCATTTAGGTTTTTATTGCTTTTAGAAATCTAACATAATAAGTAATCTGATATTAAATATTTAAATTTAGTCGGGCTTATTGAATTGAATAATGTACCATATAAGTAATAAAAGCTACAATAATAACAATAAAAAACATAGACCGATCGAATTATACAAAAAACAAAAACGAGAATAATTTTCAAATTGTGGTTTTATGCTACATTGAAAATCCGAGGCAGATTGTTTTTTGCTTTTTTGTGGTTCGCGGGAATATTTTACTTCTCTCCTTCCATTCATATCTGGGAGGTGTTCCCTTTTCCCCCACCTGGGGACACGCCCTCTAAGGATAACAGACCCGCCGAGGGGGCTGAATATTTCGACTTACAGCGCACGCTCGATAACGTGAACGCTCTGAAGCGTGAACACCCCAAAACGTGAACAGACATTTTTGTGCATTGACTACTCTAAAACGTGAACAAACCCAAAAAACTCTATAATATGAACAATAAACGTTAAGCTAAATACACACCAGGCAACCGTTGAAGCGACGGTTGCAGCAACGTGTTGCCTTTGTTTAAGAAACACGTTGCGACCGTTGCTTCAATCTCAGTATTGTGTATAACTGTGGTGCAGGAAAGGTACAAGCGGAAGATACGTAAAATTAAATTTTTTAAATGATCGACGAAATACGAAAAATTATTATATTATAATTGACGAATATTATTATATTATAATTGACGAACTTTTGTACGAAAATGAGGAAGAAGAGATGCAACAAAAGAAGGAAAAGAAAATTTGGTACAAAAATTGGCTTTAAAAAAAAAAAATCGAATTTTCGAACGAGAGGCTGCTGAAAGAATTGAAGGAAAATGAGCCAGCGGACTATAAAAATTACATGAGGATGGACGAAGCCCTGTTTAGAAAATTTTTGGACTTCGTAAAGGCCAAAATAACGAAATAAGATAATTACCATAATGAGAGAGGCAATATCAGCAGAAATTAGACTGGCAATAACTTTGCGGTATCTTGCAACAGGAAACTCTTTTGCGGACTTGAAATTCTTATCAATTTTATTGTATTCATTTTTTAATTGTTCGTATGCTTTTTTTCTAAAATTTTTATTTTTAAATTTTTCACTACTTATATCCTACAGCTCTCTCAAATTTTTATATTCGTTAATAAAATTAAAATAATTTTCATTATTTTCAATTGCCATTTTTTCCTTTTTCACTTTATTTTACTCCGCACGAACCTTCTTCTTCGCTTGTTTTCAACGAACTGAACGAGTATAAGCAGTAAACAATGATACACACGAAGCAACGGTTGCAGCAACCTATCCCAAAAATCAAATTTATTTGATATTTCAGGCAACGGTTGCAGCAACACGAAAATCAATTGGCAACACAGCTACACACGAGGCAACGGTTGCTTCAACATGGCCGTGTTGCTGCAACGGTTGCCTGGTGTGTATTTAGCTTTACAATTATTTGAATGTAGCTTATAATTGATCTAAAGTAATTCTGAAATTGGGGAGTCCCCTAATTATAAATTAGGCATTTTATTCGTAATTGCATGTAAGGAGTAAAATATTTCAGTCGCGGTTTTGATTTTGCAAAGAGTGTTTCGTCTTATGTTTTCCGGTGAAAATGAGTTCTAAAAAACCCGTGTGCTCGACATTAAAACAAAAGGCTAAAATTCTCGGCTTTTTTAAAAAAAGGCTCATCTGTGACGATTTTAGCAAAGAAATATAATGTTGCTAAATCAACAATTTGTAACATTAAAGCGAAAAAGCAAGTGATTTTAAAATGCATAAACAACACGTATTGTGGACCTGGAAATAGAAAAACATTGCGTTCTTCAGAGTTGCCCAAAATGGAGAGCTCTTTATAGTTGGTTTATCCGAATGCGAGATAAAAACTGGCCAGTAAGTGCTCTATTGTTGAAAGAAAAGGCAAACACACTGCATGCAAAATTTAAAGAAAATGAAGCAAACTTCTTCGCTAGTGATGGATGGCTACAAGGATGCAAGAAGAGGTACGGTATTCGTCTTCTTAAAATATCAGGCGAAAAACTGTCTTCGCAACCTCAGCGAGTGGATCCGTTTAAAGAAAAGCCTAGAGCTAAAATGGTCGAATTGGAGTTCTGCAACGATCAGTTATATAATGCTGATGAGTCGGTGTTATTCTGGAGACTTTTGCCAGAGAAAACGTACGCTTCAAGTTTGGAGAAGAGAGCACCACGGGTGAAGTCCGAGAAGGAGCGAATTACGTTTCTATGCTGTTCAAATGTCACTGGATGCCACAAGCTTAAGCGTTTGGTAATTGAAAAGGCGAAGAATCCACACTGCTTTAAAAACTTTCAGTGTCCCACCGACTATAAGAGCTCGAAATTCCCCTGGATGACGTCGGCTATTTTCAAGTAATGGTTTCATGAGTCATTTGTTCCACAGGTGAATATTCCTATTAAGTTTTGTCCGATTTTTAAGGTTAACTGGTTGTTTTTTAAGGTGAAAGGTAAGGTTAAAGCCTTACCAATTAAAACTCTCCTCCTAATCGACAACGCTCTTTCTCACCCAAATGAAGCTGAACTGACAACGGAGAATGGGCAAATTTCGGTAATGTTTATGCCACCAAACGTTACTCCCCTCATTCAACCGATGAATTAGAATGCAATAAAAATTACTAAGTTGCAATACAGAATCAGCCTTCTAGCTTCAATAGCAGCGACAAAGTCTGATTTGCTCGAGTCGGTGAAAAAAATTAACTTAAAAACAGCTATAAATCTTTGGATGCGGCTTTTTTTCGTGTTGGTGAAGCAACATTAGCTAAGTGCTGGAACAGTATTTTAAATTTTGCGGTAAACAATGATGATCCCGAAGATAATGTTCCGTTGGCGATTTTAAAAGAAAAATGGGAAGCTGAACTTCGCACCTTGATGAGCAACACCGTCGATCTCCTTAGTAGTTTAAATCCTGAGGTTCGTTCGTGTTCGCAGATATGCTCAAAGATATGTATGTGGGTTATTGAAAAAACTTTTTTTATTAAAAATTTCAGATTGAATTCACGTTATCAGCCATTCATGTATGAAACGAAGATATCGACGAGGGCAGTGCAGTTGACGATCATCAACAAGAGGACGAATCCGATGATGACAGCGCATCAGAGCAACTGGAGAAAATTAAGCCGACTGAAGCAGTTGAAATTTTCAACAAGGCGTTAATATGGGCTAGTCATGAAGACGTCGATCAAAATGATATGAGTGTGCTAAGACGGTTAAGGGAGAAAGCTGTGCTTCAAGTTTTAGAAAAACAGAAGATACAAAAAAGATGACTGATTTTTTTAAATAAAAGCATCGTATGACTTAATTTTCAATTAATATGTAACGAAAACAAGAAAAAATGTGAATTTAAATGTGAAAAAATATATTTACTTAGTCTCTTTGGGCATTCCAAAACGTGAACACTTTTGTTAACGTGAACTGCCTTGGTTTGAATTAGTTCACGTAATCGAACGTACGCTGTATTTGGTATTTCCTAAAAAAAAGCAAAGTTTTTTTTGTGAATTTTAGAGTATACTTAAAAATTTTCATTTGAAGTAATTTGCATTGAGGTTTTTAATTGTTTTTAAATAAAAATCTAACCTAAAAAGTGTTTGAAGAAAATTAAGTAATCTGTGTTAAATATTCAAATTGAGTCGGATTGATAGAGTGATTGAACTTAATCTATATATTAATACGGAGAGCAAAATTTTGTCGTACCTTTTCTTAGTATTTATAGTCAGAGAAAAAAGTTGAAACATATACCAATGGATAGCATATGTGGAGACGGTTTGCACAATGTACTAAAATAGATACAGGTGCAGGTAAAATTAATCACACTATTTTACCTGTATTATGATATATCAAGATATTATATATTTGTATCATGACATAAAAGTTGATAAAACAACTGGAAACTTATATATTGTGAATCAATACTATTATAAATTTGATTCAGAAATAATGATGGTGATGGATTAATTAATGATTGTTTTTTATTATGCTTTTTCAAACGAAATTAATTTTTTTCCGTAATACAAGAAATTAAATGTTTCCAATTCATGAATAAAAAAATTATGATAATTGAAATACACAAATATAGGATCGCTTCATACAGGTAAAATGGAATTTTTTCACATTTTATTTTACTACATCTATTCACATATATCATGTAAAAAGTTTCAACATAAGCTATTCATTTATATATGTTTCAACTTTTTTCTATGACTATAAATACTAAAAAAAAGGTATGACTAAATTAACGTGGAAATAACGTCGAAATTTCGACGTGCGGGCGATCCTAGTATTGTATAATAATTAATAAGAGCAAAAAAAAAACATACCATCACATCTCATCAAGTTTGATATTTAATTAAGGTGTGCTCACTTGTGACATACAATTTTTGACACTCCTTACAAAAGGTTGCATTTAAGAAGGGGAAGAAAGTGGAATAAATTACACGCTTTTTGGAAAAATGGTAGCAAGAAGTATTTTTTACTTAAAAGGAATGAACGAATTAAAGTCAAACATACAACCATGGGTAATTTTTATAATGATTGACTTTAAGAATAGCTTACTATTACCGTACATAATTAAATTGTAGATAGAAGAATTAATAATGAAATCAATATTAAAATTATAGCTGTTAAAGTTGGAGAAGATATCAAAAAAAGGAAAGTAAGATAAAAATAGTATAGACGATTGAAATAATGAGAAATCATTTAAAATAAATTTTAATTAATATTTGAATGTAAATAACAGACTTTATGGCGAATGTAAATATACATATTTCAAATATGTCCCTATTTATTATTAATTACATATTTACTTATTTATCAGGTACAAATAGATTATTAGCTGAAAAAATTGTTTCACTATATTATATTTTGTGAATTAATTTTTAAATTTAAAACATCAATCGCGAAGTTGCTAAGTTTCGCCAATATGAGACTATTATGCTACCTAAGCAAAATAGAATGCTTTCATAGAAGAAAAGGATTTTTCATACATTTTATTTACTAAAAAAAACTTTGAACATATTTACACCTTAGCTTACTATGCTTTGCCCTCGCGTATTTGGAGTTTGACCTCCAAGTCGCGATTATTCTTACATTTTTAACTACATTCCTGGTTTCAAAAACGTTTTTTGTCGTCACGTAATATGGACCCGCAACAACCTTTTCCCAGTAGCTGTCGCATGCCGAATAGTTGTACCATTAAAACTTTTTTAGCAATTCTCAGAAAGCTAGTCCTGTGCTTTGCTAAGCCTTCTCTGTACACTTCAACCACCCATTTGAAGGTAGGCTCATAGGAAACAAGTTCCATCAATCCCAACTTTTTTACAATGAAGCCTGCAGTGTTATCAACCGTGTAGGGATTATCCAAGTATTATCTCTGTTGTAACTCTTTGGAAAATGTTAGCCCTTTGGAAAACATGAAGTCTATTAAAATCATGATTAATTTATGGATTTCCAAATTTTGCCTTTCTCCACTTTAACTCAAAATTTTTAGAGCCAGCAATCCAGTGTTTTGCTAAGGGGGTTGATTTGTCAAGGGACGAGAAAGCTGCTTACTGAGCAAACCTTTTATTATTGAATCATGCTGTTGAACTACAAATTATAAAACGTAAAATCCGAGGCAGATTGCTTTTTTCCGCCATTGCAAACTGTTGTAACAAAATGTGGTCGAAATTTATAATCTCCAAAGTAGGGTATTTAAAAACAATTTTATTTTTAGCACTACGAGTACATTCTTAAAATAGTTTGGAGAACTGCATTTCTCCAAAAACATGTTAAATTATTCTGGAAGGTGTACAACTTTGTTGTAGTCGTTGTATTTCTGTATCTTATGACATAGGCGCAATTGTCCAATTTATGCAACTCAAATTGTAAACATTTGCCGCCGTTGATACACTTCCGTGCGTCTATCAATATATAAATACATTTTATTCAATTTCTACACAAAATTTCTTAATGCTGTCACCACCCCTAAACCGAATAACAGTTTATCTTCAACGACCTTCCAACTTTTCTCTTGCAACTCACAAACTCGTTCCAGAACTTCAATGACTTCCTCGAAGTCCAATAAATCGATGCTATATACACGTAGGAACACGCTTAAATACGCTTGTGCTAACTCGAAGTTAGTGTTCGTATTGAACATATGTTCGATTGTATGTAAAAATGAGACCATTATGCGGGAAGAGCCACCGCCAGTCGGGTGCAGTGACTTGATTTCAAAATCAATCATTGATGGACCTAGTTTCTTAAGGTGATCTACACACTGGGTATAGTTTTTGAGGTCTGTTGCACTGTGAAGCATTTTGCCGAAGTCTGTCAGCGTGCTGAGCCCGCCCACACCGGCTTGTAGCACTCGAGACCCATTATTCTCATCCATAGTCTCAGTCGCTTGGCTCATATCAAATTTAACATCTAAACCGGCTATTGTAGGCAGGAAAAATGGGGCTTGTTTTGGTGTTTTCGGTGGAGCTTTTGGTTTATTGCGTTTTTTTATTACTTCCAGATCTAGCAGATTTTGCCAACGAGATGCAGCGGTACCAGAAAGAGTGATTAAATCACTACCAAGTTGCGGTGGTGACTCGTACGTTAAGTTAATTTCTGGGCCCATGTCGTTGTCACTCATATCCTGGTCTTCGTCTTCGTCATCGTTAGATTCCTTTAGCTTAGCATTTTCCATAAGATCTGCAACATCCATCTCATCGCTGGCACTTATTGGCAAACCAACGTAAGGAGCTTTACTGTATGGATTTATGGAACGTAATGTTATCTGGTTGAAAAGCATTTTATTAGCCCACAAATATATTCCCAGATAGTTGACATGCGCAGTTGCGAGAAAGTCACCATTCGGTGACATGGTAAGTGACACGCATGGGCGGTCTACTTTGAAGTGATCAATCATGTATGATGATGGTATGTCCCATACTTTGATGGTAGAATCCATGCTTGCGGAAATAAGCCAGCGACTATCTGGACTGAATACCATATCATTCAGTTTTGCAATATGACCTTCAAATTTACGCACTATTACACGTGTATCCACATCTACAATGTGTACAACGAAGTTCACTAAAGCAACTGCAAGCATTGCACTTTCACGATGTATGCGCATTAGAGAAATGCCTTCCGGAAATTTAAGACACTTGATATATTTTTCAGCTGTAAGTACAATAAAGTCGAAGTTAATTTTTTGTACATGTCTAGAATATTGAGAAGTCTTAATATACCGTTTTCTTTGAATGGCCAGAATTTAAGAAGCCCTTGACCACATCCAGTTATAACAAACTGATTTAATATATCGGACACTACACCACGTACAGCTGTTTTATGCGCTGGCGAGCCGTAACTTGCTCGATGGAGGCCACTTTGAATGTTAAAGCGTTCTACATCTCCGCTAGAATAACCTATAGTAAAAGAAGTAAATTCGATATAAATGATTGTACTCGGAGTGTAATAACCATTTTTGCATGATTTATTACATTTCAGCTTGCTTTTTCATACCAATGATTACAAAGTTACAGCAGTGAGTCAACGTCACACATGTTGTAATGGTTTTGTAGTCAATCCGGTTCTTGTTTTGGAATTTACTCGGCACCAGCCGGTGTTCGCCCATACGATTTTTATAGAAGGACCAGGTTGTAGTTTGTATAATGCCCGCATGAATGGCGGCTATGTTATCCCATTCACGTTCTCGTGTCGTCTCGCTTGTGAACTCAATAATTGGGGGCATACGTAAAGCGTGCATTTCGAATCGGTCTAAAACAAATACATAGAAAGCATTTTAAAATTAAATCGCTATTACCTTGAGTTATTAACATACTTCGCTTTTTTGATTTTTTTCTATTATAACTAGCTTTGCCCATACTCTTATTTAATGACTCAGATATGGTACTAAAAACGCGTAAATCACTGTCTTCTCCCGCGGACAGTATTGAAGTGCCACTATTGCCATGATAGCGTATACACAATGGCGGCCCAGTGTGCCCTTCCCTTGAGCGTAACAAACGTGCGCCATTGTCAGGCATATCGAATATCCACAATTTCATTGAATTATCAGGCGAAGTGGTAAACAGCAAAGGTTCATTATGGAAACAAATTGCGGTGCTAACTGCATCTTCATGTACCTGCATTTGACCAGCAATCTTTAGAAGGAAACAAAATTCAGTATATATATTATATTCACTATTTTTTATGGAAGTGCCATTTTAAAAATCTTACCTTACGATCTTCCAGATCCCAAAATGCCACATGCCCGTTGGAACATGCAGTCACCATTATCGGTGGTCCATCTGTTCTGAATGTAATTTGCGATACCTGTCCCCAATCCTGCTTAAACTTCATAAGCACTTCATCAAACTTGAGATTTAACAAAATAATACTGCCGTCTTGATGGCCAACGGCTACTACATCTAATGCTGGTGAGGGTTGTATACAAGTCACTTTGCTGCCAAATCCAGCAAAAGTGTATAGCAAACGATTTTCCTTTATGTTCCAAATTTTTAGCATACCCTGCTGTGAGCCCAATACTATTTTGTTTAGATAAGCAGGTGGATGAGTTATCGCAGTAATCAAAAATTCATCAACATTGAATTGTAATTCTAAATAAACTTCCTCTTTGGCTATGTCCCATACACGCAGCACATTCGCCTCATCCACGGCTATCAAATGAGCAGCAAATGGTAGCAATAAATGTACATTACGTGTGTGACCGCGAAACACGTGTCGTTGATGTTTACCGGCGCGCCAAGCATAAATACAACGGTTACTGGCAGCGTAAGTGTGTACGCGGTCCATAGCTAGAGCCGTGATCTCATCTGGATGAATTGGACCGACGTGTAGCAATCGAAAATGGTTGGCCGTGTACACTTGAAAGGCGCGCCCAATGCAGGTGATAATCAATGTATCCTTACGTCGTCTAACATATCGAATGACAGCTGGAACGTTGTTACTAACAAAGCCAAGTGCTCGATTTTGACGGAAGATTACACTGCTATTAACTAAACTTTCGTTTATAGTGCCCTTTGACACTGTTTCACCCGCGTTGGTCATTTATTTGTCCACTTCAATTAAATTTACAAGATTAAATGTTATATTTGCTGGTTCTGAGTTGCTGCTGTTTCAACATGTGCTCCGATAAGTGAATACTCGATTTAATTTTATTAAAATATTATCGATATATTTCGATTTTCTGTGGAGAAAACAAATCTTAATTAAGCGTCTGCTACACGCTCAATATCTATTGTGTTTTGGTTCGCGTCGATATTGATGGATTTCAGAATATTTAGATATTTTGTGATATGGATCACTATCCATCATTATTGCATGACAAGCACCCAATAAATATTGAGATGGTGAAACAATAACGAAGGGTCAACTACCTTACTACTGTTCTGTGTACACAGCAGAGGCTATAGCAATATACAATGCCATAATAGTTGCATCAAAAACTAATGAAAAAAAGAGGTTGTCTGTAAAGTCGGTTTACTGACGATAGTTTAACGTGATAACGTCATAAGAAAATACTGATTGAATGGTTGCATTTTTCAAAAGAAAATTTTAATTTTATTTGTTTGATAGATATTTTGTATGGATATAGAGAATGAGTTAACATTAACATAACATAACATAACATAACATAACATAACATAACATAACATAACATAACATAACATAACATAACATAACATAACATAACATAACATAACATAACATAACATAACATAACATAACATAACATAACATAACATAACATAACATAACATAACATAACATAACATAACATAACATAACATAACATAACATAAAATAACATAACATAACATAACATAACATAACATAACATAACATAACATAACATGCTGTTCAAGCAAGGTAACGACGCATGAGCAAGATAACGCATATATTTGGAGACCCTAGTCATGAAAATTACCCCGTATTAAAGCACTTATCAACAGCTTTCATTTGATACCCATATTGTACATACACAACCAAAGGTTACCCGGGTCCACGTTTTGATCTATATCTCGAGACCCCAGTCACGGAGCGGCATGAAAAATACTCTGTAATAAAGCATTCACCAACAGCTTTCATTTGATACCCATATTGTACATACACGTCCGAAGGTTACCCGGGTCCACGTTTTGACCTATATCTCGAGCCCTATTTCCAAAATGAAATATAAACCATGTTACTCCTGGATGATGTAGCTTTCGAATGGTGAAAGAATTTTTAAAATCGGTCCAGTAGTTTTTGAGCCTATTATATATATTAGTAATAGTATAGACAACATATCTTATAAGGTATATGGTAAATATTACCATACATTTTTGCCTTCATATATTATATAATAAAAAAATTAATAATAATAACATTAAAACAACAGGTATTATTAACAAACTTGGTTTTATTTTAAATTCTTCAAGTAAATCAAATTAATAATAATCAATAAGAAGGCATATGCAAATACAAATACGTGAATTTATATATGTACATATGCGCATATACATACATATATACGCTCACTTAAGTAGGAGAGAGCAAGATGTCTAACGTTGCCGTTCGTTTGCTTTGTTTGCTTTGTCGTTCGTTCCGCGCTTTCGCCTGCAGTTCATTCAATGAAATGAGCAAGGTAACGGCAATGGGCAAGGTAACGACATATGAGCAAGGTAACACTAATGAGCAAGGTAACGACATATGAGCAAGGTAACGACAAATTTTTTCGTGCGTGCAGCCTGTTAAATCGAATTATAAGACGTTATCACGTCAAAAACAATCATTTGTTCGGATAGCAAATCTACAATATCAGGCATCATGAACATAAGAAATAAATCACCCCTTATTTCAAGCATACGGAGCATATTAATTGAGCATCAATATAAAGTCAAAATTATGTGGATTCCTGGCCACGTTGGTATTAAAGGGAACGAGCTTGCCGACCAAAAAGCTAAGGCTGCAGCAATGGAACCGTTGCACACATTTGACTGTATGCTTAAGAAGGACATCTGCGGACTAATTAATAAATATTTGGAAGCAAAAAGAACTGAGGCATGGAGAACAGTGCAACACCATTATGCAAGCTTAAATACAACTGGCACTAAACCCAACTATCAAGCCATATGCCGTACCAAGGACATCACTGCCTTCATCCGACTCCGTATTGGACACACAATCGGTACACACTCCCACATTTTAATTGGTGAGAGGCCACCTCCCTGCCCCTACTGCACCCTGTCAACATTAACAGTTAAACACCTGTTGGACGACTGCACGCATTTTATGAATCTCAGGAACACAAGTTTCAACAACCATCTTCCATCGGAAATACTAAAGACTCCTTCTCAGGAAAACATTGAGAAAATGACAGGTTACTTAAATAGAGCGGATCTGAGAAAATTGATTTAAACCATAAGTCTCTTTACTTAAACATCTATGTAAATATTCTTCCGTATATCCTATGAATTTACCTCCCACATAACTTAATTTCTTTAATTCATGTGTCGATAGTGCCTAATAATCGTTTCCAGAAAATTAACTCTAATAGCTTAACTTTTGTAGTAAAAAAATAATCTTATTAGAGCAGTGAGCCGTAAGCCCTGGCAGCTAGTGCTCCTTTTTTTATTGTAAAATAATAATTTATTGTTATTTTCCATATATTAAATAAATAAATAAAATTTAAAGCCATTAACTAAATTTTATACTTAAAGATCTGTGGATTTAGGATTTTCTTATGGAGGTAAATGAATATCAACATGAAACAATTAATACAATATAGAGTAATACTTTATCGAGTTTCATACGCTTGCCATCGCGGTAGCTGGGTGGTTCATTCGGTCATTTTACAAAAGTAAATGCGAAGTATACCCGAATACTAAATTGTAATAGCTCGAGCTCGGTTTGAAAAAGGGGTTTTATTTATTATTAAGAGGATTATCAAGAATATACATAATCTCTAGCTTTTCATCATAATTAAGTTGCAATACACATTTTTCTTATTCTTTGATACATTTTTTATAAGTATGCGATTTCCTCTATCGCATTTATAGCTGCCAGTAGTTGAAATACTTTAATTGACTCAAAAGGGATTCATTAATTGACTCAAAAGGGATTCATACCAGATGCTTTTTGGGAAGAAGTCATGATGTGCTATCACACCTCGAATATCGAAATTTGAGTAGAAGATTCAATGAATGTATGGTCATCAATATTTAGTGCATATGTACATACGTACGTACAAACTTTGCTTTTAATGATAGAAAAATTCTAAAGATTTTGGCTATCAACATGAGTTTCGCTATTTTGCCTGGAAAAGAAAGTTAGTACTACTACTTACGATTGTCATGACCCAGACAATGTTGCCTTCTACTTTGATTCACGGCTATCATCAACAGCTCTTCGCTATGCTCGGTATCACCAAGGTAAAGAATTCCAAAAGTCGTTCTAAGAACAATTTACATTACGCTATTCGTGAATCCTAGATGTCCTGAATGGACATAATGCGAGAATTTCACGTTTTAAAAATTTGTTCTTTGTAGGTACTAGGCTGCGGCTGGTAGACGTTGAAATATTTGTCAATCGATGTATGTATGTATATTAAGAATGCAATAAACTAAGAGGCATGACGATATCTGATAATTGCTTTTGTGCTATCAAAACTAGATTCATGGTGCAGTTGAGCACTTAAACTAGGTTTGACATTGAGGACAGATTTTCAACTGTGGAGAATTTTTAAATCTGAATTTTAGCCTGTAAAATTGTGCGTTTAAACTTATGGCAGAGAACGAGAGAGGGATTAACGTTTTCTGCTTGTGGTTTTGTTTTTTTTCTCTCAATAATGTCAAATTCATTCCGTTCTGCGGCAGAGCTGCCAAACTGCTAATATGTACTTACATTGATCAGGCAAATGAGTGGCATTTCCACCTTCTACAAAAATTGATCGTTTATCAGCTGAGTTGAGCACTAGGCTTAATATCAGTCACTATCCTGTTGCAATATGTCAGAAGTTGCACCTAACTGCCACCACCCGCTGTTAGAATCATTTCTGTTTGATCTTTACGCTCCCACCCAGCAAGTTCCTGTTCATACCATGAAAAAGTTACTTTCTAAGTGTGATTTCGTCAGTTTATCTGCATTAGTTTGCTGGTTTATGCACGTCCTTGACGTTCGCGTCTACGCCTTGTCTGCTTGTTGTATCGGAGTTGCTGCATCATTTTGGCATTACCTCGTTCCACGCACCTTGACTTTTAAGCATCAGTGACACTAAATTTTCGAGCGTGGCGCTACAGCTGAAGCTTTCTTCCAGTTTAGCCTTTAGACTTTTGAAGTGGAGACATACAAAAAGCACATTTTCTGCGTCTTCGCAAATCGATGAAGATATGCTTTGACGAGCAGCCATAGCGACTTAGAATACTCAAGAGGTAATCATCTACTTGCTGTTGTGTATACATGGCTATACGTGCAGTGTAGAGGAAGTGAACTTTTGTTATTGTATGCTCAAACGGCATATCCAGAGCTGCAATATAGAAGTGTGAAGTGTGATTATTGTCTGTCCAGAAGCAATCTGCGAATCCTTCGTTGTAACGATGTGATTGATGAAATGTGTCATATACTCTTATTCATTTGCTTATTTTTCGGAGGATATCCAGCTTAATCCATTAGCGATGCCAACTGAGCTTTATTACCCGTAATTCCCAAACGCTATTATCTACTTAAGGGGTAACACCACTCTACACGCGTAAAATAAACACGATTTTTAAAGAATTTTTTTGTATAGAAAGAAAGGGAAAACAATCACTCTGATTTGGGAAGTTATTACTTATATACTAAAATACAAAACTACAAAGTTTGATCGAAAAATTTTACAAAATGGCGGCATTGGAGACATTTTTGTAATGTGGTTTTTCTTGAAGGAGCTCCGCGGCACGCAGCACAGAGGGTGCAAATTTTAATCTGGAACAAGGAAATTTTTTTTCTTAATCTAGATAAGAATAGCTAGAGAAACACGTAGGGGATTTAAAAAATATTTATTTTTGTGGAATTAGCAAGCATTTGAAGGAAAAAACTCTATTTCGGACTAAAAAAACGGCACTTACATAATTATAACAATCGTTTAAATTAATCTATCGAAAATCCCCTACGCTCTTCTTTTAAGAAGGTTATTATACATACGTAGTGAAAAACCTGATTAAAAATATTTAAAATTGTTTGAGTTATGCTGCGTGCCAATTTCAGAAAACGTGTTTTGAGAAAAACGCGTTTAAAGTTTGGAAATTTGGAGAAGTCGTTAAGTAGCAGTCACTAACGCTTGGTTAAAAGCTTAAAATATTTATGAAATAAACTTCGGTAACGTATAATAAATAATAATAAATCTTTTTGTTCTGTATTTTAAAAGGTTCAAAGAATTGTTTAAGCTTATAAAAAAAAAATTATTTTTTGAAATTTCTACAGTGGTGTTACCCCTTAATACTTATAAAAATCGCGTGAATGAGAAACACGATGAATGTTTATATAAAAGTCCCTTTGTGAGTTTTTATAACTATGATACTCAGTGTTCATAATGATACTTAGCTGCTAGAATTCCGTGTAAATTTATAAAAGAATTGATAAAAAAATAGTTTTATAAGAATTGGTTCCTTGTTTCTTGCCACTATTTGATAGCTCCATTAGCAAGAATTGGTAAGGTAATGACTGGGATTGAAGATTGAATTTCTTTCTGAACGTAACTACTCCACTCATTGTGCATTCTAAATAGAAACCTTTGTAATAGTTTCAAGCTTTAAAATAATTTATTAACATTTACATATATACTCATACTTAGTAAATAATGATATAGTCTTTGCTTTTCTTCATTTTTTTTTTTTGGAACATAGGATTGCAGAGTTTTGTTACAATTTCAACCCCTTTATTCTAAATGTAAATATGTATGTAGCATTTTATATTCTAATCTTCTCAGTACATACATACACTTATTTCACGTCGAATAGTTACAGATAGCATTTGGACTTTTTACTAGAAATTAATGTAAACAATACGTGTAAATAGTAGGTGTTTGTGTGTATACTACATACATACTTGTATGTATATAAATAAAATGTGTATGTCTTTGATATGGTTTATACTGAAACTTTCCAGCCCTTAAAATTTCAGTTGGACCTCGATGAAGATGACTGTATGTATGTATATATGTGTTCATATAAGCACACATCTCGCTTCTAGACCCTTATCATAGAGAAACTAGATTTGAAGATATTTAATTGATCTTTTTCTTGCAAGTATTTGCTATCTTTGTTGACAACTTTATTTAAATTATTATATTACCTTCGAAAAAGTGGTTAAATGTTTGGTTGAATTTTTGGAACATAAATTTATACAAATATTTATGTGGAATGCTTTGTTTTAGATACTTATATTTAAGCCAAATGCAAATTATTTTTTATTTGTATTTTATATGGCAATCGTGACGAGGTAAGACTCTTTTTCTTCATTCATAACTGGTTTCGATATATTTAACAATTTGGATGGTTTATTGGGGGGTGGTTCAATATGTTTGGTATCTTAATTGAAGACGTTACTGTTGTCCCGGCTAAATGCCTCGGCTGATATGGGGTAGTCGATTTCGTTGGGTTGCTCAACAGGCCGTTTCAGGTGTCCGCTCAACTGCAGTGAAAATGAAAAATGTAATTAGCACACGTACATACTCGCATGTAGAAAATTTTACATGGAATATTTGTTTGTAAAACCTACCAATGACTTCATAATTTTGATGAGTCGATATCTTGGAAACGTTTCAATTTCCCCTTCTGGCAATAGTCCGGTCGCTTCATTGGGCATCACTTGTAGTAGTTCGTCTGGATGTAATTCCTCTCTCTCGTTTCTGAATGCATTATTTACACGCATCTCATCTGTTAAAGAGCCCAGTGAGCGTTTACCATGTCCACCGTAACAAGCATGCCCATAAGCGTTGCAGCCTTCTGTAAGGGATACGAAAGTACATTTGTAGGTATGGGTTTGCAATTAGTTGATAGATGGTGAGAAAGTTTACAAAACTTAGTATACATAATACATATGCACATTTAGCATTTTTATTCACATTACAGCATTGAACAAGCATGATATGGTATATATTGAAATTTCTGAGTCGTTAGAGTTTCAGTAGGAACTTAGAGATGAACTGGCATATGAATGTTTGTATGCGTATAGTCGATTACTCCTATGAGCTTTTAGAGGTTTATTTGATTAAATTTCTTATGTATGTTCCTTATCATTACTCGAAAATTCGGAAGGCCCCTAATCGAAAAAAGCCAAAAACAACTTAGCGAAAGAGGTATTGTACGAGTGTATGTTGGCCATTCAATGGATATCAATCAAGACCTAATTTGGAAATTAAATAATATTCAGTAATTACGGATTGTTTTAATGTAATGAGAATGGTATCAAAACGGTGCTTTAGTGCTACTTGGGGATTGCCAGAATAGCACTTCAGCCATTTCACCTACCTATACCCTCCAGTACGCGCGGTAGCGATTATCTTTTTGTAAATACAGGGTGGCACAAAATTAGTCACTCTGTCGGAAGATTTATAATTTTTGAAAACGGGGACGTACGTAAATCATAGTTGACACTTGTGAACTAGACAGCTACAGTATACAAACAGACGAGCAATGGAACGCACAAAGGTCAGAATTTAGGTATCCATCACTCAAAATCATTTTTCTTATTTAGTAAAGAAGTTATGCAAAAACAAAATTAGTTGATTAATTTTGCACCATCTTGTATTTATATATTGTAATGTGTGTATGAAAAAGTCGTTTTATTTTGGTACAATGACAGGGTCTGTGTTTCTAAATTTTTAAATATACAAAACTTTATTGGAAAATTAAAGTCTGTCGTCTGCAGTTGATTACACGGTGCTACAAAGTAAAAAAAATCGAAAGAACTCTTCAAGTGATATAGTGCACGTTTTAGGTCAAGACCAGTACAATACAAAACTGTTTTTAGAAAGTTCAAAACACCCTCAAATTTTTTATTTATTGTTAAAAACCGATTTATGGTGTTTTTGATGAAGTAAAAATACATAACTAACCCATTTTTCAACCGATTTTTTATTTTAAATATGGTCTTGGGAAGGGGAGTGTATGTGCGTTATGAATGTATATAATTCTAAGATTGAACGATTGACGTTCAAAAGAAATTTTCAATAACAAGCTCTGATTTGTGCAATTTTTCCACGTTTTTTCAATGTGATGTTGATGATGTGTGTCAATGTTTCCCCAACGGGCACCACAAATATATACAACTCCAATAAAATGTGCTCGAAATAAGCTATTTTTCATCCTCATACATTGAAAACTGTAAAAGTTAGGACTTTTAAGTCTTTTTCTACATTTTTAAAAATCCAGCTGAACCGAGACTGCGAGAGAGTACCACATGACCGATAGTGCTTTACTGCTCATTGTGGCTAAATTTGAAAGACAGCAATAAGTTTACATAACTATGAATACATTTAACATATCCAAACTCATTATAAACCAAGCTTACCTAATCCAAACTGACCAACCGAAACATGACACAGCAGAACCGTTTGCAATTTGCTGGTAAGCATGTACAATTTAATGAGTGTGAAAAATCATCACTCTTGAATGATCAAGACCTATTAAAACTTAGCATAAGTGCATCTAACCTAACCTAACCTAACCTTACCTTACCTAAGCGTATTAAGTAAACATAAATCAGAATGTGTGATAAGCGTAATCATTTTTGTTACATCTGCGGAATGTTTGTTGACAAAAAGGATCGTTTGGAATTCGCAAAAATTAAGGCCGTGGTTGAAGGATATAACGTTAGGTTAGGTGAGGTTTTGTTAGGTAATACTACGCCCGGGTAAGTCAGCAAATTGCGTTACTTTTTGCATTATTTTTTTTTTTGGCGTTATAATATTCTTCTATGGTCTCTGTTCAACTCGAGAATGTTCTTCACTTGGAACATTTCTTATCAATTTTGAGTAAATATACTTAATTATACACGTATTTCGCGAATAATAACGGAGAACCGCATTAAATTTGCAAATATGAAAGTAGTGAATAAAACTTTCAGTTTACTGATTTTTTTATTTTATAAAAAAAAAGCTGTTACTTCGACATATTTTGACCGATTTTTGAAATTAAATGCTTTTTACATTCGGAATAGTCCTACTAATAAATAAACCTTTCATTTCAATATTATCGACAACATCTCGTTAAACTTGCAAAAATTGGAAAAATTGACTATAATTTAAGTTTTGTGTTGAAAAATCAGTGGCTATTTGGACTAACATTTACCTAAACAAAACTGTTTCAAGATTGGAAATCGGATAAAATGTAGACGAGCTACGAGTTTTTAAGTGTCGGAAAACACCTAAAATCGGTTTTTAACGATAAATAAAAAATTTGAGGGTGCTAAAAATTTTTTGAACACGTTCGGCGTCGTTCTCGGCTAGATCTACAGTGCTCATCATGTCACTTCAAAAGTTCTGATTCACTGTAGCACCGTGTTATAAAGGGCTTTTCAATTGGCGCGGGTCGATTTAGGCGCCCTGTGGCAGCCATTTTGTTTTGGTGACATCTGTCAAATCTTTTGTTTATTATTCAGTGGCTTATGTCAAATCATCATGGCAAGTTACACGATTGAACAGCACGTTCAAATGATAAAACTTTATTATCAAAATGAGTGTTCATTAACGCAAACGTTGCGCGCATTGCGCCCATTTTTCGGTAGACGTGGTGGCCCTTCCAATTTCTTATGGCCCATATTGAACCACATGGACCTAGACGACATGTGGTTCCAGCAGGACGGCGCTACGTGCCACACAGCAAACGCCATTTTATTCCATTTCAATATCTACCCGCCCTTATTGAAAAATCCTTTAGATATTTATTTTCACAGGTGCGTTTCTAAGTCGTCTTTGAATGAGAGAAACGTAATTGGAGGTAAAGTTGCTCAATTTGGATTTTGCTTTCCCTTTTTGTCTGCATTTTCTACCTTTCAATATAACAACACTTTTTTTTAAATCTATTTTAAATTTATTTTTTTTGTAATTTTTCATTATTTTTTGGTACTGAAGTACCTAAAACAGATCTTTTCCTATACATTTCTTAATTTTTGTAAATATAGTGATTCCATAAAAAAAATCGCGCGATCAAAACTATAATGCACATTTGCCATTGCTATGTTAAAAAAATATATTATTTCTAAGTGGTTTATATTCCAGCCCTATATCGAATATATTTCATTATGAATAAATTTTTAATTTTTCAAAGTAATATGATTAACAATTTCAAAATCCAAATGCTCTGTCTTTACCTGGCTGCTCATGTAAGAGCCCACTTCGACAAGTAATAAAATTCATCCATTGCGATACCATGCAGAAAAAAAAAACAGAGGAAGAACAACCGAACAAGGGAAAAAGGAACACGGGGATTTGGATTAGAGGAGGATTATGACCAAGCGGTGCCTCACTACAATTGCGTTATCCGCTTCAAGCTACTGGTGTTTGATATTTGAACCCGCTATATCCGCAGGTGTTTCTTGGCCCGCAGAGTGTAGGATAGCCGAGGAGAAGGTGCTGAGATGATTTCACTTCATCCTCCAGATAGCTTCTGCAGAAAGCACTTGTAGCAATACCAAGTCTCACCGGTAAGCATGCGCACAAAATTCGAGAGCTACGGCTTTGTTAGCCTTAGAGCGCTCTAGCGCCCCCGATCTACCCATTTGCTTGGGTTTGCGAACTGATCAAGCGCTCGCTGAGTTGAGGTGAAGCCAATCTTTCTAGGAGCAGACCACAGGTTTTGCCTCTATCTACGTAAGACTTAAATCTTAAATTAACAGACTAACTCGGATGCTATATTTATTGACGAGGGGAATCTGTAATATGTTTTAAAACCATTTTCCGCGTACTTCCCTTTGCGTTAAATATTCTCCGTTCTGTTAACACTGCATGGGGTACTACATAATAGAAAAAAATGCGTTTCTTGTGTATCAACATACAGAAAAGTGATGAGTATTAAAAAAAAATATACGATTAAATTGTTATAATTTACAACACGAGCAATATTCGATCTTCAACTGTAGTTGAAAGTGCTGATCGAACGAATTTTCATTTGGTATTATGGTGCTCATTCGCTGAAGAATAAGACTATTGTGAATTGCGATCGACGCATAGATAATTTTTTCTCAGCTGATACAGCAAATCAAAATAAAAGAAAAAGCGATTGTATTGAAATTCTTTGCTAACATTTTTAAATGTTAAAAAAAGTATTTTTTGTGAAAATGAGTTCAACGGAGTTGTGGTTCGACGATTCATCTCAATGCGAATAATGATTCTGGATACGCTCTAAAACTATGTTTAATTACGCCGTTCAGAAACTCTGAGGAAGGGTATCCACAAAGGACATACAACAAATAACATGCTAATGCGAGAAGTATCATTGAGAGAACAATTGGAGTCTTGAAAAACCGATTTAGATGTTTGTTGCAGGCAAGAGCTCTCTATTATTCTGCAAAAAAAGCAACACAAATTTTTGAACTTTGGTGCAAATCCCTTTTGCGAATTGTGGATTCTCTTCCGTTAATGCAACCAGCCCTTCCAATTGCTGTTTGGTACTCACGACTTTCGACCTGCATAAAATTAACAAAATTAGTATATGTTTATTATTTGGTTACTATAAAACGATAAATAATCGCAAACAACATACATTTTAACTAATTTTCCCACAATACGGTACACAATCGAAAGCAAAAATGTATTCGATTCTAAATTCGGTATACAACGAAAATTTCGACAGGGCTGCACCGCTCATAATACTAAATTGACATTCGATTTTCTTCGACAACCAGCGAATATCGAATCCAACTCATAATAGGGGCCACAGTGTTCGACTATTTGTACTTTAACTTTTATTAAATACTGTATACTACCCATCTCTATGCGTGCATGTATGCTATGTACATATGTATATAATGCGCACATTTCATGCATGACTGTCGTTGCTTCTACGACATTTATACGTTCCAAGTTCAAATAATCGAAATACATTGACTTCCTGGCAAAATGGTTTCAATGGGAATATGAAAATGTGCTAGTAAAACGATTTACATATGTACATCCATATGCAGCTATGACCTAAAGTTATAATATGAGATTGGCTGGAGCTGTGGGGGTGTATTAATCGAAAACTAGCTCATGCATCCGTAGTTAATGTTTTTAATCCATTTTCTTCACCATTTCATGTAGGCAATCATATCTACGAAAATGTTGTTGCCGGTCCATTTTTTTAAGAAATTTGTTAAAACCTCTTGCGTTGCTGAGTCGTCGCTGTCTCTGCATATTGTTTTGAATCCTTATCATGAGTTCGTACTTTATGATTGAGGTGAGGGTGACTCCAGTGCTTTGATGATTTCGTTTTGTTTGCGCATACATACATGTATACATATACACCTAAGTAATTATATGTTTACGTTCACTCAATCTATGAATGCTAAAAAGGAAATAAACAATACTTGTTAGAATAAAAAAAAAACGTTTACTCTTATCTCCCTCATGCCGCGCTGCCCAGCAAAGGCCACATTAAATAGACCGAAAACAAATATTTTTATTTTGGATTTATTTTTACATTTTTATTTTTGAAACAAACATTTTATATAACGAAACTTAATTGAATTGTATGAAGTGATGAGGAATAGTTTGAAAAAAAGCCTAGTAATAATAATGAAAGTAAGAAAAAAATGTAAATCTATAAAAAGAAAGTTTAGAACGTTTATATGTATGAAAATTCGAAAATACTTAAGAAATGCAATTTTTTGCGAGTTGGAGTGAGCGTAAATAGAACAATAGAGTTTTAAATGCAGTCATATACGAATATATATGTGTGTTGAGTATATGTATGTATGCATGTATGCTCGAAGGTACAGGGAAATAAATAACAACGAGTACATGGCATGCAAGCGTTAAAACATAGGAAATTGTTACAATCCATAGGCGTAGTTTAAATGATATGTAAATAGTAAGAATGTATACCATTTAGCCATAAAATGGGCTATCGACATTTCCAGCGGAAAACAATACCCGTCAAAATGATGCCGGTAAACAAATAGAATACAACTTGCAATGCCAGTATTGTAGGTGCCAACGATTTCCTTGCAGTAAATGTTGGCTTTGTGACATTGCCTACTAAATACAATGTGAACGCACCAGGAAAATTGCATTTAGTTTTATTGCATTTCGCAATTTCACCAACATACGAGGGCTGTCATTTATATTTTGACATCGAGACACTTTAGGCTTGGCAGGTAAATCATACATTTGTTATTAAAGTTAGAGATTCTTTAGTGAAGCGGTGTTAAAAATGTTTTTGGAGACGCTGATGGTTTCGAAAAGGTAACTCGATTACGATAATTAATCTACCAGTTTGTACACTTAGAGTAACTATCATTTTTCTTATGTCTGCTTAATATTACCTTTGAAACTCATAAATCCGAGGTTGGTTAACCATATAATGGCTTGAAATGACAATTTCTTTTTCCCCCAAGTAGTTTGCTGTTACTATAGGCGTCTTCGATTCGCACGGGAAAAGAGCTGCCAAAAATTATATTTATGTGGAAGCTCTTAATGAGTATTAGTAAGACCGCGCTTACACTGGAAAACATTTGTTACTTCAGCTCATTACATGTAATGCTCTTGCTTTATAACATCCTTTGTGTTCTTGTTCTTCTCAATTGCAACCAACGGAATTGCTGTGTGTGAACACGACGGACAACTCTAAAAAGAAATTCGCAAAGTTGAAGCGGCAAAAACTGGTTTATATGAACGCGGCCTAATGAAACTTGCCTAATATCAGAAGAGAGATCTGCCAGCATTGAAAATAGTGAGTTTTACTAGTCTAGTGGTGGCAAACTATCGATAGTCGGCACCATCGATAGTGGGCGATAGTATTTTAGTCACTATCGATAGTGAACGATAGTATTTTTTTTCACCATCGATAGTGCCGATAGTGTTAGACTTTCAATAGTATCGATTGCGTTCAATAAAAATTAAATGTAGAGTACAGAAAAAAACATTTACAAAAATTTAATTAATCCAAGTATTTTTATTTAAAAAAATTAGCATATCTGCATTTTTTTCTTTTATGCGGCTTCTTTTTTCAGTTATAACTAAACCGGCCTTACTGAAAACTCTTTCCGATTCAGTTGATGTGGCCGGTATACATAAGTATTTTGAAGCCAACTTCTTTAAAGGAAAAAAATCATTTTCAATTACCTACAAATAAAAAAAATTCATTATACATATTATTTTTTTTTAAATTCATAATTTTAGTTTACCTTCCAAAAATCTAAAGGATTTGAATCTTCTGCCGTATTTTCTCTTTCTAAATATTGACGCCTGAGAATGATGGCATCCGCTTTCTTCGACTTTATTTGCTCCGCATTTTTCTTCTCTATAAATGCGAAAAGAGAAACACTTTTTGGTGGTGCATTATTAGTTGAAGATGGCGGTTCATTTTCGAGAAGACTCATAACTTCATTATCTAAGCGAATGGTTGCTTGTTCTGCGTTGCTGCTAGAAATAAATCCTTCACGCTTGAACCGAGGGTCGAGAAGTGACCCCAATCGTGGAGCAGTTCGTGTTTCATATTGAAACATTCGCTTTCTCAGTCCTTCAATTAAGTTTTCGCATAGAGTTATGGCTTCAATTGTTTCTATTTGGCATTTAATTTCATACATCCTTTGATACAGACCATACACAATGGGTATTATCAAAGACAAGGTGACATTGTTCCCACAGCAAGTTTTTGTAGCTTCATTGAAAGGACGAAGCAGATTTTCTATTTCGCGTACACAATTTTTTTCATCAGCAGAAAGAGGTGGAGGAGCTTTACCTATAGCTAAAAGAACAATAGCGGCAGCATCGTGTAAAGTTAACAATCTCTCTAGCATATTATATGTGCTGTTCCATCTTGTGGGCATATCCTGAATCAATTTCAATGGTGTTGGTGTATTTTGCGCTTCTTTCAATTTTTCAGTCGCAATAGAACTGCATTTGAAAAAGTGTACAATATTTTTACATTTTGTTATAATAGGCTTCAAATATCCATCCTCCGCCTTCAGCATCAAAGCGTCGTGCACAGCGAGATTTAAAGTATGTGCAACGCAAGGTAAGTGTGCAATTTTCAATATATCACATGCGTTTAACATTGATTTTGCGTTGTCAGTAACGATGCAGATAACCTTATTAAAAATGTTCCACTTTTTCAGCACATCAGAAACTGTATTTGCAATGTTTTGTGCATTGTGGTTCAAAACGTCATTTAATTTTTTTGTTTGCAGTACAGCATTCTTCAACACAAACGATTCTTCGATAAAATGACATGTCAATGTTATAAATGCTTCATTTGCGGCAGACGTCCAAAGATCCGTAGTGATTGCCACATGCTCAACTGCATTCAAATGTTCTTGAAGTTTGATTTTTTTTTCGTCATACATATTCTTCACAAAAACATTTTTCAATGTATTTTTGGACGGCAACACATATCTGGGATCCAAGACTTTGACGAAGTTGCGGAAACTAGTATCCTCAACTAGATTAAATGGTTGCATTCCTTCACCAATCAAACTTGCTAGTGCAACGTCAATGTCAGCTTTTCTTTGAGAAGAGCTATCATATTCTATAGCCCTTTTAAAAAAAGAACTCACTGACCGAGAACTTGTGCGACAGCTTGACGAAGTTGTTGAAAACTCATCTTCGTCTTTTTCAATATTTGGATGCATCCTTTTTAAGTGGTCTCTTAAATTTGTAGTGTTGCCACTAGTCTTGTACTCACGAGCACATTTAACACATTTTGCCAGTTTTTTGTCATCCGTCTTATTAAAATATTTCCATACATTTGCAAATATAAAATAGTTAAATGTGTTATATAAGAATTAAGAATTCACTCACTGAAGATATTTTAATACGTGCTTTTTTGCCACCACGTTCTTCTTCGCTTTCCGAAGAACACACGCATTCGACTGCATTTTCTTTTGCTCCTATTAAAAGTAATAAAATCAATCTTCACACGGCTTAATAGATATATTTTCACCAAATAGATTATTACCTTTTCCGTTTATTGTTATAAACTTGTCCATTTTGAAAATTTCTTTAAGCAAAAATAAGTAAACAAGTAAAAGTGAAAATAACTAACGCGCCAAACAAAGAATAGTGATGGTAAATTTTCACAGCTGGATAAAGTAAAAAACTTCGATAGTATTTTTTCGATAGTTAAGGACCATCGATAGTAACGATAGTGGTACCCCATCGATACTATCGATAGTGCCATCGATAGTTTGCCACCACTATACTAGTCTTATGAGTTATAACCATACTCACTAGTAGAGAATCTTGCTCGAAAACTTTGTTGTTGCTTTCACATGCAAATTTATCGTCTCGCGAGCAAAACCAAAACATACCGAACGGAGAAGTGGTGAATTGAAGGCACTTACCACATAAAGTAATTTAAATGTAGCGCGACAAATCACGAATATTCGCGAAACAACTGGCAACAATATCGAGTGAATGAGACAAAAAAACAAAAAACATGAATGACAGATGACAAGAAAGGTTTTTCCAGAAAATACGAGTTGCCACATCTAGAAATTCTTTATATTTTTTACGTCGGGTCCGACGAATTGGCTTTTCTTATGGGTACAATGAATCCTATTGGCAGTGGGGTTAAAAATATTTTTGAGCGAAAAAAAACGTCAAAAGTGAAGGGTACTTCAAATGCAGCTGAAAACGTTGAGAGATGCTTTTAACCTTTGGAAATGGATTCATAAGGAAAATTCTTCGTTGCTAGAGTATATGATATTATATGCTTTAAATTACAGATTTGTTTAAAATTTTTGGTTAGTG
This sequence comes from Anastrepha obliqua, assembly GCF_027943255.1. NCBI lineage: Eukaryota > Metazoa > Arthropoda > Insecta > Diptera > Tephritidae > Anastrepha > Anastrepha obliqua. Next base: position 94,797,139 of record NC_072892.1, read on the forward strand.
TTTATTCATATGTCTGATGTGCTAAAATAGGAGAGCTGAAATGTTATGAGGTCGTTGTAAATTAATGCGATACTATAAATATAATACTAACATTTTAATAATTTACCGCATTTGTAATATGGGTAGAACAAAAGTGGTTACTCCTTTTGAATTTTACATTGAATCTTTTCTGTGACAACGAAAACACGTAACCAAAGTTTATTAAAAAAATGGTCCAGATACTGGAATTTTCACTCGAGTAACCTTAACAGCCGTCTTAGCCGAATGGATTGGTACGGGACTACCATTCGGAAGAATACAGGTTCGAATATCCGAGCATAAAACAACAATTGATAGAAAAAGGTTTTGTAATAGCGGACACCCCTCCGCAGGAAACTGCAAACCTCCTCACAAAAAATCATACCCGTTTGGAGTAGGCTCAAAACTGAAGGTCCCTTCATTGGTGGCACAACATCAAGACGCACTCCAAAAATCGCAGAAGGAGCTTGGCCAAAAACTCATTAAAGGTATAAGCGCCAACTATATACATATGTACATACATATATGGCGATTAGAACTCAGTGATACCTTTTTTGTAGAATACACGAAAATCGTGCTACGATGGATTCAGGGGTAAAGGGCATGCTCTGCCCAATCCATAAGAAGGGCGATCCTGCAATCTGTGCCAATTACCGCGGGATTAGGCTTCTAAATATCGCCTATAAGGTTCTAGCGAGCGTATTGTGTAAAAGGCTGAAGCCCACCGTCAACCAACTGATTGGACCTTATCAGTGTGGCTTCAGACCTGGAAAGTCTACCATCGACCAAATATTTACAATGCGCCAAATCTTGGAAAAGACCCAAGGAAAGGAGAATCGACACACCATCTTTTCGTCGATTTCAAAGCTGCATTCGACAGTACGAAAAGGAGTTATCTGTATGCCGCGATGTCTGAATTTGGTATCCCACAAAACTAATACGGCTTTGCAAGATGACGTTGCTCAACCCCAGCAGCGCCGTCAGAATTGGGAAGGACCTCTCCGAGCCGTTTGATACCAAACGAGGTTTCAGACAGGGTGACTCGCTGTTGTGTGACTTCCTTAACCTGATGTTGGATAGCATCGTACGAGCCGCAGAACTTAATCACTCAGGCACTATATTTTATAAGAGCGTACAATTATTAGCGTATGCCGATGATATTGACATCATCGGCCTTAACAACCGCGCTGTTAGTTCTGCCTTCTCCAAACTGGATAAAGAGGCAAAGCGAATGGGTCTGGTGGTGAATGAGGACAAAACGAAGTACCTCCTGTCTTCAAACAAACAGTCGGCGCACTCACGAATCGGCACCCACGTCATTGTTGACAGTTATAATTTCGAGGTTGTAAAGGACTTCATATACTTAGGAACTAGCATTAACACCGATAACAATGTCAGCCTTGAAATCCAACGTAGAATCTCTCTTGCCAACAAGTGCTACTGCAATTGAGTAGTAAAGCCCTCTATCGATGAACAAAACTAACACTCTACAAGGCTCTCATCATGCCCGTCCTAACGTATGGCGCAGAAGCTTGGACGATGACAACATTCGATGAAGCGACGCTTGGAGTGTTTGAGAGAAAGATTCTGTGTAAGATTTTTGGACTTTTCCACGTTGGCAACGGCGAATATCGCAGACGATGGAACAATGAGCTGTATGAGCTTTACGACGACATAGACATAGCGCAGCGAATAAAGATCCAGCGGCTACTTTGGCTGGGTCATGTCGTCCGAATAGATACAAACGCTCCGGCTCTGAAAGTATTCGATGCGGTACCAGCTGGTGGTAGCAGAGGAAGAGGAACGCCTCCTCTGCGTTGGAAAGATCAGGTGGAGAAGGACTTGGCTTCCCTTGGTGTGTCCAATTGGCGCCGGTTAGCGCGAGAAAGAAACGACTGGCGGGCTTTGTTAAACTCGGCCAAAATTGCGTAAACGGTTATCGCGCCAATTAAGAAGAAGAAGCGGTTGGCAAAAAGCGTTACCAAACTAACGAAGATAAGTCAAAAAGCTCGTTCAGAGCAAAACACATGTGCTTAAATGCCAAATAACAAATGGCCAAACTAACGAAATCGTTGTATTTATTATTGTGACTATTATTTTATAATCCAAGATTATCGAGAAAGCAAATTTTAGAGAATAATACCGATTCGTTAGCATTTGAAACAACTGTTTTTATAATACAACCTTGGATGGACGCGCATTTTTTATGAAGCAAGATTAAAAGTTTTCGCTCACCGGTGGTACAGAGAATTTAATCGTGATTGTAATTTATCATGACCAGACAATGCGAAGGTCCTCCAAAATCAATCGTCAAGCCAACAAAACCTTCACGATGCAAATTATCAAACATTGAAAGACAAAAATGATGGAGGCGAAAAATATAATCATTTTATAAAATAACAAAGATAACTTTTAGTTTTTAACAGCTTAGAAAAAAAATTGTGGAAAATATCACAAGCTAAAGAGATCAGAATTCAGTTTCAGTTCAATTATATCCCTCTCCTGACTTGGGAAGTTGAAAACTTATTGTCCCCGACGCATCCTCGAATCCCAATATTCTTTACTTTTGACATTTTCTTGCTGAAAAAACAGCATCTATTTTTATTTTTCATTCTTAATTATACATATGTACATACATACATATATAAATTCCTATAATTTTTTTTCAGTTCAAGCCATACGGCAATAATATTTGACTCTTGTGAACTATACAGCTGCAGTATTCAAAACAGACAAGCAATGGAGCGTGTAAAGGTCAAAATAAAGATTTCCTTGATTCAAAAGCGCCTGCGATGATGGGTTGTTCTTAAATCCAAACAAATTACAGTGTATCATTCTTTATAAAAAGTGAAAACTTTATTAAGTGAAACTTGACAGTTCTGTTATAAAATTTGTGGATACTGCAAGGAACCAAAGAATAACTTTTAATAGAACTCAGACTTGGAAAACCACATCTATAGTGCAATAGGCAAAGTCTATGGCCCGCTACGACCATTATGGACTACTCAGCACTTTACCTCAGTGAAAATTTGACTGCTGTTAGCAAAAACGTTCTTAAGGGGACCCGGTGGTCTATAATTAAAAAAAAAATACCAGTCTAACGGTTAGACGCGATAGAAGTGAAACCTTCCGTAAAACAAACTGAGAGAGAATGAGACGAAAGCAGCATTAGGAGCGGAATAATTATAGGTTCCTTATAATATTGCTATAAAGTTCATATTTTATTTTCTTCATTTTATTATTATTTATCCTCAATGTTTTCAATGTCAACAAATGATACGTCACTTAAAATCATTGGAACTTTATTGTAATCTTTTCTAAATATCCGCGATACTTCTGGTGTATACTTTATTAAATTTTCGTGAATGAACTCCGTGATGCTATTTATTGATTTTTTTTTCTGTCGATATTCACGACACTTTTCTGCATTATTTTTCGGCATAATTGCGGTAAATATTTAAAAATGAAAATATTTACGAATATAAAAATACACACGCGATTGCTATTATGAGCGTCCCCAGCAAAACCTGCGTGACCGAAACTCTAACACAATTACATTTTTTTGAATGTTACAAACACATATGCACGCAGGTTTTGCTGGGGCGTGACCGAAACTCTAACACAATTACACATATGCACTCGTATTTGTTTGAAAATCGACTTTTTTTTTTGGTTCTCCGTCACCTTTGGAAAATGTGTAAACAGTAAGCAAACTTTATTCATATATTTTTCCTCATTTTTGCATCAGTAAAATTAAACGAACGCCGTAGCCGAATGGGTTGGTGCGTGACTACTATTCAGAATTCACAGAGAGAACGTCAGTTTGAATCTCGGTGAAAACACCAAAATTAAGGAAAACTATTTTTCTAATAGCGCTCACCCCTCAGCAGGCAATGGCAAAACACCGAGTGTATTTCTGCCATGAAAAAAGCTCCTCATAAACATATCATAAAATAAAATAAAATAACTGTATAAAAAAATTTTTTTTCTTGTGATTCGAACCAAGGATTTTGCATGCTGTCGGCGCTGGCCTAAAAGTTATTTAGTTTGTCGCTACGTTTATATCAACATATAATATAACGCTTCGTAGCCAAGAGTGTCGCTTTTTTCGTTTCATCGAGTCTGAAATCTGAAATATACTGTGAAATTTTCATACGGAAATTCGTAATATTATAGCTTCTACAGCCCATTAACTAGGTAGAGAGCGGTCCGCGCGCTCCTGTGCCTCAAACTTTAAATCATTTATCTCGAAACGACTTTTTGTTGCTGGTGTTGGCAAAAAAAAAAACCATTTAACCGAATCGCTTGAAATTTTAATATGTTGTTCCCAACATCAATAGCTATCGCCGGTATTAAAATCATATTATTATTTCAATTATTTGTTTTTTTTTTAATAAAAACTGAAAAAAGGGGTTTTAGAGTGTCAAATTCAAAACCGCGTACATTTTGTAGTTTTCCAGCCAAAAGCCTCCGATGCTAGCGCTGCACTATTATCAGTTTATACATATAATAATTTTATTGTTATGTAAACCTTTATAAAATAAAAGAAAAAAATCTAGTAGCGGAACATAGCTAATTTAAATATTTGTTTTTATTTCTCCCTCCAGGTCTAATTTTTCGGGAGGGTCAACTTCAGCGCCATTTTTTAAATTAAAATCATTAATCCTATTTTTTATTGTAAAAACAAATCTTCAGAATGCCCTAAATTTTCGAGCTCTAGACCAACGGGACCCCTTAATACCAACGTTATTTTATGGATGTGAACTGAACGCCGATTGTATTAGTCTATGCCGTAGTAAGCTTAATGTCCTTTACAACAATATTGCGAGATACGTTTATTGTATAAAACCCCACGAGCACATATGTATCCGCTTCATCTAAGCTAATATAATATTTTTCATACAATTTAAAGACTTGCTACAATATATTTAAACATTCTTATTCTTCCTAGTTTTTGACAGGCACCTACTTGTGTGTGTGTGGTGTGGTGAGTGTGGTGGTGTGAGTGCTTGGTATTTTTACTTGAGCGCATAGCAATGCCAATCGAACAAAATAATATCTTTGACTTGAAAAATTCATAATAACAAATGTTTTTAATATAGGTATTGTATCATTTAGCTATAATGGTACTTTTTTGTTGAGAAATATCTAAATTTTTGCGACATTTTTTAGGCTTTTTGACATGATTTTCTATGAAATTTAATCATTTTTTATACAACCATGTAACAGAAAAGAACGTTTTGGAACAAGGTAATTTCAGATGAGGGCATTTTTTACCGACCAGTTGAGCGTGTTTTTACTCAAGGATCTGTAGGCACTGTCAAGCACTTACACGAGGTATAACAGTTAGAATTTTCAAAAAATCGATTTTTTTTATTTTTTTTTAATGTACATATATTTAAGATTACACACAGAAAATTTAATATCGTTCCGGTGAATATTTGCGTGAAGTTACACGCAAGTTTTAAAAGGCGTTTCAGACTTAGACTCAGTATTTTTCAAACTTCAAACGTATTTTTCTCAAAAAGGTGTTTTCAAAGTACTCGAAAATGGCTAAACCGATTACACAGTGGTACAAAAAAAAAAGTTGCAAAAAAACTTTGGATCGGATATGGTGAGGGTTGTAGCTTATGAAAAACTGAAAATAATGGTATAGTTGAAATTTCCAATACACCCCCAAAATCTCATTTTATGGCCATAAAACCGTTTTTCAGTAGGTTGATATGAACAATCACTCCTAACTTCGCCAATTTCCATCCGATTTCGAATTTGCTTTTTTAGTTCGAAAGAACAAAAACAAGCCTTTTTGACAGTGTGTTAACATTTTTTCTGAAATGACAACTGACGAGACTGTAGACGGAAGTATTTGGAATTTTTTTATTTTTTCTCTATTTTTTCGACTTTGACATAATTTTTACGATATTATCCGATATTGAGGATTTTTTTTAGTACACTACTGTTATAGTAAATTTAATTTTGCGTCAAATGAGCTATATTTGACTGTAATTGAATTAAAATTAATAGAGTTGTGTGGGTTTTAAGATTTTTTCATTTTTTTACTACGAGATTTGGTATGCGTTTCGAAGCATGAAAATAATAACAAGTGTCATTATAAACGCATAATATTTATTGGAGTATTGCGCAGTGCAGCACTGTACGGTATGGTACGGTGCAGTACACAACGGCACTGGTTCCAAACTTAAAAATGCATTGGAAACGGCCCTTTGGAGTTTAGTATGGTACGGTACATTTGTCATTTCTTCATCAGTTTTGAATACTTCTCTGTAAGAAATTCGATCATCATCATTCATCTGAAGTCGTCATCAACTAAATTCCATTGTTTAAATCGAGAAGCGAGCGTTTCAGATTGCCTTCCCGATAGAAGTATGTAAATCAGGAGAAAGATCCTGAAAATCTGAATTTGATACAATGTCTCGTTCTGAAAACTTAGAACCAGACGGAAAGTACTCTTCATCATCAGGTTTATTGTTATCAGTTTGATCATCATCAGCAATGAGTTGAACTTCCTTCAGTTCATGACCTGCAGTTGAGTCAATCATATCGTCCAAGACTACGGGGTTCTTAACAGTTGCAACATCAGCATACTTTATGTGCTTTCGAGTTTTATAATGATGACCGTTTACGTCCGTTTTACAAAAATAACAATCATCTGGTTTATGATAAGGCTGATGATGCCATATGATCGGAGAATATTGAGAAATTTGACTTTTCTGGCAACGTTTTGATTTATATCTTTTGAATTTCAATGAAACAAACAATAAAACTTTGACGTTTTAATAAGGTTAAATTATAATAACAAACTTCTTTTGTTAATCAATGTACAGTGTGAACTTTGGCACACTTGGGAGCTTTTCCATATTTCTATTGAAAAAAATGTGCTATAATATGTCAGATATTTTCGTAAGTTCTAACCAGTTCTGTTGTATGCAGTACAGTGTACTCTTATGTATTCATATATACTCCAATAAATATTACGTATCTATAATAACGCATCAAAACACGTCCTTATTCCCATTTAACGTAAGCTATACCAACATTCCAAATTAGTAAAAAAAAAAACAAAAAATCTTAAAACTCGCACAACTCTACTAATTTTAATTCAATTACAGTCAAATATAGCTCATTTGACGCAAAATTAAATTTACTATAACAGTAGTGTACTAAAAAAAATCCTCAATATCGGATAATATCGTAAAAATTATGTCAAAGTCGAAAAAATAGAGAAAAAATAAAAAAATTCCAAATACTTCCGTCTACAGTCTCGTCAGTTGTCATTTCAGAAAAAATGTTAACACACTGTCAAAAAGGCTTGTTTTTGTTCTTTCGAACTAAAAAAGCAAATTCGAAATCGGATGGAAATTGGCGAAGTTAGGAGTGATTGTTCATATCAACCTACTGAAAAACGGTTTTATGGCCATAAAATGAGATTTTGGGGGTGTATTGGAAATTTCAACTATACCATTATTTTCAGTTTTTCATAAGCTACAACCCTCACCATGTCCGATCCAAAGTTTTTTTGCAACTTTTTTTTTTGTACCACAGTGTTAGTCTCAAGTTTTAACACGAGCTTTCTAAATATATTTTTTTAGTAATTAATCGAAGATTTTTTCTCACCGATACATTTTTTTATAAACAATTTAAGGCCGAAATTTTGGTCAAAAATCGATATTTTTTGAGAAACCGCCAAACCAAAAAAAAATTATTTTGCTTACTCCTTCGATTAATTACTAGATTTAACATTACTTTAACGAAATCTGTTTGATTTTTCAATTTCAGAGGATCCAGCTCAGAGATATAGTGTTCACCGCAAACAGTATTTTTTGAGAGGAGGTCCCGGAGATCAGCTGTAGCTCCTTTCCAAATAAATATTTTTACAAATATATATATATATATATATATATAATTAGCGCGTACACCCGTTTTGGGTGTTTGGCTGAGCTCCTCCTCGTATTTTTGATGTTGTTACACAAATGGAGGGATCTACAGTTTCAAGCCGACTCTGAACGGCAGATATTTTTATGAGGAGCTTTTTAATGGAGGGGCGACCGCTATTAGAAAAATGTTTCTCTTAATTTTGGTAGTTCACCGAGATGCGAACCTACGTTCTTTCTGTGAATTCCGAATGGTAGTCACGCACCAACTTATTCGGCTACGGCGGCCGCTTACTAATACTAAGCCCGAAAATACAGTTGAAAGATAACATAACATGTGTAAAATTTTTTAAAATGGAAATTTCGTTTTTTTTCGGCTTTCTAACTGTATAAAAGAAAGAGTTTCGAATCGATGCCATACAGGTATCAAACAATCTGGTAACATTTTTAGTTTCTGATATAAATTTGCTGTCGGCTTATGCAATCCATTATATTAATTGGAATTTTCACGTTAGATCTAGTCAGGGAACAAAAATTTCCAGCATAAACCAAAATATATGTATAATATATTTGCATGCCGTTAGACTTAGGTACGACCCATTAAGCAACTTTTTAGCGCAACTATGTCCTTAATTCCTTGAGGAGTGCTGATTGCCATATTTTCAAATTATATACATATATATATATAATAAATATATATAATTGGCGCATTGGCGCGTATACCCGTTTTGGGTGTTTCGCCGACCTCCTCTTCCTATTTGTGGTGTGCGTCTTTTCATTACAGAAATTCACTCGGAGGTTTGCCATTGCCTGCCGAGGGGCGACCGCTATTAGAAAAAACTATTTCTTCATTTCGTTCTTTCTCCGAGATTCAAACCTACGTTCTCTCTGAATTCCGAATGATAGTCACTCACCAACCCATTCGGCTATGGCGGCCGATTATTATATATGTACTGTTTTTATAAATTATATATTTTTCGTTATGTAAAATATTTTTTAAACCAAAAAAAAAAAACATTTTCGATAGTAAATCTTTGTTTTCCTTTTTAGGTTATTCCCACAACATAAATAGCATACCTCGTAAACATGCATTTCTACATCCCTACATATGAATATGCGCTATTTACAGTTTCTAAGCGCTCATTTCAAGTGTCTCATATGGCAAAAAGAAAGAAAAAAACGAACTAAACGCGTTCGCTTCCTATTTTAGCCCTGTAAACTGTCGAATGAATTTCTGAAGATAAGCAAATATTATTTTGCTCATTTGAAAAATTGTTTGCAACATTTTATGCACTGACTAAATTGTTTTGCATTATTGTTTTCCTTATAAACTATGTACATACATTTATATGTACATATAGATACTTACTTTTTATAGTTTTGTTTTGTTTCAACATTCTTGCTCTACATACTTAATTCCATATACATTTATGGTAACTTTCATTCATTGCAGCCCAGCACATGATTACCTACTGGTGAAGCTGCACTGTTTCAATTCTCCACATTTTATGCTCACACATACAACGTGACCCACAAGCAAAAAGCTGCTGCTGGATTATCACTTAAATTGCAATCTTGCAGGCAATGAACGACACTTGAAGGCGGATGGCATACAAATTGTGAATAAATTTCGAGTATTTACTTATTAATTCGCCTAATTATGATACTATACTCTTTGTTGGGACAAATATAATTTTATTTATTGAGGTAAGAGTTTTAAATAGGACACCATGAAGCGGTATGAAGGCATCAAATTTATTAAATTCACAGCCCAGGTGCTTAGTTGCCTCTTTGTCGCTTTTGGCTCTGGGACTGTGGGGGTTGTGGTGAGTAGTGGTTATGTGAATTGGCACAAAAGAAAGGATAGCCACTATCACACTCAAACTCACTGTAGTAGCAATAAAGTAGAGAGTAGATGCGTATGTTTGGTTGTGTAGCTGTAAATAGTTATTAGGCTCGTATTGTTTACTTACTCTTTGCTTGGCCTTGTTGGGCTGCCAAAACCACCGCACAGATCATCACCAACAGGAAAGATACTGAAGAATTCATTTTCTCTAAAATTAAATAAAGGAAAAAGTAAATTAGTTCATTATTTTTCATTTTGTTTTTGTATTGTTTAGTATTTTTGATTTTGAGTGCTATTTTTACTCCCCTTAATAGGTTAGCACTTGCATGTATGTGCCCATAATTTTGAAATTGGTCTAAGTAATATACATATGTATATCTTGCTTCGCTATAATTAGGGGTTTGCATTTGGGTAAATTAAAAAGTACAATGGCGAGCATAACTGCGAGAATGGTATTTTTTTATTAAAATTTTGCAGCGAAAAAAAAATAAATTATTAAAAATCAATGCGGTTTTCTAGCTGCTTAAAACTTGTCGTTATTTTATTAAACTTTTCTGAGCCATACCCAAGAACTGTCGAAAACTTTAATTAGAAAGTACAAAATTTAGATAAATATTTGTTGACAAATAATTGAGAGTTGTGTACAAGTGCAACCGAATTCTTTTGCCACATTTTTAATCCAATGTTCGCCGCTACATAAACCTAATCAGTTCCAAATAAGATCAGTGGCACTGCTTTTATATCCAAGTACCGCCAAATTTTTTTATCACATCTTAACTTCTGTATACTTATTTTAAAATTTATTTAAATACATATGTATGCATATGTATATAGGAAGCTACTTAGCAGTGGGGCATCGTCTATCTTGCTATATGCTGTCGAAGCAACAATCTGCAGCTCATACATGAATGGCATCAAGTCGGTATATTGGTTATGTGTCCTCAGGGTGTGCTGCACATTCCGCACAGTAGGAGGATGCTGTGTTGGTCCTCGCGGGTATGCTAGCGGTTAAGCTGACTGCACTCAAATTCGACGAAATAAAAAAACATCGAGCGGCCTGACTAACCGAAAGACTGAACGGGCCACCGTACGTAGCAGGAGGAATGGAGGAACTCCATGAACGGACGGTGGACGTATCGATTGATTTCGAATAAGATCAAATGGATAAATCGAAAGCATGGACAGATAGATTTCTAACTGACCCAAATACTTAGTAGACATGGGTGCTTTAAATTTTATCTGCATAGATTTAAGCACGAAGCAACCCGTACTGCACCTTTTGCGACGGTCTAGTTGAAGATGCAGAGCATGTCTACATAAATATATATTTATGGATAATTGGCGCTTACACCCTATTTGGGTGTTTGACCGAGCTCCTCCTCCTATTCGTGGCGTGCGTCTTGTTGTTGTTCCACAAATGGAGAGACCTACAGTTTAAAGCTGACTTCGAACGGCAGTATTTTTTATGAGGAGCTCTTCATGGCAGAAATACATTCGGAGATTTGCCATTCCCTGCTGAGGGGCGACCGCTATTAAAAAAAGCTTTTTCTTAATTTTGGTGTTTCACGGAGATTCGAACCTACGTTCTTATAGAGAACGTACATATAGAGTACGTCAATTATCCTTTGGGAAATAAAACAAATAACTCGAACATATTATGAGATTTATTGTAGGTATCTATTTATTATGTATTTGTGCATCCCTTATAACTACAGGTAATTTTCTTAATTTATTTTTTTAGAAAGGGCATACATACTATAGATTCAAAGTCAATCTGAAGGCAAGATTTGATACTGATTTGATGATGATTAGATACTTTGTTTTTATATGACATTTGCATGCTAAAAAAGGTATTGGCCGACGAATTGAGGGCACGGTTCTACTTTACTATGCTTTTATCATGAATATAAAGTTATAAGCTCTTTACATACATAAATCATACATATATCTTTAAAGCTGACACTGCGTACTGTTTAAATATAAGGTTGTCAAAAAAGTCTTGCGGTATTTTTATTGATTTTTCAATTGTTCATAAAATTGGTTATAATAATGCGATTTAAGTCAAATATGCGCCGTTTTGTTCGATGACGAGTTCCCAACGAGATGCCAACTTCATAATGCCCCTCTTATAGAAGCTCGCTTCCCTATTGTCAAAAAACTCGGAGAGCCAATTTTCATAGGACTCTCTTGTGGACAACTTCCGAATACCAAGCTCGTTCGCCATGGACAGAAATAGGTGGTAATCACTTGGTGCGAGATCCGGACTATACGGTGGATGCAAAAGAACCTCCCATCCGAGCTCCCGGAGCTTCTGGCGCGCCACCAAAGATGTGTGTGGCCTGGCGTTGTCCTGATGGAAGACAATTCGGCCTCTGTTGATCAAAGATGGCCTCTTCTGTATGAGTGCTGCATTCAAGCGGTCCAGTTGTTGGCAGTACAGGTCCGAATTGAGCGTTTGGCCATAGGGGAGTAGCTCATAGTGGATGATTCCCTGCCAATCCCACCAAACACACAGAAGAACCTTCCTGGCCGTCAATCCAGGCTTGGCCACCAACTGGGCAGCTTCACCGCTTTTCGACCACGACCGTTTGCACTTCACGTTGTTGTAAGTGACCCACTTTTCATCGCCAGTCACCATCCGCTTCAAAAACGGGTCGATTTTGTTGCGATTCAGAAGTGATTCGCATGCATCCATACGGGCAAAAATGTTTTTTTGCGTCAAGTCGTGTGGCACCCATACATCGAGCTTCTTTTTGAACCCAAGCTTCTTCCAATGGTTTATAACGGTTTGATGACTCATGCCCAGCTCTTGGCCGATGCTACGGCTGCTACTATGCCGGTCTCTTTCGATCAATTCAGCGATTTTATCGCAATTTTCGACGACAGGCCTTCCGGACCGTGGCGCATCTTCGATCACCTCTGCACCAGAACGAAAACGTTGAAACCATCGTTGTGCGGTGGAAATGGAAACTGTATCGGGTCCATAAACTGCACAAATTTTATTGGCAGCATGAGATGCATTTTTGCCTTTATCGTAGTAGTACTGTAAAATATGCCGTATTTTCTCTTTATTTTGCTCCATGTTTGCGACGCTATAACTCACGAACAACTAAAAGCAAACAACAATTAATCACACACGTGTTAGCACGTGAAAAGAGCTTTCCAAAAAGCTCTAGCGTGAACCGATGCGACGAATACAACTAGAACTACGCGCTTGCAAAGACAAGCTTGCGGAAATACCGCAAGACTTTTTGGCCAACCTTATATAATGGAAACAATTGAGTCCAAAATGTTTGCATAATGAAGTTCACCCTAATACGCCTAACAGTTTTGCCATGCTTAACAGGTAGCAACTTTAATCGTTGCCTGTGTTTTGAGATTAATTCATTTATAAATACGAATGTACATATAATAATAAAAATAGCCCAAATTACATAAAATTCGACAAAGTTAGCAAAAACTTCTTAAGCTGCAAGACGTGAGTGGAATGTTGGAGCACCAATTCATACATATGCATATGCAAGTACACATAAACATACATATCTTCTCATTACGCAGAGGATGTTGGACATAGCTTTAATTTTTATTAAGAATTCATAAACGAATCTAATGCAGCCAAATGCCTAATCGAGATATATTATTTACAGTTATTATTTATTTAGAGCGTTTTCTATGCAGTTATAATAGTAACACTAATAACAAGTAAGGAAGTGCTACAATTGGCACGGGCGGAACTTTATGTATCCGAAAATTTAATTTCAGCTGACTGTTAAGTTAAATGAACTCATAGACACTAAGAGTTAAAGCTTCTCACATCAAACGGACAGAAGCTTAAGCATAACATATAAAAAGGTCGCGTCGTTTTTTTTGATCTCAAAAATATTTGGATCGAATTTAAATGGTGTGGGGATCAATATGTGTATCATGTTTAGGTAAGCTTTATTGGCATAAACGCCTAAAAGTGGGCGTGGCACTGGATAGTTTTCAAAAATTTTCTTTCATTGTATTTCTGTAGAGCACCAAGTGCACAGACGGACGGACGGACATGGACACATCGATTCCACTGATCATTCTGAGCATTTTCGTTTATATACTATATAATTACCCTATCGGCAGATTTATTTATTTTACAAATAACATTGTACGTCAGTCATATTTGATACAGCGGCAGGCAGGCAGCTGTAAACAGACAAGCAATGAAGCGCGTTAAGTTTGAAATAAATATACTTTTTTTATTTAGTAACGAAATGGGATCAATAGTTTTGCGCCATCTTGTATGTCTATGTATATATTGGGTATCGAAATAAGTTTCCGTTCTTTCTTAGCCAAAGTTACGAATTATTTAAACAATTAAATAATACATTATATTATGTGAAGTGAATACATTAAATTATGTGAAGTATATGCCATAGGAAGCTACAGTTTTACTCAATCTTTCAGGCAGCTTACAGATTCCTCTGATGGAAAATTCGACATGTTCGACGCCATGTTTTAGCTGCACTTTTCTTTAAAAGGTGATAATGAAGCATGACTTCCCGCAAATGCTGTTTTTTCGGGACGAACATATACATTTTTGACGTCAGATAAAAAATGATATTTACGCTTCAAATGAACGTTAACTAAAGCGGTCGAGACCTCACATATACACTTTCAAATTAAAAGTATATTACTAGAGCGAACATAAAAATAGTATCAGCAGCAACACCTCTGTTACATGGGCGACGTTGAGCGACATACATATAGTGCAGCAAATAAAGAGCTAGTTGCTTCGCTAACTTTACTGGCTAAACTCAGCCAAAATCGCCTAAGCGGTCAATCAAGAAGAGAAAAGAAAAAAATTCTAGGTTCCAGCTCAGACGAGTCTTAAAAAATAGGTATATGTTTTGAAGAAAATACGAGTATAAGTTAAGAAAAATCATTAACAAACTTACAGTACTTTCTACATTAAACAACTTAAAGCCGCCACCATGCTGCGGATAGAGAAGTATGTATTGAAGCTTTTCCCACTTCACCAACTCGAATATTACAAAGTTACACCCATTTCTTTAACTATAATCCTGTATTCTCTCGTTCTTGTTATGGCGAGTATCCGAGCCAGTTAGACGGAAAGTGGATAATCAAGAACACGATAATGGCTCAAGACGCATCAAAGCGCAAATGATATTTAGTTGAATAATTAAATGAATAAATAAGAGACATTTATATTTACTTCCACATAAAATACTTTCGGTATAAGTTTCTACTGAAAATTGAATATTAACATACGATTATGTACTACTTCACTACTTCAGTTTTTAAGAACTATAGGCAAGTTTTTCAAAAAAACACACGTAAAATTCAGAAAAATGCATGCATTTTTTATTTAAATCGATAGTACAGTCCATATAATTTAATGTTTGAAGATTATTTCATGCAAATGTTGACCGCGACTGCGCTTCAAATGGTCCATCCGCTTAGTCCAATTTTGGCATACTCTTTCCAATGTTTCGGCCGGTATCTCACATATAAATGCTTTAATGTTGTTTTCCAATGCGTTAATTGAAGCAGGCTTGGCTGAATAGACATAAGCTTTAACATAGCCCCACAAAAAATAATCTGGGTGGCCAATTGACAGGTCCCGAACGCGAAATAAAATGTTCACCGAACTCGCCTCAACAAGTCCATTGGTAAGCGTGTTGTGTGGCATGTGGCACCGTCTTGCTGAAACCACATGTCATGCAAGTCAAGCTCTTGCATTTTGGGCAAAAAAAAGTTGGATATCATTTCACGGTAGCGCTCACCATTCACAGTTACGTTACGATTCGCAGCATCTTTGAAGAAGTACGGTCCAACGATACCTCCAGCCCATAAACCGCACCAAACTGCGACCTTTCCTGGATATATTGGTAGCTCTTGCAATTCTTTCGGCTGATCTTCACTCCAAAATCGACAATTCTGCTTATTTACGTATCCATTGAACCAAAAATGAGCTTCGTCGCTGAACACAGATTTTTGATAAAAAAGTGGATCTGCGGCCAACTTTCCAAGAGCCCATTCACTAAAAAATCTGCGTTGCGGTAGGTCGTTCGGCTTCAATTCTTGCACCAGCTGTATTTTGAAAGGCTTCACATTTAAATCCTTTCGCAAAATTTTCCACGTTGTTGAGTAACAGAGGCCCAATTGCTGCGAACGGCGACGAATCGATAATTAATGATCATCATTAACACTAGCCGATACAGCTGCGATATTTTCTTCAGTTCGGACTCTACGTAAGTGTTTGGTGATTTGATGTGCAATAATGTAAATTTGATTCTAAATTTAGTCACAATAGCTCGAATAGCCGCTTCAGTGGGTCGATTAAAATAGAAGAAGCGCGATAAACTTTCTTAAAAGAACACGCATTTTTATAATAAAATTCAATGATTTGCAAGCGTTGTTCGTTTGTAAGACGATTCATGGTTAAATTATAGACTAAACTGAAGATGTTTGACAGTGAAACAAAACATGAAACGTGCGTCAGCTGTTTAAACCAACTGTTTAAAAATATAATAGCTAAAAAATCACCCGTTACTACTTCCTGGGCTAGCCAGAAGCAATGGCTATGTCTTGTATACATAATTCTCTATATATTTGATTAGTGTCGAGAAAGGGACGCCCATCAATTTTGCGTGTACTTAACTTATATGTATAATAAATTTACGAGTATAATAAATAAAATAGTAAAAATTAAATTATACCTCCTCAGCTCAAATTTAACTTTCTTTAATTTATCGGTATTTAATGTGCAGATGAAAATTTAATTCCAAATATAAAGGCCAATTTAGTTCCACACAAGTAGTCATAGAAATATTATATTTAGATGTAAGAGTGCGCATGTACAGCGTCTTTCGGGATGGAGTTTATTTTTAAAATTCACATATTTTGAATAGATTCTTTTGATGAAATTTTCTCCACATGTGCTAATTGAAAACTTCGCAACCGCCTTTCTCGACATTTTTTTGTTGTTTTAGATTTCGACATTCTTGCAACAAATTATCGATACATCAACAGCCGTACCATCAGCAAAAGGACAAAAAATTTGACATCGCAATTTGTTAGCGGTAAGCGCAAATTTTAATCTTTTTCAATACTTTCCCTTATGGCAACAATATTTTCAATTGCACGTGCACTAGAATTCTCCTGCCAAACCAATGTTTTCTTTCTCTGAAATAAATTTCTATGTTAACATTTCTTTCTTTCATGAATAGGATATCGCAGGTTCTTGATTGTTCAAAGGAATTGCTTAACATAGGTGCAAAATTAGGCAGACAATTTATTAATGAGTTGGGAGGTCAGTACCATGAAAATCAGGGATCTTCTGAAATTTTTGAAAGAATTCACTCTGGAGAGTGAAGAGAGCTACGTGGCATTACAATGGGCTATGAGCTTGAGTGGTCCCATAGTGGACTACCGCTATGACTTAACTTAGCCTAAAAAAACTTATACATCCAATTTTATTTTTGAGTATTAATAAACTAAACTTATTTTGAGTGATGGAAATCTTTATTTTGACCTTTACGTGCTTCCTTAGGTTAGGTTGAGTATATCTGACTGATCTGAATATATCTCACATAGACTGCAAGGGTCCGTAGTGGTTCTAGGGTTGTTGGAGTCATGTTGAACATGGCTCGTTTTACATGTCTTGGCGAGTTCTAATAAACAGTTTAAACTTTCAGAGATGCTACATCCTTCAATATGCTTTAGAAAGTGTAATGATCCCAGGCAGTTGTAACGAGTTCTGCTTAGATCATGACAGTGAGATGTTCTAACGTACCCTTTTCTTCTTTCAGCGCATCGTTCTGGACCAATCACATTTTAGCTGCGTGATATGGAGTGAGACAATCTCACGTCAGTACTTCAACCTAAATTTTACTTTCCTTTCTTGGGAGTGATAAAATAAAGTTAGCTGCTTTGGTATAGACGTATATAGACTGTGCTTCCAGAGTTAATTCCTTGTCTAGTTTCGTCTCCAAAACTGAGAGTGAGGGATATATGTATGTTCGATGTACACATCCTAGGCGAGCGGGTGTCTGCTTTAGCAAGTGCACCTACTCTCTCATTTCCCTTTAGTCCTGGTACCCAGTCAATTGTGACATGTGCATTCTCGCAGAGCTCGTCCATTTTGGATCTACAATGTTGCATGCTAATTCGGCTGCTTTGTTTACAGCATACCTGTAGATCTCAGCGTGAAATATGCTACAGCGGTTAGGAAGCCTGAAATACTTTTGGAGATCAACCTGCGGGCAGAAGATACGCGCTCCCTTACTTGCCTGTTTATATACATACTGCAGATGTCTAGTTCACAAGTGTCAATGTGATTAATTTTGCGCCACCTTGTATCTGTTACTAGTCGACAGTACCAATTTGCATTTTGTTTTTGCACTTTAGCTTATCTGTTAATGACTATAACTTCTGAAGCTTATGAGACTCCCGAAAATATCTTATTTAAACGATAATTTTCAATATTTTTATTGATTATGGTTTGGTTGAAAAAGTATTGGAAATTTAAAACGAAATTTTGAGCACTAAAAAGTAGAGCGTTTAAAAAAATATTTATAGTTAAAAGTATGAAGATAATTAAATTGAGATACTGTCTAACTTATAACTTTTCCAAAGGGGTATTTATGAAAATTGGATTAGTAAATTTTGAATTGGTTTCAATACTTTAGCCTCAGTACGACAGAGGCAGGACGCTTAAAGTGCTAAGGATCCCCCGCCATTCAATTCCCAAATTTATAGCGATGATCACCGGTCAATGGGTGATCGGAACTTATGCGGAGAAGTTTGGACTTCCGTACAACCTCCATTGAAAGAGACTGTTGAACACTTTCTTTGCAAATGTCCGGGTCTGGTGGCTAGGCGCTTGAGGTTCCTTAGCGAGTCTTTTGGGGATAGCCTTGGGCAGTCCTCCAGCCTAGATCCCGTTTCTCTCCTCCTCTATATCAACAGCACTATATGGCTGTAGATGGTTTTTCTTCCTTTAAGTTGTGAAATTTTTCACAGGTAGTGGTCTGATTTGGCATCGATGTATAGTTTTTAAAGATACACCAATTTCGCAGTGAATTTTAAAAATTAAAATAAGTTTTTCTTTTTAGTAAATCATAGGCTTTCTACTAAAGAATTCTCGAAAGAGGCACCATCAAACTCTTGACAGTTTTCAAAACGAACTACTAGAAACAAATAAATTCGAACTAGAAAGATCCTCTATGTGTATTTGCATTTGGATTTGTGCATGTTTCTAAGTCAAAGTTAAAACCGTGTGTGCTAGTTTCTGATATGATACTTCAACTTGTTTTGATTTGAATTTTCTTATCAGTGATTATTATGCAGTTTGCATATTTACATATTTTCGTACATATGCACTAATATACAAGAGTTTATATGCCTGCATATGTGTGGGTGCGTATGATCATGTATTATGGAAAGATTTATTGGTTAAATGCTCGTGCCATAAGTGATTTTAATGTGTTAATCAATGAACATTAATTGGAGCAAAACATGCTTCTGAGCGTAATCACATTAGTAGGTATTTTATAGGCTGCGTGTAAAAGGAAAAACATCTGGCACACGCATCAGGTTATGCATACATACGAGAATACATATATATAATTACTAGGTCAACCAAAAATTTACCTTAGCATTTTTTCTTATACTTTATCACAAAATGCTCAAAATGGAAATGCTAATTGTAAAAAGATAAATCCTTTTTGCCATATTTGTTATAAAATTTATTCATACATAAATTAATTTTTCTCCAAATTTGCGAAATACTGAATTACATTCATTAGCCTGATGACTGATGATTAGCGATGACTCTATTAGGATTTTGGGCGTTGGTTATGACAGGCATAAGATTTTATTACTGGGAAATTATGAGGTAACATGTTTGAAAAAAGGAGCTATGTTAGATTAGGTTAGGTTGTAGCGGTTACCCGCTAAGGGACACACTCAGGCTCATAGCCCATTGTGGTTCCACGTGTGGAACTTGTCCTTATCTTTCCTGAAACTAGCGTGAGCTTTTCAAAAATTTTAGAACTCTTAAAAAAAAACTGGTGAACTTACGTCTGGATAGAGCCTACGCTGGATATATAGGACAATGTCATGAAAGTCATGTTGTCTCTTCCTCATTGCAATCAATGTGCTAAGATTATGCTTATTTTGGCTTAGCAGAACTTCTTTGCGTTTAACATTGTCCATTGTCGGGCCATTCTGTAGGTGGGTTCCTTACGTCATCTTTCATTCGCTGGTCTTACATTTTCTCAAAAAGAAGGTCTGAGGTCTGCTCCCATTCGAACGTCATTGTCTGTGTACTCATCAGCCAATTTGGTCTCAAGTCTCGCTGATTCATCCGCCTTGTAGTTCGCCTTAATGGTGGAATGGCCAGGAACCCATGTTACCTTTGGGTGAAATAACTTAGCCATCTGCGTGGCTTTTCATGGCTCTCTTAGGAATTGTCGTCTGCTTTGTGAGGGAAAGGCAATTAGTGAAAAATCATCAAATCATCATCAAAATGGAGTTAAGGCCATTGAAAATTGTTTTACTAAAACTCGAATTTGTGTGAAAATATGATACAACATCTTTTGGTTGACCGTTTCATTTCAAATGTGAAAAACATCGTTTATGAATTCTTCTGAACGTATAACAATATTCAAAGAGTTCACTTCTAATCTGCCACTGCCCGCACGCCCGATAAAACCACGGTGTGCAACGTGGCTTTACGCCTACTTTACGAACTTCGTTGTCAAATCGAATTTATTTAGAATTTTTTGCCAGAATCATTTTTGAAGCTAGAAACAACAAATCTTCACCTGTATTTACACTTTAAATGAAAAGAAGGGATTGCTGTATTAAAAAAAACTGTAAGCCAAATTGAATCTGGTTTGAAAAATATACAGCGACTGAAACATTTGCATTTAAGTTCGCCTCTATTAACAGCGTAGATGTAGAATAGCCCTTCTCCATGTTCAAGAATAAATTCCGCGATAATAGGCCGTCATTTCTTTTTTAAAATATGTATATCCAAATATTTTGTTATTTATTGTAAATAAATAAGTTAAATTTGAATTTTTAATTCCATATTTATGGAGTCAAATTTGCAGGCAATATTTTATTGAGTATGTGAATAAGTTTCCGTCCTTTCTTAGCTAAAGTTACAAATAATATAAACAATTAAATAATACATGAAATTATGTGAAGTATGTGCCATTGAAAGCTACTACTTTACTTCATCTTTCAGGCAGCTTATGGATTCCTCTGAAGAAAAATTCGAGTTCTTTTGATTTGATCCATTCATTGAGCTAGTTTGCGATGCTCTCGTAAGAATTGAACCGCTCTCCAATAATGGCTGACTGCATTGATCGGAATAGATGGTAATGCTAAGGTGCAATGTCTGGTGAATATGGCGGGTGGGGTAAGATTTGCCAATTCAGTGCCTCTAAATTTAGCAACGTGTAGCCTGGCGTTGTCATGCAACAAAATCAGTTTGTCAATTTGTCATGTCTACTATCCCATTCCAACCGATTTTCTTTGAGAGCTGGATTCAAATGCATTAGCTGCAATCCGTAACGATCACCAGTGATGGTTTCAGGTGGTTTAAGGAATTCATAATAGATGACAGCCTTCTGTTCCCACCAGATGCACAACATAACCTTTGAAGCATGAATATTTTTTTTCGTTGTTGATGGACCTGGTTCACCTGGTAGATTCCGAATTTTTCGACGCTTGGGATTATCATAATATACCCATTTTTCGTCGCCCGTGACGAGCGATACAGAGAAGCTTTTATTTTCTGCCGTTCAAGAAGAATCTCACATGCCACCAAAAGTCTCTCTGTTACCTGCTTTATGGACTATTCCCATCGCGTGCAAACGTTTACCGACGGTTGATCTGTCAAAATCCAACTATTCAGACATATCATCAAGTGTTCGACATGCGTCTTCATCCAATAATTGTTGTAGTTGAGTGTCTTCGAACTTGCCACTTTGGAATCGTCGAAACTACTCTTTACAAGTTGTATTTCATGAAGCGTGATTACCGTAAATATTGATCAATATACGAGACGTTTCAGCTGCATTTTGCTTTAAAAGGTAATAATGAAGCATGACTTACTGCTAATGCTATTTTTTTCGGGACGAACGTATACATTTTTGACGTCAGATAAAAAAAAGAATCTTCACTCTTCAAATGAATATCAACTACTGCGATCGAGACCTCACATATACACCTTCAAATCAAAAGTATATTACTACAGCGAACACAAAAATAGTATCAGCAGCAACACGTATTTTACGAGGGCGGAAACTTATTCCATACCCAATAGTTATGTTGATGCTGACAATTCCAAATTTTATCTTTGAGCCAGTTACATATTTCCGCGGAATGAAATGAATTCAAACTTATTTCCAAAACGGTTGACGTGCCGATCAATCTGTGCGTTCATAGAATCAAATTTTTATCGAAATGAAACTTTATGTATGCCAGTTTGTTTTGAAAATTCGAGAGGTGACATAAAACTACAGGTCCCTCCATTTGCGGAAAACAGAAAAACCGCGCAACGCAATTTCGACTCGACCAAACACGCAAAAAAGGGTGTAGGCGCCAATTATATTTACAAATAATCAATTGAAGAGGCAACTTAATCAGAGCTCATTCAGGAGCCACACTGAATTTTTATTTCAATCCGAAAATATTATAAGTAAATTAAAATTAATATTCTTTCACCCACAAACTCACCTTTAAAATTTATTTTTACAGCTTCGTGTTATTGGCTGAGCTAATAATAATTACCTTCACGTGTCAAGTTCAATTTGTAATCTAAACTTATTTAATATTTCTAAATCTAAAACAGTTGGCTTTTTCGTTCGAAATAAAATCGTTGTTTTGGGTTTTTTGTAAAGTAGGTACACAATAATCACAGATACACATAATTTGTTATTGGGGTTTTTAAATAATTTTGTTTTTCAGTTTTAATTATGTTTTTTTGCATTTTTTTAGTAAAATTTTTTTGGTTTTGTTAATTTGGATTTAGTTAGGTGTTTACACTAGTTGCACTATTATCATCATTACCGCAGAAAAAACGTACTCCACTACTATATGCGTTAATTTATGATCGAGCGCTACAATTTGTTAAACTGTATGACTTACATCTTCAAAAGTTTCCGATGAAGTGTCAGCGAAATCTTTGCTGAGTATTGATTGAGGGCAGGCGCTAAGCCAGAATAGCCTATCTCATTGCAAAGGAAAATACAAAAGTGTTTTATGCATGTGTGCTTATACATATGTGTATGTATGTACAGCGTGGTTTGGTTGTGGGAACACTAAAATATCGCTACAGGTTATTCCTGTTGAAAAATTCATTTGTGTTTGATATAGCGTCAAATCTTTAAATACCCAAACTCCAAGTTTTTTTTAGATTACTTTTCACGGTGAGCATTAAAGATCAAAATGCCGACAAAGCCAATTTTATATGTTATATATATTTCTACTATTGAACTACTATTGGTTCTCATAAAAATCCAACTGCCGTTCGAAAGCCACAATTTGTGAGTTAGTACTAAGCAGCATGCTGGGAAGTTCAGTGTAAAGAATTGTCTAGGATGTGTGTACTATATTGCAATAATTATTTTAGTCTATCGTAAAATTTTACTATATTTATTTCTGTAGAATATATTAATCCACTGCATTGCATCTGTCCAATTTTTTTTTAAGAACATAATGGAAACCCATAAAGTAAGGTCTTGAAGAGTATAGACCGTTGATTGGCTCTTCAGCGATTTGCTGACATGACCAGGTTGGCAAAAACTGAAATTGTATTGGTGATATATGAAAAAAATCAACGCAGCTATTGTTCATGTTACTTCGTTGCCGTCGGAACAACGACTGATTGGACGAGTGTGTGAATACGTGTGAATTGGAAATGAGCGAGAAGAATTATGCTGCCGAATCTTTGGTGACATGATAGTCGAAGTTACTTTCACAACTTTGCTTCGAATGGCCAAACCTGGTAATATATCATCCTTATAACTTCGATCAATTTGATAAATTTTACACCGAAACCGAATCGATTTCTCTTGTTATTTTTCCTACAAAGTAATTCCGTTATTCTTTGTAAACAGTTCTAAATATTTAAATAGTTCAGTTCAAAAATATTTAAAAAATGTCCCAATAAAATGGCGAATTTTTTGCAAAATTTAACCGAAATACAGGATCATACTTGGAAAGGTTATGCGGCCACCGTAGCCGAATGGGTTGGTGCGTGACTACCATTCGGAATTTACAGAGAGAACGTAGGTTCGAATCTCGGTGAAACACCAAAATAAGAAAAACATTTTTCTAATAGCGGTCGCCCCTCGGCAGGCAATGGCTAAACCTCCGAGTGTATTTCTGCCATGAAAAAGCTCCTCATAAAAATATCGGCCTTTCGGAGTCGGCTTGAAACTTTAGGTCCCTCCATTTGTGGAACAACATCAACACGCGCATCACAAATAGGAGGAGGAGCTCGGCCAACCACCCAAAAAATGGTGTACTTGGAAAGGTTCATAAATTATTGAACAAAATAAGTAAAACAATGATTAGGAAATATTTGCTGAGGCCGAAACAAAATTCTATGGTCGTATTTTCGAAAAGGTTCATAAACTATTCAACACAAAGAAGTAAAGAAATGCTTAGCAAATTTTTGCTGAGCCCCAAACGAAGTTGTATGGCCGAGCATGGCCGAATTTTTTTTTTTAACTCATTGCACATTAAACATGTAGCAGCAGTAGAACTGCAATTTTTTTGTTTCTTTTTATTTGGGCTCTTAATTTTCAAATTTTGTTTAAATTACACTAACTATCAATCTTTTTTTATCGAGTTTTGCATTCAGCAGCAAAACCGTTTAATGTGCCGTGGTTTAACTTTAAATTTTACTATGGATTGTTGACATTTTAACATTTCTATGCATAGGCTGTGGCTGAGTATCGATATTAGATGATAAAGTAAAGCCATGCGCTTGATTGATTATTCGAACGTGTACAAAATTCTTGAGTACAAAATTCATGATTTATTAAAAGCAATTATTTCATTCCAAAAGAAAAGAGTTTTACTAAATATTAATATGTTTCAGTTACCGATTATAAGGAGTGCGAAAATCAAAGAATTTTTTGAACTAATGGTCGAATGCGACTGGGTAAGGAGCTGAAGATATTATAAATTCGTTAAAATATCAATGTATTTCTTATATTAATCATTATTTATTTTTTGAGAACTATGCCATTCAAATTAAAAATAATACTATTTAAAAAAAAAAAAAAAATTAATATGCCAATGGCATCAACATTACAAAATTGCATAAAATTGGCATACTCAGCGTATACTTTGGCTTCTCGACAATCAAAAGCGGGACTTTCGATTCCCAAAAATTAATAATCACTCATAGTTTAATGAAAGTATGAGTAAAATATATATTTAAGATATGTTTACATTTTTTTCTCACACCTTTCATGACATACCTGCATACTTATGTATATATTTTTATGCCTATGCTGCTGGCAACTGTTAGCGTAGAGTGCGCAATTAAAACGAGAGCAGTTACAATAAAAAATACACCTCACAAATCGGGATCCTCCAATAGGCTTTCGAATATTCCACTTACCGGCTTCCTATTGGCTGATTTATTTTTATTTTGTATATTTGTTAAACCTCATATATACATATCGCTCATTTACTGCAAGAGTGTCATAATTCAAAAAACCAAAGTGTTGAGGAAAACAGCTACAAAGTTTCCAATTTACTACGCCTGCCTAGGTAAAAGTATACTATTTTTTTATCCAATGAGTATAGATATCACCATGCATTTTTTACGTAAAAAAAAATAAAAGCTTGTGGTCATTTCAGCATACTCATCTAAAAAAATTGTTTTTGGATTATGACACTATTGAAGTATATAAATACACATACTGCATGTTTTCCACAAAGAATATTTCAAATAAACAAATTATATATAAAAATGTGTATTTTTTAAAATACGACTACTTGAAATTAACTCGCTTGAGTGCAGATGAACCAGAGTATTTAATAATAATAAAAGTAATTTATTTTTCAACTCAGGGTTTGTACTCTTTATTGACGATTGTCACACGCCGCGGTGTACGAGTATAGTCTTCCGTCTGTGCCTTTTTTGTTTTTCTCATGTTGTACATCTATGATATGTATGTATGTGTGCATGTATTTGTTTACTGAAAGCTTTGATGACGATTCTTTTAAAATTCATTGGCCTCAAAGGCATGACCAGCACCAAGAAAATGTCGTTTGCTACTGGTGACTTGTTGAAAGCCTTGTACTGTCTAGGCATTTCTCTGTCAGGTCAACAACAATGCTTCTAAGCAACAAAAAAAATTATTATTATTATTATATAAGTAGAACTCACTGAGATTGGTTCTTTAGCGTTAATCACTTCGGAGTATTTAAGTGAGAAAAATATCAGACGTTTTAATAAAAATAAATGGACGCACTAATAACTATTTATATATGTACATATGTGCGATATGTATGATTTAAATATAATCATCTGTATGCTGAGAGATCCATAAATAACCACTTGTAGTGCTATTTTAAGCACCGCAGACTTGTTATTAAATTTTCGCGTCGCTGATAAACAGGGTAATGTGTACTTGCAGACTAGGTGAACCATTAACACTTAATGTGAAAATAAGTATGTTGATAAATATTTGTTTATGCGGCAAGTGTACATATGTTTGCACTTGATTAATCTATTCAACAGTAGTCGCTGTTTATTTACATCTTTATAGTAGTAGATACATGAAAATTTACTTATAGATATACATACATACTCAATTACAAGTACTCGCGAGAATTTGTGTATGTTGTTGTTGTTGTGAGTATATACTAGTGATAAATTAATAAATATCATCATATCATTATTCTACACACTGTTGTCATAAATACTACCAAATGTTTTGGCTTTTGCCAAATCAAGCAGTTGATTGGATGATTTTGGATTACCGAGAGTGGCAAATATCCATAAATAATAAAATACCACCATCATGTTATTGCCTATAATGAGTTCATTTGATATCAAAATGATAAGCGATGACATTAAGTGACGTAGCCACATAAATAGCTACTTCTAAATACATACATTGTAGATATGTATGAACGTATATAACCATAAGGGGGGGCGCAAAATGAATCACCCTATCACAAATTTTACAACCGTGGGTGGACTCGCATTATCTTGACGACAGGACATCAATGATTTTCATCGTGGAAAATTATTACTTAGCGCTGATATATAGACAACTACGTGGTATATTCGCGGTCTCTCCCATTTTCTTGTAGGTGAGTTTCAGGTTGAAGTGATTGCCGTTTCGCGTGATGTGTGTGGAAACACATTAAGCCCAGCTGCATCTTTGTTATACTATAGGTACTGGCTGTGGCTGGCAATAGTAAGTCTTCGAGTACATTTCTATCCTTAGAAAGTATCAGCGAAGGCATTGACGTGGTTCATTACATTAAAATTAAATGAATAGGAATTTTTCATTATTTCGATGCCGTCAGAATTATTACCTTTATCCTTCCAATTCTGGCACTGTCTGGCTATCAAACCCAAAAAGAAGTTACAATTTATGAAATTACTGTCACTTTGTAACAGTTATCCGCACTATCTGAACCAGAAATTGGTTTTTGTTACCCACACCTAAAATGTCACTCATACGACCCGTGCGCCAACACAATTTCAATATGCATACTATTTGCTTGTTTAAAGGTTTTCTCTATATAAGGAGGTATTTTTCCAATAGCGATTTTTGACAGATCTCGCGTAACTACTGTCAAAAAAAAAATACACAATTTCTTTCAGTATTCATTGACATTTCATCGTGGAAATACTTTTGTCTCAACAATGTTTACTGGTCGTACAATTGTATTACGAAAATCGACGCTCTATGTAAAGTGTTTATCGAACGCTCAGGCCAACTTATGGTGCTCAGCGATGAGACCGATTTTTGACTTAATACCTACGACTTTTCCGTATTTGGGCTGAAGAGCCCAACTTTTTCGTATTGGGCTGAAGAGCAAGCCGAAGCTATTCAAGAACAGACATTACATCCATTGAAAACAACCGTTTGCTGCGACCTATGGGCTGGAAGAATCATCGATCCATATTTCTTCAAACACGAGGCTAGCGCCAATGTAACACTAAATGGCGAATGTAACCTTAAATGGCGAACACGCTATCGCGCCATGATTATCGACTTTTTGATGCCGGAAATTTAAGCCCGTGATCTCCATAACATTTGATCCGCCCATGATCTCTATAACAAAACGGGGTTACTTGCATACATCCCGTGAAACAATTGATTTAGTGAGTCGTCGTTTCGGTGAGCAATTTATCTCCCGTCTCGGACCAGTGGATTGACCACCAAGATCGTGTGTTATCACACACTTTTATTTGTAGGACTATGCAAAGTTTTAATGCTTTGTGGATAAACCAGCTTTGATTGAGGCATTGGAAGCTAACACCATTAAAGTTGTTCTCGACATACCGACCGAAGTCTTCCAGCGATTCATTCAAAATTGGTGTTTACGGATGGCCGAGTTACGGCGCAGTTGCGGAAGATATTATCAAAAATAATAAAGCTTACCCAATCAATTTGAGTTTTCTTTGTTTTATTTCAATTTAAACTCCGATACCTCTAAATTAATCACCTTTTATTTATAAGTGGAACCGGGATAAGTAAAAACATAAATCTCGAAATAGAGATTTCTAACATTGAAAATTTTTTTATTCACTAAAAAAGTTATTCAAAAACAAAACTGGATGATGAATTTTGCACTACCTTTTATAAATTAGAATGAAGAAATAAGAATAATGAGTTTCCGCTTTACTTTAAAACGAAAAGCAGTAACTATAATTTAAATATTCGTAATTTTCAGGAAATCCATATAATTATATAATATGTATATATAAATAAATAAAAATATATATAATATGTGGGGAAAAAATAATATAAAAATATAATATATATAATTATAATACATAATTACATAAAATAATTTTATATATTTTCATAGTTACAAACACTTTCACTTGAAATCATCTTGAGCTTTAGCAAAAATGATATATGTAATACAAAGGGTTAATATGTTTCCCAACACTTGCTTGACATAATAGTCAGATATGAGAGAGTTCGATTGGGTTGTCACTTCTACCTTGTTGAATATGTCTTGGGCGAGTTAATCTTTTCTTGCGCTCCAATCGGTCAATGGGCTTACAAAAGTCCCTCAACTGATGAATGGCTTTATCTAGTTGTCAATGATATTTGTTGAGAATATAATATAATTTCGGAAGTAGCTTCCTTGACCTCAGCCTCTCAGTCATAAGGAGTTAACTTGAGGACTGACTTGATCTTTAGGAATAAACAAAGTAGCAGGATTTGATATCGAGTAACGTTGTAATGCCTTTTTTTCATCAAAAAGTCTTGTGTAATGAGCGAAAAATGAGTCGGCGGGTTGTGATTGTGTAAGATCCGGTCATTCTTTGTGAGTGTGGGCTACATACGCAATTACTACAGAATACCGACATTGTCAGCTACTGTTTGTCTGGCAGGAACATATGGATATCTGCACCTTCATTGACAGCTCCCATTTCCCGCATGCTGCTCGCTTTACTTATGGGACTCTGGGTCATACTCCAATATCCTAGTCTTATTTTCAGTACCTGTTGGGCTATTGATTTGAAAATTCGACTGTAACTAATATAAATGAAGGTACTCTCTTCTCAGACATATACTTAGTCCTGCAAATAAATTTTTCGACAAATTTTAAAATATGTACGCAGAAAAAAATTCCGTTATTTTTGCTTTTGTTCGTTCTACTCATAAACTATACTTAGTTTTGTGGCAAATTTCGTTTGTTAACAATGGAGTGGGGAGCTAAAGAATATCGCATTGCAGAGATTGCATTACGTAATTAAGGTAAACGGACAAGTGAGATTTATGAATTGCTGAAAAAACTTATATTTCGAGAATGTTGGTTTACCGCATGATAATCGTTTTTCCCGAACGTCTGAAGTGCCAGACAGAAAAAGAAGTGGTTGTCCTCGCGTGGATCGAACCAGTGCAGCCATAAAAGCTGTTCGAGAGAGGATTCGCAGAAATCCCCTTAGAGAGCAGAAAATCATGATCTATGCCAAGACTAATTAGAGATGATCTCCACATGAAAGCCTTCCGTCGCTCAACTGGTCATCTTTTGATAACGCGCTTAAAGAAAATTAGACTCTACAGATGTAACGGTCATGAAAATATTATTTTCACAGATGAGAAAATTTTCAACAGACGTTTTTAATAAGCGAAGCGACAAAATCTTGCTCCAAGGGTTGGGCGTGGCCAGCATCCAGCTTCCGTAATGGTTTGGTGCGGAGTGTCTTGTAAAGGCGTTACATGTTTTCATTTGTGCGGAAAAGTGGTTACGAACGGGGCAAAATTGTACCAGGAGGATGTCTTAGAAGGCGTGGTGAAGCAGTTGAGCCGTACTCTCTTGAATGAAGAGCGTTGAATCTTCCAGCATGATTCCGCTCCAGCCCATAAGGCAAAAACCACCCAGAAGTGGTTAAAAAAATATTCCTGGGTTCATGACCACAGAAAATTGGTCGTCTGGAAGTCCAAATCTGAATCTATTGGACAACAATTTGTGGTTAAAATTGAAGAACATGGCCTGTCAAAGAGCTCATAGAAATTTGGAGAGATTGGAGTCTCAAACAATCTTTGGTTCGAGCAGCGACGTCAATACCAATGGAAACCGTGTGTGCAGCAATAGCTGAATGGTCTAATCGTTTGAAGGCTTGTGTAAAAGCAAATGGTGACCATTTCGAATGAAAAGGTAAAAAACATGTTTTTTTTTTAATTTGTTCATGATTAAATAAAACTATATATATGTATATATATATATATTTATATATAAATGATTGGCGCGTACATCCTTTTTGGGTGTTTGGCTCCTTCTCCTATTTGTGGTGTGCGTCTTGATGTTGTTCCACAAATAGAGATACTTACAGATGTTTTTTAAGAGGAGCTATTTTATAGCAGAAATACACTCGGAGGTTTGCCATTGCCTGCTGAGGAGCGACCGCTATTGGAATGAACTTTTTCTTCATTTTGGTTTTTCACGGAGATTCGAACCTACATTTGCCGAATGGTAGTCACTCACCAACCCACTCGGCTACTAACTTCATTAAAAAAGTATTACAATTTTTAACTAAGTATGGAATATGTAGATGAACGCAGTGTTGCCGGTTCCTTAGTAATAATTAAATTACCGGACTTTAATTACCACACCTCGGACATATTTATATCGGCATAAAGGTTGCAAATTGCTTACACAGTTACTCGTATGTATGTAGGTATGTATAAATAGAATATACGAAATATGATAAATACACATAAGCATAATGCATAATTACGAGTAATTGTCGCGAACCTCATCCCGAGTGTCCAGCATTGTCCGATAACTAACTCGCAAATTATTACTGCGAACAACATCTACACGCTTGGAAAAAATTAAAAAAAATAAATAAAATAACGAAATAAACTTGTGCATCTGGAGCGTTGTAAACAAATTAACTTTGCCACTAATTTAATTAGAGATAGAAGCACAAATAAAATTTCTCAAACCGATTACGTTTGAAAAGTGATTTTTGAAAACAAAAAGGGGTCGAAATGATGTGACCATTCGACCTATACGCATGTCATTGGCGATAAGTGCGGGAATAAAGATTAGATTGGTGATTTTTTCGCACAAACAACAACGCAATGGAAATTATTGCACACGTTGATATGTATATATACATATACATACATACATATAAGAATATGGCCATGCACGTATGCACTCGTAGTAACATAGGAAGCAAGTGAAGAATAGATTCCTACAAGACACTGCTGATATGATATGAGCACTCTAGGCGCTGAGGTGTTTCTGATGATGCAATTGTTTAATCAATGGTAAACTCATTATAGGTAGAGAACGACCGAACTTCTATTTTTAAGGCCTAAGTTTAACCGAAACCAAACCGAACATTTTCAAGGGCCCATGTAATAAACCGCCACGGACGTCTTAACATTAAAAAAAGCAAACAAATGTTTTTAAGATTCAGTTACATTCATTTCACTTCATGTATAATAATTATTTTTACATGTGTACATATAGTAATTATGTAATAATCATAGTTGAATAATTTTATATGAAAATTAATCATTGAGTGAAATAATGAGAAGCAGAAGTTTGCACTTCGGCCTTCAGATTTTTTGTGCTTACTTATCACAACACCTCATCCAAGTCCAGTTCCTTCATTAAATCTGGGATAGAGTTGGGCTGGGTTGAGCATATGTGCCTTTCTTCTGGTCATACCAGACCGAAATAGCTATTCCTTCATAGTGCAAAAACAGCAGCTTGTCTGCATTTTCAGCTTACAAGTGACAACTTCAGGCAACATAAAGGGTTATGATGTACAATTTAAATCTCGGTGAATCACTCGGAACTAATGAGCATATGTAGATAAGCCACTCTGAAAAGATACTGGTCTTTATGTTGACACCCTGCTATCAGTATAAGAAACAGGAGAGAAGAATAAGTACCACCGTCAATTAAAGATGGCTTCTTTTAAAATTTGGGGGCTTCAATTTGCTATAGAAATATAAAATCTGCTATAATATAAACATTTAAAATAGAAAATGTGGGCTTTCATATCAGTAATCTCTGCTTCTTGGCCGCAGATACTCATTAAGGTAAGTTTTCTTAAAGGAATGCAAATTGTGCAAATGTTCGGCCAAAGTTTGGCTTTTATTTTTACTGAACCTAAACCGAACAGAACTTTTGTGGGCGAACATGGCTGAAGCCGGAGCCAAAGTTTGGCCGTTCTCTAATTATAAGCAAAAAGCGTTGACTTCATTCCGCTGGCTATCATTTTGAATGGTGCTTATTCAGGATTTGAAGGGTCTGCCATTGATGGAAGCGTTTGAGTTACCAATTTCTTTGTCGCATACTGATTTGGCCTTCACCTTATGTGCCCAGCGCAAGCGATTTTCCCTCAATTTCACAATTATTGGAGCCACAGGAGGTAGCTCTCAATTCTGATGAGTTTATTGTTTATTTTGTCGAGTTTTATTACGCACGAAGCCCAACGTAGCATTCTCATCTCCACCACTTGGAGCCTTTGCTCCTGCTTAACGGACAGCGGCCAGCATTCAGATGCATACGCAATTGCGGGTCGGACCACAGTTTCATAAATGCCGCCTTTTAGTTTCATCGGCATATCACACAGAACACCTGACACTGCGCGCCAACGTTGTCAGCTGGCTTGAATACGGTTCGACACTTCTCGATCAAGTGTGCAATCATTGCTTAAAATGGATCCAATATATTTGTAGCTCTCAGCTGTATCCACCTCTGAGAAATTTTTGAATTTGTTTTCAGCTTATGCGCAAGTCCAAGATTTCAACCCACTGTGACTATTTATTTTGTAAAATTGTGTAGTCTGCTAAGCAATATTGTAATGAATGGTAATAACACTTATTTGACATCCAGCTGCGCCCAAGTATTGCTAAAAAAAGAGTTGCTATGCACATAAATTATGATCCTGCAAGATTATTTTAATTGCGTGCAATTTCAATTTTGTTAAAAAAGGTGAAATGCTTGGCAGTATTTACAAAATATTCTTAAATATGTATGTACAATATGTAAAAATGTATATTTTTATTGATTTCAGTGTTTAACTTAATGTCTCTTAGCGTTTGCAGTTGAAAAGCAAATATAATATTCTATTAACTACGAAAATTTGATTAACTAATCTATTAATAATAGACGTAAATTATTAGGCAATTTGTTACTATGAAAAAACCCATGAAATTAGTTTTCAGACAGAAGTAATATCATTCATATATGTTACATTCAAGGTGGTGCATAATTAATTATCCAATTTTGTTTTTTAATAAATTTTTTACTAATTAAATAAAAAAAAAAGATTTTGTGTGATGGAAATCTTTATTTTAACTGTTCCGCGCTCCACTGTTTGTCTGTTTGTATACCACAACTCTCTAGTTCACAAGTGTCAAATGTGATTGACGTACGAGGCCATTTTTAAAAATTATAAAGCTTCGCAGGCAGTTGACCTGATTTGGATATTTTTTATCATCTTTTGACCATATTTTTTATTAACGTATAGGTCTGTTCTGCAACTCAACTGCTATTTACCACTTTGATGCATCTCGATTTATGCCAATACTATAGGATTAGTATTTTCCTGTCCTTGTCCAATAAGTTATGCGGTTCGATAAGAGAGGGCGTTGCTACTAGCCTATATTTTTTTGTTATTTTGGTACACTCTTCATATGAACGTATATGAAATATCATTTCAATCTGGTAATTCATTCTTTGTTTACAACCAGGAAAAAATGGTGTATCATTCACTGATTGAAGTTATATTTTCAGAAGGTTTAAAAGTAAATTAAAACTTATGAATGAATGTTGAAAAAGTATAAGGACTTCTCGCCATCAATTAGTATAGTAGAAAGCTGAAAGATATTTAATAGAAGCGCTAGGCATCTCATGGGACAGTGTATTGGGTTTAAGATCAATGGAACAAAAACATATTCGATTGCGACTTTCTGAGCAATATTTGGAGCGATTCCGAAATGATAAATTTGATTTTGTGCGTCGATTCATAACTATGGATGAGACTTGGGACTATCACCATGATCCTTAAACAAAAAAAGAGGCTAAAGAGTGTTGAAATCTGGTTCTTCAGCTCCGAAACGAGGTCGAGTCCAGAAATCGGCCAAACATCAGTTTTTTCGGATGCGAAAGGAATTTTGTTTGTGGACTACTGGTATAACCAATAAATTCTGAATAATATTGTAACCTCGTAGACCTGCTGAACGAAAAAAATAGTGAACAAAGACCCAGTTTGCAGAAGAAAAAAAATATTTTTCATCAGGACAATGCACCGTGTCACAAGAGCATTTTGACAATGGCTAAAATCTATGAATTAAAGTTCGAATTGTTGGAGCATCCACCGAAATCATATTTTATTTTTTCATAGCGACTTCCATCTGCTTCTATTATAGATGAAAACAAATTCTTGCGTGGAAAGCTTTCTTTATCAAATGATGAGGTCATAAAAGCTGTGGAAGCGTATTTTGCAGCCGTTCCTGATTTTCACTTCAGGGATGGAATTTATAAATAAGCACCTCCTTGGATCACGCGTTTTGATGTTCCGGGAGACTACTAAACTATAAAGTGTATTTCAACCTAAAAAATTTTCATATTGAACCGGAAAACTTATTTTAACCTAGTACTACCATGAATAATCATGCGTCTTTTTTACTAGTTCGTTAGCGGTGCAGTGTGCAGGATGCGCCAGTGATAATGCAAAGTGATCAGGGATCACTGCAAAACCCGCTCATTCAGCACACTTCTGCATTTGATAAATTCCATTTGTGTGATTATATGTCGATATTTAAGCATTACGAACAGCAGCTTCGCTGTCAGAGTAAATGCTAAATATGTATGTATCATATGTTATTCAGTGCCAGTAGAGGTCATGTACCAAAGAGCGTCCCTAGCGAAGAGCTTATCTACCATTTCTTGCAGCCTAGAGCCATCCGAAAAATAGCCGTAATTTATTAACAAAATAGAGTGCAGGAATAGCATAGTTGCATTCATTTTATTTTCAACAGTCAACATACGCCTCAATCCAAACAAACACGCCCAATTAAAGAGAAACGAAATTGTACAAACCACGGTGATTCATTTATATTGATGTTATGTAACGGCATTTATTTGAGTGCAAATTAATAATGAAATTAATAATAGAGTAGTCTATAAAGTTTAAGTGCTCAGCTTCCATAGCCGTAGGCTAAATATACTTGCTTTGTAGGAGGAAATAGAATTATGAATAAAATAAAAAAGAAATTTTTAAAGCTAGCCAGCGAAAGTCGTACAACCTTCCACTTCCTGCCCTGGACACAAAACACACTTTTCTGAGCCAAAGCTTTTCTATTCATTTGCTTTGAATATTTATTCCTTTTAGCTTTCATGACCATTCA
Source organism: Anastrepha obliqua (assembly GCF_027943255.1). Taxonomy (NCBI): domain Eukaryota; kingdom Metazoa; phylum Arthropoda; class Insecta; order Diptera; family Tephritidae; genus Anastrepha; species Anastrepha obliqua. Next base: position 94,833,012 of record NC_072892.1, read on the forward strand.
TTCAGGCATTGGGCTAAAGAAAATGTTACATGCTAACAACCCGGATAAGTACACATAACAGTACAGGGTCCGGCACTCGAAGTATAACCAACTTTAGACCGCTCGCCGAGAGTAAACGCGAAAGAAGAAAATCAGTAATGGATTTCAAACGTAATAGTGTGATTGCATTATATTTGGCTGGAACATCACAACCAGCGATTGTTCGTGAGCTCGAGCACTTTAAAGTAAATAAAGTTTTCGTTTATTGCACCATTACTCGTTACAATGTTATTGGTAGCTTCGCAAAACATCATGGAGGTGGTCATCAAAAAACTGCAACGTCATGTGAAATGATTCAAAAAGTGACCAAGCGACTTGAGCAAAATCCCCGATGAAGTGCCAATCAAATGGCGAAAGAACTGAAAATATCTGACCGTAGCATCCGCCGCATACTGAAAAAGCATCTCAAAGTCAAGCCTTACAAAACCCTTGGCCGAAAGCGGTCAATTTCCGAACATTGTGATTTATGACGAGAAAATTTTTCAAATTGAGCAATTCGTAAACTCCCAAAACGATAGGGTTTGTTTGACCGAGCGTTCATACGAGAATTAGAGTCATTGATTGGCCACCAGCAGGCAGCACCCGCCACAGGTAATGGTTTGAGCCACTGTAGCCGCAGATGGGCTCTCTTCAATCGTTTTCATCGAGCCTGGCGTCAAGGTAAATGCGAAATATTATCGGGGAAGTATTCTGGAGGTTTCTTTGAAGTCACGGGCAGACAAACATTTTGGTGACAGACTTTGGACGTTTCAACAGGACTCGGCACCCTCTCACAAAGCTCGAGTGAACCAAGAATGGTTAAAAACAAAGTTCCGAAATTCATACCGTCTACACAATGGCTCTCTTCACTAGACGCGGATCGGATGGATTATTCTCTTTAGCCCATTTTGGAGAGCGAGGTCCGAACTAAAAGATTCACCAGTCTCGAGGTGCTGAAAAAAGCCATTCTCCGTGAGTGGGCCAAAATATCTGCAAGTCCCATTCGACCAGCTTGCGATTCGTTTCTACACCGTCTCAAGGCCATAATCAAGGCAAAAGGTGGTCATATAGAGCAAAAGTAAATTGATTCTTAATTTTGTACACATTCACACATTTTTTACTTTGAATTGATTAAAAGAAATTTTCCAAACTAAATTTATGGCCTTTTTAATTGGTTACACTTCGAGTGCGGGACCCTGTACATCAATGATGGCATTAGTGTTTGGCGTTTAGCGCTTAGCGCTTAGAGCAATTAAAATTATCGTGTATAGAAATATTATAAGTATATTATTTAAAAAAAGTAGTTTATGCTTGTATGAAAGTACATACATATGTACTTACGCATACAGATTTATTTTATAGCTCACCGCGTTTAGCATAGTAATGAAATCAGCTTAGTTTATTTATATTCAAACATATGTATATATATATATGTATTTATATATTAGTACATATTAAGAACATATATGAGGGATGAGTTGATTCATATAAATACATATGCATATATAATGCACATAAATGTGAACATTATGGTGACCAGGTGGAAAAACGTTTATATCGGTGTGTCTTCTAAAAGATATTATTGTTGATGAGAAACACGTGGGTGGAAAATCGGCTGCGTAGACCTATTCTAAAAGGTCCTACAGGTATGTTTTCGCTTGAACAACTATACACCCCTGAGCGAAATTTTAAGTGGCTCAATATTTTTAATACATAAGAAACTATTTGAAATTTGGGGTGAGGGAAGAATAGATACGCATAGTAAGTAGAGGGGCGTGAAACTCATATTCTGCTATAACTTTAGAACCAAAAGTCCCGTCACACTTAAATTTTGTTTTGGAGACATTGAGTATAGTAAAAAGGAGTTCGAAACGTTGGAAAATAATTCAGGTTAGTATCATTCTAAAATAAAATTACAAATTACAACAAACATCACTTTACTGCCATCATCTATGTAGCTTTCTTATACGATATTAATTACAAGGCTCGCCTTTTACCAGGTTCGCTTTTGCAAATATTACGTGTGATGAGTTGTAATTCGATATTTTTATCAAAAAGTTTAGTATTTTGTAACATAAGCTGACATATTATATAACGTTTTAACTTACGAGCTTTATTTGTTATTTTTTCAGTGAGGCTGAAAAATTCATCTCGCCCTAAAGATGAAATTAACTCCTTAATTTTCGTGCCATGATTTATTTAAATTTTCGAAGTGAATTATCGAGACATGAGCGCATTGCTCAAATAAGTTGGACTTTAGCGTTGAAGCACCCCTACTTAGCCACTGGGAAATGCTGGTACTCGTACAACGAGGCCGTCAATCCTTGCAGCATGAGCTTCGTGATGGCCTTGTAAAAACGGTTGTTGTGGCAGAAACAATTGATCAATATTCCTCATCAAAAATATTTTTTCTCGTTGGATACCGCATAATTTCACAATTGGCTAAAAAGGACACGTGTCGATTTGTGTGAGGAAATGTTGAAGAAATTCATCCGCGGTGGCGCAAAGTACGTCTATGACATCGGAACAGGTGACTTGGTGAATATTGGATCTAGACGAAACAGCAATCGACAGTATCGGTATTCCAAAAAGAGCTTAATCCAACAAAAGTTATTTGCGGAAGAAGCTCTTAAAACCGAATAGTGGCCTGTTTTTTCGGCAAATCGTTTCATGTCTCTCAACTGTACCACTAGAGAAATTTAAAACATTCAATTCGGAGTTGTACACAACCATTTGTTTGCCAGAAGTTTTCGGAGAATTAAGGAAAACCAAACGCCGAAGACGAGTCATACTTCACTAAAGCAATATGAGCTCTCACATGTTGGCTCACACAAAAGAGTTTTTGAGCATTGTAAAGATTGAATTATTGGGCCATCCGCCTTACAGCCTTGATTTGGCCCCTAATGATTTTTGATTTGTTTTGTACCCGAACATCAAAAATAAAATGCGAAGTCAAAGTTCACTTCTGAGTGACAAAAGTGTTCTGAAAATTGCTTCAAGTAAATGAAGAAGTGTATTGACTTGCAAAGAGAGTATTTTGAAAAACAATAAAGCCATTTTCATTTTCATTATTATGTTACTCTGTTTTCATTATTGGGCGCAAAATGTAAAAGAATTTCTAAATGTAAGTATTTTTAATTTAAAACCATCGTTGTGGAGTTGAATAAAAATAAGTATTATAGACCGACTCATACATCTTTGAAGGGTGTTGAAACGAAGCTTTTCATAGCAGAAATGCATGCATGGTACATGGCGCCCAACAATCACTAGACTCGTATGGAGGTATAAGCCTGTTTATTAATAAATATTATTTTCCAGACTTCTATTGACTTGGGAGCCTGGGAGAAGTAGTCGCGAATCCACCTCTCGATAAAAAGGAACTTCAGTTGCTAATTCATTCAATACGCTTGTGCTAATGTGTGGCTCAGAAATATAATTGATGGCAACATGCAATGAGGCGATCCTAATACCACATTTACACCTTCCATGCAATAAGTTAAAAAATGTCTATTGTATTCTAAATATTGAACACGACATGTTAAAAGAGCGAGTGCTCATATGAGAAAAAGGAACTAAAGTTTATGATATTTAAGATGTACTTATATATGTTTATGGGGTTAGAGCACTGAGAAGAAAGCTTTTGTAGGATATTTATGAATTTTAGTATTTTAGGAATATTTAATATCGCAGTTTATTTTCTAATAGCGGTCGCCCCTCGGCAGGCAATGGCAAATCTCCGAGTGTATTTCTGCCATGAAAAAGCTTTTCATAAAAAAAAAATATTTGCCGTTCAGAGTCGGCTTGAAACTGTAGGCTCCTCCATTTGTGGAACAACATCAAGATGCACACCACAAATAAGAGTAGGAGCTCGGTCAAACACGAAAAAATGATGTACGCGCCAATTAGCCGAATGAGCTTTACAGCGACGTGGAAATAAAGCAAGGAATAGAGGTCTAACGATTCTGTTGGCTGCGTCATGTCTAAGGAATGGATACAAGCGCGGAGGTGGTGCAGATAGAGGAAGGTCCGCTCTGCGATAAAAATACCAAGTCTGAGGACTTGATACTTTTAATAAGCACTGAGTTAGCACGAGAAAGATAAGACTGACGCGCTCTGCCCAATTTGCTTAAGCGGGTATTTCGGGTCGAATCTGTAATGGCCAGAAAATTTCAATAAAAATCACTCGGAAGTGAATTAAAGAGGCTTAACTTTACTTTTCACAGTTTCCTTTCTCCTCCTAATGTTTCACAGTTAGAGTATACATATATTATTACAGCGAACTTCTTAGATGTTCGGAAAACTAAAAGGCTTTATAAATAAAGAAAGGAAAGTTTATTTATTCCTTCTATAACAAAAGAGTTATGATTGACGGTAAAGTAACTTTACATTGGTGAGTAATTTGTTTATAACTTTTCATTATTTGTAGATATGGAAAGCAGCGAAAACGAGAATAAAGACTTGCAAATTTTCGAAGGATATTTCCAGTGTATCTACTTGTCTTTGTGGAACTAGATCTTCGTCGTTGAAATCTACTATGCTTGCAGGGAAAACAAGCAAGGTTGCATTACCACTATGACAGCCTTGCTACTGAATTTTACTCAACCGATATTATATTGTGTGTTTTTGATCGGTAACAATAGTAGGTTAGGTTAGGTTATACTGGCTGGCCGAAGCCACGCAGGGACCATTTTGGCCCATACCGATACCAGATCCGAGTCCCATTTAGCGAAAATGTGCAACACTCAAGATGAGCGTACTGTTCGTGAATTTCAGGAGTCGCTCGAGCTCCAGTTCAGGGATAGATTCTACCCTTTCAAAGCTATAAGCACCCCAGGTAGCATAGTCTAACTGTCTAGAGAGCCGGACAGTAGCATAAGAGATGCTCCAAGGTTTCTCTTGCACCCGGTTCATTACATTTCCTGCAATCGTCGTTAATGGTTAAATTTAGCTTTAAACGTGTGCTGCAACTAGGCAGTGTCCAACCAGTAATACCAACTGAAGTTCTACAGTTTCTTCTATCCAACGATATAACCGATTTAGTATACTTGTCACATGATTCTGCCAACTTTGCAATTGGTTAGGCTAAGCCATCTGCCTTTTGCCTTTATTATCATGCATTCCTCTAGTTCTTTTTGAATTGTGCGCAGGGGCTTAAGTATCTGACTTATTTGATACCCCGAAAGTTTCGCGCCTTCTTTAGCTATTCCATCCACTGTCTCGTTTCCCTCTATGTCTTTATACCCAGGAACTCAATAAACACAAATATAAGAGATATAAAATAAAAATAAATAACCAACAAATTAGTTTAACAAATTGCATGATTTTGTTCACCTTTGATGCACTTAATTTATGTTTTTTCTAAAGCCTGGCACTCAAATGGGATCTGGGCAAGTTATTTCGATTTAAAATTTAGAAAGTCCCAATCTAATGCATTTATATTCCTAAGTTTACATATTTACTTACCAATTTTCTATGAATTCGCTAAGAGTTTTGAATTCTTGAATAAAGTTAATAGACAGTACACTATTTCACCGCGATCACTATACCGCTTTTTTAAAGAAAGTTCTACCGATTTTTATCACGCGCAATATTAATGTAATTTCTGTGCTTTTTCAAACTCTATGGCATTTATTTGAGATGCTGCAATGTGAGTAGTGCATCTGTTTACTTCTTTTATTTTTTACTTGTAAATAAAAAGTACTTTCATAAGTATTCTATACGTTAATGCCACTTGTTGTTACGCGTTTCAATGCAACTGCAATATTTACAAGTAGTACGACTTTGAATTCTTCCGGTCACAATATGCTGCTAAAGTGTGCAAGAGCCAAATTTGAATGGGACCTTTACATTGCGCGTCGGCATTTTATACTCGGCTAACAACGATAAGAGTCGACCGAGCAACAGGATTCTGCAGTTTAGCCAATCACAGGCCACAATCATGACCGAGTGCTGCCGAGTATGGTTGGTGAAGTACGAACGCCCGCCCGCCCACCTAACGCTTCATTCAACACCTACTTAGCATTTCGCATAGCCCTGCAAGAAGAGGCGAAAGTGCGGTGACTTTAGAGAGGCGCATGGCCAAAAGCGTAGGCTCAACAAATGCTGCTCTTTTATCTCATCCCGCAAGGTATTTTGCTTTTTGACTTTTTCCACTTTGAATTGATGTTTGTATTTCGGCTTCCCATGGGTCAGTTAAAACTTCTGTAGGCAACTTTCTGTTTTGATAGCTGCTCATCTTTTTAAATGCAGGCCATTTGAATTGAAGGCGTATTTTCTTACATGTTTTCGGCAAGGATATATTAAATGATTACTATGTTTAATTGGTTAAGTTAATCATGCCATCAGTGGTGATGTATACGTGGTCACTACAGGTTTAGTGTGCAAATGTTTGTGAACGTGTAGGGCATTTATGTGGCTTAAATGAGAAAGGTCAGCAGATTTACTTTAGAATTGGTTTTATGCAAATGAATTCGATAATGCAGAGCAATCGAATATGAAGAATATGTGTTCTGACTCACAAATCCATTTTTCATAATACACATACACACACATAAACGCAGCACTCACATTTGACGCGTTACTAACCTCAAATATGTATGTATGTATATTGGACTTAGTAGTGAAGTGAATTGTTGTTTGCACCCGTTTTGTCACTGAAATTGCACCTACTTGTATTCCTGCTCAATTGCTTATTACCAGTTGCCTTGTGTGTTGCCTTTTGCTGCCATTTGCACTTTTCACTTTGTAACCGTAATGTTTTTGTTATGCACACTCGCCCTTGTTATCAGCTTGTTTACCACAAAAAGGAAATTTATAGGTGCGAAATAATTCTTTTTAAATCATCCATCGTTCGAATCGTTTTTTTTTTTGTTTTATTAATTTTACATATCCGTAAGCAATAATATTAATAATCATACCAATAGTGCCATCAATATGCCACAATCATAGCAAAATTGATCGTAATTATGACACGATTATCTAATCCAAATCTGTCGTGTTGTACGAATGAAGACAGTTGAACTTTTTATTTATCGTTAGCGCAGATTTTATCAGACGAGAAAAATTTATTGATAAGCAGCTGCATTTTTCAATAACACACTTTGCGTAATGGATTAGACTCTGCATGGATACAAGCACTCGCACTATCTATTGTAAATGTGGCATAAACAACACAATTCAGAGGGCTTATTTATTAAGTACTTTAGTTGTAAACCCTGAAAAACAATTGCTTTTAATGTTTTTTGAATGCTGATTTTTGTATGCAAATATTTATAAAATCATATGTAACGTATCGGCATTGACATACATACTATTCCACTCCACTGTATTACTGTAAACTTCGCCGGTATATCGACTGGGAAAAATCTGAAATGGTTTGTTTGGCAGCACTGCTGTCATATTTTATGGCTGAGAGAGCCGTTGTAAATAAGCTAGATTTTGGGACAGACAATTCTTAGTTTTTAAATCACAGTAATGCACCGTTTAATATAGCATTCATTTGCGCCAACAATTTGCCCAAAACCTTTACTCATATAATGTACCCAGATAACCATAATAGTCTATCCAAATGTTATGTTCGCCATTCGGAAGGCATTGATAAGCCTCCGAGAATATTTCTGTCCTGAAAAAATTCTTCATAGAAAACCATCAAATGTACGGAGGCGTCATAAAATTGTAGGTTGCTCGATTTGTGAAAAAACATCAAGACGTACACCACAAATATGAGGAGGCGCTCGCCGAAGTTATTCAAAAACAACAAAATTGGATGATTAATTTTGCGTCACCTTGTATATATAAATATGTTTCAACAGCTGTCAAATTTACCCATGACATGCAGTAGTGAAAATATTCAGCAAGGTTTGCCAATTCGTTATGCATCGCTTTTCCAATGTTTGGAAATTATTACAAAAATATTTTAGAAATACCGGCTCGATTGTAAATATGCAGATCCGGTTTTTGATCAAAAGATTTTCTTCCGGCACAAAGTTTATTTATAGCTCTCCGACTATGTCTATAAGTACAATACATAAAGTTGCCATTATTGGGGTGAATACAATCGCTAATTTTCGATTAAACATCAATGCATCCATAAATATTGACTTTTTGCTGCGGTTGGGTAATAAGGGTACAGCGATATACATACATATATATACATACGTTATATATATATATATATTAGAGCGTATCACCAAAAAAACGTCGCCTCATATGAAGTGTTTTTGAAAAACATTAAAAAAAATTTTTTTTTTCTGGCAACGCTAGATGTCGCCCAATTATATTTTTCTTCAGATCTTCGGCATTTATTGTCGGATTTTAAAGTGTGAGACATCAATTTTTTTGTCTCAAAGAGGAGGTTTTTCTCAAGAAAGTTCATTGAGCTCATGCGTTTCGTTGTGGTACTTACCCACCATATGGGGAAAGTTACTGATCGCCATTCACTTGGGAATGGCCAGGACGATTCTTCTGCATATGGTTCAAGCAGCTCACAACGGCCGGGATTAGCCCACGTATCCTCTGGGTAGCTTCCGAACACCCGTTCGGGAGTGAGCTAAAGTGAGAAGGCGAAACATTCCAGGATAGCTGGTTGTGCGTTGGGTTTGGGACCCGCCACTTAAAAATCCCCCACTTAAAAATCCCCCCCAATGAAAAATTTTAAAAAGCCTTGGATGAGACCTCCCTATACTGATGACGACCTCTGCAAACGAACTAAGGACTATGATTTGAGGGCATGTACCTGGAATGTCCGGTCCCTTAATGGGGAAGGTGCCTCTGCCCGGCTGGTTGATGTCCTCGTGAGAGTAAAGGCTAACATCACTGCCATCCAAGAGATGCGATGGACGGGGCAAGGAAAGGAAACCATAGGACCTTGCGACGTCTACTACAGCTGCCATGTAAAGGAGCGCAAATTCGGTGTCGGATTTGTTGTGGGAGAGAGACTTCGTCGCCAAGTACTGTCGTTCACTCCGGTGGACGAGCGTCTCGCAACAATCCGCACCAAAGCCCGTTTTTTTAACATCTCTAATTTGCGCCCACGCCCCGACGGAAGAGAAGGACGATGCGACCAAAGATTCCTTCTATGAGCGCCTGGAATGTTCCTATGAGCGCTGCCCCCGCCACGACATAAAAATCGTGCTTGACGACTTCAACGCCAGGGTGGGCAAGGAGGGAATTCTTGGTCCCACAGTCGGAAAATTCAGCCTGCACAACGAAACATCCGGTAACGGACAGAGGCTGATCGACTTCGCCGGGGCCCGAAACATGGTAGTCTGCAGCACCAGATTCCAGCATAAGAAGATTCACCAAGCCACCTGGCTGTCTCCTGATCGAAAAACACGAAACCAGATCGATCATGTTGTGATAGATGGAAGACACGCTTCTAGTGTATTAGATGTTCGTACGATCCGAGGACCCAACATCGACTCGGATCACTACCTTGTTGCCTCTGTGCAGCAAAAAACGTGCATCTACCTACACAAAGAATGTTCGACATCGAAAAGCTGCAATTACAACAGACAGCCAGAGGATTCACCACTCGACTCTCACTCCTGCTCTCAGAGAGTACTGCCCAACAAACCGGCATGCACGAACAATGGAGCAACATTTCTCGTTCTCTACGTACCGCCGCCGAAGAAGAAATCGGATTCCGGCGAGCCCGAAAAAAGAATTGGTACGACGAGGAATGTCATGCTGCCGCAGAAAGAAAGGATGCCGCCTATAGAGCCACGCTGCGATCGGTCGCAACGCGAGCCATGTGGGATCGCTACAGATAGCTGAAAAGGAAGAGAGACGTATTATCCGAAAAAAGAAACGCTGGTTTTGTTGACTTGTAAGTCGGCGTTGAGGGAGGTTGAGTATAGCGAAACACTAGTCCGCATAACTATTCTTGATTGGTTTAATGCACACTGACCCCTCTACATGAGAGGCTAGTTAGTGGATTGGAAAGTACATTCGTATGTATATTAACTGTACCTGACTTGATTGCTTGCAAAGCTAAATCGAGTTTTTTCGCCGAGGTACTATGGTCAACTGCTTAAGCGCTTAAGATCCTCAACTACAAATAAACAAAAAATATTGTCATAACTCCACTTTTCTGAAATTCCAAAATTTACGGCCGCAGTGATATCTTCTGGTTCGTTTCCTGAGGTGATTGAGTCTTTTTTCGCGTAAATTTCATGTGCCCTATATTATTCTCCACTTCCATAACTAGAATCAAAGCGGACATCTTGGTAAAGCTGCAGCTGTCAAATTTGGCGTTTCTACGCAGAATACAACGACGCTTTGAAATTGTTAAAATTATTATAATTATGAAAATCAATAACGGATTAAATAGTGTGACTCTTTTCAGTTAAGTGGCTACGTGAACAAGCGAAATCGCTAGTTTTGGGTAACGAAAATCCACAGGAGGTTAATCAAGTCCTTCTACACTACGAAAAAATCATCGCTTGATGTGAATTTTGGTCCGGCGGTAACATCGGCCCTCATTTCTGTGCTCACTGTTAACGTCAACCGGTAATGCACGATGATAACAAACTTTTTGTGGTCTAAAATGGATAACATAGAACGCTCAAATATGAGGTTCCAACAGGATAACGTCACCAGCTACACTTCAAGGGGCACATTAAATTTATTGGATGAGTAATTGGAGTACTTCATCATAACGCATGGCGGTGACATTCACTGGAGACCATGACCATTGACTTAAAACTGACTTAAACGGATTTATATCCGGCCAAGGACTGTCATTCCAGCAGCATTCACCGTATGTAAGTATGGGGAATGTTTATAATGCTACAACAACAGCAACAACCACTGACTTAACGCCAATCGACTATTTTCATGCAAGCCACAGAAAATTGTCGCCATGTAGGCTGTCTCGCTAAACTTCACGAATTCTCTTCCAAAAGTGGTCCACTAGTATGCGCCACATACAGCGGAGCCACGACGGTCTGATTGGCAGAGTACGAATGCATATAAATAAAGGGTTTTTCAATTGGCGCGGGTGGATTTTGGCGCCCTGTGGCAGCCATTTTGTTTTGGTGACATCTGTCAAATCTTTTGTTTATTATTCAGTTGTTTATGCCAAATCATCATAGCAAGTTACACGATTGAACAGCACGTTCAAATGATAAAACTTCATTATCAAAATGAGTGTTCCTTAAGGCAAACGTTGCGCGCCCTCCAAAGTTGACTCTTCAACGTTTGGTGGCCAAATTTGAGACGACCGGGTCAGTAAACAATCAGCCAACACCCGTACGTTCAAGGAGTGCAAGATCAGCCGAGAACATTGCCGCGGTCCGTGAAAGTGTACAGCAGAACCCGAGGCAGTCTATTCCTCGCCGTGCACAAGAACTTGGCCTTTCGCAGACTTTAACTTGGTGAATTTTGCGTCGGGACTTGGGCCTATACCCGTACAACATCCAACTGACCCAGCAGCTCAAAGTTGATGACCATAGACAACGCCGTTTGTTCGCTGACTGGACTTCGAATCGTTTGGAAGAGAACCCCAGTTTTGGGCGAAAAATCATCTTTAGTGACGAGGCGTATAATATTTTTGGATGAATGGCTGTGTTAACAAACAAAATTGCCGTATATGGGATGACACCAATCCACACGAGGTTCACCAGGTGATAATGCGTCCTCAAAAAGTTACCATTTGGTGTGGATTTTGGGCCGGCGGCGTCATCGGTCCGTACTTTTTTGAAAACGACGTTGGTGAGGCGGTCACCGTCAACAGCGAGCGCTTCACAACGATGATAACCAATTTCTTATAGCCCATATTGAATCATATGGACCTAGACGACATGTGGTTCCAGCAGGACGGCGCTACGTGCCACACAGCAAACACCACGATTGACATTCTGCATGAACGATTTGAGGGTAAGGTTATCTCTAGCAGGGGTGATGTGAATTGGCCACCAAGGTCATGCGATTTGACCCCGCCAGACTTTTTCCTGTGGGGTTTCTTGAAGTCTCAGGTCTATGCAAATAAACCACAATCGACCGATGCTCTAAAGGTTAACATAACACAGCCCATCGCTCAAATTCAGCCGGATCTATGCGGAAGAGTCATTGAAAATTGGACCACTCGGATCCGTTCCACCGTAAGAAGCCGAGGCGGGCATTTGAATGATGTCATATTCCACACTTAATGGCATATATACAACTTTCAAATAAAAAAATAATTTTGTCAATAACTCACACACAGCTTGTTTTATTCCATTTCAACATCTACCCGCCCTTATTGAAAACCCCTTTATAATGAAACTACTTGTATGAGCAAGGCGCATTTATTAAAGATGGTGGCACTAGACCAACAACAATGTTTTGTATGTTTGATTTTCACGGCAAAGTGTTAGAAAAGTAGAAAACAAAAAATTAATTCGCCTTGTTTTATTGTGTGCTGATACCTTGATTCACCTTGAGTATGCTGAAAAATATTGAGAATCGAGTACTTCGTTATCAACTCTTCAATCATTGGGTACTTTTACTCAAGTATCCGGTACTTTATTTTCAATCTGGAAGTACTTTATTTTTTAAAAAGAGCTGATTTTGAAAGATTTCAAGGTATTTAATATGGAAAGAAAACCACTTAAGAAGTAATTAATTGAGCATTATTGACTTCAAAACGGATAGCAGAGTAAACATACTCATCTCACTTTAATATGCATGTAGTACTGAATTCATTTGAGTACTGTAAGTCTGTTCTATATTGAGGAGCCCTCGGGTAGCACATATGAATATTTTCGCTAATAGCACCCCAGCGACTCCAAGTTCTTTACTACTACTCCAACTACATAGACCACTTACATTGACATTGATGGCCTGTGCGGCGAAGTGAACATCTGCATCACCGATCTTTCTCGCTTTTCACTGCGAGGAATATCCAACTTTCCCCCACAAAATCCACGGCGACCTTCTGAGGATTCTGAGTGATGGAAATCTTTATTTTGACCTTTATGCGCTCCATTGCTTGTCTGTATAAATAAAATAAATAATTGGCGCGTACACTTCTGTTAGGTGTTTGGCCGAGCTCCTCCTCCTATTTATGGTGTGCGTATTGATGTTGTTCCACAAATGGAGGGATCTACTCTTTTAAGCTGACTCCGAACGGCAAATGTTTTTTATGAGGAGCTTTTTCATGACAGAAATACACTCGGAGGCTTGCCATTGCCTGGTGAGTGGCGACCGCTATTAGAAAAATTTGTCTCTATTATTTGATTTTCGTGCACGGATGTGCGAACCTACGCACTCTCGAATGGTAGTCACACGCACCTTCCCATTCGGCTATGGCGGCTGATATTAATTCATACTGACTAAAATTTTCAATTTTATGCCTCGTACTTTTCAGTACGCAGTATCGATACATTTGGCAATCGGGTACTGCCGATTGTTTTGGGAATTGAGTGCTTCCTAAATGATGTGTCGATTTTGCCCTACACTAGGAAATACCTTTGTTTTGAACTGGGCACCTTTTAATAACTATGCAGTGCAGTTACATAATTTCTATTTGGTGATATTTTCGTTTGAAGGGGCTTATTATTGTTTATAAATAAAACTATGATTTGAAATCTATGTGTGAAATATGTATATGTATATACTTCAATTTATTTGTTAATTCACAATACACACACACATATATGCATAAATATTTTACAACTGCAGATTGATATTATTGAGTTACAAATAAAATTTTATCAAAAAAGATATTCAATAATAGAGTAGATGGGCGGATTTGTGCAGTAGTTATTTTCAAAAATAGTGTAATAAGTTTTAGAATTCTGTAAAAACTTAACTATTTAAATATGTATGTATATATGTATAAAATGCTTTAAGTTATAAAAGCTGTAACCACAGGGCGTGGACGGATGGTTTCCACATAAAAAATAAAAATATAAAAAGAAAATAAAATATGAAATAAACATCGATCTTCCCACTTTATGTTTGCATTTCAATCAAGTTTTTTTTGGAACTTCTGAATAAGCGCCGAATAGAGATACACGCTTCTATTGAGACAGCTGTTGCGGCTTAGAAGAACTGTACCAAAGCATAGGCCAACAAGCCCAAAATAGGCGTGACGGTAGTGGCTACGGCAGAGTTGAGCGCCATACACACTTTAGGTTGTGGCTGAGGAATGTATTTGCACGCAACACTCAAGAAGTTGGACATGGCCATATCATTCTCTTTGGCATCGAATCGCTGAAGAAAAAAGATAAGTTAAAAAATAATAGTTTAAATAGTACAAGCAAAACTATTTATAATTCGACTTCAGTTAATACATACTATGCAAATCAAAATCACTTACCTGCTTGAAAACAACAGTCGGCACGCTCGTCAATGGATTCTGGAATTGATCGGTGGCCTCGCCCTGTTTCTTTAGCAAATGGCTACCCTCGGTAGAGTTGGCGCATTGTTGAATATTTTCCCAGGCGCTAATATGATTGTCACGTGCACTAAAATATTGCAACAACAAATATGTGAATAAAAAAATCATGACCGGCAGTAAGTTGTATCAATATACATATAGGTACATACATACATACACACGAGTACGATATGTTCAAACAAATGTGACTTATTCATCATAATCATACACATTTTACATACACACTTGCACGTACATATGTAAGTACACATGTATGCGAAGCGTTCGTCACTCACCAGCGTCCGCCCGGGTATACATTGTCGTCGAAGTTCTTGCCCACCTTCATCATGCAGTTGATGAAGTCCAACGTCAATGATTCCCTGGTGAATTCAGTCTGGTAGGAGTTGGCCTGTATGTGTTCGATGGCACAGGCATGCACTTTGTTGCCGTAGCATTCATTTTGACCGTGATGACACTCAAATAGCACATCAGCACCTTGCGTTGTAAACTGCAGAGGTAAACAAACAAACAAACATACACAGATAAGTCACATAATCAATGTGAATATTTGGTCAAGCAAAATTATGCCTTTTTGAATGCGCTTTGTGGCTGCTCTATGCGTGCACTTACGCAGCATGTACATTCACACATATATACGTAGGAGTATAAAAGGCATATTAGTGTAGGATACCTACGTGAGATTTGCCATAAGGTACCCATGTGATGTCTACATAGTCTCTCAGCTCACCCTTAACAGCTGGATAGACTTGTTCGGTAATGAACTTAGCACTATCCGGACAAAGTGACTCATAATAGATGGTTACAGGTACCTGTGTAGAAAAAGAGAAACAATTAAAATAAGACAAAAAATCTTCGATAGTATATTATGCATGTTAATCAAACTAAAAAAAATTTATTGTTGAAAAACAGCAAAATTCAATCAGGAACAAGGAAAACAATATAAAATAAACTAACAATACCTGCACCATCTGTTTTGACAAGTGTTCAATTATTTTTCCTACTGCCTTTCGCTACTGACCTATTATTACTCCTTAATATTTCTTTTCTTATTTCTTAACATTTTATTATAGTTGCGCAGTACTTTAATATATTTCCCGCTCGTTTACGCGATTGAACTCAGACAGTGTCTGTACATATAAATTTATTGTTCATATACATATTTGCGAGATAAATCGAAATATATGTATACATATTTACTCACTAACTACGTTATGTACTTTTTCAAGCTTAACTCCCAATCCGTAATTAAATAACGAGATTATAAAATAATCTTAGTTTATAACAATATTTTTTCCGTACAACCCTGTGTTTTCTGTGTTATGGATAATTACACTGGTTTACAGCCAAAATGCACCAGAGACGCCGTTATGAAATTCCTATGTAAAATCACCGTCTGATTCCGAAAATCAAGGTTATTTTTTATTCTATGGTAACGTTTTTGAGATATTTACGAATTACCGTTATTTCAAAAAAAAAAAAAATTCGGCTCACTTAATCATATATATCTCGAAAACGAATTGAGCGATTCCAAAACCGTTGAAAGCTTTTAAAAGGTAATAAAATTTGCTATAAACTGTGTGTAAAACACTTTTTGCTAGGCCCTGCAGATTTAAAGATAACGAGCTATCATAACGGATTTTTTTAATTTTTTTTGTAAAAATATAAAAAAATTTGTACTTTGAGAGAAAGGATCTCGAAAACTTTTTACTTTTTCGTATATTTTTTGTTTTCACTCTAAGCTCCGTTTTATTACAAAAAAAATAAACTTTGATTAAACAAAATCGATGAACTAATACAAAAGTTACAAGCATTCAAGTAAATATATCCATTTAATACTTAAGTACCCTACAAATAATACCATATGTACATATGATTCTGTCTTAACTCTATGATCTTATTTTATAATTGAAAAAGTTATGTGTCTTGTTTTGACGCTTATTTATAGAAGGATCGGTTTCTCTTATGAGAAACCAACAGTAATCACCCATCATAGCGACATCCCAGAATCCTTGATACCTACTTTCAATCATTTGCATTTGCTGGTGAAACCTTTCGCCATGCTCATCACTTTCGTCGCCAAGATTTTGCGGGAAAAAATTTAAATGGGAGTGCAGAAAATGAATTTTTAAAGACATATTTACTCCTGAAAGAAAATTAAAAAGGGAATTAGATAAATACATAAGTGACACATTAGCATATAATTTTCTTAGGCTGGATTAATCTTCCAATTCAGAACAAATTTTGGTGGTTCTTGTTTGTTCGGAGCAGGGCAATAAATTCAGATTAAGGGCTATATGTTCTCATGTAAATTTAAAAATTTGCTTTCAAACTTTTTGTTTAGTTTTAAAGTTAACTGAGAAAATGGTCTTATATGTGTTTTTTATTTACCCATTTCCGCATAGTTTTTGATTAAATCGTTTACTATCAGCTCGAAGTTAGGACTTTTGTGTTTGCCTAAAAAAGAAGTAACGACCTTTTCAAAAGAGTCCCACGCCGCTGCCTCCACTGGTGACAATAATTCTTTGAAATGGGTATTGGCCATTATTTTCCTTATTTGCGGCCCCACAAAAATCCCTTCCTTTATTTTTGCTTCTGAAATCTGTGGAAAGATTGTTTTCAAATAATGAAAAGCTTCGCCTTCTTTGTCCAAAGCCTTGACAAAGTTTTTGATAAGGCCGAGCTTGATGTGGAGCGGAGGTAGAATTATTTTTTCCTTCTTTATAAGTGGTGAGTATTTTATGTTATCCACCCCAACTTTAAACTCGATTCGTTCTGGCCAATCCTTTATGATGTAGTGGTCTTGACGTGCCCGGCTATCCCATTTGCATAGAAAGCAACAGTATTTTGTGTATCCAGATTGTAGACCACATAGCATTCCAACGACTTTTAGATCGGCACATATTTTCCAATCATGTTCTTCGTATTTAATTAATTTAAGCAATTTTTGCATTGTCTCATATGTTTCCTTCGTATTTACTGCATGCGCGATCGGGATAGATGGCTTTTGGTTGCCAATATGCAATAATACGGCCTTTAAACTTAATTTATTGGCGTCTATGAACAATCGCCACTCTTTTGAATCATATGGTTCACCAAACTGTTTAAATAGACCAGCAATGTTTTTGCAATAACAAATACTGTCCTTCTTCATATAGTACTGGGAGAATTGTTCGTGACGAGTCCTATAATATGTTACCTTAACATCGGATGAAACAAATTTAAATTGTTGCATACGAGAGGCGTGTAGTTCGGCCTTTTCTTTTGACAATTCCAAATCCCTTATCCAATCATTGAGTTGTGCTTGTGACAAAGGGTTTCTTTCGTTTTCCGTTTGCAATTCAGTACAACATGATGCCGCGTAATCAGATACTGCTGTTGACAATGAAACTGGAGCCGGAACTAAAGTTAAATTTGATGCTGGCAATCTAGCTTCCGTTGAATTTAGTTCTGGTAATGACACTGTAGATACGCTCGCATAGGTTACTTTTCTTGACTTTCCAACCCCAAATACTTTTGTAGTACAAATATAGCAGTCCGTTGAATGGCAAGTATGTTCCCTCCACTTCATTGGTGTAATAAATTTCATATGTCGTCTAAATAGATAGTTTAAGAAACTTGTCAGATATGCATTAAAAGAGAGCAAACTCCTAATTTTTATGATGTACCTTTTGGTTCCGGTTTCCGAAAATATCAATTCGACTCGACATGTGGTGCACACAGTATTCGGTGTCCATGGTTTTTCATTGTTTCTAGGCTCAATTCCATAACACTTATGGTATGCAAATTTCAAAGGATTTGAAAACACACGTCGCATCCTTTTAACGATAAACTCCCCGCAGATGAAACAGAACATATCTGGATCATTTTTACACTCAAATTCTCGCGCCCTTTTATTCATATTATATTTTTAAGCAAATGACGGATTATAAACTGCAATTAAAAAATGAACAGTATCCGGCGATCCTTGCAGAAATTATGAAGGAACGAGGCACATGTACTATTATTTATACTTACATAGATCACCTACCTATACAAAAAGGTTCCCTAGTTATACATAGAAAACACTACCTGCCTTAAACATATGATCTTGCTTGAAATGTGTCTGTGCTTGAGATAACGACACTAACAATTTTTTGTATCTAATAACCCTTCCAAAATCTACCTGAAACTAACTGATCTGCGAATACTAACACATATTACCAGTAGGGTACTTAACACGTTCCCTGTCCGCTGAGCCACATATGGTTCAGGAAACGTGCGCCTGATAAGCACTGATACGTTCCTGAGCCATATGTGTGTCAGCATAGAAAAAATTCCCTGAACCACATGTGTTTCATGAACATGCAGAAGCAAAAATGGACCATATGTGTTTCAGGTAGAAATACCCTACATCCGTTTTTTTTTTAGTTATTATTATTACTAAAGCTATCCTATGACTACAGAAAAAACCTTGTTGGACTTGACGGTCAATTTTGCATTTTTGTATTGGGACAGGGAACGTGTTAAGTATTAAATGGATATATTTACTTGAATGCTTGTAACTTTTGTATTAGTTCATCGATTTTGTTTAATCAAAGTTTATTTTTTTTGTAATAAAACGGAGCTTAGAGTGAAAACAAAAATATACGAAAAAGTAAAAAGTTTTCGAGATCCTTTCTCTCAAAGTACAAATTTTTTTATATTTTTATAAAAAAAATTAAAAAAATCCGTTATGATAGCTCGTTATCTTTAAATCTGCAGGGCCTAGCAAAAAGTGTTTTACACACAGTTTATAGCAAATTTTATTACCTTTTAAAAGCTTTCAACGGTTTTGGAATCGCTCAATTCGTTTTCGAGATATATATGATTAAGTGAGCCGAATTTTTTTTTTTTTGAAATAACGGTAATTCGTAAATATCTCAAAAACGTTACCATAGAATAAAAAATAACCTTGATTTTCGGAATCAGACGGTGATTTTACATAGGAATTTCATAACGGCGTCTCTGGTGCAGAAAAAAAGCTGAAATTTGTGATCCAGTGTTATTATTGTTAATGTAACTAAAAACTATAATTATTGATTATTATATTCACTAATAAAAAAGCTATTGCTTATTATAAAATGTAATATCGAATTTGGCACGCTTATTGCTGCCATAGTTTTTTGAAAACCTCAATAAACGTCGTTTACGGATTTCCTCCAACTATCTACAAGGTGAAGTCCAAAATAAACAAGACTGAGCTAAAATAGAAACGACAGGAGCTTTCTGAATACTTCGAGTTTATTTATTCAAAATAGTCCCCTCTGGCCTCGATATACTGTTTTGCGCGATCTAAAAGCTTTTCGAAATAGTGTTTCTGGTCATTGACCGAAATGTCCGTCAAGATGTCGGTACAAGCCTTTTGGATGGCCTCTACGGACGCAAAACGTTTTCCTTTCATGGCCAAATACAATTTTCCGAATAGGTAGAAGTCACAGGAAGCAATATTAAGCGAATGCGTTGAGTGATTGATGGTTAAAATCCGATTTCTAGTCAAAAAATTAGACACAAGAGTGGATCGCTGAAATGGTGCATTAGCATGGAATAAGCGCCAGCTTCCTCCTTCGCGAAATTCAGAGCGAATTCGGCGAATGTGATGCAACAAACGCTTCAAAACGGCAAGATAGAAAACTGCATTCACGGTTTGTCCCGTTGCCACGAACTCCTTGTGGACAATTCCTTTAGAATCGTAAAATCAAATGAGCATCGACTTGATTTTTGATTTTTCCAAACGCGATTTTTTGGGTGGTGGCTCGTCTGGGGCACTTTGACGCTTAGTTTCAGGTTTATGTTGGAAACTCCACATTTCATCACCAGTTACAATTTAACAGTTGTAAATGAAGTCCTCTTTTCTCGCCTCTTTAATGAGATCTTTTGAATGTTGAATTCTGAACAATTTTTGGTCCTCAGTTAACTTGTGCGGAATGAAACGTGCAGAGACCTTTCGTAAGCCCAAATAATCAGTTAAAATGCGATAAATCGATGTTTTGGAGATATTCAACTCCGATTCCATGCATTTCGACGATGATTTCGGTTCATTTTTGATAAATTTACGAACAATTTCGATGGAGTTTTCGGTGATTAGAAGTTTTGGGCGGCCCACATATTCATTGTCTTTTGCATATGTCCTCCCAACTATCTCTGAAATGTGTAAACCACACATGAACTCTGGCACGAGATAGACAATCATCGCCATAAACATTTTTCATCATTTTTTTTTACCGATTTTAAAACAAAATTTGATATCAGCTCTTTGTTCGAAACTCATTTTTGTATCGATGACACAAACATACTGACACTTTAGGCACATTAACTTCGCTTCCACTAAACCGAATGTCACCAAGCTTTCACTGGAAGGCAGGTAGAGATGTAGCTTCCAACGCACTAACTCATTAAAAAGATGGCGCCATCGAAAACATTTTTATGACACCAGTCTTGTTTGTTTTGGACTTCACCTCGTATATATTTATGTATAATTGGCGCGTATACCCTTTTTGGGTGTTTGGCCGAGCTCCTCCTCCCATTTGTGGCGAGCATTTTGATGTTGTTTCACAAATTAAGGGACCTACCGTTTTAAGCCGACTCCGAAGGGCGGATATTTTTTATGAGGAACTTTTTCATGGCAGAAATACACTCGGAGGTTTGACATTGCCTGCCGAGGGACGACCGCGATTAGAAAAAGCTTTTTTTTCCTGTTTGGTCATTCAGCGAGATTCTCTCTAAATTCCGAATGGTAGTCCCGCACCAACCCATTCAACTACGGCGGCCTACAACCATAGTTATTTCAATACCTTCCATTAATCATAGAACGAAAATATTTCCTAAGTTACAGTGGAGTCCTCGAGGTTGAAAGGAAGAGTATAACTGGCTGTGGGCCAAAGATAACTAGAACAGTGAGATTTCGGAGTACTAGCTGCCTCTGCTCACACGTAAACTCCCGCCCTTTTACCAATGATCCTTTAATGTCAGTTTGATTTATCATATAATACACCACGAGTTGTAAAAGGAGTGGTCCATAAAACAGCCGCATAACTCTCCTTCGCAGTTAGTTAAGTGCAGTTATTTTGTACAGAAATACACTTTGTTTGCCGTAGGTATTTTTAAGGTAAGCTTGTTTTTTTCGTCAACGTACAACTTCAATAGTTGACGAGATCTTATCATTTCACATTAACTTCATTAGAATCGGTAAACTTTCTAAATCATAGATCAAATCTTAAATTTTGTTTCTATTTTTAAACATACCGGGTTCGATTTCCTCAAGTCCTTTCACTAGGCAATCCATTAAAATCAGTAATAGCGTATTAAGTTATATCCAGCTCTAAAGAAAATAAACTCAGCACTTCGTCCTAATCATTTCCTTTCATTTATTGTTGAATCAAGTTTCGTAAAGTGAATATACGTCTTCCGTTCATTTAAAGACAAGAAATAAATGTAAACGCAACTTGTCTTGTAGCGTGAAGCGAAGTCCCGCGTAACAGGAAGTTGCTAATGGCTGAAAATTGCGAGCCAATATGAAGAAATTAAAAAAAATAACAATAACGCGGTTTGATGTTTGCTTTGACGTTGAACCAAATGCTTTTCTATTCGCGTAAAATAAATTAATTTATTTTTGCTTTGCTATCGCTAACAAATTGTAAAGCAAAGTAAATAGTTTAGTTTATTAGGCATAACTAAAAATACCAGTAAACATTTAATTTAAGTACTTTTACCAAAAATTCTTTATTACTAATTTGAAATACATATACCTAAATAATACACTTCTATTTTCTTATTTACTTCAATTTGCACTATTGGACCACGTTTTTTACGCTTTTTATAACATAATGACCGTTGGTCGGCTTCAAAAAACTTCTCACTAATTCACCAATCTTCATTGCAGGTGCCTGGAATGAAAAAAGTACTTCGAATTTCTCTAATAGAAATTTTCGGAAGCCAAAGCTAAAATTCAATAAATAAATTTAAATTGAAGATGCATTTTTCGATTGATAGGTTATTTTAAGTTACCTGTATTTGATTCCTGCTGTAGGAATTTTTCATTAATAAATTCCACTGTGCAACACTCAATTCAAATCTTGTATTTTCCGAGGCCCTTTCAGAACGCGTGAGATTTTCTTTACAGCCTTAACGACTAAAATCCTGTTGCTCTTAACGCAGATTTTATCATATCTATATCATCTATCGCCAAATCGAACTCATCTAACATGGCCACCGTAAACTATGTTTTTTATTTTTTTACACTTATAAGTAACAGCAGCGGGTTTCATAAGAAATTCCCTCACAATATCCGGCGAAAAAGAAAATCTGAGAGAAGGCTCTGGTTACACTGATTTTTTCATAGAAGCGAAGGATACTAACTCCGAAAGAGTTGTATACTTCTGCTATAGCATCCATCAGTTGTTTGTGATATCAGTATAAAAAATGCTACGCTCAGTAAAAATATCACTTCCAAGGATACTCCATACCGTCATTATCTAATCCATCTTATAAGAGAATATTAGACAATACTGTGTACCATTTTCCAGGTCCAAACTGGAATATTTAATTAATTTTCTTGTTTGCTTTATATACTACAGGGTGGGCCATATAGCGTTTGCGTTTTGAACCACCTATTTTTTTGAGAATAGTAACACAAATGACATGTCAAATGTGTTCATAATTTACTTAAAGGTTTGACATTTACGAAATGGGACGCTATACGCTTGAACAAAATTAGGAAATATTGAAAACCTATTTCCTATTCCATCGGTGGCTACGTCAATAAGCAAAATTGTCGGATTTTGGGCTCAGAAAATCCACACGTTACTGTAGAGAAGCAAATGCATCCACAACGAGTCACTGTTTGGTACGATTTTTGGTCTGGCGGCATCATCGGGCCATTTTTTTCGAAAATGAGCGAGGAAACGCGGTTACAGTAAATGGCGAGCGTTACCGTGACATGCTCAACGAGTTGTTTCCAAAAATTGAAGAGGATGACATGGACGACATTTAGTTTCAACAGGACGGTGCAACTGCCACTCGAACTTTTGGCTACCGTTTTTGAAAACCGAATAATCAGCCGAAATTCCGATATCAATTGGCCGCCTCGGAGCTGTGATTTAAGCCCGTTGGACTATTTTTTGTGGGGAGCCGTTAAGGACAAATGCAATGCGAACCATCCAGAGACGATTGATGCTTTAAAACACGAAATCGAAGTTGGCATTCATGAAATTGGAGCCCAAATAATCGAAAATGTGCTTAAAAATTGGGTTGATCGAATGGCCTACGGTAAAGCCAGTCGTGGCAGTCATTTGAACGATTAAATTTTTTATTCGTAAATGACAATGTTCAATCTTCAAAATAAAAAAAAAAAGTTTGAAAAAATATTGATTAGTTTTTTTTTATAGCCGATTCAAAAAGCAAATTTTACATGGCTCACCCTGTATATAGGCTACGAAAACAGATGATGCCGTTGCCGATTGGGTTTACGCGTGAGAACCTTTTGGTAAATCTGGCTTCAAAGCGGTAGTCACACAGAAAACCATATCAAACTTCAGAGTGCACTCATAAGAACTATCTGCTGTTCGGAGTCGCTATAAAACTTTTGATCCATTCATTTGTAGGACAACATTAAGACGCAAAACACAATTGAAGGAGTAGAACGGGCAAACACCTTATAAGGAATGTAGACGCGGAAACACCCATGGGGGGCGCCTTAGAATTTGCTCAAGTGGACAATTCGGAGCGCAGGAATTTCTACCAGATAGTACTACGATAGTACATGCTAAATAGCCGTAAAAGTTTAAACAACCTAGAATAGCATACAATTATAACGCATGGTAACCCCGAATGTAGCTAAAATCTTAATAGCTGCTTGCTTTTGTGTTAAAAAAAATTCTCAATTCTCTCACTTGTCTGTAATAGGTAGCAGAAAAATATCTCAAAATATCTCAAAAATTATTAAAGTTTCCATAATTCCCTTTTTTATATTGAAGGTGAAATTTTAAAGAATAATGAAATTAATACATTAATACAATTAATTTAATATATAAAACTAAAAATTATATGGAAAACTCTTTTTGATGTTTTTTTAGACAAATTTTAAATTTTTTTTTCATAATAATATTATATTTTATTGTTTATTAAACTGTACTGTCTGTTATTTTTATTAATATCTGTCAGACAGTTTCGGTATTATTAAATTAACACAAAACAAACAAAAAACACATTGCACTGATATTCAACAAGGGGCACAGTGTACCGACTCCTTTCAAGCTGATTCGAAACCGGTCGCCACTATGCTATGGAGGGAAAATAAATCAAAATTATTGTTGACTAAATGTGGATAAAACACTTTACACAATATGCGCGAATTTCCTAAAATTAAAGAAATAAAACGAAAATATAAATTGACTTTGGAATGAATTCTCAGAGGAAGAACTTATAACTGATGCAAATTGCACTATGCTATGATCTGTTATTTCTTCTTGAATCATTTATGTACTGTTTAATACTTATGATTTGTTTTTTTCTTTTAAGTTCCTTCGAGGTGAAACAAATGGATCTGAAGATAATAGCAAATTAGTTATTAAATCGTTATTGGGGTAGAGTATGTAGAGTACACTTTACTAATTAATAACTTGTTTTCAGTTTTCTTTTGAAATGGAGTTGAATAACTGCAGGCAGCGTAGTCGATGAACATAGTTTAGCTGCGGCGCTGACTCTCACTTGCATACGAGTACGAGTACTTGTATGGTAATCTGCTCTGCGAAGTAGCGAATAGCAATGAGATATTATTATGCGCAGTGTCGCACAAAACATTCAGCTGACACAAGATAATGCGAATATTGTCAATTGCACCGAAGTTAGCCGCTTATCACCTAATATTTTAGTTTTATTTTCAACAATGGAAGTTTATTTACATAAAAAAGGGTTAATTTAAATGTAGATAAAAAATGGCTATAACACCTACATATATTCAACGAGACAAAACAATTGCAACTTACAGAAAGTAGTGCATTATTTTAAATAAAGTAAACGAAAAATTTTATATTTCGTGGCAAATCCATTGCTCTCAATAACTGCCTTCAACCGCCACGGCATTGACGTTGTCAAATTGTCAACGATGGTCTGGGGTATATGGAGTTTGTTGTTCAGTTTTACGATTTTCCATAAGTTTTCTAGGGGTTAAGGTCCGAGGACTGTACAGGTCAATCCGCTACAACCACTTTATTCCTCTGGAACCATGATTTTATGGCTTTTCCCGTATTGTTGGGGTCATTGTCGTGTTGGAAGACCCAATTTAGTGGGTCCATTTATCCATTGTCCCATTAATACTATCCCCTGACCATAACATGGCCACTATATTTGACTTAACACAGTACGGCGTTTGCCTCTTGGCACTTATTATCACTTCCGTTGTTGGCAAGCACAGTTTTTCATTTACTTGTTATTCAGTTTACATGACCTTTAGCGGACTTCCACCGTTTTTGCTGGTTATGCTTTTTTTATAAGCGGTTTCTTTGTAGATCGGTAACTACATAAATCAGTGGTAGCCAAGCGAAGAGTGATAGTCCAGTCAAAAGAGGATTTAACTTCATAATTTTAGGAGGATGCGAGTTTATGGTTTTATTATGTAAAGCCCATCACTGTGAACTTAAATTTGAGTTTTCGGGGTCGGGGGTTGTGTCCCGCGGCCGCCATCTTGGAAATAAGGGTGCAACTAGTTTTTGCGATTATCTCGTGAATTTCGAAAGTTATATTACGAAAATTTTGTAAAATATTTTTTTGTAGATAATAATATTATCTACAACTTTCATTCAAAACTTTTTTTTGTAAAATTAATAATAAAAAAGTTATAAACAAAATTACGCGAAAAATTAAGGGATCAATTGTTTTAAAGCGTAATAACTTCTTTTTTATAGATTTTATGGAAAATATACTTTAGAGCTTTTTTATAGAGCATTCTTTTGTGAACATTTTTGTCTATAAGTTTTTTCCGCTATCTTTATT
The DNA here is from genome assembly GCF_027943255.1 of Anastrepha obliqua. Classification (NCBI taxonomy): domain Eukaryota; kingdom Metazoa; phylum Arthropoda; class Insecta; order Diptera; family Tephritidae; genus Anastrepha; species Anastrepha obliqua. Next base: position 94,859,419 of record NC_072892.1, read on the forward strand.
TAGTCGTATGATTTTGAGCTGCTAAGCGGAGCAACCAACACATTAGCGAAGCGCGTATATGATTACACAGGCCGACAAAATTTAACCAACATTCAGACCCAGAAACCAGACTATATATTTCCGAAGGTTTATGATGCGCTGAATCCAAATCTGGCCTCAGAATTGCTCTATCTGCTCTGGTTTTCGAGATATCCTAACCTAAAAGTGCAAAAAACTCCATTTTTGCCCATATTTGAGGTTATGTACCCTTGCAGATGTTTTCTTTTACCAAAATTAAAGGATGGCATCTTTAAATACAAGCCTTCTTTTTTCAAATGGCGTTTTGTTTGCTCAAATATCATTTTTTTTCGCAGAGATATCGCATTTTGAAATTTTCATGTTTCGAAATTTTCCTACACCTGAAAATCGATTGAGATAACATAGACATGATATAGTCGATTACTAATTTTCTTGGGCTTGAGGGCCTGATATATATGGATTAATAGTATGTAAATTTGGAGTTTGTGGGTAAGCCTGCTTGCGGTTAAGTGGGTTAGCCTGCTCGCGGTTTGATAGGGGTGGTTTCTAGGGGTTAGGGCTGTGTGTGACACACTTATGGTGTGAGACAAAATTTTAAGAAAAATAAGACTCAATTCGGGTGTGAAAGAAGCCATCGGCAGTTCATCTGCAAATCATTCACTTTCTATGTATAATAAAGAGTTTTCCAATAACAGGTGTTATTTTGAATAGCCCGCTATTGCGGTAGATGCCACTTTAGAAGCTTTCATTTTTTGATATTTGAGACAAGTAGAAACTACGCCATTAAACTACGCTTAAACAACGCATTGAAACTATTAAAATTCACTATAAAAATGGTGAAAATTTGGCAGAAACGGTTCGTAAAACTCGAACATTTTTGGGTCATCGCGAAGCACCTTGTCGGACCGCAATACAGAAATTGGTGAAAACTTCGAGCTGTTGGGACAAGTTATTGATGTGAAGAATAAAACCCGTGCACTTTGCAAAAGAACGGCCGAAAATATTGCTGTTGTAGCCGACAGTGTTGAAGAAAACCCAAGTTTGTCCATTCCTCGTCGTCCTTTGGAATTAGGCATTCCACAAACGTTATTACACCGTATTTTGCATAAAGACTAGGGTCTTAGGGCTTATAAAGTCCAGTTAACACAATACTCAAGCCGACCGATCATCAACAACGTCGTGTCTTTGCTGATTGGGTCGTTGAAATGCATGAAAATGGTCCGGAATTCCATCGAAAAATCATCTTGAGTGATGAGGCCCATTTTCACCTCGATGGTTTTTTCAACAAGCAAAATTGTCAGATTTCCAGATTTTTTGTTGTAGGCCGAGCGATTTTTTATTATTTATTCAATTGTCATATAATTTATTCAATAATTAGGTATAATTGTGCATTCTTCATAAACCCTCAAACACATTGCTTTTCCTGCTAGAACATGCCAGTTATGGATTTCTTTAAGAAATTTCTTGGAGAGGAATAACTAATATTAAATAAAGAAATATATATTTATAATGGCCTTAGCGATAATAATTTTCAGTTGCTAATTAAATTAACCTTTTGAATGGTTCGTTTGACCGTAATGAGCTTTTCGAATATGGTTGTGTGTTAAACAGGTATGGCAATATGTGCATGGTATACCTTTTGTACAGGGTTGGCCATATTAAACTGACCCATTGAGTAACCCTATAACTTTTTACTGTAATTTCAGATCAGCTAATGACATACCGCGTTGGAAGCATCAGTCGAAGAAGATTTATACCATGAAACAGTACACCCCAATAGAACGCGCTGAAATTGTTCAGCTGTACATTCAAAATTCCTTCTCGATTGTAAAAACGCAACGTGCGTGGAGAAAAAAAAATAAAGTGAAAAGTGCGCCGTCAAAGAACGCAATCAAGCAAATGCACAAAAGATTTTTGTCTTCCGGCACTGTGGCTAATACCCGACGTCCAAATAAAAAGCGGCCAAGACGATCTAACGAAAATATCGCGGCCGTACGAGCCAGTATCGAGTCATCGCCGCGAACGTCAGGTAATCGTCGTTCTGCTCAGTTGGACATCCCTCGGACCACTCTACGACGTATCATTCGTTTGGATTTGGGGATATTCCCGTACAAAATACAACTAAATCAACAACTGTTGCCGGCCGATAAGCCTCGTCGCTTGGAATATGCCAATTTTGTCGTCCGAATGGCCCAAACTGATGAGGATTTTTGGCATCAAATCATTATGAGTGATGAGGCCCATTTCTCCTTGAACGGAACCGTAAATAAGCAAAATTGCCGTTTCTACGCCACTGAAAACCCTCAAATTATTGAAGAGGTACCTCTCCACGACCAAAAAGTTACAGTCTGGTGTGGCATTTGCGCTGATATGGTCATTGGGCCGTTCTTCTTTGAAAATGGTCAACACCAACCATTGACCGTCAATCAAGAGCGTTATCGGGCCATGACAACCGATTTTGTGATGCCGATTGTTCGTGAAAATGGTATGGAGCACTTCTGGTTTCAGCAAGATGGCGCACCACCACACACAGCACGAGCCACCGTCAACTTATTGAAGACTTTGTTCCCTGGCCGTTTGATATCAAAAAGCGGCGATTTTGACTGGCCGCCACAATCACCGGATTTGACGCCACCGGACTTTTTTCTTTGGGGCTATTTGAAATCTAAGGTTTACGTCAACAAGCCAAAGACACTAGGCGCACTTAAGGCCAATATCCGACGGGAAATAGCCGCCATATCGGCCGAGACGCTGGCCAAAACTATGGAAAACGCCGAAAAACGGGCACATTACGCTATACGAGCTAAGGGCGACCACTTGCGCGATATCATATTCAAAAAGTGATGTAAACGAATCTCCTTGAACTAAATTAAATGTTTTTCACAATGAAACACAAAAAAATGTTTCTTTTTCCATATTTTTTTAATAATCACATGGGTCAGTTTAATATGACCAACCCTGTATATAGGTGACATAACTAAACCGCAAGAGCTGGGAAACGAATTAAATGTATGTGATCGGCTAAGACTTCTGCATGTTTAACATGCGAATATTCTATATACATACATACATACATATATGTATCTTGATTTGCTAAACGTGGATATGATGTCAATTGTTTCGTAGAAAATTGCAAATAATTTAGTTAATTATAATTATTATTCAAAATACGACTAAACAGAGAAAAAGAGCTAAAGACATTGGAACGCCGTGTAAGATATAAAAGTTACTGGATATTCGGAAAGCCGGTTATTTGCACAACAAACCTAGTAAACAATATTGAGTGAGAAAATAATGAAATTTAGTTAGGTATAGCTCATTTACCTAAACATATACCGATAATCATATTTTTATAAGTATGCACGAATCTATGCATTTACCAGGCGTACCCCACATCAAAGCGGACTATTTCTTGATTAGAGCAGCACTGGTAGTTTTGAAGATAGTATAAACGCGGATAGTTGTTGTCCTACTTGCTTACGTTTTGTTCCAACTTGTCGCCAGTTACAAAACGGGTCACAGAGAACAGAGAACCACTCTCTACTTGTGGTTGTTCTAATTTTCACTGCAGGGCAGGCACATGCTTATGTTTATGCGACTACAAGTACTTGCTTGCAAAGCATAAATGAAGAATAAGAAATACTATAGCAATTTCAGCAGCTTTTTACCCTTTCATGTAAGCGCTGTTTCGTCACGAACTCTTTGAAACCGGTTTACCTGCATCTAGTGCTGTAGCACGCATATACATACATAGACATATGCATACTTATGTATGCATACATATATAAGCTGGGGAAAAAGCAAATATCACCTACTTCAAAAATAGGTACATACATACGTACATATATTTCAGCCATAAGCAGAATAATGTTTTGTAACTGGTTTCAAAACAATCGAGCATTCTGGCATTAGTGTCGAAATTCAATATTTAAATTAGTGTAAATTGGATGCATCCACTTTTGATAGCTAACTTACACATGCATATGTATCCATTTACATAAACCAGATAGCAATGATAGTTTTCCAATTGTTATGCTTCAGCAGCTGTCAAAGATACCAATGGCAACCTGCTGTCAAAATATTCACTAAGGCTGTCATTCCATCATTCGCGCTAGTCAAACGTAAAAATTATTAGTTGCGTTCGATAACACAAACATTTGCAACATTTGTTCCTAATTCTATCAAGTCGGCGTTCCATATCGTCAAAAAATGATCCATCACATAAATTGAGAAAGCGAAGGTGCAGTTCGATACATGAGAGATGTTAATTTCGTGCCGGAGACGTTTTAGGTAGCAAAAAAGCATGGGATTGAACTTTTTATGAACAAACAAAACTATTTTTTGGTGAATCTTGTCTTTTGTGCATTGCTGCTCTTGCGCCGACTTGAAATTTGCAGTTTATAGTTAGAAGCGAAAAAAAATGTGAGTACATAAATTATAACTATTTACGGTAATTATTGTTGGAAAAATAAAATTTTTTAAACAATCTCATCTGATATTTCCTCTTCTACCGATTTTTGCAAATTATCAATTTTCCGTTTGTTAACTTTTATGCTTTTTCTTTTCTTTGGGAGAGAATTTCAGCTTACTCTCTTTATTTGGATTAATGGCTGGTGATGGCTAATTTTCTTATCGAACACAACTATTGTCGACATGCCAAGTGAGCTGTAAATACGCATATCTGGATTTTGGCTAAGAAGCAAAAGGGCCGTTATTCAAGCGAACACAATTTACAAACGTTTGACCAAGTATCAATGTATTATCTTATTTCTTTCAAACTGAGAAAGGAGACATCGTTAACCTCAATGGTCCTTGCTAAAGACAGATCTTCGCCGACCTTCTGTGGTCAGAGCCGATGATATGGATATATTTGAGCTGTGGTTCCAATAAGACGGCGTTATACCTATGTCATACACGCACTGTAATGCTAAGTTTCCACCGCAGCCGCTATCGTGTTCTCTGCCGCTATCGTGTTCTTAGCGCAAACACGAAACAAAACTCCTGTCAAATCCCATACAAAATTAAAACACAACTCCATACCTAAACTCACTTTCAAAGCGTGTTTTGTGGGTTTGCGTCTAATTTAAAGCGTGTTTTGTTGGGTTTGCGTCTAATTTAATTATTAAGTGGTGGCAATGTTGCTCATTTTCCTCATTTATTATTGCATTCTTATCGAAACATGGCAACAATGATTGCAATTTGTCTTTGATTGACGGCCGCCGTAGCCGAGTGGGTTGGTGCTAGATCACCATTCGGAATTCACAGAGAGGTCGTTGGTTCGAATCTCGGTGAAAGCAAAATTAATAAAAACATTTTTCTAATAGCGGTCGCCCCTCGGCAGGCAATGGCAAACCTCCGAGTGTATTTCTGCCATGAAAAAAATCTGCTCATAAACATATCATAAAACAAAATGAAATAAATGTATAAAAAAAAAAAATTTTTTTGTGATTCGAACCAAGGATTTCGGATCGGAAGCCCACATTGCTAGCCGCTGGGCTATCGCGCTGTGCTGTCGCCGCAAAATAATGTATCATAAATCTGCTTACCATACCAAAGACCATACACTTTGCAAACACATTTCGGTGGAAACAGTTGACAGTTCTCCTAAACACAACTCCTGCAAACACGGTGTTTACTTTTGGTGGAAACGCCGTATAACGCTTAATGTTGTGTAGAAGAAATTTTACAACTGGGTCATCTTACGGTGAACGTTCATCTACTGGCCATCACGATCATACGCCTTGACACCCTTCGAGTATTCGCTCTGAGGCTACGTTAATATCATTTCATTATGACGACAATTGGCGCTTACACCCTTTATTTGGTGTTTGGCCCAGCTCCTCCTCCAACTTGTGGTATGCGTCTTGATATGTTTCCACAAATGGAGGGACCTACATTTTTAAGCCGATATCGAATGACCGATGGTGTTTTAATGAGGTGTTTTTTCTTGGCAGAAATACACTCGGAGATTTGCGATTGCCAGCCGAGGGGCGACCGCTATTAGAAAAAAAAACGTTTTCTATCATTTACTGTTTTATGCACGGTCAGTTTTTACTTTCCAAATTAAGAAATAAGGTTTTTACATGGGTGCGTCTTTCTAATCACAGAATATCAATTGGATGTAGATAGTTCATGAAAAAAACCAGAACTTAGCTTACATTCTGCAATAACACTGACTATGCATCAGCTTCCGCTGTATATTTCACGGTTTGAGTATTTGAACACAAGACCATTAGATCAGTAACGGATTGCCCTGGAGTGCGTTCAAGACAGTTGCAGATAACTATAGGGTGGGCCATGTAAAATTTGCTTTTTGAATCAGCTATAAAAAAAAACTAATAAATATTTTCAATTTTTTTTTATTTCGAAGATTGACCATTGTCATTTATGAATGAAAAATAATATCGTTCAAATGACTGCCACGACTGGCTTTACAGTAGGCCATTCGATCAACCCAATTTTTAAGCACATTTTCGATTGTTTGGGCTCCAATTTCATGAATGCCAACTTCGATTTCGTGTTTTAAAGCATCAATCGACTCTGGATGGTTTGCATAGCATTTGTCCTTAACGGCTTCCCACAAAATATAGTCCAACGGGCTTACATCACAGCCCCGAGGCGGCCAATTGATATCGGAATTTCGGCTGATTATTCGGTTTTCAAAAACGGTAGCCAAAAGTTCGAGTGTAACTTTGGCAGTGTGACAAGTTGCACCGTCCTGTTGAAACCAAATGTCGTCCATGTCATCCTCTTCAATTTTTGGAAACAACTCGTTGAGCATGTCACGGTAACGCTCGCCATTTACTGTAACCGCGGGTCCTCGCTCATTTTCGAAAACAAATGGCCCGATGATGCCGCCAGACCAAAAACCGCACCAAACAGTGACTCGTTGTGGATGCATTTGCTTCTCTGCAGTAACGTGTGGATTTTCTGAGCCCCAAATCCGACAATTTTGCTTATTGACGTAGCCACCGATGTGATAATCAGAAAAGAAGAAGAAGACTCACCACTTTGGAAATAGGTTTTCAATATTTCCCAATTTTGTTCAAGCGTATAGCGTCCCATTCTCTCTAAATCTAATATCCGACTCGGCATATTGACTAGACATATCAAGTAGGGATGAGGATGAGGTAGAGGCCATACTGCGTTTTCTATGTAAACCCCTCACAGGGAACAACGAGCTTCGGATCTTTAGGTATCAAGTTCTTCGAGGATTAGGCAGCTTAAACACAGTGTCGCTAGAAATATTGATTAAATGCACCAACAGATTGCATGGACAGACAATAATTTCACACTGAGCGTAGGGTGAGCCATCCAAACTGTTGTTGTCTTTTCCATATTAATTTTCAACAAACTAATATTAAGTGCGACTATTCACCCCAATTTGAACTTGATGGTGTGGTTTTATTGCAATCAATTTTGATTTGCCGAACGGCAGATATTTTTATGCGGGCGGCCACTGTTAGAAAATACTTTTTCTATCATTTCATGTGCTCATCCTGTAAAAATATATTATATATATTTTCCAGCGTTGTCCATTTTATACCGTATGCGTTACACTGTGCGCCGCGAACTGACTAGAAAACGAAAATATCATATTTATCAAAACGTGTATTGACTATTAAACGGCGGCCAAAGCGGCGAGCCAACATGAATAAGTATTGCCTCAAAACAAAAACTTGAATTTTATACTACAATATATTTTGTCTCATTTATGCTATGGTTGGTTTTTTTGTTTATATACAGACAAGTATATTTACTATTGACTTTTTTTTATTTTTAAAGACACTTTGATACTCTGATATGTAGTTAATACAACAAAACGATTAACTACATATAGTGGAGTGTCTGGAGCGTTAAAAACGTTAAAACCTAGGATGTCTCAGGGACTAGATGAAATTAAATTATCTTTGCGAAAATGTGTTGTGAATAACATAAATAATAATCTCTACCTATTTAAAAGTTGTGCATTTGATTTTTAATTAATTATTAAAAACAAAAAAATTATGACTATTTAAAAGAAAAAAATGAATTAACAAAAAAATTTGCCTATTGAAAAATTTACATTTTTTCATATAATATATCATCTTCAATTTCACTGATGTTAATCATAGGCGCTACATGTAGACAGCTGTCGTCGTTGCACTGTAGGCATGCTACACTGCAGTATAATCCACTTTTTCGGCATCCGCATGCAGCTCCACATCCTTTTTTGCAATTGCAAAATAACATTTTTAATAAATTTTCCGGAGCAGGTAATTGATTCGTAAATATTGGATGATATTGGAATAGTTCCATCCCCAATTTTCGATGATTAAATCATTCCCTAACCACATCTGGATTTGTAGGTAGACCCGCTTAAAGTGTTCAAATGCTGCATCAGATGTGGGAGGTAACGAAGATAAAAGAACACTTGTGTCTTTGGCAGTTGCTTTGATAAAAGAATTGAACCTGAATGTATTCAAATCTGCAATTTTTGCCGAAGCACCATACAGTCCCAGAATACATGTAATACCAGCTTGAAATATATTATTTGCATCTTCATGTACATTTTTAAATACTGCTGCTGAGTCATGTAGATCATTCCGCTTCTCAAAATTTTTGATAAACTTAATTTTTCCTTTATTGTAAAACGCAGAAGTAGTATCACAGCCCGGGAAAGTATGTAAAAATACAACATGTTCTTTACATGCTGGTAGAGATTTTTCTAAACTTTTCGATGAAAATATTTGTTGGTTAACTTTGCCTCGGGATGGTTTTAAAAAATATATTTCACGATCAGGAGGCGCCACTGACGTTAACACAACCAAGACGTCAATGTCTTCAGAAATTACAACAATATTTTGAGATTCTAAACTAATTGCTGTATCAACATTTATTTTATCTGCATCGCTTTCCGCTTGGCATGTAAAAATATTGTTATCAGCTAATTTTATACTTAACATTTCGATTAGGCGAGATTTATATTTTTTATTCGTTAGAAATTTATCTTGAGCGATTTTTAACGGCATATTTTCATCGAATTCAATATCTGTACTTATATTTTTTAGTGCGCGACGATTCCTTTCAGCAGATTTAATACCGTGCTTCTTATATCCATCAAATACCACGTATGCGTTATTATAATTATTCCTCAAATATCTTACGTAATGTTCGCATATCATTTTGAATGTTTCATTTAATTGCCATTTGCAACGATATAACAACATCAATAACATAATGAACATTTTCTAAGCTTTTCAAATTAATCTGAATTTCTGGGAATAATTCGTAGAAAGTTGATTTTTTTGTTTTTCGCAGTTGGCCATCTTCAAACAGAGCAAGTGGATATGGTGCCAGTTCATAATTCATATAAGTTTTTAGTTCATAATCTGTTTTTTTCAACACACAAATACGTTGGAACAGCAACAATGGATCAACGGGAATAACATTGTCATGAATTTTTATTTTATTATTTTTAGCCAATAGATTATTTATTTTATCTTTCCTTAATAACTTCAATTCGCGTACATTTTTCCCTTCGATTTTCTTCATAACTTTTAAACCTTCTTCAAAAGCATTGTAACAATTTATACTTTTACCACCGGTAATTCCAGTGGCAATTGACATAATTGCATCTGTATCAGGAAAAGGACTGTGTTCTTTGAAAAAGTCTACCAATCTTTTTACATCCCTTTCAATTCTAGCATCTGTAGAATCACTGCGTTGATGACTTTTATTGAAAGAGATGTCACAAAAATTTTCTATGCCTTTAATAATATCTTTACTATAAATAACTCCTCTGATCAATTTATAAACTACACTTTCAGTGGCACCTCGTTCAAAAGGACCCCCTTCGACGCTTATTCCTTTCATTAAAGTCTGATCACTTGCAATACCAGAAAAAAAATATCTGATCGCCTAGATGTGAAATATCCTGTTGTATATTTTTCGAACTCTGCTGGATCCATTTAACACTGTAATTCCTTCATATCTTGCAGATAAATTTGTGCAGCCTTCGCATAGGGAAAATGTCCTGATGCGTCGAATAGTGGAATCATCAGCTCAGTACTATGTAGATGTAAATTCCAATCCCCCATAAGGTCGGCAGCAATGAAGTCTTTCAATATTGTTACCATTCGAAAATACGTAATCCATAGTTTTGATGTTTTATCTTTATTTTCAAGCTCACCTAACTTATCTTCAAAAATTCTACTCAGCATTTGAAATCCTTGATTTTCTGTAATTTCATTGTAATTGAACATTTCAAAAATCATCGATATTTATTCGTCATTCAATACATTTAAAAAATCTGCATTATTTTCCTTAAGATCTTCAAAAATTAATTGTGATAAAGCCTGCTGCAATAAGGTATGAGCACGTATTGCTCTAGCATAGGCACGTCCTGACGTTATGTAATCAATCGTATTTTCTGCATAAATGGTAGAAAGAACTTCTTTTATCCCACTTCCAGCCATAATACAACCAATAATATATAACGTTGGGAAGTTGTTTTTCTTTATCTATTTAAGTAAAATTTAAAGTAGAACTAAAAAACTATTTCCAACTAAATATTATATTATGCTACAATATATTAATTTTTCATATTTTTTTGTTTAAACAATGAAAAAATTAATTGCACAATATAATATTGGTAGAAGTTACAATTTAGAGCATACAAAAGAAAATCCTGATGGTTACATGGCAATTCATTCAGTCCCTCAGAGATCCGAGGTCAAAACCCCCGGGCACTCCACTAATATAGCAGGCGATTGAGCAAACATATAAACATATTGAATACAGATGTGGACAACTAAATAGAGCCAGGGTTTCAACATGTGGACTTTGCCACATTGCGAACAATGGGCCAACGGCATAGGTGGGCACTTTGCAGTAACAGTAAAAATGCAGTAAATATAATATTTTACTGATATTGCAATTTAATTTTCATTACCAGTAAACTTTTACTGATTACTGAAAAAAATTTGCAGTAAAAATATTTTTTTACTGATTACTGAAAAAATTTGCAGTAAAAATATTTTTTTACTGATTACTGAAAAAAAATTTCAATAAAAATATTTTTTTACTGATAACTGAAAAAAATTGCAGTAAAAATATTTTTTTACTGACTACTGAAAAAAATTGCAGTAAAAATATTTTTTTACTGATTACTGAAAAAAATTGCAGTAAAAATACTGTTAATATAATTTGATTTGCTATTAGCTATTAGCCTTTCTTAACACAAGCATTTCAAAATTTGCATGGCTGAGTTTTTGCCTTCTGGACCGATTTACAAGTCCAGCGAATGAAAACAACCGTTCTATAGGTGCAGATGACGGTAATGGGGTATTATATTTTAAAAATACGTTTTTAATAGCCTGATATTTATTTAGGCAACTTGTTGTTTCTTCTCGTTCGGCCAGGTATAAGAGCGTTTCGTGAAGATAATTTTCCGAGTCAGTGGAACCACATTGTATGCTAATATCTATTTAAGTAAATATATGCGTAAAACAAATATTTAATTGAAAACCAAGTGTAAAAAGTTTACCATTACTTCATCCCCGAAGTCAAACAATGTTTTTTGAGGGGGTTGAGAGTAGAGTACGAGTTTTGGCACAGGCTACTTTTCCATACTTGACCACATAAGTGTTCAACATTTTTTTAACTTCCTGTTTGCGTTTTAGCTGTTTCTAAAAGAGCTTTCACAAATCGCAACTTAATGCCAGGAACAGAAATAGTGGCAATAACAGCATCCCAAGCGTCAGGCTGAATCAGGAAGTACTTTTCAAATCTTTTAAGCAAAGCTTCATGCATTTTTTTGCTACTTTCGGTTAAATATATTACTTAAAACTTTTAGGCTCCAAACGACTCATTTTTATTCTTAAGGACACTATAGTGGGTATGAAATAACCAAAATACATGGTCTTTTCACCCTGAAGGAAGTCGATTGCTTCTGCAATAGGTCTCATAAGCTTTACGTATTCCTCTAAGTACTCAAGCTCACCACTGAGAATGGTAGGAATTTTTAAACGGGAACACAATTCCGCTAAATTGGTTTTGTGCTCCAGTAACTTATTTACGGAATCAACAAGGTGGAACTCGCTACCTTGTTATGCATGGAGTTATTAAATTCGCATTTATCACTCCATTAACTACTTCTGCAGATTTCGGTCTATTGCATTTATTCCAAAGTTGTGTGCATCTGTGCAGTAAGAAAATATGTAAATATAAAAAATTTCAATTAAATTGAATGATTTTTTACCTTTGGAAAGAAAGAAAATAAGAGAAACCAAAAAAAAAGAAAGAATTATTGAGTACATAAGGGATTGAATTTCGTGATGAGAGTGTATTACATTTTGACTTCCCATAAACAGTAAATATTATACTGATAATGCAAATCAAATTATATTATCAGTAATTTTACTGCAATTTTTTTTAGTAATCAGTAAAAAAATATTTTTACTGCAAATTTTTTTTCAGTAATCAGTAAAAAAATATTTTTACTGCAATTTTTTTCAGTAATCAGTAAAAAAATATTTTTACTGCAAATTGTTTTCAGGAATCAGTAAAAAAATATTTTTACTGCAATTTTTTCAGTAATCAGTAAAAGTTTACTGGTAATGCAAATTAAACTTCATTATCAGTAAAATTTTACTGATTACTGCTATTTGCAATGCAGTAAGTTTATAATGCAGTGTGCCCACCTATGGCCAACGGACACATTGTTTGATACTTGAGGTTATCCTATGGATCTTCGTTAGAAAATCAGTCTGATTTTTCGTCCTATCATTTGCTCAAAGTCAACTCTTTTTTTCGGTAGGCTAAGACTAAAAGTCGCTTATGCTTCTCCTAAAAATTGTGTTTTAACTAAAAGATGCTGCAGGAATGTCTAAAACTGAGATATTGCAATTTATGTACTCCTTGTGATCGACATAAAAAACTAAGTGATATCAGTCGAAGCTATGCGGCGGTCAGCTTTCGAAAATCACGCACTCTTCGAGGCGAGCTGATATGCTGATATTTTTTCTTCTTCAAAAAATCCAAAAATTGTGCTTTTTGATTTCTGTTTTTTTATTTGAACAGCCGCAGCGGGTGTATTCTCTATTTTTACTTGCCATCTTTACCGGTCTTAATAATTGAGCCTCATTAAGTATATGGGGGTTTCCATAGTTTATATGTAGTTGTGAGTGCAAAATTCAAATATTTAAAGTTTGTAACTCGACTTACCTGAGTAGTAAACGTGAATTGGAGTAAGTATTAAAATATTTCGAATGTTTTCAATTTCATTGGATATCTTATAAAAATGTTGTAACAGTAAAAAAAATTTACCATTATCTAAGAGAAAATAACAACTGCTGGTTCTATTCAGTTACCCATATCTGTATATGTAAAATATTTGTACAGTTTTGAGCTTAGAAATATATATATGTAAATGCGTAGCACGTAATTCAATGAATTATTAGGTTTTATTTTTATGAAAGACTCTAAATTATTGTTCAATAGAGATATAACAATTAAATGTTGCAGTTGACGTACAAATTTCAATTGGCAAGTGCATATAATTTTTTTAAAAACATGAATATCTAACTATATTAATGATCGAATGGCGTGTAATCAGCTCACGGTTTTGGTTTTTTTGCAATCAGAATTAGTTTCCCATTTATTAAACAAATTATATATGTATATTTCAAATATCGAGATGTAATGATATAAGTATGTATGTTTATGAATAAATTTAAATTGGTTTTGAGGTGTAAGCAATTGCTATTCATATATACGAATATATAATAAACCATTTCTGAGAAACGAAATCTATGATTGAAAACACTTTTTTCCACAAAAAAGTTTATATACCTATGGCCTATTTAAGTTATTAGTTTAATTATACCCGCTACGCTTATACGCTTTTTCATATATCTTTCACATTATTATTTATTATTACCTGACTTAAAAATTAACACACCCTGTATCAGCAATTAGCATGTGAATATTGATTTTTTTTCTTCTCAGACGAATTTGCTACAGACACTAAACAAATCCAAATAATATAACATACATTGAATTTAAGCAAGAGATGTAACTGTACCTAACATACATAAATATAAAGTACATACAACATATTTTATTACTACTCGCACATCACATGAGAATTATTACCTTCACTGCATTGGCAACTGCAATCAACACCAAAAACAATCCCACTACGTTCTGACTCATGGTAGCACTTTGTTTCTTTTTACAAGGTATTGCTCAGATAAAAGTTTTTTTTTAATTTTTTTTTCACTATGTACTGCAGATGTACCACCGTTAAAGTAAAAAAACAACCGAATCCGGGGTCAACTCAATTCAAATGAAAATATATATATATGAAGTGAATCTATGTACTAAGCTGACGCCAAAAACAAATAAAAAAAGTAGATTACGATACTTTTTCGATAATAAAGAAAACAACAAAACACCGCTCAACAAATAAGTACGTTCGAAACGGACAACGCCTAAAATTGAACTGCCAAACAGTTGCTCAGAGTCAGAGTCAGTTAATGCCGGCTAGGGCTCGAACTGCAGCTTTTTGTTTGAGCGCTACACCGCCAATCGGTGACTTGGCTTCATGATTTGACTTGACTCGGTTGGTTGGCTTGGTCGGCTCTGAGTCGCGGCATTGCTGAGTTGTTTGACTCACTAATTAGTTTGCTGTATTTTTTATGCTTTGATATGCATGTGTATATGTAAGTATATACATATGTATTTGTGGCGTTATGGATTGAAAGTAGTTAGTTTCATGCATACATCGCCCACTGTGTTGGAAAGTTGAATTAACTACTGCTGTGGAATCAGTTTCAATGAAATTCAAAATAAAGAAAGCTTCAGTTAGGTATCTGAATAAATACCTGCATATTTTATATTTAAATTTTATAAAAGTCAAACTAATGTAAATAAGTAATAACTGAAACAACCACAGCCATGCTGGCTCACCGAGTTGACTCAATACAACTTTTCAATCATAAGGAATGCGCTTAATTATTGTATTAAAGGGGTTAATTCTAGGATGATTATGGGACAATGCCTCCGTCAAGTCGAAAGTCCTTCTACATTTCTCACACCATAATCCAATAAAATTTACTTTGTCACTTACTTATAACGTTCGTATATTTAAGTAGTTAATTTCATTGCCGGCTTTCTACAATCAACGTATGTATGTATATGTCATCATACAGAACAACAACAAAAATACGAATTATGATTTTTTTCAAAGAGGTTGGCTTCTACGTTATCGGAACGACTAGGTTTTACATTCGGCAAAGAACCGCCTCTTCAGCTGATTTATGCTGTTACAACAAAAGCAGATAGCAACAAATACCAATTATTATTCTGAGAATTTGATGTACGAAGTAGTGATCTTTTTAGTGCAATTTGGAATAAGTTTAGTTTTTCGGCTGAAGTCAGTAAACTTGTTTTTCTAATGTCGAAAAACCATCTAAGCAGTTGAAGAGTTATTGAGATAATTTGTTTTCGTTAGTAATTCCTCTAGTGAAGGTCGAACTCTATTGTGGTATATTCGATTAGAACCATCATAATTAATAATATCTAATTTTATATGTCTGTACATGACATATAGGCCCTGTTAAACCCCCGATGATGATCAGTGGCTATACCGTACTGTTGTTGTTGTTGTAGCAGTATCTTCGCCCTGTCAGTGTAGTGTAATTACCGGTCGTCTTCGTCTAGCTCATCTAACGGTAGGCCCAGGAAACTGGCAGTTTCGACGGGTTGGGTCCACAGGGAGAGAGGTGTTAGATGAGTGGGTTTGATGGGGCATGTGAAGAGGTGGTTAGTGTCGTGCGGGGTACCTTCACATGCTGGACATATGTTTAGTATGTCGGGGTCGATTCTGGATAGGTAGGAGTTTAACCTGCTGCAATATCCAGAACGTGCTATACCGTACTCTTAAGGTTTGTTGAGCTGCTACAACAACAATAACAGAAAGCGAGAAATAAACGAATACTTTTGATATGATTTTACGAAATATAAAAGATTATGGTCTTTAAATACATAATACTTTTTTATTTATTCTGCGTCATCTGTAGTGTGCTAGTCAGTTATACTCTTTTTGCATAAGGAATTTGTTAAAATGCGTCTAAAATTACCTCTAAAAAATTTCACCTATTCAACAAGCAAAAGTCTTTTTTATATTATAGAAAAAATTATAAATTGCAAACATAAAATGGAAAAATTAATTTAAAAAAAGTTGCTTAAATTTGTAGACTCCTATTACTCAATAAAAAGGTTTTATGCTTCTAACTTGTTTGGCAAGTTCGCCGGTTCATTCCTCCGGGAGCATTGCCTTATTGGTTTGCTGTAAAAGTGAAATGGGATTTTTTATTACTCTCTCTTATGTAACATATTAAAGGGAATATACAAAACAAAACCTGCGCGGTCGTCCCTCGGCAGACAATGTCAAACCTCGGAGTGTATTTCTGTCATGAAAAAGCTTGTCTGCCGTTCGGAGTCGGCTTGAAACTCTAGGTCCCCATTTGTAGAACAACATTAAGACGCACGCCACCAGTAAGAGGAGGAGCTCGGCCAAACACCCAAAACGTGTGTACGCGCCAATTATATATACATATATATATAATAACACTGTTATATAAAATGAACAAATATGCTATCAACTATTTTTTCATGCATTTCTGTTTTTTAAAATCCATATTTACTATAAGAAAATGAAAAATTTAACTAAAAAATCATTAAACATTCGTTTCATGGATTTGATCACGCATCTCCTCCAATTTGTGTTGGCCATCTTTATACTGTTCTACAAACGCAATTCCAACTGATCGAGTTTTTATGATAATAGTAAATGATGTTTCATGACCACGGTGGCCATATTTTCAAATGGTTGTATATATGTATGTGTGTACGTAGTTTATAAAGATTTTCAAATTGGTTGACACATAAAGCATCTTTTGGCTCTTAAGCACAAACTAGTGTTCCCCCAAAGCGCTTAAGTTCTGTGTCAGTCTTCAGTCAGTGTATATTCAACTTATACCTACATGCATATGTGTGTACTGGCATTATGCACATATGTAGTTTAAAATCTTATATATTCCTTCCCATTGTAAATATTCGCATTATAGATTCCTATGATGATCTCTCAAGTAGTTTACATCTCAAATTCTTATTAAAATTAACAGGTGTCTAATGTCTAATACATTTACAGAATATATGCAGTTTAAGACTTCAGATGCTATAATCGGATTTTATTATGTAAACAAGATAAACCTGCATAAAATGTGATTAAAAAACGTGTTCGGCAAGTTTTTACTAAACTCATGAAACTCGCTTCTAGGTGGAAAGCTACTTACATACAATTAGCTATGTAAAATATTCCTCTACAGTTAAACGTTTTTTTTATATTCCATATACATATATTTAATTAATGTGAATGCAATCTTGGCCAGCTTAATAAATCATTGCAGTTAATAACACATTCAGTCGCGAAATATAAAACCTTTTGTTTTTAAATCTTTCCGCGCTTCTTCAATTTGTTGCTGTAGTTCTTTGGCTGCCAATGGGCAGTCGTTGAATGTGAAGGTGCGATAGAGTACAACTGTGGCTGCGTAAGCCTGCAATTAGTAAAAATCAAATATTTATGAATAGAATTATCGATTGTCGTTCTAATACAACATTAAGCACTGACTCACCCCAAATGAAACCAGCAACACAATTGGTAACAGTTGAATTTCCAATTCCCATTTGGTTAACACAGGCGCCTGTAGATATCCAGCCACGATCGCTACATAAGGTATCGCAAACAGTCCGATATATAGAAGCCACTGTTGCAAATTTGTCATAGCCATTATTTGCCGGTATGATTGCAATGAGTTGGAATGTTAAGAAAATTAAATACAAACAAAAAACGTTGCGTGTTGTTTCGTGGCGTTTGACAATTGAAATCAGCTGTTGGGTAAAATTATTTAATGGCTGCCGCTTAGTATAATATTGAACGGCGTTGGTTTTCTATATTTATTGTGAATGTCAGGAATAACTTCGGTAGATGTCGCTGGTATTAGTTTGTTTTGCACGTTAAGCTCGAAAAATTAAGAAAATAAAATTGTGTTAAAAATACAAAAGAATATTCAGAATAATGGTGCACGCTTAAAAAAACAAAATGTAAAGGGTGTATAGTAGGGTGTACCTCCATCCTAAAACTGAAAACCGCACTCTCTGTAGGCTTATAGTTTTTGAGTAATTTATTGTTAGAATTGTGTAATTTAGTGAAAGGTTAGTGTTGCCAGATACCTCAAAACAGAGCAATGTTCGTATGTAGACAGGATTTTACAGAGCCGTTAAGGGGGTGGTAGGGTTTAGCGCTAAAAAAAAACACTTTTTTTGTGAATTTTTTACAGAAATATGGCTTAAGATACTTTAATAAAATCAGTTGCATGTTATTGTGCATCTTTTCAATAAGTTTTTAAAAAATATTGACAAATAAGCCCATGACAGAGTTTTTTTGGAGATATGTTTTTCGAGAGGTGCTCTGCGGTGCCAATCGGCATTCGTCGTAGAATCATCTGAAACTAAAAAAGTCGAATTTTTCAGTTAAAGTATGACGTAATCCCCCCCCCATTAATCAATTTTTTTTTTTTCATTTTTGTAGTTTTGGTGGCAAAAAAACGTAAAACGAGCATTTTTGGCGAAAAATTTCGCCATATTTGTAAGTGAAAAACAACCTTAAAAAAAAAATAAAAAAATAACAGTGGGGGGGGCGAGGTATTTTTGATTTAGAAAACGTGTGCCGAATTTGAAAAGAATCGGTTGAATAGTTTCGGAGTTGTGATTGGCACCGACTTTTAAGAAGTCGTTTCGGGAAAAACGCGTTTGAAAAAATGACTGAAAAATTATCGATGCTCCGCATTCGAGGTAGAGTGCTTACAAAGGCTATAACTTTGAGAGTTCTGCTCCGATCCACTTAAAATTTTGACACAACATTCTTGAAATGATTTACTATAAGATGAGTGAAGAAAAAATTTCGATTTTGTGACCCCCCCCCCCCCCCCCCCCCCCCCCCCCCCTTCCTTTAAGCTAGAAGGGTATTTGTAGAATTTTCGCGTAGAACTCTTTTCTAAGTAGGCGGTTTTTAGTCGCGTGACAAAAGAACCCTCATCATTTCAACTCCGGCTACGATATCCACAGTATTTTTTAGTAGAACTCCTTTCCGCTTAAACAAAATAACCCTCATTAACTGACACGTCATATGTATGTGAAAATGAAGAAAATGTTAAGTTTAGAAGAAAATATATTATATTGTGCCAAAGCTGCCGAAGGCACTTTGAAAGCAAATAATTGCAAATCATATTAGGCTTTGTCTAAAATTGCCCATGCGGTCGTCACAAAATTCATAAAAAAATAATAATTTTTAATAAAAAATTAGTGAATTTTTCAAATAAATGTAGTGATGAGCGAAAGGAAAGTGCAGCATTTTTTAATCTGCGAAAAACATTAAATTTCTATTCTTATTATTGTTATTATTTCTATTCTTATTATTTTGAATCGAAAAAATACTCCAAATTCTAAGAAAATATTAGAATGTTGCAAAAATATTTTGGTAGATTTTGATTCTCTATTTTTTACATGATTTTGATGATTTATTTATTTAAAAAAAATATATGCTTTACTAACTAAAACAGTAAATGTGTTGGAAAAAAAGAGGTTGTCTGTAAAGTCGGTTTACTGACGATAGTT
Source organism: Anastrepha obliqua (assembly GCF_027943255.1). Lineage (NCBI taxonomy): Eukaryota > Metazoa > Arthropoda > Insecta > Diptera > Tephritidae > Anastrepha > Anastrepha obliqua. The sequence continues at coordinate 94,879,159 of NC_072892.1, forward strand.
TAACGTGATAACGTCATAAGAAAATAGTGATTGAATGGTTGCATTTTTCAAAAGAAAATTTTAATTTTATTTGTTTGATAGATATTTTGTATGGATATAGAGAATGAGTTAACATTAACATAACATAACATAACATAACATAACATAACATAACATAACATAACATAACATAACATAACATAACATAACATAACATAACATAACATAACATAACATAACATAACATAACATAACATAACATAACATAACATAACATAACATAACATAACATAACATAACATAACATAACATAACATAACATAACATAACATAACATAACATAACATAACATAACATAACATAACATAACATAACATAACATAACATAACATAACATAACATAACATAACATAACATAACATAACATAACATAACATAACATAACATAACATAACATAACATAACATAACGTAACATAACATAACATAACATAACATAACATAACATAACATATCATAACATAACATAACATGCTGTTCAAGCAAGGTAACGACGCATGAGCAAGATAACGACGCAAAAATTAATAATAACATTAAAACAACAGGTATTATTAACAAACTTGGTTTTATTTTAAATTCTTCAAGTAAATAAAATTAATAATAATCAATAAGAAGGCATATGCAAATACAAATACGTGAATTTATATATGTACATATGCGCATATACATACACATATACGCTCACATAAGTAGGAGAGAGCAAGATGTCGAACGTTGCCGTTCGTTTGCTTTGTTTGCTTTGTCGTTCGTTCAGCGCTTTCGCTTGCAGTTCATTCAAGGTAACGGCAATGAGCAAGGTAACGACAAATGCGCAAGGTAATGACAAATGAGCAAGGTAACACTAATGAGCAAGGTAACACTAATGAGCAAGGTAACGACACATTTTTTCGTGCGTGCAGCCTGTTAAATCGAATTATAAGACGTTATCACGTCAATATATCGTTATTGCCAAGAAACTATTTCATAGCTACCTACATACATATGTAGATCCATCTAGAATAAATGTTTTTAATTTTTTTTTATTTTTAGGAAGCAAGAAGTAGGCTTTCCATTTTTGTTATGGGCAACTTAAAATTAGTTGATTTACATACATATTTTTCATTAAATTGCATGACATTTATTTCTTTCACGTTTGCCGCAAATGGTTGATTACCACAGAGCAGGGCTCATTTTCCAGCAAATTTTTGACGCGACATCCAATGATTTGAAATTTTATATCGTCTTTTTGTACTTTGCCACCAACAAACAGCTAAAATGTTTTATGAGAACAAATATTATGAAGTTATATGTATGTACACATGTTTTCATTTATGAAATATTTTTACCTCCGGATTACTGCTCAAGGCCCACATCTCATCTTCCTCGAGATGGTTTCGGTTCACCTTTAGACCTGTGACGAATCGTAGCTTATCAGGATTATAGGCGACTACCTATGTATGTATAATTTGAGAAGATTAAAATATTTGAAATTTTGTTAATTATAAAGTTTAAATAAACAAAGAAAACTAGCAAATTTGTAGAAAAGTTGTATGTTACAATAAAATTTCTGCAATAGAATTGCGCACTTTGATTTCTTGTTCTTCTTTATTGAATAAGGATGATTTTGTGTGGAACCGCACCTTATATGAATGGTAAATTCAAGGGTTAATACGTTGAAGGAGGTTTAAATACGCACGATTTGAAGAATTTATGTCCTTTGAAAACTCACAGAAATTGTAGTTCACCTTTTCTAGTTCTGAACGTTAACGTAATGCATGCATATCCATCGTTAGGTACTTCTGTGTCGAATATACGATTTAAAAAAAGTTAAATACAGAAGGCGAGTCTTGGACATCCGTACCATAGAACAAAAAAAATTATACCTATACCATATAACTACTAGCACTTAGTTTCCAAAAAGTGGCCGGTAGTGTTGGGAAGGATGAAAACCACTCTCGTGATATTTTTAAGCCAAGTTCAAGTGTGTAAACCAAATATACAACAAATACTCTTTTAAAGTTATATACGAATTTCGGCAAATTTTTGCATAACTCACTTTTAATATTTACAAAGGGAAAAGCATCTGTAAATATGCTGAAGGGCTTTTAGGTTTACCTGGGCTGAAACACTCTTTGAATATCCTTTACAATTTTGATAAAATTTAGCATAGACAATCTGTATCAGCAACATATTCATATGCATTGATGATTGTAATAGCAGAAGGAGGGGCTCATCGGGGCTCCGATTCTAGTGAGCATTCGCACACTTCACTTGACGTGAATATATTGAGATTTTGATGGAATTGTGTATAACTCATATTTAATGTCAAAGGAAATCATCTGTGGGAGTAATTCAAAAAGGTAGGATGCGAGCCTCGCTGTTGTACAGGGTGTGCCATCTTTAATGTCGGTATAAAAACATTGAATAACTACCAAAAAAAAAACTGATTTGTGAAAGTGAGGTATTTTTATTTGGTTTGGTTATTTACAATTTATTAAAACTATTTTTTGAATACAATATCAATCTAATGGCCACCTTTATTAATAATCACAAACTGTGATATTTTTTCTGCGTTTGTCATCGTATTGTCAAGCATTTCGGGTTTTATAGCGTCGATTTGGGTTGTTTCGGTGTAAAGCGATCCATGGTTGAAATTGTACTGAATTGGCGTTTCGAAAACATATATGTTGAAGTCGATCGGTTGGTAAATGACAAAGTTATTCAGCATTTACTGTCAGTATGTATATGAAGATGGCGCACACTGTAGTACACACATTCATATAAATATTTTATTTAGGCACTTTCATGACAATTTACTAGCAACATTTTGAGAGCAGTAACTTTTTCGGCCAACAACTTTAACACGAGACTAATGACAATAGGGAAGGAATGGAAGCCATATCTAGTCCCTTTTGGATTATAGAATAGGCGAGGTAAAAATTTTCAGTAATTTTGTTTTATTTCGATGATCAAATCAATATTCTTTTTAAATTAATTATCCTTCAGCAAATAGTTTCCATTTATTTATTAACATTTCCGATGATTGATCAATTACAATACTTTTTCGAAGAGTATTATACCTTCGCGCTAAACGGTGATGCCTTTTATATTTTGTGTATTTGAAACATTAAGTGTGATAAGTTGTTATTCGATATTTTTATCGAAAAGTTTGGTATTTTTTTGGGTTGGTGTCGAAATTCTGTATGTACAAAATTCTGCTTTTTAAAAGTCTGCTTTTTAAAATTCTGCTTTTTTAAAATTCTGCTTTTTTAAAATTCTGCTTTCTAAAATTCTGCTCTCAAAATTCTGTATTACAAAATTCTGTATTAAAATATAATGTTAACAATGTTAAAGAGGTAATGTAATTATTTAATTTATTATTATTATTATTTTTTATTAATATATTATTCGAGATATTAAATAAATAAAAAAAAATAATAATAATAATTTTTTCTTCAGTTTCGATAGAATCCACAGCATTTTTGCGTAGAACTTCTTTTCGCGTGGGCGGCCTTCGGCCGCGCTTCAAAAAAATAACCCTCATCAGTCCAACTCCGGCTACGCAATCCACCGTATTTTTGCGTAGAACTCCTTTCCGTGTTAAAACCATTCTGGCCTTCCAGCTTTTTTTTATTCAATATCTCGAAAACTAAGCGAGATATCAAAAAATTGTACTCCTTCATTTCGTTTTCTTTTGTCGAGTTCTATAAGAATTCCCCATAAGATTGCGGCGCCACGGAAACAGCAGAATCCCCTCGTACATATGTACATACCTACATTAATTATAGTTGATAACAGTTATGCATTGGTATGTACATATGTTTGCAATCAAATATTACCTGGAGATGAGAACTTTGACTCTCTTCTTGTATGACAAAAATCACAAAACTTGAATAAAGCAGAATTTTTCGCATTAAACATGCAGAATTTTGAAAAAGCAGAATTTTAGAAAGCAGAATTTTAAAAAGCAGAATTTTAAAAAAGCAGAATTTTAAAAAGCAGAATTTTTTTGCAATTTACAGAATTTTGTAATACAGAATATTGACACGCTCCCTATTTTTTTAGTATGAACTAACAAATATCGCTTTCACTTACGAGCTTTGTTATTTTTCAGTGAATTGAAAAATTTGTCTCACCCAAAAGATGAAATTAACTCGTGAGAATTTTCATGCGATGGTTTATTAAGATTTTCGACGAGGATTATCGGGACAGGAGTGCATTGATCAACGTACATCGACTGTTGGTGTTGAAGCACCCTACCTAACCGCTGTAAATCTCTGATATAACGAGTTCCAATGTGAAGGCCCTCCAAAATCAGTTGTTATCCCAGAAACAATCGATGCTGTGTGTCAATTGATAGCTTAAGATCGTAATGTAACATATCGCCAGATATGTAAAGGCATTCTTGGGCATTAGAGGGCCCAGCATACATTCAATATTTTTCATCAAGAAGATTTGTTCTCGTTGGATACACCATAATTTGACAATTGCCCAAAAAAGAAACAGTGTAGATTGGTGTAAGTGGTGGTTGAAAGCACGTGTATGACAGGTGATGAATCTGGAATCTATGCATATGAACCGGAAACATAACAGCAATCGATATTATGGGTGTTCCAAGATGAGCTTAATCCAATAAAAGAAGCTCCTCAAAGCAAATGGTCGCCTGTTTTTCGGGAAATCTGTTTATGTTGCAACTGTACTAGGGAAACGTAAAACTGAGTGGTACACAACCATTTGTTTTCCAGAAGTTCTGGGAGAATTAATTAAAGCCTGCCGCCGAAGACGAATCATCCTGCACTAATACAATGCGAGCTCTCACATATCGGCTCACACAAGAGAGGTTTTGAGCACTTAAAAGATCGATTTAATGCGTCATCCACCAACATAAAATGTGAGGTCAACATGTTTTAACGCCTGAAGAAGCTGTTGAAGCCTTGGAGGTATCCATATCTGAGTGTTTTACCACTTTGAAAATTGGTTCAAGCGAATGCAGAAATGTATTGACTTTGAAGAAGAATATTTTGAACAACAATAAAGCCATTTTCAGTATAATTTTACTATGTTTTCATTATTCAGCGCAAAATATGAAAGGCGGCCCTCGTACAATGCAATGTACTTACGTGTATATTACACATCGTGAGATATGGCGTACCAAAGACATGTAGCAGAAAATGGTCAAAACTTTTTACTGCACTTAACATTCAAGTATTAGAAGCATAGTAAAGATGTAGAGGAAGCAACTATTACCTTATTTCGATGTAATGCACATTAAAATCTAGAGTTTGAGCCCATGTAAGTATTTTTGGTATACTTGTATGTGCAAGTAAGTACGGGTATGTATTGATGAATTTATAACTGACATAAGTACGCATGTAATTACCTTTAAATGATCCGAATCATAATCGCTATTCTCTTCCCATGCAATCAAAGCACTTGAACTTATCAAACTGCAATATAAATTGCCATCACTATCCATAGCTTCAGATTCACATTGTATGCCTCGACTGCCAATGATCCTGAACTCATTGAACAGCTTATTTTGCGTTTCTAGATTTGTGGGCTGTGCCCAGAGAGAAGCATTATTGACTACAAATAATGGTACACTCACTTCCAGGAAGCTATTAAGGGCGTGAAAATATAGACGGCGATCATCTGAAAGTAAAACAGAAATAGAAAATTAAAATATTTGAATATACTATTGTATATAACTTAGTTATATACGCTAGCGTATTCTACTAACAAAGCTACATATAAATATACATAAGTATTATACAAAGTTTGTATAAGTTTATTAATGAAAACGTAATGTTTTCGGTATAATATACAGTTATATATAAAGTGGCGCAAAGTTAATTATCAATTTTGTTTTTGACTAACTTTTTTACTAAATAAGAAACAAATAATAATTTTAAGTGTTGGAAATCTTTATTTTGACCATTACGCGCTCCATTATTCATCTCCTTGTGTACTGCAGCTATCTAGTTCACAAGTGTAAAATATGATTGACGTACGACACCATTTGCAAAAATTATAAATTTTGCATAGGGTGATTCAATTTGCGCCACAGTGTACTTGTATATATAATAAAGGGTTTTCCAATAAGAGGTGTTATTTTGATATTGAAAGAAAAATGCTATTTTTTAATATAAACGATCGGATGTTTATTTCATTACTAGCTTTAACCCGCCACCCCGCTCGCGTAGGAGTAGTTTTGAGGGATTTAGGATATGTATATAAAAGAATAACAAACAATAATTTCATAGAAAATAATTTTTATTAATAACCAGAATATTACAATACCCGGCATCCGTTGCTATGCCTCTTTGAATGAAATCAAAACAACCAATCAGAAATATATCAAGCAAAATTATTTTTATTAATTTTCTATCTCAAACCGTTTTTGAACTTTGCATTTGGGTCATAGTTGAACAGCTTATGCGGATTATGAAGTCTAGAGTGTGCTATAAATAGTGGGAAATAGGAAAAACTAAGATTTTTTAGATTAAATGTAAGCAAATAATCGATTATTAGTGACGAATGAGAGTGGTGGCGCGGCCTGGGGGCTGTGGGAAGGGAGTTCCATTGTAAAAACATACCTATAACCTTCATTGGGTGAAAATATGAATGTATAAAAATTTTTACGTCATTTGGTGTTGTCGTTTCGTAGTGATGCGCGGACGGCGTATAGCATTCACCTTTATAGTATAGATAAAGAGGAAAGTACGCCGTTAATAGTGGAAAATAATATTAGGCAAATTACCACCGGCGATGCTTACAGGACAATATCCTTTTCATGAAATTTTCCATAACCGAATTGCAAAGTGTCTGCCCTATGCCCTCGATAACCTCACGAACTCCATCTTTGAGGTCTTGAATTGATCCTGGGCTGTTAGCGTAGACCTTTTCTTTCACGTGGCCCTAAAGAAAAAAGTCACAAAGTCTTAAATCACAAGATCTCATTAGCCAATTGTGATCACCTCTTCGAGAGATTACACGGTCCGGAAAGTTTTCACGTAAAAGATCAATTGTTTCGTTGCTTGTGTGGCACGTAGCGCCGTCTTGTTGAAAATAAATGTTGTGCAGATCAATACCATCCAATTCCGGCATTGAAAAATCATTAATCATCTCTCGATAGCGCAATCCATTCACCAACCCTTTATTATGGTGATGTGCTAGAAAAGTGTACCAAAGACTTCTAGATCATGATAGCCAAGGGTGACTGGATTTGCTTGGGTGGACGAAATTTCAAGAGAAGTACTGTTAACACCCCCAAGAGATGTTTTAAAAAATTTAAGGAGTTTGAACAACTCTTTCATTAGTTTAACAGAACGTTGCGTAAAAGAGTCCGTCATTTTCGTTAGAGTATAGATTCCCTAAGATTACGAAAAGATATGAAAACTAACTATTTCCTAAAGCGGGCTTAACTTTTGCCGCAATTTTCGAGTATTTCTAAAATATCTACAACATTAAGCTAAGAGCGTACCAAATGGAGCTGTCACAACGAACAACACCTTTAGTTATTGCATCATTAGTAAATACCCAGCACGTGCTGCTGAACCGTTAAAGTCAAATTATATATGAAAAAGTTGTGGTAGAAACATTAATCCATATCCACAGATATAAAGAACAGGGAGCACTTTTCATCTGTGATTTACCGGTTTATTTCCGCTTATCCCGTTTAGTGGAGTTTAGCGAATATGCGCTAATATGCATTAATTAAAATAATATTTTAAAGTTTTTTAGCAAACAATAGCACTTCATGGGTTCAGTAACTTTTCACTTATTGCAAGTAAATAGTTCTATGATTTTTTAACATATTTTAGCTTAAAGGCACGTCTCATTTGTAAGTTTATGCAATTTGTGTTGAAAAAAATCTTCCAGGAGAGACTAGGCTACAAAAATCAAACCTTTGCCATTTGGGGTAGTTACCTCAAAAGAGAGCTAGACGAATAAGTGGATACTCACAGTGGTAGATTATAGACTAGTTTTTGTGGTATTTACACGCAGTAAAATTAGAACTGACCCAAAGTTAGGCTTGTATAGCTTGTAGCGAAGATAATCTTACGCTTACTTTGGACCACCTCCTGAGCCGTTGCCCAACATTTTACAAATAGAGATTAAACTGCATTGGTTCTGTGTTTTTTTTTTCAGAAGATCAACAATCTACTAAAGCTTGTGCAGTAATTTTCCAGACATTGCTCCAACCGACCACCATTTCGCTCGGTCGATAGCATTTGCTCTCCCAAGAATTTGGGACATTGCTGTACATTTTTCTGAAATTTTTTTTATTTGTAGGATTGAGTATAATAAGAAGTAAACTGAAAGACTTTTGAAAAAGAATTAATTAGTTTTAAATTTATTCAATGTTGAAAATTTTACCATAGCGATGTTCAAATAAAATATCTTCAAAGCGCGCGTTACCCATGTGTCTAAATTTTTTTGCTGGTTTTGCGTGATCTAATTAATATTTGAGTCAATCGCAGGTGTGTTCTGCGATTTTCATTATAGATAAAAATATCGAACAAAGAATTATCCCTAAATTTATTTCAAGAAATTCTTCGAAAGAAGGTGGCTGAAGACATGCTTGAGCAAGAGAATTCCGACCCAACGTTTATCCAGTCCATCATAGCAGGTGATGAGACGTAGGCATATGAGTTTGACATGCAAACCAGTCAACAGGCGGCTGAATGGCGCTATCCGCATGAGCCGAAACCCAAAAAACTACGTCAAAGTCGGTCAAAAGAAATAAAAGATAAATAAAGAGTATTATTTGGAAGTTATGCGACGTTTGAGAGAGAATGTGAGTAGGAAACGGCCCAATTTGTGGAAAGAAAACTCACGGGTCTTGCACCATGATAATGATGATGCACCAAGGCTCTTATTGGGAATACTTTTTTTACCAAAAACTCGACAAATATCATCGAACAACCACCGTATTCGCCGGATTTAGCCCCCTGCGACTTTTTACTCTTCCCAAGCCTTAAATTCCCACTCCGCGGACGCCACTTTGAGTCGATAGAGGCCATTAAGGAGAATTCGCTGAAGGAGTTGAAGAAGATCTCTTCAAACGCATTTAAAAGGTGATTTGATGACTGAACTAATCGTTGGCATATGTGTATTGCTTCGAATGGAGCCTATTTTGATTGTGAGAAAATAAATTTTGATGACAAAACAATTATTTTGCGTTTTATTGACAAATTTCCGGTACTTTTTTGACAGAACGTAAAGATGTACAATATAAAAGAATGGAAGATATTTATTTAACTTCAAAAGACTATATATATATATATAATTGGTGCGTACACCCTTTTTGGGTGTTTGGCCGAGTTCGTCCTCCTATTTGTTGCGTCTGATCTGTCCATAAATGGAGGTACCTACAGTTTCAAGCCGACTCCGAACCGCAGATATTTTTATCGTATCATGGCAGAAATACAATCCGAGGTTTGCCATTGCCTGTCGAGGGGTGACCGCTATTATATTTTCTTAATTTTGGTGTTTCACCGAGACTTCAAAAGACTCCATACCAAAATTTTTAAAAATGAATAAGTCCCAAAAATAATATAAATAAACTAATTTTCAGAAAAATTGACGACAATGTCCAAAATACTTGGATCAGTTAGCATAGAAATGCTCATAAATATTTGGTTCCTACTAAGAAAAATGGCTTCAGGCACATACAAGTGCACATACCACATCATAACATAAGTTTTTAGTAATGTTTTAATATCTCTAGCTGATATTGAGTAATTTGTTTGCGAAGAGAAACTGTAGGTTTTACGACGACTAAATTTTGATCATACACTATATCAAATAAACTTTACCTTCTTCTTTCTCCTGTTGCCGCGGAGTAATGCTCACTGTGAAAATGCCACTATTACCCGTCTTGTCCTGTGCCAACAGCTGATCTGGTTGCATGTGTGCATTTTGTATGCGCCAAGATCGACCTTCGTTCATATTGTAAACTATCAGTCCATAACCCCAAGGATCAGCGATATAGATCATAGTATTAGTACATTCTGCATTCCTTGTCGATTCACGCACATCTACAGCGAGTGCTGTAAAAATCGATATGCCAGGAGTGTATTGCGATGCAGGAATAACATAACGATGTATTAACCGATCGGTAACCAAGTCAAAGGCCAGTATTTGAGGAGCACAATATTGAATGCCGTTTATTTGACCCAAATCAACTACCCACAAACGCCAGCAATCATCGATCTAAAAGCAGTGGAGGAGATGAATTTGAATATACAGGTACATACATATAAATATTATTACGATATTCATAGTAAATGCTGCTTACAAGAGTTCTAATTGCCGATGTTATTCCGCTACAATTCTGACCAAAACTCGAATGCCAACCATAACTGGGGTAGGGCACCAGAAGTGGATTGAGAAGTGTTGAATTGTCACTATCAGCCACCACGGCTAGAGAGTATAGAACGCCATAGCTTAAACGGGGAATTGTAAGGAAAGTGCGATGGTAACCGTCATCTAAAGCAAGAAGAAAAAAAGCGATATTAGAATATGTGAAGTAGGCAGGCGAGCAACTAAGATTTTTTTCGGGGGGGGGGGGGGAGGTTTCGTATAAAACCCACTCATAAATACAAATAAATAAAATAAATAAGTTTTTGCGTTATTAGAATATCTTATTTATAAAAATTGAATAATTAAATTTTTAATTAATTATTTTTTTATTTATAACAAATTAATTCCAAATCATAATGAGAAAAGAAAAATATTTAGTAGGATGAAAATAAAAAAATTCTGTAATGCAATTGAAATAATGCAACTGATCTTTTATTCTCATAAGTTTTTACGGGAAGAGTTACTATAAGTAGAATAGTTAGTAACTTATATATGAGGTGTTTTTTTAGCTGCATGACAAAAATCAATCTGTTCGCAAAGTTCATAGAGCATAGGGGGCTTCATCGGCCTTTAAAAAAGGATGGAGCTGTCGTTGCGATGAATGGCGAGCGCTATCAAGACTCTTTGACTGAATTTTTGTTTCCAGAAATTAATCACTTAAACATCGATGACATTTGTTTCCAAAAAGACGGTGCAACTTGCTATACAGCATGCTTCACAATCAATTTTGTGAAATACTCAAGCAACCATTGACGCCGTACGGCCAATATAGGCAATAATTGGATTGATTGAATGAACCATGTAACTCGTATTCATCGCGGAAATATGTCGGATGTCATATTCTAAAAATAAATGCCATGAAATTATCTACCAGATTATAATAAAGGAAATTTACTCCAACAATATTTCTCCTTTGTATTATAATTTTAAGTTCTCAAGTTTTTAAAAAACACCCGATATATTCGCTCTAGATTGGGTATTAATATAGATTCACTCAAACAAGGAGCAACAATCCGCAACACCTTCGTCTTTGAACGAACGATAAAGACAAAATATATGTTTGTTTTTGATATTATTTGCATTTTTCTTGATTGTCCTGAAGTTCTTGAACAGATTGGCTTCAATGTTCCCCACAAAACTTGACGATTTTACTATGAATTTAACAGTCAAATCAAACTACAATAATTCTCCCCCTATTACGAGGGCTCTTACTAAGTTACTATAAATAGTATCTACAGGCTACTCGACCAAGATTACTTTTTCCCTCGAGAAATGCGTCCCACTATTCAGATTGTTAAATAAATAAAATATTAAATTCATAGAATTAAGCTAAGATCTACAAAAAGGCCCGCTTTTATTTCTGATATTTTGCGTGTTTTTTTTTTCTTGATTTCTGAATGTTTTGGCCAAAAATAATAACGAAAAGTCGCCTCAACCAACGTACTCACCGGACTTTGGCACTGCCAACTATTTCTTGTTTCTAAAACAGAAAATATCTATGAATTGACAGAGATTTGCCACAGTTGTGGAGATAACGTCTGCATCGCTTGGAAAAGCTGAGGCCACACCCAAGCGTTTTTTAGTCAGAATATTTTTCGAGAAAAATAAAAAGTCTCCTTGACTTTTAAACACGCCTCGTATTCTAGGCGTATTCTAGAGCTTGAGAACTTAAAATGAAAATACACATTTTTTTATTATAATCTGGTAAATAATTTCATGGCAATTTTTTTCTTGTGAATATGATTTCCGGTATATTTCCACAGCGGCTACGAGTTATATGGTCCATTCGTTTAGTTCATTATTTGACAACTTTTTCCAATAAATCTCGTTGTATGCCGTCAATGATGGCTTGAATTGAATACTGCAATAAATCGATTTTTAAGCGCAGTGTATGGCAAGTTGGAACCAAATCTCGTCGGGGTTTAGCTGATTAATTTTTGGAAATTTTTTTTTTTTGGAACAAAAATTTACTTCAGGGGTTAGGTGGGTTACAGAGGTTCAAAAAAAAGGGTATTTTTACTATTTTTTTTAATATATACAATCATATATTTTATTTAAACAATTCAGCATATCAAAGATACATATTTAAACAGTATTTTGTGAAATTTTTATTTAAAAATTCCGAAAACTCAGCCGTTGGTACCTCATCTCCCTTAACGTCTCACAAAAAAATGCTCTTGCCGTGGACAGCATAACTCATTATTGGTTCATTTAAAATCAAAAAACCAAAAATATTTCGTTATTACATGGATAAATCTCGTTACTGGACGAAGGAAAAAAAAATAAAATTTAATTTGAATTTTTGACAGACTTTGAACAAAAAAACACATTTTTTGGTCAAATTTTCGTCATGTGTTGGCTCGAAAAAATTAGTTGTAATAAAAAAAATCCTTCGTTCAATAACTTGATAATGTTATTCCAAAGATGTGTGCAAAATTTGAACAAAATCGCTTCATAACTTTTCGAGAAATCGTGTCTACCGACTTAAAAAGTTTTGAGATAAACGCGTATACCTGCGAAACGCTGCACTGACATGGCCTGATGGGCGGAACTTCTGAAGGGTCTATCTCGTAGAATTTTACTCGGATCAATTTGAAATTTTAGGAGAATATTTTAAACATATTATACTATTTAATAAGACAAAAAAAAATCGATTTTTTGAAATTTTCAAACCCACCTAACCCCTTAACTTAGCTCGATAGCACTCACCATTCCAGCACATCACTGCCTTAATGCAATCAAAGCATTGCAAGACGTTTATACTTGAAAAAAAAAAACGCCTGGATCCAAAATCTCCAAGAAGCGAGGTAGTGAAGAAAAAATTAATTAGTTGAGAAAATAAATTCGACAAGGTTAAAAAATGTTAACTCGAAAATTATTGCAAATATTTAAAAAACAAAAAATCAAAAAAATGTCGTCGAAAATATTGAATATCCAAATGTTGCTATTACGCGGATTTCACCGTTTCCCGACTTCAAAGTAAATTTGACGAATTCGCTGTCAAACCCTGAATTTGATAGTTCATTGCCTCCGATCAAAAGCATACGATGCATCTTACTTTATTTCGTACACCTTTTGCCGTGAACGGTCTACACAAGCGATACGTCTCTTATAGGCAGTATAGATGCCCAGTTCACTTCATTTTGAAGAAAATAAGCACCAATGATAACGTCAATGCTCTATGAACTGCGCGAACAAATTTATTATTGTTATTTATATTATTTTTTTTTCCAAAAAATCTAGAATAATATTTACTAGGATCGCCCGTACGTCGAAATTATATATATATAAATGGATAGCTTATGTTGAAACTTTTTACACGATATATGTGAATAGATGTAGTAAAATTAAATGTGAAAAATATCCCATTTTAACTGTAGTAAGTGTATTTTAATTTATTTTTGTGTATTTTAAATATCATAATTTTTTTTATTCATGAATTAGAAACATTTAATTTCATGTATTACGAAAACAAAAAAAATTATTTTGTTTGAAATAATAAAAAACAATCATTAATTAATCCTTGACCATCACAATTTCTGAATCAAATTTATAATAGTATTGGTTCACAATATATAAGTTTCCAGTTGTTTCATCAACTTTTATATCATGATACAAATATATAATATCTTGATACATATTATAACATGATATTTCATAATACAGGTAAAATAGTGTGATTAATTTTACCTGCACCTATTCACTTATGTATCTATTTTAATACATTGTGCAAACCGGCTCCACATATGCTATCCATTGGTATATGTTTCAACTTTTTTCTCTCACTATAAATACAGGGTGGGCACCCTATACTAAGAAAAGGTACGACAAAATTTTGCTCTCCGTATTAATATATAGATTTATTTATTTATATGATGAACCAATTTACAGTTCAATGGCTGTGAAAATGTTTGTGTTCGTCCTCGGACTTCATATTGAAAATTATTTTATACCAAAGATTTAATTCTTTTCCAATTATCTCAAAGCGTTCTTCTATGTCATCACCATAAAAAATATGTTATTTCTGTAAATCGTTAAGATACGAGGTATTATCGGGAAAAAGTGGTTGAAAGCCACCGAATCCGCAGATATTTCAAATTGATGAGCGGGCATCTTGAATATTATGATGGTATGAGGCGAACGTAGAGGAAAGTAAATGAAAATTTTTTGGAAACGTTTAATTCGAGTTATATGACGGGTATGATAAGGTCTCTAGAAGAAAGATGCGTATTTCATTTTATAACGAACGAATGATGTGTAGAGCAATTTAAAAGTATATAATATCCTTTAACCCCGGGTGCAGCGTAGGTCCAAAACAAAGTTATTGAAGTCGTTAAGATTATTAAAAAGTTGTTTTTTGCGCTTTGCGGATTCCAAGAAAGGACGTCCCTGCAGACGTCGTCGGTTTGTTTGCGCAACCTCTGACATATCCAACATAATGGTCTGCGTTTGTTGGTTAGCTCGATACGGATTTGTTTTGTCCATTCAATTGGGCCATATTAGAAATGAAGAGATTTTACGCAGGCAGGAGTTTACAAAAATAAGTTCTGTATTGTTGCGCCTTAAAAAGTTAATATAGCATAAGATTTCGAAATTATATTTTATATGACGAATAGTTTAGGTTAGGTTAGCTTGGTTGGCATTAAGCCACGCATAGACCTTTTGGTCCCTAGTGATACCAGATAGAGACCGACTTCTATAAATACTGAAAGTAGATATCATGTAGGATGTCAACGCTTTTGGCGAATCTAAGCAGAACTGGGAGATCCGCTTTTGAGACGTCCTCCAGACCCTCAACCAGTGGGGTTCTCAGGCATTTTAAACGCATTTTCAATAATGCCGGACAAACTCACAGAAGGTGTTCTAAAGTTTTTCAACATCCTCTCTGCATTTCCTGCATTTGTCC
This sequence comes from Anastrepha obliqua, assembly GCF_027943255.1. Classification (NCBI taxonomy): domain Eukaryota; kingdom Metazoa; phylum Arthropoda; class Insecta; order Diptera; family Tephritidae; genus Anastrepha; species Anastrepha obliqua. The sequence continues at coordinate 94,894,450 of NC_072892.1, forward strand.
GTCCTAGCAATTCCTATCACTTTGTTCTACACATGACTTTTGCTGTTTTACATGTGGTCAGATTTGTCCATCTAGCTTCCACTCGCCTTTTCATGTAGTCGTCCATTTCGTTGTATACTGTATTTAGTGGTTTTTGCATGTCGTTTTTATGTTAAAATGGTAGTCTAACAGCACTCATCTACTATTTCGTTTCTCATAATGCCTTGACCAAGTACACAATAGATGTGCAGCCTTTTGTTTGCGGCTAGCCTTTCTATGGCCTCCCTGCTCCGTTGAAAATTTTTGGATTTGATACAATATGAGCTTATTGCTTTTATTGCTGCTTGACTGTCCATGTAAAGGGTGGTCAAATTTCAAGGACCAATATTGAATGTGAACTACACGTAAACGTCAACGACACCGTTGGACTTTTTTCTTTGGGGTTATTTGAAAGAAAAGGTGTACATCGATAAGCCAGCAACAATTCAAGGGCTAAAGGATGAGATAATTCGGCACATTACGGCATAGAACCTCAAAATTTGGACCATCGGATGGAGATGTGCCGAGGCCGCGGCCATACCAGTATTATCATAGTAAAGAGAAATGACAATAATTTCCTAAAAAATTTTATTCAAAATCAACACCGGCCCTTGAAACTTAACCACCCGTTATATATTAATTATTGAGTTATTTCTTGTTTTTGTGTAGGCCAGCACCGCGGCTTTCCCCACAGCGAAAACTTCCGCTTGGAAATAAAATAAATGACCGCTTCCCCTCCGTCTAAAGTTTTAGAGCCGACTGTGGTACGAAACCTGCTCTCCCAATTAAAGTACGGAGTCAGGTAGGCTGTGCAACCTGAACTCCTCTTTCCTATTGAGCTATGTCCGAAGGGTCTACAGGTGAAAACTCCAGCAGCCACTAAGCTCGTCGTGGATTTCGCTGCCAGATTTTCCGCCATAAGGTCAATAGGCGGAATGCTGAGTATCATTTCCAGCACCGCCGTTGCAGTAGTTTTCATCGCTCCTGTTATGCACAGAGAAGCGAGTCGCTGAATCCTTTCCAGTGGCACTAATTAAATTTTATTGTCGCAGTCTACCATACTAAGGCCCCATACAGTAATATCTGTCTAACTACTGCCATGTAGCACCAATGCATCAGTGAGGGCGATAGACCAAGTAACGCCCAGCATTCTTTTACATGCATACAGCGCATTACTGACCTTTTTCGCCCTTTCCTCAACATTGTGCTTCCACAGCAATTGTTTGATCTTTGAAAAGTAGTTCGTTGTTGCCTAGCTTCGAGAGGTTCCACGCCGGCACCTTACACTTCCTAGTATCATGTCCGTTTCTTCCGCGTTTATCCCTAGCCCTATTGGCGTTCAGTTGTAAGAGTGTTGTGCATCACATTACTGATGGTGTCCAGGTACTTCCCCGTAACTACTATAGCTATGTCATCTGCATACCTCACTAGTTTTGGTGCTCTCCGTCAAATTTCTTAAGCAGTTCATTTCCTACAAGTAACCATTAATAGCGGCGATAGTACCCCACCTTGTGGAGTACCTCTGCATGCATATTTGGTAACGCTCGTATTATTCCACTCCTCTTTTATCTTCCTGCTAGCTAGTAGCTACTTTATCTATAGATAAACCGTGGGTTGCACATTAAGTGACTCTATGCAATTTAAAATAGCATCTTTCGTCACGTTGTTAAAGGCCCCTGATATATCTAGAAATGCTTCTAGAGCATACTTTTTATATTCTAATGCCTTTTCTATGTTTAGTATAAGTGAGTGAAGTGCAGTTTCAGTAGATCTGCCATTAGTGGATAATTCGTCCGGAGCAATTGTGTCTTTGATGTATGCGTCTAGAATCTTCTCTAACGTTTTCAGAAGAAATGAAGTCAGACTAATGGGCCTGTATTCCTTCGAGTAAAGTGGGTTGCTTTTTCTTGTTCTTAGATTGCGAATAAACTAACACACATTTTTACTAACATGTGGGTCAATGCCAGCATCTGAGAAACTAAAGCATTACAACGTGCTTAGCTTTAGGGTCACTATTTTACATACTTATATTGTTTCAAGTAAGATTTTTGCTACATTTATTTTATTGAATTTGTAAATTTTTTGGTAATGCCAAGTGTGATGAAAAGTCCGTCCTTTATTGATATCAAAAATTCGAGCCCCAAAACTCCCTATGGTTTTTTGTTATTTTTTGTTTGTCTTCTTTTTGTTTTTTGCTTTTCACTCAATCAAACACACACACATTAACTTACCACCATATTCCACATCCACATCTACTGGTAACAGCTTGTCCTGTGCATATCGCATTGCATTCAGCTTCAATGGTTGCTGACAATCCTCCGGCACAGTTAAGTTCAGCTCAGTCCATTCATGAAGCGTGACAAATTCCTTTCTACGCAATACAGGTATAACATCACTTTCTGCATCATCCGCAATGACCATACGGAGTAGTAATTGTGCGAAGTAACAAAAGATCAGCCACATTTTAAATTATAATAGACGTTTTCTACACAAAGGCGCCTAACACACAAATAACGAATATAACAAATTCAAAAGAAAGAAAAATAAAACAGTAAATCAAGTTGCTGAGTTGTTTAGCTGGCAACGTCTGCACCGATACGTTTACAAAATCTGACTGAACGCTTTGAATGACTGAGTGCACGCATGCAACATCCTCCTCAAATGCCACTTTTCTGGAGTGAAGACACACTTATCTACGTACATATGTACCTAAATATGTATGTATGAATGTTTGTTGACAGTCTGTCTGTTTGGTTTGTTGGTTTGTAGGCGCTAACCAAGTCTAATTAGCTCACAAAATTCTTGAATGCGCCCAAAAGTCAAAGCAAACTATCCATTTCAAGCTGAATGCAGAGAAGTAACACCAGCGATGGCTATGGTTATTGATTGGTGTTATTTTGCCCTACACAAAGGAGTTTAGAGTATTACATAACTATTAATCTATTGCTTTAACTTCAGGCTGTTAGTTGAGTTAACTGTGTAAAATCGCAAAACTCTATGTAGCACTTCAATGAATTCCAATGCATTGAAGACTTTTATTCTCATATCAATCTGAAGATCAGAAACACACACAAGTGCTTAGATCGCCTAACCTGAGAGATGGTTTTTAGTATAAGACTCGGCGTTGTGTTTTTCTATATTTGCTGATTTGGCATGGCTAGGCCGTTGCTTTAATAAATTTCCTGGTATGGATAATAGAGAATTGGCACAAAGCAATCAGTTAATTGTTGCTTTGGAAAATTATTTAAACCGGAGTTATTACACAGTGCGACATCAAAAATCAAACCGGACCGGACCTTTTTTTTCTGAAAATATACCTATTCAATAGCAAAACCCTCGCTGGGTTTTTAAAAGTTAGCTCGATTTTTTTTTTATTGCGTTTTGAAATTTTCTATTTTCATGAGATTTTGGAGTTTTACCTGTACGCTAAATTTGACTTATAAATCGACCTTTGTTTGATTTAATCGATTTATTTTGTCATAGCTTGATGCAGAAATTTCATAAATGTACAAATAAACTTATTTTGAGAAGACCCTATATCTCAATACGCAATTTTGAATACCAAAATTTCGAAAAATTGTATGTTTTTACCATTTTTTACTGTAATTATGAAAATAATTTTATACGTAACCACCCGTTATACACATTTTCAGATTTTTCTATTTTTGCTAGTATTTTTTCCAGATACGGTTTTCCAATGAATATTGGATATAACAAAATGTGATCGTGAGTAGTGAAAAGCAAGATTGGTCTCACAAGACTTTTAGCCTGTTAAGTACATAGAAAAGTGGCTAGCACACATTCCAAAATAAAAAGTATAAAGAAGGTTGTAGTCTGTCTTATCAGGAAATGTTTGTTTTAGAAATTCCAAAATTTGTTCCCAACGATTTTACCTGTTCTAAGATCGCAGCAGTCTTGCGAGATCAGGTTCGTGCATAACAACTCCTAAAACACATTTGACGCGCTAAATATTTTGTGAACAATAGGGTTTTTGTTAACATATTTAAATTTATTAATTTCATTTACGTGAATTTTTTATGAATTAAGAAAATAAAAAATGTACAATTGTCCTGCAAATATTAACGTTTTCTGCTATTGTTGTGGACGTTTCACACCAGCGAGTGAAAAGCATGGATCAATCAGTGATGATTTTACTGTGGCATACAGACATTATTTTGATCGTGAAGTTATTTTGAATGTACCTTGGGCGCCAAACATAGTGTGTAGAGCTTGTTATGTTGGTTTAGTTAATTGGTTGCACAAAAAACAAAGCAGAATGCCTTTTGGAATGCCAATGCTATGGCACAATCCAGAAGAACATGATCCAAAAAATTGTTATAGTTGTGCAAATACTGTGATCGGATTGAACAAAAAGAAAGCGAAAAACAAAAAATATTGAGATATAGGTTCTTCTCAAAATAAGTTTATTTGTACATTTACGAAATTTCTGCATCAAGCTATGACAAAATAAATCGATTAAATCAAACAAAGGTCGATTTATAAGTCAAATTTAGCGTACAGGTAAAACTCCAAAATCTCATGAAAATAGAAAACTTCAAAACGCTATAAAAAAAAAATCGAGCTAACTTTTAAAAACACAGCGAGGGTTTTGCTATTGAATAGGTATATTTTCAGAAAAAAAGGTCCGGTGTGGTTTGATTTTGATGACCCCAAAATTGTCGCACAGTGTTATAAGACAGATAGAAAAAATAAATTCATACAATGTTTTTCAGTGAAAAAATTTTATTTATTATACTATGTATTATATTTCTGACCTTGGGCGCTTCTAGTGTTGCCTGGGTGGCTTCCGAAATTTCCATTGGAAATTTTGAAGTATTTTACCACACTAAGAACGTTTTGATAAGTGGGCCATATTATTGTTGTTTACAGTGGCTTTAATAACTCATAAGGGCAAAAAATGGAATTAAACTGTGAACATTTTTGTGCGATTATTTTTCACAATTTTCGACAATACAAGAGTGCATCGATAAACGAAAATCCCTATAAAGGATCTTTCAAAAGACGTGTCTAGATGCTGACGTCTCAGGCTTCACTATTTTTGTTCGAAATACGGCTGACATCATTTAGATGTCCACTATGCGGACGTCTATAGAAAGAATCCGCCAAACAGTCGATTCATGAATTCGTCATTATTGAGAACGTCGAGATATCGATGTTGAATGTTGTTCAGTAGCACTTAGCACGAAGACAGAAACTCAATCGTGTTTACGAATTGCTGAGCTATCGTTATGTTATCTCATTCTCGAGACAACAACTTCTTCAGAATCTCAAAACTCCACTGCTCAACTACTGGTGGTGAGTAGCATTGTTGATACCTATCAGAACGACAGAAGTGGAACTAGAGTGTTTTAGGTCTCAGTTTATGATACATACAAAATACAACTGCTCATTTATAGTATATAAAAAAATTATGATGCTTGTTACCCATAGACCTCGCAATGCTGTTTGATAAAAATGTAATTTATCAGTGAAAGATTTACCTGGATGGGTTGTGAGTTCTATTGGGGTGCGGTAGGTCATGTGACATCCCAAAACGAGCTTCGCTGGACCCCCTCCAGCCTCTTATTCTTATGATAACACGAGGTAGCGAAGGGCACCACTCAAAATATTTTTTTTTTTTTCAATTTTACTTCAAATACTTTCAGAGAAGGGTACGACTACGGTCATGTCGACCGAATCAGATTTTTGAGTGATGCTCGTATTTCATTTGCCTTTATTTTACCAATGGTAACCGACATCCCGCCACATACAGCCATTAATACATACACATATAAGTGCGTGAGTATTTGGTCAGACGTCTTTAGCCAAATAGCTTTGACTTTGTTTGTCGCTGCAGACAATTGTTTGCATGGGTGTGTGAGTGGATGTCTGTTTTGGCGCAAAGAACAAACGCACAACCTGCCACTAATGGCTCAACAGGTATACCAGAACAACGGATGAGCAGACAGTGGGTACAGTGGAGCTTGGGTTTGAGTGTATCTTTTAGCTAAATTAAAGTGATCTATGATATTTTGGTCCACAGTTGAAGTGCGTGCCAGGGAGCTAAATTCTATGAATACGTTTTCGCTGTATTTCAAAAGATTTGTTCTCCAAACTGATTTATGTAAATATACATAAATATAAGTATACCTACACGTATATATATACCTATATATACTTATATACACGTTTATGTATGTTAGTACTTAATTTCCTCTTTTTACCTGGGAAGACAAACCGAAAGTGTAAACAGTAATCAATAAGAACGGAACAAACAAGTCACAAGTCAATTGATTCAACAATGATGCATTCATTGATGCTTCTACTCGTATGCACAAGTATGAATGAAGGGTTATTCCAATGGATGCCGCCAATGCAGCAGAGTAAGATTGAGACGTTTAGCACATCCCAGCATACACAAATTTTAATGCATCACAAATGAGTATTACCGCTTTGGTAACAATCACTAAATGACGCACTCTGCATGCGGAAAGTGTTATATCGCTCGACACGTGTGTACTTGACGCTTAAGCTAGCGAGTAGGATACACATTTTAATATTAGATACGATTGATTAACCCTTTCGATTCCAAATTTTTTTGCTTTGACTTGAATTTGTTTCACTTGTAATCATATTACTGCTTTTCAAGAAGTTTATCACGTCAATACAATCTATGTACACTATATTTTCGAAAGCATTCGACAGAGTTTCTCACAAGATATTATTACCAAAATTATTTAGCATGAATTTAGATCCAAAATTTCTTGAGCGGATTCAATCGCATTTGTCTGACAGAAATTGTGTAGTTGCTTTTGATTATATCTATTCACAGCTTTGCGACTCCACGTGTTTCTGGGTGGTGTACTGGGACATCTACTGTTCATCTTATTTATTATTGATATCGTGTCCTGCTTCTCTTCACCTAAATATTTATTGTATGCGAACCGTTTCAAGATTTACTTTGTCATTAAAAGCATGCGTGATTCCACGCCCTTCAAGGTGAACTTGTTAAACTGTATGATCGGTGAGTACGGTACCATCTGCTTCTCAATATCAACAAGTTCATACTTTGTACATATAATAGAAAGTTTACACCGTTATCCACGCGGTATAATATTTCTCGATCTGTTCTTAAGTATGCTACTGAAGTCAAGGACTTAGGTGTTTATTTTGATTTGAATTTAAGCTTTTCTACGCATATAGACTATATAGCTTGCAAATCATATCGTCCCCTTAGTATAACAATAGCCTATGTGCTCATAGGCTATTATTTTTTTATTGAATTTTTGGATTCTCCATCGTCGATTTTATATGTGGTCAAAATTTTGTCAAATTCTAGTTCCACAAAGTGGGTTAAAACGTCAGTCAAAAAATAATAAGTATTTACAGACATAACGAGATTTGAGTGAGAGCTACTTTCGACAAAAAGTTTGAAATTCATTTTCTCAAAACATCAAAAAATTTATAGGCTATTTTAATACTAAGGGGACGATATATTATATTGGCGTTTGTCTGAGTTGGTAGGGCCTGGGCGTGAATAATCAAATGACAGAAATTTTTTTTTCTAATAGCGGTCACTCCTCAGCAGGCAATGGCAAACCTCCGATAGTATTTCTAACCCTTTTATATTATTCCCATTAGCTCCTTAGCCGCACAATTCATGAATGAAATTCCTCTGTAGCCACTGGCCAAAATTGGATCACTCATTATTGTGTTGAGTTGCTTCATCTATTTTTCCTTTTTCAACAATCCATTATACACATATGCCAGTTTTTGTAGGAATTCCTGCTTTTTTAGTAATTCATATATTATTCGGTCCTGCCCGGAAGTTTTGTATGTGTAATATTATTTAGAATAGCGCATAGATCCTTTTATGTTGAAGCCGAGTATCGTCTGTGATTAGAGTTGTGAGTTTTGATGTTGTCTGCGGAGAGGTGACCGCTTTTAGAACAAAATGTTTCTCTCTTAACAAAAGAGACGATTTTCATATTCGAAGTTCTACTCATGCTGCTCTAAGACTCAAGTTAAGAAGCTAAAGTAGACTGCCTTTAGTTTCTATATCAATTGGTAGGTTATGTTGTTAAAGTTGATGCCTACGACACTGTTTCAAAAAGTCTCTGCGACATTTGGAGCAAATACCTACAAAATAAATCTAAGGTATGCTAAACACATCTAAGGTATGCGGCCGACGTAGTCGAAGGGGTTGGTGGAATTAAAAGAGATATAGTATGTTCGAATCTCGGTGAAACACCAAAATTAAGAAAAACATTTTCCTAATAGCGGTCGCCCCTCGGCAGGCAATGCCAAACATCCCCGAGTGTATTCTGCCATGAAAAAGCTCCTCATAAAAATATCTGCCGTTCGGAGTCGGCTTGAAACTGTAGGTCCACTTATTTGTGGAAGAACATTAAGACGCACGCCACAAATAGGAGGAGGAGCTCGGCCAAACACCCAAGAAGGGAGTACGCGCCAATTTTATATACATATATATACCAGGTATATGCCTATGAGCTATGCTTCAATTCATTGTTTGTTACGTTTCATACAACAATGCATTTTTGTCGCTCTTGAAAATGTCAAATTTCGTGTCTTCAAACTACGATTTGCGGGCATCGAAAAATCATTTGTGATATGCTGCTCTCCCGGTTCAAAAGGAAGTCTTTTATGCATCGAATCGTTACCGGTGATGAAAAATGAGCCCAAGCGTAAACGATCGTATGGTCCGCCAGGCAACAAGCCAAAAACAACGTCCAAACCAAATCGCTTCGGCCGCAAGGCAATGCTGTGTGTTTTCTGGGATCAGCGTGGCATGATTTGGTACGAGCTATTAAAACCAGGTGAAACAGTTGACAGTGCACGCTACCAACGACAATTGGCCGATTTGAACAGTGCTATACACCGAAAACGCCCAAAATATGTCGATTGGCGTCACAAAGTAATTTTTCTTGATGACAATGCACCGCCACATCGAACAAGAGCGACACGGGAATTGGTGGAGACGTACGACTGGGAACCGCTGGTGCATGCAGCTTACTCACCAGACTTGGCGCCTTCCGATTATCATTTGCTTGCATCGATGAGCCACGCACTTTCCGAGCAAAGCTTCAATTCTCACGAAGAAGCCAAAAAATGGCTTGATGGTTGGTTTGCTGCCAAAGATGGCCCATTTGTTTGGCGCGGCATCCACAAATTGCCTGGAGATGGGAAAAATGTGTCACTAGCGGTGGCTATTATTTTGAAGATTAAATTTGTAACCATTTTTTGTTAATAAACGTTTGAAATTGAAAATAAAAGTCTCATTTCATAGGTATACACCTGGTATATGCGCTAAACACGGCGGTGCTATTAATTTTTCTGTATTGGCTTAAATAAAGACAAAGATGTTTGTCTTTAAAGCTATATTGAAATTAACGTTTGATCGCATCATATGATTTCATCACATGATCTGTTATAAATATTTTCTCGTAAGAGCAACTCTTATAAACAAAATTTTTGATAGATTTATAGCGTGGTCAGATCAATAAATTATTATATATTTGATGTGAAATATGTGTGGCTTTCAGACATTTGATAAGATCATTTGATGGTATCATGTGATGAGATCACGCGATGTGATGTTAGAATTTCAGTATAACTTTTTGTGTTATACTATGTATTTTTAATGTTTTATATGTTATTGAAACTGAGTGGAGGTATTATTATTAATTATTATTATGGTCTATGGAATATTGCTACAGATAATAAATAACTACTACAGGTACGGTATTTTACGAAACATATACATCAAGCAGTGGAATTTCAAAATATAAATTAAGGGCATTAAATAGTGTTTTATAAAAAGCAATATCTAAATATTTATTCCTGCAGGCGCAGCAAACTCGTTAAGGAGTTTTTTTGTGACAGTAGTCGATTTTTCTTTTCGTTCTTTCCATATCACACCTTTAACGCTCTCATTGTTTAAGTCAAGATATAAAAATATAAAATTCTTCCTCAATCTACAAAGATGCACATCTTTTTCCCCATGGCTTTCAGCATACCTTAAATATCTGCGGGAGGTATGTGCGCCGAAAGTGGTAAATGATGAGATCATTTGATCAGAACAAGCGATCATTTCCCGACAAATTCAAAGGCGAAAATCTTCGAACTACTACAGAGTGATTGATGTTGCTGCATTGGTTGCTGGCTACAGCAGCATTGCACTTGTACACTGTCTGACGAACTGGCTTAAGATAGTCGCGTTGAATATTTACTTTCGGTCGAAACTGCTTTGCAATAATTGCACTGTTTGCGCAGTACAGCATTCTCTTCAGAAACACAAGGTGGCGCAAAATGAATCACCCTATAGAAAAATTTATAATTTTTGCAAATGTCAATCATATAAAGTAAGTCAATCATATAATTAGGCAGCTGCAGTATACACTATTATTCTATTACTCAAAATATTTTTTTTTGTATTCTCTTTTTTTTGTAATGACGAGTAATTTACGATTACTTATGCTTGTTTTATGGAGTAGAATAAATATATTTAGAAGCTGTTTTTGTATATTTTGTTTATATATTTTTCGATTCGTTACGTTTCCAGAAAATATGATTTTACCTGAAAATTAAGATTTCGAAGTTGTGTCAGTATCCTAAGATCTAATGATTCAAAATGAAATTTGAATTTTGAAATCCCTTTTCGTATGTTAGTACATATACAAGAACTTTAAATTTTATTAAGAAGTTTGTTGTCACTAAAAGGTTTTAGAATGTTGAAGCTTATTTATAAAAGGAATACAAAAATGGATATACTTGTATAAGGTGCGCCATTACGCCCTCCATTGCTTATCTATTTGCATACTGCAGCTGTCTGGTGTCAACTATGATTGACGTAGGACGCCTTTTGCAAAATTACGCAAATACCTCCATTCCAGCAAGAACAACGCAATCATTCCAGCGCCGGTCCAATATTTCAAAACCACTTTTGTAGAATTATTTCTATTTTCCTTCAAAATAGGACTCTGTTCCAGCGATAACTTTTACCTTCTAGCGAAAATTCGTACCAGTGAGCATTTTTTTAGGTCTGTGAACAGTCAGTAGTCGCTGGAAGCAATTCGAAATTTAATTCATGTAGTTTTGTCATTGTTTTGATTGACTTGTGACACGGTGCGTTCTTGATGAAACGAAGCAGTGAGCAAACGCGGCATCCACTTTGATCAGGGCTTTCTCATATTAAATGCTCATGTGTTTAAGTACCCGTGTTTGATGACAGAGGGCGTTCCTGAGGGAAGTTGGTGTTAGCATCGTGTGCTGCCATCTATGAAACAACGGCAAAACAAATTTCAGACGTATTTTTCAATTTTCAGTAAGACGTGTTTCGTGATTTTCGCTAAGATGGAAAAAACGATACTGGTTGGTACTGCTTTTTGATTTTGGATAGGAAAAAATGCGAGGAGATAAAAGCAAAGTTGGATGCTGTCTATGGAGACGCAATTGCTCACAAGCAACAACAAGCGGATGCGAGTGTTAACTTCGAAGCAGTGTTTGGAGCAATTTAAGCGTTGATTTGTCACCGTTAATTCTGGATTCATCATTACACACCAGAAACTAAGCAACAATCAAAATAATGGATTTATTCCGGGGAATATACTACAAAGAAAGCGAATGCAGTCCCATCGGCCGGAAAGGTCAAGGCGACGATTTTTGGGATGCGAACTGCGTTATCCTCTTGGTTTTTTAGAAAAAGTAAGAACGGTCACTGGACAATATATATATATAGTTGGCGCATACACCCTTTTTTGGGTGTTTGGCCGAGCTCCTCCTCCTATTTATGGTTTGCGTCTTGATGTGTTTCCACAAATGGAGGGACCTACAGTTTCAAGCCGACTCCGAACGGCAGATATTTTTATGAGGAGCTTTTTCATGGCAGAAATACACTCGGAGGTTTGCCAATGCCAACCGAGGGGCGACCGCTATTAGAAAAAAACTTTTTCTTAATTTTTTGATCTTTCACCGCTACTCGAACCGACATTCTCTCTCTGACACGCACCAACCCATTCGGCCACGGCGGTCACTGGACAATACTACAGTGAATTATTGGACCGCTTTCACAAAAAAGGGAAGGAAGCACGGCCGCATTTGCCGAAAAAGAAGGTGCTGTTTCACCACATAATGTACCAGTACATTCATCCGGAGATCCCAAACTGCATGAATTGCGCTATGAGTTGCTGCTACACCCCCCGTATTCACCCGATCTAGCACCCTGCGACTTGTTTTTGTTCCCTTACATAAAAATGGCTCGCGGGGAAAAAATTAGTTTAAACGAGGAAGTCATGGCCGAGACAGAGGCGTATTTCGGAGAGTTCGACAAATCCTATTTTTGTAGGGGTTAAAAAATGACCGGAGCGCTGGGAGAGGTATATCTTTCTAAAAGAGAACTATGGTGAAAAATAATAAATTTTTTTTCTGAAAAAAATGGTGTCTTTATTTTTAATACGGGTACTTATTGAAACCCCCTCGTAAAGCCAACAAGTTCTTTTGACGTTCAGCTAACTCACACAGCTTCACTTTTCGATCATTCAAAACGATTTTCTGGATGTTTGATGTTTTCTGGTGTTACCGCTTCATTTGGACGTCCACTGCGTTGTGCATCATCGGTGCCTCTACGTCCACGTTTGAAGTCAGCAAACTATCGTTTTATTATTGTTTTTAATGGAGCGGGGTCCCCATAATACTTTTCAAGCCATTGCTTCGTTTGAACGGTATTTTTTTCCTTCTTGTAAAATTAAAACACGAAATTATTTTTGATCCATTGTTTTGAAAATAAAGATGGGAATTGCAAACAATGATAGCTGCAAATTTTGCAATGCACCAGAAGAGAGGGAAACTCTTGAACGCCTTCTATGTCCTTGCCCTACATTAGCTAGAACACGAATGAAATGTTTAGGAGCTCTACAATATGAGAGATTAGAATGTCTCTTGGGGTTAGAGTTTCAGAGCTTACTTAGATTCGCAAAAGACGCAGGCTTATTACAAGAAGCCTACTACAAGGAAACGTAAGGGTCAAGCTCCATCTGGTACCACTAAGGACCAGCCAGGTCAACCTAGCCTAATCTTTAAAAATAACAAAATTAGCGTCACTAGTGCCATCTATGTGTCAGGCCCAGCACTTTTCAGCCTATGTGTTAATTTCAAAATTTCACGAAGCAGTACCCTACAATTATTTTACTAATTATTTAAGGCATGTACATTTCCAATCCATTTTTGTTGAAAAAAATCAAAATGATAAATATCGCCTGAACGTGAAAAATCCATCACAAAGAATTGATTAGAGTTGAAAAATAGTATTTTGTATTGAACGGTTCACAACCAAACGCAGCTAAGCTGATTATTCAATGTCGCGTCGATATGCTTCATTGGAAACTTAGTCCACTTACCTCCTTATAATTAAAATGCGGCGCTACGCATGATAACTAAATTTTCGAGTTTCATAAATTATAAATGTATGTAAATTTGTATTTATTATTGAGAATATTGCGTAGGTACTAAAATTTTAGTAATCAAAATATGATTGCTGTCTAGCAAGGCCTTCTCTGCAACAACTCGTCAACACCACATTTGAGAATGCGATAATTGATTTCATTGAAATCAATGGTACCAGTGAAGGACTTCTGTAATCGATTTGTCACTATCCAAACTTCCTCCTTGCCCTCTGGATTCGTTATCACCTTCAAGCCACTAGCGAACTGAAGCGTTTTGGGATTTTCAGCTAGCATTTTGCGGTTATTAAACGTATACGGCGTGAGTATATTCCAACCGAAGATCCCGATCGGTTCAAGATGTCCACATAGTAATACACCATTCGATGTCATAGCTGGCGCAGCACACTGTACGCCACGTTTTCCCAATAGCACAAAATGTTCCAGGGCAGAATTGATGCCATCATTCCAGTAAGACTGATTATTCACTATATCCAATGGAATCGCAACTTGTGCATCATTGGAGAGAGAGTGAAAGTATAACATGCGAGGTACACCCAATCCTCTAGGCGTTACGGCGAACCCGAATGCACCATCTACGAGCTCAAAACTCTCACCGGCAACTGTGTGAGTGCCAAAGTCGGGATCAGGAAAAGTATATTTATTTTCAACACGCCACGATCGACCATTCGCCACATCGTAAACCACAAAACCGGTGCCAGTGGGATCTGCCATGTAAACGAAAGCTTGCTCGCAAGAGCCATTCGGTGCGGCATCCTCAATATCCACATAGGGTGTGACAAAACGACTTATTGTTGGCTTGAACATACCTTCAGGTAGACGATAACGGTGAACAACCGAACTCGTAGCTATATCAAGCACGAGTAATTGTGGAGAACAATGTTGCTTGAACCCAATTTCGCCGCTGTCCAGTATCCACATTTTGCCACAGGAATCAATCTGATGAGAAAATAATTAGCGTATGTAGTTATAGTTATTATAACATGTATATGTGTGTGTGTGTTACCTGAATGCGATAAACTGAGGTGAGACCGTCACAGTTGCTGCCATGTGACTTATGCCAGTCATAACTTGGATACGGCTGTAGTTCAGTGCCATTTGGTCGTACCACGTTCGTCAGGCTGGCCAATGAGTAGGGCACACCACTTCCGAAACGGGGTATAGTCACGAAAGTTGTGGGCTCTCCTCCATCCGCTACCAAGAAAGATAGAAAAGAGTATTTACATTATTGCTTTAAAAGTATCGGTTTATTTTAGAAACTAATATTTACGCGGATAATAGACGTCCACATCTATGGGCAGTGGACTATCTGGATTGTAGTGTCCGTTGCGCAGCGATGCCTCTCTCTCATTTTCGCTTGGGAAAGCAAATTCCAAATTCTTCGCCTCGTATACAGTTATTAACTCCTTATATTTGTTTGACCCCACAGAAGGCCAGCGATGATTCACGTGGTAGGTATGACTGTAGGCACTGTTGCTAACATGGATGATGGTGAAAATCAAAATGAAGTAAAACCAGGTTGAACGCCTAAAACGAAATGATAAGTATGCCATTTGGCTTTAACGTACGAGTATGTGTGTATGGAGGAGAGAAAAATATCACTGTTCTAATTTCGCATTTAAATATGTGCCGCGCACTGGAATTGTGCCTTGATGTGTTTAGCATCTGTCTACATTTCAGGCATTTATAAACTTCCACGTGAAAGAAAGAGGAACCTATGCAAGTATTATCAAACCGGTTGCTTACTTAAATATTCACTTATAATAAGAATTCCCAAACAGCTACAATATTTACATATACACAGACATATGTAAGTACAACTAAATACATGTTATTAAGATTATAAACAAGATACGTCTTTAATAACTTGAAATCCAAACTCACTGCGTTTCTTACAGTTATCATTTAATAATCAATTATTTAAGAATTAATGAGTATTGAATATTTAATGATTTTGATATTTAATGATTTTCAATATTAATTGATTTAATTTTTTTTTGTTATTTTTGACATGTTGTACATTCAGAAAATGTTATTTGTCAATAAATATACGATTTTAACAATTCTCTCAACTGATTTAAACCCTTTCTATCAGGAGAACATTTGACACCTTCTTACACCAACAAAGTAGCTTGAATTATTTTTGGTTTTTGGGATGTTAAGCTGTCTTACGACGACATAGACATAGCGAATAAAGATCCAGCGGCTACGTTGGCTGGGCCATGTCTTCTGGAAAGATCAGGTGGAGAAGGACTTAGCTTCACTTGGTGTGTCCAATTGGCGCCGGTTAGCACGAGGAAGAAACGACTGGCGCGCTTTGTTAAACTCGGCCAAAATCGCGTAAGAGGTAATCGCGCCAATCAAGAAGAAGAAGAAGAAGAAGAAGAAGAAGAAGAAGAAGAAGAAGAAGAAGAAGAAGAAGAAGAAGAAGGAGAAGAAGCTGTCTTGAACCCCACAAAAAACACTAACGGTCAGCTAACTAACAACTACGCTTCCATCTAGTTAAGCCAGATCACTTCTACATCAAATGACTGTGACTGTCTATGAAGGAGGGCAAAAAATAAGTCGCCCGCGGCCATTGTAACTAGCATTTTGATAAAAAAGGGTTAATAAGTCCGCCGCTTTTGAACCATACCAAATAGTAATATACCCCGGGCGTATTAACTTACATATCTTCGAGCCCGAACTACAGCTATTTTTTATTTTTAAAGTTGCGACCACCGTAGTCAAATAGCTTGGATGCGCAGAAAACGTTTTGTTTTTTAATAGCGGTCGCCCCACAGCAGGCAATGGCAAGTTCCTCGATTTGTGGAATAATATCAAGACGTAGCACCACAACTGAGAGGAGGATCTCGGCCAAACACCCAACAAAGGATGTGTAAGGTACAATTATATAAACTTATGTACATAAATAAAGTAGTTGCCAAGATGAAATAATGCCTCATTCGAAATTATTTATCAAATACGTTCAGAAAAATTGCTGCCATTTTTAATGTGCTCCAAAGCTCGTTCCGCTTTCACTGAGCTATGTTAATTGCTTCTTATAAGCGACTAGTGCGTTTACTATTTAGTTGCTGAAACCTTTGGCGAATTCATGTTTACGGCTTGATAAAGTACTATCCGCATCAATAGCAATGCTCTCGGTTGTACCGAGTCGTCAATTGTTACACGAATTTTAATATTCCTTTGCAAATGTTCGAACATATTGAAGGCGAGATTGGTTCGTTATTTTGATTCATTCGTTTCAAAGATTCACACTTTCTCGCCAACACTGCATTCAAATTGAAAAAGATTTCAATATTTAAAAATCGCATAAAGCCATGCATTTCGTACATTCTGCCACTTTCCTGTGTGACAAACAGCTGTAATATTCAATTATAAGTCAATTAGCCGATCTAATTAGGACTGCCACTTTTTGAATTTAAATAAACAAATCGCAGTGTGTAATTGTGCATTGCAATAAAGAGCTTACACATGTAAGTTACTGTGCACCAAAATTCAATAAATCGCCTACTTGTAACTGATGGGATTCGTTTTTGACCCTTTTGAAGAGACTTTCACATATATCATTACCTTGTGCCATTGGCGAACACATTTTCATTAGAAAAACCTCCAAGGGTAACGAATTACATGCTCTTCTGTGTTTGGTGGTCAATTCACATAACCACAGCACGAGATAAACACATTTTCGAAATGTTTCATATATTAAAAATATATATCACCAAATCGTTAATGGATTTCCCCTCTTTCTATGAGTTGCACATCTATGCAATTCACCATGACTAAGCCTCAAACAAAAACGCCGTACGAGCAAATTTTACGATACAAATATTAATGAAAAAATACATGAACTGAAGGGGCACTCCATATAATATTAGTGTAATTTATAAAAAAATGAGAGAAATCTAAAGACGGGGTTTTCTTGTTCATAAAAAAAAAAACGAAAATTGTTTAGTATCGCTCACAATCGTTAAATTATTTGTTGGAGGGGTATTCACCTTTTTTGATAACCAATTGTCATAGACGGCCTTTGCTATACTTGCTTTCTAGGTGACAAAGTTTAAAGATTTTTCATAAACATCTTCCAGTTACCATATACCTACATACTCGTGCAAGTTAGTAATTTGTACCAAAATTTTTTTGTGAATATTTTTAAA
This sequence comes from Anastrepha obliqua, assembly GCF_027943255.1. NCBI lineage: Eukaryota > Metazoa > Arthropoda > Insecta > Diptera > Tephritidae > Anastrepha > Anastrepha obliqua. The sequence continues at coordinate 94,912,103 of NC_072892.1, forward strand.
TGTGTTTATTTAGGTATACTTGCATTCAAATAATTAAGATACTTTATCTTTTTACAATATAATATTCGAAATATTTTTCATATTAAATTTTTTTCGTTAATTTTGTATAATTATGTGTTATGCGTTCAAATAATTAAGATACTTTCTTTTTATAATATTCGAAATATTTTTCATATTAAATTTTTTTCGTTAATTTTGTATAATTATGTAGTTCATTGCATAACAGAAACTTTATAAATCAAAGTTTGGAGCAACTCTAAAAAATGTGATAAATCTGAAAAAATTATCACCAAACTTTTCAACTTTTTAATCAGAATCTATAGAAAACTTATCAGTACGCAGTTTTATAGTCCATTAAATTTAAGTATAACAAAGTGAAAGTTTGAAGTCGGTTAAAAATCGTGTTGATTTTTGACAATTTTTCTGCATACAATGCTGATAATTTTCTTCCGCGGCCCCGCTTGCGTAGGAGTAGTTTTAAGGGATTTAGGATATGAATATAAAAGAATTACAAACAATAATTTCATAGAAAATATATTTTTATTATTAACCATAATAGTAAAATACCCGGCATCCGTTGCTATACCTCGTTGAATAAAATCAAAACAACCAATCAGAAAAATATCAAGCAAAATTATTTTTATTATCAAGGAAATATATTTTATTATTTTCATTTGGGGTCGTCGTTTCGTACAGATGCGCGGACAACGTACAGACTTTCACTTTTATAGTATAGATTTCAGAATGCTTCCTTTGAACGGAAGAAAATTTTCATCATTCTCAATTTTGTAAAAAAATATTTATTTTATTTAAAAACGTAACTACAGAAGAACAAGTGCACTAATTTCAGCGAATTTTCAAGATTATATCCATTCATAAGCCCGGGAGCAAATGGCATCCACCATTATCGTTCAATCACAAGTATACCTAAACTTTTCGAAAAACTAGTTCCTGCTAGGAATTTATTTCCAGATTACGTACTTTATATCACCTTATCAGCACGGTTTCATTAAAGTTAGGCCCACTTCTAAAAACTTGGCCTTATTGTCAAATTTTATTTCAAAATAATTTAAAGTCGGTCAACAATGCGATGACATTTTCACTGACTTTTCGAAAGCTTTTGATAAGATTAGTCATAAAATACTTCTTAAAAAACGAGAATCAGTAGGATTGTATGCTAGTACGCTTGTGTGGCTTGCATCCTTTCATCATCATCATCATTTTGCTGATAGGGCGCACTTCTGGTGTACCTCAAATCAGCCATTTGGGACCGTTACTCTTCTTGATATTTGTCAATTATGTTCCGGACATTTTCGCAACATCACGTATGTAGAAAACGTGTCTGATTGCATTCAACTTCAAGATTACTTACTCAGGCAGGCATGGCTCGTTACTGGGAAATGTCAGTATACATGTAAAGTGACAATACATCTGTAATGATAGATTAGGAACTGTTACTCTTAGTAAAACTTATGAAAAGAAAGATCTAGGTGTCATCTTTTCATTGAAAATGTTTTTCCAAAGATATACACTACATAGGTGCCATAATTCTACGCTCCTCTTATTTTTAAATACTATTTGTCAATGAAAATCTGACGGTAAATTCATTACGAGTTCATATTCATCTTCGTCGTGTACTATCGAAGTTATTAGGACCATTTTTTTGGTGAAGTAATATGCTATATGTATTGTTTTTATTTAATGAGTGATTTGTTTATTCAATAGAACTCTGTGCGGAACCTTACATTGGAAGCAAAATTAAAAGACATTGACAAAGGCGAGAGGAACATTCGCTCGGACAATAATTCAAAGCTGAAGCTAAGAAAATATCGGAATTATAACTTCAAAGCCAAGACAGGGTGCCCTTGTAAATTAACAGACAGGGTAAAGCGCAGTATTATAAGGCTTGTGAAGATATGAAGTAGAGGATAAGTCTTAAGAAAGGCCGCCCTTCATGTAGGAGTTGCTAGGAAGAAGCCAGTTATATCACTAATAAATAGGCAAAAACGCATTGCTTTCGAATATGAACTTATATATAAATGTACAAGCCTACAGAACTTTGGAAAAGGGTTATTTTTTCTGATGGCAGCAAGTTTTGCATTTTTAATTTCAAAGGAAGAAGAATTGTGAGGAGGAAATCTTATGTAGCGCTGAAAAAAGAAAATTTATTACCAACAGTGAAGCATGGTGGTGGTGGGGTGATGGCGTGGATTGTATGACTGCTGGTGGCGTGAGAAAATCGCAGTATATTGATTCAACAATGGATAAATTTGCTTCTTTGGATATTTTAAAACAAAATTTAAAGCCAGGCGTTGGGGTGGTGGGGTTATCAAATGAATACTGATTTCAGCAAGGTAACGATCCCAAGCATATGGCTCATAGAGTAAAGGTAAGCTTACCAGTAAAATCGCTGTAAACATATTACTTTATAATTTTAATTATAATTTAAAAAATAAATAATAATAACAATATTAACTCCTATTGAACACTTATGGGCGCTTCTTGAAAGAAATATAAGGGAACACCAAATTACAAGAAAATAGATCTCGAAAGTTGTAAAATAAGAGGAATGGGAGAAGATTACTGTCGAAGAGTCTAGCAAATTGGTAAACTTTATACGAAATAGATTTAGGAATTTATGAAACGTTGCCCTACGAGCTGTTGAAAACATGCATATTTTTGAGAGTTTTATGAATATGTTAATTTTTTTATAAATCAGCGTAGACTTTTGGAGTCTTTCATTTTTGCGTATCAAAAAAATTAAAAAATCATTTTTTGTTAAATATGTAAAGTGATCTACAATAAATTATGCATTTTATTTAATATATTTTAATATAATATATATATATTTATTATACTAATATATTAGTTAGTTATTTTATATATATTAATATATTAGTTAAAAATAATAAAAATTTATTTCAAAAACTTAAAAACTTTGTTGCCTACGAAAGGGCGCAGACATATGACACTAAATGTAGAATTTATGATTACAAAGTCTACTTTAGCCCTAACGGCTACTTAACGATGAATTGTAATGAATTTCGGGACGTTACTACACCTAAGAGTTTATATTTTTTATTTGTAAGTTAAAATCTTGAGTATTGCAGCATCATTTGAGATCTTACCTATTCTTGCTTTAGCTTAAGAGTAGAAAAGGTCTAGAAATGCTTTACTAGTATACCATTTTCTTCGTTGGAATTGTGTGCATTCTTGTTGACATTGCCGACATAAGAAATTTGTAGTTAAGCTTTATCGGTTATGTTTATCAGGGACATGGTCTTGAGTCATATTAATTGGCATTTCTTGCTAGAGCTACACCTTATCACAACACTAATTTCATGTTTAATAAATTGCTTATTAAAATTTAAACGTATTCTCAAATTCTCGCGAGGGTTTTAAGTCTAAAATAAATGTGGCGATACATTTTCAAACTGTAACTAGTCCATATATTTTACTGTAGCTGTATATTTTCACCTTTATGTTCTAAGTTATTATTATGTTTTAGTAACCTATTTGAGAAGTACCCTGACTGCTGAAATTGAAATAAATAAATATGTACAGTAGTATATTTTAAATGGGTGAGAGTGTAGACATACATATCTATCGCTTAAATAGTCAACACAAATTTAAATTGTGTTTTCATTCAAATTTTTCATAGACGGATGTAGGCACATAAAAATTAAACTTATTTGTTTACTAAGGCAATGCTACAAAATCATCATAATTAATTCTTACAACTTCAGTAAGACTGATACTCAATTATGGTTCAATAGTCTGTAAATTTATATACGAGTCCTTTTTGTACTAGAAAGTTTTCGTTGAGACTGTATGATCTTCCTCAAAACAATATTAATAATAAAGTTCAACAGTTCTTCCACGTTTGCTCGTCGTAGAAAAAAGATATACACAATTTTTACTTTCATTTCCATTAATATTAATATTAACATTAATATTTCCCCTTATGTATCAAAAAGGTATACAACATTTTTACTTTCATTTCCATTACTTCTTGCGGTAGCTACATAGCTTTAATATTCCCCCTTATGTATCAAATCACCTAAAGCCGCCTTTTTTGATAAAAAATGGGAACCGCGCGGGCTCGTATCGATTGGGTTGAAGCAGAACAATCCTTGAATTTATTATTCTTTGCGACACTACTCACACATACACATATTTTTATTTGATTTGCGCAACATTCTTTGCTATAAATTTGAATTAAATTCATTTTTTTTTTTAATCTTAGAATTTTAAATAATTAAAATTTAATTGAACCGGCTCTTTTCGTGATGTAAATATGTAATCAATTCATTGTTGTTTTAACATTACTACACCAACAATATATATAAAACACGCACTAAGTTTTCTCATACTAACATACACTAATTTTGTTGTCTAAAAATAAAATTCCAAAAGAAAAAATTTTAAATTTCAACACTATTCGTTATCACCATTAATGATACACTCACATTTGTCCTTAAGTTATTAGTTTTACGAGAGTGATTAAGTATTGAATTGGTATGTATATAGAAATATGTAAAACAATCAAAATTTAAGCTTCGGAGATGTTTTGAAGAATGCTCTTCTTTGACGCTTCAGCACAGTACTGATTGTAGTATAAAATTTTTTTCGAGCTTGAGCTTCTTACTTTAAAGGTTTGTGGCGAAATTTGTCAGCAAAGTCGAGTATTTTGAATTGAATTATTAGGGTGAACTGTATTGTTGTTGCTTTGTGTTCGATAAAATTTTTTTTGTTTGCATTCTTTACATGTGAACCTGATTAACGTATTTAGTCAACAGGTTTCGGTATTAAACGTTTTTGTTTATCCTAAAAATTAACAGGTTCTTAGCAACAAACATCTGCATCTGTAGACGGTTACTTTGCAAATATAAAGAAGAACGCAAATAGAGTATTGGTGTCTGATCTGTGGCCATGCATACATATATATTTTTGAGCCACATATTCACATACATATGCATATAGTGTAACGGTCAAAAAACAGCTATTTTATCTCTTATTCCAGTACAGTTATTGATAGAAATTTTATGTTTTTTTAACGCAGATCACAAGGTTAAGGTTTATAGCGATCAGAAAAATCAAATCGTAGACGAAAATAATTATATATATAATATAACTGCTATAAAAAATACTAAAAAAATTTAGCTAACATTTGTATGCCACATAAATAAAATGTTGTTCCTTTAACTTATACTTATTTGCAATGGGCCGAGACTTTCCCCACTTATGTGGCCTTCTACATACGGAACAATCCTCCTTATCCTCTAATCCTTATTGGATTGGTATTTACAAATGCGACGGCGAGAATCTAACAATGAACGTAAGTGCGAATCTCGGTGAAACACCAAAATTAAGAAAAAGTTTTTTTCTAATAGCGGTCGCCGCTCGGCAGGCAATGGTAAACCTCCAAGTGTATTTTTGCCTTGAAAAAGCTTCTCATAAAAAATGTCTGCCATTCGGAGTCGGCTTGAAACTGTAGGTACCTCCAATTAGGTACCTCCTTGTATGTACGCGCCAATTACTTATGTATATAAGGGGCTAAACTAGTCCAATATCGGTTTTGCGGTTATTGCGCCAACCAATTTCAATTTCAGTTCATAATTAAAAATAAAATATACATATAATTAAAATACATTTATTATAATCTATCCATTTAAAACAAATAAATTAAATAATTCAGGTTCCAGCACTTCTCTTAATTTGCCGGCAAAGGTATTACATTTGCTTCACAAATAAATTTGAACTCTTTTCAATTAACTTGTTATTCATATTAGATGTGTAACTACATACTTACACACATGAGTATATGTAAATATGTGTATATTTGTACCTATATATACATTTATTTTACAATTTTTATAGTTTCTTCATATCCTAATTGGCATTTCTTGCGCTCTTGTAAACCTATGGAATTGCAGATTGCTTCCAATGATTTGTTTATACATATTTATCGCTGCATTCGAGTTAGTAGCCAGTTAATACATACAAGCCCACATATTTGCTTAACATTTGACGTGTTTACACCGTAACAATTTGCTCCCCCATTAATTTTTTTATCTACTTACAAGCAATAAAAAAATAATTTTGCAATTTTGTTTTTATAATACAAAAAATACTAGGCTTTAAATAAAATCAATTAGTTACGACTTCGCTAATGGGGTTGGTAAGTATTGTATATTGTGTGCTATAATACTTTCAGATGCATATACAAATGCACATTAAGGTGTGGCGAAATAACAAAAACAAACAAAAAAGAAAAAAACAATTGGTGTAAAATGTGTGGGTACATTTGCTGTTTTAAATATGCACAGATTAATTTCTTTTGAGTGTACAGTACATATTTTACGGTTTGACTTATTTCTGGCGTTTAAGGTTGAATTTTGAGTTTTTTGTATTAACACATTGACGACCGGGAACGAGATCTCTTGTTTTCATTAAACTTTGTAGGTGACCGGGAATGAGAAATCTCGTCTATTAGACTTACTCTGACTAAATAAAAAAATATTTCTTCAAATATATATTTGATTTCAAAAAGTTTTCGAAGTTTTATTACATGTCTCCCAAAGTAATTTTCAGGTCTAAAAACACCGGTCTTCTACTAAACTTCAGCAAAATATTACCGAGCAGCTTGTTATGGTAGAATTTTATGACATATACGTTTGTGGTTCCTTCTTATAAGCGTTACATTTCAAACTTATCGAGATATTAGAGATTGTTTAAGTGGCTGCTATTTTTGAGGAAGCAGAAGTCACTACCGCATGCTTCTACAATTTTTCGTCGAGGAGTGTAATCTTTTCAGAATTTTTAATAATATTTTCCATGTAAAAACATTACGGTCCAACAATTTTATTACAGTAGAAGTATAACCACTTCTTAATATATTTTCTCAAATTTCGAAAAAAAAGTTTTTTTTCATAAAATGTTAATATAATGCTTTAAGAATAAGTCAAAAAATTTTTAGAACGTAAATTTAAGTATTTCTTATACTTAGATCGTCAACCGTGACGACTCTATTCTTTGCGTTCGAGTGCTGGGAGAGGTATAGTTACGTTGCCGACTTTAGACGCGTTTTTCTCAAAACTATTATATATTTTTCGAATTGGCGTACACGCTAACTCGAAAAGTTATGGACCGATCTCTCTGAAATTTTGCACACGTCGTTTTTATGATACTACTTTCTATGTAAAATTACGAGTTTTGGAAAAAATAATTTTTAGAAGTAAAAATAGTAGGAAAATTCGCTCCAAAATTCATTTTTTTCTAAGCATTTTATTCCGCGAATTCTTTTTCCCATTTTTTTTTTAATTCATATAGAAATTATGACATTAATAAATAAAAAAATGTTTGGTTTTTTGTATTCAGGTTACTGCCGCCGATGCTACAATGCCCGCCGATTGAGAAGCCCCGCTGCGACCTTCCTGGAAGAATTGAGTGTACATCCGCCATTTTAAATGATTAAAATAAAAAAAAAAAATTATATTATTTTAATGTACAAATAAACTGTATGCCAATTTTGAAAAAATATATTGATTTCTTCACTTTAAATAAAATTATTAACAATTAAACAATTTTAGAAATAAAATATTTTAATAATCTCTAAACGTTGTTGCTCAATAAAAAATTGATATCGACTATTGCCACAATCAGAATGCAAATATCATCCAAATCAATCTATCTTGAACACAAAGCGCTTCATGTACTTAGTCTTGCCATAAATTGTGTGACAAATTTTACAATGCATACGGCGAGAAAAAATTCGCAGAAAAAAGTTACGTTGTTTCTGCTTTTGTTCATATGCATTGTCTACTTAAAATGTACATATACTCAGTTTTGTGGCAAATTTTGCTTGTTAACAATGGAGTGGAGAGCTAAGGAAAATCGCATTGCAGTGATTGCATTACGAGTACATAAGTGAGGTAAAAGTGCAAGTTAGATTTACGAATTGCTGAATAAAACTGAATATTTCGAGAATGTTTGTTCACCGCACGATGAATCGTTTTTCCCAAGCGTCTGAAGTTCGAATCAGTGCAGCCATAAAAGCCGTTCGAGAAAGAGTTCGCAGAAATCCCCTTAAAAAGGAGAAAATCTTGTCCAGGTAAATAATGTATCGATTCGATCCATGCCAAGACTAATTAGAGATGATCCCCACATGACAGCCTTCCGTCGCTCAACTGGTCATTTTTTGACAGTCATCTTTTTTGGTGGTACGCGGTCAACGGCGACGACAATATTCTTTTCACAGATGAGACAATTTTCACTGTTGAAGTTTTTAATAAGCAAAATGACAAAATGTATGCTATAACTTTAAAGGCGCAAAACTGTTGTTGCAAAGCTTTAGCGCGGCTACCATCCAGCCTTCGTAATGGTTTTGTGGGGAGTGTCTTGTAAAGGCGTTACATCTCTTCATTTCTGCAAAAAGCGGTAAGATCCGGGCACAAGTATACCAGGAGGATGTTTTAGAAAGCGTGGAAAAGCAGTACTCTCTTCGAGGGAGAGCGTTGGCTCTTCCAGCAAGATTTCGCTTCAGTTCATAAGAAAAAAACCTCCCAGCAGTGGCTAAAAAATAATATTCCTGGGTTCATAGCCGCAGAAGATTGGCCGTCTGAAAGTCCGGATCTGATTCAATTGCACTAGAGCTTGTGGTCAAAATTCAACAAAATTGGTCTCGCTGAGACCATCATCTCCAAATTCTTTGAAATGGTCATAGAAAACACAGAACGCACTCTTTGTGAATGTCCTGCATTATGCAGAAAAAGGACCCCCTTTGTGGTCTTGCCGTGCATTTATGTAAAATATGGAATAATAAAACCCAGAATATGCTAAAATTTAAAAAAAGCGTTAAAATATAGGGTGCCTTGGCAGGCTATGCACAATATTAGATCTCTTTTGGTTACAGTGCGCAGTAGTCTAAAAAAATAATAATAATAATATTAATAATGAGTTGATTTTTGTTCAAGAGGTTTTTTCCAAAATGATTTTGAATGAGTTTTTAATAAAATTTGTAGGCATTTTCGAAATGGACTCCTGAAATGAGCGGTACACCCTAATCTGCATACATACATACATACATGTTCATAAATATCTCTTCACTTAGTGCTTAGGTGTGTATTGATAATGTTACTGCTTTAAGTTTGCCGTAATTTCCAACTGAATGATTTCGATTTACGGTTATTGCTGTGTTTTAAGTGTAAAATCCAAGTAGAATTATACAGCAGGTATGTATATGATTCAGTAGCACGCACATTAGCACTGACATACGTACATACATACATATATGTACATACACTCGGCGACAATACTAACGCCGCACATCGATTTTTCTAATGCAACTCAGTTCTTCGTGCATTACGTAGTCTGCAATTGGAGCACTTAACTTCTACTCAAATATGAACGAGACGGTATCAATAAAACGGTCCGCGGATGACATATGGCAAAAATAAATTTTTTTGTTTTTTGGTAGGACTGTTATAAGCTTACATGGCAAATTTCAGCGTGATGTGTCACATAGTTTGTTTTCTGTGCTACTGTAAACAAGTCAAGCTCGAGTGTGTTCTTCGAGTTCTCTTTTATGACTTCAATTGTCTCAAAATGTTTTCCACGGAGCGGCAACTTGAGCTTGGGAACAGGAAAAAGTCACGTGGAGCCATATCAGGCGAATACGATGCTTGCGGAACGATACTAACGTTATTTTTGTTCAAATAATCGCGAACAAGACGTGATGTATGAGCTGGTGCATCAGCGTGATGCAAGAACCATGACTTGTTGTCCCACAATTCCTTCCTTTTAAGACGAATGTTCTCGGGCAAACGCTTTAAAACGTATAAATAATATTCAGCGTTAACCGATCGGCCTTGCGGAAGGAACTCCGAGTGCACCACACCATCGTAATCGAAAAAAAAAACAGTCAGCGTAACCTTAATTTTTGAGCGACTTTGGCGTGGTTTTTTGGATTGATGTACGGCCCTCTTTGAACGATTTGTACCACTGGAAAACACGTGCAAGCGATAGAGCAGGTTGGTTGGTTGGTTGGTTAGAGTGGTGATTCATCCAGAATCCAACTAGCGCTTCCGCACCATTTTGTTGCCACATCCTCGTTACCAAATTGTTTAACAGTTATTTACAGCAGGACTATATCCAGTCTGTGCGGTTTAGGAACCTTATTAGGTTGTTGACTTCTAAGCCAGACAGCTGCTCGAGACTCTCGAACAGCGGTTTGCCCAGGGTTAACATTCTGTCCTTCCATAGGGCAGGGCATTCACAGAGGAAATGGAAGATTGTTTCTTTTTCCCCCGGTTGTTTACAACTATGACAGTATGTGTTATGAGGGATGCCCATTTTGGCGGCTTGTTCTCCGATAGACCAGAAGCCAGTTATGACTGCCGTAAGTCTACAGGTGTCCCGTCGTTTCATGTTTATTAATGTCGACGATTGCTTGAGGTTGTAGGTGGGCCATAACGTTCTGCTGATTTTGCATTTCGTCTGGTCTCTCCATTTACAATCTGCAATTCGAAGGTATTTTAGGGAAATTGCATTCTTGACCGCACCTAGTGGAGTGAATACTGGTACTGCAAGAGCGCTATTCATGGCAGATCCCCCTCTTGCCAGTTCATCAGCTTTTTCGTTACCTTCTATGTTCCGGTGTCCCGGGACCCAAATTAAGGTTACTCTGTGGTTTTCACTCAAATTGGTGAGGCTACTCCTACTTTGCTCCACCACTTTAGAGGTTGTTATAGTCGCGTCCAGCGCCTGGATTGCAGCTTGGCTATCCGAAAGAATAGCGATATTGCCCTTGAAAGAGAGATCTGCGATTAGTAACCTACAGGCTTCCCCAATTACTAGTACTTCCGCTTGGAAGACGCTGCTGGTATTAGGGAGACGCACAGATTTTTCAATTCCAAGTCTATGAGAATATATACCAGCTCCAACACCACAATCCATTTTACTGCCATCTGTATAGACTGTGGTATCGAAGTTGTTTAGAGAGAATCCCTTTTTCCACTCTTTTTTAGATGGAAAGAGTGTGGCAAAATTCCTATTGAACGTTACCATCGGGACGATGTAGTCAGTCCTCACCGAGGTTAACTGAGTTTGTCGCAATAATAGACTGGCGTGACCATAAGTTTTTTCTTTCCAGCGACCCGCTTCATTTAACCTAAATGCACTCATGGTTGCCGTCTTCTTTATATGTAGGTCTATTGGAATAACGTGTGTCAGAGCATTGAGAGCCTCTCTAGGACATGATCTGATTGCACCGACCGTTATTGCACAGGCTGATCTTTGTATTCTGCCGAGTAATTTGGTATTGTATTCTCTCCCTAGAGCTTTCCACCAAACTACCGAACCATACGTTAAAATGGGTCGTATAACCGCCTTATACAGCCATAATGTATGCTTAGGTTGAAGACCCCATCTTCTTCCAAGCATACGTTTGCAGGCATATAAAGCAATTTCTGCTTTCCTTACCCGTTCTTCGATGTTTAACTTCCAGCTAAGTTTGGAGTCCAGAATTACTCCTAGGTACTTTGCGCTGGTTGATAGTGACAGAGTTTGTCCGTTGATATTTGGTAGGGTGAAAGTTGGTACCTTGTATCTGGTGGTAAAAAGCATAAGTTCTGTTTTACGTGGGTTTAAACTTAGCCCACATCCTGTGGCCCAAGAGTTAAGCTCACCTAACGCCCTTTGGATGATCCCACTGATCGTATTTGGACACAGTCCTGACACAATTAACACCACATCATCAGCGTACGCCACCACTTTTACCCCACCTCCGTCAAGTTTTGTTAAGATTTTGCTGATCACACATAGCCAAAGAAGTGGAGATAATACTCCCCCTTGTGGAGTGCCCCCGTGGACCTTCTTGGTTATGTTGATATTACCCATATTAGCTTTGATGATCCTGGTTTCTAGCATGGAGATGACCCAGTTACTAACGCAACTGTCCACCTCCAGGTCTATCAACGCCCGTTGGAAGGCATCTGTGCTAACATTGTTAAAGGCGCCTTCGATATCCAGGAATGCCGCCATGGTATAATGTTTGCTCTCTAGAGAGCCCTCTATAGTTCGGATTACCTCGTGAAGCGCTGTCTCCGTAGATTTGCCTTTAAGGTATGCGTGTTGTGCAGTTGATATACCAGAGCTCTCCAAAGAGCTTCTGAGGTGCATATCCAAAAGTCTTTCAAAAGTTTTTAACAGGAAAGACGAAAGACTGATTGGCCTGAAGTCCTTCGCTGATTCATGTCCTCTTCTACCTACTTTTGGTATGAAGACGACCTTGACTAGTTTCCAGCTATCTGGAATATGGCCTAAGTTTAAACACGCTTTAAAAATTTCCTCTAGCCATGGTAGGGTACAGTCCAAGGTTTCCTGTAACATCTTTGGAATGATCCCATCTGGCCCCGGAGATTTAAAGGGTGAGAAAGATTTGATTGCCCATGCAACTTTTTCTTTGGTAATAATTTCATTTGCAAGATGCTGTGGATTATATTGGCTCCGCCTAATGTTTCCCCTCTCACTTTCGTAAGCGCTGCATCCCGGAAAATGCGTGTTTAGCAGAAGCTCTAGCGATTCTTCTGCTGTAGCAGTCCAAGTTCCATCAGGTTTCTTGACCCAAGAAGCCATTGAATGGTCTTTGGAAAGAACACGGCTGAGCCTAGCAGAATCCCTGGTGGATTCGATTGACGAACAAAATTCCCTCCAGCTCTCTTTTTTGGCGGCCCTGATTGCCTTCTTGTACTGTCTCCGACTTTCTCTGTACAACTCCCAATTTCCCGTCGAGTAGCTGAGGTTAAACGTTGATCTGGATTTTTCCCTTAGTTTTAAGAGCTCACTGCTCCACCAAGGAGGGTGAGTTTTTTTGCTAAATTTTATGGGACAGGACGTTTTGTAGGCCCTACTAAATGCCTTTTCCAGTGTTATGACCCTACTCTCAAGGTTTTCCGTGAGAGTGATTTGAGGGATAGGAATCTCTCCTATCCTCTTGTTTACTATATTTTTGAACCTCTTCCAGTTGGTTCTTAAAGGATTTCGATACGGTAGGGGTGCATCTACCTTAAGATCTAAATCGTAGAGGATCCAACTATGATCAGAAAAGGACCTTTTATTGGATACCCTCCAATTATCTACCCTTACTGAGCTATTTTCAGACAGTAGAGTAACATCAATCACTTCCTCCCATCCTCTGAAGTACTCCGTACTAGGAAAGGTGAAAGTGGGATTGTTACCCCTGTTACATACCGATAAGTTAGTATTAATAATAAAATTATATAAAGACTCACCTCGGTCGTTTGTCTCAGAGCTTCCCCACAACGCATGCCTCGCGTTGGCGTCGCATCCGAGTAGCAGGGTTTTGTTCCTGGCTCCTTCAAGCACAAGCCCACAAGCCTCCTCGGGCGGTGCTGGCCGATCATGTGCCATATAGATGGATGCAAGTGTGATGCTGACACCGTCAGCAGCTTCCACCTCAACGGCCGTCACATCCTGCGAACTGTATGATGGGATTAAAAATATGTTTAAGTGTTTTTTGGCTACAATACATGATCTAGGATTACCTTGAGTACGCTTATAGTACAGATTGTAGTTTCTTCCCGGGAACCCCTTCACCTCGTTGCTCCGCACCCAGGGTTCCTGTATTAGGGCTATGTCAACGTTCTCCTCGCCTAGGAGAACGGTTAGGTTGTCCGTTGCAGTTTGTGAGTGCTGCAGGTTAATTTGGACAACCTTTAAAACCATTTTTTATTGGTTTGCTTCCGCAGGTTCGGCATCATTTAACTGCATGCCAATCAGCAGTTCGCTGGTGCCGTCGACCTCATCCTGTTCCTCCTCCGGATTCGCAGAACGGAATATCTTCAGCAGGGCCTTCCGTATGCCAAACCGAAGTTTATTTTCCACTTTTTGCAGTGGTTCAAGGCTCTCTTCTGTGATTTGAAGGAGGAACGACACGCTGTGCTTTTGCGGAGCCTCCGCTTTGATGATCGACCAATCGGCCATCGGCACTGAGCGGTTGTGAGCCTGGAGATAGGGAATTAACTGATTGGCTTCAAACTCCATGTTTGGTATCCAGATGCGAGCCCTCGGCCTTCGTGGTATCTCGCTAGCTGGAATGAGCTTGAGCCTCAAGCCATCCCAGCTGTTCTGAATTTTGCCAATCGCGTTTGTAAGGAAATGCAATGAGTATTGGTCATCACATTTGATTACCCGGCAATCGCGAACCACTTCCACCGAGTCGAAACCTGGGGATTGACCCTCCGGGTCCGCCATGACATGGTCGACGACTATGCGAGACAACCGTGCCTCAATCTCCGACCATTTGTCAAGCACAGGTTTGCCGCGGTTGGAAGTTTCGTCCACCAGTGCCATTTGAAGATGGTCCCGTGCCACCTCACTGAATTGTTTGGTAAGTTTGGGGACAACCGCACCCTGATCTGAGATCTTGTGCTTCTTTGTTGCCCTCTTGTTTTCGTCTTGCGAACGGTTACGTTTTTTGGCCTCTGTCTTTCGGGCGGTTTGGAATGCCAGGTATTCGTCCACCACCTTTTGACACCTTGCCTTGTCAGCCTCATCTTTGGGATGAGCTTTACCTTCGGTCTCGTTCTTACGAATCCTGCCAAGGATAGCGAGAGACCTCTGGTAGAGCTTATACCTTGATGGGCCTTTATTAGTGCGCTTTTGCCCCATGGCTTTAGCGGATGTTGTTGGTTCATTTATGGTTGTTGGCGTGCTGTGGCCCACAGCTTTGCCCTCAACTGTTTCTTGGCTGGAGGCCAAGAGCTCATACTCTGAGGGTGACCCCGTCATCCTCAGTTCGTCCTTGCTTGTACGTCTTGTCCAATTGTCTGTCTGTTTTTTAAGTGCGTCCGCCGCTTCCTTCTGTCTGTCTGTTTGCTTGTCCTGTAGTTCTGTCCGCGTGTTTGGTTTTTTATCAGTCCGTGCTGTCGATGCGTCGGTATGTTTTCCCGTCATTTTGTCCGTTTGTTCCGTGTTTGTTTTCCCGTCATCCGAATTTTTAAGTTTTTGTGGTTTCATTTCATCTGGTTCGTACGGTCACCTGCCCCGCCAAGGGAGCTGCGCATGTCGCCATGCGCGCTGACCAAAGAGGATATAGGGGAAATATCCGGTCGACCATGGCAGCTCCCCATACCATGGCAAGGCCACCGTTACAACCTGAGGCGGCCTGATATCAGGAGGTCTCCGTACGAAGACAGCCTTATTTAGTCCCCCGGCTGCCAAACCCACCCAATAGGCACGGGTCGCATGACACCTTGGATTGAGGGAGTTTTTTTTTAACGAAGTTTACGTCTTCGACCTGTGTGGTTCGCGGGAGACCTACTCTCCTACCTTCCATATCTGGGAGGCGTTCCCCTATCCACCACCTGGGGACGCGCCCTATAGGGATAACAGGTTCCCCCAAGGGCGATAGAGCAGAGTCCCCATAGGT
Source organism: Anastrepha obliqua (assembly GCF_027943255.1). Lineage (NCBI taxonomy): Eukaryota > Metazoa > Arthropoda > Insecta > Diptera > Tephritidae > Anastrepha > Anastrepha obliqua. The sequence goes on from NC_072892.1 coordinate 94,927,554, forward strand.
TGTCTGCAACATTTTTAAGGCGTCTGAAATTTTGTTGGAATAATAAAATTTCAAACAAATTCTTTGTTCAACTTTAATTTCCATCGTTAAATTCGAAGAACACACTCGAGCTTGACTTGTTTAGAGTAGCACAGAAAACAAACTATGTGACATATCACGCTGAAATTTGCCATGTAAGCTTACAACAGTCCTATCAAAAAACAAAAAAATTATTTTTGCCATATGTCATCCGCGGACCGTTTTATTGATACCGTCTCGTTCATATTTGAGTAGAAGGTAAGTGATCCTTTTTTGGTGTATCACTCAAATTTTCATTATCAAATTTAATGTGCAAAATATGAAGTGCTTAACAAAGCGGAAGATTATGCGATGAAAATTTTTTGTTATTTCAGCGAAAATATCACAAGTAGGGAAATGGCTCGTGCTTTAAGATGCAATGAGACATCGAGAAGCTGAAAGAGAAGAAGAGCTGACATAACCAGAAAAAACGCATTTGACATCAGTTCATTGGCAGGAAATTGTGTTTTCGGATGAATGTAAAATCATTTCAGGGAAGCGGTTGTTGGTGATAGACTTCGGCAAAAAAAAGGTGGCAATAATTTAATTTTTGTACAATGACGCATTCTCGATTTTATATGCTATGAGGCACACTCCCTCTCACTTATTGCTGAAGCGGGGCACAAACAAAGACATTTCAGGCTAAGAAGTTAGTCTACAGCTGAGAAATCTATGCTTCGTTTACTCCACAGGAAACAAGACGCAAGCTCGCTATGCAGGTTATTTTACCGTATTTCACAAATTTGAAATATTTTATGGTAAACTTGGATCAAAGCCAGTCAACAAGGTGAATGTAGCATCCAATAACGTAACACTGTATGTGTTGATATATTTGCTCATATATTGTCATGGTGAGCTATAATTCCCGGTTGCTACATTATGCACTTTTTGGTGGCAAGAAACGGAATTCTTATATTTGAGTTGTGAGAATGTAATAGCCCTATTTGTAGGACAAACTTCAGCTGACGAAATCACAGAGATCTAGAAATGTACTTATAATTGAGTTTCTTCCAGTCGACTGTTGTTCATTAGAGCTGTATGATTATGCCACTCTATTCCGGAAAGTATTAAGGCTGGACTGAATAGCAACAACTTCGATAATTTAATATTTCAATATTTTAAGGGGTTCCGGTGGTCTCGAATTTTCAAAAAATCGATTATTTTTATATTTTGAACGTATAGGCTTTTAAGAATATACTGTCAAATTTTTGGAAGGATATTCACAGTAGCAGGTAGAGCCAAATTCGTCACGCGGCCACTCTCAAAACTTTAAACTCAATTATCTTAAAACTACTTTTTTCGACCTGGTATTGTCAAGACATAGCTACAGTAATGGTTGGTTGGTTGGTTTAAGTGGTAATTCTTTAAGAATCCATCTAGCGCTGCCGCACCATTTTGTTGCCACATCCTCGTTACCAACTTGTTTAACAGTTATTTACAGCATGACTATATCCAGCCTGTGCGGTTCAAGAACCTTATCAGTATGTGTTGTGAGAGATGCCCATTTTGGCTGCTTGTTCTCCCACAGACCAAAAGCCAGTTATGACTGCCGTTAGTCTCCAAGCGTCTCGTCGTTTCATGTTTATCAATGTTGATGATTGCTTAAGGTTGTAGGTTGACCATAACGTTTTACTAATTTTGCATTTCGCCTGGTCTCTCCATCTACAATCTGCGTATTTTAGGGAAATTGAACTCTAGACTGCACCTACTGGTATGACTACCGATTCTGCAAGAGCGTTATTCATGGCAGATCCCCTTCTTGCCAGTTCATCTGCTTTTTCATTACCTTCAATGCTCCGATGTCCCGGGACCCAGATTAAGGTAACTTTATGGTTTTCGCTCAAGGTGGTAAGGTTAGTCCTACTTTGTTCCACCACTTTAAAGGTTGTTGTAGCCGAAACCAGTGCCTGGATTGCAGTTTGGCTATCCAAAAGAATAGCGATATTGCCCTTAAAAGAGGGATCTGCGATTAGTAGCCTACAAGCTTCTCCAATTGCCAGTACTTCCGCCTGAAAGACACTGCAAGCATTAAAGAGACGCACAGTTCTTTCAATTTTATTGTAAGTCTATGAGAATATATACCAGCTCCAACACCACAATCCACAATCCATGGTAGAATATTATCAAGGGTTTCCTGTAACATCTTGGGAAAAATCCCGTCAGGGTCTGCAGATTTGAAAGGTAAACATGATTTGATTGATCATGCAACCTTCTCTTTTGTGACTATTACATCGGCAAGATGCTGTGGGTCATAGCGACTCCGCCGAATTCTCCCAACATCGCTATCGTGAGCGCTACATCCGGGAAAATGAGTATTTAAGATAAGTTCTAGAGACTCTTCTGCCGTAGAAGTCCAAGTGCCATCTGGCTTCTTGGGTCAAGACTGAGCATTGACTGATCTTTGGACAAAATACGGCTGAGCCTCGCAGAATCTCTGGTAGATTCGATCGAAGAACAAAAATCTCTCCAGCTCTCCTTCTTGGCGGCCCTAGTTGCCCTACAGTCAAACTGATTAATAATTTTTTTGGTTCTTGTGTTTCAGATAATTAGAAGAACCAAAATGGACTATAACCGTCCAAGTCCAATTTTTCAGGAGGGTCAACTTCAACGCCGTTTTTATTTTTGCTTTGTTTACTGCTCTCGGGAGCAAAGTCCTCGACAAGACTCAGTCTTGCGTTGGTTTCGTCAATATATTTTGATTTCTGATAGGGTAGGTGATAAGCCTGTCGCTACCAGTCCTAAGTATTGTACTGTGTCACATTTTTCTGTCAGAAGGCTTGCGCAGTGGTTGAGGACTTCGCTAAATTTCGTGTGTCTGCGCTATTACCGCGTTCGCCCGCTTCCTCTTGCTGGCGCCACTGATGCAATGCCACTGGTTTAGCTTGTTTTAGCGGTATATTGTGCGGGAATAAGGATGGAAAGGATAAGTTTTTGGGATTGAAGAATACATTTTTTTGTTTGTTTTTAGAAACAGGGAAAGTAGGTGCGAGGAGCAAGGTTTAGGTGGGATTCGAACCCATAACCTCTGGGATGGCAGGCTAGTGCACTTACATTAGACTACCGAGGCCGACAACTTTTAAAATAAAAAAAATATTTTTATTTTTGTATGTAAAAGAAATTAAATAAAAAGCCTAAAAAATTTTAAATATTATATCGTGTTCCATTTTTTATTGTATAAAAAAATTCTTGCAAATGCCCTAAATTTTGGAGCTCTATATTACCTGGACTACTTAATGGTCTTTTGTCTACTGACCACAAATGTATTTTTTAATTATTTAATGCCACTTTATTAGTGTTAAGGTAATATTAAGTACTCATATATTTGAGTTTTTTTCTAGTCAAATTATGTTAGTCTAAGAATAAAATTGCTTTTTTATGTACATATAAATCGCCTGTAGTTAATCGTCTTAGTAGCACAAAAAAATATATATGTACATATACGAAATAAATAAAATACATAAATACAATAAATTAATAAGTGTTAAGTCAAATTTTAGATAAGATAAAATTATTAAATGAATTTAAATTGCCTGGCTATGTCATGTATATAAATATTTTGCCTTTGCGTTTAATTATTTTTATATGTGCTTAAGTCTGTATGTAGAAGTACATACACCTCGTGAAATTCCTTTAGAGGCTCTATTATTTATGATATTCAAATTTGTTTCAAATACAACGATGCCCGGTTTTTCCTCTTTACATTTTGCCTTTTAACTTTTTTTATGTTTTATGTAGTACTGGAAATTTGTATAGCGTTTAAATGAAATTTTTTTTTTTTGCCAGACTACTAGTAAATATTACTGCACAATGTAATAAATGTATATGCTTTAGATCTTTTAATCAAATGTCTTGTGGAAAAACAAGGTGGCTTTAATTCAATTTCGCGCAGTGTATTTTTTATGCGTGTATGGATGTTAATTATTATGTATGCATAAATATGCGCTTATATGCACCTGTACCATATTACGTACATATATTTGTATCGTCTATAAAACATCACGAAATGCCTCGCATGGTTCGTTGTTCGACAAATGACATACAAATTACTTTTGCATACCAAAGCTTTCATTTGTTTTTGTAAACTCTTTTTTGTTTAATTTTTTCGCAATATTAACGCTTAGCAGTTATTTGCAGTACTCGTGTCTTTCTTTAATCGACAAATAAGTATTAATTAATAACCTTTTTTGCGATTGTTTTTTCATGAACTTTATTTCGTATCAGAAATAATACAAAATTAAGAATTTACAGTTGATTCAATATTTGTGTATGGAAGGTGTCATTTATTTAAGACAAGTTTATTGTGCTACAAGTGCCGGAAATTTGTAATTCCGAATTATTTAATCTTATCTTATTTATGTAAATATTTTGTTTAGCTGTTAGCAGTCATCTGATATGCGTGTCAATATTAATTTCTTCTGGATGCCTTGATTTTTATTGTTGTAGAAGCTTGGTATTCCACCAAGAGCTGTTCCCTCAATGCCTGATTAAGCGCTTAATCAGAACTTAATCAGTAGATGGCGAAAACAAAAACAATTATTTCCCAATGTTTTTTTAGCGAACATCTTTCAGTTAGTTTTAAGTAGGGCAGAATATTAAATAAAATTTTGCTTTACTTATTTTTGAAACCGAATTCACCTACCATATAGGTAGAAACAGAGGAATATTGAAAAACGAATAGTACATCACGAAAGAACAAATTTTTCTCCGTTTCTTCGTATGAAGCGTCCGTTCTCCTATTTCTAATAACATTGGCATGCCGATAGGTCAGTGATAATAATTAAGCATCTTAGTGGCTCGAGATGTTTAGTAGCCGATTTCTTTTAAATTCTCATTATTGCCGCCATAGTCAAATGGTGCTTGTCTACCAATCGGAACTGCACAGGTTCGAATCTACGGGCTTATGACACCAAGTGACAGAAAAAGTTTTTTCTAATAGCGGTCACCCCTCGGCAGGCAAGGGAAACCTCCGAGTGCCTTTCTGCAATGAAAAATATCTACCATTCGGAGGCGTAAAACTATACGGCGCAAAACTATACGGTTCTCAATTTGTGGGAAAGCATCCAGGTAAAACACCCACTAAAGGGTGTAAGTGCCAATTATTTATTGCAATTAACTTTTTAGAGAAAAACGATAGGTTAATTTACATACAAAAGTAAGCAGTGCTTTCGTCATACGCCTATCGTATTTCACACTTGTAAACAAGGCAGCTGAAGTATACAAACAGATAAGCAATAGAGCGCGTAAAGGTAAAGAAAAATTCCCATAACTTAAAATCATATTTTTTATTTAGTAAAAAAGTTATTCGAAACGCGAGCCATGTGGGATCGCTACAGAGAGCTAAAAAAGGAAGAGAGACGTATTATCCGAAAGAAGAAACGAGAAGCCGAAATACGTGAGTGCGAGGATCTTTAGATGCTGGCCAATAGGAACAACGCCGAAAATTCTACGAGAAAGTTCGGCGGCTTACAGAAGGTTTTACGACCGGGGCGTTTTTCTGTAAGAACAAAGACAGTGATCTGGTGACTGACGTTCAGAGCAAGCTTAAATTATGGAGGAAAACTTCTCGAATCTGTTAAACAGTGACAGCTGCGCATGTCATAGAGAATGTGAAGATCCCGATACCCCAATCGACGAAGACGGAATTGACGTTCCGCTATCCGACCATGACGAGGTGAGAATAGCGATAACGCGGCTAAAGAACAACAAAGCTGCAGGCGCCGACGGACTGCCGACGGAGCTATTAAAACATGGCGGCGAGGAGCTGGTAAGGTGCATGCATGAGCTCCTATACAAAATATGGTCGGATGAAAGCATGCCTGCCGATTGGAATTTAAGTGTGCTCTGCCCAATCCATAAGAAGGGCGATCCTGAAATCTGTGCCAATTATCGCGGGATTAGTCTTCTAAATATCACCTTTAAGGTTCTAGCGAGCGTATTGTATGAAAGGCTGAAACCCACCATCAACCTGGACCTTATCAGTGTGGCTTTAGACCTGGAAAGTCTACCATCGACCAAATATTCACAATACGCTAAATCTTGGAAAAGACCCATGAAAGGAGAATCGAGACACATTTCAAAGCTGCATTCGACAGTACGGAAAGGAGTTACTTGTATGCCGCGATGTCTGAATTTGGTATCCCCACAAAACTAATACGGCTATGCAAGATGACGTTGCTCAACACCAGCAGCGCCGTCAGCATTAGGAAGGACCTCTCCGAGCTGTTTGATACCAAACGAGGTGTCAGACAGGGTGACTCGCTATCGTATGACTTCTTTAACCTGATGATGGAGAGCATAGTATGAGCCGCACAACTTAATCGCTCAGGCACAATATTTTATAAAAGCGTACAAGTGTTGGCGTATGCCGATGATATTGACCCATCGGTCTTAACAACCGCGCTGTTAGTTCTGCTTTCTTCAAACTGGATAAAGAGGCAAAGCGAATGGGTCTGGTGTTGAACGAGGACAAAACGAAGAATCTCCTGTCTTCGAGCAAACAGTTGGCGCGCTCACGTATCGGCACCCACTTCACTGTTGACAGTTATAATTTCGAGGTTGTAAAGGCTTCGTGTATTTAGGAACCAGCATTAACACCGATAACAATGTCAGCCTTGAAATCCAACGTAGAATCTCTCTTGCCAACAAATGCTACTTTGTACTAAGTAGGCAATTGAGCAGCAAAGTCCTCTCTCGACGAACAAAACTAACACTCTACAAGGCTCTCATCATGGCCGTCCTAACGTATGGCGCAGAAGCTTGGACGATGAAGCGACGCTTGGAGTGTTTGAGAGAAAGATTCTGCGTAAGATTTTTGGACCTTGGCACGTCGGCAACGGCGAATATCGCAGACGATGGAACAATGAGCTGTATGAGCTTTACGACGACATAGACATAGCGCAGCGAATAAAGATCCAGCGGCTACTTTGGCTGGGTCATGTCGTCCGAATGGATACAAACGTTCCAACTCCGAAAGTATTTGATGCGGTACCAGCTGGTGGTAGCAGAGGAAAAGGAAGGCCTCCATTGCGTTGGAAAGATCTGGTGGAGAAGTACTTGGCTTCACTTGGTGTGTCCGACTGGCGCGCTTTATTAAACTCGGCCGAAATCGCGTTAGCGGTAAGAAGAGGAAAAAATTTATTCAAAACTAAATTTGGATTATTAATTTTGGGCTACATTGTATATCGCTTATTAAATTACTAAGAAGGCTTTCAGTTTTTTATGTATTATAAGTGTTCCCAAACAGCTACGCGAGTTAGGGAATTCCTATCCTTGTCCATCTGTTTTCAGAAATTCGTTTGTGCCCCTTTTGCTCATTCTGTGTAATCTGATGTAGCAATATTTGATCTTCTTGCAAAGTTCAACTGTTCTGGAATTTGTAGTTGCTGATGCCAAAGCCGATCTAAAAAAATAAGAAATGTGTGTATCACTTCGAAATCAGTTTTTAATACTCTGCAGAGAACTTTCAACCCCTCCATAGTACTTCTGCCCAGAAGATGCTATCAAAGACAGGTAGTCGCAAAGAGACAGAGTTATCAAGTACCTTCTCCCGGTCTTCTCGAACATCAGTTTAGAAGATAATGAAATCCTCTCTACTTAATCTACCTCTTCTCGAGTATCTCTTAGAAATTTTTGATGAAATATACAATACAAAAGGAAGGATATAATCTGATCTTAAGAATTTGCCAAGAAAACTAATAAAGGTCAAATCGCTTTGAATTCGGCAACTTGACTCACTGAATCTGAACCCAATATTGGCTGAAGTCTCACGCATAAAAAGTTCTATAGGCAGCTGTTTGTTGAGTGGGTCTATTGGGATGTAACATTATGACTTTTATGGCACCTACACAAGCTGCATGTTGAATACTACGTAATAAGTACTTACCACACATTTTTCACAATAAGATACATAAACAAAGAAACACTATTTTTTAGAACTGTTATATTTATATGTAAGTTTATTTATAACTTTAATATATTATTCTCAATATATAGTGACAACTTCTATTCGTTTTTTATATCTTTCTTTTATATAAAATTGTAATTCTTTGAAAGTAAATATTAAAACTTATGCTGAAGTATAAAAACCTTTCATGTGAATTTTTTAAGCAAATTTTTACCTGTATAGGGCTAGAAATAAATCAATAAGAATATACTCGAATGTAGTTTTATATTGGACTTTGGTTTAGTACCTCTTCGAAGCATAAGCAACTTAAAATAAAGTTATTTTAGCTTAATTACATACATACATATACATATATACTAGTGGCAATTTACATAAATTCAGTGAACAATGCAACAGAAATATTGCTAATTTTTCGAGTTTTTGCTTACAAAAAAAATTGTTTTTTGGCTAAGCTGCTAAGCTGTTAAATAATACTGAAAGCAAGCTGATGTGCGTGCTTTGCATGAGCAAGCAGAAATTTGTTTGATTTGTTTGAATAAGTAAAGACATGGCAGTTAATTTTTATGCATCAGTGCGAAAAATATATTAGTTATACGGGATAAATATTTGTTAGTCATACAATGACTTTTATTTAAGGTGGCAAACAATTTTTTTTGTTTTTGAATTTTGTAGAATTCAAAATGTTGGAAAACAGCTGTTAAGTTCTGAAGAGAAGGAAAATATCGTAGGGCACAATCTTGCAAGAGAAATGTTAGTTTGGTGCTAGAGATGCAGCAAGAATAAATAAAAATAATATTGCTCCTAGAAAAATTAAAGGCAAAATATAAGGTTGCCAAAAAAGTCTTGCGGTATTTCCGCTAGCTTGTCTTTGCAAGCGCGTAGTTCTAGTTGTATTCGTCGCATCGGTTCACGCGTTTGATTAATTGTTGTTTGCTTTTAGTCGTTCGTGAGTTATAGCGTCGCAAACATGGAGCAAAATAAAGAGAAAATACGGCATATTTTACAGTACTACTACGATAAAGGCAAAAATGCATCTCATGCTGCCAATAAAATTTGTGCAGTTTATGGACCCGATACAGTTTCCATTTCCACCGCACAACGATGGTTTCAACGTTTTCGTTCTGGTGCAGAGGTGATCGAAGATGCGCCACGGTCCGGAAGGCCTGTCGTCAAAAATTGCGATAAAATCGCTGAATTGATCGAAAGAGACCGGCATAGTAGCAGCCGTAGCATCGGCCAAGAGCTGGGCATGAGTCATAAAACCGTTATAAACCATTTGAAGAAGCTTGGATTCAAAAAGAAGCTCGATGTATGGGTGCCTCACGACTTGACGCAAAAAAACATTTTTGCCCGTATGGATGCGTGCGAATCACTTCTGAATCGCAACAAAATCGACCCGTTTTTGAAGCGGATGGTAACAGGCGATGAAAAGTGGGTCACTTACGACAACGTGAAGCGCAAACGGTCGTGGTCGAAAAGCGGTGAAGCTGCCCAGACGGTGGCCAAGCCTGGATTGACGGCCAGGAAGGTTCTTCTGTGTGTTTGGTGGGATTGGCAGGGAATCATCCACTATGAGCTGCTCCCCTATGGCCAAACGCTTAATTCGGACCTGTACTGCCAACAACTGGACGGCTTGAATGCAGAACTCATGCAGAAAAGGCCATCTTTGATCAACAGAGGCCGAATTGTCTTCCATAAGGACAACGCCAGGCCACACACATCTTTGGTGACGCGCCAGAAGCTCCGGGAGCTCGGATGGGAGGTTCTTTTGCATCCACCGTATAGTCCGGATTTCGCACCAAGTGATTACCACCTATTTCTGTCCGTGGCGAACGAGCTTGGTAGTCGGAAGTTGTCCACAAGAGAGTCCTGTGAAAATTGGCTCTCCGAGTTTTTTGACAATAGGGAAGCGATCTTCTATAAGAGGGGCATTATGAAGTTGGCATCTCGTTGGGAACTCGTCATCGAACAAAACGGCGCATATTTAACTTAAATCGCATTATTATAACCAATTTTATGAACAATTGAAAATTCAATAAAAATACCGCAAGACTTTTTTGACAACTTTATATATGGGAACCAGCATTAACCTGGATTATTTAAAGTACATGAACAAGAAATAGTGCGCAGTGATAATTTGCCTATAAAAGGCAGATGTGTGGGGCCAATTCTAAATGCATTAGAACGCATAAATTACACCAAAAGTAAAAAAAAACCTCTACAAGGCTGATGTTCGCGGAATCGCAAATTTTATCTAAGCTAGTTCAAGCAATAAGATGTAGTATTTTCAGTTTACTTTTTGAATTTACTGAATTTATGGGAATTGCCATTAAAAATTTATTAAAGTAAATGAAAATAATCAATTGAATGACAAACATTTTATTAAATACTATTTTTAATTCAGATGATGTTTCGGGCAAATTATATATATGAAATTCCTAATAATACGAGTATGATACCTTTTTTCACAAGTTTTTTTGTAATTTATTTAACTTTGTAATGAATATGGTGCGCAACATGCTATAAATCATTTTATGTGAATATAAGTCGCTGGCTCAGATCTTGATGAGACACATGCTGTATGTCATCAAGCAGCCGCCTTACAACTCGAAAGTTAACTTCACTGCCACTCAAAGTGCCCGATGCAATTTTCTGTGCAATTATAAGAAAATAAAAGTACATTGCTGTCATTGGTTGTTCCTTAAAGAAAAAGCTCCAAGCAAAGGAAATATGTGTGTATATACCTGATAACGAATTGATATCATCCACAATTCTTCCTTGCCTGCATCGTTTTTAAACACCTTCATGTCGCTGACAAATTCTATTAGACGCGGATCTGCTGGCACTTGCAACTCCTTTTTTACATTAAATGGCCTATTAGGATTCCACATGGTCAACTTAATTGGATTGAATGTAACACAATAGAGATTATTATGACTATCCATCGTTTCCGCTGCACATTCACTACTACGCTGACCCAATAAACGGAATTGATCTTGCATTGACTCCACGTTGTTAGCCCAATTGGTACGATTGTTCAACACATTCAATGGCACTGCGTATTCACTGTTGCTGGCCAATGGATGGAAGTAGAGTTGACGTTGATCGGTGGCCAAAGCAAACATGCCATCCATCAGTGTGAAGCTTTCACCAGCAATGGTGTGAGTGCCATAATTGGGATCTGGGTACATGAATTTATTCTCGGCACGCCAGGCGGTATTCTGCTCCGAGTCATAAATAACGAGACCGTGATATGTGACATCAGCCTTGAATGGTTTATTTATACAAACAGAGAAGACAAAAATGTAAGAATGTATGTGAATAGAAGTTAGTAAAGAGAAAAACTGGTCTCACTGTACGAGCGCTTCCAATTCTTACGTACAATGTACACATGTAGGCGTTGGCAGCGCCCTTTTGGAGGAGGATCATGCACAACAACCACTGGTGTGATGAGTAGTGAAGCGTTTGGCGTGTACACGTTTGTTTCGAAACGATAGCGATGAACTAATGTATCTGTATTTAAATCGAATATCAGTAGTTGTGGTGGACAATATTGAGTCATGCCGATGACACCCGTATCAATAACCACCATCTGATCACACTCTGTCAACTGGGAGTATAGAAAAGGAAATATTAATAAATATTTTAGATATTTCTATTCGTTATTTTAACCCACCGCCACACGAAATACGGAAGTAATTTTATCACAATCACGTCCATGAGCATTATGCCATCCATAATTTGGATATGGATTCAACACAGGGCCATTCGGTTCATTAGTATCACTCACAGTCGCCAGTGTGTATGGAATGCCTGTTTGGAATTTGGGGATCGTGGTGAATACGCGTGTTCCTTTTTGTGCTGTAAGTAGAGAGGTCCAGTGTTTCTTTTATTTTATATCTGACAATTTTTCAAAATTACTTACACTGATGATGTGGTGCCACACCGATTGGTGCACCACTATTTGGCACGAAATTGCCGCTATTCAATGCTTCTTGACGATCTTGTTCAGTAGGGAAACCATAGACGAGCTGTTTCCATTGAAATACGGTTTCTAGATCGCGTCGCTTTACACTGATTATGGCCTGTGGCGTTAAAGCCAATAACAGAATAAGTGGTGTTCCGATCCACATGACGCGAGTACCTGAGGAGTGAGAATTTAAAATATTTCTGATAAAAAGAAAATACAGAAAATTGTGTTTTTTTGTTTAATTTGTTCCATTATAATTGCTTTCAGGGCAATATGGCTTTCTTAGTCGTTTAAATTTGTTTATTCTCGGTTGTTATAAACAAATCGTATTTATCTAAACCTCACTACGTTGCTACTTTCCTCCACAGTTTTTCCTATGAAAGTAAAGCTTCAAATTTATGTTCGAAGTTAACTATTCCTATTTTGCTGTTTTTTATACCCAGAGGAGGTTAAAATCGAAAATGTCAGAAACATCATCGAAGGTGCCGTCACACCAGTGGTATGTGGGGCATGCTCCCACTAACCCTTTAATATTCCTTCCCTCTTGGCTGATTCCTGGGACTGCTAAAAGCATTTCATCAAGGTCGAGCCGTGTTTATGCAATTTAGACACACAGGTACCTGCGTCCAGGTTCTTCTCCCAATTGCTTATTGGGGTTATACGCTATCGATAGCCTCTATTGCTTTGTGATCAATGGGGCATTGGAAAGTTGCAACATTGTTACTCGATATCGACTTGTTGTATGTTTGGGTTTCTCTTGAGGCTTTACCTCACACGTTCATGCTTGTCATCTATTCGTGAATACAGTTTCTTTGGTACAGCTTCTTTGAGTGACACATCTGTTGGGTGTTGTATAATACATCGGCCGAATTCGCTCTGCTTACGGTTTGCGCTTCCATTCTAAGTTTCAGAGTTTTATTACGATCCTTGCTGTACATATTTGTACTGCTTCCCATTTCGAGTTTAATATTTGCGTTCAAGGTTATCGTATGTGAAAAGTCACGTGTTCTGCACTTTTATGTTCGCTGACGCACTCAGGGCAGGTTGAATTATTTGCTAGATTAAAACGGTTGAGGTACGCAAGAAAGACTCCATGCCCACTGAGAATTTGGGTTAGATAATAATCTGTTTCACCGTATTTTCTCGTTATCCATTCACCTAGTTTGGGGATCATCTTATATGTTCTTTGCCTTTGGACGAGTGATCCCATCTATTTACCCAATTTGCCTTCGTACGTTCACGCTTGGTTATCTTGTCTTCAGGTGTCGGTTTGTGCCAACGTGAGTGACCTTAAGTTCCTCTGCTCGTACATATATCAAAAGGAACTTTACTGGCTATAACGCAGATTGCATCATCAGATACTGTTCTGTACTAAAATGCTACTGTGAGCGCACTAAGTCTGTTAGCTTGCGGTACCTCTTTTGAACACCTCGTTCGCCCTACTGGTCATACTGGGGTGGCATATAGGAAATAGAGTCAGTAACAGTGGAAAGCATCTTTCTTCTACGACCTCAAGACCTCCACCGTGGACTCCAAGATACTTTAACCATACTTGGGATGCGATGTCATGCACTCCAACCGAAATAGTGAGGCTCTCGCTCCGACTACATTTACTGATAAGGACCAGATCAGTGTTTTGTGTCGCCAGCTCTAGATTAGCGTTGTTCAACCACCTTTGCACATAATCTTTAGAGCAATATCATCTGCGTAACCCACCACAGTTACATTTGCTGTCATCACAATCTTAAGAATCCCGTCGTACATTACATTCAACAATGTTGACCTTAGCAAAGATCCTTGTGAGATATTTCTAAACGCCATGTCTTACTCTATAGTTACAATATCCTGTTGGTTGCGAGGTGTTGTGTTTTATTGTTTTATCATCGGAGGGTCAAATGGGCTCAAATACTCGTACTTACTGTGAGATGTTGTAGCCGCATCTGAGAATATACTCGTATATTGTAACAAGGTGTCTTAATAAAACTACGCTCGCCATCTCCATGCCAGATGTGACACTCGCGAGCAAAACTTTCAATAATTGCAGCTTAAATTATATAGAATACGGGAAGTGACTGCGTTTAGAAGCGAAGGAGGACACTCTCTTCGTCGTTTTTTCTAATAACGGTCGCCCCATTGATTCCAGAGATTAACAGTCAGCCCAAACTAAATTTTACTAAAATGTGCGAGGGAACTTCTGTTTCATGAACCTTCATTGGATGCTTAAAAGTTCGTTAAAGCTATCGGCTATCAGCACTACACCAGAACAGACGTATTCGCCCAAAAGGCAGATTCATCCGTGACTAATACGTTTGTTCAATTCCCTTCTGAATTTGCCTTAGCCCATTAAAGTATTTTTTCAATTTGATTCGAAATTTTAAGTCTTCTGTATGTAAACGTCCCGATTTGTGTCTTGGGATACAATAACACCATTTTCCTTTAAAACTATTTCAGATTCATGCAACGATAAGTTCGGCTTTCTCACAAACAAATCTTGCTTTGGAAACGTATTTTTTGTCATTTTGTAAAAAAACGTATGCTTTCTAAACTTCTCACAAAACTAACAAATTGCATAACACGCATTGCAAAAATATTACGTCTATTTATCAGCATTTAAATTTTGTTGTAATGTAATTTTAAGTTTGAATTTCGCTGGCCACGTTTCTATTAGACAGAATTTAAATAATTAAATAATAATAATAATAAGAAAACGTAATAAACAAGTATTCAATACATTGCAATGTGGTGTGCTGCTATTATTTTGACGGCCACTGTATCCATACATATGAGAATAAATAATCGCACCCAGCGCGCGGTAATAAAATCAATTAAGTTATTTTAAAAATCATCTTTGGCATATGTAGATACATACACACATACGTATTTACATATATGTGCGTAGTATGCATCTAAGCCATTAACCGTAAATATGAGCATTTAATGAAAGCTCACCTCAAGTATGGTCGACTTCGAGTTGCTGCTATGAGCTTGTTGTTGTTGTCTTTAGTATTTTACCTTGTTGTAATAACTTTCACTGTTTTCAATTTTGCGGGTGCCTATTTCAAATATTTACATTTGTTAAAAAGTACATAACACAACAATAACTTAGGGAAAATTATTTGAAAATTATTCAAATCTGGTTTTTTGTTTTCTGCGCAACTCAAAATTATTATATGAACGCGTGCGAGTCTATAAACTTAATGAAATACCATAATATAATTTCATATATTTATAATAAAGATCTACAAATTTGAAAAAAAAATTTTATGGTGAAGCTAAATCACTATCACTAATTTTGTGTAACTAAACAAAAGCACCAGTTTTCCACTTAAATAAAAATCAGTCGTTCTGAAGAAGCACGCTTCTCATTCAACAATACTGATATGGATTCTGTGAGCACAAGTTTAAGGTTCATCAAAAAATCATATTGAACTGCAAACGGTGTTATCGAATGTGTATGTATGTACAACCATACTTCCCTGCAGGAAAAAGCCAAACTAGTGAAGAAACATTATAATAATGATGAATTTGTCTGCAAAGTAGTTGATTTATTTTTAGTTGAGAAAGTTTACGACGTATCTATAGAAGCACATAAGGAATTTATTTTTTTGAAAAACACTACATTCAAGGCAAAAATTAATTAATATTATATTTGAATGAAATTTGTTATCTTTTTGTTTGTAGCCTCGCTCACCTCACATGTCAGTAGATCAGAAGAACGGATTTATATTGTTACACTAGCTCAGTTTAAGCCTTAAAACGTCAAAGGAAGTATTCATTTCACACCCTTCACATATAAATTATTTCTGTATATTATATAAATTAATTCTGTATTATTGTAATATTAACTTTTTTCCACAACTAAAGTTCTTTCACAAGCATCCGAAGCAGTTTTATTCTCTACTTATTGGCAGAAACTTACTTGTAGCAACCGGACACATAAAATATGGAACCGAAATTTAATTAACATTAATTCTATTTGCTCCTAAAGTGAATACCTTAAATTTCATCTCTTTATTAGGTTTTTTAAATAATTCGTTTCCTTTTTTTTAGCATTTTCTTATACATAGTTTGAGTTTGAATCAATTTTTGAATGTTTAACTTATTACTGTACCTGATTAAGTTATCATTTAATTTTAAGAAAAAACCTATTCTGTACCTTTAATATAAATTTGAAAAACTGTTAAAACATCGAAAGGGAAGGAAATAGAAGTCCTTTTTTATATTTTAACTGAATACACTGCTTGTTTTAGGAACATATTGGACTATAATTTTTTTGGCTTTTATGAATGCGTCTTTTAACAGGTATTTGGCTGATACATGGCCGGGCGATTGACATTTCGTAGGACATCATCATGTGGAAAAAATCACTTGCTAACATAGAAAACACTGGTTGAGCTGAAGAGTGAACTGGTGCAAGGTGGTGCAAAGTTAATCATCTAATTTCGGGTTGGAATAACTTGTTTACTAAAGAAAATAAAAATATATTTTGAGTGATTGAAATCTTTTCCTTTGCCCTTTATGCGTTCCATTGCTTGTCCTTTTGTTGCTGCAGTTGTCTAGTTCACAAGTGTCAAATATGATTGACGTACGACGCCATTTACAAAAATTATAAATCTTCCGTAAAGCGACAATTTTGCGCCCACTTGTAGTTCACAACTAGTATTTTTCCCAGCAGGGTTATTGCTAAGTTTGGCATAAATCTGTTAGTATTTGTATGAACTTAAAATTTGCCAGAAATGGTCTTTACAAAGGGAATTAACGCGTTTTACCTAGTTTTGAGTAAATAAATTGATGACTTATTAAAATTTAATTTTTTGTTATTATTTTAGGTATTTGAAACTACATCGCTACCCGACAAGATTACATATTAGTTCTTTTCATTTACTTGATAACCAGGGCAAGCCGAAGTGTGCTCTTAAAAATCTTATTTTAAAATGTGTCATTAAATTCAAAATATATGCTCCATAAATGGTTCTAAAATCCTTATAAGCCTTAAGATATGCCTTTGAATTTCGTGTAAGAGTACAGGGAACTTGGTGAGAAGTCTTGACATTTTATTTAATTCTTATTTAACTTTAGTATTTTTTTAATGAAAATGTAGTTCATTCTCCTATAAAAATCACATAAATTCAAGCTTCAAACTATGTAAATATGTAAAAAAAATTCAATAAATTTGAAATAATAGTTGTATAGCTCACACTGTTTAGTTAAATTGAAATTGATAAAACTTACTACTTCCACTGAGATTTGTTATTGGTCGATTTTGTTTTGGGGAAAAAGAAAACCATCATTTTCGCGGAATATGGCTGTAGTTATCGATATCTCACAGAGTATCGATCAAACAATTTGAAGTATATGATCGTTGTTAAGGTGACATTTCACATCAAAAACATTAGGGTTTTTTTGTTTGTTCCATTCAGTTGTGAGTTACAGGGTGTTAACAATGGAAGTCAACAAAGAGAAAATTTGGTATATTTTACAGTTTTTCTTTGATAAAGGCGAAAATGCGAGCCAGACCGCCGAAATTTTGAGTGGTGTTTAGGATGTCGATACTGTAATAGCTAATTACGTGCAATTTTGGTTTCGTGGCTTCTGTTCAGATAGTTTTGCTTTTAAAGAAAATGTCGATAATGTCGAAAATGTCGATAAAATCATAGAAATAATCGAAGTAGACCGGCTTATTAGTAGTCGTAGTATCGCCCGGGAGCTAAAGATCGACCATAAAACTGTTTTAAACCATTTGCGAACAAATTTTACTCAAAAAAAGTGTATTTCTTTTTCCCCAAACTACAGGGTAGGCCATTTAAAGCGGGCCCATCGGGCAACCCTATAACTTTTGACAGGAACGTCAGATCGACTAATGACATAGCGCGTTGGAAGCGTCAGTCCAAGACAATTTTTACCATGGAGCAGTACACTCCAAAAGAACGCGCTGAAATAATTCAGCTTTACATCCAAAATAACTTCTCAATTGTGAAAACTCAACGTGCGTTTAAAAAAAAAAATAAAGTTAAAAGTGCGCCATCCAAAAGCACTTTACAGCGTTTATACGCAAAATTTATTAACCACGGTAGTCTCAGCAATACCAGCCACGCATCCAGACAACGTACACGACGTTCTGCTGAAAATATCGAGGCTGTACGAGCCAGTGTTGAGGAGGCTCCGCGAACATCGAGTTATCGTCGTTCTCAGGAATTAGGCATCGCCAGGACAACACTCAGGCGCATAATTCGCATCGATTTGAAAATGTTTCCGTACAAAATTCAAATGGCACAAAAATTAAAAATTAAATTTGAAGCCATTGTTCCCTGGAAGGTTGATTTCGAAAAATGGTGATTTTCCGTGGCCACCGAGATCACCAGATTTGACGCCACCGGACTTTTATTTGTGGGGTTATCTGAAATCCAAGGTATACATCAACAAGCCAAGGACTCTAACTCAACTTAAAAACAATATCCGACACGAAATCGCCGCCATACCGGCCGAAATATTGGCCAAAACGATGGAAAACGCCGAAAAAAGGACACATTTGGCCATCAAGGCCAGAGGCAAACATTTGAAGGATATCATTTTCAAAAACTAGCTGGAACAAATCTCCTTGAATCAAAATAAATGATTTTTCATATCAACACAAAAAAAATGTTTTTTTCAATGTTTTTTTTCAGAAACAAATGGGCCCGCTTTAAATGGCCTACCCTGTATATAAATCTGGCCTACTTCCATTATGATCCAACTAAGCGGTGGCGAAAGCCGTTGAATTTATTGAAAAATTATTAATATAATTTCAAGCGTGTTCGCTCAAGCAAACTTTCTACAATTCATGTTTATAGCGGGGCTTGAGAGTTAACTTTTATTTATTAAAATGGCATGAATTTTGCACAATGTTTAAGAATTTCGAAGTTAAAGTTTACGGGACGTGCGATACAATGAGCGTTTTTTAAGGCAACAAGTATTTTTTATGTTCTATATGATAATGGGAATTATACTAATCGAAATGCAAAAAAAAAGGAGAAATGCGGAAAAGTTATGAAGACACAAGCATAGGACTCAAACGTGAGCTCAATAATACTCCGCGGTGAAAGTGGTAAAATTTGCACTCGATAATTTAGCGCACTTAAAAACTGCTTTATAGGTGAACAACACACATTTCTAGAGAGCTTCAGAGTATAAGGCAACAGCAATCCCTGCCATGAAGAAACACTTTTGGACATGTATGTATTCTTGTTTGTGTATTTCTATGCTATTATATTTTCATATCCGATGCAAAGTTGAAAATTTTCGCTTTAATCCACTTTTAATTATTAAAACGTGCAAAAAAAAGATTTAGAAATTATTGCCCAAGGAAGCAAAAATATTTCACACACTCTTTTTCTCACCCAATTAGTTTTTCTTAATCACTTCAAATTTTTCTTGTATTGAAATCGCAATTTTTTTTTTACTTTTATACACTTTTGGTCCTCCAAATATTCTGCTTTGCGTGTTCACTACTGACAATTCTGATTTCACTCGCAACGGAAGAGATGTTATCGTCTGCGATTACAAAGAGAAACTATTTCATATTTATATTCACAGAATCGATACGTGCGCTTAAATCTTGCTCGTCCACCAGCAACATCAATGACGTGAGTAGCGCGTATCAGCAGAAGCAGCAACAACCCAGCAAAAGCCCCCTTTCAGCCTTTTTGTTTATCTATATCATACATAATACACATGTATGTGTATGTGCGCTTATCTTTGAGCCTGAAGTATTTCATGATAGCCTGACTTGTTGCTTTTCTGGGCTTTTTCTAAAGCTAGCTTGGTAGTAGTGTAGGTGTAGTCGTTAAGCATACTGTTGTATGTTGTTGTTTATTTTATGAGCCATAAATATTGTAAGTTTATGAATTTAGATTCTTCTAATTTCAAATTGAAAATATTAAAAGGGGGGAATATCGCATAATGCAATTAGCGAAAACGCCTATTCAAATTCTTCCTCACGTTAGTAATTTGTAGTAAACATTTTCTAATTAAGTTGACCGTTATACAAGTTTTCGAAATAGTAAACAAATGCCTAGTCTAG
Source organism: Anastrepha obliqua (assembly GCF_027943255.1). Classification (NCBI taxonomy): domain Eukaryota; kingdom Metazoa; phylum Arthropoda; class Insecta; order Diptera; family Tephritidae; genus Anastrepha; species Anastrepha obliqua. Next base: position 94,947,543 of record NC_072892.1, read on the forward strand.
TTTTAGGTAGATATAATTTTTTATTTTTTTTCATTTATAAACACACAGAAAAAAGTGTATTGCGAATTTAATTAATAACTTATTAGTAGAATAAGAACTTGAGCTGAACTTTTTCTTTCGATATCTTATAAATCAATTGGTACTGATCCACTTATCACTTGAACAATTCGCTTTGATACGGTGCAGTAGGTAGACATAACTCTCAGAGCTTCTGTTCGTTGTAACCGTGGTGAAAATGTTTCAGAGATGGGGCCAATATCAGGCCGTTAATGGCTCTCAGCGATTTTGAAGGAATCAGCTGATTGGCTGACGTAACCGAGGCCATGACAGCAGTTTGTTTACGAAAGCACTGAGATTACATTGGTGATATACGATAAAAATTACTCATTTTGCTTCATTGCTGTTTAAACAACGATTGGGCAGAGCACGTTAATGTATAGAGAATTCTCAATGACAGAAACGCATAGAGGTAGATTCGTTTTGCGAACGTTGTATACCACAGACATATTTTTCACCAAAAGTTAACAGCAATATACTCAACTAATCAAATCAAACAGGAGTTGAGTAAAATTTGCTTGTAAAGAATGAAGAACAAAGAATTTTGATGCTGTAGGTTAGCCACATATATAACTTTTAAATGTGACCATTAATAATATATTTATATTTTTTTTTTTACTTTTCATTTCATTTGCAAATCTTTCCTTTTTGATTATTTCAAATTTCGTTACTTATTCAATAAAATATAAAAATATGATTAAAAAACAAGTATTCTCAATTCAGTACCGGCTATTAGTAGCGTTATTAGAAACAACAAATCATCCAAAAATATACCGACGGTGTAATTAGTTAAAACTTTCGTTACAGTGTTATTAAATTCCTTCAATCAAATCAAATTAATTTCTTCGTAGAGAAATGCTTCATATTTATGCATAAAAAACAATCGATCACACATAAATACATCTTTATATAAGGTGTGTTAAAAAAATAAGGTGAATTTTAATTTTTCTTAAAAAATATTTATTTATTCATTAATTATTTTATCTCCTTGAAAGTAGTCCCCCTCAGATATAATACACTTTTGCCAGTGTTTTTTCAAATCCTCGAAGCAAGACACAATGTATGGCTTCATTGGAAATAAACCAACCAGTATTTGTTATATTTCGTAATATTTTGGATTGTGTTCGCTGTATGAGCTGAAGATTTGTGTTTTTAGCCGTTCCCCATATTTCTATTCCGTATTTCCAGATAGCATAGTCACTTTATTATAGAGTGATCGTTTTGATGCTCCTCCGATTACCAACGTAATTGCCGGTACTTATTCTTAATTTGGTTTCTTTTGTTAATGATATGCTGTTTCCATATCAGTTTTTCGTCAATAGTTATTCCAAGATATTTTGCTGATGTTTGGGCAGATTTTTATTTTGTTGTTTTTTAAAGAAAGATTATATTTTGATATCTTTTTGTTTGTATAGTTGTATAGTTTTGTCTTTATTAACGTCTATATCCCATTTGTCAAAACAGTTTACTGTATTGTTTATTAATTTTTGAAGTGTAAAGGTCGCCAATTTTTCGTCATTGTTTGATGCCATTAATACAGTATCATTCGCGAACGTTGCTATCATTGCATTATCTGTTGACGGAGTTGGCACATCTGCGGTGTATATAACATAAAAAAGAGGACCTAATACACTGCCTTGCGGTACACCAGCTGTCATTGGTGAAATATCGGAATATTCATCTTCATATCTTATATAAAATTTTCAATCAGTTATGTAGCTCTTCAAAAGTTCAAAACAGTTTTGTGGAAAGATTCGTTTGAGCTTATGCAAAAGTCCTTTATGCCAAACTTTATCAAAGGCTTTTGCAATGCCCAGGTACACAGCTACACAATATTTTTTGTCATTCATATCGTTAAGTATTTTGTTAGCAACCCTCTGGATTTGTTGGACTGTTGAGTGTGGCCGTCTAAATCCGAATTGATGGCTTGGTATCACTTTTTTTGCTATTAAAATTGGTTCTAGTCGGTCGAACAATATTTTTTGAAACACTTTTGAAAGTATTGGCAATAAGCGGGTTGATATGAGGCAGTTTTGTTGGCATCTTTTCCTGGTTTGGGTATGGCGGTAATTTGAGCAATTTTCCATAGTCGTGAGAAGTATTAGTCTCTAACATGCAATTAAATATATTTCTTATGAATTGCAATGGTAATCGAAGAAAACAGTGAGCAAAGCCTTGAACTCGAACTTGGCGCGCTTTTTTTGGCCATGGCGCTCCTGGACTCCACCATTGACCCTTTAAGCAAATCTGGATCATCGTTGATGTCATTTAACAGTTCCTGAGCGATTCTCATGCGTCGTTGTTTTTGGTCAAAATTAAGCAAATTTGAAACGAACTTCGCTGCCACACGCTTCATGCCCAAAGTTCCAAAAAGATTGCATGAAATGAGCTAACCGATATGCTGACATCTCCGGCAACTTCTCTAATTGTGATTCGACGATTCTTCATAAAATTTTCTTCACTTTCTCAACATTTTCATCGGTTGTTGATGTGCTGGGGCATCCAGAGCGAGCGTCGTCATTCACATTTTCGCGATCTTCTGTGAAAAGCTTGTTTCACTTGTAAATATTATTTTTGACTCAGAGTACTCTAACCGTATGGTACTGTAAACATTTCAAGTGTTTTTGAGCACTTAATTTCACTTTTTACACAACATTCGATGCAACTTCTTTGATCCATTTTTTTTCGAAATGAAATCGCCGAACACGCAAAACACTTGTCTTATTTATGTCTCTCTCAAACAAACTAAGCATGCTATATTGCTAAAACCGTGAACAAGTCTTCGAGACGAGTGTACCAATAGAAAAAAATGTACGTAGCCCGCGAAATTTGAAAATCATCTTATTTTTTTATCAAATCGTATTCAAATATACTACTTGCGCACAGGTACGAAGCAAGATGACATATGCACATACAAATATGTGAATTTATGTACGTATGTGGCTGCGGGCACTTGCCACTGTCAAAATATTACGATTCGCTGAAAATTCTCAAGGAATCCAGTGCACATTCATGAGCACAGGATTGTGCCAGAAATTATGAATTATGGAGCGTCAATAAAATTGTTTCACAATTCACTTAAATAACTTGTTAGGCCTTTATTATAAAGTAATATAATATTATTCGATATATCAGAACTTAAACTTTTTTGATCCTGAATTTTTTGATCCGAACCTTTACGTTCTTTTCCGTAAAGGCAAAGATGCTGTCAAAACTAGATGTATATAATAGAGGGGGCGGAGTCATGATTGGATTTCGCTGTAATCGTCACGCATCATTCATTCAATTGCATGAGACTGAGACTATATTAGAACAGCTATGCGTGCGAATACGTGTTTCGAATAGTTTTCTTTATATTTGTGTTTCTTATATTCCACCCTTAAGAAATGAGTGCTTGTATAAGTCGCATGTTAACAGGATGTTATTGGGAATAACCAGTTATGTGTCTTAGGGGATTTTAATTTAAGCAATATAAATTGGTCATATTTAGATAATAACGTATGTAAATATATATAACACCTTCAAATATCAATAGTCCCACAGAATCTTATTTTATTGAAAATTTACTGGTCATGGGTCTAACTCAGATTAATGGGTTAACTATCATAATAGTATGAGTCGTTTATTAGTTTTGATTTTTATAAGCGACAACATTAGTTCTGCTTTGTCGCAGCCTTGTTCTTCAATATCGCCGATTGATATTCACCATATTCCTTTAAAGCTATACTTGGAATTTTTAGATTTTTTGAAGTGAAAACTTCTTTAGAATCGTTGGGAGTGATTTGGGAAAAAGTGAAACGAAAAAAGCGACCAACTTGGCTACGAATCGTTATATTATATGTTGATATAAACGTAGCGACGAACTAAATAAAAATAACTTTTACTTTTCCTTGTGATTCGAACCAAGGATCTTGGATCGGAAGCTCACATTGCTAGTCGCTCGGCTACCGCGTCATGCTGTAGATGCTGGCCTAAAAGTTATTTAGTTACGAAGCGTTATATTATATGCTGATATAAACGTAGCGACGAACTAAATAACTTTTAGGCCAGCGCCGATAGCATGGCGCGGTAGCCGAGCGACTAGCAATGTAAGCTTCCGATCCAAAATCCTTGGTTCGAATCACAAGAAAAATTTTTTTTTTTTTAAATATTTTATTTTATTTTATGATATGTTTATGAGGAGCTTTTTTTCATGGCAGAAATACACTCGGTGTTTTGCCATTGCCTGCTGAGGGGTGAGCGCTATTAGAAAAATAGTTTTCCTTAATTTTGGTGTTTTCACCGAGATTCGAACTGACGTTCTCTCAGTGAATTCTGAATAGTAGTCACGCACCAACCCATTCGGCTACGGCGTTTGTTTAATTTTACTGATGCAAAAATGAGGGAAAATATTTGAATAAAGTTTGCTTACTCTTTACACATTTTCCAAAGGTGACGGAGAACCAAAAAAAAAGTCGATTTTCAAACAAATACGAGTGCATATGTGTAATTGTGTTAGAGTTTCGGTCACGCCCCAGCAAAACCTGCGTGCATATGTGTTTATATCATTCAAAAAAATGTAATTGTGTTAGAGTTTCGGTCACGCAGGTTTTGCTGGGGACGCTCATAATAGCAACCGCGTGTGTATTTTTATATTCGTAAATATTTTCATTTTTAAGTTTTTAGTTTACCGCAATTATGCCGAAAAACAATGCAGAAAAGTGTCGTGAATATCGACAGAAAAAAAATCAATAAATAGCATCACGGAATTCATTCACGAAAATTTAATAAAGTATACACCAGAAGTATCGCGGATACTTAGAAAAGATTACGATAAAGTTCCAATGATTTTAAGTGGCGATTTTAACGTAAATTTTGCATTAGACACAGCGGTTCCTTCAATTGACTTTCTCAATACAACATTCAATTTAAAAATGTGTAACAATCGCACTGAACCGACAACACGATCAAAAACAACAATTGACGCGGTATTTCAAAGATATGTTGACAACATCGAAACCAAAGCATTTGTATCATATTTTAGCTATCATAAGCCACTCGTATCATTTGTTGAAATTGAAAACATTGAGGATGAATAATAATAAAATGAAGAAAATAAAATATGAACTTTATAGCAATATTATAATGAACCTATAATTATCCCGCCCCTAATGCTGCTTTCGTCTCATTCTCTCTCAGTTTGTCTTACGGAAGGTTTCACTTCTATCCCGTCTAACCGTTAGACTGGTATTTTTTTTTTTAATTCAGTCCTTATAGTGCTCATCCTTCCTTTAATTTTGCCGGGTGTGATTTCCAAACTCTTTATAATGCTTTACGTGAAATTGATTGGGAAGTATCTCTAGGCAATATTGAAGTTGCAGAATGCTTGAAGATATTTAAAACTTTAGTCCTAGAGCTATGTTCTCAACATGTTCCAATTTTTAAGAAGTTCAAGTTAACTAACGAAACCCGCTATTATGATTTTTTTATCTTCCACAGTAATAAGTTTCGTACTTTAAATAAGTCTTTGCATAAAGATAACATTCACAAATTTGAGCTTAATATTAAAAGTAATCCGAAGAATTTTTGGCGATATATTAAATCGATTAAAAAGGCCTCTTCTATTCCTATTACTGTTTTTTATATGGACGTAAGTGCCTGCTCTGTCAGTGATGCACCGAATTTATTTGCCGATTTTTTTCCATCTAACTTCGTGTCTGATGAAGATATTCAGGAAGAACATTTGGCAGCCATTCGCCATAATGGCTTGGGGAAAGTGTCTTCCACAGTTGACTTAGTTGCACTTGTTCTATCAGATGATGATGCCATTGAGGGATTGTTAAAGATTAAAAACTCTTCTCATTCGGATGTAGACGGGCTTTCTGTAACTTTGTTCAAAAATTGTAGCTCTTGGGTGTAACCTCTTAAACTAATTTTTAACAAATCCTTGGCTGAAGGAAAGGGCTATCCGAGAAATTGCGGAAGAGGTAGATATCAGCACTTTTGTGGCTGACTCCATTGTGACCGAAGATTTGGCCATGAAGAGAGTGACGGCTAAATTTGTGCCAAAGCTGCTGACCGCGGGTCAAAAGGAACTTCGTGTTGAAGTCTCACAGTACATGCTGGTGATGAGTCCTGAGTGTACGGGTACGGTCCGGAAACCAAAATGCAGTCGTCACAGTGGGAGCATTCCACGTCACCAAGACGTATTCAAAAAGCGACGCGAGCACTAAATACCATGTTACATTCACACTGCTTGACAGCAACTGACGCTAGCGACAGGCGGGAAAAAATTCACACATGTGCAGGAAGATTACAGGTCTGCTTATGCAAGCGCGCGTAATTCAAATTTGTCAGGTGTTAGAAATAAAAAACAAAGTTGGATACTTTTCTAACAGACCTCGTATACGCATTGGCATATGTTAGGCGGGAATTGGATCATCCGGGTATTTACTCCCTAATTATTGCACGTACATATGATAAAGCGACGCGTCGTGAGATAGGTCGTGGTTGCTTCAGTATATATATATATAGTTATGTACCACTATAAGATTAAAGATGTAATTCAACTTTTGTACGAGCATAACTAACATAATATATATTTTTATATAGCAAAACACTAGTGCGTTCTACGCATTCTCGCCTAAAATCAGTTTCAATACAATAAAATTTTAAAAATCTTCATCAAATGTGTATAAAGGCGGCCGCCATAGCAGAATTGGTTGGTACGTGACTATCATTCGGGTGTGCGTCGGCTCGGCTTTCCGTGCCTGAACATCAAAAGCTCAAATTATAGAAAAAGTTTTTTCTAATAGCGATCGCCCGTCGACAGGCAATGGCAAACCTCCGAGTAAAATTCTGCCATGAAAAAGCTCCTCATAAAAACCATTTGCCGTTCGGAGTCGGCTTAAAATTCTAAGTCCCACCATTTGTGGAACGACCTCAAGACGCACACCACAAATAGGAGGGGGAGCTGGCCCAAACTATTAACAGAAGTGTGCGAGCCAATTATTTATTTATTTTCTTTAATTTAAATTTAAAACGCACGAATCAAGTTGTGGGGTCGTTTTACAGTGTGTTTTGTTTCTGTTGTAATCCTCTTTTTAAATTAAAGCAGACAATTGGTGCTTATAATTGAACAAATTTTTTTGAAAATGTAAATTGAATTGAATTTCACTTGTCAAAGAAACATAGAAATAAACTCATTCAAATGCCTTGCAAAATTGCGTCGGCCAAAAGTTAATTTGATTTACTACTGAAGCCAAAAACTGTGCAGGACCAATATATTAAAGACAGAATTCACTGCGATCTGAGGCTTCTCTATACATTAACGTTGACTGAATTGGTTGAGTGTGTGAATACCTTTGAAATGAGCGGACAGAACTCTACTGTCGAGTAGTCGGTGGCATGATAGTCGAAGTTACTCGCACAATTTTGTTTTTTCACCATAGTGGATGGGCAGACCTAGTAAACTATCATCCTTGCGCTTATAACGGTAATTTGTTTTGTGCGTAGCTCAGCTCTCTATAAAAAATGGTGAGCACGGCTGCCACAATAATTTCCGTTTGCTTTGAATTGGTCCCCTTACATTTGCCATCAGTGCCCTGAGTAGGGATGCTATCTTAGGCCCAGAAAGTTAGTTGGGGATCCAATCTTATACTAGGTACTCTAGTGTGGTGGTTAGTATATTGCAACAGGTTTGCATGTTTATTTTTAGTGGGATACCCTTATTAGTATTAGTAACTCTATTTTCTCGGAGACCAATTTAAGACCACGTGAATCTAATTACGTTTTTGTCGGCATCAGGACTTTGTTAAGATTTCTGCAAGCTTCTTCAGGGTTTCGTGCTGAACGAACGTGAAAGCGGCAGTTTGTCTGGAAATCCGATTAGAATAAAATAAATAAATACAAATAAATAATTGGCGCGTATACCCTTTGCTGTGCTCCTTCTCCTATTTTGGGTGAGCGTCTTGATGTTTTCCCACAAAACGGCGGGCCTACATTTTTATGCCGCCTTTGAATTCACATGGTTTTTGTGAGCAGATGGTTTTTTAGGAGGACAGTTTTCATGGCAGAAAACGCTCGGAGATATACCGTTGGCTGATAAGGGGGACCGCTATTAGAAAAAAATTTGGTAGCCACGTAGCAACTCATTCGGCTATTGCGGCCATTCAATTAGAGGTCAATTAAATTTGCCAATAAAAACGTGCCTAATTTTGCCGAAAGAGCATCACTGAAAAAGTATGTACTTACATTCCCGATTTTAGCATCTTTCACAGCGATGGAAAGCGTATAGTATAGGGTGTGAGTACTATGCAAATTATGATTGGGAATATTTTTATTACAAAGTATTTTTTGAATGGCGTTGCCACTGATTTTTTAATGCAGAAAGTATTGAAATTGCCTTATTATATAAGGTATGTACATTAAATAAAAAAATGTCAACAAAAAAATCAAGTATTTGCCTTCATACCTTTTTTCTTAAGTGGTTTAGAAGTGCTAAATACATTTGGTTTATTCACAAGGGTATCATTGCGGCCGCCGTAGCCGAATGGGTTGGTGCGTGACTACCATTCGGAATTTACAGAGAGAACGTTGGTTCGAATCTCGGTGAAACACCGAAATCAAGAAAAACATTTTTCTAATAGCGGTCGCCCCTCGGCAGGTGATGGCAAACCTCCGAGTGTATTTCTGTCATGAAAAAGCTCCTTATAAAAATATCTGCCGTGCGGAGTCGGCTTAAAACTGTAGGTCCCTTCATTTGTGGAACAACATCAAGACGCACACCACAAATACGAGAAGGAGCTCGGCCAAACACCCAAAAAGGGTGTACGCGCCAATTATATATATATATATATATATATCATAAATGAGGTACTGCTAGATATCGTAAACTTTAAACGACTACCTAAGGTATCGTACAAGTCATATTCAGAATTGCCACCTAGTTAAAAAAAAGTTGGCTGTGTTTCAAGTACTCTAAATATTTATTTAACCGTTAAGAAGTTTATGTCATAAGATACTTGCGGCTCCTTGAGGAACATCTATTTGTATATTCTTGATTGCATGGTTATCTTCAAATTAAGAGAATTATAAATGTTTAGGGGGAACTAAATTTTTTAAACCTCTACGATAATGTGAAAAAATGATATTTATTCCAACAAACCATAGATATAAACAATTTTTATAGAATTAATCAGAAGTATTTAGTTTGGTAGTCGCCGTAGCTGAAAGAGTTGGTTTATACCTACCAGGCTATTGTTTGTGCCCAGTTTCGATTCCCGGGCATGAAACACAAAATGATGGAAACAGTTTTTTCTAATAGCGGTCGCCCCTTGGTAGGCAATGCAGCAATGCAAGGCTGTGGGTGTATTTGAGGCATGAAAAACCTCCTCATAAAAATCCAATTATATATATGTATATAAATAATTATATATTGTATATAAAAGTTCTTTCGAAAGACGCGTTTAGATGTTGTTTGAAAATAAATAGATTCTTTCAGGTTTCACTATTTTTATTCAATTTTATATCACGTGCGCTACAGCAGCAAAATTCACAATAGAACATCCAATTTTTGGTCTGCTAGTCGGTTTCCTTTGAACTATAGACTCATTCCACAAAAAAAATTATTTTTTGCGATATGTCGTTCTTAAAGGTCGAACATATCCAAGCGTTGCTTTTAAAATACCTTTTATAACACGAACCGGTCAAACAAGAATAAGTATAAATTATTTGCGTGACAAACATCCGCCCTATTTGGGCTGGCCTGGAAAAATTGTAAGTGATTTAAACTTACCAGCAGGCAAACATCGCTTACATTAAATTTCATTTTTATTCTCATTTCCTTTATGAAGTTTATGGTTACAAAATCTTTCAGACTAGACGTACAAAATCGCTTTAATATAATATTTAAAGAGAAGATTTAAAATTATTTGGATTCCAGGTTAGATATAAATAGAGATCTAGTAGGGGTGAAATCAAGATCGAGACAATAAGCCAATTTTTTAAGCACACTTACTTGGATATGGTTAGAAATAAATCATATATTATATATAGTATATATTTGAATAGGCTTTGGTCCAGTACTTGTTCGAGGTATAAGTAATTAAAAAATATATACATATATTCTAAAAAATTGTTTGTAGTTAAGCTGCAACGAATAATACTGAGAACAAGTTAATGTGCATGCTTTGCTTGATCAAGAAGTAATTTGGTTGATCCCATGAATGGTATAAGTAAAGATGTGTCAGTTCCCTTACACTCAGCTATTTTTACCCATCAGTATGAAAAAATATTAGTTACAATAGATAAGTATTAGTACGAAATACAGTGAATCTTCTTAAGATGGCAAAAATATTTTTTTTTTAACTTTGTCGAGTTCGAAATGCCGAAGGAACAGATGTTGAGTTCTGAAGAAAAGGGGAAAATGGAAGCGTACAGTGCTGCAAGAGTTAGTTTTGTAACTGCAAATGTTAGTTTTGTGTTAGAAATGTGCAGATGGATAAATAAAACTAATGGTGCTTAGAAAAATTAAAGGAAAAATATGTGGGAACCAGCATCTTAGTTATTAATTCAGTTCATAAATAAGAAATAGTGCGCAGTGTCAATTTGCCTTTAAAATGCATCAAAACGAATAAACTACACCAAAAGTATAATAAAAAAAAGGTAACTGTATCATATCCATAAAGCCAAATAGCTGCAGAATCGCTTGTTCAGTGACGTGAAAAATGGTGCAAGGTTGTGTTCAGTTATGAGAAACGTTTCATCTTAAATGGCTCTGATGGGCTCCAGTAATACCCAGTTCGAGTTAATTGAAAAAAGGGTGTGTGAGCAGAACATCATCAGATAGGTGCCGGTGAAATGATTTGAGCCGAATGTGCCACAGAATTTACATGGATTCCCAAGAAAATCAACTTTTCAATATATTGGGAGCTACTGGAGAAAGACCTCCTGAATACATATTACAACAGTGCAGTGCAGGAGTTCATTCATTCTTTCCAAATTTCGACCAATTTGTTGATGCCGTTCCGCCAAAAATCGCCTGGTCTGGTGTCAAAGAAGTTGGGCCAGTTTTTAAGGACCTCTTTGTTATCGAAGATAACGCCCTTCATATGGTTTGAAAGGGAGCGAAAAGGGAATCGGTCGGTGCAAGGTCCGAAGAATACGGCGGATGCTGAAAGACCTCCTATTCGAGCTCTTGCAGTGCGGCGTTGACGACTTGTGTAATATGGTGCCTGGCGTAGTCGGGAATGAGTAAAGTTTGACCATGTTGATCAGGTCTTTTCAGTCGAATATCTTCATTCACGTAGTTTAGCTGGACAATGTAGAGCTCCTTGTTGACCGTCACATTCTTTTCGAGCATTTTCCAATGCAGCATGCCCTCCCAGTCCCACCAAACACATACCTTATTCTTTGCTTTAACACTCTTTCTTTGCTTTATATTGATGTTTAGACACCATTTATCATGACAATTCGGTACAAAATGCGCTGTTTATGACCGCGTCTCGCTCGGTGGCTGGCGAGATCCTTTTTGATCTCCATGAAAATCATAGAAGAGCCGGTGTCAAAAATGTTGATTTTTTATGTTGCATAGCTTTGCTGAGCAGAAAGAGTTTTATCGAATGAATACTTACTCCTTGCCAAACAGCAAACAAATTGTTGTAAAATAAAACAAATAAAAGGAAAGAAACGTGCTGCTTAAAATTGGCTATTAAGAGATCTGTCCTGGCATTCTTGCTGAAACCCTAAAACCCTGATTTCATCCATGCAAATTTTATCTAGGCTATATTATCTATATTATTAAAATAAATATTTGTATTGTTTAGTATTTTAAGTTTACTGATCACCTTTTTGGATTAATTGAATTTATGGGAATTGACTTTAAAAGTCTATTAAACTAATTAAAAATAATCAATGGAATGACAAAAATTTTAGTAAATACTATTTTTATTTCAGATGATGTTTCGGGTAAATTATATATGTATATAAAATTCTTAATAATACATTTTCTCAAAGTGTTTTTGTAATTTATTTAACTTTCTAATGAATATGGAGTGTAATATATTACAAATAATTTTATGTTAAAATAAGTCGCTGGCTCAGGTCTTGATGAGGCACGTGCTGTATGTCATCAAGCGGCCGCCTTACAATTCGAAAGTTAACTTCATTGCCACTCAAAGTGCCCGTTGTCATTTTCTGTGCAATTATAAGGAAATAAAAGAACATTGCTGTTATTGGTTCTCATTTTAAGAAAAAGCAGTGATAAAAGGAATTATTTGTGTATGCACCTGAAAACGAATTGATATCATCCACAATTCTTCCTTGCCTGCATCGTTTTTAAACAGCTTCATGTCGCTGACAAATTCTATTAGACGCGGATCTGCTGGTACTTGCAACTCCTTTTTTACATTAAATGGCCTATTAGGATTCCACATGGTCAACTTAATTGGATTGAATGTAACACAATAGAGATTATTATGACTATCCATCGTTTCGGCTGCACATTCACTACTACGCTGGCCCAATAAACGAAATTCATCTTCCATTGCCCCCGAGTTGTTAGCCCAATTGGTACGATTGTTCAACACATTCAATGGTACTGCATATTCACTATTGCTGGCCAATGGATGGAAGTAGAGTTGACGTTGATCGGTGGCCAAAGCAAATATGCCATCCATCAGCGTGAATCTTTCACCAGCAATGGTGTGAGTGCCATAATCGGGATCTGGGTACATGAATTTATTCTCGGCACGCCAGGCGGTATTCTGCTCCGAGTCATAAATAACGAGACCGTGATACGAGACATCAGCCTTAAATGATTTATTTATACAAACAGAGGAATATAGGAATGTATGTGAATAGAAGTTAGTAAAGAGAAAAACTGGTCCCACTGTACAAGGGCTTCCAATTCTTACGTACAATGTACACATGTAGCCGTTGGCAGCGGCCTTTTGGAGGAGGATCATGCACAACAACCACTGGTGTGATGAGTAGAGAAGCGGTTGGCGTGTACACGTTTGTTTCGAAACGATAGCGATGAACTAATGTATCTGTATTTAAATCGAATATCAGTAGTTGTGGCGGACAATGTTGAGTGGTGCCAATAACGCCCGCATCAATAACCACCATCTGATCACAATCTGTCAACTGGGAGTATAGAAAAGGAAAGATTAATAACTATTTAAGAGATCACTGTTCATTACTTCAACTTGCCGCCAAACAGAATATGGATGTGATTTTATCACAATCACGTCCATGAGCATTCTGCCATTCATAATTTGGATATGGATTCAACACAGGGCCATTCGGTTCATTAGTATCACTCACAGTCGCCAGTGTGTATGGAATGCCTGTTTGGAATCTGGGGATCGTGGTGAATACGCGTGTACCCTTTTGTACTGTAAGCGGAGCGTATAGGTCCAGTGTTTCTTTGTTTGACAATTTTTCAAAATTACTTACCATGATGATGTAGTGCCAAACCGACGGGTACACCATTATTGGGCACGAGATTGCCATTCTTCAACGCCTCTTGTCGATCTTTTTCAGTAGGAAAACCATAGACGAGTTGTTTCCACTGAAATACGGTTTCTAGATCGCGTCGCTTTACACTGATTATGGCCTGTGGCGTTAAAGCCAATAACAGAATAAGTGGTGTTCCGATCCACATGACGCGAGTACCTGAGGAATGAGAATTTAAAATATTTCTGATAATAAGATAAGAAAATTATTCCCGTTTGCAATAAACAAATCTTATTCAACAAAACCTCCCTGCATTGCTATTTTCCTCCTCAGTTTTTCTTATGAAAGTAAAGATTCAAATTTAAAGGCCTATTAGGTGTTATTTTCGAAGTTAAATATCCCTATTTTGCTGTCTGAAAATTATTCTAGACGCTGTATCTTATTCTATAGTGACTAGATCCTGTTGGTTGCGAGGTGTTGTGTTTTAATGTTTTATCATAAGAAGGTCCGAACATTTTATGCAAAACCGCATTGATAAGCGTGGGTCGTGTTTAGTTAATTAATAAGTTGAAGTGTAACGGTAATAAATGAAAAAATTTTAAATCAAATGAAATGAACCGAAGAAAACACATTACACCATAAACAATGAAATTATCAAAAATTAGTGCAGATTTCGAGAAATTTTAAACTTTGTTTAGCATAATAATGCTTTATTAAAAGAGGTTGTCTGTAAAGTCGGTTTACTGACGGTAGTTTAACGTGATAACGTCATAAGAAAATACTAATACATAACATAACATAACATAACATAACATAACATAACATAACATAACATAACATAATATAACATAACATAACATAACATAACATAACATAACATAACATAACATAACATAACATAACATAACATAACATAACATAACATAACATAACATAACATAACATAACATAACATAACATAACATAACATAACATAACATAACATAACATAACATAACATAACATAACATAACATAACATAACATAACATAACATAACATAACATAACATAACATAACATAACATAACATAACATAACATAACATAACATAACATGCTGTTTGTGAATTTATATATGTACATATGCGCATATGCATACACATATGCGCTCACTTAAGTAGGAGAGAGCAAGATGTCGAACGTTGTCGTTCGTTTGCTTTGTTTGCTTTGTCGTTCGTTCCGCGCTTTCGCTTGCAGTTCATTCAAGGTAACGGCAATGAGCAAGGTAACACTAATGAGCAAGGTAACGACACATTTTTTCGTGCGTGCAGCCAGTTAAATCGAATTATAAGACGTTATCACGTCAAAATGTGAAATTTTTATTTCATTACACTTGTTTCGGATAGTATGATTTTCTTTGCAACATGACTTTTTGGAATTAAACAAACTCATAGCAAACGAGTGTTATAGCTTGTAAGCTCAGATGGGCGACGGAGATATAGTCTTAACATATAAAACGTAAGCGTGGTTTTTATGCGATTTCAAAAATATTTGATAACAAATTTAAGCGAGGTGTGGAACAATACGAGTTAGGGCGAATTTTATTAAGTCGCTATCGAGGTATACGCACTTACAAAAAAGTGGGCGCCAACTATTCAAAATTTTAATTGCGTCTTGCTTCGGTTTTTGGGTGCATTATTTGTAGCGAACAATTATCACGGTCTTTATATTTTGAGAATTATCGTTTTGGTTGGCGTGAATGATTTCTGCCTTTTTCAATAACAACCTTAAACACCTACCTTTGATAAAGAGTTGATAAGCCGCTAGTATCATTGAAATACAATATATCAATTCCAGTTTGTCTAACAGAAACGTGGCCGCCATAACTTATAAGCTATTTAACCAATTCGATGCTATCAAACTGCATCCAATGGGGTTGTATTATTTATGTTACTATACGCAATATATTCAATAAAATGTATAGTAACCACCATTAGCTATAAGGGCTTCGCATTGCATCATCGAGTCTTACTTTGTTTTAATTTCTCTAAATCAGCCGAATTTCCTTTGAGTTTTTGCTTAACTATTGCCCAAACATTTTCTATAGGGGTAGCATCAGGCGACGGGGAAAGCCGACCCAACATTTCAATCAAACTTCAACTTTGGAATACCGTTGCACCCATTTTTTTATGAGCGTCTTCAACTTCTCCAAATATTTTGCTGCAGATGCGCGTGACATTTTTGGACCTACATGGTGTATACATAGGAGTACTGATTCAAGTCGTTTTTTATATGTACGTGGGACTCATTTTGTTAAAAAAAGTAGGCTTTCTAAATTTTTACAAAACTAAAAAATTGCCCAGTGCGCATTGCGAAAAGAATATGTCTATTTTCCAGCATTTAGATTTTTTTGTAAAGGAACTTTAAGTCTGAATTTAGTCGGTCACACTTCTATTACACACACTTTAAATAATTAAATAATCATAATAAAACATAATAAGCAAGTATTTAATACTTTGCAATGTGGTGTATTCATACATATGAGAATAAATAATCGCTCCCTAGCGCGCATGGTTAGTTATTTTAAAAATCATCTTTGGCATGTAGTAGTAAACTTCTAAGCCATTAAATATGAGCATTTAATGAAAGCTCACCACAAATATGGTCGACTTCGAGTTGTTGCTATGAATTTGTTGTTGTTGTATTTATAATTTTTACCTTGTTATAATAACTTTCACTGCGGGCGCCTATTTCAAATATTTACATTTGTTAAAAAGCACATAACACAACAATAACTTAAGGAAAATGATTTGAAAATTATTCAAATCTGTTTTTTTGTTTTCTGCGCAACTCAAGAATATTGCACGATTGGGTGCGAGCCTTTAAACTTAATAAAATAGTATAATGCAATTTCACATATTTATAATAAAGGTCCGCAGATGTGAAACTTATTTATAGTAAAGCCAAATCACTATCACTAATTTTTTTGTGCAATTAAACAAAAGAATTACTTTTCCGCTTAAATAAAAATCAATCGTTCTAAAGAAGAATGCTTCTCATTCAATAATACTGATATGGATTCTGTAAGAACAAGATCAAGGTTCATCAAAAAGTCATATTGAACTGCAAATGGTGTTATATAATGTGTATGTATGTGCAAACCTACTTCCCTGCAGGAAAAATCCTATTTAGTATAAAAATATTCTGGTATGGTATACAGCCTTCTCTTTGTATACAGCCTCGCTCGCTTTACAAGTGAGTACGATTGGATGAACGGATTTATATTTTTACACTTGCTCAGTTTAAGCTTTAAACCGTCAAAAAAATAATTATTTCACTCCGTTTTTTGTTCTTTTCAATTAAGCCTATCAAGTAATATTTTTGTATTATTTAAAATGCGACGGTATTTACAGGAAATGCCTAAATATACAGGAAGCCAGCTGACAGAAATTTACGTCTGGAACAAGATGAGGTTTTTTTCGTTAAGGTCTCTGACATTGCTTATCAAGGTTGGGAAGTCAGCTAAAGATCTTTCACAAGCACTCGAAGCAATTTTATTCTCTACTGACACATAAAATATGGAACCGAAATTTAATTAGCATTAATTATATTTGCTCCTAAAGTGAATACCTTCAATTCCATCTTAATCCTTAATTAGTTTTTTTAAATAATTTGTTTCAATTTTTTTAGCATTTTCTTATACATAGTTTGAGTTTGAACCAATTTTTTAATGCTTAACTAATTACTGTACCTGAAAAAGTGTTCAATTAATTTTAAGAGAAAACTTATTCCCTTTAATATAAAATATGAAAAACTGTTAAAATATTGAAATCGAAGGAAATAAAAGTGTTTTTTTTCTATATTTTAACTGATCTTTTAGAAACATATTGGAATAGAATTTTGTTGGCTTGTATGAAGTGCTCTTTTAACTGGTATATGGCTGGACGATTGACATTTCGTAGGACATCATCAAGTGGAAAAAATCACTTGCTAACATAGAAAACAGACAGCACACGTACTGGTTGAGCTGAAGAGTGAACTGGTGCAAGGTGGTGCAAAGTTAATCATCCAATTTCGATTTGGAAAAACTTGTTTACTAAAGAAAAAAAAAATTATTTTGAGTGATGGAAATCTTTACTTTGCCCTTTTCGCGTTCCATTGTTTGTATTTTTGTTAACTGCAAGTGTCAAATATGATTGACATACGACGCCATTTAAAAAATTATAAATCTTCCGTAAAGTGACTATATTTGCGCCCACTTGTAGTTCACAACTAGTATTTTTCCCTGCAGGGTTATTGCTAAGTTTATTATAGGTCAGTTAGTACTTGTACGAATTTGTCAATAAAGAGTCTTTACAATGGGAATTAACGCGTTTTACGTAGTTTTAAGTAAATAAATTGATGACTTATTAAAATTGGATTTTTTGTTATTACTTTAGGTATTTGAAATTACATCACTACTAGACAAGATTAGACATTAGTTCTATCCATTTAATTGATAATCAGAGCAAGATTGATTTTAAAAAATCTTATTTAAAGGGCTTAAAATATGTCATTAAATTCAAAATGTATGCTCCATAAATGCTTTTAAAATAATTATAAGCCTTAATTAATGACTCAAGAACAGGAACTTGGTAAGAAGTTTTATTTGTGGTTTAATTTTAATAATTTTTCAATGAAAATATAGTTGATTCTCCCATAAAAATCACATAAATTCAAACTTCAAACTATGTAAAAATGTAAAAAAAAATTCAATACATTTTCGTCAAATTTAAAACTTTTTAAACAAAATTTTTAGAAAATTTTCGAGTACACAAGATGAAAGCATATTGAGTTTTGGTATAATAAATCACTCGTTTGAAGTAGCTCAAAAAGCGTATCGATTTTTGATTTTTTTTCTGTCGGTCGAAACATATATTCCATCACGCGCAGAACAAGCTTACGAGTATAGTGCAAGGCATAATTCGCCGTTTTAATTTTTTGATTTTGCGTGCCATGAAAAATTTTGAGTTTTGCAAAACAAAAAACAAGATGTTGATATTTTTCACTTTGATAGCGAATTCTGTCGAAAAGTAGTTACTTTCTAATGCATACTTGAAGAGAGCATAAACAGAACTATTGTCGGTAAAAAATATTTAAAAAATTATAAAATTAAAAACCCACACATTTAACGGTACCTAGAAAGTGTTTTTCCAACTCCCTTGTGTCGACTTTGCAACTTCCTGGAAATCGAAAACAGTTAGATTTAAGGATACTTAGGCTACTACTCAGCGGTAATTGATAGTTTTGGTTGTATCAGCGAGTTGGTGAAGTTTTTTCAAATATAGCTGTAAGCCTAAAAACTTAAAATAATTGTTAAATAGAGGGCTTGAAATAGATCATTTAGCGTGCCCACTTTAGTGCCCTTGCCTTTAGTGCATAGTTCAGCTCCGTATAAAAAGGCTTGGCCGTCATCATTATTTTCCGTTTGCTTTGAATTATATATACATATATAATTGGCGCGTACACCTTTTCTGGCTGTTTGGCCGAGCTCCTCCTTCTATTTGTGGCGTGCGTCTCGATGTTGTTCCACAAATGGAGGGACCTATAGTTTCAAGCCGATTTCGAACGGCAGATATTTTTATGAGGAGATTTTTCATGGCAGAAATACACTAGGAGGTTTGCCATGGCCTGCCGAGGGGCGACCGCTATTAGAAAAATGTTTTTATTTATTTTGGTTTCACCGAGATTCGAACCAACGTTCTCTCTGTGAATTCCGAATGGTGATAACGCACCAACCCATTCGGCTACGGCGGCCGCCAGGTTAGGTTAGCTACGTGTTATATTCGAAGTTAACTACTCCTATTCAACTTTATAGTGACTAGATCCTGTTGTTTGCGATATGTTGTGCTTTAGTGTCAGGGTCATGTTGTGCTTTTAGAAGGGTCATAGTAGCAGTATTTGGTAAATCAGGAAAATTGAGGCAGTTAATTAGAGTATGAACCTTTATTCGCAACAAAAATTACAACTTTACTAGTTTATGGTTTTAAGTGTCAAGTTTGTCTTCCTTAATACATATATTTATCGTCCACAATACCATGCACGTGCGTTGTGCTTAGAGAATTTTCTATTCATACTCACTACGAGATGCTATTTATTGCATCCATGTTTGGGATCCAACAGTAATGAAATTTTGCAGCGAACATAGGTCAGCCGTGAAATGTAAGAGTGAAAAACTGCATCATGTAGCGATACTCAGTTGAACAACGCCTAAAACTGATCCGAACGTTTTATCAAAAAACGCTTTGTGCATTGAGTGGTGAGGCATATTTTCACCTAAATGGATACGTTAAGAAGCAAAACTGCTGCAAATCCATGTATCGTTAAGAAAACTACGCACTCACAATTCGGTGAAGGATGAACCTTATGGTGATATGATAACAACCTTTTAATGACCTGGGATGCAGGACATGGATTTGGACAATATGTGGTTGCAAGAATATGTGGTTGGATAAATAAATGCTATAGACTAGAAAACACGAATAATTAAAAAATCATTTCATTAAATTTTGTTGTGATTTTTTTATAAAAGAAATTTTGCAGTCATATTTAATCATTCTCTAGGAAGGGGGCAAACTCATCTTCACTCATAAAAAAAGCATAGTATGTAATATAAACTGTATGTAAAATAAATAAAAGAAATGATTGAACAACAAATCACCTCCCACAGCTATTCTCCATACTCGGTGCCAATTTGGGTGGTACAAAAGAAGACTGATGCATCAGGAAAGGCAATAGGAGGGTTGTTGTTGACTTTCGAAAACTTAACACTGATACTATCGATGACCGGTATCCTATTCTAAATATGGATCAAATTCTCGAAAAAAGAAGAGTTATTTACAGTACACACAACGAACATGAGTTGTACTATTCAACCACTGAGAAAGAGCTTTTGGCCATGGTATGGCCACTAAGTATTTTAAGTCTTATATTTTTGGTGGAAAATTTGAACAGATGGAAGATTCTACTCAACGAGTATGCTTTCGACGCAAAGTATACATATATCGGGTAAGCAAAATCATGTGGCAGACGCTCTATCTCTTATTAGATACCAGGTTCACTATTTAGCTGTTGTCAAAAAGAAAATTGTAAGGGGGACTTTGGCTGTCACGTAACTTGAGGATTCGGAAGTCGAATTCTGCACGATCATTTCACATGTAGTCGCACACTTGCCCAATCAGTCGTTGTTCAGTAGCAACTAAGCAGCATGAGCGAAGACTGTGTTTTTTCGTATATCACTAACACAAACTTATCGGCAGCCTAAATTTGCACTATGATTTCACACATATTCCCACATTCGTTTAAACAGTCGTTGTTCAGACAGCAACGAAGTGCCATTGGTTAATTTTTTTCATATATCACAAATACAATCTCAATTTTTTTGTAAACCCACTCCAAGTGACGTCAACCCATCAACTGATTCTGTCAATTTCGCACAGAACCGAATAACGGTCTGCTAAAGAACTCACTTTTAAAATATTTTCACCATGGATAAGAGTGCTTACGGAATTTCTAAATAATTAAGCTCTTTATTACCTAAAGTATTAATTATTCCAAGTTTTTTGTTTCGAGTTTTAAACAAACGCTCAATGTCACCTTTGTTTTATATTTATTTATTTATGGCCTGAATTTGGTATATTCTTAAAGTTTTGGGAGGACCCATTCAATTTAAAACTTAAAGTGAGGATTTTTTTCGTTTTCAACCAGTTTAGTACTTTAAGTTTTTCAACCATGGTAAACTCAGAGAATAAAGCCATACAAGTTAAATAATTTTCATTTCCAAAAATCAAAAATTTTTTCTCGATTTTCGCAAATTGGCGGTGTAATTTTGAATAGTAACCTGTTTGGTACGTGATCATTTCTACAAGGGTTACACAGTTCACATTCCTTTATTATTTTAGTAATTTCCTTAAGATAATTAGGGTAATGGTATTTATTTTAAAACATTTTGCAAACTTTTAATTGCTTCCAAGTACATAACATTTAAAATTCAAAAAATCCGTAATATTTTACAATTCTTTAGCAGACCGATAAAGCTTGTTACAACTAGTTGCTATTAGTGTTTCGTAAACATCTTGAAATTGAAAAAAAGTCCTTATCGTTGGGCAGAAATATTGTTGCATTATTTTTTAGTAAATAGGTTTTAATAATGTGTTTAATATAATTGGTGGTTAGTTCTTTGTACGGTTAGGTTATTGGAAAATTTGTTTAATATTGTAGTAGAATTTGCACCACCTCTAATTAATTAAAGTTGATTTTTAAATACATTCAATGGTCGTTCTGTGATCTTAATGAAGCTCACAGAATCTTCATCGGCCGGATGAATAGTATCTATGCTAGACTCAGATTTTCGATTAAAATGACACCATCTTATATGCAGCATAGATAAATTAAACTAATATTCCTCCTAGAAAAATTAAGCACTAAATATGGGAATCAACATTTTTAGTTATTAATCCAGTTCATAAACAAACTTGTAGAGTTTGAATTAGTAATATTAATTTTATTGCTAATGTACGATTTAATTTAATAAAAAAAAATCTCCGAGAGTTTACCCTCCACGAAGAAAAAATGAATGTCGACAGCAATATTGCGCAGTCTCAATTTGCCTATTAGAAGCAGATGGGTGCGGCAAGTTTTAAAAGCATAAGAACGTATAAACTACACCAAAAGTTAAAAAAACCTCCATTGTTTCATGTCCATAAAGCCAAAAGGCTGCTGTTCGTGGAATCGGATATTCAGTGACGTGAAAAATGGTCAAAAGTGCTGTTCAGTGATGAGAAACGCTTCAACTTAAATGGCTCTGATGTCATCCGGTAGTGCTGGCATGCCAAGTTGGTTGAAAAAGAAGTGTGTGTGTGAGCCGCACATAATCAGGAAGGTGCCGGTGCAATTGTATGTAAGTCCAGTGTTTCTTTTTTCACAAATTCACATCATTCTTCTACTCCTCTTGACCACAGACGACCTCTTTCCCTTGAAGTATGTTTTATAGATCGCGTTGCCCTACATTGATAATGGTCTGCAGCGTTAAAGCTAATAGTAGAATAAGTGGTGTTTCGGACCACATGAAAGAAAAGTTGCTGAGGTATAGTGATTTAAAATTTTTCTGATAAAAAAGAAAATACACCAAGTGGTGGTTTTTCTTCACTTTGTTCCATTATAATTGCCTCCAGGGCAATGAGACTTTGTTAGTCTATCTGTGAGCTGCAAATCATATTCAACAAAGCTGCCCAGTGGACAGTGTTGTCTTAATTTTTTCAACAAACGAGTGAATGCGGTGAGGTGCGGTTTTTGAACTAGGACTGTCATCAGACAATAATTCTTCTAATAAGTGTTACCGGTAACGCTGTTACGATGAACGATGAACGTTATCGCTATAATGATGCAAATTTGTTATGGCCTGAATTAGTCGACATGGACTTGAAACAATTGCAAACTGACTTCCTAGAATGAGATCGAGCGAATTCCTTGTTTGGACTTTTTTGGAATACGTGAAAAGTAAAGTTTGTTTGGGTCAATTTAAAAACTTAAAAAAAAATTTCAAAGTTTTTAAAGAGCCACACAATTTTTCCTTGCCAACAATAAATACTACCCGCATAAATAAAGTTTTTTGATAAAAAAATAATCTATTTATTCGTAATAGTGGGGTTTTTCACAACAAATTAAATACTATGGAGGTTGAATTAGTTTTAAAGGTGACACACAGATGGCGCTATTTACCACTTTATCGCGTTGGCAATACTGAATATATATTCATGACAAAGCCTCATCCCTAGGCTTTGTTTATCAGTATCTGTCATTTCGCTGAAGTATAAACAACGCAGTGTTTTCGTGCTCCGAGTATGTCAACTTTCGTGCCGTCGAAACGCAATTTGCGGGAAGCTTTGCTTTTCTGCTTCAATTTGAAAAAAAATACAGCCCAAGCCCGTGAATTGCTGCAGGAGGCCTACCCAGACCATACTCCGTCGATTTCAACATGTGAGTACTGATTTCGACGATTCAAAAGTGGTGATTTTCACACCGAAGACAAGGAGCGTCTTGGCCAGCCCAAAAAGTTCGATGACGTGGAATTGGGGGAATTGGTAAACGAGGACTCGTGCCAAACCCAAGAAGAGCTTGCTGAATCATTGGGCGTTGATAAATCAACCGTTTGCAAGCGTCTAAAAGCGATGGGAATGATCCAAAAGCAAGGACATTGGGTCCCGTACGAGTTGAAGCTGCGCGACGTCGAACGGCGATTTTTTACGTGCAAATTGCTGATCGAGCGACAAAATCGGAAGGGTTTTTTGCATCGGGTGGTGACTGGCGACAAAAAATGGATCCACTACGATAACCCAAAAAAAACAAAAATCATGGGGTTTGCCCGGCCACGCATCAACGTCGACGGCCAAGCAGAATATTCACGGCAAGAAAATCATGCTCTGCATTTGGTGGAATCAGGTCGGCGCCGTATATTTTGAGCTGCTCCAACCAAGCGAAACAATCACGGGGGATCGTTACCGACTGCAATTGATGCGTTTAAACCGGGCATTGAAAGAAAAACGGCCGGAAACGGTAAAAAGGCACGACAAGGTTATTTTGCAACATGACAACGCTCGGCCGCATGTTGCTCAACCTGTCAAAAAATACCTTGGAACGCTTGGCTGGGAAGTGTTACCCCACCCGCCGTATAGTCCAGACATAGCTCCCTCCGATTATCATTTGTTCCGGCATATGAGTCTCGATTTGGCGGACCAGCGGTTCTCCTCGTACGAGGCTACCAAAATATGGGTTGAGTCATGGATAGCCAAGCAGCGGCCAGAATTTTGGAGAAACGGCATCCGGAAATTGCCCGAAAGATGTGCGAAAGTTGTAGCTAGCGATGGCCAATACTTCGAATAAAATATTTTGTACCGTTTTTCACAATAAAGCCCCAAATCTTCGAAAAAAACCTTTAAAACTAATTCAACCTCCCAATAGTATTTTGTTATATTATACAGGGTGGGCCAAATAAGACCTACTAATGTTAAGCACAAATAACTTTTTTATTTTTTGACATATTTATTTTTCTCTTTTTGTAGGTTATAATTGAATTGTTGGAAATTTATTATGGAACCCTACAGCAAGTTATGGCCACTAGAGTTATCGGTCCATATTTCTTCGAAAATGAGGATGAAACGCCGGAATCGATTTCAGGAGCTTCTTACAAAACATGGATTGAAAACTTTTTGCGGCCAATGGCGGAGCAGTATCCTAATTTGTGGTTTCAACAAGATTTTCCTTGGCCATCTCGTTCGCCAGATTTGACTGCGCCCGACTTGTTTTTATAGGGATATTTAAAATACAAAGTGTATCTTAATAAACCAGAGACTATTAGACCGCTGAAGCACAATACTCGAGACGAAATACTGAGCCTTCAACCAGAAGCATTATGTGGTGTAATGGGAAACGCGTTAAAAAGAACCAAAAACCCATTTTGCGCGTTTTTGTACAAACAAAATTTCGAGCATTCTTTAAACGGAAGGCAATGCAACAACACCATAAGCAGTGCAATTATCAAAAATCTGCCGTTTTCGAGCAATTTTAAACTTTACTTAGGATAATAATGTTATCAAAAGCCGCATACTCAGAATTTTCGTACAAATTTTGACTAAAATATGTGAAATTTTCATTCCATTTTACTACTTTTGGGTAATATGATTCTCAAATATTCACTATTGATATTTACACGCTACTTTTGAAATATCCTTTACATGTATTTGTATATCCTATAAAACACCACGAACTTCTTTACATGGTTCGTTGACCTGCCATACAAATTACTTTTGCGTGACAGCTTTCGTTCATTTTTGAACACTTTGTTTACTTTTATTGGTAATATTGACGCTTGTGTTATTTGCAGTACACGTACCTTTCTTTAATCGACAAATACGTATTAATTAATAAGATAATATAAATAATTATGCCCCGGTGGTAGTTGATAGGAAACTTGACCACTTAAGGGAAAATTACAACGATGCTGCAGCGAGAGTGCAACGTTGGCTTAACGAGGCTGAGTTAGATTTAGCCGGTCACAAAACCGAAGCAGTTGTAATAAGGGCTTGAGGGCGAAAGTCCTTTGAGCTGAACATAGGTACACACCATATAGTCTCGAAAAAGGCGATCAAATATCTTGGGGTCTGGATCGACACAAGACTTTGTTTCAGGCATTATTTAATAAATGTAAGTTGCAAGGCGGCTTCTGTCAATGGTGCCCTGACGCGACTTCTTCCTAATATAGGAGGGCCCCCGGGAAATCGCAGTCGACTACTGTCATTGGTTGCTGACTCTATAATTCTTTATGCAGCACCTATCTGAGCGGGGACCAAAAAGTCTAATCCACGGGAAGTCACCCAGAAATACAGGCAAGGCGTTGCGTGTAGCTTGCGCGTATAGAACGGTGTCTGATGATGCAATCTGCGTAATAGCTAGAAAGGTACCTCTAAGCCGCTTGGCAGATGAAATGTCTCGGCTCTATAACGGACAAGGAGTGTAGCCCACACCAGGAGAAAGAGCAGCGGAGCGACTGCTGACAATAGGCCGGTGGCAGCAGGGGTGGGATGTGTCACAAAGCGGACGTTCGACCTATAAACTCATACCAGGTGTTGATGAGTTGTTAATGGGAAAACATGGGGACACCGACTATCACCTTTCGCAGTTGTTCGGACATGGCTGTTTTCAGGCATACTTGCACCGTTTTAAGCTGGCAGACAGCCCTTTCTGTCCAGACTGCCCGAGTACTGACGAAAACGCAGAACACGTCATGTTTTATTCCGACCACTTTAGAGAGGAACGAGCTATTCTGGAGCAAGCCCTGGGTCATCAACCGTCATCTAGCACCCTCATACGAGATATGTGCGCAATCAGCGGTAAGTGGGAGACAGCGCAAACGTTCGCAGGTAAGATTATGACGCGACTCCGCCATATTGATTGGGAACGTAAAGCGTTTCAGCAACAGAGAAGGCGGACAGTTTCTCACGAACCGACAACAAGCACAGACATTTGAGTGAAACACTCAATACAGTATCGTACAGAAGACAAGGCGGTACTGAGTTAAGATAACACTACTGGAAGTTTTCCGTAGTCTCCTTTACTTTGGAACCACCTATAAGCACAGTGGGAGTAATTGGGACTATCGACGGTGTATAGCCTTCATATGCCTACAGGAGAGGAACCTGGACGCAGGCACCTGTTGTGTTGTTGTGTCTTCGGACATAAACGCGGCTCTACCCAGAACTTATACTTTTGTGGTCCCAGGCTAGAATTAGTCGAGGTGGAGGATTGTTATAGTATTAGTGGGAGCGTTCCCCACATACCATTGGTGTGACGGCACCTATAAGATGTTTCCGACATTTTGATTTCAACCTCCTTTAAAAAAAAGTATATATATATATAACTAATTAATAAGATAATAAAGAAACACACTCTTGCAGCTGATCCAACATTTGTGTATGGCCATTTGTTTAAAATAGTTTC
The DNA here is from genome assembly GCF_027943255.1 of Anastrepha obliqua. NCBI lineage: Eukaryota > Metazoa > Arthropoda > Insecta > Diptera > Tephritidae > Anastrepha > Anastrepha obliqua. The sequence goes on from NC_072892.1 coordinate 94,974,549, forward strand.
ATTGTGCTACAAATTCCCGAAAATTTTAATTCGGAACATTTCATATTATCATTTTTTTGGATTTTTGTTGTTTTAGTAGTCTTAGTATTGTTGGTGTTCCGCAAAGGGCTGTTTCCTCGATGCCTGATCAAGCGCTGAAGCAGAACATAATCTGTAGATGACAAAAAAAATGTTCCCAATTTTTGGCTGGTGAACATTTGCCAGTTAACTTTTAAATAAAATTTATCAGAAGTGGATCTGCCGATTACCTGTTAACCAAAACTAAAATGGATGCTAGTTGCAGTGCAGAATATTAAATGAAATTTTGCTTTACCTCACAGGAAGCGTCCATTCTGCTATTTCCTATAACAGTGACCGGTAAGTTAATGATAATAATGCACCAACTTTGTGTTTCGAGATATTTGGTAGCCGATTTCTTTTAAACTCTCCATTATGACAATTAATTGATCACAAAAAAGCAATAGGTTAATTTACATACAATAAGTGTAAACCAAACTTAGCTTCTGTCAGTTGAATGGATAATTTTATTAGGAATATTGCGTTCAAATTTCAAGTCGATCGAAGTAAAATTGGCAAAGTCATGAGTATTTGAGTGTCCTTGGCTCCAGACCTGGTTTCTATATCTGGTCGACTTTAATGCGTTCTTGCGAAATTTTGAAGTTTTTTGGGCTTGCAACTCCTACGTAAAATTTAAGCATCGAAAAAACTCCGCACAGATCTCGAGAAACATTTCCTTTAAAAAATATTTTTTTTTTTCAGAAGATTCTGTTGCGATCAAGTCAGTAAATCAAGTTTGATTATGAAAATTTAGAAAAGTTTGTTTAAGTGTTGCATCATAATATGCAAATAAACTGAATTATCTGATAGATATTGTTTACCTGTATCGTTAAAAAGAAAAAACAATGTTTAAAAATATGCGTTTTTCCACCGAAGTAACCTGACCTTCGTTTGCCATAAAGGAACTTTGCTTTTATTCCCGATAGCGCTTTGTGAATTCTTTTCTAAAATATTAATACATAATGATCGAACCAGTCGAACGGCAGTTAATCAGACCTTGATGGAAACGAAATCTCTTAAAATCATCATTCGGTTAATGGCAATATCGAATAGACATTGAGTAACGGTCCTAGGTGGTGTTATTAAGGTCATCTAACAATAGTCCTAGAAAATGTGCTGTATCGGCGGACCCAAGGGAAAGAGATGTTAGATGTGTTTAGTTTTTGTATTTTAGTGAATAGCGTCACAGCTTTTATTTGGTGTTTTACACTTTTTTTGTTTATTTTTTTGGCAATTTGATGCTTATGCAATGTGCAGTACACGTGTCTTTCTTTAGTCGTCATATAAGTAAGTAAGTAAGTCATTAAGAGAATAATTATAATATATAAATAATTTATAATATGGTAATATAAAGAATTAATAGATAATAAAAAAACTTAAGAGTTTGCAGCTGATTCAACATTTGTGTATGGAAGGTGCCATTTGTTTAAAATAATTTTATTTGCTATAAGTGCCGGAAAACTCTAGTTTCGGATTATTTAATATTATCCTATCTAAATCTTTTGTTTAACTGTTAGTAATCATGATATGCATGTCAGTATTAATTGCTTGCGGATGTTTTGGGTTTTGTTGTTTTAGGAGCCTTACTGTTGTTGCTGTTCCACTAGGGACTGTTTCCTCGATGCCTGGTTAAGCGCTGAATCAGAACATAATCAGTAGATGGCAAAGAAAAATATGAATTCCTAATATCTGGTTAGCAAACATCTGCCAGTTAACTTTTATGTAAAGAGTATCAGAGGAGGAATTGCCAATTGGGTGCTAACTCAACCCAAAATTCATTGTTAATAGCAGTGCAGAATATAAAATGAAATTTTGGTTTACTCATATTGGTATACTCTTGAAGGATTTTTTCATACAGAAGAAGAACTCGAACCTAGAGGCGTTTTGAAAAGAAATAACAATTTTTTCCGGTACCTCGCAGCAAGCGTCTACTTCTTATAACATTGGCATGCCTCAAAGTCAACCAACTATTGGGGTAAACGCCAATTATATGTATATATAATCTTACAGCAACAAATTATCAATAAAAACCTACACTTTAATTAAGCTACCAGGGCTAATAAATGCATGTCTAAATTTAAAATATGTACCAGCGTATTGGAAAGTTTCAGGAGTAATAATGAAAGCAAAACCTCGTAAAAGGCCTCACGAAGTTTCATCATACCGCCCGATCTCCTTGCTACCTCAATATCTAAGTTACTCGAAAAAATAATACTGCAGCAAAAAGTTATTCAAAAACAAAATTGTACTATCATTTTGCGCCACCTTATGCAAGTAAATCGCTTGTTGAATTACCAAGAAGGTTTCAGCTTTTGATATATTATATTATGTCGAGAAAAAAAGGAATCCATTAATTTCTCGGTAGATGGCTGTAGTGATCGATATCTCGTAAAGCATCGATCAGATAATTTAAAGTTTATGCTCGTTGTCAGGGTAACATTTCACACTAAAAAAAAATGTTCCACTAAGTTGTGAGTTAAAGGGTGTTAACAAGTTAACAAAGATACGATTTGGTATATTTTGCAGTTTTTCTTTGATAAAGGCGAAAATGCAAGCCACGCAGCTGAAATTGTAAATGGTGTTTATGGTGCCGATACTGTAACAGCTCGGTAGGTAGGTTTGGCAGCCGCATCGCACATAGAGACAACGATGCCACTTAGACCACGGAATGGGTCCGTTGTGAGCCGCGTGGGCTGGGCTACATTTCCCTTTCCATATTGAACCATCCTGAGCTTTTGACAAAGCGTAAAAGGTTGTTGATACCTAAAGTGTATAGATTATCTATATTCGTTAAGAAGTAGGATTTTAAAAATCGGTTTCTGCTTCTGGCTAGAGCCGGGCATGTGCAAAAAAGGTGTTGAATTGTTTCCAATTCCTCCTCATTTCTGCAGCTACGACAGAAATCATGCGTGTATACGCCTAATCTGCTTGCATGATTTCCTATGAGACAATGCCCTGTGAGGGCCCCTACTAAAGTCCTGATTTGAAGTCTACTCTTCTTCTTCTTCTTAATTGGCGCGATAACCGCTTACGCGATTTTGGCCGAGCTTAACAAAGCGCGCCAGTCGTTTCTTTCTCGTGCTAACCGGCGCCAATTGGACACACCAAGTGAAGCCAAGTCCTTCTCCACCTGATCTTTCCAACGCAGAGGAGGCCTTCCTCTTCCTCTGCTACCACCAGCTGGTACCGCATCGAATACTTTCAAGGCCGGAGCGTTTGTATCCATTCGGACGACATGACCCAGCCAACGAAGCCGATGGATCTTTATTCGCTGCGCTATGCCTATGTCGTCGTAAAGCTCATACAGCTCATCGTTCCATCGTCTGCGATATTCGCCGTTGCCAACGTGCAAAGGTCCAAAAATCTTACGCAGAATCTTTCTCTCGAACACTCCAAGCGTCGCTTCATCGGATGTTGTCATCGTCCAAGCTTCTGCGCCATACGTTAGGACGGGCATGATGAGAGTCTTGTAGAGTGTTAATTTTGTTCGTCGAGAGAGGACTTTACTGCTCAATTGCCTACTTAGTCCAAAGTAGCACTTGTTGGCAAGAGAGATTCTACGTTGGATTTCAAGGCTGACATTGTTATCGGTGTTAATGCTGGTTCCTAAATACACGAAGTCTTTTACAACCTCAAAATTATAACTGTCAACAGTGACGTGGGTGCCGATACGCGAGTGCGCCGACTGTTTGTTTGAAGACAGGAGGTACTTCGTTTTGTCCTCGTTCACCACCAAACCCATTCGCTTTGCCTCTTTATCCAGTTTGGAGAAGGCAGAACTAACAGCGCGGTTGTTAAGGCCGATGATGTCAATATCATCGGCATACGCCAGCAATTGTACGCTCTTATAAAAAATTGTGCCTGAGCGATTAAGTTCTGCGGCTCGTACGATGCTCTCCAACATCAGGTTAAAGAAGTCACACGACAGCGAGTCACCCTGTCTGAAACCTCGTTTGGTATCAAACGGCTCGGAGAGGTCCTTCCCAATTCTGACGGCGCTGCTGGTGTTGAGCAACGTCATCTTACATAGCCGTATTAGTTTTGCGGAGATACCAAATTCAGACATAGCGGCATACAGGTAACTCCTTTCCGTACTGTCGAATGCAGCTTTGAAGTCGACGAAAAGATGGTGTGTGTCGATTCTCCTTTCATGGGTCTTTTCCAAGATTTGGCGTATTGTAAATATTTGGTCGATGGTAGACTTTCCAGGTCTGAAGCCACACTGATAAGGTCCAATCAGTTGGTTGACGGTGGGCTTCAGCCTTTCACACAATACGCTCGCTAGAACCTTATAGGCGATATTTAGAAGACTAATCCCGCGGTAATTGGCACAAATTGCAGGATCGCCCTTCTTATGGATTGGGCAGAGCACACTTAAATTCCAATCGGCAGGCATGCTTTCATCCGACCATATTCTGCATAGGAGCTGATGCATGCACCTTACCAGCTCCTCGCCGCCATGTTTGAATAGCTCACCCGGCAGTCCGTCGGCGCCCGCGGCTTTGTTGTTCTTTAGCCGTGATATTGCTATTCTCACCTCGTCATGGTCGGGTAACGGAACGACAATTCCGTCGTCAACGATTGGGGTATCGGGATCTTCACATTCTCTGTGACATGCGCAGCTGTCACCGTTTAACAGGTTCGAGAAGTGTTCCCTCCATAATTTAAGATTGCTCTGTACGTCAGTCACCAGATCGCCGTCTTTGTTCTTACAGGACAACGCCCCGGTCTTAAAACCTTCTGTAAGCCGCCGAACTTTCTGGTAAAATTTTCGGGCGTTGTTCCTATTGGCCAGCATCTCAAGCTCCTCGCACTCACGTATTTCGGCCTCTCGTTTCTTCTGTCGGATAATACGTCTCTCTTCCTTTTTTAGCTCTCTGTAGCGATCCCACATGGCTCGCGTTGCGCCCGATCGCAGCGTGGCTCTATAGGCGGCATCTTTTCTTTCGGCGGCAGCATGACATTCCTCGTCGTACCAATTGTTTTTTCGGGCTCGCCGGAATCCGATTTCTTCTTCGGCGGCGGTACGTAGGGAACGAGAAATGTTGCTCCATTGCTCGCGCATGCCGGTGTGTTGGGCAGTGCTCTCCGAGAGCAGGAGTGAGAGTCGAGTGGCGAATCTTCTGGCTGTCTGTTGTGATTGCAGCTTTTCGATGTCGAACATTCTTTGCGTAGGTAGATGTACGTTTTTTGCTGCACAGAGGTGTGTGCGCAGTTTGGCTGCAACAAGGTAATGATCCGAGTCGATGTTGGGTCCTCGGATCGTACGTACATCTAATACACTAGAAGCGTGTCTTCCATCTATCACAACATGATCGATCTGGTTTCGCGTTTTTCGATCTGGAGACAGCCAGGTAGCTTGGTGAATCTTCTTATGCTGGAATCTGGTGCTACAGACTACCATGTTTCGGGCCCCGGCGAAGTCGATCAGCCTCTGTCCGTTACCGGATGTTTCGTTGTGCAGGCTGAATTTTCCGACTGTGGGACCAAAAATTCCCTCCTTGCCCACCCTGGCGTTGAAGTCGCCAAGCACGATTTTTATGTCGTGGCGGGGGCAGCGCTCATAGGAACGTTCCAAGCGCTCATAGAAAGAATCCTTGGTCGCATCGTCCTTCTCTTCCGTCGGGGCGTGGGCGCAAATTAGCGAGATGTTAAAAAATCGCGCTTTGATACGGATTGTTGCGAGACGCTCGTCCACCGGAGTGAACGACAGTACTTGGCGACGAAGTCTCTCTCCCACAACAAATCCGACACCGAATTTGCGCTCCTTTACATGGCAGCTGTAGTAGACGTCGCAAGGTCCTATGTTTTTCTTACCTTGCCCCGTCCATCGCATCTCTTGGATGGCAGTGATGTCAGCCTTTACTCTCACGAGGACATCAACCAGCCGGGCAGAGACACCTTCCCCATTAAGGGACCGGACATTCCAGGTGCATGCCCTCAAATCGTATTCCTTATTTCGTTTGCAGGGGTCGTCATCAGTGTTGGAAGTTCTCATCCGAGGCTTTGTTGCTGTTTTCATTGGGGGAGCTTTTTAAGTGGCGGGTCCCAAACCCAGCGCACAACCAGCTATGCTGGGATGCTTCGCCTTCTCACTTTAGCTCACTCCCGAACGGGTGTTCGGAAGCTAACCAGAGGATACGTGGGCTAATCCCGGACGTTGTGAGCTGCTTGAACCATATGTAGAAGAATCGTCCTGGCCACTCCCAAGTGAATGGCGATCAGTAACTTTCCCCACTTGCGTGGACTTCTACACATGGAACCATCCTCCAGTAACTTTCCCCACTTGCGTGGACTTCTACACATGGAACCATCTACTCAGTTTTATATAATAATACTCTTGGACAGACGTACATTTAGCCTTGGCCATTTTTGCCTAGCAATTTCGCAGGTGTTAGCGCTAATCCATCTCTGATTTGCAGAATTGATTAGTGCGTCCTTAATGAGAAGCTTACAAGTTGCGAGAGGTATCTCCGTAAAATTACTTATGTCTGGCATACAGGTACCTTCTTTTGCGAGTTGGTCTGCCCTACAGTTCCCTGGTATATCTCTGTGGCCTGGGACCCAGCATAATATTATACGATATTGTTTGGCCATCTCATTTAGAGATTGGCGACAACGTAAGACACTCCGTGATGTTGTTTGGAATGCATCCAGGGCTCGTAGGGCAGCTTGCCTGTCTGATAGAATGCAGATATCCGTTGATGATATTCTGTTTATCTTTAACCATTTTAAGGCTTCATGAATAGCGTTTATTTCCGCTTGAAAAACGCTACAGTGATCCGGTAATTTAAAGGATTCACTAATAGAAAGCTCTTAGCAAAATAACCCTGATCCTACACCGGTGTCCATTTTGCATCCGCCCGTGTAGATCTTAACGGGTGTGTTGGGTGTTGGATCTTCTTCAAGCCATTCCAGTCTAGAAGGGATTTTCATTAGGAAATTCCTTTCGAAGCAAAGAATGGGAGGGTGATAATCACAGTCACTGGGTATATCCGTGTATGAGTCTAAAATGGTTGAATGTCCACGTGTGACAGTTCTCCATTGTGAGCTCGCTTTGAGCCTTAAAGCGGCGCAGACCGCTGAGTATTTGCAGAAGAGATCTAGGGGTGGCAGATGTAGCATGATGTCCAAAGCCATGGATGGCGTGGTTTTCATGGCGCCACATATTGCTAGTTCCGCTGATCTCTGCACCTTATTCAATAAATTAGAATAGGTTTTTTTCTGCATAGCACACCACCAGACAACATTTCTATATAGAAGAATGGGTCTGACGACAGCAGTGTAGAGCCAATGAGCAACCTTAAGTTTAATTCCCCACGTCTTACCTAAAGCTCTCTTACGGGCATAAAAAGCTAGGTTCGCTTTCCTGACTCTTTCTAAGGTGTTTGACTTCCAAGTCATTTTCCTATCTATGCAGCTAATTACGTGCAATTTTGGTTTCGTCGATTCCGTTCAGGCATTTTTGATGTTATAGAAAATGTCGATAAAATCGCAGAAATAATCCAAGTTGAGTAGTTATTAGTCGTAGTATCACCAAGGAGCTAAAAGTCTCCGGCTCCTCATAAAAGATCTGCCGCTCGGAGTCGGTTTAAAACTGTCGGCAACTCTAGGTGTGTGGAACAACATCAAACACCCAATAAAGGGAGTAAGCGCCAATTACATATATATATAAAGAGTCTTTCAAAATACGCGCCTAGAAGTTGTTTTAAAATAAAACATGCAGAAATATAGATTATTTCGGGTGTCACCATTTTTATTCAAAATACGGCTCTTAACAATGTTAACAAATTTAAATGCCAACCATGAGCACATCTACAGGTGAAATATACCGAACGTCGAGATATCGATGTTGAAGGTTGTTCAGTAACATTTTACGCTACAGCAGCAATATTCTAATGTTGGTCTGCCAGTCCTTTTCGTGTATTTGGCAGATTCAGTTTCTTGAAATTTTTCATCATTCTTGAATTGTCGACTCATTCGAACGCTTATTTCCACCAAAAGAATAACGAATTTCGCGATTTGTTGTTCTTAAAGGTCAACCATTTTCATAATAAGTTTCAATAATTTTAACGCGATCTCCTATCGTGTAGAATTGTACGCTGTCCACTTGACAAATGCCAAAGATAAAATTTAAAAAGGACCGTCTAGAAATTATTCACTACCGTTAAACAAGAACCGCTTTTGAAATACCCTTTATTTACGACTAATAATAAGAAAATCCGATAAATTAAGCAAAAAGTTGTGTTCAGTCATCTAACGTTTATTTGAAACAAAGTCTCTTGCATTAGCAGCAAAGATTTGAATATCATCACTAGTAAGTAGAGGAATAAGGCTCTAGCTGCTTTTACTAGAGGCTCTAAAGAAGACTTACCTGCTTACTACACGGCACATCTAAATTTCCAATGATTTTTTCTGTACGCTAGCACAATTTATTATTCCCAACTACTGCAGACACCTCAAAGAGTAGAATGGCCTTTCAAAGTAAACCATTCAATAACTATGTACAATTTCCACTCTTATAACCATGCAAACAATAATTTCAATTACCCCAAACACCGCCGAATGTCTCAGAACCCCTTCAACCAATGGAGATCGATCAAATGGGCGTCTGGTCATTGGGCAGTAAAGCAAAAATTACACTTTAAAAGTCATTGATAATACCATTTCTATTGCAGGGCTTAGAGGCATGACGTGTTCTGGAAACAGTTTAAGGAAGTAAAGAATAATGAGCTGTATGAACGCTACAGCGTCATAGGCATTGTGCAGCGAATATGTACGGCGACTATCGACTTATCTCACGATTTTAAGCATTTTGGTGCATATCTATCTCTATTCTTTTATGCTGTTACATACAGCCATTATGTAAATAAAACTATAATACCCTTAGGTGCATAAAAATTAAACTGTGAGTGCTATGGGTAATCATTCAGTAAGTAATAAGAAAAAGAAAGTAAGAAGGAAAAACAAACTTACTCAATGGTATAATATAATTGTGTTTCTGTGCTGTGCAACAATTTTTTTTGCAAGTATAATTTTAGGAGCTAATTTATCACAACAAAATTAAAGGAGCGTTCACATTTGTTAAAACAATGAAATGTTCTAACGCATTGTTAGAATAATCAAAAGGAACTTTGGATGACTTTTAAAACATTAATGGTTAATAAGAAATAAATATGACAATTTAAGGTTAATATTTTCAAGGGTTTTCCAATAACAGGTGTTACAGGTGAATGGATTGCGCTATCGAGGGATTATTAACGATTTTTTATGGCCGGAATTGGATGGTATTGATCTGGACAACGTTTATTTTCAACAAAGATGGAATTCGTGAAGCTATCGAGGACATAGGTCAGCCACTTCGCAATTCGATTATGGAAAATTTCATGAAAAGGATATTGTCCTGTAAGCGTGGTCGTGGTGGTCAATTGCCTAATGTTATTTTCCACTATTAACGGCATACTTTCCTCTTTATAATGAAATAAACATCCGATCATTTATATTAAAAAATAGCATGTTTCTTTGAATATCAAAATAACCTCTTATTAAAAACCCCCTTTTAAGTATATGGGATAAGCATATTGCAGAGAAGTATCAGTATGTTTTATCATTTGATTTTTTATTGCGCATGAGAAAATCGACATTGGCGTTTAACCGCAGGTCAAACTATGAACATACATGTCCTCCCGAAGAAATAGGAGAAAAGTAGATAGGAGGTATAGTTCGGGTTAAAGTCCGCCATTGACGAGGTTAGGCTTTCAGTGCTTCCCTCTCCGAAAAAAAATATAAAAAAAAGCTCAAATATATCTAGTCTGTGTTTTTAGTTTTTTTTCATAGAAGGGTCCAACTTTTTCAAGGACATTACAGTTTCAATAAGAAAGGTGGTTTCAAAACAAGATCATAAGGTCCACAAATATATATATAAGTAGATTTCAAATGAAATAATGATTTTATCTAGCAGTTATTATATAGAAACACACCTCAAAAATGCTATTTAAAGTTATTATCCTCGAATATGCTTGATGATTTTCATTCAAATCCTTTAACAAAAAAATTACTTTTTCCGTAAACTGTTTTATGGTTGACCTTTAGCTCCTGGGCGATGCTACGACTATTAACATGCCGGTTAACTTCGATTATTTCTGTGATTTTATCGACACTTTCAACATTATCGATATTTTATTTAACATAAAAAATTCGTGAATGGAATCGACGAAACCAAAATTGCACGTAGTTAGCTGTTACAGTATCGGCGCCATAAATGGAATAGAAAAAAGGAAAATAATTTTTTTAGTGTAAAATGTCACCTTGACAAAAAGCATAAACTTAAAATTGTTTGGCCGTTAATTTACCGGATATCGATCACTACGGTGATAATAAATAATTGATTTAGTTTTTCAACAAACTAATATATTCTGTGAATTATTGTACGCACTACTCTTATCACCAACCAAAATTTTATCCTCTACCGTCAGGAAATGTCTAATAATCATCAGCGAATTCATTTAATGAATTTAATTAAAAAATCATAGAGAGTTTTAACTTTATATTGTAGTATAATATTATGTGTAGTGAAAGTTGTGTACATGTAGCTCAAAATGCGCCTAGGACCTCGCAAGAATAATTGGTATCATTACACAGGCGAACAAGAAATTTTACCATAAACCAGAGTCTGCTTTTTTTGCGGACATACTGTACTGTAATTGCGCTGTCCCGGCAAAAAAGTTATTGAATAAAACTCAACGGCACTAGAAAGCAGGAGATTTGCATGTTTGTAGAAAAATTAAGGATTCGCTATTCTACATAACCTCATATATAGACCAGATTCACGCTATAGTTAAAAATTTCTTGGAAATTTTTGTCATCAGTTATGGCCACGGATTCGGATAGAGCATTTCGAAAAACTTTGGGAAAGTGTATTCCAGTTTTTGTTGAAATATTTTCGTTTAATTTTGTCGGCCTGTACTTCCAAACATTGCCTACAAGAGATAATGTAATGGGTTGCGTCTTACGAGTCGTCATCGTGCTGGCAATCGGGACCGTACTGAGTTTTAACAAACAAAATTGATATTTAGTCAATACCTTGAAATTTTAAAATTTGCGTTCCATAATAATAAACAATTACTGAGTGTTGCTGTCTTGTTCAGAAAAGATAATCATAAACCTAGTTATCCTTTTTAATAAAAAGTACTCGTTGTTCGAGTGTTACTTTTCCGCTCTAAAATTTTGAATATTTTGCGAGCCGTTACTTTTTTTTATCAAAAATAAAGATTATTTTATGAGTTTTATTTTTTGATCAGAAGTAATGTTCAAAATATTACTCATTTCTTAATGGTTGAAACTTGATAAAAAATAAATAATTTTTGAGTTTTATTTATTCTATTTACTTTTTTTTGACAGATCGAGAAACTAAATACTCTACACCCCACTTTAAATATCCTCAACTCACCTCAACTCATCTCACCTCCCACATCTCACCTCACATCACTTCACGCAATGAAAGTCCTTGCGAAACTCCGCTCAATCCAGTGTTACGTTAAGTTACTTATGTTATGTTAAGATCAAAACATAAAAAAAAAAAATAAATAATTGGCGCGTACACTTCTGTTAGGTGTTTGGCCGAGCTCCTCCTCCTATTTGTGGTGTGCGTCTTGATGTTGTTCCACAAATGGATCAAATGGTTCCACAAAGATCAAAACATAAGAGTACAAATTATCTGGATTCTGAAACGTTTAAAATGAATCAAGAATAGTTTCATTTGCATAGCGCAGCCCAGTCGCACTATATAACTCGATATATAATTGTATTATCTGAGCTACTAATTAAGTACTGAAATCTGAACCTTAATTCAGATTTTTTTAGGAAAAAGAGTAGCAAAGATTAACCATACACTTGGAAGCTTTTGAATTTTTTCATTGAAAATGTGAAAATAATGACTATTTTCGGTCCGTTTTTACGATTATGGTTCTACATACGTTACCGGAACAACTCAGATTTATATTCGCCCAAGGGCTGTCACATAGCAGCATTCCCCATCCAAGCGTGGTGAATGGTCACGTTGCTATAACAGCAACAATAACAACATTATTTTCGGCCCCTGCTCTCATACATTCATCACTGAACAAATGGTGTGTTCAGCTGCCAATATCTGCGAGAATACCTCTGCTTCTCAACGATCACCTTCGCGTTTTCTCTTCCCCAAATGAAATAATTTGCTTCTTTATATGGGTACCTATGTACTTATATATTCATATATTGAATGAAAAACTTATACATATATTGATGAACAATTTTCAAATGATGAAAGCTGATTTAGAAACCCCAAATCTATAAGACCGATTTTGCTACGATAAGTATATATTCAAAAATGTACATTTGGCAGCAAACCGGTACTTTTATGGAACAAGTTTTAGGTCTAGTAAAACAAAGAAAAATGCTATAGAAGAAAAATCCCACACACACCTAATATAAAATGAGGTATAAAGATTCAAAACGTTCGTCAATTTTGCCAATTTTCATTCGATTTCCCTCATATTAATTTATTCTAAAAATATTGTTATGAAAAATAAGCGTTTGAAGCAAATAACACATGGGCTGAAAAGTCCGGCGTCCAACAAAAAAAACCGATCTTTTTGTTCAAAATTAGCTTTATTGACAATGTAAATTCAATCAAGAACAACGCAATCATTCCAGCGCCGCTCTAACATTTCAATACCACTTTTGTAGAATGATTTATCTTTTACCTCTAAATAGGCCTCAGTTTCAGCGACAACCTCTTTATCGAGCGAAATTTCTATCCCGCGTGCAGTCAGTAGTCTCTGAGAGCAATTCGAGGTTCAATACATGTATTTTTGCCATTCTTTTGATTGATTTGCTTTTGGTCAACAGTGAGCTAACGCGGAACCCACTTTGAACAGAGCTTTCTCATAGTCAAATACTCATGCAATATAAACCCAACACGTTCTTTAGATATCTTTACGATGTCAACTAACTAACGCGACTTCACTTTTTGACCATTGAAAACGATTTTGTGGAATTTTTTGTTTTCGATGTTTTCTGATGTTACCGCTTCATTTGGACGTCCACTGCGTTGTGCCTCATCGGTGTCTCTACGATCGCGTTTGAAGTCAACAAACCATCGTTTTACTGTTGTTTCTGATAGAGCGGAGTCACCATAACACTTTTCAAGTCATTGTTTCGCTTGAACGGCATTTTCCCCCTTTAAGAAGCAGTGTAAAATTAAAACACTAAATTCTTTTGATTCATTGCCTTGAAAATAATAATAGTAGCGTCGCTCTTAGCACAATAACTCTCGAACCAACTATTTCACGAACAGAATATCATGAAATTTTAACAGTTGTCTTTTTAAGCTTAGTATCATACTAACTGAAAAGGAGGTGAGTGCAATAAAACTAGTGCCGTCTATGTGTTAGGCCCGGGACTTTTCAGCCCATGTGTTAGCAAACCCACAATTTCTACTAGGCTTTCATAAAAATGTCTGCATTGTTTTTTTTTCACACAGTGCTATACTTAAGGATGCCATCAGATAACTTACTTACACCGTCATCGAATACGTAATCGGCAACTTAATGTTTTTCTCTCGCAAAATGAGGCCTCGCGCCACTCCACTCCACTCCACAAGAAGAGGCTTCTTTTGGTTTCATTTGGTTATTACAAGGTAGTGTACTATTATAACGTCCGTAAAAAACTTACATATTTGAAGCATTTGCCTAAGTTATTCCATTTCTTCATAGCATACAAAATAATTAATTGACCGCAATTGCAGTATGCTTGAATCCAATGAACTATTGCAGGTCTATTAAAACTTTCAAAACAAGTTAGTATATGAGAATTGTTTTATTTGTTTATTTACAATAAAAATTAAATTATTTCTACATTCATATATACATACGTATGTATGTAAGTAGTCTGTGACTGAAGTAATTGGAATTAATTTATTTGTATACAAATATCGGTACCGATTTGTTTGATTTATGTACACATGTGTATGTACGTCTGCACATACACCTACAATTATAATTTTCACTAAATATACTAAAAACTTTACTATACATACATACATAAATTATACTTCCCAAGTGGCTGTACATAGTACACACTGTTTTCGACAGACGAATAAATGCTAGTTATTGAGGCCCACAAGTTTGGGCTTCAAGCCATATACATATGTATTTACCACCTCAACACCACCCTACTTTTATTTCCTCTTCACTGTTTCACAGTGGTTGACTTTGTTGCCTCGGCTACTTCTTGCCCTTCGGTATTGCGTAGATGGCGATGTAGACTATAATCAGCACCAAAGGGAATCGAAGTGTGCAGACTGCCATGTGGTGTCGGCGATGACGTTGTTGGTATGAGGTAACGAAGATCGGGACTAGTGGAACTACCTACACCATTCAAACTATCCAGGAATGAGGGTCGTTGATCATTCGCACGTTGTTCTTTGCCCGGTGGAAATGATTCCCCCGCATTAAGAGCAGTAAAGGGATTCCGTAACGAGAAGTTGATAAGACCGACGGTTTCATAATTATAAGGTTGTTGAGGCTTCACACCTCCGTGCAAATTATTGTAGACATAATTTCCAAAACCAATAACATTTGTTTTGTCCAAATCATTGGTTTTATATGGACTGCCGAAATGGTTGGAAGCTTTGTTGATTGCGTGCAAGTTGTATGACTGAGCGAAGGCGCCGTGTGATGGGCCATAGTCATTGGTTAATGTCAAACGGAGCACACGGTTATTAACTTCATTATGATGCAGATTTTTTAGGAAAAATCGATGAAATTTGGATGATACAGCATAAACAATGCCCGGCTCATTTGGTGTTGTTGTCATGTCGGCAACAAATTGTAGGCGATCACGGTCATGGGCGAGAACCACTTGGTTGTTACTGCTGGGATTCCATGAAGCAATTGCAGTTTCAGTAAGTGGACTGAAAATAACGCTATTGTCGATGGGCGAAACGGTGAGTGCGATACCCTGTGATGATTTCTTACCGACCAATTTCACTTTGAGTATTTCGTTTTGAGCAAGCGGTCCAGCACGCAGCACATCTCGGGTGACGGAGAATAAACTGGCAAATAATTGAAAATGAAGTAAGTGATGTGTTAAAAGCAAGATTGTTTCATGTCGTACCGATCAGTAGCCAAAGGTTGGAAGTATAGGACTCCCAATTTGGTGTCGAACGCTAAGCCCACAACCCCATCCATCAATATGAAACGATCGTTGAGAATCTCTGATTGCGCAAAATCTGGATCTGGATACATAGCCGGATGGGATACGCGCCATGTAACATCACGACCACTATCATAAACGATGATGCCTGGAAAATGGGAAAGATATACATACATATATACTTTTTTTACATCCATTTCTTTATTGCCATCTGTATTTTAAAAATTAAACAATATTTTTACTTAAAGCTATTTAATTCATTTAAGAGAAAAAAACATTTATGGAATAAACTCAGTGGTGCAACCATTTACTAATTTTATGATAATAATTTAGACTAATTTATTAACATATGAGGTCTTTTGTAGATTTTCTCTTAAGTCTGGCGAAGGTTATGGGATTTGCAATTATTCCTGTGACAATAGGGTTTGAGTGCGATTGTAGTCCTGTGTTGTGTGATATGGCATATTTTCTTATTTCTTCAATTATTGTCTGTACTTTGAGATCACGATGAATTTGTGCTTTTGTGATATTTTAAGAGGCATTTGAGATCATTCTTAAGGTTTTCGACTGGAATCTTTGAAGTGATTCGATGTTTGAGTTAGCTGCAGTGCCCCAAAGTTGATCGCCATATGCCCATATCGGTTTCAAGATAGCTGAGTAAAGTGAGAGCTTAATTTTGAGAGAAACATGGGAATTTCGATGTAGTAACTAATTTAGGTTTCTAAGTTTTATTTCCAGAGCTTTACGTTTGGTGAAAATATGGGGTTTCCATGTCAGTTTCTATCAAGAGGCATGCCGAAATATTTTGTGACGTTAATTTGGGGGATGATTACATTATTGGCAGTATAAGATTTCCAAGAAACATTTCATTTGCACGCGTAACTAACTATACATAGGTTTTATGCAGTAATGCTACGTATTCAGTTTTTCGTTTTCTTATTAATTTAACTCTCCAAAGGACTTTAAAGTTTCTAAAGACTAAAGCTTCATAAAATAGTTTTAAATGCTTATTCAATGTTAGTAATACGGATATCAAACGAAAGATGATAAATCCACCTATTAAATAACATTTATTGCTTTGCGATTTTCCTGGGTAGCAAAAAAGTTGACTTTAGTCGCATGGTGTTATCTGTTTCTTCACAAGTCATTTACTCTTTTTTTACTTTACTCACCTGGTTCTACTGTATCGGAAATATATGCAAACACATCGTCACAGTTGCCAGCCGTCGCTGTTCCCTCGTCGATGACGAGATTCGTAAACAAAGACTCGCCACGCAGAATTTCTGCAGGGAAATCCACACGACGCACCACTTGATCAGTATGCAAGTCGATAATTAAAATCTTCGGCGGACAGGTTATTTCGTAGTCTTCAAGTGAGCGTGAAACGCCAGCATCTAGAAGCCATAAGCGATTGCATGAATCGATACGCATGCGATATACAGACACCAATACTAAGTCGCTACAGTTGAAGTCTGTGCGACCGGTTGTCGAAAATGACCAGTCTGGGTAGGCCTGAAAGGAAATGTATGCAAAAACGTGCGAGAATGCAAATATTTACATATATGTGTATGTATTTGGGTTTTTTTTCAACTTGTCTATGTGGTATGTAGTGCTCACCTGCAGCGCCGGTGAATCACCGAACTCCGCCTTCGAAACAACATTCACGGTCGACGACACGCCAGAGAACAATTTTGGCGTCGCTATGAAAATCCGGTCATAGGTGACTGCAATACCGGTTGCCAGCACATTGGATGGATTGTAGAAATTTAAATCGTGTATGGGTGCATGTGGTAGGAAATTATACGTAAACAGCTTCCACTGTTTAGCAGTCTGCAAGGTTGAGGACTCAGCCAACGCATCGACGGTCCACCAGCCGGCAGCCACGACAGCGAAGATCAAGAGCGTTACGGCGGCTGTAAAATGCTTCATGGCTATTTGCTTAAGCTGCTTACAACTATGCAGCGGCACAATTTACTGCAAAATGAATGAATGAATGCAACAATTTGAAGTTTATATTGGTTTAATGACTTGGTAAATGCGCTGAGCTGTAATAAATTATTTTAATGTAAAGTATCAATCATGTTAGATTTGTGACTTATTGAGATTTTCGACAAGTGATAGCTTAAGCAATTACCACTAAAGGTAAGCCGACGTTTGCTGATGGTTTTTTGATATTTTGCCAATCAGGCAATGAAACCATCAAACATGGCATCTTGAAGTACCTGCCACTTATTTGTGTTAATAACTTAATTGGCAAACCGCTGCGGGGCCAACACTTACGAGTAATGAGTAATCATTATTTTGGCATTTAAATTGTAATATTTACACGTCTACACATTGTACGTACAGACATACATAAGCACTGATTGATTATTGATTATTGAATGAGATAACAAGGCCACGCGCTGGCGCCTAATTTTGAAACACTTCTAGTTAATTTTTTATTTATGTATTTATTTAATTTTTTTCTTTTTTTTTCAATTTAATTGTCTTCAAATCGACATGGCAAAACGAGCAAAAATAGCCACAACTAACCGCCCCCTTGTTTCGCATACTTATATGGAAAAGTGCCAATGAACAAATTGAATAAGCGGCGCAAAGTCGCAAATATACACTTTTCTAAATTCACACTTCTCCTTGGTTACATTTAAGCGTCAAGTGTGACACTTCAAAAACGAAAAATTGGTTTAAATGTCCAGAAGTGAAGTTGATTAAAAAATACCATTTAATTTTTTTATTTACACTTGCGTATAACTTAAGTTGGCTAAGTGTTGCGCGCCGGTTTATGGCAAACTAATGAGTCAGTATCATTTTTCATTTTCTTGTCTATGGTTGAGCAGTTTTGAAAGGAAATATTTAACTAGTCAAGAATGGTATTTTGTATTTAGTTTGTAATACGCATACTTACTGAAAAAAATAAATAGTTGTTAAATGGAAAGCAATCCAAACATGTAAGCCTGCAATTTGAATAATATGGAGCTACTTAATTGACGCAATCAGCAACATTCCCGTCAGCCTAAATGTCATTTTACTTCTTTTTTGAACGCGTATTCCTATTCGGGAACTGATCGGACCCGCGTAAAATAAGTCGCAGAATCGCTTATTCGTTCCCAAAGAGAAAAAAGTCGTAAAAATCGAATTTTCAGGGTTGGGCATAGTGCAATAAATAATTAATTGATAAAGCGGATTGTTAAAACAGTGAAAAACTGAAGATTTAGTGATTGTGCAACCTTCATTTTAACTACCACTAAAAAATTAGTGGTAGTGCAATTTAGTGGTAGTGCGAAATGCCCAACCCTGCTAATTTTCATATAATTTTTCTGTATCATCCAATTAAAAAAGGCCATAAACCAAAAGTTATTTTACGTATTTTATTTAAACTAAAAAATTTAGTTTTATGCTGTTTTAAGTTACAGTAGAAGACTTCAAAAAAGTTCACTACAGTAATAAACTAGAGCACCACTTACTTATACAGGTTGTACGGTGGCAAAATTAGGAATTAAAGTCAAAATTATAAAATAATTTCTAATTTTAAAAGTTTATTTCAATAACTATTACAAAGAACATAAGAGTGAATTTTATTTCTAAAAATGATTTCCTCTAAATGTTGACCTTTATGTGGCGTACTGGCCTGCGTACTCCGTGCCACTCGCTGGAGAAGCGGCGTCGGGATGCCATTCACCTCATGAATGATATTTTCTTTTAGTGCTGAAAGAGTAGCTGGGTTTGTTTCAAAGACTTTATTTTTGAGGTACTATTAGAGAAGACAGTTCATTGGGATAAGATCGAGCGATCTGGGTTACCAGGATATATCCAAAACGGCAATTCTCCTGAATCCATGTGTGTATATTGAAAGAAGGATATTCTCTCATTATGGGTAGGAAATAATCGAGAAAATTAAGGAAATCTATGACGAGAAGTTGCACACGAATCATTGGGCTAGAATTGGCGCTTCGATAGTGGATGCACGTTGCTCAGCCATGAGCCATGAATATACTCTGAAGGAAGTCATACAGGCCAAAAATGGTTTTGTTATTTATTATATAAATATGTAATTGGTCATTAAATGATGAGAAGTTTTTCCTTTTAAATCCTCATAAGTATTGCGGTAACCTTCCATTAACTTTTGATGGTTATGACAAAGTATCGTGAAATATTCTTTGTCGGGATAATAATTAAAAAAAAAAAATTCTTTAAGGTAGTTTGCCTTTTAAAGTCCGTGTCGAAGCTATGCCGTTGTAAATGGAGAAGTAACACAACAGGCAGCGTTTTCGTCGCTCTCAAAAAATCTACGCAAAAGAAAAAAAATCCGGGTAAAAAACTGCGCAAAATGGGGGTCCGTATATAACTATTACATATATATGATTATACAGAAAGGTGGTAAAGAGTTGTCTCAATAATATACAAATATTCAATCTTTAGCAATTAAATACTTTTCAGTGGGAACAAAATATAATATAAGGAAATGATGAAATAAGTGTTCCTTTACAAACCGATAACTTTTCTTATCGACATATTGTTATTTTGGCTAGAATTTTCGTTTAAGGTTTTATAATGCAAAACAGAGATAAGAGGATTTTTTTTATGTTCTCAAATTTTAAGAATTTCAGGACTTTTAACTTCGAGACTCATTGTAAAAAATTCAGACCTTCGGTTGAAGTATTAAATTGAAGTGGTGTGGTGATTGATGTTTTGCTCAAGGCCTCTAACCCTATTTCTTCGTGGTTGATTCTGCTGAAAATTTAGCATTTATACCAATTGTAGCAATTGAATCAACTAAAAATATGAAAAAAACCTAGTTTTAAGCGCTTAAAGGGGGTGCACCAAATAAAGGGTCCGCCATATAACTTTACGGAATTAAAAATGCTATAAAAAAGAAACTACTCAATATTTTTCCAAACTGTTTTTTTTATTTTGAAGTACAATCCTCCCGGTTAATGATGGAACACAACTTCATTCATATGGCTGCCTCGGCTAGCCATGCACCATCCCATACGATCGGTCCAATTTTTCAACACATTTTCGATTGTATGCGTTGAGAATGACGGTGAACTGATGTTCCTGGTGATTCACGAACACTCTCGGCCACAGCAGCAATATTTTCGGGTGTACGCACGGTTTTTGGTCGGTCACGCGTTGGTTTGTCAATAAGCAACCCAGTTTCTCTTACTTTTTTCGCAAAGTAACGCACATACGCTTCATTCGGTGCTTTTCTTCTTCCCATTGCCGTACGTAGTTTTCGTACACATTCTGCAACATTACCATGATTTTTAAAGTAATGTCGCAATATTTCCCAGCGTTCTTTGAGCGTATATACAACCATTTTCGTTCAGCGGAAGAATAAAACTAATTTTCTGTCAAATCAGATGAGAGCTAAATGTTACCATTCTTCAAATAATATCTAGTTCAAATCCGTAACGATAGATGGCGGGCCCTGTATAAAAATAAGTTATAAAAATACGTCTAAAAATATTAATAGCTACATTTTTTTACCTATTATAATAAATATATATGGCTTCCTTAGCAGTAATATGTAAGAATTTTTCGAACAAAGTTATACCTATATTAGAAGTGTTCATTGTTGTTGTCGTTACAAGAACATAAAAACTTCCCAATAAATTTTTGGGGACTACTATGAAAATGACAGTCCTTGGACGGACTTTAGTCTAGGTTGCTCCGGTAACTTTCAACCGACCGTCGTGGGACAGTATGGTCTCCGTTGTATTAATTTGGAGTATATTTGCAAAAACTGCTTTAACCATTCTGTTTCCGGTGTCACTAACAAAAGCCGAGGACTTAATAATACAATAACTGCTTTTAAAATCCAAGTAATTCTACGTATAGGTGCACCTCAAGTGTTCCCCAGCTTGCACCTATTTTTTTAGTAGAAAAATATCCATTCATATTAGCTGTTTAAGTTGCAATCCAAAGAGATTGACGTGGCACAATTTGATTTCAAAGATTACAGGGTGAACAATATGAAGTGTTACCTATTCAAAACACCATAACTTTTTTGTGTGAAATTGGTTTTTCAAAGACAAAATTGTTCAAAAATGATTACAATTTTAACATACATACATACATTCACTTTAGCTCAATATGACCACCTTTTGCCTTGACTACAGCTTTCAAACGGTCAAAAAATGAGTTGCATGCTGCACGAATGTGATCTTGAGGTATTTTGGCCCATTCTCGTATAATCGCTTTTTTCAGCGCATTCATACTGGCATATTATTTAGTCCTCACCTTGCTCTCTAAAATGGACCAGATGGAATAGTCCATCGGATTTGCGTCTGGCGAATTCAAAAGCCATTGTGTGGACGAAATGAGGTGTGGAACATGATTTTTTAACCCTTCTTGGTTCACACGAGCTTTATGAGACGGTGCCGAGTCCTGTTGGAACGTCCATGGTCTGCCACCGAAATGTTTGTCTACCCACGCCTTCAGTGCAACCTCCAGAATATTCTCCCGATAATATATCGCATTTATCTTGACGCCAGGCTCGATGAAAACGATTGGAGAAGGTCCATCAGCGGTCACTGCGGCCCAAACCATTACTTGCGATGGGAAAGCGCAACAACTGCTTTGCTCTTTCGCACCGAACTTTTCTTTGCTGGGGTGAAAGATCGTGTGCTTTTTGGAACTTGAGCTCATTTTACAATATGCATCGAATGCTGTCTTGCGATATTTTCAGTCCTTTGGCCATTTTTCTTCCACTTCGACGTGGATTTCGTTCAAGTCGAGCCTTCACTTTCCGAACCATTTCTGGCGTTGTTGCGGTTTTTTTGGTCCACCTCCATAGCGTTTTGCAATGCTACCAGTATCATTGTAACGTTTTATAGTGCGATACACAAACATTTTATTCACTTTGAGGTGACTGATCTCACGAACAATGGCGGGTTGTGATTTTCCAGCCAAATTTAACGCAATCACACTATTACATTTGAATTCCATCACAGAAAAAAAAAATTCAACAAAACTGAGACGCAAATGCTTTTGATGGCTTATAAGCAATATATTGAATTGTCATTAGAACAATTTTGACGTTGATGTCATGAGCTGTTTTACAGATAAGAGCAGTGTGAAGTTGGTAACACTTCATATCGTTCCCCTGTATTTTCACTGAATTATTCTAATAAGAAATAATGAAAAAAGGAAGTCACGGTTTGTTGTGTTTTATTTTATTATTTGAGAAATAGTATTTCCAATAATTAAAATTTGTACGCAATAATATCTATTTTAGAACAAAATTTCTTTAAAAAATTAATTAAATTTCCTTAAAATTTTAAACTTATTTATGTTTTGCCAACAAGGGCACCCACACAAGGAATTTAATTACCAAAAAATATTTTTTATTTTTTATTTTTGATTCAGTTTGGCTTGGGAATCGGAGTTTAAGAATAAGAATGTGGACAGTTACTGTTTCACAAAATTTACATAAAAACCTCTACTGAGCGGGTACGAACTCCTCATAGGCGAGCAAAATATAAAAAATGTGGGTGAGCTTACATACTTACTAAATGGCAAAAGAGGACTTTCGGCTAAAGTATAATGATTTTTCATGCACAAATTTAGTTCGGCCTTCGCTGTGATTTTATAATAATAACGCTTAGAGAAAAACAAATTTTCCTGTCCGGGCATTAGACAGTAGGTAAGCTTTAGTAATAAAATCTTGCAAACATAATTCTTCCAGATAAAAAATAATTACTTCAGTGCGGTTGCCATAATGTCACCAACGAGTCTCTATATGAATTTGTAAAAGAAATATTCATCGTCAAAAATAAAGATATTATTCGGTCAAAATGGAAGAGTGTGAACATTAACTTTACTGCTTTGATTGTTAAAGAATATTGGAAAAAAATAGATACCTTTTGAAAAAACAAAAAAAAAAAACGTACGGTAACTGCGGCCGCCGTAGCCGAATGGATTGGTGCTTGAATACCATTCGGGCTTCGGAGGTTCGAATTTCGGTGAAACACCAAAATGATGGACAAGTTTTTCTAATAGCAGCCGCCCCCGGCAGGCAATGGCAAATCTCCAAGTATATTTCTGCCACGGAAAAGCTCCTCCTAAAAATATCTGCCGTTCGGAGTCGGCTTTAAACTGTAGGTCACCATCAAGACGCACGCCACAAATAGGAGGAGAAGCTCGGTCAAACACCAAAAAAGAGTGTACGCGTCAATTACATATGTATATATATAATTAATAATATATATATATATATATTAAATCGCGTAAAGGTCAAAATAAAGATTTTCATCACTCAAACTAATTTTTTTGTTTTTTTTATTCAAAAACAAAATGTGTTGATTAATATTGCCCCACTAAAGTGTAAGACTAAAAGTTTTACATATACCCCACATGTCTTTGGTGGGTAAAAATACATATTAATATGCTATCGCTTTGTCGCAGGGTGCACATACAGATATTCGTGGCACTACCAAGTCTTAAAGCTGTTCAATATGAAGAAATATTGCACATGACTCCATTCATTAACTGCAGTAGGAGATTGCTATTTAATTATTTTTTGATAATATAAGCATGCACTATATGTTATTTTTCTGTGTCGCACAAAAATTGCCTTTTATATCTTGAAATTCAGCTTAGCAAGCATTTGAAAATGTAAAAAAACAACCAGTTCAGCAGATAATTTTTTTTATGATTTTCATCAAATAAAATTTGTGTAATTTGAGCGTGTACGGAAATGTAACGATTGTGTGACCATTAGAAATATGTTTCACTTAGTTATGGACCTTAGCAACAACAACCATTTCAGCAATTGGTGTTAAGGGGTCTTAAAGTGAAAAAAAAACGCAAATAACCGAACTAGTTGCAGGTAGTGCATATTTGCATGTTTGTTGCAAAAGACCGTGGGTTGGTGCGCTGTGTAGCACACATTGTCTCAGTGTTACCAAATAAGTACTAATAAGTCAATGGTTAATGCGAATGGGAATATTCAGAGGCTTAACAACATTACATTCCTCAGGAATAACTCCGCTTATATTCATACTTGTATAACACTGCAAAGTTGAAATCATTATTTGGTTCACCTCTTTCATTCATTCAATTCATTCAGTTTATCGATGGTGCGTGCAGTGGTGCCTGTTTGCTTTTCTCTTCGAGGGGGTTTCGTCATTTTTTTCTTTTATTTAATAGAACTATATTATAACCAAGTCGAAAAGGACTTGTCACTAATAATATGGGTCATGCTATTACATATATTGTAGGATATCAGATAGCAATGACTATTGTTACAATCCTTAGTCAAAATATGCAGCAAGGTTTGTCATTCCATCATGCCGTGTTTCACGCTTGCCAAAATTATTTAAAATACCAGTAAGGTGCATGCATTTTATGGTCAGACGAATACATGTCATTTATCTGAAATTTGAGAGCTCTCTGCCCAATCTGAAAAAAAGGGGCGCTGTGTTTTTTATCGGTTAGCGTGTCAACGACTATCTTATATTGGATATAAGATTCTGTCAGTCATCTTGCGTGAAAGATTCAACGATAATGAATTATTAGACCTTAACACTGTGGCTTTAAAAATAGTAAACAAGGCGTCACCAATAACTGTCTTTCCGAATGGGTTGGTGCGTGACTGTCATTCGGAATCAAGAGAGAACGGAGGTTCGAATCTCGGTGAAACACTAAAATTAAGGAAACGTTTTTTCTGCCTATAGGTTATTCCTATAAATCACTCCTATAGGTCACTTCATTTGCGGAACAATATCAATACGTACACCACAAATAGGAGAAGGAGCTGGGCCAAATACCCAGAAAGGGTGTACACGCCAATTCTATTTATATATATATATATACATATATATATATATATGAGCTGCCTGCTTTGACCAAGTACCCAATTCGGACTTCTTATGTTAAGATAACCAGATTAAAGTATTTGCTCGACAAGAGGGAATGGGCAAACTTGTGTGATCAATCAAGAAAATGCTAGAGCGCGTACTTCTTTAACAATATACCAGAAGCTCAGGGGGCGTCGATGAGAGGTTCTATAGCATAGTCGAGACTTGGCACCAATCTATTATCACATTCTAAAGCATGCACAAACTTTCATCTATAATAAAACAACAGACCTCAAGAGAGGCTTGTGAAAATGTGTTGGACAAGTTTTTTGCCGATAGGGAAAAATATGGACTTCTTCAGACGTAGTATGAAGACAGTGACTTCAAGATAGACAAAAGTTGTTGAAGAAAATTTCAATTGTTAATTTCATTGTAGAAATAAACCGAAAAGTGGTCAGAGCCTAACATTTTTCTCTGGAATACCATCTTGCAGCAGTTTTTTTTTTATTTTTTTTTTATATAATGGAAGAATTTTCTAAATCTTCCCTTTTCATCACACTTGATTATAAATTTTTAGTCAATGTTATCTTCAATTAAGTTTTACAAATCTCTCCGATTTTTGAAAAAGTTTCTTAACCTCCCAAAATATTCGCTGTATACGCATCTGAGTATAAGTGCGCGTAATAGAATCGCTGTACAGTTATAATAAATGCATGTTTATTTAGATGTGTTACACGTATAAGTGAGACTCATAAAAAGTCGTTGGCAGACTTGATTCCGCCAGATGTTAAAAATCTGCTGGACGGCGGGAACTTGCCGGTGCTGGTGATCGCAGCGTCACAATTGTGTTGTCGGTATGTTTGTATGTATTCCCAAGTATTTGCTTTTATGTCTTTTTTTATCATTGCTGCTCTACAAACATATATTTGTTGCTACTTTTTCTTTACCAACTCGGTTGATCTAATTTTGCTTAAGTTTATGTACATTCATCACCTTCTTCGCGCATTGGATATGTCATTTTCGATTCTTCTTCATCATCTTTTCATATACAATACATACCTACATATACAAGCGTTACATACTGGTGTGCGAGTTGCCAATTTTCGCTGATGAAGTGACGTGTTGCATTGCGTGTAGCACGTAGGTTTCAGCAATTTCAACTGTCAAGAGGTGTTACTGACAAGCTAACAATGAATTTAATAATAAAGTTTAAATAATTTTTCAAACGAAATACTACACAACGCTTCTTACTTGAAGGGATCAATTGTTGCAATAATTACTTGACGTCATTATTTATTAAGAACTATTGAATTTATTGAGAATTTGTAAATTTTTTCATACTTAGATACACCTGAGCTCCCAATATAGCAGTGCGACAGTGTGCAAAGTTTTGATTATTTATTCATTATTTATTTAATTTTTTTATTGTTTATGTAAATATAGTTTATAATACAACCAAAACAAAAACATTCAAAAAATTTTTCTAAAAATTTTCAAACTTGTTAATCAGAATTTCTAGAAAATTTTTGGGTATGCAGCTATGCCACACATAAACTTTTGGTTTATTGTGACAGCTTTAAGTAGGTAAAAATAAGCGTTGATGTTTTATAACTTTTTGTTTGTCCTTATAAAAAAAATATGAAAACTCGTTATATGGTGAAATAGCGCAAGACCGCTGGTAGAAAGATTTGCCAAAAATCAAGGAAACTTTGAGTCACTTGCACTTTATTATTAAAAATTTCATATATGTATATAAAATCGTGTACTCGAAATTTTTCTAAAACTTGTGATTAAAAGTCTGAAATTTTTATGAGAATTTTTTAAAGTTTTGTACAAAGTTTGAAACTTTAAATTATATGGTTTTTTGCACTGAAAACTACCTTCGCGCTATTAATACATACTATACATACAAAAATGTAAGTTTCTAATTTCTATTCAGCAAGTTTTGACAAGTTATCATGAATCATTTAACGCCAGAAAAACACATCAAAACTGTGGAAATTTACTTTGAAAAAAATTTCATAGAGCGAAGTGTTGAAGCAGACGTCGAAATGTCGATCCGTCGTCGTTCTCAACTTGTTGACCTTTGTCCTTTGACCACGGTGAAAATTTTACGTAAGAATCTTGGCTTACGTGTCTATAAACTACAGCTCGTTCAAGATTTGAAACGAAATAACCATCGTTTGTCTGGCATTTTTGCTGATTGGGTTTACTTAGATTTATTATTCAGATTTATTGGAAAAAGTAGTCGAAAATTTGGCTAATCGAATGGACCTATGTAGCTCGTAGCCGCGGCGGAAAGATACCGGATATTATATAATATTGAAAAAATAAATGTCATGCAGTTTTCTATCAGATTATAAAAAAAAATGATTCTAATAATACATCCGTTTTATATTAGCATTTTAAGTTCTCAAGCTCTTAAAAACACCCGATATAAAGGACTTTTTCTTGAAGGACTAATAGTTTTCGAGATAAAATTTCTCAAAGAAAGTCACTTGCAACATAAAAAGTATTTAACCTAGTTATTTGGCATGCCTAGTATCACAAAATGTCAAAGCTTAAGTAAACCATGCGATACACCATTTCGCTTTCTTATGGAACTACCCACGTAGCTTTTCAGATTAGCATTTAGACGCATGGAAGTCCAAAGAACAAGGATTTTCATCAATGCACGATATTGGGGATTTTCCCATGTAAAAAAATACTGGCATGCCAACTTCAAAAGATCTGCAAGCAAAGAATGAATTGACAGATCGAAACAAAATAGTTTATGAGCTAAAATGAAAGATGAGAATATCAAATGGTATACGATTGATTGATTCCTCTACTGGTTAATCGTGGTTGCTTTCAATAGTATGGCATACTGGTTTTCAATGTGTGAGGAAAAGTGTTTTATAAAAATAATAAAATAATTTATATATTGTACATATATAATTAAATATTTACCTATGTATGTATTTCAAACATGTCTTTCGACCTACCAAGACAGATAATGGCAAACCTCCCGAGAGTATTTCTGCCATGAAAATGCTGTTCATTAAAAAAACTATCTGCCGATCGGATGTAGCATAAAGCAGTAGATATCTCCACAGGAGGAGCTCTACTAAACATCCAATAAAGGGTGCAAGCGTCAATTATATATATTTTTTTCGATCACCAGCATCCCACCTTCTCCCATATTGTTTTAGAGTCAAACATTTTGAACGAGACTTTACTTAAGGCCTCATAAGACCACTAACAAATCGATTAAATGGAGCATTGTTAAGAGTGAATTTCTGACAAAAAGGCATTGGAAATTATTTATTTGCACCATTCGTCCTATTCACCTGCGAAATAAGAAAACGTGTTTGTATGGAAATTGTAATTTTTTTTCCTTTTTTCAGAAATATTCGTATCGATAATAGAATGATCACAATTACCAACTAATAGGTCATCTTTTTGTGAATTAAAATTCAATGAAATAATTGCTTAGGTGGCCTAGGTGGCTCAGGTTTCCAAGATATTTTTTCTTAAAAGTGAACAAAATGAGATTTTAGCCTATGCATGAGATTCTGTTTGTTATGGCGGCTTCTTTCTTTCTAAAAAAAAACATACACAGAACAAAGTCTTCCTCTTTTGAATATTGTTGAGTTTGCTCCAAAGCTGTTTTGCCAAAACCTTTAGAAAACTATAGGCACTTTTGCTTCTGTTAAAATGTTTCGTCGCAATTTAGCCACCCCGTGCAGTCAGACGACTTATTTGCTTCCGCAGAATGACTTCCGGTCAAGGCTTCGAATATAGAAGAGCAGTCAATGTCCTAATAAAATGGACTTAAGCCATATTCACTACTTGTAATAAAATCAGAAATATAAAAATGAACTACATTAGAGAACTTTGATGTCTGCCTAATAAACACCCTTTATAATAACGCTAAAATAAATTTACTATAATTAAATTCTGATTGTATTTGTTTATCATTACAGTATCGAACCTAAAAAGTTTATCCAATAACAGTTCGGCCTGAGACCACCTAAAATTTGGTCTGCCAACAGGTCTGTCAATGGGTATCTTTAAATGGCTAAAGTTTTAGTTTTGCATCTCTGTAAAACCAAATATGAATGCATACATATGTTTTTATGTATACCACTTCGGTGCCTTATTTTGAAAGACACTGCAACGCGCATGCGCGACATCCCTGACTGACAGTCTATTAGCGAACTGCGTAACTGGCGCCGGTGGCTCGGTGCTGACAACTGGGCGCAACCGAAAATATAATTACGTATATTTGTATGTATAATATATGTTTATACAAGCATAGTGCATATTTTTTTAGCAAAATGCGCTTTACAAAGAAAATAAATATTCAAATGCTTCACGTTTTTCGCACTCAAATTGTCAGTAATGGGCTGCTTACACAAAATACCATTTGTGGTTTTGTGGTGCGATGTTGTGCAATAGTCAGAAATTGTTCGATAACCATTTTATTGGATTTGGCATCCTAAATATGCGTCTCAACCCAGCGTGCAGCATAACGTTTTGGGTGGTGCTAATATAATAGGGCATAATGAGTGACTAAATTGGTGTAAATCAATTTCCAATTGCTTGGTGTGAGCTCATGTAGGGAGGTACTCAAGAAAACAAAAACCAAAAATATATTGTCATCAACTAAGGTAATATATATTTCGGTAATATTCGGTTGATGATGTTAATATAAAATATGATACCGCGATACTGAGGAAAATCGAAATATTGACATAATCTATGCATGATATAGGATGGTCGCTGTGACTGAATGGGTTGATGCGTTACCACCGAAGTGTCCAGGTTCGAAACCCGGGCACAAAACTTCAAATGATAGAAAAGGAAAATGTATTTTTCCCATGAAAAAACTCCTCATAAAAATTTATTTAATATTTTGGTTAACGTTATTAGCTTCGATACGGCACGATATCATTTTGTACTATACGCTTTTAAGCTATAAAGGGTATTTCAAACAGGCTGAAAGTCAAATTTCATTAATAATCCATCTATTTTAATCAATTTTCAGCCAAAAAAAAATCCAAGTGCCAGTCATCCGATTTGTATGTTAAATCGATCGCTGAGTCCAAAAATCTACACAATATTTTTTCTGTTATGAGATTTTTTAGATAAATAAGAGTTTTGGATTAAAGAAGAAAAGATAGCTCATAAAAATTTCCAATATCTGGAGAAACCGTAAACCGATCAAAACAAGTGGTATATCAAATTAAAAAAAAATTAATTTGCGATCTTCGGATTTTGCCTAATTTTTCATTAAAATTTCGTAAACGTAAAATATCTAGAAAAAATTTAAGATGCCTATGGAAAAAATCATTCCATAGATGTAAAAATTATTCGCATAAGAATAGAAATACTTAATTTGGCATTGACGATACTGCAGTAAAGCTTAACAAGTGGCCAACACGGAACCGATTTTGGGAATATGAGGTTTTTTTAGTACCAAATCACTTAGTTACCCTAAAAATTTAAATATAAAACTGCATATTAGTAACAGGTTTATGAAATTGTATCAAGGACAGCAAAAATACAGGTATAAAACTGGAAAGTCGAGCTAACAACATACCTTGAAAATTCCAAATTATTGCATATTTAGTCAAGACAAAAGACACATATGACAGCATGAAAAAGATGTTGAATTGCATAAAATTAAATGATGATTATGATTGGACGGTATGCGCCGATCTTAAGATAATTCGAATGTTGTTTGACTTACACAGTGCTGCCGCTGCTTTTGTTTATGGAATATCCAAGCTATAGCAAAAGCGATAGACAAAATTATTCAAGAAAACTGGATAAAAAATCATTCTCATTCAATTAATTCTGTGCTCCACTTAACTTAAGCCGACTTAAAAAAAAAAGAACAAAATTACTAAACCTTTTACAAGTTTTTTTTAATTTTGGAATTCCAATTTTCTGTTTATTATCGGTATTTCTAATTTAAATTTATAGAAAAAATGTATGTTAAGATTCTTTAATAGAAAGGTTAGCAAAAGAAAAAAACGACCGGCTGTCGAAATCGCTAATGCGGTTATCGCGTCAATCAAGAACAAGAATCATAAAGATTAAATAAGCAACTTTCATTTCGACCACAGAATTATTTGCAAGCCAGTATCATTGGTAAACATACTCCTCGCGTTAAAGTGACCAAAAGACATGCGGTCCCCTAAGTGTTGCTTGTTCACGGAACGCTCCTGAATAAACCCCATTCATCAGATATTAGTATGGTAGTTATCACACGGACAAAGTAAAATTAAACGCCATGCGTTTTTGAGATATCTTTCAGGAAACATCTAAAATTTTTTTTATTCTCCAAAATATACATGTAGTGGTCCATATGCGCATGCCGGTATGCTACACATATTAATGCATTTACTATATTTTATAATACGATTCTCTTTTGATAGTCCATGTTATGTTAAGATTACATTTTAACATTTTACTACATGTTAACTTTACATTGAATTTTCTATACCTTTTATTATATTATTTTCTAATACAAATTGTACTTAGTTTAACTAGTATCGTTCCTTTTTAATTAAAAAAACTAAGATAGGAAGATATTATTGTACACGGTGGCGCAAAATTAATAACCCTATCGCAAGATTTATAATTTCTGCAAATGGCGTCGTACGTCGATCATATTTAGGAGTTGTGGAAACAAACAAATATTAACAAATATTAAACAAATTGTTAACAAAAAATTATAATAATAATTAAATGAAATCATTTTACACCACCTAGTACATTAAATTTAGTTACTGTGACCAATAAGTTCCACGCATTGCCTGCTGAAGCATATATTCGTTTTATTTTGTTGGTCATCGCGTTTAACAAAACTTAGACTCAAGTAAACAGCAATGACTCTTCCGGCTAGTTTTGTTAAACCGTAGGTATAACCACCATACGGCTCAACCACCTCTCTATAACCTACGAATATTTTATAAGTGTAAGAATATTCACATGCCATTATCTACAACCTTTCAAAAAACATTTTCAATTTATGAAGAATTCTGCATTATTGCTCCCATTGTAGCTACAAAAAATAATTAACTGATAGTTGGTAAAAAAACGTTAATTAATCTAGTTAAATATTTGCAGCGAAATAATTTTTTCTGAGTATATTTAATCTTTTGAATTTTACAAAGTTAAACGCACGTATTCACCAAAGGCCGTAATTAAAATCACCAAATACAGCTAAGCTTCCAAAAAAGCTGATTCTATTTATTCGGGTTTCCATGGTGTTGATTGATTGACAAATAAACAAATAAAAATAAATACATAGGAAACTACCAATCAATGGGAAACATTTAATTGACTTTATTTTTTAAGTATATTAAAAGGCATGGAAGTGGTCTCGCCACTTGATTGGGGCGTCTAAAGATAAGTTTGCGTTTGATACGAATGACGACAATAAATGTCGGGTATGCTACACAAATATGTATAAATAATACATAAAATATGTAAATTAAAATCTCAATGTCGTTACGATTTCGGTATAAGTATCGCATGTTTTAGTTTACACTAGTCTTCAGGTAAAATGACCATGCAGTGAAAATGTGCAGCCAATTAGGCAAGGACTTTTTTTATCGTGAATGTTAATTTGGTAGGCAAAACTCAAAGCTAAGCTTTGCTTCATAGCCACAAAAATTAGTTGCTTTCAGATTATGTACGTACGTAAATACATACGCTGTTGGTTTTATCCATATCACTCTGACTATTAGATAGATTGCAAAGGCATCCTGCCTTAAATAATCATAGGACAGGAACTTATTGAAAAGTTCTGACAAACCTTGTGTTTCTAATTTA
Source organism: Anastrepha obliqua (assembly GCF_027943255.1). Classification (NCBI taxonomy): domain Eukaryota; kingdom Metazoa; phylum Arthropoda; class Insecta; order Diptera; family Tephritidae; genus Anastrepha; species Anastrepha obliqua. The sequence goes on from NC_072892.1 coordinate 95,007,434, forward strand.
ATTGTAATAGTTTTCTACAAAAATGTGGTTAATTGTACTACAAAATCACTATAAACACAGTTTTTAAACTTTATGCAAATTATAAAAAAAAAATTAATACATTTCCACCACATCTTAAACTCTTTCATCAGTGATTATAAAAAAATTTTGAGTATGCAATGTTACAGCTTATTAAATTTTGGTTTAGTAAAGTTCATGTGGTTGCTTAATGAAAATAATCGAGCATTCGATGTATTAAAAAATTTGTAACACTTTCATGAATTATCAAAAATAAAGGCGAATTTTTGCTACTATAAACTCGTACAATATTATTTCAAAATTTAATGGGCTACAAAACCGTATACCTAGAATTTTTTACAAAACTCTGACTGAACAGTTTGTAATTATGATGATAATTTGTTAACAAAGTTTGACGAAGTTTCAGCTATACGGTTTGTGTTGCGCAAGGTGGCGCAAATTAATCACCCTATAGGAATATTTATAATTTTTGCAATATACTTCAATCATATGTGAAATTTGTCAACTAAACAACTACAGTACACAAACTGACAGGCAATGGAGTACGCAAAGATCAAAATAAAGATTTCCATCACTCAAAATAATTTTTTTTAGTTTAGTAAAAAAGTTGTTCAAAAGCAAATTTGATGATTATTCGGCGCCACCTTGTAGTATGAATAATATTGTATTTATTAAAAAAGAATAAAAACAATTAAATAAATAAGAAAAGTATTTGCAATTAATGATGTGCGCCTTGATGTTCTTCTCCAATTGCTGAGAGGCGGCCGCTATTCGAAAGAAACCCGTGCATTTGATGTCTTTATGTGTATTTCTGCCATGAAAAAGCTCCTCATAAAAAAATATCTACCGTTCGGAATCGGTTTAAAAAACTGTAGGTCCCGTCATTTGTGGAACAACATTAAGACGCACACCACAAATAGGAGGAGGAGCTCGGCCAAACACCCAATAATGCCAATAATGTATATAAATATAATAATCAGAGATCAATTTCAAGTTTCAATTACAGTTCTATGTGTGCGAATTTTTAATTTAATTCAATAAAGCTTTCCAGTTTTCATAGGTTTTGACTTCCGGCCCGTACTTGCTAAAATGCTAATTTTATAAAAGTTGAATTGTAGATCGGTTTCTGGCTGTGAAATTTGGACTAATACCATGATTAGGGTATTTATAATGCATTTTCACGAATTCGAATAATTCGCACTCGATTTTTAATATTCGTCATACAAAATTTGACTATCGAACTATATAATTTTAAGGTAATTAATTTGAATTACAAATAATGCGAATTATGAAAACTCGCAGTCTTCTTTAATGTTTATTTAATATTTACTGAAATCAGGTACATAACCAAAACTAAACAAATAACAAACAACTGCGAGAAAAATAACTTTTCTACATATTTTCTAAAAATGGTGTTAGACATTTGATCTTGACCCATAAATGCAAGTATGAGCATACGGCTCATGAAGTTAGCATATACCGCTAAAATTCTTGAAGGCGTAACCCAAAAAATTGATACGCCTGCAATTTTATGTTGCGGCAGAAGACTTTTCGTAAGGCGCCATAATAACTAATTAACCCACAAGCGTACATGATTTCCTTGCCGATGTGATTTTCAACCAATTCCACAAGAAGTACATCCTCTTTGGCAGTGAAGTTTTGGCATCTTTTTGGTTTTCCTTAGTGTTTTTATTCAACAACAAAGCAAAAACAGCTAAATTTTATGGATTTCTTTGTTTTTACTCAGCTTATTTCGCCAGTTTTCTTTATTTTGTTCTACGACCCTCCAATGTGTTCATTGCTATTAAACATTTGACGAGATGTTGAAACAACGAAATCGAATTTATCGCGGCAATAAGATATACTGCCTGTTTTGTAAAATTCACATTAACATGAAGTTGAGAAAGCGGGCCTGAGAGAGTATTAAAATGATTTAGTTCTGAAGTAGTCTACGCTGCTTGTATATGCAACTACAACGATTGTCATGTGACACCTGGTTTTTATTCAGTGCATCCATTTAATATGCAACTCACAAGCACATTTCTGTAGTTATTGACGAAGTAATTCCTCCGCTTATCATATAAGTAGTCCAAAATTGAACTTCCGATTTTAATTCAACCAGCTCGAAATCAAATTAGGTTGTGCAATCATATTTTAAACAAAGCAACTTTTATGATCACTGCCATGAGCTCAATGCGTTCACTGTGTAAATACATATATATTCTTAGGGCAAAAATACCTTTAAGTCTGAATAGCTGTTAACCAATACTTTATCTGGTGGAATTTTTGTAATTGTACTATGGCTTGAATTTGAAGTTGAAGCTACCTTTTGGACTTTGGATTCACAAATTCCACCCGATTTGATCTCCAGTTGATATTTCAGCGCATAAAGTGACCTCACTTTCTTTGTTGAGCCGAAGTTGAATGCGCTTATGCCCTTCCAAAAACGTCTACTTCAATTAATCGACGCCGAATTTTTCTATTCGATATGAAAACAGCGTTTTCATTCGATATTTTCTGCCACGGTAAGAGTTCATAAAGTGGTATCTTGCGAAACCCGCTACTTAATTTTTGGTAAATTTGAAAATTGAGTGACGCCAGTGTAGAAATTAAACAAACTTTGTGTGCAAATGTATGCACGTGCAGATGTATATGTGCACGATTTATTCCATATTCCTCTTCTTTTTGCTTGTCTATATTCTGTACTGACGTTCATTTTATGCGAAAAATATCAGTTCAAGTCATGCCAGTTTCAACTTTCGAGTTTCGCGCACTCTTTGAGTCGTCTGTATTGTATTGTAGTTTTTGCCATAGAACCAGTGTTACTATTGAAGAATTTCAAAACGTCGAAAAAAGAAGCGCTAGAAAGTGGAGAAAAGGGAAGTGTGCAACTCTTTAATTCACATGCATGATTATTCTTATTATTATTATGAGCGTTGCAACTTGAAAGATTTATTGTGCGCTTTCAAGGATTCAGAAAATTTCTCTGAGCCCAACTTTTTCAATTAATTTTAGTATTTGTCATATTTTATTGAATTTTATTTTCTCCTCCGGTAAAATATATTTACCCAAGAGTTTGTCCCAATTATTTATCAGTGCTGGGTTCAATTCTAGCACTCTTATTTAATTCCATACATTCTTTAATTCGGTTTAGATTAAAGCTATTCTATTTATTTTAATTCTGAGTATCTTTTCTCCGGTCCGCAGACATCTGCCCGTACAACTTCCTGAGTGAGGGATCCATTCGTGTACAATGTTATCATGCTCTGGTTTATCTTGTAGGTTTTAGTAGTCAGTAGTTGACATTCTTCTGAATAATTCTTAAATAATTCGTACCTTTGGACGGAAACTTATTCCCATAGCCAATACATGCTTAGTAGATATTATTACTCGGATAACCAATAATATACGATTTTTTGAAGCACTACTTTCTGGTTTAATAGTAATTTTTGATATGATATTATAAAACTAAATTTATGGACCAAGAACTTAATTTTATTTGATTGCTTTAATTTACTTCATGTAAAAAATTTCTTTTCAAACGAAATTTCTTACCAAATATCTAACCAAATATTTTGTAATTTTTCTATTCTACAAGCCAGAATGTAATAAAAATAAAATTTAAAATAATAAAAAAAACTTAGACATTTTCAGATTTATTCAATGTTGGAGTTTTGTTAGTTCTTTTTAATATTAAAAATATATTTTTAATTTGTTAGGATAAAAAATACCTTTTTAAAAATTTCTCGAAGTTGCACCGTAACCTTGAATATAATTCGAAAAGTTGTGGCAGTTCCATTATGAATTTGAACAACTATTAATGAAAATATTTTAAAATTAATTTATGACATACCTCTAGTGGCCAGATACCGTTACTAAATTTTATACTAATTATCAATTTCCAAGAGGTCAGTCATTATTGACGGAAAACAAATTTCTAAGGACAGCTTTTTAAGGGCATATTTTCATTTTTGGTTTTTGAAGAATCTTTAAATTAGAAAAAGTATATATATATAAGTAATTTGGGGCACGGATGAACGAAGTATAGAGGTGAAATATAGAGTACATAAAGAGGAAAAAATCGCTTAATTTCTTCATTGTTAAAGCAGTCCAAGAAAGTAAATTGGATAGCTTAAAGGGGGCAGCTCCTCCAGCACTTTCAAATTTTCTATTTTTTGCTTTAAAAATTCATTTACAATGTAAAGAATATCATTTAAATGTTTTAAACTTAGTAGAAAGTTTAAGAAGTTCCTATAAAGTCAGTGGAGAGATGAGTTTCGAACGAAAGATGAGTAAGACCGAAAACTTTAATCGCGTTTTTCTCGAAATACGTTTTTTTCCGCGCTGTCGAATATAACTCAAAAAGTAATCAAGATATCAACTTAAAATTTTACAGAGATATATTTTAACACATTGGTCTTTGCATGTACCTCAAATTGTATATTAATTATCTCTAAAAATATTAATTTGATCAATTTGTTTATAAAAAAAAGTAAATTCTTTTCTTTTTCACTTCAAATTTTAATTTGTTTGTTTTTGTATTGTTTTCGTTAAAAATAGGTAAGTGCAAAGTTTTTGTTTTGTTGCAAATTAAAGGAGCTACTTTTGAGCAGCTGTCGCGCCGCCGTTTTTGTTTTTTTTTTGTATTTCAAATAAATTTTCGTATATTCATGTAAGCAAATTAATATGTAATTTGTTTTAAGATAATAGATACTCTCAGTTTTTCGCGAAAAATGATTGAAAAACTCTTTGTCTGCCACCCTTAAGGCCACAGTAGTAATTGCTAAAATCTTATTGTATTTTAAAGTTAACTGTAAATATAATTGTTAATAAAAAAACTGCCTTTGGGACTTTACTTCTTTATTGTAATCAACAATTAGTACTCGTTGGCTTCGAGTGCAGTGTTTGAGATTTTCCATATTCCAATACAATTTCAACACTTCAAGTCTTTATCCAAAGTTATTATACTCCACTTACTTCGATAATGATTGTGGGTTGAATTAATTGCTAACTTTCAAACGAAATGTAAATAGTTTTGTTTTAATTTCCCAGTTAAAAATGCACTACTGAAACATATTGCGATAAATAATTATGCTACAAATTTCGACAACTGATTTTTTTCATTTACTTTAAGTGTTAAATATAACAGTTTTTACAGAAATTTTTAGAATTTGTTGATACACGAAAAAAATCAACATAACGTCATTTCGTTACCATCTGAACAACGACTGATTCGGCGAGAGTGTGAATGTGCATGTGGACGAGTGTGTGAATATGTGTGAAATTAACGTGCAGATGTCGGCTGGCTATGAGATTGTGTTAGTGATGTACGAAAAAAATAAGCCATTCTATGCTCATGTTGCTTTGTTGTTATCTGATCAACGATTGACTGGACGAGTGTTGAGAGATGTTGAAATCCTTAAGCAAAAGTTGAAAAACAATATTCACTAGAAGCAACTAAATTAGAAGCTATAGACCTACTTGTGAAAAATCTATGCTCATCGGGCGAAATTAAACTTTTAGTCGAAAAAAGGAATATTCTTTTTTATGTAAGTAGTTCCTTCGAAAATTTTGGATATAGTAGAAAGCTCCTAGATCGGCACATCATTCTTTTTACCACTTTTGAATTTATGTATACCGTTTTTGTAAGGTCGGCTGCCGTAGCCGAATGGATTGGCAGTACGTAGGTTCGAATCTCCGTGCATGAAACACCAAAATGATAGAAAAAGTTATTTCTAATAGCGGTCGTCCCTCGGCAGGCAAAGGCAAACCTTGGAGTGTATTTCTGCATCTCATAAATAACATCAGAATGGGCTTAAAACTGTAGGTTCCTCCCTTTATGGAACAACATCAACACGCACGACACAAATAGGAGGAGGAGCTCGTTTAAACACCCAATATGGGTGTGAACGCCAAGAGAATTAACCATATTTGTATAAAAACATTTTTAAACAGGAAACAAATAAATTGCTAAATCTTGCCAACAAGGGGTAGTGCCATAGTAACTTAATTCAGTGCCTTTACATGTCTTCCAAAAACTTTGGGTTTTTAATTTCATTACATATCATATAACAGCTTCGTAAGCCTGCATAATGGAAAAAATGTACCGTTATTTAAACGAAAATAATAACCTGTTTCGAAAAACACGAAAGAGCATGTTGGCTCTAATTAGTTGCCCACTTCTGTATGAGTATGTAGGTTATAAGCTATGTAGATATGTTTCACTGTCACAATAACTCATATTGCTAAGCCCAAGCTACCAAATAAAATTCACATTTTTATTATTATCTTACACATGCATATTCCATCATACATACATACATACAAATATATTAAAGATATTTGAGCGCATTTCTCAAGGTCACAATTCGGTAGCTATTTCGATTAAACTAATAATCCAAAATTTAGAATATGTTTCAAATGTTTGGTTAATGGACTACACGCGTGCGCCGCTGCGCAGGCGCGAATTAATGAACATTTTGTTTAGAATATGAACTTAAAACGCCACAGCACGCCGCTCATAAAAAACTTTGTTGAACATTCATAAATACTCTTTTGCTACAAATCTATGTATGCATGTATCTCATTCGCTTGCTGGCTCGTCAAGGTACTGTAATGTAAATTTTATTGTATCGCCGATGTATAGTTTGAACTATAAGTAGAAAATGGTGCAAGAGACCTTCACCTGGAAGGGAAGATTGCTATAAAAGTGAATGAGTTGACGAAAATATTCAAAGAAAAAACTTTTGCTTGAGCTCTAAATATTGAAACACAAAATTTATGTATTTTGAAGTTAATACGATGCCCTCATTTTATGTTGGCTATGATGTTTATCAAAAAGTAATTAAACAAACAATATATTTCTTTTTATTATTGCACTAGTTTCCCCAAATTAAATTTACATTTTAATTCTTATGCACATAATTAACGAAAGTATTTTTGCACACTCTTTAATGAAGACTTCTATGATGTATGTGACGATATTTGCCAATACGCGATTAGCTGCTCCAATTCAAAGCAACATCACATTTCTTCGCGCACTCAATTCGGAATTTTAACCATTAACACAAAACTTCAGAAATTTTATTGCCGCAATAAAAAATTAATTATATGAACGCACTTTAAGTCACTCATTCTACATTTGCATGTAATTATTAAGCGATTATCCATCATCTAAATTGACTGGGCATCTTTGTGCATGCATTTGCCTTCTCTGCTTTCGTATGTTTGTGCATATGCATTAATTTAAATTTAATTATTATTACTTTTTTTTGTTTTTGCTTAAACACTTTCTTCTGAACACTTTCCATCTCTTCGCGCACTATTTTATGTGAATATTAAATTTGTATTGCTTCCTCTTCTGGACACGTTCCACACAGGTTTAACCCATTGGAGGCAGCGCGTCAAAACTCACAAATTTATAAAATCACTAACCTGCGCACAATTCAGTTAAATTCAATTAAATTTCGCCTCGTCTCGTTAGGACCTCGAGTGCTTCCTTCTCGATGCGAAAATTGAATAGTACGTATTTTCGACGGTTGTAAACGACTGATTGTTGGCAGCGAGTGTGCCAAGTCCGTCAGTATAGTAAGATGGCCACGAAGTAACTGTTTGACTATAAATTACTTCGCTCAGTTTAAAAGTGGCGGCAAAGAGCCAACAACTAACAGCAGCAACAAAACGAAAAAACCAGCAATAACAGCTTAACAATAAAAACAGCCAACAATCGCTCTTTGGTTGGAGTGCTGCGATTGTTGCGCCTCATTTACAGCAAGAGGAAAACAACAAACAATACAATGCAGAGAAACAAACCAAAAAAGAAGAAACCGAAAAAACTCTCATGAAACTCATACGAAAGCATGCATGAACTCCATTCAATGTGTCCAAGTGAGCACAAAAAGATCAACGTGAAGCCAATCTCAGCCGTTGAAGCTTTGTGCGCTTCAATTGTAGCATGAGGCGTTCAATACTGATGCGAAAATGCTGCAGATAGGTATTGGCACGCTATGTGTTGCACCGTGAGATTTACAACAGTAGTCATTTGAAAAACTGAATAGTCATTATTGGACGCTATTTGGTTGCTTTTAATAAGATCAGCTCTTTGCATAGATTCGCGATTGCCAACTCACTTTCATGCAATCCCTTCAATTCACTTTTAAAAAGTTAGCTACTTTGAAGAACTGAAGCCTGAATCAAATCTGGCTTATCCACAAATCCCTTAGACTTTACATACCCCACAAATAAAAGTCCAAAGGTGTGATATCATACGATCTTGGTGGCTAACCCACTGGCCCGAGATGAGAGATAATTGCTCACCGAAACAACGGCGTAATAAAAACATTGTTTTAAGGGCTGTAGGCAAGTAGCGCCATCTTGTTGGAACCAAATTTGTGCAGGTCAGGTCATTTCCGGCATCAAGGAGTCGTTTATCATGTCGCGATAGCGTGGAGACACTTACTGTTACATTCGCGCCAGATTCGTCTTTGAAAAAATATGGGACGACCCATAGGCCGCACCAAATGGTTGTTTTCAGTAGATGTAATGTCTTTTTTTAAATAGCTTCGTGTTGTTCTTCAGCCTAAATGCAGCAATTTTTCTTATTGGCATAGCCATATAGTGCAGTAGGATGGTTATGTACACCATAAATTGGCCTGACCGCGTGATTAACACTTCACAGAGCGTCGATTTTCGTAATACAATTATACGATTTGTAAACGTTGTTGAGGCGTAAGTCTTTCCATGATGAATGAATATTCGAAAAAATTATGTATTTAGTTTGACAGTAGTCATGAATGATATGTCAAAAAAAACTCTATTGGAAAAAGTTCCTCTAATCTGGTCACCCTTTCACTTTAATAATCATTCAATTTTGGTTTCCGAATAATTTTATTACTAAATAAAAAAATGATTTTAGTGAAATATATAATATATACATATATGATATATGTACATATTTTATATATACTTGGCGCTTAAACGCTGTTTGGGTGTATGGTCGAGCTCTTCCTCATTCTTGTGATGTGCGTCTTGAGAAGCTTTTTAATGGCAGATGAGCTTTTTCATGGCAGAAATACACTCGGAAGCTTGCCATTGCACCATTGAATAATTTTGCACCACTTTTTATATTGAAGATGAATAATAATGAAAAAATTGCATCAAAATATGAATAAAATATTATATATGCTTGTAAAACTTACATATTTTACTCTTCATTAACGTCAACGTCCACAAAAAACTACCGCTGGCCTGTTGTTCAAATAATCCAGAGCCCACTGCACTCTGATATTTTTTACAATGTAAACGAAAATCATTTAGGCGCCAAAGCGAATTTTTATACAATACATACGAATATTAGCGAATAACTGTAACTATTGAGAACTGCTGAGGTATTCGTAAAGAGTTTTACTTGATTATCGTATCATAAATAACAAAATTCATACTCTTATTTAACTGAAACACTCGCTCTTTTAAAAGCTTAAATGGTTTTTCCTTTATTCTAGCGGTGAAGATATGAATTTAAAATTAAATTCTGTTAACTTAGTGTAAAGCCTTATGAAATCAAATGTCAATTTGAGGTTTGGCTTTTCCAATGCAAATGCAAGTTTTATTATAGTTTCAAACATTACCATATAAATTAACTATTCAGAGAATCCAGTTATCATATTTAAATATGAGATTTTTTTATTTAATAATAGAAAATGCTATATAACCACTGGCAAACGTAAACTTTCAGTATGACACTAAATCATGAATTGATAATAACGATAAACATAAAATCTAATGACTAAAGCCATAAATACTTATGACCACATATGAAGGATGAGCCACAGGCTGGCTAGTATTAAAAATTCTACTAAAAATTCGTTGAATATATTGCACTTATTTCCGATCCATTAGAAAAAGTAAGCCTTCTAATTAATTATGGAATATAAGTTCATTCAAATAGCTGCCTTTACAATCAAAATTTCCAATATTTTGTTGCTGAATACTGAACCCATCTCACAAAGGGATCGGCCTATATTGGGGAACAGAGTCTGGGTCGTTTTGAGATTATCTACACTGCATTTATCTTTCACGTAAACTTGTAAAAAAAGTTATACCGGCGCTTAATTGCAGCTAATGGACAACGCCAGGTCGGCTGATAATATGATTACCAAACATACGGTCCGGACATATTTAGTGTACCATCGGAAATCACAGATAGTTACAGGTAAAGTATAATCGACTATTTCAGCTCGCAAAAAATCGCTAGTTTTAGGTAAGTAATTCATACGGACTTTCCAGCCGCATTTTCGAAAAGCAATGGGCCAATGATGCTGTCACTGAAGAATCGGCTTCGGACTCTCACTCTATGCAGATGCCTTAATTTCTGACATATTTTTTCGATTACTTTTGTTTTGTAACAAGGCCGCCGAAATGAAAATGCTTCTCGGCTAAAACTTTATTTCAAAGAGCGCACTATTTTGGCAGCAAATTTTCAATATTTCAAAACGTTTTTCAAGTGTTAAGCGATCTATTTCATATTGCGCAGAAATCATACGGATTTTCTGGAATTCTCATGAGAAAAAAATAGCTTTAAGTATTAAAGTAATATGCGATTTAAAAAGAAGCCAGCCAATGGCCCAGCCTTAACATTTTTACTTCGCAAAGGACAACTGCAGTATCTGGTATGGCAAGTAATGTGCTCATATACAAATCTATATAAATAAATATATATGTATATACGTACATATGTGTGTATATATAAATACAATCATGTCGCCAGACATTATTGAATACTGGTACACCTGTATGTGTGTTTCCCAGCGCCGCCGGCTCCAACTTAAACTTCAGTTATGTTGGCTCGTGCCGAGCAGGCATGTACTGTGTTCAGGTGTAAGGAAAATTATGAATAAAAATTAAAAAAAAAATATTTCAACAAAATCAGTAGATCTTAAATAGAAGCTTAGAGTGCAATGAAATTAACTATTTGCTTGAAAGTATATGCTAATAGAAATTACCCAATTAATCCATTCAAACGACCTTCAATTGCAAGGAATTTCAATGGAAGTTTAGTGCACGGCCTTTTGACAAATATGTGACCAATATGGATCTTTCATATCTTCTACCTTAAAACGAAATGCGAGAAAATGAGTGTTCGCAACATTATTATTAGAGTACCGCTCTTCCAAATACTTAATCCATCTTTAACATGAGAACATTCATGAATAAGTTCAAGTGATAGGAGTATACTGCAGAAGCTGAAAACATGATTCTTCACATGGTATGGGGTCCTAAGTCTCCCGTTCCATTTAATTTAAAACTAATTGATTTAAACATGAAATCGACTGTAGTAAATTGCGAGAGATTATAAGAATAGTGCTGAAGTTACATACGTTAAGGACATAACACCTCCAAAAATTATACGTGGTCCGCGGTAAGGACGAAAACAGATAATCACTATTTGCCTAAGCACTGTGTGACTTGTGGCGCTGTAACATTTTGTTTTATGATTTTAGGAAGTATCTAATTTTATCATAAAATTATTCAATAATTCAAGTCAAATGTTGCTAATTTACAAATATTTTCATAGTCCCACAATTTACATATATTTCATATCATTTTCGCTTTACGGTAAATGGTAAACAGCTAAAAACTTAACTTACTTACTTTGTTAGCATTCAAAACATTTCGAAATATAAAAATGCGGACAAGAATTCAAGAAGAAGTAGAAAAAATTACTCAAACAACACACGAATAAATTGCACTGGAATGACGTCACACGACGGCCGCCGTACCCGAATGAGTTGGTGCATAACTACCATTCGGAATTCAGAGAGAACGTAGGTTCGAATCTTGGTGAAACACCAAAGTGAAGAAAAAGTTTTTTCTAAGAGCGGTCGCCCATCGGCAGGCAATGGCAACCCTCTGAGTGCATTTCTGCCATTAAGAAACTCCTCATAAAAAAACCATTTGCCGTTCGGAGTCGTCTTGAAACTGTAGGACCCTCCATTTGTGGAACAACATCAAGACGCACGACACAAGCAGGAGAAGGAGCTCGGTCAAACACCCAGAAAGGGTGTCACCACCAATTATATATATTTATATAGTCAAGCAAGAACGTTGGATAAAGTGCGGTATTTCAATTGGAGACTCTTCGCATGCGTGCAAAAATTATTTTAGTGCCAGTGATATAATTTGTTACTCATCGCAGGTAATAATTTTTTAAGAATACACATTTGTGCAAGACTTTAACCATCCGATCCCTCAATACCTGAGGTACCTGAAGTGTCTGACGCAACTGAGGCTGGGGTTATAATAAAAAAATAATAATATTTTACCGAATATTAAAAGAAAATCTCCTCTTCTTATACATGGGTAAACTAAATTTCTATGCTGGTCTGATAAAACCATACCAGATTTGCTAGTAAATTAAAAAAATAGAAGTAATTTTTATTAAATTTAATAGAAAGGAATTTTTACACTGTAAAAATTTCAGCTCTGACGTAAATTAAGAAAAATAGTCAGAAAATTTTTTTCTTTTGTAATTGTCGATTATATTTTAGAATTAAGTATTTGAAGAACAAATTAAATGCTCAAAAGCATTGGGCGAATAAAAATAAAAATAATTACCACACAATTTTCTAAATGAATTGGTTTCGTTTTAGTTCGCATGTAATACTCTTTAAGAAGTATGCTCTTCCACAAAAACATGCTTTAAAATGAAAATGCAATAAAAATATAATAAAACTGATTTTTAATGAAACAATTTTAAATATTTTCCAATTTACAGACACTTTTGTTTTAAACTATGTTGAGCTTTAGCAAAAAACGGTGAATGCAGCCCAAAGGATTAATTTGTGTGCCTTCATTTTCTTAAAGTTAAAAATTTGATTTTACATGTATTCAAAACTCTTATTGATTAAAATTTCTCGTCGTTTTACCTCACTTTTACAAAATGCACATTTACATATATAACGACCTACTGTGCGATGTAATAAGGGCAAAAAAGAAATTTCAGCCACCAAGATGAGAGCTGCAAAATCAAATATTGTCATTTACTTTATGTATGTAAATAAAAAATAATTAATGCTTTTTAAAAATCCTGTTTTAGAGCTGGCGCAACGTCGAAGCCTACATGCGTCGAAAGATACATAATGCACGCAAGTAAAGCTAAGAGGGTGGCGAAATTTCAAAAGTAAGCACGGAAACCTAAGACTGGTTGTAAATATTTGGCGTTTATTAGCCTAAAGCGTACGCACACTAGCAATTATGGCTGGCATAGTTGATTAATTTAAAATTGTATCTTCATCTAACGAACAATATTTTTGGTGCTTTCCAATTGTGGTCAAATTCACTTTAGTTCTTAACGACATTTGTTAAATTTTTGCAAGTTTGACATAAAAAAAAAACACCGGTATCAAACATATTCGAATTGGAATATATATTTTAATGTTTATTTTCGATAAAATAATTTATGTACGCTGTAGCTAAATTTCCTTGAGATTTTTTAACGTATAGCACGGCATTAGGCGTTTTGTGGCGTGGCTGTCTAACCGAAAATATTTTGTTCCATCAAATTACAATTTTATACAGGCGCGTACACTTCTGTTAGGTATTTTTCAGAGCTCTTACTGGAATTTGTAATGTGTGTCTTGCTCTTACTCCACAAATGGAGGGACCTACAGTTGTATGCCGCCACGGAACGGCACTTACCTCTTACAATTGCTTTCTTAACCCCTTCTGGGCATAGATCATCTTTGTCCGCTTTTCAAATGCTTCGCTTGTGAGCGAATGCAACGAATTCGCTTCTCTTAATCGTGCACTTGGCCTCCTAATGTCTCCTATTGCTTTCAGCAAGACCACTCTCAGCCAGAGCGGGCTTTTCAGTAGCTTGGAATAAACAGTACACAAATATTTTCACATTAATAAACAGTGTTTATAGAATATTTTCTTTCGTCACCTTTAAGACTTGTGTCTGAAATCGTAAGCGGTCGTCTTCTTGTCAGTTAACTTTGCCCGAAGTTCTTGTATGCTAACTATGGACACTAAAATGTTTTCCAACACCCTTCTTTAGTTCTTGTTATTACCTACAAACAAAGTCGAATGGCAATTGCTAGCCAATCGCAAAATGCCCTATTTTCAATTCACCAGTGAGTTCCCAAACTTATCAGATTTTTCTTGATGCTTGAAGAAAGCTAATGCTAAAAACGTCGTACCCGAATGGCTTGGTGCATAAAACATCAAATGATAGAAAAATATTTCTAATAGCGATAAACAAAATAGTGAAACACATGTTTTAATAAACAATATATGTATTTGCACACACACTTTTGCCAGACTTTGCTAGTTATCAAAAGAACTATGTACATACATAGGTATATGCTTGGATGGCTTTAATCGATTAGTGACACTTTATTTTCATCAGGAGTATACATAGTCGCTCGGTGAAAAATAAAGTCACTACAACGATTGGTTCAATAGTATAATTTAGCTAATTAGCAGAAATCCCATACAACTCTTGGCCCACAAGTTGGTGCATTATCAATATTTTGGTCGTCTGTCAGCTAGTGTGCGACACACTGGTGTTTGAGGAGTGCCCAATTTCATTTTAAACCTTAAAAGTTTTGAAAAAATTTTAATAATTTTGAAATTTGTTCAATCAAGGCGAATCTATTAAAGGTGGTATCGGTAAAGTTGATTCGTGTTTTTTCATTCGCCTTGTTCATGTGGCTGTCAGCCCAGAATGAAGCAAGGCGAATTCATTCTTTGTTTTCTTCATTGCCAATACTTTTCTTTGACAGTTAAACGTACAAAATATTGTTGTTGGTCTAGTGCCACTGCCTTTAATGAATGCGCCTTGTGTTCAATGTTGAAAATTTTGGCATACATTTTTTGAAGTGAAATGCTTTGGTTCTTTTCACATTTTTATATATTTCTTCTTTTTCATTTTTTTTTTTTGGATTAAATATTATTATATATATTATACAATATAAAAAGAAAATTAAAAATTAAATATTTTCTTTTTTTTCAAAATTAAAAAAAAAATATTTTTTATCATTTTTGAAAAAAAAGGACTTTTTTTTGTTCTTCTTCGCCCTTTTGTTAATTTTTCTTAATAATAACTTAGACTATGCTCAGTAATTCCTACAAGTTTTAAAATGGGATTTCCACAACATTTCGAGTTATATTCCAATAAATCAAATCAGTGAAAAATTCCGCTCCAGCAAAGGTAAAGTTGTCTATCACCATGTTCGTGCTTTCGCCCCTGCAAAATATGTCGCATCAAAAACTACTTGAAAACTTAGGTTCCACTCTTTCGAGCCTGCGTCTGCCCTAATTCTTCCGATAGATTTATCGAAATGGTACTCATATTTTATCATATCTAGACTTTCATTGTCATTTTTGATTATAAGCTAATAATATCAAAATAAATAATGCAGAAAAATTTGTACAAAAAGACAAATCTGTGATCCGGAAGGGGTGAAAATCTTTTGATCGAGATATGGCAATCGAAAATTGAGCCATTGCGCAGGCACAGTATTAAGGAGATGGCACTGGAGATGGATCAGCATTGTGTCAAGTGCACGGCCGGAGAAATTAAAACAAAAAATCCAAATAAACAAAATAAATGCTACTAAAATACATTTTTTTGTGTTTGAATAATGTGGAAATATAATAGGACTATCGATAAGTTCGTGCGGTTTTACAACAGATGGCGTAACTTGATTATTATTCCATCGATCCACATTTCCAAACATTCATTGGAGAGCTACTGTCGTAAGGCACAAACGTCAGTATAAGTTTTTTATTTGAAGCGTAAACAACAATATTTTTACCACACTTGAAAATGTCGAATTCGTGCCAAATAATGTGTTTTTGCGGGGAATTCTTCTTCATTATTTTAATATGAAGAAAAAAGCAGCCGAAAGTCATCGTATCTTGGTGGAAGTTTATGGTGAGCATGCTCTAGCTGAGCGAACGTGCCAGAAGTGGTTTGCACGCTTTAAAAGTGGTGATTTTGGCTTGGAAGACGAAGAACGCGAGGGTGCGCCGCCAAAGTTCATGGATACCGAATTGGAGGAATTGCTCGATCAAGATCCGGCTCAAACGCAAGAAGAGGTTGCAAAAACTTTGGGAGTTGATCAATCAACCATTTCCAAACGTTTAAAAGCCATGGGAATGATCCGAAAGGTAGGCCATTGGGTGCCGTATGAATTGAAGCCAAGAGACGTTGAACGCCGCTTTATGGCATGCGAACAACTGCTTCAACGGCACAAAAGAAAGGGTTTTTTGCATCGAATTGGGACTGGCGATGAAAAGTGGGTCCATTACGACAATCCAAAACGTCGGGCAACGTATGGATACCCTGGCCATGCTTCAACATCGACGTCGGCGCAGAATATTCATGGCCTGAAGGTTATGCTGTGTATCTGGTGGGACCAGCTGGGTGTTGTGTATTATGAGCTACTGAAACCGAATGAAACGATTACGGGGGATGTCTACCGACGACAATTGATGCGTTTGAGCCGAGCACTGCGAGAAAAACGGCCGCAATACGCCGATAGACACGACAAAGTTATTTTGCAACATGACAATGCTCGGCCACATGTTGCACAAGTGGTCAAAACATACTTAGAAACGCTCAAATGGGATGTCCTACCCCACCCGCCGTATAGTCCAGACCTTGCGCCATCCGATTACTATCTCTTCCGATCGATGCAACATGGCCTGGCTGACCAGCACTTCCGTAATTACGATGAAGTCAAAAAATGGATCGATTCGTGGATTGCGGCAAAACCGACCGAATTTTTCACAAAGGGAATCCATGAATTGCCAGAAAGATGGGAAAAAGTAGTAGTAAGCGATGGACAATACTTTGAATATTAAATTTGTAACCATTTTACGTTAATAAAGTTTCAAATTTCGAAAAAAACCGCACGAACTTAATCATAGTCCTATTAATTATTTTATTTTTAAATAATTTTAATTACTGAACACACCCAATATTGATACATATAAAGTTTATATTCGAATTAAACAGATCGCAATTCGATCTCGAGATATAGTAAGTTAACACAGAGCTACATACATATTGATTTGTGTGGACGCTACTGCTGTGTCATCATTGTCTTTACTAATTTAAATTAAATAAAACTATTTGCCATTTTAATTTTATTTTTGGAATAAAAACAAAAGAAGACAAAGACTATTAGATATGTCAACGAAAACGCTTGCGGGTTCGAGGCTGCAACCCACAAAACATATTTTCGTATAATAATAAAACAATATTTTCCCATGTTTCGACTTTTGAGAATTGCCGATCACAAAAATTATTACCGAACCCAGTTGCCAAACTCATCACCAGCTATCGTCCATAGGCTGTGTTTGAAAATAAAGCACACACTAAAATGTAGAACGTGTTGAAATTTATTATCCCAGTATACTCGAAAGGGTTAACAAAGCCATTTATATTACTATTACTATGATTATTTCACTTTAGAAGTCTATAGCTATTTAAAAATACATTTAGAAATATTTTTTGCATCCAGGTGGGTGGTCAAATTAAAAATAACTCATGTTTAGTCTCTGTTATGTGCACTGTAATAAGCGCTAACATTCACGAATAAACAGCTGACATTTTGTCTTGTCGAGGTCAGGGTGTGTACGTGCTCGTTGCGGCAGTCTCTCCAACACCGTTACCTGTGCTGCCACTATGTGCCATGGCAACCGGAAGCTAAACTAATATTTTATGTGTGCATACAGGTATATGTAGTACAGGGTGGACCAATAAAACCACCACTGTTAAACACACATAGCTTTTTCGTTTTCTAATATACACGTTTTTTTTTCTTTTTTCAGGTTATAATTGAATTCTATAAATGTATAATGGTTACATACAGTACGAAGTAAGTGGTAGGTAGGTGGAAGTTACAGCCGGTATATAAACCAACTCCCAAAACCGCTACCGATTCATTGTGATATCACAGTTGTAAACTACACTCTCTTCCTGTTCTTCTTCTTCTTGATTGGTGCAGTGCGATAACCGCTTATGTGATTTTTGCTGAGTTTAATAAAGCTCACCAGTCGTTGCTTTGCTTTGTATCCATTCAGACGACATGACCCAGCCACCGGATGTTTATTCGCTGCAATGTGTCTATGTCGTCGTAAAGCCAGCTTATTGTTCCATTGCCTACGATACTCGCCGTCACCAATACACAAAGGTCCTAAAATATTCCGCAGAATCTTCCTCTCACACACCTCAAGGGACACCTCGTCGATTATTGCCATCGTCCAAGCTTCTCAACCATATGTTAGGACGGGCATAATGACAGTTTTATAGAGAGTTAGTTTTTATTCGTCGAGAGTTGAATGTTTTATGTCAGCCTTGAAATCCAGTTTAGCGCCTACTTCTCGTTAAACCATTTGGTTTTAAGTGCAGACCCATTGATCTGGCGGACTCTTATATTCCGAAGGTCATTTCACAAAGATGATGTCTGTCAGACTCTTTCTCTTCCTCATTCTTGCAGCTTCTGCAATAGTTGAAATGAGGTACATACATTATTTGAGCATGTCGACCAAGGAAACAGTGATCTGTGGTCAAGGCAAATAGCGATATTTTTAATTGATCGGTTGAATAGTGGTCTACGTTAATGAGGTATATACACAGTCTCCATATGAAGTGACAGGCGAGTGATAAGTCCTCTCTCGCTAATTCGTCTTCACTCCCTCAGACAACTACATCACTAATGACAAAATACGCTGTACCTGTAGTGATTATGAAGACGTGCCGAAACGGTTACTTTTGGGTTCTTAGAGTGGACGTCAAAACAAACTTTATCGTAAAGCTTTGAACCATCTGCAAAGAACCGTAAGCAGTTTTTCCGACCAGGTATAATTATATAGCTGGAATTCTAGTACTAATATACATAACCTATTAAAATATGATTCCACCAAACAATAGTCAACAGGATTTGTTAGACCCAAGCCAATTATTATAGCCGAGTGTCTAACACCTAATGCACGGCAATCAGAGTAGCAGTGCTACCTCTATTCTGTTTATCAACCAAGCCAAAGGGAGAGCATCAGAGGGCTTGGTTCCAAGAGCGCCTCTGATACATATAAATGCCATACGTTGAACTTTCTAAAGCCTGTTTCTAATCATAGTCTTATCGAGAGCCGCCCACCACGTTATAATCTCATAAAGGAGGATAGGTCTGACAACGGTCATTAGCAACTAGGGAGTGTTCTTCGGCGAAAGACCCCACCTGCGTTTTAAAGTCTTTTTGTAAGAAAAGTAAAGTACAACAGTGCACCGCAACGCAATAAAATTATCGACTTTTCTAATCTTGTCAACGATTACATGTTATGATCGCCAATATTAGTTCAAGATCAATTATTAGAGCCTTCATGAGTAGGAGTGGGTCCCCCATTTAAGGAATGGGGTTCAGTGGCCGACCGCTTTAGAAGAGGTGATCATCAAAATATGCACAATGAAGACAACGTGGGGCGATTGTTGCAAATCATCAATTTGTCTCAACTAGTCGTCGTTCAGCTCCACAACGCCGAGAATTTAAAAGATGTATCTTAAGATGCACGCATGCGAATTGTGTAAGCAGTGCTACCGCATGACCCTGTATATACAAACAATATGAGCCTTTATGAATTGCTCCGCCGGACGTTAAAATTTATGAATAAAAAGATTATAGTGAGTGCACTGACACACAGTCATGCGCGAGTATGTGTGTTTGACGCTTACGAAGCGTAACATTTAACTCAAG
This sequence comes from Anastrepha obliqua, assembly GCF_027943255.1. Lineage (NCBI taxonomy): Eukaryota > Metazoa > Arthropoda > Insecta > Diptera > Tephritidae > Anastrepha > Anastrepha obliqua. The sequence continues at coordinate 95,027,212 of NC_072892.1, forward strand.
ATTGGATTTCCAGAGTGCGTTTTCGTTTTCACCGCAAAGATTATAAAGAGACTGAAAAATGCTGTTTGTTTTGTTTTATTTGAAATTGAAAAGGGAACTTGAATGCGTCTGCAAAATGAGCAACAAATTGCATGTACATATGCACACGCATACACTAGCCGATCAGACGTCAACTGCTATGTGTCTGCATGCCTGAGCGGTAATTTGATAAGTGCAAAGCAACCTAGACAGATTGTCTGCACACAATTACCATTGTACGAGTATATACATATTTGCACATGCATGTACAATGTAACTGACGCACATTAAAGTGATTAAAGTGATTAGAGTGTAAAATAGTTTTAATAATTATACGGAAAAGTTTAAAAGGTTGTCCTTTAGGTACACACCTACATAAAGCGGCTTCTACAATAATGCATAGAACGCGAAGCCTCACCTTTTCAAGTCACGCTGAGACACTTTTATAAGTATAAATATATGTCGAGAATTACATGTTTTATGCAAAATAAACTATTTCTCCATAATAATATTATATATAAAACTAAATAAAAATAAAAAATCCGAAACCCGCCTGAGCAACATCTGTTGCACGACTTGCAACCATTTACTCGCCTTATCATGCAAACATTCTCAACTTGACAAGGCAGCTTGCAGTGGCACAAACAATTTGATCACCGTTCGGGATCAATATTTAAATGCCAGTTTCCACCAGAAGCAATAAAAAGGTTAATAAAAAGAGAAAAAGTCTCTATGGCGCAACAAAAGAGGTAAACAGCTATTCATGCCAACATCAACACCATACAACGAACGCACACACACATATATGTACAAATGTCCGCCCCCTCCCACATACTGTGAGGTCGCACAGGCGCCACAGCAGTGGGTCTGACTTTAGCTAGCCACTTAGTCACGCCAAGAAAACTTGCCAGTCACCAACAATGGAGCTATGTATGTATGTACGCATGTACGTATGTTTGTATGTATAGTTTCCGAACTTCGCCTTTGCCTGCACTTGAATACGAAAATCTTAAAAGAATAAAATGGTAACAAACAATTTTACCGTAAATCGCAAAATTGAATAGACAGTCATGCAAAATAACGAACAATGCTGAATTTTTGTAGATATCTACGTATGTTTGTATGTATATATTAGACGTTGCGTTGAATTCAATTATACATAAATACCGTAATTGTTGTTGGCGTGGTGGGCCTGTGGTGAAGGTGGTACTTGTAAGAACAATTGCCGGTTGTCATGCATACACACATACATCATGCATACATATACATGCACATACTCACTAATATTGGTATTGTTTTAATTTATTATTTTGTTCATTGTTCTATTTAATTACAGTCCCATGCGAGATTTATTCCATACAAAAAATTTGGCAAAATCAATTAGTTTTCTCACTCATTAAATTGCATTTGTCCATAGCTGTTCATTTATGTAGCTTGAACATGAACTTAAATATAATTATGCTTTAAGAATACTAGTTTTAGTGCCATGGGAAAAATTTCTCAAGTGATATCCACTTCTTAAATTATTTTCACTATTTTTGGATGATATCTCTAATCTGTCTTCAAAGCTAAACTTGAAAAATGTAGTGTTCATAGGATGCAATAATTTTTTGCCATAAGTTTTTATTATTAAATAACGGTCATTTAGGAAGTATTTGTTAACTATTTAACCGGCAAAATTACAGGTTGCTTCAAAAGTAAGAAAACAAAAATATAAAAATATGAATTTAGAATTGAAACTTTTTTTCTTTACTATTCTCTCACTCGGCCGTAGTAGCCGAATGGGTTTGTGTATGTCTGTAACTAGTTAGCAACTAGTTAACAAATTATAAACTAACGAACAATTTAGATTTAACTTTGTACAATACCTATAACCACATTTATTAATGCTTCCACAAGATTTGCAGAGAAGGGGGCTACTGCGTCAGCTGGTGAGATTTTTTTCGTTTCAGCCTTTCTTTCCATTTACTGGGGGCAATTAGGGCTGAGGCTTCGCTATTTAAATGGTGGCGTAGTCTTTCCATAAGAGGCTTAGTTCACCGAAATGGCTACTGATTCGATGCCAAGCACGCGTTTGATATCAGTGTTGTTGTTAATGAACCTTGGATTAACAGTGCATCGTAGTACCTCCTTTTGGAATCTTTGTATGGATTTTATATTGGCTGAGCTTGAGCAGCCCCATAGCTGGATCCCATTGGTCCAAATTGGTTTAAGCACCGGCTTATATAAAAGAATTTTATTGTATATGGATAAGGGTGATTGGTTGCCTATAAGCCAGTAGATATTTCTAAATTTGATTTCTAACTCTTTTTTTTTCTTTTTAAGCTTGGTATCTAGTGTCATAGCTAAGTATTTGGCGGTGTTGTGGTATGGGATTTGCACGCCGTTTATGTGTAGTGGCAGATATTTGATTTTCTTCTGTGTGAAGTCTAAATAAACAAATTTTGTTTCGTTTACTTTTATGCGCCATTAGTGGTCCACTCGGAGATTTTATTTAAATAAATTTGAAGTTTTTCGATTGAGTCAATCTGAGTTTCTCCTACCGACAAGATGGCTGTGTCGTCAGCAAAAGTTCCTGTGGAGCAATTTGTGTCATTAGGCAAATCACATGTAAAAAGAATATAAAAAATGGGCCCCAGCACGCTGCCTTGTGGGACGCCAGCTTTAATTTCCTTAACCCTTTCGCGATATTGTTGCCATATGGCAACAGTAAACTTTAAAAGGCCGTCAACACTCTCTTGTAAAAAATATCAACTTTTTTGTTACATATTTTCAAAAATTGAAGTTTAATGGTTAAACATAAATAAAATAAATAATAACCGCCCATTATACATCGGTAATACAACATTTTTAAAGAAAGCCTTCTGGCATATAGCACTTCACTCTGAAATTTGTATTTTGCATTTTTAGATTTTTGAGGCATTTTGGGCAAATGTTTTCAACAATTTTTGAATAAAGTATATAGAAAAATTTGGCATATAAATATTTTTTCGCTCGCAGCTTTAAAAGCTGTGCTAATTTTTAAAACTAAGCTTGTTGCCATATGGCAACAAATTTCTTGTAAGGTGTTAACTTGCATTAGATTGCAGAAGAAGTTTATTTGCGATTGAAACCAATACAAAACATTTGTTGCCATATGGCAACATTAAAAAAAGCACATAACAAAAAAAAAATTCAAAAAAAAAAAATTTATTTGTATTGTTATTGGTCCTAAAATAAATACTCAGACAAAAATTTGGATTTTTTGGATGGCGCTATAAAAAAATGTAGCGAAAGGGTTAAGTTCGGAATATGTGTCTTCGTAGTTTATTCGGAAAAAACGATCCGATAGGTACGATTTTAGAATATTAAAATATTGTGTTAGTGCATTTATTTTGTTGAGGACCGCACCGTGACACCGAAGGCTTTAGACATGTCCAGAAAGACAGCAGAGCACACCATTTTTGTCTCAAAGGCGTTTTCAATGATGCAAGTAATTCTGTGCACTTACTTGGTAGAGTGTTTTGTGCGAACACCAATTTGATGTGCTGGTATTATATTTTTTGCTTAACAATTATGTTAAGACGTTTGGCTAAAAGCTTTTCCATCAGTTTTGATATAATTGGTAGGAGCGAGATAGGCCGATAAGGCGTGACATTATGCGCTGGCTTCTCTGTTTTATTAAACATAATTATTTCAGCAGTTTCATAATTATTTCAGTAAACTTATATATTGCGCATTAAGGAAGTTGTTTTCGAATTTCAGCAGTAATAAGGGCAGACCCGGGCAATGTCAAACACGACATACAAAGGAGGTATTGTCTAGGAGTTATTCGCTCCTGACATCTAGGCGTCCCTTTGAAAAGGCCCAATATATGTGTTGTATGTGGAAGATTACCACAAATTTCGGATCATTGTCGCAACATTTTAGTTTAATAAATTCACTAAAATATAAAATAAAAATGTAAATATTATTGAAAGTAAATATCTACTACAGACTCAATATTTTACGAAACGTAAATAAAAAAACCGAATTACAAAATATAAGTTAAACTCATTCTAATGACCCTCCAATAATTTGGGATGGAATGGAAGTAGGGTTCTTAGTTCATAAAGCAGTCCTTAAATCTCAAAATTATAATTTTTTTCTTAGTTTTTTTTTATTATGTTCGAACTTACCGAAAAATTTACCACAATTTCCAAAACTCTTTGATTACTTGACACGAAATCGCTCGTTATAAAACCTAAAACGCAGGTGTAACACTTTTTTAAGACCTTCATCATATTTTTATGAATTTCTGTTGCTAATAACCCTATCAAAGTAAATAATTTTATTACTGCAAAGCTAAATGACTTCAAATGGTTTGTAAACACAGAATTAATTAACGGATCGAAATACAATTGTATGTGTGTTTAAATAAAATATTAACATGGGGTGTAAATTCTGACTTATCTGCTGGTTAATAAGTGTTGCTTGCAATACTTTTCAACCAACCTGTAAGAAACGCTTTAAGGCAGGGCTACTAATCATCTAGAATTCGCATTGTTTTGAAACGTTGATAACGGAGTACCTGAATTATTCAAATGTCGATGCGTACATATGCTGAGAAGCAGTCTCCTTTTAATATTTTTGGCCACTAATCCCTTATTTTGTTTTTTTAAGTTTTTAAATTTTTTAATAAAACGAAGTCAAGGAGCTTATTTATTACTCTTTAGTTACGAAGCTCTACAAACTTTATTTTTTATCGCTTAGATTATATAATTGCTTTCAAACAAAAATGTTTACGAGGGTTGCCACTTAAGTTTTGAGTTAAACAAGTAAAAATAGCTATAATCGAATATAACTTTATTTTCCAAATATCGCCCTTTAAGATCAGTACACTTTTGCCATTGCTTAAATATTTGGTACTAAGCCCAACCGACATGAGCGTTTTCTTGAGCGATTTTCAACTCTCTTTGACGCCCAAACGTCCATGTAATATTTAATTTATGTGAGTAGAAGTAAGTTACTGATCGCCATTCACTTGGGAATGGCCAGGACGATTCTTCTGCATATGGTTCAAGCAGCTCACAACGGCCGGGATTAGCCCACGTATCCTCTGGGTAGCTTCCGAACACCCGTTCGGGAGTGAGCTAAAGTGAGAAGGCGAAACATTCCAGGATAGCTGGTTGTGCGTTGGGTTTGGGACCCGCCACTTAAAAATCCCCCCCAATGAAAACTTTAAAAAAGCCTCGGATGAGACCTCCCTATACTGATGACGACCCCTGCAAACGAACTAAGGACTATGATTTGAGGGCATGCACCTGGAATGTCCGGTCCCTTAATGGGGAAGGTGCCTCTGCCCGGCTGGTTGATGTCCTCGTGAGAGTAAAGGCTGACATCACTGCCATCCAAGAGATGCGATGGACAGGGCAAGGAAAGAAAACCATAGGGCCTTGCGACGTCTACTACAGCTGCCATGTAAAGGAGCGCAAATTCGGTGTCGGATTTGTTGTGGGAGAGAGACTTCGTCGCCAAGTACTGTCGTTCACTCCGGTGGACGAGCGTCTCGCAACAATCCGCATCAAAGCACGTTTTTTTAACATATCGCTAATTTGCGCCCACGCCCCGACGGAAGAGAAGGACGATGCGACCAAAGATTCTTTCTACGAGCGCCTGGAACGTTCCTATGAGCGCTGCCCCCGCCACGACATAAAAATCGTGCTTGGCGACTTCAACGCCAGGGTGGGCAAGGAGGGAATTTTTGGTCCCACAGTCGGAAAATTCAGCCTGCACAACGAAACATCCGGTAACGGACAGAGGCTGATCGACTTCGCCGGGGCCCGAAACATGGTAGTCTGCAGCACCAGATTCCAGCATAAGAAGATTCACCAAGCCACCTGGCTGTCTCCTGATCGAAAAACACGAAACCAGATCGATCATGTTGTGATAGATGGAAGACACGCTTCTAGTGTATTAGATGTACGTACGATCCGAGGACCCAACATTGACTCGGATCACTACCTTGTTGCAGCCAAACTGCGCACCCGCCTCTGTGCAGCAAAAAACGTGCATCTACCTACGCAAAGAATGTTCGACATCGAAAAGCTGCAATCACAACAGACAGCCAGAAGATTCGCCACTCGACTCTCACTCCTGCTCTCGGAGAGCACTGCCCAACAAACCGGCATCCACGAACAATGGAGCAACATTTCTCGTTCTCTACGTACCGCCGCCGAAGAAGAAATCGGATTCCGGCGAGCCCGAAAAAACAATTGGTACGACGAGGAATGTCATGCTGCCGCAGAAAGAAAGGATGCCGCCTATAGAGCCACGCTGCGATCGGGCGCAACGCGAGCCATGTGGGATCGCTACAGAGAGCTGAAAAAGGAAGAGAGACGTATTATCCGAAAGAAGAAATGAGAGGCCGACATACGTGAGTGCGAAGAGCTTGAGATGCTGGCCAACAGGAACAACGCCCGAAAATTCTACCAGAAAGTTCGGCGGCTTACAGAAGGTTTCAAGACCGGGGCGTTTTCCTGTAAGAACAAAGACGGCGAACTGGTGACTGACGTACAGAGCAATCTTAAATTATGGAGGGAACACTTCTCGAACCTATTGAACAGTGACAGCTGCGCATGTCACCGAGAAAGTGAAGATCCCGATACCCCAATCGTTGACGACGGAATTGTCGTTCCGCTACCCGATCATGACGAGGTGAGAATAGCAATAATGCGGCTAAAAAACAACAAAGCCGCGGGCGCCGACGGACTACCGGGTGAGCTATTCAAACATGGCGGCGAGGAGCTGGTAAGGTGCATGCATCAGCTTCTATGCAAAATATGGTCGGATGAAAGCATGCCTGCCGATTGGAATTTAAGTGTGCTCTGCCCAATCCATAAGAAGGGCGATCCTGCAATTTGTGCCAATTACCGCGGGATTAGTCTTCTAAATATCGCCTATAAGGTTCTAGCGAGCGTATTGTGTGAAAGGCTGAAGCCCACCGTCAACCAACTGATTGGACCTTATCAGTGTGGCTTCAGACCTGGAAAGTCTACCATCGACCAAATATTCTCAATACGCCAAATCTTGGAAAAGACCCATGAAAGGAGAATCGACACACACCACCTTTTCGTCGATTTCAAAGCTGTATTCGACAGTACGGAAAGGAGTTACCTGTATGCCGCGATGTCTGAATTTGGTATCCCCGCAAAACTAATACGGCTATGTAAGATGACGTTGCTCAACACCAGTAGCGCCGTCAGAATTGGGAAGGACCTCTCCGAGCCGTTTGATACCAAACGAGGTTTCAGACAGGGTGACTCGCTGTCGTGTGACTTCTTTAACCTGATGTTGGAGAGCATCGTACGAGCCGCAGAACTTAATCGCTCAGGCACAATTTTTTATAAGAGCGTACAATTGCTGGCGTATGCCGATGATATTGACATTATCGGCCTTAACAACCGCGCTGTTAGTTCTGCCTTCTCCAAACTGGATAAAGAGGCAAAGCGAATGGGTTTGGTGGTGAACGAGGACAAAACGAAGTACCTCCTGTCTTCAAACAAACAGTCGGCGCACTCGCGTATCGGCACCCACGTCACTGTAGACAGTTATAATTTCGAGGTTGTAAAAGACTTCGTCTATTTAGGAACCAGCATTAACACCGATAACAATGTCAGCCTTGAAATCCAACGTAGAATCTCTCTTGCCAACAAGTGCTACTTTGGACTAAGTAGGCAACTGAGTAGTAAAGTCCTCTCTCGACGAACAAAACTAACACTCTACAAGACTCTCATCATGCCCGTCCTAACGTATGGCGCAGAAGCTTGGACGATGACAACATCCGATGAAGCGACGCTTGGAGTGTTCGAGAGAAAGATTCTGCGTAAGATTTTTGGACCTTTGCACGTTGGCAACGGCGAATATCGCAGACGATGGAACGATGAGCTGTATGAGCTTTACAACGACATAGACATAGCGCAGCGAATAAAGATCCAGCGGCTACGTTGGCTGGGTCATGTCGTCCGAATGGATACAAACGCTCCGGCTTTGAAAGTATTCGATGCGGTACCAGCTGGTGGTAGCAGAGGAAGAGGGCGGCCTCCACTGCGTTGGAAAGATCAGGTGGAGAAGGACTTGGCTTCACTTGGTGTGTCCAACTGGCGCCGGTTAGCACGAGAAAGAAACGACTGGCGCGCTTTGTTAAACTCGGCCAAAATCGCGTAAGCGGTTATAGCGCCAATTAAGAAGAAGAAGAGTAGAAGTAATTCCCAATCTCACAGTGTATCACATGACGACCTTGCAATATGAGTTCACACACAACATCCTGATGTTGCCATATATTAAAACTTAATTGCATTCTTTGCCACATCTCAAAAGTAAATTTGAGAGCCTAGTGTGAGCGGATAATCAAGGATGAACAAAGCTGAAAGCCAAGGGTTAATCCCAACTAAAATGATAATGATGCAGAAACTCCCGACTACAGAGGACGCCAAGCTGGAGATATTACGACTACATAACCTTTTTCTTTTGCTCAACTTGTAAGGCAGTTAATTGAACTTTCTCTCAAGTTCAACTGCATGCATCTATATCAAAATTTCAGGATTTCAAAACTACCACAACAAAACACCTAGCAGCTTTTTATGCAACTTTTTTTGATAATTGCCGAGATATAAACTTATACAGCCATATTTGATACTTGTGTGCTAAACAGTTGCAGTATACAAACAGACAAGTAATGGCGCGCGTAAAGATTCAAATAAAGATTTCCATTACTCAAAATAATTTTTTTTGTAAAACAAAAACAAAATTGGATGATAAATTTTGTACCACCTTCTAGTTAGTACTGAACGTGTGTCTTGAACTATCATTTTGATCCCGTTTGTGCAGAAAATTCTTAATGAAGTAAATTTGAATTCAATTTACTGTGGTTTGCCAAATGCAATGGAATTAGGAAAACTCAGATTTTCTTTGTAGATGAAAGAATCGATCTACCTGAAAAATGGCAAAAGTTCAATCATCCACAAGTTCAATAAAACAACAAAAGGTTTTTTTTTGTTTACATTTCTTACCTTTTAGAGTTCTAAGTTTTTAAATTGCCAATTGCCTTAGTAGCACCTCTTCTGTTAAAAAACAAAAGTAAATAATTGGCGCGTACACTTCTATTAGGTATTGGGCCGAGCTCCCCCTCTTATTTGTGCCGTGCGTCTTGATGTTCTTCCACAAATGGAGAGATCTACAGTTTTTTATGAGGACCTTCTTCATGGCAGAAAAACATTCAGAGGGTTGCCATTGCCTGCCGAGGTGCGACCGCTATTAGAAAAACTTTTTCTTCTTTGCTGTGTCATGCACGGAGATTCGAACCTACGCACTCTTCGAGGGTTGTCACGCACCAACCCATTCAGCTACGGCGGCCGCCCTCTCCTGCACCTCTACTGTTGGTAGGCTTAAATTTTACTCTTAACTAATTAATTTTCATTTTGCTTTATTTGTTCATGTCTACATGTTACTATATTAATTAATTTGCCATGATTAATTGTTTTCTTGGGACTTAGTTGTATAACGATTTATATGAGAAAAAACCAACGCTTTGACTTTTCTCAATATGTTGCTAGCAACAGTCAAGGCTAGACAGCAAGTGGCATTTGCGATAAACTTGATTTCGAAGGGCATTCTAAAAACATTATCCAACGTGACTAAGTTAATTAAAATTCAAAGGATTGGTATTCTAATTGAAGCAAGACTTCATTTGTAAAATATGACAGGGCGATTACGCTGCTAATAATATATAGGTAATCCGAACTTGCTTGAATGTGAGCAGGTGTGCAAGTCTAAACCTTTAATTGCTGAACAAAGTCACTTTCTCGTAACGCCTACTCAATAGTCTCTATTCACCTTTTTACTTGAACTGTCATTCAATTGCATACAATTGACTGACTTTTCTTTACGCCCTCAACCGCAAACCTTTTTACGTTTTAAAAATAATGTGTCTGTATTGCTATACGTGCACTTGCGTAATAGCAAAAATTTGTACACTCACTTTGCCAGCCCAAACGTCTGTATTTTTAATGCTTCAAAGGACTTAATCATTTTGTAATTTTCAATAATCATGAAATATGCTCGTATTATAAAAGACAAAAAAACAAAAAAAAAAAAAAATTCAGTTACCAATAAACAAGAGCAACGCATGCGTGTTGGCACGTCTGCGTCGAAACAGTTTTTGCGTTTTCCTATGGGTAGCGTTAAAGTGTTTAAAAACAGCATGAAGCGGCGGCAATCACAAAACATAGCTGCTGTTGTATTGTGTAAACTCGAGCAAAAAGGGTGATGAATGCTAAATTAGTACAAGTTAACGGACAGACAGGTGTACAAGTGCATGCATACATATGTACTTATCTATGTTGTTGCGCTTGTCGCTGCGTGAGGCAGCCATAAGATTGATTGCGCTTTGCCTTTGCGCATAACTGAGTAACTCATTTACGAAATCCACCAAAAAGCTGCATGTTAGAGCTGTGTCGACTCATTAGTGATGAAGCGTAAAATACTCCATTAAACTATTAGTATAATCGTACGCTCGGCGCGCAATCAAGGAGATCCTAATTCAAGACAATGGTACACATTTTGTGTCCGGATATATATGTACATACATACATACATATACATATATACTTATCTATATATGGTATAAATGTCTTGCAATGAAAAACCGAAAAAGTACTAGTTTACAACTACAATTTTCTGAAGAAAATTGAACTAGTCCAAAAAGACCAGATTTGTACCGATTATATAATAAAAGAAATTATTCATGCCTATTTATTTAATTTCAGCCTTTTATGAACTTTTATTTCGATGAGAATGGTTTCCAATTCAAATGAGAGCTTGACAACATAAAATGATAAAACTAGAGAGAAAAATTATTGGAATGAATTTTTTTTGTTATAATCTGGTAGATAATTTCATGACATTTATTTTGTGAATATAGATAGATCGGTAAAAATTCGACTACCTTTTTCAATAAGTCTGGCCATATGGCGTCAATGGTGGCTTGAATATTGCAAGAAATCGTTGGCAAGTTGCGCCGTCTTGTTGGAACCAAATGTCGCCGATGTTTCGGTGATGAACCTTTGAAAACAAAAATTGAGTCGACATGGCTCGATAGAGCCCGCCATTCACCGTAACGGTAGCTCCTTCTTCATTAAAAAAAAAATAAAGACCGGCAATGCCGCCAATACCCTATGAACTTTACGCGAACAGATTTATTATTTTCAAAATAAATTCCCACAATTTGAAAGCGTTGTTTTGGCGTTAACTATTCATTATGACTTGTCAAATCTTACTGGATAGAAATCTCAACACAATTTGACTTTCAGCTGAGACTGAAAACCATAGTTATCGATATTGATAGTTCTAATGCAGCTATAAAGTATATATTAAATTGAATATATCGTAAACAATACTCTGGACTGTCATTTAGTCAACTAACAGACAGCTGGTGTCCGTGCATCAGCAGCGCGAGCGGTCTGAAGTTGGTTACACTTCGAATGCCGGATTGCACCTGAAATCGTTTACTTTTGATAACAAGTAATGAAAAATACGTTTACAAGTATCATATTTAATAATTGGAATGATAACGATTTTGAAAATTGTATGTATTTATTTATTTTTTTCTATCAATACTTAGCAAATGTAAGACTAATATTTTTAGCAAATCAAAGGCTGCTAAATACAACACTGTAAAATTTTAAATTATATATATAAATATACATATATATAATTGGCATTTAAACCCGTTACTTAGTGTTTGTCGAGCTGATTCTCCTATTTGTATTGTCTCTTCCTTAAATGGAAATGCCGCTTCCGAACGGTAGATGGTTGTTTATGCTTTTTGAAGCATATCAAGCCTTTTTATGGCAGAAATACATTCGAAGCTTTGTCTTGGCCTGCCGAGTGACAATTGCTATTAGAAAAAAGTTATTTTATCATTTGGTGTTTCATGCGCGGGGTCTCAAACCTATGCTCTACCGAATGGTCGACACGCGCCAATCCACTTTTTAAATTATACTTATTAGGTAAAAAGTTTCCGAATGTGCATTCATGAATTAATTTAATTTTTAAATTACCCTTTTTAATCTCAAATTAATGGTTTTAGTCCAAACTAAACTGGTATTTTTGTCAATTTATAATTAGTATGAGACTGGTATATTTCTGATCGGAATCTGACAATTGACGCCTCGTAGGACATTGCCAAGTAACAAATATCAGCTGTTTGTATGGAAAAACGACTACTAGTTGGGTCTGCGATTCATACTGGGTGTGAGGTGCATAGTTTACAAGTTTACAACTAGTAAATTTAACTAAAGGGTATTTTCTCATTTGCATATGTGGGTATACAAACATATGGTTGAAACCAAATACAGTGAAATTCCCCATTACGGACAGTCCTTATAACCGGACAGCTCCAATAACCGGACAAATTTTGGGCACACAGGTTTTTCATTCATTTTTTCATGCAAATATCATCCTAATAAACGGACACTCTAATAACCGGACGCGGACAAAGTATTTCAAACCATTTTCATAAAAAAATTTCTCATAAACGGACAAAATTCAAAAATATCACAAGCAAGCTTTGTTGTTCATTATAAAAATGAAATAGGTGATTCCCCTTTTAACATGTATGCACACATTCAAGCCCTGTGTTTTAAATTAACAGTAGTTTTCCATTCAGTTTGTTAAGTCATTTGCATGCGAATGGTTGCGTTCAAAGTTCGTAATAATATGGCGCCGAAAAAGAACGTACTTTCTATTAAAGAAAAAGTGGAAATTATTAATGTTTTCGAAAAAGATAAATTATCAGTACGTGGAATTGCAAACAGGTAAAGTATAGTGAGCCCAAAAATTTAATGGTAGGTACACGTTTCTTTTGCTTTGAAAGGTTCACTATTGGCAAAACACAAGCTGCTGAAATCAATAAAAATAAAGAAAAAATTCGTTCTAAATGGGAGTCTGGAGTTAATGTTCATCAAAAGCGAAGCTTTCTTAAAGAAGGCGGCTCTGAAATAGACAAGATGTGTTTTAATTGGTTCGCTAAGGCTAGAAGTCAAAACATTCCGATTTTTGGTCCCATTTTGAAAGCAAAGGCAATGGAAATTGCAGGCAAACTGGGCGTACCTAATTTTAATGCTTCAGATGGATGGTTAAACAAATGGCGAATAAGGAATAATGTTGCTTTCAAATGCGTATCTGGTGAAGCTGCAGATGTAAACCAGGACGGTGTCGAACAGTTTAGGACAAAACTGCCATCTCTGTTGACCGGTTGCAAGCCTCAAGACATTTACAACGCAGACGAAAGTGGGCTTTTTTTCGTGCCTTACCTGACAAAACCCTCGCTCTTAAATCCGAAAAATGCGTGGGCGGTACACTATCAAAGGAAAGACCCACAATTTTGTTCTGTGCTAACATGGCTGGAGATAAGGAGCTGCTTTTGGTTATAGGTAAAGCAGCCCGTCCTCGATCTTTTAAACATGTTCCAATCGCAAAACTGCCAAAGGATTGGAATTCTAATTAAAAAGCATGGATGACTCGAGAAGTAATGAGTGAATGGCTGCAGCAGTTCAATCGAAGAATGAAAGCCCAGAATCGAAAAATTATCTTGTTTTTAGATAACGTGGCTTCTCACCCAAAGGAATTAAACTTAACCAACATAAAAATTATTTTCTTGCCGCCAAATACAACGGCAGTTAGCCAACCCCTTGATCAAGATATAATCCAAAATTTTAAAACTTTGTATAGAAGCTTAGTTTTAAAACACTTGCTATCTAAAATTGACTATTCAGCCTCAGCCAATGCCAGCCTTGACAAGTTCAGCCTCAGAGCTTTCAAAATCGATTAATGTACTAGAAGCTGTGTATTTCATCAAAGCATCTTGGGATAAAGTGGAAGGCACAACCGTCCGAAATTGCTTCCGTAAAGCAGGATTTTTGGAAACTTATGACGATCTTCCAGATTTTGATTCTGAAGATGATATTCCACTGGCAATCTATACTAAGCTTCTGGAAGGACTAGACTTGGCAAATGATTTGGAAGGTTTTCTCAAAATGTTTTCACTGAGGACAACAATATAGATATTTAATTTGACCAACAAGATGATACTATGGACATAAGTGATTCAGAAGATGAATTTTCAGAAGAAATAAGTGAGCCTCATCGGGGTTGAAACAATTTGCAAAAAATGACTATGCAGCTTTTCAGCACATTAAAAATATCGAGAGTCACTTTGAAAATGAACATTTTAAATTAAAGCAATCAAGCATTACCGAATTTTTTCAATCAAACTAGTATTGAAATGAAAAGACTTGTACTTAATCGATATATGTAATTACATATATGTATTTATATGTAATACTAAAGTATGCAAATATTCTTTTTTATATGTGTGGTATATATTTTGTTACTTCATCCCTTATAAGCGGACATCTCCCATAGCCGGACAAAAACACTGCGACGGTAAGTGTCCGGTTATAAGGAATTTCACTGTATATGTATATATAAATGTAGAGACTAGTGAATTTAACATGTCGATGTTCGAGGAGAAGGAAAATGGCAGGAATAATGAAAATTTGAGAATAAATGTCTGACCTATCGCTTATTAAAAACTTATCAGTTAAATTGTATGTGTTATTGAACAACTCAGAACTGTTTTTTGCCGTTTTCCCTGTTCCTAATATGAATGGAAAAAGCTCATGGAAGAGCAACAATTTTCACTTTTTCTGTGCTACATGTCCGTTGTACTGACCGTTATGTATTTGTAGGTATATAGCCGATGTTTAAAAAAGAACGTTAATTAGTTAATAAATATAATATCACTGACTTATGAAGCAAACAAGTTTAAATAAGCATGGGTCCGCAAATTAACGGTTTCGGAGATTTGGTAAGTCATTCTTTGTTGAAACATTTATTTCCAATCACCTGTTTATATGCGAATGTCGCATACAATGAATTAACGAACTTTGTGAACTTTACGACGACATAGACATAGCGCAGCGAATAAAGATCCAGCGGTTCCGAGGGCTAGGTCAAGTCGCCCCAATGCATGCAAACCCTTCGGATCTGAAAGTATTTGATGTGGTACCAGCTGGAGTTAGCAGAGAAATATGAAGGCCTACCTTGGAAAGATCAGGTGTAGATGGGCATGGCTTCACGTGATGTGACCAACTGGCGCCGCTTAGTATGGGAAAGAAATGATTAGCGCGCTATTTTAAGCTCGGCCAAAATCACATAAGCTTTTATCGCGCCAATAAAAAAATAAGCTTATATCGTCCCCTTAGTATAACAATAGCCTATGTGCTCATAGGCTATTATTTTTTAATTGAATTTTTGGATTCTCCATCGTCGATTTTATATGTGGTCAAAAGTTTGTCAAATTCTAGTTCCACAAAGTGGGTCAAAACGTCAGTCAAAAAATAATATATATTTACAGACATAACGAGATTTGAGTGAGAGCTACTTTCGACAAAAAGTTTGAAATTCATTTTCTCAAAACATCAAAAAATTTATAGGCTATTTTAATACTAAGGGGACGATATATGGTTTTTCAGTAAGAGCGCTTCAACTTTTGAACTTTTTTGAATAAAACACAAACGGTTTGACTTTTTTAACTAATTTTTTTTTGTATTATCGAGTTTGAACATATACATACATTTAAGTATGACCGTAGACCAATGACTTCACATAACCCCAAAACGGGACGGCTTGTTAAATGGATTTGCAATCGTTGCTCAAGTGTGTAGCGTTCCATGATGAAATGTATACTAATGAAGTTTACAAATGACAAGCGAAAAATAAAAAATATTGCGTCGTTCGCCCTCCCTATCGGAAAAAAGTTGAAGCGCACCTGTTGAAAAACCCTATACTTATATAATATGTCATGTGTAAAACAAAAAACGTACATAAGTTACGTTAAATACTTAAAATGCCCTCCTTTGCCTGAATGATATTGAAGTTTTTTAAATCCTCGCACTGACTCGGGTTTGTTGCCATTTTCAGCCCAGATACCCTAAAAGTTGTTTAGCGCATAACTGGTGACTGTTTTTGTACCATGCTTTTTAAAACAGATATAAAAAGATATATTTTTTCTTTATATCTATTTAGCGCTGCCCCATATATGGTACATCACCATACAAAAATTAGCTTACCTTTCCAAGCGTTGCTATAATTTCACATTATTCGAATTCCACTAGTTCCAAAATCAACGATAACCGCACACTTCTATTAAAAAAAAACAATAAAAATACTTACTAACGCAGTTTCGTGATTTTTACTGTATATAAAAGTGCGCTTTCGGTATTTGATGGCGCTCGCGCGCGTATACGTTTAGGCATGATTTTAGTGTTCCACATATGGTATTGTACATTAGGGTCATCTGGGTTAATTAATTCAAAGGTGCAGCTCTTCAAGGCTTGTTTGCATAATTACTATGGACTAATGGTTTTCAAAATTTATTAACACGTATTAAAAAAATCCAGAGGATGTAAGTCAGGTGATCTTGCAGACCCAAACACAGAGACCCACCCCTACTCATCTACATGCAATTCCCACCATACATGAAACGCATGTCGGTTAATTCCACATTAATCGGTTAGAATAAAAGATTTACTGAGCAGTTAAAATTCGTACTGATGGTCGGTGTGGACGCCAATTACTCTCGATGGTGCATGAGAATCTTTCTATACAAAGCAGACAATGGATACTTTTTTTCTAATTCAAAACAAATAACTGCACAAGTCATCAGCCAACTATGATAATATTACAAGAAACATTATTGCTATAGATATAAAAAAGGTCCATACTATGTATTACCGCCGCATTGTGTGTGGGCGGAATGACTCCAGCTCTGGATGTATGAGCTAGATCCATATGTGTAGTAAAACCTCAAATGGTTTTGCATTCTTTGGTCAAAGTTCTTTGTCTTGACCATTTTAAATTTGCAATATTTTTGCCTAAGTGTTTTTAGAATAAATAAAAAACAAAGTTGAAATGCATATCGGAGGGAAATAATTGTTAAGGTGCATAAGTAGAATTTTACGAGGAATAATTTTGTAGAACAACTTTACCCATTACCTCTCTCACGAAATAGTCGTTTTGGTCGCTTCATTAGAAAGAAATAAAATGTCATTTTGAATGGCAAAGAAATTTTACCAAAATATGCAGAACGATTTTGAGGTTTTACTATATGGATCTAGATTTTTCATCCTACCACGAACAGTCTTCGTTATATGCTTGAATGTTGTTTCTTCCTAGAATGTTGTTTCGCAAATGAAGAGACCTGTAATTTAATGTCGCCTCCGCAGCAGATGTGAAATTTTGTGAAGAGTTTCTTCATGCTGAAATACAGTCGGAAATTTACCTTTGTCTGCGGAAGACATCAGGTATTACAAAAAGCCATTTCACTGTGGCTTTTGAACCCGCATCCTTCCAAATAGTAGTCGTGTGCAAATCACTCGACTACGGCGGCTGTCATACATAAATATGTATATTAGGTATGTGCATATGATATCATACAGTAATATCATCTAGCCCGATTCAGTGGCAGATACGAGTAATTGAAAAAAATTTAGAATATTTCACTTGCATGGTAAGTACCAGCCATTGGCGCAGGTGAGCAGAAAGTAAAATTAGTACATCTATTTTTCTGTGAACTGATCTTAAAAAATAAAGCCTATCTATTATTTATTGCCCATCTTAACTGTGAAAACACCATCAAAATTAAATTAACTTTCAGGTCAGCAAAGGTATTGCCGTAATACTATTTATCGTATTCAGAGAAAAAATTAATGATTGCAAAACGATTATATATTTGAATGCATTAGAATTTTCCACTGAAATGAATTTTTCATAAATTAATATAATAGGACTATGAATAAGTTCGTGCGGTTTGACAACAGATGGCGTAACTTGATTATTATTCCATCGATCCACATTTCCAAACATTCATTGGAGAGCTACTGTCGTAAGGCACAAACGTCAGTATAAGTTTTTTATTTGAAGCGTAAACAACAATATTTTTACCACACTTGAAAATGTCGAATTTCGTGCCAAATAATGTGTTTTTGCGGGGAATTCTTCTTCATTATTTTAATAAAGTCATCGTATCTTGGTGGAAGTTTATGGTGAGCATGCTCTAGCTGAGCGAACGTGCCAGAAGTGGTTTGCACGCTTTAAAAGTGGTGATTTTGGCTTGGAAGACGAAGAACGCGAGGGTGCGCCGCCAAAGTTCATGGATACCGAATTGGAGGAATTGCTCGATCAAGATCCGGCTCAAACGCAAGAAGAGGTTGCAAAAACTTTGGGAGTTGATCAATCAACCATTTCCAAACGTTTAAAAGCCATGGGAATGATCCGAAAGGTAGGCCATTGGGTGCCGTATGAATTGAAGCCAAGAGACGTTGAACGCCGCTTTATGGCATGCGAACAACTGCTTCAACGGCACAAAAGAAAGGGTTTTTTGCATCGAATTGGGACTGGCGATGAAAAGTGGGTCCATTACGACAATCCAAAACGTCGGGCAACGTATGGATACCCTGGCCATGCTTCAACATCGACGTCGGCGCAGAATATTCATGGCCTGAAGGTTATGCTGTGTATCTGGTGGGACCAGCTGGGTGTTGTGTATTATGAGCTACTGAAACCGAATGAAACGATTACGGGGGATGTCTACCGACGACAATTGATGCGTTTGAGCCGAGCACTGCGAGAAAAACGGCCGCAATACGCCGATAGACACGACAAAGTTATTTTGCAACATGACAATGCTCGGCCACATGTTGCACAAGTGGTCAAAACATACTTAGAAACGCTCAAATGGGATGTCCTACCCCACCCGCCGTATAGTCCAGACCGTGCGCCATCCGATTACTATCTCTTCCGATCGATGCAACATGGCCTGGCTGACCAGCACTTCCGTAATTACGATGAAGTCAAAAAATGGATCGATTCGTGGATTGCGGCAAAACCGACCGAATTTTTCACAAAGGGAATCCGTGAATTGCCAGAAAGATGGGAAAAAGGAGTAGTAAGCGATGGACAATACTTTGAATATTAAATTTGTAACCATTTTACGTCAATAAAGTTTCAAATTTCGAAAAAAAACCGCACGAACTTATTCATAGTCCTATTAATAAAATAAAAAAATATTTCAGTAGCATTATTTTTTTCAGTATAAATGGATTGACTCTTTTATTGGCCTTAAATTTTAAAAATTAGTCCATTAAAAAACTAATTAATTTTTAGCATATCGAAATTAAGAGAGTATATGTTTATATAGGTAAATGTATTCTAAATTTGTTTAAAACGGGCCGGAAGTATTGTATTTTTTTCAATATATCTCGGCCCAAGCACCTACGAGCTCTGATAATCTATTCAATCAATCTATTACATCAATCACTCATATTATTATTTTTTAATTTTTTTAGTGACTATCGTAAGTTACATATTTAAATTTGCTAAATTTTTAGGTAGATGACAATTCTCTTAAAAAACTGTACTAAAATTTGATTTGACATAATTTGATAATCGTAGCAACTCTTTTCAAAATTATTACTTCTGAACAAATGCTCATTTAAATGTATTTCATTCGCTAAACACAATGCTCTACTTCACTTATAAAGATTTTGTTTTAAAATAAAATTGTTACACGAACTTTGATTATATCCGGTTTCACTATTTTTGTTCAGAATGCGGCTCTTAACAATTATATGTGAAAAAATGGCATCATTTAAATGTCAACCAAGAGCACATCTGCAGATGAAATCCAAAAAAGATTTGATTCATGAATACCTAACTATTGAGAACGTCGAGATATCGATATTAAAGATTGTTCAGCAACAGCAGCAACATAACGTCTAGTTTTTGGTCTGCTACTCTATCTGCCCTTTTCTATCCTCAACTGAACCATTTTCCTGAAATTTTTCACCAACCTTTGAGTTGTCAACGCATTCAGACGATTATTTCCACACAACAAATCACGAACTTGTCAAATGTTGTTGTTAAAGATCGACCATTTTCATAATAAGTTGCAATAATTTTAACGCGTTTGTCAATCCTGTAAAATTGTACGTCAGTCTACTTGACAAATGTCAAAGACGACATAAAAAGATACCGTCTAGGAACAATTCACTACTGACATCTAGGCATCACTTTTAAAGTACCCCTTATGCTTTATTTCGTTACAAGCTGGTAATCGTATGAGAATTGGCAATGTAAATAGACCCCACCAACACTTCTTAATCGGAGGAAGCAACTCAACATGCTCTAGATACGAGTCAGCCCTAAACATCAGTCACTAAACAAAATCAGACGTTAACACCTCAATTCAAAAACACCGCCCTCGCTACTTACAGATATATTATGATCTACGCGTGTATAGGTACGAGTATTGCCACTTCACTCCTTAAATCTACCGCTTTATATAATATAAACGGAGTAATAAAGGAATTGAAATTTTAATATCTGTGCATTAAGCCAGCTTAACTTTTTAGCTTATAGGTTCGATGGCCTCTGCAGCCAGTACTCATAATTTCTTGTTAGTTGGCTATAATATTTTATTTTTATATTAATCTAATTAGATAATTCTTCTTCTTCTGTAAATAAATTAATTCATTAAGTTTTTAAACAACTGTCAACCCTATTCAAAAGTTTATATTTTTTATTGTACATAAAGAGTTGAAACTGGTTTCGGGCCCTTTATATTTTAGATTTATTATTCAAGGCAAATTTTAGTATAGAGTGGTGAAGCATTTTTTTGTTTTTTTTACTTTACGCTCGATGAAATCTTAAGTGGAATATCAAGAAGACTTATCACTATTTTGGTGCATTGGCAGAGCGCACATAAATTCCCATCAGCAGGTAAAACTGCTCTGCGCCTGGCCGCACATCGTTTGATCAGGTAATGTCGAGTTAACTCCATACCATAGCTCCCGTCTAAAATTTTGGGCGCCCCTTATCTCAATTACCGCTGCTTACTCTCAAATTACTCAAATTAATATTTTATGAAAAGAAATAACATAATTACTTTTAACTTATCCAACAATTATCTTTCTTGTTTACTCTTGATTATTTGAGCATATTGCACAATTCGTCGTTTTTATGTACCAGCAAAGCTTATAAAAGTAGTTGTGCATTATGCCATATGTACGAGTACGTACAATACTTATACTTGAATATACTCCTATATTTTCTTTTGCAAACCTATTTCACTGTGTCAATCACTTTAAATAGTCCACAGAAAAGTGATCCATTAAAGCTTTCTCCCTTAACAAAATCGCATGAATGTAAAGTTTCCGCTTGGCAATTACGCATATAGGCACACTTGTTCAGATTTATATAATATACTCGTATACTACAATAGTATATGAATATCACTGAATGTGGGTGTACATATGTCTGTTATGAACGTACTTGCAATATGCAAAATACGTTAAACGTCATATGAATGTAACGGTAGATTTATCAAACTTTGTTTGTATGTATGGGCCTGACTGTAATTATCTAGATCGTTGCGACATTCAACGCCATTGGAAACAATTGCAGCAGTACGCGCGCGACCTAAAGACCAAAAAAAAGGTGTGGAGTATTGCGGAGTGTTATATCACAGCTTTCGTACCTAAAGATTTGCTTTTAGCATGGTGCTACATAGATATGGTGCATTAGGATGGCCCAAAAATAATAAAAAAATGTTTTTTTCTTGATGCTTCTCCCTAAATTTGTTCTATGGTCAAGGAATAAATAGGATATATATTATATTTTTTTATATTTTTTTTTATTCTTATATTTCTTTAATAATATTAATTTTTTTTTTTTTGTTATTTTTTATGCATTTTTCACAGCTTTCGTACCTAAAGATTTGCATATAGCATGATGCTACATAGATGGTTTAAAAATAAAAAAAGTTTTTTCTTAATGTTACACCCTAAATTTGAGGGAAAAATAATATTTTTAACTTTTTTAAAATTAAAATTTTTTTTTTTTCGTATTTCTAATTTTTTTATTTTTATTTTTTAATTTACCCGTGACTCTAAAGCTTTGAATATTACGAATAAATTCTGATTAGAAAAATTCATTTTTCCGTATATTTGGTATAAAATGTTTATATACATATATATATAATTGGCGCGTACACCGTTTTTGGGTGTTCGGCCGAGCTCGTCCTCCTATTTGTTGTGTGCGCCTTGATTTTTTCCCCCAAATGGAGGTCCTACAGTTTCAAGCCAACTCCGAATGGCAGATATTTGTTTTATGAGGAGCTTTTTCATGGCAGAAATACACTCGGAAGTTTGCCATTGCCTGCCGGGAGGCGACCACTATCAGAAAAAACTTTTTCTTCATTTTGGTCTTTCACTGAGATTCGAACCTACGTCCTCTCTGAACTCCGAATGGTAGTCACGGACCAACTCATTCGGCTATGGCGGCCGCCGTAGCTGTTTGTCCGTAAAAAAAATTATGATGTCTGGTATAAAATTGGTGGCACGCGTAAATATTAAATAAAAATAAAAAAGAGGTATTTAATTTTCTTAACCATAAACAAATTTAGGGGGTTACGTCACAAAAAAGAAATTGATTTTTGCTCCATCCCAATGTATATTCCATATTTATGTATGTAAATGCGTTTGTATACAAAATCATTGTCTTGAGTGGCACACAACGACCTTTTCTTCTAGGGGGCGGTATATACTTAATTGTACATTCATGTACACATATTTACTCACACACAAGTATATAAATGCATATATTTACATGTTCTTTTGCGACTAGGCCACCGAAACGGCTTACTACTACTATTAACTCTATATTGGGAATTGGGTGCAAATTACTCTTTACCATCTAAATTACTGAAGGCAATTTTCAAGCGCCTAGAAATGTACGCAAATATAAGCAAGATAGTAAATATGTGTGTGTGTGTATGCATGCATGTGTGCTTGTTCATTCACTTGATAAACTATTATTACAATATCAGTTTGCTTAGTAATTGCCAAAATGTGAATTGTGAATATTGCAAACGTGTTGAAAACTGTTTTAAAGCGATTACCTATTTTTCAATAAAGTTTGTATTCTCAGTAACCGCTGATTCTTTTGAAAATAGGTAATAAGGTGGCGCAAAAGCAGTCATGCAATTTTATGTTTGAATCACTTATTCACTACATGAAAAAAAAATGACTATGACTGATGGAAATCTTTATTTTGATCTTGAGGCGCTCCATTGCTTATCTGTTTGCATTCTTCAGCTGCCTTGTTTACAAGTGTCAAATTTGATTGACATACGATGTCATTTGCAAAAATTGTAAATCGATAGGGTGATAAGCTTTGAGCCACCTTGTATCATATGGTTGTGCATTATACTTGTATGAACAAAATTTTAACAATGTAAGATTTCAGTTGCGGATATAATTTTCAAAAGCTGAGATAATCAATTAGTGCTATAAATTTTTTTATTAACCGCAAACAGAGCGAAGTAAATTTGAAGAAAGGACATGAATCAACGAAATTCTGTGTACCATTGAGGCAGTGATGAATTGCTTTTCACATAAGAAAAACTGTTATTCATTTGTACCAACGTACATATACAAATCATATGGGTACTGACATACATACATATGTTAAGTGTTTGCAGACTGCATTTGGTGGTGCCACACCACACTCGAAGCAAATAAAAATAAAGTAGAACAAGTTCAAATGCGAAAAAAATAGGCGGAAAAATCTATTTCTTTTTAAATTAAAGTTGAGTTTTTTACTTTAGCCGCACATGAGTTAATATGCGTATCGAATCGATGTCGGTGTCCAATCGGGAAGAAGAAATATTTAGAATGAAGGAAGGTTAGCAGGTGATATGCATGTCGTCAGCTTAAGCATAAATTGCCTGTTCACATACATAAATATGTAAAGCGCATGTAGATGGTAGCGAATGTGCCAAGCGAGGTGTGACCGAGGTGCAACAAACCCGTTCGGAACCAACGTTGTCTGAGAACATTTTCACATCTTTATAGGCTTACCAGCAGCGTTCTTTTTGTTTCTGTTTGATTAACCCTAATGTTAGTGGTAGTCATATGATGATATAATAATTTATTAAAAAACATAATTGACAAGATTTTTTGTACGTAATTTTTTTTTAACAATTATTGCAAAATTGATACATCTGTAAATTAAATAGTTTTTAGCAAATGCTCATTCAAGAAAATATTGTTTCGAGCAAGTTCTATGCCACCATTGCCCAAATTGATGGGCACTAAGTAACTTTCTAACACATGGGCACGGCGACTTAATATCATATTTTGTATAGACATTTCTAAAATAAGTATAATAAAATTAAATGTGAAAAGAATTTCAAGGCAAAGAAAAACAATCGGGCTCAAAGATTTAAATAAGAGGCTGACTCTGTTTTCGGGAAATATCGCCAGCTGTTTAAATTAATAATTTAAGCTGTTTAGCCGCATGCCTGGGAGTTGGTATTTTGTTTGATGAGAGATGTTGAGTGGAACACTTAAGCACTGTAATATTAATATATACAATTCTATTCCACTTCGCATTGTCTACCAAAAGATTACTAACCAAAAGCAGCGTTCAGTGTTAAACTATACATTTTATACGCCGCATCTTGGGCAGTGGGATATCCTAAGACCAAATCTGTATTAAAAGAAAGAAAATCTGGTATATATAAGTAAACATGTATTACTTACGGGTATACGAGGGGTGCCTCTTATATGTCGGGATTAGAGAACAACAACAAATTTTAATCATCGAAAATCACTTTATTGTTTTTCAAAGTATTCTCCATGAAGATCTATACACTTTTGCATGCGTTTGAACCAATTGTCGAAGCACTTTTGCCACTCTGAATGAGGTATCTCCAAAACATGCATTCTGAATGCCGCAACCGCTTCTTCAGGTGTCGAAAAACGTTGACCTCTCAGTTTGTTTTTTACGTACGGGAATAAAAAGAAGTCATTCGGTGCCAAGTCACGACTATACGGCGGATGACCCATTAATTCGATGTTTTGGGTGCTCAAAAATGCAGCTGTTTGAGCCGATGTGTGAGAGCTCGCATTGCCCTGGTGAAGGGTGATCCGTCTTTGGCGATTGGTTTTCCTAATTTCTTGGAAGACAACTGGCAAACAAATGGTTGTGTACCACTTAGAATTTACTGTTCTGCGTTGTTCTAGTGGTACGGTTGCGACATGTCAAGTTTTTCCGAAAAAACAGGCGACCATTTGCTTGGAAGTGCTTCGTGCGCGAACAACTTTTGTTGGATTTGGCTCATCTTGAAACACCCATACAGTCGACTGCTGTTTACTTTCGGGCTCATACGCGTAAATCCATGATTCATCACCTGCCACGATGTCATAGACGTGTTTCGAAGCCCCGCGATCGTATTTTTTGAGCATTTCCTTCGACCAATCGAGACGAGCCTTTTTTGAGCGATTGACAAATTGTGTGGGATCCAACGCGAACAAATTTTTTTGACAGTCAAATGTTTATGCAATATTGAATGTATGCTGGTCCCTCTAATGCCTAAGATTGTCTCAATCTCACGATAGGTCACATGACGATCTTGCAATATCAGTTCGCGCACAGAATCAATGTTTTTCGGAACAACAACTGATTTTGGACGACCTTCACGAAATTCGTCTTGGAGTGAACTACGACCACGATTGAATTCACCATACCATCGATAAACACTGGTCCTTGATGGAGCTTCATCGCCAAAAAATGAATTAAGTTCATCCATGCAATGTTGCTGAGTTAATCCATGTCGAAAGTTGTAAAAAATAATCGCACGAAAATGTTCACGATTTAATTCCATTTTTGGACCGAGATGAATCTTTTAAGTTACTGTAAAAAAGCGCTGGTATTTCAAAACGTTCTGAGTACGTAAAAGCCAAAAAATGTCAAACTTTGCGATACAGCTGTCAGTTGCCAGATTGCAACACCAGGGTTGCCAAATCTCGAAATATAAAGAGCACCCCTCGTATACATTACTTACATATAAGGTAGTCAGATTAATATACTTTATTTTCATTATTAATTAATATTGTTTATGGAGAAGATCACTCGAAACTTTAGTAATCATCACCCTGAGAGGTTTCGTATTCTAAAAAATCGCAAGCATCATTTCAGCCTGAAGCTGTATACTATAGAAAGTATTCCATTTAGAAGAGTTATGTTTCATATTTCGGATGGTGGCGATAGTCACTATCCCTGGTTTGTAAACCTACAACTTAGAATACGTGGATATTGACAATCTCGCGGCGAACCAACTACCAGCTCTAAAATGAATTTCGCTCCTCCTTTTTTTATTTACTTTAGTTATTAATCATTACGATACGTCTTTATTTAGCTAAATTTTTTAGAGAATAATTTTTGTATGTGAAATAAAATTCTTTATTTTATTTTGCTCAAAGTCTTCCGCTAGAGAAAGTAAAATTATAAATTTTTCCCAATTTGACTATATTTTAAGGAGGAAACCCGATTTTTGCTCTTTCTAAATTAAAAAAAAAACCAGTTTATTGAACCTACTAAAAAATATGTAAAAAAAGGAGGTTGTCTGTAAAGTCGGTTTACTGACGATAGTTTAATGTGACAACGTCATTAGAAAATATTGATGGAATGGTTGCAATTTTCAAAACAAAATTTTAATTTTATTTGTTTGATAGATATTTTGTATGGATATAGAGGAGGAGGTAAATGGAATTGCAATGGAATAGGTCAAGTTACATTTACACAAACGTGAAAAATGACGAAACATTTATCAAATTCATGAAAGATATGTTCAATTTCGATTGTGCTTCCAACGTTAATAAGTCAACAACACTAAGAGGCACCATCATCGATTTGCCTTTTTCAAGACACTTTACACTCGAAACACTACCTTTCATTTCCTACTTTTTCCATCATCGTCCTATTCTCAAAAGAGAAATGGTTCATTACCATGCACACGGGAAGAAGGCATATGCAAATACAAGTATGTGAATTTATATACCTACATATGCGCATATACATACATATATATGCTCACTCAAGTAGGACAGAGCCAGATGTCGAACGTTGCCGAACGCGGGGACCGATTGTGCTCTTTGTCGTTCGTTCCGCACTCTCGCTTGCAGTTCAAGCACATTAGCTTACATTTGCTTGCGTACGGAATAGATTCGTATATTTGATATGTCCATATGACTTGTATGCATCTTTACATATAGATTTGTTCTTTTTGAAAATTGCGCGAAATTGTATATGTATATGCAAGTTTATATACATATATTAGTATACAACATATCTTATAAGGTATGTGGTAAATATTACCATACATTTTTTCCTTCATATATAATAAAAAAATTAATAATAATAACATTAAAACAACAGGTATTATTAACAAATTTGGTTTTATTTTAAATTCTTCAAGTAAATCAAATTAATAATAATCAATGAGAAGGCATATGCAAATACAAATACGTGAATTTATATATGTACATATGCGCATATACATACATATGTATATACGCTCACTTAAATAGGAGAAAGCAAGATGTCGAACGTTGCCTTTCGTTTGCTTTGTCGTTCGTTCCGCGCTTTCGCTTGCAGTTCATTCAAGGTAACGACAATGAGCAAGGTAACGACAAATGAGCAAGGTAACGATAAATGAGCAAGGTAACGACACATTTTTTCGTGCGTGCAGCCTGTTAAATCGAATTATAAGACGCTATCACGTCAAAATATAAAATATTTGATAATAAAAAACTCTAGCAGTAAAATGTCCGTGTTCATTATATGTAATTCACTATAATTAAAAATACGCGCCTAGAAGTTGCTTTAAAATAAAATATGTAACAACTTAGATTCATTCAGGTTTCACTACTTTTTAATCAAAATACGGCTCTTAACAATCATAGGTGAAAAATAAAGTCATCTAAATGAGCACGTCTACAGGTAAAATTCGCCAATTCGTTGAGAACGCCGAGGTATCGATGCTGGAGTTTGTTTACGTTCACGTATTTTACGATACGTTGTTCTTAAAGATCGAACATTTTCGTAATAAGTGCCAATAATTTTAATGTGTTATTCTATCGTGTAAAATTTTATATATTTTTACTTGACAAATGTCTCATACATATGTACTTGTATGACAAAAAAAAGGTACCGTTTAAGAATTATTCACAACTGACATCTAGGCGCCACTTTACAGTGACTGACAAACAATTTTTTTTAATAAAATTTTTCTCAGTTTTGATTAAGTACAATTGAAGCACTGAAGACCTCTAATTATATATTTATGTATTCGAGGAAAAAGTACTATATTTCACTCAAAAGAAGATGATTAGTTGCTTATAATCATATATAAAGTGTCAGGGACTAAAAAGGCCCATTTATTGAGGAGATAAAGTGTTAAATGTTCCGCTGTTTTTTTTTTAAATACAGCACATCATATATCTAAAACGTAAGGTTCGCATAGCTAAAAATAAAATAAAATTCAGACGTGAACTTTCGAATTACCGATACGTATTTATATATTTTTCTCCCTTTGCTCTACCAAAATCCATTTACGGAACCTTATCCCTTTTATGTGTAGGACAGAATAAGTAGACGATTCATTATACCGTTAAAAATACCATTTCATTGGTTGTCTTGTCTTCTACATTTTAATGAGCTATCATTTCCTCTTTTATATGAAACATTGGAGCACACGATAACAAAGGGCCACGGACCTTAACTGCTCTGCTGGATTAATGTGAAAAACTATAGTTCGTAACCGATGCTTGCTCTCTAGAAGAAATTGAAATTGAAGAAAAAAAATATTGCGGCTTCATAACTAAAATTAAAAATAAGGAGGCTCGAAACTCAGTTTAGAGTAAAGATTTAGCACTCAATACCATACAATTTTGTTCAAGATATATGAAATCTCGACAAATTTTCATTAAAATTTCTACGTTTTTAACCACAACTGAAAACAAGGAAATAAATTTGGTTGCACTGTTTTATATCCTTTTAAATTTTAATGAAATGAAATGAACGTTTGAAGTAGCTTACAACTCTCGTTGATTTTTGAAAATTTTTCCCCCTGACGATGTTTGCATTTTTCCCGTAAAAAAATCTCAACCGAAAGAAAAACAAAAATTCACCCGCCCTAGTGTACATGCATACGAGTAAGAACTTATTCATTCGAAAGACAATCGTTGCAATTAGACCTCAATATGAAAATACAGTGAATATTTACAATCGGTTTCCTATACAATACACGAAATTTTATATGAAATGTATGCCATTCCCTTCAAGGATATGCAATTTTCCGTATAGAAGTCACAGTAAATTTCATACGACATTGCGGAAATATGAGGAGAAGTATTCATTACATGGAGTAGTCCCGAAAACAATAAATTACCAACTACTCAGGCATAGCTGCTCACTGCACTTAGCAAACAAGAAATCATATCAGCATAAAGATCTTTTTTTTATTTATGTTTAATTACTTATCTTTTAACATCTCCGCATGATTAAGGAATCTGAGAGATCTGTGGAAGGGTACTTAGTCTAACGCCTGCGTATTTTCACTGCATGTAATGCAAAATGTGTCATCTTAGCTACACTAAAAGCCGAACAAATAGAGGAAATGTTCAGCATTGCCTTTTAAGCCAGGCAGGAAACAGATATTGCGTTGTTGTTGATGATGTTGTGGTGGTGATAACTTATTCTCTTACATTTCTCGACGTAACTGGTTATACCAAAGAACTTGATTACTTTCTTCTAAATTTGTCTTATTTTGCTTTTTATGAGGATTTTTTCAGAACCTTTCGAGCTTGGCGCTACCTGAATACATTCGGTGGTGGCCGATTTCAAAACCCGCTGTGAGCATGCAATATCAAAATGATGGTACTCGTAAGAGTTTTTCTTATAGCGACCGGCCCTCGGCAGGCATTGGCAAACTTCTGAGTGTAATCTACCATGGAAAAGCTCCTCTTATATACACGTATATGAAGTAATCAGATGGCTTCAGGGTTCTCTGTAGATTTCACTAAACTAGTTAGCTATCCGATCCACCAAGTAGTTTCCAGTAGACTTAGTATGTATTTATGTAACTGCCTATGATTCTATTTGATCACCCTCAAACCCGCAGATTCCCAATTCGTCCGTCAGTTCGTTTCTCTGGACATCACACTGTTTCGATACCCTCATAAATTCAATTTTATTCCATTTCGCTAGAGAAATTCTGTAATTCACATTACTAGGCAATTTTTTAGGAAATAGAAGCATTTTTCTGGACCTTCAGAGCAACTCGTTATCACTGCGTAATATCGGAGGAGCACAATATTCATTTTTGTATCTTTGAGAACTAGTACTAAATTGGGCACATTAAATCTAGTCCATAAAGGACGAATGATGAGTGGATAACTTGGTAAAAAAATTTGATATTTCAACGAAACTTATGCACACCTTCCCTATAGCATAAAAGGTGTTTTTCACATGTTGTGCTGGTATTAGTATTAGATATAAGACCATAATCAAACAATAAGCATGACAGGGAAAACATTTTGAGTTAGCTGGGAACTAATTGCTAGCACAAGAAGCGGTAATTTGACTGGCACCAAGTCGGAAACATTTTCTATTGCTAAGAATTTTCCCTATAGGGTTATTAGAAAATACGTATACAGTTTTGATTAGGGCCTTTGTGCATTTTGGTAATGATAGTCATGTATATACATACCTACATACCTACATACCTATGTATGCGTTTTATGTACAGCACCGAAGCTCATACTGCTAATAAAAAAGACCAAAAAGTTTTGTTTGGGAATAATAGAGAATGGTACAATCAATAGGAGTGGTTTAAAGGCATCTTATCTTATTATTCTTATGCTTATAGTATTATTTTCGTTGTGAATTAACTAAACCATTCTTGAACTTTCAAACAATGACTGAAGGTGGTCGTTAAATTCATTATTTAATTTTCATTACATTTTTGTAGCTCTTATTCTATACTTTGACTGCAACACAAATATAAATCACTTACTCACATACTCATACAAACATACATATGTACATATATACATAAGAAATGTGTATATTCCGATTGATCCAGAAACTCGTTATAGTGGGATACAATATTTTTTATTGTTTTTTACTTATTGTTGCATTACGTTATTCACTAAGGCCGAATGAGGAAAATTATATTTTGGAGTTTCGCCGGTCATTTAGATAAACAAATACTCGTAACTGAACGTTTTTTGATTTGCGAAAGGGCAGTTCACAATTATGTGTAAATTACCTGACGTTATATTATTTCTACTATGATTTTATTTCCTATGATTCCAGAGAAGAATACGGGACCGCTGCGGTTTCTGTAATCAGGAGGTACTAAGATTGGCAGGTGATTGGCCTGCCGCCTCCGATTCTGGTGCTGGGGCTACCAGCTGGCCCTCCCGACAAGAGTCCAGTTAGCCGGGCGGCTACAGTATTTCCAATGCGCAAGGTTTTAAGTTTATACCGCCTATGATGGGACGTCAGAGCCACTTCATTTTAAACAGGTACTACATGAAGATGAGGTTGATATTTTAGGGAGGGATAGGTTGTTCATTCGCGTCACCAACCCCATTTGTCCATTTTAAGTGGGTAGTTAATGTACCCCCTGACGTCATGATAGAGGAAAACTATGATGGCGAATATTTAGAGTTAGTTATTGTGCTCTAATTACAGATCAAAGTTTTTTAGATTTTTCCGACTTCGGTATTTTCGATTACAATCACGTAATCCTGCAATTAGTCCTGAGATTTGGGTATTCATTATTTTGTAACCATTTAACTTCAAAAAAAATTGCATCCATATTATTTGAGAGACTCTCTTAGCATATAATAAATAATAAGCCAATTTTTTTATTTAATCTTTGAGGTTTTGAGATTCATATACAAACGGGAAAATTGTAATCCGTCCACTGTCGTCGTCCTTGCCAAAATTGCTGCAAGCCTTTGTCCTTTCCAGTGTTAATTTTGGCTGCTCTCGAGGGATAGGTTCACGCTGATTAGCTTCCTTTTTATTATGCGCATGTGTTCCAAAAGTATCGTGCACTTTCAAGTGTGTATGCAACGCAATTGTAGGGCCTCCTTTGTTTGTAAAACTTGATTACATCTTTTACATTTAGCTTATTTTTTGTCGCGAGCTAGCAAAAAATGTGAAACAAAATCTGCAAAATATAGTTTAGACTTGAAATGATACGCTCAGAACTTAACTTCATTATTTATATATCTAAAGTGGACGACCATTGATTCGTATTATTTTAGTATCGCTTTTACAACGTCAATACTAATATTTCAGTAATTTGGAGAGCTAAACATTGAGCACACAAAAGTCTGCCAAAAAAATTTTTCGAAACGCAAAGTACTTTTCAATGTTGTTTCTTTGCTATAACAGAGGATTTTTCTGTCTCTATTTATTGTGCTTCGTATGAACTTAAGAATCCCGAAAATTATTTGGCAAGAATTCCGGAATTTTCGGAACTTAAAAAAGACTGTGAATCCTAGTTCTACAATAGTACAGTACCGTAATAGTATACATTTCATTAGGCCAGGTTATTTTCGTGCTAAATTTGGAGCATCGTGTTTGATTAAAAATATTATGTATGGTATGTTTTAGATTAGTACAATAACATTTAAAATCTTATTCAAAACAACAATATGATAAACACTAAACAACTAC
Organism: Anastrepha obliqua; assembly: GCF_027943255.1. Lineage (NCBI taxonomy): Eukaryota > Metazoa > Arthropoda > Insecta > Diptera > Tephritidae > Anastrepha > Anastrepha obliqua. The sequence continues at coordinate 95,059,909 of NC_072892.1, forward strand.
AACTTTTGCACAAAAAACATGCTGCTTCGGGCACTAAAAAGAGACTACGTGCAATCCAATACATTCGAAATTACGCCCATATTTTGGATAATGAAACATTTTCTAGATTTAAGGTATAGGAATTGTTGACGAAAACTTTTCACAGATGGCCCTCCATCGACTAACTACAAGTAGGAGGCAAGACTACTTTGGCTCAATCGGACGACTGTAACAGTTTGGTTTCCAATTTTAGTTAAAAAAAATTTCTGTTTTCAGGTATCCAAAAATCTCATAAGAGAATAGGAAAATAGAATACAAATACCATATTGACATATGAAGTCAATCTTATGGGCACACTGGTATTAATTGAACTTCAAGTAAGTAAAGCTTGAACACTTAGCATGCTTAAAAAAATCGTATACGTGCTTCCTAATTTTAACCTAATCTATCACACTAACAAGTATCAGTTTTGATCATCACAGAATTATTATGATTAAATCATACTATGATTTCATTATTTTGTTAAACAAATTTTAGAGGGTTATGGTTAATTAAAAAGTGATGGAAGGTTATTAAACTCTTTCTTGTTTTAGGATAGGAAAAATGCGGGTCCGCTTTTTACCCTACATACAGGTAATTTACATTATTTTAAAGGACTGAAATATATGCTGTTTACAGCAGCTGAAACACGAAATTGGATGGTCAGTATTTTGTCGACAGAGAGTGTGAATGCTGCCGTAATTTTCACTTAGAACGTGCTGCGTGAAATGCAGCCAAAGCTTGGAGGAGTTTTTTAGTTCAATGAAATCAAAAGACTTAAGAAACAAACTGGAAAGTATGTGCGCGTTTTTCACAATATATGTATACATAATCCCTCTTTGTTATATATATATAATTGGCGTGTACGCCCTTTTTGGGTGCTTGACCGAGCTCCTCCGCCTACTTGTGGTGTGCATCTTGATGTTGCTCCACAAATGGAGGGACCTACAGTTTCAAGCCGACTCCAAACGGCATGTATTTTTATGAGTAGCTTTTTTATGGCAAAAATACTCTCGATGGTTTGCCATTGGCTGCCGAGGGGCGATCGCTATTAAAAAAACTTTTTCTTAATTTTGGTGTTTCACCGAGATTTGAACCAACGTTCTCTCTGAGAACTCCGAATGGTAGTCACGCACCAACCCATTCGGCTACGGCGGCCGCCGCTAGCGGCTAATGGTGGAAAAGCAAAATTACATAAAAAACTATGGTAAGATAGGTAAAAGAGATTATAACTTATACGAACGTTTTTACAACCTCGTCTTTAATTGAATAAAATAAAAAAACGGAAAAATAAAACTTTCAATTAAATAATTACTAATAAGTTTTTTTTAACAAATTTATTAGAGTAATACATTAAAGTTAATTGAATTGATTTGTACATAGCACATTTTAATATTACTAAATCTGGTACCAGACTGAACCTGGCATGCATTTGATGCAAACATTTAAATTTAAAGGTAGTTTTATTTACATGTTAGTAACAAAGTAGATCTCTTATGAAATCGAAAGAATGGCACACCTGCATGCAAATGAAATGGTTAAGTTTTACTTATAAGTATCTACACACCTTTCAATAATTTAAGGAACACAATAAATTGTAATAATAGTATGAATAAAATCAAGTTACTTGAGGGCGGACAAGGCCATATTTTCCCACCAACTGCTTATTCACTTCTGTGTATATTTATAATGGGTGGTTTTTATGGCTTACAACTAATAATACAAAATTAGTTAGTACATTTTTTGGTGTTCAGTGTCTATAAAAATATTCAGACCTACTAACACGACTTTGTTTTATGATTCAAATTTGTGCCACTCGCCGATAATATGAAAAGGTTGACTTCAAACCATAACTGGTTTATCAGCATGACCCACTCTAGCTTAAAGTAAACCCAAAAAAGTAGTAGTATAAATATATCAAATTACATGACCTTGGCAACCATATTGGTACATTCCTGAGATGATGCGGTTAGCGAAATTTCTTTCCAATCCACCTCCACGCGCTACATGGAACATTGCACCCCCATGCAGCAATCATTTAGTTTACTACTTACACATACTTATACTCGTATGCATTAGTACTGCGGTGGGTAACAAAACAGTAACCATGGCTTTTTTCTCAATTTTCCAGAAGTATGTTTGAGTGATGCATCCGGCAAACAAATCACAAACAATGGTGATATAATGGTAATGCGAGAGTTGCGTATCGGTTTTTTTTCATTTCAATTAGACTAATTGTTGATGAGTTCGAGGACCCTGCCAGAGAGATCCTGCAGTCTGTACCTATTAGCATGGAATTAGTATTCTAAATATCGCGTACAAGATTGAAACCCTGATTGGAGTTTTCAGTGTGGCTTTATACCAGATATTCACATTTTATCATGTCTTGAAAAATATCCATGAGAAGAAAATCGATACACAACATATTTTTGTTGATTTTAAATCCGCATTCGACAGCACAATAAAAGTTGCCTATATGTCGCGATGTCTGAATTTGGTATCCCCGCAAATCTAATAAAACCAGCAGCGCCCTCAAAATTGGGAAAGACCTCTTCGAGCCATTTTATATCAAACGAGGTTTCAGACAGGGTGACTCGGTGTTGTATCACTTAGGCACAATTATTTAAAAGAGCATATGAACGAGGACAAGTCGAAATACCTCCAGTCACCAAACAAACAGTAGGTGCACTCCCATATCGGCACTCCGTCACTGTTGACAGCTATGTTTTTGAGGTTGTAAAATACTTCGGTTTTTTAGGAACCAGTCTTAACACCGATAATAATGTCAGCCTTGAAATCCAACGTAGAATCTCTCTTGCTAACAAGTGCTACTTTGGACTAAGTAGGCAATTAAGTTGCCAAAACATCTCTCGACGAGCAAAACTAACACTTTATAAGTCTCTCGTCCGATGAGATGTCGTCTGCTTCTGCGGTAGATTTTTGGACCTTTGGACTTCACCTCACTTGGTGCGTCCAACTGGCGCCGGTTAGCACGGAAAATGACTGGCGCGATTTATTAAATTTGGTCAAAATCGCTTAAGTGGTTATCGCGCCAATCAAGAAGACAGTCGGTTCTACGTAACCGGAACGAACCGGATTTATATCCGGCTAAGAACTGTCACTTCAGTAGCATTCCCCGTAAATGGTATATGTTTTTGCTTCTACAACAACAACAACAACAACAACAACAACGGAAGAAGAGTTGATGAGTAGATGGCGAACGTTAAAAAAGGCGCCAATTCGATAAATTTTGCACACTTAGTCTGGCTCACAGAGTTGAAGTTTGGAGATACAATTGTACAGAAATGTCAAAAGCTTGTGCTTACTAGGGCAGCTGGTTTAACTGATATCTCTTTCGAATGTGCTAAAAAAGAACATTTATAAAACACCCGTTATAAGCAGTTCCTTTTAAGAATAATTTAACTGAAGTTTTCATTTTTTATAGCGTTGTACACCTGTTATAATTATAATAAATTATTGTCATTTCTCTGTGGGATGTCGTGGAATGGCAAAACATTTATGCAATCGTGACCTTACTCTTCATATGAAAACTTGCACGATCTGATTTTGACGTTAACAGATGATCGATTTTAAGGCAAATTTGTAGTGACACTGTACAACAAGTTGGAGCTTTTCAAAAATATTTAAATAGTTTTATAAAAATATTATATTATTTTATGGACATTTATATATAAATATATATTTATATATATATTTTTTTTCGTAATGGCGAAGCAATGAAATGCTACCTTTATAAGAGTTGATAAAAATCACGAAATATTAACTTTTTAGGATAGTACCAGCCTAACCAAATTAATAATAATAAATAAATAAACCAAATTTTATATAACAATTAAAAAATGTCATGTAACAAAGATTTAAAGCTTTCTGTTTGTAATAATAATAAATAAATATTTCATAAATATAATTTAAAATTAAAATTTAATTTCATACTATAAATATTAAATAATAGAAATTTAAACAGTAATCATAATTTAAATAATAAATAATAAAAACCATCATAACTAGCAGCTTACGCGGTTAACTACGATAAGCTGAAACAACACCTGATGCCCTTGAATAGTTTCGACCCAGGCAATGCGGAGAAAAGGGGACAACTAGCGAGAAACTGATGAAACCAATTGTTTAATTTTTCATAGAGCAGATCACATATTATAAAAATAAGATATTTTCTGCTTCAGTTTTAAATTTTGGAGCATCTTGAAGAACTTTAAATTCGTTTTCCTCATCTGAACGGAAACTTAATAATCGGTCGTATTTCGTGGTTCCATTTCATTTCTCTTCTTGGATCCTCTCAATAAACTTGTTTATAGGAACCGAAATTTCTGACCAAATCACTTGCAATTAAGTATCTTCTACAGCAGTCATATATCTGAGAAGAGTTAAAGGGATCTTGTCTCGAATCTATTGTCCCACTCAGTATCCGTCGTCGTTACTATGTGCATAACCCTCCATTGGGCAACCAGGTCTGGCCAGACTTTTTCGACTTTGGACGTAAATTTAACACATTTCTATTATACCAAATGACTTGAGCTTCCAGGTAGCTCTCTATTGATTTACGGATATAACCTTTACAAAAGGATCCTCGAACAGGAATAAAAAAGGTTGATTCCGGGTGATCTACCGAAGGATTTAAAAAAGTTTTCCAATGGAGGGCTAAGCACTTCCGCATATGCAAATTCAACTTTTCGAGAAAAATGTGTTTACAGTTTCCCAGCAAAGTTTTTGAAAGTTACCTAGAGTAGTATTTGAATTAGAAAAACCCATGAATTCATAAAAAAATTCATTCGAAATAAACTGGTTTTAATTTATTTCAACAATTGGAAAAAAATCTGTTTCACTTGGGACTGATGACACTCCGTTTTTAGAGTCTTTAACTATAAGAAACCGTGAAAAATTCAAAAAGTATCTGTAATCTCAAAATCTATAACTAGTGCCAAAACGCCTCGTAAGTAGTATGAACGTTCTAAGAGTGGTGATTTAGATGTCGAAGACCGGCATGGATTTGTGTTTGTAGGTACGTTTCGAAAAGGTACTGAAGGAAAAATGGCCACATGGTGTAAAGAGGCATTCGGTGGCCGCCGTGGCCGAATGGGTTGGTGCTGACTACCATTCGTAAGAGTGAAGGTTCGAATCTCCGTGCATAAAACATGAAAATGATAGAAAAAGTTTTTTTTCTAATAGCGGTCGCCTCTCGGCGGGCAATAATATCGGCAAAATATCTGCCATTCGGATAGCATGGTCAAACATCCAAAAAGGTGTGAGTTCTAATTATTTATATATCTACAATATAAAGAGACACAACATAATTACCTTCCAGCATGATAACGCTTGACCTCATTTCGTAATAGAGGTTAAGACTTATGTACTTAGAAACACTGAAATGAGAAGCTTTTTCCACGCCCTGTACTCTCTAGACGTTGGTCTTTCCGCTATCATTTGTGTGAATCGATATAATATGCGTTGACCTATCAACATTTCCACTCTAATGAGAATGGATTTATTCATGGATCGTTCCAAAAGATGAGGAGTACTTACGGTGCAAAATTTGTGCGCTACGTGACAAATTGGGAAAAGTAGTGGCAATGACGCAGTGTACTTCGAAGCTTAAATATGTAATCGCTTTGTGAAAATAACGCATTAAATTTTGAGCACAAAACGACAGAAGCAAAGTTAATACTGTTTCATGATTAATTGTTTAGATATTCATTACGTACATTGCTACAAAAATTTTGAAACTATACGACCCACAAGATAGAGGACAGTATATAACACTTTATGAACCGTCTTACTTTCTATGGATTAGAAGTCTTTAACTGTAATATTTAATGAGCATTAAGCAATATATGCAAATTCCTACAATGTCTAAAACCCTTCTATTCAAATTTATAATTCTACTAAAGAATCCCACTGTTTTCTATCAGACTCATTTCGGAATTTTCAAAAAATTGTTTGTCCACTTTTTTTGACTTTTTTTTAGCAAAGCTTGAAAGCCGAGTTTCACCAATCAATTTTGAAATTTACTATATAGAATTAGCGCTTACACGCCATTATTGGGTGTTTGGCTAAGCTCCTTCTCTTATTTGTGGTGTGCGTTTTTATGCTGTTCCATAAATGGAGAAACCTACAGTTTTACGTTTTTTATGAGGAGCTTTTTCATGGCAGAAACACACTCGGAGGTTTGATATTGCCTGCCGAGGAGCGACCGCTATAAGAAAACACTCTTATTTGATGTTTCATGCCTGGGGAGGAGATGCGAACCTGTGTACTTCCGAATGATAGTCACGCCCTATCTATATAGCTACGTCCACATTACAATACATTAGGCATTTACATTTTAAAGTGGTACAAGTTTAATGCGAAACTTTGCTATTTTAAATTTTAACTGTCTGATAAATTTAAAATTGATTGGTCAAATCGCGCATGAGACAAAAAAGTTTTTTTAATCTTTATCTCAATTATCTTGGATGACCTAGATTAGGTTAGGTTCCAGCGATTATCTACAATGGGACTTCAGAAGATCCCTGAGGAATCTTCCAGCTCATTACAGAATTGTCTAGCTACAGTGGTAAATCTTCATCTGGATTGAGCTGGATAGGGGCACAGAATAGGCAAAATCGGATTTTGCTCTTCTTGATCTAAAGAGCTTCTGGCGAACTCATTAATGTATCTGCGCGCCTAGCGTGTCTACCTATAAGACAGTGCCCCGTTATAATAGAAACCAGTTTGCTAAGGCAATACTTATTTTGGCTCAGTAGAGATTTTGTGCGTTTATCATTGAGTGTTGGCCAAATTTGACGACCGATTTTGCAGTCTCATTCGCTATTCCTACAATTTTTTCAAAGGTAAGTAGCTTTTTTATATGTACCTACATACATAAGTTTGAAAAAAAGGAGTCATAATATACTATTTACGCTACAATGCCAAGAAAGGGAGCTGACTTTATTCTAGTTTAAACTAATTTTTTGTCCACGATTATTGTGGTGGTAACTTACCTATATATGCCCTCCGATATTTTTTGCTCATTTATTAAATGAAAAACAACAATAACATTATTAAGGAGCACTAGTTTCTTTAATGTACATATGTTATGTGGCTTATGTTATGTACTAAGCATACCTACACCTACACACCTACATGATTAGTGACTGATCATGAAACGGAAGAATATAAATGCACACATTTTTGTGCAAAATAAATATAATAAACAATTAGTTTCCACCATTTCGCCAAATATACACATGGACATTTATATGTGTACATATGTACGTGAATGAATTACATGCAAATGTGTATGTGTGCATACTTATAGCCTAAATTAGACGCCCAATTTTAGACAGATGTATTATTTCGCATTCGTTAAGTAGATGTCAGCGATTTCTTTTCATATTTCGCGATGCTCATTGAGATGCATTTTGATATTTTGACTTGTAAAACTACCTATTTATATGTATGTATGTATGCATATATAAACCATTACAAGAAATATGTATGTATGTACATCCAAATGTGCATATATTTATACACCTAATTCTCTTTTTACACGAATTTTTTTTACACGAATTTGATTTAACACGAGTTAAAAAGAGAAAAAAAAAATTTTTTTTAAACGAATTGTTTTGTTTTAACACGATTTTCAATATTTTATGAATTTTTCTAATAAAAAAAATATGTGTATATGAGTGGGATTCCCCGAATTATGCATAGAGTAAAGACGTAATGTACTTTTTACACAATTTAGTTTGGTTTTGAGAGTTGAAAAGAAAAGACGCTTAGTTGTTGTGAGTATTTAAAACATTATAAGTAAAATAAAGTTAGTGCTCGTATAGATTTATTAACTCAATAACAGGTAAGCTTTAAATAATTTTCAAATCTTTGCATTATTAATATGAAAAATATTTTGGTAGCCTTAACACAATGTCACATAATTCACCTGTAATAAAAGCCAAGAGGAAGGCGATCAGTTTAGATACTAAAATTAAAATTTTAGATCAACTTACAACAGGACAAGGAGCAACGGCTGTAGGAAAGCATTTTGGTATTCATGAAGCTACCATAAGAACGATCAAGAAAAATGAAACTGCGATTAGAAAATCGGTATGTTCTGGAACGAAAATAAGTGCTAAATCATCGTCATACATAAGAGATGTTGTCAAAGAGAAGATGGAAAAAGCTTTGGTAATGTGGATTGAAGATAAATCACAAAAAAGAATACCAGTAGATGGAATTGCTATCAAGCAAACTGCATTAAGAATTTATAAACGTATTAAAGAAGTTGAGCCAGGCACTTCATCTCAGTCAAAACAACCCGAATTTTCTGCAAGTACAGGTTGGATGACAGGTTTTCTTAAACGACATGCTCTCCATAATGTAAAAATTAAGGGAGAAACTGCGTCTGCAGATGAATTGGCTGCCAAAAAATTTCCTGAAAAACTTAGAAAAATTATTGAAGATGGAGAATACACCCCAGATCAAGTTTGGAATGTAGATGAAAGTGGCCTCTTTTGGAAAGAAATGCCGAGCAGAACTTATGTTGCAAAATCGCAGAAAACTGCCGGTGGTTTAAAAGTAGCAAAGGACCGTGTAACATTGTTGTTTTGTTCCAATGCTTCAGGAGAACGTATGTTAAAACCACTGCTAGTAAATCGTGCTTTAAGACCACGCTCGATGAAAAGTGTAGATTTCAATAAACTGCCAATTCACTGGACCGCAAACAAAAAGGCATGGATGACCAGTGCAATCTTTACAGAATGGTTCCAGAAATACTTCATTTCAGAAGTTAGACTCTACATGAATGCAAAATGTCAAGAATTTAAAGTTCTTTTAATTCTAGACAATGCACCTTGCCATCCGCTCTTGGAGCACCCAAATGTGCAATTTTGCTATCTTCCGCCTAACACTACATCCTTAATACAACCGCTAGACCAAGGTATCATTGCTACTTTTAAAAAGTACTACATAAAACGTTCATTCCAATACGTGGTAGACAAACTAGACCATAATGAGGATTTAACAGTCATTGATATGTGGAAAAAATTTTCTATTATGGACTGCATTAATCAAGTTGGGTTAGCGTTAGCTGACTTAAAGCCATCAACCTTGAACTCATGTTGGAAAAATATTTGGCCAGAATGTGTCCAAAGATCCTGATCCTGTCATCCATAATAACGCTGTTTTTACTGACATCACAACGCTGGCACATACAATTGGTGGAGGTGGATTCGATGATCTATCATTTGCCGATATAGAGGAATTATTAGCTGATAAAAACTTGAGCGAAAATGAAATTATAGACCTCACCCTTGAGACTCATCAAGACAGAGAACATAGCGATAATGACGAAGAAGATCCTCCCATTTTAAATGCAACTCTAATTAAAGAAGGTCTTGATCTTGCCAGAAAATTAGGTAATCATTTTCAACAACATGATCCTGATGAGGAACGAGCTGCAAAATTTCAACGTGAACTGAAATCATTAATGGCATCTTACAGGGAACTTTATAAAGGTTTATCACGAAATCAAACACAATCTTTAATGACTGATTTCCTTCTAAAAACTACTGAATTATCAACACACGAGCCCAGAGATGATAATCCAGAAACAATTTCACAAGATGATGAACAAAATAATTCTAGTGATGGCAGTGATATTCTAGTCTTACGCAAACGTATGCGTTTATTGTCAGAAAGTGACAATGCATAAAAGTTTTTTATGTTTATATTATTTTTACTTGTTTTATATTAATGAATTTCAGATATTATTTTCTTTTTTTTCAAAGTATAATTTATTTCTTATAATATATTTAAAGAATTAAAATGTGTAAACACGAAATAAATTCTTTAGTGAACTCTAAAAAGAATTTTTTAGTATTGTTTTCAACTAATTCTCTTTTTACACGAATTTTTTTTACACGAATTCTTTGGGAACGTATCTATCGTGTAAAAAGAGAATTAGGTGTACGCATTTTTGGCACACAATTCGAATTAAAAATAATTACAGAGCTCGCTCATAAATTCGTTAGGCGATAAATATGAAAAACAGAACAACAACTCTGGCAAACCGAAAACTACAACAATCACGGCAGCAGCAGTGACAACCACAGCAATAGCGAGAGCGATAGTGAAACCAACAACAAACAGCATTGGCTACAACAGCAATAGCAACTCGAAGAAAATTGCGCGAATTCGCTGCTTGCATGAAAAGGTGAACGCATCCTTAAAAGGTGCGCTATAACTTTTATAATATAATATATTGTTAGCTGCTGTTGTTATTATTGTTGTTATTATTGCTGTTGATTGTCGAAAATCGCATATGATAAATATACTTATTTATGTCATCCCTAAACCAAAACACAAGTGCATATACATGCACACATACATACATAGCTATTTCAAATTGAATTAATGCCGTACACAATTTTTCAATATTCGAGCTATTGAGGTGAGCACTTAATCATAGGTGGACATCTTTGTGTGCATGCGAGATATGTATGGATGTACATATGTATGCGCACACATGCATTTGGTTGAAAAATATGCGATCATTCATTTATTAAAAATGTATGTACATCCATATGTATACCAAAAATAGTTGAACCATAAAAACCGTGAAATTGTCCCATACAATTTATTCGCTATTTGCAGAGTATTGAAATATTTGAATTTTTGACTGTTTATTTTATAGATTTTTAATATGATTTGGCGATTAATAGTTGAGGAGGTAAATGCAAATAAAGAAATGTATATAAACAAGCATCGAGAAGATTCAGCTGTTTTAGAAAGTTTTTGTAAAATTTATAAATAAAATATGGCCTTAAGAGGCGGAACAAAATTTTGTCTACACGGTATGTATGTATGTACATATTCCTAAGCAAATTTCATATTTAAAGTGATAGTCATATTATTAACTTAAATATTATTTGAAACATTGTATACAATTGGAGCACTAATGCTTTATTAGCATTTGAGACTATGAGGTATTGATTTCTATAAAACGAAACCGAATGCCATGCGATCACAAATTCGGTTTTTAAAAGCTTTGCGGGTGCATTCAAAGTAGAAAAAAAGTTAAGACTTGAATTTAAAAAAAAAATGGGGGCAGTAAAATAAATATATATGTATATAATTGAAAATATTACATAGTTTTATTTAGCAGCCTTAGACCTTTCAAAAAATTTGTATCATTCCAAAGATTAAATAAAAGTATTTCTCATTACTTGTCATCAAAAGTAAAAGGTTTCAAGTGCAATAAATAATATTGCATAACCAAAACCATGTAACTCAAAGTTGCAAACTTTGTAAAACAATTTCCAAAAATTTATAAAATTTACATCAAAGTTTTCAACTTTTTGTTCAGAATTTAAAAAAACACTTTTGAGATACAGATAGGCGTGGCAAGGCGTCAATCTTTACCGTATTTTATATTTCTGCTTTTCAAAGTGAAACCAATAACGAATTTTGACCACAGCTTATGTGGCGGCGTAGCATTCTGCATTGCCACGCCCATTTCTTTGAAACTCGATATCAACGTATTTTTATCTATTAGCATTGATTTTATCACACATTTTTCTGCAATACTGAATGAAATTGAAGAATTTTTTAGTTTGAAAATTACCGTTATATCCCTCACTTAATATGTATGTATGTCAACCTACTTTGTATCAAAAACTACTTTACACCAAAATTAAATTAATTTATGATATATTCGAGTTAATTGTTGGTCGTAAAAATAAAAATCACAGCATAAAGCGGATGTTCTAACACTGGACTGTTGTACTCGGCTAGAAGCATCGTGACAAACAATACGGAACGAGTCGGCCGGAAGAGCCGAAATAGAGTATATGACATGTACTTCTCTATTCGAGTTGGTTATTCCTTTTTTTTAAATAGTTCGTCAAGAATACACTCGGTAGTTGCATGCATTTTTTCCATATTGTCGTTCGTCTTTGACACTTTCTCCAAAATGTAAAACCTCTCAAAGGCACGAACATTAAATTATTACGCTGATTGCCTGCAGAAGTAAGAAATTTTGTCTTCGACAGAAAAAGTTTTGCAATAAAAAGCTGGGCCAATTTTTCACTTAATAGCCATACCTCGTATCATAATTTTGTAAAATTACTTACATAATGTGAGGAAATTATTTATTTTATTTTTAGCCAATACAAGTGGCTACAAATTCCATTAAGGAAATGGTGTACCTATAATACATAAAGGGAAATCGAAATATGAGTTTATTTTTAGAAATAATATTCAATTATTAAATTATTTTATTAGTTAACTCAAATATTTTAATGATTTTTATTTTTATTTTATTTAATTTATTTGGCCGCCTCCGTTGGCATCGTTTCCACAATTTGATGAGGGATTTGATATCTGCAAATGCACCGATGTGTGACTACGTCTTGTGAGATTATTTTTTTGTGAAATTGAAGCCACTCTAAGGCTCAAACTGAGAAATTTTTGAAATAGTTTCTCCCAATAGCGAATATTCGGAAATGGTTGTGTAAAATTCTCATCATTAAATGCTGATTTGTCGAGATCTTTGCATTGAGTTGCGCACTTTTGGCCACATCGAACATAGTTTCATCGGTAAGCACCGTACGACGACGAGTTATGTTCACTAGTGAGTCAGTCTTACTATACCTTTGAATAAAAAAAGGTAATTTCTGTTAGAAGTACGCTCTCCGATATGTAAGTGTATAATTAATATGAGACCTATCCGGTTCGCCAAGCGTTAAAAAGCGGTATAAATCCACATGTGTTGGTAGCACTGGAAAGGATCTCCTAAACATTACATTTTCATACAGGAAAACATTTATTGCTTCAACTCGTTAGTTGTGATGCTCGTACTCTGTCAATACCGCTTGTGTTCTCATTGTTCCTAATATTGTTGTTGATTGTAGACTAAAAACTAACAATTGCAAGGCATGCGAATACGACGGGAGCATCAAAAGAGAATTCGAAAAGTTCAAACAACAAAAGTCTCCCTATATGAACGCGGTCTAATGAAATTCTCTGGTAAGAGAGTTGGCAGCATTGAAAATAGTGAGTTATACCAGTTGTATGAGGCACTCCCATACGCGCTAGCGGCAAAACTTAATTAATAATGCACTTCTTTTGCACTTTCTAAACCGACCTGATCCAGGGTTTGTTTTTTTACGATCAATTTCACCCTAGTTAACTCATTCGTGATGAACTCATTTTTAGGAATGCTTCTATGTTTAGGGACCCATATTATATAAATATATATAATATAATTGGCGCGTACATCCTTTTTTTTGGTGTTTGACCGAGTTCCTCCTCCTTGTTGTTGTTCCAAAAAGGGAGGTCTCAGTTTCAAACCAACTCCGAACGGAAGATATTTTTTATGAGGTACTTTTTCATGGCAGAAGTTCACCCGGAGGTTTGCCATTGCCTGCTGAGGGGCGACCGTTATTAGAAACTTTAGTTCACGCACCAACCCATTTGGCTACGGCGACCGCCCATATTACGTTCGTGGTATTACCAGGAAGCCAAAATTACCTATCAAATTGCTTGCTTTTTCGTCATAGCTACGAATTGAAGTGATTTTCGACAAGCCGTCTCTGTAAGCCAATAGAAAGACAAAACTTGAACGGATAAAAGCACAATTATTCTATTCACCCACACACAAACTAAATCTATATTGTATTTGTTCTTTTTTGTGTATTTAATTTTTGACAACATCCACTGCAGGTGGTTAAATTTATGTTCGTTGCAATTAAGTGCAAAACCTAATCATTAAAACAAAAGAACATTGGTGCACAAACATATACATATATTTACTTAAGTACTACTAGGGTGTTGGTGTGTATATACATATGTATTAGTATGATTCATTCACTAAAATTTCGCACAGTTTTCGCCTTTGACTCAACTTGGATGTTGGAGTGATGCCTCGTAAATTATTTTTATCGTCATTATTTACATTAAACAACTGTTGACTAAGTAAATGGGGCGGCTATTAACCTAAAGACTAGTCAAGTTCATATGCATTAATAATGTTTGTTCTTTGCACCTCTTCTGGGTACTGAATATTCAAATAGCAATTGATTATAAATTTGTATAAACTATGACTGGTTATAAAGCGATATTATTATAAATTTGGAATTTTAGTTTTTTTCCTTTATGTGGTAAGTAGCCGAAATCTCTCAATTTTCGATTTTGATATACATAATTTTCTATATGACCTTGACGTCTAACCAATCATTGACATTTTTACTATTTCAAACTTTTTCCACCAAATTACTATACTATCCAAATTCGGATAGGCGAATAGAGACATCATTTAATGTCATCATCAAAGTCAAATTTTGCAATAACGGTATCTTTAAATTACAAGCTTACGAGTATGAATTGCGTGATAATGAAGACGTCAGGCTGAGAGAAATATACTCGTAGAATTGCAGCTTGGAACTTAACACCTTAACACTTAATTTTTGATGACTTTCACTGGTCAATTTCAATGAATGAGATAGCAAATTGAATGAAATTATAATTAATAATATTATTAAATAATATTTTAAAACATATTTTGCCAGCAACTGTGAAGTAATGGGTTGTCATTTTGCATATTTGACAGCCAATTGGAACTTTATTTAGTTTTCCAAGCTGTGCATTTCCCTTTTTTGCAAAAAAGGATTCACCCATGATCACGTCGTTCTTCTCCCCTCTTCATCGTGTAAATCAAATAATACTTTCAAACAATCAAGAGCGCGCATCAAGAGCGTGCCATCGCATTCAATCAAATTTGACAGTTGTTATAAAATGAATAATTAAGTGTCGAGATGTTGAGTTAAATGCAGAGAAATATGGAAAATACACTAAACGAATGCCGGAGGAAGCGAAAAAATACAGACTAATATAAAAAAATTAGGATATGGGAACATCAGACTGTTTAAAGCAAAACGATCTCAGTTGTGGTCTTATTTCAAAAATCAACTCATTCTTTCCATACCTCGAAGCTTCCTCAATAAAAAGTATTTCATAAAATGAATTATTGAAGAAAAAAATGAAACGAAATAGTTTTAAAATTTTGTAAGAAAACGTATTATGTTGATTGCTAGTAATCTAATAAATTTATTTATGTAATTTAATTATGTACATAGATTAATGTAAAAAAAACATTTATAAATAATCAGCACATAAGTATATATGAGAATGTGTGAAAATCAATTCTTTGCTCATCTATGTAGAAAGCTGAAATGAATAAATTAAAAAGAAATTTTAAAAAATATTATATACCATAAAACGTTGGAAGTATTTCAGTAGTTGGACTATTTGTATTCCACACGCATCATATTTTAATTTTTCAACAATAATACGCAATTATGTTTGTTGTTTTATTACAATTACAAATTAATCTAATATAATCGTATTAGCTATCGTACGGCTTAAAGCGACTGATACCTGTAAAATTGCGATAAATATATATATATATCATAAAATGTTAATATAATCCTTTAAGAATATGTGAACAAATTTTTAGAACGTAAATTTAAGTATTTATTATATTTTTTTGTTCGAAACTATATTTTTCAAATTGGCGTACCCGATAACTCGAAAAGTTATTGACTGATCTCCCTAAAATTTTGCAAACATCTTTTTTATAATATTACTTTCTATGTGAATTTACAATTCAAAAATTTTCGAAAAAATAATTTTTTTTTCATATAGAAATTATGACATTAATAAACAAAAAAATTTTGGTTTTTTATATTCAGGTCACTGACGCCGATGCTACAATGCCCGCCGATTCAGAATCCCCGCTGCGACCTTCCTGGAAGAATTGAGTGTACATCCGTCATATTAAGTGATTAAAATAAAAAAAAAATGTATTATTTTAATGTAAACGAATAAATAATTATTTTACATATTTCAAAACAAAACAACTTTTAATTTTTTTATATTATATGGGCGATGAGTAGCTAGTAATTATTAAAAACAATAGCTTGTTTTTCTTTTAATTTTAGATATTTTTTTTGCTTCCTTGTTCACTACTCTCGGGAGCATAGGACAAGACTCTTCCATCGTACACGGTTCTGTGCTGTTGTTTTTGCCCCGCTCCATGAG
The DNA here is from genome assembly GCF_027943255.1 of Anastrepha obliqua. Lineage (NCBI taxonomy): Eukaryota > Metazoa > Arthropoda > Insecta > Diptera > Tephritidae > Anastrepha > Anastrepha obliqua. The sequence continues at coordinate 95,076,037 of NC_072892.1, forward strand.
GTGTCGGCATCTGCTAGTTCGCGCAGCATCGACCTTCTCCAAGTATTTTTTGGTCGACCGCGACTTCTGCTCCCTTGAGTGTTCCAGTCCAGTGCCATTCTCGTGATGCTATCTGGTGGTTTTCTCATTGTGTGACCTATCCATCGCCACTTTCTGCGTTTGATTTGCCTAAGGATGGGTTCCTCGTTCGTTAATCTCTACAGTGCGTCGTTACTGATGGTGTTTGGCCAGAATATTCTGCAAATGATGCGGAGGCATTTGTTGATGAAGGATTGTAGCCTCTGTGTGATGGCGTTACAGACCAGCCTTCTTTCGCTTCCGTACAACAATACCGACTTCACGCATGAGCCGATTGTTCGTAGTTTAGTGCGCCTGGATAGTTGCGAACTCCCCCATACTGTATGCATTCGCCCGAATGCCACCCTTGCTTTGTTTAGCCTGCAGTTCACATCTTCATATGCTCCACCATTTGCCGTGATGATGCAGCCGAGGTAGCAGAAGCTTTCAACGAAATCCATCGGACATCCGCACCCAATAACTGCCTTGCGTTATTGTGGTTAACTCTCATGGCCTTGGTCTTGGCGATGTTGACCTCCAATCCGACAGAGCGTGCCAGCGCGACTAGCTTGTCCGCCTTCGCTTACATGTCAGAAAGTTTGTGAGAGAGGAGGCAGATGTCATTGGCGACATCCAGGTCCTCAAGATTAATTTTAGCTGTTTAAAGTGTACTATTTAAATTATTTCAACAATCTATTTTCCAATAAAACTCCGGAAACCATGATATGTATTTGAGAGTGCATAAAATATTATTTAAAATATTGTGCTCCAGAATGCATAGAATGTACTTGAAATTATCGTACTTCCAATCACTATTTGTGGCTAAACCCATATCTGCCATGTAATTCATTAACTTTAAACTATTCGAAAATTGCTATTTTTGTCTATAATACTTCCCGTTTGTACTAACGATTGTGCTATTCACAATCCATCTTCTTCTTTTTATTTAAATGACATTTCTGTCAAATTAAATATCCAAATGAGCGAATAACAAAAAGACGAATACCAAAACCGTCTAACGCAAGGCGTATCTACAAGGTGGACTTTTTCCAATTATTACAAGGTGAATTGGATTCGCCTTGCGAATCTATAGCAGGTGGTGTGATTAGAGTAATCGAGTTTCTCTTCTTCCATTCGTCTTTAATTTAGAAATACCAATAAAACAGAATGACGTAAAGTTGTTGTTGTGTTCTTAATGCGCGACAAACTAATTTGTATCTATTTTTCATTCATTCCATTCTTCTATTCTCTTTACCTTGACAGTTCTAATTTAAAAAATGTTGCCGTTATTCTAAAGTTACCACCTTGAATAGATTCGCCTTGGACTAACGTATGCATACTTGCCCCACTGTTAAGCCCATTGATTTAGGATGACATTGACAGCTCCTAAAAGATACCGCGCCACAGCCGAACAACTCAATCAAACTCTTTTTTTGCAGCCTGCTGCTCCACCTGAGTTATAGGGAACATCATCATTGCGTATTAGCAGAGAACAGGCTCATGAATATTCCTCATTGCTCACCTACGGGTCGCTGATAATATTCAGTTGCAAAAAAATCACAGTGCGGCTAAAGCCTAGTAATATAAAGGCAGAATTTAGAATTGCGTAACCTTTAAGGTTACAAAATTTACCTGTTTTTCAGTCCACATCAATGTTATTAATGGAACATTTGAGTGGACTGTTAAAAAAAAAATTAGATTCTTATCCATGTCTGAAGTTAACCGGAATAGTTTTTGGAACTCCCTTCACGGAACAAACGCCAATCCGCAGTTTGAAAGCTCACCACCATCGCTCCATGCGATAAATCATAAGCCAAATACTTAAAAAGTTTTTGATAATGTAACTTCACCATTTTAATTAAAACCGCTAATTCTTATTTTCTTCTTAAAGATAACCGCAACAAAATTGTTGTTATCTAATTTGCGATAATCGCCTTATTAACCAAAACAGCTGATTTTGTCTTTCCGATTGTTATGAATTGCGTTACCGAACAGCAAAATCGTTAAAACTGTGGTTAAGGAAAGATAATAAAGCAAATATCGTTAAAATATGATAGTGATTTCCAGTATTGAAATCATTTAAAACTATTTAAAAAATTTTTAAATCTTAGTTTGAATTGCAGAAAAAATAAAACTTCAAAATCGGCTTAAGAGCGTTTGTTTCTTCGTTGCAGTTTTATTTTTATTTTTTTTTTATGACAGTGTTGTGTGTTTTCTTCCATATTAAAACATTTTCAAGCATTTTTTATATGGAAAAAATAGACAAGGCAAATGCAAAAAAAAAATCTGCTTTTTGCACCAAAACTCATAGCCCGTTGAAAACTGAGTATCCAAATTTAAAAAAAAAAATTCTGATTAAGATGTGATCAAATCATGTTGAATTTTGTTTTTAATTTATGTAAAGTGTGACACTTGTACTTGTCTGGTTTTTGCAGCAGAATGAATTTTATTTTCGAAAAAAATTTTAAAATTAAATAAGAAACAGATAAATTGTCAAAAGTGGTAAATAAATCCTCTTGCTAAAGTTATTTAAGGTAGCGTACATATGCATGTATGTGTGTATGACATTCACCATTTGCTTCATATTTTAACTCATAACCTTACATATTGTACCTACATACATACATACATACATATGTATACATATATGTAATTCTAAAATATGTAATTTCAAAGTTTCTATATTAAATGTGTCCGACAATTTGTGTACCAAGTAAACAAATTTGAATACAAGCACCCATATATAAGTATCAACATACAAATATATATATGAATTTACACGCCAAATAAATATGTTTCATAAATATCTAACAATTTGTATAGCTTTCAAAAGGAAAACAAATCTACTCATATTAACTCATAGTACAAACTTTTTCCTTCATAAATACATGCGAACATTGATACAGCCGAAGATACTCTAAAGTTGCTATATTTATGTGCCTGAATTGACAGATTTTTCTATTTTTGTATGGAAACTCACTCACCAACCTGCTAGCGTAGAAAGAATCTCATATTATTTTTATTTTTGTTTCCAAATATTTTTAGTATTCTTCATACCCAACACATGAAGTGTATTTTTCATAAATAAATCTTGCCTGTGTATCAGTATATTTTCCATTATCAGAGAAGTCGAAATATTTTAAATATTCGATGTATTTTGGTATTATAAATATATTAGTATAAATACGTACACAAATGCATAGATATAAGAAAATACAAGCATGCACTAGCTTGCAATTATTAAGTCTTGCCTGCCCTCACCAAAGATCTCTTAGTTCCCTCCATAAGCTCGTTTAAATGTGTAGGGTATACGTTTGCATGTATGTACATTTATAGATTTATTCAATTTAAGTTTCTTCGTTTAAGTACCAGTAAAAGTCTTCATTGTGTATTTTTCAAATTTTTCTTTGGAAGCAATTAGCCATACATGACCTATCCAATAAACATATGTATGCATATACATACATTGAGACATACATACATACATATTTTTATATAACCTATTTCTATACTTAGAAATTAAATATCCTTGTCCAAGATTGACGTACAAAATATACTAATCGTATTAGGATCTAAACTTTGTTACTGTTAAGTGATGCTACAGAAATCGAAATAAAAGTACTTTTTTAATTTAACGTCAATGGGAGCATACATAGGTATTTATCGCAGAGACCTGCACTTGATATCAGTTTCGCTAAGGATAGTAATAATAGTATAAACGTTTTAGCTTTACTCTTATTTATTAGAAGGGATAGCGTAAGATCTGTTAAATGTAAACTGTTTTATGTAGCTATGTTAAATACTGCAAGCAAAGCATTTGCGTACATACTAAAGTCGTATATTATGCCGGTCACGTATGTATATATTATATATTACTACGTTCATTAGTGGACAGATCTGCGGTATTTGAAACTTTCAGGGATAACTGAGCGTGGTTTCAGCTATTAATAAAAATAGTAAAATTGACAAAAAAAAATTGTAAAAAAAAAATTTGTTCTTAGTTTTCTTTTTTTTTTTGTGCCTCCTTCATTAATTACACCTGTCATATGACACTAAGTGATTCTCTCTACAGCTTGGATTTAATAACATTAATAATTATCAATATTACATTTTGGTTAAGTTTTTGTGTGAGTTTACAAGTGTATGTACAAAGCTTTAAATTGTTCTAGTTATCAGCTGAGCCGCCTGGTGTTTGCCCTTTCTGCTGATGGGAGTTGTTTCATGTCAGTATTCGCATGGTTCATTAAACAGACAATATGATTTGCTGCGTTTGCGGATGATTTCTGCTACTCTATGTTGAGGTCGCGATGGATATTTTCATTTGGGACGTACCAAGTTGCATTGGTTATAGTTCTGAGTATTTTCGATTGTAGTCGTTGAATAATGTTAATGTTACTTTTACTTGCAGTTCCCCAGATTTCTATGCCGTATGCCCAGATTGGCACAATCACAGTTTTGTATATAAGTGTTTTATTCAGCAATAACAGTTTCGAGCGCCTACCAAGTACCCAATATAGCTGTAGGAATTTGTTTTTTACCTCATTTCATTTCAACGTGATATGTTCTTTCCAGAGAAGTTTGGAGTCAATAGTCATTCCAAGGTATCTCGCTTTGGTGTCTACCACGATTTGTGAATTGTTTATTGTTAGATTCTTATGTCCTACTTTCTGTTTTCTACTTTTTTTAAAAAGTATATTTTATCCTAAAAAAATTATATTACATGCTTAAAAGAATAAAAGATTTTTACTTGAAAAAACTTTATACTAAAACTTTCAACAATGAATACATCTCAAAATGTTTAACTTTTTTTATACATTTTGTTTTTGTTTTCGAGCACTTTCTACCCTATTCAAAGCCAATAACTCCCTCAGAATAGGGTATTTGGATAATTTTTTGGAGAACTTTGAAAAAGAATGCATTTTGCAATGCAAAAAAATTTATATATTTCTCGAAAAATTTTACTAGGGACCCTCTTAGACAAAATCTACAAAAAAGAACGTAAAAATCTACACAAATTGAATAGCAAATAGATCCCCAGTCGCCTTTTTATTAGCCTATTAGAATGATGTATAGTAAATTAATGGATATTCCAACCGGGTCACGAACCAAATCGAGACAGGTTAAGCTTAATATAATTAAGAAAAGGAACGAAGGCTCATTGTCAGACCTGAAATAACCACACTTTGTGGTGGATGGTAAGAGGTGATATAATAAATAATTTGATAATTTAGAAGGCAGTATAGGGTGCTTCGTTGCGGCCGCCGTAGCCGAATGAATTGGTGCATGACTACCATGCGGAGTCATACCAAGTACCTACATTGGAATCTCGGTGAAACACCAAATTGAAGAAAGAAGTTTTTCTAATAGCGGTCGCCCCTCGGCAGGTCATGGCAATCCTTGCATTGTATTTATTTCTGCTATGAAAAAGCTCCTCATAAAAAATATCTGCCGTTCGGAGTCGGCTTAAAACTGCAGGTCTCTCCATTTGTGGCACAGCAACAAGGCGTACTCCACAAATAGGCGGAGGAGCTCGGCCAAACACCAAAAAAAAAAGGATATACGTGCCAATTACACACATATATAGGGTGCTTGATACTCCAAACCATGACAAAATGTATACGTAAATAAATAAAATAAAATATATGTATAATATATATACCAACAAAACACATAAACTGAATTTGTTTGCCATTGACTGCTGTGTCGAGTGCTGACCGCTGTTTTACAAATTGCTGCCATCATTTTCATGACTGCCCGCATTGCCCGCATTGGGATAGAAGCACAAGCTTTTAGAAAGATGGTCGGTTCGCTACGTTCCGATTGAACTCTTTAATATTTTCTACTTCCTCATAGTATGCCACTTGATGATCTAGATTTGCCAGAATTAATATTTTCAGGCCCAACAACCGATTTTGGTCGTGCTTCATGAAATTCGCCCTTGGTGTTACTATAAGAGTATAAGTCCAGTTATTTTTAATTCTATTATTTAAAAAGTCCCAGTTATTATTGCGTTGAATATATGCAAAATTTTGCATAAAGCGTGACATATTACAAAAATATTCAGGAAGATCTGAATTTGCCATGCTAGTTAACGCTGCGTTAAATGCCTTTGAAACCGGAACTCATTGACAAGTTTGTGCTATTTAATTGTTTCTTATTTATATTTAAAAAAATATATATATATAAAAAAAATAAATATATACAATATATGAAAATAAATATTAATATGATAAATGCAATTTTGAAAGTTTGTGTAATTAAAAAAAAAAGAGTTCAATAAATTTTCATCAACATTTCAGTTTTTTAAATCAGAATTTAAAAAATTGTGTAGGCAGTCCCATTAAATTTTGTTATAATAAAGGGTAAGTTTAAATCATGCTTTTAATAATTGGTTGACGATGTTTATCTAACGAATGCTTGAATCCTTTTATACGGAAAAAATGCTCAAAACCATATCAACCCAAAAAAAAATCTGTCAAGAATCAACACTATTTCTAAGTTGTAAAACTGCATACGTGAAAGTTTTCTAAAAATTCTGGTTTAAAAGTTTAAATTTTGATGAAATATGTGTGGAAATTTTTAGATTTTGTATAATTTGTACAAATTGTATGATTTTAATTATACAAACATACAAGTTATACTTTTATAAAAAAAAGGCAAGTCTTTGCCATATGGCTATGGAAATATGGCGCTGCTATTATTGCGAACACTTGTAAGTAGATAGTTTATAATGTTGGAAATCTTACCTTATATGGAATTCTTCAGTTGATTAAATAAAGCAGAGCGTTTATTTCTTTCTTTGGGAAGGTTCTTATGGCGTCACCTAGCGCAAAAAGTTATAAAAAATTCAAAAATAGACAACTTCTTTTTATCAGAAATTATGACGAAGTGCGACCGATGACTGATAAAAGCCAAACGATTGCCGTACTTTGCGTCACATCAAAATCAGTGATAAAATATTGCGATTAATATCGGCACTTAGACCTCAATTACAAGTTCCTACTCCCATATATGGATATTTTATGAACAGCATTTACTTGCTTAAACACAAGATGGCATAAAATGAATCACCCTATCGGTAGATTTACTTTTTGCATAAATTTGTATGTATTGTATACAAACAGATCAGCAATGGGGCGCATAAAGGTCAAAATAAAGCTTTCCTTTACTCAAAACTTTACTTTTTTTTATTTAATAAAGAAGTTGTTCAAAAATTAAAATTGCATGATTAATTTTGCACCCCCTTGTAGGGTTAACAGTATCAGAAACAAAATCTTTCTTAAATATAATTTAAAAATAAAAATCAAAGCTAAGTAGAAGTTTTCGAAATTGACATCAGCAAATGGGTTAATGCTCAAATATTTGCACAGCAATTGCAAAAGCCTGCACAAATTCCTATACGCAGATACAAACATGCGTGCATACATACATGCACGTGTGTGTGCTGCGCTGCCCACAATTTTCCATCCAATCCATTTATGGGATGAAGCAATTGGATGCTAACGTTGCCACTTAAATATACTCAAAAATGCCGAACGTAAACAAGCGAAGAAAATGTTTCCTGCCAACAATTTTTTTGTAGCAAAGCATTGAGTACAAAGGGAGCAACTAAGTAGAAAAAAGAAACAAAAATTAGCCATTAGCTCTTACGGGGCCAGGAACGAGGAGCAGCAGACATGAGTATGTGGGTGCATATAGGGCCAAAATAATAAGAGCAAATCGACAATTCAATAAAACAACAAAACAAGAGAATGAAATATTTTTATAAAAATATTTTCCACAGCAACCGTAACAACATTGTATTTGGCTTTGTGTGAGAAGCGTCCTGTACATGTATTGGTGTGTTGGTTCAGTGTTTGGAATACGTTTGGCACCTTTTCTATTTTCAAAAATTAATTGCCTATTTCAGGCAGCCTCCGCAGCGCCACCTCCACCGCCAACGGCCAACGTCTCGGCCCACTCATCACTCGTGCTGCTGTGCGGCCAGATCGTTTCGGCACGAGATCGGAGAAAAATCATTTTTGAAACACTTATGAGTGCTTGTTTGTGCGCATAGGGGGCCGGCGCGGTGGTGTACGCGTACTTTGAATTTATACATACATACATTTAGTTGTGCATGTATGTGTGATTTTACTCATCAGCATGCACTGGCAGTCCATTTATGTTTTGATCGACTGAAAGATGCTAAAACACGGAGGCAACCTCATGTCCATACATACACACAGATGTTTGTTTGACTGTACGTACACACATACTGTGTACTTACATTCCGAAGCCTGTAAATAATTGTGTATTTTGGTATTACCGCATTACGCGTCTACCGCTCTTCTTCCGCAAAATTATAGCAGAAATTACTTGGCGAAAAGCGTCTATATAACTTTGTGCTATATGCATATTTATGTAGGTATGTATGTATGCATGTAGGTGTGAGCGCAGATAGGACCCCACACCCATGGCAACACACCTACAGTATTTACGTAAAATCGTATCTGTATATATGTTAGTGATGTTTGTGTGCATAAGTGTACAAGTGGAATTTCCTTTGCATGTGTGCGATTTTGAAAAATGAAATTTCTTTTGGTTTTAATTCTTGTAGACAGTATAAATATTAGTGGTGGCATGTCCAGTAGTCACTCGCAGTTCTACGGTGAAAGTGTAGGTTTGTCTCTTCATTTCATTATTTAATTAGAAAAGGTTGGTGTAATTAAAAAAACTTGCATATTTTATAAAAAAGAAAATATAATCCGTAAAATTTAAAAGTGTGCGGCATATTTTGAAAAAAAAAAAAAAAAACACGAAGCTAGGATTTATTTAATTCAAATTCTTTGGTGCTTGGATTGCAGGACTATTTGAAGTGATATCGCGTATTTCGACAAAAAAAAATTTATTATTTACTGTTTTTGGATTCGGAACGTGAATTGAAAGTTTCACATATATACATACATTGAAAACTAAAAACTGAAAATAGTTTTTTTGCAATGAAGTTTAATAAAGTAAAACATTAACTTGTTTCATTAACTTCTCTGCTCTGCGATTTGAAAACGCATAACTCGTAAAAGCGGAGGCTTTTCTCAAAGACAATTTTGAACTGTTAAATTTGAAATTCTGAAATATTAATATTCGAATACTTTTTTTTGTCTATTTTTTCCTTTTGTGCTAAAATACTTTCTTCAAAAATTAAAAAAAAAAGAAATATTAATTTTCGCCCATAAAAAAGTTGCAAGCTGTGATTTTTTTAAAAGTTTTCATAAAATAAGTGGCAAAACCCAGCACAAACGAAAATTTTACTTATGAAAAACAAATTCTATGAAAATTAGCCAGATTTTCAAGAATAACTTTTGTTTAGTATCTCAATGAGGACAAAAACAAGAACACAAAAAAAAAACAAATTCTGTGATATTTTACTTTAAAAAGAAATTTTTCGGAAATTATTTTCGAAAATTGAAATTATTTTGCGGAAAATTGTATGCAAATAATTTGTTCTTCTTATAATTTTTTCCAAAACGTCTAATTATTCAAAATAAATAAATATTAAACAATAATTCTATTAAATAAATATTCTATTTAAATGAAAAATTATTAACGAAAATGCACAGAAAAGATCAAATTCATTTATTTTGAAATGAGTAAAAATGATTTAAAAAAAATTTGGTTAGCTTAAATTTAAAACAATTAAATTAAATTTTATATAATTTCGTTATTCGCGCACTTTTTATTGGGCCTTTCTTTTATATATTTTTTTAATACATATTTTCTTGTTATCCTTTTGAATTGTTGCAATTTTTATTATTAAATGTAAATTTAAATAAAAAAAAAAATTCCAAAAAATATATTAATTATAAATGTCAACGTAAAAATTCTTTTATTTCGATTATTTTTTTACAATATTCTCGATTTTTTTTCGTTCGTCAGTTTGAATTTTTTTATTTCTATTATTTCGTTAATCGATCAATTTAGAATCTCTCTCCTTATTATCGAAAAATTGCGGTAGATAAACGGAGAGGTACAACCAAACATTTTACTTTTTTCGTTTTGTTACTAAAATAGAAAAGCAAATTATAAACAAAAACAAAAAATAATCCGTCGAAAATTCTATAACAACAATTACTTACCTCCTCTGTTTCTTTCTTCCTCTCTCTCTCTCTTTCACGCACACACACACACAGTATTAGCATAATAATATAATAATAAAACAAAATGTGTGACGACGAAGTTGCTGCTCTGGTTGTTGACAATGGCTCCGGTATGTGCAAAGCCGGTTTCGCCGGTGATGATGCACCCCGCGCTGTCTTCCCTTCAATTGTGGGTCGCCCACGTCATCAAGGTGTGATGGTCGGTATGGGTCAGAAGGACTCATATGTCGGTGATGAGGCCCAATCGAAGAGAGGTATCCTCACCCTGAAATATCCCATTGAGCACGGTATTATCACCAACTGGGATGATATGGAGAAAATCTGGCATCACACTTTCTACAATGAGTTGCGTGTCGCACCCGAGGAACACCCAGTGTTGCTTACCGAAGCGCCACTGAATCCAAAAGCTAATCGTGAGAAGATGACCCAAATTATGTTTGAAACTTTCAACACACCCGCCATGTATGTGGCCATTCAGGCTGTACTCTCATTGTACGCCTCCGGTCGTACCACCGGTATTGTGTTGGACTCTGGTGATGGTGTCTCACACACCGTACCCATCTATGAAGGTTATGCCCTACCTCATGCCATCCTCCGTCTGGATTTGGCTGGTCGCGATTTGACTGATTACCTCATGAAGATTCTGACTGAACGTGGCTACTCTTTCACCACCACTGCTGAGCGTGAAATCGTGCGTGACATTAAGGAGAAATTGTGCTATGTTGCTTTGGACTTTGAACAAGAAATGGCCACCGCCGCTGCCTCGACCTCATTGGAGAAATCCTATGAATTGCCTGATGGTCAAGTGATCACCATTGGCAATGAGCGTTTCCGCTGCCCCGAATCACTCTTCCAGCCTTCATTCTTGGGTATGGAATCGAGCGGTATTCACGAAACTGTCTACAACTCCATCATGAAGTGCGATGTAGATATCCGTAAGGATTTGTATGCTAACATTGTCATGTCCGGTGGTACCACCATGTACCCAGGTATTGCTGATCGTATGCAAAAGGAAATCACTGCCTTGGCGCCATCTACCATCAAGATCAAGATCATTGCCCCACCAGAGCGTAAATACTCCGTATGGATCGGTGGCTCCATCTTGGCCTCCCTCTCCACCTTCCAACAGATGTGGATCTCGAAACAGGAATACGATGAATCCGGCCCAGGCATTGTTCACCGCAAATGCTTCTAAACGCTCAATCCAGAGAATCAGAAAACTGAGGGCTTTACTGCTCCCCCCTTTGCTATGTATTGTATTTGTTTTATTTGTAAACGTTTATTACTTTATTTTAAAATTAATTATGTATGTAAATATTTTTTATAAGAACCAAAATGTAGCAACAACAACGCCACTAGATATACCAAAGATAATAACTATTGAAAAACACGTATGTATGCGAGGACACTAAATTAAAGAGAAAAAACACTGCATTGAAAATCCCACGAAAAAAATAAACAAATTATTGAAAAATATATATACACCTACAATTTTATTGAAATCTACAAAACACAAATATCTGCAGTTTTTATTTGAAACAAAAAATACAAAAAAGTACTATGCGATTAGAATCATGAAAGGGGGCGGGAGGTAAACCGATATAGAAATATGCTTGTCGGTATGTATGTGTATACCTCCATTAATTAGCAATTTTCACCCCCCACACTCGCTGTAGCCATTAGTCCATTAGTACGTTATAAATAGACACTGTATTCAGCAACGAGCGGCTAGGCTAAGTGCACCACTGCACATCTCCTGCTTATTTTCCATTCAACGGTAGTCAAGTTCCATTCCACTTGATCCTATAGCATAAATATAGCCACCTGCACAAACAGTCAGAACGATGCCCGCAAATGCATCGTTGAGGTGATCGCCCACCAGGCACCGAGTTTTCTCCATATAAAGCTGTTTCACTCCTTCGCAGTTTGTTAGTGATTCACCCTTCTTTGAATTTTTTGTTAATCTTCTTATTTGTGTTCTAAGTTCGCCCACGGCGCGCGCCTGATTTCTTTAGTTGTCTGCCCCATACATACAAATACAAAAATATACTTGACGTTTCTAAAAATATCTTATTGGCAGGTTTGTATGCTGGCATATAGAGAAATCGTTGTGTGAGTTGTGTTGTTTGGTTTTTGAAGCATTCCCATATTTCAAAATTTATTTTCCATTTGTGGTGCTTTGCTGTTGAGCATACATACATACATATACAGTATTGGCCTGAACTAAAGCAACCCCCTTACAGGAGTTCCAACAATGACAAATATTTCAACAAAAATCACGTGAAATATTATTATATTTTGTATAATTTTAATATAAAAAACTAAAATTGAAAATAGCCCTGGTTTGTTGTTAATTGAATTCTCTTACTAACAGTACTTAAAACTGAATTTGAGAATTTATTATTATAGAACAGCGCATACGGGTAACTCAATAAATATGTATGTATGTCGAGAAATACATTATCCAATGAATTTAAAAATGCAATTAATAATTATAAGTGATTGGAGAAAGGGTTTATCACGACACAAAATTAGTGAGAAGTATACAATCCAAAGACTTATTAAAAAAATTTCAACGAAGAGGTTGTGTTTCTGTAACGCATAAAGGAGGAAAGCCATGAAAAACTTCAGGGCAAGATGGCTTCCTAATTAAACGAAAAATTCAAAGCGATCCTACAGTTTCCTCTAATGAAATAAAATTGAATTAAATTTGCCAATTAGTGTCGGGACCAATAGAAGACCGGACTGTTCAGTCGGCGACCAGCGAGAAAGCCATTTATTTCGCAAGACAAAAGAAGACATCAAGACTTGAGTTTGACAAATCCCATCTTAACTGGACAGTTCAGAAATGAAAAATGTGTTGCTTTCTGATGAATCCAAATATAATTTAAAAGATTCAGATGGTTTAAGGCGAGTCAAAAGAATAATAAGACGGTATAAGAAGGTCCAGAGGGAGAGGGGGCTTAGATGAGTGGGTTTCATTGGACATGTGAAAAGGTGGTTAGTTTCGTGCGGTGTGCCTTCACATGCTGGACATATGTTTGGTATGTCGGAGTCAATAAGTCTGGATAAATAGCAATTTAACCGACAATAACCTACAATATCCAAGACGTAGTTGTGCTAAGATTACCCGGGTCTCTCGGGGTAGCTGGAGCTATTCATCTGCGGGTGGTACGGCATTCGGGGGTCGGGAGGTTAAGAAGGTGGTAAGGGTCTCCCGATGAATATCGTGTATTGTCTGTCTACACCATGTCCATTCCAATAGTTGTCGGTTCGTTTTGTCCTGATTCTCGTCGGCATAGTTGAAGAGGTGCCTCCTGACGTGCCTGAGAGGCGGCTCAAAGCTACGGTAGTGCCCTAACAGAAATTGTTTGCTGAGCAGTTTGTTGTGCTCCCTTACAGGTAGTATCTGTGCCTAGTTGTGTAGGTGTTGTAGGAGAGACATCAGGAGACAATCCGTCGCTGTCCGAATAGCAAGTTTTGAATAGTTTTGGTAATTTTAGATTTAAATGGTAATTGCGGTTGTTTGCACAGAGAAGGAGAGCAAACTGTCGAAGGTTACTCGCAAAATTTTAGTATTGTTAACAGTCGGAATTGGTGTATCATCGACTTTGATCTTCAGTTGCAGTTTGACCTCCATTATGGAGAGAGTTGCCGTGGTCTTTGTGGGGGAAAAGTTGTAAATTCCTAGCAGTGAAAAAGCGAAAGAAAGTTTGGTGAGGTAATTGTTCACTTCGGCGCACAGGCCACCAATGTCATTGCCCGACGCCATTATCATGCAGTCGTCAGCAGACGATACCTTGCTTTATCTTCCTCTGTTTAGAGATTTGGTCTCGACTCTATAATGTCATCTAGTAGCACGGAATGGCAGACAGTGTCGAAAGCCTTCTTCAAGTCCTACGCTACCATGACAGTCCTCCCGTAGGGGCGGCTTTGAGCCGCGGTTTACCTGGGTGGTTGTGGCAATGAGTGCTGTGGTGGTACTGTGCACTCGTCGGAAGCCTGCTGATATGGGGCTACGGCCAGATGTTTCTTGTAGAGTGGGAGTAGGAGGGCTTCAAGAGTCTGCACTACTCAGGAAAGGAAAGTTATCAACCGATAAGATTCCCCTTGGTTGGCGCGCTTCCCAGGTTTCAGTAGTGGGACCACTCTCCCTGATTTCAACTTGTGAGGAATAATGAGAATGGCCGTAGACAAATTGAAAATTGATCGCTTCATGTACACGAACATTTTAAAAGATGTAATGTTGGTGCATGCTGAGAAAAAAATACCATTAAAATGCAGGTTACAGCAGGGTAATTATCCTAAACAATACTCTAGGCACTAAAAATTTGGTTGCACCAAAATGTTATAGAGTTCTTAGTTTGGTCAGCTCAATCTACCCATTTCAATCCGATTGAGAACTTATGGGAGATTGTGAATTTGAAAATTTACTGAGAATATTGTATAACAAAGGAAGCACTGTTTGAAGCTGTTAAAGAAGCCTGTTGTTACATATCCCCGGAAGTTGTCAATAATTAAATTTCTGCTATGCCAAAGAGATGTGCTGAAGTCATAAAAAATAATGGGTTTGGTTTAAAATACATACTAAACAATAAACGTAAATAACTTACTCTTAAGAGAGGAGAGCTTTAGTTTTGACCATTTCAATTTTGAGTACCATGGATATTTTCAATTATAGTTTTTAATGTTAAGTGTTGAATAATGTTATGGGTATTATCAGAAATCCTGCAAGGGGGTGCTTTAGTTTTGGTTAATACTGTACAGTGTACATACGTGGTTTGTTCAGAAAAAGTCGACTTCTTATTTTTTTCGGAAAATATCTATTTATTCAACACTACACCATATATCAGTTCTCAGTGCTACCCAGACGTAACAGGAGTAAAAAAAATATATTGTTTAACCCAAAGTGATTCTAAACTAGCAAATATATTGGAGAAACGCGCTCTATGTTCAATTGTGTGACGCCAATTTTTTAAAACAAAAATATCCATTCATCTTACCTTTCGAATTTCGATAAAAAGATCGGAAAAAATGGTACTTGAATCCTTGAAAGAGTATTTCCAGTGTAATTATTGAACAAAAAGTGATGAATAAGTAGTAAATCATTTTTTTTTTATCTAAACAATAGACTTTAGGTGTAAGTAAAACTTTTTCACAATAAATGCTATTTTAAAACTAATTCTCTTTTCTTTTCTTACTCGATGTGAAATTCTGAAAACTGTGACAAAACTGTAGCGTTTTAACTATCAAGAGTTACGCCATTGTTGCGCGCAAAATCTTTTAAATTAGTGTCATAAAAATTTTGTTTGCAGGATTGCTTGATTATTTTCATTGTCATTTTCATTTGTTAATTACCGTCAAGACCGAAATTATCAAAAAAAATATATATTTACAGAAAACTGCATTATTTTTATTTACGGATCACGTTGACGTATCTAAGCTGCTGCTAATAAGTGCCGAATGTCGAAAAAGTATCGGTTTAGCAATTGAGACAGGGTAGCAAACGTTTGCAACTGCAATACTGACTCAAGCCCAAAAAAAATTATCAAAGCCACACACACGTGTGAATCTCAAGGGATTAAGTAAACATACGAAAAACATTTAAGGTTTATATTTTCAAATATATTTTATTTGTATATTTCATTAAAAAATATATATTTTTAATAATAAAATCTATATGTCAATATACGCTAAACTAAATATAGGTATATATAGTATTATATGTATATTTAAAAGTATATCAATATATAGTTAGATATATATTTATAGAGCATACAATAGGTGAAGTAAAAAGTTCTGAGCGTTTTTTCGCTTTAGCCCGACGATGAAATTAACAGTCAGCAAAATGCGATTTAGATACATTTTTTGTGCCTAATCTGTAGTTTCTATACAAAGGAATAGGTACTCATTTGCCATTCCCACTCTGATTTTAAATGATTTTGTTGTTGTTGTTGTAGCAGTTTACTAGGCCCAGTCAGTGCGGTGTAGTCACCGATCGTCATCATCTAACTCATCTAAAGGTCAGCCCAGGAAACTTGCAGTTTCGACAGATTGGGTCCAGAGCGAGAGGAGTGGTGGGTAAGTGAGATGTAAGTGAGTTGGGTTTGAGAGGGCATGTAAACAGGTGGTGAGTGTCGTGCAGGTTATCTTTACATGCCGGACATATATATAAAAAAATAGCCCTGAATGATTATGCCCACATTTTCGACTACTGGTTTAACAGAGCCTGTCTTATCTTTGACGTTCATAATACCAGAAATAAATCATTAGGACCACCACTTTGCTGTTACATACACTGCAGTAGTATTGGGTCCATGAAGAGCAGACATTTTTTTGGCGGCTTGCTCCGACTTTTCACTTTGGTCGTGGTGACATGGACGTAGATATCGATCACATAACTGTTTTTGTCACACAAAAAAAACTGATTAAGAACTTTATTTGAAACATATTTTCACGATTCTAACGGCGTATAGTATGACCCGAGGCGCTGTAAGACTAAATGCATTTAGCGCAAAACGCTCAGAGCTTTTATTTCAACTAATGTATTGATTATTGTAGCAACCATTAATAATAATTGCCACCATGGAAAAACAAATTGCCATAAAATAATACTCACATTATGTTAAAAACTTAAATTTAATGTAATCACTTACGAGTACATACATTGCTGGTACATGTGTATGCACATTTGTTTTGTGATAGTAAAGGAATATCGAGAAGAACCATTTGACAAGGTTTGTGGCTATGAAGGGAGGAATATGCATTTGACCCCTATTTAAATACATTCTGGATAGATTTAGGATAAGTAGACGGTGATCATGAGAATTTTTTTTTTGTCGTGGCAAAAATCCATTCGAATGTTTGTCGTGCCGTCTCAGCTGGCGTAAGACAATATTGCAATAATAAATTTGTGGGAATTGAAAAAACAAAAATATATATTAACTTCATATTAATTTCATTTTACAGCAATTAAAAAAAAAACTTACATATGGGCTCCAAATTCACATTAACATCTGTCTCAATTTGTCAGCTTATTTATGAGTATGTCAGACCCAATTATAAAACTACAATTTAGCTATTAAATATATACGCTGGTATAAGTAAGCATTATGGTACTAAAAACTAACGTTTTACCTCTTTTGGTACAAACGTCATTTCAACTTGTTTACACACAGCGACTACACAAAAACTAACAAAAACAAAACAAAAAAAAGATTAATTGAGTGTAAACGGGCGCGCGTGTAATTGATTTATGTGACACATTCCGCACATTTTTCAAATTATTAAACTGCATTATAATTCAACGTTGCATAAGGAAATATGAAATAAAAAAATTGTTTCATCAATCACTTAAATTGAACTCTCAAACCACAAACCTCGTTTAAATGCCATTTGTTCCGTTTTGTTATTAAGTAGGATATGCGCATAATCACTAATTTGGATTTATGCATGCATGTATGTATGTATGTTAAAACTTGTAAAATGCTATAAAGGCGGGTTCTTATTCGCAACAGCTGCTTAACTCTTAATATCATTGAAGTTATGAAGTACAATAAGGCACAAACTTTCGTTTCGAATTATCATTGTTCAGCGCTTGTAGATTTCAGTATTAATATATTTGTGTGTTTATATGTATGTAGGCAGGTAGGTATGTTAATTTTTGACATACGCCCGTTATACAGTTATGTTTTAAGTAAACTTAAGTACATATGCAATAGCTGCGCATAATTTGTAAACATTTACATATTTATGTCATTTATTTTAAGTAGTTGTATATATATATATATATTTATATATATGTATGTATAATAATAAATAGTAAAAATGGAATTTCGGATTAAGTACGAGTGAACGTTTACAATGCCGATTTGGCTATACTACTAATGGAATTCGTTTTTAAAGTAAGTAAATAATCTGTAATGTAATTAAATTAACGTCAAACAGTTAATTAAACTGTAATAAACATTATTGGCTATACTCTCGCGAGTGATGGATTTAGTTTAATTATATAAATTCATTATTCAAGTTATCGTTTTCGAAGTGCATATATATGTATTGTATGCATCCGCGATAAATTCGCATTTGTTACGAAATTATCAATAAATATATTTAATTTTCTTTTGTGAGAAATTCATATAAATCCAAAATTACATACATAACCTAATTTCAACGTCGGCTAACTGAGCACTTACAATTGCGTTGTTATAACTGATTTTCGTAATATTGTTGGTTCTTTACCTTTCGGCGCTGACACCACTTCCGAGGACACTAGCCACGGCGATACCATGTCATTATGGGATTGTATATGTGTAACGGAATGATTATTCGGATGCTATAAAAAATTAACTAAGTCAATAAAAATAGTTCGAAAGTATACACAATATGAGAAAATTCCTTAAAACTACTAAAGAAAATAAAACCAATAAACAACACATCATAAGAAACAAAAACAAAAATTAAATGGTACTGCATGCAACAACCCGACACCTCAGCAAATGTTACAGTAAACCAGTCCAAACCTTTTTTTCGCTTTCATTTTTCGTTGGCAAATGAGCATCGGTTTCGCTCCGCTCATCATTCGCTTGCTGCTGCTGTTGTTGGCGCTCTTGTTCACGCAAAGTGGAGAAGAGTGTAGTGCCGGCGGATGGCTTGGTCACCGACTTCTGGTTGTTGTCTACTTCGATATTCACCAACTCTGTTTCACTATTCTTTCCAAGGGCACTGCCGGTTTTTTTATCATTCGTTGCACGTACATTATTATTTATTATATTATTGATGAATATTTCGTTAATTAACCGCTCAGCAGCTGAGGCATTGGCTGCGGATGATGTGGCGTTGAAAGTATGAGTGGGTGTAGGCGGTGGCGTGGTTATGGTTGATATATGTGTTATAGGCAGAGTGGGTGTTAACAAGCTGTCGTTTGTTGTTGTAGTTTTGACATTACTCTTTCTAACTGTAAACGTTTCGTTGGCATTCGTTAGACTGGTAGGACTCGCTGCCGTTGTGGTAAATATTGAGCTGGTATGTGTGTTATTGTATGACGATGACACGATAGGACTCATTGAATTGAATTCGGATATGAAAGTGGCATTGGAAAAAGGTGATATTGTTGTTTTAGAAGCGGAAATTTTCTTCGCCGATGATGATGTGGGTGAAGGCAAAGAAATGGAGTCTGTGCCATAATTGTTTGACACATTAGCATCTGTATTACCACTACCTACAGTGGCAACAACACCGCTTGCCATTGTGGTGCTGCCTGTTGGCTTTTGTTCCGTTATGCTCAAAGTTAGTTTATCACCGCCCTAAGCACAACACAAAAATGGCAACACAAAGATGGTAGGTAAACACAAAAACACACACAAAAAAGGAAGACAAATTAACAAAAAGCGTACGACAAAATTAAATAAATTATAAATAGGTCAATTCAACATATGATAAATAAACAGTGAAATACGTAAGTGTGCGCATTAAGTGAATTTTGTGAATAACTAGCATATAAACACTTTCTCGCCTGACTATAAAAGTTTCTAAGTTTTATTTTACTTACCACCGAAATGTAAGTGGCATTCAGTGAATCGGGGCCATCACTGCTGTAAGTTGTGTTATTGTTGTTCGAACTAATACTGCTGAATATGCTATTGCTGTTATTATTGTTGTGCTGCACTGTGCTAGGAGCGGGCACAAACATTTGATTCGTCATTTTCGCATTCGTATTGGCATTCGAGAGCGCACTCGTGCCAAGTTCCTCCTCCACGCGCGCTGAAAAAATTAAGTGCATTCAATTTTAATGTCAATTACACAAAGCGGTACACTATTGCTACTTAGATGTAAAGTAAACAAAATTAGAATGGAAGAAACCACACAGTATTTAATTTAGTATTTGCAGAAAATTTTGGTTTGGTAATTGCATAAAACCGTGTCTCTGTCGCACCTTTCAAAATATTGCACTTAATGTGACCGGGTGGTAGTGCGCCTCCGCTTATATTTGCAAGCTTCACTTGATTATTCGGTTTATCCGAGTTCGAAAGTCGTTTCAAAGTCTCCGTATTGTGTTCCATATCGAATGTCTTATTGATCGTCACCCTATGGAATAATAATAAAAAACAATTAATGCCATTCTGATTCTCGCAGTGCGAAGTAGTTAAAAGAAAGCTCATTAATAATAAAAGTTGCTCTACCTGATACTGTTAGCATCATTAATAGCTTCGGTTGCTAGTATAGATGGGGATGGATCTTTAACAATGGACTTAAGTAATGAATCTAGCTCTTTATCTTTATCCGATAAGGCACTTCTAATGCTGCACAACGAGACAAATGTAAAGTTAGTATAAACACTTAACTACAAACATAAAACTTATTTAATTAATAAAATAAATTATAAAAATACATGATTAAAAAATAAAAGCTTTACAAGGTGCTGCAGAATTAATCATCCAATTTTGTTTTCGAACAACTTTTTTACTAAATAAAATAAATGATTTTCAGTGCTGAAAATCTTAATTTTGAGCTTTACGCGCTCCATTGCGTATGTGTTTGTATACTGCGGTTGTCTAGTTCGTAAGTGTGAAATATGATTGACGTACGACTCCATTTAGTCTTCCGATGCGGTGATTAATTCTGCGCACGTTGTACAAATGTATATGTACATATATATATAACAACACGGAAGAGCGAAACATTGATTTTGTAGCATTTTTTACAGATACATAAATACTTGCATAAAGTAAACTAGTGTTAGTAACATAAAATTTGTTTTTAATTAATTTGCAGATGTTAAAGGTGGGATATTAGTATTAATACGTTTCGCATTAGAAATGAGTCTCATACCTGAAACCTGAACTAATTGAGGCTTTGCCGAAGGAGCCATGGTGCGAGGAGGCGTTATTCCTAAATGGATTGGTATCATCAACATTTTTCGTTGCATTTGTTGGATATCCGCTACTGGTTGCACTTATGGACTCGCTATCCAGTCTAGTTATCGAAATATATATTTTTGTACAATTTATTTAAATATACTAAGAATTGAAGTCAAACATACTTCACAGTCAAGCCTTCTTTATTGTAACAATCCAGCTTACTATAGCCGCCGTCTTCGCCGCTTGAGTCCGATCGCATGGAATTACAACGCAAGGCTCCAGAGTTACTTCGCGCCGCAGATGTGCTGCAAGTAGCCGAATCATTTAACATCTCTGCATTGTAGATGACTGTCTGGATAGACGGTGAGGGTGTAACAGCATTTGAAGGTTGCTCCGTCGTTGATGTGTTCGTAAGCAGCGAATCGATAGTAGTGTTGGCTGGCTCATTGGCGGCCGCGGCTGCTGCTGCTGCGCGTGCATTTACTGCAGCAACAGCAGAAGCAGCAGCTTCTTGTGAAGCTTTTTGACGTTCACGTAGTAAATGTGATTGGCGGCTGGCGAAACGTTGGGATGGGCGTCGCTCGAATTGTACGGTGCGCCGGGCACGACTTTGCTGTGTGGTTTGAAATTCTGTACGACCAGAGTAACGGAAACGTGAACCCATGCGGAAGAAATTCTGACGGGCTGAAGGGCCTTTGACCGGCGCCCGCAAACGAAAGAAAGTATGATGTTCGACAGCACATTTCCACAAATGTTTACAGGCCTTCTCGTTATATAAACGAAAAACGAATGTATGCTCTTGTTCGCGTCCTTCATCGTCATCCTCGATAACGATGAGCGTAAGCTTTTTCTTTTTAAAATCTAGCTTACTTATTTTAGGCCAGAAGAACAGACCGATTTTTTGATCACGTTCAAAAACTAAAATACCAGTTGGTGTAAGACCTAAGTGATACTCGCAACCGTCTTTACCCTGCAATATTAGACATTTTAAATTGTTTATGCGTACATACAACATATACATAAATATATACTGAAACACATAGGGGAAATGGCTTACCAAGACTGTGTGCATATCAACGCCGTACATATCCAACCACTTAGCTTTGTTTAAATAGGCAGTTTCAGCTTGAGCTGGCGTCAAGCCACGACAAGTCTTATACTCTTCCAATATGGCGATCTCCAGATCCTCTGTTTGTTCG
Organism: Anastrepha obliqua; assembly: GCF_027943255.1. Taxonomy (NCBI): domain Eukaryota; kingdom Metazoa; phylum Arthropoda; class Insecta; order Diptera; family Tephritidae; genus Anastrepha; species Anastrepha obliqua. The sequence goes on from NC_072892.1 coordinate 95,098,285, forward strand.
GGAACAAAGCGAAACTCCGACACTGTGGCGGCTGTATGCACTTGCTCATCGTAATCACCAAGTTCCGCTGTAAAATATGAATTCAATATAACGTGGAAATAATTTTGTTATAAATTTAGTTTATACATTGCAATGCGAGCGCACACAATTCTGCCGCTTTGTCATCGGGGCAATCTAAACGACCTTCCAGGAGATCTTGTTTCAATTGTAGGAAGAAAAGATAACGAGTCAACTCTTCACGCAAAGTGTTCGGCTCGGATGAGTAAAATTTGACTTTCATACGGAAAGTGTAAGGTGGACCAACTAGAAAGACCCCATTAAAACTATAACTTCAAACAATCAAACAATGTTAACTCACTTTTTACTTGTTTCTTTATAGGTTTTGTGGGATCCAGCCAGTGTTTAACATGATTAGCATCCGTAAACTGTAAACCGAAGTAGTCTTTTTCTATTACATCTAAAGCATAGAACACTTGCTCATACAGGAAGCTTCCTAGGGCCTTTTTCTATAAAATATAAATTTAGTTACAAGAGGTGTACATACATACATACATACATACATATATACATATATATCGAATCTATACATACTTATATATGCATAATGATGAATTATGAATTATGAAAACTATTGACTAAAGAGGTCTTAAAGAGGTGTTCAGAACATATTTCATTTTTCATATAACGTATTTTGTTAGAATTAGAGAAGTGTTACTCATACAGCTTTGCTGGGTATAGGCGCCTTCATTCATTATGTAAATATATACTCATGTAATTGTAAGGTTGACAATCACAATGTTTTCCTAGAGGTCTCTGGTTATTGAAATACCTAACTTTTCTCTATAAAGCTTTTGTTTTCCTCGGTCCCACTATTTACAACTTGCATGACAGAAATGCGGCCTCAACTGAATGTGTAGATCGAAAGAACCAAAATATTGGCAGTTAGTGGCCCAAGCCTCAATTCTTGGGAACACACTAACGGGATAATCAACCAACTTTGTAGAAGGAACAAGGCTCTGTTATTGTTCTAGTAAAATATAATAGCAACATACAATATTTGGGGGAAGAACAAGGTGAGATTCTGCTCACCTATAAATCTATCCGCCCGACTTATGTAAAATAAAGCAGAGGAACCCCAGGATGGGTATACCTAAATATAGCTAGAACAACGACCCAGCATTTTCGACCAAACTATATATTGACACGCACTTTCAGGTAGGCTTACATAGGTAGAAGTTTTCTGTTGAGGTAAATGAATAAACAGCATCAAATGTAGCAAAATAATTAACTGAGTAATATAATGACGTGAAATTTTTGGAAAGGTTGACTTATTTTAATTATGTTATGAGTAACCAAGTCTATTTCTATAGCTTTGTATTTGATTTTACAAATGTGCGTTTAATAGGTATTTAATGTATTGTTGCGACTCAGGTACTACATGATAGAACTTTACGTATTAAACTTGAAGCATAGCATTGCTTAGAACGTGTTAAACATGCTATGATAGAGCCAGAATGAGAATATGCAAAAACAAATTACAAAAGCCTAGTGCAGCCAATCGCATAATTTGATTAAAGCTAACACAACAACACCAACATCCATACAATGCCAAATTCGTGCACTTTCTCTTTTCTGTTCTAAGGCTACTTTGAAATCTTAAGGCACATGTTTATATGTACATATATAAATATATATGTATGTATATGCTTCCACTCACCGATAGTTCAATGGAGAGATCTGTATTATCCAGCAACACTACACGACATTCAATTTTATTTTTATTTACTGGCATACGCTGCGCCTTTATTTGCGTTCCGCCACTACTACCCGCATTCGTAACACCTGCTCCTCCGCCACCTCCACCGACGCCTCCTCTGCTTTCCACATAGTTGCTACGCACCTTCCGGCGACTTAAAAAGCGCAACATTTCCCACTAGCAAATCTTACATTAACACGCGCATTCGCCAAACTACTTGAACACCTTTCTACGTTCCACACGCTTCGCCTTTACTTCACCTACTCTGCGAATGTCCAATCAGAGCTGCAGCAGTTGCCAACTCTGTATCCTAATTCTCTCTAGCTCGGGAACTAGCGTCAACCAGTAATTGTAGCAACAATCCGGCGGTTGGCTGATATACAGCTTAGGTTCGCCACCACCGCCCCAATATCGTTTTTCTTGTATTTTTGAAAAACTTGTCCGTCGTTGGTAAACTTACTGATCCTGTTCTGATTGCTTGCTGGGTATTAATTTTGTTTCAGACTTCGACTGCGATGTTCACGGAACGCAATCACCACTTTTCTAAGCTCTTTTAGCCGCTATTTTGACGTTTATGCCATTTTTAGCCTTCACTACAAAAGCAGCCACTCCTCACACAAGAATATGACGGAAACTTTTCTTCTAAACTATTAAACACAACAACAAAACAAGTTTCACAGGTTGCCCGTTTGAAGACCGTAAATAAACCACAAGGGAAATGATAAACACAAACCGAAAACTATAATGCGGTAATAGAAGTGCACTTTTATATTATATGATTTACATTTTATGTACGTAAAATAAGGCAATTAACAAAATTATTTAAACCGAAAAAGCCAACAGCACATCAAGCCAACAAGAAAAATCCAGAGTTGCAATTCTATTTTTATCAATGTTGCCAATACAGTGGAATGGCAGTGCGACCATTTTTGTTGCCGAATAACACAATTTGGAAATCTTCAAATCAAATAACCGGTTATAAAGAGATATAAACATTTATTTATTTCCTGACTTTTTACGTTAAACGGGTATTATATTTAATATGGAATTTATTATGCTTTTAAATTATATTTTATTTTAAAAAGTTGTCTCCAATTTGTTTACTTTGTTAATATATCAGCCTTCGTAAAGAAATATGAGTTTGTCGATAAATATCTCTTGTATTTTAACTATTTGCTCAGCTGATCGATAAATGTATTGTGTTGGCAATACTGCACTTCTTCCTGTTGAAGTAAAAGAAGAAACACGAAAAACAATTTTTGCTGCGAGTTGAAAATATTTCATTATCTCTTACAAAGTGTTTGGAGAACTATCATTCAAAATAATATAAGGGTTTAGTTAAACATCAGCAAATAGAAGTGAAGATACCACATAACAGTAGGGAAGGTGAAATATTTTCGGTGACGACAGCATTCTTTACGTACTGGGAAGAAGTTGAAACACCAACTACGATGAATTTGGTGGAGATAAATCCATTTGGAAATGGATTACTATATATTGGCTTCAATCAAGACCAAGGCAATTATAAATTAGTGCACAGCTGTTGTATTTTGTTTATTAATATTAGTTTTTACAGGATGTTTTGCTTGCGCAACAGACACTGGCTTTCGTGTTTACAATTGCGATCCGTTGAAGGAAAAAGAGCGTCAATATTTTTCCGAAGGTGGCTTATGCTATGTTGAAATGCTTTTCCGTTGTAACTACTTGGCTCTTGTTGGTGGTGGCATGCGACCCTTATATCCACCAAACAAAGTGATCGTGTGGGATGATTTGAAGAAATCGCCGGCGATTTCTATAGATTTTAATCAACCTGTAAAGACTGTGCGATTACGACGCGATCGCATTGTCGTAGTTCTGGAGGGTGTGATTAAGGTATTTACATTCACTCAACAACCACAGCAGTTACATGTTTTTGAGACAAGCGCGAACCCGCATGGACTTTGTGTGCTTTGTCCACATAGTAATAAAAGTCTCCTAGCCTTTCCGGGACGACGCACCGGTCACGTCCAAATTGTCGATTTGGCAAATACAGAACGCGCTCCTTTAGAGATTGTCGCGCATGAGGCCTCAATAAGTTGCATTGCATTCAATTTGCAGGGTACCCGACTTGCCACTGCTAGCGAGAAAGGAACCTTAATACGCATTTTTGATACAGAAAACGGCAAGAAACTTTGCGAATTACGCCGTGGTAGCAATCAGGTAAGACGAAAATCATATGTATATCTACATTAGTAATTGTGTAAGTATGCATGTACATATATGCTTTTTTTCTACCTGCAGGCAAATATTTACTGTATCAACTTCAACCATCAGTCGACAATGTTGGTAGTGTCTTCGGATCATGGCACTATACATGTTTTCAATTTAGATGATACTAAGCAGAAAGAAGCACCATTTCCTATGATACCAAAATATTTTTCCAGCCAATGGAGTTTTGTTAAATTTTCCATACCACAAGGTCCGGCCTGTATTTGTGCTTTCGGCTCCGATCCCAACTCGGTTATAGGTTAGTAAATATACATAAATAACTAGAATTGTATTAACATATTCTGGACATATCATAATTATAGCAATATGTGCCGACGGACTCTATTACAAATTTTTGTTCAATAACAAAGGAGAGTGCAGTCGCGATGTTTGTACACAGTTTCTGGAAGTGACAGATGATGAGGAATAAATAAAGTTGGTAGTTTAAATTAAGTACCAAACATATTGTTATAGAACATTTCGAAGACAAATTAAAATTTTCTGTTCCAAAAGTGTAGTAGGAGTTAAAATTTATAAAAAAGCGTATAATTTGTTGCTATTCTTTTAAATAGGACCGTTTGATTGAAATATACATTTTACTGGAGGATAGGGAAACGCATTTGGTAGGAAGCATTTGGTAAGAATAATACATATGACACATATATATGTATATTTATAAAAGTTTAGTTACGAAAAATGTGTTAAGGATATAGAAGTATGGCTCGACGAAAAACGTGGCTTAAATTGTGTAGTCACAATAGAAGAAATATTTATATTATATTTTGCTTTAAATAAATATTATTTGTACGTATCATAATATGTATACTTATTTATCGCCTATTCATATTACTTTTTTTTACACATTATTATGTAAATAAAGTTTTACTTATCGCTAATAGAAAGAAGAGCATGTAGAGAGTGCATATTTGAAGAAAAATAAATATAAGTAAATTACATATGGTATAGCTAAAAATTTTAATGCATTTTTATTTTGTTCTGATAAATAGTTTTCTTTTATATTTTTGTATGCTGCGGTGCGTTGTTTAGTGGTCTTTCACTTGTCGGGCAATGTTAAATTCTGGAGGATTGTAAAATTTTATAACGTTTACTAAAAATACATTTTGTCCTGCTAGAATTGAAATTTTAGGCCATGCTAAATTGCAATTTGAGTATAGTTGCTTTGTAAGCTAAAGCCAGTTGGGTGATATTGTTATTGGCACTAGTCTCTCCAAGTTTTTTCTCTTTCAGAAATTAGGAAGGACAAAAGTTTAAAACAGGTATTTCTGTACAGCATTTAATTTCAAGCAAACTGCTCACAAAAGGATTATTGTGATAAGAAAATTCTATATACATCCTTAGGACGTATGTATGTATATATGTATGTATGTGGATGTATGGTAAATATACGAATATATGCACATTTCACGAAAAGTAATTTAAGATATTGTACATATTGTGGTCGTGCCGTGAGTGTTAGTTAACGTTTCACAAAGATAAACTAAGAGATTGGGTTTCGAACTGATAACCGATAAGAGTATACTATAGCATACGAAAATACTACAAATAAAAATAAAATGGTTGCTCACCAAAGGTGCTTGGTTTAAGTAAATACATAAAAAGCATTTTATCATAAAAAAATGACACAAAATAGATATATGTATGTATATGCATATATGTATCTATTTGCATGTAAATGTAAGTACATACAATTGCGGCCAAAACAATAGTAGTGCTGGTACCGCACATAGCTTAATATATTTATTTGTTCTTGCTGTCTTCTTTGTGCTGTATTCTCCTTAAGATACTGTTGTATGGGCATTGTTCAATAGAAAGTGCCGTTCTAACTCTATACGTTAGCCCCTGGTGTCGTAATTTCCGTTATCTTCAAGTGTATTAACTAATGACTCAGTCAAAATAATAGTAGTGCAAGAAGTGAGCTGCCAAAAAATGTATGTATATAAAATATTTATTTGTGTCAAAAATTAATTATAAATCATGTGGCACAAAGGCTAAAGTTTGAAAATGGATACTGCGATTGGCCCATCGAGGAATCGATATAGTGATGTTTGGTACAAGAGGATCTCGCAAATATGCCAGAAGGCCTACCAATTCCGAGTGCAACCCAAAATACACAAGCAAAACTATTAAATGTGGAGGATCAAGTATTATGATTTGGACATGTTTTTCATTTTATGGATAAAGAAAACCATGGATCATACTGGGTATGTTCGAAATATGAAGGAAATCATGCTTCCATGTGCTCGCAGTTACTTCTACTAAAGATCAAAACAATTTTAACAATATTTCCTCTTAAGATACATATTTAACAATGATCCAAAGTATTTAAGCAAGTTGGTGCAGCAGTGGCTTCAAAGAAATGGGGTTGAGGTTATGAAATGACCTGCGCAGTCTCCAAACCTCCATTCAATACAGAATTTGTGATTCTATAGAGGCAGTTGCTGATGCTCATCTAACAAATAATAATTACCTTTGAGAACCAGTAGGGCCGGCATGGAAATCGATACCTAAGGCACGATGTGAAAATCTCGTTAATTTGTTGCATCGGCGATGTGTGTTGTAATATCGAATAAAGGATATGCTAATAAATACTAATTATTATTATAACTATTTAAGTATTATTTCTCTTTTAAATTTGATTTAAAGAAATATTTATTTTAAATGTTTTTTTTATTCAAGAAAGTCATACCACTAGGTTTTTGACCGCCCAAATGAAAAAGTTCGTAGGGAATTTGATTTTAGTAACGTTATAATGAATTATTTTTCTAAGTTTACTTTTATGATTTTATTGTTAATAGTCATAATTTCATAAATAATAAAAACAACAAAAATATTTGACATGACGAAATCTTACTTCTTCTTCATTTCTGTTCCTCTGTGTGGGAATTATTATATTTTGACCGCAGTTGTGTATATAAATATGTGCCAGTGTCGTTCGAATGGTTTCAATATAAATCTCATTCTCACCTTAAAAACGATAAAATGCGGCGTTCACGCTGAGTCTTAAGTTCTCATTTAGCATTTTCGAACATTCCTTTTTCGGAATGTGGTTGTGGTGCCCCATGTACTAAATATGTATTTGCTATACATTCAAAATCTGATAGGTGAACTCAAATTTTTGTAATGCATACTTTTAGGCGGGAGGCTTTGAAAGCAACAAAATTGCATACATAACACTTTGAACGATATGTGCGGAGGAGTGGGCCGTTTGTGTTTTATGTGTATTAAGATGTGACTTCGTTTTGAAGTCAGTTTGAATAGCGTCAAGAGTTTATCTTATTTATGGTAAAACTATATTTGTCTATAATTCTCTATTTTAAGTATAATTTAGCATATAAGCATGCGAAGTTAACAAAATTCGTGCATATACCCGGGATCATTGGAATACCCAGTAGGCAACAGCAACATTTTTGGCACTTGCTCTTCTTTGCTCTTCTCGAGGTCAAAAAGCTGTCGAAACAGTTCGGGGCATTTGCGAAGTTTATGGAGAAGGTGTCATAGGTGAGTCTACAGAACGAAAATGGTTTGCAAAGCTCAAAAATGGCGTTTGATGTCTCGTAGCGGAAGGCCTTCTGAGTTTGATGAAGAACGTCTCAACTCCTTTTTGAAAGGGAACGGTTCCCAAACCAATCGTGAATTGGCGGAAAAAATGAACTGCGATTATAGAGCGATTATCAATCTCCTTCATTCAATTTACCGAAAAATTGGAAGCCTGGGTACCTCACGAGCTCAACGAAAAAAAACAAAGAAAGTCTCCTTCAAATTGCTGCTCATCATTTCGCCCGCCATCGAGCAACATGCGGTCGTAAACAGCGCTTTTTGTACCGAATCGTCACCGGAGTTCAGAGGTGATTCCTATACATCCATATGAAGCAAATTTTCCATTTTTTCCACTCCCTGTCAAACCTTATGAAGGGGGTTACCGTCGATAGCAAAGAGGTCCTCAAAAACTGGATCAACAAATTCTTTGTCACCAGACCAGACGATTTTTTGCGGAACGGCATTAGCAAATTGGTCGAGAGGTGGGAAGAGATTGTAAACAGCAACGGCGAATATATAATTAATTAATTAACTTATATAATTATTTATAATAATTCTTGTTTTTTGTTTAATATAAATAAAAGTCGGTAAAAACGCTACGAACTTATTCCTCCACCTAATAAATAACAAAGCGCTCTAAATGGGGTATTAAGATAGATTCACTGCAAAAGGGAAGGACAATCCTTAACACCTTGAATAATATCAAAAAAGAAAGATAAAAACAAAATAGTTCGCTGAGATTGCAGAAATTTCAAATTGATAAGTAGACATCTAGAATAGTATGTGGTCATAATATATGGATGCGTTCAATTCGAGTTATGTAACAGGCATGATAAAGTCTCCAGATGAAGGATGCATATTCTATTTAGAACGGACGAATGATGTGTCGAGCAATTTCAGAGCATAAAGACTTGTAAACTCTGTACTGTTACGCCTTACAACCGCTAATACAGCACAAGATGTTTTTTGATTTGTTCCATAATTGCATTGCTCTTCAAGGCATCCCGCCTGATAGTATACCAAATGTTTTGAAGGACGCTTTCGACTTGTATAAAAATGTAATAAAGAAATGGAGGCACCGACTTAAGAACGTCGCTAGTGAGCTAAGCGACTATACCCAAAGTTTGAATATCGATAAACTATTGCTGCTTTTGCTCAAAGCAAAAATATTGAAAGCATTTGCATATGTGTTAGTTAGAAAAATTGTTGTGCGTATTAGTTTCCATCATTCAAATTTTGTAGGATATGTGTATGTATATACATAGATAGTGAGGATTGAGATTACAACAACTACGACCAACGCTATGCAACTGCAGCGCTATTAAATTACGTTGGCTCCAAACTTAACAGGAGTTGCCAGTAAGTCCTTTTACCGCAGTGTAACACCATTATGCGGCAGCGTAAATTTATCAATCAATTTTATTATATAATTGAATTAGTATTTTGGCTTGATGAGTACCAACTGTGGTCTACAAATCCATACACACTAGTATGTGTGTGCACGTACCATATACACCCATACACATTTTCGTACTAACGACATGGCCTGAAATTGGGCGCTAATACAACAGATAATGTAATTAAAATACCGCTTATCATTAGCCGAAATTAGTACACAGCCCCTTGCACATAGAACTTTGGTGCCTCTTAAACACTATTATACATATCCGTACAAACATATGTACATACATACGCATACATAATTGGGCCAAATGATATGATTATTTGGTCGCTCACCGCATCTTGGGTGGATGATGATAACAGCAACATTTAGCAGCCAACTAACTTAAATGTGAAGTAAAATCCTCAGCGGTATGCGCAGCAACAACAACAATCAATATCTGCATATCATTCTCTCAGCCTACAAATCGCGACAACTCCCACAAGGAAAATGAGGATTTAGATTATAGCCGAAGCAAATGGCTTTACTAATAAGTTTTACAACTTTGTTTGAAGTAAAAAAACTCTCTTCAGTTAAACTTGTAATTTTTATTTTTTACAGTTGATATTTTTTTTCTGACTATATCTCGAAAAAACTAACCACATCGTTTGAGAAAGAGAAATTGTGAGCACCGCCACAAGTAAGAATAGAATATAAGAACTATGTAAATTTTCTACGGCGGCCACCGTAGCCGAATAAGTTGATGCGTGACTACCATTCGGAAATCGGAGTACGTTGGTTCGAATCTCGGTGAAACACCAAAATGAAAGAAAAAGTTTTTCTAATAGCGGTCGCATCTCGGCAGGCAATGGCAAACCTCCGAGTGTATTTCTACCATGAAAAAACTCCTATGATCAGATCAAGAAAAAGGTCATATCGATATCTTGACTTCAGAGGGGATTTCAAATTCCCTAATTGCCCCAAAATTGGTCGAAGTCCAAATGGTATGGATCTTTACGTTAAACAAAGTGCCTGCTATGGTAAGAACTACAAAGACAGAACTGTGATTGTTTTAACATCGAAGGAAAATACTTAGGATTGCATCAAATACCACCCTTTCAACAGAAAAAATTAAAGAAATGGCAAATGTTGCAGCCAGCAAATCCACTGTTCGAAAGGGGTATTATAAAAACGCCTTATCTGAAGCATAAAAAAAACAACGCCTCGATTTTGCAACGGACCACATGGCTTGGAGTTCCATTACAAATAACGATCCCGGTGAATGGAAAAAGTAGTGTTTAGTGACGAAAATAAGTTCAATCTGGATGGGCCAGATGGATACTGGTACTCGAGTCGACATCAAATACCACCCTTTCAACAGAAAAAATTAAAGAAATGGCAAATGTTGCAGCCAGCAAATCCACTGTTCGAAAGGGGTATTATAAAAACGCCTTATCTGAAGGATATGTTATGGTATGGGAAGCAACATCGAAAAACAGCTACAAGCTCTGTTGCAATCATCTTTTCCCGAGATTCGTCAAACATTTGGACCAATTAATTGCGTCTTTCAACAGGACAAAACATTTCAAGTGTGGTCAAAACTTGGATTGCGGCCAAAAACGTTGAAACTTTAGCAGGACCACCATATTTGAATATTATTGAAAATCTATAGGGATGGCTTGCTCGTGAGCTTTATGAGAAAGGGCAACAATTTGAGGACAAAAGTGCTTGAAATCGAGTTATTTAAAACTAAAATAATACAGGGTTGCCCATATTCGACGGACCCATCTGGCAACCCTGTATCTTTTGACAGAGACGTCAGATCGCTTAATGACATACCGCGTTGGAAGCGTCAGTCCAAGCAGATTTTTACCATGGAACAGTACACGCCATGCGAGCGCTCCCAAATTGTTGGAATTTACATTCAAAAAAAGAAGTCAAAAGAAGAAGAAGAAGAATAAAATCATCAGTCCGATGAGACTCATTTCTTATTGAATGGGACGGTAAACAAGCAAAATTGCCGTATTTACGCCACTGAAAATCCTCACGAAATTCAAGAGGTTCCTCTTTACAACGAAAAAGTCACTGTTTAGTGCGGCGTTAGTGCGAAAACGATTATTGGGCCGTTTTTCTTCGAAAATGAAGATGGTCAAGCTGTTACCGTCAATCAGCAGCGTTATCGCGATATGATAACCGCTTTTGTGATGCCAATTATTCGTCTAAAGCGTATGAGGCAGTTCTGGTTTCAACAAGACGGCGCTCCACGACACACAGCTCGCACCACAATCGATTTTTTGAAGAAATTGCTTCCTCGCCGTTTGATGTCGAAAAATAGCGATTTTGACTGGCCATCGCGTTCGCCCGATTTAACGCCAGCTGACTTCTTCTTGTGGAGATATTTCAAATCAAAGGTTTATATTAATAAGCCAAAGACCATAGAAGAGCTCAAGAACAACATTCTTGAGGAAATAGCCGCTATTCCAGCCGAAATGTTGTCTAAAACTATGGAAAATGCTGCAAAACGGGCACAATACGCCATACAGGCTCAAGGTGGCCATTTAAGAGATATCATATTCAAAAAGTAATGTCAACAAATCTTCTTCTTCTTAATTGGCGCTATAACCGCTTACGCGATTTTGGCCGAGTTTAACAAAACGCGCCAGTCGTTTCTTTCTCGTGCTAACCGGCGGCAGTTGGACACACCAAGTGAAGCCAAGTCCTTCTCTACCTGATCTTTCCAACGCAGAGGAGGCCTTCCTCTTCCTCTGCTACCACCAGCTGGTACCGCATCGAATACTTTCAGAGCCGGAGTGTTTTTAACCATTCGGACAACATGACCCAGCTAGCGTACAGCTTAGCTGTACGATCAGTAACTTTCCCCACTTGCGTGGACTTCTACACATGGAACCATCCTCCGTCAACAAATCTACTTGAACCAAATAAAATGATTATTATCGTCAACATCAAAAAAATTGTGTTTTTCTTTGATTAAAAAAAAACACATGGGTCCGTCAAATATGGGCAACCCAGTATTATCTTATATGGGAGCACCTACCATTCGATAGTATCCGGGTTCGACAATATAATATTACAGAAAAGTTTTTTTCTAATAGCGGTCACTTTTCGGCACACAATGGCTAACGTCTTATTACATTTCTGCGATGAAAAACCTTCTTATGAAAAATTGTCTATAGGTCTATCCATTTCTGCAGCATCATCAAAACGCATCCCACAAATTGGAGGAAGAGTTTGGCCCAAACACCCAAGCAAGAATGTATGTATATATGCACCTGTATTAGCTATATACATACATGTGTACAGTTGTATCTTTTCTACGATCTTTTATTTTTTACTACGCTTTTTCTATGCCTTTCCGATTGGGTAGATTCCGTGAGGTGACAACCCTGTTCTCTGCATTCTGTTTTGTTCGAAGATATGGCTTCTGACCCATCTTCCAGGTGGTTGACCTTTCAGCAAGTCTCTGCTGGGATGGCTTGCATCGGGCTGTACCTTTTAGTTAGCCGCAATCACTATGCAAATGGTGTTTACTCATTACAGACTTGAGTGGGACTAGGCTTATCGCTTCTACTCGAACTTGGATACTTTTTAGCTTGTTCTTGATTCTTATCCCATAAGCGACACCATGTTAAGTATTTTGAACATTGTCCTAAATTTTCCTGAAAATGGGATTATTTGTACGCTTGAGTATAGAAAGAAGTAACTGTCACAATTTTGGAAAAAAATGAGATATATTCATTGCTGAAAATTTAGGTATAGAGCTCCTCAAAGTGAGACATCCTTTGTTTTTTCCCTTTTTTAATTTTATGCAAAAATATACTCTTTAAACCACTTTTTATATAAACAATTCTTATTTTTTTGCCCTCAAATTTTGAAGAAAACATTTTCCTGTACTAATTTTGAAAAACATCCCTCTCCGATTTTTTCTTCTTTTCTTTTCATTAATATCTGAGATTATGCTCAGTGATCTCTGAAATTGTCATAGTGAGATTCCCATAACTTTTCGACTGATATTCAAATACGTATAGCGAAGTAGTGAAAAATGCCGGATCTCTGCGTATGTAGCAACACTTCGATTTACAAGAAAATTTAAAATGTTGACTAGAACCGCAGATATTTCACTTTAAAAACTTTGTACTAAAATTTTCAACGTTGAATAAATCTCAAGTTATATATTACATTTTTTTTAGTTTTTCAGTTTTCTTATTATTTTATTATTCACAAGCCCACAAACAAACCAATTTTCAGAAAAATGTACGACAATGTCCAAAGCACTTGGATAAATTGACATGAAGTTCTTCTATACTAAATTTTCTATAGCACTTTATTTTTGTGAACCCTCCTTAAATGCTTGGACGATAATTCTGCGCTATATTGAAGGAGCGGTAAGAGAACATTCCACTTTGCGTCACATTATGAGTAGATTACGTAGATATAAATTTGATAGAAGATTATACTTGCATTACACATAAATAAATAATTTTTTTTTTGTAAAGGGTGGACACATTTAAGGCCTAATAAGGTTTGGTCTGATATCTGGCCCAATAGCTTACGTACTATAAGAAGTTAACAACACTCCCTATATATAAACAGTAAATATATACAGTAAGAGGTCTTTAAGTATACACATGTACATGCATTTTATGTAGGTATGTTGCTGTAAATGCATTTTACAGATGTTTAGTTTTATAATGGAATTTTTACATCCGAAATTGTTGATGCATAGGTATGCCAGAAGCCTTTTACAATAGTCATATTATGAGCAATGTTGATAAAAATCCTCGAAATGACTAATAAAAATAACATAGAATACGGATGAATGTTACTGTACCTTCCCTTAATTTACGAAGTCTCACAGACTGGCCCAGCGTGAGTGATAGAATATTGTTTATATTCTCTCAACCATGCCTGCCTGTCCATTGCTTTCAGCACACAGCACGTGAATTAAAAAATTAAACAAAATAAAAAAAAAATAGATAAACGTTAAAACAAATAGAGAGTGATCACCGCGAGACGCGCGACTAATGCAATTGAGAGTCATTCGACTATTCGTCTGTTAATTCATCACACGTCCAAGAAAGAGAGCCGCATAATAACAAATTTAGCCAAGAGAACAATCAACAATGAGTCGAAAACGCATTGTAAAGGCGAAAAGATAAAACACACACCCAACAAGTAACAACAAACAGCAAAAATAACAAGTAAAAATGAAAGCACAAAAAAAAATATATCATAAAAACTGAACGACTGAAATGCTCTGCTCTATACGGAGGTGAATATTTGTTAGAGCTTGACGTTTTTCGACAGCTAACTGAAAATTCGATCACCGGCATTTGTGGCAGTGTACGGCGGGCTATCAAAGTGGAAAGTAAAATTTTGCAAGGTACTGAAACTCAGTACCAAATTAAATAGTGAAAAAGTATTGTGAATATCTTCAGTTACGAACTGTTGGCAAGTAATTGATAAAATTTATTATTTATCGTGTCTTTCGGGCCACGAGAGTTGACTTGAATTTGAAGTAAAAATTCGTGCAAAAAATTTATTAATTACATCGCTTACTTTTGACGCAGCCATTAACGTCGTATTGTGAAAAGGTAAATAAATGCTAAAAAAATGTAGAAAACAAAACTTCAGATAAGAATGCCAATTTACTATGTACATAGAAATAAAAGATATTCCATCGTTTTGTTTTTAAGTGCTGCTCTTTATATACGTATTTAGAATACAAAGCGACTAACAAGTTATGCTTGGATGATTCGAGTTTGAAGTGAAAAAAAATAAATATTTTCAACTTAAGCCGGCCTTAAAGCTGAGCTAGTAGTCGCGTACGTCATTCCATGTCTGATACTCTCTTCATACATACAAATGGACTTACATATGTTAGCATATTAGTATGCCAATCTGTATTTAGGCTTTGAAAGCCGGGCACTAATAATTAACTATCCGAGCTGAGTCATATCTAATGCTTACTTACACTTGTGCTCGCAAAATTAAGTCACTTTTTTTTTCGCAATATTTTTCAAGCAACATTTTTTTCGTTAACTTTTCATAAACTGATTGTATATCAAAAACCTTATCAATTATAACAAATTTTCAACTTTTTTCGGAAGCTTGGACGCCGTATATTCCTGAATATAAAACCTCCTGTCATAATAGACATACCAAACCGGCGCTTGTGAAAACGCGGATTAGGTAGCCAGTGAGACTTTTCTACTGAACGGATACACAAACAGTTTTATCCGCCCGTGGTCCCCCAATACTATTTCCGTTCTAAGTTCAATCAACGAGAAATTGCACAGCACATATGATATTGCCTGAACCTCACCTTTCCAGCTCATCGGCTACCTAATTCACTTTGATCCCTGTATTTCTTTTTTTAATTTTTGATTCCTTAAACTGGACTCCTTCTACATAAGCTTCATTATTACTCTTAGGAACAAAAGAGATTTCTGTGTAAATAAGCCCACATTGCTGAAATTTTCATCGATTGATGTTGGCGTAGCTCGTAATTGCTATCACCTGAAATGTAGTAGCTCATTGGCGAATTCCTTGTGCACCCACCTTCCACCCATTTGGGTAATCAAATATATGTATGCATATATCTAGGGACTAAATGTGGGAATCCGCTTATACGAATTTTTCGATCGAAAATTATGACGTGTAAATTTTTGGCAAAGCAGATTTCTCTAGTCATCAAGTTAGAAATCCTGCTCCTTTCCAACTCAGACTTCCAGCAACAGCCCCATCAAGGCTACATCACTAAGGCTGCCGCTGCTGCTATTATACAATAATAAATGAAGATAAGCTCATCCTTGCCTTTCTTTTTGAGATTTCGCTGCCCGACTAACGATCCTTCCTTAGGCTCATTTGATCCTTGCGTCTTTACTTGGAGTCTTCGGAAAGTAAAATTTTGTCATGAAATAATATTGACGTGATAATAAAATACTTATCTCAAAAGCCGAATGAAGTATATATTGAAATTGAAGTAAATATTGAAAAGGACGTAGAAGTTCACGGCAACAAAACATATTGGGTATATACTTAAAAATTCGAAATTTTACTCATTATATTTTAGTATGATGCGTTATTTGTGCCGCAGAGGATTAGATAAACACAATTAGCCTTTTTCCATCCACAAATCAATTCACTATTCCAATTTTTTGTATTTCTCCCAACAGTCCCGGGAGGTGCTCAATATGTTAATTGGAAATCAATCTTCAAAAAATAGATGCTGACAAAATTTTACATTACCGAACTACCATTTTTTATTTTTGTAGGAAAAAAAATTCGGAATGGCATGTTTAAGAATTCAAGGGATTAAAATTAAAATCTTAAAAATTTATATTTTTTAAGACTCCTTCTCAACATAGAATTGTTGCTGTTGTTAGCGATAGTGTGCGCCAGAAACCGAGAACACAAATTCGCTGCAAACTTCGATAATTCCGCCTAAGCCACACTAGCCTTGGAATAAGTTTGCAAACACATCTGCGACTATTCGCCTATGGAGTTCAATTAACTCAGAAATTGAAGGCAATTTACAATCCCTTTTGATACGCATCCCTTTTTAGACTTTAAACAAGCTAGAAAATTACGTCAAGTTTTGATCGAAATTTATCTTTTTGGGAATGGCAGAAGGGAATTTCAACCTTCTTAGTTGCCTCAAACACCTTATCTACAATTGCGTAACGGCAAAGTTACACTAATTTTTCTAATTAAATTTGTGTAATCTTTTATTTAAAAGAATCTTCCATTCTATTTTTCTTGAAACAAAGTCATATATGCATGTATGCAGAAGGCTTTTGAGCCCATAATTGTTTGCTGTGTTTTTTTAAGCGACAGCCATAGATGAAAAACTAAGGTTTACAAACGTCTGGCATGGAACAAGGGAACATAGAACTAGGCTCCTCATTAATCTAAATTGGCCTTCCATTCGTACAGTGGTTGGACACTTTGGTGGTTGAACACTTTCTCTGTCACTGACCCGCTGTTGCCAGAACGCGATATCGCTTCTAGGCTTCCACTTCTTTGGATGTCTGGCAGACTTGGAATCGGCACCCATCTACAGTATTTCATCGTTTATAAGTGAGAAAAAATGGTTTCAACACATTGGGAAATGGAAGGGAGCCTTCTTCCAAACAAGCCTTCAAGCCTAAGTAGGCCTCTCTACTTCTTTAATGGGAGTAGACTCACTCACTCACTCAGACTAAACTAACTTAACCTAAACTAAGGTGGATACAACGTTCTGGTTAAGGGGGCACTCAGAAACAAGACAATCACATTTTTTTTGACAGATTTTTTTTGCCACTCCGTGTGAATTTCTTTGAAATTTTCCGGCAATTACATTGAAATTCACTCGGGAGTGAATTACAGAACCTGCGGAAATATCATATCTTTTATAAATATACGAGGAGGGTTCAACGAGTCCTTAAATAAATATTTTATTTATTATAATATTAATATTTCAATATAATTTCATTTTAGTTCTATACCCTTTTCAAAACGTTTCTTCAACTTTTAGGATGTCTAAAAGTAAGATTACGGATTTTCAATGACCTCCTCAATTGACGCGAGTCTATTGAGCTCTTTTTAAGCCCCCACTAGGGGCCAAATTCGGTGAATGTTATAATAATTCAAACTTTAGTTCCATGATTTTGGTCACTGAAACTGCACAAATAAACCTTTAAATAAGAAAAAATTTCTTGGTGGAATCGACAATAAAAATAAAAACACAGATCGTTATAACTGAAATCTTGATAGTTATCTGTGAGTAATGATGCTTTTTAAGAATTTATCGCTTTCGATGCAACGAGCGGAATTTCTGGAATTCTCTGCGCATTTATTGAATGACCCTCGTAGATTTACTAAATAAGGAATCTTTTTTTTTTTTGTTTACTAAATAAGAAAAAGAAAAATGTAAGGGCCTCCGTACACGGGTCGTATCGTCATCGTATCGGCAGCGGTCTTACATTATTTTTTAATGTAGCGACGATGATAATTCGCTTGCTTGTCAACAACGTACAAGATCAATATGTCGAGCGATGAATTGGAATTTATTTCATTGTATTATCTTTTTCCATCAGAGGAGAAATAAAAGAAAAAGGAGGCACTGGGTTCCTCCGTACATTAGGAATAACTCACATATTTGTACATATGCCATTTTACAGAATGTCTAAAAATGATTTTAAGGAGCTTGTAGATATTTTGAAGCCGACTATTCAAATACAAAATACGAACACTGAAAATCAAAAACAAACTGCAAGCGTACACAATTTTTACGACTCTGCTGTATGATAATCGTCATGTTTGCTGTGATGAGTACGAATAGCTTTCGACCTGTATGCGGTTCACGATTTGAAAACAAGTGTGCGACAACGAAGCGTACCTGTACGCCTCGCGTACATTTTGACACATACGCTATGATACGATACGACCCGTGTGCGGAGGCCTTAAATGAAATTTTTATTTCGACCGTTATGTGCTCCATTGCTTGTATGTTTGTATGCTGCAGCTGTCTAGTTCACAACTGTCAATATGAATTAAAAAATTAGAAATCATCCGATAAGGTGATTAATTTTGCGCCACCTTGCGTATACGTATATACGTTCTACTTTTAACTTCCTAAAAATTAAGTATTGTTAACTTAAAATGAAATTTTAGAAATTAAAAAAATTAAATTTTACAAATTATTAACCTCACAAAAAAGTAAGTTTTATTAACTTAAACAAATTGTTTACAAATTTTCTCCTAAATTTATGAATTTAACGATTTCCGTAAGTTATAAAGTACTTGTAAGTTTGTTTATTTATTTTGTATTGATTATTAGTTCTTATGCTTTGGCAGTTTTTTTTTTCGAACTAAAGCATATGGTTTTGGAAATAAGTCAGTGGCTTTGCGTTGTGGTACTAGGCGTTTGATATTTTTTCTATGGCAGCGAGTACACATACCTACATATGAACAATACACATATGAGACTGCAAAATATATATGTATGTACATGAATCAACTGAAAGTCCATAAAAGCAATAGAAAAGTTAAATTTTTAATTGATATTAGAATTTGTTTTAGCAACTGATTTTTTGCTGAGAAAAATTATTTCAGTAATTATTCTAAATGGTTTTTACTAAGGCATTTCGGCAGTTTTGATGGAGAAACGAATTGAGAGTGCAATTGTTTGTTCTTGACGTTCTCTGATTATATTAATGACTAATTAAGATTGAGTTGCTTCTATTTTATACCAGCTCAAATATACATATTTTACTCTCTGAAATATTTATTTGGTTTAAATTTTAAGCAAGCACGTCTTCTTAGCGTTATTTAGAAAACAACTGATTTGATTTACTCACGTTTTTTCAGACTTCTCAATTATCATTATAAGCTTATTCGCAAACGTTTTCCTAAAAATTGGCATTTCCTGGGTTCAAAGCTAATACAAATTGAAGAAAGCTTACTTCTGTAAGAAGACTTAAGAAGGCAATATGAGAATTATAGGATGCCTAGAAAGAAGAGTTTGCGCTGCTTGGTTTTACCAAGTGTTAACTTTTAAAAATTATTATTGGTTATGAGAAATTAGTTATGGAATATGGAAAAAAATAGTACCTTTCGAATAGGTTGGCCGACTTAGTTGAAATTTTGATATTGTTTAAATAACATACGGATTTTTTTGTTGGGTGTGATTCTGGGGCACCCTAGGAAAATTTTCCTTTTATTATCGAACGGTCGAAGTTCAACTGACCGGCCAATCGGTAGTAGACCTTATGTTTGAAGTTTGTTTTATTGATATTTTTTCAGATAATATTTTTTAAAGCCTAACAACACAGATCTTAAAAACGAAATAATTTATTTAAAACGGCGCAATAGCAAAAATTGTGTTTTTAAGTGAATATCAGGGCCATTATATTCACAAACAGCTCGCCAAAAGTGCTTTTCATACTCCGAATGATTGACATTTACTAGAGGTTTTTCCAAGTAGCTTTGTTCCTGGTAATTACCTTGCTTGCCTTACTGTCATCGCGAAATTCCTGAACGTGGCAAAATGCAGCATGTACTTTCGGCGTAAGGGAATCTTAAGATGCTAGCCTTCAATTCATTTTTCATAGCTGAGATCCATATCCTAAATTGTATGAACAACTCTACATATACTAAAATATATATGCACAACTCCCCTAAAACCTCTTAAAGCTTCACAAAAATTTAAACAGCCGAAGTGGCTTTTTGCTTGGAAGTAAAATGGCTCCTCCATTTGTTATGCTGCATTCCACATAACATAATTTTACCTAGGCCCTTGATATTATTTGGAATTTTTGAAACACCTTTAAAGAAAGATTTACATAACTACTCCTAACATTCAACAGAGTTCAGGAGATGGAATCTCTGATGGAGGAGCATCTCATATGTTTATGAAGAACCTTTATAGAAGAGATGTATGCAGTTTATATGTGCTGAACACGGCTTAATTTTTTCACGAATGTTACTTACAGATGTGGCAACCTAATAAAAAAAGCAGAACTCAAATCAGTTGACTTTTGATCAAGGTAGTATGGTATCTCTATCTTCTGGAGAACGCTAAACAACATAACTAAGCTTCATATTACTATTTGTCCCAAAGTGCCAAGATCTTAGAGATTATCTTTCGAAATGCATAACCACGTAAAAGGAAATATGCTACGAGTACTGCAAGTCAAGATTCCTGTGATGTGAATGCTTGTTATTTTTCGCAAAATCGCCCTCCACCATCGTTAACAAACTTTATTCATGGTCGGAAACTTCACGTTTTTATTTAAAATAATCAATTAAATCTGTCAAACGATTACATTACACAAAATGTATAGTTGTAAAATATCCGATACCTCCTCTCTTTTGATGTATTGAACCTACATATAATTTTATTTTATGCACTATTACTACCCTTCTTCCTATATTTATGGATAAACAAAACCCCCGAAGTATAATATTTAATCTTTGAAAAGTGGACATTTTTTGTTCTCTTTTTAAGTACGAAATAATTTAGTTTGAATTTTAAAAAATTTTCGGTTTGCTATCAGTGCCTTTAAAAAAATCCAGGGTGGCGGATGCTCCAAAAAGCTTTCAAAGAATTTCAACCATATGAAATATGTTACAAATATTATACTAAAATTTGATTATTATGTGAAAATGCTACTAGAATACCACCCACAGAGTAAACCTTTCAAAATAAAAGTAGTTTAAGAATACCGTGATGACTAAGATTTGGGGAGAAGTTAAATAAAAATCAAAAATTAGAAAAGAAATATTTATAATCAACAACATTTTTTGATATATTTACCATTTTATTTTACGTAACATATAACACGCTGGGATACTCCAAAATATCTGGTGCCAAAGTAGAAGTTGGAAGGGGCTCAACAATGGTGTTGATTTTTAATAATTTTTCACGGCAGAATTGAGATTTTTCGCCATTCAAAATTTTTTGTACATAAAAGAAAACATCCGATACCGTTACTTATAGTAACAGCCTGGTGTTTAATCTAGATAACAACATCAAATATAGAACTTTGTGCTCACTTTTCTCAAAAAAAAAAAAAAAAAAAAAAAACAAGAGTTATCTTGACTTTCAGTCGTAAAAAATTTTCTGATAATTTTCTTTATTTACTGTCTGATACTTATTTTTGAATTTTAAATGAGCATATTTAAATGATCCGTTCACGGTACTTTTTGGACAGAATGTAGTTCAACGAAACATTTTTCAAATGTAAGAATTCATTTAAGAGCTCGGGAAATTATAATACAAAAATAAATATCATGATAATGCATTTTTTTTATTATAATCTGGTAGATAATTTCAAGGCATTTACTTTTTTAATATGATATTCGGCATATGCCCGGCGCCAGTTCGAGAAGTTACATTTTTCACAACCTTTTCCAATAAATCTGAATAATAAATTTAAATGAGCCCAATTAGCAAAAATGTGATGCAAACGATGATCTGTTGGCTTGAATTCTTGCACGAGCAGTATTTTATAGGCATGTAAGCCAAGATCCTTACGTAAAATTTTCCACGTAGTGGAGGGACAAAGGTTAATAAGTTGAGAACGACGACGAAACGACATTTCGGAGCGAAGTTTTGAACGCTCTATGAACTTCGTAAACAGATTTAATCAATTTCCATAATATTGAAGCGTTGTTCTGGTGTTAATCGATTAATGATGACTTGCCAAATCTTGTAGAACAGAAATGTCAACACTGTTTGTCATTCTAAGCTGTCAAACCATAGTTATCGATATCAGCTAAAAAAACACCCGATATTATAGAAAAATAATATTTCCACTGTTAATGCATTCATGCCTTTTATGAGTTTAATTTATTCGTTCACTCGACTGGTTTTATCCATATTGGTCGCTTGTTATACATATATGTATATTCACTTTGTATCGCTTTTTCAAAGCGCTAAAATTTCAGGCATTTCAGATTTTGATAGCCAATGATAGATGCATTGATATGTTTTGAAATTAATGACACTCGTTTCAATTTCTAAAATAAGCTTTCAAATGTTCTTTCATTGTTAGTAGACTTTTCATATGGGAATATTTATCAGCTGCGTTTGTATATAATGTAATATGTGTAAATGTATATATATATATATATATTAGGCCGGGTCGATTTGTGGGGAGGCAAAAAAATCGCCCATTGCTCTGTGAAAATCATATTATAGGGATCAAAATAAGAAACTTTGCCGAAGGAACCATACCTCTAAAACGAATTCTGATGTCCCCCAATTTGGGTCGAACTTTTAGTGTCTCTTGTGGGGAGGCAAAAAAATCGCCCATTGCTCTGTGAAAATCATATTCTAGGGATTAAAATAAGAAACTTTGCCGAAGGAACCATACCTCTAAAACGAATTCTGATGTCCCTCAATTTGGGTCGAACTTTTTAGTTTTTTTTCTATAACTCGCTTAAATTATAATAGTTTTTTCATTTACATATGTTCTGACTAAATAAATTTCTTAAGAGAAAAAATAGATGTTATTATAAATAAATTATAAATATTATTATAAATAAATAAAAAAAGAAGAGAAAACATAGCCATTTAGCTGATTTTTTCATGTAAAGGCCAAAAATGGTGATATTTTGAAATTGGGGGACATCAGAATTCGTTTTAAAGGTATGGTTCCTTCGGCAAAGTTTCTTATTATATATATTATATATAAATATATTAGGGCGGATCGATTTAAAAATCGCTCATTGCTCTGTGAAAATCGTATTCTAGGGATCAAAATAAGAAACTTTGCCGAAGGAAAGGAAAGGAAGGAAACTAAAGAGTTCGACCCAAAGTGGGGGACATCAGAATTCGTTTTAGAGGTATGGTTCCTTCGGCAAAGTTTCTTATTTTGATCCCTAGAATATGTTTTTCACAGAGCAATGGGCGATTTTTTTGCCTCCCCACAAATCGACCCGGCCTAACATGTATGTATATATTACATATAGATGTATGTATATAGAAACATATTTTTTAGATGGAGATAGAATTTATTGCATTTAAGTAGCATTTAAAATTTCACTCATTCGACAATATTATCAAAGCGGCAGCTTCAGTCATGAATCTGTTATAAATAATCAGAGTTGAGAATTAATCGCAATTAAGATTTTTGTTGGATGGATCTATTATTAGATTAGATGGAATATATTTATGCATTAGATTAGATTCGAGTAGAAGATATCTATCAAAACGACGCTTTAGTGCTATTTTAGGAATGCCAGACTGGCATTTCAATCATTTCACCTACCTAGAAGATATCTAAGGGATCTTCTAAACACTCAGGCTATTGGAACTCATTGTTTAGTTACCTGCAGTATTCCATGGTCGTCAGTGAGAATTGGGTTCTCTTAAAGTAGCATATGTATTTTCAGATAAACATAGCTCAAATAATTCTGATAAAGTTTCCCAGAGTAACGAGCTATTGTGAACCCGCTGCGATGCGGCTGTATACAAAAATAGAAGGTTTTTGCTGTTTCCTATTCCCTACATATTTACTCCACAACTAGTACAATGGCATTGGAGGTATTTGTTTACCCTGTATTGCTCGGCTAAGAATTCTATTTCAATGCGAGCATTTGTCCTACCCGATGCTAGCCAATCCTTTGATCTCTGAGTAAATTTATATAAGACGAATACACAGGCCGACAAAATTTAACCAACATTCAGACCCAGAAATCAGACTATATATTTCCGAAGGTTTATGATGCGCTGAATCCAAATCTGGCCTTAGAATTGCTCTATCTGCTCTGGTTTTTGAGATATCCTAACCTAAAAGTGCAAAAAACACCATTTTTGCCCATATTTGAGGTTATGTAGCCTTGCAGATGTTTTCTTTCACCAAAATTAAAGGATGACATCTTTAAATACAAGCCTTCTTTTTTCAAATGGCGTTTCGTTTGCTCAAATATCATTTTTTTTCGCAGAGATATCGCATTTTGAAATTTTCATGTTTCTAAATTTTCCTACACGTGAAAATCGATTAAGATAACATAGACATGATATAGTCGATTACTAATTTTCTTGAATTGAGTCTTATTTTTCTTAAAATTTTGTCTCACACCATAAGTGTGCTGACTCACCACACCCCTACACTATCTAACCTTCGGGTACCGAGTCACACACAGCCCTAACCCCTAGAAACCACCCCTATCATACCGCGAGCAGGCTAACCCACTTAACCGCAAGCAGGCTTACCCACAAACTCCAAATTTACATACTACACTGGTTTACAGCCAAAATGCACCAGAGACGCCGTTATGAAATTCCTATGTAAAATCACCGTCTGATTCCGAAAATCAAGGTTATTTTTTATTCTATGGTAACGTTTTTGAGATATTTACGAATTACCGTTATTTCAAAAAAACAAAAAAATGGGCCCACTTAATCATATATATCTCGAAAACGAATTGAGCGATTCCAAAACCGTTTAAAGCTTTTAAAAGGTAATGAAATTTCCTATAAACTGTGTGTAAAACACTTTTTGCTAGGCCCTGCAGATTCAAAGATAACGAACTATCATAACGGATTTTTTAAATTTTTTTAGTAAAAATATAAAAAAAATTGTACTTTGAGAGAAAGGATCTCGAAAACTTTTCACTTTTTCGTGTATTTTTTGTTTTCACTCTAAGCTCTGTTTTATTACAAAAAAAATAAACTTTGATTAAACAAAATCGATGAACTAATACAAAAGTTACAAGCATTCAAGTAAATATATCCATATAGTAAAACTTAAGTACCCTACAAATAATAGCATATGTACTGTATGTATTCTGTCTTAACTCTATGATCTTATTTTATAATTGAAAAAGTTATGTGTCTTGTTTTGACGCTTATTTATATAAGGATCGGTTTCTCTTATGAGAAACCAACAGTAGTCACCCATCATAGCGACATCCCAGAATCCTTGATACCGACTTTCAATCATTTTCATTTGCTGGTGAAACCTTTCGCCATGCTCGTCACTTTCGTCGCCAAGATTTTGCGGGAAAAAATTTAAATGGGAGTGCATAAAATGAATTTTTAAAGACATATTTACTCCTGAAAGAAAATTAAAAAAGGAATTAGATAAATACGTAAGTGACACATTAGCATATAATTTTCTTAGGCTGGGTTAATCTTCCAATTCAGAACAAATTTTGGTCGTTCTTGTTTGTTCGGAGCAGGGCAATAAATTTAGATTAAGAGCTATATATTCTCATGTAAATTTAAAAATTTGCTTTAAAATTTTTTGTTTAGTTTTAAAGTTAACTGAGAAAACGGTCTTATATACATATATATATATATTGTATATATAACGGTCTTATATGTGTTTTTTATTTACCCATTTCCGCATTGTTTTTGATTAAATCGTTCTCTATCAGCTCGAAGGACTTTTGTGTTTGCCTAAAAAAGAAGTAACGACCTTTTCAAAAGAGTCCCACGCCGCTGCCTCCACTGGTGACAATAGTTCTTTGAAATGGGTATTGACCATTATTTTCCTTATTTGCGGCCCCACAAAAATCCCTTCCTTTATTTTTGCTTCTGAAATCTGTGGAAAGATTGTTTTCAAATAATGAAAAGCTTCGCCTTCTTTGTCCAAAGCCTTGACAAAGTTTTTGATAAGGCCGATCTTGATGTGGAGCGGAGTATGAGTATTTTATGTTATCCACCCCAACTTGAAACGCGATTCGTTCTGGCCAATCCTTTATGATGTAGTGGTCTTGACGTGCTCGGCTATCTCATTTGCATAGAAAGCAACAGTATTTTGTGTATCCAGGTTGTAGACCACATAGCTTTCCAACGACTTTTAGATCGGTACATATTTTTCAATCATGTTCTTCGTATTTAATTAATTCAAGCAATTTTTGCATTGTCTCATATGTTTCCTTCGCATTTACTGCATGCGCGATCGGGATAGATGGCTTTTGGTTGCCAATATGCAATAATACGGCCTTTAAACTTAATTAATTGCCGTCTATGAACAATCGCCACTCTTTTGAATCATATGGTTCACCAAACTGTTTAAATAGACCAGCAATGTTTTTGCAATAACAAACACTGTCCTTCTTCGTATAGTACTGGGAGAATTGTTCGTGACGAGTCATATAATATGTTACCTTAACACCGGATGAAACAAATTTAAATTGTTGCATACGAGAGGCGTGTAGTTTGGCCTTTTCTTTTGACAATTCCAAATCCCTTATCCAATCATTGAGTTGTGCTTGTGACAAAGGGTTTCTTTCGTTTTCCGTTTGCAATTCAGTACAACATGATGCCGCGTAATCAGATACTGCTGTTGACAATGAAACTGGAGCCGAAACTAAAGTTAAATTTGATTCTGGCAATGTAGCTTCCGTTGAATTTAGTTCTGGTAATGACACTGTAGATACGCTCGCATAGGTTACTTTTCTTGACTTTCCAACCCCAAATACTTTTGTAGTACAAATATAGCAGTCCGTTGAATGGCAAGTTGGTTCCCTCCTCTTCATTGGTGTAATAAATTTCATATGTCGCCTAAATAGATAGTTTAAGAATCATATGTACATATGACAGAATCATATGTACATATGCTACTATTTGTAGGGTACTTAAGTTTTACTATATGGATATATTTACTTGAATGCTTGTAACTTTTGTATTCGTTCATCGAATTTGTTTAATCAAAGTTTATTTTGTTTGTAATAAAACAGAGCTTAGAGTGAAAACAAAAAATACACGAAAAAGTAAAAAGTTTTAGAGATCCTTTCTCTCAAAGTACAAATTTTTTTATATTTTTACTAAAAAAATTTAAAAAATCCGTTATGATAGTTCGTTATCTTTGAATCTGCAGGGCCTAGCAAAAAGTGTTTTACACACAGTTTATAGGAAATTTTATTACCTTTTAAAAGCTTTAAACGGTTTTGGAATCGCTCAATTCGTTTTCGAGATATATATGATTAAGTGGGCCCAATTTTTTGTTTTTTTGAAATAACGGTAATTCGTAAATATCTCAAAAACGTTACCATAGAATAAAAAATAACCTTGATTTTCGGAATCAGACGGTGATTTTACATAGGAATTTCATAACGGCGTCTCTGGTGCAGAAAAAAAGTTGAAATTTGTGATCCAGTGCTATTAATCCATATATTTCAGGCCCTCAAGCCCAAGAAAATTAGTAATCGACTATATCATGTCTATGTTATCTTAATCGATTTTCAGGTGTAGGAAAATTTAGAAACATGAAAATTTCAAAATGCGATATCTCTGCGAAAAAAAATGATATTTGAGCAAACAAAACGCCATTTGAAAAAAGAAGGCTTGTATTTAAAGATGTCATCCTTTAATTTTGGTGAAAGAAAACATCTGCAAGGCTACATAACCTCAAATATGGGCAAAAATGGTGTTTTTTGCACTTTTAGGTTAGGATATCTCAAAAACCAGAGCAGATAGAGCAATTCTGAGGCCAGATTTGGATTCAGCGCATCATAAACCTTCGGAAATATATAGTCTGGTTTCTGGGTCTGAATGTTGGTTAAATTTTGTCGGCCTGTGATATTAAAGGAAAAAATAATTGTAATGTTAATTCACAGAAATTTACGTCAAAATTAAGAGAATAAAATTTTGTTGAGATTGTCTTGAAATAATGCGAGAAAGATGTGAAGTACTGCTTATGAAATTAAAGACGAAATATATTACATTTTTAAATAAACTCATTAATTATGTGTACATGTACATATATATATATTATGTTAACTCCAACTCATTCTTAACTTGCAAAATTTCTATTAAATATTTCACCCAATTAAATTTGCAAATGATGTATTTTTGTTGGATTTTACTAGTTAATGCCGTTATAAAGTATTATAAGTAGGTTTTTAATCAAGTGATTGAAATTTAATTGGATTGGTGATGAATCAATCTAATTGCCTGTAATGCCCAAATACATATATGTACATATACAAGTACACATACATTTGTACATACAATATGTTTTTATGTATTTATTGTCGTAGTACTGATTGGAGCTGGGTAGTCCAACTTGATGGGATTAATTAAATATAAATACATATGTATGCACATATATGTATGTATAGGGTGATTTTTTAAGAGCTATAGGATTTTTCAAAAAAACACATGTAAAATTCAGAAAAATACATGAAATTTTTATTTAAATCGATAGTACAGTCCATATAATTTATTGTTTGAAGATTATTTCATGCAAATGTTGACCGCGACTGCGCTTCAAATAGTCCATCCGCTTAGTCCAATTTTGGCATACTCTTTCCAATGCTTCGGCCGGTATCTCACATATAAATGCTTTAATGTTGTCTTCCAATGCGTTAATTGAAGCAGGCTTGTCTGAATAGATATGAGCTTTGACATAGCCCCACAAAAATAATCTAAAGGCGTTATATTGCACGATCTGGGAGGCCAATTGACAGGTCCCGAACGTGAAATAAAATGTTCACCGAACCCGCCTCTCAACAAGTCCATTGTTCCTCGTGCTGTTGTACATGTGGCACCGTCTTGCTGAAACCACATGTCATGCAAGTCAAGCTCTTGCATTTTGGGCAAAAAAAAGTTGGATATCATTTCACGGTAGCGCTCACCATTTACAGTTACGTTACGATTCGCAGCATCTGTGAAGAAGTATGGTCCAATGATACTTCCAGCCCATAAACCGCACCAAACTGTGACCTTTTCTGGATACATTGGTAGCTCTGTAATTCTTCTGGCTGATCTTCACTCCAAAATCGGCAATTCTGCTTATTTACGTACCCTCTGATCCAAAAATGAGCAAGCGTTGTTCGTTTGTAAGACGATTCATGGTTACATTATGGACCAAACTGAAGATGTTTGACAGTGAAACAAAACACGAAACGTGCGTCAGCTGTGTAAACCAACTGCTTAAAAAGATAATAGCTAAAAAATAACTCTTTATAACGGATTAACCATCCGCTGTGTACTAAATCTTATTACTTAAATCACATTTCATTTTTATATATTTATCAGTTATTTCGACCTCAAAAAAGCGCCAAAATTTCAAAATCATATATCTGTGGTACGAAAAGGTTACGTTTAGAAATATTGAGAACTTTCTTCCAAAGGGAGATTTAGTACGAATTTCAAGAAGGAATCTCGGTCGATATAATACAGTATTCCGACGCAGATTTCTAAAGAAAACTCGAGAAATCGGCTACACAGCCGCCCTTGCACTCGTCCGATGCACTTCACCGTTGCTATTGCCGATAATGTGCGAGCATCCAAATCTCAGAACTTCAGCATTTGTCGCACTAGCCTGTGGAGAGTTCAATATAGTGGCCTACGCTGATTTGCTTATAAAAAATTCAATTAACCTAGAAATTGAAGACTTCTATATTCGAGATCGCTGGAGCTGCTGAAAACGCAAAACATCATAATTTCGAATGAGGCGAATATTCATCTCGTCAACAAGCGTACTTGAGACAATCCGTACTTGCGACTAGAAAAACCAACACGTAGTCGTAGAGAAACCAATGCAACCTGATACGTGACCATGGGAAAGTGCTGAAAATTTCGGTTGGCACGAATGTTTACTTTGTGGCTAGCTGAGGCAGAAATTCCGCGCTTTTTATCACTTTATCGCGTTGGCAATACTGAATATATATTCATGACAAAGCCTCATCCCTAGGCTTTGTTTATCAGTATCTGTCATTTCGCTGAAGTATAAACAACGCAGTGTTTTCGTGCTCCGAGTATGTCAACTTTCGTGCCGTCGAAACGCAATTTGCTTTTCTGCTTCAATTTGAAAAAAATACAGCCCAAGCCCGTGAATTGCTGCAGGAGGCCTACCCAGACCATACTCCGTCGATTTCAACATGTGAGTACTGGTTTCGACGATTCAAAAGTGGTGATTTTCACATCGAAGACAAGGAGCGTCTTGGCCAGCCCAAAAAGTTCGAGGACGCGGAATTGGAGGAATTGGTAAACGAGGACTCGTGCCAAACCCAAGAAGAGCTTGCTGAATCATTGGGCGTTGATAAATCAACCGTTTGCAAGCGTCTAAAAGCGATGGGAATGATCCAAAAGCAAGGACATTGGGTACCGTACGAGTTGAAGCTGCGCGACGTCGAACGGCGATTTTTTACGTGCGAATTGCTGATCGAGCGACAAAATCGGAAGAGTTTTTTGCATCGGGTGGTGACTGGCGACGAAAAATGGATCCACTACGATAACCCAAAACGCAAAAAATCATGGGGTTTGCCCGGCCACGCATTAACGGCGACGGCGACGGCCAAGCAGAATATTCACGGCAAGAAAATCATGCTCTGCATTTGGTGGGATCAGGTCGGCGTCGTATATTTTGAGCTGCTTCAACCGGGCGAAACAATCACGGGGGATCGTTACCGACTGCAATTGATGCGTTAAGCCGGGCATTGAAAGGAAAACGGCCGGAAACGGTAAAAAGGCACGACAAGGTTATTTTGCAACATGACAACGCTCGGCCGCATGTTGTTCAACCTGTCAAAAAATACCTTGGAACGCTTGGCTGGGAAGTGTTACCCCACCCGCCGTATAGTCCAGACATAGCTCCCTCCGATTATCATTTGTTCCGGCATATGAGTCTCGATTTGCCGGACCAGCGGTTCTCCTCGTAAGAGGCTACCAAAATATGGGTTGAGTCATGGATAGCCAAGCAGCGGCCAGAATTTTGGAGAAATGGCATCCGGAAATTGCCCGAAAGATGGGCGAAAGTTGTAGCTAGCGATGGCCAATACTTCGAATAAAATATTTTGTACCGTTTTTTCACAATAAAGCCCCAAATCTTCGAAAAAAACTTTTAAAACTAATTCAACCTCCCAATATTAGAAGACTTATCATTTGTAATAAACGAAAAATTAACAGTCAAGGACTGTCCTTCCAGCAGCATTCCACGTATAACTATGGGGAATGTTTATGCTACTACAAACACAAAAACGACAAGCCTACAGATGAATCAATACTCTTCTATGCACTCGTATAAGAGGTTGATAACTTAAAATGATAATACAAAACAGAAATAGGTTAGGTTGGCTTATCCAGGTTGCTTGTCTAAGACAAGACATTCGGTGGCCCTATGGCCCATTGTAATACATGCATTGGATTCCCATCCCCTAACTAAGATGCTTAAACTGTCACAGATCTTTTTAGTTTCCCAAGATGTTTGGCACAGCTTCTGAAGCGCAGGATATTCAGAGAGGAGGTGTTGTACAGGCTCAATTACTTCTTCATCTCCACAACTCTTGCAGAAGTCATTATGAGGTACACCCATTCTACTGGGTAGGGTGCTAATGGTGCAGTGACTCATTATAACACATGTTAGGATGCTGGTGAATCCAAACACATGTTTTGTTCATTTAAGGTTCAGTTTTGGCCAGAGTGCTTTGGAAAATCCGTAGTTAGTAGTCAGAGGCCAACTTTTTTTGCTTTCCGCGATTACGCTCAAGCCAATCGTAGTGTACAGTTCGTTTTGCGGAATGCTTATGCCCTCTACCAGTCGCTCTTTCATTTCGCCAAACTCCAGAGTGGTCGGGGACCCAATAAAGTGGTGTGTTGTGTTGTTCGATAAGCAATAGCGACCTCCTGCATCCTGAATTGATGCGCGTTGAGGTCAGTGCCTTAATCGCTGTTTGACTATTAACAAAAATAGTGAAGTTTAGTTGAGGTAAGTCCATTAGTCTTATCGTTTTTGCTGCTTTATTTACAGCGTAGATCTCGGCTTGGAAGACGATACACCAGTCTGGCAGTCTAATGGAGCAATTTAAGCATAATTGTTCTCAGTACCAGTACACTCCCGATCCCGTACCATTGTCCGTCTTTTAGCTGCCACTATAAATATGGTGACACTATTAACATTAGTTTTCATACAAAAGGTTTTTAAAAAATTTTAAAAACAATTTGCAATTACTCTATGACTTCAAAAATTTGAAAAATATTGGGTTAGCCTATTATTTACATAAAAACTGTGAATCATGTTGATAGCAACAATTCCAAAGAATTATCGCACAAACTGTTTACGTTTTGAAGGCCATTACAACCTTTTCTATAGGGCGGTAATGATCTTAATCTTTTAGTCATCAAAACAAGCCTATGAACAAAGTTTGATTCATATCTGTTAATACAAATAACACCCTTTTTCATTAATTTATCATTTTGATAGAGAAAAGTACTACGTCAATGGTGATATATTACTAAAGGCAGTATCGTTTCTCATTTTTATATATACGAGGTGTGCTCAAAAAATAATGTGAATTTTCAAATTTCGTCGGTTACGCACACTCGGCTTTCGATTATTATTTTTGTTTTATGTTGGTACACTCATTTCGGAGATATGTTCACGGTTTTAGCAATATGGATGTTTAGTTTGTTTGTGAGAGGCATAAATAGGACAAGTTGTTTGCGTGTTCGGCGATTTTCTACTATCAACTCTTGGTTCTCCTGGATTCTTCCATTGGACGGTTGGGCTTTGGTTTCGATATCAAAACCATATACCCATGATTTATCACCAGTTATGACACTTTTAAGCAAATCTGGATCATCGTTGACGTCATTCAACAATTCCTGAGCGATGCTCATGTGACGTTGTTTTTGATCACAATTCAGCAATTTTGGAGCGACCTTCGCTGCCACACGCTTCATGCCTAAAATTTCCGAAAAGTTAAGCAACTTCTCTAATTGTGATTCGACGATTCTCCATAATTTTCTTCACTTTCTCAACATTTTCATCGGTTGTTGATGTGCTGGGGCGTCCAGAGCGATCGTCGTTATTCCCATCTTCTCGACCTTCTGTGAAATGCTTCTACCACTAGTAAACATTTTTTTGACTCAAAGTACGCTTACCGTATGCCACTGTCAACATTTCAAGTATTTTGAGCACTTAATTCCATATTTTACACAAAATTTGGTGCAACTTCTTTAAACCATTTATTTTGATAGCAGGAAATCACCGAACACGCAAAACACTGGTATTATTTATGCCTCTCACAAACTAAACATTCCATATTGCTAAAGCCCTGAAAATATCTTCGAGACGAGTGTACCAATATAAAAATAATAATAATTTAAATTCGAATGTACGTAGCCCACCAAATTTTAAAATTCGCTTTTTTTTTTTGAAGACACCTCGTATATGCGGCATATGAAGGTACCTTCCGCGACCCTAATCAGCTAGTCATGTGCCCCTTAAACCCACCCATCTAACATCCCTCTAACTTTGGAGTTTCTTGCGCCTACTCTTAGATGAGATAGATGACGACAGCTGGTGATTTTACAGTGTTAGAAAGTGCTGCAGAGTATAGAGAAATTATTTTTCTATAGGAATTTCTGTGCAATAAATTTATTTCTTCGTTGGCTGTGGGGTATGTATGTATTTATACATATGCATATATTTCACCGTTTTATTGAAACCACATATACATATGTATATGTATGTATGTATCGTTATTGTCCATACTATCAATAAAAGGCCAAGAAAATGTTGGCAAAAAACCTTGCATTGCTTTTGTGAATAAGAAATTGCTTCCCAATGACTCCACCAGACCACAGTGTAAACAAAATGTGCGTGTTTGATGAGAGAAATGTAAAGGCTTCTTGATGTGTTTACGTGGCTTCCTCATGTCCAAATATAGCAAATTATAGCAGTTTGTTTACGTACTAGTGCCAATGGAAATGAGCTTCGTCTGAAAAGATAATTTTTTATTCTTCAATGCCTTTGCGTTATGCTAGCAACGGCCTAGAGGAACGTGTAATGGGGTTTTCTTGAATTGTACAGAGTCTAGCCGACACATTTTTTGTTTTTTTAATTAGCCTTTTTATTTTTTATATTTTACTTTTTTCCTATTTTATTTTTGATTTTGTTACAACAACATAAAATATCCATAACGGCGCGCAATTTCGAATTTCGCAGATCCTCCATTTTGTAGTCTACTTTAATAATTCCTGTTCGCCTCTCAAGCGAAATTAAACTCAGTTTAGTAATTTGTCAATTTTCTGCTCGAATTCTGGCAGCTGACTGCAATACAAAACACTGCTAAAAAAAACGAACTTGAAAAATCTCGTTAGTTTTTATATATAAATGTTTATTACATTACGATAGCAATTATGATCATCAAATTTTGTTTTTGTATGACTTTTTTGCTAAGTACAAAAGAAAAAAAAAGATCTTGAGTCATGGAAATCTTTATTTTGACCTTTACGCGCTCCATTGATTGTCTGTTTTGTTGTATACTGCAGCTGTTTAGTTCACAAGTGTCAAATATGATTGACGTGCGCTGTTATTTGCAAAAATTATAAATCTTCCGATGGTGAGTGGTTGCGCCATCTGCAGAATTAGAAAAGTTGAATAATTCTCGCAACATCCAAATTTCGGACTAAGTATGCAAAGAAATATCGCTTCTTCCGAGAATCCAAATAAAATAAGACCAAACCATGAGCTTTTTACCTGAAGATTAATAACTTTCAGGACAGCGATTTCTAAGTACCTATTCTTAAATTTTCAATATCCATTCTTAATAATACAATATCCCACACGATTTGTTTAGTTGCTTATGGGAATACATAACAAGCTTAATTAACAATGCAAATATGTAGATATATTTATATGTACAAACATATATGTACGTGTGCACTCGGTTTGTTCTTCAACCAAGTTAAAATCTCAAGCAAAAAAATATTTTGCTCAAACAAATAAATGAAAGCAAAAGATTTCAAATCTATTTCGAGAATCAGATTTCCAGTTTGTGTCTATTGAATCAGCGAATTTGTTTATGCGGGCGGCACAAGCCAGCAGCTCATTAAATTTTCAGCAGTCTACAAAAAATATACACACCCCGAATATCTGTATGTGAGCCTGTACATATTTATAATATACATAAGTATGTCTGCATGCATGCAAACATCTGGATCACAGAAAATCCCATAAATATATATATACATATTTTTAGCTGAAAATATAAAAATTTTCCGAGTATATGTTATAAACTGAAGTTAATTCAGAAACCAATGTACATATGTATGTATGTACATTTGCATATATTTAGAAATATGTGCATAGGTAAAACTACGAGCTGATGGACACGTAAACAAAGGCCACTGCTTTCAAATACGAAAAAAGCAAGAATGGGTAAACGTCGGATTTCTTCCATGTGAGCAATAGTGAAGGCTTGCGTTCAACCGCAGGTAACAATTTGCCTTGCATGCATTTGCTTATGGGATTTAAAAATATATACAAAAATAATAAGCTTACAAGATTAACTTCGGTCCTGATCGAACTATATAATACATGGATTGAAAAGTCCCATGCTTAAGACATACATAGATGGCAGTAGTTTTATTGCATTTACCTCTTTTTCAGTTAGTACTAACCTTAAAAAGACAGCTGTTAAAATTTCATGATATTCTATTCATTAGTTCGCAACAATGCATTATCTTATGCCTCGGCTGTCAAAAAGAGCATTCTGAAAGAACCTTCTGTAGTTAGCGCAATTAAGAGGACACCTTCTCCTTTACTAAATAAATCAACTTAATAGCGAATGATTACGCCTTTTTGGTAGTTGTTTTACAAAATTCATGCAAAAGATCAGTGATTTTTCAATAGAATATATCTAACTAAAAGACGACGAAGAAAAATCTCCGCTTTATTTGAACTATTTATTTGTTTGAGGACTAGCATAAGTGATAGTGGATAGACATAAATTAAAATGTATACATATTTATAAATGCCAATTCATTAGTATCACAACAAAGAGATATTACTTTAATTTATTTTTGCAACAACATAAACCTGATGTGCTAGCGGCAGAGCTCCGACTTAATCAACGGCACAATATCTCTTTCCGTAATTACAATTATGTTCCACAGTTAATAAACACACTTAAAAACAACAGTAAAAGCCAGGCAACTGGAATATTTAAAAGAGAAAACTTCCACTACAATAGAATTGTACTCGAATCAACTACATTTCTAGAGGCAACTGCAATAGAGCTTCTCACTTCGGATGGCAATCGCATTGCTTTTGCTGCCATGTACAATATGCTTAGCAAAACGGACAGACTTTGTCCCAGTCTTAGGTGGTGATTTGAATGCACGTCATCCAAGCGGGGGAGATGTGCAAATAAATGCTAATGGAAGAGATTTTGCATAGACGGCTACTAGAAGTTTTGGACAATGCAATTTTTTTATAGACGTATTTTTGGTGTCAGCTTTCGTCGGAATTTGTTTCGGCCAGGTCGATGAGCCGTATGGTAAGCTGCGCACGCATTTGTTTGAGTCTGACCACAATGCAGTAGAACTCTGCCTAGCCAGGTCAAGTAAGGATATTGTAAAACAACCACCTCGTGAAATTTATGACTACGCCAAAATGAACGTTAAATATTTTAATTTAGAGCTTTATACAGAAATAAAAGACGCTTATCTACCCATTATCCGTGTTGTGTCAAAGATTGAAATAGATGATTGTATGTATTTCTCTTGTGAATATTGCCTGGGATGCTGCCATTCAATTCCAAAGTTGAAAATCCGTAATAAGAGCCTTATTATCTTATCTACCATAATATTATACTTTATTAAAGAAAAAAAGAAATTACGCCGGGCGGCACAAAGATGCGCAGATCCCAACCGCAAAGCAATACTTGTGGCGACAATTCGAAACTTAAGTAAAATTATAGCGGACCGCATTCGTTTGTTTGAGGATGATTATTGGGCGAATTCTTTCCCAAAATACGAATAAATAATAACACTTACAGGAAAATCAAAAATCAAAAACAAAATTTGCCCTTACCAGAACTTGTGGTAGACAATATAAGTATTATAGATTTCTAGGGAGGCGTTCCTCAACAAGACGGTTCTGTCATTATGCAAAGCCAAATTGATAAGGTCAATGCTCTAGCATGTCACTTTGAGCAAGTTCATATGCAGAACTTAAATCTTAGAAATAATAGCTTCTATGAACATGTAGTTCAATCTATTTCTGAAATCGCTAACCACAGGTTATCGATAATCAGATTTAGTACGCCCCTCACAGCCGTCGGGGAAACTTGTCTAACACAATTAAATGAAACAGACAGGGCTTTTATTGCTGAAGAAGATATAACCAAATACTCAATAATAAAAAAAGCGCGGGAGATGATAATATCTTTAATTTTCTTCTTCGCAAAACTTATACATATCTCTGGCGTTATCTAACTATTTTTCTCAAATCTGGAGATGTTCTAAAATTGTATCAATTCCAATACAAGATTGTAATCCAAAATCAGTTCGTAGCTACAGACCTATCTTTAATATTAGCAAGCTATTTGAAAAATTTCTTTTAACAAAAATCAAAATTTATACTGCGGACAACAACATCATTAAAGATACTCAATTTGGGTTTCGGAACTTACATTCAACTAATCATGCACTAACACTGCTCTCAGATTTTGTGTGCTCTAATCTCAAACGCCGGCGGCCGCCGTAGCCGAATGGGTTGGTGCGTGATTACCATTCGGAATTCACAGAGAGGTCGTGGGTTCAAATCTCGGTGAAAGCAAAATTAATAAAAACATTTTTCTAATAGCGGTCGCCCCTCGGCAGGCAATGGCAAACCTCCGAGTGTATTTCTGCCATGAAAAAGCTCCTCATAAAAATATCTGCCGTTCGGAGTCGGCTTGAAACTGTAGGTCCCTCCATTTGTGGAACAACATCAAGACGCACACCACAAATAGGAGGAGGAGCTCGGCCAAACACCTAACAGAAGTGTACGCGCCAATTATTTATTTTTTTTTTTTAATCTCAAACGCCGCTGGGCCACAGTAGCAGTAAGTCTTGATATGGAAAGAGCATTTGACTCAGCTTGGAAATAGGGCATTATTTACAAAATGTACAAGGTATTTAAATTTGATATAAATATCTGCCGCATTCAATACAGTTATTTGAACAACAGAAGCTTTTACGTTTGTCTGAATAATAATTGTTCTATGTTAAGCGACATTGCAGCCGGTATTTAATATATTTTTAGCCGATTTACCTGATCCACCATTAGAAAATACCAATATGTTAACAATTTGCTATGCAGATGACATTATGGTATTAGGTTCATTGCAGAATGCTTCTAAAGCCAATAATATAATATGATTAACATTTAAAATGGAAATTGAAAACTAATATCTTAAAGTGTAAATGTACTGTTTTTAAGGGCATACACAAATATATTTTTCCAAACGCAAGCACGTTTGTGCCAAATATAAAAATACGTGGGGAAAGTATTCCTTTCAAGGAACACATCAAGTATTTGGCCATCGTACTTCAAATTAGATTTAATTTCAAACTACATCTGGACTATGTTATTAAAAAAACTTAGACTATGTTTTTTTCGTATATTAATCTATAACCTATAATCGAAAATAAAAATTAATATATGTATATAAACAATATAATACGACCGATTATTACATATGCTTTCCCAATATGGTTCAGTATTTCATCTGCACAAATGGAAAAATTACGAATTTTTGAACGCTACATTTAACGCAAAATGCAAAATAAAACACATCGATAAATTTCTTATGGATAATGCAATTCCTTTCTTAAGTAAAATTTCTTATTTGGAAAATTATCTCATCAAAACATATCTTAAAAAACAAAAAAATATACAATTTCCTTTAATCGAACGCTACTTATCGCCTATATACATAAATATATTTAATCATATTATCATATTACCACAGAAGATACAACTCATGTAATATTTTTGACAATTTGGTTTATAATGATGATCAATACACCGAACAATAAGGCGAAAATAATCAATTCATTCTTTATTACCATGCTTAATCATTTTCTCATTTTCTAATCAGTTTAGCTTTAGTTTTTAGCCTTATTTTAAGCATTGCAATATTATCTTTCTTTTTCTGCCCTTTTTGAAGAAATGTAATAATTATGATACTAATACGATTGATGTTATAATACAGTGTTCGATTTATATTTGCCTATTTAACTTAAAGTTTTTATAAATATTATTATTGTGAAGTTAGAAATCCTAGAAAAAAGCGTGCTGCTTGTTAGGAATAAGTGCATTAATTACAATTTAATCACATTAGTTGAATATTTAACACAAAAATGGAATTTGTGGGCAATAAATGAAATGAAAAAAAAACGTGGTCGTGGAGACATCGACGATGTACAACGTAAGGGACGCCCAAACGAAGCGGCAACACCAGAAAACATAAAAGATCAACAAAATCGTTTTGAGGGAAATTCGTTTCTCTTTATATTAGAAAAGTTAGTGAAAAAAATTATAGAAAACTGGTTTTGTCGATGATAGAAAAAGGACTGTTAGGTCCGGCTAGGTTTTATGAAAAGTAAAATCATTATGAATAAGCTAACAACGACTCCAGAGCTGAAACACCACATTCGGATAGAGACTGCTGAACTCAATGCGATATTGTGTGAGCGAGTCCTTGAAAATTTTAATTCTCGTATGACAGCCTGTAGTTGTGCCCATAGTAGATATATAAATTATGCAATTTTTCACATACAATTATAGTTGTTAAGAGCCTTGTTTTGAATACAAATAGTGAAATAGCAAAGAATCTAAATTTTCACATTTTTTATTTTAAAACAACTTCCAAGCGCACCTTTTGAAATACCCAAGTGTGGGATAGTTTTTTTTAAATGTTATCCAGATACCCAAAAATATACCCAAAAATATACCCAACAATGAACGTTTCACCGTAAATTTAAGTAGTTGTGCTTCTTTTATATCTCATATACCAAATTTTTTTTTTTTAAATTACCGTCATACGACAGGTGGTCGGTGTTACTAGTAGATTTCGCCCATAGTAATATGTATACCAAGTAATATGTATACTAAGATTAATTTATGCTCGAGTTGTCATGCTCACGGATGCTCAAGCTTGGCCAAATCAACTCAGTCTGATCATTTTGGTATATCCCCTTGTCTACCGGCCAGCCCAATAAATCCGAATCAGACTTTATTGTATTCCCATATGAATACCTGTTACTTTTAACCACAGCAACTCCTTCACATTGTTGATTTTTATGTGTTCTGTAATATTCTAACAATATAATTTTTTAAAACTCGCATGTAACAATTTTTCTGACGGGAACTACCATCTGAACTACTTTTTTTTGCGGTAGACAAAAATTCCTTTATTCTGCTTCATACAACCGTTATGTAAACAAAATTGTAATATCGCTCGATACAAGTTCGCTGACATAGAACTAACTTTGCAAAAACCTTTTTTTTAGCAAAATAACCCACATAAATAGAATGAGAGGATTCAGAAAAATTTAGAAAATAAACTTAAGGTTACGCCGAAATGACCTGTGTTCCTGAAGATGAAGGCAGGAATGAGAACCAAAGCGCAACTACCCTCGAACATATCAAAGTTGAGGACTGAATTTATATATGTACATACATATGTAAATAATAAAAAGTAACAAGAAGCATCCCGTTTTAAAAATTGGGCCCACTCAGGGGCCTAGATTAGTTTCTAAGAACATCGGCGTGCTAACCTATCAAATCGAATGTATTGGTTCGTGGCTATCATTCGGTAGTGCCCGAGTTCGAAATCCGCGGTGGGCATGAAGTACCAAAATAATAGAAAATGTTTTTTTCTAATAACGGTTGCCCTTCGGTAGGCACTGTCAAATTTACCAGTATATTTCAATTCTATTGCAATATATACGTACATATATAGAGATTAATTTGAAATCGAATATACATACATACTTATATATGATACAATACTGGATCTACCAAAAGGTTTTCCATTAGACATAAGACAATTGGAGCTAAAAAAGTGTTTGTCCACCACAATTTCCATACAACATTATTCAACATCCATCCTCATTTATTTTTCTATGATTTTTGTAAATCTACTTTCTAAGCCTAATAGGTATAACCTCGTAAGTTCGCTCCAACAACGGCAATTTCGCTTCGACAGTGCGAAGAATTGCTTGCCAATGTCACGTCGAAATTCGCGTTGTGTATTTACAAATGAACAGGAATTTCAAGAAAATTTTAAAATAATCTCCACACACTCAGTAATCATGAAGTAGGACAAACCTTACTGAATATTTTGTCATCCGCTGAAACATAACAATTGGGAAAACTGACATTTGCTGCCATACAAAATTCTTTCAAATTTGACCATAGCTCCAGTTAACTGATCCCCTTTTTTCAAAAACAATTTTTATGTAGTATACAAATATTTTAAGCATTTAGCCAAATCGACTACATATGCTACAAACATGGAAATCTGGAAATCCTGGCATGTTCGCAGCAAATCATTGAAATTTCATGCAAATTTGATGAATTTTGGACGTTTAAACTACAAGCAAATAAACAGACTTTACTTACACAATGCATATATCTTTATACGACCCGCAAAAAAAACCGAAAAAACAACATTTTGACCAGTTTTGACAATTTTTCTTTTGTCCTAATGTCATTATTTTCTTTATTAGAATTTGTTTAAAATATCATATAAAACCATAGTTTAAAAATCATACACACAAATACATACATATGCTACATACATACATCCAAATTTCACACTTTATACTAAAATTTGAAAAATTGGAAAATTTTTTTCCAAATTTCTAAATTTTTTAGTCGATTTAAAAAGAAATTGGACACGCAATTTTATAGCCAATTGAGTTTTGATATTTTTATTTTTATTTATTTATTTATAAAATGAGAAACAACAATGCAATTGTTATTGCACAGCGAAAAAAAGGAGCACTGGCTGCCAGGGCCTTCGACTCACCGGTATGAAAACAGTATGTGTGAATATGAAACATTATATAAAAAGTATAGGAAATTACAGAGTTGAGATAGCAGTTAAATTGCTAACAATACGTTACTTAGAGCTATAGCTACAGGGAGTTAAATTACTTTACAAAGATCCGTTAGAGTTCGATATTTGGTAATTTTCTCAATGTTTTCGGGTCGCAGTTGAATATGTTGCTTCTGACTGACGTGAACTGTGGACATTCGTTGAGCAGCGTGATGGAGAGTGTTGACGCAGGACAATACTGACATGATGGGGGGCTGATACCAGATAGCCTATACGAATGTGTGGCTATGGTATGCCATAAGCGTAGTCGAACGAAAGCTTTGATACCGTTGCATCGGCATGATGATGGGTACTTGGGTGCATTTCTATCACCATTAATTTGCGTGTAGTGGTGTCGGATGGATTTCCATTCAATCATTTGTTTTATACGCTGTTGTGAAGAAATTAAATTATGCAAGTCCCTCTTGTCGAGGGATATTTGATATAATAAAGTACAAATTAGGGAATTCCAGAAAATCCCGTTAATTTTTATATTTTTTTCCTTCTCTATGGTGTTGCGCATTTTATCCACATACCAAATTGCGGAATTTTTTTAAACGGACAAAAACGGGCGCAATATTGTAAGGGGAAAAAATTATCAAAAATGAAAGAGAGTTTTGAGACATTTCAAACTTGCAATTTATTATACTAAAAATTAATGAGCTATAAAACTGCGTTTCTGCATTTTTTATTTCTGATCATAAATAGAAAAATTTTGATGAAAATTTGCCGAATTTTTATAAAAATTTGAACAAAGTTTGTAACTAGGATAAATAAGGTCTTTATTATAGACTTCTTCTTCTTCTTAATTGGCGCGATAACCGCTTACGCGATTTTGGCCGAGTTTAACAAAGCGCGCCAGTCGTTTCTTTCTCGTGCTAACCGGCGCCAATTGGACACACCAAGTGAAGTCAAGTCCTTCTCCACCTGATCTTTCCAACGCAGAGGAGGCCTTCCTCTTCCTCTACTACCACCAGCTGGTACCGCATCGAATACTTTCAAAGCCGGAGCGTTTGTATCCATTCGGACGACATGACCCAGCCAACGTAGCCGCTGGATCTTTATTCGCTGCGCTATGTCTATGTCGTCGTAAAGCTCATACAGCTCATCGTTCCATCGTCTGCGATATTCGCCGTTGCCAACGTGCAAAGGTCCAAAAATCTTACGCAGAATCTTTCTCTCGAACACTCCAAGCGTCGCTTCATCGGATGTTGTCATCGTCCAAGCTTCTGCGCCATACGTCAGGACGG
The DNA here is from genome assembly GCF_027943255.1 of Anastrepha obliqua. Classification (NCBI taxonomy): domain Eukaryota; kingdom Metazoa; phylum Arthropoda; class Insecta; order Diptera; family Tephritidae; genus Anastrepha; species Anastrepha obliqua. The sequence goes on from NC_072892.1 coordinate 95,141,819, forward strand.
GCATGATGAGAGTCTTGTAGAGTGTTAGTTTTGTTCGTCGAGAGAGGACTTTACTGCTCAGTTGCCTACTTAGTCCAAAGTAGCACTTGTTGGCAAGAGAGATTCTACGTTGGATTTCAAGGCTGACATTGTTATCGGTGTTAATGCTGGTTCCTAAATACACGAAGTCTTTTACAACCTCAAAATTATAACTGTCAACAGTGACGTGGGTGCCGATACGCGAGTGCGCCGACTGTTTGTTTGAAGACAGGAGGTACTTCGTTTTGTCCTCGTTCACCACCAAACCCATTCGCTTTGCCTCTTTATCCAGTTTGGAGAAGGCAGAACTAACAGCGCGGTTGTTAAGGCCGATGATGTCAATATCATCGGCATACGCCAACAATTGTACGCTCTTATAAAATATTGTGCCTGAGCGATTAAGTTCTGCGGCTCGTACGATGCTCTCCAACATCAGGTTAAAGAAGTCACACGACAGCGAGTCACCCTGTCTGAAACCTCGTTTGGTATCAAACGGCTCGGAGAGGTCCTTCCCAATTCTGACGGCGCTACTGGTGTTGAGCAACGTCATCTTACATAGCCGTATTAGTTTTGCGGGGATACCAAATTCAGACATCGCGGCATACAGGTAACTCCTTTCCGTACTGTCGAATGCAGCTTTGAAGTCGACGAAAAGGTGGTGTGTGTCGATTCTCCTTTCATGGGTCTTTTCCAAGATTTGGCGTATTGTGAATATTTGGTCAATGGTAGACTTTCCAGGTCTGAAGCCACACTGATAAGGTCCAATCAGTTGGTTGACGGTGGGCTTCAGTCTTTCACACAATACGCTCGCTAGAACCTTATAGGCGATATTTAGAAGACTAATCCCGCGGTAATTGGCACAAATTGCAGGGTCGCCCTTCTTATGGATTGGGCAGAGCACACTTAAATTCCAATCGGCAGGCATGCTTTCATCCGACCATATTTTGCATAGGAGCCGATGCATGCACCTTACCAGCTCCTCGCCGCCATGTTTGAATAGCTCAGCCGGCAGTCCGTCGGCGCCCGCGGCTTTGTTGTTCTTTAGCCGTGATATTGCTATTCTCACCTCGTCATGGTCGGGTAACGGAACTACAATTCCGTCGTCATCGATTGGGGTATCGGGATCTTCACATTCTCTACGACATGCGCAGCTGTCACTGTTTAACAGGTTCGAGAAGTGTTCCCTCCATAATTTAAGATTGCTCTGTACGTCAGTCACCAGATCGCCGTCTTTGTTCTTACAGGAAAACGCCCCGGTCTTAAAACCTTCTGTAAGCCGCCGAACTTTCTGGTAGAATTTTCGGGCGTTGTTCCTGTTGGCCAGCATATCAAGCTCCTCGCACTCACGTATTTCGGCCTCTCGTTTCTTCTGTCGGATAATACGTCTCTCTTCCTTTCTCAGCTCTCTGTAGCGATCCCACATGGCTCGCGTTGCGCCCGATCGCAGCGTAGCTCTATAGGCGGCATCCTTTCTTTCTGCGGCAGCATGACATTCCTCGTCGTACCAATTGTTTTTTCGGGCTCGCCGGAATCCGATTTCATCTTCGGCGGCGGTACGTAGAGAACGAGAAATGTTGCTCCATTGCTCGTGCATGCCGGTTTGTTGGGAAGTGCTCTCTGAGAGCAGGAGTGAGAGTCGAGTGGCGAATCTTCTGGCTGTCTGTTGTGATTGCAGCTTTTCGATGTCGAACATTCTTTGCGTAGGTAGATGTACGTTTTTTGCTGCACAGAGGCGTGTGCGCAGTTTGGCTGCAACAAAGTAATGATCCGAGTCAATGTTGGGTCCTCGGATCGTACGTACATCTAATACACTAGAAGCGTGTCTTCCATCTATCACAACATGATCGATCTGGTTTCGCGTTTTTCGATCAGGGGACAGCCAGGTAGCTTGGTGGATTTTTTTATGCTGGAATCTGGTGCTGCAGACTACCATGTTTCGGGCCCCGGCGAAGTCGATCAGCCTCTGTCCGTTACCGGATGTTTCGTTGTGCAGGCTGAATTTTCCGACTGTGGGACCAAAAATTCCTTCCTTGCCCACCCTGGCGTTGAAGTCGCCAAGCACGATTTTTATGTCGTGGCGGGGGCAGTGCTCATACGAACGCTCCAAGCGCTCATAGAAGGAATCCTTGGTTGCATCGTCCTTCTCTTCCGTCGGGGCGTGGGCGCAAATTAGCGATATGTTAAAAAAACGTGCTTTGATGCGGATTATTGCGAGACGCTCGTCCACCGGAGTGAACGACAGTACTTGGCGACGAAGTCTCTCTCCCACAACAAATCCGACACCGAATTTGCGCTCCTTTACATGGCAGCTGTAGTAGACGTCGCAAGGTCCTATGTTTTTCTTACCTTGCCCCGTCCATCGCATCTCTTGGATGGCAGTGATGTCAGCCTTTGCTCTTACGAGGACATCAACCAGCCGGGCAGAGGCACCTTCCCCATTAAGGGACCGGACATTCCAGGTGCATGCCCTCAAATCGTATTCCTTATTTCGTTTGCAGGGGTCGTCATCAGTGTTGGAAGTTCTCATCCGAGGCTTTGTTGCTGTTTTCATTGGGGGGGATTTTTAAGTGGCGGGTCCCAAACCCAGCGCACAACCAGCTATGCTGGGATGCTTCGCCTTCTCACGTTAGCTCACTCCCGAACGGGTGTTCGAAAGCTAACCAGAGGATACGTGGGCTAATCCCGGACGTTGTGAGCTGCTTGAACCATATGTAGAAGAATCGTCCTGGCCACTCCCAAGTGAATGGCGATCAGTAACTTTCCCCACTTGCGTGGACTTCTGCACATGGAACCATCCTCCTACACTATATTTTTATAAAAGAAATAATTAAAATAAATAAATGAACAGTGAAAACATTTAAAAATGTTGAGGGGCAATATTTTTTTCGCGGGCTGCATTTAAAATGCATTTTCGAACTGGCACATTTTTATTACATACATATGTCCATATACATTTACTATAGCTATGTTCACATGTTCACTTAAACATGTACGAGCCATATAAGTGCTTATAAATAAAACTACTGAACAAATGCTGAGTTATAGACATATGTATGTGTGCCTGTAAGTAATGTAAGCACACATATACATACTTACATATGTATATGCATTTCATGTCCATATTCGCTTCGCATTAAGTAGATAGAGGTTTGCTCGGTTCACCTAAAAGCATAAAATATTTTTCTATGCGTCGCCCGCATCTATGTACGTACATAGGTATGTAGTTACATATGCGAGTGCTCTTATCTCCATCCATCCCTTTGGCGACTGTTGATGATTTCATCGAGGCGCGTGTGCGGGCTCCCATATACTATGTATGCATGCAAGTATGATACTTGTATGAGTAATGAGGAAAATCGATAAATGTCAAAATTTCACTTTCATGAAAATTCATAGATTCCAGTTGGCAAATACATAGTGGCAGCTGCCATTCATAGTTGTTTGTAGCGCGTTCGTTTAAAGAGCTGATGAAAAAGGAACCAGCCAGACATTGAACCATTTATTTATTTAAAGCCAATTAAATTAAAAATTTAATGAGTAAATTATTTACGTGTGTATGGATGTATGTACGCACGTTTGTAGCTCATTGTAAATAAATTGCCGCATTTTTCCACTAATTAAGTTTAATATTTTAAGCGTAAATTTGCTCGCTTTGATTTTAAGCAATTTAAAACATTTTTTTTCAGTTGTTTGCCGCTTCAACCTTGACTACTGCCAGCTCAGCCGCTAAAAAGCAAAGAAAAAATCAAATACAAAAATCAGTCAGCTGTTAAGTTGCCTGTAAATTCTGAAATAATATTTGTAGTAGTGAAAACTAAAAGCAATGGAGCCAGTCATAAATAAAGCTTTTGTAGATGCTGGACAGAAACCTGGTGTGGAGATTTGGAGAATTGAGGTGAGTTTCATAGCAACTATTTAGCATTAAAAAACTTGACAGATATTAAATTTCTTAATGATTTTCAAAGAAGTTAAAGAATTTGTTCGTCGACTCTAGCTAAAAAATTTCTCGAAAAATATCAAAGTTGATGTGAGATAGTGGGATTTTTTGAAATCATATCTACATATGTATGCATGTCACAATGTTCCAAGGCAAGGCTTTTGGTCTTATCTTAGAGGTTATTTAGAATGACTGTTTATACAAGGTGGGACAAAATTACTCATAAAATTTGTTTACGAATAACGGTTTTATTAATAAAAATTGGTTTGAGTATTGGAAATCTTTATTTGGATGCTTACGGGCTCCATTGCTCGACTGTTTGTATACTGCCATACAAGTGTCAAATATGATTGACGTACAACACAATTGGCAAAAATTATAAATCTTCTGATAGGGTGATTCATTTTATAGAATTTATAGAATTTGTTGTTGTTGTAGAAGTTCTCTAAGCGCTGCCAGTGTGGTGTAGTCACCGATCGCCATCGTCTAACTCTTCTAACGGTAGACCCAGGAAATGTGTTGTTTCGCCAGGTCGGGTCCAGAGGGTTGGTACACTCGTCTCGACGATATGTTCATGGTTTTAGCAATATAGCATGTTTAGTTTGTTTGCGAGAAGCGTAAATAAGACAAGTGGTTTGCGTGGTCGGTGATTTTCTGTTATCGAAAAAATGGATCAAAGAAGTTGCATCACATTTTGTGTAAAAAATTGAATTAAGTGCTTAAAAACACTAAAAATATTGACAGTGGCTTACGGTGAGAGTAGTCTGAGTCAAAAAAAAAATGTTTACAAGTGGTAGAAGCATTTCACAGAAGGTCGAGAAGATGTGAATGACGACGCTCGCTCTGGACGCCACAGGACATCAACAGCCGATGAAAATGTTGAGAAAGTAAAGAAAATTGTTATGGAGAATCGTCGAATCACAATTAGAGAAGTTGCTGACGATGTCGGCATACCGGTTAGCTCATGCTATGTAATATTTTCGGAAATTTTGGTCATGAAGCATGAATTTTGACCAAAACCAACGTCGCATGAGCACCGCTCAGGAATTGTTGGATGATGTTAACGGTAATCCAGATTTGCTTAAAAGGGTCATAACTAGTGACGAATCATGGGTATATGGTTATGGCATTAAAACCACAGCCCATTGTCGCAATGGAAGAATCCAGGAGAGCCAAGAGTCGATAGTAGAGAATCGCCGAACACGGAAAACCCTTGCCTTATATATGCCTCTCACAAACTACCTAAACATCCTATACTGCTAAACCTGTGAAGATATCTTCGAGATTAGTGTACCAACATAAAAAAATAATACTCGAAAATTGAATGTACGTAACCCACGAAATTTGAAAATTCACCTTAATTTTGGATAAACCTCGAATATTGAGGTTCCGGGGTTGATTTTGGATAAGTATAAGTTGCTACAATATCCAGACCGCAACTGAGCCAAATTTAAGCACTTCGTTTGTAATGGGTGATGGTCGCGAGTTTAGGAAGGTGGTATGAGAGTCTCGATTGGTCTATATACTGTGCGGTATAATAGTTACAGTTCTCTTTGGTCTTGCATCTCTTTCGTGTAGTCGAATAGATACCTCCTGACTCTCCTGGGCGGTATCTATCAGACCTTCAGCTGCTTCGAAAATCCTGTGTTACTTTGCCACAATTTCGTTGAGGATATTTAAGTAGGTAAACTCCAAGATATCCGGAACCAAACCCCACATACTCAACAAATGTTCGGCATGTGAAGGCACTCCGCACGATATTAACCACCTATACACATCCCGCATTAAACCCTTTCACCTAACATCCTTCTGCCTTTAGCCCAACAAGTCGAAAAAGCATGTTTCCTGGACCTAACTTTAGATGAGAACAGTTCAAGGTGCACACCACGAATAGGATTAGGAGCTCAGCCAAACACCCAAAAAGGGTGTAAGCGCCAATTATGTATGTATGTCATAATGATCACCTGTCGACAGGTTATGACAAACCTCTAAGTGCATTTCTGCAATGAAAAGGTTTTCTATAAATTCAATTCATCATTTGAATCCCGCATAAATCTATAGGACCTCCCATTTGCACTCGACAAAATCAAATAAATGTACGTAGCAGCAAAAACACTCTACACCTCTATGGTATCTAACGATCCAAACACCAATTTATTTTATTTGTAAACGCTCTATTTTCGCTAAGACTAACTGAATTGCAAGGCAAAAATCCTTTATCACAAGTGGAGCGTTGGCTGTTGAGTGTCGCGTTGAAGCGCACTTAAGCCTTAACTAATTCCAAACCTACTACGTATTCGTATGTATGCATGTGTGTACGTGTGTATTTGTAGTACTTCAAAATATCGCTACTGATTTCAAATTGTCTATTGCTCCTGTTGCTGCTGCTGAAATGCCATATGTAGGCACTTATGTATGTGGCTAAATGCAGCTCATGGCGAGGCTGAATAGGCGGGCATGAAACAAACAGAAATTCACAGCCGCATTCGGTTGCATTTAGCTGTGGTCATCAACGTCATGTCGTAACACCCAAACAGCCGTTTCGACCATTTAAATGGTTGAATAAGTGCTTACGAGTTTGTTTGTTTGCGTGAGTGTGCATTTGGTGAAGGAGGAGGAACACATGTATGTGTATGTAAGTATAGTTATTAACACTTAAGTGTGTGTAGGAACAAAAACACCAACGGACAACTGCACGACAGCTTTTGACATTCATATACTACAAGTGTACATTTGTATGTGTGCTTGTGTGCGCATGTGTGGATGCATGAATGTTCAAGCCGTAAACAAGCAGTCGAACAAACAAAGAAATGCTTTTACTAGTATATGAATACGCGTTACATTACACAAATGGAATTTCAAAAAAAAAAAAAAAATTATATACATACATATATATATCAAAAAATATACAAAGAGCTGATGGTTGAGGAGCAGGAACTTGGTTCTGTTGCCGGACTAAAGTTATCCAACGAGAAGTGCGTTGTTGATCCAGCTTTATTTTTCATCCGCATCCACATCAATTTTGCAAAGACATTGAAAACTGCATTCGAATGTGAAAGAAGACTATTTATATAAACAGCGACAGCCATGAGCTCTTGCTCAGCAGCAACAAATAGTAGCAACGAGGCAGTGACATCAGTTAATTGCGGAGCTTGCATCGACCACATGGCAGCTATGGTCAGGAGCAGCAGTGGCCCGGTAGCCGCAATGGCTGATTCAACAAATCCGCTGCAACGCATGTACTTGCATGAATGAGGGTGATTGTATCCACACGCACGTGCGCACAAACACACACAAACGCCTCGAAGGGCAGGACATGCAGAAATACTGGCCAGCATGCATCCGTCTAAATATGTATATACGTACATACATAAATCCATGCAAACGTCATTTTAGTGCCAGTTTGTAATTTTCGCTTTAGTATCAATTTTCCAAAATTTTGCGCACCTATTAGTAATTAAAAAGCTAACAAGAAATAAAACTGCAATATTTCCTGAAAGTATATTAAACTCAAATATAATCTGCTTCTTTTGTTTTTGGAATATGTAAACACGATTGTGTTGCTTATCTTTTTACCGAGTTTTTGCCCAAATTTTCATCATTTTGACCTCACTTTGGCCGGGTTCTTCTCTAAACCATTTCGTTACTTCACCTGCTTTTGGGTCGCTGATTTCTTGGATAATGGAAGAAACATTTCACATTAATTTTATAAGCCTGTTTTCGAAATACTCTAATTTGTTCTCATCCGAGCTTTTTTTGTATTTCCATTGGGGAAACATTTGTACGTTGCTGGTCCCAAGCCCAGTGCACAATGCGATATCCTGGACCGTTTCGCCTTCTTACATTACCTCTTTCCAAACGGGTGTGTGGAAGCTACCCAAAGGATACTTGGGCGCGGTCCGGAAGCTGTGAGCAGCTTGAACCGTATACAGAAAAATCGAGCGTATGACGATCAGTGACTTTCTCCACATCGAACCATTCTAATCTTAGCGGCTCCGATGTCTAGGTCGTGCTCTTCGAATACAAATGGGCCGATTCGGAAAGCATTCGATGCGGTACCAGCTGGTGGTAGCAGAGGAGAAGGATTCCTCTTCCTTGTTGGCAAGATCAGGTGGCGAAGGACTGGCGCCGGTTAGCACGAGAAAGAAACGGCCGGCACGAGTTCAACAAAGCATGCGTTTTTTTTTTAGGAACTGTCCAAAGGCGCAGGCGTTGCTTTTATAACAACATGAATATTTTGCATAAACATTTGGGGATGCTACTGAATATCCTTGAGCCGACATAAATGCGGGCCGTTTCGGTAACATAAAACCGACTGTTGAGGGAACGAGATCGCTATCAATCATAAATGCTTCTAAACCGTAGAAAAGGACAACCATAATGAGGAACTCATAAGTGTGGTTTTTGACGTTCGGTGTGAATTTTACTTTCTAACGTCTATTTAGTTCAAATTGAAGCTTAGGAGGGCGAACGAAAGTTATAATGTAGGTCTTGAGGAATTTATCTTTCAGCTATCAGAATGAGCGAAAGGCTACGAGCTTGCTACATTCTTGAAGGCGAGAAGAAATTTTCACTAAACCCGCTAAAGTAATATGTTACCTACTTTTGAGATAATATAAAATAATTTGTCCTTAGAAATAGACAAAGTCGCCGAACAATCACGGCCACCCTCTAGATAATGTGGATTTTCTAAGTGAGCCAAATGAGCGAGTAACCTCTTACTTTCGAGTATACTTAGTCTGGCCCGAAATTCTGTGACGAATTTTATAATGTATGTATATGGCGAGAACAAATTCCCAGAATAAGGTTCCCTTATTTTTGCTTTTGTTCGTATGCATTGTCTATTCATAAATTATACTCAGTTTCGTGGCAAATTTCGCTTGTTAATAATGGAGTGGGAGCTAAGGAAAATCGCATTGCAGTGATTGCATTACTTAAGTGAGGTAAAAGTGCATGCGAGATTTACGTACTGCTGTAAAAACTGAATATTTCGAGAATATTTGTTTGCCGCATTATCAATCGTTTTTCCTAAACATCTGAAGATTCACACAGAAAAAGAAGTGGTCGTTCTAGCGTGATTTGAATCAGTGCAGCTATAAATGCCGTTCGAGAAAGAATTCGCAGAAACCCCCTTAGGAAGCCGAAAATCATGTCCAGGGAAATGAATGTATCGATCAGTTCCATGTCAAGACTAATTCGATATGATCTCCACATGAAAAGCTTCTGTCGCTCGAAGGGTCATCTTTTGACTATCGCATTTGGAAAAAATTAGACTCGACTGATGCAAACAGTTTCTTTGCTGGCACGCGGTCAACGGCCATGAAAATATTCTTTTTACAGATGAGTAAAAGAAGATGTTTTTAACAAACAAAACGGCAAAATCTAACTGCTAAAGATGTAAATAATGTTTGTCAAGGGTTCAGCGTGGCCACCCTTGTCTTGTAAAGTGTCTAGGAAAGGCGTTAATTTTCCATAATTTCTGCAAAAAAGAGGTTAAGACCGGGGAAAAAGTCCAGCAGGAGAATGTAGAAGATGTGGATGTGCAGTCCTCTTTTGAATAGGGAGCGTTGGATCTTTTAGCAAGATTCCGCTCCAACCCATAAGACAAAAACCACCCAGCAGTAGCTAAAAGGCAATATTCCTGGGTTAACAGAAGATTGGCGGCCTGTAAGTCCAGATCTGAATGCATTGGAGAGTCTCAAGAAATCTTTGGTTCGAGCAGCGACGTCAATATCCATGAAAAGAGTGCGTGCTGCAATAGCTGAATGGCCTAACCGTGTGAAGGTATGTGTAAAAGCAAATGGTAACCATTTTGAATGAAAATTAATTTTTTTTCTTTTTAATATTTACATGATTAAATAAAACTAACTTCATTATAGAAAAGAATTATAATTTCATAACTATAATACACTTGACTTGTAACAGAACTTATTGCAGGGCTAAGTATAACAACAACTCAATACGTTTTATTTGAAGGTGAAATATGCGGCGGGTGTAAAAAGGATTATTTCGCTTGAACTTAGCTTATCCCATACTTGCTTAGATTCGATTATTTTTATTTAAATAAATTATAATCAGATACCATTGCGATTTGCTAATTTTATACGCATAGCTTCTAGGTGGAACATAGATCAACAATTTTTTAGCACGAATTGACAGCTTTCCCTCAAAACCAATCATAACTCTGCTTCCTCGATTTGCATGCTTAGCTACTTGTACAGGTTGAAGAATACTTCCCCTGGTAAAAACACAGCCAGTAGCATTTCAAAAACAGTATACTCAGGGGGCCCATGATACAAGAGGGAACACATTTAAAGGGAGGAAAGACAATGTAAATGTCACTTCTCAGTCACCACATAAACTAAATACCTTGCCCAATCCCTTAAAATGGTGTTTTGTAATTTTTTTTAACAAAAAAAGAAAATTAAAAATACATTTTCCTCTCAATATGAACAAGATGGTGCAAAATTAATCACTTTATCGGAAAATTCATAATTTTTCAAATGGCGTCACACGTCAATCGTATTTCACACTTGGGAACTAGAGAGCTCCAGTATAGAAACAGACAAACTATGAAACGCGTAAAGGTGAAAACAAAGATTTCCACCATTCAACAATTTTTTTTTTATCTAGTAAAAAAATTATTCAAAAAGATCAAACGTAGATTCTTAGAGGAAACTAATTTAATATTTATCAATATGGATGACCCTTTAGTTAATACTACTACAAATCATTTGCAACATTTTCCAGAGTAAATTTGGATATAAACGTTCTAAAATGGTTTTGTGGGTAGATTCTTATTTAGAATAAGGTGCCTTAACCGAAAAATAAAGGAATCTAAAAACTTATATGTCAGTAAAAAACTATGAAAATCACAAATTAGATTAATATTTTGTTATTTGTTGTGTAAATGTGTTTATTTTGTTTGAAATAAATTGGCTAGTAAAATAAATCATTATCTATTAAGATCTAAGACTTTTCAATAAATAAAAATATTCAAAAATTTTCAAAAAATGTTTCTGTTTGTATATTAATCACATCAACTTGCCATTTTTGGTGTGCAAATTTTATTCTGGTATTAAATCCCCTAATAGCCCCCATCCGACGTACGAAGGCTGCGTAAAAGGGTAAGTCCCTCCATTAGTGGAAAAACATCAAGACGCACACCACAAGTAGGAGGAAGAGCTCGGGCAAACACCCAAAAAGAGAGGAAGGTCAATAGTTCCTAAATATTTCATAAAAAATCTCCCTTCTTGAAAAAGTGCAATGTGGCAAAGCTTAAGCTTAATAATGTATATCTGTAGTGTGACCAATGGCCAACACTAAAGCTTAGCTGGAGTAATGTCAAAAATTTATTTTATAATCAAAAAATTGTAGTAATGAAACTAGCTTCTTTTTGTATAATGGAGGAAGCTACTATAGGAGTTTATGTTAGAAATTTTAGTCTTACGAAAGCTGGAAAATACTTTTTTTCATATTTTATTTCTCCCAGCCGTGGTCGATTACGAACATCTTTTCAGTTGGCAAACTGGACATACATTCAGCGCCGAAGCCTCGAAACACCAGGTTTGCTGACTCCCATATGCCTGTATTCACTTGTGGATTCTGTAGGTATATATATACATATGTATGTCATATATATGAGTCATAGTAGGGATATCCACATTGTTCCAGCCATTCTGTTGAGATGCATGCCACCATTACTGTACGAATGTGATTTATGCTTCGCTGCATCTCATTGACTCGTGCGAGTTGGTGACGAATGTTGTATGTACTCGTATCGCACCCTCAATGCCCTTTCATACAGCTATTATTTTTATGTCCATAGTTCTCGTTCCGATTTTTTTCACTCTTATTTTCATTCTGTAGTATAAATCATGTTTTTCTTAATTCAACTTAAAACTTAATTATACTCCTGCGGCCGTGATTACCCATGTTCAACAATAACCACATGTTTGTATTTACATATATATATATGCATATGTATGTGTATGAGTATAAATATGTACGAAGTACATCCGAGTAATATCAGCTGCCCAACAGATACTACTTGCGCAGGATGGATGCTTGCACTTGACTCGAACTCGCTCATCTGGTTTGGTTTAATATTTGCATTTTAAATCCAGCTTCGGCGCAAATACGCGTAGGGGAGATCGTAAATCCGCTTGAACGCGTATGTGCTCAACGCCAACGCCAATGCCAACGTCAATGCAGATTCGTAAATGCGGTAATAAAATTATCTGTTAATAACTGCCGTTGGCCTTTGGTCATTCAGTGGGGCGACGGACGGCCTGTTGAGCGGACGGTCATCCCAACACGTTTTTAATTTTACCACTTTTTCTTCAGTTACTCATTTGTTCTTATTTGCATATTGCAGGACATACGATAATTGCAAAAGACGTGATTTTCGATTAATGATCTTAAGATTTAACACTTTAATTTAGTACTCTTCGTTTCTTGTTAACTTAGGATAGATGACAAGGAGATATTAAAGCCTCGAAATTTAATTTTTTTAATGAAGTCTACTTTTAGTACGTTAAATTTTTTCCAATGTTTTCTCCCTGCAAGCCCCAGAAAAAACTAATAGTTGAATTCTTAAAAAAACTATTCTCTCACGACGACATCATACCCAAGAGGAGGGTCTTAAATTCATGTTTCTACTTTTTAAACGGCCAGGACGGGCATCTATGGTGTGTCGCATTGAATATCCGTAGGAAAATTTCGTATGAAGTGCTGGTTCACTAGCGTTGCGTTGATTTGGTCTCATTTATCTAACAAACCTTATGAATATTTGAAATTACCCTTGGATACTAGTTAGATGATCGGCAAGAACCATGTTGTGGACCTCTTACTTTAGCTCCTGACTTATGAACTGCAGTGTGTTGTACATGCGGGTACATGCCCAAATGCAATAATTTAGAATCTAAATCATGCCATTCGAATGGATACAAACGCATGAGCTCTGAAAGTATTCGATGCAGTACCTGCTAGCGGTAGCAGATGAAGAGAAGACCTGCCTTGTGCTGAAAAGAAGGAAGTGTGTCTAACTAGCGCCGGTGCGCATAAAGGGAACGACTGGCGTGCTTTGTTAAATTTAGCCTTAAGCGATTATCGCACAAATCGAGAGAATAAGGAATTTATAAATTTTTGTCCTATACGGCTTTCATATGTAGATAAAATAGATAGATAGTAGACTTTACGACAGGTCTGAATATCTTCTTAGATGAAGTGTACTTCTCTTAGATTCCACTCTTATGATATCTATGAGTAAAGTAATTAGGTTGTGGCTCCTTATCTTGCTATGGTATCTTCCTGAGATGAAATCACGTACGAGGAGGATATCGCTATTTACTCTTTTAGAGGGTATACCCGGTCTGTAACGATCTTGTTTGCCCCATTGTGTCTTGTCTGAAAAGTTCTTTATTTTTTTATCCTCCTTCCTAAGCTCTTTTTTAATGCCGAGCTGTCTTACCGTCAAGATGGCTTGGGTGAATGAGCTGCTTAAACTATGAAATCCGGAACAAATGATAATCTTACCTGAAGTGGTGGCAGATTTGTTCGTGATAATTGTTTCGGCGTAAGCTAAGTTTTACTGATTTGTTTCCATTAGGATGGACTGTTACAGATTGTGGTAGAATATTTCATATTTCGAATATTAATAATGTGCCCGCAGACATGGCGGCACTTGCGAACAAAGATCTCAGCACCAATACTTTCCGGTGCCTTCGAGCCATCTAGATATTTTCGAAAAATAACAACAAAAATTTTTCGCAAAAATATCTAACAAAATAATAAATAAAATTTTGCAGAAAAATAAATGTTTAATGTGAAAAAGAGCAGAAGAAATTTCACCCTAAAACACTATACATATATGTATACAAATTCTCAACATTAAATAAATCTGAGAATTATAATTTTGTTTTCAAAATTTTTGCAATTTGCTTCTTATTTTACTAAAGTCTACAAATAATTTAATTTTTAGAAAAAAATATGAATATTTTACATGGAATCGTTCTATTGGTATAACTTTCATGGCGTATATCTTGGCATTCTCGGAAGGCAGTCTCAGAATTTTCTCAGGTTTTCTATAGTTAGATGGTTCCAAGCAGTCAGTTTAATCCTTCCCTCCACGTATGCTGACTGGAATGAAACGGTACGCTGAACAATACATTTTTTGGTCACTTTGAGTACAAAGGATTTAGCAATACAATTTAATTCAATAAGTTAAATACAGTGGTCTGAGAAATTAGCCTCGAGGTACACCTGAGAGAAGTGACTTTCGCTGAGAGAGCTCGTGACCAATTTTTACACGTTGAGTTCTGCTTGCTAAATAACTCTTCATTAACTTTACAGCGGATTCATCAAACCCAAATTAGTTCGCTATACGAGCCTAGAGCAAAGTACTCGTAGTTCGTGATTAACTGAGTGAAATGCTTTAGAAAAATTAAGTAGACATTGCAATTTTAGATGATTTTTGAGAAAAACTAGCCTTATGCCTTCAATGTAAAGTAAAAAACTTAATTGATCTCGTTAAACTTAAAATATTATAAGATGAAATTCAATATTTGCCAAAAAGGTCTGCAGAAAATTACAAATAAAAATATATGCACATGTGCATGTAAAATAGGATTTCCCATAATACTCTAAATTTTTCTTGTTCTTGGAACGTATCATTTATTTGAGTTTATCTGCATATGCGCTTATTTACTTATTTTATTTATAAACACCCAAGAAGGTGCAAATTTTATTTTATTTTTTATTTGAGCTTCGTGGACCAATTTATGGCACAAACGAGTAAGCAATAAAAGATAAAAGATACATTTTAATTAATTTGAAGAATTTAACGCTTTGTTTTCTTTTGACAAAATGTACGAACATATTTTCTAAACGAATTTGACATTCTTCAAAAACAATAATAAATCAGAGTTCACTTTGTGTGTGGGTTTCTTTTTTATAAATACAAGCACGAAATATATTACATTGCATATGATATACCATCTGTGTACACAATAATAGCAGCGCGACATATGCAACGTTTTGATTACTTATTTGTTTCATAATTAATTAAAAAAATTTTTGTATATAAATGTTGCATATTCTCACACAAAAACCATATATGTACTATAAATTCAAGTTTCAAAGTGCAGATTAGAAAAAAAAGTATCAAGAAATTTCGATCAAAAATTTCAAGCATTTTAATCGAATCCCTCTGGAGTATTCAGTTTTTGTCAAAATGTTGCACCATTTTAGAGTAATTTAAAATTCAAGTTTATTTTTGAAATTTAATTTTGCAGTTGATCTTGTGTATTTTTTCCATATAAAAAAAACTTTTTTTGCATTCGTTATATGGAAGAAAGTGCGTAATCTTGTCAACAAAAAACAAAAAAAGTTATGAAAATTCAATGCAAATTTCGAAAATAGTATGCCAAATTGAATGGGTTACAAAACTGTATACTTAGAATATCTCCCAAAACTCTGATTAAAAATTTAAAATTTTGATGAACATTTTTAGAATTTTCTTTAAATTTTATACAAAGTGTTCTAGTATGAAAAAAAAAAACAAATAAGTAGTCAAAACATTGCAATCTGTCGCGCTGCTATGATTGTGAGCAGAGGTGTACATACATATGTATATATCTACATGCACATATATACATACATTCATAGCAGATACATATCTAAGTATTCTCAAGCCTTTAGCATCCAGCTAACACTTAATTAGTGACAAAGAGTTGCGAAAAGTTCGAGCGTTTCTAAATATAATACAAAAATTTAAATGTTTGTCAATAAAAGCCAGAAATCATTTACAGGGTATTCCATCCGGCTTTTGAAATTTAATTAAGTAATATAGGATGGAATATTTTTCACTGAATTCTTCGTTAGCTATACAATTTAGATGCAAAATAGTAATCTTTGCTATTAAGCATGAAATGCAATTTTTTTCAACCGACTTCCATGGGTGGGTTTACAGTAGCCCATTTTTCGAATATATTTTCGTAAGTTCCGTAACTTTGATTGCATATTTGAATTCATGAATCGTCCCTTAAAGCTGGCGTAATATTTATGAAGGTGGCGCAAAACAAATCGTGCTATCGGACAAAATAAAGATTTCCATCACTAAAAAATATTTTTTGTCCTTTAGTATAAAAGTTATGTAAATAATGGCATATACAGGGTGCTTATATCAAATAGTATATTATTACATTCTGTGGTGAATTTCATGACGAAAGAGATCAAAAAGTTGTGGAGCAACTTCAACGCTCTAGGAAAGGCACCCATTTTAATTTTTACAGTCTGTGTCAGAAGAAAAGAACCGGTTTTTTCTTGTAACTTCAAGATATATTTCGTTCTGCTTTTTACTGCGTAATAATCCCACTCAAGGGCTACGACGTCAGTGCTAATTCAGTTTAGTGTCGTTCGAATCTTTCCCGTAAACGCAACCAAACAAAAATGAATGAGAAGTACGCGAAGCGTTTCGAGGTGGTATTTTTATGCACGCTTTCGAAAGGACCGAAAGAATCGACTGCAAAAGTGATTAAAAATCAAAAAAGTTTGTTGTGATGTGGAATCAGCGGTAATAAAGTGTAAGAAAATGTTGATGACTTTTCCGAGCGCGGCTTGAAGCGAGTGACGACAAAAACGCCGAGTAAAGTGATCGTCCAACTTTTTAAGCGGAACCCTTCTTTCACAATTCTTACTAAAAATGGAATAGAGTATCAACACCATTGAACGACGACTGAAGGAGGCGAACATATCCTACCACATCATCAAAACCGGTGCTCTCAGAAAACACACTGAGAAACAATAAAACAAGAAGATGGCGTCACAGTAATGGTCTGACCTTCCCAGTCCCCAGACGCCAACCCCATTGAAAATGTGTGGGGAATTATGAAAACGCATCTTGCCGGAAAGCCAGTCCACTATTTAAAGCAACTCGTGCGTCAAGTTCGCAAAATCTGGTTCTCTTTGTCGACGAGCAACGCAGAAAAGCTGGTTCAAAGCATGCCGAGAAGATGCCAGGCTATACTTGACAGCAATGGAGACTACACGGCTTATTGAGTAATTACGACTCGAAGTTTTGTACATACTTTCATGTACAAAAATTTTAAATATACATCTTTTATAATTAATGCATAATCTCGGTTCCTGACACCGACTGTATTTTGTCTCATTACGAAGGTGTATCTGAAAGAGACTATGTTTCCTGATGTAGGAGTCTTATGCTTACGAAAATAAAAAAAATGTTTCTGTTAACGAACCACCCTGCAAGTATGTGTATAAATGCAAGCGAAGAAATATATTCATACAAATCTGTGTATATATATGTACATATATATTTGTGCATATATACATATGTATGTGCTTCAAGTGTGCGTGTGAAAAATGGAGAATGCAGCAACATCACTTGGACATAGTTAAGAACACAAAATCAAACTTAATGCCACTCATGAATTTGAACATTCTTTGATGGCTTTAATTTATTTATTTTCTTTAACGAGATAAATGCCGTTTTGAATTTTATTTGTTTTCTTTGATGCCTTGCGTACATTCAAAAAAACACGTCTATGTTTTTAATTACACTGATTCAATTATATCAGATATATTTGATATGTGCATATGTATTGGGTTGGCAACTAAGTAATTGGGGTTTTTTTTAGAAAATCAAGGACGAGCGCTTAAAAATTTCATGACGTTTATTTATTGAGCTCTGATTCTTATTACTAAATTAAATATATGCATAAGCCAATACGCGTATGGTATATTGGAAAGGTCCTGCTATTTCACCTGTTACAATATATCGTTTGATTTTCTGAAATAGTAGGAAAAAATACAATGAGCGAAAATAGTTCGACAAACTTATTCTAATGCTGTTGTGTTAATGTAAATTTGATAGCTGTAATGACAATTTTAAGTGCAGGGGCGGCGATGAATTATAAAGAGATTAATATCTACTCTGGCAGCCAAGTGAAGTCAGGCATTTTCGATTGCATGGTCATAAGGACATTGCAGGAAACTGCGAGGCAGATGAGCTGGCTAAGCCGGAGACCTGTGAGGTAGTTACCCCGTGAAACGAGAGAATTGGGATCCCGTTAACTATTTGTGGTCTGCTCCTGGCGAGGTGGGCTTCGCGTAAACTCAGCGAACGGTGTGCAAGTAACTTGTAAGGTCGCGAAATCAGCAGAAGTGGATCGGAGGCGCTCGAGGAATCTCCTGAGGTTAACAAAATCTCAGCTATCAAATTTCGTGGATGCCCTTACAGGATATTGGCCGCGAGATATATAGGCACTGAGACTCAGCATTATTTCGAGATTTGAGTATATTGGCTCTCATCTCTTTGCCACGCCTGCTGCGCAAGTTGTAGCGATGATGGGCTACAAATCAACCGAATTCGCTTTTGTAACTCTTCGATTGTCCATATTTGTTTTGCTTTGAGCTTTTGCTTAAATATTGTCCAAACATGTTCAATATGATTGTCTTCAGGTGCCTGTGAAGGCCAATCCAACATTTTAATTTCAGTTTGTTGTTGTTTTGCTCTACACGTCTTAGGTTTCGATGCTTGGGATTGGTGTCTTCTTGTAAAATCCAAAATTGGCTAGCTCTTCCAACCATCTTCGTAGCTAACGGTAATAATATTTTTTGGTAAATTTTATTCATTAAAGCCGCATTAATATTGGTGGTAAATAAAAATAAACGGCCAAATAATTTTTCCAAGTAGTAGCCCCAAACATAAACCTTAACTGGATACTTAACAGTTCGTTGAAGGACTGACGCTTGCAACTATTCGCCTAATAGAAAGATTTATTAGGCAGTCAGGAAATGCCTCGGCAGGCAATGGCAAGCCGCCGAGTGTATTTCTGCCATGAAAAAACTCCTCATAAAAAATATCTGCTCTTCGGAGACGTCTTAAAAGCCCATGCACATCTTTTTTTAATGAGTGATAATGAGAGCAGCGGTTTTTTCAATGTGCTCCGGGATTTGCACGTAAGCGTCCTCGAATCGTGTTTTTGGATATATAAACACCACTTTTTCTTAAAAGTCCTTCAGCTGCATACAATGATAAGTGCGGCTTTGTCCCAAACAAATCAATGATTTCCTGATCTTGCTTTGGAGGGATTTGTTTTTTTTATGGGTTTCGCTCGGGGAAGACGTTAACGTTGGACCTATTTCTTTATGAACGTATTCGACTTCTTCAAATCTTTTGGTGCAAAAGCACGACACATTTTTTGACCTTGCAGAGCTCATTTTGTAAGACAACGTACGCTTTCAAAATTTCTCACAAAACTAACAAATTGTACAATGCATTTTACGAAAAGATACCTTTAAAATAGCAAAATCAGTCTCTCCATTATATCAAATAATCAAGAAATATTTATCATCAAAATCAAGGCGGTTGATTTGACAGAGCACGACCTCTTGAAGGTTTAAATGTGGCCTACACGAATATCTAGTCATTCGAATGTACTCAAGAAGCACAGCAGCAACCGGTGATAAATGGTCGCTCTAATTTTGGTATTCTGACGTCGAGTTTAATTCGAATGTTTAACGTTAACAAGGTACTTGGACGCCTAGAGTAAAATAAATAAAACAAATTCTGCGCTAACCGATACACTGTTTCAAGATAGACAAATTTTTTAACTTTTCAATAACTTTATATCCTGAAAATGCATTTTAATTCGCCACACTCAAAAATTACTTCACATAAAGGCTCGTGTACTTATATATGCAAATTATTTACATTTTAATGATGCGGACTTATCATATGCGAAATTAATAAGTGACAACCAATAATTAACCAAACACTTTATAACTCCATTGCGCAAAGATGGAAGAAAAAAATCAATACCATCGTCAGTGAAAGGAGATGTAAAAACACGACCTTCGATCTGCAACATGCAACAGCTCAAGCTCCTTCATATTGTTATTGATTATGACGCCATATGATAACTCAGTGGTCCACAAGTAGTTTGCAAGGACAACAACCGCCCGAAACATAAGAAAACAAAGAGGATCCTTAATTAAAAACGAGAATATTAACTCAATGAGCAGTGCAGCAGCTACAAGGTAGGAAAGCAAGTGCAGCTGTATGCGTAAATGTTTAAATGTATGTAATTAACATCGCTTTGCAGCCACACGATAGCAGTGCTTTTTCAACTGGAGGTCGAAAAATAAAATAAAATATTAATACCAAATGAAATAAAAAAGTAAAATGTTACAAGTGTTACGACCTTCGCGTAAGAACGGATTTAATTTTATTTGGTATGAAAGGGCTGATTTATAAGAAGGAAATCCACTGTAGTTTAAAGTACAGTGTTCTCCATTTATTATTATGGTAGCCGCCGTAGCCGAAGGGGTTGGTGCGTAACTACCATTCGGAATTTACAGAGAGAACGTTGGTTCGAATCTCGGTGAAACACCAAAATTAAGAAAAACATTTTTCTAATAGCGGTCGCCCCTCGGCAGGCAATGGCAAACCTCCGAGGGTATTTCTGCCATGAAAAACCTCCTCATAAAATATCTGCCGTTCGGAGTCGGCTTGAAACTGTAGGTTCCTCCATTTGTGGAACAACATCAAGACGCACACCACAAATAGGAGGAGGAGCTCGTCCAAACACCCAAAAAGGGTGTACGCGCCAATTATATATATATATATAGTATATATTCCCCATTTAAATGGCTTCTAAACTTACATTAATCAGCAACGCGGTACAGAAATAAATTTATCACATAATCCGACTAGGTTAATTGGTTTCGCTGTATAAATGGCTAAGATCACGTTTTATGGAAAATGCACATTTCAGTTTTTAAACGATCATAAAAATTACCGATGAAATTTATGTATGTATATATTTCGCAGCAATCGATGTTGTTATTGTTGTTGTAGTATCATAAAACATGCTTTATGCATTTTTAGGGAATGCTGTTGCATATAAGAACGTCGAATACGGGTCGCTTCAGTAGCGTAGAATCGACTGTCGGAGGAACGCAGCATTCGCGCTAAGGATTGGTTGCCAACATTGACAAACCCACGATTAGATATTCCAAATGGCGAGACTCTGGAAGACAATGTATACGTGTTGTAAATCCATACAAGGTGGCGCAATTTTGATTATGAATAGTTTTTTTACTAAGTAAAAAAAGATTTTGAGTAATGGAAATCAGCTTTCTAATTAACAAGTGTCAAATATGATTGACGTACAACATCATTTGCAAAGTTATAATTCTTCCGATAGGGTGATTTATTTTGCGCCACCTTATATGTATTATATATAAGTGAAATTGTCCTTAAATGAAAATATGAAATTTAACTAAGCCAGTATCGGTTTATTGGTTAGTTCATGCTTATTAAACCGAAAATTCGGCAAATTTCCAGGTTTAATTAAATGGCGCATACTGTACTGAAAAACTTGAACTTTTAAGCTTTCAAATGTTTGTGGATGAATAAAATTGATCATTGATTCTTAACTCGTAAATGATTCATAAAAATAGTTATCTATGCATATAAAGGGCTGTTCATTCTTAACGAAAAATACATAAATTAAATTTTCAAAATTTATATAAAAACTAAAAAAATTCAACAAATGTTCATCTAAATTTTGGAATTTTTTAGTGTGAAGCTTTTGAAAATTTTCGGGTACGCAGTAACATAGCTCATGAATTTTCAGTGAAAGAAATATATGCAAAATGCATTTATTGTGGGAGAAAACGCCACAAACCTGCGCAAAAAAATTAAAACAATCAACTCCAGTTTTTTAAGTAAAAGCCATTTTCTTGAAATTAATGCAACTTAAAACTTGCAATTTATTGTATTAAAATGCAATGGGCTTTAAAACTGCATATTCGTCAGTTTTTCTAAAACTTCGGATTAAAAGGTTTAAAGTTTGTAGAATTTCTGTAAATTTTTTATACGTATGAATAAGTTCGTGCGGTTTTACAACAGATGGCGTAACTTGATTATTATTCCATCGATCCACATTTCCAAACATTCATTGGAGAGCTACTGTCGTAAACATTCATTGGAGAGCTACAGTATAAGTTTTTTATTTGAAGCGTAAACAACAATATTTTTACCACACTTGAAAATGTCGAATTTCGTGCCAAATAATGTGTTTTTGCGGGGAATTCTTCTTCATTATTTTAATATGAAGAAAAAAGCAGCCGAAAGTCATCGTATCTTGGTGGAAGTTTATGGTGAGCATGCTCTAGCTGAGCGAACGTGCCAGAAGTGGTTTGCACGCTTTAAAAGTGGTGATTTTGGCTTGGAAGACGAAGAACGCGAGGGTGCGCCGCCAAAGTTCATGGATACCGAATTGGAGGAATTGCTCGATCAAGATCCGGCTCAAACGCAAGAAGAGGTTGCAAAAACTTTGGGAGTTGATCAATCAACCATTTCCAAACGTTTAAAAGCCATGGGAATGATCCGAAAGGTAGGCCATTGGGTGCCGTATGAATTGAAGCCAAGAGACGTTGAACGCCGTTTTATGGCATGCGAACAACTGCTTCAACGGCACAAAAGAAAGGGTTTTTTGCATCGAATTGTGACTGGCGATGAAAAGTGGGTCCATTACGACAATCCAAAACGTCGGGCAACGTATGGATACCCTGGCCATGCTTCAACATCGACGTCGGCGCAGAATATTCATGGCCTGAAGGTTATGCTGTGTATCTGGTGGGACCAGCTGGGTGTTGTGTATTATGAGCTACTGAAACCGAATGAAACGATTACGGGGGATGTCTACCGACGACAATTGATGCGTTTGAGCCGAGCACTGCGAGAAAAACGGCCGCAATACGCCGATAGACACGACAAAGTTATTTTGCAACATGACAATGCTCGGCCACATGTTGCACAAGTGGTCAAAACATACTTAGAAACGCTCAAATGGGATGTCCTACCCCACCCGCCGTATAGTCCAGACCTTGCGCCATCCGATTACTATCTCTTCCGATCGATGCAACATGGCCTGGCTGACCAGCACTTCCGTAATTACGATGAAGTCAAAAAATGGATCGATTCGTGGATTGCGGCAAAACCGACCGAATTTTTCACAAAGGGAATCCGTGAATTGCCAGAAAGATGGGAAAAAGTAGTAGTAAGCGATGGACAATACTTTGAATATTAAATTTGTAACCATTTTACGTCAATTTCATTGAAATAATATGTGAGCGAGTCCTTGAAAATTGTATTTCTCATATGACAGCCTGTAGTCGTGCTTATAATGAACATTTAAATGATGTAATTTTTCACATAAAATTGTTAAGAGCCGTATTTTGAATACAAATAGAGAAGCCTGAAAGAGTTTAAATTGATGCAAGTTTCATTTTAAAATAACATCTTAGCACGTCTTTTGAAATACTCTTTATATACCATACACCTAATGGGCGCTTACACCCTTTATCGCTTGGCCGAGAGCCTTCTCCTATTTGTGACGTGCGTCTTAATTTTGCTGCCCACAAACTGCAGATGACTTTCCTTCTTTGCATGAGGATCTTTTTCATGGCAGAAATGTACTCTGAGTTTAGCCCTTGCCCGCCAAGGGGTGACCGCTATTTGAGATTTTGAACAGGGATGATAATCACCCATTGATTGAACAGGAATGATAATCATCAACCCACTCGCTTCTGGCAGTCGATTTCTATGTCTGCTTATTTGCTATTGCGATTCTTCCTACTCTTTCGTATATAAAGCATAGTACTAAGTTCGCGTTTCAAGTGAAATGGCTCCCATAAAAAAAAAATCCAAATTGCATCGATGTGAAATATACCTGAAGTTTCGTATGTAACTCAGGGCAAAGTAGTACTCAGTACTCAGTAGTACTCACTCCGTGAAAACACCGCGCAACATTTTTTCACACTTATTTACATTTAAAACTGAACGAAAACTGACAGTTCGTTTGCGAGTGAAGTGCATGAGTTCGAATACCCCGAAGACAGTGTTAAGCGAAACGTCATCGTCATCCAGTCAATCTTCTTTATATTTCTTTGTGTCTAAATAAATGTGAATTAATTTGTTTAAAAACACTTTTCTTACCAAAATTTGCTAATTGTTTCTGGGACGATGCTCATAAATTTCACGTTTCTTCTCATTTGAAAAGCAATGCTGTGCATTTCACGGCTGTGAAGTTAGTATTAGGCTTAAGTGCTTCAAGTTAACGACAGAGCAGCGTATGCCGAGTATTTGCTAGTTTACTTATAATTTCAACATCTCTAAATTTTCTTTTCTTGTGCGTAAACACTATAATAAAAGTATATTTTTTGAACAAATATAATTAAAGTTAAAGCTCTAAATACGATCTAGGCCACATATCAAATTCCTTTATGACTATTGAGATTCACACTTGACAAATTCTTAGCTATCCTACAAGAAAATAGCTTTTCCCATCCACCGATTCTTTAATTCATTCAAATACAACATCAGATGATGAGTTAGTTGGTAGTCAGATTTCTAATAGTTTTTTGCTAAGTTCTTGAACGAAGGAACACGACCGATGCCGTACGTGAAAAACCCTGCTTATTTTAAAGAGAATATACTCTGTGTCTTATAGATTCGTGGTACACCACCAAGAGTTAAGTGCATACGTATGTGTATGTATACGCCATATATTCGAGTTCAAACGAAATGAAAGACGGCGTCAAAAGTGAGCTCGCTTCAATACGCTCAGAATGAGTATGCAAATAAAACCAAAAAAGCCGTTTCATACACATACATACATCTTAGGGTGTCTCTTATATGAAAAAAAAATCCACTTTCGAAATGCATACCCTCTAAATTTTTTACTAATGCTATAAGATGCTTAAATGTAGAATTTCATCTTTCTAGCATAATTGGAACCAGTGCCGACCGAACTTCAAAGTTTAGTAAAAATCGTGTTTTGTCTTGATATTTCGGTCTGCTGTAAAGTCACCATAAATGCAATAAATTAAGTGAACAAAAGAAAAAATTAAATAAGGTGAACATTAATATTTAATTAAAAACATAAAGTTATAAAAATCAGTCTTGGTAACTTCTTTTAACTGTTTTTGTTTTTCTTCAGCCGTGATAAGTCCGTTAAAATCTTACATTAATTTAACAGCCCTTTCTGAAGTATCATTCACAACTCTCAAATGACTTATTCTTCTTTTAGCTTCCAGAAAAGCATCATTATTATTGTTTTAGAAAACGGTCGTCGATCTGCAGTCGTGATATCTCCCCCCAAATTTATTACGCACAGTTCGACGAATTCGCAGTAGTGATCTCTTACAAAACCTTTGTCTAATTATGCCTTATAAAATACTAACAAAGTGTGAATGTCTGTTTCGGCAACACCTTTTTTAATGAATTTAAGAGATGGTTCAGTGTTACTAGAATCGATGATTTTCCAATTTTCCCTGAACTTTTTGAACATCGGAATATCTGGGCTATTAGTAATTTGCTTAATTTTGGTTTCAAAGACAGCTTCTAGGAATTCTCTTCCTAAGGTTTGCTTCAAATTAGCACGAGCTCCATTGAAATGGCTAGTATTGGAAGCTATTATGTCAGAGCACATTATTTGTACTTTATTGTACTACTTTGAGACGGCCTTAGCTTGATATTTTCCAGAAGAACTTTCTAGTTTTGGCACTACGGCAAGCTGTTCTCTGTCGGCAAACGATAGAGTCCATCTCAAGGAAATGTGACCACTTCGGGTTCATTACTTTGGAAGTCAGATTTTATTGCTTCTGCCCTTGATTTTCTAGTTTCAGTACGAATTCGCGTAATCGAGGATTTGTTAATAGGGAAATCATTGCTATTCAGAGCAAGCGCTTCTACCACCGCATTAAAAATGTAAACAGAGTATCTAATGCTAAACTGGCATCTATCTAAAGTGGCAACTAGTTTAGCTGTTACGATATTCTTTCTACCTTTTTTTGAACATTGTTCATGGCAGGGAACATCCGGCAAGCTGAGTCCGGAGTTCAAGATCTGTTCTTCTCTCCATATAAATTAACAAGTTTCTTTACGAAATTGTGAAATGTCCTTGTTGGAATTCTTGTTTTTCCCCAATATATTATGCACTCCCTAATCACAAGATTTGCACTTTCACAAAAAAATATTGAACTTGAAATTTAAGGGACACCCTAATACATAAGTATATACACATTCAAAAATACTTTACTACTGCAGTATATTTTAAACTTTTAATTTTTATTGAATGAGGAAATGCAGAGAAATGCGAAAAGTAAACACATTTAAAATGCAAAAAAAGAAAAAAAAAAAACGAATTATATGCTCGGGTAACAGAAGTGGTGAAAAAGAAGTAGCTAGCCGGCTTCCTTCCTACCTTCATCACAACGCCGTGATGCCGATAATGGCCAGTTCATGCATCAGCACAAACAAATGCTGGCGTGCGATTCTGACAATTGGCCAGCCATTTGGTCAAAGTGTTGCTTTTAATTAAAACAAGCAGCATAAAACTTACATTTCGTTTATTTTTTCACAGAGAATTTAATGTTACTGCTGCGCGAAAGCAACAACACGAATTTCAGCAGTCGATTGCATTTTACAAAAGCAACAACATATAAATGTTTTGCAAATACGAGCAACTGCCCTTTTGCTGTTTATATGTAATAATAAGCGTTGAGCAAGGGTGTGTGTGTGCGTTTGTCGTCTTCTGAGTGTACTCATATATCAACTGATGTTAATAGTTTTTGCTAGTGAAATGGCCGCTTCGCTCATTGTAGTTATTGATTTTCAAATTAAATGTCCTTAATTGGTGGCATACACACTAACACACATACTTATATGTATGTATTGAGTTGAAGGTGTAGTCAAGGTCATTTTAAATATTGTTATATATTTTGGCATAAAATCACTCACATGCTTGCATATACAAGTATACTCACGCATTCTATGAAACTTTATACTTATACATTTTGAGTTAATTTAAATATCTAATTTAAGCTGTTCTGTAATGGTCGCCAAATAGTTGCTTTTCGTATTTTAATTTTGAGAGCGCTACGCCGATGTAATAGTAAACCAACAACAATCTGTTCAATACAAAAGAAAATAATAATAATACTTTTGGAATTTGATTGCGTTCCAGCAAAATTAAATTTACCATATATGCATTTATAAAATTTTAAAATAAATATTTAAAAATAAGCAAAGCAACTAATTCCACTTCATATATTTTTAAGTTATTAAGGCTAGATCAAAGTATGCAAACAAACTGAAAAACAAAATGCACTCTTGAACAGTGAGTGCCACCGAAAATCGCATTCCATTTTATTTAAAACTTATCGTAATAGTGTATTTTCATGTATTTAATATAAATTAAGTAAATTTTTCGATTCTATTAGAAGCATCTAATCAAATTTTTTACGTTTTTTACAATATATTTTTTAATTTAAATTTGTGGAAATTGAGCCTATTTAATTCTAGTCTTATACAGATGGGTTGAAAAATATCCCTTATACAGCAGAGGAATCAAAATGCGTATCTTCACATTAGTATTTCATCTACCATTTACAAGAAAAATATACTATTTCGATCCGTCAATTTCTTCTTTCTTTACAAGCCATTTCAAAACGATATGCCAGTATATTATTTTTACAATAGAAAAAAGCGCGTATCGTGCCATGATAAAATTCTTTGTAAGGCCGACAGTTTCTGCTGCTAGTTGCCTTGATTTTGTGATATGATTATTTATAATTCCATTTCAAGTAAATAAATAAATAGATAAATAAATAAAAAGCTTTATTTTGTAAGATTTTCAGCAACAAAAATTCCTAAAAAGTGCTGAAAGTCTTAAAAGGGTCTGCTCATTCATTTTCAACTGGACATTGATTAGGTTAGAGAGGTTAAAAGGTAAAGGTAAGAGGTAAAACCTGACCGTACAAACATTGAAAATGAACCAAGTAGTAAACGTCAAAAAGTGCAAAAATCATTGGAAATCAGTGAGCAAGTGCATGATATTATTTCAGAATATTTAATTTTGGTGTTCAGTAATATATACCAGCTTCAAGTCACTAAATTTTCTTTTTTTTTGTTAGGACTATTTTTGTGAATTGAGACGATTCGGGCATTCAGCAATTGCAGTCACAAAAATTTACCAAATTTAGTAGCGAAAGGCAATAGAGATGTTCAGCTGATAATGTGATCCAGTTAAAGAGGATAACGCTGTTAAGTATGGTTAATGAAATCATAGCCTATATAATTTACAAAAGGCTTTTCAACCCGTTGATGCAGGGTCTACGCGCATATTAACACCCTGATGCTTTCCATTTCAATTCAGCCGGGCTATTCGGGTCAGGCTCTTCGATTTCGATGTAACTCAAATATGTTGCTCTCTGGTCAAATATATGTTGCTCGGCTCAAAATCGGTTTTTTCTAATTATATAAGAAATTTTTTTTTTAAATGCTCATAACTTAGTCAAAAATCAATCGATTTTAATGATTCTGGGTTCAAAATGATCGTCATTACTTACAGGAGCGGTTTCTTGTAGAAACAATTGCAAAAAAGTAGTTGAAAACTCTTTATTCTGTCGCTGTTACTCAACTTGGTCAAACTTGGACAAAGTAAGGCGAAGAGCTTGTGCAGAAAATAGAGATATATCCTGTAATATATGTATATATATATTACTGAAATATTTTTATAAAAACAGTTTTCAGAATTGTGTTTTATGTGAACGCTTATTAAAAATATGAGTAAAATTTGAAAAAGTTGAGAAAGTTGATTAATAAAATTTAACTGTTTTTCTCTGAGTTTAAGAGTAGGCCTCAAGTTGATACTATATACAACGATTTTTCGAAAGCCTTTGACTTGGTCTTGCACAAAATACTCATATGGAAACTTAAAAATCTAGGCTTCCACTCAGTTTTCCTATTATGGCTGAAATCATACTTGTGCAATGCAATTTCATTTGCTGAAATTGGGAATACTAAATCGCATACATTTGTGTCAACTTCTGGTGTACCACAAGGTGGAATTGTTGGTCCAATCTTGTTTATGCTTTTCAATAATGATAATGATAATGGCCGTTGTTTCAAATATTCTAAATATTTCTAATATTTGTCTATGTAGACGAATTAAAACTTTTTCGCGGTCCTGTCTATTGAGTACATTGTTATTACAGGAGGACCTAAATCCTCTGAATGGACTCTGCAAGAGAAACTATGTCTTAATGGTAGGAAATGTTATCATATGACGTTTTTCAAGTCTATAAATCCTCTATCCCCAACCTATTATGTGTCAAACTCTTATCTAAGTAAAAAAAAATCGTGAACTTATATGGAATCCGATGTATTCCTCATATTCTCTTGGAATTGAAAGAGTTCAATGGAAGTTTGTATAGTACGTTTTGCTCTTCAACTACGCTCTCGGGACTCCATATTGTTAGATACGTGCTATTAATAACATCCGGGACCATTGACTGTTCAGATCTGCTCGGTCAATTATGCTTCAATGTTCCTAACAGAGTACTTCGCCCTTACGATCTACTTTATATTGAAGTTTTCAGATATATTATATTTAGCTCCATTTCGCCTCTCTTACAAGAGTACTAGAAGAGTTTAATCGGTTGAAGGTGTCGGAAAAATTATATATTAGCAAAAATGTTAAAATAATTAAATATGCTGTTGTTAACACACATGTATCTTTTGCATTGGATATAAAAAGTGGCGCAAAATTAATCACCCTGTCGGAAGATGTATCAGATTTTGTAAATGGCGTCGAATATCAGTCATATTTGACACTTGTGAACTGGACTGTTGCTGGATACAAATAGACAAGCAATGGAGTGCATAAAGATCAAAATAAAAATGTCCAACATTCAAAATATTTTTTTTTATTTAGCATAAAAACAAAATCGGATGATTTATTTTGTGCCACCTTGTACTTTTCCCCAAGCACTAGTAAATCGTACATGCCTAAGATTTCTGCTCATATAGGTACAGCCCCTGCAAAATTTTAAGCATGTCACTATTTTTTTCATAAAAATATAGTTCAAAGGACAACAAAAGCTTTGGGAAAGCTATAGGGAATTTGAACTTTGTACAAAATTTGAGAAAGTTAAAAAAAAAATTTAAAATCTTTCAAAATTTTTATTCTTTACGTAGAAGTTGTATTATTTTTCTGGGTATGCAGTTTGATAGTCCTTTGAATTTTAGTAATAACAAAGTGCGAGTTTTAAGTGCCTATGAAATACCGCTGATTTTTGGAAATCTGTTTTATTGATGGTGCTAGGCTTTTTCTTCTATATAAAAAGATTCGAGCATGCAAAGCGCAAAGTTGAAGTTAGTTCGAAAAAAAGCTGTAAAACAGTGATTACAGCTACCAGAAATTTATTACGGGGATGATACAAAATTATTTGGATAAGTGTATTGTATCAGATCAGCCTATAAGTTCGTTCGTTTTTTAAAGGTGTGAGGTATGTGGTCTTGCGTTGTCGTGGTGAAACAAAACTTTGCGTCTTTTCACTAAAGACGGTCGATTTTTGTTAAGTGCCTCATTCAGGTTTGACAGCTAATGGGAATAATAGTCACCAGTTATCGTCTGGTTTGGTTCCAGAAGTTCATAATAAACAATACCGGCCATATCCCACCAAATAGACAGGAGAATCTTCTTGGGGTGAAGGCCATCTCTAGGTGTCGGTTCTGGTGTTTCATCTTTATCTAACCATTAGCGTTTGCGAACAGGATTATTGTAAAGGACCCATTTTTCATCACCAGTAACGATACGGTTCAAAAAACTTTAATTTTGAAGCCGTTGCAGCAGCTGAGAACACACATTCACTCTGTGCTGAAGGTTGGCGACGGAAAGTCTATGCGGAACCCATTTTCCCAGCTTTGAAACCTTTCCCACAGGTGTCTGTGAACTGTTCCATGCGATGAATTTACCCTCTCAGCTATCATATCGACTGTCAAATTTGGCTCAGCTTCCACGAGTTCGAGCAAGGCGTCCGAGTTAAAGACTTCAGGACGACCAGCGCGTGGGGCATCCTCCACGTCGTGTTAATACTTCGGAATTTTGAAAACCACTTTTGCGCAGTCCTTACACTCACGGTATCCTCTCCGTGAAAGGTGTTTCTGCAGCAGCAGTTGATGCATTTTTAACACTTTTATAAAAAAAATACAAAATGTGTCTCTTATACGCGTTTGAAGATTCCATTTTATTTTTAACAACGCGTGCTTCTATCCGCGATTAAAATCACTTGTTGAATTCACAATATATCAAAGAAAATATAAATAGTTCCGTTATATTCCTAATTTTCTGTATGCAAAAATCGTACAAAAGCGAAATTATGGGTAAAATACTCACGAACTTATGGACTGACCTGATAGTTGTGGGCGATTATGTTATGTTATTCCAAAATTCACATTTTTTAATTTTTGTTTTAAATACCTTTCATGCACCCTACATTACTTTTAACGCTGTTTTTTTTTACCATGAAACATGTGCAAATTGAAAGGATTTCAACTATTGAAATCTGCCAATATCACTCAATTTCTCACTTGTTTGTTTTGTATTAATAATAAGCTTGTAAGCATTATAAACAAAATTCGAAAAAAACCAAATAGCTATTCATCCACGTATGTAAATGAAATTCTTGTATGATTTATAACACATTTATGTACATATTTTGCTTTCCTCTACAATTGTAGTAAATATATCATTTTCAATTTCAGTTGTGTTTTTTAATACCCATTAAGTTGCTTTAAATCACATCAAAACATATTTAATTTTAAATTCAATTTAATTAAATTTTTATTTTTCTTTAGTGCGTTTAAAAGCTGTTTGTGCAAAATAAATTTTGCGTTCAGCCATTTTATGTCTTTAATGCTGTGATTTTGTGTTTAATATAATATGTAGGTATGCATGTGAGTGAGTACATACATGGCCTGCTGGTTCACACTTTACGCCTGTAGCGGCGCCAGAATGGACATATGCTTTTAAATTGCTTTAATAAGCCGTCAGCCATTTACAATTTATGGGAAATACCTGCACGTTGTGTTTTTGTTTTGTAGATATTTATGTAAAATACAACTTAAATGCATAGTAGAGCACACGCACATATACATATACATATTATATTTTTTATAACAAAAAAAAAAAAAAAAACAAAAGAAAAAAAACTTAATGAGCATGGAAATAAAAACTTTAAAACGATGAATTCAATGGGCATGCCTCAAAGTGAAACGAGTCGGTGATGGGGCTGCACCACTTTTGTTCTTTTTTTCGGGGAGTACGGTATTTTCTCTTTGAAATCCAAATTTTCATGAGTGGTATCATCGCGGTGCCTTGTCATGTGTAAAAATATAAAATTGAAGTGAATATGAATGGCGATGAGAAAAAAAAATTGTATTTACATACACATAAGTTATGTTAGGTGAATTTGTTTCTGGTTTCCAATTACATTTTTATTATTATTTTTATTTTGTTTGTTTTAATTTTTCGAGTTCGTTGACTTGTTTATGTGATAATCCACGTGAATATTCCACTTAAGTGTTTAATAGCAACATACACATATGGCCATAGAAATGGCGCACTTATAGTGCCCTCTATAAAATTTTTTATTTTTTAGAAGATTATCCTATATTCGTACATATTTTAATGCCAATGTTATGCTGTGAATTACTTCTATCTAATATCGGAAAATAAGTCCCGTTAACTTTTCTAATATTTTTTTTTTGCCATGTTTCACTCGAAATGCATTACGTTGGACAACGAAGTAGCGCAGTTGTGGTTCAAACATTTAAGCAAATTTTTTTGGGGAATTCTTCTTCGTTAAAATTTAAAATCATTATTTGGAAGGGGATCTCACTGCTCACTTGAAAAGACAAATATCATTTGGGAACTTTACGAAAAAAGTACAAAATAAACAAAACTTGTAGAAATAATGGGTCGTTCACGTAAAATGATTTTTAATTTTATAATTTCATCAAATGTATTAGGACCACTCAAAACAGAGATAGTTCGAAAGACGCGTTTATAGTCTTTCAGCTACAATTCCGCAGTACGAGTACAAGGCCACCGTTAAGGAAAGTAAATATGACCCTTTAAAGTCTTCTCGAACGATATCGCTGGAAATAAATGAGGAATATAACCTGAATATATCAAGTAGACTTAAAGAAGTGTTAAACAGTAATGCCCACATACCATTCAACTTTGAAGTGTGTACGGCTGAAAATATAATAGAACCACCCACTTACCAAGGCACCGTAGATGCTATAAACTATAAGAGCTGTGACAGCTTAAAAACTATAAGAGCTGTGACAGTGACGCAATCAATGCGGGTCTGAGCTCCACAAACCTATACATCAGCTGATATTGCAAATATGGTTACAACAAGAACTTCCTGCGGAGTGGGACGAAAGTATAATTGTAGCAAGACATTAAAAAGGTGATAAAGCCAAATGTGCAAACTACAGAGGCGTCTCTCTGCTGAATACATGATACAAAATATTTTAAAATTTTCTACACAATAAACTAAATCAATAAGCTGAACAAATTATTGGCGGCTATCAATGCGGCTTCAGAGCAGACCGATCAACAATTGACCATTGCTTTTCAATGACCTAAATATTTGTAAAATGCCACGAATACAAAATTATGGTATGATTTCTTTTTATTGATTTTAGACAAGCGTTTGACAGACTCAATCGGAAACATATGTAATATCATCTAAATATGTCAGGCATAACTATTAAACTGGTACGTCTGATCAGCATGACTTTAACAAAAACTTAGGCAAAAGTGATAATTCAAGATAATGTAACCAATTGTTCCGTGATCTGAAGTGTGAAACAGGGAGATGGGCTCCCATCCCTATTTCCCAACCTAATACTAAACACTGTTATAGCTAATATAGATCCAGAAGACACACTTTTTTATAAATCTACACAAATGTGTGCCTATGCGGATGCCATCATAATTATAGCCAGAAGCCAACAAGCTCTGAAAGAAACATGTATGTGCCTAGAATCATCTGCTACGATGCTAGGACTTGAAAAAGCCAAATATGTACAGGGTTGGCCATATTAAACTGACCCATTGAGTAACCCTATAACTTTTTACTGTAATTTGAAATCTAAGGTTTACGTCAACAAGCCAAAGACACTAGGCGCACTTAAGGCCAATATCCGACGGGAAATAGCCGCCATATCGGCCGAGACGCTGGCCAAAACTATGGAAAACGCCGAAAAACGGGCACATTACGCTATACGAGCTAAGGGCGACCACTTGCGCGATATCATATTCAAAAAGTGATGTAAACGAATCTCCTTGAACTAAATTAAATGTTTTTCACAATGAAACACAAAAAAATGTTTCTTTTTCCATATTTTTTTAATAATCACATGGGTCAGTTTAATATGGCCAACCCTGTATATGGAAGGTGCGGCACGCAACATAACGTATATCACAAATCGACAGCAGTCACATGCGGTAGTGTAGGCGAAGTCTGGATGCTGAAGTCAAAAGAAGTCGATCAATTAATTTGTTTCGAATGAAATATTCTCAGAAAGATGTATGGCCCTATACGACTTGAAGATGATACTTATCGCATTAACGCATAGGTACAATGACGAGTTAGATACACTTTTCAGGGGTGCAAATGTTATCATATACGTTAAAGCGCAAAGAATTCGATGGTACGATTACATTCTGCGAATGAGTAAAAAGAAAAGCTGAAGATTCAGTGACGTGGAGATGAATTCGAACGGAAGCAATGGCTCACAACAAACTGTGATGCTATGATTCAGCACCTGTCACGATGTCATAGACGTGTTTCGAAGCCCCGCGATCGTATTTTTTGAGCATTTCCTTCGACCAATCGACACGAGCCTTTTTTGAGCGATTGACAAATTGTGTGGGATCCAACGCGAACAAATTTTTTTGACAGTCAAATGTTTATGCAATATTGAATGTATGCTGGTCCCACTAATGCCTAAGATTGTCTCAATCTCACGATAGGTCACATGACGGTCTTGCAATATCAGTTCGCGCACAGCAGCAATGGTTTTCGGAACAACAACTGATTTTGGACGACCTTCACGAAATTCGTCTTGGAGTGAACTACGACCACGATTGAATTCACCATACCATCGATAAACACTAGTCCTTGATGTAGCTTCATCAAAAAATGAATTAAGTTCATCCATACAATGTTGCTGAGTTAATCCACGTCGAAAGTTGTAAAAAATAATCGGAGGAAAATGTTCACGATTTAATTCAATTTTTGGACCGAGATGAATCTTTTAAGTTACTGTAAACAACACAAATAGCGCTGGTATTTCAAAACGTTCTGAGTACGTAAAAGCCAAAAAATGTCAAACTTTGCGATACAGCTGACAGTTGCCAGATTGCAATACCAGGGTTGCCAAATCCCGACATATAAAAGGCACCCCTCGTACGGGTTAATCAAAAAATATTGTACGGGCGTGTCGGCAGAAAAAAACCGTTACTGCCTTTCGCAAATGCCGTTAAAAAACCAAGGAACAAAAAACCAAGAGTTCAGTAGTTGAGGGTAAGTTGAATGTTTGGAGATCATTTACTTGGAATGGAGATGGACCAATAGTGAGTATGAATGGCACCATAGATAGTTTGCTATTCTTGCGATTTTCAAAAATACTAAACAAATAAATTTAAAAATGGCAGTAAAGCATGGATCTCTATTCCTTTGGAGAGATGACAAAAGTTAATAGAAAGATTCCCTCGTAAGTGTTTTAAAGTTTTAAAAAATAATGGATACTCAACAAAATAATAATCAGTGAAGAAATAAATAAACAAATTTTACCAATTTGAAATAACTAAGTTCTGTTTTCCTTGCAGGTTGATAAAAGTGGGACATTTCAGTGCCCAATACAAAATGTGATACATATATACCGATTTCTCCACCTAGATAAGTTGTAGATACTCAATTGTTTTTTATTTAGCGTTGTTTTGATAATACTGCAATAAGATAATAGAATTGTACAAAAAAAAATTTTTTACTAGGTCATCCAGTAAAAATAATCATCATTATATATATGTATTTTTTTTCGCTTTTATAACGTAGTTAGAAGGAATTTTTAATTCTAAATATATGTTATTGCGGGAAAGTGCGCTATTTCTCTGCCCATAGCTGTATCCATATATATATATATGTACGTATGTATAACTGCTTAAAATATTTGCGTTTATAAAAATAAACACACGTGTTTTCCGAAAGATTTTTCATGCAAGTTTTGCCAATTAGTAATAGCCTCTAATTTTTAATAGCCAATTCTAAACCCAATGAGTTCAAATTGACCGCAAAATAGCTATTTGCACATGTGGAAGTATATTCGAGTAAGCAGCTGGTGGTGAAATATTTGCACATATCGAATTATTTACTATATCACCCCAGTAGAACTAGGGATTTTTTAGTAGTTTGCGAAAATTATTTTGCGAGTACGCCACTACTCTCATTTTCTCCTTACACTTCTGTGCATTAGCATGTTATTTTGAATACATTGTCTGCCATATGAGAGCGAGTACGCGGAAAAACTCGCTTTCACCTCCAAAACAAACAATGAGAGAGTTTTAAGGTTTTGGAGAGATAAAACTAGAACGCTTATTTGGTTTAACAACTACAGCGCACGCTCGATAACGTTAACTAATTCAAACCAAGGCAGTTCACGTTAACAAAAGTGTTTACGTTTTGGAATGCCCAAAAAGACTAAGTAAATATATTTTTTTAGATTTAAACTCACATTTTATTCTTGTTTTCGTTACATATTAATTGAAAATTAAGTCATACGATGGTTTTATTTAAAAAAAATCAGTCATCTTTTTTGGTATATTCTGTTTTTCTAAAACTTGAAGCATAGCTTTCTCCCTTAACCGTCTTAGCACACTCATATCATTTTGATCGACGTCTTCATGACCAGCCTTGTTGAAAATTTCAACTGCTTCAGTCGGCTTAATTTTCTCCAGTTGCTCTGATACGCTGTCATCATCGGATTCGTCCTCTTGTTGATGATCGTCATCTGCATTGCCCGCCTCGATGTCTTCGTTCCACGGTAACGTGAATTCAATCTGAAATTTTTAATAAAAAAAGTTTTTTCAATAACCCACATACATATCTGCGAACACGAATGAACCTCAGGATTTAAACTACTAAGGAGATCGACGGTGTTGCTCATCAAGGTGCGACGTTCAGCTTCCCATTTTTCTTTTAAAACCGCCAACGGAACATCGTCTTCGGGATCATCATTGTTTACCGCAAAATTTAAAATACTGTTCCAGCACTTAGCTAATGCTGCTTCAAGCTAATTTTTTTCACCGACTCGAGCAAATCAGACTTTGTCGCTGCTATTGAAGCTAGAAGGCTGTTTCTGTAATGCAACTTAGTGATTGCATTCTGATCCAGCGGTTGAATGAGGGGAGTAACGTTTCGTGGCATAAACATTGCCGAAATTTGCCCATTCTCCGTTGTCAGTTCAGCTTCATTTGGGTGAGAAAGAGCGTTGCCGATTAGGAGGAGAGTTTTAATTGGTAAGGCTTTCACCTTACCTTTCACCTTAAAAAACAACCAGTTAACCTTAAAAATCGGACAAAACTTAATAGGAATATTCACCTGTGGAACAAATGACTCATGAAACCATTGCTTGAAAATAGTCGACGTCATCCAGGCGGATTTCGAGCTCTTATAGTCGGTGGGACACTGAAAGTTTTTAAAGCAGTGTGGATTCTTCGCCTTTTCAATTACCAAAAGCTTAAGCTTGTGGCATCCAGTGACATTTGAACAGCATAAAAACGTAATTCGCTGCTTCTCGGACTTTACCCGTGGTGCTCTCTTCTCCAAACTTGACGCATACGTTTTCTCTGGCAAAAGTCTCCAGAATATCCCCGACTCATCAGCATTATATAACTGATCGTTGCAAAACTCCAATTCGGCCATTTTAGCTCTAAGCTTTTCTTTAAACGGATCCACTAGCTGAGGTTGCGAGGAAAGTTTTTCGCCTGATATTTTAAGAAGACGAATACCGTACCTCTTCTTGCATACTTGGAGCCATCCATCACTAGCGAAGAAGTTTGCTTCATTTTCTTTAAATTTTGCCTTTTCTTTCAACATTAGATCACTTACTGGCCAGTTTTTATCTCGTATTCGGATAAACCAACGATAAAGAGCTCACTCCATTTTGAGTTAGTCTGAAGAACGCAGTGTTTTTCTATTTCCGGGTCCACAATACGTGTTGTTTACGCATTTTAAAATCACTTGCTTTTTCGCTTTAATGTTACAAATTGTTGATTTAGCAACATTATTTCTTTGCTAAAATCGTGACAGATGAGCCTTTCTTTAAAAAGCCGAGAATTTTAGCCTTTTGTTTTAATGACAAGCACACGGATTTTCTAGAACTCATTTTCACCAGAAAACATAAGACGAAACACTCTTTGCAAAATAAAAACCGCGACTGAAATATTTTACTCCTTACATGCAATTACGAATAAAATGCCTATTTTATAGTTAGGCGATTCCCTAATTTCAAAATTACTTGAGATCAATATAAAATACATTCAAATAATTGTAACGTTTATTGTTCATGTTACATATAGAGTTTTTGGGTTTGTTCACGTTTTAGAGTAGTCAATGTACAAAAATGTTTGTTCACGTTTTGGGGTGTTCACCCTTTAGAGCGTTCACGCTGTATTGCATATAATAATATGCCTTTTCCCCTTGAGCGAACTATATTTTTGTTATGGAATTAATAAGAACAAATGACGGAGGAACTTCTTTTATTGCTAAAAACTCATGCCACTCTCTTGTATTGCTCCACAATGAATAACAGAGGAGTACAGAATCGAGAAATCTATTGCATTGCACATCTGTGGTATTACATCAAAATGAATACTCTTTGATTTTGGAGGATAGAGGAAATCCAACCGCCGAAGACGAATCATCCTTCATCAAGACAATGCGACCTGTCACGCATGGACACACACAAAATAGTTTTTGAGCCCTCAAAAGATCGAACTAATAGGACATCCGCCTTACAAGAAGATAGGCTCACATTTAATGATTTCTTTTTGTTCCCGACAACAAAAAATAAGTTGAGAAGTCAAAGTTTTTCAAGGTATGAAAAACTGTTGAAGCCTTGAAACAGTACGTTTTGGGGATATCCACTTTTGTCTAGCAAAAGCGTTTTGAGAACTGATTAAAGTGCATGCAGATGTGTATTGATTTCCAAAGAGATAATTGCGAAAAACAATATAGGGACTTTCATTATTATTTTATTGAGCTTTCATTATTGCGCGCAAAGTAAAAAAAGGAAAATATCGTATTTAGTTATCATCCAGCGAAAGTTCAATTCCTATACTCATATATAATATGTATACAACCGCAATAATTAGTCCGTTGGGTATTGCCATTTCTTCTTCTTAATTGGCGCATAACTTCTTAAGCGATTTTGGTCGAGTTTAACAAAGTGCACCAGTCATTTCTTTCTCGTACTAACCGGTACCAGTTAGACACACCAAGTGACGCCAAGCACTTTTCCGCCTGATATTTCGAACGCAGAGGAGACCTTCCTGTGTTACCACCAGCTGGTACCACCTCGAATACTTTCAGAGCCGGAGCGTTGGTATGCATTCACACTGCCATTTACATGGTCCTAAAAAATATCTTCCTAAGGGTACTACTTGTTTATAAAAAAATAACTTTTTTATTTTTATTCAATGTATAAAAAAAAATATAATAAAAAAATAATTACTAATTCTGCTTTTGAAATTGCGCTTAGACTCTTTAGTTTCAGTTTCCTCCATTTTTTAATTAAAAAAAATGTATCTTGTCCGACCTAAGTTCAATACCTATTGAGCACATAGAGCATTTTGAAATAATAGAAAATGTGTTTTTTCCAACAGCGGCCGTACCTCGGCTGGACCTCACAGGTTAGCTTCTGTCATCAAAATATCTTCTCTTGGAAATTCGGTCCTTCCGACCTGGCTTAAAAGATCAGCACCGCTCTATTTGCTTACTCTTCCGTCCTCTTAAACTGCTTGAAATATTTTAATAAGTATTAAAAAAATATATATTTTATTACTTTGTACTGTTTACGTCACTAAATCTTTTCCATATTTTCTTTTTAATTATAGAATTTTGAACCTGTCGCTTATCCCAATGTTTACTATGGAAAATTTTACGAAGGAGACTCGTATATTATTTTAAAGGTAAGTTCATATGCATTAAAACAAACAAGAAAGTTACAAATAATTCGAAGTTGTAAAAATAACTAAACTTAATATAGTAACAAAAAATACTAAAATAAAAAAATAAAAAATAAGAATAAAACCCTTTTATTCCGGGAACCTTTCATACAAATGTGTTAAGGTAATGAAAGGCATTTGAATATACTTTGATCGGGAAGTAAAATTGTGAAAAGGGTTACCACCTACCTACAAATATTAATTAAATATATATGCAAATTCAGTAAATGTTTCCTTCACGATTTTGGTGTTATTCCAGTTAAATTTTCAGAGCCACTTGCTACCCAAGTAATAAAATTTAACCGAATGAAATATGTAACTTACGAAAGTCAAGGCATTTCCTTGTGTGATCTGTTATATTCGGTCAGGTTTAGTGATTCAATTCCCAGTGAATTTTAATACAATTGCCTGAAATTTTTATTGAAATCAACTCGTAACTGAATTACGCAATCTGCACGCTTAGCAAATTTGCACAAAAAGATTCGCCTGATTCAATTCTAAAATATAAAATTTTTCTAATTAGTGGAAATTTATTGAATTTGTCTAAAACAAGCCACTCGGTAGCCTGAAGGCCCTTCGTAATACATTAATTTGGTTTACATCCCCTAACTAAATTGCTGAAACCATTTAGATCTTTTTAGGAAGGTGAGACATTTTGCAGATTTCATAGGTCTACAAAAAATGATCGCCAAGATATTTGGCACGGCTTCTTTGAAGTGCAGGACATTCACAGAGGAAGTGTTGTGCCGACTCAATTTCTTCTTCATTTCCGTAACTCCTGCAGAAGTCATTGTGAGGTACACCCATTTTACTGGCTAGGGTGCCAATAATGAAGTGACCCATTATAATAACTGTTAGGACGCTGTTGAATCCAAGCACACGGTTTGTTCTTTTAGGCGCTTTGGAGACTCTGCAGTTAGTAGTCAGAAACCACCTTCTATTGGTTTCCGCGATTACGTTTTAGTCGCTCGCAGTGTATTGTTCGTTTTGAGAAATGCTTATACACACTACCACTCACTGAAGGTCAAGCTCATAGTATTTCCTTGCACACTCATCCGATTTTTCATTTCCCTCCACTCCAGAGAGTTCGGCGACCCAACAAACTGTGGATAAGAGAACGCGACCTCCTGCATTCATTTACCCATCTTGAATTGATGTGCACTGATTTCTAACTTTATTCAAATTAATTTGATGTAAATTGAATAATTACACTAGTCAGTTGGTATTCCTTATTAGAATAAAAATCATCAGAGTATCTGAAATAAATTTCGCATTATTTTTCTCAAACTTCAAAATAAACGGATTTAATGGGTAAACTGATATAATATATATTCGCATTAAATCTTTTTACCAAACTAAACTAGAATCTTCCATTAGCATTAGTGTATTTCCAAATATGCTCCTAAATATTCCGTGCGTATTTGTACCTGCACTCGTATATGTACCTACGAGTATAATCATAAAATATCTATTTAGGTACATATATTCCTCCGCATTCCTAATGCAAGTGTGCAACTTTTTCGCAATTGCCAGTATTTCTTTGCTCATTAGCGGTAATGCCAAAAGTGTTGCTCCTAACTTGAGTTTTCCAATTGGAAACTCATTCTATACATTCTCACTACGACTTGGTATACCTGAGCGACCGAAAGCATTGGCCACCAAGTAGAAAATCCATGAAATATTATAAAAGTATTTGAAGTTTCCCCTGCATCCTTTACTGCATAAAAACATACTTTTTCACTTAAACATTGCGAAACTTTGCATTTGTTCAGCGTAAATTTGGCTTAGAGCCACCCACAAACTGAACTGACTACTCAAGCAATTCATTGCTTGTGCCATTTTTCTTGCATTCACTTCTAACCAATACACACACACACACACATATATATATATATATATATATATAGAAACATACGCACTTAGGTATTTTCTTTTTACTACTCATTTGTGAATTTTTCTTACACCTGCCACACTTTAGACTACCGAAGATCCAAAGAGCCAAAAACTTTCGTGGGACATTCACTTTTGGTTAGGTGCTGAAACAACCACTGACGAAGCTGGTGCTGCGGCCATTTACACCGTTCAACTGGACGACCAATTGGAAGGTGTACCAGTGCAACATCGCGAAGTTCAAGATCATGAATCACAATTGTTTCTTAGCTACTTTAAAAATGGTAAGTTTCTTTGAACGCACTAAAAAGTTTCACTCCACCAAATGAGGCGCAATGCACTTCCGCAATGTGTGTTCGGGCAGCTAGCTGCTATGCATTGGTGAACGCGAAGTAGTGTGCTGTGTACTTTGAGCAGGTGACCGGCAACTTTGGGTGTTAATGGTGGATCGGGCCATCGACGCAATGCAAATATAAATTGCATTGCATTAAGAATTCCATGAAATTGCACTTTTCACCAATCATCTGAGTTGCCATGCAACGGCAGCATATTGCTAATATATATACATGCATACATAATATGCATGTATATGTACATACATCTCGCTCCTTCCGCTCCTTTGGTCGAGTCTTTATCTGTGATGGTATGAGAGAGGCAACAAACTGGTTGGGTAATTAATTTGCTTCCATACAGGTGTACGTTACGAGAAGGGTGGTGTGGCTACTGGTTTCGAGCATGTTGATGTGAATGCTGTTGGCGAAAAGCGTCTCTTCCAGGTGAAGGGCAAACGCAATGTGCGGGTGCGACAAGTGGTTTTGTCTATAACGTCGATGAATCGTGGCGATTGTTTCATTTTGGATGCGGGCGAAGAGATACTCGTATATGTGGGTGAGAATGCAAAACGTTTGGAGCGACTAAAGGCTATTTACGCTGCAAATGAAATACGTGATCAGGACCATCATGGACGTGCGAAAGTGAACATTATTGGTGAGTAATGAAAAAAAGAGTAACTCCTAAAGAAAGGATAAGGATCATAAGTGAGTAAATAATGCTTTGTTAAGAAGCAGCAACTAAGAACTGTGAAGGCTAAGTAGCAGAACGATGCTATGACAATCGATCTTGGTTTTTTTGATATGATCTTAAATTTTTTTGAAAGTTGGTTTAACTGTAACTGCTTATTAGTGTATGGACCGACGTCTCGCTCGATTTGTAAATGCACGTAATATAAGAGTACATATGCAAGCGCTCCGCTAGCTCAGTACTTTGCACTGATTATTCACTGGTTCGCCGTAAGCGTTTAAATATGACTCGAAGAGTTAATGAAATCCCACTATGAAACCTTCAGCGATTACTGAGCATAAGTCTCAGCTATTAATAAAAAAATTTGCAAAAGTCCACGAGATATTCCAAACATCATGTTAATCAAAGT
This sequence comes from Anastrepha obliqua, assembly GCF_027943255.1. Taxonomy (NCBI): domain Eukaryota; kingdom Metazoa; phylum Arthropoda; class Insecta; order Diptera; family Tephritidae; genus Anastrepha; species Anastrepha obliqua. The sequence goes on from NC_072892.1 coordinate 95,185,275, forward strand.
TTCAAACTTTATACAAAATTGCAAATTTTCATCAAAATTTCAAACTTCTTATCAGAACTTAAAAAAATAATAATTTGTCTCACAGTTTTATGGCCCATTGAATTTTGGTATAAAAAAGTGTAAGCTTGGAGTGGCTCAAAAATCACGTTTATTTTGGGCATTTTTTTGCTAACGGTGTTAGGTGTTTAGATTCATATAAAAAAATATGGAGTATTTGTTGTATAGAGAAAATGCACTAGTCCTTCAGCAAAAAAAAAAAAACATTTAAAAAAATTCTGACTAAGAAATGAGCAAATTTAGTGAAAATTCGTTGAATTTTTTTTTTTAATTTGCCCGAAGTCTGAAAATTGGATTTATGGGCTTTTTGATAAAGAATGAAACATAATTTTATAAACAAATAATTAAAATAATATAACAAAAAAAAAAATAAGTCATAATTTTTCAACATGCGGTGACCTCAATTTAATGTCATTTACTTTGTAAAGGGTCTTTCAAAAGTGATGCCGAGATGTTAGTAGTGAATAATATCTAAACCGTACCGCGCAAACTTTTACCGACGATTAATCCGTCAACATCTAACTCTTTAGATATATCACCAAGGGTTCGACATACGTCTTCATCCAAAAATTGTTGTAGTAGAGTATAATCGAATTTTTTCGGTGCCCCTTCGCGATCTTTACCACTCACGTCGAAATTGCCACTTTGGAAACGTCGAAACCACTCTTTACAAAATGTATTTGTTGGGGCGTGATTACCCTAAATATTGGTCAATATACGAAACGTTTCAGCAGGACTGTTTTGTGAAAGGTAATGATGAAGCCTGACTTCTCGCAAATGTTGTTTTTTCAAGACGAACGCAGACATTTTTTGAGTCAGCTAAAAAGGATTTTTATGCTTCACACGAATGTCAACTATTGCGATCGAGACCTCACATATATACCTTCAAATCACCAATCAATAAATCTTTTCTATATTGTCTTATTATCATACTTTAAGCACTTTGCTCTAATAGCACTCTACTAATGCTAAAATCAAATACTAATTTAATGCAAAATGAACTCAATGCTTTTTTATAGATACCTTCTCATCGGATGTGGCAAAAGAGCACTTTTTCTCTACGCTCGGCTCAGGTTCAGCTGATGAAGTGCCAGATGAAACCGCTGACGAGGAGGATGGAGCTTTCGAGGCGGCCGATATCCAAGCAGTTACACTTTATAAAGTGTCTGACGCTAGTGGTTCTTTGGAAATTGACAAGATATCTGAAAAGCCTCTTCGCCAGGAGATGCTCAATACAGATGATAGCTTCATTCTCGACACTGGTTCGGGTATTTATGTTTGGGTTGGGCGCGGTTCCACACAAAGAGAAAGGACCAGCGCTATGGTATTTGCTGATAATTTTTTAGAGACCAAATCATATCCGAAATGGACACAAGTGCATCGAGTTGTTGAAGATGGCGAACCAACTCCCTTTAAACAATACTTCACCACCTGGCAAGATCAGGGTATATATCATAAGCATTTGGTGCGCACTGCTTTGGGTTACAGCACCGATGACTCTGATTACGAAGAACCTGATGATATCGATTCGGTTATGCAGAATCTGAAGAAGAGCGGTGGACGGGCCATTGCTTTCATGCCTGACAATGGCGAATATGATATCGAGCATATTATAAAATTTAGCTCGGAATCCGATGATGATGTGGTGCGCACTATTGTAGAGTTCGAAGGTACCACACCTTTAATCGGGCAGTATGCCTACATCATCACATACAGGTACAATGCTAAGAGTGGCGAGTCTGGCAAACTCATCTACGTTTGGGAGGGCGCAAAGGCTAGTGAGGCGGTGAAGGAGCGTTCCTTCAATGATGGTTTGGCTATGGCACAGGAGGAGAATGCCATATTGGTGCGTACAGGACAAAGCCATGAACCACGTCATTTATTAAAGATTTTCAAGGGTAAACTGATTACACCATTTACCGAAGAACCAAAAAGTGCACAACTCTTTCGCGTACGTGGCACCGATGCTAGTGATGTGCACGCAAGTGAGGTCGAATGTGGTTCTTCGTCTTTAAATTCAGGTGATGTATTTGCACTGGTCACGCTCGACCACAAGGTATACATTTGGATTGGAAAGGTGGGTTTGTGCGCTTTGCGAGTATGTTGAAAAAAACGGTACTGATGCAATTCATATGACTTATGTAGGGTGCCTCTGATTTTGAAAAAACATCTGCCAATGAACGTTTTACGCACTACTGGCCTCATGGAAAGGTGGTGATTATAGAGGAAGGCTCTGAACCGTCTGAATTCTGGGAAGAGTTGCATGGCTATGATCGCGATGCGAGCAATTTAGGAGCGCCATTGCTTGAGCCACGTCTTTTCCATTGCCAATTGGTTGCCTGGCGCACCAAGGTGGAAGAGGTCCGTGATTTTCAGCAGTCGGTAAGTTATCGGATAAGATTTAGTTCGCCATAAAGCATACTTCATTTTTAATTTGCTTTATTAAGGATCTCGATGTGGATGATGTAATGCTGCTGGATGCCGGTGATGAAATTTATTTATGGGTAGGATCAGGAGCCTCTGTGGAAGAAAATGCTAAAATCTTGCAAATGGTTAAGGTAAATACTTTTTTCATTCTATTTATTAATTAACATGTACATATTCTTGAATTTTAAAATATAAGTTGGGTTGATTAAAAATGTTGGCTAAAAAATAATGCTCAGATGTCAGATTACTACCAGAAAGATGAAATTTTGTGAAAAAAATAATGTGCGGATTTAAAATAATGAGACTGACACTGCTATAGTAGAAATACTTATGCGTCAAATGTAGCTGGAAATCTCTCTCTATCTCTGTACCCTTCGCTTCTGTGACCGAATTGGCGTAGCTTTCAGTGGCATTAGTAGTTTTAATGAGAGAGAAATAACGAAGTGGAAGGTAATAATGTTTTTGAGTGGTTAAAGCATTTTCAAGGTGATCCATTTATGACAATATCCAGAAGTGTGTAATTTGGCTCACGCGATTAATCTTGAAATGGGACTATAATCAAGTACTACTGATTCTTGCTGAACTTCATGAAAAAATAACAGAAACCCGATTTGAAATTTGAAGCGACAAATTTTTGTTAGCTGCCAAGAGATTTCTAGCCAAGCACATATCCTGGTCTTGACCATCTACCTTATTCGCAGGATTTTGCACCATGGAAGTTTATAAGTTGTATTAAAAGGAACAAGATTTGAGTTCGAAATATCTGGTAAAGAGGTTTGTTCTCTAAAGGTAGTAACTGCGAATTGTAGGCATAGAGAAAGGGGGTATTCAGTGAGGGTACAATAAGTATAAATAGAAATGTATGAAAGCCAAGTACCATCCTTCCTGACGTCAATCTCGTTACCTACCAACCTACAAACTACCTACAACTCATATAATGAAAGGAAAGGTATGAGCTCGAAGTAAGAATGTCGAATGAACTAAAAATGACCGCTGTATGAATTAAAGCTTAAAGAATGAACATTGCAAAGGTATATAAATATATAATCCGTTTTGAATCAAAGGACTTGGACCAGTGAACTTGGTGAGCTGATGCATCTGGAATACTAGCAAGACCACGATTGACATCAGGAAGAGGCAGGCAGTGTGTTTGGAGCAGTTGAGAGAGAATTATATAATACGAGTTGCTACTGTCTGGCAAAATAAGTGCTTCCAAGTTTTGATCCATTCACCAAATAGTCTTAAGCTTTAACTCTCAGACTACCAAATGTTAAATGCTTCATGGAGCTGCTTTAACTTCCTTTCGCTTGCCTCTATTATACTCTCTTTTCTTTCCTGCTAAGATCTATTATTATCTATTAAATATAGTGTGCCTAACTTTTATGGTACATTTTTCATACAAAAACTCGAAAATAAAAGCGACTGCGTTGATCCTACGAAGATTACTTTGGAGGAAGTATGTAAAATAATATTACCCTTTAAGGGTTAAGGGAGTAATTTAGGATTCAATAAAAGCCTGAGGAATGTATTGGAACCATGGCTTCACTCAAAAGGACAAAAGCTAATCCGTTAAAGGCGAATTCAAATTACTTCATCGACAAAATTTACTAATTTCATAATTGGTTTTCATTCCTTTTTCAGAAATATATCAAACAAGAACCTACCGATCGTACAGTTGATACTGTGAGCGTAATTCGGATCACCCAAGGCAACGAGCCGCGTGTCTTTACTCGCATGTTCCCCACATGGGACAAAGATTACTGGAAGGTCAGTGGACTTGAATGATTGGCTTGCTTTTTATTGGCTGCTTTTGTTAATACTCGTATGCTTTGTTGTTATTGTTTTTCTAAGTGAAATTTTGTCGGCTTTGTATTTATTTGAAAAATTGAATAATTAAGAAAAATAAAATATTGGAATAAGAAATTGTAAGTATACATAAAAATTTATTTATTTATAAACTACGAGATTTCCATGCAACCGTTTGATGTATGCGACTGCTTTACTTGTTGGCTTTTTATTAATCAGCGGTCAATATTAATACTTTAAAATTTCTGAGTTTTAGTACTTTGTTTAGAAAATATAGTCATACATACGATCATACTTTGTTTAGAAAATGTAATCAATCAATTTATACTTATTTGATCAGAAATAAAACTCATTTTTCGAGTGTTATTTTTGTGCTCTGAAATAATAATTAATTTGTTAGTAGTTATATTTCCGATCGAAAATTATAGTTTTTTTGGTTTTAAATGTTTGATCGATAACACCGTGCAATAATTTGAGGGCCATTGTCTGAGGGCAAAATGATTCCAACTCTGCATGAAAGACTTAGATCCATATAGTAAAACTTCAAAATCGGTTTGCATTCTTGGTTCAAATTTCTTGCCTCTTTAAATTTTCAATATTTTGCCTTAGTGTTTATAGAATACATGAAAAACAGAGTTAAAATACATATCGGATAGAAATATGTTGTTCAGGTGCATATAATAAAATTTTGCGAGGAATATTTTGTGGAACACTTTAATCCATTGGGTCGTTTCAGCCACTTTTTTATAAAGTCTGAATAAAATGGCTTTCTTAAAGCCGATAGAGTTTCAAAATATTGTAGAAAATTACTCTCACACGAAATCTTTGTGCAAAGATAATATGATACTAAGTAATAAAAATATTATTATAATATGTGGAATGCTTAGCTGGCATTTTTTGTTTGGCTGTTACCTCAGAGACCGCTGGGGGCGGACTCGCCACTTAGACACACCAAAAATTAAAATTGAGTGGACGTGAATGGGTTCATTTTTAAAGAAATGGAAAGAGTGAGATGATATATTTCTGATGACAGCTTTGAGGCCTCAGTCGGCCAAGATTTGACTGATTTATTTAAGTTTTTCTTAATCCTATTTCCAAAGAAGTTAAAACCAGCATAAACCATCTGATAATTCCATTGATAAAATTTTAAAATTATTTTATGCAGTACTTTTAAGCTTAAACTCTTCGACCAGCTGCGGAGATTTTGTACACAAAATATTTTTAAAATATAGTTTTATTTATAAAAACTCGATTTTGGGAGGTACCTTCAAATTTGTCCAGCTCTCGCAAATCTTCATAATTTTCTGAAATATTTTTGGGGAAGTCTTAAAGTAAAATAGTTATTTTATTTATTTTATTTTTAAACATTTGTATAATAATAAACTATTTAACAAATAACTGCTTAGCAGCGCTAGCAACAAAGGTCTTCGGCTGTTAAAGTAAAATAACTCTTATATAATTCCAATGGGAAAACAGTATAAATTGGTTTTTGTATAAAGAGTGATGTACATACCTCATATATAGGCATACTGATTTTTGCACTGATAAAAATGTATATAAAAACTAACTGTATTCACACATATAGTACATTAAATAACTATTGCACAGAGACTTATTGAGAAATTTTGACAACTTATTTGTTTCTTATTTAAGCACATAATTTTTTTGTATGAAAATGAAAAAAAAAAAATTAATTAATTTTCATCAACATTGCAAACTTTCTAATATTCTGGAGTTAAAACTTGCGGAAGTTTACTTTGAAAAAAAAAAAATTAATCTTTTCGCGAAGTTCATAGACCGAAATATTAAAGAAAATGTCGATTCGTCGTCGTTTTCAACTTGTTGGCTCATGTCCTTCCTCTACGTGGAACATTTCATATAAGAATCTTGGCTTATGTGTTTAAAAAAATAAAACTCATACAAGAATTGAAGCGAAATGACAATCGTTTCCATCCTATTTTTGTTGATTGGGCTCATTTCGATTTATTATTTAGATTCATTCGAAGAAGTAGTAAACAATTTTACTGATCCCATGGACCATGTAACTCGTAACCGGTGTGGGCATATACCAGATATCATATTCAAAAAATGAATGCCATGAAATTATCTACCAGATTATGATAAGAAAAAATTTTTCAAATAATATTTCCTTTCCTTTTTGTATAATCATTTTAAATTCTCAAACTAATTCTCAAACTCTTAAAAAACACCCTTTAGAAGAAAGCATCCAACAACGTCGGCAAGAAAAAATTATTAAAAACTTTGAGCCCTTCATACTTTGTGTTTATCAAAATTCAATAAGCTATAAAACAGCGTACTCGAAATTCTTCTAAAAATTATGATAAAAAGAAATTTAAATTTTGATACAAATTTGTAGAGTTTTTGTTTAGACTTGCACACAGTTTGAATTTAGATATATATGGCATAGTTTTTCTGAGAGAATGAACTACAATATATTTTCATAAAAAACATGAAATAGGAAGCAATAAATTGTCAAAACTTCTCAATAATCTCAATTTTCACCAAAATTTGTTGAGTCTTTTTTCATATTAAAATTAAATGAGAAACAACTTAATTGTCAATTAGTCCTTGTGCTATAATTATATAATGGTGTGTATATATTTATAACGGAGTGTGTACAAGTGTACATGTATGTGTGTATATAAAATTAGTTTTACACAAACCGAAAGCCTTATATTCGCTTATATTTAGTTGATATTTATACATATGCAATGCCCATTTTACAGTAAGACAACCCTACTCCGCTACCGAAATATTTTCCCCATATGTATGTATTTAAATGTTTCCTTACCCACCTTTAAACTTGACACTTTCATGTTGAATACTAACTCCTACTAACAAATGCATATTGAGTAGGAGGAAGGAGTGAGAGAAGAAGAGGAAGAAGAAAATTATGAGGAGGAGACAGAGGAAATAAAAAGTAGGAAGATGACCGAAGGTAAATATGCGCGTAAGCAAGAGGGCGAAGATACAGAGAGAGAAGATGAGGAAGATGAAGAGGATGATGAGGAGGAAGATGAAGAGGACACGAGAAGTATTGGTAGTCAAAATTCCAGTACCTCGAGAAGAGTTTTGCTTGGCCCCGGCCCTACTGATATGGTAGAGAGTGTTTCGGAGAAAGCCATTGCAGGCAAACGCATAAGAGATGGGGTTGAAGAGTACTATCGCGTGCTTACGTTGGATGTGAAAAATACTTTCAATAAAGCAGACTGGGAGCAAATAATGTACGCCCTTCAGCAAAATCCCGAACGAAAAACGAGGTACATATTTCACTTGGGTTTTCAATTCAAAAACAAATAGATATATTCTACGACGCCAACTTCGGTTCTTTACAGCATCTCTGAATTCGAAGACGTTGTAGAAGCCATAGAAATTCCTACATTCAATCAAACGCACTGGAATTCTATAAGTGAAGCAATCGCACGTCAGCAAAATCCGAAGGTTGCAAAAGTAGGGGGTGCTGCCGATGACATTGCATTAGAAGTGATCAAAAGGCATTTGACTGACGTCGAGACAGCCAGCAATGCTGAGGTGGTGTTGGTGCAAGATTGGCTAAACTCAATCGGTCTAGAATTAGCGCAAAAGAAAACTGATGTAGTGCTTAAGTCGCGCATAAAGAAAATAGAACAAGAGCGTGTGAAAGAGGGAAATTTGTTGGTGAAAGTTAAGCCAGAGATCGGCTATCTAGGCATGTTGTTGAATACAAAGTTAAAATTTAAGCATCGCTTGCAGTATGCCGATAAGCATGTGCCTAAGAAGAAAGCAGCGCTTTTGAGAGCAAAAACTGTATCCAATGTCAAAGGCCTGAAGAAGATGATGTTGGTGATGAATGTGTCGACAGCAGCACTACTTTATCCCTCGTCTTCCAAGCGTGATTCATCATTCGATGATAAGCGACTGAAATTAATCGTTGAGACGAAGTACAATGTAGAAAGACAATTGGTTTCTGGTAAGGACGAGAGCAAGGTGGACAAGCCAGAGCTAGACGAAGATGAAGATGGCAATGATTATGTTAATCTTGTGTTGTTAGATGAGAAGAAACGTTGGAAGATGCGACGCACCGAAAGCCTACCAGACGTCAGTCAGCTAGAATGAGTCGTAAGGGTTTGAAGGAGAGTTGTGAGAGTAAAGTATAATGTGAAAAAAAACTGCTGGTATCTTAAATAAATTTGAATATTATATATAATAAATAACTCTATATACTCGAGTACATACGATACGAGTCATGCACCATAATAATAAACTCTCCATGAAAATTTCTTGTGAATTAATTCTTTTTAGTCATCTTTAACATTTTTAGTGTTGTATGCACAAATTTTGTTGTTGACGGTGCTAGGCATGTACTTTGTATGGCAGAAAAGCGAAAAAAATTGACAAAAATCAATGGTATTGTGGGAAACTTTGTTATACTAATATGGGGCTTGATGATATGTTGAAAACATTTTTAAAAAGTTTGAAGGTTTATGTTACATGGTTTTTGTTGTAGTATGAACTGGGAGTTTAACTGAGCTTTTATTCCTATTTATGGCGCGCGTCTTGATATTTTTCCATAAATGGAGGGACCTACATTTTTAAGCCGACTCCAAACTGCAAATCGTTTTCTTATGAGGAGTTTTTTCATGGCAGAAATACACTTCGAATTTTAGTCAATTCACCAACTACTGGAATCGATTTTATTCACAACTACTGGTATAAATATCTCACATCCATACACACTGAATTATCAATAGCAATAAGTGACGTAATAGATCATCCACATAAACTACCCAGCTTTCTAACAATAGGTAAGACTTATATTAAACCGAAGAATATTGATACAAAAAACCCGTTCAATTACCGACCTATCACGTGACTTCCCTCGTTATACAAAATAATATCTGCTATGGTAAGGAAAAAAATATACAATAATCTAATGCAACAGAACCTTATTACACATGAGCAGAAGGGTAGCAGAAAGATTCTGTGATATTAAAGCAAACTACCTCACAACACAAGAAATCTGCACACATGTTATATTGATTACCAGAAAGCATTTAACTCAGATCCACATAGCTGGCTTATTAAGGTTTTAGAAATCTACAAAATACATCCAAAACTCATAAAATTCTTATCAGATACCATCAAAAAGTGGAGAACAACAATAAGCCTTACAGCAGCGCATGCAATAACTACAGATGAAATAGCCACCAAGAAAGGTATATTCCAAGGCGAATCATTAAGTGCGTTATGGTTTTGCATATGCTTAAACCTCTTGGCAAATGCGCTAAATGAAACAAGCTATGGATACAGCATCAAAAGCGAAAAGGCCTTCTTCTTTTTAATTGGCGCGATAACCACTTACTTGATTTTGGCCGAGTTTAACAAAGTGCGCCAGTCGTTTCTTTCTCGTGCTAACCGGCGCCAATTGGACACACCAAGTGAAGCCAAGTCCTTCTCCACCTGATCCTTCCAACGCAGAGGAGGCCTTCCTTTTGCTCTGCTACCACCAGCTGATACCGTATCGAATACTTTCAAAGCCGGAGCGTTTGTATACATTCGGATGACATGACCCAGCCTACGTAGCCGCTGGATCTTTATTCGCTGCGCTATGTCTATGTCGTCGTAAAGCTCATACAGCTCATCGTTCCACCGTCTGCGATATTCGTCATTGCCAACGTGCAAAGGTCCAAAAATCTTACGCAGAATCTTTCTCTCGAACACTCCAAGCGTCGCTTCATCGGATGTTGTCATCTTCCAAGCTTCTGCGCCATACGTTAGGACGGGCATGATGAGAGCCTTGTAGAGTGTTAGTTTTGTTCGTCGAGAGAAGACTTTACTGCTCAGTTGCCTACTTAGTCCAAAGTAGCATTTGTTGGCAAGAGAGATTCTATGTAGGAAAGATCACAAAACACAAAATGAACCATCTCCTAAATATGGATGGCATTAAATAATTTGCAGCCACTCAGACACCGCTAAGAGAACTCCTTAAAATAACTGAGACAATAACTGCAGATTTAAAAATGCAATTCGGAATGAGCAAGTGCAAATCACAACACATAGAGAAAGGAAAACGATTAGAAATGCCAATTGAAACGCTGAACGAGAAAACATTAGAAAACATGGAAGCAAACGAGTCACACAAATATTTAGGATTTCAACAGAGTACCAGCAATATGAAAAATGCCTCATTCTAATACTTAAAACACACCTTAACTCTAAAAATATTACCAAAGCTTTGACTACATATGCTATCCCAATACTAACATATTCTTTTGGAATTTTAAAATAGTCGGAAACAGATTTAAATAATATAGAAATAGTGACACGAAAGCACCTAACAAGATATAGAAAATTATATCCTAACTGATGCATACAAAGAATAACCCTACCCTGAACAGAAGGAGGTAGAGGGATCATAGATATTCACAACCTATTATTATAAGCTGCGATTTGATGCCGTTATACTTTTATTGTGCGGTGCCGTGAAGTACCGATGCTAGGCGATTAATTCTTAAGCCCTTAAGCGGTCCCGGTGGTCTAGAGCTCGAAAATTTAGGGCATTTTCAGGAACTTTTCTACAATAAAAAAAATTAAAAACGATATTTAAATTTGTTAGGCTTTTTATTTAATTTCTTTTACATAAAAAAATTTTTAATTTTAATAATAAAAAAATGGCGCTGAAGTTGACCCTCCCGAAAAATTGGACCTGGACGGTGTTGCCCATTTTGGCTCTCCTATTTATCTGAAACACAAAAACAAAGAAATTATTAATCAGTATGACTGTAGCTGTGCACCGTACTATATTAAAATAAAAAAAAAAATTTTGACCAAATAGCACGATTTGGAATTTGATACTCTAAAATTTTCTTTTTTCAGTTTTTTAATTAAAAAAAAACGAAATAATTGAAATAATAATATGATTCAAGTACGGACGATAGTCATTGATGTTGTGAACAACATATTAAAATTTCAGACGATTCGATTGAATAGTTTTTTTTCTTTGACAACCCCAGTTCCAAAAAAATTGTTTGGAGATAATTGAGTTTAAAGTTTTGCGAGTGGCCGCGTGAAGAATCTGACTCTATCAGCTAAAACGGCTGTATAATCGAAAATACTGGGAATATCCTTTCAAAAATTTAACAGTATATTCTTAAAAGCTTTTACTTTCGAAGTATCAAAAAAATCGTTGTTATTTTAATTCTAGACCTATCGAGCGAGCCATTCGCGAGATAGGGCCAGAAGCCATCATTCAGATCTTAGAAAACGAGAAAACGAGAGTTATCCAAATGAATGAAATAGTGTATCATAAACAATGGGAATATTTGCGCTTTCAAATAAACCATTTATATATTGACAAAAATTTATTTTTATAATTTATTTTAGTTTTTAAAACGAACCCTGTACAGAGAAAACTTGTTTTTATTGGAAACTTTTTAGTATTTTTAAACTAGCCGAATTATCCAGTACAAGTATATAAATTTCAAGTATTAAAACCAAACTATAATTAGACGAACAAAATATTTCGGTTTGAAATATCATAATATACGCTCAGACCTGAGAACATTGCACCGGCAGTAGCAGTAGTGCAGGAATAAATTTCTCTTTTTATATTTTGATTTTGCTTTTTCTCCCTAGAATGTCAGTATCTACAGATAAGGATTGAGAGCTTAGAGTAATTTTAAGAAAAATATTTTTTCAATTTTCCCATTTCCATATTCTTAGTGAGCGTAATTATTTAAAAATATTTATTCAAAATTTAGTCCCTTGAAAATTTAATGGTCTTTAAAAAATTGAATTTATGAGTAAATGCAAAATTGAGTATTGTCTATTGTTTCACGTTTGTCTGACATTTTTTTTTGACAACAAAAAATGTTGAGTTTTGTTTCGCAGTGATATCATCTCGAATGAATTCACCTTGGTAATTATTATCAGCGATAAAAAAATGTGAATGATTAAGAAAATGAAAAGTGAAATTAAAGATCACTCCCAAATCAGAAATTTCATTAAGTATGAAAAAGTATGAGATACAGATTAAATGCTTCTTCTTCTTCTTAATTGGCGCGATAGCCGCTTACGCGATTTTGGTCGCGACATACAGCTTATCGTTCCATCGCCTGCGATATTCGCAAAGGTCCAAAAATCTTGCGTAGAATCTTTCTCTCAAACACTCCAAGCGTCGATTCATCGGATGTTGTCATTGTCCACGTTTTTGCGTTAGGACGGGCATGATGAGAGCCTTGAAGAGTGTTAGTTTTGTTCAGACGTTGCGTACTGTTGAATGCAGCTTTGCAGTCGACGAAAAGATGATATGTGATTGATGATTCTCCTTTTATGGGTTCTTTCCAAGATTTGGCGCATTGTGAATATCTAGTCGACTGTGGACTTTCTAGGTCTAAAGCCACACTGATAAGGTCCAATTAGTTGGTTGATGGTGGGCTTCATCCTTTCACACAATACGCTTGCTAGTACCTAATAGGCGATATTTAGAAGACTAATTGCGCGATAATTGGCGCACATTGCAGTATCTCCCTTTTTATGGATTGGGCAGAGTATGCTTTTATCTGACGATATTTTGCATAACAGTTGATGCCTGCACCTTACCAGCTCCTCGCCGCCATGTTTGAATAGCTGAGCAGTCCGTCGGCGCTCGCAGCTTTGTTGTTCTTTAACAGCGCTATTGATATTCTCACCTCGTCATGGTCGGGTAGCGAAACAACAGTTCCGTCGTCAGCGATTGGGGTATCGGGATCTTCACATTCTCTGTGACATGTGCAGCTTTCACCATTTAACAGGTTCGAGAAGTGTTCCCTCCATAATTTAAGATTGCTCTGTACGTCAGTCACCAGATCGCCGTCTTTGTTCTTACAGGAAAACGCCCCGGTCTTAAAACATTCTGTAAGCCGCTAAACTTTCTGGTAGAGTTTTCGGGCGTTTTTCCTATTGGCCAGCATCTCAAGCTCCTCGCACTCTCGTATTTCGGCCTCTCGTTTTTTCTGGCGGATAATACGTCTCTCTTCCTTTTTTAGCTCTTGGTAGTGATCCCACTTGGATCGTGTTGCGCCCGATCGGAGCGTGGCTCTAAATGTCTATACTTAGAAAATTACACATGGGAGCATTTCTTTATATAATACTAGCAATTCCCAGTGGGCTTCACACCACCATACATAAAATGTTTTTTTTATATCGCAAGAAATTTTTCATACTAAGTTTTCTCTATAGAACTCGTAAAATGTTTAAACAGTTGAATTAGTTGATTTTTTTCATTCAACATACTTTCTAAAAATATCACAATAGCCTTTTCTGTACTTTTTTAAAATTTGATTGTGGTGGTCACCTATATACAGGTAAGGTGAAAGAGCCGATAAAAACTTGGAATTAAACTTTGATTCTTTAATTTCCATTTCAATTTTTTACGCTAAATAAATTATGCTAAAATAAATAAAGTTAAAAATGTTTTTCCAGTTCCTTGAATGCTCCAGTTTTTATTATATTTTCGTCCAAAATTAATATTAACATAGTACACTTACAACCACAACAGTACAACAGAAACGCTCATAAGCGGCTGTGTATTTGTTGTTGTTTTTCCCATACAGGCATTTCGTATGAGAGGAAACCATTACTCACATAAAATGTCATAACTCAGGAACGTCTGCACCGATTTCAATCAAACTTCACACAAACCACCTCCTCAAAGATAGAAAAGAACTCTTTTGTATCCATCGGTTCGGCGGTTCTTGAGTTATAAGATTACCAAGGAAATGTAACTTCTTTTTATATATATATATTTAGTTAGAATACTATAGATTCTTATCACGGCATAGCATACCACGACGTTGTTGAGGTCTGATTATTACAGTTTTATAAATTTTTAAGCCGTCTGCATATAAAAGAAACATGGAAACATTTAGATATGTCATTAATAAAAACTACAAAGAACCAAAGGCCCAAAATATAATGGAAGAGGCAATAAAAGAATAAGATAATTAGCCGTAAATCTTTGATGACTTTTTGGATGATTTTCAGGGCAGTGCACTATGGAATGCTGTTTGACGGCAGGCGAATAACGTGGTGAGATTGCTTCCAATAGAAAAATGTGAAAATATTTTTTGTTTTACATCTCGTATTTTTTGTTATGCTTCATATTTAAAAACTTAACAAATCCACTAATTATCTACTAATTGCTCCGTTAACAGAAGATTATAAATTGCTTGTAGATTATACAAATTTAATTGAGCTGTCCAAAGGCATATATGTAGTTTGCTAAGCATTAAATTGTTACACGTACTTATGTATGCACATACAAACATGTGTGCTTAAGTAAATAATATAATTTAATTTGCGATTGAGTGCAGTTTGCGTAGAGCTTTTGAAATCGCCTGCTTTTCGAAGATAAACAAAGCGATTCTGCATGGTAATCACTACATATAAATGGATATTTCTGGTATAATAGAGTTCGCAAATTTCTAGTTAAAAAAATATTATCATCTTTGTTGAATAACAAATATCTATTTTCATTTGTAATAAATACGTTTTTTTTTGCTTCACCATTATTGAAATTGTGAAACACCGTTTATTTTATTTATTTTTTATTTATTCGTTGGAAAAATATGTTCACAAATATTGCGGAAGCATTGCTAAATTATTGGTGTATGAACTAGTTCGGCGTGAATATTTATAAATATGTATGTATGTATGAAAAGAACAATGCCAATAAGTAAACAAAACAAACAAGCAAACGAAAAAAGAAGAAATATATAAATAACTAAAAAAAAGCTCAACACCGCGCACACAAAAGCATACAATTGCTTAAATAGCTAAAATGAAAACTTTGTACTTTCAAATGAATTTTGTACTTTCACATGGTAAACTTTTTTAAAAATTTGCATAGTTTCAATTTGAATTTCATATTCAGCATTTGCTCTTTATAAATATGTTTTATAAATTTAGCTGTGAGCCTCATTTGTAGAATTTTGCGATATTCTTTTATTTTACAATATTTTGCGTATCCATAATTAATTATGATTCTTTTTTTAAAAACATCATGTATTTCATAGTTATGCAGTTTGTAAACGTTATTTAAATTAATTGCCCAATGCTATATGCAAAATAGAATTTATTTACAAAGTCTGCTCGCTTTTACGAATATATTTTATTAATTATTTTTTATCTATACAGACAGTAGTTTCATATGATGAAGTCAAGGAGCAGGTGAAAAAGAACAACGCAAGACTTTAAGCGGCCAATTCGGCATACCACGGAAGCCTCTATGGAGGGAATTCGCGCAAAACGGAAACGACAAGCGTCATAAGCCGGAAGCGTTTGATTTACTTTATATGGAAAGAAATAAAAAAATTATTTATTTTGAAAAAAAAAGTAGTTTTAAAATTAAGGAAACATGTATCTTCTGCTTGCATTTCTATTCTACTATGTAATTATGTGATTAGTGTGTTTTGAATAAATATTTTTCATATGGGAGTGATTCATTTTTCTTCAACAAATTGTTTTTCTACAATCATATCGGGCCGTTTTTGGTTTGTTTAGAATTTGTTTTTTGAACATAAGTCCACATATTTTACAAGGTGGCAAAAATTTAGTCCCCCTAGCTGAAAAATATATAATTTTTGCAAATGGCGTCATACACAAATCACATTTAACACTTCTGAACTTGACAGCTGCATTATACAAACAGATAAGCAAAGGAGCGTGGAATAATTATGCATATTTGCTTGACGCATTTCTTGGTCGCGAAATCTGGCGTTTGGGCGATTTGGCATGGCCAGAAATATCGCTCGATTTAACCATCCCAGACTTTTCTCTTTAGCTTTCTCGTACTTGCAGTCGCGGACTTAAGAGTATACCAACAAGCCAATCGCAGCCGCTTAGGAGAATATTTGACAGTAATGTGAGAAGTGGCGGAAAGTCATATAAAATGCTACAAATGTATATCCACACTGGCTGCAGCCACTGGACAGATATCATTTTTATTTAGTAAAAATGTTTTTAAAAAATGGATGGTTAATTTTGTACCAACTTATAGTTGCTAATAAAAACGCTTATAAATATTTGCAAATATTAGTCTTTGTGTATGCTGTCAATAATGATAGGATACAAGGTAGTTTGAGGTCAAATATGAGTGTGACTTTGTCGCGACTTACATTGGCTGAAAATGTACTCTTAGCCTTTGTCCGCTTTCCATCGTTCATATCCCCATTAACAATGCACTGATGATGAACTGTTGTATACACGTGCTTTTGCTCTGATCTCTCGTGGTCTTAGCAGCAACAGAAACATTTAGCTTTCCAATGAAAAATAAGAGAAAACACGGCGATACACTTACAATGGTAAATTTAGGTGACAAAAAACATTGCCTCATCACATTTTAAGCGGAAATTCGCCGTTATTTTTTTTTATAAGGCATTAGTTAACGATCACATTAAGCATCAAAAGCACAGCAATCATTAAGCAGTTAACTTACTTTTGAATAAAAATTGTATAAAATGAGACGCCGCAACCATTGTACTGAAATTGAAAAAATAATTATTGAAAACCTTCGCAAAAAGGGTTATAAAAAAAAAAAAGTTTCGAAATAATCAAAAGTTTCGATCATTTAGTGAGAAATGCACTCAAAAGCGAAAGTAACACCGAAGCAAAACGGGGAAGACCAAGAAAATTGACCATTCAAGAAGACCGCACTCTAGTTCGTATGTTAAGGTCGCACCCGTTTGCCACAAGTGCAAGGAAATTAAAAACGCTTTGGACCTTCCTTTTAGTTTTCGAACAGTTCATTGTCGTTTGGCTGACTCAAATTTACCTGGGTGCATCGTACAACACGTTCCGCTATTAAGTAAAATCAATATTCAAAAAAGAATGCGTTTTGCCACAGAACACATAAATGAGCCTAACAACGAATGGCAAAATATTTTGTGGTCTGATGAGTGCAAAATATGTAAACCTTTTTAGTAGCGATGGCCTCCACGGAAAGAACTGACAGCGTGGTTTACGAAAAAGGCGGTGAAACACAGCGGCGGAAATATTATGGTGTGTAGCTCTTTTTCATATTATGGTGTTGTGCCTTTGTATCGGATCGTTGGCATAATGAATGAATACTTTTGCAAATGTCATGCTATCTTATGCTACAGAGGAGATGCCGATAATTTGGTGCTTTTAACTGGGTAATGATCCGAAGCACTCGGCTGGTGCGACAAAAAAATGGCTGTGTAATGATGGTACTCGCGTGCTGAAATGACCCTTTTAAAGCCCAGATCTCAATCCTACTTAGAATTTATGGGAAATTGTGAAGCGAAAGCCGTCTAAACGCGCCAAAGGATGTAATTTCCGAACCTTTTTTGAGTTAGCTAATCGGAGCAATCAAGTTAGTACATAGGAAAGAGAATAGAAAGAAAAAAATTGTTTGAAAACGCAAATTTGTCTAAGTATACATACAAAACTGTTCAATTACGTCAGCTCAGTTCACCGGCCGCCGTAGCCGAATGAGTTGGTGCGCGACTACCATTCGGAATTCACAGAGAGAACATCGGTTCGAATCTCGGTGAAAACACTAAAATTAAGAAAAACATTTTTCTAATAGCGGTCGCCCCTCGGCAGGCTATGGCAAACCTTCGAGCGTATTTCTGCCATGAAAAAGCTCATCATAAAAATATCTGCCGTTCGGAGTCGGCTTGAAACTGTAGGTCCCTCCATTTGTGGAACAACATCAAGGCGCACACCACAAATACGAGGAGGAGCTCGGCCAAACACCCAAAAAGGGTGTATGCGCCAATTATATATATATATAGTTCACTAAGAACCGATAGTTCAAAAACAACCGTGATTTGCAATGGTTTTTATTCTGTTGGAAGATAATAATAATAATAATTTTTCTGATAGTTTTTGCTGAAAAGCAAAAAAAAAATAATGTTTTACTGTTTGCGCTTTCCGCTCACGAATAAGTATTCTGCTGGCATGAACTTCTTTTTGTTAAGTATATTAGTGAACTTGTTTATGATATTTTTTGAGAAGCCTGTTTTATTTTCTTATTCAAGCATAATAATAATTTTATTTATTGTCCTTTATTCGGGCAGGCTTAAGGTCTAATTATGCATACTTGGCTCAACTTCAGAATACTTCAGGCTGATTTGCTTCGCACTCAATCGTATATAAAAAATAGACCACCATACTTATAATTTTCCTTATTAATTAATACAAAGTGGCTCAAAATTGGTCATCCAATTTTGTTTTTGAATAATGTTTTTACGTAACAAAAAACTAGATTTTGAGGTTAACCTGCTATAATGTCCTGAATGTAATTGAGCCAATATATGGCTAGTCATTTCAATATTTGCAAATACTTCAAAAATAGATAGTGAAACAGGAATTGTTAGCTTTTTCAGCAGCTCTAATTGATAGGTCCTTGCAAACCCCAATACTACACGCAATTGTTTTGACAATGAAGCTGGTAAGTATGATGAATCTCATTTCATATAAACTCACCTACTTCGCAGATAGCCAACCTGCCGTTTAATTCGAGGTGCGTTGAAAAATAACGAAAATCCTTCAAACTCTTCGACATTAGAGTCCATGGCTCTGTAAGGCAGAATTGGAATCATGATTGTTAAAAAATTTTGCAAATATTGGTCTACTCTAAAAATATAAAAAATTTTAAGCAGTGTCCAATTACAGTGCATGATAGGTCTAATGTGAAAAAAAAAACTTCCTGTAAACTCCATTGTATTTCCTGTTGTTGCCAGTTGATGAGCAAGCTTGTGAAGCTACTAACAGGAGTTGGAGTAATCTGGACGATTGCAGAGCTTCACACTCGTCTTGGCCAATATCCAATGAACGAAGATCACGGAACTTACTCAGACTATGAAAAATAGGAATGCTATCGGGGCGCTAGATGATTTTCCACATGGGCGCCACAGAGTCTTACGTAACTATTTCTTCATTTCAGTGGAAATACTTTCAGATTTATGGGATAGTATTTCTTTAGATCATTGGTGAAGAGTCAACTAGATGACCTTCTTGAATTTACCAAAAGGGCGAGGCGGTTTAAGGATAACTACCGATAGTATGGGAGCGGAGAATTCAGCCCTGGAGTTCGTAGTTGGCTCCTGTGTTAAACGCATGCACGCATTTTAAGAGCATACCGTTTAACTTAACTTAATTAATTAAACTAAATGAAAAAAAAAAGAAATTGTTTAAAATATTTTTTAATTTTGAGCAAAGAACAAGTTTCATGAATTATTAATTTAACTGCGATTTATATTTTTGAGCTTATAATTATTAACATCCATTGTATTATTATTACATTGCGATCTCTAATGTGCTCTAATTCGCGTGGCCATTCTACCAACGCATGTAAATGTACCCTGCAGAGAAGTCAACCGGTTACAGCGTCCACTATTAGTTAGCGAAGAAGCTGGTCGGGTATTTGTAGCCTTACTTGCACCTTACGGGCACTACCCGCGGCTCGAATAGGGAAGTAGTTTGAAAACGGCTTAAATGGGAATTTATTAGTTAAGGTTTCCCTGCTGGGCAGTCATACGTAAGCAAGAGTTTACATTTACGTTTGTGTATATGCTCATGTGCATACATATGTACGCATCTACCACCAACACTTGTTTTCTGTGCATACTCCATGTGCGCTGCAACAACATGCTGTTTGTGGCATGCAACAGTTTGAAAAATGCCATTAAATGCGGTCGTTAGCTTTCACTTCCGTTAGCCGATTGACGCTTCTCCTGCTAACAGCGTAAAACCATTCGCCGCTATTTTATGTACGAAGGAAAGCTTGCTATGGTAGTTGTTGTTCGTGCAGTGTATTGTTCCTATTATTGCTAGTATTATCAGTGTATTTGTGGCATTGTACTCGGACATACACGCCTATGCTAGTGTAGTTGTTGTACGGTAAGCTGCAATTTAGTGACACATTTTTTACGCCACCAGTGACAGTTTTACCACTTGTACGAGTATCATAAAATTAAAAAAAAAAAAAAAAAAATTAAGCCTCTTCGTTCCTTTTATTGCTGCATCTGTATATTATGTTATTACCGATAACCGTCTGTATAGCAGTTTGTACCTTTGATTTGCCATGGATTGTGGTTAATGTGAGGAAAAATATATATAAAATAGTACAAATAATTTTGAAGATCACGGCTGATTTTTTTTTTTCCTTGTTCTCTCCTCTCGGGTGCATAGTGCCTCGACAACATTCTTCCATCGTACACGGTTCTGTGCTGTTGTTTTTGCACCGTCCTATGAAATGTCGGCATCTGCTAGTTCGCGAGGCATCGACCTTCTCCAAATGTTTTTTGGTCGCCGCGACCTCTGCCCCTTGCGGGTTCCAGTCCAGTGCCATTATTATGATGCTATCTGGTGGTTTTCTCAATGTGTGAGCTTTGCTGAGCTTCTTAATTGCATCCTTAATCTCTGCTAGGCTGGGGCAGGATGTTGTTATTTTATTGCTGGTTATTGTGCTGCCCACTTCAAAGCTAGGTATACCGCTAAGAGCAATGTTGCTAGTTGCTTCAAAGTGGCCATGGCTGAAATTAATTTTGTTTAGCTACTAGTCAGCTGCCAATTTCACACAATCCAACATAGGTGCATATGTACATATTCTCAGGAAGAACTAAAAAAAAAGTTAATTTATAGAATTATTAGTTACTATTATTGGCCGTGGTAAAATTCTATCAATAATACGAGGGGTGCCTTTTATATGGCGGGATTTGGCAACCCTGCTGTTGCAATCTGGCAACTGACAGCTGTATCGCAAAGTTTGACATTTTTTGGCTTTTACGTACTCTGAACGATTTGAAATACCAGCGCTATTTGTGTTGTTTACAGTAACTTAAAAGATTCATCTCGGTCCAAAAATGGAATTAAATCGTGAACATTTTCGTGCGATTATTTTTTACAACTTTCGACGTGGATTAACTCAGCAACATTGCATGGATGAACTTAATTCATTTTTTGGCGTTGAAGCTCCATCAAGGACGAGTGTTTATCGATGGTATGGTGAATTCAATCGTGGTCGTAGTTCACTCCAAGACGAATTTCGTGAAGGTCGTCCAAAATCAGTTGTTGTTCCGAAAACCATTGATGCTGTGCGCGAACTGATATTGCAAGATCGTCATGTGACCTATCGTGAGATTGAGACAATCTTAGGCATTAGTGGGACCAGCATACATTCAATATTGCATAAACATTTGACTGTCAAAAAAATTTGTTCGCGTTGGATCCCACACAACTTGTCAATCGCTCAAAAACAGGCTCGTGTCGATTGGTCGAAGGAACTGCCCAAAAAATACGATCGCGGGACTTCAAAACACGTCTATGACATCGTGACAGGTGATGAATCATGGATTTACGCGTATGAGCCCGAAAGTAAACAGCAGTCGACTGTATGGGTGTTTCAAGATGAGCGAAATCCAACAAAAGTTCTTCGCGCACGAAGCACTTCCAAGCAAATGGTCGCCTTTTTTTTCGGAAAAACTGGACATGTCGCAACCGTACCACTAGAACAACGCAGAACTGTAAATTCTGAGTGGTACACAAATATTTGTTTGCCAGTTGTCTTCCAAGAAATTAGGAAAACCAATCGCCAAAGACGGATCACTCTTCACCAGGACAATGCGAGCTCAATCGGCTCAAACAACTGCATTTTTGAGCACCCAAAACATCGAATTAACGGGTCATCCGCCGTATAGCCCTGACTTGGCACCGAATGACTTATTTTTATTCCCGTACGTAAAAAACAAACTGAGAGGTCAACGTTTTTCGACACCTGAAGAAGCGGTTGCGGCATTCAGAATGCATGTTTTGGAGGTACCTCATTCAGAGTGGCAAAAGTGCTTCGACAATTGGTTCAAACGCATGCAAAAGTGTATAGATCTTCATGGAGAATATTTTGAAAAACAATAAAGTGATTTTCGATGATTAAAATTTGTTTTTGTTCTCTAATCCCAAAAGGCACCCGTCGTAACTTTCACTTTGAGTGGCTTTATCCACTTTCAATTGAACTGTCAATGTGATAAAATATCTCAATCTTGATTTTTCAGATCCTGGCAGTGATCCACAAAAAATGTTTAAGACTTTTAAATTTCCGTTGATTAATTTATTTTGAAACTGTATATTATTTCATACTCTAGTATAAGCAGTTACGGAGTAAAGCCAATCGAACATTTGAGTTTAGTGATATTCGTTATATATCCGCCGCGGCTACGAGTTTTATGGTCGATTCGATCAGTCTAATTTTGGCCGTATGGCGTCAATGGTGGCTTCAATATTGCAATAAATCGGTTGTTAAGCGCCCTTTATGACAAGTTGCGCCGCTTTCATCGTCGTAGATGTTTGGCTCATTACTTTTTGGAAACAAGAATTCAGTTATCATGGCTCGACAGCGCTTGCCATTCACCGTAATGGCAACTCTTTCCTCATTCCGAATGAAATAGGGACCAATGATGTCCCCAGTATTCCCGAACCGATTTATTTTCTTTGAATTGGAGGAGCTCGGCCAAACATCAAATAAAGGGTGTAAGTCCCAATTATTTATATATAAGTACACAAATGTCCCCTTGCGTTTCATGCACTCATCGGACACAACTTTTGCTGAAGATGTCGGAGTAATTATGGCGGGCAATGATGCCTATGCCACCCTTAATGCCAAATTTGTTATAGAAACAGAAAATGTTTGCGTTCTGATATATAAATGGACATTTTGAAATGCATCTAAACCCTACCCACTCTTAAAGATCTAGTACTACTAACTTGCAAATGTAGCTAAAATTTCTTAATACGTTAGGCTGACTGATAACAGGGACATGGGAATTTCCAAAGCCCCTTTGACACTAGTCATTTGAGAAGAAGTATAGCATTAAAATAAACTAAAATTGTAGAAATATTTAAAAAGAATTCCATATTTCAGAGTGTAACTCATTATTCTTGAAAAAAGTGCCAGCGAAATGATTGCGGAAATCTAGAAAAAAACTCCTCAAAATATTTTCTTCTAGCTAAAATCGGTCTTACGCACTTCGTAAAGTAACTTTACGTTTTTTTTGCTTCTATGCAGTAAATATTGCATTTAAGAAAACATTACCTCTCTTCGTTTGCACTTTTTTAATAAAATAAAAAATATCTTCCTCCATATTTTGATTTTTGTGACCTACGAAAAGTTCGCTGACAAAATAGAGAATGTTTTTGAGACTAGAGACACCAGGAGTTATAAGATGACGAAAGCATTGAGAAATTTAATGATCACAATGCAAATTTGTACAAATCTTGTATATGCGCTTTATTCTATAATATTAAAAAAAATTCGACTGTAATGAGGCACACCTGTTAACTAGAAGGAGAAGGTTGTCACTCTACAATTATAAAGGTTGCCAAAGTGAGTTTTCGACATATATTCCTAAATCTTTAACCGTGTGAACAAACTTCAGCTGAGAACTGAAAATTTTACAAGTTGTACTTGTAGTATATATCTGGCGGCCGCTGTAGCCGAATGGGTTGGTGCGTGATTACCATTCGGAATTCACAGAGATAACGTTGGTTCGAATATCGGTGAAACACCAAAATGAAGAAAAACATTTTTTTAATAGCGTTCGCCCTTCGGCAGGCAATGGCAAACCATCACAACCATCAAACAACATCAAGACGCACACCACAAATATGAGGAGGAGCTCGGCCAAACACCCAAAAAGGGTGTACGCGCCAATTTTATATATTATATATATATACTTGTAGTATAAAGCTTTCTGGATATGAAAAAGAAAATGTATCAATGTTAAGAAAACGTCGATTCTTCACACAATAAGTCAGAAGCTTCTAGAGAGTAGATCAGATATAGAATTAAAATGTTACGTATACGTCATGGTGTATGAACAACCGAAATAATAGAACAAGTTTTTTCTTCTAGCGGTCGCCCCTTGGCAGGCAATGGCAAATCTCCGAGTGTATTTCTGCCATGAAAAAGCTCCTGAGAGGCATTTCATGCGATTAAATATTTTCCATGCTGCTTTTGATACCTATTTCATTACAGATTGAATCACTGAAAGGATACGCGGAATTTGTAATTATTTATGTATAAAAGTTTATCTCATTGCCTTAAAAAAACCACATATCCCCATTTTTTACTTTTATATAAAATTTTCGTGCATTTTTTATATGAAGCAAATGAAATTATAAAAAATCAACCAGATTTTTGAACAACTTCAAACTTGCACTTTGTTATAATAAAAACTAATATAAAACTACAAACCAAATATTTTTCTGTAGATTTTAATTAAAAGTCATAGAATTGTGATGGGAAGTTTATGGGATTTTTCTAGTTTTTTTTTCTTTATTTTTATTGTTTAAATTTTTTTGAAAAATGTTAGCCATTTAAGAAAAAAAGTATGAATAGTATTTCTATGAATGCACTTTTTACCTGTGCAGAGCACTTTGCTCAATATCGTTTCCGTTTAGCTTTTACGCATTTTGTGAATTAAAGAATATTTTAATACTAAAATTATTGTAATGATTCACCGAATGCTCTAACTACTACAAGAAAAGCAATTTTAACTTTGAAAAGATTAATTGTAAAAATAAAAGTTTTTATAAATATTAAAAATATATTCAGTATTATCGTTAATCAAAGAGTTACCCTTAAGCTGATATTTTTCAGAATCAAAGAGGCCGACAGCCTCTGCTGCTAATTGATTTGATTTTGTAATTACTATTTAATTATATTTTAAGCAAATAAATAAATAAGTAAATAAAATTACTGTAAATGCAATTTGAGATTCTTTCGATGGACGATTACAATAAACTTCTCAGTAATCTTATTGAAGAACTTCTCAGCATTTATTATCCTCCTGAGACTTATATGTAATAAATAATTACGTTCGGGGGTCTTTATAGATAACTGAATTTACTGAACTGACTCCCCCTTTTATGACTTGGTGAATCTAGGATATATGCGTATGATCCGAAAATAAAACTTGAAGAAAAACTTAAGCTGTTCGCAGAAGAAGCGCCTCAAAGTAAATGGTCGTCTGTTTTTTCGGAAAATCTGGTCATGTCACAAGTGTACAACTATAGAAATTATAGCCAGTCAATTCTTAGTGGTACATAGTAATGTGTTTGACAGAAGTTTTCGCAGAATTAAGGAAAAACAGCCACCGAAGATGAATTACTCTCCTTGGTATCGGCTCACGCTAGAGAGTTTTTGAACACTCAAAGAATCGAATTAATGGATCATCCACCTTACAGCTTTAGTTTAATACCTAATGATTTCTTTTTGTTCCCGAACGTCAAAAATAAAATCCGATGTCAACGTTTTTCAACGCCTGAAGAAGCTGTTGAAACTTTTAAAACCTTGGTTAGAAAGTTTTCACTTCTGAGTGGCAAGAGTTCTTTGAAAATTGATTCCAGCGAGTGCAAAAGTTTATTGACTTTCAAGGAGAATATTTGAAAAATCATATTTTCTATCTAATGTCAAGCCCAATTATGGTATGAATTTAGTGCGTGCACCGAGATGTAATCAATGGCATATGATATCCAACTTTGCTCAAGAGAGTGTAGTGAAAATGAGCGGTACAATTTTTTTACCAACATGGACGAGAACTTCTTCAATTGCGGAATTTTGAAATTATCTTCAAAATTTATAAAAGATCAACCGATTATAGGCAATACTATAATAAAACAATTGAGCTGCTGGGAAATGACTTCGAATTTATTCTTACTGGCGGTTCCACTACTTCGTTTGCTTTAACAAAAGATACCGGTGCAACTATTACCGTCGGAGCTCTGCTTAACTACTGTTCAGTTTTTGCGGCCGAATCAACTGCATTGCTAGAAGCAATAGTATTTGCCTCCAAAGAGCAAAGAATTATCGTTATATGCAAATGAAAGCAAATCGACAATCGAAGAAATTTTTAACAGCACCAACATGTGATATATAAGTTTGAAAACTTATGACAGTCTCTATCAAACACAGAAATTCAATAAAAATTGTGGGTTTACCTGGCCGTGTTGAAATCTCAAGAATCGAGTAAGCAGATCATGCGTCTAGAACCGGTAGTAAAGCGATATTACATTTTTTTAGTAATTGCAACGACAGGATGCCGAGGAGCTAGCAAAACAGCATACGTTTTCAATTTTTCGTAACGATTGGGTTAATTGTGAACATCACTACACGAATTCTAACCCTTGGGGCAAAAATCCGACATATTCGCCGTTTTCAGCATGCCACAGAATCAAGACTTTGTTCGCCTTAGAATTGGCCATACGTTACATCAGTATGTCCAACTTTACAACATCAGACCTTTTGGACATACACCAGTTTAAGTAATATCAGAACCATCATGTTTCAGAACCACAAACCTTCAGATTTTCTTCGCAAGACAGATGACAGTTGTTAACATATGATTTGGGTCTTTTTTTTTAATTTTAAATTAGTTACAAAGTAAAATAACTTTATTTTTTTTTATGCGTACATTTGAATCTTCTTTTTTTACTTTGAAGTAGCGGTCGGATAAATATGAAATTATTCGAACTATCCTTCTTGTATATATATCACCGTATATATTAAATACACCTAATATATATATATAATTGGTGCTTAAACACTTTTTCGGTGTTTGGCCGAGCTCGTGATCCTATTAGTGGCGTGCGTCTTGATGTTGTTTCACAAATGGGGGACCTACAGTTTTAAGCCGACTCCGAACGGCAGAAATACACTCGGAGGTTTACCATCTCTTGCCGAAATTTTTTTCTTAATTTTGGTGTTTTACGGAGACTCGAACATATGTTCTGCGAATCCCGAATGGTAGTGACGCACCCATCCATTCGGCTACGGCGGCCGCCACCAATATCTTACATATACATAAATAATAGTACACCGTAAAGCCGAAGGCCACAGATGGCAGTGCTTTAGCTATTAAGTGCAAGTAAATAAAGCTGTTAAGTACAAATTATAAATAATTAAATTATAAGCTGTTGACTTCTAAGTAAATAAATAAATAACTAAAAATAATATTTGAGCAGTTATTTAGTAGAAATAAAGCGAGAAAATGGTCAAAACTTTTTACTTGACCAACCGCAACGATTGCTTTGAAAGCTTAAGAATCTCACTTTATGTTTGTGAAATTTCATTGAAGAATTTAATTTCGTTGAAGAATTTCATATCATTGAAGAATTTCACAACCCTAAAGGTCATGTGTAACTTGTGGAGATAAGATCTGCTGATTTTGTAATATTGTAAATGTGGCGAAATTGTGAAAAGATCGAAAAAAGTAGCACTCAAAATACGGCCAACTACAATAACAACAGAAAAGTAACAAAAGCCATGACATACCACCATTACAACACAAACGACAGACATAGCGATGCGAACGCTGGCAACATAGTTAAACAGCTTTATGTGAGTCATCAGCGAAGTTTGTCAATGCGGCAGTGAATATCACATGCACACATATCGCATGTGCATATGTATGCATAAGTAGTGTATGTATGCAATCAGGGCAATATTTGCGCGAGAATGTATGAGCTTATTCATTTGTCTCTGTGTGCGCTGGTGCTCGCATGTTTGTTGTGGTTAACCGGAACAACGTTGATGTCGTCATCAATTTCGGTGTTGTTGTCAAGTTTTATCGCTTTTGCTGCTGATCCCTTTTGTTGTTATTGCTGTTGTTGCTGTTATCTTTGGTTATCATGTGCATAGCTTTTATTATTGCCGTCAACGACGCGTCGCTTCGAGTAGTTGATGACTGGATAGCCCATATATGTATATATGCAGATATATGCACTTGTAGATATAGAAAGTGTATGTACCTGTGTATATGTATGTGTAATTGTGCCAGCGCAGGTAGGTTGCATTTAATGCGCTCGCAGGCAACGCGAAGGAGCGGCTTTGCTGACGGCGAGTACGATGCCAGAATGTCAGCAGGAATATGCCATTTAGCAATATTGGTGGCGTTGCATATTCGTATATTGATGGCAAAATTTGTTAAATGGCCACAAGTTGGAGTTCGTTTTATGAGCACTTGACACGTGATGTGACGACACGCACACAACACGACCACACCAAATACATATAGCGTGGAACGACGCAAGCAGAGCAGCAAGCGCTTTCCAAAATTCACACATACCTATCCATATTGCCAGTTACATGAGTGCAATGACAGCGCATTGCAAAAGCGTCTCAGTGACTTGCTACTCAGGAAATTAAATCAATTTGTAGGGAAAAGGCAAAAAATAACGCAACATAGCAAAAAACAAACAGCAAGAAGCCGTTAAGGGTGCAACGGCGGCGACAGTAAAAGTAGCTACTCAATTCCCGTTATTTGAGAGCAATAAACAAACAAATTTATTAATCGAATTAATTTGCATGCCAATGTACGTCGAGGGAGAAATAGCACGAACAGTTAATTTGTAGGTGTGTGTTGGTTTAATTAACCCTTTGCACGTCTAACATGTTGATTTTTTGTTCATATAAATGTGCTTGTATAAAAACAAAAAAAAAAATTAAATACTGATTTTTTTAATGGGTCAACTAAAATAAATTGGTATTAGGACAGAAAGTTAGGTCAATGCTTGGAGTCTACGAAATGGATCGATTTTCACTGATTATTTACGTTGCAAAATATCACTTACTTAGAAAATGGTGAGCCACCTTTCGAAACTGCAAAAAATCCTTTCTACCGAAAAGTTACCTCATCCGACGAAGCTCATTTCCACTTCGAAAGCTAAGTTAATAGGCAAAACAGTCGAGTCTGGGGTATAGAAAATCTGCACGTGCCTCAATTTTTTTTTATTGCACTAGATCGTACATATTTACAAATGACTAATAAGCAACTTAAATATGACAACATTAACAATTTTCACTCTACATAACGTTAAGCATTTTTATAGAAGTATCAGATCGCTAGGTTTAGTGCGTGTCTGGTGAGAAGCCAATGCCGCGTTATTGGTCGTTTCGGTGATGTCCATTTGCCACCGCATAGCTGCGAAACGACTTCGTTAGTTTACTATTTGTACGAAGTCATTAAAGAAAAATGCTACGCCAATCATCCAGCAACAATGGAAGCGCTCAAGAACGAAACTGATGCAGTCGTCGATCAAATGCAGTTCCATATAGTCAAAAATGTGCCGAAAATTGGGTTGATCGTATCCGCTATTGCAAGGCCAGCGGTGAGAGTAATTTTAACGTTTCATGACCCACCCTTTAGCTTAAGTGCCTAAGGGATAATGCTTTATATATACGCTTCATTCGCTACTAAATCGTATTGGTTTTGGAAATATAAAGCTTTCGTGGGGGAAAAAATATTTACAAAATCTTATTCAAATGCAGTACTTTTCCGATTTAAAGGACATTCAATTCTACAAATACCGCATATATTTTAACATATCTACGATCCATTTATTCTACTGAGGTGACTTAAAATTAATCACTCTATTGAAAGATTTATAATTTTTACAAATGACGCCGTACGCCCATCATATTTGACATTCCTAAACTAGACAGCGAAAACTGACTGAGGAACTTAAATCAAATTTCACAATTTAGGACTACTACTAACTCTGCAGCCGTAAAATTTGGCCAGCAACATGTATTTGTCATGCCTGGGAATATTGCTAGCCACATTGATTGTCAAATGAGAAGAAACATTAAGTTGATGTGCATCGTCGCAGAAGCAATTGTAAGAAAAGAGTTTTTAAACAAATTAATTCATATTTATTTAGTCAAACAAAAATATAAAGACGGTTTACTTACACTTATTGTGAAACCGTTTTAATTATAATAAAAATGCCATATCTCGGGGTATTTAAAAACAGGCATTTCTCTCGTCGCTCACTTTTAAATAACATGTGCATTTTAAATAGGTGTGAAAAAATGTTACTCGTCGCTTTCACGGAGTGAACTGAGTATTTCTTTGCCGTGAGATACAATGCGATTCGTTTGAACTTGTCAGTCATTTCACGTGAAACGCGAACTTCGTATGTACTATGCTTTAGAAACCAAATAAATAGAAAAAATCGTAATAACAATTTCGTTGTTGTGACCTGTTTAATGTACCTTGAATCGGGATTTTTAAAGCAGGATTCAGGCAGTTACTTAATTTGAAGGAAAATGCAGGTTTTGACTCAATCATTAAAATAAATATAAGGGGACTATTCCCCACAACGGGCGGCCGCCGTAGCCGAATGGGTTGGTGCGTGATCACCATTCGGAATTCACTGAGAGGTCGTTGGTTCGAATCTCGGTGAAAGCAAAATTAATAAAAACATTTTTCTAATAGCGGTCGCCCCTCGGCAGGCAATGGCAAACCTCCGAGTGTATTTCTGCCATGAAAAAGCTCCTCATAAGAATATCTGCCGTTCGGAGTCGGCTTGAAACTGTAGGTCTCTCCATTTGTGGAACAACATCAAGACGCACACCACAAATAGGAGGAGGAGCTCGCCAAACACCTAACAGAAGTGTACGCGCCAATTATTATTATTTTTTTTTTTATTCCCCACAACGCTTGCTGTTGGGCACTTGATAGGATTAAGATGAAACGTTAATATAAGGTGAAGGGGTTGCAAATAATACAGACGGAGGCCAGATTCCAAAAGTTTATCCGAGGTAATGGTAATAATTAGAGGTAATAATAAAAAAAAGCACTTATCTTCATGTAATTGTTATTGAAATAAAATTTTATCATTAGTAATTCTTTCTTAATTTAGCCTTTAATTCCTTATTCTGTCACCGTGTATTATCGTCCAATGCCGTAGCCTTAAAAATTTTGCCAAAAAGCTTCATTCAAGCTTTGTTAATTTACTTCATATGTGTATATGTTGCCGGTGCTGCCAATTACGAAAAGCTGTGGCTTCCAAACAAATTATTAAAAACAAAACGAATATCATGAATAATAAATTGAACCAGATGTCTATGAGAATCACATTGTTTTTGCTGCATTTGCGTGCAAAATTTTTATCCGGATTCCGATCATTGGCAAAAGCAAATAAATGAACACTAAGAAATTATTTTGAACTTTTAAATTTTTAAATAACAATCATCATCATTAGCACTACAATTGCTTCCGCATCTTTTGATGGTATCAGTTATCCGAGGCTGTTGTTGTGAATTCCTGACAATGAATACTGCTATAAGGTTCTCAGCCTTAGCACCAGTCCGCTCTAAGAGAGTCAGATCACCCACTTCTTTTGTTCCGTTTCCTTCGACTGGAGTTGCCAACTTTGTGACGTATCGAGTCTATGGTTGGGGTTACGAGTTTTACGGCTAAAAGAATTCAAGTTAAGATCAGTATTCAAGTTCAACATTAGCAACATTTTATGAAACAAAAACAATAAAACCATAAACAACTATACAAATTAATAAAATTTTTTCTAATTTTTATTTATGATCAGTAGTAATAATTTGTTCAGTAATAATACTCGCACTTACTGTTTAAACTTAATTTTTTTGTTTTAAGATGAAAATTATTTTTTTAATTTTTTTTTTTTTTTATCAAAAATATAATTTATTTGACGAGTTCTACATTTACCTTTTTAGCTAAAATGACATACTATTTTTTTAAATAATTTTCAGGAAAGTTTCTACAAATTCCTTTTTTATGACAAGAAGTAATTAACCTTAGTGAAAAAACGTGATTTTATAACCTTATTAAGCAGTAGTTTTTAACTACCAGGGCTTGACTCAAACTCTGTTGATGATATTTTATTAATTGATATACCCTTTAATTGAAAGCAATAAAAAAATAATAAAATGAAAATTGAATATCTTGAAAAGGGTTAAGTCTTGACATCATATAATAACTTAATTAATCAGAAATTACCTAAATAATAATGCCCTTAAGT
Source organism: Anastrepha obliqua (assembly GCF_027943255.1). Lineage (NCBI taxonomy): Eukaryota > Metazoa > Arthropoda > Insecta > Diptera > Tephritidae > Anastrepha > Anastrepha obliqua. Next base: position 95,217,402 of record NC_072892.1, read on the forward strand.
ATTCATGACTTTCCCGGTAACCTAGTATACATTTTAGAAAATAATTTTTAGCATTCGTTACCCAATTTAATTTCAATAACTTTCAAAATCAAGCCCTACTGTCTGACATCATTACATAGGTATGCCTCCTTGAACAAAAACAGTCAATAACCGCCAGATGACGATCCAATTCATCTGATTTGATCTGTTTTTTTTTTTTTTTGTTTGTTTGGTTGCCACATCTGTGATTAATATTCCTACCAAAATTTGTATTCCTATTGCTTGACATTTGTAAAAATACACCTCCTTGAGTTAATCTACCTTATATTTTATTTAAAGTATTAAAAGTATTTCATTCAAAAGTATTTGACTTAGCTTAATTTTGGGTTTCTTTCCATCTTCGTCAACTTTAAGGTCCTTAATCTGACAGATTTTATTTTGTCGCATCTGCCACCCTACAGATATGATTTGATTCTTCTATTGCCATATTTGAAAGTAAATCACAGACGACTTAATATTAACAGTCAGGTCAGGATGCAACAAAACTTCTTAGTTATATTTTCTCATTTGCAGGCAGTTTTGCAATATTTTTGTGGTCTGTCGCGACAATTAAGGAAAACAACGTCCTATTCCTAGATCAATTATAATTACACTTCGCTTTTCAATGTCATAAGTTTTTGATAGTGAAGATTAAAATTAATCACTCGGACGTTTAGGAAAGAATTTGTAGGTGGATCACTTAAAGTGATGATATCTCATCTTAGTCTATTTTCTTTCTAATACTCATAAATGTTCTAAAATAATAAATAGATGTTCCAAAGTACTTTAAATGGCAAAGGTATAACCATAAGGTCTAACACTTCCATCAATATCGTATGCCAGATGATGGCGATCATTTGCAAGCTAACCTGATTGATGCAGTTAGATGGTGTAAGTAAATTCTATGGCAGTTAATTTGTAAAAGTACTATAAATATAATGCTGGCTATAGGTGATAGTCGAACTACATATAATAAAACTGAACTACAACCATTTTTCAAAGGGTTGATACATTATCGTCCAAACCCAGTTTCTTCACGAACTTTGAAGTTCTTACTAACGAATGTACGCCCTGGAGAAATGATTCAATCCTCGTTTCCAGATATGGTTTACTGTTGAGACAAAATTAGAAGATGGTAGCACAGCGACGGGAATCACTGACTTTAAATTCAAGAAATCAATTGCAATCGTTTTTTACCCAACAATCTTCAAGGCAGAATGTGTCCATTGGAAAATGAGAGGAACAAATGTTTACATATTTTCAGATAGTCAGGAGGCTTTGAAAGCCCTTCTACCAACTGTAATCACTTCAAATATAGTAGACGACTGGCTGAATCGTCTTCATACGTTAGGGAACTTCAACACAGTATTATTAGGTCGGGTTCCTGGGCATGGGGGATATGAGAGAAATGAAATTGCATTCATCTAGCTAAAAAGGGGGCAAACCTCGTCGGACAAAGGAGCTTCTGATAAACTACTTTCGCTCATCAGAGTAGACTTAATACTTTTTTTGGTTACTTTACAGGCCACTGTATCTTGAAATATCTCATAATCAAAATTGTCCTCTATGAGTGCATCATCTGTCGGTTCTGTGAAATGGATACTGAAAATAAAGAACACATTCTTTGCAAATATCTTGCACTAGGCAGAAAATGGGTACACCCCCTTGGCGGTACTGCCGAGCATCCATATAAAATGTGGAATAATAAACTCGTAAATTAAGTTAAGTGAAACACTTTTTAATAAAATTCTTTTAATACTTTAAAGTAAATATATAAATTGAAAGGAAACAAGATGAATGCATGTATTTCTCCAAGATACCTTTTCAATCATATGTCCTTAAGATTTGGGATTACTACAAAAATCAGATAACTAACTTTATTGATCTAGACATTATGACGTTCCCTAAGTTAATTTCATAGCAATTTTTATGTAAATAGGGCTAAAGGGGTTTTAGTATTAATCAAACAAAGGCCTAAAGGGTTTAGTAATCCTTATGTTACCGAAACCGCTGGTCATTTCGCATTCAATGCTTCATCTATCATAAAATATGCTTCCGAGAAAATATACTTTGAGGAGAAAAATTTGAAATTATAAAATTTCAACGTGTTAAAGTTGATTTCACGGGTTAAATTTCTTTGAGAGCGAGACTCAGCCAATGTGTCGCTGTCGTGGTGCCTCTCTACCATCTTGGCGTGTCTTGATTGCCTCAAAAGTTTCGTATATGCATGCCGCGAGCACCATAACGATAGTGTTGTCGTGTCGTTCACAACAATTGCAACAAGTTCGAATTGAACAACTGCAACTTAAACTACTTATGCTGCTAATAATACCGCTGCTGTCACTACCACTGCTAGCGCCACTGAATACCATGAAATCGCCTCAACAATGGATTAAGTACAGCACAGAAATGAGCACATTATTGCCAACCACTAAACAAAAATGCACATATGTACACAAAACCACGTACGGACATCCAACATAACATAGGTTCGACACAGAAGCACGCCAACTTTGCATGATATGTCGCAGTGAATTTTGTGCGAAATGCATAAACTCGATTGTGCAAAGTGCATGTTTTGTTGCATAAATATAGGCGTACGCGCCGTTGGCGAAGCAGCAATGCATAAATATGTGTGCTGACATGTGTGCATGTATGCGTTTGTGCGTGCCTGACTAAATACATGTTTGCACATTTTCGTCATTCACTGCTTGTTAGCTGACACGCAAATTTCGCATTTGAAACGCCCTAAAAGGTAATGCAGATGAACAGGAATCTATAGTCGCGCGCAGCCTAATAACTAGAATATGTTGTTAGCAGCTTAGTTGAGTGATTTGCGTTTCTAGCTCCATCGTTTAGTTGTTTGCTTTATCTGTACTCCGCTGCTCTTTTTGTTAATCAAAACTTTGAATGACCGCTTCTTAAACGCAAATGGGCGATCACCATCAAAGCTCATGGCTTATGGTTAGTAAGCGTGCTGTGCACAATTTGCCTGCCGGAAATTCCAAGAACTGTAAATTAGTATCTTATTCGCTGTGCATATGAGCACAATTTATACCCTTTTAACCGTCGCAGTTACCACTTATGGAACCATCGAAAGTTTAGTGGTTTTTAGGATTATCTGCACGTGCGCTATCGTAAAAAGTTCAAAAGTGGTTAAGGTAATTGCGTATGCAGTGGCTCACAGCTTAATTCATACAGGTGCAGTATTCCAAATCTGCTGTAATTTGAAGATCGAAACGTATATCGATACAATTTGAATGCCAAGTTGTTGATATGAATTGTAGTTTATAAATATACTTCACTAATTTTTTCACTTATTATTTATAAATAAAAAGCATTGCCAAAATTTAAGTCACAGCTTATTTAATGAACAGTACTTTTTCCTAAAAATAATTCGAATTTATTAACTAAAAAAAGTTCGATTCAAGTAATTAGTATGATATCTTTTGGCTTTTATATACAGCTACTGGTTGTGACTTCACTAGTTTTTTCATTCCATTAGTTTTTTCCACTAGTTTTTTTCCATTTCGTTCGATTTCCATTTGAAACTTGACATATTTTATTATAAGTACTATATTTTTATTCACAAAATTCTCAACAAAGACTAAATTTCCAACGCCAGCTGCCGACACACACACTCACACTAGAACACCGCAATCACCATGTTTTGATATACAGTTGGCTTGGTGTTACTATTCCGGAGCTCGGTAGTGAGTTGTTGCCCAGCACAACAAGCACAGCAACCTCTTAATAAATTTGGACGATTTATTTCTTTTTAACTAATTTTCATTTTTTTTTATGAAAACATAGTTCATTCTCCTACAAAACCATATAAATCTAAGTTTAAAATTTGTAAGAATGTTATAAAATTACGAAGGTTTTTTATTTTAAAAAGTTCTATACCAAACTTTTTAACATTGAACAATTTATATTTGTTTCAAAATTTTTTCAGTTTCCGGGTTTCGTCGTTGTTTTTTATGCTAAATTGTGATCCTTTTCAATTAGAGTTATGTAATTTAACCAGCTGTAATTATTTGTGATCTTTGGTGATTTTCTTTACATAGAAGTTGACCTCAGCTGCATTGTAATTCAATTCAAATATGATAATTTTATATGGTTGCCAACATTGGAACGTTTCTCACAAAATGGGAAATATTTTCATAGAAGTTTTTCAGCATAGAGTTTGAATAACTAATTCTGGTGCTTCCGCTTTGTTATAAAAGCAACGGGTTATGTGATTATATTTTTTTATGAGCTTTAGCAATTTTTTTGCTTTATGAACTTTCCATCTCAAAAAAAAAAAACAAAAAAAAACCCAAAAAACAAAATGCTTAAAAATTCTTAATTTCAACTAGAGCCGATTTGAATTGAACTACTGAACTGTATTTCTAAACAGTTACTTTTACAAGGAAAAAGTAGTTAATCCATTCTTTCTTCATTCTTCCTTCTATTGTGAGCTTATCTACTTCGGTTTCTCCCGTGGACATTCTCTCTCTACGTGCTTGTATTGTACAGAGTCCGGTATTCGAAGTGTGATTAACTTCAGACCGCTCTCGTAGCTGGTGCATGAGCATCAGTTGCTTGTTAGTTGGTTAAATGACAGTCCAGATATTGTTTACAAGCGCGCGGAAGCATTTGGCCGAGAGTAATCACGAAAAATCAGTAATCATCGAGCCTGACGTCAAGGTAAACGCGAAATATTATCGGGAAAGTATTCTAGAGGTTGCTTAGAAGCCGTGGGCAGACAAGCATTTTGGTGGCAGGCCATGGTTTCAACAGGACTCGGCACCGTCTCACAAATCTCGAATGAACCAAGAATGGCTAAAAAACAACGTTCCGAACTTCATAACGTCCACACAATGGTTCTCAAGCTCACCATACGCGAATCCGATGAATTATTCTCTTTGGGCAATTTCGGAGAGCAAAGTTCGAACTAAAAGATTCACCAGTCTCGAGGCGCTGAAAAATACTTGCAAGACACATTCGGACAGCTTGCGATTCGTTTCTGGACTGTATCAAGGCCATAGCCAAGACAAAAGGTGATCATATCGAGCAAAAGTAAATTGATTCTTAATTTTGTATTTTTTTTCACCGTTTTTATACCTTGAATTGAATAAAAGTAAAATTAAATTTATGACCTTTTTATTTGTTTACACTTCGAATGCCGGACTATGTATATAACTTAAGAAACACGTTTCGCTTACGGAGTGAGTGGATCATTTAGGCACATCTTCGCCGATATTGCTATTAGTGGCCTAGAATTACACCTGAGATGAAAAGGTATTAGGTTTATTATGGTAGGAGCAGTGATGTTGATGAAAACGTATTACTCAACGACAGAAGACGGCAATAATGTTGTGCAAACACCAACTTATACAAGCTCGAGGTTGAGTGCAATATTTAATGATTTGGATGGGACTATATTACAATTCTCATAAGGCATGCTGTCCAATCTTGCAATGACGGGAAGGGTGGATCAGAGCTTGATTAAAGGTCGTTTTGTGTATTCCATCGAATCGGAACGCGATAAATATTTCTTAGAGCAGCTCATCTTATAACTATAAAGTTGTAAAAGTGTAATGGGTCTCACCTTTGTAGAAAATATATAGCATAAGTGGACATCTATAAGACGTAATATGAGATAGAGTTTTCGGCGTTTATTTTTGCATGACCAAGAATGAGAGGTTTTAAACAAAATTTTTGCATTAATTATTTTGATATTCAACTTGAATGAGTTGCTTATCAATATGAAGCAAATTCTTAAATAACCATAAATTCTTCGCAGAATCGTTTACCGGAACAATTCAGGTGCTGCTCAGCCGCTGGCATCGTCTCCACCATAACACATGGGCTGAAAAGTCCAAGGCTAACAAAGAAAACACGTTTTTTTTTTGTTCAAAATTATATTTATTCATCAACGTAATTTCCAAACAACGCAATCATTTCATCGCCGCTCTAAAATTTCAATACAACTTTTGTAGAACGATTTATCTTTTGCCTCAAAGTAGGCATCAGTTTTAGCGATAATCTCTTCATTCGAGCGAAATTTCTTACCGGCGAGCATTTTTTTAGGTCTGCGAATAGCCAATAGTCACTACGAGTCAAATCTGGCAAATACGCTGGATGTGGGAGCAGTTCGAAGTGAAATTCGTGTAGTTTTGCTATTATTTTGATTGACTTGTGACACGGTGCGTTGTCTTGAAACAAAACAGTGAGCAAACGCGGCACCCACCTTGAACAGAACTTTTGCCGAGTCAAATGCTCATACAATATAAAGCCGACACGTTCTTTTGATATTATTACGATGTCAGTTAACTCACGCAACTTCACTTTTCGATCAATCAAAACGATATTGTGGATTTTTTGACGTTTTCTGGTGTTACCACCAAATTTAGATGTCCACTGCGTTGTGCATGGTGTTTTTACGACCACGTTTGAAGTCACAAAACTATCGTTTTATTGTTGTTTCTGATGGAGCGGAGTCCCCATAACACTTTTTCAGCCATTGAAAAGTCTTGAACGGTAGTTTTTGCCATCAAGAAGTATTGTAAAATTAAAACACGAAGTTCTTTTTCATCCAAGAGATTTTTCATGGCAGAAATACACTCAGAAGTTTGCCATTGCTTTCCGAGGGGCGACCGCTATTAGAAAAAACTTTTTCTTCATTTTGATGTTTCACCGAGATTTGAACCAACGTTCAATCTTGAATGCGAATGGTAGTCGTGCACCATCCCATTCGGCTTCGGCGGCCGCCAACAGAGTCCCTATATAAAGGGTGGGGAAAGGTAAAATTAAACGGGTGGCGCAAAATTAACCATTCAACTTTTCACTAAAAAAAAAAAAAAATTTATAAATCTTTCCATAATTGATTAATTTTGCGCCACCTATTATATAATGTGTCGAACTTTCTTTTTGGAAATTTGCAACACGGCATTGTGATAATGTTGGGAGTCTTCTAATAAATGTGTAGAATATGTTGTTGCTGTACTTACAAATTATTTTTTGTATATAATTTGACGTAATGCAAGAGTATAGATGTGCCCTCTTTCCATATTCGTTTCCAAGATTATGTTATAAGTAGGCGAGCATTCCGGAAGTCTTACTATTTCTTTAACAACGTAAACTTGGAGGTTGTCTACGTCTTCAAATAGAGGCATAACTTTAAATGGCACGGCATATAGCTTGAAACATTTACCTTTTCGAGCAGAGGCTTTTATCTGTTTTAGAAAATAAGCTTGTCCAAGCTGAATTTATACAAATACTCATTTTAGTTGTCAGTACTACTCCCAGATAGTAATACTTAGTTGTTATATTTACTCTTTAAATTGCCATTTTTCACGACGAAGCTCTTGCCATTTTCATTCTATTTATTCATTTCATTTCAATACAAAAAAAAAACGTGTTTCGAGTCCATTGCATTTATTGCTCGTACCCGCAAATTTAGTGAGATCTCGAATTCCATTTCGTTAGATTTTCCAATTATTAAAACTCAATTGTCTTCCTTGTTGAATGTATCATTTAACCCGCTAATATAATTAGTATTGATCAAGTTGTATTTTAGTTTTAGCTCATTTTATTTGTCATTTTATTAAGAAATGGTTTCTATTAGCACTAAGACCTTTGTGTTTTTCACTAAAGTTAAATAAATCAATAGATAAATAAATAAAAACAATATTTATGGTGCTTCAAAAGTAAAAGAAGATGGCTACTATACATTGCTTTACACTAACAACTACCAATATGAAGTAACGGGGTTGTCGAGATGCTGCCGCATTGTTTGAAAATAGTTTCGTTTTCTGTTTGTAATATACAGAGTTTCATAAATTTTGCATCATCTTTGTCTAGAATTTTTCCAGAATCGCCTCATCGGCCATTGCTGTGCCATGCAATTGGAAATGTATGATGAAATATTCACAGATTCACAGCCTAAATATGATTCTCTTTACTGTAACTGCATTCAAAGTTGAACTTTTTCTGATACAGTTTCAAGACCATCTCGCCCGTGTTTTACCCCGTCCATATCGCCCAACACACTACGATTTTACTATTCTACTAAAACCAGGTGTCGCACATGAAACCATAAATTGGATTTAATTGCTTTTAAAGCTTTTTTACTTACAAAATAATAAGTTCAGTTAACGAACCAGTTAGACCTGCTTAGCCTGTACAAAATGCAAAATTATAGAGTAAAAATGCCGAAAGCAGCTATTAAAAATGTAGCATAAATTGGGAAGGGGCGTGTGATGTGTGTAAACATTGCAAGGCAACATGCAACGAAAACCGCATCAAACATGCAACGCAGGTCCAACGCATGCAAAACAACAAAAAACAAAGAGAATAAAACCCTAAGGTAATGCAACGATAATCAATTTTAACGTAGAAAAACCGTATGTAAATTTTTAGTGCAGCGAAGTGTTAAAGTGCGAAATTATAGAGGCCAGTATAAATAAGGGTAGATGCTAGTGTATGATGTGCTGAAAATTTTCAAATGCACCACAATCTCTTATGCTCGAATAGCTCAATATTGTATAATCTCACTTTCTTATTCATTACATGATTGTGGTAAGTAACTGAGGCGCACAAGTCACCATTTCTAACTTCTACAATTACAGCTACAACTTGCACTTTGGGCCTACTTGTAAATTTTTATGTATTTATTTGAACATTTCTTTGGCCCAATCGCATGCCGTCATCAAATTCCTGAATTTATGGGCATACGTCTCATATGAGTAAATAAATTAAACGTCACGCATACTGTATGCATGCATGTAGGTCGGGTCACGCGTTTGCCGTTGTATACGAAGGGAGCAGTGGATGGTAAATTGTTTAAGGTAAGCACGGATTTTGCAGAATATTATGTATACGGGAATATGCCATTATAGAAAATTAGTCCCGTAAATTACTTTTTTTTTTAATTTTATATATTATATGTATAAGTATATTCTGTCAAAAAAGTACCGGGAATTGTTCAATAACGCAAAATAATTGTTTAATCATCAAAGTTTATTTTGTCGCCTTCAAAATAGGCTCAATTCGAAGCAATACACATATGCCAACGATTAGTCCAGTCATCAAAGCACCTTTTAAAGGCGTTTCCAGACATCTTCTTCAGCTCCTTTAGTGAATTCTTTTTAATGGCCTCTATCGCCTAAAAGCGGCGTCCGTTGGTTGAGTGGTAATTTAAATTTTGGGAAAAGGAAAAAGTCACAGGCGACTAAATCCGGTGAATACGGTGGTTGTTCGATGATATTTGTCTAGTTTTTGGTCAAAAAAGTGTTCACAATATGCGGCTTGTAAGACCGTGCGCTATCATGGTGCAAGATCCATGAGTTTTCTTTCCATTAATTGGGCCGTTTGCTACGCACATTCTCTCTCAAACGTCGCATATCTTCCAAATAATATTCTTTATTTACCGTAGAACCATTTGGAATGAGTTCAAAGTGCATAACACCATGATAATGAAAGAAAACGAGTAGCATGACTTTCGCTTTTAACCGACTTTGACGTGATTTTTTGGGTTTCGGCTCATGTGGATAGTGCCATTCAGCCGCCTGTTGACTGGTTTGAATGTCAAACTCATATACTCACGTCTCATCACCTGTTATGATGCCCCGGATAAACGTTGGGTCCGGATTCACTAGCTCAAGCATGTCTTCAGCCACCTTCTTCCGATGAATTTTTTGAAACAAATTCAACTCTCTTGGGACGAGTCCAGCACCCACGTATTTCATGCCCAACTGATGGTGTAAAATGTTGCGAATTGATTCGTGAGATAAGGTCACCAGCTACCATACTTCTCTCAAGCTTAAATGCTGGTTTTCCAGCACCATTTCCTTGACTTTATCGACGTTTTCACGCGTTGAAGACGTTGATGGGCGACCAGATCATGGCAAATCTTCCACGACTTCTCGGCCTGCTGCAAAAGCCTTATATCACTCGTAGACCCGTGTTTTTGATAAAGCACACAACAAATGGTAGTCAAGACCAACTCAACACAGAATCACTTCTCTTAACGGACAGCTCTGTCAGGCGAACACTTTGGACATGTTTTGATATACCAAGCTTTGGCTATCGGAAGATTCTTGGACGATAAGTATCTGTAAGGGAAAGTGTCCGTCTACAACAATAAGAACCACATTTACAGTACTAGTAAGAATAACTGGACGAAGATCATTCCACCTCATCCTCCATACGGCTGCCGCAAAAGGGACTCGGAATAAATCCAAATCTCTCGACATGCATACCCCACGGATGGTGCCCCGTGAGGACACCCACGAAGTTTGAAAGCTGAGGCTTTGTCATCCTCAGAATATCCCTCGAACGCCTCCAATCCTCACTGGCCAGAAGAATTTCGTGACCTTATAAGATTGTGTACATGCCCTTTTTTTTGTGTGGAGAAAATATACAAGACCTCCGCAAAAAAAATTTTTTTTTTTAATCAACTGGATTTTTGAGCCAATTTAAGCTTTCACTTTTTTTACTAAAATTCAACTGGCTATGAAACTATGTACGCATTTATTTCTTTGAACTTTGATTAAAAAGTTTAAAATATTGATGAAAATGTTTGAGTGTTTTTAAATTTGGTACAAAGTTTGTAACTTTAAATTGTATGGCTCTTGATGTGGTACGAGTATGAGCTATATTTTTATCAAAAAATAATTATAACTAAAAAAAAAACAAAAGAAAAAACTATATTTGTATAAAAAATGAAAGAGAAACTAAAAGAAATATTCGAAAAGCCGGCTATATGATATGATTTGAGGCATATGCGGAATGCATGTACTCGTATAGTTACCGAATAAGGAATATTGTTACTGAAAATTGAGTCACTAACTAGCGCTGTGGTTTAGTTATTTAAAGAAATCGTACAAGTGAACCAATGTTTCAAAGAACAGGTCTTTTGCTTGCATGTGCCTTAAAGACTTCTAAGGAGCTACTACACTTTATCGATTTCACTTCTACACGGAATGTGGTTTGAGAAGAGACGGGTTCAGAATATATCCTGACGAAGCCTATCTAGTACCACCTATACATAGGCGTATCAATTTCCTTTTGGCACAGCCTGAACTATAATGTCAGAAGTATAAAATTACGAGCTTTTGCACATTTGAATAGGGCGTATTTATTTTTTTGCTTCACATTTCACATATTCTTATTTCACATATTTGTATAAAGACTAACCCAACATAGATTGATGATGATTCACAAAAATGGAATACAGATGGTTCCAAAACGCTCCAAGGAATAGCAGCTGGAATAGTGGGGCCTAGAGCACATAAATTCCTAACACTAAGAACAGATACCACGATTTTGCATGTGGAGCTCTTCGCCATAATGGCAACATTGGAGGTCATATCCAAAAGAGGGTTCGAGAAAGTAAAAATTAAAATACTTTCGGACAGCCAATCGGTTCTCAAAGCTTTGATTTAGGCACCAGGACATGAGGGACACGAAGGAAACGCGAAGGCAGATTTGTATGCCAAAAAAGGGGCAGAAGAGCTATTATTGGGCCAACCCCATTTTTCGGCTTTAACAAAAATAATATAAAACAGGAAACCAAAAACTGGATCCAAACTAAAATCAGGGAACCCTGGAACGACACAAGCGGCTTTAATCACTCCAAAAAGTTTTTGAACTTCAATGCTAACAGAGCAAAATGTGCTCTAACCCTAGATAAAAAGGACCTCAGATTACTCAGTGGAGCACTTACAGGTCACTTTGCCTGTAATAAACACTTTAGCACAATATCTAGAAGAAGATCATGCAGGCTTTGTTATGATGAAGAGGAGTCTATGGAACACTTAATCACCAACTGTGAGGTATTAGGCCACAGCAGACACAGAATTCTGGGCTCGTACCTACTAGAGGAGGAAGACCTACAATTGTTCCCTCCTAAGTAGCTGGCTCGATTCCTCGGTATACTAAATAATTATAATTAAGTAATTAGGGGCGCACAATAGATCAACCTGGCCACTCGTACAAATATTACCATTACCAATGGTCTACAAAAATGAAAATATAATTAAAAAAAATGCTAAATCAACTGGAAGATATTTATTTGAATTAACTTTTAATTGCATTGGGACCTGATTATTTTATATAGAGTACGGCGGTAGCCGCAGCCGAATGGGTCGGTGCATGATTACCATTCGGCAATTTTGGGCAAGAAATATCAAGTGACAGAAAAAGTTTTTTCTAAATGCGGTCGCCCCCCGGCAAGCAATGGCAAACCTCCGAGTGTATTTCTACCATGTAAAACCTTCTCATAAAAAACTATCTACTATTCGTAATCGATCTAAAACTACAAGTCCCTCCAATTGTGGAAAAACATCAAGACGCAAATCCAAAATAGGAGGAGCTCAACTGAATACCTAATAAAGGGTGTAAGTGCCAATTATATAGATATAAACTGTCGTTATAAAGATAAAAAAGTTACCAAAATTCGAATAGAGCTTAAATTTAATTTTTTCACATCATCTCATAATTATCTATTTATAAACAATAGCATACATTTATTTAAAGGCTAGTGTGTGTTCTGTAATCATATTTAAAAACATAAAAAAAATATTATTCAAATTAAATTACTCTTTATATATCCTGGAATTTTGGTTTAGTGGGTTGTTGTACGTGCCATACATACAAAATAATTTATTGACTGTTTTTCATTTATTTTTCTTTTCCACCACTTATTATAAGAGTACTACTGCATCATTTGTTTTTGTTGGTTTTTTTTACTGTTGGCAATTACTAACATTATTATTCACGCCAATGTGGAAAAATGCCCTCATTTACGAGCATTTGAAGCGTGTGAAAGTGGTTTTTACTCAACTTTCATACTCTACACTTGCATTGCTCCACCCATACGTGCACAAATACTATTATGTATTTACATATGTACGAGAACTGAATAATGTAATTATAATCTATAGTTTGTAATTAATAAGTTTGCAACAATATGAACATTTTTTTAATTTCTTGGTTCCACTTGTTTTATGCCGCATTTTAAATGGGCATGGTACAGTTACTTTTAGTGGAAACAGTGGATGTTCTTCTATGCAGAAGAATTTAATAACTCGCATATGTGGGGTATTCGTTAGGCATTTTAAACATTTGAAAATTCTTTCCTTTTGAACTGATGTTAGTCTTGTTAGAATATAATAGAGTAGAACTAAAGGATGGTTTGCACTTCGACCTAAAAAAGCCTTTTGTGCACTTTACTCATCACAGTACCTTATCCAATTCTAGTTCCCTCATTAAACTTGCGATTGAGCTGGGTTGGGTTGCGCGTATGTAGCCTGGCCGGGGCAGGCTTGAATGTCATATTTTTCTTCTCGCTATGGTATTGTATTCGAGAAGAAGGAGTGTTGGAGCTTCAAGAGGTTGTAGTGGGAGGACCATATCCCGAGCTTAAGTGCAAAATCTGCAGTGGTCTGTGCAAATATAACCAGCATTCTCAGTGTGTCTTTAGTGATGCTTATTAGACGATTAAAACTCTTTAGATTATACTCTCCCAATAAGAAATTGACTGGCGTAACTTCACGATTTTTTACCAGCTTACATCGCGTAGCTTTAGCTCATTACTTCTAAACTCTTCCTTGATGATGTGATTTCTCATGGGAAATGAGGGCTCGGTTCTTATTAGTGCTTTATCCTACAAAACGATTGTGCTCTTCTAGAAAATAAGCAAGAAACCGTCGATTTTATAGACTACATATTTATAATCGATAAAAGAGAAATCGGCTGTTCATCTTTCCTGCAATGTATTCACTTTCTTGTTCCTTTGTGGACAAATTTTATCCCTTCTGCCCGGAAAAGGTGAGCACTAGTTGCGCAAGAAATGAGCCATGTGCACTTCGTGAAATTAACGAAATCTCGAATTACGCCGCTCTAAATTTCTCACATCCTAAGATGCTATGAGCGACTTTATGTCAAAACAACAAACAACTACAAACTACAACTGTAATTGGCATTTAATCGACGATATAGCTAAGCTAATAAGCAAAAACTGATACCAAAATTATTTCTAAGATATAAGAGGAGATTTCATGGCAGAAATACACTCGGAGGTTTGCTGCTGCCGAGGGCGATCGCCCTTAGAAAAAACTTAATGTTCATGCACGGAGATTTGAACCTGCACATTTCTGAATGGTACTCACGCACCAACCTATTCGGCTACGTCGGCCATATAAGCCTCAGGATCATTGTTGGCTTATAATTCTCGGTGATAGTTGCTTAATTTAATGACACTGACATAAAAGAATTTCTTTTGACAATTTCTCTTCTATTTGACATAGTCTCCTGCTCCGTGAAATATTCCTCTCAGTTGGGTAAATTTAATTGGAATATTCCTTTGTAGAGTCTTGCGCCTTTTGATCTATTTCTCGACGCCACTAAACATACATTCTTGCTTTAATACTCCGACTAATAGAACACTCTTTGATTCAGGTAACCACCTTTGTGCAAGATGTATGATATTCTTGCTAAATTAACCACTAAGATCTCAATGTTATGGGACATGATGCTACCAACATTCAGTTTTGTCAAATGCTTTTAGACTGAACTGGGTAATAAAATGATTTGGGAAAAACTATCTGAAACCTTGAATAAAAACTAGAATATGATAAAATGATGCATGGATGAATCCCTTACAGAGGAAAGTGCAGAGACAGGTGTCTGCGGACAAGGAAAAACATACTCCGCAGTGTTGGGTAAAAATACAAACATATTTCAAGCAGAAGTATATGTAATAAAGTATATACAACAAAGGTGGACCCTCTTAAACGTTGAACAGCAAGAGAAGCATAGCCATCCTTATCATAGCCAGGCAGCAATCAAGGCGCTCTACTCTTTTAAGATTACATCAAAACTGGTACTGGAAAGTCTTGATAAGCTGAATATCTTAGGCTAGAACAACAAGGTGCGTATCAAATGAGTTCTAGGGCACATATGAATTACTGACCGAAATTATGGCAGATGAATTAGCTAAGAAAGAGCCTTTCCATTTATACACCCAGAGTCGTTGCATGACCTGGAAAAAAAACTTTTTCTCTTAATCATGAATTATAGGAAATAAAGAAGATCATTCTGGGACAATCTATCGGATTTATCACAATCAAAATCAATGAATTGGTAGATTTAATCTATACTGATTTAAAGTTTGTATGGAATTAAATAAAAATCATTTTAACAACATTGTAGATTGTGCCATCATTTTATTTACCTGGGAATATACTCCAATGGAGCTTCTAGGTTTTGTAGGGAGTAAGATGAAACCGTTAAACATGGGCTGGGATCGTGCCCAGCACTGATACATACATACCTAAGAGCGCCAAACACCTTGGTAAACATATTCTACGAAAGGAGGAAATAAAACTCAATAAAATAGGACAAATAATAAAATTAGTTTAGGAAATTGGGCTCAGAGCAATACTCTGAATCGCTGAAAGCACAATAGATCTACCAGGACGCAGTGCTAATGATGAAGGAAATAGCCTCTTTTCTACTTAAGGATCACTTAATGCCATTATTTTTAGTGAGAAAATACTGAGAAAACAAATATAAATACCAGGTGGCGCAAAATTAATCATCCAACTTTGTTTTTGACTAACTTTTTTATTAAATAAAACAAAAATTTACGCGCTCCGTTGTTTGCCCATGTGTATACTGCAGATGTTTAGATCACAAGCGTCAAATATGATTGACGTACGATGTCATTTGCAAAAATTATACAATTTTCGATAGAGTGACTAATTTTGCGTCACCTGTATAATACATATTTATATTATCCAAGTTGAAAGAAATATTGTAGTTAACGGAATCATCGGCTTCGAAAGCGTAAAAAAATAAAAAAAAAGATTTCTTATAAAATTAAAACAACTTAAATTTTGGTTAGTTAGGTTAAGTAATTTCGTTCAGTTTGATAACGCATATAAATTATTTTACCTCAAAGCCGATCGGCGGAAAAATGAATGTCCCACATATACAAGTACACACATGCACATACATACATTCGTGCTTTATAATTTGTGGTGAGCATTCATCAGTAACTATGTTTGTATATGAAATTATCTGATTGTGGTATTTTCTCAACTTTGATCATTGACAGCGATAAATAATTTGTGGTTGCAACTTCTCGTCAGCATTCCTTTGCAGAATATTTTGTATGATTCGTATATATGTATATACATACATATGCATGTACTCGTATTGTATGAAACAAATTGATAGCAGTTTGATTTTAGCTTTCGAATGCGTGATTGCACATGAGGGACATTGTTTTAATTTTCGCCGCTGGAAGTCCCTCAAGAAAGCGATAATTTTTTTAATTGACATTTTAAGTGCGTGCATGCATGCAACTCTTATTCGGGCACACTCATACATATAAGCTCACACGTATACATGCATTTTAGAATAAAGTTATTATAATTTGATTAAGTTCAATTTATTTTGCATGCCATGAACTTACATGTATGTACGCCCGAATCTATGTTTTGCAGTTTTCAATTAAAGCTTTTAGCCTAAGGGCACAAGTTTTATGTATTGCATAAGGTAAGTGCCATAATCCGTTGAATTTGCATAGCAAGAAAATAATTATATTAATTAATTTCCAATAACATATTCACATTTTTGATTAGATAATAACGCAAGAATATTTGATTCTTTAAGATCGTACACTTATTTACATATACATTTACGCTACAAAGTTGGCTTAGGCTGCTCTGCAAACTGAAGTATTACAAAAAAAAAAAACATATCCTCAGACATTTAATACTTTTTGGCTACCACATTTGAATCAAGTCTCTTCTTCTTGCTATGGTTTCTTTATTAATATTAAGTGTTCGAGCCATGGCGTAAGTGCCTGCCCGACTTCATGTTTTCCATAAATACATCGTCATTTTCCATTGGCCTATCATCAGCGCATCAATT
Organism: Anastrepha obliqua; assembly: GCF_027943255.1. Classification (NCBI taxonomy): domain Eukaryota; kingdom Metazoa; phylum Arthropoda; class Insecta; order Diptera; family Tephritidae; genus Anastrepha; species Anastrepha obliqua. The sequence goes on from NC_072892.1 coordinate 95,234,349, forward strand.
AGAGATGGATTAGCGTTAACACAGTTCGTCAAAATATTTACAGAATTTTAGTTGCAAAAACGTGCTTGTTTGGGGTTTCATTAAAATCTGCTTGAAGAGAGCAGAATGGTTGTTAAGGAATTGTTATGGATTATGTTTGCTCCAAATCAGTTATTTCTAGGTTTGGAGCACTTCAGTTAGATCTTAACAACTTCTATAATTGGTTTGTTAGGGACTGACTGTTCTTAATTATCAGTATAGTAACTCATTCTGGATACTTATTAATTCTTAACGAACTCATGTCTTACTAAGTTTCAATAAATAAGAGACTTAGAAGTGTATTTTGAAAATCAATTCAGTTCCCAGAATAAATCTCTCCGTTGCAGTGCAAGTCCTCCCCGAAATTTTGATACCAAGATGTCGCTTTTAATCATTCTAAGCACTCCAAAAAAAAAAAAATTTTTTTTAATTCATTTGCCAAAAATTAAAAATATAAAATAGTAGCGGTCAAAACATGAAAACTATGCATTTATCATCGTATTTTTACACCAATAATAACGATGTGTAAGCACGATGTAATACTTTCGCTTCTAAGAAATAAAACCGGAATTGAATTTAAAAAAAAATGTACAATAATGCTGGGAAACAAGTTGAGACGTATGGTTTCATTAAAAAAAAACACTAAATGTTTAGACTCATTATAGTATATACAACCTTTAGATGCGTTTATCTGCAACCTAAAAGATCGATTTTTAAAGCATAAAGATACACTCCTCCAGGAAGTTGCCAACTATATGTTAAAAGTGCTGACAGACAGTGTTGACAAGAAGGCGAAGTGTAGTCATGCAGAAGACGCCATGGTTTGTGGATAGCTGGGCTTTGATATGGTTGGATTATATGTCATGTAATGGTATTGGATGGATCTCCAAGTCAACATTTGTATGGTATATTGGAGATGTGGTAGAAACTTATATAAATCCTTTTTCTCGATGCGATCAAAAGTTATAAGTGACTTTGTGGCGGTACTTGTAATATATGTGGATGAGATATGATATTGTTTTTTTTTTTACTGTGGATGCAGTCTTTATGAGATGGTTTTTATTCAATATATTTAATCCCGATGCCTATTATTGGTTCATATGACTGCTTTTAACTTCAGATATAGATCTTGGTTAATATCATTGAGAATCGCTGCTGCTTCAGCTGCGTATACAGAGACATAGCTCGGATGGGTACTTGCTGATATGGGGTTTACTTTTGTGCTTGTATGGGTTTTCTATCTAGCTGTAGTAAGAGCAAAATTACACAACCATGACCAGTTACAGCTGTGCTAATCGATTAGTGTTTATGATCAAATTCAGCTAGGCGGCTCCAAGTCTGATGTCACCGCAGGTGTAGCTAAATAATGAAAGCCAGCATGCTTTTCCCAAGACTGTTGTACTCGCATCCAGCGAGTGGCATTTTCTTCTCTCTACAAAAGGCGTTGTCCAGCTGTGTACAAAGGTTCGTCAAAATAGTTATGCGACATCTTTATTTGTTGCAACAAAGTGGGAGTTATATTATATTATATATACATTTATAAGTATATATACATATATATATAATTGGTGCTTACACCCTTTATTGGGTGTTTAGCCGAGCTCTTCCTGCTGTTTGTGTTGTGTGCCTTGATGTTTTTCGACAAATGGAGGAGTCTACAGTTTTAAGACAACTCCGAACGACAAATGGGTTTTTATGAGGAGCTTTTTTTATGCTCTGGAGATTTGTCATTACCTACGGAGGTGCGACCGCTATTATTGTAGAAAACATTTGCGATGTTTCATGTCCGGAAATTCGAACCCGCGCACTTTCAATGGTAGTCGCGCACCAATCCATTCGGCTACGGCGGCCACCAATAATATATTTAATATTAAAACGAATACATAGTTTGTGGGAATGTTAAATTTTTCTAGTTCTATGCTCATATTAAATACGCAACGCTTTTGCAGGGCGTGTAATATTTTCGCAATGTCAGCATATAACGAGGTGACATACCTATGCAAATAAAAAATTACTAGTTTCGTGAAAGCGGCGTACCTCATCCTCTAATTAGGTGCCGCAAAAAGGTCTCGAAGCAATTTAATGCGGCGGGGTACATTTCAGGGTACCTTCATTGAAGTTTTATTTTTTTAATTTCTCTACCACTCTCTGCTCAGAGAACTGTAAAGTTTGCTTCCTTTTTTCTAAGGGACTTGCTCTTTTTTAATTTTATCACAATTTGTGTAAGAATATAACAACAACAGCAGCATACAATAACTGAAAATAGCTCCCAAGCCGTCATACTGAATGTAACTCCTCACTGCGTTACATGTTATTCAAAATTTTAATTAAATTAAAAGTATAATAATGGTCAGAATAAAGCTCAGAGCACGTCAGTATGAAACTCATGCCGTGTAACCTGCCAGCCAGCTGGCCAGCCAGCCAGCTTGCTGTTTATCACCCGGAGCAAAAGTCAGCGGCTGTAGTGTTGTTTTTGCTTGGAGTTGGTTTACAGACTCTATACTCCGTTGTTTTTATATTAATACTGTCGCAATTCAATCAGCCTAATAATTACCTTTAATTAAATTAATGATGGTGAAAAAAATTAAACAATAATAAAAATGCAAGCAAATGAAAATAATAAGAGGGAAGAAAAAAAATTAATGAGCGATTGTATGAACAGAGTGCAATAAAGGGGAAAAAACTGCATATAAGCAGTAAGAGAAATACATTGAAAATACAATTGAAAGCACGTCTGAAATAATTATATTAATAATCAGATAATAATTGATGAGGATTGAATTAAAAATTTAAACAATTTTATGCAGGCAAAATTTTATTTAAACACCAAGGCGGTAAATGCGCATTCGTGTAATTACAAAAATTATGATACACACTCACACGCCTGTCAGTATTCGCCTTTCCACCATAAGCACAGACTCAATTTGCTGCCTTGCTTGTATGTAAGTACATACATACATATGCATGTATGGGTGAGTATTAAGCACACATTTGCTCGCTTGTTTGCATTTTGGGAAGTTTGTTTGGCAATCAGGATGAACTTTGGCTGGGCGCCATATAATAACAATATCCGTGTCAGAGTCAAAACAGAAGCCGTAATAAACTTGTCGCGCCTTGCTACACCACTACAATGACCCATAAGGTAAGAGAGGCATCAACAGTAACAGCAACAGCAATAGCCACGTAGCGTTGGCAATGCAGCCCCGCAAAGGTGTTTGGCTAAGGCGCTTAAACATGCACAGCGTTTAATGCAAGCATTGGGTTTCCCAATATGGGCTGGTCGATGTTGAATTAACATATGACATTACATTAAATATAATAAACTGTATGTGAGATATCAGCGAAATTCTCTTTTTAATTGAAAGTTACAAGTATCCCATTATGCCATCGCTCAAACTCCCGCTGTGACTGTGTGTGGGATGTACTATTTTCACTATTACTACTGCATAGAGCCGACGGAATTTTAGTGCCTTAAAGCGGTGTATTGACATGGCGACTCGAAATCATTGGTTGAGAAATAAGCAACAGGTTTGACAGCCGTCATTAAAGCAATATGGCCACCACAGCCTGATAACAGCCTACTAGTAGACCCTGTATAGAAAATACATAACACAGTGCAACAAAATGAAAACATGTTTAGTCCGGTCTTATAGGATTTTTCTGATAGGTTTTGGCGTGTAAGAATACACGTTAGCGATTCCAGTTCAAGTAACCTAAATATTTTAGACATTGTCGGACATTTTGTTTGGAAATTGCTTCATTTGTATGCTTCAGTAACAAGTCAATACTAGTAAAGAAGAAGTGAACTGAAAAAAAAAAATTAAAACAAATTTAATAATTTTGATATTTATTCAATGTTCAAAATTTTTCTAAAATTTAAAATGAACTATCTTTGGTCTCTTATAACATTTTTGGTACAATTTTTTATAATAAAAAAAGGGCGTGTAGCGTAGTACACATAACAGAAGTGAAACTTTCAAGACAGACAAAGAAAGAGGGGAGACCCGATAGAGAATGAGAGAGATAGAGAGGGAAAGAATATACATCTAAATTAATTCACAACGTTTGCAGAGAATACAAATATACAAAATTTACAAAAAACCGAGAAGGGTCGACCGGTGTAGGTAAACACCGGACACAAACCGTGGGAACTACGCGGACTACTCCGAGCGTTTATCACCCGCACAAACGCAGCGATTCCAGGACCGCAGCAATGGCAAAAATTACCGCAAGATAAATGGATAGTACTTTGTAGTACGCAGGAAACGGAAATAAGCGCCAAAAAGTAGGCAAAGAAAACGCCAAAAATATTGGGACCAAAAAACGCCCTAATCAGTAAGCAACAACGAAATATAACGCCAAAAAGTAGGCACCAAAAATATATTTCCTACAAGTTTGCACCAACAAACAAGCGCCAAAAAGTAGGCAGTGTTATTTCTCACTAGAAATTAGCAACTACGAGGAAAACTAGTGTTATCTAGGATATATTATATATAAGGTATAGCTCTCTCTCCTTTTCCTCTACGTAATACCTTTTTTCTCTGTCTCGGAACGAAAATACCCAAAACATTGCATGGCCTTGAAATTTTACTCTCCGTTCTCTCTCGTCCATCGACGACTAAGAAGTTTCACTTCAAAATATACTAAAAAGACACATTTTTTGCAAATTTTTTTTTCACAAATTTTATTTTTTTTGGAAAAAATTAGTTTGTTTGTGTTCAAAATTTTTAAGGACAAACATTTTTTGTCATGTTTAAATTCAAAATTAACCGCAGAGTGTCTGCCATGAAAAAGGTCATCATAAGAAACCATCTGCCACCACAAATAAGAGGAGGAGCTTTGTCAAACACTCAACAAAGGGTGTAAGTGCCAGTTGTTATTATTATTATTATTTTTATTTTTTATTTGTTATTCTTTTTATTACAGCTAGAATTAATTGAAGATAAGATTTATAAATATTCAAATAGTTTTGAATGATTTCAGGTATGATTTTTGCCATAATAAATATTTTAAATAAGAAGTGTAAACTTTGAGGTGGCATAAAATGAAAAAAAAAATTGCTGACACAAACATTGAGTAAATTAAGTGTCTTATTATTTTTCAAAACTATCTGAAAAATACTATCAGACCCCGGGGATCCATTTTTTTTTTTTCATTTTGTTGAATTGTGTAATTGCAGCAACCAAAGGCTGCGACTAAAGCTGACAAGTGGCAAACAGAGGTGCGACGAGGCAACTGATATGTGGCCCTTGATGAAGGCAATGAAGACGTATTTGTGATGGCAACTGCCTTGAACAATTTCCTTTTCCGCTATAGGTTCGAAGTAAGCCGCAAGCCACAGCGTGAGTTTGTATATATCACTCTTGAGGTGTGTGTAAGAGGCTAGTGCGTTGAGAGTGTTTACACATTGACCCTAATTGAAACACGCACCTTACTCTCTACTTATACATACATGTGCATACTTTACATTTGCTATAATCATCTCAAGCTGCTAAACTTAAGCGTGACCGGTTGTTTCATCATTTGTAAGCTCAACTTAGATTTTCGCTTGTAGGCATACTTTAGTATTAGTATTTGTGTACCCCTACACCGAGGCAAGCGAAATACGAATACTGTGCTATATATAATATAAAGATTCGAAAGGCTTTAGTTGGGCGTATATGTAGTAGCTAGAGAAATGGGTGTTGAAATAAAGCAAGTTACTGATCCATGATTGTTTATTGTAGCAAGAGGAATATTGGAAAATGCTAGAAGAACTTTAGGTTGCATCAGTAGATATATTAAAAAAAGTAAGGCAGTGCTGCATTGGATCCAGAGTGGACTTTAAATTAAATGTTGAGTTCAATTATTCTTTTATTTTGATTTGAAGAGACAAACAGATTTAGATTTTCAGCCTTACATTTATGTCACATTATCGTCATAAATTCTCACGCTCATCGTCACGGTCGGTAACCACGCACATTTGCCATTATTATTATCATTATCATTGGACCATAGTGTATTGTGAGCTCTGATATGGCCCATTGTTCTTGACAGCAAGTCCAAAATTGGAGTTCTCCTATGAATTTGAGTACCTAATCAGATCCTTTGTTCCATGTCGCTAAAGCACGTAGAGTCGCAAGAGCTAGAGAGTCTGTTTACCATCCAGTTCCTAAAAATGGCAGACACTTGATTCTCCTTATTCTAGTTTCCCGAAATTTTAACGAATACTACAATATCCCGTGTAGTATCTAGTGAGAGTTCGTAAGCCTCTATTTACGTTTAAGAACCTATTCGATGCTCTCTTGGAGGGAGGGAATAACATGTTTAGACTACCTCTGTCCAGCGCTTTTCATTCAGTGGTGTGTGAATTGCCTGCCTTCGCAGTTTTTGGTAAATTTCTCTATAAGTGCTTTGGTGAGCCCACTAAATGTTTGTAGTCCGTGGAATTTTGAGATAGCGCATAATTTCGCTAGACACTCTGCCCACCAAAGTGGTGTTCTTTGCTCCCAGTGCATTGACAAACATTGAAACCATTGGGCACACTACAGATACTAAAATTATAGCTTTAATTTTCAGAAATGTCAAAAATCTGATATTATTGTTACAAATAAAGCAAAATTATTAACCTTTGGTAAAATTATGAACTCAAATAATGAAACAAGATGAAATATAAATTTTAGAAAATGGGTGTTGCCACGCCCATCGGATAAAAATCACGCTCAGTTTTTGTATGTTAAGACTGAATTTCCAACCTTCCATCGAATGTTAGAAGTAAAAATTCTCAGTCAATGAGTTTGTTTGATTCCAAAAATGACCAGCCAATCCAAATAAAATTTTACTAAAATGTGAGTGTATGTATTAAGTTCGGTCCGAACCGTATTTATTACTTCCTCATTCGTTTTCAATAATTTTTAATTTCTACAATTTTGACGAACAAATCTTCTACTACTAAAAACAGTGCAGCGTAAAATTTTTATTTTGGTTTTAAGTTTTGACAATAAAATTTACTGCGATTTCTTTCTGCAATGGAAAAAGATATTAGAAAAATATAAAAAAATTGCTTTGACTTGTTGACAAAATTTAAACGTACCTATGACACTAATTAATGACATAACATGTTTTGTAGATCTCCACGCGGATGGCTATCAAATTTTGATATTACATTATTGTGAATTCTAATTCTGGCTGTTAAAATTCTGTATTGTAAAATTCTACTTCATAAAATAAAGGGGTTTCAAAAAAGAGGTGCTATTTTGATATTCAAAGAAAAATGATATTTTTTAATATAAGTGATCGGATGTTTATTTCATTATAAAGAGGATGGTATGCCGTTAATAGTGGAAAATAATATAATATTAGGCAAATGACCACCTTTTCATGAGAGTTTCCATAACCGAATCGCAGTTTATGGGATTTTTAAAAGATTTGTATAAAATTTGAGAACTCGATTTATAAGGCTTTTATTAAAATGAAAAATGGAAAAAATTTCCGCCCAAGGCAAGTTTCCGTCTAATAGAGGTGTCGACTAAGCGAGGTTACGCTGTACCCACACCCGCAACCCAGTATGTGTCTCCATTGTCATACATTAGCACTATACAATTGCAATACAAAATATGTGGCAGGTTTGACTTATGGTAATGAAGACAGCTGCAGGATCACCCTCTTGTAACGGGCACTTCTGTCTGGTGAACATTTTCCTTGCGCGGTCATTTTTTGCTTTACCAAGTCTTAGCTATTGGAACAAATTACCTTTCCTTCAGCGTACAGGGTGGGCAAAAGTTGACTGAAAGTAAGAATATGTGCCCGTCGAAGGAAGGTTTCAGTGCCTGTGTATTGCCATATTATTTTAGCATTGCCAATAGTTTTCAATTGCTTTCAATTATTCTTGAGATTTTGATAAATACTAGCTTTTCTATTGGAAACGACTTATATTTTCCTTACAGTAGAAAATTATAGCCCGAAATAAATTAGTTAACAGAATTTTAATACCCAAAATATTGATTATAAATAAGTAATTATTTTCTTACAGAATTTTGGAAGTACAGACCTAGGACCCAATGGAAGTAAGGATGAATAGCCAGTAACAAGTTCACATTTTTTGAGAAATTTTACGCAAAGAATTTTGTAATGCAGAATTTAGAGTCTCTCTCATGTCAATGAAAGTACTGAACTGGAAGATCACCAATATAGTTGATCTCATCAATAAGTTGAGTTAGGCTTTAAAAGCTCAAAAGCTCATGTAGCATTCACGTGCCCGAAAATCTCTGCTACATTCCTTCTACAAACATAACCAAAAGAATTACGATACATACAACAACGAATGTATATATTGTGTAGGGTGCTTTTTTAACTGCATGAGAATATGGTTGACTACTGAGAATGGCAAACTGTGTTAACATTTCTGTTCGGTAAAGTTTGGGAAGTCATCATGAATCGATTAACGTCAGAACAACGCTTCCAAATGGTGGGAATGTACTTTGAAAAAAAAAAAAAAAAAATATGTTCGCGATGTTCATAGAGCACTGGCGGCATCATTAATTCAAACAAGACTTACTACACAGTGCGCTTAGCAATCGATTTATTCAAGCGATTCAAGCCACCATTTACACAATATCGCCAGATTTATTTTAAAAAAGTAGCCATACCGATATCATTGTATTGGGTAGTGGAAAAAGTCTTTTCGTATTTCTAATCAAACTTCAACTCATTTTTTTATATTTATAATGAACTTTATTAAACCAAATATGTACCATTTTGGTCGACCACCTTTTGCCATTTTTCTTCTAGATACATTATTCTATCAGTGTAAAACTTTTGTGGTTTTTCGGCGAAAAACTGCGGCAAGTAATTTTCACAGGCTTCTCTTGAAGCCAACTTTACTCCATTAAGGGAGTTTTGCATTGACCGAAACAAATGGTAGTCCGATGGTGCCAGGTCAGGGCTATATGGTGGATTCATCAAAACTTCCCAGCCAAGCTTTCCCAGTTTTTGCCGAGTCATCAAAGATGTGTGTGGCGTAGCGTTGTCCCTATGGAAGACGAAACCCTTTCTGCTGATCAGTTCTGGCCGTTTTTTTTCGATTGCTTGCTTCAATCTCATCAGTTCTTGACAGTAAAGTGTAGAATCAATCGTTCGAGCAGGCTGGAGCAGCTCATAGTGGATGATTCCTTTCCACTCCCACCAAACACACAGCAGAACCTTTCGAGGCGTCATTCCTGGCCTTGCGACCATTTGTTGAGCTTCACCACCCTTGCACCATGATCTTTTTCGCACATTGTATGTCGTATTTGATCCACGTTTCGTCTCCTGTTACCATTCGCTTCAGAAATGGTTCGATTTCATTTCGAGTCAACAAAAAATCGAAGATGTTAATTCGGTCCATTAAATCTTTCACAGACAATTCATGTGGTACCCAAACATCGAGCTTCTTTTTGCCTTTTTAAAAGGTTCAAAACCGTTTGACGATGAAGGTTTAGTGCCTTGGCGACGTCATGGCAGCTTATGTGACGGTCCTGGTCAATATTTTCCATAATTTCATCGACTTTTTCAACGATAGGTCGACCGGAGCGAGGTGCATCTTTCACATCGAAATTTCCAGGACGGAAGCGAGCGAACCATTGTTGTGCTACATGAACTGATACAGCATCGACTCCGTAAACTTCACAAATTTCATTGGTGGCTTGCGTGGTATTCTTCCCTTTTTTATACAAAAATTTCAAAATAAAGCAAATTTCTTCATTATTTTCACTCATTTTTGAACAGCTATAACTTTTTTTCAACTTCTCCGATTTAAATTTTTTTTTGGTTAAATGAAGCTTAAAATGTCACCTTTCTAACACCATATGATATGACACAATGTGATTGGTAGCACTGGAGATAGATGACTCCAACGACATCTATTGACGAAATACGAAAAGACTTTTTCGGCTACCCAATATTAAAAATTAAAAAATAAATGCCATGAAATTATATACCAGATTGTCAATAAAAAAATTCATTCGAACAAAATTTCTGTTTTTACTGTAATTTTAAGTTCTAAAGCTTTTAAAAAACACCCGATACAAAGCCCATAATCTCAAGTTCTTACTGGAATGCCACTGCTAGAAGAAATAAATCCTTAGCATACCATACTTGCATTAAGATTAAAATAATTGCATTCTTCTACACCTTCAAATTATTCGCTCAAACTCTCATTTCCATTTTATGCCCTTACAATTTCTTTTTGCAGGCGCCACGTCGTCTTGTAATGTGTTTTTCGTGTATTTCACAATTATAAACGAATCGTTCTTACTGTAGGATTTCTTGATTTCCTTCATTTCATCGCAATTCGTTTTACATTTTCGTTTCCATTTTCTTGCTAATCAAGAACTTAAGCCTGAACACCTTAGGTAGCTACAGCTACACAGCCAGAGTCAGAGTCCCACTCTTACCTCTTACTTACCTTTTTGCTGCCATCATCACAACTTTTGCATGCAAACAAAGCCGTCAGCTTAACTGGCAGCAGTAAGAGCACAAAGTAGGCGGATCGCATAAGAGTTGGCTGTTGAAAACCTTGTAAGTACAATGAATTTTCATAATTTCGTTAATTTTAACCGACGATAACTGTAGAGCAACGAACAAAAGCGCTTGAAATTCAGGTTAAATGCTGAAAACATGCAGAAATATTCAGGTGGCATGGCACCAACAAATGGTAGGCTAACACAAAAGGACCAACAACAGCTACCACACCACTTATACAAGTAGTGAAAGTGGCAAAGGCAACAAATATTAAATTACACACAAGTACTGCCAGGTTTTTTGTTTCCTCCCGCTTTAATGCGTATGCCAATATGCTGCAGAAGCTGCATTTCCCTCGACAATTGCGTCTACCCATTCAACAGCAAATATTTTATTGCTCTGAAAAGTGGCTATGAAATATATTTTATTGTTAAAAACCAAAAGGGTAAAATGCAACCGAAAACTCTGGGTTACTCTTTGGTGGAAAGTATGAGTTGGCTGCATTCGTACACTTGATGTTGGCGCTGAAGTTGCAAACAACCGAGTGAAGTTGCTGCAAGTAGGAACTTATTTAATGGGTCATTGCATTGCGGTTTGTTACCTGGTAGCAGCACAGCATTTGGATATAAACATCAGTAGATACATACCATATATAGCTAGTAATTGTAGGTATATTAAATGCACTTTGTAGTCATATGTGGCTTGTTTAGTTTCTGCATTAAATTTTATATCAAATTATTTGCATGCCTAAGCGCAAAATTATGTGCACACTCGTTGAAGGCTACATTTATTTCTAAACTTATTTAAGACAATAAGTGTGTGGATTAACTTAACTTTAGGTGCATAAAAGCTACATAGAAAGTGAAATATACTAGAATTTAGGGAAGTGCAGAAAACTGATAAAATTTTATGAATATATACTTCAATTTTAATAACCTACAGGTTTGTTGCGAGGCCCGGAAGGCAAAATTGTAGAATTTGAATTTAAAATGAAATGAAATTTGAAGCTTGTTTGTAAATACTGTATTTATTTAATTTTAGTCAAAAACACAAAAGTACTTACTGACCTCTGACATGGTGCTAATACAAATCGGTTATTAATAAAAATAACAAATAAAACAAGCTAAAACTAAAATGCAACTGGATCAATGCAATAATAATTTTATATTATTAGTGAACTAAATGATGCATTCCATAAAAAATATAGTCCATTTTAAGTAATTATAAAATCAAATTAAATGGACCTCATTAAATTCTCAAAGCGTTCGAGCTTACTGCTTATTGCTACTGGATTCAAAATTCATTTTGAATATCTTGAAGGAGGAATTTCGTAAAGTTCTCGCCGCACAATCAATGTCAACTTGAATTAAATTAAACACAATAAACAACGATGTGGCCCTTTCCTCCAACTTGGAGCTTCAGGATAGATATATTATATAAAAAAACAGCGATAGAATCGACCTTCTGCGATGGAGCGATTTTAATCTGATTGGACGTAAAGTTGCGATTGATTTGCATTAAAAGTTGAGTACTATCGGCACCACAAAAATTAATGATTCCCAAGTCTAGATCTATGCTTGGCTTTGTAGTAAAGAATTCAAAGGAGTTCCAGGATCTTTCTTCGCTGAAGAATTTGTGTTTTTCTCTTGTTATATTAAACCTCAAATACTGCATTATCTGGGATCCATTCTATATGGGTTCAACTTTAAGAATTGAGTAGGGGAAACGTTTCGCTAGATTTGTAATTCACTCCCTTCGTTGGCCTTGTAGTTTGCTTGCATATAAAAGTAGATGCTTTTTGTTAGCATTGTCAACATTAGAAATGCAAAGAAAAATTTCATTTAGATATATAAAAATTAGATAAATTCTCTGACTCATTAGAGACTTTGAAGTCAAATCTTAATATGGAGATACACTTTTTAATTTGTGACTAAAGTACCGTATTGTTTACCATATATTAAATTTAAGCTTTAGTATTAACAACCTATTTGAGTTGTATTTTGATGAATGAAATGAAATGAATAAATAAATATATACATAAATAAATAATAACAAAAGGGAGCAATAAGAGGGAATGGCGCAGAAAAATGCCTATTCTTGTAATAGCTAAATGGGTTTCCAAATAAATATCATCACGAGGAAGTATTTGAAAAAATTTGGTGCGACAAATTACCTGCCACTTGATAAAGAATAATCTGCTGAGCAAGTTCCAGTCGAGCTTCAGGAGTCTGTCTAGGTGCTTAAAATTTTTGGGCATATTCCCCCTGCTTATGATAAAAATTACCTAAACAAGATTATGGTGCTCGAATTCTCATATCTCTCTTCATTATTATCATTATACAAATAGTTTGCTTAAACGCCGACTTTGTGGCGCATAGTGTCAAAGTTAATGATTTCCAATTATTTCTCTCGTTTGCGTTTTGCCTCAATTGGGTAAAATTTCGTAAGATCGTTGCGGATTATTTCGTCATGCAGGCTGCATCGCCATGATCCTTTCCAGGATTCCACCGCTGTGTCTATACCCTTGTAGGTTCTACTCCAAGACCATTTTTGGAATTTTTTTGGCTGGTTTTCTAAGGGTGTGTCTAATCCATGCTCACTTCCTCTGACGGATTTCGACGTCAATTGTAGCTTGAGTGTCCTTCTGTGCAATTCGACGTTCGCTATGCAGTTTCCTGGTCACCACTTGGCTCAATCCCCATGATCCTAAATAAAAACAAGAGGCTAAAGAGTGGGGTGAGTCTGGTTCTTCGGCTCCGAAATAAGTTCGTGCCCAGATATCGGCAAAGAAGGTGTTAGCATCAGTTTTTTCGGATGCGAGAGGAATTTTGTTTGTGCATTACTTGCAAACTGGTAAAACAGTAATTCTGAATATTATTGTAACCTTTTAGACCAGTTTAAGGAAAAATCCGTGAGGAAGATCCAGTTTACGGAAGAAAAATATGGTTTTTCTTCAGGACAATGCACCGTGTCACAAGAGCATTTTGATAATGTGCAAAATTCATTAATTAAAGATGGAATTGTTGGAGCATCCACAGTATTACAGATTTAGCCCCTAGTGACCCTAGCGTATTTCAAAACAGATTCTTGGTCAAGATCTGTGCTCGTAGCTCAAAATCCGCCCTCTTATACTCCGGCATAAATTAATATGCACACAAAAGCCATTGTACCTGTATAAATAGAAAAGGGGCGGTCATGTCGCGAACAATTTATAATGAACAAAATAGTTTGAATGGGTAAGATTTTTGTTTTAGCCATGTATTTAATAAATTTTTTCCATCTTATGATATTTTACACTCCACTAGTTGAGCCCGCCGTAACCGAATTAGTTGGTGCGTGACTACCATTCGGAAATCAGAGAGAACGTAGGTTCAAGTCTCGGTGAAACACCAAAATAAAGAAAAAGTTTTTTCTAGTAGCGGCCTACGCGCCAATTATATATGTATATATATAGTTGAGCCCGTAATTCGTTTACCAGTTACTTCTTTAATTTAAATATTATATCTAAAATCGGAAATAGAATGCCCCCGAAAAATAGGACACAGTCAAGCCAGCGGCAACAAGACCAAACTATTTTCAGCGACTATGCACAGAGGATGATCATTCCACAATCTTCCTGTAAATACTCAGGATAATATGCATTGAAAGAGTAAGTTTCAGATGTCTCCTCAAAACCACTTCTGAGGTATCCAAAGAGATCTGGGCAAAAGTCGTTGAAATTAGGGCTAAGTAGTTGGCCTATTTTGATCATAACTCCTTATGTTCTGTGATTGGAGTAATATTCGAACAGTGATTAATTGGGATTCACGGTAAGCAAATTAATTGAATTGAATGACTTTTGCGGCGATGCAGAAATGAAAAGGAAGCGTAAAATTTTTAACACTACCTTGCCACGCTATGAGCGAGATGAGGCACCATTATGCGCATACGTACTTCTGCGAATGCCTAATGGATCCGGGCTCGGTGGAGCTTGGCAATTTGAAACACTCGTCATCAAAAATGGGAGCGAGGCTGACAATGTCACTCTGTGGGTTTTAAATTTCAAGTACACATTTATATAGTTACTCGCTTTCTCCCAAAAGGAAGTCAGCCTGCAGTTGGACCTTCCGATGACACTACTTATTTAATGATCCATCACCCATAGCCCCACAAAATTCCAACTCCTTCAGATGTTAACTATTTCTCCCCGTAGATTGGTTGTCACATCTCGCACATAGATTGCGCACGTTGCACTGGATGTATGAACGTGGATGTGAGTCTCAGAGGATGTTTGCAATATATTATTCTTTATTGTGCGTACTTAGCGGTTTAACTTTCTTCTACTTGTTTGACGCCCTAATTGCCTAAGCAAGCTTAGCTAGTTTCGAGAAAGCATGGCTTTCGTTTCTTCTTCAAGGTAAAACGCTTAATTTAGGTAAGTGGAAGCAAGTCATTTTGCACTTGTTCTTCCTAACCTTTCTCTGCTACCACCAGCGATTACCTTCATTCTTTCCTTACATTCAAAACTTTCAGGGCTGGTGGGTTTGTATGCACTCGCTCGTCATAAAACACATCGTTCTATCGTCTGCAATATTCGCCGTCACCAACACACAAAGGTCCATAAATCTTCCAAAGAATCATTCTTTCGATCTCTTAAAGGGCTATCCCAATGGATGCTTTCATCATCCTAACTTGTGTGCCATACAGTGGCCTCAGCTCAGCTATAGAAGCTTAAAATACATAAATTTATAAAATTCGAAATTGAATCATTACAAATGCAAATATGTAAATGTATGTATGCAAATATATCCCTAAGAGTTAATCTGCAGCAAATTGTGTAAATAAAATTACCCAAAAATGATAATAATTGAATTGACTAACCGCTTTATATAAATATTTATTTTTATGTTTACATTGATAAGCAAATTTTGTAATAATCCGAATGCGGCAGTATGGCCTTAATGCAGCCTAGAACAATTAATTAATTTTTCAATATTTGACAAATGACAGTAATAACGATAATTATTATTTCAAACGAATTGATTTACATAAATATGCACAAACGTACTTTGTTGTGCATAATAATATCATATATATACATATACATATACATAGGTATTTTAATGTTCACATTTATTCTTGCGATACTTGGCGACAGGATTACTTTTGACACCCTTTTGCTGCCCATTTTCATGCCATGCATTTGCAAAATTTACTCGACATGCAATTACTGGTTGTACCTGAGCTTTGTCATTGTCACTTCGCAATTCGAATCACGCTGAAAATTACAGATGTTTTAGTTCGAGCGCATTTGTCACAGAAAATCTGGTGTAGAGAACAGCGTCGTGTTGGATTGATATTTTGTAGAAGGAACACTGAGAGCGATGGCTATCCAAGTTTTAAAGTTAATATGTAGGGTGGCAAGCCAACTGTATCAAGTGAATTTAAAAATTATGTATGTAATCTGTAGGTCAACCAATTGCTAAACACAAACAATTTTACTAAAAATCATAAAACTATCAATTAAGAACGGCATTCAAGAACAGGCAATCACAACTTTTTCAATTGCAACTTTAGTTGCTGGCCACTCTAGAGCTGGGGATCCTCAAGTTTCTATAAACTGTTTATTCTTGCGCGAATGGTTAGTGGCGGTATGGATCTGCTGGAAAATACATATATTTTGGCGTGACCATTTCCTCCACATGTTGACCACAACGTCATTTAGCAGTTGTGTATAATACTCGTAAAGAGAGTTCATTTTGATGTAATGAAGCAAATAACCGTAATTCCCTTATACCCGTTGCCTCCCCACTCCATGAGCGGTTCCCTACCGAAATTGCACTGCTAATGCACCATTTGGGATAATTTTTGGCACACTAAAATTTGTACGCCATCCAAATTGAGTCTGTTTTCACCGCTATCCATTCCTGATCCCAAAATCTGTACTTTTCTGAAAGTAAGAGTCTTCGTAGTTCGTATCTGCATAAGAGCGCGAGGGCTATGCACTTTTTTTTTATAAAGAAGCTTCAAATGCCTCTTTATTATTTGCTGCAGTCGTTGTGCACCTCTTCTAAAGCACATTTCTTCAATTACTTCTTTCGCACGCATATTCTTTTTAACAGTGATCTTTTTACCTCCCTCTTTGCTCTATCATTAACCAGCGGCGTCTTTTGCTTCATGGAACAATTTCTTTATGAAATTGTAAATGATACAGTTAGACATTTCCAATCGTTTTGCAATTTACTGGCTTCCTTTTTCATTCTTCGACAAATACTTTACAGGCGGTTGTTTGAGACAATCAAACAATTATAATTTTCAAATCAAAATTATATTCTTAGAGTTCAGCAATAATTAATTTAAGTAGATAACATTTGCTTGCTGCAGCTCTAACTGCATCCTTTATTGGGTATTTAGCCGAGTTCCTCCTCTTGTTTAACATGCGACTTAATGCTGGTCCACAAATGGAGGGACCTACAGGCTTATGCTTCCTCCGAAAGGGAGATGGTTTCTTATGAGAAGCATTTTCATGACAAAAATACTTCCGGAGGTTTTGTCACTGACTCACGATGACCGCCCGCTGTTTGAAAAAAGGTTTCCTATTATTTGGTTTACTTGTCCGGAGATTCGAATCCGCACACTATCGAATTGGGCTCCTGCGCCCGTCATGCATAATATTGATAATAAATGAATTTGGGCACACGTAAATTGTAGAACACTTAGTAAGCTACTATCTTGCTACTCTATATTTAAACTAGTCCAGTAAGTTTGGATTTATAATTATTTCAGAGGCTGTATTTGTTCATTAAAAAATATTTAAACAATCTTCAAAATTGCTTAATCTCAAAATATGCCTCAGTGAAATCCAATCCCGACTAGTAAAAGTATCTAAGTATAAGTATGTAAGTATAATTATTTTCATTAGATATTGTATCCACATCCAGATAATTTAAATTTAATCAGAATAAAATAGCCACCAACCACAACCTTAAGAAATTTTAGCTATAATTTAATTTCGTTGGTATTACAAATAACGACTTTCAAGATCTTCGAATAATGTATATTTTATACAGCTGTGGTAAATGAATAGTAAATTTAATTGTAAATTATGTGCTAAATGTACTTTTGCTCATTGTGTCATGTACTTGCAAATTAGGTGTATTCCATTATGTAAAGTTTCAACTAGCGGCAGTTAGGATTTTATTAGAGCGGAAATATTGTATTAAATATTCGTGTGACTGCATTCGACTGCATCTGTGCATGTGTTAGTGCACTGATAAATCTGCATGGAATCAAGTATCTAGTTCTGTTTCCGTTTTCAATACCTGAAAACGAAATTTTTTGCTGCGTTATTATTTCAGATTCTCAAATACATTTATTTTCTCCTTAAGGGCATTTTTTTACTACTTTGAGAAATTGTAATTTCAATCTTTAAAGTTGAAAAACTGTTTCTAAGGTAAGTAAATATTCAAAATATTCAGAACAATAAATATTGTATCTTATTCAAGCTTAACTAGAGGTATAAGGGCGTGAACATTTTCATCTAGGACTGAAGTTGTTGGTAAAGTGTGGGAATCTGCATTTGCGAATGTTTCGATTAAGAACCCTAACAATTATTTTCAAGGTAGGTTGCATTCATTATTTAAAAACTCATTTGTTAGTATTTTGGTGTTCAATATTTCGAATGTTTTGAAAGTATTTTTTGTTATAATACTTTTTTTAAGCCATGGTTTCCTACAAAAGTGGGGCCGCAATATGGCATATGGTATGAGCGATTTTATGTCCAGTTATATTAAGCGATCTAAATATTTTGGACATTGTCGTGAATTTTTGAGAAAATTGGTTTGTTACGATACTAAGTTATTACAATTTTTAATTTGGGAGGCGCGAGCAATTCAAGTGTTTATTTTTATTATTTCTATCCTTGCATTACTGCTTAAAACTAAGATAAGAAGAACAGGGGAAACGAAAGAACAGTAAATGGAGAGTTGGAGTGAGTCTAGGTAAGTAAATAGAAATGACAGGTAAATAAATAAGAAAAAATTGGGAGGTATATAGCTGCAGAAATAGAGTCGATGAACGAAAGTAAATAGCGCGAAAGAGTAATGTTACTTAATATTAAGCTTAAGTATAATTTACATTTTTATTAACATATTTGTATATTTATTTATTTAATTCTTTCAAACCTTAATTAAAGTTGTTTTTATTATTTACTAAATTTAAATATAATTTTTTAAATTCATATAGTTTAATTTAAATATGTGTTGTATTCTGACTTGACAGGTTTATTTGTGATTTGAGAATAATAACAAGTAAACTGAAAAATTTTGAAAAAAAAATTTTTTTAAATTTTCATATTTATTATTGTAAATGTTGAGAATTTGGGTGCGGAGTTTTATAAATGAAATATTTTCGGTTCTTGTTAACATTTAAAAGCCAGGAAGGGGTAGAGGAAAGATAAAGAAGATCATAATGGGATAATCCACCAGGCTTTTTGCATTTAAAATGAATTATAGGTAGCTTTAACATAAGCCAATTTAAAGATTGTATAGAATTATTTTAGAATCATCACAGGAATTCTAGCAGGACATTGTAGAATGAGTCATCACTTTTCTGACCTGGGAATATAGACCTATATAAGTTCCAGGTTCTTTAGGGCGGAAGATTAAACTGCCAAACATGTGCTGGCATAGGGCTAGCACTGACTCAAAAGTGGGACATTCCCATAGGTAAAGCTATTTTACTACAAGAGTATAACAACTCAATAAAATGTAACAAATATTAAATTTTATTGCGGAAGTTCGGTTCAGAGAAATACTCTGAGTACCTGAAGAGGACATAACAGGTTTTTCAGCTCGCGGTGTTAAATTTTCTAATTTCTCTAAATTTTTCTAAATATACTCCAATCGCAATTGAAATAAAACAATTATGGAAGCAACGAAAAGTTAATGCAGTACCAATAATAATATATTTTACTAGCTTAACCGTAACATCATTTACGAACCGCATTAAAATAGTAGAAGTAGAAGAAAACATCCACCATACAATTCAAAAAGCGATAATCATGCAAACGACACGGATAACTCGAAAATTTGTAAACCAAAATTAACAAATAAATATGTATAAAAGTGCCGATACGACTTGCAGTTCGAAATTGCCGGTGTGCTTGGTGAAAATGGACCCTGCCTCGAGTGGTATGCGAGGGAGGGGAGAGTGGCGTGGGAATAATAATAATATGGCGAGTTTTATTCTGAAATAGAAGGGTTCCTAATTGTGATTCAAGATCAAGTGATCTTGACAAAAAACTATCAGAATCATATTTTAAAATATACTGGAATTACTGATGACAGATATCGCAAGTGTCAAATAAGTACAGAAAACATAGAGCACATTATTTCTGGATGTCGTCTTTTGGTAGGAAGCGAATACACCGAAAGACATAACAATATGGTAAAAATACTACAACAAGAAAAAGCGAATAATTTAATCTTAAGTACAAACACTTGAGCCTATTACGAATACATCCCCGATAATGTATTGGAAAATGAGGAATACACGATATACTGGGGCATCGCCATAAGAACATACAGAACAATCATCCACAATAAACGAACGAACAAAAACCACCATTTTTATTGATATAAGCACATCTAGAGATACGAATACGCACAGAAAATATATATATTTACGGTATTTTTATATAGGTATATACATATATAAATATATACATATATAGTATATATAAAGTTATACATACACAGAACTTTTATTATGTCTGCAACTGGGATAGCTCACAAAAGTTTTGTCAATAACCTACAATTTTTGAACGTTAAAGCCGATATACATCACAAAATGCAAAAAGCTATTGTTCTAAAAACATGCAACATAACGCGAAAGTTTTTAAGCCCACAATAAAATTTAATCAACAAAACAGTGCCAAAACGACTTGCATTCGTTAAATGCCGTCGTGTTTAGTGAAATGGACCCCGCCTTGTGCGATATGCGGGGAGGAAAGGGGCGAGGGAATATTAATAACATTTAAAAATAAATATGTATGTACACGAATTGTATATTAGTTTCTTTGTTTGCTGTTTAGGAAAACACATGTTTGTCTTTTGGTATTCTTAAACTATGTTTGGATTTGTTCAGCCCTGCATGATTATACTTAGAATTTACTTAACTATTTTTATTTATTATTTGTGAATGAAATCATTCCTTAACTCGCTTCGACCAATTTGCAAACGTATGCGAGCGCTTCGCTAAATGCACTCATTTCACTGGTTTGCTATATTATATGTATAAATAAATACTCGTATATGTTAAGAGGCTCAACCGTGGAGTTTGAGTCGATCCTGGCATAACTTAGTTGGAAGATTTTAAAACTTATTGCTTATTATTTTTTTAATTTTATTCTTGTTTTTTATTTTTTATTATTTTTATTATTTATTTATACCAGTACTACAGAGTAAGACTTACACCTTTTAATAGTATTTCGTCATTATTATATGCAAACAGAATGATTTTAACATGAAAATTTCTTAATATAAATTTTTGCAACTGTTTATTAATAAATCAATCCGATGTATAAGTATGTATACAACTTAAGGTATACAACACGATTCTATGTGCACTTACATAAGTGAGCGCCCGTCGGTTCGGCCCCGTAGCGCTTCGATACGATGCTTTATTTCAAACGCGTTTTTCTCGAAACGACTTTTTTTGATACGGTCGCAACGATTTCTCGAAGACTATGAATCGATTTTAATTTATTTTATTTTTTTAATTTTTGTTATCGCATTGGCTATCGTTGTACGTAGCCGATTTTGAAAATAACTATTTTTTGCGCCTGTTGAAAATCAAAAAAATGGTGAAATCGAAATTCAAATCATCCCCCTTTTGTCAAACAAAACAAAAAAACCAAACGGCTACGAACAACGATAGCCACTATTACGTATATTAATAAAATTTTTGGTTTTTTGATTTCAGATGATTATTCAATGCTGTATCGCTGCCACCAGATGACGTTATTTTTTTAACTCTTTACGTTTATTTACATAAATTTGTCAATTTTCAATATTTTTTAGTAAAAATTTACATCAACATAGTTTAATACATATATAAAAATACCCACAAAAAAAATTCCCAAAAATCGACTATTTTTTTACCCCCACAGGGGCGTTCCCCTTAACCATAATAGGAAAAATTTGCAATAATAGTAAAAATTCAGTAAATATAATATTTTACTGATATTGCAATTTAATTTTCATTACTGAAAAAAATATGCAGTAAAAATATTTTTTTACTGATTACTGAAAAAATTGCAGTAAAAATATTTTTTTACTGATTACTGAAAAAAAATTGCAGTAAAAATATTTTTTTACTGATTACTGAAAAAAATTGCAGTAAAAATATTTCTTTACTGATTACTGAAAAAAAAATTGCAGTAAAAATATTTTTTTACTGATTACTGAAAAAATTGGGTTCAAAATATTTTTTTACTGATTACTGAAAAAAATTGCAGTAAAAATATTTTTTTACTGAAAAAAATTGCAGTAAAACTATTTTTTTACTGATTACTGAAAAAAAATATGCAGTCAAAATATTTTTTTACTGATGACTGAAAAAAATTGCAGTAAAAATATTTTTTTACTGATTACTGAAAAAAAATTGCAGTAAAAATATTTTTTTACGGATTACTGAAAAAAAATTGCAGTAAAAATATTTTTTTACTGGTTACTGAAAAAAATTGCAGTAAAAATATTTTTTTACTGATTACTGAAAAAAATTGCCGTAAGAATATTGTTAATATAATTTGATTTGCCATTAGCTATTAGCCTTTCTTAACACAAGCATTTCAAAATTTGCATCGCTGAGTTTTTGCCTTCTGGACCGATTTACAATTCCAGCGAATGAAAACAACCGTTCTACAGGTGCAGATGACGGTAATGGGGTATTATATTATATTTTAAAAATACGTTTTTAATAGCCTGATATTTATTTAGGCAACTTGTTGATAATTTATGTAAAAATAATATATCTTATAACCTCTACTCTTTCTATGTTGTATAGATATGTGTAGCGTGCAATAAATATTTATTGGCCTGTTTTTTTCTTTGCATCTTCATCCAATTCTTTTGTTGGGATTGTACGACAGTTACAGTTATGGGGTTATTATTTTGCTATTTAGGAAAATAAGAGAAACAAAAAAACAGAAAGAATTATTGAGTACATAATTGATTGAATTTCGTGATGAGAGTGTATTACATTTTGACTTCCCATAAACAGTAAATATTATACTGATAATGCAAATCAAATTATATTATCAGTAATTTTACTGCAATTTTTTTCAGTAATCAGTAATAAAATATTTTTACTGCAATTTTTTTCAGTAATCAGTAAAAAAATATTTTTACTGCAAATTTTTTTCAGTAATTAGTAAAAGTTTAGTGGTAATGCAAATTAAACTTCATTATCAGTAATATTTTACTGATTACTGCTATTTGTAATGCAGTAAATTTATAATGCAGCGTGCCCACCTATGCCCTTAACAATAACAATAAGATAAGGATTTGGTAGTAGAAAAAGAAAAGATAGATGAAAAAAGTCGTTCTTAGAGAATAAAGAGAAAAATTTAGTGCCTTAATTCCATATAATAAAGTAATCATAATCGGTAATAAGTTTCACACTCTAACAGCGTTACGGAAAAATAATCTAGATGATGAAACAAGACCTTACTAGTATCAACTTCTCTAACAGACAGACCCAGTATCTTTGTTCGCCTGGCAGATATATACTCTTATCTTCTTCTTAATTGGCGCGATAACCGCTTACGCGATTTTGGCCGAGTTTAACAAAGCGCGCCAGTCGTTTTTTTCCCGTGCTAACCGGCGCCAATTGAACACACCAAGTGAAGCCAAGTCCTTCTCCCCCTGATCTTTCCAACGCAGAGGAGGCCTTCCTCTTCCTCTGTTACCACCAGCTGGTACCGCATCCAATACTTTCAAAGCCGGAGCGTTTGTATTCATTCGGACGACATGACCCAGCCATCAACGATTGGGGTATCGGGATCTTCACATTCTCTGTGGCATGCGCAGCTGTCACTATTTAACAGGTTCGAGAAGTGTTCCCTCCATAATTTAAGATTGCTCTGTACGTCAGTCACCAGTTCGCCGTCTTTCTTCTTACAGGAAAACGCCCCGGTCTTAAAACCTTCTGTAAGCCGCCGAACTTTCTGGTAGAATTTTTGGGCATTTTTCCTGTTGGCCAGCATCTCAAGCCCTTCGCACTCACGTATTTCGGCCTCTCGTTTCTCTTCCTTTTTTAGCTCTCTGTAACGATCCCACATGGCTCGCGTTGCGCCCGATCGCAGCGTGGCTCTATAGGCGGCATCCTTTCTCTCAGCGGCAGCATGACATTTCTCGTCGTACCAACTGTTTTTTCGGGCCCGTCGGAATCCGATTTCTTCTTCGGCGGCGGTACGTAGGGAACGAGAAATGTTGCTCCATTGCTCGTGCAAGCCAGTTTGTGGTGTTTTCTGAGAGCAGGAGTGAGAGTCGAGTGGCGAATCTTCTAGCTGTCTGTTGTGATTGCAGCATTTCGATGTTGAACATTCTTTGCGTAGGTAGATGTGCGTTTTTTACCGCACAGAGGCGGGTGCGCAGTTTGGCTGCAATAAGGTAAGAATCCGAGCCGATGTTGGATCCTCGGATCGTACGTACATCTAGTATACTAGAAGCGTGTCTTCCATCTATCACAACATGATCGATCTGGTTTCGCATTTTTCGATCAGGAGACAGCCAGGTAGCTTGATGTATCTTTTTATGCTGGAATCTGGCGCTACAGACTACCATGTTTCGGGCCCCGGTGAAGTCGATGAGCCGCTGTCCGTTACCGGATGTTTCGTTGTGCGGGCTGAATTTTCCGACTGTGGGACCAAAAATTCCCTCCTTGCCCACCCTGGTGTTGAAGTGGCCAAGCATGATTTTTATGTCGTGGCGGGGGCAGCGCTCATAGGAACGTTCCAAGTGCTCATAGAAGGAATCTTTGGTCGCATCGTCCTTCTCTTCCATCGGGGCGTGGGCGCAAATTAGCGGGATGTTAAAAAATCGCGCTTTGATGCGGATTATTGCGAACCGCTCGTCCACCAGAGTGAACGAAAGTACTTGGCGACGAAGTCTCTCCGACACCGACACCGACATCGTATTTGCGCTCCTTTACATGGTAGCTGTAGTAGACGTCGCAAGGTCCTATGGTTTTCTTTCCTTGCCCCGTCCATCGCATCTCTTGGATGGCAGTGATGTCAGCCTTTACTCTCACGCGGACATCAACCAGCCGGGCAGAGGCAAAGGCAGTTCTCATCGGAGGCTTTGCAGTTCTTTTCATGCGGAGAACGGGTGTTCGGAAGCTACCCAGAGGATACGTGGGCTAATCCCGGACATTGTGAGCTGCTTGAACCATATGCAGAAGAATCGTCCTGGCTACTCCCAAGTGAATGGCGATCAGCAACTTTCCCTACTTGCGTGGACTTCTACACATGGAACCATCCTTCTCGTATCTACCAATTCCATATATATGTATGTAGGTACGTAGTATTATATCACATCAAGCTTGTGGTAAGATATACAAAAAAAGGAGTTTTTTACCAAAAGGATCTCCCCAATCACGGACCTATGAAATTACTTTCAAAATGTATAAAAAACGTCGATTAAAATATCTCCCAAAATAAAGAATATATGTAGCTATTCCTATAGTTGCAAGTATGTGAATATTTATAGTGAAATGCAGACCCTATATATGTACTTATGTTTTCGATGGGAAGGAGGTGTTTATCCTAACAGTAGTTTTGGTATACACGGTAAAAACAACTATTGTTGTTGTTGCTTGTCAACTATGCATCATTTTCGGCTCTTTGTGCAACAATGTTACAACAACGTGCAAGTGCAAACATTGCAAGCTCTTACAAATTGCATGCAACACTGGCATTAAAATGCTACGTATTGTAATTTATTGTAATTTATTATTGGTATATTCGTTTTAGTTGCTGTTGATATTGTTCCTTTTTGCTAGTGCTCGTATTGGGTATCTTTGTTGCCACTTTTATTGTTTACAATGCGTAATGTAAATAAGACCAACTGCATTAATTGCCACAAAGTGCTGGGTGTGGAGTTACGCTGAACTATTAACTCGCCTAGACACATACTCGTACATGCGTATGTGTGTTATTGTCGGCCTCAGGGTAGACACATTTGTGTACATAAGTATTTACGCGTATATACGAACCCGGCAGTCAGACGCACTAGTTTTGAACTACCCTATTACGACCAGTTTGCTTTGCAGGTGAAGTAGTCATAGTTGGTCTGCTATCCTTTCTCCTTGCAAGCAACTGGTCAATTGATTGGGAATGCATTAGCATAATACGAGTTAACTTACTAGTAGTGCCATCCATCAGTGTTGCAGCGATTAGTGAACTACGAGGGGCGTTCAATGTAAGGAACTCGAATTAAATTCAATAAATTTTATTTTTAATGTAAGCTTCTATAGCTTCAACACACTTTTTATATTTTGAAGCTATTTTTGCAATGCTCTCTAAAAAATTCTTAACCGAGAAATCCGCGTTTATTGCAACTTTGCGCTTTTAATCACCACATAATGTTTTTTTTATGATGAATTCTTTTCTCTCGGGAGCAAAAAGTAATCAGTAAAAATCAATTTCGTACAATGGATCCGAAATCCGCGCCGTGTATTAAGCAACACAACGACAGTCTGTTTACCTTACCTTTTCTCATTATAGGGCTTTACACTTACTAGTAGTAGTAATTCTTTATTTATTTATAAATATTGCATCTCACATTTCAATAATTTATTGTATACAAAAATTCATTTAAATATATAAATACATAAATACATAAAGAAAGAAATAATAAATTTGTGGCAATAACAATGTTGTCTGTCACAGCTCAAAAATTAATCAAAAATTAAACTCTGCAATAAGAAAATCTCTGTAGCGTAAGGCTGAGTATATAAAGCAAGTTAGTCTTTTCCAATTGTGGCCGTTAAGTATATCTATTACTTCCACTTAATTTAGCTTCGCCGCTTATAGGTATCTTGTTCTGATCTCCCTTAGTACCGGATATCTTCCTAAGAAGTGCTGCATATCTTATTCCTCATTTAAATTGCACAAGGTGCATCTGAGCATTTCCATACATAGTTGCATTTAGCTTCAGTAAACCATATCTTGCTTTGAAAATTGTCGTAATGTCAGCTAATCGCATATCTTCTTCAATATATGATTCCCCTTTTGAGTAGTCTAAATATTTATAAACTCGCGTCGCGCTTAACTGTGCTTTTTGCCTTGCCATGTTGAGATCTTTTGTTTTCATTTGAGTAAGAAGTTGCACACAGCGAACTTGCCAGTCTATAACGGTGATTTTTCTTCAAACTTCAGACCAAACTCCATTTCCATGTCGTTTAGATGCTTAAGCCAAAACACATTTTTACTTAAGACGCCTTGTGTTAGTTTGTGTGGGAGTCTGTTGCAATTGTATTTATAAATGGTTTTCCAGATATACTTCATGTGTAGCTCTAAAGAATAAATGTGGCTATCTTCTAAATTAGTTTCTAGTTTACACTTTTTCGATTACTAAACCAATAAAATTCCTCTCGAATCACAAAATTCTGAGGTAATGATCTTTTCGATGGATAGAGTGGCTTACATTTTTCTAAAAGAGCACGCGCTTTACTAATTCCACTATATAGCCTTCATTCTTTAGTGTCATAGTGGTGAAACCACGTTTCATCCCAAGTAACAATACGGTCATAAATACTCATTGAAATTTGTATGCAGTGCTGCAAAAACTCTCTACAGCATTCCATTCGCATTTGTTTTTGGGGTGCCATGAGGGTTCAAGAGTTTCATAAATAATAGTGTGGATAGTTTCGTCTTTTCCGCTAATATTTTACCTTTATTCGGGATTACTACAGTACAATTTTTAAATTTTTTTCACATTTCTTCTGTAATACAATGATGGCAAGCGACCGACGGCTACCCTCTCGTCTAGAAGCAACCATTGTGAAGCAACCAGGCATACGCAAATAACTCAACAACATCTTTTCACCGCAAGCCCAAACCAACATGCCACTTTTGCAGCAATATTGCAGTCATATATTCAACACTTGGTTGGTTTTAGAGAGTATTAGACAAAAAACATTTAATTTACTAATCAGTATCAAAAATTGCTAGGAATACCATCCTATGTAAATATTTTGAGAATTTAAAAATTTTTAGTGCACTATAATTTGCGTAATTTAATATACTTTTAATGCTAAAGAGTTATATTCGGAGTCGATAGCCATTGTAGCTTGCTCCCTTATAGGTTTTATATCTATATATTTTTCCTAATAAATAATAATAATAAATATAATTTTTTTACTAAATCCCATATTTCGAACTTCGAAGACCCAAATCTCGATTTTGGAGGCTGACTTCGAAAGTCGAAGTAATAACTTTTTACTCATGACTAAATTTCTTAACCCTTTCGGTCCGAACGGGACTTATATGTCCCGGCACATGTTTGAAGATACCTAGCCTGGAAATTAAGCGAATTTAATGGACTTTATTTATCCCATTTCGTAGTTAATGCCATTCTTAACGGTATTTCCTTACGTTATTTGAAGTTAAATGTGTTCATTAGTCAAAAAACAAACACAAAAGTGGACGCGAATTTTGCAAGTGGTAGGTTTTTTTGCGATTTTTCGTGGTTTCTTCAAAGTTTACTGAAAATATATTTATTTATTGTGCTAGTGCTCTATTATTATATTGAGGTAAGTAAGTAAACGTTTTTGTGTTATATAAAAAATTACTGGCATTTTTATCCTGGTGGGACGTATGTGTCCCATCAGTATTCTTGTTTGCTCCTTACCATAAGTAAAAACCAATTTTTTATACTGTATTACTTGCTCATTGTTTTCTTCTTTTCACTTTACTGAAACTAAATAGATGTTGAATTCATAATAAAACAAACTTTTATATAAAACTATATTGGATCATAAAATACTAAACGGGACAAATGCGTCTATAAAAATACTGAGGGGACATATATGTCCCAGCCCCTCCCACCGCCCCTTTTTAACCGAATACAATTTTGATGGGACGAAAGGCTTTTATTTCACCCATTGCAACTATAACATACAAAATAATTTGTATTTCCGTTAGCGGCTTTCCGTACCGAAAGGGTTAAACAACTGATTTGGTTCAATACCCAGAAAAACACTAGATTTTGCATTGTAGTGTCATAAAAGAAGAATACTTGGTTTGCATACAGCGCTAATTGGTCATTTTGCACCCAGTACAATTTCAGTCATTCTTGAATGTATAGTATGACTTCTTGCACAATTCATAAACTAGTATGTTCGCTGAGTATTCTTTGTTTTTCATTACACGCACACATTTGTAGTTGCGCAATTTCAAATTAACGCGTATTTACACGTAAAAGAATAAGTTTGTTTTCATGCATATGCATACATGTACATATGTATATTTGTTAGTGCATATGCATCCATACAAACATATATAATCTAACACAGACGTACATATTTGCTCATATGGTTTTTGTGAAATTATTCGCGCGTACAAGCATGCAACACTTTTAGTTTATTATTTTTGCATAAAAATTGCCGCAAATAAAATATTACTATTCACATATCATAAAAGCGTAAAATTTGTTAAATTCTGATAATATTGTTTCAACAGGTTTTTATGTACCTACTCATGTATAATCGCATATGGCTTGCTATTTAAATAGAATTTGTTTTCTGTGTGTTTGGCCGCTGGTGAATGCGTATTTAAATTTTGGCAAAAAAAAACAGAGCGGAACAAAATACTGGCTAGTAACCTTTCGCTGAGATGTATAAGCGGTGCTCCAAATGAAGTGTGCAGCGGTGAAGAAATATAACATGACTAGAAATACAACTTTTACATGGCATTCAACCTTTCATTCAATCTATGTATGTAAATCTGATCTTCAAAAGGTTTAAATTATAAAAAGCACAAACAAAACAAAGCACACAAAAACAAAATCACGTCCAAAGACTAAAATCAGACAATAGACAAATAATCTTTTGATGAATTTAGCGATTAATGCAGCCGTATGCCCCAATCAAATTTCATCTATTTAAGCCATAATAATTGCATATTTACTGTTCATGTGCATACCAGCGTGTTAAGTGAAGAAACCGGTTAATAAAATCAGTCTAAATTTTGTATCAACATACTTGTATATGTGTGCATACATACACACGTGAGGTTTCTTCAAAGCAGAAGTAGGGCTAAGTAAATTTAAGCATATGTTTTCATATCTTTAGTGCACAAGCCCCCAACACGATCATATACTGCAATTGTGTCATAATCTTAAAACGCACGCATTTTGAGAAAAATGGCTTCAATTTTTTTTAATTTACTATGCCTCCCTAATACCATAGAAGTAAAGAAATACGGTAAATAGATATCGCCATATATTTTGTAGATATAATAAAAAAGAGCTTGTACAAGGTGGCTCAAAATTGACCGACCAATTTGGTTTTGAATAACGTTTTTACTAAATGAAAAAATGAATTTGAGTGATATAAATCTTTATTTGCACCTTTCAGTTTTTTCTTTGCAGTAGAAAAAATGATATCCGAAATGAAGTGGCTGCCGCCAGTGTTGATACCCAATTTATCCTGGTTTTATCACATTTTCGATGGATTGTCGCAAGATGTCAGGCTACAATTGTTCGCATTCCTTGTGCTGCGATTGTCTCAGGCTTGTTGGCATAAGTTCGCGACTTCAAGTAGCCCCAAAAAAGAAAGTCAAGGTGATTTTCTACACAAAATCGTCCACTTCGTTTTTTGATTGCTAAACATGACCGGCGGTCAGCAAGCATTAGCTCATGCACCGTTTGCACTTTGTACGGGAACATTGATACGTCTTTCACAATAATTCGTTGTAGGGTCCGCCTGGTAATGCCTAATTGCATGGCCCATCGTCAAGTTGATATTTCTCGTTCTCAGTGATATCGGCAGCCACAGCCATTATATTCTCGACTGAAGGACCGATCCAGTGTCGGCTACGCCCTGCATGGTTTTGTGTAGTCCAATCTGTTCGAGTGGAGCGGCTAAGCGCCGGAAAGTTTACCCACTTGGCGAAACATGATTTCCTAATCGGAAATCAACGTCGATATTCAAGTTGCGCCAACACCACCGACCCGGTTTTGATAAAAAAAATCAACACAATTATTCCACACTCTTGCGGAGTATAGCGCTCCATTGCCTATCTTTTTATACATACTGCAGCCGTCTAGTTCAGAAGTGTCAAAGAAAATTGGCTTACAGCAATCTTTTTTTGTTTTAAAATCTGCCGACACAAACAAAAATATAAAAATTGTTAGGAAAATTATGGTTAAAAACCCCAAAGGTTTTCATTCGTGTCTTTTTTTGCATTAAAGAAAAATCATTCGTGCCAAGCACAGTATTGACAGAGTGTCAAGAAAGTGGTATATTTATAAAGATTCGTATCTAAATGTGAAACAGAATTTTTTTCTTTTTTGCCAGAAACCGCACCGCAATCAATCCCAAGCAACTGTATTCACCGAACTTAGCCCACTGCGACTTTTTCCTGCACTCAAACCAAATAAATAAACCCATGAAAGGCCGAAAATATGCCGCTATTGAAAATATAAAAACCGTATCGCTAGAAATGTCCAAGGTCATACCTCGGGGCAATATTAAAAGTTTTACTAAAATTGGAAAAAGTGCTGACACTGTGTAGTGCATTATTTATGGATGTAGGCCTGCTATGAAGGAGCCAAAATATATACATATTGATGAATAAAGAAATAAATAATTTTCGAGATAAATAAAAAGTCACCTTGCTTTTGAACAAATCTTTTACATATTTTTTGATTGTGTTTGATATGGAAATAAAAAAAATTTACAACAAAGCAACAAAAACACGTTACGCGTAAATTAAGCGTAGCAGAACTTGTATGAAAAAGCAATTCCCTTTTCTCTTCAAGCGATCATTACTGGCAATCGCAAATTATTGAATTATTATATTTAGTACGGTTTAACTGCGCCTACGGTAAACTTTAGTCGCGCTGCTTAGTACGAAATTCAAGTATAACGCGTCGTTTAGTAGAAAAATGTGAGTGCCAGAGATTGTAGTAGTATAAGTGTTGTAATAAGCTTTTATAATTATCAGCGGAATTAGGAAGTTTTTGCTTCCACTATTCGACAGAATTTTCGGAACATAAAATGGAGAATGTAAACCTAAAAGTATATTATGAGCAGACCACTTTTAGAGAATAAAATCATAGGGCAACACATTATAGTTTTTTTATATTGTTTTCAATCTTTTTTCATGGACATTTTTATGCAACGTGTGAAAAGTGCTACAAATCGTTATCTGATAGAAATATTATTGCTAATGTTCTGAAGTAGATTTCAATGAAACTTATTTTTGTGGAATATTTTAACTCCTTAACTTCCTTTTTCAATCCTTCATTTTAACCCGCAGCTGGTATTGATATTCCCATTTAAATTGCTGATATCGAGACTCCATTTGGATCCCAATTGAAAAAAATAGTAAATAAATAAATATATAATAAATAGTCGTAAAAGCTAGATTAATTTAAAATAATAACCCTTTTTAAAATACAAATCAATTTTTTTTTTTTAATTTTAACCCATATGTTTTATTTTTATATCCAGTCTTTGACTTTGAGGACTTTTTTTCAGTCTAAAAACAATTATTAAAAATTAAAAATAAAACCTTTAAGGCTTTTTGCTCTGAAGTTAGTCAAATCAGGATATTTTCTAATATAAATAAAAAATTAAAAATAACAGGCTTAACTTAATTTGGAAATATTAATGAAAGCAAGCAGATTCCTTCAGAACCTTTTTACTTATTTGTAGTTGACAGTTGCAGCCCATTATAGCCTTTACTAAATTACTCTTGCATACATAGTTTTGATATCTTGAATATTGGTGAAATTGTTTTAGAACCCTTTTTCGGTTATTTGTAAGATGAGTTAGAACTAACTTGTTGAAATGTTGTAATGACTAATTAGGTGTTTATTTGAACATAATCTTGCTAAATTAATTTATTAATTGTAAGGCCTAATAGTAAAGCTCCGTGAAACTTCAGGCCAGCCCATGACTAAAACTCGGAGGAATTTCTTGTTCTCGAAATTTTCGGTCATTTAACTTACTTTGCCTCGAAAAGTTCTTTGCCGAAATTCCATGTGAATCGGTAAACTTGTAGAATGTGAAATATATTTTGAAATGGAACCAAATTAAAATGAGTCCTTGCCGACATCCAATGGTGTACATATATACATATCTTTTCGAAACGAATGACGTATATGGTGGCAGTTACGAACAGGTTTTGTATGTTCGCACTGTGGATGGGCTTCGTAACACTGCCTCACGTCCAGCAAAAAAATTTATTAATCTTATTATAGCCCATCTGCTTGAATACGCGCCACCAAAAACACTCCGAAACTCTTGTTGGACGGCAATGATAGTCTTCAGTGTAGGATAGAATTGCACAGAGTGTGTTGGAATTGCATGTCTTTTCATTCCAATTATACTTTTTTTCTAAATCTAGCAATCTCGGAGCAAAAGTCCTTAAATTAGTCTGGAGGTGCGAAAATTGATTTTTCTGAACTTAATAACTTAAATGGGCTCATGTTGCTGGAAAGCTTTTAGTTTATTACATGAGAGGCTGGCTAATGGCAATGAAATATACTCATCATATGGACTACCGGTTTGTTAATATTATATATATAAAGCCAACTACATGACTTTAGCTGCATAACTGCACGGAACACTATAGTGGTAACAAAGTCAAAACTAAATACAAAACGTTCTGTCAAAGAAATTAACGTATATTTACTTCACGTAAATCTCAATGAATAAAGAGCTGGAAGTACTTGATGTTAAATTCATTTTCAATCTAACTCTACTAAATATATTTGGCAATGAAAGGAGGTTGAAGTCCACATTCAAAAAGATTCAGAGCACCAAAGTTTCAAAAAGTGCGGTACCCATCCTATTGCCAACATTTCTAAATGAGTACCGAACGATTATTTCAATCATTCTAGACTTTAAACGGAAAAATTATATTAAAAAAATCACATGGAAAGTTTGTTGTGAAAACCTATACATGTAATGTACGGCAGTTACCGTGACCGACTTTGTTGGTGCACGACTAGCATTCGAAAGTGCCAAGTGAAGCCAAATTGATAAAATAAGTTATTTCTACTAGCAGTCGCCCTTTGGTAGGCGATGGTAAACTTCCGACTGTGTTTCTACCATAAAAAAGCGCCCGTTCAGAACCGGCGTTAAATTATAGGCCCCTCCAATTGTGGAAAAACATCGAGAAGCGCATCACAAATAAGAAGGGTAGTTTGGTTGAATACTCAAAAAGAATGTGAGCGCCAATTATATGCAGATATAAAGATATAAAGGGTGCTAAAGTTTCAAGAGCCGGTGTTGATTTTGAATAAAATACAATTTTTTTAGAAAATTATTGTTGCTCGATTGTGTATCTTTCCATGGTTCAAGTTGAATTAGTCTGAAATTAAAAAATGTCAAATGAAATGCAGAAAAAACTTACCGTTTAGGTGTGGTTCACATTCAACATCGGCCCTTGAAATTTAGCCACCCTTTATATATATTTTTATTGCTGCTTATTGGCTTCAACGTTTTTTGCGGGTAAATGCCCAGATAATTATATATGTATATGCATATACAGGATTTGATTGAAAAGTAATGAGCCTTTCCGCGCGGAGCGTCTGCCAAGCGATCAACCAAATCGGCTGGTGGGGGAAAATGATCGTTGGACCTTCCCCTTCTACTAGAAACCGGCCCCAGTTCGCTGGCAACAGTGGTGCAGTCAACATCGCTCCGCGCGTGAAAGCTGTTTTAAAAGTGTGTTCGGATTTTGCAGTGGCGAAAATGCAGCGATCGTTGGAGCAACATTACTCGCGTCGCCCGGGTTCGGCCCGACCTCGTCAACAATTGGACCCTTCATCACGACAATGCGCCGGCGCACACCGCCTACCTCTGCACCTCTGCATTGGCCAAGAGGGGGGTTCCGGTGCTTCCCAACCCTATAGCCCAGACCTGTCCTCTCCGGGCTTCTTCTTGTTCCCGCGCCTGAAAAGAAAGCTGAAGGGGATGCGTTTCGACTACATCGAGGTGATCCAAAAAACTTTGACAGCCGAATTGAACGCGATTCCGGCGGATAAGTTTAAAAAATGTTTCCTGCAGTGGAAGGACCGCTACCAGCGGTGTATTGACGCTCAAGGGTCCTATTTTGAAGAATATTAGTTGTATAAGCCAAAAGGTTTAATAAAACTGCTAAAAAAAATAAGGCTTACTACTTTTCAATCAAACCCTGTATATATGTAGCATTAAAATTTTTAATTAATCTTGTGATAAAACTTGTGAATGAAATGAAATTACCAAGAAAAAAAAAACTGGCGACAGTTGCATATTTTGCCATAGTAATTTAGTCAGAGAACGGGCACATTCTCAAATGTTAATTTTAAGTTAAAAAATAATTAACAAAAATATAACAATTAAAAATATGTAAACAAAAATAATTATAATAAAGTCATTTCAAAGGTATGTTCATAAATTATTTCCATGTAATGGCCAAGTTGTAAACAACAATAAAAGTCACTTCTCCTGTTAGACTTGGATTAGACTGTTAGATCTTCATATAATGTACTTATATGTATATGTTATATGTTACTGTATTTGTAAATTAATGCAAATATTATATAAATATTTTAGAATTCGTGCATTAAATAATAATTATAAAACAGGTTCATATGCATGTATATACTTATACTTTTTACCGCGGTCTGACACAAATGTGCTAAAATCTAATTAATACAATCTACCCTTTTTGGCCAATTAATTTTTGAATATTTATTTAAATTATTTTTTATTTTAGTACAATTAGAGACTTTAAAGCTTTTGCATATTTTATCTCTTTTAAGGTATTTCGTTCAAGCGTATTTATTCCTCTTCTTCATCAGCTTCTGCGTCTGTACTCAAGCTTACGATTATATTAGTCGAAGGTCGCAGCCAATTCAACGCCAGAACTACCAATATAAAGAACTTATAAATATGTATGAATCGCGTAATTTAGAGTTTGGCTTCCCTAGTGAATCCGAGCGGCAGGCAACACTGCGTGATGGGCGTTACAATCCAGATAGCCCGTTACCAATCGATGTGGATGTTTATTATTCACGTGAGTATGGGGTGAGCTCTATAATCATACCGTGGATTTTAACTTTAAATGATAAAAGAAAAAGGATGTATCGTTTTTCAATATTTATATTTC
The DNA here is from genome assembly GCF_027943255.1 of Anastrepha obliqua. Classification (NCBI taxonomy): domain Eukaryota; kingdom Metazoa; phylum Arthropoda; class Insecta; order Diptera; family Tephritidae; genus Anastrepha; species Anastrepha obliqua. The sequence goes on from NC_072892.1 coordinate 95,270,215, forward strand.
TGGAAAAATTGCAAGCATTAAAATGATTATAGGGATACACCATAAAAACTTTCTTACTATTCATACGAATAAATAGAAACATAACAATTTCGTATTTGAATAAAACAGAGGGTATTTGAGATATCCGGTTAAAAATTTATTCACAGCGTAGCACATAATTTATTTTTAGTTGAAAAAATCCTGTATGGGACCACCAATTGCATGTTTACAGTGAACGTTTCTTTGCAACCTGTTGACTATTTCACACACGATATTATTCTTGAGCTACTTCAACGTTGCTGGCTTGTTAGCAACAACCAGTGATTTAACCTAAGCCTATAAAAATAATTCCAACAATCTTAAATTCCAAAACCGAGGACGTTACTTGATCGAACCATTTTTGAGCTTGAGAACTTGAGTTTGATTTTCATTGTTGAAGAGTAATTTTCGATAAAACTCAGAATTTTCTTCAAACTTTCCAGAGCCCTATTCGAGAACTTTCGGTCCATTAAGTTGTTCAAAACCTTTTTTGCCTGTAGATTTTGATATTTTAAGTGTACTGTGCAAAACCCTTTCACAAATTTCACCATAACGTGGACTGAGAGGTTCTTATTTCCTGTAAAAAGAATGGATTCTACTACTTTGACTTGATAACGGCTGCGATATTAAAAAAATAAGTATATAGTATGTGTGTACTTCTGTTATTTCAGCGCGATATAGGGGGCCAACGATTTTTATTACAATACCACGTTTTGGCAAAGGCGTGCCCTATTCGCTGGCCTATCTAACAAATGTTCGAAGACCAAATGGCACAGAGCTGCAGCCGTATCCTAGTTATGAGTGGCATTGGTCACATGGCAGAGACTGCAATGGGCTTACCTCAGTTTGCCGCGTCCATGTGTGTAGTTTATCCAGTATCCTACTTTCATGAATTTTTTTAACGCTTTAGCCTTTTTCTAGATTGATCCCTGTGGCAGAATGTGGATCCTCGATAGTGGCGAGATAGATAATACCCAATATTGTTCGCCCCAAATCGTTGTCATTGATTTAGCTACAAACAAAGCGCTACATCGCTATCGTCTACCTGAAGCTATGTTCAAACGCAGCATCAGTCGCTTTGTTACACCATATGTGGATGTACTGGATCCACCACCACATGGGCGTTGCCAAAGAATCTTCGTTTATATGGCGGATGCAACTGGGTTTGGTATTGTGGTCTATGACGTGCAGAGAGCGCTGTCATGGCGCATTGAAAACAAATACACCTACCCCGATCCGGATTTTAGTACACATACTATCGCGGGTGAGAGCTTTGAGCTTCTAGAAGGTACAATTGGGCTATCTGTAACGCCAATAGAATTGGGTGTCCAACGTTGGCTTTATTTCCATTCGTTTTCGAATGATGCACAAGTGGCAATTCCATTGGACATCGTCAACAATAGCACATTTTGGGAGAACGGCTTAAGTTCAGCTATATCAAATCATATATTGCTCGGCAAGCGTGGCGTACAATGCGCTGCATCTGCGATGACATCAAATGGTGTGCTTCTGTGTGGGCACTACGCACCCATTGGACTATTTGGCTGGAATATTCTTACGCCCTATGCAGCACAAAATCGTTTCTTGCTGGCTGAGAATCCTAATACGCTGCAATTTGTTAGTGGTCTGAAGGTGATAACAAATCGGTTGGGTAAAGAAGAGGTATGGATGCTGTCGAATCGTATACAAAAGGCTTTTACTGGCAGAATCAATTACAATGAGATTAACTATCGGATAATGCGGTGTGGTGTTGATGAATTGCTGCTGGGATTGCCTTGTTAATCCTTGTAAAGGAAATAAAGAAAAGGAGTTGAGTGAGGTACGCCCAAGGCATACTTACTTGTATATATTTATACCACTTGCTGTACAAATGTATTGTTAGAGTTATATTAAAGTTAGTATACATCGATGAGATGCAATTGAAAATTTATTGATTTTGCAGATCGAATCTCTTTTATATATACTTTCAAGTGAATCAGTCAAAGCAGTAGGATAATTTGTTGTATTGAATTAAGTTGCTTAGTATTGGGAGCCAGAGTATACGCAAATAATAACAAAGCTAGTTGTAATCAAAGCAAAATACATACATACATAGTAAGCAAAAGCTTGTTTAATAAGAAACTAAAAAGCGAATTAAAAAAAATCCGTCCGTATTACTCTGAGAAGAAGCTAAGAAAGGCAAGAATGCGGTACAGTAGTTATGAAGGAAAAATAAATTTTTCTAATTTGCTCGCAATTATTTAAAAACTCGCACTAAATCTAAATGTACCATTTATATTGCTTTAAGAGTATACGAGTGTTTGTTTATTCACTTATTTATTTAATTATGAAAAGAGCAATAATTATAAATAATTATTCTACTTAAAAAAAACTAAAACACTGGCTACCATGGCCTTCCGCTATATATAATAAAATTTAATGGTGCATATTTTTGTGGTGTATTTTAAGCCAATATTTTATACACGTGTGGGTCACCTTGACCCTTATTTTTCAGAATCTAAAAGATATTAAGCTGATGAGATCGATGAAGAGTTAAAATGCTCCACAAAAATATTTCTCGGAAAATTTTAGTTGAAGACTACTCATATTGGTACATACAAAGTGGCGTAAAATTAATCACGCTATCGGCAGATATCTTTCAAATTTCGTCGTACGTGAATCATATTTAACACTTGTGAACTAAACAACTGCAGTACACAGACAAACAAGCAATGGAGCGCGTAAAGGGCGAACTAAATATTTCCATCACTTAAAATAGGAGGCGTGGTTTTAAAGTAAGTACCGTTTTTAAATTACGCCGCCGCAGCGCTGCGGTCGCCGTTTAGCGCATACGCGTACCCTGTTGGGCCGACTGTGAATTGCGTGCTGTGATACGGTTTCTCTGTGCTCAAGGCTTCAAATCAGTTGACATTCATCACCAAATCAGTAAAGTGTATGGTGAAAACATTATGACTGATGGAATGGTGCGGGAATGGGTTAGGGCCTTTAAAGATGGCTTCACAAACATCATAATTAGGAACGAAGTGGGATACCTTCAGTCATTACCGATGATGACAAAGTGAAAACAACTGTGAAGCAGTGGTTGTCTAATCAGGCGACAATCGACGATGGCATACAAAAGCTGACCCCAAGATACGATAAATGACTCATTAGTAATGGGAGTTATGTAGAAAAGTAGAGTAAAGAATTGGCTTTCAAGTGAATAAATTATTTTTGGAAAAAATTTACTTGTTGTTTTTTTATGTCAAAACGCTACTTACTTTAAAAACACGCCTCGTTTTTTTATTTACTTAGTAAAACAGTGATTTAGAAACAAATTGGATGATTAATTTTGCGCCAACTTGTATGTGTGTATGTACATTTATAATAAACTAGCTTTAACCTGCGGCCGCGCTCGCTTAGAGTAGTTTTGAGGGATTTAGGATATGTATATAAAAGAATGACAAGCAATAATTTCATAGAAAATAATTTTTTATTAATAACCATAATATTTCAATACCCGGCATCCGTTGCTATGCCTCGTTGAATAAAATCAAAACAACCAATCAGAAAAATATCAAGCAAAATTACCGTTTTTGAACTTTGCATTTGGTCATAGTTGAACAGCTTATATGGGTTATGAAGTCTAAAGTGTGCTATAAATAGTGGGAAATAGGCAAAACTAAGATTTTTTAGATTAAATGTAAGCAAATATTCGATTATTAGTGACGAATGAGAGTGGTGGCGCGGCCTGGGGGCTGTGGGAAGGGAGTTCCATCATAAAAACATGCCTATAACCTTCATTGGGTGAAAATATGAATGTATACAAATTTTTACGTCATTTGGTGTTGTCGACATTCACCTTTATACAGGGTGGGCTATGTAAAATTTGCTTTTTGAATCGGCTATAAAAAAAACTAATTAATATTTTTTACACTTTTTTTTTTATTTTGAAGATTGAACATTGTCATTTATGAATAAAAAATAATATCGTTCAAATGACTGCCACGACTGGCTTTACAGTAGGCCATTCGATCAAATCAATTTTTAAGCATATTTTCGATTGTTTTGGGCTCCAATTTCATGAATGGTAACTTCGATTTCGTGTTTTAAAGCATCAATCGTCTCTTGATGGTTCGCGTAGCATTTGTTCTTAACGGCTCCCCACAAAAAATAGTCCAACGGGTTTAAATCACAGCTCCGAGGCGGCTAATTGATATCGGAATTTCGGCTGATTATTCGGTATTCAAAAATGGTAGCCAAAAGTTCGAGTGTAACTTTGGCAGTGTGACAAGTTGCACCGTTTGGAAACAACTCGTTGCATGTCACGGTAACGCTCGCCATTTACTGTAACCACGGCTCCTCGCTCATTTTCGAAAAAATGGCCCGATGAGACCGCCAGACCAAAAACCGCACCAAACAGTGACTCGTTGTGGATGCATTTGCTTCTCTACAGTAACGTGTGGATTTTCTGAGCCCCAAATCCGACAACTTTGCTTATTAACGTAGCCACCGATGTGAAAATCAGAAAAGAAGAAGAAGACTCACCATTTTGGAAATAGGTTTTCAATATTTCCCAATTTTGTTCAAACGTATAGCATCCCATTTCGTAAATGTCAAACCTTTAAGTAAATTATGAACACATTTGACATGTCATTTGTGTTACCATTCTCAAAAATATAGGTGGTTCAAAAAGCAAACGCTATATGGCCCACCCTATAGTATAGATGTATGCGAAACTCAGAAGTTGTCATGACAATTAGATATAGTGATAAAATACACAAAAAATAGAATAAAATATTTAACAAAATTGATTGAAAAAATTAGACAATTATTACTGCTGATGTGGACAAGTTTGTCTAACTGAAAAATGGCGGTTACTTAGTCGTCAAATGAAACAAATTTATAAAAATATTCTACTACTTCTAAATAGAGTTTTATGAATGCCCAAATCAATAGGCTTCTCGTGTTATAAATGGTTAATGAAAGAAAAAAAATAATAATAAATGAGTTTTGTAATACTAACGATTTTGGGTAAAGGCAACCATTTAATCCAATGATTTTTGACACTCGTAAAAGATTTCAAAAAAGAAAGAGCAAGATTAGCTTATTTATATATTTTTTCAGAATTCGTTAGATTTTATAAAATATAAGGGAAATATGGTGGTGCAGCCTATTTTTTTCTAAAGATTTACATATGTACAAATGCACATATTAAAATTCATTGGAGCATGTAGTAGGTACTATGTATATGTTTCGGTTGTAAACAAATTATTGTTGTTGTGCCGGTTATATTTTTGTTGCGCAATATTTTTGCAAAGGATATTTAATCTTCATATTTTTAAGATTTTAAAAAATAAGGATACAAATGATTGATGCAGGTAAGAAATAATGGATTAAGTTAGGTTTGCCAGGTTGCTTGTGTAAGATAAGACATTCGGTGGCCCTAAGGTCCATTGCGATACATGCATTTGATTTCCATCCCCTTACTAAGTTGCTTAAACCACTTAGGTCTTAGATCTTTTTAGAAAGTTAACTAGCCTCTCTAATGAGACATTTTGCAAATTTCCCAGACATTCAAAGAAATAATCGCCAAGATATTTGGCACGGTTGCTGTGGGGTGCAGGGCACCGACTCAATTTCTTCTTCATCTCCACAACTCCTGCAGAAGTCATTGAGGGGAACACCGATTCTACTGGGTAAGGTGCCAATAACGCAGCGACTCGTTATAGTCCCTGTGAGGATGGTAGTAGTTGATCTGTTGAATCCACGCAGACATTTTGTGCTTTTACTCGCTGAAAGTGCAGCTCAGAGCCTTTCCTTGCATACTCTATTAAGTTAAAATTTTCCATAAAAATTTGGGGCATTCAATTTTATTAACGCGATGGTGGTGAATGTAGTTTCATACGAGTTTTTTCAATTAATTTAAATCAATTTGATATCAAATTAACAAAACTTCAGTACTCTTTAAAGATTCAGACTTTTAGGGCCAAAATGGCCGGTGGTCTATTATTCTACAGGCCTTTCTCTTTCATATTCGCATTCTTGTTTTTTCGTCCTATTTGGTCACACGGTGTTATTAATGTGCATCGCTAAAAATAAGGTTTGAGAGGATACTCCCATTCAAGGAGCCTTGAATAATTCTTGAAAAGAGCTGTTATTCGGCTCTCAGGGAATTTAAAGGAATCAGGGATTTATTGACATAATAAGGGATATAATAGCGGTTTGTTTCCAATAGAGCTTGACAAAAACTGAGATTGTGTTGCTTATGTACGAAAAAATCAACCCTTGTTACTTCGTTATGTTGTTGAGTAGGAATAAGTGTGAAATGCGCTAGCACATTTATGCTATCAAGTCCACTGTGATGTAGCAGACCAAGTTACTCCACAGTTTTTCTTCTTATAATTTATTTTTCTTGGTGCGGATTGCACTTTATATAAACGCACACATTTTAATAAAATTGAATTTTGGCTGGCTATTAATTTTTTTAATCTAGCAGCTTTCTCAATTTACCACTGTTGTAATAGAAACTAATTTTTCATGCTGCCAGTGAAGGCAGAAGCGGAACTAGGTCTTCTCTGCGTTGGAAAGATTACATGAGGAAGTTAGTGGCTTCCCGCCGTGTTTCTAAGTAACGTCGGTTGCCACGATAAATTACTAGCTAACCTTGTCGAAAGCCATGAAGATCTTTTAGAAGGTTATGAGGCTTATAAATAAAATCAAGGTGGTGTCACCCAATTTTCTAAATTAATTTATGAAGTTTATTACACCCAGTTTGCTTTATTGAGTGAAATTGAAATCTTAATTTTTTTTTATTTATATGAGACTTACATATGTGCAGAAGGTCGCCATGGCTATTAGCAAAATTTACCCATTTTCATTATATTCTCCTATTTTATACCCAAAGTAACGTGTACGCCATTTGAAACATTCCAATTGAGGGAAATAGACATTAGATGCTGCATTTTCACCACTAGAAATTTTTAATTTAGTGATTAAAGAATGCTTCTGGAAATATTGACTTTATAATTTCCTCTTTTAAAATTACAATAAAATATTTCCTGCTGCAAACGCACTCCCTGTGAAAAACAAAAATTAAGAGCTTAAAAAAAGTATAGCAAATTAGAATAGGAATTCCTCTGCGTACACTTTTTAATTAAATTCGACAATGCGGCATGCAATTATTTGTTGCATACTTCGTGGCGCTCTTGGACCCATTTATTTAGCATAGAGTACATTATGGTGCAGTTGTTTAGAGAGTTGGAAGTCTATGCAAAAAGCCAGGACACCTGCGCTACTTAATGCCCTTTCTTTGAGGCAAAGGCTGGAGAAGGGGTGAAAAATGGTGAAGGAGCTAGCAACTGAGTGGGTGCCTGAGTGCGATGTATTGCGGGCTGATAATGCGTTGCAGCTGTTGCGTGTGCAAAATGGAATGGACCAATGAGAGATAAAAAAAACAAAAACTGCAGTCCAGCAAGAAATGCAATAACAGAAAAGAGAATGAAGAAGATAATTCACGATAAATGCTGAGTCATGCAAATTAAATGCATTTCTGCTGTTATTCCGTTAAATATTTGAATTTGCATTTTAAAGTTTTACTGCCGCAGAAAAGCGGAATCAGGCAGACACGCTAATGCGGATACCTACAAACACTCTCCTTCTGGCTCAAAAGTACGCACATAAATGCGAACTCCGTTAAAGCGACGAATGTGTGTATATATACATCTAAATGTAAAGCGGGTGAAAATCAAATAAAAGAGTAAAATGCACGGAAATGTATTTGAAAGCTGGAAAGAAAGAAAGAAAAAATAAAATATGAAGACGAACCGCGAAACGTAAATTAATTAAAAATGCACGATGCGCAAAATGTAAGTGAGGACAAAATGTAAAGGATATCTGATGGGGGAAAGTGCTAGGTAAAGCAAAAGCGATGACCAGAAGATGACCAAAGTGTGAGCTGCTGATGAGCGCTGTGGCCATTGAAGCTAAAACAAATGCAATCCAGCGAAGTGTTACCGTCCTGCGAACCCGACAAGGTCACCTTTGAGCGCATTACACTAAGAAGTTTCTCAAATACGTTGTTGGTTAAGAAAGTGCGAATAAAATTGGAGCGGAAAGCACATAGCGAATATTGAAGTTTGCTGATTCTCGCATAACGGGGTATACATCCACATTTGCACTGCACTCCAAGCTACGTTGTAAAGGTGAAAAAAACTATGATTGAGTCAAAAGCGCCGTTCACTTTAATGTTGTGTGATATTTGATTATGACATAACTAAGTACTTGGTTTAGTGTACATTTTAATGTTTTCAGTAGATTGAAATTTTAATATTCGCAACAATAGTTGACTGCGAATTATGGGTGGGTAGAAAGGTGGTGTACTTGTATATATATTTACACTCATTTTAGGTGTTCGCCAAGCTCCGACGAAGATGGTGCGGGTGATCGAATAGAGGCATGGGTTGTGATACCAGATACCTGTACTCGCAAGTAAATACTCCATACTTTTTTTCAAAAGTCAGTATTTTTTTACTACATGTTTTTTCGGGTATTGTAGATACTTGGTATCGCTACGTTTTTGCAGTATATTGATATATGATCTACCCTATCGGTTGATTCATAATTTTGTCAAATGTCGACGTACGTGAATTGAAGAGCTGTGAATTGAAAAACTGACACTTGTGAATTGAAGAGCTGCAGTATATAAACAGAGAACAAACAACGGGGCGCGTAAAGGTCAAAGATTTCCATCACTAAAAAAATTGTATGTGAGCGCTAGCATTCATCATAAATTCATTCCGTCATATCAAAATAGGCCATGTAAGTTTCAACTTCAAACTTCAAAATTATGTAATACCTAGTTTAAAGTAAATTATTTAGAGGGGTGGGGGTAAATTATTTTCCGTCTCTTTATTAAATTTCATGTGCGTATTTAGTAGCCATGTGAAATACTTTTCTCCAGGGCGAATCTACAGGGTGGGCCATATAGCGTTTGCTTTTTGAAACACCTATTTTTTTCAGAATGGTAACACAAATGACATGTCAAATGTGTTCATAATTTAATGATTAGTTTTTTTTTTATCGCCGATTCAAAAAGCAAATTTTACATGGCCCACCCTATATTAAAGGTGGTATAGGCAAATCAGCTGATTTGTTTTTTTGTTTTCTTTCGCGGTGTCCATTCGCTGTCAGCCCAGAATGACACAAGGCAGATTAATTGTTGTTTTCTACTTTGGCAATAATTTTCTTTGACAATCAAACGTACAAAACATTGTTGTTGGTCTAGTGCCACACCTTTTATTAATGCGCCTTGCTTTTCTCCAAAGCAGGAAATATAATTTGACAAAAACTAAACCGTCAGTGACGCAAATATTTAAAGAAATTGCTTTTTGTAACTCAGTTAGTGAAGTCGATTTTTTTGCTAAATGTAAAAATGCTAAAATGTAAATTTAAGCGAAAAACATGTTTATAAATAAAATTTTACAATTGAAGACAAATAAAACTGCACGTGATTGAAAGGAAGGCAGTGTACACAGAGACGACAGGTTGGTATGGATTTTTGAGTGATAGTATAATTGGTACATTTGTCCAAGATTGGTGTTACATGCCCTACATATTTCGGTTTGAGCACTTAGATAGGTAATCGTGTTATCAGCCGTCTATGAAATATTAAATCGATGGCTTAGTGCTCAGATTCTATACCATCAATGCCCTCAAGTCGAACATTTTTCAAGTTGTTCGTGACATAAAGCCAAAAACCCGCAATAAGGTCTAAACAAATGGAATTGCTAGCGTAAGCCAAATGAAACCCTAACATTACTCGAAGATCCATGAAATTGAAGTATCCAGAAAAAAACCACTAGTATTCTGCACAATAAGCGATGCTGCTACTGTAAAATTTAGTTAGCAATAAATTAAAAAACCAAAGCCCAGAAAACAATTTCTTGTCAAACACGATTTCGCTATTTCAGAGCAAATGACTTAGGGCAATTAAGAATTCTCGCTGGCTTTCTGATGGCCAAAGCAACTTACTTCATAAATACGTTGGTGGGCGGTAGAATCGTTTTCTCGTACAAACACATACATGCGCAAGTGTAAAAGGGAAGAAAAGTAAACGTTATGCAAAGTGCGCTCACAGCCCTTGAAATCCGCATAGCTTTGCAACAACAACACTTGCGAAGGTGGCAACAGCAACTAAAACTATCCAGTGTGAAGCAGTGCAAGCTATAATAAGACATAGCTGGTAGAGAAAGAGGTGCAAAGATGGTAGTGACCGAAGTAAAACATTTCAATATCAAGTAACTAAGGCAATGGAATTACATTAAGAATTTTCGCTAAAATAACAAAATAAATGTGAGAAAAAGCTAAAGAATGGCAGAAGTGAAGAAAAATTCCGTAAAATGCTTTAAGAAATAGAGAGCGATAAGAAAAATACGAAAAACTGTTGCAAAGTAAGTGCCACTACGAGACAGCAGACGAAGTGACGCCAACGGTAGACTACTAGAGCGCTACTAATTCTGAAGAAATGGCCGAGCGGTCAGAGAGCGCACCGCATGAAGGCGGTCTAGGATTTTTGCAGGTAAACCATGTTGATATAGTTGCGGTTGTATATTTTTTCCCTACATCTCTGTATGTCAAGATGACACTAAAAGGCACTTTAGATACTTTTACCATAACTTACATATATTTATTGCAGTGGAGAGGCCGCGACGCGATTGCAGGCACTCAAGGCGCTTAAGACTGAGGGCCAGCATTGAGTTGCTTGAAATGCTTGTACAAGGTGTGCCTGAGCGCCACACTGTCCAACACTTGCAACATTTCTTCATTAAAATTAAAAGTGAATTCAACGGGTAGCGTTCAAGAAAAAAATGGAAAGGCTTGTACACAGTTAATGCAACACGAAGAGAAAATAAACAAATAAAATTGTCTTATCTGCGAGTAGAGCGGCAGTAAGGAATGTGTTGAAATGAGGTAAGAGCAGCAAAGGCATGGTGGCATTGACAGAAACAAACTGCCACTGGGCGAAAAGAGAAAATTCATGTAGCGCTGCTGTTGCTGCTATAATGTATGAACAAATTTATTTCTTTGTCAAACGTTGCTTTATTACATCCAAAAAGGATTGCTGACACTCACACACACACTCACAAATCTGTTACTTTAAACGTGAATGTGCTTAAAAAAGGGATGCCAATACCTCTTTTTAAGTCCGGAAAATCCGAGCATCATCAAAGCTTGCAATTCCGATATTTTCGGGATATGAAATTTCTTACGAAGCCTATGAAATGAAAGTAGAGAAGTAATAAAAGAAACACCGCTTAAATTGTATGAAACTAAAACATATTTATATGAACCTCCTTGATCCGCAAAATATATTTGTTTGCTTTTAATTTTTTTTACATCGAGCTTTTTTCAATATACTTTAAATAACCTTATCAGATATGTAAACTCTAAAGTATTATTAAATGCGTGCAAATTTAACTATTGCCTTGTGTTTTGATACTTATGAAATAATTTTCAGTTTAAATAAAAAAGTTCCTATATTTAAAACCCATTTATTTATTATTTATTATATGGCAAGCAGCCTTAAAATAATACCGATGCAATTTTTCGAGTTAAGTTGTTTTAAAATAATGAACATCTCTATCCTCAGATTCCGGGACTAATAGGGATCGTTCGAATCGGGAAATTGACATCCCTAGTGTATACATACATACGCTCAAGTATATATGTTGCTTTAAATGAAAAACAGTGAACGCGTGCATTTGCAAGTGTGCTAAGTGTTTATTTGTGTTTGTGCGCGAGCAGCGTATTGCAGAGTTTTGTCCTTGAGAAAAGGACACTCGTTGCAGTAGTGCAAGTGGCTTGTCATTCCTGCCACATGAACATGTTTTATGTATGTGCAATATTTTCTGCCCTCTCCGTTGCATTTGTTTTTGCAACTGCTGCTGCAGATTGTAGCTGTATTCGTTTTCGCTTTGGCTGCCAGTAATATCATAGTTCCATTTAAGTTATTCATCTTTGCATTTTTCATGATAACATTTATATTTCATTTTAGTTTATTTCGTTTTTGTCTTCGTTCGATTTTAACAAAATAAAAATAAAATAAAAATTTGTCTATGAATTGCATTTATTTTCAATTTCCTCATCTATTTAATATTACTTACTTATATACGTTTACAGACATATACATACATAGCATGTATGTACGTATGCATGTATGTATGAATGTGCACTAGAGTACGCCAATGTATTATTTGGAATTTTGAGAAGTATTTTTTTATTTTTTATTCTCTGCTAATTTTCGGTTAGATTGAGGATGAAAAATAACACCTAAAAAAAGATTAGCATCTGCAGGGGTAAATGTACAAGAAGTTTGGACTTCTACTTTAGAAGTGCGAAAATTATTATTTTTTTAATTTCTTTCTAGACAGATTCTGCAAGATTTCTTATCTGAAATATAAAAAATCAGGAAAATGAAACTATTTTCCCATGCGTGAAACGTGTCCTATTAAGTGTCCTAAAGTAATTCTTATACTTTAAATCCAATTTGATCACACTTTCTTTATAGTAGCCTATAATCCTGGTAAAACCGTAATAGTAGGACACGTTTAACGCATCGGAAAATAGTTGAATAGAACCTCAAGAATATGAGGCATACTAATTGGAAACCAAAAACAAATTAGAATAATGTATACCACCGGCCACGTCGGTTACATAGAAAATTAACCAGCATTCGATTACAGGTATGTGGTGAATAAAATAAAATAGTCAAAGAACTGCAGCATGGATATCAATGCAAAAGGCAGAAAACCCGATTTCCCTTCTACCTATAGGACCAGTGATATCACTGCATTTAATCGCCTTTGCAGTGATTACTTAGCAACTGTTTAATGGTTTTAGTTACCAAGCTATCAACACTGCACAACGTTAGTATTACCAGTTAAACGCCTTCGAGGAGACTGAACACACTTTAGTGCTATTAGGAAATAAATGTTTGCCAACCAACCTCCTTCGGACATCAAAATAGTGACAGAGTACTTGGTCAGCACTGACCATATCTTGTGTTAAAAATACAAAAGTCGTTTGAAAAGTACATGCAAATTCAGAGAGATGGCACCACTGGCGCGTACCGAGATTATGCATAATTATTAGCATTTCTTGGAAGAACGCACACCAGGTTTCATCCAGATCGGTCTATTTGTTTGCGTTTGACACTCGTTTGAATCGAGGAAGTCAAGTGATTTCCCTTTTCCATCTCGACAATGCACCAGTTCATGGAAGTAGGGTGCGTTGCTAAATATATGGCTGGCTTACCATTCATTTCTGGCTGAACACAATGTGAACAAATTGCTCCATTTTAGTCAATTGTTGACAGTAGAAGTCCGAATTGAGTTTTTGGGACCGATTGGAGCAAATATCTGCATGTTTTCCAATTCCATCATGAACACATAGCAAAACTTACTTGGCCGATAATCCGGGCTTAAGGATAATTTTGGGCCATTTTTTCTGCTCTGTGGCCATTCACATTAAAAATAAGTATCTTCGTAGGCAGATTGCGAACTCAACTAGTGGAGCGTAAAATTTCATAAAAAGCAAAAAAATTAAAAAATACGTTTTTATGGCTAATGGGCGAGGGTGGGGGTTGTTTGTGTGTGTATGTACGAGTAGATATAGTTATAAATCATTTGAAGGACACCACTTCAATACTAATGGATATCTGTGTAGGACAGCTTTTTTCGTATTAAAAAGCAATTACAAGTTCTAAGCCGGTGCACCATCCTTTGCTTATACGAGGGCGGTTCAATAAATACCCGTATTTGATGTCAGAGGGCGTTCCTGATGGAAGTTGGTATTGGCATCGTCTGCTGCCATCTAGCAACAGCAAAACAAATTTCAGGCTGATTGATAGGTTAGTTAGTATTTGGCAGCTATTCGAGTGAGATGTGTTTCGTGATTTTCGCTAAGATGGAAAATAACAGTATCGTATATCGTTCGGTAATTCGCGTTTTGTTTTTGAATGGAAAAACTGAGAGGAGATAAGAGCAAAGTTGGATGATGTCTATGGGGGCGCTTCGCCATCTATGACAACAGTTAGACATTGGTTCAATGAATTTAAACGTGGGCGAACATTCGGTTTTAATGAGATGCCCGGCAGACGTGGTTACAGAGGAAATCATTCAAAAAGTCGACAGATTGATTCTCGCTGATCGACGAACGAAAGAGCGCGAAGTAACACAGGCCATAGGTGTGTCGACCGGAACGGCAATTAATATTTTACATGATAAGTTGGTGATGAAAAAATTGTCGGCCTGATGGGTGCCGCGGTTGCTCACAAGCAAAAACAAGCGGATGCGACTGTTAACTTCGAAATAGTGTTTGGAGCAATTTAAGCGAGATCCGAAGGAATTTCCAAATCGCATTGTCAGCGTTGATGAAACCTGGATTCATCATTATACACCAGAAACTAAGCAACAATCAAAACAATGGATTTTTCTCGGTGGATCTGCTCCAAAGAAGGCGAAGACTGTCCCATCGGCCGGAAAGGTCAAGGGGACGATTTTTTGGGATGCGAACGGCATCATCCTCATGTATTTTTTAGAAAAAGGAAGAATGATCAGTGGACAATAATACAAAGAGTTATTGGAACACTTTCACAAAAAATTGAAGGAGACACGGCCGCAAAATTGCATGAGTTGCTGCTGAAGAATTCGCTAAATACTATTTTTTGTAGGGGTTGAAAAAATGGCCGGAGCGTTGGCAGAGTATATCTTTCTAAAAGGAGACTATGTTGAAAAACAAAAAAAATCATTTCTAACACCGGTACTTATTGAACCCTCCTCGTATATATAAGTGCAAGTTTAGCTAATTGTATTAAAAAGCAAAAAATTACCAACGATGAATAAATATCGAAACCTATAATAATTAAATATCTAATCAAATAGTGATTTTAATTTGCTACAAATTTTTCACACCCACTTTCATCTACTTACTTCTACATAAACTATCCATTATGGTACCTAACTACGTACACATGTATCCCTTTCGTAATAAACTATGTTTAGCCTTGAAAAAGTTTCTGTACAAATGCTAATGAAACGGAGAAATGAGTTTTAGAACCGCAATGAAATTTACGATCGGTTGAAAACTTTATCCATAGAATTTAGATTGATTTGGCATTGCGGCAAATGCTACTTATTAAATTTCATATATACACATACATACATACGTGCATGTGCTTAAGTGCGTTTATGTATCAAATAACTCTGCCAAACCTCTCCAATTAAATATGAAGAAATAATTTAACACAAACAGAATTTACATATTCAATTGGATGTGCGCATAACTCTTGGACATTGCCAAGTAGTGGCACAAGTTTGTACATATACATAAATAAAAACACACTCATGAGTATGTATAATACATATGTATGCAGTACTTGCTATTGTCCTTGTTGAATGAACGCTTCCCTGTAGGGAAATGTTCTCTCAACTAGTAAAAAAAATGTCTCGTTTTTAGGAGCAGTGGGATTTTATCAAATGCGCATCATTTTGTTAAATTTTGATAAGACCAAAGTAAACATATTATTAGGTGAAGTAAAAACTTCTCAATGTTTTCTAGTGGATGTCTTTATAACCTCAAATATAGCTGAAATCGCGTTTTAGGTTAAAATATTTCGGAAAACTGGGCCACCAGAATAATTATGACTTCAGATTTAGAATCACTTTTTCGAGAATCTTACGAAAAGTGCACGCTGGTGTGCATTTTTTTTGTTGTTATTTAATAATACAGGCCGACAAGAAATTTTGTGATATTAAGTAAAAAAAATCCTTGCAGCATTAAACGAGCCTTGGATAATCATAAGGAGCATTGATGTTCTAACTTATCGATTACTATGACAACAACATCACTGCTTGCTAAGTAACATTTTTTTTTTGAACAATACTCGTACGAGTATACCCTATGATCAGAGAGTACCGAGAGTGCTTAAATAAAACAGAACAGAGTTAAATTTCAGGTACATTTATTTTATCTCCTTCAAAATATGTCCCGCCTAAAGCAACACACATGTGTCAACGTTTAACCCAGTCCTTCATGCACACCTGGTAGGCCGACGACGGGATGGCCTTCAGCTCTTTCAACGCATTCTCCTTGATCTCCTCTATCGACTGAAATCTCTTTCCACGAAGTCGTAAATTCAACTTGGGAAACAAAAAGAAGTCGCACGGGGCCATATCAGGGGAATACGGTGTTTGCACGATGGTATTTGCGTGGTTTTTCGTCGATAATCCAGCACAATTTGGGCTCGGTGCGACGGCCCGTTATCATCCAAGAATTGTTTGCCCACATTTTTGGCCGTTTACGGCGTACAGCATCTCTCAAACGCTTCAAAACGGATAAATAATATTCTTTATTGACTGTTTGGATCGAAAGAAGGTACTCATGGTGGGTGCACTTCGTCTTGGCAATCGAAGAAAACAGTAGAGCCGGTACTTTTTGATCATAGGATATACGAGTTATGGCTATTAAATAACAAGACTGATGCTACAGACAAAGAATTAAACAAAATGTTCAATTCCATCAACGGTCATCTGCTGTAAATTCGAATGCACTATATCTCGATTCTCTAAGTACATCAATATAGCCATGTCCTATTGTTAGCACGTATTTCTTAAATGGCTTAAATGTTTTCAACTTGATCGCTTAGTCCTCGAAGATGATTCACGTTCGGGTCACTCTTCCACTTAAAATATGGATGAAAATATTGAAAAAAAAAAAATATAAGCTGCCTGGATTTGCTACTCGTGTTCTTGAGGGTCACACTATTAGCCCCTTACTGCACAATTAGTAAAACGTTGAAAAAAATTATTTCACGATGGAAATAGCTTTATTTCGTTTTTTTTATGGACCAATATATAGAAACAAGTTTTAAAGTATAGAAATCAGTTGAAAAGCGCAAAAATTATTATCCGTCGAGAAAGATGAGTATATCGATCACATAAAAATATTATATTTTGTGCGCGATATGCATTTTGATTTGAACGCCCGTTTTCATAATAAGCCTGAATAACTTTAACGCGTTGCTTTATTGTGTATCTTTCCATGGTTCAAATTGAGTTAGTCTGAAATTAAAAAATATCAAATGAAATGCAGAAAAAACTTGATGTTTAGGTATGGTTCACATTCAACATCGACCCTTGAATTTTAACCACCATTAACTTAATTTGGAAATAAAATTGAATCTAAACAGCAATACCATATATGGGCTCATATGCGGTAAAGGGTAGGTCAGCTCTAAATTCTTGTTGAACTTCGGGAAATAATTTGGATAAAACTGATCCACGACGCAAACTTTTTAAAACGGCCTTATAAGCAACTAGCGTAGCTGAACGTGCGCACACCTTTTAAGGCTACGACTAAAGCTGTAAGAAAAATGCAAGAAAAACAATGAGGGGACGTCAAGGGTTAAAGTTTCAAAAGGCTAAAGTTTCCAGAAATTATTTTAAATATTTATACTCACTCTATGATATTAATGTGGATATCACAGAAAAGGAAATACAGGTATACCCGGCTATTAAAAAAATGTATGTTTACTTTCCCAAGGACATATATAGTAAAACAATGCCTTTTAAAAAATGTTTCTTAAAATATCTTGGAAAATTCTTAATGAATTATTTTGAAAAAAAATAAATGTATAGTATAAGGTGGCGCAAAACTGATCGCCCTATCGGATTAATAAAATGATTTGGTATAGTGTGCTTTTTTCGAGCTCGGAGCTCTAAGAACGCTTAGTACGGATTAAGGATGTACAGCGAATTTACTTGGCACATACGAAGGCTTTACGGCGAGATAGCCTGTGCTTAGAAATCAGAAATGGTCAGGAAGTTATATTTTATGGTGGTTGTCGCTGCCTGCCAGAGTGAGGAAAACTGCCTTTTAAAGGCCTAAATCAATTTTTGTATTTCAACTTTTTTTTCTTACGTATTAAGCACAAATTTCGTCATGCACGCATTTGATCTGCGCCGCAGACCCCAAAATAATGTCTTTAAATAAGATTTAACAAATAAAGAAAGCAGACTACTTACATACGACAAAAGAACAAAATTAAAGGTAAATCTCGATTTGCTTACGAGTATTCTTTAGAAACATAAAAAGGCTATGCAGGCAGACGTATGAAATACCAGAAAAAAGTTTTGTAGAAAGATCGGAAATGCAAATTTTTTATCTGACCTGATTTTCTTTTAGCGGTCATCCTTCTACATGTGGGGCATGGCCCTGTAAAAGGTGCCAGTTGCCTATATGTAAAAGGCATAGAATGCGCAATAGTTTTGCTCTGCTTTCTAAATATACAGTTTGCTGCTAAAAGATTTCCCTGCTGGGAATCGTGTACCTAATGCATGCTTATGTGTGTTAGTGTGTGTGAGTGTGCGTATGCAGCGCAAAAAGAACAACAGTAGCCGAACAACTAAACCGAAAACTATTGAAGCAACAAAACTTTTTTAATGAGCGCCACAACAACTGCAGTTGCGGTCTCGAGCCTTCCTCTCTCAAGACTCCAAAACTCATACGCACGTCCACAAGCCACAACGACGGGAAGAGTGGGTCACGATTATGCCACAGCGGCTAAAGGTCTTTGGGGCTGGCAATAGCAATAACATGAACGACAGCATTAGCAACAGCAATAACAACAGTTACCAAACACTAACAACAAGAGCAAGTGCGGCGAGTAGGTTAGCTGTGCAACAAACAATGAAAGTTGCATGTTGCAAAGTTGGGCTGCACAAATCTGCAGCCCTTTTTCTTCACTTTTCCTATTTTCTTCGGTTATTGCCATTGCCACAAACAACACCACCAGTAGTTGTTGTAGTTGTTGGTTTTTCTTCGGCTTGGCTTTGTTGAGTGCTTCTTATCTTTTGTCAGTTGCTCGCGGTACTGCTTTTGTTGTTGTTCTTTCTTTTTCTCATTTTCCATATACAATATTATTGTATTTGTTGTACCCATTATGCTTTTGACTCTATTTTCTTGGTACTCCAGAAGTTTGTCTACTCGAGTATCTGCAAAATATTCGTAAAGTACATGCATAAGTATGTATGCATTTACTTATAAGTATACGTACTATACATGCATGCATACATAAGTGCATATATATGTCTATCTATAAGTTGATACAAGTGAATGTATGCAATATGTACATATGCCTGTGGGTTATATAGCGTTTGCAATAAAATGGTAAAGTGGCAAGCAGAGTTAAAGCTTACACACACACACTTACATGCATTTATACACCTTTAGCTATACATACAGATCTGGACACCAACACATCTTTCGCCACCCTCGCCAACTAAGTGCAAAAGTATACATCCTCGAGTTGTTATTGGAGCCGCCAAAGTAGCAAAAACTTAGCACACTACTGGGGATTCTTATTCTTATTCTTCTTCGCCTTCTTCTTCCTCTACTTTATTTTTGTGCAACTTTTGTAATTGCAAATGTTATGATTGATATTAATTACGTACTCACAGCAGCATTATCAGCAACAGATTGCGCACAAATACATGGCCGTAAAACGAAGTATCACATACATACTCGTATATACACAATCATCCATTTATATATCACTTGCTTACCTGGCTATGACAGCAGCAGGAGCAGCAGAATCAGCAGGAGCCTTTTGGCATCAACAAACATAGAAGTCAAGTTGCGCCCGTAATCACAGCAAAAGTCGTAGGCGAAGTCGAAGGTGTTCAACCAAAGTCAAAGGCAAAGTGTCGATTAAGATTAAGCGCACCTCGGGAATCTGTGCCGACGTCATTGACGGCTTGTTTTGCTGCCACTTTGCTGCATAATTATTGTCGCAAGGTGGTTGTTCGAGAAAATTGAAGTTTTCAATTGGTTGGTTGCTGCGAGTGATCTTCGAATTGCTCCTAAATGTTGGCAACATGTTGCTATTTACAAATGTGTGCATGTTGCTGATTTTATACGGCTTCTGCTTAGTTAAAGATTTAGGAAAATGTGAATGATTTATTAAAGGGACAATTTTTTATGCAGGGTGCGAATTTATACTATGAATTTTTGTTCCATGCAGTTCCATCCTAGTTCCTTCTGGCGATATGTTAACATATTGTGTGCGGGCACATTTTGCAGCGGAACGGTACCGGGAGGGGCGTTTTGTGCGTAAATTTAGTTATTCAGTTAAATCTCAATAAGTGGAAAATTATTTAATTTGTGAACCAACTTTTCGTATTTTAAATTGATATATATATAAACAAATAAATATATATATAAAAGCCATAAGATTTTTAAACAAAGAATATATTTTTTAGTGGATAAATTTGTAACAGTATCGTAAATTTGAAAAATCAAATAGAAAGAGTAGTATATGATTTTGCTTCTTTCGAATTATGCTATAAATAAACATTTTTACATTATAAAAAAATTAAAAGAGCAATTATAAAATTTATAATGTGTTTCAGTGTGGTAGCGTTCAACATTTTGCCCACTTTTGATTACTTTTCCTTCGGTTTTTAATGTTTGCTCTGATTTTGCATAAAAATGTAACTCATTGTCTAACAATTTCAAAGAAAAAAGGATAAGTTTCGCCTTCTTCATGTGTGTTTGACACAATACCAAGATGTATGCTTATTATGGTCTCTCGACCCTTATCATAGAAATTTTAAGACTGTTATACGAAGAGAATTCAAATCATATTTGGCTCCACGACGAACTTCTCCCCTTTTTTCGCAAATCAAACATGGTTGTCTGCTAAGCCCAACTTTGTTCTCTCTGTATAGTACTTGAATGATTTAAACGATTTCCTACCTGGTGGAGTTAAAATGGCTAATCTCCGTATTAAACTGTTAATGTACGCCGACGACTTAGTGCGGATCCATGCGATCCGCGATTATAGCATTTAATGAGTCCTTAAAGTTAATTTGTTCGATCATTTTATGGGATGCAAGTTTTTGCCGCCAAATACTCCGAGTTATATAATTTACATCGAAACAGATTTACTTCAGCGTCCTTGCTGAGGAGACAGTATGCTTCGACGCTCATTGAGTAAAAAAGTGGAAGGATATCTCGTTAATGTTAATTAGGTTAGGTTAGGTTGACCCGGCTGTTCTAGCGTTTCCCTCTATTTCAGCTCATTGCAAAATCTGCAGCTTAATGCTTTACTTCTGAATTCGGAGAACGTCGTTTCGAGTCTCCGGGAAACACCAAAGTGAAGAAAAAGTTTTTCTAATAGCAGTCGCTCCTCGGCAGGCTTTATAACGGGTGACTTTTTTGCTATTATCTTTTTAAACAGTTGGTTTCGTGTTTTGTTTCACTGTCAAACATCTTCAGTTTGGTCTCGAATTTAACCACGAATTGTCTTACAAACGAATAACACTTGCAAATCACTGAATTTTATTATAAAAATGCGTGTTCTGTTAAGGAAGTTTATCGCGCGCTTCTTCCATTTTATATATATGAGATACCGGTCAGTTTAATCGACCGGTTCAGTGGTGCTGTTAGAGCTATTGTGACTAAATTTAGAACCAAATTTACATTATTGGACATCAAACCACCAACACGCTTACGTAGAGTGCGAACTGAAGAAAACATCGCAGCTGTATCGGTCAGTGTTAATGATGACCATCAATTATCGATTCGTCGCCGTTCGAAGCAATTGGGCCTCTGTTACTAAACAACGTGGAAAATTTTGCGAAAGGATTTAGGAGTGAAACCTTTCAAAATACAGCTGCATGCAAGAATTGAAGCCGAACGACCTCCCGCAACGCAGAATTTTTGGTGAATGGGCTCTTGGAAAGTTAGCCGAAGATCCACTTTTTTTCGAAAAATTGTGTTCAGCGACGAAGCTCATTTTTGGATCAATGGGTACGTAAATAAGCAGAATTGTCGATTTTGGAGTGAAGACCAGCCAGAAGAATTGCAAGAGCTACCAATGTATCCAGAAAAGGTCACAGTTGGATGCGGTTTATGGGCTGGAGGTATCTTTGGACCGTACTTCTTTAAAGATGCTGCGAATCGTAACATAACTGTGAATGGTGAGCGCTACCGTGAAATAATATCCAACTTTTTTTGCCCAAAATGCAAGAGCTTGACTTGCATGAGATGTGGTTTCAGCAAGACGGTGCCACATGCCACACAGCACGCGTAACAATGGACTTGTTGAGAGGCGAGCTCGGTGAACATTTTATTTCACGTTCGGGACCTGTCAATTGGCCACCCAGATCGTGCGATATAACGCCTTTAGATTATTTTTTGTGGGGCTATGTTAAAGCTCATGTCTATTCAGACAAGCCTGCTTCAATTAACGCATTGGAAGACAACAGTAAAGCATTTATATGTGAGATACCGGTCGAAACATTGGAAAGAGTATGCCAAAATTGGACTAAGCGGGTGTACCATTTGAAGCGCAGTCGCGGTCAACATTTTCATGAAATAATCTTCAAGCTTTAAATTATTTGGACTGTACTATCGATTTAAATAAAAATTTCATGCATTTTTCTGAATTTTACGTGTGTTTTTTTGAAAAACTTTCCTAGAGCTTTTAAAAATCACCCTCTATAAATATTTATCCTACTGTCCCAAGTACGGGCAAATGATTTTAATTGACTTTGTACAAGTTTCGTTAAACTTAATGTAATAGTATTTGTTCGTGTTATTATTTATTTTTGAATTTTGTAATAAAAGATTTGAACCAGAATCCTTTGAATTAAAAATGAAGAAAAATGTGCCATTATATAAATATTTGAAATTATTCCGACTGACAGCAAATCAATGTTATAGTCCTACGTTCTACTAGTTATAAGCACCCATTGTATGTATAATTCTTTTTAAAGTAAGGAACATAAGAACTTAACTTAAACCGAATTTTAAAATTTTGTACAAAAATTAGAAAAACACCAAAAACTTTTCAGCCCAATTCCACACTTTTTTTATAGAATTTTTGGAAAGATTTTAGGTTTGTTGTTTTATAGCTCATTGAATTTAAGTGTAACAAAATGCAAATCTTTTTCATTTCATGTACCAAATGCTTGACAAGTTTGTGAAAGTTTTCTCCTTCTTGTATAAATTTACAGACAATTGAGAGCATACAGAAGATAGCGTCTTCCGAAAACCGTTACTTTAGTTTTGGCGAAAGGCAAAAAGAAACAGTCCTTTGTGTAGAAGTGTATGGTCGTGCATATGTAGGTGTGTACGATTTATTCTATATTTTTGGCTTTCCTTTCACTTTCGCTTATTTTTCCTCTTCTTTGTGCATGGTTATTTTCTGTACTGACGTCACGGCACTTGGGATGCCCAATCTTATCTTGGTATCTTCTGTATCATGGTAGGTACATATATTTTATTGCCATAATTAAATTTTACTCATGTGACGCCCGGTTTCACCAACTTATTTTAAATTTTTCAGACTTTTACAGTTTTAGCCGCAGTGATATTGTGGAATATGAGGAAAGAGCAAGTCGGGTCCCGGCCCAACAAATCTTGTGTGGATCACGTCAACGCTTACGCATCATGGTGCAACAATCGGTAGAGTGGAGATCTCCGCTCTACATGGTATTTATCGACTTTGAAAAAGCTATCGACACTTCAGAGCATGCCACCATTTGGAAAGTATTGAAGTGGAAAGGAATACCAAAGAAGATGCCATCGCTTGTCAAAGCATTGTATACTATCCTCAGACAATTTGCCGCTATCCTCATGAAAATCTTTTCGTGACGAACGTGGTGTGAGATATTTATGCATTTTATCACCATTACTTTTCAATACGGTGTTGGCCACTGTGTTGCTTAAGGCAACTTAGGAAAGAGAGCCATTCCACGGGGCTTAACTGGAAGGCTCGAGGAATTAGACTGAGCTGATGAAGCAGCACCGCTGCTGAAAAGATAAATCGAGTTGGACTGCGGATAAACGCTGACAAAACTAAAGCTCTTTGAATTAACACCGAATATAATGAACACTTTTTCATCTACAAATTATAGACCCTTTTTACTTAAGTTCCATTCTTGACAAATGTGGCAGCTCTTCGACAGATGTCGTTAATCAGCTTGCAAAAGTTAGACAAGTTTTCGACGCCCTAGGCCCAATTTGGAATGTAAGATCAACACTATTGTATGGATGCAAAACGTAGAATGAAGCACCAAAAGGCATACAGAAAGTACAAGTGTTTGTCAATAAGGGCCTTCACCACATCATTAAAATCTTCTGGCCCAATACAATAACAAATGACAACCTGTGGCACGTGACCCATACACCAACGGGGCATGATTCTTCATAGAAAATAATATTGTGAAATGAATCTAATTATGAAAATAATTTTCTTGCAGGAGAGGCACTCGGCATCAAGAACAGCAGATGGGGGTATTTTCTAAAGGTAAACAAAATTTATTTAGAATTCAGAATGTTCCTCAAGTTGTGGACGTAATCACTAACAAAATATTATTTTTAAATAGCTTGGCTCAACACAATATGCTGCAGACCGAGTCTCTACAATTCCGGACAAATTTGATGACATTTGAGGACCGAGTGTGCATTTAAAAGTAATATTTTTTTTGTGTTGTTATTTCATTTCATGAAAGAAATTGATTCTTTGCTCAACAATCCGATCTCCATATTTACAAAATATCCAAAATATCGATAACACTTTTTAATAATTTCCACACGTTAGATAAGAGCTGAAATGGATATATTTTCAGTTCGATGTAGGTCCCTCTATTTGTGCAAAAACATGAAGACGCTCGCTACAAATAGCAGAAGATGCTCGGCCATACACCTAACAGAAGTTTATGCTATAATTATTTATTTATTTATTTAAAACATAATAATTGGGAGAGCAATTATTCTATCTGATCATCCCAAAAGTACTTCTTCTTCTTGATTGACGCGATAACCGCTTACGCTATTTTGGCCGAGTTTAACCAAGCGCACCAGTGGTTTCTTTCTCGTTTGACCATTATAAAAAAAAATTGTAAAAACACGCCTGAATATGGAGAGCATGAATTCGATGAAATGATTTTGGATCAAAACACAAGAAATTTGAAATAAAAAGCACGTTTCTTTTTTTGTGGTTTGTTGCTAATGGTTACCGCGCTAATCAAGAAGAAGATGTTTAGAACCAATATGCTTATATACAAATATATTTAATCCTTTAATCAGTTAATAGCCTCTTCATATGTGCTCTAGGTTAATGTCATAGCTATCTTAGGACCGACCACTACTTTTTGTTCTATATGTTAATGATATTGGATGTTACTTCTTTTTATCGTAGTTTTTGCTCTATGTCACAGAAAAATGTTGCTCGTGAGCAAAGCCAGCACCGCAGTGCTTATATAAGGTGGTGCAAAATGTATGATCCTATCGGAAGATATAAAATTTTTGCAAATGGTATCGTACGTCAATCACATTTGACACTTGTGAACTGGAACGCTGCGACATATAAACAGACAAGCAATGAAGCGCGTAAAGATCACGGTAAAAGTTTCAAATACTCAAAATCATGTTGTTTCTATTTAGTAAAAAAGTTATTTAAGAACAGTTTTGGACGATTAATTTTGCGCCACCTCGTGTAAGAAACCCGCTAATAATTCGCCTATAGTACGCTATAGTAGTTAATTGATTTTTGTAATAAAAAAATGAATAAAACAGGTATGAAGAAAAATAATAAAATGTTAATTGAAGTAACATTGTTGTATGGATGACTTGCACCTAAAATTCCTAAATTCTTGCTAAGACAGAAACTGGCTTAATAAAGTTGAGGGTTCACCTAAAATATTATATTGAATATTACGAGATATCATATTTTTGAATGGCATTCATCTGTTCTAAATTGCATTAAATATGCTTCTACTATCCATTGAAAGTTATTCAAAGCCAGTGAACAAAAATGTTACTTTTCCTCGGCACAATTACATATGTGTGTATTAGGGTGGTCCAAAAAAAAATTGTATGCTGCCGCCCCCCAAAATAGTAAAGAATGAAAAATAAAAAGACCCGTATTTTTTTTTTTTTTAATCAGACCATATTTAATGGTGCCGCCGGGGCTTTGAAATATCCCATGTATTTTGCATGGGAAAAAAATACTTTTTCGTAGATTTCATGTAAAAACCTGGAAAATGAATATATTTTAACCGGATAACTCAGTTTCTCTTCATAATTGGTCAGGGAATAACAACCAATTATGAAATAATTAATTTTTTTTGTATTAACTATTTTCATAAAAGTAATATAAAATATTGTTTTTCGATTTTTTCTTAGATTTTCGTTTTATGGGGGCTTTTTGGGGTTCTATAAAAAATAGTTAATGCAAAAAAATTAATTATTTCATAATTGGTTGTTATTCCCTGACCAATTATGAAGAGAAACTGAGGTATCCGGTTAAAATATATTCATTTTCCAGGTTTTTACATGAAATCTACGAAAAAGTATTTTTTTCCCATGCAAAATACATGGGATATTTCAAAGCCCCGGCGGCACCATTAAATATGGTCTGATTAAAAAAAAAAAAAATACGGGTCTTTTTATTTTTCATTCTTTACCATTATGGGGGGCGGCAGCATAAAAATTTTAATATTAATTTTTTCCCATGCATTTTTGGACCACCCTAGTGTGTATGTACCTACCCGCTGGACAATTACTGGCATGAATGTTTAAAACAAAACAGAGAATGCAAACTATTGTATTTGCATTATTTTCTCACTTCCAATGCTATTTCCTCCAACTTAATTGCCCATTTTATGTTACCAAATGTACTGAAGAGTGATGAAGAAGTGGAGAGGAAAATCTACTTACATAGAAAATGAAGCGTTTAAGTTGTTTTTGAAATTAATTATTAACCAGCAAAGGCCACAAATAGAACAGAATAAACGATGCGACAAAACCAGCACAAAACACGCAAATATATAGCAAAAGAAAAAACAGGAGGCAACAGAAACCAAACAAATCAACAGCAAGAGAAACTCTAAAGTACATATCACGCATTTAGTGGAAGAACGGCATATTTCACAAAACCGAGATTTTGCGTTAACACAATAAAGTGAAAATAAGTAAAACTTGCACATATTATTTTCTAATAAGGTATTGTTAGTAGATACCGCTTTGAATTTCTTACACAGCATAAAGTAAAAACTGACGCTCATGCCCGCACTTTCATTAAAAAAACTAAATGGAAGAAAACTGGATTATGACACTCTTCCAGCAAGCGAGTGATATGTAGGTATGCATGTGTTTGTGTATAACAAAGGACACACCGGTAAAGGATCTAGTAAAGGACGTGCTAAATACATTTCACCAAAGCATAAACGAAGTATAAAATCCTTTACAATTGCAGAGTGTAGTACAGTAACAAGCATGCAACAACAAAAATGTTAAAAGAAAATAAGCACGAGAGGAAAGAGAGCGGAATAAATAGGCTGCTCATAGGTGAGGGTCTTAGTGGGGTATAACATGCGGTGGTGGTGGCGTTGACGGTAGAGATGTGACGGCGATGGCAATGGCGTATGACGCGCGTACAATAAGAGTAAGAGTAAATGAAAGGGCGGCAATGGACTTAATGAAAATGTTGCACTTTTCAATTCGACTTTTCGCAACAGTGAACATCTCAATTTAGACAAACACGCCAGCAACATAACAACGTTGACAAGTGCGCATACACACACAGACACATACACATACAGAAAATGAGGAAAATAGGAAAGAGAGCTGGGGCTACTTCTGCAATTACAAACGTGTTGTCGGAGTCCCTAGGAGGCGGCAGTTAGCACAGAGAGGAGAGCTGCCGTAGTGCCGTTGCACTGGCAGTTGCAGTTCAACAACTTCAAACGCTGGGGTGATTACATATTACGAACGATTAAAAGCTGACTTTGCTGTTGTTATTTTATTGTATTTACCATTGATGTTGCTTTGGTTTTCCTTGTGTTTTCCTTGTGTATTTCGGTTTTTTTATTTTATTTTTTGTTTGCTGCTGTTGCATTGTAGCAACTCCTGCCAACTCTGTTGCGTTGGCATTACTTAAATAGTCCTTACACTGTTCACGTGTGCGGCGCTAAACCCTGACCAAAGCCAATAAGGATATATTGAAAATCTCACGATGAAGTTGCATGCACAATCGTTAACGTATGTGTGCACTTGTGTCTGCATGTATGTGTGTGTGTGCGAATAAATGACAAACTTGTGTAATGAAACTTGCAAAGCGCACAAATAAGTTTCAGTTAAAGTGAGTAAAATTGCATTGCATAACGAAGAGACCCTGCTTACGTTTAGCCAAGTCAAAACATTGTTCCTGATGAAGGTACAGTATAAGTTAGCAAAGCAGTCGAGATACCTACCAGCCATCATATCGGCTGTAAGTTTTTGAGTCGTGCGACACGTCATGCCAGGCCGTAATCAGCAGAAAAAATTGGAAGCAAGGAAGGACTCGAACGACACGAACGACATTACCTAAGCAAACCAAACCAAACCATACCAAACTCAACCAAGGCGAAGCGAACGAAATAAACAATAAGAAGGATTTCTTAAGCGGCCAGTAAGACCCAATGGGTGACGAGTAGGAAAAGCGGTGCTGAAGAAATTTTATTCAAGAATTTTTATTCATGAACTGGGTGCGGTAAATTATTACATACAAAACTTTTTCACTAATCCACATGCAAATACTTGCAATATTTTTGCTATGGACCACATGGACACGAAAGAATTTCTGCGGACTACCGAAATGCATGCCCTTATGGCCATACCTGCAAAAACTAGACTAGACCACATAAGATTTGGAAATAGCACTCCAGAACAAATTAATGCGTAAATGCAAGGTGACCACTCGAAAAGTGGAGCACTCAGTTTGTCGGATGACGGGCGAAATTTCTGATAGCATCCAAAATTAAATAGTTAAGATGCTGCTTTTGCTGTCATGGTGCAGTATTTCGCATTTTTCACCATGTATAACATGCCCCAAAATATCAATCTTGCGGCATTTTATTGTACGAAGTAGCTCTCTGTATTTGTATGCTCTAGCTATATTAGAATATCGGTATTTGTTACCCTATCGTATCAAGATATTTTCAATATGCGACGGTAGCACCACATTTTGAAATACATATTCCAGTGAGCTAAGGTGGGTTGTTTTTAACATCGAGGCCGCATTTCTAGACATTTCAATTCGGCATCGGATGTTTCATTTTCTTCCAACCATCAACCAAGATATTTAAACTTAGCGACATATTCTAACGCTTTATTATTGTATACACCTAATTTGATGATTTTCATGTACTTCGTTTTTTTTACTTTATTTTTTTATATTTAAGTCAGTTAAGTTTTCTACTAGCAGTACAACCCAAAAGGAATGTGTCATCGGGATAACGTATATTATTTAAGAACTGTCCGTTAATTTTCTAAATATAAAGGGTGATTTTTTAGCTACTATCTTTTTAAACGTTGGTTTAAACAGCTGACGCATGTTTCGTGTTTTGTTTCACTGTCAAACATCTTCAGTTTGGTCTATAATTTAACCATGGATCGTTTTACAAACGAACAACGCCTGCAAATTATTGAATTTTATTATAAAAATGCGTGTTCTGTTATGAAAGTTTATCGCGCGCTTCTTCCACTTTTGTATCGAAAAATTGTGTTCAGCGACGAAGCTCATTTTTGGATCAGTGGGTACGTAAATAAGCAGAACTGTCGATTTTGGAGTGAAGATCAGCCAGAAGAATTGCATGAGGTACCAATGGTGCGGTTTATGGGCCGGAGGTATCATTGGACCCTACTTCTTCAAAGATGCTGCGAATCGTAACGTAACTGTGAATGGTGAGCGCTACCGTGAAATGATATCCAACTTTTTTTTGCCCAAAATGCAAGAGCTTGACTTGCATGACATGTGGTTTCAGCAAGACGGTGCCACATGCCACACAGCACGCGTAACAATGGACTTGTTGAGAGGCGAGTTCGGTGAACATTTTATTTCACGTTCGGGACCTGTCAATTGGCCACCCAGATCGTGCGATATAACGCCTTTAGATTATTTTTTGTGAGGCTATGTCTACTCAGACAAGCCTGCTTCAATTAACGAATTGGAAGACAACATTAAAGCATTTATATGAGAGATACCGGCCGAAACATTGGAAAGAGTATGCCAAAATTGGACTAAGCGGATGGACCATTTGAAGCGCAGTCGCGGGCAACATTTGCATGAAATAATCTTCAAACGTTAAATTATATGGACTGTAATATCGATTTAAATAAAATTTTCATGCATTTTTCTGAATTTTACGTGTGTTTTTTTGAAAAACTGTCCTATAGCTCTTAAAAAATCACCCTTAACATTGAATAGCCTTGTTTAACTCCGGTGTATTTCAATATAGTTCGCGCGTATATCTTGAAAACGTACCCATGCATTTTGATTCCAATACACAATAATTTTTTTATGTATCGGATATCACCACTTAGTGAAATTAATGTTTGAATGAGCTTATCATATTGTTCTCTATCAAATGCTTTCTTAAATGGTTTTTCATAGTCGATAAAGCATAAAAATACGTTATAGAAGAAGTTGTAATGTGGTACACACTTACTATTGTAATGCCGCGTGGGGAGCTTTTCTCCATCTCTTCTAGAACCAGTGAGATCTTCCAATTAGGCAGAGCTGAGATCTTCCAATTCATTAAAATGTTGTCTGCCTAGAGTTGTAAGCCTCTGGATGGAGAAGGACAATGGCACAGAAGGTGCGAGATTGTCGCTTCCTCCTCCTCATCTAGACAATTTCTGCAGAAGTCATGTGTTTGTACACCAACACTGCACCATACTCGTTTACCAATTTAAAAATTTCATTATGCACTTGTCGTCACTTGCAGTTTTGTTGTTTTTCGATTATTGTATTGCCCTCAGCATTTCATTTTTTATAATTAGTGAACCGGAGACTTAACTAGTATTTAAATATTATTTATTGTTCGGTAGACTGTTATAAGCAAAAAGTTCTTTTAAATAATCTTTCCTTTTTCTTTATTGTGTCTGTAATTATCTTTTCCTGATTATTCACTAGACACCAAATTTTTGGCGTTTCTTTCTATTGATATTTTGAAAAAAAAAAAAAAAATGAAATCAGTTATGATTTGTCATACGTCATGAATATTCACTCATCGTAGACTAAAAAGGATTATTATAATGAGAAGTACAGCTGTATATTTACTTGCTAGACAAAATCTGTAAATCTGAAACGTCTCCACCAATTTTTTCACATTGGCATTAACAATAAAAACTTTCGCGACCATCGAAAATATAATCAGTCAAATGACTGTCACTGTTCTTGTAGGGACATCTACGGGTACGAGCGCTGGCCAGCCATATGTACGACGAACGGGTTGCTTTGCACTTATTATTCTTTTCTGCAGGTGTCATAGACACGACGCAACGCGACTTTATACCCAATCCTCGTGGCCACCATGGTTTTACTGAGCTGTACGCCCTGTTCGGCAGCAATTTAACAAGGTGTTAGCGCATATCAGCGTACTCGACTGGGCCTTCTTGGCGTGCTCTTAGCAATGGCGTCGTAGTACAGCTACTGAGTGCAACGCCTGGTTGAACATGCTTGCCCGCCAGTAGTGCCAATGGACAATCTGTAGGTATGACGTTCGTCTGCTCTGTAGAAGTCTGCTGTTGTTGCTGTTGCTGTTGTAGTGGTTTAGAAAAGGTCAACGCCAAAGTTGTAGCAATTCGTGTATACATGTATATGTAAGTATATACATATATTTATATATATTAACGCTGTGTATATATTTGTTGAGGAATGGCACGCTCTACAGACATCGGCTAGCTAGCTGGCTGGCAGGCTGGCAAGCTGTCTGACTATTTGGCTGTTTAACTACAGGCAGCTGTGACATTGTTTTGACGACTTTGCTTCGACTTCGCTCTTGGCTGCATACTTCTCTGCCTGCAGGTATTGCCTTGTTGGTGTGCTTATTTTTGTTTAAGTTAACAACGTGTACAAAAACTTAATTAAAAACTTTGAATTCTTCTTCTTTTTTTAAATACATATCATACTGTCAACGCCAACTTGTTGTTGAGAGAAAGAGGGGGGACTAAAAACCTCGCATTGATTGAGCCAGCGCCATTCGCTCGCGTCTCGCTGTGTAGGTTTTGTCCGGCTGCAGAAGCAAGTAGGTATAACTCAAACTGGATCCATACATATATAAAGGTGGTTGACACTGTTGTAAAAAGAAGTTCAAATTAAGTGGATGTTAAGTAAGTTTAATCGTTCAGAAGATGATGCTTAAAGGGTAACCGATAAGAAAATACAAGAAGATGTGTAAAGTGAGCGGTTTTTAAAATGAGATGTATAAAATTTAGTTCTCTGGGGAGTGTTTTAGGAGTTTTAGGTTCTGGCTTGTTTTAATATCGTAACTTTTTAGTAAAATAAAGTTTCGCAATTTCATTCTATTGACTGAATCTTTGATACATTATATCGGTCAAGTAGCCGCCTTTAACAGTGAAGCAAAGATTGATTTTTCAATCAACACCAATTAACTAAATAACACCAAAATTCGTTAAGGAATGCTTTACTGTCCGCAGTACCCTAGGAGCAAGGGAAGCCATCTTTCTGGGTAGCCAGACTCGGGATCTATTGGTTATATAGTAAAAAAAGACCGAGGAAATGCTCAAATTCATTAGAATCCTTCAGTTGTAGACTCGTGGCCAAGCACAATAGACCACATCAGAGGTCGCAGTGCACTATGCGACACAAACTAACTAACTAACAAGAGGGTCGAAAATACAAGCTTGCTTGCCCCTATTCCTGAATACATAATATTATCGTTTCATATGACTTTACAAATATATGTAATTTTAGTTTTTCTAATTTTACGATTTTCTGCTTTTCTCCATAATTTTGAGAAGAGAATTTTTGGAACAATGGAAGAGGCACCCCAATACGAAGAAAAATTCGATTATTTACATCCATATCATTTTTAACTACAGCCTACGTATTTCTTATATTAGAGAGCAGCAGCAAAAGCAGTATTAATTTTGTTTATCCCACCTTAAAATATATTTTATTTCTTGTATAGAAATGGTTCGAAACCTTCTCCTAAATCAATTTTAAATATTGTTCGTTATAATAATGAAAACAAATTATTCCGATTGATTTTCACACTTTGCTACCTAAGTTCAGATAGTTGAAACACGGTGCCAGATTTTGCGTAAATATTCGAGTTACATAAAATTGAACTCATATCACAAACATCGACTGACTCCGCCGAATGGCTTAGTGCATGATTACCACACAGCAACACCTCGGTTTGAGACCAATAAATAGAAAAAGTGTTTTTCTGCTATGAAAAAGCTTTTCATAAAAAGCAACTTCTGCCGTTAGGAAAAAATAAACAACACGCACGCCATAAATGGGATGTGAAGCTCGGCCAAACACCCAAAGAGAGTGTAAGCGCCAATTATATATATATATATGAGAAAATCATCTCCCTTCAGATCTTTTGTTTTTAATAAATGCGAAATTTTTTTTACATTCTACAATTTTAATTTATTTCCACAAAATCTTTTCCGCATTATGTATCTAAAAAAAACTATTATAAAATAACTACGAATAAGTATATAAAAACAAATATCTTCAATATATATATCAAATATCTTCGAATTGAAAAACTCCATACCAAAATTTTTAATATTGAATAAGCTTCACACTTATTAAAATTTTTTCAATTTTTTCTGTTTACTAAAGTTTGTATACATATATATTGTATATATGTATATCTAATTGGCGGTTAAACCCGTTGTTTGAGTTTGGCCAAGTTTACCCTCCAATTTGAATTGTGTGTCTTTTTCAACCTACAGTTTTATGCCGCCTCCGAGCGGTAGATGTTTTTTATGAGGAGTTTTTCATGCTAAAAATACACTCGGAAGAGTACCATTACCTGTCGTACCATTACCTATTTCCATCATTTGATGGAAGAATTGGAAACCGAAATACTTGGATCAATTTACATGGAATCACTTAACGGGGAAAAAAATAATTTTTCATTAAATAACGAATTTGATACTTATTTTAAAGAATATCTGCTGCCACGAAATTTAAGAATTTAGAGTATTGGTATCAAAGCTCACATTTTCTGTTGAAGAATCGCTATAAAAAAGCTATCTACTCTTCTATCGAGTATGACTAGTGAACAATTGTTCAATGCGGTATGTTTCTCTATACCGATGAGGAATGTTGCTTTCGATAATTATTTGTATGACCTAAAATTAATGTAATTGGAACTTATGCACTTGATTTGCTTTTTAATGATAAAGATATTGAATTTTTAAAAGGTACGCGTTTGTTTATTACTTGCGCACTTGCAAATGTTCGGTTCCGTTCGGCTCAGCCTTGAAAATAAATGCTCGGCCGCCCTGTAGTAATTTTATGGTACACTTAATTATGCATGTGGCTACCCAAAAACCGCAGCATTTAAAACTGCTGCATGAAAAAATATTATTTAAATCATCGGATGCATAGAATCACCTCGAAGCTATAGTTTGGCCAAAATTATAATATCACAAATCACTGGATCATTGGCTTGGCAAGCGCTGCCATGGTGCGTGCCATAATCACCCATTGGCAAGATTTTCAAAATACTCGAATAGTAAACTTACCATAAACACACACACACTCACCGAAGGCGCAAATACGTATATTAGTATGAATGTGTGCGTATACACTCATACACACACTTGATCCGTAGGCGCACTCCCTAGCAAATATATGCGCGTATTTATGTATGTATGGATTATATTTTCATGAGAAAAACTAAATTTTCCGGCACATGGCCACAAAAAAAGTTGTGATTGTAGTTGGTTGTACGAAAGTGGATGTGCGAATGGCATGCAAAACACATGCACACATATACACATGCACGCATAAACAAAACAGCAGAGCGTGAAATGCGCCATGCAATTACTTTCGCTTGTGTTTGTAAGTATGCCATTCAAGTAAGTAGGTTTGTTAGCTATTTAAGGGGGATCGTATACACAAGCATGCACATTAACATTAAGGTGGGTCTCCTAAAAAAATTGCGGTTTTCTGCTGAGCCGATTTAAAAATATCAGCAAAAATTTAGTTTTTTTAAATCAAAATGGTCCTTAAAAATATTTCTTTCAAAAATTCAGCGCAGATGATAGAAGAGTTTAGGCTTAATAAGTCTGCATAAAATGTTTAGAAATTTTTTCAATATAATCAGTGGAACGAGGGGTGCATTCTAGTTAGAGCAAAAATGGAGTTGTGGGGGGTTAACTTGCCAATAAGAGAAAACGGCGCAGAATTATTATTCCAATGACACCTTCGAATCCTAAATTAGCGAAGATTTGCCGGAGTTATTAAGTTTTCCTCAAACCTGACCTCGAAAAAAAGTCAAAAATTAAATTACTTTGATTCCGTTGATACAATTTTCCAAAATTTGTATGCATACCTTTTAGGCTTAAACTCCTCTATCATCTGAGCTGATATTTTGGAAGAAATATTTTTAAAAATTATTTTTCATTTATAAAAAAACAATCGATTTTGGCGGTGTTTTATTATTTTTTATTCCGAAATATTTTTGCGGATATCTTAAACTAAAATAACTTTTATAATTTCCGTTGGAAAAACAATAATGATGTTTTCTGCATGAAGAGTGATACACCCTAAAGTACCTAGTTATGTATGTGTGTACATCTGATGCATTGTTTTATGCATATCTTCATACTTATGTGTGTAATTTAAAAAGCGTGCATGTGTGTGTTTGCTTACTGCAGTCGATGCAGCAGTAGATTGTGGCGGTCGGGGTTGTGTTTGCTTTTGGCTAAATAATAATGTTATTCCATTTTTTAATAATGCATGACCTGCTTCCTTGCTAGCAACCGCATACATACACACAAGGACACACGCGCGCACTCCCATGCGCATGTACTCGTCCAAAGCCACTCATACTTATAAAAGTGCGTGCAAAACAATATATATGTGTGTGTGCGCGGTAATATTGCATTAAGTTGCAGCACCAACTAACGCCAACTAAATAATACGAAAGCCAAAAAACTGTGCTCCTGCTATAGCGCACACTCTCCAACACCGCTATACCCCTGAATCCATACATATCAGTGTTGTCATTCTAAAATTTAATTCCTATCAAAATTTCTACCAAAATAGATCAAAATGTACCAAAATTTTAAAAAAGTTTTCGTAATGATCCAAATTTCTATTAACAATGGTTCGTTAATTTAAAATAGCCGTAACTATCAATTTTTGAGAATAATTTCATACATATTTACATATTATCACTTTCAATAATCTCATCTACTCGATCCCTGCACCGGCTGAAAATGTTGTTCGTCGTAGATAATCCAAGACTTATTTTTTCGAAATTCCGGTCGTGCTTCGTTATCCTTTTTCAGGTTTTTGAAATAAGAGACTTAATAACCACACGAACGCTTAATTCATGGTCTGTTAGAACCTTTTCACGAACAAAATTAGAACGAAATTTCAAAACGTTTATAGTTGGCAAGGTCGTGAATCATCTTCAACGGATTCTCAGAAAAGCTTAAGCTGCGCAAAAAAATATTATATATATACCGACAGCGTAGAGCGTAAAGTGTACACCAGATATTGTTAAGTTTTGACTATTTGTTTACTTATTTTACAATTTCAATTATTTGTTTATAAAAATATGGTTCGTACCAAAATAAAACTCATATAAACTAAGGTTTCTTGACTTAACACAAAATTTATAAAAATTCTGCAAATGTTCAGATAATTTTACAATTTTTACTAGGAATTTAGGTATACTATAATACAAAATTCAACTAGTTCAAAAATTGTGTTCTCTTTTGGCAATTTGTTCTGCTGACGGTATAGGTATGATGGTTTTTTCCATATAAAAGAATTGTGTCGAATAGAGAAAAAGCGCAAGACCGCTTCACAAATCAGCGTATTTTTGAATGTATCACTCTTAAAACTTTCAGTTCATCATACCAAAATTGAGGGACCTATAAAACTATATTAGATAACCCAAATTTTTCTAAAAATTCTAAGTAAAAAGTCTGAAATTCTGATGACAATTTGCCGGATTTTTATAAGTTTTATACAAAGCTCGAAACTTTAGTTTATATGGCATTTGTTGCATCTGAACTATACTTAAAAAAAAAAATAATAGAAATTTGAAAGTAAATAAATAAATAGTCAAATCTTAACAATATGTGGTGTACAGTTTATTTTGACGCTGACTGTATATATAATTAGCGCGTACACCCGTTTTTGGTGTTTGGCCGAGCTCCTCTTCCTATTTGTGGCGTGCGTCTTGATGTTGTACCACAAATAGAGGGACCTACAGTTTTAAGCCGACGCCGAACGGCAGATATTTTTTATGAGGAGCATTTTCACGGCAAAAATACACTCGGAGGTTTGACATTGCCTGCCAAGGGGTGACCGCTATTAGGAAAAACGTTTTCTTCATTTTCGTGCTTCACCGAGATTTGAACCTGCGTCCTCTCTGAATTCCGAATGGTAGTCACGCACCAACCCATTCCGCTAGAAAATGTCGGACTAATATAATTCTGAACACAGGCACATATTTATATATACTTATATATATTATATATAAATGGCGTGGCTTGAAGTTGTGCTAAAATGGGAGAACCCTACTTATTATGCAATTGGACACGGGGGACTACTGACAGAAGAAAACACTTTCCATCATCAAGTGGTTCATATCAGTAGTTTGGGTTTCATCTGTATTCTTTAAAATTAATGTAAATCCCAATTGACTGCAAATACCTTTTGGTTTCTGTTTACACCACAAGGATAAAATGCATACGATTGCGTATACGCAGTGTGGGCCGAAAAGTGTCTTCAAAATCAGCGATCCGGAAAACACATGAGTATAGATTTTAAATCGATTTAATTCGTTTAAAAAAGGGGTTGCCATACTGGAATTGCCATTTTGAATTTCTAATATTTTACTTCTGGTTCGAAATAAGTGGACCCGAAAATCCTACTAGCTATATTAAGTTTATAAACCCCGCTCGATTTGATTCCCAATAACATATTGGGTATGGGAATAAGTTTCCTCCCTCATAAAAGAGGGCTGCTGATACTATTTTTGTGTTCGCTCTAGCAATATAGTGATGACTTAAAGGTCCCCATCGCAGTAGTTGACATTCGTTTGAAGCATAAAGATTAGGGCAGGTCGATTTAAAAATCGCTCATTGCTCTGTGAAAATCGTATTCTAGGGATCAAAATAAGAAACTTTGCCGAAAGAACCATACCTCTAAAACGGATTCTGATATCCCCCATTTTAAAAATATCACCATTTTTGGCCTTTACATGAAAAAATCAGCTAAATGGCTATGCTTTTTCTTTATTTTTATTTATTTATAATAATATTTATTATTTATTTATAATAATATCTATTTTTTCTCTTAAGAAATTTATTTAGTCAAAACATATGTAAATGAAGAAATTAATTTAAGTGAGTTATAGAAAAGAAACTAAAAAGTTCGACCGAAATTGGGGGACATCAGAACTCGTTTTAGAGGTATGGTTCCTTCGGCAAAGTTTCTTATTTTGATCCCTAGAATATGATTTTCACAGAGCAATGGACGATTTTTTTGCCTCTCCACAAATCGACCCGGCCTAATAAAGATCCTTTTTTATCTGACGGAAAAAAGTCTACATTCGTCCCGAAAAAACAGTATTTGCGGGAAGTCATGCTTCATTATTACCTTTTAAAGAAAAGTGCAGCTGAAATGTGTCGTATAATGATCGATATTTACGGTAATCAAGCTCCATCAAATATAACTTTTAAAGAGTGGTTTCGACGATTCCACGTGAGTGATAAAGATCACGAAGGGACACCGAAAAAGTCGAAGATACTCAACTACAACAATTATTGGAGAGTTGGATGTTGACAGATCAATTGTCGGTAAAAGTTTGCACGCGATTGGAATGATCCAGAAAGCGAGTAACTGGTTACCACATCAGTTGAAGGAGAAAGTTATCGTAAAACGTTTGGTGACGTGTGAGGTGCTTCTTGAACGGCAGAAAAAAAAGGTTTTCTGCATCGCATCGTCACTGGCAATGAAAAATGTATCTACCAGGTGAACCAAGTTAATGCGTTTGAATTGAGCTCTCAAAGAAAGGCGGCCGGAATGGGACGGTTGACATGACAAATTGATTATGCTGCATGGCAGCGCCAGGCCACAAGTTGGTCCAGAAATATTTAGAGGGACTGAATTGGAAATCTGGCCATACCCGCCATATTCTCTAGACATTGCACCGTCGGATTACCATCCGTTCCGATCAATGCAGTCAGTCCTTATTGGAGAGCGGTACACTTCTTACGAGAGCATCGCAAACTGGTTCAATGAATGGATTAAGTCGAAAGAAGACGATTTTTTCGTCAGAGGAATCCGTATGCTTCCTGAAAGATGAAGTAAGGTTGTATTTTCCATTGGCACACACTTCACATAATATCATGTATTATTTAATTGTTTAAATAATTCGTAACTTTGGCTAAGAAAGGACGGAAACTTATTTCCATACTCAATAAATTTTTCTTTAATTTGGTTATCCTGCAAAATAATTTTTATTATCTTTCATCGCATATTCCTTCACAACCAATATACTATTTTTTTTTGTTTTCTTCAATAAGATTTCAAGTTATCAGCAAAATAATTGAATACCTCGCATGAATCAGATAAATTGTGAAGTTTTTTACATTTTAGCTTACATCGTTATAAAAAATGTATACTTTAATTCAGATTTTGTAATTAGTTAATAATTTAATAACTGATTGTAATTTGACATAGAACATCAAAGATCAGATAAGAATAACGTTAGGCAAAAGCAAGCAAGCAACTAAGTTGGAAATCCTATAATGTAGAGTAAAATAGATTAGATAGGCGGCCGCCGTAGCCGAATGGTTTGGTGCGTGACTACCACTCGGAAGTGCGTTCAAACTTCTGTGCACGAAAAAGCAAAATTATGTTTTTTAAAATTTTGTTTAATAGAGGTCGCCACTCGACAGACAATGGCAAACCTCCAAGTGTGTTTCTGCCATGAACAAGCTCCTCATAAAAATGCATTTGCCGTTCAAATTCGGCTTAAAGCTGTAGGTACCTCCATTTGTAAAATGAAAACCACAAATAAAAGGAAGAACTCGGTCAAGCACCGAGATTCTCGATGCGAGTATTAAGAGACTTATTTCTTCTAATTGAATGCAACCTTTCCAAATTTTTTTTTCAAAAATCCAAAAATACAAAAAAAAAAAACACGTTTTGCAAATAAATAAAAACATATCTTATGGTATTTTGCCAGTTTTAATTCGATGTACTGGCTAGTCTAGCATTTTCATAGTTTCAAACAAATATGACATTCTGGTAGTACTAATATATAATTGCGGTCCAATGAAATGAGTTTCACTTTGGTGCTAAATTTGGTAAACATTTTTCCGAAGCACAATTTCAGGTTCCAGGCCATTCCAATAAAAACCATAAAATGGTACTAGTGATACACCGGACATTCCTTTGCGAACTTAGAATTAATAGAAAGTTGCCAGTACAGTTTGCCTAACAAAAGCAATTCTTACTAGGACTTTTTTTCCCCCAGTTTTCACACTATTAAAATTAGCATTTCTTGAAAGGACTTCTGTAAGAATTGCCAAGGAGTGGTGAAGAAGAAGAAGCTATATAACACCTTCTCTGCCTTTACTTGGCTCTATCTAGACTTGAGAAACTCAGTTCCTCCAATATCAACAATCAAATGGTATTTATTTTGATTACAAAGTTGCGAGAAAGTAGAGTTGTAATACTTGTAGAATCTCAAAGGACGTGGGAGCATATCTCTTGTTTTTACCTTTATCCAATCCAATACATGAAATACAGATCCTGTACTGATATGTAAAGTATATATTTGGTAATTCAAAGATAGTGGGATGAGATTCCCATTATATCGTAAAAATCTAAATGATTTATTGAACTTATAATTTGAGTAGCTTTAATTGATTCATAACAATGCCTTTTGTTGAACAAATGTAGTTTCAAGAATTAATATTTAGTCGCAGTATGCCCAAAGAAGTGAATACAGCGAATGGTGCCATCTCATTAAGAGATCTATGACATTTCACATCCATTTTTGAAACTGTAAGTATTGAGAATTTCAATGGCATTGAACATGGCCAGATTTATTAGAAAATTTAATCCTAGATCGAATCTCCATTAACTGGATAAATAAATCATATAAGCAGTGAAACACCCTTGATTCACGCAAAATAAGAAAAACTTAATCCAGGGAAGCTAATTTTTTAATAATATTTATTATTAAATATTCTTCATATTGTCAAGTCTAAGCAGATTTATTTTAACAGATCTAATTTAGGTAAAATTTGTAGGAAAAAATCTTACGCAGCACCAGAAATGGCAACACTGATCATCAAGCACTCATGTACCCATGTGTGAGTGTGGCATGAGTCGGTCATATGCACTGCAACAGCAGCCATGCCAAGAAAAGTGTAAATAAAAAAGCGCTTTTGAAATTTCCCTTGGAGAATTTGGAATTGGAATTTCTTACAAATAAAACGTGCAAGTTAACTACTTAACCTCTCAAGGTTCTTGATGTTAATACGTACATGTGTATTTGTTTGGCTGATATTTTGTATGCAACAAATAAATGACGAATGGCAATAGGGTAAGGGACCCAAAAATAACAATAATAATGAAAACTACATCGAAGCCAACAGCGATTATATTGTCGATAGTAATGACAATAGCGACACCAAATTAGTAATTAAGTGAGGCTGTTTTACGCTACAGAAGGTCCTATAAAGCACAAATAGCAATCAGTTTAAAAACTACACGTCACACTTATTTAAAGCACTGTAATATGGATTTGCTGGAAATAGTGCCGCGTGTAGAAGTACACGCAAATGGAAAAAGTCTCCGATCGCCATCCACATGGGAGTGACTAGGAGGATTCTTCTACATATGGTTTAAGCAGCTCTCGACTTCCAAATAGCCACAGGGTAGCTTCCAAACAGCTGGTTGGGAGCGAGCTAGTTTCAGAAGGCGCTGAGTTTGAGATCCGGC
This sequence comes from Anastrepha obliqua, assembly GCF_027943255.1. Taxonomy (NCBI): domain Eukaryota; kingdom Metazoa; phylum Arthropoda; class Insecta; order Diptera; family Tephritidae; genus Anastrepha; species Anastrepha obliqua. The sequence goes on from NC_072892.1 coordinate 95,312,294, forward strand.
ATCGAACAAACAAAATTGTTACTACTTGCCTATTTCAAGCTTTAAGTAAGTGAACATTATTAAGTATGTTTCAAGGGCCTTCAGGAGTTTTATCAAATCAAAAAAATCATGTTCCACAATTCCATGATCAGTCTTCCTGGAAAATCAACGTATTCTTCACGTCACGCTGCTAATTTATTTGGTAATTTTTTTTATTCGAACTTTATTTCCGGTGACCATTTTCATTGCAAAATGTTTTCATCCAATCATAATTCACCATTCAGTTTTGGTTCACTATCCCTCTCAACTAAGGATATCATGAATGGAATCTCAAAATTCAGGAACTGTATGCAAACTGAATTTGTATTTCATTATTCATTTATAATCTAAAGAATATCTTTTCAATGTTTTAAGCTTAATAGAAAGTCTAAAAAGTCTCTATAAAGTCAGTGAAGCGATGAGCTTCGAAGAAAAGTCGAGTAAGAACAAAAACTTTAATCGCAATATGTTTTTTTATTCACTGTTGAATATAATTCAAAAAGTAATCAAGATATCAACTTAAAATTTTACAGGGATATTTTTTAACATATTGACCTTTGCATGTATCTCAAATTTTATATTAATTATGACTAAAAATATTGTTTTGATCAATTTTATTATGAAAAAGTGTAATTTTTTTCTTTTTCACTTCAAATTTTCAATTTTTTTTTATGAATTTATTTTAATGAACAATTTTTGTCTGGTTAATTTAAGTTGATTACAAGAGGCTGTACATTCCTCGGCGCAAATTAAAGAAGCCACGTTTGAGCAGCAGTAGCGCCACCATTTATTTTTTTTATATCAAAAATATTTTCGTATATTAATTAAAGCATGAATGTTAATACCTAATTTATTTTAAAATAATAGATACTCGCAGTTTTTCGCAAAATATATTGAAAATTCCTTTGTCTGGAGGAGCTGCCCTCCTTAATAACAGTGGTCCTTTTCGTTCGATCACTTTTTGTTATATGCCGTTGATTTGAAGATTTATTTAGTCGTCAAGAACATTGCAGTTATGATAAAACTACAAATCGAAGTGGATAATTTATTTTATCGGTGCTTGAATTCACATATTTCATTACATATTAAATACATTCATGTTTCACTTTCAAAGTTCCGCAATTTATCAAAGACTCAGTACAGTATTCCCGCTTGTAACTTGCAATCTGTTGAAGAAATTAAGGATATTTCAAAATCATATGCTGTGCTGCGTTTTGTGCAGCGAAATATCAGTGGATTTTCTTATCTATACACTGTAAAAATACTATATGTATATCTCTTTTGTATGGTTTCATTTTGGGTTCCAGTTTCATAATTCCACTTATAGAATAGAGCGTGTTCAGTAAGTGTTCTCCAAACTTGCCTTACGTTCGTTCCGTTTCTCTGATGCTATACCCTCAAATAGCGCACGTTTATTGCTGCTCAATTTGAAATCGCTGGGCTACTTTTGAAAATAATAAATTTTAATGTTCCGCGGTGGTATCTTCGTGTCTCGTTGCTTTTCTATGCTGGTAATGTTAGAATTCTATTGGCAGGGCTCTTTGCGTATATAGCCAAATTTCAACCAATTTGTTTTGGTGCGCACGGCTATTTTGCTATTGAAAAGAATGGATTCAAAATCTAATTTTTTTGGTCAGACATAGCACAGTAATCTTGACTCAACCACCGGATATGACCCCTTGCTATAATATGTTTCTTAGTTCCAAAACAGAAAAGACCTATGACGTAGATTTGTCACAATTATGGAGATAAAGTCCACATCGTTGGGAGAGTTCTTGCCATAACAAAGCGGTGTTTGGTCAGAGGTGGTTCGAGGATTAAAAAAAGGGAGTCTGTTATATCTGAGGGGGATTACTTTGAAGGGGCAAGATAGAGATGAGTAAGTAAACATTTTTGGAGAAAAATAATTGGTCAACTTAAGTTTTGGATACACTTCGCTGGTTGGTTTTATATGAAGTCATAATACATATACATACTTATATGCACAAATACTGTTCTAAATAATTATATTTCATTGCAAAAAGGCACAGGAGATTATTTGCGACACCCTTCTAAACGATAATACGCATATACGTATCTGCATGTTGCTATTTATAATTGACGCTATTTGGGTGTTTGACCTCGTTTCTTCTCCTAATTTTGGTATGTGTCTTGCTGTTTTCCTCAAACACACTCAGAGGTTTACCATTGTCTGCTGAGGGGCAACCGCTAGTAGGACAACATATTTTATCATTTGGAGTGTCGTGCCCGTGGTTTCGAACTTGTGCAGTTCCGAATGGTAGTCGCGATCAAGCTCATGCCGCTACGGCGGCCGAGGGCTAAGGTACAGTACAAGATTTTAATATGACTTTATTTACATGTATTAAGCAGAACTCCTTTTTGTGAGCATGCTATCAGGGCAGAAGTTTTGATATTCTATTCTGTTTTCCGACTTGACTACTGTATCAGAAAATAAATTGGTTTCACACAAACGATTACGACGTTATAAGCCGTAAAATAAGTTTCAGAGCTTGCTAGTACTTGCTATATCATATATTGCTCCAAAATTTGAAAAGTTAGACTTTGTCGAATCTTAGTGTCGCGAAATATTTTTGTAAAATCAACCAAAATCTTTAGATATTAAAACTTACACCTTATTATATATACTAAAATGTAATGGGTTATAAAACCATGTACTCAACTTTTTTTTAATTCTGATTACAAAATTTGAAACTTTATTTAAATTGTCCTGAACTTTTATAAACCTCGTTTCAAACTTTGCTTTATAAGATATTTTTTGTAGAATAAAAAACAAAAAAAGTAAAAAAAAATTAAGATTAATGACAATTTCAAAACCAAAAGGCAAGCTATCACAACTACTATATTAGTTTAAACAGGGTAGTTGTAATATTTTCTCCATCTCCACTATTGGAAATGCATATGATGCTTTCCATTTAAATTCAACCGGGCTATTCGGGTCATGTTCTTCGATTTCGATGTAACTTAAATATGTTGCTCTCTGGTCAAAATAATGAGACACGTATTTTTTTTTTTCGCCCAAAAAAAATTTTTTTCTAGCTTTATCGGCAATTTTGTTTTTCGGCTCAAAATCGATTTTTTTTAATAATATAAGATTTTTTTTTTTTTAAATGCTCATAACTTAGTCAAAAATGAACCGATTTTAATAATTTTGGGTTCAAAATGATCGTCATTACTTACACAAGCGATTTCATATAGAAGTAGTTGCAAAAAAGTAGTTGAAAATGTTTTATTTTGCGAAAAACAAAAAGTGCGAAACAGGGTGTTTACTCAAAAATTCATTACTCAAAAACAACTCATTTTAGCTACTAGGCATGCAGCTCAATTAAAGTTTGAGATGTCCTTTTGATTTGGAAAAAGTTATAAAAAAAAAAAAATACACTTTTTGAAATATTGAATTTCGAAAAAATTTCAATTTTTTTTCTTTTTTGCTAAATAAAAAAATTTCAACTACTTTTTTGCAATTGTTTCTACATAAGGTCGCTTGTGTATGTAATAACGATCATTTTGAACCCAAAATTATTAAAATCGGTTCATTTTTGACTAAGTTATGGGCATTTAAAAAAAAAATTTTCTTATATAATTAAAAAAAATCGAGTTTGAGGCGAAAAACAAAATTGCCGATAACTCTTGAAAAAAATTTTTTCGGGCGAACAAAAAAATACGTGTCTCATTATTTTGACCAGAGAGCAACATATTTAAGTTACATCGAAATCGAAGAACATGACCCGAATAGCCCGGTTGAATTTAAATGGAAAGCATCATATGGAAGTGGAGTTGGATATAGTTAATCTTCAATTCAATAGTACTTATCAGTAAGCATTGAACTAATACCCTATTTTTTACACAAGATACCTTACAATACAGGAGAAAACAACTTGTTTTTCTCTGATCCATTTCCATTTTGTTTTACACCAAAATCTTTTGGGTGTCTTTCAAAACTGCAAATTCTCAAATGTGTTAACGTCAACACATTAGTGGATATACATAAAGTATGTAAATATGTATGCTACATGCATGTGAACTCATACATACTATCTACATACATATAAGCACAAAAGTTTTGAGCGCACGGGCATGTTTCAGTGCTTTTACTAGTATATGAAGGTATGGTACGAATTTCTGTAAGCGTATAGTAGGCGCGCGTATGTGCCCTTTCCACCGGTAGGTGTGCGCGTGTGCCTCTTTGTGGGGAAACACTGGAAAGATTTTTTTTGTTTCTGAAGTATAGTAAAAATAATTAAACTAAAGAGGTGATTGGCTATATGTTGTTCAATTGTACATAAATATGTACTAAATATAATATGTATATATGTATCTGGTATTGTTTTAAGAGTTTGAGCAATAAGAATGATAATACTTAACGGAAATATTTTTTCATTATAATCTGGAAGATAATTGCATGGCATTTAATTTTTTCCTATAAATCTATATCTAGAAATATGTGTGAAGGTCTTGAAATGCTGGCAAGCAGTAATGGTGGCCGAAAGTTTTATCAGAAAAGAAGCCAGTAAAAAAATTTAAGACCGCGACTGATTTCTGTAAAGATGGACATGGAAATTTGGTGGCGGACGTGCAAATATACTTGAGATATGCAGCGAGCACTTTGAGTATGCCGTTTAATATATAGAAGCGCTGGAAACGTGTGCTAACGAAGAAGAAGACAGTCCAATATATAGGGAGAATGTTCGATCATAATGAGGGAAAACAGCAATAAGGCATTTCAAAAACAACAAAGCATCTGAAACTAGGATTATTATTCATCCTTATGGGCTCATATAAAAGCTACTAAGAGAAAATTGCTTTACTCATAATTTAGATTTACGTGACTTAACAATTGGAACTTAGGTATGTATACTCTGCTCATGAGGAAAGAAATGTGATTCTGCGGTTTATTCCAATTAACGCAAGATAAACCTTCTCAATAATGTCTGCAAGTTCCTATCCACGATACTGCCTACAAGATTGAAACCCATTGTCAAAACTTTGATCCGGCTTTAACAGTGTATCTTTAGAACCATAACCAGAACATTTGACATTGATACAATTTATAAAGTTCGTCAAATTTTCGAGAGGTTAGCTGTTGTCTACTATGGGACACACTCATAGACCATGCTGATGCCGCGTGGGGAACTTGTGAACTTTTCAAAAATGTTTGAAGATCCCTCTACTGAGATCTTCCAACTAATTTAAAAATGCATTACCTAAAGTAGTGACTTTATGATTCAGCCATTGCGTCCCTATAACAGAAATCAGTGGACTAATACCAGGTCTATCATTGATAGGTTAGCTTAGGTTAAATGGCTGCCCTAGCTTCGGGTCCACTTGGACAAATATTCAAAATTCGTCCATTGTGATGCCATACAGGGAAAAGGAGAAAAGAGAAGGGAAGGAAGAAGGAGCCTTGGGATTAAAGGATGATGACCATGCACTTACGACGACGCCGGCGGTGGCTGATTTACGTTCGTAATTAGCCGCAACAAGCTGCTGATGAACGTCACCAGATGTGTGATATTTAAATCCGCTATATCCACAGGCGTAGCGAAAAAATGAGAGCCCAGATCTTTGCCAGACGAGAGCAGGGCAGCTGAGAAGAAGGTGTTGAGACAGATGGAATCATTTCAAAGGTATCCAGACAGCTTCTGCAGAATGGACTTGAGGCAATCCCAAGTCTCACCACATGGGCACCTAACGGACAATGTCCGGTAAGGGTACCCACCAAATTCGAGAGCTGGGATTTTGTTAACCTTAGGAGTTCTCTCGAGCGCCCCCGACCTACCAGTGGCCAGAAGGATCTCGCGACCTTGCACGTTTGCGCACTAGCCCAGCGCTCGCTGAGTTGACTCGAGATCCAACTTTCAAGGAGCAGACCACAGGTTCTTAAGGGAACCCCAATCCTCTTATTTTGCAACGAAACCGTCTCCAAAGTTCCCTGTCTTGCCAGCTCATCAACCCAGCAGTTTGCCTCTATGCCGCTGAGACCGGGAACCCAAATGAGGCTGATATCGAAGTATTCGCATGCAATCGAGAGAGAAACCAGACATTCCCAATCCAATCTCGAACGACAAACAACGAGTCCAAGGCCTTAATTACCGCTTGGCTATCGGAGTAAATATTTACCTCCTTAACGGTAATTAAAAAAAGGACCTAGCGTGGGTGTATCATGATCCAGCATCATGGGGATGAACTCAAAATGTTTAAGAATGCTAGAGTGTCCGTAATTTAAGTCTAGCTTATGGCCCGAACACCCTAATCTGATTGCGGCGCGTGCAGTGGTAGTTTTTCCACGGGTGCCACTTGATAGTTGGTCACAATTGTCCTGCGATTCTGTGCGAGTACGCCATCTTACCTTACAAATAAGTAGCTTAGTAGTCTGCAAGGGTATGCCTACGTCATAATCTGTGAGCAGATTTTGGACAAGATCCTTTTCATTGACTTTAAAATCACCTTTTATAGTACGAAGAAAATTTATTTATGTCCGCTAAACTTATACAGATCCCTATAATGACAATAATGACAACATTCCGATCCATGCTAATTTGGAAGTTCAATTTTGAGGAGATGAAAATAGAACGAGGTTTTAGGCAAAGTGACTATCTCTCGTGGAGCTTATTCAATCTGATGTTCGGAAGTGTGGTACAAATTACCAATTTTCGTCGTCACGACACAATACATAAGTACAGCAAGAACATGTTGTTGCTGACGCACGGAGATGACATTGACATCGTAGGGATTACAATCCGTTAGGTGGTACTATTTTTTGAAGTCTTGAGAAGGAAGCAAAATAGGTTGATCTAGCAGTGTAAAATGACAAGACAAAGTACCACCTGGTAAAATACATGTTGGCACACACGTCACTTTAGGCGACTACATCTACAGTTGTAAAAGACTTTGTTGCCTTGGATCCAGCATAACGTCTCCAAAAATGAAATCAAACAAAAAATAACTTTTGGCAGTAAGTGATATTTAAGGCTGGGTAGTAAAAGAAAAAATAAGGTTTAGAAAAGCCCTCATCATGGCTGTCTTTCTATGTGACACAGAAACGAAAACTATGTCCAATAAAAATTAAAATGTTTTGGGAGAACTTCTTAGTTTATTATTTGCTGGATTTATGTCCACGTTTCCGTGGCCGACGGGTATCAATTAATTATGGACTGTAAGAGCTCTATATTGACATAAACATCTATGCTATAAAGGTGAATGTCTGTACGTTGTCGGCGCATCACTACGAAACGACAACACCAAATGACGTAAAAATTTTTATACATTCATATTTTCACCCAATGAAGGTTATAGGCATGTTTTTATGATGGAACTCCCTTCCCACAGCCCCAAGGGCGCGCCGCCACTCTCATTCGTCACTAATAATCGAATATTTGCTTACATTTAATCTAAAAAATATTAGTTTTTCCTATTTACCACTATTTATAGCACACTTTAGACTTCACGATCCGCATAAGCTGCGGAGTTCAAAAACGGTTTGAGATAGAAAATTAATAAAAATAATTTTGCTTGATATTTTTCTGATTGGTTGTTTTGATTTTATTCAACGAGGCATAGCAACGGATGCCGAGTATTGTAATATTCTGGTTATTAATAAAAAATTATTTTCTATGAAATTATTGTTTGTAATTCTTTTATATACATATCCTAAATCCCTCAAAACTACTCCTACGCGAGCGGGGCCGCGGGTTGAAGCTAGTAGTTAAATAAAAATAACACGTTGCTTTGGCTTGGACTTGTTGTATGTTAAGATGCTGTTGATCAAGTGAAAATAACTTTCGCTTCTGCAATTAAGGCTATACAGCGAAAGCAAAAACGGCCATGGTCACAATGAAAGTACCAGGACACTAAGGGTCTGCTTGTAGGAGCAACTACGGAACTCCGTAAAGAGCAGCTACTATTGGTTTTTTTTTCTAGATCGTAATGCAGAACTAGTTTTATGCCCAAATAAGAAGAGGAATAATATTTGAAAATTATTCCTTCAAACTGCCAGCCACTCTCTCATTTCACAATTTCTTTTTAAGTTATAAAAATAGATACTACTAAAGGAATTACTATTAAATAAAATAACGAAAAGTTTATATTACTCGTTTGCTAGAAAATTATCGCATTTAAAGTATTTTTTCACTTAAATGTGTAACGGTAATCAGCAGCTATTTTTTATGCTCTGTAAATGGAGGATGGTTCCATGTGTAGAAGTCCACGCAAGTGGGGAAAGTTACTGATCGCCATTCACTTGGGAATGGCCAGGACGATTCTTCTGCATATGGTTCAAGCAGCTCACAACGGCCGGGATTAGCCCACGTATCCTCTGGGTAGCTTCCGAACACCCGTTCGGGAGTGAGCTAAAGTGAGAAGGCGAAACATTCCAGGATAGCTGGTTGTGCGTTGGGTTTGGGACCCGCCACTTAAAAATCCCCCCCAATGAAAACTTTAAAAAAGCCTCGGATGAGACCTCCCTATACTGATGACGACCCCTGCAAACGAACTAAGGACTATGATTTGAGGGCATGCACCTGGAATGTCCGGTCCCTTAATGGGGAAGGTGCCTCTGCCCGGCTGGTTGATGTCCTCGTGAGAGTAAAGGCTGACATCACTGCCATCCAAGAGATGCGATGGACGGGGCAAGGAAAGAAAACCATAGGACCTTGCGACGTCTACTACAGCTGCCATGTAAAGGAGCGCAAATTCGGTGTCGGATTTGTTGTGGGAGAGAGACTTCGTCGCCAAGTACTGTCGTTCACTCCGGTGGACGAGCGTCTCGCAACAATCCGCATCAAAGCACGTTTTTTTTAACATATCGCTAATTTGCGCCCACGCCCCGACGGAAGAGAAGGACGATGCGACCAAAGATTCTTTCTATGAGCGCCTGGAACGTTCCTATGAGCGCTGCCCCCGCCACGACATAAAAATCGTGCTTGGCGACTTCAACGCCAGGGTGGGCAAGGAGGGAATTTTTGGTCCCACAGTCGGAAAATTCAGCCTGCACAACGAAACATCCGGTAACGGACAGAGGCTGATCGACTTCGCCGGGGCCCGAAACATGGTAGTCTGCAGCACCAGATTCCAGCATAAGAAGATTCACCAAGCCACCTGGCTGTCTCCTGATCGAAAAACACGAAACCAGATCGATCATGTTGTGATAGATGGAAGACACGCTTCTAGTGTATTAGATGTACGTACGATCCGAGGACCCAACATTGACTCGGATCACTACCTTGTTGCAGCCAAACTGCGCACCCGCCTCTGTGCAGCAAAAAACGTGCATCTACCTACGCAAAGAATGTTCGACATCGAAAAGCTGCAATCACAACAGACAGCCAGAAGATTCGCCACTCGACTCTCACTCCTGCTCTCGGAGAGCACTGCCCAACAAACCGGCATCCACGAACAATGGAGCAACATTTCTCGTTCTCTACGTACCGCCGCCGAAGAAGAAATCGGATTCCGGCGAGCCCGAAAAAACAATTGGTACGACGAGGAATGTCATGCTGCCGCAGAAAGAAACGATGCCGCCTATAGAGCCACGCTGCGATCGGGCGCAACGCGAGCGATGTGGGATCGCTACAGAGAGCTGAAAAAGGAAGAGAGACGTATTATCCGAAATAAGAAACGAGAGGCCGAAATACGTGAGTGCGAAGAGCTTGAGATGCTGGCCAACAGGAACAACGCCCGAAAATTCTACCAGAAAGTTCGGCGGCTTACAGAAGGTTTCAAGACCGGGGCGTTTTCCTGTAAGAACAAAGACGGCGAACTGGTGACTGACGTACAGAGCAATCTTAAATTATGGAGGGAACACTTCTCGAACCTATTGAACAGTGACAGCTGCGCATGTCACCGAGAAAGTGAAGATCCCGATACCCCAATCGTTGACGACGGAATTGTCGTTCCGCTACCCGATCATGACGAGGTGAGAATAGCGATAATGCGGCTAAAAAACAACAAAGCCGCGGGCGCCGACGGACTACCGGCTGAGCTATTCAAACATGGCGGCGAGGAGCTGGTAAGGTGCATGCATCAGCTTCTATGCAAAATATGGTCGGATGAAAGCATGCCTGCCGATTGGAATTTAAGTGTGCTCTGCCCAATCCATAAGAAGGGCGATCCTGCAATTTGTGCCAATTACCGCGGGATTAGTCTTCTAAATATCGCCTATAAGGTTCTAGCGAGCGTATTGTGTGAAAGGCTGAAGCCCACCGTCAACCAACTGATTGGACCTTATCAGTGTGGCTTCAGACCTGGAAAGTCTACCATCGACCAAATATTTTCAATACGCCAAATCTTGGAAAAGACCCATGAAAGGAGAATCGACACACACCACCTTTTCGTCGATTTCAAAGCTGCATTCGACAGTACGGAAAGGAGTTACATGTATGCCGCGATGTCTGAATTTGGTATCCCCACAAAACTAATACGGCTATGTAAGATGACGTTGCTCAACACCAGTAGCACCGTCAGAATTGGGAAGGACCTCTCCGAGCCGTTTGATACCAAACGAGGTTTCAGACAGGGTGACTCGCTGTCGTGTGACTTCTTTAACCTGATGTTGGAGAGCATCGTACGAGCCGCAGAACTTAATCGCTCAGGCACAATTTTTTATAAGAGCGTACAATTGCTGGCGTATGCCGATGATATTGACATCATTGGCCTTAACAACCGCGCTGTTAGTTCTGCCTTCTCCAAGCTGGATAAAGAGGCAAAGCGAATGGGTTTGGTGGTGAACGAGGACAAAACGAAGTACCTCCTGTCTTCAAACAAACAGTCGGCGCACTCGCGTATCGGCACCCACGTCACTGTAGACAGTTATATTTTGAGGTTGTAAAAGACTTCGTCTATTTAGGAACCAGCATTAACACCGATAACAATGTCAGCCTTGAAATCCAACGTAGAATCTCTCTTGCCAACAAGTGCTACTTTGGACTAAGTAGGCAACTGAGTAGTAAAGTCCTCTCTCGACGAACAAAACTAACACTCTACAAGACTCTCATCATGCCCGTCCTAACGTATGGCGCAGAAGCTTGGACGATGACAACATCCGATGAAGCGACGCTTGGAGTGTTCGAGAGAAAGATTCTGCGTAAGATTTTTGGACCTTTGCACGTTGGCAACGGCGAATATCGCAGACGATGGAACGATGAGCTGTATGAGCTTTACGACGACATAGACATAGCGCAGCGAATAAAGATCCAGCGGCTACGTTGGCTGGGTCATGTCGTCCGAATGGATACAAACGCTCCGGCTTTGAAAGTATTCGATGCGGTACCAGCTGGTGGTAGCAGAGGAAGAGGGCGGCCTCCACTGCGTTGGAAAGATCAGGTGGAGAAGGACTTGGCTTCACTTGGTGTGTCCAACTGGCGCCGGTTAGCACGAGAAAGAAACGACTGGCGCGCTTTGTTAAACTCGGCCAAAATCGCGTAAGCGGTTATAGCGCCAATTAAGAAGAAGAAGAAAAATCATAGCCTTATCCTTTAACCCCATCTGATGGATATAAAATATATTTATATTTTTGAGTAGTTTCAGTAAAAATTTCAAATTCGCTTTTCGCGTTTTTTTGGTTTATTAGTTTGTTTTATAGTTTTATCATTTTTATTACATCGTGGCATAGAGAAATTTGTATTTGACTGTACTGTGGATACCCGTCAACTGGTCAAAGTGCATTCCATTTTCTTTCACAAGTACGAAAATAGTTACAAAATACCATTAGCGTTTTAGGAATGCTTTATTTCAGAAATGTTAGCGAACCATATGATCATATTTGTGCTGTTTATTTATTTATTTCTTTATATAATAATCTACAGTAGAAATAACCGTACAGACTAGCCAAAAGTGTAATTAAAAACATACCAAATTTGGAAGCTAAAATATTAGAAATTAAAATTTTTGCAAAATTAAATTTAGATAAAGGGAATGAAAGTAAGCTAGAGTTGGATAAAATTTAGTCTTAAAGTTTTCCCCCATAAAAAATGAAAACATTGTAAAGACTTCTTTGTGGAGCATTAAAACTTATCAGCTAAAGTAGAACGGGATAGTCAACAATGCCATTAACAACACTTGAATTGAACGGAAGTGAAAGGTCTGCCCCCTTCTTCTCTTTTCTAGATATTCGATATTAATTAGCTTTAGCCGAGAATTAAAGGATGGAACAGCAACCCCAAATCGTGGGGAGCGTAGTGTTTGCTTAAGAAATATTTCTTCAACACGCGCTATTTATCGAAATTCTCGAAATGATAACAGCGTACTCTAAGTGAGAGCGAACAAGAGGGAATTTTTAAATAAAACAAGACAGAGTTAAATTTCAGGCAAATTTATTTTATCTTCTTCAAAATGTGACCCGTGTGAAGCAATACGCATGTGCTTAACCGAGTCCTCCATGCACTCCTGGTAGGCCGAAGAGATGGCCTTCAGCTCCTTCGTCGCATTCTCTTTGATCTCCTCTATCGACTGAAATCTCCTTCCACGAAGTGCTAACTTCAACTTGGGAAATTAAAAGAAGTTACACGGCACCATATAAGGTAAATACGGTGCTTGCACGATGGTAACGGGTGATTTTTTAGCTATTATAAAGTTGGTTCAGCTATAACAGTTGGTTTAAACAGCTGACGCATGTTTCGTGTTTTCTTTCACTGTCAAACATCTTCAGTTTGGTATATAATTTAAGCATGAATTGACTTACAAACGAACAACGCTTGCAAATCATTGAATTTTATTATAAAAATGCGTGTTCTGTTAAGGTTACTGTCTGGTGCGGTTTATGGGCCGGAGGTATCATTGGACCCTACTTCTTCAAAGATGCTGCGAATCGTAACGTAACTGTGAATGGTGAGCGCTACCGTGAAATGATATCCAACTTTTTTTTGCCCTAAATGCAAGAGCTTGACTTGCATGACATGTGGTTTCAGCAAGACGGTGCCACATGCCACACAGCATGCGTAACAATGGAGTTGTTGAGAGGGGAGTTCGGTGAGCATTTTATTTCAAGTTCGGGACCTGTCAATTGGCCACCCAGATCGTGTGATATAACACCTTTAGATTATTTTTTGTGGGGCTATGTTAAAGCTCATGTCTATTCAGACAAGCCTGCTTCCATTAATGCATTGGAAGACAACATTAAAGCATTTATATGTGAGATACCGGCGGAAACATTGGAAACAGTATGCCAAAAATGGACTAAGCGGATGGACCATTTGAAGCGCAGTCGCGGTCAACATTTGCATGAAATAATCTTCAAACATTAAATTATATGGACTGTACTATCGATTTAAATATAAATTTCACGAATTTTTCTTAATTTTACGTGTGTTTTTTTGAAAAACTTTCCTATAGCTCTTAAAAAATCATCCTTTATTTACTTGGTGCTTGGTCAAATAATCCAGCACAATTTGGGCTCGGTACGATGGCGTGTTATCATCATGCGAAATCCAATAATTGTTTGCCCACATATCCAGCCGTTTGCGACATACAGCATCTCTCAAACGCTTCAAAACGGATAAATAGTATTCTTTATTGACTGTTTGGCTCTATAGAAGGCACTCATGGTGCACTATGTCTTGGCAATCGAAGAAAACAGTAAGCCGGTACTTTCTGATCACAGGGTAGGTGTACTAATCAGCAAATTCAGATGCATTGCGACGAATGAAGCCCAGAACAGAATACGATTTTGAAAGAAGAAAATTAATGTGAAAATTTCGTATCGAATAAAACTCCGAGACCCCCAAACTCTGTTAAATTTAGTAGTACATTATTAGAAATGGTGTAGGATATGTTAAAAATGTATTGACGCCTTGAAAATGTTAAATGAAACTATTTTTTAATATTCAAAGACAGAGGCGACTTCACATATCAGTGATGAAGATTGTTCAAGTCGACTTGAACCTTCTGAGTACCCACTGAGTCTTTAACAGATGAGACAATTTTCAAATCATAAACGAAGAGAATAAATTCGAAAAGAAAATAAATTCACTTATATCACTGATAAAAAGGGCAAAAAGAATTGGCCCTGAGATGCTCCCATGGGGGACACTTGAAGTAGCAACAAAGTGGTTTGATAATATTCCATCAGTTTTTACCATCATCGTCTGTCCGTCAAATATGACTTAAGACATTGCAGAAAGGTGGATTGAAAACCGAAGCAGGCTAACTATAAGGCCTCTTATTTTCGCTGAGCGTTAGCAAGCGGCGAATGAAGCAACTGATATAAATGAACATATATTGGGAACGCTGGAAGAGAGCTGCCTTAAATGACATGTTTTTACTTTACGAGAACTCCGAACAGCCAGTGCTCCACAACCGCAACAGCAGCAACATTTCTCTTCACCATTGACGCCATAGACGACGTTATGATCAAATTAACCCTGTACAAAATGGGCATCGTATGGAGTTTTACCAGACACCAGGTAGTTTTCACAGGCGGACTGGCTATGAGAGTCAGCCACAATAAAGCAAGACCTATAATGGTTGACGGGTATCTAATGGAATTTGTCGAGAGCTTGTGCTACTTCACGACAGACTGCGGAGCAGTTGAAGATGTCAACTGCAGGCTAAACAAAGTAAGGTCGCCGTTCGGGCAAATGCATACAGTATGGGCGAGTTCGCAAAAATATCCAGGGGCACTAAACTGCGAATATTCAGCTTATGTGTAAAGCCAGTATTGTTGTATGAAAGTGAAACATGGCTGGTCTTGAACACCATCACAAAGAGGTTACAATCTGGCCGACCACCATCAGCAACGACAGAAAGTGGCGATGGATAGGTCACACGCTTAGAAAACCATTAGATAGCCTCACGAAACTGGCACTGAATTGGAACCCGCAAGGGAACAGAGGTCGCGGTCGGCCGAAGATCGATATTGCGCAAGCTAACAGATGCCGATATCAGATGGGACGGCGCAAAAACCTCAGCCCTGAACTGTGGACGATGGAAAAGCCTCCGCTCCCGAGTGGAGCGAATGAGGATAAAATAAATTACATGTGTTTGTAAGAGGGTGAGTTATAATATAATAAATGAAGTAAAACCATATTCGCTAGCAGCGAATCTTACTCAATAATTTTGTTGTTGCTTTCACATGCAAATTTTTTGTTAAGGTAATCGAGCGGCCGCCGTAGCCGAAGGGCTGGAGCATGACTACTCGAAAATCCAGGGATTCTAAAAATCGAAAAATGTACATCCGTAATTCACATGTGTGCATTTACAATTCTGAGTATACCGCCAAACACATATTGGTACGTACTTACAATAAGTATACCGGTCTTAATGCAGTCACCTTTTATTGTTGTTGTGCATGAATGTGATGATAATGATGATGAAATGCGAAAACTCAAAATTTTTCACCATCATCTCTATATGCTACCAACGACCGTTGTTCACTTAGATGCTGAGGAACAACCAGCTACAACTCACTCCTATTCCCCTCACCGTGCTAAGTCCGCAAACGGAAGTGCATAGTTGCTGTTCTTCTGTAGCTGAATGTGTAAAATTTGAAAGCAGCGGAGAATCTTTGCAATTTTGTGTCTGTGGCTACGCCTGGGGCAGTTATAATGGTTACAACACCAATGGCGACCGCACAATTGAATGTTTGTCGAAATGATTAAGTGACCATTTTCGCTTTGCACTTAACATGACCAATTCGACTCAAAACAGACACCAAGGTATGCCAGTTGCTGGTAACTGCAGTTGGCGATTTCTGTTCCTCCATTAGCCAAGCGCCCTGCTGTGTTCTTTACTAGTGCACTCAGAACAATGACCGACTATTTACTAGCTCCTAGTATGAGCTCCCACCGCTTTGAGATGACCAGCTGTGACTCCTAGTGCTAGCATTCGTACAAATCTGCTGACCACTTTTGAAAGTGCATCAATAAGAAAGCTTATAGGTTGGCAAATTCCTATATTGAAGTAAGGGCATACATGCAAGTATGCATATTTGTATGTACATAAGAATACATGTTTGCAACGCGTAAGCGAACGAGTGCCAGGTGCTTATAAGTCCTTATAAGTGCTTAAGGCATTCGAACTGACTAATCGCCCCATCCCTTAACATTTATCTGAGGATATGGTGGGTGAGGAGCATTCTTAAATATTTAAGTTGAATTTAAAGATATAAAAGATCTTTATTAGATTATGTATTTTTGACTACGTCTCGAAAATTATGTGAACACTTTCACAACGGAGAATATTTGACAACGACGCCAAGAGGAAATTATACCGGCTGTAAGGCCTTATCTCCATTATCTCCATTTCCACGTAAATATAAAACGTTAAAAAGATCGAAACAGATTTTTTAAACTGCGCTCACCGGTGTGCATGCGATGGCAGAACTCCTTTTCCAAGAATTTTGTATTATTTTTTCATATTGTATTTTTTAATAAACTTTATTTTTTCTATTTTCGTCCAAGCTTATTAGATAGTAGATATTTTGTGAGCGCACAACTTTGAATGAAAGCGTTGCCAACAATTTACAACTCACAAAGAGAAACATATTAAGACACTAAATACATTAAAACTTTGATGTCAAAGTTAAGGGACTGATGTAAATCCCTTTTTTACAGCGTTGCCATATAATCTTCGCGAGTTTAAGATTTGGACAAAGATTTTGTTGGTTGACTGCACTTAACTCGGGCGTTTTATAAGACTGGCTCCAGTTTTCGAGATAACGTTACTTGAAAATTTGCCTTATACTGCCAGTTTAAAAAAAAATTGGCTATCTGTTCGAGCACTACAATCTCCGCCACAAAATTTAACGCGATTTTTAAAAAATAAAATAAATGATAATACCTACTTCTGTTAGGTGTTTGGTCGAGCTGCTCCTCCTATGTATTTGTGGTGTACGTCTTGATGTAGTAGTTCCACAAAAGGAGGGGCCTGCAGTTTTAAGCCGACTCTGAACGGCAAATGTTTTTTATGAGGACCTTCTTCATGACAGAAATACACTCGGTGGTTTGCCATTGCCTGCCGAGTGGCGACCGCTATTAGAAAAACTTTTCCCATCATTTTACTGCTGTCATGCACGAAGATTCGAACCTATGCACTTCCGAATTATAGACTACTTTTTACTCTGTTCATATTAGTCTCCAGGTGGGGCTAGCGTCGAAATATTTATATAATGGTACAACTCGGCTTAAACTCATAGTAAAGTGAAAACAAATGCTTACAAAAAAAGCCTCTCTGATAGGTGTCGCTCGCATCGATTCATGTTGGAAAATCGTATTCTGGTCCATTTCAGTTTAAATGCAGATAACAAGCACAAGAATATGAAGCTTTGACTGAAACATCAGTTATTGAAAGTTCTTATCGATTAGTCGATATACAAAATTTGAATGCATCTATGTGAGGAAATCTTCTGCTTAAAACAAGAGCTTATCAACGTCATCAGGCAAACGCATGAGTACCTATAAATTATTTAGTACAGCCGCTATTTCTATATACCGGAAATCCAGCAAAACATGTGGAGACCTTGAAAACTGGTCTCAAAAATCAAACGGAAGAACAGCGCCAATCCTTCCTCAATAACTGCGGCAGTGGCTTCATCAAGAATATCCATCTAGTTGCCCGGTAACTGCTCATAGAATAATTCAAATTCTGAAAAATTTGGATATCAGTGAACACTAAAGTATGTAACATGAGCAGGAATACTTAGTGATAAAATCAGTAATAATAGCTCAATAATATAATACTCTAAAATAATCAACAAAAGGTTTTTTCATTTAGATTTAATCAGCCAGAGAGAGTTTATAGAGAGAGATATTACTAATCTTTGAGAGTACAAAGCAACATGAAATAAAAAAATATGACGGTTATATCGCGAAACGCTAAAAGAGGGGGGCGCCTTAAAGTCACATACACTTATTCTTCAAATAAAGCGGACTATTAAGTGGTGCGATGGTCGAAAGCTTTCCAGTTTTGACAAAATTATTACCAGTAGATTCTAAAAGGAAGTAAAATTTAATTACTTACAAGGCGTAAAAAAGAGAAAATTTATTTCGCAAAAAATTAAACTTTGTTTACACGCGTAGGTGTTTTAGGTGTTTGGCCGAGCTCCTCCTCCTATTTGTGGTGGGCGTCTTGATGTTGTTCCACAAATGGAAGGACCTATGGCAGAAATACATTTGGAGGTTTGCTATTGCCTGCTGATAGCGGTCGTCCCCGCTATTAGGAAAAACTTTTTCTTCATTTCGGTATTTCACGGATATTCGAACCTACGTTTTTGAATTCCGAATGGTAGTCATGCACCAACCCATTCGGCTATGTACGTCTCAAAAAATATTACAAAGTGTTTTGGTGGGGTTTTGACAAGTAACTTAAACGTAGCTTGGAACGATATACAGGCTTCATTTCATCAAAAAAGTAAGGGATTTTAATTTCACTTCCTACTCAATCTCAATCTCATCCTATGAGTAGTAGCTGCTCCAAGGTCCGTCGCTCGAAGTGTAACCTACCACTATGGCATTGAGACGGTCCAGAAACGAATCGCAAGCTGCCCGAATGTGACTTGCAGGTATTTTGGCCCACTCGCGGTGAACTGAAGTTCGGAACGTTGATTATAGCTATTATTGGCTCACTCGAGCTTTGTGAGACGGTGCCGAGTTCTGTTGAAACGTCAATGGTCTGCCACCAGAATATTTGTCTACCAATGGCTTCAAAGCAACCTCCAGAATACTTTCCCATTTGCCTTGACGCCAGGCTCGATGAAAACTCTTGGATAGCGCCTATCTGCGGTTACAGCGGCCCAAACCATTACCTGTGGCGGGTGCTGCCAGTCTCGAGCCGCTGAAAAAAGCTATTGTCCGCGAGTGGGCTAAAATACCTGCAAGTCACATTCGGACAGCTTGTGATTCGTTCTTGGACCATCTCAAAGCCATAGTCAAAGCAAACGGTGGTCATATCGAGCAAAAGTAAATTGATTCTTAATTTTGTATAGGGTTTTTTAATAAGAGGTTTTATTTTGATATTCAAAGAAAAATGATATTTTTTAATATAA
Organism: Anastrepha obliqua; assembly: GCF_027943255.1. Classification (NCBI taxonomy): domain Eukaryota; kingdom Metazoa; phylum Arthropoda; class Insecta; order Diptera; family Tephritidae; genus Anastrepha; species Anastrepha obliqua. The sequence goes on from NC_072892.1 coordinate 95,331,303, forward strand.
ATGATGATGTTTATTTCATTATAAAGAGGAAGGTATGCCGTTAATAATGGAAAATAACATTAGGAAAATGACCACCACGACCACGCTTACAGTACAATATCCTTTTCATGAGATTTCCCATAACCGAACTGCAAAGTGGCTGCCTCATGTCTTCGATAGCCTCATGAATTCCATCTTTAAGGTCTTGAATTGACCCTGGGTTGTTGACGTAGACCTTCTATTTCACGTGGCCTCAAAGAAAAAAGTCACAAGATTGTGTGGCACGTAGCGCCGTTTTGTTGAAATCCTTTATTTATTTTTATTTTATTTTTTATATTATTTCGTTCGTGAGCTTGATCATTTACCCATTTTGGAGAGCGAGGCGCTGAAAAAAGCCATTGTCCGCAGGTGGGCCAAAATACCTGCATGTCACATTTGGGCTGCATGCGATTCGTTTCGGGACCATCTCAAAGCCATATCCAAGGCAAAAGGAGGTGATATCGAGCAAAAGTAAATTGATTCTTAATTTTGTATTATTTTCACACATTTTTTACTTTGAATTTAAATTTTCCAGACCAAATTTATGGCCTTTTTAATTGGTCACACTTCGAGTGCCGGACCTGTACAAACCAATTTCTTTTAAATATATTATTTTTTGCTCAATCTATCGTACGCACGGCTAGATGACAGACATACGGTCAGATCGAAATAAATCTACCCCTCTAGTCATTCTTTTGGTATATACGTATGTATTTGTATATACGCTTGTACACAAGTGAGCGTGAATATAAATACTTATACATTCAATATCAAATAATTCAGAAACCTCACATCTACGGGATTAGCAAGGTCGAGGAGTAAAACATACATATGTATATCAATTTCAATTAGTGAGTTTAATAATTTTAGTGCAAAGATTGATTATGCCTGTGAAGCAGTTTTCGTTGGATTTATCAAATTTATTCGTACTGCAAAGCATTATTTCCAAAATATGAATAAAACAAAACTTTCAATAAAAAAATATACCTGGTCTGGTGTCGAAGAAGGTGTTGAACCAGTTCTTAAGGTCCTCTTTCTTATCGAAGGTAACGTCTTTCATATGGTTTGGAAGGGAACGGAATAGATGGTAATCGGTTGGTGCAACTTCTGAAGAATACAGCGGATGCTGAAGGACCTCCCATTCGAGCTCTTGGAGTTCTGCTTTGACGACTTGTGCAACGTGGGGCCTGGCGTTGTCGTGAAGGAGTATGGTTTGACCATATCGGTCAGATCTTTTCATTCTGATAGCCTCATTCACGCAGTGCAGCTGGGCAATGTAGACCGCTGAATTCTTTTCCAGCATTTCTCAACTAATAAAAAATGAAATAATTCAAAAATGCTATTGACTAAGTTTTGTAGAGCAGAAAGAGTGCCATCAAATGAATAGGTACTTATCCTTTGCCAACAGCAAACAAATCGTTGTAAAATATAAAATATATAAAAACGTTATGAACTTATTCCCAAACCCAATATTACTAGGTCTACTTAATATTACATCTATTCAACTGGAACCGAACATTTTCCGAAATAAGGAGTAACCTATGTTACATTAAACGTCATGGTCGCTTTGAGCGCGGAAGTCTATGGCAATGTATTTAGTAATTTTTGTGAGATTAACTGTCCTACATTTAAGCAAAAAAATTTCTAATATTAATAGGGCCTACACATTTAAATTAATAAGTTTAAAGTTTAATGCTTCACAATTTGATAAGGCAATCGCCGTAGAAGTGTACGCTGTATTGGTTACTAACATAAACGTATAGCCTCGTGTATATATTAAATGTTAACAAATTATTAAAAAAGTATTTTGTTTGAGCAGTAGGTAGGTAGGTAGGTGAAATAGTTGAAGTGCCAGTCTGGCACTACTCAAGTAGCACTGAAGCGCCGTTTTGACACCATTATGAGACCTCCAACAGGCAGATATCTACAGCCAGCTAGAGCTGTTTAGTATAATTGTATAATTAAGGAGATTGATTGGACTTAGGTTGGCGTACTGCCTCAGGCTGTCGAAGAAAGGAGCGCCCAGTGACCTTAGTCATCTAGCTGCCAAGCCAGAACATTTACAGAGAAAGTGCTCTGGAGTCTCCTTCTCTGAAAGATCCTCACAGCTGCTGAAACGGGGGTTAAATGGTAACCCTAGCTTTTCCTCGTGTGTGCTGAACGTCCAGTTACCGGTAGACACAGGTACGAGTTTGGAAATTGTGCAAGGGAAAACTTGTTATTGTGTTTTAAAGGCATTCCAAAGTTTGTCAAAAAAATTGTTTTAATATTGCTCAAATAACTACATATTTCGAACCTTGTGGCAGGATTTCTGTTCTCATTCCAGAAGTTTTCTTATATCGCAACTGCTTATTACCGTACAGAAAGCGATACTATGCTCTCTCGATAAATAATTGGCAATGTTATATTTCTAACTTTTTATTCACCCGGTAAGCTTTTGCTGTAGCTGAAAAGTTAGAAGAAAACAAATACAAAAAAAAACAGGAAAAATTTAAATTTCGACCACTTGCATATGTTTTAAAATTTAAATTGTAATTAGTAACCCACTTGAAAAAGTATAGCTCTACATACTTTATTTTCACTTACAGCATGTGAGAAAACGTTTTAAAATCCAACAGACATAAGTTGATGCATATATAAATACCATTTTCCATACAAACACCAATCAACCTTTCCACCTGAAGCTGCGAAATTTCTACCTAACTCAGTTCTTACTTTTGAAGCATGTAAATTATGTATAGAAAAGTTCTTTCAAGTCTCTATCTACTACAGTTAACCCATTCTTAACCACAACAACCTGTAGCACATTGCTCACTTCCTTCAGCGCAACAGCTAAACAATGACAATGAAGCATAACTAAATGTAGTACTTCAGAAGCTGCTTGTAACAGTGAAAAAGTGCCACTCAACGATAAAAACGACGACGCAACAACGTACTAACCAATCAACCGACTAACTAACCAACCTGCCTGCCAAAGAGCGCCGATGAGCAAACAAAACAATGGACGAAACGAACAACCGAATGAATGAGCGGTCGAAAAACTGAATGCGAGTACACCACTCAGTGGCTCCAAGTTATTTCCGTTTTGTGTAAACACCACTTATGTTGTTGTCGAGCATTTCCGGCACTTGCCTGTTAGCGTTCCGCAAAGCTACATATAAGAGCTACATAATATGTAAATACGTGTGTAAATAAACATAATTATTTTTTATCATATGGCTTTACTTGTAAAAGTGAATACTTGCAAGTAGATGTGAATGCTGTTCTAACGAGCACCAACGGGCCGACTAATTTGTAGGACATGGAAATGGACGAGTACATATGAACATGCATGTACATATGTATATGGGGTTGTTAAAGGTAAATGCTGTTGAAGACAAAACAACACTCAAGTGTTAGCAGTTTTCAATTAGTGTGAGAACAATTAGTAATTACCAGCAGAGAGGGACCTCTGTTAATTCATAACCGTTTGTTTTCGTTCTTGACTTAATTTGTGTTGAAATTTGAGGAAAGTGAGAATGTTATTTAACAGAAAATATTATATGGTGAAGTAATTGCAGAAAATGTTAATGAAGTGTAATTGCATGCTCCAAATCTCTGGTATGTATTCGCAAAGTGGATTGCGAGTACTTTGAGTTCAGTCACGTTTAACACTTCCATGGATGTGAATGTCGTCATATAAATCTGCAATATTATACAAAATTCCATGAATACTATCGATTTAAATTTTTTTTACCACGCGCTAGTTTTTAGAATCATTTTGGATTTCGCAAAAATAAATATCTGATACCGTGAAAGTTTTCTATCTATTTCATATGTAAATAGTTATATTTGACTTTATATAAACCAGTATGTTTAATTTTTTATACATATTTTCCAAAATTTTTACAATTAGGCTTAAAACTTTTATTTCCCATGTATTTTATGAATGAATATTAAATCACTCACTTCATCCTACTTGAAAAATGTGACGTGCTCCGTGATGGATTTTCTTATACTAATTTTATATAACAGGAGTTATAAATATTGAAATTACTCGCTTAATTACGAAGCATGTTATGTTAGATTTTGGATGTCACAAATAATTGACAACAAAAAATCTCCTGCTTGCTTTTGAACTCACATTAAAGTCTTTACTGTCCGCGAATGTGTTATTGTTCTCTTGTGTCATTATAGTTGAGTTTCTGAGTATAATTTTCTACAGCGAACAACAAATATTTAGGTAAAAATATGTGCACAGGCGTTGCAAAGGCAAAGCTTTGATATTCTGTTAGGAAAATAATTTTTGTTATTTCTTAAGATAGTAATTTGAGGAATATTTGGGAAGTTTTACATCAATGTTTATCTATGTAATATATATTTTTTATTTTTCTGAATTTTTCGTAAATTCATTTATAACTTTGTATTTCTTAGTTTTTTTAATATTCGCTTAATTCAAAAATGCGATAAGCAGAATTTTGACAATTTTCATAATATCGTTACTAGGTTAAGAGTCCGTTATTCTCCCAAATGCTCATTAACATTCTCTGCTGTTCTCTCAAAATATTTTTACTAAGTTAAAAGTGTGTTATTGTTTCCAGTACTTTAAAATCACTCATCATTAACAGTACTTGTTTCTGGAAGTCTGTAATAGGTTAACAGTATTTTTTTTCTCTGTAGCTTAAAATAAATATTTACCAGAGAATGTTTACAAAATTTTTATATCTAGATTAACAAGGGGGTCGTTCTTAACAGTGCCTTGCATTACACCTTACTTCTCTCACTCTACACCGTCAACAGTCAGTTATTATCCACCTATTTAGAGCTTATAATTAATTATATCTTAAAAGATACACAAAATTATCTGATAACTAAGAACGTAAAAGCATTATTAAGATTAAAGTTTATCCTACAGCGAAGCTTGAGAAATTATGGTAAATGCTATGGTTTATGAATAAAAATTTACAATTACGATACGTGAAATGCTAAGAAAATTACGTTCAGGATATATCGTTAAGCATATATCGATAGCTAATGACGAAATATGTTATTTAAACCAAATGTTGGTTATAGATATTCAGCAAATTTGCTCTATTGAGCTTTTTAACATTTGGTATAAAAAGTAGCTTAGGGTGAATTTTAGAAGGCTATAATGCAAAAAAACAGTCACTTTTATTTTTTGTAGTTTCTGTTAAATAATTATTTCACTCTACTATCAAGATTTCCATTATAATTAATACACCTATCCGTTGATTTATAATTTTTGTAAATGGTAGCGTATTAGGTATTATGTAAAGATTTCCATCAGTAAAAATCATTTTTTTTTATTTAGTAAAAAAGTTATTCAAAAACAAAGCACAAAAACAAAAGCATTGCACAAAAGAAAAGTGTTTATAAAATTCTTTATCTCAGTTTGTGTAAATTGTGGCGAAGTTAGCCGCTAGGAAATCAGGCTGCAAAAATCAAATTACACAGAAGATGTCGCAAATAATACATACTGCGAAGACGTAAATATGTATATGATGTTTTTGAAGTTGTTAATGAAGAGTTAATGATCTTATAGGAGCCACAAAAGAGGATATTAATAAATTTATAAAAGAGTTAAAATGACTAATTGAACTACATTGTCCATGAGAAGTGTAACGAAATAACGATTCCATGCGTCAGCTGTATCCTGTGTAACACTTCAAGTTACAACCATCCTACCAACTCATAATTTTCTTTCAGAAGCCCTCAGTAAATGTTTGGTGAACAATTTCTCCTCTTATCAAGAACCCACCAGTGAAGGTGACATTATTGCTTACGATATATAAATACATCGAGGGGTTGTTTCGTCAAGCTCTCTGCCATTTTTGCAGATAAAAAGGGATATTTTCTCTTTCACAAGTTGAATTCTTAAAAGCGCTTATTTAGTGGAAAAGTGTTTGGCAACAGGTAGCATGAAATATCTACGAGATTTGCTTTAACTACAGGGAACGACAAAAATTGTAATTAACATTGCTGTATCAGTACATTTTTTTTAAAACATTCGAAAAAAAAATAAATATAAATATCAAAAGTATTAAATTTATGTGCAAAATTGTTCAGCTTGACCAACTCAGTTTCATTGAAAAAAAAAAACAGTAGCGCGGCAAAAACTACACCGCAGGGCTGGGCGTAGTAATTTAAATACGGAAAATAGAATTCTGTTCGTATTTCTCATAGCTTTTAGCCTATTTTATAATATTGAAAGTATAACGGAACTTATTAATAAAATTTAAAATTATTCATGTGACGGGCTATAAAATAATATGAAATGCTAAAAAAATTTTGTTGTACTTTTAGATATTGCTTTATTACACCCTCATTCGATGACACTTGCCAACCAAATTTAGATGTACATTTCTTCTCTTTATGTGAAATAGTTGCTGTCTAGAGACCACTGAACCACTGCAAAAACTAAAGCTCACTCATAGCTAATTCTTTAATTTACAACAAGTGACTGTTAGGTACGGATTTTTTTTTCGAAAATAACCAAGAAACTTACATTACAGTCAAGGGCAAGCGTTACAGTATATGTTAACCCATGTTTTGTTTCCTTAAATTAAAGAGGATGACAGGAAGGGCATTTGGTTTTTACAGGACAGCACTACGTCATATATATTCCTTTCTTGATGCACTGTACGGGAAAATCGAACAATCAGCCAAGAGATTGATGTCACTTGGCCGCCTATAACCAGCGATTTGATTTCATTAGGGTATATTTTGTGGGACAGCCACAAAGGTAAATGTTACATGAAAAGAAAGATGCTGAAAAAAAGGGTTAACCGAATTGGCTACTCTAAATACAGTAATGATGGTCAGTCAGGAGTGTCAAAAAAAAAAATTGTGAATGATGCAAAGAGTACGGAATATATAGTGTGTAATAAAAAAACGATTTAAAAAAATTGCTGCATTTGTCTGTTTGAGTATACAAATCTGCGGAACAGAGATTTTGAGATATTTTCCTTATGGAAGAATTAAATTCCAAATGCTAAATGAACTACCCTCTATTTTATGTCGAATGCGTGATGTGAACCCACATTCGTCCTTTTGTAGGTTCTTTTTTATTCTCAAATCCCAACAAGGCTGTTAAAATTCTTTAAATGGTTACTTATTTTAGTTTTTCAAATGCAAGTTTCAAGCTGTTACAATCCAGTTGAATTTATATGAAAATCCATAAAAAATTTATCACCCTATCCGAGGATGTTATAGTTTTTGCAGGTGGCGTTGTACGGGGCTTAGACAGCTGCAACATACAAACAGGCAAGCAACGGAGCGTTTTACTCCGCAAGTGCGTGAAATAATTGTGCCCATTTTTTTGACCCATAATCGGTCGATGGTGTTGGCACAGCGTGAATATCGACGTTGATTTCTTAATTGTGTCGCGCCAACTAGGCAAACATTCCGGCATTTAGTTGATTGATTCGAACAGATTGGAATCACACGAGACCTTTTAAGGCATGGCCACCATCGGACTGGTCGTTTGGCGGAAAATATCGCCACTGTGGCTGCCGATGTCGCTGAAAATGAAGAAATATCAACCAAATAGAGCGAATTTTAGGGAAAGACTTAAACATGTTCTAGTACAAAGTGCAAAAAGCGCATCAGTTAATGATTACTGATCCTCAGTTGCATGGAAATTACTACCAAGCCATCCTCAATTTCAACGAAGCGGACGATTTTTTGCCGAAAATCATAATGAGCGACGAAGCTCATTTCCACCTATGCGGTTAAGTCAATAAGCAAAATTTTTGTTTATGGGGCACTAAAAATTCGCCTATAAGTCTCGAACAGGCACGCGGTGTTCACCCGAGAGGAGTAATTGGGGCGTATTTTTTTGAGGGCGTCATCGGCAATACGGTAATCGACTTCTTACTGCCGGGATTGGCTGAGCAGGGATTGATGAAAAAGTGGTTTCCATACGACGATGCAACCGCACACTCAACACGGGCACAATGCATATCGTGTAATCCTTCGTTTTGACGATTGGGCATGTCCAGCGAGATAGCCCGAATTAACCTTACCTGACTTCTTTCCCAGACAATCACAGCCCTTATCGAGAATATTCGACAGGAATGCGAACAGTTAACACCGGAAATTTTGGGGAAAGTCATGGAAAATGTGATAAAACGGGAATAAAAGTGTACCAAAATTTGTGGCAGCCATTTGACGGATTTCATTGTTTCAATTTAACGGAAAAAACTAAATAGGTACAAATAAGGATTTCCATCACTCAAAAACATTTTTTTATTTAGTAAAAAAGTTATTCAAAAACAACATTGAAGAATTATTGTTTGTGTATATAAAATTTTTGCCTCACGGTGTTGTCCAATTTTTCCATATAATAATTGCACATAACTCTTTTTGGTATGGAGAAAACACAAAAATTTAAAGGCTATAAAACTGCATACCAAAAATCTGGTGTTAGCATTGGGACATGAATGTCTCTGGTACTACAAAAGAAATACTACTCTTCCATAAATAAAAATAAGCTTATAATTCCAATAAAACATGAATATTTTTAAGCTTTACGACTTGATTTGTCTTGGCTTGGCCTTTTAGAGCTTTTAATGCGCTTGGCTTTGCGAAGATGGAGCTTAATAAAAGTTTAAAAAGGTGAGGCGCCCTTGGCATCCGTTAGCTTTAAGCAAATTTTTTGATTTACAAAACAAAAAAAAAAAAACAAGTAAAAAATGTATTGAAAATAAAACTTGCTTTTGCTTTTTGTTTGCTTTATTTTCTATCGGCGGGGAATAACAACAGAGAAATTTATGAATGGTGACGGGTAAAAAGTACTTCTTGGGATTCACTCGCACAGTTTTGTTTGAAACGTGCGCGTGGAAAGCTTCTATGGTTCGGATAATTGTAAATTAATTTCTTATAAGTTAATGAAATAATAATAATCGAACTTAAAAAAATAATTCATCTCTCTCAGTAATGTTAAAAATCTCAGTGATTATGTGGTTGATTGCTTCGAAATGTCGGTTACATTTCCATTTTAATTTTTAATGCATTTATTGACATTTGAATTCTAAATTTGTATTTAATGAAATACATTTTTTTTCATTGCAGCTGCGCGCTCGGACAAAATAATCTTTCCCAAAAATAATGATTTCGATAGCAATTGTACTCTGCCGAACGGCCAGCCGGGCATTTGTCGCAGCTTGGTGGATTGCGAAACAGCTTTGAGGGAAAGGAGTGAGAGGCCGAAAACCTGTTACTTTGAAGGGGATGAGCAATTTGTTTGCTGCCGTGGGCCAAGACCCTCCGAATTAGGTAATGATAACTTCAAAAAACTAGTACGGGAAATGTTAGTTGAAATAATGGTTTTTACTTTCAGCTTGCTCTGAGCACAATATTCCACGAACGGAAGTAATCAACGGCTTGCAAACTGAAGCTAAAGAGTTTCCATTTATGGTATGCTAAAATCGGTATTTATTAATATTTCTATGTATACATTTAAAAAATTCAAAAATATACGACGGTTATTTCTCACAGTCTAACGGAATCAATTTCCATGTACGGGATTAAGTTTGATTTTTTTTATTAAGTTCGAATTAACCGCATGTTTGTAAATCGAATACAGTTTATTGACATATTTGATGAAGGGTGTTCCAGTCAAGAGTGGTAGAGTGCTAACTTTATTTATTACTTGGTTCTATATATTTTAGCTGCCAAGCTATAAAGTTGGTGAGACAATTGTTGAGTTTTATACACATAAGGTGGCGCAAAATTAATGATCCTATTTTGCTTTTAAGTAAATTTTTTACTAGATCTTTGTTTTGACTTTTACGACCTTCATTTCTGTTCTCTTTTTATACTACAGATGTCTAATGACGATAGCGAGATGAATTTTGCGCCTCCTTGTATATATATGTATTTTTTTCAAATATACAACAACTTTTTTTACAAATAAATATTTCATTCTACAATAAAAATGACATGAATTCAAGTTCCAAACTTCATACACACTTTGTAAACATCCATCCAATTTACCTTCTGCTCAAATATGAACGAGACGGTATCAATAAAACGGTCCGCGGATGACATATGGCAAAAATAAATTTTTTGTTTTTTGGTAGGACTGTTATAAGCTTACATGGCAAATTTCAGCGTGATATGTCACATAGTTTGTTTTCTGTGCTACTGTAAACAAGTCAAGCTCGAATGTGTTCTTCGAATTCTCTTTTATGACTTCAATTGTCTCAAAATGTTTTCCACGGAGCGGCAACTTGAGCTTGGGAACAGGAAAAAGTCACATGGAGCCATATCAGGTGAATACGGTGCTCGCGGAACGATATTAACATTATTTTTGTTCAAATAATCGCGAACAAGACGTGATGTGTGAGCTGGTGCACTATCGTGATGCAAGAACCATGACTTGTTGTCCCACAATTCCTTCCTTTTAAGACGAATGTTCTCGCGCAAACGCTTTAAAACGTCTAAATAATATTCAGCGTTAACTGATGGGCCTTCCGGAAGGAACTCCGAGTGCACCACACCTTCGTAATCGAAAAAAACAGTCAGCAACACCTTAATTTTTAAGCGACTTTGGCGTGATTTTTTGGGTTGATGTACGGCCCTCTTTGAACGATTTGTACCACTAGAAAACACGTGCACGCGATAGAGCAGGGTCCCCATAGGTTGTCTGCAACATTTTTAAGGCCTCTGAAGCCGAAATTTTGTTGGAATAACAAAATTTCAAACAAATTCTTTGTTCAACTTGAATTTCTATCGTTAAATTCGAAGAATACATTCGAGCTTGACTTATTTACAGTAGCACAGAAAACAAACTATGTGATATATCACGCTGAAATTTGCCATGTAAGCTTATAACAGTCCTACCAAAAAACAAAAAATTTATTTTTGCCATATGTCATCCGCGGACCGTTTTATTGATAACGTCTCGTTCATATTTGAGTAGATGGTATATCAAAACTTCGCACTTTTTATACAGAACTTTAAGAAAATGTTTAGCTATGCTGTTTTATAACTTATTTAATTCAATTGTAATAAAGTTCAAATTTGAAGTTAGTAGTCTGGCCAAATACTCATTTTTTATAGATATTTTTAAGCAATTTTTTTTTAAGGAAATAAAATGCGATCGTTTTGATTTTATAGTATGTTATTATTGACATCAAATAGTATACAGAAACAATTCTTTTTTGACATCTTTTTTGTTGTAGTGTGGTACCAAAATAAAAAAATACATACAATACAAAAAAACATTCTGGCAGGTGTTGGAATGGGAAATTTTTTTTGAAAAATAACAAAATGGGTATATTTTTCGGGTCGAAATCACGCTGTAGTATAGAAACTTAGGGCTGAAAAGAAACGAAAGTAGCACCTGCCAGAACTGCTGACGTGTAGAATAACTGATGAAAATTTCACGTCAATCGGTTAAATAGAACTTGCTGTAGGTCGTTGACAGATCAGAAAAACGTTGTTTTGAGAAAAACACGTTTAAGTTTTCGCAGTGACATCTGCAGTTGCCGTGCGGTTAACAAAACGCAGCTACAATGTGCTCTTCAATATGCGCTATAATCTTACTGATATTTTGAATTTTAGTCTAAAATTTTCACACTACATATATAATATATGTATATATATATATATATATATATAATTTTATACCTCATTAAACTGGCTTCAAAGTTTCATTGAGTTTTAATATTTTTTCCTCGTTGCTCAGGGTATAGCAAATGTACATTTTTTTTAATGGTACAAAGGCTTAACACCGTTAACGAGAAATTCGAGTCCGCTCAAAATTTAACTTTATTGTGCTAAAATTAAATAAAACTGTCTACCCAATTTTTCCACCCTATTAACAAGTTTGAGATTTTGAACAAATTTTGTCGAACTTTGTGCCTTAATATAGAATGAATTATTTTTTTATAAAAAAGATAAATGAAATTAAAAAGTAAATAGTCAAAACTTGTCATTATGTGGTGCTTTTATAATTTTTTCTTTATCTTTTTATGCATGGAATGATAATATTCGCGTAAGAATTCAATCATGTGAATTTGAGTGACGAAATACTAATAAGAAATATGATTAATGGCGTATGTATGTGTTTATACGTACACCTATAATGCACGCCAATGCATTTATATGTACGTACATATGCGTCTCATACAATAAATAAAACAAAGCACAGCAATAAGGTAGAATCTATTTACATCTGTTATCAAAAAATGAGTTCACGGTCAAGGCCATCAACTTATGAGCGTAGGTATGTACCGCAGGCACAGTGCAACGTAAGGAATATAGGAATTATGTGTGATTAAAGTCTCTGTGTGCGTGGTTACAGAAATTGTCGATGACTTTTTGCAAAAACTGTTGCTCTACCTCGGCAATTTCACGCTGAATGGTAACTTTCAATGCTCGTTTCCGGTTTATTCACATATTTTAAAGCACATTTTGGTTAGGGTAACACAGAAATAAAGACCATTTTACTATATATTTAAGTATATCTTAGTCAGATTAGTGATCTATAGGAACTTGAATAACTTGCAGCACTCGATAAAAGGGCTGCTGTGGGAATTTATTAACTGCCACATATTCACATTAGTGTGCCTCACTCGAAAAAAATTGGTACTGGTTATCCATTGAAACTGAAATTTGTTTATATTTTAAAACTTCCTCCTGCCAAATATTTCAGAAAAATATTGTGATCTACGAGAGCTAAACCGATTTGAGCGTACATCTAAAAATCTTGTTATTTTGATTCCATTGATACATTTTCAAAACATTTTTATATAGATCTTAGCTTAATCTCTTCTATCATCTCAGGTGACTTTTTGCACAAAATATTTGTAAAAACTAAATATACGTATTGGCGGCCGCTGTATCCGAATGGGTTAGTGTGCGACTACCATTCGGTAGTGATCAAGTTGAAGAAACACCAAACGGTGGCTGATGATTCTGAATATAACGCATTTGTTAATCGACTGAGAATGGAATAGAACATGAACACATATTTAAGCGTACACTTTTTTGGTGGACTTGGTTGGCTTAGTTATACTTGCTTGGTAACTCCTCTTCATTCTTGTGGAAAAAGAAAGTCCTATAGACCATTAGCAAATTGTGGAAAAACTGAAGTGAATATATGCAACAGACGTTCCCGGGCCATCACAAACAATAGGCGCCTTCGATTCTCCTAGCGTTAGTGAATGACCAATAGCTGAAGCAACTGGCATACATTACCATACTTATGTTGGCAGCACTGAAACGGAGCTACCAAAAATTAAATTTGTTTGGGAGCACTTCATGAATTTTAGTTAGACCGCTTTAATGCAGAGAAACTTTTTGTGTTTCAACTTGTTACTTACTTGTACTATTAACACTTTTTGCTTTCTCGTTCTTCTCAATGTTATTGTTGACTGTAGACTAAAAACTAAGAATTTCAAAGTTTGTCAACACAACGGGATTATCGAAAGAAAACACGCACTCGACTGGATTAGCAAAATATTTACTCTGTACGCGGTCTAATGAAAGTTGTCTAATATCCGAAGATTGATTTAGTAGCATTGAAAATAGTGAGCTACTATACCTTCTTTATGAGGTATTCGCTAGTGGTGAATCTTGCTCGATAACTTTGTTGTTGCATGAAAATGAAAATTTATCGTCAAGTGAGCATATCCCAAACATTGTGAGCAGAGAAGTGGCGAATCGAAGACGCCTAATGACAAATAAATGTTTTACGTCACATTTGGGAAAAGAGAAAGAGGTTTTTAGCCCGCATAAGAAAAATTATAGTTAGAACTTAGCAGTTTGCCGTAAATGTAAAACAAATTATTTGCCAGGATTGCATTTTTAATGGAATTATGCATAAAAGATTTGAGAAAAAACAAAAATAATAGTGGATTGAGTTTTTTGGTTTTGCCAAATATATTAATTAAAATTGTGTTTGCCTTTAACTACACGGGTAATTTTGACTCATAATTTATTCCCTTGGGTTTTACCAAGGGACTAGGTCATGAATAACAGTGCGGCAATTGCATACTGACTGCAATAATGCTAATAACATTGATACAAGGTGGGACAAAATTAATCACCCTTTCGGGGATCTATAATTTTTGCGAACGGTGTTGTATGTCATTCATATTTGACACTTGTGCACTAGACAGCTGCAGTATGCATACAAACAGACCATTAATGGAGCGCGCAAAGGTAAAAATAAAGATTTCCATCTCTCAAAATCATTTTTCTTAATTAGTACAAAAGTAATTAAAAAAGAAAAACAAAAAAAAAATCGGATGATGAACTTCGCTCCACCTTGTATGAGGGAAGGAAATCAAGAAAAAGCTTTAACTTAGGGTAGTTGCAATGGCCAGGTTGTTGCCCTTACAATTTAACGAATCACTCAACGAAAGAACCAGTCGAGGAATAAATAACTAGGACATTAACCGAATGTAAAATATGGATTGTACAAGCTAAATAAGCGCACACGTATAGTATACATGAATACAAAAAAATACATATATCTGTTGGTATTAGTGTGCGTACTGTGGGAGTATTTGTAAGCACTTTAACCCAGCGGAGAGTTAAGAGGTACTTAAGGTGGTAGTAAAATATAATGCTTTTGGAACTGGGAGGGAAGATATACTCAAAGTACTTAAAGCTGCAACTAAAGCTGGAGTCTAGCTGATATGCTGGTTACAATTTAAAAAATTACTTACTCTACAGAAGTCTTAGTTCGCTAAGGATTGTACTGTGATTCGAATTCAGATGGTAGTGCCAATGTGTGTACTCTGACACAGTCACGTATATCAACAACGTGATTCAGGATTCGTTGCGGTGGATGCTAAGGACCCTTTAAAGAAAATTTCAATATATCTAAAGAAATCACATCATAAGGCCATGACAACTAGTTCACAAATCGTGTATCAATCGATTTGTATAATTCATTTAAAAAAAAAATTTAAGAAAAACCATAATTTATCTTATATTTTCGCTAATATTTCTTTTTATAAGCCAGTAATGGCCAATTATATATTGATTTACCGAAATCATAATTAATAAAATAGAGAAAAATGTAAGATCGGTGCCGAAAGATAAAAACCTAAAATTTTCAGGGAATCCAAATTACTAAAAATTACAAACAACTTATGTTATTTGTTCAATTCCAAATTTAGGTAGCTCTGAAAGTGTCAAAAAAAAAATATTTATAAATAAATTTAATAAAAAAATCCAGAAAATATTTTTTTTTAATTCTTAGGATGTTTTTTATATTAGTATATTTTTATTTTTATTTTTGTCTGTATGGAGAATGATAAGAAGTATGAAAAAAAGAAAATATAGATATATTTAACTAAAATTTTTATATCAACATCATTCACGGCCTACCAGGAAGCGGTCGACCTTAATGAGCCAAAGTCAAATCTTTAGGTAGATAACTTTTTTCTTTGAAAAATATTATTTTGAAAATCATTTGTCGATTTGAAGCAGATTGCAAAGTTGGTGGAGTAGGTGGTCCTCAGGGTCCTATATTGTTACAAGCATTCTTCCTAAAACGCTTCGATATCTGTTTAATTTCATTTTTAATTTTTTAAAAGTTATTACTTTCAAGAATTTTCTTAGTTTTGGCAAACATTTAAACAATGACAAGTTTGAAGGTATTTTGGGATTCGAAAAAATAAATTATATAATCTTACTTCACTTCTGAAAGGGAAAACGTCGAAACAGGCTGGAAAACAATTTGTTCGCTGTTTATGGACCCAATATAGAACCGCAAAAATAGCAGAAAGAAGATTCCTTTAAATCCGTACTTGTAGACCCTCGTCTAAAATATTGATAAGAACATGGAAATTGTTGAGAACTTAGTTCAATACACAGGAATAGAAAATTAGGCAGAAAACGGTGCGACAACATAAAAATTGCATAGGAATAAACTTTATACAAAATTCGGAAAATGTAATCAATTTGAAAAATTTTAAATCAAAATTTCCAAATTTGTAATTGCATACTGGCTATGCAGCTTAATTATATATTGTAGTGTAAGTTTGAAGTCGTTCAAAGATCATGCTGATATTTGAATTTATTTTTTGCATACGATGTTGAAACTTTTATTTCATATAAAGCACTTTTCGGAAAATGCAACTTAATGAAACATATTGGAAATATACAGATGAAGTGAATTAAGTATATGTGCACAAGTGTATTAAAGAATGTTATCTTCTTTCGACGAAAAAAACGTTATATTATTATTAGACCACAAAAATTGTTTCGCCCAATAGACCAGAATCATTGAAACCTTAATTTCCTTAAACTTGAGTTCACAATAATAAAGGAAATAAAATTAAATCTCTCATTCTAGGTAGCTCTTGGTTGGGCTACACCACAGCCGAGCGTGTACGAATACAAATGCGGCGGGGCTTTGATTAGTTATGATTGGGTCCTAACTGCTGCGCACTGTACCTCTGTGGGAGGGTAAGTTAATAAGCAACATTTATCACTAAAAGTTGATAACAGATTTTATTTTCATTTACTCATCTAAATTAAATTTAAAATAGCGCTGAGCCGGTAGCGGTGCTCTCGGGTGGAGTTACTTTGACCGATACCAAATTCAAGCCAACATCGATAGACAAAATTATTATACATCCGAAATATGAGCCTAAATTAGCATACAATGATATTGCGCTCATTAAATTAAAATCAGTGCCGTAAGTTGAAAACTGAAAAATATTTGAAATGCTACTTAGAAGCATATAGATTAGTGATTTCATGCTCCCATTCCCATAGACATGAAACGGAGCCAGCTTGCATTACGGATCATTTGCCCTTAGCCAATGTAAATGCGACAGCTATCGGATATGGACACACTGTCTTTGGTAAATTTCTGTGTTTAAATAGTAAACATTTATAAGTGCACGCCTTCAAAGAAAGACACATTTTATATTTTAAAACCTTTTCGTTTTCTGTACTGTACCCCTTGCACTTTTTTACAGGTGGCACATCATCCGATCAACTTTTGAAGGCTTATCTTCTCACCATCGATTTACTTCTGTGTCAATTCTACTTTGCCGATCAGGATGCACTGCCGAATGGCCTAATGGAAACGCATTTATGTGCAAAGGATACGCAGTTCAACAGGGATACATGTCAAGTATGTCATATAACTAAATTACTTTGTTTTCCAAAATTAACGTCAAGCAATTTACTATCGATTACCCCACAAGGGCGACTCTGGTGGCCCGCTAGTGGTGCACGAAACCAGCTCATATAGAAAAGTACCCTACGTAATTGGTGTCACTTCATTTGGCCTAGGCTGCGCCACAGATGCACCGGGAATTTACACGAACGCTGCAAAATATTTGGACTGGATTGAACCAATTCTGTGGCCGCAATATTTGTTAAAGAAGCCTTAATTGAAAAACAAAATAAATTTAAATTGAGTATTTTACGAAATTGATTTTTGCTAATTACATATAATTGCATCAGATTATTCCAAATATTAAATTAATTATAAAAAGTTTTATGTTCCATGATGATTTTATTTTTAATTCATTTTAATTTTGTTCTCGTGGAGATCACTTGTAACATCATATTAGGACAAGTAAAAGTTTTAACCACTTTCCGCAAGATATATTTAGTAAACCACATCTACATGGTATACTGCGTGGGAACAATATTTGAGGACAACTTGAGAGTAAAACTAATTAGCCTTTATTTTGGCTGCAATAACCTCCTCGATCCGGCCCCTTATTCATATTGCTCATAACGGTATTAATTTCAGCCTTCAGGGAGGAAATGGCGTTATGGGGATACTCATCGGTTTCATACTCAACTACGCCCCATAGTAGTAATCCAGGGGATTAAGTTCTGGGTAGTTAGGCAGGCATAAGTTCAGAGTTATATGGTCATGGACATTTTTAGCCATCCAATCTTGCATTGCCAGAGCAGAGTCTTGCTGAAGGATGTATAGGCTGTCACTGCGTACACAATCAATACAGCGTTACACTACTGTCTCTAAAACCTCAATATGTGCAGCAAAATTCAGTCAAAATTCTTAGAAGAAAGAAGAAGAAAAGTAGAAAGAAGTATGATGGCACGTTTTGTCCTTTGTTGCTCACAATACCCAAAGCCGTAATAGTGGCTGGACACTTCGAGTACATAACAACAAGAACCTCTGTAATATTGAAAATATAATTATAAAAATCTTAACCAGGTGTTTCTTAGATTTTTGACATCATTGTTCTGAGACTTTATCCACGAATTAATGATAACTACACCTTGAAATCTAGAATTCCATTCCGACTTCGGTTTATTTCAGTTTTATACTTCCTTTCAAATGGCTCATACCAAAGCTCCATAGGAAATGTTATTTTCTCATTAGCAAGAAAATAAACAAAACATAGGTTCCATTTGCAGACAGTTTCTTACCTTGTTCAGTCATTTAAATCGAATGTGCAAAGTCATGAAATATAATACTACAGCAATCAATTCCTGATATTTTTACCTTTTAAAGATATTCATAATAATCGATCACATAAAGCACTTGGAAAACATAACAATCAAATATGTTTTATATAAATAAGGGTTTTTCAGTTAAGGTATTCCTTATATTTTTAATGAACAATTATGCTACTGTAATGCTTTAAAAAAAAGATATTTTAAGGAATTGATTCATACATTTTTTTGTAGTTCCTATATTATATATAATATTTACATCTTGGTGAACCTGAACTGAATATCCGAAATGTCTCCAGCTGATGCCTCTAACATAAATTAATTAATTAAGTGGCTTGAGGTATACACTACTGAATACCAGGGTTAAAACGCTCACAAATACTCTCACAACACGTAAACCAATACTTGCAAAGATATAGATTCATGCACACCGTATGTGTGTGAACTTAGTTTCCACAATCCACAAATTTGATTCGGTTCATGTCTTGAACTGAATTAGTTTTTGCTCCACTAGCTCTTTCGTTGAGTGATTCGTAAAGTTTCAAGGACAACAACCTCATCATTGAAGCTTAAAATTTTTTGAGTTTTTAAATCAGTGACGACCAAAGCAATACATTAATATTTTGTATTTGTATTAAAGCAACAAAAAGCTTACCACTGAAAAAAATTATGCCTAGATAAGAAAAGAAACACCTTTGTAATCCTGTGAAACGAAATAAAATCGCAAATAGGAGTTTAACCAGCATTAACCTGGTACAGTATCTTTGCCTGCAATAGGTGGGCGTGGCAAGACAGCCGGTTCTACGTACCGGTATGACCCGGGATTTTGCCACCTCAGCGACCTAACCAACGAAAAGCGAACTCCGACAACAGCTAAGATGCTCCACTTTCGCAATGAGTTTAGCAAAAATGCAATATTTTAAGGTCACCAATTTTTAGTTATACTTTATGTGAACTCAAGTGAAAGTTTCGGGAGGTAACAAAAAGCAAGCCAGTAAATATATTTCTCATTGCAAATCATCACTCACAAGTGGGTTCGAAGCCGGAATCGGTGGAAGTGTAGTCTCACAAGTGAACTTTTTTCTCCGTATTGGGTTTTTTCGTATCGAATTTCAATCCGAAATTTGGACTGCCAGAGGTACTCACCTACAACTTCAAACAAAAACGCAATACTCGAACCAATAATTTTAGTTTTACCTAACTTGGAAGAAATAGGCAAAACACAAGTTCTACTTGCCTATGTTCAAAATAATAATATTAGGATTAAGAATTCAAAATTTAGTTAAATAAATTATTTTTCAAGGAGATCTTATGACTGCAAAAGGACCCTAGAATGGATTTTCAGCACAAGTTTTGCGTCTTCTTATACTTCATGTTTTTTATTGGACAGAACGAACACACTCCGTGAAAAAACGGCAACACATCAACATTTTGACCAGCTTCGACTTTTTAATTTTTGAATCTCCATAAGTTCTTGCTAAAAGCATTTTCATTGCCTAACAAAAATTATATAAACCTTATTTTCTAACTTTATACAAAAACTATAAAAATTCCACAAACTTTTCAGTACAACTTCACTGCTCTTAATTAGAATTTCTGAATGTACGACACAGGCAAGGGAAAAAATTAGAAAAAATCAACGGGAGTTTTTAGATTTTGGCCTTTAACAGAATAAAATTAAATAAGCTATAAAACTTCATATCAAAAATATTTCTAGAAATTCTATCCAATATATACGTATGTACTGAATCCGGCACTCGAAATATAACCAATTAAAAGGGCCATAAATTTAGTTTGGAAAATTACTTTTATTCAATTCGAACTAAAAAATGTGTGAAAATAATACAAAATTAAGAATCAATTTACTTTTGCTCAACATGACCATCTTTTGCCTTGAATATGGCCTTGAAATTGTCCAGAAACGAATCGTGATGAATGTGACTGGCACTCGTGGATAATGGCTCTTTTCAGCGCCTCGAGACTGGTGAATCTTTTATCTCTGACCTTGCTCTCCAAAACGAACCAAAAAGAATAATCCATCGGATTCGCGTCTGGAAAGCGATTTGAAAGCCATTGTGTGGACATTATAAAGTTCAGAACGTTGTTTTTTTTTAGCCATCCTTGTTTCCCTCGAGCTTTGAAACCTCCCTGGTCTGCCACCGATACGCCCATAGCTTCAGGGCAACCTCCAGAAGACTTTCCCAATAATATTTCGCATTTACCTTGATGCCTGGCTCGATGAAAACGATTGGAGAGTACTCATCTGCGGTTACAACGGTCCAAACCATTACCTGTGGCGGTGCTGTCTCCTGGTGGCCAATCGATGACTCAAATTCTCGTATGAGCAGTCGCTTCTTCATTTTTTGAACCATTTCACGTGACGTTACAGTCTTTTGATGACCACCTCCATGCTACCAGTATCATTGTAACGAGTAAATGAGCGATAAACAAGAACTTTATTTACTTTAATGTACTCAACCTCGCGAACAATAGCTGGTTGTGATTCTCCAGCCAAATATAATGCAATCAACCTATTACGTTTGAAATCCATTACTGATTTTCTTTTTTCGCGTTTACTCTAGGCAAAATGATTCCGCGTGCTTGTAAACAAAACTCTGGGCTACCGTTTAGCCAACTAACAGGCAGCTAATGCCGGTACATCAGCTGCGCAAGCGGTCTGAATTTGGTTACACTTCGATTGCCGGACCCTCTATATATTCATACCCAAAAAACACCTCACACCCAGGATGAAATTGTGCGCACAGTACTCCATAGTTGTGTGCCCAAGATAAGTTGACATTCCTATGCCGAAAAAATGGGAATGTCAAAGAATGGATTTTTATTTCAACACGATACCGATCCAAAATAAACAGCTTATGGTGTTAAAACGTAGATACTTTTCAACACAAAGCATTTGAAAAAACATACCCCCAAAATTTTGGTACCACTTTCTTTTCATTCCCGTAATTGCTTGAGGAAGTTTGGAAATTATGTGCAAGCCAAGATATCTCCGCACATCCAGAAAGAATATGAGCCACCATCGTGATCAGCATTGGGTTAGCAAAGACTACAAAAATGCCCATTTGGGACCTAGATGGGAGGCCAATACTTTTGGAAGAACGTGTTATGCTAAGGTGATCGTACTTGAAAAACTTATATACTATATTCTTTATATTCACATACATATAAAACCAATAAATTAATAAATAATTACAATTCTTAAACTGTTTCTCCTTTTCTAGAAATAATCCGCAACTTTCATATAAAGCTCAAATCCGTTCAACTTGCAACCATAACAATTGTTTTCGCCCGACGCACCGTCTTCCTTCGAATTTACCTTTTAGGATCAGCTGCAACAATTGGAGCTTTGGATTTCTGAGGATATCAATAAAATAAGCTAGTTTCTTCTTATTTTTTGGCAGTGTTATGAAAGTTGATTTAAACCAACCTTTTGTGTGAATTGCCCAGTGCCATAGATGGAATTAAAAGTTTTCGACTTAATTCATATAATACTTATACATTCCTTTATAGTTTATATAGAAAACAAAATATAATTTCGTTGCCGACCAGTTTTCCCAATCCATTCTTCCCAAAACTTTTTTCCCAATGCTTACTTTTCCCAAAGGCAAATGTTCCCAAATTTTTTCATCCAAACTGTTTTTCGCAAGACTTTTTTCCCAAATACATTTTTTTCCAAAGAGCAAAAAATTATTTATTAATGATATAAAAATTATAAAATGTGTAAAAATTCTTTAGAGGAGTTCTACGCAAAAATACGGTGGATTGCGTAGCCGGAGTCGGACTGATGAGGGTTATTTTTTTGAAGCGCGGCCGAAGGCCGCCAAGGCGAAAAGGAGTTCTACGCAAAAATGCGGTGGATTGCGTAGCCGGAGCTGGACTGATGAGGGTTATTCTTTTGAAGCGTGGCCGAAGGCCGCCCACGCGAAAAGGAGTTCTACGCAAAAATACTGTGGATTCTATCGAAACTGAAGAAAACATTATTATTATTATTATTTTTTATTTAATAAATAATTTTTTGTTCTTTGGAAAAAAATGTATTTGGGAAAAAAGTCTTGGGAAAATAAATTAATTTTCCCAAAACCATTTTCCCAATTCAATTAAAATCCTATTTTTTTTCGTACATGTTCCATAAAACAGGTTTGGGAAAAATAGGATTTTAATTGAATTGGGAAAATGGTTTTGGGAAAATTGGTTTGGGAGTTATTTTATTGGGAACAAAAGTTTTCGGAAAAATGACTTTTGGGAAAAATGGATTGGGAAAAGTGTACGGTAACCATATAATGCAAATATTAATTC
This sequence comes from Anastrepha obliqua, assembly GCF_027943255.1. Lineage (NCBI taxonomy): Eukaryota > Metazoa > Arthropoda > Insecta > Diptera > Tephritidae > Anastrepha > Anastrepha obliqua. The sequence goes on from NC_072892.1 coordinate 95,354,049, forward strand.
ATAAGCCATATAGAAAATCTTTGGACCTATCTCTAGAATAAAGTGCGGGAACACAAAATTTCATCAAAAACTGACCTTGTGGCTATTTTGCTCGAGGATTAGAGAAAAATACCTGCCGAATTTCGTCAAAAACGGTAGAATCAATACCAAGATGTTTTGATAATGTTCAAAAAATAATGGTGTATTAAATATCTTTTAGATTTATTTATGCTCTTACTAGTCACATCAAAATACCATTCTGAGCAATGATTTGTGACTTGTTTTAAACGTATTTCTAAGTTTATATACAATTTTTTATATAAATTATTTTTAAAGTTTTGCTGAATTCCTTAACGTTATCATTTAGTTTTAATAATTTCAAAATTAATTTATAAATAAATTATAAGAAAGTGCATACATTTTAAGATTTGTTTAATCGACCTCAAATGCAAATTACTGAGTTTTCCTTTCGAATAAACTATAATTAGACGGAATTTGTTGGAAAATAAAATGTGCTAAATACTACTTTTTATACAGAATACATATTAAGCAGGATAAAAAGTTAATCTAAAGTACTCTGATATTTTTTTAATTTTCTTAATTTTTCTCTGATTTGTGAATATTTGCGACAGAGTAGATAGTGCAATCAGGCGCATTATACCGTATAACGCTTCTGTGTCTTCAATATTTTTTATTTATTTTATATGAAATATAATTGTAAAAAATTACATTAAAGGAGTAGGGCAACTAGCAGCTGGGGATATTGGACTGAAATGGCTTGTGCACTATTTAATTCATGGACTCGAATAATCAGTTGATCTCAACGTTATTGAAAATTTACTAAGAATACAAGAATAAATAATACAAAAAAAAAGTTTTGCACACTGTGTCAATCCGTACAGAATTTATTTGCTGATAACACGTCCCACGGACATAATTACCTTTATGTATACGTACGTGTGTATGGTATAATTTTTTTATTTGTTTTCATTAAAGTATTATTATTATTGTTTTCGAAATTAAGCTGCTTATCACATATGGGTTTTGGATTTGGAGCGCGATGATTTCACTTTCAATTGCCAGACTAGTCTCATTCCAGTCGTGTAATCAAATAGACACATCTTTTGGTACTAACAGAGAAAACTTGCGATCTCTTCGAAGTTAATACAAACTTTTGCAATGCAATTGGAATCGCTTTTACTTTTCATATTTTTTACAGTTATTACATTCGGTTAGTATTTCGCACACAAATTTTATTCAATTTAATTAATAACTTTATCCACTTCTACTTATATATAATATTTCAGCGCAGATGCCAGATCGTATCATATTCCCTGATATCGATGATTTTGAAATCGAGTGCACTTTGCCGGATGGTGCTCAGGGTATGTGCCGAAACCTTCGATACTGTCCGAGTGCTTTCGATTCAAGGGAGCGGGTAAAAACCTGTTATTTCGAACGCTCCGAACAATTTGTATGCTGTCGTGATGAACCAAAGGAATATGCTACAAAACGAGGTAAGAAGACACAGTGTGCAAGAAAAGGTTCTGAGTCAAGAGATTATGGGAATTGCACCAAAGCAGCCTAAAATCCTTGTTGAGTTATCTCTTTTGCAAGTTGAACAGATGTTAACAACAGGTGAACTATTGTGGGCAACTGCAAGTATCTCGTTGCCGTGAGTTTACTGAGTCACTCAATCCTAAACGTGCGGCTTCTCACGAGAATATTACCTGTGCACTTCAGTATTGGTGGCTGACGTAGCCGGAAGGATTGTATGATTCGGATGTGGCCGGTTTCGAGGCCTCACGCATGAAACACCAAATGAGTATGTTTCTCATAGCAGAAAGCCCATAAAAAACCATCTGCCATTCAGAGGAGCCATTAAACTGTAGGTCCCTCCATTTATGGAGAAACATAGAGACGTATACCAAAAATAGGAGGAGCAGCACGGCCAAACACCCAAACAAAGGGTGTAAGTGCGAAATATATACATATACCAATGAAACCACAATTTTGTTGATTTAGAAATACAAGTTTTTTATGCAAATGTAGTAGAAAATATTTTACTCAAAATACTGCCGTTCTTGCCGTAAATATCTATGGCGAATTCATTGCTATGTCTACAGGTCTTGTTAATGGTAATGGTTGTACGGGTTAGGCTAAGGCCTAATTACTTAATTATAATTATTTAGTATACCGAAGAATCGAGTAGGCTCCTTAGGAAGGAGCAATTGTAGGTCTTCCTCCTCTAGTAGGTACGAGCCCAAGATTCTGTGTCTCCTGTGGCCTAATGCCTCACAGTTGGTGATTAAGTGTTCCATAGACTCCTCGTCATCACTACAGGTGAGTGCAGTAGGTGAGTGTCCCAAAGCGATCAGAATGAAGAGTCACTTGTTCCGCGCTTTCGATTGCATGAGGGCATCAACTGAAAGCGGTGGAGATATGGCATAAAGCAGCCGTCAGGAGATAATAATACTCATGTATTAAAACTCATGTAATAAAACTCGCCAAGGATGAAACTAAAAAGTAATTAGTTCATTTTAGATTTAAATTTGGACCAATTGGTTTTTATGTTCGCCATTGAACATCGTTTCCAAGTTTTCTTAAATGAGTTTCTTATTAAAATATTTTGAATTGAATGTAGGGAATTATGTAGCGTTAAAAATTCATAAATTTGTAGCAAGCATGAATTCCAGTTTCATGGGTATACGCCATTTAGTTTAATCTTCAGTTTTTGTTTGTGATTTTTTAGCCTGTCTCAGCTATTATCCGCCTATACATGAAATGATTAGCGGACTTAGTACCCAACCTAATGAATTTCCTTACATGGTAAGTATTGTTGTTAATTACTTAACCAGAAAGTTTTGCAAATGTATCTATGAAAAATTGCATTTCCACTCAATGATGCTTCATATATTTACATAGGTTGCCCTGGGTTTTGAAACTATGCTGCCAGATTTGTATGAATACAAATGTGGAGGGGCGCTCATAGCACCAAATTTCGTATTAACAGCTGCACATTGTGCACGTGTTGGGGGGTAAGTAATACTCATTTTACATAAAGTTATAATATAATAAGATGATAAGAATTAAGAAACTGTACTTGTATTTAGCTACTTTCACTTATTATGTATTGTATATTATATAAATAGGTAGTAATACCTTACCATCAATTGATTAAAAATTTTCATGTATTTTTCCCATTTAGTTTTAATACTCCTTGATTTAATTTGTTTTTAGTGCCACACCTTCTGTGGTTTTACCAGGAGGTGGCAGTTTAAATGATTATTCGGCGAAGAAACATCAAATCGCCGACGTTACAATACATCCTGCCTATAATTCTAAGAAATCTTACAAGGACATCGCTTTGCTTAAATTAAAGGAGCCAATTACGTATGTTGAAAATTTTATAAACATTGTAGATACGAAATACACCGCACCACAAAAATCAACCTTTTTTGGATATTCCGGAAAAATTTCACATTCACTTGAAACTATAGATTTCGTACCAGTTTTTAATTTTTAGATCAATTTATGGGGGGCCTCTTATAAGTCGGCTTCAAAAAATCGATTTTTTTACTGCAATCGATATATATATTATAGGAGAATATGCCCTTAAAATTTTACAGCGGAATTCAAAGTGATTTCGGAGTTACAGGCCTGTTTACCGTCCCTCGTGTGAGCATACTGTCTACCTTGTGAAAACTTTGAAACACGTTTTCTGAAAACCATGTTTTTGAAAAGGTTACACGCCATTATTAAAAAAAAACCACGAAAGTTATAGTTTCAAACCGATAATCTATATAAAGATAATTAAAATGCGGAACTAATTAACTAACAAAATACAAAAAAAAAAAAAATCATTTTTTAAAGTTATTTAACACTTTTTTTGTAAAAAAGCGAAAAAAGCACCTTTTTCAATAATTAATTGTGTGTTAATTTTTTCATATTTTTATACAAGAGTAGTCTATTATATGCGGGAAAGCCTTCTGAATAAAACAGTATTTTTCTTTTGTGTTTCAGGTGAAAACTACGAGAAGCTGTGCGAGATCCCTCATATGTCCGCCATTTTGTTTTTTTTTTTTTATGTTAAAAATTTTTTATTACTCTCGAAAAAAAAAATTGAGAAAAAACACCTTTTTTTGAAGCCACTGATAGGAGGCCCCCTTTAATTACAAAAGAACTTTATAGTTTTAAAATACTAATTTTTTTATAAATAGTACTCACTTCATATGACTAAAATTGACATCAGACAAAAGGTGAAAGATTCAGTTATAAAATACAATTTTTGCTTATTTTTCGCCAGTACAAATATAATCTTTTTTATGGTAACCATTGCGTATACTTTATTTCATAGGAGGCAATTTCAACTAGTTTTTTAAGCAGAATTTAAAAAAAATTTCGCAAGAAGAGCGGAGCCGAAAAAATAATTTATTGTAATTTAATTATTAATATTAATTAGTATTCTTTAAACTTAATGGATTGTAATTTAAAAGTGTAAAAAAATGGCTGTATTATAATATTTTGATTCGTCTGATATCCATTTTAATGTCATAAAGTAGGTATAAGTATTTAAATAAATTTTTTGAAAATGTATTCCTTTCAAATTTTAAAGTGCTATAAAAAATGTAATTCAATAGAAAATGAAAAACTGGGTATGCAACATTACTTTGTGAAATCTATACATAGTTTCACTTGCATATGAAATTTTGCCTGTTGCCCGGTGGTATACTTACAGTTATTGCATTAAGCAACATTATTTCTGAGCTTTAATTTTGAATTTTTTTGCGAAGGAATTTTACACCAGCATGCATCGGAGAAAATGTATTATTGGACAATGAGAATATTACCGCTATTGGTTATGGCCATACTATTTTCGGTAAGTCATATTTAAAAAAAATAAAAAGTTAATATTTCAGACGCGGTTTAAATAGGTCATCTCTCATCAAGTGGAGAGACACTTTGATGGTTAGAATGGTTTTCCATTCGATGTTATCATTATGTACACGTATTACACTCTAATGGTCTCCCGCTACGGAGCTGGAATCTTTCCGAGACATAAAGTATTTATTTAGCTCTCGCTGTTTATCTCGATCCTTTCTTATCCCTTTGGACACATTTATCGAGACAATAAGGCACTTAAGTGAACTAACTCAAGTTTCTAAATTCCCGTTGACTATGCATTTGTTATTATACTTCAAGGTGGTAGATCATCCGAAGACCTCTTGAAAGCTTATCTAATTATTGTAAGTAACGAAGTATGCCAAAGACACTACAGAGACAATGAACAATTGCCAAAAGGTCTAATGGATACACAGCTATGCGCACAGGATAAACAATTTGGCCGTGACACTTGCCAGGTGAGTTGGAAAAATAAAAATATTTATTTATGTTAATGGGCTAATCTCTCTTAGGTTACTTAGAGGTAATTTTTCTCTCAGTAGAGTATATACGAGAAGTTGCAAAAAAGGTTTATTTTCACTGTAACTAGAACCAGTCTCCTAAGCTTATAATTAAAATAAAGAAAAAGAAAGAAAGAAAAAAGTTGGTTAAAATAGGTTCGCTAGTTAGGGTTGAAGTAGACAAATCTCAAAATCGTGTTTACGGTCAGATTTAGTTTAATTTTTAGAATATGCATCTTAATTACATGAGAAGTCATAATTTATTATTGCATATGCATTGAATAGGAGCCAAATGATCTCAGAAATTCATTTTGTGAATAATATAGGATAAAAAGTGCCCTATAAGCTGCACCAAAAATGGCCTGCTTATATATGATAGTTCTAATTTTTTAAATATATTTTATGCCAAAAAAATTAAAACAAAAAAGGTAAAAATAGTAAGAATATTAAAAGGAACCAAGGATATTTTACTTTAAAAATTTTTTTGACTGAATTTTTTCAGTTTTCCTCTTGATATAATAAAATCTACAAATAAAATAAAACTATTTTCACAAACATTTACTACATTGTAAAAAATACTTGGAACACTTAATATGGAATCTTTCGTCGAATTTCGCTCCAGAGATCAGCTGGCTCAAATAAACAAGTAAATATAAAGCCAAAATCTTAAAAAGCTGTTTTATCAATCATTTTCTTGATGTTTGAGTGAACAAAATTAAATGCCAATCCAAATCAAGAAAAAGGAAAACGTTAAGCAACGAAAAATTTGCCATAAATGCAAAAACAGTTAGAGAAAGACACTGAGCTTGTTTAAAAATGTTTGTATTGCCCAAGAAAAGAATCTATAAATATACTTTATACCTAAACTTACGCTTTTTCTCGATTCATTTTATATTTATCACTTCTGACCGGCTCAAAAACAAAAGTGCACAAAATACTAAATTCCCAACGAATTTATTTGTTTCCAAAAAGTTGAATCCCGTCTTTGCTGGCAAAAAATTCTCCAGTGAGCGTCCGTCTTGTGTCGAACTGTCACTATGCACTCTCAATTCTTGAGTCAGATATAATTGTCTGGCGTTAATGAAAACATACCTACTTTCAAAAATTAGGAATAACTATTACAACACGGCTAATATTTTAAATCTGTAAACACGATGATCGTACAGTCTATTATCGTGTAGAAAATATAAATATTTATAAGCATGAGTGTAATGAAAGGATAGGGGAGAGAGGACTAAATGATATAACATTTCTTTCTAACGGTTTTACTTGGATTTTGGCGAAATTTCGTATGTTTGATAAAAGGCTTTGAGGAGCTTTTTCGCGGCAGAAAAACACTGGGACATTTGTCTGCCGAGGGGCTACAGCTATTAGAAAAAAACTTGCTTCTATCGGTTTTGTGTTTCATGCACGGAGGTTCGAACCTACGCACTCCCGAATGGCGGTCACGCACCAACGCACTCGGCTACGGCGGCCGCCATGGTGATAGAGTCAGGAAAAATGGACGCGCTTTACGCAAAATATAGCAATACAAGGCAAGTAGGATTTTTGTAAAGGCTCCTTTGGTAGAATTTAGGTTTTTTTATAATCTAATAATAATTTTAAGAGCACCAAATAATTTTTTTATGATGTTATTGTTTTTTACAAGTACTTAGTAATAAATTTCAACCCCTAACTCATTGATGTTCAATATTTTACTGCTAATATTTTTTAGCGCTTTTCACAACTTTAGTAAAACCAATACTGAAATATGGTTCGAATACCTGGTCCCCACTTTACCAAATTTACTGAAATAGGCTAGAATACCAACAAGTATAGTTTATGAGATTTTCGATGGAAGTCACTATATGATCTTCCGCTACACAAGAGTCGTATCAAGTTCATCGATATTCATACCCTTGCTAGTCGCATAAAAATGTTGGGAGTAATTTTAGAATCAAAATGCACACAGGGTTATTTTTAGCTCTTTTCTTCTGGTTAAAGTTAATGTTGATGTTCCTCGTTCTCTCTAGAGTATCAGGGCACTTAAATTCTATTTTTTTTAAACCATGCGAAACACGCCGACTTACGCCAAAATTTTAACTCTTATTCCAGTACTTCTGGTAAATCGCACTTTAAACCTTTACGAAAACGATAAAGAACACTCTCCCCATAAATAATTGACGATTACATACTTCTAAAGTTTTATGGAACTTTTAATTTATTTGTAGCTAAACAGATTTAGATCTCGAAGTCTAAGAAACTTCTGCCTTTATTATATGCACGTCACACCTCGTTGCGGTTGCAGAGAAATCGTTGGATTTAGCTGCCGTAATTGAATGAGATTGTGTGTGTTCCTTTGTTGGTAAGGCCCGGTATCGAAACCCACTATATGCATGAAATGCCAGATGATACCAAAGTTTCGGCTGGCAAACCTCCGATTGTTACTATAGACATGTGAATGCACATATGAATGCAAATAATCTATCATTACCAGGTTTTGACATCTGCTACGGTGAGCGGAAATCTGTCCGCTCATTTCAGACGCATTCACACCCTCGTCCAATCAGTCGTTGCTCAGCCGACAACGAAGTAACATGGGTTGAAGTTGCGTTAATTTTTTATCATGTATTCTCAACACAATCTCAGGGTTTTCATAAGTAAATCATTGTCATGATCAATTCGAATTGAATACCATAGGTGGCGCCTTTCCACAATAGTTACTTTATTTTTCGCGATTTTGACAAGTCTGACGTCATTTCTCTTTCCAATACAAAATACACGAATAAAACAACCAAAAGGAGGAAAAATTACATGTTTGAATGGCTTGGTAATAGTGTGATTTGTGAGATTTAAGCGAAGTACCGTGTGTTAAATTGTGAAATTAATATAAAGTCTTTAAATACAGCTCGTTTGCGATTTCATGAGGAAGACACCGTCCAAAAAAATTAACCGAACGACAGGACGTCCCCTTAGTATTAAAATAGCCTATAAATTTGTTGATGTTTTGAGAAAATGAATTTCAAACTTTTTGTCGAAAGTAGCTTTCACTCAAATCTCGTTATGTCTGTAAATATTTATTATTTTTTGACTGACGTTTTGACCCACTTTGTGGAACTAGAATTTGACAAAATTTTGACCACATATAAAATCGACGATGGAGAATCCAAAAATTCAATAAAAAAATAATAGCCTATGAGCACATAGGCTATTGTTATACTAAGGGGACGAGGAGCGAATTGTGGTGTCCACGGTGGCACAAAATCCAAAAACTTCGGCTATCAAATTGTGCGAGACCCAGCAAAATTCATTTAAAATCAATTTCAGCCTCCAAACTGTTCGGAATACCCTATATAAGACTGGGTATCGTGGCCGAGTTCCTCGACGCAATCCCTTCATTTCAAAGATAAATAAGAAAAAGGCAAAACAGCATTTAAATAAGCCGTACGCTTTTTGGAACATCACCATAGTTAGTGATGAATCAAATTCAATTTATTTGGGTCAGATGGAGCACAAAAGATTTGGCTAAAGCCAAATAAATGACTTCAAGAGAACAACCTGCTCAAAACAGTTAAACACGGCGGAGGAAATGTGATGGTTTGGGGGTGTTTCGCGGCATCTGGTGTCGGAAAGCTCGTGTTCATAGGTAAGACAATGGATAAGCATGTGTATCGCGACATTCTTAAAGAAAATTTAAATCCAAGTATCGAAAAACTGGGCCTTAATGGGACAACTTGGCAATTTCAACAAGATAATGACCCAAACCTTTTGTCTTATCTTGTGCAGGAGTGGTTGATATACTATTGCAAACAACTTAAAATGCTCCCCCAATAGCCGGGCTTAAATCCTATTAAGCATGTGTGGCATCTTCTGGAACGGAAGATACGATTTCACCACACAACGTCTAAGGATTCTCTAAAAGAGGCTGAATGGAATAAAATAACACCTTCCGAAACTTCAAATCTGGTAAATAGTATGAAGAGACTTTTGCAGGCCGTTATTCAGTCTAAAGGAGGACCCACAAAGTATTAGCGCGTTACAGCTGCAATGGAGCAAGCTGATTACGCTACATGTACCAATACTCTTCTGATTTGAATTTGTGCCTTACTTTACCTTTCAAGGTTCAGCTTGTAAACCTAAGTCGAAATGAATTTTGTTTTTGTTGAGATACGTAATAAATAAATACATTTAAAAAATACCGTTTTCTATTTTTTATACTTTCATCAGAAGAAAAGTTATAGCACTGAGAACTTCGATTTTTCGAGTGTGCCAATACCTTTTTGATTCACTGTATGTAAGGAAAGCGTAGGCATCGAAATATTACAGCGAACACAATCGAATGAGTCGAGAGGAAGTCGATTAACGCATCCTTATAATGAATGCAGATAGAAGGCTGGGAGGGATCTTTAATTAATAGCTTGATTTCGAAAAGCCTCTTTCTTATACCTGTTTATTTAAATGAACAACTAAATCATAATTATTTTCTTTTTTCTCAGGGTGATTCTGGTGGACCATTGATATTAAAGAACGGGCATGTGCCGTATGTGGTTGGTATAACATCTTTTGGATTGGGCTGTGCAACAGAAGCTCCGGGCGTTTATACGCGAGTATCAAAATATCTCGACTGGATAGAGACGATTGTATGGCCAAAGTAAAGACTTGCACCGCCTAGCAGTCAACTCAACAATACTTCAATATCTTATTGGTAATTTTTATTTAGCACTTAAACTTTTTATACAATCTTTGTACTACTAATCCTCTAGCCTTTATTACTTAAATAAATCTAAAGTTATTGTAAAGTGAGATTTACTAATCTTCCTATTTGCCTAAGTAGAGCTCCAAGCCGTACGCTCAATCCAATCCAGGAATGAGAATATGCGCGTGTAGACACCTGGATTTGGACTGCGGCAAAGCAGTCCAAACGAAGTGATGCCGATCAGGTGGTAATGTATGCGTTCAGTGCGTCGCCTACCTCTAATGTTGTATTGCAGTGGACCGCCTGAGTCCCCCTGGAAGAAGATAAAAAAGTTAAATATATTCATTTTATTCAAAGCCCAAGTATTTCCTATCACACCTGACAAGTATCGCGATGCATTACCAAATCTTCGGCACACATTTGACTCTGAATTATACCACGCGGTACCTCATCCAATTGCGGTAGCTGCTCATTGCACTCATCATTTGCAATGAGAGTCATATTGAAGTCGGTGAGTCGTTGTGTTGGCGCGTGTGCAAACGAGGTAGCGCCATATCCCATGGCAAAGGCGGTGGCAATGGGCAAATCTGTACGCGTCCACAATCTTATAGGGCGAACGAACTCTGTGAATCTATGTTTGAAAACGTGATGAGGAAATATGATCGAATAAAGTAACGTTTTTTCACTTTGAAATACTCGTACATATATACTTAATATATTATATATATATGACTTTATGGGTTTACTCACTCAATGCTCGCATTCAACTGCAGTAGCGCAATGTCATTATAGTAGGTTGTACCGTCATATTGTGGGTGTGTGTATATATTTCTTATGCGAAATATTTGCGGCGCCAAATTCTTTTCATCCACCAAAAGATTCAAATCACCAATGCGTGCTACTGTTGGCACTTCGCTGGAAAGTGGAATATATGTATTTGTATTAGAGTGAGTTTTCCAATACAGTGTATTAATAAATGCTGAGTTTTTTCAGTGCATTGCTAATACATATTATTTCATGTAAGTACAAGGATTCGTATATAGAATTAGAGTAAACAGGCTTACGTTGTGCATTTATGAACTACATATTTTCTCTTATGTCTACTAACTGAAGTAAATGAATTTTTTTGTTCAAAAAATAATATAAGGATTCGAGGAACGCTGAATGTGGGTATTTTCCCGCTATATGGCGCTGGTTTTTATACAATTTTAAAATTTCGATTTAGGGTTAAATAAAAATGCAGCTGCTAAGACCTGTTTTGTCAAAGAAAAACGTTTACTGACGTGAGGGTGTAGAAGGTGGATACAAATGTTGGACATTAGGCATAAAAACAGTTTCGCACTGATTTTGATGCGATTTTCTAAAAATATATCTGTTCATAAAAGAACGCAGGGTTGTCTAGATAGTAGTTTCTTTAAAAAACTAAAAAACAAATCAATTCCTTTCAAAATTGAATTAAAAGCTGCATTCTGCATGTAAACACGTATGTTTTTCCTTTTTGGAATACAGGGTTGCCCTATAGTGGTTTCTTTTTAAAAATTCAAAATAATTAACAAAAATCAATTATTTTCATTTTACACCAGTTTCATGCACTTGAAAAAGTGTATTTCAAAAGTGACGTTTATATCTCAGTAGTAAACAATTCCTAGGTACCGTTTTTTATCTTCATTGTCATCTTTGATACTTATCAAGTAGGCAGATGTACAATTTATTACAATAGATCAGCGCTTTAAAATTATTAAAACTTTTTATGTAAATGGTCGATCATTTAGAACAACTTATTGCAAAATTTGTGAATTTTTTCTTTGAAATAATCGTCCGAATGAGTCGACTATTCAAAGATTGATGAAAAATTTCACTAAACTGATTCTCAACAATTGGGCTTTCATGAATCAACTGTTTGGTGGATTTCACCTGTAGACGTGCTCATGGTGAATATTTAAATGGTACCATTTTGCACGTATAATTATCGTATTTTGAATAAAAATAGTGAAACCTGGATAATTTAAAATTTAACGTGTTTTTTGAAAGACCCTTTATAACAAATATTATTTCCCATTTTTGACCCTCTACGGTACGATAGTGCAGCAAATTGAGGACTTTTAATTTTCTTTCTGGCTTTATTACGATGAGCGGAAACAATATTTCATATTTCTTATTCCTGTTATTTGCTGGTATAATTTAAAAAATGTTTATAAACTGAATTCCAAATTCAGTTCAAATACCTATGAAATGTTTTAAGTTTAGACTTCTGTTTTGTAATTTCCACAGAAAGAACTCAATAACAATTTTGCTAATGCTTTTTTTTTTTTTGTTTTTTTGACCTCTGGCACCCTACTAAGAACTGAGACACTCACCCTGTCACATTTGTACAATGCGCCGCTGTAATAACGAAATTTTCGCTTATCAAACTGCCGCCGCATTTGTAGTCATATGAGTTGTCTTCCCTCTGAAAGCCCAGCGCTGTCTATAAGAAGATGAGAAAATTCAGAATATTTTAAAATTTATGTTTCAAATACCAAGAATAATTTTTATTATTATGGAGAAATATTTAGCACATAATCATACGAGTATATGCATGTACATGTAATATAAGAGAAAAGCTAAACTACTAGTTCGAGAGCGACCAGAACAGAACCAATCACAAAATGATTAATTACAGCTATGTGCAAAATTATTATTTTTCCTATCAAAATCAAAATGATAGATATGTAGATACAAAAGATATCATTGATTTCAATAAATATGGTGAACTAAATTTTAAAGTGAAACATTTATCAGTAAAAAGTTACAGAAAAGATGACCTACAAGAATATCAAAAAGTCAAATTCCAAGTATAGTTTTATTATGAGTTTGTTTTTTGATACAAAAAGGCAAAGTATTTAAAAATAATTATATATATAATGAGATTTTTAATACAATTTTCATTCTTTCCAATGTACGAGGGTTGCTATTTATATTAATGCCCTTGCGAACTCCAAGTGTTGTTAGGAGCCATCTAACATTGTCATTCGAATGTTTGACCTAGATTAGATTAGATTTGTGGGGGGTTGGACAAGTCCCAGAACTCAATCGGTAGACCATTGTACTACACCTGGATAGATATCAGTAGAAATAATAGAGATTGGAAAAATAAAAGGTGGATGGTAAAAACGGATAAATTAGTTTGAGGTCACTCTTCCACAAATATCTTGGATTCATTGATAAATTTTAAGAGATCCGGAAGAGGAAGAGTATGAATTTCGTCCATACTCAGTGTATTGCAACCCAATATCCTAAGTCTGATTCTGGAAAATGCAGGACAGCTACAGAGAAAATGATCTGCAGTGTCGTCATTCTCTAGACAGGATAGGCATATCGTGCTGTCCACGACCCCCATGGTAGCCATATGCTGACCACGGACGTTGTGCCCTGTGCTTACACCCACCAGTACTCTCAGGCCCTTCCTGCTGAGTTTTAGAAGAAAGGTCGCTGTTTTCCTGTTTGGTTCTTTCACAAAGCTCTTGGCTACTCTGCACGAGTTCAACTCAGACCAACGACCTCTGTGGGTAGACCTTATGAAGTCGTCAATCCACAGTTGTATCGCCTTGCAGAGCCTTCATTTGCCAATTAATCAGCTATATACCAATTTTATCATAAACGCAGGTAGAACATTTTGATGTCTGGCTTTAAAAATTAATCTCGGGCAAAAAAAAAAAAAAAATAGAATTAAACCGTAAACATTTTTGCGCGATTAATGTTGGCAATATTCGACGTGTATTAGGAATAAAATAATGCTTCGATGAACTATATATTATACGGCGAGCCAGTGCCATCCTTTATATATATTTACTCCTTCCGCTCCATAGTGAGGCATAGGCAACGAAAACGCATGATTTAGGGACGAAAAAATCTGGTGCAATGTCATATTTCGGCGCCGGTCAGTTGCAATAAATTCCGTGTAGTTCATCCAAAATCAGTTGTAGTCAGAAAATATCGATGCTGTGGGCGAAATGATTGAGCAATATTGTCATGTCACTGTGAGATTTAACTATCTTGGCGGCGCAATAAATCCCCTCAAAACAATACGTATCGATCTGCACTAGTATGACATCAATAAGAGCAAAATGTACTTGCGGTATCTAACAAAGTCCAGCTGATAGAGCTTTTACTGGTAAAGTGCTTATTAATAATCTGTAGGTCCATAGAAAAAGGTTTAGAAGTAAAATCCAAGGAATATTTTATTTGCTTAAAGGCATTAGTAGGCAAAGGCAAAGTAGATTTCACAGAAGAGAAGATAACTGGGGTGGCAATCAATGTTTATGTGTAAGAGGTTGCGTTACTTCTTTCTCACAAATTTGGTAACGTCATGGGTCTCTTCCTATATTCGTAGGCAAATCACTGCAAATACGCAAATTAATATAATAGCTTCTATATACAACAATGAATCAGAATAAATAAAATGAGTTGATAAACGAAAATCCATCCATTTTTTGATGAATACATGTAAAGAGTTCTTCAAAAGACACCCGCAGATGTTGATTTAAGATAAAACATATATTATAAAAATTTACGATATTTCAGGTTTCACTATTTGTATTCAAAACACGGCTCTTAACAATTATATTTGAAAAAAGATATCACTTAAATGTTCACTACGTCCACAGGTAAAATACGCCGATTCATGAAAGCCTTATTGTTGAGAACGTCGAGATATCCATCTTGAAGGTCGTTCAGCAACACTTTGCACTACAGCAGCAATATTCTCAATAGAACGTTCAGTTTCTGACCTACCAGTCCTTTTTCTATCCTCGACTGTCCTTTTTCTATCCTCGACTGTCCTGACTGGTCCTGTTTCATGAAATTTTTTCACCAACCTTTGAATAGTCGACTCATTCAGATGATTATTTCCACCAAAACAATCACTAATTTTGCGATAAGTTATTCTCAACGATCTTTCCATAATAAGTTTCAATGATTTTAATGCGTTGTTCTATGCCTTCTGCCTACTTGACAAATATCAAAGATGACATGAAAAAGGAATTACTGGCATCTAAGCGTCACTTTTGAAAGACTTTTTATGTAGAAGTTGGCACAGAATTAATCATCTAACTTTGTTCTTGAGTAACTTTTCTAGTTAAGAGATTATGACCAGTTGAGATGTGTTAAAATTGGGAATTTTTATATTCCTTGGTAGCTTGGTATTGTGCTAAATACGCACTGAATTTATCGTTTTTCTTTTCATAATCTAATATCTTTTAAACAAAATATAAGTACGAGCATTAAGGTGGCTCTTAAAAAAGGGGTTTTCACACAATTATGAAATCTATTATATATTAAGACTTCCATCGAAATTTTTCGGCCAAATATTTTACGTCAGCTGGACCAATTTTAAAATAATAATTGCAGAAATGGAGTTTTTTTTTTACAAAAACTTTAGTTTGAAAAACATTTAAATTTAAATAATCTCAGGCAATATAATAGTTTTAGCTTAGAATTGCATACAAATATTTAAAAAAATGTATGAATGGAAGCAAAAAAATGAGATTTTCGATGCTATTTTTTACTTTTCTTGGAAGACAGGTTTAAAGAAAAAACTTGAATAACTTTGCAAACACTATCATTATTTCTGCCGTGAAAAGTTTCCTCATACATAGTGGCGCAGAATTACTTACCTAATTATGTTTTTGAATAACTTTTTCACTCAATAAAAGAAACTAATTTTTAAAGTAATTTGCAGAATAATTTGTAAATGGAATTTTTTTTATGTAAAGTAGGAAACAATTAGAGAAAAATCGTTAGTTCAAAACTTTACCAAGCAAAAATTTTTAACGAACTCTCAAGGTTTGGTTAAAATTTTTTTGATGATATTTATTAATTGACTAAATACAGAAAAGAAATCAGTCAAGCAATAAAAAAAAATTTTTTAAATAATTTTTAAAATATAATATCTAGATAATGGTTTAGTTTAAAACTAATTATTCGTAAATTACCTAATTAATAGCATTTTTAAGTATCTAGGCCGACTTTCAGTATATTGTTAGAACTTAAGACAAAACTGAAACTTGTAAGGCCCGCGAAGGTTTTTTTTGCTGGCGGTCTGGAGCATTTTTTCCGTATAACGAATATACGCTGATATAATTTTATAAGTATATACATATATATAGAAAAAAATAACCAACCGACAGAAAAAAAAGCTGCCAAAAAGCAACGCTACTCTTCAGGCACTTCAAACTTATGTATCCTTTTTTACACCAGAATTCATTGAGATTTAAAACTGAACACTCTAGATTTTTCTAAAAGCTCTAATTAAGAAGTCTGATATTTCGACGAAAATTTATTGCATTTTTTTCTAGCTTGAAGCATCGATTTATATGATTTTTATATGAGAATGAAAGGTATAATTATAAAAAAAATATTCAAACTAAATACGAAGTAAATAAACTGTAAAGAATTGTTCTAAGCTTCATTGATTTTTGACTTTAGACAACAGTGTTGATATATACATATATATGTATATGTGTATGTATATGTATATATATGTTAACTTTACTAATTCACTGTGTATATGTTCAAGTAACATAATCATATATTTCCAAATATTTCATTTTCCTATATTTCAAAATAGTTTGATCAATAATTTAAATAAATGTGACCTTTCACTGATCCCAAAAGTTTAATCATTTATCTGTGCGTATGTTTGTGGGTATGTGTGTGTTTTTCTTAGGAAATTTACATTTAATTAAATTTTAAATTTATAGTTTTTATGCAAATTAATGGCACAGATTGTAGGGTTTGCGTAGACCATTCAACTCTATCGATGCGTTCATAATACACGGGCTGAAAAGTCCCTGGCCTAACAAATAGATGGCACTCGTTTTATTGCTTTCACCTCTTTTTCAGTTATTTGGAGACTATTTGAAGTCCAAATTAAAGTCCAAGCTCAATAAAAAGCTTTTTTAAATCCATTTCGTTTCGTTTTTTCGAAATGATTCAATAAAAAATTTTAGCCCGAGATTCAGCAGTGGCCAGTAATCACTTTAGGGTTCAGTGAGTATCACTAATAGTGTCTAGCGCTTACTGTCTGAATTCCGACATAGATGTTCTATATTCGGGTTTTATATTTATAATTGAAATTAAATCAAAATATACACATATGTATGTATGTATGTACGTAGCTGCGTAGCTTACCATGTGCGGGTATTCACCGGGTGATGCCAATATGCGGCCATCGAATTCTGAGTCATTTGCATCCGCTGTTGTGTCTTCATCATTGTTGAAGATGCGTTGAATATATTGGCTGTATTCTTAACAAAGAAACAACAAATAGGAAATGAGAATCCATATGCAGATGTGCGCATGAGCATAAATACTTACTTCTTTCACAGAGTCGCCGCGGTTTTCCTTGTTGCTTTGGAGGATTGACGGGCTGGCGATTTGGATCTATATCACTTTCTGCCACTTGGTTTAATAAACTATTGCGATCAATACCCCATTCCGGAGGGCCATTAAATCCTCTATTGTGATCCGGTCTTCTTTCTGCATTAGGATGAAATTCTTGCCTTTGTATACTATCCCTTTCTTGTTCATTATGAAATTCTGGACCACGATCACGCATATTGAACTCGTGCCTGCGATTTTCCCACGCTTGTTCTTCTGCATAACCAGGAGGTATTATTTTAGCATCACTCACAATGATATTCAAATTGGGCATTGCAGGTGCCATTGGGTTTGGCTTCACTAAAATATCAACTTCCAACTCGAATTCATCGATACGTTTCACAGGATTTTCAAAAACATCATTGTGTTGTTGTAGCGGCTGAATTGGCGCGAATCGATTGTGTGCCTGCACTAGATATAACACCGTTAAGCTGGCTAGCAAAATAGTTACAGTTTTGACGCACATCTCCGACCGACGGTACGAAAAGAAAGGAGAAAAGAAAGCACAGCAATAACTCTTAAACGATTCACAATCCGCACAGCTTTGTTGTCAATAATGTACTAAAGACGGCAAAGCATGAAACATGATTGTAGCTGTTGGCTTATCTGCTAGATAATGCGTTTTTCGAATTAATGTACTTATGTATGTATAAAAAAGTATGTGAATATATTTTTGGAAACACCCGCAGCTTGAGAGATGAGAGAAAAATAAAATTACCATGTGGTCTTCGGGGTTTTTATTAATGATAACACTGTGCAACAACAAAAAAGTATTGGATACTATTTTTTTAAGTTTACAGTTGCCTTTTTATCGGGAGCCACTACTTAGGATTAAACGGAATACGGAGTCACAAAATATATACAATTAAAAAACGGAGGTGGATTGGGAAGGGGGGTTGCGCAAAATTAGTCACAGCATCGGAGGATTTATAATTTTTGTAAATAACGCCTTACGCCAATAATATTAATAGAAATAAAATTTTCTTAACAATTTGTGAAAAAATAAAAAAAATATTATTTTTTGTTTAGTAAAAAAGTAATTTAAAAACAACAATATGATGATTGATTTTGCGCCACCTTGTATAAAATATATTCAAATATTTCATGTTGAATACTACTACTACTACGACTATAATTTTTGCAGAATATATCAACAACAACTCCTTCCTATATGAAGCTTTTATGTCCCTTTGAATCAAAATAGAATACAAACACGAAAGAACAGCTAAAGCGGATAACACCGAAATTTATATACCGCAGCACTTCTCTGTAAAATTAAAATTAAATTTGTAAAATTAACTTTTGGAATCTAGCTAACTCATAGACACTGAGATTTAAAGCTTGTAACATCAAGTTAACGGGCAACAATTTGTTTTTAATATATAAAATGTGGGCCAAGGTGTTACTCGTATCCATTAGCTACAATAGTTATGTCGGATACATATGTCAGATATGATGTAGAGAGCAATATGTGTACCAAGTTGGAAGGAGCGTTAACCCAGTCATGGGCGTGGCACCACCTACTATTTCAAATTTCACTTGGCTCGTATTTATTCATTTCATTATTTGTTCCTAATCTGAGTAATTTTGCTTATTTTATATTAGACATATCTCGTTTCGTCTTTTTTCAAAATTACCTTAAATGGCAGTCATGCGTGGTGATTGACCGATTTCGACCATTTTCAAACCAAGGGTAATACAAAACATACTACGTGTGATAAGCTCTGATTCGATATTTTCAACGAAGAGTTTGGTATTTTTTAGCATAAACTTGCATGTAACATTTTCACTTACGAGTTTTATTTGATATTTTTTCAGTGAGTTCAAAAATCCATCTCACCACAGGATACCGTATGAAACATGACACCGCGTGAATGTCGTCAAGAACATATGACAATTGCCCCAAAAATTCTCGCGTCGATTGATGTAAAGAAAAGTTGAAGAAATTCAGCCACGGCGGTTCAACTAACGTCATAGCTGGTGACTTGGTGAATCTTGGATCTATGCATACGAGCCAAAACAAAATAGCAGTCGAGTATTCCAAGACGAGCTTAATCATACAAAAGTTGTTCGCGGAAGAAGAACCTCAAAGCAAATGGTTGTTTATTTTTTTCGGAAAATCTGGTCATGTCGTAACTGTACCTCTAGAGGAACTTGACAGTAAATTCTGAGTGGTACCCAAACTATTTGTTTGCCAGAAGTTTTTCCGAGAATTAAGGAAAACCACCGCCGGAGACGAATCATCGTTCACCAAGACAATGCGAGCTCTGACGTATCGGATCACAAAAGACAGTTTCTGGGCACTCGAAAAATCGAATTAGTGGATCATCAAAATAGGGCTGTAATTTCGACACCTGACATGATTCATTTTTGTTCCCGAACATCAAAAATAAAATGAGAGGGCAATGTTTTTCAAGACCTGAAGGAGCTGTTGAAGACTTTAAACAATTCGTTTTGGAAGTGGCAAAAATTTTTTGGAAATTAATTCAAACGAATGTAAGTGCATTGACTTGAAAGAAGAATATTTTGAAAAGCAAAAAAAGCCATTTTTATTATTATTTTACGTTGTTTTCATTCATTGAAATTTTTGATTGAATTGAGTTTGAACTTTATGTAAATTAAAAAAAACTGTTTTCATCAAAATTTCACACTTACTAATCAGAATTTGTAGAAAAATCTTGGGTATGCAATATGATAGCCGTTTAAATTATAATCAAGTGTCTTGCAAACCGCATTGTTTTTTATAATTTTTTTTCACTAATGTAGTTGGGAGTTCAAAAAAAAAATCAAGCATTCGTTGTTTGATTAAATTTTTTGAACCGTGCAATAAAACTCAGATTTTTTTTTTATTATTGATCGTAAATTTGAAAACCTCAAAGTAATTATCAATTATTAATTTTTTTATAAAACTAATTAAGACTATTGTTCTTGACACAAAAACCTATTCCACCTATTTCAACATCCTGGGAAGCATTAACTTACAATTTTGGCTAGAATTTTTTTATTATGAAAATAATTATGAAAATTTCTGACGTGATTTCTTTTTAAATAAATTGTTTCTACACAAAATACGAAGCACGATTTCTGTCAGATAGCTAACAATCTGGCTAAGAAAAATAAGTGAAGCTACTTTCTAAAAATTATTGTCATTGGACGAAAAACTTTCATAAACCGACGAAAATTTGAAACCGTCATTTTCTGAATTGGGTATCGATATTTTGAGTATTGAGTCTTTTTATTTAGATATTATTGTGTATTCGATTTTTCTGAAGCGATAATTTCTCTTCGATTCGTGTTCCCAGTTGGGCCATATCCTAAGTCGTGCTCAGAAGAGTGGTGTGGCTAACATCAGTCAGCTAACCAAGCGGTTTATTTATGTAAAAACTGAGATGAAAAATCAATTCAATCTACACACATAGTACTTCGTTACCATCTCAACAACGTCTGATTGAACAAGTGTGTAAATACGTGTGAAGTTAGCGGGCAGAATTTTGTTGCTGAGTACGAGTACCCGGTGATGTGGCAGCCGAAGTGACTCTTACAATTTTGTTTTTCACCATAGCTATTGGTCCAAGGAAGATAGATTACTAGGTTTGCTATTTAGCTATGGTGAAAAAAAAATTGTGAGCGAAACTTTGGCTGCCACGTCGTTTGGGAGATTTTGCAGCCGAATTATGCACGATCATTTAACACGCATTCGAACACTCTTCCAATCATTCGTTGTTCAGATAGGAACGGAGCAACAAGATGGAGGACTGCCTTGATTTTATTCGTATATCACTAACACATCCTAATCACCAGCCGAAATATGCATGATAATTTCACGCATATTCCCACACAAAGAAAAATATTTTACATCTATTATTTTAATTTTACAACTTGAAGTTATGTCTAAACTAAAACACGCAATTTGTTAAGGCATTCGGCATAAAAATAAATCTGAAGTCTACATTGATTCTGCGTATCATAAGCGATTCATTGGACAAGCCACTTTCCAAGACATTACATTTCGAAAAAAGTTGGACTATGTTGTGCAGTGTAATATTAACCATTTGTCTTATTTGTTTTGCCTCTAACAAGGAAGCGACTTACTCCATTTGTTTTTATTGTTGTATCTCGACTTATACATGTCTAAACACTTTCAAAATTGTGTCGACTCCAAAACTAATTAGTCATGATCGCTTTTAGATTATAAAATAAAAAATTTAACATTGTTAAAATATGTATAAATATCTGCATACAGGTAACAAATTTCATTTATTTTTAAAATGCAATAACAATAAAAATGATTGTTTATTATAATTTTTTAAAGACTGATTTTCAAAGTGGCTGGATCAACGACGCTGGCGCTTTGTATTTGATGAAATTGCGAAGTGCCTCCTAGGTTTTCATATTGAGCTGGAAATAGCAAAAAAAACAAAAAAAAAAAAGAAATTGTTGACGTAAATTATAAAAGCTCGAAATCACTTAAGAAAGGTTTATGATATGAATAACTGGTAAATATATTAGTTGTTGTTGGAGCATTCATTTGCTTTCTGTGGTTTCTCCTTCCGATATAATTCGTAGAAAATAATAAAATAGACTAAAAGCAAGCATGGCAGCCGTGCCAAATGCATTGATACATGAATACAAGAATAATAGAAAAAGTTCTTTTCTAATAGCAGTCGCTCCTCGGCAGACAATGTCAAACCTCCGAGTGTATTTCTGCCATGAAAAAGCTCTTCATAAAAAACCATTTGCCGTTCGAAGACGGTTTAAAACTGTAGGTTTTTCCATTTGTGGAACAACGTAAAGACGCATAGCCTAAATAGGAGGAGTAGCTCGGCCAACATCTAATAGACGTGTACGCGCCAATTATATACTTTTATTTTATATTTAAAAGCAATAATACTAAATTTATATCATTTACTAGACCCGTTTTATTTAAAATAGAAGCTATCGGCTACCTTTTTAAGAATTAAAAATGTAAATGGGGCGTATTATAAAGAGTGATCAGATTTGAGGTACTACCAATATGGCTTTTTGACAGTTCACGCGTGACTTTGTTTGTTTTTATATCCTTGTTCACTCCGCTCGGGAGCATAGGGCCTCTACAAGACTCTTCCATCGTACACGGTTCTGGGCTGTTGTTTTTGTGTTATCCCATGTGTTAGTTCGCGGGCACGGCATCTACTAGTTTGCGCAACATCGACCTTCACCTTGGCCAACCGCGACCTCTGTTTCCTTATGAATTCGCGTCCAGTGTCATTCTCGTAATTATGTCAAAATAACTACCATATATAATTTTCTTCAGTATTCAGTGACATTTTATCATAGAAAGACTTGTGCCTCAACTTTTACAAATCGTACAGTTGTATTACGAAAATCGATGCTCTGCGAAAAGTGATCATCGCGCGCTTAGGCCTACTTATGGAGTTCAGTGATGAGACCCATTTTTGGCTTAATGGCTACGTCAAGAGCAACCCGAAGCTATTCAAGAGCAGCAATTACATACATTGGAAACAACCTTTTGGTGCGACCTGTGGGCTAGAGGAATCATATTCTCATTGCGAACGCGCAAAGACAAACGACTTTTTGATGTAAGAAATTGAAGCTAATGATCTTTACATCATTTGGTTCAAATAAGTCGGAGGTACTTGACATTCAACCGTGGAGCAATGGATTTACTGCGCCGTTGTTTCGGTGAGCCATTTACATCTCGTCTCGGACCAATGATTGGCCACCAAGATCGTTTGAATTAAAGTTATTCCCGAGATACCGACGGAAGTCCACTAGCGAGTCATTCAAAATTGGTGTTTACAGATGGCCGAATTACGGGGCAGTTGCGGCCAACATTTGAAAGGGATTATCTTAAAAAAATAAAAATTTATCATTTAATCTTGCGACATCTAAACTATACCGAAACTGAAGAACAGCGTGGCTGTACTTTCAAAATATTATGAAAAGAAGGATTGTGGGCAAAGCAGGTTAACCAACGGAATATAATAAAATCCCTTCTCGGGCGAGCCTGTTAGAGCGTGTGTCCCCAGGTGGTGAATACGGGATTACCTTCCAGGTATGGCTGGTAACAGAGAACTGAAATATCTCCCGTAAATCACATAACTCGTAGACGTAAACTTCGTTAAAAAGCTACTTTTCCTCGACGTCTCTGACGAAGGGAAGTAACTTCCTTTTTTCGTTTGTTTTTTCAGCTCTATATCCTTTCATAGGCCTTAAGTGCAAGTTAAAACTATGACCGAGTGTTTGGAAGATAATCAATCACGTTTTTCCGGCCTATTCGAGTTCAACTGCACCGTTTGGCAATGCTTGAAATATTATACAATTCGAGGCCCTTTCCTTTGGGCTATATGCAAAAAGCACACTCGACTGTGGCCGGTTCATGAAAATATTTATAAATTTTGCTTACCGATGATTTGTTTTTGTAACGCTTCCAACTCCTGGTCATTACTGTATTTCAAAAATTGTACTCCTGGTTCATTGGCTGGTGCTGCGAATGCCAGAACAAGTAAGCACGCCAAAACAGCGAAGATGCCCTAAAAAATGAAATATACAGTATAATTATATATATGTACATGTATGTAGGAACATTTCTAAAGTTTATAATTTCATTTGTAAATAACATATTTATGTAGTATTTACAGGGAGTGTGTTGTTCAGCATTCTAATAAATAAGGTTATTCAACACCATTTGTGGAACAGAAAAGTTACTATGAAATACTGAAAGAAGAAAGCGAGCAGATCAGTTTTGTGCAATTCTTGATTCTAGCTTCACATGATTTAGTTGTTCTTTACAGGGGATCAAAATATAAAAATTTTAGTCATAGAAATATTTTTAAAGGGTGTAAAAAGTGTTATAAGTATCTACTGATAGAAATATTATTGCTAATGTTCTGCGAAATCCTATCAGGATAATTTTTGTAGAATATTTTAACCACCTAACTATGTAGTAGAACTTTTCTCTATTGATTTAACCCCTTTTTTAAGAAAAGTCCAGAAAGTTCTTTTAAATAATACAGGGTGGTCGCTTTGCACTTGAACTACAGTGGGAAATATTGCGAACTTACTTTCAAAATCAATCTTGTGTAGCTCAAATAGTGCATTTATTGAAAATATATTAAGTCAAAATATGGGGCATTCTTTCTGAACGTGAGACCCCCTGCCCCCAGAATAGATTTTGACGAAAAGAGGTCTATGAGGGCTTAAAATGTAGGTAATTATGTTTACTTTCGAAAGCAAAGTGGCACTTCTTGAAATTCAAAATGGCGGATCCAATATGGCGGATTCAATATGGCGCAATTTTGCAGTTCGTGCATCAGATTTATGCTATGAACTGATGATAAAAAATGTGATGAATAATCAGTGACCAATAAAAATAAATAATTAACTTGGAAATATGTAAAATTAAATCCAATGCAACAATTTTACTTAAAAATAAATAAAGAAAACACGAAATAGCATAAATCTGATGCACGAACTGCAAAATTGCGCCATATTGAATCCGCCATATTGGATCCGCCATTTTGAATTTCAAGAAGTGCCACTTTGCTTTCGAAAGTAAACATAATTACCTACATTTTAAGCCCTCATATACCTCTTTTCGTCAAAATCTATTCTGGGGGCAGGGGGTCTCACGTTCAGAAAGAATGCCCCATATATATATACATATATAACAAGCAAAGCTGGCACTTGTGGAGATCGAAAAACCCGCATGGAAAGATCGAGAAGCCAATGCGTCCCGAAAGAGTCATAGTTTGTTGCAGATCTTGGAACGGTGGTACTTTTGGCCGATAGTCATGTTATCGGCCGCCTCGGCGATGTCAATTGGCACCCTTGGGGTTGCGATTCGATGCCATTAGACTTTCTTTGTAGAGTGCTGTAAAGAACTGATGTTATGCGAAAAATCAATTAACGATTAAGGCCCTAAATATCGAGGAAGCCATTCGTGATTATATAATACGAACATATATGTATGTATATAGATGTAGGTTCCTTTAACTCCTATTTCAAGCATTTTTCTTCGCTAATGAACACGGTTATGTGCTGTGAATCTGAGTTTGTCTTAAATTTTGTGTTTAGAAACGGATTTCGGTGTTGAATCGTTGAACATGTTACAGAACGTCTATGGCGAGTGTGCTTTTGCTTTATCAAAAAAAGGGTCTACGTGTGGTATAAGGCTTTTGTAGAGGGCCGAGGAATCGTAGAAGATTTGCCCCGAACTGGTCGCCCATCAACGTCTTTAACGGATGAAAACGTCAAAAAAGTCAAGAAAATGGTGCTGGAAAACCATCATTTAAGTTTAAGAGGGATAGCTTGTGACCTTAGCGTATCTCACGAATCAATTCGCAACATTTTACACCATTAGTTGAGCATGAAACGTGAGGCTGCTCGACTCGTTCCAAGAGAGTTGAATTTCTTTCAAAAAATTCATAGGAAGAAGCTGGCTGAAGACATGCTTGAACAAGTGAATTCGAACCCAACGTTTATCCAGCACATCATAACAGGTGATGAGACGTGGGTATATGAGTTTGATATGCAAACCAATCAACAGGTAGCTCCATGGCGCTATACACATGAGCCGAAACCCAAAAAACCACGTCAAAGTCGATCAAAAGTGAAAGTCATTCTACTCCTTTTCTTTGATTATCATGGTGTGGTGCACTCGGAATTCATTCCAAATGGTTCTACGGCAAATAGGAAATATTACTTCGAAGTTATGCTACGTTTGAGAGAGATTGTGAGTAGGAAACGGCCGAATTCGGGGAAAGAAAACTCATGGAACGCACCGTCTCACAAGGCTCATATTGTGAATTCTTTTTTGACCAAAAACTCAACAAATATCATCGAATAACCACCGGATTTAGTCCCCTGTGACCTTTTCCTTTTCCCAAAACTTAAAATGCCACTCCGCGGGCGCCGCTTTGAGTCGATAGACGCCATTAAGAAGAGTTCTCTGAAGGTACTGAAGAAGATCGCTTCAAACGCTTTTAAAAGTTGCTTTGATGACTGGACTAATCGTTGGCATATGTGTATTGCTTCGAATGCAGCCTATTTTGAAGGCGACAAAATAAATTTTGATGATTAAATAATTATTTTGCGTTTTATTGAACAATTCCCGGTAACTTTTTGATAGAATGTATGATATTTCACATTGAAATGAAAAAATGACTTCAACTGTGCCATCGTGCCACCCTTTAAATACATATTTCGTAATCAGCTAAGACTTGCGTAAATAAAAACGCATGCAAAGCAACAAACCAGTTTTATTGGCTTCGTTACTCCCTTCCATTAGGAGACATACATATTTGTTCGACATACTGACACACTTTTTTACACATTTTTTTGGAACACGCTCGAACTCATGTATGAGATACAAATTTTTGCAACTATTTTCATAAAGTCAAAACTTTCTTAATTATCCACCAAATGTTTTCAACTTACCACAATAGTTTTCATTTTCTTGTATATAATTATTGCTGCGCTTATCCAATACAAATTAATTGCCAACTAAGACGCTTGCAGACGTAACATCTTCATTTTATAGGCAACGTGGATTTAGTGGTCCCAAAACTTGCTCAGGCACTACTCGCGGAAGATTAATATTTAAGTTTCATCTTGATAAACATGTTTCATCTATTAGTACACAATTAGACGACATACTAATGAGTTGCGAAAATTTAAAATAGTTTAAAAAATCAGGTTTTGTTTTTGCTCCACTAGTTTTGTTAAATTTGCTCGCTACCACTCGTAGTTTTGTTCAAATTAAATTGCTTTTGGTCTTAATTGCCGGCCAAGTCACCCGCAGTGCCGGTCACCGGCTCGTCGTTGATCAGAAGTTGATATGTATGAAATTATTGTTTTGTTATCATTTTGAATATGAACTTAGTTTTGTCTTGTATTGTAACGGGTGTTTTTGTTTGAAGTATAGAAACTGCTTTGAAACAGTTAACCACTTTTTTCGAATATTTAAAAATAAAACGTCTAATTTGGACCACAAATCCTAGTTGAAGTACGCGGATCATTGAATAAGTCTTTAGAAAAAGATAGACAAGTAAATTGCAACTTACGCAAACTTTCAATTTTTGTTTGTGCAATTTTCTTAATATTTAATTTAATTATATCGTATCGTAGGCTCTTTATATTTTGTATTATTTTACTTTTTAACTAAAAAAAAATAATTTTTACTAAATAAAAAAAGTTAGTTTGGGTGATGGAAACCTTTGCTTTGACCTTTACAAGCTCCATTGTTTAATGGTTTGTGTACTGCAGCTGTCCAGTTTACAAATGTTAAATATGATTGGCGGGTGATTAATTTTGCTCTACCTTGTAGTTAATGTGATCTATTAATAAGTGTAATAGTTCATATAGCTCTAATAAATAATTGTAATAATATAAGTACATAAATCTGTAGAATTGATGCTTACATCCTTGGTTGGTTGTTTTGGCCGAGCTCCTTCTCAAATTTCTTGATGTTTTTCACAAATGGAAGGAAAGAGTTTTATGAGAAGTTTTTCCATGACGGAAATACACTGGCAGGGTTGCCATTATCTGCGAAAGGGTTATCGTTTAAAAAAAAACTTATATAATATATTATAATTTTCTCTCAATCACCAACCCATCCGACTACGGTTGGGGCTTTCTGAATTTAATGGCTTTCTCCTCTTTTTTCAGACTTTTCGAAATAACGGCATTTAAAAATTTTTTAGGGCTGCTAAAAGCTCAATAAAATTTTTTGGTGATTTTTAGTAATAGCTAAGGTTTATTAAAAAACATCCTTGGGCAAATTTTTAAATTTGAGAAAATTGGCTAAAAAAGCCTAAAAAAATAAACATAATTAAATGTATGTATAAGGCGGCACAAAATTAATCACCCAATTTTGTTTTTGAATAACTACGAAATAAAAACAAAAACAAACAAAAAAAAAACATTTTGAGTGATGGGAATTTTTATTTTGAGCTTTACTCGCTCCATTGATTGTCTGTTTGTATACTGAAGCTGTGTAGTTCGCAAGTGCCATTTGCAAAAAGTATAAATCTTAAAAAAAAGGGTTTTTAGTTTTGCACCACTTTTTGTATTAAATTGTCCTTTTCATTCAATGTACACATATACAGTGTATTCTCTCCACACAGACATCTTTCGGACACCTCCAATAAGCAGTCACGTTTTTCAGTACATACCACAAATCTTTAAGCATTTTTTTAAATTTTTATTCCTGGGCGAACAACCCCACCAACACACGTTAATGCTCCCATAATACGTAATAGGTCCATGAATAAGTTCGTGCGGTTTTTTTTCGAAATTTGAATTTCGGATCATTCCCATGGCTTTTAAACGTTTGGAAATGGTTGATTGATCAACTCCCAAAGTTTTTGCAACCTCTTCTTGCGTTTGAGCCGGATCTTGATCGAGCAATTCCTCCAATTCGGTATCCATGAACTTCGACGGCGCGGCCAAAATCACCACTTTTAAAGCGTGCAAACCACTTCTGGCACGTTCGCTCAGCTAGAGCATGCTCACCATAAACTTCCACCAAGATACGATGACTTTCGGCTGCTTTTTTCTTCATATTAAAATAATGAAGAAGAATTCCCCGCAAAAACACATTATTTGGCACGAAATTCGACATTTTCAAGTGTGGTAAAAATATTGTTGTTTACGCTTCAAATAAAAAACTTATACTGACGTTTGTGCCTTACGACAGTAGCTCTCCAATGAATGTTTGGAAATGTGGATCGATGGAATAATAATCAAGTTACGCCATCTGTTGTAAAACCGCACGAACTTATCCATAGACCTATTATATTATTCACTTTTTACACTTTTCGCTGACTTCTCCCATAAGAGGACTCCTTACATAAGCGGAACTATTTTTCAGACCCTACACTTCACATTTCAGAATTTATGATGTAAGACCACTCTTGTTTCTAAATTAGTACAAGTCGGACAAATACAGGAATTGCCTATTGAATCTAGAAGTCCCCAATTAAGTGAACACCTATCAAAACCTTCCCCCAAATTTTACTCTTGCACAGTGTTTTTGCATGTAATTTTTTCCCTATTTTCAGTAAGATCTTTTAGGTACATACGAGTACATTTTATTATACATTATCATCATCTAAAAGGGAACATTTTGAAAGGCCTTGAAAATAAATATTTGTTTGGCGATGACTTCTTCTCTCAAGGTGAACCTTTGTCCCCCGATCAATTTTCTTAAGTTTGGAAATAAAAAAGTCCCTTTGGTCCAAATCCGGTGAATGCTTAAACTTAAATGATAGTTTTAGCTCTTGAGCTTGCATAGGTGCACCCGATCACACGAATGTTTTTATTCATCACTGAGAAGATGTGCTTCACTCATCTTGCGATATTCTTCTGACACCCAATTTTCATGAAAAATTAAAAACAATACTCCTCCTTCGTGCACTTTGTTTTACCCATTACTTATAACCAAATTGTGTATTTTGTTCAATTGGATGAATGATGTTAGTTTTTTGTGCATTTATGTAACCTGTTATCATTAAAAATATTGGACAATTATTTTTCGAGACGGATTCTCAAAGGCTTTAGATGTTACGGCTTTGAACCAAACCAAAGAAACATTCTTTGAATTCAAAGAAAATATTGTAATGCCGCGAAAAATTTGATTTGGGCTTGAAATGGATCTTAGTTAACATTTTTTAAGCTCATTTCATAAAACAAAATAAAATAAATGTATAAAAAAATTTTTTTTTTGTGATTCGAACCAAGGATTTCGGATCGGAAGCCCACATTGCTAGCCGCTGGGCTATCGCGCTGTGCTGTCGCCGCTAGCTTAAAAGTTATTTTGTTCGTCGCTACGTTTATATGAAACTGGCACTGGCAAACGAATCCATATGTATGAAAAGGATAGAAAATCACACGTACACAAAGTTTTTGGCACGATTTTCCCAACACTTTTAACAACGTGATTGTAAAGGGGCGTGGTTAGTGACAGTTTAACGGCCACGCGTGGCGGTTACGGGAAGGGTAACGTGACCGCCACTCTTCTTGCTGGGTTCTTTTTGCATTCCCTGTTTATACACTTACAAACTAATACATGTACCATACATGAAATAATTTTGCGTAGGTTGCTCTCTGTGTTTGGGTGGCGCCACCTGTAGCTGAATAGCTAAAGGCTATGTCAATATAAGCTTTTTTGCCAGCAACTTTTAAATGAATGAAGTCTGCGGTTATATAAAATAAACATATTGATAGGGACTGTGAAAAGCATGAAGAAATAATTATTTTCGAAGAATTTTTCGGACAAAAATTTATATTTTATATTAGATATTTAATTATATTTATGTTGAGATTGAGTTAATAAGAACTACTATTTGGGCATTGTGAGACGTTTTCGTCAAGCAATCCGCCAAAAAAGAAAGTATTTGTGGGAAAACAACTCGTATATTTTACACCATGCTAATGCACCGTCACAAATTGTCGTTGTTTTCCATGCATTTTTTAGCAAATACGAAACGAATTCCATCAAACAGCAATCGAATTCACCGAGTATGGCTCCCTGTGATTTTTTTCTGTTTGATCGAAAATAGAGTTCCAGTTCGACAGCTGGGTCAAACTGCGTTGCAGTTAATGAGTAGCACTTTCAAGTCGATAATGCCACTTTTATTTTGAATTTTCTGAATAAACTCCGGGAACTTTTTGATCAAGGTGTAATATTTTTATAAAAATATATTGAAATAAAAAAAGTATCTCAGTAGTGCAGCTACGCCACCAATGAGTTCGGAATTTCTATTTGATATTATCGCCAATTAATATTTAGAACCAATTAAAATTAATTGGGATATTCATGACGTCACACTTCTAAATAAATTAACTTTGTCACTAAATCTTAATTATTCTTCATTTTATAAAAGTACTTATTAAATACTCCAATTGCTTGTGGATTTTGCTGAAAGTTGCATGATTTAACGATGTATGTTGGTTTTCACACAAAGCCAGTTTAAATAAGCAATTTTATTGTGGTTGACTTGTGGCATGAAATGGTGGTTGTTATTCCCGTTTTGATTGCAAATTAACAACCAAATGAAAACTTTATTTCGTAGGTAGTCGGAATATTTAAATATGTGCGTTGTGTTTAATATTTCATGTGGATACAATAAACGATGAATATTCAACGAAAAATTAATTCAGGTTGTTTGGCACTGTTTTGTTTCGACAGCTGTTAGAGCTCGAGGATATCTCTTTTTTTAAACACATGTTAAGCAGATAATCTACAATTTAGTCAAACAAATGCAATTTTGCTCTAGAGCCATATATGAGGTGAAGTTCAAAATAAACAAGACTAAAGATAGAAACGACATGAGTTTTGTTCTGATAACTTCGAGTTAATTTATTCAGAATAGTCCCCTCTGGCCTCGATATACTATTTGGCGATCTAGAAGCTTTTCGAAAGAGTGTTTCAAGTCATTGATCGGAATGTTCTCCAGGATCTCGGTACAAGCCTTTTGGATTGCCTCTACGCAAGTGCAATTCCCGAATAGGAGTCACAGGGAGTCATATCAGACGGATACGGTGAATGATTGATGGTTAAAATGCGATTTATAGTCAAAACCTCAGTCACAAGAGTAGATCGATGAGATGGTGCATTATCATGCAATAAGCGCCAGTTTCCTCCTTCGCGGTATTCAGGGCGAATTAGACGAATGCGATGCAACAAACGTTTCAAAACGCCAAGATAGAATATTGCATTGACGGTTTGGCCCATTAGCACGAACTACTTGTGGACAATCCCCTTGGAATCGTAAAAACAAACGAGCATCGACTTGATTTTTGACTTCTCCAAACGCGATTTTTTGGGTGGTGGCTCGTCTGGAACCTTCCATTCGACTCTTTGATGCTTAGTTTTCAGGTTCATGTTGGAAACCCCACGTGTCATCACCAGTTATAAGTTCTCGACTTTTATCGCCTCTTTAATGAGGTCTTTCGAATGATGAATTCTGACCATTCTTAACCCCATTTGATCAGTTAAATGCGATAAATCGATATTTTGGAGATATTCAACACCGGCTCCATGAATTTCAACGATGATTTCGGTTCATTTTTGATCAATTTACAAACAATTTCGATGGAGTTTTCGGTGATTACTAATTTTAGCCCTCCCGTATGTTCATTGTCATTTATGTGCTCACAACCATCTCTGAAACGTGTAAACCATTCATGAACTCTGGCACGAGATAGACACTAATCGCCATACACTTTTTTCATCAATTCAAAGGTTTCGATGCACGTTTTAACCATATTAAAACAAACTTTGATATTTGCTCTTAGTTCGAAATTCATTTTTGTACCGATGACATAAACATACTGACTCTTTAGAAGCAATAACTTCGCTTCCACTGAACCGAATATCACAAAGCTTTCACTGGAAGACAGCTAGGGATATAACTTCCAACGCACTAACTTATTTATTACGCCAATATTGTTTATTTTGGACTTCACCTTGCACATAGAATAAAAACTATATTAGAGATGGAATTACTAAAGAAGTCAATCACTCCTAACTTCGCCAATTTCCTTCCGATTTCTAATTTTTTTTAGTTCGAAAGAACAAGAACAAGCCTTTTTGCCAGTGTGTTGACAATTTTTCTGAAATGATAACTGACGAGGCTGTCGATGGAAGAAAAAAAAGGTTAAAAGGGGGGGGGGGGATAGAGGGGTGTATCACCATCTTAAAACTGAAAACCGAATCTGCCGGAGGCTTGTAGTTTTTAAGTAATTTAATGTTAAAGTTCTCTAATTTAGCGAAAAGTTGGTGTTGCCATACACCTGAAATAAAAACGAAGTTCGTATGCAGGGATGTTCAGTGGAAGGTTCATTGTAAAACAGCAGTATTCTTTGCTGTAATTTAAAATTGAGAAATATTTTTGAAAATAAAAACATACAACTCATCGAAACTTAAAAACAATGATATTAAGCGTATCTCAAAAAATAATAAAGTAATTAAAAGCCAAAAATTACGGTTTATAAGTGTCTTGTATTGCTTCGATCAGTTTTACAAACGCGTCCTCACGCATAAAACTTCTTTTCGCGTGGGCGGCTTTCGGCCGCGCATCAAAAAAATAACCCTCATCAGTCCAACTCCGGCTACGCAATCCACAGTATTTTTGCGTAGAACTCCTTTCCGTGTTAAAACCATTGAACCCAAAATTGAAACGTCATATGCGTGTATGTAGTAAGGAGGCACAATAACCCCCATCCCCATCATTAAACCCAAAACTCAAATACTTAATTTCTGTTTTCATTTGCAGGCATCCGGCAACACCATACTGTTGTCATTCCAATCTTCTTCTTATTCGCCTTTGAAATTGGAAAGTGACTGTATGGACAAATGCATTTGAATTTAATTTTAATACAAATAATTCGAATATAAGGATAAAAATAAGTAAAAACACGCGTGTGAGTATATATTTGGTGAATTTTAATGAAGTGTTAAAAAATATATAGTATATTGTGGCAAATTATAGTGAAGTTCCCGAGGGCATTTTGAAGGCAAATAATTACGAAATTATTATTTCCCGAATAATTTGGAGTTATAAAGAGTGTTCCTAACATCTCCACCAAGTTTGATTAATAAAGACATAATAGTTTGCCAAAAATGCCCAATAGACATTATTCTAAATTCCAGCCCAATTATGTGTTACTTGCATCCTTAATTGGATTGATATTTGCATCAGCAATTTCAATTCTGACCTGAGATTTATAAGCGGTTGGACTTCAGACGACGGATTAGTCCTTAATCCTCATAAATCTCAATGCATCACTATATACAAGAAATATCTCGAGTTTCACGACTATACAGAAGTCAGAGCTTAAAAACGCTGTGGTTAAATAAGTGGACACGGTAAAAATTTTTGGGTTAAATTTAATAGAAAACTTGAATTTTTATTGCTATAGGCAAATGGTATACTCCGAAATCTATGCCCTACTGAACACTTTGTACTAGTGAATATTCGACTGCTTTTACATAAAACGTATTTATCACCAACTTTACTGTATGGTTGTGAGTTATAGTATATACTATGTAATTGTGATAGTGTGTGCCGTAGTAAAGTTAATGTTATGTATAATAATTTACCGTAAAAAACGTAATGACTACATTTCTGTTGTTGCGAAACAAATTTCATCGGTATCTTTTGACGGTTTGCTTAAGTTTAAATGTTTAGTGTTACTTCAGAAAATCATTACTACTCAGTAACCCAGATATCTCAAAGATCCACTTATGCTTTAGAAATCTTCCCTTCCCATGAAATACTGTTGATTGCTGACTCAACGTCAATACTTTGTATTCTCTGTCCTTCTTTGCATTAATTTATCCCTGAAAATTAAATGTATAAAAGAGAAATTGTGCTCCAGGTATAAATTTCCTCGGTAAGTTCTCATTCTTTCACTTAATTCCAATTAGTCCCTATTACTACTATAACTGTCTTAATACCTTCTACAACTTCAACGCAGTTAAGCCGAATATTAGTTTTAAGCCACTCGGGAATTTAAAAATGAACATTCTTTTATTTTTTTCTTTTTTACTTTTCAACTAACCTGTATTATTGCATCTAGCAGGCATCGTTTTCCAAGAAGGGCAACAATTATGCAAATTCAAATCTTTTTAGCTGTGCGCAATGCTCCTTGTACTCTTTCCACTGAGATTTAAATTTGTTTGGATTGAATCAAAAGTATTTCAGTGTACCTTATTCGCCTTAAAATCATCTTTTTCCAAAAAGGGTAAAAATTCTGCAAGTGCAAATCGTTTTACCTGTTCGCAATGGTCCCTGCACTCGTTTTATTGAGATTAATATTTTTGTATTGAATCAAAAATATTTAAATATACCTGATTCGCTTTAAAGATACGTTAACGGCAAAAAATTTCTTATATAACTACCAATTTAAGAAGTTTTCTCCGAAATAACTTTGGTTCACAATTTCAATAAATTTTTCTTTAATTATATATTCAATGTTTTCCTGCTTTTCTTTTCAATACTTACTTTTCTCATGCCATGCCTTTGGTATTTCGCCCTCCACTTGTTGTTGCGTCAATGTCATCATTGCCTTTTCGGTAAGTCCAAGTAGCAAGGACACTGCGCTTGTAGACAACCTTAATACTTTCACGCGCCTTGTTGGCTTGCAATTATCTTTTGGAATTTGCATTCAATGATGGCGTGACATGCAATCCCTTACATTTGAACAGGCAAATGGCATAGGAAATATATTTAAATGAGTTCCTACAACAACTGAGTTTTTGCTTAGAAAAGTTCTGTTGGATGGCGTGTGACAAGGTTTAACAAAGTCTTTTTGTAGCTTAAAGAAATTAGCCAAAAAACATTTATAGACATAAATATATATAAGTATATTGAATGATAACAATTATGCAAAATTAAAATATGTCAAAATACAACACGTAGGCTGAAAAGTCCCGGATCTAACAAAGAAACCACGTTTTTTTGTTCAAAGTTTTCTTTATTCAACAACGTAATTTCAATCAAGAACAAAGAAACCATTCTAGCGTTGCTCTAACATTTCAATACCACTTTTGTAGAACGATTTATCTTTTGCCTCAAAATAGGTCGCAGTTTCTGCGATAACCTTTTTATTCGAGCGAAATTTCTTACCGGCGAGCATTTTTTTTGGTCTGCGAACAACCAGTATTCACTGGGAGCCAAATCTGGTGAATTCGGTAGATATAGGTGCAATTCGAAGGTCAATTCATGTAGTTTTGCTATTGTTTTGATTGACTTGTGACACCGCGCGTTGTTTTGATGAAACACAATTTTTTTCGTTGCCATGTGCGTACATTTCTGCATGTGCGGCCTTTAAACGCTCCAATAACGCTATATAATATACACTGTTGATGGTATTTTCCTTCTCAAGATAGTCGATGAATACTTCATCATGCACTTCCCAAAATACCGAGGTTGTGCTT
The DNA here is from genome assembly GCF_027943255.1 of Anastrepha obliqua. Lineage (NCBI taxonomy): Eukaryota > Metazoa > Arthropoda > Insecta > Diptera > Tephritidae > Anastrepha > Anastrepha obliqua. Next base: position 95,390,470 of record NC_072892.1, read on the forward strand.
TCGAGCACTTTGAACGAGGTTCACCAGTTGCTGTACACTCAGATGACGATCTTTTTTATTTCGGAGTAAAGCGATGAATCCATGTTTCATCCATTGTCATATGTATATTAATGAAAAAAATTTCGGTTGATTACGTTTAAACATGACCAAACACTGCTCAGAATAATCAACACGTTTTTGTTTTTGGTCAACGGTGAGCAAGCCCACTTTGCTTTCTCATAGTCAAATGCTCATAGAATATAAAGCCAACACGTTCTTTCGATATCTTTAAGATGTTAGCTAACTCACGTAACTTCGCTTTTTGCTAATTCAATACGATTTTTAACACACTTTTATTAGGACGGGTTGTATGTATGTATGTATGTATGTATGTAACGGAATCTTTGAGCTTAATTTTCACTGGCTTCTAAACATCTGATCGACTTGAAATTTTGCACACCTATCAAGGACCGATGACAATGCAATAATTTGATAAAAATTTTCTATTATCCTTATTGGGATTGCCAGGATTAATATTTTCTTTTTTTACCTGTGGGCAAAAAGTAAGGTGAATTTGGTTGTAAAATGAAAAATCATCATTTATTCTTGTAAATCAATTTCATCCCCTTCAAAATAATGCCCTCTCGATGAAATACACTTATGCCAACGAGTTTTCCAATCCCCGAAACATGCCAAATAGTCCATTTCCGGTAGTGGTCTCTTGAGTTTTGGGAATAGCCAGAAGTCGCACGGAGCCAAATCAGGCGAATACGGTGGTTGCGGAACGATATGCGTGGAATTTTTGGCGAAATAGTCACGAAGAACGAGTGCAGTGTGAGACATGTGAGATAAATTTTCCATTATCCTTATTAGGATTGCCAGGATTAATATTTTATTTTTTTAACACACTTTTATTAGCTCGGGTTGTATGTATGAATGACTGTAACGGAATCTTTGAGCTTAATTTTCACTGGCTTCTAAAAATCTGATCGACTCGGAACACACAACATACATGACTAGATGGGAAACTCTTTTTCTCGTGAGAGCGCTGAAAAATGTGCATTTTTTATAACATTTGCCAATATTGCCATACCGGTAGAAACATGAATTGGGTATTTTTTTAAACAAAAATTGGGAAATTTTTAGTTTCCACACCACCATTGAGGTTAGTATTTAGTGTGCGGTTGTGTAATAGTATATTACTCGTAAACACCTACATATACTAAAAATAAAAAATAGTTAAAAAAAAACTAAAAAACACGCTTTTATTGCTAATCGAACTAAAAAGTAGAAAATAAAATATAGCTTAAAAAAACTAAAAAACACCCTTTTATTGCTAATCGAACTAAAAAGTAGAAAATAAGTTTTAATGACAAAGGGACCTATAATGAAGTAATAGCAAATCGAAGGATCAGTCATAGTCAACTACCTCAGAACAGAATTATAACAAAAATTAAGATACAAATAGAGTAATTCAAATTAGAGTTAAAAGCGTGGGATGCTTGATATAGTAAATATTACAATCATTCTATTGGCAACTACCTATGTACAGAGGGTTATGAAAGTGAAGCAAAATGCATCCCACGCTTTTAACTCTAATTTGAATTACTCTATTTGTATCTTAATTTTTGTTATAATTCTGTCCTGAGGTAGTTGACTATGACTGATCCTTCGATTTGCTATTACTTCATTATAGGTCCCTTTGTCATTAAAACTTATTTTCTACTTTTTAGTTCGATTAGCAATAAAAGCGTGTTTTTTAGTTTTTTTAAGCTATATTTTATTCATTGTTTTCTGGGGTTACCGCCTCATTTTGCGTCCACTGTGTTATGCATCATCGGTGTCTCTACGACCACGTTTGAAGACAGCAAACCACCGTTTTACTTTTGTTTCTGATGGAGCGAAGACCGCATAACACTTTTCAAGCCATTGCTTCGCTTCAACGGTATTTTTTCCGATCAAGAAACAGTGTTAAATTAAAACACAAAACTCTTTTTGATCCATTGTTTTGAAAATAACAAAAGTAGCGTTACCCTTAGCACAATAACTCACGAATTAGTGAATATAATTAACAGCTAAGACAGCTAAGTTTAACAGCTTAAGGTTAGTACTAACTGAATAAGAGGTTAATGCTATAAAACTAGAGCCACCTATGTGTTAGGCCCGGGACTTTTCAGCCCATGTGTTATAATATAAAAGTAAGTAATACAAATTATGCGCAATGTACCAAATAATTATGAAATAAGTAATAAAAAACAAAAAAATAATTATTAATTTATCACCGATAGGTATGTGAAATATAAAAGGTAAAATCTGATGTTTATTTTTTCTATCAAAAATAAAATTAATTTCTAGAATCAAGCGAGGAATATTTTTAGATAAACATGTATGAAGTTTTTGACGTCCAAGAGTGTTTGTGTTCTGAGATTTTTGTGTCGAAATTCTCTTGAGTGTCTCCGCTGTACTTAAAATAAAAATTGAGAGTATTAAATATAGATAAACTGTTATAAAAAATTTCGAAAATTATTAATTAGGTATAGAGGATCCTCAAATTTAGAAAAATTAACTTTTTAAGTCATGGTGTACTTGTTTTCTTTGATCCTAAACCTTTATTTGACGATGTCTCGAAAACTACTTAATAGGCAAAATTGTTTATTTTCGTACCCAGCGACCGATTTTACACAGGAAATTGATGGTCTGATTCCCGGGGTTTCTTGACTGTAAACTGATGAGATTCTTTAAAAAATGTATTGATTTTTATAGAAAATATTTTTAGAAACAGTAAAGTCACTTTCGATTATAAATATTTATTAATTTTAACTTGTTTATGTCAAAATTTAAGTAACACTCCTTGTACTCTTCCACTGAAATCTTCTTCGGTATGTGAGAGTGCTGAGTATACAAGTCCGCTCTCAGAAACATGGTGAAAATTATTCAGAAGGTGTAGCCCAGATCACACCGTTACCGATTCTCAGTGAATTCGAAATAATCAAATGATTGGTTGGCGTAAGCGTGGTAGGTAGGTAGGTGCAATGGTTCTAGTGCTAGTCTGTAGCGCCGTTTTGATACCATTATGAGACCTCCAACAGGCAGATATTAACGGCATTCCAGTTTTCTTCGTCTATCATCATTTTCTCGATAATTTCGTCAGGTGTAAATACACTAATAGCTCTTTGCAGACCTGTTCTCTCTACGTTTCACCTTTCGCATGTAAAGAAGGTATGCTCTGCATCATCATCTGCAGGCTGTCGAAGAAAGGAGCACCCATTACAGAGAAAATGCCCTACACTCTCTTTCTCTGAAAGGTCCCCACAGCTTCTGTAATGGGGATTAAATGGTAAACCTAGCTTTTCCGCGTTTGTGTCGATTGTGCAATTACCCGATGAGTCCCCAGGACTTTCTGAGTCCTGCGTCTATTGTACCAAGGCCAAAGGGTTTTCGAAATAAGTTGGGGAATTCCCCTTTAACATCTCTCAGGGGAATGTCGATGATCGGGTAGAAGGTCTTTGAGGCCAGTTCAGTCTCCTTCTTGGTAACCTCATCAGCAATTTCATTTCCCTCGATGTTCCTATGCCCTGGAACCCAGATCAAAGAAATGTTACCTGAATGCCCAAGAGATTCGATCTTGTCCTTACAAGAGTTTACTAGCTTGGTTCTGCACCATGGCATCATCAGCGATTCCTAGCAAGTTACCGTACTCTTTCATTGGAAGTCAAGTATCTTGGTGTAATACTTGACCCCAAGCTCCACTGGAAGCTGCACATAGAAAATCGAGTTAAGAAGGCCAATATAGCCTTCTACGCCTGTAAATCTATATTCGGCAAAAAATGGGGTCTTAAGCCACGTGTCGTACTTTGGATATACAACTTAGTGGTTCTGCCAATTTTGACATACGGTTGCCTAGTTTGGTGGGTAACTCTTCAGAAGGGCTACAGCACCACTAAATTAGAGACAGTGCAGAGAACTGCATGCGTGGGCATCACTGGTGCCTGTAGAACATGTCCTACCGCTGCGCTCAACGTTATTCTCCACTTAATTCCTGTGGATCTGCAGGTTAAATCCATTGCTGCTCAGAGTGCTATTAGGCTGAAGGAGACAACTTCCTGTAGGACATAGTAGCATCTTGAAGCAGATCTCCCCTTCCTTCTCTGATATTCGCACCGACCTCTCCATCCGCAAACTGTGCTTTGAGGGTTGTGTTAGGCTATCTTTCCGAGCAGGCAAGAATGGATAGACGGGAGAGTTGGTGCGGATATAGATGTCTCTGTTTTCACTGACGGATCCAAAATGGAGTCTGGAGTGGGAGCGGGGGTCTACTCTAAATCAGCCAGCATTTCGGTCTCCTTTAAACTGCCGGAGACAAGCAGAGGTCTTCGCGATCCTGCAGGCATGCAAAATGCTTCGGGATCGCTGTTGGGAGGGAGACATTAATATTTTTTCCGATAGCCAAGCTGCAATCAAGGCACTGTCGTCGGCGAATTGCAGCTCTCTTCTCGTGAACTTCTGCAAGGAGGAACTCAAACGTCTCGAACGTGCAGGAAACATTTCCCTCATCTGCGTTCCTGGGCACAGGAACATAGAGGGAAATTAAATTGCCGATGAGCTTGCCAGGAAGGGGGAGGCAGAACCGGATCCAACTGCCCCCTTCTCAGACATCGGTATCCCCTTGGCCGTCGTTAAAGGGAAACTACACAACTTCTTTCTAAGAAAAGCGCACGGCAGATGAAGGTCTGTCTCATCGTTTGCCATTTCAAAAGCACTATGGCCTCAATACGATATAAACAGAACGCTTAAGGTGATGGGAATCCCCCGCCATTCAATTTCCAAACTCATTGCGGTGATCACTGGTCACTGGGTGATCGGCACTCATGCGGAGAAGCTTAGAATTCCGTACAACCCCCATTGCAGAAGCTGTGGGGATCCTGCAGAGAAAGAGACTGTGAAACACTTTCTCTGCAAATGTCCGGCTCTGGCGGCTATGCGCTTGAGATTCCTTAGCGTGCCCTTTGGGGATGACTTGATGAAATTCTCCAGCCTAGATCCCTTTTCTCTCCTCTGCTACATCAACAGCACTGGGTGGCTGTAGACGGTTGTCTCTCCTCCCTAAATCGTTTCACAGGCAGTGGTCCACATTATGGTATCATATTACGGCATGGTATATATTACGGCACGTAAGTGCTACTTATAGTGTACCTGGGGTACTCTTGCCATCTTACCTACCTACCTACCTACCGTTCGTCTTTGTTCCTACTCTTTATATCGTACCCGTCTTTATTTTCTTCGTAATGGTATTACAATAGGCAATTTCCGTCTGAATTCTCTAAAATTACTCTGCTTCGCAATATAACCTAGCCTACCTATCTTACATCAGAAAATTTTAATCGGCGCGCCTTTTATCCATAACGTATTCCGCATAGTTATATACAGGCATATGTATGTAAGTATTTGCATATTCCCCTGAGTCTTCCAACAATTACTAAGTTCTTGATTCTACTTGCATAACCACAGGTAATTAACTAATGCCAATCATGAACGATAATATATTATTGTATTAAACCAACTTATATTGTAACACCGTTAAACCGCAAAACCTTTGAGCACTCAGGATTCCAATAATTCACAGCACTAATCTTAGATTCATTGTAACCACATGAGTACAACCTACCACACTTTAACCGCTGCTTAAATATGTATGTTAATGATTTTAGAGCGGCTCAAATGGGTATTTGCGACTGAAGTTGTCAGAATATTAATTTGATTATTGCGATGAAGTCAGAACTATGTAACCTAGCATAGTATAGGATTTTAGTCAAAAATAACACCCAGTTCTGATATCTTATTAAGAGTAAAATGACGAGAGTTGCCAATAGGATAGTAAGTGGGGAAAGGGTAACGAAATTTTGAGAAAGAAGTTGGACACATTTATTTATATTAAGTTATATACACTTTTTTGACCCCAAACAGTAACGTTATTAATATCTGATTGGATTTTAATCGAATCGAATGGACTACGAATAGTGAACTAGATTTTCAAGTAGTTCGCATATAAAAGATAATTGGAATATGTAAAGCATTCACAAATGCGTCACTCATATTTGGTTGCCAAACGAGCTAGTGTGGGATTTTATTCAATTTTTTATCGTGGATAAAATCGTATCTAACCCTTCGTAGCTGGGTAGTCGTTGTCGATAATGTTTCCATATATTCTTTTGTAGCTTCGTCTGGTGTTTTCCGATGTAGTATTTTGGGCCGGTCACTCTTTACATTTTGGGATAGCCAAAAGCGTCACCCACTCAAAAATTTAGTGTACTCCCAACTTAGTATATGACGCAATTACATTTAAAAATAATTTATTTCAATGATTTTGATTGATTGAAATGACAGATAATTGCATTCACAGTAAAGGATTTGTACCCACTCGATAGACGTTAATCCATTTATATTATTTTGAATAATTTACACTTCATGAAACTTCATGGCAATTCACGAGGCAAGTGCGATTCCATTCAAATGTGAAAATTTAAGCGGATGGCCAATGATTTACAATTGGCAATTGTTTGAAATTTTTTTCGTTTAATTTTATGAACTTTAAAGTGTCTCAACTGCAGCACGCGTAAAAACTTAACCTCAACCTTTTGAACAGTTTTAATTTTTTTTATAATGTTCACAATTTTTTCTTTAAAGTTATAGCACATTGCCTCACGAAAGAGTATAAATTCTAATTCCAAAACTTTGAAAAATTTCACAAACTCTCCATCACAATTCGATGGGTTTTAACTAAAATTTCAAGATGCAGTTTATGGCTCATTAAATTTTAGTGCAATAAAGTGTAAGTTTCAATTGGCTGAAAAATTCAGCTGATTTTTTATAAATTTATCCTTGAAATATTTCTTCTGTCGAAAAAGAGCACCTTAGTCGTCTACCTGCCAAACCCGGACATTTACAGAGAAAGTGCTCTACAGTCTCTTTCTCTGAAGGGTCCCCACAGCTTCTGCAATGGGGGTTAAATGGCAAACCTAGCTTTTCCGCGTGTATACCAATCGTCCAGTCACCGGTAAACACAGCTATATCGCATTGGGGCCAAAGGGTTTTCGAAATAGCACATGAAGAAATGAAGCTCCATCTTTTCTGTGCTTTTCTGAGAAATAATTTGTGCATTTCTCCTTTAACAACTCTCAGGGGGATGCCGATGACCGGGCAGGAGGTCTCTGAGGCCAATTCATTCCCCTTCCTGGCCTGGCAAGCTCATCAACAATTTCATTTCCCTCTATGTTCCTATGTCCTGGAACCCAGATAAGAGAAATGCTACCTGCACACCCAAGAGATTTTATCTCCTCCTTATAGGAGTTTGCTAATTTCGTTCTGCCCCATTGCGTCGCCAGGGCCTTAATCGACTTCTGCTTGAAAAACATAAGCAGTGTTCGGCTGCTTAAAGGAGATAGATAAATTGGCTGATTTAGAAAAAACCCCTGCTCCGAATACCGATTCCATCTTGGAACCGTCAAGGAAGACAGAGGTGCAAGCTTCGGTGCAGATTTTCCCCTCGATCCAATCCTGTCTATTTGGAGAGAGACAGCCATGACTGAGGGAAACGGTCCCGATACCATCAGGGCCAAGTCATCGGCGTATGCTACTACCTTAACCCAACCCTTATTTAGCATTATCAGACCTTCGTCAATAGCAACTAGCCAAAGTTGGGGCGAAAGGACAACACCCTTCGGCGTCCCCCTGTGGACGAATCTAGTGAGTTTAGCCCTACTTGCGACCGCATTAACTTGCAGCCAAGCAGGGACGAGATCCAGAGACAGATAGGTCTTTCCACCTATCTAACGCAGTGATAATTGATTCCGCCCTGATGTTATTAAAATCACCTTCTATATCTATGAAAATAACTGTGATTGTGTTGGTGATATACGAAAAAAATCTAGAGTCTTCGCTCATATTGCTTTCTTGCCGTCTGAACAACGACAAACTGGACCGAGTATCCGGTGACGTGGCAGCCGAAGTCGCTCACACAAGTTTGTTTTTCACCGTAGCAGATTGTCCAAACCTGGTAATTTATTATCACTGACGCAGGATCTGTAAAAGCCATGTTTTTTTTGCCGCCCATATGTATCTGTGATTAAACTGAGAAAACGATGTGTTATATTTATCTGTAAACAAAATTGATACAAACCTACCACCTAAAATATATGGTAAAAACATATAATTGGGCACATGGGATTATCTGACAAAATAACTGAAACGCGTCCGCTACATTTCATACGAGCATTCATATCACCAGGAATTAAGCGAGGAAAATTGCGAAATTAATACATTTTTTCTAGCTTGGAATTGCTCACGGCAAGAGAGAACTTGTTTAAACTAAAAAAATGTGTAAAATCACTTTTTTCACTTATTATTATTTTAATGTAATTTTTCTCACTCAACTAATTAAATTTTTTATTATTCACCTATTAAAGGTTAACTAAAACATCCTACACCTTTAAGCAAAACTTTTGCTTCTACAACAAACTAATTTAATTAAATTCCCTACCGTTATTAAATATTTCCTGTGCTGCCATTTTAAAGTTGCATCTATTCCTCAACTATTTGGTTATTCCCGTTCGCGCTCATTTTAATTTATTTTATTTCCACTGCTTTTGCAAAGAAAAGATTTACTGAAGCGAAAAAATAATTCACTCCATTAAAGCATTCAGCGAGTTGCCAGCTTAGTAATATAATACTTGTGAATAAATAATTGTAAAAATGCAAGAACTTTTGACACGTTTCAGCTACAAGTGGAGTGCAATTTGCGATAGAAGTCCCTTTGCAGCTATGCCAGTTAAGTGTACAAAAGGACAACTCACTTAAGAGGATATAAATTGCAGCACTTGAATGCAATTGCTGTCAAAAGTTGACCTTCAGAAATGAGCAGCTGAAAGTTGGTTGTGAATAGTCAAGTAAGTAATAGACTTTGATAATTTCGTTACAGTTGAGGTTTCTGTTAAAGTTAAAGAGAGGACAGACAATAATGATTTCGCATTATTCAACAAAAGATTTAATAACACGCTTTAATATTGTAAATATTTATTTAAATTGAAGTAAGTTGTTTCAGAATTTAATATTGTAAATATTTATTTAAATTGAAGTAAGTTGCGGTACTATGCACAGATCTAATACTTCACTTAAATTTTCCGATGATTCCAATGCTTGCGCTCCAAGGATTATCAGCATGCAAACATATGTACATACGTACATACGAGTAAGTACTTATTGTAGAAATCTGAAAAAGCACGAAAAAGGAATCATTGACAGATTTTTTCCTTATTCACGCATACTTACATGCATCGCAGTGAAAAAATAAGCTAATCACCAAACATTCTAATTCCTGATATTTTCTAGAATACTTAAGCCACATTAGTTCGAAAGTGATAAGAATTTTACCAGTTGCAAAAACACGTTAGAGTTGTATGTACTATAGATATTCTTCTTTTTCTTCATATAATTATATTGGGTTGGGGAATAAGTTCATAGCGTTTCTATATTTTCTTTTATTTTACAACGATTTGTTTGTTTTTGGCATAGGGTAAGTATTCATTCGATAGAACTCTTTCTGCTCTACAAAAATATGTTAATTATGTTTTTGAGTTTTTTAATTTTTTAATAATTTTGGGCTTAGAAATGGAATACCCAGGAGGCAAAATTCAACATTTTCGACACCTGCTCTTCTTTGCTTTTCATCGAGGTCAAAAAGCTGAAGAACATTTGCGACGTGTATGGAGAAGGTGTCTTAAGCGAGTCTATAGCACGAAAATGGCTTGCAAAGTTAAAAAATGGCGATTTTGACGTCGATAACAAGTCGCATAGCGAAAGGCCTTCTGAATTCTATTAAGAACATCTAAAATAAATTTTAAAGGAGAACGGTCGCCAAACCAGTCGTCAATTGGCGGAAAAAATGAATTGCGATCGTAAAACGATTTATAATCACCTTCATGTAATGGGATTTACCAAAAAATCGGGAGCCTGGGCGCCTCACGAGCTCAACGAAAAAAATAAAGAAAGTTACCTTCAAATTGCTTCTCAGCATCTCGCCCGCCATCGAGCAACACGCGGTCATAAACAGTGTTTTTTGTACCGAATCGTCGCGGGAGATGAAAATGGTGCCTATACATCTATATGAAGCAAAGACAGGAGTGGGTGGCCCTTGGAGATACGTCAAAGCCTAGAGTTAAGCCGGAGCTTCTACCAAAGAAGATCATGATATGAGTTTGGTGGGATTGGGAGGGCATTGTGCACTGGGAACGCCACGGTCAAAGAGAAACACTACATTGCCCAGCTACACCGCGTGAACGAGACTATTCGACTGAAAGGACCTAATCGATAAGGTCACAGCTGATGTGCGGAAATTGTGAATCCCAAACCAGAAAGACGTAATAGAGAATCGATTGGTCTGCACAAAACTGTAATGCTAATGGTGATGATGAAGCAGAAAAAACAAAAAAAAAAAAATTGATACAGAATTGTCTGATCAATTAAATTTAATGAAATATGATATTTTTAAAAACTAAATCAAGTAAAGTCGAACAATAAATTTGAAAACAACAAACAATTTGGTGTTTTACTTCAATTTATAACAAAATATTTTTATTTACTTTTTCAACTTGTCCAAAACTACTATTTTTTGTGTTTATTGTGAAATAGTGCATAAACTAGCCTATTTCTGATGCAGCTACTGAGTATTGATACTTTGCAGAACATCGTCACGTTAAGAATACCAACCACCAGCACTAACGCAGATGAGCTACTTCAGCTGCTACGCAAACTGGTCCTAGGGTAACATAGTTCCGAACTAGTAGGTTTGACTGTAAGGACAGAAAACGGAATCACTGCCATATTTTTTTCTTAAACTTACGTATTTATGTATGTGTTCACATACATACTCATGTAAACTCATACTGTTCACTTGAACTGGTCAATGCATTCAAAAGTATCTGACCATGCAATGTTGTGCAGTGATACGTGACACTCGCTAGCGCTTTCTGGTTACTAATAATGGCCAACTGTCTCTATACATGTAAACAAATACTTACACACATATGTGTGCATATAATTGGCATGAATGTAAAATAGTATTGACAGCAATGCCAGGAAATGAAAATAGTTTTTTATTATAGAGATTGCAGAAAATACACACAAACACAAGAGAATGTCATTGTATGAATTGGCTGAATTTCAAATGAAATTTTGTCGATATTGAATTCTTGATATTTAATCGGTTATCTCGCTTTTATGAATTTTTAGTCAACTTTTTTTGGTTCTACTTTTTTTTGTGTTTTTTGTTTGGTTTGTTTTTTGTGTATATAAATATTCGACTCTCTTATTTATGCATTCGTTTGCAGAAAAACTAACCAATGAGTTGATCGTTAGTCAACTTGTGGGGAAGAAAGCGTACAAAAATTTATCCACTTTTCATAAGTTTTTTCTTTTTCTGTTTGAACAAGTTATTAATTCCATTACAGTTAAATTTTTCGATTTAGTAAAAAGATACTTCAGTTTAAATAAGCAAAGTTTACGAATATGGAGTGCATTTAATCCTGAAATTTTCCAATAGACGGAATCGCTGCCAGTTCGAGTGCTTCTTAGAATTCTCGAGGCCAAGAGGAGTGTATTTTCAACCTCCCAGAAAACTATAATATATTGGATTACATTTGTCAAATGATGTTTTTCGACAGAGATTAGACTTTTCAGATCATCCAACTACAAGTACTGTTTCCGAATAGACTGTGGAGTAGGTGCACGAATATTAATATTATATTTGGCATTTATTAGTCTCAGTTAGAAGTCTTCGACAATTGAAAGTCTTCGACAATTGGAAGCCTTGTGGAAGAGGCGTTATTTCGAAACAACCTCAGACTAGCTGTCTCCTCCAAATACCGTTAGCCTGATTTGGGTCGAGGTGCCTTAAAATTTATAAAAAAATGGTTGAAGACAGGATATATTTTTGTGCATCCGAATTTCATGACTAAACTACTTATATTTGGTGTTATTTTGTATCAGTACTAGCTAAGCTTAGATCATGACATGTTATGGTAAATGGTTGTTTATGTTAGAGCTCATTTAGACAAAGAATCCAGCTCGACAATTGCGATACTAAACAGTGGAAGAAGAACCGAATATTGGAAGAAAGGAAAAGGGGGCATTGCATTTCGGGAGGATGACGACTAAAAAAAAAAAATAAATAATTGGCGCGTACACTTCTGTTAGGTGTTTGGCCGAGCTCCTCCTCCTATTTGTGGTGTGCGTCTTGATGTTGTTCCACAAATGGAGGGACTTACAGTATCAAGCCGACTCCGAACGGCAGATATTTTTATGAGGAGCTTTTTCATGGCAGAAATACACTCGGAGGTTTGCCATTGCCTGCCGAGGGGCGACCGCTATTAGAAAAATGTTTTTATTAATTTTGCTTTCACCGAGATTCGAACCAAGGACCTCTTTGTGAATTCCGAATGGTAATCACGCACCAACCCATTCGGCTACGGCGGCCGCCAATGACGTACAAGCTTCGGATGACGACTAAACGGTGGCTAATTTCAGTTGCTTCAACCGCTTCAAGCTACTGATGAGATTCACCAGGTGTGTGATAGAAAAGTAGTGGCTAAGATGTCTGATTCAAAGCTCTACAAGAGCAGGACCGCTGAGAAGAAGGTGCTGAGCTTATTTCACCTCATTCTTTAAACAGCTTCACCACATGGATACAAAACTCGATTACTGCGGTTTTGTTAGTCTTAGAAGCTCCCTCGAGCGTCGCCGATCTGCCCGTGGGCAGCCTAATTTCTGGACTTCGGAGGTTTGCACACTAGCCCAGGCCTCGCTGAGTTGACGCAAAACCCATCTTTCCAGGAATAGACCACAGGTTTTCAAAGAGATCCCAATGCTCGCACTTCGTGGTGAAACCATCTCGAGGGTCTCCTGTCTACTTAGCTTAACAGCTCACCAGCTTTTTGCTACATTATTGTGACCGGGAACACAACTGAGCCTAATAACGAAGTACTCGGATATAATATAGAGATAAGTCAGTGCCATGCGCAAGTATTGTACACCGCTCACTCCTCCCTTGAAGGAATATGAAGGGAAAAAGTGGACAAGTAAAAGGCTCTAAAATTCTACTGGGCGTGTGAAAGGTTTTAAAACTTCGCTCGTACTACTTCCTTGGTAGTTTCACTGCTAGTTTCTTCTTCAGGTCACATCAGACCTTACTCGGGGCTCCACCCGCAAAGTGTGTTTCATTTAGCGTAAAACAATCAGAGCGTAACTGATATCCCAAAGCAATATGGATTCATAGTTCTCCAGTTTTTTGATAAATCTCTGGTGAAGTCAAATATATTGTCTTTTTAATGAGCCCATAAATAATTGGTGTGAGTGTTGCAGTTGTTTCGAAGTCCAATCCAGCAAAGTAAACACCTTCAGCTCTCGATTCCAGTGCCGGCTAGTGTGAACGAACAAAACTAGCTTGGCTTGATTCAAACACATTTATTTTGAATTATATATTCTAAACTTGACCCAAATCGGAGCATAAAAACTATCTAGCGGGTCTCTTTTTTCAATAACGTGTCTTTCAATTAAAAACAATTTAATTTAATTACTTTGCGTTAGATAATTATAGCCCAGCTGTTTATTGACAATTTTTGGAAATTTATTTGTTTCTCATTTGATTTTCATTATTTTTGTATGAAAATGTACTTCATTCTGTTACAAAAACTATATAACTTTCTGCAAATTAAGGAAAAAAATAATTATACAATTTTTAATCAAGTTTTAATAGAATAAAGTACAAGCTTCGAAAGGCTCAGCAATTGCATTGATTTTCGACAATTTCATTTTTGTTGTGATCTAGTGCATTTTCTCCATAAGAGTATAGCGAATTTTGGATGCTTAAATTATCACATATCTAGATTTGTAATAAATAAGTACCAGAATACTAAGATTTGAGGTATTCACATGGTACATTTTTTGTACTACTTGATTAACTCACATTTTTAATATGCAAAGAACACAACATCTGGGTTTAAAAAAACCTGGGTTCTTAAAAAATAATCAGTTAAGTGAGTCTAAATTCTCTCAGTCGAAGTTCTATAATTCCCTCAGTTTTCCTCTGATTTGGTTTAAATCATGACAAAAGGCGTAGGAAGTATAATGCTTTCGAAAAAAAATTTTTTATGTATATAAAATTTCAATTGTTTAAAAATAAATCCAGAAAATTCGTTAAAGTCTCCTATGAGTAAATTTTCATTAACTATGTAGTCTACTTCGGTTAATGTCGTATATCTCCTTAAGTTTGGTAAGAAAAATCTACAAAACCCTTTATTGCAAAATTATTACTTTGAAAATAAACTTATAAAATTAGCTTGAAGTTTCCTGTGTTTAAAATTTCAATAATTAGTCTGCTTTCCTTAAAGGGTCCCGATGGTCTATAGCTCGAAAATTTTTTAGGCATTTTATTTAACTTCTTTCACATACAAAAAAAAATTTAATTTTAATAACTTTAAAAATGGCGCTGAAGTTGATCCTCCCGAGAAATTGGACCTGGACGGTGTTCTCCATTTTGGTTCTTCTATTTATCTGAAACACAAAAACCAAAAAAATTATTAATAAGTATGACTGTAGCTATGTCCTGCCACTAGAATAAAAATAAAAATCAGTCTTTTATAGACGAAATAATTGGAATAATAATATGTAGGACGAGCGATAGCAGTTGATGTTGTAAACAACATATTAAAATTTCAGACGATAGTTGAATAGTTTTGTTTGACAACACCAGTACGAAAAAAGTCGTTTCGAGATAAATGACTTTAAAGTTTCAGGTACAGGAGCGCGCGCACCGCTCTCTATTTTGTTAATATACTGCAGAATTTCCGCATGAAAATTTCACTGTACTTTCGAAATATCAAGAAACCAAAAAATCAATTTTTTTAAATTTCTAATTATTAAGCTATGTTTTCTTCACTTATTTTTCTTTGTTTCTCTACACCGTTTTTAGTTTATTTCTGACTGGTTTTTCTTAGAAAGTTCAAACATCCGGTCGTTTACACTTTAGTAAGTTCATGCTTGGGGGATTTTTATTGTAACGAAAAGCAATGTTGATATACTCATATATTTTTGTTTGGATTGCGCTTAGTCGGAGCTTAACTGCAGTTTGGGGTTTGAGTTTGTGGTAAGTATACATTTCAATCAATTGAATTGAAAAATTTATTTGATTTCTCGTAAATATATAAAAATAGCGTATCTGAGAATCTTTAAATGAAAATTTTTTTTTGAAATTTTCAAAGGTTTAAGTAATTTGCGTTATTGCTTACTTAGTTAAGGCTTCAGTTTTAGGAAACATAATTAAGACATGCACGAGTATACAGTACCTATATCCGTTTGTGTGTGATATAATTAGACTTAGACCCATATTAAAAAAACATATATTTACATATAAGGCGTTTTTCAATAGGTGCGCTTCAACTTTTTTCCGATAGGGAGGGCGAACGACGCAATATTTTTTATTTTTCGCTTGTCATTTGTAAACTTCATTAGTACACATTTCATCATGGAACGCTACGCATTTGAGCAACGATTGCAAATAATAAAATAAAAAATAAAAATAATCGTTCTGTTGCTGCTACTTTAATCCAGATTTTTTCCAAAAAATCATCTTCAGTGATGAAGCTCACTTTTGGCTCAATGGCTTTGTCAACAAGCAAAATATGCGTTACTGGGCAGAAAGCAATCCACACGTGATTCATGAGGCACCGTTGCATCCCGAAAAAATCACTGTTTGGTGCGGTTTACATGCCGGCGGCGTAATTGGCCCATATTTTTTCGTTGACGAGAACGATCGCCACGTTACTGTGAATGGAAATCCATACCGCGACATGATAAACGATTACTTTTGGCCGCAATTGAATGGTATGGACTTAGACGACATGTGGTTTCAACAGACCGGAGCCACAAGCCACACAGCACACGCTACAATTGATTTGTTGAATAGTAAGTTCGATGAGCGCATTATTTCCAGAAATGGACCGGTCGAATGGCCGCCGCGCTCGTGTGATTTGACGCCAGTAGACTATTTTCTTTGGGGTTATGTGAAGTCATTGGTCTACAGTAACAAGCGGGCGACGATTTGTGAGCTCAGAGCCAATATTGAACGCGAAATTGCTGGAATTTCGGCCGATTTATGCAAAAGAGTGGTCGAGAATTGAGTGCAACGATTGGACTTCGTAAAACGTGCACGCGGTGGTCATGCAAAAGAAATCGAATTTCATACTTAAATGTATATGTTCAAACTCGATAATAAAAAAAAAATTAGTTAAAAAAGTCAAACCGTTTGTGTTTTATTCAAAAAAGTTCAAAAGTTGAAGCGCTCTTACTGAAAAACGCTTTGTGTATAAGTATATATGGTATATACTTATATATAAGCAAAGCGATAAGGCCATCAGGTTGATTACTTTTAAAACTGTTGGAGTAATAAGCAAGCCTTAGGACAAAGCAAGATCGGAAATGAGCAGCACAAGGTCAGTCAAGAAAAAGTTATTTAAACATTTGAGTTCACCAATACGCATTCTGTGGTAAGTAAGTATTATGGTTGCTACCTAAATCTGAAGCAGGCAAGTAAAAATTCGACCACCATAGCCAAATAGTTTGGCGCGTGACTATTCAATGGTAGTGCACGGGTTCGAAACCTCTGGCATGAGACACCAAATAACATAACCAACTTTTTCTAATAGCAGTCACCTCCTGCAGATATGGACAATACTCCTCCTAATTTAAGACTCATCTTACTTAAGGACACAAAATTGTATGTCAGGGGATAACAAAATACTGGGGGGAAGAATTGAATCAGGCAATTTTGAGCGATCAAAAAGTTTGAAAATTAACAACCTAGGTGGTCACTATAACTATTGGGGAGGCACGCGTCGTTCATGCCACACTTTGGTGTGCTTATTTGGGAAGCTTCGCGAATTTACTTGAATCTGCTAGGTGGCGCTGGTTTCGAAATAAAATATAAAGATTAAATTATAAAGGCACACATATTGACAAACTTGACAATTTTTGCTTTATATTCTAATTTATATTATTTTTTTATGAAAACTAATAGCCTTTGCAACAAAGGCCATGAAGGCTCACACTTTGTACAAGATTTATAGAAAATAAACCAATTTCCGTCAAAATTTAATAACTTGGAATAAGAATTAAAAAACACCACTTGCACACTTTAATAGGTGTTTTGCCAAGCTCCTCCTCCTATTTGTGCAGTGCGTCTTGATGCTTTTTCGTAAATGAGGCGGCCTACAGTTTTATGCCGCCTTCGAGAGTCAGATGGGTTTTTTATGAGTTGCTTTTTCATGGCAAAAATATATTAGGAGGATTGCCAATGCCTGCCAAGAGGCGAATGCTATTAGAAAAAGCTTTTTTTTATCGTTAGGTGTTTCATACCTTTCGAACCGGTACACTAATCATGCGCCAACCTATTCGGCTACGGCGACCGCTTTCATAGTCTATATAATTTTACCATTGATTTTTGATACTTTTTTTCCGCGCTTTCATCATATAAAAATTTGGTCGTGCATTCGCTAAAATAGGCATCAAACTATTAAAGAATTCATAAAAATTGCACCAAAGATAAGCTCACTGATTGAAATACTAAATCACTAGAGGAGTATAAATGACTTCAGTTGCCTGATTTTTATGAATAGATTGCTTCCGGGCTGGTCACATACTCTCATATGCAAAAGCGAACTTTTTCGAAAACAAAATTCTTGTCATCTGCATCACCGCCTATCAGTATTGGTCTGACAGCAAAACACACAGTTAATGACGATCGATTTATTGAAGTGGATCACTTTCCAATTTGATTGAGAAGGGATGGTGGCAAAATAAAATGAATTATCCCTATGTAAATTAAACTTCCCAAGAGCTAAACGAAGCAAAAGGCTTCAATAGCTTCTTCAAGCATTGAAAAAGTTAAACTCGCATTTTATTTTTGTTGTTCCGGAACAAAAACTCAAAATCGTTAGCTGCCAAATAAAGGCTGTGAAGTAAATGAATCATTCTATCTTTTGAATGCTTGTGTAAGCTGTCTTCGGGAATTGGTTTTCTTTAATTCTGCGAAAATTTTTGGCAAATAATGTACCACTGAGAATTGACAATTTTAAGTTTCTCCAATGGCACAGATGCGGCATGATGAGACACGACTTTTTGGGCAATTGTCAAACTATGGGGCTTCCAACGAGAACAAAATTTACTGGCGATCAAATGTTCATGCGATATTAAATGTCTGCTAAACAGACTAATGCCCAAGGATACCTTGATCGCTTGATATATCACATGACCATCGTGAGGGCTCAACAGACGCGCATCATCGATTGTTTCTGGCTTAACAACCGTTTTTGGGCGGCCTTCACGTAACGCATCCTACGAGGATCAAAGTAAATAAATTTACCCCTGTATCAATAATCCACGTCGAAAATAATAAATCATCTCACGAAAATTGTCACGAGTTAATTCAACCTTTTGGTTCAATTCATTGAAAAAATAGCAAATAAAGCTCGTAAATGAAAATTTTATAAGCAAGTTTTTGCTAAAATATACAAAATTTTGCTATAAAAATTTCAAAGTACAACTCATTACACGTAGTATTGTAAATGTGACCCTGTCAAAAGACAACCGACCTAATACGTCGAATGTTTCATTTATGAGGTGTAACATAGGGTTTGGCAAGAAAGTACGTTTACTGACACCAGAGAAGACCAAGTGAGGATTTAATTTATACTGTTTATGCGTGTAAGTAAAATTTTGGTTATACAAAGAACTTCTAAGCTCCAGCAATTTTACGCTAAAGGAAAAATACTTCGCGGGCGCATACAAAAAAAACTTGTTTGGGAATTTAAATTGGCTAAAATAAGTACTAACAGTGGAGTTTTTTCATTATATTTTTACATATGTACACAAATATATTTTATCAAAACAAAAATGAAATAATCCAAATATTTTACCCGTAGATATATGTATATTATATAACATTTTTTTTTAAGAATTAATATCATAGTATAATATTACTCATCATGGTTAATAAACCGAACAAACGCAAATAATTATGAAAGAGGATGTCTTCCAATCCATTTTTGTCAACAGTATTAGTCCAGGGGATGGTTCCAGGGGAGGATGGTTCCATATGTAGAAGTCCACGCAAGTGGGGAAAGTTACTGATCGCCATTCACTTGGGAGTGACCAGGGCGATTCTTCTGCATATGGTTCAAGCAGCTCACAACTCCCGGGATTCGCCCAAGTATCCCCTGGGTAGCTTCCGAACACCCGTTCGAGAGTAAGCTAACGTGAGAAGGGAAGTATTCCAGGATAGCTGATTGTGCGCTGGGTTTGGGACCTGCCACTGAAAAATCTCCTCAAATGAAAATATTAAAAAAGCCTTTGATGAGAACAACGGAATTTAAGTGTGCTTAGACTTCTTAATATCGCCTCTAAGGTTCTAGCTAGCGTATTGTGTGAAAGGCTGATCCATGAAAGGAGAATCGTCACACACCGATTTCAAAGCTGCTTTCGGAATGGAGTTACTTGCATGCCGCCATGTCTGAATTTGGTATCCCCACACAACTAATACGACTTTGCAAGATGACGTTGCTCAACACCAGTAGCGCCGTCAGAATTGGGAAGTTTAATACTAAACGAGGTTTCAGGGTGACTCGATGTCGTCTGACTTCTTTAACCTGATGTTAGACAGGATCGTACGAGCCGCAGACTTAATCGCTCAGGCACAATTTTTTATAAGAGCATACAATTGTTGGCGTATGCCGATGATATTGACATCATCGGCCTGTTGTTGTTGTTGTTGTGGCAGCATAAACATTCTCCATACATACACACGGGGAATGCTGCTGGAGTGACAGTCCTAGGCCGGACATAGAACCGGGTAGTTTCGGTAACGTGGAACCGACTGTCGTGGAAACGACATCATCGACCTTAAAAACCGCGCTCTTACTTCTGCCTTCTCCAAACGGGATAAAGAGGCAAAGCGAATGGGTCTGGTGGTGAACGAAGACAAAACGAAGTACCTCCTGTCATCAAACAAACAGTCGGCGCACTCGCGTAACCGCACCCACGTCCCTGTTGACAGTTATAATTTTGAAGTTGTAAGAGACTTCGTTTGTTTAAGAACCAGCATTAACACCTATAATAATGTCAGCCTTGAAATCCAACGTAGAATCTCGCTTGCCAACAAGTACTACTTTGGACTAAATAGGCAAACGAGTAGTAAAGTCCTCTCTCGACGAACAAAACTAACACTCTACAAGGCTCTCATCAGGCCCGTCCTAACGTATGGCGCAGAAGCGTGGGCGATGACAACATGCGATGAAGCGACGCTTGGAGTGTTCGAGAGAAAGATTCTGCGTAAGATTTTTGGACCTTTGCACGTTGGCAACGGCGAATATCGCAGACGATGGAACGATGATCTGTATGAGCTTTACGACGACATAGACATAGCGCAGCGAATAAAGATCCAGCGGCTACACTGGCTGGGTCATGTCAACCGAATGGAGGAAGGCCTCCTTTGCGTTGGAAAGATCAGGTGGAGAAGAACTTGGCTTCACGAGAAAGAAACGACTGGCAGGGAATCGGATTTTTTTGAAAAGGAGCTAAAATTTTATTATTTTGGCTGAAAGTGCAACGAATTTATTGGAACTATCTTCTATACTAAGACATATAATAATTTCTGTCACTAGACTTGTAGACTGTAGAGTTTAATGAGTAGATTTTAACCCCCCAACTCCTATTTGATTCGTTATCAAAACAGCTATAATAAAATGTAGTTAGAGGGTTAATATGTACCGTGAAAATTTTACGCAGACTGTTCTATGAGGGGTCGCCGAAGATAGAAAACTCGTACGGGTTAAGATAAGTGCGAAATGAAGTTTAGAGGTAATGTTTACATTTGACATAAATACAATGCGAGCCTTACACTTATAAGCATTGGGGTGAATCGATCTGCATGGAATGCAATTTTTAGACCTTCAGGTTCAATTTGGTTTGCACCTTTTGAGTTTTTACATTTAAGTGATCAAAATCCATTGAGATCCGAGTGATATACGGATCCTCTTATTTCGTCGCAAATAAAATTACCACACAAAATCTTGAAAAACGTGGATTTGGTGATTATTTTTTGACAAAAAAAAATGTTGAAAAAATTAAAATTTGTTTCACCTTCTTGCTCTAGGAATCTTGAAAGTATATCACTTTGGTCAAAAAGTCCTCGGAATATATTCAGAAAATTCAAATTAGAAGTTTATACCTCAAAAGTGGTATTATCATCTTCAGAGTACTCCCAACCAACTGCAACGCACTTATGCCAGCGTTTCATCCAGCTTTCGAAACATTTGGGGAACTCTTTTTTCGGTATAGCCATCTAAACCATTTCCGTCTTAAATTTTTCTATTACTACCTTTCGACTGTTAAAACATATTTCCCATTGTGGGTTTTTGACTCGAACAAAGAGAAAAAAATTGCAGGGGTCACATCAAATTCGTTGGCTGTTAGATGGAATTCGTTTCGTTCATTTAAACAAATTTTGATGATAATGATGGCTTCGTTCGACTTATGATGCAAAATCCACGAGCTGTTTCCCCACAAATATTTTCTTTTTTGGAGGATTGCTTGACGTAAACATCTCATAACGCCCATATACGAGTAATGGTCTTTACTAACTGTCTAATCTTCTCGCAAAAATTTGTGGTTTTTTGTTCTTGGTTCATTCGGAGCTTGCTTCCTCTTGCATGTCGTACTCATGAACTCAGGGCTTTTAAGACCAACTTTGCAGTAGCATGGCTCAAATCCAAACTATTAACTACACTGTCTTGAACGGATTCATAAGCAATGCTCAAGTCCTCTGCCAGCTCTATGATAATTAATTTGCCAATATTGATCAATTTTTCTATCACTTTATTGATGTTTTCATCTGTTTTCAATTTCGAAGGCCTGCTACTGTGATCGTCATCCTCGATTGATTCACAACCTCTTCTGAAGCGTTCATGCCTTTCAGAAATGGCCGTTTTCTTTAGAGTATCATTACCGAAATGTTGGCCAACATTTCAAAGGTTTTCGCACCATTGAATCCATTTTTAACGCAAAATTTAATACAAACTCGTTGTTGCAAGTTCTAATTTGAATTTAAAGTTGTAAAAATCGAAAACACCTACAGAGGTTGATTTCCTCAAGACGGCGTAACTTTTACAATAACCAGCCATGGTGATAAATTTCGGTAGAAATGTTAATCACAGATGTGGAAAACTTACCAAAGAAAACATAACTGACATCGATTGTCGAATTAGAGCGTCACCTGGTGTTGTTCCGAGAACTTTTTGATCTAGGTGGTATTAACATTTTATATACCATAAACAGTAAAGGTTATTTTTCGAATGGCATCCCATAAATACTTATAAAGTTACGGGTAAGTGAAAAACTAGTTTTTGGCTCTTATTGTTTTTTTTTTCCAAATCATAAGCACCTCAAAATTATTGAATATTATTGCATAATGCCAATAAACATAATTTGACTTAAAAAAGAATTATTAGTTTATGATTTTTTATATAAAAAGATATAAAAAAAACCATTATTAGCCAAATAAGCGTTTGCATACACATACATTCATGGATACTCGTATATATAACTAAAATAACACTTTAACCTCTACCATAAACCACCGCAATCCCGAGGGGCAATTTGTAATCTTTTACGAGTATGGCGAAAAAATTTATTTTTTGTAAGAGCAGCAGCATACACAAATATATATATGCACGATAAGTAACTTTGCACATACGCGAATTTGAGTGCAACATAAAATGCCTTTATGTGTGAATGAAAAAATATAAAAACAATTTTACTCTCACACTAAAACACCAGGAAGTTTATCTCAAAAAATTGCTTCTTTAAACTGCCAATTGACGTGGCGTGGTTTTAGAGACACTTTTCTTCGTTTTTCCACACTCGTATTTAACTTTTTATTACGCGTAAATAATTTGTGGAAATTGCGGAAATGGCAATAAATGTGAGAGAAAGGAAGAATAAATTCACGCGACGTCAATTCGAGATTTAAGTGTGATGACAAATGAGGAGAAATGATAGCAGGTTATTGAAAGGTGTGCTGAAATTGATATTGATTTGATTATTTGATTGTAAGTCGTCAAAAGTGGATATGACCTGGCATTGTAATAAACATGGGATTGCATACAATTTCACAATCACTTGTACACGAATCAAACCGACAAAATTGCCTTATTGTTAGACACTTTGAAATTTACAATATTTATAACTCCTTAAAGCGAATAAATTTAAAAACTCACATGTTTTTCTTTTTCTTTAAAAAATGACGTACTGAAAAGAAATAGTTGGAAAACATTTCTAATAGCTCTAATTGTGAATTTCAATTTAGCCGCTCTCAGTCCGGTGCGTGCCGTATCAAAACTTTGAAACCTTGCAAGTTCTAGTTTTTCGGAGAAACTATTCGTAAATAGAATTCAAAATGTGAAAAGCGCTAAAAATCCGAGTTCGATTAAATTTATTTTCGAATCGAATTACCGAGTAAGACCCACCACTATCTGTCTGATAGGAACATTTCTATTCCATTTCATTTCATCTCTTCAATAGTGTACCCCCACTCCAAGGCCTTGAAGACCATTTGCATGCTGCAACACAATGGGAATTGGTACGGCCTCTGTCCGCCATTAGACAACAGGGAAGAAATAGACTTTGATCCAATGATCTTCTCTATGCCCCTTGTCTCCATCCCATCAGTCGTACTTGAAAAGAGATACAGTGTGGTGCTGCTAGGACTCAATTATCAAAATCTAAAAATGAGCCCGGCAAACACTGTTTTCGCAGTTTCATGGATGGCTCCAGGACCAAGTGCGGTTCCGTTTCTGGCGGAAATGCAAAAGGTAGACATCTCAGGCAGTACACTCTGTCCAGCATGTGGGGAGAAGGATGAGATTGCGCACCACTTTCTGCGCGTCTGCCCGGATTTCGCTGGAGTCCTGCTTGATGCCTTGGGCACTGACATGTTAATAAGCGACCATCCTGGCTATATGGCACCACAAGATCTACTCAGTTTTTTTTGGAGGTCGTGTAGATTTCAAGCAAATTAAAAAGGGAACCGGAGTGCAGTCAAATGGACTTAATGTTGTGTGAGTGCTGTACTTGCTAGTTGTCCCGACAAAAAAGTCTATGATTGAATCTTTTACACTATAAGTTACAGTTGATGTTAGTTTCTTAATGACTAGGTACACAAAGTTTTTTCTATGAAAAATAGAAAGTAACCCCCGCCGCGAAAAATCAACATCTTGTTTTATATATATTTTATAATTTCATTAACTCCACTAATGGGGACAAAATAAAAACAACTAGATTAAATTGCTAGGAAATGAAAGGGGTAATGGAAACATATTGTTCTCCTTTATATGTGCAGTGCTTAAGTAATAATAGACAGTCACCTAAGTCACTAATAACATCGAAAATAAACATTAAAAACTGAATGTTTCGTTTAGTTGCAAGAGATTCTTCATTTACCTGGAAGCAGCGAATATTGTTAGATGAATAGGGATCATCAAACGAAGCGGTTGGAAGGCGAAACGAGTGAAACTATGTTGTACTCGCTCAATTCTATCAGAATGTGAGGCATACAATGGATAGAAGAGTATTTATTCCAACTTGGAATAGGGAATTAAACAGCAATTTTGTTATATTAGAACCCGTAAAATTCCTCGTATAACCTTTTAAAAAAGTTGGATTACCAGATTCGAGAATCGGTGTAATTAAAACCAACTTCCAACGGCCAATAAAGCTCCAGAGGGGAGCAAAAGATTAATGACGCAGAATAAAGACTAAGTGATGAACAGCATTTCTTCACACAAAAAAAGGAAAGCTTATCAAGATCACTTTTTATAGATGACTTCAGGGAAGAGATACCAATACTGACATCTAATTATGTGAGCCGCACAGTATATATTATCAATATTCACAGGATCCCTGACAGAATTAGATTTGAAAAAGCCCGCAACAAAAAATGTATTGTGCCAGACAAATTAGTAGAGCGCTTATCATAGAAAGTTATACAGTTGGGATATTTGAACAGCCTTTCTTTTGATTTTGATTTCCGCTCATCTCCATTTATTATGAATGATAAATCTAGTCAGTATGGTTTGTTGTCATTGATGTAATAAATAATAAAAAATAGTTTAAAAAAACTAAAAAACACGCTTTTATTGCTAATCGAACTAAAAAGTAGAAAATAAATTTTAATGACAAAGAGACCTATAATGAAGTAATAGCAAATCGAACGATCAGTCATAGTCAACTACCTCAGAACAGAATTATAACAAAAATTAAGATACAAATAGAGTAATTCAAATTAGAGTTAAAAGCGTGGGATGCATTTTGCTTCACTTTCATAACCCTCTGTACATAGGTAGTTGCCAATAGAATGCTTGTAATATTTACTATATCAAGCATCCCACGCTTTTAACTCTAATTTGAATTACTCTATTTGTATCTTAATTTTTGTTATAATTCTGTTCTGAGGTAGTTGACTATGACTGATCGTTCGATTTGCTATTACTTCATTATAGGTCTCTTTGTCATTAAAATTTATTTTCTACTTTTTAGTTCGATTAGCAATAAAAGCGTGTTTTTTAGTTTTTTTAAACTATTTTTTATTTTCTACTTTTTAGTTCGATTAGCAAAAAAGCGTGTTTTTTAGTTTCTTTAAACTATTTTTTGTTTATTATGAATGAAAATTATTGTTATCATTGCAGTCAGTGAATAAATGATTCGATATAAAAAAAAAATAAATAATTGGCGCGTACACTTCTGTTAGGTGTTTGGCCGAGCTCCTCCTCCTATTTGTGGTGTGCGTCTTGATGTTGTTCCACAAATGGAGGGACCTACAGTTTCAAGCCGATTCCGAACGGCAGATATTTTTATGAGGAGCTTTTTCATGGCAGAAATACACTCGGAGGTTTGCCATTGCCTGCCGAGGGGCGACCGCTATTAGAAAAATGTTTTTATTAATTTTGCTTTCACCGAGATTCGAACTAACGACCTCTCTGTGAATTCCGAATGGTAATCACGCACCAACCCATTCGGCTACGGCGGCCGATATATTCGTGTTATATTTAATTCCTTTCTTATCGACTGTGAGTCTAAAGCTATGCAGTTATCGGCCGTGATAAAGAAGTAATCAGGATGAAGAACTTATTTCGTGGAGGGAGCCTGAGAAACTGATTTGCAAGAATAAAAAAAGATTTTTCATTTTACAACCAAACTCACCTTACTTTTTGCCCACAGGTAAAAAAAAAGAAAATATTAATCCTGGCAATCCTAATAAGGATAATGGAAAACTTTTATCAAATTATTGCATTGTCATCGGTCCTTGATAGGTGTGCAAAATTTCAAGTCGATCAGATTTTTAGAAGCCAGTGAAAATTAAGCTCAAAGATTCCGTTACATACATACATACATACATACATACATACATACAACCCGACCTAATAAAAGTGTGTTAAAAAAAAGATTCAAAGATTCAAATTCACCTTACTTTTTGCCCACAGGTAAAAACAGAAAATATTAATCCTGGCAATCCCAATAAGGATAATGGAAAACTTTTATCAAATTATTGCATTGTCATCGGTCCTTGATAGGTGTGCAAAATTTCAAGTCGATCAGATGTTTAGAAGCCAGTGAAAATTAAGCTCAAAGATTCCGTTACATACATACATACATACATACATACATACATACATACATACATACAACCCGACCTAATAAAAGTGTGTTAAAAAAGATTCAAAGATTCAAATTCACCTTACTTTTTGCCCACAGGTAAAAAAAGAAAATATTAATCCTGGCAATCCTAATAAGGATAATGGAAAACTTTTATCAAATTATTGCATTGTCATCGGTCCTTGATAGGTGTGCAAAATTTCAAGTCGATCAGATTTTTAGAAGCCAGTGAAAATTAAGCTCAAAGATTCCGTTACATACATACATACATACATACATACATACATACATACATACATACAACCCGATCTAATAAAAGTGTGTTAAAAAAAGATTCAAAGATTCAAATTCACCTTACTTTTTGCCCACAGGTAAAAACAGAAAATATTAATCCTGGCAATCCTAATAAGGATAATGGAAAACTTTTATCAAATTATTGCATTGTCATCGGTCCTTGATAGGTGTGCAAAATTTCAAGTCGATCAGATGTTTAGAAGCCAGTGAAAATTAAGCTCAAAGATTCCGTTACATACATACATACATACATACATACATACATACATACATACATACATACATGCATACATACATACATACATACAACCCGACCTAATAAAAGTGTGTTAAAAAGATTCAAAGATTCAAATTCACCTTACTTTTTGCCCACAGGTAAAAAAAGAAAATATTAATCCTGGCAATCCTAATAAGGATAATGGAAAACTTTTATCAAATTATTGCATTGTCATCGGTCCTTGATAGGTGTGCAAAATTTCAAGTCGATCAGATGTTTAGAAGCCAGTGAAAATTAAGCTCAAAGATTCCGTTACATACATAAAACCCGACCTAATAAAAGTGTGTTAAAAAAGATTCAAAGATTCAAATTCACCTTACTTTTTGCCCACAGGTAAAAAAAGAAAATATTAGTCCTGGCAATCCTAATAAGGATAATGGAAAACTTTTATCAAATTATTGCATTGTCATCGGTCCTTGATAGGTGTGCAAAATTTCAAGTCGATCAGATGTTTAGAAGCCAGTGAAAATTAAGCTCAAAGATTCCGTTACATACATACATACATACATACATACATACATACATACATACATACATGCATACATACATACATACATACAACCCGACCTAATAAAAGTGTGTTAAAAAGATTCAAAGATTCAAATTCACCTTACTTTTTGCCCACAGGTAAAAAAAGAAAATATTAATCCTGGCAATCCTAATAAGGATAATGGAAAACTTTTATCAAATTATTGCATTGTCATCGGTCCTTGATAGGTGTGCAAAATTTCAAGTCGATCAGATGTTTAGAAGCCAGTGAAAATTAAGCTCAAAGATTCCGTTACATACATACATACATACATACATACATACATACATACATACATACGTACATACATACAACCCGACCTAATAAAAGTGTGTTAAAAAGATTCAAAGATTCAAATTCACCTTACTTTTTGCCAACAGGTAAAATAAGAAAATATTAATCCTGGCAATCGTAATAAGGATAATGGAAAACTTTTATCAAATTATTGCATTGTCATCGGTCCTTGATAGGTGTGCAAAATTTCAAGTCGATCAGATTTTTAGAAGCCAGTGAAAATTAAGCTCAAAGATTCCGTTACATACATACATACATACATACATACATACATACAACCCGACCTAATAAAAGTGTGTTAAAAAAAGATTCAAAGATTCAAATTCACCTTACTTTTTGCCCACAGGTAAAAACAGAAAATATTAATCCTGGCAATCCCAATAAGGATAATGGAAAACTTTTATCAAATTATTGCATTGTCATCGGTCCTTGATAGGTGTGCAAAATTTCAAGTCGATCAGATGTTTAGAAGCCAGTGAAAATTAAGCTCAAAGATTCCGTTACATACATACAACCCGACCTAATAAAAGTGTGTTAAAAAAGATTCAAAGATTCAAATTCACCTTACTTTTTGCCCACAGGTAAAAAAAGAAAATATTAATCCTGGCAATCCTAATAAGGATAATGGAAAACTTTTATCAAATTATTGCATTGTCATCGGTCCTTGATAGGTGTGCAAAATTTCAAGTCGATCAGATTTTTAGAAGCCAGTGAAAATTAAGCTTAAAGATTCCGTTACATACATACATACATACATACATACATACATACATACATACATACATACATACATACATACATACATACATACATACATACATACATACATACATACATACATACATACATACATACATACATACATACATACATACATACATACATACATACATACATACATACAACCCGACCTAATAAAAGTGTGTTAAAAAAAAAGATTCAAAGATTCAAATTCACCTTACTTTTTGCCCACAGGTAAAAACAGAAAATATTAATCCTGGCAATCCCAATAAGGATAATGGAAAACTTTTATCAAATTATTGCATTGTCATCGGTCCTTGATAGGTGTGCAAAATTTCAAGTCGATCAGATGTTTAGAAGCCAGTGAAAATTAAGCTCAAAGATTCCGTTACATACATACATACATACATACATACATACCTACATGCATACATACATACATTCATACAACCCGACCTAATAAAAGTGTGTTAAAAAGATTCAAAGATTCAAATTCACCTTACTTTTTGCCCACAGGTAAAAAAAGAAAATATTAATCCTCGCAATCCTAATAAGGATAATGGAAAACTTTTATCAAATTATTGCATTGTCATCGGTCCTTGATAGGTGTGCAAAATTTCAAGTCGATCAGATGTTTAGAAGCCAGTGAAAATTAAGCTCAAAGATTCCGTTACATACATACATACATACATACATACATACATACATACATACATACGTACATACATACAACCCGACCTAATAAAAGTGTGTTAAAAAATGAAAGAAAGAAAGAAATAAATATTCGCTCTTTAGTTAGTTTATTTGGTTAGTATTAATCTAATATTAATAATGCTATAGAGTAAAATGATCCTAGTGAATAGAATTAAGCGTGATCTCCTTCATAAAGTCTCTTTAACGGAGTGTGAGAATATTTATATGAGTTGAGTTAAAATATGAAAAGATATATACCTACATAAATGTAATTTGGAGTTGCCCTTGACTTATTTCTTTCCTTTCCTTTTTTGTTTTCACATGTAACAGTGGATAGCTCCAGCTGGCAGTTTCAGCCTTGAATAGCTACAGCTGAGTTCAAAATAATGGCAGCGAGAAATATTGCAAAGTTTTGACTATTCACTTATTTTTATATACTTTTGTATTCTTTTAGAAAAATCTAGTTCATGGCACAACAAAAGCCATATTATTAAAAATCTCAAACTTTGCAATAAACTTAAAAAACTGGAAAAATTCGCATCAGACTTTCAAAATTTTTAATCAAAATTCTAGAAAAAATCTGAGTATGCAGTTTCATAGCGCATTAAATTTTAGTACAATATTGTGCCAGTTTTTTCTACGATGCAATTTTTTAATTTTCTTAAAACAGATATGTTGTCTTGAAAAATTGAGAAAATTAATAATTTATAAAAATGTTAAAAAGAAAAGAATGAAGGCATTTGACTATAGGAAATCCCATACTAAAATTTCAAACACTGAATAAATCCCAAAATTATGAAAAAAAAAATTCAGTTTACAGCTATTTATACAAGGTGGCACAAAATTAATCACCCTGTATGAAGACGGACAGCTGCAGTTTATAAACAAACAAGCAATGGAGTGCGTAAAGGTCAAAATAAAGATTTACATTACTCAAAATCCCTTTTTTATTTAGTAAAAAACAAAAGCAAAATTGGAGGATTAATTTTGCGCCACCTTTTATGTACAGAAGAATACAAATACATTTCGGAAAATATAGAATCGCCCTGAAATAAATGCAAAAACCAAAATAATTTATTAATCTAATTTGTGCCAATAGTTTGCATATATTTTTATCGGAAATTTCACACTGAATATGCGCGTAACAAATCGAAATATTGTAGTAATGCGTGCTTACTTGAACATATTTTTAGTATTGTCCTTGAAGCGAACAATATACCTGTGTTCGAGCTAACGGAGCTCACCCTTTGATTATATTTCAGTTCTATTATTATCATTACCATAAATTCCATCAGTTCCATTAAATTTATTACATTTTAAGCTAAAGAACTTACCTCGAAATATTGCTGCAAATATTTTCATTTTATAAGTTCCATCCACTTATTCGCCATAAAAGCGTACAAATTCTGCATAAAAAGCAAGTTAATGGAAATCAATGGTAGCACATACCCACAGATTTTCCATTACAGTGAGTGCTGTGCCGAAAAAAAAGCAAAAACAAAAAAAAATTATTTAATTATGAAAAGGGAAAAGCTTACTGGCCATTTATGAATACACACATAAATGTATTCATAGTACCTTCTATACATATTGAACTTTCATCCACATGCAAGTAGTTGGGGTAAAACTTTTTACAGCCTCTAGTTTTTAGCAAACAGTTTTGTAGGGGCTATATATTATATTAGGGATGGTAAAATCACGTTTGAGGAATGCTTTGCAGTAAGTAAATAACTTTTCTTTAGTAAACATTTCTTCAGTAAGTTGATCATCTCAAGTTTAGATAGAAGCTTTAGAACGCAATTACATAATTTTGTCAAGTATATGCACCACTGGGATCCTTGAGAATTTCAGGCGCGCTCTGTTCATCAATAACGTTTTCAGAGAACTATGAAAATGCTTGTAAACCTCTTATCTTCATTGTAGGGGAAATCACGTCACCATCGCTGTCGGAATTGCTCATATTGAGGGTAAACAAATTAAAATGAAAAAAAAAAATATTATATTTTACAAATATAAAATTTTACAACATTTACGTACTAGCAATTCTAATGCTGTACTGCACTCACTTGATAACAACCACTGACATGTAAGAAGCCCACTTATACACACTTTTTTGGTACACTTTGAACTCACTTTATAATAACTGGTCTCCAAATACCAATAAATCGCTGATATAAACAATCGCTTCTTCGGTATGCGAAGTAATACGCTGCTTCTGCCAGTGTATGCAGAGACGCATGAGCTTATAACTAATTTTTCATAGGTTAAGTTTTTTTTGTTTTATTCCGGCATGGCCGAGCATATTGTATAATTCCAAACATCGTTTAACCAAAAAAATGGCAAGGCAACTTCCACTTAACGTAATTCTTGACAGTTCGTGGTTCCTACCTGAATTATCTTTGAGTCACCTCTATGCCTGTTATGTTATGAAGACGAAGATGCAAGGCATGTGGTTTGTGTAAGCTTTCGATGTGCGACGAGCAAGGGCTATATAGCAGCCCTAACAGAAGATCCAATAAAACAAGTATGGTGGGAGGAGGCCCAACAGGTATTTTTTAAATAAACAAAGCTTTGCAAATATGCAAGTACAGACAACTTTTTACTTTGACGGATTGCATGTAAAGAGTAACTGACGTAGATCCTAAGGCTCGACCCATCTTCCGACAATTGAAATAAAACGATAGTACCGGGAGAGACTCGATGCTTAGATGGTAGGACGTATAGTTTGGGTTAAAGTGCCACATCGATTGGGTATAGTCTTTCAATGCTTCCTCCTTGTAAAAAATAAGAAAATAAATTCTGAAAAATAAAAAAAATACATTTAATATTAAACATTTGGGAGTGACAGATGGGCAGCAGACAACACATGCCGGACTGAAGTATTTGCTACTTTCAAATATCTACAACACTGGCTAACTAAGAATGAACTGGAAGAAGAGTTAAGAGGTTATATACCTTGTGAGCCCGAAAAAATTTACGATTGTCATAATTTTTTAAATATGTTTTATGCAAATATTTATAAAAAGTGAACCATTCAGATTCACGAGGTTGTAACTTCGAATATTTAAAAAAAAGTTTATAGAAATCGGACAAATAGTTTTTGATAAATAATGATCACCGCGACGGTAGTTTAAAAAAACACGACTTCGAGATAATCGCGTCTAAAGTTTTGCGTGCACTTCATTTATAGTGCTCCGATCTTTATGATTTTTTGAATTTGTATTTTTAAGATGATGTACTTTTAGAATATGCCATAAAAAATTTCAATTTTTTAGTCCAACGCAAGGTATGTATATAACCCCTTAACGAACTAACGACACACTTTGAGGACAGCTGCATTTGAAACTGAATAATAAAATACATTTATTCATTACATATTATTTGGTTCTTACAGACTTGGGTGCTTAACTGTTATTTGAATCCGTTAGTACCTATATATAATACATATTATATATCGCATTGGGTTACAGCATATGGCGATGAAATATAGTTGGTATTCCACTTTGGGTGGGCGAACGGGTGATAGCGAGGGACTAATAGGACTTTGGAGTGAGCTCTTTTATGGCTTTATTTCTTTGAGACTTATAGGTTATACCACCTTTTTTATGACACTTTCCTAGTATGCATCTCTTTTAGTAAAATTAGCTTAGTAATGTGATTCATAGAAATGACAAACATAAAGTGCAAAATTTGGCATTTTTTTATATTTTGCGCCCAATAATGAAAATACAGTAAAATAATAGTAAAAATGGCTTTATTGACACTCGCATTCCCTTGAATCAATTTTCAAATCACTTTTCCCACTCAGAAGCCGGTAGCTCCAAAACGAGCTGTTTAAAGGCTTCAAGAGATTCTGCAGACATTGAAATGCGAGGTCATTTTATTTTTGATTTTCGGGAAGAAAAAAATTATTAGCTGCCAAGTGAAGGTTGTAAAGCGAATGACCCATTAACTCGATCTTTGGATTGTTCAAAAATTGTCTTGTGTGAGCCGATACGTGAAAGCTCGCATTGCCTTGTTAAAGGATGGTTCGTCTTCAGCGGTTGGTTTTACTTAATTCTTTTCAGAAACTTCTGCCAAACAAATGGTTGTTTACCTTTCAGAATATGCTATATCAAGTTTCTCTAGTTGTAAAGTTGCAATATGATTAGATATGCCCAGAAAAACAATCATCCATTGGTTACTTCTTCCCCGAACAACTTTTGTTGTTTTGTTTTGTTCTGTTCTCTGCTCACATGCATAGGTTCACGACTCTTCACCTAATAAGATATCATAGATGTACTTTGAACCACCGCGGCTGAGTTCCTTCAACATTTCTTTAATCGCGAATAGCTCTTTTTTGGGCAGTTGCCAAATTTTGCGGTATAAAATGAGAATAATTTTTCTTGACAACCAAATTTTCATCAAATATTGAATGTATGCTGCTCTCAATAATGCACAAGAATGCCTCTATCTCGCAAATTGTTATCAATCGACGCACAACATCGATTTTTTCAGACACAAACACCGTTTTTGGATGGGCGTCACGCTATTCATCTCGTATGAATCGACGGCCATGTTGGAACTCGTTGTACCGCCTTTTCATAATGGCTGAGAGTTGTGCTTCAAAGGTAAAGGTCGAAGTTGATCAATCCACTCTTGTTTCGATTATCCTCGTCAGAAATTGTAAAAATCATCGCACGAAAATTTGTATGATTGAAATCCATCTTTTGGGCGAGATAAATTTTTCAACTCACTGAAAAGAGAACAAATAAAAGTCGCAAGTGAAAATATTGTACGCAAGTTTATTTTAAAAACTACCAAACTTTGCGATCAAAATACCGAATTACAGCTCATCACACGTAGTGTTGCAAAGGCGCAAAATATAAAAGGCAAACCACGTTCCCACAGACCAGAAATAAATTTAACGCAACTCGATTAAAATTGAGAGTTAAAAAAAAATTCTATGTTTAGATCAGCCATTTATGCATAATTTCCTTTCAGAATGATAGTAAAAAAATCAAAACTCAAACTATTCCATTTCAGGGTAAAAAGTTGAAGCTTGCAAAAAATGTGTGCTATTTATGAAACTCAAGTGTAATCGTGAAGCTGGTATCTGAGTACTATTCCACCACTCAGAAACTGCAGAACGGCAGGTGGCTTAGGATTCAATATATTCGAAAAATACTATTTATAATGCAATGCTCCGCGCACGTACATGGCCCTATTTAGCTCATTTTCGGTGCATATATGCAAGAAGAAATTGTTTTGCTGCAAATGGAACCGCTAACTGGCGCGATGGTTGAGGTATTTCCAGAAAGCATGTGTATGATCCAACTTGTCAAGGCATAGGGTTGTTAGATTCCACATAAATTTACGTATATTTAACAAGATGTTTATTTTCAAAATTTCCCCACTTTTCTGTAGAACTCATTATCATTTCCTTTTCAGCTAACAATGATTTTATCTTTCTTCGCAAATTTAACAACGCTCTTTTTATATGTCGATATGACTTAACTGTCTTTCTTACATTTGGTTGCCATTCATCGCCATTGGTCGTCATTTTTAAGTGTAAAATTTAAGTGTAAATCACCTCTCCCACCTTACGATTAAAAGCATTCAGGTGAAGTTTGTTGTAATACACGATGACTTTTTGTCACATCTGACCCAACTCTCTGACATTTGTGCCATTTCCAATTTTCAACAAAGTGTGTGAGTCAGCATTTACAAAGTTGTGGCAATTTCTCTGATGTCGCGTGTGGTTCTTGCTGAAAACCCACTAAGTGGCTCTGACAGGGATAAATTGTGTGCAGAGCAAAAAATAAAGATATAAAAAAATATTACAAAAACGCACTGAAATTGCACTTTTATGCACGCCCCTTGAATTTCCTGCATGATATTAAATTTATATACGCATGCAGTTGAGCGATTTTTAATTTGCTCCACTACTACTTTTGCATGAGTTATTCAAATTTATTATTGTGAACGATATGGTACTGCACATTTTAAAAGATGATTTTCTTTGGGTAGGTACTAAATTAATTTTCATTCCCGCACCATTTGATATATTTATTTCATACACATCTACATATTTAAAATTTTTCAATTTTTGACTTTTTGTCGTTTTCTCTGTAAAATTGATGGATTATTTTTACTCTATATATATTTGTCCTAATGGCTATGATGTTGCGTTTATGTGTAACGCATTGGTTTGTTTGACTGTTCATCATCAATGACATTTTGCCGCTTAGTTGCTGCTTATGATTTACGAGTATCACGCGTATGCCCAGGCTGACGCTCGTCATGTACGCGTACATGTACGAGTATAGGTACGAGTATAAGTAGATGGTACTTTTGCCGCATGAAAATAAACTTGAATCAGCTCACATAAAATGGGTGCGTGCGTGTTTGTGTAGCGCAATCATTTTTCTTCTCACCTTGGTCGCATGGAAATGTGGCATAAATTTCAACTTGATTTTGTGCTGATATCAACTTGCAGTGATTTGTTGTGGTTACCTTAGAGGTTACGTTTACAAATTGCATTGGTTTTTATGGAAAATTCTATGAGAGCATATATGGGTGAATAATTTGATTTTGTGTGTAGAGGTTTTCAGAATGAAAAGAAATAAATTGAAAGTTATGATTCAGTTGATATTATGTTGAGTTGTTCAACATGACGGCGAACTTGAATTCTATAATATTCATGTGGATATTATGGAATTAAAATTTTAATTGAATTTGAATTGAATACAGCCTTAAGTTTCAAAACCGATTATGAAATTCCCAGTAAAGGTTAGCGATTAAGTAGGATTTTTAATATTATTTTCAGCTTCATTTTATTCGAGTTTTTAAAAAATTGTTTCCTGAACAGTACCGGTATCTGTGGTATCTATAATTTTATGGTAGATTTTGTGTTTACATTTCAAGAAATTACTAAAAAATTAAAAATGCACTCGAAGGTTTGCCATTGCCTGCCGAGGGACGACCGCTATTAAAAACTAGTGCTAGTGTTGATGCATCACTGTAATGTGATGCCATTCATTCTATATCTCCACCTCTTTCCAAGGACATAGGACTTCTAGTGAGTTGTGATGCTAACTCCCAAAAACTATATGCGGTGGGGTTTTAAGTCACCGGATCTAGATGGTGTGTATCCGGAGATATTTAAGTCTGAAAAAGGCTTGATTATAGGCACCCTAATAAGAGGAGAGATTAACTGGCATTTGGCCCGGTTACTACTATTGAAAGAAAAGTCAAGGTTTATTCTTTATTGAATTTGCTACCTTTGCACTTAGCGATCTAAGAGGAGGAAAACAAAACAGAAACAGTTGTTTAAAAGGTCGTCAGAGCAGTCCCTTCTATTTTTATCACCTAATGACAAGCTGATACAAAAGTCTCTTTTGAAAGAAAGCATGTCGTTTGCTTTCCTTCTAGAGAGCAACGACGATATTCAGATACCCTATTTGGGAGCTCAGCAAAAATTTTCTACGCCGGCGGATTCAAGACTGAGCATGGTAATGGCGCTAGGTGGAATTTAGAAGGTAATTTCAGATCTTTATTGCATTATGTACATATAATGGGAACACTATGATGTCCAAGGCAACGCACTGGATGTTAAATCAGCGAGCTGTGGTTCTTTGCAGCGCCCAAATGATTCGAAGTCAATTTTAGAGCCAATCAGTCCAATAGATGAAAGTTTTAATTAATAAAGCTCCCCAGAACCATTAGTTCAGTATTGACACCTGAAAAATAAGCTATAGAATATGGAGAAAGAGTGAGCTACATATCTTGATAGGGCATGACATATGACATATTAGGGACGACATGTGGTCTTCATAGAAATCAGTGGATATCCATTGTGTAACTCTTGTTTGGTCTTCGATAGAATTAGATGATACATTTAAATGGAAAAGCTATATTATCTTTCTCATGAAATACTGTAAAGGCTCACAAAATAGGCGGGGAAGTTTGCAGAGCAGTTTCCTTTATTCCTTTTTGTTTCAATGCTCTCTCTAAGTTTAAGAAAACAAATTAACTTTTTGGAATATTGGATATCATAATAAGTAAAAGATGTGTCGCTGCTAATACTAATTTTGTGTTCGCTATTTTTGTGATACTCAACTACAACAATTATTGGATGAAGACGCATATCGAATCCTTGATTACATGTTGTTGTTGTTGTTGTAGCAGCATAAACATTTTTTTTTTTTTTTGATTACATGTCTAAAGAGTTGGATGAAGGCAGGTCAACCGTCGGTAAACGTTTGCATGCGATGGGAATGGTCTAGAAAGAAGGTAACTGGGTGCCACATCAATTGAAGGAAAGGGATATCGAGAGACGTTTGGTGACGTGTGAGATGCTTCTTGAACAGCAGGAAAAAACAAGTTTTCTGCATCGCATCGTCATGGGGATGAAAATCTACCTATTATGTAAGCCTAAGCGTCGAAAATATTCATGCTCCAAAGGTTATATTGTGCATCTGGTGGGATCAGAAGGGTGTCATCCATTATGAACTCTTTAAACCATGTGAGACATCACTGGTGATCGTTACCGACTGTAGCGAATGAGATTGAGTCGATCTCTTAAAGAAAAGTGGCCGGAATTGGACGGTAGAATGACAAATTGACAAACTGATTTTGCTGCGTGACAACGCCAGGCCACAAATATTTTGAGAGACTGAATTGTGAAATCTTGCCCCACCCGCGGTATTCCCCAGACATTACACCTTCGGATTACCATCTGTTCCAATCAGTGCAGTCAGCCTTTATTGGAGAGCTGTTCACTTCTTACGAGAGCATCGCAAACTGGCTCAATGACTGGGTTAAGTCGAAACAACTAAATTTTTTCGTATATTAGTTAATTGTTTCAACAATTCGTAACTTTGGCTAAGAAAAGACGGAAAGTTATTCCAATACCCAATATATCATTGAAGAGAGATTGATAATAACAATTAAAAGAGAAGACAAAGGTAGTCAACAATTTTCCAATGCTTATAAGTAGGAAAGTGTTGGAGTTGTTTCCATTTTTTAGATGATTCATTCAAAAGTATGCCGTTAAATTTGGGGAAGGGCAGCTATTATCTCTCCAAGAGCCTAAGGGCACGTTAATGCATGCGCTCGAATTGAAACTTTTTCATTCTATGACAGAAACGGAATTACATGCAGATGCAATAAAATTCGGTTATGATTCAGTATTGTTCCAAAAAGATCGGAAAGGTCGTTTAATACATCCGGTGGAATATATAAACCGTAAAACGTCAGCAGCTGGGTAAAAGTATAGTACAGCGCTTTCGAGCTTTCTTTGGAAGAATGCCGGATGTAATGCATTTGCTATGATGGTAGAGAAACAAGACGTACTGGACTGGATCAAAACGTGGACAATGTACTTGCAGGAATATAATTATGTGGTTGATCGTCGATTGGGAAAATGCATAAGGCACGTGGATGGCCTAAGTCGTGTGTATTGCTTACTTACAGAAGACTCGTTACAATTTAGGTCAATGAAAACGAAAAGCAGGATGACTGCATAAGGGCCGGGTGGAAAATTATAGAGACCACCCCAAGTCACGATTTTTTTAATTACTGAAATTGTAATGACCCAATTAAAGAATTATTTGTGATACCGGCTGGAAAATTAAATAATCCGATTAGGTCATATGCAAAGGCATTTTGTGGTTAAAACAACTCCGGAGTTGATGAAAAGGAATCACTATATTCCAAATGCGAGCGAGAAAATACGAAAAATAGTCAATTCACGTGTGGAATGTATGGAATAAGTCACATGGACCATGGATGCCCATTAAGGGAAACGCGTAAAAAAGCACATTTTTAGTAATCTGAAATTAACTGCGACGGATAGAGGCGCGCGTTCACATCGAATGTTTTTAAAAAGTATTGCGATAGGGAAGATATACAAGATTTATTGATTGCAATCATCTGGCTGCTGTGGAGGGCACCTAGCTTGGAACTCAAAATATCTTGGACCTTACAAGGTAGCCGCTAAATTTAATCACGAAGCTACGAGGTAGAAAAAAAGGAAGGTCAAGAAGGCCCGAGAAAGACGTTAACTGTAGCCGAAAATATAAAAAAATGGGACTATGGTAGTTCTTCGAGACCGAATAACAAATTAGGACGGCCGGTTGTTAGATCGAGAATAGACAAACGGCAATTTTGTGAAGTGGACAGAAAATAACGAAGCGTCCATAACAAGAGTAGTTTATAAGATTAATAGAAAATAAGAATTAGTATGTTGTATGAGAGCCGTTAAAAATATGTAAGATCGGGATGAAGTAAAATATACTGAATTTCCAAGAACGCGTACGTATTTGCCATCATAATTTACAAATGCCATGATGATAGATTCTGAACTTAATTGTGAATTGCCCTAATAAATTTAAAAGCTTTAAAACTAAAATATTTACTCCTTTTCCTTTCGTACATAAGTTAACATTTTAACAATAGAATAAAGTTGAAGCGAACTGTTAATAATATTTTGAACGTTTGACAGCAAATCAAAAACAAATAACGCTATTTAATATTGAATTCAAATATTTAAATATAATCCAAATGGACGCTTGATGGAGCTTTCGCTAATTTGTGGTTTTTTGGTGAAATGCACATTTGCACAAAAATCGACGAATGCATTTATGGTTGAATGCACATAAGCTTAAAATGTTTCATAATTTTTGCAATTTTTCATTCGTATTTAATTTTTTTAATGTAAATATTTTATGCTGCAATCCCGGGAGTGTAAATAGAATTGGACTATTTAAAATGATTGATTTTATTATTCTCAGACTCTTCGGTATCGAAAAAGAAAAAAAAACATATATATTTTTAATTTTTTCTGGTTTATAAAGTTTGTTTGAGTTAAGTCATTGACACAATTGTGACTTTGTTCGCATCAATCACCAACGTTCCGTGTTTACGGCAATACAAAGTCAATACAATAGCAAGAACTTTTTTAGGAAAATTTCTTAAATGCTACAAAAATCATTAACTATATCTTAATGCTCAAAAGAATATATTGAGAACTAGTTGTTGTAGTATTTGGTAAACCAACATGCCACTGTCTTTCACCATCTCACGTGACAAGGCAGGAATTGTTGCAAGTGAAGTATACTATGCTTTGTAGGTAACAAAGGCAATGCTAATGGTATTCTGTAGCAACTTCTGTGCAAGATTCTGCATTTTTCAGTACATCTGATTTGAATGCTCATGTTTATGGTCTAGATATTAATATATTTTTATATATTTTTAAGTCTTTACCGCCCATATATGGTATGTGTATGCTAGATAAAATAATTCAAACTAAAGGGTTTTTCAATAAGGGCGGGTAGATGTTGAAATGGAATAAAACAAGCTGTGTGTGAGTTATTGACAAAATTATTTTTTTATTTGAAAAGCGCATATATGCCATTAAGTGTGGAATATGACATCATTCAAATGCCCGCCTCGGCTTCTTACGGTGGAACGGATCCGAGTGGTCCAATTTTCAATTGCCTTTTCCTCTTCCGCATAGATCCGGCTGAATTTGAGCGATGGCCTGTGTTATGTTCATCTTTAGAGCATCGGTCGATTGTGGTTTATTTGCATAGACCTGAGACTTCAAGAAACCCACAG
Source organism: Anastrepha obliqua (assembly GCF_027943255.1). Classification (NCBI taxonomy): domain Eukaryota; kingdom Metazoa; phylum Arthropoda; class Insecta; order Diptera; family Tephritidae; genus Anastrepha; species Anastrepha obliqua. The sequence continues at coordinate 95,431,686 of NC_072892.1, forward strand.
GAAAAAGTCTAGCGGGGTCAAATCGCATGACCTTGGTGACCAATTCACATCACCCCTGCGAGAGATAACCTGCGAGAGAAATGTATAAAAAATCAACGGAATTTTTCCGCCAATTGAAAGTTACACTTTACTGCACTAAAATTTAATGAGCCATAAACTGCATCTTGAAATTTTACTTCAAACCCATCGAATTGGGATGGAGAGTGGAGAGAGAGAAATTAAAACTGTTCAAAATGTTAAGTCTAAGTTTTTTCGCATGCTGTAGTTGTTACACTTTAAAGCGCATAAAATTAAACGAAAAATACTTCACACAATTGTCAATTGCCAATCATTGGTCATCCGCTTAAATTCAAACAGATGAATGGAATCGCACTTGACTCGTGAATTGCCATGAAGTTTCATGAAGCGTAAACTGCTTAAAATGATATAAATGGATTAACGTCTATCGAGCGAGTACAAAACTTTTACTGTGAATGCAATTATCTGACATGTCAATCAATCAAAATCATTGAAATAAATTATTTTTAAATGTAATTGCGTCATATACTAAGTTGGGAGTACACTAAATTTTGAGTGAGTGACGCTTTTGGCTATCCCAAAATGTAAAGAGTAAGCGGTCCAAAATACCACCTCGCAAATCTCCAGACGAAGCTACAAAAGAATATATGGAAACATTATCGACAACGACTACCCAGCTACGAAGTGTGAGATACGATTTTATCCACGATAAAAAATTGAATAAAATCCCACATTAGCTCGTTTGGCAACCAAATATGAGTGACGGATTTTGTCACATGCCTTAGAAAAGTCGGTATATACATAGTGTCAACTTGCAGATGATCTTTAAGGGCAGACGTGGAAAATAGTGAGGTTAGTGACTGTGGGCATACCCGTCATGAAGCCAAGTTGTTGATTGGAGATTAGGCGCTTGACTGAAAAATGCACCTTCTGCTTTTATTTTTCTTAATGACATTTGTGAATGCTTTACATATTCCAATAATCTTTTATATGCGAACCATTTAAAAATCTAGTTCTCCATTCGTAGTACATTCGGTTCGATTAAAATCCAATCAGATATTAATAACGTTACTGTTTGGTGTCAAAAAAGTGTCTATAACTTAATATAAATAAATGTGTCCATACTTCTTGCTCAAAATTTCGTTACCCTTTCCCCACTTACTTTCCTATTGGCAGCTCTCGTCACTTTACTCTTAATAACACCTCTGAACTGGGTGTTATTTTTTACTAAAATCCTATACACATGCTAGGTTATATAGTTCTGACTTCATCGCAATAATCAAATTAATATTCTGACAACTTCAGTCCCAAATACCCATATGAGCCGCTCTAAATCAATAACATACATATTTAAGCAGCGGCTAAAGTGTGATAGGTTGTACTCATGTGGTTACAATGAACCTAAGATTAGTGCTGTGAATTATTTGAATCCTGAGTGCTCAAAGGTTTCGCGGTCAAATAATATATTATCGCTCATGATTGGCATTAGTTAATTACCTGTGGTTATGCAAGTATAATCCAGAACTTAGTAATTGTTGGAAGACTCAGAGGAATATGCAAATACTTACGTACATATGCGTGTATACATATAACTATGCGGAATACTTTATGGATAAAAGGTGCGCCGATTAAAATTTTCAGATGTAAGGGTAAGGTTAGGTTATATTGCGAAGAAGAGTGATTTTAGATAATTCAGAAGGAAATCGCCTATTGTAATACCATTACGAAGAAAAAAAAACGAGCACGTTATAAAGAGTATGAATAAAGGCGATAGGTAACTTGATAGGAATTGCTGTATGCTAGTGCGTGAATTTCATAGGTGGCTGATATCCAAACCTGTGACCTACTCATATTTAGCTGACAGATTAGTGTAAAAATAAGGATTATTATTCCACTTTATCTTCCCTCACACAGCCATTGCACTAGAGGCTCCAAATTATATGTGAATCTGACTGCATGGATTTCCAGCGAATAGTGTTCGCTTAGGACCCCCACCATTAACTGGTAATATGATTGAGTTGGCCCCAGAAGATCACTCGATTCCATCCGATTAACATAATGTTTTCATCCAGCGCTAGCTGAGTAGTCTCAACACCAAGCAGTGTAGGTAGCCGGAGGAACCAGTTCAAGAGTGCTCTGCCTGGCAGTGCATCGGTCATGCAGTTTTCTACAATGCTACTGTGGTCTGGTTGGTTGGTTGGTTAGAGTGGTGATTCATCCAGAATCCAACTAGCGAATTGTTTAACAGTTATTTACAGCAGGACTATATCCAGTCTGTGTGGTTTAGGAACCTTATTAGGTTGTTGACGTCTAAGCCAGACAGTTGCTCGAGACTCTCGAACAGCGGTTTGCCCAGGGTTAACATTCTGTCCTTCCATAGGCCAGGGCATTCACAGAGGAAATGGAAGATTGTTTCTTTTTTCTCCGGTTGTTGACAACTATGACAGTATGTGTTGTGAGGGATGCCCATTTTGGCGGCTTGTTCTCCGATAGACCAGAAGCCAGTTATGACTGCCGTGAGTCTACAGGTGTCCCGTCGTTTCATGTTTATCAATGTCGACGATTGCTTGAGGTTGTAGGTGGGCCATAACGTTCTGCTGATTTTGCATTTCGCCGGGTCTCTCCATCTACAATCTGCAATTCGAAGGTATTTTAGGGAAATTGCATTCTTGACCGCACCTAATGGAGTGAATACTGGTACTGCAAGAACGCTATTCATGGCAGATCCCCTCTTGCCAGTTCATCAGCTTTTTCGTTACCTTCTATGTTCCGGTGTCCCGGGACCCAAATTAAGGTTACTTTATGGTTTTCACTCAAGTTGGTGAGGCTATTCCTACTTTGCTCCACCACTTTAGAGGTTGTTATAGTCGCGTCCAGCGCTGGATTGCGGCTTGGCTATCCGAAAGAATAGCGATATGGTCCTTAAAAGAGAAATCTGCGATTAGTAACCTACAGGCTTCCCCAATTGCTAGTACTTCCGCTTGGAAGACGCTGCTGGTATTAGGGAGACGCACAGATTTTTCAATTCCAAGTCTATGAGAATATATACCAGCTCCAACACCACAATCCATTTTACTGCCATCTGTATTGACTGTGGTATCGAAGTTATTTAGAGAGAACCCTTATTCCATTCTTTTTTAGATGGAAAGAGTGTGGCAAAATTCCTATTAAACGTTACCAGCGGGACGATGTAGTCAATCCTCACCGAGGGTAACGTGTGTCAGTGCATTGAGAGTCTCTCTAGGACATGATCTGATGGCACCGACCGTTATTGCACAGGCTGATCTTTGTATTCTGCCGAGTAATTTGGTATTGTACTCTCTCTCCAGAGCTTTCCACCAAACTACCGAGCCATACGTTAAAATTGGTCGTATAACCGCCTTATACAGCCATAATGTATGCTTAGGTTGAAGACCCCATCTTCTTCCAAGCATACGTTTGCAGGCATATAAAGCAATTTCTGCTTACCTTACCCGTTCTTCGACGTTTAACTTCCAGCTAAGTTTGGAGTCCAGAATTACTCCTAAGTACTTTGCACTGGTTGATAGTGACAGAGTTTGTCCGTTGATGTTTGGTAGGGTGAAAGTTGGTACCTTGTATCTGGTGGTGAAAAGCATAAGTTCTGTTCTACGCCATCCTGTGGCCCAAGAGTTAAGCTCGCCTAACGCTCTTTGGATGATCCCACTGATCGTATTTGGACACAGTCCTGACACCATTAGCACCACATCATCAGCGTACGCCACCACTTTTACCCCACCTCCATTAAATATTATTAAGATTTTGCTGATCACACATAGCCAAAGAAGTGGAGATGCCCCCGTGGACCTTCTTGGTTATGTTGATATTACCCATATTAGCTTTGATGATTCTGGTTTCTAGCATGGAGATGACCCAGTTACTAATACAACTGTCCACCTCCAGGTCTATCAACGCCCGTTGGATGGCATCTGTGCTAACATTGTTAAAGGCGCCTTCGATATCCAAGAATGCCGCCTTGGTATAATGTTTGCTCTCTAGAGAGCCCTCTATTGTTCGGATTACCTCGTGAATCGCTGTCTCCGGATAACCTCGTGAATCGCTGTCTCTCTGCATTTAGGGTATGCGTGTTGTGCAGTTGATATACCAGAGCTCTCCAAAGAGCTTCTGAGGTGCATATCCAAAAGTCTTTCAAAAGTTTTTAACAGGCAAGACGAAAGACTGATTGGCCTGAAGTCCTTCGCTGATTCATGCCCTCTTCTATCTACTTTTGGTATGAAGACGACCTTGACTAGTTTCCAGCTATCTGGAATATGGCCTAAGTTTAATCACGCTTAAAAAATTTCCTCTAGCCATGGTAGGATTCAGTACAAGGTTTCCTGTAACATCTTTCGAATGATCCCATCTGGCCCCGGAGATTTAAAGGGTGAGAAAGATTCGATTGCCCATGCATTTGCTGTGGATTATATTTGCTCCGCCTAATGTTTCTCCTCTCACTTTCGTAAGCGCTGCATCCCGGAAAATGCGATTCTTCTGCTGTAGCAGTCCAAGTTCTATCAGGTTTCTTGACCCAAGAAGCCATTGAGTGGTCTTTGGAAAGAACACGGCTGAGTCTAGCAGAATCCCTGGTGGATTCGATTGCCGAACAAAATTCTCTCCAGATCTCTTTTTTTGGTGGCCCTGATCGCCTTCTTGTACTGTCTCCGACTTTCTCTGTACAATTCCCAATTTCCCGTCTAATAGCTCAGGTTAAACGTTGATCTAGATTTTTCCCTTAGTTTTAAGAGTTCACTGCTTCACCAAGGGGGGTGAATTTTTTTGCTAAATTTTATGAGACAGGACGTTTTGTAGGCCCTACTAAATGCCTTTTACAGTGCCACCTCACTGAATTGTTTAGTAAGTTTGGGGACAACCGCACCCTGATCTGAGATCTTGTGCTTCTTTGTTGCCCTCTTGTCTTCGTCTTGCGAACGGTTACTGTGGTCTAGTTGTGGAGTATTTCAATCTACCTCAAAGCTGTCTGGCATTCTCCAACCACTTTCGATTGCTCTATGAGTGAGCTGAAGGCTTTCATTACCACTTGGCTATCAAAAATATTGGCTTGGTTAAAAAATCGTATCTCCCTAAAGAGTATTACAATACTCTTCCTGACTGCTTCTTTAATAATGTTTACTAATCCGCTTGAAAAACGCTGCCGGTATTCGATAGCCTCTAAACGTGCACTCAATGGAAAGAATCTCGCAGAATTTGCTGTCGCATCCAGCAGACGCATTTTTCACCACGTATACTCCAAGGAATCTCGATTATTTTTCTAAAATGTTTGATGCCATTAAAGCACAATTGGATCTATATCTCAATATTTTGCACCTAATGGTATATGATATTTGCCAGCTTTGATTAATTCTGGCTTCTCGACATATGGTCAAAGATTTTCTAGTGCTTAAATATGAAAATCTTTTAACGACTCAAATGGGAATGAGCTTCATCTGAGCGAATGACTTTTTAAGTAATTCCATCTCTAATATATTTATATTAGTTTTTATTCTATATGCAAGGTAAAGTCCCAAATAAAGAAGACTGGCGTCATAAACATGTTTTCGATGGCGCCATCTTTTTAATGAATTAATAGGACTATGAATAAGTTCGTGCGGTTTTTTTTCGAAATTTGAAACTTTATTGACGTAAAATGGTTACAAATTTAATATTCAAAGTATTGTCCATCGCTTACTACTACTTTTTCCCATCTTTCTGGCAATTCACGGATTCCCTTTGTGAAAAATTCGGTCGGTTTTGCCGCAATCCACGAATCGATCCATTTTTTGACTTCATCGTAATTACGGAAGTGCTGGTCAGCCAGGCCATGTTGCATCGATCGGAAGAGATAGTAATCGGATGGCGCAAGGTCTGGACTATACGGCGGGTGGGGTAGGACATCCCATTTGAGCGTTTCTAAGTATGTTTTGACCACTTGTGCAACATGTGGCCGAGCATTGTCATGTTGCAAAATAACTTTGTCGTGTCTATCGGCGTATTGCGGCCGTTTTTCTCGCAGTGCTCGGCTCAAACGCATCAATTGTCGTCGGTAGACATCCCCCGTAATCGTTTCATTCGGTTTCAGTAGCTCATAATACACAACACCCAGCTGGTCCCACCAGATACACAGCATAACCTTCAGGCCATGAATATTCTGCGCCGACGTCGATGTTGAAGCATGGCCAGGGTATCCATACGTTGCCCGACGTTTTGGATTGTCGTAATGGACCCACTTTTCATCGCCAGTCACAATTCGATGCAAAAAACCCTTTCTTTTGTGCCGTTGAAGCAGTTGTTCGCATGCCATAAAACGGCGTTCAACGTCTCTTGGCTTCAATTCATACGGCACCCAATGGCCTACCTTTCGGATCATTCCCATGGCTTTTAAACGTTTGGAAATGGTTGATTGATCAACTCCCAAAGTTTTTGCAACCTCTTCTTGCGTTTGAGCCGGATCTTGATCGAGCAATTCCTCCAATTCGGTATCCATGAACTTTGGCGGCGCACCCTCGCGTTCTTCGTCTTCCAAGCCAAAATCACCACTTTTAAAGCGTGCAAACCACTTCTGGCACGTTCGCTCAGCTAGAGCATGCTCACCATAAACTTCCACCAAGATACGATGACTTTCGGCTGCTTTTTTCTTCATATTAAACAATTCCCCGCAAAAACACATTATTTGGCACGAAATTCGACATTTTCAAGTGTGGTAAAAATATTGTTGTTTACGCTTGAAATAAAAAACTTATACTGACGTTTGTGCCTTACGACAGTAGCTCTCCAATGAATGTTTGGAAATGTGGATCGATGGAATAATAATCAAGTTACGCCATCTGTTGTAAAACCGCACGAACTTATTCATAGTCCTATTAGTTCGTTGGAAGTTATATCCCTAGCTGTCTTCCAGTCGAAGCTTGGTGACATTCGGTTCAGTGGATATGATGACAATGAGCATACGGGAGGGCCAAAATTAGTAATCACCGAAAACTCCACCGAAAATTGTTTGTAAATTGATCAAAAATGAACCGAAATCATAGTTGAAATTAATAGAACCGGAGTTGAAAACCTCCAAAATATCGATTTATCGCATTTTAACTGATCATTTGGGCTTACGAAATGTCAGAATGCAACATTCGAAAGACCTCATTAAAGAGGCGAGAAAATTCAATAACTTGCGTTACAACATTGTGAAGAAACGTGGTGTTTCCAACATGAACCTGAAACTAAGCGTTAAAGTGCCGAATGGAAGGCCCCAGACCAGCCACCACCTAAAAAATCGCGTTTGGAGAAGTCAAAAATCAAGTCGATGCTCATTTCTTTTTACGATTTCCAGGGAATTGTCCACAAGTAGTTCGTGCCAATGGGCCAAACCGTCAATGCAATATTCTATCTTGGCGTTTTGAAGCGTTTGTTGCATCGCATTCGTCGAATTCGCCCTGAATACTGCGAAGGAGGAAGCTGACGCTTATTGCATGAAAATGCACCATCTCGTCGATCCACTCTTGTGACTGATTTTTGGACTAGAAATCGGATTTTAATCATCATTCACTCACCATATTCACCTGATATGGCTCCCTATGACTGCTACCTATTCGGAAAATTGCATTTGGCCATGAAAGGAAAATGTTTTGCGTCCGTAGGAGCCATCCAAAAGGCTTGTACCGACATCCTGAAGGACATTCCGGTCAATGACCTGAAACTCTCTTTCGAAAAACTTTTAGATCGCGCAAAACAGTGTATAGATTTCAGAAGGGACTACTCTGAATAAATCAACTCGAACTCATGTCGTTTCTATTTTAGTTTAGGCTTGTTTATTTTGAACTTCACCTCATATATGGCTCTAGAGCAAAATTGCACTTGTTTGCGTAAATTGTAGATTATCCACTTAACATGTGTTTAAAAAAAGAGATATGCTCGAGCTCTAACAGCTGTCGGAACAAAACAGTGCCAAACAACCTGAATTAATTTTTCGTTGAATATTCATAGTTTATTGTATCCACATGAAATACTAAACACAACGCACATATTTAAATATTCCGACTACCTACGAAATAAAGTTTTCATTTGGTTGTTAATTTGCAGTCAAAACGGGAATAACAACCACCATTTCATGCCACAAGTCAACCACAATAAAATTGCTTATTTAAACTGGCTTTGTGTGAAAACCAACATACATCGTTAAATCATGCAACTTTCAGCAAAATCCACAAGCAATTGGAGTATTTAATAAGTACTTTTATAAAATGAAGAATAATTAAGATTTAATGACAAAGTTAATTTATTTAGAAGTGTGACGTCATGAATATCCCAATTAATTTTAATTGGTTCTGAATATTAATTGGCGATAATATCAAATAGAAATTCCGAACTCATTGGTGGCGTAGCGGCACTACTGAGATACTTTTTTTATTTCAATATATTTTTATAAAAGTATAATATTACACCTTGATCAAAAAGTTCCCGGAGTTTATCCAGAAAAATCAAATTAAAAGTGGCATTATCGACTTGAAAGTGCTACTCATTAACTGCAACGCAGTTTGACCCAGCTGTCGAACTGGAACTCTATTTTCGGAGACGTTTTTATTTTCGATTTTTTTAATACTTCCTTTCAGCTGTTAAAATGCATTCTCCGTACTGGTTTTTTGACTCGATCAAACAGAAAAAATCACAGGGAGCCATACTCGGTGTATTCGATTGCTGTTTGATGGAATTCGTTTCGTGTTTGCTAAAAAATGCATGGAAAACAATGACAATTTGTGACGGTGCATTAGCATGGTGTAAAATATACGAGTTGTTTTCCCACAAATACTTTCTTTTTTGGCGGATTGCTTGACGTAAACGTCTCACAATGCCCAAATAATAGTCCTTATTAACTCTCTGACCTTCTGGTGAAAATGCATGGTGTGCAATACCGTTGTAATCCATAAAAACCAAACCGTGTTTTTTGTTTTTTGTTTTTTGTTTGATCTTGGTTCATTCGGAGCTCTGCACGCACGCACCTGCTGTCTGGATTGCATGTCATACTCATGAGCCCACACCTCGTCTCCAATAAAGATGAGTTTGATGAATGTTTGGTCGGATTCAGCATTGGAAAAAAACATTGGAAAAAATGAAATTCAGATCTTTTAAGATCAACTGTGCAGCAACCCAAATCATTAACTACTACGTCCTGGTTCCATAAGCAAAGGTCGCATAAGATGCACAGAAATTAACACAAAGTATAACTCAGGGATGTGAAGTTATTGTAGCTTACGGTGGTGACTATACATTTTATTGAATATATTAAGTATAATAAGTATGTATTGTAAGTCCAGAAAATGCAGTTTGTTAGAATCCAATTGGTCAAATAGTTTCTTAGTTATGGTGGTCACGTTCTTATTGACAGACTGTGGTATTCTTTAATTAGATTTGCTTAATGGGTTACATACGTCCAGCAGCACCAAAAATGCGATAAAAGAAAAACTGTTTTTATAAAGGATAACAATAGAAATAAATATAAAAAATTTTACACATTGTTTATTAGTACTTAAACTTTAAAAAACTAAAAAAAAAAGTATTTTAATTTTTCTTTACTAAAATTATTATATAAAAAATCACGTGACCCAAAGTACAATGAAAAAAAGTTGCTCAACGGTCTGCATCATTTCTCCTTGAAATGTTGATGGATCTGTAAAAGTTAAATACAATTCTTTTAAAAAATAAAAAAAGAAATACTTGTAAAATGCTATAACTGTCGAGCCGGATTTTTGATTTTTGAAAAATTTTGCAATTTACGGCTTTAAAAAAAAAATACGTTTTACGTCATCAATGTCAGACTTTAATTATGTTTATACATTTTTTTAATAAAAATATCAAAAATCCGGCTCAACAGACCATAGAGAAAACACTTTCGAATATTAAAAAAACCCGAAAAATATTAAAAACTGTATGATTTATCATGCAGACCGTGCCGAAAAAAGTATTTCGAGAAAAACGAGTTTAAACTTTCTGCCTCAAGCGAAAGTTACCTGTGCGCATCAAACTCTCGTCGGGCAGTTAAATTTTCTACCATAACTTTGTATCTATGGCGAATTTTTACAATCAACTTCCAAAGAAATACATCTAAAACTATAGAGAATAATAATCTGTAAAAAAATCGATTTTTGAAAATTCTGGACGTGTGTAACCTCTTAAAAGGGTTATAGCTGGTGACGAATCATGACGAAATCAATCACATCGAAACCAAAGCCCAATCGTCCCAATGGAAGAGTCCGGGAGAGCCAAGAGTTGATATCAGAAAATCGCCGAACACGCAAAACACTTGTCTTATTTATGCCTCTCACAAACAAACTGAACATTCTATATTGCTAAAACCGTGAACATATCTTCGAGATGGGTGTACCAACATAAGAAATAACAATCGAATGTCGAATGTACCTAACCCGCGAAAATTGAAACCTTTACCTTATTTTTTTAACACACCTCGTATTCAATTGCTTTACACTTAGAATATTATCACTTTTTGTATTGTTATAAAGGCATACTAGTTTTTAAAAGTATTTGCAGAATAGCTTTTTTTTTATGTGAAGTAGTAAAAAATCGTAAATTCAAACTTTAAAAACGCTGTTACGACTTTACTAAATACTGGTTTTATTTGTACAGTGTGATTGTGTGTTTCAATGACTTAAAATATGAAGTCATCTTGTACGAGTATTCTCGAAAGTAATACTTAGAATGTAAGCTGATATCTAAATACAAATCTTCGCCAAAATTGTTAAATATATGCACACAGAAGTATAAACATACGAGTAGATTGAAAACCAAAGCTTTGCAATGGATAGCACCGGCGTTAACTGCTCGTCAAAATATCTTAACAGAAAAAAGTCGAATGTGATTCTCTGGCACCCACAGAAAATTCTTTATCATTACATTTGTGTATTTTCATTGACGTCAAATATTTGTTTGGTGCTTGAAAAGATCAACATTTAAGCCAATTAAGCTTCATTTGCTGAAGGGGTTGCTTATTCACTTCAGTGTAATACAAAAACAAAAAAATAAAAATAAACAAACAAAATAAAATAAAATGAAAAATCAAGCAGACATACATAAATAAATGGCTAATGACCCACCGCGGTGTTATGGTCTGTTAGTGAGACAAGGATTTCAGGAGTGTGATAGAGTATTTCAATGCAACAAAAGTGAGGTTTTCTGTGCGGAAGATTAGCAGCCTCCTGAAAACGTTCGAAAAGACGGTATTAGTGAGGCAAACAACCAAACAACTGTCAAATGGCAAAAAAGGAATGGTTTAATACTGTGACTGACAATGAGAGGTAGATGTGATTAAACAATACCGCTGAGGTTAGAACTTTATGACCTATTTTACACAATTTTGAGTTTTTCAAGCTTGACAGCATAGATTAAAGAGCAGCAATATTGCGACTCTAAACAAAAGGGGCATATGAACGCAAGCTAAATGATAGAGCTTCTGAGCGTCTTGGGTTGCGTTGAAAACGCGAAATCTATGGTCATTAATGATACTTGGCCTGGCCCGTACACGCTACACGGTCAACTTTTCAAAAGGTAAATAAATTTATCTACTTAGGTAGCCAAATGACCCCAGATGGCAGCACAGCTGCTGACATCGATCACAGGATATTGGAAGTCAGCTCATCTTTCGCCACACTTACAAGGAAATGGTATTCTAAACAGTTGGCGAACAGAAAAAAGCTAAGGATTTTAAACTCAAATGTTAAGTCTGTGCTATTATATGGCAGTGAAACGTGGTCTGTGGCAGTCTGAACCACGAAAGGATTTCAAATTCACAGAAATCGCTGCCTTAGAGCCAATCTGGTGACCTGATAACTGGGTAGCTAATGATGAGCTCCTTACACGAACTGGTCACAGGCCAACTAAAATTAAGATTCACGAACGAAAAAAGTTAAAGCTGTAAATGGACCCCAATGGAATTTATATATTTCGCCATTTTGTGCCCTCGACCGGCGCTCTAGGAAATAATAAAAATAAAAATAATGTTGCTAAAGAGTACCGTGGTAAGCATTTAACGAATTTACTGGTTGATTATGTGTTTCTTGTGATTTTTCCCCATTTGAAGCTGTTCAGAGCCACGCCCGATTTGGCAGAATTATCTTTATTATTTTTAATATTTCAGCTTGGTAGGTCTGGTCACCTTGATTCTTGCATTTATACTTTCATTATATTCCTTTAATGCCTTTTCCAATAGAAACCACCTCTCGGTTTTAAGATAAGACTTCAAGAAGGCCTTCAACCAGTCCTACGGCAGTTGAAAAAATGGAACCTTAACGGTAAAATACTTAAAATTATACAGGTCTTTCTCACTAATCGTAGATTTTTGTCCAAAGTAAATAATACCTTTTCAGACTTTTTTGCTTTGCACAACGCCATCCCTCAGGGCTCTCCACTCTCTGTTGTTTTATTAATAACTTTTAATGAAATTAGCCAAATTGTTAATAAATAAAAAAATGTTACTTCCATATGCTATGCTGATGGTTTACAGTTGTGTTCTCAACTTAATGATCTAAACATCGTCAAACAAGATTTCATTAATATAATATACTATCTGACCTAAACACTTGGTCCGAATCATCGCGTACCAACGTATCTATTAATAAATGCAAAAACTTCCATATTTGTCGGAAACATAAATGTAATTATATTAATATAGTTGAAGTTATAACAACAAGCAAATTGTAAATGTGTTAACTTAAAGTTTTTGGATGGATTTTTTGACAAAAAATTAACTCTTAAAGGACATTGTTCATATTTGAGAAAACAACTGGCTGCTTAATATTATCAAACACTGTTTAATTAACTCTTCAACGATAATAAATGTAACCAGCGCACTCATATTATCGAAGATGGACTATGGCCTTCCATTTATTGTAACTGTGCGAAAAGAAACATAAAATTAATTTACTCACCTTACCACATGGCTGTAAGCAGAAGTATTTGTGCTATGCCTAAATCACCAACAAAATTTATACTGACGGAAGCCGCCCTCCCCGCAATTGAAGAGAGATTCACGACGAATACGAAGAAGCTTATACCTAAGCTATTTCTTTGCTGCAACGCTGCGCTTTATATAATATGAAGCAGTGGTATGCGAGCTTCAACGAAGTAAGATTCCAAGTCGCAAATCGACGATTGCACTGTGCATCGATTACGCCAGAGAGATTGGTATCACTTTCATTGTACTTCGCGGAAATGTACTCTTTCCGCTAAGGTTGATGAAAGAATCTAATTTTATATTAAACTTAGTGAAATATGGTAAAAATCACATCAATGCTACTGTTTACCAACGTCTTTTTGCAGAGGTCACAACTCCTCCACTTTCCTAATGGAGCATAATTTTCACTGATGGGCCAAAAACTAATACTAACACCTCGTTCGCAGTTGTCAACTCGAAAGGAGAAGCAATCACGGCAGCCTCCTCCTAGCTATGCCTCCGTTTATACAACCGAAGCTGCAGCGATCTTTCATGGTATTATCTTCGCTGGAAACTCTTTACCGAAAGCAGTAATTTGCACGGATAGCAAATCAGTCATTTACTCAATAATGAACACAATGAACAAGACACACATCATCTCCTGTATACGGAGCAAATTACTAAAAAATAGCGACCGCATAAGACTTATGTTATAAGAGGGAACAATCTAGCGGACGAACGGGCTAAAGTTACTGGGAAAGAACCACTTATAAATTTCGACTATATTTCGAAAACAGACGTGTACAAATTTATATATCACAAGCACTATAATGCTCAAATAGTCACTTGGGGATCCACTACCCAACATTATATCGTAAATAATCCAAACAGGATAATGCCAAACTACCCATTAAATTACCGTTGCAACAATATCAAATCATTTGTCCGCCTTCGACCATATGGTGTACCTTCTACACTGTTAAGAACTACTTCCTCGAAAATATATCAAAAATATCAGAAAAAATTGATTTCACGTTTTGTCCTCTAACATAGTTACTATATTTTTACCATAGTCTTAATTAATTAAGTTTTCTAGTTTCACTTTTACATGTAAGACCTCTAAGCTGTTACTTTTACATCAGTGAGCCGAAGGTCCTGGCAGCCAGTGCTCCTTTTTTACGTGTTAGAATAATTGTATTATTATTTCACGCCTGTAAATAAATAAATAAATATATTCATCTACATAGAATATTCTCACATATTTGTCATTCTCTTATTTTCGTCTACATGGTCTCGATACACATACTTGCATACATACATATTAATTGTGGTAAGATAAGTTTCGACACTCGAATTCTACCATCAGCTGTGAGCAGTGAACTTGTTTTAGGAACATACTACCACGTACATTCTGGATAATAATATACAAAGATTTTTAATAAAATTAAAAGGGTAAAATTAATCAAGGTACTTAGGTTTAAATATCCTAGCTCCAAAGAACACTTCGTAGCTTAACAGGGGCTTAATAAATTACATTTATTAGCCGATCAAAATCTCCTGAGACGGAATTTGTTAGGACTAGCTGCGGCACTGATTCAAGAGTTTGCAAGAATAAATAATAAATGAATGTGGATGCCAGAAGGATTTCTTATTTAAGCATTCTTTACATGCCGTATATTCAAAACCATTAGTTTGCAGACCCATGTTTATTAAGACTTTTTCGCTTATTTTGATCTGTACTGTATGCAGGTTTATTGATCAGAATAAGAATCGCACATATCATTAAAAGGCCACACAAACACGTTTTATTACATCCTATAAAACCGAGTCTGTCGATTTCAGCGAATTGTCACTACTGATTGCCAGCGTTTCTCTGCTTACTGGTCATGCTTGCTTTTTATTGCATTTCTGTTTTACTTGTAAACTTGTGGAAGCTTTTACAGTCGCTATTAATTTGGATTTAATTTGATTCGCATTTGTATACATACACTCGGAACTGATTTAATGATTCATGAGGTGATAAGGGTGTGAAATGGGAAAATAATTTAACAACGAAACGGAAACCGAAAATGAAATTACAGAAAATTAAATTAAATTTCGATTTTATAGCAGCAAATAAGTTTGGTGATACATTTTACGTAGGCATGGAAGTGGGGAACATACGAAAGAATACTTTAATTATTATTTATTTATGTAAACAATTAGATCTATACATCTTTTATATAGATTCTGTAAATGTATATAAATACGAAACATCCATCTGCGCTTTTAAACTAACATTTTGGCTTATATTCTCTCGGAGGGGTGCTGGGATTGAGACGACAAATTTTTTTTCTAATTTCGAAATGCCTACCCTCTACATTTTTTACTAATGCTATACGATGCTCAAATAAAGAATTCCATCATTCTTTTGTCCTGATATTTCGGTCTGTTATAAAATCACTATAAATGCGATAAATTAAGTGAACAAAAGTAAAAATTAAATGAAATGAACATTAGTATTAAAAACATAAAGTTATAAAACTCAGTCAGGGTAACTTCTTTTTTGATGAGTTTTTTTATACTCCGGATACAATTTTCTATGTTCCTGGACACAGCGCAGCAAGAACTGTATTTGTTCTCCTTCAGCCGTGATAAGTCCGATAAAATCTTGTATTAATTGAACAGCCCTTTCAGCAGTATCATTCACAATTTTAGCTTGCAGAAAAGCAGCATTATTATTCCAAGAAGATATACTTTCTTTTAGAAAACTGCCGTAGATCTGCAGTGGTGATAGAAATTGTTTGCTCTTCTCCGATATGAAATTATCCAGTGTTTTGTCTGAAAAAAAAGAAAAAGAAGTTAAATAGCAAAAAACAGAAATCAACAAAAGATGTAAAAATCTCACAAAAAGTCAAATTAACTTACCAAATCAACCTAAGTCTGATGTCTTGTCCCTGTTGGAGTCAGCAATCACTTTCTTTTTAGTTTGGTTATAACTTCATCATCAAACAGTGATAGAATGACTGTCTCTTCACATGAATACAACAAGTGATGAATAAGCTTGCTTGTAGAAGATTTTGCAATTATTGCGTCAACTTTTTGGTACTCTTTTGACATTTTCAAGACTTGGTTAGGTGCTTTCGTCGCCACTAAGCATTCGAGTCAAGCTTTAACATACAACATCACGACAAATAAGCAAACATCTTGTAGGGACTTTTTGTCCATATTTTTGAAGAATAGATCGCTCTCAGCATCCAGCGTGCATGATGCATAGCATCGGAGAGCCTTAGCTTTAATTTTTCCCCTGTGTTTCTTCCCAAAAATATTACGTATGGTTCGAACAATTCGCGGGACTCATCTCTTAAAAAACCCTTGTCTAATTCTGCCTTATAAAATATTAACAAAGCTTGAATGTCTGTCTCAGCGGCACGTTCTTTTATGAAATTAAAAGTTGATTTAGTGTTACTAGAACCGATGTCGTGTCGCAGCATATTATTTGTACTTTATCGTGAAGGTTCCAGGGAAAGAGAGCTTTTGAGACAGGCTTAGCTTGATGTTTTCCATAGAACTCTTTAGTTTTGGTACTGCATAAGCTATTCTCTATCGTAGAATGAAGCAATAACTGGCAACCGTTCTTCTAAAGGGTGGTTAAATTTCAAGGGCCGATGTTGAGTTAAAACCACACCTAAACGTCAATTTTTTTCTGAATTTCATTTAATATTTTTCAATCTCAAACTAACTCAATTTGAACTATGGAAAGATATACAATCAAGCGACGCGTTAAAGTTATTCAGGCTTATTATGAAAATGGGCGTTCAAATCAAAATGCATATCGCGCACTTCGTGATTTTTTCGGCTAATTTAATCGTCCAAATGTGCGTACAATCGGAAAAATTGTGCAAAAGTTTGAGCAAACCGGGTCTGTAGGAGATGTGAAAATACCAGTGCATGCTCGCACAGCTCGTTTTGCAGAAAATATTGCTGCTGTTCGCGATACTGTGGTCCGTCCACCTCAACTCGTCGCCGTGCCTAACAATTGCACCTCTCACGCTCATCGTTGATGAGCATTATGCATAAAGACTTGCATTTACACGCTTACAAGGTGCAATTGACTCAAGAACTAAAGCCTCTTGACCATTTCAAGCGTCGTCAATGGTCAGAATTGTGGCAGAAAATGGCAACAGTCAATGACCAATTTTTGAAGAAAATCATCTTCACTGATGAGGCATATTTTCACCTCAGGTTCACCACAGTGGTCAATAAGCAGAATTGCCGCATTTGGGCGAATGATAATCCAAGAGTGATTGCCGAAAAACCAATTCACTCACAAAGAGTCCGGTTTATGGGCCGGCGGCATCATTGGGCCGTATATTTTTTCCAAAATGGAGCCGGTCAGGCAGTTACTGTGAATAGTGTTCGCTATCGTGAGATGATAACGAGCTTTTTATGGCCCGAATCGGAAGATATGGATGTGGACGATATGTGGTTTCAACAGGACGGTGCCAATTGATAACGAAACAATGGCTCTTTTGCGCGAAAAATTTGATGGCCGAATAATCTCACGTCGCGACGATGTCAATTGGCCGCCAGGATCTTGTGATTTGACACCGTTGGACTTCTTTTATTGGAGTTATTTGAAAGAAAAAGTGTACGTCAATAAGCCAGCAATAATTCAAGAGCTAAAGGATGAGATAATTCGGAACATTAACGGCATAGAACCTCAATTATGCCTCAGCGTCATCGAAAATTTGGACCATCGGATGGAGAGGTGCCGCCGAGGCCACGCCAACCATTTGGCCAATATTTTGTTTTACACGTAATTGAACTATACCAATATTATCATAATAAAGAAAAACGATAATAATTTCTTAAAAAAATTGTATTTTATTCAAAATCAACACCGGCCTTGAAACTGAACCACCCTTTAGTTCTTCACCCCAGTCACAGACTACTTCGGGTACAATTTTATGGAAATCAGGTTTTATTGCTTCAGTCCTTGATTTTCCAGTCTCAGTACGAGTTCGCTGAACGGAGGATTTGTTAATAAGGAAATCATCTCTACTCAGATCAAGCGCTTCTACTCCGCTTTAAGAATGTAAAGGGAGTCTCTAATGCTTAACTGGCATGGATATAAAGCTGCAACTAATTTAAGTGTTATGAGATTATTTCTGCCTCTTTTTGAATTTGTTCATTACAGAAAACGTCCGGCAAGCTGAATTCAGAATTCAAGATCTGTTCTTCATCTGAATCTTCTATTCTTTCTGAGTTAAGTTTTTGTGGTAGAAGTAGGTGCAATAGTCAGCGATTGTCTTTCTCTTACATTCCTTAGATCTTCTGCCATCCGTCATCGTCTAGATCTTTCTTCTTTTTCCGCCAAATTTTTGTGGTCTAGACCAAGCATGGTCTAAGCATCTCGGGTGACCTGGCTCTCTCTATTTTATTAAAAATCATTTATCTTCCTCTATTTTTATTCTCTCAAAGCATTAGGATGTGGTATTCAAACAAATTATCAAAATTAATTTTGAAATTGTTTTCTCGGCTTTTGAGCGTAACCTGAATTTTCTTACAATTTTTTGTAACTCTCTCCAAAAATGCTATGAATCAACAAGTTTTTTTACGCTAGGAAATGTCCATGTTGGAATTCTTGTTTTTTTCTCAATTTATGGTGCACTCCCTAATCACAATATTTGTACTTTCTATAACAGTCAGTTTAAGCCGACGAATATTATAAAATAGGACAGAGAGAATTGTTGATTAGATGTTAATTTTGCTATCGGATAAGGAAAATATTTTGTGTATCACTCCGTAACTCCACCGATACATTTACGCGCTAAATAATAGAGCAATAATAATCTAAAGAATCACACATGAAATGACAAATAAAACATCTAGTTACAAGTCACAGTGCAGTATCAATGCAACTTGTATGGACAAGTTGAATAGCAAGTTGGCACGGGTTATCGTTTATAAATTGAGCTAATATGTCTCTCTAGACAATACAGGGTTATTACGAAACTTTTAAGAAGGTATGCGTTAGAAAATATTGAACTTGAAATTCAAGGGACACTCTAGTGAAATGGCGCTTACACCCTTACATTCTTACAATTAGCGCTTATACCCTTTTTGGGTGTTTTTATTAAGGTGGTATTTTCAAAGGTATAAACTATTTCAACCCAACGTAGCTTATTCTAGTGTACTGAAAACTTATTTTAATGTGATGTATGTATATCCCTATTTTCCTCAGTAGAAATTATGTATGTAGAAAAATCATAGTAGTATTATTATACCTAATGATGTGAGCAAATAAAAAAATAGAATAGATTATTTATTTATTGGGTTTTTCTTCTCATTTCACCTACTTTGTCATTTATGAAATATGTCTGTCTGCAAACAACTTTTGTAATCAATGAGAACAATGGCCTATATCTAGCCGAGAAATATGCAGCCATTTCCAAGTTATCAAATAAAAGCATATAAATGTCATTGCGCAGAATTTCGGCCAGACGCAATCCTTTCTATTGATTACACTAATAATATTTCATGCAATCAAGCAGAAATTTTGCTTACGATTTGTTTCTGCCCAGCTAGTCTATGCAGTGATGTCAGTAGCAGCATATCTTCGTCTTATTGGTGGTACATTCAAACGACAAAAGCAAATTGATTGCACGTGTAGGCATATAATATGTACACGCTTCGCTCATACGCACCGTAGAACGTGAATAATTCAGGTATTTGTATGAACCACAGCATCCACCAAATAATAAGCATTGTTGGCTCAATGGGCGCACAATCGTTGTCAACAGCTGACGCTTTGCCTTTGCTCCTTACATGCGCTCACACATACATGCAAATACCATATGCTGATGTACACTCTGCAGTTTAAGATAAAACTGAATCCATATTTACGAACACCACTTTCTGTCATTGTTTAATTAACGCTTATCACGTCACTTTAAAGGTGACTGGATTATTTAAGTAAGCGCCACCGCCACGGCAACACCAGCACCTACACGAACACCGCCGCCTGTAAGTAGGTGTCGGTTTTAAAAGCCATGATTTCTCATTAAATGTCATTATTTGTAAGGCGGATACCTACAATTTTCTCAAATAAATAGTACTTTGCTTATCAGAGTGACAAAGCAGGTAATGATGCGTGTAAAAGATTAAGAAAATTAATTTTGTTACTTTCATGCGTGCATATGTATGCACGTTCTTGCAAAGGAATTTTTTGCTGAAACCTTTCAAATTAATTATACATATTAGAGCGGAAGTTGCTGGAAAAGCGTGGCATTTATAAAATCACTTATTTATCAAAAGCTGCTGTTAGCATAATTGTTTACCGAAACTAAATGTAAGTATCTTGTTCTTTTTTGATGACGTCAATGCATTGCTGATATTTTATTCTCTCAACTCAGGTGCCATTATTATTTATTCCTTTAATAATCGAAAACTGCAGTATTTCTTATAGACTATGAAGAACAGATTAATGCCAAATCAGTCAAAAAAAAAAAAAAAATATAAGCCTGTAATTTACTTATTTCGTTTTAATGTAGACAATGTAACATTTCTTACTAGTAAATCAACTCATTTAGTAATGCTTTGAAGTAGAACTTTGTGGAAGAAAAATCTAGATTAAAATGATTTGAATGCATATTAAATTCTGTCAAAGGTCTAAAATATTGATCGCTGAGGAATATTGAAATAATTTTTCTGGAGTAGCGCCCCACTTATCATGTCAAATACGAAAGTGAAGGAGAGAATGTTTAGTGTTTTTAGATTAATGAGCAAGCACCAACGCTTATAGGATGGAATTGAATCAGTGGAATGCAAAGAACGCAAAGCATAGCGGACAAAGACTTTTAGGATATGTTCAAGCTTAGGTTAGGTTTAGTTGAAGCGGTTGACCTGTGGGACACACTCAGGCTCATAGCCCATTGTGACGACGTGTAGGCACTTTCCTATTTCTGCACAACTGAGATCTTCCAAATTCGTTAAAAACTTGTCTGCCTAGAATAGCAAATCTCCGTCTGGATAGAGCAGGACAACGGCACAGAAGGTGCAAGATTGTCTCTTCCTCTTCTTCATCAAGACAACTTCTACCTATTAAACAGTGTCCCGTTATGACTGAAATCAGTGTGCTTATTTTTGCTTAGCAAAGCTTCTGTGCGTTTAGCATTGAGAGTCGGCCACAGTTGACGGGCGTGGCCGTGCTTTAAACTATTTGTACATAAACAAAATTTGTTTTTACCCAATTAAGATTTTGGGACTGCTTTATAAAGATAAATGCTTAAGCTTTCAAGGTATTTATTTCTGAGTATAATAAAAATCTCTGCGGTTAATTAGTTAAGTAAGCTAAGTTAGTTTTAAATTAGTAAGTTAAGTTAGTTTTAAGTTACAATCGAGAAAACTCTATCTTCATCGTAATTTTTAAAAATTAGTAGCAATAGATAATCTTCAAAGTTAGAAAAATGTAAAAAAGGCATTTATTTTTACGCGTTTTAAGATTCGAAAGAAAGTAATGGAAAAATGAAAGCCGAAATCGGCTTTGATGGCTATACCGAAAAAAGAGTTTCAGAAATGTTTCAGGAACTGAATGGAACGCTGGCATATGGGCGCTGCAGCTAATGGAGGTTATTTCAGAGCCGTAGTAATATAACTTTTGACGAAAAAACTTATATCTTGAATTTTCTGAATATATTTCGTGAACTTTTTGATCAAGGAACTTTTTGAGTTACTGTCAGAACTGATGTCCATGGCCTGATGTCCATGGCTTATTGTTCTGCTTATTTGTCGATAGTTTTGAAATTTTTTTCAGAATTTTATTACGATTTTCCTCCCCCAATTATGAGAACGTTTTATACTCGTTCTTCTACTTATTACCGAATATAAGTATCATTAGAGTCGGTGATAATATTTTGTCACCAGCGCGACTACTCCGATAATAAACACCGAAGATGAGGAATTTGAATTTGTACCGACCTTTCCGTTGCAATTTCATTGGCAAATTGTATTTAAAAATAGGAGGAGCGTAGAATCATGACACCTAGTAGTGTGCCTCTAATTTCCGATGGGCTTAATAGCAAGGATTTCATTTTTCTGGATGAACAGGGGTCTCCCTCCTATTTTCCTTCATCAATTGTGGAGTGCAACAGTTGGTATATTTCTCACACTTAACGGGCTTAACATTTCATAGAGAAACCAAAATTGTTCGTAATAATTAAATATAATTTCAATACATTACATTTAAAACGCTTATTAGAATAAACACAGAAGCAATATGGTCGCCCGAATACTTGTAGCTATTTTGATTTCTTCCGGTATAGGTACGTAAATAAATGCATACATCATAAGTCCTAGGTTGTTTAATAAGTTTTGCAATTCGCTTAGTAAAACAGAATTTAATGGTTTGAAATACACTTTATTATTTAGTATAGTCTCCCGGACTTCGACTTCCCAAATTAAACAACCACGTTCTCCCGCTCTCATAGTTAGGTATCTTGGAGTGATACTTCACTCCAAACTCCATTGGAAGCTACACATTGAAAATCGGGCAAAGAAGACCAGTATAGCCTTCTACTCCTGCAAATATATGTTCGGTAAAAAATGGGAACTCAAGCCACAAGTCGTGCTGAGGATACACAACGCAGTTGGGAAGCTCTTCGGGAAAGCTATAATATCACTGAACTGGGAAGAGTGTGCAAAGGACTGCATGCATTGGCATCCCCGGAGCATATAAAACTTGCCCCAATACTTCCCTGAATGTCGTTTTGCACTTACTTCCCATCGACTTTTCCGTCATTTCCATAACCATCAGGTTAAAAGAGATTGACCTCTGGAGGCAATCTCTCAAGGGACATGGTAGCATTTTCGGGCAGTTTTCACTGTATTTCTCCGAACTTCGAACAGATCTCTCTATCCGTAAACTAGAGTTTGAGGGTCGTGCTAGGACAAATTTTTCCAAATAGACAGGATTGGATCGAGGGGAAAATCTGCATCGAAGCTTACAGCTCTGTCTTCACTGACGGTTCCAAGATGGAATCGGGAGTCGGAACAGGGGTTTTCTCTAAATCAGCCAATTTATCTATCTCCTTTAAACTGCCGAACACTGATAGTGTCTTTCAAGTAGAAGTCTTTGCGATCCTGAAGGCTAGCAAAATGCTTAGGGAATGCGAGCAAGAGAGATATTAACATTTTCTCCGATAGTCAAGCCGCGATTAAGGCTCTGACGACGCCATGGTGCAGAACGAAATTAGTAAACTCCTATAAGGAGGAGATCAAATCTCTTGGGTGTGCAGGTAACATTTCTCTGATCTGGGTTCGATGACATAGGAACATAGAGGGAAATGAAATTGCTGATGAGCTTGCCAGGAAGAGGACTAAATTGGCCTCAGAGACCTCCTACCCAGTCATCGGCATCCTCCTGACAGTTGTTAAAGGGGAACTACACAAATTATTTCTCAGGAAAGCTTAGAAAAAATATGGAGCTCCATTTCTTCATGTGCTATTGCGAAAACCCTTTAGCCCCAATACGATATACGAGGACTCAGAACGTCCTTTAGACTCCTCGCCATTCAATTTCCAAACTGATAGCTGTATTTACCGGTCCCTCGACAATAGGTACACACGCAGAAAACTCGGGTTACCATTTAGCCTCCATTACGGAACTTGTGTGCACCTTTCAAAGAAGGAGACTGTAGAACACTTTCTCTATAAATGTCCGGCTAGACGACTAAGGTCAGCTAGACGACTAAGGTCGCTGGGTGCTCCTTTCTTCGATAGCCTGGGGCAGTGTGCCAACATAATCTAATCAATCTCCTCCATTATATCAACAGGTCTGGCTGGCTGTAGATATCTGCCTGTTGGAGGTCTCCTAATGTTATCAAAACGGCGCTTTAGTGCTACTTGAGGATTGCCAGAATAATACTTCAACCATTGCACCTACCTACCTACCTGTAGTCTCCCGGAACATCATTACACTTGTTCCAACGATTTTCGAATTTATGAATTCCATCCCTCAAGTAAGCATATGGAAGGGCTGCAAAATTCGCTTCCCCAACTCTTAGACTTCATCATTTGATGAAAAACGCTTTCCTCGCATGCATTTTTTTTAGGTCTGAAAGCAGATGGAAGTCACTAGGGGCCAAATCTGGTGAATACGGTGGATGCTCCAACAATTCGAACTTTAATTCATGGATTTTAGCCATTGTCGAAACGCTCTTGTGACATGGTGCATTGCCCTGTTGAAACATTTTTTTCGTTTGCGAATTGGGACTTCTTTCTTGAATTTTTTTCCTTAAGTAGATCTGAAAGGTCACAATAATATTCAGTTTGTAAGTAATCGACAAAATTTTCTTCGTATGCCAAAAAACTGATTCTAATACCTTCGACTCGAACTCGTTTCAGAGCCGAAGAGACAGGTTCACACCACTCTTTAACCTCTTCTTTTGATTTGAATTCATGGTGATATACTCAAGTTTCATCCATAGTGATGAATCGACACATATAATTCACTATATCTTTTCGAAAATTCTCAAAATATTGCTCAGAATGTCGCATTCGAATATGTTGTTGTTCCGTAATAAGCGAATCCGGCTCCCATTGTGGCCAAAACTTGCTGAAACTCTATACTTCAGTTAAAATATTGCTTACACTTCACAATGAAGTGGTTAGAGCTTCTCTAAGTCTATTTCAGTCACTCTATGATTTTCCAATATCTTCTTCTTAATTGGCCCTATAACCGCTTACGCGATTTTGGCCGAGTTTAACAAAGCGCGCCAGTCGTTTCTTTCTCGTGTTAACCGGTGCCAGTTGGACACATCAAGTGAAGCCAAGTCCTACTCCACCTGATCTTTCCAACGCAGAGGAGGCCGCCCTCTTCCTCTGCTACTACCAGCTGGTACCGCATCGAATACTTTCAAAGCCGGAGCGTTTGTATCCATTCGGACGACATGACCCAGCCAGCGTAGCCGCTGGATCTTTATTCGCTGCGCTATGTCTATGTCGTCGTAAAACTCATACAGCTCATCGTTCCATCGTCTACGATATTCGCCGTTGCCAACGTGCAAAGGTCCAAAAATCTTACGCAGAATCTTTCTCTCGAACACTCCAAGCGTCGCTTCATCGCATGTTGTCATCGCCCACGCTTCTGCGCCATACGTTAGGACGGGCATGATGAGAGTCTTGTAGACTGTTAGTTTTGTTCGTCGAGAGAGGACTTTACTGCTCAGTTGCCTACTTAGTCCAAAGTAGCACTTGTTGGCAAAAGAGATTCTACGTTGGATTTCAAGGCTGACATTGTTATCGGTATTAATGCTGGTTCCTAAATAAACGAAGTCTTTTACAACCTCGAAATTATAACTGTCTACAGTGACGTGGGTGCCGATACGCGAGTGCGCCAACTGTTTGTTTGAAGACAGGAGGTACTTCGTTTTGTCCTCGTTCACCACCAGGCCCATTTGCTTTGCCTCTTTATCCCGTTTGGAGAAGGCAGAACTAACAGAGCGGTTGTTAAGGCCGATGATGTCAATATCATCGGCATAGGCCAGCAATTGTACGCTCTTATAAAAAATTGTGCCTGAGCGATTAAGTTCTGCGGCTCGTACGATGCTCTCCAACATCAGGTTAAAGAAGTCACACGACAGCGAGTCAGCCTGTCTGAAACCTCGTTTGGTATCAAACGGTTCGGAGAGGTCCTTCCCAATTCTGACGGCGCTGCTGGTGTTGAGCAACGTCATCTTAAAAGCCGTATTAGTTTTGCGGGGATACCAAATTCAGACATCACGGCATAGAGGCAAATCCTTTTCGTACTGTCGAATGCAGCTTTGAAGTCAACGAAAAGATGGTGTGTGTCGATTCTCCTTTCATGGGTCTTTTCCAAGATTTGGCGTATTGAGAATATTTGGTCGATGGTAGACTTTCCAGGTCTGAAGCCACACTGATAAGGTCCAATCAGTTGGTTGACGGTGGGCTTCAGCCTTTCACACAATACGCTCGCTAGAACCTTATAGGCGATATTTAGAAGACTACTCCGGCGGTA
Organism: Anastrepha obliqua; assembly: GCF_027943255.1. Classification (NCBI taxonomy): domain Eukaryota; kingdom Metazoa; phylum Arthropoda; class Insecta; order Diptera; family Tephritidae; genus Anastrepha; species Anastrepha obliqua. The sequence continues at coordinate 95,457,671 of NC_072892.1, forward strand.
ATTGGCACAGATTGCAGGATCACCCTTCTTATGGATTGGGCAGAGCACACTTAAATTCCAATCGGCAGGCATGCTTTCATCCGACCATATTTTGCATAGGAGCTGATGCATGCACCTTACCAGCTCCTGGCCGCCATGTTTGAATAGCTCAGCCGGCAGTCCGTCGGAGCCCGCGGCTTTGTTGTTCTTTAGCCGCGTTATCGCTATTCTCACCTCGTCATGATCGGGTAGCGGAACGACAATTCCGTCGTCAACGATTTTCCAATATGATTCCCTTAATTTTTTCTACGATTTCTACTGTTGTTGCTGGTTTTGGACTTCCTTGACATGGATGTCTTCCAGGCTTGTACGACCACGTTCAAATTAAGCAAGCCATCTTTCTACTGCACATACTAATTGATGGTGAAAAGTCCTTATACACTTTCCTCATATGTGCATAAATTTCCTTTGTTTTTAAACCTTCCATTAATCAAAATTCGATCAGTGTGCTATACTTAATTTTTTTGTTTAAGCAGAAAATTCTGTGACAAGTCGATACTAAATGGCTTGTAGACAATGAATTAACTGACAGATTGAAATGAAACCTCACATTCGTTTATATGAAAAGTGAACCAACATAATAAAAAAAAAGAAAGTGTGTGGTAGTTCACGGAACCCGCACGATTGAAGTGAAACTTCTTTTATCAACAAATCAATAATTTAACTATTATTTCAATATAATGCATGCAGAAGTCATGGAAAGCATGGAATGGAATTTTATTAAACAGAATTATTTATTTATTTTAATATAAAAAGAAATGAATTTATTGTACTCAATTACATTTGGTTCTCGGCATTGTCATTATCATTATTGGATTCGTTTTCCAAAAATGAAACAAGGGCTTTATGGTAACTGAAATACGTAAAAAATGATCTACATTCTAATCTATCAAGGTATCGATGAAATACTGCATCAATGGTAGTTCCGCATCTTGTTGTTGGTACTACAAATTATCACTTATCGTACAACCGGAGGATTCACTGTCACGGTGTTCAACAGTAGCTCTTAATTTTTTACGCTCCAAATACTCACGTTGCCGTTCAGCACCTGTTTTCGGTTTCCGTTTTTGTTGATTTGATGCCATATTTAACAGAAATCAATCAACAAAACAAAATATGTTTGTAAGATTTGCTCAAAACTACACACACACTCTATGACGCGTCTCGCGTTACTAATAATATTGTGTTTGGGATAACTGTCAACTGTTTCCACCGAAATGCGTTCGCAAAGTGTATGGTCTTTGGTATGGTAAACAGATTTATGATACATTATTTTGCGGCGACAGCACAGCGCGATAGCCCAGCGGCTAGCAATGTGGGCTTCCGATCCGAAATCCTTGGTTCGAATCACAAGAAAATTTTTTTTTTTTTTTTTTTTTTATACATTTATTTCATTTTGTTTTATGATATGTTTATGAGCAGATTTTTTTCATGGCAGAAATACACTCGGAGGTTTGCCATTGCCTGCCGAGGGGCGACCGCTATTAGAAAAATGTTTTCATTAATTTTGCTTTCACCGAGATTCGAACCAACGACCTCTCTGTGAATTCCGAATGGTGATCACGCACCAACCCACTCGGCTACGGCGGCCGTCAATCAAATGTCATATTTACAAATTACATTCGATAAGAATGCAATAATAAACGACCGCATTACATTCACGACGACACGCCACGCCAGTCTTTTAACAGATGGCGCTGGCATAGCGTGAGTTTTACGTAGTTTAGCGTAGTTTTACTCCTCACAGCGTTTCATCCACGCCACGCTTTTAACAGATGGCGCTGGCGTAGCTTCACAGTCGATGAAACGCTATGGTTTTACTCCTCACAGCGTTTCATCCTTCGAGACAAAAGAAGTTTCACTTCAATAAAAATTTAGGATAGTAGCAACTGCTTTTCTTATCGAACCGCAAAACTTATTGAGCAACTTACTACAAGTATACATATACGAGTATGCATGTGATATTCAGATTTGCGCACATCGACTCCAATCCATTCCCACTAGCCATTGTCCAATCTGGGGAAAATCATTACTAATGTCAGTTGCTAAGGAGCCGTGAAATTAATTGGCTACTTAGTGATATGGAGGCAAACCTTTGATACACCAATGTTTGCGCAGTTACTTATTAGTAAGTGGATGAAGGTATAAACATTTCTAAATGGCATCTAAGACGCAATAGAAGCGCTTTGACTGTGCCCATTACTAATACTAATATACAGATCTTTGTGAGCGTGATTGATTTAATTACTATTTGCTGGCTTGCTATATTTTGAATTCACAAACGTTTAATATTGGACTAATTGATATGAGTGGTCTGAGGGCTTTATCTACGAACTTAATAAGCAAATTTTCTGGGCATATCTACAAATATATATACATATAATACACATATATTCGCATGCAACTGCAGTCACGAACACTGAAATCCGGACAGTAGTTTGACGGTCAATTACAGTTGAATTTTGACGGAATCTATGAGTTCATAATATCGCAACTCACTTAGTTCAATTGGTCTCATTTGCTAATTCAAAGCCACTACTGTCATAGCGAAAATCGTGTGAACGTCTATTATGCAATATTTTTTATGTAAGATGTATTAGAAAATACAATATATCTTAAATTAGTTAAGTGTTAAAATATTCAGACAAAGATTAATGTGAATGCGATTTTGAAATATCTGGGTAAGCGGAGCAGCTCTTTGAGAGTGGACTCAAAAATATTGTTTTATATTTCCATGTCATGGTATACATTTTTCGTTAATATGAAAACTCCAATTTAGTTACTATTACTTAGACACAAGTTCAATGTTTATCTTCCCGTAAATATTTTAATTGTTTGTAAATTGTAAACAATTTTTTTTGTCTTCTATTAAACTGCTTTGCTCTTTCGTTTAAAATTTCATTTCGTTTCTCAACATCCAAGTATGACAGATTCTCAAATTTGGCCATCAGCTATAAGCGAGTAACTTCGGGTCCTACGTCTTGGGGAATCGGCAGCAGAATTCTGCCCGCTCATTTCACAAGTAATCACACACTCGTCGTTATTTGTCCAATGAGTAGATGTTCTGACGACAAAGTAACGGCACGAAATGTTGCGAGTGTACTTATAAATGGTGTTGATTTTTTCGTATATCACCAACCCTATCTCAGTTTTTACGTAAACAAACTGCTGGTGTGACCGTGGTTACGTCAGCTAGTTCCTTCAAAATCGCGGAGAGACGGTTAATGGTTTAATGTTAGCCACACCTCTATTCTGTTCATCGTGCTAGTACTCCTTAAGCAACTTCACCTCTTCTCGTTTATTGCTGGATTTCTCTTGGCGCTGTTTGTGTGTGTATGTTGCTGTCTGGCTCATACTCATACTAATTCGACTTTTGCTTTCACAATCTCTGTTCATTTACATTCACTGCTGCTATACTCTTCTAACATTTTTGTTCTCCGGCTTTAAGGGGTTAGGGGTAGTCAGAGGCCCGAAAAAATGATGATTTTCACGAATTTTTTTTTGCTACTTAATTAATTTATTTAACAAAAATAAAAACATAGCATAAAAACATCATGTTTTAACTTGACTTCACCAAAATTTCAAAAAAAAAAATTAATAATTGCAAAAGTTATCGCTGTTTGTGTGAAGCCCGTTTCTCCAGAAGTCCCTTGCGGTGAACATCACAAGTCCTTGCAGATTCATCTAAAACCAATCGGACAAGAAAAATTAGTTTTATTAATAGATAATCTTGTGCCTGATCGAAGCTTTTTTTTTCCAAAATGAACAAAATGGCGGCCTCAGAAAATTTTTTCCAGATTTTAGAAAAAAAAACCAACAGTTAATTGTTAAAAAAAAAATCGAAATTTTTGAAAAAAAAAAAATCCTTCGATCAGGCACAAGTTTTTTATGTTTTTCAAAAGCTGTATAAATTTTATTGAAATCTACGTAGCGGTTTTTAAGTTACAGTGTTCACCAGTTTGAAAAACATAGTTTTGAGAAAAACGCATTTAAAGTTTTGCTATCGGCTCCGGAGCGGCCGAGCGCCCTTTGTTAATTGTTGAATAACTTGAAAAGTATTTGTCGGATTCACTTCAAATTTTTACACAATATTTTTAAAACATTATACTTTAAGAAAATGCAAAAAAAAATCGATTTTTTGAAAATTCTGACTACCCCTAACCCCTTAACACACGATTTTTAAGCCTCGCATATAACCGTTACATCGTGAGTTTTCAAGTTCAAGGGAATTATTATAAGTCCATTAAATTTATTTATTTACCCCTTTGTTCATATGAAATATAATTGAAAATACATTACAGGAGTAAACTGGCAGCTGAGGCTATCGGCCAGATTTCTATTAATTCAATAAGAATTCCTTTAGTTAAACAAAGTTGGTCAAGCACAAAGTAATTTTGTTGAGAAATAACTAATTGTTTTAAAGATGTTGATCGCAGTTGAGCCTCCAAATCTGGAGGAATCAAATTAAAAGATTTTGTTTTAGCAGTGTACATATTTCATTTATTTATCTTGAAATGTAACTGTCCTCGAAGGCGGCAAGTCTTGTCGGTGTGACGCCTGCTTTGCCGTTTGTCACACTAAGCCTCCATTCAGCCCAATCTTAGTCAGTCAGTGTTCCATCGGAGAGTAGCTAGTACGTGCTGCTCTTCCGCCACTCCAACAATTATCAATTCCTTCATTTTTCATGCCTCCATTTCTTTAAAGAGTTATCGTATTTTGCGTACTCGAATTATCTTTCAAATACTTTCACAAAAAAAAAAATTTGTTGCTGAAAATTGTATAAATCAAGACTTACCTAATGTAATAATTTGTGGTCAGGCCAAAGTTACAAGAGAAATCGGTGCCTTCCATCTGACATCACACTGTACTGTACCGAATTACAATTTTTCCATTAAACAAAATATTATATGTCAGTTTTACAAAATAATTTTAGTTCAAAGCATTTCTAAACAAGCTATATGCAAATATTTATTTCAACTGTTAAAATATTTCCTGTTATATTTGCGACATGTGAATGCATTCCTGGAAATTTGCGAGCAGTTTTTGTGAGTGTGAATATTTTTTTAAGAACCTCAAACAATTTTTCTTTAATTTTTACTTTCACAAAATAATCAGAGTATTCTAATTGAAATTCCTTGGTAATTCCAAATGTGTAATAAGAAATCACTTCACTCACGCGCAGATTGCATAGAGTGCATTTAATGTAAACATTTGTTTAACTATATAAGAAAGTAAGAGTTAGACTAGAGACTAGCTATCTCTGTCTCTGTCTCTATTCTATCCTATATTTTTCACTTTGTCCCTTCTTTCCTTTCCTCTCTGACTATCACCCATTTTACTTTGCAGAGCTTCGAATACAATGAGCCTTTTAGCCTGAGTGTTTTAGGAGTTACCATTCTCTCGCTGCTTATTGGATCGCTTATTCAAATTTCAAAGAGTTAGGCACACTGACGATTTCAAGTTCTAAACACAACCCATTTCGAAGGATGGAAGACCATATCTACAAGTATATACTCGTATGTACATATTTTAAAAATTATGCCTTAATAAACATAAGCTTTTGTACAAAAAACTCCTATGATCGTACGGATAATTAGAAAAAGTGCGACTTTTCAGAATATTTAATACAGAATTTGGCCCTAGAGAATTTCATGAAGTAGAATTTTACAATGTCGAATTTTGACAACCAGAATTTTGAATACAAAATATTGTACCGCAAAAATTTCGTCCCCAACCCTTTTATAAAGCAAGCCTACTTGCTCTGATATTCGTAAATCTCAAAATATTTATGGTTTCTAGTCGGCTGCCTTGAGACGGTGGCGTGAGAAATAAATGGTAATATAAGTATTAATAATAGTAATATTGTAAATACTTAAAATAATATTTACATACTACTACAGCTGTTAACTCTGTTCGACGCCTCTCTGCATATGTCGTTCCATGAGTAGCGTGCTTCGGCTAACTCCTTTTCGATTGTTCTTCGTCACGTATTTGCTGGAACATCTGTACCCTATGGGTTCAATGTGAACGCTCTGAATATGCATCTGGGGTTCAATTAGAGATCAATAGATTGTGCTTCTGGTGTTACCGGTCTGACTTACATCTCAATATCAATAAGTGTTATCAAGTTACGTTTTCCAAACTAGGTAACGTATTATAGTACAAACTTAATGCAGTATTTCTGGTTACTCCCACGTATTCGCCATCTTCGTTTTTCGCCATACAAGTGTGCAACTAAAACTTTACGAGGTATTCTTTCTTTTGTTCGCCCAAAGCTTGAATATGGTGAATTTGCTAGCGATAGAATTGAGCGGGTTCGAATTCTCGCCACCTTTTAATTGACCTTAAGTCCCTCGAAAGCAGAATGACTATTCCTTCCTTGACTTTTGAGCATGGCTTGGTAAGTGGTATAATCGCTAACCCCGCATTAGTGCTACCTATTCAATTAGTGCCTTCACTCGAGAACTCAGTAAGAATTTTTGTAGTTTATTGACTTTTTTGAAATAATTAACTAGAAATAAGTGCTTGTCTTACTATTTGCATACCAAAGCGGCTGGCTTAAGATATGTCCTATCCGTTTCCCTTATCTGGTTTTGATTTCGTTAGCTACAACTTCTGGCTAAGTTCAGGTCCTTTAAAATTTATTCGAAATGGTGTTTGTCTGCCATATTTTCAGTATTTGGCCGAAGAATTTATCTTTTTCGATAGTCCCATCCCAGAATGCCTCCAAGTTTCACAACCAACGTAAAAATAAATTTTACATTTGTAGTAAATATATAATACCTATATAATTTTGTTTCTTTCGTGATTTGACTGGATCGCTACATTTTATTATTATAATTTGCCCAAAAGCGCTTTTACCTTTATTTAAGCAAGTGTGCACGTCTTCTTTGGTGCCACTTTTTCCTGATAATACGCTTTTTCGCTATTTTCCCTTCGTCATCGTCGGGTAGCGGAACGAAAGTTCCATCGGCAACAATTAGGGTATCGGGATCTTGACATTCTCTGTGACATGCGGAGCAGAAGTGTTCCCTCCATAATTTAAGTACGCAGGAAAAGGCCCCGATCTTAGGCAGCAAGCTCCTCGCTCTCACATACTTCGGCCTCTCGTTTCTTTTTTCTGATAATGCGTCTCTCTTCCTTTTTAACACACTTTTATTAGGTCGGGTTGTATGTATGTATGTATGTATGTAACGGAATCTTTGAGGTTAATTTTCACTGGCTTCTAAAAATCTGATCGACTTGAAATTTTGCACACCTATCAAGGACCGATGACAATGCAATAATTTGATAAAAGTTTTCCATAATCCTTATTAGGATTGCGAGGATTAATTTTTCTTTTTTTTACTGTGGGCAAAAAGTAAGGTGAATTTGGTTGTAAAATGAAAAATCTTTATTTATTCTTGTAAATCAGTTTCTCATTCTCCCTCCACGAAATAAGTTCTTCATCCCGATTACTTCTTTATCACGGCCGATAACTGCATAGGTTTAGACTCACAGTCGATAAGAAAGGAATTAAATATAACACTGACTGCAATGATAATAATAATTTTCATTCATAATAAAAAATAGTTAAAAAAAAAAACTAAAAAACACGCTTTTTTGCTAATAGAACTTAAAAGTAGAAAATAAAAAATAGTTTAAAAAACTAAAAAACACGCTTTTATTGCTAATCGAACTAAAAAGTAGAAAATAAATTTTAATGGCAAAGGGACCTATAATGAAGTAATAGCAAATCGAACGATCAGTCATAGTTAACTCTCAGAACAGAATTATAACAAAAATTAAGATACAAATAGAGTAATTCAAATTAGAGTTAAAAGCGTGGGATGCATTTTGCCTCACTTTCATAACTTTCTGTACATAGGTAGTTGCCAATAGAATGATTGTAATATTTACTATATCAAGCATCCCACGCTTTTAACTCTAATTTGAATTATTCTATTTGTGTCTTAATTTTTGTTGTAATTCTGTTCTGAGGTAGTTGACTATGACTGATCGTTCGATTTGCTATTACTTCATTATAGGTCCCTTTGCCATTAAAATTTATTTTCTACTTTTTAGTTCGATTAGCAATAAAAGCGTGTTTTTTTAGTTTTTTAAACTATTTTTTTTTAGCTTCCGGTAGCGATCCTACATGGCTCACATTGCGCGCGATAGCAGCGTGGCTGCAGCAGCATCCTTTCTTTGTGCGGCAGCACGACCTTCCTCTTCGTACCACCTTCCTCAGAGAATACTTGGGCTATGTCCAGAAGTAGTGAGCTGCTTGGACCATATGTAGAAGAATTGCCCTGGCCACTCCCAAGTGAATGGCAATAAGTGACTTTTCCCACTTGCGTGGACTTCTACATATGGAACCCTCCTACAATTTGCCATCACTTTCTTTTTTTCGATGCTAATTTCAAGCCCAGCTAGTTTTGCATGCATCCAAACAATAATCCATATAGCATATCCTATGCAAAAAGATGCCGATTTATCAAACTTTCTTTCTAAAGGCATTGTTAGCCAAATGCTTTGGTCTTACTATCTCGAAGCACCTTTTTTTTACAAATTCGTGTTTCACAGTCTTTCCGCAGCAGATCATCTACTCCGGTAGTAGATTTTCGATATTTCAAAACATTATTCAAGCTATAAAATCCACTTCGTGGCACGGAGGTATAATATTGAGTATCTACCAGCTGTTGGTCCACCCTGTATATTCGTAAATGTATGCCTTTTTGTGTAATTGGATTTAGATTTCCTTGTCAAAAGGCCACAAAAAGACTATAAAAATTAATTTTGCCTCGATTTCGGCAGGCAATGGATGCTGCCCATTTATGTACAAAATTTCGAATACAAAAAAGGGTCAGTGTCAATGTTAACCTACCACCATCTACTCACCCACATTTGTCCGTTTTATGTACATATGTGCATATTTATTTGCTTGCGAGCGTTTTGTTGTTTCTCGTTTTGCTTTTGACTTTATTTACACTTTTTTGGCCTATTGACGTCAGCTGAAAGCTGAAACTTAACGCATTTGACTTTGTTGATTCACTTATCTGCGCACAGACTGGCCAGTTGAGTGCCACGACCATAAGAAGAGAGAACAAAAAAGTACCAACAGCCAACTAGCCCCTATTGGATGGCTATTCAGATTTGATTTATGACCACAATTAAATTACCACTCATGAAATTTTTGTGTGACAATTTCGTCATTACTGTACGCTTCGTGGTGTGCGGATTTTTCCAAATGACTGGTTTTTAAGGGTTTTAATAGCAATCACGTTTTGGCTTGCACATTAATTTGGGTGGCTAGTGGAATATGTGTGAATAGGTTAAAACATAGTATTGTGTCCGACAAAGTGCTTTGATGGCTCATTTTGTAAATAATGAGGTTCATGTAAGGAGTCAAGCATCACGCAGAATCAGGATAAGGATACTCAGCCTGCCTCTTATCTGGAGCGTATTACGCTTTGAAGAACCGCATCCTTTACGAAATGATCCTGGCTTTGGTGGCCAACTGTTGATATAAACCCAGAGGGTGGAATCCACCCTTACTGGTTATGTAGGTTGACATACTTGTTTGAATGTTTGGCAATGTAGGGCACCTTTATACGAGAGTGAGAGTAGTCTAACTACAGAAGCTCTGCAGTGACCAACAATCTACTATTATTTCTTTGTTTTTTTAGAATTTGGGCCGAGAAAGATTTCAATATAAAGGGTGATTAGATTGGAGGTAGTTTCCAATAGGGGTTTTTGACAATTCACGCGGGACTACTGTCAAACAAAATACATACATACTTTTTTTCAGTATTCATTGACCTTTATCATGGAGAGACTTATGCCTCAAGAACGGTTACAAATTGAACAATTGTTTTACGAAAATCAACGCTCTGTGAAAGTTTTTCATCGCGCACTCCGGCCAACTTATGGTGTTTAGGCCCACTTTCGGGTTAATGGCTACGTCAATAAGAAAAATTGCCATATTTGAGCTGAAGACCAACCCAAAGCCATTTAAAATTAGCCAACACATCCCTTGAAAACAACCCTTTGGTGCGGCCTATGGGCTGGAAGAATCAGCCCATATTTCTTCAAAGCCGAGGCTAGCGCAAATACAACATTAAATGACGAACGCTATCACGCCATGATAAACGACGTTTTTATACCGGATATTGAAGTCTGTGATCTCCACAATATTTGTGATATCACACCTTTGGACCTTTACTTGTGGGGCATGTAAAATCTAAATGCCTCGTGGATAAACCAGCTTCGATTGAGCCGTTGGAAACTAATGGTTAATGGTTAATTTACTAACATTACTAAAGTTTTTAAGAGATACCGACCGAAGTCCTCCAGCGAGTCATCCAAAATTGTCCTTAATCCCTGGAAACTCCAATACACCTTCTTTCGAATGTGATGCTATGGTGAGGGAAGGATAAGCCATCTGGACTGCACGCGACCGGAGGAAAGTTACGTTCGCTCAACCCAACCCAACTCCATATTAGGTTTTAAAAGAGTGCCGCGTTTGGGTGAGTAGAGGGCACAAAAGGCCACAAGGTCGAAGTGTAAACCTAGTTTTAATTGATTCATTGAATAGGCGGCAGAAATCTGTTTTCAAATACGCATTAATGTAAACTTCCCCCCAGTTATCACAACCAGGATGCCTATTTGTCATATTGCTAGATCGCTCATCACACAAAAAACCGTTGCTAAAAATTTTTTGTGAAGTGTGAGTATCCGGAAGTTTTTCGCCATCAACTTTGTGTAGTACTATTGTCCTGAGAGTGGGTGCCGTTCCTCTTTCAGGCAGGTTTCAACGTTCAAAATTATGCAAGCATTTTTCTTTTCCATAAAATTGTACAGCTTTCTGATATTGGTTTTTATAAGTTTTTCCTTTCTGTCGATAACCTGTGCTGCTTTTTTGCTTCTTTCGTGCTTCCAGGTTATTTCTTTGTTCGCATCATCAACTATTTTGCATCGCCAATTATATGTACAACCACAAATGTTTGTGTACATATACGTTTAACTTAATCAATCACTTTGCATGAAAATAATTTCTCCTCCACGTTGTTAAAAAAAATACTGCATAATCTATTCTTTTAGTCGACAACAATTTTTCTATTCTGTCGCTCTACGTTGCCTGAAGCTTCAATTTTTGATGGTAAACACAATTAATTTCCTTTCAAAAATTATTAAGTTTTTGCCACGTTGTAACAGACAAAAGCGTTGTAGATTGTAAGGGAAAGAAACTTGCATCATGTCATGCAAAATGGCGTGAGTGCTTTGGAACTGCAATTTTAAAATTTCCAGCGCTCATTAAATTTTATGTAACTATATTTTTTTGTAACATTATATATTACATAAATAATTTAGATATTATAATTATATAGTATATAATTGGCGCATATATCCTGTGTGGAGTTCTTTTTATACAGTCTCCAAACGATAGGTGGCTTTTTATAAGTCAGCTTTTTATTAATCTGCCGAGGAGCAAAATAATTTTGCCCACAAAGGGTTTCATATCCGGGACGTACCGAATGGTAATCCCACACCATTGAGCCATATCTAAAGATATCTGCATCGCATTATGTGATTTTGACCTATTTTGGAACAGAATAAAGGTAGAAGAAGAGAAATTTCGATATGGTTCTTCAGAGTCAAAGCGAAAAGTAGGGGCATGTTGCTAAATAAGTGCGTAGTGCTAAGGGTCCTCTGGGATGATTTGCATTAGTCTCGTTTTAAGAAGAAGTACAATATATATATGTTAAATGAGTTGACCCAAAATATCCTTGGGAATTGAGTTTATACCTACGATTAATTGTTCCATCCGTTATTTGATGCGGCAACAGGAAAATATCACAGTAATCAAGCGCTAAGTCGGATACTGAATAGGTTGAAGTAACATTTACAACCAGGAGTGAACTCAATAGCAGCGATATGCCACAATGAAATGAAACTAAGTAATTAGACATCCATGTGGACTGAAAACTCACTTAGAAAACTCATATCCTCCCCAAAAGAAAAGCTTTGGTTTTAAAACTTGTGTCTCTCTACTGGTTACTAGACAACAAATCGCAATTGTTGCTGCATAATAAACCTTTCTCAAACCCATTCGGAAATATGGTAGCGAGCTATGGGGTACTGAAGCCAACTCAAATATCGAAAGACTACATACAATTCAGCCTTAACTACTCAGGATGATAATAAATTGTCTGTGGTATGCCTCCGACAGAGGAAATAAAAAACTTAGCAACACGCTATAAAAAAAATGTTGTGTATTTGGTAGGATTGCAAGGGATTATTCCACTATGACGTGCAACTTTTATTGAGAAAGGTACTTAATTCGGACCTTACTATGTATCACCAGCTAACCAAACAAACAAGCGAATAATTCTGAAAGCGACCGGAATTGAGGAATAGAAAGTGGGGTTGGATTCTATGAAGCCAATTCTAGGCCGCTCATATTTATAATGGCGGACCGGGAGGTCCGAGGGTTTGAATAGTAAGATCTGTCAATTGTGCCTTTTAGGTCAGTCCTCGTGCTAAGCGATTATTGCTTTTTCAAAGAATAGCAAATTTTTTGTGATTTCGATAATCATGACTTTTTAGCTATATATGGTAATGGAATTGACTTCTCAGCGTCCTTTTTCGAAAGAGACCGACTAATAACAAATGAAGAAAAAAATGTATATATAGAAGAAGAAATGAAGAAAAAAAATATATATAGCACACAAAACTTCTATTCTCTGCTGCTGTATTTAGTTCTCAAAACAGGCATGCGAGTTTATTCACCTTCCGTTGCGGATGAAACTGCAATGCTTTACAAAAGATCATTTCTCGGCCAAACCCAACGCGAAAATGGAGCTGTTGCGAAATGATAATGAAATGAATGAGCATTTGCCTCTCCTTTTTTAATTCTAGTTTTTATTTGTGAAGCTTGTCAGCGAATTAGTTTATCCAGAAACATCCTCCTTTGGCTGGTGCTTTAAATGCTAAAATGATAGATTATATATGTACTTATATTCTTGGCACGCATTCAATAATAGAGGGAATTTGAATGTTTTCCGCTAGACAACTATAGCCTTGAACCCATTGTACTTTTTACTTGCCTACAGCATCCGAAGTTAGCAATTCTTTTAATTTTGCACCAGTATGATATTGACTGAAAGTGAAAGATTTGATTGAGGAAAGTGGTAAATGTGTTCAAAGCTTCATTCGGGAAGGTACCTGCCCTGATCCACTGCCCGATATGGATACCAAAGGATAGCTTTACGTACTTGTTCCTATTTGCGGGGTTACAAGGAAAGTCGTCCCATTTATCAGATATTTTTTAGCTGCAAGCGAACTATTGGTACGATAACTTAATAGTACTTAATAGCTGAGAATGACAAACCGTGTTAACGCCTGAACAACGATTACAAATTGTCGAAATTAAATTCGAAAAAAAGCAATTTGTTCGCGAATCTCATAGAGCACTAAGAATTTTGTTGAGGAATAAAGCCCATTTCTGGTTAAATGTCTACATTAATAAGCAAAATTGCCAAAAATGGAGCGAAGCCAGTTCTCAAGGCGATAACGAGTCACTATTACATCTATTGTTTGGTGCGGTTTACATGCTGGCGGCATCATCGGTCCTTATATCTTTCGAAATGAGAAAGGATCTGCCACTGGTATTGTTCACTGGCCTCGTTTGTGTGATTTAACGCCTCTGGACTACTTTTTATGGGGTTATGTTAAGTCATTGGATTATGTCGACAAACCAACAACTCTTGAAGTGTTAGAAGCCAACCTTCCAGCTACTATTGACGTCATACGTCCAGATTTATTGGAAAAAGTAGTCAACAATTTGACTGATCGAGTGGACTACGTAATTCGTAACCGCGGCGGGGATATGCCGGATATAATTTTCAAAAAATGAATTCTATGACATTATTACCAGAAATTCATATACTTATATAATATTTCTCTTTTGTATTATCACTTTAAGTCACCAAGCAATTAAAAATTAGCCGATACTTAAGAACATTTTTATTTAGCTAATTTTGATTAATTCTGAAATAAGCCATGAAGGTACTCGAGTTTAAAAGCTATAAAGACAAATTTGTGTGACTTGTGCGGCCACTTCTTTTGAATGTTAGTTTCAAGGTCTTTTTAAAATTTCTGCTTGATAATGTTTTGAGTTCGCGATTTTTCACAAAATGTGTCCTTCTTCACGTCACAAAAAAAATTATGTGTATCGAAACTAGTCCGGTTACCTATATACATACTTTCTTCAATTTTTTCTCCCATGCAATTAAACTCTCTCTCTTCGTCCAGCTGGTTTGCTAGATCGCCAATTATCCCTTTAAAATCGTAAACGTTTTTTTAATAATCTTCATCTTCATGCGCTCTGTTCAGGCTAATTTGATCAATATTGCCCGTTTCTTTTGTTCAGCAAATTTATTGCTATTTCTTCTGAATATGTCCTCCTTAACGCGAGAAAAGAGGTGAAACGCACATACAAAACATTTCATGGACAAATTCAAAGCAACAAAAGGAGAAACCTCCTATAGGTATATGTACACACGAAAGCACACTTTAATGTACGTATCTATCATAGAACACTCACCCGAATACCTACAAATATTATTAAAGGAAAGAATGCTTCAGAGAACTGGGCACATTTCTTAACAAGTACATGGTGTGCAGTTGATCCAAAGACCATTGAAACTATTAAGTTGCGATATGTGGCATACGTGAATACCATCACTCCAATTGAAGAAATTTAACCAGATTTTTGGCAGAAAAATCGAATGACCGACGAAACTTATTCCACACTCTGGTGCCCGCAGTAACCAGAATTGTTACTTTTTGTACAACCTCATGGGCAAATATTAATAACCATCGGACCATTTTTCGAAATATGCAGCGAGACAAGCAGTGACCATCGATATAAATGACACAAGTGTATAAAAAATGCTTGGAAAAAGTCTGGTTCAAAGAAAATGTGATTGATCCCAGATTGCAAGATCCTGGAAAATTAGTTGTCATCAAATCAGAGCTACATTGGATGGTCAAAAAGATCTCTGCATTTGAAACCATTGCATCTCTATTTGTGGCCAAGCATAGTTAATGCTAATAACCCGAAGCCCACAGAGGAGCTCAAAAATAGCATTAGAGCCGAAATGGCAGCGTATTGTCCCGGACCCTGTCAAGTGGGAGGGAAAATCTCTCCTCCCCAAGCAAAAATAACTCGTTGAGAGCGGCGAGATAGATTATAAAAGAATTTGCTTAAAAAGAAGGCACAAAATTTCCCTAAGCTTATTGAACCTTGCCAAAGCTTATCTATAATTCCATTTACCAATTAAGTTGGCACACCCTGTAGATGCATTCATACACAAAAAGTACGTCTTTCAGCATATTTCTTAGTATTTGGGTATGCTTCTATGTATCAAATATGTATGACCGTATATCACAACGGCTTCCCATTGAAAACCATATTAAGAATACCACACACGTGCAAAGTGGTGCAGTTTTATTTCCTTTTGTCTGCTCTATAAAAAAGAAGAGAAAAAAATACGGTCTAAACCTAATAAAATGAATACTTTTGATAATTCAATTTAAAAACGTGTACGTGAAGAAATTCTATGTATTTTCAAACCATTGGAAAAAGCTGAAAACATTTCTTGTCATGAAATTGGGCCTAGTTTGTGTTTATTTGATTTGATTAAAGTAATAAAATGAAATAGTTGAAAAATGACAGTTGAAATAGAGGCGTGACACGAATCGTAAAATGCAAGAAGCATTATGCCGTTATTTTATTAAAAGTAATGAATCTAATTACTATAAAAATTAAATTACAGAATCAGCACACTGTGCCAGTGAAACAAATTATGACACAAACAACAAAAAGGCTCCCAAGTTTTAAATGAATTTTGAAATAGCTCAGTTAAATAACTCTCAGATAATGGGATATACGGGAGTTTTATGTACAGTTACGAGTACGAGCGTCCTTGTAAAGTCCGTGCATAAATAAAAACTACTTAATTGGTTGGCGTAAACATTCGACCTAGTCTGCTTTTAATCTTATATACTTCATCCAACGTTGTTATAGTTTGCTGACCCTTCCAAAAAATGGGATTTATTTAAGTTTGGAAAATAGACAGTAAAATTTTTTTCCCGCTAGCTAGTTTTCGAATTTTGGAATAAATAGCAGTTCGATGGATCAGAGGAAGGCAAGACTGGAGAATAGGGAATTGTGAAAGGAATTGGAACCCTATTGGTCTGATGAAAAACTAAAATCATTCAAAAACAACAAAAAAAATAGCTCGATTTGGCAGAAACTTGGTATGTGTTCTTCCAAGAGATTCTACTAGCTATGTATAATCTCGATATGCACCAGCACTGAAATCTCTGTGACCTTGCATGGACTTTTCAAACGTTCCTGTTTTAGCTCCACTGAAGCCGAAAAATGTATTCCAAATAAACCACTGCATAATCCGGATAAATTGGTTGTTTTTTGTGGACCTCCTTACATTTACTTCTTGTAGAGATATCAAACTTGGAACTGGAAGCATTGGTATCTGTATTTTTATAAGAAAAAGCGTCAGATTACTTAAATAAAAAAAATTAATGAAATCAAAAACACATTTCTTAAATAAAAAACAAAAAACATTTTTTTTTTTATTTTAATTCAGAAAATTTTTTTTTAAGAACTAAACGTGACGCATAGATGACAGTTGTGAGAGGGATCTTTTTCATGTCATCTTTATTATATGTCAGGTAAATAGGTGTACACTTTTACACGAAAGAACAACGCGTTAAAATTATTGAAACTCGATCTTTAAAAACAACATATCGCAAAGTTCGTGATAGTTTTAGGTGGAAATAATGGTCCGAATTCGAGAATTCAAAGGTTATTTCAAAACTGTTTCTGTTGAGCATAGAAAAAAAAGCTTGCTGACCAGACTGAAGTTTTTTGAAAAGTCCACGTGAGTAAGCAAATAATGATTCTAGAGCTGAAACACAGAATTTGGATTGAGATAGCTGAACTTAATGGAATAAGGCGTGGGCGAGTTCTTGAACCTTTTAATTCTCATATGATAGCCTGTAGACGTGCTCAAAGGGGGCATTTCAGTGATATCAAGTTTTACTTGCAATTGTCAAGAGTCGTGTTTTGAATAAAAATAATGAAACCTGAGGAAATCTAAATTTTTACCTTTTTTAATTTAAAATACCATCTAGACGTCTAGAAGAAGAATAAGAATAAGAATAAGAATCCTTTAGTCTAAACTGGTTACAAAGCTGATGTGCTATCATTTGCCGTGAGCTATACCGGAGATATATATATTTTTTTACTTATATCTACCAGCCAATCAGCATGAACTTTCTATGCTCATTGGAGCGAAAAGTTTTAGTTTAGTGAGCTTAACGCTAGTGATGCCGAAAGCCGGCGTGCTTGGTGTTTGAATCATCACTAACATCTATTTGAAAATGCTGTTAATAACCAGTTAATTGATTAAATGATTTTCAGTTTACGCGTAAAGCGAAATGTAGTTGGAACGCTTTAAATTTGTGCACTGTCAACTTAGTAGTTTTGAACTTAATTCTTATGATAGCAGTTTGCCCACGACAGGCGTATAAGGACCACAGCTGATATGGAAGTGAAAAGTTTTCATTAAAATCACTCATACGCCATGGATGGACTGTTGTTTTTAGGTATATTTTATTGTATTAGTTCTGCTTATTAAGTGTTCGTGAGTTTCAGCTTTTTTAATTTTTTAGCACACTTTAATTGTATTTATATGTATGTGTATATAAAGTTAAAGAGTATAACCAAGTTACACAATTATCTTGTCAGTAGCTTAAGTAAATAAGTGACAAACCACAATCAAGTTGACAGCCAAAAGGGTTGCTCATTAGTAGCTCGACAGAAATTAAACAGTTTAGGTAAATTAAATTAAATACGTTCGGTGTTTAAAGTTATATTATTCAAAGTTAACTAATTTTAAATTCAAACTTATTAATTAGTTGGCAACATGAAAGTAAAATCTCCTTTGACTTCGTGGCATGCCGGCGCGTATTTGCAAGTTTTTAATAGACTCTGTATTGATGAACTGTCGGAACTGCGTTAATAAAATTAAAAACAAAAATTGTATGAAGTGGAAGCTAGAAAAAAAATATGTAGCTTAATGATGGCAAAAATTATTAAACTACTTAAAAAAATATTGTTAATCAGCTCCCTAACCAAGCATGGGAAAATTGCATATACATAAAAAATGGGGAGTAAAAAATCAAAATTACATAAAACAAGGGAATGAAGTATGAAGCGCTTCATAAAAATGCTCGTAAAAACCAGGTAAGTACCAACATAAATTAATATTATTATAACAAATTTGTGTGCATTGCACCAAAGCCACTTTAGCTGATGGACTTTTGAAATTATTGCCTCTCCGTTGTGTAAATAAAAAATTAAGCTTTAAAAATATCAATTCAATTTTAGCACACTTTCTGTATAGTTAAAATTTTAGTAGCACACCAGGTGAATGTAGCGGCCTTTGAACCAATACTTGGAGCACTTTGCATCTGTAATGCAATCCTTATGCCAACGTCACATCTACTTTTATGTGGACGTAAGGCGAGAACAGTCGAGGTATTCTATTCGCTGTTGCATTGCACTCTCAGGTAAATGGGCTGAGTTAATGGTAGCAAACGGCATAGCAAATGTATTTAAAAGCATTTAGTTATTCACTTTCAGCACAGAAATACGAAAAGAAGCCAATGCTGAAGCCAAAAAGATGAAGAAAATATAATTTTATTGTGAACCATTAGTTAAATGGCAAAAGAAACAAAAATTTCGCCTATAATTTCGCTGTTAATGGTTGCGAAGCGTTGCAGTTAGGGATGCTACCGAAAGTGTGAGAAGATGAGAGGAGAAGCCCTAAAATTGCGGTTTTACTCGAAGTTGTTTTCAATGCTTCCGCTCACTTTATTCCAGAGCAAACAACAGGCAGCCAAGGAAATCTCCCAATGCAAGGGACTCAAAGGTGCACTGGCTACTGGCGATACCATGCCAAAGAACCAACTATTTTGGATACTGCCATTGATTCTTCTAAAAATTAGGTAATTTTCTGGCTTTCATATAATAAGAAGTAAACGGAAAGAGCTCTGAAAAAATTAATAATTTTGAAGTTTATTCCACCTTAAGATCTTTTTATCGAATTTCTAAAATTAAATATCTTCGGTCTTTTTTAGATATTTTGAAATTCTTGATTATGAAATATACTTAAACATTACTTTTCTATTTCATATTTGGCATTCCCATACTTTATGCGTTTGCAAATCGATAGATACGTCGTTAGTAAGCAGATGTACAATATATTCCACTGGTTTGCTGAACGTATTTGTTTATAACTGGAAAAGCCATGAGAGTCCACGATGAAACTTTAAGGGATCACTCAGCATAGTCCCAGCAAATAATAAAAAATAAGAAAAAACGAATTAGGGAATACCTTTCAAAAATGACAACATAAAAAATTGTGTCCCAAAGATTTTGGACAAAAAAATCTAATTTTTTCCCTAAACAATTCTTTTTAATAAGAATATTTTATCCTAAGCAATTAATAAGAAAAATCATGGTATCAAAATGTTTTAAAGAACCGAAGGTATTTCACTTTAAAAAGCCTCATAACAAAATTTTCAACATTGAATAAATGTTAAATTTATTATTTTTTTTTTTAAGTTTTAAAAATAATTGTTTTTCCAGACAGAATTTTTTAAACAAAAATATTTTATCCTAATGAATTAATAAAAAAAAAATAATAAAAATTTAAAAAAACCTGAAGATATTCAGATTTATAACAAAACTTTCAACATTGAAATTTGAACTTAAATAAATCTTAAATGATTAAATTTTTTCAGAATTTTTCTGTTTATTATACGCAGCCTAGTAAACATCAATTTTTAGAACAATTTTTTGTAAAATAAAGATATTCAAAACCCTTGCAGCACTTGCCATAGAGTCGCACAAGTTATTGTCTTATTATTATGAGCTTAGGGCACTGATTGCATTCTAGGTATCAGAATGTAGTACATGCATGTAAAATGGAAGAACTAGTATACTTTTTCTTCTTGGCTTAAAGAACATTGCAGTGATTTGGAAACCTGCATTTTATCTTAACGTTGAGATTCGTGCAGGAGGATCTTCTAAGAACTTTCTGCGCAACTATGAACTATCCATAAAGCGTTAGTTGGCTTTATTTTTTAATATTAGAGTCCCTAGAGTTCTTCATTTAAGGGATAAGATAGAGTAGAACTTATTTGGAACAATCGCAGATCAGCCACAGCAAGACGAGTTCGAAGATTTTAGAGTGCCAATAGTTTACCTGGAAAACAAGGTTGCGCAAAACTAGTCACCCCATCAGAAGATATATCATTTTTTTAAATGCCGTGGTGCGGTAATCATATTTGACACTTGTGAACCAGACAGCTGCAGCAAGCCAACAGACAAGCAATGCGGCTCGGGAAAGTTAAAATAAACATTTATATCCCTCAAAATCTTTTTTCTTTTATTTAGTAAAAAAAGTTATTCAAAAACAATACTGGATGATTAGTTTTGTGCCTCTCGTATCTAGGGATACAACATTTAGAACGGTGATCCGAAGTGCTACACTGATTTCGATTTACATGTAAAGCTTTTTATATTCTCTCCAGCTTTTTAAGCAACGCAGTCAGTGAATTCCTTGAGCTACAAAATAATTGCATAAGTACCATAAAATACCCTAACCGAGAGAATTCATTTCTTGCCGGTTGTCCCATGCCAACTCATGTTCGCCTCAATACTTGTTTCCATTATAGCTTTCTGTAGAAAATTAGACTCAGCTTTAATGCGATGTCAAACTTACTCTTTGTTCTTTTTTTCCACAGTTGTTTATTTTTTGGCCAATCGATTCTTGAAAACTTTTCTTTACTTGAAATAGTGCGACTAGTGAAATTGTTATAATTTGCTTTGGAAATAGAATTGTTGGTGACCGGAATTTTCTAAGCATTTATCTTATATTGTCTATAGCACCTAAAGCTTGAGAGAGAAAATTTAAGGGACAGGGAAAGAAATGTGGGGTGGAAACTCATTGCTCCTCTGCAAACTCCCTTTAGCCTTTATGAATCTAAGCAATCTCTCGGAGAGAATGTAGGTGTAATGAAATGGTCAAAGTACCACTCCTCAAGTAGCAGTAAAGGGCCCTTTTGATAAAGGAAATGTAACACATTCACTCTCAATAAGCAAAATAATCAAAAATATATTAACTATTGCAACTCTTGCTAAAATATTTTTTCTTATCTTCACTCTCCAACCAACATGTAGACAGTAGGGGGTCGATGACAGTTTTCGTAACCATATGTCATGCCCATGCATTGTGCTAGTAAAGTAGTTTTTCCTTTTGCTTAAAGTTTTCTGCTTTCATTCCTGTTCTTGACTGTAAAATAAATTGAAATATATTTATGCTTGTGCTTGTATTAATGAAATATGTAGGTGCACTTGAATTAATTCTCGAGTGAAATCACACTTTCCCAAACAATCTATTCTTTGAGCCTTTCATTTACTCACACAACTAACGAGAAGTTTTGTTATGGTGCAAATTGTGGTGCGGCACCATTGATGACTTAAAAAGAAATTAAAACACTTTGATTACTTCCGTTGGGAGCAAATAAAAGTTGTAGCCAAAGAAAATCTTTGTGCTAAGTGAGCTGTGAGCTCGAAATAGAAACTCACAAACCACAAAAGAAATAAGGCTAAAGCCAAGAAAGAGACAAATTATGTAAGAATTTTATGTCATGCTGTTTGCATGACAGCTTTAACCCGCAACCCGTAGTGAGTTTGTTAATATGAAATAATTTTTATCTGCGGGGCGTTCCATGAAAGTAGTACCAGTTGGTCCTTCAATTTTCTTTATACTTTGGAATTTTGTTGTGTTTGTGACTCTTTGGAAGCATGCCAAAGGGTTTTGCAAAATTTCAATTATTTTGCAAGTTATTGTTTATTGAATTTTTATGCTAAATTTTTTTCGATAATTTTTATCTTGAAATATATTAGTGATACAAAAAAAAGTTAAAAAAATAAAAAAAATAATTTTTAGCTAATTTGTTTAAACAATAATTTTTTATTGTTGGTTTTTTACTCGAAGTACACTGTGGAATTTTGTAAAAAAAAATTTTTATCAAAGTTTGAACCCTTCTTAAAAGGTACTGCAAATTATAGAGATGGGTTTTTTTTTTGTTCTCGAGAAATTAATTTTTGAATTTTACACTGCATGACTCGGCCTAGTAGCCGCGCGCGGCAGCTCCCGCAGCATGCTTTATTCTTTACTAATACAGTATAAAGAACACAGTTTTACATCATATTTTTTTTAATATTATTCCAACTTACTAAATTAACATTTTTTATTAAATAAATACCGTTTTCCACACCACCCTGGAGGTACAGTACGTCAAGTGCGTTTTTTGAAAAAAAGGTGGTACCCCCAGTAGGCCTAATCCACCATTCCCTTTCTCTATATTATAAAATAGAATAATACATAACATAAGTTGTATACATTTTTTCAATATAATCAAAAAAATTTTTTGTGTTCTATTTAGAATTTTAGAATTGATAAGAATTATTATGAAATATTAAATACGGAAGATAAACTATAATTGAAGTTAGAAATTTTTTTACATTTAATTTTTTCATTTTCAACTGGAATAAAAGAATGAAAACCACGTGTGCCACTGATTGTTTTGCATGTTAAAAATCGTTTACTTAAGAACTTTTTTATATCTTCAAGAGCTTTATTGGAACAAAAGTCAAATGTAATTGAATCAAATTTGTTTTTAACTATGTTAAAAAATGATCCAGGAGTTGCTATTGGTACAGTATCAGGTCTTCGTAGACTTTCTCGCCTAACGTACCTTTTTATTGTACCACCAATTCCATCACAAGCATTTTTTCCATGAGACGTTGCAAAAAAGTGCCATTCTGCTTCTATATTAAAATCTTGAAAATGATAGACTAAATTGATAAAATTTTTTCTGTTTTTATACTGTGATGCTGCACCATCGGAGAAATAATAAATTTTTTTTATTTTGTCTGATCCATAATTCTCTTTAATAAAAGAAATTAATCTTGATTGAAAAAGATAAACGGCTTCCGTACTATGCTCAGTACTTTCTGAAATCAAAACAAAACTTTCAAATTTCAAACTATTATTATGATCTCGCTCAGGTCGATAAATCATAAAAGGATGAATAGTTGTTTGGCTGTTATTCCAATGATGACTCTGTATTGCATTTTGTATTAAAAATGTAAAATTTTCAGAAAAATCCCCAATTACAATTAATTCCCCTTCTTTCAAATTTGTTTTTAGATTTTTTAAAAAATTACTTTGTTCTTTAGCTACAAAATTATGCAGTAAAAGGATATCAGCTTCTTTGCTCATTTTTTTGAGGAATATTTTCGCCTACTCCGTAATTGTTTCTAGAGAAGAACGATCGGTGTTAGTCCACAGTTGATAAGTTATATTAATAATATTTCTCTTTTTGAGACCTTATTCTATTTCAGTAGCAATTTCATGAAAGCCAGGGCAAAGATCACATTGTTTCATATAACATTCATTTTTAGGCTTACTACAAATCATGCATTCTATTATTTCTTCATAAGTAGTTACAGATATATCTTCAAAAATACTTTTTAAACGGTTTAACATTAATTTAAAATTCTGATGTATTTTACACACACAAACCGTGTGTGTTCCATTACTATCAGCAAGTACACATTGCTTTGGTCGCAAGGAAGCAAATTTACTAAAGCCGACTTTTATTTCTGGATATAAAGATTTAAATGCTACATATGCTTCTTTCAAATTACATAAAATAAGACGTTTTTGTAACTTAATTCTTTCCCGTCTTCTTGTTGAACTGAAAGGCAATCCTTTTGCCCTGGCATGACACGGCTTATTTCATCGGAAGTATAAAAATTTATTATTTTTTCAATATTTTCAGAAGAAAAAGTTCTACGGGTACTTGGAGCGGGGGGATATGATCCGAAACCGTAAAGATTCTGTATTTTTTTGCATACTTTGCTGTACTATAATTAAGACTAAATTCACGTTTTAAAGTACTTAGGTTCCAACTTAAAGGTGTAACAGTCAGCCAATGAATTGTTCACTCAAAAGTAAAATTCAATCTAACTGAATTTGAAACACAGTCACTCGCTTCACAAAGAAAAATGTAATTATCGTTAAAAGCTCATTAACACAGTGCGGAGTGACAATTTTAAAAACTTATTCATAGTGGGCTGCGGGGGGTCCGGACCCATTAATCAAATGGAATACGAATATAAAAGGACCATAAATTATACTTATTCCACAATTTTAGTAAATTATAAAATAATTGTTGTCCAAGAACCTATATACAATAACCTTACATAAATTACTACCCATTATGGCGATGAAAAACTATTACTCGTACGGCAAACTAAATTCAAACAATATGACCTTTCTTATTTCGGAAACTTCTAAGATTCTATTAATAAAAATTAACAGTAATACTAATAAAAAATGTTAATTTATTAAGTTGGAATAATATTAAAAAAAAAAATGATGTAAAACTGTGTTCTTTATACTGTATTGGTAAAGAATAAAGCATGCTGCGGGAGCTGCCGCGCGCGGCTACTAGGCCGAGTCATGCAGTGTAAAATTCAAAAATTAATTTCTCGAGAACAAAAAAAAAACCCATCTCTATAATTTGCAGTACCTTTTAAGAAGGGTTCAAACTTTGATAAAAAATTTTTTTTACAAAATTCCACAGTGTACTTCGAGTAAAAAACCAACAATAAAAAATTATTGTTTAAACAAATTAGCTAAAAATTATTTTTTTTATTTTTTTAACTTTTTTTTGTATCACTAATATATTTCAAGATAAAAATTATCGAAAAAAATTTAGCATAAAAATTCAATAAACAATAACTTGCAAAATAATTGAAATTTTGCAAAACCCTTTGGCATGCTTCCAAAGAGTCACAAACACAACAAAATTCTAAAGTATAAAGAAAATTGAAGGACCAACTGGTACTACTTTCATGGAATGCCCCCTGCGTTAAATTTACATTCAAAAAAATTTACATACAAAATATTCTTTTTCGACTGTAGAGCAAAAATATTGTCAAAGTGGAAAAAAAACAAAAAAATTCATGTGATTTTAGCAAAGTCAACAATCCTCATTCTGGTCTGCTTTTATTCTTTCTAAACGAATGAATGCAAATTAAATAAAACTTAGCGTAACTATGAGTCAATAAGTTCGAGTTTCAAGCCTTTTGAAGGCATAAAATATCAAATCATAGAAAAATCCTCATGTGTTCTCGGCATAAAACTGTCGATCAGCGCATTTACGGGAAAATAGCGAGGCCCACACCATATATTGGAGGATAACCTCGGTGAAATACGTAATAAAAAAGCTATGCGTCAATTATTGTATATGCACAAGGTGGCGCAGAGCTAATCATCAAATTTCGTTTTGGAATAACTTTTCTACTAAATAAAAATAGTGATTTTGAGTGCTAGAAATCTTTATTTAACATTGTTTTTTTCGGAAAGGCGGAAAAGGAGATATCCCTTAAGTGGATACAGACGGTGTTGATACATATCTCTTCCCGTTTCATTGCCCTTTCGGCATATCTGAGTAGTTTCACTTTGAAGAAAGGGAAAAATAATGAAAAATTAAACTCCATAACTGGGAAAAACCACCTTAATTTGTTATATATATTGTTTTGTAGCGGCGTTATATTAACATTACCGCGGTTGGATTACTAGTATGATGGCGTTGCATCTTGAATGCCATATTGACACTCAAACGTCAACTACATCTTCCGACTATTAACGTTCTTCTTCTTTCTTTTGTAATTTACATGATGTTCAATTTACTTTTAGAATCGTTTGAACCAATTTTCGAAGCTCTTTGTGTCACGATCATTCTCAATACTTTCGCGTACATCATTGATTTTTTCTGAAACATCACACTATTTTGGAGATTTTCCCGGAATTTGTCGGTGAGCGAATAGTGATCATTTATTTTACGGTGCTAGAGTTTGGTGGATGATGTTTTGTTAGTCTACGTCGAAATTGTGAAAAATAATCGCACGAACAAGTTCATGGTTTAATTCCATTTTTTCGTCTAAAGGAATTTTTAAACTACTGTAAGCAGCACTAATATGTCTCACACATCACAATGCATCACATCCTGTGCGAATACTTCATACTTTCTTTTGTGCCTAGTCACTTTTTCATAGATTTAAAAGGTTTGTCTTAATTTTGTTAAAATCACAAACAATTCGAAATGGTTTGACAACTTGTAAGGTTGGGAGGGGAAAAATATTGCTCGACTAATACCCTTCGGCCATGAGGAAATAGTTTTCTAAGAAGAGTCCGTAAAACCTAATCCAATTTACTTATGCGAAAGTAATATGAAGAGACTGCTATATTAAAAAACTTGAACAGATTATAAAGGCGTTCCGAAAGATACATTTTTTTTATATATTTTCTTAACGTATTCTCTATATTCTCTAAATTCGACGCAATAAGTGTGCTGATTAACCATCTTTTCTTCCTTGAACTCATTTTGTTTTGTCATATTCTTTACAATTCTTTCTAAGAACGATATAGAAATTATTCATATATAGAAAGAATTTCACTCGCTGCCAAATTTTTTTTACCACAGATTTAAATACTATCGTTAGGCATAATTTTAAATTATAGAAATATTTGGATTATATATTACTCTATAATATTCACTCATATTAAACAATATGTTAATATAGATATTCTGTATTTGTACCATTTAATAAATTTGAATTTAATTAAATAAAGACAACCAAGCAATTTCTTTTCTAAATGCAAAATTTTCCGACGTATCTAAATATTCCCAGCAGCCTCATTAAAATATTTAAATTTCGGCAAACATTTTAACTACTTACGATTGCATGAAATTATATATTTTTTTGACGGCAAGACATTTTTTCACTGGCACTCTGGTGGTCTATCTCTGTGACCAGCTGAATAAGTTTTCTCTTCAATTAATTTTATTTACTCGAAAGTAATAAATTTGATTTATTTGCCCAGGGCAGACGTTTTGTTCATAGAATAAAATTAAAAAGAAGGATAAGAGAAGAAAAGCATAAATTTACGCGACCCATATTTTAGGCGGTACTAAATTGGTCCCTTCTTCTTTGCTATAAATTATTGTGGTCAACAAATATATATTTATAAATATTCAAAGTATTTTAGTGCTTAAGCTAAATAATCTGCTGTATTAGCAATGCATATTTATTTGGGATTTGACGAAATTTTTGGCGAATTTTAGGGTTGCTTATCCGTTTTTAAGCCACTTCGTTTTAGCTGCACTCACCAAAAGATATGGTCATTGTTTTCTCTTTTATTTAGGCAAATTAGATTAGGACAACTTCCTTTGAAGAGCTTTAATTTAATGTCATTGTTTGGTTTGAAAATACATGTTATCTTATGTATAGAGTGTATAAGTATATTGAATCAACTTTTTTCTCAGGAAGTTTACTTAAAAATAAATATTCCACAGACGTGTTTTATTATTTTTTTGCTTATGCTGTAAACAAGTTTAAAAGTATGGTAAATATAGAGAAGGAATTGGTGACTATGAAAGAGCAGTATGCATTACCAAGAAGGAACCCAGAAAATATCGAAAAAATGCTTGCTAAAATAATTTAAATTTCAATGCATTTTTGATGTCGCATACAAATTTGTATCGAATTTTGATTTATGCAAAAGTAACATGGGTTTCTGGCCATTGCAACACCGAAGGCACCTGCAGGGCCGATAAACTAGCAAGACTTGACACTAAACTGACTGATACTCATCAAAATACTACCAATGACGTAGGCGTACCATAACATACTTGTACTAAAAGCGACTTATTTTTGAGAAAATTGTAAGACTAGGGAATGAAAGATGGTGTAACAAACCTACCTGTTGAATCGTCTGACAATTGCGGCCGGTTCTCATTGCTAAGCGAACAGAAGCCAAAAAAAGCATATCCTTGGCACACTAATTTCTGTTATAATGGAGCACTGCCTAATGAACAGATAAGCCTAGAGTATGGACATGCAGGCACATGGCTTTTGTAGAAGACTGGTTTTAGAAGAGGTGAGGAAAAGTTACCTAAGCGGCATTGCTATGGGCTATGAGTCTGAGTGTTTCCCATAGTGAGAAACCGCTACAACCTATCCTAACCTAATTTCGAAGAATCAAAATTTTATTAAATATTCTGATAGATACCAAAAAATCGATTACTTATTATCTGCTCGGAGAAGCGGAATTATTTCAAACTTGCAAAAGTGTATTGACCAGTTTAGAGAATATTTTGAAAAAATAATCGAACTATTTTTAACCACCAATGGTAGTTTTTCCATTGTAAGGCCAGAAATATAAATAGCAACTCGGGTAGATTTTTTTGTCCTGTTGTTTGCTCTTTACTGCTTATTTTTAATAGAATTCTTTCATTTGCTAGTGTTTCGCATAGTTCTACGTAGCCGTTGCGTATGGCATCACTCACTATTTTTAAGTTTCCAGCCCTATTCACTTTGCCACTATAAAGTATGCTATATCACTTGATGCTATTTTTTACATTTTTTTCTATTCAAAATAGCGTTGATTACACTTCTTTTCTTGCCTGCTTAACACCAATAATATCTAACTTTTTAAGTCAGCTCTATTCCCGCATCATCTACCCAATTTTATTGCATACCAATAAATTCCCACATATCAATAAATTCATATACATACACATCCAAAAAGTTTCTAATTGAATTCTTCAGATATATTTTTGCTATTTTATCGAACTTTGTTTCTTCACTATTACGCAAATGAAATAAAGTTATATCTACTCATGCAAATAATTTGGATAAAGTTGGAATGGCATTAGTGCTGAGCTGAGTTCAGCTTTGTGACAAAAACAAATTTGGCGAAGTTCAACAAGCAACAATTTGTTTGCTAGTTGGTTCGTTGAACTTTTGCTACAGTTATCTGCATATGTATGGCTAGGATTTAGAAAAAATCAAGCTTTGCATTCATAGATACTTGAAGGCGAAAAAAGTAATGAATAGCTAAATATTATCATACACACATACCCAGGCTTATATACATATATTCGAAAATATACGATTTATCTATAAATATATGTATATCATGGGAGAATTTGAGCTAGTAGAAATAGCAAATTCTTAGATTCGCACAAATCAAATCACATAAACATAAATTAGTTTATGTGCACTTTCATTAAAATTTATTGTATGACTAGCCATATCCGGTATTTTGTGCTACTGTACAATTTCTTTTGAATTCATAGTTTGGAAAAGGCGTTATTATTCCTGGTTGTGAAATTTGTGAAAAATATAATTCAGCAAAAGATACTAGGGGCTAGAAGTCTTAAATGCGATCGATGTACATTTTGATATAAAGGGTTTTTCAATAAGGGCGGGTAGATGTTGAAATGGAATAAAATGGCGTTTGCTGTATGGCACGTAGCGCCGTCCTGCTGGAACCACATGTCGGCTAGGTCCATATGGATCAATATGGGCCATAAGAAATTGGAAGGGCCACCACGTCTACCGAAAAATGGGCGCAATGCGCGCAACGTTTGCGTTACTGAACACTCATTTTGATAATAAAGTTTTATCATTTGAATATGCTGTTCAATCGTGTAACTTGCCACGATGATTTGGCATAAACAACCGAATAATAAACAATAGATTTGATAGATGTCACCAAAACAAAATGGCTACCACAGGGTGCCAAAATCGACCCACGCCAATTGAAAAACCCTTTAGTACGATGACTTATTCATAAAGTGTATACATTTTTTACGTCTGAAAGTAGGTGGACATCGCTGAGAACCAAATCTGGTGAATACGGTGGATGTTCCAACAATTCGAATTTTAATTCATAGATTTTAAGTATTGTAAAAACCCTCTTGTGACACGGTGCGTTGACGTGATCAACATTTTTTTCTTTTGCGATCTGGTTAAAAGATTACAATATTATTCAAAATTTATTTTCTTTCCAGTTTCAAGTAATTCACAAACGAAAATTCTATCGCAATCTGGACACGAATGCATTTTTATTCGAACGTGTTTTTATTCCATTGTGCACCCAGATTTCTAAAACCCAATACTTTAGTCAAAATATTGCTTATACTGCCGAATAAGATGCGTAGAGCTTCTATTAAAACTCTTTTAGTCACTCGATGATTTTCCAATACGATATTCTGTATTTTTTCTACGGATTCTGGTGTTGTTGCTGTTTTTGGACGTCCTTTATGTGAATCGCCTTCAAGGCTTGTACAACAACTTGCAAATTCATTCATAAATTTTCTGTGTTCTTAAACCATCCAAAACTAAAACTTCAAACGATACTTTATTCCACTTCATTGTAGAAAATACTGTACCACGTCGACACTAAATGGCTTGTAAACAAAGAATGAATGATATATATGTGTATATTATATATATAATTGGCGCGTACACAATTTTTGGGTACCTCCTCCTACTGGTGGCCCGCGTCTTGATCTTGTTCCACAAATGGTGGGACCTACAGTTTTAAGTCGACTTCAAAGGCAGATTTATTTATGAGGAGCTTTTTCATGGCAGAAATACACTCGGAGACTTGCCATTGCCTGCCGACGGGCGACCACTATTAGAAAAAAACTTGTTCTTCATTTTGGAGATTCGAACCTACGTTCTCTCCGAATTCGGAATGATAGTCAGGCACCAAACTTCGGGTACGGCGGCGGATGAATTGCAGATTGAAATTAAACTTCACATACTCGTACGTTCATACGAAGAGTTACCAACATAATAAAAAAAAATTTAGGCTAGTAGCAATGCCCTCTGTTATCGACTCGCGAAACTTATTGAACCACATAGTAATCAAAGTGCTTTTTTGCTTCGCCCTGCGCAGGCCATGCGTAAAATAATTGTTAGTAAAGTCCACGTCTGCAACACGCACCGTCTCACCGGCTCACCGTGAATTTACACGCACTGCCTGACTATAAAAGTGAAAGCTTAAACTACTAAACAACAGAGAATTATAAAATTAATTGTCATACTAAAGATTCAAGTCTTATGATGTCCCATCTTTTCAAGTCGCTTTTGCATCCAATGAGTTTTATATTTAAATATAAAAAGAAAAATAGATGAAATAGGAAGAAACAATAAACCCTATGGACTCTAAGAAATGGCTTAAACATTTTTTTTATTTCATGAGACAAATACTAATCTGCAATGTTTTCTGAAATATATATTAAACAGATATTTTATAGGATCGAAATTATGCTAAGAAAATTTGGAATTTTCTTAAATAAATAGTTTTAAAATGAATAAAATAAAACATGATCGTATACCAATTCTCATTGTATGTTATCAACAGTAATTAACATGTGCTACATATAAGCTATATAGCTGTGCCGAATCAAAGCACACGAAAAACGAATCGCTTAATCATACTGCTGATTCATCTTCCTACAACAATAAAATTTATTTATAATCTCAGTCGCACAGGCGGTCTTTACTTATTTGACTCCGTCATGCACTCGCTTTTTGGTAAATCAATCTAAAAATACGATATATATGAGTACTCTAGATTTATGGTATGTACTAAGATACCTAGCGGCTAACATTTTCTGCTAACAAAAACGACATAATAACGGGTGATTTTTTAGCTATTATCTTTTTAAGCAGTTGGTTTAAACAGCTGAGGCACGTTTCGTGTTTTCTTTCACTGTCAAACATCTTCAGTTTGGTCTATAATTTAACCATGAATCGTCTTACAAACGAACAACGCTTGCAAATCATTGAATTTTATTATAATAATGCGTGTACTGTTAAGAAAGTTTATCGCGCGCTTCTTCCATTTTATGGTCAGTTTAATCGACCCACTGAAGCGGCTATTCGAGCTATTGTGACTAAATTTAGAACCAAATTTACATTATTGGACATCAAACCACCAACACGCTTACGTAAAGTGCGAACTGAAGAAAATATCGCAGCTGTATCGGCCAGTGCTAATGATGATCATCAATTATCGATTCGTCGCCGTTCGCAGCAATTGGGCCTCTGTTACTCAACAACGTGGAAAATTTTGCGAAAGGATTCAGGTGTGAAGCCGTCCAAAATACAGCTGGTGCAAGACCGAACGACCTACCGCAACGCAGAATTTTAGATGAATGGGCTCTTGGAAAGTTGGCCGAAGATCCACTTTTTTATCGAAAAATTGTGTTCAGCGACGAAGCTCATTTTTGGATCAATGTGTACGTATGGTAAATAAGCAGAATTGTCGATTTTGGAGTGAAGATCAGCCAGAAGAATTGCAAGAGCTACCAATGTATCCAGAAAACGTATCCAGTCACAATTTGGTGCGGTTTATGGGAAGGAGGTATCATTAGACCGTGCTTCTTCAAAGATGCAACGTAACGTAACTGTGAATGGTGAGCGCTACCGCGAAATAATATGTACCTTTTTTTGGGCAAAATGAAAGAGCTTGACTTGCATGACATGTGGTCTCGGCAAGACGGTGCCACATGCCACATGCCACACAGCACGCGTAACAATGGACTTGTTGAGAGGCGAGTTCGGTGAACATTTTATTTCACGTTCGATACCTGTCAATTGGCCACCCAGATCGTGCGATATAACGCCTTTAGATTATTTTTTGTGAGGCTATGTTAAAGCTCATGTCTACTCCGACAAGCCTGCTTCAACTAACGCATTGGAAGACAACTTTAAAGCATTTATATGTGAGACACCGGCCGAAACATTCGAAAGAGTATGCCAAAATTGGACTAAGCGGACTAAGACCATTAGAAGCGCAGTCGCGGTCAACATTTGCATGAAATAATCTTCAAACATTAATTTATATGGACTGTACTAACGATTTAAATAAAAATTTCATGGACTGTTCTGAATTTTACGTGTGTTTTTTTGAAAGACTTTCCTATACCTCTTAAAAGATCACCCTTTATTAACCAACGCATACATAAATTTTCCCCTGAAGTTGTGACTTCTGAAATCTTGTGTATTTTGTATATACACTTTATATTTTTAACGTGTCATTTCTGATTTATGACTTTTCAAACATTTTTGTGTAGTGCTAAGTTAGACGAAAAGTGGCATCCTTAATTGTTATCAAAGTTGCGTGCATGGATGGTACCAACCTGTAATATTATTAGGTGTGCAACTAAGCAGTGTGTGCTAGTCGATTCTAACATAACCTAAATTTCATAAACCAAGCTTAGACATATGGTAAACAAACTGCTTCGACACATTAGTGATTTTATTGTGGTATCACATACTTTTGGTTTTGTGAAAATTTCTGATTTTGTGCCAAATAATCGCCATTTGCGGGAAGTGTTGATTTTCCTATTTCATTCGAAAAAAAACGGCGGCTGAAGCGCTCGAGAGCTACAAAAAGTTTACGGAGATGCTGCTTTAAATGAAACAATGTTCCGAGATTGGTTCCGTCGCTTCAAAGATGGTGATTTTAATGTTGACGACCGTCCGCGGGAAGAAAGATCAAAAACCTTCGAGCAAGAATAGCTTGTTTCAGTATTAGGAGTTACCCGCCAATCCATTTCCAAACGATTGCATGCTTTGTGAATAATTCAGAAACAGGGGACTTGGGTTCCCTATGAGTTAAAACCAAGGGATGTTGAACGTGGTTTTTTCGCCTGTGAACAACTGTTCTAGCGGAAAAAACGGAAAGGTTTCCTTCATCGCGTCGTGACGGGTGATGAAAAAGGGATTCATTACAGCAATCCAAAGAAAAGAAAGCCATGCGGACTGCCCGGTCACACTTCTACGTCGTCGCCTTTTCCGAATATTCACGCTGCGAAGGTCATGCTATGTATTTGGTGGGACCAAGTTGGTGTTATTTATTATGTTAAAACCAAGCGAAAGCATCACTGGGGATCGGTATCGACTTCATTTGATGCGGTTGAGCCGTGCACTACGCGAGATGCGGCCGCAATACGCGGAGAGGCATGAAAAAGTGATTCTACAGCATGACAACGTTCGGCCTCAGGTTGCCAAACCAGTTAAAACCAACCTGGAAAAACTGAAATGGGAAATCCTACCCCACCCGCCATATTCTCCAGATATTGCGCCGACCGATCGATGGCACATGGTCTAGCCTCAAAAGATGAAGGGTTTTACCGCGACGGTATACGAGATCTACCAGAAAGATGGGAAAAAGTAGTAGTCAGTGAAAGGCAATGCTTTCAATGATTCATTGGTAACCATTTTTTCAGAATAAAGTGTATTTTCGTAAAAAAACAGCGAGAACTTAGTTGCGCACCTAATACTTTAAAAATGTCAAAAACAGACTTAAGTTGTTTTCATATCTTAAAATAGAATAAAAGTATCACTTGTAGCAAAAAAATGCCTGGCTAAAGAAGTACCTCAATACGTACACTATTTATGTGCGTCAATAAGTTTATTTTCATCAATAATTATATTTGAGCTTTTTTAATTTCTTATTTGCTATTGGAATATTAACAAGGATGGGCTTTGTGCCCATCATTTGCTCATATCCGATGCAAAGCTTTCGAAGCTGACAATTTTCATTACATATTGCAATTGATTTGAGTCGATTGCAGCTAATTGAATTTAGTGTTGGGTAGGCATCCAATTAAATTGGTAAAGTCTGTTGGTAAATTATATTCTAGGTAATTGATGTCTCAATGTTTGGTTACAGATAATTAATTTAAGTTCGAATATTATTGAATTTAACAAAATGGATTTTAAGTGCTTGCAGTGTAGATATAAGAGAAGGTGAGCACTTTGACATGTTATGGACATGAAATGATGCTATCTACTAAGCCTGCATTTAAGGGGTCTAGGGGAGATAGTCCCTCTATATGCAGCCTCTCTAGTGTTCATTTCAATTATTAATAGCCTGATGAAATCGAAGTAAGGACATTTAGTGCATAAAAATATTCAAAGTTATGAAAGGAGTCAATTTGGCTTTGGCTCGTAGACTGTGTTAAGAACAAATAGTCAAAGTCCCCCTGTGGGGATATATGTTTATGAGGATATATTTATTTTACTGCAAGCCACTTATAATTTAAAAACTTACTGCCAATTTCAAAGATAGACTAACATTTAAGGTGCTTTATTAATATTTTTCCTTAACTACCCGGATTCGAATCTCCGGACATGAAACTTCTAATGATAATTTTTTTTTTGTAATAACAGTCACCTCTCAGTAGGAAAGACAAACCTCGGAGTGTATTTCTGCCATGAAAAAAGCTCCTCATGAAAAATTATCTTCCTTTCGGAAGCGACATAAAATTATAGGTTCCACCATTTGTGGAAAAATATCAGGACGAACACTACAAATAGCTAGAGCAGCTCAGTCAATTAACCAGTATTAAATGGGTTCTTAAAGGGGATACAACTCTGGGTAACCGACACAAATATAGGGGTTTTCAGTAAGAGCGCTTCAACTTTTGAACTTTTTTGAATAAAACACAAACGGTTTGACTTTTTTAACTAATTTTTTTTTTTTTATTATCGAGTTTGAACATATACATTTAAGTATGAAATTCGATTTCTTTTGCATGACCACCGCGTGCACGTTTTACGAAGTCCAATCGTTGAACCCAATTTTCGACCACCCTTTTACATAAATCGGCCGAAATTCCAGCAATTTAGCGTTCAATATTGGCTCTGAGCTCACAAATCGTCGCCGGCTTGTTACTGTAGACCAATGACTTCATATAATCCCAAAACGGGACGGCTTGTTAAATGGACTGTAAAATGGCCGTAATGCTCTTAAAGTAGCAGCAAAAGAACAATTATTTTCATAAAAAATTTGCACGATTTGCAATCGTTGCTCAAGTTGTAGCGTTCCATGATGAAATGTATACTAATGAAGTTTACAAATGACAAGCGAAAAATAAAAAATATTGCGTCGTTCGCCCTCCCTATCGGAAAAAAGTTGAAGCGCACCTATTGAATAACCCTATATGTGTCGGAGCTCAAACGGACATAGCGCTGAAATATGGTATTTTTCAGGACTAGAATAATGACAATTTTTGTTTTTGGAAAATCGGATGTCAAATAATCAAGTTAGAATAAAAAAAGAAACATTTTGACAGTTTTTAGAATTATCAAAAAAAAAAATCAACATAAGCTCTAAATACAATGGTGAACTTTTCCAACTTTTTTCGTACGACGATAGACCCGGTCTGAAGTACAGTGAAGATGCGCTCAAGCTTTGACAGTGCATAATGACATTTTGGTAAAGTTCTTGCTGTCGAATTTCGGCGTGAATACTTATTTAGTGCTATTTAAATATTTAGCCATAAACTCTGCAGAATTCAATAAGGCGTTAAAATTTTTCAAATTTACTATCAAAATTAGTGCTTTGTAACGGGAAGCTGAATCTAATTTCAGGAAGAATGATGAGGCTCCTTTCTACAATACTTAAGTGACTTCGTAGGCAAACAAGATTTGAGATTTGAGCATCAAAAATCTACGAGAGATCCAGTACCGCTCACTCTGAAAAAGGCACTGTCTGGTGTAGATTTCAGACCTTCAGTACAATCGGGCTTATTTCTTTCCAGATGCGCAGGGAGGTACACCCATTGTCAATAGCAATCGACGTTGGATAATTATAGCATACTCTTCGTAATTTAGATGCATGGTATAGATCTCCCAAACATGCAATTTCAACAGAGTGACGCTACTTGCCAAACCACTCTAGTAACACGAAATTGGATGAGAAATAACATTTTCTCCAGTGGCGGCAGTATTAACTGGAACTGTGTGACTTAAAGCCCCTAACGTTCAATTGTGTTCCGTAAGGTACGTCAAGTGGCTGGTCTATGCAGATAAATCTGAAACTATGCCACCCTCAAAGCAAACAGAACTAGTGAAGATGACATCCAAATATATTTCACCAAGCGGTACACGGCGCTCCAGGTGTCTATCTGAAATGATATTCCATATGGAATGTGCATATGAAAAAAAAAAAAAAACAAAATTAAAGAGAAATACTATGCTTTATCTATGGTTCAAGTGGATATCGCAGGGAATACTACCGCTGCACATCGCGCAATAGATTGAGGTGCTCACCCACATGGTGATTGATCAATACACACCCTAGCTGGGTCCGAATGGTACTTTTTCCATTCATTTGGAGACAGATCATGACAAATATGTTTCTGTATGGCTCGAAGTTGGACAGAAGGGTTGTTTGTGGAGTATTTTGCGAGAAGGCTCCCATCAAGCTCAATTTCATGACAACTGTAGTGTTTTCCAAGCGGAGGTAGCCGCAAATAAAGAAATAGTGGATTTGTTGCTTACATCTGCAAATACTGTATCTACTATAGCTCGTTGTTTATGCGTTTGAAATTAGTCGAGAAGTATAATGTTAGTAAAATATACTAAAATAATACTAATTTGAGTGCCGGGACATGCCGATATACCCGAAAATGAATTCACAGACAATGACGCTAAAGCACATAAAGTACCAGCACGTAAAACTTCAACATAACTGATATAAAAAAAACATATAAGAAATCATTTTTACACCAAACACCAGCATACGTGGAGCTTTTCTAATGACTGCTACTAGCAAACAAACCATAAAAAATCCCATATAATAAACTTTATAACAAAAAATAAAGATAAAATGACTCGCCTAGATATAAAAAAATACAGAAGACTTCACCTTGGATACACAAAGGCTACGCACGAACATCTCATGACCAACCCCGACACAACTGCATGTAAGTGCAATCCGGACATAAAAAATTGCCATACCCCATAACCTCTTCCATTGCACAATATACGTTGCTCATAGAATACAAGACTTCAGCAACTAAAACACAATTAGCCCCCTGCTACCGATTCAATATTCTTGATCAATAAATTCCTAAAATATATAAGTACATCCTTTAATTAATTTAAAACTAAAATTCAATTATGTAAACAAATAAATTAAAATATAAAGGTACCATGAATCGAGTGAGAAATCCAACATATTTTTTAATTTGTAAGAAAAAATTGAAAACCAAAAAAATAAACCACACCTTAAAGCGATATGGCGTTAATGCTAAATATTTAGTGCAATTGTCGGATCCATTTGACCTCGATGAAAGACGTGAGGCCTTGTCTTTGCCACATCAATACAATTGCAAAAGATTTGCTCTGTGGTTTTATCAGCCTTCAGACAAGGTTTACTTTCTGTCTCATTCCCAATGTGAACTGTAAGAAAACCTGCTATTTCTTTGATGTCTACTTTACGCTTGTTGTGCACTTTCCTATTGTAGTTAAAAAGTCTTATAAGCCTTCTGGTTTGACGGAGTTCTTGTGTAACTTCCCAATGGGTATTTTTCTGAGTATTCGCACAACTGTTTCCCCTGCATTTAGCTTCTAACCAGTTGATATCACGATACCACAGTATGGTTCTGGACCATGAAAATCTGCTGCTGACCTCGCCATAGCGATTCCATCAGGCATTAGATTTCCTTTTATTCCAGAGTGATCCGAAACCCAGCAAATACAATTTTATTTATTGCACTAAGTTGGTCAAGGTTGCTGAGGCATTCGTCCACTAACTTCGAATGAATGTGAAGCTAGTACTTTAAATGCAGATTAGCTATCCGAGTGTATATTTATGAGTTAAAATTGCTTGAATTTCAGCTAGAAAATCTTAGGCCATTTGCCCATTGGTTCGGAGATTTTCATGTTTGGCCCTTAGACCTCTGCGATGACTTCAGTGTTCGCTTTCGAACTATCTGTGAACCATTCAAGACATCTGGAATAGACCCCAGATCCTCCCAGTTCTCATTCATCGCTGTCCGTGATTATGATCTCAAACCTATGGTTAAAAGCACTTTTTAGAATCAACCTCTCCTAATGGACACCTCTGTTAGCTGTTATACCAAATTCTATGTATCGGAAGAAGTTAACCTTTTTTGAGTCGATATCTTGGACAGGCAAAAGCTGACTGACAGTGAGTGTCCCTCCAAGAGGCGTTTCACTGAGGTCTGTTAATGAGCGGATTGTATTCCAATCCGGTATCTCTGTTATGAACCTTGTATGACCAAAGTTAGGCAGATATTTCGTAAGTAAGATTTGCATTTTTAATGCATTTCTGGCTGGATATTTTTTGAGGATAATATGCAGTGGGAATAGTCCTACTATCGCTTCTAACTATAGCAGCATTGGGATAGCTGTTCATGACATCAGTTCTTAATTGAAAACTATCAAGTTGTTATTCAGTGGTTACTTGTTTGGCTTTCGGTAACCTGACAAAGGAGGCATAATCGATGATCGGTATAATCATCATGGTGTACACCCAATAGATCATTGTGGAATATAGATCTCTTGTTCTGTTATATAGCTCTAGTGGCATTTTCTATCACCGTTTCGAGGTAAGAGTTCAAATTTAGGAGTAGATTATAGTAATACCTTCAAAAATCATTTTACCAACTTTAATTTGTTAGTGAAAGAAACAATCATTGTCTTGCTAGGACTGAAAGACATAGGACATTAAGTAACATATTCAATAACATCGACGACTGCCTCTTTTAGTTGTATTTGGAGATCATCAATTATTAAAGGCCACAGAAGTGGTGACAAAACACCTCCTTGTGGACAGCCTTGACTGAGACAGTTTTAGCCCTTAATTATTCAATGGCGAGTCATTGCTTTCACCCACCTTACCATCGGTGTGTCGATTTTCTAATAAATAGAGCACTTTCTATAAAGCGATAATCCGTGTTATAAAAGTTCACAAAGAAACAGCAAAGTTTTTAAAATTTGTTTACATGAATTCAAATTTATACACAACCTGTCAAAACACTATAGCATTTGAAAATTTTTACAAGTTTTGACTATTTATTTTTATAATTTTTAAGAACATTTTTTTTTTAATTATAGTTTCACTATTTTAATTCAAAATGCGGCTTGTGAAAAATGGCACCACGAAATGTCTGCCATAAGACGTATGCAGGCTGTCATACGAGAATTAAAATTTTCAAGTCGACTTTCATTGTCGAGTAACTTGGAAGAATTATCGGCTCACTTGGATGCTTATTTCCACAAAAAAAAATGCAATATTTTAACGCATTCTTATGTCATGTATAATTTTATATCTGCCTGATAAATATCATAGATGAAACGAACAAAGCTACCGTATAGGAATTATTCAATCTAATCTAAACGTCTTGACGAAATACCGTTGTTTAAGGGCAAATTCTCGATGCTATTGCTTCATTATTACAAAGAGTTTGTGAAACTTACACTAAATCAAATTTTGTAAATAATATACGATAATTCAGATATGCTTACACAAGTTAGCTTGATTTTCTCATCAAGTTATTCTAAGATTATTTGCTTGATTTTCTGTCAGCTGATTTGTCATACCCTATGATCAAAAAGTACCGGGAATGTTTAATTTAGACGAACCGCGCACGTGGGAACTGGCCCATATTTTTTCTTATATTGGTAGGACTGTAAGACACACATCTGACACTATTTATCCGTTTTGAAGTGTTTGAGAGATACTGTACGTCGCAAACGGCCGGAAATGTGGGCAAACAATTCTTGGATTTTGCATAATGATAATGCGCCATAGCACTGAGCTCAAATTGTGCTGGATTATTTCACCAAACGCCAAGTAAATACCATCGTACGAGCACCGTATTCACCAAATTGAAGTTACCACATCGTGGAAGGAGATTTTAGTCGATAGAGGAGATCAAAGAGAATGCGACGACGCAGCTGAAGACCATCCCTTCGCAGGCCTATCAGGGGTGCATGGAGAACTGGGATAAACGTTGGCACATGTGTGTTGCTTTAGACGGGTCATATCTTGAAGAACATAAAATAAATTTGCCTGAAATTTAACTCTGTTTTGTTTTATTCAAATATTCTCGGATCTTTCTGATAAGATAAATAGCATTAGTTTCGTAAAAATTACTAATAACTTCAAACTGTGCAGTTATATAGCGGGACAATACACAACCAAATAAAAATGTTAATTAAAAAAATCGTTCATAGACAGATAGACTAATGAAATCAGTAAAAACTTAACACAACTTCGAATAGGCTTAAATGCAAAACCGAACTTTAATTGTCAAATCTTTGCTCATGTTGCTTTAAATTCCCTTCGATTATCCTATAGCCATTTGTGGTGAAACCCATACATACATACATACGCATGCACTATTGTTCTTACGCCATTACCAAATGACGTACAAAGGGTAGACTGTAGGATTATTAAATTGAGTTATACGAATTTATGTCTCGCCTGCAATAAATTAGAAGAATAAACGCCAGTAGTTTCGTTACTATTTAAGGTTGTGTGTGTTTAAGTTTTCTAATTTTGCTTTACTTGTCACGCATACACCCGATTGTAGGCGGCTCACCAGCAATAATTCAGGTGCGCAACGTCACCGCATGTCAAAATCAAATAAATCAGTGGCAGAAAATGTCAGTCCTTTATTTTTCATATTGCTGCCAGGTAAATGTGACATAATTTGTAACCTTATGATGTGCCGATAAGAACTTAAACGATTTGTTGTGGCTGCTTCAGTGGTTTGTTGAGCGAACAAATTGATGTGGCAAGCTAGGCACACAAATTTGCTATTTTCATAGTTTAAGAAGCATGAGAATAATTAATTCTATTTAGGTTTCGTGTGTATATGTGCATCAATAATTTAGAGTTGTGATTCTGTGCATTGTACTCAGATGAGAAAGTTAGTTTAATGATACTTTATAGGTTTATTTCATTAAAACCAATCACCAACCAGTGAAAATGAGATGCAGGGGGATGGCTCCGTGTGTAAAAGTCTACGCAAGTGGGAAAAGTCACTGATTGTCATTCACTTGGGACTGGCCAGAATAATTCTTCTGCATACGGTCTAAGCAGCTCACAACTTCCGAGAAGGCGAAGCAACCCAGGATATCTAGTTGTGCACTGGGTCTCAGGCCCGAACAAACAAAACAAAGCCTAGGATGAGAAGTACGTACTCTGATGACGACCCGTGCCAACAAACTAAATGGGAAAGGTGCCTCTGCCCGGCTGGTTGATACCCTCGTAAGAGTATAGGCTGACATCACTGCCATTCAGGAGATGCGATGGATGGGACAAAGTAAGAAAAACTTTTAAAAGAGCTCAAATTCGCCGCTAAGTACTTTTGTTCACTCCGGTGAACGAGCATCTCGCAATAATCCGTATCAAAGCGAGATTTATCAACGTCTGACTCATTTTTGTCTACGCAACGATGGAAGAGAAGAACGATGAGAACAAACATTACTTCTCTGACCGCCTGGAACATTCCTATGAGCGCTGCCCCAGCATAAAAAAATACAGCAAGCTTCGTAGCTGTCTCTCGATCGAACGCGAAACCAGATCGATCATCTTGCGATAGGTGGAAGATACGTTTTTAGTGTTTTAGATGTATGTACGCCTCTGTGCAGCAAAAAACGTGCATCTAACTACACAGAATATGCGCCAGCTGCAATCGCAACTGACAGCCAGAAGATTCACCATTAGACTCCCACTCCTGCTCTCGAAGAGCACTACCCATCAGTCAGGCATGCACGAGCAATGGAACAACATTTTTTGTTCTGTACGTACCACCGTCCAAAAAGAAATCGGATTTCGGGGAGTTAGAATAAACAGTTGGTACGACCCGGAATGTCATGCTGCTGTGCTAAGAAAGGATGCTGTCTATAGAGCCCCGCTGCGTTTGATGACGATTTGGTGATTGACACCCACAGGTTACAAAGTTTATGAAGGGAACACTTCTCGAATTTGTTAAATACTGAGAGCTGCGCATGTCACAGAGAATGTGAAGATCCCGATACCCCAATCATTGACGAAGGAACTGTAGTTCCGCTACCCGACTAGTCTTCAAACTATCACTTAAAATGTCCTAGCAAACCTGCTGTGTGAAAAGCTGAAGCCCACCATCAACCAACTGATTGGATCTCTTTGTGGGATTTTAGAGGTGGAAAATCCACGATCGGCCACAGATATTCACAATATGCCAAATGCTGGAAAACACCCATGAAATGAGAATCGACACACATCATCTTTTTGCCGACTTTAAAGCTGCAGTCGACAATACGAGAAGATGTTGCCTTTATGCCACGATATCTGAATTTGGTATCCCCGTAAAATTAATACCGCTTTGCAAATTGACGCTGGTAAATACCGGCGCTGCTGATC
Source organism: Anastrepha obliqua (assembly GCF_027943255.1). Lineage (NCBI taxonomy): Eukaryota > Metazoa > Arthropoda > Insecta > Diptera > Tephritidae > Anastrepha > Anastrepha obliqua. The sequence goes on from NC_072892.1 coordinate 95,500,966, forward strand.
AAAATTGGAAAGGACTTCTTGGAGCCTTTTGATGAAAAACGACGTTTCAGACAAGGTGACTATCTGTGGTTAACCTGTTAGACAGTTATGATTCGGGAATTAGGTGAGGTATTATTAACATCATAGGGCGTATTTGTTAATAGTTAACTTTCCTTGAGGAGAATTTTTTACAAACCGGAGTTGCGTGCAGTAAAATCTCCCTCTATATTGTCCGATTTCCATAAAAGACAAGCGATCATCTTAAGATAGTTATCTCATTCACTTTATCGCGTGCCAGACAAGTACTCTGTATCTTCTAATACCAAGCAAAATAACTAGTAACCACATTTGAGCATAGAAAGAGCCTCACCTCAAATCAAAGTGGATCTACTAGCAAAAATCAAGTTGTTCGATAATCAAGTGGGTATCAATATAGCAAAGTGCACCGAATCAGGATTATATGGTGTGTTTCGGATGTGCTTCCAAAAAAAAAATTTAAATAAAATTTACAGAAATAGCCCTGGTTCCTGGTGGTATAATTAATTAGTGGTACGAGTGAGTAAGATACGATCTCCAATATGCATTGAGATTTCAGAGATAACCTCAGAATTGAAGTTGAAGTGGTTTAGCAATAATCGCTAAAGACACCGAGACACTTATGGTGTCAATGAAGGGAAGCAATTGCCTAGAGTAGAACTTGTTATGGATGCCTGGGGTAAGAGGCGACTAATATCCACTCCTCAGGCTGTTAGTCATGACCATTAACTCAACGATAATAGGCGGGTATATAAACGGCTTGGTAATGATGGGAACACTGTGGTCATTGGAGCGTCTAACTACCTAACAGTTTTCCTGGGAGATATGATGTCAGGATCGGTACCAGTAAGATTCTGATTACGCCATACTGGACACCATTTTAAATTGAAGCAATCGGGCTGGAATGTATTCTCCTGCCACCTTAATAAAACTAGCCGGAGAAACTCCGCGGAAACGGCGTGCAGAAAGGAATATCATCTCCTCCGTCCTATTAAAACCTTGGCAGGTCTTAAGATACGTTAAATGATCGTAACCACTAACAAGGATTGTGTAAGTTGGGGTGAGATGACTCCCCATTAACTCCGGTTGGGGCTTGGCTCTGAGCTCTGGACACCATTAGGGCCAGAGGCAACCCTTGCATGATCTCCCTGTGTGCATATATAATCATGAAGCCTGTTAGGAAACTACATACACGATCAGAGATAGCGGTCTTAAGTTTGAACCCAAAAGCATGGATAAAATTAAATAAAAAAACACAAAAACAAATACCAGGTGAGAAAGCAAATATCTTTAGGAGAAGCGCGATTGTGATGAATTCACCTTCCCTTAAAGGTATCCAAAGCAAAATAGCTACAGGTGGAGCAATGAACCAAATGGCGGCAGTCCCAAGGCACGGTAACAGCATGCCAGTAACGCCAACGGAGACACCTACCTGCTGCTGCCAAGGTACGCAAAAATTGACCCTGAGGAAGGCCTCATCTGTGTTGGAAAGATCAGGTGGAGAAGAACTTGACTTTACTTGGTGTGTCCCACTGGCGCCGATTAGCACGAGAAATAAACGGCTGGTGTGCTTTGTTATCCAAAGGTAAAAGAGCTGAAGCGATTATCGCACCAATCAAGAAGAAGAAATCAATGGTTATCAGGATGTGTAGTTGCCAATTTCGCGCATTTTTCTTTGCCCATTTGCATTTACAACCCGTGGAAATGATAATTTTTTTCCTTTGTCCAACCTTAAAGACAAAATTAAAAAATACCGCATGATGGGGTTTTCTATTTGTTTACCAACTCTTAGCAAAAATAATTCAATTAAAATTTATTTGAACTCGTTTGATATATTTTACTACTCAGTAGAATGAGCTCTATTAAAAAAAGTATAAAATAATTATATTTTCTTAACATTAACCTTAGTCATTACTGAAAGTATTAGAAACCTTAAATGACAACCGATTCGTGTCACCAAGGTACATCAATCAAGCAAATTGCGCATTAATTCAAATCACATAAGAGCTTAGAGCTAAATAAAAAGAAATGCATACATTGTATGAACGTACACATATATAAAGTATGCACAAAAATCAATCAACAGCGCTCGACAAGGTATATTAAATGACTATCCATATAAGCAACAAATTCATTTTTAACTGAAATGACTAACAAGCGTTGGCAGTAAGAAAAAGCAACGGTCGTTAGCGCACCCAGAATATAGAAGTATCTTTTGTGCATGTAAACTAAACTCCTAGTGGAAGTACACCACTAGGAGTTTGGTTACAGTACACCATGCCTTTCTTAAACTTTTTCTACATGGATTTTTTACTGCACGGGTTGCAGCATGTCATGTCGTATGAGCAACATATTACCTGCTGGCTGAATTACAACAACTCTGTCCCAGTAAAAAATGCGACTACCACAGAAATGAATATGGAATAGAGGGAAATACTAGGAATCCACTTATAATTCTATAAGGAATAACTTTAACTGGGATATACTATTGGACGTAAGGTTACTAAACCAATACTCCAGAGGAGAATACTTTAACGATGGAAAAGAGATGAAAGAAGCGAATTCAAAATTTCTGGATATACTTTATCTCTGAATTATTGAGGAGAAACTTATCTTAAATGGCTTACAGATAAGTGATGGTGTAGATACCAAAAATTATATACAAAATACGGGTTGTCTCGAAGTATTGATTTTCTTTAATATTGGAGTTAAAGTCTCTACTGCTGAAACGAATGGCACAGCTGGGCCAGAGATGCTTGTTGTGGCTATCAACTCTTCCTTGAAAAGTTTAATGGATCTCCTTAGTCTCTCGTATTTAATATTCGCCACCGATTTATAGTGGCTAAAAATGAAATGCAAATTAATCAGCGATAGTTTTTTCTACCAAATCGGTTTTACTGCTACTATAGCATTTTTGGAAAGGCACGCCTAGCCTCTTTACAAGCTTTTCATTAAAACAGTGCCATTTAGTCACTCCAGTGATAGTATATATGTATCTTTTTGTTTCTTGGTGAAAGATGCTCATGCTCGTGCCTGGTCCAGTCCGCCTTGAATCACGGCAAGCTGTGCTCTACTCCCACCTTTCGGTGGTGAAAGTGGTATATGGCATACTAAGACGTTATTTTCCTAGAGGAATATGTTTAGTCGCAGTTTTCCTTATAAGCCTATCAGCCTTGCAGTTTCCCTCAACGTGCCTATGAATCCGAAACTAAATTAGGCATAGTATGTTCTGTTTGGCCTTCGCCTGTAAGAATTGCGGGCACATATCGCTCTAGATAGGCTAAGTTTCGATCTGTTTCATAGCTGTATTGGGTAATCGGAAATGGAAGTTTTGGGGTGAACTTCTATATGTAGGAGGAACTGATATATGTAGATGGATAATGTGTACACATATAACATCCTTTAACTCTAGGTGCAGTGTGGGACCAATTGGTTTCTGTATTCACTTTCCTTCCAAAAGAAGAGGGATTAGCCTAGGTATTCTAGTGCAATGGCACGGCTGCTACCTTAAGTTGCATGCAGCAATTGCCTGGCGTATGGACATACCCTAGTAGCACGTTTATATCGCGAGCTACTTGATTCAAAACAGTCGTCTGATGTAGTTGCCACTAACCTGTGGGCAAGCACTACCAATAGATTGTTCTTAGCTTTGGTACGAATAATCGACTTTATCGGATTGCGAAGCCTACCAGTAACTACGCTACCGCCGGCATCACTCTCAGGATCACTGCACTTACTAACACTCCTCATCTCGGCAAGATAACAATCGCACGAAGAGGTTGAAAAAGATGAGAAGTACAAGCATCCATCTCGATCTTAAGGTCTATTGTAATGTCAAATCTTCGCAATACCTCATAAACCGCAATTTTTTTTTTGAAATTAAGATAGTACTTAGTATGTGTGGCTCTGTGCATGCATGTCAGGCCGCACTATTTAGCTATTCTTCTTCACACAAGGAAGTATGTTGGTGCATCTAGGGATGAGTCGCAAAATCCACAGGATACGTTTAACCAAATCGCGGAGATGCAAATGAGTTCCCAGTTTTAATGTTTCTACGAAAAAGAGATTGTTTCTAACGAGATTTCTAAGTTGTTTAGAGATTGTTTTAAGATTAAAAAATATTGTTTAAGTCTGAGTAAGTCTTAGCATAGCTACATTATTTCCACACCTATTTCGAGCTCTACTTTGATACCCCTGCCCATCAAAGCAGTTGAAATTCGTCAAAAGAAGGGTTTGACTCTCTGTTTTGCAAACTCTCGTTGACCTTAGTTCACTCATTTTCATTTACGCTATACACCAAACAATGTAAAAGAGATTATTGAAAGAGATTATATTGAAGGCGAATAAACTTTTATATTTCTCATCCGAGTACACTGAAACAATATTCTTTGCATTATCCGAAATAGACAGAGTACTCATAAAATTATTCATTCCATGAACTTGTACTTTGTTATGTATTACTATTAGCACCTAAAAGAATTGAAATCGTAATAACACATATCTTTTAGAACACACGCAAACTATTCTGGATTTTTTACTGGGTTACTTCGCATTAATAAAATAACATATTTTCTTGTTGAGCATACAATCATGCCGGATTTTAGCCGAGCTTCTTTTCCAATCTGTCGTGGGCATTCAAATGTTTTCCAACAAATTTAACCACAATTGGGTCTTCTAAAAGGTTTGCTAAATTAAAAAATGTTCTTGTTAAACTCAGTATCCTTGAAGAGGAGGCCTTCATTTTAATTTTCATTGTGTCATATTGTGGAATCGAACCAACATCTTTGCTATAAGATACGAGTACGCGCAAGACTTTTCATCTATTCCGCCTGCTTCTTATATGGCTGCAGCTATTAGAAGTGCATTAAATGCATCGTAAATGACTAAGTAAATAGTTTGTAGTGCACTTCAAGGCGATTAATTAGATGTTTAGTAGTACAAGCACACATATGTATATCTGTGTAAATAGATTCGTTCTACATGTTAAACATTCGTATATATGAATATGCAAGAGAAGTTGTCTTTAACGAGCTGACCATCATTTGAAGCTGAGAAAATGAGGTTTATATGAACGTTTAAGTAAATGTAGTAATGCAGCTGGCTGTAATAGTGGTCATGTATGTTTATGTGTGTCATGTCAGGCAGTAATCTATTAAAGTATATTATATGTTTAACATGGTTACTTTACAACTATATCATTAGTACGAATCGATTAGTAGTAGTAGAATCGACAAAGTTCAAATATTATATGTTAGCATAGTTTTTCGCTCACTTCACCAATCGCTTTCAAATTTCGTGAGAGCTCAGTTGCCGATGTTGTCTTACTGCAAGTAGTAACATTAATTGGGAAAGTAAGAAATACATCCACTGCTTCCTTAATTTTGTCTACCTTCGTTTAATTACAATAGAGAACGTAATTATCTGCCGTAACGAGGTCCTTGGGCTCGTTGTTAGTACGTTCGAGATTAATCGCGGAATGCCTGACTTTTCTCGCAAATGCATCCGAATACTTGGTATAAGGCTCATCTGGGTTCCTGGTCATAGCGACATAGAGCGAAGCTGCTGATCTGGTGAGTTGGCTAAATTGAGAACCCTGGCGATGGTTTCATCGCGAAATGAGAGTTTGGGGTTCCTTTGAAAATCTATAGTCTACTCCTGGAAAGGGTTTTTTGTCTCTTTTGAGGGAAATAGTCAAAATACTCATAAGAGAAAGATATAAAGGGTTACAATGTACCACAAAAATATTTTTCATAAAATTCTGTTACAAGTGCCTTAATACCAAAACTCAAAATTCAAATTTAAGCTTAAAAATAAGTCCAAACACAAAATGTGTAGAAAAAATTGTTTTCAATATAGACAGCGTTGAGCACTAAATCAGTAGAATTTATGTATAAGTCTGCACAATTTATTTGTTTCTTTAATTTTAATATTTTTTTATGTAAATATGGTTCATTCATGGCGGCTTATATTCATATGGTATACTAAAAGGTTCAAGTAGATAGTGAATCAGACTGTAATACCATAAATAGTCTTCCTAAATCTAATTAAATCTAATCTAGTCGAATTTGTGTATATTATAAATATGTAAATGCAAATATCTTTGATTACCACCAGAATAACAGCACCATCAATCTCTCTCAGGAATGGTCGAAGCAATGCAAATAAAATTATAGTACACTTGCATAAACTTTCTGAGAATGTACTTATGTTTGTATAAACTACAAAAAAACTAAAAAATTGTCACATTTATACCATTTTGACCAGCTCTAACTATTTTACTTTTATTTCCTTAAATGTTCATAATTCCATTGCCCAATGAAAGCCACATATATCCAATTTTTATCACGATCCACGGTTTGATAGCTTATTAAATTTTAGCGAAATAAAGCGAAAGTTTAAATCAGCTTTTTTACAATTTTTGTGTTTCATATTTTTCCATATAAAAAATATTTTGCACTTTCGTTATATGGTGAAAGTGCGCAGCATCGTCAAAGGAAAATATTGTAGAGGCTTTTTACTATCATAAAGAGGCTTTTTAGCAACTTCAAACATGCGATTTATTATACGAGGGTTGCCTTTTATATTTTCCACCTATGCAAGACTACGTGTGATGATCTGTAATTCGATATTTGTATCGAAAGAGCTGTTATTTTCTAGCATATTGCATATAACGTTTTCACTTACTAGCTTTGTTTGTTATTTTTTCAGTGAACTGAAAAACTCATCTCGTCCAACATACGTTCAATATTGCATGAGCATTTATTTGATCGTCAAGAAGATTTGCTATCCATGGATACCGCATAATTTGGCAATTGCCCAAAAAACGGCTCGTGTCGATTGGTCTAAGGAAATGTTGAGGAAATCTACGGTGACTCAAAGCACGTCTGTGATATCCTAACAGGTGATGAATCTAGGGGCTATGCATATGAGTTAGAAACAAAGCACCAATCGACAGTACGGGTGTTTGAAGAAGTAGTGCGCGGGAGAAGCACTTCGAAGCAACTAATCGCCCGGTTGTTTTCGAAAATCTAGTCATGTCGCAACTCTGGAACTAAGAAAATTAGAATAGTCACTTCTCAGTAGTACACAACCACTTCTCTGTCAGAAGTTTTCGGAAACTTAAGGAAAACCAACCGTCTAAGATGAATCATTCTTCCCCTCAGGTATCGGCTCACCCATGACAGTTTTTCAGCACTCATAGCCCTGATTTAGCACCTAATGATTTTTTTGTGTTTCCGAACATTAAAAACAAAATGTGAGTTCAACGGTTTTCAATGCCTGAAGAAGCGAATAAGCTTTTAAGCAGCTCGTTTGGGAAGTATCCACGTGTGTGTCAAAAGTGCTTTGAAAATTAATTCAAGGAAATGCAAAAGTATATTGGCTTTCAATGAGAATATTTTGAAAAACAAGAAAGATCCCTTCATTATTGTTGTACTGTGCTTTCATTTTTGGGCAAAAAATATAAATGACAACCCTCGTATTAAAATTTTAAAAGCTATAAAATTGTGTGTATATGTACCATTAATCTCCCTGAAATTGATATAAAAAGTTTATGCAATTTTCCCCATTTTTGTATAAAATTTGAGACTTCGCTTTATACAGATTTTGTTAAACAATAAGCTACACTTTTATAGAAATATAAGAACATTGAAAAGAAAAAACGATAAGTAGCTAAAATTAAGGAAAATGGTGGTTTGCTATTGTCATGTCGGTGGGTATATGCGTAAATAGGTATAAGATTTATTTGTTATAACGTTGAAAGTGTTGTATAAAGTTTCTTACAGATTAGACAGAGGAAGATAACATAATTGCATATTAAGCTAACATTCCGTTTAACAATTTAAATTTGTCTGCGCCGGTTTATTGCATTTGAAGTAATTTAGTCGACCCACTACGGAGTGTTAACATTCTTTCTGCTGCATACTAAGATTTCAGTGTATGATTACATGGCCATACAAACACCCATACATACATACATACACATGCATATGATTATGTAACGATGCCAAACTTGCATTTGTAATCGCTTTTAAAAAGCACGTAGATTTTTTATTTAATTTTATAGCAAAATACCAAACGTGACTAGAATAAGGGTTGAAAAGACTTTGACAATTGGCATAGGTGTATCTCGTACATGTACAGGGTCTTTCAAATAGGAGTTTCTTTATTAAGAGTGTTTTCATTTAGCAGCTGGTATAGTTCGACGGTGTCTCATAAGAAAAAATCTACGAAAAATTTACGAGTTCCATATTCTTGGAGAGTAGTGTAGAAAAGTATAGAAACGATGCCTATTAGACAATAAAGAACATAAATTTCTTAGACTAAAATAGAGTTTTTGGTCCACAGCATAAAGTGAAAACTTAGCATATGAAAAACAGCTTTCATGTAATTGATAGACAAGGCAAATATGAAAGAACCGAAAATACTATATTGGGGACCTCAGGTGACACAATAAAATAATGATTGCCAACTACAACCACACACCTACGGTTCAAGAGATAGGACTCCAATCAATGCAGAAATATTAAATAGAAGCCAAGATTTGCTTTAGAAAGGATTGAATGCGAAACTCAATCAAAAGCCTTAGAGTAATCCGTATGTACAACTTTGACCTAGAAACCTCTCTGCAAAGCTGATATGCAACCAGTCGATTTATCAGGGGCAAAACCATGTTGGTTGGGACAAATTAATCTTTTGACTGCAAAAAACATCTTATGTATTATCAAAATGTATTGATACTTGGAAATAGGTCTATAATTGCTCATACCACTCCTGTTTTCGCTTTTAAAAATTGGTGTCATAAAAGCAAATTTCCACACCTCAATGATATATTATTTATTGAATATCAATTGGAGGGGGTAGGAAAGCGAAAAAAAATCATAAGTAGAACAGCCGAAAGACCATCGACACCTATTTGTGAGGAGTTCATTAGCTCACCAATATCTCCGACAATATCATTCGAATATAAAAAGATAGCGCCGAAGTCAACAGACGTACTCAAACTCACAATCAGTAATGCCCTAACTTGATGAAAAAAAGTCGGCGAAGAGATTGAAGTGGTCAAATTAGCAGAATTAAGACTTTAATTAAAAAGCCCCATATATGGTACATACATACATACTTTTTCAGCTCGCCGATTTGAGATAAATATATGACTTGTTGAATCAGCAGGTTTTGTAATTAACATTTTTGTATGTATATTTTAATTTTACTTTCCATCCAGATTAACAATGAGTGTGAGACATAGACTTGAATGAAGTTTATAAGTAACGGAATACCAACGGCGTGTACTTTTTTCTTGAAATAGGGTTTCATTAAATTCTTCAACAAGTTTTCTGGAGGTCGCATGAACGAGCACTTCTCCCACGCCAGAGTTGTTTGATCAGTCAGACTCGACTTTGTTTACTTGTTTACCTGCAGCAAAAAGCCAGGTTGCGCCTTGCCTAACTGCTTTTAATTTGCCAAATTTGGGCGAAAATTTTATGGAGCTTGCCACTTTGAAAGTCTTTTATACATATGAAAGGAAATACTCAAAATCAGATGCAAACAAAAAAATGGCAAAAATCAACAGGATTTTTTAGTGTCTCAAAGGTTATTATAAGATACTGAAATTGAATGGGCTAAAAAACTGCATATCCGAAAGTTTCCTAAAGATTCTGATTCGAAAGTTGAAAAGTTTAACGGAAATTTTTTGAAATTTGTTTAATTATTTACAAGGATAAATAAATATAAATATTTACTCCTATAAATTATAAAATATTGTTGATAGCAGTGTTGTTGTTCACGCACCTTCGAAGGAAGTCATTGCTATGCCTTTACTGAATTTTTTTTTATCATTAAAGAATAACTTTAACAGACGTATTTTTAATTGGACAAAACTGGTTTTCAAATACTTAATGATTATTATTTTACCCAAAAGTGAAGGCAACAAATACTAATTCCCATGTAGATTCGATGGCCGACTCCGGAATACTGTTTAATATTTTGAAGCTTCGACCTTCCAAAACTGAAGATGATGATAATGATGGAAAAAGTAAAACAGATAATGGTGGGGATCCTAGAGATGGTAGTGATGAGGATTAGTTTATAATTAGAATTTTAAGACGTTTTTGTGAAAAATAAAAACTATTTATAAGAACAATAACTAATAATATTAATTGGCGCACTTATAACCTTCACTGAGTGTTTAACAGAGCTCTTCCTCCTATTGGAGATGAGAGCCTTGATATTTTTCTATAAATGGACGGACCTACAATTCTATGCCTCTTCCGAATAGCAGAAGTTATTTTTATGAGGAAGTTTGTAATGGCAGAAATACACGCGGAGGTGTGCCATTTAAGTCTACAGTTATCGAATGTTTTCTTTTGATAGCAGAAAAGAAAAATGGAATTTATTCAAAATTATAACATGGATTCTTTATTATGCTGAGTGCGCTAAGCAAACTTTTTGTAAATATATTTATATTCCAGCTGTCGCAGAAGAAACTTTCGATTACGATTAAAAACTTATAAAATCCCTGTGTTAACTTACTTTATTACTGGAACACAAATTCATGCATACATATAGCGCTAAAAGGGGATGTTAGCGGTCACGACTTCATTTGATGCTGGCAAATGTTACTGATATTTAGTATATCCTTTTAGCGATTAACCGATGTGTCGTAAAACTTGTCGTCCAGTAACGATTACATCGTATATATATTCCGCTATATTAGGGTGCCTCATCTAAAACGGTTTTGTTTTTGAATAACTTTTTACTAAACAAGAAAATAAATCGTTTGAGTAATGGAAATCTGTAATTTGACGTTTACGTACCATTGATTGTCTGTTTGTATACTGCAGCTGTCTAGTTTGCAAATGTCAAATATGATTGACGTACGATTTGCAAAAATTATAAATCTTCCGAAAGGGTGATTAATTTTGCGCCACCCTAAAATAATAAGATTTTTACACAATTTTTGACTTGCTTAGAAGATATATTTAAGGAAAACCTGAAAACTCAGTCAAATCTTGGCCGATTTCGACTTCTAAGGCATTATTGCAAAAATACTCTTCTGTTATCTGAGGAAATTAAAAAAAAAAAAAAAAATTAAGATTTTTAATTTATTATTTTAAAGAGCGATGGTCCGGTCTAGAACGCTGCAGAACTGCAAAGTGTTTTGTGACAAGTCCGAACAGAAAACTGTCAAACTTTCTACTAAAACTTAGAAGGAAAGACATTCGGTTGATGGTCGGCATCATTACAGGACACAACCCATGGGGTCAGCATATGACCACCATTGGAATCATCGAGGACCCGGTATGCCTGTCATGCTTGGAGGAGGCGGATAGCACTGAGCACTTTCTCTGTGAGTGTCCTGCCTTTGCTAGAGCAAGGCTACGAGTATTGGGTTCCGATGTCATGAGAATGAGTAATATTCGTTCTCTAAAACTGGAGGATATTTACAGATTTGCCAAAGGATCTGGAAAATTCTGACAGGACTAACTATCTCTATCTCTGTCTCTATTCTTTCCTATCTCTTTCTCTGATACTTTTTTCCCTCACTCCTTGACTATCTACCCCCTTTCCAGAGCTTTAAATACAATGGGCTCTTTAGCCTGAGTGTTTTAGGAGCCACCAAATCTCCTGGTGCTCCTTGGCTCGACCTTTTCAAATTCGAATTCATTTATTATTTTCGGAGGTATTTTTGAATCGGTTAATCTGAATATTTTCCAAAATATTTAGGAGGAAATATTAAAATATACAGGCAATTTTCAAATATTATCGCGGACTTATTTTTTTCGACAAAAATATTCTCCAATTCTAAACTCCCGCGGACAAGATTTCTTCCCGACATAACAAAAGTGGAAATTCGAATTTGGAAACAGTTGAGTTCTGCTGTGTGCGGTATGGGAGTTGTTGAAATTAAGTTACTACAAATAAGCTTGAAAAAAAAATTCGAAAAAGTACATAAAATTATTAAACAACTAGTATTTCCCAGTGGGCTTCGCACCACCATACATAAAATATTTTTTTTATATCGCAAGAAATTTTTCATATTAAGTTTTCTTTATAGAACTCGTAAAATGTTTAAACAGTTGAATTAGTTGATTTTTTTCATTCAACATACTTTCTAAAGATGTCACAATAGCCTTTTCTGTACTTTTTTAAAATTTGATTGTGCTGGTCACCTATATAGAGGTAAGGTGAAAGAGCCGATAAAAACTTGTAATTAAACTTTGATTCTTTAATTTCCATTTCAATTTTTTACGCTAAATAAATTATGCTAAAATAAATAAAGTTAAAAATGTTTTTCCAGTTCCTTGAATGCTCCAGTTTTTATTATATTTTCGTCCAAAATTAATATTAACATAATACACTTTCACAACAGAAACGCTCATAAGCGGCTGTGTATTTGTTGTTGTTTTTCCCATACAGGCATTTCGTATGAGAGTAAACCATTACTCACATAAAATCTCATAACTCAGGAACGGCTGCACCGATTTCAATCAAACTTCACACAAACCCCCTCCTCAAAGATAGAAAAGAACTCTAAAATTTTTATGTCAATCGGTTCAGCGGTTCTTGAGTTATAAGATTACCAAGGAAATGTAACTTCTTTTTATATATATAGATTCATAAAAAAGCTTTGTAAATTGTAACAGAGGAAGAAACTGCTGAGTTGGAGGGACAGACACAGGCACAAAACTTCAAGGAGACATATTCGCGATAAAGCAAGTCATCCAAATATCTTTTATTAAAGTTTCCACTTATTTTTCATCTTTGCGGATTAAAAAAATAACAAAAATAGATAAAACCGCTTTCCAGTATTTGTTAGAAGCCCTTTAAAGCAAGTAAAAAGCAATTTAGCGTTTCGCTAGTAGTAAAGCTTAGCGCAGCTTTATTATCCGTTGTTATCCTCCGCCTATTTTGAGCCATCTAAAGAGTGATTTTTTAAGAGCTAAAGGAAAGTTTTTCAAAAAGAGACACGTAAAATTCAGAAAAATGCATGAAATTTTTATTCAATAGTCCATATAATTTAATGTTTGAAGATTATTTAAAGCATATGTTGACCACGACTGCGCTTCAAATGGTCCATCCGCTTAGTCCAATTTTGGCATACTCTTTCCAATGTTTCGGCCGGTATCTCTAATATAAATGCTTTAATGTTGTCTTCCAATGCGTTAATTGAAGCAGGCTTGTCTGAGTAGACATAGCCTCACAAAAAATAATCTAAAGGCGTTATATCGCACGATCTGGGTGGCCAATTGACAGGTCCCGAACGTGAAATAATATGTTCACCGAACTCGCCTCTCAACAAGTCCATTGTTACGCGTGCTGTGTGGCATGTGGCACCGTCTTGCTAAAACCACATGTCATGCAAGTCAAGCTCTTGCATTTTGGGAAAAAAAAGTTGGATATCATTTCACGGTAGCGCTCACCATTCACAGTTACGTTACGATTCGCAGCATCTTTGAAGAACAACGGTCCAATGATACCTCCTGCTTATAAAGCGCACCAAACTGTGACCTTTTCTGGATACATTGGTAGCTCTTGCAATTCTTCTGACTGATCTTCACTCCGAAATCGACAATTTTGCTTATTTACGTACCCATTGATCCAAAACTGAGCTTCGTCGCAGAACACAATTTTTCGATAAAAAAGTGGATCTTCGGCCAACTTTCCAAGAGCCCATTCACCAAAAATTCTGCGTTGTGGTAGGTCGTTCGGCTTGAATTCTTGCACCAGCTGAATTTTGAAAGGCTTTACACCTAAATCCTTTCGCAAAATTTTCCACGTTGTTGAGTAACAGAGGCCCAATTGCTGCGAACGGCGACGAATCGATAATTGATGGTCATCATTAACACTGGCCGATACAGCTGCGATATTTTCTTCAGTTCGCACTCTACGTAGGCGTGTTGGTGGTTTGATGTCCAATAATGTAAATTTGTACAATAGCTCGAATAGCCGCTTCAATGGGTCGATTAAACTGACCATAAAATGGAAGAAGCGCGCGATAAACTTTCTTAACAGAACACGCATTTTTATGCGATATATCATTTTCGTGAACACTAAGTCCCTTATCCCATTCCTCTTACGAAGGAAACGTCGTGATGAAGGATTTATTTAAGTTAATGTCTTTGGTTTTACAGAAATACGTTGTACTAGGAATAGAGGAGTATTTCTCTAAAATTGACGAGAGCACCCTTCGCTTCGCTCTGATTTCTCTTAATCTGAGAGCTGACTTGGCAGCTTTTTTTTGCCGAGTTGCTCTGTAAAGCACTAATTATAAAGATTAGGTACTTTTTTGCTGTTTCAAGCCCCTTCTTTCTGCCTTTATAAAACTCTCTTTGACTCCAACGTGTTTACAAAAAAATCTAGTTGACTCTGCCTGGTGGTTTTTACCTAGAAACAAATTTTTAGTATTGATTTTTAATAAAAAGGTTAAGTTCTTACATTACAGTTTTTACACCCTAATACATGTACAATCTCGTATATGTATGTAGGTGTGCGCAAAAGTGACATGTAAACTTCAAAGCATTATGCGCTTGCTTAGTTTACGGTTGTAGTTTATATAAGTTATTACTTGTCCTCAGTTAACAGGACACATTAATAGTTTGTCTCTTATGTCCATAATAGTATGGAAGACTATAATATGTATGTGTACATGTGCTTTTGGATACAAGAAAACTTTCTTTATTACTATGAAAGAGTTCTAGGGCCCAGAATGTTCAACGAATTCAACCAGCAGCATGATTAATGAGCAAAGGTTCTGCGAAAGTTCATGCTAACAAAATGTCGCCATGAATGAGGAAAAAGTTTAATATATCAATAACATTTCAAAATAAATTTTACTTTCTTATTCTGAGCAAAAAAAAACAAACACTTGTTAGTACGTACGAGGAGCGTCTGATAAATTGCGTACTTATACTTTTATAGAGTGAATGAATTAACAATGAAAGTAGTCGCTGCGATTCTTTTATATATACGTTTTGAGTTAAATTCAGCTGGGCAATAAATAAAAGGCGCATATACATAGCATACTTTTCAATTAATTTTTTTATTGAGAATAAGAAACCATTAAAACTTCCATGGCAGACTTTACAGTAGCTCATCCTGTTCACGAAGCACAAAATGCAGAGGGGAGGTTAAAATGAGACCGTTAACCGGCCCTCAGTGAATTTGAAGGAATCAGATGATCTGCCGACGTAGCAAGGGATGTGACGACATGATGACAAGACTGAGCATGTGATGATGATACTCACTCATTCATTTCGTTGCCGTTGAACAACGACTGCTTAGAAGGGTACATGTGACGTGAGTGGCCAGAACTTTGCTGCTGAGTCCCCTATGACATGGCAGCCGAAGCTACTCTCATGATTTTGCTACGGATAGCTAAACCTTGTAGTCTATCATCTTCGTATTCTGTCAATTTATTTCTCTGTACATTTCAATCGTCTAAAGGTACTTGCCCAATGTAGACTTGCATTGTTTGTTTTGTGTTGCTTCACTTATTTTGAAACCAACTTAGGCGAAATGCTGTCAGAATAAAAGAAAAAAACAAAGCGTCTTGCGAGCTTGAAAGGTCAAAGGCCGATAATGCGCTTTCAAATAGAACATTCCGCTATTTGAAACCGTAAAGCGCTTCAGGCGCGTAAATCAAACTTTCTTAAATGTAAATTCATATTCTTTTTCGACTGTGGTCGAAGGGAGGCAAGCAAAAAAAGCCTACATTGGCTCAGCAATTTAAAAACGGTTGGCGGAAAATTTACCTTTAACGGCTCTCGACAAAAAATACTCTATTGGAGTTAAATCCCCGCTTCTAGACGGTCAGTTCGTATCGCCGTTTCGTGCTTTGTGACGCGCTACCAAAATTCGCACCAATAGCCACGTTGATCTCTGTCTGCTATCAATCGCAAGTTCAAAGAAAAGTGCCAAGTTCGAAAAAATGACAGCGCTCTCGATGCCCAAAAAATTCAAAAAATTCCTGAACTCCCTTACAAAAGAAGTGAAAGAATTAGTGATTATCCAATGGCTATAAAATTGGGGAATTAATACAGCTATGGAGCTCTGCAGCCACCTAAAATACTACAGAGTCTAAAGTACTAACACTGCGTTACAAAAACTTTTTTTTCTGTCCTATGAACCAAATATAGATAATAGGACTATGAATAAGTTCGTGCGGTTTTTTCGAAATTTGAAACTTTATTGACGTAAAATGGTTACAAATTTAATATTCAAAGTATTGTCCATCGCTTACTACTACTTTTTCCCATCTTTCTGGCAATTCACGGATTCCCTTTGTGAAAAATTCGGTCGGTTTTGCCGCAATCCACGAATCGATCCATTTTTTGACTTCATCGTAATTACGGAAGTGCTGGTCAGCCAGGCCATGTTGCATCGATCGGAAGAGATAGTAATCGGATGGCGCAAGGTCTGGACTATACAGCGGGTGGGGTAGGACATCCCATTTGAGCGTTTCTAAGTATGTTTTGACCACTTGTGCAACATGTGGCCGAGCATTGTCATGTTGCAAAATAACTTTGTCGTGTCTATCGGCGTATTGCGGCCGTTTTTCTCGCAGTGCTCGGCTCAAACGCATCAATTGTCGTCGGTAGACATCCCCCGTAATCGTTTCATTCGGTTTCAGTAGCTCATAATACACAACACCCAGCTGGTCCCACCAGATACACAGCATAACCTTCAGGCCATGAATATTCTGCGCCGACGTCGATGTTGAAGCATGGCCAGGGTATCCATACGTTGCCCGACGTTTTGGATTGTCGTAATGGACCCACTTTTCATCGCCAGTCACAATTCGATGCAAAAAACCCTTTCTTTTGTGCCGTTGAAGCAGTTGTTCGCATGCCATAAAACGGCGTTCAACGTCTCTTGGCTTCAATTCATACGGCACCCAATGGCCTACCTTTCGGATCATTCCCATGGCTTTTAAACGTTTGGAAATGGTTGATTGATCAACTCCCAAAGTTTTTGCAACCTCTTCTTGCGTTTGAGCCGGATCTTGATCGAGCAATTCCTCCAATTCGGTATCCATGAACTTTGGCGGCGCACCCTCGCGTTCTTCGTCTTCCAAGCCAAAATCACCACTTTTAAAGCGTGCAAACCACTTCTGGCACGTTCGCTCAGCTAGAGCATGCTCACCATAAACTTCCACCAAGATACGATGACTTTCGGCTGCTTTTTTCTTCATATTAAAATAATGAAGAAGAATTCCCCGCAAAAACACATTATTTGGCACGAAATTCGACATTTTCAAGTGTGGTAAAAATATTGTTGTTTACGCTTCAAATAAAAAACTTATACTGACGTTTGTGCCTTACGACAGTAGCTCTCCAATGAATGTTTGGAAATGTGGATCGATGGAATAATAATCAAGTTACGCCATCTGTTGTAAAACCGCATCCATAGACGTATTAGTTTTGTGAAAATATAGATAAATCATTCTGTAAAAAAGGCCATTATAATCCAAGTTTCAAAATTTTTACGAGTTTTTTCGTACTTTCTAAAACAAAAAAAATAAAAATAGAAAAATAAAGATTGCTCTTCAGTTCACCTATAATCAAGCAATGAAAAGCGAGTTTCCATTTGTATCCATTTTCATGACCATTGGTTAAAGGTTCGTGGTTAGTTGACCAATCGAGGGTATAAAGGATTTGTTGTTGGTGAAATTGTGCTCATAAATCTTGCGAACATGTCAGAGAATACAAACTCAATCAACTATGTTCGTATGTTTTCATGAATTATCGCACAAATTTCAGCTTTATGAAGAGATATCGAAGCAATTCAATTTTAAATGCGTAGTTGTTGTAGCTAACCGCCTTGTTTAGCTGTAGAAGGGAATTGGTATGTCAGCAAAATGATGGATGTGCGAAGGGAGATTTTCAAAAAAACACATTTGCAGTCTAAGCAACCGCAATTTTTATTGTGGGATTTTCGGTATAAGCATATACAAACATTTCTTTTTAAGTTAGAGAAAAATGGAGTAGTGTAAAAATGCAGATTATTTATAAAGTTGGACATTTGCTTGCTTTTTAGGTAAATTACACTCGAATTTCGATGTATTCAGGGGGATCAATTTAGCACTTCGAATTTGAATGAAAGATTTTTTTGGCTTTGAGAGCTAAAATAACATCGGTGGTGTATGCCCAATTTGCCTTATGGTTAGACATTTATAAAACTAGGTAACTTTTTGCTTGAAAAAAAAAAAAATCCAGCAAAGGAAATAACCAAGCCTAGTTGAAGATGAGTATTTTTATAAAAAGGTTATCTGTGCACATAAAGCTCATGCTCGCAATGGTGACTGTATATATTTTTTTCGCCATGATTTATTGCTCCTGTCAAATTAACATTTACAATATTTGAAAAATTATTTGTACTAATTATCGTAAACATAAATATTAATCACTGTCTTCTCTCATTAAATACTAAAAGAATGTTGGGTGCAAGGTTAATCTGTTTTTATAGTATAGGCATTGAAGACCTACCATTACACCGCGTTACACACATTCTGTCCTAAAAATAAAAATACACGTGTATCGGCGATTTTCATGTACACGTCACAATTTTTTTTTTGTATTTTATAACTGTATTATATTATTATATCCGTATAGCCACACGATCTCAGGACTAACTTACCCGATTTGAATGAAATTGGGCACACAGATAGTGTATCACATTTCTATACTTTTCACCTAGGTGTTGCCACTGACAATGTTTCACAGGGTTGCCACCTGTTCGAAATTAAAAAAAAAATTGCATGAGATATGCCGATGTGGGTATCAAAAGAAAGGTATTTCACTCAGCATTACAATAGAGATATAAAACCCCGAATTTTTTTAATACTTTTATTATATTAAAACTAAAATTTGTTACATTAAAAACTTTAATGCTTTTAAAGAAACTTAGGCCTTTTATTTTTGCCTTTGTAAGCATTTGTGTCAGTATCGCGACAAATTGACCAACAGTATTCGCCAAGCATATGTGTAATGTCTTGTCCTTTAAAGCGCTTTTCAATAGCCGCAATGTCCTGATGGAACCTTTCGCCATCTTCATCGCTAAAAGCTCCTAAATCACCAGGGAAACAATTTAAATGATTGTGAAGGAAATGGATCTTTAGCGACATTAATATGCCCATTTCGCCATATGCCGAAATCATTTCTGCAACAATATTTTTATAATTGTCAGCTCGTTTGTTGCCAAGAAACTGCTCAATAACGGCAACTGTGCCTTTCCATGCACGTTGTTCGATAGCATTCAATTTTGATGAAAATTCATAACTTGCAACTATTTTTTGTATCTGCGGACCACTGAAAACACCTTAAATTATACACATCACTAAAAAAATAAAGTTACTAAAAGCCTTCGTAAACAAATACCTGCATGAATCTAAATCTAAATATTGCGCAAACTTGCAATCGCCTTGCCATCACGATCCAGTTTTTTAACAAAATTTGATACGACACCGAGCTTAATGTGTAGTGATGGCAAAATGATTTGAGATGGCTGCACTAATGGTAGATTTTCTATATTTTCTACTCCTACTTTGTAGCATGTTCGCGGCTTCCACTTAAATCCAGTGTAATGCTGATCCCTTTTGCGACCTTCCCATGTACACAAAAAGCACTGGTGGGCTGGAAATCCACGCTTAATACCCATGAGTAATCCGACCACTTTTCCCTTCAAGTCCTTTCAAGTTATGCCGAAAATTTAGAAAAAAATTTTTTTTTTTTTTAGAAAAAAAAAATTCAAGAAAATCTGAGAATTGATAAAACTTTTTTTTTTTAATTTTACATAATAAAAACATTTCCACGAGTCTGCCTGCAGAAATTAAGCGCGATTGGATCACGGAAAAAGGGTTAAAAATTGATCCAAAGTTTTTCACACAGGCGGACTACGAGCTCTATATTTTATACATAAAAAAAAAATTCTGACGTGTTTCATGTACACGCCGATACACGTGTATTTTTATTTTTTCTCCCCTTTCCGAAAAAGTAAGGACTGTTAGGACTATGAATAACTGAAATTAAAACCTAAATAAGTATACAGTCAAAATTTGTCAAGACCTTGCCTCTATAATACCTTCGGTGGATGCATATGTACAGTTGCGAAAACGAAAAAAGCAGTACAAAAAAAAATATTAGATTTTTCCCGTCTAGGACGAGAGTTTTCTATTCTTTAATTAAACAAATATTCTATAATGAAAAAAAAAAACTTTTTATAACAAAAGATAGAAATTCAACGTTAACATCAAAATAGTGGCCATATAAGTAACGCAATCTGACCAAATTTATAAAAAAATTGAGAACTAAAAAACATTGAAAACGTTTGCAGATACAAATATGAATTTAATATATAGTTAAATTTGCTAAATTTTTTATTACGGTAGCACTACGGTGGCGTATTGAATCCACCAATTGCTCACAGCCCTGCTTTGGAATCTTCAGCCATGCTTATTTAACAATTTTGGTATTGTGTTTAACTCTTTATAAGAGTCCTCACAGGTTACTATTGGATTGGTCCTTCCATAACCTCAATTTTAATTGCGCGAAACTAATCCTTGGTCTTCCGACTCGTGTGTTTATTATCATTTTCCTGATGGTAGATCCAATTAGTTGGTGTTTTCCAATATATAATAAAATATAATATGAGAAATACCACCATACCATTATTTTTGAGCCCACATTTTTAATGAATTTTAGAGTGCCTTATTTTCGGTACCACATTTTTTAGCATATCATCGGGAACCCATGCCGCCATACAAACCCATTTTAAACACGTCAGTTTATAAAATATTTCGCCACATGTCAGTTGTTCAGCTAGCATATTTTCTTTCAAATTCCAAACGTTTTGCCTTATGTGTTGGAGTAAGAATTGGCGTTTTTTGTAGGCTGCGGGCTGCTAATCCCGCTTCCCTTAGTCTTCTACGTACAATCATGTCAGAAACATTTAAGATCCCTTCTTTTTTAATTTGTATGACTAGCTCTTTGGAGCACCTTACAATCCTGCAATCGTATTGCAGGGAAGTTTTTCGTTTTCCTCCTCTCTTTTCTGGCTTTTCCATAAATTTGATTCTATGTGAAATGATTTTTAATGAACTTGAAATAATATACAATACTATATAATATTTCTGTGTAAGATCATCTATCTGCTTTCAATTTCAAAATTTGCTTTCGTTGTTCTGTGGTGCAGTGTTTTTCTCGGCCCACTATAGTTAAAACATAAGAAATATATGCATGACACTCACCAAAATTAAAAAATATATAAATAAATAATATTAAAAAAATTGTATTAATATCCCTTGTATAGCCTTAAAAAACTGGAGGCGCTGCCAATAAAGATCCGTTATTTACGTTACTGCCAGATTTATTCAGATGAGCCCTGCAAATCTGAAATCCATTAATCCTTTGTAGATACATGTTTGCTATTGAATTTTTTTTTTTTGTATGATTTATAGGAAAAAAATATATGACTCCAAAATATTCTTTTAAGGGTACTGCGCTCTTATTAAGATTTTCCGGGTCACTTGGCTTGTCTTTGATGTGGAGTATATCATCCAGAAAGTATAATTCATATTATCTATATTGAGCCGTAAGCCCTGGCAGCTAGTGCTCCTTTTTTATTGTAAAATAATAATTTATTGTTATTTTCCATATATTAAATAAATAAATAAATAAATATTATCTATGTATATGAGTTTATACATATACACGTGTTTGTATATAAACAACGACTGTATTGAGTATCTAGCATTGTAATGATGGCGTTTGGCGTTGATATGAGAAATGGGGTCGTTATTTCCCCTTTTTCTGAACAGCTTTTCAGCGCCTGCGTCGCCGTTGATAGTTATCAACTATCCGTATTAGTTGACAACTTCGTTTGCTTGCGAACGATCAGCTTTGAACTCCAACTAAGAATTCTTTATGCCATCAACTTCTACTTTGGACAGAGTAGATAATAATTAAGTTCTCTCTCGATAAAAAAATACACCTGTATCAGAACTTTGTTAATGTCTATTGTGCGACGCAGAGGGAAAAATTCTGCAACTTAGACAGAGTATAGAGAATAAAGATATCGGGTATCCCCGCTGACTGTTGCGTGTTGTGAAGTGGGAAATATAAACCAACATTTCGACGAGTATAGAAATAGATATTGCAACTCGATAAAAAAATACTCCATTAATACTCCATTTCCAATGATGGGATCGAAGCTTAGTGCCAATATTGTGTATTTCAGATGCTTAAAATAGGTCCATATTACTCACAAATAGCAAAGTAAATGAACGGCTAGTGCCATCAGATAGGGGTAAAGCCTTCAATAAGGGTTTTGCGCCAAAACGGTGTCATTATTATCATCATCATCTATCCGCTGTTGAACATAGGCCTTCTGCTTTGATTTTCAATTTTCTCCATTTTGTGCTATTTTTATGCAATTTGTCATTATTATTTTGTTGTCGTCGCTACCTTTTGTGGGCGAGCCTCCAGTTTTTCTCATGTCTTCTCGTGGTCACTATTTTAAGATTATCTTTGTCCATCTATTATCCGCAAAGCACGCAATGTGGATTGCCTACCTCCATGTTTTTTTTTTCTTTCAAAATTCCAGTTTTTGGTTCCGTACCAACAAATATTGGGAAAAGTTGGATAAAATTGAAAAGCCGTGAAATACGCTGAAAGGCTATATGAAAGACACAAATAGGCAAAACTAACAGGTATCGTTTGTGTATGCCGTTGTGGTAACCGTAAAAGTGTCTAATTCAGTTTGAGGATTAACAGGCCGACTGCGAAAATTGAAATCAAAATGACACTGCACGAGAT